>NC_142465.1:78545000-83545000 GCF_049115385.1 Moschus berezovskii
TGTACAGTGGAGCTACCCGATAGGTGTATCAGATAAATAAAAGACAAGATTGATGTTTTACTGTCCATAGCATCTCAAGACCTCTGAGACCTTTGCTGGGATCTCTTCTCTAACAGGCCTCTGTGGCCCTGGAAAGGACTTTGTCCTGGGGCATGGATGGGGTGGGAGGCCTGGGCCCAGGACGAACCTCGGAAACTGGAAGGGCAGGTGAAGCTGTTCACTGGAAGGCCTGAATGTTCAGTTTGCTCTCTGGGGAGATGCCTCCTGGGTGTGTTCGGGAATTTGGGGTGGGTAGGTTGGGGGTAGCGATGCCAGCTTCCTCACTGCTGTGGGAAGGGTGCTCACGGCCAGACCCCTGCTCCCAGAGAGTCTTGAGGGCACGGGGTCTGGCTGGAACTGGGCCAGGTGGCTAGTGAAATCTTAGCCTGAAGATGCAGATCAGTAATGGGGGGGTGGGGTTCAGATCAGGAGGGTGAACCCCAACTCAGGCAGAAGCCAGGCAGAGGCAGAGATACAGAGGAAGAGCCCATATCCTATACTTGTCGGAAAAACTTCTGTGACTGCTCCAGCCCAAACCCTGCTCAGATGCTGAGGGCTGCCATGAGGATTAAGCAGGTTAATACACACAAAACACTTAGCTCCTGACACAGAGTAAAACTTGTTCAATGTTCATAGACATACAGGAACCAAGGTGCATTGACTCCTGCTAACAGATGGGCTGTGTTGTGGGGTAGTAAGCTCCCTGTCTCTGTAGGCAATCAAACACCCATTCAACAATGGGCTTGTTCTTCCAAATTTGGGGTCTAGGATTCTCCTAGGCTACTTGCTAATCAGGGCTTACTATGCGCCAGGGACTCACACCCACTAATTACACATGTTACTATGTTTCCCCTCTCTCATGCCAGGTGCCCAGTAGGAGTTCAATAAACACTGAGTAAATGAATGAGCAGCAACGCAAGGTTATTATCCTCACTTTACAGGTGGGAAATCATGGGTCGGACTTTAAGAAAAAGAATGTCTCAGCCCATAAGTGAAGGGTCCAGCTTACCAACCTCAGGTGTTCTTATTAGGAGACACTGTTAGTGCTTTCAGGGGATTCTTGTCTGTCCCACCATTTCTTCTCACCCCCTTCCACCCTCTCGCTTTGTTCTTCTTTATGCCTGTGTTTCTGAGTCACTTGGCCTGCCTCATTCCAGAGCCTGATAGCAGTGCTGTCTGTCTATCACGGTCTGAGAATTTGTCTCTTTCCTCTAGGTGGTCCGTCTTATTGGCATAGAGACTTGTAGTATGTCACTCTCTCTGGGTCTCAGTTTCCTTGACTGTAACACATGTAGGTCATTCTTGGTGTCAGCACCAAAAGTCCTGCATCCCAGAACCCCCCACCCCCCATCCTGGGCAAACCAGAACAGTCGGTCACCCTACCAATGGGGGAAACAAAAGCCCACCTCAAAGAGTCATGGTCAGAGTTGAACGGCACGCGTGAAAGCACTCAGCATGGTCCCCATCACAGGACCAGCACTCCATGCATCAACGGGAGATGCAAGTACCGACCCTTCCTGAGTGCCAGGTGGGGTCTGGATCCCAAGCCTGGATCCCAGCATCGCCACATCCTGGCCGTGTGCCCTGAGTTCAGTCTATCTCCTTGGGCCTCTGTTTCCTCAGAATTTTAAAGAGGCTGATAGTCATGCAGACTGAGCAAGTGCAGGGAGGATGAAGTGAACGCAGAGCGTTTCATTCCCGCCTAGCAGGCGTGCGTGCCTGCTCAGTCGTGTTTGACTCTTTGCGACCCTATGGACTATAGCCGTAGCCTGCCAGGCTCCTCTGCCCATGCGATTCTCCAGGCAAAGATACTGGAATGGGCTGCCATGCCCTCCCCCAGGAGATCTTCCCGACCCAGGGATCGAACCCACATCTGTCTCTTGCACTGGCAGGCAGATTCTTTATACTAGTGCCACCTAGGAAGCCCCTAGCAGGTGGTACCTGTGGTTAATAATGTTACTAAGCCATGGTCAAGAACTGCATAACTTTTACCAAGTGCTATATATTGGGACAGGGGCCCCAGAGGAACCAGTGGGCCTCTTGTCTTTAGCTTTGGTCCTTTCTTTAAAATTTTTTAAAATTTATTTTTATTTTTGCATGGGCTGGGTCTTCGTTGTTGACCTTGGGCTTTCTGTAGTTGCAGCGAGTGTGGACGACTCTCCAGTTGCGGTCTGAGGGCTTCTTGTTGCGGTGGCTTCTCTTGTTGTGGAGTACCGACTATAGGATGCACGGGCTTCAGTAGCTGTGGCGGATGAGCTTAGTTGCCCTTGAGGCATGTGGGATTTTCCTAGACCACGGTTCGAACCTGTGTCCCCCGCACTGGCAGGCAAACTCTTAACCACTGGACCACCAGGGAGGTCTATGGTCCTTTTTTTTAAATATCTATTTCTTTCTTTTTTATTTTTTAACCTGGTCCTTTTTGAAAATAACCCCAAGAAATGGGAGATTTTTGAAAAAGTGAAGCCTCCTGTTCTCCCAGGGCTGTGAGGAGGGCAGTATCCAGCAGGGGGCGCCAGAGCACCACTCACAGCGGCAGTGTGACTCCCTCCCTCCTCTCCTCCCCCTCGCCTGCCTGCTGTTACCGTGGCTTCCCAGGGACCTCCGGTCCCTCCCTGGGAATCCAGAAACTCCCCGGCTGGGACTCAGCCTGGAGAATCCTCTAGGCTCTGGGTATTCACCGCTTGCTTTATTTAGAGAAAGGTTTCGCCCTGTCCCAGACTCTGGAGGGACACCTGACATACTTCACCTTTAATCTTCAGGTGTTCCAGGGAAAGAAGTTATCCTCCTCTCTGATTTCACATGAGAAAACCGAGGTGCCATGAGGTTAAGTCACAGCAGCCGGTGCCGCCAGGATTTAAACCCAGGGGCATCTCACCCCACACCTTTGCCAGCTGCCTCTGAGAAGCCTGGTCTTAGAAGGACTTTACAGTCTTAGAGGCTCGAAAGGCCTAGACCCGTAGCAATTTTTTATTCAAATCAACTATATATTTGTTTGATTTTTTTCCACTTAGGTAATACCTGATTGAAAAAAACACAAAAAATTATTTTATTGAAGTATAGTTGATTTACATTGTTAATTTCTGCCGCCCAGCAAAGTGAAGCACGTATGCACATACACACACATTCTTTTTCATATTCTTTTCCATTTGGCTTATTACAGGATATTGAATATAATTTCCTGTGACATACAGTAGAACTTTACTTTTGCCCTGTATACCTCCCTGGGGAAATGTGATAATCAAAAGACATGGATGTAACAGGGAAGAGCTGATTACCTTATCACACACCCTCACACCCCTCTTGTGTTTTGTGCCTGGGGTTGGATCTGATCTCTTGTGGGTTAATGCCTTCCCATTGAATATGGCATTCACTCATTCAAGCATTTCTGTTGTAGAGATATTAATAGTAATAGATATTAATCCTCCAATATAGGGTTGTGATGGGGATTAAATGCTTTAGTGTGTGTACAGTTCTTAGGAGAGTGCTTGGCACATGGTGAATACTATATAAAAGTTTCTATTATTATCATCATCAATCTTTTTTAATTGATTTAAGAAAATTTACTGGGCCTCCACTGTGTTTCTTGGGACTAGAGAGAACAAAGCTTGTTTATTCCCGACTTGGGGGATAAAGGCCCAGAAAAGGACATCAGTCCCAGGCTCATGAGCGAGCACCAAGTGCTATGTTATCTTCCAAGAGGAAGGGGCTCCTTGCAGGTCCAGCGTGTGGGTCCTGGGGTGACCTTGTGCTTTGAGATGGAGCCAAGGGGGCTGGCTGGGGCTGGGGGCCGCTGGCTGCAGTTGCATAAGCCCCCCAGCCCCGGAGCCAGAGTGCTGCCCTGTGGCTGTGTTCACAGCCCGCTTGTGCACCCTGCTTCTCCAGCAGGAGGGCTGGGGGGAGGAGGGGGAGGAGGAACATCACAGAGCAGCTGCCTCAAGTCTGGACGCATCATCCCCCACCTTCCCGGGGGAGGAAGACAAGAGACCCTCTCCGGCGCCAACCCCGGGCATCAATTTAACAGTTTCCCACCGCTGTCTAGTCCCCTGGCCCAAGCCACCAGTTCAGCCCTTTCCTGTGAGGGGCTGGGGGCTGGAGAAGAGTAAATGGGGTTGGGAGCAGGCTGGGCTGCGTGAACATAGAAATGGTGGGTCCGGAAGGAAGGCCAGGGAGCTGCACTAAGGAGAGGGGCAGCGGGAGAGGTTGGAGGGGAAGGTGAGGCTGCTGGGGGCCGGGTCCTTGGGGTAGGGTGACAGAGGCCCAGGCCAAGCCCCTGGGTGGCCTCCATCCATTTGTGATCCCCTTCACGTGGAAGAGAAACTGACCACTGGATCCTGAGAGACTGGCTCCACTGGGCAATATCAGATCACCACCCCTGTGTTACAGCTGGAGAGACTGAGGCCCAAAGAGGGCATGTAACTTCCTCACAGACACACAGCCAGCTAGACGCTTCCCCAGAGTCAGAACTGGACTCTTAGTCCAGTGCTCCTAAAGTGATACCACGTTGCTTTTTGGGGGCTCAGGGACTCCTCTTTTATTGGAAAAAACCTCGTCTTGCTGAGGGGTATGTTGCTGCCACTGCCCACGTGTGTAACCTGCACTCCGTCCTGTTCTCCCACCTCCATCTTCCTCCCTCCGGGGAAGGGGCACAGCCATGTGCAGATTCAGTTCAGCTTTTCCACTCACAGGGCTCAGGGCTGGTGCCAAGGAGCTGGGAGCAGCCTCCTGTACCCACTGGTCCACCTTCTTCTCAGAGAAGAGGGCCTGGGGGTTGGGGCCTGTGGTGGACACCCTCCTGGATGGCCTGGATGAACCACCTCCTGGTACATGTGCTCTCATGTCATCCTCCCCCTTGAGCAGGGGCTGGTTTAGTGACTTGAGTCTAAAAGTAGAATATGGATTACCACTTCTAAGATTTGGTTACAAAAGAGGGTTGCTTGTGTCAGGATGGCCTATCTCTCTCTCCCTTTTTCTCTTGCTTGCTGGGGACTGGTTGCCACATTTTGAGCTGCCTGGCTGTACCAATAGCCTGCCAGCACTGCAGACCCACCAATAGCTGTGGGAGTGAGCTTGGAAGTAGCCCCTCCCCAGACAAGCCTTTGGATGAAACCATAGCCCTGGCTGACACCCTGATTGCAACCTCATAAGAGACCCCGAGCCAGAGAACCCAGTTGAACTGTGCCCAGATTCCTGATCCTAGAAACTCTAATAAACGTATGTTGTTTTATGCTACTAAGTTTTGGGGAAATTTGCTATACAGCCACAAACTTAATACAACCCACCACCACCACTTCCTGGAGCCATTTCACCTTTCTCTTCTGCTCCTCCCTCCTCTCCCTCCCCTTCCCCTGAGACCTAAGGGGGAATTCACAGTCTCAAGTTCTAGTCCTCCACACATTATTGCCTGACCTTGACATGACCTTGGGGAAGTCATCCCACCCTCTCTTCCTTAAAGCAATTTACTGATGTCACAAAGAGTCAGACACGACTGAGCGACTGAACTGAACTGAACTGAATAACTTCTCCAGGTGCACAGGTCTATGCACAGGGCCTTTTTCCCACCTACTCTCTCACCTCGACCTTCATAACCACTTGGGGATGTATTTGGGACAGGTCTCCACATCCCTAAATGACAGAAGAATGGACTGAGCCTCGAATGAGAGATGTTTTGTGGCGGACACACAGTGAGGATACAGCCAAGCCCAGGCAAGTTCCCCAACTCCAGCTCAGGGCCATGTGTGACGTGGTATTAGCATTTCCTCAGATGACAGCGATGAAGGTGAGGGTCAGCCTCTCTGCCTGTGACACATGCCACACTGAACATACCCTCCATTTTGTATGCCTCCTGTGCTGCAGAAGTTGCAGAACTCCACAACTGCATTTTCCAGGCTCTCCTGCAGGTAGCAGTGCGGCTGTAACATAAATCCTGCCAGAAAGAATAATTGCATGGACTAGAATTTGGAGCTGAGTTCTGTGGGGAAAGAGAGCACAGAGCACCCATTTCCTTGTATGAACTGTTGTGAAGCAGGCATGGTTCTGGAACTGGCAGCCAAGGGGTGACTTCTTTCTGATGGCGGCCCAGTTCTGCAGTGTGTTTTGGGCCATTGTTCCTGGACACTCAGCCACTTAATATGCTTTTAAAAAATTTATTTTTGATTAGACTAGCTAGAATAGAATCTGTTGCCGCTGAAGCCTGGGAGATAGTCACATCTCCTGTGTATGAGTGACAAGGTCACTGCAAATCCCAACTCCACAACCTCCCCCATCTTCTGGGAAAGCCAGAGCTTCCCTTTTCTTGGTATCCACATACCAGTCCCAGGGGAGCGCTCTGATTGGCTCTGTTGGGCATGCCCTTCTCTGTTCGACCAATCACAGTTGCCAGAGAGATGAGGTCAATGACTGACTGGTCAGATCTGGCTTATTTCCTGCTCTTGTGGCCCGGGGACAGGGCTGGTCCCCAGAAGAAGGGGATGAGAAAGCTTGGGCACAGATAGAGCATTAACTAACCAGTCTTTGTGACACTCCATGCCAAAGGGAAGCTCTATTAATGAATCCCAGGAGGCCATCGCTGTAATGAAGCCCAGAGGGAGGAGATTATTACAGGCGTCCCGGAGTCCCAGATCACGGACAGTCACGCGTGCTCCTCACCTGCCATGCTGGCGGGATGCAGAACTCGCTTTATCTCTAGACCTTGACAGTGCTTCAGGTGGGAAGGGGGAGACCGAGGCTCAGAAGAGATGAGGTGCCTGGGAGGCCAGGAGACAGAGAAAGAGGTGGGAGTTTGGATCCAGGCCTCCCAATGCCCACCCATTGCTGCACCAGGAAGCAGACAGACCTGGGCTCCAAGTCACTCTGCCCTGGGTCCCTGTCTCAGCCCCAGTGATCTCATCCGCCGAATGAAGACGACGATGGCTTCAGTGGGACAGCCTGCGTGTGCCTGTCCTGGGGCCTGGCCATAGCAGGCTCTTCCCCGTGACACTGACAGTGGCACTTGATTCCTTCTGCTGCACAACTTTCCGGTTGCCACGGTGACCACAGTAATGGGCAGTCGGGCTTATTTTAGAACTTGGTCCACCCAGTGGTGGCTTTGTCCCCAGGCCCTCCTGCAGCAGCCTTTGTCCTGTGGGCCCGTTTACCGATGCTTGAGAGAGGGGTGGGCGGAGGAAAGGGGAGCTCCTCCGGGCCTCCACCTCAGCCCACTCCGTCCCCTCCCGCCAGCTCCTAAGCACGGCCTCCCTTGCCTCTGCTGGAGGCTGAGGCTCGGGTTCCAGTCCTGTTTCTGCTGTGGGCCTGCTGGAGACCTCTGGGGCCTCTGTCTCCTTGAGAGCGAAAAGGAAATGATATTTTTGCTGGGCTTCCCCAAAGGGAAGGAGAATGTCTAGCACCATGAGATCCAGATGTCAATCCTCTCCCTCTTGCAAATTCTGAAAGCAGCTTCTCCAGCTCCCCTCCCCCAGGGCCCTGCAGCTCCACTTCCTCTGAACACAGACTCTGGAGCTTCTTGGGGGACCCCGCTGCTCTGTGATACTGCCCCCGGATGTGGAAGTCAGCCTTCTCTTCAGTTTCCCTGAAAACCCCTCTCTCCTGTGTGATGAAACAGACTTCGTGGAGGATGTGGGGAGGGCTGTGAGGATGGGAGGGTTTGCTCTGAACCCAAATCCACGGTTTCACGTTTTTCCCGAGAAGCCCCGTGTTCTTACTGTTCCTTGGGCACTGCCCATCCACCCAGGCCCACCTGCAGGCAGTCCTGGTCTTATGTAGTCTCCCGGGCAAGGTCCAGAGAGGGAGCAACTTGCCCAAGGACACACAGCAAGTTAGTGGTAATTCCCCACCCATCCTTTCCCCCCTCTCCTGGCTAGGAAGCTGTTCACCACCTCAGGAGTGAGGGCCAAGAGGGGAAAGGTTTGAGATGCCCCAGGTAGGGGACCCAGATGGAGACCATTGTCTCCTAGGCAACCAAAATCACTGCTTCTCAGACAGAAGATGAAGAGTATATAGAAATGACCCTGCTCTTAGCCCGGGAACTGCTGCGTGCCTGATGTTCTCCATCATCCTTCCATTCATCCACCTTTCCATCTGTCCACCCCTCCGTCTGTCCATCTATCTGTTCATCCATCATCCATCTGTCTGTTCATCCATCCATCTAACCAACCATCCATCCTTCTGTCCACCCATCCATCTATCTGTCCATCTGTCCATCCATCCACCCATTTCAACAAGGACTAAACAGTGTGTGTTCTTAGGATAAAGCAGTGGATGTAGCACACAGGTTATTTTTGTCTTTTCTCCCTCCTTCCCCCTTTCCCACCTTCCTTGTCTCTCCACCCCCACTCTCCATTTAGGGGAAGAACACAGAACTTGGAACTGGAAGTCTTATGTTCAAGTTCTGTCTCTGCCACTTAGTAGCTACCTGAACTTGTCACTTAATTTTCCTGAACGTCTGGGAACCTCATTTTGAAAATGGGGCCGAAGAACATTACAGGATTGTTGTAGCGATGCAACAGAACCACGTGTGTGCCTCTCCTGGTGTCTGGAGCAGCGTGGTGTCCAGAAGCGTCGGCTGCACTCTCCTTTCTCGTGCACTGATCACAGAGGAACCAGAAATGTTAAAACAGAAAGAAAGGAGGGAGGTGGGTATAGGAGGGTGGAGAAGGGAAGTTCTGCCTTTCTAACAAAGTCCCAGGTGATGCTGACACTACTGGCCCGCAGACCACACTCTTGAATAGCAAGGCTCTGAGGCCAGAAAATCGGTTTAATTGGTATGGAGTACAGACCAGGTGATTCTAATGTGCAGCTAAGGCTGAGGACCACTAAAGTCAAGTGCAGAAGAAGACCCAGAGAAACAGAGAGTCCAGGGGGGCCCTTCATCACTAGGTTATTCCAAGGCGGCAACAGATTTTGCTTCCTCCAAATTCCTACGTCAACAGATGACACTGGATCAAAAGATGCCAAGATGGTTTATGTAGGAAAAGCACTGTTATCCCTTGTTTTCTATAAGATTCAGTTTTAACCTCAGTCAAGTGCCCTACCCCAAAACTCAACCCCAGTACCAGTCTCAACTCCATGAGCTGGCAACACTTTTCCGTTAAGGGCAAGAGAGTAAATATTTGATGCTTTGAGGGCCCTGCCGTCTCTGTTCCAACTATTCAACCCTGTCATTGTCGCACAAAAGCAGCCACAGACAATACTTAAGTCAGTGGCGGTACCTATGGCCCAATAACACTTTATTCATAAAAAAAACAGGCAGTGGGCTGGATTTGACCCATAAACCACAGTTTGCCAACCCCTGCTTCACCCCTTCCGAGTTTCTACTGAATTTTCTATCTCTTCCCTATGATACCATGTTCAGGCACCAAACACAATGATTGTGACATTCACAGTGTAGGAGTGAGACCGCTGCATGGAGAATGGAATATATATGAGGGGACAGACGAGGCAGATGAGATTTGAAACATGAGCCTATTCTGATTACTCAGAAATGAGGATAAAAACAGGAGGAGGAAACCTCTACAAAGAAAAAAAGAAAGAAAGAAAGGAGAGGCCCCTAGAGTCCCACTGGCTCCCTTGGTTGTGCATGCTGTCGCTTCAGTCGTGTCCGACTCAGAACACCGGAGTGGGTTGCCATGCCCTCCTCCAGGCTCCCTTGGTTGCCCTCAGTCAATTTCCCACGTCTCCCTCCAGTCCTAATTCACATGCAGACCTCATTTTCTTGCAGGTATGATTGTACTGTAGATGCAATCTGGGGTCCCAGCCTTTCTCCTAGCATCATATCACTTGAGATGTTCAAAGAGTCTTTGATAAGCCTCTGTGATAAAGAATATCAGTGAAAAAAAGTCGTGAGAGATGGGAACTTGGCTTGGAGACAGAGCCTGCGTGAGATATACGGGCCCTTCTGGTGCTGAAGAAGCACACACAGGGCCCCTAGGGGAGTTGTGATAGAAATGGCTGTGAACCAGCCACCGGAACCTCACTGAACCTCAGTTCCCCCATCTATGAAATGGGACCATTGAGTTAGCTGAGCCCTGAGGCCTCTTGAGGCTCTGAAGTTCTGGGCATCGGGGACGCATGAACTGGCCAGAATATTTTTGGCACACCAGATGCTATGGGGGATAAGGTGGGAAGAGACATGGACCCTGCCCTCAGGGACCTTTCAGTCCAATTGGAGCCACAAAGCCAGGATACAAAATCCAAACTCAAGAACTCTTATTCAAGAATTATAAGGAGGAAAAGAATAGAATTCCAACCACAGCAACGCAAAAAGCTACACTGGAAACTAATCTTGTCCCAAGTGACTGGAGCAGGACTCCTGCTTCCAGAGGCTCTGAGGAAGTCAAGAGCTGCTCTGGAAGCTAAGCTGGGACCTTCCTTGCCTCAGTGTCCTCAGAGGCCAGCACAAAGCCCGGTGAGCGTGTGGTGAAGGAAGCTTGTGTCCCAGGTGAGCCCTGCCCGGGTGCTGAGAAAAGTTTATGCAGAAAGGTTCTATAAACCTCACTGTGGGAGTTGCAAGAGAAGGGACTGGCTGCTTTACCTGGAGACAGGAAAGCTCAGGACACCATGTGGAGGATGGGTTAGATGCATGCTGGTGGCCTGGGGGCAGGACCGAGGGCAGTGGGAGGAAGGAGCATAAGCCTCTGCTCAGCTCAGCTCTAGAAGGAGCCCCCACAGCCCTGAACTCTGTCTGGGGATCATCACAGCAGATGTGCACGCTTGCTGGCTGCCCATCTCGCACCCCACAGGCTTTGTGCCAAGGGATCTGCGTGTTCGTATCTGTTTAGTCCTCACAAGCAGCCGTACCAAGCAGGTGCTACCATTGTCCTCACTTTACAGCTGAGACATCGAGCTACAGAGGGTAAGGCTCCTGCTAGCAGTGGGATTTGAATCCAGGCGATGAACATCCTGGCTGTGGGGCCATGTGAGCAGAGGTGAGAAGGGATGCAAGACAGCAGGATGGGGGGCAATAAACTAGGAATTCAGGAGTAACATACACACACTACTGTGTACAAACTAAACAACTTGAATGGTAAAAGATCTGAAAAAGAATATGTATATTTATGTATTATATGTAAATATGTAAATAAATATTATATGTATAAGTATAAAATATGTATTTATATATATATGGAAGTGTTAGCCCGCGAGGCTCCTCTGTCCATGATCTTCTCCAGGCAAGAATACTGGAGGGGGTTGCCATTTGTTTCTCCAGGGGATCTTCCCAACCCAGACATCAAATCCAGGTCTCCTGTACCGCAGGCATATTCTTTACTGTCTGATCTGAAGGTAACACAACATTATCAATCAACTGTACTTCAATTCGGGCTTCCCTGGTGGCTCAGATGGTTAAGAATCTGCCTTCAATGTGGGAGACCTGGGTTTGATCCCTGGGTTGGGAAGATCCCGTGGAGGAGGGCGTGGCAACCCACTCCAGTGTTCTTGCCTGGAGAATGTCCATGGACAGAGGAGCTTGGCAGGTTGCAGTCTATGGGGCTGCAAAGAGTTGGACACGACTGAGCTACTTAGCAGAGCAGATACTTCAGTTTAACAAAAAATAACTGGAAAAAAAAAGGGAAGAGAGAGAGCAGGGGAAGGACTTGGTGAGATGGTTCCTGAGGCCCCTATGATTCTAGAGGCTCATCAGGGATGGCTCCCTGGAAGAGGTGTCCTCAGGCTGATACTTGCAGATTGGGAAAGCTCAATGGGGAGGAGCAGCAGGGGTGTCTCCAGGCCAGGGAAGGGGTTGGTGTGGAGACCTGGAGGTGGGAACTTGGAGTGAGTGTGAGGGTTGGGCAGGGACTAATGGGCCAGGGTTAAAACTGCTTACGGGAGATGTAAAGCCACAGGCAGCATCCCTTGTTTGTCTTCTGAGGGTTCTTCCTGTCAGGCAGCCAGCTTACCACAACTGCTTGTTGACTAGCTTCCTCCCTCTGCCCTTCCAACCTCCCTACTCCTGTCCAGTCCCTCTTCAATCTGATGGAATCCAAATCTCATCAAGCTGCTCCTGCTCTGGAACACTCCATGGCTTCCCATTGCCTGAGTACAAAGTTGTGGCTCCTCCTTTTGGTGTTGTTTCAAGGCCTTCCTGTCACACCCTCTCAGCCCCATCTACTACCACGTGTCTTATGCTCCAGCTCCAGCAGACAGCTCACCATCTCCTAACATGTCTCATGATTTTGGTGCCCACTGTGCCTTTGCTCTTGTGCTGGCTACTGTGTCCGCCCCTCCAGAGCCGCCTTGCCCTTCTCTCCCTGCTTCCTGTCCTGGCAGGCTGACCTTCAGAGCCAGCGTAGAGGTTTCCAGTGGCTGCTGTAACAAGTGACCACACATAGCATAGTAAAGCAGACAAATGTATTCTCTTACAGTTATGGAGATCAGAAGACCTCAATTCGGCTCACAGAGCTAAAGCCAAGGTGTCAGCAGGGCTGGTTTCTTCTGTAGACTCTAGGAGAACCCGTGTCCTTGTCTCTTCTGGCTTCTGGAGGCTGCCTGCTTTCCTTGGTTCGTGGCCCGCTTTCTCCATCTTCACAGCCAGCAGTGGAGTCTCTTCCAGCCTCTCAGGCTCCATCATCGAATCTCCTTTCTCTGATTCTGACCTTCCTGCCTCCTTCTTCAAGCACCCAGGTGGCGCTAGTGGTAAAGAACCCACCTGCCAATGCAGGAGAGACTTAAGAGATGGGGGTTCAATCCCTGGGTCGGGAAGATCCCCTGGAGGAGGGAATGGCAACCCACTCCAGTATTCTTCCCTGGAGAATCCCATGGACAGAGGAGCCTGGTGGGCTACAGTCCATGGGGTCACAAAGAGTCAGACATGACTGAAGCGGCTTAGCATGCAAGCACAGCCTGGATGATCCAGGATAATCTCACTTCAAGGCCCTTGACTGAATCCTATCTGCCAAGCTCCTTTGCCCTGTAAGATTCCAGGGATGCCTCTGTGGAAGCCCTCGGGGAGCATGACTCCGCCCACCATGGATGCATCAGCAGGCTCCCTGTCCTTTGTCTCCCTGTTGGGTTTGACCAGCGTGTATCGGGGACACTGGAGGTGGGTGTGGGGAGCAGTGAGCTTGGGGACCCTGTTCTGGGCGCCCTCCCATGGGGCTGCTATGTCGGCTGCACCCCGGCAGAGGATGCATCTCCCAGCCTGGCCCTGTGGATCTCTCCCCTCCTTTTGCCAGTCATGGATGTGGGTTTTTGCTCTCAGGGCCCTGGCCCTCCTCAGCCTTGCCCCTACCTTCACAGGTCACCCTGGTTAAAGTTTCCCTAATGGCATGGGGTGTGGCAAGTGCAGCTCCTGGGCTGCAGATGGGGCTTTCCTGATAGCTCAGCTGGTAAATAATCTGCCTGCAATGCTGGAGACCCCAGTTCGATTCCTGGGTTGGGAAGATCTGTGGAGAAGGGATAGGTGCAGATTTAAGGAAGATCCTGCTCTCAGGGCAGTGTCAGCTCCTCACCCTTTTCACCCCAGCCCGGCCTTGAGCTTGTGTCACTTTTCCTGTCCAGACCCTGCTCTTCCTTCAGCCTGACGTCCCTCTCCTGCCTGCCTGTTCCAGGGAGGACACCACCTTCTACTGGGTAATGGCTCCTCCCCTTCCAGTCCTGTGGCTGCCAGCACAGCGATGGTCCAGAGGGGATGTCCCCTGTCCATCCAGAAGGCCAAGTCCTCTCTGCCCCTCCCTGGACAGTGAACTCAAGGGCAGCTGCTGCTCCTTCTTCAGGCCCGTGTCCTTGAGCCCAGTGCAGGCACTTGGGGGAGAAGAGCAGACTGTAGATACAGAGGTGAAGGAGCCAGGGCAGCCAGGTTGGGATCCCTGCTCTGTGTTACTAAGTCTATGGTCTTGGGCTAGTTACTGGGCCTCTCCATGCCTCAGTTTCCACATCTGTAAAGTGGGAACAGAGATGCCTCATAAGATTGTTTTGATGATGAAATGAGACGATGCTATAAAAGAGTAGCCTGGTGCCTGGTACACAGTGAAGGCTCAATCCGTGTCAGCATCAGTGCTGTGGTCATTGCTAGGGACCCAGAGACTGTGGGCTGGCTTTAATAAAACTGGGAGGCAGGAGGGAAAGGAGAGATTTAGATAGGTGGGCAGGGAGGGGATTGGAAAGGGCTTTACGAGTGGGAGAGGAGGCAGAGACGGGGCATGAAGCTGGGGAGTGAAGGCTGCGGGTGGCAGGAGAGGGGAGGCCGAGAGAGCCAGGGCATCAGTCTGGGTTTGCCTGGCTCTGGTAAGAACTGCTCCATCACGAGGTGACACCTGCCAGCCAGCTGCTCTCAAAATAGCGGTTCCTGCTGGGGCTGGGGCTGGGGGAGGGGCAGGGCTCAGAACCTTTTCTGGACACATCCTGGGGCCCTGGGCTCTTCTGTCTTCCTGAGCCTGGCAGGATGCCACAGTGACCTGTGTCTTGAGTGGCTGGGATGGGGGCTTGGGAGTCCCTTCTGCAGGGTCTGTGTGTGTGTGTGGGCTGGGATGGGGAAAGTGCCTTCCCAGCTTAGCCATGGGAGGTGTGCTGAGGACAGGCAGGGAATGGCCATAATAATAATGATAATCACCATAGTGATCCCTTTCACGGCCATCATCCAGAGTGAGGCAGGCACAGCAAAGTTGCCCAGCCACATTCATTTCCCCTCCTCCTTTTGAAAGAAGGCCAGGTGTGTTTGGGGCTGTGAACACACCCACTTCCCAGACTCCTTTGCAGCTAGGTTGATCATGTGACCATGTGATCCCTCTGGCCAGTGAGATGCAAATGGGAGTCAGCTAGGAGAGCCCTGGGAAAGCTACTGTTCTCCTGTTTGGTCCTTACCTCTTAGCTCTATGTGTCTCTGTGCTGATGGCCTTCCCTCCTGCCACAGATGGGTCTTTTCCAACTGGTAGAGGAAGACAAGGCAGGAGAGAGCCCAGGCCATTTGGAAAACAGTATCTGGGTTGTCATAGGAAGAAGAGAGACTCTGGGCACACTGCTCTGGGTTTGCCCCCAGCTCTGCTAAATCCTCTCTGTATGATCTTCCTGACTCTCAGATGTGTCACCTGGGAAATGGGGATAAGAGTGTCTTGCAGTCCTAGTATCCCTTCTGAGCCGTAAAGGAAAATGCAATATGGTGTTAGATGTATTTGACTATGTTTTGGAAATGTTTTTGGCATTTAGCCCTTGAATTCAGTTCAGCAGACATTCTTAGAGATACCTGATGCTTGGAAACTTGGAGCAAACACACAGACATGGTTCTGCATCACATTGTATTGCAGTGTTTTGACCTGTGCCTGTCATCAGCTCCAGACCCTGGGTTCTTCCAGGCCAGCGATGGTGTGTCTGGTTTACCTTTGTGTGTCCATTGCCTGGCTGGGAGCCTTGCAAATACCAGGCATTACCTAGATATTTACTGAGTGGACAAATTCATCTGTATCCAGTCAGCAAACATCTCACAGTGGCTTTTTGTGCCCAACTCTGTACTGAGCGCTGGAACAAATAAAACCAAGTACACACCAGGGGTCATTGAAGGATAAGAGCCAGTATGCTCTCCTTTGGTGGGCAGATCTGATTTAACAGGACACAGTGGAGTCTGGAGCAAGGACAGAGCCTTGCTTTGGGAATGCTCTGCTGTTCTGGGGAGGAAGTAGGCCACTGTGACCAGTTCTTGGCTGGAACATTCCAGCACTTGGATCCCCACTAAGAAAGTCAGGTATCCAGGTGTGGGACCCAAAGAAGACCTCTCTCCTCTCCCTGGTCCTGGCTCCGATAGCACCTATGGTAAGACCTTGTCTAGCCATCGCTGCGTCTCCAGCTCCCAGAATTGCCAGGTATCCTGCTGAGTCAGTGAATGAGTGAGTTTGGCGTGTGTGCTAAGTCACTTCAGTCATGTCCAACTCTTTGTGACACTATGGACTGTAGGCTCCTCTGTCCATGGAGTTTTCTAGGCAAGAATACCGAAGTGGGTTCCTATGCCCTTCTGCAGGAGATCTTCCCAGCCCAGAGGTCGAACCCACATCTCTTATGTCTCCTGCATTGGCAGCTGGGTTCTTTACCACTAGCGCCACCTGGGAAGTCCCAAGTGAGCCGGGTGGTAACTCAAAGTCTGCAGGCAAGGCTGACAGAGAAACCACCAGCAAAATCTCACCGTGGAGTATTGAAGTGTGCACAGAGTAACATCCTAGGTGCCTCGTGGACCGAGAGGCTGCCAGTCTTGTGGAGGAGTAATCGAGGAACTGGAAGTTTCCCTGGACTCCACCCATAGAACCGTCCGGACTGTCTTGTCCTCAAGTCCAAGCCTGAAGACCTCGTCCTCGTGATGTAACCGCACGCTCTCACCTCCTTCATCCTTCTCTCGCCTCTGTTCTCTGAGCACCTCATCACCCAAATCCCTCCTGAGGGTCTTTTCTGAGGGTGAGATTTATTCTGAAGATTCTTGTCTCCTCCCTCAAGCTGCTTCCCAGACGTCCCTGGTGGGCCACAGAGCATCCCCCTCACCTCCACCTCCGGGGAGCGATCTCCACTTGACTCACGGGCAGAGCAAGCTACGAGTGGCAGTTAGGCCGGGGTCCCGGGCCAGCTGTGGTCCCTCGTGTGTGCTGGGAAAAGTCAGTGAACTTGAGTTTCCTCATCTTTCATGGGGAAGACGGCAGTGTCCTGCGAAGTTTAAACGTGGGGATGTGTAGGAAAGTGCTTTGAAAGCTGCAAAGAAGGGAACAGATGGGAGTGTTACTATCTACGCTTCCTCCTTGCCAGCTTGGGGGTTCCCCACTCAGATGAGGTTTTGGGGACCTGCACAGGGATCCCCTTCTCCCCATGGTGCCTGAGAGTCCATCACTATGGGGTTTTCTCTGCTTTGTCTCTAATCCTGGGATTAAGGGTGTGGGTGGTCTGTACGTGGGTCAGTAGTGCTTTCTAAGGGGGCAGCGAGGAAAGAGAAAGAGGGAGGGAAAAGCTGCTTCGTGGACTGTGGAGCCCCCAGCCTCTCCGTACTGCCCCCTCCAGGCCACCAGAGATCAGGGGGCCGCTAGAGCGTGGCGTTTGTCCCCAGTAAGCGATCCAGGGCCATGACCCCTCAGATGGAATTAAACCGCTAAAAGCAACCCACGCTCTCCCTGGTCTCCCTCCTCCCCATGTGCTGAGGGTGAATTCCTCAGTCCCCATCAAAGTCAGCAGTGTCTCAGGACAGCTGATGCTTGCTCTGAACCGTGAGATGAGCTCAGGGTGTGGTGGGGGAGGTTAGACTTAGCTTTGTGCTTCCACTTCTCTGTTCTTTCCCAAGCCTGACACCTTTGCCCACTTTTGGGCCGTGATGAGAGCTTCCTCCCCAGCCCCTCTGCAGGGTACTGCCCCGCCACGTCTGTCTCCTCTAGCAGCAATCACTCCTCCTTCTGCCCCGTGTGTACACTCATGCCTTTCCTCTGTTCCAGACCTTTCAAGATACCGCATTCGTTTACGTTCTGTATTATAAGTTCTCCCATGCATCAGACCCTGTGCTAGGCACTGAAGACACAGTAGTGGTCGAGGACAAGATAAGGCAGTGGCTACTTTCTTGTTCAGTTGCTAAGCTGTGTCTGAGTCTTTGCCATCCCGTGGACTGCAGCAAGCCAGGCTCCTCTGTCATTCACTATCTCCAGAAGTTTGCTCAAATTCTTGTCTATTAAGTCAGTGATGCTATCCAACCATCTCATCCTCTGCTGCCCTTTTCTCCTTCTGCCTTCAATCTTTCCCAGCATCAGAGTCTTTTCCAATGAGTTGGCTCTTTGCATCAGATGGCCAAAGTATTGGAGCTTCAGCTTAAACTTCAGTCCTTCCAATGAATGCTGTGCTGTGCTTAGTTGCTCAGTCATGTATGACTCCTTGTAACCCCATGGACTGTAGCCCACCAGGCTCCTCTGTCCATGGGATTCTCCAGGCAAGAATACTGGGGTGGGTTGCCATGCTCTCTTCCAGGGGATCTTCCCAACCCAGGGTTAGAACCCAGGTCTCCCACATTGCAGGCAGATTCTTTACCTTCTGAGCCACCAGGGAAGCCTAAGAATACTGGAGTGGGTAGCTTATCCCTTCTTCAGTGGATCTTCCCGACCCAGGAATTGAACTGGGGTCTCCTGCATTGCAGGAGAATTCTTTTCCAGCTGAGCTACCAGGGAATATTCAGGGTTGATTTCCTTTAGGATTGACTGGTTTGGTCCCTTTGCAGTCCAAGGGACCCTCAAGATCTTCTCCAGCATCGCAGTTCAAAAGCATCAATTCTTCTGGCGTTCAGATGGGTAGAATAATGATCGTAGGCTAAGGGCTGTGTGTCACTCACTTATTCTCACAGATCTGTGGATCCACTGGGGCTCAGTGGATCTCTCTGGGCTCCATGGGACTTGGCTTCAGGCCTCAGTGGCCTTCCATCCCTGGACTGCCTAGGACACATTTGTCCCTTGGGGTTGGCAGAAGGGTGAGTAGGCAGGGAGCAAGCTAAAGGCCTCTTAAGGCTCAGAACTGGGACACTTCTGCCCACATTCCACTGGCCAAAGCAGGTCTCATGGTCAAGTCCCTCATCAGTGTTCTGGGAGAAGAAACCCTGTCTCTTGGGAGTTGCGGGGGAGACTCTGCAAAGCCACAGCACACGTGGTGTGGACACAGGGAGAAGAACCTGCCACAGGCTCTGCAGGAGGCAGAAAGGGAGTGGAAATGGATAATCCTTGAGGCTGCCTCTTCTGATGCGGGCAGCTTAGCGTAGCCTAGGCTCATGCCTAGACGTGGAGGAGGAGGAGAGCCTGTGCAGAGATGGGGAAACACATTCCCGGTGGAGGGAACCCCAAGCACCAAAAGCCAGAAGTGAGGATGAGCTGCTGGGTCCTTGGCACAGACGGGAGGCAGGTGGGACAGGCACGATCTCTCTGTCATCCTCCACCCTCCTCTGCCCGCCATCAAAACCTGCACACTTTGGTCCAAGCTGAGCACCCTGCCCTGGGCCTCTGGGTGCCTCCCTGGCCCTCTCTGCCCCGGTCACACTGAAGTAGGCAATTGTCCCAGCTGTCCTACCTAGGCCTGTGGCTGGGCTGTATCTTCTGCCTGGAACACCCATCCTCCTCCCCTGGAGAAATGCTACTATCCTAAGATTAAACTTAGAGGTCACTCCTGTAAGGAGGCCCTCCCCGATGCTCTCTCAGAAGGAGTGAGTGAGGTTTGCCTTCCAGGGGTTTCCATAGCACATGGCCCATCTCCAGCATACTCCCTGAAGACTCAGCTTGGAGACTCCAGTGCCAGCGCAGGACTTGGCGAGAAGGGGTGTCCTTAAACATTTGTGGAGCGAGTAAATGAGGAATATGTTCATCCCTCTCTCAGTCCTACACCTGTGGTTAAAATGGGCTCAGGCCCAAAACTCGAACCACCGTACTTCTGTTCTTTTTCCAAGTCGACAAATATTTACTGAGCACCAACTGTGTGTCTACGTGTCTGGCACAGACCCTTAGGATTCAGAGGTGAACAAGACAAAGCTCAACTCTCATGGAACCGCCTACAAATGGTCAGCTAGACACACGAAGCGATGTTGGGTGGAGTTAAGATATTATGAAGAAAAATAAAACAGGGTGATGGGAGAGGGGGAGAAGGAATGTCAATTTTTAGTATTTGTTATTTTAAAAACTTTAATTTTTTTTCAGCTGCACAGCACTGCTTGCAGGATCTTAGTTCCCTGACCATGGATTGAACCTTGGCCACAGCCATAAAAGCACAAAATCCTAGCCCCTGAACAGCCAGAGAATTCCCTTAAAAAACTTTTATGAGGGGGAGCTTCTCTGGTGACTCAGTGGTAAAGAATCCTGCCAATGCAAGGGACAGGGATTTGATCCCTGGTCTGGGATGATCCCACATGCCTTGGGCAACTAAGCCCGTGGGCCACTACTATTGAGCCAGCTCTCTAGAACATAGGAGCTGCAACTACTGAAGCCCACGTGCCTAGAGCCTGTGCTCCGCAACATGAGAAGCCTGCCTACCGCAAGAATAGAGCTGCCCCTGCCCACATGCAGCAACGAAGACCCAGTGCAACCATAAATAAATAAAGAAAACCTTTTATGATGGGAAATGTCAAGCAAATAGAAAGTTACAGAAAATGGATCAATGACTGCCCCCCTCCCCCGCCCCAAGGTACCCATCACCCAGCATGGCTGTCTTGCCTCCGTTGTCTGGCACTCCATCCTCTGTCCCCCCAGACTGATTATTTTTGGCAAAGGAGGTGCCTGTTTCAGATGCAATGATCAGAGGAAGCCTCTCAGAGGAGGGGACATGTAATCTTGCATGGAATGTGAGCGTCATTGGGAGAGGAGTGTTCTGGCCAGGAAGAAGAGCAGGGGCCAAGTTCCTGGGGAGGAAGGAGGCCGGTGGGGTTTGGGGAAGAAGGAGGAACTGGTGGATGGAGGTGTCAGTGAAGGTCTGAGTCCTCGGGGCTGCCCCCTCTGTGTGTGGGGGGAACAGAAGCCGGACCGTGACAGAAGTGGACCCTCTGCGGGCTGCAGAAGCCCTGAGGGGGAGGCAAAGCCGGGTTTGAATCTCAGATCTGCATGTCCTTTGGTCACTGTGACCCTGATGCTGGGGAAGATGGAGGGCAGGAGGAGAAGGGGACGACAGAGGATGAGATAATTGGATGGCATCATTGACTCCATGGACATGAGTTTGAGGAAAATCCAAGAGATAGTGAAGGACAGGAAGGCCTGGCATCCTGGGGTCCATGGGGTCACGAAGAGTCAGACATGACCTAGTGACTGAACAAAAACAGCCACAACCTTGGATGCATCACTTCCTGTGTCTGAACCATGGCCTCCCTCTCTGGAAGGAGGAGTCCCAGCTCTCCACCTCCCCAGCTCACTTGCTTCCTTCCCCTCTCCCCCCACCCCAGCCTTCACACTTATAAGGGGCTTCTGGTCGGCTCTTGTGGTGCCCGGACGTCTGGTGTTGACAATTTCACTGAAGGAGCAGGAATCGGGGCTGTCCTGTCTCAGCTGCCTGCCTGCCCTCCAGCCTGTGTCTACCTCCATGTGGGCGCAGGAACTCTTTGGGCCCCATCCAGGCCTCTCTCCCCATCTCTCGCTCTGACCAGAAACCAGGCCCAGGTCCCAGCAAATCCAGGCTGGTGGGGGTTGGGGTTGAGGCAGAAATGATAGATTGATGTCAGTTTCTCCTGTCCCCCTGCCCAGGGGTGACTTCTGGGCTGGACAGGCCCACTCTGGTCCAGAGGTCAGGGTGTTGGGCCGAGTGGGCCTGGGGAGGAGCTGTGTGATCCTAGGTGAGCCTCCTCACTTTGCTTTGATTGACTTTCCACATCTACTGAGTCAGGATGATGAAATCTGCCTCCCAGGCCTGTTGTGAGAATTAAATGAGGGATTTTGGAAGGAGGACGACCCACGGATGAATTCCTGATCAGCTTGCCTGCTTTCGGGGTGACCTTATTCCACCTCTCTGGGCCTCAGTTTCCTAAACTGCAAAATGGGGGGAAAGAAAGCCACCTGGCACGGTTGTTGGGATTAAGCGGGGGCCAGGAGGACTTCCTGGGATGTCACACTCCTCTCTCCCCTGCATCCCTCCCTCGCGCCCTTCTGGGACCGAGCTCAGGGGAGGAAGGAAGGGACCCTGTTCTCTCCCTCCGAGGGCGTGGTGGCAAAGCCAGCCTTGCTCTCTGACTTGGCTGAGTCCCGGTTTCCCAGGTGCCCCCTCCCCTGGGATCAGCCCTCCCTGCCACCAGAGGACCACGGGAGCCACAGTCGTTGCCCACACGCTCCTCAGGTGCAGAAGACCTGTCTCCATGCCTTGCTAGGGCCTATTAAGTGTTTTCTGCTTCCAGCATCTTCAGAAGCAAGTCCGAGTCTTATACTTCACTTGTAAGAGGAGAAAGTTGGGAGTCTAAACGAAAATCCAGATCTGTTGGACTCCAAAGCCAGGCTCTTTCTGCGTTTGCTTGCACGTGTGGAGGCTCTGCCTGCTCCTCTGTCTACCCAGCCTGCAGGCAACAAAGGGCCAGAAGACAGCAGATGCTCAGGGGTGAGCGGTGAATGTGCGAGGGAGTGAGTGAATGCGTGCGTCTGCAGAGGCCCACTGTCCGCTCTTTCCAGAACTCCACCTCCCCACCATGTGCCCCAAACATGTTTACCACCGCCTACCGCGGTCCCAGACCCCTCCTTTGCCCACCATGCGGCCATCCAGGGGCTCCCAACAGACAGATCCTCACTTCACCTGCAGCCCACCTGCGTCCTCAGGATGCTCTAAGGAGGTTGCCTGGGCAACCATAAGTTTCCATTTGGAGCAAAAACTACCTGCCACAATTTGTGATGGAAAATGACAGGGGAAGAGCCAGCTGAGAAGGTTGCCATGGCAACTGGAATATTTAAGTCGAACGCCTGGGTCTCAGCGTGGGGAGATTACCACCCTTAGCAAGTCAAACAGACTGGGCCCCCTTGCCAGACAGTTCTGCCAACTCTTTGTTGTGCGTTTGTGGGGAGGGAAACTGCCAGGCCTGCCTCGAAGGGCCAAGACTCTTGCTCTCCTGTCTCTGGTTTCCTCCGACAGGCAATAAGCCCCAGGCGGCTTCGCACAGGCCAGCTTTCAAGTGGATGGAGCTCCTGGAGGGGCCCTATTGTATCCTCCATCGCCTCTGTATCAGATTGCACTTCTGGCCACCATCTTACTGCCCCTGTCCTCTGTTAACTAGTTTGTCCTTTGTCCCCTGGCGGAAGGTGAAGAGGGCTCTCAGCACAGAGAACACGGCCTTGGCTTTGTTAGGAGCGGCTGCCGAGTGTGTTAATAGAATGAGCATCTCTCTAGGGAGAACAGCGGAGACGCCAAGGCCGGCAGGTGGCTAGGAGAGAGCCCGGCATCCGATCCACGAACAGACAAGGCCACTTAGAGGCCCTTTGGCTGCCCCGGGGGACGGGGTGAGTCCCACTGGGCTATTTTGGGGCACCTGGTCTTGCAGGGCAGTTGGAGGAGGCCTGGCTGGGAAGAGATTGGGTCCCACGGCCTGGCGGCCTCAGTCCCGACTTCTGTCTGCTCTAGTCCTGCCCTGAGACCGTGTGTGGAGCCTGCTTGCTCTCAGGTCAGGGGTGACCCCAGGGCCAGCCTTACTTACCAGGTAGGCTGCACATAGGAGCCCACCCTGTCCCCTCCACGGTTCCCTGGACTACGGACAACCCAGTGACTCTGCCCTGCTCCCTGCTCCCCCAAAGACCCTCAGCTTGGTCCTTGGGGCCTTTGCACCTGCAGAGCCCTGCCTGGATCACGTTCCCTGAAACACCTTGCTCCCCTCCACCCTTGCACACTGGCCTGGATCACACCCCTTGCTCTGAGTCAGGTCTCCGTGCCCTCCCTGGGAACTTGATTTCACTTTGTAAAAGTCCCCCTTCCTGCCCAGTGAGCATGTGATGGAGGAGGTGGTGGCTGCCTCAGGTCCCCCTGGAAAAGGGAGACTAGGGGGGTTATGCTTGCTTCCAGGTGGGAAGGCGCCTGGCGTCAGGCCGGGCCTCCATAACTGCAGTTGTCGCTCTGCACCTTCTGTGTTACGTGTGTAGAGTGAAAAGGAAGCCTCCAGGCGCCAAAGCCTCACTCCTCCTTGACTTTCCAGCTCGTGGTTCACCGTGTGTGTGTGTGTATTTCTGCTCCAGACCCACCTGCACCCACCCTCCAGGTGGTGACACTGGTGCCCGCGTGGCCTGTTCCTGTGCAAACAAAACACTTTTTAAATAATTCTGACACTTGTGGAGTTCGTTCTCCTTCAGAAATATTTCTCAGTGCCATTTGCAGAGACGTGGATAGACCTAGAGACTGACACACAGGGTGAAGTAAGTCAGAGAGAAACAAATATCATATAATATTGCTTCTATTTGAAATCTAGAAAAATGGTACAGAGAAGCTTATTTGCAAAGCAGAAATAGACACATAGATGTAGAGAATAAGTATAAATACAAAGTGGGGGAAGAGGGGGTGGGACGAATTGGGAGATTGGGATTGACATATATACTACTAGGTATAAAATACAATTAATGAGAACCTACTGTATAGCACAGGGGACCCCACTCAGTGCTCTGCAGTGACCTAAATGGGACAGAAATCTAAAAAGAGGGGATGTATGTGAACGCATAGCTGATGCACTTGGCTGTACAGCAGAAACTAACACAATATTATAAAACAACTATATTCCAATAAAAATGAAAATAAAATGATAAAAAGACCTATTTCTGCATGATTTCTCCTTTTTTTCACCTCCAACTCCACCTCATCCCCTCCCTCCACCCCACCCTCCGACCAAGCCTGGGAGATGTTCTTCAGGACTTCACTTCAACCCAGGACCGGGGCCTTCCACAGCCCTCGATGGGTAAATATTTACACCTTGAGGGTGTCCTGGGGATTGTCACCCGACTTCGGTTAAACAAACAGATGACACTGAAGGAAAATGGTCCCCTGAGCATCCACTCCCACCCCCTCTCCTGCTTTGACCCGACGGGGACAGCAAGAGCTAAGGTAGCCGAATAGTTGCTCGAGCAAGAGCATGCTGTGTACCGGGGGAAATGCCTTTGGTGCTGTGACTCCAGCTGAGTTCAGAGAAGTTGAGCAACTTGGGCAGGGCAGCACTGCCTGCAGGACTGTGAGCCTGAGGAATTTTGCACAATTCATGAGCAGGTGTTGGGTGGACTCATCAGTGGCTCTGGATTCCTGTATCAGCCTGGGCAGTCTGCCCACCTCTCTCTTGTTCCTAGGGCAGGGGGAGTAGTGGCTACCCTCTCTGGATGACAGCTCATTTCTGGGGTTCAGTTGGGGAGGGAGAGACAATGCCTGGGCAATCCAGCAGATCTGGGAGGCTGGGGCTTGTTGGTACCTCTCGAACTAGGATTCTGGTTTATAGGAAAGTTTATCTGGAGGCAACCCAAGCACTCTGCAGGGAGAAACCATGGCATGGGTGGCAGGGGGCCAGGAAAATCCCTAGTAGCTCTTACTCTTAGCAAAGTGTGTCAACCACGCGGTTTCTTTGTGACCTAAGTCCTACTGTAGATGCACCAGAGAAACAGACTCCTCTGACCAATACTTACATGAAAGGGAAGTTCAGGCGATCATTTTGGAGCATGAACAATTGGAGACAGGCAGCCAAAGGCTAAGCTCTTGCTGTACTCTTGCCTTCTTCTGTGACATGGCAACAGGCAAGCACTTGCCTTCTCTGAGCCTCGGTTTCCTCATCTGTAGGAGGTGGGTGATGATAATCTAACCCAAAAGCAATTGTGTTCCATGGGGTCCAGTCTTGGCTTGGTGACGCTGCAACAAGGCAACCAGGAAAGTTTATCTGGAGGCAGCCCAAGCACTCTGCAGGGAGAAACCATGGCATGGGTGGCAGGGGGCCAGGAAAATCCAAAGGAATCTCAGATCTTTACCTTTTGACTTTCCAGGAAATCTCAAAGCGGGCGACACGGTTGGGGTCAGGGAGAAGTTTACTCCGCATTTATAACACCATTTAGAATTTTTTTCTCCTAAACCTACTCCCCCACTGCCTGCACCTTGCTCAGTGGATGATGGTGCAGCATCCCAGGACCCAGGCGGATGTTGGTTACTGTCACTCTCCCCAGCACCCTCCCAGGCCCTGGAAAGGGAGCCTGGTCCCCAGGAGCAGCTTTGACTGCCCCAGCTTTTCAAGAGTTTACAAACCTGCATAGGGAGGGCTGGTGCCCAGGTCCACTTGCATGCCAGCTTTCTCTTTCATTGTCTCAGCGGCCCTCGGGTTGTTCCTTTCAAATGTCAGCCTTCTGGGATGTGGAAAATGGGATTCAATTACAGCAGCTTGTGGGGATCACTGGGCCTGTTAGAGAAAGGTCTCAGTGGAGGATCCAGAGAGGGAAGGGAGGCCCAGAGAGGTCAGTGAATGGCTCAAGGTCACACAGCTAGGAAGGTGCAGGGCAAGGCCCACCCCAGCTCTGTGTGTCCCCCACACTCTCCATTTTCTGCATCACACTGGTTGGGACCTCAGGCCGGGGTGGGAGACAGGAGTCCCTGAAGGTCAAAGATCAGAGAGGAAGGAAGGGATTGGAAGACTCAGAGCCTCCCCAGACAGAAAGGGCATAACAGTACCGACCCCAGGCAGGGAGCCAGCCTGTGGTTCCTCCCCAGGCAGCTCTAGAAGTCTAATCTTCTAGACTCTGGTCTTTAATGTTTTAGTGGTTTGTACACAGTGTTTCTCTAGATGCCCCTTACTCCCATGGGGAGGGATTGTTACTCCCAGTTCACAGACTGGGAAACTGAAATTCAGAGGAAAGTTCAATGAGGGACTAGATACAAAACTTCATGCACAGAGCTGCACACCTCAAATTCCTTTCTTATTTAGTTTGAACAGCATCCAGTTGAGGTAGGAATCTCCCATTTTGTGCATAAGAAAATAGACTCAGAAAGGTTTAGGCTCAGAGAGGTTAGGCCCAGAGAGCTTAAGGAAGGGGCTGAAGCTTGCCCATCTGGTGGATGGCAGAGCTGGGCAACGTTTGGCCTTCCTCCAGGTCTGAGTTTGGTCCTGTGTTTATCTCTGCACGTTCCAGGACCACATGGACTCTCGCCTGGGCTCCACCAGAGATCTCTGACTGTCAGTCTCCCTCTCTCCTTGCTCATTGCTGAGGGGAACTTCCAGTGGGATCCCACCATCTGAGCCAGAGTGTTCAGCAAGTATACTCTTCTCTCCCCCTCCCAGGGAAGGCTTTGCTTCTCCGTCTCACTGATTTGGGGATCAGTCATATGACTTGCCTTGGCCAGTGGAATAAACCACAGCAGAAGCAGAGGCCTTAAATGTATGTGTATGGTGTGGTCTGGCCTCTTGCACTCCTGGCCTCCTGCACCTGATTCACCAGGAAAATGCTGGTCCAAGGAGGAGGAGAGACATGTGGAGCAGATCTGGATACCATCACAGCCCGGAGTTGAGCCCACCCACCCAACCTGCAGCCTGAAGCAGACCTGCCCAGAGACCCACTCAAGAGAAAAATAAACTGTTGTTATTGTAATGAGCTTTGGGGGTGCTTTGTTAGGCAGTATTATTGCAGCAGTAGTTGCCTAATACACTTATGACATATGAAAGGATTCCTACAGCTGTATCCACCCCACACCTCTTCCACACCCCTCCAAGCTACCCAGATATATATATATATATACACACACACACATATATGTGTGTGTATATATATATATTTGGTGAGGTCATAGAAACAGCTTTGAAGGGTAAAGTGGGAGAGGAATGCCTGCCAGGAGTGATGTGCAGACCCCAAGGTGTATAAAAGGGAGAGGGGAGTGAAAGACCATACCTGACCTTCCCACCCTCTCTTTTCTTTAATTACAGACCATCTCTTTCCTGTGGGAATGCATTTCCACTCCTTAGAAGGAGAAAAATGCTCCCATCCTCCACCCCTCATTCAGGGGGTGGGTCTGTCACTCAAGCCTGGCCAATGAGAATGTCTCCCGTCCCCTCAGCCATAGCTCAGGAATGGACACATGTCTTTGTCCCCGTAGAATCCTCCCTGGGGATTTTTGCAGCACTCTTTTGCTGGCTTGTGGGCTTCATACTTGCTATATGAGGACAGTCTGTTTACAGGATGAAATGAGAAATAGAGCTCTGGTGATGTCATTTGAGACCCTTGAATCAGCCAGAACCGAAGCCTACCCTGATGACAGGAGTCCGCAGACTATGGGAAGCCAGGAAGGAAGGGTGGGAGGAGGACGGAGGAAGCGGAGGGCTGCAGGCCAGGCAAGCAGGCTGAGAAACATCCTTGCATAGTGTCTACCCCGTAGATGCTCCATGAGGGAAGGAAAGAAGGCTACTAGCTACTAGCGGTGTGTTCTGAAGGCAGTATAAGCTTTTTTGCTCTCCAGGGCTAATGAAGAGGGGTTGTCACATGGGGTGGCCCTGAAGACTTCATGGTCTGAAAGTTTAGGGATTGAGCAAGATTGTCCAGTGGGAGTGTGGGCCCAACTCCAAAACTAGAGGGGCAGAGGGGATGCGGGTCCCTTAAGGGCTTGGGCCATAAACCCCCTAAACCAAAGATTAGGGGGTCATGGATAGTTGGGCCTGGGGACGTCTGGATCTGAATTGATCTTCCTGTGACCACACTTGGTGGCAGGGATCGAAGGTTTTGTAGAGGGACCCACTGTCCTGCACACGTCTGCTTGAGCCACCAGGGCAAAGCATCCCAGACTGGGGGCTTAAACAGCGGAGATTTATGTTCTTGCAGTTCTGGAGACCAGAGTCCATGCTCAAGGTGTCGGCAGTGTGGGTTTCTCCCGAGGCCTCTCCTCTTGGCTTGGAGACGGCCATGTGTCCTCAGCTACCTTTCCTCTGTGCTGTGCGTGTCTGTGTCCAAAGCTCCTCTTTTTTTTTTTTTAGGTATTTATTTATTTGGCTGTGTCGAGTCTCAGTTGCCGCACACGGCGGGGGTGGGGGGAGGGGCTCTTCGCTGCATCACATGGGATCTTTCACCGCAGCACATGGACTGTCCAGTGGTGGTGTTCGGGCTCAGTAGTTGCAACGCTCAGGCTGAGTTGCTCCACGGCATGTGCGATCTTAGTTCTCCAACCAGGGATTAAACCCCATCCTCTGCTTTGCAAGGCAGAGTCTTAAACCACTGGACAAACAGGAAAATCTCTAAGCTCCTCTTCTTAAAAGGACATCAGTCCTGGATTAGGTTCTGCCCTAAAGATCTCTTTTTCACTTTAATTACCTCTTTAATCTCCAAATCCAGTCACATTCATAGGTCTTGTGGTGAGGACTTCAACTCATGGATTTGGGGGCAGCACAATTCATCCGTGATAGCTGTGCAGTGGCAGCCCCCACAGCTGAGGCCAGGGCCGCCTCTGTTTTCCAGGGACCAGGTAAACTTGGGGTTCTGTGGCACCCACAGGAAGGGAATGGAACAGAAAATCTCCCCCCTCCCCCATCTGCCCCAAGGATTTCCTGCTAATCTTGGAAGTGGGTTGAGCGGCATTTGATTCCACTTGCTTATTTTTTAAAAAAATATTTGTTTATTCATTTGGCTGCATCAGGTCTTTAGTAACATACTCAGGCTCCTCACTGTGGAGCCGGGGGTTCCCTCTGGTTGCTTGACTTGGGCTTAGTTACCTCACATCATGTGAGATCTTAGTTCTCAAACTACGAATTGAACACACAACCCCTGCATTGGAAGGTGGATTCTTAACCACTGGACCATCAGGGAAGTTCCCCCTCCATTTGTTTATTATTATAAGCATTTCAGTTTACTCCTTGAGAAGGTGATACAGGTGAATAGAACAGAATTCACAAGGCTTAGAGGTGTTCAGAGAAAGAGCCTCCTCCTTTTCTGCCTGTCGTGTGTCGAGTCTTTGCTGTAGGTTGCCCTCCCCAGACACACTTCCTGGGGACCCCTTGCATTGTCTCTGTCTTAGACCAGAGCTTCTCAGCTTGGGCTGCACACTAGAATCTCCTGGGGAGTTTAAGGGTCCTGATGACCAAGTCCCACCCCCATGTCATCAAGACCAGAGTCTATAAAGCAGGCCCAGCACTGGTCCTTTGAAATGCCCCCCACTGATTCCCGGCAGGCATGGTTCTGCCTGCTCCCTGGCTCTGTGGCCCCCTGCATCTCAGTCCAAGGAGAGGAAGAGGGAGGGAAGGAGGATGCTAGGCTTGCCTGGGTACCAGACCCTTGCAGACACACTCTGGCTTCCTTTTTGTGACACCCTTGCCAGGTAGTATTGTTGCCATCCCTGTTTTACAGGTGACGAAGGTGATACTTGGAGGGGCCATACAATCCACCAGGTCCCCCAGCCAGCAATGGGGGAGCAGAATCCAGGCTCGGGAGGGTGGCCCTGATGTCTTCCTTCTTGGGGCCATGCTGATGGAAGGATAATAATAAAGCTGCCACTCAGGGACTGTGGGACTGAGCTGTGTTAATGGAGAGAAAAGAGTTCAGGAATCAGCCAGGCAGCCTCTTACCGACACGCACATTCATCAAAGTGCTGAGAGGGGACCAGAGAGCGTCGGGGCCCAATTTGTCTTCCTTTGATCAAGTTTTCCCTCTGCCTCCTGCTTTTGTTTTGTCCTCCTCCTCCCTCTTTCATTCATCTGCTGAACATGTTCTCTCTGCTCTTCCAGACTTTCATTCTGGAAAGCTCTGTGCCCAACCTCATCCCCTGCCCCCAGCTCCTCCCTCATTCTGCCTTTATCCTCTGTCAGATCCTGTTCGTCAATCTGCTACTCTGTACCTGCCTGGGGGGCTCAGGGGCTGACCCACTGTTTAGAGGGACCCAGTTTCCTGAAGGGAGAAGTGGAGGAGATATGATAAGCTCTCAGCCCTGAAAAGCAGTGGAGAGGAGGCAAATGGTCTCCCTCAGTCCCGAAACCTAGCCTTTGCTGGGAATCTTTTATCCCATCTACCCTTCCATCCATCCATCCACCCACCCACCCATCCATCCATCAACTCACCCATCCATCCACCCACCCATTCATCCATCCATCCACTCACCCATCCATCTATTCATCTATCCACTCACCATTCATCCACCCACCCATCCATTCATCCACCCACCCATCCATCCATCCACCCACCCATCCATCCACCCACTCACTCATCCATCCACCCACTCACCCATCCACCCACCCAATCACCCGTCCATCCACTCACCCGTCCATCCACCCACCCATTCACCCATCCATCCACCCACTCACTCATCCATCCACCCACTCACCCATCCACCCGCCCAATCACCCATCCATCCACTCACCCGTCCATCCACCCACCCATTCACCCATCCATCCACCCACCTATCCATCTATTCATCTATCCACTCACCATCCATCCACCCACCCATCCATTCATCCACCCACTCATCCATCCACCCACTCACCCATCCATCCACCCACCCATTCATCCATCCACCCACTCACCCATCCATCCATCCACCCACTCACCCATCCATCCATCCACCCACTCACCCATCCACCCACTCACCCATTCACCCATCCACACACTCACCCATCCATCCACCCACCCATTCACCCATCCATCCACCCACCCATTCACCCATCCATCCACTCACCCACTCACCCATCCACCCATTCACCCATCTATCCACTCACCCATCCACCCATCCACCCACTCACCCATCCATCCACCCACCCATTCACCCATCCATCCACCCACTCACCCATCCATCCACCCACCACCCATTCACCCATCCATCCACCCACCCACTCACCCATCCATCCACTCATCCACTCACCCATCCATCCACTCACCCATTCACTCATCCATCCACCCACCCATTCATCCATCCACCCACTCACCCATCCATCCACCCACCCACTCACCCATCCATCCACTCACCCATTCACCCATCCATCCACCCACCCATTCATCCATCCACCCATTCACCCATCCATCCATCCACCCACTCACCCATCCATCCACTAACCCATCCACCCATCCACCCATTCATCCATCCACCCACTCACCCATCCATCCACCCACCCATTCACCCATCCATCCACCCACCCATTCACCCATCCATCCACTCACCCATCCATCCATCCACCCATCTACCCATCTATCCACTTACCCATTCACCCATCCATCCACTGCTCTATCCATCTTTATTTGTCTTGTGTGCCAGGACCTGGAGATACAGCCATGAACAAGAGAAACACAGCCCCTCTCCTCATCCATCCAGAAGACATCCATTAAATGACTCTATTAAACAAAATGCTTCAGGACAGTGCTTGGCTCTGGAGAAGGTAGCCTTTTGCAGTAATGCTCAGGGTTAAGAAGACTGACTCTGTGTTGACAGAGAGGTACACGTGATGGAGCAGGCGGTCTGGCTGTCTCTGGGTCCCTGCTGGATGCAGCTTTGTATACTGTACGCATTCACTTGTTAGAGGCTCAGCAGGGTCTGGGGAGCTGGTGCTGCCATCCTCCACTAAGCAGATGAGGCCCAAGCACAGAGTGATGAAATAACTTCCCAAAATCACAGAGCTGTGACAGAACCAACTGAGACATATTTGCAGGGCTAATACTGGAGGGGTTGTTGGACCATGTTGTCCAGGGTTGGGTAGATCATATCCTCCCACAGGGGATGTCCTGGGGGATGTCCATCCTGCCAACTCAGCTCTTAGAAGATGTCTGGGGCCATAGTGGACCACCACCCGGGACAGTAACAGCTCTGAGCAGTCTCTGGAGGAGAGCGGGGAGGTAGAGTCTGCTTACCCTCTTTAGGGGGAAAAGAGAATAGAGGCTGAGAGCTGAACCTTGGAGCCAGTCTCCAGGTTCGAATCCTAACTCTGCTTTTTTATTAGCTCTGTGGCCTTTGGCAAGTTACTTGACCTCTCTGTGCATTATTTTTTTCATCTATAAAATCAGAAGGACAAAGTGTCTCCCTCAAGGTTGCCGTGAGGGTGAAGGGACAATCATGCCAGGGTATTTTGCTATTGTTCGGTCGCTAAATCATGTCCAACTCTTTGCAACCCCATGGACTGCAGCATGCCAGGTTTCTCTATGCTCCACTATCTCCTAGAATTTGCTCAAACTCATGTCCTTTGAGTTGGTGATGACATCCAACCATCTCATCCTCTGTTGTCCCCTTCTCCTCCTGCCCTCAATCTTTCCCAGCATCAGGGTCTTTTCCAATGAGTTGACTCTTCACATCACATGGCCAAAGTATTGGAGCTTCAGCTTCAACATCAGTCCCTAGCTTTGTGTTATACATGTTTTTATGTGAGAGACTGTGAGCAGGTTCCTCGGTCCCTCCAGGCCTGATTTGGCATCACGTGTGATGGGAATAAACCCAGCAAGGACCTCACATGTGAAAGAGGCTCAGGGAGGAGGGGACTCCCAAGCATCCAAAGGATGGATGATCCTGGATAAAGGCATAGGTTCTGGGAGGGCTTGGGAGGCCAGTGCTTTATATATATATGATTTTTAGTCCATTTTCTTGGGATGTAATTTACTAAAGTCTACAATTTTTAGTGCTCAGATCTGCAAGTTTAGACAAATGCACTCCACTGTGTAACTGCCACAATTAAGACACAGAACAGTTCTTTAAATGCTCCCTTTTCAGCTTCTAAGCATCTCCATGTGCTGCACTTAAGAAGCAGGCTGCCCACGCTCAGCAAAGGGAAGACAGAGTCGCTTTGGGAGTCTGAGCTGTGGACCAGGCCTGGCTGGGACATCTGCCCCTATGTCTGAGAGCACTGGGCAAGGAGAAGTTTGAGGCCAAGGACAGGTTGTGCCTGGAGCAGGGAGGTAATAATCCTGGCCCAGGAGGCAGCCTTAGGCTGCCTCTGTCCTGGACAACTGAGTCTCCCACTGCCTGGGGCAGATGTAGGGCCAGCAGCCTCCATGGGGACCATGGGCAGGGCTTGCAGTCATGCGTTCCTGTCCTGGGTCTTACTGCTTTTGAACACAGTCTTTGGGCATCCAGGGACACCTGCAGAGTCAGGGATGGCTTTGAGGGGCTGGACAGCTGTGCCAGCTCAGGAAGTCAGCATCTGACCAACACGGGGCCCCAAGAAAGGACCAGGAACACCGCATGTTTTTGAGGGAGCAGGAGGTGAGGGGACCCATCACTTTGTGTGCTATGAAGGGTCCTACCAGGCTGACCTGTCTCCCCTGTCATGGGGGCCTGACTGCTGCCACTAGAGTCACGTCTTTGCCTCAGGGATACCCAGGGTAAAGGGGCATTTAGTGAATTGGCTACACATGTGACAAGTGCATGCTGGACTCTGGGGCCCAAACTCCCTGAGTTCAAATCCTCACTTCACCCCTGACAGGCTCCCAAACAAATGCATGCGTCCTGGGAGTATTTGAGGAAATTGTTCAGCCTCTCTGGGCCTCATTCTCCTCATCTGTGAGATAAGGATACTGATAATGCCCATCTTACAGAGCCGTGAGAGTTAAACGAGAAAACACGTAGAGGAGTGCCTGGTATATGGTACTTGGAACAGGATTATTTTTGTTGTTTAGTCACGAAGTTGTGTCCGACTGTTTTTCGACCCCATGGACTGTCACCCAACATGTTCCTCTGTCCCTGGGATTTCCCAGGCAAGAATACTGGAGGGCTGCCATTTCCTTCTCCAGGGGATCTTCCCAACCCAGTAATCAAACTCATGTCTCCTGCTTGGTAGGTGGATTCTTTACCACTGAGCCAGCTGTGGTAAGTATTAGCTGCTATTATTGTTATTGTTATCTTAAGTGGGGGAAGAAACCCAGGTTCTGGTTCCATCTGTGCCACTAATAGGCTGTGTGACCTAAGCAATTCATATGCCCTCTCTGAGCCTTTGTTCCTACATATATGATTAGCAGACAATAGAAAAAATAGTGCTGCTTAGTCGCTAAGTCATGTCTGACTCTTTTCGACCCTATGGACTGCCAGGCTCTTCTGTCCATGGGATTTTCCAGGCAAGAATACTGGAGTGGGTAGCCATTCCTTTCGCCAGAAACAATAGTAATAGTGATACTTAGAGAGGTCTCTGCTTCAGCCCATGCTACATACTTTATATTCTTTGTCTTATTTGATACTCACAACATGTCTTTATGGTAAAGTTTTTTAAAAACTTTTAAAAAAACAATGTTATTTTATTGAAATATTGTTGATTTTACAATGCTGTGTTAATTTTTGCTGTACAACAAAGTGATTCGGTTTTTTATATATATGTGTGTGTGTTAGTTGTTCAGTCACGTCCAACTCTGCGACCCCACAGACTGTAGCCCGCCAGGCTCCTCTGTCCATGGGATTCTCCAGGCAAGAATACTGGAGTGTATTGCCATACCCTTCTCCAGAGGATCTTCCCAATCCAGGGATCGAACCCTGGTCTCCTGCATTGTAGGCAGATTCTTTACTGTTTGAGCTACAGGGAAATCCCAAACAGTCCATGGAATTCTCTAGGCCAGAATACTGGAGTGGGTAGCCCGTTCCCTTCTCCAGAGGATCTTCCCAACCCAGGGATCAAACCCAGGTTTCCCGCATTGCAGGCACATTCTTTACCAGATGAGCCACAAGGAAAGCCCAAGAATACTGGAGTGGGTAGCCTATCCCTTCTCCAGCGGATCTTCCTGACCCAGGAATTGAACCAGGGTCTCCTGTATTGCAGGTGGATTCTTTACCAACTGAGCTATCAGGGAAGTCCCTGATATATATATACATATATATATATATTCCCTTATGGTTTATTACAGGACATTGAATATAGTTCCCTGTACTATTGTTTATCCATTCTATCTGTAATAGTATCTGCTAACTTCAAACTCCCAATCCTTCCCTTCCCCACTCCCCCACACCCTGGGCACCACAAGTCTCTTCTGTCTGTGAGTCTGTTTCTGTTTCATAGATACATTATTGTGTCATGTTCTAGATTCCACATATAAGTGATATCATATGTTTGTCTTTCTCTTTCTGACTGACTTTACTTAGTATGACAATCTCTAGGTCCATCCATGTTGCTGCAAATGGCGTTATTTCATTCTTCTTTATGGTTGAGCAGTATTCCATTGTACATCTGTATGACGTCTTCTTTATGCAATCAGCTCTTGGTGAACGTTTAGTTTGCTTCCACATCTTGGCTATTGGAAACAGTGCTGCAGTGAACACTGGGGTACATGTAGCTTTTAAAATTATAGTTTCGTCCGGATATATGCTCAGCAGTGGGATGACAGGATCATATGGCGACTCTAGTTTCAGTTTTGTGAGGAACCTCCATCTGTTTTTGTATGGCAAGGTTTCAATACTCCCTTTTACAGACAAGGAAACTGCGGTTCAGAGAAAATAAATAGCCCAAGATCACCTATTTGTAAGTGGCTGAGACCAAAGTGGAGCCCACACTGACCTGAATCTAAGACCCAAGTGTTTAACTGCTGTCTTTCACTGCCTCCACTTTCAATTGAAATCAGGGTGACAGGTTCAGCAGAGGGGAAACACAGACTCAGGCATCCAGGCTGGCTGTGTAGTCTTCCTGAGGCCTGGGAGACAGCAGACAGGATGAAGAAGTCAATGCAAGGCCAGTAACATGACAGAGGGGTGGCCTGGAGAACCTCGGGATGCTGACCTGGAGGCCTCCCCTGGATGTGTCCCAACCTTCCCCTCCACCAGAGCACAACCAGCTGGAGTGTCAGGGTCAGGTCATGCATGAGTTTCCCCTTCCAGGTGTATCTTCCTTTTAAGCAAGGAGGCTGGAGAGGGTAATGCTCAACCTACAGGAGTAACTCAGTAGTGACAGAGGACTCAACTTCACAAGCCAGCTCTCAGCCTTTCTCGGTGTTCAATTGTTGAAGCCTCTACATTGAGCCCAATATGCCTCCTTTCATTAGTCCTGCTTTTGCCCCTGGGGTCCCCCCAGGTCTAGTTAGTTTCCTTTTTCCAGTGAGTGCCTTGCAAATTTTGAAGACAGAGCTCATTCATCCCCCACTGTCCTTTCTGGTCCCCAGGCTCCCATAGCATTTCCAATCCTATTCATTTCTTTTTCAGATACTTCCTGATATTATTTTTAAAGGCTTTCATTTTCTGTCATGGAGTTTCCAAGTAAGCAAATCATTTCAACCAGAGAGTTCTCTTTGGCCAGGCATTATCCTCAATCCTAAGGAGGTAGAGGAAGACAGACCTTCCTCTGTCTGAGCCTGCTGACAAACCACTTGTACACTCAGCGTCCTACAGAAAGCATTCCCTGATTCCTGGGTTGGCATAAGAGTCCTTCTTCTAGGCTTACATAGCCTCCAGACTACTCTGCCATGACATTCAGCACATTCTTTTAAAAAATTATTATCATTTTTGGCCATGCCACATGGCATGTGGGATCTTAGTTCCCTAACCAGGGATTGAACCCATGCCTCCTGCAGTGAAAGCATACGGTCTTAACCACTGGACCTCCAGGAAAGTCCCCACTTAGCACATTCTTGACCTCCCTTTGTCTCCTGCCCTAGATCATACGCCCTGAGAGGACAAAGAATGTGTGTTGGTCACCATGGCTATGCCCAGCTTGGAGCTGGCGTGTGAGCTGCTTGGTGCACAATTGTTTTCTCTACAAATGAGCTCTTACAAAGGTGGTTCTCAGAAGACCCAGAAGGAAGGGCACTTCTTTGCCATTTCTGGAGGTGAGAACAGTGCTCACGACATTAGCCTCTGCCTGGGGTGGCCTCCACTCTCTCTGGTCTTACGTCTCTTCCTCGCTCCCCATCTCAAGCTGCAGTACAGGAGTCTGGCATGCCTCTGGCCCCCAGAGCATCATGGCAAAGTCAGTCAAACATCTGCTTTTGCAGAGACTTGGAATCCTGGCTCAGCCACGAACCATCTGGGTGGCCTTGGGCAAGGGACTTAACCTTTCGGAATCTGAGTTTCCCTGCTTATAAAATGGAAACCACTGTTTTTTCATCGGGTTGTTGTGACAGGTGAAGGAATTCAAGCCTACCAAGAACCTGGGGCATAGTTAGTGTGCCACAAACTTTAGTTCTCACCTTCCACCAAATGGGACTCTGCCAGTCTTTCACCTTGGACTTGGGGCTGAAAGTCAGTGATGGAAGATGGAGTGGGAGGTGTTGGATGGCTTGGATACCCAGTGGTTTCTTAAGTTGGGCTTGGCATTCCCATGCGGCAAGCCCCCGGGGACTGGGAGAAATCTGGGAAGTGACCTGCAAGGAAACCCAGGACAACTGTCCCAGACCACAGGCTTGATTTCCCAGGCCAGGGGGCAAGTGCAGATTGATCAGCATCTCAAACCGCACCCGTGACTGAAGACGACGCTGACGTCCACAGAGGTCAGATGACTTGTCCAAGGTCACATAGCAGATGGTCCCAGATCACCAGATTCACAGCCTTTTCTTTCCTCCCTCCTCCTTTTCCAAGAATGTCTCCTTAATGATTTCTCCTTGGAGATGACTAGTCCATGAGTTGTTTCTTTTGTTCTTGTAAAGTAATTTTTTTATTGAAGTATAGTTGATTTACAATGTTGTGTTAATTGCTGCTGTACAGCAAAGTGACTCAGTTATACACACACATATTAGATACTTTCTCTTTTATATTCTCTTCCATTATGGTTTATTCCAGGATATTGAATATAGTTCCCCATGCCATGCAATAGAACCTTGTTCTTTATACATCCTATACATACAAGTTTGCATCTACTAAGTCCAAACTCCCAAACCATCCCTCTCCCCCGACCCTCGAAAGCGCAAGTCTGTTTTCTCAGCCTGTGAGTCTGTTTCTGTTTTGTAGATAGGTTCATTTGTACCATATTTTAGATTCCACATGTAAGTGATATCATATGGTATTTGTCTTTTTCTTTCTGACTTACTCACTTAGTATCATCATCTTTGGGTCCTTTCTTGTTGGTGTTCTTTACTTAATAAGTCGTGTCCGACTCTTCGTGACCCCATAGACTGTAGCCCAACAGGCTCCTCTGTCCATGGAATTCTCCAGGCAAGAAGACTGGAGAGGGTTGTTCCCTTCTCCAGGGGATCATCCCAAACCAGGGATCAAGCACAGGTCTCCTGCATTGGCAGGCATATTCTTTACCACTGAATCACCAGGGAAGCCCTCTATGTCCATTCATGTTGTTGCCAATGGCATCATTTCACTCTTTTTTACAGTTGTGTAGTATTCCACTGTACATATATATCACATCTTTTTTATCCATTCATCTGTAGATTGACACTTAGGTTGCTTCTGCGTCTTGGCTACTATGAACATTGGGGTGCACATACCTTTCGAATTATAGTTTGGGCCTGAGTTGCTTCTTTATCCCCCCAGTGACACAGAGCTAGCCAATCCTCTAGCTGCATTGGAGGAAGCCTGGAGATGGTAGGAAGGTCTGTGGAAGGTCTGTCCTTTGGCCTTGCATGCACCACACCCTCTCCTTCCACATCTTTGCCCTGTAGTTTCCTCTGAGCTGGCGGGCAGGCTGGCGGCTCCCACACACTGTCCCAGGGGCTCCCAGGGTACAGCTGCTGAGCTGCCAGAAAAGAGACCAGCTACCCATTGGCTGCCCTTGCCAGGCTGCAAGCTCCTTGAGAGCAAGTACGTTATTGTCATTAGCACCATCTTGAGAATGGCCATCCTCCTGCTGGTCACCATGTTCAGTGCTATGAAGTAATGAAACAGGTGTGCCCAGGGAACACAGGAGGAAGAGAGCTGTGGCTTAGGTAACCTGCCTGGGGTCACCAGCTAGTTGCACTGAGAATGAAACCTTAACCCAGGAACTTCCCTGGTATCCAGTGGTTGAGACTTCATCTTCCAAGTCAGGGGGAACAGGTTTGATCCCTTGCCTGGGAGCCAAGGGGAACAGGTTTGATCCCTTGCCTGGGAGCCAAGAGCCCACATGCCTTGCAGCCAAAAAACCAAAACATAGGACAGAAGCAGTATTGTAACACATTCAATAAAGACTTTAAAAATAGCATCAAAAAATCTTTAAAAATAATCAAACAAAGAAGCTCAGTGCCTAGTGCCCTGATCTGCACAACCAATGCTAACACTTCCGGTGTTCTAATTATTTGCCAGATGCGACTCTAAACACTTAATATATGCTAACTCGCTTCCTCGGCACCATGACCCTATGAGGTAGGCACCGCTACTGCTCCCAGCTTCCAGAGAGAAGACGGAGGCAGAGGGAGGTTCTGTTTCTTCCCTGAGGCCACATAGATAATAAGTGACAGAAAGTGAAAGTGAAGATCGCTCAGTCGAGTCCGACTCTTTGTGACCCCCTGGGCTTTACAGTCCATGGAATTCTCCAGGCCAGAATACTGGAGTGGGTAGCCGTTCCCTTCTCCAGGGGATCTTCCCAACCCAGGGATCCAACCCAGGTCTCCCGCATTGCAGGCAGATTCTTTACCAGCTGAGCTATGAGGGAAGTCATAAGTGACAGAGGGAGGATTTAAACCCAGTGGGGCTCGCTCCCGAGACCACGTTCTTACCCAGGATGTGCCCGGTGAGAAGCCCTCAGCGATGCTAAGGCTAAGGCTGGGGGAGAGAGAGGTGTCTCCCTCAGGGGTCACTGCAAGGGAGGCAATGTGAAAGGCCAGGCAGGAGTGAGCTGTGGGGAGGGACAGAGTCCGCTTCTTGGCACACGACAGCACTCTTCCCGCACCTGGCCCTGCCTGGGCTTCTGGAAGGTGAGCTGTGGGGCAGCAGCACAGGTCCTTTCTGCCCAGCACAGGCCCTGCTCTAGACTGGTTTCTCTTTGAGGTTCTCAAGAACCACAGTGACAAAGGGTGGCAAAGGGCAAGACCATTCTGTCTACTTTCCCTACCTTCCTCCTGACTTCTGGCCACCTCTGCCCCACGGCGTCTGTCGAGGAGAAGGGGAAGGCACGGATTGGGGAATCAGGAACCAGGTCTCCATCAGCTCTCCTCCTCTCCCCCACTCAGCTGGGGCAGGAGAACAGAATGGTCAGAACTGTGGGCTCTGGAGCCTGACTTGCTTTCAATGCCAGCCGTGTCACTTGGGCACATGGAGCTCCTAGGGAGAAGGACCCCAGCAGGGGGAAATTAGAGCCATCTGGGTAAAGATGGGGGCGAGGGGGAGGGGGGTGAGGCTGATGAGTCCATCGGGAGGTGGTGCTGTATGAGGGTGCAGGAGCAGGCCTTGAAAGTTTGGGTGCCGAGGCTAGGGCATCTGATCTTGTCCTGTGGGCAGTGGGAAGCACTGCAAGGTCCCACACAGGGCAGAGGCTGGTCAGATTAGCATCTAATTTCTGCAAACTCTGCTGTGTAACACAGAACAAGTGTCTCCTCTCCTCTGTCAAGCGAGGCAGCTGGGCTTGTTGGTCCTAAGGTCCCATTGAGTTTCTGCATCTGGTTAACAGGCAGGGCCTGGGCATGGGGTCAGTGGGGTGCCAGTCCTCCCAGGAGGGGTCTCAGGGCTATGGGAAGACCCTCGTCCCCAAAGCACTGCTAGTGCAAGCACCACAGGGCAGAGTCCTCCATCCGGTCCGGACCTCACCTTGATCTCCTTCATTCCCAGCTACACTCGTCTCTGTGGTCCTCCATCCATCGCACAGCCCCAGGATTCTTCTTGGGGAGGGAACAGCCTTTGCTGAGTCATTGACTGCAAGGGACAGGAGGCCTGGTCATGTAACAAGACAGAGGAACTTGAGGGGAGGGGGCAAAACCACCCTGCAGGAGACCAGTGGATCTGCTGTTGGAGGCGGGGTGGGGTGGGGTGGGGCAGAGGCAGAGGGAGAAGAGAGAGAGGCAAACAGGTATTTTCAGAAAACTTTATAAAAATATTTATTTATTTATTTATTACTCATTTTTTTTGCATTTCAGAAATATTAGCCATTCTGTGGATATACTTCATTGAAAATAAGAGAAAAACCATGCTTATAACACAAAGATGAAGAACACTAATCAAGATGTGTTTATTAGCATGGAGTAGTTAGATACTTACTGTATAGAATGGTTTCAAACCCTTGAAAATATCCAAGCGACTTAACAATGGAGCCTGATTCTGTAAACGGTGGAAAGAAGCAGTGTGTTTAGCTTTTGTATTGTATTAACACATCCATCCGTCCATCCGTTCAGTCTCTCAGTCGTGTCCGACTCTCCGCGACCCCATGAATCACAGCACGCCAGGCCTCCCTGTCCATCACCAATTCCTGGAGTTCACCCAAAGTCACCTCCATCGAGTCGGTAATGCCATCCAGCCATCTCATTCTCTGTCGTCCCTGTCTCCTCCCGCCCCCAATCCCTCTCAGCATCAGAGTTTTTTCCAATGAGTCAACTCGTTGCATAAAGTGGCCAAAGTATTGGAGTTTCAGCTTTAGCATCAGTCCTTCCAATGAACACCCAGGATTGATCTCCTTTAGAATGGACTGGTTGGATCTCCTTGCAGTACAAGGGACTCTCAAGAGTCTTCTCCAGCACCACAGTTCAAAAGCATCAATTCTTCGGCCATCAGCCCCTGTTAACCACTGTGGAATCTCAGGGCATTATACACTCTCCTCAACCTCCTTAATTTCCAAACTTGCCAATGGGTATCACATTATTGTTAGTGTTATTTCAGCAGGAATTGTTTCTCTGACTACCTACTGTGCATTCCACAGGCATGTTGGAAAGATGTGTTTAAAATTTTGTGTTATTTGACATTTTATGGAAATCACTAAACAGGATAATAAGCCCTCATGGATCCATCACCCAGCTCTGCCACTCTGGTTTCATGTCTTCCCCCCGTCCATTTATTCCCCCCAGGAATTGCATTGTTTCTCCCATACACAGAAAGATGTTTGAGCATGGAGAGACATCTTCCTGGACCCTTCAGTGTGGGTGGATGGAGGCAGGCCTGGAAGTAGCACCCTAGTTTCAGGTATAGGATGATGCTGTCTTGAACCCAGGAGGCAGGGTGAGAATGTGAACCCCTCAAAGACTCATTGAAATATCGACACTCTTCCTCTAGGCGTGGATCTGAGAGTGGATACAGGGTTGGGGCGTGGTCAAGGCTATTGCGTCAAGGCTACTGTACGACATTTAGCTCATGACCTCTAGGATCCCAAACCCCTGGGCTGTCAGAGCTGGAAGACTCTAAACCGCCACCCAGCATGTCCTCTCACTGGACAGAGGAAGAGATCCAGGCCCAGGAGGGGAACTCTCCCGCTTGAGGCCTCGCATCAAATCCATCAGGACTCGGACTAAGAAGCCAGGGGCCTGGCTGTTTCCTGCTGGTTGTCCATACAGTGTTTATGTAGCCCCTGTTGTATACAGGGTGCTGTCAGGGGCCTTTGCATCCCAGGGCTTCAGTGGACATTGCAGAGGGGCAGGGACACTGACACCCTGGGAAAGGTAAGGGGGTTTCTTGTGCAGCATCCCCAGTTCCCTCTCCACCCGGGAGTGGCCCGGGGACCCCGAGGTCTCCTCCTCAACCCCGGGCATCCATGGGAGCACTCGTCATCCAGCTGAGGGATGCTCAGAGAGCGTTTGCCCCAGTCCCGCAGATGATGGTCACCTAAGTCTTTCCTGCTCGTGCAAACATACACCCTGTGCTGCTTTCTTCTTAAATTCTCTCTTCCCTCCTCTCTCCTCTTCTCTTGATCAACCCACACGCATCTCCCCACCCCTCCTCTCTGCATTCCCCTCCTCCTCTCATAAATTCTCTCCCCTGGGACTTTCTGCTGAGGGGTTGAATAAACAGGAAGAGAGAAGGGGAATAAATCACAGAGGAGTCTCCGGACAGGCTCTGGGAAGGTTTCCGACTCTGGAGACCATCACAAAACAGCCCCGTGGCCTTTGTTTGGGAACCACAGCCTGGGTCTGGAGGAATGAGGGGCTGGGGCCGGTGAGCAGTGGGGGACAGTGCCATTTGAGGTCAGCGTCAGGCAAGTGATTCACTGCACAATCCTCACCGTGAAGTGAGGGGAGAGGCCCTGCGTGCCGTTTCGCTGTGTGACCCTGGGCAAATCTCATCCCCTCTCTGAGCCTCAGTCTCCCCCTCTGTAAAAGGAAGGGCTGGATTAGATGGCTGGGAGGGATCCTCCTAGTCTGATGTTGTAAGGTTCTGAGGTTCCATCTTCCATACAACACAGGAGGTGCTGTACGGCCGGGCCTCACTGAGCAGCCCTGAAGGTGGAGATCATGTAGATTTCAGTTTTCCACTGTTCCCAGAGGGCCTCAGGCAGAGCCCCCAGCTGCCCTGGGACATCCTTGAGGGGAATGAGGGTAAGAGGACCTGGTCCCAGCTGGAGGCCCACAGCTCAGCACTGGCTCTGGCTATCCAACTTCCACTCCTGGCTTCTTTGGATTCTCCAGGTGAGCAGGGACACAACCCAGAAGAAGGGAATAGACATGTGGGCTTTTGGTTGGCAGAGCTGACAACATCACCCCTCATTTCCAGACAGGCTGGGGACTTTGGGAAAACAGCCATAAACATGTGAGTGGTGGAGGGAAAGGAAGGGTGAGGAGACAGGAAGGAAGGAGAGAGAGAAAGGGCAGTGCGGTCTGGGGGAGGCCTGGATCGTGGAGAGCCTATTGTGTGCGCATGCACCCTCTCCAGCATCATTGTCTCAGCATCAGAGGCCGGGTGTACACGAAGATCTGTATCTGTCTGCGATTTCATCTGTGCGTCCCTGGAGGAGACGGTGTGAGTCTGTGTGTGGCTATCAGGGGGCAGTTTGATGTTTTGAGATGCATCTCCGAAGCTCTTTGCAACCATCAAAGCTCTGTAAGCTCAGAGACAGAGCACTGCCCTGGAAGTTAGGAGATACACATTCTAGCCTGGGACCTGCCACAGTCTTGCTGCGCAGCCTTGGGCAAGCCCCTGCCCATCTGGGGCTTGAGAAACCTCAGCGGCAAATAAGAATAGCAGCCAACTCTGATGGAGCACTTACTGTGTGGCAGGCCCTGTTCCGAGTGCGTTACAGGTCAGAGCTGTCACATCTCCGTGTTACACATGGGGAAACGGACATACCGAAGAAGTGGAAGAACTGAGATTCCAGCCCAGGCAGCCTGGCTGGAAGGGTGAGCTCTTAACCACGCAGTGATCCTGCAAGGGGCAGGGGGTTGGGGGATGAGGGCTGACCACACAAGGATGCGATTCAGACTCCTGGAGGTCCCAGTGCAGACCTGTGGGCCTCGCTCTCCCCTCACTGAGAACTGTGGCTCCCCTGGGCCAAGGTGACTGGCTGGAATGCAACTCCTCTCCCTTGGGTATCCGGCAGGCCTACGTTGATCTCTCAGGGTTCTTGGTGTTCCAGGATGCTAAAGACTTGGTGTCTGAAACATACAGTCCAGAGCAATAAATGTCACAAGAGGAAGGATGGGACCAGGCTGCAGAGGAAAGAGACCAAGACATTCCAGATCTCCCCCTCCCCCGCCCCACTCCTGACTCACCCCACAGCCATCAGATACGCTGTCCTTCGATCCCAGAGGCCACCAGCTGCTGGTTGGTGGTGGAACCTCTACTCCCTGCAAAGCTGGAGGGTTGGTGATGTTGTGATGGAGTGTCTGTGTTGCTTTTCATGTTAACGAGCACATTCTCTTTCTGTCCTCCACTCCTCTGTCCCTGGACAGTCTGATTCAGCCAAAGGAGGAGAAGCAGGAGGAGTCAGGGACAGCTGGGGCTGGGAAGGAGAAGTCCAGCTTGGTGACATTAGTGGGGAGGCAGAATCGCCTGATTTTTCCATTTCCAGATACAGGCATGCTCATAAAAACTGAGCAAACCCAGGCCTTGTGCTGGTCCCTGGTGGCCCGAGCCCTGCCTGTTGCCGGAGGCCAGGGGTGCAGACCGAGGGGAAGGGGTCGGCCGCTTTCCTAAAGCCGGCTGTCAGGCTGCTGACCCCTGGGAGGCAGCATGGCGCCTGAAATGGCTTGCTGGGTGCTGACTCCCTTGGAGGAAGGGGCTGTCAGTCACGGTGCTGGGCAGTGAGCATAGAGAAGGGGCAGAAATGGTCCCAACCTGGGAGAACATTGTGGTCTAGAGGCGGCAACAGCAAATTGGCAGAGGATTGAGACAAAGAGGCCAGGGCAGAGGTGGTCCAGGGGAGGCTGGGAGGATTTGGGAAACCCACCCCCCACCTGGCAACCTTAAAGCAGAAATCAAACTGAGCCACTTTCTGGCTTAAACTCTCACTAGTATTAAAGTGTGTAGTTGCTCAGTCGTGTCCAACTGTTTGGGACTCCATGAACTGTCGCCCTCCAGTTTCCTCTGTCCATGGAAATTTCCAGGCAAGAATACTGGAGTGGGTAGCCATTTTCTTCTCCAGGGGATTTTCTTGACCCAGGGATCAAACCTGGGTCTTCCGCATTGCAGGCAGAGTCTTTACCGTCTGAGCCACCAGGGAAGCGTCCTAAACTCTCACTGGCGTCCGTTAAAGTGGAACCCAAGCTCTTTCTCTCATCCTACAACTTTGGTCCACCCTCTCTCCATCTCCCAAACACACTGAGCTATTTTCCACCTCAGGTCAGTTACCATCAGGAAATCTCCCTGCCCTACTCTGTGCCCTCATTCCGGGCTCTTATTAAGTGTCCCCTCCTTGGAAGGGCCTTCCTTGATGACTCAACCCAAAGGGGTTCCCCTGACACTCTCTATGTCAGCCCCATCCCTCAATGGATAAAACTCGTTGCCATGTATAATTAGTTCAACCACCTATTTAAATATTTTTGCCTGTCTCCCACTATACTGTCACCTAAAACAGGGGCCATGTGAGTGCTTGATAAATATTTGCTGATCATCAGAAAGATTGTATATAGGAGGGATAATGGCTCCTCTGGCTTTGGAAGGCTGTGTAGGAACTGGGGAGGTGAAGAAAAGATATGCTTAGCTGTAATAATAGAAAACCCAACTGTCAGTAACTTATACCACAGGACATCTATTGCTTACTTAGTGAGATGTCTGAATGTAGATTGTCCTAAGGTTGATTCTGCAGCTTAATAATGTCATCTTTCCATCTGTCTTAGTCATTCAGGCTGCTATCAAAATCCCACAGCCTGGGCAGCTTATAACAACAGTCCAGAGGCTGAAAGTCCAAGATCAGAGTACCAGCATGCTTGGGTTCTGAGTGGAAGTCTGTTGACTTCTCCTTGTAACCTCACATGGCAGAAAGAGGGCATGAGCTCTCTTGGGTCCCTTTTGTAAGAGCCCTAATTGCATTCATAGGTGCTCCATCCTCATGACCTAATTACCTCTCATGGTCCTAACTTCCTAATTCCATCACATTGGGGATTAGGATTTCAATATCTGAAGATCTGGGGGATATAAACATTCAGTCCATTGCATTGTCTTCCACTCTAGTACCCTCAGCATGTTGGTACTTGTCCTTAAGCTTGATCTCTCATGGTCACAAGATGACTGCCACAGCTCCAGGCATCACATCCTCATTCAACAGTGTCCAAAACAGGAACAGAGGGAAGGGGGCAAAGGTGGCTTTCTCTTCCATCAGAGAGGAGAAACTTTACCTTGAAGCACCCTGTTACTCACCACATGCTTCAGAGATTCTTCTTTATATTATTATGACTCTGAATGGGACCACATGCCCACTCAAGACCAGTGAATGGTAAAGGACAGAGACTGCTCTGAGAGGCTTAAACCAAGTGGGATTCATCTAATCACCTCTTAGGTTGTGTGTGATTCAATCTGAGAAGGTTCTGTCAGTGGGAAGGAGGGCAGACAATAGCAGTAGCTGCTTCATTGTCTCTTGGGAACCTCCTAGTGCCCCATAGGAGGCAAAGGGCTACCTATCCCAGTCCCTAGAGCTTTAATTTTTTATCTGTCATTTGGGAAAGCAAGGTTCAGAAATGTGTTCAATATCACATAGAAAACTAGAAGGAAATAGAACTTAGCCTCTATCTCTTATCCCAGAACCTAGGGTACTACCCAGGGTGCCTGTGTGGCCCCTCTGAACACTGTTGCTTATTTAATTGGCATCCTTCCCACTAAAGTGTGAACTTTCCAAGTGCAAGGACCTTGAGTCTGCCCACGCTCTGCCCCTGGCCCCTAGAACACAGTTTGCTGAATGGATAAATAAGTGGGTCTTCTGTGTATAGAACAGAGGACATCCTTGACCACGGTGAGACAGTCCTGGCAGCAAGTACTTAGTGTGAAGCCTTTGGGCCCTTAGCTGGTACAGGATGATGGCATGATGATGAATTTTGCTCATGTAAATCTGCTCCGTGGAAGGGCGTAAGCAAAAATGGAAGGTACGGCCAGTCCTCCTTGTGTAGAAGTTTCCAAGAAGGCATCAGCTCTCAATCAGAGCTATTTGAAAATAAAATTGGCTGCCTCATGAGGCAGTCAACTCTGTTTTTGGAGGTGATAAGCATCTCTTGGGCTGCATGCAATGCAGAATAAGGTAGAACCAAAGACCACTTAAGGATTATGCTTCTGAGATACGTTGACTTAAGAGTCTGTCACAACAGCATCCACAGAATTCTCATAACAGGGCCCTACTTTGATTTTAACAGCAGAGGAAACTGAAAAACAGAAAAGTGAGGTAACATGCCAAGCCACACAGTTTGTTTGTGGTAGAGACAGGATGAGAACGCAGGCCTGTGAGTCTTCTGGCCCCTTCTCCTGCCTCCTTAGTGATCTAAGGCTCTGTGATCCTAAGGGTTTTGACTCTAGCATTGTAAGGGTGTATTTCTCTAAGATTCTATGACTCAGAGCCAACTCTGTGATTCTAAGCACCTATGATGCTGCCCTGTTTTGGGGATCCAGTGTGCTCCTGCTCTGTTATTAAACTTGATTTAGTTAAAAGTGATTGGCTTGTTTTAATTTCTGTTACTTTGTATAGAAGAAAAAACCCACTCCAAACCCCAGCAGATGCTGGCCCTGTCTCCCGGCCTGCAGGTCCAACCATCCATCCTGGAACTGCTGTCAGTGATCTGCCAGGTATCATAACGATGCAGGATTGGACCAGACTCCAGCCGGTGCTGCCCCAGGAGGGGGCTGGGGGGCTCCCTCGTGGCCGCCCAGCCAGATGGGGACTGCTGTGGGATTGCTGCTCGGGGGATGAGAAAGGGGGTGGGAGGGAAGAGGCCCAGAGTAAGCAGGGAGGAGTGGGGAGGGGGGACCAGAGATGGTGGGTGTGCTAGCAGGCAGCAGGTTCTTCCAAGGGTCCATTCCTGCAGACCCCCACGGGAGGCCCTGAGACATGAAGCCATGGCAGGCTCCGGGTGATGAGACTGCCTATTCATACACCTCCCCGCAGCAGACGGAGAACAGGCTTATGGGGAGCCTTCTACACACCAGCCCCAGGCAACAACCTCTGCATCGATCGATTCCTTTAATCAGCTGCCCTGTTTCTAGGGCAGCAGAACCCCGCATGTGGGCTTGGTCCCTCCCATCTGCCTTCCAAGAGCATCAATCTCTGGCTTCTTGCAGCTCCCATCTCTTCGCCTCTGTGGGATGGCTCCCAGGAGGCTCCCTTCCCTTCCCTTCCTCCTCTGCATACTCTTCCTCAGTGGGTTCGTGCATCCTCTGCTTGTAGCCCCATGTCTAAGTGGATGCTCCCACATCCCCAGCCCTGGCCCAGCCCTCCTGGGTCCAGGCCTGTGCCTGAAGCCTCTTACTTGACGTCTTCCCTGGGCGGTCATGAATGTACCTCCTACTCAACTGTGAACCTGAACTCAGGCGAGGTTTGCCTATCACCTCTGGACCCATGTTGCACCAAGCAGTCCATACCCTTGGCACTCACAGGCTTCTCATCCTCCCTAGACCCTGTCAAGTGCTGAGACTAAGAGTTTCATTAAAAGCATTACTAGGGACTTCCCTTGTGGTCCAGCGGCCAAGACTCCGTGCTCCCGATGCAGCGGGCCCTGGTTCTATCCCTGGTCAGGTAACTAGATCCTGCATCAGTTCAGTTCAGTTGCTCAGTCATGTCTGACTCTTTGCGACCCCATGAATCACAGCACGCCAGGCCTCCCTGTCCATCACCAACTCCCGGAGTTCACTCAAACTCATGTCCACAGAGTCGGTGATGCCATCCAGCCATCTCATTCTCCGTCGTCCCCTTCTCCTCCCGCCCCCAACCTTTCCCAGCATCAGAGTCTTTTCCAGTGAGTCAACTCATCGCATGAGGTGGCCAAAGTATTGCAGTTTCAGCTTTAGCATCAGTCCCTCCAATGAACATCCAGGATTGATCTCCTTTAGAATGGACTGGTTGGATCTCCTTGCAGTATAAGGGACTCTCAAGAGTCTTCTCCAGCACCACAGTTCAAAAGCATCAATTCTTCGGTGATCAGCTTTCTTCACAATCCAACTCTCACATCCATACATGACCATGGGAAAAACCATTGCCTTGACTAGACGGACCTTTGTTGGCAAAGTAATGTCTTTGCTTTTTAATATACTATCAAGGTTGGTCATAACTTTCCTTCCAAGGAGCAAGCGTCTTTTAATTTCATGGCTGCAATCAGCATCTGCAGTGATTTTGGAGCCCAAAAAATAAAGTCTGACACTGTTTCCACTGTTTTTCCATCTATTTCCCATGAAGTGATGGGACCAGATGCCATGATCTTTGTTTTCTGAATGTTGAGCTTCAAGCCAACCTTTTCACTCTCCTCTTTCAATTTCATCAAGAGGCTTTTGAGTTCCTCTTCACTTTCTTCCATAAGGGTGCTGTCATCTGCATATCTGAGGTTATTGATATTTCTCCCGGCAATCTTGATTCCAGCTTGTGCTTCTTCCAGCCCAGCGTTCCTCATGATGTACTCTGCATATAAGTTAAATAAGCAAGGTGACAATATACAGCCTTGACGTACTCCTTCTCCTATTTGGAACCAGTCTGTTGTTCCATGTACAGTTCTGACTGTTGCTTCCTGACCTGCATACAGGTCTCTCAAGAGGCAGGTCAGGTGGTCTGGTATTCCCATCTCTTTCAGAATGTTCCACAGTTTATTGTGATCCACACAGTCAAAGGCTTTGGCATAGTCAATGAAGCAGAAATAGATGTTTTTCTGGAACTCTCTTGCTTTCTCCATGATCCAGCGGATGTTGGCAATTTGATCTCTGGTTCCTCTGCCTTTTCTAAAACCTGCTTGAACATCTGGAAGTTCACGGTTCACGTATTACTGAAACCTGGCTTGGAGATTTTTGAGCATGACTTTACTAGCGTGTGAGATGAGTGCAATTGTGCGGTAGTTTGAGCATTCTTTGGCATTGCCTTTCTTTGGGATTGGCATGAAGACTGACCTTTTCCAGTCCTGTGGCCACTGCTGAGTTTTCCAAATCTGCTGGCATATTGAGTGCAGCACTTTCACAGCATCATCTTTCAAGATTTGAAATAGCTCAACTGGAATTTCATCACCTCCACTAGCTTTGTTCGTAGTGATGTTTTCTAAGGCCCACTTGACTTCACATTCCAAGATGTCTGGCTCTAGGTCAGTGATCACATTATCGTGACTATCTTGGTCGTGAAGATCTTTTTTGTACAGTTCTTCTGTGTATTCTTGCCACCTCTTCTTAACATCTTCTGCTTCTGTTAGGTCCACACCATTTCTGTCCTTTATCGAGCCCATCTTTGCATGAAATGTTCCCTTGGAATCTCTAATTTTCTTGAAGAGATCTCTTGTTTTTCCTATTCTGTTGTTTTCCTCTATTTCTTTGCATTGATCACTGAGGAAGGCTTTCTTAACTCTCCTTGCTATTCTTTGGAACTCTGCATTCAGATGCTTATATCTTTCCTTTTCTCCTTTGCTTTTCACTTCTTTTCTTTTCACAGCTATTTGTAAGGCTCCTCAGACAGCCATTTTGCTTTTTTGCATTTCTTTTCCATGTGGATGGTCTTGGTCCCTGTCTCCTGTACAATGTCACGAACCTCCGTCCAGAGTTCATCAGGCACTCTATCTATCAGATCTAGTCCCTTAAATCTATTTCTCACTTCCACTGTAAAATCATAAGGGATTTGATTGAGGTCATATCTGAATGGTCTAGTGGTTTTCCCTACTTTCTTCAATTTAAGTCTGAATTTAGCAATAAGGAGTTCATGATCTGAGCCACAGTCAGCTCCTGGTCTTGTTTTTGCTAACTGTATACAGCTTCTCCATCTTTGGCTGCAAAGAATATAATCAATCTGATTTCGGTGTTGACCATCTGGTGATGTCCATGTATAGAATCTTCTCTTGTGTTGTTGGAAGAGGGTGTTTGCTATGACCAGTGCGTTCTCTTGACAAAACTCTATTAGCCTTTGCCCTGCTTCATTCCGTGCTCCAAGGCCAAATTTGCCTGTTACTCCAGGTGTTTCTTGACTTCCTACTTTTGCATTCCAGTCCCCTATAATGAAAAGGACATCTTTTTTGGGTGTTAGTTCTAAAAGGTCTTGTAGTTCTTCATAGAACCGTTCAGCTTCGGCTTCTTCAGCATTACTGGTTGGAGCATAGGCCTGGATTACTGTAATATTGAATGGTTTGCCTTGGAAACGAACAGAAATCATTCTGTCATTTTTAAGATTGCATCCAAGTACTGCATTTCAGACTCTTTTGTTGACCATGATGGCTACTCCATTTCTTCTAAAGGATTCTTGCCCATAGTAGTATATATAATGGTCATCTGAGTTAAATTCACCCATTCCAGTCCATTTTAATTCACTGATTCCTAGAATGTCTATGTTCACTCTTGCCATCTCCTGTTTGACCACTTCCAATTTGCCTTGATTCATGGACCTAACATTCCAGGTTCCTATGCAATATTGTTCTTTACAGCACCGGACCTTGCTTCTATCACCGGTCACATCCACAACTGGGTATTGGTTTTGCTTTTGCTCCAGATGCCAGCCCCGGCGGCGCAGACGCGAGAGACGCCAGCCCCGGCGGCACAGACGGGCGCAACTGACCACGCAAAGAGGCACAGCCGTGAGGAGGTACCCCACGTCCAATAGGCGGTGGCTGTGAGGGCGCAGAAGGGCCGAGAGGAGCTACTCCACGTTCAAGGTCAGGAGGGGCGGCCTTGAGGAGATACCCCTCATCCAAGGTAAGGTGCAATGGCTGCGCTTTCTTGGAGCAGCTGTGAAGAGATATCCCACGCCCAGGGTAAGAGAAACCCAAATAAGACGGTAGGTATTGCGAGGGGGCATCAGAGGGCAGAAACACTGAAATCATAATCACAGAAAACTAGTCAATCTGATCACGTGGACCACAGCTGAATGTGGTCCACTGGAGAAGGGAATGGCAAACCACTTCAGTATGCTTGCCTTGAGAACCCCATGAACAGTATCAAAGGGCAAAATGATAGGATACTGAATGAGGACTTCCCCAGGTCGGTAGGTGTCCACTATGCTACTAGAGATCAGTGGAGATCCTGCGTGCTGCAACTAAAGATCTTGAATGATGCAAAGAAGATCTGGTGCAGGCAAATAAATAAATATTTTTAGAAAACCATTACTGAACTCAGAGAAACATGGTTTTATAATGATACTATTCTTTTTCCCCATTAATGAATACTTGAAGTGAAACTATCATCCATATAGTCCTTTAGAGAGAGTTCATAGAATCCGTTAACGTTGCAAAACATTGTAAAACTGGAAAATTTTGGAAACACTTCACTACACCAATCACAGTGCCATTCATCTACTATTTGTTGGCTCGTGTGCTAGCATTTATCATTCATGTGCCAGCACTGGGATTAGAGATAAGTCAGTGAACAAATGAGTGTGGTCCCTGCCCTCACAGAGCTTATATTCCAACGTGGAGACAGACAGTAACACTCCAGGTAGATTTGTGTTAAGCTCCCACTAAGAACCATGTGCTGTTCTAAGTGCTTGACTGCATAAGCCCATATAACTCTCACAGCAGTGCCGCAAGAAGGTCATTTGACTGGCTTGTTGCACAGATAAGGAGACCAAAGCAGCACAGAGAGACGCAGGAACTTGGCCAAGGCCACACAGCTGATGTGAGGGAAAATGTCTTTGTAAACTCATGCAGTCTGATTCTCGAGTCCATGCTCCTGGCCATGGCTCTCTCAGGAGGCAAGTGATGGTATAAATAAAGTGTGCAATCACAAAATGTGATAAGTGCTGGGGAGCAAAGAGAGAGGCTCAGCCTAGTCCCAGGGGCTGGGAAAAGCATCTTTGAAGAAGGGCTACCTCAGTGGAGACTGACAGAGTGAGTGACCATAAACCAGGTGAACAGTTGTGGGAAGGGCACCACGGGCAATGGAAAGAGTCTGTGCAAAGGCCCTGAGGCAGCCAAGTTCAGCATAGGGAGGACAGTTCAAGCTAGGGTAGCAAAAATAAAGTAAGGGAATATGTAGATGATGGGAAGTGGTGTGGGGTGCAGGAGGATGGACACTGGGAGCAAGGAGATTTGGGGAAGATAAGGCTGCAGCCGGCAGGCATCAGACTTTAGATTTTATCCATCCTGCCTCAGGAAGGGTTGATAGCAGGGTCAGGTCCAGGTGACACCCACATTCCTCCTGCCCCAGGGGGACACAGGCAGCTGGTGGCATAGTGGGATTTAGGGGGCTTGTAGAGACTTGGCTGGTCTAAACAGGCTCCATCAGTTACCCTGAAAGTCCACCACTGCTGAATCTGTCCTTGGGCTGGTGAGAAGCAATCCCTGACGTCTGGTCTGGAAAGTCAGACATCTCTGGGAGGAATAAAGCCCGGAGCCTTTGTCAAGCACTACCTCGATGACCAGCGTCTCCATCAAGAATGAGCCCCTGCTCAGCTCCAGGGAGAGGACTTTGCCAGGACACAAGGTGATGGGGAGGCAGCCAAGTGATGGATTGCTGTGCGGGGAACCCAGGCTGTGGCCCCGGGGTGGCTAAGCCCAGTGATGTTTGCAAATTGGGAGCGATATCCCCCATGTAGAAATAGGAGGGTCTGGGAAGGCTTCCCAGCAGAGGTGATATTTGAACTGGACCCCAGGCTCATCAGGTGAAAAGGGGGAAAGGCATTGCAAGTGGAAGGCCCAGCATGGGAGACAGGAAGATGTCCTGGGGTCATGAAGAGAAGGACGGGGAGCTTCTGCAGTCCTCAGAGACCCTCACCCAGGTATGGGTCTGGGGAGGTGGGCTTCTGAATCTAGGAGATGACTGAAATCATCATCTTCGTTTAACAGATAGGGACATTTTAAAAAAGAGTTTGTATTTTTTTATTATTATTATTGGCTGTGCCGGGCCTTCACTTTTGTGCACGGGCTTTCTCTAGTTGTGGGGAGAGGGCTTCTCATTGCAGAGGCTTCTCTAGTTGTGAAGCATAGGCTCTAGGGCAAATGAGCTTCAGGAGTTGTGTCTCATGGGCTTCATTGCCTCGTGGCATGTGGAGTCTCTCCTGGACCAGGGATTAAATCCGTGTCTCCTTCATTAGCAGGTGGATTTTTTACCACTGGACCACCAGGGAAGTCCCAGATGGAGAAGGTAAGCTCAGAGTTTAACTGATTTTCCCAAGGGCACTCTGAAGAGCTGGGATCCAAACTGCATGGCTCCAGAGGCGGGGTTCAGAACCTCCAAGAAACATCACTTCCCATGTATAGAAAATACCCCTGAGAAGCTGGACAGGTATTGACAAGGCAGTGGGACACTGGAAGGTTCTAGTCCTGACAGCCACTCACTCTGCAGTTCTCTTCCCTTCTCTGGCTTCACGTTCCTCATTTGCAAACAGAACAGCCTTTTCTCCATTGTAGGCTGCTGTGAGAGGTCACGGAGATGACAGAGGCCACAAGCCTTTGGGACGGAGACCCTGGCAGGGCCTGGGAGGGCCGGCTCCTGGGAGGGCAGAAGCTGCCAGACAAGGTGGGCTGCAGGAGGCTGGGAGGAGGGCCCTGAGATGGATGAGGCTGTCCCTCTCCATCCTCCCCCTGCCGGGCCAGTGTAATCAGGGCTATCCATCACCCTCCCTGGGGCCATGGCAGCCTGCTCGGCAGCACAGCGACACCACTGCCAGCTCATCCATATTTCATCAGCCTGGAGAGAGAGGAGCGAGGGCAAGGGAGGGAAGGATGGAGCCAGAGGGAACCTGTCCGCCAAACACGCCAGCCTTCTCACTCCAGCCAGCCCCTCAGTACAGGCTCTGTCCACTGGCCCAGGCCACAGGCCAGGCGTCCTTACTGGAGTCGTTCTGTGGCGTGGCTTGGGCAGATGAGACATAATAGAGGCGTAACGATGGTGATGGTGATGATGATAACGATGATGATGATGACGGTGATGATGACGGCAACGAAGGCGATGTTGGCGGTGCCGATAATGGTGGTGATGCTGCTGCTGCTGCTGCTGATAGCAATGGTGATGATGTGTTATCACATTGGAGCCCTTGCCCGGTGCCAGGCTCTGTGTAAGCACTTTGTGTGCCGCATTGTCTCATCCTCTAAATTACCCCATGAGGAGGGCTCTGTCATGCCCCTCATGTATAGATGAGGAATTTGAGGCTCAGAGTGGTAGGTAGCCTGCCTGAGACTCAGCTAGGACATGGCCAAGCTGAGGTTCGACTCTCATTCACTAGGGCTCCAGCGTCTGTGCTGTAATCCCAACCATCTCTCTTCCCTGCGTGGGTTCAGAATCAGCGGACATGGGTTTGAATCCTGGGTCCACCACTCCCTGGCTGAGCAACTGAGGGCGATGTGTTCACCCTCTGTGTGCTAAGTCACTTCAGTCGTGTCCAACTCTTTGCCACCCCACGGATTGTAGCCCAGTAGGCTCCTCTGTCCAAGTTGATTCTCCAGGCAAGAATACTGGAGTGGGTTGCCATCCCTTCCTCCAGGGGATCTTTCCGACCCAGGGATCGAACCCACATCTCTTTATATCTACCTGCATTGGCAGGTGGGTTCTTTACCACTCGTGCCACCTGGGAAGCCCTCTAAGCCTGTAAGATGCCTTGTGGAGCTGCTCAGAGCCTTTGGCAAATTACTGTGGCTCAGAGCTAACTCCCCCTCCCCGCGCCCCAAACCCTTCAAGCTTGCTCAAACGCCACTGCAGGGCCTGGCCTGACCACCTCTCTTTAAATTGCAACTGCCCATCCCCTTGCTCCACACTCCTTGTCCTGCCGTCCGTGTCCCACATCACCTTTTCGTCTATTCCTTTACTGCTTTCTCTGCAGTTGGCAGGTAAGCCCCGGAAGGCAGGGGTCCCTGCGCAACTGTAGCCCACGTGCTAGGACAGAGATGGTGAAGGACAGGGAAGCCTAGCGTGCTGCCGTCCGTGGAGTCTCAAAGAGTCAGACACGACTGAGCGCCTGAACAATGGGACAGCACCAGGACGGGCAGTTCACACGGGTTTTCTTAGGGAACGAACGCATGACGGGTGTTCTCTTTCCCTTCCTCAGGGGCCTCTTAGAGGCTGGAGGACCCAGGGGATGAGATTTAGCTGGCAGGGTTGGGATGAGCTGGAGAGGCGGGGAAGGAAGTATTTGCAAAAGGGGAAGAAAACACACTGGGGGGACTTCTGGTCTGTGGTTGAGAATCTGCTTTGCAACACAGGGAATGACAAAGGTTCAATCACTGGTCGGGGAACGAAGATCCCATAGGCTTCGGGGCAACTAGGCCAGCACGTCACGACTGTGGAACCTGCACTGTAGATCCCGGGTGCCGAAACTAAGACCCGACACAGCCTAATAAATAAAAGAACTTATTTTTTTAAAAAGAGAAAACACACTGGGTTCTGGGGTCAGGAGATGCAATGAGGTATGGGGTTGGGATGGGCTGCTCCAGAGCATGGCGTGGGCGGGTCTGTTTGCCATTTCAGATTTGTCTCCTAGCCACCCTCCCGCCCCTCAGCTGCAGAGGGTCCATCAACCTGGCCCAGAGCTTGCCCTCAGCCCTCATCTGCACCCCCAGTTCCCTCCTCTCCCAAAGGCCACCCAGACGGGCCCTTGCTGCCCCCACAACTTGACTTTTCTCTGATTTCCTGCTCAGCCCTTCCTGGGGTCGGGCACCCCCATGCTCCTCAGTAACAGTGTTGATTTAATAAAAGGTCATTCCAACCCCGAGTCATAAATGTCAGAACTTCTCGGACTCAGAGATTCCAATCCTCTGAGGAGGGAACGAGCTCAGAAAGAAGGAGTGACCACTTGAGTCGAACAGCGAGGTCAGCCCAGTCCTGTGTCCCAGACTCAATGGATGAGGAGTCTCAGCGTACCACCCACGCCATTCTCTGCACCTCCCCAGCTCTCGGCTTCCGTAAATGTAGCCTGGCTTTTAAGCTCTGGAAAGAGCCAGGCGCCACCACCCAGCTCCCCAGCCCCTTGCCCTGCCCCAGAACTTCCTGCCCAGCTGTGTGTGCTCCCTGCCCCAGCTGTGCTCCCTGTTCTGACCACTGCTCAGGAGCACACTCTGCCCCTAGGCCTTTGCACATGTGGTTTCTCTGCCTGGGAGCCTACTCCGCTTTCCTAGGATGCAGTATGAGTCCCCGCCTCCTTCAGGAGGCCTTTTGTGTCTGCCCTGTGGTTGATTCTGCCAGGTTTGACTCACAGGGTGCCATGCATTGGGATGTGTGTGTTTTCAGATCTTCTCTGAATTTGAAGGGATGTGGAGGGGGTGTGGAAGGAGATAGGGCAGTATGTGGGCTTATAGCTTTCTGCTCCTCCAAACTCCTGTGATCTTGGATCAGCTACTTAACTCCTCCGAGCCCCAGTTTTGTCATCTACAAAATGAGGCAAATGAAGGACCCCTTCCTTGGCCAACTCAGGAGTTGATATGAAAGGGCTGAAATATGCACAGGTGAGGCCCACCCTTGTTCTTGGGGGTCAGGAGCTGCAGTGAGCTCCAGTGGGCCTCTAACAGCAAGACAAGGCCCTCTTGGTTGGGACCAATGTTCTCCCCCATCTCCCCCATGGGTCCTGGCCCTGAGCTGGATACTTGGGAGGATTCAGAATATACAGGAGAACTCACCTTAGGTACCAGGACCATTCCCAGAGCTGTCCGTACCCACAGACTGCCTTCTCCTTGAGGATGGGGACAGAGTCTTAGGTTTTCTCTCCCCAGCACCCAGCACAGGGCCAGTTCCAAGCAGGTGCTCTGCTCCTGATCCTAGAACTAACGAGTGGGTGCCTGTGGCCCTGAGAGAGTACTCTAGCCCAGGACAAGCCCTCAGAGATCATCTCATCAAGCAGCATCACTGGGCCGATGGGGAAACTCGGGGCCAGAGAAAGGGGGGGCAAGCTGAGCTCAGGCAGTGGCCGCTACTCTGGGGACAGATCAATCTGGGTTTGGGTCCAGTTCTCCAACTTCCTGGCAGTGGGAACTTGGGGAAGCCATTTGTCTCTCTGAGCCTCAGTTTCCCCATCTGCAAATGGGGCTAATAATGAGGGCTGTCATGGGGATGAAGTAGTTTTCTCTCTGACAGTATATATACAGCACCTCACCTGTTCTAGGTCTCCAATAAAGTTTTGTTTTCTTGGCCCCCCACAGTGGTAGATGGCAGATCCAGGGAAGGAGGATTTGAGGTGGCTGTAGAACCAGGTCACCTGTTCCCTGCCTCAGCTCCTTTCCACCCCTTTGATGAGAAGTAGCTGGCTGATCTCTCCTCTGAGCTGGCCCAGCCCAGGCAGCCAATACCTGATTCTACCCCAAGTGCCCTATCTATGGCAAGGGGCTACTGAATCTCCCCAGGAGGTTCTAATCAATGCAGTGACAGGCAATTTCTGCCAAGATCCAGATCTGGTGTCCACACCTTCTCCATTACACAGACACTAGTACCACCTCTCAAGTGGCTTCCAGCCCAGAAACTCTGCTCACTGAAGATCAAGTCACCTCCCCCCGCAACTCCAAGAGAAAGCATTCCCCTCCTCCCTCCCTCCCAGAAAGGCCCCGCTCCCCACACCAGGCACCTTGGGGAGAAGGAAGAAACATATCCTAGCCACCACAGCTGGACCAGTGGGTCTAGATGACGGTGCCCCAGTCCTGGAAGACACCTTAACTTGTAAGCCCAAGTTGGGTAGAGGGAAGATCCTTAGCAGCCAGAGAGCCCTGGCTGTGAACCCCTGCTCTGCCCCTCGCCAGTTGCCTGCCTCCAGGCCAGCCTCTCTGCCTCCCTTTGAATGAGGACCAGCTTCCCTACTTTGCATATTTGTAGACAAAGTGAACAGCACAGCAGCAGCATCACTGTTGGCTTCTCCTGCCCTGACTTTGACAGCCCCATTTTCCTTGGAGGAAGCCTCATTCTCTGGTCTGGTCCTTTCTCACTGCTGCAGGCCCTGCCTGTCTTGACCACCTCCACCTGCTCACCCCATCCCGTGTCCAGGGTCGGACTCCCCTTAATGTGGCCCCCTAGCATGGCACCCGCCTCGGGGAGCTCAGATCAAATAATTTAACTCTCATAACTGCCTTATGAGGACAGGATCACTATCATCTCCATTTTGCAGATGAAAAGACTGAAGCTTAATGAATAGCTTGCTTAAAGTCACACAATTAGTAAGAGATAGAGGTGGGATTCAAATCCAAGCACACTGGTTACCACGCTCCCAGACTCCCCAGCTTCCCACCACTGATCCATCCGTCTCTCTTATCACCTGCTTGTGCATCCTCTTTCCATCAAGTCACGGACCCATCCACCCATCTGCTTACCCAGTTATCAGCCATCCCTCCCTCCATTTGTGCTGTCCCAGTTGGCCATCCCCCCGCCACCAGATTTTTGCACTGACTACTGAGGCCACCATGGTGGCCAAGGTCCTGCTCTCATGTATATCAGATTCTGATTGGAAAGACTAATAAGGCGATGACAAGTCATTGCAATGAGTGTGGTGAAGGGCCTCGGGTTCTGCAGAAGCACAGTGGGAGTGCCTGGGTGTCCAGAGAAGGTAAGCCCTGGTCTGAGCCCCAAGGAGAAGGGTGATGAGAGGGGAAGAGCATCCCTTTAAAGAGAAGTGGAAAGGCTTGGCCTCTCAGGAGAGTGTGGCACACAAGAGTAGCTACACGTAATCCTTTCTGGTTGAAGGTAGAATTCTAGATGAGGTTGGGGGTGGGGTGGAGGGGAGGCTGAGGTCAGGTGGGACAGGAGTATGGAATTGGGCCAGTGAGTGGTAGTGATGATGGGAGCCAGCGAAGGGTTTAAGTGGGGCAGTGATGCAGTGTAGGGGAACACTGGGCCCCAGAGCATTCTGGCCACTGCAGGGAAAAGAAGGTGAGACCAGAGGCAGAGAGAGGGGAACAGGCTGTTGCAGCGGGTCAGCTTCCAGTAGGAAGAACCCTGGACCAAGATGGCGCATCAGGAAGGGGAGAGAAGTGGGTGGGTTTGAAGCATGTTCAGGATATAGCCTCGATGGATTGGATGTGGGGCAGGGTATCACCTCTCCAGAGATGACCTCCAGGCCTGCCTCAGGGGCCAACCTCTTTGTCTTATACCCCCAAGCTTTTGCATAGGCTCTTTGGCCTCCTTGGAAGAACCTGACTTGGAAGGTCATGTGAAAAATATTAGCTTAGCCAGCAGGCTACAAAGAACCACTGCCTGCGTGGTCAGATGTGGGTGTTAGAAAGACTCTAGCCCCAGGGATGGTCAAGGTCAGGTAGGTGTGGGGGAGGGACATGAGACTATGGGTACCAGATCCCAGTAGAGCCATTCTGTCTTCGGAGCTTCCTTCCCTGACATACTCACCAATCCTAAGCCAGGTTTCTCTCTTACAGTTAAACTTCCCACTCTGAACTTTCACAGAATTTGCGGTTTTATATTTATATGTCTTGCTGGTTAATTAATGCCTGTGTCTCACTCTAAACTATATGCTCCATGAAAACGGGGACATTAGCCTTGTGTTGTCATTATATCCACAGCAACTAGCGCTGTCTTTGCATATGTGTCAGTTGCTCAGTTGTGTCTGATTCTTTGTGACCTCGTGGACTGAGGCCCACCAGGCTCCTCTGTCCACAGAATTCTCCAGGCAAGAATACTGGAGCGGGGAGCCATTCCCTCCTTGGGATCATCCTGACCCAGGCAGATTCTTTACCATCTGAGCCACCAGACAAGCCCTTGGCCCATATCGCTAAGTCACTTCAGTTGTGTCCAACTCTTTGTGACCCTGTGGACCATAGCCTGCCAGATTTCTCTGTCTATGGGATTCTCCAGGCAAGAATACTGGAGTGGGTTACCATGCCCTCCTCCAGGGGATCTTCCTGACCCAGGGATTGAACCCTTGTCTTTGGTATCTCCTTCATTGGCAGGCGAATTCTTTACCACTAGCACCACCTGGGGACAAACTAGGTGGTTAAGAAATGATACAGTGCATTAAAAAAGCAGAGACATCACTTTGCCAATAAAAGTTCGTATAGTCAAAGCCATGGTTTTTCCAGGAGTCATGTATAGATGCGAGAGTAGGACCAGAAAGAAAGCTGAGTGCCGAAGAATTGATGCTTTTGAACTGTGTTGGAGAAGACACTTGAGAGTCCCTTGGACTGCAAGGAGATCCAACCAGTCAATCCTAAAGGAAATCAATCCTGAATATTCATTGGAAGGACTGATCCTGATCCTGAAGCTGAAGCTCTAACACTTTGGTCAACTCATTGGAAAAGACGCTGATACTGGGAAAGATGGAGGGCAGGAGGAGAAGGGGGTGACAGAGACTGAGATGGTTGGATAGCATCACAGACACAATGAACGTGAGTTTGAGCAAACTCAGGGAGACAGTGAAGGACAAGGAAGCCTGGCGTGCTACAGTCCACGAAGTTGCAAAGAGCTGGACACAACTTGGCGACTGAACAACAGCAATAAATGATGCGGGAATAATGAGTGAGTGATCCTGGCTGGGGTTTGGGCTGCTTGGATCCCTGGGCACAAGGCTAACTGGGAAGAAGCTGCCAGTTGGTAGAACTTGGAGGCCAAGCCTAGACCAACTCCCGGCTCCTCAACACCCACTTTGAGGAATAACTACAGAAAAATAATTTTTAGGAATTCTAAAATGCAAAATGGGCTCAAAAAGACCATCAGGCCTCCCAGAAGAAAGCTGGCAGGGCTCAGGGGCTGCCCATTTTTCGGGATTACTCATCTGTGCCAGCAGCCTTCTATTGGCACAGAGAATGGAGCTGTAGCCCCGACTGTTTTGTACATAGGGCCTGGATCTGAACCAGGTACTAAATAAAGCCTGGAACAAAACGTGCCATATTTTCAATCCTGAACGTATCTCAGTGTCGACAATAAAATATATGTTTTTAATTTTTACTAAACTACAAAGAGAATGAGATTTGCTTTTTAACATCTGATGCACCAGTTGAATCCAGAAGCCTGATGTGAGGGGGAGAGAGCTCCATCCAGGGCTGGTCTTGCCTCTATGTGTCAGCTTCCATACAGGCTGACTCTGTGGTCAGTCACTTTGCTCTGGGAGTCTCCGTTTTCTCATCAGTAAAATGAGGAAACTGTTTTCTCCTGACTCAACTCACAGGCATGGAGGCGATTTTGGAGGTTAAAATACACTGAAAACCGAATGGCATTGGATAAGTAGGAAGTGGCACATAGGCAAATTAATTAGGTATTCATTAGGCAATACTTCAAAGGTATTTGAGGTACCTTTCAAAAGCGAGGATACTGAAGCATCTGTATCTCTTTCCAAGCTCTGTGGTACACGAGAATACGTTTTTGATCTGCTGGCTTCATTCTCTGCATCTCCCAATTCACAAAGAGAAACAGGGGCTCAGTTCATCTTTCTGCCTATGGCTAAACTATTAGCCCCTAGATCCCAGGGATGGTGGAGCCTGATGGGCTGCCATCTATGGGGTCGCACAGAGTCGGACACGACTGTAGCGACTAAGCAGCAGCAGCCAATGGGCTGGCTGCCTCCACATCAGACTCCTGCCCTCTGTTCAATCAGGTGAAGTCGATGGCTCACATGACCAGTTTTCTAGTATGCTTTTCAATAGCCCTAGATAGGTGCTATTATTGTGTCCATTTTATAGATAAGGAGAGTGGAGCACAGGAGAGAACCCAATCAATGACACAGAGCTATTGAAATCCAGAATCGGGATACATTCCTTCCATTGTCTTGTTCATCTTTATTTCCAGGGCTTCTAGGAGTGCCTGGCACATAACAAGCACTCCGTCTGCATTTGCCAAGTGAGAGTTTAGGAATAATAACAATTATTTTACAGGTTTATTATAAAAATTAAGTAAGTTAATATTAGCGAAAGCATCTGGCCCTGGCCCTGGGATTGAGCGGTGGTGAATAAATATTGGTTTAATTCACCCATGGATCATTTACACATCCTCCCTTATGGCTTGGGGGCCATTGCTCCAGGCAATCACAGGAAGAAGGCTAACCCTCAGGCAGGTGTTCTGCAGATGGTGTTGGCCTTAGAGCCTGGTGACCTTTCTTTTCCTCTTTCCCTCTGTTCATTCTGAGCATCTGTGAAACTTATTTCAGGGGAGTTGGTGGTTGAGGTAAGCCCCTCTCTGACCATCCTCCCCAAGCCTGCCTCCCTCCACTCCTATGTGACCTTACCTGTCCCCATCAACACACACTCCCGCTTCAGGATCTGCTCTGGGCTTTTTCTCTCCTGCTACCTTGCTCCTGGGAGGCTTCCTGTCCAGCCTTCCAGAATATTATTTTCCAACCAGAAACCACCTCTCCAATTTGCCGCTCCCCTGCTTCTTGATCTTCACTTCTCTTAAGATATTTCTCACTGGGGCCACCACTGATGACCCCATAATGCTCATTCATGGTGGGATGGGCAGGCGTGTCTGGGCAGGTCCACACTGGCCCTGTGACTTGGGCAGGTCACCTGTCCTTCCCAAGTCCATGCTTCCTATGGATAAAAATGGAAGTAAATAATCCCCATTTGGCAGAACTGTGAAGGTTAAATCAAGTGATTAAATTAGAATGAATAAGAAATATCAGTTCCTTTCTACATATGGTGCTTCTTGTTGTTCAGTCACTAAGCCGTGTTTGTCTCTTTCCAGCCCCACAGACTGAAGCACACCTGGCTCCCCTCTCTTCACCATCTCCCAGAGTTTGCTCAAATTCATGTCCACCGAGTTGCTGATGCCATCTAACCATCCCATCCTCTGCTGCCCTCTTCCCCTTCAGTCCTTTTCTGATCTGACAGTCTATAGCACAATATGTAAAGGAGCGTTGGGTCCGGTGCTTTTCAGATTTCTTTTCCACTAAGCAGAAGCGTGTTTCCCACGGAAAGTTAAGCACAAGTTCGGTATATAGAAACAGATCCACTGGGACTGCTCGTGTGGAGGCGGGACCCAGAGCTCCATCCACTTGGCTCCTCCCCCTGGTCTCCCACTCACCCCAGGTCCCTAGGCACCTCCTGGGATTCCCTCAGGACCCTCAGGGATGTTTGGAAGCCTCTCAAGTGGTCTCCCCACCCAGAGGGTATCTCTGGACCGTTTGTGACGCAGGATCGGGAAACTCAGAATAAGGGTGCTGAGAGCAGTGTGGGCATCTGCTGTGGGGGGATGTTTCTTTTTTCTGGTTGGAAGAGTGTATATTCTCTTCACAGAGTTCGAGAAAAACAAGTGAAGAAGCTGCAGGGTTGTTGTTTTTTCCCACCCAAGTCAGGTCTAATGAGGTATACACTTTACATAGAATAATATTCGCTTTTTAAAGTGTACAGTTTAGTAAGTTTGAACAAACAGATACAATCATGTAACCATCACAGTCAAGATACAGAACATTTCCACTTCCTTAGAAATTCCCTCATACTCCTGGCAGTCAGTCCGCTTCCCACCCCCAGCCCCTGGAAGCCACTGATTTGATGAAAGATAGTTCGCCAGTTTTATTTCTGTTCCTATAGTTTTGCCTTTCCCAGAATGTCACGTGCAATGAATCAAACAGCGATTAGCTTTTTGTTTCTGGCTTCTTTCATTTCCCGCAGTGTTTGAGAGTCATCCGTGTGGTCACGTGTGTCCATATTTGTTCCTGTTGATCACTGAGTAATATTCCATTGTGTGAATGACCACAATTTATCTATGGCTGATGGATCTTTGGGTTGTTATGTTTGAAACTGCTATGAATATTCTTATAAAATTCTGTGTGAACACAAAGTGTCATTCCCCTTGCATAAATATTTAAGAGTGTGATTGTTGGGTCAGATAGTAAGTTTATATTTAAATTCATAACAAACTGCCAAACTGGAGTTAATTTTTGCTGAGGGAACTGTGTTCCTTTGTCTGTGACCATGTGACTCACAGTTTTATAAGGGTTGCTTTGTACTTTTGGTGAGTGAATTATAGCTTTCTATGTTGTCTCTCCCAAGGATATTTGCATTTTAACCAGAAACAACTGTTCCATTCAAGAATCACTCCCCCATCACCTAAGTCAGAGGATTAGCTTCTTCCTTCATGAGGAAAAGTTTCCCCTGAGCTAGCAGGTAGGAGAAGGTGATCCGAGGCCAGGAGAGATGGGAAATCCATGTGGGGCACCAGCGAACCATGTGTTAGCCTAGGACTCCAGGTAGATGAATCCCTGGGTCCCCTAAGTCCTCTGACACCCAGAATTCTGCAAGGGAGCGTGACCAGTGTGGAAGAAGTTCTGGAAAGAAGGGGGCTGCTGGAGTGGTTCTTCCCTCCTAACACCATCCCTTGCTTTTTTCGCTCAAGCTCCTCTGAGATCCCATGTCTGCTACCAGGTGCAAAACAACCACTTTTTATGCACAGGCATGAGAGAGAGCTCTCCGGGGACCATCTCTCCTGCTTCAAGCCCTCTTCGCCCATGCAAGCAGTGGCAGAAGCAGAGCAGAAAATCCCTGCAAAGAGAATTCCGTTTTATTTCATGCATATCTTTGACTTTGTCCATCCACTTCTCTCCAACTAACATTGAGTGGCCACTTACTATGTGCCAGGTACTGCGTAAGTACTTTACTTAGTGTTAGTCACCCAGTCATGTCCTACTCTCTGTGACACCATGGACTGTAGCCCACCAAGCTCCTCTGTCCATGGAATTCTCCAGACAAGAATACTGGAGTGGGTTGCCATTCCCTTCTCCACAGGATCTTGACCACCCAGGGATTGAATCCATGTCTCCTGCATTGCAGGTAGATTCTTTACCATCTGAGCCACCAGGGAAACCCATGTAAGCGCTTTACAAGGAGTAATTTTTTTTCAATCAACATGAAAATCTATGAGGTAAATTCAGTTATCAGCTCCATTTTACAGAACAAGAAGCTGGGGTTCAGAGGGGTGAAGCAAATCCCCTAAGATCATTACCAACTCTGACACGGCATGCCTCCATGCCGCTGCATATACAGTTCAATAAGGACTTGCTCAAATGAGTGATTAAGGAATGAGAGAATGAAAGGCAAAATGAACTCCCATTTTCCTGGTGGAAAAGCTGAGGCCCCTCTATAGAGGAGCCACTTGACCAGGTCATTCAGTGAGGCAGAGTGGGAAGCTGGAGGGCAAGGCCTGAGGGTGGGATTGGGTTTCCCTGATGCCCCCAACCCCCAGCCTCCCAACCATGTTCCACTTGAGCCAGGCGCCCCAGAGTCAGCCAGTCTGATGCTTTCTTCCTCCACGAGACTCTCCTTAAACTCTCCCCGGAGCTTTCCAAAGCTTGCCCCTGGGTAGCTCTTCCCAGAAAACCAGAAGGCAGCTTCTAAATCCTTCTACTCCTGCTCTCACACCCTCGAGCACCAGCCCGCCGCAATGGCATAGCCCATAAATCAAGCCACCTCTTCAGTTTTTCAGTTCTTCAAATTATTCTTGCTCTCTCTTAGCTTTCTCTTCTCTGTGCAATGCAGGGAGTTCCCTCCTTGGATTTATTCTCCCGAAGAAGCTTTGTGTTCAGTACAAATGTCTCTTAGCAACATCTTGTAACTCATCTTCTCATAGAAGGTATTTCACTAATGATCAAAGGTCTATTTTTATAGACATTTTTTCTTCTCAGGATTGCAAGAAAATTTCTGCCTCATATAGGTACAGAGTGTTTTCTTTCAATGACCCTCGTGAGAACCACAGGTGGTGGGTACGACTTACCCCTGTTGCACAGATGAGGGGCTGTAGAGAGAACTCTGGCTGTTTGGGCACTGCGGTATGTCCAGACCCAGTTGTTCAGTAGCTAATTCATGTCCGACTCTTTGTGACCCCATGGATTGCAGCACTCCAGGCTTCCCTGTCCTTCACTATCTCCAAGAATTTGCTCAAATTCACGTCCATTGAGTCGGTGATGCTATCCAACCATCTCATCCTCTGTCGTCCCCTTCTCCTCTCGCCTTCAATCTTTCCCAGCATCAGGGTCTTTTCCAATGTGTCAGCTCTTTGCATCAAGTGGCCAAAGTATTGGAGCTTCAGCACCAGTCCTTCCAATGAATATTGAGGGTTGATTTCCTTTAGGATTGATTGGTTTGACCTCCTTCCTGTCCCAAGGGACTCTCAAGCATCTTCTCTCACACTAGAGGTGAATCCCGATTGGTCTAAACCAAGCCTGATAATGTCATTTCCCTTTGCCAGTGACTGGTGTAGGATCTAATTCTGGTCAATGAAGTGTAAGGAACATTTTCCTTCCTGCATAGGAGAGGGGCTTCCCAGGTGGGTCAGTGGTAAAGAATCTGCCTGCCAGTGATGGAAACTTGAATTTGATCCCTGGGTTGGGAAAATCCCCTGGCAGAGGAATGGCAACCCACTCCAGTATTCTTGCCTGAAAAATCCCATGGATAGAGGAGCCCGGCAGGCTATAGTCCATGGGGTCACAAAGAGCTGGACTTGACTGAGCACGTACATATGCATGGAAGAGAGAGAGTTACCCGAGGAGAAGGCAGAGAAGGAAACTTTTTTTTAGGTAACTCCTTTTAGCTTTGGATACTATTTATAAGGACTTGGTATCCAGAGCCGTGGCAACCATTTTGTGATATGAGGCAATAAGCTTGCGGGTGAAGAGTCAAAATCCCCAGAATGGCAGAGTGGGGAACTTGGATCCTTCTTGACATGGCTGAGCCAAAGGTCTCAGCCTGGGGCTACCTCCCTCCATAGTCTCATTGAGTCAACACTAACATCCTTATAGTTGAGCTGCCATTGATCTGGTTTTCTGTAACCTGAAGTGGAAAGCATTCTTTATTGGTAACAGTGAGGATCCTCTCACTGACCTCCCTGACATGCCTAGGCTGCCTTAAGATGTGCCGCAGGAACTGCACTCACAGGTCCTGGGTGCAGGTAGGGGGCTTGGGAAGATGGGGGAGTGGGGGTGGTGAAGTGAGGAGGCCGCGTGCAGGCTCTAAGTCCCACGCCGCCATAATCAGCAGAGTGGTCCAGGACCAAGTCACTTCCCCACTAGTTCATCTGTTTCCTCCCTGGTAGAGGCAGGGTTCAGTTCCATCAGGGGCCTCTCCTAACAATGACTCACAAGCTTCAAGACTTATAAGATTCCAGACCGCCCGGACTGCCTGAGCTTTTACTGATGACAGTGATGAGTGCAGAGGGTCCAAGCTCAGCTCACTGGTGAGTATTTGGAGGTGACTCAGTGAAGAATCAGAAGGCCCCAGAGTTTTTATTTGTTCCTCTTCCCCATTTGTCAGAAATCCTTCATTGTGCCCCAGTTTCAGGGTGTATTTTTAGTGGAAATAAACTTGAACAGCTCAAGATGACACAATTCCTTCAGGAGTTTCAGCATCACCTGCTGGAGGGAAGGGCAGGTAGAGTCGGTGAGAGCTCCTGACCCAGTGGTTCAGGCTTCAGGGCTCACCAGAGAAATCATTTAATCTGCCAGAAAAACAAAACAAAAATCTCCCTTGGCTGCAAGCCTGGGGTGAGGTGAGTGCCTTCAGTCTGGGATCTGGGATCAATGCTTTCAAGACAGTTGGCATCGGGACTTCCCTGGTGGCTGGGTGGATAAGAATCCACCCACCAATGCAGGAGACAAGGGTTTGATCCCTGGTCTGGGAAAACCCCACATGCTGAGGAGAAGCAAAGCCCATGGGCCACAACGACTAAGCCTGTGCTCTAGAGCCCGTGGGCCACAACTGCTGAAACCTACATGCCCTAGAGCCTCTGCTCCACGGTGAGAGAAGCCATCACAATGAGAAGCCCTTGCACCGCAACTAAAGGGTAGCCAGTGCAGCAACGAAGATCCTGTACAGCAAAAACAAACAAAAAAAGACAGTATCTAGCCAGGGAAGCAGAGCTGTTATTTGAAACCCTATCTGCCCTCTAAATTTGAGCCTGGATCTTGCTTGTGTTTTGCTGAGCCCTTTGATACATTTGGATAAATTTGCTTGGGAGTGGGCAGCTGGGGGGAGTTTAAATCCTCTGCCTAAATAAGGGAGGAGAATTTAGAGTTTCCGAAGGCCACGGAAAAGGCAGAGTGTCACAGACACAGTTAACAACCTGCCCAGACTCCCTGGCAGGACTGGTTCACCCCAGCTCCTCCTGATATGGATGTTGACCGTACCCTTCAACACGTTTTCTTCCATCTTAAATTAGTAAGAGCAGGGCAGGACCATGTCAAATCCTTGTGTAATAATCACAGCAAAGACTTACCTGGTGCTAGACTCAGTTTTTTTGTTTTTTAAAGGTTATATTAATTTTTTACTAAAGTGTGGTTGATATACAATGTTGTTAATTTCTGCTCTACAGCAAACTGATTCAGTTATGCATATACGTGTATTCTTTTTTTTAATAATCTTTTCCATTATGGTTTATCATAGGATACTGAATATAGTTCTCTATGCTATACAGTAGGACCTTGTTTATCCATTTCATATATTTAATAGCTTATATCCTCTAACCCCCGCCTCCCACTCCATCCCTCCCCCAGCCCCCTAGGCTCAGTTCTTGATTCTTTATGAATACTAACTCCAGTCTCCCATTTTTACCATTCGGTCAATCAGCTAAGATAGGGTGGCAAGTGACTTGCTCAAGGTCACACAACTGAGCCTGCAGCTGACTCCAGAGTCAGGGCTCCCAGCCTCTGTGGCCTCCTCTCCCGGAGCTGGGAGGGGGCACTCTGGAGAGCACCACGTCCAGCCCTCCAACTTCATGCAGGTGAAAACCTGGCGGAATTAACTTCCCCCCTCCATGATGAAGCCATGGTTTGCTCAGTAATAAACTCAGCAAAAGGTCAGGAATAGCAGATCACCCTTGACATTTCCTTAGGCATCGACACATGGCAGCCCCAGACTGTCTCTAATCAAACCAGTACGACCTGTCTTTCCTCCAGATCTGGCTCTGATCCCCAGCTCCTCACCTCTACTCAGAAATAGGAGCTGGCATGTGTGTAGGGTCCAGGGAGCATCTCGAGACACTGGATTCCGGCTCCAGGAGGGGCGAGCAGGACCGGAGCTGATGGGGATAAAGGTCGGGAGGTGCCCTCGCTCTGGGGGAGGGGTGCTCGGTTTGGGAGGGAGGCTGTGTGTTAGGAGTGGGCAGGTCTTTGCTGTGTGGGCCTGTCCTGTGATTGCTGCCACCCACCTGAGTACAGGTGGCATCTCCATCGTGCAACAGAGAATGTCCCCACGTGTTTCTCAGTGTGCCCTGGGGTGGGACTGGGGGCAGAGGACCAGCAACTGGAATGATGCTCCTTGAATGACATGGGGCGGAGCAGCCATCATGTTCTCTCTCTCTCACACACACACAGGCACACACATGTTCTCTCTCTCATTGCCACGGGGCTAACTTCTGTAACTCCATCCAGCTTGGGGATGCCTTCTGTCACCCGCATGAATAATAAAGAGGAACGTTTATTTTACTTTCCCAAAGGTTAATTTGTCTTTATTGTTGGTGCAGTTTTTATAATATTTTGATGTTAAAAATTCTTCGTATTTCAGAACAACTGTTCCAAATGATGACGAACCTGTTCACTTATTTGGCACAAGTCCACGTGTGTTCTGTTTTGGTCTCTGGTCCACGCGTTACTCATTTACACTGAGAATCATGTCTCCAATGGCATTTGGGGTGGGAATTCATGCCCCCAAACAAAATAACTTCAGCCGTCAACTCAAAGGAGGCAACCTACCGCATGTGGCGTAAATTGAATGCTGGATTCAAGAGTCCTTATCACAGAGTACTTCTCAAACTTGAGCTCATGTCAGAGCTTGAATCACCCAGACGGCTAGTTCCAATGCAGATGGCTGCGCCCCCCAACCTCCACACTGTGTCTGACTCAATAGGTCTGAGGCAGGGCCCCTGAGTCTGCATTTCTAACAAGCTTCCTAGTCACGATGATGCTGCTGACCTGGGGCCCACATCATCCTCATGGTTAACGCACTACCCTAATTACAAAATCTCTTTCCTGTCAATGATTTAAAAACTAGGTACTTCGTGTATGTATTCATTTCAACACACGGCTCGTTCACTTGTTCAGCAAGTAATCATGGAGCAGCTACTGAATGGCAAAGTCTAGGCACTGGGGACTCACTGTGGAGGAAAGAAAGCCCTTGACATCAGCCAGGACATTAACAATCCAGTATCACCGATTAAAAATATCTTAAAGTGACAGGCAGTGAGAAGGGCTACCAGGGAGAGAGCAGTAGGGGATACAGAGGGATGAGAGAGGCTGCTTTAGAGAGGATGGCCAGAGGACTATTGAAAGGGGTGACATTTGCAAAGACTCAAGTAAAGAAAGACTGAGAGCAGTGCAGACATCTGGAGAAGAGCATTCAGGGCAGAGGGACTGTCAGGGCCAAACCCTGGAAGGATATACAGACACACCTGTAGGGATAGACGAGAGAGAGTGATAAGGAGAGGGGTAGGCAGAGAAGGCAGGGGGTGGGTGGCACAGGGAGGGTCTTATAACCTGAGGTTGGGGTTTCAGCTGAAAGAGAGGGAGAGTTAATGCAGAGGGTGGCATGATCGATTTCTGTTCCCAAAGGGCCTCTCTGGCTGCTGGATGGGGAGCAAGATGGGGAGGGCTGAGGCTGGAGGCCAGTGAAGGGCTGCTGCTGCCACCCAGACGAGAGATGACAGTGGCTAGGTTAAGACAGGAGGAGGCTAGCGACAACTGCAAAGAGTTAGGTAGGATTTAGGTTGACAGAGCCAACAGGATTTGCTGACAACCTGGAGGTAGGAAGTGAGAACCGGATAGAGTCAAGGACCACCGGTAGGATTTTTAGCTAGGGCAGCCGGCAACATGGTGCTTCTTCAGCAATTCTTAGGGTCTGGCTGTGGCTCCTGGAACAGCCAGCAGGGAAACACAGTGAAGACGTGATATCTGCCCTCAACATCTCACACTTAGTGCAATAGTCAATAAACATGGAGTGTCTGGATAAAGTGACTCCCTAGAGCAGGGGCAGTCCCTTTGTGGTCACATGTTGCCAGCTTATCTGATTAGAAATATCCCTTTGTGGGCTCCACTTGGGTAACAGATGTCAAGGTGAGAAGCTACCTTGGCATCACACACATAGCTGGCTGAGCATCCATGTAGGTTAGAGATCTGTGGTTTACAAACTCACTGGAATTGGAAAGAATCAAAGAAATCAGTTGAGAAGAATCAAAACGGCATTCCAGATGAACTCTACTTAGGCTTATAGTAAATCTATTATATCACAGGTATGGTATGCTCTAATAGATTAGTACTCTTCCAACCATGGCTGACCAGAAGAGTGTTTTTGTTTTAATTATGCAGTAGTTGCTAGCTGGCAGGAGAGAGGAGGAGGATCTCAGATTTTCTTGGTATTATTTCTGGCCATCAGTTGTTCCTATGTAATTCAGTGTCAGATGGGAGCCTTCCTACTTCTTGAAAGCTTCAAAAAATTAATATCCATCTCCAATTCCATACACAGTGGATGTCTAAATCAAAGTTTCTGTGAATTTGGTGGGGAGGCAAGGACTCTTACTGTCAAGGTCACTGCTATCTCCAGACCGTTGCTTCTGCTGGCACTGTTTTTGTCTCACACCAAACTGATGGCCCATGAAGCTCATTTCCTTCCTTATCCTTATTTTCTGCTGTAACCTGATTATAAGCATGGGTCCCATGTGACCCAGTCTTGGGATGGAGTTGTATTCAGGGAGAATAGTTCAGCAAACGAAGGTAATTAAAAAGTAATTCCAATCTTTATTTGTATCTTTCCAATCAAACTTAAGAGGATCTCAATCAGATCACATAGTTTCATTTCTTAAGACTCTTCTTATCTTGCCAGACCTCACCTACATCCCCATGTGCTTCTATATTTTTTTCACTTGCCAAACCTTTCTCTCAAGTTTTCCATCTTCCCTTTGGTCTTTATAGTTCTGTTTCTTTATTTCTGATCTTTCTTTAAATTATCATAAAAGGATGTAATGTAAGATGCAGAAGACTGAACTTGCATTAGAGATAATTAGAGGAAAGCTTTATTAATGCTTTTTATCCCCATTCTCTCTCCTGAAATCTGCCTACTAAAGTACTAAAGATAATTTTCTTTGTTCTCTTAACTTCCCCCCTTCTTCCACAGTCACCAAAACAGTCATTAGTAAAGAACAGTTGACTGGAGATTTGGTGGGAGAAAGGTAGGGTTTCCATCACAAAAATGCAAATCACTTTAAAATGTGCATTAGACATCTGTGCTTTTAAGAGACATTTCAGCCGCCACCACCGGGGGTTTGCCCCCCACATTAGCCTATCTCAACCCATTTAATGGCTTCTTTATGCCACTTGTCTCCACTGATCTTCAGTATGTCTCCTCTGCTCCTCTCAGGAACGTGCTCAGTAGTTCAGTTGGGTCTGACTCTTTGTGATCCCGTGGACTATAGCCTGCCTGGCTCCTCTATCCATGGGATTCTCCAGGCAATACTGGAGTGGGTTTCCAGGCCCTCCTCCAGGGGATCTTTCCAACCAAGGGACTGAATCTTTGGCAGGCGGATTCTTTACCACTGAGCCACCTGGGAAGCCCACTCCTCCCAGGAATAAACCACACATTCTGCTCCTTCTCTTTGCAAAACAGTTCGGCCCGTGAACAAAGGGGTTGAGGGCAGGGGCACCAGAGCCCATCTGCCTGGTTTGAATCTCGCCTCTGATTCACCAGCTGTGTGACGTGGGGAGAGCTTCCTACCTTCTTGTCCTTTAGTTTCTTCATCTGCAAAACGGAACCAGTGCTCATACCTTCCTCCTAGGATTGTTAGGAGGATTAACTAGGCTAACTGACTTGTGGTCCTTGGGGAGGCATCTGGTGCCTTCAGGGGCTTCTGAAGCCTCAACTCTTATGACTTCTTGGTTTCGGGGCTCACGTGTTGCCTTCTAACAGAGACTTGTCAATGTCTTTTCCAGACAAAGGCCACTTCCTCTCCAGGAAAGATTTTGCCACCTGAGGCCGCTGCTTCACCCTGCTGCTTCTGTAAGGGACTCTGGGTTCCAATTCTAACTGCTGTTTTCTAGCTCAATCCTTCAACTCTGAGAGTCTCAGTCTCCTCATCTTAGTTTTCCCTTAAAATATTTTTGTTTATTTGGCTGTGCCAGATCTTAATTGTGGCATTCAGGATCTTCAACTTTCACTGCAGCTCGTGGAGCCTTTTAGTTGCAGGATGTAGAATCTAGTTTCCAAAACAGGGATCAATCTTGGTCTCACTACATTGGGAATATGGAGTCTCAGCCACTGGACCACTGGAGAAGTCCCCCAGTCTCCATATCTTTGAAATGGGGATAAGAACCCTATGATTGCTAGGGTTAAGGGAAATTGCACGTGAAGCATCCATGCTAAGAATGGTTTGTTGAGTGTTGGCTGGGCACTGGGCACTCTCTCATATGCAGGTAGCCCCCGCTTTTCGAAAGTTTTCATCACATTACTTCACTTTTGTGGAAGAGTTATTAGAACCTTTCTTTCATTAACCGAAAGAAATTTGAAGAGGAGTTTTACTTTTACAAAAAAAAAAAAAACAACAAACAGTGAATGTGGCCTTCAGAGTTTGTTTTGCAGGGAGCTGTGACAGAGGCATTGAACACCCCTGGGAGCAAGAGGGCCCCAGCCAGCTCCTTCCCAGAGGGCTCCCCTCAGCCTCTCGGCAGCACGCCACCAGAACTGTCAAGTCTGTGAGCATCTGTGCTATGTCTTGATCCATTTTGTTCGCCTGTTAGCAAGATGTGTGCTTAGGTAATTGCTTCTTTGCTTTCCATCAGTTTGGCTTATGGAAGGTTTCATAGGAACCTCTGTACTTTTGGATAGCAGGGGACACCTGTAAATTCTCTGCTCAGTGACCAACACCCAGGACAGTCGACAGATGTTATATCGGCTCATCCCAGAGAGATGGGGAAGATGGTTCCTTATGAAGGACAGGTGCTCCCAGGTACCATATGATTAGAGTCGGGATTAAGGCACAAAGGAAAGTTAAGGGAGGGCAAGATCCCTGGGCCTTCCTGTCAAAGGAGGATGTATAATCAGGGAGGATTTGGACAGGGAACACTAGGAAGGAACAACGGAGGAGAGGGGCACCTGCGCAAAGGCTGGGAGGTAGGCCTGCGCTTTGGTGTGATGTTGCTCCCCCAAACCACTCTTCTGATTCAGCCAAGTGCACCAGCAGGAAGCAGAGCAGCTGGCCTGGCCGGGCCAGAGGGTTCCCATCAGGGGCAGGTAAGCGACAAGGGTAGAACAGTGGGCTGTGGGAGGCTCCCTGCCAGGTGGAGGCGTTCAGACTTCAATGTTATTATTAATAATCATAACAAAGAAATAAGATGGAGCATCATTTGTTGGGCTCCGAGGTACCAAGCACTCTCCTAGAGGGACTGGATTCTCTCATTTCTCCCATTTTGCAGATAAATGGACTCAAGCTCAGAGAGCAAAGACCACACATCGAATCAATGTCAAGGCCTGGACTGAGTGTCAGATTCACCTGACCCCAAGGTCCAGGCTGTGGCTGTAGTGAGAGCCAGCATCTGCCTGGGGTATCAGCAGCCTCTGTGTATTTGACAGGGGTCACTCTTAAGGGACAGTTCTCTTCCAGGATCCTAGGAATTGGGGACAGTCTTGTCCTCTCCCCCTTCCCCTCTTTTTCCTCAAATCCCTCTGCACAGCCAACTGAAGGCTCCCTCAGGCCACCCTCAGTGCCCCTGTAGGTCTGTCATCCATGGAGTCAGGTTTAATAACCATGGGGTCCAAGTGTCCCAGGGCCCCTGCTTTCAGCTTTCCTCATCTGAATGGGACCTAGCAAGGTGGAGACGGCGGGGGCAGGAGAGGGAGAGGAGACTCCTCTCTCTGTACCTCCCCAACCCTGCTTTGGCATTTTGTGTGCTGGGAATGAGAAAACTAGCGTTGCTATGGAAACTGCCATCCCCTGCTCCCTCTCTCATTCTCTGTGGGCAGTTCATGTGTGTAGCATGGAAGTGCAGGGCTCTCTGCTGCCCAGGGGGTTGGAATTCAGGAGGACCGTCTCTGGGGGTGGGGATGCAGGGAGTGGGTGGGAGCTGACAGAGGGGCCTCCCGTGGTCCTGCTCCCAGGAGGGGTTTCAGGGCCTCCGACCTGAGGCCCCCGTGAGGGGCAGCCATGGAGCTCAGGCTGCATCTCTGGAGTGAGCCTGGTAACAATGTTCATTCACACTCATTGCAAAGAGGAGTTCACAAAGTGCAGTCAGCTTGGCTGTTTGGAAAGAGCTTGGTCCCTGCAGTTCCTGAGACTCGGGCTTGAATACCAGCATGGGTAACTTCTCCACACTTCCATTCCCCACATCTGGAAGCTGAGCAACCTCAGAAGTGGTCACATGGGACCAAGACTGTGTCCCTGTCCCCTGCCTGGAGGCTACTTCAGAGATAGCATCTGCTTAAGGGATGGGGGGAGTCCCCTCTCCTCTCTTCCCCATCTCACCTGATTCCACTCAGGTAGGCAGTATGAGCCCACTTTACAGAAGAGAAGACTGAGATCCAGGCCAGGGAAGGAGGGGCTCACAGTTCACAGAGTCAGGGCCAGGCCTAGGGCTGAACAGGAGCCTTTCACTCTGCCCAGTTTCCCAACAGCCCTTCTCGCTCTTGGCATTGCTGCCTGGAGCTGGCCTTAATTGCCAGGCACGTGACCTGCAGGACTCCCTCTCTCTGAGCCACGTGTTAAGCCCCAATCCCTCTTGATGCTGTCATGGTGGGGGGGGATCAAGCCTGCAGCAGAAACACTTCTCTTTTGGCTTTTAATACTAAAATAGAATAAAGTGCTGTACCTTCTCTGTGGGAAATGAAAGATGGGACTGGGGAGAAAAACAGCCCTCCAGTCCCCAAATCAACACCCTCGTCAGCACCCCTCTCAGCTTCCAGAAAGAAAACATTCCTTCCAGGTGATTTGTTAGCTCTTTCTGGGGCAGAAGAAGGTGGAAAACTAATTTTAACTTCTCAGGGATTTTTTTTTCTTTTTTTTTAGCTTTTATGTTTTTCAGACCAGAGGTAGGGCATCAGGTGCCCTTAGGTCCACTGATTTGGGGAAAGATTTGAAGCAGGCAGTAATTTTGCCTCCACCAGCCAAGTCCTGCAAATCTCAGTGGGTAGAGATCCCGAGAAGGTCAAGGTCTGGTGCTAACCCTCCCCAGATAAGCTCCCGCTCCTCCCTCCCCCAAATCCAAGGAAAGTGTTACCCCAAGAGTTAGGAGACTGAAATCAGACATGTGAATCTGTGAAACCTAGATTTGCTGTGTGTCCTTGAGCAAGTCACTTCCCTTCTCTGGGCCTCAGTGACCTCATCAGTCACAGGGGAACAATAATTGCTGTCTTGACCACTTCCTAGGTGACTGTGAAGTTTCAAAGCAGTGCTAGGCTGATTTCTTGGCCCCAGTATTTAGAGGGGCATAGCAAAACTGGTGTGGAGAAGGCAATGGCAAGCCACTCCAGTACTCTTGCCTAGAAAATCCCATGGATGGAGGAGCCTGGTAGGCTGCAGTCCATGGGGTTGCTAAGGGTCGGACACGACTGAGCGATTTCACTTTCACTTTTCACTTTCACACATTAGAGAAGGAAATGGCAACTCACTCCAGTGTTCTTGCCTGGAGAATCCCAGGGATGGGGGAACCTGGTGGGCTTCCGTCTATGGGGTCACACAGAGTCGGACACGACTGAAGTGACTTAGCAGCAGCAGCAGGTTCTGAAGAGAAACAGCTGAAGTCCTTGCTGAAAGGTTGTAAAGGGTAGGGAGAGAACCCAATGGCTGGAGCCAGACAGCCTGGGTCTGAATTTGCCTCTGCCACTAACCAGCTGTGTGATCTTGGGAGAGTTACTTCCCACCTCTGAGTCTGTTTCTTCATCTATAAACTAGGGGTAATGATGTTATTGAACTCAGGAGTAGCTGTAAGAATTATGGCATACATACACATAGACATATACATATCAATCCCAGAACAAAGCCTGGCAAAGAGTAAGTGTTTAGTAATTGCTTTGTGAGTGTTGGCCAGTATCATTACTTTCCCTTGGTCTCAAGCTACTTGGTTTCATCTAATCTTCATAATGATCCTACGAGAGGTATCATTTTCTCCATTTTCCAGATGGGGAAACTGAGGTCCATGCACTTGTCTTGAAAGTGGCAGTATAAGAACTTGAGCCCAGTGCTGCCTTCTTGGAAGCCTGCACTCCTAACCATTGCAAGGCTCCTATCATCTCCCCAAGGAGGAACCCCGCTATGCCCCCATTTCCCAGCCTAGGAGGCAGATGCCCAGAAAGAACAGAAAGAACAACTCGATGTCTCAGAGCGGTCCAGAGGCAGAGCTCAGGTTTGGCTCCAAAGCCCACAGGCTTGCTTTCCACTGCACACACCTGCTAAGTACGAGTGCCACTGAGGGTAGAATGGGCCACCTGTCTGCCTGTCGCTGGACCAGCACAGGGGGAAATACTGCTGAGGCTCAGGGTGGCACATCGGCTCTTTCACAGCCTGAGGGTGGATGGTCACGGGAGATGATGAGCGTTGAAGTTCTCCAGAAGGTGGCAATGCAACACACGTGACAGAAGTGAGAAAGCATGCAGCCTTTGCTCCTGCCATCACAGCCAGCTGGGGCCAGAAGAGCCCAGAGTCCCATTGATGGGGGAGCAGGACGTCCCACCGGTGGTCAGATAATACCTCGCCCAACCTTCTCTCCTCTGTCTCTGTCTGGGTTTCTGTCCCTCCACCCCCTCCCCTTTGTCTCCCGTCCTCCTTCCCTCCCTTTCAAGAAAATGAATCATGCCCCACTCGCCAGCAGCACGCCACCAGGATGAGTAATTGATCCTCCATCTTTCTTATCTATTCCCTTGAGTTTTGGTTACTTTTGGCCAAAATATAGTCAAAGACACGTGGTGTCCAGAGTAAGTTACAGAGTTCAATTTCTCTGCATGAAAATGCGTAGAATTCTAAAGGTCATCTTATTAAAAAAAAAAAAATCCTGGATCAGTGCAATGCCACGTCAGCTCAATTGCTGTGTCAACGTAAGAAGCCAGGGCAAAAATAGATAATCTAAGAGTTATTTGCTCGTCCGTGTGAGACATAAGCTATTTATCTTTTCTGGAATTGAGTTAAAACTACTCCCAAGCCATTTTAGAGAAGGATACTGATATAAAGGATGGAATAAGAGATAATAATAGGAAGTTGTGCTGGCTTCAGGGTTTCTTAAATAGAGATTCGATGAACTGGAGGAGTCTGAAGAGATCTGGCTTTCATCCAGACAAATAATACATCTATTCATTCTTTCTTCCTTTCATTCATTCATAATGAAGGGTTTACTCTATTCCACAGCCAGAAAATACAAAGAAGAGAGAAACAGACAAGACAGGCAATGGGGACACATCTCTGTTCTTCTGGAACTCTGGGTCCAGGGAAGGACAAAGCAGGTAAACAGGAGTTAGGATGGAGCGGGCAGCATGCTGTGATGAAGGCATATGGGGACCACGGGGGCCTGCAGAGGGGCCATGTGCTGGCATTGTGTGAAGACCTGGGGCTGTGGACATCACCCCAGACAGGCTTAGACTCAGAGTGACTGATGGCGCATGGGGTTCAGCTGACCAAACCCAGTCCTGTGGGTATGGTCCTCAGAATGCCTGGTGACCAGGGTGGGCTTTAGAGATAAGAGAGAAGACCACCTGGAGAGTGGTGGCAAAGCCACAGATGTGGACATGCGCAGAGCATTTTAAGGGACTGAATGAATGCTGGGGTGACTCTAGCAGCAGTTCATTTAGTGGAGTAACAGGAGAAGGGGCTGGTGAGGATGTCGGGGGTGGTGATCCTCGGGAGGGATTCTGAGCCGAGAGCTGCATGGGCAGAGTGGCCATCTGTGGGACTTTGAGCGGATCACTACAGAGGCTGCTTCCAGCCTGGGAAACGTAAGCCTGAGTAGGTGGGAGGCTCGCCACTGCTCTCCATCTGTTGAGGAAGGGTCACATAAGTGCCACCTGGCTTCCTGGGGGGTGACAGCATCTGGGAGGCAGAGAGCATGTCTCTGGGGCAAGATACTTGATTGGGCCCGACCATGATTTATTCAGCAGCAATAGACACCCGCAGCCTGGGGCCAGCGCTGGCCTTGGTCGTTCTCCAGAACTCGATCTGGGTGCACATACCTGTCTCTTTGGAAGACCAGGGCATGGGGTGGGGGGGTGGGTGGGAGACAGAGGCCAGCCCGGAAGGAGTAGCCTCCTCCATCTTTAGCTGAATGGGGCTGGGTAGGGGAAGAGCACGTGTCCCGCTCACTTGGAGTGAGCACCGCCTGCTCCAAGGGTCACCGGTCCAGTTCTGTCCCCCAGGAGTTCTTGTAGGCTTACCACGAGATTCACCTCTCCAAGTGATCCCAGTAACACCACCTAGTAATCCCAGACAGAACTCACTGCCCCTGACATTGTGCAGACCCCACTCACATCGTATGTGTGCATACGTGCATGCGCTGTGTGCTTGCAAACTACAGGTGTGCTGTGCTTTTCATAAATCCCAGCTAGCATGATGTTGGGCTTCCCTGGTGGCTCAGTTGGTAAAGAATCTGCCCCACAATATAGGAGACCTGGGTTCGATCCCTGGGTTGGGAAGATCCCCTAGAGAAGGGAACAGCTTTCCACCCCAGTATTCTGGACTGTTCCATTATGTTAATATAGACTGAGTAATGGTAAACTGTCACTAATAAGACTGAGTTAGTATTTGCAGGTCATTCTGTAGTTTTCCAGAACGTGCTCATATCTATATTTTCCTCATTGGTCTCATCGTAATCCTGAGCGGTAGAGATGGCAGGCAGTAGGTGGCCCAGAGAAGGTCACCCAGTTAGTTAGTGACTGAACCAGGAGAAGCCAAACCTGCTTGACTCCATGTTCCTAGTGCAGTTTAAAGAGACAAAGATCTCTCATTATCTGCCCTTAGAGGCATGGCAAGTACTTTTCCAGGCCATCCTAGCAATTTTTAACACTGCCAATTTAATGATCATTTTGTTTAAAAAATTGTTTTTATCCAGTTAATGGTTTAATCGGGTGGCTCAGATAGTAAAGTCTTCCCTGGTGGCTCAGACGGTAAAGAATGTGGTCTCTGCAATGCGGGAGACCTGGGTTTGATTCCTGGGTTGGGAAGATCCCGTGGAGAAGGAAATGGCAACCCACACTCCAGTATTCTTGCCTGGAGAACCCCCATGGACAGAGGACCCTGGCAGGCTACTGTCCATGGGGTCACAAAGAGTCGGACACGACGGAGCGATTAAACACAGCACAATGGTTTAATACTTTGGCCACCTGATATGAAGAGCCAACTGAAAAGACCCTGATGCTGGCAAGATTGCAGACATGAGGAGAAGGGGGCGACAGAGGATGAGATGGTTGGATGGCATCATCGACTCAGTGGACATGAGATTGAGCAAACTCCAGAAGATAGTAAAGGACAGGGAAGCCTAGTGTGCTGCAGTCCATGGAATCACAGAGTGGGACATGACTGAATGGCTGAACAACAAATGGTTTAATAGTAACATGGAAACTCAGTAGCCAGTCATGTTAAGATTAGCCATGCAAAGTTGATGTTGGCCAAAGTTTGATTTTTCACTGTGCACACCAAAACCTAACACTGTTTCCCTCCCTCTGTCCCACCCTCCTGGGATGTGTGGCCATGAAGCCTGAGGCTAGCCAGTGTCAGGCCTCTCCCCAGCCCAGCTGACCACTCATGATGGGCCACTCACCCCCTATGATGATAAACTCCTCCCCCTTGACACGCATACATTTTTTTTTTAAAGCAGACCCTAAACTAACCACTTTGCAGGTACCATCTCAATGAATCACAACAACAGAACTATAAAGTAGCTATCAGTATCATTCCCATTTTGCAGATGGGGAAACTGAGGTTCAGAGAGGCCCAGTGACGTACTGACAGTTACAGAAGTCAGGAGAAGGGGTGCTGAGAGCCACACCCGGGCTATTTGTCCCCAGCATCTGAGAGAGTAATCATTAAGCTCTATTGTCTCCCTCTACTCCAGCTTTTCTGCCAGAGCAGGGCTCCTCCTCCACTGCCAGGACCCCAGGTGGGAGGATCATGGACTTGGGAAGTGTGCCTGGAGGGAGGGTGAGTTCTGATTTGCAGCAATGGCCACCCAAGGCCAGGGCAACTGGGCGATTAACCTACATTAGGCTCCCCGTCACGGCTGCTGCCTCCAGCTCCTCGTTAGAGTCCTTAATTATGAACTAACAGTGGTTCCCAAGTGGATGAGGAGGGAGGGATGGGTGGCAGAGCGAGCGTGCAGATGGCCCTTCTGGCGAGCGTGGGCTTCATCTGGTCTTTATGTAAGAGTGGCTCTGCTTCCCAGATCGCCTTCGAGGCAGACGTTTAAACACTTGTTTTGTGTTTATGATACAGAGGAAGAAATTAAAAGGCCCCCAGGGGACAATGAGGAAGAAAAAAAGAAAAACCAGGAGTGACTCTGAGGGCTTGTCAGGCAAGATGGAGAGAGAAAGCAGGTCTGGGACTGGTTTCAGGATGACAGCGGGCAGGTGGCTTCCCTGGTCTTGGGTGGTAAGATCCAGGATTCACGGTCACGACTAGGGAGGAGGGTGTATCTCCTGCAGACACAACAGGGCCAAAGCTGGCTGATATTGAGGGTCTGCTGCGTGGTGAGTGAGCACCGTGCCAGCTGTGCGCTCTCTTGGATTCTCTCAGCATCCCTCTTTTACAGATGGGGAAACTGAGGTTTGGGGAGGCTCAGTAACTTGGCCAGCATCAGGCTGTCTGACAGCTAGACTGCTGGAAGGGGCTGGGATGCCTTCACCCATTCAATTCTGCCTCTTGCAGAAACCTCTCCACACAGCCCAGCCTCACCACATAGGCCTCTTTACCTTGAACTTCTGGACAGCACAGCTTCCAAACCGGATGTCTTCCTGCATCTGACCTTCTGTTGCCTTTGAACTGCTCCTAGTTTCCTGGAGGTTATTGCAAGAGGCCTCAGTGGCCATCACTCCAAGTCACCATTGGGCTTTTATTTTTTTATTTAAAAAAATAATTTTATTTATTTTTGGCTGTGCTGGGTCTTCGTTGCAGCGAGCAGAGGCTCCTCTCTAGTTGCAGTGCACGGGCTTCTCATTGTGGTGGCTTCTCTTGCGGAGCACAGGCTCTAAGGTGCTTGGGCTTCAGTACTTGTATCACATAGACTCAGTAGTTGCGACTCCCAGGTTCTAGAGCGCAGGTTCAACAGTTGTGGTACATGGGCTTAGTTGTCCCATGGTAGGTGGGATCTTCCCAGATCAGGGATGGAACCTGGGTTTCCTACATTGGCAGGTGGATTCTTTACCACTGAGCCACTAGAGAAGCCCTACCAGTGGGCTTTTAGATTCTCTCTAAGGCAGAGGTCCCCAACCTCTGGGATCTAAAGCCTGATGATCTGAGGTGGAGCTGACATAATAATAATAGAAATAAAGTGCATGATGAATGTAACGCACTTGAACCACCTCATGGGACACTACAGCTTTCACGGAGGTCGGTGCATGTTGCATGGGAGCACTGTGGAGAGAGCATTTTTAAATCTGCCAAGAGGGGCAAGACTTGAGGCGGGGCCAAGGCAGGGAGGCACTGGGCTATGAATCAGGCTTGATTCTAGTTTCAGCTCAGTCCTCAGTTCACTGTGTGACCTTGGACACCCCCTCACCCCCACCATTCTGGACCTTAGTTTCATCTGTAAGAAGAGATGGTGACTGTATACCCTGGCAATCTCCCATGTGGTGATCCTGCCAAGTCTGAGTGGGCCCAGCTGTGCTTGCCCAAAGGGTATAGACAAGAGAAAAGAAACCTTGGTGCAGCCCACTAGGAGATTCTCATTCCCTGTTCAGGCAAGCATTCAGGCAGAGGTGGGGATGGCTTAGAGCTGCGGTCCCCAGCCTCTTTGGCACCAGGGACTGGTTTTGTGGAAGACAATTTTTCCATGGATCAAGGGGTGTGTGTGTGGGGGGGTGTTGGTTTCTAGATGATTCAAGCACATTACAGCAGAAAGCTGGAAGTAGCCTAGACCTCTGGCCCTGTGGATCAGCTCCTTCACCTCCAGAATTTATTTACCTGAGTAGGAAATAAACTCTCTGCTGTAACCCACTTTTATTTTGGATTTTCTGTGGCTTACAGTTTAATAATCCTAATCTTAATGATACAGCCTTGGGTGGGAAGAGGAGAAAGTGTCCAGGAGACGTGCTTTTCTGCACAGCGTAAGATGGTCCCATGGCCCATCAAAGAGGCAGAGGTTGCAGCCATCATGTGTCTGGATCTAAGCTACGAAATGGGACAGGACCTGTTGGCCTGGTGGCTAAACTGGAAATAGTAGCAGTCATTGGATCTCCACTCATTCATTTACCGTTTCATTCATTTACTCAACCATCCCACCATTCTCTCGTGAAGTTCATTCACTCATCTGAGTCCAGGCAGGGACCCCCAGGCTGGGAGGCGAGTCTGAGCTGGGCAGGGAAACGCTGAAGCTTCTCCTGGGGACTAGCAGCCTACCCATCTCTGAGCTCCAGCTCTTAGCTCTGATTGGTGGCATCTCTGAAAAGTGGTCACATTCCAGGAGCGTGCAGTTCCTGGGGGAAGGGCATAGTGACAAACATGTTGCCGGGCTGTCCCTCATTCTTCCTGTGAGAAAAGAATAAGACAGCAGGGAGGTCTCTATAAGCACACCTGCACAATCATGATGTCACGAGAGGGGATGGGTATATTAGCAAGAGGAGGGTTCACCTACCTTGTAGCCTCTGAAAAATCTGTAAGACATAACACCTCTGCTTAGAACACAATGTTAAGAATATTCTAGAAAACAGTCAGCAACTCATAGGCCTTGTACGTTTTCCCCAAAATTGAGGCAGGATCCCAGGGGAGGGTGGGCCTAAAAAGATCCCAGAATTTGAGGTGGAGTGAGTTGGGAGAAGGAACTGAGAGGCGGAAGGGACCCACAGGCGCTCTTCTGAGGCATCTTTGATACTAAACAAAGTGACCTGGTGGGGAAAATAACAATGCACTGGATATTCATGGTTGGCCCAGAATAAATCAGTTTTCTTTCTGCCATTTGATGGGCCTGTATATCTTTGCAGACACTGTGGTCAAAATTGAGGTTTGAGAGAAGACAAAAAACAAATGGATCTATTTCTGTTGTCTTTTGTTATGTAACAGACTATCCCAAAAGTTGGGGCTTAAAATAACAATGGTTTTGTGATTCTTCTTGCTCCTCTGGTAGGGTGGACACGGCTCACGTGGATGAGACAAGCAAGAGAAGTACCCAGTGCCAACAAGACAGGGAATGGACTGGACATGCAGGCAGTTGCATTCAGCTTGTGGCCTGAAGGATCGAGAAAGGTGTGTCATATAGCTCTTCATCCTCCACATGACTTTTCTCACCCTCTGGTTTCTCCTTCCCCCAGGGCAGCCTGGATTTCCTCGCTACGTGGTGGCTGGATTCTGAGATAGTGAAAGTGGAAGCTTCCAGGCCCATAAGTGGCACGGTGTCACTTTTGCCATATTGTCTTGGTCAAAGCAAGTCCCCCAGACTCCAGTAGGGAGGAAATAGACTCCACTTCTCCCCGGGAAGAACTGTGGCCATACTTACAGGCAAACTTCTGCAAGAAGTTGATAGGGATCATGGAACCCGGATGGAATGTAAGGTGTGAAGTACAAGTTTGGCTTGTGCACAACTTTACAGAAGCACATTTGGTGTGCAGAGTGAGGTTCATGGTTCATCTGCATGGGGCTGAAGCTGGGGTTCTGCACGGCTGGCTTGGCTTGGCTTCCACTACCCTGCTTTCCTCTTCTTCAAACAGCCCCATCAGCAGGAGACCACTAAAGAAAAGGGAACTACACCAAGGCCAAGGTCATTAGCATCCCGGAACATTGGATTCTATTTCTGGCAGATCCGAGGTAGTTGGCAAACCTCTACCCACTGCTTCCCAGCTCAGCACTCAGAGGTAATGAGCCCACTGTATTATGTGGCATTAGGAGAAGTGCCGGGTACCAACCAGGAGAGGAAATAGACTCCCCACTCTCCATGAGCATCAGTCTGCACCTGGGGCTTGGGGTTCAGCTCCGGGCTCAGGGAAAGGCAACTTACATTGATTGAGTGCCTACTGTTTGCCAAATGCTGCTCAGCACGTCCGGCCCCTCCTTTTCTCCTGAGCCTCATATTGTACTATTTTCCCTCTCCTGGCTTTCCTGCCAAACAGAGTGTATTTCTGTTCTTCCACTGGGCAACTCTTTCTCTTCCTTTGCATGTCCTATTTCCTCTGCTTGAAACTCTCTCTGGTCAACCCCAGTGCATTCCACAAATTGCAGGCTTTCTCCAGGCTACTAGTCAGGTGTTCTCTAAGTCTGTTGAATGACTGAATGATGGCATGAATGATTCCTCATAACAGCCCATTTGACAGATGAGGAAGCTGAGGCAGACACCATCAAGCAGAGAACTAGCTCACCCAAGGTCCAGATATGGTGAGAGGCAGAGCCAGGATTTAAATCCAAGATCATTTGGTGGCCAAACTTGTTTCCTTTCTACCACACCTGGCTCAAGAGTTGAATGAAGGAGTGGACAGTGATGGAGAGTGGGGAATGGGTGCCAGTGGAAAAAGTGAGAACTCAAGCACCTCTCTGCCCCATATTCACAGGGAGTAATTCTAGCATCGGAGGTGAAACCTGGTCGCACAGTGTTTGGCTGAGTTTTTGTGAGTTTGACCTCCCATAATCTCTCTTGAGTTGAGGGTTTAAAGGCTCTTCTCTGTAGATGAGAGGTGCTAGACCAGCAGCTCAGTTGACTGTCAGGATCCAGAGAGCCATGCTAACTCCCAAAGTCTTTGGCACCCTCTGGTTAAAGGGGCTTCACATCTCTGAGCTTCAGTCTTCCTTGTTCAGAAAATTAAGGGTTGTTGAAAATGTTAAAGCAGTTAATTGTGCAGCATGCTTAGTTAAACCTGCCCACTCCCAACTTGAGATTCGCCTAAGAGAAGCAACTGATAAAAATTAAGCTGGAAGGCCTATTGTTCTTCCATTACCATTGAACCTCTTCTGTCTCAACTTCTCTTCTGTGTCATGTTTTGTTCTGTTTCCCAGGGCTGTGGGAGGATCAGATGTGATAGAGGATGGAGAAGACATCAGTGGAGTCCAATCCAAAGGACAAGGCTAAAGGAAGTAGGGTTGCCCTTCTGCTTCCACCTGGACCACACCAAGTCAAGGCTAAGGGGCCCAATAAACATCTGGAGAGGAGCAGAAGCTCCATGAGCTTGGGAGATGATGATGATGATAATGGTAATAGGTATGATAACAGAGATGATGAGGGAAGAGATGATGGAGATAAGCAGACAACGATGATGATGTTGATGATGATGACAGATATGATGGCGGAGATGATGATGATGGAGGAGATAATGGAAATGATGATGATGGAGGAGATGACGGAGATGGTGATGATGGAGATGATGAGGGTGATGATGGAGGAGATGATGGAGATGGTGATGGAGGAGATGATGGAGATGGAGATGGAGGAGATGATGGAGATGGTGGTGATGGAGGAGATGATGAAAAAGATGATGGAAATGGAGATGGAAGAGATGATGGAGATAGTGATGATGGAGGATGGAGATGGTGATGGAGGAGATGACGGAGATGGTGATGATGGAGGAGATGATGGATATGGTGATGATGGAGGAGATGATGGAGATGGTGATGAAGGAGGAGATGATGGAGATGGTGATGGAGGAGATGATGGAGATGGTGATGAAGGAGGAGATGATGGAGATGGTGATGAAGGAGATGATGGAGATGGTGATGAAGGAGATGGTGATGGAGGAGATGATGGAGATGGTGATGAAGGAGATGATGGAGATGGTGATGGAGGAGATGATGGAGATGGTGATGAAGGAGGAGATGATGGAGATGGTGATTCAGGAGATGATGGAGATGATGATGGAGATGATGGAGATGATGATGGAGGAGATGATGGAGATGGTGATGATGGAGGATGGAGACGGTGATGGAGGAGATGATGGAGATGGTGATGGATAAGATGATGGAGATGGTGATGAAGGAGGAGATGATGGAGATGGTGATGATGGAGATGATGAGGGTGATGATGGAGGAGATGATGGAGATGGTGATGGAGGAGATGATGGAGATGGTGGTGATGGAGGAGATGATGAAAGAGATGATGGAAATGGAGATGGAAGAGATGATGGAGATAGTGATGATGGAGGATGGAGATGGTGATGGAGGAGATGACGGAGATGGTGATGATGGAGGAGATGATGGATATGGTGATGATGGAGGAGATGATGGAGATGGTGATGAAGAGGAGATGATGGAGATGGTGATGGAGATGGTGATGAAGGAGGAGATGATGGAGATGGTGATGAAGGAGATGATGGAGATGGTGATGAAGGAGATGGTGATGGAGGAGATGATGGAGATGGTGATGAAGGAGATGATGGAGATGGTGATGAAGGAGGAGATGATGGAGATGGTGATTCAGGAGATGATGGAGATGATGATGGAGGAGATGATGGAGATGATGATGGAGGAGATGATGGAGATGGTGATGATGGAGGATGGAGACGGTGATGGAGGAGATGATGGAGATGGTGATGGAGAAGATGATGGAGATGGTGATGAAGGAGGATGGAGACGGTGATGGAGGAGATGATGGAGATGGTGATGAAGGAGGAGATGATGGAGATGGTGATGGAGGAGATGATGGAGATGATGATGGAGGAGATGATGGAGATGGTGATGGAGGAGATGATGGAGATGGTGATGGAAGAGATGATGGAGATGGTGATGAAGAAGGAGATGATGGAGATGGTGATGGAGGAGATGATGGAGATGGTGATGAAGGAGGAGATGATGGAGATGGTGATTCAGGAGATGATGGAGATGATGATGGAGATGATGGAGATGATGATGGAGGAGATGATGGAGATGGTGATGATGGAGGATGGAGACGGTGATGGAGGAGATGACGGAGATGGTGATGATGGAGGAGATGATGGATATGGTGATGATGGAGGAGATGATGGAGATGGTGATGGATGAGATGATGGAGATGGTGATGGAGGAGATGATGGAGATGGTGATTCAGGAGATGATGGAGATGGTGATTCAGGAGATGATGGAGATGGTGATGAAGGAGGAGATGATGGAGATGGTGATGGAGACGGTGATGAAGGAGGAGATGATGGAGATGGTGATGAAGGATGGAGATGGTGATGAAGGAGGAGATGATGGAGATGGTGATGAAGGAGGAGATGATGGAGATGGTGATGGAGGAGATGATGGAGATGGTGAAGGAGGAGATGATGGAGATGGTGATGAAGGAGGAGATGATGGAGATGGTGATGGAGGAGATGATGGAGATGGTGATGGATGAAGGAGGAGATGATGTGGAGATGGTGATGAAGGAGGAGATGATGGAGATGGTGATGGAGGAGATGATTGAGATGGTGATTCAGGAGATGATGGAGATGGTGATGAAGGAGGAGATGATGGAGATGGTGATGGAGATGGTGATGAAGGAGGAGAATATGGAGATGGTGATGAAGGAGGAGATGATGGAGATGGTGATGAAGGAGATGATGGAGATGGTGATGGAGGAGATGATGGAGATGGTGATGATGGAGGATGGAGACGGTGATGGAGGAGATGATGGAGATGGTGATGGAGGAGATGATGGAGATCATGATGAAGGAGGAGTTGATGGAGATGGTGATGGAGGAGATGATGGAGATGGTGATGGAGGAGATGATGGAGATGGTGATGAAGAAGGAGATGATGGAGATGGTGATGGAGGAGATGATGGAGATGGTGATGGAGGAGATGATGGAGATGGTGATGAAGGAGGAGATAATGGAGAGGAAGACGATGATGATGATGGAAGAGGTGATAGAGATAAGCAGATAATGGTGATGACGATATGATGATGGGCAGATGGGTGTACAGATGAGACAGCTTGTAATAGCATGTTAAGGCCAAGCCTTAAGAAAGAAATCAAGGTACCATAAAGAGATCAAAGGACTAATTGTTCAAAGGCCTAGATATTTTTCAATCCAGGCTCTGCCTCTTACTTGTCAAGTGACTTTGGGCAAGTCATTTGACATCTCTAAGCTTCGGTTCTGTTACCTATAAAACAGGAACAAAACCCTTCCCTGCTTACCTCACTGGGACCATATGTGGAGAGCAAGGCCGTGGTCATAACACACACACAATCAGCTGTGGTTGTTGCTACTGCTGTAATGAGAGCAAACCTCACCCACACACTCTGCCACTAAGTGGACTTAGCAGTGCAAGGTCTTCCTCACCCACATGCCTTTAAGCCTCAATTTCCTCATTTACAAATGAGGATACTAGTGCCATCCCCACCTAGTGATGTGGCCTAGTTAAAATGAATATTTGATAAAGGGATTAACCCAGTGCCTGCCAGAAGTGGGGGCTGCATAAACGATCCTTGTTGTAATTAATGTCTCTGGTTCATTCTAGTTTTTTCTTTTCTGGCCACAGCCTCAGCTTGGCCTGACCTGGTATAATGATCACACCCTCCTGGTCATCACTGCTCCCAAAAAAGCCTTCACAAGGGGCTGCCCGCTATGGTTGTGCAGGTTGCTCACTGCTCAAGTGCACTCAGCTAAGGAAATTCAGCTTGTGTTTTTCCCTCCCAAAGCTGTGAGCCTCAGAGAGGGGCTGCCTCTGCCTAGAAGATGTGCCTTTTTCTAAATCTCATGAAAACTATACATGCTAGAAGGCACCTGAATCACCTTAGAGTGGGATTTATTGAGCTTAGAAATGTGGAATCAGATGGAGCTTCAGACGGGATCTGACCCAATATTCTTGTTGTAAAAAAGAGAAAACTATTCATTCAGTCATTCATTTATTGAACTTTTATTGGATACCTGCTATGTGACAGGGCTTCCGCCGTTGTCTCAGTGGTAAAGAATCCACTTGTAATGCAGGAGCCACAGGAGATGTGGGTTCGATCCTGGGGTCGGGAAGATCCCCTGGAGGAGGGCATGGCAACCCATTCCAGTATTCTTGCCTGGAGAATCTCACAGACAGAGGAACCTGACAGGCTACGGTTCATGGGGTGGGTCGCAGAGTAAGATACAACTGAAGGGACTTAGCACACACGCACACTATGTGACAAGTAGCATCTCTACGCTTAGCAGGAGGCAGAAGTGGTCAGAAGAAGAGCAGGGCACAGGACGTGACTGGTCCAACTGTGCTCCTGCTGACCTCTGACCTGGGGGACACCGGGTCCTCATTCCTCCACCTCCAGAGCTGCACGGCAGGACCCTGAAATGCCAGGTGTGGTGCCAGTTTACTATTACTCGCTGTTCTCTGCATTTACTGGCACCTGACCCTGTGCCTTTGATCCGGCTGGGCTTGTACACTGGTAACCCACTGTCCTCTGCTGAAGGCTCAAGGCTGATTTAGACGCCAAGGCCTGCCAGGATCAGAGACCCAGTTAGGGGCTGCATGGCCCTGGATGGTGCATTCAAGCAGGAAAAGAGGAGTCAGAACTTGGGCTCTGGGTTTGCCTGTCATTAACATATGTTGAGTTTGGTCAAGCCACAAACTATCTCTTTGTTTGCAAGATAAGAAGTCTGAGCCACAAGACATATAAGGTTTTGCCAATTCTAATCTTCTGGTCACTGGTTCTCAAACTTTGGCATGGGAATTACTAGGAGGGCTGGTTAAAATCAGCCCTAGAGCTTCAGATTTGGTGGATCATGGGTGGGGCCTGAATTGTCACAAGTCCTAGATGCTGTGATTCTGCTAGTTCAACCACTGGTCTAGCAACTCTGGCTGCACATTAGAATCACCTGGGGGAGCTTGAAACAGTGTGGATATCAGGCCCAACCCCAGAGCAATTAAATCAGCATCTCCAAGTGGGAGCTTGTGCTTTGTTATCATCTAAAAGCTCCCCCCCTCCCCCACCACCACCATCCCGGGTGATCCAGGGATAGAAAACACTGTTCTAGAAAAGTGGCCAAGGATGCGACAGCACACTGATTGGTAAATGTCTGATTTCCCTTTGAAGAAATGTCTCTGAGATCCCAACGCAGCCCCTTATTAGCTGCCTGGCTTTGAACAGTCTCCCTGAGGCTCCATTTCTCCTCCTATAAGTGGTAGCTGTTAGGACCAAACTAATCTGCCTCCCCATGTCTGCTCTCCCCTTCCTCTTGTCTCCAAAGGGAACTTGTGCATTTCTTCTGCTCTGAGGCTGTTCAGCTGAGCACAATTCAATAAACATTTATTAAAAACTCACAGTGTGCAAGATGCTGGCCTTAATGATGTGGGAACGCAAAGATGAATCAGGCTCCGTCCCCTCTCCAAGGAGCTCACATGCAAGTAGGGGAGATGAGGCATGCGTCCAAAACATGAGGCAGGATGTGTCACAGGCCATAGCGGAAGTAACCGTGACAAAGACCACTGTATGCAAGGCCCCTTGGTGGGAGAGCCTTTATGGTACATTATATGATCCTGCCAATAATCCATGAGGTAGCTTCAAGTATAACACCCACTTTGCAGATGAAGAAACTGAGGTTTAAAGGACTGACCAGTTACCCAGGGTGCAAGAGCCAGGTTTTGTTGCCACAGGAGCACAGAGGAGGATGAGATTCACACCATGAGAAAGGCAAGGAAGCTTTGTCAGAAGAGGTGTGGACACTGGTTTGAAGGATGTGTAGAAGTTCAAAGGGTAGATATAACAAAAAAAGGCAGAGAAAAAGGTAGCAGGATCAGCATCACAAAGGACTGGAGGAGGGAAATCCAAGCTTCTTTAAGGACCCAGAAGTGGTTTGATTGGCTGAAATTCAGGCTAATGGTGAGGCACGGTGGGAATCAGATCCTCGTTGGAGGCCTTATGTACTGGGCTAAGGGGTTTAGATTTTATATCTCAAGAAGTGGGGAGCCAGTGAAAATTCTTGAGCAAGGGATGGCATTTTTAGAAAAAGATGGAAGTGGTCATGTGTTATGGGAGAGGGAGGGTGATAGCCCAATAAGCAAAGTGATGGCTATGTTAAGTGGTCCACGTGAGACGGTAGTGCAAACGGGGGTTGGGGCAGCAAGGAAGCCTAGGAAAGTGAGCACACGCAGAATGTGTCCTTTTGCCATGTGAAACTTCCTTGGGCATCAATTCCTTATGTGCACCTGTTTATTGACTGAGCCACTCTGCACAGGTGGGGGGGTGGCAGGGGCAGGTGGGTCTCCTGGGGCCCCACAGGTCCATATTCAGCTCCCCTCAAGATGGGGACATGGTCAGTGGAGCATGACCCACTCATCTTAGAGAACTGGGCTGAAGCAGCAGGTAATGGGTTCCTGGGCCAGGTCAGAGCTGGCCGTCTGCCATGTTTCCAGGATAGGGGTGAAGGAACCAGCCCCATGGCCTAAGTCCTCCTGATGTAAGCTATCCAGGTGAAACGTACCACCCTGCCCACCTCCTGCTGCGAAGTTCACAGCCAGCTCAAGGCTCACAGCCTCTGCATCAAACTGAGCACAAACCCTCCTGGGCTAAGCCAGTTCCTAGAAGCAAAGTCTAGGCAAGGAAAGAGCACTGGGTTGGGATTCTGCCACTTGCCAATTGAGTGGTCTTGAGTATGTTCCTAAACTCTTTCTGAGGTCTAGATATTCCACATCCTCCGGATAGGGGACTGATCACAGTCAAGGAGTCTAAGTGCTGAGTCCTCCATCTAGTCCCTCCACCCTCATCTACCCCATCTTCTCTGGCTAACTTCCCTGAAGAATCCCAAGACCACTCAGAGACAAGAAGAGCAAGCCACACCATCTTTGTACGTTTGTCACTCTGTGGACCTAGCATAGCACACCCATTTTATAGATGACATAACCAAGCCCAGGTAATTTCCACCACTGGCCCAACTGGGCTCAAATATTTGAGCGGACATAGAGGCAGACTGAACACTAATGTCTCACCCAAAGGAGCTGGACCCTCAGCTTGGTTCCCCCCAAATCCCTCTGCCTCTCATGAGGTCTGAGAGAAGACTGGCAGACATCCCCCAGGTCAAGGGTTCTGGAAGCGAGGCTATAGCTCCCTGGCTGATACAAATGATGGTTGGACAGACACAGAACTGCATCCCTTCGTTGTCCCTATACCTCATCACACAGAACATTTTCTTTTCAGCCTCCTGATAACACTGGAGGAGAATATCACTGTTGGGGGCTAAAAGGTCTTTAACACCTCTCCCAAGCTGGCCCACCTCCCTTTTACACTGAGGGCACATCTCAAGCCTTGGAAGGCTAGTTTCCTGCTAGAATTTAATAACCTTGGTTTGTTTTCCTTGTGTTTATTTTTGTTCTTATCTTCTATTTATGGCAAGTGATACTGGTTTCCCATTTAAGGAAGTGATATAACAATTCTCCAGAAAACGTGTTTGGGGCAAGGAGGGGAGGAGTGGGTCGTGGAGCCAGTGACAATTCTAAGTAATAAAGATTGATATCTGCCCTGGTTCAAAATGGGGAGAAGCGAAGAAAGAGGTGCTGCCCAAGAGCACTCAGTATAGTATGTCCCCAGACCTGCGTGTCGCGCAGACCTCCATTCAGGCGCGCTTAGGCCAAGGTGACTCCGCGGCCCCTCCTGATGGCACGTGCGCGGCCCATGTGTCACCCTGCGGGGTCCCGCAGGCCCGGCGACCTAGGGAAGAAGGCGTTGGCTCGGGGCGGGCAGGCCGGGCGCCCGGGAGGGCCCCTGGGGTTTTCGGCGGAGGAGGAGGGCGCGGGAGCCGTGGCGCGAGGGCTGCCACCTGACCGGGAGCGAGCGGCTGGGGTCCCCGGCCAACCCTGGCGGGTCACCTGCGGCCGGGGCGGTGTGCGTGTGAGTGCGTGCGCAGACGTCAGCCTACCAGGCCCGCTCCGCCTTCCGCGCACCCCGCGCCCCCTGCCGCCCCCACCCTCAGCCCCCCGGCCCCACGCGCCCAGGCACGCGGAGCGCCAGACTGCGGCGCCCCGGCTGCCGCGGACCGGGCTGCGGGGCGGGGCCAGGCCGCGAGGCCCGCCGCCATTGGTCGAGCGCAGCACCCGGGGCGGGGCGCCGGGCGAAGGCGGGTGGGCGAGCTAGCCGAGGCAGAGGCGGGCGCGGGGCTGCGGGACTGGCTGCTCGCTTGCCGCGGAGAGGGCGAGCGGGAGCCGCTCGACGGGTCCACGGAGAACCGCTCGCAGAGGCGGCGAAAGGCGTCCAGGCCTAAGCTGGGCTTCTGCCGCTGGAACCGCCATCCGGCGCCTGGGCTCCGATCACTTTTCGGAGGGACCATTGGCCTCGCCCTGCGGGAGGAAGAGGGGCGTCCGCCTCCAGGAGCAGGAAAGAGGGAGGAGCCAGGGCCCCGCGGAAAGTTCGCCTCCTCTGGGGGACGGAGGGGGAGAAGTGGGAGGAGGAGCCTGTTTAAGGCTAACTCAGAGCTGCGAAATCTTAGGGCGGCGTTCAAGGCCCCCTCCCACACGCGCGCGCAGCAGAGCGCCCTGCTCCTCCTTCAGCCGCTGGCTTCGCCTCGCAGGGGAAAAGAGCATACCCTCGGTGCCGGGGGAGCGGCAGAGCTGAGGTCGAGGCCGAGCCGGGCAGGCACCCTCCACCCGAGCGATCCCCTTTGGAGCGGGCGGAGCAGGTGGCAGAGGCGGTCGGGAGGATAGGTTCGCCCACCCCGGACACGCACATACGCACGCACCCGCCATCACTTCCAAGGGACCCTCCAGGAGTCTCTAAGGACCCGGAGTCACCCCTTCTGCCCCCCCCCCAACCCCGGAGCCCCAGGCGGGGACCCCGGGATCGGACGTTCCCACGCCTCCGGGCACCTGGCTCAGCAGGAGTCCCCCGGGTCCGGGCAGGGCAGGGCCGGCGGCGGCGAGCCGGAGCCCGCCCAGCGCCCGGGCCCCGCCGAGCCCTCGGAACCCACTCATGGGGCACCGGCTTTCCGTGTCCCCTCGCTCGGCCGCGCCCAGCCCGGCGCCCCGAGACGCGCAGAAGAGGATCCCGGCGCAGTGACCCGGGAGCCGCCGCAGCCCCTGGAAGCCTCGGCTGCAGGAGAGGAAGGCTGCTCCCCGCACCTCCAGGCCCTTCCAGGCATCCCTCTGAGCCGCGCCAGAGGCCCGGCCCGCCATTCCCAGGTAGGAGGGAGACACCCCAACAAGAACTGGGGAGGCGGGGAACCCGGGGAGAAAGGTTTGAAGCTTTGTGGGGGAAGGTTAGGTGAAGCGTTACAGGAAGTGGGAAAGTCAAATTGATTGAGCCTTTTATGTGCCAGGATCACCCGGCAACTTCACTTACCTAGAGAAAATGAAATTAGTTGAGCACCTACTGTGTGTCACGCTGGATGCTTATCCCAGGAAAGAAAGACTTAACTGAGTTTTTGTTTAAAGAGATCCGGAGTAACAGCCTGTTTGAATATAAGGAAACTGAGGCTTAGAGAGGAAGAGGCACTTCCCTTCCCCAAACACTCCCCTCTTCCTTCCTAAGCTGGCTGCAGCCTGCAAACCTGGCTGAGGGTGGGGCTGGGGTAGGGCCAGCTGGTGGTGGTCTTGATGAGGACCTCCTCTGAGAGAGCTTAAGGAGCACCTTCCTTGTTTAGAGTTCTTTGAGCTTTGGGGGGAATTGGTGCAAGAAGTGAGTTTCCTGGGCGATCCCCTTCCCAAAATGGGTTTTCTGTGCTCAGCTGGCCAGAGGGCCTCCAAACACCTCTGCAGGGTTCTCTCCTCCCTGTGCCCCCAGCCCTGGGAGGATGATGAAGGGTGTAGTCCTGGACCTCAGGGGAGGTGGGAGGCTGTGCTGTGAAGGGGCAGCCAGGTCAGGAACCCGTGATTCAGGTTTCTTCTGGTGTCAGAGGGACATGATGGCGTCCCCCAAGACCTCTGCCTGCACTCCAGTCCCTCCGCACCTGACTGCTCCAGGCAGCCCCTTGACTGCCAAGAGGAAGTGTCACAGTGAAAGGAACCTGCTTGCTGTGAGCCAGGAGCTTTGTGGGCCTCTTGGCTTCTTACTGAGCTCTCAGGGCCACGCTGTGGGTTTGTTTCTACCATTTGATAGATGACCAACCCCACTAGGTCCAGTCATTTGCCCAGGGCGACTGGACTAGTGAGAGGCAGATCTTGTCTGCCTCCTTTCTACCACCTCAAGGGTGGTGAGATTGGCTTTGCAAAGCGCCCAGGACTCCTCTCAGTGGGGGCATGGAGGCCAGTGAATATGTATGTGTGCCCAGAGTCCGGGATGTGCCCTAATGGTGGAGGCTTGGGGTATGTGGGAGGGAGGGAAGGAGGGAGGGCTCAGGGTATCACAAGGAGGAGGATGTGGCCAGACTCTCACCCTCTGCTCTTGCCCCTCTGACCCTTCCATCTTCCAGGCAGGCCCTGGGAGAGGGGCTCGAGGGAGAAGGGGTGAACCCACAGACGTGTGGGGTGGGAGTTGGCTGCTCAAGGTCTGGGGGAGTCCCGGACAGGGTGCTTGCCCCCAGCTATCTGCAGCAAGAGACAGAGGGAATTAGAATAGACCTCCAGGTTTATTCCCCCAACCCGACGCCAGCTGAGGCTTCACTGAGTCAGACACTGTTTTGAAAAAGCCTGATTTTGGCCAGGGGGTGGGTTTTTATAGAGGTAAAAGCCCAGACTTTGGAGCCAACAGCCTGATTCTAATCCTGGCCCAACCAGTCATCTGTGTAAACTGGGGCAAGTGACTCAGCCTCTCTGACCTCCCATGTCCCCATGGGTCCAGCAGGTTGATGGTGGGCCCCTCTTCATGGGACTGCTGTGAATTCATTGGGATAAGGCACACAGGCACCCAGCATGATGGAGACTTGCCAGGCTGTGGCGACCATTCCCCCAGCACGGCCCCACCACCTCTGCTCCAGGCCCTTCTGCCTCCCAGGTGCCCATAGAAAGACCCTGGGGTGAGTCACAGAGCTTGTGTTCGGGTACCCATGTGCTACTGATGGCTCCCACTAACCATTCTCCGGGCCTCCAGGGGAAAATCTACATTCTCAAAGGACCCTTTGAACTCTGACCCCTGCCTGTTTCTCACGGTAGGGTCAGCCTGGCTGAGGATGGAAAGAGGGGAACAGGAAGTGGAGGAGGAGAGAAGCTGTGCCCACAGCACGCCCACAGAGCCTCCTCTAGGGGAGAAGGGAAGAAGGACTCGGGGGATGGGGGCGGAGCCCATGGAAGTGCTGTCACCTGACGGCCAGGTGTCTGGGTGCTTCACACAGCCCCACGTGGCTGGGGCCATGTGCAGACTCGCAGTCTTCTCTCGGAGATGAAAGCCACAGATGTTTTTCCTCCTTTGCCCAGAAAACTGACCCCCTACCTCCTCTCTCTGACTTCCTCACGTCTATTCAGTTGCTGATATTAGCACATCTAATACCAAAAACTCTGAGCTAGAGGCTGGGGCAGGCAGTGATGGAGACACACGTCCCTGGGGGCTGCCAGCCTTCTTCTCTCTCTGTGTAGACAGAGATGACCAGCAGCAGAGTCAAACTTCCGGCAGAGGGACTTGGGGAGGAGGCTGTCCTGATGTGGGACCTCTTCCCCCCGTTACCGGCCTCCGTTGAAGGCTCAGGCTGGCTCTCTCCCAGCCTGGGAGGAGATTGAAGAGTTCAGTGCTGTTGGCTTGCCACTTCCTCTCCCTTGCTGCCCAGGTGTGTGCTCAGTTCACGGCGGCCCACCTCAGTGTAGCTCCTGGGCCAGATAGACAGGGTGGAGGTGGAGGGAGAAGACCCCAGAAGGAAGTGCTGAATGATCCAAAAGAAGAGCCATTTGCTTCTTTCCCACATAGGTCATTTATTGAGCACCTGCTGTGTCCATGGCACTGCAACCCTGCGGTATAAACTCAAAGTTGGCCTCAGGCACAAATTGGGTGGGAGTATGTAGGAGTTGTACGTTTGGAGTCACCATCCTGGCTCCCTTATTAACTAAAAGGGCCAGTCGTGCAGACTTTTAAGCCTCAGGTCCTTATTTGTGGAACAGAGAAGGGAATGCATACTTCATAGAGAGACGGTGAGGGGAGCCCCAGGGCACGGGGCAGACTGCTTGAGATTGAAGCCCTCCTTGGCTGGTTACTGGCTGTGTAACCATGAGCAAGGTACTAAACTTCTCTGTGGTGCTTCAGTTTCCTCATCTGTAAATTGGGGTAACCACCTACCTTCTGGGGATCCTGAAGGATGAAGTGGGTTAGTACACATTCAACTTAGAGCGCTGTGCATATATTAACTGCAAGATAAATGTCAGCTGTGATTATTGTTCTATACTTAGCACAGTGCTTGGCACACTGCAGGGTTTGGTTACTGCTGATTGTCGTCACAGCTCCAGGGTCAGCGGGATGCTGAGCTGGCTTATTGTGTGCGTCCCTTTGCAATTCATTCATTGAGATCATCTTGGGAGCTTGGAATCAGCCGTGGTGGGAGTTTTTTTGCCATGAAATCGACAAATGCTGCCAATCAGAGCTTTTATGAACATCTTTTTAAAAAACCACTTTACTGCATGGTGGCTCTCAATTGGGCAAGGCGATGGCACTGAACAGGTTGTGTGCAATGGCAACCCACTCCAGTATTCTTGCCTGGAGAATTCCATGGATGGAGGAGCCTGGCAGGCTACAGTCCATGGAGTCACAAAGAGTTGGACGTGGCTGAGCAATTTCACCCGCTTGGTGGGGTGGGAGGCAGAGGAGCCTTCAGAGAGGAGGTGACATTTGAGCCAGACCCTGATAAAGGGAAGAGGTGTTCTGGGGAAGGGGCTGGCATGAGTTGAAGGCTGGTCCCAGCAGAGCTCAGGCTTACTTCCCCCAAGTCGGGGGGAATTCTGGTGGTGCTGAGAGAGAAAAAGGAGGGTGGCTGGGCTGTGAATGGCCTTTGGGTGGGCCTGATGGAGCCCCTGGAAGTTACTTATCTCTAGTTGGGCTTTGGAGCTTGGATCCATTTCGGCCTCTCCCACAAGGTCAAGAGGTTCCTGTAGAAAGTTTTGGGTATACTCCAGAACCATAAACCCTTGGAGCTAAGAGAGACCTGAGTCATTCTTGTGTCATTTCTCTGACCTGCATCCCATAGTCCAGGCAAACTCCCAGGACCTGGAGGTTGAAAAAATTGCTGGGTAACCCGGGCCCTAGGCATGGAGGATGTGGTCTGGACCTGGCCTTTCTCTTCTTTCCGGGAAGGCCAAATGGCCATGGCACCCCTTTGCTTAAGAAATGCTCTCTAAAACCTTCCCCATGTCATGTCCCAGAGTCACAGGCTCCCAGGAAGCCAGAACTGCAAAGGACAGATGGTCCAGGAAGAGAACAGATTCTAACAAGAGTCAGCATCTTTGAGACCTTGCCATGTGCTGAGCCCTTTACAACAGCCCTATGGATCAAGTCCACTTTATAGATGAGAAAAACGATGCCCAAGAAAGTTAAGCTCCTTTCCCAAAAGGAGTAGCGAGTTAGGGGTAAATCGAGGCGTCCAGCCCCAGCAGTCCCATCTGGGAATAAATAAGGAGTGAATGAACCCAGGGGTGAGTGAACGAGTAAGAATGGGTAGATAAATGAAGGAGGAAAGAAAGAAACAAGAGAGGGATGATCAGGCAGAACTCCTTAGAGAGACCCCAGTCCAGCTTTCCCATTGTACAGACAGAAAAGTGAGTGAAAGTCGTTCAGTCATGCCCGACTCTTTGCAACCCCATGGACTATACAGTCCATGGAATTCTCCAGGCCAGAATACTGGAGTGGGTAGCTTTTCCCTTCTCCAGAGGATCTTCCCAACCCAGGGATCGAACTCAGGTCTCGTCTCCCACATTGCAGGTGGATTCTTTACCAACTGAGCTATCACGGAACCAAAGAGGAGGCTGGCAGGGGAGGCCGCAGCCTCTAGCACAGGCTGCAGGGCCAGGCCCCCGGCTTCCTGACAGTTGACCCCCCTCTCTCTGCTGCAGCCCCGAGCCATGATGAAGACCTTGTCCAGTGGGAACTGCGCACTCAGTGTGCCTGCCAAGAACTCGTACCGCATGGTGGTGCTGGGCGCCTCTCGGGTGGGCAAGAGCTCCATTGTCTCCCGCTTCCTCAATGGCCGCTTCGAGGACCAGTACACGCCCACCATCGAGGACTTCCACCGGAAGGTTTACAACATCCGCGGCGACATGTACCAGCTGGACATCCTGGACACATCCGGCAACCACCCCTTCCCCGCCATGCGCAGGCTGTCCATCCTCACAGGTGGGTGCCGGGGGGGCGGGCACGGGAGCTTGAGTATGGCAGTGTGTGTGCTCTGCACTTTATAATTTGCAAAGCACTGCCTCCATCTGAGATGAAGCTCGTGAGCCCCGGTGCACTACACCATGAGGTCAGAGAGGTATTGCTGCTTGGTGACAGAGGATGGAGCCAGGGCCCCAGATCCCTTCCCTCTGACTCTGGTTTGATTGCTCATGGCGGCCAGTGCTGCCTTCCAGATCTGGCTTTACCTAGGAACGGAGGGGCTTCTGCTTTCTTCCTGCCGCGGGTGACCAAGCAGAGCTCCGGGGCCTAGCATCAGTCTGTCAGACTCAGATCTATTGACACCTGAGGCCTTTGCTGCCTCTCAAAGAGGCAGGGACAGGACCCAGACAGTGATCAGTCAGAGAGGCTGGTGGGGACCTGCCCACGCTGGGAACTCGCCCACGCTGGGAACTCAGTAATAATCACAGTAACGGCCGTGGCGATTGCTAACTCTTATCAAGAGCTGCGTGCCTGGGCCTCTTTCTAAAGCTTGGCATGTATTTAATTAATCCTTACAACTAACCTAGGAGATGGGTATCTGCCTCCATTTTACGTGTGGGGAAACTGAGGCCCCGAGAGGTTGAGTTACTCCAGATGATAACACAGCTGGGAAATGGCAGTCTGGCTCTCAGGCTTTAACCCTGGGCTCTCCTATAGCCTCTCAGCCAGGCTGGGAGTCGGGGCAGGGAGGGGAGCTTGTGGGGTACTAAGCGGGGGCAGATGGAGATGGAAAACTCGGCCACGCTTTTCGTCACTCAAGCAGTTTGGTGTGGTAGCTAAGAGCACAGGCCCAGAAACTGGTCTGCCTGGGTCAAATTCTGGTTCTGCTGCTTCCTGGTTTTGTCCCTCTGAGCAAGTGACTTGACTTCTTTGAGCCATGATTTTCTTATCTGTATCGCATCTGTACCCATCCTAGAGGTCTTCATGAGAATTAAATGAGTTTATGTAGAAAAGGTGCTTGGTGAGTGGAAGGTGAGTGCTCACGAAATATGGGTCTTATGTGAAACCTGCATTTACAGTGTGCATGCAGTGGGCTGTGCAGTCATTTCCTAAGCCACACCCTGCTGTTGCTGGGCAGCTGATGAAGGAAAGGAATCAGCAAGTAGTCCCCCAGCCATCACTAAAACCAACCCACAAATCAAAATACTTCTGCACCAAAAAACCCTTGCTATGACCACCCCTTCCCCTATAGCCCAGCCAAGACCCCTCCCCAAGTGCCCTGGGCAGATGGTTTCCTTTCCAGCTGTCCTCAATGACCATCTGACCCAGATCACACTCCACCTGCCCCACTCCACATTTTGGAGAAGTTTGTGGACAGAGGGAGCCTGGGCTGATCTGGGTTCCAGTCCTGTCTCCACCACTTGGCAGCTTACACATGGGACCAGAGGTTCAGATCTCAGTCTTCCCAGCTGCACAATGGGTATAATGTTGCTTCCTCCCGGGGTGACTCCTCAACCTACAGGAAAGTGCCAGGGGAGGGGGGCATGGGGGCATTTCCAGGACACAGTGGGATTGCAGGAATGTCAGCTCCCCCTACCATGGGGAGGGGACACAGTGCCCACCAGTAGAAACAAAGCTAACAGAGGGAGGGAGAGAGAAGATATGGAGAGGAACCATGTGCGTATTTTCAAACTTAAGTTTTAATTACACAAGTAACACACAAATGCATGCTCCTCTAAGCATATAGATAAGGGTAAAAAGCTCCCTTGACCCTTGCTTCCGCCCCCCAGGCTCCTGCCCCCTCCCCCAAGGTACCATCCCATCAGTCTTCCAGACCCCCCATGAACATATTGACATTCATGTTTGGGTCCCCAGAACAGGGTATTTTCATCTTTTTTACGTGCACGTGTCATTCTGGGCACATCTGTCTGGCCACCTATATTTTTGCTCGCCAGCCCGTGCCTCATTTTCCAACCTGGTGCTGATGCACAGCGCATTCTGAAAGCCATTAATTCTGCCGCCAGCTCTCCTTCCAGCTGCCAGCCAGGCGTCTCTAAAACTTGGCATGCAGCTTTGCATTTGAATGTGTCAAGACTGCAGAGTCCTCAGGGGCTTGGGATTAGCCTACCAGGGTGGGTTTCACAGCCCAAGCAGAAATGGTTGCCAGGCCGGCACTGCCTTGCAAGTGCCTTTCTCAACAGCCCACACCGCCCTTCATCATATCGCATCCCGTCCACGCGGCCAGCTTTATGAACACCCACTGTGCGTCGTGACGAAGCCTCCTTTTGCTCCGGAGCACGTCATTGGCAGAAACACAATCCTGAATGTGCTGGGTGCTATTTTGGGGGGACAAATGGTATGCCCTGGGGGTCCAGAGGAAGGAGGCAGCGGGGCTACCAGAAGCTGGAATTGCTTGATTCTCCTCTTGAGAACATGGGCTGGTCCCCGGCGCCTCTGAGCCTCAGTTTCCTATAAAACAGGGATCTTAACATCTCCCCACAGGTTCTCAAGAGTTTAAGCCCAAGTGTAAAAGGTGCTTTGAGTGTGAGATTGTGATCACTGTAGTGAGATCTGAAAATCGAGGTAGAGGCACGAGCCTTCTCTCACCCTCCCCACCTCCCCATCATCCCTGTTTCAAAGACCTACACTGAGGGATACAGCAGGTTGTAGCAGGGGTAGCGTGGGCCTCAGAGGCTAGTGTTCACTTGTTCATCCTTAATGTATTCGAAAAGCAGCGGGCACCTGTATGTGCCAGCACCAGGAATCAGGTCCATGTCTCGGCCCAGTCACGCCTGAGCTGTGTGATCTTGGGCCAGTTTCTACCCTTTCTGAGCCTCAGCCTGCCCACCTATCACGTGAAAGTAACGAAATCTCCCTCACAGAGGTTTCACGAGGAATCAAGGGGTACTCAGGTGGCTCTTGCACATGCTTGACCTCATTATCCTTTTGAGATACAAGTCACTGAGCACACGTCACTCTCCATTTATTATCTCATCAGACCCTCAAAAGCATCCTGCATGAGACAGGTGGGGAAACTGAGGTTTAGGGAGGTGGCATGACCCGCGCAAGGCTGAGTGAGGGGGCAAAAGATAAACCTAGGCCTGCCTCCTGCTAGCACTCTGGGTTCTTACTGTATACCAGGGGCTGCTCCAGGCCCCGGGGATGTGCACTGAACAGCGAGATTCCTGCTCTTTGGAAAGTGTAGTGATTACTATTCTAACAGTCCACACAAGCTCACAAATCACTCACTCTGTCTACAGCCCTGCAGGGAAATGTAGGGTGGATCCATTGTGTTTGAACCAGGCTGTGCCACATATTAGCTCCGTCACAGACGATTTAACCTCCTGGGGCTCAGTCTTCTGCTCTGGAAAATGGGAATAATAGCAGCTCCCCCAGAGAGTCACTGTGACGGTCGGGTTCAGGAATGGGAAGAGGGCAAAGGAGCTGCCTGTAAACTTACCTCCCAGGGTTTCTGTCTCCACAGGTGATGTGTTCATCCTGGTGTTCAGCCTGGATAACCGGGAGTCCTTTGACGAGGTCAAGCGCCTCCAGAAGCAGATCCTGGAGGTCAAGTCCTGCCTGAAGAACAAGACCAAGGAGGCGGCGGAGCTGCCCATGGTCATTTGCGGTAACAAGAACGACCACGGCGAGCTGTGCCGCCAGGTGCCCACCACCGAGGCCGAGCTGCTGGTGTCCGGTGATGGAAACTGCGCCTACTTCGAGGTGTCGGCCAAGAAGAACACCAACGTGGATGAGATGTTCTATGTGCTCTTCAGCATGGCCAAGCTGCCGCACGAGATGAGCCCCGCGTTGCACCGCAAGATCTCCGTGCAGTACGGGGATGCCTTCCACCCCCGGCCCTTCTGCATGCGCCGTGTCAAGGACATGGACGCCTACGGCATGGTCTCCCCCTTCGCCCGCCGCCCCAGCATCAACAGTGACCTCAAATACATCAAGGCCAAGGTCCTCCGGGAGAGCCAGGCCCGTGAGCGGGACAAATGCACCATCCAGTGAGCGGGAGGGATGCTGGCCTGGGGCTTTGACCAGGCCTTATGGGAGGTGGCCCCAGTGCCCGCTGCCCACATCCCCCGGATGAAACCCCAAGAGCAGTCACATTCCAAGACCTTTGAGGGGCCAGACTGGAGGACCCCAGCCTCCAACCTCTGTATAGTCTCCTGCCTTCAACCACTTCCCTCTGATTCCTCCTTTCTGCCGCTCCCCTTGAGTTTCAACTTCTCCGTTGGGGGGAGGATCTCTGCCGGGCAGGAGGCAAGGCTGGGTGACGTCCGGACTTAAGTCAGGACCCAAGTCAGAGCTTGCCTGTCCTTGTAAGAAACTGATGCCAGACAGGCCAGGGTACCGGCTTCCAACGGAGACTCCTGGAACATCAGAGGATGAAAACAACACCCCGAGTTGGCTGGGAGGGGGCTCTGCCCTCCTGGTGTAAGACGCAGCTTGGTTTAGGTGGCAGCTGGAAGTCTCTCCCTACCCCGTCCTGAAACACTAACCCTCTGGCTCAGCAGTTTCTATCCCCTGCCCCCTGAGTTGGCCCCCAGCTCCCCCTGACACTGAGCCAGGGGCATCTCTGTTTTCAAAGTGGGTGTGGCCACGTCTCCTGGACCCCGTCCATCTCCTGGACTGCCTCCCTCAGCCTTCCCTCCCAGGTTCCTCTCGTCTGCTGGTTGTGCTTTGTTATTGCAGCTGTTATGTCGTGTTCCCAGTAGAAATGGAAATCGTTGTACTGTAAAAGCCTAGTGATCCCTCGTTGGCCAGGACCTTCCCCCAAGTTCAGCTCCATTGCCTCCACAGGGGACACCTTCCTTCTCGGCTCCCAGATGGGGTTCCCGTGGCCTCTTTGCAGCTGGACACTGCCCTCCTCCCGAGCTTCACGGTTTACACTTACACGGATGGGGCAGGCAGGCAGGGGCTGCATCTCCTCCTGCCCCCATTTCACGGAGGAGGCAGCTGAGACTCAGAGGGCCAAGGAGCAGGCCCCAGCTCCGCCTCCTGGCTAGTTCAGGATGGAGCTCCGCCTGGAAGCTGCTGTGCTTGTTCCTCAAGCATTTCTTGAGCACCTGCTGGGTCCACTGTGCTAGAAAACAAAGAGGGTAAGCGATGTACTAGACGCCCCTAAGGCCGAGGCTCCATGGCTCCAGCCTCTTTCCCTCCCCCAGCCTGGCCTCTGACGGCCCGCTGCCCTGCTGCCTCTGTGCACGCAGCTGTGGGGAGATGTGGAAGAGCAGCTGGGAGCTAGAGCTGAGCCCAGGAGAGGCAGATAAGAAGAGCTCCCAGGGGGCCTTTTCCTGGGACCTGAGATGGGGTTGTGCCGAGTACCAGGCGTGGTGGGATTTGAACCTGTGGACCAAAGGCTCTTGTCATCAGCTTAACAAAGACATTTTGTATTTTAAATCTCCTTGAAACTATTGAAGTTTAGAGCCACAAGGAGCCTTAATGATTGTCTAGTGAATCCGAGGCCCAGAGAGGGTAAGTAACTCGTCCGGGGTCACACAGCAAGCCTGTGAGTGGCAGAAGCAGGGTTAGGTCGGGGCATTCAGCACACACTATGATGTGCCCCTCTCCTGATCCTGCCTCAGTCCCAGGCCTTCGGGGATTTGAGGTGTTAGCTCCCTGAGCCTCTCCCCAGATCGGCCTTTGAGGGCTTCTGTAGATCCTGTGTACATTGTACTCACGTATATACCTGTACACACACGTGAATACACACAGAGACACGTGCCCTGGCCTCAGCTCTGCACGCCCCACACCTCCCACCCAGCCCTGCTGCTCAAGGCAGCCGCTCTGACCCTGCTTCTATACCCCCACCTGGCCCCAACCTGAACCCTCTAAGCAGACCAGGTACCCTGGCCAGGACAGATGTGTGGCCTGCTTCCCTGTATCTGTGTACACTCTCGATTAAAGTGGGTTTGTTTCTAAGCCGTGTCCTTGACCATGTGTGTTTTCTGTATTTCCAAGAGGAGGTGTGGCTCTTCTGCAACCATAGCTAGCCTCTCCCTCCCCAGATTGCACCTGCCTGGTGCCCTTGCTCTGCAGGTCAGTGCTGAGTCATCCATCAAAGTTAATTAAGTACATGGTGGGAGTGGGGAATAAAACCCTCAGATAGGAGGGAATAACAACCCTGGCCCTTCTGGGCCCTCTGAGGACTGTGTGCTGAGGTGTCTGTGTACTTCTGAGAAGTGACCAGCTCAGGAAAAAGAAACCTCCTCCCCATGGACCATCAGCCCTTTGTGATCACCATGCGTCTGACTTCTAGGTGGCGCCCAGAACCACACGGAGAACATTTGGCAAAAATGGGAAACAGTTGTGGTTACCAGAACTGCGGAGAGGGGCGGCTTGCTATGAGCTCCTGGTGGGGGATGTTGCTGAACACCCTCCAGGGGCCAGGGGCAGCCCCCACCATGAAGAGTTACCCCGTCCTGAAGGGCGGCAGTGGGCAGCCTCCCCACTTGGACTGTCAACCCTTGAGACCAGGACACGGCCCATATCTCTGTGTGGTTGATACAACCTACCCATTTCTGGACAGTACTTAATAAACACTGGACAAGCAGAATGTGCCCTCATGTGAAATGACACAGGACGTGGGTGGGGATGGCAGATGGAAGTGGAGGGAGGTTACATTTCCCTGTGTAACCCCCAATGTGGCACCTTGAATGGAAGTTCTCCTTGGCTGGAGGGGAGGGGATCAACCACACCCCTGCTGTGTGAATGACACCCCTCCTCTCGCTCCACCTTCTCTTCCAGCCCCATGAGAAATACGCTCCTCATGTTCACTTTTCGTGTGGTGGGGAATTAGGCTTAGAGCACTCAGTAGTTTATCCAAGATGGCACAGCAAAAGAGGTGAAGTGGCAGACCATGGACTTGAAACGAGGGGTCATCTGAGCTCCATGTGGGGGAGGAAAGGATTTTGCATCTGGGAGACGGAGACAGGTCTGTGCTTTTGATGGGTCAGCATTTACCACTGAGCAGGAGGGCCAGGCCTGGAGAGGGAAGTTCAGAGAAAAGGAAGACAAGGTCCCTGTGGGCCAAGGGCTCATGATCCAGAGGGAGAGATCCCTGTGCGGGCATCCGGGTGAGCCTGGCTATGGTGGAGGAAAACCAGCCTGGGAGAGCTCCCAGCCTCCATCTTTGGAGGAGCCCAGCTTCCCTCCCATCCATTGCCCATGCCAGCCAGAGAAGGTCCACGTGGGAGGCAAGTCACTGTGATGCTCTATCGGTTCTGGGTTTTGTAAATGTGAGATGTGGAGGTGAACATTTCTTTCTGCATTGCAGGTCAGAACCGTACCCTAAGAAGGGCTAAATGGGGAGGCAGTTGGGCGCACCCATGCAAGACTTCCACGGTGCACCAAAGCCCAGGCACCTCTGCCACGCTCCATCTCCACGGTGGAGGCAGTGGGGAGTGGGGTGCTGTGAATACATCCTATCTCTTCCCAGACTTCAGTTTCTTCAGTTCTTAATGGGAAGTGGTGAGGAGGACAGCTGGACCAGACAGCACATGAACAGCCCCTTACAGCTGTATGTTCTGTGCAAGAAGGAATTAACATTCCCACTATATAACCCACAACATTCTGATCATTACTAAACAGAACACGCTTGCTCCAGTCCCGGCCCCAGCCCCACTGCGTGCATCCCACAGGTTCACCCTGGAATGGGGTTAACAAAAACCTGTGGCAGAGGAGGGAGATGTCCCAGAAAAACAGCCCTGGGATGGAGGGTGGAATAGATTGTAAAAAAGTTCCTCTCACCCAGAGAGCATTCAGAGATAAGCCCAGGGCAGCCAGTTTAACTCCCATCCTAGGAAGGGAGCACTGGGAATCTGATTTCTGAGAATTCTGAGCAGCAGACTGTACGGATTCGTTCCGTTCCACCTCCCTGAACCTGTCACTTACTCCAAAGAAAAACTTCAGTCTGCATCCTGGCTTGGTGGGGGGCTGATGAGAGGCCACCGGGGCTCAGCGGCAGAGGCTACTGGGAACGTGGAAGGGAAAGGGAGCCGACCTTTGTTGCAGGCCCGCTGTGCACCAAATACCATGCTCAGCCTGTTTCCACATCCTCTCATTGCATCCTTGAGGCAAAGCTACATGAATCCTCATAGGAGGGCCCTGAGGCCCAGAGAAATAAGGCGTATGCCCCGGGTTGCACAGCCAGTTAAGTGGCAGAGCTGGGCTAGAATTCATGTGATTGCAAAACATGTTTTCTCTCTAGAGCTTTCATAGCTGAGCCAGATAGAAGCTGCTCTCTGGAGGGAGAAGCCAGCAGGTTGGGGTGTGATGTGCGAACATGGTTTAGAGAACTCGGGTCAATGTCATTCACATGGAGTGAGATGCCTGCCCCTCATAACCAAGGGCACAGCCATTGTAGCTAAGAAGAGCTTAGCCTCTCTCTCATGGAGAAGCCCGAGGTGAGCGGACTGGATGAGAGGATGGCTCTGCTCTGCCAAGTCATTCAGGCATGCAGGTCTCAGGCTCCTCCATCTCTAGGATCGTGTCACATCTGCAAGGTCAAAGCCACTGCCACATTCCGGTTCAGCCAGAAAGTTCAGGGAAGAGAGTGCAGACACTGCACCTCTGCTGTTCTCAGATCCATGGACATATCCCGTCCACTCACTTTCCACTGGGAAAACTGAGTCTTGTGTCTGAACCTCCCTGTGAGAAGGGCTGGGAAACACTGTTCCTTGCAGGCTGGCCCTGTGTCCAAGGGTGACTCGTAGAAGAAGACGGGGAGTGATTGGCCGGCCAGCTAACAATCTCCACCCAGCCACCCTCACACAGTGGTCTGGACCTCAGGACTCATGTCCAGCCTGTCTTCCAACAAGCTCCACACTGCAGACATGATCAGAAAGCAGCTCTGACTTCCCAAGGCTTCTTTCAAGTGGCTTGGATTTTGCTTTCCCCCTTCCTCCCTGAGAACTGGGAGTGTCCCATGATTTTTCTCACCTGTACCAGAGAAAATCTGGATGGCAACACAGTCTCAATTTGGAGAAGGAAATGGCAACCCACTCCAGTATTCTTGCCTGGGGAATTCCATGGAGAGAGGAGCCTGGTGGACTGCAGTCTATGGGATCGCAAAGGAGTCGGACATGACTGAGCGGCTAAACAACACAGCCTCAATTAAAGTCATTGGTCATGTGATGATCGACATTTCTGTCTTCATTCAAAGGACAGACTTCTCCCCTAACTCCAGCTGAGCTCCATTCTGCACAGAAAGCTAGAATTCAGGGAAGAGAAGGGTGAGCAGGTTCTTTTTTCACTCTCCATCTTCCATTTTAGTGAATTGCAGTTTCTTTTTCCTCTGTTCTTCGGGGATGGGTCTGGGGAGCAGGGTAGGGGAGAAGTGGGGGAGGGATGTTCTTACTAGCAGGGCACTCTGGTATTGAGGTAAGACTGTCACGCTTAGAGCTTGGGGAATGTTTAGTGATGGATGGTATTAAAGTCTAAGAGGTTATTTTGTAGATTTTTCAGAGACCAGCCCACCATCACTGGGAATCTCTCATGTGTGGGAATCTTGATGTAGTTCTGTGCATCTCTGTTTGGGGTACCTGCTTAGTCTTTCTGCAGGCCCCAGGACTGTTCTGGCATCCATGGATTCCCTCTTGCCCCTCCAGGATGCTCACTTGAAAAGGGTTGAAGGCATCCCCGTTGCAGTGTTCTCTCATGGTTATCCCACATTTGCTCTATATCAAACTCACATCATTTGCCCCAATTAGCTTGAGTGTAAGTCCAGGCAGCTTTTTTATTTGGCTGCGCTGCTTGGCCTGTAGGATCTTAGTTTCCCAACCAGAGATTGAACCCATGCCTCCTGCAGTGGAAGTACAGAGTGCTAACCACTGGACAACCCATAATGTCACTTTAATTTTTTTTTAATTTATTTTTTATTGTTTATATTTTATTTTTATTATTAACTAAATAATTCATCTGAGTTCAGTAAGAATCTTTAGCATCTAACTCAGACAGTCTATCACCCACTGGATTTATCAGGCAAGACAGGAATCCACAGAGCCCTGGGCTATAGGGACATGTGTTAAGCACTTGAGGCTTGAGATGAGGGCAGACACTCTCACAGTTCAGTTCAGTTCAGTTCAGTCGCTCAGTCGTAGCACTCTCCAAAAATTCTCTTTACCAAGAAATCCTCTCACTACGGACTCTTTCGTATCTTTGACATAGGTAAGAAGTAAGAGCGCCAAGTAGCTGGCTCTTGGCCATCTACGTTGAAAATGTTGCTATTTATTTGCATCTTGCTTTAGAATCTGAAAATAATCTTGTTGGGTCTCAACCAAAGAGAAAGGGAGAGGCCAGCCTTATTCGCCAGGAAAAGGGGGACCGGGGAATGACCTGCAGGGAGAGGTTCCAGCCTCATCCAGGAGACGGAACGCTGAACAGAAAAGTGAGTCAGATCCCAGTGCAAAGACCCTGGGCACACACCTTAATGTGTGTCTCCACAAGAGAGGCCGAGCTTCTTAATAGCTAACAAATAGACTCTGATCTGAGGCTTTCCGGGTTTCTCTGGTGGCTCAGATAGTAAAGAATCTGCCTGCAGGGCAGGATGCCTGGCTTTGATTCCTGGGTTGGGAAGACCCCCTGGAGAATGGAATGGTAACCTACGCCAGTATTCTTGCCTGGAAAACCCCATGGACAGAGGAGCCTGAAGGGCTACAGTCGGTGAGGTCCCAAAGAGTCAGACACGACTGAGCGAATAACATACCCTCTCACTCACTGAGACTTTCTGGGTCCAAATCTCAGCCCTGCTATTTTCAAGTTGAGTGTCCTTAAGCAAACTACTTTTGTATTGGTCAGGTTTCACTGCAATAATGCTGTGTAACAAGCCACCACCAGATTCAGTGGTTCATAACAAACATTTCTTCTTATTACTTACTAGATTCCAGGTCAGTTGCAGTCTGAGTGGTTTATGCTGGATGTTGCTGGTCTTAAATACTGATCCTGTTTTAATTTAAAATTTTGGTGTTTTGTTCATTGCGATGTCTTATTCCATTTAGACTGCTGTAACGAAAGTACCATAGGCTGGGTATTAACAATAATATTACAAAATAAATTGGCTTATAAGCAAATTACATAGTGATCACATAAACCGACTTATAAATAATGAACATATATTTTTCACAAATCCAGGATCAAGTCCCAGCAGCTTCAGTGTCTGCTGAGGGTCTGCTTATTTTTACATAGATGACCATCTTCTCACTGTGTCTCACATAGCAGAAGGGGCAAGGGCACTGTCTAGAGTCTCTTCTATAAAAGCACCAAGTCCATTCATAAGGGCTCCACCCTTATGACCTAACTTCCCAAAACTCCACCTCCAAATACCAGCACATTGGAGATTAGGTTTTAAAATATGAATGTGGTGGAGGGGGGACACAAACATTCAGGCCAAAGCAGTGGGCTTCTTGTATTACTTTTTATTTTTAAAATATTACATTAAATGTCGTTTAGCTTGGGGACTTCCCTGACGGTCCAGTCAGTGGCTAAGACTCTGAACTCCCAATGGAGAGGGCACCCAGATTAGATCCCTGGTCGGGGAACTAGATCCGGAATGTCGAAGCTGAGAGTTCCCAGGCCACAGTGAAGATTGAAGATCCCACGTGCTACAACTAAAACCTGGACAAGTCAAATATGTAAATAGACAGATATTTAGGCTGAGCGCCGAATAACTGATGCTTTCAAACTGTGGTGCTGTAGAAGACTTTTGAGGCCCCCTTGGACAGCAAGGAGATCAAATCAGTCAGTCAATCCTAAAGGAAATCAATCCTGAATAGTCATTGGAAGGACTGATGCTGAAGTTGAAGCTCCAATAGTTTGGCCACCTGATGCAGAAAACTGACTCATTGGGAAAGACCCTGATGCTGGGAAAAATTAAGGGCAGGAGGAAAAGGTGGAGACAGAAGATGAGATGGTGGGATTGCATCACTGAGTCAATGGACGTGAGTTTGAGCAAACTCAAGAATATGGTAAAGGACAGGGAAGCCTAGAGTGCTGCAGTTCATGGAGTTGCAGAGTCAGACACGACTTAGTGACTGAACAGCAAGCTTGAACCCTGAGTTTACTGGTATCTCCTTAAATTTTTGCACCCAAGGCAATTGCCACCCTCACCTTACCTTGGCTCAGGCTACCAGATAGATTCTGGTCTGCTTCGCATGCTTATTCTAGGACCAGTCCCCCCTCCCCAGGCTGAAGAGCCTGCAGCTGCTGAGGGTATGCACTCCCAGGATGAATCACAGGGCACAAAATGATGGAAATGTGAGACCCCAGCCTGGAGCTGACCCACTGTCACTTCTTCCACACTTCACTGGCCAAAGCAAGTCATACAGCCAGGCCAAAACCCTCGGAGTGGGGAAATACTCTGTCCACTCTAGGGGAATTACATGGTAAAGGGTTTGCATGTATGTTCTAATACAGGGAAGGTATGAAGGACTGCGAATGTGACAGTCTGCCACACCTAGCCTCACTGAGACTCGCTGTGGCCCACCTGACGTGGGTGCACTCCCGATGTGGTCCCTGCTCTGCAGCAGCAGCTCTGACTGTGTGCCTCTTATGAGTCAACCTCGGATGCATCACTTCTCTGCATCTCTGTCCTTCATCCTTGAACTCAGGGAGGACCACACAGGGAAGCATACACAAAAACACTTGGCAACTTGTAAAAGGGGTGCAAACACGTGCTCACTGCAGGATTTTAAGACACAGACCCCATATACTTTGACACCCTGTCTGCAAGAGCTAGGATCTTTGGTCCCCTCCCCTTGATCTGGATAAACATCTGACTGCTTCCACCAGTAGCATATGCTGGAGTGATGCTATGTGTCTTCCAAAGCCAGCTCAGAAAAAGTCATGCGGCTCAGCCTGGTTTTCTTGGAACCTTCTCTTGCTCCCAGGATGCTCCCCTCCAGAGCCCAGCTGTTGTGCAGTGAGAAGCCCACTCCTTGTGGAGAGACTGTGTCGGGGCATTCCGGAAGCAGTTCCAACTGAACCAAACTGAAGGTCAGGCATGTGCAGAGAGGAACCTTCAGGTTTTTCCCACCCTAGCCACCCCAGTCTCCCAGACTGGGCAGAGAGAATCCATTCTTGCTGTGCTCTGTCCAAATTTCTGATCACAAGATCTGTGGGCAGAAGAAAGTAGTTGTGATTTTATGCTACTAAAGTTGGAGGGGTTTGTTAGCAGCAATATATATTTAAGACATTCACCAAACCCCTCCTCATGGTCTGGGTCTCAGAGCACAGAAATGAATCAGATGTGGTCCTTGCTCCATAGAGAACCAGAAAGTAGCCCAGAGAAGCAATTGCACTGTATCCTATCATGTGCTACGGTAGGGGCTGTGGATGTCCCGGTGTGTCTGGGCAAGGTTCTGGACTGCCTTTCCAGAAACGTCTTTCCAGAGAAATATCTCTGGAAGAGATGTTGCTGGAATTGAATCTAATGGATTACTAAAAGCTAAACAGGAGGATGAAGGAATGTTCAAGGGACTAGAGATGAATGCATCTTTGGCTCAGAGGGCAAAACCCACTGTTCCTGGAAACACCCTAAATACCCGGCTGCCACAAGACCTTTGCACTTGGAGTTATCGCTTCCTGCTTCCTCTATAGTCCCCAATGGCTCTCTTGCTCTTTTCATTCAGAATTCTGCTCAGAGAAGTTTCTCCTTTCTTCTTTTTTTTTCTTTTCTGGCCACGCCATACAGCAAGTGGGACTTTAGTTCCCTGGCCAGGAATTGAATCTGTGTCCCCTGCATTGGAAGCATGGAGTCTTAATCACTGGAGCACCAGGGATATCCCTTCTCCTGACTTCTTGACCTACGCTGTGTATGTGTGTGTGTGTATGTTAGCAGCTCAGTTGTGTCTGACTCTTTGTGATCCCACGGACTGTAGCCTACCAGGCTCCTTCATCCATGGGATTCTCCAGTCAGGAACACGGGAGTGGGTAGCTATTCCCTTCTCCAGGGGATCTTCCTGATCCAGGGATCAAACCCAGGTCTCCTGCATTGCAGGTGGATTCTTTACCATCTAAGCCACCAGGGGAGCCCTCTTGACCTAAGATCCCCCCAATCCATCACTCTTTGCCCTCTTTTCCTGGTTCATCTTTCCTCATAACATTGATCATCACTTACCAATTTATAACATGTATGTTTACAAAGTAGGAAATACAGGAGACCAAGGCACAGGTCCTCCCAGAGAAGCATGGTTCCTGGCACACAGTAGGTCTTCAATAAAGGTATAGGAGTGGAAGCCCACTGTGGCATGGGTCGGAGGGAGGTGAGAGAGGATGGTGAGGAGAGGGCGGATGCGAGGTGATAGAACTGAAGACCTGGGGTCCCAAGCCAGCTGTGGAGAGCTGCATTGGGTGGAGAGTTGATGGCCAGTCTCGGGACTGGTTTTGGGCAGCTGGGTTGTGGTGCCAGTCTCCAAAACGGGGCACCATTAGGACAGGGTGCAGGTTAGAAGGAGGCCATGGCTGTGGGGGATGGGACAGGAGGATGGGAAGAATGGGTTGAACTGGAGTCCTGTGGAGTTTGGAACCTCAAGTGCAATGGACCGGCAGGATCCTGGAGGAGAGAGTCTGAAGCTTAGGAGAGAAGCTTAAACAGTGGACCTGAGGGTCATGTCAGCTGTGGGAGAATGTGGACTAGACAGACCCGGCAGTAAGAAGAGGACCCAGAGGAACACAGTGTTAAGGAAAAGACAGAGAGTGAAGGATGGCAGAGGGAGAGGGGAAAGGTGGGTGGAAAACCAGAGTGTGTGGCCATGGCTGCCGGGGACCAGGAAGGTTCCAGCAGGGATAGGTAGGCACTGGTGTCAAAGCTGCCTCGAAAGGGCTGCAAAGCATCCTTGAGACACTGGAAGAAGCTGAGCTAAGGGACAGGCTGTGTGTGATAGGACAGGTTGGTGAACCAACAGCGAGGGTCCCTTTTCCACTTAAAAACAAAAAGTTAATAAGCAAGTCTGGAAAACGGAAGAGAAACTGGAGGGAGAAAAGGGGTTCCAGAGGCTGTTAGTATTATTACCAATTTTGAAGACAGCAATTTTGAACTTGCTGAAATGCTCTTGAGAAAGATCCAGAAGTGAAGGAGGATGCCGACACAGCGGAGGAGGAAGGGGTGACTGCTGGAGGGGGCTCTCTGGAGACGTGGGGAGGGCGGGGATCCAGGCACGGGGCGGAGGTGGTGGCTTCAATCAGGGGGAAGGGTGCCCTCACAGGAGGCGGTGGGGGAGCAGAGCCCGTGCTGGATGGAGTGAGCTGCCTGGAAGCCCTTCCCTGCCTGCCGGAACAATCGGGGTTCCCGTGAGCTGCCTGCTGGGGACGGAAGCTGGTCCCCAAGATAGAACATTCTCAACTCTCTAATGTTTTTATAAGAAATTAAACCTCAAGAAGAAATGCCCAAATCAATTTTAACCAAAGTGAGTAGTGAGCAGAGAGGATGGCTGAAGTCCAGGAACGTGGGGGTGCAATTCATGGAGACAACTCAAACGAAAAAGCCCATTTGATGGTGAATATTCACTCTGTATCCCCAGATTGGCACTAGGAGCTGAGGGCAGATGAATAAGGCCCCCAGGGAGTCTTGGGATGGGGTGGGAGGGGACACAAAGGTACCGCAATTCAGGTAAGTAAATGTTGACAAGGGAGGGAAATGTTCTCAGAGGAGTAACAATTACAGCTGCCTCCTAAGGACTTTTACCAGGAAGAACTTCCTGGAGGTGGAGAATCATATTATTCTACTTAATATAAGTGTAATTATATTTAATATAAAAGCTCTCAGCTCAGCACCTGCCATATCATCAGCCCTTGATACAGTTGAGTCTTTAAAATATTATTACTAATCATTTTCATGCATTTATAAGTTTGACTTCACCCAACTTCCCTTCCCCCATTTGTTTTGGGTTTTTTTTGATGCTCTCAATCGATGTGGGTCCTTGACATTCACAAGAAATACGACAAGAGAGCTTTAAGAACCCCACACTGGGAAATACTGTCTCCAGCATAAACTGTCCCTCTAAAAAGGAGCAGAGGGTTGTTGAAATCTGAAGCTGCTGTCTTGGATGTTTGGTGATGGTAATGTCAAGACTGAAGCCATTTCTGCAGTCATTAACGTGTGTTCCATCACGCATCATACCTGCCTCCAGTCCCCGCTCACCTGAGCTGTTCCCGGAGCTGGCTCAGCAGCTGCCTAGAACCAAGTGTGGGATCACTGCTCCTGGTTCCACTGAGAGCCGCCCTTGGTGGGCTCATCTGGAACCATGGTTCTAAGCCAGGGCTGAGTTCCACTCTCCTCTCTTTTCATCTACTCCCTGCTTCCATTTTTTCAGACTAAAAGCCAATCGTGTTTCAGATGACTTCGTCTTTCTTTCCCTGATTAGCACTAGCAACTGAATTCTGAGGCTATGTTCCTGAAAGGAACTGTGTTTATCACCAGGTGGCCAGCTAGGCTCACTCATTAGCTCAGTTCCCTGCTGACATCTTTTTTTTTTCTCCATCAAAAATATAAATTATTACAAGCCGTGGACCTTTGGATCACTTGAAATGAGACCAAATTGCACGCTAAACCCTTGAATGTCAAGGATATCTTGGGGCTTTCTGATTGCCCTACCCTCCCAAACACAGCCTTTAAATCCCCTAATGTTCCACACCGCCTAACACATGCACACACATGAACACACACAAACACACATGAACACACGGGGCGCATGCCAAATGCACACTCAGGCATCCACATTCAAACAGACATATGAAAACACAGCACACACAACATATGCTTGCACACACCAACTCACACACATGTCTGAATACACAGACACTGTATTCAGACTCACACATGAACACACAGTCATGCATGTGGCACAGGGGCATACAGACATCTCCCACCACATGTGTATGCACACATACAAAAGCAACCACACACACACAGGCACACAGCTGCGTTCACAGCCACGCATGCTCACATAAACAGACATGCAAATGATCACATAGACATGTGCACACAGCCTGCCTACATGGACACCCCCTCACACACACACATGCACATAGGCAGACACAGCATGCCGGTAGGCAAGGCACACTCTTGCACACTCATGCACAGCCATAACACATGCACACACATGAATGCACGCCTAGATGCAGCAGGCACAGGCATGCCCAGCACCCTGCTGGGAAAAAGTGAAGAGGAGGAGGAGAAGGCAGACACATCATTCTTCCCTTTCTAGTTCAGATGACTTCTTTTTCTTGGCACCAACTTTTGTTTTGATATCTTTTGTTATTTTTTTAGATCACGAAGACACGGGACTGGAACTGAATCCCTAAGTTTTACTGGTGGGAGATGCGATTTCTAGCAACAAATCTGCTAGAACAACGTGACATAGCCAAAGGACTTGGAGGCATCTCGAGGTTACTGCTATACCTGTAACACCCCAGCACCCCTGCCCTCCTGCAAGGAGGCCACTCGCTGGACTAGAAGCCTTGCTCTTCCTTCTAGAAGCTCTGACACTCTTCTGCTATGTGCACTCGAGCAGTTTGCTCCCCATCTCTGGTCCTTCCAGCTTTGATGGAAGGTTTGGGTATCCCCATATAACAAGTGGAGGACCATTCCCAAGGTTTCCTATGCAGAGTCCAAGTGTCGTAGCTTTCATCCTAAGGCCAGTACTACAAGGCTTCTCGCATTTTGAATGTGCACGTGAATCGCCTGGGGATCTTGTTAAAATGCAGACTCTGAGTCAGTAGGCTGGGGCTGCCCTGAGAGTCTTTCTAACAAGCTCCCCGGTGACCCCCATGCAGCTGGCCCAAGACTATCCCTTTACTAGAAAGGCCTTGCACCCTTCCAATGCTTTTCATAAAGGTGAGATGAGGCTGAGTTTTGTACCCTTCTCACTACACCCCAAGCCCCTGTCTGGAACAGCAGTGATGTCATCTTCTCTCATCTTGCCCCTTCCTTTAGCTCTGGGTCTCCCCAGTACCACCCACCTCCCTTTCTGAAGCCAGGCCCTCTTTGGAGCTGTGGGGTGTCAGAAGGATGGAAAAGTCTGCATTCTGCCAGCCCTGAGCTCCCTACTACCTGGGAGGTGTGCCCCTTCTCTCAGAGCCTCAGTTTGCTCATCTGGAGAAGAGGGGTTTGAACTTGCTCTCAGCCACACTTTGGCTCCAGCATAGCTTTTCCCAAGTCCACTGTTCCAGGTACCACTCTCTAAGATTTTATTTAATTGGATTGGGGTGGGGTCCAGGCATGGGGTTTTCAAAAAGCTGCCCCGGTGATTGTAACGGATGCCAGGATGGAGAATCCCAGGGCTGGTACTCAGAGCCGACTGTCAGCGTGTGGTCCGGCGGCTGCATCTGCACACCGACCCCTCTGCTCACACTGTCAGGTGCAGGGCTTGGGAACAGCGCGGAGAAGCCTCAGAAGGATTTTGGCCCAGCTTTAGACAAGGTCACTTCCCACATGGGAAAGAGTTCTTGAAATGATGCTCAGAATGACGACCCCATCAGTGAGTTGAACTTGCTTTTCTTCTGACGGGTACATGATGCATTTAATTAAAGACTCAACCCCACACATCAATCATCCGCAGACCTCACCCACCAACGCACCTTCCCACGGGAGGGCTGGAAACAGCACTTCTGTGTGCACGTAGTGTGGGGTGGGGGAGACCTGGTCCACGGCTGCTGCAGAGCACTGGAAGTTAACCTGATGTCCTGGCCAAACGGGGGCCCAATTAGCCAGAGTCCCCTTGGCTTCCTCACAGCAGAGCCCCAAATGGAGCCATGAAAAGGTTTCCTTGAAGCCAGCTGGTGGTACGGCTGGAGAGTCCCATGGTTTCCATAGCGACCTGCCTCTTCCTCAGGCTGACAATGGGTTCTACCACCAGGGGGATGGTTTTGGTATTGGAAAAGCCCAGCCCAGAGTGGGTCAGCTGGGTGCCTCTAATCTCAGCTCCATGATGTTTGCTGTGGCTTGGGAAACATTCTGGAGGCAAGGGATAGAGAAGCCAGAATGGCAGCAGCCCTGTCCCCATGTCCCCCTCCCCCAGAGTATGGGAAAGCAATCATTAGGATAAGGACAGTCAGTGGGGACCACTCTATGGTCATTGGCAGTATAGCATGGTGACCCAGCACTGGACGCTGGAGCCAGACTACCTGGGGCTCTGCCACCTAGTGGCTGGGTCACTGTGCAAGTTACTTGATAGCTCCGTGCCTCAGTCTGCCCAACTGTGAAATGGGATAATAATACCATCTTTTCCTGAGACTCCTCTGAGGATTATGAGTTAATTAAGGGGAATCCTTTCAACAGTGTCTGGCACACTGTAGCCTTTGGGTTTTTTCTCATTTATAGCCCCACTGTCTTAGACAGTGAGACAGTCTCTAGTCTCTAGGATAGGGGGGCTCTGCCAGGGCCCCAGGCTCCTCACTGGCCAGGTGTTAGTCTAGGTGACTTTTAATTATTCTGATGTCCGGTGCCTCCCAGGTCTACACCAGAATCTCTGAGAGTGGGACTCATGGATCAGCTTTTTGGGAAACTGTGGGGGTGATAATACTCAAAGTTAAGAATGGGTAGAAATCTGGAAGTATTTGCCCAGATAAGTTCCCTCAACCCAGGTCCCCAGGAAGCTCCTGAAATCAGAGTAGAATCTGGGGATGGGAGGGCAAATGGAGACTTGTATTTGCAGTCTTAAGCCCTCTCTGGGATACAGAGGCCTTGCATGCTGCAGTCCATGGGATCGCAAAGAGTCGGACACAACTGAGCAACTGAGCGATAACAATAAAGCACTCTCTAGGGCTTCCCTGGTGGCTCAGTGGTAAAGAATCCGCCTGCCAATGCAGGAGACATGGGTTTGACCCCTGGGTTGGGAAAATCCGCTGGATAAAGAAATGGCAACCCACTCCAGTAGTCTTGCCTGGGAAACCCCATGGATAGAGGAGCCTGGCGGGCTACAATCCATGGGGTCTCAAAGGAGTCAGGCAGGACTTACCAACTAAACAACCACACAGGCCCCCTGTACTCCTCCATTCATTTCACAAGCACTTAAGTTCTTACGACCTGCTCGCGGCACGCACACAGCCAGGAGTGAGGTGGGGGCCCTGATCTTACTGACTTGTGGGGAGGCAGACACACATCCATTTATCACATCTGCAATCCCAAGTGGCCATGGGGGCCGTAAAGAGGGACCTAAGTGGCCAGGGAAGGCTTACCATGTGACTTTGAAATCTGAAGAACACAGAGAAGTTAGCAGGTGGGAGGGGGCATATTCCAGGTGGAAAAATTCCACACGTGCCACAGATCTCGTGGCCAACCCCACATGACATGACATCTTCAGGAAAACAGAAGACAGGTGGCGTGGTTAGAACTGGGAGAAGGAGGGCGAGCAAGGAGAGTGAGGGAGGCCCTGCAGATGAGCAGGGTTGGCCCCACAGGAGTGTGGGGAGGCGGGTGTAGGCCAGCTGGGCTCTGCTCCTTTATCCAGGCAATGCAGTCACTAACAGGTTTTAAGCAAGGGATGGCATGATCGGATTTGCAATTTAAAAGGTCCTTTGGCTGCGGTGGGAAGAACAAACTGTCAACCTCACAACGGTGCTGTCAGCTGAGTCTATTAGGCAAGCGATGAACCTGAGGCCCAGGAGTCTGAGTCACTTGTCAAGGTCATGCAGCTAGCAAGCGAGAGACTGGACTGCAGCCCAGGTCTCCACACCCAAATCTGGGTTCTTTCCACTCCCCACCATGCCCCCCAGCTCCCTCTCTGCTCCTAAAAAGCCCTCTCATCCCCGCTCTCTCATTGTAAATCCCAGACTCCTCATGAGAAAACAGCCTGTTAATCCACACTGGATGACATTCTTTCCCAAAACCACTGTGGAGGTGAATCTTCTTTCTTTGGGGGATCGATCTGATTTTGAGAAGCAGCCAAAGGCCGTGGCAGCCAAATTTGGCAGGATAAAGCGGGTGATTACATTAGTCATCTATCACTGTGTAACAAATTACCCTCAAACCTAGTAGCTTAACACAGCAACAAACACGTAATATTTCACACAGTTTATGTGGGTCAGGGATCTGGGAGCAGCTCAGGTGAGGGGTTCTGGCTCAGCATCTCTCATGTGGTCAGAGTCAAGTTGTCAGGCAGGGCTGCCCTTGTCCGAGGGCCAGACTGGGTGTGGTAGAATCACTGCCAAGGTGGCGCCCTCACATGGTTGATGCTGGAAGCCTCAGGCCTCTCCGTGTAGGCCTCTTCAGGGCTGTTTTGAGTGTTCTCACAGCATGGCAGCTGGCTTCTCACTGTAGCCGGCTATCAATCCAAGCCAGAGCAAGTGGGTCGTGGAGATATTCGCTATGACAGCCTCAGAAATCACACATCATTTCTGCAGCACCCTGCTGGCTACTCAGTGTGGGAAGAAACAATATCACCATGTGAATACCAGGAGGCCTTCTTGGAGGCTGCAACCATGGCAACCCTCTTGAGGATGTGGTTTGGGTTCTAGAACTACAGTGACAGAGATGGGTTTCTTGGGCATCAGCAGAAAGTTTTTCACCTCTTTCCTGAGGACTGGAGGAGTCACACAGAAAATGCAAGCAGTAACTTTTGATGTGATCGCAGATCTGCCAGCCCTGATGAGGCACCTACTCTGTGCCAACCTCATCTCACCCTGACAACTCTGCTTGCAGCAGGCAGTTTACTTTCCTCTCTTTTACAAATGGGGGCTTTCCTGGTGGCTCAGTGGTAAAGAATCTGCCTGCCAACGCAGGAGACCCATGTTTGATCCCTGGATTGGGGAGCTCCCCTGGAGGAGGGCTTGGCAACCCACTCTGTATTCTTGTCTTGGAGAATCCCATGGACAGAGGATCCTGGTGTTCTACAGTTCATGGGGTTGCAAAAGAGTCAGAAACGACTTAGCAACTAAACAACAATGACAAATTTTACAAATGAGGAATGTGAGGCCCAGTGGAAGAACTGGTCAGGGACCAGGTGACCTCAGGAGCACAGTGGCCGAGACCACCCAGGCTTGGAACTCCTGCGCAGAAAGCAGAGAGAAGGAGATCTCTGGGCACCAGACTATGGGGAGGAGGTGGGGGAAGCCAGCTGCTGTTTTCTCTCCTAACCTGCATTGGGTGGTACCCCTCCAGGCCGCTGGGCAGAGAGACCTGAGCACAGTGTGGTGGGCCCATCAGCTGAGTTGTTCCAGAAGGAAGCAGAGGTCATACAAATGGGCTCATAGGGAGAATTTAATAGAGACTCTTGAGAGGTACAGACAGGGTTGAGGGAAATCGACAAGGGGTGGTGAAGCACCCCGGGACTGGGCAACAGCTGGGAGCCATTATCACCCCACAGAACCGGAGGAGCCAGGGGGGGACAGTTCCCCAAAACAGAGGGAGTTGTCATTATCATTTGTCACTATGGGAGAAGACAGACTCACAGGAGTTGTGGCCTTGTGGCTTGTGGCTGGGCCATTTATTGTTCAGTCACTAAGTTGTGTCCAGCTGTTTGAGACCCCGTGGACTGCCGCACACAAGGCTTCCCCAGCCTTCACCACCTCCTAGAGCTTGCTCAAACTCATGTCCATTGAGTTGATGATGCCATCCAACCATCTCATCCTTTGCCTACCCCTTCTCCTCCTGCCTTCAATCTTTCCCAGCATCAGGGTCTTTTCCAATGAGTCGGCTCTTTGCATCAGGTGGCCAAAGTATTGAAGCTTCAGCTTCAGCATCAGTTCTTCCATGGCTATTTAGGGTTGATTTCCTTTAGGATGGACTGGTTTGATCTCCTTGCATCCAAGGAACTCTCAAGAGTCTTCTCCAGCACCACAGTTCGAAAGCATCAATTCTTTGGCACTCAGCCTTCTTTATGGTCCAATTTTCACAGCTGTACACGACTACCAGAAAACCGCAGCTTTGTAGGCCATTTATACTCACTTACTGTAAAATGACCGAGATGAGACCACCCTCCTCAAAACCTGAAGAATGTTCAGAACAAAAACTCAAAACAACATTTCCTTAAAACCACCACCTGTAATTGGTGTCAGTGGGTTACAGAGTTATTACGAATCTGCTTGCAAATTCGTTCTTTGCTTTAGATACTTTGAAACTCAGAATCTAATAAAGAACATGCACACAGAACAAATCGGCAACTCATGGCAGCCCCTCACTTGACAGCCCCATAACCATCCTGGCAAGGAACATGTGAGAATGAATGGGTCTTCACCATACAGAGGTCCAGTAAGCGATGAGAAAATGCTCAATATCACCGATCACCAGGAAAACACAAATCAAAATCATGATGAGACACCACCTCACACCCATTAGGGTGGCTTTCTGCTGCTGCTAAGTCGCTTCAGTCGTGTCTGACTCTTTGCAGCCCCATGGACTGTAGCCCACCACTCCTCTGTCCTTGGGGTTCTCCAGGCAAGAATGCTGGTGTGGGTTGCTATGCCCTCCTCCAGGGGATCTTCCTGACCTAGGGATCGAACCTGAGTCTCTTATGTCTCCTGCATTGGCCGGCGGGTTCTTTACCACAAGCACCACCTGGGAAGCCCTCAGGATGGCTTACTGTCCAAAAACAGAAAATTACAAGCATTGGCAAGGATGTGGGGAAATGGAGCCCTTGTGCCCTGTTAGTGGGAATGTGAAATAGTGCTGCCACTGTGGGAAACGATATGGTGGTGCCTTGAAAAAAGTTAAATTAGAATTATCATATGACCCAGCAATTCCACTTCTGGGGAATATACCCAAAGGAATGGAAAGTAGGGTCTTGATAGTTGTATCAATACATCTACGTTCATAGGAGCAGTATTCACAATAGCCAAAAGGTGGGAGCAACCCAAGTGTCCACTGACGGATGAAAGGATTAGAGAAATGAGATCTATCCATTCAGGGGAATATTATTCAGCCTAAAACAGGGAAGAGAATTCTGACCCACACTACAACATGGGTGACCCTTAAAGGCATTATGCTACCTGATATAAGCCAGACACACACACACACACACAAACAAATGTTGTGTGATTCCATTTTCATGAGGGATCTAAAGTAGTCAAATTCATAGGGACTGAAGGTACCATGGTGGTTGCCAGGGGCTAAGTGGAGGGGAAAGGGGACCTCTTGCTTCATGGGCACAGAATGTCAGTTTTGCAAGATGATGGATGGTAGTGATGGTTGAACAGATGAATGCACCTAACGCTACTAAACCATACACTTAAAAATAGTTAAAATGATTTTATGTGTATTTTATACCACAATAAAAAAATTGAGGAAAAGAACTCCACCATCATAAAAAAAAAAAAAAGAATGAGTGTTTTGTTCCCCAGGAATCCAATCTCAAGGCAGCCCCTGGCCATCAGGTCCTGATCCTCATGGGATACAGGACTTGAAAACACCCAGAGGCAACAGACTCATTTATACTGAGTTATTGGGACTTGGTGGAGCAGGGAAGACAACGGTGACCCATCCCCCCAGCAAATGCCCCAAATGAATGACAACCCTCGCAGAGCTCATAATAGAGGGGGACAAATAGACATCAATCAAACAATCACAGAGGGAAAGGGAACATTGCCTCCAGAAGGGCTATGAAGGACAGAAGGGTGTTGGGGGTGGGGGAGTGTTCCAAGGGTGGGACACCTGGGCAGGGGACAGTTGAACACAGGGTACAAAGAGGGAAACTGGTAAGAATAAAATGAAGAGAAGAAAAGCCACCCCTCCAAGGACCTCATTTACTTTTTTACAGGAGGGAAGGGGCAGGGAAATTGATGGAAAGTGGAAAGGTCAGGAAAAAATTAGGTGGCAGATGCAGCTGGGCCCCGAGCATGGTCAGAATCACAGGTGAGGGGTCCCATCATCCTAAGGCCGGCACCTGGGAGGCACTCACAGCCGAGCCGGCTGCCCAGAGCAGAGCTGCAACCAGAGAGCCATCTCAGAGCTCTGGTCCCCCACTGGGGAAACCCAAAGTTCCACTGTCCATCACTCCTGGAGGCTGGCCGTACCCCGCTTCCAGCCCCTCAGCCTGATGGATCAGGACCAATGCCCGCGGTTCTGGCTCACTCCCAGGGCCAGCCCTCCATGAAGTGGGGTCAAGCCTAGGACTGTCTTGACCACACACTGAATCCAGCCCCCTGCTCATCTGAGCCGCCAGCAACCCCGGAGTCAGTGGCGAGCAGCCCACTCCTTCTTAGGCGCCTCCGCTCCCCAGGTCCTTCACATAAGATTTACCTGGACGAGACAGCACATCCGCAGCCTCATCCCCTGCCGCGTGCCCACTCAGGCCTCTGCTGCACCCCAGCCTGCTCCCCCTCCCCAGGCATGCGCCCACCTCAGGGCCTTTGTACCTGCTTTGTCCACTGACTCTTTTTCCAGACATACATGGTTTCATCTGTCACTCCATCCAGGTCTCTGCTTAAACTCATCTATTTACAGAGGCCTTCTGTAGCCACTCTCTCTAAAATGACCTCTCTGGCACTCTTTAATACCGCTCTCTGTAATTTTTCCTTCATACCACTCTTTGTATGTATATATATATATATACAGTTTACTTTATTTATTATCTGTCTTCCCTAGAATGCAGACCTCATGCAGTCAGAAAACTGGTTTTGTTCCTGCTGTCTCACCGATGCCTAGAGGTTGCCCTGGCATAGAGGAGGCCTACTATATGGAAGATCAGATTTTTGCAGGTTTCTGAATGGCTACTTAGGAAAAACCTCCTCTTTGGTAAATGCTAATTGATGTGTCTATTCTGCTAAGGCTGCCAAGATGAAAAACAGTACCTGCCTCCTTGAAATTTAGGATATCACACTCAGGAGAGAAAAGAGTCTGACATGAGTAAACCACCATCCACAACACAGAAAAGCCCTCTTCATCTCAAATTCAAAAAGCATCTGTCATTGCCAGTTAGCAAGGCTGGATAATTTCTGAAATTGATGGATGCTCATAGCATACACAAGAAGAGGATCTTTGCAACAACAGACCCTTTTATCTGGCTTACAGGCAGCTAAAAACATCCCCAGCCCAGGCTTTTTAGCCATCGTTATTGAGGCTAATTTTCACAAACATCATTTTGAAAAAGGGCCAAAGTGGGAAGAGCGTACCTAGGGGTCTGGGTACATAATGCAGCCAGGTGTCCTGGGGAAATTCGTTTCTCCTCTTCAAGTCTCAGTTTATCTTCGTTATGGGTTTGGGTGAATAAAGAGGGCTGGACCAGATGACCTCTTATTGCTTGAAGGCTCTTAGGCTGAACCCAAAATTTCAAGAGTGTGTCCTTGTCCATGTACTAAGTCCAAATGGTTTGCTTCCTTTAGGGGCAGGGAACTCAGAGGAGTGACCCCAAAGAATGCCCTTTCTTCCCAGCCCAGAAAGGCAAGACTGGGCCTCTGGGAGGGTCTCCTCCCTGCCCTTCAGGTTCAGGATACCTAACCAGCTTCTAAATCCCCCGCCTGTCTCTACCTTTCCCTCTCTGACTCCCTTCACTTCCTCCCACATGCCAAGTTCACTTGGCCCCCGTGCTTTCTTCTCAAACATGCCAAGCAGGTTACAGCCTTGGGGCTTTGCACTCGCTGTGCCCTCTGCCAGAATGCACTTGTTCCAGAGTGCCCGGTGTCTCCACCTGACTTCCCTCAGGGTCCAGGTCAAAGGTCTCCCCCAGAGGAGGCCTTCTCTGACCCTCTACCTAACGAGGACCTGGGACACCCCATATCCCCATCGGCTGCCTGCTTCCCTTCACAGCATTTCCTGACAAATGGGGTCTGACTGCCTGCTCCCGAACACCTGAGGAAGCAGGTATGGTCTCGCTCATGGCTGTACCCGCAGCACCTAGAACCTGACATGCGGTAGGTGCTCAAAAGGTATTTGTTGGAGAAGTGAGTGAACGGACAAAGACGCAGAGACGTGGAAGGGAGGCTCCCCCACCTCCACCCTCCCAATGCCCGGGCCTGCCCAGCAGACCCCCTGCCTTCAGGCTTTGAGACCCCCCATCCCAGCCACCAGGCTGTCAAGCTGGGGCTTTCTCAGACCCAGTTGAACCAAGGGGAGACTGAAGCCTGGGGTGGAACAGGGGATCCACTCCCTCGGCCCTGTGATATCACAGAGCAAGTTGTCCTGAGCCATCTTCCTGATGTCAGGAACCTGGAGCATCCTCACCTGCACAGGTCTACCACCTCCCACAGGGGCCAGGCTTCCAGCCGTTGCCTCTGCTCAACTGTGACAAGACGCCAAAGAATGCTACTTCCTGTCTCAGGCCAGGAGCCCCTCTCCACCTCTCAAGGGGAACAGGGATGGGCAGGAATCGGCAGGGTTGAGAGTCTGCTGGGCATTGGGTGTTTCACATACCTGCGCCTTCGCCTGTCACGTGCAACCACATCCCAATGGTGTAAAAGCGATTGCCCCCATTTTGTGGATGGGCAAAGTGAGGCCTGGAGAAATGAAGAAGGGTGACCAGGTCACACGAGGCCAGAAACAGCCCCACAAAGCACAACTCTGTCTGTGAGAAGTTAGTCTGTCAAAAGCCATCCGGGGGTAGGACTGCAGCCCCCGGAACTCCCTGCCCCAGAGAGAAAGACGTCAGTCAGCAGGGAGCTCATCCCCTCCTCCCGCCCACTCCACCTGCCAGTGTCACATGTCACTGGAGGGCGCAGAGCCTGCGGGGGCGCCTCCCTGGGGAGGCCACGCAGACAGCCCTGGGATCTGCACCTTGTGGGTGGCTGGGGGGTGATGTGAACACGCTCAGTGCACACACGTGCTCTCTCGCGCGCTCTCTCTGAAACACTCTCTGCAGACAGGGCAGGCTGCTGGGTCAGCATGCCCCAGACTGGGGGCACACAGGGAGCAGCCTGCAGTGTCAGAGATAGCAGGAAACCCCGGGGAACAGTCAGGCCAGCCCCTCACCCTTGTCAATCAAATTGAGAGTCTCGTACGGAAGACTTGGGGCAGGCATGGTATGAGATTGGGTCTTTTGTTAGTCGCTTAGTCGTGTGTGACTCCTTGCAACCCCATAGACTATAACCCACCAGGCTCTTCTGTCCCTAGAATTTTCCAGGCAAGAATGCTGGAGTGGGTAGCCAGTCCCTTCTCCAGAGGATCTTCCCAACCCAGGAATTAAACCTGGCTTTCCTGCATTGCAGACAGATTCTTTACTGTCTGAGCTACCAAGGAAGCCCCTCCAAGAACACACATGAATATATCCATTCAATTCGAAGGCTCCAGTGTCAGACCACCTGAATCTGGGCTCTCTCCCAGCTGGTTGGCCTCAGAGAAGTTCCTTGACCTCTCTGAGCCTCCATTTTCTCATCTGCTTTAAGATAATATTTACTGAGTTCTTGCTTAGTGACAGGCACAGTTCGAAGTTCTGTCCCTGAGTTTACTCTTCTGAGCAGTCCTATAGAGTACATACTTTTCTCATCTGATTTAAACCCGAGGAAACCGAGGCACAGAGTGGTTAGGTAACTTGCCCAAGGTCACACAGCTGAGAAGGCAGTGAGGCCAGGATTTGATCCCAAACACAAGATATGCTATAAATGCTGCATGAATGGGCAGATGGGCCAATAGACAGGCTGATAAGTTGGTTGACAGAGCAGTGGGAAGTGAGATGGGCAGATAGAGGGATGGGAGCAAGGTGGGTGAATTGGGTGGGTTGGTGGGGAAGTTAGGAAGAGGATTAGATATGTGGATAGATGGAAGGATAGACCAATGGGCAGAGTGAAAGGTTTGGGGGTAAACAATAGGTGGATGAGAGAGACTGTAAGATAGATGGATGGGTGGACAGGTTGGATGCATGTGAGGATGGACCAATAGCAATCAGACAGAGACGGGTGGCTCTTCAGACCAGTGGATGGATGGATATGTGGGTGAGATAATTGGTTAGATGAGTGGGTGGATGAATGCATGAACCAATGGGCAAGAAGATAGAGAGGAGGATGGGTGGGAGTCCAGAGAGTGGACTGATGGTGGATTTCTCCCCCTTGAACTGATGCTGACGAGCTAGTAGTGGCTGCTGCAGAACTACCATGGATGCTCACAGATAGGGAAGAAAAAGCGGTCAGGAGCGTCTGACTCCAACAGGCAATGCTGGAAGGGGGGCAGTGAGAGGTTGCTTATTTGTATTCCCACATCTGTGCTTGGGAAGGAAGCCCCGTGGAGCAAAATGGCCAGGAGGAGGGCAGGCATGGGGGCTGGACCCTCACGTGCACACGTTCCTGGAAACCCAGTGGGAAGGCTGACCAAGGAGGGCACAGCCCCTGCCGGACAGCAGAGCACTACAGCCTGGAGGGGACCCTTAGTTGGAGAGACCTTTGGCAAAAGCAGACCCAGAGCATGCCCCTGGGACTCCTTGGATCTGGACCAGAAGAACAAAATGTCCCTTTCACCAAGGGCGGTGCAGGGTGGGGGTGGGGCTGGGATCGCTTCAGCAAGTGGGGAGCCAGGGGATGTATTGCTGACGCAGCACCGATGCACAGAGTGGCCTCAGACAAGCCCACCACCCATTCCAGCCTCCTTTCCTCACCTGTAATTGGAGCCAAGCTGCCTCCTGGGTCCCTGGTAGCGCTGACATCTTATGGCAGGTGACCTGATTCTTGGATTTCTAAGAGCATGGCAGGGAGGGGACGGGCTGTGGGCAGGGTCCTGGGTGGAGAGGTGGTACACAGTGGCCGTTCCATTCCTCAGAGGGTGACTCAGGGTCTAAGGGCCTGTTTCGGCTCATGGAGGTTTAGATGATGGTGAGGACACCCTGTGGGGGCTTCCATTTCACTTAACAGAGGCCCTGCTGCTTAATCTCTTTGGTCATGTCTGACTCTTTGCAGCCCCATGGACTGCAGCCCGCCAGGCTCCTCTGTCCAGGGGATTTTCCAGGCAGGAATACTGGAGAGGGTTGCCATGCCCTCCTCCAGGAGGTCTTCCCCACCCAGGGAGAGAACTTGGGTCTCCTGCATTGCAGGCAGATTCTTTACCACTGAGCCACCAGGGAAGCCAAATAGAAGCCCAGTTCGCCCAAAGGCCACCACCTGCCCAATGGCCAGCACAGTCCAAGACTCTGTCCTTCCCCAACCACCTCTGATTTCTCCTGCTGCCACTCCCTTGCCCTACTGGCCTCTTTGGTTGCTTGAACCTGCCAGGCAGCTCCGCTCACTCTGCCCGGAGGCATGTGGTCACCCCTCACGTTCTGCAGGACCCTTTATGCAGCACCCTTGGCCTCTCCCCAGCAGCTGTGGGGACAGAGCTGGCTGAGCAGGGCCTGGCGGGTGGAGACAGGAAGGTCTCAGAGCTTTCCCAGGCTGAAGGCCACCAAGGAGCTGCTCTCGAATTCCTCCAGCACATCTGGACCATGCCGGACGTGGCTTTCCCAGACCCGGCTGGCCTCTGTCTGCTGGGGATAAACATGGCTTCCCCACCCGCCCCACCCCTGCACAACAGAGGGGGAGGGGAGGCCCTGTGACAGGGAAGACTCCCTGGGGGGTTGCCACTCTCTGGGGGGTGGTTGATTCCAGGCCTCAGTTTCCTCACCTGGAAAATGGGTTTGGATTAGACGATCATCCAGGCTGCCCAGTGCTGGAATCCAGAAGAGAGCAAGCAGCCCCAGGGTCTGCCCAGGGAACAGCTCCCTATCCCACTCCCATGGGAAGGGGACAAATTACTTCCTAACTCTGGCCACAGGCTCAACATCTGTAAAATGGGCCTGAGCTGGAAGATCTTGGAGGCTGGTGCCCTCTCTGCTGTTTTGTTACAGCTGAATAAGGAAAGAGGTTTACCGCAGGGAAGGAAAGAGCACTTAGTGAGCGCCAACTGTATGCCAGGTGCTTCTTGGACATTATCTCATATCCGTGTATTAGTTTCCTTCTGCTGCTGTAATAAATTACCACAAACTTGGTCTCTTGAAACAACATGCATTAATTACCTTACAGTTCTGGAGGTCAGAAGTCGGAAATCGGACTCACCGGGCAAAAAGTGTCAATGGGGCTGGCTCCTTCTGGAGTCCCTAGGGGAGAGTCCTTTTCCATACCTTTCTAGAATGGATGCTGACTTCATTCCCACATCACATGGCTCTCTTCCCTCTGCTTCTGTTGTCTTGTCTCCTTCTTCCCACTTGACACTCCTGGGTAATTCAGGACAGTGTCGTCAGGTGGTGTGAGTGGTAAAGAACCCGCCTGCCGATTCCGGTTCCATCCCTGGGTTGGGAAGATTCCCTGGAGGAGGGATTGACTACCCACTCCAGTATTCTTGCCTGGAGAGTCCCATGAACAGAGAAGCCTGGCGGGCTACAGTCCATGGGGTCAAAAAGAGTCAGACATGACTGAAGCAACTTAGCATGCACACAAGATCCTTACTTTAATCATATCTGCAGAGTTCCCTTCTCCAGCTAAAGGGACACAAGTGTTTTGGGGATTAGGATGTAGGTGTCTTTGGAGGGTCGTTACTCCCCTTTCTACACCTGTCACCACAATCTGTCGTAAGGTTCAGTTTCAAATCCCAGCTTCTGCCACTCTGTAGCTGTGTGACACTGGGCAAGGACTCAACCCCTCCAGCCCTGTTTAGTCACCTATGAAATAGAGATAATGGTAGAGGGTTGTTAGAGATTATGCCAGAAGAGCTCTGAACATAGCCCTTCTATTGGTGTTGAGGAATGTACAATATAATTAGCAACCGCAATAATGATAATAGTAATAATGAAATAATAACAGCAGTTCTTGTTATGGACTAGTTTTGGGCCCATGCTAAGCTTAGTATTGAGTTTATGTAGAGGAGCTAAATAGGCATGATCCTGGCCATCATGGAACTTAGAACCAAGAAAGCAGACTTTGAACAAATATCACAAATAATTAGGTAATTACCAGAGAGGCCCAGAGAGGCCTGAGGTCACACAGCTGGGAAGAGGAGAAATGGGTGGACTTCACACCCAAGTCTGTCTGATTCCCAAGCCCTTATTTTTCCATGATACTCCCAGTCCCTCAGGGCTGGCTGAGGCCAACAGAGGACCAAAGATGGGAAGGAACTTGCCAAATGCAGACCTAGGTCTCTGGGCATCCTGCCCAAGGTTCTTCCCGGGAGAGATTCTGAGACTTAAAGTAGTAATGACTAGTGACAGATAGTAACAGGCCAGAAGGCAGGATGGACATTCTCTGTGCCCCGATTTCATCCGACCTCTGTGATGCCCCAGGAGAAGACACTTATCTTGCTTTCCAGATGAAGAAACTGAAGTCTCAGGTCATATAGCTTGCTGAAGTTCACCTGGCAAACTAATTGCCAAGCAGAGTCCAGGACACTCATTAGGAGAAGGCTCTAGCGTGGAACCTCCAAGTTCAAGTTTGCCTGACCCTGAACCTGGTCCCTAATTCCGGCATACTCTTCCTCCTCCAGCTGGCTTGTCTGCAGTGGGAAGATACCGTCAGTGGTCTTAATCCTGTAGTGGAATGCTTCCTGAAGACAGTCTTCAGGGCGATGGGTGGCCCGCTAGTGCCACCTAGTGGTCTTATGGAATTATACCACATTCCCCTGGGAGCCTCAAGGACCCTCAGAGGCACTGGGAGAGATGTTAGCACAACTTCCTCATCTTCCATCCAGCTGGATTCTTTAGCAAATCAACAAGGCTGAGCTAAAAAGTGATCAAAATGACCGTGATCATCTTGCAGCTGAGGATACTGAGACCCAGACAAGGGAACTACACACCCAGCTGGAAGGGCAGACCCAGGTGTCAGGAGGCAGGGCTAGCCCTGTGCCTGTCCAGTCTCTGGGAGACTAGAATGAATTAACTCTTCATGGTGCCTCATGGGGTGGATCAGAGCATAGAAGGCCTTCCCTGGGCTCCCACCAAAAGCTAAGAGGCCAGGTTGGGACTCCAGGTTGGAACTCTGCTCCACGCCAGGCCTATTTGTGTGTGGGCCAAGGTGGACCAGAGAGGGAGGGTGGATGTGCTCTGCTGAACTTTGCCTCCAGGGTGGACACCCCAGGACTGGGAGGAGGGATGGCCAGTAGGAGCTGATTATGGGCTGAGTCCTGAGGGTAGGAGAAAGCTGTCTAGAAAGAGAAACAGTGTCCAGGCTGAAGTGAGAACCAAGGCTCCTCCCACTGAGAGGTCTTGTGATTCTTAAGGACACACATGGCTGGAGAAATCCCAGCCCATGACTCTTAGAGAAACTTAGTACTTGCCTTCAAGAGGCTTGATCTTGCCTTTGCTTATTCAACAGTCACGGACACCTACTCTGTGCCTGCACCATGAGGGGTGCTGGGGACCCCCAGAGTAACCACACCTGGCTTCCGCTCTGCAGGATCCCTTAGCAAAATGGGGAAGACAAAGTGATAACAGACCACGAGAACAGGATGCATCAATGAGGCCCCCAGGGTGGCCATGGGCTCTGCAGCCAGACAGATCTAGCCAATGATACTAATAAAAATAGTGGCTAGCATTGAAAAGAATAAAATAATGCCTTTTGCAGCATCATGGATGGACCTAGAGATTGTCATGCTGAGCGAAGACAGAAAAGGAGAAATATTGTATGACATCCCTTATATGGGGAATCTAAAAACAAATGATATAAATGAAATTATTTACAAAATAGAATGAGACTCACAGACTTAGAGAATGAACTAGTGATTGTCAGGGGGAAGGGTGGGGGGAAGGGATAGCTAGAGAGTTTAGGATAGACAGGTACACATTGCTGTAAAGTGGATAACCAACAGGGACCTATTATATAGCACAGGGAACTCTGCTCAATGTTATGTGGCAGCCTGGATGGGAGAGGAGTTTGGGGGAGAATGGATACATATGTATGTATGGCCAAGGTCCTTTACGATGCACCTGAAACTATCACAATATTGTTAGTCAGCTGTACTCCAACACAAAATAAAAAGTTTTTTAAAAAATAGTGGCTAGCATGTATTGAGTGTCTATTATATGCCAGGCCCTGGTGCCAGCACTTTCCATAGATGAGCTAATTTGGGGGAATCTTGACTCATTCTTACTAGCTGTGTGACTTTGAGCAAATTACTTAACCTCTCTGATCCTCGAGATTCTCATCTTCAGAATGGAAGCCATAATATCTACCTTGTGAGATTCTCGTGGGGTTTAAATGAGAATGGTGAGTGTGTGTGTGTGTGTGTGTGTGTGTGTGCGCGCGCGCACGCGCGCGCACGTGTGTGTGGTGCCTGGAATACAACATGTACTCCATAAATGGTTGCCGGAATCAAAATAAGTGCTCCAATGGAGGGATGCTGGAGGGGCCACACTACCTCACGCTTATGCTGAGGAGCATCTTAGGTCGGGGATAGTTGTGTCTGAGCTCAGAAGAGGATGGGAGGGAGCAGGTAAGGGCAGACCCCTAGAAAGAAGGGGAAATTTGCCCAGGGTCTGGAAAGGGTGGGGGTCCTGTCTCCTCCTCCTCCTCCACTCCCCCTTCCCCTTCGGGGCTCCCTCGCTCCCCTCATTCCCATACCTACTACCTTGGACCAGGGCTCCTCATCTCCTGCCTGGACCCACATTTCTACTGATTTCATTGTCCATCCCTCCTCCCTGCAGCCAGAGGGAGCTTCTAGAACACAAATCTGCCTGTCCCTGCCTCTCTCTGGCCAGCTGATCCCCTCCCTAAAGGAAAGTCTATTCAAATGTGAGGGTCAAGGCCACCTCCCTCCTGGAACTGGCCTGTTTCCACAGGGGACCCAAAGTTTAAGCCACCTGAAGCCACAGGCATCACCACCGCTCCCTGACGGACCCACGACTCCCCTCCTGGTGGTGTCCCTCTGCCTACAGCGTGCTCCGCTGGGCTGTTTGTCCCCTGCCTCATCTGTCCAGACTTGTCCCGTCTCTGGGGGGAGCCTTCCCATGAGCCCTTCCCCCGTAGGTCTCCCCACAACACACACACACACACATTTCGCTCCCTGCCCCCGGCCACAGAGTATTCCCTGCTTGGCTATTCCCTGTATCACTTCATCTCCCTTACTGGACAACTGCATTATTTTTTAAAATTGAAGTACAATTAATTTGCTTCCCTTATAGCTCAGTTGGTAAAGAATCTGCCTGCAATGCAAAAGACCCTGGTTTGATTCCCGAGTCAGGAAGATCTGCTGGAGAAAGGATAGGCTACCCGCTCCAGTATTCTTGGGCTTCCCTTGTGGCTCAGCTGGTAAAGAATCCACCTGTAATGCAGGAAACCTGGGTTCAATCCCTGGGTTGGGGAGATTTCCTGGAGAAGGGAAAGGCTACCCACTCCAGTATTCTGGCCTGGAGAATCCCATGAACAGAGGAGCCTGGTGGAACAGTTCATAGGGTTGCAGAGTTAGATATGACTAAAGTGACTTAGCAAGGGCCTTACATGGCAATGAGTTCAACCCCAAGTTCATATGGGCGTCCCTGATAGCTCAGTTGGTAAAAAAAATCAGCCTGCAATGCAGGAGACCCTGGTTCAATTCCTGGGTCGGGAAGATCCCCTGGAGAAGGGATAGGCTACCCTCTCCAGTATTTCTGGGCTTCCCTTGTGGCTCAACTGGTAAAGAATCCACCTGTAATGCGGGAGACCTGGGTTTGATCCCTGGAGAAGGGAACGGGCTACCCACTCCAGTATTCTGGCCTAGAGAATGCCATGGACTGTATGGTCCATGGGGTTGCAAAGGGTCGGACATGACTGAGCAACTTTCACTTTTCACAATTAATTTACAATGGTCTGTTAGTTTCTGATGTACAGCACATCAAAATATATTCTGGTGACCCAGAATATATGTATATTCTTTTTCCATATTCTTTTCCATTACAGCTTATTATAAGATACTGAATATAGCTCCCTGTGGTATACAGTAGGACTTTATTGTTTGTCTATTTTATATAGAGTAGCTTGTATCTATCAATCCAAAACTCCTAATTTATCTCTCCCCACCTTTCCCTTTGTTTTCTATGTCTGTGAGTCTGCTTCTGCTTTGTAAATAAATTCATTGGTATCACAGTTTAGATTCCACATTAGGTGATATCATGTGATACATGTCTTTCTCTCTCTGACTTACTTCGTTTAGTGTGATGATCTTCAGGTCCACCCATGTTGCTGCAAGTGGCATTATTTTTCATGGCTGAGTAATGTTCCCTTGTATACATGTACCACCTCTTCTTTATCCATTTATCTGCGGATGGACATTCAGGTTGTTTCCATGTCATGGCTGTTGTAAACAGTGCTGCTCTGTACATTGGCGTGCTTGTGTCTTTTCAAATTAGAGTTTTTCCAGATATATGCCCAAGAGCAGGATTGCTGGATCATATGATAACTCTGTTTCTAGTATTTTAAGGACCCTCCATACTGTTTTCCACAGCGCCTGCACAATTTACATTCCTGCCAACAGTGTAGGAGGGTTCCCTTTCCTTCACACCCCCTCCAGCATTGATTATTGGTAAACTTTTTAGTAATGGCATTCCGACTGATATGAGGTGATACCTGATTGTAGTTGTGATCTGCATTTATCTGATCGTTAGCAATGTTGAACATCCTTTCACTTGCTTATTGGCCATTTGCATGTCTTCTTTGAAGAAATTACATGATTACTTAAATGAAGCAGAAACGGTTATCTTAAAAGTATCTCCATCAATATCAGGCATTTCATTTTCTCATGACGCTCATGTTCCCAAGCTCTTAGTGCCAGACAGCCTGTGCTGACAGCACCCCTCCTAGTAACAGCCCATAGGAGGTAGGAACTGTTGTTATTCCCTTTTACAGGTGAGGAAACTGAGGCCAAAGAGGGAAGCAAGTGAGCGTCAGAGCTGAGGTGCCACACAGTCCATCTCATGGCGTACAGGCTGTGAAGTACCCTCCCCTGTCTGTTCTATATTTGTTGTATAAATAGGCATAGAGATATACTCTAAGTGGTAATAATAACTCCCCATCCCTGAGCTCTTTCTCTGTGCCAGGCATTGTGCTAGGTGCTTTACATGTATTGATTCATGGTAAATGGTTACAAGAATCTTATGGCTGAAGAACCAGGTACAGCAAGGTTAAGTAACACACCCAACAGCACACCAGCAGAGCTCTGACCTGCCCCCTGGCATCTGGGGCCACAGTGAACACCACACTGCCTGGGTGGCCCCTGCCCCATCCTAGTCCCCCCATTGATCACACTGCTTGGGAAGTTCCTGCCTCTTCCTAGTCCCCTCATTGTGCGCCTTGCAAACTCACGGGGGCTCAGGAAGGGGTCCCTCCTGCAGGCTGTGTGGTCCTGCAGATCGTGTGACCCAGAGTTGAGGGGACACAGGCATCAGAGCTGCGAATGGCAGAGTTCATGACCCGGAGCTGGCTTCTCTTGCCAGCTGCTGGGAGCACTGCCTTGTTCCCACCTATGGATACCAGCTGGACGGGACAGGAGGGGGAGGGCAGCTTGTGTTGAGTCATTCCCAGTGGAACCGAGTCACTGTGTGGATGGCATGGGGGTCAGAGAGCTCAGGTTCCAGCCAACTTGTCATCATCGTGCTCTTTAGCAAATCCATTAAGGTGACAGCTCTCAGGGTGCTGGCTGGGCACATGGAGGACCTCGGAGACTCCGTTGTCTGGATCCTAAACAATATGGCAGGGGCAGAGCTAAAATTAACAATGGGAAATCACCAGCTCCTCTTGTCCCCTAAGGAAAGGGAGCTAAAAGAGTCTGCAGGCTTCCAGGGGAGCATGGAGCTCTCACACCCACATTTCATGAAATGGGAACCCAGCTGCACAGAGCTAGCCTCTTGTGAAAGGGTGAGGTACAAGGGGCCTGGGTGCAGGCAGCCTGGGCCCAGACTGAGTTCTACCCATCTCACTTACTGTGTGACCTCAGGCAAGTTGCTTAACCTCTCTGTGCCTCTGAAAAATTCATCTGAAAAAAATCGAGGTGGTGACAGTACCTGCTCCCCAAGAAAGAATGGATATGGCATGAAGCACCAGGACCTTCAGCTTACCCCAGCAGTCTTCCCATGACCTTACAAGACAGGCATTGTGATGGCCATTTCCAATGAAGGAACTGAGTTTAAGACTCTCTCAGGGGCCATGCAGAGTTAGGAAGAGGCAGAAGCAGTCAGGGTTCAAACATGAACAATGTCCTTGCTTCTATGTCACCCTGCCCCATGTTTATTTCTGAACCTTCTTCACCTGCCACTGTGTTTGGCACCTGTTAGATGCAATCATTATGTCAAGCAAACAGATAAAATGGTTTTGGGGACTAGTAATGAGCTCCCCATCACCCCAGAGGTATGCAAGCATAGTCTGAGATTGTTTGGGGTCCTCAAGCCTTAGATTTGTGGTTAAAAAGTGAGAGTGAAAGTCGCTCAATTGTGTCCGACTCCTTGTGACCCCATGGACTATACAGCCCTTAGCATTCTCCAGCCAGAATACGGGAGTGGGTTCCTTTCTTCAGGGGAGCTTCCCAACCGAGGGATCAAACCCAGGTCTCCCACACAGTGGGCAGATTCTTTACCAGCTGAACCACAAGGGAAGCCCAGGAATACTGGAGTGGGTAGCCTATCCCTTCTCCAGAGGATCTTCCCAACCCAGGAATCAAACCAGGGTCTTCTGCATTGCAGGCGGATTCTTTACCAACTGAGCTATCAGGGAAACCCATATGAACTTGGGGTTGAATTCACTGCCATATAAGGCCCTTGATAAGTCACTTTAGTCATGTCTAACTCTGCAACGAACTGTTTCACCAGGCTCCTCTGTTCTTGGGATTCTCCAGGCAGGGATCCTGGAGTGGGTTGCTGTGCCCTCTTCTTAAGGCCCTTTGCTGCCCTTAGACCTTAGGGCTCGTCTCTGTCCTTCCCCGGAACACAAAGAGGACTTAGGAATTATTTGGCTTGTTTGACATTGGGGGAAACCAAGCCTCAGAGTCAGGATTTGCCCAAGGTCACTCATCCAGCCCAACATGAACCTGGGTTGGGGCCTCAGTCAAGGCAGATGGCCAGCCGAGCCCACCTTACATTACACTCCAGCGGGCACGGGGAGTCAGAAAGGTGGGCTCCTGTCCCTGAGGGACTAGAGAAGGGGGCTGGTGCAAAGAGAACCTAGGCCCTTGGGCAAGGCAGGGCAAGTCCTAGAACCAAAGGTGGGCCCTCGGGGTGCAGGGACCAGGGAGCTGGTGCAGGCCCCCCAGAAATGGGGACTTGGGACTTCTTTTGGTCCTTTGTTGGACAACATGAGCAAATGAAGATCCGGAGAGGAGCTTCTTTTGTGTCTGTAATATCATGCAGTGCCCCGGACCGCTGAGAAAGGGAGACGAGGAGGAGATGGGGAGGGAGAGAGATGGGCTGGCAAAGCCTGATGCTCCAGCAAAGGGGGAGGGAGGGTGATTCCCACCGGGCAGGGGTCTTCTGGCCCCACTCAGCCCCTTCCAACTCCTCTCTCCTACCAACAACAGAAATAGCCATGATGTTCCGAGCACTCAGGATGCACAAAGTCCAGTTCACTCACGTTCTGCATTTATCCTAACACAGTCCTGTGAGGGAAGGCCTGGGAATACCATCACCTCCATTCCTTCAGAAGAGGAAGCTTCGGCCAGAGAAAATGAAATCCTGCACACCTGGGCAGTCACTCTCCATACCCCCAGCCCAGGCAATCACTAATCTACTTTATGTCTCTGGATTTGCCTTTTCTGGACCTTTCTAGAGATGGAGTCTTAAGGATCATGGTCTTTGCAGGCATCTATTTTTGAAGCCTTGCAATCCCCTTTTGTAGGACGACAGTGTTCTCTTGATTTGATAGGGTAGGGAACCCTGGCTCAGAGTGGTCAAGTAACTGGCCCCAGGTAACCCAGCTTGGCCATGGTGGGTGGATTTGGACCATGTCTGTCTGGCTTCTGAGACCCCAGTCACTCTTTCAGTCCTCAAACCCAGAGTGGTGTGACAGCTTCAGTGGAGTCTGAGGTTGGGGGTAAGGGCGGGAGGAAGACTGAAAGGTTAGCTGTGTTTGTGGGCACGGAGGGCCTGGATTGCAGGAGCAGAGGCCTAGGGGAGGTATTGGGTCCCACCACCAGATGCAGGACCACAGGGAGGAAAGGAAATGGGTAGGGTAGGTGGTGGGGTCAGGAGGGGATTGGGGTGGCAAAATGTCCCCTGGAGTGGCAGTCTGGCTCCAGCTCTCTGCCCTCCCTGCTGGTTGGCCCAGTCACATACCCCTCAACCCAGCTTCCCCACAGCTGCCTCCTCCCACTCTGGACAGAGCTCTCCACCCTCCTGCTCCCTGACAACCTCCACCCCCACCCCCCCCACTGCCCCCCGCCAAGAGGATGACTCAGCCTGAGCCCAGAACTGGCTGCCCTTCGACCACCTCCTCCCCCTTCACCTGTTCATCTGGCTGGAGCTCCCAGGAGGTATCGCCAGTCCCAGGGGGTTGTGCCAGGGCCGCCTCAGCCCACACGTCCTCTGGGCTAGGCTCTGCCCTCATGCCCTTCTTGTCAGGGTGCTCTGCTCAGCCTTCACTGGAAACCCCCCTTGGGGTGCCCACAAGAACCTTAGGCCTTTGCAATACTCTTTGTATTTTTCAGGTGATTTCCATATCTTGACCAAAAGAAACCAAGTTTTAGAATGCGCTCTTTCAGACTTCTCCCAGTTTTGTTTCCCCCATCCAATCCATCTTGTCAGCCCGCCTTGGGAATCACCAACTTGATAAGCCTCCCCTTTCAGGCATAGGAAAACTGAGGCTCAGAGAGGCTTCCCCCAGGTCATACAGCTGGGAAAGGGGCACACTTGGAGCTTGAATGTGTATTCTCATCCCCTGGAAATGACATTCTAAGGGTTTGGTTGTGGACTCAGCCTGCCAGTGTGTGGAGGAGGACTCTTGATCCTCGGTGGCTTAAGAGTCAAATGATAGCAGCTGTTTATCATGCATAAGGACCAAACTTTTATTCACTTTTTCATTCACTGATTCACATAGAGCCAGACAGCCTGGTTTGGATTACCAGCTCCAGCAAACTTCGTGCTCTGTGACTTTGAGCAAGTCACAGAGACTTGGTCTCATCTATAAAATGGATATGATAATAATAGCCCTCTCGGACTTCCCTGGTGGTTCAGTGGCTAAGATTTCTGCTCTCAGTGCAGGAGGCATGGGTTAGATCACTCATCAGGGAACCAGACCCCACATGCTGCAACTAAGACTCAGCGTAGCCAAATAAGTAAATATTTTTAAAAAATAATAATAATAGACATTGTCTCATAGGGCTATAGTAAAGGCTGAATGAGTGAATATATGTGCCTTGCTTCAAAAGTACCTAGCAAGTGTTGATAAATATGAGCTGTTGTTATTATTATTCCCAGCGAGTGCATTACATGGGTGCAGCCCAATGCCCCTCCCCTGCCCCCAGCCACAAGGAACTCACAGGGAAGTGTGGGAAACTGTCTACAAAATAGGGCTGTTATGCTCCAAAGAGGTGGGGCCTGGAGTGAAGACTGAGGCTGGGCTTGCAGGACCTGGAAAGGGGAACTGACCCAGGCTGGGGTCCCTAGGGATTTCCAAGATGCTGTTGCTACTGAAAGAGTATGGCTACTTGCCCCCCAAAAGCCAAAACACAGGCCAGGTTGGTGGAAAGGAAAGGTTGCTTTATTTCAGATGCTTGCAACTGGGGAGTAGGGTGGTGGACATCTGTCTAAAGGCCCACTCCCCGCACCCTGCCCTTGGCCCCTGACAGGCAGGGGGGTGGGAGCTTTTATAGCCAGAGTGGGGAAGGGGGAGCTACACGAAGCATCTCTCAACAGTCATCTTCAAATTGGTCATCAGTGGTCTGAGCAGCAGCATCTTGGCTGTTTTCAGTTCAGTTCAGTTCAGTCGCTCAGTTGTTTCCCACTCTTTGCGAACCCATGGACTGCAGCACACCAGGCCTCTCTGTCTATCACCAACTCCCAGAGTTTACCCAGACTCATGGCATTGAGGTGGTGATGCCATCCAACCATCTCATCCTCTGTCATCCCCTTATTCTCCTCCCTTCAATCTTTCCCAGCATCAGGGTCTTTTCAAATAAGTTAGCTCTTCGAATCAGGTGGCCAAAGTATTGGAGTTTCAACTTCAGCATCAGTCCTTCCAGTGAACACCCAGGACTCATTTCCTTTAGGATGGACTGGTTGGATCTCCTTGTTGTCCAAGGGACTCTCAAGAGTCTTCTCCAACACCACAGTTCAAAAGCATCAATTATTCGGTGCTCAACTTTCTTTATAGTCCAACTCTCACATCCATACATGAAGACTGGAAAAACCATAGCCTTGACTAGACGGACCTTTGTTGGCAAAGTAATGTCTCTGTTTTTTAATATGCTATCTAGGTTGATCATAACTTTTCTTCCAAAGTGTAAGCGTCTTTTAATTTCATGGCTGCAGTTACCATCTGCAGTGATTTTGGTTGTTGTAGGTACAGTTAATCTTCAGTTCCGGGGTCCATTTGTTCCCATTTCTTTGCAGCCAATTTTAGGAACTATGGGAGCTCAGGTTCTGGGTACAGTCTGGTCGTCATGTAGTTAATTTCTCCACCTGGTGTTTTGGTATCTGTAAGACAGCTCACAGGGTATAGCTCAGAATATTAGCTACAGCCCTTGAGAAAGAGCTAAAGGCCCTTGATGGTGCTTACTGACTAGACTATTATTATTTAGTCTCCTTTGACTGTTTTCCTTTGTTTCAGTGTTTCTCATTTCTCTGATGAAACTTACCCTTTGACTAAGGTTTTCCACAGACAAAAGGCAGGCAGAGGATATAGCGGGGGTGGGGGTGGTGCAAGGACCGTAGGGTCCTGCTCTGTTTCACTGTGGAGGTGCCAGCTGGGAGTCAGAGCCTGGAGTTCCAGCTCCAGCTCTGCTGCCCATCTGCCATGTGACCTTGGGCAGGTCACTTGCCTGCTCTGGGCTGCACGGTGGAGGTGCGGGACCATCCTCCAGGGATCTGGGCAGTCAGACATCTGGGAGGAAAGCCATGTCTCTAGGCTATTTTTACCAGGACCATGGGCAGTCACATACTCGCCTTGGAATCAGAACCTGGGGATTGCAAGGAAGTCCCAAGGTCATGCAGCTCAGCCCCTCCTATGTCTGAGGCTGGGCCAACTGACTCAGCAGCCTCTTTGGGCCCAGTCTGGTCCCATCTATAAAACCCAAGGTGGAAGTATCCCACTCTCTCTGGTACCCCCCAGAACACCTCACAAAGGTGATTACAGCCTGACCTCAGGCACCTGCCATGCTTGGACAAATTATTTTTATTTGAAAGTGTTTAGAAAGTCACAGACAAGTTATGGGATTGGAGAAGGGGAGAAAAGCTGAGCACAGAAATGACTGACATGGATACAAAGACACAGAGATGGGGGAGAGAGAACAGGGAGACGGAGATGGAAACAAACAGACAAAGATAGAAAAGGAAAGAGAGGCACATAATCAAACACAAGGAGACAGAGAAAGACAAGCAGAAAAGGATTTGAAGAAAGAGAGAAGGGACGTCCTTGGTGGTCCAGTGGTTTAGACTCCCAAGTTCCATCCCTGGTCAAGGAACTAGATCCCACACGCTACCACTAAAGATCTCGCATGCCGAAAGTAAGACCTGGTACAGCCAAATAGATAAATTAATTTTTAAAGGAAACTATAACAGATTAAGAATTACAAAAAGCAGAAAGGAAAGAGGAAAAGCCCTGGGGGTGGTGGGGGTTGGTGGGGGGGAATGGCGAGTAAAGAGAGCCCACCATGGAAGAGACACAGAGCAGAGGAGGGGCCAGGCACAGGGTCTGGCCAAGTTGTCTCTTCTCTGGGCCTCAATGTTCCCACCTGTACAACCCCATCTGAGCTAAGTGACCCCTAAGGGCCCCTGGACACTGCTGTTCAGACCGTGGTGTGAAGCATCTTGAGAATGGGTTGGGCGATGGGTCCTGCCAGTCTCCTAACTCCTCAGAGTTGGATAATACTTTCCCACTGTCGGCTCAATATGACTAACCCCTTCTAGCATGTGGAAAGTTGGGGTTCAGATGGGGCACACTTTTTTTTGAGGCCACACAGCTGTCTGTGATGGGATGGGCAGAGGTGAGCCAGCCACACACACATTGTGTCCATGCTGGCTATAGACCATCTCTGAGCAAAGGGCAAGGAAAGAACACGTGTTCTGCCCCTAGGCTTCCTTCTCCACCTTCCTCAGTGATACACAGCAGCCTGGAACATCTTCACTAAGGAAAGAAATACAACTCAGGGAGAAGAAAGAAAGAAAGAAAGCCAGGGCAGGCTTCCTGCTGTTGGAACATGACAATGTGCCCTCGCCGAGTGTCCCCACACCCCAGCCCTCATGGCCAACACTGTTGGTTCCCTACCCAACAGCCCTCCCCTCAACTCCATCCCACCAGCCATCTTCCTTTCCTTAAGAGTCTCACATTAGTTTGGGGGTTCACCCCCCAGTAGTGCTCAGGAAAGATCACTCCAGGTTGACCTGAGAGGTGAGTTACAATTGCTCTCAGGCCGTCATGGTGGTCTTGCCTGTGACTGGCTTAGACGTGGACATGCGATTGTGTCCTGGGAAAGGAAGGTTGAGAGGGAACTGGTCAGAGCAGAGAGAGAGGGATTTCTAGGAAGTTCTTCCTTGTTTTCAAAACGGGACTAGAAGCAGAAACTTGCCTTTTCCTGCCTTTGGATGTTGAATGAGGATGATGTGATGCCTGGAGGTGTGGCAGCCATCTTGTGACCTTGAGGAGAAGGTGAATTGTAGAGAAGTAGACCCAGAGCCACAAAAGTGACCTTCAGTCAGAGTCCCCTTGCTGAGCCCTGTCAAGCCCAAGAACCATGAAAGACAATAATGAAATATTGAACTGTTGTAGTTTAAAACATTATAGTTTGGAATGATTTATTATACAGCAATAAAAACCAGCACAGTGTTTCACAGATTTGGTGAATTAATGCATTGGGAACACGATTAGGTGAAATTTTTTTTCTAAGAGAAGCCGCCACATAAAAGAATCCAAGAGTTTCCAATGAGTGGCAGTGACCTCAGGTCCCCTGGAGTGACTCACCTCTGCTCCAGAGAGTTCCTCAATGGCCTCTCGTGAACACTTTTATGTAAGGTGAGAGGTGAGATATGGGTGACCCGGATCTGGCTAACCCGTAGCTTTTGGAACATCACCCATACATAGCTTAGGAATCTTGCCAGCCCAGTCTGCAGACACTTAGCGGGGATTTGGTCACTTGGCCTCAACTGGCGGTTCAGTGAGTCTTGCCTGGAGAATATCATTGAATGTCATCGGCTCTACCTCAAGGTGCCCGCAGCACAGAGGGCGGGACTCCAGGACACAAATCACTGGAAAAGGAAGCGTCAGCCTGTCCAGAAGACATATCAAGATCACAAGCATCTGGCAAGTGACAGGGGCAGCACCAGAGGCTACCACAGGAGGACAGATCAGGACTTCCAGACCTCCTCCCACCCACATTTGCAAACTGGACATACCCTCCCCCATCAGACTGAGTTAGCCCGTGAACTCTGGGTCAATTCAGGCAGAAGAAAGGAGGGCCCGAAGGAGACACTGGACTTTCTGCTAATTGAAAGTGGAAGCTCAAGCTGGTTTTACTTTGAAAAATGTAGGAGTTGGGCTTCTATGAATCCCCCAGGGAACGAGGCATGTCATGCTGCTTATGTAAAATCTGGACATCCCATGAGGAAGGAAGCAGTTAAGAGTGAATACTCTAGGATACGTTCTGCAGAAATTAACATTGTAAATCAACTATACATCAATAAAATAAATTTTTAAAATTCCATCAAAAATCAGTACTGTGGTGGAAAAAAAAAAAGAGAGAGAATGAATACTCTGGGTGCAATCTCAACTCTACCACTTCTCAGCCGGGTGGTCTTAGGCAGGTTGTTTAAACTTTCTGTGTCTTGGTTTCCCCATCTGTAAGATAGGGATGGTGGTTGTACTCCTCAGAGTACTCCTGAGAAACAGAACCAACAGGATGTACAGAGAGAAATTTACTTTAAGAAACTGGCTTGCACAGTTGTAGGGGCTGGTTAATCTAAACTCTGTAGGGCAAGCTGGGAGCTTAGACAATCCCATCTCCACCGCCTACACACACTCCACCATCTCGTACATCTTAGCTTGGCACAGGAGACACCTGACCTCCAAGAATTATCTAAAACAACCATTTCCTCTTTCACACTGGGGCTTCCCAGGTAGCTCAGTGGTCAAGAATCCACCCACCAATGCAGGAGACATGGGTTCGATCCCTGGGTCAGAAAGATCCCCTGAAGAAGGAAATGGCAACCCACTCTAGTATTCTTGCCTGGAAAATCCTATGGACAGAGGGGCCTGGTGGACTACAGTCCATGGAGCTGCAAAGAGTCAGACATGACTGAGCATGTGTGCACCACTTTTTCGTTCACACTACTGGCTGCAGCTCCACTAAGCTGCCTCCAGATGGAACCTGGTCCATCCCAGCTCTGCACTGTCACACCTGTTCTTCTCTCTTGCCTGATCCCCACCATAAGGATGATAAACTTCTGCCCATCCTTCCAGACCCAGAGTGCCTGATCCCCTCTAGGCAATACTGACCCTGTCTTCCCTCTCTGCTTACACTGTACCCTGTGGACATCTCTCTTTCTTCCCCCTCCCCAACAAGATTGCCAAGTTCCTGAAACTGGAGATTTTGTCTTTTTCATCTTCTGGTCTCCCCTTGTCCACTTGTCCCTGGCACAAAGGCATCTGACAAATGTTGCAGGTGAGTTGAATGGTTCACTCCTGCTTGTGTCTGCTGACAGGGAGCGCACTTCTCCCCAGGCAGCCTGTTCCTTTTTCAGAAACTCTAACCTGCTGGGATGGTACAAAAAGTATGAACATGGGATTTCTACAGAATATCTGGCTCTCAGAACTGGATGAAGACCATCTTTCAGTTAGTTGTCCATTTTTTGCTCTCCTTCTCTTCTTCCTGAAGAGAAAGACAATTTTTTTAATTACTCAAGAGAAGCTAATTTTATGTATATGATAAAGTCATGAGAAAAAGTTGTGTTGGCAAGGAGTTTTAAGAAGAAAGGTGCCCAGACTTCCCTGGTGGTCCAGTGGTTGGGATGTCACCTTCCAATGCAGGGGGTATGGGTTTGATACTTGGTCAGGGAGCTAAGATCCCACATGCCTCAGTGCCAAAAAATCAAAACATAAAACAGAAGCAATATTGCAATAAATTCCACAGAAGACTTTAAAAGTAGTTCACACCACACACACACACACACAAAAAAAAAAAAAAAACAAGGAGGAAGGGAAGAAGTAGTGATGTGGCCTATGTATTGGGGGATCTTTTAAGGGCCTTCAAGAAACTCAAGAATGGGATTTCTCCTTAATTACTTTCTGTTGTTGAATGGTCTAATTTAAACATGACATTACTCTGAGACTGAGCTACATGAGTCTCCAAGTTTATCAGGGTTACACCCAGTTAGTGGTACATTGTTTTGTGCTCAGATACATCTTTCTCTTTGGTGCTGTGACCTTTACTTGTGTGAATGCACAATCATGTTGATGAGCATCTAGTTTAGAACCTGCAATCTCTGAAGTTTGTGATCTAACCGTGTGTAACTTTGATGAATATTTCCCCCTACACCTCCTACCCCAGCCTCCTATACTACTGGAACATCAGAACAGTTGGCCCCATAGCTGAGGCCTCAGGATCAGTGATTATCAGCACCATCAGGCGACATCCCTTCTTTATAACAAATATTTGGTAACAACTCCTTTATTATCCTAAAATGAAGCTCATTGATAATATAATCTACCATATCTATAATTTAAAAATTTTAATATCATGTCCTAGCTATGATATGTACAAAGATAAAAAGAAAGCTTTTTAATGATCAAATAAAATGCTTTTCAATGTTTAAATGCTCAGGCATGATGGCACCAGAAGACACGTGAAGCAATTCAGTGTTTGCACCTATTCAGATTCACCACCTATGCAATACTTTCCAGCACAAGTTTGTTGGGTGGGGAACTGCCTAGTCAGGACAGGCCAGGCTATGCTGCAGTGACAAACAATCTTCTCCCAACCCCTCAAGGTGATTTCTCACTCACATTTCACCTTCAGTGTGGTTGGGAGGGGCTCTGCTCCTCACTGAGACCCAGTTGGACCACAAGCACCCCATCTAGACCTGCACGATCACCGCCCCCGTGACTGCTGCCGAGAATACTCATTAGCTCGTAAAACCTCCACTGGCAGTGACACACATCTCCTCGCATTTCATTGGCCACACAAGCATTATGGCCATACCTACCTTGAAATATCCTACCACATGCCTGAAAGAGGGGATGTCAGATTATGCCTTAGAATCCATAATCCATAATAATGGCCACAGTCACCACAATCCCGTGGTGGCACTGCCATGGGGGGTGTCATTTTTCTGAAATGGTGAACAGGACTTGGAAAGTTCCCAATAATAATTTTTCCCCAATTTACACAGTAGCTGTAATCCTGAAACATTTGATGCATTTTTAAACAATTCAAAGACAGTGTATATATAAGTAAAATTTATAAGTTCTAGAGTAAGGGTCTAGATCACAGGATAAATCTTTTCTGTGTGTTTTTTCCTGTACATTCCAAAACACCCAGCACGCCTCCCTCTCCCCTCCCCCAACCAAATGGCAATACTGATGGAGCAGGAAACACTCCACCAATACCCAAATACCACCTTGGGGACAATACAGGTCCTACTGTGAGCCACTCATCTAGGCTAGTGGTTGGGGCAAACCTTTTGCAACAGGATACCCTTCTTTGGCTTACTTCTAACAAAATATCATCAGACTCTAAATATTACTTTGGCTGAAAGTCCTACTGCTCTAGCTGAGGTAGGGGTGCCCATTCTGCAAAACCCCTGCTCTGCCATACCTACTCCTTCCCACACCTGTCAGAAGACTCTGAGTCCCAGTACTCAAAACCTGTGCTTGGACTTCCCTGATGGTTCAGTGGTAAAGAACTCACCTGTCCATAGATGAGACAGATCTTCCTAATCCAGGAAGATCCCGTATGCCGCAGAGCAGCTAAGACCACGTGCCACAGCTATTGAGCCTTCACTCTAGGGCCTGGGAGCCACAACTCCTGAGCCTGCGTGCTGCAACTACTGAAGCTCACACCTCTAGAAGCTATGCTTTAAGGTAAGAAGCCCCCACAATGAGAAGCCCCTGCACCACAATGAAAAGTAGCCCTTGTTCATAGCAACTGGAGAAGCTCCATGGAAAACAACAAAGACCTAAGGCAGCCATAAAAAAAAAAAAAAAAAAAACTGGGGCTCCAAATAACCTGGTTTCATCATTCACTAAACACACAAGCTCACCGCCCCTCTGTGATGAGTGGGGGGCCACCCTGCCCTCTGAATGTTTTGAATTGGATAAATCTCTGAAAAACTTTTGATGAGGTGGTTGAACTCTGCATTCACCATGATGAAGGGAAAGGCCACCAGCCAGAATGTGAAACATTCTATACCTGGGACACGAGATACTCACTTTCCTTGAGAAGATAATATCCTTTGGTGAGTGGAAATATTTCCAGCCAAGATCCTGGTCTTCTAACTGTGGTAACACAGGTTCAATGTTTTTCACTTTCTGTGGGAAATGTCAGCACAGAAAAAGTTTCGTATCTGTGGGTAAAGTGTACGCATACTCACGTGGTTGGACCAAGGCAACAGAATTGATGTGGGTCAACATAGGGTGAAGCTTTTGTTGCTGTTTTTTTTTTTCTTTAAAGATGCATCTTCCACTTGCTTGGGGACAAAAAATGAAGCTTGTATGTGTGTCTGTGAGAGAGAGAGGGAGGGTGTACAGTGAAAAAGAAAATGCAAGATATAATTTAAATTATGGATTAAAAGGCAAATGTGTGTGTGATATCTGGTAGACTTTATGAAGCCTGGCCTGTCATTTGTTTGGGCATCACCTGATCCCTCCAGGTCCGCTCAGTTAAAGGTTTGCCAAGTCAAGAGCTCAAATGAGTCATCGCATACACAGCCCTTCACGGTTTATCGCTTAGAGTTTCTCAGATCTTACCCAAGCCCTGGTTTCTTTTATGTCCTCTCCAACTTCTCAGCCTGTCTCCACCCCCAAAAGCCACAGTCCTGGGCAGAGATGTTAGAGCCGGATTTTAGAGTCCAAAGAGGTCACCTCAGCTGTCCCAGGGGCCTGAGTCCTGTGGATTTCAGAGCAGCAGGTAAAAGGTCAAGACTGGACCTCACAGCGGAGGGTTTAGACAGCTGTTCACACACTCAGACTCACACATAGAACTGTCCACACTCTGGCATCCTCACAGAACCACACACACACACACACACACACACACACACAGCTCAACCTCAGGAACCAGATATTCAGAATCAGGCTCCACTGATGCTGTCTGAATCATCTAATGTTTCAAATGTTCAAAAGGAAAAATAAATATATAAATGGGACTTTCCTGGTGGTCCAGCAGTTAACACTCCATGCTTCCACTGCAGAGGGCACGGGTTCAATTCCCGGACGGGGAACTAAGATCCCACATGCCGTGGATAAATAAATAGAATGTTCTACAGTTGAGAACATGCCTTCATGTCCAGGAAAGAAACAAGGGCAGCTTCATTCCCATCTTCAATTCACACCATTTGAACTGCCATAATAGAGTGGGAGTTGGGCCAGGGGATAGGGACACGAAAATGAGCAAAGCCGAGGGGACCTCTACCTTCTGTGTCCAACACAAAAAGTCAAAGGGAACAAACAAAACAGGGGAAAAAACAAACCCATAATCATAAATTGTAGTAAAGATGTCCACTTCTGGAAAGATGGCAGACTAGATGGGGTGAAATACATATTCCTAACACCTCAATGATTCTGGATAAAGGAATATTTGAGAAATTGAAAAAAAAATAAAAGGTATAACTGCACAAGAAGACAAGGAAAATTCTTCCCAGGATGCAAAATAACCATGAGATGGAAACTAGGAAAGAGTCATGGAGGAGGGTGTGAGCCATGTGAGAAATATTTCACGGAGATTCCAGAAGGTGATGATAGAGTATATGCAGGAAAGGTGACACTGAAGAGCTACTTTATATATGAATATACATAACATGTATTGGCCAACAAATAATCCGCCATCTCTATGGCTCGTCCCCGGACTGGACCCCCCAACCTCCCCAGAATCCTCAAGGCTCAGCCTTCCCATATCTGTACGGGAAGAGCCCTAAGCCCATAAGCTCCTGGAAGACGGGGCCAGGCCTGTGGGTTTCACCAGGGCACTATGGAGGGAGCCCAGGACCTGGCATGATGTAGCCGTCAATAGATAACATGTCGGATGAATGCATTTTTCTGCTGCCCTCAAAGCCTAACACAGATTCTTTCCTCTTCACTCCCACTCCACAGAAGGTGGAGACTGTTTGCTTTATTTGAAGCTAGGACCCTTAGTCCCAAACCTGGGGCCTGGTCCATAATATTTGCTCAAGAAATATGTGTTAGGTTAATGCAGAATACATTCCATTGCAGGATCACATTTAAAAAGTATTAGCCTGCATTTTCCCCTGAAACTTCCTTTCCTCCTTTGCTCTTTCCTTTTGAGACAGCCAGGTATTTCTGTGCCCAAACCTCAGGAAAAGACTTGACAGCTGAAAGTAAGAAAAACACGTCCCTTGCCTGGATTTGCAGATTCAAAAGCTCAGGCCTGAGAGGACCAGAAAGAACACACAGAAAGGAAAAAAGATTTGGAGGAAATCATGAGGCATCCATGCTGTCCAGGTTGGAAAATTGTTTTCTGAACCATCAGAAGGAAAGTAGTTGAAAGGAAAGAATAAGATTGCAGCTGGTGGAGGTTACCAAAGAAAGTGGTTGTGTTTGTGCTGGAGGCCACCGCGAGCTCACAGAGCACCCTTATGTGAATGAGGACGAAGCACCCTTTCCCAGTGCGCAGTTTAGCAACTGGGGTACAGACTGGGTCCAGCTTCATCAGTCCCCTGGCCAGGCGCTCGTGTGCAGTGTACACCCTGTACCGCTGTACAGGGCGGCCAGGCATAAGCCCTGCTAATCCCTGCGAAGGTGAGAAAGCTCGGACAGGCCCATGGGGTCTGAACAGAGGAAATTTCTGCCTCATATCCCAGGTGGAGAGCACTTGGGGTGGGTATGGGGTTCCCTGGAAAGAAGTGGCACCCAGCAAAGGGAGCCTCGGGTGGCCTCAGAATTTCCTTAAGTGCCTGATGGGGACAATAGCTCAAGACCAGGTGGCGTGCAGCACCCCGAGGATACTACTGGGGACAGATGACAATAGTGATCAGATTGCCACCTCCCTGCCCATATACCCCACAGCCCGGCACGTATAAGCTTCTTGGAATTAATTAGTCAAAATCCCAGGGACATTTGGATTGTGAGGAGTGGGGATGGGGGTTTCTTAAAGAGATTGAGGTGAAGTATTTGCCATCCAGCCACACTGAGGATTCTGAACAAAAATTTGAATTGTAGAAAAAATGTGCCTTTTTTGCACATCAAAGGTATAAACTGAGCTTCTCTTACCTGCTGAGCTCCACAATTATTTGTTATGTGAATACTGACGGTGTGTGACAAATACCTGGTACTTCTCTGCGACCCTGAATTTTATTCAGTCCTGATTTAATCATCAGAACACACGTGTCTCCATGACTAGATGGTCAATTGCTTGAGGGTAGGGATCAAATTATTCCTTTTTAAATCCCGCATACATATCCCACACAGAAGTATCCCTCACTTGGGCGTTCAGTGGAGTTACTATATAAATGCATGGAATTTTTCTCCAGGCTCCAAGATCCCCCTCCAGCTGTTTTCCCCTCCACTCATCTCTCAACTTATCAGATTGCATAAGAATTCCTGAAGCCTGAAGCAGAGCAGGAGAACTTTAACTCTGCCCTCTGCTGCTGCAGCAGGGCCGGATGAATGAGCCTGTTAGGATTTGAGACATGTCTATTTCTGAAGATGGGCTCTGGTTGGTTCAGTGGCTGTGAAACCTGGCATAGTCTGAGATTTGGGGCAGGGAGTTCGGGCTCATCACAGGGGTCTGACCGCTCGAGGGAGGGGGCATCAGGTTGCCTGTCCTGGGAGCCCCTGGAGATGTATGGGGCGGAGGACTCGGGGCTTCCCACAGATGGTGCCCTGAGTCTTGAATGCTCTTCAAGCTTCTCTCAGCTTGGGTACCCGCATTGATCCAGACTACCAGACCCCTTTCTGCAGCCTGTTCCAGCCTGCTACCTGGCTGCCGCAGCCACAGGCCAAAGTTTTATTCTAGTTCCCTGCAGCGAAACTTACACATTCCACCCATGCGCTCGCTCAGCCTTTGTAGACAAGGACTGTGTCTCTTGGCCTGAGCTGGTAAGTTATTCTCCATGCTTCTGCCCTTTCTCTGTGGCCAGAAGGTCAGCCCTGCCACCGGCTGGCCGCCTAGTCGTCTCCTCAGCTGGAGTCCCTGCCAGCTTCCAGGCTGCACTTTAAACCGAGTTCTGCCACTTACTAGTGTCCTTGAGCATCTTTCCTAAGTTGTGGTAACCATGATGACCGTCTTCCCCTGAGTCTGCATCTTCTCTGGGCCCCCACACTTGCTCTAGGGCAGCGGTCCCCAGGGATCCGTCTCTTCCATGGACGGGTGTGAGGGGTGGAGGTGGGGGATAGGGGAATGATTTCGGGATGACTCAAGTGTATTACTTTCATTGTGCATTTTATTTCTATTATTATTACATCAGCTCCACCTCAGATCATCAGTTATTAGATCCCAGACATTAGGGACCACTGCTCTAAGGGATGAAAAACACCAGACAGAGACTGTGACGTGAGAAATCTTTTATTAAACCAGGTGTCACTCCCCCACCTGAGAAGGGACATTTATGTTGCAGACACCATGCCTCCATGCCTCCCTAGGGCTGGGTGTGGCTGTCCCACCCGGCCCACACTTCCTTCTCAGGGCAAGCCGACACTCTGCTGTCTTCAAGGGGCTAGGTGATGGGGTCAGAGAATTAGGCTGGAGTTTAGGTTGACAGCTTGGACTGGGGGTTTAAGGTGAGGGTAAAGGTGCAGGTCAGTTTAGAGGTTGGTAGGAACTGGTTTGGGATTGAGGTGACAGGAAAGTTGAGTTTGACCCAAACTCAGCCATCCACAGTCAAGCTTCTCCTGGTTTCCAAGTTGATGACCCTCCACTGAAAGCCCGGTCCCCAGGCCTCTCCCAAGGCTCCCTCCACCCCCAACCCAGCCACCTCCTCCACCCACCTCTCTAACCAAAGCACACACTCTGAAGCAAACCCTATAACTACTTGGGATTCAGTCCCGCCCGCCCTGCCCAGGTGGGTGGGGTGAGGGGCACGGGGGTGAGGCTTAGCCTTGGAAGCCCAGCACCTTGTACTGGGCAGCCATGTCGTTCCGGAACAGTTCCAGGGCCTTGCTCATGGCGCCCTGGGCGTCAGCACCGAAGTCTGAAGGATGCTTGGCATGTAGAACATGGATGATGGCGTCAGAGATGAACTGCGGGGACAGGAGCAGAGGGGTGCTGGTCACCGGCAGGACAAGCCTGGGGCCAGATGGGAATCAACCCCAGCCCCAGCTTTGCTTTACTGCAGGGCCATTTACTGAGCATGTATTATATATCAGGCCCACTTAATATATATCAGGCACACTTCTGAGTAGCCTCCATGGATTAACTCCTTTAATCCCCACAACCCATGAGACAAGTACAGATGGGATAATAGAGGCCCATCTTAATACAGAGGAGGAAAGGTCAGACCTTGGGCTTGTGGTCACAGTCACATGGCTTGGTAGGTTGGCTACCCCCACCCCAACCAGGGGCTTCCGAGGTGGCTCAGAGTAAAGAATCCACCTGCAATGCTGGAGATGCAAGAGACATGGGTTCAATCTCTGCGTTGGGAAAATCCCCTGGAGGAGAGCATGGCAACTCACTCCAGGATTCTTGCTTGGAGAATCCCATGGAAAGAGATGGGCTACAGTCCCTAGGGTCACAGAATTGGGCATGACTGAAGCGACTTAGCATGCACACACGCTACCCACCTCTACTATGTTCAGGATGTTTTATTGTTCAGTCGCTCGGTCCTGTCAGACTCTTTGCAACCCCATGGACAGCAGCACGCAAGGGTTCCCTGTCCTTCACTATCTCCCTACATGTTCTCATTCTCATATCCATTGAGTCAATGATGCCATCTAACCATCTCATCCTCTGTTGCCCCCTTCTCCTGCCCTCAATCTTTCCCAGCATCAGGATCTTTTCCCATGAGTTGGCTCTCCACATCAGATAGGCAAGGTATTGGAGGTTCAGCTCAGGACGAGGACCCAACCTATTACATGGTTTTAATCCAGGATTTTGCAATCAGAAAGTCTAGAAAATACTTCCATGTGTGTGGATTTAATTTTTGCATTTAATGACTTAGGATGGTGATCTCTTTCAGTAGCCTTTTGGAGGGATGGTGGGGGGAGGGTGGTCAGAACATCTTATTTTCTGTACCAAGCACGGAGCTGGTACTCAGAAGCGTTGGTGGAAGGGAAGGAGAGAGAGGAAGAGGAAAGGGACCAGGCCGATGCTCGGGCCCAAGACTGATAATATGTTACAGCAGCCTCACCGTCACTGTTGGCTCTACCATCCACATTGTCATGCCCAGAAAGATGGGCACAAACATCTCCACAGCACAGGGCTGCTTTAAGGGACTGAGCAACCTTATATAATAAGAAGCTACTTGCTTTTTCAACAGTTCAGAAAGATTTGATGCCAATTTCGGCTGTGGCCTGTGGACAAGGGGTGTCATTTTACAGAGACCCAGACAGAGGTCATGTTGCAAGTGGATGGGAGAGTTGGAATCTGAACCCAGGGGACTGTAGACAAACAACAGCCAGAGCCAGGGAGACAGAGGCCACCACTGGTGGGTTTGTTCATATTCTCCAGCATCCGGGGTACAAGTGGCCAAGAGCTGACGGGTGGGGGTGAGGGGAGCACGTGCAGGGGCAGCCTCAGAAGCGCAAATGTCAACACCTAGTAAACCCTGCTTGGCTCAGAAACCGGGACAGCGCCACAGACACCTACTGCTGGGCATCGAATGGGACATGTGTTTAATTCCCTTTTAATGTCATAAACATAAAGCCAAGTGAGGGGATGAGCTGACCTAGCGAGAACGTGGAGACCCAGGTTCCAGGCCCAGTTCCAGCCTGACCTCCACGGATGACCTCACATGTAAGACAGGGATCCTGACCCCACTGGGTCCCTCAATTCAGCCTTTACTGAGTCAACTTCTGAATCACTAATACTTAGAAAATTGTGGGCTGGGGCAGCTCGAAGACTGAGAAAAGACTTTAGCACCCAGCACCCTCTGGGGCCCCCTTGCTCACACGTGAGAAGGAGCAATTTCTCATGAAGAGCATAGACAAAGGTTCCACGGTGAGGGGATAGCAGACGTGGGGCACTGTCTTAATTTTTTGCAGTAGCTCAGACGGTAAAGCGTCTGCCTGCAATGCAGGAGACCTGGGTTTGATCCTGGGTCAGGAAGATCCCCTGGAGAAGGAAATGGCAACCCACTCCAGTACTCTTGCCTGGAAAATTCCATAGATGGAGAAGCCTGATGGGCTATAGTCCATGGGGTCGCAAAGACTCGGACATGATTGAGCGACTTCACCTCCACTTTCTTTTCAAACTTGTTTTAAGTAGACCTGGTTCTAGTCTGCTAGCTGGTAGTCCTATTCCTAGACCGCGTTGGTTTCTCTCTAAGCCTGTCTGCTCGTTGCTAGAGGCAGGATCCATCATTCAAGCTGGGTTGTGAGCCCCGGCCTGTCACTGGGGTTCAGATATGGAAGAAGCCAGGGTCTGACCTTGAGGAGCTCCTGTCCCAGCCAGGAGACAGCTGGGTAAAGAGATAAATTACAATACAGCTGGCAGGCGCCACGGCAGGGATGGAATAAATGCCTTTGCCGGGGAGGGCTGGCAGGTGGAGCAGCTGACTGCCTCGTGGGCCAGAACTGAAGAGGTGGCTTCTGAGCTGGGCCTTGGAGAATGAACAGGGATTTGCCGAGAGAAGATGGGGAGGCGAAACCACCACTTGTGCAGAATCCCAGGGGCAGGAACTGTTCCTCATGTCTGTGATGCTGAGATGGGCAGGCAGAATTGTTTGTGTGTGATGTGGGAGAGCAGGTGGGGCTTCCCCGGTGGCTCAGAGGGTGAAGAATCTGCTTACAATGCAGGAGACCTGGGTTCGAGATCCCCTGGAGGAGGGCGTGGCAACCCACTCCAGTATTCTTGCCTGGAGAATTCCACAGACAGAGGAGCCTGGACTGACAGGCTACAGTCCAGCGGGTCACAAAGAGACAGACACAACTGAGCAGCTAACAGTTTCAAAGTAACAGTTGGGAGAGAAGGTAGGGGAGCTGGATGGTGAGGCTGAAGATGATGGTGATGGTATTTGTTTATGGGAGACATTGTACCATCAGGAATTAAGAGCGTGAGTTCCAGAGTACCATAGATCAGACTGTATCTCTTGGCTTAGAAGCTGTGTGACCGGGGGCAGGCTACTCAACCTCTCTGAGCCTTCAGTTTCCAAATCAGTAAAATGGGGATGAGAAGAGTACCTGCCTGGGGAAGAGAATGCTATTTACCTGCCCAATGGCCATTTTCACCTTCTTCCTTGTAAGAGAACACTAGTTTGTATTTGGAGTGGCAATAGACTACATTTCCCAGCTTTCCACACAGATAGACGTGATCTCATGACTAACTTCTGGACAATGAGATGTAAATAATTGTTGGGTGAGATGCCTAGGGTTTCTCTAAAAAGAGGCTTTGTCTCTTCTTCCTGCTCTCTGTTTGGAATATGGACCAGAAAGCTGGAGCTCCAGCAGCTATCTTCGACCATGAGTCAACTTTGAGGGTAGACACCATATTTATGCCAAGGATGGCAACATAGAAAGAGCCTGTGTCCCCGGTACCTATGGGGCTTCCACACCAGCTCTGGGTTCCTGACCTCTGAACTTCTTTTGTGAGAAAAAAAGACGCTGAATGCAGTTCCTAAGCTCATGAGGGTAATCGTGAAAGTTCCATGTAGTGACCCAGGCAAACTGTTTCTTATAGCCCATCCTAACCAGAATTTATCATAACTAACCTTACCTTCACTGTTACACCAAACTGCCTGCGGCCCCCATCCTCAGGGATGATAGCCACAGGGCCCTTTGTCCCCCAGTTCTCTAGTTCTTCTTGCCACATCTCTCCTCCCACTGGGTCTAGACACAGGACTTGAAACTCAGACTGTCCCCAGCCCACCCAACTTTTCAGTCCACCACAGGAGATTCAAGCCAATTGCTTATGCCTCGGACACCTGAGGCGCCCTCTCTTCATCCGTAAAGATGCTGGAACTAATCATTCCCACCCACAATTAAGCCCCAGCTACTGAACTCCTGCCACAAGAGTCCTGTATATGTCTGACTTGCAGTGGCACAGAGTAGGAACTGGGTTTCTGGAGGAATAGAGAGCTAGTCTGAACCCTGGTTCTGCTGTTTGGTGCCTCTGTGACCGGGGCAAGCTGCTTAAACTCTCTGTGCGTCCGTTTCCTCCTCTGTCAGGAGGGTATGACAGTGGTGCCTCCCCGTGGACAGAATGCAAGCTGTGTACTTCCCAGCCACTTCTCCCTTGGTAACAAGATACTCATCTGGGGGAAAAATATGTTTACTCTCAATGACCCAGGAGGAAGGCCAAGTGGGTAGCAGCCCACTTTACAGATGAGAAAACTGGGGGATAAAGAGGAACAACACAGGTCACCCAGCAAGTTATAACTGAGCTGGGACTTGAACCCGAACCTCACACCTTCGAGGCCTCGCCTTCCATCCTCCCAGCCACCCGGCCCTGCCACTCACCTCCAGGTACTTGACAGGGATCTTGTGCTTGTTGGCGTGTGACTCGGCCAGGTGCTTCACCTCTGCCTCGTGGTGACCCTTCTTCTTCAGGATGCCCCCCAGGGCCGTGAGGACGGTGTTGCCATGCTTCTTCAGGTCCTCGGAGGCCTTCATCTCAGCCTCTGTCTTCAGGTGCTTGAACTTGTCGAATTTCTCCAGGGTCTCGGGATGACCTGTGAAGAGTCTGGGGGGTACAAGGAGGGCTTGAGTTAGACACAGGGGCCAGGAGGTGGCCAGACTCCAGTTCAAATCCGCAGCCTCCCAGTTGCTGAGAGACTTTGGGCAATTCACTTCACCCCTCTGTGCTTCAGTGTCCCCATCCAAGGAACGGGGATAACGAGTCCCACCTCATAGAAGTGTGAGGACTGAATTGAAAGAGATGGTACAGCTGAGGGCCACACAGGAAGTGTCCTATAAATGCTTGCTATTACTATTTTTAGCATCATCATCTGCTTCATTGATACTGTGAAGAGCTGGAAGGAAAAACATCTGCATGGTACCTGGCCTCACTCCCGTTTGCTCTAAGTTGTTGGGAGCAAAGATGACTAGATGGCGTCAGAGTGGAGCAGGGAGGAGCACGGGGGCTAAAGGATTTGTGGAGCATGTGCTGTGTGCCAGGCCTGTGCTAGGCTCTGCACTTGCACTTCCCTTTGGGAATGTGTTATCCCCATTTTACAAATGAGGGAACAGAGGCTGAGGAGTATGAGGTCCTAGCTCAATATCACATAGCCGGGGTGCAGACGAGCCAGACTGAAATCAGGTCTGAGTGACTCAAAATGAAGTCCATGCAGGGGACCATCTCTGCAGCTTTCTGCCCGAGGATCATCCTTTGGCCGCTTAAATACTTCCAGCTCCAGGAGGCTCACTACTCCCTGTGACAGCTTTTCTAGTCTGAACAGCTCTCAGGCTCAGAAAGCTCTTGCTTATTTTGCTCTGCCTCCCTGTTCTTCCCAGGCCCCTCACAGTACTGATGGTGAGACTCTCTTGTGGGATCCATCTGCCAAAGACCAGGTCCCCACTCCTGCCAGGGACCCAGTGAGCTGGCCGCAATGATCCGAGGAGTCACCTGTTGCCTTGGACTTCAGTCTTTCATTCTGCAAAAAGGTGGGGATCGGTTAAAGGGAGTCATACCTGCCACGGGGAGGAGGGAGAGATTTTCCCCATTTCACTCATGGGCAAAGGGAAGACTGCAGAGGTAGGTGACTTGTCTAGGGTCACATGTCTGGTCAGTAGCACAGCCCAGACACGAACCTACACAGATGGTTCCATAACTCATGCTCTCTCTTTTGTGTCGTACCCAGAGACCTCTGCCAGAGTGACCCTGTCTGCTGGGCTTTTCTTCCTCTTGTCCGACGGCTTCAGTTCCTTGAAAGCTTACTCTTTTGTGGTTTCCTGGCTCTGGAACACCCTTAAGCCTAACTGTGGACACACTCCAGTGTGCACAAGTATCTCACGGCACATACCCATAATCACACACACACACACACACAGGGCATAGCACAGGCAGGGAGCGCCCCTTTCCCCCAGAAGCGTGTCCCTTCTGCTTTCCCAGAACACCCAGCGCTGCCCATAGCCATGCTCAATGTCACTCCCTCATCTGGGGCCCCGGCCAAGCCTTCTACACCACTGACAGCTCATCTCCAGCACCTTTCACCCCAGGGTCCCTGATCTCCTGACTATTATTATCTGGCGACAATGATCCTTGAACTCCTGCCTGACAGATGCAAGACCCAGAACCCACAGGTGAAGGTCGGGACACTGGAGGGAGACTCTCTGGGGAAGAAAAGGACTGAGGACCTGGGACCCAAGGCCGCCAGGGATCTGAGACATCTTGGGAGACTCCCGGATGTCTGGGGAAGAGACTAAGCACTGAGAATTATGAAAGCTGAGTTCTGGCCCCAGTTCTGCCTCTGCTGTGCTCTAGGATGTTGAAAAAGTCACTCAGCTGCTCTGGGTCTTGGATCAACTATCTGTAAACCTAAAAGTTGATTTCTCAGCTTCCAAGTTCTAAGGCTTGACCCCTCCAACCCGGACCTCACCCTACACTCTTAGCACTTGTCAGCCAGAGAGGGAGCCCCGGATCTACCTTAACAGTGCAGAAAAACCTGGCTCCTGAATGCCCACCAGATCTTCCTTCCTACAGCTGCCTCCCTCCACTGTCCCCAAGGCCGGCAGCTGGGAGTCCCTGGGAAGCCACAGGAGACCCTACCTGGGTACTTGTGACAGTGGTAACTCAGAAGATGAGCAGATGGAAGGCCCTCACCCTGTGGAAATGGGTGGGCGAGCAGGTGGGGCATTTCTTCCAGTGTTTCAGAAGCACGCACTCGCCTTGTGCTTTCATCTTCAATCCTGTCGTCAACCTGCCTAGTTTATTACAGGTCAGTGGGAAAGGAGGCCAGTTCCCAGCTGTGCTCTGAGCTGAGACCCAACCAGACACCCACACGAAAGATGGAAGATGCTCCCAGGCCTGCATAAATTCTTCTCTGCTCTAGAACCCAAGAACCAGATGAGGGTGGGAACGCATTTCTAGTGTGCTAAGACTGTGGGCCGATGTGGCATAGGGTTCAAGAGTGGGCGTGCTGGTCCAGGCTGCTGGATTTGAACTCCAGCTTTGGGACTTCAGGCAAGTCACTTAACCTCTCTGTTAAACGTGGAGATTATAATAACGTCTACCTCATGAGGTTATTGTGAGGCTGAAATGAGTTAATATATATGAACACTTAACACAGGGTCTAGGGATCAGTGTGTAATGTATATACATATTTGCTGTCCTCATCGAAATCTCTAGGACATTATCACCATCACCATCATCATCTGCACCACCCTCACCAGCTCCGTCATCACCATCATCTCTTCCATCATCATCTCCATCATCCTCACCACCATCATCCTCATCACTAGGACTGGGAATCTTGGGTTCTGTCTGTAGCTGCCATTGGTTGACTGGGACCCTTGAGCCATGTTTCCTCCCAGTGACATGAGACATACTGATCACCAGCAGTGATTTCCCAATTTTTCATGGCCTCAAAATCGTTTGTCCAAATGTTAAAATAAATAAAGCAGAAAAGATCTGGGGAAAAGAAGGAAAGGCAGGGGCACAAAGCCCTCTTCAGCTGCTCTCCACCCTCCTAAAAACCTCCGTTTCCTGGAGCCAGACTCTGCAACCGACCTTCCAGCTATTATGTTCTAGGACATAATGATCATGTACTTGCAGTGAAGCCCTCAGAGTTTTATTAACAGACCGAACAGAATTGCTATCTGTCATAACCAGAGGAGTGGGAGAAATGACCTTTTCAAGAAGAGTAAGAAAGCCCAGGTTCGGCATCTGGAACAGAATCACAAGGTCATTTCTCACAGGGCACCCTGGGAGTCAGCATCCCCTTCTCCCTGTCCCTGGCCCCCAAACACCAAGAGGGCAGAAGCCAAGAGGGCAGAAGCCGTCGGCGTGGTTTCTGCATGTCTTCAGCTTAAGACGTGATGGGTCAGCAGTCTCCAGCATCACGTCTCGCCCCTGGCTCCTGGCCCCTGGCAGTTTTCTCTGATCCACCCTGGGAAGGGAGGGGCTGTTTCTCCCATGATACAATACCCCAAGTCTCCTTCCAGACCTCCAAGTCACTGACTTAGGGCTGACAGCCCCCAGATCACCTGGAAAGACTCCTGTTTGGCAAGCTGGTCTCCCACCAAGCTACCCTGCCTCCTCTCCAAAAGCAAAGCAGGATCAAGGACTCAAAGAATGCCAAGGCATGAGGGTGGGCGGATCTCAGAGACCATGAAGGCAATCCCTCCACTCAACAAATAGGGAAATGGGACCCAGAGAGGATTAGTGACTTGTCCAAGGTCACACAGCAAGGGGAGAGCTGAGGAATTGATGTCTACTTTGGACAGTCTTCTGTCCAATCAAATGGGACCTGTTGCAGTGCCAGGAGCCAACGGACAGAGACGTAAGAGGAGAAAGACACAGAGAAAAACCCCAAGATGCCAGTTAGATTCAACAGGGAGCTTGACCATCCTTTCTCATGTGTTTTTGGCGTGGGTCACTAAGGGCTGAAACTCCAGGTAATAGCGCTTATGGCTTACGTCTGGGTCATTCTTCCAGACACGGGAGCTGGAAATGAGTGAAGCTTGAGGGAGGCTGAAAGGGTGTCTAAATGGGAGAGGAAAACCTGCTCTGACTCATAAAGAAGGAGAAATTCATCTATAAAGTGTGAAGGACAATCCATTCACTCATGGCAACCAGGGCCCACCTTTTCCCAGGTGCAGAAATGTCGATATACGCTTTTGACTCGCGCTGCCCAGAGCATGAGAAAGGACCAGGAGGAGAAGGGAGTCTATCACCACTTGGGGAAGAAAGCAATGGGAACATGAGGTTCTATTTCTGAACCACAAGCCATCCTCTGCTTACAAACCTCAGAATTTCTTTTTTTTTGGGGGGGGAGGTATTTCTTTATTCAGGAATCCCTTGTTAAAGAAGGCAAGATGTGCTTGGAGATTATTCTGAGCCTTCAAAAAACATACCCAACATCAAAAGTCAAGATTAGGGACTTCTGTGGTAGCACAATGGATAAGAATCTGCTGGCCAATGCAGGAGACATGGGTTGGATCCCTGGTCTGGAAAGATTCCATATACCACGGAGCAACTAAGCCCAGCCGCCACAACTACTGAGCCCATGCTCTAGAGCCCTAGAGCCTCAACTACAGAGCCTGCATTCCTGCACCTAGAGCCTGTGTTCCCCAACAAGAGAAACCATTGCAATGAGAAGCCCATGCATGGCAATGAAGAGTAGCCCCTGCTCACCACAACTAGAGAAAGCAACAAAGACTCAACACAGCTAAAAAAATAATTATTATTAATAGTAATAATAATAGTAATTATTATTATTATACTTTAAAGGGCCCAATTCTAAGCTTTATCTCCAAGAGTTACTGACATCTTTTGGAACTCACTGAATGCCAGGAATTATGCTGGGTCCCTCAGATGCAGCATCTTATTTAATTCTTACTTCTACTGTATAATGTAGATATTAGGGTTCCCCCCTCTATTTTATAGGAGGAAAAACTGAGGCTCAGAGAAAGCTTTCCCAAAGGTCACACAACATCTCGGTGGCAGAGCCAGGTGTAGAAAAACTACACATCTCATCTTGAAGGCTGTGTCTTAATCCTTGACATTTTACAGACTTTAATGAACTTGTGACTCTGGGGTCATCCTTTCCTTTATAGGTCCTTTGTGTCCTCATCCATTAGGTGAGGTGAGAAAGACCTCTCAGACCCTTCTTGTTAATTCTAGCTATAATTTTAGGATTCCTCCTGGTGGGCTCTAAGCATCAAGGATTTGATCATCAAAGCTCCTCCCAGCTGCTAGCACAGGTGTGAAATGAATCTGCTTTCCTGATTCCAACCTCTGACACACAAAAGCAAAGGAGAACCACATAGGGAGTTTAACAAAGTTAATTAACAGAGCAGCCAACTGGTCAACCCCGGGGCAAACGTTCCACCTTGCAGGCAAACATTCTTGACCTTGAGGAAGGAGGTGATGGGGGCAGTGGGATCTCTTCCTTTTACCTGATGAGGACCTCCTGCCCATGGCCTGCGACATCAGCCTCCACCTTCCCCCAGGCATTCAGCACCAACTGCCATTCCCCGTCGCTGAGCCCCATGGCACAGTCTGAAGAAGAGAAAAAGAACAAGGGCGGACTGACTGGGTGTCCTGTCTCCGACAGCTGGGGTTTGAGGCTGCCTGGCCCCAAAGGGATTTTATACCTTCCCAAATGCTTGACAGGAATCACTTGACAGCTCATTCACTCTCTCTCTCCCCCCTCACCACCCCCCTCTCTCATGTAGGGGTCTAATCTTTTCCTTTCTCTAGCCCTCACATGGAAGCTATTTTGAGGCAGGTGCCATTGTGGGGAGGTAGGCCAACTCAGGTCACGGGTGTGGTGGTGGTGGGGTTGTGTGTGCGGGAAGAGTGGGGAGGAGGTTGGGCCACTGTCTGGACTCTCAGAGGCCAACAGAAAGGGCACAGCTAAGGCCGATGCCAGTGGCCTGAAACCCAACTCCCCCTGCTGTCAGCTATCCCAAGGGGACCTGTCCTGTTTCTAAGCCCCGGGCAGCAGGCACCCTGGCTTGGCCCTGGGACTGTCCTGGCCTTAGCAGTCTCTTTGTCCACCTTCTAGAAGCCCACTTTGCCAGAATGCCTCTCACTCTTCAGAGTGGTGGGAAGGAACCTTGATGATTTCCTGCTTATAACTGGTTGAACCCAGGCAGATCTATAGCCTCTTGAGCCTGAATTTTCCAGCTCCACCCAGAAAGCTCAAATATTGCACAGATATTTTCCTCTGAAAAATTTTGCTACCCCCTCAAGGCACAATTAACTGCCTGCCCTTTCCATTTTTCATATGTGTTCCTGTCACACTGCTTACCTCATTGCATCATATTTCTTTGTATCCACACTGGCTCCTCCATTAGTACCCTAGCACCCAATACTCAGAGACTCTGCCAGGTGCCAGGCTCTACTCACTTTACATTTGGTAACTTGTTTAGTCTCCCAACATCCCTATATGATAAATATAGACATTGCCCCCATCTCGTGGAGGGAAAGTTAAGGAGATGTGCCACGGTCACACAGATAGTTGATGGAAGAGCTGGCTTTTGAACCAAGAAGTCAGGCCCCTGAATCCATGCTCCCAAACACGTTACTTTGGTTATCATGTGCAGGAGCTTTGTTTCCTTTATCTATGTATTTCCTGGGCCTTGCACAGTGCTGCATACCAAGTTGAACTGAATAAATGTTCACTGAATTAAAAGGTGGATGGCCTTCCCAGGAAGGCAAGAGAATGATCAACCTTTAGTTTTCATTCATCCATCTTCCCATCCATCCATCATCATCCATTCACCCACCCATCAACCCCTCTATCCGCTCACCCACCATCCATCCATCTGTCCATCATCCATCCATCCATCTATCCACCATTCCGCAATCCATCCAACAAACAGTTATAAGGTACCTACTGTGTGTCAGAAACTGCTACATGCTGAGGACACAAACCAGATAAAACACATCCTGGTGTTCAATCTCCTAGGGGAGAGAGGTAAGTAAGAGGAATAACATTACAGTTCAGTTTACATAGCGCTATGATCAGGGTCAACTCAGAACTTTACAGTTTACAAAGTGCCTCCTTGGGCAGGATTAATCTAGTCTTCCCAATGCCCCAGCAAGGTAGAAAGCATCATCCCGTTTTATAGCTGTGGACTATGAGACTCAGCAAGGATAAACGTCAGGTGTCCTGGTCACCCTGGGACTGTATTGGACCTGTCAGTTATGACTGCCCTACATACACAGCTCTTTCTAAAGATAACTGCCCTGCCCCAGCCCCTGAGGTCATGTCCTCTCCCAAATCCTGAGGCTAGTCACAGCTGATTGAACCAAGGCTGGGACCTAATTAGAGGCAGCCAATGGCATGGCTCTGTCAAATAGCCAGTGTCTATTAACTACACCAATCAGATCCCCTTTTTAAAATATGAACAGGGATGATTGATAAGAATTGACTAGGTGGTAGGAAATGCTAGGTGAAAGGGTTCCATGCCTAGCACCAAGTAAGACCCGCAAACTCAGAGCTTCCCCAGAACAACCTTGGGTCTCCATTCTGATTCTGGTAAAGACTTCTCCCATTTCAATTCGAGGATGACCATCACACTTCCTGTGTGACCTCTCGTGTATCATTGAGTGATCCCTATAGATACTGAGTCAGCGGACTCCTAACAACCAAAGAGACCAGAAGCACACAGGCCTCTTCTTGACAATGTGCTCCTGAAACCATGCGTGAGGTTCCATGTTAACCCAGGACACTGAGTTGGTGTATCTCCAGAAGTCATTCAGCTTTCACAGTGAAAGGGTCAGTTCTAAAATGAGTAACTAAGGGACTACCCTGGTGGTCAGGAGGTAAAGAATCTGCCTTCCAATGCTAGGGACGTGGGTTTGATCCCTGGTCAAGGAAGTAAGATCCCACATGCCCAGTAAGCCCAAGTGCTGCCACCAGAGAGCCTGCACACTGAGACCACTGAGTCCATGCAGGCTGCAACCAGAGCCTGGGGGCCACACAAGAGAAGCCCACGCACCACAACACAGACTCCACTGAGCATTTGTTCATTTGTCCATTCCCCATCCTGCTACCGAGGGCCGACTCTGTGCCAGGCTCAGGATCAAAGAGAAAAGCCACTTTGAGAGAGTTTGCTGAGGTCTCAGCTCCTAGTTCTGGCTCCTTGCTGGAGGGTGAGCCCATCAGTTTGGGAGGGAAGTGCAGAAGAAGGAGCAGAGCAGAGAGCAGAAGCAGCAGCGAGCTGCCCCCAGTCTGGACCAACCCCTGGGACCCATTGGAGACACCCTTGAAAGAATCAGCGTCACTGGTTCTGATTTAAATCCCCAGCCCTGGCAATGCCACTTGCAAAACCCTTCCACTCGGTGCCCTCTTGAGAACCTCTGCACATCCCTGAGGGGCTGGCAGAGCGGGGTTCATTGTTATCCCACATGGCTGTTCGGAATTTGGAAGCCTTGTGCACCTGCCCGAAGCTGGTAAGCAGCAGAGCTGGAACCAACAGGACAATCCACAGCCCTTGTCCCATCTCCAGCCTCCGGAGTTTTCCGAGGACGGCCTGAGTACTTAAAATCTCATCAACTTGTTACCAGCACTAAAGTGTTTAATATGAAGCTGTCACCCCCTTAGCAGGCACCCTCATTAACTGGCAAGTTCATGGAAACCCATGGCTTTGAAGTTGATGAACCTTTTAAGTTTTACCTTTTAAGTTAATAGGAGGGCCCAACATCTGTTTGTACTTACACAGCTCTACAACAGAACTGGCGGTACCTAGCAGTTGCTATCGGAGAAGGCAATGGCGACCCACTCCAGTATTCTTGCCTAGAAAATCCCATGGACGGCGGAGCCTGGTAGGCTGCAGTCCATGGGGTCGCTAAGGGTAGGACACGACTAAGCAACTTCACTTTCACTTTTAACTTTCACACACTGGAGGAGGAAATGGCAACCCACTCCAGTGTTCTTGCCTGGAGAATCCCAGGGACGGGGGAGCCTGGTGGGCTGCTGTCTATGGGGTCACACAGAGTCGGACACGACTGAAGTGACTTAGCAGCAGCAGCAGCAGCAGTTGCTATGGCTACCTGCAGCTGCCAGCTTTGTTTGGGGGCTATAATTATCCCTGTGACAGCCTTCTAATAGCCGGGGCAGGGAAACTGGAAAGGCACAGAATAGGAAAGCCAGGCTGCCTCTGCGTGCAAAGTTTTCTGCAGCCTTACACACTCATGTATGCACACACACAGGTGAGTTAGTCTGACACCCAGTGGGGCAGAACTAGATCCCACGGAGGGAGACCTGCCTCTTCCTCTTCTTCCGTTTCATATCACGGAATCCTTTGAATGGGAAAATCTGAAACATAGAATCATCCTCAAGTCTTCAAATTTTGGGCACTTGAGATCCTAGAATTAGAGTTCTAGAGGGCCAGAGTCTTCAACTTTCACCACTCTGAAAATCTGGGTTCTACATCCCAGGGTCGGAAAACTAAAGAAAGAGAAATCTAGAATCGTAGGGACATAGGATCTTGAAACTTACAGAGGCCTAGATGGTATCAAAGTTCCCACTAAATCAGCGGTCCCTAACTTTCTTGGCACCAGGGACTGGTTTCGTGAAAGACAATTTTTCCATGGACCGGGGGTGGGGGGGTGGTTTGAGGATAATTCAAGTGCATTACATTCATTGCGTAATTTATTTCTATTGTTATTACATCAGCTCCACCTCAGATCATTGGGCATTAGATCCCAGAGGTTGGGGGACCCCTGCACTAAATGCAGGAATTTTCCCTACAGATCATAATCTGCTTGAATACTTCTAGCAGCAGTGAACTCACTTTCTAAAAACCAAAGTATGCCTTCTTGTCAAGCTCACTCCCTTGTCCTGGCTCCTTGGGAACGTCGAGAACCAGCTGAAAGAAGTTTCAGGCTCACCGAAGATTTTTCTTGTCCAGACTGCACATCCCCAAGGCTTTTTAACTGAAAGTCCTCTGCTGGCAGGGTAAGCCAGGAGCCTGTCTAGTCACAAAAGGCCGTTCTCCACCTAGCTCCCCGTGACTCCCACCTCTCCTCACTTACATACTCAGAACTCTCTAGCAAGGGGCTTCCAGCTCCCCCTGCACAAGTTTGGGGCCCAGGTGACTGTGTGCACCAAACTCTTTCTTTCAAAGGTGACCTGGGAATTCATGAACCCTTGTGCAGCTAACAACTCACACCCCGTCCCCTGCCCCCCGCGGCCCCGCCCCAGTGAATCTGGGGGAGGGAAGAGGTGTTACACTTTAAGACTCCACCGTGGGGAACCAAAGATGGCAAGAAAGAACATTTTGGATCTTCAAAGCTGTAGGTCCCCTCAACCTTGGCCACCCCCCTTCCTCCTCCACCTCCTCCTCCTCCCCGAAGCCGCCCCTTTGGAGGCCAGCCCAGGCAGCGCCTCCCACCCACTCCCAGCTCAGCTTGCTCCTTCCTGGCAGAGTCTGCCTCCCGGACCAGCGCCAGACGAGACTAGAGCAGGGCTGGGGCCTGGAGCCTGGAGGATCTGCTGAGGTCATGCATGAGGTTAAGGAACCCCCCTAAAGCTGGCCCCAGACCCCCTGGGGCCCGCCCTCCTCCCAGCCCCCACCAGCAGCCCTTGCACTGACCACGTCTCCCCTTCTGTCCAGCTGTCCTCTGGAGCCTTCAGCCAAGCGGGCTGGGGGCGGGGAGAGGTGTCTTATAGCAGCTGGGGAGAGGCACAGGGAACTAAAAATATAGTTTATATGGCAAGGCTCCTCCCTCCTCTCCCTGGAGGCCCAGAGGGGCTTATTGGAGGAGGGCTGGCAGGGACACCAGAGCCCAATATCCCAGTCGACAGGTGTAGCCCAGGGACACCTGACTTCCTTCCCGCCCTCACCCTACACCCCCAGCCTCTGAGGCTTAGAGTCACCCCCCAGCCCCTCCTCCTACCTGTCATCTGTAGGAGTCCAGCACCACCCCCATGCTGCCCCTCCCTCTGTCCTGGTGGATCTCACAGAAATAGCTCCCCCTCCAAGAATCCCCCCTCATCATTACACCCCTTTCCCAGCAGATGTGCCCTCTTCCTCCCCAGCTTGGGCTCCAACATGGATGCAGCCTTCTCGGCTCTCTCTGCTTTGGGGTGCAGCACCCCATTTCTACTCTGTGAGCTTCTTCACAGGTAGGGATGTAAAAGCTACAGACACACTGCCCTTAAGACCCCTCCCAGGAGCCCTTTCCAATAGACACGTAAGAAAAAGAAATGGAAGCAGAGTTGCTTTCCAGCGTTTCAGGACAGACACTTTTATAAGCGCCACTCTTCACAAGGGGAGACTGAGGCCCAGGGAGGTTAAGTTGCCCAAGGTCACAGGGCTAGGAAATGGGCCAAGCATGAAATTCAAAACTGGGCAGTCTGGTTTCAGAATTTGTGCTTCACAGATAGGAACTGGTCTAACCTGGGATTCTGCAAGCCCCTAGCAAAGGGCCAGGTCGATAAACTCTGAATTGTTTTATTGAACTGAGTCCATCCAAGTTCCTGGAGGTGAAGGCAGACAGTGCCCTGGGAGGCTAACAATCAGGAGACCCTGCTGCCATCTAGTGGCGGTGAGGAGAAAAGCCTCCATCCCCGGCTCCGCCCCGCTCACTGCGTTCTTTTGTTGCCGTAGCTAGCCAGACGGGATCTTTTTCCATCTTCACTTTCATGGCACCCACAAAGACTGGCTTTCCACGTTATTTAAATAGGCCATGGTCCTTGCTCTCAAGGACCTCAAAGTTGGGTAGAGGAAACATCCCAGGGGGATTAGAAATACAACAGAGATTTGAACAAAGAGTTGCAGGCAAGTGAGAAGGTAGCCCCCCAGGTCCACATGGAGAAGACCTGTTGGCAGAGGTGACAGCTGGACTGGATCTAAACGTATAAGGGAACTCCTGCAGGGTTTCCTAAGCGGAAATAATGAACTGTGTATGCAAAAGCCCAAGGGGTTCAGAGGAAAGAGTTTCAGAGGAAAGGAGTGCTATGGGGGTGGGAGCTGTAAGACCCCTCCCTGCCAAGGTCCTCCTGCACCAAAACAGGAGGTTTTGAATAGGGGACTTAGAACTGACATTCCAGTTCCACAAAGACTCGTGCTCACTGAGTGCCAGGTTCTGCGCTGCACCCCAAGGAGACCAGGGTGAGCATCAATCCTCCCTGAGCTTTCGAGGGAATGGGAGGAAGGCATGTGTAAACAGATGATGACAGCACTGTGTGACAGGGGCAGAAACAGAGGCAGGTCAGCATAGGAGTAAAGACTTTGGAATCAGACACCCGGATTCGAGGCTTGGCTCCATCAGGTATTGTGTCTGTGATCTGGGGGCGGTTTCATCACTTTTCAGGAATTTTGTTTTTGTATCTGTAAAATGGGAACTTTGAAAATAATTACCTATCTCAAATGTCATCATGAGGATTAAAAGAAGAGTGCATGTGTAGGATTCAGGGTAGTGCCTGGCACACAGTAAGTGCTCAATAAATGCTCCCTGTGAAGTAAGATGCAAAGGAATCACAAAGGAGGAAATTACTAATTCCATCAAGGAGCATACAGCAGAGAAGGTGATGTCTAGGTAGGAATGTGAAAGATCAACAGGGGTTGGAGCAAAGTGAGGAGAATATTCCAAGCACAAGGACTGAAATATTCAAGGACACGGAAGTTTTGGTTGTGGGTGGCAGAAAATTCAAAGAAACATGGCTTTAACAAGAGCATATTCATTGCTCTTTCATATAGAAGTCCAGAGGTAGTGGTCCAGGGTTGGTAGGGCACACAGCATGTCAGGAACCCAGCCTCAGTCTACTTTAGTAGCTCTGTCATATTACACACATGGTCTCCACCTCCTGATCCAAAATGGCTGCTTGAGTCCAGTCATCATATCATCATTCCAACCAGCAGGAAGTCAAAAAAAGTGAAGACGCTTGTGTCCCCTCCCTTTAGGGACACTTCCTGGAAGTTGTGATCAATACTTCCTCTCCTTAAACATCACATGGTCACACTTCTCTGTAAGGGAAGCTGGCCATAACCCCAGATAAAAACTGGAAAGTCTTTTACTTAGGAAAAAGGGGGAAATGTAAACTGGATGAAAACTAGACATTTCTGCCATAGGAGTTGTAAAGAACATGTAAAGATACAGAAAACTAAAAATATTTTGGTGTTTTTATGGTGGAAAAATTGATGGAACAAGTGATGAAAGATGCAGCCTAAGAAATAAACAGAAGCTGAAGAAGGGTTTTGAGCATGGGAGGACCATGGTCTGATTTCATGCATTGGAAACACCACACTAGTTGCATGGGGATAATGTAAGGGGTGGGGGAGGTGGAGGCGGGAGATATTTCTTCCCAACATTTCATTCTGAAAGTTCCCATGAAGCTAAGTTCAAAATGCATAAAGGAGTACGTCAAGGCTATTTATTGACACCCTGCTTATTTAACTTATTTGCAGAGTACATCATGAGAAATGCCAGGCTGGATGACTCACAAGCTGGAATCAAGATTGCTGGAAGAAATATCAATAACCTCGGATATGCAGATGACACCACCCTTATGGCAGAAAATGAAGAAGAACTAAAGAGCCTCTTGATGAAAGTGAAAGAGGAGGGTGAAAATGTTGGCTTAAAATTCAACATTCAGAAAACCAATATTATGGCATCCGGTCCCATCACTTCATGGCAAATAGATGGGGAAACAATGGAAAAAGTGAGAGACATTATTTTGGGGGGGCTCCAAAATCACTGCAGATGGTGACTGCAGCCATGAAATTAAAAGATGCTTGCTCCTTAGAAGAAAAGCTATGACCAACCTAGACAGCATATTAAAAAGCAGAGACATTACTTTGCCAACAAAGGTCCATCTAGTCAAAGCTATGGTTTTTCCAGTAGTCATGTATGGAAATGAGAGTTGGACCATAAAGAAGGCTGAGGGCTGAAGAATTGATGCTGTCGAACTGTGGTGAGAGTCCCTTGGACTGCACGGAGATCAAACCATCGTAAAAGAAATCAACCCTGAATATTCATTGGAAAGACTGATGCTGAAGCTGAAACTCCAACACTTTGGCCATCTGATGCGAAGAACTGACTTATTTGAAAAGACCCTGTTGCTGGGAAAGATTGAAGGCAGGAGGAGAAGGGGACGACAGAGGATGAGATGGTTGGATGGCATCACCGACTCAATGAACATGAGTTTCAGCAAACTCTGGGAAACAGTGAAGGACAGGGGAGCCTGGTGTGCTGCAGTCCATGGGGTTGTAAAGAGTTGGTCACGATCTAGCAACTGAACAACAACAAGTTAAACAAATTTTAAAGTGACCATCTTATACCCACCACTGAAATTCTACCAACATTTTACTAAACCAGTTTTTTCAGGTATCTATCCAACCCTCCATGCTTCCAATCTTATTTCCGAGGCCTTTCAAAGCAAACTGCAGACAACTGTCCATCCACTTCTTTCTAAATACTTCAGCATGCATGTCATTAGTGAGAATTCTATGTTTGCATTTTTTTCTTTTGATGTAAAATTTACATCCAATGAAATCCACACGACCAATGTGGACTCTTGCTGAGTTTTGATAAATTTATACACCTGTGTAATGCAAACCCCTATCAGGATATACAACATTATTATCATCACCCCCAAAAGTTCCCACAGGTCTTTTCCCAGTCAGTCCCCGCCACCCCAGGGAACCGCTGTCCAGCTAATTTGGTTTGTATAAACCACAGATTGGTTTGCGGGGAAAAAGTGAAAGTGAAAGTCGCTCAGTCGTGTCGGACTCTTTGTGACCCGGTGGACTGCGTAGTCCATTTCTCCAGGCCAGAATACTGGAATGGATCGCTGTTCCCTTCCCCAGGGGATCTTCCCAACCCAAGGATGGAATCCAGGTCTGCTGCATCGCAGGCGGATTCTTTACCAGCTGAGCCACAAGGGGCACCCTTTAAGGGCCCCCTCTGGGTTGAGGGGGAGAAGGCAATGGCAAGTCACTCCAGTACTCTTGCCTTGAAAATCCCATGGATGGAGGAGCCTGGTGGGATGCAGTCCGTGGGGTCGCTAAGGGTCGGACACGACTGAGCGACTTCACTTTCACTTTCACACGTTGGAGAAGGAAATGGCAACCCACTCCAGTGTTCTTGCCTGGAGAATCCCAGGGACGGGGGAGCCTGGTGGGCTTCCGTCTGTGGGGTCACACAGAGTCGGACACGACTGAAGTGACTTGGCAGCTGGGTTGAGGGAGAGACGAGGCGGAGGGGCAAGGGGGAAGAGGGGACTGGCTCCACAAGAGAGGCTGGGGACGCCGAGGTGAGCTGAGAGGCCAGCACCGCGCCGGCAGCCCGAGCTGAGCTCCTGGCTGAATTAACTGGGCGGATGGTGGCGCTATTTACTAAGGCGGGCGGGGTCCCGGGGAGGAGGGGATGGAAAATGACTCCCCCTTGGTTCCGGAGGATTTGGGCGTCTGTGAGACATCTGTCTAGCAGGCCAGAGGCGACACACGCGTCCCCGAGGCTTGCGCCGTCGAGATGCATCGGAGAAGTGGCGGCCGGGCTTCTCCAGAATCTCCATCTTTCCCCGGCCCAGCCCCGGCTCCCACAAGACCCCGGCCCCCCAGAAAGGAAAAGGGGCCCCTCCTCCGCGGATCCGCAGGCCGCAGCCCTGCCTTCCCCGAGGCAGCCGCGGGAGGGCGGTGGGGGAGGCGCGGCGGCCGTGACTTCTGGTTGGCGGGCTCCAGACACGGACCCTCACCCCGACTCCCGAAGGCGGGCGGAGGAGGCAGGGAGGGCAGCCCCTGAGCCCACCTGGGCGGTGCCTCCCTTCCCTCCTCCCTCCCAAGCGTCCTGCAGTCGAATACTTGTTCCTCTCTAGCGACTGCCGCCCACCTCTTTCCAAATTCCTCTTCCCTCCCCTTTAAAAACTACCAAAGGCCAGGTCTTAGCTACTCAGATCTCCAGGGAGGAGGCCATTGGTCTGCTTCTCCTGCGAGGACAGTGGAAGCAGAGAAAAAAATGAAACAGTGACCCTCACTCCCAGACCGCAGTCGGGTCCCCTAGACTACCTAAAATCAAACATAGCTCACCCCGGCAAAGTCATCTCTTCCTTAAAAGCCCCCCTGGGCAACAGGAGATATTCCTCTTTCCGCTGAGCAAGACTTGGACTTACTCCTTGGGAGTTAAGGAATTCTGACTCTGCTAAGAGAGGCCTTGTCCCCACACCCACCCTCTCTGGGGCTGCAGCACAGAACATCATGAATTTACCCGGCCATTTGGAGAACCATCTCATCAGACACAGGACCAGAGGGTGAGCTGTTAGTGTACATGAAGTGGCGGGGATCACCCCAGAAGAGAATGGGAGGGAAGAAGAGAAGTACCCCAAGGAACACCCCAACATTTAAAAATTGGGAAGGGGAAGAGGAGCTAGAGATGGAAACTTCCAGGATGATGGGGACCCTGGGAGATTATAGGGGGTGGGGAGTGACAGGGTCAGGGTTGCATATAGAGGATGGATGGAAGAGAAGCCTTGTGGGACGCGGGGATGAGTATTAAGGACGCCTTATGCACTAGATGTGGGTGAGGGCCGAACCACAGTTATGGAGGCATTCATGTATTACAGCACTAGCCACTGTGACAGACGTCCCCCAAATCTCAGTGGCTTGTTAGATCTTCATAGTGGCTCCATGGGTTTGGTTCTCATTTACCTCACTATCCAGTGCAAGTTGGAGAGATGACTCTGCTCCACACAGTGAGTCAGGCACCCAGGCTCTGCCCCCAAGGACTTTAGAAACCTCAGATTCTTCCCTATCCAGCAGGCAAATAGATGGGTAAACAGTGACAGACTTTATTTTCTTGAACTCCAAAATCACTGCAGATGGTGACTATAGCCATGAAATTAAAAGACACTTGCTCCTTAGAAGAAAAGCTATGACCAACCTAGACAGCATATTAAAAAGCAGAGACATTACTTTGCCAACAAGGTCCATCTAGTCAAAGTTATGGTTTTTCCAGTCATCGTGTATGGAAATGAGAGGTGGACCATAAAGAAGGCTGAGAGCTGAAGAATTGATGCTGTCAAACTGTGGTGTTAGAGAAGCCTCTTGAGAGTCCCTTGGACTGCAAGGAGCTCAAACCAGTCAATCCTAAAGGAAATCAACCCTGAATATGCATTGGAAGGACTGATGCTGAAGCTGAAACTCCAATACTTTTGCCACCTGATGCGAAGAACTGACTTATTTGAAAAGACCCTGTTGCTGGGAAAGATTGAAGGCAGGAGGAGAAGGGGACGACAAAAGATGAGATGGTTGGATGGCATCACCAACTCAATGGACATGAATTTGGGTAAACTCCAGGAGTTGATGATGGAAAGGGAAGCCTGGTGTGCTGCAGTCCATGGGGTCTCAAAGAGTCGGACATGACTGAGCGACCAAACTGAACTGAATAGATCCAGCAGGCAGACCACAGGAGTTTGTGAAAGGTCTTACAGGCCATGCCTGAAACTGAGGCTCACCATTTCTGGCCATAGTCCATCATCCAGGTCACAGCCACGCCATGGGAATGAAATTTGTGTGTCCGGGAGGAAGAGAGTCTCGCTAGGTGGACACACAGCATTGTGTCTGCCAGTCATGGCCTGAGATAATAAAATGTTTTTATAATCTAGTGGGAAGATGAGGAAGAGGAGCTGGGAATGAAACATTCCTATAAATCATGTCTTAATAGTTCACAGAGTAGATGTTTCAGATTTATTAGGGCTGTTTGGGTCATCATCCTCCAGATGAGTTTGTCACCACTGATAAAATACTTGGGAACCAGGAAGGGACTTCCCTGGCAATCCAGTGGTTAAGACTCAGCGCCTTCACTGCTGGGGCCCAGGTTCAAACCCTGGTTGGGGAACTAAGATCCCACAAGCCACATGGCGTGGCCAAAGAAGGGCTAGCACCCTTTCTGATGATGAGAAAGGCACTCTTGAAAAGGGGGCATCTGAATAAGGAGCTGAAAGATGGTCAGAGAAGGCTAGGGAAGCAGGAATGCATATGGAATCTTCAGGAAACCCCGAGAAGACCAGTTTAGCAGGGTCAGAAGTTTCGTGAAGGGGACTGGTCATGGATGAGGCTGGAATGTGGGCTTGGAGCGGCTCAGGAATGACTTTGAACTTGAAGAATTTTGGCAGCTCTTCAGCAGGCCCTGCGGTTGTGGCTTGGGGTGGGGTGACGTGGGGGTGGGGTGGAGGAGGAGGTTCCCAGCCATCTGGGATGAATCAGCAGGGTCAGTTAAAATTAGTCATGATGGCCCAGCAGAGAGACGCCAAGGCCAACAGTCATGTCAGTTCATGTGGCAGCCAAAGTTTGCTTCTCTGGGGAGTCTTCGGGTTGGGGGAGCTCAGAGCCAGAGCAGGTGCTCTGGGCTGCCCGGGAACCATTTGGACTGTTGGGCAGCATCTCTGGCTTTCTGACCTTGACTGCAGGAGAAGGGGGCGCAGTCTGGCCCGACTCCCTGGTTGTCCTCTCTCGGGCCACCTTGGCATGGAGTGGTCTTCCCTTCACCTTGCCAACCCCTTCTTCATTGAGCCCTCCTCACCAGTAAAACCGGGTTCTAGACTCTTTTGCTTGACCTAGGTAGTATTATTCACAATTGTAACTGTGAACTGGATAATGGTCAAAATTTTTAAATAATGCATTATTCAGCCAGTCATCTCCAAGGGCTTGTCTCCCATCTCCTCTCTCCCATATATCCGGGTATCCTCTTAAAGAGGAGAAAGTGCATGGTAGTTAGGGGCGCATGTGTGTGCATGTAACCAGAGATATAAGCATGAGGAAAGATTGAGATCCTATTAACTGAATCATCTAAGTTGCCCCCAACACACACACACAGAGCAGTGAGGGGTGCTTACGGGCAAGAGGCAATGTACTACAGGATCAAGGACGTGGATTCTGGAGCCAGACTACTGATTTTGAATTCTGCCTTCACTGTTTTCTTGCTGTGTGACTTCAGGCAAGTTACTTGACCTCTCTGTGCCCCAGTTTCTTCATCTACTAAATGGCAGTCATAACAGTGCCTGCCTCACAGGGTGAAATTTAAACTAGGTAAAGTACGTAAAACTATGCCTGGCACAGAACTGAGTAAACACTCCATATACGTGTGGTCTATGGCACCTATTAATAGTAATAAACCACTTTTTTCCCAAACATCTGAGTTGGAATTAACAGACTCTTGACTGTATTATGTAATTAGTGAATTAAGGTCCCTCTCCCTGATGGACTAGGGGGTCCATGAGAACATGTTTTGAATTTCTATTGTCTGGTGCAAAGCCAAGTTCAGGCTGATAAAAACAGCTGTACCACATCTCCCTCCCCCCAGTCCCACACTACAAGCACGCACTGCTAGCCTTCCAGGGCCCAGTGTGGCTCCAAATCCTTTATATAAAGAGATCATTTAGCCCTCAAGAACACCACAGAAGGCTCTTGATAAATATTTGTTGAATAAAGAAATGCCTGCCACTCAGGAATAGGTAGATCCTGGATGGGAAAATGCTTTGTAAACTGTAAAGCATGCAACTTGCGAGAATGGAAACACTTAGGACCTCTTCCACAAGGGCCTAGGATCCTTTCCACTTTTGACTTCATTGAGTGCCTTGGGAACATACCCTGTGTTCTAGAACTTTCCCTCCACTTGCCCCTCTATCGAAATGTAGTTGTCTTGGGTATCATTTTCCCTTGTGACCTATCTTAATGGTTATACTGGAATTCAACCCTTCTGACCTCCCCACCAAGAGATTTTATTTCAACAAAGGCAATCACCAGCTTGTCATCTAACCTCTAAGAAAAACTCCTTACTCCCCTCTGCTCCCACCTAGTCAAAGCCCACCCTTCTCAATATGTCACTTCCTCAAGGAAGGCCTCCTTGCAGAGCCCCAGCATCATATAGACACCTCCCTCCAGGCCCCCATCCTGCTCTTGCCAGCAGAATGCTGTGAAAGTGAAAGTCACTTGGTCGTGTCCTGTACAGTTCATGGAATTCTCTAGGCCAGAATACTGGAGTGGGTAGCCTTTCCCTTCTCCAGGGCATCTTCCCAACCCAGGGGGTGAACCCTGCATCCCACATTTCAGGCAAATTCTTTACCAGCTGAGCCACCAGGGAAGCCCAAGAATGCTGGAGTGGGTAGCCCATCCCTTCTCCAGTGGGTCTTCCTGACCCAGGAATCGAACTGGGGTCTCCTGCATTGCAGGCGGATTCTTTACCCACTGAGCTATCAGGAAAGCAGCAGAATGCTAATGCCCTTATTACATCTCCAAGGGAAGATTTCATCCATTTATTGATTCGTTCATTCATTTGTGCAATAATATTTGTGGCGTCCCTCTTCCTTATCAGGTACTGTAGCATTTCAAGGATATAGAGAATTATCTTGGTTTCTGAAGAAGAGGAGAGTAATCCGCTACAGGCAAGAAGATGAGCAAAGGCATAGCAGTGGCACAACTTTTTTTTTTAATTGAAAAGTTTAAAAATGTTTAACTTTGGCTGCACTGGGTCTCTGTTGCTATCCGTGGGCTTTCTCTAGGTGCAGTGAGCAGGGGCTACTCTCTAGTTGCGGTGCGCAGGCCTCTCATCGCAGTGGCTTCTCTCGTTGCTGAGCACGGGCCCTGGGGCACTCAGGTTCAGCAGTTGTGGTGCATGGGCTTAGTTGCTCTTGAGGCATGTGGGATCACCTGGTAAGGAGGATGTCAACCTAGGGCAGCAAGTGGCCCCTGGACTGAAAGGCAAAATCAAACAGATAAGAGAACCATGAGATATAGTGAGGTGGTGCCCAGGGGAATTTTTCTGATCTACTGGGTCAACTATGCCTGAAGTCAGTTGTATCCTGGGCCTCCCAGTTACGTGTATTTGATCATTTGTTCATTCAACATTTGCTGGGCTTCCCTGGTGGTCTAATGGGTAAGAATCTGCTGCCAGTGCAAGGGGCATGGTCTGATCCTGGCTCCGGGGAGGTTCCACATGCCGCAGAGCAGCTGAGCCTGTGTGTCACAACTGCTGAGCCCTCACTCTAGAGCCTGTGCTCACCAACGAGAGAAGCCATCGCAATGGGAAACCGGTGCACCACAGCTTGGGAGGAACTTGCCACAACTAGAGAAAGCCTGCGTGCAGCAACAAAGACCCAGCACAGCCAAATAAATAAATAACATGATTTCTCTAAAGAAAAAAAAGAGAGAAAATCCAGAAAAACAACTAGTTACTGAATGCTTACTATACTAGTCAATGTTCTCCAGAGAAACAGAACCATTAGGAAATAGATATGAGAAAACTTATTAGAAGGCACTAGCTCGTGCAGTTAGGGGCTGTGAGGTCCGTGATCTACAGATGGTGAGCGGCAGACCCAGAAGAACCAGCGGTGAGTGTCCATTCGGAGATTGAGGACTGAAAACCAGGAGAGCTGATGATGTAGGTCTCAGTCCAGTGGCAAAACCAAAACCCCAGCTCCAGCAGCCAGGCAGACAGCACACTCTGCCTTCCTCCACCTCTTTGTTCTATTCAGGCCTCAAATTACAGGATAAGAGCCACGTTGCAGAGGACAATTTGCTTTACCCATTCTATGAATTCCAGGGTTAAACTCATCTGGAAACACCCCCACAGACCCAGAAATAATGTCTAGCCAAATATCTGGGCACCCTGGGGCCCTGTCAAGTTAATAAACAAAAGTAGCTATCACGCCCACTACGTGCAAGGCACACCTCTAGGACGTGGAAATATAGCAGCAGGTGAGGAGAGGGTGGTGTCGGGGGATGGGAGACAGTGAGTTAGTGTTTAATGGGGACACAGTTTCAGTTTCAATTCAGTTCAGTCACTCAGTCGTGTCCGACTCTTTGCGACCCCATGAATCACAGCACGCCAGGCCTCCCTGTCCATCACCAACTCCCGGAGTTCACTCAAACTCATGTCCATTGAGTCGGTGATGCCATGCAGCCATCTCATTTTCTGTCGTCCCCTTCTCCTACTGCCTCCAATCCCTCCCAGCATCAGAGTCTTTTCCAGTAAGTCAGCTCTTCGCGTGAGGTGGCCAAAGTATTGGAGTTTCAGCTTTAGCATCAGTCCTTCCAATGAACACCCAGGACTGATCTCCTTTAGGATGGACTGGTTGGATCTCCTTGCAGTCCAAGGGACTCTCAAAAGTCTTCTCCAACACCACAGTTCAAAAGCATCAATTCTTTGGCAATCAGCTTTCTTCACAGTCCCAGTCCAACTCTCACATCCATACATGACCACTGGAAAAACCATAGCCTTGACTAGATGGACCTTTGTTGGCAAAGTAATATCTCTGCTCTTCAATATGCTATCTAGGTTGGTCATAACTTTCCTTCCAAGGAGTAAGTGTCTTTTAATTTCATGGCTGCAATCAGCATCTGCAGTGATTTTAGAGCCCCAAAAAATAAAGTCTGACACTGCTTCCACTGTTTCCCCATCTATTTCCCATGAAGTGATGGGACCAGATGCCTTGATCTTAGGAAGGTGAAAAATTTTGGGAATGGATGATGGTGAGAGTTTCACAACAATGTGAATGTACTTAGTGCCACTGAACTGTACAGTTAAATATGGTTGAATAGTATGTGTTATGTTATGTGACTTTTACCACAGTTTTAAAAAAATTGAAAGAAAGGATGAAAATCCTATAGGTGGAGTTTACCCAGTAGTAGGTGTGTGGTGCAGGTAGAAAGATTTATAAATAAACTAAGCAGATCATTAAAATAACATGTTGCTGCTGCTGCTAAGTCACTTCAGTCGTGCCCGACTCTGTGTGACCCCACAGACGGAAGCCCACCAGGCTCCCCCGTCCCTGGGATTCTCCAGGCAAGAACACTGGAGTGGGTTGCCACATGTTACGTGGTTATAAATGCTATGGGGGAAAAGTGACAAAGCAGAAAAGAGTCATAAAGGGTGTTGGGTGGGGAGTAGGGGGATACATTTTTAAATTTTATTTCAAAATGTAAGCAAAATTTTAATTTAAATTTATTTGATTCCCCCGGGGAGATCCAACCAGTCCACTCTAAAGGAGATCAGTTCTGGGTGTTCATTGGAAAGACTGATGCTGAAGCTGAAACTCCAATACTTTGGCCACCTCACGCGAAGAGCTGACTCACTGGAAAAGACTCTGATGCTGGGAGGGAATGGGGGAGAGAGGAAACGGGGACGACAGAGAGTGAGATGGCTGGATGGCATCACCGACTCGATGGACATGAGTTTGAGTGAACTCCGGGAGTTGGTGATGGACAGGGAGGCCTGGCGTGCTGTGATTCATGGGGTCGCAAAGAGTCGAACACGACTGAGCGACTGAACTGAACTGAAAGGGGTAAAGAAAAAAAAAAAGAAGTAAAGAAAAGAACCAGGGATAAATATTGAGAAAAAGCATTCCAACAGAGGGAACAGCAATTGCCCTGAGGTTGTAAAAGACTCTGATGCTGGGAGGGATTGGGGGCGGGAGGAGAAGGGGACGACAGAGAATGAGATGGCTGGGTGGCATCACCGACTCAATGGACAAGTTTGAGTGAACTCCGGGAGCTGGTGATGGACAGGGAGGCCTGGCGTGCTGTGGTTCATGGGGTCGCAAAGAGTCGGACACGACTGAGCGACTGAACTGAACCGAACTGAGGACCATGTTTTGTTTGTTCAGTTAGCCATCACTCCCTCTCCTGGCCTCCACTGCCTACGGCCTGCTCCTCTCACCACGTTTACTGTCAGTGCTCACCACCTCACACAGTTGCCTTTATTTGAATTCATGTGTGATTCAGAAATACCACCAAATACCTACTGTTTGCCAAACAGTGAAGCTCTCACCCTGGTGTCAATACGATCTCCCATTTATAGATGAGGTCAGGAAAGTTCAGAGAAGATAAGTAATTTTTTCCAGGGCAACCATCCCAGGAAAAGGCTGAGCTAGGATTCAAACCCAGGCTTATCCACCTCCAAACTCCACTTTTGCAGCCCTGACTCCCACGGTCGGTGGTTGAAGACACTGAGTACATATTTGGGAAGAACACTGACTTCTTTGAAACTCATCTGTAATTCAAGCAACTGGCTCTGAGGACAGCAATGCCTTGAATAATAAAACTTCAGCCAAATATTCCATTAGTCACTGTGAATATTAGCCCATTTCATTTCATAAACCCCTTGTAAGGCAGGGACAGCTATGTCTGTTTTCAGATGGATAAGAATCGAACCAACCTGCTGAAACTCACAGGTCAGCCTGGTTGATGACTGTCTTAGTTTCTGGTTCCCTAATCCCCTCCTCTGGAGTCTGCAAAGCCATTTGCCCTGGGCTAGGCTTTGCCCTCCGCATCCTTTTTCTGCCCTGGCAGACGGTCACCCCCTGAGCGAAGACCCCTGCACCTAGAGGCCCCTTTGCAGAGCCACTGCATGCCCTAGGAAGGGTGCTAGCCCAGGGCTGGCCCTGTGGTGCTCCCTGGGGGTGACCCTGCCAGGACTGACATCCCAGCTGCCCTGCTCTGCACCCTGCGGGTGCTGGGGGCCAATCCTTCTTGCTTTGAATTTCCACCCTCCACTCTCCCTGGCTGGGAGCACCAGCCTGGGCAGCTTGCATTCTATGTACAAAAGGGTCATCAAGATGGCATTTCAGGGAGTTCCCTGGTGGTCCAGTATTTAAGACTCCATGCTTTTACTTCCGAGGGCCCAGGTTCGATCCCTGATCTAGGAACTAAGATCCCACAAGCTGCGTAGTGTGACCCAAAAAAAATTTTTTTAAGTAAAGAGGAGCATTCCCTGATGGTCTAGTGGTTAAGAGTCCTCCTGCCAACACAGGCGACATGGGTTTGATCCCTGGTCTGGGAAGAGCCCCCATGCCATGGAGCAACTAAGCCTGTGGGCCACAACTACAGAAGCCTGTGCACCCAAGAGCCCGTGCTTTGCAACAAGAGAAGCCGTTGCAATGAGAAGCCTGAGCACCACAGCTGGAGAGTAGCTCCCGCCTGGAGGAGCAGGAGAAAAGCCCGAGTGCACAATGGAGACCTCAGTGCAGCCAAAAACAAATCTTTAAAATATAAAAAGGATTGGCATTAAATAACTAACTACACATTAAAAAAAAAAAGATAGCACTTGAAATGTAGTAACTGTGTGCAGGATTTTTGGTTTCTTGACTCAGCTGTGAGCTTCTCAGGATGGGCACCAAGTTCGGGTCTCTTACTTATTCTCTTAACCCATGGGAGACGTCCTGTCCTTTTCAATAATCTTGGAGATGCTGTATTAGTTTTCTAGGGCTCCTGTAACAAATGGAAGCAATCTGGTGGCTTAAAACAACAGAAACTTATTCTCTCATAGATCTGGAAGTCACAGGTTCAAAATCAAGGTGTAGGCAGGGCTGGTTCCTACTGGAGGTTCGGAGGGACGGTCTGTTCCATCCCCACTCCCAGCTTTGGGCAGTTACTGTCAATCCTTGGTTTGCAGCTGCATCAATCCAGTCTCTGCCTCCGTCTTCACAGAGTCCTCCCACTGTGTGTCTGACTTCTGTTTGGTCTCTCCCTCTCTCTCTTTTTAAACAAACAACTCTTTTTAGCATTTCATTTTGTTTTAGTTTTCTATGTTCTTGGCCACGCCTCATGGCATATGGGATCTTAGTTCCCTGATCAGGGATTGCACCCATGCCCCTTGCATGGGAAACATGGAGTCTTAACCACTGGACCACCAGAGAAGTCACTCTTGGGTCTCTTTCAGGGACTCTGTCGTTGGATGCAGGGCCCACCCTAAATCCGGCTTGACCTCATCTTGAGAGTCTTAATTACATTGGCAGAGGATGAGATGGTTAAATAGCATCATTGACTCAATCGTCATGAATTTGAGCAAACTCTGGGAGACAGTGAAGGACAGGGGAGTGAGGCGTGCCGCAGCCATGGGGTCAGAAAGAGTCAGACACTATTTAGTGACTGAACAACAACAGTTACATTTTCAAAGACTCTTTTCCAAATAAGGTCGCATTCACAAGTGCTGGGGGTTAGGACTTGGACATGTCTCTATAGGGTCACTAATCAGCACTGGAGGAAATTTGAGGAGATACCTCACATCCAGGGGCAAAGGAGAAGCCCCAGAAAGACAGTAGGAGGGGTGAAGTCGCGTTTAGAATCAAACCTCATACCCACCAGAGATGCTCAGAGGGCTCAAACGAATCTTGTGCGTGCCAGGACCCAAAGACCCCACAGAGACTGAGACAGAATTGTGTTTGAGTGTCTCCTGTGGAGTTTTGGGTCAGCACTGGACTGCTGCAGGGGCAGGGGCTCTGGGTACAGTAGACCTGGGTATGGCATAAGCCCTCTTGGAGGAGGTTGCCATTGACCCCACCACAGAGCTGCCAGAAGTTACACAGGACTGGGGAAACAGACTCTTGAAGGGCACAAACAGAACCTTGTGTGCATCAGGACCCAGGAGAAAGGACCAGTGACCCCACAAGAGACTCCCCCAGACTTGCCCAGGAGTGTCCAGGAGTCTCTGGCAGAGGCGTGGATCGGCGGTGGCCTTCTGCAAGGTTGGGGGCACTGAGTGTAGCAGTGTGTGCCTGGGAACTTTTGAAGGAGGCCACTATTATCTTCATTACCTCCACCAGAGTTTGGCCTCAAATAACAGGGAGGGAACACAGTCCCACCCATCAACAGAAAATTGGATTAAAGATTTTCTGAGCATGGCCCTGCCCATCAGAACAAAACCCAGTATCCCCCTCAGTCAGTCTCTCCCATCAGGAAGCTTCCATAAGCCTCTTATCCTTCTCCATCAGAGGGCGGACAGACTGAAAACCACAATCACAGAAAACTAACCAGTCTGATCACATGGACCACAGCCTTGTCTAACTCAATGAAACTATAAGCCATGCTGAATAGGGCCATCCAAGACGGATGCGTCATGGTGGAGAGATCTGACAAAACGCGGTCCACTGGAGAAGGGAATGGCAAACCTCTTCAGTATTCTTGCCTTGAGAACCCCATGAACAGTATGGAAAGGCAAAAAGATAGGATACTGAAAGGTGAACTCCCCAGGTCGGTAGGTGTCCAATATGCTACTGGAGATCAGTGGAGAAATAACTCCAGAAAAAATGAAGAAATGGAGCCAAAGAAAAAACAACACCCAGTTGTGGATGTGACTGGTGATGGAAGAAAAGTCTGGTGCTGTAAAGAGCAATATTGCATAGGAACCTTTAATGTTAGGTCCATGAATCAAGGCAAACTGGAAGTGGTGAAACAGGAGATGACAAGAGTGAACGTCGACCTTTTCGGAATAAGCAAACTAAAATGGATTGGAATGGGTGAATTTAACCCAGATGACCATTATATCTACTACTGTGGGCAGGAATCCCTTAGAAGAAATGGAGTAGCCATCATGGTCAACAAAAGAAATGCAGTCATAGTCAACAATCATAGACTATGATGGAGTAGCCATCATAGTTAACAATCCAAAATGCAGTACTTGGATGCAATCTCAAAAACGATATAATAATTGTTCATTTCCAAGGCAAACCATTCCGTATCACAGTAATCCAAGTCTATGTCCCAACCAGTATGCTGAAGAAGTTGAAGACCTACAAGACCTTCTAGAACTAACACCCAAAAAAGATGTCCTTTCCATTATAGGGGAGTGGAATGCAAAAGTAGGAAGTCAAGAAACACCTGGAGTAACAGGCAAATTTGGCCTTGGAGCACGGAATGAAGCAGGGCAAGGCTAATAGAGTTTTGCCAAGAGAACGCACTGGTCATAGCAAACACCCTCTTCCAACAACACAAGAGAAGACTCTACATGTGGACATCACCAGATGGTCAACACCAAAATCAGATTGATTATATTCTTTGCAGCCAAAGATGGAGAAGCTCTATACAGTCAGCAAATACAAGACCAGGAGCTGACTGTGGCTCAGATCATGAACTCCTTATTGCCAAATTCAGACTGAAATTGAAGAAAGTAGGGAAAACCACTAGACCATTCAGGTATGACCTAAATCAAATCCCTTATGATTATACAGTGGAAGTGAGAAATCGATTCAAGGGATTAGATCTGACAGAGTGGCTGAAGAACTATGGATGGAGGTTTGTGACAATGTACAGGAGGCAGGGATCAAGATCATCCCCAAGAAAAAGAAATGCAAAAAAGCAAAATGGCTGTCTGAGGAGGCTTTACAAACAGCTGAGTAAAGAAGAGAAGTGAAAGGCAAAGGAGAAAAGAAAAGATATACCCATTTGAATGCAGAGTCCAAAGAATAGCACGGAGAGATAAGAAAGCCTTCCTCAGCGATCAATGCAAAGAAATAAAGGAAAACAATAGAATGGGAAAGACTAGAGATCTCTTCAAGAAAATTAGAGATACCAAGGGGACATTTCATTCAAATATGGGCACAAAAAAGGACAGAAATGGTATGGACCTAACAGAAGCAGAAGATATTAAGAAGAGGTGGCAAGAATACACAGAAAAACTATACAAAAAAGATCTTCACAACCCAGATAATCACGATGGTGTGATCACTCACCTAGAGCCAGACATCCTGGAATGTGAAGTCAAGTGGGCCTTAGGAAGCATCACTATGAACAAAGCTAGTGGAGGTGATGGAATTTCAGTTGATCTATTTCAAATCCTGAGAGATGAGGCTGTGAAAGTGCTGCACTCAATATGCCAGCAAATTTGGAAAACTTGACAGTGGTCACAGGACTGGAAAAGGTCAGTTTTCATTCCAATCTCAAAGAGAAGCAATGCCAAAGAATGCTAAAACTACTCATCTCACACACTAGCAAATTAATGATCAAAATTCTCCAAGCCAGGCTTCAACAGTACATGAATCATGAACTTCCAGATGTTCAAGCTAGGTTTAGAAAAGGCAGAGGAACCAGAGATCAAATTGCCAACATCTGCTGGGTCATCAAAAAAGTGAGGGAGTTCCAGAAAAACACCTACTTCTGCTTTATTGACTATACCAGAGCCTTTGACTGTGTGGATCAAAACAAACTGTGGAAAATTCTGAAAGAGATGGGAATACCAGACCACCTGACCTGCCTCTTGAGAAACCTGTATGCAGGTAAGGCAGCAACAGTTAGAACTGGACATGTAGCAACAGACTGGTTCCAAATCGGGAAAGGAGTACGTCAAGGCTATATATTGTCACCCTGCTAATTTAACTTATATGCAGAGTACTTCATGAGAAATGCTGGACTTGATGAAGCACAAGATGGAATCAAGATTTCTGGGAAAAATATCAATGACCTCAGATATGTGGATGACACCACCCTTATGGCAGAAATTGAAAAAGAACTAAAGAGCCTCTTGATGAAAGTAAAAGAGGAGAGTGAAAAAACTGACTTAAAACTCAACATTCAGAAAACTAAGATCATGGCATCTGGTCCCATCACTTCATGGGAAATAGATGGGGAAACAGTGGAAACAGTGAGAGACTTTATTTTTTGGGTTCCAAAATCACTGCACATGGTGACTACAGCCATGAAATTAAAAGACGCTTGCTTCTTGGAAGAAAAGCTATGACCAACCTAGACAGCATGCTAAAAAGCAAAGACATTACTTTGCCAACAAAGGTCTGTGTAGTCAAAACTATGGTTTTTCCAGTAGTCATGTATGGATGTGAGAGTTGGACTATAAAGAAAGCTGTGTGCCAAAAAATTGATGCTTTTGAACTGTGGTGTTGGAGAAGACTCTTGAGAGTCCCTTGGACTGCAAGGAGATCCAACCAGTCCATCCTAAAGGAAATCAGTCCTGAATATTCATTGGAAGGAGTGATGCTGAAGCTGAAACTCCAATACTTTGGCCACCTGATTCAAAGAACTGACTTATTTGAAAAGACCCTGATGCTGGGAATGATTGAAGGTAGGAAGAAAAGGGGACAGAGGGTGAGATGGTTGGATGGCAGCACTGACTCAATGGACATGAGTTTGAGTGAGCTCCAGGAGTTGGTGATGGACAGGGAGGCCTGGTGTACGGCAGTCCATGGGGTCGCAAAGAGTCGGACACAACTGAGTGACCTAACTGATCTGAACTGAACTAAGTCGGCCCACTGCAGATGGAGAAACACAGGCCCAGAGGAGAATGGATTTTCTCAGGGTCCCAAGGGCAGCCTGCTCTCCGGATGCTAAGTCAGAGCTCTGTTGCCCTCCAGTACTGGCCTGAATTCCCGAGACTCTCTGGGAAAGCCTTCAGTGAGAACCCGTCTGGAGACTAACTGTCTGGGCTTCGGGGGAGCCTGCCCTTTCCTGCGCAGAGTGGCTGAGAATGTGATCAGAGAGGGAGTTTCCTTTCCCGTTGGCTCTGTGCCTGGGGCCTGGCGGGGCTGGCAAGCAGACCCTGCTCTGCTCCTCGTCCCGCCTGCTCTCACAGTCACTGCTCCCTCCCTCCTTTCGCAGGTCTGGACACCACCGGGAGAGGAGAGGGACATGGTCCTTCTCTCCTCAGGGTCAATTTCCTTCCAGGAGACAGCTCTTGCCTTCTTTGGAGAGAAAAGAGAACATTGCATAGAATTTAAACCAGTAACTGACTCTGAATACCTGATTCCTAGAGGCTGTAGAGCATTGTGATTAGGATTATGACCTCAGAATCCAGACAGCCTGGCCTAGGTTCAAGTCCCTGCTTTGCCATTTGCTGAATGTGTGGCCTTGGACACTCTATTAATTCCTCTAAGTCTTGCTTCTTTCAGTGGGAAGAGAGGGGCAAAGGCAGACAGATCTCCCGAGTTACTGAAAGGATGAATGTGACCACGGTAGGCCCTTATCCCGGAGCCTGGACTGAGATCAGGAGAGATGACTGTTGTCCCCCTGTGTGACCTGGAGTGTCACTGGACCTCAGGCTACAAATACAGTCAAATGTCAGCTGTGATCTAGTTCATATGACCTCCAGAACTCAGCTTTTCCTGGAAGCCTCTCTCTTCCCAGGGTTTTGCTTTACTGGCTAAATCACAACTCGAGTCCATACCAGTAGGGAATGGCCATGGGTCATATTAAGCCAATCCCAATTTTAAGAAATTCCAAGACAGAAAGATAAGGAGAGTCATTTTTAGTCTGACATCATCTAATTCAGTGTTGGCCAGGATGGTGACTTCAATTTCTTGCCTTAATAAAATAACCTATGAACAGGCCCTGATGCCTGTCATGGATACCAAATCCTATTGATAGACCCTTTCTTCTGATGTATCCTCACTGCCTCACAGCAGCCTGAGATCTGGGGGCCAGGCTGCTGGTGAAGGCTCTTGGGGTCCTGTGTCCCACGAGCCGTATGTCTCAGTGCCCATCTTGGCAGGAAGGGGCAAGGGGCTTTCTCCTTCTGTCCCAGAAGACTTCTTAGTCTATGCATATCCACCTAACCCCTAGCCAGCAACCTCTGTGCCCTGTGCAGGGTGGGATGTGAGTCTGTATTGTTCTGTCAGGCCAAATATTGCCTTCCTTCCTATGGAATTTTAGAATCTAGACTGAGAATCTAGAACCGCCAGATGTCAGCCGCCCAGCTTTGGGCCTCACCCTGCCAGCACTTCCTTGTGGCCACATGAAAGAGTTCAGATCCATAGACAGAAAGATCTGGTGTCAACATCTTTCCTGGCAAGGTGACAGGGACCTGGCAGAGGCTGTCTTGACAAACAAAAACTCCGTTTGCTGTGTTTGTTCAGCCACAGTTCCACAACAGCAAGTCCTTTCTCTCTGTGCCCTCTGATCTCTCCCCAGCTGCTTCTTCCTCCCTTGCCAGGCCCTGTGAACTTGATGTCATGCCTCAAAACATGCTGCCCCTAAGGACTGAGTCTAGTGTGCAGCCCTGCCTTCCTTGCTCATGGAGAACAAGCTATGAGCTGCTGGAGCTCCCTGGAGCTGCCCTGGATAACTTCCTCCATCTCGCTATTGGAACCACATGGACCATGGACTGTGGGATTTAGGTCACTATGAGTCAACAAAGGTTCACTGTGCTAAAAGCGAATTGCCAAGGAGAAAAGATGGCACAGAGGCAGGCCCTGCTCCAGTGTCCTCAAGAAAGGGGCATAAAGATAGGAGAACGCAGTCTCATTTCTTCTGAAGCTCACTCCAGGCGAGGGCGAGACCAAATATATTTCCCGTGGGTGGCCTTCTTGAGGTCAAGGGCAGTCTAAAAAAACAAAACAAATCTGCAGGACTGGGGAGAGAATAAGGCTTGGATCCAAACCAACAGTCAAGGACACAAAGGACTCTTCATTTCCTAGGATCTCAGAATCACAGAATGTTAGAGTCTAAGGATCATAGAATCATGGCCAAAACAAAGATTCTAGCTCCTACAATGGGCTTCCTGACTTTTACAGATGGGGCGGGAGTCTGGCAGTTTCAGGGGGAAGCCCAACAGGCTTCTTACTCATTCCTGAAGGCTAAGGGTCCACCCAGTAGAAGACACTCCCTGTGGAAGACTCTAAGATGAAGTCATGGGGATCCCCTTCCAGCTGGAGCCCAACTGCCCAGCTTTGCAGGTAAAGTGCAAAGGAAGCAGAACTGGATCTGCCAGTCCCTAGGCAGACTCCGGTGACCTCTGGACTTTCATTTTGGGCCACAGTAATGTGGAAGTGAGAAATAGATTTAAGGGACTAGATCTGATAGAGTGCCTGATGAACTATGGACGGAGGTTCGTGACATTGTACAGAAGACAGGGACCAAGATCATCCCCATGGAAAAGAAATGCAAAAAAGCAAAATGGCTGTCTGAGGAGGCCTTACAGATAGCTGTGAAAAGAAGAGAAGCGAAAAGCAAAGGAGAAAAGGAAAGATATAAGCATCTGAATGCAGAGTTCCAAAGAATAGCAAGGAGAGATAAAAAAGCCTTCCTCCGTAATCAATGCAAAGAAATAGAGGAAAACAACAGAATAGGAAAAACAAGAGATCTCTTCAAGAAAATTAGAGATTCCAAGGGAACATTTCATGCAAAGATGGGCTCGATAAAGGACAGAAATGGTATGGACCTAACAGAAGCAGAAGATATTAAGAAGAGGTGGCAAGAATACACCGAAGAACTGTACAAAAAAGATCTTCACGAACAAGATAGTCATGATAACACGATCACTGACCTAGAGCCAGACATCTTGGAATGTGAAGTCAAGTGGGCCTTAGAAAGCATCACTACCAACAAAGCTAGTGGAGGTGATGGAATTCCAGTTGAGCTATTTCAAATCTTGAAAGATGATGCTGTGAAAGTGCTGCACTCAATATGCCAGCAAATTTGGAAAACTCAGCAGTGGCCACAGGACTGGAAAAGGTCAGTCTTCATGCCAATCCCAAAGAAAGGCAATGCCAAAGAATGCTCAAACTACTGCACAATTGCACTCATCTCACACGCTAGTAAAGTCATGCTCAAAATTCCCCAAGGCTTCAGCAATATGTGAACCGTGAACTCCCAGATGTTCAAGCAGGTTTTAGAAAAGGCAGAGGCACCAGAGATCAAATTGCCGACATCCACTGGATCATGGAGAAAGCAAGAGAGTTCCAGAAGAACATCTATTTCTGCTTCATTGACTATGCCAAAGCCTTTGACTGTGTGGATCACAATAAACTGTGGAACATTCTGAAAGAGATGGGAATACCAGACCACCTGACCTGCCTCTTGAGAAACCTGTATGCAGGTCAGGAAGCAATAGCCAGAACTGTACATGGAACAACAGACTGGTTCCAAATAGGAAAAGGAGTGCGTCAAGGCTGTATATTGTCACCTTGCTTATTTAACTTATATGCAGAGTATATCATGAGGAACGCTGGGCTGGAGGAAGCACAAGCCGGAATCAAGATTGCTGGGAGAAATATCAATAACCTCAGATATGCAGATGACACCACCCTTATGGAAGAAAGTAAAGAGGAACTCAAGAGCCTCTTGATGAAATTGAAAGAGGAGAGTGAAAAGGTTGGCTTGAAGCTCAACATTCAGAAAACAAAGATCATGGCATCTGGTCCCATCACTTCATGGGAAATAGATGGAAAAACAGTGGAAACAGTGTCAGACTTTATTTTTTGGGCTCCAAAATCACTGCAGATGCTGATTGCAGCCATGAAATTAAAAAACGCTTACTCCTTGGAAGGAAAGTTATGACCAACCTTGATAGTATATTAAAAAGCAGAGACATTACTTTGCCAACAAAGGTCCGCCTAGTCAAGGCTATGATTTTTCCCATGGTCATGTATGGATGTGAGAGTTGGACTGTGAAGAAAAGCTGATAGCTGAAGAATTGATGCTTTTGAACTGTGGTGTTGGAGAAGACTCTTGAGAGTCCCTTGGACTGCAAGGAGATCCAACCAGTCCATTCTAAAGGAGATCCATCCTGGGTGTTCATTGGAAGGACTGATGCTAAAGCTGAAACTCCAATACTTTGGCCACCTCATGCGACGAGTTAACTCACTGGAAAAGACTCTGATGCTGGGAAAGGTTGGGGGCGGGAGGAGAAGGGGACAACAGAGAATGAGATGGCTGGATGGCATCACTGACTCTGTGGACATGAGTTTGAGTGAACTCCGGGAGTTGGTGATGGACAGGGAGGCCTGGCGTGCTGTTGACTCAGGGGGTCGCGGAGAGTCGGACACGACTGAGCGACTGAACTGAACTGAACTAATGCTTCCCGTAGCCACTCTCCCACCCCAAGTAGTGCCTTGGAGACATCAACAAAAGCCTCAGGTGAGATAACACCACCTCAGCCAAACAAAAGAGCAAGTTCTGGTGCCATGAGGACCAGCTCTCTGCTAGGGATGTAAGAAGATGCTCGAGGGCATCTCCCTAAGTCCCAGCTCCAGAGAGGGCAGCAGACATTCCGAAACAGAGTCTTCTGTTGGAGCAGAGTGGGCAGCTCAGCCAGGGACCTGCAGAGCTGCAGGGCACCCAGATCCACACACATACACACCCACCTTGGAGGATCAGCTGCTTGGGAAACAGGCTACTCTGCAAAACACTACCCAGGTGATCTGTGAGCCAAAATGGGACCCCCAGCTTCTCAGATCCCTGACCCTCCTCATGGAGGACAGTCATGGGTTGATTTGTCCAGAAGAGCCCCCCACCCTTCCCTGGGCTGTAGGGACCTTGTTTCTTCCTTTCTTCAACCTCAGGGCTTTGGTGAGAACTTGTGGAAACGACACATTGTTTTCAGTATGGGAGAGGGAATGTGACCCGGGCTGGGGAAACTGACGACCACAGGGACCAGCAGGACATGGGACACAGGGTAACCCAGAGAGCTCTTCCCAGGGAATCTTTTTCTTAAATCTGGTGGAGAAAATGCTCTTCCATCTGCACGGCAGGAACCAGAAAGACATAAAGAGGAATAGGCCTGAGGCTGTGTTCTCTAAGTTACAGAAAAAAAAAAACACCAACAATCTATGGACTTCCTGGGTGGTCCTGTGGTTAAGAGTACACCTCTCAGTGCAGGGGACACAGGTTCCATCCCTGGTCTGGGAAGACTACTCATGCTACAGGGCAGCTAAGCCTGTGTGCCACAACTCCTAAGCCTTCGATCCGAAGCAAGAGAAGCCACTACAGTGAGAAGCCTGTGCTCTACAACTAGAGAGTAGCTCCTGCTGGCAACAACTAGAGAAAGTCCACACGCAGCAATGAAGGCCCAGCACAGTCACCCAGAAGAAACCCACCTGTAATAGGACAGAATGAGTTTTGAACCTGCCCCTTCTCCCCTCTGAGGGAAGCCCAGAGTTTGGGGAAAAAAAGAGTGAAGAGTGAGCACGATCGATCGCCTGTGATGGACTCCTGGTCTCAGGGCCTGTGGTTCCTGCAGCTGCCTGACACCCTGTAGGGTTTTCTTTGGTTCTGTGAGCGATTAGGACATTCAGTTCAGTTCAGTTCAGTTCAGTCGCTCAGGCATGTCCGACATTAGCAGCTTGGAAACATTCTCTCTATGACCCAGTTCACATGGCAATTCAGAACACACACACACATACGTGTGTTATGATTATATGCATATCATGAAACAATATGTAAGCCCTTATGATGTATGATACATTCTGATACTTTCCATTCTATGCCATGTCATTTTCCTTTACTATTAGTTGAGATCCGTTAAATTGATTTCATGACACACTGCAAGGGTTGTGACCAGCAATATAAAAATAGCCAAGCCGGATCAAAAGCCTTCCAATAGATCCCTGTTTTCGCCAGCACTAGTTCAGATTGTGTTTGTCACTTGCAACCCAAGACTAACTAAATTCACTTCTCTGGCATGCCCTCTGCTCCCATTCCAGCCCCACCCATCCCTGGCCAGGCTTCCACAAGGAGCTCAGTTTGCCAACTCACTCATCTATGCAATGAATCCACCCTGGGTTCTGACCCCAGCCCTGGCACTTAGTGGTGGCATCAGATCTCGGGTAAGGGCCTCCACCCCACCAGCCTCAGTCTGGGCGACTATGAATTAGGCTTGTGTCCCCTGCTTCTGAGAGGGACCAAGTGGATCAAATGAGACCCTGCAGGAAACGCTCCCAGACAGGGCTGCACACGTGAAGGATGCTCTGCCTATGGCCATCCCCATCCTCCAACCCCACCAGTGCAAAAATCTCGTTTTAGTTTGAGTTCAGAGAATGAGGGAGAAACACACCTTCAAGAGTTTCTCAAGGACTTCCCTGGTGGTTCAGTGGTAAAGAGTCTGCCTGCCAACGCAGGAGACCTGGGTTCAATCCCTGATCAGGGAAGATCCCACATGCCGTGAAGCAACCAAGCCTTTACACCACAACTATTGAGCCTGTGCTCTAGAGCCTGAGAACGGCGAACTACTGAAGTCCAAATGCCCTAGAGCCAATGCTCAGCAACTAGGGAAGCCTCAGCAATCAGAAGCCCACACCCACCACAACCAGAGAGTAGCCACCGCTTGCCACTAATAGAGAAAAGCCCCTGCAGCAGCAAAGACCCAGCACAGCCTAAACAAATATGTGTGTGCTGTGTGCTCAGTTGCTTCAGTCATGTCTGACTCTTCGCGGCACTATGGACTGTAGGCCACCAGGCTCCTCTGTCCATGGGAATTCTCCAGGTAAGAATACTGGAGTGGGCTGCCATGCCCTTCTCCAGGGGACCTTCCCGACCCAGGGATTGAACCCGCATCTCTTATGTCTCCTGCAATAGCAGGTGGATTCTTTACCACCAGCGCCACCTGGGAAGCACAAGTGAATATATATGAGATTATATACATAAAATAGAGTTTCTCGTATCTTCCACAAATGGAAAGTCCTGTGTACGTGAAAAGGGTAACAGTGCGAGAGGAACTGTTGACAATTCTTCCCACCATCCAGATAAACCTGTTTTACACCCCTAGGAAGTGGGTGAAATGCTGCTGGAGGGTTATTAGGACAGGCAGCAAGAGCCTGGAACCCACAGGTCCTGAAGCCAAGTTCAGTGACCCTCTCTCCCCTGAGACTGCTGCTTTCCTGCTCCGACAAGAACTGGACTCGGCTTCTGGGCACAGCTGGGATTGGGGTGGAGATGGTACTTTTGCTACATTTGGCAAAGTGGTCTGAGACAGCATTTACTCAAACTATCCTAAATGCCAGGGAGACAGGCAGCAATTCCTGGAATCCAAGGATTTGGAGATCAGAGTGTTCCTTGGTCCCCTTCTCCGTCCCTCATGCCAGGGACTGTCACTGCCCCAGCCAGGGACAATGGAGCTGCCAAAGGATGCCTTTCGGGGCCATGAACATGGAGTCACAGTTTGGGATTATTATAACCTTGGGCCTGAGAGTCCTGCCCTGAGCCGCCCAGTGGGATTCAGGTTGCTGACTCTCCTATTCTGGCTCAGAGAAGGAGCCAACAACTGTTGCTCAGTTGCTAAATCATGTCTGACTCTTTGCGACCCCATGGACTACAGCACACCAGGCTTCCCTGTCCTTCACCATCTCCTGTAGTTTGGTCAAACTCATGTCCATGGAGTCTGTGATGCCATCCAACCATCTCATCCTCTGTCATCCCCTTCTCCTCCTGCCTTCAATCTTTCCCAGCATCAGGGTCTTTTCAAATGAATCAGTTCTTCGCATCAGGTGGCAAAAGTATTGGAGCTTCAGCTTCAGCATTAGTCCTTCCAATGTATTCAGGGTTGATTTCCTTTAGGACTGACTGGTTTGATCTCCTTGCAATTCAAAGCACTCTTAAAAGTCTTCTCCAGCACTCCAGTTCAAAATTTAGCAGCTGGGCTGGGCCATTTTCCAATAGCTCAGGGTGGGGAGGGAGCCCCTGTGTTCAGTTCAGGCCCTCGCCTAATAGAGAACCTCAAAGAGCATAGAGTAGCATGTCCTTTGGGAGATCTGACACCTTCACCATTTCTCAGTGTACCGTTCAGAGTCATTAAGTATATTCACATGGTTGTGCAACCATCACCACCATCCATTCACAGAACCCTTTCCATCTCGCAAAACTAAACTCTGTCCCCATTAAACAACATCTTCTCCTTCCCGCATCCCCACCAGCCCCTGGTAACCAGCATTCTACTTCTGTCTCTATGAATTGGACTGCTGCTGCTGCTAAGTCACTTCAGTCGTGTCCGACTCTGTGTGACCCCATAGACGGAAGCCCACCAGGCTCCCCCGTCCCTGGGATTCTCCAGGCAAGAACACTGGAGTGGGTTGCCATTTCTTTCTCCAATGTGTGAAAGTGAAAAGTGAAAAGTGAAAGTGAAGTCACTCAGTCGTGTCCGACCCTTAGCGACCCCACGGACTGCAGCCTACCAGGCTCCTCCATCCATGGGATTTTCTAGGCAAGAGTACTGGAGTGGCTTGCCATTGCCTTCTCCGATGAATTGGATTACTCTAGGTCAAACAGGAGGGAGAGGGGGCAGGGTACAAACTCTAAAAGAACGGCATAGCCCGAGGACATGACATAAACTGATTAGAACCAAATAAGTTCAAAATGGACAAGTCAGCTTTCTCTAGACCTTGAGCCTCAGTATAAACTCACTAGCACATCAGTAAGCCAAATGCTACACCCACTAGCACCATGACAATTCTGAGGCCACCCATCGGAGGTCAAACAGTGGCCCAATTCCAGGAAATCCTGGCCCCTTCCCCCAAATTGTTGGAATAATCCTCCCACTGATCAGCCTATGAAATTACCCAACCTGATGACCCATAGCCTTGCAGTGCTTTGGCCTTCTGAGATGGCCCACCCTTTGTCTATGGAGTGTGTTTCTCTCTAAATAAATCCACTTCTTACCTATCACTTTCTCTCTCTCTGAATTCTTTCTGCCGTGAGACAGCAAGAACCTCTGAGCTTCATTAAGTCCTGAAACCAAGTGTGTGATCTCAGTTAAAAGACCATAAGTTCAAGTCCCAATCTGAGTTGCACAGTTTCACTGGGACCTCATCAAAGTGGAATTGTGGAGTATCTGTCCCTCACTTATTTCACTGAGCGTAGTGTTTCTGAAGCTCATCCATGTTGTAGCATGTGTCAGAATTCCCTCCCTTTTTCAAGGTTAAATAATCTTCAAATGTGTGTGTGCCTTTGCTTTCCTTGTGTTGTCAATCCAAATTCATGTGCCCAAAGAAATATGAGGTCAAACAAACCGAAACTAAATTGGAGTTTGAAGCAGAGAGACATTTACTGAAGGTCTGAACAAGGAGGATGCGTGGTTCATCCTCAAAAATCCAAACTCCCTGATGGTTTTTGGGGGAAGAGTTTTTAAAGGCAAAATTGGGGGGAGGGTTGCAGGGTGTGTGACCTCCTTCTGATTGGTTGGTGGGAGGTAACAGGGTGGGGCTCCAGGAATCTCAGGCAGCAGCCTTCTGGTTCCAACCAGGCTGGGGTCTCAGTGCTTGTGCAGACCTGAAGTCACCGTTGGCCATGTGGGTGGGAGCCCGCTCCAGTAGAAGAACTCACAGCTGTCTGTTGGATTAAGCAAGTCGCGATCCCATGGACTGCAGCCTACCAGGCTCCTCCGTCCATGGGATTCTCCAGGCAAGAGTACTGGAGTGGGTTGCCATTACCTTCTCCAGGGGATCTTCCCGACCCGGGGATCGAACCCAGGTCTCCCACATTGCAGACAGATGCTTTACCATCTGAGCCACTGGGGAAGCCCTGAGGAGAAACCAGGACTTTTTTTAATGCTGCGCTATTGTTTCTTGACTGCTTTCTCTTTGTTTCTGTGTTCCCTCCCTCCTAATTAGTAATCTAATAACTAATCTGCTCTTTGGAACTCAGGGAAGATTTAGGAGACTGAAGCCTTTTTCCTATAAATAAGAAATAGGGGACACGGAAAGGCTTTTGTACCCAGAAGGGTCCCTTAGGGTCTTGTTTGGTTTCAATCCTCCCCTTATCTTTGATACTCCTCAGTCTCAAGGATAACAGGTGTGGGACAAGAAAGAGAATAATTTTTTTGGGGTAGAGAGGTTAATCGTAAACTTGGCAGAGGAGCTCGGTTGTAGGAAGGTTGTTTGTTTTACATGGACACTTGCTTGCTTCCATCTTTTGGCTACTGTGAATAACACTGCTATGAATGTGGGTGTACGAATATTTCTGAGTTCCTGCTTTCCATTCTTTTGGGTGTATTCCCAGAAGTGGAATTGCTGGGTCAAATGATAATTCTATTTTTAAATTTTTTGTAGAGCTTCCATATTGTTTTCCACAGCAGCTGTACCATTTTACATTCCCATCAGTAATATACGAGTGTCCAATTTCTCCACGTCCTTGCCAACACTCATTTTCTTTTTTATAATTTAAAATTTTATTTATTTATTTATGGTCACACCTGGAGAAGGAAATGGCAACCCACTCCAGTGTTCTTGCCTGGAGAATCCCAGGGACGGGGGAGCCTGGTGGGCTGCCGTCAGTGGGGTCACACAGAGTCGGACACGACTGAAGTGACTTAGCAGCAGCAGCAGCAGCAGCAGCAGCATGGTCACACCAAACAGCTTGTGGATCTTAGTTCCCCAACCATGGATTGAACCCAGGCCCTCAGCAGTGAAAGCACATTCTTAACCATTGGACCACCAGGGAATTCTCCCTCATTTTCTTTAGTTTAAAAATAATAGCCATTCTAATGATCGTGAGGTATCTAGGGGGACGTCATGTGGTGGTGATGGGGAGCCCAGCTCTACCCCTGCTCACTGCCAGGACCTGAGACTGTAGTGACTGTAGGAGGGGAGGGGCAGGATGCTACTCAGAGGATCCTTTATAAGATCTAGGCCATGTTCAATTTCTCCCAATAACCAGAACACATGAGCCTGTTACCTGAAAACCAGGGTCACCTCTTGGTCCATGTCGAGCCAATAGATACAACCAAACCAGAGGTCGGGAAAGTGAAAGAGATCAGGAGAAGGAAAGATTTATTACTTACAGTAAGTAAAGAGAACCCCAGAGATCTTTCCCAAAGCAGTGTCTTCCTGAACATGCAAATGAGGGAAGTTTTAAGTTAAGGTACACGAATATTCATGAAGAGGTTTGAGCAGGGGAGAATTCAGCATAGCATTGGGGCAAAGGTTGACAAACCACTCAATCCTAAAGGAAATCAGTCCTGAATATTCATTGGAAGGACTGATGCTGAAGCTGAAGCTCCAATACTCAGGCCACCTGATGTGAAGAGCTAACTCATTGGAAAAGAGCCTGATGCTGGGAAAGACTGAAGGCAGGAGAAGAAGGGGATGACAGAGGATGAGATAGTTGGATGGCATCACTGACTCAATGGACATGAGTCTGAACAAGCTCCGGGAGTTGGGGATGGACAGGGAAGCCTGGTGTACTGCAGTCCTTGGGGTTGCAAAGAGTAGGACATGACTGAGAGACTGAATTAAATTGAACTGAAAGTTTGACAGACTCCAAGCTCTAGTTGATTCATGTCAGTCAGTTCAGTTCGTGTCAGAAGGGTCAACATCATCATTCTGTCTTCCACGTGGGTGGGGGGCTTAGTTCCTGCAAAACTCAAAGATATATTATTATGAAAATCCCCTGAGGAGGAACTGAGAGTCAGTTTTATTCCTAAACTATTGTCTCTTGATTGCTTTCCTTTGCTCCTGTGGCCCCTCACTTTCCTTAAGATCGTTGATTACTGATAACTGTTCAAGGGCAAGTATTGCAGCTAGGCTTGCATCACAAAATGGCTTAGGCCAAACTGGTTTCTCTTACATCAGGAAAGCCATTCCTGGTCGTCTCTGGGGACCCCGTAACTTATCTGCTTGCTTACAATTCCATGACTTCTGGCTCTATTCCTTTAGAAAATTTAGCTTGGTATCCCCTCAAAAAAAAAAAAAAACCTCCACCAGTTCGCCCAGTTCACTTACTATATTAAATTGGAAGTTAAAAAAAGGAAGCTGGTCTTTGAAAACACAGCACAACTTCAGTGAGATAAATTCACATATCACACCATTCACTCGTAAGATGAACAAGTCGGGGTGTTTGCATGATCATGGAGTTGTGCAGGCGTCACACTAATTCCAGAACATTCTCATCATCCCCAAAGGAAACCTGAAACCCATGAGCAGTCTCTCCCCATTCCTCCCTTATGCCTCCCTGGGCAACCACAAGTCCACTTTGGTCTCTACACATCTGCCTCTTCTAGACATTCCATATAAATGGAATCAGACACCAGTATGAGCAAAAGATGAGATGCCATGAGCACCTGTCGCATTTGCCTGCACAACATCCTCTCTTGGTCTTTTCTGGGATCAGCGCCCTTTCTGCTGAGTAACTGCCTCTCCTCCACCCCACACTATGCCGGTGGGTGTGCTGACCAACAAACCTCACCTTCGTGCCCATCACCCTGTTGTAGCCCGAATGTCTGTGTCCCCCCCCCACCCCGACAACATTCACAAATTGGAATTCTGCACCCAGTGTGAGGTTATTAGGGGGCAAAGCTTTTGGGGGTGACTAGGTTGTAAGACACAGGAAATGCGGGTTCAATCCCTGGGTCAGGAAGATCCCCTAGAGAAAGAAATGGCGACCCAATTCAGTATTCTTGCCTGGAGAATCTCATGGAGCGTGTTGAGATATAGTCCGTGGGGTCGCAAAGAGTCAGACACAACTGAGCAGGTCACAGGATGGAGCCTTCCATGAGATTTGTTGTTGTTCAGTCACTCAGCTGTGTTCAACTCTTTGCAACCCAATGGACTGTAGCACGCCAGGCTCCCCTGTCCTTCACCATCTCCCGGAGCTTGCTCAAACTCATGTCCATTGAGTTGGTGATGCCATCCAACCATCTCATCATCCTCTGTTGTCCTCTTCTCCTGCCTTCAGTCTTCTCAGCATCAGGGACTTTTCTAATGAATCTGCTCTTCGCATCAGGTGGCCAACGTATTGGAGCTTCAGCTTCAGCATCTGTCCATCTAACGAATATTCAGGATTCATTTCCCTTAGGATTGACTGGTTTCATCTCCTTGCAGTCCAAGGGACTCTCAAGAGTCTTCTTCAACACTATGGCTCAAAAGCATCAGATCTTCGGCATTCAGCCTTCTTTATGGTCCAGCTCCCACATACATACATGACTACCGGAAAAACCACAGCTTTGACTAGATAGACCTTTGTTGGTAAAGTGATGTCTCTACTTTTTAACATGCTGTCTAGATTTTTCATAATTTTTCTTCCAAGGAGTAAACATCCTTTAATTTCGTGGCTCCAGGCACTGTATGCAGTGATTTTGGAGCCCAAGAAAATAAAGTCTGTCATTGTCGTTATTGTTTCCCCATCTATTTGCCATGAAGTGATGGGACCAGATGCTGTGATCTTTTTTGAAATGTTGAGTTTTAAGCCAGCTTTTTCATTCTCTTCTTTTATTTTCATTCTCTTCTTTTACCTTCATCAAGAGGCTCTTTAGTTCCTCTTTGCTTTTTGCTATAAGGGTGGTTTCATCTGCATATCTGAAGTTATTGATACTTCCCCTGGAAATCTTGATTCTAGCTTGTGCTTCATCCATTCTGGCATTTTGCATGATGTATTCTGCATGTGGGCTTCCCTGGTGGCTCAGAGGTTAAAGCCTCTGCCTCCAATGCAGGAGACCTGGGTTCGATCCCTGGGTCGGGAAGATCCCCTGGAGAAGGAAATGGTAACCAACTCCACTATTCTTGCCTGGAGAATCCCATGGATGGAGAAGCCTAGTAGGCTACAGTCCACGGGGTCGCAAAGAGTCAGACACGACTGAGCGACGGAATGGAATAGACTCTGCATGTAAGTTAAATAAGCAGGGTAGCAATATACAGCCTTGACATACTCCTTTCCCAATTTGTAAACAGTCCATTGTTCCATGTCCAGTTTTAATTGTTGCTTCTTGACCTGAATACAGGTTTGCAGGAAGCAGGTCAGATGGTCTGGGATTCCCATCTCTTTAAGAATTTTCCATAGTTTGTTGTGATCCACACAGTCAAAGGCTTTAGTGTAGTCAATGAAGCAGATGTTTTTCTGGAATTCTCTTGCTTTATCTATGATCCAATGGATATTGGCAATTTGATCTCTGATTCTTCTGCCTTTTCTAAATCCAGCTTGAACATTTGGAAGTTCTCAGTTCACCTACTGTTGAAGCCTGACATTTAGAATTCTGAGCATTACTTTGCTAGCATGTAAAATGAGTGCGATTGTGCAGTGGTTTGAACATTCTTTGGCATTGCCCTTCTTTGGAATTGAAATGAAAACTGATCTTTTCCAGTTCTGTGGCCACTGCTGAGTTTTTCATATTTGCTGACATATTGAGTGCAGCACTTTAACAGCATTATCTTTTAGGATTTGAAATAACTCAACTGGAATTCCATCACCCCCACTAGCTTTGTTCATAGTGATGTTTCCTAAGGCCCACTTGACTTTGCATTCCAGGATGTCTAGCTCTAGGTGAGTGATCACACCATCGTGGTTATCTGGGTCATCAAAATCTTTTTTTGTATAGTTTTTCTGTGTATTCTTGCCACCTCTTCTTAATATCTTCTGCTTCTGTTAGGTCCATACCATTTTTGGCCTTTATTGTACCCACCTTTGCATGAAATGTTCCCTTGGTATCTCTAATTTTCTTGAAGAGATCTCTAGTTTTTCCCATTCTGTTGTTTTCCTCTATTTCTTTGCATTGTTCACTTAGGAAGACTTGTAAAGGCGACCCCAAGCTCCCCTGGTAGCTCAGTGGTAAAGAATCACCTGGTAATGCAGGAATTCTGCACCCAATGTGAAGTTATTAGGGGACAGGGCTTTTGGGGTGACTAGGTCATAAGACGGGCTTCCCTGGTGGCTCAGAGGTTAAAGCGTCTGCCTCCAATGCGGGAGACCCGGGTTCGATCCCTGGGTCGGGAAGATTCCCTGGAGAAGGAAACGGTAACCCACTCCAGTATTCTTGCCTGGAGAATCCCATGGACGGAGAAACCTGGTAGGCTACAGTCCACGGGGTTGCATAGAGTCAGACATGACTGAGTGACGGAACGGAACGGAGGTCATAAGACACAGGAAACGTGGGTTCAATCCCTGGGTCAGGAAAATCCCCTGGAGAAGGAAATGGCAACCCACTCTAGTATCCTTGCCTCGGAAATCCCACGGACAGAGGAGCCTGGTGGGCTAAAGTCCATGGACTTGCAAAGAGTCAGATATGACTTGTCAACTAAACAACAACAACAGCAGAAGGAGACCCCACAGAGCTCCCTGGTCTTTTCCGCCATGTGAAGACAAGTGAGAAGTTAGTTCTCACCAGAATCTCACCTCCTGGCTGCCTGACCTCAGACTTCCAGCCTCCAGACTGTGAGCAACAAATGTTGTTTACAAGCCACTCAGTCTGCATAATTTCATTACAGCAGCCCAAATGAACTAAGACATACCCCAACACACAGGGATGGCCACGTGACCTCAGCCAGCCAATCAGATTCTCTGGCAGGAACATAAAACTGGAGTTGAAGAGAGGGACAGGTGGCCAAGTCATGTGATGGAAGCAGCCTTGTGCATCAGCCCCGAGCTCCCGACAAGTTACCAGGCTCCCTGCTTCCTGGTCTCTCCCAGCCTTGCTGGTCCAGCTGTACCTTTGAGGCTGGAGCTGCCCCAGAGGCCTTCCAAAAGATTCTTATGTTTAAGTGAGCTCTACTGGAAGGCTCGAGCTGCCATGACTGAGCCCACAGGCCACAGCTGCTGAAACCCATATGCCCTAGAGCCTGTGCTCTGCAACAGGAGAAGCCTGTGCGCCGCGACTAGAGAGTAGCCCCACTCTCTTCAACTAGAGAAGGCCTACGCACAGCAACTAAGACCCAGCACAGCCAAAAATAAGCAATAAACAAATACATAAATAAAAATGAGCCCTGCGGTGCTTTTGATTTAAATGAGCGATTATGTAACACTCTAAAGCAATTATTTCCTGTCCCCTTAAGATTTAGTAAACAAAGGGAATGAATCAGCATTTAAATAAATAAATAAACAAGCCCAAGAATCCATCTCTATTGCTTGCAGTTCAAAAGACTTAATAAAATCATACCTCCAGACAAGTGTCTGATAATCAACTCAATAATGCTTCAGTAACAATGAAGGGGCCAGGCCCCGGGCCAAGGGAAGGTGACCAGGAAATTCTGATTTCCTGCAATCTGGCTGATTAAACAGATTGGTTTAATCCTATCATTCCCAGTTAGGTCACAAGAGTGAAAATGTTGTGGTTTGTTTGCTTGCTTGTTTGAAGATTCCCTGGAGAAAAGAATGGCAACCCGCTCCAGTATTCTTGCCTGGAGAGTTCCATGGACAATGGAGCCTGGCGGGCTACAGTCCACAGCTGAGTAACTAGTACTTTAACCTCTCTAGCTTTCATTAATAGTAGAAATTCTCTAAGTGTTTGACAAGTGTAACTAGGATATTTTAAAAATATCCCCCAATTCATGTGGTGGTGGTTTAGTTGCTAAGTCGTGTCTGACTCTTGTGACCCCATGGACTGTAACCTGCCAGGCTCCTCTGTCCATAGGATTTCCCAGGCAAGCATTCTGGAGTGGGTTGCCATTTCCTTCTCCATAAGAATGGGAGGACAAGTAGTCCTCAGGGTATGGGAGGGTTGGACACTGTTGAGGGAGTAGCTTTCCAGGAATGGGAGGGAAAGAGGAATGCAAGAAATCACCTGTAGCTTCTCCCCATTGTGCTCAAACATGGCAGAAGTGGTATAAAACCTCCCAGTGGGTGTGGGGGAGTAGAGGGGATGGCTGAGAGCAGTAAGGAGGCTATTGCTGTTTAGATGAAGAGAGGGGCTGAAACACCTCCTGCCTCCCAGGCCTGAGTCCAGTCTTCCCACTGCTCACTGCAGCCCCCAAGGCCTGAGTGAGGCCCGGGAGACAGGCTGAGGGATAGGGGACTTCACAGAGAGATGGGAGCCTGTTCTCAGGGTGGGCTGGATGCTGGGGGTGGAAAGGCCGAGAAGCTTATGGTTCCTCAGAGCCAGGCTGGCACCAGGGAGCCTGCAGAGAGACGCCAGGGGTGTTTCACCAGCAGGAGGCAGCAGGCACCCAGCTAGAGGGTGGGGCAAAGGGGGCCTCTATGCAAGCCAGCCAGACACCAGAGGGACACACAGGCACCCCCAGCCAGATGTCACCCAGGGCATAGCAAACTTCGGGAAGGGAAAAGTCCCTGTTGAAAGGAAACAGAAGGGCTTCCCTGGTGGCTCAGTGGTAAAGAATCACCTGCCAATGCAGGAGACACAGGTTCGATCCTGATCCAGGAGGACCCCACATGCCCCAGAGTAACTAACTAAGCCCGTGCTCCATGACCATTGAGCCTGTGCTCTAGAGTCAGTTCAGTTCAGTGCTCAGTCAGGTCCGACTCTTTGCGACCCCATGGACTGCAGCCTGGTAGGCTTCCCTGTCTGTCACCAACTCGTTCTAGAGTCTGGGAGCTACAAATACTGGGCCCCTGCACCCTACAGCCCGTGCTCTGCAACAAGAGAAGCCACCCAATGAGAAGTCCACATGCCACACCTAGAGAGTAGCCCCCACTTGCTGCAACTAGAGAAAAGCTAGCAAAACAGTGAAGACCCAGTTCAGTTCAGTTCAGTTCATTTCAGTCGCTCAGTCGTGTCCAACTCTCCGCAACCCCATGAATCACAGCACGCCAGGCCTCCCTGTCCATCACCAACTCCCGGAGTTCACTCAAACTCATGTCCACAGAATCGGTGATGCCATCCAGCCATCTCATTCTCGGTCGTCCCCTTCTCCTCCCGCCCCCAACCTTTCCCAGCATCAGAGTCTTTTCCAGTGAGTCAACTTGTCGCATGAGGTGGCCAAAGTATTGCAGTTTCAGCTTTAGCATCAGTCCCTCCAATGAACATCCAGGATTGATCTCCTTTAGAATGGACTGGTTGGATCTCCTTGCAGTATAAGGGACTCTCAAGAGTCTTCTCCAACACCACAGTTCAAAAGCATCGATTCTTCGGCGATCAGCTTTGTTCACAGTCCAACTCTCACATCCATACATGACCACGGGAAAAACCATTGCCTTGACTAGACGGACCTTGGTTGGCAAAGTAATGTCTCTGCTTTTTAATATACTACCAAGGTTGGTCATAACTTTCCTTCCAAGGAGCAAGCGTCTTTTAATTTCATGGCTGCAATCAGCATCTGCAGTGATTTTGGAGCCCCAAAAAATAAAGTCTGACACTGTTTCCACTGTTTTTCCATCTATTTCCCATGAAGTGATGGGACCAGATGCCATGATCTTTGTTTTCTGAATGTTGAGCTTCAAGCCAACCTTTTCACTCTCCTCTTTCACTTTCATCAAGAGGCTTTTGAGTTCCTCTTCACTTTCTGCCATAACACAGCCAAAAATAAATAAATAAGTTATTATTATTATTTTTTAAAAGGGAAACAGTAGCCCCCAAATGGAGTCACTCAGGTTAAACCCACAATGGCAAAGCAAGACTTAGTACCTACCCTAACTGCAGCATCAACCCCACAGAAATGGGACCTGTCATCAATCAGCCTGGTGGGGTGATTCCGTTCCCTTCAAGAGGTACCCTTTGCCTGAAACAATGCATTCATTCTCTGCTAATAATTTCCTTTTTCTATCTCCACCTTAAGAAAACTTTCCTTTTCTACAGTTCAGCTCAGCTTCTATTTGCTAAATGGGGCACTGCCCAATTTATGAATTCATAAAGCCAATGTGATCCTTACATTTACTCAGTTGAGGTTTTTTTTTTTTTTTAATGCCCTGATAGGAAATTGCGGCCTGAATTTGCCTGAATCAGTTCAGTTCAGTTCAGTCGCTCAGTCGTGTCCCACTCTTTGCGACCCCATGAATCACAGCACGCCAGGCCTCCCTGTCCATCACCAACTCCCGGAGTTCACTCAAACTCATGTCTATTTGCCTGAATACTCACCCACAAATGACTTGCTCTGAAACCATGCCCGACTGGGTTAAAATACCCATATTGAAACTGTGCCCCATAGAGTTAATAGAAACTGGTGACTAAGAAATTCCTGAGCTTGCGTAGCAGAACAGCAGGTAAGAACAGCTTGTTAAAAACTCCCCCGCTTGTAACCCGCCTTCCCTGACCAGGCTCGCCTTAATTATTTTCTGACTTCTTAACCCCCCTATGCAGATAAGTCTGCATATGGGTCATTGTAGTAATATGGTGGATGGGCTTAAGTTGTTTTCCAAGAACTTATGGTTGACTCTGGTCCGTTTCAAGCCGGCTAAGAGTGTAGGGACCACCTACCCTCAAACTGGACCTGCTCAGGTGTCCAAAGAACAAACTTTAGACATCGAACTACACCCTCAGGTCACACAAAGAGCTTCCACTTTTGAACACACATCCTCCAGAGAAGGATGTGACTCAGATACACTTGCACAGAACATTGATCGCCTCACCTTTTCCTCTACCTCCCATCTCCCTGCTTCTTCATCCCGTGAATATCTCAAGCCCATTGTCTTCAGGCAGGCACGCCTGAGATTCATTCTCCTATCTCCTCACTTGGCTGCCTCGTGAGTAAACTCTTTCTCTGCTGCAAACCCCATGGTTCTCGAGAAAATGTTGCCGAAAAGAATGTGTTTCATATGCAAGAGATAGAGGTAACTTGAGGCCAGTTTTTTTCTTTCCAGCAAGTTGGAGATGGTTAGGGGAGTTTAAGGAAATGAACTGATTCATGTTCATCTGGGTTAGAGGGTGTGCTTTCTGTCTCACCAGAGAAGCAGGTTTCCCGCAGGTGACAGGTAACTGGCTCATCCAGCATCTCTTGGGGCTATGGTTTCATAAAAGTCACTGTAGCAAACACACCCTGCTGCCCCCGTCCAATGGCTGACCAGTCCCTGAGGCTTACAGGACTGAGGAGAAGCCACACCTGGTGTGTTGCCAGAGAAAACAGCAGGGAGGCCCGGATGGCCTGGTGGCCCAGGGTTGGTCAATTCCACCTCCAGGACGGCTTCAGGTCAGAGCATCCCCAGGTGTGGGAGGCCGGGACACCAGGGCTACAAAAGTCCCCACGGGTCCCAGCTCAGGGTCCTCCAGCCTCTTATTTCTGCTCACGGGCCCAGGAAAAGCCGTCAGTCCTCACCCTGTAGACCAAGCCTGGCTGGGTGGGCTCCCCGCCAGCCCCCAGCCCCCACAAAGCAAAGCCCCCAGCGTGGCCTCAGAGGGTGCTAAGGAGACGGCCTGGGACCTCTGGACACATAAATGTGAACAAACCACACAGCTTTAGGTTCCAGCTTGTGTGTGACCACTCACACACACACACACACACACACACATCTCAGCCCATCACACACACACACACACACACACACAAACATCTCAGCCCATGACACACACACACACACACACACAAACATCTCAGCCCATGACTGCCCAAAAGGTTGTTCCCACAGACACAGGGTCTAGAACTGGGGCTGTCATTTCTTAGCTATATGACTATGGGGCAAGCCACCCCACCCTCTTGAGGTCTCAGTTTACTCATTTGTAAAATGGGAGGGAGCATCAGGACCACAATCCCCTGTCTCAAATCAAAGGGGTCAGAAGCGTTTCAGTTTCCAATTTGGGGGATTTTAGAAAGGTGCAGATATTATATATTATGTAATACCCCCTAAAGGCCTCTTGTAGAGTAAACCCTAAACCTGGGGTTTTTTGTTGTTTGTAATGCAAGAGCCTGACTTAACCTTTGATTGCTGAGGCATCTGCTTCGAAGATGGTGATATTGAATAAACACATTGGCAGCCCCTGCACTCAATAAAAAGCCAGCAGCCTTCCCCACGGAGGCCCCTTGGTTTTAGAGCTCTTGGTTGATTTTAATCACTGACCATTTGGATCACTTGCTCCCGTGCCTTCAATTTCCCCTTATGTTTAAATTTACCAATAAAGAGGGAGCCCTTGAAGACTCAGCGCACCCACCTTTGACCCCAGTCAAAGCAGAACCCCAGTCTCTTCTGCTCTGCCTTCTCTCCATTCCCCACTCAACCACCACCCCCCCACCCCAGGCCTTGTAAGTAATAAACCTTTAATTAATTAATTAATTTTTTTTCTTTTATGTAATTTTATAGTCCATGGGATTGCAAAGAGTCAGACACAACTGAGCTACCAGCACATAAGTCTTAAACCTTGATTTATTTTTAAGTTTTTTGATGGTTATTGGTGAAGGGCATCTTGTAAGCATGAGGACACCAGGGACGGTCCAAACACAACATGGGTTATTATAAACTGAGACGGGGGCTTCCCTGGTGGCTCAGTGGTAAAGAATCATGCCGGGAACCAGGGTTCGATCCCTGGGTGGGAGGATCCTACGTGCTGTGTGGCGGCTAAGCCCACGAGGCACAATACAGAGCCGGTGGGTGCTCTAGAGCCTGGGAGCCACAACTACTGACGCCCATGTGCCTGGAGCCCGCGTTCCTCAACAAGAGAAGCCACTGCAACGAGCCACTCATGTATTCCAGCTAGAGAGGAGCACCCACTCGCCAAACCAGAGAAAAGCCCACGCGGCAATGAAGACCCAGCACAGCCAAAAACAAAATAAACAAATAAATACAATTATATACATACATATACATATATATATATATATATATATAACCCTGAGATCAGCAGCAAACAGCCTCCTTGTTCAAACATTAGGTATATTTCTGCAGGGAAACTGAATATTCAAGAGAAGGTGGATACATCAAAACTATACACTTGTTCCAGCTCAGGTCAGGTTTTACCACCAAATGAATTATGAAAAAACGTTTCCATTTTCCAGAGCCTTTTGCGTTTCACAGTCACAGAAAAGAGCTCTTAGACTTTGAGCTCAACCCCCTCCTCGGAGGGCAGATGAGGGCTCTCATGGCAGGACCATGGACGCATTTGTTAGGTGCTGGGCGTCGCCTCATTTGCTCCTGGGCTCCTCGCGATGGCTCTCTGCCACAAGGGCTGTTTTACTAAATACCCATTTCACAGATGGGGAATCAAGGCCAAGGGCAGTTGAGAAAGTGGCTCACAGTGACACAGCTCCAGATGGTCTGCTTATCTTCAGAGTCCTTGCAGGATGTAAGCACCCTGGCTCTGCTCTTGGAACAGCTGGGAACAGGAGAGGTGAGACCGGACCTGACTCAGATTCAGCTAGCTCCTTCATTGCACATCTATTAGAGAAAGCAGAAAGGAAAGTAAAAGTGCAAGCCATTGCTCAATAAGCCCCGGGGGGGTTTCCCCCCACCCCTCCAAGAGCTGCTTTGGCATTGACACTTCTGTGCCTGCCTCACTGAACTTGAATCCAGTTTTGCAATCAGAGCCTCGGGTCTTCCCCATGATGAGCAAAACCAGCTGGAGGCTCTGCGCTGTGTTTGTCCTCCGGCAGCCTAGACGCTCGCAGCCCTCCGCTGGATCTGAGGCCCCCGGAGGGGAGACGAAGGAAGGCCCTCGGGATCTGAGGCCACGGTGAGTGCTTCATTGAGAGCAGGTGGGCCAGGAGACCCAGGAGGAGGCCTGCTCTGGGGCCTCACTTCTAAAGGACAATGGGCCCAAGAGGTTGCCCCTGCAGTTGTCTTGGGGAAAAGAGTTACTGTCAGGAACCCCCATCCCGTTCAAATCCCCATCCGGCCAGCTCCTAGTGTCAGCTCGGGTCTGAAATTCAGTTTCTTTACTTGATAAATCAGGATAGAAATCTCTCCCTCAGAGGTCGTTTGAAGTTTAAATAAAAACATGATTACGCATGTGATTAGACCAACCAAGCTGCATCTTCCCTTCCCTTGACTGGGGACCCCTGGATCCTAGACAGAGAGAGAGAGGCCCTGGATCCCGGAACATAGGCGACATCACGGGCCAAGGCATTTCCCTAGCTGTTCTCTACAAGAGTGTTTAGGGGTATCATCTTTATAGGAAAAGATGCCAGGTGAATTTTCTCAAAATTGCCACCTGCAGTGCTTCTTGGGTTGTACGCTTATTTAGGGAGTTTGAGGGGCAGGAGTTGGTGATAAAGATTAAGGGGGTTATCTCAAAGCTGTGTTCCAGAGTATCCAACTTCTCTGACATCAGTGGTGTGTATGAGGGAGTTGGTTTGAGGGGAAGGGACAGAATACAGCAGAGCTGAAGGCTCCCCAAACGACAAAGAAGGTCTCATACATATCAGCTCTCATATGAAAATAACTTCTCTAATCCTCGCCCATCATTTTCATCCCTCTCCCAACATAACATCCTCTGACATCTCCCGGGAGAAGGTCAGTAGTGAGAGGATGGGACCTGGTAGGACCAAAGGGCTCCCTGCTATCACTTTAGCTCTTCATTTAGTAGGAATAACAGGGAAAATGGGGGTGCTTTCAGGAGCTGCAGGTAAAGACTGGGGCTTCTCCAGGGTTTCTCAGTCTCAGCACTGCTGACAGTTTGGACTAGACTGTTCTTCGCTGTGGGGGCTGTCCTGTGCACTGTAGGTTGTTTAGCAGCACCTCCAACCTCCACCCACTAGGTGCCAGGAGCAGTATCCCCTGACGGCCACTGCTGAATGTCTATGGGCATCCTCCAGGGAGAAAGCACATCCCTGATGAAAATCCACTGCTCGAGACCTGACTGGAATCACATGGGGCGCCTCCACTTACCAAGTGCTTGACATTTGCTTTGTAGTGTATTTCTAGCGTCATTTATTTTGGGCTGTGCTGGATCTTCGTTGCTGCGAGAGCTTCTCTCTAGCTACGGCCAGTGGGGGCTTCTCACTGCAGCGCCTTCTCTTGTTGCAGAGCACAGACTCTAGGGCGTGCGGGCTTCAGTAGCTGCAGTTACCAGGCTCAGTAGTTGTGGCCTGCGGCCTTGGTTGCTCCCTAGCGGGTGGGATCTTCCCGGATCAGGGACTGAACTAGTGTTTACCCCATTGGCAGGCAGGTTCTTTACCAACTGAGCCATCAGGGAAACCTTCTCACTTTTTGAAGCTACTGAATGTTTTTGAAACCATGACATGAAAGAATTTCACAGACATTGTATCGGGCGAAAGAAACCAAACAACTGATGCCATTGATGTGAAATTCAAGACCAGGCAAACAAACTAAAGGTTATAGAAATCAGAGTAGTGATCACCCATGTGGTGGGGTGCATGTTAACTGGGTTGGGGTTAAGGAAACCTTCTGTCCTTTATCTCGATCTGGGTGGTGATGACTCGAATGTGTGATGTCAAAATTTATCAAGCTGAGGACTTAGTTTTGTGTACTTATCCTATATAAGCTCACCTCAACATATAATGTAAAAACAACAGTTTTCAAATATTTAGTCCTTTAAGTCTTATTATTATTTGGATTTCGCATCATCTAAAATCCCTCCACACTTGAGTTTCTTTTTTGAGGTTTTAAATATCTTTCTGTCTACAACTCATAGCAGGTGGGATCTTAGTTCCCCGACCAGGGATCGAACCTGTGTCCCCTGCATTGGAAGCATGGACAGAACCTTAACCACTGGACTGCCAGGGAAGTCCCCAGACTTGAATTTCATACTATTTCAAGGACCCTGCAGTAAACTTGTTTTCTGTGTCTCCACCCAGAAAATCCTTTGAGCCGTGGTGACAGCTCTCATTCTCCCACGGACAAAATGAGCATGGATTTGGTGCCACAGAACCTGCTGGACAGGCAGGCAGGGAAAGCCTGCAAGACTGGTGTCAGTTTGCAAAGGTAATACAGAGCCCTGTGTCCCTGGGAAAAGGGTGACTTCTGCAGAAATGCTTAGGCATTCTCATGACATGTGACGAACGTGTTCCAGGAGTTCAGTTCCAGGAGAACAGCCATAAATGAGGCCTGCCTTCTCACTGATCTCCATTATGTATGTGAAGCTATGTCCCTGGGAGAAAAATATTCCATGGTTTACACTATTTTGGAGCACAAGTCAAGTTATTGTTAGGTACCTGACCCTGGGCAACAGGACTCCGAGGGCAGAAATTGTCCCCTTGGACCTCACCTCTGTGAGGTTAATGTATCACCAAAAAACCCCTTTAACATTGCCTCATTCATGAATTTAAGCTCCAGTGTGCGTTTATCAGCAGACATAGCATTGCCAGCCCTACACAGTCCATCAGCCAATGTCTCCTGAGGGAATTAGGTGAGCTACACATGTGTAACAGAATTAGATTGTAGTTCTCTCTGTGTCAGGAGGCATTGCTGCCTAACGTAGGATGCATGCATACTCAGCCATTCAGTCATGTCCGACTCTGTGACCTTATAGACTGTAGCCCACCAGGCTCCTCTGTCCATGGCAACCCACTCTAGTATTCTTGCCTGGAGAATCCCATGGACAGAGGAGTCTGGTGGGCTGCAGTCCACAGGATGCCAAAGAGTTGGACACAACTCAGTGACTAACACTTTCACGTTCCATCTGGGCTTCTGCTTCCACCCCAGAAAAGTAAAGGAGGAAGCTTAGATTTTCCTCAGGGCTCCTTCCGGCTCTGATATCCTCCTGTGGGCCAGGGAATCCCTGTCCTCATCTGGCCTCCTCAGCTCGCCCTGAAGGAGTTGCACCCAGGACCCTGAGCTTGAGGAAAGCACCTGAGGGAGCAGGCTTTCCTCCTCACCCCTCAGACTGCTCTCCCATGAAGGCCACATCGGCCGAGCCGGTGAAGATCCCTTGGTACTGCCTAAGGACACGGAGAGGATGGGGGAGGGGGAGGGGTCCTCTTGTCCCTGACTCCTTCCGTGAAGAATCAATCTACTTAAGAGAGGGAGGAAAGTCAACCAAGTGCCAAGGAGAACACTCGGAACATTAGCGATCATTACCTCAGCCCTCTCAGTGGGCGGCTCCTGAGGGAAACAAAGGCACAGCAGAGCAACCGAGCTCAAGGTCATCAAAGTGAAGGATGCCCTGTACAACAAGGCGCCTCTTCCTGCTGACTCACCGCTCCCTGTACAGGGCTCCCAACCTCCCGCCCAGCACCTGATCTCCTCTTCCCCCCACTTTCCTCAGACCTTTCCCTGCCCCCAGTTAGTCCCAGGTTCCTGATCGTGACTAGGATCTTAGCGTCTCCCACTGCCCCACTTCAGTTACATTTTCACAGCCTCTTTGAACAAGGTGGAAAAACTCCCTTGGCGCTAATCCGTTTCCTCCATCTCTTTGGCCAAGGCTCCATTTCTCTCATTTCCCTCCAGATGCCCCTCTTACGTGTTTCTTCTCTGAAGCAAATTAGCAGCTGCTAACGATGCTCTGGGACTTTTCTTATTAATAGTTGGGTTAGAGGTAACAGAGATGCTAGGAAGATGAAGGGACAATGTAAAGTCTGGAGTGGCAAGAAGACCCAGAAACCACATGGGCTTGGCTAAGAATTTGGCTTTCCCATCTGGGGGACTGGAAATCTTTATTTCACTCATCCACAGGGACGCGGATGACATTCTTCCATGTGACGATGTGAAGCCGCAAGATAGTGACCTATCAGCTGAAGAGAGAATATTTTTGGAAGAGTTTCCCAACCTGAAAGGGGAGCTGGAACTGGACATCCAGAAGCTCCATGCCCTTGCAGACTACATTGACTCAACACACAAAACACTCACCAAGACCAGCGTGGTGGCCAATTCTATCACCGTGGTCTCCAGAGCCATGAGCATCCTGGGCTTAGTCCTTGCTCCGGCGACAGCAGGGGGAAGCCTGGTGCTCTCCACTGCAGGTAGAGTTTTGGGGACAGCCGGGGAGGTCACCAGTATCTTGACCAACGTTTTGGAACGTTTTCGCAGTCAAAAAGCCCAAGCTCAGATCGGTAGCCTAATGCCCTCCCATGGCCGAAAACTCAGGCCAGCCGGGGTGGACTACATCATGGCCGCTGGAAAGGTGATTCAGAATTGTAGAAGCGCCATTGAGGGTGTTCAGAAGAGCATCCGTGCCTTTCAGATCACCAAGGCCCACCCACGCCTGGCCACTGCTGCCAAACGTCTCCTGACCATTGGCCAGGTCTCAGCCCAAAGGAGCAGGCAGGTGCAAAGGGCCTTTGAAGGTACCACACTGGTGATGAAAATCAAGGCTCGCTTGCTGGGCAGTGCGATGGCTGGCTTTTCCCTCAGCGTGGACTTGGCCTCCCTCCTTAAGTACTGGAAGCAGCTGAAGGAGGGAGCCAGAACAGAGCTTGCAGAAGAGCTAAGGGCCCAGGCTCGGGAGCTGGAAAGGCAGCTGACACAACTCACCCAGCGCTATGAGAGCCTGCAGCAGAGGGTGAGGCTGTGCGGTCCCTCGTGGGTGGCACAGAGCAGGGGAAGCTTTAACTGGGCACTGGGGTCTATGGGAAGGGTGATGAGGAAGCCAGTGTGTGTACAGTTTGTCTACCTATTCCCGAGGATGTAGGGTGTCTGGTGGCCCTGGAGGTCCAAATGGTATCAAATACATCTTGATACTGTTCTGGACAGACCTGTCATGCCTTCTGTTTTCCCATCAATGATGCTTCTTTTTGTTTTTTAACTTTTCTTTATTTAGAAAAACAGCTTTGTATTTTGTATTGGAGTATAGCCGATTAACTACGTGATAGTTTCAGGTGGACAGCAAAGGGCCTCGGCCGTACATACACATGGACCTGTTCTCTCCCAAATTCCTCTCCCATCCAAGCTGCTACATAGCACCCATCAATGCTTCTTGACTTCCATGTGCTGGGAAGAGTGTCTTCTCAGTGGTACAGAAGACCCTGAGTCCCAGGGAGCATTAGGGATTGAAATGTATCCCCCTAACCTGTATACATGGAAGTGCTAAGCCCAAAAGTGGCTTTTTGTTGCTGGGGTCTTTGTGGGGGGCGGTGACTGGTGTTGAATGAGGTTGTAGGACTGGGGCTGTAATCCTTGGGGACTGGTGTCCTTATAAGAGGAGGAGGGAACACAGGGGGCTCTCTCTTTCTCTGTCTACACTGGCACAGAGGAAAGGCCATGTCTACAAGCCAGGAGGAGTCCTCACCAGGAACCCAACCAACCAGCACCTGAGTGTAGGGCTTGCAGCCTCCACAACTATGAGAAAATACATTTCTGCTGTTTAACCTCCCAGGCTGCGGTGTTCATAAGGAGCTTATGTAACTTGCCAAATGCTTGCAGCAACGTGGAGGGAGAGTCAGAATGACAGCCGGGGAGCCTGACCTAGGAGCCTGGGCGTGTATCTCCACGCTGAGCTGCCCTGGTAGCTTCACTCTGATTGGTGTTTTTATGGCTTTTTTGTTTTTTTTCCCAGAAACTCTTGCAAGAAAAAAAGCCTATGAGCTCCCCTTTGGAGGGAACCGTAGGGACTGTGCCTCTGCCACCAGCCAGGCGTGGGGAAGCCAGATCCCAGGTGACAGGGGAAGAGGAAGGCAATTGAACACGGGGTCTCTGAGTGGAATCAAAGGGGATCAGGGAGGGGGCGGGCAGGGTTGGCAGAAGCAATGCCCGGAGACTTACTAGCTGGCAGGCCCACGAGGGTCCCCAGGGCACTGGCAGCTGGTGGGAGTCAGTTGGTCCCCCTCTTCCCACATGTAACTCCCTGGACTCCAGCGTCTCCTCCCCTCACACTTACTCTCTTGCATTGTTGACGCCAGGCTCTAGGTTAAGTGCTGATGTCAGACACAAGGGCTCCTGGGACTGAGGGGATGTTGTGTTCTCTCTGCGTACAGGTCGGGTTGCCCTTCTCTGTCCTTCCCCTCCCCCGCCTGGGCAGTAACTGCCAGAGAAGTTCCTGGAGGTTTGCACAAAAAAAGGATGTCACTGGAACCTGCTCAACCAGATTCGCCTTAGAAAGGGGCCCCTCTATCCTCCTCACCAATCCCAAGTTCTTGGAGCTCCTCAGGACCTCGGAACCTGTAAGGACTCTTCTCAATTCCCAGTTCACCCATCTTACATCTTTTTTCTTTTCTGTGTTTCAGTTGCTATTTTAGAAGTCATGCGTGGATGTTCAGCACAACTTTTTAAAATTCGGGAAAGTAATAAGGGAAGAAAATAGTGTCTCAGTCAAGGCTGACAACTGCTGGTTATTTTGCTGGAGAATTTTCTTTCTGTGCTTTTCTTGTTTTGGGTGTTACTGCCTGCTGGAGACCCTTCTTCAAGGTTGCATTGTGAAATCGATTTTTCCTATAACCCACTGAGCTTTCTTTTTCATTCTCAATTCCCTCATTTGCCTGCAGAGCTATAACCTTCCATTTTGCTGTTTCCACTTAGGAATATTTTCTACCATTCCATGTTTCCCTGCGTTTTTATAGACATTTTTTTGTTGTTGTTGTTTTTACAAACTATTCTTTTGACTGTACCTATAACCTTTTAAGATATATATTAGTCATCACTGTTAAGTGGCCAAAACCAATTTAAACAGTCTTATACAAAAGAAAAGAATTTATTGGCTCATGTACTTTAAAACCTTAAGGGAATAGTGAGCTTCAGGTGTGTGTGTGGACCCAGGGGATTAAAATGATGGCATCAGGCATCTGTCTTTCCATTTCTCAGAAAGATTTCTGTCAGGTTCAGCCACCGTGGCCTTGTCACCCCCAGGTGTGCCTGCTGCTGGCTGGGGGCTCCCACGTGGAAAGGGGCGGGGCAGTCTAGAGACCCACTCTGATTGATCAGGACTGGTTCATGTGCCTGTGCAGGCGCCGGTTGCTAAGATGGGCTATGGGAACTCTCTTATGAGCCACGGTTTTTAAATAGTTGTCTCCCAGGCTATGGTTCCTGCTTTTGTTGCTGTCATCCCCTTTTTATAATTTTTTCATGAGCCTGACAGTAAGTAAACAGCTTTTACCCCATTTAATATTGTTCTGTAAGTGTGCATGAACATTGTTCAAGTTCTGAATAAATATTATCAATAATAATCCTGCATAAAATACTGCTTTCACAAAACCTGGGGTTTTGTTTGCTTTGTGGAAAGCTTGGAATGAAAGAAAAGTAAGAATCAGACAATGGAGACTGGAGATTCACCTCTGAGGCTTATTGGCCTGGTCACATTTCTGAGCTTTGGTTTGTTGAGCCACAAAATAAGCGTCACCTGAATAAAATCCAGGACTCCATCTGGGTGCAGATATGCAGCATCCAGCTCAGTGCAATCTGGGAGAAAACACCTTGAGATAAGCTTGAATCCTTACTAGTACTCTGAGTCAGCATGCAGAGAGGATGGGGGTGCAGGCTGGGAAAGGGAGAGGTTCTCTGGTTCCTCCGCTGGGGCAGAAGCTTCTGGAAAGATTTTCCTCTTCCCTCCTGCCCCTTTCTCGATCTCTTCCTTCCTTCCTCATAGCCCAAGCAGCTTCTGCGCCATCTTCTTCCCTGAAATACCTTCAGCAGGCAGCACCCCCACTACACACACACTTCCCTATCAGGGTCTATGTCCCGAAAACATGCTCGTCTACATCACCTGGAATTCTGGTGAACAAATGCCTTCCTGTCATTTTATCTCCCCACTGGTTACGTCTTTGTCCTCTTTGTCAAGAGAAGCCCATCGACTCCTCCCGTTACTTAGGGCAACCCCCCCGCCACTGTCCTCCTCTCCCTTCTGGACTGAGTGGGGTTCTTCACGGGTGCCCCGGAGATGGCACATGGCCCTCCATCACAGCCAGGAGCCCTGAGGCACCTCTCAGTTCTGAGGCATTCTCTGTAAGATGAGGAAGGTGCAGTTACATGCCCCACTGAGATTGGAGCCATCCACAGATGTCCCTTGGATGCCTACCCCTCTCCTCAGGGTCCTCTGCCTGCCTCTGGTCTGTAGAAAAACGTTAGCCTCCTACGCCTTTCCTGAGTTCCAAAGAATAAATTAGAGAAGTGAGAAAATGCAGAAAGACAGGAAAACAGCCAAGCAAGACAAAATAATAACAGTCTAGCCCACTAAACGAAGTCAAGAACCTTTAGTTCTCCCTCCAGGGCTATCGAGAATACTCTCAGCCCATCCTGAGTTGTTTTGCAGATACTGAAACCCCCACTAGGGGAGGAAGTTAACTGTTTGCTGCCCGCAAGCCCACAAGTGCATGAATCCCAGGCCGGTCGGCACCAGATGGTTGACGATGTTGACAGTTGATTACCTCACCACCTGCCAATCAGAAGACTGTCCATGAGCTGGTCATGCACCCCACAATCCCCCTCCCTCACCCTGTCTTTGAAAACCTTTCCCTGAAAGCCATCGAGGAGTCGGGGTCTTTGAGCACTAGCTTCCTGGACTCCTTGCTTGAAGCCCTGCAATACCCTGAACTTTCTGTGGTGTCTGTACATTGTCTTTATTGCATGCAGGTGAGTGGACCCAAGTTTGGTTCCTTCCATTACTTCCTAACCTTCTTTTAGAAAAATTAAAAGAGGGACTTCTCTGGCGGTCCCGTGGTTGAGAATCCACCTGCCAATGCAGGGGACTCAGGTTTGATCCCTGGTTGGGGAACTAAGATCCCGTATGCCACAAGGTGAATAAACCAGCATACTGCAACTAGAGAGAGCCCTCGACCTTCAACTAGAGCAGCTTGAATGCTATAATAAAGGCCTAGCACAGAGAAGAAATATAAAAATTTTTAAATTAAAAGAAATAAAAATCTTTTAAAGCTCAGAAGAATCAAAGACCAAAATCAAATTCTCTTCTAGAGTCCAGTGGAATTTTTTAAATCAAGAAAGCATCCTCCCCAACATCTTATTTTGACCAATTTCAGCTAATGGCGTTCTCCTAGTATAGTTTTTAAATTTAGGAGTAATTTCAAACATATAGAAGTGTTCAAGAGTAGTGTAAAGAACTCCCGATTCATGACCATTATTTGCCCCTGTGCCAGTTTTCAACGTATTGCCTCTCCGCTCCAAATCCAGCCTTGAGTGCACAGCCTGTGAGTGCAATACTAGACCCTCTTGATGGTTCTCTGCTGCCAGCTGGCTCCAGTTAAGCTTTGTCAAGGGTGCCCCGCAGGGGAAGGGGTGTGGGCTCGTGTCCTTGTCCCCCTGCAGCTCAGTCATTAGGTGGACCAGTGAATTTAAGATCAGCCCCAAGGCAACTTTCTGTGGGTTCTATGGATGCAACTTCCCACCTGAGGCTTCCCCGGAAGGTGGCTTCTGCCCAGTTGGATTGAGAAGGTCAACAACAGCCCCTCCACCTTGTAGTTTTTGTCTGCCCCTCAAATGGCAAGCATAAGATGCCTAGTCCAGTTTCATATTCATTTTTCTATTGGACTGTTTGTAGTTTTTTTAGTGGACTTGCTGGAGTTCTTTAAATTTTCTGGATATGGGTCTTCTGAGGATCAGGGGACCATGCAGTAATGAAGATGGAAATGGGGGTCGAGTCAAGCAGACCATAGGAGCCGCTGTAAAAAGCTTGGACTTGGACTTGAAAGCCAGGGGCATCCTGAGAAGGGTTTCTTGTCACTGAGTTTCTTGCCTAGTTTGGTCTAGGACTGGGGGCAGTAGTGCTTCCTGGGAGTTTGGTTAGAAATGCAGAATTTCAGCCATCTGAAACCTAGTCAGCCATCGGACAAGACCCCAGGGGACTTGTGTGCATGTTATGAGAAGTGCTGCCCCATGAGGAACCCTCAGCATCTCTGCAGCATCCTCTCTCAATGGCCGAAAAGGAGGAAGTGAGCAGAGTTGTCCTCAGACATGGTTTCTGGTCCGAGGTAAATGCCCTCATTTCTGTGAGCTGTTCACTAGCTGAGCACTTTTCCTGACCAGAGGGCTGAAGTATGTTGATAAGCAGCTCCTCAGTTCCCGAGAGCTTTGTTTGCTGCCCAGGCAGCACTGAGACAGCAGTCAGCCGTGGTCCAGACCCTTGGAAACCCAGCTCAGAGCTGCCTCATCTCATCTGCCTCTTTCCAAAGCGAGAGATGTGCCTTCAAGTTGTGGGGACCCAGCATAGAAGCAAGAAGTGGGCCAATCTGTGTCCACATGCTGCACATACCAGGAGAGACGCCAGGAGAGCACACTTCCTACTGAGCCGGCCTTCCCTTGGCTATAAGATGCGAGGAACATAAATGCACTGACCTTATGTGTTATGTGGAGCAATGTGGGAGAAAAACGGATGTAAAGTCCTTTATTAAATAATACACCCTTCAAAATACTCGTTTGTACGGTGGCTGTCATGGGTGGTGGAAGCAAAAGAGATTCGTGTCTTCCCTCTTGCTTATCTGAGGGGTTGGCATCTTTTATAAAAAACAGGTAAAAGGTAAATCGGTTCTGAACACAAAGCTGAAAAGATGCATCCTTTGTCAGTTTCCAGATGATTTCTGAGTAGACCTAAGCTATCGTGAGTCAAAACATCTTTTCTTCTATAATCCTAAGAGCTAATAGCATACCAAAAATTATCCTGGAAAATGAGAATTACAGAATTGTCACATGCACCCCCACCCACTTGCAGAACCTCTGAAGATTTCTATGTGTTCCGTTCCTGTAGCTGCTGCTTGGTTGTTCTTGTAATGGGGGTTATTATGGAAAGATTTTTTTTTTTTGCATTTTATCTTTAGATGGGGTTTTCCTGGTGGCTCTGATGGTTAAGAATCTGCCTGCAATGAGGGAGACCTGGGTTCAATCCCTAGGTCTGGAAGATCCACTGGAGAAGGAAATGGCAACCCACTCCAGTATTCTTGCCTGGAGATTTTCACAGAGAGTTGGATACCACTGAGTGACTAACAACACCATATCTTTACATATTTTTTCTGTTCACACTTCTCGGTTTCCTTCTTCGGGGATTCCAATGAGCATAGGTTGGAGTTTTGCCTTTATTTCATATATTTTTGCCAAATCTTTTCAGCATTTCATTTTCACTTCATTTTGCTCAGTATTTTCATCTCTGTCTTTTGTGTGGCTTTTTTTTTTTAAAGTAGTGTCTCTTCCCCCTTGTATGAATTCCAATAAGCATTTGCTTCTGTGACAGATTTCTTTTTCTTTTCGTTTTTTGGGGGGTTGCATCAAGAGGCATGTGGGATTGTAGTTCTCAGACCATGGATCTAATTCAGGTCCCCTGCAGTGGAAGTGCAGAGTCTTAACCACAGGGCCATGGGGGAAATCTCTTATTTTTCTCTTCTTTTCCTTCCCAAGTTCTACCAGTTGCCAGTGAATTTCCTCCAGCTGTCTGGCAATGCCCTCCCTCAGCCCTCAGATCTCTGTTTACAACCTTGCATCGTAGAGGAAATTGCTTCAGTAATTTTTTAAAAAATTAATTGCAAAATAATTGTTGACAATTTTCATCAGCTTTTGGCTTTTCTGGTGGAGGATTCTTTATCTGTCATCTGCTTTTGTTGTTGCTGTTTACTATCTTCCTTTTTATCATCAATTTTTTTATTGTGGTAAAATATATAATACCACAAAAAATCGATCATTTCATCAGTGGCATTAAGCAAATCTACATGGTTGTACAACCATCACCACCATCCATCTTCAGAACTTTTTCATCTTCTCAAATGGAAACTCTGCTCCCAGTAAACACTAGCTTCCCATTTTTCCTGCCCCTCAGCCCCTGGTAACCACCCTTGAATTTTATTTTTTTAAAAAATTGCATTGTGTAACTTGCGGCATCTTAGCTCCCTGACAAGGGATCAAACCCAGGCCCCCTGCAGTGGGAGCACAGAGACTTAACCACTGGACCGCCAGGGAGGTCTCCGAATGGGACTCTCCTAGGTACCTCAGATAAATGGAATCACACAGTATTTGGCTTTTGAAAGTGAAAATCAAAGTGTCAGTCGTATCTGACTCTTTGCGACTCCATGGACTATAGCCTGCCAGCCTCCTCTGTCCATGGGACTTTCCAGGCAAGAATACTGGAGTGGGTTGCCATTCCCTTCTCCAGAGGATCTTCCAGACCCAGGGATTGAACCCAGGTCTCCTGCATGGCAGGTAGATTCTTTGCTGTCTGAACCACCAGGGATTTGTGACTGGTTTATATTCAATTAGTTTTGTTAAAATAACTTTCTAGGCTGAAGTTGCTTCTGCCTAGTGTGCCATGTCAGTAAACCTAAACTTAGACAATTTCCCTGTGTCTGTAAATGGTCTGCTGACCAGAAACATAGTGTATCCAGTCAGCTGAACCCTAAACACCAAGCCATTCTGGGCCTTCTCATCCCAAATAAGGTTGATTATATGGCCAAATAAGGTTGATTATATCTTCCCTGGTGGCTCAGAGGTTAAAGCGTCTGCCTCCAATGTGGGAGACCCGGGTTCGATCCCTGGGTCGGGAAGATCCCCTGGAGAAGGAAATGGTAACCCACTCCAGTATTCTTGCCTGGAGAATCCCATGGACGGAGAAGCCTGGTAGGCTACAGTCCACGGGGTCGCAAAGAGTTGGACACGACTGAGCGACTGAACGGAACGGAATATGGCCCCAGCCAATCAGATAGTTTGCTTTTCTCATCCTTGTTCTTTATTCTATAAAATCTTCTTGCCTCCCACCCTGTTTTACACTCCTCCAAAAGGACACTGTCTGCTTCATGAAGTGTTAAAGCTTATTTGTATCACCTAAAATTTTTTCATTAATCATTTTTTAAACAGTATCAATACAATGTCCTCAGTGTTCATCCATGTAGTTGCCTTGTCAGAAAATCATTTCTTCTTATGTCTGAATGATATTTCATGCTACGGATACACCACTTTTTATTCAGCCATTCATCCATTAACAGACATTTGGGTTGTTTCCACTTGTTAGCTATCGTGGGTAGTGCTAATATGAATATGCATATTCAAATATCTGTTCTAAACCGTACTTTCAATTCTTTAGGATATATAACAGTCAGAACTGTACATGGAACAACAGACTGGTTCCAGATAGGAAAAGGTGTACGTCAAGGTTGTATATTGTCACCTTGCTTATTTAACTTATATGCAGAGTACATCATGAGGAACGCTGGGCTGGAAGAAGCACAAGCCGGAATCAAGATTGCTGGGAGAAATATCAATAACCTCAGATATGCAGATGACACTACCCTTATGGCAGAAAGTGAAGAGGAACTCAAAAGCCTCTTGATGAAAGTGAAAGAGGAGAGTGAAAAGGTTGGCTTGAAGCTCAACATTCAGAAAACAAAGATCATGACATCTGGTCCCATCACGTCATGGGAAATAGATGGAAAAACAGTGGAAACAGTGTCAGACTTTATTTTTTTGGGCTCCAAAATCACTGCGGATGCTGATTGCAGCCATGAAATTAAAAGACGCTTGCTCCTTGGAAGGAAAGTTATGACCAACCTTGATAGTATATTAAAAAGCAGAGACATTACTTTGCCAACCAAGGTCCGTCTAGTCAAGGCAATGGTTTTTCCCGTGGTCATGTATGGATGTGAGAGTTGGACTGTGAAGAAAGCTGATCGCCGAAGAATCGATGCTTTTGAACTGTGGTGTTGGAGAAGACTCTTGAGAGTCCCTTATACTGCAAGGAGATCCAACCAGTCCATTCTAAAGGAGATCAATCCTGGATGTTCATTGGAGGGACTGATGCTAAAGCTGAAACTGCAATACTTTGGCCACCTCATGCGACGAGTTGACTCACTGGAAAAGACTCTGATGCTGGGAAAGGTTGGGGGCGGGAGGAGAAGGGGACGACGGAGAATGAGATGGCTGGATGGCATCACCGACTCTGTGGACATGAGTTTGAGTGTACTCCGGGAGTTGGTGATGGACAGGGAGGCCTGGCGTGCTGTGATTCATGGGGTCGCGGAAAGTCGGACACGACTGAGCGACTGAACTGAACTGAACCCAGAAATGGAATTTTGGGATCATATGGCCATTATAAATTTTAATTTTTCAAGTCACTGATGTACCGTTAGCAGTGGATGCACCATTTTATATTCCTGCCAACAATGCACAAGTGTTCCAGTTTCTTCACAGTCTTGACAATATTTGTTGTCCTCTGGAATTTTTGCTTTTTGTTTTCATTTTTTCTGAATCATATTGTGGGTATGAGATGCTATCTCATTGTGGTTTTACTTGGCCTTAATGATTAGTGATGTTGAGCATCTTTTCATGTGCTTGTTGGCCATTTGTGTATCTTCTTTTCATCTATTTATTCATGTTTGGTTTTGCTGGGTCTTCATGGTTGCTTGTGGGCTTTCTCTAGTTACGGTGAGCTGGGGCTACTCTCTAGTCGTGATGTGTGGACTTAGTATAGTGGCTTCTCGTGTCGAACAGCGCAGGTTCTAGGGCATGAGGACTTCAGTAATTATGGCCCGCTGGCTTAGTTGGCTTATGGCATGTGGACCCATCCCGGATCAGGGATGGAACTCACATCCCTGCATTGGCAGGTGGATTCTTAACCACTGGACCACCAGGGAAGCTCTCTATATCTGCTTTTGAGAAATGTCTATTTAAGTCCTTTGCCCATTTTTTAATTCGATTGGTTGTTTTTTGTTGTTCTTGGCTTAATATTTTTTGTGTAGACTTTGTGTTTGGTTGCTTTTTTTCCTGAGCCAGCTTTTTGTGAGACATCCAAATAGAGACGAAGCCTGGGCTGTGTGCTCAGAACTGTTTTTTCTAATCTAGGACCTTCTACATTTCTGATCTGAAAGTGAAAGTGTTCATTGTTCATTTGTGTCCGACTCTTTGCCACCCCATGAACTGTAGCCTGCCAGGCTCCTCTGTCCATGAAATTCTCCAGGAAAGAATACTGGAGTGGGTTGCCATTCCCTTCTCCAGGAGAGCTAACCAATCCAGGATCGAACTTGGGTCTCCTGCATTGCAGGCAGATTCATTAACATCTGAGCCACCAGGAAAGCCCATATTTCTGATCTAGGGCCTTCTATTAATACCTTCTACCTTCTGTTTCTCCTCAGGCAATGGAGTTGGCCAGTTTTCAGACCGTTCACAATGCGGATTCTTTTTCTCCTTCCTGTCTTGAGGACAAACTGCTTCTAAATAGAGCTTCTCTTACTGTTTCCTCACTTAGTCATTTAAAATTTTTAATTGGAGGATAATTGCTTTGCAGTGTTGTGTTGGTCTCTGCCATACAACAACGTGAATTGCTTGTAAGTATCTTCAATGCTTCTTGGAACCAATTCAGATTTACTGAAAACCTTATTCTTACTATTTTTTTAAAAGGGATTTTTTTTTTTTTTTGTAGTTTTGTACTTTGGGAATGCCCTCCCCTTGAAGAGGCACATTTTTCCTGAAATCTTCAGTCATCACCCACTTTTTCTGCAATCTGCAGTTATCGGCATCTTCTCCCCTTTCCTCTCAAAGCCCTGCTCCTTCCCATTGCTTTTGGCTTCCATTTTACCTAGTTTCCCTATTTTCTAATAGATGGTGCCTAAATCCTTTCCTTGCTGCTTTGGATAATTGCCAAGAAAACAGACACCAATAGTTTAATCCATTCTTCTTTACACAGAACCAGTTGTGGAGCATTATGTCAAAATGGAGATAGGAAAGACTTGACATCAGAGGAAACACCCTTCCCCCTACTTCTCCTGCTTCTTGGGCAACTTCCTCTGAGTCTTTAAAGGGTTCCTTTCATTCCTGATTTCCCTCCCTAGGGTTTCACCCCAAGCTTTCTTCCCTCACAGTTATGAACTTCCAGGCCTGAGTCACTGGGTCTCAGCACTGGAGGAAGTCACCGCCTCTCTGAATGACTGTCAAGTCCGTTTTCTCCTCTCTGGGGTGAAGCCACATCTCTGGTCCAGGACCCACTGCCATCTGTAGAAAGAGAAGCATCCAGCAACCTCAGAGGCTCCATGACTGCAGCCTCGACTGGACTCCACGCAGGAAACCCTCTCCTTTTCCTGGCACGTTCTTTTCAACACAGTGCACTGTCTTGGCCGACAGGGGATGACCTGGAAACGGGAGTGACCAGGCCCTCAGTGTGGGTGATCCCAACTCCTCAAGTGAAGGTGAGGGTCTGACGTCCCGCTTCTGCCCTATTTCCCTGAGACCCAGCTCCCACTCCTCCTACAGTTACAGACATCTCCTCCTGGGTCCTTTAGCTACAGGGACTGTGTTTTACAAACTGAATCAGAAGGTATCAGAGCAGGACACAACATCTGTATTACTCCCTCTGGGCCCTGCCACTCTCAGCTGGCAGGCTTCTGTGGTCAATTTGGGGGTCATCTCCTGGTTATGCAATCAGAACCCCCAAGAAGTACCTGAACTTGGCCTTGGTCCAGCCATGCTTCCTTACTCGGTGGTCCTTGATGGAGGTATTAGCAGAAGTACATTGGTGGCGGGAAGGCAGAAAACACATCCTCTTCTGGTTTGGACCTGAGCTTCCAGAGCAGAGTCTCTGGCAAAATGGATTTAGTGGTGAGGCTTTCAGTCCAAGAGAGCCTCTCCTTTGCTTTAAATCCAAACCCAGGTCTCAGGAGCATGCTGGCCTCCAGCTAGTGAACAGATATGGAAGGGAGGAGAGACGAGGGCGCGAGGCAGAGGAGCTCAGCCAGGGACCACATCCTGGCTGAGGATGGAGGAGGAAGCAGAGAGAGCTAGGGTTCTGAGCATTTGTGAGTGGGTCTTGAAAAGAGTGGCCGTGGTTGGGGCTAGATGTGGCCCCTCGGTGTCAGGGAATCTAAGCCAGAGGACTATGATGCCGTTCTTGGGGGAAGTGAGAAAAAGCAAGCTTCTTCCTAGGTAGTGGAGTATTCTGAGCTTTCTCAGCAGAAGATACACTGTAACTGCAGAAAAGGTATGGAATACAAAATAGGATGACTCCTGAAACCAGCTGGGAAAGTGATGAAACACGGTCAGGGTTCTATCTCATCTCTAATTCTATGTGTCAGTCACAAACCTCTCAGAGAGTGTTTACTAAAATAGGGAAGGAAACAGCCTGGCCTGTCTCCTGGAGACCGGAACCCCACCCCTACCATTTGACTTGACTCTGCCTTTTCTCTGCTGTAGTCCTGTTCATTCCCCCATCACCCCTTCCCCAAAACAAAGCAGAGTTCTCTCTCCCCAAGGCCTCTTCTAGGCCAGGACAGGGGAGACTGTCAACCATGCTAGCACCATGAACTATGAGCCCTTATTCTAACGTCTCCCCAGTAGCTGTCATTTGCCAGAGGAGGAGATGGTTGGATGGCATCACTGACTAAACGGACGTGAGTCTGAAAAAACTCCTGGAGATAGTGGAGGACAGGGAGGCCTGGCTGCCGCAGCCCATGGGGTCACAAAGAGTTGGACATGACTTAGCAACTGAACACCACCACCACCAGGTACATGTAGATAAGAAGGCAGAGAGAACGTCTTTGGTAGTCCAGTGATTAAGAATCTGCCTGCCAACGCAGGGGATGCGGGTTCGATCCCTGGTCAGGGAACTAAGATCCCGCGTGCCACGAGGCAACTAAGCCTATGTGCTGCAGTTACTGAGCTCTCACCAGTGCTCTGCAACTAGAAACCCCAGTGCAGTCAAAATTTAAATAAACAAACAAGAAAACAGAGCCATTTCTACCTTCCAGAAGCTGTTCTGGGCAGCATGCTAAACCATTCACTACATCAGTTGAAACCTACTCACCATGTGCCTCTGTGAAGCATATAAAAACCAAAGAAATAAAAAGCAGGATTCTTAAAATAGGGTGACTTGAATCAAAGTGGAAGAATTATGACCATCAGTTCAGTTCAGTTCAGTCACTCTGTTGTGTCTGACTCCTTGTGACCCCATGAACCTCAGCATGCCGGGCCTCCCTGTCCATCACCAACTCCCAGAGTCCACCCAAACCCATGTCCATTGAGTCGGTGATGCCATCCAACCATCTCATCTCTGTAATCCCCTTTTCCATCAGGGTCTTTTCCAATGAGTCAGCTCTTCGCATCAGGCAGCCAAAGTACTGGAGTTTCAGCTTCAACATCAGTCCTTCCAATGAACACCCAGGACTGATCTCCTTTAGGATGGACTGGTTGGATCTCCTTGCAGTCCAAGGGACTCTCAAGAGTCTTTCCCAATACCACAGTTCAAAAGCATCAATTCTTCAGTGCTCACCTTTCTTTATAGTCCAACTCTCACATCCATACATGACCACTGGAAAAACCATTTTTTTATGACCATATGTAATAATAATAATATTAATAGCACTAATAAGTAAAGGGTATCAAATTGGGTGAAAAGCAGATTGGAATAATTTTCTGCCTACAAGAGATATCCTGAAATAAAATGCCACAAAAGTCTAATAGGAAAACATCACAATGTAAATTTTCAAAAAGATGACAATATTAATATTTAACAACAATTTATCCAAACTTTGTCTTACTAGGTGCTCAGTTGTGTTCCTTGCACTAAATGCCTTTTATCGAAGTTGGAGACTTTCTAGTGATAAAAGAATGAGTCATACAGATGTCACATTACTGTTTTTACTTTACTGGTTTTTATTATGAAAGCAGGACATGATTCTTGAGTGAAAGTTACAGGTGTGTGTCCCCCTCCCCCCAACCTCAACACCTCTCTCCCAAGCTGAGCCTGCTCAGCTGTATCTCCTTCCAGAATTTTCCCTTAGTCCTATACCACACATTCAATACTTAAAAAAAACGGAGATTATATTCAACTTTTTTTCATTTCTTAATATATTCTGGGTCTTTTTCCAGGTCACTTTATGTAGATTTGCCTTTTTCTTTCTGTGTCTGTGTAAGCCTTTATTATTATTATTTTTAACAATATATTTATTTGGCTATGCCGAGCCCTAGTTGCAGCACCTGGGATCTTCAGTGGATCTTCAGGCTTCCTTTTGGTATACAGGATCTAGTACCCTGACCAGGGATAGAACCCAGGCCGCCTGCACGGGGAGAGTGGAACCTTATCCACTGGACCACCAGGGAAGTCCCAAGCCTTTATTTTATATTGTTGTCTTTTAATGTAAAGAGTTCCCTGCTGCATGCATATTTCAGATTGCTTCTATTTCTTTTTACCAACTCAAGAAACTGGTGGACATCCTTATATGTGTTTCTCTGTGTACATACCATTGCAGGATGAATTTCTAGAGGGAGGGTGTTGACTTGCAGGCATACGTACTTTCTATGCTATGATCACCATTCCAGAAATCACATCATTTTATGCTCCCACAAGTGTTTAAGAAGGGACACTCTGCTCTTTCTTTCTCAGCAATATAGGTCACTTTCATTCTTTTTACTTTTGCCAAAGTGATCAAAAAGATGGGGTCTTGCTGAGGTCTAAATTGCATTTTTGGGCAGACTCATGATGTTAAGTATCTTTTCATATATTTATCGGGCATTGTATTTCTTCGGTAAAACACCTTTTCAGTGGGCATGATAAATACCTATTTACAGAAAATGAGAACCAAGTGCAGTTTGAAATGTCAACGGTTTTGTTATTACTTCTTAAGTCTTTAAAAAAGAACAAGCGTGGAGACAGGGTGGGAGAGCCAGGTTTCAGGAGAGGGGAAGAGAAATGGAGTCACATTTATGAATCACACTAAAATCATAAAAAATAAAAAGTTTCCCATGAAGATGTGGTGAACCTAAGCAAGTCTGTAAGTTTTTTTAAGCTTTCAGAAAATAAGCAGTTTTCATGTTAGGAAAATTGTCCCAGAAACAGAAAACACAATATGCTATTGAGTTTGTTTTTATGAAGCAAATATAACAGTAATAATAAACCTTGATTACCAAGAAAGACAACTTATTATCATTTGTGGCTCTAAGATGAACATATTAAACACACTGCTAGAAAATAAAATCTATAACATACTGAGGCAAAATTCTGCAATAACAAAGTTGAGGTTTTCATGAACTATAAGGAAAATTTGATATATGGAAATTTAAGCACATAATATACCATATTCACGGGCTAAATAGGAAAGGAAAATTATGGTCATCTCATTGGAGTCTGAAAATTAAGCACCTAAACCTAATACAAATCTAGGAATAAAACATAATGCCTTTTCATGAAGAAAAGTAGTTTTGTAAACCACCTGCCAATCAATTTCATAAAATTAAATAGTTTAGGAATCAAGCTAACCCAATAAGGTATGGAACCAAAATAAGAAAAATAAATATTAAAAAATAGAAAAGAAAACCAGTATTATGTATTCATGGAATATTCATTTCATAGTTATTATAATTAGTAAAAATTCAGCAAAGCACAAGGGAGGTATTTAAAATGAATATTTCTACAGAGTAACAAAACAAGTTAGAAAACATGACCTTATAAGATATTACTCATAGTAGCCTCAAAACAATTCAAAGTACCAAGGAAATAACATTAGCACAAATGCAAAAAAGCAACAAATCTTAAATGAAAAATTTAAATGAGAAGCCCTGGGGAGGCCATACCAAGAGACTATTGTTAATCACACTATATACAGAAATTAAAAGATGACTGCTCCTTGGAAGAAAAGCTATGACCAATCTAGACAGCATATTAAAAAGCAGAGACATTACTTTGGTGACAAAGGTCCGTCTAGTCAAAGCTATGGTTTTTCCAGTAGTCATATATGGATGTGAGAGTTGGGACGATAAAGAAAGCTGAGTGCCAAAGAATTGATGCTTTTGAAACTATGGTGTTGGAGAAGACTCTTGAGAGTCCCTTGGACTGCAAGATCAAACCAGTCAATCTTAAAGGAAATCAGTCCTGAATATTCATTGGAAGGACTGATGCTGAAGCTGAAGCTCTGATACTTTGGCCACCTGATATGAAGAATTGACTCATTGGAAAAGACCCTGATGCTGGGAAAGATTGAAGGCAGGAGGCGAAGGGGATGCCAGAGGATGAGATGGTTGGATGGCATCACCGACTCTATGGACATGAGTTTAAGCTGGCTCTGGGAACTGGTGATGGACAGGGAAGCCTGGTGTGCTGCAGTCCATGGGGTTGCAATGAGTCAGACACGACTGAACGACTGAACCGAACTGAACTGATATACTGAAATCTTCCCAATGGCCCACATTTGCAAATACAACAGTAAATAACTTCCTGCATCAAGTTTAAGTAGAAAGATAAGCTGTCCCCAGCCCCTGCATGGGTGTCATTGTCCACAGAAGTGCATGAAGCCAGAAAACAGAGGGGGACGAGGAGCTGACCACTGGCCTGGCCACTGGTCAGAGTGGAGACATCAACCAGGACAGAATCAGTGCCATTTTATAAAAAACCTGAATACCCCAATGGGCCACAATAAAGGAGTGTTTCTATAAACACAAAGGTACATCCTCTCCTGTTGAAACTGCATAGAGTCATCAAAAATATCCTCATGATAATTGTGTAGCAATATGAAAAACACTTGTCTTACAATATTACTACACTTAAAAAATAAGACATACAGGGACTTCCCTGGAGGTCTGGTGGTTAGGACTTGGAACTTTCACTGCTGGGGCTCAGATTCGATCCCTGGTCAGGGAACTAAGATCCCACAAGATATGCAGCATGGCAAAATAAAATAAAGACACAAAATGATAAGTCTGTAATAAAAGTCATGAGGAAAAGAATATGCACTGGAAAAACAGGTTAATAAATAAAATCAAGAGTTATGTTGTGGTCTTAGGAGTGGATCTTTAATTACATTGAAAATATATTTAAAGTGATTTCTGAGCAACAAAAGGTGCAACAGAAGAGTCTTTAAACAAGGATGACTATGCAACCCTGCCTGTGTTGGGGAGGAAAAATAATTTGCCCTCTACCATTCAGCATTTTGGAGTGAAATCCCTGTAATAAGAGACAGGTTAACCAGAGAGAAACAGACAGAAGTTAAGGAGGGGGAGGCTTCTGGGAAGCTGGAATCCTAGGTTCTTAGGCTAATTCCATTACTACTTGGTTTATAATCTGGGGAAGTCACCCTGCAATTGGGACCAGTTTTTTCCTCTGTGATGAGGAAGGTGGAATTCACTGATGGTACGAATGTGGTAGATAAGCACTTATCTTAAGTTTTGGGCCTGCAGAAAGCATCACAGGCCAGCCACAACATTCTTTCTCAAACAGCCTGGATGCAGTATCCCAGTTCTCCTCGTGAAAGTGGTCCAGATACCCTCACCAACAGTGGCAGGGGAGTTCATGGCTCTTTGCTATCTATGTGCAGATGAGATCTATGATGGAGCCTGGAAAGGAGCTGAACTCCTAGGTGTATGGAGATGTCCAAAAGAAAATGCTAACTTAGCCTTTTTTAAAATTTGAAGTATAGCCAATGGATCAATCTTAAGGGAGATCAACCCTGAATACTCACTGGAAAGACTAATGCTGAAGCTGAAGCTCCAGTATTTTGATCATCTGATGTGAACAGCCGACTCATTGGAAAAGTCTCTGATGCTGGGAAAGATTGAGGGCAGAAGGAGAAGAGGGTGTCAGAGCATGAGATGGCTGGATGGCATCACCGAGGCAATGAACATGAACTTGGGCAAACTCTGGGAGATAGTGAGGGACAGGGAGGTCTGCCATGCTGCAGTCCATGGGGTCGCAAAGAGTCAGACATGACTGGGCGGCTGAACGTAGCCAATGGACAATAGAATGTTAGCTGCACAAATACAATACACTGATTCACAATTTTTAAAGATTCTATTCCATTTATAGTTATTATAACATATTGGCTATATTCCCTGTACTGTACAATATTCCATGTATGTTATTTATACATAGTAGTTTGTTCTCCTCAATCCCCTCTGTTTCTTGCCCCTTCCCCTTTCCTCATTTATTTGTTCATTTAACAGATTTTAATTAAATGAGGACTGTGACTGGACATGGAACAACAGACTGGTTCCAAATCGGGAAAGGAGTACGGCAAGGCTGTATACTGTCACCCTGCTTATTTAACTTATATGCAGAGTACATCACGAGAAACGCCGGGCTGGATGAAGCACCAGCTGGAATCAAGATTGCCTGGAGAAATATCAATAACCTCAGATATGCAGATGACACAACCCTTAGGGCAGAAAGTGAAGAACTAAAGAGCCTCTCGATAAAAGTGAAAGAGGAGAGTGAAAAAGTTGGCTTAAAACTCAACATTCAAAAAACCAAGATCATGACATCCGGTCCCATCACTTCATAGCAAATAGATGGGGAAACAATGGAAACAATGACAGACTTTATTTTTTTGGGCTCCAAAATCACTGCAGATGGTGACTGCAGCCATGAAATTAAAAGACGCTTGCTCCTTGGAAGAAAAGCTATGACCAACCTAGATGGCATGCTAAAAAGCAAAGACATTACTTTGCCAACAAAGGTCTGTGTAGTCAAAGCTATGGTTTTTCCAGTAGTCATATATGGATGTGGGAGTTGGACTATAAAGAAAGCGGGGCGCCGAAGAATTGCTTTTGAACTGTAGTGTTGGAGAAGAGTCTTGAGAGTTCCTTGGACTGCAAGGATATCCAACCAGTCCATCCTAAAGGAAATCAGTCCTGGATATTCACTGAAAGGACGGATACTGAAGCTGAAACTCCAATACTTTGGCCACCTGATGCAAAGAACTGACTCACCGGAAAAGACCCTGATATTAGGAAAGATTGAAGGCAGGAGGAGAACGGGATGACAAAGGATGAGACGGTTGGATGGCATCACCAACACGATGGACATCAGTTTTGGTAAGCTCCAGGAGTTGGTGATGGACAGGGAAGTTTTGCGTGCTGCAGTCCATGGGGTCGCAAAGAGTTAGACACAACTGAGTGACTGAGCTGAACTGTGAGAGGGCCCAAGGATTTGTGGCTCAGAGGATGAAGAGTCTGCCTGCAATGCAGGAGTCCCAGGTTTGATCCCTGGGTTGGGAAGACCCCCTGGAGAAGGAAATGGCAACCCACTCCAGTATTCTTGCCTGGAGAATCCCATGGACAGTCCATGGGGTTGCGAAGAGTCAGAGACGACTGAGCGACTTCACTCACTCACTCACTCCCAAATGTTGGAATCACCTGGCAAGGCTTTAAGAAAAAAAAAAAAGGAAAAAAAGAAATACTGACGAGTGGGTGGGTCTTACTTCCAGTGATGGGGATTTCATTGATATGCAACATGACTCAGTGAGGGAAGTTTTCAAAGATCTGCAAGTAATTCTGTTGAGTTTGGGAATGGCTGCATTAAGGCGTGAGGTCTTTTTTCTGACTCTACTACGTAATATACTTTTACTCTGTGGATACATGTTCTAGCTTCTTAATAACCAGGGGGCAGATTTGGGGGGTAAACCATGAGACACAGCATTCATCTTCTGAAGGGTCTTGCCAGTCTCTTCCTTTGCCTGTCACGGAGCACAAGTTTAGGGTAGGTCCCACAGGGCACTGAAGACATTATGGGAGAAAATACAGTCTCTGTTCTACTGGCGCTGGAGGCTCAGCAGGGGTACGTACCCCAGAAAAGCTTTTAACAGGAGAGGTCAGTGGTAGGAACAAGGGGAGGCCAAGGGGGATGGGGTACCGTGGGAGCCCCTCAAGGGGCATCTTCTCCTGGGATGGGCGGGCTCTGCGGGAAGGGGAGGGAGTACCTGAGGGTGAGAAGCTGGTGCCTCGCCATTCTGTTTTCACCACATGGAATCCTGGGCCTGGGCCTTTGCCAATCGCCTCACTGAGCACTCTCTACCCATTACCTACATGCATTTCCAGCCAGAGAGGCCATTCATTAAGTTATTTGATGCAGTGTTACTTTAATTGAGTACCTCTGTGCTGGGCATCACACCAGATCCAGCTGTGAACTAGGCAGGCAAGGACAGGGTGCGTGAAGGGAGAGCATTCCCTCACCCAGCCCTGTCATCTCTGGGCGAGCAGGCGAACCTTGAAGGAGACGGCAGTGATGCTGCAGAGGTGAGCACACTACTTCCTTCTCCTTTATGTCAGTCACCCTGTCCCAGGAAAACCTTGTGTGCCAGAGGCAGAATGACAGTTTTTGACTATGCCCGCAGAGACCCTCCCAGCAATGGCAACACAGGCAGATCTGCCATAGTTCCTGACTGCCCCTGGGGACACCAGGAACACCTGGGATGGAAGGAAAGTTTGTCAGAGACCAGATTTTCAGTGTGTACAAGAGGGGCTGGAGACCAAGACGACCTAAATATTCATGTGAATTTCAACTGACATTGGGACATATTCAGAACACATTTTCCAAATTGTATAAAACCACACAGTATACTTATGACTAAAATGAAAAAAAAAAATCTTTTAAAATCAACTATGTTCTGCAACTGGTCTACATCCTTCCTTGCCCTGCCCCCGCCCCAACTCTCATCACAGCCCGCAGCACTGCTGAGATCTGATCTACTTTCCTGGTACCCTGAGAGGAAAAGTCAGCAATTTGAGAGAAGCCATTACTGAGAGACAGTTATCCCTTTATCTCAGCGGAATTTAGAAAAATTGGACACAGTTGAAACATTTCAACACGAGGAGTCAAGACTTGTTAAATACAAACCATTCGTCCACTGGAGAGAACATAGTGTAGTGATCAAGAGGATGTTCATGAGAGCCATTAACTGAATTCACATGGAAAATGTTTATTTTAGTAAGTATGGTGGACAAAGCAGGGTGAACATTGCATATGCACTTTCTCACTTAGAACCTAACCAGGGGAAACACATCTTTCAAACCTGGGAGTAGAGAAAAGAAAACAAAACCTTGCAAGGAAGGTGAACAAGGTCACACTACAGCTATGGTGGTGGCTGTTTAGTTGCTAAGTTGTGTCTGACTCTTGTGACCCCGTGGACTGTAGTCTGCCAGGCTCCTCTATCCATGGGATTTCCCAGACAAGAATACTGGAGTGGGCTGCCATTTCCTTCTCCAGGGGATCTTCCTGACCCAGGGATTGAATCCGCATCTCCTGCATTGCAGGCCAATTCTTTACCACTAAAGGGAAGCAGGGAAGCTATGGTTACTTAGAGGTCATTCGGTTCCTTTTTCCCTTTGATGTGATTCCTATGGTGTGAATTAGTTTTATGAATTGGAAATAGATAATACATCAAAAATACTTTTCTAAAAAAAGAGGAGCAACTCAGGGTCTGCTGGTCTTAACTCAGCTTCCTCCATCAGTTGAACAGTCTCACCCTCACTAGTGTTGGAGGTCACAGTGGGAGAAGCACGAGTGTGTCTTCTTGGGAGGCCACGCCCACAATGCTCACCTTGGCTGAAAACCATGAAGCCGAGTCTCTCGGGTTTCTGGATCGAATTCTAAGGAAGGGTGGCTGAGGAAGCCCAGGGAAGAAGGAAAAGGCTCCGGAGCTTGCGTGGCAGCCAGGGTGCCAGGGGAGAGGGGGCAGAGGGACACCACCTGGTGGCAGCGAGGACACTTGGAGAGGATGGAAGAGCAAGAAGGGAAGGGGAAGATTTCAGAGGGAGGAACAGGAAGGCAGCTCCTGAGGGGCTGGAGAGCAGGTCTCTCATTCAGGGAGCATTGCATTTGCTGCCTGCCTTTTTCCATCTTAGAATTTCAATCCAACCTCTATCTCTGGAGCCTCAGGGGGAGGCAACAGCAGGATCACTGAGGATCAACACACGCAGGCCGAAGAATGGTGTTTCTTTCTTTTATTTAAAAACAGTGCTTCATTACCATTTGCAAAGGCAGAGGCAGTGCTCTTCCTCCGCTTAGAGTTTATAAAAGCCAGCAACATGATCAATAATTTATACACATGGATAGTAATACAAAAAAAAAATATAAGGAATCAAAGCTAAAGATCTAACTACTCCGACCTTCACAATTCCAGCTACTTGATAATAATAGGAGTAACCCAATGAATACTGTATGGTCTAAAAGCTACTATACAATATGATTCTTAACGAGAGGGGAGGGATTAGAGACTGTCACAAAGCCCTGGGTGCTTCTCTGGAGTTGGCAGGGAAACAGGACCCTGGGCAAGCAGCTCGGGTGTCCTAGGAAGTGCTTCCGGGGGGCGGGGAGGGGAGGGAGAAGAGGCGAGGTGGTGGATTATACAGGTATCCCATGGGAGGCCCCATGCCCTGCAGGCACCCGTTTTGCCATGGCAACAGGAGGGGGCCTGAGAAACTGCAAGTAGGGATGGTTCCGTCCCTGCCAAGGGGAGCGGGGAGAAGAGGGGAGGTTTGCTGGCGATTTTAGCCTTGCAGAGATTTGGACTGAAAAGCTCAGAGATTCAGGTGGGTCGGCCTGTCGGGGACAAGCCAACCTGCTCTGCTCTCTCAGCACTTTGCAGCCCTAGCTTAGTGTGTCAGCCCCAGGTTTGCTCCAGCTGTTCACAAGCAGGATTATAACACAAGGAGAAAACAATTCATATCCCTTAGGGGGAAAAAAAGGATCAATTCATCACTCGATATATAATACAGCCAAAATGAGCTGCCAAAACTTTGCACACACACACACAAAATACTGTGAACAGAAAAATACAAGAAAAATGAAGAAGCTGGGGGCCTGGCAGGGTACTGATGTCGCTTAAAGCACTCATCGGTCCCCAGAAAAACCAAACCAAAAAACATTTTTTAAAAAATTCAAAAACATATGTACCCCCTGGGAATCTGGCATTGGTAACAGGGGCAGGGAGCAGGGGTGCGGGGTTGGGGGGAGAAAAAGAGAATCGCTGTTCCCTTTTTGCTGGCGGGTGTGAGTTGAGCCCTCACCACACCGGCTGGTGTGTGAGTCACTGCCAGGCGGGGCCCTTCCAGCTGGCGGTCCCCTTCAAGGCCAGGTCTGAGTGGTGGCCGATGAGCAGTTCTCTCTGTTACCAAGCCCTGCCAACCAGCACTACCATGGCTGAAGTGATCGACCGTTTTCCTGAGTAAACTGTAACTGGCTACAGTTCTGGTAACTTGGAGAACTCAGCTGCTGCGGCCATAGGCCCACGGGCCCCCTTGGCTCCTTCTTCTTAGTGTATTGGAGTTGGGAATTGGAGAATTTGCTGTGGCCTGGTCTGTAAGCCTTATTTTAAAGATGGGGGCCAGGGACTTGACGGCAGCCGCTGGACCAGAGGGCACCCCCCGGTTGAGGACACCCAGAGTCTACTTGGAAAGGGCCCTGCTCCTCGCTCCAGCTCCTGGATGGCTACTGCCTGGTTGATCAGTCAGGTGAGGATGAAGGAAGAACACAGGAGAGGGGAAAGGGAGGGAAGAGGCTTTCAGACAGTAACATTTCCAAAAAAATAGTGTTTTATGCAACAGAGCATCAGGCTTCACCGGTGGATTCTACAAACGGTCAAACATTTTCAAGAGCATGACAAAAGAAAAACACACAAGCTTACGTTGGATGTTCACCTTGCCCACTATATATTTTTTTCCTATCTTAAAACAGTGCAAACAGTAACTTATGCTTTTAAAACACCACTACCCCTTCCCCACCCACCAAAGTCCCTTTCCTCCTATCTTCTGGGGGAAACAAGTCTGTGATTTTGCACATGTTACTGTGCTATAGGGGGTTGCAAGCAGCAGAGGGTTTGGTGGAAGGGGGGCGGTCCCCAGGGCTCCCCCTTGCCCTCCCCACGGCTCTGCCCTGTCCTCTGTCCTCACCCTCCTGCCAGAGAGAAGGGGGCTGTCCAGCCCTTCCTGCAGATAGATCTGGAGGGTGCTCCTGCCCCGAGTTCACACCTCCCTCCTATCTGGAAGTTATGTGACTAGTTAGAAGGTGACTCAAACTTCTCTGCCAGAACTCTCGGAAAGTAGAACCTAAACTAAGAGCAGTTCAGCCCCTGAGGAGTCACTGGCAGGAAAAGCTGCTATCATTGATTTCTACTGAATAGAGCCCCACTAGCTCCCCTGAAACTAACAGCTAAGCCCCAGTTCCCTTCTTTTTCAAGGAAAGACAATATTGGCTCAATTCCACCCATGGCTGCTAGAGGAGGATGGTGCCGGTAGGTTTTAAAAAACCTGAGAGCCTTAAAAATGAGAATCACAACAGCTGATCAGGGTCAGTGGGAGCTGAATTATGTAATATAATGGAGTCTGGAGAAGCTCTGAGGACAGCTTTCTGGGCTGAAAGACAGATATTCAGATAAAGGTGTTTACTAGAGGATTCCTGGAAGGAGCCCGGCTTCTAAGAGTAAGAAGCATGATATAGAAGTCTACGTGGTGACCTACAGTAAAGCTGTCAAAGTCATTCACGTGACTCAGCATGCGTAAGTTTTCTAGACTTATCCACCAGCATCCTCTAACAAACTCACGAGATGCTGACTCTCTTCTGACTTTATTTCTGAGTCCACTGGGAATGAGAGTTAGGAAGAAACAAGCACTGATGGTTCGAGGAACCTGCCTCTGATGAAGTTGCCTGTGTGGAGTCTCAAAGTTCAGAAGCTGATGGGGTAGGTTGATGCTAGTAAACTGACGTGCTTCAAGAGCCCCAGTCAGTGTTGACACTGAAAACCAAAGACCCTTTAATAACTATTTAGTCTTTCTTAGTAAAGGGAGCTGAAGGAAGCAGTGTTAACACCATCCCTGGAAGTACAGCAGAGGCCCGCTGGGAAACACAGAGCTTGCCTACTGAGTCCTCAGCCAGAGCCAGCTGAACTGAAATATACGAAAGCTCAGGCCTCTGCCTCCTTTAAAAAGGGCTGTGGAAGCTGCCTTCCCTGCCTTTCCCATCACCCTTCCCTCTTTCTGGAAAAAAGAAAAGAAAATCCTTGAACTCACTGCCCTGTTCTCTTCTGTCACGGATACGCCTTGTCTCCACTGAAGCAGTGGCTCACCATTTTAAGAATGGCCCCTGTGTGAACAGGACACAACATTTCTCTCAGATTCTTTAGTCAGTAAAAGCTCTCCCTCAAAACAAAAGCGAAAGAAAGAAAAATCCTCTCTGCCCCCAGTCCCTTGGACTGTGAAAGCCCCACATCCCATTCCCCCCACCCCAAACTGAAATATTTATATACACACAAGAAAAACTGTCTTAACAGCAACAAACCAAACTTTGGCTTGGGGAGGAGAACCCTTAGAAAATGGCCAATGGACTGGGCAGTCTGGCGTACTCTAATCGTGCATTCCTCCCCAGAATCAGTAAGATTGCATCGAGGCCTCTAGCTTCCTTGATGTCTCCCCTAGCTTCAGGGTAGCCTCTCTTCCAATTAGGAGAGAAAGGATTCTGAAGGGGGAGAAGATATGTATTACACATAACAGGTCAGCCCCCCGACCCCCACCCCAAGACAGATCCCTCTGCTTACAAAGAATGCTTGATGCTGTCATACGTCAGTCATTTTAATTCAGGGACAAGAATCGGGATCAGGCAAGAACATGTGTGGAGGCAGGAGTAAAAAAAAAAAAAAATTAAAACAACAACAAAAAAACAACAAACCAAAACAAACCCATAACAAACCAGAAGCTCCATGTCTCTGAATTGCTCCCTTTAGCAGCTATCCATGGGTGAAAAGTCACCCTAGTACCAATGTGAATAGACCAGGGAGCCAAATGGACCGTGCTTTTCCATTTGCTAATGCCTTCATTTTGGAAATACTGCAGGACCCTTGCCTTTAACAGCTAATAGCTAGAAGAGAAGCACAGCCCCAGTGCCCTGATAACAGACAGAACTGAAGCCGGGTAGTGTAGCAGGGACTCACTGTGTGGCCACATGAGTGGCTCTTTCTGGCAACATGTGAGGTCCTGGCCATTTCAGACCCTCCTTCCTATACAGAAGGGAGGGGAGCAGCCTCAGGGGCTTCAGTTTCACGTCCTGTAGTGTTCACGAATACCAAGTGGTCCAGGTGCTCAGCTGGCTGTCTTTGGAGGATAATGAGAAGCTGGGTGAAATGGCCATGAGGGCTCCAGACTGTGGACAGAGAAGTGACTTGTACAGGCTCTGGAAGATGAAAAGTCCTATGGCTTTGGAGCTTGTACAAAGTGCCTTTGCCTGCCCTTACATGCCCTGCTCACCAAACCTCCAGGGACAGTTGATCTTGGGCTCGGTGCTTTATCTTTTGTCAACAGAGCCTATATTACATGTTTTACACTCTGTGCTGACTTTCTGATGCAAGAGAAAGACTGGGAATACCAGGGCACCTTGTCAGACATCATCTAACACCCTTTTTCTTGCCCTCATCCTCTTCGCTGGCACTCGACAATTTGGACTTCTAGCCCGCAAGCCGTGCCCAGACCTCTGGGGAAATCTGGCCACTGGCTATTTATTCTTTTATCCCTGGGTCCTAAATTCTTGAATCTTGAAGACATGGGAGCAGGGTGTTAGTAAACGGAGAGATGAGCTAAATGGTGGTTCAAAGAAAGGGAAGAAGCCCAGCAGGAATGCTAGGGTTTATAGGAAAGAAAAGAATGATCTTTCTCAGACTCCAGAGTTCATTCTGAGACCGGATGCCTAATGAGGTGTTTATTATCCACAGTCTGAGTGCATGTTTGGAAATATTAATACTATAATTCCAAAAACCATGCCAACTATCTCAGGCTGTGCATGTTAAGATGATTATAAAAAGAATGGAGAAGACAGGAGGGAAGAGGAGAGGAAAGTGTCTTTGTGATTCTCCTGCTTTGCAAGCACACATTCCTATCATTTATTAGCATGTGGATTCCAGCCACAGCCAATCAGAATGGCCTGCCAAAGACCAGAAACTCAGAAGACTAGAAGGATATCCTGTTGCAGAGAGGTCTCATCTACTTCTGCTTGTCCCCCAGCCAGTCAGCACCAGATTCACTTTGGTAATCCTGTCTGCTGATTTCTGATCAGATGCATTTATCAGCTCCTAATGTCTCTCCTTCCTCATTAACTGCCTCTTCCGTGATTGATAGAATAAGCTAAGCACGGACATACAGACATGGAAATGCATTTTTTTTTTTTTACCACAGTTAAAAAAAAAAGAAAAAAAAAAAAGAAAAAAATGCACAATCTTTGGAACAAAAGAATTAAAGGCAGAAATTTAAAGGAAAAATACATATTCAAAGAACATAGTGAGGTATAAAAAAGTATTCTCTCTTTTTTTGTGTTTTTTTTTTTGTTTGTTTGTTTTTCCTCTTCATCTTGCTATAGAGTTCCTCTACTAGTAAATATTGCAATAGCCAGGCCTCATGAACTGGGGGGCTGTCCCACTTGCAGGGGTCTCACGTCACTTCAGTAGGGGGCAAATCGGCTGTAGCCACCTCGGTATAAACTCGCCTGCAGTAATTAAAGACACAAAAATTATTAAAAGGTTGATGAGAGAAGCATTATGAAAGAAGACATATGTCCTGAGAAGAGATTTGGAAAAACAGCTTACTTAGAAGCTTCAAAGCAACTGGTTAGATAGTGTCTAGTGCATGAGGTCAGGAAACCAACTTCTGTCTCTAAAATGCCCAAATCGGGACCCAAATATTTATTGCCGACCTGATATTTTCAAGGGGAGGGGATCATAACAATTCATTTCATTATTCACATGAATTAGCACAGAAGAGAAACTGCAGTTTAAAACCAGGTCTGTAAATAGGTGGATTTTGAAAAGCAAAATCTTGTTTACTTGTCTTGTTTCCTTTGATTATTTCAACATAATCACGGCCTAAAGCAGATTGCTGACTTTACCTTCCTACCCATTATCTGACAAGGAGAACATGGTACTTCCGATCACTATCACTGTCATATCCTATGCTTAAGATGGTGCTGGATTTAAACCTGAGTTAATCTTTCAATGAATAAAGCCTATTGCCTCAGTAATTTATAAAAAAAACAACAACCAGGTTGTTTCTTGACATACCGATTTTTATCTTTAGCTGGGGTTTTAGCTGGACTTTATTCCTTTAATCATTATCAAAAAATTTATCTTTTTCAATCAAAAGTTCCTCAGGACCATACCACTCCTCGGGTCATTCTTTTAGTATAGGATTTATAATATGTGGGCACTAAATAAAACCTTTGGAATTCCCATCCCTTTCTTTATATTTTATGTTTCTACCTCAATTCTGACACCTCCCACCGCTCCCACCCAGACCCTATTACTTCCTCCTACAGATCCTCATCAGTAGATGCAGTGTAGAAAATGACAGGCTCTCGAACATCCTTTATGTCTTAACTGGGACCCATCATCTGCGTCCCTCTCAGACATGGTCACCCATGTTCCCAGGCCCTTGCCTGGTGGCACTGAAGATGGCAAGAGAAACTCTGGCACAAGGTGGCATCTCTGTGGACTGGAAACTGCTGAACCCAGTAAGTCCTGGTCACTGGACCTGGAGGTGTCCTGGGGGATTATTCTAGATGAGCTCTATGGATGTTTTGTATACTTCTAAGAAAATACTGTATTTTGCCAAAATGTTACTAATAAAATATCTTTGGAAGGCAATTGCTTGGTTATTTCAAGTACTATCTACTGGAAGGCTTAAGAATAGGGACATCTTTCGGCATCTGCATTTGAAACAGGTAAAGTTTTCTGAAAACTTTATTGTGAAAACTAGAGTCCTACGTCCCCAAGTCTTAGCTAACACCGATTAGTAAAACTCTGCTCAGGCATGCATCTAACATCTGAGGCAACATAAAACAGCAGACTTGTTTCTGCTGTCTTTACCCAGGCTGGGGTTCACAGGAGCACACAAAGGAGGCATATGAAATTTATAGGTAGTCCGACTGGATTTAATACTTTGGCAATGGAAACAGGGCTGAATTTATCACCTCCCTAGATCTTCTATAATCTGTAGGTAAAAGTCAGAAGAAGTAAAATGTTTAAAGAAAAAAAAAAAAGGCACATCTACTTACCACAGCGCCAACTCCATAGCTAGCGGCAGGGGCAAGGGCATGGTAGGGGTCGGCTGTGTACACCCTGCCATAACTGGAAAAAGAAATCCAATCAGGGATAAAGAGAAAGGAAAGACAGTAATAAAAAAAAACCCAAAAAACAAAAGAATTTAAAAGTGTGTTTGACTGTCTAAGGATTTGTGAGTAACTTGGTCTTGGAATCCTATTAGGAAACTAGCAGAATGGAAAAAAAATCTCTGTCTGCTCCTAAAAGCAGTAACTGAAAATTTCTGAAGTACATCTATAAAACGGAAAAGAAGGGCGTTGGTGATGAGGAAGTGGGAAACCGGGGTCAGAGCCAGAATGGCCCAAGAACAAGAGGGAGGGAAGGGTCTGAGCTGGTGGGTTTCTGGCAGGGCAGGGTCTGGGGAGAAGGCCTGCAGAAAACCCAGGTCAGCAGCAGCGCCATGGCCCAAGTGCCCTTCTGGAAAGGGTGCATGCAGGGAAGGGGTGGCGCAAGGCGGCAGGGCTCGCCCTCCCTCAGTACCTACCCGTCGCTGTAAGCGGCTGCAGCGGCGGCAGCGGCGGTGGCTGCGGTCGCAGTGGCGGGCTGTGCGTATCTGTAGGCTGCGTACCCACCCTACAGGAGAGAAGAGAACTCACTTTACAGACACCTCTCCCCCCGGGGGACAGGTGAACACACACCCGCCCACACGCAGACAGACGGGACGCAGAGACAGACATGGACACAGACACACACGTGGGGAGAGAGTGTTTCAAACTGCATCAGTCTGCATGTTGCTCCTCAGTGCAAAATTAAGCTCCGTGCGAGACAGGGATTTGTTCTGCAATTTGTAGTAGTAACATAAGTAAACTACACTGGGGTACCTGTTCTCAAATTTAAGAGGTGAAGATATGATTTAAAATACTTTTTTAAAATTAAAATATAGTTGATGTACAATGTGGTGTTAGTTTCAGGTATAACATAATTCAGTTATATATCTAAGTATCTATTCTTTTTAGGATTCCTCCCTATTATAGGTTGGTTATCTATTTTTATATATAATAGTGTGTATGTTTTAATCCCAAGCTCCTAATTTATCCCTCTTTCCCCCAAATGAAGATATATGATTTTGGATCTAATTTTGTTGGAACTTTCAGCAAGTAAAATATTTACAGTAAGTTGGGAGAACTTTATCTGACAGGAAATGGAAACTTTAGAATTAAAACATGTAAGTTTATATGTGCTATCTTCAGATTCTCTGATGATGTGTACTCAAACTGATCTACTGCTAAAAGACAGCAGTTTATAGAGAAAGGGCCCATACAAGTGCTTTGCTCCATGTGACCTAGCATGTTTGCTAAGAGGCTAGGACAACCAAATGACATTTAGAAAGCAGAACCAGTGTAGACCAGGGGTTGGCAAACCTCCATATGTGGGCCAGTGTGGTTTGCCACCTGTTTCTGAAACTAGCTGTAACACAGACCGTATGGCCAATGAAGATGAAAGGCTTGGCCCCCTACAGAAAAAGTATGCCAACTTCAGTCTATATTTCAGACTCAGGCACATCAGATTACAAAGGGCTGGGGGCTCCTTGGGCTAAGTTCAAATAGATCAGGAAGCCCTTCCCACCTCCCCCAAGCATTTAACCGCATTTGCTTTTCTTTCCTAAAAGGTTTTGGGATCCTTACATCCCAATCTCACAGAAGGCTCTGGAGCTTTTCTTCCATGAGTTCAAATATCCTCTTAGTCCCAAAGAGCTTCCAGCTCCCCTGTCCTGCTACTTTACCTCTGTTTAGATGAATCGAATACTCAAAAGGTTTTTACTGCCAGGGGGAAGCATGTGTATTTCTTCACAAAGTATTTCAAAGATAATCACAACAACAAATGGCACATGAGACAGGCTACTGGAAAAAGTAGAAAGCCCTATTTTCCTTTTTTTTCTTTACCTTTTTAGAATTCATCTATTTTGCCTAAACCTAATTCAGTTGTGTACTTATATTACTGTCTTAGCTCCATCAGATATAGCAAAATATAACTATGTCCACTTGGAGGGCTTCTCAGCAGTGAGCCACAGCCCATTTCATTTCCGTAGATTAGTATGTCTGTTTCTCATGGACATCTGAAGCTTTCTGCCCTGTGCTTTCTACTTTCAATCTCTTCAAATGTTCAATTTTTGCTAAGTCTACAAAAAAATTTTGAATTTTTCTGTATCGTTTCTTAGGATTGAAAACAAGCATTTTCTAATGGGACCTCTGGTCTTCTTAACCACCTTACTGGGCAGCTTCTAGCTTGCTGCTTTTATTTCTGTCCAAATCTTCTGGAAATACCTGTAATTTCTTCTTATGACTTTCTGCTTCTTTCTTATATAATTTATGCTTTCTCTAACTGAAGACACTGTACTGTGGGGTAAAGTATACTCCTGCTCTTTAAATTTATGCTCCTCAAATTCATCAGAAGTAGCTGCAAATGTACATTGAAAAAAAAAAAATCCCTGATTGGTTTTCAAGGCTTTTGTATTATTCCTTCCTTGTTCAAGTGAATGATTTGAACATTGCTTCAATTATAGATCTTTCCGTAGATATAAATAAGAAAATTCTCATTAATATTACCAACACTGGTAATGGGATGGGGCCATGGCAGGAGTACCCTCTGGGGCTAGCTGTGATCCACAAGCTTCCTCTGAGTTGTAGCCAGGTCTATCAGGACAGGCAGGGCAGACTGATTTGTGTAAAGCCCTATATCCAGGCTGCAACATACACCCTGTCATACATACATGCCTAAGTATCTACATTATATATAAATTAACTAAAGTATCTCCTTCCTTCACTTTTTAAAAAAACTTCTAAAGAAGAAATGAAATAGTGAAAGCAATTGTTAAATAAAATAAGATGTTAATCATTGTAGTTGAGATTTTAAGCTTTGTATGAATCTTGAAGGTTCACTTTTTCCATATCATTATAAATGGTTCCACTTATTTAGAATTAAAGTTTGCTAGTGCGAAGTCTAGAGCAGGGCCATGTTTAGGAAAACCTTTTTGTAAATGAGGATGATGTGGTAAACAAGACATCAGGAAGTCTGTCCCTTCAGCAGGTCTTCAAAATCCGAAATAATCTCTAAAAATGGAAAAAGTCAAGGTAATAAAAGCAATTAAAGCCCAATGTATACTACACCTGGGTAAAACAACTAAAAACTTAAAGTTCCATGCCACAGGGCAGAGGTATACGTTCCCATAAAAATACTAACTAGATTCTCAGAAAGTCCTGGTATGTCAGATATACTGGGGATTGTATTCAATCATTAAATTTGAGTGGCAGTGCACTAATTCTGGAAAGAAAGAGGTTCTGAATGAGGTTACTGATAGACATTTCCTCTTGGTTTCCTCAGCCTGCAAGAAACCAGGGGAACCTCAGTGGTTTGGGAGCAATGCTATTGTTTTATTTATTTATTTTTTAACTTTTTATTTTGTATTGGGGTATAGCCAATTAACAATGTTGCGACAATTTCAGGTGAACAGCGAAGTGATTCAGCCATACATATACATGCACCCATTCTCCCCCAAAGCGGTAATGTTACTGTTGATCAAGACAATTTTAAATGGATCAGGCTGTGGGAAAGAAGCCTCCTTCCAAAACAGAAGGAAATGCAGATAATCTACCTCCAGTCCTTTCCTTTTGCTTAAAGTGAACTCTGACTCTGGAGCCTGAATTTGATGAAGGTCTTTTGCCATTCAAAATCAGGAGCGCAGGATAGAGATGCAAATATTTTATTGATAACAAAAGGCTCAAGAAGAATGTCAACAGAATTTTAAGAAAACTACATCAATTTGTTTTTTTTTTTAAAGTAGATAATATTTCCACATGTCTACTCTTCTCATTACGATAATGGCGCTATAGACAGGCTCTTTTAGGAGGAGGGATCTACCTTTAGGACAGAAAATAATATCCTAATTAACTTGTTAATTTCATTGATGACTAACCCCAAATTAGACAAGCTAAATTGCATGTCACGGATTTACTCCTCTTAGATGTATTCTTAGTCCAAAGTATTTCTGATGGTGCTTTCAGTTGGTTATTCAACAGTGTGTCTCACCATAATATAAACCAATGAACATTCAGGTATATTTATTTCCAATTTGGATGCTGGAAGGCATAAAGCATCCAGCCGGAGAAACCATTTTCTCAACTTTCACTTCTATAAGCAAATCTGAAGTTGTTTATGGAACATGAGAACAAAGTGCAGTTTGAAACACCAAGGGTTTCGTTGCTGTTTCTTAGGTTTTTCAAAAAGAACAAGGGTGGGGGAAGGGGTAGGAGAGACAGGGTTCAGGCGTGGGGAAGGGGTATGGCGCCACATTTATTAATCACATTAAAAACTAAGCATGCCAACATCTGGAGCTAGAACGACCAGCAAAATCACCACGTTCAGACTCGGATTGGCTAACTCTATCTATCCCAGCATTCTCTTGGGACAGCGGTTCGCCCTAGGCTCTACCACAAGCTCGGTGAAGTACACAGCCTCAATTACTAGAGCGTGCAGCCACAACGACCTGGTATTACGGAAACAGTCAGTCACCACTCGAGTTAACATTCCAGACCCTAACGACTGGCCCCTCCCAGCCCAGAGAAAGAGTCAATCTGGCCCGCCCGAGCCCTGGCCCACACCACAATGTTAATAATTATAACAAGCAGTAACCCATCTGTTATATCAGAGAAGGGAACAGAGACTCCACTGAGAGATTTAGAGTGAGATGTTAACATTTCTTCAGCTGACTGCACAAACAAACAAACAAAAAAAGAGGAGAAATAATTCATTTGGAGATATGAAGTCATGAGATAGCTGATGTGTATTGCTTTGAACCATGCACCAATGCAAAACTGAAGCAACCATTAATAATAAAAATTAAAAAGGACATATGTATTTACACACAATCAGACCTGTTTGATCTGAAGCAGTTTGCAGATTCTATCTGTGTGTGATTTGAAATAAAACAAAAAATGGGGATTAGCATGGCCACAGCACACCCTAATGTCGGAGGGCAGACACGGACAGCTTTTTGGAACCTGACAGCTGGATAAATCTGGCATGGCTAAGCCTGGTCCAAATATTCCACACGCCCCTTTACAAACAATTACTTTTATTCCTTTGTAATTCATTCTGAATGACTCCTCATGCTCCCAACTGGGACAGCCCAATGCTATACCACTCCCCTAGTCAATCTTCCTGATTCACTTCTGACCCGCAGTGCTCACTTGTATGCTTGCCCTCTGTCAACACCCAGACATACTGATCCAGTGTTCTAAAATATTTCCTGTGTTTAACCATTCTATCTTTTCACATTTCTGTAACACATCCCCGCCTTCAAATTCTAGCTTTTTCAAATGAAAATGTTGTTACCTTTAAGATCCTTTTGTTGTTGTTGTTAAACTCTCACTTTTCCACTGCTCAATGTCACCTAGGGACTCTGTTCTGAACCAATTTTGCTGTCTAGTGAACTTTAGAGTGCTGCCACGCCAACCACGTGACTCCTCTGCACAGGCCTGAGCTGTGTTTTAATTAGAACAGAGTGGAAGGGGTCTACAGAACCTCTCCTCTTACACCTGGCCTATTCTCTGTCTCCATTTAACCTTCCCTTGTCTTGATTTTAACCTGTAAGTATATTACTACATTTTTGTTTTAGGATTTACATTAAAACAGGACTTTGGTGAGCATGTGATGTCAAGACACCTTCTTTCTACCTGGAAGACAATGACATTATGTGACACTGAGGAGAAGAATGTATATTTCAAGACCAGCAGACGAATGAAAGCTTGTTCCCTGCATGTGGTGTATGGATTTACAGAGCAAAGGCAGTGGAGGCGGGGGTGGGCAGGCAGGTGGGGAGAATGGCAGGTGTGATGCTTTGAATCACTACAGCAGAGCAGAGATCTAGTCCAACTGGCTCGGGCCTAAGGCTGTGCCTCTGGGGATCACTGTCTTTACACGATTCTAACTCCTTCCTTTCCCTCACCTCCTCCACTGAGATCCACGGCTCTGGACTGAACTTGTATGAGGAAGGGCTCTTTAGGAGAACAAAGATTCTTTGGTGGCAATATGGCACACTGGATTAAACGTGAGTAATACAGATGTGGATGCAAAACTTGTAATAATGATAATATTGTTACTGCTTTTGACTGGGAGACCTTATCTACTTGGAAGAGTAGATAATGAAAAATTTTTAAGGAAAATATTTTAAATTTCTATTATTATTAAAATTGGGGTTAAGGAAAGGAATCTTTATGACCGATTTGGTATCTTCCACTTACTACCTATATGATAGATGAAAGACGATCTTCAACTGACTAAGGCTTTCAAACACTTTTCTTCCGCATCTCTATAATTGGTTCACCTCCAGAAGCTCACTGGGTGGACACATAAATAGACTAACTGAATCGTGACAAGTTACCTGCTGCTTCCCCTTTTGCTGAGTACCCAGCTACCAGCAAATCGAACAGGGCATCATGATCCACTGCCCTCACTAATCTGGTTTGAAGGTGAAAAGGAGAGAGGGCCCAGGAAACATATGCTTCCATTTTAGAGTTCTAGTATACCTAGATTTTTAGGACAACTTCAAACTTACATAGCAGCACAGCCAACTACTACTATGATTTCACAACAGGGGCCAATTTGGGATTCAGAAATCCTGTCTAGATGGATTCTACTTTCTCTCTTTTCTCATTTCTTTCACAGAAGTAAGATCTCCCAAATGGCTAAGCTCTTCAAAATATAAAAGACCAGTTTCAACACCATGGATAAATGTGATTGACAAACTAAAAGAGGTGGCAGTGATGGGACAGTGCGTGTAACACACCTGGTGCGGATGTGTGGCAATGGGGCGGGAGCACGGAATTTTGGAGGAGGTGCCCTCATGTAAGGAGCTTGACTGGGTGCACTGCTGAGGTAGCAGGCCTTAGATCACACGCTCACAAGTCTTGATTGTCCAAAAAAGCCTCTGTTCCCATCTCTAACGTGGAGCTGGAATGGTTAGTATAATTCAATTTTTTCACTGCAATCCACAATCTGATTGATTGGCAGGTCACACTGGCACTCCTACCTGAGGTATTTTAGCGCTAATGATTGGTTCCTGTAAGACTATTCTATAACAGAACACAGGAAGAGCAGTTCAAAAAACACAGCTGTGGAAGGAAAACAATCATACAAAAAAGCCCGCGAAGGGGCCCACCAGCCTTTTCTTTCCTTTGGATGCAAGCATGCTTTTCACAGGGTGAGAATTAGGAGCAGTTGTTATCCCATTAAAAAAGTGAATTAGGGTGAACAGTGTCTTTCCTACTGATCAGAAAAAGAGGGGGCAGGCAGACACATCATCTACCTGTGACACTCCCAAACCTTAGTGTGGGGAGTCTCTTTACAAGTCATGGGCACGATTGCTAGATCAGTTCTCCAGAGAGGAATGTGCCATGAAAGACACGGGGAGGAAGAATGTGGCCAGCAGGGGTTATGGCCTAAGAAGAGGACAGGGACAGATTACAAACAAAACCAAACCAAAAAAACCTACAAAAAACACCTTTATAGTTAATAGCCTAAATTAATGTAGCTTAAATAAAAGCCAGCAATTTAAACTCTTTTCCCTCTTTTCCCTCATGTTGTCTCCTCAAGTTCAGGTTCAGGGAACTTTTTAGACCATTTCTATTTCTGATCTTTCTGAGATAACAAGAACTAAACATACAATAATAGATTTTCACAGAAGGGAAAATGTACAGAGAGAAGCAGAAACAAATTCAACATAAAATGATAGGGGTTTTTATTGTTGCTATTTGTGTGTTTTCTAAAGAAGCCTCCTTTGCCACCTTACACATGGGGTGGGGAATGTGTAGTTTTAAAAGCTATATTTAAAGTTAACTCTAAGCCTCACTCAACAGTTCCCACCTCATATTTTCTGGTTTTCCATTTGTGGGTTTGGGTATTATTTCAGCACTAGTAACCAACTTTTTTCCTCTAAGTAACTAACTGGTTTAAGATAACTAAGAAATAAAAATACCATTAGTATTCAGTCTTTTCATCAACTAGGGGCCACGGGTCAAAAATATGTTTTGGCAAGGTTGCTGAATTACTTCTGTTCAGCTTGATAAGGTGGTCCAATTCGGAGATTAAAAAAAAATTGAGTATTTTCTTAACAAGTGCAGAAAAATAATTTCTCTCTTAATAAAGTCATATAGTGTAAACTAAGAAAGTGACTCGGTTGGATGACTTAAGAAGGTGGAAGGAGGCGAATCTTAATAAGGTAGAAGTACATTATACTTAAGAAATCCCCAAAATAAGATACCAGAGAAAAAAAACAAACCCCAATTCAAGAGGAAGTGTACTCTAATAGACCAGATTTCAAGAAAACTTAAATAACATAAAGGTGAGCTTCATGAGACGATGGATACTGATGTATATGGGAGGATGTACATGCTTATCAGAGCTTACGTAAATTATTAGAATTAATTACGTAAAATATTAGAAAAGTGAACTCTGGTGTAAAAGTAGGATATATTAATAGTTTCTGAATCCTCAAGTTTCACCATGATCATAAGAAAAAAAGATCTTTCATTTACTTCTTGAAGACCATCAGAGGAAAGATGTAGATTTTAACTAAATTACTATGAGAGGTAATGAAATAGTGATTAATTGGGTTTTATGCTTGGATAAACAAACAATCTGGTAATCTGGGTGTCACAATCTAAGACACATATCCACAAAGTGAGGAGGTTGGACCAAATCATGGCTAAGGTTCCTTCAAGCATGTATTCAAGTCTACTTTGAAGGTGTGCTCTAAATGGCAGACCCCACCGTATCTCAGAGAACTGCTCTCTCCTGTCTACTTCCAGCAATACAGAATGCATACTCCACATGCATTCTGAAAGGGCATTAATGTTTAAAGATTGCTGGGAATCTCTGGCAGACTGTGGAAACAGTTCATTAAAAAGGTACCCTTACTGACTTTGGAGAAATCAGGGTGGAGAAAGCATTTCCAGACAATTCTACACTGTGCCCAAAGAATCATTTCATGCTGACAAGGTTTTCTCAGGAAACTATTTCTTAACAATGTGGGTAGTTAGACTAAGCATGCATTCAGAAAGAGATCTTTGGAGAGAGGTCCTAATAAAAGACTTGCAAAACTCAAAAACTTGACTCTTTTGTCAGGTTAGATCATTTTGTCCGTATTTTAAATAACATGTGACCACCAATCATGAGACTCGAGCTATAGCTAGACAGTTTAAATAATGGAGAGTAATAAAGATGTTACCATGGCTGGTCAAATCAACAAATCTTGTATGAGTCAAATGTTTGTAGAAGACTGTAGGTTGCTAATGATGCCATTTGTTTCCTTCTAGATGGCGCTAAAAGAAAGAGCCCCACTGGCTGTGGACCTTCTGATACAGAAAGGCCTTATGCACTGAGTATTTGGTTTCCTCTCATTCCTACCCACTCTCCACTGGCATCAATTCCTCACCTCACTCTTACAAGACAGTGCTCTCTCAAAGTACGTGAAACAGGAAAACACACATTTCAGGAAGCTTCTTGCCACCTACAGAAATCAAAGCCCTAATGATCTAAAGAGGGATGTGAAATGAAAAGAAAAGCAGAAAAGGGAAAGAGCTGGTTTCAGGCTATGCTGGTCCTGTTATTTATGTATGCACATGAGACGACAGGAAGAAAAGACTTTAAACCTGCTGATCATCTCTCCAGTATATTTGTGATACACAGAATATCTGTGGGCATAGGGAAGGGAAAAGAATATGTCCAGTAGACTGATTCTAGCAATGACCAGGAAACCCAAAGGCTTAGTTTTTGCACCCAGGGGCAAGCGCAGTGGCAGAGAAGCATGCTTGCATTCTTAAATATATAAATATATATATATCCACAAGGAAAAAGAAAATAAAAATTAAAAAAAACTATATTAAAAAAAACAAACAAACAAACCAAAGAAACAGAAAAAAAAAGGCTGGCTTGTCAGGGGATGGGGACGAGAAGGCCCCGGTGTGTGTACTTACATAGAGGTCAGCACCGTAAAATCCGTCCTGGTAAACCACACTGCAGAAAATCCACACAAAAACAAAAACAAAAAAACAAAAGAACAGAAACACATTCCGGTTATTGAGGACGGCAGCATGCACATGCGCTCTACACAGGCAGGTGATGTATGCATACGGACCCTGGGCTGGAGAGGTTGGGGTGGCTCTGGGACAGGCAAGGCAGGGGAGGGTTGCAACCCTAGAAGGAAACGCCTGCCAATCTAGTAACGAGAGTGGGATGAGAGCAATAAAGAACATCCCCAGGGGGCCAAGTATAGCTATGGAGAACCTGCTAGATTGGAAACACCAACCTTTCATATTGAGAGTATTAAAAAAAATAAGCTTGTCCTAAGAGGACGTTTTTCTTCAAAAGGGGTGTGTGTATGTGGGGGGTGGGGTCAGGGTTTGTGCAGAGAGGGGTTAAATATGAAAAAAAGAAAAAACAAAAACAAAAAACCCCCCAAAGAATCCCACTAGGGCAGGACCTGTGTGCAAAGTATGCTTCAACACTATGTTTAGTATTTTGTTATCAGTTTCAGAGTAACATGGAAATTCTTTTCTGATATCCATACATCACCTGCTTTTCACCCTGCACATTAGACATGCGATAAGATTTGGCTGATCACACAAGCATGCAAAGTATTATTATTCAGCATTTTAAGAACCAATGCAACACCTCAGAAAAACAAGTCAATCAATTCTGACCAAAGTAAACAGAGAAATGTAATTAAAAAAAAAACACAACCAAAAATACCCACAATGCATTGCTTTCACAAGCAGAGATAATGAGCTAAAGGTTAAGGTGATTGGTCCAAGGTCCAAGAATTGAAAGGTGCAGTGGGGATCCCAGATAGTAACAATATAATCCAGAGTGGGAGGAGTAACTGGAAGACTTTAAGGGTTCTTTTTTGACCATAAGAATTATTTACGGAATTTTGAAAAATACAGTTGATAACTGAGGTTCTGGGCATGACCTGTTTTATTTAAGAAGGTAGCTTGATTAGGAATAAAAAGATTTATTTTCCAGTTTAGAAAATAAATTTGTATTGAACAACAACAAAAAAAAATACATGATTCTGTTTTTAATCCTAAGCAACTCTAAACTCGGAGAAGGCAATGGCAAGCCACTCCAGTACTCTTGCCTGGAAAATCCCATGGATGGAGGAACCTGGTAGGCTGCAGTCCGTGTGGTTGCTAAGGGTCGGACACGACTGAGCGACTTCACTTTCACTTTTCACTTTCACACATTGGAGAAGGAAATGGCAACCCACTCCAGTGTTCTTGCCTGGAGAATCCCAGGGACGGGGGAGCCTGGTGGGCTTCCGTCTATGGGGTCACACAGAGTCGGACACGACTGAAGTGACTTAGCAGCAGCAACACTAAACTATTATAATGAAGATATAGATTTCAAGCCTTCTGAGGTATTTTGTGCATATAATTTCCCCAAAACGTTATTTTGGGACCAAAAGACAGAATAGCAGTAGAGAAAAAAAGATGAGTTTTTTCACTAAATCAAGATTTGGCTATTTAAAATTAAAAGACCTGTTTATCATTTATTCAACTAAACAAGCTGGAAATTTTCACTACTACCTTCTCCGCTATAATAAACAAGCTAGCAAGTGAGGTTATCAAGTCATAGTTTTAATATGAAAATAATTTATTTTTTACAGGCAGCTATAAAGTTTCTGAATTCTACTCCCAGTGAGGTTCTGTTGTATTTACAGGATAGTATGATCACACTTTGTGATGCCCCAATTATTCTGTGCCTTTGTATTATTACACAATAGGCAAATCAAACTCATCTCTGAGGTCATTTAGGTAAATTTTGTCCATTTTGAGTCTCTAATTGCAGCTAAAATCTGAGGTAAGAAAATAATCCGCCTCTCGATTGCATTTATTACAAAGAGACTTGTTCATATTGAGAAGGCTGATAAAATGCCAAAGCAGTGATGCCAAGTGGTGACTAACCTTCAACTATTTTAGTAAGGGGAAATAGGCAAAGATCGAAAATAGTTCTTCTATAGAGAAGAGTGGTGGCATTAAGAACATGAGTAAATTTTATGCTAAACTGTATCACTCATTGGGAATATTCACCTAAATTCTAGAAGAATTCCAATATTCCCTATATCAAATGCCATGAGGAGGCTAGAACACAACGATTAATGATGATAGTTCACTAAGCTAAAAAGCAATTTTAGGCCATTCCCCATAAAATACTGGACTTATTCCTTGCCATCTTCCATGTAAACAGGTGGTTTAGTTAATAAAAAATAAAACATGGGAAATTAGTGTTCAATGTAATGCACAGAAATTGATGTGATTAGACATAAAGGTAAAATATCTTTGAGCAAATATATACCTGACACTAACTTGGTAGAGAATGGGTTTTCAAGTTGGGCCAATATACTGAAATGACCTATATTGAATAGGAACGAATTCAACCACTTGATGAAGTAACTCAGGAATATTACAAAATACAGTCCCATGTTTCTGGTGAGCAGTATCTCTGCAAACATGACAATACAATCTTTTGGATTGAAACGGAAGACGCTTTGTAAACAATTTTCCTAGTGTGGTGAATATCCAAGGCTCAGTTTTATGTTTTACTTGAATATTTCTTGATGAAACAATACTGTATCTTTAGTCACTTCTTTAAAAGGAGATGTCAGAGGTTGAAGGTCAAAGGTCAAGTTGAGAGGGAAAAAAGGATAAAATTAAAAGTAAGTAATGGCAGAAGATGGAGATGATGGAATGCATGGGATTTAAACATCTATAAACTGCAAACAGAGGTTTATTTCTAAAGTAGTTCCCTTCCAGTGGCTTCTGGAGCCTGTCAAATTCAACGCCCATATTTGTCTTGTCTGATAAAAATGCTTTAATTCTGTGTAATTGAGGACCCCAAATGGCATGTCCCTTTGGTCTATGACTGACCATTAAATTAGTACACCTCACAGTCAATTATGCTGTCAGAAAAGGACCTACAAAGGAGGCTCTTTCCCTTACATTTTTACTAAGTAGCAATGAATAGGCTGCTCTGCCACTGTTTATTCTTCAGTAAGTATATGGGAAAAAACCTGTCACAGGCAGAATAAAGATGAGGAACACAAACGTCACATCTTTGAAGAAAGAAAGTCCTGATACAACTAACTTATAAAAGTCCACTTTTTATATAAAAATATACATTGTAGGCTGACCTTGAGAAACAACGGAAATCAAAACCTGCCATCTTCACTCCTTCTCCCCCATTTAGTAACAAAGGATTTATTTGTTGCTATGGAATCATTCCACTGCATGAGACACCCTCCATACAAAAATCAAAGGGTGAAGGATGCTCAGCTCCATTAGTTGTTTTACCATCATTCAGAAGCCAACTGTAGTTTAATTCTTCCTACTTCTCCCTTTCTCCCTTGATTCAATTGGACTTGGTTCATCTTTGAATTAACCTCTTTTAATCCGTCTCCTACAAAGAAAGCAAATCCATTGTGGGTAACTAGCTCTGCTGCTCACCACCCAGGCAGTGAAACCACAGGGAGGGCACATGTGAGAGCCTCAGCCCCAGCAAGGGTGGTGGTGAGGGGTGAGCCCAGCAGATGCAGTCTTGCACTACGATCTTGAGCTCCTAGCTTGGTTCTCTGCAGGAGTGTTAATCCAAATTCGTGCGATGCTGAGTGAACTCCATGCCAACACACTGCTAGTGAACACAAGACAGTTCTGGCTACTGTCTTAAGCCACTACTGTGAGGGCTTAAGGTGGCCAAGATGAAGATTTATATAATGCATTGATATTCTGTTACATTCTGACAATGGTATGGTTCTTCCCATCTAATCTGTTAATTTGCAAATATTCAAAGAATCTCTACTATGTGGCACGGCAACATCCCAGAAGTTATAAGAGGGCCATGATATTCTGGTTTTATCCAGTTGCTTATTTGGGAATATACTGCTTACCCTGGATAGGCGGGAATGGCTGCTGGAGGTACCGCTCGGACTGCGCCATATACCGTCCGCCCTCTGCCCCTCAGGTGGGCTCCTCTGAAAGCGGCCGCCGTGGTGGCTGCAGTTGGGTAAGGGAAGCCAGGAACTAAAGGGAGACCCAAAATATGACAGAAATGTCAACTTGCAGTCAGCAGCATGTGTAACATCACAACCTGCTTTGCAACTATTACAGGAAAGATGAAAAGATACCTCCACATCACAACTTTTCTCAAAAAGAAATGGAAATATGCGATATGCTACAACTCATTGACACCATGCCACACTTATCACAAATCATGAGTTTTCTTTGTTTCTTCCTAATTTTGGCCTTACAATGCAAGCTGATGAGAAACGGGTCAAGAAACTCAAGAACTGCTGCCATAATGGAGACGAGACTTTTCACTTCTGTAGGCAGTTTAAGTTGTCTGATATAAACTCTTTCACTGACTGATTATTAATCTTATTTCCAGATGTTATACCCATTTAAATAATTATTTTTCATAAGACTCTCCTTTTGTGCTTTGACATGCCATCACATTCCAAGGCACACTAGTCTTCAGACACGTCATGAGTCCACCTTACTCTTTATCTAACATGTTTCAATCCAGAAATGAGAGGTGAGAAGGAAACTGCCTCTCCCCTGCAGCCCTGTGTCCTTTAAAGAGGCAGACATTCTCTAACAGCCTGTTTTAAGTGTGCTATCCTCTGGAAAGCATGCGGGGACATTGATTCCGTATCCACTAAACTCTGTTTAATTTTATCTCTTGCTGGAGCTAAATAGCTCAGGTCAAAATGACTTTAGAGATAGCAACAGAGCTGAGAATAATCAATAAAACTAGAGCAGCATTTGAGTGGTATTCTACTCAAGGGCTCAGAGCTGACTTGCAGATAGCATGTACAACACGTTCCACCAATAATCCCTTCTTTGCTTGCTTCATTACAAAGTGCAGAATTAAAATGTTCTTTACATGTCCTCATCCTCTTCTACCTTTTCTATTTGTGCTTTGTGGCCATCTTAATATTTGATCAAAAAGATTCTAGCACAGGTTAATAAGATTCTAGCATAGGACAGGGCATTAATGATAGTATTTAACTCTCTTGTGAATGCCTCCTTTTCAGTTACGTGTATTTGAGGGGACAAAAAGACCAATACATCACTGTTTACTCACAACAGTCAAACTCTCAAACTCCATGCCAGGTCAACATAGGCTACTTACTGATTAAAGGAATGTAAGTGTTGATGCCCCCTCTTCCTGACAGGGGCACGGCTGCGTCGTTGCCTAGGGACACATCTGCTTGGAAGCTGGATGCTGAGTGCATTTAGGAAATGAAAGGGTGCAAAAAGATTACCAAGGAGTAGGAAAGTGAAAAACAATAGATTTATATATATATAAATACATATGTAAATAGCACAAATGGAAAAATTAACTTAAGTACTACCTGCATACAACTCAGGGCCATATACAGCTCCAACTACTGGGCTCAATTTCCAACCTGAAATGGAAGAGGACAGTGAGCAAATGTTTAAGACCACATGAGGAACAGACAGAAGGCAAAGGAGGGCTTCAGATGCTCTGGACTCACTTTTGCCTGGTACCCTCTTCTCTTTAGGATGCCGGTGGGGGTTTACATGAGAGGGTGATGACATTTTGGACCTGACTCCGCAGGACTAGCGGAGAAGGCAATGCAAGCCACTCCAGTACTCTTGCCTGGAAAATCCCATGGACGGAGGAGCCTGGTAGGCTGCAGTCCATGGGGTCGCTACGAGTCAGACACGACTGAGCGACTTCACTTTCACTTTTCACTTTCACACATTGGAGAAGGAAATGGCAACCCACTCCAGTGTTCTTGCCTGGAGAATCCCAGGGACAGGGGAGCCTGGTGGGCTGCTGTCTGTGGGGTCACACAAAGTCGGACACGACTGAAGTAACTTAGCAGCAGCAGCAGCACAGTGAAGGGATAATGAAGATTTGGCAGAGGGAGAGGCAGTAGGGGAAAGAGGAGGTGAGAAAAAAATTGGGAGGGAGGAAAGAAGGAAGATGGAGAGGGAATGAGAGAAGGAAAGGGAAATACAAATAAATCCTGGGGGTTTTGTATACTGTCTCTCACAGAACTGCTAAATGACCCAGTCCTTGTTTAGAAGGGAAAAAGGCACAATATATGTAATTTGGTAACCCACTGTGATGCACTGTCTTCTATATCATCTTGACATTGTTTACTACTCTAGCTGTTTTATTATAAAACAGTATCCTCTGATTGAATTCAAATGTGACCTGGACCTCTGAACTCCATGTTCATTTATAGCATGCTAATGGTATTCTGGGTAAATGGAAATCTTCTTTCATTGGGATTTCCCATTGGGATTTCACTGGAGTTTAACCAAGTCACCAAGGAGAGACATGCAATGATAAAATTCAAGGTATGTTCCTAACTTTGGTGCATGCTTTCTGAGATTTTAATTTGTAAGAAGCAAATTTACATTAATCAGACTTTTAAGCTAACGAATACAAGACCACTACAGAACATTAGTGTAAACATTTTAAGTATTTCTAAACAACATTAGGTTTGATGTCACTTTAATTTCTACATTCCCTTTTTTATATGTATAGGAATATGGTAAGTGGTAAAAAAAAAAAAAGAGAGAAATGTTCTATTGCCCACTGATAGAGTAGCATTCCACATGAAAAATCTTAACAAATATTTCTTGAATTTTATCATTTTATTAAAATTTATAAAATTTTTATAAATAAATAAAGCCATTTTATTTTTCTGAAAAATTGGCCCTTTGGTTTAATTCTTTTATATCATTGTAACAGTGTGTCACTGCTACTCTATAAATATGTGACTGGAAAGATGAAAAGGCCAATCACCAGATTTAAATGACTATAAGCAAAGACATTACTCAAGAGAAAACCCATTCATTTGGAATCATTCCAATCCCCCATTCATTATTTAATGTGCTTACAGACATGTCTCTTCATTATTCTGCATGAAAATTTCAAAATTTGTCTTCAAATCCTACTGGAGTTGTAAAAGCACAAATGTTCTGCATTGTTAGACAAGTCAGGAGACTCAAAGCCAATAAGAACATGCTGAGAATTCACCAGAAGGCACCTAGCATGCTCTTTGCAGAATCTCTTAACATAGCAGCTGAAGGTTTCTAAAGTCTGCCCCCAGTAGGCTTGAGGAGTGATTTAGAATAATATTAAAAAATGAACTTTTCCTTTTCTATCAGTGGCTCTACTACTTAAGCACTCCCTTTAAATGCATACAATGGATGCATATGATAATAATGGAATACTGTCAACAAAAGCTTGAATATGTTTAGTTTTGTACACTTTACAATGTATTTTTACGGGGGTTTATGTCACTTGATTTTCACAAAACTGAAAGAGAGTGATAAGAAAGGCACCACTTCTGGTACAATGAGCAAGTATCAATATTGTATTTTCCTGGGCTTTATTTCCTAAAGAATAAGTTAAGAGGGCTGGATTTTGATGACTTCGAAAGAAGAGCCTGGTGGTGCTAAAATTCTTGCTGCCACTTGATAGAGGTGAAAACAGAAATGGGTTAGGAAACTGGCCCACTGTCACAGAGTAAAATGAAGAGACAGATTGAGTGGGAGAATTCCTGTCTTCTCAATTCCAGTCAGCAGCTCTGTCTGTCCCACTGGATCTGAAGGAAATCCGACATACTTTGCCTCTCCTTATTTTGTTAAAATTTGATTTTTTAAAAATCAAAATTGCAAAAACTTATTTTTGTGAAGCAGTGAAAAGAAGAAAACAAAAGGTAACTTGGAAGGTGATGGTGTCCCAAGATACACCACTAGTAAAATGACTAAGGAAAATGCAAGTTATGCTAATAAATGCAAATTATGCTATACTCTATTTGAAAAGCTGAGCTACACATATTTATTGAAGGACAACTAATACACTTCTTCTTGACTTAAGACATTACCAGCACATACTGTCATACGCTAGCAATAGAGGGAGAAACTCTTCTTTTTACTCTAGATAAAATTTCATGCAGAACTCTAAAATATACAACAGTGAATGAGGTTCTTCAAAGTAGAGCCATGGGCCTCAAGACCAGACCCAGTCCATTCAGCTTTCTTTTCCCCCCAAAGATGGTCCTGTGGAACACAGTGTGCAAAACCACTCTTGTACTATAGATTAAAATTATATCCTCTTACTCAGGCAACATGAATCTAGATTAACTTTGACAACCGAAGCACAAGTTCTGTTTTTGTTAGACAAAATATTTACAGAAAAATTCCCCCTTAATGAGAAACATTTATAAAACTCACTACATAATATGTAACCATCAAATATAAAATATTTTTATTTTTACACACACACATACCCCGTGGCTATTACCTCTAGAGCATTCTTTTAAAAGGAGACCAAGAGGTCAAGAATTAGTCCACTCATGTTCAGATAAGTAAGATCTTGAACAAGCCTAACATATTACAAAGAACTTCAACAGCTAAAAGAAGGTTTTGAGCAGAAATCTCAAATGACATGTTCACACTATATAACATGGATTTTACTGAGACTAAGACTGTAATAATTTAAAAAACCAAAAAGGTAATTTATAAAAATTAACTCTGCCAGGTAAAAAAAAATACTTCAATGTACATGAAAAAAATTGAAGCCTGAAATCAAGAAAGTCTCTGAGGCTTGTGAGAAGTTCATATACCTATACAAGAATAAATGGCATAAGTGACATTTTTCTGAAGATGATTTGTAACCTCTTACCATTTGCATATGGTGTGACCATCTTCTTATTGGTCATTACACGTGCTGTAGCATTATTCACCTACAGGTTCAAAGCAGAAAGGGGGGGCAGGGAGGAAGGAGACCACATTAGGGAACATGGAGGTGCTTATTCAGTAGCAAAGTATTCAGTTTACAATGCAAATTCCAGAGATAATTTATTTAAATAATTAATATAGCAATATAAAATATTAAAATATAGTATTTTAATTAAAGTGTTCATTAAATGAGGCTAACAAGAGTAAAATACAGTTTCTTGGTCTTCAAATGGAAAACTAGGGCAACTTTACCATCCAGGACTCCAAAGAAAAAGTACATTTGCAAGTTCTTTGGAGATCTTTTAAAAGAGAAGTCTCTGCACTGAGGAAAATGTGGAAAAAATTGGAAAGAACCCTGTTTGCATGTGAACTTTGAAGTTCATTCATAAAACAGAGGCTTGCTACATTGGTTCAGGAAACAGATTTACAGGAAGATAGGAGAAAAAAATCTGTGGATCTGATCTGTTCTTATGTTTATCATTGTTTACATGCTTGTATAAAATTTTACTGTTTGAGGTCACTAAAAAAGTACAGGAACTTAGATTCCTAAAGGACTATGCAGTTAAAAATAGGACTATTTTCTAGATTATGTGCCCTACTCACTTAAGAAGAAAGTTTTCAGAAGGCCGTTAAATCAGGCACTTAAAAGAACTGGAAAAAAAAAAAGGCTTTATGTTTATTTTGTTTTATGGTACTCTCTACCCTCATTACAGAACTGCATAATTAAAGCATTCTCAGTGCTAAGGTAAGTAGGCATTATAAAGATGGTGCTGATAAAGAAAAGATGAATGGAGCTTAGAAGCCAGGATCCTGTAGTCAGTCCAGTGTCAGAATCAGCTTCAAAGTTCTTGCGAGGAGGGTAGAACCTTACCATAGAACCTGGTTATATACTTTGTTGTCAGGTACGTAGAAACAGACCAGTTTTTAAAAGAATTATAAAACGTAAAAATTATACAAAATGTTTTATTTCACTCTGGGGATTTATATTATGTTAAATTTGAATAGCAATAAATTTGCTACCAAAAACTACACCAATTTTAGGTGGAGTTGGAACCAAAAATGTTTTGTGTTTTTTTAAGATTTGTATAGTGATCACCTTCCTATGTGAGGAAAAGAGCTTGAAACTTCATTTACTCTAGTTTGCCCACAAAATCATATCAACATTTCACATTTAAAAAGAAAGAATGGGATACAACAATGATGAGACTGAGAGCATGCAGTTAAAAAACACACACACACAAATAAAAGAAAGAAAAAAAAACAACCACCAATTTTGGAAAGACGGGAGAAAGTGAAGAGCGAGGCTCTCACAGACAAGGATTAGAATGGGGCAAGAGCTTCTACTAGCTGCTAGAGCAGAAAGCACCCAAGCACTTAAAGGAAAAATGGCCAGAACCAATCAGAAACCACCAGTCAGCAAAGAGACCAATAGCTGCACAGAACACAGAAGGGGTGGGATGACTAGGGCGGAGGATAGGAAGAGAGCGTGGGTCAGGAGAACAAAAAGCAAGGGAAGAGAAGAGAGAAAGTCAGGAAGGCTGTCACGCGCAGGAGAGAGAGCTGTCAAGGGCAAAGAAGGGACAGTCATAGCTACAAACAGAGGTCTGGGAAAGAGGAAAAGGAGGGAAGGATGTAGGGGCAGGAAGTGCATTAATAAAACCAGCCAAACTGGAGTTCAGTAACTCTGAGTAAGATGTGCAAGGGGAAAAAAATCACCATGACGTCAGTACTCAAACAGCTCAGACGGCTACAAAACAATATGTACATCCAGAGTCCAGGCGGCATTACTCAACAGCATTGAAAATAAAAGGGGGAAAGGAAAAGGAAGAGGAACAAGTCAAATCACATTTTGTAGTGTTAATGTGAGATGGCAGATGGACTTTTTCTTTCTTATTTGTTTGTAATTACATTTTTAAAAAGCTTCTTCTCTAGTGCTTTGGTTTCACTTACCGCCAACGGGCACCATCGCCAGCATTGTGTATAGTTACCATGGAAAGAGTGAGTCAAGTGAAGGGCCCTAAATGCTAAACCATTGGAAAGGGAGGGGGAAAAAAAAAGCAAAATATGCAGACATCTTACTCAAAATGGTGGCTTTTATATTTCATACTTTTAAAAACTGGGAAAGGGGAAAGGAGCCAGTTAACCTTCACTGCGTGATGAAAAGGGCCAGTGAGCACCAGGTGGCCAACTCAGTCTCAGTTTTAGTACGTGCTACAGGTGGCCACCCAACCCTCTGCTTGAGAATTTTATCCAGTAATTGCCGAAATTCTGGATATTAAATATATTTAAAAACCACATGAGTTTTGGATTCTTTCCTCCCCACCTCCCAACCTCTATGATCTTTTATTCCTTACTTATTACATGCAGGTGGAGGCAAACTGGACTCCCAAGAGAGAGAGGATACTGGTTGGTCCCTTGATTCATACAGGACACATTTCTAAACTGGACAGTTTTTAGATGTTTTCAACGTTAGTTTTATTTTGGCCTGATTACAGGACTTCAGAGTCTCGCAAACCGAAGCAAAGGAAAAAAATCAAGAGAGTAGAAGGATGAACATTTCAGAGGAAAAAAGTAAATGAAATCAAATACATATACATTCGCACACAGGTAAATTGAAAGGAAAACCCCCAAACAACCAAAAAATGGGGGGGGGGATAGAAGTGTTACTTTTACAGTACTTTAGTGCAAGAAAGTGAAGGACACAGAGACACAATACACACACCACAAACAAGACAGGGCTCCAAATGTGAAATAAGTGAGGCAATACATAAAAAGAGAAATAAAAATATAAACCAGAAGTTGAATTATTGAAGACATGCACCTCGATTTTACGGCCCTCTACCACGGTGCCGTGTAATTTCTCCCTGGCCCTGTCTGCATCAGCACTATTCTCGAAAGTTACGAACCCGAATCCCTGCATGCAGCGGGAGAAGGGGGGAAAACATGCACATCGTTATATTGAAGTACTCATCTCTTGGTAAATAGAAAAAAAAAATATCACAGTATGAAACTGACATCAGCAACAACTCAGCAATACTCTCCCAAAGTCACATTGTTGGTCCATGCATATTTTGTAAAGGGAAATGAAATCCAATAAAAGGATAAAGAACTATAGTAGTAGTGACAATAGTAATAATGTGATTAACAACAATAATAATAATGAAATAAAACAAAAAGCATGTGAGGCCAGACCAAAACTGAGGTATAGAGTTACTCGGGTCAAACTAGTCAACTGAAAATCAGAACATTTAAAAATAATCCTATCTTTCTCATTTCATGCTGTTAATGTACATGTCCCTTTATCTAATACTAAAAAATAATCAAATCTATTATTCCTCAGCAACTTCTATATGAAGCTTGATATTTGGGTACCAGCTTCATAAGATGTATCTGTTAGGAGGTCTAACCATTTTAGCTCCACTTGGCCTATGGCTTACAGCACCATCAATTCCTCTGGGAACAGAATAATTTAAGACATAGTGTGGATATTTGATTCGTGGGTACTGGGTGTGGGAAAGGAGAGCACTCATGTTCGTCTAAGCAAATGAAAAGACCATTAGGCAGCGGTCAATTATAACTTTCTTCAATGTGAATTTTAAACGAACAGATTGACACAAGAGTAAGAATATGTTCAGCTGGAGTTCAGAAACTGCTTATCCAGATCTGCCTAAATTATACATCTGTTGAAGCCTACTCAATGTGTTTGTTTTTTTCCATATGTAGAGAGAAAAGAAATAGTCAAAAGACAGTGGGAGTGAGATCTAGTTAGTGACATGAACTGCATACTATTCAACAGGAAAGAATACCATAGAACGGCAATACAGTTGCTACTGAGTTCAGTTCAGTTCAGTCGCTCAGTCGTGTCCGACTCTCCGCGACCCCATGAATCACAGCACGCCAGGCCTCCCTGTCCATCACCAACTCCCGGAGTTCACTCAAACTCATGTCCACAGAGTCGGTGATGCCATCCAGCCATCTCATTCTCCGTCGTCCCCTTCTCCTCCCGCCCCCAACCTTTCCCAGCATCAGAGTCTTTTCCAGTGAGTCAACTCGTCGCATGAGGTGGCCAAAGTATTGGAGTTTCAGCTTTAGCATCGTCCTTCCAATGAACACCCAGGATCGATCTCCCTTAGAATGGACTGGTTGGATCTCCTTGCAGTCCAAGGGACTCTCAAGAGTCTTCTCCAACACCACAGTTCAAAAGCATCAATTCTTCGGCGCTCAGCTTTCTTCACAGTCCAACTCTCACATCCATACATGACCACGGGAAGAACCATAGCCTTGACTAGATGGACCTTGGTTGGCAAAGTAATGTCTCTGCTTTTTAATAAATTATCAAGGTTGGTCATAACTTTCTTTCCAAGGAGTAAGCATCTTTTAATTTCCTGGCTGCAATCAGCATCTGCAGTGATTTTGGAGCCCAAAAAAATAAAGTCTGACACTGTTTCCACTGTTTTTCCATCTATTTCCCATGAAGTGATGGGACCAGATGCCATGATCTTTGTTTTCTGAATGTTGAGCTTCAAGCCAACCTTTTCACTCTCCTCTTTCACTTTCATCAAGAGGCTTTTGAGTTCCTCTTCACTTTCTGCCATAAGGGTAGCGTCATCAGCATATCTGAGATTATTGATATTTCTCCCGGCAATCTTGATTCCAGCTTGTGCTTCTTCCAGCCCAGCTTTCCTCATGATGCACTCTGCATATAAGTTAAATAAGCAAGGTGACAATATACAGCCTTGACGCACTCCTTTTCCTATTTGGAACCAGTCTGTTGTTCTATGTACAGTTCTGGCTGTTGCTTCCTGATTTGCATACAGGTTTCTCAAGAGGCAGGTCAGGTGTTCTGGTTTTCCCATCTCTTTCAGAATGTTCCACAGTTTATTGTGATCCACACAGTCAAAGGCTTTGGCATAGTCAATGAAGCAGAAATAGATGTTCTTCTGGAACTCTCTTGCTTTCTCCATGATCCAGCGGATGTTGACAATTTGATCTCTGGTGCCTCTGCCTTTTCTAAAACCTGCTTGAACATCTGGGAGTTCATGGTTCACATATTGCTGAAGCCTGGCTTGGAGAATTTTGAGCATGACTTTACTAGTGTGTGAGATGAGTGCAATTGTGCGGTAGTTTTAGCATTCTTTGGCATTGCCTTTCTTTGGGATTGGAATGAAGACTGACCTTTTCCAGTCCTGTGGCCACTGCTGAGTTTTCCAAATTTGCTGGCATATTGAGTGCAGCACTTTCACAGCATCATCTTTCAGGATTTGAAATAGCTCAACTGGAATTCCATCACCTCCACTAGCTTTGTTTGTAGTGATGCTTTCTAAGGCCCACTTGACTTCACATTCCAAGATGTCTGGCTCTAGGTCAGTGATCACGTTATCGTGACTATCTTGGTCATGAAGATCTTTTTTGTAGGATTAATTTATTTGTCCACCACAGATGCTGGAAAACAAACCATGAAGCTTTAATTCAAGTAGAAAGTGCAGGAGACCAGGGAGCGAATCCGCTTTACTCCTCCGCGTGTATGTGCGTGTGCTGTCGCTTCAGTCGTGTCTGACTCTTTGCCAGACTCCTCAGTGCATGGACTTCTCCAGGCAAGAACACTGGAGTGGGATGCCATTCCCTTCACTTCCTTTGTTCACACTGCATCTAAAAGCCAGCCTGGGTCATCCTCCTACCACCGATTCCAACACCGGCAGGATTTACTCCATACTGCAGGACTATTTATAAAAGCACTACATCAGCTTCATTCTAGGTGCTTTGTCCTTGTCTCTCTGCTGCTGCTGCTAAGTCACTCAGTCGTGTCCGACTCTGTGCGACCCCATAGATGGTGGCCCACCAGGCTCCGCCGTCTCTGGGATTCTCCAGGCAAGAACACTGGAGTGGGTTGCCATTGCCTTCTCCCCTTGTCTCTCTACTTAGCAACTATAACAATTTCTCAAGCTATTTACCTCTGTAGAGTGGTAACTTCTTAGAATTTTCGGAGATAGTCCTCATTTCTCAATAGCTTCACTGTCCCTCTAGCATTCTTTGAATATCCCATTGTAGGATAACCTGAACCCTTTATTTTTACTGAAGTTCTGCTTTGCTGCTTAATCCATGAGCACTCCTATATATATGATGCATATTCTTAACTGAGATGGCCAACAATGTGCGCTGTTTGATAAGATTTTATAAAAGCAACTCCATCATTCTGAAGGATATGATGACTCAGCATCTAAATGATTATACGACTGGGTAGCAATCCGTGGAGGATTCCAATGGATTACCTCCACCTTCAATCTGGATATCTAGAAAGTGAAATGCTAAGCCGAAAAGAATTTTTTTGTAAAAAATATGTAGCTTAGGATGTAATACTATGGGTAACTTTAATTAAAAATGTTCCTTTAAAATGTATATGTGTTGAAAATATCAATGGGAACTCATTTTCAGAAACAAATTTTGGTATCAAGATGTTATAGCCACTTTGACAACTCAATTTGTACAAGGACAAGCTACTAATTAATTATTCCACTAGCATCTGATAAAGGCAGGAAGCCAGTTCTCCAATCCCAGAGAGCCCTCCAATGGGAAAGTCAAACCTTTTAAAAAAGGTTGCAGATTGTGATGAGGTTTTGTATCACATTTTAGAAGTACTATAAGCTGTATTTCAACTGATTGTCACAGCCTCATACATTGGATACCTTCGGTTAAATTAGTGAACTATAAATTAGCAGTTGAACAATAGATTATATAAAAACTAGCACCTAAGTTTTTAATTCTAGCATTGACTATCTGTATCTATATACCCACATGCATACAAACATTACTTGTCTTTTAAATACACCGATGGGTAGAAAGGATTAACTTGTTGGTCTCCTTTTGAAATAAAGACATGGAGTCAACCTGAGGTTAAGGACTCAAGCATCAACAAGGCCCAGAGTAACAGCAAGGCCTTCTTCCTTCTGTGCAGCTTTTTATCTATAGCTAATGGTGAGAAAATTAGAAATTATGCTTCGAAATCTAAGTTCTGAATTCCACTGACTAAATTACATTAGTTCCACAGTTCTTCTCATTTCTGCTTTCAAATCTAATGGTAAATGTGTTCTATGATCCTCCTTTCTGTAATGTGTTGATGGGCCATCTGTGACACAGTGGCTGCATGGTATCATAAGCATTGGCAGCTCATGGTCAGCAAATGGCAAAGTTTAACATTGAAGCCTACATGTGTAAGATTTTTTTCAATATGACTTTGGTATTCTGGAACAAAATTTCACTTTTAAATGTTTTTAAAAATGTTTTATAAGGAAAGGTACTTATAAACTAAAGGAAATTCTAATTAAGACACCAAAGACTTAAAAATGAAGCCATCTTTACAGGCATATTTACTAGCATAAGAGGAGGAAGAAGGCCTTGTTGATAATTTTGGGACTTCTTGATAAGAAACACAGAGGTAAGAGGATTTCTTTCTTTCCTTCGAAGGTAAACAGACCTTGTGTCAGGCAGAACAGCCCCCAAGCTGTCCATGTCCTAATCCCCTGTGAATGTGTTCCTTACAGTGCAGAAGGGGTTTTGCAGATGTGATTAAATTAACGATCCTGAGATAGAGAAATGATCATGGATTATCCAGGTGAGCCCAATGTAATTGCAAGGGTGCTTACAAGTGAAAGAGGAAAAGAGGAGAGTCAGAATTGAAAGGCTGGGCTGGCCATTGCTGACTTTAAAGGTGCAAGGGGGGCTTACAGGCCAAGGAATGTGGGCTGCCTCCAGAAGGTGACCAAGGCAGGCAGTGGAGCATCCACTGCTTAGTGCCACCTGAAGGAGAACAGCCGTTGACACCTTGATTTTAGCCTAGTGAGACCCTCTTTGGACTTCCAATCTCCGGAACTGCAAGATAATAAATCTGTGTGGTGTTAAGCCACTGTGTTTGTGATAATTTGTTCAAAAGCACTAAAAAATTAGGATACACCTCTCAGGATTAAGGTCTGTGATAAGGAAGGGGAGAAGCATCACCAGCACTTTTGGAGTATTGTTCTTAAGTTCTTTTGTCTTGAGTGGAAATTTCAAACAGGTGATTTTCCATCAACTCAGCTTCCTGCCTGCTTATCTGTCACATTTACAATTTGGCTTTATGAATATTAACTCAAAGTTTGAAAAAAATTTAAACTACTGATCCTTTAATAAAATTTACCCATTTTTGAAAATGTGCCAGGAATTGAGCTAAGGATATTCACAGGCTTATAATAAAGTTACTAACAGTAAAACTCACTTTCATGAAATTATGCTTAATGTCTCTTTATTCTTAGAAATATAATTCATATTAAGTCTGGTTATTTGGATCTCTTGCTTTGAAAAAATAATTCATACAGTCTAAACCCAATGGTTTCCTTAGAAGAGCTTCAAAATTATCATACATTTATCAAATAGGAAAATGTAATAACTTTCCGAATAGTCACAGACTCTTAACAAGAGTAACTATTTAAGGTATGTAAGAAGATAAAGAACAGACAAACAAAAAGTAAAGTTTTATTTTTAATTAAAAAAATTATGTTGACACATTTGGGTGTACCAGCACTATCTGATAGAAATGGAACATAAGCCACATATATAATTTCAAATTTTCTTCTAGCTACCATAAAGTAAAAATATGTGAAATGAATTTCAATAATGTATTTTATTTAAGCCAGTATATATGACATAATTGTAACACGGCATCATTATAAAACCGCTATTAGTGAGATGTTTAAGATTATATTTTTTATCTAAGTCTTTGCAATTGGCATCTATTTTGTACTTAAAGCATATCCTCAATTTAGACTTCCGTTCCGTTCCGTCGCTCAGTCGTGTCCGACTCTTTGCGACCCCGTGGACTGAAGCCTAACCAGGCTTCTCCATCCATGGGATTCTCCAGGCAAGAATACTGGAGTGGGTTACCGTTTCCTTCTCCAGGGGATCTTCCCGACCCAGGGATCGAACCTGGGTCTCCCGCATTGGAGGCAGACGCTTTAACCTCTGAGCCACCAGGGAAGCCCTTTGCCACATGTCAAATGGTCAGTATGGCCACTGCACTGGACTCTTACTTAAGGTTCTCGGCTCCCAAAGTTCTTCTATGTTAATAATTTAAAAATATCAGTGTTACATTCATGATTTACCAGCTATCTTAGCTGTCTTTTGGAAATTAAGAGATGCTGTATTTATCAGGCATATGGTTGTGGTTAAAACTTCAACAGAGTGTGACAAAAATTTTATTATCTGCCTTGACATCCATTTGTCATCAAGGACACACAGGAGCCGAATAACTGTCACCTTTTTAGTCTGGCCTCAGACTGCAATAAATAACAAGCAATAGGATAAGCATTGTAAAAATATCTTAAAATGTGTATAATCTTTGAATTTTTCCATCTCAGAAGAATGAGAAAGAAAATTTACCATGTAACTTTTAAGGGAGAAATCAAAAGCAGATGGTTCTCCTGGGTATGGCCAGAACACAGAAATTAAAAAATAAATAAAAGAAAAATAGAACTAAAACCCATAAAATGGTAACAAAAGAAAATAAACTAAGACTTTTGGAATTACATGCACTGTTAATTCGGTTTTAAATATAATGAAAACATTTCATTTCAGCATTACCCATCAAATTTTACCAAAAATAACAAAGGCCTACTTAGTGCAATTTCAAAGACAGTCTTTCGACCATATTTAGAAATAAATAATTTCCCTTTGCATAAAATCAAGAGCCAGGGAAATAGGAGAGAAATTACAGCACACTTATGTCTGAGAAATGGGAATAAACATTTTATCTTCCCAAACTCCAGTCTAGACTATAGCTTAACCCAAACCCAGATTCCCATCATTCCAGAAAGCCACCTGAGAGAAGTAATGAGATTACTAAAAATATTAACTAAAAATCCACTGCTGCTGCTGCTGCTAAGTCGCTTCAGTTGTGTCTGACTCTGTGCGACCCCATGGACAGCAGCCCACCAGGCTCCTCTGTCCCTGGAAACCTCAATAATTGTTGCTGTGCTCTATTTTGCAGTCCTTTAGTGGACTTAATAATCAACACTGTCTGAGGAAGTGCAGAGCTTCTACACAGTCAATATTTGTAAGACATGTCCCTTCAAAAGTGACAACTGTACTTCAAAGTATGTTGACAAAACTCTATGGAAAATCTAAACGTTAGAATCTGTGTATTTCTTTTAAAATAAGCTTGATAATTATCACAAATGAATTGCTATAGGGCTGGGTGATGATGGACAGGATTGTGGAAGGTCTGAATTTTAACAATGGAAGAAACTTTTAAAAAAACTGCTCAGTCATTGAAAGTGTCTAACAGACAACTAGGTGACCTTTAAGAGTTCTGTTTAAGATTCTATGTGAGACTGCTATATTTAAAATGGCTAACCATCAAGAACCTACTGTATGGCACAGGAAACTCTGCTCAATGTTACATGGCAGCCATATTCATTCAGGGAGATGAGTTTGGGGGAGAATGGATACATGTATATGAATGGCTGAGTCCCTTCACTGTTCACCTGAAACCATCACAACACTGTTAACTGGCTGCACTCCAATACAAAATAAAAAGAAGAAGGAAAAAAAAGATTCTATGCTAAGAAAAACGACTGGAAGGAGATACATGAGAATATGGTGAATATTCTCTTTAATGAACTATGTATGCCCTCCTTCTCATTAAACATCATGTTTTCCTTTTATAATGATTTTTTAAAAGGTGTTTTTTTAAAAAGTTGTTACTTAAAGGATCTATGAGGAGAGTGAAAATACTGTTCAAACTAAGACACTTTGAGGGAGAAAGGGGACATTAACAATTATGCTGAAACAACATGTATAAACTAGAACAACCAGGTATAAACTAGGATATATGGCTGCTCTTGCCATACATTATCTTCTTATTGTTTGTATTAATACTTTATCATGACTGGTGAAATCTGGAGGATCAATAAAGTTATGCATATCTGTATAATCATTTTCTAGATTCTATTTGAGTACATTAGTTAATTTTTTTGGTAGGGGTACCATTTTTCATCATATATCTTAATTGAACATTTTCAAAAGGATAGTCTATCTTTATTTCAGTTAATCACAGAAAATTAAACACAGGTGACTTTGTACAAAGGAGTAGGGGGTAAAAGGAAGATTTTAAAAAATCACATGAAATAATTTAAATAAATATGTATGTATATGCATGTTAATGAAATAAATTCATTTCATAATAGCCAAATTCAGAATATGCAGGTCAAAGGAGGAAAAAGGAAAGTAGTCAACAACAAAGAAGCAACTACTTTCTGGAACACAGAAATCCTACTGCCCAGGCAAGCTAAAAAGGTAGGTTACTGGTAGGCAGGGAAGAAACAGCCATGGCAGCAAAAGTGTTCATTTTGTTTTTAAAGGGGTATATTCTCAAACCCGGGTCCAATATTCTCATAAAAAATAAGACATGGCAATAAAGAGATGCTTTTTGTCTTGCAGCCATTTGGTTAAATATTGTTTTACATGTAAGTATTACTTATGTCTAAAAACTTGTCAGTTTTTCCATTATTGCTTCAGAAAAAGTTCAATAAAGCTAATTTCTGTATAGAAAAGCACTCTGTTAAAAGACTGAGCAATTCTGAGCTAAAAATATAAGTCTCCTTTTCTCTGGTTCCTTCCAAGACATGTGGTAATTTTACAGTCAAATCCAGACACAAAAGAAATGAGAAACTAAACTTAATTTACAAAAACCAAAGTACTCATTACTTTATCTTAGGTGGATCCCAGAAGAGGCATCTAGGTTTTGACTCCAAAATAAATCTCTATTAATAAGCCTATTCCATAAAAGAACTCTGGGTAACAGTTAAGAAGGGAAAAGGAGAAAGCCAGGTTTTGTATCAGTTCTGGAAGGCAAGTGCAAGGCAATTCTGAATTTTGTTCTTTAACACATTTTCCAATCAGTACGTAGTCTGTCTACCCTTCAGTAGCCCAAAGAAAAAGGGGCAGTGAGGACACAGCATCAAGCTGAGAGAAAGAGCATATACTTTTAGATTCCCCAAAGAGAAAAGGAAGGCTTGTGTCATTTTAAATGAAAACTACAGGGCAGAAGCAATTGAATCGGATAAATTAAAAAATTTTTGGTAGTAGGCAAATCCTTGAAGTCAGTGAAAGAAGCCTTAGAAAGATCAATTTCCTTTGCTTCACAAGAATTCAAATTATTTTCTTGGTAAGGAGCAAGTCCTCAATGCCTGATAGAATTTTATTGGGCTTCTGGCTATTAGAGTCTAGCAAAGAGTATTTTAAGTGCACACACTTAAAACCAAAAACATTTAAACTACTGGTTTAGATAAACAATGTGGTCAATAATCTTCACGTATTTATTTCACATTCACATGCTTCTCATCTCTAAACCATCGTCATTTTTCCACCTTGTATCTAAAAAGTTCACAAAAATAACAGCAATCTATACAACAAAAGCATAGAAATCCACTGTGAGGCAATTACAAGCATAAATAGTTTTACTGGTTACGGTTTGAATAGATTTCTCTTCAAAAATACTTACCAAGTTAAGTGCTGGAGAAAGTTCTGTATAGGCATATTAATCTTTAATCTTTTTTTGTTTTAACTGAAAACTAAAAGCTTAAGAGTATAATTACCTCTTTAATAATCAACAAATAAATTACTATAGTCAGAATTAAACACTTATAGTGTTGATGCATTCTCTAAAGGAAGGGAATAATAATCAGGAACATAAGGAAAGTACATACATTTGTATTAGCACAGATGGGGGCAGAAAGTATTAATACATACAACTCTGTAGGTATGTTATCAGTTCCCAGAGTATGGTGAACTTGGAGTAAGAAACTGAAGAGAGGTAAATATTAGCTCATTTACTTACTTTAGCTTTTCTCAAACTACATTCTTAGAGATTAAATCATAGAGAAGGGCTATGTTCAAAGTTTAGCAGAGATGACCAAAGGAAAATTAATTTAAAAAATTGGTCTAACCTAAAAGTGCAAGTAGAATGAAATGTATCAAGGTAAATATTTATAAGACTGGCCCACGTCTGATTGTGTCTGTGGTGTATATTCCATTTGCTGAGAAGGAAGAAAACTCTCAAATAAAACTTTATGAAATTCAGTTCAAATATTTTTTCAACAACACCACTTTACCATTCCCTCATTTCTAAAAGTGCTGCTGCTTATTTTAGGGAATAAAATTCTAAATCATATAGATTGGGAATTTAAAATAGTAAATTATTATGCCCATTCTCACGTGAAAAACTCTCAACTCATTTGTAACTGAACTAACGTGACTCTCAGTCTCAAGTCTCAGTCTTGAAGCTTGCATCTGGGTATAACTTAAAGGAGGAAATCCACAGTGAATACCTGAATCTCTTCTCCCTGTGTTTAAGCTTTGTCAAAATTTCCTGAACAGAGAGAGCAAGTCAACTGAATAACTGAAATATTAAATTTCTTCTAAGTATGTAATTTTGAAGTTCTATTTTTCGAAGCTGAATTGTTCCGGTAGAATTCTGACTAGAATTCTCACAGAATTTAACTTTTTTTCTGTCATCTCTCTCTCTCGTCCTTTATTATTTTTATTTTTCTGGCTGTGTCCACGGCATGTGGGATCTTAGTTCTCTGACCAGGGATGGAACCCATGCACCCTGCAGTAGAAGTGTGGAGTTTTAAGCACTGAACCATCTGGGAAGTCCCTCTCTTGTCCTTTAAAATAAGAAGCTTAGGCCAAATTTAAATCTGAGAAAGAACTGGTGTCTCTGGCATACTTTCTTCCTTACAGCCACACTCTGCCCTCAAACTTCTCACTTTTATCCCATCACTCTCCAATTTAAGATTTAGGAAAAAGTATGGCCACTTGGTGGTTTCTGTTTAGAGGTAATCTAATCAAGCTAGATTGCTGGGATACTTTTTGCAGGATTAAAACAACAACTTAAGTTTTCTGACTACTTATTATTTTAAATAAAACTAAAAGAAACCAAGCACACAATACTGAAATTGAGCTTACCTTAGAGCCACGTTCGTTAAAGATTATTTCTACATCTAGGATTTTGCCAAACTGCTGCAGAGACAAAAATAAAAGCATTTACTTATGGTCAGCTTTTTTTCCCATATACTTTACTTTCTTCTGAAAAAAAAAGAGGTGTTTTTTTCTTTTTTCCTTTACTTATTTAACTTCCATATTTTTATTTGTTCTAAGGTTCCAATACCAGTTGATTTTTCCTCATCATTGAGCTGATAGTTCTTTTAAAATTCACTCACACATGTATCATGTATTTAGGTAATACAGGGGAAGCTATTTTCAGAAGATATTCAATGTGTCACCCTATTACATGCTTCTTCACATGGACAAACTGGAGGTTTTCCTATCTGCAACTCTAACTTCTGAAATGCCCGTTTTAAGAAGTAAATCCTAAAAAAAAAAAAAAAGAAGTAAATCCTAAATAGAAAGATAAACTATCAAAGGTTGTTTTTCTTCTCTTTCTTTTTTAAAAAAATTAATAAGTGAATCATGTTCACCGAAAAAACAAACAAAACAAAAAACCCCCAGAAAATATAGATAAACAAAAAGGAAAAGGGAGCACAGAAAATTAAGACCATCTTTAATCCCATCATCTTAACATTTTAAAAAAATATGTTTTAAAATGTTTTTTATTTTTGGCTGTGCTGGGTCTTCACTGCTGCGTGGGCTTTTCTTTAGTTGCGAAGAGTGGGGGCTATTCTCTAGTGCAGTGGGTGGGCTCAGCAGTTGCGGCTCCTGGGCTCTAGAACAGAAGTTCAACAACTGTGGCACTTAGTTGTCCTGTGGCATGTGGGATCTTCCAGGACCAGGGATCAAACCTGGGTCTCTTGCATTAGCAGGCAGACTCTTTTATCACTGCGTTGGGGGGTGAAACCCCATCTTAACATTTTGGTATCATCTTCCCAGCTTTTCCTTAGGCATGTGTGTGTTTGTATAAAACTATAGACCTCTGACATACTGTACATATTGCTTTTATTACTTTCCTTAAACTTAGTATACTTTATATTTATAAACCTGAGTAACTTTCCAAATCAATAAATATATATTTGTGTTATTTCTGTTTTCAAGCATACCAAACATTCATGGACATTATGAATGATTCTATTCATTTGCCACTTTATGTGTGGCATGTGGGATATCAGTTCCCTAACCAGGGATCGAAACTGTGCCCTCTGCAGTGGAAGCACAAGTCTTAAAACACTAGACTATCAAGGAAGCCTCTTATCAAGAACATCTGAAATAATAACTGTATTTTGTAATTAGTTAAGTACTTCAACATTAGGAAAATCAAACAAAGCTAAAAGCACAAAACCTAAATAACATTGCTAGATAGCCAGATAGCTGAGGAGGGGCATACACAAACACAGCAATTCTTTTGAGGAGAGGTGTATATATATATAAGGTGACAAACCTATCTGTTTTAATCAATACCTGAATAAACTGAATTGAGGGATGGGAAGGGAATTATAGATTTTAAGAAATCACTGACAACTGGTGTAGGCAGATCTTCAGTAGACACTATTTTTCTGCCTCAAGAGAAAACACATTGTACCCATTTTCACAGATCTCCAGAGACTATGGTTCCATACCATCTCTGATAATGCAGTAGAGAACCTAAGAACTCATACTCCTGGGAAGTTTCTTCTTAAATGTAACCTAAAATCTTTATGTTATCCCTTATATTTTCTGTTGCTCTTTTTTCTGTAGAGCTGGAAAACAGCTGGCTACCATTTTCTGTCAAAAAGCTCTTTCAGTGCTTCAAGAATATCATTAAATCTCAACCCAGGCCTTGTATCTGGTATAGAAAACACTTCCAGGAAGTCGTCTGTAAGTGACAGAACTCTGCTCCAGGGTCTTGTCACCTTGAGGTGGCCACAAACAAGTCTTAGATAAGGGTATCTGCTTTTCTGACAAAGCACCTGACTGCCACACAAATATTCAGGAAAAAAAATTCCAATCATTTCTTATTCTTAGTTCAAGTTAAGAGTTTGATCAAATCAAAACAGGCAACAACAAATTAGCCCAGAAAAAAATTAAGATTCTCAGCAGCCATTCACTTTTGAGTGATTTTGGGAGGAAGTAAACAGCTGGAAGAACATGTCAGGTAGCAAACTAACCCCATATACATGATCTGAGATCACAGATATTATTTCATTTAATTCATTGCCCTTTGAAAGGCAGGAATTACTATCTGGTTCTGATTTTAGCACCTGAAGTCTCAGGTCCCAAGAAATCCCTCAGTCCCAGGCAAACTTCATTCTGTGGTCCTTACGTGTGTGAGAACTTGCAAGGCTAATGTCCAGAACAGGCCGGGTGATGGGAATGTTTCTAAAGGCTGATGAAAATACTGATTGAGCTTACAATCCTCAGTGGATTTTCAGTTTTATCCTAAAGTATCAATACTAATGATGAATTTTACATCAGCAGCAGATTATATTTTCATTGAAAAGCCAATAAAAGGACTTCAGAGACTTACCCCAAACATCTGCCGGAGGTCAGGGTCCCGGAAGCGGAAAGGAATATTAGAGACATGCAGTCGTTTAGGGGTAGATTTACTCTCTGAATTTTCACTACTTTGTGTCTGTGACTGCTGGCCGTCTGTCTGTGCGCCTCCTTCTGTCTGCTAAGCAAAGAAATAAACAACATTAAAGAAAAAATGCAATTATTTCACAGGAATTACATAAAATAAGGTCCTTTCCCATCCTGATCATTTTCAGTGTTTCTTTAAGTAAAAATTACAACTGCCCTCTTCAAAGAGAAAAAAAACACACACACAAAGATGTTCAGTTCAGTCGCTTAGTCGTGTCCGACTCTTTGCGACCCCATGAACCACAGCACGTTATCTGTGTTTAAAATGCTACAGTCTACCAAAAAATTTAGGTTCTTGCATATTTATGTTAGTAAAATGGGAGACAGAAGAAAAATGAAATGACTTGAAATATCACGTGAAAATACATTAGGAAAACAAGATATAAGAAGAGTATGTTATTCCTAGACTCTGTATCACTGACTCAATGGACATGAGTATGAGAAACTCTGGGAGATGGTGAAGCACAGGGAAGCCTGGCATGCTGCAATCCATGGGGTCGAAAAGAGTCAGACACGACTGAATGACTGAAAAACATTTTGAAAATAAAGAGTCTGTTATGAAGATTCTAGCATTTCTGGTTCTTCATTTCAGGATGTGAGGGAATATTTTTATATTTCATTCCCTCTAGTAGTTTCAGAATTTATGGCTACTAGGTTACCAATGTACTCTAATATTATTAAGAAGGTCACTATTACCTAGTGACCAAGGGCATTCTGATTGAAAACTGAAGAAGCTTCTTAATATGAAACCAATCTGTACTCTCCTTCCCAATTTATGCACTTCCTGCTATTTTAGTAGAGGGAACACTCCTTCTGTCGCTCAGAGCAAAGCTGCATTTATAAAGTCTGTAGGGAAAGGCTTGACGGGACATTGATGAATCTACTACACACAAATACATGCTAGGTTTGTATATATCAGCAGTGAAAGAATAAGGGTGAGTGTGGGTTGTTTAATTTTTTATGGGTCAATCAATGATTAACAATGATGTGTTAGTTTCAGTTGTACAGCAAAGTGATTCAGTTATACATATACATGTATCTATTCTCCAAATTCTTTTCCCATTTAGGTTGTTACATAATATTGAGTTGAGTTCCCTGTGCTGTACAGTACGTCCTTGTTGGTAATCCATTTTAAATACAACAGTGTGTACATGTCAATCCTAAACTCATCACAGGTATGAATTTTTAATCTTGAATCCCTTTTGCGATGTCTTCAGTTCAGTTCAGTTCAGTCCAGTCGCTCAGTCGTGTCCGACTCTTTGCAACCCCATGAATCGCAGCATGCCAGGCCTCCCTGTCCATCACCAACTCCCGGAGTTTACCCAAACTCATGTCCATTGAGTCGGTGATGCCATCCAGCCATCTCATTCTCTGTCATCCCCTTCTCCTCCTGCCCCCAATCCCTCCCAGCATCAGGGTCTTTTCCAATGAGTCAACTCTTTGCATCAGGTGGCCAAAGTATTGGAGTTTCAGCTTCAACATCAGTCCTTCCAATGAACACCCAGGACTAATCTCCTTTAGGAGGGACTAGTTGGATCTCCTTGCAGTCCAAGGGACTCTCAAGAGTCTTTTCCAACACCACAGTTCAAAAGCACCAATTCTTCGGCACTCAGCTTTCTTCACAGTCTAACTCTCACATCCATACATGACCACTGGAAAAACCATAGCCTTGACTAGACAGACCTTTGTTGGTAAAGTAATGTTTCTGCTTTTTAATATGCTATTTAGGTTGGTCATAACTTTCCTTCCAAGGAGTAAGCGTCTTTTAATTTCCTGGCTGCAATCAGCATCTGCAGTGATTTTGGAGCCCAAAAAAATAAAGTCTGACACTGTTTCCACTGTTTCCCCATCTATTTGCCATGAAGTGATGGGACCAGATACCATGATCTTAGTTTTCTGAATGTTGAGCTTCAAGCCAACTTTTTCACTCTCCTCTTGCACTTTCATCAAGAGGCTTTTGAGTTCCTCTTCACTTTCTGCCATAAGGGTGGTGTCATCTGCATATCTGAGGTTATTGATAATTCTCCTGGCAATCTTGATTCCAGCTTGTTTGCATGTGTTAATTTAATTCCTTTTCAATAAATCCTCAAAAAAATTGCTACGTTGAGAAATACTTTTGACAAATATCTAACTGGTGCAATATACTTCAGGCATTCAAATAACATTTACTCTGAAGTATTAATCTGACAATTCAAGAACCTTATGTTTTTACTATTCCCTATGAAGTGCATGCCAAACTGGATGGCTCGCTGAGATAATTTAACAAACATATTTTTTAAAACAGGAGAGGAGACTGCTGTTCTTATTGTTTCAATTGAAAGAGCACTGAGAAACTCCAGCAGATTCTGGGTGACATGGAATGGATTCCCCTCCTCCACTTTAACCTAGTATTCAGCTAAAAAAAACTAACCAGAGATACTGCTGGCTCAGAGATGTTTGCAACCATCTTGAAATGAAGTTTGAGACTTTATAAAAGATAATCAGGAATGTACTCCAAATGAACACCAGCTTTTCAAGTGTCAATCTAAGCTTTTATCTCCTATTCAGGCCTTGCAGATGGCTTCACTGTGCCATGATTCACATGGTACAAAAATAGCAGAAAAGGGAAGAGCTGTATACAAAGCCATGTTCTGAGAAAGTGCAAGGTTTTTAGTCCTCAATCTGGGCACAGTGCAGACTAAACAAAACACATTCCACTCAAAGATGAAACTCAGTTACTAAAACAGCATCATGGATGCCAAAGCAACTAGCACAAGCATCAATTACAACTGATGCTCATTTGAGCATCTGCCAACTTGCCTCTCACATCTCACAGCTGGATCACATAAAACTCTTTCTTCAACCAGTCTCTAGGACCACCAGATCTGAACTGCAGGTGAATTACTCCGAGAAAAGTAAAAAAAGGCTGATTCTAACTTAAAATCACAGTTCTATAATTTATATATAGAGTCCATGTAGTCTGTTAAAGAGTATGTAAGGTGGCGGGATACATGAAAACTAATCATTACTTCCAAGTATGTTGCCTGAGGTACTTATTTGTTGTTCCTTTTTTTAACAGTCCTGAAGATACAACTTATGAAGAAGAAGCCAGACTGGTTAATTTTCCAGCCTTGCGGTAAGTACTTAACATTATTCAAAGGTATGAAATCTTTAATTCTCAGAAAACTTGGCAAGTAGAAAAAGTAAACCCATTATTTCCAAAATAATAATCTTAAGCCTTCTGATTTTAAAAACATTTACAAATGGAAGTTTAACATATCTAGCTACAAATACATAAACCATAAGCATAGAGCTGCACAAGTTTTCACAAAGAAAATACACTCATGTAACACCATCACTACAAACAAAAGCTAGTGGAGGTGATGGAATTTCAGTTAAGCTATTTCAAATCCTAAAAGAAGATGCTGTGAAAGTGCTACACTCAATATGCCAGCAAATTTGGAAAACTCAGCAGTGGCCACAGGACTGGAAAAGGTCAGTTTTCATTCCAATCCCAAAGAAAGGCAATGCCAAAGAATGCTCAAACCACTGCACAATTGCACTCATCTCACACGCTAGCAAAGTAATGCTCAAAATTCTTGAAGCCAGGCTTCAGCAATACGTGAACCATGAAATTCCAGATGTTCAAACAGATTTTAGAAAAGGCAGAGGAACCAGAGATCAATTTGCCAACATCTGCTGGATCATCAAAAAGCAAGAGAATTCCAGAAAAACATCATTTCTGCTTCATTGACTATGCCAATGCCTTTGACTGTGTGGATCACAAAAAACTGTGGAAAATTCTGAAAGAGATGGGAATACCAGACCACCTGACCTGCCTCTTGAGAAACCTGTATGCAGGTCAGGAAGCAACAGTTAGAACTGGACATGGAACAACAGACTGGTTCCAAATAGGAAAAGAATACGTCAAGGCTGTATACTGTCACCCTGCTTATTTAATTTATATGCAGAGTACATCATGAGAAACGCTGGGCTGAATGAAGCACAAGCTGGAATCAAGATTGCTGGGAGAAATATCAATAACCTCAGGTAGGCAGATGATACCACCCTTACGGTAGAAAGCAAAGAGGATCTAAAGAGCCTCTCTTTATGGCAGAAAGTGAAGAGGAACTCAAAAGCCTCTTGATGAAAGTGAAAGAGGAGAGTGAAAAGGTTGGCTTGAAGCTCAACATTCAGAAAACAAAGATCATGGCATCTGGTCCCATCACTTCATGGGAAATAGATGGAAAAACAGTGGAAACAGTGTCAGACTTTATTTTTTGGGGCTCCAAAATCACTGTGGATGCTGATTACAGCCAGAAAATTAAAAGACGCTTACTCCTTGGAAGGAAAGTTATGACCAACCTAGACAGCATATTAAAAAGCAGAGACATTACTTTCTCAACAAACGTCCGTCTAGTCAAGCCTATGGTTTTTCCAGTGGTCATGTTTGGATGCGAGGGTTGGACTGTAAAGAAAGTTGAGTGCTGAAGAATTGATGCTTTTGAACTGTGGTGTTGGAGAAGACTCTTGAGAGTCCCTTGGACTGCAAGGAGATCCAACCAGTCCATTCTAAGGGAGATCGATCCTGGGTGTTCATTGGAAGGACTGATGTTGAAGCTGAAGCTCCAATACTTTGGCCACCTGATGCAAAGAGCTGACTCATTTGAGAAGACCCTGATGCTGGGAAAGACTGAGGGCAGGAGAAGGGGATAACAGAGGATGAGATGGTTAGATGGCATCACTGACTTGATGGACATGAGTTTGGATAAACTCCAGGAGTTGGTGATGGACAGGGAGGCCTGGTGTGCTGCTGTCAATGGGGTTGCAAAGAGTCGGACACGACTGAGCAACTGAACTGAACTATCATATTAGGTCAAGCCACAGAACTCCAGAAGCACCCATGGGCCCCACTCTAGTCCCCACTCCCCTGCCAAAGGATCACCACTATTCTGACTTCTAACTCCAGAAATTAGTTCTGTTGTTTTTGAACTTACAAAGGAAAAAAAAAAAAAAGGAATGACACTGTATGTACTTTTTTGTGTCTGGCTTCTTTTACACATTGTAACACATGCACTGTTGTACATTTTATAAACATGGAATTTTTATCTGAGTGGCTTCCAGTTTTTAGCTATTATGGATAATGTTCCTATAAACATTCTTGTTACACGTCTTTGCGTGCATAGGAGCAGGCATTTCTGTTGGATGAAGACATCTAAGATTGGATTTTTGGGGTCAAGGATATATCTCAATTCAGCCTTGAAGTTACTGTCAGTTTTGCAAAGTGGCTACATTAACTTACACTCAGTCAATGGTGTATGCAACTTCTATCTGTTCTTAGTAACTTCGTCTCATTTTAACTATTCGGGTGGGAGGTAGTGGCATCCTACTGTGGCTTTCACTTGGTTTCTTCTCTTTCAGCCTCAGACCTTTTTTTCTTTCCACTTCTATATTTTTGAATTTTGTTGAAAAATGAGAATTCCCTGTAAAACAATAGCTATTAAAAAAAAAAAAAAACAGCAAGGAGAGACTTTTTGGCTCAGATGTTAGCAACCACCTTGAGGAGTCTGAGGAATAGAAAGATGGCTGAAGTAATGGATCAAGGACTTGAATACAAGCAGCCTGGTTCCAGAGTACATGTTCTTAATCACTGCATTATATTGTACTTCACATGTATTATTTTCTTCAAATCTCACAGCAATCAATGAGGCAGGTACTGTTGTTGTTTATTTGCTGAGTTGTGTCTGACTCTTTCGGGACCCCATGGACTGTGGCCCACAAGTCTGTTCTGTCCATGGGATTTCCCAGACAAGAATACTGGAGTGGGTAGCCATTTCCCTCTCCAGGGATCTTCCCAACCCAGGGGTCGATCTGCATTGGCAGGTGGATTCTTTACCATTGAGCCACCTAGGAAGCCCATCAGTACTATTACTGTCCTCCAATTGACAGAGGCAGAAACTGAGGCATGGTGAAGTTAAATTTACTGCCCAAGGTCACAGATTAAGTGGCAGTGTAGGAAGTCAAAACTAGGCAGCCCAATTTCATATGCTAAACCACCCCTTTTTAGCACTGCACCCACACTCACTGTTTTTCTCATTAGATTGGAGAACATGCTCCATTTTCTCAGGAACCCCACTTGAAGGAGCAAGGTTTCTCCTGGGGTGGAGGCAGGCGTGAGGTTATGGGCCAGGGAAAGCTATTCAAGAGGTGATGTGACTTGAGGGCACAGGAGCAGGTCAGACGATGAAGGGAAGGAAAGAAACCAGCAAAGGCACACAGACATTTAGGAAGGAAAAAAGTCAGAAAACTACTAAACTGATACTCAAAGGGGCTGAAAAGATTTCTGTACATAGTGGAAATAGGAACATGAAATATACATTGAATATAGTTAAATGAGATATTTCCCATTTGTCATTCTCAACTTTAAGTTTACTTCGCTATAGATTACTAATTGTTGAAATACACAAATCAGAGCAAAAGTAAATAAAAGTTTTAAAGCTGTATCTTTATAAGAAGTGAACAGTTAAACCATTATGAGAAAAATCTCAGTCAATGCAGTGCTGTTTTGCTTTATTTTCTATTGGTAGCTGCTGAGTAACTTTCAGTTCAGTTCAGTTCAGTCGTTCAGTTGTGTCCGACTCTCCGCGACCCCATGAATCACAGCACGCCAGGCCTCCCTGTCCATCACCAACTCCCTAACTTTACTAACTATATAAATAACCTTTCGAGGTTCTGTTTCTCCCTTCTGTTTTTCTGATCTAATTGATTCATGGGGCAGAGGATGCAATGGAAAAGGCTGGAGTCCGTGGACTGTTTACAGTGAGGCCTGACAGTGGTCCTGATGGATGTCACCATGTGACTAAAAGCCTATACATCCACTCTCCAGATATCCTGGCCTCCTCCCCAGCAAGGGCCACTCCACTTGAGGGCAAGCCAAGGGCACCTGACACTGAAAAGCAAATCAGATTTTTAAAGCCTCATTCAAGAAAAGAGGACTAAAAAAGTTTTAAATAAACTTTAAAAATTCCTGTAACTAGAAAATGGATTTACCTGACTCGCCTATGAAACAATGGAAATATATTTTAACTATTTACACATTGTGAACAAATGTTCTGTTATGGACTGAGAAAGAACCCTGGGGAATACAAGATGAAGTAGTACTTTCTAAGTCTCTGCTTTTGAACTGTGGTGTTGGAGAAAACTTTTGAGAGTCCCGTGGACTGCAAGGAGATCCAACCAGTCCATCCTAAAGGAGATCAGTCCTGGGTGTTCATTGGAAGGACTGATGTTGAAGCTGAAACTCCAGTACTTTGGCCACCTGATGTGAAGAGCTGACTCATGTGAAAAGACCCTGATGCTGGCAAAGATTGAGGGCAGGAGGAGAAGGGGACGACAGAGAATGAGATGGTTGGCTGGATGGCATCACCGACTCAATGGACATGAGTTTGGGTAAACTCCGGGAGTTGGTGATGGACAGGGAGGCCTGGCGTGCTACGGTTCATGGTGTCGCAAAGAGTCGGACATGACTGAGCAACTGAACTCAAGTGAACTGATCATATACTACATAACCTGAGATACGAAGTAATCTCTTGATTAATTCAGGAATAATATTTTGATTTATGGATTATCTATTTTCCTCAATTTTTATAATGTTTTAATTTCTTATTTCCATCTCTGTGAGGATGAAGGGGAAGAAAAAGAAAAGAGGACATTCAATTTAGCAAAGTTTCTTGAGAATCTGATTCATGTCCTAACTATCCCAGCTTAATGACAGTTTGGGTACAGAATTCTAGGTAGGAAAAATTTTTTTAATTTTTTAAAATAAGTTTAAAATTTTTTTTAATTAATTAATTAATTTTTGGCTATGCTAGGTCTTCGCTGCTGCTCATGGGGCTTCTCTGGTTGTGGTGTATGGCTTCTCACTGTGGTGGCTTCTCTTCTTGTAGAGCATGAGCTCCAGGGTATGTGGGATTCAGTAGTTGTGGTGCTCGGGCTTAGTGGCCCCGAGGCATGTGGAATCTCCAGACTAGGGATCGAACCTATGTTCCCTGAAATGGCAGGCAGATTCTTAACCCCTGGAACACCAGGGAAGTCCATTCTCCTACAGAACTCTGAAGGTAACTCTCAACTGCAGCCTAGCTTCCAGTGCTGATGTTGAGAAATCTGGACACTGTGACTCTGTCTCCTTGTCTGTGACTTTTCCCACTCTCCTTCTCTGGTTTGTATACTAACCAAATATATCCAGTGCTCTTAAAATTTCACAGTGATGTGCCTTAATGTGGGTTTATTTCAGTCTATTTTTCTGAGGTCTCTTTTAACGTGGAAATTTAGATCTCTCAGTCCTGGACCTTTTTTTGAATTACTTTGCTGATGAATCCCACTCTATATCATTTTGTCTCTCTTTCTGAAACCTGTATTATTAGACACTGGATCTTCTGAACTGATCCTCTAATTTTCTTATTTCTTGTATTTTCCATCTCTCTGTCTTTGGCTCTATTTTCTGGAATACAGGTCCTTAATGCCTCATCTGAAAACTTTGGGTATGTCAGAATTCAGAATTTTTAGAAAGGCAATAATGGTTTAAACCCATATATAACACTATCAATGAAATGTGAGGCAGTGGTATTTCTGTAGCAAAATGTAAGCATATTCACATAAATGTAATGAAGGCTGTACATAAAGTTGTGTGCTTTACTGTAATCTTTTTTTGATTTTCAGGACTTCAAAGATTTTGGAATTGTGGATAAGAGATCAGAGACTTCTGTATCTTCTATCTCATCTTTCAATGATCCAATAAAGTTTCTTTATATTGTTACCATGCTTTTAATTTCGAGGGCATGTTTCTCTTCTCTGAATCTCCCATTCCCCAACTTCCTTTTTAAAATTATATTTATTTACTGGGTCTCTGTTGAGGTGTGCAGGCTCTAGAGTGTGTTGACTCCGTAGTTGGGATGCACATACTTAGTTGCAGTATGTGGGATCTAGTTTCCTGACTGGGGATTGAACCAGGGCCCCCTGCATTGGGAATCTTAACCACTGGGCTGCCAGGGAAGTCCCCCAGCCCTTTTAAAATAGCATTTCATTCTTGTTTAGTGAATGCATATCTTCCCTTATTTCTCTAATGATATCAATTATTGTTTTGATGGTTTTTGAGGAGAAAGGGAATTCCTTTTCTTCCAAATTTCTTTTTTGTTTTTATTCGCTATCTTCCATGGTGAGGTTTTCCCCATGTATCTAGTAATCTATGGCTGTCTTGTTTATAATTAAGAGCTGAAGGGAGAAGGGTAGCTAATAAACTAATTAGAAGTTCTGAGTGGGTGGGATGGAGTGGCTTGATGACTTTGTGATTCATTCTAAGTTCAGTCAGGTAAGCAATTTTTTGAGAACCCCCTTGATTTGTACATCTTTAGGTCTTTCCTCTTGAGTTAGGTTTTCCAGAGAAGAGTTTTCCAAATCTTCTAACTAGAGTAATGTTTCTGAAACTCAAATTTTTGTAGTATAAACTGAATCACTTGTCAACTTTCCTCCACTACTGGCCTAGCAATAAACTCATTTTGGGCTTATTCAGTTAGTAGTTAATTGGCCATCTGCTTTCTTGCTTCCAAAATTATTAATTCTCCTGTTCTTATTTTTTATATTTCTGAAAACACACAGACACAAACACCATTTACGGCAGTTTTGGAAAAAGCAATTAGATGGATGTATTCAAAGTAACCTGAAATTAATAAGTGTTCTAAATAAACTCCTGTAATACGGTATGTACATATTTTATTGAAGGCAGCAAAATAGGGCAACAAAGTCTATATTTGCTTTGAGCTGACTCCTATACAATACTTTGGGAAACATGGATTGCTTTAGAAAATAATCTTCGTATTTCAAGAAGAGCCTTATTACAGCCCTTCTTCAATGAAAGGCTGAGGTAGAATGAAGGCCTCAGAGATGAGACACTGTTATCAGCTAATAGCAAATCTATAAACACAACTACTTCAGATATAAGCTGAGGATGATTAAAACATTTTGGGATGGCACTTCCCTGGTGGTTCAGTGGTTAAGACTTAGCCTTCCAACGAATGGGATGCAAGTTTGATCCCTGGTAGGGTCGGACATGACTGAGCGACTTCACTTTCACTTTTCACTTTCACACACTGGAGAAGGAAATGGCAACCCACTCCAGTGTTCTTGCCTGGAGAATCCCAGGGACGGGGGAGCCTGGTGGGCTTCCATCTATGGGGTCACACAGAGTCGGACACGACTGAAGTGACTTAGCAGCAGCAGCAGGGGAGCTAAGATCCCTCAAGCCTCATGGCCAAAACCAAAACAGAAAACAGAAACAATGTTGTAACAAATTCAACAAAGACTTTAAAAAGGTTCACATAAAAAAAAATCTTTAAAAACAAAATACTGTGGGATAAGGAGACATGACAACTTAACTGCAATGCGGGATCCTGGCTTGGATTCAGAAAAGAAAACTGGTGATTAAATCAGATCTGTATTTTACCTAAAAATATTGTACCAATGTTTCTTATTGTCTGATTTTGAAAACTGTACTGTACCTATGGAAGATGTTCATATCAGGGGAAGTTAGGTAAACAGTACGCAGAAACTTTCTGTACTATTTTTACAACTTTAAAATTATTTCAAAACAGTTTTTTAAAAAAGAAAAATAGATTTTTGGTTTGTCAGATTCTAAACCCTACAAAATATTAGAACATGGCAAAGAATGTTTTGTTGGTTTAATGATTATTGTTGCTGTTCAGTGGCTAAGTCATGTCTGACTCTTTGAGACCCCACGGACTGCAGGATACCAACCTTCCCTGTCCTGAACTCTCTCCCAGAGTTTACTCAAACTCAAGTTCATTGAGTTGGTGATGCCATCCAACCCTCTCATCCTCTGTCCTTCCCTTCTCCTCCAACCTTCAATCTTTCCCCGTGTCAAGGTCTTTTCCAATGAATCAGTTCTTCACATCAGGTGGCCAATGTATTGGAGTTTTAGCTTCAGCATCAGACCTTCCAATGAATAGTCAGGATTCATTTCCTTCAGGATTGGCTAGTTTGAACTCTGTGCAGTCCAAGGAACTCTCAAGAATATTCTCCAGCACCACAATTCAAAAGCATCAGTTCTTTGGCACTCAGCTTTCTTTATGGTCCAACTCTCATATCCATACATGACTACTGAAAAACCATAGCTTTGACTATACGCACCTTCATCAGCAACGTGAGGTCTGCTTTTTAATATACTGTCTAGGTTTGTCATAGCTTTCCTTCCATGGAGCAAGTGTCTTAATTTCACGGCTGCAGCCACCGTTCACAGTGATTTTGGAGCCCAAGAAAAGAAAATCTGTCACTGCTTCCACTTTCCCCCCTTCTATATGCCATTAAGTGATGGGACTGAATGCCATAATCTTAGTTTTTTGGGTATTTTTTGAGTTTCAAGCAAGTTTTTTTCATTCTCATCTTTCACCCTCATCAAGAGACTCAGGCTGTTGATATTACCCCTGGCAATCTTGATTTCAGCTTTGATTTATCCAGACTGGCATAAGCAGGGTGACAACATGCAGCCTTTCATATTCCTTTCCCAATTTTTAACCAGTCAGTTGTTCCATGTCCGGTTCTAACTTGCTTCTTGACCTGCACACAGCTTTTTTAGGAGACAGGTAAGGTGGTCTGGTACTCCCAACTCTTTAAGAATTTCCCACAGTTTGTTGTGATCCACACTGTCAAAGGCTTTAGTGTAGTCAATAAAGCAGAAGTAGATACTTTTTTGGAACTCCTTTACTTTCTCCACAATCCAACGAATGTTGGCAATTTGATTTCTGGTTCTTCAAAGAGCCTGCCTCTTTGAAATCCAGCCTGTCCTAGAAGTTCTTGGTTCACATACTACGGAACCCTAGCTCGAAGGATTTTGAGCATAACCTTGTTAGCATGTAAAATGACAGCAATTGTATGGTAGTTTAAACATTTTCTGGCACTGTCCTTCTGTGGGACTGCAATGAAAACTGACCTTTTCCAGTCCTGTGGGCACTGCTGAGTTTTCCAAATTTGCTAACGCATTAGTACAGCACTTTAACAGCATTATCTTTTAGGATTTTAAATAGCTCAGCTGGAATTCCATCACCTCCTAGCTTTGTTCATAGTGATGCTTCCTAAGGCCCACTTGACCTCACACTCCAGGATGTCTGGCTCGAAGTGAGTGATCACACCATCATGGCTATCTGGGTCATTAAGATCTTTCTTGTATAGTTCTGCTTCTGCTGTGTATTCTTGCCACCTCTTCTTAATTTCTTCCATGTCTGTTAGGTCCTTACTGTTTCTGTCCTTTATCATGCTCATCCTTGGATGAGATGTTCCCTCAACATTTCTAATTTTCTTGAAGACATCTCTAGTCTTTTCCATTCTACTGTCTTCCTCTATCTCTTTCCAATGATCATTTAAGAAGGCCTTCTTACCTCTCCTTGCTATTCTCTGGAATTCTGCATTCAGTTGAGTATATCTTTTCCTTTCTCCCTTGCCTTTTGCTTCTCTTCTTTCCTCAGCTAAAGCCTCCCAGACACCCATTTTGCTTCATTGCATTTCTTTTTCTTGTAAATGGTTTTGGTCACTGCCTCCTGTACAGTATTACAAACCTTCATCTATAGTTCTTCAGGCACTCTATCAGATCTAATCCCTTGAATCTATTTGTCACTTCCACGGTATAATTGTAAGAGATTTGATTTAGGTCATACCTGAATGCCCTAGTGGTTTTCTCTACTTTCTTCAATTTAAGTGTGCGTTTTGCAATAAGGAGATCATGATCTGAGCCACAGTCAGCTCCAGGTCTTGTTTCTGCTGCTGTATAGAGTTTATCCATCTTTGGCTGCAAAGAATATAATCCATCTGATTTTGGTATTGATCATCTGGTGATGTCCATGCATAGAGTCATCTCTTGGGTTGCTGGAAAAGGATGTTTGCTATCAGTTCACTTCAGTCGCTCAGTCGTGTCTGACTCTTTGCAACCCCATGGACTGTAGCACACAAGGATTCCCTGTCCATCACCAACTCCTGCAGCTTACTCAAACTCAAGTCCACTGAGTCAGTGAGGCCATCCAACCTCATCCTCTGGCGTCCCCTTCTCCTCCCACCTTCAATCTTCCCAGTATCAGGATCTTTTCCAATGAATCAGTTCTTCATATCAGGTGGCCAAAGTATTGGAGTTTCAGCTTCAGCATCAGACCTTCCAGTGAACACTCAGGACTGATATCCTTTAAGATGTACTGGTTGGATCTCCTTGTAGTCTAAGGGACTCTCAAGAGTCTTTTCCAACACCACAGTTCAAAAGCATCAGTTCTTCTGTGCTCAGCTTTCTCTATAGTCCAACTCTCATATCCATATGTGACCACTGGAAAAACCATAGCTTGATTACACGGACCTTTGTTGGCAAAGCAATGTCTCTAGAGCTTGTTAATATGCTGTCAAGGTTGGTCATAACTTTCCTTCCAAGGAGTAAGAGTCTTTTAATTTCATGGCTGCAGTCACCATGAAATTAAAGATTTTGGAGCCCCTCCAAATAAAGTCTGTCACTGTTTCCACTGCTTCCCCATCTATTTGCCATTAAGTGATGGGACCGGATGCCATGATCTTAGTTTTCTGAATGTTGAGCTTTAAGCCAACTTTTCCACTCTCCTCTTTCACTTTCATCAGAGGTTCTTCAGTTCTTTGCTTTCTGCCATAAGGGTGGTGTCATCTGCATATCAATAACTGATATTTCTCCCAACAATCCAGCTTGTGCTTCATCCAGTCCAGCATTTCTCATGATATACTCTGCATATAAGTTAAATAAGGAGGATTTTTTTTTTGACAAATTAAGTTAAATAACCAGCATATTCTCTTGACAAAACCCTGTTAGCCTTTGACCTGCTTCATTTTGTACTCCAAGGCCAAGTCCTTGTTTTTCTGGGCATCTCTTGACTTCCTACTTTTTCATTTCAATCCCCTATGATGAAAAAAGACATCATTTTTGGTGTTAGTTCTAAAAGGTCTTGTAGGTCTTCACAGAACCGGTCAACTTCAGCTTCTTTGGCAGCAGTGGTTGGGGCATAGACTTGAATCACTGCAATGCTGAATGCAAACAAACTGAGATCATTCTGTTATTTTTGAGACTGTACCCAAGTACTGCATGTCGGAGTCTTCTGTTGACTATGAGGGCTACTCCATTTCTTCTAAGGAATTCTTGCCCACAATAGTAGATATAATGGTCAGCTGAATTAAATTCATCCGTTCCCATCCATTTTAGTTTACCGATTCCTAAGCTGTCAATGTTCAGTCTTGTCATCTCCTGCTTGACCATGTCCAATTTACCTCGATTCATGAACCTAATATTCCAGGTTCCTATGAAATAGTTTTTTTTTTTTTTTTTACAAAATCAGACTTTACTTTCACCACCAAACATCCAAAATTGAGCATCATTTCCACCTTGGCCTTCTTTCTGGTGTGCTCAGTCCCTCAGTCGTGTCCAACTCTTTGCGACCCTACAGATTGTAGCCCACCAGGCTCCTCTGTCCATAAGATTTTCCTGACAAGAATTCTGGAGTGGGTTGCCATTTCCTCCTCCGGGGGATCTTTCCAACCCAGGGACTGAACCTGTGTCTCCTGCGGCTTCTGCACTCACAGTTGGATTCTTTACCACTGAGCCTGCGGAGAAGTCCCGTTCATTCTCTCTAGAACTATCAGTAATTACCTTTTCTGTTTCCCAGTAGCATACTGGACATCTTCTGATCTGGGGGCTCATCTTCCAGTGTCGTATCTTTTTGCCTTTTCATATTGTTCATGGGGTTCTCCAGGCAAGAATACTGGTGTGGGTTGCCATTTCCTCCTCCAGTGGACCACATTTTGTCAGAACTCTTCACTGTGATGTCTTCATCTTGGGTGACCCTGCATGGGCTCATGGCTTCATTGTTACACAAGCCCCTTCTGCCACCACAAGGCTGTGATCCATGAGGGGGTGAATTTGTTAACAGCTTAAAATGTACACAAAAGTGAAATGAAATTAATTTTCCTATATCATACTATTTCTGTTCTGAACCATTCAAATTTGTATTAAATAAGATGGTGATACATTTTAAATCTGAGAAAACCTAATTGAAAGGTCACTGCCCAAAACAGCTTTAACCACATCTAAAGGATACATATGTGTGTGTACATGCTTCAGAAATTATACAGCAAGACTTCGCAAAGGGTAGAATAACACTTCTGCAGGATGCTAACTGGTATTCTGTAGAAAATGAGTTTCATGGTCAAACAAATTTGGGAAATACTAGACTAATAAAGTTAAAAGGTTTCCTGTGAATTTTGAATAGAGAAAACTCACCTCTCTCCCTAAACCTATACATATTACCATTCATTCATTTTATAGAAAGCAATCTATAAAATTCACTTTCAAAAATACCTCTTTTATCAGAATGACCTTTAGGGCACTGGTTCCCCAGAGTATGAAGGCAAACAATGGCAAAAGAGAAAAGACATATATAACTGGATAGCTTATTAATTTGTATTATTTTAAGTCAAGAACTGCCTATAATTCCTTCTTTGAAATGAAATAATTATACACTAATAGAATTATAACTAATACTTACTGAAGATTTATTATGTGCCAGGTATTTCACAAAGTATTTGTTATTCATTTTCTCACTTATTGCTAAAACCAACTCTATGAGTCAGGAACTAGTATCACCAGTTTTACAGGTGAGGAAAATGAGCATGAGTTGTCATTCTCTCACGGTTATACATTTAGCAAATGGAAAGGGCTGGGAGCTAACCCTAACACAATCTGGTTTCCAAGCTTAAGCTCCCTCACCAAATATGATATAATAAAAACAGTTTTTTCAAGACTGCCTTAAAATAAATTCAGTTTCTCCTAATAATATTTTAGAAAGTTGGCTGGGATACTTTTCATTATGTCATCTTGCACAGCCTTAAAGGAAAATAAGATACTAAAATCCCTGTTGACCTATGAACCAGACTTGGTAGCATTTAAGATTTAAAAGATTTTAATGAATGTTTATAATGCAGTACATATTGGGTTAAAACTGGCAGAATTATATTTTATGAATTTCTTCTTAAAGAGTAAAAATCTAACATGACAGAATATCTAAAAAGTGAAATCTTAGCTTATATACTTAGTTACCAACAATCAGGGTAATTTCATAATGCTAGAATAACATATCAAGAACACCTGTGCACAAAAAATTATTTACCCAATGCAACACCAAACACAATTTTGAGGGCATAAAAAATTGGATTTACATCTATGTAGAGCAATTCCATGAGCTAAAGTACATATAGATTTAGTTATTTTAAAGATTAATGCTTAAGTATTTCTTCTGTGTATTTGAATGTTGCTATAAGTCAAATTCTGAGAATCTGGTCTTGCTTGGGCACTTAGATGTAAGCTAACGTTTCCCCCCAAAACTAGTAACTCAAAAAACTAGTAACTCAAGTTTCTTCAGAAAATATCTAATTCTATTTTATCAATGGGTCAAAGTGTTATAAACCACAGCAAATCATTTATTTTTTTAAAACCAAGAGTCAGAATTATGTAAAAATTATTATGGAGAAATAGCAGAAACAATAACCTCAATTTCTAAAAGCTTTATACTTAACTGAATGATTCTTTTATATTTCAGAATGAAAGAAATCTGTAAGTATATTCTCATTGGAGTTTTTGCATTTAAAGTTGAAGAGCAAGTGGAAGCTAAGAAAACAAGAGGGCTTCCCAGGTGGCTCCATGGGAAAGAATCCACCTGCCAATACAGGAGACGCAGGAGATGTGGGTTTGATCCCTAGGTCGAGAAGATCCCCTGGAGTAGGACATGGCAACCCATTCCAGTGTTCTTGTCTGGAAAACTCCATGGACAGAGGAGCCTGGAGGGCTACAGTCCATGGGGTCACAAAGAGTTGGTCATGATTGAGCGACTGAGCATGAATACATAGGAAGTATAGATGTCTTTTATTTTCTATAATTTACATGGGGAAGCAAAAAAAAAAAAGAAAAAACAAAGAACACCTTGACTGAAAGCATTTTTCCTGTGTCCCAGCTCTGCTACGAGCTAGCAGCAATCTCGTTCAAATCACTTAAAATTGCTGGTTTCCGCTGTAAAAGGAAGGCGTGAGATGATTTCTAAAATCCATTTGAGCTTTAAAATCCAGTGATTCTAGTGAGTTTACTGACTTCAAAAGACAGTACAAAACATTTATGGAAAATGCACACCCCCTGTAAACAGGTTAAGAAAAACCATGCCACTGAATTAATCATTGGTGCTTCTTCAGCCTCATCCTAAGGCACAGGGGAGTAATAAGGGCCAGTAGAGTGGAGTAGGAGTAGTACTGTCCCCAGAACATTTTAGCTCTAGTTTCTGTTTTTGAGGGCTTCCCTTGTGGCTGAGCTGGTCAAGAATCCGCCTGCAATGCGGGAGACCTGGCCTCAATCCCTGGGTTGGGAAGATCCCCTGGAGAAGGGAAAGGCTACCCACTTCAGCATCCTGGCCTGGAGAATTCCATGGACTGTATAGTCTGTGGGGTCGCCAAGAGTCGGACACAACTGAGCGACTTTCACTTCACTTCACGTCTGTTTTTGAGGGGTGGGGTGGGTAATAATCAATAATTAATAAGTAAATAAATAAATGAAGGCATGCAAAGGAGAAAAAGCAATAATCTAACAATATTAACAATTTGCTGAAAGGGTGTCCTGAGTCTTACATGAACCAAAGGGCATTTTTCTCTACTGAAAAACATGCCTGCCTGCCTCTGAGTGTGGTCTTCTGTAGCAACGTTTACATTTCAGGTCAGGCTATAGTTTCCTCATTAACCCAGCTGTGAACCTGTCCAACTGCTCACAGGCATCAACACTCCCAAGCTGGAGTGTATAAGTAATTGCCTTTTAAGGGTCAATTGGTAACAAGTGTGGGTAATTTGTATAGGCTCATCATCCTCTACTATTTTTTTTTTTTAAATTTTGGGGAAAAATCAGGACCTCTCCTGGAAAAGTGGATGACTGCATATATGAATCCCCTGTTGTCTGAGGCCTCTAATTCCAGCCTGGAGATGGAAGATGCTAATGATCATACTTACACGGTAGGTCAAAGGGAATACGACCCAACAATACACAACATGAAGTAAGGACTGGGCCCTATTTTTACCATTATATTCCAGAAGTCCTCCTTTGGGGAAATGGACCCACTGTTCAGGGTTAGAGCTGCTTGGCTACATTTGAGTGGATTATCAATCCACAAGGCATCTTCAAGTAAGGGTTAGTGGGCAATTCCAAGTGAGGATGATTAGACTGATCTTCTGACAGAAGAAATACAAGAAAATCTGGCTTTAACTCCAGAGAAAGGGTGTACAAAAAAGAGAAGAAATTGAGGATGATGAACAATATGGGGTCTAAGTCATCTTTACTTGGAGGAGTGCTCAAAGACCCACCAATGAGGAGGGCTGTAAAACCTACAGTGGACTATGACACAGTAAGGCAGGCCACTCATCTAGTCCTCCAATCTCTGCTGTAAAGGCACCAGCAACTTATTTGGAATGTTGTTACTGACTGGTGTTTACTCTGCTTTAGAAGCTTTTTTTTTTCCTATTCAGAAATCATTTACTAAATGTCCGTTATATACCACTGGGAATAATAAGAAGAGGGACTAAGTAGTAGTTCCTGCCCTCAATAGGTTGCAATAGGTCCAACAGGTTGGAAGAATGTGTACCCAAGTGTAAATCTCGTATCTGAAGATCACTCACCAAAGTTCGTCTACTTCAAATACTTGGGTTATTTATTCCTGCTGGCATTTGGAAAAATATCTAAACATACAGGAACTGAGAACCTTTCTTCTCCGCAGGCAGGCTCAGTGATAATCAAGCCTCTGCAGACACAGGTGGGAGACCCCTAACTGCTATCTCTCTTGCTCATGCACAGTATGGAACCAAATGACTGTCAAAACAAGCTCTCACATTAAGAGCATGAGACACTTCTAGCCCAATGTTAATACCATCTAAAACATTCTGGAAACAAAAATTCCAGATTTCATTGCTTATTTCTAATTTTTATGTCAGAAATCCTTTTTGTTTTCTCCATCAACAAGATGGAACTATCTAACATAAACAAGATCTATATTAAAATACAGCAGTTCAGTTCAGTCACTCAGTCATGTTCGACTCTTTGTGACCCCATGGACTGTAGCACACCAGGCTTCCCTGTCCATCACCAACTCCTGGAGATTACTCAAACTCAAGTCTACTGAGTCCGTGATGCCATCCTACCATTTCATCCTCTGGTATCCCCTTCTCTTCCCTCCTTCAATCTTTTCCCAGCATCAGGGTCTTTTCCAGTGAGTCAGTCCTTTGCATCAGGTGGCTAAAGTATTGGAGTTTCAGCTTCAGCATCAGGACCTCCAATGAACACCCAGGACTGATCTCCTCTAGGATGGACTGGTTGGATCTCTTTGCAGTCCAAGAGACTCTCAAGAGTCTTCTCCAACACCAGTTCAAAAGCATCAATTCTTTGGCGCTCAGCTTTCTTTATAGTCCAACTCTCATATCCATACATGACTACTGGAAAAACCATAGCTTTGACTAGATGGGCCTTTGTTGACAAAGTAATGTCTCTGTTTTTTAATATGCAGCAGTAGCTCACAATAATAAAAAGCACAGATAAATGACATAAACCAGGACAAATGATTTTTTAAAAGATGATAAAAACAATTAGTTCAAAGAACTATTTAAACAAGCAATCTCCATAATTTATTCTCCCTATAATACTACCAAGTAGGTATTATTACCTTTGTTTGATAGATGAAGAAACTGAAACCTGGGAGGGTAAAATGATTTTATTCAAGATATATTTATTGCAATAAGGATGAAAAATCTGACTCTGATCTCATTTGACTCATCCAACCAGCTGTCAAATTCTGTTTATTCTACCCTCATAATTTTTCTTTAATGTTACTTCCTCCTTTACATAATCACTGCAGCCCCTAGTCCAGAACTCCATTATCAACTCCAACCACAGGACCCTTTCCTAACCAGTCTTCCTGCTTCTCTCCTATCTTGTATATGCAAGAGATCAATTTTCTGAAGCACCATTCTACTCGCTTCCATTTCCTGCTCAAACATCTTTAACAAAGTCATTTCTCAGTCAGGCACTCAAACACTTCCCAATCTGTGCTCTTAAGTGACCTTTCTCCCACCTTACTTCCCATCCGTCTCCACCAAGCACCCAAGCTTCAATCAAACAGAAACCCATGCTTTTATTCAAAGACGTTTTGATCTTTTTTGTCTCTCCAACTTTGCTTTGAGAAATGCCTTTCCTAATTCTTCTCACTACAGTGAAGTTTGTCTGAATTCCAGGCACTCATAGTACAAGGACCAGGTCTATGCCTTCTCCACCAAGGAACCTGAGCTTCTCTCTCATCAGGCTGCCCATGGCACACCTCTATCTTCTTTTTTTTCCCCCAATAAATATTTAGTGTGTAACTATTATGTGCTAGTTACTACGGTAAATCAAGCAAAAAAAGCTTACACTTTAGTTAGGGAGTCAAAAGTGAACAAAAAACCATCGCATCTTATCAGGTCCACAGAAAGTGGTCAGCTCAGGAGTCTACCTGAGCCTAAATGAAGGGTACATGAATTTGGCTTTGCCTAGGAAAGTCAAGCAGGGCTTCCCAGGAGAGCTAACACTTGAACTGAATGGGAAAAGCCGCACAAGTTGTCTGCTCAGAAGACCAGTGCATATATATAATCAAACGCATTGAGCTGGAGATGCAGAGTCACAGTGGCAGACTGGAGTCCCCTAGTGTAAAAACAACAGCATACCACCACAAAGGGCTATTTTATGAGCCACAATAAAATGTTTGTAGAAGCAAGTTTTAAACTGAAAACTGTTATACAAATTTAGGATATCATTTATTTATAAAGTGAAAGAAAGTAAAGTCACTCAGACATGTCTTACTCTTTGCAACCTCATGGATTGTAGACTGCCAGGCTCCTCCATCCATGGGATTTTCCCAGCAAGAATACTGGAGTGGGTTGCCAGATCTTCCTGACCCAGGGATCGAACCTGGGTCTCCTGCATTGCAGGGAGACTCTTTACCATCTAAGCCACCAGGGAATCCCTCATTTATTTGTAAATAACATATAAATGCTTCTCATCTACTTTTTGAATGTAATTGGCCACAGGAATTATCAGACTCTTAAGAAACATATAAGTAGAAGGTAAAGGTTTAACAGTATGAACATTTATGAAGTTGGCAAATCTAGGTTTCACAATATACTGCTCTACTGCTCAATTTTTCTCTATGCACACATCCCCTCACATGAGAAACACACCCATACACAACTTCCAAAGGTAAAGGGCTTAAGAGCAGTGGATCTACACTCATATTTTAAATGTACACTTAAAAACATAAGCAGAATCTTCAACTAGAGCTTCCAGATAATTTCCCTTTTTACTGTTAGCAACTTCCTAACATGACAGACGGAGAAGGTAATGGCACCCCACTCCAGTAGTCTTGCCTGGAAAATCCCATGGACGGAGGAGCCTGGTAGGCTGCAGTCCATGAGGTCGCTAAGAGTCGGACACGACTGAGCGACTTCACTTTCACTTTTCACTCTCATGCATTGGATAAAGAAATGGCAACCCACCCCACTGTTCTTGCCTGGAGAATCCCAGGGACAGCGGAGCCTGGTGGGCTGCCGTCTATGGGGTTGCACAGAGTTGGACATGACTGAAGCGACTTAGCAGCAGCAGCAGCAACATGACAGAACCCGCGCTCGGTTTCTAGGCACAAGTCAAGGAGTTTCCATTTTCTCCACAGCACTAATGAATTCACAATCTATTCACAAGGATTCCTAGTCTTACTTCAATATATCTTTAGGAACTCAAATTGGTCAACATAATATAAAATAATATAATAAATAGTTTGTAATATGGATGAGGAACACAAGTCTAAACCGTATATATTCATATGAAGGAACAGAGCTCACTGTCATTAGAAACACACACTCTGGGATTCTGAAACCACAGGAAACTGTGGCAATAAGAGAGAGAAAGAAAGAGAAATGGGCAGGGGTGAGGAGAGGTGTATTGTGCCTTGTACACGATCAGGAAATGATTCAGGGAAGGGACTTCTGGCTCTAATGGCATGAACGGGTTAGTGAATCCTCTCTTCAAAACAGTAAGAAAACTTATCAGTCATTTCAGGGTTCCAGAAATCAATCAAAGGCAGATAACAAATAGAGAAATTTCATGAAAAGTTGCTATAGCTTTAGGGTTAATACCAGCAGGAGGCTACAAACCTACTTCCTGGGGCTATTCCAACCCAAGAACTCCACCCTCTAATCCTCAGCTCTGCCAGGAGAACTTTTAGGATACAGTTAGGCGAAGACTCTTGAGAGTCCCTCGGACAGCAAGGAGATCAAACCAGTTAATCCTAAAGGAAATCAATCCTAAATATTCATTGGAAGGACTGACACTGAAGCTGAAGTTCCAATCCTTTGGCCTCCTAATGTGAAGAGCTGACTCATTAGAAAAGAACCAAACACTGGGAAAGACTGAAGGCAGGAGGAGAAGAGGATGACGCAGGACAAGATGGTTGGACGCCATCACCAACTCAATGGACATGAGTTTGAGTAAACTCCAGGAGATGGTGAATGACAGTAAAGCCTGGTGTGCTGCAGTCTGTGGGGCTGCGAAGAGTTGGATACGACTGAGCACCTGAATAACAACAAAGGCCATGAAAGCCAGTAGTTTTTCTGTCAGGAGGGGTAGACTCAGCTTGGGGTACTGGGGTGGATGCAGTAGAAAGCCACGGGTTTGTCAGCTAAAACTGGCAAACTTGGCAGGAACCTAACTGGTTCTTCTAGCTTGAGGTTGTGGTCTGACTGGTGTGAGTGGCAGATCAGCTAGAAATATGAAGGGAAGATCCTGGAAATGAGAGAATCGTAGAATAACTAGTTATATTCTCCTGATATTCCTGACTGACTGAAAATACTGGGATGGGGAGGGGGAGACAAAAGGGTGCAACAAAAAGAAAAAGCGAAGGCATTCTTGAGAACTGGCTGGATTCTAAATGCACTTCCCAAATCACAAACAGATCAACAGAAGGTAGAAGCTTTCCATACTCCAGGTGCTTAAGCACAACTTATGCCCAAATCACTGTCTATGAAGAGAGAGGAGTGACTCCTAGTCAGGATAAAAAGTAAAAAGAAGAATAAAAATCATCAAGCAGACACATCAGTGACCACGGAGGAGTCACAGTCCACAGTTTAATCCAGGTAAAGTACTAAAAACACACACATAAACACTCATCTCTATGTTTCTCAAAAACAAACCAACAAACTTCAGAGTGTTGAAATATATTACTAAAACATCCAATTTACTAAAAAGTTACAAGACATGCAAAGAAACAGGAAAAGTGAGGCCCTGACTCAAGTAAACAAGCAGTAACTAGAAACAGGCTCTTAGCAGGCCTAGATGTTGTAGCACATGACTTCAAAGTAACAATTACAAATGTATCGAAACAATTAAAGGAAACATGACAAGAATTAAAGGAAATATTCCGAAGTCAAGTAGGGAATCTCAACAGAACTATAGAAATTCTAAATGAAAATTCTAGAGTTGAAAAGTACATTAACTAAAATAAAAATTCACCAGATGAGCTCAATAACTGACTTGACCTGGTGGAATAAAGAATAAGTAAACTGAAACAGATTAATCGAAATTATTCAATCAGAAGAAAAGAAAGAAAAAACACTTTAGAAAAATGAACAGAACTTTAGATCCAGCTTAAAAACAAACAGAATCTGAACCTGCAGGGAACAAACAAGCATCCCCATATACTTGTGGCAAAAGTCGCAGAAGAAGAGAAGGAAAGAAAAAATATTCAAAAAAATTACATTAAAAAATTTCCCAATTTTGATGAAAACAATCCACAGACCCCCAAATTTCAATAAACTGCAAGTATGATAAAAACAAAAATATCTATCCTAGATCTATCAGTGTCAAACTGCTGAAAGCCAAAGATAAACCAAAAATCTTGAAGACTGCAAGAGAAAAACAGCTCATCGTATACAGGGGCACAACAGCAGGGTTAACAACTGACTTCTCGCTGAGGTCATAGGGCTGAGGAGACAGGAAGAAACTGTCAACCAAGAATTCTACAGCTAGCAAAACTATCCTTCAAAAATGAAGACAAAAGAAAGACATTCCTAGGTAAACAAAAACAGAAAATTTGTTTCAGGCAGACCTAGCCTCCAGAAAATCCTACATGATGCACTATTAGCTAGAAGGAAATGACATTAGAAAATAACTCAAATCCACAGGAACATATGAAGATCAATGGAAATGGTAAATTTCTCTACTATAAAATAACTGTACTACTATATTGTTTCATTTCATATAACTATAACCCTGCAGAAAGGATGATGAGGGACAGAACCCCACTGGACCAAATTGCTTTATTTTACCAGCAGCATAACACATACATACAAACACACACACACACAGCCATCAGTAGGTTGTAATGATTTCAAGGTGTAATTCTTGATTAAGAACTAAGAAAATACAAAAATAACAACAAAAATAAATAATTTAAAAAATTGCAAAGGCATTCAAAAGATACAGAAAGAATTTATTTAACATAAATCAGTAAAGAAGGAATAATAAAGGACAAGAGACATATAAGAACAATTAGTAAAATGGCAGACATAAATCCACCTATATTAACAATTATATTAAAAGTAACTAGACTAAATACTCTGATACAAAGGCAGTAATTTTCAGACTGCAAAAAGAAGTAAGATCCAGATGTATGTATGTTTGTTTTTCTTTTCCCCAAGAGATATACCTCAGATTCAGAGTTTGAAACTAAATGAAGGAAAAAGATGTCATGCAAATAGTAATTAAAAGATAGATGCAGTGGTCATATTAATATCAGACAAAACAGACTTAAGACAGGAACTACTAAGAGAAACAAAAAGGGACATTTCATATTGATAAAAGGCCTAATTGGTTAGGAACATTCTGTAGGACAGACCGTCTCATCTACTAAGCTGTAAAATAAGTCTCATTAAGTTTAAAAGACTGAAATCAACAAAGTATATTCTCTGAGAACAATGGGATTATAAAGAGAAAGACTTGGGTCACACTTAGACATCCGGAAATTAAATAATACACTTCTATATAAACTAGGACCAAAGAAAAAATCATAAGGAAAAATTTAAGAATATCTTGAACTGAATGAAAATTCAAACACAATATATCAAACTTTATGGGATGCAGCTAAAGGGAAACTTAAGGGGTAAAGTGTAGCTTTAAACATATATTAGAAAGGATAAAATTCTAAAATCAGTGACCTAAGATTACATGTCAAGAAGCTAGGAAAATAAGACCAAATCAAACCCAAAGCAAGCAGAAGGAAAGAAATAAAAAAGATCAGAATGGAAATAAGTGATATACAAAACAGAAAAACAATAGATTTTAAAAAGTAAATGGAATCAAAAGCTGGTTTTCTGGGAAAAGCTGCAAAATCAAAAAACCTTAGCTAGATTAACCAAGAGAAAATAGAAGACATAATTACCAAAATCAAGGATGAAAGGGTGGGTATCACTACGAACGCAGTAGAAATTAAAAGAATCAACGGAATTATTATTAGAATAACTTTATACCAACAAAATAGCTAATTAACAGGTAACAGAAAAATTCTAGAAAAACAGCAATTACCAAAACTGATTTAATAAGAAATAGAAAAAAGAAAAACACTGATAACTAGCAAAGAAATAGACTTAGTGATTAAAATACCTTGATAAAGCCTCTGATTTATAATATTTCATTCTTTTTCCTTTTTTTCTAGTACTTCTGTTAAATCTGTAAGTTCATCGTCATTTGTACATGATTTGAAAATGCAGCCAATACAGCAGCCTGTGTATTTTAATTCTAGAATGGATGCTATAGAAAGCCTCGTTTGTTACCACCATGCCCAGACTTTTCAAATAAATTGTCTATTATAGTCCATTACTTATGAAGTATAAAATTATGTGCTTCTATATAACTCTTGATGAAAGTGAAAGAGGAGAGTGAAAAGGTTGGCTTGAAGCTCAACATTCAGAAAACGATCATGGCATCTGGTCCCATCACTTCATGGGAAATAGATGGGGAAACAGTGTCAGACTTTATTTTTTTGGGCTCCAAAATCACTGCGGATGCTGATTGCAGCCATGAAATTAAAAGACGCTTACTCCTTGGAAGGAAAGTTATGACCAACCTAGACAACATATTAAAAAGCAGAGACATTACTTTGCCAACAAAGGTCCGTCTAGTCAAGGCTATGGTTTTTCCTGTGGTCATGTATGGATGTGAGAGTTGGACTGTGAAGAAAGCTGATCGCCGAAGAATTGATGCTTCTGAACTGTGGTGCTGGAGAAGACTCTTGAGAGTCCCTTGGGCTGCAAGGAGATCCAACCAGTCCATTCTAAAGGAGATCCATCCTGGGTGTTCATTGGAAGGACTGATGCTAAAGCTGAAACTGCAATACTTTGGCCACCTCATGCGACGAATTGACTCACTGGAAAAAGACTCTGATGCTGGGAGGGATTGGGGTGGGAGGAGACGGGGACGACAGAGAATGAGATGGCTGGATGGCATCACCAACTCGATGGACATGAGTTTGAGTGAACTCCGGGAGTTGGTGATGGACAGGAAGGCCTGGAGTGCTGGATTCATGCGGTCGCAAAGAGTCGGACACGACTGAGCGACTGAACTGAACTGAACTGATATAACTCTTATTGACACTGATAAGATAACATGTCTTCAAGGGAAGAATGGATTTTTCTTGGTGGTCCAATAAAAGAAAATGGAAAGTATTTGCAGGTTAAATCTATCCTTATGCAACAAAAGCTTCCCCTCCAAGGCTCTTTCAGTTCAGTTCAGTTCAGTCGCTCAGTCGTGTCCGACTCTTTGCGACCCCATGAATCATAGCACGCCAGGCCTCCCTGTCCATCACCTACTCCCAGAGTTCACTCAAACTCATGCCCATCGAGTCAGTGATGCCATTCAGCCATTTCATTCTCTGTCGTCCCCGTCTCCTCCCACCCCCAATTCTTCCTAGCATCAGACTCTTTTCCAGTAAGTCAACTCATCGCATGAGGTGGCCAAAGTATTGCAGTTTCAGCTTCAGCATCAGTCCTTCCAATGAACACCCAGGATGGATCTCCTTTAGAATGGACTGGTTGGATCTCCTTGCAGTCCAAGGGACTCTCAAGAGTCTTCTCCAATACCACAGTTCAAAAGCATCAATTCTTCGGCGATCAGCTTTCTTCACAGTCCAACTCTCACATCCATACATGACTACTGGAAAAACCATAGCCTTGACTAGACGGACCTTTGTTGGCAAAGTAATGTCTCTGCTTTTTAATATGCTGTCTAGGTTGGTCATAACTTTCCTTCCAAGGAGTAAGCGTCTTTTAATTTTCTGGCTGTAATCAGCATCTGCAGTGATTTTGGAGCCCCAAAAAATAAAGTCTGACACTGTTTCCACTGTTTCCCCATCTATTTCCCATGAAGTGATGGGACCAGATGCCTTGATCTTTGTTTTCTGAATGTTGAGCTTCAAGCCAACCTTTTCACTCTCCTCTTTCACTTTCATCAAGAGGCTTTTGAGTTCCTCTTCACTTTCTGCCATAAGGGTGGTGTCATCTGCATATCTGAGGTTATTGATATTTCTCCCAGCAATCTTGATTCCAGCTTGTGCTTCTCCTAGCCCAGCGTTCCTCATGATGTACTCTGCATGGAAGTTAAATAAGCAGGGTGACAATATACAACCTTGACGTACTCCTTTTCCTATTTGGAACCAGTCTGTTGTTCCATGTCCAGTTCTAACTGTTGCTTCCTGACCTGCATACAGGTTTCTCAAGAGGCAGGTCAGATGGTCTGGTATTCCCATCTCTTTCAGAATGTTCCACAGTTTATTGTGATCCACACAGTCAAAGGCTTTGGCACAGTCAATGAAGCAGAAAGGCTCTTTACAGGGAAGTGAATCTTATCAAGTGGTTTAAAGGTTGAGTAAAGCTCTCCTGACAATCTGATACAGAAAGGCAAAAAGAAAGCTAAAAGCTAGAGAGAGACCTTTCTATGCGGAGTATAGGATATTTTTATCTTAGGAAATATACCACAAACAAAATGATTTCCTGTATGATGTGATAGCATACCTATTGTAATTTATGATGCTTCCTTTACTCGCTTACTAAGTTAGTAGTAACAGGTAAAGTCAAAGAGGTAGGCTGGGGCCAAGGATTAGTAAACCAAGTACGAGTTTGGATTTTATTCTAAGTATGACTCAAACAGGAAAATAGCATTATTTGCATTAAGAGAAAAAGGATCTTGGCTGCTACATGATAAATTAGGCAATAGTAACAGAAACAGTGAAAAGATTTGGATTAGAGTGTTGACAAAGATGATGAACACCTCACATGAATTAAATTCTTTTAAGTCTCCTAAAAGCCACTTGAAATAGGTGCTACTGTCTTCATCTTGCAGATGAGCATGCCAAGGTAGAGAGAGATTAAATAATTGGCCAAAGGTCATACTACTAATTAGAGACGATATTAGGACTCAGACCTAAAAAATCTGGCGGAAGTGCTGAGCTCTTAATTATGGACACTATCCCGCTATGGTCTTAGGATGAAGAGAAGAGGCTGAAGTAGGAAAATATTCTAGAGTCACGGTGACCAAGACTTGTTAATGGATTGGATGCAGAGATGATGGAAATAGAGAAAAAAAATCATTCATAGGTTTTGCTTGAGCAACTAGGTGAATTTAGTAGTATCATTATACAGCAGAGACAGGATAGAAAACGGGAGGGAAAGGAGTCCTGGACCCAGCTCTGGAGTACCACATTTAAAGGCTGAATAGAGAGAGATGAACCAGCAAGAAAGACCAAGAAAGGAATTTCAGTGCCTAAGAGGGAAACAGGGAGCATCATGAAAGCCAACAACTCAAGTGTTTCAAGGAGGATGGAGGAGGCAATGTGTAAAATATCGCTGACCGATTGTGGACAATGAAGACAGAGAAGGACCGTGAGATTTTTGCAGAATGAAGGTAAAGCTGAAAAGAGCAGCATCCTGCTATGTTAACTATCATCATCACACTTACCTTGTTTTACTGTTTGTCCCATGTCTAGACTGTAAGCTCCTGGGCAATGACCATGAGCTTTATCCTAAATCCTTATCTTCTAATTACAATGCTTGGAGTAGAATGGAAATTACATTAGTGCTATGCAATGTAATGTAAATGCAAAATTAATTCAAAGGGCTTTTGGGTGTGATGATTAAGAAGATTTCAATAGGACGATGACATGCCTCCTTCTATTTCACCACCTCATCACTCACGTACCGTCAGAGATCCGTTCTGTGTGCTGGGTGAGTTGCTGCTCTGCTCCCCATGGGCTTGCGTGCTTCCGTAGAGTGTCAGGTTATGCTCACTGGTCTGGCCGGCATAGTCCTGAGTGTGTGGCACTCCATACTCTGTGGGAATTCCATTCTGTGGAGGTGGTGGAAACGGGATGGTAGTAAAAGGCTGAACCATTGCGTCAGGAGTTGTTGTTGGCTCCTGGTTACCCTGGAACAAACAAAGAAAGAGAAGATGAGACTAAAAAAAAAGTTGACTAGTTACCAAAGGACCAAAGATTTTCCTTTAAACCAAACTTTTGTAAATGCAAGGAAATTTGTTAAAGAAGATAAGTTACAAGATTTGAAATTCGTTTGAGCCATTACTGTTTTCTTTAGTACACTCTATTCCTTTAGTGATTCTTAGGGGAAAACAAATTAATTTCACTAAATTACAATTATTTGTAATTTGTTGTAAACTCCAATACTTTGGCCACCTGATGCAAAGAACTGACTCACTTGAAAAGACCCTGATGCTGGGAAAAGACTGAAGGCAGGAGGAGAAGGGGACGACAGAGGATGAGATGGTTGGATGGCATCACTGACTTAATGGACATGAGGTTGAGCAAGCTCCGGGAGTTGGTGATGGACAGGGAAGCCTTGTGTGCTGCAGTCGATGGGGTCGCAAAGAGTTGGACATGACTGAGTGACTGAACTGAAATTACAATTCATAGTAACAGGTAGAATGACAGTATAAATTAAATTCTCAAAACCAGATGATATATACCTCTAGATTTTAAGAACACAGAGTTCAGGAGAAAGTACATTGTTAACAAATTAATCTTTGAATTTCAAGGTAGAGATTTATTTAAGTCCTGGCCACTAGGTTAATTAAAAAAAAACAAAACAAGCCTTTCCTTAAATTAGAAACTAGACAAAAAAATTTCCTAGACAAAAACCTTGAGTTTTTCATAATTACTGCCAGCATTTCAAGGCTAGCAGATACTTTTCCACATGGGGTCCATCCCCAGATGCTTATTACTTGGGATCTCATGTGATATCTCAAATATCACTACAGAACATACAGTAACAGCAGGAACCTGTTAGAAGCCCTTTTGATTCCATAGCCCCTGTCTTATTTCTGTTGAGTCTTTAAGTTCAGATACAAATGAGGAGTTAAATCTTGTGTAAGAGATTTTGTAAAATCCACCTTTCTCAACAACTTAGTTTCTGACCTCCCATTTTAGTCCATAAAAGGCAGAGTCATTATTTTACTAAAAACAAACATGTTTTCAAAGTCCGGGGCCACTATCCTTTTGGAAGTAGCTGAAAGAGATGGTCAAATGCTTCAAAGTGGTAGCACTTTGATAAACCCCTTCCCCATATTTTAGACATCATATCATTAGGGATCAAAGAAAATCTGGGTTTACATCACTTGGATTCCTCCTAGTCATAAGCATCATTTCCTTCAAACAAAAAAGTAATTATTCCTTTTTCTTCCTCAGTTCAGTTCAGTTCAGTCTCTCAGTCGTGTTCAACTCTTTGCGACCCCATGAATCATAGCACGCCAGGCCTCCCTGTCCATCACCAACTCCCAGAGTTCACTCAAACTCATGTCCATCGAGTCAGTGATGCCATTCAGCCATCTCATTCTCTGTCGTCCCCTTCTCCTCCCACCCCCAATCCCTCCTAGCATCAGACTCTTTTCCAGTGAGTCAACTCGTCACATGAGGTGGCCAAAGTATTGCAGTTTCAGCTTTAGCATCAGTCCTTCCAATGAACACCCAGGATGGATCTCCTTTAGAATGGACTGGATGGATCTCCTTGCAGTCCAAGGGACTCTCAAGAGTCTTCTCCAACACTACAGTTCAAAAGCATCAATTCTTCCGTGCTCAGCTTTCTTCACAGTCCAACTCTCACATCCATACATGACCATGGGAAAGACCATAGCCTTGACTAGACGGACCTTTGTTGGCAAAGTAATGTCTCTGCTTTTTAATATGCTGTCTAGGTTGGTCATAACTTTCCTTCCAAGGAGTAAGCGTCTTTTAATTTCCTGGCTGCAATCAGCATCTGCAGTGATTTTGGAGCCCAAAAAAATAAAGTTTGACACTGTTTCCCCATCTATTTTCCATGAAGTGATGGGACCAGATGCCATGATCTTCACTTTCTTCCTCAGTTATGGTTATATATATCCTTCTTTCCCCTCAATTTAAGAAGGGATTCTCTACCCACTGAGAGCTACAGGAAACTGAACTTCCAGCAGCACTGTCTAACACCATTCCAGGTTTTTAGCATTAATTTGATGGCCATTAAACACATACTAATGCAAACAAAATGAATCCAAAACCGGAGAAAGATCTCACATTACTTTTTAAAGGAAGGTTCAACTATCCTTTAAAATCTGCCTAAAACAAAACAGAACAAATTTACAAAGGCTGTTATAAATAGAGAAATTTATGATCATAGATTGGAAAATTGGATATTCTGAAAATGACAATGCACCCCAAATTCCACAAACCCAATCAAAATCTCAGCAGGTGTTTTTGTAAAAATTACAAGTTGTTATTAAAATTTATATGGAAATGCAAAGGATCTAGAGTAGTCAAACAATAACACAAACTGGAGGACTTACACTACCTGAGTTCAAGACTTACAAAGTGAGGATAATCATAATAGTGTGACACTGGTTTAAAGACACACAACAGATAAATGAGACAGAAAAGAATCCAGAGACAGCAGATTTACAGTGAATATTAAGGCATCAAGTCAGTTCAGTGGGGGAAAGGAAAGACTTTTTATAAATGAAAAACTGAATACCCAATGAAAAAAAATAAACCTCAACTTTCATCCTGTATTTGTAAAAGTTACCCTGAAAGAGATAATAGACTTAAGTGTAAGAGCTAAAATTATAAAACTTTTAGAAAAGGCAGGAAAATCTTCACACCTCTGCGATAAACAAGAAATTTTGGGGATACAAAGAATTGTTCTCCAAAAATCAACTTAAAATAGTAAAGAGATAAGGCAGAGACTGCGAGACAAAATTCACAATACATATATCTGGTAAAGGACACTAGAATCTATAAAGACATGTTACAGATCACAATGAAAAGGACAAGGCATGTTTGAAAGAAAGCTAAAAACTTTTTAACAACCATGTCCCACAGAAAGATATACCAATGGGCAGAAAATACTTGAATAACTATTTTAAAATACATGAATGGCTATTTTAAAACCAGCAATAATTATCTATTCAAGAGTACCCAAATTTAAATTATAAAACATACAATATATAATATCTGAATAAATAGAAAGGTATATTTTATTTCTGAGTAATAATAAATATAAAAGGTTAACCGTTCCCCAAATAAAATATAAACCTAGTATAATTTCCAATTAGAAGCAAATCAAATGGTGCCTAAAGAAGGAAACAGGACCAAATCCTTTTCTAACTTGCATATGAAAAAATACTAATAAAGTCTGCCAAAGGAAAAACCATGAAGGAGGAGATGCTCTGTCATATATTAAAACTTGCCATAAAACTATTATGATTCAATAGTAGGAATATACAAAATGATTAAAGGAACACTGATAATCCTGATTCAAGTTTATATGGAAACTCAATAGAAGATGAAAGTGGCATTTCAATTCAGTGGAGGGGATGATTATTTATCATATGGTATTGGTATTAAAGAGGCTTCCCTGGTGGCTCAGATGGTATTTGTATTGAATAGAAGTTGGCTACCCACCAAAAAGAAAATACTCATGCTCCATGCAAAAAAAAAAAAAAAAGGAATAAAATATAATTAAAACTATGAAAATATAAGAAATATTGGGAGTGTTACTGGGTTGGGGAGATTCTTAAGTAAGACAGGAAACCTAAAAACCTGAAAGGTTTAAAAAAACACAAAAAGATTTGGCTAGGGAAGACAGGAAGAAAAGAAGAGAGAGGAGGGGGCGGAGGGGAAAAGAGGAGAGAAATGGATTTTAAAATCAAAAGAAAAACCAACTGGGGAAAACATCTACAAAGACAGACACACACACACTGGCAGCCATCACTAAGTGCAGGTTATTTAAACTGATGAGAAACACACACACAAACAGAAAAAGAGGCAAAGAATATAACAACAGTTCACAGAAGATGACATACAAACGGCTGTATGATAAAAACACTTTATGAACGGCAAAATAAGTCCAATTTCTTCACCATCAAATCATAAAAAAAAAAACATTTTATCAACATAATTATAATTGACATATACAGTTGGCCTTCTCTATCTGTGGGCTCTGCAGCGTGTATTCAAATAACCACTGATTGAAAAATACTAGGGGAAAAAAAAATCCCAGAAAAGTAAAGCTTTACTTTGCCATAGTCCAGCAACTATCTACATTGTATTTATAACTATTTACATGACATTTACATTGTACTAGGTATTATAAGCAATCTAGACATGATTAAATATATATGGGAGGATGTGCACAGGTTATATGCAGATACTAGTTATGCCATTTTATACAAGGGACTTGAGCATCTGTGGATTTTGGTATCTGCAGGGGGTCCCGGAAACAATCTCCTGTGGATACCGAGGGACAATTCTACAATAAGCCCCACTGATTTATTTATAGTGTACACTTTGATAAGTCCCAGTGGATACCAAGGGACAATTCTACAATAAGCCCCACGGATTTATTCATAGTGTACGCTTTGGTAAGTTTTGACATATATATGGACACTCATGAAATCATCACCACAATCAAAACAGTGAACATACAACCCCCTGCCAAATTTCCTCATGCTCCCAATAAGTTTATATTACTTTTGTAATAAAGCCTACAAAGTATTTTTTAATATAAAAAGAGAATGATAACTAGTGTAATCAGTAAAGGGAAGCCAATATACTGAAGCATTGAGTTATTGTGCTGTTCTCAAAAAAAATGGCACTGACATTACCTACAGAAGTTATACAGCATCAACATTCAGCGGTCTCTAGTGTCTAAGAACCACGTCTACAAAGTAATAGGAATGCTTTACATAAAAATCCTTCCCTTTATTTAGTTCTTAAATATTATGTTAGTTTTTACCCATAGTTTTTAGGAAAGAAAATCCTTGTCATTCATCACTATATAAGTTCTTTTCATGATCTCAAGGTCAGGGTACTGTAAATGATTTCTCTTTAGCTATTTTGGGTGTCCTAAGAAGGACAAAGATCATGGCATCTGGTCCCATCACTTCATGGGAAATAGATGGGGAAACAGTGGAAACAGTGTCAGACTTTATTTTTTTGGGCTCCAAAATCACTGCAGATGCTGACTGCAGCCATGAAATTAAAAGACGCTTGCTCCTTGGAAGGAAAGTTATGACCAACCTAGATAGCATATTAAAAAGCAGAGACATTACTTTGCCAACCAAGGTCCATCTAGTCAAGGCTATGGTTTTTCCAATGGTCATGTATGGATGTGAGAGTTGGACTGTGAAGAAAGCTGATCGCTGAAGTGAAGTCACTCAATTGTGTCCGACTCCTTGCTACCCCGTGGACTGTTGCCTACCAGGCTCCTCTGTCTGTGGTATTCTCCAGGCAAGAGTACCGGAGTAGGTTGCCAGAACGCCGAAGAATTGATGCTTTTGAACTGTGGTGTTGGAGAAGACTCTTGAGAGGCCCTTGGACTGCAAGGAGATCCAACCAGTCCATTCTAAAGGAGATCAATCCTGGGTGTTCATCGGAAGGATTGATGCTAAAGCTGAAACTAATACTTTGGCCACCTCATGCGACGAGTTGACTCACTGGAAAAGACTCTGATGCTGGGAGGGATTGGGGGCAGGAGGAGAAGGGGACGACAGAGAATGAGATGGCTGGATGGCATCACCGACTCGATGGACATGAGTTTGAGTGAACTCCAGGAGTTGGTGATGGACAGGGAGGCCTGGCGTGCTGTGATTCATGGGGTCGCAAAGAGTCGGACACGACTGAGCAACTGAACTGAACTGAAGAAGAAAATAAAATAATCCTGTCCCTTCTCCTTCAAATTATTCAGTGCTATCTAACTATCTACCTACCTACCAATCTACATGAAGCATACTACTTCAGAAGTCCTCATGGGATTTACTGGCCTGAAGACAGATAAGAAAAAAATTCTATTTCAGGTGGGTTGGTGAATAAAAGGGAATAAGAGCACCAAAGGTATTCACAGACCTATGCTCCAACTCCAGGCACAAATAGGGACACTGGACAGGTCTACTAAATAACCCGTAAAGGCTAAAGACACAGTTGTGCGGTTTATGAACACAGCAAGGGGGACTTCTAATACCCTACTGGGCTCCTCTCAGACTGTTCTCTTTCAGGGCAGCCTCCATTCTCCATTTCAGCTCTGCTGGGAAGGATGCTCTGGCACACAAAACACAATATTAACTCTCCCCCAGAGACAGTCTTGACAAAGCTGGCTCAGTCAACTGAATAAACCTGTCAATTAGCAGTGGGAGATGGGGGGAAGAAAGGTCAAAACTTCTAAGATTTGTTTGTGGCCTTTGTACCATGTGCTTCAAAGTAATGCAAGACAGGTAGAGGCTGAACTATTTCTCCCTCAAAAGGGAAATGTAAACCCTTATCAAGAGATCAAGAAGAAACTCTTGATAGTTTATTTTGTTACATACAGGAATTTTTTTTTTATGTTGTTAAAAAACACTATGTTTATACACGACAGGTAAGAAACTGGAATAGGAGTGATTTTGCATTTTACCTCATACACTCTGTAATGTCTAAAAACTTCCCCAGGTAAACATTATTATAATTTAGAAATGGTATATGGTTTTCAGACTTCCATTAAATTTCCAGGCTATAATTCCTAAGTTTTAAGTTCAGAAGAGAAGTACTACAGCCTGCAGACAAACTGTGAGATAATAGTCAACATGATTATTTCTAGGTAAGAATTTACCTGTTAAGTTTGTATGAAAATCTTTTCATATCACAGACTAAACAGTTTAAGTATATCTCATCTGACAAAATAAAATAACTTTTTCTTGTAGCCCACAAAACTAGACATAACTTCTTTTTCTTAATTTAACAGTCTATAAACTTTCTCATCCACAAGATTAAAAAATTGTCCATAAGGAGTATGATGGAAATAAAATTTCTACCTTGCCTAACAAGACTCTAATAAAGATTTATCTACAACTCCTTTCTTTCCTAGAATGTAAACTAAGATTTTACGTGAAAGATGAGAGGAAAAATAAAGGACAGTTACTCACTGGAAAAGACTGATGCTGGGAAAGGTTGGGGGCGGGAGGAGAAGGGGATGGCAGAGAATGAGATGGCTGGATGGCATCACCGACTCTATGGACATGAGTTTGAGTGAACTCTGGGAGTTGGTGATGGACAGGGAGGCCTGGCGTGCTGTGATTCATGGGGTCGCAGAGAGTCGAACTCGACTGAGCGACTGAAATGAACTGAACCTTTTAGTTCTTATCAGTGTAGCTCATTAAAATGAAAGAGAGTTACTTTGTATTCTGCCCTGCCTCTCATGGTGCCACAGGTACTCCAGCATTTGCTGACTTGTACACCTCCCTCTTCTTTTCACAGCTATTTGTAAGGCCTCCTCAGACAGCCATTTTGCTTTTTTGCATTTCTTTTCCATGGGGATGGTCTTGGTCCCTGTCTCCTGTACAATGTCACGAACCTCCGTCCAGAGTTCATCAGGCACTCTATCAGATCTAGTCCCTTAAATCTATTTTTCACTTTCACTGTATAATCATAAGGGATTTGATTTAGGTCATATCTGAATGGTCCAGTGGTCTTCCCTACTTTCTTCAATTTAAGTCTGAATTTGCCAATAAGGAGTTCATGATCTGAGCCACAGTCAGCTCTTGGTCTTGTTTTTGCTAACTGTATACAGCTTCTCCATCTTTGGCTGCAAAGAATATAGTCAATCTGATTTCGGTGTTGACCATCTGGTGATGTCCATGTGTAGAGTCTTCTCTTGTGTTGTTGGAAGAGGGTGTTTGCTATGACCAGTGCATTCTCTTGACAAAACTCTATTAGCCTTTGCCCTGCTTCATTCCGTGCTCCAAGGCCAAATTTGCCTGTTACTCCAGGTGTTTCTTGACTTCCTACTTTTGCATTCCAGTCCCCTATAATGAAAAGGACATCTTTTTTGGGTGTTAGTTCTAAAAGGTCTTGTAGGTCTTCATAGAACAACTTCGGCTTCTTCAGCGTTACTGGTTGGGGCATAGGCCTGGATTACTGTAATATTGAATGGTTTGCCTTGGAAACGAACAGAAATCATTCTGTCGTTTTCAAGATTGTATCCAAGTACTGCATTTCGGACTCTTTTGTTGACCATGTTGGCTACTCCATTTCTTCTAAGGGATTCCTGCCCACAGTAGTAGATATAATGGTCATCTGAGTTAAATTCACCCATTCCGGCTATGGTTTTTCCCGTGGTCATGTATGGATGTGGGAGTTGGACTGTGAAGAAAGCTGATCGCCGAAGAATTGATGCTTTTGAACTGTGGTGTTGGAGAAGACTCTTGAGAGTCCCTTGGACTGCAAGGAGATCCAACCACCATTCTAAAGGAGATCAACCCTGGGTGTTCATTGGAAGGACTGATGCTAAAGCTGAAACTCCAATACTTTGGCCACCTCATGCGACAAGTTGACTCACTGGAAAAGACTCTGATGCTGGGAAAGGTTGGGGGCAGGAGGAGAAGGGGATGACCGAGAATGAGATGGCTGGATGGCATCACCGACTCTGTGGACATGAGTTTGAGTGAACTCTGGGAGTTGGTGATGGACAGGGAGGCCTGGCGTGCTGTGATTCATGGGGTCGCAAAGAGTCGGACACAACTGAGCGACTGAACTGAACTGAACACCTCCCTCACGACTCTCTGCTCAAATGTCAACTCCCCTGAGCATTCCGTTTAGAACTTCAACCCCTATTTCTCCCTAACCCTTCATAACAACACTGTTTTCAATAAAGCAGAATGATGTCCCCATTTTGTGAAAAGCTATGAGGATAGGAAAAGCAGGATGTATCCAATCCTCCCACCATCCACATGAATTCACTACAGTGGCTGGCAGGATATTATAAACAAACAAACAAAAAATGCTTTGGTTTTCCAGAAGCAACATAATTTACAATTATACTAAAAAGTCAGTTCCAAATTTCAGAAAAACCTACCCACATTTCTAATTCTCTGGTTTAAAAAGTAAGAAGACATAAATGAGTGAGAAGAGTTTTTCTAAAATTATTTTCAAATGAGTGGGGGAAAGAAAAATCCTGAAGGGAGGTACACGAAACAGACAAATCTGGGCTATATTTGATATTTCAACAAACTGATTCAAGACTGTCATCTCATCATCATAATATTATCTACACAGAAGTTTAAGGAGAGAAATTAAATATTTAGAAGATAAGAATAGTATTTATTTCACATAGAATGCAGAACACTGCGACTCAGTGATTTTAGGATGCCATCTTTGAGTAAAGTTCAAGATGATAACCACAAAGGAATGTGTAAGTTATGAAGACTGATAATAATTCTTGAAAATGTATTATTTGCCAATGCAAACAGATTTGTTTATTCCACAACTTACACATTACCTAAAATTTTATCAAATTCATCTGAGACCCAACAAATTTTGTATTTCACAAAGAGGAATGCTGGAGTGTATGGTCAGAACATAATTTCAACCTCAGTTCTGTCATTTACTATAGCTATAAACAAGTAAATATGCTACAACCTACTTTCTCTGTGCCTTATTTTCTTAATCTATAAAACAGCAATGTTAATATACTGTTGTGAAGAACTGGTAACATAAAATGTGAAGCAATTAAAACTCTAGACTCTCAATAAAAGTTGTTTTCAACAAACACAAGCACCAGGTAGACCAGTGGGGCCAAACTTCCACAACTTGATAAAATATTAAAATCCTACTGGATGCCATTGTAATGGTTGTCATGTGAAATAAAAAAAAAAAAAAAAAAAACAAAAACAACCCTCATATGCAGACTCTAATCCAAATCTAAGCCGATTCTATAGCTGGGGTTGCTAGTCACTACTCCTCGTAGCATCTCCAGCAGGGTTCTCAACACAATACATATATGTCTGTATTGCATTGAATCCAGAATATTCCCTAAATATAATGCTTTCCCGAGTCACAGCCAGATTGCAACAGTAAGGATCAGGGTCTTTCCCAATGCTGTCTCCCCTCTATCAAAAATATTCATTATACTGAAAAACCAAGCAACTCAAGTAATACCTTCCTCCGTGAAGCCATCCTTAGAGGAGATGGGAGAAAGCAGGAGTCAGCGGCAACTCCTCTGCTGTTACAACTGAAAAGCAGCCAACAGGTAACACGCAAACAAAAGAATGTATCTGTGTTCCAGGAAAATCTCCTTCACGGACACTGAAATATTACTCCTCTTTTGATTTTTTTCAACCATTTAAAAATGTGAGAATATCACGAGCCTTACAAAAGCAGGCAGTGGGCCCAATTTGGCCCATAGGCCATAGTCTATTGACATCAGGTGTAGAAGAGAGAGATTACACTTTAGATCTAAATAAACCTGGGATAGAACCCCTAACTCTGTGATCGGTTACTTGTGTGACTTTGGACAAGACACTAAGCCTCAGTTTTGTCTACTATAAAACGGACATAACAGCACTGACCGTGAGGCTGAAAGAAAAAAAAACAACAACAGCACCTCATACAATGTCTAATACAGCAGACCGTCAGTGAGTGACTGCATTCACCCTTTCCAGTTGGAAACAAATTCTCCTCTCCTGGATTCTCATAGCATTTAACTTGCACAACTAAGGTCTACAGATATTTAAATTCAAAGCCTTATATTTAACATATCTAGATACGAGTTCCATCTCTCCTATTAGATTAAAAGCTTCATCATAATGAGTGGGGTCAGTTTTGCACAATGAAGAATTACATATGATACCTAATAAATATTGTTAATATTTTTTAAATAAATGAAGATTAAGAGGGATGGTCACATGTATGTGCACAGCAGTAAATTCTTTTGTTTGGCTAGAGTAGAGAGCCGGCAGGAAGGATAGTACGAAATGAAACAAATGTTATCTTCGGTTGATATCAAGTGGGGAAAGAGTGTTGGGAAAGGAAGTGAGAACTGGTGGAGTATTGTTAGTAATGAGAGGAGTCAACATTTACATGCTTATGCTTCAGGCATGTGGTTTTGCAAATACAAGAGTTAAGGATGATATCTTTCTCCTTTAAATTACATGGAGTAACAGAGGTGAAACATTATCTCCGGTCTTCTGGTGTACAATGTGAAATATGTCTAATGTCTTAATTTTAAATTTGAATGTACTACCACAGTGAACAGGCCCCATCAAACAGGAAAAATGTATATCCTAAGGATCAAGCAAGACTCAACCATTTATCAGTCAGTCTACTCTCCCACATCAGTCCCAGAACTCCAACAGTCACCTGCCTAGGAGTGACTTCCATGTATTTTTTAGGTCCAGCCATGCCCATTCTCCCAAGCTTTCATTGAAGAAACAGCCTGACCTGACCCTGAAAGACAGACCTTGGTTCAAATCCTAACCATATCTCTTACCAGATATGGATGAGTCACTTTAAGCATTTCTAGCCTGTTTCTTCAGCTTTGGCATCAGTCCTTCCAATGAACTGAACTGAACTGAACTGAGCCTTCATCTGGTTTATTTACTTAGAAAGTTGTGAGGATTACATGAGAACAAGTAAAACTATTGACCTGGGGCCCAGCTTCCCAGCTGATCAGTCCAGGTCTTCTGGGTAAACATCCCCTCTTAGCATCCCACTAACATGACAAACTATCGAAGAACTGAATCTGTCACTTCTTTTCAGATTTCTGCTGATGAGTTAACCACCTTTCCAGTCCAAGACTTACTTGGAATCTCTCCCTCATCCTTTGTGATGTTCTGTTCTGTGTACTGAGTATCCCAATATCCCAATACTTAGATATTGATGATTTTAACTATTATTCCTTGGCAGTGAACAACTGTTCAAATAGGGGAATAACAGAATCACAGCTTTTAATATTAGCAATACATGGAATGTACTAGAAGAGGGGACAACAAGGAGGCTTTTGTAACATATTGGAGAAGATAGGTGGGCCTAGACAAATGTAGTAGAGCAAAGGAAATGGAATCAAGAGATGCTGTTTGATGGAATTACAAGAACTTGGAGACCAACCAGTTACAGAGAAGTAGGCAGAACAGGTGATTTTTTAAGATTTATAGTGGCAGACTCACTATTCATGACCTATTAACCCACTCACCTTTATCAATACTTTAAAGAAAAAATTTTTTCACTCTTTACAAGTTACACTGCTTAGGGTAAATGAGTCAAGTTTTGTTATCATTCCTTAAACATATTCTCTGTTCTTAATGAATTATGGTGAAGAAGGCTGATCGCCGAAGAAGTGATGCTTTTGAACTGTGGTGCTGGAGAAGACTCTTGAGAGGCCCTTGGACTGCAAGGAGATCCAACCAGTCCATTCTAAAGGAGATCAATCCTGGGTGTTCATTGGAAGGACTGATGCTAAAGCTGAAACTCCAATACTTAGGCCACCTCATGCGACGAGCTGACTCACTGGAAAAAAGTCTGATGCTACGAGGGATTTGGGGTGGGAGGAGACGGGGATGACAGAGAATGAGATGGCTGGATGGCATCACCGACTTGATGGACATGAGTTTGAGTGAACTCCAGGGGTTGGTGATGGACAGGGAGGCCTGGCGTGCTGTGATTCATGGGGTCGCAAAGAGTCGGACACGACTGAGTGACTGAACTGAACTGATTGTTTGAAAAGATTACTTACCGACATTTAAACATTTATAACACTCTATCTTCAACACGGTGGGGAGGGGAGATAAAAATAAGATTTTGCTTTCGTAGGACCAAACTTAGAAACTGAGAAAGGCACATAAGCTAATAATTACATCAGTGTTATCTGTGCTACAAATAAAGCTGCACAAAGTACTATAAGAAAGGCCCCAAATATAATCACCTTCATTTTCCTAGGGTATTTATAAAAGTCTAAGTAATCTTAAGGAGAGAAAGGTATTTTGTCCGTATCTTCCAATTTACTTTTCAACTTCATTCTAATTTTTTCAGCTTGGTTATCGTGAATCCCATTTTGATACTACTAATCTGCTGTTGTGTTACAAATCACTGGCTACAAATCCTATCTTAAAAGTTTCCCAATTCCCACATTACATCTGTGCTCCGAATGGATCACGGACAGAAACAGATCAATATTAATTTTATTTAAACCATCATAAAAAGAATCACTTAGTTTTTTAGATAGAGCATCTTTATCAATGCCAATGTCACTAATCATTTTCCTAATGCTATAGATAAACGGACATTAATTCTCTAGGTTTGTAATAGAGGAAAAATATTTTTATATTAAGTATTTTATAAATTATATCATTTTTATCCCTTGGGATTTTTCAGACAGGCTCAGATTTCAAACTCTACCTGCTTCTGTAAAATAAGTTTACAAAAAGCTCTCAGCTGAGAATAACTGAGCAGAGGGCTGTCACTTTTCTCAGCTCTTGTACCAAAGCAGTGACTTCTGCCCAGATGTTTGTGACCAAAGGGAAGAAAGAGCTATAAAACTAGTAATGCAGAAACATAAGGACAGAACACTGGATTTAAGATGATCCAAAGTAAATTAAAATAATTTTTAAGAACTCTGTAGAGAACTGACAGGCCAAGAAGAAAACCCAGAGAAATAAAACAGATGAATAAACATGTACAAAGACAAAACAACACCAGTTTACTAAGCAAAAAGTGAAATTCATTCTAGATTCTCAATTTACCTACACGCTTATGGCAAAAGTTAGATAAAAATAATGTATTTTCTCTCTTACAATAAATATAAATTATACCCAAAGCCATAAGATGTCAGACAATCTGTAGGTTAGTTAGAAATAGGGAGGAAAAACCTATACTTGAAGTTTCCATGCAGCTTCCAATTTTTATGGTCAGTTCAATTTCAGCAGTTCATTTTTCATTTGGTTGTTTGTAGCTTAGTAGATGGCTGGGACCCCAAGGAAACTCACAACAACAGATTTAATGATTATATGATAATGACTACACTAATAAAAGTCCAATCACCAACTGAAATATTAATTTTAAGGGAAAGTATTTCTGATTCCAAGAAAGGAGTCCAGGGCCACATCTATTCCAAATGTGGTCTCAACGATAAGATCACCAACCCCACACAGTAGGGACCCAGCCCCTCACACCCACAAACTCATCTTTTACCTGGTTCCTTGAAAGTAGAGATTCCATATTTTATTGTGCATAACAACCACTCTGGGGACATATCTTTAACAAATCATGATACTGATAACTACTCCAGTAGGTGGTTTGGATATCACACTGAGAAACAATGCTTTTAGAGGCTTTGGCTGGGCAAAATGGAAGAGAATGACAGTGGTGGCAGGTGCTTATAGAAAACACCCTGAAGCATCTAAATCTCTAGAAGGGCAGAACTTAGGGAGGGAGTAGGCTATGAGAAGAAGGTAATAGTGGCCATAAATGTAGGTTACCTGAAAGGAGACAATTACTTTATATGGAATCCACAGATAAGAGAATAAGCATCAATTTTTTTTTTTAAAATGCAAACCTACTGAAATGCAAGCCTAACAATGGGCCCTTGCTCTGGAGTGGGTATAACTGAGGGACCAGGACCCAAAGAGAGAGTGTTCTGTAGCCACATGAAGGGGACATGGAGTGTAGGAGGGGGCTGAGGGCAATTCTGAGCTCTTGCAAACAGATGATAAATAAAAATAAAACAGGAAACACGATATACTTTACCTTCATGCTTAGACTAAAAGTCAATTTCAGGATCTGGTACTAAAGGGAGGTACAGGCTTGGCCAACAAGAATATTGCAAAATGTGTGTTAGTTGCTCAGTCGTGTCTGATTTTTTGCAACCCCACGGGCTGCAGCCTGCCAGGTTCTCCTGTCCATGGAGTTCTCCAGGCAAGAATACTGGAGTGGGTTGCCATTCCCTTTCCAGGGGAATCTTCCTGATCCAGCTATTGAACCCAGGTCTCACGCATTGCGCAAACTTGCCATGAAATCATCTGTCTTCAAAATACACACACACATCCCTCTTTCAAATTAGTAAGAGAGAAAAGCCAGGCTGACCTCCCCGCTGAGGCTGAGTTCTGCCATCTCAAAACAATAAATATTTAAACAGAAAAATATTTTAGAACAAAGTCATTCAAACCAATAGTCTATTAGGCTAAAAATGACAAACCCTGTAATAGTCTTAATGTCTCCAACCTCTCAAGAGCTCTTTCTTCCAGATCTCCTTAAAGCAGTATTGAGAACCTCAAACCTCTGTGAATCACGTCTTCTACTGGCAACAAGAGACCACAAGAGATACTCCGGGTCGGCTACCTGCTTCCTTGGAAATGAAAGGATCTTACACACAAATAATGGTTGACTGTCTATTCTATCCAATGCAATTGGTGATTTATACAGTGCATGGATAATTATTCTTTTTCTCAACAAAACTTTTCACTCCAATTTAAATTAATTTAGTCTTTACTGTGTCTTCATGGGCAATTAAGTTTTGTGTCTTCTCTATGTTAAACTGAAATATCCTTAAAATTATCCACAACTTGCGTTCAGAGTAAGTCATTAGCAAGATTTTGTTGTGTGTGCTGAATAATAAAATATTTAATCATTCTTCATAGATTTTTGCACTGAATGTTCTATTACAGTCTACCTCTTTAAAATGAGTAATTTGTATGATATGTATATACAATAATAGACAAAAATTTTCCCCATACCCTTTACAGGACAAAACTGCACTTGCCTGGCAACCATAGTTAACATGATGGTTTATATTTCCTCTAGTCATTTCAAGAGTAAAGCCCCTAAACAGATCAGGGACTGAGTCATATACTACTTTACAGTAGCTTCCTCACCAAACAATAAGCACACTGTAATTGACGTTTAAAAAATACATGCTAAACTGAATTAACCAGGTAGTTGAATATCTGCTTCTGAAGTTGTCTATAAAAAAAGATAGGGATCTTTCTCTCAATAGCTTACGAACTCTGAAGGAAGTTCACTACAACGTAATCACTCACAAATATTTACTACAGAAGGAGTTATTCATATATATACATATTAACTGAGAAGCTACATGTGAGAGTACATGCTATGTACTGTGGCAAATGAGAAGAAAAATGAGCCTCTGCTCTCAACAATTCTCACCCAGGATGACCCAAGAATCTTCCTTTTAATAGTTCTTTCTTCTAGCTTAACCTCAACCTAATGAATTTTCCAAGCAGCTGCCAGTGAACTTTCTAAAATAAAACCTAAATCAGGTATTGCTAATTACTTCTCTTCTTAAAATCCTAGATTCCTCAATGACTACAACTCAAGTCCCAATACTTCTGCATGGAAGTCATGCTCCCTGCAAAATTCATCTATTCGGCTTCAATTCTTGCCATCAAATTATTTACTGGGTACTTACCATGGATGATCAGACACTCTGTTCTAGGTGCTGGGGAACAGTGATTAAAAATACAGGGTTCCTGCCCTTACGGAGTCTACCTTCTAGTAGAGAGACGGATAATGAACAGGTGAGTAAAACAAGAAATAGAAGGAGTGGTGCGGAGAGAAACTAAGCAACAAAGTGGTCAGGGAAAAAGCCGGTTGGAGGGGTAGAGAACCCTCTGAACTACTGATTAGATTTTATCTTTCAATATTTTCCCCCCAAATATATTCTAAAAAGCTTTTGGTATTTATTTCCAGGGTATTCTGGGTAATCTATTTTTTGTTTTTAAAGTTGATTTTTATTTTTAGGAAATTATACATGTACATGATAGTGAACCCAATGGATACAGAAGAATTTATGACAGAAAACGGCAGTCTCCCCCCACCCCACTTCCCTTCACCAGTCCTCTTGGGAATGATCCTCTGTTAACGGTTTCTTAAAAGGCAGAGGCTCCAAGGCTGGAGGCTTCCTAGAGTATGTGCTCAGTTGCTCGGTTGTGTCCAACTCTTTGTGATCCCATGGACAGCGGCCCATCAAGCTTCTCTGTCCATGGGATTCTCCAGGCAAGAATACTAGAGTGGGTACCTCCTCCAGGGGATCTTCCCAACCCAGGGATCAAACTCAGGTCTCCTGAATTGCAGGCTACCGTAGGGTTATTGACTCCTCTCAGCTTTCCAGACTCAGATGTCATATCAATCTGCAGATCTGTGCACACAGAGAGTAGGACTTGGCCTCCCCAAGAGGCCACTGAAGGGGTCAGGTGTGGTAACCGTTTGAACAGCAAACTTTGACCAAAATGCGGGATGAGCCGTAGGTGAGAGGAAACCAGTAGATAAAAACATGTACCCATACTCAGGACAACTGGCAAGAGGAGCAGTAATCTATACAATGTCTCTTAAGACTTCTGCTGAAGCCAAGGCATCAGCAATGTCTTTTACAAAGCTTTGTCCAACCTTTCTCCTTTGTACTCTCTCCCCATTCCTTGTCCTGCTTTCCTGAGATTGTATTCCCCAATAAAGTACTGTCTCAGGCTCTGTTTTTAGGGCACATGGGCTAAGGAAATCATCTGAGACTTATCTCTTGTGTTTTCCATCTCTGCATCTTGAAGCTTGCATTTTGGGAAATATCTTCACTTTCTTTCCTTCTATGGCCTGTTTTGTTTTGACTATCAGATTCTTAATCTCTTACACTCTTTCACATTCTCAAATTGGTCCCTTCTCATTGTACCCAGTACTGGTTTTAGGCATGCCTTCTCTTCTTTAACCTTACTACGTTAGTTAGAATGCTTCTTTAAATTCTCCTCTGCCCCCTGGATTATGTTTCTGTTAGGGTTAGTTCTTCTTTTTGTTTCTTCTCTTCTCTTTCATGCTGAAAGTGCACTGGTGACCCAGGTACAAAACTTGGTTAGCTGGTGTGGGTCTCCTCTGCTATCCTATAAGGAAATCTGTTCTCTTACTGGGTCTCTTCCTAGAATTAAAATTCTAATTGGGAACTCAGTATGAGATAAGGAAGAGCACGTCAATGGTTTTCAGGCTCGTTTCAGTGTATGCAACGACCTCTTCCTAGGCCCCAAATATCAGATTAAAGAAGGGGTGCCAATATTTAATACAAAAAGTTAAATTTCACCAAACATTTTTGATAAATTTATTTGGAGTTAAACAACCTGGGGGTTTTGGTTTTTCTTTTTTTAAATGCTGGAGAAAAGAGGCAGCAATAGTAAACACTGGCTACTTCCACTGGGAAGGGGCTGGAAAGGCTATCGAGGCCAAGCAGTTGAATCAAACCTTGCAGAATGGACACGAAATCCGTTGTCCATCCCTTCTTCACTCCTGCTCTGAACCCCGAGCCTCTTGGGGTTCCCGCAAGGCAAACCAGCTTTCACAACACTCACAGCCTCCTGGTAAAAACTGGCAGGCTTTAGCTTCTCCTCCATTCATCCATCAACTGGTTCCTTTTTGTTTTCTTTTAAAGAAATATGTTTAACTTTTGTTCATAACAACTCTTCACCCTCTTCCGTTGTGTTTGCTGTTCTTGGTTTATTTCTTTTTGCACTTCTATATTGCTATTTCAGTGGAGTCTTATAAGAGATGTAAGGCAAGTAAGGTATCTATCATTCTGACTCAGAGGTCATAATTTATTTCCTGGAAAGGATTTCAACCATAAGTAAATTACAGAATTCCAGGTTCCTTTTTCATTTTTAGATAAGACATTGGTTTAATGGACTTCTATGTTTCTTTAACCATTTAACAATACTAAGATTTATTAAAGGCAAATGAGAGAAGTTAAAGGAAGATGAGAAGTGTTTAGCACAATTCTAAAAACAGCCCTTTTACTTACACTTTAGGCAATTACATACATCTAGATTACACGAAGTAAAAAAAGAACTCAAAGAAGAGCAGAAATAGATGTGTACTTTACTTCTAGTCCTAGTCCAAGTGCCATGTACAAGTACATCCAACACTATGAGCTAAACATTATTCTAAGTCCTGAAAAACAAGACTTTCAAGGGTCTAATCACTCTCAAAATATAAACAAAAAGCAAGTATTTATCAATTAAAATGTGTAACTCTTCATCTTCCTCCTTCTTCACAAATGTAATAGTGGCCAATATCAGAATGCAGTTTAAAGGAAGGAAAACAATTCCCATTATTCTATTGATCTCTAACACACAAATCAATAAGGCATACTACAGACTCCAACCCCTCAATGGCAATGAAATAGAAACTAGTGGCTGCAATATTTATTCCTTCCTCAAAATGAGGCAAGTAAATCTAGAAAAGAAATTAAAAGTCCTATGTTGGGAGAAGTCATGAAAAAAATCTATCATGGAGAAACTGTCATTACTAACCAGGAAAACCTAGTCCTATCTCAAAGAAAGGGAAGTTATTCAACTTCAGAAAGGTGGCATGCAGAAAACCAAGAGCAGAGATCTAAAATCAGTTCCTAAGAGCACTAAAAAGAAGCTATCTATATGGATGTGAGACTTGGACTATAAAGAAAGTTGAGTGCCGAACAATTAATGCTTTTGAACTGTGGTGTTGGAGAAGACTCTTGAGAGTCTCTTGGACTGCAAGGAGATCAAACCAATCCATTCTAAGGGAGATCAGTCCTGAATATTCACTGGAAGGTCTGATGCTGAAGCTGAAACTCCAATACTTTGGACACCTGATGTGAAGAACTGAGTCACTGGAAAAGACCCTGATGCTGGGAAAGATTGAAGGCAGGAGGAGAAGGGGATGACAGAGGATGAGATGGTTGGATGGCACCACTGACTTGATGGACATGAGTTTGAGCAAGCTCCGGGAGTTGGCAACGGACAGGGAAGCCAGGTGTGCTGCAGTCCACGGGGTCGCAAAGACTGGGACGTGACTGAGCAACTGAAATAACAGATTTTAATGATTGGTTGGTAACAAAAACGCTCCCAGGTTTCATCCACATTTCCTGTTTCCAAGTCAAGACAAATGCTCAAAAAGCAAACAAAGCCAAAAATCTTCAAGCACTTCAAAGGGCACATTTATTTCTTCTGACTTATAATCTTTCTTCCTTAGAACTTCATTATATTATCACATCAACTAGACTATCCAGCTTAATTCAAGAATAATTTTCCAGCAAAGAACACTCAAGATATCTGAGTTCACCTTTTAACTCATTTTCATATTTTTCTCTCTAGGAACAAGGGGCATACAGACTTCACATTTTAGCCTCGACAGACTAAACATCTTTTATTAAAGGCCTGGAGGTTTCTAAGAAGATGTACTGAACTGGAGAACTAGCTCCAGTTCTTCTGTACTAAGCTGTATGACCTTGGACAGCTCACTTCCTCTGGGGTTCTGTTTCCTGATTAGTAAAGCTCATTACAGCTCTTAGAATCTGATTCTGTGAGAAAGAGACCTTACCCAAGGGACAGAATATAGTGAGAAAAAGAAGAAACTTTAGGTACACCATGTGAAACTGCGTTTTCTTCTGTAATAGTCAGCAAAGTGCCATTAAAAGCTTCTCAACAGAGCCAGTGCTTTGATTTCTCTCTTACCCTGTACAAATGCTCCCATATGATATACTAAGCCATCAAACTGTAAGAGCTGAGATAAAATTTCAGGAAATGAAAGTTATGTATAGAATAGTTAAATCGATCAATTCGGTACTTAGCCCAGAGGAACCTAAGGCTCTAAGAAAATTAGCAGACATTTCTCAAGGTTCTGTCTAAAGGTAAATTACAGAGATTTTTCTTACGTTAAAGAAAAAGTTAAATAAATATTAAGGCCTGTATCCTTTATATGATACTTAAGGTCAGTCAGTTCAGTCGCTCAGTTGTGTCCGACTCTTTGCGACCCCATGAATCACAGCACGCCAGGTCTCCCTGTCCATCACCAACTCCCGGAATTCACTTAGACTCATGTCCATCGAGTCGGTGATGCCATCCAGCCATCTCATCCTCTGTCGTCCCCTTCTCCTCCCGCCCCCAATCCTTCCCAGCATCAGACTCTTTTCCAGTGAGTCAACTCGTCGTATGAGGTGGCCAAAGTATTGGAGTTTCAGCTTTAGCATCAGTCCTTCCAATGAACACCCAGGACTGATCTCCTTTAGAAAGGACTGGTTGGATCTCCTTTCAGTCCAAGGGACTCTCAAGAGTCTTCTCCAGCACCACAGTTCAAAAGCATCAATTCATCGGCGATCAGCTTTCTTCACAGTCCAACTCTCACATCCATACATGACCATTGGAAAAACCATAGCCTTGACTAGACGGACCTTTGTTGGCAAAGTAATGTCTCTGCTTTTTAAAATACTATCTAAGAAGAGGTGGCAAGAATACACAGAAGAACTGTACAAAAAAGATCTTCACGACCAAGATAATCATGATAACATGATCACTGAACTAGAGCCAGACATCTTGGAATGTGAAGTCAAGTGGGCCTTAGAAAGCATCACTACAAACAAAGCTAGTGGAGGTGATGGAATTCCAGTTGAGCTATTTCAAATCCTGAAAGATGATGCTGTGAAAGTGCTCCACTCAATATGCCAGCAAATTTGGAAAACTCAGCAGTGGCCACAGGACTGGAAAAGGTCAGTCTTCATGCCAATCCCAAAGAAAGGCAATGCCAAAGAATGCTCAAACTACCGCACAATTGCACTCATCTCACACGCTAGTAAAGTCATGCTCAAAATTCTCCAAGCCAGGCTTCAGCAATATGTGAACCGTGAACTCCCAGATGTTCAAGCAGGTTTGAGAAAAGGCAGAGGCACCAGAGATCAAATTGCCAACATCCGCTGGATCATGGAGGAAGCAAGAGAGTTCCAGAAAAACATCTATTTCTGTTTCACTGACTCTGCCAAAGCCTTTGACTGTGTGGATCACAATAAACTGTGGAACATTCTGAAAGAGATGGGAATACCAGACCACCTGACCTGCCTCTTGAGGAACCTGTATGCAGGTCAGGAAGTAACAGAACTGTACATAGAACAACAGACTGGTTCCAAATAGGAAAAGGAGTACATCAAGGTTGTATATTGTCACCCTGCTTATTTAACTTCTATGCAGAGTACATCATGAGGAACGCTGGGCTGGAAGAAGCACAAGCTGGAATTAAGATTGCTGGGAGAAATATCAATAACCTCAGATATGCAGATGACACCACCCTTATGGCAGAAAGTGAAGAGGAACTCAAAAGCCTCTTGATGAAAGGGAAAGAGGAGAGTGAAAAGGTTGGCTTGAAGCTCAACATTCAGAAAACAAAGATCAAGGCATCTGGTCCCATCACTTCATGGGAAATAGTTGGGAAAGCACTGGAAACAGTGTCAGACTTTATTTTTTTGGGCTCCAAAATCACTGCGGATGCTGATTGCAGCCAGGAAATTAAAAGATGCTTACTCCTTGGAAGGAAAGTTATGATCAACCTAGATAGTATATTAAAAAACAGAGACATTACTTTGCCAACAAAGGTCCGTCTAGTCAAGGATACTTAAGGTAATGGCTATCATTTAAAAAAAAAAAGGACAGAAATAGCATAAACGCAGGAATAAGCTAAATGTGGATTCAAACCCAGGCTTTGCCATGTACGATTGTGTGACTGTGGACAAGTCACTTAACTTTTCAATTCCTCAATATTTTTATTTCCAAAATGAAGATAGCTATCCAGTGGGGTATCTGCAAGAATTAACTGAGAGCATGAATACAAAATTCTTTGCTTTCGGCTAAAAAAAAAAAAAACAAAACTGGTAGAAATAATAACTACCTATTGTGAAGGAAGAAGAAAAATGGGGGAAAGAATATACAGTCCACAATATAAACCTAAGAGTTGAGCTTTAACTTTCAAGTTCTTCAAGTTCTTTTTCACACAATAGCAATATCACTACCAATGTCGCGGGTGGTGGTGTTTGGTTCATATTCTTCTTACTAAAAGCTTTATATAAAATATAGGCTAAGTGAAATGAACTCAAACACAACACATACATTTCCAGTTTTTCCAAAATATCTCCTGGTTCCTCAAGAGAGAAAATGTTAAAGCATATACTTGGCTGAACTTCTGTTCACAGTTACTGCACAAGTAAGTGACAGGCAACCATTCCAACTCAAGAAAGCTCCACCCAGAGCCACACCACTCACTTTCTCTAGCAGGTACATGTTTAGTTCAACAGCGCCCCTGCCCCACTTAAATGTCCAGATAACCTGAAAACCATTTAAATAGCAGTGGCTGAAGGGTTTCTAAAGATTCATAAATCTCAGACCAATGCTCATCATTTTCACTGTCCACAGTGCCCTGTCTTCTCCACTGCTGAAGTAAGCAGAGGGTACTCGACTTTTCTCCCTTCCTCTTCTGCAGGACTACAATGACAGGGAATCCACAGGACAAAGGCATCTCTCTCCTTTTCCACAACAGACCACAAATCATGCTCAACTACAAAAACACGGAAACCCTCTTCTTCCTGTGATCTTATCCATGTATTCTTAAAAAACTATTTTTAACTGTGATTAGATCAGTCCTAGACTCTCTCTGAAATTATTCTACCACTGGGTCTCACTTAATACTCAAAAATTTGCTTCTAGATCCACTTAATATCTTACCTAACACACACACACAATATGCCATAGCCTTTTCTCACTCCTTCCCTTTCTGTCAAATTCCCCAAACTAATTCTTTTCTCATCTGAACTTCTAAAGGTACTTTATGGACATCATATCCATTTAATTTACCATATTCTACCTTGGTATTTTAATTATTCTTTTGCATCATATGCATTCTTCTCCAACACTGCTTGAAATTATTGTTCAGCTGATTTTTCATTCATAAATTAGGAATCCATTATATGAAATATCATGCAATTTTTTTTTAAAATAAGTGTTCTCATTTCTGCTTTCAATTAGGATGGAATAACGAGGACAAGATTTATCTTGCCACCTCAAACAACTAAAAACAGAAAAAGTACATGAAGCCTGGAGAACGTTCTCAAGCCATGGCACAAAGAGGGAAGCCAGGCAGCTCTCCATGAGTTGAGGAGATAAAGCTTCAAGTCCAGGGAAGTCAAGACAGCTAGAGGTCACAGGGGAGAGCACTGCAGGAGACAGAACTGCACAGAGAGAATTCTGAAGACCCACAGAGGGTTCCCCTCAATAACTCAGTTAAATGATAGCATATGTAAGAAACTACTGAAAGAATTGAAGGGAACAGTGCTAAGAGCTCACACAGTGTCAGAAATAGAGCCTGTTCTCCAAAATGAGAGCAGAAAATCTGATAGTTTAAAAAGCATCAGTTACAGTACTAAGAAGAGTCTTGCCTCAAAAGCAAGATAGACTAATAAACACAGCTCTGGTCCTATCTAACAAAAATAAGTCCTGAAAGGATTAAACTATTTCCAAGAAAGTCAGCTGTGTTGTACACAAAGCTCAAGAATATTTATAAGCAGAAAACAAACAAACAAACAAACAACCCATCTAGCATCTAACAAGGTACAACTCACAACGTCTGGTATCCATTCAAAAATTATCATGCATTCAAAGAAGCAGAAAAATACAACCCATAATGATAAGAAAGATCAACCAACTGCAACTGATCCAGAAGGAATATAGATGTTAGAATTAACAGATAATGACATTAAAACGTCTGTATTCCACATGTTCAAGAAAACTGAGCGTGTGTTAAGAGGCATGGGAGGTACAAAAAGATCTGCATCAAAATTCAAGAGATGAAAACTATATTATCTGAGTGTAAAAAAATTCTATTGGACTAATAATAACAGACACTGTAAAAGATCAGTACACTAAATACTACCACAACAGATCCGCAACATAAACTACCCAAAGGAAATACACAGAGAGTAAAAAAGACTAAGAGTAATGAACAGAAAGCCTTGAAAATAACATGGGATGGTTACGGTCTAATATATACTGGTGATGACAGTTTTTTTCAAAATTGAAGAAGAGCTGATTTACAATGTTGTGTTAGCTTCAGGTGTACAGCAAAGAGACTCAGTTTTATGTAGATTCTTTTTCATATTCTTTTCCATTATAGATTATTACAAGATATTGAATATAGTTTCCTGTGCCATACAGTAGGTCCTTGTTATTTATCTCTTTTATATGTAGTAGTTACGAATTTATCCCTTCCCTGCACACCACCTGCATCCTCCCCCTCCAACTTCTCCCTAAACTTTTTAAAAGAATCTACTCCTGGTCATCTTGAGTGGAAGGAAAAGGGAGAACGAGATAGCTTGCAGTCAATATACCATATTTGGTATACTTATTATGGGTTATCAGTCCCTAAACTTTCACTGTCACCTTTTCACATTCTTTGCCTTTCTACACTTATTGGAGTCATACTCTCTTTCCTTTCCTCTTTCCTGACCTCTCAAGCCAGAGCTCCTATGCCACTTACCCACATTCTATCTTCTGGATATATGCAGCCTTCCACTGGAAGATCTACAAGAGATTTGTGTGTTCCCCAAACAGCTGTTTGTGCCCAAAAGTCCTCCTTTCTTCTTGTCAAATAAAGCGTCCATTTCCAAAATGAAATTATATTTTAAGTATTAACTGATTTAAGTAATAAACAGGAGAATATATGTGACTTTAACTCTTCTGGTTTGAAATTGTCATGAAGTAACAAGTTAAATGTCATTAATCCAATCAAGATTAAATTGAACTAGATATGATGACAAACACAGGAGATACAGTCTCAATCCTAAAAGAAACTACAGTCTGATGGAAAAAAACAGACAAATGTACTCACAATTAGAGTAATACATACTATGGACTAAGAGACCAATACATACATAATGCCAAGGAAGCACAAAAAAGGGACAACTCTATGAGATAGGAAAGTTTTCTGAAGTGGGTGACATCTAAGCTGAATCTTTAAGGCAAGAAATAAATCATGTGGGGGAAAGTAATAATATATGAAAAATAATAAATTAATACGAAGAATTATATGAAAAGCAGGAAGGTACAAAATATGACCTATTTGGGGAATTGAAAGTGGTTCAGCAGAGTGGAGGGAGAAAGCAATTGAGAAAAGGAAAAGAATCGTCAAGATTTCTAGGAGGAAAAATGAAAGAAGCAAACCTTAATAGGGATTGAAGATGACCTGTCAAAGCTACTAGAAACCATGTCCCCATCATCAAGTTAGATGGGAAAGCTTCACCTCTTCTAAATATCAGGGTGAACTGCATCCCTCCAAGTCAGGGGTTGGCAAGCTACGGCTTTTGTCCAAAGCTGGTCCACCACCTGCTCTGGACAATCTGAAAGCTAAGTGTAGTTTTTACATTTTCAAATAGTTAAAAAATTCAAAAGAAGAATATTTTGTGGCACATGGAAATAATATGAAACTAAAATTTTAGAAATGTTTATAAATAAAGTTTAACAAGAACATAGCCACTCCCATTCACTTACCAATCCTGGATGACCACTTTCATGTCACAACAGTAGAACTGAATAGCTGTAACAGAGACAGCATGGCTTGAAAAGCCAAAAAAATTTACTATCTATCTAGTCATTAATGGAAAAAGTTTATGGATTTCTGCTCTGAGTCTTTCAATCTCCCATCTCCTTCAATTAAATCTCAGATTACCTGTTAAGTTCTTATAAGAAACCTCCTAATATTAGATAAAAGACTAATTATATTATTTGTGGATATAAGAGTATTATTTTTTAATTTCATGAAGTAATTACTGATTTCCATTTCCATATTTTCTTCTTAAATATTCCTTTACTATGACATATCAAATTCTAATTGCAGAATTTTATCCTGCAATTCTAAATGAATTAAATATCTCTAGTTATAGGATTTCAAGTTAAAAATTTTAAAACTGTATTTCCTTCTGTTATAGCAGTCGAGCTGTACTTATTTCTTGGGTCATTAATTAAATAAATGTTATTCTAATATTCCGAAACTGATAGATAGCCTTTGAAAAAATTCAAGAGGAATGATGGAAAAAATAATATATCAAAATATGATAATCTAAGATTATTTCTAAAGCATTTGATTTACAATAAGTGTTATTAAATAAAAATAATTTCCCAGGATTTCTTTTTTTGGTTGTGTTATGCTTCTATTCTCAATAGAAATAGAACATTATGATTTACTGTTACTATCGATTTAAAAGACTCTATAATTCCTAATTTTGGCTCTTCAACACTTTTTTGATACAATTTCAACATCTCAAGGAAGGTGATCAAATTTATTTTTGCTGATTTTTAATATGTCATTTGTTGGTCCAATTGGCATCTTCGAAACAGAATTTATAAAACACCAAGTTTAAAAAGTGAAAATTTCAGTGTTAGTAACCTTTGAGGGATCTGGGCAAGACCTAGAAGTTAGAAGGCAGGTAGATTCTCACCAATCAGCTGACAATGTGCATTAAAATGGAGAAGAAAACAAATATTCTACTTTGAGGTGAGGGGAATAAGTCCTTATTTTTGAAGTTATGAATTGCTGACATTATTACAAGGTCAATAGGTTTTGAAAACTGAGTAAACTCAACATGCTGTCAAAAAATAAAACCTATAACAACGATACGCTACTTAATAATACTCACAACCACTTAGTAGTTAGATATAAATGATAAACCATTCATATAAATTGTCATAATTAGACTGGAACAATAAAGACTCTAGAAACCATATGGTTTCATATCTATGAGGAGTAATTCAAGGAGGCAGGTAAGATGAGCACAGAAAACAGAAGACTGAAGGGAACATGTTAGCAGTTATTTTCTTTTTTTTCCCCAGAATTTTTTATTAGAAAACTGAAATTTACAATGTGTTTATATCACTCACTCACTGAGTACATGGCATTTAAAAACAACATCATTACAGAAAGATAACAAAAATACAAAGTCTTAAAACCTACGGGATATGGAAAACATTATCCACTGAGGCCTTAAATGTAGTAGACTTTATATAAAAAGGAAAAGCAATGAGTATACAAGTATACAGCCAGTTTAAGAAATTAGCAAAATAAACAGAATAATCATAAAGAAAAGAACACAACTAATACATACCAGGTATTAATGCAATAAAAATAAAGATAAAATTGAGAGGCTCAATAGAGTCAAAGCTGCTTTAAAAAGCTTCTCTAAAAAGGGAAACATCAGGTAACAATAATCAACAAGAAAAATCTTGCAGGTATTTTCAAATACCTGGGTTTTATGAAGAAGAGAGATGAAACCCCTCTATGTGAGTCTGGATGACAGAACAATGAAGAAGGAGAAGACAAGAATGGAGACACACTTGAGCTCACCATGAGGAAATGAGAAGACAAGAATGGAAACAGATTTGACCTCACCATGAGGAAAGTATTTCAACTCTGTAATGGCCAACAATGGAGCGATTTATCTATGAGGTTTGTGATATAATGGAAGAATACGCAAATCTGGAATTAAAGGCATCTCAAATCTGAAGACTATTCCTATCCGTTCCCAGAACTACCAAGTTGCTTGACCTCTTGAATCTCAGTTTAATGCACAGGAAAAAAATGGGAAAAACACCACCTACCTCAAAAAGAGATTGGCAAGTGATATATGATATCAGTAAAACAATTTTATATATGTAAATGTGCACACGTGCAGGTATGCTAAATCTCTTCGGTTATGTCCAACTCTTTGTGACCCTATGGGCCATAGCCCACCAGGCTCCTCTGTCCATGGGATTTGTATATAAAACTGGTACAAAGTAGGTATGCAAAAACAAAAGGTTATTTCAATAACAGTAATTATTAGTGGTGGTCAAGAACAGGGAAGCTGAAGCCAAACTCTGGTTTAAATCCTAGAGCTGCCAACTTAACTTCTCTGTATTCCTGTTTCCTGATTTCTACAACATGGACATAACAGTAGTTATAAGGCTGCTGAAAGGAATTACATAAGGCACTGATGATAGTGCCTAATGCATAATATATACATGCTATAATGTTATTGCGTGTGTGCTCAGTCACTTCAGTTGTGGCCAACTCTTTGTGATCCTATGGACTATAGCCCGCCAGACTCCTTTGTCCATGGGACTTTTTCAGGCAAGAATACTGGAGTGGGTTCAGCCATACCCTCTTCCAGGGGATCTTCCCGACCCACGGATCGAACCTGCATCTCCTGCCTTGCAGGTGGATTCTTTACCAATGAGCCACTGGGGAAGCTCAACCTATTATTATGTAATATCAGAAAAATAAATTCATTTAGTGAATTCGTTGTTATTGCAAGTATTCTTTCAAAGCCTTGAACATGTAAGAGATGGAAATTTCAGAAGTAAATGTAAGAGATGGAAATTTCAGAAGTAAATAAGAGAGTTTCACCTAAATTCATTCATTTACAGTCAACAAGTATTATATGAATATGTAATACTTACAAGGGGCATTAGAGCACAATGGTTAAGAGTACAGATTCCTAAGCCAGTCTGTGGATATGAATCCCCACAGTATCTCTTGCTGTTGCTGCTGCTAAGTCACTTCAGTCGTGTCCGACTCTGTGCGACCCCATAGACGGCAGCCTACCAGGCTCCCCTGCCCCTGGGATTCTCCAGGCAAGAACACTGGAGCGGGTTGCCATTTCCTTCTCCAATGTGCAGTATCTCTTAGTAGCTTATGCTGCTGCTGCTAAATCACTTCAGTCGTGTCTGACTCTGTGACCCCATAGACGGCAGCCCATCAGGCTCCCCCGTCCTGGGATTCTCCAGGCAAGAACACTGGAGTGGGCTGCCATTTCCTTCTCCAATGTGTGAAAGTGAAAAGGGAAAGTGAAGTCGCTCAGTCATGTCTGACTCATAGTGACCCCAGTGACTGCAGCCTACCAGGCTCCTCCGTCCATGGGATTTTCTAGGCAAGAGTACTGGAGTGGCTTGCCATTGCCTTCTCCGCTTAGTAGCTTATAAATTGGGGCAAATTACCTAATCATGGTATTTCTCAGTTTCTTCTTTTGTCCTATGAGGGATAATTACAGGGCTGATGAGAGGATTCAATGATCTCATGTAGGGACTTCCCTGGTGGTCTAGTGGCTAAAACTCCACACTCCCAAAGCAGGTGGCCTGGGTTCAATCCCTGCACAGGGAACTAGATCCCACCCATATGCCTCAACTGAGTTCCCAGGCCACAACTAAAGATTCTGCATGCCACGACAACGACCAAAGGTCCTGCATGTTGCAACTAAGACCCAGTGCAGCCAAATAAATAAATATTTTTAAAACATGAATGTAGGTAAAGTACTTAGCACAGTACTTGACAGTAATACATCATATATAAAGATTAGCTGACTATTCTTTTTTTTTACTACATGCCAGGCACAGTTCTAGACACAACAGATTCTGACAGGGTCCCTGCTTCAAAGACTTTACATTCTTTGGAGGGGTGGGGTAGCACTGATGATAAACAAGCAAATAATAAGTAACGACAAAATTATCACAAATAAGAGAAAACAGGTTAAGGGGAATAGGGAGAGATTGGGGAATTTGAGTTTTGAGTTAGGAAAGTTAAAGGAGAGTTCTTGAGAAACCTCGATGATGAGCATTTCTATGACTAAAGAGAAAAACAGAAGGAAAAGTTCTGAGCAGAAGGATGTTAAAGGCATGTTAAAAGGAATAGTAAAGATGTCAGTGTCAAAGGGCAGCAGGAGATAAGGCTGTAGAGAGACAGCCAGGTTTCCAATCACTCAAGGGCCTTAAGAGATCAGAGTGAGGACACTGGATTTTATTCAGAGTCTGAAGGGAAACAAGGTTTAAAGCACAGGAGTGACAAAATCCAACGTGCACTTCAAATGACTCACTTTGCCAATGACCTCTGATGAATTATTTGGCTCCAAGGCTTTTTGAATTTAATCATTCTACTGCTAATGGTGGTTTAGTTGCTAAGTCGTTTCCAACTCGTACAATCCCATGGACTGTAGCCTGCCAGGCTCCTCTGTCCATGAGATTCTCCAGGCAAGAATACTGGAGTGTGTTGCCATTTCCTTCTCCAGGGGATCTTTCTGACCCAGGAATCAAACCCGGGGTTCCTGCATTGCAGGCAGATTCTTTACCAACTGAGCTAGGAGGGACATTTTGCGTATTTGGGAAATGGAAAATATACGTCATGACAGCAGACTGAAGCATTTCTGACTGCTTGGAAGTCAAGCATCCAAATCCAATAATGAAATTGCTACATTTAAAATGACAAAGCATTTACTGCAGGAGAGCATTCCATTTGTGTTTGTTAGATTTCACATATGAAGTACTGTTTAGAAATGTTTGAGAAAGATTTGATAGTGGTTTTGGAATGTTGGGGAAAAAGAAAAAGATTGAGAAGTTATGATTCCAGAAGGGAATGCTTGCGATATCAACAACATAAGATTCCAGGGAGGAACTATACACCAGAAGGAGGGCCAAGGGGGCTGTATCATCACCATGACAACACAGAGATGACCAAGAAACAAACCAAGGTAAGAGTGACATGAAGAGAAATTAAAATGTGAGCACTCCGTGAACCAAAAGTCTGAAGACAAATGAGACTGTTTCCATATGGCACGCAACCTTTTAGAAGTGAGTCTGAAGATTTTCAGGGAGAGATCAGAACAATGGAGGAACAAAACCAGGACTCTGAGCTGAGCCACTGACCAGGATGAGGAGTGGCATCTCCTTTTCAATAGGTAGGTGTCCTCCACAGCAAGACAAACTTGAACAGCAGACTGTGAAACACTAAGCTTTCCTAGTCTCAGCTGCAAAACTAAGTAGAAGGATAAAGGGAAAAAATTTAGAGAAAGGGTCAAAAAAAAGGTGTGTATTTTGGGGTATGGGAGGTGACCGAGAAGAAAAACCATTCGTTAAGTCAAAATTGCTCAGATTTATGGGATTCTGGGTATCTTTTCAGGGGAGCTGACTAATTTTTAGAATAGCAGTGTTTTTCAAGAGCCAGCCTTGGCTATGGCAAGGAAATGGTTATAAGTGAAGATATGTAGCAACGGAGAAGAATTCTGAAAGAAACCAAAGCTCTGGAAAAAGTGAGGCTTTTTTTGGGTTCATTGTAAAGGAACATAAATTAGTCTCAAACCCGCAACCTCCGCCTACCCCCCAACTTCCCAGAGTCCTATGCAGCCCACAGCAAGTGGAAGTGTGCCAAGACCAACAGTGTGGACTGAAGCTCTGTGGATGAAGGGTGTGATGGGCTCCGGTGGACCTGGCGGGCAACCCAGTGGGAATCGCTGAAAAGCGGTGCCACAAAATGGAGACTAAATAATCACTGAGGACAGTCAAAACGCAAGAAAACAGGACACGCTTAGCAAAATCAGAGGACAGATTCCCTACTCCAACTCATTAAAAAAAAAAAAAATCCAGATAAGATAGGAGAAAATGAAACAAAGCAAAATATACCTGCCCCCTTACCTGCCTTTAACACCCTCCTCCCTCTTCTCTCCTCCCAGTCACCCTGGAACAGAATAGGGAACTAGCCACAGCTCAGGTGAAGACTTAGGCCATCTAGCTACACAGAGGGGAGATGGCAGACAATGGAAGTGGTGATTCATTACAAAAGAATACACTCCTAGCGGCCTGCTGCCTCGTGGGCTCACTGCACTATTTAAAGGAACAGCAACCCCCTTTCCAACCTCCCTTATTCTTAACACCTTCCCTCCTCTTGGTCCTGATGGAAAACAGATTTTGAAGAAAATGCCAGCAAAGCACTGAGCTGTCCAAGAAAGGGAGGGCTTTGTGTTCCACAGACACTGGCAGTCTCACTCTAGAGAAGAGGACAAAAATGTTCTTTCATGTCCACACTGTGAACATCTTCCTCTCTGTCTAGTATACTTTCCCTTTCGATAGCAAATAGTATAACCTTTTCTTATTAATTGGAGTTGAGGTCATTTACAACTTTGCCTGATATGACACACATTACAAGGATGATTTCTCTTCTCCTTCCTTTTATTCCACACTGTTATTTTCACAGACGAGAGGAGATGCAATATTTTGGTTCCTAGGCTCTGAAAGAAGAGAGCATCTCAGTGAAATACTCCTATAACATATACAAGAATGACAAGGAAACCTAAAGTTATTTTTTTTTAAATCACATGAGCATGTGTGTCTACTATACTAGACTTCTATAATTAAATGGCCATCTGCTTTTTTCTTTTTAAAGCAAAACTTCGGTAACTTATTGCAAATAAATGAGCATTATAAACCAAAAACAGGCCTTATAAAACCAGAGCATATATAATAACAATGAGTGCACACCATGCAGCCACTGATGCAGATCTAAATATGTGATGAAAATTTCATCCACTGAAGGCCCTTTACCTTCTCCCACCAAGCGAGGGGTGGAAATGGGATACAGATCAAAGATGCAAAGAACCTAGGTGACAAAATAGTGAAAACATACCTAAATGCCTTTCCTAATATACTTACTGAGATATTAAACACCACAATGAACTGTTTGGTAACTTGAACCGTAAACAATGCAGACATTTTCTACTCAGAAAGCTTTACGTGACAGATCATTATCAAATACTGGGATCCTATGTCTGGCTCGAAAAACCAAAAACTAGCCCTTCACCCTCCCCCCAAAACTCCCATAGAACAAATAAAGATTTGGCCTGTTTGGCTACTTGCTTCATTTTTTTCTTAGACTATTAACAACTATGTATGTTACATTACATAGAAAGTGTATACAAAAAACAAACACATTGGAATATCAAAACTTCCTAAGTGTGACATTCTGTATTTTCCATTTGTATACATTCAGAACGGGAAAAACTGAGCTCCTGCTTTCCCTTCAGCATTCACACACACTGAGAAAATCATTAATGAGTTTCCCTCATCTATTAGAATTCTTAACTACCCCCAAACTCCTTCTTTCCAGTTTCTACTTATCTCTTCTGCTTCATTCCTAAAATTATAGTTTCCCTAAATACTGATTATTAAGACCAAGTTATTAAGTGTGCAAACGCTTGTGCATTCTAACTTGGGCTTGCACATTCTAACTTGGGCTTGCACATGCTTACTCAGCTCCTCTAGAAACTAAGGGGACAGGCTCCAAGAGGTCACGGAAAACCTCTGATTATAACTAGTCCTAGTTTAGGTAACTCTTCCACTGACTTAAAAATATATATAACAAAAGTCATATTTACATAAAAAGTATATATATAATGAAAAGTCAAGTAGTTGAAAAGGTTCCAGTAATAGCTGAAAAAGAAGAGAGCTGGTACCGTCTAATATGGTCAGTTAATGAAAATTCAGTGAGGGCTCCAAGGTTAAGAAGTATCATCTACCAAGCAACAAAGAGAAACCAAAAACAGGTTCTCTCTCTCTCTCTTTTTTATTATTTAAGCATAGCATATTTCAAAAGAGTTAATCAGGCTCATGATGAAGGGATAAGAAGTGCAACAGAAAATATTTCAAGGGTTTCTCCCCTTTCCAGAAGAGGGAGGGGTCTCTTAATAATCTCCAAACTTAAATCTGTTGAAAAATTATTTTGCAGAGACATATTCTTTGAAACTTCCCTTTCATCCAGGTCATGTTGGGAAAACCTCCCTAAAGCTTTACCTCCTTCCAAACAGCACTGCGGGGCATTATATAACATTTAACGGAACAGGGCTCCAGCTCCTAAAATCATGCCTCTATACAGATAGCCAGCTGACTCTCTCGCCCTCCGGTGGTGACTTAGAGAGGAAAAGAGACAGGAGAATACAAAAAAGGGGGGCAACCTCCTTAAAAGGAAAGCACTGTCCAGTGATGAAATTTCCCTACAGAGCATAAAACCTGGAGTGAAACGCATCCTAAGTCTGAGACCAAAGGATATGAAGTTCTACAATGCAAATGATTGTAATTGATAAATCACAGCCTCATCATTTTCTCTCAACCTATATATAAAGAAAAACGGGTAAAAGGATTATACGGAAGGATGCCAAAAGGAAAAACAGCACCGCCAGGGAAAATCAGGGAAGAGTATTCACCTTTCTGTTTGTCAGGAATGACTTGCTAAAATGCAGGCATTGCTTGGCACAAGTAAAGACAGGCAAAGAGAGGGAGGGAGGGAGGGAGGGAGGGAGGTCTTCCATTTCCAACTCCCTCTCCTTCAGATGTCTTTTAATGCCCCCGTGACTGTCACTTATACATTCAGACCTGCTCTTCTGCCAGGGAGGGCTCTAACCTGCCTGTGCTGCACCTGGATGCTTCTACAGTTCTCATGGAAAACAAACCATGCAGTAACAAAGACATGAAAATCACACCTATTTTTTCAAGCCTTCATTTTTAATAAGCCCTTTAGAGCAAAGGCAGCAAAACTGCAATTCCATCGCCTGTTTGTAGACACTGAAGCGAACCTGAAATCGGATTTCCCTACAACACAGATTCTTCTGCTATTCTTAAAAGGAAGTCAGTCCCGCTCCCCTCTTTTTGGCCGTCTACAAGACTCTCTTCCTACCTCTGCAGTCTCTCTCTCCCTCCCTCTTCTCAGAACCAAGACAAAGAGGTAGACAAATCCCCACAGGGTCTTTCCTGAGCCACAGCTGCACAGTACAGGAAACAGGAATCTGCTATGGAGCCAAGGGAGGGGGAGAATAAAGGATACGCATACAACACACACACACACACTCTCTCTCTCTCTCTCTCATGGACCCACAACAGGCACAGACTAGCTTTCCAGTTGATAACAATAATTTTGACCCTTTCTAAAAAGACAATAATAATTAAAACTCTGGTGACTCTGCCCCACCCTCACAGCTCTTTTTAGATCTCGGAAACGAGAAAAGAAACGAACGGAGCAAACACAGATCTTACCTGAGTTACCATTTTCTTTTTCTCCATAAACCAAAGGGAATAGATGATGAACACTCAGAGCAGTTGCGCTGGGGGGACAGCTTTCACGGCTTTCTTTCCACCCCCCTCCCCCCCCAGTCTAGCTTGTTAAGGGCGGGTGATTGTTCTCCCTTTATCTCGTTTTCCTTCCTTTTTCTTTCTAGTGTTTCTTCCTTTCTTTTCTCTTCCTCTCTGGCTGTCTCTCCCCCTCCTTTCTCCAGCTCCCTCCCATATCTCAGGCAGATGGCTGAAGGAAGCCCCACCCCTGAATGCCTAAGGTAATTAATCAGAGTAGAGCCCCACCTCTTCCTCCTCCCCCCACCCCCTTCTGGCTGGCTGACATCTCCCAACTCCAGAAACAGGCCTGCTAGAGAATGGCAGTTTGGTGTGTGCTTTGCGCACGCGTGTGTGTGTGTGTCTGTGTGTGTCTGTGTGTGTGTGTGTGTGCGCGCGCGCGCGTGAGGAGAGGAGGGAAGGAGGGGGAGAGAGGCAAGGGCAGGCGCCATGTGCAGGCATATTTTAAGGAGTGAGATTCTGCGATGGTGGCATTAATTATATAGCACAGGAAGTATTCAGGGCAGCTTACCATAGTTAGTATATATTTAAAATGTTCCATCTAAGAATACCTGATAATATGAAATAAGACAGAAATTGTTTTTTAAAAAAACATTTCCACGGATGTATAGTTTATAGATGCAGTGGATTTAATAAAAGATGAGAAAAACTGCTCAGTGACAGTTGACTGGAAGGTTTTCAAGGAATGGAAATATGCAAGAACCTGCTTGTCCTAAATCAGCCTAAAGACTTCAAAGGACCAAAAGAGAGAAGGGAGGTAATTTAAGTGCATATTTTTTCCACTGTAAAACACCTGGGGATTCTGAAAAAGGTGTCTACAAACACGATGGCTTATGAAACGTAGGGTGGATACTAATTTGACTGTTCAAGGCCTCCAGCTTCATTACAAATTCTGGTTAACTGAGACTTCACCTTTTGTGTTCCTCAGTCTTCTGCAACTCAGCCTCTAGTGAAAAACGTAAACCTTTCTTATACACACATTGGACAACTGTGTCATTGCTATTACTAGTTATTGTTACTATACAGTCCTAGAGATACAGGAGATGTGGGAGAATGTTTATTAAATATAAGAGTTTCTTTTCAATTCTCTTAGTAGAAAATCAGGTTTTATTAAAGGGCTTCCAAGGTGGCTCAGTATTAAAGAATCTTCCTGCCAACACAGGAGATGCTGGAGATGCCAGTTCCATCCCTGAGTTGGGGAAGATCGCCTGGAGGAGGAAATGGCAACCCATTTCAGTACTCTTGCCAGGAAAATTCCATGGGCAGAGGACCCTGGAGGGCTCTAGTCTGTGGGGGTCACACAACTGAGAGACTGAACACACACACACAGTAAAAAGCCATAATGAAAAAAAGCATCAGAGGGGTGATTCAGTTCAGAAGCCCTGGTCAGAGTCCTAATTCTGCCTTTTATAAGTGATCTTGGAAAAGTCTTTGACCTCTGAACATAAATGTCATAATCTTCCTACTTCCCTACTTTCTATTATTAAATATTCAAATAATCTATGTGAATGTTTGATGAGTTCATGATATTTGTCTCATAACAGTAACAATTTTCTATTTTTTAGTATTCTAATAAATAAGATCCTATATTAAGTTTTTTATTATATATTTTAAGTTATGCTATATTTATGTTATAATCTCTAATAGATGACCTGAAGGGCAAACAGATTAATTCCAAAGTTAAGCTTCCTATTTTTAAAATAAATGCATAAAAAAATCAAAATTAAAAGTCACAAATCACACTGAGAATATATTAAGTTTTTTCTGTCTCAATGAGGATTATTTGGCAAAATATATAACCAGGCTTTAAAAACAATGTACATATAACAATGTCAGTTGGCACACTGCCAATATAACATCATCATAAAATTTTAGTCACTCAGACGTGTGCAACTCTTTGCAACCCTATGCTCCCATCCAAATTAGTAACCACTTTAACAATTCGGAAAACAGAAACTATCAAACAACCTGAAGAACCTGGCACAGTCATAGCTATTTACTGAGTACCTACAATACACCAGGCACTATTCTGGGCATGTTACAGATACTTGAATACTTTTAGTATATATGTAAAGAAATACATACAAAAGAATGGGATCTTTTAACATTAGGAAAAACAACATTAAGAGAAAAGTGATGAATCAGTTCTGGACTTGTTCTTATTTAACATTTTTAGAAATGATCTAGAAGATAGTACATATTACATTCTCTGAATCTGTGAATGAAAAGCCAATCGAGATAAAATGCAGACAAAAAAATTTAAAAGACAACATGAAAGTGAAAGCCGCTCAGTCGTGTCTGACTCCTTGTGAGCCCGTGGACTTTACAGACCATGGAGTTCTCCAGGCCAGAATACTGGAGTGGGTAGCCTATCCCTTCTTTAGTGGATCTTCCGGACCCAGGAATCAAACCAGGGTCTCCTGCATTGCAGGCGGATTCTTTACCAACTGAGCTATTAGGGAAAGACAAAGTAAGGGAAGCAGAAAAAGAGTTCACTGGAAGCAAGGGCAATGCAGTGTGCTTTGAGGAAAATCTAAATCATATTCATGAGATAATTATTTATGCTTTCAGTTCTAATATAAGAAATAAACTGAGAATCATTGTATACCATTCTCTGAATCTGCTGGCCCAAGACAGTCTTAGGGGCCAAAAACCCGGAGCACTAAGAAGACAGAGTCCCCCATTCTGCACCACACAGACACACAGAAACAGACAGACAGACAGACACACACACACTCACACTACTCTTATGAAAACCATAGCTGTCTTAAAGTCTGCGACCTCCATACATACGGAAAGACAACAAGCCCCAAGAGATTTTTTTTTTTTAATAAAAATGAGGGATTCCCACATGCAAAAAGCCTAGGATATAGGTTTCCTTAGGTCTGGTATTCATGCCTCTTTTCCACACTTAGGACCAGTATTTTATGTTGCAGATAATAAACTTGAAAATATTAAAATAATTTTCATAAACTCACTGATTCTAGTGGGCACTGCACAAACTCAAGGTTATTCTGATGCACGTCCCTGACTTTAAAGGCTGTAGTTATAGAGGACAACCTGCTCCCTCGTGCCCAAGAGAGAGAAGAGCAATTGAACAGCCTGGATCTGACCCAGCAAAATGCCTGAAGTTCCCTGGTGGCTGAGTGTGCCCAGTGGTGTACCAAGGAGAAACTCATTTCAGGGCACTTTCTGGGCAGGAGGGAGGGGTTTGGGGAGCGAGGCAGGCAAACAGACAATCAATGTCAGCTAAGGGAGGAGATGATGTCCACCCTCAAGGATCAACCCTCAGCTTCCAGCACAGGGCCTGATATATGGCAAGTACTCAATAAATATCTGGTAAATAAACAAATGAACTTCTCCTAGTAGTCTCAATGTCTTCATTGTTTCCTAGGGGCTTCATGTAATCCCCGGAACTCTAACTTCCTTTCCCCCATAACACTCAGTGGAAATTGATCTTATCAAAGTCACCAAAGAAAGACCTCAGATGGCCAAATTCAGTGGACAGGTTATATCTTCTTTGGAGTCTGGCACTCCCTCCTTTTGGAAACTTTTACTCTCAGCTTCAAATGAGGCCAGTCTTTCCTAATTCTCTTTCCCTGTTCACTCGCTTCCCCATCTTACTCTTCTTCCTCTGCTGTTGTTGGTGTCCAGTCACTAAGTAGTGTCTGACTCTGGGACACGGTGGACTGCAGCCCACCAGGTTTCCCCGTCCTTCACTATCTCCTGGAGTTTGCTCATCATATCATGTCCATTGAATCAGAGATGCCGTCTAACCATCTCATTCTCTGTTGCCCCTTCTCCTCCTGTCCTCAATCTTTCCCAGCATCAGGGGCTTTTCCAATGAGTCAGCTCTTCAAATTAGGTGGCCAAAATATTGGAGCTTCAGCATCAGTCCTTCCAACAAATATTCAGGGTTGATTTATTTTAGGATCGACTGGTTTGATCTCTGTGCTGTCCAAGGGACTCTCAAGAATCTTCTCCAGAATCACAATTTGAAAGCATTAAATCTTTGGTGCTCAGCCTTCTTTATGGTCCAACTCTCATATCTATACATGACTACTAGAAAAACCATAGCTTTAATTGCCAACCTTCAATGTTGGTATTGCTCGACAGGCCATCTTCAGACCTCTTTAACTACATACCACAGGTCCTTAACCAAGGTACTGAGTATATAGTTCCTCACACAGGTAGCCCAGTGGAAATTTGTTTTCTTATGTGCAATTCTGTGCAGAGAGGATTTACGGTATTCATCAGATTTTCAAAAAGGTACACAACTCAAAAAAGTTAGGCAATGGCCCTTAATTCCCAAGGCCTCCTGTTGACCAACACGCTTGCTCTGGGTGGCGTAACCACTCCACCGCTTCAACTACTACCCATTGACCTTGGTGACCCCTACATTGCTGCGTTCATTCCAGACATCTCTCCTGAACTCCAGACCAAATTATTCAAATGCTGAACAATGGTTACTACAATTTAGATATCCAACAAATTTCTCTATTTTAAAAGTCCAAATTAAATTCTCAAAATGGAATCAATAATTCATTTAGCAAACATCTGAGTGTCTATCATGTGCCAGGCACTGGGGGGCGTACAGTAATCGACAAAGGAGATAAACGTCCCTGTGTGTGTGAAGCCTGGATTCTAGGACTCACTCTGCCACATCGTACTTGGTGAAATGTGGTTAAACTTCCTAACTGGTAAGAGGTATCATTTCTTGAAAACTTACTCTGTGGTGGCTTCTTATCAGGCCACTACATATATTCTTAGCTCACTTCATCCTCAGGACAAGATGTTTTAATCTCCTTTGCAGAGAGGAGGGAACTAAGACAAGGTGAGGCTAAGTATCTCGCCCAAAGTCACACGAGCTGGCAAGCTGAAGTGCCCAGATTTAAACCCAAATCTGATGGAAAGTCTGGAAACCTTTCAGGACTCCTCCTTCTCACCTGACACCACACCAAACCAAATTCAAGTCCTTTTGATTTCTCTGAAATCCGCCCTTTCTTTTCACCCTGGCACTACAAATTTGGCTCTGACCTTATTATTTTGCATTTAGCCTCCTACTAGGTCTCTGCCTTTGGTCTATCCCTCTTCCTGTGCAGGCCTCTCACCACTGCCCGAGCTTGATCTTTTAAACACAAATCTCATCATGCCACTTCCCTGGTTAAAATCCTCAACTACTGCCCACAGCCTAACAAGCAGGAGAATCCTAACAGTTTAGGAGGCACCCAACACATACAACGTGGCTTCAGCTCACCTGTCCAGAGCCCCTGCTTTCCCTCTCCTCACCCACCGGCTTTCTCTGCTCCTACCACACTTCACTGTGTGGAGTTAGTTCCTCTACAACTCCTCTGTTCTTTTCTGTTTCTCACTTCAGGCATCCCAAGCTCCAGAAAGCCTTTGCTGCCCTAACCTGCACCCACACGAGGGTTCAGTTCAGTTCAGTTCAGTCGCTCAGTTGTGTCCGACTCTTTGCGACCCCATGAATCACAGCACGCCAGGCCTCCCTGTCCATCACCAACTCCCGAGTTCACTCAAACTCATGTTAAGGACCCCTTATCCCTGTGCCTTGGCACCTGAGCCACAGTTCATATTGTTCCTGTATAACTTTGAACAGACTGTGAGCAATCTGAGGATAGGAACTGTGTTTCACAATCTTAACTCAGTTCCTAACCCAGCACCTAAATATCTAGTAGATGAATGAATGTCTGATGAAATCAAACTGTGTAATGCTTTGATTTCTACTTCTTGCCATTTATATATCCATAGAGGGTACCTAAGAACAAAAAGCATCTCTGAGGTTATCAATATACTATAAAAGCAATCTTTTCTTCCCAAAGAGTACTTGGAAATATCTTTAAATTTATAAATTTACTTTAGTATTTTAGAAGTCTGAAGGGGAAAGGAAGATGTACAAGATGAGAGAATGGGAGAAAGGTCTTATTTTCAACTTTATTAGAATAGGTTCTAGACAAAACAACAATCACTGATTTAAAAAAAACCAAAAAACTCATGACTTCAGGTATCTTGCTCCTCACAATTTTACACAGACAGGATGCAACCTCCCCACCTCCCACCCATATACCAGCAATGCTCTAAAACCAGGCCCGAGAGTCCCTGACCAGAAGGCATACTTTCCCAGGCTGCCGCTAACACCCAGGTGAAAAGCAACATTAAAGGGATGGCATTTCCTGCAACAATAAAAACTTGTTAGTGTAAAAGCTCTTCACTACACAGCCCCCTCACCCATAATCCTAAGTGTAAATAACAATTTACACCTAACAGATATAAATACCTTTGCAGAAGCATCTCTAAGACAATACTACTTTAATATCACTTTCTCCAGCATTCCCTTTAATATAAATGATGTCAAATTACAGATAATTATATTATATCCTAGCTCATTTTCTCTGGCTTAGGCAGTGTTCAGTTATATATAACTCATTCTAGAACAAAAGGTGAGAGCAAAATTTGAAGTCAACCGCTTTAGACCTTAAATGCTTATAAAAACCAAATAATCCTCAATTTATTTCCTGTCTCCCAAAAATCAAACCTTTAGAACAAGATCACAAGTAGTACACACTAAGACATAAGTGAGGCCAGAGAAACTAGAAAACATAACTTCATAAACTATTAACTTAGAGTTGCATAACATATTCTTTAAATCTCTTTAAATTATCCCAAACTCTAGACAACTGAGTCATATATACAATTGAAATTACGTGTACATTCTCTGTATTCTCTGAGATTAAGGAAATGGTTCTTAGACAAATACTAAAAGAGATGGAACATAAACACATTTATTAATAACCAGATTAACAAGAAAATACATTATTAATCTGTGAAAACTGAACTGTACTGTTTTTCCAATAATAAAATATGCCACGTCTCTATTACTAAATTACTGGAGATTCTGCTGGTTTTCTCCACCACTAAATCCTTGTGCCTGGCATAGTATCTGGCACATAGTATATACTCAACTAATTCAGAATGAGAAATTAAAGTGTATGCATATATCCGTCTACATCAAGATCATCTGCCCACAGGGAAGTGGGCAGTCTTTGGTCTAGCTCACTCTACAGCATTCTATACAGTCCCCAGCTTTCTCTAACATTCTCTAATGTATTTATTAAACAGGTCACTTCTGTCTCTCCATCTTCCAGAGGCCTAATATCCTCAAGCTGCACTTTACTCTCCTAAACTCTCAAACCACGATACACAGCTGCAACCCCCAAATGGAAGACTCTGCTTCTTCTCCCTCCAGCTGCCCTGTTCACTTCAAAATGACAATCACTGCCAATATGGGTGATTGGTAGGTTAAGTACAGTGGCCTCAGGAAAAACTGTGATAAAAGATGAACCCCTAACTTGCAACCAGTTATCACATAACATGAATTTACCATCTTAGTCATTTATACGGTTCAGTGGTATTAAATACAGTGGGGCTCTGCAGAACACAAGTTTGAACTATTGTAAATTCACCTACATGGGTTTTTTTTTTTTACTGAACATGTGTACAATCAGTAGTTGGTTGAATCTAAAGAGGCAGAACCACAGATATGGTAATTCTATCTTTAATTTTTTAGGAACCATCAAACAGTTTTCCACAGTAGCTATACATTCTTATAAACAAATGCACAAGGGTTCCAATCTTACCACACCCTTGCCAACACTTGTTATTTTCTGTTTTTCTTCCTTTTTTTTTTTTTTTTAACAGTAGCCATCCTAACAAGTTATATTTTAACCATTCAGTCAGAGGTGGTAAATGTACAATCCAAAAGACTAATTTCAAAAACAGTTTCTCAAATAGATTTCCCTCTGATTTGGCCACGCTGTGAGGCTTGAGGGATCTTAGCTTCTGGATCAGGGATTGAACCCAAACTCTTGGCACTGAAGTATGGAGTCCTAACCACTGGACTGCCAGGCATGCATATGTGGTTCAGTCGTTCAGTCATATCCAACTTTTGGTGACCCTATGGAACTGTTGCCAGCCAGGCTCCTCTGTCCATGGGATTTTCCCAGCAAGAATACTGGAGTTGGTTGCCATTTCCTCCTCCAGGGGATATTCCCAACCCAGGAATTGAACCTGTGCCTACTACACTGTAGGTAGATTCTTTACCACTGAGCCACTGGGGAAGTTCCTGGACCGCCAGGGAATTCCCTCAAATAGATTTTTTATGGGTAAGGAGACTATACTTACTATCCTTGAAATCATGTCTAGCAACCCCCTACCTACTTACTCTGCCTGTATTTTAAACTGATTTGGCCCAGATTTGGTTCTGCAAAAATTATAACTAATAAAATAACTAATTTAAATTGCACACTCTTAAGACAGGCATGATTTTATGAACCATAGGAGCAATAAAAGGTCAAGTACCTAAAATACTTCATTGACCTATGTTGAGAATTCACTTTGTTTCATTATTTTCACATTAGCAAGTCTAGAAATTTAATCTAAAAAGACGTGTGCAAAACTTTTAATTTTTTAAAAATACTGTTCAATCACCTCCTCAATAATGTCCAATTGCATAAAGCACTGGCACAGAACCATAAGCGGCAGGCAACAAAGAGCTTTGATTTAACTAAGTACAAGAATATAACAGAAGCTAAAAAGAAAATTTTATAACTATAGTGGAGATAAGAGTTTGGAGAGTAAACAAACATCATAAATGCACCAATATTTATAAATGTACTGGAAGAACCTGTTACCCTAACAGAATTAAGAAATAAGACTGTAAGACAGTTTGGGATCCTTTAACATAAAGTTCATTTTCAATCACATTAATTTCCCTAATGTGGTGGAGAGTGTACTCTTAAATTTTAGTATCCCATTACCTGCATTTCTAAGCTATCTTAATTTCAGATAGAATGACCTAATAAATGGAGCAAAGTCGGGAAAGTTCAGTTTTAAATCCTGAGTATCACATTTATCAGTACTAAATCTTAATGACTGAAAAGATTTGGGGTGGAAAGTTCATTTTATCATAAATGAATACAATTTTAGCACAAAGACTATCAAATATGTCATAATTTCTAAACAACAACCTTTAATCCACTCTACCATTTTTATTTTTTGGGGGAATGGCCAATTTTCTACATTGAAAAATTTATTTACAAATTACAATTATTTTTCTCATAAATCTTCAACACCTCAATCTTCTTTGGAAACATTTTTGCCTTTTCAGTTTTTTTTTTTTTTTTACATTACTTATAGTTATTACAAGTCCCTTAATTTACTAGCTAGGTCTCAGAAATTTACTGTTCACAGATGTTTGTCTTCAAAAGCACATCAATATTTACTTGTAAGAAGTTTTGCTTTTAATCTAGTCTCACGACGCTTTTTACACTGACCAATCAACTGTGTTATGCCAGAAGAGAAATAGATCACACATAAATGATACATAAATACTTTAAAACCTCATTATGGAAAATACTTGCTCAATCTGAATAACTCAAAATCACAGAAGATTATATAGTTAATACAAAACATATGGTATAGACCAGTGCACTAGAATATAGTTAAAGAAACATAACCATATCCCCTCCCACATGACGTCCATACTGGTAGCTCACAACTTGAACAAGAGCTGTGAGTTTACACTGGAGCACTTATCCAATAGGTCCAATTAAAAATAGCTTGTTTTAGCCTTTAGGCCCAACCTATCTAATAAGATAAACTGGGGTTTTTCACTTCCTTTAACCCTAAGCATTTCTGTTGAAACCACAACTTAGGAGCTAATTGCTAGAGAAATGGCTGTCTGAAAGAAAAAATTAAGTGCAATGAAAACAAACCAAACAAAACTGAGAAACCAAATAGTATTGATAATTCAGAATTAATTGTATTGACCACTTTTGTTTTCCTAGTCTAGATTTTCAGCACAATCAATATTTCAAAGAATCATGACATATGAAAAATAACCTAGTTCAGTCTCTTTATTTTATATACAAGTAAAGTGAAGTCAAGAAAAATGAAGTTATTTGAACATGAATATGGAGGTTTAATACTATAGCTTGAATCAGAATCCATAATTCTTAACTTCAACTTCATTCACTATACTGCTACTAACTTAAAGGCAAATAGTTATTCAAGAGTATGGCTGATAAAGGCCTAAATTTTTATGATTCCAGATTTCAACAAGTAACTAACTAAAATGGCAATAATATCACAGAATAATCTGAAATGCTCAGTGTGGAGCGCGCCCTCTGCTGTATATGACCTCCCTGACAACTACGGCAACAGCTGGAGACTGCCATCTGTGCCTCCAGTCTACACCAAACGAGCCTGAAGTTACTGTAATACACTGTGGCTTAGTTATGTTACAACTATAATGCCAAGCCAGTATTTAAAACATACATACATACACGTGGGTTGGGTAACCCCGCTCTGGGTAACCCTCCCCCTGCCCGCCCCCCACACCAATCTCTGAAGCTTCAGAACTTCTAGGACTGAAAGAAACCACCCCCCTGCCCAGCCGTCAATACTACAAATATCAAACTTCCTGTTACAGCAAATTAGCAAATAGCTTTGGGAAATCTATGCTCTGAATGGTACCAGATCAGAAGACAGGAAGCTTATAAGCATTTCATCCCACCATAAAGTTCTCACATCAAATCAAGTACTATCTAGAAAACAAGTTATAACCCTCAGCTTACCTGGACAACAGGATATTGATAATCCATACAATATACACCATACATAGCAAAGGGGAAAAAGATCTTCAGATAAAGACAGTACAGAAAGTATTTAAGCTTCTGCCTTGTTTGATGTGGGTGTCCTGTCCAAAGGAACCTGGAAACACGAAAAAATCCTAGGCTGATTTCCAGACTACGCAGATAAGTATGTTGACTCAGATGACGAGGAAAGAGCTTGGCTCAGCCCAGGCTTCCACCCCAATAAGACTCAACACTACACAAAAGAAATGTTCAAGGAAAAGCACAGTTCCAACGGAGTTAACTAGTTATAGACTGAAAACTACGCTAGAGGTTTGCTGTTACTGTTGGTTTTAAACTGACAACTTCTCCAGAAACTCAAGAGGTAGAGAATGACAGCCAAGGAAGGGATCGTAGGCTCCTTAAAGTGGCACAAAAAACGGTAGGAAGCACAAGGTATCCAGGATCCAAAGTGATATATATATTCCAGGCTTTAAGTACGTCAGAGGGAACACTCCCAATCCAGGAGGTGGAAAAGCAAATGGGACTCGTATTATTTCCCCACTTCTTGGGCGGGGACTGCGCACACGCGCATGCACACACACGCACGCGCACACACACACACACACAAACACCCTTCTCACTGTCTCCGGCACAGACAGGTGTTAGGATTAACAGTATAAAATCCTTCTGCTGTGGAAAGAAATGGGAAAGAAATGAAGTCACACTGCTACAGGCAGTGAAAGGAGCTCTTTCATGACATTGTATGTTTTTGTATCATTTAACATCTCCTCTGCTGGGCTCCAGCAGAAGCTGGGACAGCTGGCAGGATCAGCACCAGAAAAGAGGAAGGTGGCCCCGACTCTGAGGCAACATGAGTCCACTGGAGACCTTCAGATATGCCAGAGACTCTCTCAGCTGTTCCAGTCAAACATGGAAGGATTAAGTGCGGCTGCCTGTAGAAAGGTGGGGGTGGAAAGGTCTTTTCAGAAAAGCCAGTTGCTTTTCCCCTTTTAGGAAGCTGCTATACCCACCCTACAATTATATACAAACACACATGTGCACACATATTTCTATAACAGATATTAAAAGCAGTAACAAACACAGACAGGTGTTAGGTCAGTCTGACAATGTAGGGCAGGTTAAAGAGTTGGCTTTCAGAGCCTAAATGGCCCTTGTAAAACCAGGGAACTGCTAAGCAATTCTTAGAAAATTGAACGTAGAGTGAGCAGAAAGTAAAGATAAATGAGGCACATTTGTAACTATCATTGCTAAGAAATCCCCTAGTTGGGGAAACATTCAAAAGTTCAAAATGATAAATAATTCTAAATTAGTTTCAGGGGCTCTGATCTCCCTAATCTTGGAGAGAGAGTAATATTGTAACATGTTTAGTAAGATTAACCCATGAGGATTATCTGCAACTGTGAGGCATTTGTAAGAGTCTAAGTCTTACCAAGTCCACTCCACCCCCAGTGCAGTTTTTCTCCTTTTATGGTCACTGCACTTTATTTTAGTATTGTTCAGGAGAAATTGCTTTTTAAGAGTCAAAATGGTCTTAGTACGTTTAAGAGAGACCTCTCGGTTAGGCATTTACATTAATTCCATTCTTAGAGATCAGATGGACCACTGCAACATACTAGATTATCTTTGCATTGCTGGTACTGATTCTATGTGTATTACACATAAGGGACAATAATAAACCAATCCAGTATAATTAAAAAATTTACTGATTATACACAAGGTACCGTGCTAAGCAATGGAGAAATGAATAGGCACAGTTTTGTTGTTGTCGAGGAATTTGCAGCTTGTGGGAGAATAGACGAGTACACAGGTAAAACCAAAAGGCAAAACAATGCTACAGCTCCAAAATTAAACATCATGAGCAATTTCTCACTCAGGGAATGATATTTTTTAAATGCTGCTCTTATTGAACACTTCCACAGTGTCACTTTCTTACCACTATGAGACCCTGCTTCATCAATTCTTAAAAGAGATTGTCTGAGCCTGGCCTGTAACATACATTCTACTTGTCTCAAGAGTCCCTTGGACTGCAAGGGGATCAAACCAGTCAATCCTAAAGGAAATCAACCTTGAATATTAATTGGAAAGACTGTCACTGCACTTGAAGCTCCAACACTTTGGCCACCTGATGAAAAGAGCTGACTCACTGGAAAAGACCCTGATGCTGGGAAAGATTGAGGGCAGGAGGAGAACGGGACAATAGAGGATGAGATGGTTGGATGGCATCATTGACTCAATGGATATGAGTTTGAGCAAACTCTGGGAGACAGTGAAGGTCAGGGAAGCCTGGTGTGCTGCAGTCCACGGGGCTGCAAAGAGTCTGACACAACTCAGCAACTGGACAACAAAGAAATAACAAAAGGGATGTTTCTATAATAAAACCTTATACTAAATTTTCCCTGGGGTCTTCCCTGATGATCCAGTAGCTAAGACTCCATCCTCCAATGCAAGGGCCCTGGGTTTGATCCCTGATCAGGGAACTAGATTCCACATGCCACAACAAATTCATATGCTGCACCTAAAGATAGGTGATCCCGAGTACTGCAACTGAAGAATGAAGATTTCATGTGCTGCACCTAAGACTCGGTGCAGCCAAATAAATAAATATACAAAATATTGTTTAAATAAATACAAATAAATATTACAAATAAAAACTAAAATTTCCCTTCTAATCAAATCAAATAATCCTCCAATCCTTCTTCTTCCTGTCCATTCTGCTGTCCCTCCTCCCTCCACTTTAGTTCATATTAAGCAGTACAGTAGTACTGGCCACACAACCACTTGTAAACTAGCATCTTAATCACTATTACACCTTCTTGATATGACTGATATCAAGATTCCCTTGATATAAAGACTGGAAAATGATGATACTCATAAACCATAAGAGGGCATTGTTAACCATGAACTACAAATGATAAACTTAACTTTCATGAGTTAATAACTCAGTTCAATATCTGATGAATTAACCATAGAAGATGCATTTTTCCCAAACTGTACTATATTTAAGATGACAGACTGTATCGCAAACTCTGGAACAACTAACCTAATTTCAACCTGAAAGTGTCCCCAAATATGTTATTGAAGGCCTTATCAATCTCTGTACCTTTAAGTTCTTCTTGTGGATAGATCTATATGGACAGGGTGAAAAGATATGACTGATATATTTTTAAGTGAGAAAAATTATATTGTTGAATAGTGGTTAAAGTATAATTCTGTAGTTCCATATTTGTAAATGCATATATATATATCTGTGTTTGTGAATAAATTATATATGTAATTTACAAGCTTTATGTGTCTCACATATAAGTTATATGTTATATATTTATATACACATATAATTTATTGGTTAACATGCACGCCAATATATGCCATAAATAGTTCATATCTACATACACACATATTATAGGCATAGGACAAAACCACAACCTCTAGGGGGTGGGAGAGTGGTTTTCATTTATTACCTTAAAATAAACTTCGAATTTGTTTAAATATATTTAAATGAGCATTTAATGTTTCTATAATTCATCTTTTTTTAAGTTTAAGGGAATCAAAGCAGATTTTATTTTGAGTATAAGTACTTTAAAAACTGGGCTTCCCTGGTAGCTCAGCCGAAAAAACTCTACCTGCCAATGTAGGAGATACAGGTTCAATTCCTGGGTTGGGAAGATGCCCTGAAGAAAGGAATGGCAACCCACTCCAGTATTCCTGCCTGAAAAATGCTATGGACAGAAGAGCCTAGCAGGCTACAGTCCATGGGACCACAAAGAGTTGGACACGACTTAAAGATGAAACAACAAAAACTTTAAAAATTAGTAATATTCTCTATGTTATCACATTTGCTTTACCTAACATGATGACATAAATATAAACTCTCATTTAATATTGGAGGATTTAGATGATAAACAATCAGTACCCAGGTATAGTTTAAATAATGAGCCCTTTGAAAAAATGTCAAAATATTTCAATATGTGAATTATAACTCCTTGTACTTCCGCTTGTCCTTTTCCTTACCTCTTTCTATAGATATTTTGAAATTATAATTTAAGGCCAATAATTTAGTCAAACAAAAATTCTAAAAATTCCTTACAGAAAGAAAGGTGAATCTTTCACCAGGAAGAAAGCATACTACAAAAGATCTAATTACAAATGTTAGGGTTAAGAGTCAAGCTTCTCTCTTTTCCTGACATACAGTCTTTCTGTAGACTAACGGAGCCTTAGTTACTAATAGAGATTTGTCGTGTGTGTCAAAAGTTGAACATTATTTCAATATTTTTCTCCCATTTTCAAAGATTTAAAAGAAACAAAAAATGTGAACATTTTCAGTTTAAATCAGTGCTTAGTACTAAGTGTGTCCCTCCCTCAGAGTAAACAGTCTAGGTATTGCCTTTAGAGTTAAATACTATCATATTTATTAACAATAAAATTCCAAAAATAGACTATTCTCCACAATAAGCTCAGTTATTTGCTGACAATCCCAAATCACACCAATAGAAAATATGCAAATGAATTGCTTTTTAGTGTTAAAGTTTTTGTGTACTCATCAATTAGAAACATGAATACAGAAAATGGTCTCCATATACTTCTATATATTTCATTAGCAGAGACATGTAGTCTATAAATTTCAACACTTGGTACACCTAAAACGTGTCTGTTAAATAGAATGTAACGATATATAGAGAAAAAGACTTAGTGAGGGAGTGCACTATCTAGAAATGATCTCGAGATTTAGGAAATTTAAATTTAGCTAAAGACAATCTGCAGTCCCATGCCAGAGGGAATAGCTGGTAACTGTAGTGTAAACTGTATTATCTACAACCCTAGGGATCTCAAGACTTACTCAATACTGGATAATCAGAAAATATCTGAGATTCTTCATATTTCTACTCTCTCATTCTTGTTTTCTTCTCTCCTTTTCTTTCCCTTCTGCCTATGTCATAAACCTACGGCATAGGTGTTCAAAGATGTTCAGTGTTCAAAGATAACTAGCTAGGCCTCTGGGTAGAATGCTTTGGCAAACACTGTAAAGACCTCTGCCCTAAGGTATAAATGATTTTAGTAGCAAGCTAAGAAGGTTCCAAAGATTGCTGTGTAGTGGAATAACACATAAATTCAAAAAGAGATAAAGCTTAAGATAGACGAGGGTGGAGGGGATGTGACAAAGAAAGATACATATGTAGGCAAAATAATATAGTTAGATATATCTAAGACTTATATAGGGATCGGTGTGGCCAGTCTATTGGACTGTGCATAAACAGTGGCAAGCAAGAGGAGTAGGTCAGGGTCACTGTGGAGGGTTTAGGCCATCAAGCTATGTATTTCAGACCTTTAAAGACTGTTTGAGAAGGAAAGAATGCTACAAAAGTAACTTTTTGTGAAAATGGCCTTTGGTGGCTGCAGGAAGAATGGGAAGGGGACACAGGTGGAGAGGTCTATTAGTGTTACCATTACAGCAGTACCAGTTCAGTTCAGTTCAGTCACTCAGTCGTGTCCGACTCTTTGCAGTATACAGATTTATTAATGTAAAACACACATGCTACCAGGAGGAATAAAAAAAGAACAGATGTAGGAGACATTACAGGAATTGGAGACTGTTCACTTATAGTTGGATGGCTATAGACATCCGACTTAATAGACATGAGTTTGAGCAAACTCCGGGAGATGGTGAAGCCTGGCATGCTACAGTCTATGGGGTCGCAAAGAGTCTGACACGACTTAGTGACGAAGCAAAGCACAGAACAACAAGTACTCAGAATTGTAGGTGGCAGCCCCAGAGAGACGTCAGGGTTAGAAATGAAGATCCAAGAGGAATATGGAAGGAACAGTTACGGCCATAATGATTTAGTCCACAACATGTCCTGAACATCAAACATAAGCTTCAAAAAGGGAGGAGGGGACGGGGAGGGAAGAGGGACAGAGGAAAAGAAGAGAGAAAAAGACAACAGTTGATACAAGGCAAAGGTCTGAAAATAGAATCTTAAGGAATACACACTTCTAGAAGGCAGAAATAGCAACAAAGGATTAAAAGATTAAGCAGGATTCTGTACTATTCACAAAAGCTAGGACACAGAGGACATGTGTTACATTTCTTCTATCCTGTGTCTCTTACAGTAGGGAAAGCATTTAATAAATTGATACCAGGTATGAGTATTTAACAATGTCAAGCAGATATAGAAAGGTTAAAGAGAATGTAGAAAAGGTGATTGAATTTAGCAAATAGGAGACCAAGAGAAGTTTTGAGAGAGCTATTTCAGTAATATCAGTAAAAAGATGACAGCAAAATTGATAAATACATGATCAGAATGAAAAACAGACATGATGTCTGCTTCAACAAAAGTTTCTACCTTGGGCGGCTTCTTTGTCTTCAAGTGGCACGTAAATACCAAAACTATTATCGATACATTCAACTCTCCACTGTTGTCTCCGTCAAGGCAGACTTTTATCTTGTTTTGTTTCTTTGATTATATTGTTTCTTTACTCATTTCAAAATATTCACATCTGAAAGTGACTCCTTCAACGCCTACCTTAAATGCTATCTGTCCCAGGAAGCTCCTCCTGATTACTTCCAGCTAGAAATCATTTTTCTTTTGTCTGAACTTCAAGATGCTTTAATCTGTAGCCGACTTAACATCACTTAGCACTTTCTATACATTTTAAGGCATACCTTATTAACTGGATGAATTCTTTAAGAATGGGACCTGTCTATTCATCTTGGTATTTCTCTCAAAGGATGAAGTCAGTACCTTTTACACAGATACGGCCATCGGTATATGAAAAGGGAGGGTCTGCATTTTATTACTTGAGAATACACACCAGAGGTAAATGAATTAAACACCAGGCACAGACAATCTCTTATCTGTTCAGTCAACTTTCACTCATTCAAGCAAGATGTCCCCAGCAGTGAAGTCCTAGGAATACAGAAAGCTCTCAGAGAACTGACAGTAGGGGAGAGAAAGTAGAAAATAATAAGTACCAAAGTACCATGTGATTAATGCCATACCTATCAGAACAAGGCTCGGGAGAAAAATTAAGAGGCAACTGCTGCTGCAATCACCACTGCCACCATCTAACTTCCCAGGGTGGAGTCACTCATGAATAGCTCACAAGCAGTTAACGCTGGAAAAGAATTGTGGAAAGGAGCCTGGTGGGCTGCAGTCCATGGGGTCGCTACTAGTCGGACAAGACTGAGCGACTTCACTTTCACTTTTCACTTTCACACATTGGAGAAGGAAATGGCAACCCACTCCAGTGCTCTTGCCTGGAGAATCCCAGGGACGGCGGAGCCTGGTGGGCTGCCGTCTATGGGGTCGCACAGAGTTGGACACGACTGAAGCGACTTAGCAGCAGCAGCAGTAAGAGTCTTCCAGATGGATTGGAGTCGATGGTGGGGAGCTTGGAGGCAGTAGGACAGCATTCCAAATGCACAAACCAGCATAATAAGCAAAGTCATACTTAAGGTGCTTACAGAAAGGCAGTCAGGTAAACATATGCAGAGAGTCAAATGCCTATTCAAAAATATTCATATGAGTTCCACTGGTTCTCAGGTCCTGTAAGAATCATTGAGTCTTCTATACCAATGGAAATACTTTGAATTATATCTGCCAGAGAAGAGCAAATCAAAATGAAGTACAGAAACACTCCTTTGTGTCACACATGGTACAGAAGAAGGATGGGTAATAACAGGGTGTGCCATGCTATGGCTGAAATACATTCTTTTATTGATATTTGGAGTGACAGACATGGCATACAGTCTGTGAGGCTAGGAATTAGTATCACTTTTAGAAGTGTCTTTCAACTGATCTTTCATTCTAAATCAGTATTATTAAGAGGTAAAATGTATCCATAAATCATGGGACAACAGACATTCACTTTAAATCCGTAAAGACAAATAGTACATAAAAGATAAGGGTAAAAAGATATTACCTTTAAGACAGAAAATAATTGTAAATATTCTCATACTGTTAGGGAAATAAGTCTACAAATGATTCTACACAATTATCTTATATAATAGAGACTTTTACTCTCCACAGAAACTTTCGTCTCAACTAATTGATAATATCTCTGTGGTAGATTACAAAAATGGTCGCAACATTGCACAGCCCCCTGTTTAAGAGATGGAACTCTCCCTCCAGCCCTGGAGTTTGGTCTCAGCTTTGTGACTCGCACTGGCCATTGGGACATCAGCAAAATGTGACACAAGCAGAGAGCTGACAGGTGCTTGTCCCAGGGGCTGGCCCTCTCCTCCTCTCTAGAACCCTGAGCTGACCAAGGGAAGACCTGTGAAGAACGAGAAACCAAGTAGAAAAGGGCTGAGCTGTTCCAGTTGAGCCTCCCAACCAACTAGCTCACCAACTGCCAGACATGAAAGTGAGGTCATCCTAAACCACCTGTGCCCAGTCACCCCAGACAAGAAGAGTCACCTAAATTCCTGACCCACAGAATTGTGAGCAAATAAATGATTAATGTGGTTTTAAACTATTAAGTTTGGGGGAGGTCTGTTAAGCCACAAAACCTAACAGACACAATCTCACTGCATAACATTAAAAGGGATATCTCAATATTGGCACTAATATAACATCATCTTAATTACTGTCACTTGAAATTAGGCTGTGTTAGTCCTCCAACTTTTTCTTTTTCAGAGTTGTTTTGGCTCTTCTAGGTCCTTGGCATTTCCACATGAATTTAGAATCAGCTTACTAATTGTTGTAAGAATCCGGCTTGGATTCTAATTGGCATTACCCTGAATCTAAGATCAGTTTGGGGAGAATTATTATCTTAAGAATATCAGGTCTTCTAGGCCATGGACATAGTATATTTCTTTACTTCATTCTACTATTCAAAAATAGGTTTTAAAATATTATGATTATCTTTTTTTTTTCTAGTATGTGCTAAAAGCAAATGCTATGTCTGAGGTACAGCATATCTTATTACCACTTTCCTGAAGTCTGCTAAATCCCATAATACTCACATTCCTATAAGACAGTGAGGTATTGGTGTCAAGATAGAAAAATAGATCAATGGAACCGAAGAACCAAAAATAGACCCACAGGTGCAAAGGCAACTCAGTGGAGAAAGAATAGTCTTTTCAGCAAATGGTACCAGAACAACTGGATATCCACATGAGATAAAAATGAACCTAGATCTGTACTTTATGCCATATACAAAATTTAACTCAAAATGAACCACAGACCTGAAATGTAAAACACGAAACTACAGAGCTTCAAATAGAAAACTTATGTGACCTTTGATTAGGCAAAGATTTCTAAGGTATGATGCCAAAAGCACAATTCACAAAAAAGCAAGTTAATAAACTGCATTTCATTAAAAACTTCTGCTTTTCAAAAGACACTGTGAGGACAATAAAAAGACAAGTCATAACTGAGAGAAAATATTTGCAAAGCATGTATGATAAAGGACATCCAGAATACGTAAAACCTCACCAAGCTCAACCATAAGAAAACATGCAACCCATTTTTTTTGGGCAAAAGATTTGGATACCTGACCAAAGACAAGACAAGGATGCTATAAACACACTCTTGGAAAGGTGCTCAATATCACTACCTATTAGGAAATTAAAACCACAACAATACTACTACCTTCCTATTACACTAAAATTTAAAAAAGACTAACAATACCAAGTGTTGACAAGAGTACGGAGGAACAGAAAGTCTCAAAAACTGCTGGCAGGAATGTCAAATGGTACAACCAACGTGGAAATAGTTTAAAAATGTCTCAAAAAGCTAACTACACCCCTATCATGTGATCCATGCATTCCACTTCTAAGTATTTACTCAAGAAATATGAAAACATATATCCATATAAAAATTTGGAAATGAGTACTCCGAAAGGTTTTATGTGTCACAGTGTAAAACTGAAAATGAACGCAAACATCCATGAACAAATAAATGAAGAACAAACTGTGGCATATCCACATGGACTATTACTTGGCAATAAAAATAAATGAACCACTGGTATATAAAATAACATGGATGAATTTCAAAATAACTACACTGGGTGAAAGATGCCAGGCAAAAAAGAGTATTTATTACATTATCCCATTTTTATAAAATACCAGAAAATGAAAACTAAGCTGCAGTGTCTGAGAGCAGATCAGAGGTTGCTTGGAAATGGGTGGGGATAAGAAGGATTACCAAGGGGCACAAGGAATCTTTTGGAGATGTTTAATATATTTATTGTCTTGGTGGTGGGGATGATTTCATAGGCATATACATATGCCAAAACTTAAAATAAACTTTACACATTTGCAGTTTATTGCATATTAATTATATTTCAATAGAGCTGTTTAAAAATTAAAATAAATGAACTGCTGCCTTATTTACTGAAATGAATTTGCAGAGGGCTAGTTATTTTCTTTTGAGGGAGACATGTAGACTGGTAAGGGGCTGAAGGGGAAGTATGCCCTAAAATATTACAGAAAAAGTCTTATCAAAAGGAAGATTATGGGTATGGTGGTAAATTAGGTATAAAATATAAGCAGAAGCAAAAGGACAGGTTTTTCTGAAAATCACCTTGGATTAGTCTAGGTTAGACCCCTGCTATATGCCCCCTTAGGACTTGTATATGTCCTTTCCAACTTTGCATACATACAATTTCTGCTTCTCCCAGTCCAGGAGGGCAGGCACTACAGAATCTATCTTATTCCTTAAAATATCCCTAATGCCCAGGAGAGGATCTACTGGGTTACATAAGCAACACACTGTGTAGTCAGGAGTCCAGGGTTCTGAAGCCAAACCCCTGGGATTCAAATCACCTTGAGCTGTGTAACTGGCTCAGAAGGTAAAGAATTCACCTTCAATGTGGGAGATCTGGGTTCTATCCCTGGGTCAGGAAGATCCCCTGGAGAAGGGAATGGCAACCCACTCCAGTCTTCTTGCCTAGAGAATCCCATGGACAGAGAAGCCTGGGGGTCTACTGTCCATGGTGTTGCAAAAGTTGGACACGACTGATGACTAACACCTACACTTCTAGCTGCATAACTTTGGAAAAATTATTTAACATCTCTGCCTCAGGTCCTTCAGGTGGAAAAAGAAAATAAGAAAAACTACTTCAGAGGGTGGATGTGATTATATTACAGCAGGTAACGTATGAATGCACCTAGCGTATAGCAAACAGTTACTGTTATTGTGGTGGTTGTCGTCATCGTTTCCAATAATTTAAGAAGGGCATTTAAAAGAGATTCAGAATTACCTGATTTATGAAGCCAGATGGATATCTGAGGAAAAGCAGCCTCAACAGGAAGCAGAAAGTACATAAACGCCAGATGATTGTGTCAGAAAGAGGAGCGGGTGCTCCTTGGCACAGGCAGTGAAGGGCAGTACATTTCTTTTGAATGAATTTCTCAAAGTGAGAAGACCATGCCTGACCAAGAAGGCAATATTAGTAAGTTAAACAGCAGAGACAGTACATGTGATTTTTATCTCAAAGCAAATCTCCTCAAGTGGAAGGCAGGTAACAAATTCTCTGACCAGTAGTACCAAAACAATGAGAAACTGTACTCCTGTGCTCAAAACAAAAAGCTAAGCAAAAGGCAAGGCCATGAGGTCTTGAACATGTAACTGGCTCTCTTCTCAGATTATGTTCGTCATGCCTACGCCTTCTAGATGAACTGTCAGGCATCACTTGACGCTTGGCCCCACTGGGGATGGGAGCAGGGCTCTGACAGCAGCGATGCAGCAGTGTGGGAATCCCTGGGTTGGCACCAGCCCCTTGCTTGATTCAGACCTATAATCTCTTCTGACTTTGATTTAATACAGCAATTACTGGTAATGTGTTTTGAAGGAGATAAATGCCCAGTGTAGCCGCCTGTCGCTTACTCTGCTTACGATGCAAGAACATTCTTTAATTAAAATTCTCTTTATGATAAAAGAGCTGCTTCGCTGAATGTTTCTGTATAGTTCTGATATGGAGCTTTCCCCAAAGCGGATTAGAAATCAGGTTGCCCCTGCTCACTTTTGGCAAAGCATCTAGATACACAAACACTCCATCACCTAAAGTGAGTTCCTTAACCCCCCAATTCTCCCATTTTTATAATTAGATCCTGGTAAAGAACCCACCTGCCATTAAAGATCTAAATGTAAGACCAGAAACTATAAACTCCTAGAGGAAACATAGGCAAAATCACAGCAAGATCCTCTATGATCCACCTCCCAGAGTAATGGAAATAAAAGCAAAAATAAACAAATGGGACCTAATTAAACTTAAAAGCTTTTGTACAACAAAGGAAACTATAAGCAAGGTGAAAAGAGAGCCTTCAGAATGGGAGAAAATAATAGCAAATGAAGCAACTGACAAAGAATTAACCTCAAAATTATACAAGCAGCTCCTGCAGCTCAATTCCAGGAAAATAAACGACCCAATCAAAAAATGGGCCAAAGAACTAAACAGACATTTCTCCAAAGAAGACATACAGATGGCTAACAAACACATGAAAAGATACTCAACATCACTCATTATCAGAGAAATGCAAATCAAAACCACAATGAAGTACTATCTCACGCCAGTCAGAATGGCTGCTATCAAAAAGTCTACAAACAATAAATGCTGGAGGGGGTGCAGAGAAAAGGGAACCCTCTTACACTGTTGGTGGGAATGCAAACTAGTACAGCCACTATGGAGAACAGTGTGGAGATTCCTTAAAACACTGGAAACAGAACTGCCACACGACCCAGCAATCCCACTGCTGGGCATACACACCGAGGAAACCAGAACTGAAAGAGACACGTGTACCCCAGTGTTGATGGCGGCACTGTTTATTATAGCCAGGACATGGAAGCAACCTAGGTGTCCATCGGCAGACGAATGGATAAGAAAGTTGTGGTACATATACACAATGGAGTATTACTCAGCTATTTTAAAAAAACGTATCTGAGTCAGTTCTAATGAGGTGGATGAAACTGAAGCCGATTATACAGAGTGAAGTAAGTCAGGAAGAAAAACACCAATACCATGTATTAATGCATATATATGGAATTTAGAAAGATGGTAACGACGACACTATATGCAAGACAGCAAAAGAGATGCAGATATAAAGAACACACTTTTGGACTCTGTGGAAGAAGGCAAGGGTGGGATGATTTGAGAGAATAGATTCAAACGTGTATATTACCACATGTGAAATACATCAACAGTCCAAGTTCGATGCATGAAACAGGGCACTCAAAGCCAGTGCACTGGGACAACCCTGAGGGATGGGATGGGGAGGAAGGTGGGAGGAGGGTTCGGGATAGGGGGACACATGCACACCCATGGCTGATTCATGTCGATGTATGGCAAAAATCACCATAATACTGTAAAGTAATTAGCCTCCAATTAAAATAAATTAATTAATTAAAAAAATCTTCTTGCCAATGCAGGAGATGCAAGTTTGATCCCTGGGTCGGGAAGATCCCCTGGAGAAGGACATGGCAACCCACCCCGATTTTCCAGTAATTTTCCAGTATTCTTGCCTGGGAAATCCTATAGACAGGGGAGTCTGGTGGGCTACAGTCCATCGGGTCACAGAGAGTTGGACACGACTGACTGACTGAACAACACTACTTCTCACAATCACAATGTCAGCATTACACTATTTCCAGTAAGACTCATTTCTCATTTTTGCAAAGAAGATCCTCTAATTTTCTTCTTAATAAGTATGCAAAGTAAACATTCATAAACATACATGCATAAAAAGACTTTGGACCCATTTCATTGAAAAATAAAATACAGCCAAATATACCAACATATATACAAATATACCAATATATTCTAAAGTCTGGTTTTAATTCGTAATGCAATGGTTTGCTCAGTTCAGTTCAGTCGCTCAGTTGTGTCCGACTCTTTGCGACCCCACGAATCACAGCAAGCCAGGCCTCCCTGTCCATCACCAACTCCCGGAGTTCACTCAAACTCACGTCCATCGAGTCGGTGATGCCATTCAGCCATCTCATTCTCTGTCGTCCCCTTCTCCTCCCGCCCCCAATCCTTCCCAGCATCAGACTCTTCCAGTGAGTCAACTCTTCGTATGAGGTGGCCAAAGTATTGAAGTTTCAACTTTAGCATCAGTCCTTCCAATGAACACCCAGGACTGATCTCCTTTAGAATGGACTGGTTGGATCTCCTTGCAGTCCAAGGGACTCTCAAGAGTCTTCTCCAACACCACAGTTCAAAAGCATCAATTCTTCGGCAATCAGCTTTCTTCACAGTCCAACTCTCACATACATACATGACCACGGGAAAAACCACAGCCTTGACTAGATGGACCTTTGTTGGCAAAGTAATGTCTCTGTTTTTTAATATACTATCTAGGTTGGTCATAACTTTCCTTCCAAGGAGTAAGCGTCTTTTAATTTCATGGCTGCAATCAGCATCCGCAGTGATTTTGGAGCCCAAAAAAATAAAGTCTGACACTGTTTCCACTGTTTTCCCATCTATTTCCCATGAAGTGATGGGACCAGATGCCATGATCTTTGTTTTCTGAATGTTGAGCTTCAAGCCAACCTTTTCACTCTCCTCTTTCACTTTCATCAAGAGGCTTTTGAGTTCCTCTTTACTTTCTGCCATAAGGGTGGTGTCATCTGCATATCTGAGGTTATGGATATTTCTCCCAGCAATCTTGATTCCAGCTTGTGCTTCTTCCAGCCCAGCGTTCCTCATGTTGTACTCTGCATTACAACCTTGACGTACTCCTTTTCCTATTTGGAACCAGTCTGTTGTTCCATGTACAGTTCTGACTGTTGCTTCCTGACCTGCACACAGATTCCTCAAGAGGCAGGTCAGGTGATCTGGTATTCCCATCTCTTTCAGAATTTTCCACAGTTTATTGTTATCCACACAGTCAAAGGCTTTGGCATAGTCAATGATTTGTTACACCTTTTATATATAGGAATCCTTGTATAATTGTCATAAGTGAAATAAGCAGAGAAAGAGTAACAGTCTATCACAGTTGTCTTTGCCCACAACATAAAACCATCATGTTCGAGGAGTTTAAGGAATCGACATCAGATATTCCAACTGTTAGTTAGCCAACAATAGCAACAACTACCCAACAGCTAGAGGGAGAACAGTATCCACATGGTGCCTCCAGAAGGATTATCTGGTACAGGTTTATTAGCTCCTGAATCAATCAGTATAACTTTTGACCCAGTTATAAGACTTTCCACTCCTAAAAGTAGAGATTAAAAAAGAAAAAAAAAAAAAAGAATTTACAGTTAGCTAGGATCTGTTATTTCGATTGCCTTGGAGAGAATGGTCATTGATAATTATTCTTTTCCTTTAAATAAAGGAGAGAAAGAAACAGAGAACACAGGTCTAAATCATTTCTCTTCCGCAAAGTGGAAGCAATGAGATCCAAGACCAAACATGCACTTTCTTTTCCCATAACACAAGGTACAATTTCAAGGTGAAGGTCAAAACTTGAGAACTATTTTCTGTTCTATTACGGGGGAGTGGTGTCTCAATTACAATCAATCCAACGAATATATTCTGACTAAGAGCCTCTAAACTCAAATAATATCTTCAGAAGAGTGCCATATGCCTCCCTCAGGACATATAAGAAGACAACTAGATCCCCCTCTCAGGAGGCCATGCCAAGACCCACTTTCATCTATGTGTATGAACACAGGACTGACGTCATCCTTGCAATAGCACTAATGCTACTTCAGAGAAGCATGTGTTTCTCTCTAGTTCTGCGTGAGAAAAGTGATCTTTCTGAGAGAGAAGGGGCTGGTGGAGAGAGATATCTTGGAGAAACAACTATATGAATATATACACTATATTTACCCAAGCCCTTGGGAAAATGGCCTGGCATAATTAACCAGATTAAAGAGGGATTTAGGATAAATAAGATGAAAGTTAGTCTGATCCTTACAGGATTAAACTCAAAATCCTAATTCGAATCCAGCAGAATTTTAAGATCAACACTATATAACAGGATTAAACCAATAGCTGCTTTTGTTTTTGTACTGGAAACAATCACAGTTGGCAAATCCAGGCCTAGAGCAGTACCTCAGCAGTCAGACAGTTCAGGTCTAAAAATAGCGGCCTCTGCTCTAACTGGGCTTGCTGAGTGTCTGTTTCCACAGGTCCACAAGCCCTTCTGTGTAAAATAAAGTCCAAAGAGCTTGGAAAACTTTCCTTCTTTCTGCTCCCTCTCCCTACCTATCTTTTTTTTTGTGTGTGGTGGTGGAAGAGAGATCCATTAGGTGATGAAATGGGACCCAACACTGTAACAAGAGTGAATATTAAAAATCACTTAGCTGTAAATATATGAATGAGTGTGGTGACTAGCTAGCATCCCAACTAGGGGTGTGACCCTAACAGAGAGTACATGTACTGCTTTTCCTTTTTAAAATCTAAGATTCCAAATTATAATAGATATCTGACTCCAAAGGTCTCAGATAAGGACTGCGGGAACTGTAATTGCTTTCTAAATGTGTAGTTCTTTAACTTTAAAAAGGTGGCCATGACATGAACAATGGCACATCCAGGGAAACAAAACTGCTGACACACTAAGCAACAAGATGTCAAATAATGGCTGTCAAACTGCAGCCAGTGTGTCTAAGATAGACATGCGCTGGGGATAAATTAGAAGACACACAGACCTAGTGGAACCAAATATGTTACAGACTGATGATTACATTTTAATAATGGCCAGAAAAACAGTATATTCTGAGGAAATTTTTTCAAAAGTCTAGTTCAGGGGTAAGTTTTTAAAACTTGCCATAAAACAAAAGAAACAAAGAAAAATTTTGGGGGGTGGGAGGTGGATCGAATATCAGAAAAGATACCATGAAGGCTCGATTCAACAGCATTATTAGGTAATTATATATTTTCAGAAAATCTCTGGATTCCTATGATTTGTAGAATTTTAATTCATAAGAAAAAATGTAACAAAGAAAGACAGTTTGGAAGATAGCACACAGACCATTTATTTCTCTTGAAACATTTATATTGATATATATGTTTCTCTTTGACAGAAATACTATCAGTTAACATAAAAAAAAGGAGTGACATCTGCTTCCCAGAAGGAGTACATACATTTATCCCTATTCCTTCCACTAGACACAATTTAAGACCCTACACATTTTATATATTAAACAAACATAAGACACCTCTTAGAGGTGGAGAGAAGACAGCAAACTGGACTGGGACCTCAGAACATGGTGGTGAGTTCCCTGGGTTTCCCATATGCCTTCTAGAACCCAAACTTGTAGCTGAACAACCTGGAAATGGCAATGGTTCAGACAAAAGAGGTCCCAAATGAAAGCCTGCTCTCTGTAAGCAAAGAACACAGAAACGGCCACCCTAGCAAGACGGAAAATGTTAAGACTGCTCTAGTCCAGCCATACCCCCATCTTACTCCCACACACAGCAGAAAAGGTCAAGTGGAGAGCTGAGACTTCCACCCTCACTAGGGTATAACCAGGCTTCCCAACACCTCTGCCCAAGTAATATTCTAGTGTCGAGAAAACAGAAAGAGCCTTCAAAACTCAACAGTGAAAAAACAATCCAATGAGAATGCAGGCAAAAATCACTGACACCACAAAATGGTTACGCTTAACATTTATAATTATTATATCATATGTTCCTTCCTATGGAGTTACCAAAATATTATGGGCTTGCTTTACAAGGTATTCTTTGTGCTCACTAGACACACAGTTGCCCTTATCAGAGGACAAAAGCAGTATGCGGTCATTGTCGCATAAGAGTCATGTTTCTTAAACATACTAACTAAAGGTTTTGCTTTGGAAAGCACTATCAGAATTTAAGTACAGGCAACTGTACTCAGTATTTTATAACTTATAAGGGCAAAGAATTTGAAAAAGAAAAAATATATATTTCTTTTACAGAATATACATATTAATATATGTTATTTTCAGGTATACATATATATAGTATATATAACATTGCAAATCAACTATATTTCAATTTAAAAAAATTTTAAGAAGAACTTAAGAGATGTTTCTTTGGTTAACATGTTTGATAAGCTTTTTTCCATTACACTTCTTGAAAATTATTTTATGCAGAAAAGTAATAAGGATTCAGATGTTCCGTTTGATCGTCAGTTTCCAAGTCAAAATTTTTTTTCTTTATTACCTACAGATTAAGTTCCCTTCAGTAACCTTAGCTAAAACAAAACACAAATATAAGAAAACACACTTTTAGATATGATTATTTTACCAATGTAATATCCAACACTGTATATCACACCACTTTTTTAAAAACTATTTTTTGTATTACTTATAAAAACCATTAAAACTGAAAGGAAGAAAGGAAGAATTAAAACAGAAGATCTGGTTCAAATAAATAAAGGAACAATATGTAGAATCTTTTCTAGAAAAGTCTTGTAGTTAGTATTACGGTACTCATTACTTCCCACTTAAGACAACAAAAGGAAAAGATCTATCATAAAGACTTTGAAATCACCTTTTAAAACCAAAATACCATGCATAAGATTCCCCCTAAATATCAAAAACTATGATATTATTTACCACCAAATCAAAAGAATTAAGGAAAATCAACCCTTAAATTCTAAAATATTTGCGAGGGCGGGAAGGAATAACTGTTTTATTTACTGTCTCCTTCCTTTCATTCCAGCCAGACTGTCTCGCTCCAGACTCTGCCAAGCTTTAGGCTAATAAGTTTAGGAACTCATTCCTACTTTTACCAAAAACATATAAAAATAGTTCTTTGATGAAGCACTGGTTTGACTGATTCAGCATCAAGTCAAAGATGCTGCATATTCCTAGAACAGACAGCAGTGCTTGGCCCACAGTAGGTCTGCACAATGTATTTGCTGAATAAAAGACAAATTTAAAAAAGGAATAAATGGTGTACAAAACCTATTTACTAAAGAGGCCTTGAACCCCTAGTGCTCAGGTACCTTACTCAAGAGTGGACTCTCTAACAGTCTGCCTGGGCTATTTGCCTCAGCATGAAAATTCACCTGCCTCGGCTAGTACCCTTGGGTTCCAGACTTTGGCACATGAAAGGTCAATATCACCCGACCTTTCAGTTCTTAGCCCCAGTGAGTAAGCCCACCACAGCTTCAGTTTTCTTACATACACAGGAAAGGAAAGTGAAGTTGCTCACTCGTGTCCAACTCTTTGCGACCCCATGGACTGTAGCATACCAGGCTCCTCCATCCATGAGATTTTCCAGGCAAGGGTCCTGGAGTGGGTTGCCATTTCCTTCTCCAGAGGATCATCCCAACCCAGGGACTGAACCTGGGTCTCCCACATCGCAGGCAGACGCTTTACCGTCTGAGCCACCAGGGAGGCCTTTACATATACAGGACCTCACTCTAAATCTATGACCTGATCCAGCCTGCTATCTTCACCTTAACTACAAGTTGCCACGCACAGAGTCTTCAATTTTGTATTAGCCTCTGAGATCTTGATTCCCTGGCTTGTAGTTCTATGATACCTGTGGTTTTAACATGGAAGTTATATTCCTTTTGTTGTCTTAAGTGGGAAGTAATGAGTACCGTAATACTCATGAAGTTACTCCTACAATTTAGTTTTCTAGCATTATCTACGATGTATGTTTTTATCCAACAGGATAAATGACTTACTCAGAGTCACAGTGAATGACAAAGCCTGGATTGCAGCTGATTTTCTAGGATCTTATGTCCAGCCCATTAAATAATATATATACCCCCTACTGATGCTGGGAGCGATTGGGGGTAGGAGGAGACGGGGAAGACAGAGAATGAGGTGGCTGGATGGCATCACCGACTCGATGGACATGAGTTTGAGTGAACTCCGGGAGTTGGTGATGGACAGGGAGGCCTGGCGTGCTGTGGTTCATGGAGTCGCAAAGAGTCGGACATGACTGAGCGACTGAACTGAACTGAACTGATACCCCCTACTTCAGTTGTATCAATTACCTTCTTTTTTTAATTTTAAGGACTAAACAGACATGAAAAGAAAGCAAATTCTTTAAAATCCAGATTCTATTACTGCCTGGCACAAGAGTACGGGTCTAATGCACACATATACTTTTTACTTTGAATTTAATCCATTCTTCATCCACATGCCAGCAGTATTAATCATGTTACAGCATCCAAATACTTCCTATGGCACCAAGTTCACTACATTTTGGCTAAGTCTGGGCAGCAGCAGCTGACAGAAAAGTTAATATGTTCTTAATATGGTTAGGCTTCACAGGACCTGTTTTTCCTCTGAAAACTGTGTACAAAAAGCTGTAAAAATATACATTGTTCTGGGGACCTGGTCTAGAGCTTTCATTTGATTCTCAAGAGGTTCAAAATCCAAAATAAAGATTAAGAACCCAAAGGCCAGAAAACTAACAGGGTTGTGATAATTCCTTAAGAAGCTGTTCCATTCAAACACTCCTATTTTTCCTTGGTGAACAATTAATATTCTAATTTACGTATTTTCTCCAAGTTCACATCCTAATCCTAACTCTGATGTTTCCTTTTGATTAAAGGTCCTTTACTTTCATTTATAACCCTCATTACCTTTCACAAAAACCCCAAGCTCTTTCTCTCCCAAGAGTTAGGCCAGAGACCCAAATCCTAGGCCCACTGTAATTTTTTCAAGTCAGGGACTAACTGACAAAAAACATTCCGGCTCCAACACTCGAACTGTCTTACTAAGGGGCTAAAATAGTAACAGAGACCTTTGTTGTGTGTGTGTATGTGTTTTGCTTTTTATTAAACAGTTGTTTAAGCCAATCTGGCTACATATCCTCAAGGGAAAATCTGGGGTCAAGAATCTATTACCCTTTTCTGGTTGGGCCTGAATTTTCCTCAAGCCATCCCACATCTTCTGAGTTGAACAGGCTCTAATGACATACTTTACTGCAGGCTTACAAGCGGAAATTCTTCCAGTCACTCTGAGAAAATCAGAGACTCTAAATGTTTCTTACTCACTTTAAAAACACTTGTACTACACTATTTATTGACTTTTAGCTTCTGAATCCTCCTTCATCAGCCCAGATTATTACACACAGCCCTACCTGCATAAAATGTTCATTATGACTTGGAGGTCTGAATACTCTGCTTTGAACTGTACAGTCTCTCACCCCAGCTCTGAGATTCTGATTTATATCTCCTTCTCATTTCTAACTGAGATCATGGCTCTAAACACACTTCTGGACTTTTGTGACAAGCTTTTTGCCAATGGTTCAAAACAGTAACCTATATGTAAAAGGAGGACACCAGAAAAGGGCTTTTCAACAACTTCTGTGCCTTACAAGAATTAGTAAAGTTGAATTTAAAAAAAGATACAAAAAAACCCCCACCACGACAGAACTTTCTGGCTAACTGAGAACTGTTGTACATGAGAATCAATAACACAGAACTAAACTGAAGATATCTGGATCATGTTATGAACACCAACTATACTACAGATAATACGCCAACAGTGCAGGAGACTCGGCTGGACTTATACAGAGTATACGCCTTTCTGGAAAAATGGTAGATAAAAGCAGGTCTCAATTTCCTCTTGAAATGGTAGGATGTGTTATGTTTTTAGGCACTGACTTCCAGATATTTGAACTGTTAGGCTTTGTTTGCAGGCAACAAGAGTTTAATGAACTGTATTCTTTTGACCTTTTATTTAGAGATGTGTAAGGAAACATGGTTTAGTCTCCTTAACAATACAAGGAGGGACGTGGCCACACAAAATGTGGAAATTAAGGAAAATCACTCACTGGGGTTCTCCGCGTATTCTGGATTGCCTTTATTATCTTCACAATAAATCTTATCCGCATCTGAGTCTCCCCCTTTCCCCTGCCTTCCCCCTGCTTCTTTGGCTTCCATGAGCTCTGGAGTTTTGATCGGTGATTTTAATGGTTTACTCTCTGTGCTCTTCCTTCTTCGTGCCACTTGGCTCCCAATCGGCAGCATCCTAAGGGAGCTGGTACGTTGCTCCCTCCCTTGAAAGCTACTCTAAGAAGTCATTATTTTCAATAAGGTGAAGGGGAGGTAAGATGAAGGGAAACTGAACTTTGGCGATGCATAAACATGTTTCAAGACCCATACTCTGAAATACAACTGGGTTTCCCTAAGTAATGTGTATTGTGTGGGTGGAAGAGAGGGGACAGAAGAGATGTGGAGGGAAGAGAAAGGCAGACAAACAGGAGGAAGCAGTGAGGGCCCAGTGCAGAGGGGATGGAGTTCCGAACAACAGTGAAGAGAGACTCAGGGTGAGGGTAACATCAGCAGGCAACATGAACATATAGGGAGACGGTGAGTGAGTCCCAGGAGCAAGGAATTATTACGTGGAAATAAACAAAGCAGTATAAATGGGGAAAGATGTATCTTACAGAAAGAGGCCGAGATCCAAATGATTCAGGCTTCCAGTCTTTATCAAACTAGCCTAATCTGAGCTGTCCTCATTCATCGGGTGCAGAGTGAGAGGACAGGCCAAACCTCATTTTTCCTAGTCACACAAGGAGGAATGCCATCCAACTCAAAGAAGAAAAAAGGAATCAGGATCCAATATATCAAAGAAACATATGAGTCAAGGGAGTCCTCTGTAAACTGAACTGGGGCTCAGTGCTGGGTTCAGGCCCCAAGAAAAACTAGGGCATCATCACATACCAGAATAAAAAGACCAGGCGAGGAGATAATCCACTCTAACAAGGGTCATGTTTAAACCCTGGCACATCGGTAAGGAAGCAAGAGATTATTTAAAGACTGTGCTGAGCAGTGGGAAAGTGACTCTGTGATATAAGGCCAGGATAAACTCTCTAACTCAGAGATTTGAACTTGCATGCTTTCTGTGGCCATGGCTGGGCAGGGCAAGTGCAGGTAGAGACCGACAATTCTAAGCAAGATGGTATGCCAGAGTTCAAGTCGATTCAACCTTTACCACTGAGTATCTGATATATATTCAATCCTGAGCTAAGTGCTGGGACACAGAGAATTCAACCCCGACTTGAAAGAGTTCACAGGGAAAACTAGAAGAAACAGCTTGAAATTGTGCAGAATTTGTTTCAGAATAATTTGTTTCTTCAGATTCTGCCCATCAGACTAAGAATTTATATTACAACTAGGGTACGACCTCTCCCCACTGACGATCTAGTTCTTATAATAGTCCAGGTAACACTGTTTCTGGCAAACTTTCTCCATCAGTCATGGGAATGTCAGTGCCAACACAGTCTTGCACCCATGTTACCCACATTTTTTTATAACCTGTGAAGCTGACTTCAGAGATCATTGCTGATCCTCACAAAAGAAGACTGTGGAACAACTACATTCTTTTGTCACAAATCAAAAGGGAGAGATTGGAAGGGCTAGCACAGGTCATTCCTTCCCCTGAAAGTGAAAAGTCCATTGCTGTCATCATTGTTAAGTCATACTGATCTCCCACAACGAATCTGAGTAAAAGGTGAGAAACAACACCTCTAGCCTCCATTAGGCTAAATTCTAAGAAAAATAGGAAAACAATCCAAAAATGTCTTGAAGTGGCTAAAAAGCAATTTAATTCAGAGTTGATCTGATTTAAAGATTTGCAGTATATTTTAACAGAAATAAATATAAGACATTCCATCTACTTGTTAAATTTTTGCACCAATAAATACAGTAAACTTAAAAGTTCTTACAAAATATGTCCAATTCAGGGAAGAGTGGATGGAGATAGAAAGCAGAATATGAACACAAAAAATACAAAGAAACAACAGCAGAGAAAAAAAGGGTTAAAACAGAGAGGATACCTGAAGCAAAATCCTAAATGTACCAGGGAAAGAGGAAAATAAGAGCAAATGAAAATGGAATTAGTATTGATGGAGGTTGAGTGAATCATGGCTACTGACAGGTTTGACCCTTTGTTTTACAGATAAGCTGTGGCCTAGTGAGGCTGAGTCACTGGTTTGAGTTTACATAGTGACACTTACTTTCTTGAGTTCCAAAATCATTGCAGATGGTGACTGCAGCTATGAAGTTAAAAGATGCTTACTCCTTGGAAGAAAAGTTATGACCAACGTAGACAGCATATTAAAAAGCAGAGACATTACTCTGGCCAACAAAGGTCTGTCTAATTAAAGCTATGGTTTTTCCAGGAGTCACGTATGGATGTGAGAGTTGGACTATAAAGAAAGCTGAGTGGCAAAGAATTGATGCTTTTGAACTGTGGTGTTGGAGAAAGATTCAACCAGTCCATCCGAAAGGAAATTAGTCCTGAATATTCATTGGAAGAACTGATGCTGAAGCTGAAACTCCAATACTTTGGCCACCTGATGCGAAGAACTGACTCACTGGAAAAGACCCTGATGCTGGGAAAGATTGAAGGCGGGAGGAAAAAGGGAAGACAGAAGATGAGAGGGCTGGATGGCATCACTTACTCGATGGACACGAGTTTGAGCAAGCTCCAGCAGCTGGTGATGGACAAGGAAGACTGGCATGCTACAGTCTATGGGGTCACAAAGAGTCAGACACGACTGAGCAACTGAACTGAACTGAACTGAGCTGGACAGTGGCAGGACTAGAAAGGAGGTCAGTGCATAGTAACTACTCAAATTTGGGATGAATTAAGAAAATAAGTGAATGGTCTGAATGTTGGTGGGTCCCTCCCTGGCAAAATTCACGTGGTGAAGTCCTAATCCCCAGGGCAGCTGTGTTAGAAGACAGGGCCTCAGGGTCCCCAAACTGATAGAATGAGTGTCCTTACTTTGGAAAGTTGACCTCGATGAGCACCCAAATTCCTTCTCTTGCTCCCCGACAAGGCATGCACAAAAATGACGTCAAGTAAGTACATGGGGAGATGGTGGTAGCCAACGAGCCGAGGGGACTACCTGGTAGGCACCTTGACCTGGGACTTCCCAGTCTCCAGAACAGTGAGAGAGAAACTTCTGCTGTTTAAGTTACGGGTCTCTGGTTCTCTGTTACAGCTGACCCAGTGAACTAAGACAACAGAACTGAAGTCCTTTGGCAAGGTACTCAAAAGGAAAGCTCAACTCATTTGTTAAATCTAAAATATAAACACATCTTACTCTCCTCCCTCTCACCTTTTCTTTCAGTTGAAAAATGAGAATGGGGCCACTGGCTAGCTTTAAGCAAAAATTCAGGTAACATTCTGAGAGGCAAACTACAGGACACCTACACATAGGAGAAATTAAATAACATCAGTCAAATAATGGGTGGTCAAAAAATGATTCTGTGCTTAGGAAAGTAACATATCCTTCACCTAGTCTCCAAACTATGCAAATAACAAATACTCAAGGTAGGTCTGTGCACATGTCTGTTCTGCAGCCAGCGCCATAAAGAGGCAGACCGCCATTTTAAGAATCTGGCCAAGCCCCAAGCACCCCTTTCAACTTGCCTACTCTCTGAGCCCCTTCTTATGCCATGGGAGTCTATGACTTGACACTTACATTTTTACATATTATTAGCAAAACAAAATAGAATTTTTCATTACCAGAAATTTGCTTAATATATTTCTGTTTGGTGAAATAGTAAAAATAAAAGTAAAAAGCTTTACTGCCCAACTTGAGCATATATTTTTAAAATTTATTTATTTGATTAATAAATTAGGCTACTTCTTGGTGAAAAGAGAATCTTAAGGGTTCAAAGGAAAATAAAAACTAGTGGAGGAAGGGAGAAGGGAGGAGGTTTAAGAGGGAGGGGACATGTGTATGCCTGTGACTGATTCATGTTGATGCATGGCAGAAGCCATCACAATATTGTAAAGTAATTATCCTCCAATTAAAAATAATTTAAAATAATAATAAAAACGAAAACACAACAAAAAAGTTACTGGAAAAATGCAAATTACCAATATATAGAAGTAGAATTCAGCAGTTTTCATTATGCTTTACAGTACTTCCCCAAAACGGTCACTGTCAATCAGCATGGATGAATGAATGGGCTAACTGTGTAACAGAAAAACAGTAAGAAGAACCCAGAGTTCATACATACAAACAGGACACTTTTAATTAACATTTTAATCGTATTTGTTTATGAAATGTGCCCAGAAAATGATTAGACCAAGAAAAGGGAGCAAAAAGAGTACTGTTTTCCTTGTAACATGAATTAGGTAAAACCACAGCATACCTCACAGATGAAAGGCCCATAGAGTTTCAAAATAAAACCTCTTTAAATAGATGCCTAGATGGATCCTTCTTGTCAGCTCTGAAAAGAATTTTATAGCTAATATACAATCTGTCCAAAATTTATAAAGTGGGTCACAGTCTAAAAATTCATCTTTACTTCAGAATGTTCAGAATTGATCATATTTCCCCATTAAAAGAAACACACACACATATTTATAAATGGTGGCTGGGTTTCCAGACCAGACCATGAGAGCCCAGTAATGTAATCAGGGAGGGGTGGAGGGGTGGAATGGGGAGAACACAGGAGTCCATGGAACCAGTAATGGACATAACTACCGTACATCTGAAATAAACAGGAGGACAAGATAGCTAAAACAGTAGCAAATTACAAGTAATGCCAATGTAATTAAATAAGAAATGATGTGTTTTTTTCCAAATCATCTTGCATATTGGTTAGAAGTAGAAAACAAATTTAATCCACTAAGAAAGGGGAGACTTCTATGGAGACTTAGAGGAAGGAGTAGGAGTACTTTCAAGCCTTTTAGTGACGGGTGCAATTTTTTGGGGGGAGGGTGCAACTTTTAAAAATACAACTTAATTTCCATCTACATTTCCATTTTCCTTGATACAAATGCATTTCTAATCAATTAATCTTAAGGAAGGTAATCTGTTTACTATGAAAACGGGATAAAAAGATGGAGACAAGGAAAAGGAAACATAGGAAGATTTAGAACAGAATGGGGAAGGGAAAGTAGTACTTAATTAAATACTTGCTGAAAGGAGAGGAGGGAGAAATCTAAGAGTGTGCTGGCAGTGGGAACAACTAAAGTTTAAACAGTAAAAGAAAAAGAGGTAAAAAGGAGAAAGACAGACCCAACACACCCATACTATTTTCAAAGGGGGAAGAATAAAGATGTTAAGCAAACCTTGAATCAGAGTGCTCAGTACTGCCATCAGAAATGTCACTGACTCAGAACAGTCCGGATGGGTCTAACCAGGTAGTAATCATGGTAACCAACATAAACATTTATCATATACCAAGAACTGAGAGCTTTTACAGGCTCAAAACAACCTTCTGAGATACATACTATTTTTGATATTCTAATTTTATAGATGAAGAGACACAGTAATATACCCAATGTCATTAAGACAGAATGCCAGACAGCCAGGTTTGAAAACGCGTCAATTTGGTTCCAAAGCTGGCACTATGAAGCACTACTGCTTCTAGAGTATAACCATCAGAGAGGGACAAATGGCCCTCGTATATGAGAGAACAGGAAAAATACAAAGAGAGTTCTGCACTAAAAATTTCTATAGTTAGTAAATATTCCCTTGTCAATGAAAGAGTAGTAAGTAGAAAGGGCTTCCCAGGTGGTGCAAGTGGCAAAGAGTCCACCTGCCAATGCAGGAGATGCGGGTTCGATCCCCGGGTTGGGAAGATCCCTTGGAGGAGGGCATGGCAACCCACTCCAGTATTCTTGCCTAAAGAATTCCATGGACAGAGGAGCTGGTGGGCTACAGTTCACGGGATTTCAAAGAGTGAGCACACACTCTTTCAGTGACTGAGCACACACACACACACCCAGGAGGTAGAAAACCTCTGGAATTTACCACCCACGTGACAAATAGTTATTGAGCATCATTCACTATTCCAGACACTAGGGAAACAGCAATAAACAAACCTGACAAAAACCTCTATAGGTGAGGAAAGCAGTAAAAGAGATGTTTTTATAATATACTAGAAGCTGGTGAGGGCTGTGGAGAATCTGCAATAAAATGACTGAAAAAGTACTAAACGCAAAGGTAACGTGAGCCAAGATGTGAAGGAGCTGAAGCTGCACACATGAGGTATCTGAAAAGAGCACAATCAGCAGAGGAAAGGAGCACTGTTCCAGAGTGCCTGGCAAGTCTGAGGAGCAGCAAGAAGGCTAGGGTGGCTGGAGGAGTGTGAGGAGCGGGAAGAACAGAAGGAGACAGATATCAAAGTGGTACCCAGGGGCCAGTTCAACAGAGCCTTATAGGGACTCTGCCTTTTCTTCTGAGTGAAATCCATGAGTGGATTTTTGGGCATCATCAGATTTATATTTTCAAAGGTTTAAGTCAGATGGTGTGCTCAGAATAAATTATTTGGAGTCAATGGTGGAAATGGGGGAGACCAGGTAGGAGACTTCTGCAATAAAACAGGCAAGAGAGGATGGGGTACTGAGCCAGGAGAGCCACTGCAGAGCTAGTAAAAAGAGATCAGATTTAGGTGATTTTTGAAAGGCAGAGCTTAAAGGATTTGCTGATTAATAAGACTAGAGTGAGGGAGAAAGAAGAGTCCAAGACAACTCCAAGTTTTTTTCTGGCCCAAGGAACAGAAAGATGTCATCTGAGAAGGGGAGATTGTAGTGTTCCCACAGGTATGAGACTCAGCGAAGGCAAGTGGAGACCAGGAGTCCGGCTTGGCCAAGTTAAGTCTGAGCTAACGATGAGGTATGGGACTGTCAAGTAGGTAGGTGGACGTAAACTTCCTGGGATGGGGCTTCTTTTAGAAGGTGACAAAATTTACTAACACCTGAAACAGTTAATAAGCGGCCAAATGCTGAAGGTAGATACATGTATAAAGGAAGCTGGAAGAAACAGACAACATAGAAATAAAAAAAAGGTTCTGGATTGATCATTCTAAATACTGCTTTTATAAAAATAAAAACGTTTTGCAATTATGAAGCAAAGAAGATCATCTTGTCAACACAATTATGTATTGTCAAAGGATTTCAAAAAAATCTTTAAATACTGCATTTAGACTATGTAAGTATGGGAAGAAGAACCAGAAGCAATAATTAACTAGAACCTATTAGAGGTTATGTTTGGAATCTGGAATCGGAACTTATAGGATGGATATGTTCCACATTAGTGAACAACTGTTCAAAAGCAATTCGATTATATTCAAAGGAAGCTGCCTTTTTAATATATGCTTTCAAAACTAAGGAAAACTGGGAATAAAAACTGGGACAGTGCATGTCGGTGAAACATCATAGATTTGGAAGATACAGATCTACACAGACAGAGCTCTACAAAAGGACCAGGAGCAGAACAAAGGGTCAAAACAGTACAAACACTGACACAAAACCTAGAACTCATGGCATAAATATAACTTGTGACAATTTTAGAACAAGTTTGGGATTGGCTTGAGTACTACTCAGCAAAAAACTCGCTTCAGTTAGTGCTATGAGGAAGAACAGGGCTGAATTTCAATGTATTTTCACAGACGGAAAAGGAAGAGAAATCAAGAGTACATTATTTAGATTTCAAAGAGAGCAATGATTCTTTCTGTGCTTAAAAAAACTGTAACATTCTTCTCAGCTCAGTGTATTAACTATTAATAGATTCAAAAACTGCTTTTTAAAAAATATCCAGAGATCTTGTACTATTAACAAGGCTAAAGAAGGGGTAGACACAATGATGAGTTAAAATCTGTACTTGCAAAAGAATGGCTGGAAGACAGCTTATGTCTATTTTCTTCAATATGATATTAGTACAATAAATGCTTTCATTTTACAGGAGAAGCTGCAATTACAAGACTGCAAATTAGAAAGACAATTCCTCACGCAGCTAGGAAATGAACTTGGGAGGAATAAATACAGAACTAGGAAGAGAACATCTACCCTCTCAACCATAAGCATGAGTCTTGGAGAACAGGAAGAAAGGGAGAGGATACAAAAAGGACAGAGACACATGAAGCACTGCAAAAAGGATTTTGTAAAAAACCATGAATAGTATTCAAATGAGACTTGTGGTCATTACAGGAGAGATATGGAATTAGTTGCATGAATGAATTTTTTCTTATCTCTAATAAAGCTGTTTATCACTCTCAATTCTTAATTTCTTAAGGCAGATTCTTTACCATCTGAGCCCCTAGGGAAGCCCTCATAAAGAGTTAAACAAGATAAAACATCAGAGCGCCCACTGGACCCAGATGATAAATGGTTTTGGCTATTTGTCCTGATTAACTGAAGAGCTAAATCTATGAGACTAGATGAAATCACTAAATAAAACAATCAAGAAAAGTGGTCTAAAGACTTGGCCCAGAGTATGACAACTTTAAAACAGAAAAAATCACCAAATAGGTAAGAAAGAAACCAAGAGAGTATAATGTCCTGGAAGTCAAGTACCCAAGAAAGTGTGTCACAGAGACGGAAGTAATCAACCATGTTCTGTTCCACAGGTGGGTCAGGTAAGAGGTGGACTGAGGCCCGACCACCGGACTGAGCAGCATGCTGCTGCTGCTAAGTCACTTCAGTCGTGTCCGACTCTGTGTGACCCCATAGACGGAAGCCCACCAGGCTCCCCCATCCCTGGGATTCTCCAGGCAAGAACACTGGAGTGGGTTGCCATTTCCTTCTCCAATGTGTGAAAGTGAAAAGTCAAAGTGAAGTCACCCAGTCGTGTCCGACCCTTAGTGACCCCACGGACTGCAGCCTACCAGGCTGCTCCATCCATGGGATTTTCTAGGCAAGAGTACTGGAGTGGCTTGCTATTGCCTTCTCCAGAGCAGCATGCAGCTACTGGTAAAACTGACAAGAGCCATTTCAGTAGGATGGTGGCAATAAAAACCTATCTGAGTGGGCTTAAAGGGAATGAGGAAAAAACTAGTACGTACAAACAGAGACAACTCTAAGGGAAAATAAATTTATCAGTAGCTGACAAAAGTGAGGTTAAGGGCATTAAACTGGATGAAAGAACACCTTAATTGTATGTTAATAGAACTAATCTAGAAAAGAGAGAAAACCTGATGATCCCAGAGAGGGGGGAGAGAATTGCTGGGTCCAGGTCTTGAACAGACCAGCAGAGATGGGACCCACTACACAACTGAGGGGTTGGCCTGATAAGGAAGGCAACTGTCTCACGTACAGTAATAGGAGAGAGGCCAAGTTCACTGACACCGATGGGACAAAGTGGGTCAAGTGTGGGGATGGGAAAGCTGATTGCTTCAGCTTTCTCATGGATACTCTGGCAACTAGACCGTCTACAAACTAAAAGAAGGAGTGATTCAGCAACGGATACAGCATTCTGAGGAGATTGGCCTAAATGGCACGGTATCAGGGCACCCTTCTCACCTGCCCTCTAGGCTTCTGGAACTCTGAAATCTCTTGTAATCTCCAAATGGCATAACTTCTGCAAAGGGGAGAACAAAGGAGTCACTGGTCCACGGTGATGCTGAAATCTCACTGGGCAAATGCTGAGAGTTCCTTGATCAGGTCTCAGGCTCAGCTAGGAATTCTCTGTGGCTCTTGACTTTGAATCATCCTTCCCTTTTCACGAAAGGTAGCATGTGTTAGCAGCTGAGTAATTTTCTCAGCCTGCTTCCTGCCAGAACAATTTTGGGGGTTCAACAGCCTCTTTTGTTCTTTCTCCTTTTCAGCTGTAGCTGCAGTGGACCTCCTATGACTCTTGCTGAGATTACAGCAACAGACAAAAGCTACACCCACAGACACCTTCAAGATAAGCCCTTCTCTACCCTCTCTCCTGCTACAATGGCTAGAAGTCCTAGTGCTTGACTGAGAGGTCTTCTGTGTGACTCTTAAGGCACTACCTCTGGTTTTTCTCAGGTCTTAATAAAAGGTTTTACAGCCACACCCTCAGCTTCATCTTTAGACTACCATTCTCCTGATAGTGCCCTTGAATTGACCTTTGCTAGAAATCTATGTCTTAATTTTACCATCATTTGCTCTGCATGAAGTCCGAAAATCTTCAAAACCATCACGTCCTGGCTCTCTTTTTTAACAGTCCTTTCCTCAATTTATTTCTCTCTTCTTACTCTCTACTATAAGCAGCAAGAAGAAAGCAATGGGCACCTTCAATGTTTTGCTTGAAAATTTACTTAGGGACATCTCCCAGTTCCTTAGGCACGTTTCTACTTTCCACGCAACTGCAAACAAGAGTGCTGCTAATCTTTCTGCCACTGCATAACAAGGATTCCCCTTCCTCCAGTTTCCTTTCCTTTGAGCCTTCATGGCAATCTCCTCAAGGTCCCCAACTTTAGAAACAACATAGGTACTCTGGTCTTTCACCAAAACTTCCCTCAAAGGCCACTGCCCCATTTCAAAGTCACTCCCCCATTTTACATTTCCTGTGCAGAAACACCCACTTTGGGTACCAAAATCTACAGCTGTCCGTTTCTCTTTAACGAATCATTCTCAAACAACAGCTTAAAACACTACTTTTGTCTTGAAGTTTACGTGGAACAGGAAGCCAGGTGAGTTGGAGCTGGGTGCCTCTGGTTCGGGGTCTCTCACTTGGTCTCTCTGTCAGCCAATCTCAGCAGTGACATCCTATCACATTCACCACATTCTGTTAGTTCAAAGTGAATCACTAAGTTCAGCCTACACTCAAAGGCAAGAGATTGTGTAAGGGGGTGAATACCAAGAGGCAGGAATCATGGGGATTATCTTAGAGGCTGTGTATCAGAGATGAGATGGAAAGCATGGTAGCAGGCTGATTAACAGTATTGACTCTGAAACAAAACTACGGGGTTTGACTTTGGCTTCCATATCACAATGTGAAAAAAGGATCATAAAGTAAGACAAGAGTTGAAAAAGGACCTGACTTCATAAACACGTTGCACTTGGGAATTTCTGTTCCACTCTCTCTTCCAATCCTAACTGTCTTAAACCACCTTGAGAATTTCCCTGGTATTAGATGTAATCTGCAAGCACCCGGTGCCAGAAAAACATGCAAAAACATGATTTTGACTTTCAATGAGCCCAAGAAACTTATTTTTAATAAATTTAATAAAAACAAACAAGAAGACAAAACGATAAAAAGAAAGATCCAGAATTAATAAAACAGAGCAGAGGGGAATCTACACACAACAGCACAAGGGTGGAGGTTTGTCCCTCTCCCCCAACCCCCTGCCCTAATTCTGGCATCTGCTTTTAAATTGTAATGCCAGTCTTAATCAAAAAATACCATACCACCTTTTCTCTAATTGGCAAACAAAAGTACAAAATAAGCAGAAGAAATAAATCATTAAGAATGATTTAGATGCTTTTATTTAGATGTCAGTTTATATGAGGAATACAGCATTCAGCATTAACACTGGGGAGTGACATCATTCCCATTTTACAGATGAGACACAAGAGCATGAAGATCGTATCACGTGTTCTAATGACACAGCAGCAGTAACAACTGAGCAAGAGCAGAACCGCTGCCAGCATGTGATGTGACAGACAATGGAGCTACACTTGATTAGCTTTGATTTTCACGGATATGGTGATCTGGCTGAGACGGCCGGTGATTAAGTGTTCATTTCACAGTCAGGAAAAATAACTGACACTTATTTTAAGTACTGAAAGTCAGCTTTTGATTTCTTAACCTCTAAATTAATGGTCTAAATCCAAATAAGCAAATAAAACACCATATGAGCTAACATGCAAATAAGACAGCACAGACCCTACAGATATGAATTAAGTTGGACACTGTACTACACAAATTGTTCATTATACTAAGAATATCTGATTACTCTTTCAATTAATGTATGTGGAGTGTCCATTCTATGCAGGTCTTATATTACAGATACTGTATGTTATTTCATTCAATATCATTAATAATAAAGAATGCTGAAAAAGCGTTTGGGAAGAGGAGCCACAAGCTTACCTTCAGAGAAGGAATAAGAACGCAGTGCTTAAAACCAGCTCAGGAATTTTATTAAAAACAGCACATACTTCTAGAACCAAAATGAGGAAAGGTGGCACAACTCCTAACATGTAATTTCTTCATTGCAAGAAGAAGTGAAAGAAAATGCGTCTTGGGAGTTACAGGCTCCGCTTCCCTCCCCTCCCCATTCCCATTCCTAAGCCAGTAGGTGTGTTTTACCACATTGATTTTCTACCCCTTCAAGTATACAATTAAAATCTTTAAAAAATGAATGTTTGCTTAAATGGTTTCAACGTTTTATCCCCTAATTTATAAATTTTACAACAACAAATTTCCACGTTATGGTTTGAAAAATAATAAAGGACACCTGCTTGAGATTAAATGCCACATTTAAGACAAACAGCATTGAAACATACATACTAAGATAGGCAACTTTCTTATATAACTGGAAGCACTTCTCTCAGCTTTCTCGCATCCGGCCATCATCTCTATCTAAACATGGTATTCTCACTTCCAAACCCTGATCCTAAGGCCTTTTACTTCAGACCTGTACAACCCTATAGTTGCTACCCAACAAGTGCCCAATAGTAACTGATCTTCCTGCTTCTAGTCCCTCTCCAAACTATTCTATCCACAGAATCTTAACAGCAAAGCACTCTTGAGAAGGTTAAATACTACTGTACTGAAAAATTTCAGAATTTCTTATTTTCTATAGAATAGTGATCTACTATTCAAGATCTGCCAGGTTACCATCAAGCCATTTCTTTCCTTCCTGTCTCTCCAGTAATACTGGACCTTTCACTATTCCCCAAACTTTCTTTCTTCCTTTCTTTTCACTACACAATGTCTGGCCAGTGCCTACTCTACACAGGCACAGAGGACACACCAGTGCCTTCATGGAGTTTACATTCTGGCTGGAGGAGAAAAGCAATAAACAGACACAGCAAGTCAGTTGGTGGTAGGTGCCCGGGAGAAAAACAAAGACCAGGAAAGGGAATGGGAAATGTTGGACAAGGGAGTAGGGAATTACTATTTATCTAGGATGCTCCTGATAAGGTAACCACTGAGTAGAGATTTCATATAAATAAGAAGTCAAGCAGATACCTGCAGAAAGAGCAAGCCAGTGGGCAAAACCTAAGGCCCGGGGGCAACGGTGTTGTTTGAAATGTTCAAAGAATAGGCAGGAGTACAAAAAAACAGGAGGTCAAAGATAGCCAAGGGAACAAGTCATATAGGGCTTTACAGACCAGTGCAGGGCACTTGACTTTTATGCTGAGTGAGATATGAAGCCTCTGGAGAGTTTCACCAGAGGAGCAATATAATGTGACATATGAAAGGATCACTCTGGTCGCTATGTTGAGAACAGACTTCAGAGAAGGGGTTGAAGAAGAAGAGGAGAAGCAGGGAGGCTAGTTAGATAATTTTTACAATAATACTTCTTGCCTGGAAAATTCCATGGACAGAGGATCCCGGCAGGCTACAGTCTATGGTGTCGCAATGAGTTGGACATGACTGAAAACTGAGCACACTCAGACTGGCAGCATGAAAGCACTGGGACTCAGGAGTACCTAGCTGTAAGGCTTTCTGGTCATTCTCGACACCATAGGTCTGCTTATGCCAGTTCTCCATCTCTTGTATTTATTTAGTTCTCCCAGAATCTAGCTTAAATCACATCTCCTTCAAGAAACCTTCCCCTATCAATTCCATCTTCAATGATTAATTTTTCAAGCTCCTGTTGACAACTGCCCAAACCACCTACCAGTGGGCATGTCGTCTTTGCTACAACATATGGTTGTTTATCAATTAACTTCTCTGTCCCTATTTTGTCCCATTATCCTTGAGAAAGAAAATACTGTATAACTCTCAGTATCCTCATTTTGCTGCATAAAACAGATATTCAATAAATGTTCACTAATAATCAAACTGCACCACCTATTTTGAGGGATAAATTACTATCCCTCAAAAGAAATGATCACAGACCCACTTTGTCCTTTAACTGCCAAAGTCAAAAAGAGGCCTGACACAGCTCTGCTATCACCAGGCCACATAACATCTGGAGCTGCAATCTGCTGGCTGACTTACCCACAACGAGATTCTCTGGACCAGTGGTTCTCAAAGAGTGGCCTCTGGCCCAGCAGCAGCAGCAGCATCACCTGGGAATTTATTAGAAATGTAAACTCCCGGGTCCGCTCAGATCTCAGCAATCTAAAACTCTGGAAGTGGGCCCAGCAATCTGGGCATTCTGATGCACCATAAAGTTTGAGAATTCCTGCTCTGGCTTAAAGGTTTAAGTAATTACCCTGTTTTTCCACAAGATTTCTGGAACGATTCCATCCTGGCTCACATCCTCACTCACCTCGACCATCCTGAGAAGCCCCAGCCTTCCAGATGGCTCACCCTGTGCGACCCTGCACAGCCACTTCTCTGATCCCCACTCCTGCCCTCCCTGCCCTCCCAAGCCCTCATGGTCATGAGTGAGTAAACTCTTCTCTACGATGTTCCTGTCACCCTTCTGCTCCAAAGGAAGCCTGACTGCTTGCGAGAACACTGCTGCTTCTTCAGTAGAAGCTTTCCTTTCCTCAGGCCGGGCAAACATCCTCCATCCTCTGCACTGCCATCTAGTGCTGAACCTCACAGGTATCTTCCTACCTTCTTCCCAAGACTACTTCCACTCTCTGTCCAAACTGCAGACCCTCTGAAACAGGTATCGCCCACCCATCTCCTCAAGTCTTAGCACGGGGCTCCGTCTCTTCATCTCCTTTAATACTTTTATAATTCTTGATGACCTCAAAATCCACAAAGATTATTCATTAACTACTCTGGCCTCCGAGCTGTTGCTGTTATTGTCCTAATGTGTATTTTTTCCACAACTTCACTGAAGCCACTGACCTCACACCATATCCCAGAACTGCCATGTCATTACCAATAACTGTGTCAACATCTCAAGCGTTTCAAGCCTTCTCCTCTCATACCACACCTATGAGTTTTCTCACACCAGCATTTCTCCAGCCTCCTTCGGATCTCTAATCTGCGAGTCGATCCTACCACTTTTTCACCACTCCTACTCTTCTCTTCCTCATGTTCTTAATTCCCTCTCAAGCCAGTTTAGATTCTAGGGTCCAACACTATACATAATCTTTTTCAAAACGTCTTAACTCCCGTGCCCCCTTTTCCTTAGTCTAACTTACCTAGTAAAATCTCAATTCCTGGTTAAGTCCAACTGTTTACTTAATCCTCTCTTGCATCTAAAAGATTGCCACCACTAACTCAAGTTTATGACCACAGATTTTAAGCACCCTGCCCTCTCTCCTCAAACCAGCAACACTTCTCCACTCCCTGCTCTAACACTTTCAGCTATGCTCATCTTACATGTTAGAAAGAAAGCAGACATGCACAGAAAACTCTCTCTTCTGCCTGAAGCTAATGCCACCAGCCTACCTGGCTCTAAACCCATACACTCATCCCTCCTTCATATTAAGAAGAAAAAACCTGCTTCTGGCCAATTCCTCTTCCATGTGCGGGTTATAAAAGACTTTGTTCCTGCAATCAGCCTCTTTCTTTTTCTTTTCAGCACTCTCCATTTTCCCCTACTTGATCTTTCCTACTGACATAAGATATGCCTTCACATCACCTATCTTTTCAAAACGGTCCCTTGAACACACATGAAAAAGCTGCCCCAATTCTTTGTTCCACCCTACAACTATACATGAGAAACGCTGGGCTGGAGGAAGCACAAGCTGGAATCAAGATTGCCAGCAGAAATATCAATAACCTCAGATATGCAGATGATACCACCCTTATGGCAGAAAGTGAAGAAGAACTAAAGAGCCTCTTGATGAAAGTAAAAGAGGAGAGTGAAAAAGTTGGCTTAAAGCTCAACATTCAGAAAACTAAGATCATGGCATCTGGTCCCATCACTTCATGGCTAATAGATGGGGAAACTGGACACAGTGGCTGACTTTATTTTTCTGGGCTCCAAAATCACTGCAGATGGTGATTGCAGCCATGAAATTTAAAAATGTTTACTCCTTGGAAGGAAAGTTATGACCAACCTTGACTGCATATTAAAAAGCAGAGACATCACTTTGTCCACAAAGGTTGGTCTAGCCAAGGCTATGGTTTTTCCAGTGGTCATATATGGATGTGAGAGTTGGAATATAAAGAAAGCTGCGTGCCGAAGAATCGATGCTTTTGAACTGTGGTGTTGGAGAAGACTCTTGAGAATCTCCCTTGGACTGCAAGGAGATCCAACCAGTCCATCCTAAAGGAGATCAGTCCTGGGTATTCATTGGAAGGACTGATGCTGAAGCTGAAACTCCAATACTTTGGCCACCTCATGCGAAGAGTTGACTCATTGGAGAAGACCCTGATGCTGGGAAGGATTGGAGGCAGGAAGAGAAGGGGACAACAGAGGATGAGATGGCTGGATGGCATCACCGACTCGATGGGAAATGAGTTTGAGTGAACTCTGGGAGTTGGTGATGGACAGGGAGGCCTGGTGTGCTGTGATTCATGGGGTCGCAAAGAGTCGGACATGACTGAGGGACTGAACTGAAATGAATCCAAACCCAACAAGCCCTCCCCAGAGTCTGTGGTGTCACATACTTGCCTTTTTTCCCCACCACCTTACCCAATTTCCAGTATTCTCTGACCTCTAGTGACCTCCTCAGGGCTTCAGCCTCAGCCTATTCTCCATTTACATTTTCTCCCAAGGCTTTAAATACGCGCTGATAAATTTTGACCTTACGCTTTCAACTCACATCTCTCTTCTGAGCTCCAGACCATATCAAATTGCCACTGAATTTCTCCACTTGGATATCTACTACACATTTCAGACTAAACAAGACCAAACCATAAATATTGTTTTGTTTTTTCTTCTGTGTACTCTCCATTGTTACAAGGATAAGCCCCTTCCATCCTAATTCCTTCAACCCCAAAGTTGAATAACCCAGATTCCTCTTACATCTAACCCATACCCAAACCATCTTTAATCTTATCAAATTGCCGTCCCAAGTCTAAGCCATCACCTCTCACTTCTTGATCTCCCTTATCACTTTTCCTACAGAAAATCAACTCTTCTGCTGAAAATCTCCCAATACCTTCCCACTTTAACCAGAACAAAATTCTAATCTCTACCATGGGAAATGGTCCGGCCCTCACCTACCAGTCCAGTCTTATCTTCCTCCATGCATTTTGTTCTCTACACTCCAACCACATCCCCCCTTTCTGTCCTTTAAAAGCCCCAAACTCATCCCATCTGAGAACTCTGGATTTACTATTCCTTCCGCTTATAAAGCTTTCCTCCCATAGTGAGACAGGTTGGTGTCTCTTATCACTCAGGCCTTTCTCATTCTAGATAAAACTTTCAGGGTCGAATTACCTTTTCTCTGTAGCACATATTAACTCCAGAATCTATCTTGTTTGCTTACATGTTTACAACGTTCTTTTTCCAGTTTAAAAACACAGACTCCCTGGGAAAGAACTTTGTCATGCTCTCTTCTCACCTCTTAGAAAGTGATCAACATACAGCAGTCATCAATAAATGCGTTAACTGCTCGAGTCTCATTAATATAATCCTTTAATTAGTTCCTTACAGTTTCCTGGGCTTTTAAAATGTACATCAAACCAATTTCATTCAAAGTGTAAACATAAATTCTGCAACAATAATAGAAGCCTCTTGTTATCTCTCTATATACAAATCTGATCATACTTGATCCTGCCTAAAATCCACCAACAGCTTCTATTAGAATAAAAAAACATCTTAAACTGTTCAGATAATCCAGCTTCTAAATTTTTTTTGTAACTTTAGCTTTTAGAAAGAACTTAATTGAAATTTGTATGCAAACAAACCAAGAATCCATACTGCCTATCTTCTCATTAGGTCTTTGTCTATATATATATATATTCAGTGAACGCATACTTTTAGTTATGTTATAAAGTTCTCTGTTACTTTTCCACTTGACATACAGTACATATCCTAGCCTCTAAAATTTTAATTTTTCATCCATCACTATCTCACTCATCTCACACGTACAATTATATATGGTTCCCAAACATATTTCTGAGATCCCAAAACTGTTTTACCAACCTATCCCTTTGAGAGAAAGCAATGACCCTTTCCACTCCTCAGTTACTCTGCCTGTCTATCTCCTTCTCTGTAAAGTCTCTTCTAAACTCCTAGACGCTGCAGGCTCTTCTGTCCTTTATCTGCTTTGTCTCTTGTTAAATAGAAGAGTTCTCCCTACTCCTAAATCTAATTCCATCTTCTTAAAGCATAAGCGCAATCCTTTCTCCTCCCATATACTCCACTTTTCCTTCTCAAATGAATTTGTTCAGTCAGCTTTTAAACATGACCAGGTCTCTTTTATTTAAAATAGAACATAAAACTTTTCCCTACCCCACATACTCTTCAAGCTTCCTCTATATTCCTTTAAGTCAGTCAAGTTTTTCCAACAATTGTCTACAGTATTTCTCTCTCCATTTCCTTCTCCCATCCCTTCAATCCCCCACCATGAACTCCTGAACTGACTCCATTCCCAGGCTTCTGCCCTCATTAGTCCATCAAAAGAACTCCTGCAAAGGTCAACAATGACCTCCATGTCGCTAAGCCCACGGACATATTTCAGTCTCTCTTCCTGCCACTGTTTTATCTTAGTTTCCTAATGTCCTGGTTTTCCTTCTGAAGAACAAGCTCTCTGGAATCTGGCTCCTGGCCTCCTCTGCAGGCTCATCTCCTCTACCAGGCATCAACTTCTCTTCTTGCTCTACTCCTTAGGCCAGTGTCGTCTTCAGCCACTGAGTCTCCACATCATCAAACATTCCCACATCTTCAATTACTACTTCACGAAGATTCCTCACAAATTTATAGTTTAAGCCTCTATTTTTCCCTTGTATTTCCAGACCTGGATAGCCAACTATTTCCCCTTGAACATCTCAAAGTTACCTAAAAGTACTAAATCCAGAAATCAAACTCATGAGACCCTGCATCTCCAAGCACACTTGGCCCTCTCCCACACCATGACGCCAGCCTGCTGACTATACCTGGGGCATCTCTTTCAGGAAGTCCGCTTTCCCTAGCACGTGCTACCACTGCCACTCTCTGCTCCTTGAACTATTCCTCAGCCATCACCTAACCTCTCCCTACACGCCTATCCCTCTCTAACCTGTGTAGGTATCATTCTAAAAATCAAATCTAATTATAAACTCCACTTCAACCTATTCCCAACCCTATTTAAAATCGTTTAGTGACTTTTCACTGCCAAGCATCTATTCACAGTATCTGGCCTCCAATGTTAACTGAACTGAACTATGTCTACATTTTGTGATAACTCAATTTACTAAGTTTAGTTTTCTCAATGTGTAAACCAATTAGAGTGGCAAAATAGAGATTAAAAAGTGAGCATTTAAATATTAGCCTGACTACAACCTGAGTAACAACCTGAATTGCTGCTGCTATTATTATCATTATCTTATATTTGCTTAGTACAAAATAGCTCCCCAAAATAGATTATTTCAATAATCTGTTAGGTATTAGTTGTCCCATTTTAAAGATTAGAAAACCAATATTGGAAGGTTCAGTTCAGTCGCTCAGTCATGTCCGACTCTCCGCGACCCCATGAATCACAGCACGCCAGGCCTACCTGTCCATCACCAACTCCCGGAGTTCACTCAAACTCATGTCCACAGAGTTGGTGATGCCATCCAGCCATCTCATTCTCGGTCGTCCCCTTCTCCTCCCTCCCCCAACCTTTCCCAGCATCAGAGTCTTTTCCAGTGAGTCAACTCGTCGCATGAGGTGGCCAAAGTATTGGAGTTTCAGCTTTAGCATCAGTCCTTCCAATGAACACCCAGGATGGATCTCCTTTAGAATGGACTGGTTGGATCTCCTTGCAGTTCAAGGGACTCTCAAGAGTCTTCTCCAACACCACAGTTCAAAAGCATCAATTCTTCAGGGATCAGCTTTCTTCACAGTCCAACTCTCACATCCATACATGTTGGAAGGTTACACACTGACAAATGGTGCTACTATTTCTCTGTTGTATGATAAAACTTTCACTCACTGACTAGTTTGTTTCTAAAATGGCTACATGTGCTCTTCTAAGATTACTCCATTAATGTTCTCAAGATCTATCATATCCTTCTCACAACCTGGAAAATCAAGATACATACAATTAATAACTTGTCTCAAGCAGTTAATGGAAATGGAAACAGAATTCAGGCTACCTTATTTTCATTTCCCTTCTCCAGCCTGTATCAGGCTGAAGGGCAGCAGTGATAAACTGGACACTACTGAACAAACAGTGTCAGACTTTTTTTGAAACAGTGTCAGACTTTCTTTTCTTGGGCTCCAAAATCACTGCAGATGGTGACTGCAGTCATGGAATTAAAAGATGCTTACTCCTTGGAAGAAAAGCTATGACCGACATAGACAACATATTAAAAAGCAATACTTTGCCAAAAAAGGTCCGTCTAGTCAAAGCTTTGGTTTTTCCAGTAGTCATGTATGGATGTGTGAGTAGGACTATAAAGAAAGCTGAGCGCCAAAGAATTGATGCTTTTGAACTATGGTGTTGAAGAAGACTCTTGCAAGTCCCTTGGACTGCAAGAAGATCCAACCAGTCCATCCGAAAGGAAATCAGTCCTGAATATTCATTGGAAAGACTGATGCTAAAGCTGAAACTCCAATACTCTGGCCACCTCATGAGAAGAACTGACTCATTGGAAAAGACCCTGATGCTGGGAAAGATTGAAGGCAGGAGGAGAAGGGGACAACAGAGGATGAGATGCTTGGATGGCATCACTGGGGAGTTGGTGATGGACAGGGAAGCCTGGCGTGCTGCAGTCCATGGGGTTGCAAAGAGTCAGACATGATTGCGTGACTGAACTGAACCGACTGAACAAATAAAAGAAGATGGTACTTGCGGTGTAGGAAGCGTTGAGGCCAGACAGACCAGGGTTCAAGTCCTACCTCTGCCAATTCTAAACTGTGTGACTTTCACAAGTTACTGAAATTTCTACTTCCTCCTTTGTAAAATGAAGATAACAGCTAATTCTCACATGAGTGGAGGACTAAGTGAGGTATATGCCTACTATATATGTTATTACTCAAAAAAAGAGTTTAAACAAGATAAAAGTTAGTTTCTCAAAAATAAAAAGTTAGCTTCTCCCTTCCAATAAAATAGAATTAAAAAAAAATCATGAAATTGAGTTTCCAGCCTTGCCACTTACTAACTGTCATGTACTCTTTCTTGGTCTCTTTCCTCTTCTGTACAATAGAGATATGATTCTGGGCCCTGAGTACTGCTGTGACGATGAAATAAGATGACATATAAAAGTACTTTCTTCATTGAACAGCACCATGCAAAAATCATTATCTGTGTACACACATTGACTACCACTGTGTTATAAGTTCTTTAAGGGCATGAGACTCTTTAATCATCTTTGTATTTGTAACAGCTAGTAACATAGTCCTCTGCCCCCCTAAAAGCATAATCATTATATGCTGGCTGAACTGATTTATTGAGATGATAGGACTGAACTATGACAAAGCAATAGTTCAAAATGAAATCCAGAAGTTCATCCACACAGAATATGAGTAAGAGAGTCTGAGACCAGTCTAGCTAAGATCATCTCAGACAGGGAGACTATATCCTGACTTCTGGGAATTTAAATAAGTGGTCTATAATTTTGTTTCCCTGGACTTAAATTGTATAATTATTAAACAAGTAAGCTCGCTCAGCCCAGGAATCATGTGTCTCCCTCCCTCTCCCCTGCTTCTGCCCCCTACTCTCTGCTGCCTCCCTGTTTTGGACACTGAAGAGGAGATGGGGAGAATAAATGACACAGTAAGTGCCCAGCAGTACTGCACCCTTTCAAAAACAAGTTTGGAAAAAGTAACAGGGAGGCAAACTCCGGATATAAATCAAATAAATAAATCAAACTCTCTTTGAGGAGAGTTTTCTAGTTGCAATTACTTAAAAAAAAACAAAACTGATTAATGGGAGATATTAACATAAAACTAATTTGTGTTTATCAAAGTTCTCCCTGTATGCATTCAAAGGCATCCTTTAAATGTTATAGAAAATGCTCTGGAGTAAGGAGTGGTCTGCTGAATGTTCAAAGCAAAAAACCCAGCTTACACTGGCTATTTACTGAGCAGCTACTCTGTGCCATACATCATGTGAGGCACATTTCGTAGCTTATCTCAAATCTTTACTGTAACCCTGTATGACGGGCATTATTTTCCCTATGGGACAAATGAAGAAATTGAGGTTCAGAGATCTTAAGTACTTGTTCATGGTCATACAACTGGGAGTAAGAGGTGGAATTTAGACCTAGTAAAGTCTTTAAACTCTTTAAAGACTTTACTAGGAGAAGACTCCTGACAGTCCCTTGGACTGCAAGGAGATCCAACCAGTCCATTCTAAAGGAGATCAGTCCTGGGTGTTCATTGGAAGGACTGGTGCTGAAGCTGAAACTCCAATACTTTGGCCACCTCATGCGAACAGCTGACTCACTGGAAAAGACTCTGATGCTGGGAGGGATTGGGGGCAGGAGGAGAAGGGGACGACAGAGAATGAGATGGCTGGATGGCATCACCGACTCGATGGACATGAGTTTGAGTGAACTCCAGGAGTTGGGTGATGGACAGGGAGGCCTGGTGTGCTGTGATTCATGGGTTCGCAAAGAGTCGGACATGACTGAGCAATTGAACTGACTGACTGAACTGAATGTCTTTAAAAGCTGTATTCTTTGTGCCATATCATGCTGCCCCCAATGATAGCAATTTCACTATAAAGAAGGGTGGCTGACAGGAAGGTGGGGAGGAGATCTGACAAAAAGACATTTATAGAGCAGAAGACAGTTCTATCTCAGAGTTTTAGATGAACAGGAGCAAATTAATGAGCGGTGTCCAATTGCACAACCCAAAATGCTAGGATGAGCTTTCCCCATTACTCTTCAGCTTTACATGTTCTAAGAATGTTCACACCCCTCAGAGGTACTGACAACCAAACACAGTGTGGCAATTTTTCTAGAATGCTTAGAACAGTGCCTTTAAGCCACTGCTGGTACCAAACCAGGCAGGTGATGAGGGTGACATGTTTCATATCTCTCTCATGCTTTCCAGACTCTCAACTTTCTTGCATAACGGAGTGCCTTCCTGGAACATCTATAAAATATCTAATTCTTTAGAATTAGAAGGGATATCTTATAGATGTGGACTGAGGTAAGAAGACTTCAATGACTGTCCAGTATCCCGTAGCTGGATGCTGGCCTGGACAAAATTATGACCCCCCCCACCCCCCGTTCCTCGTCCAGTAAGTTTTCTCTGCAGCAGCCCCTCAGGGCCTCCCACTAATTGCTTGACCCCCTGGGGTTCCTTTTCTAAGGAAAGGACCTGGATGTCACGCAGCTATGGCTCCTCCTGGACATTTTCCTGGAATCTGGCAAGCGAGTGAGGCACAGGGCAAGTGTGTGAGGCACATGTGACCATGAACAGAGCTGGCACGCTTCGCCCTCTACACAGTGCCATCCCATCTTCAGGCATCATGGCACACACAGAAAATGGTAGTATTTTTATGGCCAAAGTGGCAAACTAGAGTGCACACAGACCAAGTGATCGGGGGATCCCAAGTCCCTCCTGGCTGCTCCTGGGGTAGAAGGGAACGGTTATCTTGGTGTACGTGTAACTCAGCCTCGCATGTGGTATTATGGATGCAAAGTCCTGTTCTGGGGCTAAATAAAGGGGATTGAGACAAATTTACAAATAAGGGTAATATAAGCACAAAGGAAATAATTGAGGAGACTGTCACTGTCTGCTTTCATCAAACATGAACTGAGTGGAAATGAGACTAATTCAACTTGCTTCCTTTCATAATTCCTCTTCCAAACAAATCGAAAGACATAATAACCAATCCTCTGGCCAACAGATAGCCATCAGTCCCACTAACAAGGCTGCAAAGACCCTGGACACAGACTCTTCGTTCACAGAGATGAAAACTACTTCAAGGAAGTAAGTGTGTCAGAAAAGTTTTTTGACTTCTTCAAAATACCACAAAAATAAATCAACAGAGGGGAGGAAATAAGATTTTAAGGTCATATTCAAATATGAAGGGGAAAGCAGGAAAAGCAATCCTTACATACATGCACACATGCACGCACGTGCGTGCGCGCGTGCGCGCGCACACACACACACACACACCCCTTTCTGATCAAGCTCCATCACCATAAACCTAGTTAAGATTCTGCTGTCTGATATTTATAATTTCGTCTGCCTGAGCCAAGTAGGTTTCTGCAATTCCAGACATCTAGGCTGAAGGGCAAAGGGCAAAGGGAAACTTTCAAAAGCTGGCCAGTAGCCAAGGGCATCACATCTAGGAGGCTCCCTTAGCAACACACAACTGTCTCCTCAAGAGAAGACACCGCCATCTTTGCAAGGGATTATGGATGCTCTTGTTTTCACAACTAACAGCAGGACTTTTCCCCCTGTATTATTTTCCCGGTCATTCTCCTAAAAGTTATCACATTTCATAATTTAAAAGTCTCTCTAATTCCAGTGTGGTTTCCTCCATCCCAAAGTACAACACGGGAGTTAACAAATTAAAATAATGTGTGGTACTAAGTTCCTAGCAAATAGAAACTGCTTTGTAACGTTTGGTTATGAATTACTATTCGAGCCACTACAGACTTGGTTCCTAACTATGGGCAAGTCACTCTTTTTGACTTAATTATTTCCCTCATAAAATTTTAATAACAACAGTGACCTACTTCACATCTCTATTGTGAAGGACAATAAAAATTATTAGATAAAAACTTTCAAAGGCTTATTCCTAATTAAGAATCATGCCACCTACTGGCTCTCAATATCTGAAGAGATGCTTTGGCTATCAAGGTCAGTGTCTCCCAAACAGGACACAGGCAGGCCGTGGCCCGCTGAGAAACCTGCTGCTCCTAGGGTGACCAGCTCACTTTCCTGCCCCATGTGCCTTCTCCAAACCTCCCAAGCCCTGGTGATGGCGCTGCACTGGGAGCTCAGCCCCAGTGCCTAAGTCAAACAAGGTAAACAACATTCAAAAAAAAAAAAAAAGCGCAGGCCAATGTCACAATCCCTGCGAGGTTTTAAAACCTTCACACCTGTGGGCAGAAGGGGCTGCGGCAGCCCGCGCGCGCTCCGTGGGGAAGGCCATTCGTGCGGGAGCAGAATCTCACAGCTTTCCACTCCTTATATGTGCAAGTGCAAGCCCTCACCCGCAGCACTCTGTACTCACCCAGAGGTACATCATGTCAGACCCAGCTGCTCAAACTCAGCGGCCAGTTGATCTTGGACTGCAGAAAGGCCCTTCAGTGGACTGGAGGAAAGGAGGTGCCAGAATCGGGGGCTGACGTGCAGAGTGGGGAGAACCCCCCCAAAATCACTTGAGTTTAAAAAGCTAAAACGACCGGTCTCCTCCCCCCTCCTCCCTCCTCTCCAGCTGACTGTTCTGTTGTTCTCTCCTCCCTCTCACCCTCCCTCCCTCCCTCTCTCTCCCTCTCTCTCCCTCTCTCTCTGGGAGTTCCAGCCCTGTGTGTCTGAACCCGAGTGTAAAGCACACTCTCTGTGTATCTGCCTTCAGGGACTCTCTCTGTGTCATTCTACTTTGAGAAACACAATCATCGCTCACAAAGATTACTGCAAAAGGCAGGGAAGGGTGGGGTTCCTAATAAACTACCGGCACTGGTTTCTAGTAGCCAGACAACTAGAATAAGACGGTTTTTTTAAAATGTGAATGGAGCAATCAGAAAACCTCTACCCTCCAAGATCAAGGGGCGTGAGCCCAGGCTGCCCTCTGCCTCGGTTCTTCTGGAGCCCCACGCAGAGGCCGAGCCTGCTCAGAGCCTGCGTCCCTCCCTGCCAGGTCAGCCTTACGCCGCAATCCTATAGTAACTGTCAGTCGGCCGGTCGTAATTCTCGTAATTCTGAATCTTAGAAGATTTTAAAACATGGGGATATTTTCAAATAAGCTTTACAAGGTTTTCATCTTATTACTACCGTCCTAGTTCAAATCAAGAGAGCCTCTCCTGTTGCAGATTCTTTACCAGGCAAGGGGATGGGGCAGGGTACAAAGCCTGGGCTTGAAATCTGGTCTATAATTACTGTCACCATGGCCTGGGGCAAGTTATTTAACCTGTCGAGGCCTCTGTTTCCTGAAGCAAAAACCGGATATAAAACTCCTTTTGGAGTTGCTTAGATCTAGTGATAACACCATGTAAACTGTCTGCCATGTCCCTGGTGGCCATGATTTCTGAGTTCAGTTCAGATATTTACTGAGTTTCTCCTGTATGCCAGGCATATTTTTGGCCATTATGTTCAGTGGTGAATGACAAGTACTATCCAGTCACCTGTCCTGGTGGTTTGCCTACAATAGGCCAATGCTCTTTCCTTATTCCCTCCCCATTTTTCCATGTTCATATCCAAAACCCATCCCAGCTGGAAGTGACATCTCCTCCTCTGAAAGCCTGGTGTTTGTAAAGTGGCATTCACCAACCCCGCCAGTTACTATCACAGGTACTTACCTGTACCTACCAATCTTACCCCCTTTATTCACATTTTTCAGGGTACAGTTCATCTCTTTTGAGCCATGGCATCTTTGCACAGTACCTTGCACACAGTAGGTGCACAATACATTCTCAGAAGGTTGTATGCCTTGAGGAATATTTTACTCCTTTAACTCCTTAAAGGAAAAACAAAATAAAACAAAAACAAGAGATCTTCCGCCTTTCAGCTGCCTCAGGGCTCTGTTCCCCTCACACATGTTGAAACAGCTCTCTCCTGTTCATAAAATCTCCAAGTACGGTCTGTGAGTCTCACAGTCAAGGCGGGCCCAGCACAGGTACTAAGCACCTTCCCCTTCCTGTATAATGCTTCCGGCTGCAGAGAGAGCTCTGTCTTAGTTTGCTGTGGTGGAATGTCTTTTTCCCTCAGAGTAGAAGTGAAGTCACCTGTTCTCTTCCACACTAAACATGTGCCTTTCTCAAGAGAGCTTATACCTTGTCCCTCCTCCCACCTCAGACTCCCACTCGTTTAAACCTGGAGAGGCAGGGCAAGTATTCCTCTCAGCCTCACCCAAATCTTTTCTTTTTCTTTATGCAGAACTTCTTTGCATCTTCTGAAGTCAGGAATACCTCAGTTCCAGTACAAAACAGAAGAAAGAACTTCCAAGTCTACAACAGAGACAACCTTCTCTCTAAAATGGGAAAACAAATCTCGGCTTTCTATAAACTGCTGCTTGGCATCTGTTATATAATCAATGTTCATAGGCAACTCTCCGCTCTAGTCTCACAGCACATGCCCTAAATCATAAGTCACCAGACTTTCCTATACTCCATTCTAAACAACTACACTAAAATCACGCCATGAAGAGATTATAGTCGTTTCAAATTCTTTGAAGACACAAAATTGCAGGACGCTTCCCTGGTGGCTCAGATGGTAAAGAATCTGCCTGCAATGCAGGAGACTTGGGTTCTATCCCTAGGTCAGGAAGCTCCCCTGGAGGAGGGTATGGCAGCCCACTCCAGTATTCCTGCCTGAAGAATCTCATGAACAGGAGATTAGTGGACTACTCACAGGATTCCATGGATTCACAAAGAATCGGACATGACTAAGCCACTTTCGCATTCCCTGATGGTCCAATGGTTAGGACTCTGTGGTTTTACTGCTCTGGGCCTGGGTTTGATCCCTGGTCAGGGAACTAAGATCCCACAAGCTCTGCAGTGCACCCAAGGGAAAAGAAAAAAAAAAAATTGTTACTACTCATTCTTAATCAAGCATCAAAAACAAATACAGTAAAATATTACTGTCATTTTATGGTTTTATCTTTTAATCAAATTTGGGATGGTATAATGGTACCCCTGTTCTCCTGGAGCAAAGCAGGAGAAAAATACATAGAGAAATGAGATCCCTGAAATGAAATAAGAAAGGACTAAATATGTCACAAAAACCTAAGAACTACCTCCAAAACTTCCATGAGTGGAATCACTGTAAACTTCCTTGGAACCTCAGGAAATTCATAAACTTCTACTCTCAATGCACGTCTTTCTTTTCTGATCATAATCTTAATAATCAGGTGAACAGTCTGTTCTATGTGTTTTCTTCACATTAAAAACAAATAAACAAAAACCCTTCAAAAACCCACAGGCAAAAGAAGTGGATCATGCTCCTGCACGTCCACATTTCCCTAATCTTTAAAAAAAAAAAAAAGAAAAGGAAGAAAAGGAAACAAAGAGGTAGGAGAAAACAAAATTCTTTCCAATCAAGTCAAATAAGCTTTGCTTTATCGCTATGCAGGATTTAGATTAAGAGACACAAACGTATAACAACTGCACATGATGAAGACCCTCTCAAAAGGATCCCAGTCTTACACACTGGATGAGGACGCACGTATGCCTCCTTCTATCAGGAGAACACTTTATCAGGCTACATAACGGTTCTCTGAAGCTTATCAGCCTCTATATTAGTTTGGAGGAAAGAACGTGTGAATTAAAGTATCAGAGAAGGCACTCTTGTCGGGAGTGCCCACAGAGGAAGTCTGGCACGCTTGCTTCTGGGAAAGAAAAATCAGATTATCTGGGATAGCAATATGGGTGCTGCCAGTAATTCTAACCTGATAATGTATCTTGAATTCCTGCTTCTGAAAGCACTGGATGTTGTAATGTGAAGAGTCTGGTGGGTAGAAAGGGTTTAAAGCCACATTTCTGACTCTGCCTCAAGGTCTAACAATTAAAGAGGCTGCATGTTGTTTTTAAAGTTTAAAAAATTTTTATTTTATATTGGAGTATAGCCAATTAACAATGTTGTGGTAGTTTCAGGTGGACAGCAAAGGCACTCAACCATACATATACATGTATCCATTTTCCCCCAACCTCCCCTTCCACCCAAGCTGCCAAATAACATTGAGCAGAGTTCCCTGTGCTACACAGTAGGACCTTGTTGGTTATTCATTTTAAATACGAGACTGCACGTTTTATGCCAGTATTTCTGTTGGTGTAAAAGGCTGATTGTGGGAAAGTGCATACAGCTGGAGAACCAACACAATTTTGCAAAATTATTCCTGAGAAGTCAGACACTGAAAATTTTTCTAAAGAAATATGAAGCAACCCTCTCTACGTTATTTCTACTCCTTTCACTTCCAGGACCTGCAGAGATAACACAGACTCACCACAGCAATGAGCTATAGAAATGGGCCATATGAAGTCCAACTGAATTTGACTCAAAAAAAAAGTTTAAAGAATGGGGCTCTTTTAACCTCATTTCCTCTCAGCTTAAAATAGCAAGGATTCCCACAGGGCAGTTCTCTAATAGAATCTTGCTACTCAAAATATGACCCACGGACCAGCATCAGCAGCATCAGTGTCAACTGGGAGCTTCCCACCAGATAAGGGAGAATCTCCAGCACCATCCGAGACTTTACAGAGTTAACATCAACATTACGACAAAAGCCACAGCTGGGTCACAAGCACACTGAAGTCTGAGGTGTGAGTCCTCATGCAATAGCACAGACTTAGGCAGGACAGCAGAGCCGTGGCTGTCAATTTCCAGTGACAGCATCTAAACCACTCTGGAGCACTAACTGGAGAGAGAGTGTTCCATCGCCGCCTGCTGATTTCAGTGTAATGCCACCTGTGCTGTGCTCAGTCGTGTCCCCCTCTTTATGACCCCAAGAACTGTAGCCAGGCTCCTCTGTCCATGGGATTTCCCAGGCAAGAATATTGGAGTGGGTTGCCATTTCTTTCTCCAGGGCATCTTTCTGACCCAGCACAGAACCCTTGCCTCTTGCATCTCTTGTACTGGCAGGCAGATTCTTCACCACTGCACCACCTGGGAAGTCCCCATAATGCCACCAACAGCTACTATTTGCTGAGAACATACTATGTGCCAAAACTTTCCTTGCATCATCTCACTGCATCTTCATGCCATCTCTGTAAGGAAGGCCCTACTTTAACTTTCTCACACATGGAAGAAAACTGGGGCTTAAAGTGGCTAAACACTTTGCCCATGGTCTCACAATCAGTGAGTAAGGGTGCCATAAGTTAAACATAAATTTATAAGACTCCAAGATCAGTCCTACACTATACTTTTTCACTGATAAAATCAAATCAAGACTGCCAAGATCACAGGAAAATTTTCCCTGGATAATACCCTTGCGCTCTTATCTCGGCTCAATATCAAGACTTCAAACAATAAAGGACAGAGATGAGGTTTGGAACCCAGTGAACACACACTGTGAGTGAGCTTCCGAAGGCTGTGGCTCTGGTTGAGTGCTGCTGCTACAACAAGTGTCATTACAAGAACGGTTCTGAAAACCTCCTCTGATCTGTGGTTACCTTCTATAATGTCTGGGGAACTCTAGATGCATACACAGAGAAAAGGGGACGTTCCTTTTTCACCTCTCGGAAAAGTTACCAGCAAATAGATGTGTCAGAACTCTGACTGCCAGGTTTAGGGAACCCAGAGAGATTGTCCCTAAAAGATGAAAAATGAACACTATCTTAAGAGCTGTGTTCTTCCTCACTGTGTTTCAATCATATTCTCAAATAACCTCCAATCCTTCCAACCAACTTGCTCTGGTATCCCCTCCGCTACAAGCTCCGACCTCCTCAATGACCTGTTCATTATCTATCCACCTCAGTCCTATCTTTTTTTTTTTACATAGACCATTTTTAAAGTCTTTATTGAATTTGTTAAAATGTTGTTACTGTTTTTATGTTTTGGTTTTTTGGCCACAAGGCATGTGGGATCTTACCTGCTTGACCAGGGATTGAACTGGCACCTCTTGCGTTGGAAGGCAAAGTCTTATCCACTGGACCACTAGGGAAATCTCTCCATTCCTGTCTTCTACTCTGTCGTATGTTCAACTCTGACTTTATGGTCCATGATTATAATCCCTCACTTGCAAATATCCTCAATCATTTGCCTGCTCCATCACTGGCATACAGCAAAACTCCAATCCTGGTTAAATACAGGTATCTGCCTTCTCTGTACCTGTTCCCAACCAGCTAAACGTTGCCAGACAAAAGTCACATGACCAAGCTGACTGACTTCACTATATCTCAACTGGGCCCCTGGCAATGCCAAATAGTCTGACCAAAGCTGCCCCAGAAGCTTTCTCACTCTCCAAAATGACTGTTTCTTACCTTCTCCTGAAAACTACTTCATTCTTTTCCCACAACACAACCATCAGCTGTTGCTGAAGTACTTCACTTTAAAAGAGAAGCATTCAGTCTCATCTGTCCACCAAATCCACAATCCTACCTAGAAATGCATGCATTTCCTCCTTCTTACCTCCTGTTACAATGACAGAAGTGTGCCTCGTATCAAAGGCCTGTTTCACTACTTGGACTCACATCCCATCTGCCAGCGTCCATGTAAGAACCAGGCTGCTCTGTTGATCACCTCCTCTCTCCTGCCTCATAACTCTCCCCTTTCCACTCACTGTCAGGCCAGCAATAAACATATGGCCATCTTCAGAAAACCTCTCCTCTGCCCTCGCACACTGACAGAGAAAGTGTACGTTGGCAGCATCACTCTGGGAGTCTGTTTGGCCACATTCATCAGATTCTGAAACTTTCATGGCCTGTAGCTCAGCAATTCCACCTCCGAGTAACCTATCTTAGAAAATCCTCACAAGCGTAGAAGGAAGTTCACTGTAGCAATATAAGAGCAAAAACCTTAAAAAAAAAGAAAAAAGTCTGATAGTAGTTCAGTTCAGTTCAGTTGATCAGTCGTGTCCGACTCTCCGCGACCCCATGAATCACAGCACGCCAGGCCTACCTGTCCATCACCAACTCCCGGAGTTCACTCAAACTCATGTCCACAGAGTCGGTGATACCATCCAGCCATCTCATTCTCGGTCGTCCCCTTCTCCTCCCGCCCCCAACCTTTCCCAGCATCAGAGTCTTTTCCAGTGAGTCAATTTGTCGCATGAGGTGGCCAAAGTATTGCAGTTTCAGCTTTAACATCAGTCCTTCCAATGAACACCCAGGATTGATTTCTTTTAGAATGGACTGGTTGGATCTCCTTGCAGTCCAAGGGACTCTCAAGAGTCTTCTCCAACACCACAGTTCAAAAGCATCAATTCTTCAGCTATCAGCTTTCTTCACAGTCCAACTCTCACATCCATACATGACCACGGGAAAAACCATAGCCTTGACTAGACGGACCTTGGTTGGCAAAGTAATGTCTTTGCTTTTTAATATACTATCTAGGTTGGTCATAACTTTCCTTCCAAGGAGTAAGTGTCTTTTAATTTCATGGCTGCAATCAGCATCCGCAGTGATTTTGGAGTCCCAAAAAATAAAGTCTGACACTGTTTTCACTGTTTTTCCATCCATTTCCCATGAAGTGATGGGACCAGATGCCATGATCTTAGTTTTCTGAATGTTGAGCTTCAAGCCAACCTTTTCACTCTCCTCTTTCACTTTCCTCAAGAGGCTTTTGAGTTCCTCTTCACTTTCTGCCATAAGGGTGGTGTCATCTGCATATCTGAGGTTATTGATATTTATCCCGGCAATCTTAATTCCAGCTTGTGCTTCTTCCAGCCCAGCGTTCCTCATGATGTACTCTGCATAGAAGTTAAATAAGCAAGGTGACAATATACAGCCTTGACGCACTCCTTTTCCTATTTGGAACCAGTCTGTTGTTCCATGTACAGTTCTGACTGTTGCTTCCTGACCTGCATACAGGTTTCTCAAGAGGCAGGTCAGGTGGTCTGGTATTCCCATCTCTTTCAGAATGTTCCACAGTTTATTGTGATCCACACAGTCAAAGGCTTTGGCATAGTCAATGAAGCAGAAATAGATGTTTTTCTGGAACTCTCTTGCTTTCTCCATGATCCAGCGGATGTTGGCAATTTGATCTCTGGTGCCTCTGCCTTTTCTAAAACCTGCTTGAACATCTGGGAGTTCACGGTTCACATATTGCTGAAGCCTGGCTTAGGCAACTGACTAATTCAATCAAGGTGCAAATATCCTCTGTGGGCCCCTCACCTCCCGCCAGCCACTCTCTCCTTTTCCCTGCTCACTACTTCACAGTGAATGAAAGTATCTCAGTCAAGTCTGACTCCTTGCGACCCCATAGACTGTCCATGGAATTCTTCAGGCCAGAATACTGGAGTGGGTAGCCTTTCCCTTCTCCAAGAGATCTTCCCAACCCAGGGATCGAACCCAGGTCTCCTGCATTGCAGGCAGATTCTTTACCAGCTGAGCCACAAGGGAAGCCAAGAATACTGGAGTGGATTGCCTATCCCTTCTCCAGCAGATCTTCCTGACCCAGGAATCAAACGGGGGTCTCCTGCATTGCAGCAGATTCTTTACCAACTGAGCTATCAGGGAAGTCCAACTTTACAGTAAATTTTCTCATAAAAAGTATCTATACCTGCTTCCACTTCTTCACCTCTTATTTCTTCTTCAGTCTACTCAAAATAAAGTTTCGAAGCCCTCCACTCCATTAAACCAATTGGTCAATGGCAACTAGCGGGCTGGCCAAAAAGTTCATTCAAGTTTCTGAACCATCTTACAGAAAAACCCAAACGAACTTTGTGGCCAATCCAATATATCCATGCTACTCAACCTAATGGACATTTTGCTGTCCTCAACTTAAGTGACCTCTTCAACAGAGTTGGCAACCTTCTCAAAACATTCTCTTCTGCTAGTTTCTGAGTTGCTACAATCCTGCTTTTTTCCCCGCATCGATGATTACTTCTGCTCAGCCTCTTTTTCAGCTTTTCCATTAATAGACCTTTAAAAAGGAAGTGTTTCCTGGGGCTCAATCCTGAGTCACCCTTTTCTTTTCGAGTTCTTTGAACCTATCCCATTGCTTCAAATACCATCACGTTAATAATTACCAAGTTAGAGCTCTATACTAGAACTCTTCTCATGCTGCAATATGACTACTTCACAAGCATGTGCAACAAAACTCTCCCCAAACTGGCCTCTTAAACACCACCACTTAACACCACCCTTGAAACTGGTATGTCCTACTACCTGGCAATTACGGAAGTGAGAGACCCTCCCTTTACCCCTCACCCCTCATATCAAACCCCTCAGCATGTTGTGTGTGTCTGACTCATCTTGGTCTCCACTCTACCACTGGAACCCAAGTTCCAATCACCTATTTCTGGAACATCACAGGAGTTCCGCCACTTTCACTGCTGCTCTCCTTCAAAACACACATCACATAGTAGCCAGAGGGACGTTCTAATCCAATCATATCACGCCTTTGATTCTGCAGCTTCATGTTATGCCTAATTTTTTTCTATCAGAAGTCCTTACAATGGCTCTGAAGGTGCTACATGATTTATTTGCTAACTGCCCACCTCTCCAACCTCATTTCATATCATTACATCCACTTCAGTCACTATGCTCTAAATACACTGATCCTGTGCCAGTTCCTCAGAGAGAAAGTCCATCCTTCTCCTGAGCACCCTTGTAGTCTCTTTATCCCGTTCTTGAAATCCCTTCTCAGGATGCCTTCATTCTCTGTAAGCCTGGCTACTTCTTATTGTTCAGATCTCAGCTTAAATAACACCTCCTCAACTAATGCTCTCCAGACCACTCTCTCTAGTTGGAAGGCCTTCCCCACAGCCCTTATTCTCTATATCACTGTACTCCGTTTATTTTCTTCCTAATAGTTACCAAAATCCGTAATTAGTTAATATACTCATTTGTTTTCTTATTTGCTACAGATTTCTCCATTAGAAAGTAATATTTTTCTTATACAGCATATAACTGAGATCTTCTGCTATGGGTCATTTTATTCTTTGACTTTTTGTTAGGGAAGGTCAAAGTTATTTGCAGGAGTTTCTGGCACTCTGGTTAGGCAAGTGTCTAACCACGTCCTATAAATAAAGTTAGAGCGCAACTAATATCACCCTAGTTACAAAGAGGACTCAAAGTCTTATCACAGCTACAAACCATAAACACAGGCCAGCACCAATGGTTTTAGAATATTACAGCTTGAAATAACCATAACATTAACATGAAAAGCAATTTCAATTTAATTATTTACTTTAAGCTAATTTGAGTTGCTGTTGTTCACTCAGTCATGTCCAACTCTTTGCGACCCCATGGACTGCAGCAGGCCAGGCTTCCCTGTCCTTCACCATCTCCCAGAGCTTGTTCAAACTCACGTCCATTGAGTCAGTGATGCCGTCCAACCATCTCATCCTCTGTCATCCCCTTTTCCTCCTGCCTTCAATCTTTCCCAGAATCAGGGTCTTTTCTAATGAGTCAGCTCTTCGCATCAGGTGGTCAAAGTATTGGAGCTTCAGCTTCAGCATCAGTCCTTCCAATGAATATTCAGGTTTGATTTCCTTTAGGATTGACTGGTTTGATCTCCTTGCAGTCCAAGGGACTCTGAAGAGTCTTCTCCAACACCACAGCTCAAAAGCATCAATTCTTCAGTGTTCAGAATTCTTTATGGCCCAACTCTCACACCCATACATGACTACTGGAAAACCATAGCTTTGACAATACGGACCTTTGTGGGCAAAATAATGTCTCTGCTTTTTAATACGCTGTCTAGGTTTATCATAGCTTTTCTTCAAAGGAGCAAGTGTCTTTAATTTCATGGCTGCAGTCACCATCTGCAGTGATTCTGGAGCCCAAGAAAATAAAGTCTGTCACTGTTTCCATTGTTTCCCCATCTACTTGCCATCAAGTGATGGGACTGGAATGCCATGATCTTTGATTTTTGAATGTTCAGTTTTAAGTCAGCTTTTTCACTCTCCTCTTTCACTTTCATCAAGAGGCTCTTTAATTCCCCTTTGCTTTCTGCCATAAGGGTGGTGTCATCTGCATATCTGAGTATCTAATCTGAGTATTACACTCTAAATCGCCTTCTTTCCAATACCATAAGTATGCATTTTGCTCAGTACAATAACAGCATCCCAACCCAAGATTTCCTATAATCAAGCTCATCGTTAATTATTTAGTCTAGAACCATACATCCAACACAGTAGCCACTAGTCATGTGTGGCTATTTTAATGAAGATTAAAATTTCTGTTCTCCAGTCTCACTTGCCTCAGGTCTCAAGTGCTCAAGAGCCACAAGAGCCTAGTGGCTAATAATAATGGACAAGGCAGATATAAAATATCTCCATCATCATAGAAGATCCACTGGACAGAGCTATTCTACAACATGGTAATAATCAGGAAACAAAGTGAAAGCTGCTTAGTCATGTTGGACTCTTTGCGACCCCATGGACTGTAGCCCATCCAGCTCCTCTGTCCGTGGGATTCTCCAGGCTAGAATACTGGAATGGGTTGCCATTTCCTTCTCCAGGGAATCTTCCCAACCCAGGGATCGAACCCAGGTCCCCTGCACTGCAGGCAGATTCTTTACCATCTGAGCCACCAAAGGCCCTCTAAATATCCTGAATATCAAAATGCTCATGCACTTTCATCAGCAGGAAAGCTCTGCCAGGCCGCCTTTTCATCTTTTTTTTTTTTTTTTAAAATTTTAGAAATACTTCTCTCCTGATTATCTGGCGACTTACCCACTGAACATTTAAGAAGCAAATTAGGAAAGGGAGCTAAGAAATAGTAGGGAATAAGTACCAGAGGAAAGAGAAATATTACGTGAGAGGCAGCCACATCAGGTGCAAGAGACCAAGAGAAAAAAATCTAAAAAGCAGATAAGTTATCAAAAAGCAGACATATTAAAATAAGGTTATTTAGCAAGGCAAAAACCATGAAAAGCTCTTAGATATCACTCTTTTTTAGTCATAAGCAATAACTGATGTTGACAACCGTGTTAAAACCATTAAGAAAAGTATAACTATTAGAAAAACTGTAATAAAGTAATAAATTTTAGAATGACTAAACTATATAGCTAAGTAATACATTTAAGAAGGACTTACTTCCAAAATAATTCTTAAACATCCTGATGCTTAAAGAAGGGAAAATCCCCTCAGCTAGTTGGAATACTCAACCACTAAAAATAACTCATTTCTAAAATATTCTGCACAGTCAAATTCAATTGAAGAGTTTGGTTTAACCAATATGAATGAATACTGCTTACAGAGCAGGTACAGACATAAGAACAAAACAAGGTTCTTCTGTTAATGAATTATGGTTCACCCAGACAATGGGGCACTATATACCCTTGCGGGGTGGAGAAGGGACATGGCAACTCTTCAGGTGATAAAAGAAAGGTTCAGAACAATGTATAGCACAGTGCCACTGAATTTCTTTCTTTTTTAAGTAGGAACTATGTACAAAAGGGAAGACATCCATTGCTTCTAGGGGAAGACACTGGGGACTCAAGGTAGGAACTGGGGAGCAACCGTTCACTATATGGCCATTTGGTACCTTTTGAGTGTTGAATCATATACATGTATTATTTGTCCAAAAAACATAAAATCTTAAATTAAAATAAGCAAGTTCTCTATCCCCAAGAAACATATAATTTAATAGCTGATCCAGGCTTCAAAAAACTGAAGGAAAATTTACACTTTTTCCTTTACTAACGACTAAATACCTAAATATTAAACACTTCATTTTATGCTTACTAAAAAGCTCACTTTATACTATTTGTAGTCCCAAAAAACTGGTTTCAAAAAACTCAAAGTTGAACTTAAATGGAAATTTCAATGATCCTTATTATCTTCTACTAACTTTTTAAAAAAAGTGTTTACATAAAGGTATATACATCTCAAGGGAAAAATCACTTTATTGGACAACACAGCAAAGACTGACTGAAGAGGTCGCAAGGAAGCTACAGAATGGTCTTTTGCACCATATGGGCGGTAAAGTCATATCATTCTGATGCTCCCCGAGGTTGAGAATGCTAGTGGTTTCCCAATATCCTTTCTTCTCCTTCAGTAACTAAACCCCAGTTTTCATCCAAGGATTAATACACACACCCTCCAAGTAAGGGCTGTATCTCCCAACCTCCGCTGCTGCTGGGTGTGGCGATAGGTTAAGTTCTGGCCAAAGAGATATGAGTAGCAATGTTATATGGGACTTTTTGGAAGGTTTCTTAAGTAGGGGAGGGGAGTTCTCTTCCTCCTCTAAACTGTTCCGTGGAAATGAAGGAATGATGGCCGGAGCCATAGCAACCATCTGGGTCACATCCTACAGGCAGAGAAGCAAAGAGCAGTGAGGATCCTGGATCCTTGATAACCACTGAGCATGACACCAGCCCTGAGCTGCCTACTTCCAGACTCTGTTTTCATCAAAGACAAAGTCTTGTTTAAGCCACTTTGGGGTAAGGGTAAAGGAGGAGGGGGATTCTGTTACATGTAGCTGAACTTAATCCTAAGTGATACCTTTAACAATTATTTTACTATAACTTTACAAATCAAAGTTCAACGTCTCAGAAAGCTCTATACACATTAATAGTGTACACACCTCATGACAAAGACAGAGACTGTCAAAGAATCCCGAAATGTCTGGGCTGAAAGTCTCAGCCAAAAGTCAACTTGTCTATCCCCATAATCTGCTGCTCCTGACCATTCTACACCAGTGTGACAGAAATGAAAATTCAACTTAACAAGTCCTAAATTTTAGTAATGAAAAAAGTCAAATATATATACTTTCATTTTTGTCATCTGTAAATGATAGTAATGACACAGGGTTTTCTTCAGCCCCAGATACAATAGAGTATGCTAGCTATTCTGTAAACAGAGCATGATTCATATCAATGCCGTTACCACTGTAACAGCTGGCTGATAAGTGTGAGACACAAGAAAAATTAGATGAAAGCAATCAGACAGAATCCTGGGTTTGGGACGCAAGGAATTCCACGAACTTGTCGAACCTCTTTCACCAACTTTCTTATCTCTTTATCTATCAAAAAAATACTACATCAGGAACTTCAGTTTCCTTCTTAAAAGCACTGGTAGAAAGAAAGGAATTGAGTGGTTATGAAGGGAAGAAAAGAGACCAGTAGTAAAGGGTTTAAAGCAATTCGTGACTATGGCATTTAAAATATATTACCATGTTTTTAGCATTTCACGAGCTGTCATTAAGTAGTTCAACAATTTATAAATTGATGCTAGTAATATTTCTTCTATTTGATTTATTTATTCTAAAGAAAAATACTGAACACACGTATACAGTTTCTAATGAGTATGCAACAACCTATCATTTAAGAGTGAGACGCCGCCTTTGAGAAATAAGGGTAAAATGTGAAGCGCTACAAGCGGGAAGAAGATGTCTAACGCACACTAAGGCACGGCAGTGTATTAAAACAAAACAGCTTAACTGAGTTCATTTTTTAATTGCTTTTATTTTTGCACTTAATGATTTAACTTCTCCAAAGCTAGTTTTGAAGTCTGAAAAAAAGTAAATGATTTCACTTTTTGAAGGCATTAACTCAACTTTGAGACCATGTCTGGTGACTTAAACACAATGTACATGAGTCACACTGCGCTCTGTTGTTCATGTCATTAGATTTCAAAAAGAATCCCACGGTCACATAACTTTGAGAAATATGCTTTAAGCAGTTTTACTATTTACTGAATTTCAGCTTTTCCTAGTCTTCTCACAGGATACTACAACTAACAGATGCTTCTTACTAATTTCAAATATACTCACAGGAAGAGAACAAACTATCCAGAGGCGTCAGAGACTGGCTGACAGGCAGCTAGATGCCAAGTATTTGCTGCACAATTTAAAGGACTACAATCAGGATAAGGAGAGTGTGAGAAACAAACTCAGACAGCTTGAAGGATTTTTTTGTTCCCCAGAAGGGATACCAAAGGTATGGCCAATTCATAGGTTTTTCTGCTCTGAATGGCCATAGCCAAGCAGCTTTAACTAAGCGGTAGGATTTCTGAAGAATTAGAACTACTCTGTCTTTCTTAGATGATACACTTATCATCTATTTATGCCCATTTATGAGTCTGAATACGTAGCTAGGGTTTGAGGGACTTCTGGACTATCAGAAATGAAATAACACTATCTTCTGAGAAGGCAACCTACCTAATAATCCACACTAAACTGGACCAGACCATTTGATCTCACATCTAACCGATGGATGGCTTCAATATCCAAGTTCTCTCAACAGTTAGTATGCATCAACCTCTATAAACTTATTTTCAGGCTATGACTACATTTTTAATAACATAAATGAGTTCAGTGGGACTTACTTTAATCGCTTCTGAAACACAGTTTATTTTTAGTAAATATAATAGTCCCCCACAAGGGAAGCTACAACCATGCCAAAAATGTCCTAAGAGGAGATAAAATCCTATTTATAGGCCTATCAGTTGCTCCTTGCTTAGGTTGTAACATAGTTTCCACTTTAAGCCTGATATGACCTCCCCTGACTTCTCTAGTCTCTAATGTTCTTTTCATCCTGAAGTTTCTCACATTTATCTTTATCTCCACAGGGTACTTAAATTAAGCTACTATGGAGTAGGGGGAGGGAGAAGGAAGAAACTTCATTCTCTACACCTTCTCCCGCCTCAGAGTTTTAAGTAAGTTTCAGGAACCTAAAAAAGGAAAAAGAAGAGCTCTTCCCTGCGTGGGCTTTGTGGAGGGACCCTCATAAATATTCAGCAGTCATCAAGGACAAGGCCACCGTGAGCCAGGCACACAGCAAACAGGCCTACTGATGTCTCTGTGTAGGACTCAGCTTGAAGTCTTCCAACTTTTAAAAACCCAACAAGAGTAAATGGCAAGGGATTTCTAATATAGAGAATACTGTATTACAAAGCTAAGGGGCAGGGGGCGGGAGGATGCTAACCCGGGAACCAAAATATAAGAGACCTAATTTTTTTTTCCCCCCAAAAAAATGCAGTTTCAGCAGGGATTAAACTTGTTGTTGCTTACATTGGCTCCTGTCACCTTTACCCTCCCCACTTAGAAGGCTAACTGTGGAGTCTTCCTTCCCCAGTCTCTGGCGACAGTTCCATCAACAATGTTAGGATACTTACCTTAATTCACTGAACCATTTCTATTGTCTTGTCACAAGACCCAAAAAACCTCATCTCACCCTAGCTCTGCCCCGTTCCATACACTGGATGAAACTGTAAAGGAACTCTGTCTTTACTACTCTGGCAAACCCCTTTCATCTCAGAACCCCAATAAAATCTGCTGTCCCTAGTTCATTTATTTTTTAAATATTCTTAAGCATATACTGCCTTTCATTATTAATTCTATGTTTATATGTCTTATTTCCTAAATGAGACTGTAAATTCCACTCCACTGTGAGATCCTAAAGGGATGTCTTATTCATCACAGAATCATCAGTGTTATGCCAAGCAACTGGCATATACAGCAGACACACAAGCAAATGCTGCTGAAACATTTGTTAGGCTGATATGGATGGCAGAGACTGTGTAGTGAACATACTTCTTTTGTGTGAATCTCGTTGCACACAACTGGCAAAGCCCAACATCACCGTGGCAGAATGGAATCATAAGCAGTTCTTGAAAAGAGTTAGGGCGAAGCGAATGGCCATTAAGTAATACCCACCCATCTTCCTCTGGATTCTCAACACCATCTTAAGGTGCTCAAAGAGATGGTAGACACAGGCTGCACCAAATGATGGAGCAAATGACAAATTCCTTACCCCAAGAAAATTCTGCTTTTCTCCATCTACTCATACACAGTTCACCCTCTAAGGTCCTCTTCTTCCTGTGCACCCCAAACCACAGTGGAAACCCCTAACTCTCTGAAATCTGATGATAAACAGCCATCAACTTAGCATTTTCACTTACAATTAGATGTGACGAATTTAAATTTTAGTAAAAATAATTCAAACTAAACATTAGTAAAAGTTATCTGATTATAAAAGTTGGCAAAGACCAGAAAATACTTCCCTTAACTTTTTCCCAACTGTGAAGTTTATCATCTAAAACAGTACTTCTCTTTTAAAAAGAAAGCATATGGATTTTCTGGGGTGATCAGAGCTGAGGAAAGGGCATGGATGATTAAATCAACTCTCAAGATCATCTTCCAGAAGCAGCATGGTACTGAAGAGAGAGCTTAGGTTTGGAAGTGAAACAGACCTGGAATCAAAGTGCCAAACCAGTCACTAGCTGTGACCTGAGCAAGTACTATAACCATTCTTAACTCTGTTTCTTCACCTTTATGTGCAGGTTTATCATTAAAATTAGAAATTATGTACATAAAACACCTGGGTCAGTGCCTGGCTTCATAATTGACAACTGTTAACAGACTTGCTTATGGTCATTTTTCTTAACCCACAACAAAAAGAAAAAATGACTCCTTAACAATTTGACATTTTAGGGTTACTACTATAATTTATTTTAAATCAGCAGCAATAATCAATAGAAACACACCTAAAGAAAGCTATTTTCTCTGTGGATTTAAAAGTATTAAACTGCAGGAAGAGAAACACAGCATGTTTCATGGGGCAAGATGTCCCTCAGCCAGATAGCTAGGATAATTTGTAAGAAACTGCACTGAAAACCAAGCTCTCGGATAGAGGGAGCTCCTGACAGGGCTATATATATCACAGTGATTCCAGGTAGGGGTAAACGCAATACTGTGTCTCTACTCACAGAAAAGCTTTGAATAAAGGGGATTTTAAAAAATCTCCGCAAAATTTCACCCTTCCCTTAAACCAGAGATCCTTACCCGACTATCAAAACAAAAGGCAAAGAGAAAAAGGAAGTATTAATACCTATATCTGCATGAGGAAAGGGAATGCTGAGGAAGCAGGAGATGCTGGTCCTCATCAGGACTCCCCAAACTCTGGGATCTAATGCCTGAAGATCTGAGGTGGAGCTGATGTAATAATAATCAAGTGTACAATAAATATAATGCATATGAATCACCCTGAAACCATCCCCCCACCCTTATCCATGGAAAAATTATCTTCCATGAAACCAGTCCCTGGTGTCAAAAACATTGGGGGCCGCCGCTCTAAAGGATGAGGACTTCCCTGTGATGCAAAGAGAAAACTGATGGCTGTACCATCTTCTTTTGCTGCTTTCAGGAGATGGCAGAAATGTCATCATTTCTGAAAAGCTATTCACCTGCTCTACTAACAGGGCTGTGGAAAGGGAGACAGTAGTCCCTCTACAGGGCAGAACAAGAAGCTACTAAGGAGTTAAAACTTTCAGAGTATTAGAATGAAAATGCTAGAAGGACTTTGAGGGCCTTTTGAGCCAATCCAGTGGCATGCAAGAAAGTGTGGGCATTAGAGCCAGATGACCCTTCCTAGCTATTTGACCTTGGGCAAGTTGGACAGACTCTAGCCTCCACTCTTCTCATCTATGAAACTGGGTGAATACCACTTGCCCTGCAGAGGGCAAACTATAAAAAAACAAACTGCTTCAAAATAGGCACTCAACAAAGGTTAAATGCTTTTCCCCAGACCTCAGGCTAGCTGAACATAAAACTGAGAATCTGGCTGGTGACTTGTATATACAGCTATATCATCCATGTTCATCCTGTCCTCCTTTCCCTCTAACTTAGCAGAAAGGGGATCAAGTCCAAGTAGGGAAAGTAACTTGCCCAAGGTCATGCTGCTGGGTTTTGGCAGAACTAGGGCTTCAAAAACCAGCTTCTTCAAGCTCAAAGCACTGCACTGTGCCTAACTACGAGCCTTCCCTTGGGGACAGGGTAAGCTTACTTAACATTAGATGGGCTCAGAGAGGCAAGGCGAACAACAGAACGAGCTAACTGCTATGGCAGGAGCTCACTGCAAGTCAGACACCCAGGAGTTAAACATCCTGTTGGCGAAGGCTGAAGGCTCCAGAGAACTGCTGCTGGGCACACTCTTCTGGGAGGAGGCCTGAGAGGCCCTGAAATCCATTCCTTGGTGTGATTGGTTAGTCCCCAGAGGGGTGGGGAAGAGGGAAGGGGAGAAGAATGTCACCCGATCCCCACGGGTAAACAACAGCAGGAGCATCTGCTCAGGTTTTCAACTAAAACTGTGAAATATTTCTGAACAGTTGACCACCAAACTCGGAAGACTGGGATCTCTAACCTTCATGAACAATCCCATTCTTGTTCTCTAACGACCCGATCCTTAGTGATACAGTCTGGGTGAACAAATGCAAAGACAATTGACCATTTCTCTAGCACAATCTTAGCACCTGGTGCTCACACTAGATGCTGGAAATCACCCGCCACCCTCCCTCCTGCCCGCCTGCCCTTACAGAGAGAACAGAGCCTGCTCCGTGCTACTCAAACTCTTGAGTGCTGCTAACGTTCCCTCCTCTGAATTCCTCTCTTTCTTCTTTAAGAGGATCCCCCTCCTTTGTAAAAAGGCTATCTTACTGCAAGATGCAACCTCTCTCTAATTGTGTTAGCACACATGTGCAGAGCAGAGAGAAGGGAGGGTCTGGGGAAAGAGAAACCTAACACCGTGCCAAATCCACTGGGAAGTCTGCCCGAGTTATTAAGCCAGGACGGGGCCACTTAACTGAATTGGTTGAGGCGATGCCCTTCAATCCTGGCTGCATTCTTCCCCTCAGGGAGAATGCAGGAAGGGCTGTCTCCTCCAAACCTTATTATCCCAACAACTCTCTGCCCCTCAGAAGTTTCTCTCTCCCATTTTAGGATATACACAGAATGTTTACGTTCTGAGCAGAGAAAGAGAGAAAGCCCCTCAACCCTAGAGTCCCTCTGGGGACTCCACAGGACTGACACTAAGAGCTGCTGAAAACTGAATTCCCTTTGTTCTTAGGTGAACCACAACTAAATCCTCAGGTCCCAACGACTAACAGGGCATGGGTGCAGGACTCAAGAACTGTCGAGAAAGCCTCCTGCTGAGTGCCTAAAATAGGAGGACCTTTAAGAAGCCAAGTCAGTCCAGGGAACAACCGGAGCCCACCCAAGTGGCCCAGGGAACCAAGGCTAGGCCCACCCTAAGCAATCTGGAACTACTGGACAGGCCCGTGTCTCAGGAGCGACCTGAAACCACTGTGGGCTCAAAGAGCAAGGATTCCTCCACATTGGGCCAAAGTAAGCCAGCTTCAGGAAGTGGCCGAGGATCCTGAAGGCTCCCCTTTGTTCCAATCCTGTAATCCCAAAGCCAAATCTAATCTAAACTGTGCTCCGAATGCCCTTTGTGAACCAGACATCTCATTTATAAGTCCCAGGGAGCACAAGTGACTCAGCTCTTTCTTGCAGGAATGTTCAGCAAATTAACTACTCAAGAAGGTTCCACATGGTTATTAAAAACACAGGCTTTGGTGTCAGAAAGGCCTAGATCTCGATACCGTTTCCCCATTTCCTAGCTAAACCTCAGTTTCTGCAGCTGTCAATGTGGCTTCTGCCATCTCCTGACAGGGAGAGCTATTGAGAACAATGAGGAATTCAGGGTGTGTGTACATGAACACTGAGCGCAGTAAGCATTCAATAAATAGTAGCTGTCACTATAACTTATTACCGAGGACCAGGAAACAACTTCTATAGAGAAGCCATGCTGCCAGTTGTCAGCTGTATTAGCCTTCCCGCACCTCACCAGTCATCAGAGGGTGGTCAACAGCGTGAGGATGCCAAAGATTATTTCTGACTATCTGTGGAGCACTGTGCAGGGGAAGCAGGGGTGACAGTGAAGGACACAACCTCTCCTATGGAGCAGCTCCTGGCATTGAGGGTGGACGTGACAGAGAGGAAGTGATGGGGAGGAAGGGAAAGTTCAGAGGGGGATCTCACCATGGGCCTTCTACTCAGCTTCTGTGTGCCACTATGAAGGAGCTGCTTTTACTTCCAGTCCCAGCAGTTAGGGTCCGGCTGACTGCTGGCTCTGTCAGGGTCCCAGGCAGGGGGCCCTGGGAAGCGAGGCCCCCTCCTCCAGTTCCACACCAAGAGGGAGATGAGGGGGAGGGGGACGATGGGACGGTGGAGAAGGGTTTCAGTCTTTCCACATGATACCAGGTAAACGTCGCCCCAAGCATGGGGGCGGCAACCATGAGCCAACTACAAGACAACTGCTTGATGGGTTACTGCAGCAGCATAGATATTTTTGGGTGAACAGACATGGGGGTCTCAGGAATTACAACCATGTGATCAGAAACATGTACACTCACTGGAGAGAATACATGGGGAGGGCCAGAAGAGCTGTGTTCTTTGGGTCAGTGGCCGCCAAACTCATTACCCAGTGCTCTTGCACAGATTTCTACTATCCCAGTCTTCACCTGCCGAACTCTTGCAGACACTTTAAGCCTGAGCCGCAGATGCATGGAGCAGGGCTGGGCCCCTCACCGGTCAGGAAAGCACTCGCCCTTCAGGTAACAGCATGACACTGGAAAGAACACTGAGCTAAATGTGAGGGCTCACGCCACAGCCGCAGCTCTGCCCTGGCAAGAGCTCTGAGAATGCAAGCCCTGGGACAGCTGTTTGGCCTCTCTCGGACTCAGTTTCCCCAACTGCACTGCCAGGGCAACGTGATGAAATCCTGCTCTGACATTCGAAGGACCTGAGCACCACACTGGTGATCCCGTCCTTGGGTTCCTATCTCCGTGTTAGGGCACATGGGCCTTGGAAGAGTCAGGGTATTAAGACAAGGGAGTACAAGTCACTCTTTAAACTATCTGAAAGCTCACACACGGTAGAAAGTCAGCCACAACTTCTCTGGAATTCAAACAGAGAAGTTTTAGAACTTAACAGTTCTGGCCCCAACCATTCACTTTATGAGGTCAGGACACTCTGTTCTTGGATAGCAAGTCAGGAAAGAAAGCACAGAAGCCAGCAATAGGACAACAGTACGGTTACCTGGCACCTGGAAGGGCCCTCCAGACACTATACTGAGAAGGACACGTAGGGGACCTTTGGGTAAGTGTTCATTCTAATAACACCGGCATGACAGTGGCTGTTTCTGGCCAATGGATCAGGACCTGAAAGATGGGTGCAATCTCCGCTGCACAAATCGTACCGTCAGAAATAACCTTGCAACTGCCAGCACTCAACACACTGGTGGCTCTTTAGAGAGGACTCTCTGGGGACTCAGAGCTGTAGTAACCAAGGGAAATGGATCCAGATTAGATCAGCGAAGGCCTCTCCGTTTCCTCACGGGGTATTGTAGGGGGCAATGACACCAGCCAATACACAAGATTTACACAATGAGCTCCCTGAATGCTGCACATGTCCAGGTCAGGAGAGCTGCTGCTGAGCAGCAAATGGCTCCTGGAGCAGCCAATGCCAAGTGTACTATTTACCTCTGCCTTTGGTTACAATTCCTCAAGAGGGCCTGAGAGGTTTGCTTTTCAGAGTATTGCCTGTTTCGTCCATTTTAAATTAGGAAGAAGAATTTCTGGTTTTTTCATTCCCTTTACTTGTCTCTTCCCAACATAAAAAAATAAATAAGAGGTGGTATATCCATACGATAGGATATTATTTAGTAACAAAAAAGAATGAAGTACTGATGCATGCTACAACAAGGAGGAACTTGGAAACATCATGCTAAGTGAAAGGAGCCAGCAACATAGGACCGCGTACTATACTGAGTCTATTTATAGGTAATATCCAGAACAGGAACATCTGTAGAGACAGAAAGTAGACTAGTGGTTGCCTAGAGTTTGAGGGGCAAGGGAGACAGAGAGACTACAAAATGATGACTAAGAGGTACGTGGTTTCTTTTTGGAGTGATGAAAACTCTGTGAATACACCAAAAAAGACTCTGAATTGTATACTTTGAATGAGTGAATGGTAGAGAATCAAATGATATCTCAATTACAACCTCCTTCAGGAAGGGCCATTTCATGAGTGAGCTCTGACTCTCCTGGCCATCGCTGCTCCTTCATACCAGTGGTCCACTTCACTAGTCCACCCGCAGTACATGGCAGTGTACAACACAGGCTTCCACCTTTCCCGAGACAACTGGGTGGGTGGTAGCTTTGCTGGATCTTCAGGTCTAATCCTGCTCTGCTATGACTTCAGTGTCCTTCCTCCCCCATCCACCTTCCCTCTGTCCCTGAAGAGACAGTGAAACTACCCCCCAGCTCCCAGCAGTGGGTGATGACCCGCCACGTCGTGAAAAAAGAATGAAGATAAATGACACTATCACAAGTTTGCGAGTTTGATCAAATCTGGGTTCCAATGGAAGCACTTAAACAAGTTACCTTAAAGTCTCAATCTCAGGTTCCACTTCTGTAAAATGTGGGAAACACTGCCTAATGTATTGAATGCATATTGTTATTATAAAAATTAAATGGTAAAGTCTATATAAATGATTAATATGGTACCTGGCATACAGATGGTATGCAATAAATAATAACTGTTATTTATGAAAGCTTTATGCCAAGACTTCCCTTGAGGTCCAGTGACTAAGACTCTGCACTTCCAATGCAGAGGGCAAGGGTTTGATCCCTGACTAGAGAAATAACAGCCCACATGCCATGTGGTGCGGTCAATAAATAAATAAATAGCCTTATGCTCAGTTTTATCATGCTGTCACCTGGCAGATCAGTTTCTATATCAAAAAGGCAGTAATAAAAGTAGGCCACTGGCACCCTCAAAAGGCTTATAATCATTTTCCTATTTGTTTTAATCCACCCCACTCAACAGATCCCTAGTCCATTCCTACTACTTCTGTGTTTTTTACTTGAATTTTGTCTTCCTGTTTCTGGGCTCAATTTAACCCATACGTTAGGTTTATTATTGCCTCTCTAGTTGCATTTTCCCTCCTCAACTTTAGTCTGTATTTATCACTTTAACTGCAATACTTTAAGGCACTCAGTTCAGTTCAGTTCAGTTCAGTTCAGTCGCTCAGTCGTGTCCGACTCTCCGCGACCCCATGAATCACAGCACGCCAGGCCTCCCTGTCCATCACCAACTCCCGGAGTACACTCAAACTCATGTCCACAGAGTCGGTGATGCCATCCAGCCATCTCATTCTCCGTCGTCCCCTTCTCCTCCCGCCCCCAACCTTTCCCAGCATCAGAGTCTTTTCCAGTGAGTCAACTCGTCTCATGAGGTGGCCAAAGTATTGAAGTTTCAGCTTTAGCATCAGTCCCTCCAATGAACATCCAGGATTGATCTCCTTTAGAATGGACTGGTTGGATCTCCTTGCAGTATAAGGGACTCTCAAGAGTCTTCTCCAACACCACAGTTCAAAAGCATCGATTCTTCGGCGATCAGCTTTCTTCACAGTCCAACTCTCACATCCATACATGACCACGGGAAAAACCATTGCCTTGACTAGACGGACCTTGGTCGGCAAAGTAATGTCTCTGCTTTTTAATATACTATCAAGGTTGGTCATAACTTTCCTTCCAAGGAGCAAGCGTCTTTTAATTTCATGGCTGCAATCAGCATCTGCAGTGATTTTGGAGCCCAAAAAAACAAAGTCTGACACTGTTTCCACTGTTTTTCCATCTATTTCCCATGAAGTGATGGGACCAGATGCCATGATCTTTGTTTTCTGAATGTTGAGCTTCAAGCCAACCTTTTCACTCTCCTCTTTCACTTTCATCAAGAGGCTTTTGAGTTCCTCTTCACTTTCTGCCATAAGGGTAGTGTCATCTGCATATCTGAGGTTATTGATATTTCTCCCAGCAATCTTGATTCCAGCTTGTGCTTCTTCCAGCCCAGCGTTCCTCATGATGTACTCTGCATATAAGTTAAATAAGCAAGGTGACAATATACAACCTTGACGCACTCCTTTTCCTATTTGGAACCAGTCTGTTGTTCCATGACCGGTTCTAACTGTTGCTTCCTGACCTGCATACAGGTTTCTCAAGAGGCAGGTCAGGTGGTCTGGGATTCCCATCTCTTTCAGAATGTTCCACAGTTTATTGTGATCCACACAGTCAAAGGCTTTGGCATAGTCAATGAAGCAGAAATAGATGTTTTTCTGAAACTCTCTTGCTTTCTCCATGATCCAGCGGATGTTGGCAATTTGATCTCTGGTGCCTCTGCCTTTTCTAAAACCTGCTTGAACATCTGGGAGTTCACGGTTTACATACTGCTGAAGCCTGGCTTGGAGAATTTTGAGCATGACTTTACTAGCGTGTGAGATGAGTGCAATTGTGCGGTAGTTTGAGCATTCTTTGGCATTGCCTTTCTTTGGGATTGGAATGAAGACTGACCTCTTCCAGTCCTGTGGCCACTGCTGAGTTTTCCAAATCTGCTGGCATATTGAGTGCAGCACTTTCACAGCATCATCTTTCAAGACTTAAGGCACTCAGGGTAAACTATTTACCCAGAGCAGACAGCACTCGGTATCCATGTTGTGGCTGTTCAATCGCCCAGTCATGTCTGACTCTCTAAGACCCCATGCACTATAGCACTCCAGGCTTCCCTGTCCTTCACTATCTCCTGGAGTTTGCTCAGATTCATGTCCACCACTGACTCAACGGACTCAGTATCCTAGTCCTCTTAAAAGCCTATAACAGGATCAAAACAACTTAAGACAGGCTTGGGAAAGAATTATGACAGAACCATAAAATGTAATACTAGGCAGCTATGTAAAACAATGCTGTAGAAATATTTAATGACATGGAAAGATATTTACAATGGAATAGGAAGACACTATTCCTATGGAGAAGGAAATGGCAACCCACTCCAGTGTTCTTGCCTGGAGAATCCCAGGGATGGCGGAGCCTGGTCGGCTGCCAATCTATGGGGTCGCACAGAGTTGAACACGACTGAAGTGACGCAGCAGCAGGAAGACACTAGAAGCATATTACAAAGTTTGTACCAATGATGAGATTATGTAATTTTATAATGCATGTATATGCAAAAAGAGCTGCATAGAAATAAAAATAGAACAATAAACAATAAAAAGTTGACATAAAGTTAATATATTAAGGCAATTTTATTTTATTCTTTTGGCCTACTGTATTTTCTAAATTTTCTTTGGTCAATGTATGTTTTTTCCCTGAGAAAAAGACTGACAAAAATATCAATTTAAACAATACAGAACCTCTTTGCCTTTTCTTAGCAGACGCTTGGCATAGCTCTGGAGTCAGAAAGACCAGGACTCAAATCCCCCCTCTACCACTGGTTAAAAGTCTCACTTTGGCAGTCACTGAGTCTTTAGGTGTGGTGTGGTTACCTGGAAAATGAAGATGCACATCCTAGCAAAGTGCCAGTACCTGGTCTTCAGCAGCCTCCATGTCTTACTCTTTGGCAGTGGTCCTCAACGTGAATGTGCGTCAGAATCACCTGAGGAGCATGTGGAGCCACATGGCTGGGCCCTGACTCCAGAGTTCCTGATGCAATGGGTCTGAGGGGAGGAGGATATCACGTATTTGCATAAGTTCCCCGGTGACACTGACGCTGCTGGTCTGGAACCACGCTTCGAGGACCACTGCTCTAGGCAACAATATACTACACAGATATTACATGCTCTCTCAGAGAAACATTTCCAGAATATGCGCTCACTGGAAACTGAATTATATAAGAGCCTGATACCACAGTTCAGTTCAGTTCAGTCGCTCAGTCGTGTCCGACTCTCCGCGACCCCATGAATCACAGCACGCCAGGCCTCCCTGTCCATCACCAACTCCCGGAGTACACTCAAACTCATGTCCACAGAGTCGGTGATGCCATCCAGCCATCTCATTCTCCGTCGTCCCCTTCTCCTCCCGCCCCCAACCTTTCCCAGCATCAGAGTCTTTTCCAGTGAGTCAACTCGTCGCATGAGGTGGCCAAAGTATTGGAGTTTCAGCTTTAGCATCAGTCCCTCCAATGAACATCCAGGATTGATCTCCTTTAGAATGGACTGGTTGGATCTCCTTGCAGTATAAGGGACTCTCAAGAGTCTTCTCCAACACCACAGTTCAAAAGCATCGATTCTTCGGCGATCAGCTTTCTTCACAGTCCAACTCTCACATCCATACATGACCACGGGAAAAACCATTGCCTTGACTAGACGGACCTTGGTCGGCAAAGTAATGTCTCTGCTTTTTAATATACTATCAAGGTTGGTCATAACTTTCCTGCCAAGGAGCAAGCGTCTTTTAATTTCATGGCTGCAATCAGCATCTGCAGTGATTTTGGAGCCCAAAAAAACAAAGTCTGACACTGTTTCCATTGTTTTTCCATCTATTTCCCATGAAGTGATGGGACCAGATGCCATGATCTTTGTTTTCTGAATGTTGAGCTTCAAGCCAACCTTTTCACTCTCCTCTTTCACTTTCATCAAGAGGCTTTTGAGTTCCTCTTCACTTTCTGCCATAAGGGTAGTGTCATCTGCATATCTAAGGTTATTGATATTTCTCCCAGCAATCTTGATTCCAGCTTGTGCTTCTTCCAGCCCAGCGTTCCTCATGATGTACTCTGCATATAAGTTAAATAAGCAAGGTGACAATATACAACCTTGACGTACACCTTTTCCTATTTGGAACCAGTCTGTTGTTCCATGACCGGTTCTAACTGTTGCTTCCTGACCTGCATACAGGTTTCTCAAGAGGCAGGTCAGGTGGTCTGGGATTCCCATCTCTTTCAGAATGTTCCACAGTTTATTGTGATCCACACAGTCAAAGGCTTTGGCATAGTCAATGAAGCAGAAATAGATGTTTTTCTGGAACTCTCTTGCTTTCGCGACGCGAGAGACGCCGGCCCCGGCGGCGCAGACGCGACGCGAGAGACGCCGGCCCCGGCGGCGCAGACGCGACGCGAGAGACGCCGGCCCCGGCGGCGCAGACGCGACGCGAGAGACGCCGGCCCCGGCGGCGCAGACGCGACGCGAGAGACGCCGGCCCCGGCGGCGCAGACGCGACGCGAGAGACGCCGGCCCCGGCGGCGCAGACGCGACGCGAGAGACGCCGGCCCCGGCGGCGCAGACGCGACGCGAGAGACGCCGGCCCCGGCGGCGCAGACGCGACGCGAGAGACGCCGGCCCCGGCGGCGCAGACGCGACGCGAGAGACGCCGGCCCCGGCGGCGCAGACGCGACGCGAGAGACGCCGGCCCCGGCGGCGCAGACGCGACGCGAGAGACGCCGGCCCCGGCGGCGCAGACGCGACGCGAGAGACGCCGGCCCCGGCGGCGCAGACGCGACGCGAGAGACGCCGGCCCCGGCGGCGCAGACGCGACGCGAGAGACGCCGGCCCCGGCGCAACGAACCACGCAAAGAGGTGCGGCGGTGAGGAGCTACCCCACGCCTGAGGCCAGGGCCGGCGGCCGAGAGGAGCTACCCCACGTCCAACAGGCGGTGGCTGCGCGGGCGCAGGAGGGCCGAGAGGAGCTACTCCGCGTTCAAGGTCAGGAGGGGTGGCCTTGAGGAGATACCCCTCGTCCAAGGTAAGGTACAGCGGCTGCACTTTGCTGGAGCGGCTGTGAAGAGATTTTCCACGACCAAGGTAAGAGAAACCCAAATAAGACGGTAGGTATTGCTAGGGGGCACCAGAGGGCAGACAAACTGAAATCATAATCACAGGAAACTAGCTGATCTAATCACATGGACCACAGCCGAATGTGGTCCCCTGGAGAAGGGAATGGCAAACCACTTCAGTATACTTGCCTTGAGAACCCCATGAACAGTAACAAAGGGCAAAATGATAGGATACTGAATGAGGAATTCCCCAGGTCGGTAGGTGCCCAGTATGCTACTGGAGCTCAGTGGAGAAATAACTCTAGAAGGAATAAAGGGATGGAGCAAAAGCAAAACCAATACCCAGTTGTGGATGTGACCAATGATGGAAACAAGGTCCGGTGCTGTAAAGAGCAATATTGCATAGGAACCTGGAATGTTAGGTCCATGAATCAAGGCAAATTGGATGTGGTCAAACAGGAGATGGCAAGAGTGAACGTCGACATTCTAGGAATCAGTGAATTAAAATGGACTGGAATGGGTGAATTTAACTCGGATGACCATTATATCTACTACTGTGGGCAGGAATCCCTTAGAAGAAATGGAGTAGCCATCATGGTCAACAAAAGAGTCCGAAATGCAGTACTTGGATGCAATCTTAAAAATGACAGGATGATTTCTGTTCGTTTCCAAGGCAAACCATTCAATATTACAGTAATCCAGGCCTATGCCCCAACCAGTAATGCTGAAGAAGCCGAAGTTAATCGGTTCTATGAAGACCTACACTTTTAGAACTAACACCCAAAAAAGATGTCCTTTTCATTCTAGGGGACTGGAATGCAAAAGTAGGAAGTCAAGAAACACCTGGAGTAACTGGAAAATTTGGCCTTGGAGCACGGAATGAAGCAGGGCAAAGGCTAATAGAGTTTTGTCAAGAGAATGCACTGGTCATAGCAAACACCCTCTTCCAACAACACAAGAGAAGACTCTACACATGGACATCACCAGATGGTCAACACCGAAATCAGATTGATTATATTCTTTGCAACCAAAGATGGAGAAGCTGTATACAGTTAGCGAAAACAAGACCAGGAGCTGACTGTGGCTCAGATCATGAACTCCTTATTGCGAAGTTCAGACTTAAATTGAAGAAAGTAGGGAAAACCACTAGACCATTCAGATATGACCTCAATCAAATCCCTTATGATTATGCAGTGGAAGTGAGAAATAGATTTAAGGGACTAGATCTGATTGATAGAGTGCCTGATGAACTCTGGACGGAGGTTCGTGACATTGTACAGGAGACAGGGACCAAGACCATCCCCATGGAAAAGAAATGCAAAAGAGCGAAATGGCTGTCTGAGGAGGCCTTACAAATAGCTGTAAAAAGAAGAGAGGCGAAAAGCAAAGGAGAAAAGGAAAGATATAAGCATCTGAATGCAGAGTTCCAAAGAATAGCAAGGAGAGATAAGAAAGCCTTCCTCAGTGATCAATGCAAAGAAATAGAGGAAAACAACAGAATAGGAAAAACAAGAGACCTCTTCAAGAAAATTAGAGATTCCAAGGGAACTTTTCATGCAAAGATGGGCTCGATAAAGGACAGAAATGGTATGGACCTAACAGAAGCAGAAGATATTAAGAAGAGGTGGCAGGAATACACAGAAGAACTGTACAAAAAAGATCTTCCCGACCAAGATAGTCACGATAATGTGATCACTGACCTAGAGCCAGACATCTTGGAACGTGAAGTCAAGTGGGCCTTAGAAAGCATCACTACGAACAAAGCTAGTGGAGGTGATGGAATTCCAGTTGAGCTATTTCAAGTCTTGAAAGATGATGCTGTGAAAGTGCTGCACTCAATATGCCAGCAGATTTGGAAAACTCAGCAGTGGCCACAGGACTGGAAGAGGTCAGTCTTCATTCCAATCCCAAAGAAAGGCAATGCCAAAGAATGCTCAAACTACCGCACAATTGCACTCATCTCACACGCTAGTAAAGTCATGCTCAAAATTCTCCAAGCCAGGCTTCAGCAGTATGTAAACCGTGAACTCCCAGATGTTCAAGCAGGTTTTAGAAAAGGCAGAGGCACCAGAGATCAAATTGCCAACATCCGCTGGATCATGGAGAAAGCAAGAGAGTTCCTGATACCACAGATTCACCCAAAAGCCCAGACTTTGTAACACGGGATCATTCACAAGGACAGCGAGGAAACTGGGTTTCCACTATAGGTGAAAGCAAATAACAATTACTAGGACTGCATTTAGGTAGGAGACAACATCTGCAAATGTGGACAGGATCAAGCAATACGCAAGAAGCAGACACGGTGTGGATCCCCTGCTCCCCTGCTCGCTGACCTGTGCCTGTGTGGGGAGGAGGGCTGTGTACAGTGTGGCACAGAGGGCTTGCTTTGCTCTGAGCGCCCTCTGTTGACAAAAATAGACATAGCCACTAGTTCCACTGCCCCCTCCCTTTTCTCCTCCCACCCCAGGAGAGCCAAGAGTCCTACGTGTGACTCAGACTTGAGGTAAGGTTTCCACTTAGGAAACTGTCCTAAACCCACACGAAGTCAGGACAGGTCTTTTCTTCTTCCAGTTTTCCTAGTCCCCTTCTCCCTGTGTTTGCACCTCATCTCCAGATGGGTTCACAACTATGGCAGCATGACAGTCATCTTAATGGCATGTGGAATTTATATCTCAATTGTTGGGCTGGCATTAGCAGTGGGAATAAACAGTCTTTAATACTCTGTGAAGTCCGGTTGGTAATTTTGAAAATACACTAACTGGTGAAGTCCTTAAGAGTATAGATGAAAATTGTTCTTCAGCACCCAGACAACTAAAAGCAGAATGAGAGAATTTTAGAGCTGGCAAAGATCTCTAACACTATGATCTCCAATCTCCTCACTTTTATGAGGAAACTGAAGGGCCCAAAAGGTAAAGTGACATATAAAGTCACAAAACTAGTGACAGAACCACGTATCCAGACTCCTCATGACTCATCATCTTTATTCCGGTTTTATTCAGAAACCTTATTCATTAGTCATTACCAAGACAAGTGTAACTGCGTTTTAATCACTTCATGGAGGGTAAAGAAACTAATGAACATGTAATGATTCCTGTTCTACCCTTTTTATTACAAAAAGTAAGCCTTTCCTAGTATCAATATTTTTTTTGGCTGCACCATGTGGCTTGTAGGATTTTAGTTCCTCAACTAGGGATTGAACCTAGGTCCTTGATAGTGAAATTGCAGAGTCCTAACTATTGACTTTGGAGAAGGAAATGGCAACCCACTCCAGTGTTCTTGCCTGGAAAATCCCAGGGACGGCGGAGCCTGGTGGCTGCCGTCTATGGGGTCACACAGAGTCGGACACGACTGAAGCGACTTAGCAGCAGCAGCAGCAGCAACTACTGACTGCCAGGGAATTCCCTATTGATACTTCTTAATAGCAATCACTTTAATTCACAGGATCAAATGCTGCACTGATGACCAACAAGCAACGTCTAAACTAGGCATCGCCAAATTTTAGGCCATGGACCAAATCTAGCCTGTGCAACCCACATGTAGTCCATGAGCTAGGATGGTTTTTACATTTTTAGTGATTGAAAAAAAAAAATCAAGAACATAATATTTTGTAACATATGAAAATCATATGAAATTGGAATGTTAGTGCCCACAAAAAGTTCTATTAAAACATAAGTCACGCTTAGTCGTTTCCATACTGTCTGTGGCTGCTTCTGTGCTACAATGGCAGAGGTGATTAGCTGCAACAGAGACTGTGTGCCCCAAAGCCTAGAATATTTACTCTCTGATCCTTCACAGAAAATGTTTGCCTATCCCTGTTCCCTCATAGCTCAATTGGTAAAGAATCTGCCTGCAATGCAGAAGACCCTGGTTCGATCCCTGGGTCAGAAAGATCCCCTGGAGAAGGGATAGGCTACCCACTCCAGTATTCTTGGGCTTCCCTTGTGGCTCAGCTGGTAAAGAATCTGCCCGTAGTGCAGAAGACCTGGGTTCGATCCCTGGGTTGAAAAGATCCCCTGGAGAAGGGATAGGCTACCCACTCCAGTATTCTTGGGCTTCCCTTGTGGCTCAGCTGGTAAAGAATCTGCCTGCAATGCAGGAGACCTGGGTTCGATCCCTGGGTTGGAAAGATCCCCTGGAGAAGGGAAAGGCTACCCACTCCAGTATTCTGGCCTGGAGAATTCCATGGACTGTATAGTCCATGGGGTCACAAAGAGCTGGACACGACTGAGTGACTTTCACTTTCATTCCTGTTCCCAGATGGTGCTAGTGTTAAAGAACCCGCCTGCTAATGCAGGAGATGGAGGAGATGCAGGTTTGATCCCTAGGTTGGGAAGATCCCCTAGAGAAGGGCATAGCAACCCACTCCAGTATTCTTGCTTGGATAATACCATGGACAGAGTAGCCTGGCGGGCTACAGTCCATAGGGTCTCAAAGAGTCGGACAGGACTGAAGCAACGTAGCATACATCCCTATTCCAAACTATTGATAAATGTGATGTGTGAGCCTTTGGTCAAGTACAAAGTTCTGGGTAGTAAGTCCTACGGAGGCCCAGGCTCCCCTGGGAACCTCCCAGGTTTAGCAGGAGGCCCTCACAGGGTGAGTGGCTGACCTATGCTGCCCTTCGACCTGATCTGTCCTCTGCAGAAGTCGAGGGCACTGTGCTAGGCTTGGCCTGTTTTTTAATTGATATTTATCAGCAATCCTATGAAAAGAGCACTGAACATGAGAAGCGTACCCATTTTACAAATGAAGAACCAAACCTAAGCAAGGTTAACTATCAGGCCCAAACAACAATTTGATCCAGATCTATCTGGCACCAAAATTCTTTGTTCCTTCCCCAGTGGCTTTCAACTGTGTTCTGGTCAGCTGAGGGGCCTCATGGACACAGGAAGTCCAGAGGTGGGGCCCCAGGCCTTTCCCATCTTTTCTACTAGGATGGACCCACTTACATTTTTTATACTGTATCCATATAATTTGTTTGAAAAAGAAAATTTCCTGCTACAAAATTTAGCCTGAAGATCAGTGTTCCTCTTCAAAACAAAAACCAATTTCAGTATCACTTATTATTACCACCTTCAACAAATCTCTCACAAAACTGGAAATCTCAATTTCCTCATCTGCCAGTCACGATTAGAGCCCTGCCTCCCTGCATGCAGACCAAACTGGTTGAGTGGGGTCTCACCACTCCCAAGATCAAACGAGACTAGATATGAAGCCATGTGTAAATGAGAGGACTACAGAAATATAACACAGAATTTTCATCCCCTCCCTAAAGGGCAAGGAGAGGACCAAGTTGGGAAATAACATTTGCTGCTAACCAAAGAAAAATCAAACATGCAAGTAAAATGTAAACAAAATAAATGTTCAAATAAGAGTAAATAAATAAAAGACATGTGCATGGTGGAAATATCATCAACTCTGAAATCTAACACATTTGAAACCCAGCTTCCCTAGTTAACAGCTCCATGCTGCTGCTGCTGCTAAGTCACTTCAGTCGTGTCCGACTCTGTGTGACCCCATAGACGGCAGCCCACCAGGCTCCCCTGTCCCTGGGATTCTCCAGGCAAGAACACTGGAGTGGGTTGCCATTTCCTTCTCCAATGTGTGCAAGTAAAAAGTGAAAGTGAAGTCGCTCAGTCGTGTCCAACTCTTCGCGACCCCATGGACTGCAGCCTACCAGGCTCTTCCGTCCACGGGATTTTCTAGGCAAGAGTACTGGAGTGGCTTGCCATTGCCTTCTCCGTAGCCATGGGCAATGGCTTAAACCTCTTTGACTCAGGGTTTTCTCACCTGCAAATGAGATGAAATAAAATAATACTTGTTCAATGCTTTATACAGGGACTGGCACCTAATGAGTCAGTGTTTGGTACAGGTTAGCTCTCTTTTCATGGGGAACTGCCATTTATTACTAAGACCCACCTGCTAGAATTAACGAGTGAGTTCCCTGTAAAAAAGTAATGGAATTAAGGCACTAGGAGTATCTTTAGCTGAGATGATTCTATGAGCCACGAGACAATACAAAGCTTGTGTGAGCACAGGCTGAAGGCACTCTAAAGGAACAATGAAAGGTACTAATAACAGGAGATACACAGACCATCCCCTGTTGGAAAGTTCTACTAATTCAATAAGGTTATTTATTGAGTGTTTTAAGAGCCTTCTATGGCTCCATAAAATGACAGATTTACATTGAACATCCACTTCACCAAACCCATTAAACTTGTAAGAGGCACTCTCCTGCTGAAGATTAGATACCTAGCTTCTTAAGTATTAATTTTTCATACTGCTTTGGTAAAACAAAGGCAACAAATCTAGTTAAAGTCTGAACAAAGTTTTTTTTTCCCTTTGTCCACAGGAAAAATATCACAACAGAGTAGTCTATTTCTAGAAGGCTGAGATGACTTTACTTTTTAATTTGTCCATTTACCAAATTCTTACTGAGCACTTACTTTGTAAAAGGATTCAGGAATATCAGGAAGTACCGAGAGGATAGGGTGCTTGTCCTCACAGGACTGTGTGAGTCATCCAACTTGTTTACCATCGCACAACAGGCAGTAGTAAAGTGCTGTTACAAAGTAGGCAAAATGTGCCTGTGGGGTTCAGTGGGCATTTAGTAAGAGTCTGTACGGAAATAAGTGCACTAGGCAAGACTTCATGGAGCGGGGACCATCTGAAGTGGGATTTAAAGAATGAAGTGTATTTAAACAGAGAGAACACAATAAAGAAAAAACTTAGAATTAAAACCCATTATTTGATTTCAAAACTACATTATCCCACCCCATTATGTGCCTAAAACACAGAATACCTTACATGAAACAAAAGGAAAAAAACGAAGGCCAGATCATGGAAGGCCTAGAGTAACCATTAAACTGTCTTCAGCAGATAAAAGGTAAGCAGAATATAAGCTCCAGTGAAATCAGAGTTGTGCCTTTAAATGCATGATCACACAGAACTTGCTGAAATTATTTTTTGGTTGCACCAAATTTTATAACACAAGATCTTAAGTCATCTGTTGCATTCCCCTACCTCTCTAAGTCAACCCTAAATCAGCTCAGAATAATGGTATACAGCTAATGCTACTAAGAAAATAAAAATATTTGACCTATCACTGAAACGCACAACTATATTATCCAACTACAACACCTTTGGCCTTATCTTATATGTGACTAGTTGGTTTCATTCTAAATCACTGGTCACGGTTGTCTGTTGAAGAACAACAGGTTGAGGAGATATACCAAGCTTCTTAAAAGTAACTTACAAAATGTAACCAGGGCTGGTTGAAGGAAGACCACCTGCTGCTCAATGGTACTAACTAACAGAGCAAGAGAATCCTACTAACTACTTGGCCACTCTAAGCAATTCTAGACCGGACCGGTGAATCCCTCATACTGAAAATTGCTAATAAAGGAAATTCTATAATTTTCCTTTTATAAATAGTCCCAGTGATTGATAATCTTTAGTCATATAATTGTTTTTGATGGCCACGTTAGATCTTTCATCATAATATACATCAACAGTATACATAGTATTAGGTCAGTCTACTACAAAGTCAAGCAGTGAAATTATGATCAATCTGTTTGCAAAATACATACTAAGCATTTGGGTCAAGAATGCATACAAACTGTTCTAACAGACTGAAATCACAGCAACCCCAAACTGAATGAAAGGAGGCAAAGTAGGGAAAGAAGTCAAAGTCCGGCATAAAAGACAGGATATGTCAAGAAACCAGGTACAGAAGAGGGGTGAGGAGGAAAGACAACCACACTTTTCATTCTTTGGACTCGAGTCACTCCCTCATCTATCCTCAGAGCCACAGCAGCTCTGTAGATTCAGAGGGGAGAAACTAAGGGACAAAAACTGCCACTGTTTCCACAATAAAGCGTGACACTGCCGAGCACCACAAACGCAAACCCACCACAGCCAAAACAGCCCTGAAAGGAAAAGAGGGAAGTGGAGCCCAGAGATGGGAAGAGTTTTTCTAGATTCTAAGGAAAGCTAAAGGTAGAGGTTAGTAAACAACATCAACCAATAAGACACTTTTTACCTAAGAAGCTTTTAAAAATTTAACCTTTACAATCACCTTACAGACGTAGACACTCACCCTCACTTTCACAGATGAGAAAACTGAGCCTTAGAGAAGTTAAATAATTTGCTCACAATCTTCACAGTATTTCCCAAACTTCCTTGATCTGAAGCTCATGGAAATGTTCATATAGACATGTTAAAATGAGTTCAAATGATTAGCGGAAATTAGGAAAGATTTCACAAAGCAGGTTAAGTTGTGGCCAGACATTCTAAAGGATACATAGGACTCTGCTGGGAAAGGAGGAACATTTCAAGCAAAGGGCACTAGGAAGAAATGTCCAGGAGAGAGAATCAAAGGATTGAAAGAAGACACACAGAGTAGAAGAAATATGTGGGTAGGATAACAAGGAGCAAGGTGGTTGCAGAGAGGCTTCAGTGTCTGCTCAATTTGAACCATATTCTGTCCAAGACATAAAAGTCTCAAAAATGACTCCCTCTTTCTATTTATGTTGCCAAGACCCGTAATAAGTGAGGTAAATAAACTTACACAGATTTCATTTCCCTCACATTGACATATTTGTTCTTGGAAATATGGTAAAGCTATGTTCCTGCACTAGAAATTTCAAATCGATCCGTGTAATTCTTTTCACATGGTGAATAACTAAGACTCAAAAAGAAAATGAAAAACAGACTTAAATCAGAGACTGTGAGAACTAATCATTTCCTTATAAAGCTTCCTTAAGGCCTCTTTCCCATAAAATAGACAAGAAAAATGATTTACTGACCCTATTACATGTCAAGAAACTTACATATGTTATCTCAAATCCTACAACAACCTTTCATAGTAGATACTATTCCTATTTTACAGAAACTGAGACTCAGAGAAAGCTCAAGAAAAAACTTGCCCAAGGTCATCTAGCCTGCAATGGCAGAGCTGATATTTAAACCAAACGTCAGGGATGTGGGTGTGTGTGTGTTGGGGGTGTGTGTGGGTGTGTGTCTACAGAGGAATTTCCATGAGATAACTTTACACAGAAGCTACAGTGTCTTGATTGGGGGTGGGGGAGAGCCAATGAACCTGGCTGATCCCTTACCATATCACATCCCTTCAGACATGCAGAAAGTAGCATAATTTCTCTTGACTACATTAAGGGCTTTCTTGCCCAAACATGCCTGCCACTAAGGATCTGGAGAAGGCTCTCAGCCAAACACAAAGCCACTATAAACCTTCCAATCTTTTTGGAGCAATTACCAGGCCTGCAAAGAGGTAATCAAATGCCTGTTTTCATAGGATGGTTATGCAGAGTTTATTCAAACTTAGCACATAAGAATCAGTTTTGTTTTATTGGGAGAAGGAAGATTTGTCTTGCAAAATGCATAACTGGGAAAAAGTATTTCCAAATTGTAAATATGACAAAGAACTTGTATCAAGAGTATATAAAGAACTCTTACAATTCAACAGTAAGAGGACAAACAAATATTTGTATTACCAAATAAAACTAAATAAATGGGCAAAAGACTTGAACAGACATCTCAACAAAGAAGATACATGAATAGCTAATCAGCACATGAAAATGTACTCTACACTGTTAATCATCAGGGAAATGCAAATTAAAACCACAATGAAATACCAGTATATACTCAGTATAATCAAAGAGATGGATAAAACCATGCCACTTTGGAAAACAGTTTGTCAGTCTCTTAAAGTTAAGCATAATACTTTTTATAATTTCTTCTATCATATTACTGCATTGAAATTTTTATAAGGTTCAGTCAAATATTTAGAAATATTTTCCTTTCAAATTAGATTTAACTCTTTGTCCAGATATTATTTTGATTTGTAATAGAAAGATAATGAGTTACTTGAGTAGTTTTTATTTTTATTTTTTTATTTTTTTAAAAAACTTTATTTTAAAATTTTGGTTACAGTTTCATTTTTGTTTTCTTAACAAGTCTACTGTTTAATCTCTCAGGATTATTGAGTAGTTTTTAAAAATAACTTTCATTAGAATTGTTCAGTGACTTCCCCCAAAAAAACCTAAGCATAACTTTACCATAAAACCCAGCTATTCCACTCCTAGAAATCTGCCCGAGAGAAATGAAAACATACATCCATACAAAGACTTGTGAGTATTCATAACAGCATTATGTACTCATAAAAACCAAACTGGAAATACTCCAAGTATCCATCAACTGGTAAATGGATTAACAAAATATGTACACCCACTCAACAGAATACTATTCAGTGAAAAGTAATGATATGGTGAAACATATGACGACATGGATGAATCTCAAAAACACTATGATGAATGAAAGAAGTCAAACAAAAAACATTACACACATATTATACGATTGCATATACGTGAAATGTCCAGAAAAGGTAATTTTATAGAGTCAGAAAACAAGTAGATGGTTGTCTGGGGCTTGGGTGGGAGTAGGGGTTGACTGCAAACAAATTTAGCGGGATAATGAAAATATTCTAAAACTGGACTGTGGTGATGGTAATATAAATCTATAAAATTTGTTTATAAATTTAATAAAAATTCTTGAATAAATACACTTATACTGAGCAAACTTCATATATTATATCTCAATAGTGCTTTTCTGGCCTGGAGAATTCACAAAGAGCTGGACACGACTGAGCGATTCTGTTTTGAAATTCCCTCATAGTTCAGTTGGTAAAGAATCCACCTGCAATGCAGGAGACTCCGGTTCAATTCCTGGGTTGGGAAGATCCGCTGGAGAAGGGAAAAGCTACCCACTCCAGTATTCTGGCCTGAATCCCATGGACTATATAGTCCATGAAGTCGCAAAGAGTCGGACGTAACTGAGCAACCTTCACTTTCACTTCATGCTTTTTAAAAAGTAATTACTAAATCACTGACTCGATGGACATGAGTGAACTCTGGGAGTTGGTGATGGACAGGGAGGCCTGGCGTGCTGTGATTCATGGGGTCACAAAGAGTCGGACGTGACTGAGCGACTGAACTGAACTGAAACATACGTATGTATTTTCTATACATATATACATATGTATTAAATAACTCCAGGGAAAACAAAAAAGTATATAAGAAAGGGAATGTAATCATAATATTTTATGGTTCAGCTATATTCACTCATAATAATGTATATATTATGTAAACATAAATAATGAACACTGATTTAACAACAACAAAAAAAGGCTTTGTTAGAAGGAAGGGGAGAGTGTCTATAAAACTGCTAATTTCTCACCTCCAATAGTAAGTAGGAAGCCAAAGGATAGAGTTTCAAAATGATAAATCAAAAAATATCAGAACAAGCATGTGATTTAGGCGCATGGTTGTAAGTAACAAAATACATAATATGGTCTTTCCTAGGAGAGAGAAAAGTTATGAACTTTCTACAGGATGGAATGAAGGCAATATTAAGTCTGAAGCGGGTGAACAGTTTGAAGCTGCAGCATTGACCAGCCCTTCATCCACTAGAGGGTGTAAGGCAACACCACACAAGGACCTGAGCCACTGACGGATGACTCGAAGTCTGATACTGAAGAGAAGCAACATTTGAATAAATTTTGCATGAGGCTGAAAGCAGGGTTCTAGGTAACCGACTGGGAAGAAAAGAAAGCGACTGCATACTTTTTGTAATTTAAAAGGAAAGTAAATGTATTTTTAGTTTAAAACAAAGGTGGGGCAGTACAATAATTACTCTTGATTGTGAGATATAAGAGAGGTATGAAGGAGGAAGGAATATAGGCAACTTGGGATGGACATGCACACATTGCTATATTTAAAAAGGATAACCAACAAGGACCTACTGTACAGCACAGGAACTCTGTTCAATGTTATATGGCAGCACAGATGAAAGAGGAATTTGGGGAAGAACGGACCCAAGTATATGAATGGCGGAGTCCCTTCACTGTTCATCTGAAATTATCGCAACATAGTTAACTGGCTATACTTAAATACAAAATTTTTTTTTAAGAAATTTTAAAAATTTTTAAAAAGAGGTATGAAACATCTTATTTCTGAATCTGTCATTTTAATCCAGTCTCCAACTGGGAAACGGAAGTGGGGTAAAATTTCTCATTCAACAACTAAGTGCTAGCTGGAACTGATACGAAACACAGCAAATGAAAAAGTTGTTGTCTAGATAGTTCTAATGTTGCCTTTTTTTGTGGGGGGCGGGGACTCTAAGTATTCATTCTTTACAGCAACCACAATGTAGTTTTGAAAAATGGAAAGCAAATCATGTCATTCTCTGCTTAAAATCTTTCAAAAGCTTCACATTAAACTGAGAATATTTTTCATTTATTCATTCAACAGATACTTATTGATCTCCTCCTACATGCCCAGCTCTGCTCTAAGCAATGTCACAACTTGCATAGAACTTATATTTTAGTGGAAGAGACAATGAAGTATACACACTAGATAATTTAAGATAATAATGAGAGAGAGTGAATGATCAGGCTATGTATATGTGGATAACTTTAGACTGGTGTGGTCTGGGAAGCCTTCTTTGAGAAGTAAACTTTGTCCCTGTGACCTGAATGAGAAGGTGAAGATCTGGGTCAAGAGCACTGCAGATCTGACAGTGATCCCACACCTGAAGCTGAGATCAAGCTCCACAAGTTAAAAAATGGAAAGAATGCCCAATGCAGCTGAAGCTGACAGTAAGAGAGGAGTAGGAGATGAATTACAGAGGTAGGCAATAAACATAAACATACTCCTAAATCCATACAATGAGATATTATTCCACCAAAAAAAGAAAGTACTGATACATGCTACAATATGTATGAACATTGAAAACATTACACCAAGTGAAAGAAGCCAGTCATTAAAGACCAGATACTGTATAATTATGCTTTCATTAAATGTCCAGAACAGGCCAATCAGAAAGCAGATCAATGGCACATGTGTGCAAAGGATGATAAAGTGACAGCTAAAGGCTATGTATGAGGTTTCTTTAGGGTGGCATTTTTAAGAACAATAATTACTCGAATCTTGTTTTTCAAAACTGCAAACTGCAATCTATTAGTGAGTTCAGGAAATCAATTCTGGACAATCAAATGTTAGTCACAATCAACAGTTTGTTGTTTTATTTAATGGAATAGAATGGAAAATATCACAGAGCTAAGAACACAGTATGGATAAGTAATTTTGGTAAGACTAATTTAACTCTTATGTTTGTGTATGTGCACGTGTTGAGTGTACTGGGTCATGATGTAAAAGGTATTGTTTACTAAAAACTGCCATCCTTTTTAAGCTTGAAAGCGCTGAGCTAGATTTTGAACACCCTTACTATGTCCTCCATTCCAAATCTCCCCAAGGAAAGAAAAACAGCCATCATTTCTTTGCCACCAAAACGAATGAGTATGACAAAACGCAATTGCTATTGCCCATGGCTCCCAATCAAAATAAGTCCTAAAAGTTCATTTGCAAAAAACTGGACAAAAATAAAGTTCATTCCAGGGATAACAAAAAAAAAAAAAAAAAAGATAACTGGTGAGAAAAGGGGAAATTAAAAATCCTTAAGAAGAAAGAAAATACTTTGGGGATAAAAATTTCTTAGGTAAATTTATAATCTTCCCTCTAAATTAAAAGTAAGGCTGCCACTCCAAATTTAAACCCCTAATTATCTCAGTCACATCTGTCATCTTCTTTGAAATTCCCATTTTGTTGGAATCACTTTATCACATCCATATAATAGCTCTTCCGCAGATTTTTAGAAAATTGAAGGACAAAACTCTAAGGAGCCACTGACTAGCACTTAAAAAATCAGACTCTAACACCGTGACATTAATTTTCCTTATATTAAAAATCCAAAATTATAACAGGAAGTTTTATTTCATTCTTCATGGGCTTGTTCTTCTTGACTCCCACGAAAGCAGTGTTCTCTAATCTAAACAGCAAACCACAATCATAGTCCATAGTGTAGCTAGCAAGCAAAAGTAAGTAAATTAATAAAATAAAAAAAGATAAATTGTAGACCATAAGTTATTTTAACAAACAAAATAGGAAGAAAACTTGACAGAAGTAAGTTATGCAAGGAACTTCCAGTTCATATGAAGACTTTTCGTGCTGTTACATTCTCCAAACATTTTGTAATATCTTATCTTGCCACAGGAGGATGAGAACATCCCCATTTAAAGAGGAGAGAACACTGACAGAAGAGTACAAGAGGAAACAGCAAGACACGGAGGCTAAAACTCCACGGCTCAAGTCTAATTGTGCCGCTAACTATGTGACAAGGGGAAATTCATTTAAAAATCTCTGCTTTGAGGGACAGGGTGGGTAGGGAGGTGGGGGAAGGGTTTCAGGATGGGGGAACACATGTATACCTGTGGCTGATTCATGCTGAAGTATGGAAAAAACCATCACAATATTGTAAATTATCCTCCAATTAAAATAATAATTAAAAAAAAAAGTCTTTTCCTAGTAAGTCCAAAGCTAGGGGATTCCTCAAAAAAAAAAAAAAAAGAAATTTCTACTTTGGTTTTCTTAGCTACAAAATAGGGATAATAAAGCCTGACCTTCCTAGCAGAGTTATTGTGAAGATCAAAACTGAATATACTGACACATGGAAGTACACACTGTAAACTGCAAAATAATTTACTAATATTCTGGTTCCTTAGCTGACTCAACACCTGAACCCAACCAAGAGTCTGTGCTCTTATCTCCAATGTGAATGGCAATGCTTCTGCCCACAGGTCGAGTGTGGGCAATGCACCAAGCCATAATCCCAAACCTTATCACCCCAGTTAAGGGGTGCTTAGTTGCTCAGTCATGTCCAATTCTCTGCAACCCCTGCCAGGCTCCTCTGGCCATGGGATTCTCCAGGAGAGAATACTAGAGTGGGCTGCCACACCCTCCTCCCAGGACCAGTTAAGGGGATACTCACTGTATTTCTTCAATCATAGCTAGGATGACCATACATCCCATTCATCAAGATCTGCCTCAGACTATTTCAACACTAGCATCCCTTTTCTCTCTCAAAATTGCCCCAACTTGAATGATAAACTATATACAGTCACCCTAATTACAGCAGATATAACGTTGTAGCACCAAGAGGAGACAGGCAAGGTCTAGGTTTAGGACTCCCACTGTAGTTCAGAGGGGACCCTGTAAACCATTCCAAATAAAAAAAACAACATCAGCAGAAATAATAAGTTTCCTATGCAGAACTAAGGCCCCTTCTAATCAGTGTGCTGTTCCCAGGTCCCTTCTGAATAAAAACTCTCGTGCTAATGCACACAAATATTCTCTCACTCAGAGAACATTACAAACCCACAAAATATTCCAGCCTTAATCAACACTGGGGAACTCTATCATAAGCACGTGCATATACACATAAATCACAGAGCTAGGAATCTAAACCACGACATTGTGTCATCAACCTAAAATTCAGCGCAGCCTGAGATAAAACATTCAGCCTTTCTGAGCAGGTTTTCACTTCTGCTAATCTGGAACATGTCTGTCTCCTCCACTTCCACGGAGAGACCACATCAGCAAGCACTGTGATACGCTCAGAGTGCTTTGTGAAAGCAATGGAGGTCTTCCTTGAAAGCCTGTTAACTGACTGGGAAAGAAGGTTGAGCTGAAATTGCATAAAAAAGCAAAACCTCTACAAGGTGACAGGTGTATTTTTCTCCCCTCCTTTCCTTCTCTGGTTTTTTATTCAAATGTGTTACCAGGGGTGTGTGTAACAGGGTGAACAGGGTCACCGTAACAGTGAAATGCTGGCCCACTTAGTGCTAAGGAACTTTGTTGTTATAATTCTTAACCAGGGTCATGGACTCAAAGATTTATAGTTCAGTGTCAAGGGATCTATGAAGCCCCCAAATGATAAATAAATAGAGTGAGCAGAAATACCGCATATGACCACATTTTTCTTTGGTAAGTCAATAATGGCCAGTATAGAGGAAAGGACACTCAAAAACAAAGGACAAATTTCAGTGCTAATTCAGCTACAAACTTGTACTGTTACCTTGGATAAGTCACTGTAATCTCTGTGTGCCTGTTTCCTTATTTTTCCAAAGGAAGTACTTGCCTTATCCATTCAAGAGGTGGTGGTGAGGATAAGAGGAGAAAATACTGATGAAAGCCCCACTCTGCAAGAGTCAAAAGACTGTCATTTTTATCTCTTTTAAAATCACCATTAGATGCTGAGAGGAATTCTGTCTGGAGATGGTTCCTGTTTATTTAGAAAGGAAATGCAAAAAAATAAGGAAAAGCAAATAAAGATTCACATAACTAAAGTTCACCTTCACCTTCACTCTCTGGTCTCTGGATGTGCTCAGCCAAAGTACTCTGGGGAGGTGTAAAGACCGCAAGTTCAGTTTCTGCCAGCTCAGGCTGCTCGGTGACCAGTGATTCACACTGATAAATGCCTCCCAAATCTCAGAGCACAAAGTGAGAGTTCACAAGGTTAGGTGCATTAATTAGCGGGATTCATTTGGATTCTGTATTCATCAAATGCAACAAGCAGCCATTCAATATTTGCTGTCTGCACTACACTAAGGTCTCTAATTCAAAGATCCAGACAGAAAAACAAAACAAAACCCAAGAAAGTAAACTAAACCTGTCACCATCAGAATGTGCCTCAAAGTAAATTAAGCAACTTTAAACCACAGCAAAGGGATCTGCATAGGCCTATAGTAGAGACAGTATGAGTAATAAATGTGCAGGCTACAGAAGTGGGTCCCGCTGCAAAAGAAAGGAAAAATAAATGCTTTAACAAATTCCTCTTAATTCCTTCTGCTTAATTCCTTATTGATCTGTAAATCCCCACAAGACGACACATTATACAGTACCTTTTCATATTCCTTTAAACTTCGTAAGTCTATTCCCCATACTTCAATTAGTTTTACCTTCATATCTCTAAAATAAGCCTATATCCAAAATTAACAATATTTTATAAGCAAATATTTGCGTTAGTATACAAAAGTAGATTCAGAGACTGACCACGATCCCTTATGTTTTCAGGGTCCTAGGTGGAAAGTACAGGGTGAAATAGAAAATGTTTCAAAGCAGTCCAGAGGATTGCAGTTTTTCATTTTGGCTGCAAAAATCACCTGGAGGAATTTCTAAATACCTGAATGGTTAAGCCCAATCTTAGACTCACTCAATCAGAATCTCTGGGGCCTAGATCTCCAGGCAATGGTACTTTTTCTGTTATATGGCCAGGATATAGAACTGCTATCAAAGGACATGAATTTCACAGGTTACAGAAGCTCTAGGGCAAATCTAAACCAGAAAGAAAAAAGGAAGACCTTCTACATTATCTTTAAGTCTGGGGTAAATGACCATCTCTTTCACCAAAAGCTCCCACAGGAACGACCTTCAGTGCCAACAGGATCCCACTGGGAGATGAACACAAAGAAGAACAGCACTTTCTCTCCCCTCCTTTTTGCCATACCCGACTTGGAACAGTCTGATGCCTACTCAACACCAGAAATCCAAGAAATGAGCCAATACTTTCAAATCTGGAAGGCACTCAAATAGTGACTGCTGATTATGGCGCCATCCTGGTTTTTAAGCTCAGCTTCAGGGGTTTTGATGAGATTTAATTAAGTTGTAGGAAGGGAAACTAGGCCAACCCCTTTATCTACCATTCTGATGATGCACATCCCTTAATGGGCACTAATGGACAAGTCTAATAACGATGACGTTTTTGGACAACCCTAACACAAGAGAAGAAGGCAATGGCAAGCCACTCCAGTACTCTTGCCTAGAAAACCCTATGGATGGAGGAGCCTGGTGGGCTGCAGTCTGTGGGGTCGCTAAGGGTCGGACACGACTGAGCGACTTCACTTTCACTTTTCACTTTCACACATTGGAGAAGGAAATGGCAACCCACTCCAGTGTTCTTGCCTGGAGAATCCCAGGGATGGGGGAGCCTGGTGGGCTTCTCTCTATGGGGTCACACAGAGTCGGACACGACTGAAGTGACTTAGCAGCAGCAACAGCAACACAAAAGAAGACTCTACACATGGACATCACCAGATGGTCGACACTGAAATCAGACTGATTACATTCTTTGCAGCCAAAGATGGAGAAGCTATATACAGTCAGCAAAAACAAGACCGGGAGTTGACTGTGGCTCAGATCATGAACTCCTTATTGTCAAATTCAGACTGAAATTGAAGAAAGTGGAGAAAACCACTAGACTATTCAGGTATGACCTAAATCAAATCTCTTATGATTATACAGTGGAAGTGAGAAATAGATTTAAGGGACTAAATCTGATAGAGTGCCTGACGAACTATGGATGGAGGTTTGAGACACTGTACAGGAGACAGGAATCAAAACCAGCCCGAAGAAAAAGAAATACAAAAAAGGAAAATGGCTGTCTGAGGAGGCCTTACAAATAGCTGTGAAAACAAGTGAAGCTAAAAGCAAAGGAGAAAAGGAAAGATATACCCATTTTAATGCAGAGTTCTGAAGAATAGCAAGGAGAGATAAGAAAGCCTTCCTCAGCGATCAATGCAAAGAAATAGAGGAAAACAATAGAATGGGAAAGACTAGAGATCTCGTCAAGAAAATGAGAGATACCAAGGGAACATTTCATGCAAAGATGAGCTCAATAAAGGATAGAAATGGTAGGGACCTAACAGAAGCAGAAGATACTAAGAAGAGGTGGCAAGAATACACAGAAGAAGTGTACTGGATCTTCACGACCCAGATAATCACAATGGTGTGATCACTCACCTAGAGCCAGACATCCTGGAATGTGAAGTCAAGTGGGCTTTAGGAAGGATCACTATGAACAAAGCTAGCGGAGGTGATGGAATTCCAGTTGAGCTATTTCAAATCCTAAGAGATGATGCTGTGAAAGTGCTGCACTCAATATGCCAGCAAATTTGGAAAACTCAGCAGTGGCCACAGGACTGGAAAAGGTCAGTTTTCACTCCAATCCCAAAGAAAGGCAATGCCAAAGAATGCTCAAACTACTGCACAATTGCACTCATCTTACACGCTAGCAAGGTAATGCTCAAAGTTCTCCAAGCCAGGCTTCAGCAATATGTGAACTGTGAACATCCAGATGTTCAAGTTGGTTTTAGAAAAGGCAGAGGCACCAGAGATCAAACTGCCAACATCCACTGGATCATGGAAAAAGCAAGAGAGTTCCAGAAAAACATCTATTTCTGCTTTATTGACTACATCAAAGCCTTTGACTGTGTGGATCACAACAAACTGTGGGAAATTCTGAAAGAGATGGGAATACCAGACCACCCGACCTGCCTCTTGAGAAACCTGTATGAAGGTCAGGAAGCAACAGTTAGAACTGGACATGGAACAACAGACTGGTTCCAAATAGGAAAAGGAGTATGTCAAGGTTGTATATTGTCACCTTGCTTATTTAACTTATATGCAGAGTACATCATGAGGAACGCTAGGCTGGAGGAAGCACAAGCTGGAATCAAGATTGCCGGGAGAAATATCAATAGCCTCAGAAATGCTGATGACACCACCCTTATGGCAGAAAGTGAAGAGGAACAAAAGAGCCTCTTGATGAAAGTATAAGAGGAGAGTGAAAAAGTCAGCTTAAAGCTCAACTTTCAGAAAACTAAGATCATGGCATCTGGTCCCATCACTTCATGGGAAATAGATGGGCAAACAGTGGAAACAGTGTCAGACTTTTATTTTTTGGGGCTCCAAAATCACTGCAGATGGTGACTGCAGCCATGAAATTAAAAGACGCTTACTCCTTGGAAGGAAAGTTATGACCAACCTTGACAGCATGTTAAAAAGCAGAGACGTTACTTTGCCAACAAAGGTCCATCTAGTCAAGGCTATGGTTTTTCCAGTGGTCATGTATGGATGTGAGAGTTGGACTGGGACAGTGAAGAAAGCTGAGCGCCGAAGAATTGATGCTTTTGCACTGTGGTGTTGGAGAAGACTCTTGAGAGTCCCTTGGACTGCAAGGAGATCCAACCAGTCCATCCTAAAGGAGATCAGTCCTGGGTGTTCATTGGAGGGACTGATGTTGAAGCTGAAACTCCAATACTTTGGCCACCTGATGCGAAGAGCTGACTCATTTGAAAAGACCCTGATGCTGGGAAAGACTGAGGGCAGGAGGAGAAGGGGACGACAGAGGATGAGATGGTTGGATGGAATCACCAACTCGATGCACATGGGTTTGGGTGGACTCCGGCAGTTGGTGATGACAAGGAGGCCTGGCGTGCTGTGGTTCATGGAGTTGCAAAGCGTTGGACTCAACTGAGCGACTGAACTGAACTGATAAGGAATAGTGGATAGGCATTCAAAGATACAAATGATGGCTAGAAATTCAGAGATATTTCTATGAGCTACCCTTTTAAATCTCCTAAAGAGTATCAGTATCTCCAAACAGCAGGAGGTAAATTCCAGAGGCTAGGTGTCTTACATCATTTCTCTGAGGCAGCCTAACCAGTTTTACCCTAACTCTGTCAGCCTCACCAGATCAGAAAAGCACACAGACAGGGAAGGCATTTTACACCCTTGCCTAAACCATACTGAGGATGTCTTGGCAGGAGACAGTTTCACTCTAACCCATAAATGGGGCCCGGGCTTTCTCCAATCATTCTGCCTATCTAACAAAGAAAGGTAGCAGAAACTTCCCTGATTAAAACCATAAGGCTTGGTTTGGGAGAATGGCATTGAAACATGTATATTATCATATGTGAAATGACTCACCAGTTCAGGGTCGATGCATATTACAGGATGCTCAGGGCTGATATGGGGGGATGACCCAGAGGGAGGATAAGGGGAGGTGGGAGGGGGATTCGGGAGGGGGAACTCATGTACACCCAGGGCGGATTCATGTCAATGTATGGCAAAACCAACCAATATAATATTGTAAAATAATTAGCCTCCAATAAAAATAAAAAATAAATTAATTAATTTTAAAAATGTACATAAAAAAAAAAATAAAACCATAAGGCTGAATTCCCCCAGGGACAAGAATGGAATTTTCTTGTTGCTGATTACTACAGGGACTCCAAAAATCTGTGCAGGCAGGGGCTAAGTGGCTGGGAATAAACAGACAAGTCCAACACAAAATTATGAGACATCAAGAAAACCAGGTTTAAAAATTATCATGAAGCTTGTATAAGAAAAAACAAAAGTAATCATAACTGTGCTTGAGTGACTTTCCCCCTATAATATCCACAATTTCAATAATGTGATTATAATACCTTTAGGGTTAAGAAATATGTTTTATATATTGCTAAGGTAAATTCATTGCTGAAACTAACCAAATCACTCTCCAAAATAAATAATTCCAGGAAATGCTCTCTATCATGTAGCAGTCTTAGATAAAACACACACACACCACATCTGAGTTATAAACAACTTATACCAACCTGGCTGTCCCGTGTTGGGAATCCATGATAACCTGGGGTCAGAGGCTCGTTCTGAGACAAAGAAAAGAAAAGAAAACCATAAGACAAAAGACAGTGTTAAGAATCATCAGAATCATCCAAAATGATCAGACAGTAATTCCTGCAGTAGTTCCTAAGGTGTTCCATTGCTCTACACCACTCTACCTATATTCATCTCTGAGTTCAGCATGCAGGACAGCAAGAAAACCAAAAACAAATAAAAAACAGTACTTGCTTAGAAGCACTGTGTTCCTCCTCGTCCAGCTAAATGTTTCCTTCTCAGTGCCTCTCCAACAGAGCACTCTAGGGATTTGGGGCAGATCAACTCCTAACTTCTCACTATGGGACTCCAGCATGCCTGGCCCCTGAACTCTAAAAGCCAGTAACACTCCCGAACACTGGACAATGGAAAACCTTCACATATTTCCAAAAGTACCGTCATTGGGAAGGGGACAGCATCACCCCTACTGAAAACTGCCTCTTGACCTGGACAAGTTTTGTCCCTTCCCTCTATCAATCTGCTTTCTTTCAGTTTTGCCCCTGTTCCAGACTTCCTCTACCATCCTACATCCTATGGCCTCAAGTGACTCCTAATACGTATATGTGTTAAATTTATTAGGTTATTTGCACAATTTACTTTCCATATTATTTATAATTAAATTCATCTTTTTGTAAAGGTGTATCATATTGAGTAGGTCTTCCCTGGTGGCTCAGTGGTAAAGAACCCGCCTGCCAATGCAGGAGATATAAGACACATGGGTTCAGTCCCTCCGTCAGGAACAACCCCTCGAGGACGGAATGGCACTATTCTTACCTGGAGAATCCCATGGACAGAGGAGCCTGGTCGACTACAGTCCATGGGATCGCGCAGAGTTGTACACAACTGAAGTGACTTAGCACGCACACACACGTTATACTGAGTGTCTGATCTTCACATTAACCATTAAATCAAGAGCCTTGAGGGCTAGAATGGTGGCCAACAGAAGCCACGCAAACCCTCATTAAGTATAAGGTCATGCAGCATGAGCACTCACTAACGGTTCACTTGACTCATTCAGTCACTCAGTTTACACACACTGAATAGCTAATATTTTGAAAGAACTGCTTAATGACTGACAGAGTAAGAAAGATGAATAAAACAAGACCCTTGCCTCCAAGGGAACTTTAAAATGGGAGGTGATACACATGCACATAAAGATGTAAGTGAGAAAATAGTGTTTTTGTAGTTTTTTCAAGGTGCTCAATACAGCTACCTGAAAGATATTCATCCACTTCTTCAATTCATTTCTATTTCCACTCCTACTAGCAGAAGCTAAGTTAAGAAGAATTTTCATTGATAGGCCTTCTTTTATGACAAGAGAGTGAACCTTCCATCTAATGGTACATCTGCTTTGATTTTATCTACATCTTTGATCATCAAAAGTCCACACTCCTTTCAAAAACACGAAAGCAAGGTGTCAACTTAAGCTCCCTGCATAGACCCCATGTCTTGTTCATCATGATTTCCCTACAGTCAAGCACAGTATCTAACACATGCTGGACATTCAAAAGAATATGTAAATAAATAAACGAGGTTCAATAATCAGAAATTATTAGGCATCCATTGGAGCATAGAGAAAGCAAGAAAATTCCAGAAAAACATCTACTTCTGCTTCACTAACTATGCTAAAGTCTCGGACTGTGTGGATCACAATAAACTGTGGAAAATTCTTATAAGAGATGGGAATACCAGACCACCTTACCTGCCTCTGGAGAAATGTGTATGCAGGTCAGGAAGCAACAGTTAGAACCGGGCATAGAAAACAAACTGGTTCAAAACTGGGAATGGAGTATTGCAAGGCTGTATACTGTCACTCTGCTAACTTAACTTACATGCAGAGTACATCATGTGAAATGCAGGGTTGGATGAAGCACAAGCTGGAATCAAGATTGCCAGGAGAAATATCAATAACCTCAGATATGCAGATGCCACCCTTAGGGCAGAAATAGAAGCAGAACTAAAGAGCCACTTGATGAAGGTGAAAGGGGAAAGTTAAAACATCTGGCTTAAAACTCAACATTCAAAAAACAAAGATCATGGCATCCAGTCCCATCACTTCGTGGCAAATAGAGGGGGAAACAGTGACAGACAGACTTTATTTTGGGGGGCTATAAAATCACTGCAGATGGTAACTGCAGTCACAAAATTAAAAGACGCTTGTTCCTTGGAAGAAAAGCTATGACAAACCTGGACAGCGTATTAAAAAGCAGAGACATTACTTTGCCCACAAAGGTCTGTACAGTCAAAAGCTATGGTTTTTCCAGAAGCCATGTACAAAGTGAGAGTTGGACCATAAAGAAGGCTAAATGTCAAAGAACTGATGCTTTTGAGCCGTGGTGCTGGAGAAGACTCTTGATGGTATCATCAACTAAATGGACAAGTTTGAATAAGCTCCGGGAGTTGGTGATGGACAGGGAAGCCTGGCATGCTGTAGTCTATGGGGTCACAAAGAGTCGGGCACAACTGAGTGACTGAACTGGACTTCAAGGAGATCAAACCAGTTAATCCTAAAAGAAATCAATCATGAATATTTATTAGAAGGACTGATGCTGAAGCTGAAACTCCAATACTTTGGCCACCTGATGCAAAGAACTGACTCATTAGCAAAGACCCTGATGCTGGGGAAGATTGAAGGCAGGAGGAGAAGGGGACCACAGAGGATAAGATGATTGGATGGCATCACTGACTCAATGGACATGAGTTTGAGCAAGCTCCAGGAGATGGTGAAGAACAGGGAACCCTGGTATGCTGCAGTCCATGGGGATCACAAAGAGTCAGACACAACTGAGCGACTGAACAAATTAAGCATTCAGTTGCTGACTCATAGACAATTCAAGTTCTCTTTTTTTATTCCTAAGTCTCTATTTTGGACATTTATAAATTTTCTTCCCAAAGAGAGTACACCAAAGATAACTGCCTTTAAAAATGATAGGTGCCATAAAAAAAAAAAAACAAACAACTGATAGGTGCCAAAACAATTACGAGAAAGAACAAAGTTGAAGGGCTCACATTACAAAGCTACAGTAATCAAGACAGTGTAATACTTTTAAGAACAGACAGACAGAGCAATGAGGTACAACTAAGAGTCCAGAAATAAACCCTTGCAGTTATGATCAACTGAGTTTTAAAAAGTGTGCCAAGAAAAACAATAGAAGAAAGAATAACCTTTTCAACAAATGGCACTGGAACACCTGGATATCTTGTACTGAAGAATAAAGCTGTAACTCTGTCTTACACCATATACAAAATTAACTCAAGACAGATAATAGACCTAAAATCATGCAACACTTAGAAGAAAACAAAGGAAATCTTCATGACCTTTGATTAAGTAATGGTTTCTTCGATAAAACTACAAAAAGTGACAAAGGAAAAATAAATGAACTTCATCAAAACTTAAAACTTCAGTACTTCAAAGGACACCATCATTTTGGGGGACCTAATACACACACAGTGATTACAGTTAACAAGACTGTGTGATATACTTGAAGTTTGCTAAGAGAATAGGCTGTAAATGTTCTCACCTCACAGACACACACAAAAATAATTATGTGACATGATGCAGGTGTTAGTTACAGCTATGGTATTAATCATTTTGCAATATACAAGTCTATCAAACCAACAAGTTGTACACATTAAACTTACACAACGTTAAGGCCAATTATGTCTCAATACAGCTGGGGAGGAAAAGATACCATCAAGTTAGACAACAGAATGGGAGAAAATATTTGCAAATCCTTTGTCCAACAAGGGACTTGTATTCAGAACATAAAAGAACTCTTAGACAAATAATCCAAATTTTTAAGTGGGCAAAAGTTGTGAACAGGAAGTTCTCCAAAGAGGATAAACAAATGACCAATAAGCACATGAAAAGATAATCAACACTGTAGGTCAATAGGAAAATGCACATCAAAACCATAACGAGATAACACACTCACTAGGATGGCTACAGTCAAACAGTCAGACAATAACAAGTATTATCAATGATATGGAGAAACTGGAATCTCACACACTGCTGTTGGGAATGCAAAATGGTGCAGGCACTTTGGAAACAGTTTAGAAATCCCTCAAAATGTTAAAAAAAAAAAAGTGACCATGTGATCCAGCAATTCCACACTAGGTGTAACCAAGAAAACTAAAAACATACATCCATAGAAAGCCTTGTACACAGATGTACATAGCAGAGTTATTTCATAATAGCCAAAGAGCAGAAATAATCCAAATGTCTATCAACTGATGAATGGAGAGGTATATGTATAACTGAGTATTATTTAGCAACAAAAAAGGAATGAAGTATTGGTAAAACAAAGATGAACTTTAAAATCATCATGCTAAGTGAAAAAAATCAGACAATAGCCACAAATTATCATTTAATTTATAGGAGATATTCAGAATGGGCAAATCCATAAAGAAAGAAGATTAGTAGTCTAGGGACTAAAGGGAGTGACTGCTAATGGGTACTCCATTTTACTTTTGGTGATGAAAATGTTCTGTAATTAGTGATGATGGATTCACAACTCTGATTTTGCTGAAAACCTCAAAACACTAAACACCACTAAAAACACTTTAAAAGGGTAAGATTTATGGTCTGTGAATTTTAGGTTAATAAACTTGTTATTTAAAAATAATAATAATAGGCAATGTTGGCTGGCTATTCTCACACTAAATTTTACAGGGGAGACACCTGTAGCTTTGTTGTTGTTACTTAGTTGCTCAGTCTTGTCCAACTCCTGTGTGACCCCATGATTAGGTTCCTCTGTCCATGGGGATTTTCCAGGCAAGAATACTGGAGTGGGTTGCCATTTCCTTCTTCAGGGGATCTCTTCAACCCAGGGATCGAACCCACATCTCCTGCATTGGCAAGCAAGTTCTTTATCACTGAGTCACCTTGAAAGCCTACCTGCAGCTTGGACCAGAACAAAAAGAATAGGGCTCCTTCCAAAATCCCCAAGAGCCTTGTTTGTTCTGGAGTCCATACATTTACTTCATCACCATTCCCTCCAAATTTTAACAATGCTGATGATAAAGTTGTATGATACTGAGCAATCAATCAGGCATGGTTTTAGGATGATGGGGAGAGAGGGAAGAGAAAGTGGCAAAGAGAAGAAGATAATAAAACACACATAATAGGTGGGAAAGTTAAACTTTCAACCCAGGTCTGCTGGACTCCAAAGCCCCTGTTCTTCTCATTTTATCAAATTATCTTTTCTAATAATCATACCATATTACTCCTTTACAATAAATTTCAAGACTGTCTGAGAAAGGAATCAGAGGATTAAGAAAGTCATCAAAAACACCCAAAAGCATCATTAACAAAGATTCATCACTCCCAGAGACTATCCTGTATATATATACTCTTTGAGTTCAACAATGCACAACACTTTTATAAGGGAAAACAAAACAATCCTCTTACAAGCGAGCATTGTCCAAAACTTTAATAGCAAAGACAGATGTAATAACAGGTGCACAGAGATGTGCCAGAGGAAATGGACTTCCTCCTTCACCTGCTTAGCAAAGTGCTTCTCCTTTCTTCCCCATCTCTCACTCTTAGAACTCTCCAGCCCTCAGACACATCTTGCCTCACTGAAGGTGGGCTATACTTAATGACACAGGTTTGCTTTCTTTTTTAATTTTACTGTATACATACCGGTCCCTTCAAACTGCATGAACTTTCCATGTTTTTGAATTGTATAGAAATCAATCCTATTGCATAGCAATTTCCTTCTTTTCTCAATATTCTGAGATTTATCTCCACTTATGCATGTCACTCTATTTCACTAATTTTGACCACTGCTTAGTTTTCTCTCTTATGACTATGTCACCATTTATTCATCCCTCTTGCTTTCCTGTTAACAGACTTAAATTGTTCCCAGTTATACTCACAAACCACGCTGCCTATAAACATTCAGAGCTGAGGTATCACCTTCCACCCATACACTGGCAAAAATAAAAGTATGACAAATTGGCAAGACGAGTCAACAGACATCTTCACATCTAACAGTAGGATACAAGTATATTAGGACTACTCTTTTGGAAAGTAACTTTACAATAATTATTAAAATATTAAATACTCATCAGTTCAGTCAGTTCAGTTCAGTCATTCAGTCGTGTCCGACTCTTTGCGACCCCATGAATCACAGCACGCCAGGCCTCCCTGTCCATCACCAACTCCCGGAGTTCACTCAAACTCATGTTCATCGAGTCGGCATACCTTTTTGTAATTTCATATCTCTGATTTCTCTATCTACTCTATAGAATCATCTGAACTTGTGCTCAAAGAAGCATGTTGGACCATAACAAAAAGAACAGGGATCCTTCCAAAATCCCCAAGAGCCTTGCTTATTCTGGAGTCTATACATTTACTACAACACCATTTCCTATAGACTTTAACAATGCAACTGCAAAGATTTTTTAATTCAGTGCTGTTTGCAACACTGGAAAACTAAAAAGAACCTCAATTACGGAGAAGGCAATGGCACCCCACTCCAGTACTCTTGCCTGGAAAATCCCATGGATGGAGGAGCCTGGTAGGCTGCAGTCCATGGGGTCGCAAAGAGTCGGACACGACTGGGTGACTTCACTTTGACTTTTCACTTTCATACATTGGAGAAGGAAATGGCAACCCACTCCAGTGTTCTTGCCTGGAGAATCCCAGGGATGGGGGAGCCTGGTGGGCTGCCGTCTATGGGGTCGCACAGAGTCAGACACGACTGAAGTAACTTAGCAGCAGCAGCAGCAGTGTTATCAACTATTGTACTGTTTCAACATCCTCTGTTGAACTCTGTAAGCTTTTTAAAAGGTAAAAAATCTCAATGAACTATCTCAAGTCATACTGCTGCTGCTGCTAAGTCACTTCAGTCATGTCCGACTCTGTGTGACCCCATAGACGGAAGCCCACCAGGCTCCCCCATCCCTGGGATTCTCCAGGCAAGAACACTGGAGTGGGTTGCCATTTCCTTCTCCAATGTGTGAAAGACAGCAAAACAGTAGGTGTGCCATTCCTTTAAATCACAATACAAAAGAGGTATTTCTACATGAATATAAAATGTAGAAGGATGTACAACAAAGTTCTAACAGTGGTTCCCGCTAGGGAGAAGAGTAAGATTTGTGGAAGGATGACAGGGCATTCTCTATGGGAATAATATTTGAATATACAGAATGTAAAATTCATGTATTAAGAACCAAAACAGTTACTATTACCAGTGTTTCAAAATGGTTTATACAACCAGGTATTATGTGCAAAAAACACCTTCATATAATCTTATTAAGTCCTCACAATGCAGAAAATGGGTTTCATAACCCTCATTTTACAGATGACAAAACTGAATTTCAGAATGATTAAGTGGTTTGCTGAAAGCCAAACAGCTAATGATAGTGGTAGAGCTGCCTTCAGATTCAGGTCTTTTAACTCTATACCTAGTAGTCTATTACCTCATGACAACCTGTAAAAACCAGTACTGGTCCTGGGAGAGATTGATATAATTGTCTAAAAACATGCAGATCTGAGTTTTTTTTAATCAGAGTAAAAATAATTGCTGAAATGTATTATTTTTTAAATTTTTTATTTCATATTGGAGTACAGTTGACTAACAATGTTGTGTTAGTTTCAGGTACATGGCAAAGTGATTGAGTCATGCATTAATAACAAATTTAAAGCAGAGATGAAATTACACGGAACAGATGGGACAGAAATCAGATGTGTTTAAACTCCAAAGAGGAAAGGCTTTAGCAGCTGTATTGCCACAAGCAAGAGTTATTGACCTAGTAAGACTGGAAGACTTAGAAAATGACTGCCAAGACATAGAAATTGCTCAAAAAAAAAAAAGAATATGTAAGAAATAAAATACAAACCGTAAGAATTTTACTACAGGTCAACAATTAAACCTGTTTAGAAGCTTCTGATGAATTAATATATGTAACTGACAGAGTAATTGTGATGGATCGTGCATGTACAATGGACATTGAAAGAAATGAAGAAAAATATTACCTGATTTTTATATTCTTCACTGGCTGCTTAGAAGCTCCCACTGCATCTATGTTTGAAGAATCCATTTAAGCAGAAGCATCCTTCATTTAGTCAGTAAAGGTGGATTTAACAACTGCTTTATGACAAGTATTGTGCTGGTATCCCTGCCCTTGAGGAGTTCTAAGTCATAATAATAACAAGATAATGTGACTGATAACACAACTACCATCTATAAAAAGAACTACAGGACTCCATAAGATCTTTTGGAAATCTGTGTACTGGAGTGGGGGGTGGGCAATAAGTGGGTAATAGCTTCTAATCTTGTATCGGAGGAGAGGATTTCCATACGGTCAAGGACCGAGGAATGCTGAAAAGACACAGTGGAGTTTAAAACCACTCCTCTAAATGCATTCTGAAAATCATCATTTCTAAATGATTAGATACTTACAAAGGGCCAATAATATATTTGCATGTTCCAAATTAAAATCACCTAGAATACTGTGCCTATGAGATACAACAGACCAGCTTACTTAAACATGTTGTTTAAAGGAGACGCACTGAGAGGACTGAGTAACGCAGAAAATCAAAACAGGCCTGCTTTCAGCACAGAAATACAGGAGTGACGTAACATGCTAGTTATAAATCCTAAGCAACGATCAATAAAACTGAGCAGTCTAAGGAAGACACAGCTCTGCCTGCCTCCTCTGGTTCCACCCACTTAACAGGCCATGTGTTCAGCAGCCAGAGATTTATCATAATTTTTTTTACTGGCTTCTATCAGTGATGAAGGTTTTCTAGGAACAGGAGCACAAAACTGAAAATTTACAAGAAAGCTACACTAAGCAATTAGAAAAAAAAAAAAATTTAACCCCACTTTACCGTCTTTCTTTTGTATCTAACAAAATCAAACCCGCTTCACAAAATGGAAGAGGAAGAAAAATACTGAGACTGGAACAAAATAAGTCCTTGCCATCAGGCAATTTGGGAAGAGGAAAGGAAAACGAAGCAAAGGAAAGTAAGAATGAAGCTGTCCTCTAACAAACAAGCCTGGTCAATGGTACTAAGTTTTTCATTGACTGACTTACTCTCAGTTGAAAATTAATTTCATATTACCTTATGTAACACTTAACAATGAAAGGGAAAACTGATTTAGACCATATTGGCTAGGGAAGAAGAGCAAATCAAGTTTCGCAGGGTATTTCAATACCTTTGTTTTGCAGCCCAAGTTACGTAAAGCAGCCTGTTTCTGAATGGGGACACGGAAGGGAACACCACAGGAACTGGAGAGGCGGCTAAGCTCCACGTGTTATCACGGACAAAAACCGACCCTAGCATCAAGTACTTCTGAGTCAGGAAGAGACTGCTTAACAACCACAGTTCACTGTTCTGTGTCCAAACCATACAAGGCTCAAGGTACCCAACGATAAGAGGACTTATAAGGGATATGAACCTGGTAGTATCTAACAACACAGTCCCAAAAGAAAGTGCAATGGGTAAATGGCAAACTAAACTTTCACACTACTACATGCTGTGCTGTGCTTAGTCGCTCAGTCATGTCTGACTCTTTGCAACCCCATGGACTGTAGCCACCAGACTCCTCTACCTATGGTGATTCTCCAGGCAAGAATACTGGAGTGTGTTGCATTTCTTTCTCCAGGGTATCTTCCCAACCTAGGAATTGAACCCAGGTCTCCCACACTACAGGAGGATTCTTCACCATCTGAGCCACCAGGGAAGCCCATAATAAAACAAAACATAGAGTAATTCATCCCACATCCCCAACAAGAAAACTGACAGCCAATACCTCTTTGTTACATTCACCACTTCCACCCTAAATATCCCTTTTTAAAACCAGTTCATTCTGGGGGTGCTTTATCTCAGCCCTCGGGCTGGTTGCTATTATAATTTTTATAATATTAATTTAAATATTCTGTTCAGTTCAGTCGCTCAGTCATGTCTGACTCTTTGCGACCCCATGAATCACAGCACGCCAGGCCTCCCTGTCCATCACCAACTCCCAGAGTTCACTCAAACTCACCTCCATCAAGTCGGTGATGCCATCAAGCCATCTCATTCTCTGTCATCCCCTTCTCCTCCTGCCCCCAATCCCTCCCAGCATCAGAGTCTTTTCCAGTGAGTCAACTCTTCGCATATTAAGTTAATATTAAAATTAATTTTATATTAATGATATATTATCATCTATCAATCACATTATTACAGTATATCTGTTACATCTGTTATTCCTTAGAGTTCACTCTACTCCTTACAAGCCAATCCCTTATTACTTCGATCTGCTGTTACAGTATATAATTCTTTATGTTACATTCCTTGTTTAAATTATTTATAGTCTCTTTGTCCTGATTGGACCCAGACTGGTACAGATGAGCTGAAACAAAATGCTAATAGCCACTGATTTCATACAGGACAGACATTATGTTTCATATTTTCTATACATTATCACTCTGTATTCTCACCAAAACTCTGTAATATTATATTACAATCTCTCAACAGTAAGAAAACAGGCTTAGAAAATGAAGCAATTTGTTTATGAGAATGCAAATCCACGTTGGTCTGATATTCCAGTCCCTGCTAGTTCCCTACTATAACATTTATTTTTCTTCACAGAACCTAGCAACACATTTTAAAGAACTAAATATCTATGTCCTGGAGAAGAATGAACAAAGGAGTTCTGGCTGCTATACTTAGAAAGGGCAGCTTCCAAGGTTGGCCTTGACTGGTGCCTGGGACCTTAGGATTTCAGGAGGGTTCTATTCCCAGAACCAGTTAAGAGTGGCTCACTGAGCCTAAATTGTGCAAACCATATGGCTGATGCCGAACACTGCTTTCCTTCTGAGAGTCGAGAATCCGAGCACATGCTAGGCAGAGGGTGCCTAAGTGTACAACCCTTCCCAGCCATGCCCCAGAAAGAAAAATTCCCCCACTAAGGCTCTAATGAGCTTCCCTGGTAGACATCACTGCCACCACTGGCTGAAGCAGAGAAGCACACCCCGTGTGACTCCACTGTGAGGAAAGCTGAATGGAGCCTGATTTCTTTTGCACTTCACCACCATGCACTTTTTCCCTTGGTGATTTTGCTTTGTATCCTCTCACTGCTATAAATCATGGCCATGAGTATGTCTAGACACTGAATTCTGTAAATCCTAGCAAATCACTGGAGCTGGGGTAGTCTTGGGGACCTCCTAATACAGCCTGTGACATGCCAAGTATTTTATTAAATGCAGAGGACACAAAGATGAACGGGGCCTTTGCCCTCAAGGAATTTTACAGTCTATTTAAATTTCCCTTCTTTCACTTCTCTGATCTTCACTTCTCAGTCTGTTCACCACTTAAAATAGATGAGATACATTTCCTTGAGCTAAATCTCATTCTTGGTACTGAAATGATGCTAAATATTTAATAAGTCCATCAGGCAAAATCTGAGATACAAAGCTCTAATAAACTCAAAGGCCACACATATTTTCTTTTTACTTTCCCCATCATATTGTGTTCCTCATTAAAAATAAATTGACAAACCCTTGTACACTGCTGGTAGGAATATAAAATGGTGCAGCTGCTACAGAAAATTGTTTGGCTGCTCCTCAAAAAGCTAAACATAGAACTACCACATGGCCCAGCAATTCCACTCTTAGGTATATTCCCCAAAGAATTAAAAACAAGTACTCATGCAAGCACTTGTACACACTATGCAAAAGAGCTGAAAGGTGGAAATAATAAATGTCCATCAATGAACAAATAAATTATTGTATATACATACAAAGCAATAGTATTTGCCTATAAAAAGGAATAAAGTGCTGAAATATACTATAACAGGAATGAATCTTGAAAATATGATGGTATATGAAAGAAGCCAGAAACAAAAGATCATGTATTATACAATCCCATTTATATGAAATATCAAGAATAAGCACATTTCTAGAGACAGAAAGCAGATTGGTGGTTTTCAGAGACTGGAAGGAAGGGGAAAGTGACTGCTTTAACAGGTGTGGGTTGTTTTGGGGGTGATAAAAATGTTTGGAACTAGAAGGGATGGTGGCTGCACCACATGTGAATGCACTAAAGAAAACCAAACCATTCACTTTTAAAAGGTTAATTTACATGTTGTATGAATCTCATCTCCTAAACAATTTTTGCAAAGCAATACAGTATACAGTATGACAATAATGATGTTATTTGACTGGGTACTTGTAGCTTGAAAAAAAAAAATCAACAGTGACTACAATAGACATAGATTCAAAACGGTGCTGTATCTCCATATACACCCTAGAAAACGATCTGAAAACTCAAGCTGGTTCTAAGATATGATAGAGTAGAGTATGTATAAATTTTCTTCCAAAACCCATAGAAAATAAAATTATAACATTACATTATAGTTATTATAACTATATTATTATAATTATGAAATAATATCATTATATAATAATGTATATTACTTTGAATAGCATGCATGCATAAATAAAATCAATATTTTAAAGACATTTGCCTATTTCATCAACATCCCTAAAAATTTATATATTTTGGTAGGCTGGTCTTTTCAATGGAAAAACAATTTAAAGTTTTATATTCAGAGTTTCCTCATATTCAGGCATTTACAGCACAAAAACATAACTTTTTTTTCTCTTTAAGTCTAGAAGGATATATCCCAAAATGTTTAGTGATTATACGTCTTGGTGTTGAGGTGGGTTTATAGAGTGGTATATATTTTTTTTTCTTTTCCCTATCCATATTTTCTAATTTTTCAAAAATGAATATATATTATTTTCACTCAAAACCATCAAAAAATAGGCCATTTTATTTGAACCAATAGGCTCACTAATGGTGTCTCAGACCGTGAAGAATCTGCCTGCAATGCAGGAGATCTGGGTTTGATCCCCGGGGAGGGGAAGATCCCCTGGAGGAAGGAATGTCAACCCACTGTAGTATTCTTGCCTGGAGAATACCATGGACAGAGAAGCCTGGTGGGGTACAGTCCATGGGTTGCAAAGAGTCTGACATGACTGAACAGCTAACACTTTGAAGGGTTCTGTAAAAATTAAATGAGATAATACACATGAGGCCTTTAACGCAGTACTCAGAATGTTATAAGTATGCAACAAACATTAAGTAAAACGGATACTATTAGGTTTCTGTTTCTGAAAATATTCCTCAGGAAACATCTTTCATTACCTACAGCAAAAGCGTTTACCTTAATCCGGGCCTGGGTTGCCTGAGTCAAGACTAAATAACTAACAGTTTCTCACCTGGTCCAGCAGCCTTCATCCACCTCTTCCCAGTTTTCTCACCAGGGCCAGGGTTAATTCAACAAACACCACTCACAGCCCTCCCATGCTAATGGCTCTCCACTGCGTACATGATCAAGTTCCAAACACTCTAAAATCTGGCCTCACCTGTTCATTTCTTTTTTCTCCCTATTTATTTATTCCCTCAACAAACATTTACTGAGGGGCATTCATGTGTCTGGTACTATGGTAAAAACAGAAAGACAAATAAGTTACTGATTCTTTTCTCAAGGAACTCGTAGTCGAGTGAGAGAGACAGGTATATGTAAGCAAGCACAACATGAATCATACAATAAAATGCAAATATTAGGCCCAGAGGGAACAAGTGAACAAGGCTGACAAGGGAGTGAGAAAAGCATGAATAAATCACAAAGAAGGGACACATCACAGGAGGCAAGATCTGGATGGGTTTGAAGATCTAAACTTCACTCAAAAGACTTCATACCTAAGGGTGTTCTCCCACATCAACTCAAGTAAAATCGAGCAAAGTCCTCCTTGCCTTCACAATGCAATTCCTATCTGGCTCAGTATACTTTCAAACTGAGTCAAGACCCATTCATGATTGATTTAAGAGATCTCAATCATTATTATAAAATCAAAAGTTAAAGCAGCAGTTCTCAAACTTTTTGGTCTTTGAATGTCTTTTCACTCTTAAAAATTACTAGAGATCCCAGAGAACTTTTGTTTATGGGAGTTAATAAAGATTAGTATTTGCCTATTAGAAACTAAAACTGCAGTTTTAAAACTATTTGTTAATTCATTTTAAAATACCAGTAATAAACCACTATGCTAACATGAAAGCTTTTACAAAAATTAACTATTTTGATACAGCCACTATAGAGAACAGTATGAAGATTCCTTAAAAATCTAGGAATAAAACTAACATATGACCCAACTCAGATGGTTAAGAATCCATCCGCTATGTGGGAGACCTGGGTTCGATCCCTGGGTTGGGAAGATCCCCTGGAGAATTACATGGACTACAGTCCATGCAGTTGAAAAGAGTCGGACACGACTGAGCGACTTTCACTTCACTTCACTTCACTTCATGACCCAACAAACCCACTCCTGGGCATTTAAACCCTGAGGAAACCATAATTGAAAAAGACACATCTACCCCAATATTACTGCAGCACTACTTACAATAGCTAGGATATGAAAGCAACCTAGATGTCTATCAACAGATGAATGGATAAAGAAGTTGTGGTACATATATACAGTGAAACAGTACTCAGCTATAAAAAGGAACACATCTGAGTCAGTTCTAATGAGGTGGATGAACCTACAGCCTATTATGCAGAGTGAAGTAAGTGAGAAAGAGAAAAACAAATATCATATATTAACACATATATATGGAATCTAGAAAAGATGGTAGCAGGGCAGCAATGGTGATGCAGATAAAGAACAGACTTGCTGGACACAGTTGGGGAAGGAAGAGGGTGGGACAACATATACAATGTATACTGAAATATACACATTACCACATGGAAAACAGACAGCCAGTGCTATGTGACAATCTGCAGGGGAGGGAGGGAGGTCCAAGAGGGAGGGGACATCTGTACACCTATGTCTGATTCATGCACATGTATGGCAGAAACAAACACAATAGTGCAAAGCAATTATCCTCCAATTAAAAATAAATTTAAAGGAAAGAAACACAAAAAAATGTAGTGAGAACAGTGCTATTGTAATACATTTTTCTGCAAATATCTTTCACAGCCAACTTAATAGAAGATGGCTAAGATACCTGCTTCTGCTTTCAATCTGTTGTGATATTTTATTTTGATGAAAGTATATGAAGAAAATTTTGCCTCCTACAGATATGTGTTTGTAAAAAGTAGGAGTACTTTCACATATCTATGGATATTCTTCCTTAATATAATATCAAAACTTGCAAAGTGACAGTTCCTTAAAAGTTAGTTTCAGTGTGGCAATGCATATCAGTGAATTTTTCATAAAATCCATTGGCCTGTCCTGTATTTTGAACGATTTTTTTACCTATCATGATTATGTAACAACAAGCATTGCTCATTTATAAAATACTTGTTCACTAAATTATAAAGATCTTCTCAATACTGACACATTTCATTATATGACAGCAATGAAACTGCTTCCCCCCTCTCTCCTTTAAGTGCAAGACTGTGGTGGTGAAAAAAAAATAATGACTACTAACCAGTACAGTTTGGTGCAGGGGCCTTGACTCACACTAGGATGACCCATCATTGCTTATACATCAGTGCAAATGTCAACATAGTAGGAAAAGCAAAGAACATCTTAATGTTATGAAGAGTGTTGACCTTGAATACCTCCTAAAAGGTTCTGGTGCACCTTGCGGGGCCGGGGGTGGGGGTGCTGTCCATGGACCACACTTTTCAAGATGAGTATACTGGACTATAACAGAATTTTGAAACAGAAAGAATCAAGTATGTCATGCTTTAATAATAAGGGCAAGAATTACTCCATGAAACGTGTTTTGGTCATATATATACAGATAAACACCTAACTACACTAGTCTGTCATGTAAAATGGATCTCTTATCATGGGTCAAGGTCAAAATCCCATGGTCAAACAACTCTTATGTTGTGATACTCAGTTGAAACTGCTATTTCACTGAACTGAAGACTGAAAAAACAAAAACAAACAAACAAAAATCATCTAAATTAGCCTCAAGAGTATAAAGGAAATATATCCCAAAAGGATAACTCTGCAGCATTCCAAATATCCTTTGAGACAGGCTAACATGTCAATCCTTTAGCCCAAAAGGTCAATACAGACATAATAAATTGTATTTTAACTGGCATACAATAGCTATTAAAATTTCACTTTTATAATCATTTCATCGCTCACGTTACTATTCAACATGATTCAGCTCTGTTGCTATTAGCTGAGTGACTTAGGGCAAATTACTCAACCTCGCTGATCTACTGTGCCTGTAGAGACATTAAGATCAGGCATAATATATACAAAGCACCACGCCACCCTCTAGAGGAAAGAGGAAAGCTATTATAACAATTCTTATTATATACTTTGAGTTCACAATCCTCTCTTACCCCTCAGTCCCCTAAGATATGTATGGCTGAGTGACAATGGGCCTTTCTGTTTCCTACTCTTGCTGTTGCTTCCAATGCCCTTCTGTCTACAACTAACAATCCTCTGACCTAAACTCTCCCCCATCTACTTCTGGTGTCCCCAGTGTAAGTACCCAAACTTCCTCTTATCCTATAAGTCTCCTGGTCAGAAAGGAGACAATGCTCATTACAATTCAAAGATCTTCTGATAAATGCCATGTCAATTCTTGCTTGGAACTAGCCTAAAAGACTTCAAATGAAATCATCTGAATTTGTGGTGGGTTTTTTTTTTTAACAGCAATTTTTAAAAAAACACACACTTAAATTAAAGCATATGGTCAACTACTATGAATTCATGAGAGGGCTGTCTCTATCAGATCTCATCACACCTTAATTCTTGAACAAGCTCCACTCCATTATTTCATGGGCTAGGTGTTATTTCCATGATCAGTTGAAGACGCTGAGATTCAGAGAGGCTGAATGACTAGATCGAGGCCAAACAGCTAATAAGTGGTAGGGCCAGAGGCACAATTATAGCTCTATTCTTTCCATTATTCGGTGATTTAGTCCAGAAAAGCGTTTATTTTCAGGCTAGGCAACAGGGAAGGGAAGTGCAAGCTCAAACTGGCTTAGCCTGACTGTTTCTCTTCTACCAATGAGAGTAACAGATAATCCAGTTTTTGGGGGGAGGAAGGGACTTCCCAGGTGGCGCAGTGGTAAAGAATCTACCTGCCAATGCAGGAGATTTAAGAGAGGCAGGTTTAATCTTGGGTTGGGAAGATCCCTGCAAGTAGGAAATGGCAAATCACTCCAGTATTCTTGCCTGGAAAATTCCATCAACAGATGAGCCTGGTGGGCAACAGTCCATGGGGTGACAAAGAGTAGAATATGACTGAGAAGAAGCATGAGCGCAATCTACCTTTTAACTTGGAGTTATCACCCAATTACCCTCATTGGTAGAAGAAAATCAGTGTTTCTTAAATTTTAACATGCATACAGGTCACTGCAGTGTACCCTGTTAAAAATGCAGATTCTTATTCAGTGGGTTTGGTGGGGTACCTGAGACTCTGCATTTCTAATAAGATCTCAGGAAATGATGACACATCTAGTGCTGGGGCCGTACTCAAAGTAGATTAAACGCAGTGGTTCTCAAACCTGGCTGCTCATCACAATCATCTGGGAATCACTGAACAATTACAGATTCCCAAGGCCCTCCCTCCTGGACGTTCAGTGGTGTCTGAAATCATCTACTTCATAATTTTGTAATCCAAAGAAATGTATAATTGTTAATGACAACAGCCAAAGCAAGCACTGACTGAGCATATACTAAATGTTTAAGTGTTTTTCATATTAGTTTACTTACCCTCAGCACCACACTGTAAGGTTGGTATTCATAGCACTACCATCCCTGTTTTAGACATAAGGAAACCAATGCACCACGAGACTGCTAGCTGTCCAAGGTCAGTCACTGAGTAGGAGAACAGGGTGCAGACCTAAAGTCAATCTGTGCCCTCAGACACACCACAGAACACTCTTCTTCCTCATATGCTTTCATCAATCATGTAGCCACTGCCAAACTACATAATCTAGGAGCTCTTGATCTGAAAATGAAAACGCCTTCAGAAACTAAACCTATGACTTTAAATATCCTTAACTGGGACAAAAGCTCATCGTTTGAACATAGATTTGATTTCTTGACAACCCCAAATCAGGAAAAGTCAATTCAAAGAAAGCCAGTGTCTGATCAAGCTAGGAATTCTTTTTAAATAAAAAATGCGGTGTCAGGTATTAAAAATGTTTTCCTCATCACTCATCTCTGAAGCTGATTCCAAAGGAGAGTTCTTTATGTTTTGCACAGTGGTTATATCACCACAGTCAAAGTGGCTATTTTGAAAGACAATATTCACCTGGATGCACATATTCAGTTGTATTTGTTTTTTAGAATATTTGGCCCCTCAGTCATTCCAAAAGAAACACATTTGCCCTTCAGCATCAGTCCAGACACGCACGCGTATGTTCAGAATGACTGTCCTGAAGCATGCCGTTTTCTGCTGCAAAAGCAACGCTTTTTCTTTCAAATTTTTAAAAAATAAAAACCGTGCTTTATTTATACACACCCATTCATAGAAAAATAAACACAACAATCAAGCATTAATAATAAAGCACTGAACTGCATGCAGTACCATAAAAGGCATCCTACAAAGGCAAATATAGATCCAAAATAGGTGCACAAATACCCTCACATACAAGGGATAAAGGCACACACAAATACTACAGGGAACAGAACTCTAAGAAGGTACTATATTTCAACATCTAGATTAGCTCCTTTGTTCCTTTTGACAAAGAAAATATTCTGCAAATTCAGAATGATATACAGATTTTTAAAAAGCAGGCATTAACGCAGATCAGCACGATTCCACACAACCAACCTCTCTGCTTGAACTGGACTCCCCACACCTTAGTGAAGCCACAATTCCCTTGCACAAACTCCCATCCACCACCCCCCACGCACACCCAACTCCCCACCAACCTCACAGGGGTTCCTGGGCTGGTCCATGGAATCTGATGACATCACTCTCTCTTCCTTCCTGGAATTCTAAACCCTGCTGCTCTCCCCTTGCACACAGCTACCATCTCCATGGCAACCTCACCTCCTCCTGCTTCCCTATTGGCTTCATGGAGCAGGATACACAAAAAGGTTTTCCGTTCTCCCCTCACCACCCGCCCCCAAAAAAATGATGCTTTCAACAGGAACCTGTGCTAAATTTAGCTACTTGGGATTCAGAGTCCTATGACTAAGAAAACACAGAGAAACGTCCTCCTTCCTACATTCCACCCTCCTCCTTCCAACCCCACCCCAAAGTGGCTGCTTCACCTCCTCCTCTCTGGCCCCCAACCTAAAGCAAGTAATGGTATCTGCTGAGCATTAAAAACATCTGGACTGTCCCACATATAAGGCTGGCACAGAGAAAATTCTCAGCCTCCTCTTCTCGCAACAAGGGGGGAAAAAAGAACAAAAATAAAAGTACGCACTGGTCAAAAAACCAGTTAGGACATGTCACGGAGTATCAGTCTTCTGTTGTTTCCTTCCATCCCAAGCCAAGGATCCGAAACTCTGTGCCTAGAGGCAGAATTCCTAAGTCTCTAACCACTTAGAAGACCAATTCTCTCCCTATTTGCTTGATATTATTTCCTCCAGCAGAGGGAAAACAGGAGGAAGAAAAGGGGAGAAAAATGAAGTTGAAAGACTGCACACTTCAGGGACCAAACATGCTAATCCTAGAACCACAAATCATGGGTCAAATTTTCCATCCCAGAGACTGACCTGCTACGTAAACTAAAGCAAGTTCTGACATCCCTCATGTCAAAAGAAGCTTCCACACAGGATGTTTTAAGAATTACTGACAAAATTAATGTAAAGTAGTTTAAGTCCCTGGGCCAAAGGGACTGAATAAAGTGTAAGCTGACATCTCAGTAGTAGTGAAATTCTTGTGGACATTAACAGAAATCAACTATCCACAAAGGAAGAACATGCCAACTTCTAAAAAATAATCCGTTCATAATCACAGATATAGCACAAAGTATACATAACTTCTTGAATCACAGAAAGCTCCCCCAAAGGTCTCTACTTCTAGTAAAATCCAGCTGATTTTTGACTAGTTCTCAACTTTGGAGCTGGCCCCGCCCTTTCTTTGCCTAGTCCTAACTTTAATTTTGAACTGCCACTCACTTTCCCTAAATGACTCAGTATGGACCAAGGTTTCATTTTCCAGTGCAGCTGCCCATTTCTAAGGACATAACTTTTTCTCAGAGCCATATTTGATAGCTAAATGCTGAGTCAACCCAGTGGCCAGTCATATATGACTCTAAAGGACAAAGCATTAATTGTAACCAAGTATAAGGCTCCAAGCAGGTCAGAGCCTTATAGTATGAAAAGGATTGGATTAAAATAAGACACACCCAGAAAAACTGTGTTTTGGGTTTGCAGGGCGGAGACTCTGCTCCAGGGCACCAACTCTCCAGTGAAAAAACAGACATGAAAGGAAAATGATTTCATGCAATAAGAAATAGTCATTTGCCCCAAACAGAACTTAAAAAATTTGGAACTTTCAGCAAAGTCCAAATGCCCCACTAGTTAACACACAGGCATCCAGAATAAGCTTCACAACTGCTATAGAAGACAGCAAAGGACACAGTATTTGCTAGTAAACAACTGAAACTCACATGGGGAGGCAGATAAGGGGAGGAGGAGATGGAGGAGGAACACAGCGCGACATGTCCATCTCTGAGACCTCTGCTTCCTTATCGCACTCCACGTGGACTCCGTAACAAACCATTCCCTGTGTGATACCACTGGTCAGACGGTTCCACAGGCTAAATATGATGAACGCTCTTCTAACAATTCTCCTTAATAAACAAAGAGAAGGTCACTTACTTTCCTCCACAATAGGAAGACTGAAGCAGTTTCCAAGATTGCCCATCCAATCAACTACGGAGCTTGACTTACATTAGCTATCATCATGAAATCTATCAACAGTGGCCTGGACTAAGCTGACTGCTGCAAATAAAACTGTATTTATGTGGCTCAGATGGTAAATGCGGGAGACCCAGGTTCAATCCCTGGATCGGGAAAATCCCCTGGAGAAGGAAATGGCAACCTACTCCAGTACTCTTGCCTGGAAAATCCCATGGATGGAGGAGCCTAGTAGGCTACAGTCCATTGGGTCACAAGGAGTCAGACACAACTGAGCGACTTCACTTTCATTCAAACACCCATTAAAGTGCACTTATCATATTGCCAGAAGTTTCGTATGGAATGTTATTAACTCTCAAAAATAAATAAAAAACTACAATTTGCATATATTCTTACCTCTCTTAGCACACAGATAAACAACAATTCCAGAGAAGTCAATGTGACCACAATCATATAACTCATTATTTAATTTTTTTAAAAGCCAAGATTCTAACCTGGGTCTGTTTGAACTCACAGCCTGTGTCTTTTCTGCTTGGCCTCCCATTTATAGACAGTTTGGGGTGGAAAGAAACAGTCAGAAATCACTATGTATCTGTGTTTTCTTATATCATCAATAAAATACAGGCTGCTTAACATCAAGGTCAAAGTCACACTTTTTAGGTAACACTGAACTGAACTGAACTGAACAGTTTTAAATCCCGAGCAGGCACTCCATACTTATTCATTTCTTAATCTAATCCTATTAGTCTAAACTTCTGGACAAATGGCAACGATTCTACTCACATCTTTTAAAATTAAAATTGGCTTGAGAAATTATATGCTGAAGTGAAATGATAAAACTTCAGATAACATATTCTGGAATTTAACTTTATAATATTCAAGATGAACAAAATTATCACTGGCTAATGCCTACACAGGCCCAATTATAACATCCTGATGCTGACAGAGTCTCATCTGCTGGTTTTAATCTGTAAACCCTGTGCAGTCAAGATCTATATGTTAGATTTACGATTTCTAAATTCTGCACATAGAACCAGAATATTTCAAAGTGTTTCTCCAGGGATTCCACTAAAATTGTATCAGCTGTTAGAGGACAATGCTAAAGAGGCCAAGGTCACATGTCTGATACCCATGTGAACCAGTTAGCATCACTCTCTCCTCCTCTCACAATATGCCCTCTGCTGTAAATACACACTCCTGTATCTAACAATATCAAATATTATAACTGACTTCTAATCTGCAGAAAACAGCTATCGTCTTTCAGAAAATATGCCCAATCATTCATCCTTTCAATATTCATTGAACCTCTACCACAGGTCAATTGATAAATCTCAAAAGGCTAGTACTAGAAGACAAATAAACAGTTATGTGTGGTATGTGACATGGCAGAGACGAATATATATGGTAAAATGAGAGGACATGAGAGACATGGGGACCTCCAGCAAGCGTCATGGGAAAGGAATTTCAGGAGTTCCCTAAGATAGGTAAGGGCCTTCCAGGGATAGAGAATGAATTTTTACGATGGTATGGTCAGAAGACAAGATGGAAAACTTAGGAGGACTTTCAAGTACTTAACTAAGGCCAGGCTGAGAGCTGAAAGAGATGACCTGTTGGGAGAAGTCAATGCAACAGGATTCTCTACCTCAACAAGGTTAGGTTTTCCTAAACTGCCTTATTTTGAGTTAACTTCCAGAGTAAAGGAGGGAAATTTTTTTAGTATCATGTGAAGAGTTCCTATCTTTTTAGTTGCCATGATAAAGGTCAATAAAACGCCTCTCCACAGCAAAAGAAACCACCAACAAAATGAAAAGGCAACCTACCGTATAGAAGAAGAGATTTGCAAATCATGTATCTGACAATATACAGGATCAGATGAGGTTAATAACCAAAATACACAGAGAACCCATATCAGGTGGGGTTAATATCCAAAATATAAAAAGAACCCATACAACTCAATAGCAAAACAAACAATCTGATTATAAAATGAGAAGGGGATCTAAATAGACATTTTTCCAACAAAAACCTACAGATGGCCAACAGGTACACGAAAAGCTGCTAAACATTCACAGATCATCAGGGAAATGAAAGTCAAAACCTTAATGAAGTATCATCTCACACCTGATAGGATGGCTATTATCAGAAAGACAAGAAATTACAAGGATGTGGAGATAAGGGACCCTTTGTGCACTGCTGGTGGGAATGTTAAGTGTTGCACGCACTATGGAAAACAGTATGGAGGTTCCTCAAACAATTAAAAATAGGACTACCATATGATCCAGTAATTCCATGTCTGGGTATTTATCCGAAAGAAACAAAAGCACTGCACTAATTCTAAAAGTATCCACACACCCAAGTTCACTGTAGCATTATTTACAAAAGCCAAGACATGGAGACAACCCAAGTATCCACTGATGGACGGATGAATGAAGAAAATGTGGTGTATAAATATACACAATAGAATATGATTTAGCGATAAAAAGAAGAAAATCTTGATGTCTGCAACAACAAAGATGAATCTTGAGGGCATGAGGATAAGTGAAAAAATTCACACAGAGAAAGATGAACACTCTAAGACCTCATTTACATGAGCAATCTTAAACAAACAAAACAAAAAAATATCCTAACAGAGAACAGACTGGTGGTTGGGGTGAGAGATGGGTGAAGATGGTCAAAAGGTACAAACTTCCAGTTACAAAGTAAATAAGAAATGGGGATGTTAACAGACAGCATGGTGACTACAGTTAATAATACTCTACTATATATCTGAAAGTTGTTAGGAGAGTATAGATCTTAAAAATTCTTACCGCAAGAAAAAAATTTTGTGTGGTGATGTATGTTAACTAGCCATATTATAGTGATCATTTGCTATGTACACATATTTCAATGTTATATTTCAATTACATCTTAATTTTTTTAAAAGAATAAAGCTTAAAAGGAGGTGTATTCTTCTGAAAATGAAGCCTTTAGTGACTGAGAATATTTAATGAAGAGGTTCTTCTATTTGTAGAGCAAATTCCCAATTTGCTGTTCTGTGAGGCAGAGTGAAAGTTTCCTTATTCCTCTCAGAGAACTGGTTTAAACAGTGATCAGCGGAGTTGATTCATCATTTGAAACTCGATAGGTTGACTATTTGACAAGCATATTTACATTAATAAAAGAAGCATCTTCACGTCCATACAACATCTCTAATACATAAACACATAAATGCATGTGGGTTCCCACAACCTAAGCATCCCAGGTGGCACAGTGGTAAAGAATCCACCTGCCAATGCAGGAGACTCAAAAGACATGGGTTTAGTCCCCAGGTGGAGAAGATTCCCTGGAGGAGGGCAAAGCAAACCACTCCAGTATTCTTGCCTGGAAAATCCCATGGATGGAGGAGCCTGGTGGGCTACAGTCCATGGGGTTCTAAAAGTTGACTACTGAGCGACTGAACATACACACAACCTGCCAATTTTGGCAGGCAAAGGAGTAGTGTATGTATGAGAGAACCTGATGCTGAGAAAGACTGAAGACAGGAGGAACAGGGTGGACAACAGAGAACAAGATGGTGGGATGGCATCACCAACTCAATGGACATGAGTTCGAACAAATTCAGGGAGATGGTGAAGGACAGGGAAGCCTGGTGTGTTGCAGTCCATGGGGTTGCAGAGAGTTTATACAACTTAGCAACTTAACAAAAACAGCAATGTATGAGAGAGAGAAAGCCATCTATAGGCTAAAACACTCACAGGTCAAAAGTGGAATCTAATTTTTAAGCAAACTTTTTAACGAAGTGACTATATATACAGAAATGGGAAAAATAATCAGAAGCATACAACTCAGTGAATTTCCACGAAGTGAACCCACCCATGTAAACAAGTTTCTAGGTTTAAAAAAAAAAAAAAAAAGAACACTATCAGCACCCTGTATAGAGCAGCTCTATACAGTCAGCAAAAAAACAAGACTGGGAGCTGACTGTGGATCATGAACTCCTTACTGCCAAATTCAGACTGAAATTGAAGACAGTGGAGAAAACCACTAGACCATTCAGATATGACCTAAATCAAATCCCTTACAACTATACAGTGGAAGTGAGAAATAGATCGAAGGGATTAGATCCGATAAGAGTACCTGATGAACTACGGACAGAGGTTCGTGGCACTGTACAGGAGACAGGAACCAAGACCATCCCCATGGAAAAGAAAAAAGCAAAATGGCTGTCTGAGAAGGCCTTACAAATAGCTGTGAAGAGAAGAGAAGCAAAAGGCAAAGGAGAAAAGGGAAGATACACCCATTTGAATGCAGAGTTCCAAAGAATAGCAAGGAGAGATAAGAAAGTCCTCCTCAGTGATCAATGCAAAGAAATAGAGGAAAACAATAGAATGGGAAAGACTAGAGATCTCCTCAAGAAAATCAGAGGTACCAGGGGAACATTTCATGCACAGATTGGCTCGATAAAGGACAGAAATGGTAGGGACCTAAGAGAAGCAGAAGATATTAAGAAGAGGTGGCAAGAATACACAGAAGAACTGTACAAAAAAGATCTTCACAATCCAGATAATCATGATGGTGTGATCACTCACCTAGAGACAGACATCCTGGAATGCAAATTCAAGTAGGGCCTTAGGAAGCATAGCTAGCGGAGGTGATGGAATTCTTGTTGAGCTATTTCAAATCCTAGATGATGATGCTGTGGAAGTGCTGCACTCAATATGCCAGCAAATTTAGAAAACTCAGCAGTGGCCACAGGACTGGAAAAGATCAGTCTTCATTCCAATCCCAAAGAAAGGCAATGTCAAAGAATGCTCAAACTACCGCACAACTGCACTCATCTCACGCTAGTAAAGTAATGCTCAAAGTTCTCCAAGCCAGGCTTCAACAGTACATGAACCGTGAACTTCCAGATGTTCAAGCTGGTTTTAGAAAAGGCAGAGGAACCAGAGATCAAATTGCCAACATCCGCTGGATCATCGAAACAGCAAGAGAGTTCCAGAAAAATATCTACTTCTACTTTATTGACTAAGGCAAAGCCTTTGACTGTGTGGACCAAAACAAACTGTGGAAAATTCTGAAAGAGGTGGGAATACCAGACCACCTGACCTGCCTCTTGAGAAACCTGTATGCAGGTCAGGAAGCAACAGTTAGAACTGGACATGGAACAACAGACTGGTTCCAAATAGGAAAAGGAGTATGTCGAGGCTGTACTGTCACCCTGCTTATTTAACTTCTATGCAGAGTACATCATGAGAAACGCTGGGCTGGAGAAAGCACAAGCTGGAATCAAGACTGCCAGGAGAAATATCAATAACCTCAGATATGCTGATGACACCACCCTTATGGCAGAAAGCAAAGAAGAACTAAAGACTCTTGATGAAAGTGAAAGAAAAGAGTGAAAAGGCTGGCTTAAAGCTCAACATTCAGAAAACGAAGATCATGGCATCTGGTCCCATCACTTCATGGCAAATAGATGGGGAAACAGTGGGAACAGTGACTGACTTTATTTTTTGGGCTCCAAAATCACTGCAGATGCTGATTGCAGCCAGGAAATTAAAAGATGCTTACTTGTTGGAACAAAAGTGATGACCAACCTAGACAGCATATTAAAAAGCAGAGACATTACTTTGCCTACCAAGGTCCGTCTAGACAAGGCTATGGTTTTTCCAGTGGTCATGTATGGATGTGAGAGTTGGACTATAAAGAAAGTTGAGCGCTGAAGAATTGATGCTTTTGAACTGTGGTGCTGGAGAAGACTCTTAAAAGTTCTTGGACTGCAAGATCAAACCAGTCCTAAATATTCACTGGATAGACTGATTCTGAAACTGAAACTCTAATATACTGGCCACCTGATGCGAAGAACTGACTCATGTGAAGAGACCCTGATGCTGGGAAAGATTGAAGACAGGAGGAAATGGGGACGACAGAGGATGAGACGGTTGGATGCCATCACTGACTCGATGGACGCCATCACTGACTCGATGGACGCCATCACTGACTCGATGGACATGAGTTTGAATAAACTCCGGGAGTTGGTGATGGACAGGGAGGCCTGGTGTGCTGCAGTCCATGGGGTCACAAAGAGTCAGACACAACTGAGCGACTGAACTGATCAGCACCCTGGAAGCCCATTCAGGGCACTGGCAAAGTCACTCCTACCAGCTCACAGGAATGACTGTAACACCACAGATTCAATCTGCCTGTTTTTAAGTTTCATACAAATGAAATCACACATTATATACTTTGGGGCTGGCTTCTTACAGTCCACATCATATTTGTGAAACCATTTCATCCGTTGAACAGAGCAACAGTTCATTCATTGTCAATACTGTCAAGTATTCTGTTTTATAAATATAATTTTAACTTACTGAAAAATATTTTAGTACCGTTGAAAGGCAACTGTGTTATTTCTAGTTTGGGGCTATTACTAAAAACACTGCTATGTACATCCTTGCACATATTGTTTGGTGCACATGTGTACACATTGCGTATATCTGCAGTGGAATTGCTGATCACAGGGCACACTAACATTCAGCTTTGGCAGATATTTGCAACTGCCTGTTTTCCAAAGTTGTTCCAACAAACATCCTCAATAGCAGTGTGTGAGGGCTCCTGATGCTGAACAACCGAATTAACACCTGGTAACATCTGTCTCTTTCATTTCAGTCATTCTGGAGACTGTAGCAGCATCTCACTGTGGTCATTTGCTTTATCCTGAAGATTAATTTGATGATAACCACTTCAGGGGCATTTGGATATCATCTTTTGTGAAGTACCTACCTACTTTTTTTTTTCCTGGCCTGTTCAAAGATTGATTTATAGGACCTCTTTTATATATTGATTTATTTATATGCTGTGGATCTGAGCCAGACACCTACATTGCAAATATCTTCTCCTACTCTGTGGTATGCCTTTTTACTTTCTTAATGGTGCATTTAAATGAAAAGATGGTGCTAACCGATTCAATGGACATGAGTTTGAATAAGCTCCGGGAATTGGTGATGGACAGGGAAGCCTGACATGCTGCAGTCCATAGGGTTGCAAAAAGTCAGACACAACTGAGCGACTGAACTGAACTGACTGACGTCAAAGCTCAAAAATAACAATCCTCCACCACCCACAACTCTCCAAGCACATTTCTACTTCACTAAGGAACAGTGAACTGTGGTGCTGGAGAAGACTCTTGAGAGTCCGTTGGACAGGAAGGAAATCAAACCAGTCAATCCTAAAGGAAATCAACTCTGAATATTCACTGGAAGGACTGATGCTGAAGCTCCAATACTTGGTCACATAATGCAAAGAGACAACTCGTTGAAAAAGACCTGATGCTGAAAAGATTGAAGACAGAAGAGGGTGGCAGAGGATGAGATGGTTAGATAGCATCACCGACTCATAGGACATGACTGAGCAAACTCTGGGAGAGCGTGAAGGGCAGGGAAGGGTGTGTGCTGCAGTCCATGGGGTTGCAAAGAGTTGGACACAACTTAGCAACTGAACAACAAGAAGGAACAGAAGGACAAAGAATTACTTTATTACAGCTACTGCTTCAATGTGCTGTGCTGTGCTTAGTCGCTCAGTACTGTCCAGCTCTTTGAGACCGCATGGACTGTAGCCCGCCAGGCTCCTCTGTCCACAGGGATTCTCCACGCAAGAATACTGAAGTGGGTTGCCATGCCCTCCTCCAGGGGATTTTCCCAACCTAGGGATCGAACCCAGGTCTCCCACATTGCAGGCAGATTCTTCACCATCTGAGCCACCAGGGAAACCCATGAATACTAGAGTGGGCAGTTTCCCGGGAAAACAGTTTTCCAGGGAATCTGCCTCACCCAGGAATCGAACGTGGGTCTCCTGCATTATAGGCAGATTCCCTACCAGCTGAACTACCCAGGAAGCTCTACTGCTTCAATGCACACATCTAAAAACCATACCATTTACCAACTTTCAAAAGTGTAGACCAAATGCCCTAGTAAGATTCAGTTCAGTTCAGTCGCTCAGCCATGTCCGACTCTTTGCGACCCTATGGACTGCAACATGCCAGGCTTCCCTGTCCATCACCAACCCCCGGAACTTGCTCAAACTCATGTCTATCGAGTTGGTGATGCCATCCAACCATCTCATCTTTTATCGTCCCCTTCTCCTCCTGTCTTCAATCTTTCCCAGAATAAGGATCTTTTCTAATGAGTCAGTTCTTTTCATCAGGTATACAAGGTATTGGAGTTTCAGCTTTGGCATCAGTTTTTCCAATGAATATTCAGGACTGATTTCCTTTAGGATGGACTGGTTTGATCTCCTTGCAGTCCAAGGGACTCTCTAATAACTCTCATAAGGTTAACAGCTATAGTTTCAGTATTTTATAGCTCAACTACCTAAAAGAAATAACTGAATCCAGAAACCATGCAATATTTTCCAGAATGAAAAAAAATATCATTCTAGTTACAGAAGAATGTGGCAGAGAAGGGGAAAATAAATATATACATGTATATACAAACACAGGCTTCTCAGGTGGCACAGTGGTAAAGAATTCACCTGTCAATGAAGGAAATGCAGGAGACTCCAGTTTGATGCTTCAGTTGGAGAGATCCCCTGGAGTAGAAAATGGCAACCCACTCCAGTATTTTTGCCCGGAAAATTTTATGGACAGAGGAGCCTGGTGGGCTACAGTCCATGGGGTCGCAAAGAGTTAAACACAGCTGAGCACACTCACACCCACACATACACACTCACACACCCATAGAACTCTACACTTTTTTCCTATACTGTTTTCTAATTTTCTTACCCACTGTTACTTAACTTTTTCTTCCTGGACTTGGGGACAAAGATTACTTAAAAAGGAAAAGCCAAGTGTGACCCCTTCATCAAGATAAATTTAAGAAAGGTCAATTCCAGGATAAGAAGTTAGAACCAATAAACCAATTAAGACGAGCAGAGAGTTTTTAAACCAGAGTCATCGAGTTTTCTTTATTCTCTTTTGTAACAAGCATTAAAACAGAATTATGCTACTCTTCTGAATATGTAGAACAGGAGAGAAATGAGGAAGTCTGCTAATTTTAGAGGTCAAGGTAGACCAGATGCTTCATGGCCTGGAATTCTAAGCCTTAAACATATTTTTTGAAATGATGCAAGAATCCATTAGCAGAACTCAAGTGATGACCACAAGATAAGATGTTTTACTAATTTATGACAAGAAGAAAAGAATACTAAGGGATTAAAACTCTTTTATCCAGAAAGTTTTCAAGTCTCTACTCTGACCTAAAATAATAGGCAAAATAAAAGGCAACTAAGATTTAAGATTTTCAGCAGGAACTATAATTTCCCATGATAGTTATTCATTCAACAAACTTTTATGATAGGTACACCTACTAGCCTAGTTTCCATGTACACAGTATTAAAAAAAGGGCACAGTCCTTGCCTTCATAAGTATAGCCAAGTTGGGGGAAAATATTTTAACCAAGTAAACAAACAAATATTTAGCTACAAATTACAATAAACGCTTAAAAAAAAATGGTGGTAGATGTACTTTGGGTTAAAGACAGCCTCCTCAGGAAGATGACATCTAAGCTAAGAGGAAAACAATGAAAGAAGTCATCCTAGTGATCCTAACCAAACATGCCTGGTTGATTCACCCCTATCAGTTCTAACTCACTTCTCCCAAGGTCTATGATAACTCCACACCTCCCACCCCTGCAATCTAGCCCTCCATTCTGAGTTCTGTCTCTGCCCAAACACATCAGCAAGGCTTCATGGTGTGGCCTGCTTGAACCAAGGACTGAAACTGGGTACTTCTCATGCTAAACTACATCCAGTGTTTGACACGTGTGCAAACCAGAGAGTGGACAGCCACCAAGGTGAGCAGAGGGCTCAAGGGCCCCCCATCTAGTTTTCCTCCACTCTGCCTCAGAAGACCAGTTCAGTTCAGTTCAGTCGCTCAGTTGTGTCCGACTCTTTGTGACCCCATGAATCACAGCACACCAGGCCTCCCTGTCCATCACAAACTCCCGGAGTTCACTCAAACTCATGTCCATCGAGTCAGTGATGCCATCCAGCCATCTCATTCTCTGTCGTCCCCTTCTCCTCCCACCCCCAATCCTTCCCAGCATCAGAGTCTTTTCCATTGAGTCAACTCTTCGCATGAGGTGGCCAAAGTATTGGAGTTTCAGCTTTAGCATCAGTCCTTCCAATGAACACCCACGACTGATCTCCTTTAGAATGGACTGGTTGGACCTCCTTGCAGTCCAAGGGACTCTCAAGGGTCTTCTCCAGCACCACAGTTCAAAAGCATCAATTCTTCGGCGATCAAATTAAAAGACGCTTACTCCTCGGAAGGAAAGTTATGACCAACCTAGATAGTATATTAAAAAGCAGAGACATTACTTTGCCAACAAAGGTCCATCTAGTCAAGTCAAGTGAGAAGACCAGGAAAGGCGTCTATCCGCCTCTAAATCAGAACCTCTGCCTTCTCACCATTTCAGAAGCAGCTTTCATACAACTGCATGTGAATCTACAAAACCCTCATAAAAATTCCAATTAAAAAAAAAAAGCAGCTTTTTAAGACTCAAAGTCTCTCTATGAATGTAAACAACTGGTTCACCTCCTTCCTCTCTCCAGTGTCAGCTTTACATCAAAGGCATGAAGTTAATTGGCATGCCTAAAAAGGCAATAGGATGATAATAAAAATAAGTTTAAAAATGATCTTTAAGGACCTGTCTCTCTGACACTAGCTTTGTGACACTGGGCAAGTGCGGTCTCCCCATTTACAAATGAAATTAAGGCCACTTCATATTAAATGTGGGACTTCCCTGGTGGCTCAGTGGTAAAGAACTCGCCTGCCAACGCAGGAGACCTGGGTGGCGAAGATCCCCTGGAGAACTAAACAGCAACCCACTCCAGTACTCTTGTCTGGAGAATCCCGTGGACAGAGGAACCTGGTGGGCTACCATCTCTGGGGTCGCAAAGAGTCAGACACAACTTAGCAACTAAACAACAACAGAAATTCATTAGTTTCAATGTTATATTGCTAAGACTCGCTGACCAGAAGGGTGACCACGTGGCCTATCTTAAGAAATCCCATTTTCAAACATTATTCCTACTAACATCAAAATATTCCAGAAATGCAAATATTTTCATTTCCAAACTACATCTCCCAGACAACCTTGATACCTAAAAACAGCACAAAACTTTTTCATTAGACAATACAGCCCACATTTAGCACAAGAGAAATACGTGGTCATCACATTTACAGGAAGACAAAAGGGACACTAAAAGGGCAGGTCAGGAAAAGCAATGTTGTTGAGAATTTTATTCTTACATAGAATTTTACAAATTTACAAGAGCAATAAATTCAAATTTATATAGCAACATGAATACAACAGCCAAATGGATTGGGATGAAAGTGCAAGGACCTAGATGAACCCCTGAGCCCACAGTTTCTGCACTCATCAGCTAGATCCAGGAGACTGAGATTCAAACACCAAGCATACGTTTGAACCAAAGAGTTAACAGGCATCTGCATAAAAAGAGGAAATCCAGTTTATACATAAAATACTAACACAGCCCCAGGTGGAGTCGGGAGGGCCCACAAGAACGACTCAGTAGCTAGAGCTGAGCATCACCTCCTCTCTGCCCTTGTGCAGAGTGCCTGAGATGCCCTACAGTAGCTGAGGAGCTGGCCAAACGCAAGCCTATGTCAGGGCACAGAAGGAGGCATCCTCCCCTGGCAACAATGCCATAAGAGATGTAAGCACAAGATACCTCTCTGTCTCTGCTGGGGCTTAAAGTCGCTGTCAAACTCACCCTGTGGCACACAGCCAGAGAGGGCCAGGGGTACTCAGTTTATAACATAAACAAACCACGTATTATTCTGAACCCTTTGCAAAGGATATTGGGGTTGAAAAAATTGAAAAATGGAGTTGGCTTGGTTTTCCCTGCCTGCTTCACGTTCTCATGTTCCCAATACCCACTTCCAGCAAACAGCTCCCAGGTCCAGAAAAAAAGCCTTTCAGCATCTGTCTTTAATTTGGCCGTTCCACCCTCCTCCCTCCTTCCTCTTCCTTCCTCTCCTTTCCCCTCCCCCTCCTCCCCACGGCTCCCACCCCATAAGGAATATATATGTCCCCATATATATTCGGAGAAGAGATTAGAGAGGAAAGGAGACGAGGACGGGGAGATAAACGGGGCAGGAGAAGAGGGCAGTTCACAGAAGCGGGCACAAAGACAGACCGAGATGGCTGCTCGCAAGGCCCCACAGTAAGGACTGTTTCTGATTAGGTGAGTACAATTGCCGAGCTGCACAGGAAGTGCTCAGGGGGCCCTCTTGGTCTGCCCCATCCCAAACACACTGAAAACCTTTGTACTGGAGCAGTCCCATCTGGAATCAGTTAAGACCAGGCTCCTAGCAGGCTTTTCCTTAAAAAAAGAAACAACCCTCTCTAAAACCACTAGGCTGAGCTTTCCCGCCTGCAACTTTCTCATCCCTTCCCCCCAAGTCACCCTTTAGAGAACATTTCTCCGGTTCTGGGGTCACCACACACAAAAGAGGCATATAAGAACATAAAGCATTCAGAGAGCCAGCATCTTCCCCCAACCCAGACGACCCCTCCCCACCCTCCCGCCAGAAAAGTACAGAATTCGTGAAACTAAAATCCCTTTTTACACAATTTTGGGATTTTTTTAAATGTTATTTTTGGGAATCCAAAGTGGCCTACTTTTTCCTTTATGCATTTAAATGAAGCATGCATTTGATGAAACTTTTATCTTTTTGTCCTGTCTTCTAAATCATCCAAAAAGCAGAGAAAGAGAAACTTTGGGATAGTTATAGCATTCAAAAGGGGATAAGGTTTTGTACTCACATTCCTAAGTTAAAGTGCCACTATTCATTTCTGCAGAAAGTCGGGTTTTATTGATGCTTTCTATTAACAAAAAATTTAAAAACAAAAACAAAAAAACAGGCCTTCTCTGGTAGAGTGATAAATGCCTAGAACTAGGACTTAGCAGACCTGGAGGACAGTCTTGGTGGCCAACTAATAATTCTCCACGTGGCTAGGAACTAGTTGACCTTTCTGGGTCTCTATTTTGTCACTGGTAAAACATGGGGTTGAGGAAGAGTCTCTAAGATTATGTCCAGCATCACTACCCCATCAAATTCCACATACGTAACAAAAATATGAGTACATATACAATTAGCCTCCAGGTTCACCTAGGAATCATACCTTTAAGGTATTTTTTTTTTAATTGTCCCCAAAGGCCATACAAAGCTTCCCAAGCTCAGTGGTAAAGAATCTGCCTGCCAATGAAGGAGATGTAGGAGACGCGAGTTTGATCCCTCAGTCAGGAAGATCCCCTGGAGGAGGAAATAGCAACCCACTCCAGCATTCTTGCCTGGAAAATCCCATGGACAGAGGAGTCAAGGGGGCTACAGTCCATGAGGTTGCAAAAAGTTGGACAAAACTCAGCACATACACACACAGGTCAGATGGAAAGGAGTTAGGTAGGTATGTGGTAGGGGAGAATGGGCTGAGTCTCAGCTAGATGTACTTTTGACTCTTCTATAAACCACATTCCTGTCTTTACTTTGCTTAGTGATAGCATAACCAAGGCAGAGGATAAAAACTTTAAAGCCAAGTACCAGGCTAGTCATCTGCGCCCAGCAACCTGATCAGAGAAGTATGGCATGAAGACCTGGAGAATCAAATTCAAAAACTACCGAATTAGCACTCTGTCCTTTGTGCTTAGTTTAGAAGCTAAGCTGCTTGTTTATTTAATTGATCTCAACAAATATTTATTGAATCTATCAGGAAGACCAGACTCTCTGGGCAATCCAAAACAGAATCAGAAACTGCTCTCTCCTCAGGAAATTTATAATCTACAGAAGAGACACAGAGATGTTTGGACATAATTGTAGTTCCAGACTTGATAACCCTGGGGTAATTATACAGTACTGTGAAAGATCCCCGACTGCCGCTTCCTCCGCGTGCCTCATTCTCTTATCTCTTATCTGCCTCCTTCTGCTCAAATGTTAAGAGGGTTCTAATAAATCTGAAAATTATCAAAATTACTTCACTATGAAACTGAAAAGCTAGCATTATAAACTGCCTAAACGTATCACAGGGTTCAATAAATGTTAAATAAGTAGTTTGTACCCAGAGAGAGAAGGGCAGACCTATACAAGCCATGCCCCAATCCTCGCTGACACCAGCACAGGAGCTCTGAAAGCTGTCTCAACAGTCACACCCAAGGCAATCCAGAACCCAGTCGTGACCCAAGCCTGGGTTCCAGGGATTAAAAGCCAGTAGAGCAAGTGAAAGGTTTGCAACAGAACGGTCTCAGGGCTCAGCCTTGTCCTCGGCCACAACCAGAATGGCAGGAAATACTATAGACCACAGGTAAGAGATGTGTGCCACACAGGATCACCAGCCTTCACCTTATGTCAATGTGAACAATGTTTCCTCACAACCAAAACTGGACAAACAAGGGTCCAGTTAGAGGGCCTATTTTGCCATTTCATAAAAAGAATCCCACAAAATTGATACTTATTTCCTTAACCTCATATCCTAGGTAACCTGAAGGACATAGATTCCTTTTCCTGGGTCACTGGTCAGGGAATCCCATTCTGGGCCAGTTCCCTAAAAACATACTCCGGACAGTGAGTTAATGTCCCCCCTTCTCTGAACTGGCAAGACTTCAAAGGCATTCAGAGAGAAGGAAGAATCTGTGACCCAGGGCTCCAGAAACAGCAAGGTCACATTTCCTCCTGAAACAAGCTGAACTGTAGGAGGCGCATCCGAGGGCCCTGGCCCACACCCTCAACACTAACACATTTCGAGATGGATGCAGAGAACCTGGCAGCTCAGCTGACTCCTGACCAGCTCCAAACAAAACCGGACCGGTCAGGATTCTTCATGGCAAACAGCCACAGAGGGGGCCAATCAAAACTCTTGGCCTTGCCAAAACACGGCAGCCTTTTCCTTAAAGGGAAACCACTTCAAGGTGAGTATTCATGTGTGAGTATGTTGCTGTGCAGAGAGAAGAAGGTTTGAGATTTTCTGAATTCTTTCCTTTGGTTAACTTTATATCTATAAATTCCTTTTCCTGTATTTGTTCTCCTCTATGACAACACCAGCATTGCTGCAGACAGTAATAAAAAGCAGGTAAGGGCTCTACAGAAAGGTGGCCACAATCCAAACACTGCATTTCACCACAGGAAGCACAGCATCCACCATAATCTTAGCAGAGACCTGAGAGTCACCTTCCACTACTTCAAGGCAAGGTCTAGAGCCTTCTCCCAGAGTCTCCCTAGACCTTCACCTTCCCCTCCTGCCTCTTCCCCTTCAATTGACCCTGTCCCTGGCTCCTGCCTCTTCCCCTTCTATTGACCCTGTCCCTGCTGCCACTCAGAACTCAAGAGTCAGCTAAAATGCTGAAGCAAACTGCCCACTGACGCAGTATCACCAACAGGCAGCATGGCACAGTGCAGGCTTCTCAAACTAGCCGCAGTGACCCTTTTCTTTTCATAACTCCCAAACCATCAACAAAATGGTACTTTTATAACAATGCAATAAAATGAGCTAACAGAAACAATGAAATTAAGGACATCTACACACTGCTATATTTAAAACAAATAACCAAGAAGGACCTATTGTATAGCACAAGGAACTATGTTCAATGTTATGTGGCAGCCTGGATGGAAGGGGAGTTTGAGAGAGATTGGATACATGGATATGTATGGCTGAGTCCGTTCACTGTTCACCTGAAACTATCACAACATTGTTAACCAATACAATACAAAATAAAAAGTTTTTTTAAAAAAGACAAACTATGACTAAAGAAAAGATGAAATTAAAAAAAACAACAACAAAAACATCTAAAATAAAGCCCAAATGTTTTAATTATCAGACTCAACACTCACATAATTACTTCATCAAAATGTTATGAAAAGTCACTATCATGTAATAACCTATGATGGAAAATAATTTCAAAAACAATATATGTGTGTTTGGATAACTGAATCACCTCACTGTGCACCTGAAATGTTAAGTCAACTAGACTTCAGTAAAATATATATATATATATATATATATATTTTAATGTTATGAAAGTTTCCACATACTCACCATCAAGCTCTGTCCCTATTCTGTAGTGAGTCGGTAAATCAGTGGACAGACTAACACCAGTGTTCAAATTACACTGATCAGCAATGGCACAGTAAAAAAAAGAGCGCATTTTGACACCAACCAGTCTTAGGGAGGAATCCCATCCACTAGGTACGTAACTTTGGACCTATCATTTAATTTGTCTCAATCTCAATTTCTGCATTTATAAAATAAAAATATAGTATCACCAAATACTTTGCAGGATTATGAAAGGATTACAAAAATGTAATGGCATGGAGCACAGCACAGTGCCGGAATTAGACTAGGACTCCAATACTATTATTATCAGGCTTTCCCAGGTATTCCCCAGGTATTTCCTTCATCATTCTCTTTTAATCAAAAGGCAATTCCAAGTCCAGTAAATCCTAACCTTGGGAGCTACTATTATCATAACTAACTGTAACTAGCAAAAGCCAAACCTATGATTTCTTATTGTCTTTAGCATCCTCTTTCTTTTTGATGTCAGGAAAAACCAAACATTCCTGTTGTGTCAAAAAATGCATTCCCATTTGATTTCTAACATTTTCTGTTTAATCCAAAATATATTACAGTTTGATTTATGGTCAAACTCATACCAGCTCCATCACCAATTCTGCTGTCATTCTAGCTTTCTTAATATGCTTTACTGAATACTGAGTAGATACAAGAAGAATATTTATAAATTATGTAAAGGATATAAAGAATAACAAAACCATGTCACCCAGCTTAACATTCTCATTTTCTCCCATCTACCCCCTACTCATCATGCTGCCCTTCTTCATAGCTGTTCTTAAAGATCTTAGTGTAAGGCCCAGTTCTTCAGTAAGTGGGCTTTCCCAGGGGGCACAGTGGTAAAGAATCTGCCTGCCAGTGCAGGGGCCACAGGAGACATGGGTTTGACCCTGGGTTGGGAAGATCCCTTTAAGGAAGAAATGGCAACCCACTCCAATATTCTTGCCTGAAAAATTCCAAGGACAGAGGAGCCTGGCGGGCTATAGTCATGGGGTTGCAAAGAACTGGACATGACTGAGTGACTGGGCACACGCACACAGAGCTTCAGTAAGTGACACCCTCTCCCTAAGCCTCTCTCTTACTACCGAATGAAGCTCCCTGTTTGATTTCATTTAGGTTTAACACTCCATGTTAACCCCCTGGCTCCTTACCTGAGAATCCTTATTGTAGACAGGTCTAACAGCCATCCTCCCACCCCTGAACTGGTTATACTGAATTCCCCTACCAAAGGCCCTGGCCACCACCACCACTCTTATTTTTCCCTCAGATCTTCCTTCCTTTTCACAAGCACCCTTCGGTCCTTTTGGGGAGGCAATTCCATATGATCCTCCAAGATCCCCATGTCCTCTCAAGTCTAGATTCATCCTCTTACATACACTTCTCTCCGGTATTCACAATAGGGAGGCTCTATGGAAAGCCCCAAATAATCCAATCCAACATTTTGATGCACTAAAGAAGCTAACTTTATCAGTTATAATAACAGAATGGGAGAAAATATTTGCAAACATGTATCTGCCAATGGACTGGTAACAAGAATATATAAAGAACTCTCAAAGTTCACCAAGAAAACAACCAACTCAATTTTTAAAATGAGCAAAAGGTTTAACAGACTCATCACCAAAGATATATGAATGGCAATTATGTAAATGAAGAGCTGCTCAACACCACTGGAATTTAGAGAAATACCAAGTAAATTCAGACTTCCCTGGTAGCTCAGCTGGTAAAGAATCCACCTGCAATGCAGGAAACCCTGGTTTGATTCCTGGGTCAGCAAGATCCCCTGGAGAAGGGATAGGCTACCCACTCCAGTATTCCTGGGCTTCCCTGGTGGCTCACATAGTAAAGAATCTGCCTCCAATGCAAGAGACCTGGGTTGGGAAGACACTCTGGAGGAGGGCATGCCAACCCACTCCAGTGTTCTTGCCTGGAGAATCCCCGTGGACAGAAGAGCCTGGCGGGCTGAAGTCCATCAGGTTGCAAAAAAGTTGGACGCAACTGAGCAACTAAGCGCACACCAAGTAAAACCACAAAGAGACAGCACTACATACCTAATGGAATGACTCAAATGCTTTTTAGAAAAAGAAAGAAATTAACAATATCAGATAGTGTAAAGAATGTGGAGCAACTGGAACTCTCTCATACATTCCTGATAGGAATGCAAAAACGGTAAGATCCTCAGTTTAGCAGTTTCTTAGAACATTAAACATATACTTAAGACATGACCTGGCAATCCCATCCCTATGTATTTACACAAGAGAAGTGAAGACATATATCCACACAAAAATCTATAGACAAACATTTATTGCAGTCTTATCGATAGTTGTCGAAAGCTGGGAACAACTCAAGTGTCCATCAACTGGTGAATGAAAAAAATATTGTGGTATAGACATAAATAAGTGCTCAACAATAAAAAGGAATGAGTTACTAATCCATAAAATAGCATGGATGAAACGCATAAGAACACAAAGTGAAAGAAGTCAGACTCCAAAGACCACCCAGTGAGCAGAGCTTAGATCAGTGATTGCCAGCAGCTGGGGTGGAAGGAAGCCCTGACTAGAAAGGGACCCAAAGGAACTTTCTGCGGTGGTGAAAGTATTCTGTATCTTGACTATCTATGGCTATCACTACATGACTATGTTACACTTGTCAAACCGATAGAAACGTATACCTTAAAAGGATGAACTTTACTGAATACTAATTATACTTCAATAAACCAACAAAAAATATATATAATCTCCCTCAGAAAAGAATAATAGCTCACCTCCAGCATACAGGAGTTAACGCAACAGGTAAGGACATGGGTTGGGTAAGGAGGTGAGGAATTTTAAGAAGGCACAGGCCAGCAGGCCCAGAAGCCAAGAACACAGGGCACCTGGGGGAGGCAGGGAACCACCAGGAAGGCTGGAAACTAGAGGGGACACTGGGAGGCCCAATGAAAGATAGAGCGGAGGGCCTACTGGCTGATGCCATGAGGAGTGGGATAAAGAGTTGGAGAAGACAGTCACACCAAGCAAATAAGTAGAAGTAAGTAAATATACCGAGGATAAGAGTAACCCAATTTTCTCCCTAACTGGGAATGTATTTCCAATAATGGAAAGAGGTTGGCTGGATTTAAGATGGAGTTATAGATGTGAACTTTGGTTTTTACAATATAAATAAAACTCAAGGTTTTATAATATAAAATACATAATATATATACACATTTACACACACCTATAAACATCATACATTTGCACATACTACATATATATACAGACAAATCTAGAAATTACAGATGGACATGTATGGTGTGTGTGTACATATTTACTTACACATATTTTCTAGCTCTGTCTGCTGAGAGAGCCAAGAGGCAATGACATCCCAGTAGCACCCAGACTATGGTCTCTAATCTCTCTCATCCACTTAAAAGAACCAAGCCTCCTTGGAAATGGCTGATTCCAGGGCTAGTGCAGGAAAAGGATAAGATAAGTTTGGAAAATCTTCTTGTGCCAGAATGTCAAGAGACACTGAAGAAGCCAGTATAAATTGCGTCCTACTGGCCAAACTGGGAACAGCCTGAAGATTAAGAACAATTATAGAAATGGATTTCAAACCATAGAACACAGTAGGAATCCATGAGTTCATACTGACAGAAATAAACAAATAAAGGAAAATTCTTCTTTACAGTAAAATGGTAACTGATAAATATAGACAGATTGATAGAGAATCACAATTTGGCAACTACTACAGAAGTGGCTGGTTCAGGATGTTAGACAGAGCTCTGATGAGGAATAGGCTAGTCGTATAACCTCAAAGTATCTTGCCACAGATAATAATCATTAACTGTAAGAGAAAAACTGGTGAACTTAATGTGGAGAAACTTGGCAAATACCAAGTAAACCAGGAGATCAAGGTTAACATCACCGGTGGCAGGATGGGTATACACTGTTTGCCTCCAGGTCTGATGCACTGGGAAGAGCACAGAATGTTTCTGTGCCATTCCTGCCAAAAGTGACATGAACTGTTATCATGGAGAACCAGAGACAGACCTAGACACGTCAAAAATGTCAAGGACATGAAAGAAAGGCAAAGACTAAAGAACTGTTCCAGACTGAAAGACTGAGAAGATACTAAATGTAACGCACACATTCCTAGAGAGGATCCTGGACCAAAAAGGAAAACGAGACACTATAAGGACAACTGTCAAAGTGTTAACGGGGCCATGGATGGATGGTAACATATCAATAGTGATTTCCTGATTTGGAGAGTTATATACTGGTTATGTGAGAAAGTCCTACTTGGGGGAATACACATTGAAGTGTTTGGTTCAAAAAAGTTCAGAAAAGGAATAATGATAAAGGGTATATGTTCACATACACACACATACATGAAGAGTGGGCAATGAACCAAAAGCAATAAATTACTAACAACTGGGGAATCTGAGTAAAAGGAATATTGGATTTTTTAGCTTTTGTTTTGGCAACTTTTCTCTAATGGTGAAATTATTTCCAAATAAACTATTAGAGGAAAAATAATAGCCACCTACTGCCCGGAATTGTGCAGTGTGCAATAATTTTTATCTTCACAACAAAAGCTGATCTTAAAGCTCAGAAAGTTGAAACCTGGTCCGAGGTCCTCCAGCAAACAAGTGCTGGACCCATCCTAACCCAGGTCCACAAACTCTAAAGCCTTCAATCTTCTGCCACACCATGCTGCCTCATTCCACAAACAGGCAACCACTGTTTACCGAGGGACACGCCAGCATCTGTGCTGATCACTGAGAATGTGAAATGAATCAGACCGTTTCGGCCCTCAAGGTATTCAGCCTAAAGACACAGACAGATTTGTGAAGTAGTAAAGGGTTATAGACACTGTCTGTCATTACTTGTCCAGCTGGCCCTCACTCTACCCCAACAAAAGTATGACCCATTAGAGGGTGGAAGGTTACTTTTGAGATGTATAGGACAAAGAGACCATGGCCACATGGAGCAGGCTTAGGTCACACAAGGGAGAGGTCCCTACCTGACCCGACACACACACACTCCCTCACTCGCTCTCTTTCACTCTTTTTCTCTACTCTCTCCCTCCTCCAAGGCCTGAACTGCCCAAAAGAAAAAAAGGGGGAAGGGGAGCAGACATCCAAGTATATTTAGGAGTCTCAAACTATTCTTCCCCTTAGGTTTTCATCATCCCCAGAGGTAGTCTGTGTTTTGTTTCAGCTCAGTTCAGTTCAGTCGCTCAGTCGTGTCTGACTCTCCGCGACCCCATGAATCACAGCACACCAGGCCTCCCTTTCCATCAAAAGGGGTCCTTTTAATAATGAGTGGTAGCTGTGGTGGGCAGAGAAGGCAATGGCAAGCCACTCCAGTACTCTTGCCTAGAAAATCCCATGGACGGAGGAGCCTGGTAGGCTGCAGTCCGTGGGGTCGCGCAGGGTCGGACACGACTGAGCGACTTCACTTTCACTTTTCACTTTCACACATTGGAGAAGGAAATGGCAACCCACTCCAGTGTTCTTGCCTGGAGAATCCCAGGGACGGCGGAGCCTGGTCGGCTGCTGTCTATGGGGTCGCACAGAGTCGGACACGACTGAAGTGACTTAGCAGCAGTAGCAGCAGCTGTGGTGGGACTAGAGCTGCTTGGCCCAGCTGACTGGAAAGGATTACTGCCAAGTCATACCCTTGCTTTCCAGTGGTTTTCTACTCAAGAGCAAAAAACAACTCGTGTGTGAAAGAGACCAAAAGTCTGAATCTCTACCAAAGTACAAGAATCAGGTTCAGGAGGATCCCTACTTCGCTGACTCTGAAAGCCCAATTTACCCCCACAGGAAGTGGGTTTTACCATCAATTATGTGCAAATTAAGTGGTTTTCTTCTCTGGTTATAAATCAAGTGAGGGAGGGTGTGAATGGGGACGGGGAGGGGCGAGAGGGTAGAGGGGTAAGGAGCGAGAGAGGGTAGAGGGGTGAGGAGGTGGAGGGGTGCGGGGGTGCTGTGCCTCTTGGTACTGTTATGAGTTTCACAATGGCTTGGGTTCAGATCACACATCACCTAAGTCAAGGGGAGGAGGGAGACACAAAACACACACTGGTTACACAACAGTATAAAGGACAGTCACTGCCCTCAGAAAACTTACTGTTTAGCTGTTGCTGCTGTTAAGTCACTTCAGTCGTGTCCGACTCTGTGTGACCCCTTAGCAGGGGACGATAAATTTTTAAAAAGAGTACTGTGGAAGATCCGCAAAGAATACCTTCTAGATTGCAATAGGACCAGGATTAGGGAAGGCTTCCTTGAAAAGGGATCAACACCGAGATGAGATCCAAGGAACAAAAGTGGACTGACCTAAAACTGCCAGGTCTGCACATGTATGTGTTTTATTTGCTAGAGAATTTTCTAAGAAGGCAGGTAAAAAGAAATATAAGAAAAGTATATGCAAAAGCAAAGAGGGAAAAGAAATAGCAAGTGATGCCATCGTGTTGGGACATAAATACAAAGAAAGAAGCCTGGGAAAGGTTTTTAGTAGTTTCATAATATTTGATCACAACAATTCTATGGTAGTTATTATTAGCTTCAGTTTACTAATGAGAAAACTGAGGCTTGAGAAAATTTAGGTCAATTGGACAAGGTAACACAACAAATGAGTGGCAGGTTTGCTGTAAAACCCATCCTCTCTCTCTTCTACTCCCTTGAGAGTTTTACCCAGAACATGGCTAACTCCTTGGATTTCCAGACAAACCACCTATTCCCTGGATATTCAACCCTTGCTATTTAACACTTTCAAAATCCGAACCGTCACCAAAGTTAATGTTAGCTCCATTTAGAGGACAATCCTTTCTTTAGTTCAGTTCAGTCGCTCAGTCATGTCTAACTCTTTGCGACCCCATGAATCACAGCATGCCAGGCCTCCCTGTCCATCGCCAACTCCCAGAGTTTACCCAAACTCATGTCCATCGAGTCGGTGATGCCATCCAACCACCTCATCCTCTGTCGTCCCCTTCTCCTCCTGCCCTCGATCCTTCCCAGCATCAGGGTCTTTTCCAATGAGTCAGTTCTTCACATCAGGTGGCCAAAATACTGGAGTTTCAGCTTCAACATCAGTCCTACCAATGAACACCCAGGACTGATCTCCTTTAGGATGGACTGGTTGGATCTCCTTGCAGTCCAAGGGACTCTCAAGAGTCTTCTCCAACACCACAGTTCAAAAGCATCAATTCTTCGGCGATCAGCCTTCTTCACAGTCCAACTCTCACATCCAAACATGACTACTGGAAAAACCATAGGCTTGACTAGACGGACCTTTGTTGACAAAGTAATGTCTCTGCTTTTTAACATGCTGTCTAGGTTGGCCATAACTTTCCTTCCAAGGAGTAAACGTCTTTTAATTTCATGGCTGCAGTCACCATCTGCAGTGATTTTGGAGCCCCCCAAAATTAAGTCATGCACTATTTCCACTGTTTCCCCATCTATTTGCCATGAAGTGATGGGACCAGATGCCGTGATCTTAGTTTTCTGAATGCTGAACTTTAAGCCAGCTTTTTCACTCTCCTCTTTCATTTTCATCAAGAGACTCTTTAATTCTTCTTCAGTAAAATCTAGTAATACTTTTTGTTTTCACCAATGCAGATTTCAATACAAAAAAATAAAACATTTTCCCCCTTATGCTGCAGAGACCTCAAAAGCTTAAGGCAGCAGTAAGAAGACAGCCCACGCAGAATTCATTGTATACTCTGTAATGCACAACACATCAGCATCTATTTTATCTGGCAGCAGGAAGAGATATAAGTTAGGGCCCCACAATTATCCCTGTAGAAAGGCACAGCAAAGGGAATGCAGGCATAACAGCTACAATAATGGTAACACAAATAGCCATCTATACTTAGAGCCAGTCACGCCAAGAGCTCTCAACCACCCACATCCCTCATGCCGCCTCTCCCCCCATGCAGGTGGGCCAATTCCTTGCCATTCTTCTCCATCCCACATAATTCCACAGGAAGAGAGACTCTGCTGCCAGGAGTGGGAAGCAAAGTAAGCTGCTGTACTTCTGAACACAAAAGCCCAAAAAGTAATGGTCCTACCTCCCTATCCTGTGTTCTACCCATTAAAGCAGGGTTTCCCTATTTCTTCTAGAACTGTCTAAAACACAGAGACTTGCAGCTCCCCTTACAGCCCCCAGGTCCCGTTCTCTGACACTCTCCCATCCCAGTTAGACTGGGTACCCTCTCCTCCACACCAACATCTACTCACCTCTCTGCACTGAGCACATCACAGGTCTGCCTGGGATCAGTCTCCCCATCACACCAAGAGCTCCCAAGGACAGGGGCTGTCCTTCAATCTGCCTCCCTGCACATGGGCAACAGCTAGCACAGTGCTGGCCGAACAGGGGCTGAATTAGGTTCACGGGGTACATACAAGGACTGCAGAATGAAACAGGAAGTGGGCAGTGGAAAAGGAAATGGTTCAACAATAATCTGAGGTCTGAGGATCCAGGATGTCTCAACAGACAGCATGGTACGGTCTATACGCTGGACCGATAGGTTGAGTGCAAAATTTACATTAAAAAAAAAAAAAATCAGCCTTTCATTGTCTTTAATAGAGTGCTCTAGAACAAAAGATACCACAAAGAGTATCATTTAAAGAAGGAAAGAAAGAAAAACCCTAACTAACCATAATTATTAGTTTGTCCCTCAGCAATAAGAGAGTGTAGCCTACAAACAACGACCACAGCCCTACCACTCTGCCCCAGTTCCCAGCACACACAGCTTTTCAGGGTTCTTTGGGAGGGTCGGTAGGGAGGTACTTTTTGCCCACCGCTTCCTCTTACCTTCCCCACTCTTCCTTCCTCCTACAACCTACCAAAGAAAACAATGACTGTACTGCAATACCTAAGAATCTCCAGAAAGATATCTCCCCAGTTCTCGTAAGCTCTCCTTGAGGGCTGCTGGCAAGATCAGCAATTTGTTCCCAATTATAACAGACTTCATCTGGGTGATGAATGTACTCAGCAATTCAACAAAGTGCTGGAAACGATGGATGATCTCAAAACCAGGCTCTGGCAGCACATTCCCAATCCGCCTGCAGCTCCACAACTGCAGGGTTTAACCAGACTCTTCCTTTGCTCTAATCCATAAGCCACTTCCTCCCCCAGGGACATCTGCTCTCCAGTATTCCTTACCCATTCCACTTGTCAAAATCAAACAGAACCTGCTAAAGAGCTAAGATGGGGAAAGGATCTAATAAGGTCCTGAGGTTGTTTCAGTTTAAACCCTGTGGCCATATTTTCTTGGATTTTTTTTTTCCTATTGAACAAAAATTACAGTAATTACCTTAGAGAGGTGCCAAGTTTTACTAGATTTTACTTGGAATCATTGTAATGAGATATCTGAGACAAAAGCAACCTCAGAAATAATCTCATCATAGCCTCCCATTTCACAGAGGGAGAAAGGCTCAGAGAAGTTAAGAACTGCTGAACTACAGTTACACAAAGGAATTCCCTGTAATGTCAGATCCTAAAAGGCAAGAGTTGTATCTAATTCATCTCCAGGGCCGACAGCGCTCAGGGCTTGATAAGTGGCTGGCGAACTGAACCGAACAAACACAACTGATTAGTCACAGGACTATGACCCCATGACATTTCACTTCAAGTACACTGTGTTCTCATCGTCTGTGACTAGAAAGCTAGGATCTATGGATGATGGTTTACACACACAGCAGACTCTATGGAATTCAGGCTCTCTCCTTCCTCAACCACTAGGTACACTCCCTTCATCTCTGACACCATTTGTAAGATTTCCAACCTCTTTACGTTCCAACTGTTCTAAAAAGCATATACATTTCTAAACCGATTTCCTAAAATTATCTTCCACTCCGATACTTTTAGTTCTCTTCAATTGCCTTCTTAATCTCCTTAATGACTATCCTCTTTGGGATTCCTCCTCAGGTCTTCAGCAAACCACAACCTGTCTCACCTCCCATGCCAGGCCCCCTAAGCCAAAGGTTCTCAACTTTGACTGCATACTGAAGTCACCTGGGGAAGTTTTCATAAAACTGCTGATTCCTGGGTCCCTCCCTCAGAGTCCCTGATTTCATTGGTCTGGGTTTCAGTTCAGTCCAGAAAGCTCAGTGGTGTCCCACTCTTTGAGACCCCATGGTCTGGGTTGGGTATGGCCTTTAAATAAGCTCCCTAGGTGATTCTAATGCACAGCTAGCTAACACTGAGAACTTCTGCCTTGCACCCTCAGAAATTCACTGCCTGGTCCATTACATACTCCAAAAATAACTACTGCTGACTGTCCTAGACTTGCAAAATGTTAGACTGCCCTGTGCCTGGCACATGTGCTGCTAGACGAAAGGTACTTTAGAATCATGCCCTGGATTCACATCTGTCTGATAATAAAAATGCTTTGGTAAATATGTCGGCAAAGCTCTATAAATCACTAATGACGATGAATGGCCAGATCCTGCTAAGACTACACAGGGGAAAAAGTTGTATTGGAGTTTTCTGACTCAGAAACACATTTAATTTCTGATCTTTTACCAAGAATTCAAGGTCCTTCAAATCCAAATGGTCTTTAGGTATCAAAAACAGCCTTCTGTGGCCAACCCCAAGAAGCACAAGATATGTCATGTATTTTCATGCCTCCATGCTTCAGCACATATTAATCTCTATCTGCTTGAAAAACTCCTATTCATTCTTCAAAGTTCAGTACAAATGCCTCCTTTAGTCATTCATTCAACAAATACTGAGAATCTACTAAGTGGCAGGCATTTCTCTAAGCTCTGGAGATACAATGTTGAACAAGACATAGTCACTAGTCTCACAGTGCTTATATTCTACTTGGGAAGCCAGAGAGTAAACAAGGAGACAAATTAAAATAATTCCAGATGGTGGTTAAGTGATATGAAGAAAATAAAATAACATACCATTATAGAGTAATAATGGGCGCTAACTTTCCCCAAAGGCAGACTCACTGTGTATCTCAAGACCACATCAAGAACAAGGGGCTTTACCATATTTCTTTTACACTCCCAGCATGCACTCTTAGTACACACACAATGAATATCTTGAATGAATTAAAAAACCCAGGGTAAGGAAAAAGGTAGAAGTTAAAAAAAAAAAAAGTTTCATAATCAACTAAGAGTTAAGAAACATGAACCCTCACCTAAGTTTCTCCCACTACCTACAAGATTTGGGGCAAGGCCCTTCCTCCCTTGTATAAAATAAGTAGACTGGATTAGACTGGGGCTGTAACACTCACCAGAGGAAACAGAAAAGAGAAGCATGCAGGTAGAGCCCTGTAGCGGTGGGGCTAGTAAGTTGTTTCTAAAGCTCCAGTAGAGTGGCCCTCACAGGACCCCAGGGCCAGTATGGTGGAGAGAAGCCAGAAATCTGTATTTCATGTGAGCTCTGATAGTGTTTAAATATTACATCCAAATGTCTTTAAAATACTGTGATAACCAAACAAAACCCCTTGTGGAAGGGCCAGACCATAGACTTACAGTTTGCAACCTCTATACTAGATTGCCTCTGAGTCCTTCCTGGTTCTAACAGTCCACGGCTCTAGAATGAAATGTCCTTACAGAAAAACACTAAAGACGACACAACAGGATTAGAGGACGAAGAGAGAAAAGAACACGTTTCTACTTGTGTTCTACTTAGATCACAGAAGAGCCTTCTTCATAATCCATCAGTCAGTAAATCCTCGTTACTTGGAAAGAAAATATTGCATCCTGGACAATAAAAAGACTGACTCCAGCCTTTCCTTTAGGTTATAAGAGCCACGCACATGTGCTTAATAAATATTCCTATCCCAAGCAGTCAGGAGTGCTTAAAGAGGTACAACTCATGTGCGCACACACAGACACACACACCCCACAAAGCAAGGAAATCAATTATGCTGAAGACTGGCAAGATGCCCCAAAGACACAGCAGGAATTTGATACGAACAGCGGGATGAGGAAGGAGAATGAATAATTCACTCTCCCTGATTCACTTAACCAAGTGCTGTCAGGCCCAAGCTGAGGCCCACAGCTCTCAGGCTGGGCTCCCTCATCTGCAAGCAACACGAGCTCCTGTCTGAATGGAAAGCCAACCATGCTGGCTCAGAGGTGGGAGAGGGAAGACACGACTGACTGGCACCCAGAATGAGTCACGTTCTCTTTCTTTGCCCAATTCATCACAAAAGACCACACTTGAAAGCGAACAATGTTTTCACACTGCCATTAGCAAAGGAAAAAGAACATGCATATTTTATTCATGCCCACCCTCCTCAAGGAGGCCTCCATTAGACGAGAAAGTCAAAGGAAATAAGACAATGGGGAAGGACAAGGAAAAAAGTACTGGCCAGTATATACAATATGGCTAAATGGCTGACAGTATATACATACATCTTCCTTGTGGCTCTGACGTTAAAGAATCTGCCTGTAATATGAGACCTGGGTTTTTGATCCCTGGGTTGGGAAGATCCCCCTGGTGAAGGGAAAGGCTACCCACTCCAGTATTCTGGCCTGGAGAATTCCATGAACTGTATAGTCCATGGGGTAGCAAAGAGTCAGACACAATAGAGCAACTATCACTTTTCCTTACCCCTACTGTCCTGCTTCCAAGGATGAAGAAAGTTCCCAATGTTAACTATCTTTAAATTACCGATTATAACTGGTTTATGAACTGCTTATCAATAGATTAACCTAAGCTCCACAGTATTTTTAGACACACGCTATTCTGAAAACAGATACAGAACTATCCTATCAATCAGTCATCACAAAATCTGTTGGAAACCAGGACTTTGCACTATAGATTAAAAAAAAAAAAAAAAGTTGCTACAGAAATGACCTAGGGAAGAAAAAAGAAAACAGCCCAACTTGTTTTCATGTGTCTCTATGACAGGTTTGGTGTTTTAGCTTCCTTTTTTGTTTGTTTTTAATGACAAGGATGAAATATTTGTAATCACTCAACATTTAAGGCCCTCAGATCTACAATACTCACCAAGGCAAGTAATTTTTTCAGCCTTGCACTGGTGAACAACACAAGAATGTATTAAATTCTGAATACCACAGTACTAACATCGTGCTGGTATAAAACTCAAGGGAAGAAAACAAATATGTGAGGTTCCTCAAATCCTTCTAAGGCTGTGTGTGAAGATATACAGGTTCTGTGTAAGAAATGGATCTTAAATATTATACTAGTTGAGTAGCAGGAAACAGATTTTATTAAGCAATTACTACCACAGATAAGCTGAAACTGCAATACTTTGGCCACCTCATGCGACAAGTTGACTCACTGGAAAAGACTCTGATGCTGGGAAAGGTTGGGGGAGGGAGGAGAAGGGGACGACAGAGAATGAGATGGATGGATGGCATCACCGACTCGATGGACATGAGTTTGAGTGAACTCCGAGAGTTGGTGATGGACAGGGAGGCCTGGCGTGCTGTGATTCATGGGGTCGCAAAGAGTCAGACACGACTGAGCGACTGAACTGAACTGAACCACAGGTAAGTGCACTTAAGAATGAGCTCACATTTTTAAAAACCATTTAAAAAATTAACCTGACTCCTCCTAGTTACCAAAAGCAACCACTTCTCTAAAAATCAAATGTCTGAAAAAGAGATGATCTAGCCCTGAAAGCAAAGATGAAACAGTATTTCTTTTTAAAGGGGGTAATTAAGTAACAATGTGTTCCTTCTGGTGCTAATAACCAAATTTTCCTGTTTACATCAAGTCAATCCCTGGGAATTAGTCTGTGAGCCTGTCATAAAGAGGTGTGTGATACAACAGCAGTGACTCAGATCACAGACCCTATCAGAGGACACGGCGACTAGACCGGACAGAAACCTTCTGCTCACATCCCACGTTACAGATCACAATCCGAGGGTTCACAAGGCAAGTTCCTGAGGGTAGCAGACAGAAAAGGGCCCCTGATTTCAAAATGATTAACAACTGGTGCATCTAGAAATTAGATAACACAAAGTCTTACCTGCCATTTCTCTTGTCTTGTCAAAGAGTAAGTAGTAAGGCTACTGTTGATTAATTTTAATAAGCTGGAAATGGATGACAATCTTACCAGAATAAAAATAAAATTTATTCTTTTATTTGGTGAGTTAAGGGCAATGGAATTTATTTTTAAAGCTCCCCAGAAGATGGACTTCCCTGTGGCTAGGTTGGTAAAGAATCCACCTGCAATGTGGGAGACCTGGGTTGGGAAGATCTCCTGGAGGAGGGCATGGCAACCCACTCCAGTATTCTTGCCTGGAGAATCCCCATGGACAAGAAGCCTGGCAGCCTACAGTCCATGGGGTTGTAAAGAGTCAGACACGACTGAGCAACTAAGCACAGCATCCTAGAAGATGCTAGTGGGCAGCCAGGACTGAGAAACATGGGCCTACCTCAACATGGAAACTAACCACTTAGGGTTACTTAACTAGTGGAACCAAAGGTAACACATTAAGAGGAGGTTTGGCTTCTGAATACAACTTAGCTTGAAATGATTATCTCCAGCAAAAGAACCAAATGCCTCACAGTGAGCATTCACCCTGAAAATCCAGGACATGTTTTCTATACAGATAGGGTTCTTTGAGTTCTGAAATCCTATCATCTATCTGACCATTAACCATCCAATAAATATTGGCCCTTCTACATAGCTTGTGTTGTGCTAGAAGACGATAGTTTAAAAAGGAAAAAAGACCAAAGCATCGTCCTTACCCTCAAGGAACCTACTAGTACCAGATCAAAGTAGGTGGGCATTTATAACACAGTGAGATAAAAGCTAGAGAGGGAAAAGTACAAGATACTATGACGGCAGGCAGGAGAGTCCCTGCCCCATTTAAGACATTTGACAAAAGGTTTGCAAAGAAAACTGACCTCTAAACCAAGAGCTTAGAGATGAGGGTAGGCAAGTACAGGTGGAAGAGAAACTTACAGCAGTACCTTCAAGCAGAGGTGCATGGTCTATGTATGAGTGGGTGGAAGGTTTGGGAGATGAGGTAGGAGCCAGATCACCAGCATCATTTAATGGGACTAACGGCAACAATGTGATGACAGCTGTTGTAGAAGGATCACTCTCAGAAAGATCCCTGCGATGCAGTGATGTGGACACAAAAGGCAAAACTAAAGGCAGAAAGACCACTGTGGAAATGGTGACACGAGTCACTGACTTACACCAGGGCAGAGTTCTGCAGAAAGAGCAGATGAGGAGAGGTCAGTTTTAGACACGCTGGCTCTGAAGGAACTATGGGGCATCCACTCGGAGATGCACCTAGGCATCCGGAGACAGACACCTGAAGTGCAGAGAGAAGATGCAGGCCATGTGGAGGCTGTCAGCATAGAGACGATCAATAAAGCCTTAGCAATGGAGACCCAAGCCCACAGAGAACATGTATAACACAAACAGAAGAAGGCCTCAGTTCAGTTCAGCTCAGTCGCTCAGTCGTGTCCAACTCTTCGCGACCCCACAAATCACAGCACGCCAGGCCTCCCTGTCCATCACCAACTCCCGGAGTTCACTCAAACTCATGTCCATGGAGTCAGTGATGCCATCCAGCCATCTCATTCTTGGTCGTCCCCTTCTCCTCCTGCCCCCAATCCCTTCCAGCATCACAGTCTTTTCCAGTAAGTCAACTCTTCGCATGAGGTGGCCAAAGTGTTGGGAGTTTCAGCTTTAGCATCAGTCCTTCCAATGAAGAGAAACCTAAATAACAGCAAGTTTTAAATGGCAGGTTGAGGAAAAGATTAAGAAAGAGGACTGGCAGAGAAAGAAACATTTTTTAAGGATGGTGCCAGAGAAGCTTGGGGGAAGAGGCATTTCAGGGACACAGAATATAGAAAGAGTCACTGGATTTAGCCACAAGGGAGTTACTGGTGACACTGGGGAAAGAGTTTCAATATTGTGGTTGAGGAAGAAACCTGACTACAATGGGTTCAAAAAGTACAGATAATTATTTCAAGAAGTTGGTTTGCAGAAGAGAGAAGAATGAAAAGGAGCTGGAAGGTGAAGGAGACTGAAGGACTAAATATGGTAGATCTTATTTCTTTTTAATGAGATAAGCATGCATAAACTTGATAAGAAAAGATACAGAAGAGCAGATTTTAAAGTCTAAAAAAGAGATTCAAGTAGGATTCACCATAAAAAGAAAGAAAGATACATCTTTCACTACAACAGATGAAATTTGTAGGTTTGGGGGCAGGAAGTTAAAAAATTTCCAATTTCATAGCTTTTATTCCATCCACCTGCAATGCAGAAGATGCAGGTTCAGTCCCTGGGTCGGGAAGATCCCCTACAAAAGGAAATGGAAACCCATTCCAGTATTCTTGCCAGGACAATCCCATGGACAGAAGAGCCTGGTGGGCTACATATAGTCCATGGCATTGCAAACGAGTCGGACATGACTTAGCAACTAAACAACAATTTCATCTATAAATTAAGAGGCAGGATTTCTTTCTGTAAATGAAAAGACAGTGAATGTAGGATAATGAGGAACATCTGAAACAGCCATTGTGTCAAGTTCCCAAGAGAGGTCACTCAAAAACAGAAAGACTACCAGACAGGAGTCAAGTGTCCAGGAAAGGTTGGAAATCACAAAGGCAGACATCTATATCGATCTAGGCCTGGGGTTTACTAGGTAGGGAAAACCAAACAAAAACAAACAGAGGATACCGGCCAAAGAGCTATTTAAGCAAAGAACCCTGAAATCCAAGCAAGATAAGGAAGGAAGCAAAAACAAGGGAGTCAAAAGACAGAGCGAGGGCAGAGAAGACCAAGGCTGTGCATTACTCAGTGACATTTTGGAAAAAGACGTGGTGGGCGTAAATGAAAGCGAGAACTGGAAGAGTCTTCATGAGAAATAAGATGCCCGTCTAAATTTTCAGAAATGAAGCAGCTCCAGACTGACAGGACCCAAAGTGCATCCTCAGAATAGGTGCTAAATGGGCAACTCATGGCAGGGGAGCTGATTTAATTAAAGAACCGAAAGACTGGGACTAACTAAGGTGCTGGGTCCATCTGGACACTCTCTGAAGACAATACCATTACGTGAGGTAGGGCCAAGGTACCAAGATCCAAGAGTCAAGGTAGTTTTCTTCTCTTTTTCAAATAAGGAAAAGTAATCAATAAGCCACAGTACCTAGTAAGGGAAGAGGGCAGATTACTAGCCAGATTACTAGAGTTTGAACGCAGCTTCACCGAAAGGTAGGCGATTCGATAGGAGCGCGGGAGAGGGAAGAGAGTGGACAGGATTCTGACCTCCCCACTGCAGGGGGACAAGAGGGACATGCCAGGTCCTTGGAAAGAAACCACATGAAGTCAAGAGAAAAGGGCAGAAATAACATGCAGTTAAAAGGCTGAGGGTGAAGAAATCTGTTTACTATGCAACAGAGAAAATGGGATAGTCGATGAGGGAAGAAGTCACTGGAAGGTCAGGTCAGGAGAGAAAAACCATCAAGTCAGGCCTGAGATCACAGGGATACACAGATGGCCATCGCTGCTGACATTCTGGATGCTGACCAAGGAGTGCAGAGTTGAGAGGAATGATCTGTTTGGCTGCTGCAAGACTTCTAAAAAAAACTAAAAACAAAAGAGTCCCAACAATTCCTTAATAGAAAACTGGAGGGCGCAGAAGGGCTTGGGCTTTTTGAAAGGAGTCAGCATTAGCCAAGTTTCAGTGACCCAGAGGCTAAGCTGTAGGCCGAAGGCAGGCTCTGTGAATCCCACGTGGGCAGCCTCTGATGGTGGGAGAAGGGGGGTGGCCTTAGGCTCTTCGAGGAAGAACCTGGCCTGGAATATCTATTTTACCACAGCAGACAAGGAAATTCTCTGAGTGGAGTCAGTTATGACCTGGACCCACGTGGGCTGACAAGAACAGGCACGAGAATCAGGCTGCTGCTGCTTCCAATAAATAATGTCAAATAAATTTTATGAGAGGCTCGAGATTCAAGAATTTTGATGCCTCTAATTAAACAAATGAATAAGCTAACCGATTAATTTTTTCACAAATCTAACATATGTAACTGCTCCTGTGCTAAGTGCTTTACTTGCAGTATCTCATTAGTTTTCACAACCCTATGAGGTGGAAACTATTATTAACATTTTACAGATGAAGGAATCAAGTCTCAAAGAAATTAAGAAACTTGCCCAAGGTTATAAATGTATTAAGCAGCAGAGCAAATAGGACTCTAAACCCCAAATTCTTACCCATGAGCTCTATGCCTGACTCTCACCACACCAGTGGATGCTGACAATATATCTAAGTACAAAGCTTGCAATGTGGGAGACCTGGGTTCAATCCCTGGGTTGGGAAGATCTGGAGAAGCAAAAGGCTACCCACTCCAGTATTCTGGCCTGAGAATTCCATGGACTGCATACTCATGGAGTCGGAAACAACTGAGCGACCTTCACCTCACGGAGCCTCTCGAATACACAACTCAAAATACAGTTACTAGTAGGGAGATTATAAAGAATCAAAAGGCATAATCCTCAAGAAAATTAAGTCTAGTAGAGAGACAAGAGGCTTCCCTGGTGGCTCAGATGGTAAAGAATCTGCCTGCAATGCGGGAGACTCTGGTTCGATCCCTGAGTTGGGAAGATCCCCTGGAGGAGGGCATGGCAACCCACTCCAGTATTCTTGCTTGGAGAATCTCCATGGACAGAGGAGCCTGGCGGGCTGCACTCCATGGGGTCGCAAATAGTTGGACACGACTGAGCGACTAAGCACAGCACACAAAGAGACAAGAGATAGTCACCAAAAAAAAAAAAGGGAAAGCAACAATTCAAAACTACTTAAGTACCAAGATCATGATAAGGATAACAAAGGTTTAAAAGATAGCTAGATGAAACAGATTTTTAATTCTCTCTCCAAAGCAATAAACTCTCTAACAGCCCATTCATCTAAGCTTTCAGACTTCCCAAACTTGAGAGATAATGTTAAATTCTTTAGGAAATACCTGAGTAAATCATACCAAAATACTAGAAAAAAAATGAAGTTAAGTGGACTGAAATGAATACTTGCTCTCCTAAATCTTGAACCCTCTACTAACCAACCATTTTCCACTAGCATACTTAGTTTCCATGTACTAAAGCTCCGTTTCGACCCAGAGCAGGCAAAATCGACCTTCACTGATTATGTCTAATGGATCACTGATATCCTACATCTTACATCTTGACACAATCTAAATTTGAGAAGTTTGAGGGTGAGCCCAAAACAAAACAGCCAGCAGGAGGGGAGGCACGGATGAACCCACCACTGGAAACAGCAGCGTGCTCAAAGCACACTCACTCATACAGTGTCTTAGTTCCCATGCTACAGTTTAAGCTACCTATGAGCATCATCTATGTTTTCACCTGGGACACCTCTAAGCCCCTCTCAACACTTTCATTTCGTCTCAAAGGCAAATGAACTCACCTCCTTTTCCCCACTTGAGTAATAAAAAACAGAATGGTACCCTGCCTTCTGTTCGGACCTCTCAGAGGTAGAATGAGTTATGGAATAGTTCTTAAGTGCTCTGAATCTCACCTAAGAGGAATGTGTTATACAAATACACAAGACATTCACCAAGTAACACCCAAACAGCTTATTCCACTACTCAAAATTGCACACATGAACACAGGTACACACCAGTGCTCAAAGTTCAGGCAAAGCTAAACTCATCCTTGCCCCTGATCCCTGAAGGGTCCAATTTGATTATTAGGTCAGAATTTGCATTTTCAAAATGAATCGAATTGTTCCAAATTATACTGTGAAGTAGCAGTTGAGGGTAAAATGGACTTCAACCACTGGACTGACCATCACCAGATGCAGTCAGTGAAATATGGGTATGCCAACAGGGGAAAACAGAAGAAAAACAGGTAAGTGGAGTGGTTCCAAAATAAAACCACAAATTCTTTGACCCTATTCCCTTCAAGAGGTGGAGAATAATTCTCCTCCCCTTGGGGGGAACTAGATTTGGACACTTGCTTCTAACAGAAACGACAGTGTACACCTCAGGAACGCAGTCACAGAACTGCGCTTCTTCACCTGCTCTCTCTCTCTTCACCTGCTCTCTCACTTGATCCCGCCAAGGAAGTTCTGTCATGCAAGGAAGATGCTCAAAGAGCCAAAGAGACAGTCATGTTGGGGCAAGAGAGGGAGGGGGACCCACGCCTCCTGCCAACAGCCAGCGAGGAACTGACAGCCATGAAATGAGCCATCTCGGAAGTGGCTCCTCCGTCCCCGGTCCAAACTTCAGATGACGGCAGCAGCCCAGCCAGCAGCCTGACTGAAACCTCACGAGGAATTCTGAGCCAGAACCACACGGCTAAGTTGCTCCCAAATTTCTCACCCACAGAAACTGTGAGATAATAAAACATTTGTTGTGTTAAGTCAGTAAGTATGAGGTAATTGGTTACACACGCAGGGAAAAATAACTGTAGCACACCAGGCTGTGAATCCCAAACTATCATTAAAGTCCCTCCAAGGTTCTGGAAACAGACACCACCAGAGAGAAGCACACCTGTACTCAAGCAACTTCCTCTTCTCTTCAAGCATGACATCTAACAAATATCCTGAGAGCCAGAAATATGGGCCACTTATGTAATTTAACACTTTCCAGTAGCCACACTTAAAAGGAAATAGATGAGAATAATTTTAACAATATACTTTACTGAAACTAACATCAAAATTTCAACATGTCAGTATAAAATATAGTCAGTATTTTAAAAATTCAATGAAAATTTTTTTGGACTGAGTCTTTATAAACCTAGGGTATATTTTACACTTCCAGAGCATCTCACTTTGGGCAAGTCACATTTCAAGTCCTTGACAGCCACAAGTGGCTACTGTGTAAGACAGAACAGGAGCCCTCCACAGTGGCTCAGTGGTAAAGAATCTGCCTGCCAGTGCAGGAGACACAGGTTTGATCCCTGAACCAGGAAAACCCCACAGGCCACGAAGCAACCAAGCCTGTGTATCGCAACTCCTGAGCCTATGCTCTAGAGCCTGAATGCTGCAAGTACTGAGCTTGTGCGCCCTAGAGTCCATACGCTCCACAAGAAGCCCACGCACTGCAGGTTGACAGCAGCCCTCACCTGCTGAAACTAGAGAAAAGCCTGCACAGCAACGAAGACCCAGCATAGCCAAAAATAAATATATTATAAAAGTAAATAAAATCTTAAAAAAATAGCAGGTCTAGGATTTCTTCTACAGCTTGTTGCCCTTTCAGGAACATGACTGATCAGAGGTAAAAGTAAGAATTTTTTAAAATACCTAAAGGATTCTTTTTTTTCTCTCTCCCTGCTGCTGCTGCTAAGTCACTTCAGTCGTGTCCAACTCTGTGTGACCCCATAGACAGCAGCCCACCAGGCTCCCCCGTCCCTGGGATTCTCCAGGCAAGAACACTGGAGTGGGTTGCCATTTCCTTCTCCAATGTGTGAAAGTGAAAAGTGAAAGTGAAGTCGCTCAGTCGTGTCTGACCCTTAGCGACCCCACGGACTGCAGCCTACCAGGCTCCTCCATCCATGGGTTACTGGAGTGGCTTGCCATTGCCTTCTCCATCTCTCTCCCTACTGAGGTCTTATTTACATTAGGCTCCCGAGCTAGGAAGGAGTGGTCTTCACAGAAGGAAAGAGGGAGTGGACTGTTAAGAAAAGGAAGGACCACCCTGAAAAACTGAAAAGAAACTAATTCCACCAACAAAACATCAACACCAAGAAGCAGGGTGAGTACAGAGCACGTCACAACAATTTTTGATTGCTATTTCCCTCATCATTCATTTACCCTCCCACTACACACACAATCCTAGATCCATCTGAAAAGGAAAGATGCAGTTTGCTCTGAAATGGAAGGTCTGAAAGGGGTGGGTGGGAGCAAAGTAGAAGAACATTTGGCTTTCTCCAAAAACACTTTCTCCAGCACACATTTGCCTCCCCTCCACCGCTTGAAAGGAGGACAAATCAAACCCAGAGCGTTCAGCAGACAGGAATCTCAACAAGAAGATCTGCTCCAGTGCAACCAGAGTCACCCTCTTCCTCCTCCCGCTCCTCCTTCTTGAGAAGCTAGATTCAGACCACTGTGGAAAAAAGCCCAGTTGTGTGAGTCACCGCAGCCATTCCAAGCAGCCTGGGCAAAATCCAGCGGACAGCTGGAAACAGCTGCTGTGAGATCAACTGCAACTGGGCGGGAAGGAGGAAAAAGAGGATGAATTCATAGTTTATCACACACGACCCCATTCTCGCTTCAGAAAAGCTGGCTTTTATTTTCTCTCCCAAACAAAAAGTTTCTTCTCCCTGCTTACTTAAGATTCTTCTCCTAATGAAGGAAGCAACAACAGGCTCACCACCCTGAGACAATGATCCAGTGTGGGACACCACCTCCACCGCGAGTCTCCCACAGTACAGGGTAACCAAGAACCCATCAGGCGAAGTGAAACGAGTGCAAGTCACTCAGTTGTGCCCGACTCTTTGCAACCCCATGGACTATACAGTCCATGGAATTCTCCAGGCCAGAATGCTGGAGTGGGTAGCCCATCCCTTCTCCAGGGGATCTTCCCAACCCAGGGATTGAATCCAGGTCTCCCGCATTGCAGGCAGATTCTTTACCAGCTGAGCTACAAGGGAAGCTCAGGTTCAAGAAACATCAGGTGCGTAGCTGTAAAGGCAAAACACCGTCGACTTGAACAAAACTCTTAAAAAAAAAAAAAAAATCACCAGGAAATAAGAGACTGCTGAAATCTGTCAGAGAAATAGCCCCAGGAAAAGAGGAATTCCACTCTCCTTACACGATAATGATGTCATAAACACTGTTGATTAAGGGAAAATGAAAAAGTGCCAGAGGCAGAGTGTTTCTCTGCACAACCAGAAGGCAACAAGCCTCTAGACCTCTAATCCACTTTCCTACTAGCCAAAAGGATGCAGATCTTCACACATTAGTAGTTGAAGAAAAGGCAGCTGACCCCTGGTCCAGAAACTGTCCTAAAATGGGCAGTGTACCAACAGGTACCTTTCCTAAACCAGAACTTCTTAGAATCTCATGGCTAAGGGAACAACAGGGATTCACTGGCATCTGACACATTTGAACGATCAGTAAGGGGCTCTGGTCATGAGACCCAGGCAACTCGTGAGCACCCTCCTCTACTGGGTCTCTGAACCCCCAGCCATCCTTCAAAAGCCCCATGCCCACAGCTTGTGGTTTTTTGTTTTCGTTTTTTTGATCAACATACACTCCAGGGTGATCAGTCTTGGATTCTTTAGTCACTTTAGACATTCACATGGTAGAAGTAGTGCTGCTGCTGCTGCTGCTAAGTTCCTTCAGTCGTGTCCGAGTCTGTGCGACCCCAAGGATGGCAGCCCACCAGGCTCCCCCGTCCCTGGGAGTGCGTTGCCATTTCCTTCTCCAATGCATGAAAGGGAAAAGTGAAAATGAAGCCGCTCAGTCGTGTCCGACTCTAAGCGACTCCATGGACTGTAGTCCATGGCTCCTCCCAAGGGATTTTTCCAGGCAAGTGTACTGGAGTGGGTTGCCATTGCCTTCTTCCAAAAAGTAGTGCATATCCTCCTAATTCACCAGGCAGATCATCCATGAGTACAGAAGAGCTGCAGCCTTCAGAAGGGGGCTCCAGAGATTTTAAAAACCAATGAAAAGCTCCTTCAGCTCTCCCTGCTGCCCACCTGCCAGCAGTAACGCTGTTTCTAAAGTAAGCTACAAAGACTTAAAGCATCTCTATACCTTCTCCTCCTAGTGTTGTTTTTCACTACAGGACTTTAGTTATTTCTTCCACAAATATTTTTAAGTATTTAAGATATTACATCATACACAGGACCGCTTGCAACTAATTGCTGAAGCCAGTCATTGGTGAACCTATAAATCATGGAAGGAACTGAGTTGGGGAAGGAGCACAGAGGGAAGTCTGAGTCAGCTTCCAGGACCAAGCGAAACTTTTCCTTGGCCTCCCACGTTTAAGATTAAAATAATTAGTATGACAACTTCATAAAAACTTCTTCAGCTGCCATAGCTTATATTTTGGAGCCCCTCTTATTCTCCTTTATGTTTTGTCTTTTCAAGCATACAGCAAATCCAGAAAGACAATTATGGTACAATTTTGTAACAAATACAGACTTTCTTACCAACAAATTAGCGTATGTGACACCATCAATTTCAACTGTTATTTAATTTTGGCTGAGTTTATACAGCACCTACCCAAGTGAATTGAAACCCTTGACAGAGCACCTGAGGATCTTCCTGCTCATACTACCTCACAAGAGCAGAACCTCAAACCACCACCTCTTGATTACGTCTCACCCGAGTGCAAGAATGAGATGGAAGACTGGATCTAAAATGCACAAAACGAAACAACAAAAGTGATTCTTTCGCAAAGAAACCATCCTCCAGAAGAGGAAAAGAAAGCTTTTAATCAAATCTGAAAGATGACAGTGAGGCCTCTGCAGCCTCCCATGAGAACCCATCTACCAGCAACACGGCTAAGCTTCCAAAGCCACTTATAGCTGCATCCCCTTCTCCTTCAGTACGTATTTCTGGTAACTTTCTTTCCAATTAGCCCACAGTGACAGCCTCTGCCATGATAGCCAGTTGCGATTTTAATAAATCTAGTCATCTGTTTTCCAGGGCAACCTGAAAAAGCAAAAAAATAAGCATGGCCGAGGCCAGCTCTGGCGGGATCCATGAAGCTAAAAAGGTAGAAAAGGGTTTATAAGAAGATTACCGTCAGATAAAAAGTCAAGAGTGTATTCAATTCAAATGTGTGCATGGTAATGATCACAAGATTTTTTTTTTCTTTTCCCCCAACCAAAGCAACAATGGAAAAGAATCATACTTGGGGTCTAAGGGGAAACTGATTTTTAAAAAATAAGAGGTGGAAACAACTGAACACTATACTTCGAAGGAACTTGTCATATTAGAATTTTGGTTACCTATGCATTGCTGGATGGAGAAGGCAATGGCACCCCACTCCAGTACTCTTGCCTAGAAAATCCCATGGATGGAGGAGCCTGGTAGGCTGCAGTCCGTGGGGTCGCTAAGGGTCGGACATGACTGAGCGACTTCACTTTCACTTTTCACTTTCACACATTGGAGAAGGAAATGGCAACCCACTCCAGTGTTCTTGCCTGGAGAATCCCAGGGACGGGGGAGCCTGGTGGGCTGCTGTCTATGGGGTCACACAGAGTCGGACACGACTGAAGTGACTTAGCAGCAGCAGCAGACAGGTAATAAGTTAAACATCTCAGTGCAATGTCCAAAGACAGAAATTCAATTACTTAAAGGCACAAATTACGGGGAGAACTTCTTAGACATGGAATATAAAACATATGGGAATGTATTATTAATTTTACACACTTACTATCTAAAAACAGGATATGCAAAAGTTATAGTCCTTTTAACAATGCTAAAATACATACACTATATTTAAAGACAGAATTTTAGAGCTGGAAGGGATTGCTAGACAATAAATCTGTATAACAGCAATTCTAAAAGACACTTATGTCCAAGAAGTTCAAAGCACTTGGCTTTAAATGCTATATAGGTGCACCATGAGTAAGACTTTGAAGTGTTAACTTTTGTACTTTATGATCTATGCTAATTTATAACCTCTGTATTACAGTCAACGTTATTTTATATAAAAAAAAAAAAGAAGGAAGGAAAACAGGCAGAGATACGAGGAAGAAAGAGGAAAAGGGAGGAAAGGAAGAAGGGACAGTGAATGAATAAAAGTGCCCAAAATGTTTTAGACCTCCTGTAATACGAAAAATACATCCCACTGGGGTTCTAGGTATCTCCCTTCCTTGTGTCTGTTTTCTTTTGCTTTTCCTCTATTTCTCTAGGTCTTTTGTCTCTCATTGGCAGCCCTGGTTTCCTTCTCATCCTCCTTTGTACTTCTGCTCATCGCCCTTCCATGTCTGCCTGCCTGCCTCTTTATATCTTTCCCTGACTCCAACTCCACATCTCCACAATTAAGAAGTTTAAAAAAATTCTTTACAATGTTACAAATCAACAAATCAAACCCTTCCATCTTAGGAAACGGAGGTTCTAGGAGATTATACCATTTGCCCAGTGTCACAAAACTAATAAGTGACAGAACCGAAACTAAAATCCAGCTTTTCCCATTAAAGTACTAAAAGAAAGCATAGAATGTTATTTTTAAATCTCAGTAGATAAGGTCTCTCTCAGAAAGAAACAAGATCCAAAAACTTAAAAATAAATACCTTATATAGTTAATTACACTAAAATTTTTTATCTGGCTTCAAAACACACATAAACACATATACTTATATACTATAAACAAACTCAAAAAACCAATGACAAATTAAGAATTTTGTAACGTGAATGACAAAAGCTAATTTCCTTAATTTTATAAAGTTCTTACCACCACCACCACCACCACCACAACCTCACCATTCTTCCTAACCTTAGTTTATGACAAAGAAATACAAATGACTTTTAGATATCGTTTTAAAAACAGATCCTTTTTATTACAGAAAAACAAAAAGATCACGGTACCAGTTTTCATGTATCAGAGGACTGGTTAAAATCAGAGTATGGTAACATACAGTTTGCCAAGCTGATAGGAAAAAGTCACTCCACTATACACGCAAGTGTACAATTTTGAAGGCTGCTTGGCGATACCTATCAAATGTTTAAATGAATATACCCTTAGAAATCCAACAACTCCACATCTCAGAATCTGTCCTCGTGTACTTACTTATATGTACAAGGAGATATTATATATAAGCAGCATGGCTTATAGTAACAAAAGATTGGAAGCAACCTAAATGTCCAGCAATAGGAAATGTTTAAACAAATCATAATTTTAGAACTACAACAAACCTTACTAAGGAATACTAAATGGTCATTTCAAAAGAATGAAGTTGATCTGTACAAACTGAAACAAAATGTTCTTCAAGATGTTCTGTTCAGTGAAAAACAATGAAGAGACTTCAGGTACATAAAGGAGTGTACATACATGCATAGAATTTCCCTGTAACATAACAGAAACTACTAAGGTTTCTATCACACAAACTTTGCAAAAGGAACTTTAGGGCCCTTCTAGTTCCAAGAAGTCCTACATTTTAAGTTCTTCCTGACAGCTAACCTGCAGTAACTCTCCTAGAAGACCCATCCCCACTACCTCTCCTGGAGCTCTTAAACCCTGGATAGAACGATGACTCTCTTCTCTGCCATTCAACCAGTTCAACTGGGCACCTTGGTAGCCCCCTTTCCACTTCTCTATAGTTTTGCAACTTTCTTCACTCTCTCAATACTTCTCCTATATCCTACCATTAATTCATTTTCCCCATAAATATATCTCACAGCCTTCCAAAGCCTAAAGGCCACTGCTAGCAACTGGCATTCTTTCTGCTTCCCATTGCTGCTTTTCTATCAATTTCATTTGCTACTCAGCAAACACTTATTGGGTAACAACCGTATTCCACATATAGTAAGTTCTACCTAACAGGTAGTCCGTTTTAAGAAACTTGCAGCCTCGGACAAATATTCAAAAGCAAACCTCTTGGCATAGCATGTAAGAGGGAGAGGAACTAGATGAAGAGGAGGTAACCTTCCAATGTTTAGCTACATATACCAAGTTCAGAGCTCTGGATACCTCTAAGGAAGGAAGAGAGATTGGGGTTGGTGGCCAAAGTGTCCACTGGCTTTTATGTGTTTCAATTTTTAGGTTTTTTATCTGTAAGAATATATTTGTATATTAATTTATAATTAAAACATAAGACTTTACAATGGAGGCAATAAACCCAAGCATGGTGCCTGGCAGATAAATGGAGCTCCATAAACGATCACTAAACATCTGTTCAGAGTTCCACAGAGTGGAGTGGAAGGAGAGAGAAACCATATTCTGTTGCCCTTACTCAACAACTCCTCTTTTAAAGTTAACACAGGGTTTCTCAGCCTCAGCACTACTGACCTCCTGGGCCAGACCACCCTTCACTGTAAGGGCCGCCCCATGCATTTTCAAACACGACAGCAGCATCCCTGGCTTCTACCCACGAGATGCCCACGGCACCTCCAGTTGTGAGAATCAAAGATGTCTGAAGACGTTGCCAATGTCCCCTGTGGGCAAAATTTCTCCAGTTGAGAACTACTGAATTAATGCTTACACATTATGCTACTTCCTCAAACTCAAATTGACAGCCCTTCCAAAGCCTCCAAGCTCTTCAAATCACTTATTTCCAGGGGACTTGACCTTTATCACAATCATCCATTTGATTACCATTCCTTAGGAATCATCACTACCTAAACTCTTCTAACATCAAGATCTCAAACTCCAGTCACAGGCCCCTTCTCTTTTGTCTTCTCCCACTTTTTTCCTCCAGCTGAATCTGTCAGTCCCAGTTTACCAATGCTCAGTCCAGGGTAATATGCACTTGGTCACACTTGTGGACTCCTGAGTACTGTTTGATAGATTTAAGAAATCACCAAGACCACCTCAATGCAAGCTGGCACTTAACTGAGACTTAGCAATCTTTTTATTCTACTTTTTAATGAATGCTTATTACACTGGAATAGCACTTACCTCTAAAATGTCCTTACCTCCTCAAAGTGTCAACACAACCCCTGCCTAGAGGTTATTATTCTTTTCTACCTGAAGGAAGACAGAGGTCTTCTGACATGAGCCTGGTCAACTTCCCTTCTCATTTCCTCATATGCAACAGGCGCTCAATAAATATATGTTACATTTAGAAAGGAAAACATCATGGTTTTATATTGGCTCTATTTAAAAGAACAATCTTTATGAAGGGAAAAACGCTCTAAATTTCATTCTAATTCAAGACTTTATTCTACAATATTAAGCAACCTTAAGAAGGGTCAACATGCCTTCTCAAGGCTACCAATAGCAATCAATGGTGTAAACTGCTGCTGCTAAGGGAAGGGACCCTCTACATAATCATCAAGGCACGCTAAATATAAACTCCAATGACAAGGAATCATACTGCAAATAAAAAACGCTGCCCCTGATTGTCAGTGATTCTTAATTCCACAATTCAGTGAGATGCAGAGAAGTACCTTAACAGGACGACAGAGCATCAATGGCAGTGCCACGTGCTAAAGACCTGGCATTCAGCTCTCTGGGAAGACCAACAAATATTCTGAGAGTATAAACTGCTCTGCCACAGGAGAAAAGGGCTTTAAATAATTAATCAGCATAGGCAACTGTACAATATCTTTAGAATTAAGTGTCCCATTTTCACCTAACCCTAACGCCTCCCATAAGTAGGAGTTTACTGTCAGAAGAAACAGGCAGCCTCTATGTTCCACTTAAAGAATTTTGAGGTCCTCACTGAATCTAAGGCATAACACTTTCCTCCAGCTTTTGTCTTCCAAGGCAATTAGAGAAAAAGAACCTTGGCACTAGCTTTGGCAAAATAGAGCCAATCATTTCTCAAAACGTGTTCTAAACCTTTTTCTTGACCTTCAGCTTATGGTAGCTTAGACAAGTATCTTAAAAGCATTTCCAGTCAGCCATTTTTGGTAACTTGTGAGCAAAATTATTTTTAGCTGAAAAAGTTTATTTCAATCCCTCTCTCATAACTCAGAAGCATCTGACCAGGTTTGGTTCAAGCTTTCCAGAATAATTTGTCTTTGAGTGGATTCAAAGCATAGGACAGTTCAGCTCCAAAGGGGAAAGTTTCTCCTTAAGAGGCATGAACCACCAAAACATGAGAATATGCAAGATATGAGAGAAAAAAAATCACTCGACTACCTGCCACCAACCCTGCCACTGGGGAGATTAAGCACTGAAACGCTCATAAAATGTTCAGAAAGCCTCTGATGGACAAAACATTTGTTACAGCATTCCATGCTATGAAGAGCAAAATGCTTGACTGCATGGTAGACAGTGCTTCACATAAATTTAAATATAATGAAATGGAATATAAGGTTCGAGTTGTTTCCATGCAGCATTCAAACTGTGATTCCAAATAGAGGGAAAGTTTCTTCTAGGATGAAGAGAGCTGAAAAGAAAATATCAGTAATTCTGCTAGAAGGCACGTCTACATATATACAACATATACAATTAAATACAGGTTTTCTTTGTTCTCTCTCACAATTGTTTTCTTTCTGTTTTCCCTGCTGCGGGATGAGCTAAGGCAGTGTCTCTACTCTCCTCCCACCGTGAGATTACGCTCCAAGAGTGGCAGGATCATCCATTACCGTCACCCAGTCAGCCTCGGGAACAACGGTACATGATGCAAAGGGGTGGCTGTCTGGGGACGGACTGACTGCGAAAGACTTTGGGAAAACCTGTTGCCCTCACGTCCTCTGTGCCAACCCCACCGACCCACACAGTTCCTCTCCTACCTGCTCCTTGGATAGTGTGCTTCTCCTGCCCAGATGGCCTGCGCCTCCCCTTCCTGTGCCTGCCTAGGCCCTGCTCACCAATGGCTCCTGCAGAATGCTCTCCTTGCACCCATCCCAGCCTGGCTGGGTAAGAATCCCTCTATTATGCTGCCATAGAAACCCTGTACTCATCCTATCAGGGTACAGAAGCTCCTTTATCTACCATCAGGTTAGGTCTGGAATGAAAAGCAGTTCCTAAGTCCATTAGTTCATAAAATTCCAACATGAAAAAAATCCAAGGAATCCATGGATGCACCTCTAGTAAGGGAACATTTCTTAAGAAAACTAGAGAGGCTTATGGCAGTGGTTCTGACTTGTTTTGTTTCTTAACTCACTTTATAATTTGGACAATCATCTGCTGTTGAATGAATCATCCCATACACATATTAACATTTATATCATCTCCTAATTTCACCTCCATTCTTATTCATCTCTATATTTATATACTTATTCATATGAGCACTTTCCTTACAATCAGGTTTTACCCTTACTGAAGACAATTAATAATAAATGTAATAAGACAGAGTTAATAAGCACTGGAAACATTCCATACAGCAATAAACAGTGTGACGGACAAAATCAAAATGGCCATGTGCCACCACCAGTACTACTGCTTCTTTGCTTGTGGTAAGCAGAATTGGCACACTTGTGTTCTAACGTGAACTTTACTCATTTTTCTCAGAAAAGTAGCAAGTTTAAGGATCATAAGTAAAATAGCTCCTGTGTTTATTCCTATAAAATTTCAATAAACTATTTTATTTTTAAAACAACCCATGCATGTAATACAAAATTCAAAAGGCACAAAAGGTATACAATAAAAATAAAATCTTTACCTATACCTGCTTCCTCCATCACTTGTTAGCCCTCCCGACAGGCAACAAGTGTTAACCAGAACCTTGCATTTCCTGGCAAAGAGATTCGATGTGTACATGGATATATACTTTTTTTCATTACACAAACAGTAACAAACTATACCCTTTTCAGCACCTTGACTTTTTATACTTGATGTATTTTAGTGTCTTCTAAATGCATTCATCTAGAGCTAATTCTTTTTAATAGCTGCATGATATTCCATTTTATGAATGTACCTTATTTTAATTCACAGTTATCCTGTCAAACAGCATTTTGATTTTTTTCAACCCTTTGCCATTTCAACTAATGCTGTACTATATATTCTTATATAGAGAAACAACAGTATCCCTAGGACCAATTCCTAGAGATGGAACTGCTGGATCAAAGAAAACATGCATTTTACATTTTGGAAGCCATTGCAATAGTTCTTCATGGAATATATGTGACTTTTCATCCCCCAGCAACATGAGTACCTATTTCTCTACCTACACCCTTACCAATACACAGTGCTACCAAATTTTTCTTCCCATGTAGAGTTATTCCAGAAACCTCCCCAACAAGCCTCACACATTCCATACGAATTTCCTTTAACTCATAATCCTGGCATCTAGCATGTTGTAAGCATTCAAATGTTCAATGAATGAATGAGCAAAAGGGGAAATTATCTTTTGCATAATATGAAAAATTTACTTTTAATATAAAGAACAAGGAAAGGGATTTAAATACTAACAATTTTTCCCTTTTGAAGGAGAGAGAGGAAAGTAAGAAAGGATGGATGGATGGATGGATTCTGCTCTAAAATGCTTTCTTCTAGAGGTTTCTAAAAAGCAGGAAAGATGCCTGTCTGAAACAGTCAAGTATTGTCCTACCTTAAATGAAGGTATATAGTCTTATTCAAAATGTCAAGAAAGCTGAAGGGCCTAAAAAGGAATAGCAAAGATCCCTTCTCTGAAACTGGCAGTGGATACTGAAGCCTCTCACATCAGTATTCCTTCTACAAGCTTTCCAAAGAATTGACTCTTATCATGTATTGTATACAGTCACACACCAGTTAACACTTCATCTATCTGCTTCTGTGCAGTACTTGGCAGAGTCACTGCTAAAAATCTGTGACTAAATACAGTAACACCGACCTCTGCACTGCCACCCGGGGTCCCCAGTGCGCTGCCAGGTGCTGTAACAACCACTGTAGCAGACAGCACTTACAGAGTGCTGACAGTGGACCAGGTACTCTTCCAAGCGTATTATAGTCACTATATTAGCTCATCTAATATTCACAGCAAGTTTGTAGGAGTTATTATTATCCCTATTTTACAGATGAAAAACTGAAGCACAGAGGAGATAAGGAACTTGCCCAAAGGACACACAGCTAAGTAGATGGAGAGAAAAGAATTTGAATCAAGGCTGTCTGATAGCAGAATGGCATCTCTTACCCCAGTATTTTAACACAGTGTGATCACCGCTCTGAGAGAGTTGCACAGAATGTATGCTACCCAGAGCACCAGGCTGTGACATGTGCACAGTTAAGCCGCTATCAGAGCAATGGTCACACTGTGTGAACACCATCCGCACACACATCCGCTTCCCCTCTGCAGGTTCAAGCCTTAGTCCTCACTGTGCCCAGCACTACCTGACAATAAATCCTTCAACTGGGTTTTAGGTTAAGAGGTGGAGGAATAAAACATCACCCTATTCCTCGGATTTGCATTTCGTATTTTCAGTGCTGATGCTTCTCCTGCTGTGAGCCACTATTTCCTAAGACCCATCTCCTCTGACGTAAGATGTGCTTCCTAAATCGCGCTACTTCCCTGAGATGCCAGCCAGACCTCTCAAACTGCCTCTGGGTACCTTCTTGGAGTCCTAGAACACTAGATACCCACAACACCATTCCTGCTGGGCAGGGCACTGGCAGTCCATCTTCCATCCCCACCCCCAGCAGCCACGAGTCTGCATCAGTGGCTCTTATCAGGAACATGGAGTAATTTGAACCACCTGCCAACCCATCTCTCAACTGCTCATATGGGCGCTTTCTGCTCTCAGGTTGCACAAATGCCTGGAAACCTTACACCGTGTGTGAAAGAAGAAGCAAATAGGAGAATCAACACAGCATCTGGTGCCCTTCCCTGCTTCCATTCACTTTGTGGGGCCACAGAGACCTCAGCAACAGAAAGACTGTATGGTGAGATGAACATAACCACACAGTGGAGGTCAGCATCCATCTAGGATGCAAGACACACGCCCACTGGCCTCATGCTCCAAACAGCTGGAATGCGACCTCCTCTATGATATTTTTGTGGAGACAAAGGACCACTGCAGAGGCCAATTTTGAAAAGCATGGTTTTTAGTTCATATCTTTAAATGCAGACATGTAGACAGGTTAACCGAGCTAGAATCAAAGCCTTACCTTAAAATCTTTAATTCTATATCTGAATCAGAATCCACTACTGTCCAGTAAACAAAAGAAAAATATGCCCTGTTTGTTGACCCATATCTGTTTACCTCTCATTAAGTCTGACTCACAGAGTGGTCATATTAAAGGGATGAAGAGCATTGCCTCAATCCTGAGCTTTCCACAAACAGAAGAGTGAAGTGAAACTAACAGCAATTATGGCTGCTGAGACACAATCACCTATTAGCAACCAAATCTTTCTTTCTCACAATTCAGCACCAAGCTCGGTTCACTGAACATCCTCCTAACAGCAGTAACATTCAATCAGGATAAGCCTGGGCATTCTGGATATGTCTGGTATAGAAGGTGTCATAATGAATAAAATCACCTTGCAGTTAAAGTTTAAACGCAATGACTCAAGGCAGACCCAGAGTATCATTACTAACTCAATGACACACGGAACATCTGACCCGAAATGGGCCCTACAACCACAAAAAGACAGGACCAGGAGCAGCTGACATGGGCAGGTGGAGAGAGGAGGATGCCCACCTTGTGCTCAACCATCTTTAAAGGGTATCGTACATCAAGAATTTATGGGTATTCACATGAAAGAAGAGAGACGCACATTAGGTCTCTAACTGTGTGATTCCATAAAAACACAGGCTCAGACTTTATGAGATCCCATACTAATCAGAGTCATTCTTACCAGACATTTAGCTATAGTTATCTCAGTAGACCAGAACACAATAATCCTAATTCCAGAAACCTAACAAATGGAGAAAAATGTCAATATAAGCTGATATAAAATGATCTCCAAATACTTCAGAGAAAATTATATGAATATTAACACTACCATTTGAGTTTCTAAAATGGAAGGGGTGGGGGGAGAAAATATCATGCAAGTACTATCTCTGGACAGATACTGAGAAAACTAACCCTACTGGTTACTTTCAAGGAGAGAAACTAGGTAGCTGGGAAAGGCAGAGATGTTTTACTCTTCAACCTTTAGCACAGTTTGAATCATCACCCATGTGAATACATTATGTGTTTAAAAAAATAAATGCAAATGATGGAAAAAACCCTCCATATAAGAAACTCCCAGAGAAATCACATCCAAACACTAGAAAATTAAAGAAATGAAAGATTCTACTTAGTCCCAAAGTTGAAAATCTGAGCATATTGCTTGCTCTCTCATACTTCCTCTGAGCCTGAAACAACTTGTCCATAAAAATGGGCACAGTTTCTACTTCATCTCACTGAAGCAGAGAGCTGATCCAGGAAACTTTGAGATGACCTCAGCTCTCATGATTTCATACTATCCACCATTACCAATCTACTGATTTAGCTATTGTTCACCCATTATTTGATCGGTAATAAAACTAGAGACTGATAACTTTAAGGCAAAAAGATAAAAGCAAAAACCATTACCAAATTATTAATATATCCCTGGTACTGATGGAGAAGCCAAGAAAACACAGATTAAGAGACTGTTCCTGCCTTTAAGAAAGTGAAAAAAGTACTGAGATATAAGAAAACAGGGCTTGGTAGGTACACCTACTCAGTGTCAGGCTCTGAACTAAGCACATTACATACATTCTCTCTTTTAATTCTTACACCAATTCTATAACATATTTTATAAGCAAAAAAGTTGAGCCTTTTCCTAGGCTGTGTAACCAAGACCTGTGTAACCAAGATCACACAGCTATGATGTGGAAAAGCTAGGGCTCCAACTCAGGTCTCTCTGTCTGCAAGTCCATCTGGTTTTTATACTCATGGAGCGGGGAAAACTTTCCTAAGCATCACACACACACACAAACCCAGAAATCATTAATGAAAATGTTAATAAGCCCTGTTACAATAAAAAAAAAAAAAAACCTCTGATAAAGTAAAGCAAGGTGCAAAAAGAATGTACGGAGTATACTAGTGTTTGTGTAAAAAGAAAGAGGGTGGAATAACAAGAAACTAACAAGGGGAAGCGGGAAGAGAGGAAGATGCTTCACTGAGCATGTTTCTATAAATTTAGAGTCATAACACCTGCTTATGAGAAGCAAAATGAGATAGCTTAAATTCTGTTTAACTCTATTCCAAAGTTATGTGACTTTGTGTGTGTGTTTGTCAGAATGACACCAATGATCATTTCTCAAAGGACAATCAATAAAAAAAAAAGGCTTGGGATAATATGAATTAGACCATTTCCTTGCTTAAAACAGGATGCTGGACCAATCTATTTTTTTTAGGTTTCTTCAAACTCTGGGATACTGTAAAACCAAAGAAATATTTACTGTTTGCCTAAAATGAACACTGCCGAAAACAATTCATAGTGAAGCTAAAATTCAGTAAGAGTGAATGATCCCCTACACCAACCTCAAGAAAATCAAATATAAAGGTTTCTTGAAACAGGCTTCCAAGGATTAAAATGCAAAGCCTACTGGGGAACACTTAATCCAAACTACTGCTCGAGAGAACAGTGCCAAGTAAGCATAAAGGAAGACTGCTCATCCACATGGACACATGGTTATGGGTTAATCACAGCATTTTTACAAAACTGACAAAAATCATGAATGGTCCATGGTAAGTATCTCTTTGAAAGGGTTCTGCTTTCGTGGACACCACATGTCAGTTAGCCAACTGATCTCCAACAATGTAAAACAGTCAGCTCAGAGCCAAAATGCTGCAGCAGAAAGATCTATTTAGTACCACAACAAACAGCTAAAGACCTGTAACACAAAGTGCAGGGACAAAAGATGTGTCACTAATGCACAACAAGTGGAGGCTGGGGAGGGGAGGAGGCCACCAACAGAAACAGCAACCTCTAAGCCCTGACACGGACCTTTTATTGGTAAATATGACCAGCATCACTTCAAAGTCCAGGATGATACCAAGATTAGCCAAATCAGTTTACTAAAAATCACAGTTTACTAAAAGTCAGACTATGGCTTCAAGTGTAAATGCAACATACAAAATATGCCATAAAATCTGGACGTGAGATAGCAAACACAAACAGGAGACAGGACACCTCAGTGACAGCTGTAGAGCACGACTCTCCCTTCTTCAGACAAGGCTGCCTCTTCCCCTCTCACTGAGACAGGCAGTCTAAGATCAGCCACATTTTCAAAACAAGTGTTACCGATTCCCCTTAGCCTTGCCAATGTTCCCACTGTGAGACACTGCCATTGTGGAGACTTCCTGAAGCGCCAACAAAGTCCCCAAGGCCACCACGCCAGCCACTGATAGTGTTCCTGGAAGTTCATATGAGGTGCAAGCCCATGAGCTCAGCTTTGTAGGTGCTGGGAGCCACCACAAAAACACCTTCCCATTTTGCCAGCTCTTACTTTGAAATCACAATCCTACTATCTCCCATGCCCTGAAAACCAAGAAATAGCAGGGGAAAGCTGTGAAAGCCACAGATTCAGATGGATCAGGGACCAGGGGACGGGCCAGTCTGACTAGGGGATAAGCGACCTCCTTTGCAGATTCTTCTGCAAAGGATGGGGTGGAGGAGGGCTGGGCAAGAAAGGGAGGTGGGGTAGGGAGTCAAACAATTCTTGTCTTCTACCCCAAATTCTCCAGTGTCTCAGTGGTAAAGAATCTACTTGCCAATGTAGGAGACGCGAGTCTGATTCCTGGGTTAGGAAGATCCTCTAGAGAAGGAAATGGCAACCCAGTCCAGTATTCTTGCCTGGAGATTCTCATGGACAGAGGAGCCTGGTGGGCTACAGTCCATAGGGCTGCAAAGAGTTGGTCACGACTAAAAAACAACAACACCCTAAATTATTACCCACCTTCCTCAGAATTTTTATGGAGCACGAAACTGTAGAAGGAAAAAGGGGGGAGGGGAGAGGCAAAGAAAATCTTAAGGCTGTAAATATGACTGTACAAAAATCCCCAAGAGGATGACCTACGAAACGAAGCTCCTGCAACAAGGGCTAACTGTGCAGCCGTTTTTCTACTTGCCTCCCTGTCCAAGATAAATAGAGCAGCTCACAGAAGCCCACCAACTTCCAGGAAAATGGAACCGAAGTCCTCTTGACTCCCAACAAGCCACATACCCCTGAAATAAATGCCTAAATGAAATCCATACGGGTCTGCTCTGGAAATCATCCTGGCTGACAGCAGCTAACGCCCCCTCCTCCACACAGCTGCCAACACGCGGAGGAAAAAGCTGCTCAAAATAAAGCAATTGGAAGAACTTCCCGTGAGCCTCGGCTTCAAAAGTGTTCCAACTCAAGCAGCGACTGGGGCCCACACGCAAACCCCACGGTGCCCCCAGACAATGTCTGCAGTTCCTCTAGTCCTACTGGCATGGCTCCTGCTCCCCGCCCCCAACCCCAGAGCTAAGAGAGTCCCTTGGGTACCCCCCCTTCCCCCCCTTACAGTAAATCATGCTTTGCTTGTGGTATTTACAATTAGGATCTGACAAAATCGATGCAGCCCTGAAGAAAAGTAAACAGTGTGCCTCCTCAAAAACCACATGCCTGGAAAAAAATATCCAGTGCTCAGAGCAAAATCTCTTTCCCTTGGCAAAGGAGAAACCAGGGAACCAGCCTCTCCGCGGGAAAAATCCCACATACCAGGATATTATCTGGGGACTTAGGTCCCTAAAAAACCTGAGAATTGTGGCTGAACACACCCATGTGGAAGCCTAAACTTCAAAGGCTCGGTTTCCACCCTTGGGAAAATAGGTTTTTAAGCAGTCACTCAACCATTATCATTTGGCAATTCAAAACTGTCATCTACTTCATAAGTGGTATTTATCATGTGTGCTGTGCCTTAAATCCTCAACTGAAATTTCTAGATGCCACGTATGTGCAGAACACGTCAGAAGGAAGTGATATAACTGGTTGCTCTCGCTCTCACTCCTGTTTTAGAATCTGCTTTATTCACCCAGCATCTGAACAGTCAACAACACTATAAAGTATGCCCATTTTGCCTTGAAAGAGGCCCCAACTAAACTGGCAAGGGTAGTCTCGAGGCAGGAGAACAGGCGAAGATAAATAGGGGAAACAAATCAGAGGACGAAGGGAATGAGGTGGGTATGACGAGGGCCAGAGAGAGAAGATTCCTGCAAAATATTTCTATGAACCTGTCTCCAAAGCTGAGATTTACAAGAACTGTATTAAGTTTCCCTGTTTTCAAACATATCCAATGAACCACCTGAAAAAGAGTGTGCATTCTGTGAGGTGTCTCAGGTATTTTTCTGCATCCATAAAAACAAGCTGTAAGAGCTTATGAAATTCATTGGTTGAGAAGGGAAAGGTGAAGGTCCACAGTTGATCAAATGGGCTTAGTCCCAAGTGGTGGTAATACATCTGAACCACAGCAGTGCACAAGCTCTCAGCAGTGCCACCACTGAACGGCAGACCAACAGACTGCTCCAATGAACTGGCACAGGTTAGCTCTAACTGCCCTGTCCTAGTGTGGTTCTTCTAGTTCCTCAGTCACAAAGGTACTTTTTATACACACATGTGCTCTCAATTAACATCTGAGCACAGGAAACCTAAGGTCAGGTTGCCATGCCCACCCGACACATTCAGCAGTTAAACTCCACCCCCTCTAGAGTCACCTTTAACCCTGATATCAATGGAAAGATCAGACACCATTCACAAATCCCACAACACCTAATCTTTGCAGGAGCTGGAGAGCAGACCAAGGGCCAGACCCCCCAGGGATAATCTGGAAAAATAATTAAAGCCATCTGCTGGCTCCAACCGAGGAGCAAGAAGACAAAGTTCAGTTCAACAAGAAAGACAGTTTCTTGATTAGTCAGGCCAGGGCAGTGCTAGATCCTATGGATCCCAAAGGCTCCCTTGATCACACAGTGGTGGGGGGAGGGGCAGACAGCTGAACAAATGTTAATCTAAAAAGTTCTAAAACAAGAGCTCTGGACACGACCTTCTGGAAAGCAGCAGGAATGCGGGAGGGATGAAGCATAGACAAAAGGCATCCAGGAGGAATCAGCATCCCAGCTTATTCCTGAAGACAGCCTTACCGATGAGATGAGAGGTGTGAGGTAGGAATTTCGGACACAACAGAAACAAAAGCACCGAGGTATGAATGAGCCTGAGCTCAGGAAGCTACCAGTCCCTTGCCACAGACTAGAAAGAAGCTAATAAGGAAGGCACAAATCAGGCCAGAAGGACCTGGCAGGCCAAACAAGAGAATGGACCTTATCCATTTGATAAGCTCTCAAATGATTTTAAGCTCTCTGAGATGGATAACGATGTTAATAGCCACAAAGGTGGGTTTGAAGAGACTGGAAAGAGAGCACAAGAGACAAACTCATCCCAGATCAATTTCCACAAACAAAAATGAGAACAAAATGCCATCTATTAGATGCAATACATTTAACCAACAAACCTTACAAAATCTGGAACACAAATGACATTTTCACTCCTGCGTACCATGTGCCATCAAAACAGCCAGTGCCTCTGTCATCCACACTCCCAGGAGAGATCTCACTGATTCCTGAAATGTCCACACGCCCCATGCAGGAGCCCTCTTAGTCCTTAGCAAGGACGTGAATGTCTCCTCTAACTCTCACTGGAGGGACCACCACAACCAGGTTCATACACCTCTTCACCCACGTCAAACCAGTTAGATGTCCCAGTTTAGTGCACTGCTCATCTGAGGCAGCTCCCAACTCTGTCACTTAATCAATCAGAAGCACCTTAACCACTCCATGCTGATGGAGCAGTGAGCAGGAACTCCTGGAATACTGTGTAGCAGGTTATAAAGGAGGCAAGAATTTATAAACATTTACTGCTGGGTTCCATGATGGGAACTTTAAATAATCTCAGTCTGTGATTATAGCAGCTCATGAGAGGATGCAGTAATTCCTCCAGTTCACAGATCTGTAAACAGGAGCTCAGATGGTAAATATCTTACCAAAGGTCATTTCAGTTGGCTGGCAATGGGAAGAACCAGGATTCGAACCCCAGTGTGAGAAATTCTAAATAGTGTTTCTTGCACTACACCATTCTTCAATATATATGGATAACAAACATAATAATGCATCAAGGTTGGTAATAATGATAACAACAACATCTCCACTTTAAAAACTGAGAGGCAACGCACATAACAGTCTCAGATGAAGGGATCACTCAGAGAAGACACAATTGAGGGATCACAACTGGAATCTCCAAATGTTTCCCAAAATGTCACTCCTGAGCATGAGAGACCAAAAAATGTTCAGAATCAAATAATCAAAACAGCCTGACTATACTCCAGAGAAATGTGTCAAATCCTCCATCCACTTCCCCTCAGGGTCCCCAGGACAACATGCGGAAACACTCCAGGCTGATGGTGAGCTCTGGCTCCTAAGTGATTTCCCAAACCGCTTTACCACCCAAATTACAGAAATATGTCCAGGATTCACAAGGCAGTTCTGATCCGATTTGCCCCAATCCTGGCTCAAGCGGCTTTGCACTACCCTTCTAACTAGATCAGCGCCAGCCAATGGGTTTATTCAAGCCGATCTGTGATGGATTAGATAATGAAACCTTAGCCATGTAAGCTGCCTGCTTGCACTGGGGCTGGAGGGGCAATGAATAGGAAACTGGATACTCGGAGGGGCCACCTAAACACCACACACACCCGTCATCCCGCCTCCATCTGTCTGCTCACGCTCCAGTTACTACCGTTTCCTTTCCATCATCTCGAGGGCTCTTCCCTCCTGTCTTTAAAGGGTACATTAGCCTCAGAAAAAAAGATGTGCACTAAGCTTTACAAACATGTATCAAAAAACAATTCAAACAAGTCCACTCACTAAAATGACCAGCTTTATTGGGTCTTCCCTGGTAGCTCAGCTGATAAAGAATCACCTGCAATGCAGGAGACCCCGGTTCGATTCCTGGGTTGGAAAGTTCCCCTGGAGAAGGGGTAGGCTACCCACTTCAGTATTCTTGCGCTTCCCTGGTGGCTCAGGTGATAAAGAATCCGCCTGCAATGCGGGAGATCTGGGTTGGGAAGAGCCCCTGGAGGAGGGCATGTCTACCCACTCCAGTATTCTTGCCTGGAGAACCCCATGGACACAGGAGCCTGGCGGGCTGCAGTCCAAGGGGTCGAAATGAGTCGGATACGACTGAGTGACTAAGCACAACACAGTTTCCACAAATTATTAAAGCCTGATACCAAACTGATGGCCTGAGAGATGTCAAACCAGAGATTCACTAGCAACATTCTTGTTTACAGCAAGCAGTACACTGAATTTCTTTCTCAGCCCTGTAATCTTGAGGCCTGTCCACACCAGTCTGCTTTATATCAAAATGAAAGTTAAATATCTAGTTAGCTTCTGTTGTGTTCACGTATCAGTGTGATAGAAAAAAAAAAAAAAAATGACAGTGACTAGAAAAATGGGAGAGGAAGTCAGGAGACAAATTCAACTCAGGATAACCTCTTGAGTCACCCTGCAAAATAACTCTATTTTGAATTCAGATCTTTCAGCCTCTCAGACATTCCCAGTTATACACTCACAAGCTGCCTTGTGAGTCTGGGGGAAAAAAATTAGTCATTTTTACATGACTGTGCTACCTCAGTTTCTCCAACTATAATATTTACCACTCTGGTGGTAAATTATGGGCTATATTATGGGCTGAATGTCTGTGTCCCCTCCCCCCACCCCTATCGGCAAACTAATATGTTGAAGCCCAAGCCCACAATCTGATGGTAATTGGAGGAGGGGCCATTGGGAGGCGACTAGGTCATAAGCGGAGGATCCCACCACCACCACTGCATCCCATGATGGGAGCCCTTATGAAAAGGAGACTTTCTCTCTCTCTCTGTGTGTCCACTAGCATACATGGAGAAAAGCCCATGTGAGCACACAGCAAGAAGGCAGCTGTCTCTAAGCCAGGAAGAAAGCCCTCATCAGACACCAAATCTGCCAGCACCTTCATCTTGGACCTCCAGCCCCAAGAACTGTGAGAAACAAATTGCTGGTGTTTAAGCCACCCAGTCTACAGTCTGCTTGAGCAGATTAAGACATGCAGAAATGAAAATTTCAGTAATTTGAGAGAGAGATTGTTCACGGAATCACTTGGAAAGAAAGCATATTGGTAAGTCTACTCAAATGGTAGCACTCATGTTCAGTTTCAACACCAAACACTCAAAGTCCAAAGAGACTTCCACCAAGGAGGAAAGAAACCCAGAAACAAGCAAATGGGAAGATAAACTAAGAAATACAGTGTCTACAAAGCAATTACAGGCTACCTGCAAACCCTTCCCTAAGACCAGAAAGTCCTCCTCCTACTAGAATCAAACAGTAACATGAACTTCTGAACTCACTTAGCTATATTAGACTTACGATTCTATGGTCAGAAGCAGTCAGTGAGCCATGTAATAACCACATTCCAACATTTCACTACCATAAAGAATATTGCTGAAAGCTATAAATAATAATTAAGGTGCAACTTGCTTTATGAAGGTGAACTTTCTAAGTTCCTAGAAAGCTGCACAAAAATCTGAATTTTTGCTCATCAAATTGTTTATATTCACTAGAGGAGCTGACCAAAAGAATTCATTCCCCTGGATGTTTCATAAGGCCTGAGTTTTTCACACATATCAGACTTGCTTAAAGTGAAACAAATCTCTAATAACTCACTTAACTTTCTACCAGGTTAGAGTACAGTATTTCCAAATACCCTCTTTAACAACTCACTACATTTCTCAAGCTGTGTTTCAATTTTCACGTGGAATGTGTCTCTTCCCTCCTCCGCAGTTGAGGGTTCTCTACACTGTTTATAGGGCTGTGCCGACTCTGCTGCCACCCATGTAAAGCTTCTGGATACTGGCCTAGAAAGGAGCGACCCTTCCTCTTCCCCCCCTCACCCCAGGGGTCCTTCTTAGCACAAGGATTATAACATAAGCACCACAGACTCTCTCATGTCCCCACTGCTCCATTTTGGGAAGTAATGATTTATCCCCAAAAGCTTAGTGGCTATAACTCATCAGGGTTCAGCCTTGGAATCTGCAGCTTAGAGCTGTATCTCCATTTAGTCTGTGGTCTTGGAAAATTAACCCCAGCAAATGACTTCTGTTTAAAAATGGGTTAATCCTTTGACACTCAAAATGTTAGGATATTTCCTGAAATATCCTAACTCTCACCCTTAAATTTCATGGTATTTTTTCTATCCCTTAATTATTTTAAAAAGGCAAAATTTCAACTTCAGTTTAACAGGCATTGAGTACTTACTATATATCAAAACTGTGAGGTATTATAAAGGATAAACACAAAGAAAATATAGTTCTTGGCTTCTAGAAGCTTACAGTATCACTAAGGAAACAGGAATAAAACAATGACAAGACAATACAAGATGATGCATAATTAACCACCCATACAACAGGTGGCAAGAGGTGGGTCTAACTGATGTGAATTAAGCTGTCAGGAGGGAAGGCTTCCCAAAAGGAGCTTTGACCTCCAAGAAATGTCATTTGTGCTACGATATAAGAAAAAAAAAACAAGTGCTGCTTCAAGACAAACCCATATACCAAAAAGCAAGCCACTCTAGAATTTTTAAATGTCTATTTACATGAACCCATAGACATGTCCACACCACTGATATCACTTCCTAAAACTGCTTCGCCCCCTGCACGTTCTCCTCCAGCTCCACTGGTCTCTTGTTCTCAAACACATCAAGTGTACTTATCTCTCAATGCCTCTGCACCCACAGTTCCTCTGTCTGAACCCCATTCCCTCAAATTCCCTCAGGTCACCCAAAGGTCACCTACCAGAGAGGCCTTCCCTAACCATCCTCTTCACCACTCTTACCCCTTTGCGTGCTTTATTTTTCTTCTTAGCACTTAAAACCACCTAATAATAGTTGATTTCTTTATTGTCTGTCCCTTTCAATTAGAATCTTAGTTCCATGAGAGCAGAGTCTTTGTTTAATTTACTACTGTATATCCTAGGCTCTAAAACAGGGCCTGGCACTTAGCAGCTGCTCAGTAAACGTCAGTTAAATGAATATTAAATATCCTATCATAATTATCAGAATGATAGGAAGGTCCTTTAGAAATGTAGGTGACCAAGGCTTAAATTTCATCTTTTCATGAACATTATCTTTCCTTTACTCCCGATTAGACCTCAAATTTCAACTTCTCTATAAAGCCTTCCTTGACTATTTCGGCAAGAACAACCATCTTTTGCTTCTGACTCCAATGGCACAAATCTTCAGCATACTTTGGTTTTAAAGTTTGCAAAGCCTTGTGACAAGGATCTACCTTGTAGTATCCCTACTCTTGTTCCTCTGGAACTTACCAAAAATTCATATATATATATATATATATATATACATAATATACATACATACATATATATGACACATATACATACACACTTTTTTTCCCCCAACTTTTCACCCATTCTGGCTCCCTACCTAGATTGCAGACCCCAAGTTCTTTAAAGTCAAGGAACTTTCTGTATCTTTTTAGAGGTAACTTATAAATCATCCTTTATAAACACTGTATTTTACAACTATGATAATAGAGGCCCCCAAAGAAGGGATTTTCCCAGAACCATGCAGATAGTTGTGGGCAGGAGGCTAAGTAAATGATGACATGAATACCTGTGTGACATGGTGTACTGGGAACTACAACAAAGAGAATGCATAAAGTGAAAAATAAATAAAGATCTACAGATCCACAGAGTGAAAAAAGCTTTCTCTGTGGGATAGTTCTAAGGTGCCCATCTGTACCCAGAGGACCTAATCCACAGCTTCTTCTGCATACTCCAAAGTCCCTATACACTGCTCCATTTCCAAATACTGCTATCCTTAGCCAATTTGAAGGCAACCAGCAAATAATGGGCCCCAGGAGGAAAGAGGGAGAAGGCAGTAGGAGACTATTAACTGTGATTAACAGAAACAATAAATGGACAAAGATATATGCACACACCAAACGGACACGCTCACCAGCACCCACACCCAATCTTCTCTCATCTTCCAGTGTCAACCCAGCTCACCTTAAGTCTCCCCATATTCCTCTATATTTTTTCCGAGGCCCCGGGCGTTTACTTTGCACAAGTCCCCTGCCTGAGGGAGTTCAAATGGAGAAGAACAAAAGCAGGCAAGTGAAACAAAAGAATTCAAAAATAAACACCAGGAGGGTCACTTTACCCAAGTCAACACAAGTAATAGAGTGGCCTCTGCAAGGGAGACCAAGATGCACAGAGCAAACACGCCAGGCTTAAATACAGCTCCGTCTCTAACACAGGAAGTCAGACAGAGCCTTGAAAAGCAGCGAGAGCAGAGCACAGGAAGTCTTTTAGCACTGCAGAGATTTCCAAGAGTGCTGTAATGGAGAGAGCACAGGAATAGGAATTAGAAGACCAGGATTCTAGCTTCAGTTTCACTACCAGCTAACTGGGTGGCCCTACACAAGTCACTAGTCTGCTCCAGATTTTTTGATTCCTCATCTACCTAATGAGGTTGAAACATTTTTGGGACTCGAATAAAAAAGATGAAAACTACTGACTTTCTCGCACCAGAGAGTACCCGTAAACTATTCTGCAGAAGAATCTTTCAGGTCTCTCCAAGTTAAGAACTTCAGTCAAAGATGGTATCTCTGGTTGCTTCTCTAACATTCTAAGATGCTAAGAGAACTGGGCAGATTGTTGGTAGGTAAACCCACCATTTCACAGCAAGTATATTCTGAACAGAGACCAAATCTAAAATCAAATCAAGGAAGGTTTCACGCTCTTCCCCCAACTACAAAGTCAACTGACATGGTCACTACATTTGGCAGTCCGTTTCCAAACCAACCAGCTCCTCCTTGAGTCCACAATTCAGAATCCAATCTTCTAACAGTCCTATAAATTTTCTTTTATATTCCAGGACAATAAAGATCTAGTCAGTGTCCTAAGATACAACTGGCCAGGTCCTGTGTCTCCAGGCTCACCAGATGCTCCACGAAGTTAATGAGCTTGAGCACCACGGTGTAGCCACAACGCTACCCAACTCCTCGTACTTCTCACACTCCTCGTGTAACTGATTTAACCCACAACCTAAGCCACATCCCCTTTGGGCTCTCGAGGAGTTTTCTCGCTCTTCACCCCTCCCTTCTATGCCGATCCCGTTCTCCATCCCAGTTGTGTGTCCAGGGCTGCCAAAAACAGTACTCCCTCTTTTGGGGAGGTGTCCCACCACTGCCCCCCCCCCAGCCCCCACAGTCTTCGATTCGGTCCCCAGCTCTCCGGGCAACGGACCAGGATCTCTCGGCTTCCACTCCCCGCCAAGGAACTAAAGAAGGGTGTAAAGAAATGGAATCCATCTCAAGCACGTTCGATTTCCTCTCAACACCTATTCGTGCTACGTGCCCCCCTCGTCCTCTCAGAGATCAGGACCCTCCAGGGCACACCAGGCTCCTCCTGCACCCTTAGCTTCCAAGTCGGGGCTCGCCCCACCTTCCACGCAGGCCCCGACCGGCCCCCTCCCACCTCCAAGCCGGGACCCCGGGCAGCCCTCCGCCCTCCAAGCCCCGCAGCCCCGCGCCGCTTCCACCGCCCCCCTACCCCGCCACGGTAACGGGGCGCCTGCCCCGCGCGGTCACCTGCATCCCGCCGCCGTCGGCCGCCGCCTCCTCGGTACGCGGCCGCTTGCTCAGGCCGGGCTCGGCTCCGTCTCCTCCCCCTCCGGGCACCGGCAGCTCCAGCTCTGACTCCCGCTTCATCCCCCGGGCAGCGGCGCCGGGCCCAAGCTGAGGCGGCTGCTGCGGCTGGGCGCCTTCCGCCATCCGCCCGAGGCCCCCTCGCCTCCGGGAGCCGGGCGACCCGCGACAGGCCACCTCCCCCTGGGCCTCGGCCCCGACTGTCGCGACAGGCGGGCGCGCGCCTGCACCCGCCCCCGCGTGCGTGCGTACGTGCGCGCGCGCGCGCGCGGGCCCGCTGCCCTCCTCGGCGGCGGCGGGCGATAGCCTCTGGTCTCTCGCTGGCCGCCTCCCCGGCTCGGGGCCGCCGGCGGGTCGCGACGGGCACTCGCTCGCGCCCCCACGGGAACACGCGACCCCCGGCCCGGCCCGCCGCGCGCCCCGCCTCGCTCACTCACGAAGCTGGCCCGCCGGCCCGCGCTCACTCCCTCACACTGGCCCTCGCCACACGCCGGGCTGAGGGAGGAAGGGGGCGGTCCGAGCTCCTGAGGATTGGGGAGGGGTGTTTATTTGGGGGGAGGAGGGGCTCGAGGCCGGAACGAGCTGACTGGCCGAGATCCTCCGACCCGCCACTGTGGCAGCACCGGGAAGGCGGGGAGAGAGAAAGGAGGAGGGAAGGCCCGGGATCTGGGACTCCAGCCCGCGCGGGAGGCCGGGCCGGCGGGGGCGAGGGGGCGGTGGCGGCCGAGCCCGCGGAGGGGGCGGGGCCAGCGCCCCTCGGCAATCTCCGCCGCCTCCGCTCCCGGAGGCCGAGAGAGGCAGGGTGGAGATCGAGGGAGTTCGGGAAACTCCGGCTCGGACGAGGGATTATCCTGGAGGCACCGCGCCTCTGGAGTTCCAGGGCGGAGGGGGCGGAGTCTGTTCCCTGAGGGCGGGGCCACAGCCTAGAACGGGCGGAGCTTGAGTGGCCGGAGGGCAGTGTAGCAACTCCCTCTGGCGGGACTCGCTGTTCGGAGTTGTACGGTGAATTCGCCGGTCTGACCGGGTCGGTTCCAGGCTCTGAGGGAGGGAGTTATTTACTTGGTCCCTTTCCCGAAAAAAAATGGGGCTCTTGAGTTGGAAGGTCCAGGAATGAGGCCACCGCTACAGGGCTATCCCCAGTCCTGAAAGCCTTTAATCATAATTTCACATTTCTGGTCATCTTACTAATAATACCTGATGTCTGTAAGAGCGTCACAGTTTGCACAATGAATTCGCAGACCCGTTTTGGACCGGGTGGTATAAGCAGAGTATATATGAGCTCTGTTTCATTGGTTGTGAACCTGAACCTTGGTTAAGTCCCGCAGATGAAAACTGGCAGATCCAGATCTCAGGAAACCAGATCATACTCTCTTTCTCTGGACCTTGCTGCCTAACACTTTCTTGCTTATCAGCTTCGTACAGTTAGAGCTATTTGTGTAATTGCTTTTCTCTTCTAACAGACTGTAAGGACTAAGATAGCATCTAATTTCTTCAGGTATGTTGTGCCCTGTATATTATAGGGACACGGTGATGTTGCATGAACAACATGGATTCTGCTAACTAGCTTAAGCCAGTTGCTTCATCACTTTGGACCCCTACTCCATTATTTGCAAAATGAGGAGAGAGTTCAGATCAGTGGTTTGAAACCAGGGACGATTTTGCCCCTTTCCCACTCTGCCCGGACATTTGTCAACATCTGAATATGTTTAAGTGAACTCCGGGAGTTGGTGATGGACAAGGAGACCTGGCGTGCTGTGATTCATGGAGTCGCAGAGTAGCGACTGAACTGAATTGAACTGAATATGTTTTTGGTTGTTACACCTAGGGTGGGGTGGGGTGGGAGTGCTGCTGCTGGATAGAGACGAGAAGGGTTGTTCAACATCCAACAATGAACAGGACAGTCCCCACAACAGTTATCCAGCCCAAAATGTCAGTAGTGCTAAGATTGAGAAACCCCTGGTTAAATGATTTCTAAGTCCTTTTCAGATAGGTCTATGACTTGTCTTTTGTACTGGGGTTTAACCCAAGTTAAAAGTTAGTGCTGAAACAGTGCAATGATAAAGATCCCTTCTTTGAAGTCAGAAACCAACCAAGCTTTGAATCCAGTCTTTACCACCTACTGCACATGTGATGCTGAACCAGCGATGACTTAAGAATTTTCAAATTGAAGGGAATTAGAACCGGCAGACTGGTTGCAAGGGAGGACTGGTGGCCTTACCTTGAAGCTGAGTTTTCATAGCAGGCACATTGTTTTAACTACGCTGTGTTATAGACAAATAAAAATAGTCAAGTTTTAGCTCTGCCACTCACAAGTCATGGTACTTTGTAAAAGCCACTTAGTCTTTCTATGTCTTCATCTGAAAACTTAAGACCTTCCTAAAAGGATTATTGTGAGGGTTTAAATGAGTTATCTTTATCACACATTAAGAACTTTGAACAGATGGACCTATGAGAAGCTCTCAATAAGTAGCAAGAATATATCAGTATCACTACCATTGTGTGCATGCTAAGTCACTTCAGTGGTGTCCAACTCTTTGCAGCCTTACGAACTGTAGCCCATCAGACTCCTCTGTCCATGGGAGTCTCCAGGCAAGAATACAGAAGTGGGTTCCCATGCCCTCCTCCAGGGTATCTTCTTGACCCAGGGATCAAATCCATATCACTTATGTTTCCTGCATTGGCAGGCAAGTTCTTTACCACTACCGCCATCACTACCATTGTTTTTTAAATTTTTGTCTTATTTTTGTCTTGGCTGAATTGCAAGGTATGTGGGCTTAGTTCCCGACCAGGGATCAAACCCATGCACCTTGCAGTGGAAGTGTGGAGTCTTAACCACTAGACCGCAAGGAAAGTCCCATCATTGGGTTTTTTAAATCCTTAAGGTGACTTTGTGAGGATGCTAGAGATCAAGATGGGCAGACCAGGCTCCTCAAATCAACCTTAAGTACAGTGACTGTTGGGCAAATTGAGTCTTTTCACCAAGCCTTCAATTCCTTGTTTGCAGGTGACAATAATAGTGACAGTGTTGTTCTAAGGATTAAACGAGACAAAATAAAACACTTAGCATAGCGCCCAACCAATAGTAACTGTTTAATAAATGGCAAATATTTATCATCTAATTTGTTTAGTGATAGTAAGCTACTGGCAGGGACGCATGGGGTTGGAGAGAGGAGCCTAGAAATCTCTTCATACTGCTGGTTGAGCCATTGTGTTGGGAATCCAAGTGCCTGCAAGCTTGTTCTTGAGCTGAGTTAGGCAACTCCACAGCAGATGGAGCTTCGTCCTGTCCAACCTAGTGTTCTGAATTTGAAAGAAAACCAGGATGTTTTCTGATGGCCTATGAAACAACAGATCTACTAGTTTTCTGTGATTATGATTTCAGAGTGTCTGCCCTCTGATATAACGCTGAAGAAGCCGAAGTTGAACGGTTCTATGAAGACCTACAAGACCTTTTAGAACTAACACCCAAAAAAGATGTCCTTTTCATTATAGGGGACTGGAATGCAAAAGTAGGAAGTCAAGAAACACCTGGAGTAACAGGCAAGTTTGGCCTTGTAGCACGGAATCAAGCAGGGCAAAGGCTAATAGAGTTTTGCCAAGAGAAGGCACTGGTCATAGCAAACACCCTCTTCCAACAACACAAGAGAAGACTCTACACATGGACATCACCAGATGGTCAACACTGAAATCAGATTGATTATATTCTTTGCAGCCAAAGATGGAGAAGCTCTATACAGTCAGCAAAAACAAGACCAGGAGCTGACTGCGGCTCAGATCATTAACTCCTTATTGCCAAATTCAGACTTAAATTGAAGAAAGTAGGGAAAACCACTAGACCATTCAGATATGACCTCAATCAAATCCCTTATGATTATACAGTGGAAGTGAGAAATAGATTTAAGGGACTAGATCTGATAGATAGAGTGCCTGATGAACTCTGGACGGAGGTTCGTGACATTGTACAGGAGACAGGGACCAAGACCATCCCCACGGAAAAGAAATGCAAAAAAGCAAAATGGCTGTCTGAGGAGGCCTTACAAATAGATGTGAAAAGAAGAGAAGCGAAAAGCAAAGGAGAAAAGGAAAGATATAAGCATCTGAATGCAGAGTTCCAAAAAATAGCAAGGAGAGATAAGAAAGCCTTCCTCAGTGATCAATGCAAAGAAATAGAGGAAAACAACAGAATAGGAAAGACCAGAGATCTCTTCAAGAAAATTAGAGGTACCAAGGGAATATTTCATGCAAAGATGGGCTCGATAAAGGACAGAAATGGTATGAACCTAACAGAAGTAGAAGATATTAAGAAGAGGTGGCAAGAATACACAGAAGAACTGTACAAAAAAGATCTTCACGACCAAGATAATCATGATGGTGTGATCACTGACCTAGAGCCAGACATCTTAGAATGTGAAATCAAGTGGGCCTTAGAAAGCATCACGATGAACAAAGCTAGTGGAGGTGATGGAATTCCAGTTGAGCTATTTCAAATCCTGAAAGATGATGCTGTGAAAGTGCTGCACTCAATATACCAGCAAATTTGGAAAACACAGCAGTGGCCACAGGACTGGAAAAGATCAGTTTTCACTCCAATCCCAAAGAAAGGCAGTGCCAAAGAATGCTAAAACTCCCACACAATTGCGCTCATCTCACACATTAGTAAAGTAATGCTCAAAATTCTCCAAGCCAGGCTTCAGCAATATGTGAATCATGAACTTCCAGATGTTCAAGCTGGTTTTAGAAAAGGCAGAGGCACCAGAGATCAAATTCCCAACATCCGCTGGATCATGGAGAAAGCAAGAGAGTTCCAGAAAAACATCTATTTCTGCTTCATTGACTATGCCAAAGCCTTTGACTGTGTGGATCACAATAAACTGTGGAAAATTCTGAAGGAGATGGGAATACCAGACCATCTGACCTGCCTCCTGAGAAACCTGTATGCAGGTCAGGAAGCAACAGTTAGAACTGGACATGGAACAACAGACTGGTTCCAAACAGGAAAAGGAGTATGTCAAGGCTGTATATTGTCACCCTGCTTATTTAACTTATATGCAGAGAACATCATGAGGAACACTGGGCTGGAATCAAGATTGCCGGGAGAAATATCAATAACCTCAGATATGCAGATGACACCACCCTTATGGCAGAAAGTGAAGAGGAACTAAAAATCCTCTTGATGACAGTGAAAGAGGGCAGTGAAAAAGTTGGCTTGAAGCTCAACATTCAGAAAACGAAGATCATGGCATCTGGTCCCGTCACTTCATGGGAAATAGATGGGGAAACAGTGTCAGATTTTATTTTTTCGGGCTCCAAAATCACTGCGGATGCTGGTTGCAGCCATGAAATTAAAATACACTTACTCCTTGGAAGGAAAGTTATGACCAACCTGGATAGCATATTAAAAAGCAGAGACATTACTTTGCCAACAAAGGTCCATCTAGTCAAGGCTATGGTTTTTCCAGTGGTCATGTATGGATGTAAGAGTTGGACTGTGAAGAAAGCTGAGCCCTGAAGAAGTGATGCTTTGGAAGTATGGTGTTGGAGAAGACTCTTGAGAGTCCCTTGGACTGCAAGGAGATCCGACCAGTCCATTCTAAAGGAGATCTGGGTGTTCATTGGAAGGACTGATGCTAAAGCTGAAACTCCAATACTTTGGCCACCTCATGCGAAGAGTTGACTCAGTGGAAAAGACTCTGATGCTGGGGGGAATTGGGGGCAGGAGGAGAAGGGGATGACAGAGAATGAGATGGCTGGATGGCATCACCGACTCGATGGACGTGAGTTTGAGTGAACTCCGGGAGTTGGTGATGGACAGGGAGGCCTGGCATGCTGTGATTCATGGGGTCGCAAAGAGTCAGACACAACTGAGCGACTGAACTGAACTGATGAAACAACAGTGGCTTTTTTTTTTTTAAAACCTAGGGACACCAGTGTTTGATTTTCCAAAAAAAGTTTATTGTCTAGACTGGTATCTTAAGAATTCTTTTCCCCTCTCAACTCACCTTTATACCGGAATCTAAATGATGCTAGGTCCTTCCTGGGCTGCTCCATGACCCAGAAAAAAAAATAAGATTTGGCATCTGGGCTATTTGTGCCTCAAATTATTGTTATTCCAATAGTGTGCATGTCCCTAAGAAGTAGAGCACTGTGGTACGGTTATGTTTGAATGACCAGGCAGAATAAAGAGGAATTGGACCCTGCTCTGTAAACACACATGAAGCATTTAGGGAGGGAGAGAACAGAAGCCTATAAATAGTGAGCAAATGCACCCATGGCGGCACAAAGACCAGAATCATACTCTCGTATTCGTATGCAGCTACCTGTTGGTGAACAGGTGGCTACAAACCGTTACATAGAAAGAGGAAAACTTTTTAATATTTTCCTAGGAAGAATTTTGAGCTGCAGAAACTACTGAAGTCCTAACATTTACTCATTTATCTATTCAACAAACTATGGGCAGGAGTCTGGGATACCAAAACAAATAAGTAGCTCACAGTCCAGGGAAGAACAGATGAACAAATAAAAAGACAATTGCAATGCATCACGTTAAGGAAGTAATCTCTCATAGTTGTCAAGATCATGGACTCTGGCATCAGACATGGGTTTGAATCTGACATGGCCGTCTATCTGATCTTGGAGAAAAAAGATCCTTAGCATCTCTAAGGCCCAGTTTTTTCATTTATGTGACAAGCAGAGGTAGCAACCCAGTATTCATTCTCTTCTTATTCTTTACTAGCAAAACCTTAATTTTGTTCAGGGCAGAAACCTGCCTAGCTTAAAAGAAAAAAAGGCGGGGGGGCTTCCCTTGTGGTCTAGTGGTTAAGAATCCACCTGCCGATGCAGGAGACACAGGTTCGATCCCCAGTCCGGAAAGATCCCACATGCCGTGGAATAACTAAGCCTGTACACCACAGCTACTGAGCCAGAGCTCTAGAGCCCTCAAGCTACAACTAACGAGCCCACATGCTGCAACTACTGAAGCCCAACACCTACAGCCCATGCTCCGAAACAAGAAGCAATGGGAAGCCCAAGCACTACAATAAAGAGTAATACCACGTTTGCTGCTACTAGAGAGAAAGCCCGTTGCGAAGCAGCAAAGACCCAGCGCAGACCAGGGAAAAAGAGAGAGGGAGAGAGAATTCTCAGGCTCCCCGACAGGTAAGGTGGCCACATGACACAGTTCTGGTCAGAGAGATGTAGATAGGGGATAAGTATCCCTTCTCGACTAATAAAAACCACAAGAGGGAAAGGCTCTTTGCCCTTCACCTTTTGCTTTTTGTCATTTATCCTTCCTCCCTCCTGGAACACAGACTGGCAAAATGACAGCACTCTGGTGTCCACAGTAACAAAACCCAAAAACTACATGTTAAGAATGGTACCATGGAGTTGCCATAGTAGCCCTGCTGCTGCTGCTGCTGCTGCGTCACTTCAGTCGTGTCCGACTCTGTGTGACCCCATAGACGGCAGCCCACCAGGCTCCCCCGTCCCTGGGATTCTCCAGGCAAGAAGACTGGAGTGGGTTGCCATTTCCTTCTCCAATGTGTGAAAGAGAAAAGTGAAAGTGAAGTCGCTCAGTCGCGTCTGACTCTTCGCGACCCCATGGACTGCAGCCTACCAGGCTCCTCCGTCCATGGGATTTTCTAAGCAAGAGTACTGGAGTGGCTTGCCCAAGCCCATTGTTATTTGAGCAAAATAAGTTTCTATTCACTTAAAGGACTATGGACAGGTTTCTGTGTGCAAACTCAACTCCTCACTGATACAATCTGTAAACTGAAGATAATAATAGGATCTCCCCCGGGGTTCTTTTGAGCATTAAATAATATATGTAAAGCACTTAGTATGACACCTGGCTCATAGACACACTCAATAAACTGTAACTTAGACCTTTTTACTACTATTGTTACTCCTATTATCCTTATTAATATGGTTAGTAAATGTGCCAACAGCTACAGGCGCCTATGGGAAGATGTAACTCCCCCTGCCTGGGGGAAACAGAACAAGTTTCCCCGATAATGTTTGATCTGATAATGTAACAAGTTTCAAAATGAGGAGTTTCCCATGATGTGGCTTCTGATCAAAAGTGAGCACATTCCTGGGTGCCTGCAAGGGCTTAGGAGATGGTCATTAGTGTTCAACAGGAGAAAACTCTGATAAGGGGGTAATAGTGCTGGGCAGGAGATCAGAGGGCCAGAACTAGAGTCAGTGGTCTTCAAACTGAGACTGGGAGAGGTAAGTGGGTGCAGGAGTACCCAGCCACATATCATAATTCAAATATCAGTTATTATTAACCCTGTACCCTGGTTTCTGACCACCATCAGAGGAACTGGTGGCGCAAATCTCTGTATTTATACGCTCTTTGAGAACACGAGTGCTTTCTTAATCCTCTCCTAGATGTCTGTATATCCCTAGCTCCAAGCACACAGCTTGACACAAAACATGTGGCTATTCCAACAACCTTGCAAATATTCAGAACCGCAGCCCTACATCTCACATCCCTCTGAAGACCAGATAAAGACCCAGAGCAGAGCAGAGGCTCTTAGAAATGCTGTCTTAACCATGCACTTTCTAAATAGAGACCTGAAGTCCATCCCCAAACTGTATCATCTCTTTAATCAGAGGGAAAAGAGTAGATATAAATAGAAGAGAACGTTTTCTACTTCAAAACTTTCCTTTCCCAAAAAAGAAAGGTAGAGAATACCCTTGATAATTCATCAGCCGGATGAAGGGGAAACCACTCCTGCCATGTGGCTGGCTGATCCGGGAGCAGATATGGAGCCTAATGAGAAACTGAGTTCATCGCAGGAGGAACGTGTGATGTTTAAGCCTCATTAGGACTATAAAACCAGCGGTCCAGACACAAACCCCACCGTTGACTTTGACCTTACTTCCCTGCCTCCCCCTGCTCGTGGCATTATTGAACCTGGGTTTTTCCTATAGGCCAGAACCTTGCCAACGCTTCTGCCCTTCACATAATGTGTTTGTCTGGTTTCTATTTCTGTAGCCCGATGAAGGGTGATAGCAGGGTATTGAATGTTTTTTTTTCATTTAGTGCTGTCACCAGCGTCACTCTGTCCCCTACCCCCCGCCCTCCTCTCAAGTTGGCCTTTCGTTGTCCATTTTGTGCCTTGTCCTTGGTTTTTATTGTTTCCTTACAGAGTAGGGAAGGCACTTTATTTTATTTTCCAGGCCCTGGTATACAGAGCCTCCTGTATGCATCTTTCCCACAAAGAATTATCATGTTTTGAAACTGTAAATGACCTCAGATGGGAAAGACAGGAAAGGTTCAGATATTCATTGGGCCCCTAATGTGTGCCAGGCCTTGAACCAGGCTTTTTTTTTTTGTTGTTGTTGTTCTTTTAATCCTCACAAGTCTGTGAAGCAGGTAGTATTACATCTCATTTCACAGATGAGAAAACTGAGATCCAGAGAGGTGAAATGACAAGTTCAAGGTTGTACTGAATGGTTACTGACAAAGGAACTCCCATTCCGCCTATTCCAAGCCCAACCCCCTTCCATGCCTCAGCTTGTCTTTGAGGACTTTTTAGGGTGTTTTAAATTGCTAAGGTACACATCTTATAGGGAACAGGGAACAAAAAATAGTATAACTTTTTTTTGTTTTCTGAAACAGAAGGCAGCTATCTTAAGCCTGCATTCACCCAGGGTATAAACTCCCAGACCTCTGTTGGCCAATCAAGACATTGGGTCTTCACTGTCTCTGGCATCTGCTCTGGCATCTCTTCTTCCAGATCCTTGTCTGCCTGTGGATACCATTTCAGCTGGCCTCCGCGGAGCTGTCCTGTCTGGTCCTCCATGGTTGATCCACAGACAGGGCAGTTTACCCAGGGCCTCTCCAGGCAAGGCTCTGTCCTGTCAGCTTCACATCCTCTGTCAAGGGCAATGGAAAACCTCAGCTGTTCCCACACTGCTCCAGGGCCTTGGGAATCTCCCAGAGGCTGTCTCAAGTCCCTGCTGTGGAAACATAGAGGAGGCATCCTTACCTCTCATACCGTTGCTGGAGATTGTTGGTGTTTAGTCGATAAGTCATGTCCAACTCTTGCAACGCTATGGACTGCAGCCCACCAGGGTCCTCTCTCCATGGGATTTCCCCAGCAGGAATACTGGAGTGGGTTGCCATTTCTCCAGGGGATGTTCCCAACCAAAGGATCAAACCCAGTCTCCTGCATTACAGGTAGATTCTTTGCTGCTGAGCCACTAGAGAAGCCCCCACATTTTCTGGAGGGGAACCCTGCAAAGGAGACAAGACACAGACCTCCTCTCCTATCAGATACCGCAGTGACCCAGAGCTGCTTCTCCCTGTCTCTCACCTAGGACTCCATCCAGGAGGAGGCAGGAGGCAGGGATCCTAAGAACCCACATGAGGCTCCTGCTCTGATCTCCTCAGGGTTAGCCTCTCTCTTCTCAACCCTTAACACATTTGCTTCTCATGGGTTAGGGCGAAAGACTAGTCCTGGCTGATTCCAATTCTGGAAAAAGCCTCTAGATTTTGCAGGGTACAGATTTCATTACTGAGTCATTCAGGATTTAGACTTACGGAATTAAAAAGACTAGGCTTTTAAGTCACTGAGATTTTTTTTCTCAAGCTGTATGTTTCAAAAGTCTTTTGAAGTTCAAAAGCTTAGTCTGGACTTTTATTTCTTTTTGCTTTTCCACTGAAACAGCTATGTTCCTGAAAGGAAGGGAGGGTGGGAATAGTGGAAGATATCAGGGAGCGGGGGGAGAGAGAATATGAGTTAATATTTCTGTGGCAAAGACAGTGTCTGCACTGTGCCTTCATCCTGGGAACCCAGAAACTGAGCTCAACCTCTTCTGCAGTTAGGATGGGGACATATGACAGATAACATTCTGGCCAATGGAATGTGGGTAAAAATTTCAAGGCTGGCCTCTGAAAACATCCCAGTCAATGCTGCTGACCCTCCACAGCAGCAGTGGAGACCATGAGCTAAAGAGAGTAACCTCAAAGGACAAAAAAGGAGCCTGATGCCCAAGTCATCAACCGGAGGAGAGCTGCAAAAGAATGCAATGTGAGCAGAAATGAAACTTAATTGTATTAAGGCACTGAGCTTTACTTAGGTTTGTGTGTGTGTGTGTGTGTGTGTATCTTTTACAGCAGCTTAAGTTACTCATCCTAATAAAATAACTAAATGTTGTTCTACCTCAACACCGATGTGGAAAAAGATCAGAGATGGAGAATCAAAAATTTGAGCACTTTGATTAAAATCTATGAAGCTGAAGGTATTTAAAATGATGCCAACGCTAATAAAACATTATCTCTGGACAATATGCAAAGCTTGACATTGAAGGAGAAGTGATGGGAAAGAAAATAAGAATGATATAGATTAATAGCAAGGACTAACTGCTTAGCACAGGGAACTATATTCAGAATCTTGTAATAACTTATAATGGAAAATAATCTGAAAAAGAATGCATATAATATATATAGTATATAATATATAATACACAATATTACATATAGCATATACATATTGTATATGCATATATTACATAATATAATGTATAATACACAATATTCCATGTACAAATTATTATTATATGTGTTGTGTATATTATATATAGTATATATCTTATAATGGGCTTCCCTGGTGGCTCAGAGGTTAAAGCGTCTGCTTCCAATGAGGGAGACCCAGGTTCGATCCCTGGGTTGGGAAGATCCCCTGGAGAAGGAAACGGTAACCCACTCCAGTATTGTATAATACACAATATTTCATGTACAAATTATTATTATATGTGTTGTGTATATTATAGATAGTATATATTTTATAATAGGGCTTCCCAGGTGGTGCTAGTGGTAAAGAACCTGCCTGCCAATGCAGGAGAAGCAGGAGACATGGGTTTAATCCCTGGGTTGGGAAGATCCCCTGGAGGAGGGCATAGCAACCCACTCCAGTATTCTTGCCTGGAGAATCCCATGGACAGAGGAGCTTGGTGGGATATAATCCACAGGGTCACAAAGAGTTGGACATGACTGGGAGTTTAATTGCTAAGTCATATTCAACTCTTTGTGTCCCCATTGACTCTAGCCCACAAGGCCCTCTGTCCATGGGATTTTCCCAAGCAAGAGTACTGGAGTGTGCTGCCATTTCCTTCTCCAACACAATATAATATTATTAATATATTGTATATTATATACTATATTGTATTGTATATATTATATACATTATAGTGTATATATGTATATTATATATATATATATATATCACTGAATCACTTTGCTGTACACCTGAAGCATTGTAAATCAACTACACTTCAATTTAAAAAGTTTTCTTTAAATACCACAGTAAAAAAAGTGATATCTTGAATACTTTCTTTTGACCAGCCTGGCATAAAACCTGGCATACTGAGATGCTTAATAAGTAATGATTGAGTGAATAAAAAATCCATTAACCTGTCAACTCTGCTTACATCAAGAGTTTGACAGGGAAGAGCAAAGGAGGTAGAGATAAAGAAAACAGATGAAGAGGGGAAAAAAGTTGGGACTAGTGAGAGGGTGAAGTGGAAATAACTTTCCACAAGGCAGGCATCCTCCCCATCCCCGCTTTTGTGACTCAACATACTGCTTATCATCCAGAACTCCCTGTAATTTTGCTCTCTTCATGCTCACAGACACAAAAAAGTAAGGTTACAGTTCCTGTGTATTATTGATGTTAACATACAAAACGGCAAGTGCCACAATGAAAGGCAGCCAGAAGCTGTGGGTGGGTGGGTGGGGGGATCTATTTTATCTCTGAGACTTGGAATCATGCACAAAGGATTCTGAGGTTTGATGTAAGTGCAAGTGAAAGTCACTCAGTTGTGTGTGTCTGACTCTTTGCGACCCCATGGACTACACAGTCCATGGAATTCTCCAGGCCAGAATACCGGAGTGAGTAGACGTTCCTTCCTCCAGGGGATCTTCCCAACTCAGGGATCGAACCCAGGTCTACCACACTGCAGGCAGATTCTTTACCAGCTGAGCCACCTGGGTCTCCTACATTGCAGATAGATTTTTCACTGTCTAAGCCACCAGGGAAACTCTTCCCTATCAAGTTAGGAACTGATTCACAGAAACATAGAGAAGAAATTAAAACCTTTATTACTGATAAACACTAGGTTTGAATGTGCAGCCAAACCTAGGGATTGCTGGGAACCTCCACCCTTGAATTAGACAGACTCAACCACCAAGCCACTGGCATAGCTGGAAAGCCACAAGCTGCCCTCAATAGGGACAGGCTTCTTACTGCATGGCTTGAGTCTCTCAGACTCAAGCAGATTTGAAGAAAGAGTAAGGAAGTTGCTGAGCTGAGGCGTGTCCAGTTCTTCTTCCCAAATCACTAATCAGAGAAATCAGTCTCTGTCCAGTCAGCTTTGGCTAAGATATGTGACAGGAACAAATGCCTCTGATTTCTCAGTGGTGTAGAATTACAAGGATCTGTTGTTCACACATCCCTATGTGAACTATACTCATTGGAAAAGACCCTGATGCCGCGAAAGATTGAGGGCAGGAGGAGACGGGGGCAACAGAGGAAGAGATGGTTGGATGACATCATCGAGTCAATGGACATGAGTTTGAGCAAGCTCCAGGAGATGGTGAAGGACAGGGAAGCCTGGCATGCTGCAGTCCATGAGGTCACAAAGAGTCAGACACAACTGAGCGACTGAACAACAAAGCTGATTCACTTTGATGTGCAGCAGAAACTAATACAACATTGTAATTCCCTGGTGGCTTAGAGGTTAAAGCATCTGCCTCCAATGCGGGAGACCCGGCTTCGATCCCTGGGTCGGGAAGATCCCCTGGAGAAGGAAACGGTAACCCACTCCACTATTCTTGCCTGGAGAATCCCATGGATGGAGAAGCCTGGTAGGCTACAGTCCACGGGGTCGCAAAGAGTCGGACACGACTAAGTGACGGAACGGAAAGCAATTATATACTCCAATTAAAAATAAAATTTAAAAAGCTGAATATAAACTCAATGTAAACAAAAACTAAAATAACCATGTGAGGCTGGTACCATTATTATCATCCCCACTTTGTGGATGAGGAAACCGAGGCTCGGGGAGGAGAGCCACCTCCCCCAGCACTTGCAGGGAAGCTTCTGACGCCTTGTCCAACTGCCATGACTTTGTGGCCATCTCAGCTGGTGTCAGCTGATCTCCGACTTAGACATCTTGGTGCCTCTCTTTCTTTCCAGCCTGTAATTTAGGATTTCTCAATTGTCTCTGTGCAGCCACCATCATGCCCCAGACATAGTTCATTCACGTTCAGCAAGTGTTAGGCAGCTCCTAAGTGGCAGGATTGTTGTAAACACAGGGAATATGACAGTGAAGGTCTCTGCTCTAATAGGGCTTATTTTCTGGTGAGGAGAGAGGGGAAATCAGCTATAGAAATGTTCAGTCAGTTCAGTTCAGTTCAGTCGCTCAGTCGTGTCCGACTCTCCACGACCCCATGAATTACAGCACGCCAGGCCTCCCTGTCCATCACCAACTCCTGGAGTACACTCAAACTCATGTCCACAGAGTCGGTGATGCCATCCAGCCATCTCATTCTCCGTCGTCCCCTTCTCCTCCCGCCCCAACCTTTCCCAGCATCAGAGTCTTTTCCAGTGAGTCAACTCGTCGCATGAGGTGGCCAAAGTATGGTAAATGCTACTCAGAGAATCAGACCAGGCTGATGGGATCAAGGGAGAAAAAAAGGTGGCTAATTTTTTGCTGGGAGACCAGAGAAGGCTGCTTTTCTGAGAGGGTCACTTTTAAGCCAAGAGCTGCATCACAAGAAGGTCCATACAGACAGTACAGCATAAGAGAACTTCCTAAAGGGACTAATGGCCCAAGGAGGGTGTTAATAAATAATAACCACAGACTCTGGTGCCTTAGCAGTCAAGAATCCACCAGTCAACACAGGAGTTGCATGTTTGATCACTGGGTTGGGAAAATCCCCTGAAAAAGGAAATGGCAATCCACTCCAGTATTCTTGCTGGGAAATCCCATGGGCAGAGAAGATTGGCATGCTACAGTCCATGGGGTTGCAAAAGAGTCAGACACGATTTATGGACTGAACAACAACAATAAATAATAACCCTTGTTCAGGGCATATATGTTCTTTAAAATTTATTTTATTGAAGTCTAGCTGATTTACAATGTTGTGTTAATTTCTGGTATTCAGCAAAGTGATTATATATATATTTCTTTTCATATTCTTGTCCATTCTGGTTTATCACAGGATATTGAATATGGTTCCCTGTGCCATACAGTAAGACCTTGTTGTTTATCCATTCTATATATACTAGTTTGCATCTGCTAATCTCAAACTCCCAGTCCCTCCCTCTTCCACATGCTTTGGCAACCACCAGGCTATTTTCTATGTCTGTAAGTCTGTTTCTGCTCCATAGAGCTTCCCAGGTGGCACTAGTGGGAGATGCAAGTTCGATCCCTGGGTCAGGAAGATCCCCTGGAGGAGGGCATGGCAACCCACTCCAGTATTCTTGCCTGGGGAATCCTCATGGACAGAGAAGCCTGACAGGCTACAGTTAATAGGGTTGCAAAGAGTTGGATATGACTGAAGCGACTGAGCATGCACGCATGTAAGTGATGTGGAATTTGCCTTCTGTTTCTTACTTCACTTAGTATGTAATCTCTAGGTCCATTCATGTTGCTGCAAATGGCATTATTTCATTCTTTTTTATGGCTTTGTATACATATACTACATCTTCTTTATCCATTCCTCTGTCTATGGGCATTTAGGTTGCTTCTGTGTCTTGGCTATTGTATATAGTGCTGCAGTGAACATTAGAGTGTATTTATCTTCTCAAGTTATAGTTTTGTCCTGATATATGCCCAGGAATGGGATTGCAGGATCACATGGCAACTCTATTTTTATTTTTACTTTTGAGGAATGTCCATACCCTTTTCCCTAATGACTACACCAATTTACATTCCCAGTAATAGTGTAGGAGGGTTCCCTTTTCTCCATACTTCAAGAGGGTCACTTTTAAGCCTATAGCTGAATCACAAGAAGGTGTGAGCGATGTGGGGGAAGAGTATTCCACACAGAGAGAGGAGCATCAGCGAAGGTCCTAAAGGGAGTACTAGCTTGAAGAGGATATAACCAGGTGGATGTTAATAAATAATAATACTTGCCTTCAGTGCGTATATGTTTATCAGAGGCAAGCCACACTGGAGTCCTGTGCTTTGAAGAATTAACACAGAGAGGGTGGACTCCCAGCTTAATCTCCTTCCCAACCCCTCCTGGTTTCCCCACCTGTTTCAGCTGATTCTCTGTCAATTCTCTGCTTGGAATCTGGTCCAATTGCTAGCTTAGGTGAAATGAACTGTTTCTTCAAGACTCCACCGGGGCACCGGAGCACATGCCATGAACAGGGCACTGGGCTTCTACATTAACTCCCTGCTGCCCTCCTACACTAGGGGCTCGGAGGGGGCTGGACTCTCTCCTTCCCTTCTCCTCTTCCTCCCTCCCTAGCCTTTCTGGTCGGGCAGCACTCACAGAAAATGTGCTAAGCATGTCCCCTTAGCACTTTGCAGCAGTTCCAGTGAGTCTTTAACACATGGTTACTTATTAACCTAACTTCCTCTCCAGCTGTTCATCAAGGGTGGAGACCCAAATGCCCAGAGGGACCAGGCAGGGAACGGACGTGACCGTAAGGACTGCAGGCAACTGGGAGGCAATGGCAAACTCACTTTCCTGGAATTCTGGAAACTTGGATTCTTAATGTGAAATCTCCAGATATTTACATGTTGACAGTTATTTATTTGGAAAAGAAATGAGCTCTCAAGTGCATTTTAAGTGCATTTAGAATAAAATGCATAAGGGTTTTCTCAGTATCTCACGTACCAGATGACAAATAATATCTGCTCAATAATATTTGTTGAATGAATGAATGAAAAAGATAAACTTAATGGGAATTAATCAGATCTGCTCTTCTCATTGGAGTCCAAACTGTCACTGACAATTTGTCACTGACACTCAAATTGTCATCAGCTGGCTTAGTCAAAACTGGATTCCAGATGAAATGTACGGTGGGCTTTGTTTTCTTTGTTACATCATGTGATGGGATCCAGTATGTTTACTTGATTGCTTTACTATACTAAACGACTCCAGTGGCCCTGGGCTTTCGGGACAGGAGATCAAATGTCTCCAAAGCAGGCTTATTTCCACACATGGCTCAGCTGGGTTCACACACTAATCAGAGAGACAACTGATAACTAAGTGCTCAGGATCCAGAAATGTTGACATTAGTAGAACCGTAGAATATTAACACTGGAAGCATCACCTAGGGTCTAGCCTCTAGTCAAGGAGCCCCATTGAACAGAGGAAGAAACTCATTTGAAAACACCCCCTCAAGGTCACATGCTTCTTGGGCCTGAGGCATCCCTCTTCTTTCTGCTTTCTTTGGCTCTGTTCAGAAGCCCCATGGACTCATCTTTCCCCATTTCTAACACAGTGGCCATTCTCTGTGAGAAACACCCATATATGTCATAGTCCTCTGGACTGGTTAACAGTGTGGACTGGCTGGACTAATCCCAGGACTGCTGCCCTAAGAGTGTTTCTAGAGAAACAGAATTAGACTGAATGCAAATATTCTACCATCAGAAGCCCAGAAGGCATCTGAGAGATGTGATTCAAGAAGGTTAGGTCTTTCCTACTTTTGTATCCCCAGGAGAACCTAACAGAGGGAGTTCTGTGTAACAGACACTAGGTACATATTTGAATGGTGCCTACTTTGTGCTGAGGTTTCCCAGGTGACTCAGTGGTAAAGAATCCGTCTGCCAAGCAGGAGATGCAGGTTTGATCCCTGGGTCGGGAAGATCCTCCAGAGAAGGAAATGGCAACCCATTCCAGTAGTCTTGCTTGGGAAATCCCATGGACAGAGAAGCCTGGTGGGCTACAGTCCATGGGGTAGAAAAGAATCAGACATGACTTAGCAACTAAACCAACCAACAACTCTGTGCTGGGCATTGTTCCAAACAGTGGTTCTCAAAGTAGAGTTCTTGGCACTGTGGGGGCCGCTAAAGCCATTTCAGGGGGTCCTCAAGGTCAAAAGTATTTTCATAACAATACCAAACGATATTTACCTCTGCATTCTCATTTTTTTCATGATTGTACAGTATTTTCCAGAATTTACATGATGTCTGACAGATTATAGAATGTGTGCTTGTGATCCTTGGGTTTTGAAAACTTCTCAGTATTAACTTCAAATATAGTAAATATCAATAGATACAACCCAAATAAGAGTGTTTTGAAGTTATAATATTTAAGAGCATAAAACAGATCTTGGAACCCCAAATTCTGAGATTCACTATTCCAGAGAATGTAAGAAGCTAATAAGAACCATGAAAAAAAAGAAAGAAAAAATAGAGCAGGGTAAAGGGAATTGGAAGAGCCTGAGGATGGGGGTGGGTGCAGGTGATGGAGGCAAGGAAGTGGTGATGGGGGAGGAGGGGCAGCTTCCAGTATTAAATGGGAGTGATACAAGTTGGCCCAGTTGAGAAATAAATCTACAAATCAAACATTTGACAACTCTGAGTTGCCATTTAAAATCCCTTAATTTACCCTGAATTTAAAATCTTTATTGCAAATTGAATCATGAATATAGTACTTCCCTGATGGCTCAGCAGGTAAAGAATCTGCCTACAAAGCAGGAGACACATGAGACTCTGGTTCAATCCCTGGGTCAGGAAGATACCCTGGAAGAGGAAATGGCAACTGATTCCAATATTCTTGCCTGGAAAATCCCATGGACAGAGGAGCCAGCAGGCCACAGTCTTAAGGGTTGCAAAACACTGGACATGACTGAGCCATTAAGCAGCAATTATGTGCATGTCATTTAAAGAAATTGGTTAAGAAATAAGAATACTTCCAGTAGCTTTAAGATTCCACTGTGAAGACAGTGTCAGTCTCCTCACCAGGGAAAGCCTTATCCTAATTTTTTTTTTAATTGAAGTATAGTTGATATACAAGGTTGTGTTCGTTTCTGATGTACAGCCAAGCGATTCAGTTATATATGTACATATTCTTCTGATTTTTTAGTTAAGTATTCTTTCATATATTTTGGCAGTGTTACCATCTGCATAGGATATAGGATCTAGACAATAAAGGAGGTCTTGTTTAATTTTGGAAAACCAAGACGCAAACCAGCCCAAACCACTGTAAGGGAAGAGCAGTATTACTGCTAATAGATGAAGTCTTCAGGGAGAAAATGAACTGGATCAAACAAGGCATCACAGAGTATTTCCTGTTATTTACAAGAGCTGCTTCCAGAGAAAGAGAGTAACATCAGGGTGTCTGCAAGGACTGTAGGGCAAGCCATGCACCGTAGTCTGGCAAAAATACATTCACAGGGAGAGGGCTACTCCATTTTTCACTCTATTTTGTTTTGTTTTTGCTTTTAAGCTCCATGATCTATTTCTGGGAGTGGGTCAAATCTGAACACATGCAGAGTTGAAACAATTGCAAGGCACCATTGGGAGGGCAGGGACTCTACCAACACCCAGTCAAGACAAGGTCTAGAAAAGAATCAGGGCTCTGCGTATCTGGGCGGACATTCTCTTCCTTCAGCTAGGATCTTGGTAATAATGCCCCAAACCTATCTGTCTTTATGCTCTAAGTTCCAGGTCTCCCTTGGGACTGGTTAAACTGATTGCCTGCTGAGTCTGAAGCACAGCTGTCACTCAGTAGACTTTTGATTTACTGAACACACATCTTTCTATTTAGTGATTTACATTCCGTTTCGGTGGAATTTAGCCTCCATCAGCTTGCTGAGCAGAGAAGGCACTGGCGACCCACTGCAGTACTCTTGCCTGGAAACTCCCATGGACGGAGGAGCCTGGTAGGCTGCAGTCCATGGGGTCGCGAAGAGTCGGACATGATTGAGCGACTTCACTTTCACTTTTCACTTTCATGCATTGGAGAAGGAAATGGCAGCCCACTCCAGTGTTCTTGCCTGGAGAATCCCAGGGACGGGGTAGCCTCATGGGCTGCCATCTATGGGGCTGCACAGAGTCGGACACGACTGAAGCAACTTAGCAGCAGCAGCAGCACCAGCTTGTTGAGAAACGCTGCAAGGAAAAGAATTGGGATCTTGGCAATTTGAAAACGTTTCTGCCAAAACATCATATGTGGCTAATACCTTCACTGAGAATAGAATTCTAGTTTGAAGATTATTTTCATTCAGACTTCTGAAAGCATGGGGCCATCAGTACTGCTATGAGAAGTCTGAAGCTGTTCTAATTCTGTTTTCTTCTTTTATTATGTTTTTTTGTTTCTCTCCTGAAAATCATGAATCTTTCTTTTTTAAATCTCAGTGATCTGAAATTTCAGCAATATGCCTTGATCTGAGTGTATTTTCATCCATTATAACAAGCTCTTGGCACTTTCATTTTGGAAATTGCTTTCTGCAGGATTTCTTGAGTATTTTGTAAATAGTTTCTTCCTTTCCATTTTCTCTGTTCTCTTCTTCTGGAATCCCAATTATTCTGATGTTAGGTCTCCTGGTCTCTCCTGGTCTCGGCTTCCTTTTTTTTCTTTCCTGTTTTCAATCTATCTTTTTGCTCTAATTTCTAAAGTGTTTCCTTAACTTGATTTTCCAAGTCTTTTATGGATTAAAAAAAAAATTCAACTATCATATCTTTAGTATCTGAAGTTCTTCCTAAATCTTGGAATGTTTTCTGATGGTATCCTGTTTTTGCTTCAGTTCAGGGATACATGAATGCTTTCTTATTTCTCTGAAAACAAAATATATTTTTAAAAATTCCCTGCACGTTATGTTTCTCCCAGGTTGCTTTATCCTGTTTGTTTTGGTCTCTCTCTTGCATGTTAAAGGTGTTTAATCTGAGGCATTTCTTAGGTCTACTGTCAATGAAATACTAAAAAAAAAAAAAAAAAAATTGGAAGCTTTGATTGCAAGAGAGATCGTCCACTTGGAGCTTCCCAGTAGGGTGATCTGCGGGTCTAGGTAGTGGTAAATCCAGTATGTCAGTGTTTTTAAGTCTTTTGTTTATGCTAAACATCTTCCAACCTGCTCCCTGGAGGGGAAGGTTTGGTTTCAGAATTCTAGGAACCTAGCTGAGGGTGAAGGTTGGAGCCATGGGGGTGTGCTGTTTCCACATTCAGCGTAAAAACACATGCTGTGTTGTTGTTGTTTAGTCTCTAAGTCATGTCTGACTCTTTTGCAAACCTCTGGACTGTAGCCTGCCAGGCCTCTGTGCCCATAAGATTCTCCAGGCAAGAATACTGGAGTGGGTTGCCATTTCCTTCTCCAGGGGATCCTTCTGACCCAGGGATCAAATCCCTATTTTCTGTGAAATGCCCACGCCCTCGGCTGTGCCTGGCATCTACCAATCCAGAGAAGCTGTGCTTTACCATCTTCCAGGTGGCACTATTGGTAAAGAACCCGTCTGCAAATGCAGGAGACGTAAGAGACACAGGTTGGATCCCTGGGTTGGGAAGATCCCCTGAAGGAGGGCATGGCAACCCATGCCAGTATTCTTGCCTGAAGAACCCCAAGCACAGAGAAGTCTGGTGGGCTACAGTCCATGGGGTCGCACAGAGCCAGACACCACTGAAGCGATTTAGCATGCACGCCCCTCTCCTGAGAATAATCTTGCAGACTTCTTCCAGTATGAGGGAAAATCAGCTGCAAGGAAGTTGGGGGTGGGGAGGTTGGTGTGGAGTGGATCTAATTTCTTCTTAGATACTCCCCCAGTCCTTCCTATCTAGCCTGCGCCCCTCCCCCGCCTGTTCATCCACAGAGAAACCTGGTACAGCCAGTTTCTTTGTCTTGGGCTGAGTCTACTGTGTAAATCTGTCTTGTGCTCCACCCTCCCTTTGACTGCCTTGGACTCTGCTTTCCCAGGATTGCACAGTAAGTTACCACTGTCCTTTTCTTGCGGCTGTGGTTTCTGTTTTCTCAACATTGTGGGTTTCTTTTAAATTTTTTTCAAAAATTCCTCTTCCGGAAATTCTAATGGGGTTTCAGGAAGGAGCAAAATTGGAAGCGTGTGTTCAATCTGTCCTTGTAACCTGAACACTACCCTAGACTTCTGAAGTCCAATCTGCTCCTTAAAATTTGGTGTGGGAGCTCCCCATAGAGTTTATGGAAAAGTCATAAATTCCACTTATTCTGCAGACTTTGCTGTGTGTGACCACATAGCAGGCACTCTGTTGGAATCTGGGAATACAAATGTGTTTAGGACATGGTAGCATCCTCAGAGAATTCATACAGGCAAAAAATCTTACAAATGTAAAGACTGTGATAAGGCCTTTATCCAACGTTCCCAACTTTGGGGTCATGAGAGAACTCACACTGGAAAGAAACCTTACAAATGTAATGAGTGTGGCAAAGTTTTCACAGTGCGTTCATACCTTACTCAACATAAAACCATCCATACTGGAGAGAAACCTTACAAATGTCATGAATGTGGCAAAGCTTATACCCAATTTGCAAGCCTTCAGTTCATTTCAGTCGCTCAGTCGTGTCCGACTCTTTGCGACCCCATGAATCACAGCACACCAGGCCTCCCTGTCCATCACCAACTCCTGGAGTTCACTCAAACCATGTCCATCGAGTCGGTAATGCCATCCAGCCATCTCATTCTCTGTCGTCCCCGTCTCCTCCCACCCCCAATCCCTCCTAGCATCAGACTCTTTTCCAGTGAGTCAGCTCGTCGCATGAGGTGGCCAAAGTATTGCAGTTTCAGCTTTAGCATCAATCCTTCCAGTGAACACCCAGGGTTGATCTCCTTTAGAATGGACTGGTTGGATCTCCTTGCAGTCCAAGGGACTCTCAAGAGTCTTCTCCAGCACCACAGTTTAAAAGGATCAATTACTAGGCATCAAAAAATGCATACTGAAAACAGACATAAATCCAACACATGTGGCAGTGCTATTATTCAGAATTTGAACTTTATGGATCATCCGACAATTCATAGTAGAAAGAAACCTTAAAATGTAATGCCTGACACAAAACTTGTGCAAGTATTCAAGCCCTACTCAGGTTGAGAGACTCCATCATGGAGGAGGAGATATACAGATGGCCAATAGGTACATGATATGATGCACAGCATCAGTAATCATCGGGGAAATTCAAGTCAAAACCACAATGAGATGCCACCTCACACCTGTCAGAATGGGCTGGCATTGAAAGGACAAGTCACAGTGTTGGTGAAGATGGGGAGAAAAGGGAACCCTCAAGCACTTTTGGTAGGATTGTAAATTGGGAGCTACTATGGATGGCAGAAAGTGAAGAGGAACTCAAAAGCCTCTTGATGAAAGTGAAAGAGGAGAGTGAAAAGGTTGGCTTGAAGCTCAACATTCAGAAAACAAAGATCATGGCATCTGGTCCCATCACTTCCTGGGAAATAGATGGAAAAACAGTGGAAACAGTGTCAGACTTTATTTTTTGGGGCTCCAAAATCAGTGCAGATTCTGATTGCAGCCATGAAATTAAAAGACGCTTGCTCCTTGGAAGGAAAGTTATGACCAACCTTGATAGTATATTAAAAAGCAGAGACATTACCTTGCCAACCAAGGTCTGTCTAGTCAAAGCAATGGTTTTTCCAGTGGTCATGTATGGATGTGAGAGTTGGACTGTGAAGAAAGCTGATCGCCGAAGAATTGATGCTTTTGAACTGTGGTGTTGGAGAAGACTCTTGAGAGTCCCTTATACTGCAAGGAGATCCAACCAGTCCATTCTAAAGGAGATCAATCCTGGATGTTCATTGGAGGGACTGATGCTAAAGCTGAAACTGCAATACTTTGGCCACCTCATGTGACGAGTTGACTCACTGGAAAAGACTCTGATGCTGGGAAAGGTTGGGGGCGGGAGGAGAAGGGGACGACGGAGAATGAGATGGCTGGATGGCATCACCGACTCTGTGGACATGAGTTTGAGTGTACTCCGGGAGTTGGTGATGGACAGGGAGGCCTGGCGTGCTGTGATTCATGGGGTCACGGAGAGTCGGACACGACTGAGCGACTGAACTGAACTGAACTGAACTGATGGCAAACTATCGGAGAAGGCAATGGCAACCCACTGCAGTACTCTTGCCTGGAAAATCCCATGGACGGAGGAGCCTGGTAGGCTGCAGTCCATGGGGTCGCTAGGAGTTGGACACGACTGAGCGACTTCACTTTCACTTTTCACTTTCATGCATTGGAGAAGGAAATGGCAACCCACTCCAGTATTCTTGCCTGGAGAATCCCAGCGATGGGGGAGCCTGGTGGGCTGCTGTCCATGGGGTCGCACAGAGTCAGACATAACTGAAACGACTTAGCAGCAGCAGCAGAATCCTCATGGATGTCAGTTAAGCAGAAGAGACATACTCACGGGAACATAATGCTAGTCCACAGTTCCTCACCCCAAACCCTTAGGGACCCAAAGGGTTTTAGATTTCAGAATTTATCAGAGTTTAGAAAGATGCATGCATTCTAAGTCACTTCAGTTCAGTTCAGTCGCTCAGTCGTGTCCGACTCTCCGTGACCCCATGAATCACAGCACGCCAGGCCTCCCTGTCCATCACCAACTCCCGGAGTTCACTCAAACTCATGTCCATCGAGTCGGTGATGCCATCCAGCCATCTCATTCTCTGTCGTCCCCTTCTCCTCCCGCCCCCAATCCCTCCCAGCATTAGAGTCTTTTCCAGTGAGTCAACTCTTCGCATGAGATGGCCAAAATATTGGAGTTTCAGCTTTAGCATCAGTCCTTCCAATGAACACCCAGGATGGATCTCCTTTAGAATGGACTGGTTGGATCTCCTTGCAGTCCACAGGACTCTCAAGAGTCTTCTCCAACACCACAGTTCAAAAGCATCAATTCTTCGGCGATCAGCTTTCTTCACAGTCCAACTCTCACATACATACATGACCATGGGAAAAACCATAGCCTTGACTAGACGGACATTTGTTGGCAAAGTAATGTCTCTGCTTTTTAATATGCTATCTAGGTTGGTCATAACCTTCCTTCCAAGGAGTAAGCATCTTTTAATTTCATGGCTGCAATCAGCATCCGCAGTGATTTTGGAGCCCAAAAAATTAAAGTCTGACACTGTTTCCACTGTTTCTCCATCTATTTCCCATGAAGTAATGGGACCAGATGCCATGATCTTAGTTTTCTGAATGTTGAGCTTCAAGAAAACTTTTTCAGTCTCTTCTTTCACTTTCATCAAGAGGCTTTTTAGTTCCTCTTCACTTTCTGCCATAAGGGTGGTGTCATCGCATATCTGAGGTTATTGATATTTCTCCCGGAATCTTGATTCCAGCTTCAGTCATGTCCAACTCGCCAGGCTCCTCTGTCCATGGGATTCTCCAGGCAAGAATACTGGAGTGGGTTGCCATTTCCTTCTCCAGGGGATATTCCTGACCCAGGGATTGAACCGGCATCTCTTGCTTCTCCTGCATTACAACTCCTGCTTTAACAGGCGGGTTCTTCACCACCAGTGCTACCTGCAATAATACAGGGCATATATCGTTATTTCCATAGAACCCTAGTGGGTCCTGCAGCACTATCTGGGAATCAAACACGTGTGTATCGCTGCCATGAAGCATGCTGGTATTTGTATTAAGTAGGGTAAAATAATAAGACTATAAATAGTCTCATGTACAACCAGGGCAGATTTTAAAAGTGAATGATTTAACAAACCAAGTCCAGTTTTAAGTTTGGGGGTTTCTGAGTTGTTGATGAGGCCCTGTGACCCTCTACAATGTACTGAGTTCTATAAATGAAGTGTACAAAGTACTATGGATACAGGCTGGAGGGTTCAGGGAAGGCTTCACTGAGGAGGTGATATTTGAGCTGGACCTTGAAGAATGAATAGGAGCTCCCCAGAAAAGAAAGTTGCTCTCACACTGATGGTGGGAATGTAAACTGGTACAGCCACTATGGAAAACAACAAGGAGGTTTCTCAAAAAACTAAAAATAGAGTTACCAAATGATCCAGCAATCCCACTCCTGGGCATATACCCAGACAAAACCCTAATTCAAAGAGATATGTGCACTCCTATGTTCATTGCAGCACTATTTACAATAGCCAAGACATGGAAACAAGCGAAATGCTCATAGACAGAGGAATGGATAAAGAGGATGTGGTACATGCATAATGGAATATTACTCAGCCATAAAAATGATATAATGTCATTTGCAGGAACATGGATAGACCTAGAGATTATCATACTAAGTGATGTAAGTCAGAAAGAGAAAGACAAATACCATATGATATCACTTACATGTGGAATCTAAAATATGACACAAATGAACATATCTATGAAGTAGAAACAGACTCACAGAAAAAGACAACAATTTTGTGGTTGCCAAGGGGAAGAGAAATGGGGAAGGGAAAGGTTGGGAGCCTGGAATTAGCAGATGCAAACTAGTATGCAGAGAATGGATAAACAAGCTCCTACCGCACAGCACAGGAAGCCATATCCAATATCCCGTGACAAACCAGAGTGGAAAATACATATGTATAATAGAGTCACATTGCTGTATAGAAATTAACACTATATTGTAAATCAGCTATACTTCAATAAGTTTTTAACACATACACACACAAAGGTAAGGGAATTCTAGGCAGTGAGCAGTTCAAGCAAAGGCCCCAAGGTTGGAAGCATGAAAGAAATCACTTTGTTTCCTGCTCCAGGAGAAAATGAGCAGCTAGGCAGCTTGGTTTGGGTTCTAGAGCCAGGTCTCTTCCCCTCCAGGATGAACCCACTCTTTTTAGCTGAATTGTGAACTTCAGCAGGGGTGGAACAATATGAGAGGGGTCTGACGTCAGCAGGGGCAGTTCATGGACAGCTGTCTGGGCCGCACCAAGAAGTTCAGGCTTCACACTATAGGACAGCATTTCTCAAAGTGCTTCCCAAACCCTTTCAAGCTGTCTAAGAGGTCAAAAGCATTATCATAGTAACACTAACACATGATTTGCCTGTTTTGGGAAAAAAAAAAATGTTGACATGTACAATGATGTGAAACAATGTTGGGTAAAGTTGCTGACACCTTAAGCAGGAATCAGGGTACCAAACTGCACTGTTAGTTATTCTACGGTTCACCACAGGGCCCTTGCAAATATCATCATCATCATCACCATCATCATTATTATTATCTTTTTTTGGTTGTGCTATGGCACGTGATGTCTTAGTTTCCTGACCAGGGATTGAACCAGTCCCCTTGTAGTGGAAGCTTGGAATCTTAACCACTGGACCAACAGGGAAGTCCCTGGGTCCCTTGCAATTAAAAAATAACAAAAAAGTTTCCTTTACTTACAAATATCCTTGCTGAAACAGTAAAATTATCATTTTTTATTAAGGCTTGACTCTTGATTTTATGACTTTCCTAAATTGTTTGATGGAATGGGATATATCCATCAGGTAATTCTGTTCCATTAAAGTACCGTGGTTATTTCTAGGAAAAGCACTTAGACAGTTGTGTGAGTTGCACATGAAACCAGCTGTTTTTCAGGGAACACCATTTTTACTTGAAAGAACAACCACCAGTTTGGGTATTTGGCAGACATTTTCTTGAAAATGAAGGCAATGACTCTGTCACTTCAAGGAAAAAAAGTGACAGTACTTGTTGCCAATAATAAAATTCAAGCTTCTGAGCAAAGATTAAAATGTTGGAAATTTCACAACATGGATTTGACAGCTTCCCAATTTTAAAAGAACTTGCTGATGAGATCAATGGTAATAATATCAGTGGTAATATTGAGATTTTTCATTATAGTATAAAGAAACATGTCAGTATTTCAAAGATTTGCATATGTCAGTAAGCCAGTATTTTCTACAGGATCGATGTATAATGTTACAAAATCATAGAGGGATAAAAGATCTATTGAACATGCAAGATAGATCAATGGATTTTAATGTAACAGAATAAAAAAAGTTCATCCATATAGTTTCAGATTCCACATTACAATCCTTAAGAAACTATCACTCATTGAATTTTCATGCAGTATTAAAGAAGAATATTCAAAATTATTTGAAAGGACTACTAAAATACTCCTTTTCCCATGTACATAGTTGTGTGAGGTTTAATTTTCTTCATAAAATTCAACTGAAACGATATACTGCTACATACTAACTGTGGAAGCAAAGATGAGAATCAAGCCGTTTTCTATTTAAACAAGCCAGTAAAAAGATTTGCAGAGCTGTAAAACACTGACACATTGCTCATTGGTAATTTTTGTTTGGGGAAATTCAGCCATTTTTCCCCTAAAAAAAAAAAAATCATATGTATTGGGTTTGCCACTTTTGTTTTTTAATTACCAAAAAGTATTTTAAATATTCTCATTTTTAATTTCTAATATGGTAACTGTTGAGACATATAACCCACATAAACAAAAGCTCTTTGGGGATCTCACTAAATTTTAAGACTCCAAAGAAGACCTGCCTGAGGCCAGAAAATTTGAGAACATTGCCACAAGCCAAGAGAAGTCACTGGCAGATTGGAACAGAGGAGAGATTTTGTTAGAAAGATCCTTCTAAAAGCAATGTGAAAGTGGGTTAGAGTGAAACCAGGTTGCAGGTAGGTGCTTCTGTCACGGAGTCAGAAGTAATAAGAAGAGAATGGGTGTGGCAATGGGGATGGGAGAGGAAAGGGTTTTTGCAGGAAACATTCCAGAAGTAGAGATATCAAGATGTGTTGATTATCTGCTCACCCTCGCCCCACCACTTCTCCTACCTCGGTGAGCATCAATTTCATCTCCATTCCTTTTAGTCTTGGCTGATCGGTCTAATGGGCATCACGTTTCATGTTCTGCAAAATAGGCTCTTGATTTCCCCAAACCCCGACCTGCTTGTCTTACAGATGAGGAAACTGAGGCTCACAAAACTTAAGAACTAGCCAGGATCATGGGTATAAACAGAAACAAGATTCCACTCTAGTTTCAGGTCAGCTTGTTTCTGAAACTCCAGTTAACTCCTTCCCTGACCCCAGCCTGGCTCTCTTCAAGCATAGAGTGTCCTCTGGGATCTGACTGGCTTGCACGATTCTCCTGAACTCATTGAAAGCCCCCTAGGGTCAGGGAACCCGGGCTTCCTGTTGATCTCCCAGGCAGGACTGGAGTCTGAGGAGAACAACTTGGTCCAGAAACGCTGACTGGGGAGTTGGTAAAGGCGGAAGAATTTTTAACATAATTCCAAGTAGTGTCCCTTTTCATCCTGATCCTTTCCTTCCCTCCAGCCTGCTCTGGCCAGTGTCAGTCACTGCCAAGTAAGTTAAACCTCATTAGTAGAGAGGCCAGCCAGAGATCCCCAAGTAATTTAACATAATAGCAGAGTCCTTTAAACCATGAGACCCTGCGACCTGAACTCACAAGGGCTGCTTTCCAATCAGGCATCTCAGAGTGGTCTGCAGAGGCTAAATGAAGCTCCCTCCTACATCAGGGAAAAGGGAGACAGGCACAATCAAATCTAAAGACGTGCTTATTCAGGGACTAAAGAGAAGTGTGGCAGAGGTCCAGCTATCCAAGAAACTCACAGCCCAGTTGGGAAACGGGACAGACTCCCGTGACTGGTGTCCGCCTCCCGCCCCCGTCCCCCACGCCGCCCCCTTCCCACTCCGCCGCCTCCCCTCCCCGCTGGCTGCCAGTGCAATGAAATCGCGACCACAGTAATACTCTGAATCACAAGTTCTCGAGGTCTCCACCCATTCCATCACAGGAAACGCAGTATTTTCCGTGAGGTTTCCAAGAACGCACAGGCGTGCGGACACGTGCCCGAGTCCTGCGAGCGGCGCGCCCTCTAGAGGCGACCGGCTGACGGCTCCTTCCCACTGTGGACAGAGGTGCTGGGGCTCCACCTCTGTTTAGAGCGCCTGGTAGCCCACAAAGCACCTTCCAGAAGGCATCTTTTAAAGCGAGTGGGAGAAAAAAAGTCTTCCCTTTATGTTACTCTCTGTCCCATAGCAAAGCGGCCAGGGTCTCAAACCACTGCTTCTTTTCAGTTCCCTCTATTTCCTCTGGGGGGCGCGCGCTGCCAGGATTGGTTTGAGGGTGAGCTGTCCACTTGCTTAATGTCCAGGCTTCTGGACTGGCCTTGTGATGCTCAGACAGGGAAATCTACAGGCTCCTCTTAAAGGTGGATAGAGATCTGGGAGCAGCCATCTCAACCACGCTGAAAGGCCCGAGTTCCTGCATCCAGCATGGGGAGAGAGCGTGAGAGAATATTTCCTGAACCCTCGGTGTCCACCATCATTCTAAGCACTTTTACATGTTCTTGCCACTTTGATCCTCATAGTAACCACATAGGCAGACACTATTATTATCCCCATTTCACAGACAGACTTGAGAAGGTTTAGTTACTTGCCCAACGATCTACAGCTACTGATGGCAGAGGTGTATTCAAATCTAGGCCAGCTGGCCCTGCAGGCCACACTGTGCTGAGTTGTGAGGAGGTGCACTGGCCTGAGACATCCCAGGAGGCTGGTGGGGAGGATGGCTAGAATGGAAATGATAGTGGTGATGGTCAGATTTCTGTGTCAGTGGAAGGTTGTGGTCTCCGGTTAACCAAACACTAGATGTTGCTGTGAAGGTATTTTGTACATGTGGTTTGTCTATAACCAGTTTACTAGAGGAAGGGGAATTTACCCTATGTAATCTGAATGGACCTGACTTGATTAATTGAAAAGCTTTAAAAGCAGAACTGAAACTCCCTGAAGAAGAAATTGCGCCTGTTTCTGCTCACACTTGAGAATTTCAGCCTTTCTGACAACCTGCCCTGCAGATTTGGGACTTGCCTATCAGCTCTTGCAGACTTCCCAGGTGGCTCAGTGGTAAAGAACCCACCTGCCAATGCAGGAGATCTGCACTTGATCCCTGAGTTGGGAAGATCCCCTGGAGAAGAAAATGGCAACCCACCCCAGTATTCTTGCCTGGGAAATCCCATGGACAGGGAAGCCTGGCGGGCTACAGTGCATGGGGTAGCAGAAGAGTCAGATACGACTTAGTGACTGAACAACAGCAACCAGCTCTCACAATTGCATAAACTAATTTCTTGCAGTAAACCTCTTAGTATCTTCTACTGGTAATGTTTTTACGGTTGAACTCTCACTGATACAATGAAAGAAGACCAGGCAGAGGCCTGCAAGGGTGGATAATGATGCCCCTCCCTAGGACTTGGTTCAGTGTGAGTCCCCTTCAATGGCTAGCTGCCATTGGGAGAGCTGGAAAATCCCAAATCAAATGAGATAGAAAAAAATCTAGCTCAGATATTGCATGATGAAGAAAGAGACATTTTTGCACTCCCAGGTGTATGCGTGAAGTAGATCCACACCTATGACACTATTTTAACATCCTAGATCTCATTCAGGGAGCAGCAGCAGAACAGACACACAATAACACTAACCAAACTCTCATACTAAGAGTCATAACTGCCTTATGGTAAGAGGTTATTGGGTGTCTGTTATTGTACTTTGCTTACATTTTCTAACTGAATGCTGACAACGACCTTGTGAACTAGGGATGGTTGTGTTGTTACTTAGTTGTTCAATCACATCTGACTCTCTGCTTCCCCATGGACTGTGGTCTGCCAGGCTCCTCTGTCCATGGGATTTCCAAGGCGAGAAAACAGAAGTGGGTTGCCATTTCCTTCTCCAGAACTAGGGGTGCTTAGGAGCCCCGTATATAAAAGACAAACTAAGACCTGGAAAGATGAAATGATTGCCCCAATGTTCCATGACTGGTGAATGAGAGTCAAGATTCAAGACCTTGCCTGTTTGCCTCCAAAGCTGTACTTTAACTCTGATGCTATGCTGGTCTCTGGCACAAAGGATTGGAATTCCCCCTTTAGAGCCACCATTTCTCCTTCAAAACTCCTGGAGACGCACAGGTTTTCTTCAGCTACTACCAGAGCCCTCTTTTTCTCCCTCTTGTCTTCTGTCCTGTGTCCTTTGGTCATCCCCACTAGGATGTGACCAGACTCTGTCAGTGTCTCTGCTCCAAGCTGAAGATGCTGTTTGTGTCATTGCCTATAGGCTGGGTTCCTGCCGCTGCTCAACTGGACCCCAGCAGTCGTAGCCAGTGATAATTCCCTCCTCATTCTTCCTGGCTAGCAGCATTATTCACAATAGCCAAAAGGTAAAGGAAACCCAGACATCCATCGGCTGATGAGTGGATGAAGAAAAATGTGATCTATTCACATTATTCAACCATAAAAAGGCATGAAGGACAGATACATGCTACAACATGGATGAATCTCAAAAACATGGTGCTCAGTGAAGGAAGTCAGACCCAAAATGTCACGTATCATATGATTCCACTTGTATGAAATATTTCAGAATATATACATCAATAGAGAAAGAATGTAGACTAATGATTGCTAGATACTAGCAGAAGGAGGATATGGGGTGTGATTGCTTCATGGTTATAAGGTGTCCTTTAGGGGTGATGAAAATGCTTTGGAACCAGAGATGATGGTTGCACAATTGTGATCATACTGAATGCCACTCAACTGTACATTTTAAAAATGACTCATTTTATGCTGTGTGATTTTGCCTCAGTAAAAATACATGCACATAGAAATAAATCAGTAATGCTAGTGCATATCCAGTTATATCACCATGTCATCTGACTTTCTTTTGTCTTCATGTCAGCCATCCTTACAAGATCCTGAGCTGGGGCTGGCCTGGCAGCATTGCCCTGGTCAGCCTGATGTTTCCCTGCCCTCTAGTCCCCATGGTGTCATGTGAGGAAAACTGCCCTTTCAGGGGACCTCTCCCATCTGGTGCCTGCCAAGGGTACCAGAATATCTATTAGCCTGGGCTCTTTGCTGCAAGTGGTAGAAACACACTCTGGCAGCAGAGGAGCTTATTAAAACGGTGTGAACTCACAGAATTGGTTGAGGGGCTGGCAGACCTGACTTGAGGCTAAGTTTCCCGGATCGATGCCCCAAAATATCCACTGCTGCAGTTCCTCAAGGACATTTCTGCACCAAGATTTCACCCTAAAGCTGAGCATCTGGAGCCACTCACCACTCAGAGGATCCTTCCTTAGCCCCATCTCCCCAGGTGAATCCGATTGGTAGAAACAGGTCACATGCTGGTACCTTAGCTGCAAGGAAGGCTGGGAAGTCAACATTTCTGTCTTCCGCCATGGGGGTGTTGGGGCTCATAAGGCTGGAAATTTCTCAGATATTGCAAGGTGTTGAAAATGTGGCAGAAAATGTGACAAACAGCAGACACAGTGTTTATGATTCCTGAGCTGTTTGAAGGACCATGTGGCAGCCATAGCTCATTGGACAGCATCTTGAGGCAGCTGCAAGCTGAGACCCAGCCTGGCGCATTCTGGTTTTTGACTGTCCAAAAACTTTACACCTTCCCCTTCACCTCCCATGAAGGGAGGTCTCATGGGCCTGTCAGTTATAAAGACCACTCACGTCACTGACCCCTAGTTTTGGGGTAGGTAAATAACTCAGACTGGATCAGCCGTTGTATCCCATTTCCTAACAAGAGTGGTTGGTCTAAGGGGGCCCATAATCAAAATCCCTAGGATTGATACGATGATGCGTGTATGGGTGGAGAAGCTCTCTTTTGCCCTGGAGTTGTTAATCTGGGAGAAATTTATTTATTGCAGTTGGTGGCTATCTTCCCTGGCCATGAAAAAACTATATGCAATAGGAGAAAATTAGTTCAGCCTCGAGTCAAGCAGAGATGAGAGATGATGAGACAGCCAGGAAAATATGGTTTCATCTCCTGGATCCAGCTAAGCCTGAAGTCATTCCATCTCTGTTTTTTAATTAAATGAGCCCATAAGTTCCTTTATATAGCTTCAGCTACTTGGAGTTGGATTTCTATCATAACTGAGTCTGTAATAAACCACCTATTCCCTAGTGGGAAATTTACTATGAAGCACTTTTCTGTCCATTATATTATTTGATTATGGATTTTAGAGTAAGGAGGAGAGAGTTTTAGTAATAAAAAATAATATTATTATCATCTCAATTTTACGTAGAGGAACATATGAGCTCAGAGAGGTTAAGGGACCTTGGGGTCACAGAGCTAATTGTGGTCTGACTTGAGTTTGAACTTGGTTCTTTCTGCCTTAGTGTTTAGCACTTGTCCTAGAATGTCTAGAGTCAAATTTTATTTTTAGAACTAATTCCACTTCTCACAGTTTTCTCTAATCCTTGGTACACTTGGGCCTTTCAAAGTCAGATCTCAGCTCTGGATAACGTAAAAAACTGAAAGAACTTATGGAGTTATTCTTCTTGGGGTGTTTTTATTTTCAAAATGTGTAAAGGCCAAGATATAAAGCTTCAAAAGTGAAATTTCAGTCATTGATTGTGTGTGGACAACAGGGACTCAGAGCCTCCAGAAACTCATTCCCCATATCAATAATTACGGGACATCCTGACCTTTTCCTTAGGCCTTTTCCTAGATTGAAGATTTTTTTTTTCCTGGCATACCTAAGACTTTCTAGACAATGGGAAGACACAGTGTCAACATGTCTTTGCAGCCTGATATAATTCCTGGGACCCTACTCTCACTAAACCAGGTCATCGCCTGGAGGTTAGTTAGTTATTTGGGAAGGAAAGGTGATAGAGAAGGATCATGGGAATTAATATTCATTGAGCTCATGCCAAGGATGGCAAACAGAGTTCATTTCCACCCTCAACTTCACTCATGCATTAACAAGAATGCCAAAGCAGCCTCCAGGCTCAATTAGTAATGTCTGCCCTGGGTGCAGAAAAGGACCTGGTAGCCTGGCTGCCAGTAATGTGCCCTTTCTGGCTATAAGCCAAGCGCTTTACCTCATTAACCCCACGTTCTCACAACAGCCTCTGAGCTGGGAGTTACTTATTTTCTAGAGGAGGAAATTTGAGGTTTAGAGAGGTTGTTACTTACCCCTTGGGAAAGCTGTTAAGTGGGTGTGTCATTAAGAACTCACGAATAAACACACCACCCCAACACAAACAGCAACATTATGTGTCCTTGACTGTGCCTTTCTATGCAAAACACTGAAGTAAGCCTGTATTATCTTAGTTCGTGTCCCAGAAGGTTGATGGGGTAATGTGCTATTTGACAGATGAGGAACCAGAAAACTGAGAATCCAAGTGTCACGTCTGATGTCACCGGCTCATTGGAAGCAGAGCGGAGGTGGATGCGGGTGTGCCTAAGGCTCCGTTACGTCGAACTGAGTGATTTTCATCATGAGTTGGGGTTTGGTTGGGGAGGGATTTCTGAGAATGTGATGGACTAAAATACAACAATCTTAGCAAAAGCTGGCTCAAGTCACCCCTGGAGAGGTTTTCTAATAAATCCTACTGTAGGGACGGTTGCTGCACATCAGGCTTGTTCAGAACCCATTCCTTGTGACCAGCTACCCCTTTAGGTTTTTCGAGCACCCGACTCCCCACCATGGTGCCCTCTGCTCTGCCTGCCCCGGCCTTTCCTCATCTGGGTGAGTCAGAGGCCTCTAGAACTTTCTGCATGAGGAGCGTGCCTTGGGAAAAATCTTCCAGCATTTTGTATCCAAAACATGCAGCAGCTTGGTACTGTGGCAGGAGCGTGGCCACTGCGCCTGGCTGAGTGAGCTTGAGCCAGTGGAAGTCTCCTCATCTAGAAAGCAAGAAGGATGGCCTACATGACACACAAGTGACTCGGTTTCTCTAAACTGTGTGAAAGGCCTGAGTCCATGGACCCTCTCTGTGGTCACACTCAGACCCTGTTCACCTTTGTTCTCTCTCCTTCTCCCCTCCCCCAACACATGCTAATTTTTCCATCTTATTAAGAAACTTTTCAAATGAACACCAGAATTGAATCCACTTTACACTAAGCACTCATAGACCCACCCGCCAGATTCCACCTGGTTCTCTTTGGTTCGTTTCCCTGGTGATCACAGAGGCAGAAAGCCCCCCACATGCACCTCCCTGAGGACAGGGAGGGATTCAGAATCCCTTCTTCCCCCAGAGCACATGCCTCACACATCCCCCTTGCTCCCAACTCCCTTCTCTGATGGTAGCGTCTCTGCCTGCTGAGTCGCTTCAGTCGTGTCCGACACTTTGCGACCCCGTGGACTGTAGCCTGCCAGGCTCCTCTGTCCATGGGATTCTCCAGGCAAGAGTACTGGAGTGGGTTGCCATTTCCTTCTTCAGGGGATCTTTCCGACCTAGCGATTGAACCTGAGTCTCTTATGTCTCCTTCATTGGCAGACGGGTTCTTTATCACTAGCACCACCAAGCTTCTCTCTGGCCCTACACATGACCATGACCAGCAGCAGTGACTTTGGATTAGACCCTGGGGGCCCTTCTCGCCGGACTTCAGAGGGAAGGGCTTGCCAGGTGGGAGGTGGGGCAGGGCACCTATTTCTTAAGAGGTTACTTAGCACCAGGCACCTTCCCTATGCTTTTATTTGTATAATGTTTCTCCCCCAGAGATGCAGAAGTAATACATAATTGATGTAGAAACTTTGGGAAATTCCACAAAAATCTGATAAAAACCTGAAAACCATCCATAAGCACTGTCCACAGACAGCGGTACTAGCGGGCCCCTTATTGAGGGCCTACTGTGTGTTGGGCATTGCGTGTTTTACATGTATTTCCTCAGCAGCCATATTCAGTAGGTTGTTGTAGTTGTGTAGTCATTAAGTCATGTCTGACTCTTTTGTGACCCCATGGACTGCAGCCCCCCAGGCTCTTTCTGTCCATGGGATTTCCCAGGCAAAGATACTGGAGTGAGTAGCGTTTCCCTTCTCTATTTCTATTCATATATTAATCCTCAAAGTAACCCTCTGAAAATAGTGTTATTTACATTTACAGATGAGAAAATGAAAGGCTACAGAGTTACAGATGGAAAGTAGAAGTTCAGAGAGGAAAATGCCTTTCCCAAGGCCATGGTAAGGGGTGTGATGGGATTCAAACCTTAGACTAAAGCTGGTAACCCCCACCCTTGCACCCTTGCCTCCCACACCCAGGGGTGGCATGCAGCCTGCTGGTGTTTGAGGAATGCAACCGCAAATCATTTTCTTCAAACCTCCCTATATCAGATCACACTTAATTGCCAGCTGAAGCCTGACTGCTTGCTTTCTCCTTCTCTCTGGAAGCGGGGTCTGCTTTGCTTGAAGTCTGTCCATCCAGGCGGGACACTTGCCTATCCATCTAGGGAGGACACTTGCATGTCTGCCAGAGATGGGAGGTGGGTCATTTCCCAGCAGAAAAAAGACGAATGCAAAAATTAAATGAAGGAATGTATCTATAAGTTCTAACACTGTTCAGTTCAGTTCAGTTCAGTTCAGTCGCTCAGTTGTGTCCGACTCTTTGTGACCCCATGAATCACAGCACGCCAGGCCTCCCTGTCCATCACCAACTCCCGGAGTTCACTCAAGCTCATGTCCATTGAGTCGGTGATGCCATCCAGCCATCTCATTCTCTGCTGTCCCCGTCTCCTCCTACCCCCAATCCCTCCCAGCATCAGAGTCTTTTCCAGTGAGTCAACTCGTCGCATGAGGTGGCCAAAGTATTGGAGTTTCAGCTTCAGCATCAGTCCTTCCAATGAACACCCAGGATTGATTTCTTTTAGAATGGACTGGTTGGATTTCCTTGCAGTCCAAGGGACTCTCAAGAGTCTTCTCCAACACCACAGTTCAAAAGCATCAATTCTTCGGCGATCAGCTTTGTTCACAGTCCAACTCTCACATCCATACATGACCACGGGAAAAACCATAGCCTTGACTAGATGGACCTTTGTTGGCAAAGTAATGTCTCTGCTTTTTAATATGCTATCTAGGCTGGTCATAACTTTCCTTCCAAGGAGCAAGCGTCTTTTAATTTCATGGCTGCAATCAACATCCGAAGTGATTGGAGTGCAATAAATGATATCTAATCATCCTTATCATCATCATCATCACTGTGACAATAACAAAACTAGTCAAAACTGTATCCCCAAGGGTGTCTTTATAAATTTCACCACAAGGTGGCAGGTTGCTATCAGACTGCATATTTGCAGCAAGATAAGCATGTGTGCATAGCAATCTCTATGGGTCATCTGGGAAAGGCTGGCGGGGGTGGGCATACAAAAAATAACCCCACAATTATTATGTTGGGATTTAGCTCTTACTTCTCTTGGCCTGACCAGCTCCCGCTGGCCCCACATCATGTAGTTTTGAAAGCTTTCTCATGCCTCCCTGCCTTTTCTTAAGCTTTTCCTCTGCTTCCATTCTACTCTTGTCAGGTCTGACATCATTCTGGAAGCTTTTCCTGACCCCTCCACCTAGACCCCAGGTAGCAGATCCCAGGTAGCATAGCCTCTGTCATCCATGCTGTCCACTATCACAGCCTTTGATTCCACCCCCTGTAGACTCCGATCTACAGGAGGACTTGGGGGACTGATGGTCATTCTATAAATATTTATTGTTCTCCCTCTCTGCACCAGGAATTAGGTGTCAGGGATCTGCTGGTGTTTTCTTTGAATAAAACAAAGCAGACCTGAAAAAGAGAGACTGCCAAGGGAAATCATCAGTGTTTGAAAATCAGAAGGACTCTGATCCTCTTTTCACTTCTTTATAGATGCAATATATAAGACATATTAAATAATAAATAAAATGATAGGTCCTAAATATTTTTTCTGTATAATTAAAAAGAACCTTTTGCATTATATGTAAAATGTGCGTAAGATTTACCATTTTAACCATTTTCAAGTGTACAGTTCAGAAGCATTAAGCACATTCACTTTGTTGTGCAACCGTCACTGCTGTCCATCTCCAGAACCTGATTTCATCATCTCAAACTCTGTACCCATTAAACAGTAACTCCCCATTCATCCCCCCTCCCCAGTCCTTGGTAACCACTATTCCACCTTCTGATGTGTATTTTATGACTATTCCACACACCTCATATAAATGGAATCATGAAATAAATATTGTATATATTCCATATAAGTGGGAAAATAAGTAAGTATTACATATATGTCTTCTCGTGTCTGGCTTATTTCACTTAGCCTGATGCCCTGGAAGGTCATCCATGTTGTAACTGTCTCAAGATTTTATTTCTTTCTAAAGCTGAGAGTGCTTCATTGTTTGTATATGCTACATTTTATGTATTCTTTCATCAGTTGATGGATATTTAGGTTGTTTCCACTTTTTGGCTATATGAATAATGGTGCCATGTACCATTATTGTACAAGTTTTTGTGTTCAGACGTATGTTTTCATTTTTCTTGGGTTTATCCCTAGGAGTGGAACTGGTTAGTCATTTGGTAACATATGTTTTGCTTTTTGAACAACTGCCAAAGTGCTTTCTGTAACAGCTGTATTATTTTTCTTTCCCACCAGCAGTGTAAGAGAATTCCAATTTCTCCACATCCTCACCAACATTTGTTATTGTTCATTTGTTCCCCAGTGGATATGAAGTATTATCTCATTGTGGTTTTGATTTGTGTATCCCTGAAGACTAATGAGAGTCCCTTGGACTGCAAAGAGATCCAAACAGTCCATTCTAAAGGAGATCAATCCTGGGTGTTCAATGGAAGGACTGATGCTGAAGCTGAAACTCCAATACTTTGGCCACCTCATGCAACGAGTTGACTCACTGGAAAAGAGTCTGATGCTAGGAGGGATTGAGGGTGGGAGGAGACGGGGACGACAGAGAATGAGATGGCTGGATGGCATCACCGACTCGATGGACATGAGTTTGAGTGAACTCCGGGAGTTGGTGATGGACAGGGAGGCCTGGCGTGCTGTGATTCATGGGGTCGCGGAGAGTTGGACACGACTGAGCGACTGAATTGAACTGAACTGAACTGAATGGAACTGAACTGAAAGACTAATGATGTTGAGCATCTTCTCATATGCTTGTTGGCCATTATCTCAATTAACATTTTAATTTTCTTGCTGATTTTTTGTTTGCTACATTTTCAAAGTCTTTTTTTTTCTTTTTAGCATTTCTTCTGAGGATTATATTTAACATCTCAAAAACAATCTGGTTCAGATTAGTAATAACTTAATTTTAATCATACACAAAAACTTTACTTCATTGTAGATCTGTTCTCTCTCTCCACCCTTGTGGCATTGTTGTCATACAAATGACATCTTTATGCATTTAAAATCAGTCTATAAACATAGCTTTATAACTACTGTTTTTGCATTTGTCTTTTAAGTCAATTAGAAGAAAATTGTTAGAGATGAAAAAGTATGTATGCTCTCTTTCATATTCACCTACAGTTGGTTGTACTGGTGCGCTTAATCTTTCCTGCCTGCTCCAATCTGCTGTTGAGCTCCTCTTGTGAAACTATTTCAGTGATTATGCTTTTTAGCTCCATAATTTCTATTTGTTTCTTTTAAAAATATAATTTCTATTTCTTTAGTTGATTTTATTCTCTTAATTTCCCATACTGAATTTTTAATTAAAATTTTAATTTATTATTTTTAAAATTTGTTATACAATTAAAAAAAATTGTTGTTGTTCAGTCACTCAGTTGCGTCCAACTGTTAATAACCCCATGGACTTCAGCACACCAAGCTTCCCCTGTTCTTCACTGTCTCCTGGAATTTGCTTAATTGAGCTCATATCAATGGAGTTGATGGTGCCATCCAACCATTTCATCCTCTGTCACCCCCTTCTGCCCTCAGTCTTTCCCAGCATCTCTCTTTAAAAGATTATACTCCATTTACAGTTATTGCAAAATATTGGCTACATTCCCCCTGTTGTTCAATACTTCCTTGTAACCTATCTTACACCCAAAAGTTTAGTTGATATTCTTTATTTGGTAAGACATCTTTCTCATACTTTATCTTTGGACATGGTTTTCTTTAATTCTTTGAATACATTTATAATATAATAATAGCTGATTTAAAACTGACAGGTAGCTCTAACATCTGGGCTTCCTCAGGGATGGTTTCTATTGATGGTCTCTTCCTGGGTACGGTTTCAGTTCAGTTCAGTTCAGTCTCTCAGTCGTGTCCGACTTCTTGCAACCCCATGAATTGCAGCACGCCAGACCTCCCTGTCCATCACCAACTCCTGGAGTCCACCCAAACCCATGTCCATTGAGTCAGTGATGCCATCCAACCATCTCATCCTCTGTCGTCCCCTTCTCCTCCTGCCCTCAATCTTTCCCAGCATCAGGGTCTTTTCCAGTGAGTCAGCTCTTTGCATCAGGTGGCCAAATTATGGGAGTTTCAGCTTCAACATCAGTCCTTCCAATGAATACCTAGGACTGATCTCCTTTAGGATGGACTGGTTGGATCTCCTTGCAGTCCAAGGGACTCTCAACAGTCTTCTCCAACACCACAGTTGAAAAGCATCAGTTCTTTGGCACTCAACTTTCTTTATAGTCCAACTCTCACATCCATACATGACCACTGGAAAAACCATAGCCTTGACTAGATGGACCTTTGTGGACAAAGTAACATTTCTGCTTTTTAATATGCTATCTCAGTTCACTTCAGTTCAGTCGCTCAGTCGTGTCCGACTGTTTGCGACCCCATGAATCACAGCACGCCAGGCCTCCCTGTCCATCACCAACTCCCGGAGGTCACTCAAACTCATGTCCATCAAGTCGGTGATGCCATCCAGCCATCTCATTCTCTGTCGTCCCCTTCTCCTCCTGACCCCAATCCTTCCCAGCATCAGACTCTATGCTGTCTAGGTTGATCATAACTTTCCTTCCAAGGAGTAAGCGTCTTTTAATTTCATGGCTGCAATCAGCATCTGCAGTGATTTTGGAGCCCATAAAAATAAAGTCAGCCACTGTTTCCACTGTGTCCCCATCTATTTGCCATGAAGTGATGGAACCGGATGCAATGATCTTAGATTTCTGAATGTTGAGCTTCAAGCCAACTTTTTCACTCTCCTCTTTCACTTTCATCAAGAAGCTCTTTAGTTCCTCTTCACTTTCTGCCATTAGGGTGGTATCATCTGCATATCTGAGGTTATTGATATTTCTCCCGGCAATCTTGATTCTAGCTTGTGCTTCCTCCAGCCTAGCGTTTCTCATTATGTACTCTGCATACAAATTAAATAAGTAGGGTATGGTTTACATATTCCCATTTGTTGTTTAGTTTGCAAGTCTCCAATGTTTTTGTTGAAAACCATACATTTAATATAATGTAGAAACTGTAGTGGAGAAGGAAATGGCAACCCACTCCAGTGTTCTTGCCTGGAGAATCCCAGGGATGGGGGAGCCTGGTGGACTGCCATCTATGGGGTCACACAGAGTCAGACACGACTGAAGTGACTTAGCAGCAGCAGCAGCAACTGTAGAAGTCTGCTACTCTCTCCCTCCCTAGAGTCTATTGTTGTTACTATTTTGGTTGTCACTGTATTTGTTGCAGTTGCCCTTGTTTGTTTAGTGACTTTCCTGGACTAATTCTGTATAGTCTGTATTCTGTGTTATGTGCATCCATGGACGTTTCTGCTGGGTAATTAATCTAGTAGTTGAAGTGGTCAGTTAATGATTAGAGATTCCCTTGAAATACTTTAACCAATAAGCCTCATATCCTCTGTTGAAGGTCTCTCTGCTCTATATGTTGGGCATGTGTTCTGTGCTCCATCCAGCAAGAGGTTTATAACTTTGCCTTGGCATCCACTTCCTGGTAGGTCAGCCAGAGGTGAAATATGAGTGTCTTCTCAGGTCTTTTTGAGTATATGTATTTCTGTACATGCCTGCGGCCCTCTGGATTCCCAGGGTCATGTTAGAGCTTTTCAAAGCCCCTATGAACATTGTATCCCCAAAGGAAATGGCAACCCACTCCAAAATTCTTGCCTGGAAAATTCTACAGACAGAGGAGTCTGGCAGGCTATAATCCACAGTGTCGCAAAGAGTTGGACATGACTGAGTGTGCATGCACACACAATCTTTCTTTTAGGTTTTTCAAACACTCTCTCCACCCCAACTGGAATCGGCACCTCAGAGAGTTGTGATATTAAACAATTGCCACTGATTGTTCCAACAACAACCTCCCCCCGCAAAAAAAAAAAAAAAAGTCTCCCAAGACACAGGGTTTTTCTCACTTAGTGAGCTCTGAGTCAAATCAATAAAGACAGACCAAATAGGGCTTTTCCTGGGAGCTGCCAAACGGTAGTGACAATCTTCTCGGTAGCTCCAAACCCATTCTGCCCCCTGTTGTGACTATTAATTAGGCTGCTGGTTTTCACAGCTATCTTGGTTACAAGCTGCTAGTTTTCAAGGCTATCATGGAGCTGAGGGAAGTAGATAGAAACAGTACAAAGTTCATTGTTCTTATTGAGATTCAACTGTTTTTCTTGACTAAACACTCATCAGATTGTTACAAGCCTTTGCTTAATTTCCAGAATTCTAAAAAGTTGATGTTTTGCCAGTGTTTTCACTGCATTTATTTTCAGAGGTCCTTATTCTGCTATTCTGAAAGTGATCCTCAGGCTATACATTTTAAATACATTAAACCAATTAGCTGTCATTAAGCTAATTTCCTAAAAGTAGTACTTGAGAAAATAGGGAATATCTAGTCTATACTGGCTTGAAGGCAGGAACTCTATTTTATTATCTCTGTATATTAATACAGAGGCCTGAAACAGTGGCTGATGCAGAGTAAGAAATTATTAACAATTTAAATGAATAACTACAAATGTTTTATTTGAATTGTGATTTGAAATTTATAAAGTGCTTTCTTACAGTCTTTTTTAATATAGTGCAATTTAATTCACCTATATTTCCTGTTCATTAACTACATACCAGTCAGTGTATCAAGTATCAAGAACAGAAAGATAAGTAAGATAAAGTCTTGTCCTATAAGGTGTTTTCAGGCTAGTTGAAGACACAAGATGCAAATGCATATAATAAAACAAATAATAATATGGAATGTAAATTCCATGGGGCTTTCCTGGTGGCTCAGTGGTTAAGAATTCACCTGCAATTCAGGAGACATGGGTTTGATCTCTGGGTCAGGAAGATCCCCTGGAGAAGGAAATGGAAACCAACTCCAGTATTCTTGCCTGAGAAATCCTATGGATAGAGGAGCCTGGTGGGCTGCAGTCCATGAAGTTGCAAAAGAGTAAAACACAACTGAGCCACTAAAGTTCCAGGAGAGCGGGTATCATATCTGTCTTGTACTACACTGTATTTTCAGAACATAGAAGAGTATCTGATATCGTGAAGATGTTTCTGAAGAGAAAAAGTGGGTTACCTATAAAGAAACATGTTTTGATAGGGTCAGTAATTGAGTCAGCACCCCTGAATGCTAAGGGACCATGGAATGATCCCTTCAAAGTTCCGCAGGAAAAGTATTTGGAACTTACAAGCCTCTGCCTAGCCAAAAATCATTTATAAGAGAGGGGGAAATAAAGACATTTATAAACATGCCAGAGCCTAGATCCAGAGTCGCTTTCAATCGAAAGGAAAAGTGGATCTAAGAGTGAGGTCTGCAGTGCGGAAAGCAGGCAGCTGAGACCTTCCCGCACCCGGGACGTGGCTCAGTTCCTCTCTCTGTGTGCTGCTGGCCCCTGCTGGTCCCCAGCCATCTTGCCTCCCTCCGAATTCTTTAATTTCCCATCTCACCAACCTGACATTGGCCACAGCATACCGTTCCCCTCTTGCTCTGCAGGTTCACTGTTCATGTGTTTGCTTGGCCTTCCTGCCTGGATTACAAACTTTCATTAATAAGAACCGTATTTTGTATGTAATCAATAAATATTCACCAAAATTTAACAAAAGCCATCTCACTCATTTCACACAGTTTTGTGATTCCCTTGGCTCCCAGCCTTTCTTTTCCCATCTAAACTGCTCTAAACACCATCTCGAAACACAGTCTGCTGTCTTTTCCTCTCTCTTTCCCTTCTTTTCCCTTTCCAGCTCCATTTTTCTTTCTCCTACCCCTCAGTCCTTTCTTCTGCACACTGGTCTCCGTGATTTCCCAGGTGTTATGCAGTCATTCTCCTGATCAGTGTCAATTAAAGCCAAGAGCCAAGGAGGTAGAAGGCTAATCAGGAGGCCGCCATGTGCCAAGCAGTGTTTTAAGCTCTTTGGGTGGGTTAATGAATTCCTGTCTCACAGTTGTCTTATGGGATAAGGACCATTATTCGTCCCATTTTTCAGATGGGGAAACCAAGGCAGAGAGAGGTGAAGTAACTTGCTTGAGGACTCACAGAAGTTCATACATGAAACTGGGATTCTGAATCAGGCAATCTTGCTTGCTTTTAACCGTAATAAATCTCAGAAGCGTTGCTATGTCTCACCTCTTGTCAACCAGTAAAAGTCCAGAGATTTAAAAACAAAGGGGATAGGGACTTCCCTGGTGGTCCAGCAGCTGACTCTGTGCTCTCAATGAGGGGGATCCAGGTTCAGTCTCTGGTCAAGGAACTAGATCCCACATGCTCCAACTAAAGATCCCTTGGGCCACAACTGAGACCCAGAACAGCCAAATAAATACGTAAATAAATACTTAAAAAACAAAAATAAGTGGGATATATTCGTGGGGCAGGGAGTGAACAAGAGAACAGAACTGGAGAATTAGAATTGGTGCTAATGGGTGACAACAAGTGGAGAATTAGTTAGAAGATGGGATATACAACAGAGTGGTAATATGTGACATGTGCCAGATATACAGTTGTAGTGTTTACAAAGCATATGCTCATTTCATTGATCCTGATAATAATATTTGGAGAAAGGATTCAAGGGGATCATTGTTCTTGACATTACAGATAAAAGTCTGATGCTCAGAGAGGTTAAGTGACTCCTTCAAGGTCACACAGCCAAGAAATGGCAGAGCAGGCACTTGGACACTACAAATTCCTGACTCCAGGTACGGATAACTGGAGCATAAGGTGCTGAGTAGAGGTACAGAATGCCGGTCAGGGCTCATGCAATATTTAACTGATTCTCTGCAGTTATAAAACATGCTGCTTCTATTAATATACCTACTGTTTGTCTTCTGGGGGGAAAAATAGTATTTTTGGTTAGGGTTCCACAGTGGAAGGATTTCTGTCTCTGCCCGTTCAAGCTAAATCGCTCCTGCCTAGGTGGCTGCCCACCCCTCTCTAAATAATCTGAGTTTGGAACATATATTGGACAGAAGAAGGCAGAGAAGAAAAGGGAGCCAGAAGCCAGGAGACAGTCTCTGGAGAACTATCTCCATGATGCGGTAGTAACTCCCACTCCCATCTCATCAGGTAGGTTTAAGATGGTCCACATCTTTTTCCAGTTACCTGGCGGTGTGGGTAGGTGGGGGCTTCCCTGAGAGCTCAGTTGGTAAAGAATCCACCTGCAATGCAGGAGACCCTGGTTCGGTTCCTGAGTCGGTGGGAAGGGAGGAGGGAGCCGGCGTGGCGAGACCGAGGCAAGGCCCCACCTTGACTTCTAAACATACCACGGGAGGCTTGTGTTTGCACAGAGAAGCTGCTAGAAAAATAAACTGTGACCTGCACTCCCCCTGGAGCCAGAAAGCGTGCACCTAGAGCTTACCTTGGCCCTTTGTTTCCTCTTGGCCATGGGACAGGGTCCTGTAAAGGATGAAGGCTGGGAGGCTAGGCCCCAGTGCTGCGGGGCCCAAGCAGCCCCTGGTCCCATGTGCCTTCTGAGCACACTGGAAGGCCCCTTCAGCTGGCACTTTGTGAGTGTCTGTGCTTGCCTGGCCCTGGGGAGGTGGAGATGTATAACACCTGGTCTTCATCCTTGCCAAACTTGTCGTTGACCAGGGAGGCACATATGCATCTCATGGTTCTTATTTGGCCTCATGCTTGAAGAAGTGCCTCACAGGGGCCTGTGAGGTACAAGGAGGTGAGGCCGGGCTACCCCACAGGACAGACTTCTGCTGTCTTTGGGTCTGGAGTTCTGGCGAGCCAGCTTCCTAGTGATGTGACCCAGAGAGAAGCATCTGACTTCCTCAGTCTGGGCTGCCCCTGCTCTGAAATAGAAAACGTAATAATCCTCACCCTGCAGGTTGTTGAGAGAAGAAGCAGTACTGTAGGGGTGGGGGTTGGGGGGCTATTCACTACCCGGAGCAGAAAGGGGGACAGGGAGCCTGGGGAGAGAAGGGTTAAGCCAAAGAAAGCACCCTCCCCCTAGTGGCTGGGAGCCAAGGAAAGGTTTGGAAAGGAGGGGAGCTGTGTTGGGCCCAGAGGGCAGGGGATTAGGGTCGGGGCCCTCGTGTGTTGCTGACTGTGGACCCATCTCTGGGCCCACACTGCCCTCCCACCTCTGCCCAGGCAGGTGGCTTCCTGCCAGGTTGGGAAATCGCTTTGGCCTGGAATTTTTCTGCTGGGGTCGGATGGGGTGGGGAATGCTTTTGGAGACGGTTTCAGAACCTGCAGTTACCAGCATTCCTGAGACAGATCCAGAGAAGGCGGGACAAGGATTGCGCAGTCTCCGGTGGGAGTGGAGGAGGAGATGGCCGTGCCAGACACGCTTTCGCAGCTCCGGAGCCACCCCGGGCCTCTCCCGTGGCCATCGTCTCTCCTTTCTCCCATGCCGCTGGTGAGGACAAGGCTAGGGCACATAACAGGCACCCTGAATCCTGGAACGCTAGGGTTGGGAGAGTTTCTGATCAGCCCACTCACCTTACAGGCGAGGAGGAGAGAAAGGACCACACGAGGTGAGGCTCTCCTCCACCCTCGAGGGTCCCCACCGAGAGCGGATCTCATTAGCAAGCTGATGGAGGTCCCAAGTGCTCCCTGGAACCTGACATGTCACCTCTGGGGGATGTGCTAGACTCAAAACAGCACCGACGCTTAAGATAGCGTGTATTATCTTCCCCAATTTCCTGATGAAGAAAGTGAGACTCAGAGGCTGGCTGACCTCGCTGAGGTCATGACTGTAGTTTATGGGACCCAGGTTATTTTGCCTCAGGGACCCTGCCCACCCACAAGCTCCAGGAGCCTCTCTAAGGAGAGGGGTCACCATGCTCCAACCTTGGAGGCTTTTCTGCCTTTTGAAAGCGGCTGGAACCCCAGCAGGCCGCTGAGGACATCCCTTCTGGGCTGCAGGTGCAGGTGTCTGTGTCTTCCCCTGGCTTTCTTCTGTGTCCCAGCAGCAGCCCTGGAGCGATTCAGGTTAAAACCACAGATTTACAGACCCTCTTGTGATGCTGGCAAAGGAGTTCAGGCTCATGGCTGCAGATCTGGGTTTGAGTCCTGTCTTGGCTCTCGCTAGTGAGTAACCCTGGTTAGGTCTATTTCAATATCTGTTTTTGACCAAGTCATAAAAGTCCATGTTACAAAATTCAAAAATGTACAAAATGAAAAATAAAGCAGTCTCTCAGCCTTACTCGCTCCCCTACTCCCCACCAAGTTTGTCAGGTGGTTCAGCTTGAAGGTCTGCTGGGTTTGGAAGGTGGGTAGTGCTCCTTTGGAGACAAACCCTCGCCAGCACCACCCCTCCCAAAAGGCTGATGGTGCCACTCACTTCACCCCTCCCCTAGCCTTACTCTACCCCTATGATTAGACTTCCTTATGCAATGGTTCCTGGTTTTCCTACCCAAGCAGGATTATCTCAGACAGTTGCAGCGGAGACTCCATAATCCTAGACATAGGGGTCTGGGTGGGAAAGCAAAAGCAAAAGGATCAATTGAGGTATCAAAAGCTGGCTTAAGAGGAATGCAACAACTAAACACAATGTGTGATCTTGGGTTCATTTTTCCAAATAAAAATTTTGGCAGAAAAGCAAGAGCTGACTTAGGAAGCCAGGAAATCTGAGAAAGAACAGGAGTGGAATAAAAGCCTGAGGGGTTGGATAACTGCTGCAGAGATAGCATCTCTGCAGTTGGTCTCAACATTCTAGGAAGGGTATGGGGTATGGTCCAGCTAGGACACAAACCAGCCGAGTGCTGAAACTTTTTCCAGTAAATCCATCACTAGGTTCCTTACCCCTCTGTCTTGGGTGGCCCTACATGGCATGGCTTATAGTTTCATTGAGTTAGACAAGGCTGTGGTCCATGTGATCAGATTGGTTAGTTTTCTGTGATTGTAGTTTTCAGTCTGTCTGCCCTCTGACAGAGAAGGATAAGAGGCTTATGGAAGAGAGTGGAGAGTTCTGACAAAATGTGGTCCACTGCAGAAGGGAAAGGCAAAACACTTCAGTATTCTTGCCTTGAGAACCCCATGAACAGAATGAAAGGCAAAAAGATAGGACACTGAAAGATGAACTCCCCAGGTTGGTAGGTGCCCAATACACTACTGGAGATCAGTGGAGAAATAACTCTGAAAGAATGAAGAAAAGGAGCCAAAGAAAAAACAACACCCAGTCGTGGATGTGACTGGTGATGGAAGTAAAGTCGGACGCTGTAAAGAGCAGTATTGCATAGGAACCTGGAATGTTAGGTCCATGAATCAAGGCAAATTGGAAGTGGTCAAACAAGAGATGGCAAGAGTGAACATCGACATTTTAGGAATCAGCTAACTAAAATGGACTGGTTTGGGTGAATTTAATTCAGATGACCATTATATCTACTACTGTGGGCAAGAATCCCTTAGAAGACATGACGTAGCCATCATACTCAGCAAAAGAGTCTGAAATGCAGCATTTGGATGCAGTCTCAAAAACGACAGAATGATCTCTGTTCATTTCCAAGGCAAAGCATTCAATATCACGGTAATCCAAGTCTATGCCCCGACCAGTAATGCTGAAGAAGCTGAAGTTGAACGATTCTATGAAGACCTACAAGACTTTCTGTAATTAACACCCAAAAAAGATGTCCTTTTCGTTATAGGGACTGGAATGCAAAAGCAGGAACTATCAAGAGATACCTGGAGTAACAGGAAAATTTGGCCTTGGACTACAGAATGAAGCAGGGCAAAGGCTAATGGAGTTCTGCCAACAGAACGCACTGGTCATAGCAAACACCCTCTTCCAACAACACAAGAGAAGACTCTACACATGGACAGCACCAGATGGTTAAAACCGAAATCAGATTGATTATATTCTTTGTAGCCAAAGATGGAGAAGCTCTATATGGTCAGCAAAAACAAGACCGGGAGCTGACTGTGACTAAGATCATGAACTCCTTATTGCCAAATTCAGACTAAAATTGAAGAAAGTAGAGAAAACCACTAGATCATTCAGGTACGACCTAAATCAAATCCCTTACCACTATACAGTGGAAGTGAGAAATAGATTCAAGGGATTAGATCTGATAGAAAGAGTGCCTAAAGAACTATGGATGGAGGTTCGTGACATTGTACAGGAGGCAGGGATCAATATCATCCCCAAGAAAAAGAAATACAAAAAAGCAAAATGGTTGTCTAAGGAGGCCTTACAAATATCTGTGAATAGAAAAGAAGTGAAAAGCAAAGGAGAAAAGGAAAGATATACCCATTTGAATGCAGAGTTCCAAAGAATATCAAGGAGAGATAAGAAAGCCTTCCTCAGCAATCATTGCATAGAAATAGAGGAAAACAATAGAATGGGAAAGACTAGAGATCTCTTCAAGAAAATGAGAGATACCAAGGGAATAGTTCATGCAAAGATGGGCTCAATAAAGGACAGAAATGGTATGAACCTAACAGAAGCAGAAGATATTAAGAAGAGGTGGCAAGAATACACAGAACTGTACAAAAAAGATCTTCACGACCCAGATAATCACGATGGTGTGATCACTCACCTAGAGCCAGACATCCTGGAATGTGAAGTCAAGTGGGCCTTAGGAAGGATCACTATGAACAAAGCTAGTGGAGGTGATGGAATTCCAGTTGAGCTATTTCAAATCCTGAAAGATGATGCTGTGAAAGTGCTGCACTCAATATGCCAGCAAATTTGGAAAACTCAGCAGTGGCCACTGGAAAAGGTCAGTTTTCATTCCAATCCCTAAGAAAGGCATTGTCAAAGAATGCTCAAACTACCGCACAATTACGCTCATTTCACATGCTAACAAAGTAATGCTTAAAATTCTTCAAGCCAGGCTTCAACAGTACATGAACTGTGAACTTTCAAATGTTCAAGCTGGATTTAGAAAAGGCAGAGGAACAAGAGATCAAATTGCCAGCATCCGTTGGATCATTGAAACAGCAAGAGAGTTCCAAAAATCATCTACTTCTGCTGTATTGACTATGCCAAGTCTTTGACTTTGTGGATCACAGCAAACTGGAATATTCTTCAAGAGATGGAAATACCAGACCACCTGAGCTGCCTCCTGAGAAATCTGTATATATGTCAAGAAGCAACAGTTAGAACTGAACATGGAACCACAGACTGGTTCCAGATCAGGAAAGGAGTGCATCAAGTGTCCCCCTGCTTATTTAACTTACATGCAGAGAACATCATGAGAATTGCTGGACTGGAGGAAGCACAGGCTGGAATCAAGATTGCCAGGAGAAATATCAATAACCTCAGATATGCAGATGACACCACCCTTATGGCAGAAAGCGAAGAAAAACTAAAGATCCTCTTGATGAAGGTGAAAGAGGAGAGTGAAAAAGTTGGCTTAAAGCTCAACATTCAGAAACTAAGATCATGGCATCTGGTCCCATCAGTTCAGTTCAGTTGCTCAGTTGTGTCCGACTCTTTGCGACCCCATAAATCACAGCACACCAGGCCTCCCTGTCCATCACCAACTCCCAGAGTCTACCCAAACCTATGTCCGAGTCAGTGATGCCATCCAGCCATCTCATTCTCTGTTGTCCCCTTCTCCTCATGCCCCCAATCCTTCCAAGCATTAGGGTCTTTTCCAATGAGTAAACTCTTCGCATGAGGTGGCCAAAGTATTGGAGTTTCAGCTTCAACATCAGTCCTTCCAACGAACACCCAGGACTGATCTCCTTTAGGATGGACTGGTTGGATCTCCTTGCAGTCCAAGGGACTCTCAAGAGTCTTCTCCAACACCACAGTTCAGAAGCATCAACATCACTTTATGGCAAATAGATGGGGAAACAATGGAAACAGTGAGAGACTTTTGGTGGGGGGGCTCCAAAATCACTGCAGATGTGACTGTAGCCATGAAATTAAAAGATGCTTACTCCTTGGAAGAAAAGTTATGATCAACCTTGACAGCATATTAAAGAGCAGAGACATTACTTTGTCAGCAAAGGTCCATCTTGTCAAAGCTATGGTTTTTCCAGTAGTCATGTATGGATGTGACTGGATTTGTCACTGTGACTGGATGTGTATGGATTTGGGCTATAAAGAAAGCTGAGTGCCGAAGAATTGATGCTTTTGAACTGTGGTGCTGGAGAAGAGTCTTTAGAGTCCCTTGGACAGCAAGGAGATCCAACCAGTCCATCCTAAAGGAAATCTGTCCTGTATATTCATCTAAGGTCTGATGCTGAAACTGAAGCTCCAATACTTTGGCCACCTGATGCAAAGAGCTGACTCATTGGAAAAGTCCCTGATGCTTGGAAAGATTGAAGGTGGGAGGAGAAGGAGACGACAGAGGGTGAGGTGGTCGGATGGCATCACCGACTCAGTGGACATAAGTTTGAGTAAACTCTAGGAGTTGGTGATGGACAAAGAGACCTGGTGTGCTGCAGTCCTTGGAGCTGCAGAGTCGTACACAACTGAGTGACTGAACTGAACTGAGGTTCCTGACAGCCACCAGGGGGCAGCAGCGAAATACAAGGATCAGGCTGTACAAGGTCATATTGTGGTTTTAATGAGCATTTCTCACTTTTTAGTGATCTCTGTTGGTCATTGTCTCTGAATGTCTCTTTGTGCCTTTTGTCTGTCCATTAGTTTGTCTTTTCCTAATGATTTGAAGAATGCCTTTTATATTTTAGAGATTAATCTTATGTCACTCAAGTGTTGAAAATATCTCCATCTAGTTTGAAATTTGTTTTTTTTCTCCTTTCTTTATGGTGGGAAATTCATCTTCTGATTTATTTGTGTGCATTCAAAGGTATTGATCTTGAATGATTTGTGCTTTCATGTCTTCAGAAATCCTTGCCCTGCCCCAAGAGCATAGAAATATTATTCTGTATTTTTCTTCTAGAAGTCTTAAAGTTTTGCCTTTCACATTACACCTGTAACTGATTTTTTTATGGTGTGAGGTGGGGGTCTGTTTTCATTTTTTCTTTGGGTACTCACCACATGTTTGTTGACTTGCTGGGAAACAGTCTCATTTTGGAGAAACCAAGCCAGGGGAGCCTGGGACACAGGGCTCCAGCAATGAGCTATGGGAGGGGAGGTATAGGTCATCCAAAGTGGTCCTGATGTAAAGGCTGTGGAAGCATCTTCCCACCACACACAAAAGCAAGAGGTTTGACCAAGCCAGAGGTGGTCCTTAGGTTAGGCTGCAGGGAGATAGGAGGAGCTGAGTGAAGAGTGGACGATCCATACAGGAGGAAATATGGCTTCAGTCTCCGTGATGACCCCACGGTGGCATCTCAGATGCTCAAGATAGTCGGTGAACTGAGCTGCTTTCCAAAGGCAGCCAGGAGTCAGGCTGGACAACGCCTGGGGTCTGAGCAGAGACCACTGCTGCCTGCCCCTGCCCCAGTTTAGCACTGCCTGGACTAATAGGCTCTTCATCTTAATAAGGTTCCCACCTTGTCCTGGGTCTGAGCTCATCCATGCAGCTCGGAGCCCCCTGGACCTGGGGCAGGTCGGCTGGGAGAGAAGGATCTAATCACTGAGAAGGGGCCGTTAGAGAAGGCAGGTGTGGGGGGAGGGCTCATCACTTTGTACAGAAGGAAGCCTGACCTCCCACAACTTGCCGGCACAGAACACGGGCTCTGGGCCAGACTCCTTGGCCCTACGGGTTGTATGACTGGGGGAACTAACTTCATCTCTGGAAAGTGAAAGTGAAAGACGCTCAGTCATGTCCGACTCTTTGCGACCCCATGGACTGTATAGAATGGCCTGAATTCTCCAGGCCAGAATACTGGAGTGGGTAGCCCTTCCCTTCTCCAGGGGATCTTCCCAACCCAGGGATCGAAGCCAGGTCTCCCGCACTATGGGTGGATTCTTTACTAGTTGAACCACCATCTCTGGGCTTCACTGTAAATGGAATTCTAATGGCAAGCTCCCCAAGCAAGTCATTGTAAGTTCTACAGATAATGAGGTAAACAGTCAATACTCAATACGGGAGTGAAATTCACCACTTGAATGAAGTTGCATAGCTGATAACCAAGTCTGATAGCAATTTCCCCACAACCTGTTTTTGTGGACTTATTTCTTATAACTTTCTCCATTTCCGCTACACTGAGCCACACTCAAATGCTGCAACCATCTACTTTTGGGGTCTGGTTAGACACCTTATGGCTCATCCATAGAATGGAGTACCAGGTCGCCATTAAAAAGAGGGTACACCTGAATCAGTTGATGAAAGATGTCCAGATATGTTATGAATTGGCTGAGACAAGGCACGCAACCTATGTAAAGTAGGATGATCTAGTCCCATACTTGCAAGGATATTGCTCAATGTATATGGGTGTACATGCACACAGACACACATGTGTGTGTGCCGGTGTATGAATGGGTTAACTCCTGTATAGTTCCATGGGGAGCTGTTAACACAGATCCCTTTTGGGGAGAGGGCCCAGTAGAGTAGGTAGGCACTCGCTATTCTTCTTACTCTTTCTGTTAAATTGACACCCCCGCCAGAAACAACAAATAGCCTCTGATGAATTGCTTCATTATCTGTAATTCTTATTGTCCTTCCATCCCTTCCTGCCCACAGCCTGATGGGAGGCACAGGTGAGGGAAGAATGGGACTTTGGAAGTCCGGTGACCTGCATTCTCAGCTCAGCTCCACACAAGGTCATCTCAGGATGACCTTGGCCCGGCCCCACCGCCTCCCTGCCCCCAGCCTCCATCTGGAGAGCTAGGACGATGCCAGAGCCGATGACCTCCACGGGTCCGCCTGCTCAAGGATTCTCCGGCTTTCTGTGGTCTATTTTTGCCTGACACCTCTCCCAGGGGCCCGTGGGTCTGAGCTAATTTCCCTGGCTGGCCCCAATCCAGGCAGCTCAGGTGGATAGTGCCGAGCTAATGAGGCCAAGGTCATGGGCCAGTTAGCGGCTCTTGGAGGAGCCCGTGGCCAGACTGCAGCTGGACTGCAGCTCTCCCGCCAGTCTCTGGGGTCAGGCTCAGGGGGAAGTGATGAGAGCTGCTCTGGGGCCCAGTCCAGTTACCTTTAGTGGCTGCAGCACAGTGCCCCCCAGTCATATGACAAAGAAGGGGATAATGTAGGGTAGGGGTGGGGAGAGGACCAGGTGCTTTAAAAAAGTGCATTCCCCTGCCTGCAAGCAGGCCACACCTGATCAAGCCAGGAGGATGAGAACCAGTTTTATTTCTTTAAAGCCAAAGCAAGAGGACCCACATTCTCTTGGGTCCACCCACAGTGTATCTTTTCTCCCTCCTTCTGAGTCACATCCTTGCCTCCTAACCCAGGGTGCGGGAGAGGAGGGCTTCCTCTTTCATTACCTGTCACAAGGACAGGGGTTGTCTGTTTCATTCAGTGCTGCATTCCTAGCACCTAGATGAAAGCCTGGCATGCACAGTAGGAGCACAATAAATATTGCTCAAGTGCATCAACTCACCTTTGTTCAGAGAGGCTGTGGACAGCATTCAAAAGGACCTGGCATTGCCAATGGGTTCTACTTGATAGTTTTCAAATATTTCTGTTTCAAAGAATCTGTGGAGGCTTGATATTTACAGAAAAACCCTATGAAGCCTCTAGGAAAAAAAGAATAATTCCTTTTACAGTAGGCCACCCCTTCCTAACTTGAATATTTGGCAAGTTTGAATTTTACTCTTCCAGGTTTTTCAGCTCAGCTCAGTGACTGTTTATTATTCGTTATTGTACTATATTATTAATTTTTTAGTTCATCCCATCAGCCAGGCTTTGGGCTAAGCACAAAACAAGTATTGATTTATTTAATTTTCATAACAATTGTGTAAGATGGGCACTGCCATCATTCCCATTTTACAGATGAGAAAACTGAGGAAGACAGAGGTCAAGGAATTTGGTCAAGCTCATGTGTACAGTGAATCAAACTCCAGAACCCATGCTCCTGATCACAACTAGTGCTGGGACTTATTTTGCATGCAAGTATCCATCTACGAGGTACTGGTGATTTAACAATGAATGAGGCCTTTGATAAGTGAGAGGTTAGACAGACAGTGATACATCTACACTGTGGAATACAGCTCAGGAATGAAAAGGAAGGGATGGTTGGTACACGCAGCAGTCTATGTGACTCTCAAGAGAATTATGCTGAGTGTGAAAAGGCAACCCCCCAAAGTTTCATACTGCATGTTTCCACTTATATAACATTCTCAAAAAGACAAAATTATGGACATAAAGAGGAGACTGGGTAATGCCAAAGACTAGGGAGAGATGGAGTTGACAAAGAAGTAGGCTATGAAAGGGTACCACGAGGGATCCTTGAGGGGATGAAAAGACTGTATCTTGATTCCAACAGTGTTGATATCCTGGCTGTGATATTGAACAGGAGGCAAAAGAATCTGTATTTGGTACAGTAAACGACAGCAGCCTTTAGTCCCAAAGTAGAGAACTGGCCAGATGCGTGCTAAACTTTGTGAGTGTGTGTGTTTGCATATATAGCATTTAAACGTTTATCTGCTAACATTTAAACATTTTGCAAGATGTTACCATTGAGGGAAACTGAGTAAAAGGTACATGGGATCTCCCTCTATTATATTCTACAGATGTGAAATAGTTTCATTTTAGAAAAGAATGAGTGCATTCCTGCCTGCAAGGAGCGCTCCTGTGTAGGGAGTGAGACCCCCATGCCACATGCCCAGGTAACTTCTATACCTCATGGTAGGGTGATGTGGCGGGCCCGAGAGGGCTTCCAACGCAGCAACGGTGGAGCTGAGTTCTCAAGCGTCAGCAGCTCAGAGGGGAGAGGAATGGCATCTGAGGCAGGCAGGAGAGCATGAACAAGCAGGGCACCTGGGTGTTCTTTTCCCAAAGTTCCCTCTGGGGCCACAAGATCTCAGAGCATCCCATTGCAAAAACGCATACAGTGGGCTATTTCCCACCTAGTACATACAAACATGAAGTGATGGACAGAATTATTGCCTTAAATTTTTTGTTCAGCCTTTGGTGCCTGCTGAATTATTATCCAGTAGAACCCAATCACAAGAGAAAATGACTCCCTTGTCAAACATCACACCAGAGAACAAGCATCTTTGTTAAGCCTGTCAATATCAGCTTTCATGTTCAATTTAGTAAAAAGGCAGATGTTAATGTTCTTCCTATTAAGAGATAATTTCTTTGTTAAATGCGTGGGTTTTTTTTTTTTCCTTGACAGGTCTAATTCTATTTTACATGTAATAGCAGCTGAGTGGTGGAAAAAGTGAGGGCTTTGGGGTCAGAGGACCCTGCATTTGAATCTCAGTTCTACCGCTTACTAGCTATGGTCTTGACCTTCATTCTCCCTGAACCTCTGCCCCCTGATCTCTGCAGTGAGACTAATTATACTAAACAGCCCCGCAGTACTGAATCCATAGTGAGGATTAATGAGGACACATTTGTCAAGGAGCCTAGTATAATGCCCGACACATAGTAAGCACTCTATAAATGACACTCATTACTATTAATAATTATACTTTATGTAGAAATTTAAAAATAGGTACCTTTTACAGTGCTCTGCAAATAGTACTGTATCTCCAGGCGCTGTAGTAACAAACAACCCACGAATCTCAGTGGTTTACAACAACGTTAATTTCTTGCTCACACTACATCTCCACCATGGGTCAGGTGCAAATCTGCTCCTATAGTCTTCTCTCCTGGACCCAGGATAAGGGAGCAGCCAGTTGCTGGCACATCTCTGGTGGGCAAAGTAGAGGAAAAGGGTCTTCTAATCAGCATTAAATGCTGTGTGGCTTAGAAATGACACATACTATTTGCATTCAAAACTCATAGGTCAGGGACTTCCCTGGCAGTTTAGTGGTTAAGACTTGATCTTCCAATGCAGGGGGTATGGGTTTCATCCCTGGTTCAGGATGCCATATGCCTGGGGGCCCAAAAAATCAAAACATAAAGCAGAAGCAATACTGTAACAAATTCAGTAAGACTTTAGAATATGGCCCACATTAAAAAAAAAAATCTTGAAAAAAAAACTCATTGGTTAGAACTGGAGACATTCCCACTGCACCATAAGTAAGACAGGAAGTAGAATCCTGTCTGGTGTCTGGAAGGCAGGGGAGTAATCACAAGAATGTAGCCAACAGCTCTGCTGACCACCACAAAGCTTTTGAGAACCACCACCCTGCCCAGAGGGACAGCCGGACATTGAGAAGGAGGCAGGAACCACGGGAAGAGGGTGGAAATGCACAGAGGGGTCCTGCTCAGCAGGGGATGGGGGGGTGCGGGTGACCTCAGGTCAGTGGGCAGGTCTGAGGCCAGAGGAGCTCTGGGTGCCTTTCTCATCTGGACCCGATTCAAACGGAACGTGGCCTGTTCTCATCTCTGGGCAAACCAGCCTACCAGCTGGGAGGTGCAAGTCCCACATGCCCAACATGGATGGTAAAGCTGCAGGTAACCTGCTTCTCTGGCTCTCCAGGACTTCCCTGGTGGCTCAGATAGTAAAGAATCTGCCTGCAACGCAGGAAGCCAGAATTTGATCCATGGATTGGGAAGATCCCCTGAAGGAAGGCATGGCAACTCCCTCCAGTATTCTTGCCTAGGAAATCCCAGGGACAGAGGAGCCTGGTGGGCTACAGTCCAGGGGGTCACAAAGAGTCAGACATGACTGAGCAACTAACACTTCACACTTCACTTCCAGTTGTGGGCAAGACAGAGTCACAAAGCAGTATTTCCCTGGCTCCATTTCTCCTGTTTTGCTGGGTCCCAGGACCTATCAGATTCTTCTAAGAGTTTAGGGGAGCCCCCAGATAGGGTCTCTCGTGTGCCCGCATCCTGCCTCTGGGGCTCCTTACCGGTGCCACCCTGGGTCCCCCCATGCCCTACCTCTCCTGGAATGGCTAACATCAGAAGCAGCCACTCAGCAGGCTTTGTCCTGGTCCCCTGGGGCTGCAGACAAGCGGCTCCAACAGCAACGATGTTTGTGCCGACAGTGCCACCTCCCGTCCCTTCAGAGGCTGCTGGCAAAGTCCGGTGCTCACAAGGCAGCCCCTGCAGAGGATTCAGCACGAGTCCTGGTGTAGGGAGGCTGGGGTGGCCTGTGCGGCAGCCCCATCCATTCCCTTTCTGCCCCCCATGAACTGTCTTCCAGATTCCTGATCTCGGGTCTTCTTCTGATCTTAACAGGTGCCGGGCCTCTGCCTTGAAACCTCTAATCACCACTTTCTTCTTCATCCTCCTCCACCCTCGCTCAGTCTTCAAATGTGAGCCCAAATGCCACTTCTTCAGGGAAGACTTCCTTGATTTCTCAAACTAAATGGAGTTCCCCAACTTGAGATCTTTCCCCTACATGCTGGATTGGCAGGTAATAATGAGGGACCAAAAGAAGAGACGCCACTGGTTAAAAGTATTTCCAGACAGCAAATTCTCCATATTTTCGTGAGACTTGACACCTTGTTGGTGACAAGCTGCTCACACGTCCTTCACAATCTTCAGGGGAGAGTTGTAGACCTGTCAGATGCATTGGCCTTGGTGAGAAGCCTCTGTGGGTTTCTAGTTTGCCCCCATACCCTAATGCAGGTACATGGACGTGTTGACCTGACCGGCTGGGAAAGGAATCTTGTGTTCTCTGTTTGCCATCCATCTTCCCTGGATCAGGGACAGCAGCTATTTTCTTGCCAATGGGGAATCCAGCAGAGACCAGGAAAGGCAAACCCAGTGCTCTGGGGCACAGCAGTTTCCCAAGAGGCCCTTGGTCTCCCAAAGCTGATTGTCATTCCAGCATTGTTCCTACTTTATTTTTAAAAATTGAGGAAACTCAGTAACAATACACACATTCAGACATAGGAAGGTAAATTAGGTGTGGGCTTCCCTGGTGGCTCAGTGGTAAAGAATCCACCTGCCAATGCAAGAGACGCAGGTTTGACCCCTGGGTTGGGAAGGTTCCCTGAAGAAGGAAATGGCAACCCACTCCAGTATTCTTGCCTGGGAAATCCCATGGACAGAGGAGCCTGGCGGGCTACAGTCCATGGGGTCACAAACAGTCAGACACTATTGAGCGACTAAACAACAACAGGTAAACTAAGGTCCATCCTTACTAGGGAATACTGTTGCCTGGAGGAAAGCATGAATCTCATGGTTGCTGTCTTCTGGGGTCACCTGTCCATGCCCTAGGTGGTCTGGGAACCCATGAGGAGCCTGGGCATCTCTTAGTCACCCCCCACCCCTTTACCCTTCAGAGGAATGTTCTTGTGCTTAGTGGCTCAGTCATGTCTGACTCTACAACTCCATGGACTATAGCCCACCAGGCTCCTCTGTTCTTGGAATTTTTTCAGGCAAGTATACTGGTGTGGGTTTTCATGCCCTCCACCAGGGATCTTCCAGAACCAGAGATCAAACCCATGTTCCCTGTGTCTCCTGCATTGCAGGTGGATTCTTTTACCTGCTGAGCCATCGGGGACATGGAAAGAGTAGTTCTGAATCCAGGCTCAGCTATCTTGGATCTGTTACCCAATCTTTCTGCGCCTCAGTTTCTCCATTTGTCAAATAGGGACAATAATCCTGCTTTCAAAGGCCATGTTCCTCCTCCCCCTGTCTCCATGTCCCCAGGATCACTGATCAGTGAGGGCTGGCTGTTATCACTTCTGTAGATCCCAGTCCCTGGTCTGAGATCGTGGGTCACTGAGTTATAACCCCACCCTCCCTCCAGTATCCAAGATACGCCCGAAAGGAAAACTGAGCTCACACAGAGTAAGTCCCTGGGCACCAGCCTCAGTGTCAGCCCCACCCCTAGGCTGGCCAACACAGAGGACAGTCCAGGTTCAGAACCACTCTTCAGACCTAGTTTCAGTGAGTTCAGATCAGCGGGGGTTGCAGAAGCCCTGGCACTTCGTGACCGTGCGACCTTAGTTACTTGTCCCCTCTGGGCTCGTTTCCTGCTGCCCCTTCTCCAACCCCAAACCCACTTCATCCCTGGCTCTTGGCTTGCAGCCTGGGATGTAAGAGGTCCTCAGTGACACCATACATGACCTTTGTTGTTTGGGCTTTTTATTTGTTTTTTGTGGTTTTTTACTCAAGTACCTCTAGTAGAAAGATGTTGGTATAAAGTGGGTTTCCCAGTGCTCAGTGACAGCCTAGAGAGGAGGGATTGTATTTAGGTTGGGGTGGGAGGAAGGTTCCTGAGGGAGAGGACATACGTATACCTATGGTTGATTCATGTTGATGTATGGAAGAAACCGACAAAACATTGCAAAACTATCATCTTCTAATTAAACGTACTTTTTTTTTTTTAAGAAAAAGGAATAAAGCTTATTTTATACCCAGGGAAAACAATAAAGTGGGTTTACCCAGCCCATTCAAATTTTGAAAGCAATCTGGGGCAAGTTTTCACACGATCAAACAGAAAAACTTTGCAAAAGCTGACAATCTGCGGGACATGGCAGACCATCTTTTCCTGTCACCCTACAGACCTGAATCGTTCCTGGCTGCCCCCTTCTGTACAAGTCGTGGCTGGTCGAGTGGCTGCAGACATTCTGAGGTTTCTACGACTGAAACTCTTCGGTGAAGCTGGGAGTACAGATTCAGAGGCTGAGTAGTCATTTCCCACTGCACTAAAATGATGGGTTAATCCAGAAGGCTACACCCAGGATCTGATTTTTATTTTGGAATAGTCTCCATGAGAAGCAAAACTGACCAGTACTTATATCCGGAAGAAAAAAATCAGGAGCCCCAGGACTTAAGGCTGCAAAGCATTGCTGGGTGGTGATGCTAGATACATGTTTGTGTGGAGGTTTAACCAGGGAGGAACTTTCATCAGGATTGTTATGATTCTGGTTAGTGTGTGTCTTGCTGTATCTCACGGTTCGCTTGACCCAGGGTAGGCAAGGCGCGAGCAGGGAGGCTGGAGGAAGAGAGGAGCTGTAGGAATGGCAGACGTATTTGTCTGAAGCAGCAAGGTAGACATGCTTTGCTCTAATGGCTGAGAGTAGCAATGACGATGATGACAACTCCACAGAGCTCAAGGTGCCTCGACTCGCCACTCCTCAACGACAAGAGTGTTTCAGGTGGTGCTTACGCAGGACCACACCGTGATGTGTGTGCGCAGTGCTGCAAATGATCCCGGCTGTGGGACAGGAGCGGAGTGGGGCGAGGGAGCCTTACCACCGCCACCTGGCCAATTGCTCTCTCCCTACAGTGTGCTAGTCATGAAATTCCATAGGTTTGGAGGTATCTTTCCCAACCCCTCTTTCTCATAAGCCCTGTTAGCTAAGGTGCAGGAACACACGTGGGTGTCAGACCAGAAACAGCTGTACTGATGGTTGTGTCGGATGCTGTTTACTGACTGAGTGCATCCAGGGGTTTGCTCATGCCATTTCCTCCACTGGAAACACGTCCGTAACCTGGAAAGACCTAGGTCCTCCTCCAAAGCCCAAAGCAGACAAAACCTACTTAAAGAAACCTTCCAGAGTCCTCCCCGGATGGTTCTTCCTGGCCTGTATCCTTCTACTAGACTCTGATGACTAGACTGTGCCTTTCCCAAGTACATTCACATATCCTCAGTGTCCTGAGCGAGACCTAGACTTGAGTGGGCAGAGGTGAATTGCGTTTTGAGTGAAACGCAAATTTTGAGCCTGTTTACAGGAAGCCTGGATTTTTCTGCAGTGGCTTATCCCTGTTTGACCATATATCCTTTTCTCAAAAACAGAGGAAGCTGAGAGAGTGGCAAGGATTCAACTCACAAGGGACTGGAGAAAGGAAAGCAAATCCTGTTTCCTGCCTGGTGATTGTGGAAAGCAGTGATTCACTGTGGAGGGCTTGTGATGCTAAGGTTTTTTTTTTTTTTTTTTGGTCACTCTTTGCGGTGCGTAGGATCTTATTTCCCCGACCGATGATCGAACCCATGCTCCCTGCACTTGAAGTGCAGAGACTTAACCACTGGGTCACCAGGGAAGTTCACTGAGGTCTTTATAAGCAGTTACAAATTTAATTTTTCATCCACTCCAGGAGGGAGGTACCCATTTCAGAAATGAAGACATCAAGGCTCAGGGACTTCACTGGATGAGCCACAGGTGGTCCAGTGGCTAAGACTCTGCACTTGCAATGCTGGGGGGCCAGGGTTCAATTCCTGGTCACGGAGCTAGATCCCACATACTGCAGCTAAGAGTTCACAAGCCACGGCTGAAAATCCCCCATGCCATAGCATCTAAGACCCAGAGAAGCCAAGTAAATATATAAAAAAGAAAGAAATCAAGGTTCAGAAGAGAAACAACTTATCTAAGATCTCAAGAGATATAAAGAAAAATAGAAGCCCAGGTCTGACCCTAAAGTCCTTTCTTCACCATTCTGACTTTTGTCCAAAGGGAAGGAGATGAGAAGGGGGCTGAAACACCAAGGTCCCAGTTCTCCCTCCCCATAAGGGCCTGCTTCCCTAGGATAGAGGTCATGGGGCACCCGGGACCCTGGAAAGCCTTTGGAAGGACAGGAGAAGCAAAGGGTATGATTCTATCAGAAGAACACTTGGCCATTTGCAATTCATTTACTTTTTTATCATGTGATTCTTCTGAGGAGGGACAGAGTTATTATTTTATTATGTAGATAGGGAAACAGGCAAAGGCAGGGACGAGACTTTGTTCCAGATCACACAACAAGTCAGCGAAAGAAGTAAGGCTCAAAAATCATTTCAGATAAGCTCCTGACAAGCAGCCTGTTCTGCAGGCAACAACCACACACTCTAGACCTGGTACAAAGAACAAAGCACAAAAGTACAGAGTGCAAAACTGCCACGCGAGGGCTCAGAAGAAGCAGAACAGGAAGATAACCAGAGAGTCAATAACCCTAAATATTCACTGGAGGAACTGGTACTGAAGCTGAAGTTCCAATACTTGGTTACCTGTTGCAAAGAACTAACTCACTGGAAAAGACTCCGATGCTGGGAAAGAGTGAAGGCAAGAGGAGAAGGGGGCAACAGAGGATGAGCTGGTTGGGTGGCATCATTGACTCAATGGGCTTGAGTTTGAGCAAACTCTGGGAGATAGGGAAGGACAGGGAAACCTGGTGTGCTGCAGTTCTGCTGCTGCTACTGCTAAGTCACTTCAGTCGTGTCCGACTCTGTGTGACCCCATAGACGGAAGCCCACCAGGCTCCCCTGTCCCTGGGATTCTCCAGGCAAGAACACTGGAGTGGGTTGCCATTTCCTTCTCCAATGTGTGAAAGTGAAAAGTGAAAGTGAAGTCGCTCAGTCGTGTCCGACCCATAGCGACCCCACGGACTGCAGCCTACCAGGCTCCTCCGTCCATGGGCTTTTTTAGGCAAGAGTACTGGAGTGGCTTGCTATTGCCTTCTCCGGTGCTGCAGTTCACGGGGTCGCAAAAAGTTGAACACGATGTGGAGACTGAACAATGAACAACAACAAAATATGGATCGAACGATGGGCAGAGGACAAGTTTGTCATTTTTTGTGTGGCTTTCCCTTGAAGGAAGCTGCAGTTGAGACAGATGGAAGGGACTGAAACTATGATAGAAAGCCTGCTATTTTTCTGGCCCCCAAACAACCCCAGAGGACAGAACCCAGAGCAACCAGGACTGTGGGAGGAGGAGAAATGGTTAAAGCAGAGAAAGAAAGGCAAGACCAAATTCTGTGCACAATTTCTACACCAGTGTCTGATGGATCCTTAGTCATAGCTTTATACAGACTAAAAGAAGTCTAAGCTAAGATGATAGTTGCCTCTCATCACAGACAAGCCAGATTTGCAATTTCAGTCTAATCAAGTGAATTGCCTGCCCAAGGGGAAAAAAATGTTATTGGAGGAATATAATTGGGTTGGCCAAAAAGTTTGTTTAGGTTTTTCCATACCATCCAGGGGAAAAACCCAAGCTGACATTTTGGCCAACCCAATAAAAGAATAGGGCTACCCAGGTGACTCAGTGGTAAAGAACCTTCCTGCCAATGTGGGAGTCACAGGAGACACAGATTCCATCCCTGGGTTGGGAAGATCCCCTGGAGAAGGAAATGGCCACCCACTCCAGTATTCTTGCCTGGGAAATTCCATGGACAGAGGAGCTGTTGGGCTACAGTTCATGGGGTTTCCAAGAGTAAGACATGACTAAGCAACTGAGCGCACACACACACACACACACACACACACACACAAAGAATCCATAGCCTCTTCAAAATAATATTCATAACGTCCAGGATATTTTAAAAAATCACTTGACCTAAAGCAAGGAAAATGTAACCCATTCTCAAAAGAAAAGACTATCAACAGAGGCCAACACTGAATGATCCAGATGTGGGAATTAATAAACAAAAATTTAAAGGCAGTTATTACAACTACGCTTGACAAGATAAAGAAAATTACACATGTATGAAAAGATAGAAATCTCAACAGAGGAATAGAAAATACCAAAGGACAAAAAAAGAGCAAGAGAAAATTTCAGAACTGAAGTATATGGTATCTGAAATTCTAAAATGAAATGTTTGCATTTAATGGCAGAATGGAGATGGCAGAGAAAGAGTGAGCTTAAACATAGATTTTAAAAGAAATTATCCAATCTGAGGAAAAAAAAGAAAAATATTTAAAAAAAGCCTCATGGACTTGTAGGAAAACATTGAAATGTATAAAGTTAATAGGTAATTGAGGAATTGGGTTCCAAACTGGAGAGAAGAACGAAAGGAGTGGGGGAAAATATTTGAAGAAATAGTGGCTGAAAATTTTTCAAGTTTGGTGAAAGGAAAGGAGAGGGTGGGATGGATGAAGAAAGTGGCATCGACATATTTACACTTTACTGTGAAGCCTGAAGGAGGAAATGGCAACGCAAATCCCATGGACAGAGGAGCCTGCTGGGCTACAGGCCATGGGGTTGCAGAGTCAGACATTACTGAGCGTGCACACATGTGTGTGTAATATAGATAAAGGGTGGGAAGGTGCTGTATAACACAGGGAGCCCTGCCTGGGCCTCTGTGAGGACCCTAGTGGAGTGGGATAGGAGCAGGGAAGGTTGCTCACAAGGGAGGGGATATATATACAGTTAAGGCTGATTCTTGTTGCTGTAAGGCAGAAACCAACAGAACATTGTAAAGCAACTATCCTCCCACTAAAAAAGATAAACGAAACCATTGGAGATGCATTTTACAGAAAAAAAACAGAAGAAGAATTTCTGTAAGGGACTTCCCTGGTGGTCCGTGGTTAGGACTGTGCTTTCACTGCCGAGGATGCAGGTTCAGTCCCTCGTCGGGAACTAAGATCCCAAAAGCGGTGTGGTGTGGCTAAAAAAACAGTTGTGTGAACCCCAAAGAATATAAGACAGTCCTTCCCCAGACAGCCTACCACTTTCAAAATGGTCTCTGTAACAAAGCGGCTGGCAGGCAGACTATGTCTAACCATACATCATGGACTGTCCTTCATCAAAGTTGACTTGGAGCCTAAAGAATTTAGCCCTCAAAGCAATGGCCTGAGATACCACTGAACTGTCCTGAAGGGGACTCAGCGCCATGTCTCCTGGAGAAATATCTTGAACGCTTGAGTTGTGGTCTCGTGGAATGTGTCATGCTCTGAATCCACACCCAGTGTTTAGTGCATTTGCTCCCATACCCGTGTTTCATGGATCTAGGAATTAAGAAGTTAAGACAAGGCGGTAAATTTCATGATTACACATTATAAGCCCATCTCAAAGTTTTTGTTTTCAATGCCCATGACTCTGGAACCTTCTGGCCTAGAGGTTTTGGTATTAAAGAGGGGAATACCTCTGCGAAGGCAGAACAGAAAGTTTCGGTGAAATGCCATATCTGACTCCTCACGCCCCTTGATTTGTGGATAACAATGAGGTTATGGGTCAGATGTGGTAATGACCTTGGTTATCAAGAGAGGTTTATACGGTTGCTACACAGGACGGTGGTAGGAACATGAGTAGAACTCCAGAGATCCTTCTACTCATGGACCTCTTCTAGAAATCCTTCTTGGACGACCGTGACAGATGATACAGGTTAACAGAAAACTCCACAGTCTTACTGAACTGGGACCAACAAAGGGCTCAGGCTCCACAGGAGTGAATTTTCCTGCAGGAAAGAGGGGCACTGAGTGGAATCACCCTTAAGGACTGGAATCAAGGGAGCAGTACTCCTGGAGGCTGGGGTCTCTACTGCACCTCCCTGTTGCCTGCACGTATATAATATACATGCAGAATACTGAGAGAGGAGCCCAATGGAGCAGGAGAAGCACTGGAATCGCGCTTCACCCCTGACATCACTGCAAGATGCTGCAGATGGAGGTGATTCGTGTTTGCCTCCAGCTGGGGAAGTGAGCGGTGCACTTACTGTTGTGTGTGGGGTGCTTGGACCCAGAACAGGGTGAGGAGAGTCATTTCTGTTGATCTAAAAGGGCACATGTACATCCAGGAAGCACTAAATCTGGAGCCTGTTGACCTGAGACTTTCTCTTAAAGGTTCAGGTCCCTATTACATTCTTCTTCCTCATCCTTCAGCCTGACCTATTTGTCCAAGAATACAGACCTCTGACCCAAGTTATTCTGTGTTGTGGGAACTTGACACTGGGATTTCTGGTGCCTGGACCTAAGACCCTGCTGGCAGGGGCCTCTGGGAACAGACCGTGAGCTCCTGCAGGGGGACCTGTCCTGCTTCCTCTCCTTCCTGAGCTGTGCGCATTTGGGGCTTCTTTCCATTCTCTGACCTGGCCTGCATCCCTCCACTGCACCCTCTTCTGTGTTCACTTAGCCAGACTCAGTTTCTCTTGCTCAGACACAGGGACCTCACCTGACACAGGGGTCACTGTGGAATTGCATCAACCACACATTGAGCTCAATGAGGTCCAGCTCTAAGGATTCAGAGGACATGGGGGTGAACACTGAATAGTTGTATCACTCAGTGCCTGAAACCCTGCCCAGAAGAAGTGTGTGCAGGATGGGAATTCTCCAGGAACTGATGAAGAATTGACAAGGAATGAACTCCTATTTCTGAAGGTCGGGCAGGCGACAGCCATGACTTCTGACATGTCCAGGAAGGAGTGGAAGGGCTGGTTGAAGCCTCAGGGTAACAGTGGCTGAGAGGGAATCAGAGGCACTGAGGAAAGTCTTCCGAGGGAGGTTTGGACGAAAGCATGGAGAAGGCTCTGCAGCACGTGGGGAGGGACTTAGGGGCTGTCCTGGGATCGTTTCTAGGTCCCGGGTCTCTGGCTTCCTGCCCCGGGCTCCAGGCATGGGAGCCTGTTTGGTGCTCATCTGCTCCACGTGGAAACCCAGAGAGTTGGTGTCCCATGGAGCAGGCTCGTGGGGGTGAGAGAAACACCCAGATGCTCCCCTCTCCTTCCCAGAGAGGAGGAGCCTGAGGCATCCCATGGAGGCTCCTCAGAAGGTCCTGTCAGGTGCAATCCCAGATGGCTGACCAGGTCAGAGCATGCTTTCAGATAGACTTTCCCTCCTCCCCTGACCACTTCCCCCAGGCCTTCAGTCCTGCTCCTGGGGATGGAGTGAGCCTGGCCTCCAGCTCTGCCCTCAGGGGACCCCAGGCCCCAGCAGAATACTTTGGGCTGCACGTTTTATTGAAAGTATGTCCATTTGCCTGACGCACAGTGTGGTCAAGCAATACAAGAATGTTAGAGTTTGGAGCAGAAAAATTTTATTGCAGGGCCCCTTTCCTATTAACCTCCAGCAAAGCAAATTCTCTGCTCTGACAAGAAAGGGCAAGGTCCCAAGGCTCAACTTTAACCCTGAGGTCAGGTCTTAGCTAAGAGGAGGGTTTCCCTGTGAGGGCTGGCTACCCTGCCAGGGACCCTTCCTCCAGCACTCAGTCTAACTCCTCTTGCCAGTACCCAAGCCCTGCTGAAAAGGCAGATCTCAGCCGCTGGAGCCCTTTGGTCTCCAGAGCCTGTTCAGCCATTACCACTGAGGGAGCAGGCACCCGGCACCGAGCCAGCTCTCAGGCTTCACATTTAACCTGGAGAGATCATTATATAGGATCCATAGGAATATGTGTTGCAGCAAATGCCCTGCAGGTTAATCCCTAGCTCCCAACTGTTTCCCTTCTTAGAGAACAGCCCCCACCATAGAATGGACTTGAAGCAATGCTGGGCAATGTCCTTGCCACTTTACCCTGACCTCTGGCACCTCCTCAGGTCAACAACAGACCTCAGCTGGACCAGTTCTTGGAACGTGAATGGAGTGACTGAAGGTGGTTAAAGCTGTCACCTTAATGACAGTGTCCAGTTACTCCAGTTGCTGAGGCCTCCCTCTGTGGACTGGGACCCATGGAGACCTCCACCTCCTCAGGGCTCAGAGGTGGGGATGGATGAGAGGTTCACTGTCTTCTCAAGGATGGGCCTGGCCAGTTGGCAGCCAAGTGAATGCTCTGGAACTCTGCAGGTCACCATCCCCAGCCTGTCCTCCAACCTTCAGCTCACCTTCAGGCCTGAGGCTGGAAGGCCTGGAGGGGCGGGGAGAAGGTGGCCATCCCCTTCTTACCACACTCCGCATTGAGGGGACACCGCTGCCAGGCTGACTATTGGTGGGGTGGGACCTGCAGCTACACTGCTCCCAGGTCTCCTGCCAACAGTCTCCTAATTGTCTCGAGCTCATGCGACGAGTTGACTCACTGGAAAAGAGTCTGATGCTGGGAGGGATTGGGGGTGGGAGGAGAAGGGGACGACAGAGAATGAGATGGCTGGATGGAGTCACTGACTCTGTGGACATGAGTTTGAGTGAACTCCGGGAGTTGGTGATGGACAGGGAGGCCTGGCGTGCTGTGATTCATGGGGTCGCAAAGAGTCAGACACGACTGAGCGACTGAACTGAACTGAACGGCTGTAGGACCCTGCCGCTATTACACCGGGAGGCTTTGGGCATCTGTGCTCAGAGTCACGGGTGCCAGAGAAGAGCTGAAGGTGGGTGCTGCTAAGGTCTATATTCTTAAGGGTCATTCTAGCCCCATGGGGAATAGATGGTTGGGGATAGGGCAGTGCCCCAAGGTAAACACAGGAAGATGGTTCTGGAAGCTCCTGCAGGAGTCCTGGTGAAATGTGAAGGCAGCCTGGGTGAGGCGTGTGCTGTCTCTCTCTCCCCTCTGTTTATGGATGACCCCCCCTCACACCTGCACACAAGCCCTCTGCCCTCAATCACCCTTGGGTGCCCTGTGTCCATGCTTGTCCCCGGGGCTGGAGGAGGAGTATCCCCATGCTCAGCCCAAGTCAGATGACATGGACTCCCCTGGGTGTCCCATGGGGCCTGGGGGCTCCAAGGTCTGAGGGAAACGACTGGCTGGCAGGTGGGAGGAGCCATGGAGGACACGGGCCCTGAGATCCTGGGAGACAGGCTCATGGGGAAGGAGCTCAGGCATTTGGAGCCCTGGTGAGCCCATCAGTCAACACAATGAAGCCTCAGTGAATCAGCTCATATTTATTGAACCAGAGTCTAGAAAACACTAGGTAGGGAGAGCCAGACAGACTTGGAATATCTCATCAAGCACCAAACCCACCTGAGGAAGAAATGGATGCTCCAAGAGGCTGTGTCCGTTGGCCCCAGGCTGGTTGACTTCCTTGACTCACTGCAAAGTTCGTGACCTATTGCTGCCTATTGCTTTAATTTTTCTTCCTTTTTTTCTAATCAACCTCAGTTCCCACGCAACATTTGAAATATCATGGGAACTTCACTGGTCTGTTGCTTCTCCCTGGACCCAAAGAGCCCCTGGCAACCTGTCAAATGTTTTCTCTACTGTGTTGTCATCATCATCATTGCGGCCGCTTCCATCGTTGCCGCTATCATTATTCAGGAGTCACTGCCTGAAGACCTACATAGATGTTTCTTCAAAGAAGACATACAACAGGTGACCAACAGGCACATGAACAGATGCTCAACCTCATTAATTATTCAGTTCAGTTCAGTTGCTCAGTCGTGTCCGACTTCTTGCGACCCCATGAATCACAGCACGCCAGGCCTCCTTGTCCATCACCAACTCCCGGAGTTCACTCAAACTCATGTCCATCCAGTCAGTGAAGCCATCCAGCCATGTCATTCTCTGTCGTCCTCTTCTCCTCCTGCCCCCAATCCCTCCCAGCATCAGAGTCTTTTCCAGTGAGTCAACTCGTCGCATGAGGTGGCCAAAGTATTGCAGTTTCAGCTTTAGCATCTGTCCTTCCAATGAACACCAGGATTGATCTCCTTTAGAATGGACTGGTTGGATCTCCTTGCAGTCCAAGGGACTCTCAAGAGTCTTCTCCAACACCACAGTTCAAAAGCATCAATTCTTCGACGATCAGCTTTCTTCACAGTCCAACTCTCACATCCATACATGACTACTGGAAAAACCATAGCCTTGACTGGATGGACCTTTGTTGGCAAAGTAATGTCTCTGCTTTTTAATACACTATCCAGGTTGGTCATAACCTTCCTTCCAAGGAGTAGGCGTCTTTTAATTTCCTGGCTGCAATCAGCATCTGCAGTGATTTTGGAGCCCAAAAAAATAAAGTCTGACACTGTTTCCCCATCTATTTCCCAAGAAGTGATGGGACTAGATGCCATGATCTTAGTTTTCTGAATGTTGAGCTTCAAGCCAACCTTTTCACTCTCCTCTTTCACTTTCATCAAGAGGCTTTTGAGTTCCTCTTCACTTTCTGCTATTAATTATTCAGTTCAGTTCAGTTCAGTCGCTCAGTCATGTCGACTCTTTGCGACCCCATGAATCACAGCACGCCAGGCCTCCCTGTCCATCACCAACTCCCGAGTTCACTCAAACTCATGTCCATCGAATTGGTGATGCCATCCAGCCATCTCATTCTCTTTCGTCCCCGTCTCCTCCCACCCCCAATCTCTCCTAGCATCAGGAAGTGCAAATCAAAACTACAATAAGGTATCAGCTCACACCAATCAGAGGGACCATTATCTAAATGTCTACAATAATCAATGCTGGAGAAGATGTATAGAAAGGGAACCCCCCTACACTGGTGGGAAGGTAAATTGGTACAGTCACTATAGACGACAGTATGGAGGTTTCTTGAAAAACTAAAAATATAGTTATCATATGATCCAGCAATCCCACTTCAGGGTAAATACCTGGAAAGGGGAAAGCTCAAATTTGAAAAGATACATGCACCCCAATGTCTATAGAATGCTATTGACAATAGCCTAGACATGGAAGTAACCTAGATGTCCATCAGCAGATGAATGGGTAAAGGCAATGTGGTACATATATACAATAGAATATTACTCAGCCATAAAAAGGAATGAAATAATGCCCTTTATAGCAACACGTATGGATTCAGAGCTGATGATACTAAGTGAAGTAAGTCAGACAAAGACAAATATATGAAATCACTTATTAGAGGAAAGTTAAAAATACTAGGGGAATTCTCTGGTGGTCTTTTGGTTAGGATTCAGTGTTTTCACAACCGTAGCTCAGGTTCATCCCTGGTTGGGAAAACTGAGAGCTCCCAAATGGCTTAGCGTGGCCAAAAGGAAAAAAAAAAAAAGAGTTCAAATGAACTTATTTACAAAACAGAAACACTTACAGAAAACAACCTTATTATTACCAAAGTGGGGAGGGATAAATTAGTATGGGATTAACTGATGCATATTACCATACATAAAATAAACGACAAGGACTGACTATATACTACAGGGGATAGAATTCAAAATTTTTAACCTGTGATGGAAAAAAAATTAAAAATAATATAGATATAAACAAAAATACATGTATAACTGGATCACTTTGCTGTATACCTGAAACTAACAGAATATTGCAAATCAACTTTGCTTTTATAAAAAACCAAAAAAGAGTAATCACTGCCTAATTAAGATAAACCTGCTGGGATCAAAGGTGAGTTGATGCTGGAGAAGGAGGGCTAGAAGCCATCACTCTTCCTGCTGGGGCATCAGACCCTGGGGAGGGTGGTAGGGAGGGACCCTTGCTGCTTCTCCTGGACCCCAACTGTCCTAACTCCTGGCCTTTTCCATTTTCCATTTTTCCTGGTCTCTCACTGCTAGTTCCCATGCCTCTCCCATTATTCTGCCCCCAGTGTCTTCTTTAGTCCAAAATAAGTGGTTTCTCCCCCGACCCCCACCTCCCAGTTCAGGCCCCTTCCTACTCTCTCTCCATCTACCACCCGCATGCATCCCTCCCCCGCTGTGCTCAGCTACAGAAACACCAAATTCCTAACAGTCAGCTCGGAAGGAAAGTTATGACCAACCTAGAGAGCATATTAAAAAGCAGAGACATTCCTTTCCCAACAAAGGTCCATCTAGTCAAGGCTATGGTTTTTCCAGTGGCCACATATGGATGTGAGAGTTGGACTGTCAAGAAAGCTGATCACCGAAGAATTGATGCTTTTGAACTGTGGTGTTGGAGAAGACTCTTGAGAGTCCCGTGGACTGCAAGGAGATCCAACCAGTCCATTCTAAAGGAGATCGGTCCTGGGTGTTCATTGGAAGGACTGATGCTGAAGTTGAAACTCCAATACTTTGACCACCTGATGTGAAGAGCTGACTCATTTGAAAAGGCCCTGATGCTGGGGATGATTGAGGGCAGGAGGAGAAGGGGACAACAGAGGATGAGATGGTTGGATGGCATCGCCAACTCAATGGACATGAGTTTGAGTGAACTCTGGGAGTTGGTGATGGACAGGGATGCCTGGTGTGCTGTGATTCATGGGGTCGCAAAGAGTCGGACATGACTGAGTGACTGAACTGAACAGTCAGCTCCATCAATATTATTTTGCAATCTTACCCTCTAGCAAGTTGCCTCTGGGGCTTGGCCACTCACGTATCCCTGGTCCCTGCACTACCCTGGGGTGCCTGAATTGAGGCCTACTTCACACGCTCATAGATCTGGGTGAGCACCTCCAAATTCATCTCCAGTTTCTGGGCCTGTTCTCTCAGTCTCTCTGCAGACTCTGTCTTTGCCCCACCCTGCAAGTCCTGTGAATCTTTCACCAGGGACCATATGTCGAACGGGAGGAACAAACCTGCAGAGACTCCACAATACATGTGAGTTCTTCTGGTCATTGCAAGAGCTGTGCCTCCAAAAGCTGCTCTCACCAGCTGGGTGCTTTGGCCAGAGACTCGCCCAGCTACTAACTGAGGGTTGCCTTTGGCCATCCTGATGGCATGGATATGCTTCCTAAAATCTTTCGCTTCATAGAGACTTTTTCCACTGGAAATCTTCTGGGCTATGCTATGGAAATTGAGTTGGTTCTACTTACGACATGTTTACGAGTTCCACGATGCTGGTGGACACACCTGTCACAGCAGCTGCTGCTCCCAGCCCTAATCCTGTGGCTTAGAGTCCCAGACTGATGCCCCCTGTAAAGGGAGCCAGAACCAGGCCAAGGATAGTCAGGATGCCAGATGCAATGCTGGTGGAACTGGCTACCACACTGGAGATGATGCAGTCCCTGTGCACCTCGTCAACACTGTCTGTGCATTCACGCAACATTTTTATGGTCTTCTCCAGCTTCCGTTTAATCTGAGGAAACTCCTAAAAACCTCTTTCTGTCTGGCTGGTCCAGATATTCACATAGTACAACTGCCTCTTCCCTGTAACAGTGAGCATCAAAGGATGCTGGTGCTGCTAAATCACATCAGTCGTGTCCAACTCTGTGCGACTCCATAGACGGCAGCCCACCAGGCTCCCCCATCCCTGGGATTCTCCAGGCAAGAACACTGGAGTGGGTCACCATTTCCTTCTCCAATGCATGAAAGTGAAAAGTGAAAGTGAAGTCACTCAGTCGTGTCCGACTCCAAGCAACCCCATGGACTGCAGCCCACCAGGCTCCTCTGCCCATGGGATTTTCTAGGCAAGAGTACTGGAGTGGGTTGCCATTGCCTTCTCTGTCAAAGGATGAAGAAAGACAATTTGCTTGTCTGTAAAATAGACTCAACAAGATCTACCACAGAGATTATGAATTAAGTGGAAAATTTATTGTATAAATTGTGTATGTTGGTCGCTCAGTCATGTCCGACTCTCTGCAACCCCATGGACTGTAGCTTGCCAGGCTCCTCTGTCCATGGGATTCTCCAGGCAATAATACTGGAGTGGATTGCCATTTCCTTCTCCGGGGGATCTTCCCAACCCAGAGATCGAAGCCGGGTCTCCCACATTGCAAGCAGATTCTTTACTGTCTGAGCCACTTATTTTCAATATATTCAAAGTCTCCCTCCTCAGTGTAGACTATATTAGGAATGAAAATTTGTGGCAAATTTATGTCCCAGGGTTCCTGATTCCTATATAACGAGTCATCACTGTTCTAGGCATCTAAAGGAAAACGTCCACCTTCGATCAGTCTTGTCATAATCACTGCATGGGATGATTCTTCTCCAGAAATTCTTTGTTTTGGGACTAATTCCTGATTTTCTGAAATTCTCTCTCTGTCAAAAACAGCTGTTCTTGGGATTTCTTGCTCCATTATCCAACTTTCTTACTCTCCAACTTGGAGGTCTCAACTGGTTTGGAAAGTAGATGCTCTTTGTGCAGTGAATTCAGGTTCCTATAGTTCCCCAGCATCACACGCCTGTACAGGCTCTTTACAGCAGGGTCCAGTTGCCCCCACTCTTCTTTGCTGAATTCCACAACCACATCTTTGAATTTCACTGTTTCCTGGGATTTGCCTGTTATCAAGTCAGCTTCCATTTTCTCTTTCTTGAAGCTCCTTTTCTGATGTAAGACAGAAACCTTGCAGGTTATACCTTCATCTTCAAGCATATCAATCACATCCTGTATGAGGCTCACCACTTCTTTGCTATTCTTCGGATGTTGTAAATTCACCCAAGTCCTGACTTCTTCAGGGAGAATTGTCAGGAACTGCTCCAGCACCAATAGCTCTAGAATCTGCTTCTTTGTATGAATTTCTGGCCTCAGCCACTGAAGACTGAGCTCCCAGAGTTGGCTCAGGGCTTCACGAGGCCCAGACACTTCCAAATACTGGAAATGCCTGAATTTCTGACAAGAGGCCTCACAGTCATCTGTCTCCATGACTGGGATGGTTTCCTGCTGCCAAGATGTATCTGTTCTCAGGACCTCACTTTGTCCATGAGGAGCCAGGTTATGAAGTTTTGAGATAGTCATTGTATAAATTAAATGGAAATAATTATACAAATTAAAATTTTTTTCAACATTAAACCCATGTTTGGACATTGTTGATGCTCCGTATACTTATTCAATCATGGAAAAAATAAGTAAAGGATCTTAGGATACTCTTGACTTCAGAGAGGCGTTTGATAAAGACATCTCAGAGGCAGGTCAACACCAACACTTACGAAGAGTTGGTAGAGTAGGAACGCCACAGATAAACTAAGAGAAGTGGGACTAGAGCAGAAAACCTACATTCAAGGGACTCGGCATGTTGTGAGGAGTCAACCTGTTCTTTGCCCTTGGCTACTGGGAAGTGGTTCCTAAGCCCCTAGAATAGTCTGGCTGATACGAGTGTCCTCATCTGCGTGGGCCTTTGGCCACTGGACAGTCTGACAAAGTGACGTAATGGGGCCTTGTGTCATATGGTATCAGTTCCGACTGGTGGAGAAGCTGGACTCTAGGGCACTTGTCTGACCTCGGGGAGGGGCTAGAGATGACAGGTCACGGTAATTTGTTTTTAAACAGGGTGAGCATCCCTGGTGGGCAGTTCTCTGTGTGTCCTGCCACACACTGAATTCAGGAAAGTAACTCATCCTGAGGACAATGGAAGCTTCATGTGTGAAACCCGCCCAGCCTGCCCTGTGGCTGATGGGAACCTGAATCCTGTCCTGTTATAAACTGGAGTCATGAAGCTTCCAGTGATCTCTAAGCATCCCTCTAGGGAAAACTCGAACCTGAAGGTGGTTTTTTGGACCCCAGAAATTTACCGTTGGTGTCAAACGTAAGGACAGTCCAGGGGACTGTACCTTCTGATTTTGCAGACTGGCTACTTCAGTGTATGGAGAATATTTTTAAAATCAAAACTTAGAGCTAGAAGGACCTTTAATGATCATTTTGCCTGGCATCTATCTGCTCTCCCCCAAGCCTGACAACCTTGGCTTTCACAGAAGGTCACTGGGTCCACCCACTGCCCCAACTGACAGGGAAGCCAGAGCTGTGCTCTGAGCCTTGGTTCCCCATGGCTCTCCAGCCCACCTCACTGACTCCTGACCCATCACCCAGCTCCCTGACCTCTCAGGGGTCACCAGCTTGCCACCTTAGCTGTAACTCGTCCTGAGGACAATGGAAGAAGCTTCGTGTGTGAAACCCGTCCAGACTCTGTCCTGTGGCTGATGGGAACCTGAATCCTGCTCTGCAATAAACTGTAACTGGAGTTCTGACATCTTTCAGTGCTCAGCACCCCTGACCTTGCAGGTGTCACCAGCCTAACTCACACTTTACCTGTGACAGCTTCACCTGACTGCCCCCCAAGGCCATGTGCAACTTTATGGAACCTCTAAAGATTCAAGAGACTTTAGGAAACACCCATCTGAATGGCTCAGCCTGAAGAAATCAGCACTTGCACAGCTGGTGGAGGAAGTGTTTTTCTCTTGTTGGGGATGCATGAGGCTCCTCAGAATCCTTCAAATGACACGCAATCACAGCCACTCGTGACCCTGGAGGGCTCACTGAGCCACATGGAATTCCCACTGTGAGGGCAACTCCACGTAGATTAGAAGAGGGTCCCAGATGGAGTGAGAAGCCAGGTCCCAGGCAGGGTGTGGAGGACACGACCACCACAGGACCCTCCACCCAGGGCCCTCTAGCCCAGCATGAGGGGATCCCATCAGGGAGGAAAGAAATGTCCCCCCTCCCATTCAGGGGACCTCTGCTAGGGTCACAGCCCCTTCAGTTTGTGTCCTTGAGGCCCACTCTCCTCACTCTAGTCCTGGCCCTGCTGCCCAAGCCTGCCTACTAGTCCTCCAACCTGGACCCTCTGCTCCACCCTGACCCTGGGTCTGACCCTGGTCCAGGCCTCCCTGGCCCTTATGATTGTACTTGGTTCCCCACGTCTGACCCTGCAGTTCACTGTGAGGCCATCACCATAGTCCATCAGATTGACTTGCTATTCCCAGTTGGAAACAGGACAGATCTGGGGCTCCAAGACATAAGCCCCAAGCCCCAGAGCTGGGCTGGACTAGAGCCAGGACCCCACCAGCTCCATCCAGTTCCTTTCCAGCCTCTCTGTCTTATTGGCCAGCAGGATCCTGCAGGGTTGATACAGTTCCTAATCAAAGGGCTCAAGTCAGAATCCCTGGGAATGCAAAATGATGTTGATGTCAGGATTTCCTGACTTTTCACAAAGGAAGTTCTACTTGGTTCTCATCTCCTGGAATAAGGCCATTGGCCCCTGACTCTTTCCAACAGGTTATTTTAAAAGTTAATATTAATTGAGCACATACTCTATGTCAGCCATCATGCAAAGCACTTTGCATACATGATCTCAGTGTCCTGTCAATAAAACTGAACAGATGAAAAAAGTAACGGCAAGTAGATCAGTAATTTGTCCAAGGCCACATAACCTGCTCCTTCCTTACAAGTTTCATCTCTTCTTGGTCTGAGACCATTCACTGGCAGTGAATGACATGGAGGAAACATTCTTCATGGATTCTTGAGAAGGAACATTCTCAACCCCACCACACCATAGGATCCTGCCAGGAAGAGGTGTGCCTGCCAGGAGGAAACCAACCTGGGGCCTGAAGATCTGTGTGACCTTCCTGGTGCACTTGTGCAGTTTACCTGGACAAGTTGACCTCAGCCACAAAACTCTCCAAGGCTTTGTCTTGAGCAAGCAGTTGTTGCAGTTTTTCCCTCGCTCCGTTGAGCAAAAATATTCTGAGTGCTAGGCAGAAAAAAAGAAAATTGGAGAAATTATGGTGTAAGGTAAATGGTACTGAGGATCAAGTGATTAAAGTTCGTCTTTCTGAGCAGCGATGACCTGGGGTACTTTTGGTGGAATCACCTGGGGTTATAGATGGAACTGTTTTCCCTCCACCCCTCAGTTCATATGTTGAAGTTTTAACACCCTGGTGACTGTATTTGAAGATAGGGCCTTTAAGGAGGTAATTATGGTAAAATGAGGTCATAAGTGTGGGGCCCTAATCCAATAAGAATGGTGTCCTTATTAGAGGAGACACCAGATCTCTCTCTCTCTCCTTCTCTCTTTCCTGCAACATGAAGTGTTCTTAGTTTTTCTCTTTTTCCTGGGTCATTAAGGGAGAAAGGAACCTAGGGCTCACATGGAGGGAAGCCAGAACACTAAATCTGTGTATTGATTGATTGGGGAGGGGTGGGGAGGGGTAATAACTGAGCACCTGGGGATCTGCAGGGATATTTGAGGTCAAAAGGACCTGCATGAGGCAATCACTTGGTAAGCAGGTGCACTGTACAGGTGCCCTAACACAGTTAGGGGAAGGGGTGATCCTGGGGGAGGGGAGAAATTTCCACCTGGAACTAACATATTCCAGGTAGAGGGGACAGAACCTACTGTGTGCAGGCACTGGCCCAGGCCATGAACACACATTACATTTCATCCTCATAACAATAAAGGGATATTTTATTCCCATTTTATAGGTGAGGTCAGATAATTGTGCTCCAGGTCACACAGGTGGGAGGCAGAAAAGACCAGATGGAGGTTCAGTTCAGGATCCGCTGACCCTCGCAGAGCAGCTGGGTGGGTGGTAGGGCAAGAGTTGGAGGAAAGGCCTCTGTGTTGACGCCCCAGGGTCTGAGAGCAGGAGGAGGCTCGGACCAAGGGAGAGGGCAGGAGAAGCTCCAGGGACCCTGGGGGACCTCCTCTTCCTGCCCCGTCTGGCCTTCAGGACTTCCTCTGCTGTCCCCCTCCCTATGGGCTGTCCTGGCCTCACTTCTGAGTCACTTGCTAGAGGGCAGTGGGGGAGGAAGTGATCACCTTGCAAGTGGCTCCCTAAGGAGAGGACTGAGAAAGAGGCTCTGTGGACACACCCCCATTGGAGGAACTTCATGTGGCCCCTCTGGGGGGCTCCAGGATGCATATCCATCCCCTTCTTGGTTCTTGACTCCTCTATATGTTAACTCTGCCTGGAGCCACGACCCTCAATTCTAGGTCACATAGGAACCATCCAGAAAAGAGGCAGCCAATTACCTGGGTGGGGGGGGGGGTAGATGTTAAACCTCATGGTGGCAGCAGCAGGGTTTCAGAGATGTCCCTTCAGCTTCTTGTCTGAATCAGGTTTGAAGGAGGTGTGGCTTCATCCTTGAGGATGAGAGAACAGATGGTTGCCTCCATCACCAGTGAGCAGTGGCTGCAGAGAGCAGTGAGGGGCAAAGTCTCTGGTGGGTTCCCTTGGGACGGCCACCGGTGCCACCAGGGACTTAACCCAGCATGGTTCTCTGTCTCCTGGGCTCTGCTGGCTACTAGTTAAGGAAAGTTGCTCATCTCCCACCAGCTCTCTCCAAGTCAGAGTCCTGCTCTCCTGTTGGGGCACAAGGAGAAGGTAATCAGAGAGGAGACAGCCATTTATGAAGTCATAGGAACAATAAAATCAAAGACAAGAACTGATAGGAAGGAATACTCTAGAAATTCCATGAAGTTGGGGACATTTTCTTTATTCTTCGGTAATTACTACTACTGATCCAGAGTCTATGACATGCAGGCTCCTGAAATTCACCTAAACTTCAGTTAGTCAAAGTTTTCATGCTGGTGCCAGAGCCTGGACTTGAACTATAGCCTTTCTCATCCAAAACCCAGGTTTGTGATGACTATACTCTACTCCCTTTAATGTGGGCTTCCCAGGTGGCCCAGTGGTAAACAATCTGCCTGCCAACGCAGAAGATGTAAGACTCTCAAATTGGATCCCTGAGTTGAGAAGATCCCCTGGAGGAGGAATTGGAACCCACTCCAGTATTCTTCCCTGGACAGAGGAGCCTGGTAGACTACAGTCCACAGATCACAAAAAGGGACTGAGTTTGCACTCCCTTTAATATAGAAAAATATTTGTTTGTGGATAGCTGTTAGTTGGCAAGTGACTCTTTCTATTCCCAAATGATGTGTTCCTTCCTTTGCTTGAGTCCCTGCCTTGATAAAGTTCCTGGTGCCACAGCTCTGACAGCCCACACCCTCCTTGCTTCTGCAAAAGCCTCTATGCCACAAGGGCCTGGAGTCCACCCAGCCCTGCCCTGGACGGCCCTGAACCTGGATGGGGCCAAGTCCTCTCTACTGCCCTCTACTGAGTGTTGAACTTTAGGTTGTTTCTAATTCTTTATGTAAATAATAGTGTAAGCAACAGTCTTCTTATATAAAACTTTGCTTGTATTTTTTTTCTATGTCAGATTTTATTATTCCCAAATTAAATGAAAGGGAATATAGCTCCTCAAGGGCAATTCGTTCCTTGTTTCATCTACTCTGATCTCTAATTTTCTCCAGGCTCCTTTCTAGAAAGTTCCATGTGTGTTTAATTGGGTATGGGACTTAATCTTCCCCACTCTCTCAGATGTTTGTACCTTCATCTTGCTGGATGGGAGGAAAACCCAACTAGCTCACAGGCCCCAGAGAGGGAAATGAGGCTCTCAAGGAAAAATGGCCAAGACGGAGATGGGAGAGAAAACAGGGGAGCTAAACCAACAAGAAATAGGAGTCAAGAAAAAAAATTAACAACAAAGTGCGTTTAAAACAGACTTCTCCAGTTAGCATTTCGAATAAAATAGCTAACAGTTAACTCCAACCCTTTGTACTGTGTCTGTGCTCCTGGAGTTCTCTTGAAGCTGTAATTCTTGAAACTCTGGCGGCAGCACCAGACATAAATCTCATATTATTAAACCTTTTGGTGGTCATTTTTTTCTCAAAACAAATGGACAAATTCGTAAGCCCTGTTACCCATTTTGGCTTCCCTGGGGCTCAGTCAGAAAAGAATCCACCTGCAATGCAGGAGACGTGGGTTCGATCCCTGTCTCTTCTATGCTACTCCTCCTGTCTAGGACTAGCAGGGCACCCCCTGCCCTCCTGGATTACAGCCTGGCTAAAATATGAGGTGTGGGGATCCCTTATGGAGACATGAAACAACCAGCTTCTCAAAGACACAGCACAATCCCCGTTTTACCTGCAGTGCAGTAAGTCCATCTGTTTTCCTTGTCTGTCTGGATGAAAAGCTCTTTCTGACAGACAGTATTATCAGATTTCTGAGTGTACTCCCTTTATAGGCATCCCCTGCTTTCCAAAAGATTAGCCTCTGCCAATAAACTGTGATGTGAGAGCTAGATTGTCTATGCTCTATGCCATTTTGATTTGTGAAATTTTCATAGGAACCCTGTGCATTCAGGTGGCAGGAAACACCTGTATTTCCTCACGTCTCCTTACTCCAGCTATGATATTATTAATGAGGAGAGGAAGAGAGAATTGTGGGAAAACAATGGGACTTATCTAAAATCTGATGCATGCCTGACCCTTGATTCAGACATTCCAAAGCCTGGGACAGGCTTCTCCAAAGTCCTCCTGTTTCCCAGAAACACCCTTTCCAGGAAGTGGCCTATCAGAGACTGACAGAGGAGAACGCCCCATATTGTAATCCAGGGCCAAGCGTGGCTGTGGGGCCCAGCTCCCTCCAGCCTCTCTCTCTCTGGTCCCTAAGTGCTGCTGGGAACTCTGGGGGAAGAGAGTGGAGTCATACCCTGACTGCCACGGAGGCTGCTTTGAAGACACAAGAAAAGGTGTGCTTCTTTTTGACTGAGTGCTGGAGTGGATTGCCTTGTCCTTCATCAGGGGATCTTCCAGACCCAGGGATTGAACCCATGTCTCTCATGTCTCCTGCATTCGCAGGCGGGTTCTTTACCGCGAGCACCACCTGGGAAGACCTTGACTGAGAAAAGTACTCATTAAATATGTACCGTTAAATATGTCCTGCTTGAAAGAGAAGAAGGAGAAAAGGAGAAAGGGGAAGGAGTAGAAGGAAGAGGAAGAAAGAAAAAGCTTCTAGTCAATCAATCAGTGAGTCCCAGAGAGACCTAAATGTAAACCTGAAAGAAAACACTACAAAGGCCCTAGAAAAAAAAATGTTAAAAATAAGATTGATTTGATGAAACCTTGCTAGTCAAGACACAAATCCCATAGGTCATAAAGAAAAGTCTGATTTATTTGTCCTCTAAATATTAAAACATGCAAAGGACACCATAAACCAGGTCAGATTATAAGGAGAGACCAGCAGACACTGTTTGCAACACCTAGAGTCAACAAGGTGAAAATCCACAGAAAAAGACTGAAACCAGTTTTTAAAAATTGAGTAACAGGGACTTCCCTGGTGGTTCAGTGGTTAAATCGCCTTGCAATATAGGGCACCCGGGTTTGCTCTCTGGTCAAGGAACTAAGATCCCACATGCCATGGAGCAACTCAGCCCATTTGCTTCAACTAGGACCTGACAGACTCAAATTTAAAAAGTATATATATATATATATATATAATTTGAGTAAGAAGCTGAAGAAACAATTCCCAGGGAGGTGACTTGCCCAGGGTGACACAGCTCTCCATGGGCAGAGTGGAGGCCAAGACCAGATTTTCTGACATGGATATGTGAGAGAGGGAACATGGTTTTAGTAACCCAAAAGTTTCCAGCATTGTCTTTGCCTGTAAAACACATAGATCAAAGCCCATGTCCTCCTGTTATACTGATGTGTTCACAGCTTGACTTTTTGTCTTAAAATTATAAAACCGAAATCATAATGTGGGCATTGTAAAGCAAGCCCTGCGTCTCCCCACTGGTCTCCTGTTCCTCTCCCCTCAGGCCTCAGTTCCCCCTGCACGGACTGCCACTGAGCAGGCATTCAAGAGACAAGGCGATGATAAACCTGGATTCCTTGTATCTCAAGAAGAAACCAGAATTGAAAGAAACACATGTACTCCAATGTTCATCGCAGCACTGTTTAAAATAGCGAGGACATGGAAGCAACCTAGATGTCCATCTGCAGATGAATGGATAAGAAAGCTTTGGTACATATACATAATGGAGTATTATTCAGCCATTAAAAAGAATACTTTTGAATCAGTTCTAATGAGGTGGATGAAACTGGAGCCTATTATACAGAGTGAAGTAAGCCAGAAAGAAAAACACCAATACAGTATACTAACGCATATATATGGAATTTAGAAAGATGATAACGATAACCCTGTATACAAGACAGCAAAAGAGACACAGGTGTATAGAACAGTCTTTTGGACTCTGTGGGAGAGGGCGAGGGTGGGATGATTTGGGAGAATGGCATTGAAACATGTATATTATCATATGTGAAACGAATCGCCAGTCCAGGTTCGATGCATGAGACAGGATGCTCAGGGCTGGTGCACTGGGATGACCCAGAGGGATGGGATGGGGAGGGAGGTGGGAGGGGGGTTCAAGATGGGGAACACATGTACACCCGGGGCGAATTCATGTCAATGTATGGCAAAACCAACCAATATAATATTGTAAAGTAATTAGCCTCCAATAAAAAAATAAAAATAAAAAAAGAGGGACCCTTTCCTCCATCAGCTGTGGTGCAGCATCTGCGGGCAGCCTCAAGGTGGCCAGTCCGCAGCAGGAGAAGCTCTGACTCCTCTTTCCTCCTCCACCTCCTCCGTTTCCTTCAGTTTCCCAAAGGGCTGAGCACCTGCAACCTACATCTTCCTTCTGGGGTGTCAGCTCTGGTGTCAGGAGCACATATTCCAAGCTGAGCCCATCTGAGCAGGTGTCGCCCTCCCTCTGCACTGTCCCGGGGCCCAGGGGGTGGGAGGAAGCTGCCAGACCCACCTGCCTCCACACACAGGCTCTGCCCCTGCTTAACCTGCTGCCTCGGCCATGACCTCACCTCTCTGAGCTTCCTTTCCTTCTTCGGTCAACTAGTGACAATCATCCTTTTCTCAGACAGTTGTCAGGATGGGGAGATGGGTGGGGGTCTTACCTCCCTGCTGACCCAGGAATCTTCTCTGGCCGAGTGTGAACAAGATCCAGTTGTTCTCAGCTTTGCAAATGCAGCCACAAGCTGTGTGTCTCTGCAATAAACCACACATCCTGTGGGTCCAGATAAACCCAGAGGACTGAAAGGGGAAATTGAACACCCTCAGTTCTGAGTCACTTGGGTCAAATACTCTGCCCACCAGGCCCCACCCTGGGCTTTTCCCACCCTCCCACTGCTTCCCTTAGAGGAACGAGCCCAATCTTGACATTCTAGGTCATTCTTGGCTCAGTTCACCCTGCTCTGCACTCCTTGAAAAAGGACCTGCCACCAACACACTGGAGGCCCTTGGCCTCAGCCCATAGGCTTCTTCCCAGCCCCTTCTGCCTTCTCTGCCCACCCACACTCACTAGCCTGCTTGCCTTATTCACCTTCATGCCACCAGCATGTGACCCAGTCCCAGAAAATGCCACCTGCTCACTGCATACTGGTCATACTGCTGCTGCTGAGTGTCACGTCCACGCAGATTCTAGGTACTTACTTACAGAGGACCTTCTGCCAGGGTCACCTGCTGAAACCACCTGGAAGATCATATTCATGCAGCAAAGCCCAAATCTGACATCACCTCCTCTGAGAAGCCCTCTAGGACATTCCCCTGTAGAGTCCACAGTCCCCTGCTCTGCTTCCGTGGCACCTGGGTGAGGAGCCTAAGGCCACTCCTCTGACACTCTGTCTATGCCCCTCCCACTCCTTTTGATCAGGTCCCTCTAGACTTAGCCTGGCTGGCAGGGACGGAACTAGTGTCTTTGGTCCCAGTGACCCACAGGAGGAGGCCTGCTCTTGGTGGTCACTGCCATTAGGTGGATGCAGAAGTTCGTGGGGACGGCTGAAAGCATGCTGTCTTTTTCTCCCCTGGCTTATCTCCACTTGACAATTTGATATTTTCTCTCCAAATGGAGGACTTTTATCAGAAAATCAGTGTCCTTGGTGACTCAGATAAGTCTACAACAGAGAGTTGGCCCTGTCTCCATTTGGTTTCTGAGCAATGAGCCTCTGTGAACGGAGGGCTGAGCGTGTGCCAGGTGCTGTGTTCACACCATCCATGCCTTTCCTGTGGAACTCTCACATCAGCTCTAGGAAGTACTGGCTCCATTTTACAAAGAAATGGAGAAGAAAAGGTAACTCAGCCTGAGAGTCTTGCAACTCAACTACTGTTGGGCTTTTTCTTCTTTGCGCCTAAGTGGAAGATGCTGCAGTGGGCCTACGCCCTTCATGGAGGCCAGCCTGACCTTCCACTGGGTTGCTTCATCTCAGGAAATGTCCCTGGGCCATCATGGTCACCTCCCCCTAGGTTCTAAGGGATGGACAGAAGAGTGATGGGTGTTATTCCATGAGGACCAGACACTGCAATAGGTGGTCTTACAATCACCCATAACAAAGACCAGGAATTTGATCTGATTTTGCAGATAAGGCAGCCATGGCCTGGGGAGAGGCAGGGACTTTCTTCAAGCAACTCAGAAAACCACTGCTGTTGGGCAAAAGAATATCAGCAGCTCATGTCTGGCAAACGTCCATCTGTCCAAACACCACACTCTCACGCCCTCTCCCCGGTGCTCAGAGCTTAGGCTGAAAGCACTGACAGAGGGGTCAAGGGGCAAATGTGCAGCTGGCCCGCCCACTGTCCTGCACAAGCCCGCCCCGACCCCACCCCTGGAGCTCAGGGTCCTCTGGGGACAGCCAGCTCTGCTGTCTCCCCTACAGAAGGGACACAGGCAGGAAAGGCGGTGGCCAGGGGCTTTCCTGGAAGGAAAATCTGAGCACAGTCACCCCTCCCTCCTGTTCACTTTAAACCTCTGGCAGAAATCCAGGAAGCAGGGAGCAGGGAGAGCTACGTGGGTCTCCCCAGGGGACACCTCCTGCCATTAGGGTGCCCAGGCCCTGCTTCCCCAGTGCCCTCCACTGCAGGAGATCTGGGGGGTCACAAGCAAGGTGTGGGTGTCCTGGGACTCACTTCCTGGCCAGGCAGCCCCTGCAGCAGTCCTGGAAGCCAATGATGATGTCTGTGATCTTCAGGTCCCACTCCTACTCCAGGTGGGCCTGGAGGAAGACCCTGCTCTGGCCAATGCAGTACAGGTTGCTGCAGAGCTTCAGAACTTCGATCCAGAGGATGAGAACCGCCTGCTGACCATGGGGCCACCATGGAGCCCTGGAATAAGGCCAAGGCCGGGGGAGGAGCCTGGAGCGGGCATTGGCCCTGATGATCAGTGGGTAGCCTCCTCCTGGGGCAGGAAGAGTGGGAGTAGGGGGACGCCAAGAGGGGGAAGGTGGGGGCCAGCAAGGGGCAGGTAAGGAGTCAGACTTGCAGAGAAATGCAGAAACTCAACCCTGAAGGACCTTACCTGTGGGCGTCTCTGCCCACGTGCATTTCTCACAAAGGTGGCAGTGGACATGGGGGCTCAAGTAACATTGCTTTAGGTGACTAGAGAAACAGGGTTTCTTTTTTTTTAAAGAGGTAGTTCAAAGTCAAGGGTGACATAACATACTTAGGACCCAGAGGAGCAAAGAGCAGGAGGACAAGCATTGCCAGGCCAGATGTGGAAGCAGAGGGCAAGAACCGCACGAGCCTTTTGAACAGCACTGTGTCAGCAGAAGGGTCTCCCCATCAATGGGGAGGCAAAGGGCAGCCTTGCTCGTCAAGGAAAGGGAAACGCCTTATCTGAGATCTCAGAGATGTAAAGAAAAATAGAAACCCAGGTTTGACTCTGAAGTTGGGATCTTCACCATTCTGATTTATGTCCAAGGGGAAGGAGATGGGAGAGGGGCTGAAACACCGAGGTCCAAGTTCTCCCTCCTCATAAGGGCCTGCTTCCCTAGAATAGAGGTCATGGGGCATCCTGGACTATGGAGAGCCTGTGGAAGGACAGGAGGAGCGAAGGGTATGATTCCATCAGAAGAGCACTTGACCATTTGTAATTCATTTACTTTTTTTTATCATGTGATTCTTCTGAGGAGGGGCAGAATTATTATTTTACAATATAGGTAGGGAAACAGGCAAAGGCAGGGACGCGGCTTGTTCCAGATCACACAAGTCAGCAAAAGAAGTAAGGCTCAATCATTTCAGATAAGCTCCTGACAAGCAGCCTCTCCTGCAGGCAACAACCACACGCTCTAGACCTGGTACAAAGCACAAAGCTCAGAAGTACAGAGTGCAAAGCCGCCGCGTGAGGGCTCAGGAGAAGGAGCAGAACAGGAAGATTTTGAGGAGAGTCAAACACAGATTGAATGATGGGCAAAGGATGAGACAGTCATTTTTTGTGGATTTCCCTTGAGGGCAGCTGCAGTTCTTGGATGGATAGAAGTGACTGAAATTCTGATAAGGCTGCTACCTTTCTGGCCTGAAAAAACCCCAAGGACAGAGCCCAAAGTAGCCAGTAATCCTCAGTCTTCCCCAGCATCAGGCTCTTTTCCAATGACTCATCTCTTCATATCAGGTGGCCAACATATTCTTGCGGCAAGAACCCCATGAACATGAACAGTGCGAACCGGATGAAAAGGTGGTGCACTTACTGTCGTGTATGGGGTGCTTGGACCCACAACAGGGTGAAGAGAGTCATTTTGTTGGTCTGAGAAGAGGGCACATATGCATCCAGGAAGCACTCAATCTGGAGCCTCTTGACCTGAGACTTTCTTCCCAGGGTTCAGGTCCTTCTTACCCATTCGTCCTTCTCATCTTTCAGCCTGGCCTATTGGTCCAAGAATATAGTCTCCCAACCTAAGCTCTTCTGTGTCCTGGGATTTGGGCTCTGAGATTCTAGGTGCCTGGACCTAAGCCCCCTGACTGGCAGGGGCCTCAGGGGACAGACCGTGAGCTCCTGCAGGGAGACCTGTCCTGCTTCCTGTCCTTCCTGAAATGTGCAGGTTTGGGGGCTTCTTTCGTTCTCTGGCCTGCCCCGGTTCCCTCCAGTGGGCTCTCTTCTGTGCTCACTTAGTCAGACTCAGTTTCTGTTGCTCAGAACCACAGGAATCTCACCTGAGACAGGGGTCACCATGGGATGGGAGCCTGTTTGGCACTCACATGCTCCACACGGAAACACAGACAGTTGGTGCCCCATGAAGCAGGCCCATGGGGGTGAGAGCAGCACCCAGATGCTCCCTTTTCCTCCCTGGAGTGGATGAGCCTGAGCCCATTCCATGAAGGTTCCTCAGAAGGTCGTGGCAGGTGCAATCCCAGATGAGTGACCAGCTCAGAACATGGCCTTGGATGGACCTTCCCTCCTTCCTGCCCACTTTCCCCAGCCCATCAGTCCTGCCTCCAGGGATGGAGTGAGCCTGGCATCCACCTCTGCCTTCGAGGGACCTGAGGCTACAGCAGAACACTTTGGGCTGCTTGTTTTACTGAATGCAAGTCCATGTTCCCAACACACAGTGAGGCCATACAATACCAAAATGTTGGAGTTTGGAACCGAAGAAGGTTCATTGCAGGACCATGTGAAGAGACGGGTCGCTCATGCCCTAAAAATCCCGAACTCCCGGAAGCTCTCAGCAAAGTCCTTTTATGAGAAAGGTAAGTGAGGGGCCTGGTTAGTTGTCGCAACCTTCTTGGTGTCAGAGCCTATTTTCTTGATGTCAGGTCATGATATTCCTGTGAACCTCCAGCAAAACAAACTATTCTCTTTTATGATAAGAAACAGCAAAGTCCCAAAGCTCAACCTTCACCCTCCAAGGTCCAGGCTCTGGCCAAGAGGAGAAGGGAAGCTCCTGCAGGAGTCCTGGTGAAATGTGAAGGCAGCCTGGATGAGGGATGTGCTGTTTCTCTCTGGCCCTCTGTTTATGACTGACCCCACCTCACAGCTGCACACAAGCCCTCTGCTCTCAATAACTCTCAAGTGCCCTGTGTCCATCCTTGTCCCCGGGGCTGGAGGAGGAGTATCCCCATGCTCAGCGCAAGTCAAATGACATGGGCTCTCCTGGGTGTCCCATGGGGTCTGGGGGCTCCAGGGTCTGAGGGAAACGACTGGATGGGAGCCCAGTGGGCAGGAAGGAGGAGCCATGGAGGACGTGCGCCCTGAGATCCTGGGAGACAGGTTCATGGGGAAGGAAGTCAGGCATCTGGAGCCCAAGTGAGCCCCTCAGTCAATGCAAGGAAGCCTCAGTAAATCAGCTTGTATTTATTGAACCTGAGTCTGGAGAACAAAAGGTGGGGAGAGACAAAGGAACCTGAAAGTCTTGTCCAGCCCCACCCACAACTGAAGAAGAAACTGAGGGTCTGAGAGGCTGCCTTTCTTCACTCCAGGATGGTTGATCTCCTCCTTGACACACCACAAAGTTCCTTGATAGGTTGTTGCCTTCTGATGTCATTTTTTCTTTCTTTTGTAATTAAAAAAAAAAGTTAACCTCTGTTTCACACAGCATTTGGAATTGCACACGAACTTCATTAGTGTATCCTGGTCCCAAATATCACCTGCATCTCGACAAATGTTCCACCCACTGAGTAGTCATTGCTGCCACCACCACCACCACCACCGCCATCATCAAGAAGTCACTGCCTAATTAAGATAAACCTGCGGGGATCAAAGGTGAGCTGATGCTGGAGAAGGAGGGCCAGTCTCCCACCAGTAGGAGACCCTTCTTGCTGGGACAGCAAACCCTGGAGAGGGTGATGGAGGAGCCCAGGCTACTTCTCCTGGATCCTAGCTTTCGTTCCTTTTTGACTTCCTCCCATTTCAAACCCTTTCATATTCCTGGCCTCTCGTTGCTAGCTTCTCTGCCTCTCTGTTCTGCCCCCAGTGTGTTCTTTAGTCCAAAATAAGTGGTTTCTCCCCTCCCCTCACTCTCCTCCCTTAGTCCAGGCTCCAGGCTCCTTGCTTCTCTCTCCCTGTCTTCCACCTGCATGCCTTCCCCCCTGCTGTGCTCAGCTACAGAAATGCCAGATTCCTAGCCCCCAGCTCCATCAGTGTTGTCACCCCTCCTTTCCCCTCTAACAAGGTGCTATGAACCTTGGTCGCACGTGTGTCCCTGGTTTCTGCACTGCTCTGGGGCTGGGGAAGTCAGGCCTTGCTTCAGCCTCTCATAGGTCTGTATGACCTCCTTCAACCTCTCCTCCAGCTTCCTGGCCTGCTGCCTCAGCTTCTCAGCCAACTCTGTCTTTGCCCCCTCATGCAAGTGCATTGACTCTTTTACCAGGAAGCCCACATCCACTAAAAGGAAGATTCCTGCAAAGCCTCCAGCAATGATCTGGGCCTTTTTGGTCATTGCCAGAGCCGTGCCTTTGAAAGCTTCTTTCACCTCCTTGCTGGTTTGGACAGAGACCTGCCCAGTGCTTGTGAAGCTTTTAGCATGGGCTGCTAACTGAGAGTTGTCTTTCACCAGCTTTGCAGCATGGACATTTTTCCTAACCTCTTGCATGGAACTGTAGACTTTTGCTATAGAAAAAGTCATCCTAAGTGCACACAGACATCGAGCTCCCACAGACACCTTTTCTTTGATGTTAGTTGACAACAGGCCACTGGCTTCTGTTTCTGCTGATGACCTACTAAAGTGTTCCATGATGCTGGTGGACATAGTGGTCACAGTAGCTGCTGCTCCCAGCCCTAACCCAGTGGTCGAGAGCACCAAACTGGCCCCTGCTGTCACAGGTGCCAGAGCCAGGCCGAGGATGTTCAGAACACCAGACACAGTGCTGGTAGAGTTGGCCACCACCTTGAAGATAGTACAGTCCCTGTGTGACTTGTCAACCCTGTCTGCAAGTGCGTAGAGCTTTCTTATGCTCTCTTCCAGCTCCTTTTTCACCTGAGGAAACTCCTTTAAAAAGCTCTCCCTGTCTAGCAGGTCCTGTTGGAATCTTTCTTGGTCTTCTATAGCCAAGTCTGTCTTCAATTCATTCAGAAATTCACGTAATGCCTCCATTTCTTTCCTGTAACAAGGAACATCAAGGGATTAAGAAAGACAATTTGCTTGTCCGTAAAATAAGCTCAATGGATCTATTCTGCATAAACCACAGAGATTTTATTATAAATCACAAGGGAAGAATTTTGCAAATGTAAATTATTTTCAACATTAAACACATGTTTGTACCTCATGGATACTCCGTTATTCAATCATGAAATTAACAAGCAAAAGCCATTTTAAGATAGTCTTAAGAGAGGTATTTGATAAAGATGCCTCAGAGGCAGGTCAATACCATTACTTCCACAGGACTGGTAGGGTGGAAAGTCCACAGAGAGACTAACAGAAGTGGGATTGGGGGAGAAAACCTTTATTCAAGGGCCTTAGTGTGTAGTGAGGAGTCAACCTGCTCTTTGCCCTTGGCAACTGGGAATTGGTCCCTAAGCTCCTGGAATATTCTGGCTGATAGGAGTGTTCTTGTCTGCCTGTGCCTTTGGCCACTGGACAGTCTGACAAAGTGACATATGATGGTGCCTTTGGGCCATGTGATATCTGCACTGACCTCCAGAGGAGTGGGACACTAGGGCATTAGTCTGACCTCTGGGAGTAGTCAGAGACAACAGGTCAGCGTATTAATAATTTGTTTTTAATTTTTTAGCTTGGAAATAATAACAGTAATAGACAAACAAAATACCACCATAATAAATAAAAGATTGAAACCTGGTCCTATTCTCACTCATCACAAAAGGCTTTTTGTTGTCATGCATTTAAAACTCTTTAACACCAAATTAACTTACTGGCAACTAACAAACAGGAAAGACTATCACAATACAAAGAGAAACACAAATTGAGCACTGTAGATGTTACATGAATAAGCAAAATACGCAGTAGTGCACATATCCAGAGCTTTCTAGAAATCTCATCCTATGGTAACTCACCAATTTATTTGATGTTATATTTCAGGCAAAATGAACATTTAAAAAATTATAATTTGTTTTTAAACAGGGTGAGCATACCTGGGGGTAGTTCTCTGTGTGTCTTGCCACACACTGAATCCAGGACAGTAACTCATCCTGAGGACAATGCAAGCTTCATGTGTGAAACCTGCCCAGACTCTGTCCTGGAGCTGATGGGAACCTGAATTCCACTCTTCGATAAACTGTAGCTGGAATCCTGACATCTTTCAGTGCCCAGTATCCCTGACCTCTCAGGGGTCACCAGCCTAACTCACAACTTAGCTGGTGACAGCTTCACATACCTGTACCCTAAGGCCGTATGCAACTTTGTGGAACCTCTAAAGATTCCAGAGACTTTAGGAAACATCTATCTGAATTGCTGAATCTGAAGAGACCAGCACTTGCACAGCTGGTGGAGGAAGTGTTTTTCTCTTGTTGGGGATGCATGAGGCTCCTCAGAATTCCTCAAATGACACACAATCCCAGCCACTCACTGTGACCCTGGAGGGCTCACTGAGCCACATGGCCTTCCACTGTCAGGTGGCTCCACGTAGACTAGAAGAGGATTCCAGATGGAGTGAGAAGCCAGGTCCCAGGCAGGGTGTGGAGGACACGGTCACCCAGGGCCCTCTAGCCCAGCATGAGGGGATCCCATCAGGGAGGGAAGAAATGCCCCCCTCCCACTCAGGGGACCTCTGCTAGGGTCACAGCCCCTACAGTTCTGTGTCCTCGAGGCCCACTCTCCTCACTCTGGTTCTGGCCCTGCTGCCCAAGCCTGCCTACTACTCCTCCAACCTGGACCCTCTGCTTCACTCTGACCCCTGGAGGAGGCCTGTCAGGAGGAAGCTAGCCTGAGGTGCAGGGATGTGGGTAACATTCTTGATGCACCCATGTAGGTTAGCTGGACAAACCAGCCTCAGTCACAAAATTCTCCCAGGTTTTGCCTTCAGTGAGCAGGTTTTGCAGCTCTTCGTTGCTTACTCTCTTCTGGATATACTCAATGATATCCTCAAAAAAAGTTTTTACCCCAGGTGGATAAAAGACTAAGATGAGAGGAAATTATGGTGTAATGTAAAAGGTAAATTGTAATGATTATAAAGTGATTATCTGCATATCTGAGGTTATTGATATTTCTCCCAGCAATCTTGATTCCAGCTTGTGCTTCCTCCAGCCCAGCGTTCCTCATGATGTACTCTGCATATAAGTTAAATAAGCAGGGTGACAAAATATAGCCTTGACGTACTCCTTTCCCGATTTGGAACCAGTCTGTTGTTCCATGTCCAGTTCTAACTTGCTTCCTGACCTGCATACAGGTTTCTCAAGAGGCAGGTCAGGTGGTCTGGTATTCCCATCTCTTTCAGAATTTTCCACAGTTTATTGTGATCCACATAGTCAAAGGCTTTGGCACACAATAAAGCAGAAATAGATGTTTTTCTGGAACTCTTGCTTTCTCCATGATCCAACGGATGTTGGCAATTTGATCTCTACCTTTTCTAAAACCAATTTGAACATCTGAAAGTTCACGGTTCACGTATTGCTGAAGCCTGGCTTGGAGAATTTTGAGCATTACCTTGCTAGCGTGTGAGATGAGTGCAATTGTGCAGTAGTTTGAGCATTCTTTGGCATTGCCTTTCTTTAGGATTGGAATGAAAACTGATCTTTTCCAGTCCTGTGGCCACTGCTGAGTTTTCCAAATTTGCTGGCATATTGAGGGCAGCACTTTCACAGCATCATCTTTCAAGATTTGAAATAGCTCAACTGGAATTCCATCACACCTCCACTAGCTTTGTTCATAGTGATCCTTCCTAAGGCCCACTTGACTTCACATTCCAGGATATCTGGCTCTAGGTGAGTGATCACACCATCGTGATTATCTGGGTTGTGAAGCTGTTTTTAATACAGTTCTCCTATGTATTCTTGCCACCTCTTCTTAATATCCTTCTGCTTCTGTTAGGTCCCTACCATTTCTGTCCTTTATTGAGCCCATCTTTGCATGAAATTTTCCCTTGGTATCTCTTATTTTCTTGAAGAGATTTCTCGTCTTTCCCATTCTATTGTTTTCCTCTATTTCTTTGCTTTGATCTCTGAGGAAGGCTTTCTTATCTCTCCTTGCTATTCTTTGGAATTCTGCATTCAAATGGGAATATCTTTCCCTTTCTCCTTTACTTTTTGCTTCTCTTCTTTTCACAGCTATTTGTAAGGCCTCCTCAGACAGCCATTTTGCTTTTTTGGATTTCTTTTTCTTGGGGATGGTCTTGATTTCTGTCTCCTGTACAATGTCACAAACCTCCGCCATAGTTCATCAGGCACTCTGTCAATCAGATCTAGTCCCTTAAATCTATTTCTCACTTCCACTATATAGTCATAAGGGATTTGATTGAGGTCATATCTGAATGGTCTAGTGGTTTTCCCCACTGTCTTAAATTTCAGTCTGAAATTGGCAATAAGGAGTTCATGATCTAACACTTATGGCAGAAATTGAAAAAGAACTAAAGGGCCTTTTGATGAAAGTGAAAGAGGAGAGTGAAAAAGTTGACTTAAAGCTCATCATTCAGAAAACTAAGATCACGGCATCTGGTCACATCACTTCATGGCAAGTAGATTGGGAAACAGTGGAAACAGTGGCTGAGTTTGTTTTACTGGGCTCCAAAATCACTGCAGGTAGTGATTGCAGCCATGAAATTAAAAGCTGCTTACTCCTTGGAAGGAAAGTTATGACCAACCTAGACAACATATTTAAAAGCAGAGACATCACTTTGTCAACAAAGGTCTGTCTAGTCAAGGCTATGGTTTTTCCAGTGGTCATGTATGGATGTGAGAGTTGGACTCTAAAGAAAGCTGATTGCCAAAGAATTGATGCTTTTGAAATGTGGCGTTGGAGAAGACTCTTGAGAGTCCCTTGGACTGCAAGGAGATCTAACCAGTCCATCCTAAAGGAGATCAGTCCTGGGTGTTCATTGGAAGGACTGATGTTGAAGCTGAAACTTCAATACTTTGGCCACCTGACGCGAAGGTTGACTCGTTTGAAAAGACCGTGATTCTGGGAAAGATTGAGGGCAGGAGGAGAAGGGAACAACAGAAGATGAGATGGCTGGATGGCATCACCGACTCAATGGACGTGGGTTTGGGTGGACTCCGGGAGTTGGTGATAGACAGGGACCCCTGGCGTGCTGCAGTTCATAGGGTTGCAAAGAGTAGGACATGACTGAGCAACTGAACTGAACTGATAAAGTGGTCAAAGTTAATCTTCCTGAGCAGCAGTCATCTGGGGGTACTGTTGATGGATTCACTTGGGGTTATCGGTGAACTGGGTCCAACTGCCCCGATCATATGTTGAAGCCATAGCCTCACCCCCACCTCAATGAGTCTATTTGAAGATAGAGCCTTTAAAGTGGAAATTACAGTGAAATGAAGTCATAAGTGTGGGGCCCTAATCCAAGAAGATTTGTGTCCTTATTTGAAGAGGAAGAGATACCAGCTCACTCTCTCTCTGTCTATCCTGCAGCATGAAGGGTTGTTAATTTTTTTCTTTTTCCTGTTTTAGTAACAGTGAAAGGAACCTCGGTCTCATAAGGAGGGAACCAGGGCACTAAATCTGTGTATTTGTTGATTAGGGTGTGGGTGGGTGGGGGAAATAACAGAGCACTTGGTTGTCTGCAGGAGTGTTTGAGATCAGTAGAGCCAGTACCTGCCTGAAGTATCAGACCTGGTAAGCACATGCTTATATATGAGATTCCTGGGCGGGTGTGGTGACACAGCATGGAGGGAGAGGTGATTCTGGGGGAGGGGGGGTTTTCCACCTGGAACTAACACATTCCAGGTAGAGGGGACAGCAGCACATTCAGCAGGACCTACTGTGTGGCCCAGGCCACAGAGCACATTTCAACCTCGTAACAACATAGGGAAATATTCTTCTCATTTTACAGGTGAGGTCAGATAACTGTGCTCCAAGTCACACAAGGTGGGGCGGCAAAGGCCAGACGGGTTCAGCTCAGGCTCTGCTGATCCTTGCAGAGCAGCTGGGCAGGCAGCAGGGCGAGAGTTGGAGGAAACAGCCTCTGTGGTGATGCTCCAGGGTTTGGGAGCAGGAGGAGGCTCGTACCAAGAGAGAGGGCAGGAGAAGTTTCAGGGGTGCTGTGGGACCTCCTCTCCCTGCCCTGTCTGATCTTGGGGACTCCCTCTGTTGTCCCCTCTATCTGTGGGCTATTCTGGCCTTACTTCTGAGTCATGAGCTGGGAACTGGGGGGCTGGGAGGGAGAAACTGAGCACCTTGGCCATGGATCCCGGAGAAGAGAGCCAGAAAAGAGGCTTTGAGGACAGACCCCAGGGTAGGGGAAGTCCCCTTGGACTCCATGGGACTTGAGGATGCTTATCCATTCCCTCCTTGATTCTTGATTCTTCTCTAGGTTAATTCAGATAGTTGGCAGCATTTCAGTTCTGGGTCATAAGTAGGAACCATCCAAACAAGAGACAGCTGACTACCTGAGCAGTCCTGGAGTTCTTTTGGGTTCATGGCAGCAGCAGGATCTCAGAGATCTCCTTTCAGCTCCTTGTCTGCATCAGGCAGAAAGGAGGTGTGGCTTCACCCTTGGGAAGGGAAAACAGAATGTGGGCTCCATCATGAGTGAGCAGTGACTGCAGGAAGCAGTGAGGGGTTTGGTTTCCAGTGGTTTCCACTAGGACGGCCACCAGTGCCACCATGGACTTAACCCAGCGTGCTTCTCTGTCCCCTGGGCTCTGCTGGCCACTAGTTAAGGAGAGTTACTCATCCTCCCACTGCTCACTCCACCCTGAGTTAGAGTCCTGCTCTCCTGTTGGGGTACAAGGAGAAGGTAATCAGACAGGAGACAGCCATCTGCGAAGTTATAGGGGAAATAAAACCAGAGACAGAAGAACAGATAGGAAGGGATACTCTGGAGATTACGTGAGGGAACACTTGTGTATACTAATTGGTAACAACTAATACTGATTCATTGTCTATGACACGCAGGCTCCTGAAACTCACCTAAAATTAGGTCAGCCCAAGTTTTCAGGCTGACGCTGGAGCCTGGTCTTTCCGATCTACATCCCACATTTGTGATAACTATGCCCTATGCCTTTTTTAATATAAAAATTTTTATTCATAGATATGTTTATTAGCAAATGAGTGTTTTCGTTCTAAAATGATGTCTTGCTCCCTGTGCTCCAGTCTCTGCTTTGATAAATTTCCTGATGCTGCAGTTCCCACAGCCCACGCTCTCCTAGCTTCTGCAACAGCCTTTATCCCACAAGGGCCTGAAGTTCCTCCGACCCCGCCCAATCCCTGAAGCTCTGCCCTGGGTGGCTGAGAACCCCTGATGGTGCCCAGTCCTCTCTGCTGTCGTCCCCTGACTGTTGAACTTTTAGACTGTTTCTAATTATTTATGTAAATAATAGTGCAAAGAACACATTTCTTGTAGAAAAGTTTGCCTTCATTTGATATTATTTCTTTAAGCTATTTCTGGAAGTAGAATGACTGGGTCTGAGGGTATCAACACCTAAAAATTTTTCATTTTGCCACATGGTTATGCAAAGAAACTGCCAATTTAATTCATACTCATGATATAGTAGAGTGCCATCCTTTCAATCTTGTCAATTCTCAGTTGTCTTTTTTTTTTTTTTTTCTTTTTAAGCAGATCTTTATATTGAGAGGTTTTCTTTCGGTTCTGGTTGTGACTATCATGTGCTGGGAGGTGAAGAAAGAAAGCAAATGTTGATTATGTTTAACCCCTTTTTAGAAGGCAAAAGAGCATTTATAAACTACCCCTCCTGAGACCTGACTGAAATGATAGTAAAGATCCTTATAGATATAGCAACAGCTATTGATGACAACCTCAAGTGTTTCTGATTTTGCTCTACACTTCAGCTGCTAAGATTTTATAAATTATAATGTATATTATTCCAATAACCTTGAGGTATATACTATTGTATCCCTATTTGAAGATAAGGAAACTGAAGCATAGCTGTTATATGATTTGCCCAAGGTCAGAAATTTCGTTCATGGTAGACTGGGCTCCAATTTACTCTATGGGCTCAAGATCCCATACCTGGCCTCTCCTCTTTGCAACCCCGTGGACTGCAGCATCCCAGGCTTCCCTGTTCATCACTAACTTCCAGAGCTTGCTTAGACTCATGTCCATCTAGTCAGAGATACCATCCATCCTCTATTGTCCCCTTCTCCTCCCGCCTTCGATCTTTCCTAGCATCAGGGTCTTTTCAAATGAGTCAGTTCTTTGCATCAGATGGTCAAAGCATTGGAGCTTCAGCTTCAGCATGCTGCTGCTGCTGCTGCTGCGTCACTTCAGTCGTGTCCGACTCTGTGCGACCCCATAGACAGAAGCCCACCAGGGTCCCCCATCCCTGGGATTCTCCAGGCAAACACTGGAGTGGGTTGCCATTTCCTTCTCCAATGTGTGAAAGTGAAAAGTGAAAGTGAAGTCGCTCAGTCGTGTCCGACCCTTAGCGACTCCACGGACTGCAGCCTACCAGGCTGCTCCATCCATGGGATTTTCTAGGCAAGAGTACTGGAGTGGCTTGCCAACATAAGTCCTTCCAATAAATATTCAGGACTGATTTCCTTTAGGATGGACTGGTTTGATCTCCTTGCAGTCCAAGGGACTCTCAAGAGTCTTCTCCAGCACCATAGTCTGAAAGAATCAGTTAGTTCTTCAGTGCTCAGCTTTCTTTATGGTCCAACTCTCACATTCATTCATGACTACTGGAAAAACCGTAGCTTTGACTCGACGGACCTTTGTTGGCAAAGTAATGTCTCTGCCTTTTAGTATGCTGTCTATGTTGGTCATAGCTTTTCTTCCAAGGAGCAAGCCTCTTTTAATTTCATGGCTGCAGTCACCATCTGCGGTGATTTTGGAGCCCAGGAAAGTAAAGTCTGTCACCGTTTCCATTGTTTCTCCATCTGTTTGCCTTGAAGTGATGAGACTGGTGCCACGATCTTAGTTTTTTGAACACTGAGTTTTTTGTTTGTTTGTTTTTAACTCCTTTAATTCACTATTCAGACCACCAAAACACTTACATCCTAAATGTGATGCTTGACATTGTAATCCAATTCAGAAATCTTTAACTAGTAGAAATAATATCTGCCCTGGTAAAGACATAAAAGTTAAATGAGCTTCCTCATAAAATCATGTTCCAGGGTTGACATGGTCTTGTGGCGTGCAGAGAGTTATCATATAAACTGACAAGCAAGACTAACTAGGTGGGAGAGATTGTTCCAAAAAAATTTCCAGCCCCAATCATTCTAGTTAATTGAAGAACAAAAATAGGGTAACTTCTCTTCTGTATCTAAAACTAAAGCTTTATTGTTTGAAAGCTTAAAGCACCCATGATCTGTGTCTGTTGCAATCATTTCAGAGTCACTGGAGGGGAACAGGAAAGGGTGAATACTATACCAGGTACTTTTCTGGCTTCTCAAATATGGGATAAAATGATAATCAGCTCAAACAAACCTAGAATAGACTAAAACTGGCCTCTCCTCCAAGGGAATTTCCAGTTTGTGTTGCCCTAAGTGATAAACAAAAACAGCATAGTCTGGGAAGATAATTTTTGTCAAGAATTTGAGATTTGTAGAGGTTCTAATTAACTGTAAAATTATCGAGATTATCACTTTAATTGATGATGTGGGCTTCCCTGGTGGCTCAGAGGTTAAAGCGTCTGCCTCCAATGCGGGAGACCCGGGTTCGATCCCTGGGTCGGGAAGATCCCCTGGAGAAGGAAACGGTAACCCACTCCAGTATTCTTGCCTGGAGAATCCCATGGACGGAGAAGCCTGGTAGGCTATAGTCCACGGGGTTGCATAGAGTCGGACACGACTGAGTGATGGAACAGAACGGAATGGAAAAGGATAAAGAGATATACTCAAGGTCAAACACTAAGTTGAATAATGAGAATTGCAACTATAATTTTTCTTGTTTTTGGTGAGACATTCTTGGGCTTTAGTTTCTGCCCCAAACCTGCATTAATCTGAGTAACTGTACGCTGTCCTGTTATTCCTTCAAGCCCTTTGTCCTGGTGCTTGCAGGTCACTGGCTGATATCTACATTGCTCTTTGAATGGAACTTGAATCAAATTTGGGATGTGGTACTATTTATCCATGTTCTTTCGACATAAGAGGCACAGACAAAACAAATCTTTCAGCTTATTTTCTGCCATCAGGAAGGGACTCAGAACTAACACCTCATAAAGGCTATTTGCTTTCACACTAAAGTAAGGAGGCCCTGCTGCTGCTGCTGCTGCTGCTGCTAAGTCGCTTCAGTCGTGTCCGACTCTTCGTGACCCCATGGACTGCAGCCTACCAGGCTCCTCCATCCATGGGATTCTCCAGGCAAGAGTACTGGAGTGGGTTGCCATTGATTTCTCCAATGTGGCCCTAGGCTAGATATATAGCTATATCACAATGATATAAATCTATCACCAGAAGTACACATATTGAAGAAAAAATTTCTATAAATTTCAGCAAAATATATGAAAGGAAAAAAAAAATACAACCCTTTTCCAGATTTCCATATACTTACAGAATAAATAGATAAGAGAAATAAAATTAACAGATAAGGATTACAATAAATATAAAATAATCAATTCTCCTCTCCTAAAAATAGACACTTTTGAATTTGGTAAAATCAGGTTAATAAGTTAATGAAAAAACTAACAACCAAAAAACCCAATTAATTAAACATTATTCTGAAGAATACTTATAACTTTTATTTATTTATTTTTTTTAATTTCTAATGTTATTTAATAGGTAATTTTTAGGTAATTTTTAAATTTGTTAATAGGTAATCTTTAATAGGTTACAGCTACAGTATCAAATTTTAATTGTATACATGTATAAATAGTTATAGACCATAAATATCCAAGTCAAAACATTCTCCTCTAGGCAGACGCTGCCCCCCACCACCCCGCAAAAGTCTTTGCAACTAAATAAACTAACAGCTTTAAGTAATACTGAAGAAAAAAACATGCTGAGATAATTTTTCATCTAAAGTGACTACAGCCTATATTAAAACATTCTTCCCATAAGAGTTCAAGTAGTTATGAAACCCTTGCCTCAAAATTCCAAAATGCAACTTTATTATCAAACGAAACAAAAATAGTTTAATGATAAATAAGTAAAACAAATAAGATTATTCCTGCTGAAATTCAATCATGACAGTATTATTTATTTTTTATATATTTGTGGAGTTTTGTTGATAGCCTGGCCTTTTAATAATTGAAAACAGAATTCATGAAACCCGTCTCAGACTGTACCTATTACTCTAACACTATATAGATAGATAGATAGATAATATAACGGATGAAGTTATGCCTATGTATGTAAATGGAATTTTCATTCTGGATGAGCAATCTGTTCCTTTTGAAAAATACATGTATGTATCTCAATCATGAAAACATGCTTAATCTCTCTTAAAAGATCACTCTTATACAATATACACTGAGTATAAGAAAGGACATTTTATAGATTTTAGAAACTTCTTTAAAAATATTCATTTTCTTATCAACAGTTATATTAGAATATTCATCTTACCAAGTTTTAATTACAGCAGTTAAAAAAATCTATCGCTTTTTAAATGATTCAGAGTTAGGCAAAATCCCATGCTTCTTTTTCTCTTCTGCAAGAATTTCACTGGCACCAAGGAACACTTCAAATTTTTTCAAAGTATATCACTTCCCAGGTTAAGGCTCATGGGAACACACTTAGTGAAAGGCCTTATGAACAGAAACAACAACAATACATCTTACCTCAAAGGAAACTTTCAAATTAGTTTATATTTTGTAGTGACCTATGAAATTAACATTCACTATCACATTCAGTGTTCTCAAAAAAAAATTTTACTCTTAACAAAATAATATATATAAACCAAAGATTACACATTGTCCTGGCGTTGTCACCCAGAAGTAGAAACAGTATATTCTGCTTCTCAGCCCCTGGCCTTAGTCTATAATCATCTGTCAGCTCCTCTTACGCTGGGCAGCAACCTTCAGCAAAAATACTAGAACAAGTCTCTAAACAAAACCAAAATGTATAAAGAATTGATTCCCTATGTTCAAAGCTCCTCCATTCTTGTTTTAAAATAAACAAAGTGGATTTTTAATGTTCTCAAATCCCAAACAACAACTTCTGGCAAACCGACAGAAATTCATGTGTGATGTATCCATCTTCGTTTCCAAGAGCATTCAAAAGCAACGGAGAGTTCCTTCACACTCTTCTCCATTACAAGGCAGTCTCTCCTCTAACTGATGAAATTTGCACCTACTGGGGAACCTTCCTTTGAAAGGAGTCTCCTCATTCGAAATCTTAAGTCAAGTTCCGGAGCGGAGGAGTTTGGATATCAGATTCACAAGTTTCTGCCGGAAATTCAGTTTGTCTCCAATTCTCCTCAACTGAAGGGCACACTCAACTTCAGGATCTGCCGGGACCCGAGCGGGGCTCGGCTGGGCGCTCCTGCGAGCCCTCCTTCCAGGCATCTCTGCAGACGGCCGCCGGCAGACCCGGGCAACTCAGGGATGCAACTCGAACACCGCCGGGCTGCAGGACGCAGGCCGCGAGCGGGGCGAACGGGCCGGAGCAGACAGGCCGCACGGAGCCGGATAAAGCGAACCGCGCGCCTGCAGGGACCTCGCCGCTCTACTTATAACTTTTAAAAAGTTGAAAATGAAGTTAAAATATAACAGTGTGTGTGTGTGTGTGTGTGTGTGTTAGCCTCTCAGTCATGTCCCACTCTTTGCGACCCCATGATTGCAGCATGCCAGGCTCCCCTGTCCATGGGATTTTCCAGGCAAGAATACTGGAGTGGGTTGCCATTTCCTTCTCCATGAACATTGAGTTTTAAGCGAGCTTTTTCACTCTCCTCTTTTACTTTCATCAAGAGGTTCTTTAGTTCTTCTTTGGTTTCTGCCATAAGGGTGGTGTTATCTGCATATTTAAGGTTATTTATATTTCTCCCAGCAATCTTGATTCCATCTTGTGCTTCATCCAGCCCAGCATTTCTCATGATGTACTCTGCGTATAAGTTAAATAAGCAGGGTGACAATATACAGCCTTGATATACTCCTTTCCCAATTTGGAACCAGTCTGTTGTTCCATGTCCAGTTCTAACTGTTGCTTGTTTACTTGCATACAGATTTCTCAGGAGGCAGGTCAGGTGGTCTGGTATTCCCATCTATTGAAGACTTTTCCAGTTAGTTGTGATCCACACAGTCAAAGGCTTTAGTGTAGTCAATGAAGCAGAAGTAGATGTTTTCTGGAATTCTCTTGCTTTTTCTATGATCCAATGAATGTTGTCAATTTGATCTCTGGTTCCTCTGCCTTTTCGAAATCCAGCTTGAACATCTGGAATTTCTCTGCTCACATACTGTTGAAGCCTAGCATGGAGAATTTTGAGCATTACCTTGCTAATGTGTGAGATGAGTGTAAATTGTGCGGTAGTTTGAACATTCTTTGACATTGCCTTTCTTTCTGATTGGAATGAAAACTGACCTTTTTGAGTCCTGTGGCCACTGCTGAACTTTCCAAATTTGCTGGTATATTGAGTGCAGCACTTTCACAGCATCATCTTTTAGGATTTGAAATAGCTCAACTGGAATTCCATCACCTCCACTATCTTTGCTTCTAGTGATGATTCCTAAGGCCCACTTGACTTCACACTCCAAGATATCTGGCTCTAGGTGAGTGACCACACCATCGTGGTCATCTGGTTCATTAAGACCTTTTTTGTATAGTTCTTCTGTGTGTTCTAGGCCAAAGGACTAGAGCACCTCTAAAATCCCTTTCCTTCTCAGGTTTCCACTCACATCTTAGGAATCCACATCCTGAGCTGAACCCACGTGAGCAGGTGTTACCCTCCCTCTGCACTGTTTAGGGGCCCAGGGGGATGGGAGGAAGCCATCAGACACACCTGCCTCCCTATCCAGGCTCTGCCCCTGCTTAACCTACTGCCTCGGGCCCTGACCTCACCTCTCTGAGCTTCCATTTCCCTTCTCCTGTCAATTAGTGGCAATATCCTTTCTCAGCCATTCATCCTGAGGATGGGGAGTTGGGCGGGGTCTTAACCCCCTGCTTACCCGAGAGTCTTCCTCTGCCTGAGTGTGAACAAGATCCAGTTGTTCTCAGCTCTGCAGATGTAGCCACCAGCTGTGCATCTCTTCAATAAACCACACACATCCTCTGGGCCCAGATATACACCAGAAAATGAAAGGGGAAGTGAAAGCCCTCACATCTGAGTCACTCAGGCCTGCCCACCCACCGGGCCCCACCCTGGGCTATTGCCCCCTCCCTGTTAACCCCTTAGAGAAACAAGCTCAGCTCTGACATGCCAGGTCCTTCTTGTCTCAGCACATCCTACCCTGGATCTGTGAAGGAAGACCTGCCACCAACAGACTGTGAGGCCCTTGGCAAATCACTCTCCCACCCCATGGGCTTCTTCCCAGCTCCTTCCTCTCCCTGCCTTTCCCACTTGATACCTGCCTGCCTTGCTGATGTTGCTCTGGCCAATGGGCTGAAAAGGTTGCTGTCCAGGTCTTTGATCTAGAAGAGGAGGGCTGGATGCTTATCCCATACCACACCCCACTCCCCACACCAGCACCCACCACTGAGCTCTGGAGCAAGGCCAAGGCTGGGCAAGGAGCCTGGAGTCAGGGTCAGTCCTGCTGCACTGTGAGCAGGCTTTTCCAGATACAGAGAAAGCAGGACCTGGGGGTACAGTGGAGAAGGGGTTGGGAAGGGGACAAGCTGCGGTCAGCAAAGGGGAAGTAGTGAGTTAGACTTGCAGACAAACACAGAACCTCACCCTGAAGGAATCTTACAGCTGGGTGTCTCTGCCCATGCGCACATCTACTGAAGGTTGCAGTGGATATCGGGGTTCAGGCAGCTTTACCTTAGGTAAATAGAGAAAAAGCTTTTTTTATTTTTTATGTTTAACAGGTACTGTAAAGTCAGAGTGGGTTTAGCAGCCTTAGGAGACACAAGAGCTAAGCAGCAGAGGCTGAGCAGGGTGCGGCCATAGGCAGGAGAGCCGGCTAGGACTATAAGTGCTTTGGAAGCAGGGCTGTGACGGAACAACTCTCTTATCACCAGTTGTCATTGACAGGAAGACAGGGCCTAGCCCAGGTCATCACTCCTCTGAGTGTAAACCCTTGGTAGATATTCTGTGCAAGCAACACAACTTGCTGAAAAGAAGCAGCTTTAGTGTAAATACTGACCTCTGCAGACTTAGCACAACACTGCTCAGTTAGGTTTAAGCCCCAAGAACAAGCCAACAGGAGGTTGTGTGAAGCTGGTGTGAAGGCGGCTCTGTGAATTGCAAGGTACCTTTGAGATATGGGAGCAGCAGCTTAAAACCACCCAGTGCCAGGGCCTGCAGAGAAACTAGAAACCACCACAGAAGCCCTGCTGGGAGGGACTCAGGTCCTGGGTGGTGGGCACGTGCGTGCAGCACAGACCCCTGCCCGTCTCTCCCCACGTGGGACGGGACAGCAGGTGGCGACAGACAGCCGGGTGACCTGGGCTCCAGGAAGGCAGGTACACTGCCCCGGACCCAGGACAGTTGTGCTACAGAGACACCACGTGCTTGCTTCACTTCTTCCTGGGACAGGACATCCCATGTCCTCCCGACCAATCAGCTCAACCTGGATGCAGGAAAGAGGCTGGAAGCACACAGAGGCCCCATCCAGGACAGTCCTTCCTAGGCAGGGGTCGTGGCCACATTCCTGGACCCTGGGCCCAGTTTCCTCCTGTTCTCCGTGGGGGGATACCACCTGCTCTCAGAGGTGCAGTGAGGATCCGATGAGGATCCCGGGGACAGTGCTGTCACAGTGATGGCCCAGTCCAGGCTCCACAGGAGTGAATTTCCCCGCAGGAAAGAGGAACAGGGAGTGGGATCCCAGTGAAGACTGATATCAGGGGAGCAATATTCCTGGAGGTTGGGTCTCTACTGCACCTCCCTGTTGCCTGCACGTATATAATATATATGCAGAACACTGAGAAAGGGGCCCAACGGAGCAGGAGAAGCACTGACATCGCTCTGGGCCCTTCACCCCTGACATCACTGCAAGATGCAGCAGGTGAAGGTGATTCGTGTTTGTCTCCAGCTGGGGAAGTAAGCAGTGCACTTTCTGTCGTGTGTGGGGTGCTTGGACCCAGAACAGGGTGAGGAGAGTCATTTCTGTTGGTCTAAGAGGGCACGTGTACATCCAGGAAGCACTTAGTCTGGAGCCTCTTGACCTGAGACTTTCCCCCCAGGGTTCAGGGTCCCTGTCACCCATTCATCTTCCTCATCCTTCAGCCTGACCTACTGATCCAAAAATATAGTCCCTGGACCCAAGCTATTCTGTGTCCTGAGAATTTGATACTGGGATTTCTGGTGCCTGGACCTAAGCCCCCTGCTGGCATTGGCCGCAGGGGACAGACCGTGAGCTCCTGCAGGGGGACCTGTCCTGCTTCCTCTCCTTCCTGAACTGTGCGAGTTTGAGGGTTTTCTTCCTTTCTCTGACCTCCCCTGCTTCCCCCCAGCACCCTCTTAGCCAGACTCAGTTTCTGTTGCTCAGAACCACAAGGACCTCACTTGACACAGGGGTCACTGGGGAATTGCATCAACCACACACTGAGCTCAGTGGGGTCCAGCTCTAAGGGTTCAGGGAGACATGGGGGTGGACTCTGAATGGTTCTGTATCCAGTGCCTGAAACCCTGCCCAGAAGTCTGTGCAGAATGGGAATTCTCCAGGAACTGATGAAGAAATGAACTCCTGTTTCTGAAGGTCAGGCAGGCGATGGCCATGACTGCTGATGGTTCGATCCCTGAGTCAATCCTTCTCCAGATCCCCTGGAGAAGGAAATGGCAACCCACTCCAGTATTCTTGCCTGGAAAATCCCATGGATGGGAGAGGCCGGCAGGCTACAGTCCATAGGGTTGCAAAGAATCAGACATGACTGAGTGATTTCACTTTGCTTTTTTATTTTCTGACGTCTCCAGGAAGGAGCGGAAGGGCTGGTTGAAGCCTCAGGGTAACAGTGGCTGAGAGGGAATCAGAGGCACTGAGGAAAGTCTTCCGAGGGAGGTTTGGACGAAAGCGTGGAGAAGGCTCTGCAGCACGTGGGGAGGGACTTAGGGCTGTCCTGGGATCATTTCTAGGTCCCGGGTCTCTGGCTTCTTGCCCTGGGCTCCAGGCATGGGAGCCTGTTTGGTGCTCACATGCTCCACGTGGAAATCCAGAGAGTTGGTGTCCCATGGAGCAGGCTCGTGGGGGTGAGAGCAACACCCGGATGCTCCCCTTTCCTCCCCAGAGAGGAGGAGCCTGAGGCATCCCATGGAGGCTCCTCAGAAGGTCCTGGCAGGTGCAGTCCCAGATGGCTGACCAGCTCAGAGCATGGCCTTGGATGGACTTTCCCTCCATCCCTGCTCCCATCCCCCAGCCCCTCAGTCCTGCTCCTGGGGATGGAGTGAGCCTGGCCTCCAGCTCTGCCCTCAGGGGACCCCAGGCTCCTGCATGCTGCTTTGGTCTGCAGTTAAGGTCAGGCATCTGTGCTCAGAGTCATGGGCTGCCAGAGAAAAGCTGGAGGCGGGTGCGGCAAAGGTCGATATACTTAAGAGTCATTCTAGCCCTGTGTGGGGATAGATGGGTGGAGGGCAGGGCAGTGCCCCAAGGTAAACACAAGACCATTCCAGAAGTTCCTGCAGGAGTCCTGGTGACACGTGAAGGCAGCCTGGGTGAGGCGTGTGCTGTCTCTCTCCCCTCTGTTTATGGCTGACCCTCTCTCACACCTGCACACAAGCCCTCTGCTCTCAATCACCCTCGGGTGCCCTGTGTCCATCCTTGTCCCCGGGGCTGGAGGAGGAGTATCCCCGTGCTCAGCCCAAGTCAGACAACATGGGCTCCCCCGGGCATCCAACAGGGCCTGCAGGGCTCCAGTGTCTTAGGGAAACCACTGGCTGGGAGCCCAGCGGGCAGGCAGGAGGCACCATGGAGGACGTGCTCCCTAAGATCCTGGGAGACAGGCTCACGGGGAAGGAGGTCAGGCATCCGGAGCCCAGGTGAGCCCATCAATCAATGCAAGGAAGCCTCAGTGAATTAGCTCATATTTATTGAACCAGAGTCTAGAGAACACTAGGTGGAGAGAACCAGAGCAACCTGGAATATCTTATCCAGCCTCACCCCAGCTGAAGAAGAAACCGAGGCTCAGAGAGGTGTGGCTGTTGGCCCCAGGCTGTTTCGTCTCCTGATGCACTGAAAAGTTCCTTGACCTGTTTCTGCCTCCTTGTTTCATCCTTCTTTCTTTCTTTTTAATCAACCTCTGTTCCTACTCCACATTTGAATTTTCATGAAACATCACTGGTCTCTCAGTGCTCTCTGGACCCAAAGAGCACCTGGCAACTTGTCATGTGTTCCATCCACTGTGTTGTCATCACCACTGCTGTCACCAACATCACCACCATCATTGTCATCAAGAAGTCACTGCCTGAAGATCTACATAGACAATTCTTCATGAAGACGTACAGACGGCCAACAGGTACACGAAAACATACTCAACATCACCAATTATTAGAGAAATGCAAATCAAACTACAATAAGTTATCTCCCCGACAGCAATCAGAGGGGCCATCACCTACATCCACAATGCTCCAAGGCTGTGGAGAAAAGGAAAGCCTCCTACGCTGTTGGTGGGAATGTAAATTGGTGCAGCCACTATGGAAAACCATATAAAGTTTTCTTAAACAACTAAAAATAGAGCTACCATATGATTTAGCAAATCCCACTTCTGGGCATATATCTAGAAAAAATTAAAGCTCTAATTTGAAAGATACATAGCAGTACCATTCATAACAGCCAAGACATGATATTAACCTAAATGTCTGTTGTGGTACATGTATACATGCCATGGACTACTACTCAGCCATAAAGAAGAATGAAATACTCTCTGTAACAATATGTATGGATCTAGAGATGATCATACTGAGTGAAGTAAGTCAGACAAATATGTGATATTAACTTATATGTAGAATCCAGAAAATAATACAAATGAACAGATGAACAGAAACAGGCTCATAGACATAGAAAACAAATTTTTTACCAAAGTTTTGGGGGGATAGATAAATTAGGAGATGGGATTAACAGATACACACCAGATAAACAAGGGCCTGCCTACTGTAGTAGCATAGGAACAGTATTCAATATTTTGTAATAAACTATAATGGAAAAGAATAAAAAAGAATACAGATATACACATGCTCAGATGTTCTGTCATGTCTGACTCTTTGCAATCCCATGGACTGTAGCATGCCAGGCTCTACTGTCTATGGGATTTCCCAGACAAGAATATTGGAGTGAAATGTCATTTCCTCCTTCAGGAATTCTTCCCTACCCAGGAATCAAACCTGTGTCTCTTGCTTAGCAGACACATTCTTCACCACTAGCACCACCTGGGCAGCCCAGATAAATACATAGATACCTGTATAATTGAATCACTTTGCTGTATACCTAAAATTAACAGAATATTGTAAATCAATTATTCTTCAATAAAACAAACAAAAGAAGTCACTGCCTAAGTAAGACACATCAGCTAGGGCCAAAGGTGAGTTGATGTTGGAGGAGAGGTATAGAGACCACCATCAGGGGAAGACTCTTCTTGCTGGGACATCACAGCCTGTGGAGGGCGAAAGAGGAGCCCCTGCTACTTCTGAATCCCAACAATCCTAACTCTCTGGCTTTTTCCCATTTTCAATCTGTTCGTATACCTGGCCTCTCATTGCTAGTTCGCCTGCCTCTCCCTTTATTCTGCCTCCAGTGTCATCTTTAGTCCAAAGGAAGTGGTTTCTGATGGGAGGGGAGTTTGGGGGAAAATGGATACATGTATATATGCATGGCTGAGTCCCTTTGCTGTTCACTTGAAACTATCCCAACATTGTTAATTGGCTATACTCCAATACAAAATAAAAAGTTCTTAGTATGAAAAAAAAAAAAGTGGTTTCTCCTTGCCTCTCATTGTCTAGTCCCCCCTCCTCCCTTAATCCAGGCTCCAGGCCCCTTCCTTCTCTCTCTTCATCTATCACCTATATCCATCCCTTCCCTCCTGTGCTCAACCACAGAAAAGCCAAATTCCTAACACCCAGCTTCATTAATGTGGTCTCCCTCTCTTTCCCTCTAACAAGCTATCTCTGCACTTTAGCCCCTCACATGTCCCTGGACCCCGCACTGCTCTGGGGGTGGCTAAATCAGGTCCTCCTGCAGACTCTCATAGATCCGGGTGAGCGCCTCCAACTTCCTCTCCAACTCCCATGCCCGCTGCCTCAGGCTTTCAGCAGCTACTGTCTTGGCACCATCATACAAGTGCTTTGACTCCTTCACCAGGAAGCCCACATCCACCAGAAGGAAGACCCCTGCAGTGGCCAAACCCGCAATCCGGGCTCCTTTGGTAATTGTTAAAGCTGTGGCTTTGAAACCTGCCTCTATCTGCTGGATGGCTGGGTGTGAGATTCTCACAGGGTTCATGAAGATGTTTGGATAGGCTGCAGATCCAGGGTTGGCTTTGCCTGTCTCCATGGCATGGATATGCATTTCAATGCATTGTATAGCTTCTGTGACTTTCTCTATTGTGGGGTTGCCTTTGAGTACCTCTAGGAGAACCTTCCATTTCTTGACGACGGTTGACACCATGCGACTGGCTTCGGTTTCTGCTGATGACCTCTTCACATGTTCGATGATACTGGTGGACACGTTGGTCACAGTAGCTGCTGCTCCCAGCCCTATCCCAGTGCCCAAGAGCACCACACTGGCCCCCAATGTCACGGGTACCAGAGCCAGGCCAACAATGGTCAGAATACTAGACACAGCACCGGTGCTGTAGGCCATCACGTTGGAGATGGTACATCCCTTATGGACCTTGTCAAGCTTGTCTGCGAGCTCGTGGAACTTGCCTATGAACTCCTCCAGCTGCCGTTTCACCCGCGGAAACTTAATCAGAAACCTCCTCCTGTCCAGCTGCTCTTTGGGGAGTCTTTTTTGGTCCTCCTCAACCAAAGCTCTTTTCAATTCGTTCAGATATTTGTGTAGTTCATCCTCGTCTTCCCTGTAACAATGAAGGTCAAGGGATTAGAAAGGCAGTTTGCTTGTCTGTAAAATTGGCTCCATAATGTCTATTCTGCATTAATACAGATATGTTACTATAAATCAATTAGAAAAGAATTTTATGCTCCTTCAACCTTAAACACATTTCATACTTTATAGATGCTCCATCTTGAAATAGCTAAACTTGGAATCGGTAAACAAAAGTCACCTTAGGATACTGGCAACTTAAGAGAGGTATTTGAGAGAATTCCCAGGTGGTCCAGAGTTTACGACTCTGCACTTTCACTGCCAGCCTTGACTCAATACCTGGTTGGGGAGTGAGGATCCCACAGGCCATATGGCTCAGCCAAAGAAAAGGTATGCGGTAAAGATGTCTCACAGGCAGGTCAACACCATCACTTTGGAAGAACTTTTGGAGTGGGAGCTCCACAGATAAACAAAGACAAGCAGGACTGGAGGAGAAAACCGTCATTCAAGGGCCTTGGTGTGTAGTGAGAAGTCTCCCTGCTCTTTGCCCTTGGCTACTGGGAAGTGGTCCCTAAGCCCCTAGAATTCTGGCTGATAGGAGTGTCCTTGCCTGCTTGGGCCTTTGGCCATTGGTCAGTCTGACAAGGTGATGGGTCTCATGGTATCAGTTCTGCCATCTGGTAGAGCTGGACACTAGGGCACTAGTCTGACTTCCAGGAGGGGCTGGAGGCGACAGGTCAGGGTAATTTGACTTTTAAGCAAGGTGAGTGTCCCTGATGGGCAATACTCCGTGCATCTTGTCACACACTGAATCCAGGTCAGTAACGTGTCCTGAGGACAATGGCAGCTTCATATCTGAAACCTGCCCAGACTCTGCCCTGTAGCTGGTAGGAACTTTTATCCTTCCCTGTAGGAAACTGTAGCTGGGATCATGAAGCTTTCAGTGAGTCCTGTCCATTCTATAGGGAATTCTTGAACCTGAGAGTTGTTTTGGGGATCCCCTAAATTTGCCATGAAGTCAAAGTAAGGGCAGTCCTGGGCACTGTGCCCTTATACTGCAGAGTGGCTGTCTCTATGACTTAGAATTTTTTAAACCCCAAAAATCAGAGCTAGAAGGCACCTTATAATCATTTGGTCTGCCATCTGCTGTCTTCTAAGCATTGTGCCCATGACCTTCTCAGCAGAAGGTCACTGGGTCCACCCACTGCCCCAGTTGACAAGGAAGCAGGAGATGTGCTGTGAGCTCTAGTTTCCCTTGGACTCTCCAGCTCACCTCACTGACTCCTGACCCAGCACCCTCAACTGCTCAGGGGCCACCAACCTAACTCACAATTTACATGGCAACAGCTTCACCTGCCTGCACCCCAAGGCCATGTGCAACTTTGTGGAACCTCTAAAGATTCAAGGAGCTTAAGGAAACACCCATCTGAATGGCTGAGCCTGAGACCGGCACTTGAACAGCTGGTGGAGGAAGCATTTTCCTCTTCGGTGGGGATGTGTGAGGCTCCTCAGAATCCCTCAAATGACACAAAATCGCAGCCACTCATTGTGACCCTGGAGGGCTCACTGAGCCATACGGCCTTCCCACTGTCAGGGGGACTCCATGTAGACTAGAAGAGGATCCCCGATGGAGTGAGAAGCCAGGTCCCAGACAGGGTGTGCAGACACGGCCCTCTAGCCCACTGTGAGGGGATCCTGTCAAGGAGGGAAGAAATGTCCCCCATCCCACTCCCAGGACCTCTGCTAGGGTCACAATCCCTTCAGTTTTGTGTCTTCGGGGCCCTCTCTCCTCACTCTAGTCCTGGCCCTGCTGCCCAAGCCTGCCTACTAGTCCTCCAACCTGGACCCTCTGCTCCACCCTGACCCTGGGTCTGACCCTAGTCCAGGCCTCCCTGGTCCTTTGGACGAGATGATTGCACTTGGTTCCCCACCTCTGACCCTGCAGTTCACTCTGTGGCCATCACCATAATCCATCAGACTGAACTGCTATTCCCACTGGACACAGGACAGATCTGAGATTCAAAGTCTTAAGCCCACAGCCCAGGAGTTGGGCAGGGCTAGATCCAGGATCCCACCAGCTCCTCCAGTTCCTCTCTAGCCTCTCTGCCTTATGGGCCAGCAGGATCCTGCAGGGTTGGTACAGTTCCTAACATGGGGAATAGACTGTAGGCAGAAGTCCAGGACACAAATGGTGGTGTCAGGATTTTCTAACTTGTCTCAAAGGAAATTCTGCTTGGTTCTCATCACCAGAAAGAAGACCCTTGACCCCTGTCTCTTTCCAACAAGTTTTTAAAATGTTGATTGAGTCCTTACTCTGTGTCAGTCATTATGGGGAGCACTTTACAAGCATGGTCTCAGTGTCCTCACAATAAAAATGAACAGATGAAGAGCCGAAAGCAGAGAGTAGTTCAGTAACTTGTCCAAGGTCACATAACCTGCCCCTTCCTTGCAGGTTTCATCTCTTCTCAACCCAAGATCACTCACTGTTAGCAAATGACATATGTTAGCAAATGTTTCCATCAGGAAACATTCCTGATGGATCTTGAGAAGGAACATCCTTGACCCCAACAAAAGGGTCATGCCTGGAGGAGGTGTGCCTGCCAGGAGGAAGCTAGCCTGGTGCTGAGGGACATGGGTGACCTTCCTGGTGCGCCTGTGCAGGTTACCTGGACAAACTGGCTTCAGCCTTAATTCTCTCCAGGAATTCATTCAGCAGGAGAAGCAGTTCCTCTTTGCTCAGTATGTCCCAGAGACATTCAACAACCTCCTCAAAAAAGATCTCAATATCTAGATGAAAGAAAAGGGAATAAGATTAGAAGAATTTGTGGTGGAACATAAACGTTATTGAGTATAAAGTAGTTAAAATTCATCTTGCTGAGCAGCAGCCACCTGGGGTGATCTTGGTGAGGTCACCTAGGGTTATGGATGGACTGTCCCTCCACCCCCCAATTTGTGTTTAAGAGTTAACCCCCAGGTGACCTTTTAGAAGATAGGGCTTGTAAGGAGGTTAGATGAAATCAGGTCCTAGGTGGGATTCCCAGGTAAATGGAGGTCATAGTTGGGATTCCCAGGGAGTTCTAGTGGTAAAGAACCTGCCCACCAATGCGGGAGATGTAAGAGAGGCGGGTTTGATCCCTGAGTCAGGAAGATCCCTTGAAGTAGGGCATGGCAAGCCACTCCAAAATTCTTGTTTGGCGAATCCCATGGATAGAGGAGGCTGCAGGCCATGCGGTTGCAAAGAGTTGGAAATGACTGAGCAACTGAACACACACACGAAGAGAAGAAAGAGCAAGTGTGATTTGTTGGTTACCACCTCCAGAATAGACTGGCAGCACCCTATAAAGGAATGCTCTCATGTTTGGGCAGTGAAACAATTGAATACTCATGTTAAATAGGATAAAGAATGTAATGACTATAAATAGCCTCAGATCACTACAGGGTAAGATTACTCCTCAATGAGTTATCAAAATCCCTGTGTGATTTCAGAGATCTGGAGGTTACGGAATTGTAGGTAAGATATGGGTGGCCAGGCTAGATATGTGTGTGTGGGCTGAGACTTGATATAAAATGTGTTTCTTGGTAAATCCACACAAAGAGGCATTATTCTTATTTCACAGCAGAGGAAAGTGAAACTCAGACAGGAGAATGGACAGCCCAAGGCCACAGAGCCGAAAGCTCTGAGGTTGAATCCCAGGTCAAGTGTCAGACATTTCTTGGACAAGACTTTGAATCCTCCTTACATTTAAAACTCCTGTGATGCGTTCATTCTACTCTAGAGCACACAATGGGGATGCTTTGCAACTCAGTTTTGGTGGTGAGCATGCAGTAGTGTATATAGAAGTAGAAATATAGAAGTAGAAATATAATGTTGTGCACACGAAACTTAGGAAACATTACACACTCATGCTACCTAATTTTAAAAAAGACTTTAGGACCACACGCCATTGAGTAAAACTACCATGTGAGAGGATTCCTGCTTCTGAGCACAGACTCTAGGATGGGCAGGGGAGGGGATCAACCGGGTGGAGGAGGGATGGAGCCAGGTGTGATCCTCATCACCCCTCCCCTCCAGGTGGGAGGTGGCAAAGGCCAGACTGGGGTTCAGTGCAGGGTCCACTGACCCTTGCAGAGCGGCTGGGTTGGTGGCTGGGCAAGAGCCGGAGGAAATAACTTCTGTGGTGATGTCCCAGGGTCTGGGAGCAGGAAGAGGCTTGGGCCAAGGGAGGGAGCAGGAGAAGCTCCAATGATGCTGGAGGACCTCCTCTCTAGGCCTGCCTGGGCTTGGGGACTCCCATCTGCTGTCCATACTCCACATGTGCTCTCCCGGCCTCCGTTCTGAGTCAGGAAGTCAGCACCTTGGTCATGGCTCCCTGAGGAGAGGGCCGGGAAGGAGGTCTGTGGGCAGATCCCAGGGTGAGGGGAACCTCCTGGTCTCTCTTGAAAGCTCAAGGATGCTTATCCATCCTCTTCATGGTTCTTGATTCCTCTGTAGTTTAACTCAGCCTGGAAACACCTCCCTCAATTCTGGGTCACAAGTAGGAACCTTCCAGAGAAGAGGCAGCTGACTACCTGAGCAGTGTCCGAAGTTTTCTGAGCTCATGGTGGCAGCAGGGGGTCTCAGAGATCTCCCTTCAGCTCTTTGTCTGTGTCAGGCTGGAAGGAGGTGTGACCTCACCCTTGGGGAAGAGAAAACAGACTGTGAGCTCCACTGTGAGGGAGCAGTGGCTGCAGGGAGCAGCAAGGGACAAGTTCTCTGGTGGGTTCCCCTGGGATGGCCACCAGTGCCTCCAGGAACTTAGCCCAGTGTGGTTCTCTGTCTCCTGGGCTCTGCTGGTTGTTAGTTAAGAAAAGTCATTCACCTCCTACAGCTCCTTCCAAGCCAAGTTAGAGTCCTGCTCTCCTGTTGGGGCATAGGAAGAAGGTAATCAGACAGGAGACAGCCATCTGCAAAGTTATAGGAACAATAAAACCAGAGACTAGAAGAACAGATAGGAGGTGATACGCTGGAAATGAAGTGAGGATGGGACACCTGTGTTTTTGAATTGGTAATAACTAATATTAATAATAACATTGATCCAGTGTCCTTGACATTCAGCTTCCTGAAACTCACTTAAACTTAGCTCAGTCCAAGTTTTCACGCTGGTGCCAGAGTCTGGACTAGAACCTGAGTCTTTCTGATCCAAATCACATGTTTGTGATGACTCTTCTCTACTCCCTATAATATACAAAAATATTTGTTTGTGGATATATGTTAATCGGTAAATGACTCTTCATTCCAAAATGATGTCTTGCTCCCTATCAAGGCTCTCCTCAATAAAGTTCCTGGTGATACAGCTCCCATAGCCCAGGTCCTCCTTGCTTCTGCAAGAGCCTTTTTTCCCACGAGGGTCTGGAGTACCCCCAGCCCTGCCCCAATTCCTGTATCCCTGCTTTGAGTGGCTGAGAACCCCTTCAAGTGTTCTGTCCTCCTTGCTTTCCCCTCCTGAGTATTGGACTTGATGTAGTTGCTAATCCTTTACGTAAATAATAGTGCAAAGAATATTCTTCTTGTGTAAAACTTCACCCTACATCTGAGACTATATCCTTAAGCTATATCTAGAAGTAGAATTAAGATCAGAAGGCATCAACACCTAAAAAATTTCCATACCTAGAGCCACAATGCTATGCAAAAAAACTGTAGCAATTTATGTTCACACTTATAAATGTAAGAATGGGTTAGCATAAGAACGGCCATCTTAGAGGCCGGAAAAACCATTTTTACTGAGTAGGTGACTTGAGGGAAGAAGAACTAGATAAAACCTAGGAGACAAGTTAATCTTAAGTACCAAGAATGTGGGCGGCTTCGACACTGAAAATTAGGTAAACAGGTCTGATAAGTTTATCTCATTAAGACACCAGGATAGAGATATGCATAGCTGTGTGTGTGTGTGTGGAAAATTACTGTGAGTTAGGTAATTTAGAAATATCATGCTTTGAAAATGCTATATAACCCCTTGGTTCTGAGTGCTCGGGGTCCTTGTTGAAACCCGCTGCGTCGGGCAGACACTTGGACCCCAGCTAGCTGGAAATAAACCTCACTGTGTGTCTTGCATTATCGTGAGTGTCCTCTGTTCCTTTGAGGGAAGGGCGACTCCGGACCCTAACAATAATATATGATGGTGTCCATCCTTTCAGATATACCCATTCTCAGTGGTCTTTCTTTAAAAAAAAATCAAATCTTTATAATTAAATAATTTATTTTGGTTCTGCATGTGATTATCTTGCCATGGGAGATGAGGATGGAAAGCAAGAGTTGATGATGTTTAGCTACTATTTTTAAGAAAGCAAAAGAGCATCTGTCAGCTACTCCTCTTGAGACTTGACTGAAATGATGGTAAAGGTATATATAGGTATAATACCATCTACTGATAAGAGTGCGTGGTTTCCATAGTGTTGTGGTTATCACATTCACCTAACACGCAAAACATCCCCAGTTCAAAAGCAAGTGGAAACAGCTTCACCTGGGCTTCCCTTGTGGTTCAGTTGGTAAAGGATCCACCTGCAATTCAGGAGATGTGGGTTCAATCCTTGGGTTGCGAAGATCCTCTGGAGAAGGGAACCCACTCCAGTATTCTGGCCTGGAGAATTCCATGGACTGTGTAATCCAAGGAATCACAAAGAGTCGGACACGACTGAGCAGCTTTCACTTTCACTGATAAGAGCAACTTGTGTTTGTGATCATTGCTCTGCACTGGCGTTGGCTCTGAAACTTTACCAACGGTACCTCATATGTTATTCCTTCAGCTCTTGAGATGTGTACCATTGTATCCTCAATGGGACACATTGATCTTTACAAGTAAGGAAGCTGACACATAGATGTCACCTGACTCGCCTAAGGTCAGAAGTCCTGCCCTAGGTACACTGGTCCCACCCCACTCACTGGGTCAAGAACCCATAGCCTGCCTCTCCTCCCTCTGCTGCTAATAAAAACAAGCATGGGACAATAGGAGACCAGAGTCTTTAACAAATGTCTGAAGACTCACTGGATGGAGAAGTGGTAGCTGAATGAAGAGGAGCGCAGTAGAGGGAGAGAAACAAGGAATGTGTTCACAGGAGAGAAGAACGGTCTGCCGGGCAGAGCCCCAGAGAGGGAGCAAGATGATCGGGGGGCCGAGGGGAGCGCAGCGGACAAGCTCACCAACCCCGCATCCCATCCCATATTCACAGCAGCCTTCACTCTTCACCAGACTTTTAGAAGGTTACTTGAGAATGAGATGCAGGGAAAAAAAAATAGATTATGTGTTTGTTTAATTATGGAGGAAGGTAAAGGATACCCATGAAAGAGATAGACGTGGGATCCAGGAATCAGGAACGTCAACCCAGAGGAAAGGAAATCCAAGGATCCCAGCTGGGCGCGCAGCAGACCTAGAGAGAAAGTAGTTCAGAATGGGATAAGAAGTCCAGAGTCTGTGGGGACAGGGGACTTGGTATCACATGAGGCACAGTTGGAAAGAAAGGGAGGAAATGTTGGAGATAAACGGTGCAAGGGGTGAAAACGAGGCCAGTTAGAAACATCAGGAAAAACTAAAGTGCAGGAGGAGAAGGGGACGACAGAGGATGAGATGGCTGGATGGCATCACTGACTCAATGGACATGAGTTTGGGTAGGCTCCGGGAGTTGGTGATGGACAGGGATTCCTGGCGTGCTGCATTTCATGGGGTTGCAAAGAGTTGGACACGACTGAGCGACTGAAATGAACTGAACTGAACTGCTGAGAAGCATGTGCAGCTATATGGTACAAGTTAGCTCTTAAAAACTGTATTAAAAGATTACAAAAAAATGTAAACTCTTCTGTTTGATTTTTTCTTTAATCTGAAGTAAATATATCTATGTCCAAGTCTTTGGAGACTTTTAAAACTGAAGTAATATTAATATATATAATTCACATTTGTATAATATAGTGATTCAAAAATCCTAGTTTTATTTCATTTATAGTCCTTATAAAATAACCTTTATCTTTTAAAATGAAGCAGAGTATTTAAATATGTGAAGTAAATGTACTTGTTAATATAAAAATCAAAATACACTTCTAGAACTTGGGAGCCGAAGCACTGATGGGAGGAGGAGGATTAATATCCCAGTTTACAAAGCTGGGAATCAAGAAATAGTAGGTCCAGTCGAGAGCATAAGAAACAGAGATGTAAATAAACTGCTTACAAGTATAAAGCTCCCTACCAGAGGACATGCAATTCATGGAATAATGATATAAGGCGAAGAAGGGGAAAGGCATAATAGAAAGTATGAAAATAAATGAGATCCTTATTTTTCCCAATAAGAAGTAAATAAATACTATCAAATTTAAGTCAAGAAAAAGCAAAATGCAATACCTATTACTTATTAGCTATTGTGGTTGATGACTTCCCACTTTGCACCAGGCAGTTTCCCAGTTGCTTGGTATGAATTCACTTCCTTTTGGTGTTCACAATGATCCTATAAGAAAGGAAACTGAAGTTAACCTCAGAGAGGTTAAGTAATTTACTCAAGGCACACAGCTAGTGCTCGAGCCAGAATCCAAATCCAGGTTCCTGTCTCCTGAGCACACATTCTCACACTACTCCACCTCCCAATGTAGTAATATCATTTAAAGACATTGACTAACTATCTAAAGAAGAAGCTTTTCCTTGGGAAGGGAAGAGCAGAACCCTCTGTACAAATCAATTTGTTTTAACCATATGCACTTAGGACTGGATTGTTTTAACTCTAAGACAACAGAAGTCACTTCATAGCAGTCAATAACTCACAAGAATGGGGTGGTTTCTAGTGCCACCACCTTAAAGATGATGGAAGCGGCTGAATTAAATCCAACAAGAAATGTGTGATTCCTGCTGTGACAACTGTCAGTGTAGCAGACGTGTTTGTGTTGATGAAACCTAGTTCTCCAGAAAAGTAGGCATGAAAACAGAGTTAAACCTGAATAATGAGAGTGAACAGTGACCCTAAACAGACACGCTGTCCAGTAGAATCGTGCCCCCCCCCAGATGTGCACCCATGGGCTTCCATCCATCAAAGAAAGGAAGACCGCTTGCAGAGGAGGTGAATTCCAGAGACTGGCGTCTCTGCTCCTGCAAAGACAAGGATGCTCTTGAAGATGATCAGAGAAGTGGTCATAAGGGGGCATCCACATATAATAATAATAAAAGATAATGATTGCTATGAATCGTTTCATTGAGACAGGCTGAGTCTGTGAAAGGCCATGAGTTCATAGTAATATTCAAATAAGAGGACTTTAGAAAAGTGTGGCCAAAAAGAGAGACATAAAGGTTAGGAAGAATGCTAGTGGTTATGCAGGAGACGCAAGACGAAAGAGATATGGGATCGATCCCTGGGCAGGAAGGATCCCCTGGAGAAAGAAATGGTTGCGCACTCCAGTATTCTTGCCTGGGAAATCCCGTGGACAGAGGAGCTGGGAGGGCTACAATCCATGAGGCTGCAAAGAGTTGGACACAACTGAGAAACTACCGCACAACTGTACTCATCTCACACGCTAGTAAAGTCATGCTCAAAATTCTCCAAGCCAGGCTTCAGCAATACGTGAACCGTGAACTTCGAGATGTTCAAGCTCGTTTTAGAAAAGGCAGAAGCACCAGAGATCAAATTGCCAACATCCGCTGGATCATGGAAAAAGCAAGAGAGTTCCAGAAAAACATCTATTTCTGCTTCATTGACTATGCCAAAGCCTTTGACTGTGTGGATCACAATAAACTGTGGAAAATTCTGAAAGAGATGGAAATTCCAGACCCCATGATCTGCCTCTTGAGAAACCTGTATGCAGGTCAGGAAGCAACAGTTAGAACTGGACATGGAACAACAGACTGGTTCCAAATAGGAAACAGAGTACATCAAAGCTGTATATTGTCACCCTGCTTATTTAACTTATACGCAGAGTACATCATGAGAAATGCTGGGCTGGAGGAAGCACAAGCTGGAATCAAGATTGCCAGGAGAAATATCAATAACCTCAGATATGCAGATGATACCACCGTTATGGCAGAAAGTGAAGAAGAACTGAAAAACCTCTTGATGAAAGTGAAAGAGGAGAGTGAAAAAGTTGGCTTAAAGCTCAACATTCAGAAAACTAAATCATGGCATCTGGTCCCATCACTTCATGGGAAATAGATGGGGAAACAGTGGAAACAGTGTCAGACTTTATTTTGGGGGGCTCCAAAATCACTGCAGATGCTGATTGCAGCTGTGAAATTAAAAGATGCTTACTCTTTGGAAGGAAAGTTATGACCAACCTAGATAGCATATTAAAAAGCAGAGTCATTACTTTGCCAACAAAGGTCCATCTAGTCAACGTTATGGTTTTTCCAGTGGTCATGTATGGATGTGAGAGTTGGACTGTGAAGAAAGCTGAGCACCAAAGAATTGATACTTTTGAACTGTGATGCTGGAGAAGACTCTTGAGAGTCCCTCGGACTGCAAAGAGATCCAGCCAGTCCATCCTGGGGGAGATCAGTCCTGGGTGTTCATTGGAAGGACTGATGCTAAAGCTGAAACTCCAATACTTTGGCCACCTCATGAGACGAGTTGACTCGTTGGAAAAGACCCTGATGCTGGGAGGGATTGGGGGCAGGAGAAGAAGAGGACAACAGAGAATGAGATGACTGGATGGCATCACCAACTCGATGGATATGAGTTTGAGTAAACTCCGGTAGTTGGTGATGGACAGGGAGGCCTGGTGTGCTGTGATTCATGGGATCGCAAAGAGTCGGACACGACAGAGCGACTGAACTGAACTGAAGACACCGCCAGGCATGATCACAGAACAAAGGACTGAGCAGAGCTAGCCGGCTGCGGACTGGCCCATCCCCCGCTGGAGACAGGCAGACGAGGGCAGCCAGAGCCAGAAGGGGGCAATCGCGGCCCCAGAGAGGCATCTGATACCAAACTACAAGCAGACTTAGTGGCTAACCAAGCTTTCTTGGGATTCTGGACGGTCGACATCCACCGGGAGGCTCGCAACCAGAGATCAGCTCCCCAGAAGAGACAAACGGCACACCTGAGAAGGCGCACCCAGTTGTACACCCAGAAAACCGAATGGCTGGGACAGGGGAGGGGATGAGTCGCAGCCTTCAACTGGGGGCTACTCCGCGCGCCAAGCACCTGGTCACCTGAGCTGCTCAGACCTGGGACACGCGCAAAACTCAAGCCCAACCAAGTCTTCGCCGTTGTGGCGTACCCAAGAACCTGAACCTGAGTGGCTTAGACCTGGGAAGTGCATGCAAACCAGGGCCCGCATCAGACAGTTCCCGGCAGAGCAACCTAGAGTCTGAGCAGTGTAGACTGGGAAAGCACACACGCCCTGAGCAGGGGCAAACCCAGTGTGGCTGAATCATTGTGAGCACACGCCAGTGATATTTGTTTGCAGTGTTCCTCCCTCCACAAAGCACGACTGAACAAGTGAGCCTAAAAAATAAAGTCACCACCACCACGCCCCTTGAATACTAGAGTGGGTTGCCATTTCCTTCTCCAGGGAATCTTCCCGACCCAGGAATCAAACCCAGGTCTCCCACATTGCTTGCAGAAGCTTTCCTGTCTGAGCTACCAGGGAAGCCCTAAGACAGCAGAAGTCACTTTATAGTATTGGCTCAGAGGTTAAAGCGTCTGCCTCCAATGCAGGAGACCTGGGTTCGATCCCTGGGTTGGGAAGATCCCCTGGAGAAGGAAATGGTAACCCACTCCAGTATTCTTGCCTGGAGAATCCCATGGACGGAGAAGCCTGGTAGGCTACAGTCCACGGGGTCGCAAAGAGTCGGACACGACTGAGCAACGGAATGGAACCCACAAGAATGGGGTGGTTTCTAGCACCACCACCTTAAAGATGATGGAAGCAGTTGTATTAAGTGCCAACAAGAAATAAGTGTCACTCTTGCTGTGACAACTGTCAGTGTAGAAGGCATGTTTGTGTTGATGAAACCAAGTTCTCTAGAAAAGTAGGCCTGAAAACAGGGTTAAACCAGAATAATGAGAGTGAACTGTGACCTTAAACAGATATTGTCCAGCAGCCCCCCGACATGTGCACCCATGGGCTTCCATCCACCAATGGAAGGAAGACCCCTGGCAGGAGAGGTGAATCCCACAGGCTGGCTTCTCTGCTCCTGTAGAGGCAAGGATGCTCTTGAAGGTGTTCAGAGAAGTGGTCAGAAGGGGCACCACATATAACAGTAAAAAAAATAATAATAATAACAGCTAATGTTACTATAAACATATTTCATTGGGCCTTGTTGAGTCTGTGAAATAATAATAATCAAACAAGAAGACTTTAGATAAAGTGTGGCCAAAAGGGGGATATAAAGTTTAAAAACTGCACTGGTGGTAATGCAGGAGATGAAAAATGCAAGAGATGTGGGTTCAGTCCCTGAGTCGGGAAGATCCCCTGGAGACGGAAACGGCAACCCCCTCAAGTATTCTTGCCTAGGAAAACCCATGGAGAGGAGCCTGGAGGGCTACAGTTCATGGGGCTACAAAGAGTTGGACAGGACTGAGCTGGTATCTTTCTTTCTTTTCTTTTCATGATGTAAAGAAGAGTCAGTATAATAGGAAATATTTTGTTATGAAATAAATTTAATAAGAAGAGCAGTCTTGAAGTCTGTGGGGGATATTCCCTTCTGTTTATCTACACGAATGTTTATAAAGGATTGAGAAAGAAAGAACCCCTGACATCCCAAAGCTGGCCTGGTATCACAACAGGGTGATGTTCTTTTCCTCTTGGATGTAAAGGCTCTCACAGAACTCCAACTTCACACAGGGTCACCCTGAGAGCAGGAGTGAAGGAGACAGCAAACATGCATCACTGTGCCCCCACCAAGAAAACACTCCCTCCCTTGGTTGAAAAGCATGACTGCTCCTTCTTTACAATTGCACCTTTATCCTCACTCTGGTCCCCAATTCCACAGATGGAGTTACTGAGACTCACTGGTAGAACTGACCCCATTTCTCGGCAGCATCCAATCTAGAGTTGCCCCATATCTTTAGAGCCTCCCCCAAATCCCCTCCCCTAAGCCCCATCCTAGAATCTATCTTTCTACCACCTTCTCTCTGTGATGCCCAGGGTTGTCCCTCAGGAAGAGTAACCATCAGCTTGTCCACTAGTGAGTGTGCCTGGTAGCAGAGGCTAGAGGCACTGACCTTGTGGATGACAGAGTATTCACAGAGCTAGGCCTGCCTCCAAGCAGGTGGGAGAAGAGAACCAGCTGCTCCCCTGCCTCCTTCCCTGCCTCAAAGCTGCAGGACCCCAGGAGCCAGGACAGCCAATAGAAATCATGAAACATGAGAAGGAAAATTCAAGCCAGAAAGAAGAGGAGGGCTCTAGTAGAAGGGCCAGCTCCTGGATGATGCCAAAGAATTGTAAATGCATCATGATTCTTGACTTACCTTCTGTCCTTCCCTCCCATTCTTGTCCTGATCCTGACTCTTGTCTTGGGCCTCAGCCGGGTATGGATGTTGGATGGTGCTCCCTTCTGCTGGATTTCTATTGTGGGCGTGTTCCTCTTTTAGCCTCCAGTTCACTTCCTGGAAAGGCTGTTTCTGGGAAAAGGCAGGATTGTGGGGAAGCCTGTCCCCACCCAGCTACATGGCCAGACACAGAGCCTTTCCCTCCACGTGGGCAGACAGAGATACAACCAAACATCTCCCTCCACATGGTACAGCTCATACTCTATGCGCAGGGATAGGAGGGGTAAAGGCATTGTCAAATTCAAGGTCCTCAGCCCATCACCAGGCCCTGCTGATGCTCCTACTCCTGTCTTCCGCACCCTCCTGACTCCACAGGGCCTCGTCGAGGGGCCTGGAGGACTCCCAGCTCCCTGGACTCTGCTTCCCCAGCAGCCCCCAGGCCTTCGCTCAGGTTGCTGCTCCCCCTGCAATGCCTTTCCGCACCTGCCTCCCCAGGTAAAATGTTACCTGTAATTAGAGTTCCCACTCCACAGCCTCCTCCCCCTGCTGTCTCCCCCAGTTCCTCTCCAGGCCCCCTTGGAATCTTGCACTTCCCTGGTTGTGACTCTCTTTGGGTGGAGTTTCTGCAGCTCCCAGCACTGGGCAGGGGCCCTCTCTCTTCTCTGCTGCTCCTCCTGCTCCAGGGCCTCCAGGGCTCCCTTCACCCTCCCAGGCACAGCCTGGCTAGAGTACAAGGTGTGGGCCCCGTTACTGGGACATGAAGCAGCCAGCTTCGTGAAAACACAGCACCACACTTCTGTTACCTGCGGTGGAGTACTTAGATTTGTTTTCCTTGTCTGTCTTGATAAAAGTTTTCCTGATAGACAGTGTCATCACATTTCTGAGTGTTTCCATCTATGGGCATCCTGCACTTTCCAGAAGATCACCCTCTGCCAGTAAACTGCAATGTGAGACCTACATTGTCTCTGCTCTGTCATCTTGGTTTAGGAAAGCTTTTGTATGCACACAGACACACCTGCCTCCACATCCAGGCTCTGTCCCTGCTTAACCTGTGCCTCGGGCCATGACCTCACCTCCCTGAACTTCCATTTCCCTTCTTCTGTAGTGACGATCACCCTTTTCTCAGACAGTCGTCCTGAGGATGGGGAGATGGGCGGGGGTCCTACCCACCCCTTGCTTACCCAGGGGTCTTCCTCTGGCTGAGTGTGAACAAGATCCAGTTGTTCTCAGCTCTGCGTGCAGCCGCCTTCTGTGTGTCTCTGCAATAAACCACGCACACCTTCTGGTCCCAGATGTATTCAGAGAACCAAAAAGGAAGTGAAACCCTCACTTCTGAGTGGCTCAAGTTACCAACACTCTGCCTACCAGGCCCCACCCAGAACTATTTCCACCCTCCTGCTGCCCTCTTAGAGAAACAACCCCAGCCCTGACATCCCACGTCCTTGTGACACAGCCCACCCTGCCTCGGCTCCTTGAAGGAGACCTGCCACCAACACACCGTGAGTCCCTTGGCCAACCACTCCCCCACCTCATGGCCGTCTTTCCACCCCCTCAGCCCTCCCCACCCATCCACTCATCAGCCTGCCTGCTGTATTCACCCTCAGGCCAGCAGCACGTGGCGCAGTTCCAGAACACACCAGCTCCTCACCGCATACTGGTCACACCGCTGCTGCTGAGGGTCACATCCACGTGGCCTCTAGGGTTTGTTCATGCAGGTCCTTCTGCCAGGGACACCTGCTGCATCGAACCTGGAGAAACCATGCTAAGTCACTTCAGTCGTGTCTGACTCTGTGTGACCCCATAGACAGAAGCCCACCAGGCTCCCCCATCCCTGGGATTCTCCAGGCAAGAACACTGGAGTGGATTGCCATTTCCTTCTCCAATGTGTGAAAGTGAAAAGGGAAAGTGAAGTCGCTCAGTCATGTCCGACCCATAGTGACCCCACGGACTGCAGCCTACCAGGCTCCTCCATCCATGGGATTTTCTAGGCAAGAGTACTGGAGTGGCTTGCCATTGCCTTCTCCGGGAGAAACCATACTCACCCTGTAAAGCCAAAGTCTGGCTTCACCTCCTCTGAGAAGCCCTCCAGGACCTGCCCTGCAGAGTCCCCTGTCCCTGCTCTGATCCCTTGGTACCTGGGAGAGGGGCCTTGAAGACATTATGCTCAGTGAAACAAACCAGTCACAAATGACTCACTGTATTTTCTGTTTTGATTAGGTATGCGGAGCAGTCAAATTGATAAAGACAGAAAGTAGGGTGGTTGCCAGGGGTGGTGGGAGAGGGGAGTGGGGCGTTATGGTCTAATGGAGTTTCAGGTTTTTAGGATGAAAGAATATGGAGATGGATGGGGTGATGACTGCACAACATTTGAATGTATTTGATACCACTCACCTGTACACTTGAAAATGGTTAAGTCGTAAATTTTATGTGGTATATATTTTACCACATAAAAATGTAAACAAGGATGTAAACAAGAAAGAAAATCTCGTCACAAGGGACAAATACTGTATGACTCCACTCACGTGAGGTCCTGAGAGGAGCAGGTTCACGAAGACCAGGGGCGCAGTGGTGCCTGCCAGGGAGGGAGGGAGGGAGGATGGGGCGTTAGTGTGTGATTGGGACAGAGTTTCATTTTTGATGTAAAACATTCTGTGGATGGTGACGCTAGTTGTACAGCTATGTGGGTGTCCTTAATACCACTGAACTGAACACTTAAAAAATGGCTAAAATGGTAAGTCTGATGACTTGTAAAATTAATAAAAAGTTGTTAAAAAGCTGAAACTTTGTGGGAAAAACATAGCAGCACCTGAACCCTTTCTAGTCTGCAAAACACTTTCACACACATCATCGTGGATGCTATCACAACCTTGTGATGAAAATATTTATTATCCCCGTATCACCCAGGAAAACTAAGGTTCAGACTTGCCCTCCAAATGGGGAAACTGGGCTGGTCTTTCTGCCTCTTGTTTGGTCTATTTTCTAGACTATGTCATTTCCTTAGAGGAAGAGAAATCCTTAAACCCTCCAGTAGTCTAAAAATGTAATTTTCTTTCATAAATGATCCCCATTAGCTTGAGATGAGTCATAAACATCAAATATTGCTTGGTCTAAGAAGTGAGTCCAGAGACCCTAATCCCTAGTGGGCATAGGGAGCCTGGCTGGGCCCACAGGGACTCACTGTGACTGGTACAAAGTGTTAACTCACTCCTGGAACACTCCACCTCAGGGAGAAAGCTGCCTGAACTCTTCTGTCACAGAGGCTCTGAGGAGCATTCTGCTGTGTGCATGTCTCCCCGTCTTCTGTGAGTGACAAGAGGATTTGCCATCACGCAGCCCTCCTGGAATTCACCTCCTCTACCTTTTTGCTGTGACTTGGTGTCCTTGCTCATAGAAAGAGTGTGTAGCCTGCAGAGTCACCGAGAGGACGAGTGAGACAAGGCAGGGACCAGGCTTGGCGAGCGGTAGGTGCTCAGTCAACAGGAAGAGCTGTTTTCTGGGCTCACTGTGTCGGCATTACCTCCTTTTCTGTTTCAAAGCCCCGGTGACTTGTCTGCTGTTCTTATCATTCCTGTGCATGGATGAGAAAGCAGACTTAGAGGACCCATTCATTTCCCAAGGTCACAAAGCTGGCTTCCCCTCCTCTTCTTTTACCCACTGATCCGCGCCTCCAAAAGTCAGCTCTTGGAAAAAAAAAGTAAGTATAGACTCACACACAAAACCACACAGTTGCAAAAGTACTACAGAGAGGTCCTGTGTATTCTACACCACTTTTCCCACAGTGGTGATAACTTATATAACTACAGTCGCTATCAGAACACAACTAACTAGACTACAGACCTCACTTGAATTTCACCAATTGCTGCATGCTCTTGATTTTATGTCTTTGGGATGATCCTACGGCAGTTTACCACATGTGCAGATTCCCCATTTAACCAACATGGCAATCAACATACAGAGTGTTCTGTCGCTACAAACTCTCTGTGCTGGGCCTTTAAGGTCACCCTTCCTAGGTCTTCCCTAACTCTTGGCAACAACTGGTCTGTTCTCCACCCCTAGAATTTTGGCATTTTAAGAATATTTTATAAGTGAACTCAGGTATTGTGTAACACTTTAAGACTGACCTTTTAAAGCATTCACTCAACAAAACTGCCCTTGTGACCCACCCAACTGGCTGTGAGTATCAGTAGTTCATTGCTTTTCGTGGATAAGTGATCCTGGAACCATAAGAAAGGATCTTGGAGGCCTCTTCCACCTCCTCCACTCCACTAGGATTCCCTCCAGAGCCCCTGAATGTGCTTCACCTCCTGGAACCAGCAGCTCCATGCATGACCCCTGTCACTTGTCACTTTGCTTTCTGCAGTAAGAGATTTGGTCACGGCTTCCTCCTTTCTGCCCTGTCCTCTCTCCATCTGACCCTTCTGAAAGGTTGTTGCTGAGCCGTGAAAGACGCCGGGATTCTTGGCCTCCAGAGGAGAGGAATTCAAGCCGGGGCCAGTGACAAGGGTTGTTCACTCAGAGCTTTTGTGTTATAAGGTTTTATTAAAGTATAAAAGAGATAGAGAAAGCTTCCGATACAGACATCAGAAGGGGGCAGAAGTAGTAACCCCCTGCTAGTCTTTAGCAGGAAGTTATATAACTACCAGCAGGCTGCTAATTAGAGAAAGGAAATGTCTCAAAACTCAGAGACTGGCACCAGGCTCCTCACCCACAACATGCATTTTGAGATAACGGTGGCACGAGCTGAGTTGTCCTGGACCATAAAACAATTGACATGAATCTTGAAGAAAGGCAGATTTCCAAGCAAAGACATAGTCTCATTACCATAGCTTAAGAGAACATTTGCATGAGTAAAACATACTGGTTTGTAATGTCATTTTCGAGTCTTAGGCGAACTGGAACTGGAACTGATTTGAAGAAAGACAGAGTCTAGGGTAAATACACAGTTCATTAACATAGCTTCAGAAAAACATTTCCATGAGAAAAATGCACTGGTTAGTTCAAGGTTTGAGAAAAGTTAAGTTCAGGTGGAACCAGGCATCATCATGGCAACACAGAATTTTAAAAGAAACCTCCTTTTAAATTTGTATAGAGAAGGGAAAAAATCTGACACTTGTAGTTTAAAAAATGCCTGACACTTGCAGCCTATTTCCTCCATTTGGAGACCCCTAGCCTTCCTGCCTGTTACCCTCTCACTCCCCGTCCCTTCTCAGGATGTACTCTTCTGAATCTCTTCCCCTATCATCTCCACAGCTTTCTAAAATGTAGCATTTTTAAATATTGAGATATAAGTCACATAGCATATAATCACAATGGAAAAGTAGCTTGTAGTATATTCACTATGTATAAACATCACCGCTACATAATTCCAGAACTTTTCCATCACCCCAGAAAGCGTGCCCATACTTATTACAAGTTAGTCCTAGTTCCTCCTGACCTTGCCTTGGGAAGGCTGAGGGATGGGAGTTTGTAGGGATTGGCTCTTAATCTTGTTTGATACCAGGGCTAGGCTGGACCAGTCTGGGAACTGAGTCTTGGAAGCCTGAAGAGATCACTGATTCACAGGCCACAGTGTTGGGATCCCCAGGAGAGGGGAGGGCTCCGATGAGAGACCTGGGAGAAGTCAGTGTCACAGCCACAGATGATCCAAGCAGTGGTCAATTCATAGGGTCTGAACAGAGAGACAGAGTTCTGAAAGGATGAGAAAACTTTAAGCCTAGAGGAGGGATGAAGCCTAGGCAAGGTCTAGTATTGGTTGGGATGGGGATGCTGAGCTGCTGTAATGAAGGGCTTACAAAATATATTGGTATTATCAACAAACAATGTAGACTTTTTCATTTCAGATATGAAAATCCAAGTTGCTAGGTATTTGGGAGGTAAGTGGTAGGTAGGTTGACTGTTACTGCTCTGCCATCATTCCCAGGGGTTGTACATGGAAGCTGGTTCTCGTCGCACATTCCAGCCCAAAGGAAGGACAAAAGAGGACATGGAGCACAGGAATTTCCCTTCAGCGACATGTTTTAGAAGATCCACACATCATTTCCCTCACCTGTGATTAGTTTTAGCAATGAGGTTACATGGAGCTACAAGGGAGTCTGGGCTGCCAAGAACCCACCAAAAATTCAGTGCTTTCTCTGTAAAAAATAAGGACACTAAAAATGATTAAAGTATCCAATTTTATGTTATGTATATTTTACTACATTAAGAAAAAAGTTTTAAGCTTTTTTATTTTTTTAAAAAGGAGGGAAGGATGAAATTTTGGGGACAATTATAAGTCTTTTCTACAGCCACCAATGCAGAAAAAGCATGGCATTTTTGTGGGGAAAAAAACTACAAGATATTACCTGGTCAGTGTTCAAAAATTATTCAAAAAGCACAAAATAAGTGTTACCTTTTTTGTTGATCTCTCTAGATTAATCTCTATTCAATATTTTAAAAACCTTACAGGAAACTAAAGCTTTTTTATTTGCCCAACAGTCAGATAGTAAAGTTCAGTGACCTGCCGCCACCTCGTCCTCTGTCTCTGAATGCCCATTGTTGTCATATACAGGGGAGATGCTGTGACACAGCGTCAGATGTGACCTCTCTCAATCTCTTACAGTTCTTTAATCTCAATGGAGCCCCTCTGAGCATCTCACCTTCACCCCAAGAGGACCACAGCCAGAAAATGATCATAGACATTTCTGGGTTTTGTATTCACAACCACAATCTGAAAGTAAGATTTGGAATTACTTGGAAGAATAAGCAACAGGGCAGAACTAGGAATGAGGAGGTATCTAATGCCAGCAATCAGAGACCAGTAGGAAGTTGACTGCTCGGTGGAGGCAAGTGAAGAGGTGAGCACCTGCTGGGACCAGGGTGGACGGTCCACCTCAGGGGCCAGCAGTGAGGCGGGATGAGCAGGGGGAACAAGAGAGGCTGGACGAGGATGGGCGTTAGCATTTAGGCTCCACGGACACACATGGCCAGCTGGAGAGGGAGCAAGGACCCCTCCCTTCCACAAGGACTCTGGGATCAGTGGCCCCTGGGCTCTCATGCTCATGCATGGTGGGTGGTCAGGCAGCCCTGGGGACTGCTCCCTCCCCCTTGGTGGGCAGACATGGGCACCCTCCAGCACTTCTCCTACACAAGGTGAACATCAGTCCAGAGGACCTTAAGGGGGAAAACTGATATTTGTGGGTCCTGTAGTGGGTTAAATGGTGGCCCCCCAAAAAGTATGTCCATGACCTAATCTCTGCAACTGTGTATGGGACCTTATGTGGAAAAGGGTCTTTGAAAATCCTTTAAGTGAAACATCTTGTAATAAGAGCATTGCAGCTTATCTGCGTGGACTCTAAATCAACTAGCATCCTCGTCAGATACACACAGAGACAACAGAGAGTAGGGGGAGAAGGCCATGAAAAGATGGAGGCAGGATGCAGGGATGCAGCCACAAGTCAAAGAAAGCTACAGCCACCACCAGCTGGGAGAGGCAGGGAACATCCCCCCAGAAATTCTATGGGAGTGGGCCCCTGCTGACAGAAGGCAGCACCCCAGACTTCAGCACTGGCTCCACCCACCTCTCCCATCACCTCCTACTGCTCCCTCCCAAGGGCCTGAATGTGCACCTGCTTGGAGGCTGGACAGGTCAGCTGCTGGAGGCCTGGCAAGTGTTCTGTCTAGGAGCTTGCAGCTCTCCTGAGCAACCTTGAGATGTTAGTGGTGACTTCAGAAGGAAAGTGTGTGTTGAAGGTAGACAGCCTGTTGGGCAATTTGTAGGAGGCAAAGGGATGGAAGAAGTCAGACCCTTTCCTCCTGTGCATTGGCCACCCTGAGGCTGTCCCTGGGTGCTGTGCTGAGGCTGATGGGGAAAGGGTTCTTTCTGAGATACAAGGAATCCAGGTTCATCACCACCCTGTCGCTCAGGGCCTGTTCAGTGCCAGGCTCTGAGGGGACACTGAGACCCGAGAGGGGAAGGACAGGTGACCAAGTGGGGAGACCCAGGGCTTTGTCTTCCTGTGCTCTCTGGGCCCTCAGTTCAGGACTGTGGGTGATGGGTGGTCCTGTGCAGGGGAGGTCGGCCCGGATGGAGGAAGTGAGAAGGGCTTACTGCACTATGTCTGTGTTGCAATCTTGGTTTTGCAATATTAAGATTAAAAAAAGCCAAACTGTAGACATGTCAGTATAACAGGAGGGGCATGACCTTAGATCTATGTGTTTAGGCAGGCAGAGACCAAACCTAGAAACTTTGGGATTTTTAAATTCGCATTCCTAGGACTTTCCTGGAAGTCCCATGGTTCAGACTCTATGCTTCCACTGAGGGTATTGTGGATTTCATTCCTGGTCAGGGAACTGAGATCCCACATGCCAGGAGGCCCAGCTGAAACAAAATATAAATAAATAAATAAAAAAGAATAAAATGTACAAGTTGATCAGTTAAAAAAAATATAATAAAATCACATTCCCCACCTATTTACCCATGTCTTAAGGTCTGGACTTGGCCTCCACTCTGCCCACAGAGAGCTATGCGACCCTGGGCAAGTCACCTCCCGGGGAATTGTTTGTTCTGATTTCTTGTTTTTGAAAGCTGATTTCAGTCTTCCTGTGTGGGTTTGTAGTCCCTATGTGTGTTGAGGATATTCACTCGTATCTACTGTAAATATTGCAAACACTGTCTCCAGGTCTCTTGTATTCTGATTTGGTTTATGGTGTCCTTTGCAATTTTCAATTTTTAAGAGGTTCAGTGGTTTCTGGGATTTGTGTCCTGGTGAGAAAAGTTTCAACTCAGCAGCGTTTTTCCAGTATGTTTTCATTTTGTCCAGTGCGTTTACAGTTAGCTTTTTTTTTTTTTTCCTTTCAGGTTTACATTTAGGCCACTCTGGGATTCAGGATTGATTACAATATTTTTGTTTCTTCTTCCTAATTTTCGTCTACATCCTACCTTCTCCCTCCTTCCTTTGCCTTCTCCTTCTCTCCTGCTCTCCCTCCCTCCTTGCCTGTCTCTTTCTTCTCCTTAAAGGAGAAGGTACTCCTTAAAGGAGTCGGTATTTAACAGGTACCTACTGCAGTCAAAAAGGAACACACTCTTCTTTTGTGAGGCTCTGCATCTGGCCCTACAGTTGGGCAGGGACAAGTTTCTCCAGGGTCCTCCCTTCTCTCTCCTACCAGCAGCCTTTCCAGGAAGTGATCCCTCAGAGGCTAACAGAGGAGGACACTCCGGATAGGAATCCAGTAGAGGGAGCACTGTCCAGCATCCACAGGCAGCTGAGGCCCCAGACAAGGGTCAGGACCAGGACAAGAATGGGAGGGAAGGGCGGAAGGATGAGGTCAAGGGTGTAGCCACATTTACAAGTGTTTGGCGTGATCCTCGGGCAGCCTTTTCTGCTGATGCCCTCCTCTCTCTGCCTTGGCACTTGGTCCTCGTGTTTCATGATTTCAGTTGGCTGCCCTGGCTCCCGGGGTCATACAGCTTCCAGGCAGAGAAGGAGGCAGGGTACCAGCCAACTCTCCTCTCCCACGTGCTTCAAGGGGGGCCTGCTTGTATAAATTCTCTTCCATCCACATGTCAGAGCCTCCAGTCTCTGACACCAGACACACTTCCTAGCAAACAAGCTGAGGGTTAGGTTACTCTTCCTGAGGGAGAACCCTGGGCATCACAGAGGAAGACGTAGAAAGAAAGATTCTAGGGTGGGGCTCAGGTGAGGCAATTTGTGGGAGGCTCTAAGGAAACAGGGCCACTCCAGGTTGAGTGCTGCAAAGAATGGCGGCAGTGGGGAGCGGGGGAGTCAATGAGAGTCTCAGTAACTCCATGTATGGAGACCAGAGTGAGGATAAAGGTGTGATTGGCAAAGAAGGAGCAGTGTTGCTTTTCGGCCAAGGGAGAGGGTGTGGTGTTGGTGGGGGCACAGTGATGGGTGTTTGCTGTCTCCTTCGCTCCTGCTTTCAGGGTGACCCTGTGTGAGTCTGGAGTTCTGTGAGAGCCTTTACATCCAACCGGAGAAGAGCATCGCCCTGTTGTGACAACAGGCCAGTCTTGGGATGTCAGGTATTTTTCTTGTTTTATTTCTCAAAACTTTATAAATGCTCACATGAATAAACAGAAGGGAAAATAGCCATAGAATGCAAGACTCCTTTTCTTATTAAATTCAATTAAGAATTAAATACTTCCCATTATACTAATTCTTATTTGCAACAAAACCACTATTTTATATATAACTTTGGTGGTATATTTATATAATTGAGTACAATTGATTAACAGTATTGTTAGCTTCAGGTGTACAAAGTGATTCAGTTATACATATATATGTATCTATTCTTTTTCAAATTCTATTCCCATTTAGGTTATTAGAGAACACTGAGCAGAGTTGTGTGTGCTATACAGTAGGTCCGTGATGACTATCTAGTCTACATTTAGCAGTGTGTACATGTGAATCCTTTTTGGATATATTTTTTCTAAAATGTTCTAATTTTAATATTATTATGGACTAATGTCCTTTAACACACTCAGCCTGGTCCAATTAAACAAGATGATATTTATTTTCCATTATGATTCTATGTGGTGCCCCTGGGAACCACTGCTCTGAGCATCTTCAAGAGCATCCCTGCCTTTGCAGGAGCAGAGATGCCAGCCTGTGGGATTCACCTCCACTGCAAGGGGTCTTCCTTCCTTTGATGGACAGAAGCCCATGGGTACACGTGTGGGGGGGCACGATGCTGCTGGACAGCGTGTCTCTTTAGGGTCACAGTTCACTCTCATTATTCTGGTTTCTGTGTGTCATCATCCCTACGTTTTTAGAGAACTTGGTTTCGTCAACACGAACATGTCTCCTACACTGACAGTTGTCAGAGCAGCAGTTAGGCTTCTTATTTGTCCTTCATCTGATTGCTCCCACCATTTTAAGGTGGTGGCACCGGACACAATCCCATTCTTGTGGATTACTGACTACTATAAAGTGACTTCTGCTGTCTTAAAGTTTAAAAAATCTGAGTGCTGAGTGCATATAGTTAAAATAAATCAGTTTCTACAGAGAATTCTGCTCATTCCTTCCCAAGGAAAAGCTTCTTTCTTTAGATGATATTCTTACATTGGGGGACAGAATAGTGTGAGAGTGTTTGCTCCGGAGATAGGAACCTGGACTCGAACTCTGGCTGTGGCACTAGCTGGGTACTTTGAGTACGTTCCTTAACTTCTCTGAGCTTCAGTTTCCTTTCTTAAAGGGTCATTGTGAGAACTAAAAGTAAGTGAAAGCCTACTACGCACTTGGAATGCTGCTTGGTGCAAAGAGGGGAGTCATCAGCTACAATAGCTAATAAATGCTAGGTATTACATTTTTCCTTCTCTTGATTTAAAATTTTTGATATTTAATTACTTACCAGGAAAGAATTTCAGTTATGTTAATCCATTTTCTCATACCTTTCCCCATCTTCTCATAATATCATTATATTACTAAATTTATACCCTGTATTAGAAATCTTTGTAGTCATAAGCACTTTATTTAAACTTTTATTTCTGGGGTCCTCAGGTGCAGCCAGTATTTCCTGACTCCCCTCTGGTGGAAGAACTTTGAAAATGGAAAATTTTTGAAAACTCAAACCCACATCTCAAGATTAGAAAGATATTTTATTCATAAAGTGAGAACAAGATACATGGAAAAGGGACATAAATAATAAAACAAAGAAGAAAAGGAAATATTAATCCTTTCCTTCCTTCAGGGCTTCGTCTCCCTACTTCTAGCGGTGTACTATAATTTTCATATTGATTGACAACAAATCCATTAGTTCTCATGTTTAAATGCTCTGTTTTGGGAATATTCTGGCAGTCCAATGGTTAAGATTCCACTTTTACTACCATGGACCAGGTTTGCTATCTGGTCATGGTATTAAGATCCCACAAGCCACGTAGTGCATCCAAAATATATATATATATATATAAGTAAAAAGTCATATGGTAAAAAATAAATATATATATATGAAGGTGAAAGTGAAGTCGCTCAGTCGTGTCCGACTCTTTGCGACCCTGTGGACTGTAGCCTACCAGGCTCCTCCGACCATGGGATTCTCCAGGCAAGAGTACTGGAGTGGGTTGCCTTTTCTTTCTCCAGGGGATCTTCCCAACCCAGGGATAGAACCCAGGGATCCAAACCTGGGTCTCCTGCGTTGGAGGCAGATGCTTTAACCTCTGAGTCACCAGGGAAGCCCATATATAGATAGATAGATAGATAGATAGATAGATATAGATATATATAGATAAGTAATGGCTCAGTTCTTTTCAAAAAGTTAAAAATCAAACAAGAGTGTTAACAGGTTTTATCTCCAACATTTCCTTCATTTCTTTCAAACTATTCCTCGTATGATATCGTGTCCTCTGTCCCCACAGATTCTGGACTTTTTATCCCATTCTGGACTGATTTCTCTCTAGGTCTGCTGCGTGCCCAGCTAGGATGCTTGGATTCCCTTCTCTCTGGTTGATGTTCCTGCTTCCTGGATCCACACTTTTCATGGTCGTGTCTTTTCTCACTCCATAAAAACACGCACACCTCTCTCTCCCCTGCAGCTCATCCCCAGATAACTTTCTCAGAAGCAACTATGATGGCAACCTTTCCATTCCCTTTAGCTCCATTTCTTCTGTCATTTCTTTATTCCGTTTTCTGGAAGCTTCCTTTGATTTTCTTTTCCTTCCTTTCTTCACAGTCATTTTGTAAACACTTTATTAATTTCCACGATCTATTTTTGTTTGTTTCATTATTTATTTCCCTTTTCCATGCATCTTGTTCTCATTTTATGAATAAAATATCTTTCTAATCTTCATGAGACATGGGTTTGAGTTTTCAAAATTTTTCAATTTTCAAAATTCTCTGTTTTGTGACTTCTTTGGTGGTCCAGAGGCTAAGACTCCACGCTCCCAATGCAGGCGGCCCGGGTTCCATCCCTTGTCAGGGAACTCGATTCCACAAGCTCAACCAAGAGTTCTTATGCCACAGCTAAAATATGCCATGTGCCACAGCTAAGATCCAGCTTGGCCGAATAAATAAATAAATAATTTTTTAAAATTATCTGTTTCTTCTGATGTCATTTTAATCTTTTTTTTTTCCAGGTTGTCATATTTCTCATATGTCTGATCCAGGATTGCCTATTCAAATTAAAATGGATAAGGGTTGATGGGCGCATTTTTGTAGAGTGCTTGGACCAGGACCTGTGATTTCCATAAAACAGAAATTTTTTTCTGCTGTCTTTCCATTCTGATTTCCCCACTTTGCTGCAGACTTAAGGCTGCTGTGAATATGGGATGCACCATGGGACTGGTAAGCTTGTCCCCTGCTCTCCCCTCTGGCTCCCTCTCATCTTGGTCCCTCTCTGGGACTCTGCCCAGCAGGCCATTTTTCTTGCCTTTGTTCACTCTTGCTGTTTCTCTCCCTCTACTCTTCTCTGTTCAGCTATCACTTCTCCATTCACTCAGTCCTCAAATATGTGTTGAAGACTCTAGGCTCCTATTGCCACCATTCAGGACTTATTTATTTTTTTTTAATTAGCCACAGAGTGAGCAGAGGCAGAGTATGGGTTCTTGAACCCAAGGGTGGGTTGGAACCCTGTCTGTGCTGAACAAGGATTCTGACCTTGGGCAAATCACAAAGCATCTATGCTTCAGCTTCCTGGCTATCAACAGGGATACATGGGTACAGACTTCCAGCTTGTCAGTAAATACGCTTTATAATTTGTGAAATCTTAGAGCAAATACCAGTGTGGAACAAAATCAGAAACACAAACCACTCTCATCAATAGCTGTTACTGTAACTATAAGGACCTTTACTATCATTTCAGCCAGGTTTCAGAAGGGGTAGTTAATAAGTGCTTGTTTTAAATTCTTAGAATAGCACATAAACATAAGCAACATTTGCTTTCTTTCGCTATCTCCCAGCACAAGATAGTCACAACCAGAATCAAAAGAGATTCTGTCAATATAAAGATCTGCCACTTAAACAACTGGGAACTGGCGAGACTGAAAGGCTGGACACACCACACAGCATGAGTGTGAATGCAAACTGGTGCAGTTTCTTTCCAAAGTGGTGTGGCTCTAAGTATAAAAGAATTTTAGATGTTGATCCACTCAGATAGTTATTCTACTTCTGAAATAACTTAAGGAAGCAGTCAAATGCACGCAAAGTTTTCCACAAGAAGGGTGTTCTTTGCACTATTATTTACATAAATAATTAGAAAGAGCCCCAAATCTAACAGTCAGGGGAGGACAGCAGAGAGGATGGGGCACCATTCAGGTCCTCAGCCACCCAAGGCAGGGCTGCAGGGATGGGGGTGGGGCTGGTGGGACTCCAGGCCCTTGTGGGACAAAGACTCTTGCAGAAACAAGAAGGACATGGTCTGCGGGAGCTGAAGCACCAGGAACTTTATCAAGGCAGAGACTTGAGCACAGGGAGCAAGACATCATTTTAGAATGAATGAGAAGAGTTATTTACTGACAGACATATATCCACAAGTATATATTTTTGTACATTAAAGGGCACAGAGCAGAAAGACTTGGGTTGAAGTCCAGGCTCTGGAATCAGTGTGAAAACTTGGGCTGACCTAAGTTTAGGTGAGTTTCAGGAGTCTGCACGTCATAGATGCTAGATCAATATCACCTATTACCAATCAGATCGATCCTGGGTGTTCATTGGAAGGACTGATGCTAAAGCTGAAACTCCAATACTTTGGCCACCTCATGCTACGAGTTGACTCACTGGGAAAGACTCTGATGCTGGGAAAGGTTGGGGGCGGGAGGAGAAGGGGACAACAGAGAATGAGATGGCTGGATGGCATCACCGACTCTGTGGACATGAGTTTGAGTGAACTCCGGGAGTTGGTGATGGACAGGGAGGCCTGGCGTGCTGTGATTCATGGGGTTGCGGAGAGTCGGACACGACTGAGCGACTGAAATGAACTGAACTGAACACAACTGAACACAAGTGTTCCCAGCCTCACGTAATTTCCAGAGTATTCCTTCCTGTCTGTTCTTCTTTCTCTGGTTTTATTGCTCCTATAACTTTGCAGATGACTGTCTCCTGTCTTATTACCTTATCCTTGTACCCCAACAGGAGATCAGGACTCTGACTTGGCCTGGAGGGAGCCGGTGGGATGATGAGTAATTTCCTTAACTAGTGGCCAGCAGAGCCCAGGAGACAGAGAACCGTGCTGGGTAAAGTCTTTGGTGGCACTCGTGGCCATCCCTGGGGAATCCACCAGAGACCTTGCCCTTCACTGCTTCCTGCAGTCACTGCTCACTCATGATCAAGCCAACAGTCTGCTTTTTCTTCCCCAAGGGTGAAGCCACACTTCCTTCCATCCTGACACAGACAAGGAGCTGAAGGGACATCTCTGAGACCCCCTGCTGCCACCCTGAGCTCAGAAGACCTGGGGACTGCTCTGGTAGTCAGCAGTCTCTTATCTGGCTGGTTCCTACTTGTGACCCAGAACTGAGGTGATGCCAACTGACTGAATTAACCTAGAGAAGAATCAAGAACCAAGAAGGGACTGGATAAGCATCCTCGGGCCCCCCAGAAGAGTTGGGGGTTCCCTCACCCAGGGATCCATCCACAAGTCCTCCTTCCAGGACCTCTACTCGGGGAGCCAAGTCTAAGGTATTCACTTTCTCCCCCTGTTGTCCAGTAAGTGACTCAGAAGTGAAGCCAGGACATCGGGAGTGGGGAGAGCAGAGGGAGTCCCCAGGGCCAGGTGGGGTGTGGAGAGGAAGTTCCCCAGCATCCCTGGAACTTCTCCTGTCCTCTTCTTTTGTCCAATCTTCCTTCCAGATCCGGGAGGATAACCACAGAGGGCATTTCCTCCAGTTCTCTCCCTGCCTCCAGCCCAGTTGCCCTTCAGGCGTCAGCGGACTCTGAACTGAACCTCAGTCTGGCTTTTGCCACCTGTCACTTGTGTGATGTGGAGGGCCTTACCTGACCTCACCTGTAAAATTGGAAAAGTATTTCCCTATGTTATGATGAGGATCAAATATAGTGTGTGTCCATGGCCTGGGCCACACAGTAGGTCCCGCCTATTGTGGTGCTATCCCTTCTACCTGGAATGTGTTCATTTAGGTGGAAACCTCTTCCCTCCTCCTGAATCCCCCCTTCCCTGTTCTATGTTTAGACACCTGCCAAGTACTCTCATATATAAGCACCTGCTTATCAGGTGTGATACCTCAGGCAGGTACTGACTCTACTGATCTCAAATGCTTCCCTGCAGACACCCAAGTGCTCAGTTATTCCCCCATCCACCCCCACCCCAATCAATCAATACACAGATTTAGTGTTTTGGATTCCTTCCATGTGAGCCCTGTATTCCTTTCTCCCTTAGTGACACAGGAAAAAGAGAAAAATTAATAAGTCTTCATGCTGCAGGACAGAGAGAGGAAGAGAGATTTGGTTTTTCTTCTAAGAGGACACTGATCTTACTGGATTAAGGGCATATACTTATGGATGGCGTCATATCATTATAATTACCACCTTAAAGTCCCTATCTTCGTATAGTCATTCCAAGGCTGGAGGGACATTCAGGGCTTCATCGTATGAATTTGGGAGGAAGAACAGTCCACACAAAGCCCCAGGTGAATCCATCATCAGTACCTAAGATGACTACTGCTCAGGAGGATGAATTTTAACCGCTTTAAACTCAGTACCATTTACCTTCCATCATAATTTCTTCTGATGTTTTTATTTTTCTGTCTAGAAGGCAAAAGCTTTTTTAAGGATGTCATTGGACATTTTCGGAAAGAGTGAGCAAGGAAGAAGTGCATTTCCTACTCACTGAAGAGAAACCCTGAGAGAGTTCTGTGGCTGAGGCTGATTTATCCAGGTAACCCCCAGGTGTGACAAGAACGTCACCTAAGTCACCCAGATCTCCCAAAAAAGATCTCACCCAGGATAGCTTCCTCCTGGCAGGCACATCTCCTCCAGGCAGCATCCTATGAATGGGGTTGAGGATGTTCCACCTCAAGAATGCATGAGGAACATTTCCTCCACGTCATTTGCTGGCAGTATATAGCCTCAGGTTGAGAAGAGATAGAAACCTGCGAGAAGAGCAGGTTATGTGACTTGGGCAAGTTACTGAACTACTCTCTGCTTTAGTTTCTTTATCTGTTCAGTTTTATTGTGAGGACACTGAAACCATGCATGCAAAGTGCTTCATATGATAGCCGGTATAGAGTAGATACTCAATTAATGTTAAAATTTTAAAGCTTGTTGGAAAGACACAGGGGTCAAGAGCCTTTTTCCTGGAGATGAGAACCAAGAAGGATATACTTTGGAACATGTCAGGAAATCCTGACACCAGCATCACTTTGTGTTCCTGGGGATTCTGACTAGAGCGCTTTCATTCCCCATCTTAGGAACTGTACCAACCCCGCAGGATCCTGCTGGCCCAGCAGAGAGGCTGCAGAGGAACTGGATGGAGCTGGTGGGATCCTGGCTCTAGCCCTGCCCAGCTCTGGGGCTCTGGGCTTATGTCTTGGAGCCCCAGATCTGTCCTGTGTCCAATGGGAATAGCAATTCAATCTGATGGATTGTGGTGATGGCCTCAGAGTGAACTGCAGGGTCAGAGGTGGGGAACCAGCTACAATCATGAGGCAGGCCTGCACCAGGGTCAGACCCAGGGTCAGGGTGGAGCAGAGGGTCCAGGTTGGAGGACTAGTAGGCAGGCTTGGGCAGCAGGACGAGGACTAGAGTGAAGAGAGTGGGCCCCGAGGATACAGAACTGAAGGGGCTGTGACCCTAGCAGAGGTCCCCTGAGTGGGAGGGGGGAGCATTTCTTCCCTCCCTGACGGGATCCCCTCATGCTGGGCTAGAGGGCCCTGGGTGACCGGGTCCTCCACACCCTGCCTGGGACCTGGGTTCCCACTCCATGTGGGACCCTCTTCTAATCTATGTGGAGCCATCCTGAAAGTGGAAGGCCATGTGACTCAGTGAGCCCTCCAGGGTCACAATGAGTGGCTGTGATTGTGTGTCATTTGAGGGATTCTGAGGAGCTTCACGCATCCCCAACAAGAGGAAAACACTTCCTCCACCAGCTGTGCAAGTGCAGGTCTCTTCAGGCTCAGCCATTCAGATGGGTGTTTCCTCAGTTCAGTTCAGTTCAGTCACTCAGTCGTGTCCAACTCTTTGTGACCCCATGAATCACAGCACGCCAGGCCTCCCTGTCCATCACCAACTCCCGGAGTTCACTCAAACTCATGTCCATCGAGTCCGTGATGCCATCCAGCCATCTCATTCTCTGTCATCCCCTTCTCCTCCTGCCCCCAATCCCTCCCAGCATCAGAGTCTTTTCCAGTGAGTCAACTCGTCGCATGAGGTGGCCAAAGTATTGCAGTTTCAGCTTTAGCATCAGTCCTTCCATTGAACACTCAGGACTGATCTCCTTTAGAATGGACTGGTTGGATCTCCTTGCAGTCCAAGGGACTCTCAAGAGTCTTCTCCAACACCACAGTTCAAAAGCATCAATTCTTTGGCGATCAGCTTTCTTCACAGTCCAACTCTCACATCCATACATGACCACGGGAAAAACCATAGCCTTGACTAGATGGACCTTTGTTGGCAAAGTAATGTCTCTGCTTTTTAATATGCTATCTAGGTTGGTCATAACTTTCCTTCCAAGGAGTAAGCGTCTTTTAATTTCATGGCTGCAATCAGCATCTGCAGTGATTTTTGAGCCCCAAAAAATAAAGTCTGACACTGTTTCCCCATCTATTTCCCATGAAGTGATGGGACCGGATGCCATGATCTTCATTTTCTGAATGTTGAGCTTTAAGCCAACTTTTTCACTCTCCTCTTTCACTTTCATCAAGAGGCTTTTGAGTTCCTCTTCACTTTCTGCCATAAGGGTGGTGTCATCTGCATATCTGAGGTTATTGATATTTCTCCTGGCAATCTTGATTCCAGTTTGTGCTTCTTCCAGCCCAGCGTTCCTCATGATGTACTCTGCATATAAGTTAAATAAACAAGGTGACAATATACATCCTTGACATACTGCTTTTCCTATTTGGAACCAGTCTGTTGTTCCATGTCCAGTTCTAACTGTTGCTTCCTGACCTGCATATAGGTTTCTCAAGAGGCATGTCAGGTGGTCTGGGATTCCCATCTCTTTCAGAATTTTCCATAGTTTATTGTGATCCACACAGTCAAAGGCTTTGGCATAGTCAATAAAGCAGAAATAGGTGTTCCCTCAAGTCTCTTGAATTTTTAGAGGCTCCACAAAGTTGCACGTGGCCTTGGAGGGCAGACTGGTGAAGCTGTCATAGGTAAAGTGTGAGTTAGGCTGGTGATACACAAGATGTCAGGGTGCTGAGTGATGGGTCAGGAGTCAGGGAGGTGGGCTGGAGAGTCCAAGAGGAACCAGGGCTCACAGCACATCTCCTGCTTCCCTGTCAACTGGGGCAGTGGATGGACCCAGTGATCTTCCTCTGGGAAGATCAAGGAAATCAGGCTTGGGGGACAGCAGATGCCAGGCGAAACGATCGTTAAGGGTCCTTTTAGCTCTGAGTTTTGATATTTAAAAAAATTCCAAGTACAGAGAGTTAGCCAATCTGAAAATTCTGAGGGCACAATTCCCAGGACTGTCCTAACATTTGAGACCAATGGCAAATTTGGGAGATTCCCACAACTTACCTCAAGTTTAAGAATTCCCTCAAGGGATGCACAGACTCACTGAAAGCTGTCATGATCCCAGTTACAGTTTATTACATGGAGGGATGCAGTTTCCTGTCAGCCACAGGGCAGAGTTTGGGCGGGTTTCACACACGAAGCTTCCACTGTCCTCCGGACACGTTAATGTCCTGGATTCAGTGTGCGGCAGGGCACACAGAACACTGCCCTCCAAGGACACTCATCCTATTTAACAGATCATCCTGACCGATGGTCTCCAGCCCCTCCTGGAGGTCAGACTAATGCCCTAGAGTCCAGCTTCTCCAGAGGTCAGAACTGATACCATGTGACCCAGAGGCCACTCATCACCTTGTCAGACTCTCCAATGGCCCAGGTGACAAGGATGCTTGTATCAGCCAGAATATTCTAGGGGCTTAGGAACCACTGCCCAGTAGTAGCCAAGGGCAAAAAAATGTTGATGCCTCACTACACACTCAGGCCCTTGAGTGACAGTTTTTCTGCTCTAATCCCACTGGCCTTTGTTTATCTGTGGAGTTCCCACTCTACACACACTTTAGAAGTGATGGTGTTGATCTGCCGGTGAGATGTCTTTATCAAATACTTCTCTTAAGAGTATCCTAAGGTGACTTTTGCTGCTTTATTCCACGATTGAATATGTACATGGAGCATCTGCAATGCCCAAATATGTGTTTAATGTTGAAAAAATGTTTGCATTTGTAAAATTCTTTCCTGGTGATTTATAATAAAATCTGCAGCTTATGCAGAATAGCTCTTGCTGAACCTATTTTACAGACTAACATAGTCTTTCGTAATACCTTGACATTCGTTGTTACAGGGGAGAGGCAGATGCACTGCGTAAATATCTGAACAAGCTGCACAGAACTTGCTGTGGGGGACTAAGACAGGCTCCAACGAGGCCAGTTGGACAGAAAGAGGTTTCTGGAGAAGTTGCCTCAGGTGAAACGGAAACTTGAGGAGGGCATAAGAAAGCTCCGTGCACTGGCAGGCAAGGTTGACAAAGTGCACAGGGACTGCACCATCTCCAAGGTGGCAACCGCCTCTGCTGGCTCTGTGTCTTGCTTCCTGGGCGTCCTTGGCCTGGCTCTGGCATCCATGTCAGAGGGGGCCAGTCTGACACTGTGTTGGTGGGATAGGGCTGGGAGAAGTGACTGCTGTGACTGCTGTGTCCACCATCATGGTGGAAAGTAAAAGCAGGTCATCAGCAGAAACTGAAGCCAGTCGCCTTGTGTCAACTGGCATCAACACAAAGGAGGTGACTTTGGGGCTTCTACATAAGATCACACCCCAGATTGTTTCCTGTACAAAGAAACTCTACCAAGCCATGAAAGGCATTGGGAAGAATGTCCAAAACATCTTAGCAGCCCGTTCTTAGTGCTTCATGACCACTACTTAAGTCTCAGTCCAAATTGGCAAAGTCAGGAAAGCTTTTGGAAGCATAGCTGTTGCAATGTCCAAGGGAGCCCAGTGGTGCATGCAGTCACTGTAGATGTCTTCCATTTGATGGGTGTGTCCTTCCTGGTAAAAGAGGCAAAGCACTTGCATGAGGGGGCAAAGACAGAGTCAGTTGAAAGGCGAGGCAGCGGGCACAGATCCTGGAGAAGAATTTGGAAGAGCTCACCTGCACCTATGAGAGCCTGCAGTAGGGTCTGACACCCCCACCCTGGGACAGCGCAGGGACCAGAAACACATGTGAGGTGTAGGTTCAGAGCACCTTGTTAGAGGGGAAAGGAGGGGAGACAACACTGATGGAGCTGGGGGTAGGAATCTGGCATTTCTGTAGCTGAGCACAGCAGGGGGGAAAGCATGCAGGTGGAAGATGGGAGAGAGAAGCAAGGAGCCTGGGGCCTGGACTAAGGGAGGAGAGTGACAGGAGGGGAGAAACCACTTATTTTGGACTAAAGAACACTCTGGGGGCAGAACAGAGAGGCAGGGAGCTAGCAACAAGAGGCCTGGAATATGAAAGGGTTTGAAATGGGAGCAAGTCAAAAAGGAACAATAGCTGGGATCCAGGAGAAGCATCTGAGGCTCCTCCATCGCCCTCCCCAGGGTTTGCTGTCCCAGCAAGAAGAGTCTCCCCTGGTGGTGGTCTCTGGCCCTCCTTCTCCAGCATCAGCTCACCTTTGATCCCAGGAGGTTTATCTTAATTAGGCAGTGTCTTCATTCTTTCTTTTATTTCTAATTGAAGTATTGTTGATTTACAATATTCTGTTACTTTCACATGTACAGTAAAGTGATTCAGTTTTACATGTACCTGTATATGTATACATGTGGGCTTTGCAGGTGGCTCAGTAGTGAAGAATCTGCATACCAATGCAGGAGATGTGGGTTTGATCCCCGAGGAGAAATATCAATAACCTGAACTATACAGATGATACCACCCTAATGGCAGAAATTGAAGAGGAACTAAAGAGCCTCTTGATGAGGTGAAAAAAGAAGAGTGAAAAAGCTGGCTTAAAACTCAACATTCAAAAAACTAAGATCATGGCATCTGGTCCCATCACTTCATAGCAAATAGATGGGGAAAAAAGTAGAAATAGAGACAGACTTTATTTTCCTGGGCTCCACAATCACTGCATATGGTGAGTGCAGCCATGAAATTAAAAGAAGCTTGCTCCTTGGAAGAAGTTCTGTTCAGTTTAGTTGCTCAGTCGTGTCCGACTCTCTGTGACCCCATGAATCACAGCACGCCAGGCCTCCCTGTCCATCACCAACTCTCGGAGTTCACTCAAACTCACCTCCATCGAGTCGGTGATGCCATCCAGCCATCTCATTCTCTGTTGTTCCCTTCTCCTCCTGGCCCCTATCCTTCCCAGCATCAGAGTCTTTTCCAGTGAGTCAACTCTTCGCATGAGGTGGCCAAAGTATTGGAGTTTCAGCTTCAGCATCAGTCCTTCCAGTGATCACCCAGGACTGATCTCCTTTAGAATGGACTGATTGGATCTCCTTGCAGTCCAAGGGACTCTCAAGAGTCTTCTCCAACACCACAGTTCAAGAATAAGAAAATCTATGACAAACTTAGACAGCATATTAGAAAGCAGAGACATCACTTGGCCGACAATGGTCTGTATACTCAAAACCATGGTTTTTCCACTAGTCACGTATGGATGTGAGAGTTTAACCATAATGAAGGCTGAGTGCCAAAGAATTGATGCTTTTGAACTGTGGTGCTGAAGAAGACTCTTGAGAATCCCTTGGACTGGAAGGAAATCAAACCAGTCAATCCTAAAGGAAATCAACCTTGAATACTCATTGAAAAGACTGATGCTGAAGCTAAAGTTCCAATACTTTGGCCACTTGATGGGCCAACACATTGGAAAAGACCCTAACACTGGGAAAGGGAGAAGGAGAAGGGTGCAGCAGAGGATGAGATGGTTGGATGACATCTTGGAGTCAGTGGACATGGGTTTGAGCAAACTCCAGGACGTAGAGATGGACAGGGAGGCCTGGCATGCTGCAGTCCATGGGGTCGCAGAGAGTCGGACACAGCTGAGCAACTGAACAACAACAAATGACCCATCAGCCCCACTACTGGGCATATACCCTGAGAAAACTGTGTCGAAAAATGCACATGTACCCTGAGGTACATAGCAGCACTGTTTACAATAGCCAGGACTTGAAGCAATTTTGATGTCCATCGACAGATGAATGGATCAAGATGTGGTCCATATATACAATGGACTATCACTCAGCCATAAAAAGAGTGAATTTGAGTTAGTTCTAGTAAGGTAGGTGAACCTAGGACCTGTTATACACAGTGAAGTAAGTCAGAAAGAGAAAAACAAATATATTAATGCTTATACATATGAAACCTAAAAAAATAATGGTATTGAGGAAGTGACTTACTAGGAAGGAATGGACACACAGATGTAAAGAATGGACTTGTGGACACAGTGGAGGAGGGAGAGATTGGGAGGAATGGAGACAACAGTGTCAACGTATGTACTCTATCAGGCATAAGATGGATAGCTGGTGGGAAGTTGCTGGGTAGCACAGTGAGCCCAGTCTGGCGCTCTGTGTTGACCTGGAGGGGTAGGATGGGGGGAGTCGATGTATGTTTAATTATGGTGATTTGAATGGCAGAAACCAACACAACATTGTAAAACATTTTTTACATATTTAAATAGATTTTTAAAAAGAAAAAAAATAAAGTGAGTGGGTGGGAGGGGTTACTATGCTAGAATTTCCCACCAAGAAAGCGCCTGCCCACCACTGTCCCTCTTTCAGGGACGACACCCAGACCCGGCTGTGTCCAGAGGACCCCATGCTCCAGGGAGGAGGCGTCCTTGAGTCCCAGCAGCTCCTGTGAGGTCAGGGACTACAAGACGGGGCAGGGGGTGGGTGTAGCTGCACATTTGCCCTCTGACCCCTGTGTGTCTGTGCTCAGGGGCATCTATTTCAGCCTGAACTCTGAGTTCTGGGGGACGGAACATTGAGTGTGCAGTATTTGACCAAATGGACATTTGCAGGACATGAGCTGCTGATGCTGATGTTTGCAGGACAAGTTCTGCTGCCAAGCAAAAGCCCCGAGGTTGTGGCTGGCCCAAGGGTGGGGAGCTGCAGTTGACAGATGGACTTGATGACTACTGTCTGGAGTATTTTTGCAACTGTGCTTTTTTGTCTTTTGAGTCTGCAATTACTAATTTTTAGATGTCTCTGATTCAAGAGCTGAATGATGGGGGTGAGAATTAGTGGGTAAAAGAAGGGGAGGTGGTAAGCCCAGCTTTGTGACTTTGGGCGCAAATGATTCAGTGACTGAATCCTCTAAGTCTGCTTTCTCATCCTTGCACGGGAATGAAGAGAACAGCAGACAATCCAATGGGGCTTTGAAAGGAAAAAGAAGGAAATGCAGACACCTGAAGCCCAGAAAGTAGCGTTTCTTGTTGACTGAGCTCTATTGCATGCCAAGCCTTGTCTCTATTTGTCACCAGAAGCTACACACTCTTTCTATGAGTAAGGAAACCAAGTCACAGCAAAAACCTGGGGGAAGTGAATTCTAGGAGGACTGCGTGATGGCAAATTCTCTCCCCACTCACATACAAGGTGGAGACATGGACGCAGCAGAATGGAGCCCAGAGTCTCTGTGGGCAGAGACTGTGGGAAGAGTTCAGGCAGCTTTCCCCCGAGGTTGGGGCTGTTCCAGGAGTGAGCTGACACTTGGTGCCAGTTGCAGTGGGTCGCCATGGACCGGGAGCATATCTGCTCCCTATGGCCACTAGGGACTCGGCCCACCAGGCTCACCTCGTATGCCAGATACATTGGACAAGTTTAGTGGTATTTAATGTTTGTGACTCAGATCAAGCTAAGGGAAGATTTACAGAAGAAAATAATATTTTTTGCATATCTGAAAATTTAAGAATTTCTCTTCTGCTGGGGAAATAGCATAGTCCAGAAAAGATACCAAAATGAGATTCAAAGAAACCAGTCAGCTTCCCCGATAGCTCAGTTGGTAAAGAATCTGCCTGCAATGCAGGAGACCCCGGTCCAATTCCTAGGTCGGGAAGATCTGCTGGAGAATGGATAGGCTACTCACTCTAGTATACTTGGGTTGCCCTGGTGGCTCAGATGGTAAAGAATCTGCCCACAATGAGGGAGACCTGGGTTTGATCCCTGGGTTGGAAAGATCCCCTGGAGAAGGGAAATGCTACCCACTCCAGTCTTCTGGCCTGGAGAATTCCGTGGACTCTATAGTCCATGGGGTTGCAAAGAGTCGGGCACAGCTGAGCGACTTTCACTCACTTCATTTCAGCCAGCTTCCCCACTTTGGGTCAAGTCTGAACCTTAGTTTTCTCTTGTGACTCAGGACTAATAAATGCTTCCACCACTGGGTGTTGTACCATGTATCGTTATGTGTGCGAAAATGTTTTGCAAATTGTAAAGGGTTGAGGTGCTGTTGTATTTTTCCACAAATGTTGGGTTTTTCAAGGATTTTTTTAAAAATTTGATTATGATACAATATACATAACCCCAAATTTACCATTTTAGCCATTTTAAAGTATACAGCTCAGCAACCAGCCCCACCACCGCTCCACAGAACATATTACATTTTGCAGAACAGAAACACTGCCCCCATTAAACATTAACTCCCTCTTTCCCCCTCCCACAACTCCTGGAAGTGGCCACACGAATTTTCTCTTTGGACCTGCTTACTCTCCGGGACCTCACATAAGCAGATTCATACTGTGCTTATCATTCTATGGCTGTCTCATTTCACTTAGTGTAATGTCCTCAAACTTCATCATGCTGTAGCATATTCAGAATTTCCTTCTTTTTCAATGTGACTAAAATTCCATTGTATGTATTTGAAAGTGAAAGTCACCCATTGTTGTCCGACTCTTTGTGACCCCACGGACTATACAGTCCATGGAATTCTCCAGGCCAGAATACTGGACGGGGAAGGCTTTTTCTCCCAAGGATCTTCCCATTGTATGTATTTATGGCTTTTTTTCTTATCTATTCATCCCCTGATGGACCCTTCGGTTGCTTCTCCCTTTTGGTCATTGTGAATAATGCTGCTATGAACAGGAGTGTACAAATATCTCTTCCAGAGTCTTTTTTCAGTTCTTTTGCTGAAATTGCTGGATCATAGGCTGAAACTAAATTTAATTTTTTAAGGCACCATCACACTGTTTTCCACAGTGGCTAGATGTTATTTTTTAAGACTGTATCTTAGCACAACAGTGACAGCAGACAAGAATTCCCTTGGTCTCCTGACTGCCAGGAGGACAGAAGTGGCTGGTGCTCCCTGGCACATGTCCCAAACGTCTGGAGTGGCTTTCGGGGCTCCTGCTCCACCCCCACCCACTACTCCTCACCCCTCTTGTTTTGGGATCTGCTGAACTTGAATCTGCTTCCTCTCTCTAGGTAAAGCTTATTTGCAGTATCTTTAAAACCTAGTAGAGTGCCTTTCAGCTTCAAACCTCTAGTCCAAATCAATTACTCAATTACCTGTCTTAAATTAGGATCCAAAATCTTTTTTTAACTAGGGAGAAAAATTAGGAAGAAAGGAGTTTACAGGAAAAAAAAAAGACAAGATTCAAACCAAATCTGACACTGGACATTTAACACTTGCAAACGCCACGCCCAGGCCCAGGCCCTCCTGATGCTCCAACTCCTGTCTTCCTCACCCTCCTGCTTTCTCAGGCCTGATCCAGAGGCCTGGAGGACTTCTTGCTTTATATTCTTGGGCTCCAAAGTCACCACAGCAATCTCTTTTTAGCAAAGCAAAGACTGGGTCTCAGCCTGGAACCCTTGGGCAAGAGTTCTGACGGGCAGCTGCTCCCACTAGGGTCACAGTCAGCCCTCCTCTTCCCCATAGTTTCGTGCTCCCACATGATTGCCAAAGACCCCCTTCAGATCATTGCGGTGACCGCCACAAAGCATCTTTTAATTTCACGGCTGCAGTCACTATCCACAGTCTTTGGGTCTTTGCTCAGGCTGCCCCTCCCCTGCATTGCATTTCTCCACCCACCTCACCAGGTGAAAGGTTGTTGTTCAGTCCTTCAGTGGTGTCCAACTCTTTGCAACCCCATGAACTGCAGCACACCAGGATTCCCTGTCCTTCGCTATTTCCTGGAGTTTGCTCAAGTTCATGTCTATTGAATCAGTGATGTTATTGAACCATCTCATCCTCTACTGCAACCTTTTCCTTTTGCCTTCAATCTTCAATGATCCCAGCATCAAGATCTTTTCCAATGAGTCGGGTCCTCGTATCAGGTGGCCAAAGTATTGGAGCTTCAACTTCAGCATCAGTTCACTGGAGTGAATATTCAGGATTGATTTCCTTTGAGATTGACTGATTTGATTTCCTTGCTGTCCAAGGGACTCTCTAGCACCACAGTTTGGAAGCATTGATTCTTTGGCACTCAGCCTCATCTCTCATGCTGCGGCTGCTGCTGCTAAGTCGCTTCAGTCGTGCCCAACTCTGTGCTACCCCATAGACAGCAACCGACCAGGCTCCGCCATCCCTGGGATTCTCCAGGCAAGAACACTGGAGTGGGCTGCCATTTCCTTCTCTGTCATCTCTCATATCCATACATAAATGCTGGAAAAACCATAGCTTTGACTACATGAACATTTGTTGGCAAATCGTTAAATGTCCAATGTCAAATTTGGTTTGAATCTTGGCTCCTCTCTCAACTCCCTTCCTGTTGGCTGTCTTATCTGCAAAATCAGATCAGGTTCCTGGCCTGCATTACGGGAGGGAGCCACAATGCCCCAGGGTCACGTCCTGGAATGAAGCAGCCCTGATGAAAGGTCAGATTGACCTCTGGTGGTCCAGGCCCACCCCAGCCCCTTTTTATGAGGCAAAGCAGAAAAGTAATGGCAGTTCAACTGCATGATTTATAAGGTATGGACATTTTCAACCCAGTTTCTTTAACTGCAACATGAAGCCAACAGTTCCTAGAGCTGATGTGAGACTTAAATAGGAAATGTGTGTACAGTGCCAACTCAGACCCTGACACACACTCAACCCTTTGTTTATGGTGGTTTTTGCTTGGGAACCAGGCAGCACACAGGACTGACTTTCTGTTTTAGGGTTTTCTGTGAGATCTGTTTTCAAGGGAAAATAAACCAAGGTCGAAAAGAACAGCATGCTGTCAGCCTCTCCCACAAGCTTCTACATTGAACCAAACGGCATTAACCACCAAGGATTCGAGCCTCGGGGGAGTCACAGGGACCTGAAGGTACTGGTTCTGATGACCCTGATATAAGGGACAAGCCTAGAAATATCTGATCAAAAAATGGACACAGTGGCTGAGAGGTGGACTTAGGTCCCTCTCCCAGGTACCATGGGAGCAGAGCATGGAATGGTGTTCTATGCATGGGAGGGTCCTGGAGGGCTTCTCAGAGGAGGTGATACCAGATTTGGGCTTTACAGGATGAGCGTGACTTTTCAGCTGGTAGGGCCAGGTGTTTCTGGCAGAAAGACCTCTGTGAGCAAATGTCTAGAACTGGCATGGATGTGGCACTCAGCAGCAGCAGTATGACCAGTACAAAATGAGCAGCTGGTATGTTTGGGGGCTGTGCCATCTGCTGGTGGCACAAAGGTGAACGAGGCAGGCAGGTGGTGAGTAAGGATGAGAGCAGAGGGCAAAGGGGCCTGGAAAGGGGCTCATGGGGTGGGGGAGTGATTTGCCAAGGGCCTCACAGTGTGTTGGTGACAGGTTTTTGTTCATGGAGCCCAAGACAGGATGTGCTGAGCCAGGAAGGATCTGACATGTCAGGGCTAGGCTTGTTTCTCAAAGTGGACCAGCAGGAGGGTGGGATTAGGCCAGGGTGGGGACTGGTGGGCAGGATGTTTGTTTGATATGAATGATTTAGACGTGAGGGCGTTTACTTCCCCCTATTCTTCTCTGGGTATATCTGGGCCCAGTGTGCGTGGTTTACTGCAGAGACACACAGAAGGCGGCTGTATCTGCAGAGCTGAGAACAACTGGATCTTGATCACACTCAGCCAGAGGAAGATTCCTGGGTAAGCAGGCAGCGTAGGAGCCCCACCCATCTCCCCATCCTCAGGATGAATGTCTGAGAAAAGGATGATTGACACTAATTGACAGAAGGAAATGGAAGCTCAGAGAGGTGAGGCCATGGCCCGAGGCAGCAAGTTAAGCAGGGGCAGAGCATGGATGTGGAGGCAGGTGTGTCTGAGGGCTTCCTCCTGCCTTGGGGCTCCTAAACAGAGCAGAGGGAGGGCGGCACCTGCTCAGGTAGGCTCAGCTCAAGATGTGGACTCCTGAGACATAAGCCCTGACCCCAGAAGGAAGGTGTATATTCAGGGTGCTCAGCCCTTTAGGAATTTGGAGAAAGCAGAGGGGGTGGAGGAGGATGAGGGAGTCACACCATCTCTTCCCGTGGCCACCTTGAAGCTACCCTCAGGGTGCTGTGCTGACACTGATGTGGGGGAAAAGGGTTTCTTATGAGATGCAAGGAATAACGGTTTATTCACACACCCTGTCTCTGAAGAGGGACACGAGACCAAGCAAGGAGATGCAGGGCTTTGCCTTTCTACACTTTCTGGGTCCTCTGCTTAGGATGTGATTTTGAGTGATGGGAGGTCCTCTGTGGGGAAGACAACTCAGATGGAGTGTTTCCAAGCCAAATTTGGGTCCTCTCAGCCATGCACCTTCAAGCCAACCTACTGACACTGGGTTGTGATAAAAGAAACGGCAACATTTATTGCGGGGCACCAAGCAAGGAGTCCTGTCAGTTCAGTTCAGTTCAATAGCTCAGTCATGTCTGACCCTTTGTGACCGCATGGACTGCAGCACGCCAGGCTTCCCCGTCCATCACCAACTCCCAGAACTTGCTCAAACTCATGTCCGTGGAGTCGGTGATGCCATCCAATCATCTCATCCTCTGTCATCACCTTCTCCTCCTGCCTTCAATCTTTCCCAGCATCAGGGTCTTTTCAAATGAGTCAGTTCTTCTCATTAGGTGGCCAAAGTATTGGAGCTTCAGCTTCGGCATTAGTCCTTCCTATGAATTTTCAGGACTGATTTCCTTTAAGATTGGCTAGTTTGATCTCCTTGCCTAGAAAATCCCATGGATGGAGGAGCCTGGTAGGCTGCAGTCCATGGGGTCGCTAAGGGTCGGACACAACTGAGCGACTTCACTTTTCACTTTCACACATTGGAGAAGGAAATGGCAACCCACTCCAGTGTTCTTGCCTGGAGAATCCCAGGGACGGGGGAGCCTGGTGGGCTTCCGTCTATGGGGTCACACAGAGTCGGACACGACTGAAGTGACTTAGCAGCAGCAGCAGCAGTTTGATCTCCTTCGAAGGGATTCTCAAGAGTCTTCTCCAGCACCACAGTTTGAAAGTATCAATTCTTTGGATCTCAGCTTTCTTTGTGGTCCAACTCTCACATCCATATATGACCACTGGAAAAACCATAGCTTTGACTAGATGGACCATTGTCACCAGAGTAACGTGTCTGCTTTTCATGTGCTATCTAGGTTTGTCATAGCTTTTCTTCCAAGGAGCAAGCTCATTTTAATTTCATGGCTGCAGTCACCATCTACAGTGATTTTGGAGCCCAAGAAAATAAACTCTGTCACTGTTTCCATTGTTTCCCCATCTATTTGCCATGAAGTGATGGCAAATAGACTGGACTGGGTGCCATGATCTTAGTGTTTTGAATGTTGAGTTTTAAGCTAGCTTTTTAACTCTCCTCTTTCACTTTCATCAAGAGGCTCTCTAGTTCTTCTTCTCTTTCTGCCATAAGGGTGGTGTCATCTGCATATCTGAGGTTATTGATATTTTTCCTGGCAATCTTGATTCCAGCTTGTGCTTCATCCAGCTCGGCATTTCTCATGATGTACTCTGCATATAAGTTAAATAAGCAGGGTGACAATATACAGCCTTGACGTATTCCTTTCCCAATTTGGAATCAGTCCATTCCATGTCCAGTTCGGACTGTTGCTTCTTGACCTGCATACAGATTTCTTAGGAAGCAGTTGAGGTGGTCTGGTATTCCCATCTCTTTAAGAATTTTCCACAGGAATCCTGGTAGCTAGTGCTTAAAGGGCCCAAATTCCTGAATACCTTCCAAAAAAAGGTTTTCAGAAACAGGGTAAGGGAGACCATTGTGAGTGTGAGATCAGCTCATGGATATTCTTTTGACGAGTAAGTGATGAGGTAACCAGGATCAGCATCATCAAGCTTCTGGTTTCAACTGGTCTGGGGTCCACATCCTTGCAGTTAACGTGCAGTAAGCGTCTTCCACTTGGTGGTGCTTTTGGTATCTGCAACACAGCTCAAATGACATGATTGAGAATATTATCCATAGCTCTTGAGAAGGAAATAAAAGTTCTTGAATTTGTTTAATGGCTAAACAATTATTATTTTGTCTTGCTAACTCTCTTGTTTTGTTTGTTTCTACATTTTCTCACCTCTCTGAATTAGTTTATTCTTTGGAACTTGGGGGAGGCCTAGGATGCTGACATGTTTTTATGTAAATAAGGTAGGCAGAGGACATAGGGTGGAGGAGAGTTCTGTCCCGGGAAGGTCTCCTTGGGTTCTGCTAGGTCACATCCCTCTGTCCCGTGCCCCCTTTTTGAATACTCAATTATGAGGAGGAACAGGAATGGAAGTGGAAATGGAAATGGAACAAAATTTTAGAAATAGAAGTTAATTATAAACCTGCCAGAGGAACTCATTTTTAGTTTCCATTCTCTTCTCACCTCTCCCCAGATTTTGAGGTAATAAAGCAGTGACCGCTCTGGCTGCTTCCTAATGAAATGCGGTGTGGTCCTGCCACAATTTGGGGAATGGACACAGTGTTGGAAATAGTCCCCAGACCCAAGTGTAGCACCAATATTTTGTCTCACAAAAACAAAATACAGTTCTCTTTGATTGCTTCGTTATAGCACCTGAACAAATACGTGTAAATTAGTAGGTAAGGTAAGGATAATGATCAAAATGCACTATGTGTTATTTTCTAGATATATTCTCCTATTTTAGATGTCAACAAGGAAAGTAATTTTTCAGTATTTTCTGTTTATGCACCTTCTAGTAACCAAGTAACATCTTTAGTTCAGTTCAGTTCAGTTGCTCAGTCATATCCAACTCTTTGCGACCCCATGAACCGCAGCACGCCAGGGCTCCCTGTCCATCACCAACTCCTGGAGTTCACTCAAACTCATGTCCATTGAGTCGGCAATGCCATCCAACCATCTCATTCTCTGTCATCCCCTTCTCCTCCTGCCCTCAATCGTCCCCAGCATCAGGGTCTTTTCAAATGAGTCAGCTCTTCACATCAGGTGGTCAAAGTATTGGAGTTTCAACTTCAGCATCAGTCCTTCCGATGAACACCCAGGACTGATCTTCTTTAGGATGGGCTGGTTGGATCTCCCTGCAGTCTAAGGGACTCTCAAGAGTCTTTTCCAAAACCATAGTTCAAAAGCATCAGTTCTTCGATGCTCAGCTTTCTTGACAGTCCAACTCTCACATCCATACATGACTACTGGAAAAACCATAGCCTTGACTAGATGGACCTTTGTTGACAAAGTAATGTCTCTGCTTTTTAATATGCTGTCTAGGTTGGTCATAACTTTCCTTCCAAGGAGTAGCGTTTTTTACTTTCATGGCTGCAATCAGCATCTGCAGTGATTTTGGAGCCCAAAAAAGTAAAGTCAGCCACTGTTTCCACTGTTTCCACATCTATTTCCCATGAAGTGATGGGACCGGATGCCATGATCTTAGTTTTCTGAATGTTGAGCTTTAAGCCAACTTTTTCACTCTCCTCTTTCACTTTCATCAAGAGGATCTTTAGTTCTTCTTCACTTTCTGATATAAGGGTTGTGTCATCTCCATATCTGAGGTTATTGATATTTCTCCTGGCCATCTTGATTCCAGCTTCTGCTTCTTCCAGCCCAGCATTCCTCATGATGTACTCTGTATATAAGTTAAATAAGCAGGGTGACAAAATACAGCCTGGACGTACTCCTTTTCCTCTTTGGAACCAGTCTGTTGTTCCATGTCCAGTTCTAACTGTTGCTTCCTGACCTGCATATAGGTTTCTCAAGAGGCAGGTCAGGGGGTCTGGTATTCCCATCTCTTTCAGAATTTTCCACAGTTTATTGTGATCCACAAAGTCAAAAGCTTTGGCATAGTCAATAAAGCAGAAATAGATGTTTTTCTGGAACTCTCTTTCTTTTTGGATGATCCAGCAGATGTTGGCAATTTGATCTCTGGTTCCTCTGCCTTTTCTAAAACCAACTTGAACATCTGGAAGTTCACGGTTCACGTATTGTTGAAGCCTGGCTTGGAGAACTTTGAGCATTACTCAAGTAGTGTGTGAGATGAGTGCAATTGTGTGGTAGTTTGAGCATTCTTTGGCATTGCCTTTCTTTGGGATTGGAATGAAAACTGACCTTTTCCAGTCCTGTGGCCACTGCTGAGTTTTCCAAATTTGCTGACATACTGAGTGCAGTACTTTCACAGCATCATCTTTCAGGATTTGAAATAGCTCAACTGGAATTCCATCACCTCTACTAGCTTTGTTTGTAGTGATGCTTCCTAAGGCCCACTTGACTTCACATTCCAGGATGTCTGGCTCTAGGTGAGTGATCACACCATCGTGATTATCTTGATCATGAAGATCTATTTTGTGTAGTTCCTCTGTGTATTCCTACCACCTCTTCTTAATATCTTCTGCTTCTGTTAGGTCCATACCATTTCTGTCCTTTATCAAGCCCATCTTTGCATGAAATATTCCCTTGGTATCTCTAATTTTCAAGAAGAGATCTCTAGTTTTTCCCATTCTATTGTTTTCCTCTATTTCTTTGCATTGATCACTGAGGAAGGCTTTCTTATCTCTCCTTGCTATTCTTTGGAACTCTGCATTCAGATACTTATATCTTTCCTTTTCTCCTTTGCTTTTCACTTCTCTTCTTTTCACAGCTACTTGTAAGGCCTCCTCAGACAGCTATTTTGCTTTTTTGTATTTCTTTTTCTTGGGGATTGTCTTGATCCCTGTCTCCTGTACAACGCCACAAACCTCCGTCCATAGTTCATCAGGCACTCTATCAGATCTAGACATTTAAATCAATTTTTCACTTCAACTGTATAATCATAAGGGATTTGATTTAGGTCATACCTGAATGGTCTAGTGGTTTTCCCTACTTTCGTCAATTTAAGTCTGAATTTGGCAATAAGGAGTTCATGATCTGAGCCACAGTCAGCTCCGTCTTGTTTTTGCTAACTGTTTAGAGCTTCTCCATCTTTGGCTGCAAAGAATATAATCAATCTGATTTCGGTGTTGACCATCTGGTGATGTCCATGTGTAGAGTCTTCTCTTGTGTTGTTGGAATAGGGATTTTGCTATGACCAGTGCGTTCTCTTGGCAAAACTCTATTAGCCTTTGCCCTGCTTCATTCTCTACTCCAAGGCCAAATTTGCCTGTTACTCCGGGTGTTTCTTGACTTCCTACTTTTGCATTCCAGTCCCCTATAATGAAAAGGACATCTTTTTTGGGTGTTAGTTCCAAAAGGTCTTGGAACACAAAGTGATGTTGGTGTCAGGATTTTCTGACCTATCCCAAAGGAGGTCCAGCTTGGTTCTTATCTCTATGGAAAAGAACTTTGATCCCATCTCTTCATAATAAGTTTTTTTTAAGTTAGCTTTAAATGAGCACCGACTCTGTGTCAGCCATCTTGTGAAGCACTTTGCATGCATGATCTCAGTATTCTCCACAATAAAACTGTGAAGAAACTAAGGCCAAAGGTAGTTCAGTAACTTGTCCAAGATCACGTAACCTGCCCCTTCCTTACGGGTTTCAACTTTTCTCAACCTGAGGCCACTCACTGCCAGCAAATGACATGGAGGAAACATTCCTGATGGGATATTGAGAAGGAACAACCTCAATCCCAACCTTAGGATCCTGCCTGGAGGAGGTGTGTCTGCCAGGAGGAAGCTAGCCTGGGGAGATCGTCCCAAGAGGATCTGGATAAAATTCCTGGCACACTTGTGTGGTTCACCTGGACAATTTGGCCTCAGCCTCAAAACTCTCCTAGGCATTGGCTTCAGTGAGCAGGAACTGCAGTTCTTCCATGTTTACTCTCTCTGGGAAATACTCACTGATATCGTCAATAAAGTTTTGGCTCTCTACACAGAAAAAAAAGAAAACAGATTAGAAGAAATTATGGTGGAACATAAATGGTAATGAGTTTAAAGTGGCTCAGCAGTAAAAAATCTGCCTGCAATTCGGGACACATATGAGTCGCAGGTTCCACCCCTGGATCAGGAGTATCCCCTGGAGGAGGAACTGGCAGCCCACTCCAGTATTCTTGACTGGAGAATCCCATGGCAAGGGGAGCCTGGACACAACTGAGTGACTGAGCAAACAAGAACACACGTAAAGTGGTTCAAGTTCACCTTCCTGAGCAAAAGTCAGCTGGGGTACTATTAATGGATTCACCTGGGGTTACAGGTAGACTGTTCCCCTGCCCCTAATTCATAAATTGAAATCCTGACCCATCCTTCCCCCTGCAATGACTGTATTAGGAGATAGGGCCTTTAAGGTAGAAACCAGGTAAAATGAGACCATAAATGCAGAGTCCTAATCCAATAAGATTGGTGCCCTTATTAGAAGACACATCAGATTTCTTTCTCTCTCCCTCTACCCCCTCAGCAGGAGGGCTTCTAAATTTTTCTCTTTTTCCTGCATCACTAAGGGAGAAAGGAAACTAGAACTTGCCTGGAGGGAACCCACAGAATTAACTCTGTATTGATTGATTGGGGGGGAGGTGGGGGGGGAACATTTGAGCACCTGGGTATCTGCAGGGGTGCTGGAGATCAATAGGACCAGCATCTGCCTGAGGCAGTCACACCTGGTAAGCAGGTGTTTATATTTGGGAGCACTGGGAAGATGCCCTAACACAGCATGGTGGGGGGATTCTAGAGAAAGAGATTTCCACCTGAAACTAACACATTCCAGGTAGAGGGGACAGCGGCACACTAGGCAGGACCTACTGTGCGGCAGACACTGGCCCAGGACATGGACACACATGATATTTCACCCGCATGAGCACATAGGGAAACATCATTTCCATTTCACAGGTGAGGTCAGTTAAGGAGCTCCAGGTCACACAGGTGGGATGTGTAAAGGCCAGACTGGGGTTTAGTCCAGGGTCCGCTGACCCTCACAGAGCAGTTGGTGGACAGCAGGGCAAGAGCTGGAGGAAACAGCCTCTGTGGTGACGCCCCAGCGCCTGGGAGCAGGAGGAGGCTGAGACGAAGGGAGAGGCAGGAGAAGCTCCAGGGATGCTGGGAGGCCACCTTCCCAGCCCCTCCTGGCCTTGAGGACTCCCTCTGCTGTCCCACCCCCTGTCCTGCCCTCACCTCTGAGTCAGTTGCTAGATGACAGTGGGAGAGGAAGTGAGCACCTTAATGATGCTCTGTTGAGAGAACCAACCCTACTTCCTTTTAGGTTCCCTGGCCTCGGGGACTCCCTCCTGGCCTTGGGGACTCCCTCTGCTGTCCCACCCCCTGTCCTGCCCTCACCTCTGAGTCAGTTGCTAGATGACAGTGGGAGAGGAAGTGAGCACCTTAATGATGCTCTCTTCAGAGAACCAACCCTATTTCCTTTTAGGTTCCCCAGAAAGGAGTCATCATGGGCAGAGAAACAGGGTTGGCCCTCTCTTGTAGACTCTCCTGAGTTAAGACTCTGGACTTCCTGTAAAAGTCCTCCAAAACAGACCTATTGTCAAGTGGAAATAAGTTGAGGTAGAAAAGAGCAGTGTGTTCTCAGCCCTTCCTGTGAACTCTGCATCCATCCAAATGGCCTTGATCACCCAGCCTGGGCCACTGGGACCAAAGTCACTGGTGTCATTGTTGCCCTCATGGACAAGACTACAGGGACCTAGACATCACCAACTCAATGGACATGAGTTTGAGCAAGCTCCAGGAGTTGATGATAGACAGGAAAGCCTGGTGTGCTGCAATCCATGGGACTGCAAAGAGTTGGACAGACAACTGAGTGACTGAACTGAACAGAACTGAGACTATAAGGGTTGTGGGTAACATGCACAAAATGGTTAAGCAGTGGACTTAGGGTCCCCTCCCAGGTACCATGGGAGCGGAGCAGGGGACTTCTGGGGATTTCTCAGATGAAGTGATGCCAGGACTGGGCTTTGAAAGATGAGCATAACTTTGCCACGTGGTAGGAGCAGGTGTTTCTGGAAGAAGGATCTGAGGGAGGAGTGTTCTCTGGAACCCGCATGAGTGTGCCCCTCAGCAGCAGGAGTATGACCAGTATGCAGTGAGCAGCTGGTATCTTCGGGGACTGTGCAAAGTGCTGGCAGTGCGAAGGTGAATAAGGCAGGCAGGCTGGTGAGTGAGGGTGGATGGAGAGGGTGGAGGGGCGAGGAAGAAGGCCGTGGAGTAGACAGAGCACTGTTGGCAAAGGGGCTCACAGTCTGTTGGTGGCGGGTCTTCCTTCACAGAGCCCAAGGCACAGTATATTCGGCCATGAAGGACTCCACAGGACAGGACTGGACTTGCGTATCTAAGGGAGTCAACAGGGAGGATGGAATTAGCTCAGGGTGGGGCCTGGTGGGCCGGGTGTTTGTTTAATCTGAGCAACCCAGATGTAAGGATGTTCACTTTCCCTTTTGCTTCTCCAGGTATGTCTGGGCCCAGAGGGTGTGTGTGGTTTATTGCACAGCTGGTGGCTGCATCTGCAGAGCTGAGAACAACTGGATCTTGTTCACACTCAGCCTGAGGAAGACTCCTGGGTAAGCAGGAGGGGTAGGACCCTGCCCATCTCCCCATCCTCAGGACAGCTGTCTGAGAAAAGATGATTGTCATTAGTTGACAGAAGAAGGAAACAGAAGCTGGAAATAGAGCTCAGAGAGATGAGGTCATGGCCAGCGGGGCAGATTAAGCAGGGGCAGGTGTGCCTGATGGCTTCCTCCCACCCCTGAGGCCCCTAAACCGTGCAGAGGGAGGTCGACACTTGCTCAGGTTGACACTGGGCTCAGCTCAGGATGTGGACTCCTGAGGTGTGAGCGGTGACCCCAGAAGGAAGGTGGGTGTTGGGGGTGCTCAGGCCTTTGGGAAATCTGGAGAAAGCAGATGGGTAGGGGATAGGAGAATCAAAGCCTCTTCTTCTATGGCCTGGCCACCTTGAGGCTGCCCCCAGGGTGGGGAAAAGGTTCCTTTTGAGATACAAGGAATCCAGGTTCATCAGCACCCTGTCTCTGAGTGCCTGCTCAGAGGGAAACTGAGGCCTGAGGGGAGGGGCAGGAGACCAAGTTGGGAAATGCAGGGCATTGCCTTCCTGTGCTCTCTGGGTCCTCAGCTCGGGGCTGCCCGTATGGTTGATCACATGTGGGGAAGATGGTCCAGATGGAGGAAGTGAGAAGGGCTTGCTACACCATGTCAGTGTTATGATCCTGGTTTTGCAATATTAAGATAAACAGTCACACTGTAGACACGTTAGTGTAACAGGAGGGGTATAGGCCTAGATCTATGTGTTTAGGCAGGCAGAGATAAACTTAGGAACCTTGGAGTTATTGAAACCATATTCCTGGGCCTTCCTTGGTGGTCCAGTGGTTAAGACAACCTGTGTCCACTGAAGGGTTGTGGGTTCAGTCCCTGGTTGGGGAATTAAGATCCCACATAGTGGGCAGTGCAGCTAAGAAAGGAAAAAGAAAAAAAGAAAAACAGGGCGTACAATTTGATCAGTTGAAATAAAATTTTAAAAAATCACATTCCCTACTTACATACCAGTGTCAGAAGGCCTGTTTGGCCTCTACCCTGCCCATGGAGAGGTGTGTGGCCCTGGACAAGCCACCTCCCCAGGGAGTGTTGTTCAGTTCTCTTACCCAGTTTTGAAAGCTGGTTTCAGTCTGCTCATATGGGTTTGTAGCTTCTCTGTGTGTTGGGCATAGTCACCGTTTTTTTACTCTAAGTATTGCAGACATTGTCTCCAGATCTCTTGCATTTTGATTTGGTTTACGTTGTCCTTAGCAATTTCTAATTTTTAAGAGGTCCAGTGGTTTCTGGGATTTGTGTCTTGGTGAGAGTTTTCCTCAAGTGAGCAGAATTTTTCCAGTGTGTTTTGCATAATGTTTTCATTTCTTCCAGAATGTTGTAGATTTTTTTTCATTCTGGTTTACCTTTAGATCCCTTTAGGTTTCATTAATTGATTAGAGCTTCTTCTTTCTTCTCCTTCCGCCTTCGACCTTCTCCCTCCTTGTTTTTTTCTCCTCCTCCTCTCTGCTTTCCCAGACTCCCTACCTACCTTCCTTCCTGCATGTCTGCTGCTTTATCTCCTTAAAGCAGGATTTACTTAACAAACAGGTACCTACTGCAATCAAAAAGGAATACACTGTTTATTTTCTGCCTTTAAAGGAGCCTCCAGAGCAGTAAGGCATTATTCAGATTTGAGCAGGAGCCCATGTCTTTCCACAATTCTCTCTTCCTCTTTCTCCTCCTGTAAAAATATCATGGCTGGAGTAAGGAGACATGAGGAAATACAGGTGTTTCCTGCCACCTGAAAGTACAGTGTTCCTACTCCAGCTTTCCTAAACCAAGATGGCGTAGTGTGAAAAGGATGTAGGCCTCACTTCACAGTTTACTGGCAGAGGGTGATCTTTTGGAAAGCAAGGGACGCCCATAAATGGAAACACTCAGAAATCTGATGGCACCCTCTGTCAGAAAGAGCATCTTTCAAGACAGACAAGGAAAACTAATGGAATTACCCAACTGCAGGTAAAAGAGGTGTGGTGCTGTGTCTTCAAGAAGTTGGTGGTTTCATGTCCCAGGAACGGGTCCCACACCTTGTATTTTAGCCAGGCTGTTCCCAGGAGGGTGAAGGGAGCCCTGGAGACCCAGGAGCAGGAGAAGCAGCAGAGAAGAGACATGGCACCTGCCCAGTGCTGGGAGCTGCAGAAACCCCACACAAACAAACCCGCAACCAGGAAAGTGCAAGATTCCAGGAGAGACTGGATAGGAACTGGGGGAGACAGCAGGGGAAGGAGGCTGTGGAGTGGGAACTCTAATTACAGGTAACATTTCACCTGGTGAGGCAGGTGCGGAAGGGCATTGCAGGGGGAGCAGCAACCTGAGCGAAGGCCTGGAAGCTGGGGGGAATCAGAGTCCAGGGAGCTAGGAGTCCTCCAGGCCCCTCGACCAGGCCCTGAGAAGCAAGGAGGGTGAGGAAGACAGAAGCAGGAGCATCAGGAGGCCTGGTGATGGGCTGAGGTCTCTGCACTTGATCCTGCCCTAAGCCCTCCTTCCTGTCCAAGGTGGATAACTTGCAGCCACAAGAGGGAGATGTTTGGTGAGGATCTCTGCCCACATGGAGGGGAGGCCACTGCATCTGGCCATATAGTTGGGAGGGCACAGTCTTTTCAGGGTTCTCTTCTCTCCCACTGATAGGCTTTTCGGGCAGTGACCAATCAGAGGCTAACAGAGGAGGACACCCCAAGTAGTAATCCAGCAGCGGAAGCACTGTCCAGCATCCACAGCCAGCTGAGGCCCCAGACAAGGGTCAGGACCAGGGCAAGAACAGCAGGGCCGGATGGAAGAATAAGCCATGGGGCATGACGCATTTTCAAGTGTTTGGCGTCATCAGGACCAGCCCTCTCTGCCTCACCCTCCTCCTCTCTCTGCCTTGGCTGTTGGTCCTTGTGTTCCCAATTTCAATTGGCTGCCCTGGCTCCTGGGCTCCTGCAGCTTCGAGGCAGAGAAGGAGGCAGGGACCAGCCAGCTCTCCACCCCACGTGCCTGGAGACGGGCTTGTCTGTGTCAATTCTCTCCCATCCACAAAGTCAGTGCCCACAGCCTCTGTCACCAGGTATACTCCCTAGTAACCAAGCTGATGGTTACTACTCTTGAGGGGAACCCTGAGCATTGCAGAGTGAAGGTGATAGAAAGATTCTGGGATCGGGGCTCAGGTTAGGGAGTTTGGAAACTCTAAGGGAAAGTGAAAGTGAGGTCCCTCATACATGCCCAACTGTTTGCGACCCCATGGACAGTAGCCTGCACCAAGCTCCTCTGTCCATGGGATTTTCTAGGCAAGAGTACTGGAGTGGGTTGCTGTTTCCTTGGACAAATTACAGAACATCTATGCTTCAGCTTCCTTAGCTGTAAATGGGGATACAGTGGTACATACCTCCTGGTTATCAGAACAATATAGATTATAAATTATAATTTATAAAGTCTTAGAGTAACTACCAGTGCAGAGCAAAATCAAAAATACAAACCACTCTCATGAGTAGCTGTTACTGGAACTATAAGGACCTCTACTATCATTTCAGTCAGGTCTCAGGAAGAATACTTAAATAAGTACTCTTTTACCTTCTTAAAATACTGCCTAAGTGTAATTAACATGCTCTCTTTTCTCATCTCCCAACACAAGATAGTCACAGCCGGAACCAAAAGAAGTTCTCTCTCTATAAAGATCTGCTATTAAAACAAGAACAGAGACGAGACAAAGGATGATCAGCATCACATATGATATGTGTCAATGTAAATTTGTACAGTTTCTTTGCATCACAAAGTAGCTTAAGTATGAAAAAATGTTAGGTGCTGATACACTTGGATCCAGTCATTCTACTTCTAGAAATAGCTTAACAAAGGAATCTTAAATGTAGGCAAAGTTTTATACAAGAAGAGTGTTCTTTGCACTATTATTTACATAAAGAATTAAAAACAGCCTGAAGTCCAACCATCAGGAGTGGATAGCAAAATGACACCATTCCGGTCCTCCGCTGACCAGGGCAGGGCTGCAGGGACTGGAGTGGGGCTGACGGGACTCCAGAAAAAAGGTTTGTGGGCTGAAGGCTATAGCAGAAGCGAGGAAGATGTGGGCTGTGGGAACTACAGCAGCAGGGACTTTATCAAGGCAGAGACTCGAGCATAGGGTGCATGACATCATTTTGCAATAAAAAGAGTCATTTTCCGATTAACATACATCCACAAATAGGCATTTTTGTACATTAAATCAAGTAGAGCATAGTCATAAAAAACCTGGATTTGGATCAGAAAGACGGGTTCAAGGCCGGGCTCCACAGGAATGTGAAAACTTGGACTGACCTAAGTGTAGGTGAGTTTCAGAAGCCTGCACGTCATAGACAGTGCGTCATAACACCTATAACCAATTAGTAACACAAGCGTTCCCAGTCTCATGTAGTTTCCAGAATATTCCCTTCCTACCTGTTCTTCTGTCTCTGGTTTCATTGCTCCTATAACTTCACAGATGGCTGTCTCCTCTCTGATTATCCTCTCCTTGTGCCCCAACAGGAGAGCAGGACTCTGACTGGGGAGGACGGTGGGAGGATGAGTAACTTTCCTTAACCAGTGATCTGCAGAGCCCAGGGGTCAGAGAACCACGCTGGGTTAAGTCCACGGTGGCACTGGTGGCCGGCCCAGGGGAAACCTCCCAGGAGCTCACTCCTCCTTGCTCCCTACAGCCACTGCTCACCCATGATCAAGCCCACAATCTGTTTTCTCTTCCCCAAGGGTGAAACGACACCTTCTTCCAGCCTGACACAGGCGGGTGAGATCTCTGAGACCTTGCTGCTGCCACCATGAGCTCAGAAGATCCCAGTAACCACTCAGGTAGTCAGCCACCTCGTCTATGGCAGGTTCCTACTTGTGAGCCAGAATCGAGGGTGGTGCCTCAAGGCCAAATTAACCTACCGAGTAATCAAGAACCAAGAATTGCGTGATAAGCATCCCCCAGAGAGGCAGTGGGGAGTCCCCGAACACTTGGCGGTCTGTCCCCATAGACTCTGTCCTGGTCCTCTTCTCAGGGAGCCATAGCCAAGATGATAACTTCCTCCCCGTGCCTCGTAAATCCCAGTTAATGACTCAGAAGAGAGGCCAGGACAGCCCATGGAGTGGGGTGGGCACAACGGAGGAAGTCCCCAAGGCCAGGCGGGACAGGGAGACGAGGTCCCCTGGAGCTTCTGCTGCCCTCGCCCTTGGTCCAAGCCACATTCTGCTCCCAGACCCTGGGGTGTGAACACAGAGGTAGTTTCCTCCACTTCTCGCCCTGTGGCCCACCCAGCTGCTCTGTGAGGGTCAGCGGATTCTAAACTGAACCCCAATCTAGCTATGCTGCCTCCCACACCTGCCTCCCAGATCTGGAGCACCTTACCTGGCCTAACCTGTAAAATGAGAAGAATATTTCCCTATATTGTGATGAGGATCAAACATGTGTGTCCATGGCCTGGACCAGGGCCTACCACATAGTAGGTCCTGCCTAGTGTGGTGCTGTCCTCTCTCCCTGGAATGTGTTAGTTCCAAGTAGAAACCTCTCCCCTTCTCTGGAATCCCCTCCCCCGAGCTGTGCTAGGCACCTGCCCAGGGCTCCCATATAGAAACACCTGATTACCAGGTGACTGCCTCAGGCAGGTGCTAGCTCTATTGTTTTCAAATGCCCAGGCAGATGCCCAGGTGCTCGTTATTTCCTCCACTCACACCCACCCTAATCAATCAAACCCTAATCTAGTGCTGTGGGTTCCCTCCATGAGAGCCCTGAGTTCATTTCTCTCTTAGTGATGCATGAGAAAAAGAAAACCTAAGAACACTTAACACTTCAGGGAAGAAAGACAGAGGAAGAGATCTGACGTCTCTTCATTTGATAAGGACACTGATATCACTGAATTAAGGCCCCACACTCAAGGCCTCACTTCACCCAATTACGGCCTTAAAGCCCCTATCCTCTAATGCAGTCATTGCAGAGTGGGAGGGTCTGGGCGTTAACTTATGAATTGGGGCTGGTGCATACAGTCCATCTTCGACCCCAGATAAATCCATCAACAGCATGCAGATGAGTGCTGCTCAGAAAGGGGAACTTTAAACATTCATACTCGATACCATTTACATCACACCACAGTTTATTCGAATCTTCAATTTTTATTTGTCTGTCTAGAGAGCCAAAGCTTTTTTGAGGATGTCACTGAGTATGTCCAGGAGAATGTGAGATGGGAACGCCTGCAGTTCCTGCTCACTGAAGACAAAGCCTGGGAGAATTTTGTGACTGAGGCCGATTTGTCCAGGTAACCATGCAGGTACACCAGGAATGTCACCAACATGCCCCAGGAAGATTCTCCCATGCTGTTTTCCTCCAGGCACATCCTATGGGTGGGGTTGAGGATGTTCCTCCTCAAGATCCTATGTGGAATGTTTCCTCCGTGTTATTTGTTGGCACTGAATGACGTTGGGTTGAGAAGAGATGAAACCGGCAAGGAAGGGCAGGTTATATGACCTTGGACAAGTTACTGAGCTACTCTCTGCTTCATCATGTGTTCAGTGTTATTGTGAGCACTCTGATCATGAAGCAAGTGCTTTTCACTATTGCTGACACAGAGTAGGTGCTCAATCAATGTTAATTTTAAAATAAACTTGTAGGAAAGAATCAGGGACCTTCTTCCTGGAAATGAGAACCAAGAAGGATTTCCTTTGGCTCAAGTCAGAAAATCCAGACCAAACATCATTTTGTGTTCCTGGGGATTCCAACTAGAACTCTTTCATTCCCCATCTTAGGAACTATACCAACACTGCAGGTTCCTGCTGGCCAATAAGGCAGAGAGGCTGGAGGGGAACCGGTTAGACCTGGTGGGATCCTGGATCTAGCCCTGCCCAACTCTGGGACTGTGGGTTTAAGACTTTGAGTGTCAGATTTGTTATGTGTTATGTGTCCAGTGGGAATAGCAATTCGATCTGATGGATTGTGGTGATGGCCTCAGAGTGAACTGCAGAGTCAGAGGTAGGGAACCAAGTGCAACCATCTCATCCAAAGGCCCAGAGAGGCCTAGACCAGGGTCAGACCCAGGGGTCAGGGTGGAGCAGAGGGTCCAGGTTGGAGGACTAGTAGGCAGGCTTGGGCTGCAGGGCCAGGACTAGAATGAAGAGGGTAGGACCAAGGACACAGAACTGAAGGGGCTGTTTCTCTAACAGAGGTCCCAGGAGTAGGAGAGGGGACATTCCTTCCCTTTCTGGTGGGATCCCCTCAAGCTCTGCTAGAGGACCCTGTGTAACCATATCCTCCATACCCTGCCTGGGACCTGGCTTCTCACTCATCTGGGACCGTCTTCTAGTCTACGTGGAGCCGCCCTGACAGTGGGAAGGCCGTGTGGCTCAGTGAGCCCTCTAGGGTCATCGCAAGTGACTGCAATTGTCTGTCATTTGAGGGATTCTGAGGAGCCTCACGCATCCCCACCAAAGAGGAAAACACTTCCTCCACCAAATGTGCAAGTGCCAATCTCTTCAGGCTCAGCCATTCAGATGGGTGTTTCCTCAAGTCTCTTGGATCTTTAGAGGTTCCATAAAGTTGCACACAGCCTTGGGGTGCAGGCTCATGAAGCTGTCACAAATTAACATGTGACCCCTGAGAGGTCAGGGGTGCTGGATCAGGAGTCAGTGAGGTGGGCTGGAGGGGCCACGGGGAACAGGGCTCACAGCACATCTCCTGCTTCTCAGTCAATATGGGCAGTGGACAGACCCAGTGTCCTTCTGCTGAGAAGGCCAAGGTTATCAGGCTTGGGTAAGAGCAGATGCCAGGCAAAATGATCATTAAGGATCCTTCTAGCTGAGTTTTGATAAAAAATAAAATAAAATTCTAGGCGCACAGTTAGCCAGTCTGAAAAGTATGAGGGCAAAGTCCTGGGACTGTCCTTACATTTCCCATCATGGGCCAATTTGGGGGATCCCACAACCACCCTCAGATTCTAGAACTCCATAGCAGGATGCACAGACTCTTAAAGCTTCAGGATCCCAGTTGTGGTTTATTACAGGGAAGGATGCAGTTTCCCATCAGCCACGGAGCCGAGTCTGGGCAGGTTTCACATAGGAAGCTTCCATTGTTCCATTGTCCAGGATGCATTACTGTCCTGGATTCAGTGGGGCAGTACACATGGAGCACTGCCCGCCAGGGACGCTCACCCTATTTAACAACAAATTACCCTGACCTGTCCGGAGAAGGCAATGGCAAGCCACTCCAGTACTCTTGCCTGGAAAATCCCATGGATGGAGGAGCCTGGTAGGCTGCAGTCCATGGGGTCGCTAAGGGTCGGACACGACTGAGCGACTTCACTTTCACTTTTCACTTTCACATATTGGAGAAGGAAATGGCAACCCACTCCAGTGTTCTTGCCTGGAGAATCCCAGGGACAGGGGAGCCTAGTGGGGTTCCGTCTATGGGGTCACACAGAGTCGGACACGACTGACCTGTCATCTCCAGCCCCTCCCAAGGTCGGACTAATGCTCTTCCAGAGGTCAGAACTGATACCACGTGACCCAGAGTCCCATCACGTGTCAACTTGTCAGACTGTGCAGTGGCCATAGCCCTAGGCAGATGAGGACATTCTTATCAGCCAGAATATGCTTGGGGCCTAGGGACCACATCCTAATAGTCAAGAGCAAGCAACAAGTGGACTCCTCACTATACACTAAGGTCCTTGAATGAAGGGTTTTCTGCTCTAATCCCACTTCTCTTTATCTGTGAAGTTCCCATTTCACATACACTCTGGAAGTGATGGTATTGGTCTGAATTTAAGGTATCTTTATCAAATCTCTCTCTGAAGTTAAAGGTATCCTAAGGTGACCTTTGCTCATTTATTCCATGATTGGATAAGTCCATGGAGCACTAACAATATCCAAATGAGCGTTTAAGGTTGGAAAAGTTTGTACATTAGTAAAATTCTTGTGATTTACAATAAAATCTCTGTGGTTTATGCAGGATAGAGCTTGCTGAGCCTGTTTCATAGACAAGCAAACTGTCTTTCTAAGGCTTTACTGTTCATTGTTACAGGGAAGAGGAATATGCACTACGAGAATATCTGAGCAAGCTGCAAACAGTCTTGGCCAGGGAGGACCAAGACAGCCTCCAAAAATGCCAGCAGGAAAAGGAGAGGTTTTTGAAGGAGTTTCCTCAGGTAAAACAGGAGCTGGAGGAGAACATAAAAAAGCTCCGTGAGCTCGCAGACAGCGTTGACAAGGTACACAGGGACTGCACCATCTCCAATGTGGTAGCCTCCTCCACCGGCGTTGTGTCTGGTGCCCTGGGCATCCTTGGCCTGGTTCTGGCTCCCTTTACAGCAGGCCTCAGTCTGGGACTCTCAGCCACTGGAATAGGGCTGGGAGCAGCCGCTGCTGTAACAGGTTTGTCCACCATGGTGGTGGAAAGTGTAAACACGTCATCAGCAGAAACCCAGGCCAGTCGCCTTGACACAGCCGAAATAAAATCCTATAAAGGGCATCTCTACAAAGTTAAAGACTTTGGGAGGCATATTCGTGCCATCAGGGTGGCCAGAGGCAACCCTCAATTAGTAGCCACTGCTCAGCGCTACATAACCAACGGGCAAGTCTCTGTCCAAAGTGCCCAACAGGTGAGAAGACATTTCCGAGGCACAGCTCTGGCAGCAACTAGAACAGCCCGCATCGGGAGTGGAGTGGTGTCAGGTTTATTCATGGCACTGGACGTGTACTCCCTGGTGAAAGATGCACAGCACTTGCAGGAGGGGGCAAAGACAGCATCGGCTGAGAACATGAGGCAGAAAGCCCAGGAGCTGGAGATGAAGTTGGAGGAGCTCACCTGGATCTATGAATGTCTGCAATACGGCCTGACTGGGCCACCCCTAGAGCAATGCAGGGACCAGGGACATGGGCAGGATCAAGGGGAGAAACCGCTTATTTTGGACTGAAGAAGACGCTGAGGGCAGAATAAGGGAGAGACAGGGAGACTAGCCATGAGAGGCCAGGAATAGGCGAGCTTTGAAAGTGGGAGAAAGAAAAAGAGTTAGGATTGTAGAGACCCAGCACAAGTAGCAGGGGCTCCTCTATCGCCCTCCCCAGGCTTTGACATTCCAGCAAGAAGGGTTTCTCCCTGGTGATGGGCTCTAGCCCTACTTCGCCAGCATCAACTCACCTGTGAACTCAGTAGGTAGTGACTTGTTTGTTTCCGTGTTTTATTAAAGTGGAGTTGATTTACAATATTGTATTAGTTTCAGGTGTACAGCAAAGTGATTCAATTATCTGTGTATCTCTGCACATATTATCCTTTTTAAATTTTTTATAAGTGCTTCAGTTCAGTTCAGTCGTTCAGTCATGTCTGACTCTTTGCGACCCCATGGAATACATCTTGCCAGGCCTCCCTATCTATCATCAACTCCCGGAGTTCACTCAAACTCATGTCCATTGAGTCGGCGATGCCATCCAACCAGCTCATCCTCTGTCCTCCCCTTCTCCTGCCACCTTCAATCTTTCCCAGCATCAGGGTCTTTTCAAATGAGTCAGCTCCTCGCATCAGGTGGCCAAAGTATTGGAGTTTCACTTTCAGCATCAGTCCTTCCAATGAATATTCAGGACTGATTTCCTTCAGGATGGACTGGTTGGATCTCCTTGCGCTCCAAGGAACTCTCAAGAGTCGTCTACAACACCGCAGTTCAAAAGCATCAATTCTTCAGCTTTCAGCCTTCTTTTTGGTCCAACTGTCACGTTCATACATGACTACTGCAACAATCACAGCTTTGACTATATGGCGCTTTGTCGGCAAAGTGAGTCTCTGCTTTTTAATACACTGCAGAGGTTGACTATAACTTTTCTTCCAAGAAGCAAATGTCTTTTAATTTCATGGCTGCAGTCACCATCTACAGTGATTTGGAGCCCAAGAAAATGAAGTCTGTCACTGCTTCCATTTTATCCCCATCGAGGAGGGCTGCATGATGCCAAATTCTCTCCCCACTCATGGAATATGAGAGATGTGGGACACAGCAGAGTGGGCCCCAGAGTCTCTGTGAAGGAAGAGTTCAGGCAGCTTTCCCCATGAGGTGGGGCTGTTCCAGAAGTGAGCTGACACTTGATACCAGTTGCAGAGGGTCCCCATTGGCCCCACCAGACTCAGCTCTCTGTGGCCCCTAAGGAATCAGGCCTTGAGCTCACTTCTTTGACAAGAGGTAATTGATGTTTATGACTCATCTCAAGCTAACAGGGAGCATTTATGGAAGGAAAGTACATTTTTAGATTACTGGAAGCTTTAAGGATTTTCTCCCTCTAGGGAAACTGCATGGAGAAGGAAATGGTAACCCACTCCAATATTCTTGCCTGGAGAATCCCCTGGACGGAGAAGCCTGGTAGGCTACAGTCCACGGGGTGGCAAAAAGTCGGACACGACTGAGCGACGGAACGGAATGGAAGGAAACTGCATAGTCCAAAAAACAGACCGACCAGCCAATTTCCCCATTTGGGGGCGAGTCTGAGCCTTAGTTTTCTCAGATGACATTGAGACAGTAAATGTTTTCATCACAGGGCTGTGGTAGCTTGCACAATGGTGTGTGTGAAAGTGTTTTACAGACTTCAAAGTGTTCAGGTGCTATGTTTTCCCACAAAGGTTCAGCTTTTTAACAAATTTTCGATTTTGAAAATCATCAAATTTACCATTTTACCCATTTTAAGTGTACAGTTCGGTGGTATTAAGGACACTCACATCATTGTACAACCAGCATCACCATCCATCCACAGAATGCTTTACATCAAAAATGAAACTGTCCCAATTGTATTAATACCTCATTCTCCTCCCTCTCCACCCCTGGCAAGCACCAGCGTACCCCTGATTTTTATGAACTTGACTCCTCTCAGGACCTCATGTGAGTGGAATCATACAATATTTGTCCTTTGTGACGGGATTTTTTTTTTCTTTCTTTTTTACTTCCTGTGGTAAAATATACACAACATAAAATTCACCACTAAACCGTTTCTAAGTGCACAGGCGAGTGGTATCAAATGCATTCGTATGTTGTGCAGCCACCACCCCATCCATCTCCATATCCTTTCTCCTGAAACCTGAGCTCCACTAGACCAGACCTCCCGCTCCCTCTCCCCCAGCCCCAGACAACCACCACCCTATTTTCTGTCTTAATTGATTTGCCTACTCCGCAAACCTAATAAAAACAGAAAATACAATAAGATTTTGTAACTGTTTTATTTCACTGAACATAATGTCTTCAAGGCACATCCAGGCTGTGGCATGTGTCTGAATTTTCTTCCTTTTAAAATAATTTTTTAAAAAGAATATTCTTCCTTTTTTAAGTGATTCATAGTCTGTGGTATGTATAGACAGATTTTTTCTTATATTATTTTGCTTTCTTGCACACTTTGGCTATTGTGATGAGAGCAGCCTGGCAGTGAGTGGCCAAGACCAGTTCCCCTGAGGTCACCTGTGCTGTCAGCCTGGAGAGGATCCCCTGTGCTCTTCCCCAGATGCCCATCTCCATCAGCAACTCTGATGACTCTAAAGCCCTCTGGTCACATGCTCAGTCTGAAGCTCCCTACTCCCTCCCACTGATCCTGTGCAAAGCGACGAGGACAGGCAGGCGGGTTGCTGCAGCCATCCTGGGTCCTTCTCTTGTGATGCCGGGGTCAAGTGGAGCCCAAGTTTATCGTCATTGAATCTTTAGGATCTCCACATGGGGTGGTCTCAGCTCACGTCCCTGGATTGAAGTCTTGCTGCATCCTCACCTTGATTTGAGTCTGCAGCTCCCATGGTTGCTCTCCCTGAGCTTGTATTTATTGAGTCCATGGTGGTCTGGCGTCTGTTAGGCATTCTCGGCAGAGGACCTTCATGACAACTGGACACAGCTCCTCTGGATTAGCTGAGTTCTGCATCTCAGGGTGGTTTTGCTTAACTTCCAGATAAACTCATGTTAGTGGAAGAGAGAAGAATCAGTAGGAGGAGGGTTACTGGGGGAAAAAATGACCTAAAGAAAGAAAAAAGGATCTTTAAAGAAGGAGTGGCATTTACAATAGGCAGTGACAATCCTGGCTTCAATCTTGGCTCCTCCCCTGAGTAGCTGGAAGAAGCCCCTCCTCGCCCCTGCCATCAGCTGCTGCTGCTGCTGCTGCTAAGTCACTTCAGTCGTGTCCGACTCTGTGTGACCCCATAGACAGCAGCCCACCAGGCTCCCCCGTCCCTGGGATTCTCCAGGCAAGAACACTGGAGTGGGTTGCCATTTCCTTCTCCAATGCATGAAAGAGAAAAGTGAAAGTGAAGTCGCTCAGTCGTGTCCGACCCTTAGCGACCCCATGGACTGCAGCCTACCAGGCTCCTCCATCCATGGGATTTTCTAGGCAAGAGTAGTGGAGTGGCTTGCCATTGCCTTCTCCTACCTTCCTGCAAAAATCAGGTCAGATTCCTGGTCTGTGTTCCGGGGTAATTGTTAGACCAAACTGTAGAGTGCGGTCCTCATGGAGTAACACCCATCACTCCTCTGTCCCTCCCTCTAAGATGGGGAAGCTGACCATGATGACTGGGGCCATTTTCTGGGGAAGCACCCCTGATGAAAGGGCAGGTGGGCCTCCATAGGTGGTCCAGCCCCACTGCTGTCCTTGTGGTGGGGGCAAAAAATAAAAGTCCACCAGGACTCTCAGGCAGTAGGACCTTTTCTTCTGTTTCTTTATCTGAAAAATGGACCCGACACTTCCTAGTGCTGATGTGAGAGTAAAGCAGGAAAGGTGTGGACAGAGCCTGCCAGAGGGTGGCTAATGCTCAGCCCTCCAGATGCCTTCGCTCTTTGCTCAGGAACCAAACAGAAAATGAGACTGGTTCTCTGTTGCTGACTTTTCAGTTGCCAGATCACCAGCCTTCCGGGAAAGGTCCTCCGTTTCGAGAAAAGAAACTGTGCAGCAACTAAAAATAACCCAGGGTAGAAAGTAGCAGCATGCTCTCAGCCCTTCCCATACACGGTGTATTCATCCGAATGACCTTGACCACTAAGGCTGGGCCTCCTCAGGCGAGTTGCTGGGACCTGAAGGCACTAGGTCTGTGCCTGTCAGCAGGGCCAAGTCTAGAAGGACTTGATCAAAAGGAGTGGGGGTGGGGCGTGGACAGAGAGGCTGAGGGGTGGCCTTCGGCCCCTCTCCCAGGTACCAAGGGAGCAGAGCAGGGACAGGGGACTCTGCAGGGCAGGTCCTGGAAGACTTCTCAGAGGAGGTGAAGCCAGACTTTGGCTTTACAGGGTGAGTATGGTTTCTCCAGGTTCGATGCAGCAGGTGTCCCTGGCAGAAGGACCTGCATGAACAAACCCTAGAGGCCACGTGGATGTGACCCTCAGCAGCAGCAGTGTGACCAGTATGCGGTGAGGAGCTGGTGTGTTCTGGAACTGCGCCACGTGCTGGTGGCCTGAGGGTGAATACAGCAGGCAGGCTGGTGAGTGGGTGGGTGGGGAGGGCTGAGGGGGTGGAAAGACGGCCATGGGGTGGGGGAGTGGTTGGCCAAGGGACTCACGGTGTGTAGGTGGCAGGTCTCCTTCAAGGAGCCGAGGCAAGATGGGCTGTGTCAGAGGACGTGGGATGTCAGGGCTGGGGTTGATTCTCTAAGGGGGCAGTAGGAGGGTGGAAATAGGTCTGGGTGGGGCCTGTGGGCAGGGTGTTGGTAACTTGAGCCACTCAGAAATGAGGGTTTCACTTTCCCTTTTGGTTCTCCCAATATATCTGGACCAGAAGGTGTGCGTGGTTTATTGCAGAGACACACAGAAGGCGGCTGCACGCAGAGCTGAGAACAACTGGATCTTGTTCACACTCAGCCAGAGGAAGACCCCGGGTAAGCAGTGGGTAGGACCGCTGCCCATCTCCCCATCCTCAGGACGACTGTCTGAAAAAACCTTGATTATCACTGGTTGACAAAAGAAGGGAAATGGAAGCTCAGAGAGGTGAGACCATGGCCCGAAGGACAGAGCGTGGATGTGGAAGCAGCGGTATCTGACGGATTCCTCCCACCCTCGGGCCCCCTAAACAGTGCAGAGGGAGGTAGACGCCTGCTCAGGTGGTCTCAGCGTGGGATGTGGACCCCTGAGACATGAGCAGTGACCCAGAAGGAAGCTGTATGTTGTGGGTGCTGAGTCCTTTGGGAAGTCTCAAGAAAGTCGAGGGGGATAGAGGACGGCAGGGGGGCTAGAATCCTTCCTCCTTGTGGCCTGGCCACCTTGAGTCTGCCCCTGGGTGCTGTGCTGGGGCTGATGGGGGCAAACGGTTCCTTTTGAGACACAAGGAATCAGGTTTCATCACCCACCCTGTCTCTGAGTGCCTGCTCCGTGCCAGGCCCTGGGGCAAAACGCAGGCCTGAGGGAGGAAGGACAGGAGACCAAGTGGGGAGACGCAGGCCTTGCTGCACAACGCCCGCATCATGATACAGGTTTCACAATCTAAGACAAGAAGCCAAACTGAGGATACATCAGTGTAATAAGAGGGGCGTGAGATTAGATCTGTGTGTTTATAAAGGTGGAGATAAACCTAGACATTTCTGGATTATTAACTCATGTGCCACTCCCCTCCCTTATATACCCAGGTCAGAAGGTCTGGACGTGGCCTCCATCTGTCCACGGAGAGCTGTGTGACCCTGGGCAAGTTGCCTCCCCGGGAATTGTTTGTTCACATCTCTTACCCATTTGTGAAAAACTGCATTCAGTCTTTTCATGTGGATTTTAGGCGCTCTCTGTGTTGGGAATGCTCATCTTTGTCCACTATAAATATTGCAGACAGTGTCTTCTGGTCTCTCATTATTTCTGACTTGGTTTGTGCATCCTTTAAGAGGTGTTTAAGAGGTCAAATAAATCAGACCTTCCTTATGGCTCCAGCAATTGTGTCTTGATGAGAATGGTTTCCCAACTCAAAATTATTGTTAACATTTTTTTCCAGTAAGCTTGCATTTCTTTTCCTTTTCCATTTTCATTTAGATCCTCTGGAATTGATTGGTGATTACAATCTTATTGTTTCTTCCTCTTTCTCTTCGCCCCTCTTCATTTTTTTCCTTCTTCTCCTTCTCCTCATTCAAGCAGGACATGTTTAAGGGGTACTTTTCTCGGTAGGAGTAGCACACCCATTTCTGTGCTTTCAAAAGTGCCTCCATTGCAGTCAGGAAATGACTCCACGCTTCTGCCCTCAAAGTCCCAGGCAGCAGTTTGGGAGCAGAGAGCGAGAGACTGGAGGAAGCTGGGCCCCACCCCCAGACCGACCTGGACTGGACATCCTGTGGGAGGGGAGGCTTAGGAATGTCCTGCTCAAGTCTTCAAGTCTCAGGATAGTATATCAGATTTCAGGTAGGCCTCGTGTTTTGCTACAGTTCTCTCTTCCTCTTTCTCCTCTTATAATAACACCATGGCTAGAGTAAGGGGACATGAAGAAATGCAGGTGTTTCCTGCTACCTGAGAGTACAGTGTTCATACCAAAGCTTTCTTAAACCAAGATGGTGGAGAGCATAGACCATGTAGGTCTCACATCCTCTTTTACTGGCAGAGGGTGATCTTCTGGAAAGCGTGGGATGCCCGTAAATGGAAACGCTCAGAAATCTGATGGCACTCTCTATCAGAAAGAGCTTGTATGAAGACAGACCAGGAATACAAATGGAATTACTCAACGGTAGGTAAAAGAGTTGTAGTGCTATGTCTCTGAGAATCTGGTGGTTTCCTGCCCCAGTAAGAGATCCCACGCCTCGTGTTTTAGCCAGGCTGTGCCCGGGCAGCTGAAGGGCCCAGAAGCCCTGAAGCAGGAGGAGCGCAGAGAAGAGACAGAGCCCCCGCCCAGTGCTGGGAGCTGAAGAAACGCCACACAAATAGCCCCACAGGCAGGAAAGTACAAGAGTCCAAGGGGGACTGGAAGGGAAATAGAGGAAGACAGCAGGGGAGGAAGCCTTTGAGACGGGCCTCCAAGTGCAAGTAACATTTCACCTGGCAAGGCACGTGGGGAAAGGCCTTGGAGGGGAAGCCTGAGCGAAGGCCTGAGCCTGGGGGAACCAGAGTCCAGGCAGCTGGGAGTCCTCCAGGCCCCTCAACCAGGCCCTGTGGAGTCAGGAGGGTGAGTGAGACAGAGTTGGAGCCTGAGGAGGGCCTGGTGACGGGCTAAGGACTTGAATTTGACACTGTCTTTACCCCTCCTATCCCTGCCCATGGAGTGAGCTGTACCACGTGGAGGAAGAGGTTTGGAAGCATCTGTGTCTGCCCACGTGGAGGGAAGGGCTCTGGGTCTGGCCATGCAGTTGGGCAGGGACAGGATTCTCTAGGGTCCTCCCCTCTCCCACTGGCAGCCTTTCCAGTTAGTGACCAATCAGAGGCTAACAGAGGAGGACACCCAGATAGGAATCCAGCAGAAGGGAGAACCATCCAGCATCCACAGCCAGCGGAGGCCCCAGACAAGGGTCAGGACCAGGACAAGAACGGCAGGGCAGGATGGAAGAATAAGTCGTGGGGCATGACGCATTTTCAAGTGTTTGGCGTCATCAGGACCAGCCCTTTCTGCCTCACCCTCCTCCTCTCTCTGCTTGGCTGTTGGTCCTTGTGTTCCCAATTTCAACTGGCCGCCCTGGCTCCTGGGCTCCTGCAGCTTCGAGGCAGAGAAGGAGGCAGGGGAGCAGCCAGCTCTCCTCCCCACGTGCCTGGAGACGGGCTTGTCTTTGTCAATTCTCTCCCATCCACAAAGTCAGTGTCCACAGCCTCCGTCACCAGGCATACTCCCTAGTAACCAAGCTGATGGTTACTTTTCTTGAGGGGAACCCTGGGCATTGCAGAGGGACGGTGATAGAAAGATTCTGGGATCGGGGCTCAGGTTAGGGAGTTTGGGGGAAACTCTAAGGAAGTTGGGCCACTCTAGATGGGGTGCTGTAGAGAATGGCAGGGGCAGTTTTCCCAATGATTGTCTCAGTAACTCTTATCTCCTGAGAGTGGAGACAGAGCAAGGATAACGGTGCAATTGGTAAATAAGGAGCAGTCATGATTTTCAGCAAAGCGAGGGAGTGTGAAGACCTTGGGTTCCTGTTGCCGCCATCCCTGCTTTTTATTTATTATTTTTGTTAGCAGCAAAGTGAGAAGCAGCCGGGTATGGGATCTTGAGCCCAGGGAGTGGGGTGGGACCCAGTTCTCCATGAACAAGGTTTCTGACCTTGGACAAATTACAGAACATCTATGCTTCAGCTTCCTTAGCTGTAAACGGGGATACAGCGGTACACACCTCCTGGTTACCAGAACAATATGGATTATAATTTATAAAGTCTTAGAGTAACTACCAATGTGGAGCAAAATCAGAAATACAAGCCACTCTCATGAGTAGCTGTTACTGGAACTACAAGGCCGTTTACTATCATTTCAGTCAGGTCTTAGGAAGAATACTTAAATAAGTACTCTTTTGCCTTCTTAAAATACTGCCTCAGTGTAATTAACACGCTTTCTTTTCTCGTCTCCCAACAAAAGATAGTCACAGCAGAAACCAAAAGAAGTTCTCTCTCTATAAAGATCTGCTATTAAAACAAGAACAGAGATGAGACAAAGGATGGACAGCATCACATATGATATGTGTGAATGTAACTTTGTGCAGTTTCTTTGCATCACAAAGTAGCTTAAGTATGAAAAAATGTTAGGTGTTGATACCCTTGGATCCAGTCATTCTACTTCTAGAAATAGCGTAATGAAAGAATTTTAAATGTAGGCAAAGTTTTCTACAACAAGAGTGTTCTTTGCACTATTATTTACATAAAGAATTAAAAACAGCCTGAAGTCCAACCATCAGGAGTGGACAGCAAAGATGACACCATTCCGGTCCTCCACTGACCAGGGCAGGACTGCAGGGATTGGAGTGGGGCTGGCGGGACTCCAGAAAAAAGGTTTGTGGGCTGAAGGCTATTGCAGAAGGGAGGAAGATGTGGGCTGTGGGAACTACAGCAGCAGGGACTTGATCAAGGCAGAGACTCGAGCATAGGGTGCATGACATCATTTTGCAATAAAAAGAGTCATTTTCCGATTAACATACATCCACAAATAGACATTTTTTACATTAAATCAAGTAGAGCATAGTCATCAGAAACCTGGGATTTGGATCAAAAAGCTTGGGTTCCAGGCCGGGCTCCAGCAGGAATGTGAAAACTCAGACTGACCTAAGTGTAGGTGAGTTTCAGGAGCCTGCATGTCATACACAGTGGGTCTATATCACCTATAACCAATTAGTAACACAAGTGTTCCCAGTTCAGTTCAGTTCAGTCGCTCAGTTGTGTCCGACTCTCTGCGACCCCATGAATCACAGCACGCCAGGCCTCCCTGTCCATCACCAACTCCCGGAGTTCACTCAAACTCATGTCCATCCAGTTAGTGATGTCATCCAGCCATCTCATTCTCTGTCGTCCCCTTCTTCTCCCACCCCCAACCTTTCCCAGCATCAGAGTCTTTTCCAGTGAGTCAGCTCGTCGCATGAGGTGACCAAAGTATTGCAGTTTCAGCTTTAGCATCAGTCCTTTCAATGAACACCCAGGACTGATCTCCTTTAGAATGGACTGGTTGGATCTCCTTGCAGTACAAGGGACTCTCAAGAGTCTTCTCCAGCACCACAGTTCAAAAGCATCAATTCTTCGGCGATCAGCTTTCTTCACAGTCCAACTCTCACATCCATACATGACCACGGGAAAAACCATAGCCTTGACTAGATGGACCTTTGTTTTCCAAGTGATGTCTCTGCTTTTTAATATACTATCAAGGTTGGTCATAACTTTGCTTCCAAGGAGTAAGCGTCTTTTAATTTCATGGCTGCAATCAGCATCTGCAGTGATTTTGGAGCCCAAAAAAATAAAGTCTGATACTGTTTCCACTGTTTTTCCATCTATTTCCCATGAAGTGATGGGACCAGATGCCATGATCTTTGTTTTCTGAATGTTGAGCTTCAAGCCAACCTTTTCACTCTCCTCGTTCACTTTCATCAAGAGGCTTTTTAGTTCCTCTTCACTTTCTGCCATAAGGGTGGTGTCATCTGCATATCTGAGGTTACTGATATTTCTCCCAGCAATCTTGATTCCAACTTGTGCTTCTTCCAGCCCAGCGTTCCTCATGATGTACTCTGTTCAAGTGTTCCCAGTCTCATGTAATTTCGAGAATATTCCCTTCCTACCTGTTCTTCTGTCTCTGATTTTATTGCTCCTATAACTTCACAGATGGCTGTCTCCCCTCTGATTATCCTCTCCTTGTGCCCCAACAGGAGAGAAGGGCTCTGACTGGGAAGGACGGCGGGAGGATGAGTAAATTTCCTTAACAAAAGATCTGCAGAGCCCAGGGGACAGAGAACCACGCTGGGTTAAGTCCACGGTGGCACTGGTGGCCGGCCCAGGGGAAACCACCCAGGAGCTTGGCCCTTGCTGCTCTGTACAGCCTCTGCTCATGAGTGATCAAGCCCACAATCTGTTTTCTCTTCCCCAAGGGTGAAACGACACCTTCCAGCCTGACACAGGCGGGTGAGCTGAAGGGAGATCTCTGAGACCCTGCTCCTGACACCATGAGCTCAGAAGATCTCAGGACCCGCTCAGGTAGTCAGCCACCTCGTCTCTGGCAGGTTCTTACTTGTGACCCAGAATTGAGGGTGGTGGCTCCAGGCCAAATTAACCTGCCGAGTAATCATGAACCAAGAAAGGCGTGGATAAGCATCCCCCAGAGAGGCAATGGGGAGTCCCCTAACACTGGTGGTCTGTCCCCACAGACTCTGTCCTGGTCCTCTCCTCGGAGCCACAGCCAAGATGCTAACTTCCTCCCCCTGCCTCCTGACCCCCGGCTAATGACTCAGACGTGAGACCAGGACAGCCAATGGAGTGGGGTGGGCACAGCAGAGGAATTCCCCAAGGCCATGTGGGACAGGGAGAGGAGGTCCCCTGCAGCTTCTCCTGCCCTCGCCCTTGGTCCACACTCCTTCCGCTCCCAGACCCTGGGTGTCAGCACAGAAGCAGTTTCCTCCACCTCTCGCCCTGCTGCCCACCCAGCTGCTCTGTGAGGGTCAGCGGACTCTAAACTAAACCCCAATCTAGCCTTTGCTGCCTCCCACACCTGCCTCCCAGCTCTGGAGCACCTTCCCTGACCTAACCTGTAAAATGAGAAGAATATTTCCCTATGTTGTGATGAGGATCAAACATGTGTATCCGTGGCCTGGGCCAGGGCCTACCACATAGGTCCTACCTAGTGTGGTGCTGTCCTCTCTCCCTGGAATGTGTTAGTTCCAAGTAGAAACCTCTCCCCTTCTCTGGAATCCCCTCCCCCGTGCTGTGCTGGGGCACCTGCCCAGGGCTCCAAAATAGAAACACCTGATTACCAGGTGACTGCCTCAGGCAGGTGCTAGCTCTATTGTTCTCAAACTCCCATGCAGACGCCCAGGTGCTCCGTTATTCCTCCACCCACACCGACCCTAATCAATCAACACCCAGATCTAGTGCTGTGGGTTCCCCTCCATGGGAGCCCTGAGTTCATTTCTCCCTTAGAGATGCTGAGAAAAAGAAAACCTAAGAACACCTAACACTTCAGGGAAGAGAGATAGAGGAAGAGATCTGTCCTATCTTCATTTAATAAGGACACTGATATCACTGAATTAAGGCCCCACACTTAAGGCCTCACTTCACCTAGCTACTGCCTTAAAGCCCCTATCCTCTAATGCAGTCACCGCAGAGTGGGAGGGTCTGGGCGTTAACTTATGAATTGGGGCTGGTGCATACAGTCCACCTGCGACCCCAGATAAATCCATCAACAGCATGCAGATGAGTGCTGCTCAGAAAGGGGGAACTTTTACCACTCACACTCGATACCATTTACATCACACCATAGTTTATTGGAATCTTCAATTTTATTTTTCTGTCTAGAGAGCCAAAGCTTTTATACGGATGTCACTGAGTATGTCCAGGAGAGTGTGAGATGGGAAAAACTGCTATTCCTGCTCGCTGAAGACATACCCTGGGAGAATTTTGTGACCAAGGCAGATTTGTCCAGGCAACCAAGCAGGTACACCAGGAATGTCACCAACTTGCCCCAGGAAGATTCTCCCATGCTAGTTTCCTCCACGCAGATCCTATGTTTGGGGTCGAGGATGTTCCTCCCCAAGCCCTATGTGGAATGTTTCCTCCGTGTTATTTGTTGGCAGTGAATGACATTGGGTTGAGAAGAGACTAAACCGGCAAGGAAGGGCAGGTAATATGACCTCGGACAAGTTACTGAACTACTCTATGCTTCATCGTGTGTTCAGTGTTATTGTGAGGACACTGAGATTATGCACGCAAGTGCTTTTCACTATTGCTGACACAGAGGAGGTGCTCAATTAATGTTAATTTCAAAATAAGCTTGTTGGGATGAATCAGGGACCTTTATCCTGGAGATGAGAAACAAGAAGTTCTTCCTTTGGCTCAAGCCAGAAAATCCTGATCCGAACATCATTTTGTGTTTCTGGGGTTTCCAACTAGAACTCTTTCATTCCCCATCTTAGGAACTATACCAACACTGCAGGTTCCTGCTAGCCAATAAGGCAGAGAGGCTGGAGGGGAACTGGCTGGACCTGGTGGGATCCTGGATCTAGCACTGTCCAACTCTGGGCCTGTAGGTTTAAGACTTTGAGTGTCAGATTTGTTATGTGTTCAGTGGGAATAGCAATTCAATCTGATGGATTGTGGTGATGGCCTCAGAGTGAACTGCAGAGTCAGAGGTGGGGAACCAAGTCCAATCATCTCGTCCAAATGCCCAGGGAGGCCTAGACCAGGGTCAGACCTAGGGGTCAGGGTGGAGCAGAGGGTCCATGTTGGAGGACTAGTAGGCAGGCTTGGGCAGCAGGGCCAGGACTAGAGTGAAGAGAGTAGGCCCCAAGGACACAGAACTGAAGGGGCTGTGACCCTAGCACAGATCCTAGGAGTGGGAGAGGGAACATATCTTCCCTTCCTGACGGGATCCCAACAAGTTGGGCTAGAGGGCCCTGGGTGACCGTGTCCTCCACACCCTGCCTGGGACCTGGCTTCTCACTCCATCTGGGAGTGAGAAGTCTCACTAGTCTCTTCTAGTCTACGTGGAGCCTCCCTGTCAGTGGGAAGGCCGTGTGGCTCAGTGAGCCCTCCAGGGTCATCATAAGCGGCTGCGATTATGTGTCATTTGAGGGATTCTGAGGAACCTCACATATCCCCACCAAAGAGGAGAACACCTCCTCCACCAGCTGTGCAAGTGCCGGTCTCTTCAGGCTCAGCCATTCGGATGGGTGTTTTCTCAAGTCTCCTGAATCTTTAGAGGTTCCATAAAGTTGCACACAGCCTTAGGGTACAGGCTCATGAAGCTGTCACAAATTAAGATGAGACCCCTGAGAGGTCAGGGGTGCTGGGTGCTGGGTCAGGAGTCAGTGAGGTGGGCTGGAGGGGCCACGGGGAACAGGGCTCACAGCACATCTCCTGCTTCTCAGTCAATATGGGCAGTGGACAGACCCAGTGTCTTTCTCTTGAGAAGGCCAAGGGTATCAGGCTTGGATGAGAGCAGATGCCAGGCAAAATGATCGTTAAGGGTCCTTCTAGCTGTGTTTTGATAAAAAATAAAATTCTAGGCACACAGTAGGCCAATATGAAAAGTATGAGAACACAGTCGTGGGACTGTCCTTAGATTTCCCATCATGGGCCAATTTGGGGCATCCCACAACCACCCTCAGATTCTAGAACTCAATAGAAGGATGCACAGACTCACTTAAAGCTTTAGGATGCCAATTATGGTTTATTACAGGGAAGGATGCAGTTTCCCATCAGCCACAGGGCAGAGTCTGAGCAGGTTTCACACACGAAGCATCCGTTGTCCCCAGGATGCATTACTGTCCTGGATTCAGTGGGGCAGGACATGTGGAACAGTGCCCGCCAGGGTCGCTCACCCTATTTAACATCAAATCACTCTGACCTGTCATCTCCAGCCCCTCCCAAGGTCAGACTAATGCCCTAAAGCCCAGCTCCTCCAGAGGTCAGAACTGATACCACACGACCCGGAGGCCCATCACATGTCAACTTGTCAGACTGTCCAGTGGCCAAAGTATCAGGCAGACGAGGACATTCTTATCAGCCTGAATTTTCTTGGGGCCTAGGGACCACATCCTAGCAGCCAAGAGCAAAGAACGAGTGGACTCCTCACTATACACTAAGGTCCTTGAATGAAGGGTTTTCTGCTCTAATCCCACTTCTCTTTGTTTATCTGTGAAGTTCCCATTTTACACACATTCTGGAAGTGATGGTATTGGTCTACCTTTGAGGTGTCTAGATCAAATATCTCTCTGAACTTAAAGGTATCCTAAGATGACCTTCGCTTATTTATGCCATGATTGAATATGTACATGGAGCTCTGCTAACTGCTAAGTCACTTTAGTCGTGTCCGACTCTGTGTGACCCCATAGACGGAAGCCCACCAGGCTCCCCCATCCCTGGGATTCTCCAGGCAAGAACACTGGAGTGGGTTGCCATTTCCTTCTCCATGGAGCACTAAAAATATCTAAATAAGGGTTTAAGGTTGGAAAAGTTTTTACATTAGTAAAATTCTAGTGATTTACAATAAAATCTCTGTGGTTTATGCAGGATAGAGCTTGTTGAGCCTGTTTCACAGACAAGCTGTCTTTCTAAGGCTTTACTGTTCATTGTTACAGGGAAGAGGAATATGCACTACGAGAATATCTGAGCAAGCTGCAAACAGTCTTGGCCAGGGAGGGCCAAGACAGCCTCCAAAAATGCCAGCAGGAAAAGGAGAGGTTTTTGAAGGAGTTTCCTCGGGTAAAACAGGAGCTGGAGGAGAACATAAAAAAGCTCCATGAGCTCGCAGACAGTGTTGACAAGGTGCACAGGGACTGCACCATCTCCAATGTGGTAGCCTCCTCCACCAGCATTGTGTCTGGTGCCCTGGGCATTCTTGGCCTGGTTCTGGCACCATTTACAGCAGGCCTCAGCCTGGAACTCTCAGTCACTGGAATAGGGCTGGGAGCAGCAGCTGCTGTAACAGGTTTGTCCACCATGGTGGTGGAAAGTATAAGCACGTCATCAGCAGAAACCCAGGCCAGTTGCCTTGACAATTCCGGAATAAAATCCTATAGAAGGCATCTCTACAAAGTTAAAGACTTTGGGAGGCATATTCGTGCCATCAAGGTGGCCAGAGGCAACCCTCGATTAGTAGCCACTGCTCAGCGCTACATAACCAACGGGCAAGTCTCTGTCCAAAGTGCCAAACAGGTGAGAAGACATTTCCGAGGCACAGCTCTGGCAGCAACTAGAACAGCCCGCATCGGGAGTGGAGTGGTGTCAGGTTTATTCATGGCGCTGGACGTGTACTCCCTGGTGAAAGACGCACAGCACTTGCAGGAGGGGGCAAAGACAGCATCGGCTGAGAACATGAGGCAGAAAGCCCAGGAGCTGGAGACGATGTTGGAGGAGCTCACCTGGATCTATGAGTGTCTGCAATAGGGCCTTAGAAAACATCACTACGAACAAAGCTAGTGGAGGTGATGGAATTCCAGTTGAGCTACTTCAAATCCTGAAAGATGATGCTGTGATCATGCTGCATTCAATAGGCCAGCAAATTTAGAAAACTCAGCAGTGGCCACAGGACTGGAAAAGGTCAGTTTTCATTCCAGTCCCAAAGTAGGGCAATACCAAAGAATGCTCAAACTACCGCACAATTGTTTTCATCTCACACGCTAGTAAAGTCATGCTCAAAATTCTCCAAGCCAGGCTTCAGCAATACGTGAACCGTGAACTTCGAGATGTTCAAGCTTGTTTTAGAAAAGGCAGAAGCACCAGAGATCAAATTGCCAACATCCGCTGGATCATGGAAAAAGCAAGAGAGTTCCAGAAAAACATCTATTTCTGCTTCATTGACTCTGCCAAAGCCTTTGACTGTGTGGATCACAATAAACTGTGGAAAATTCTGAAAGAGATGGAATTTCCAGACCCCATGATCTGCCTCTTGAGAAACCTGTATGCAGGTCAGGAAGCAACAGTTAGAACTGGACATGGAACAACAGAATGGTTCCAAATAGGAAAAGGAGTACGTCAAGGCTGTATATTGTCACCCTGCTTATTTAACTTATATGCAGAGTACATCATGAGGAACGCTGGGCTGGAAGAAGCAGAAGCTAGAATCAAGATTGCCGGGAGAAATATCAATAACTTCGGATATGCAGACGACACAACCCTTATGGCAGAAAGTGAAGAGGAACTAAAAAGTCTCTTGAGGAAAGTGAAAGAGGAGAGTGAAAAAGTTGGCTTAAAGGTCACCATTCAGAAAACAAAGATTATGGCAAATGGTCCCGTCACTTCATGGGAAATAGATGGGGAAACAGTGGAAACAGTGTCAGACTTTATTTTGGGGGGCTCCAAAATCACTGCAGGTGCTGATTGCAGCCATGAAATTAAAAGACGCTTACTCCTTGGAAGGAAAGTTATGACCAATCTAGATAATATAATAAAAGCAGAGACATTACTCTGCCAACAAAGGTCCATCTAGTCAAGGCTATGGTTTTTCAGTGGTCATGTATGGATGAGAGTTGGACTGTGAAGAAAGTTGGTCACCGAAGAATTGACGCTTTTGAACTGTGGTGCTGAAGAAGACTCTTGAGAGTCCCTTGGACTGCAAGGAGATCCAACCAGTCCATTCTAAAGGAGATCAGTCCTGGGTGTTCATTGGAAGGACTGATTCTAAAGCTGAAACTCCAATACTTTGGCCACCTCATGCGAAGAGTGGACTCACTGGAAAAGACTCTGATGCTGGGAGGAATTGGGGGCAGGAGGAGAAGGGGACGACAGAGAATGAGATGGCTGTATGGCATCAGCGACTTGACGGACATGAGTTTGGGTGAACTCCAGGAGTTGGTGATGGACAGGGAGGCCTGGCGTGCTGTGATTCATGGGGTCGCAAAGAGTCGGACACAACTGAGTGACTGAACTGAAGTGAACTGGGCCACACCTAGAGCAATGCAGGGACCAGGGACATGGGCAGGTTCAAGGGGAGAAACCGCTTATTTGGACTGAAGAAGACGCTGAGGGCAGAATAATGGAGAGACAGGGAGAGTAGCCATGAGTTGCCGGGAATAGGGGAGCTTTGAAAATGGGAGAAAGCCAAAGAGTTAGGATTCTAGAGACCCAGCACAAGTAGCAAGGGCTCCTCTATCGCCCTCCCCAGGGCTTGACATTCCAGCAAGAAGGGTTTCTCCCTGGTGATGGGCTCTAGCCCTGCTTCGCCAGCATCAACTCACCTGTGAACTCAGTAGGTACTGACTTGTTTGTTTCCATGTTTTATTAAAGTATAGTTGATTTACAGTATTGTATTAGCTTCAGGTGTATAGCAAAGTGATTCAATCATATGTGTATCTCTGTACATATTTATCCTTTTTAAATTTTTTATAAGTTCTTCAGTTCAGTTCAGTCGCTCAGTCGTGTCCAACTCTTTGCAACCCCACGGACTGCAAGACGCCAGGCCTCCATGTCCATCACCAACTCCCGGAGTTCACTCAAACTCATGTCCATTGAGTCGGCGATGCCATCCAACCAGCTCAGTCTCTGTCGTCCCCTTCTCCTTCCGCCTTCAATCTTTCCCAGCATCAGGGTCTTTTCAAATGAGTCAGCTCTTGGCATCAGGTGGCCAAAGGATTGGAGTTTCACTTTCAGCATCAGTCCTTCCAATGAATATTCAGGACTGATTTCCTTCAGGATGGACTGGTTGGATCTCCTTGCACTCCAAGGAACTCTCAGGAGTGTTCTACAACACCACAGTTCAAAAGCATCAATTCTTCAACACTCAGCCTTCTCCATGGTCCAGCTGTCACATCCGTACATGACTACTGGAACAATCACAGCTTTGACTATAGGGGACTTTGTCAGCAAAGTGATGTCTCTGCTTTTTAATACGCTGTAGAGGTTGACTATAACTTTTCTTCCAAGAAGCAAATGTCTTTTAATTTCATGGCTGCAGTCACCATCTACAGTGATTTGGAGCCCAAGATAATGAAGTCTGTCACTGCTTCCATTTCATCCCCATCGAGGAGGGTTGCATGATGCCAAATTCTCTCCCCACTCATGGAATATGAGAGATGTGGGACACAGCAGAGTGGGCCCCAGAGTCTCTGTGAAGGAAGAGTCCAGGCAGCTTTCCCCATGAGGTGGGGCTGTATCAGAAGTGAGCTAACACTTGATACCAGTTGCAGAGGGTCCCCATTGGCCCCACCAGACTCAGCTCCCTGTGGTCCCTAAGGACTCGGGCCTTGAGCTCACTTCTTGGGACAAGAGGTAATTGATGTTTATGACTCATCTGAAGCTAACAGGGAGCATTTATGGAAGGAAAGTACATTTTTAGACTATTGGAAGGTTTAAGGATTTGTCTCCCTCTAAGGAAATGGCATAGTCCAAAAAGCAGACCGACCAGCCAGTTTCCCCATTTGGGGGCAAGTCTGAGATAGTAAATATTTCCATCACAGGACTGTCGTAGCTTGCACAATGGTGTGTGTGAAAGTGTTTTACAGACTGTAAAGGGTTCAGGTGCTATGTTTTCCCACAATGGTTCAGCTTTTTAACAACTTGCTTTAATTTTTGAAAATCATCAAATTTACCATTTTACCCATTTTAAGTGTCAGTTCAGTGCTATTAGGGACACTCACATCACTGTACAACCAGCATCACCATACATCCACAGAATGTTTTACATCAAAATGAAACAGTCCCAAATGTATACTTTTGCCTCATTCTCCTCCCTCTCCACCCCTGGCAAGCACCAGCGTACCCCTGATTTTTATGAACTTGACTCCTATCAGGACCTCATGTGAGTGGAATCATACAATATTTGTCCTTTGTGACGGGATTTTTTTCTTTGTTTTTTACTTCCTGTGGTAAAATATACACAACATAAAATTCACCACTAAACCATTTCTAAGTGCACAGGCGAGTGGTATCAATGCATCATATGTTGTGCAGCCACCACCCCATCCATCTCCATATCCTTTCTCCTGAAACCTGAGCTCCACTAGACCGGAACTCCCGCTCCCTCTCCCAAAGCCCCTGACAACCACCATGCTACTGTCTGTCTTTATCAATTTGCCTACTCCGCAAACCTAATAAAAACAGAAAATACAATAATTTTTTGTAACTGTTTTATTTCACTGAACATAATGTCTTCAAGGAGGATCCAGGCTGTGGCATGTGTCTGAATTTTCTTCCTTTTAAAATAATTTTTTAAAAAAGAACTTTCTTCCTTTTTTAAGTGATTCATAGTCTGTGTATGTATAGACAGAATTTTTCTTATATTATTTTGCTTTCTTGCGCACTTTCGCTATTGTGATGAGAGCAGCCTGGCAGTGAGTGGCCAAGACCAGTTCCCCTGAGGTCACCTGTGCTGTCAGCCTGGAAGGGATGCCCTGTGCTCTTCCCCAGATGCCCATCTCCATCAGCAACTCTGATGACTCTAAAGCCCTCTGGTCACATGCTCAGTCTGAAGCTCCCTACTCCCTCCCACTGATCCTGTGCAAAGCGACGAGGACAGGCAGGCGGGTTGCTGCAGCCATCCTGGGTCCTTCTCTTGTGATGCCGGGGTCAAGTGGAGCCCAAGTTTATCGTCATTGAATCTTTAGGATCTCCACATGGGGTGGTCTCAGCTCACGTCCCTGGATTGAAGTCTTGCGGCATCCTCACCTTGATTTGAGTCTGCAGCTCCCGTGGTTGCTCTCCCTGAGCTTGTGTTTATTGAGTCCATGATGGTCTGGCATCTGTTAGGCATTCTCGGCAGAGGACCTTCATGACAACTGGACACAGCTCCTCTGGATTAGCTGAGTTCTGCATCTCAGGGTGGTTTTGCTTAACTTCCAGATAAACTCATGCTAGTGCAAGAGAGAACAATCAGTAGGAGGTAGGTTACTGGGGGAATAATTATTTAAAGGGGAAAATAAAGGAATTTTAAACAAGGACTGGTGTTTACAATAGGCAAATGACAACCTCGGTTTGAATCTTGGCTCCTCCCCTGAGTTGCTGGAAGAAAGCCCCTCCTTACCCCTGCCATCAGCTACCTTCCTGCAAAAATCAGGTCAGATTCCTGATCTGTGTTCCGGGGCAACTGTAAGACCAAACTGTAGAGTGCGGTCCTCATGGAGTAACACCCATCACTTCTCTGTCCCTCCCTCTAAGATGGGGAAGCTGACCATGATGACTGGGGCCATTTTCTGGGGAAGCACCCCTGATGGAAGGCCAGGTGGGCCTCCATGGGGGCTCCAACCCACTGCTGCACCTTGTGGTGAGAACAACAAAGAAAAGACCAGGACTCTCAGGCTGTAGGACCTTTTCTTCTGTTTCATTTGCTGAAAAATAGAGTTGACACTTCCTAGAGCTGATGTGAGAGTAAAGCAGGAAAGGTGTGGACAGAGCCTGCCAGAGGGTGGCTAATGCTCAGCCCTCCAGATGCTTTGGCTCTTTGTTCAGGAACCAAACAGAAAATGAAACTGGTTCTCTGTTGTTGACTTTTCAGTTGCCAGATCACCAGCCTTCCGGGAAAGGTCCTCCGTTTCGAGAAAAGAAACTGTGCAGCAACTAAAAATAACCCAGGGTAGAAAGTAGCAGCATGCTCTCAGCCCTTCCCACACACGGTGTATTCATCCGAATGACCTTGACCACCAAGGCTGGGCCTCCTCAGGCGAGTTGCTGGGACCTGAAGGCACTAGGTCTGTGCCTGTCAGCAGGGCCAAGTCTAGAAGGACTTGATCAAAAGGACTGGGGGTGGGGCGTGGACAGAGAGGCTGAGGGGTGGCCTTCGGCCCCTCTCCCAGGTACCAAGGGAGCAGAGCAGGCGACAGGGGACTCTGCAGGGGAGGTCCTGGAAGACTTCTCAGAGGAGGTGAAGCCAGACTTTGGCTTTACAGGGTGAGTATGGTTTCTCCAGGTTCGATGCAGCAGGTGTCCCTGGCAGAAGGACCTGCATGAACAAACCCTAGAGGCCACGTGGATGTGACCCTCAGCAGCAGCGGTGTGACCAGTATGCGGTGAGGAGCTGGTGTGTTCTGGAACTGCGCCACGTGCTGGTGGTCTGAGGGTGAATACAGCAGGCAGGCTGGTGAGTGGGTGGGTGGGGAGGACTGAGGGGGTGGAAAGACGGCCATGGGGTGGGGGAGTGGTTGGCCAAGGGACTCACGGTGTGTAGGTGGCAGGTCTCCTTCAAGGAGCCGAGGCAGGGTGGGTTGTGTCATAGGACGTGGGATGTCAAGGCTGGGGTTGATTCTCTAAGGGGGCAGCTGCTGCTGCTGCTGCTGCTAAGTCACTTCAGTCGTGTCCGACTCTGTGTGACCCCATAGATGGAAGCCCACCAGGCTCCCCCGTCCCTGGGATTCTCCAGGCAAGAACACTGGAGTGGGTTGCCATTTCCTTCTCCAATGTGTGAAAGTGAAAAGTGAAAGTTAAGTCGCTCAGTCGTGTCCGACCCTCAGCGACCCCACGGACTGCAGCCTTCCAGGTTCCTCCATCCATGGGATTCTCCATGCAAGAGAACTGGAGTTGCTTGCCATTGCCTTCTCCGAAGGGGGCAGCAGGAGGGTGGAAATAGTTCTGGGTGGGGCCTGTGGGCAGGGTGTTGTTAATTTGAGCCACTCAGAAATGAGGGTTTCACTTCCTTTTTGGTTTCCTGAATACATCTGGGACCAGAAGGTATGCGTTGTTTATTTCAGAGACACACAGAAGGCGGCTGCATCTGCAGAGCTGAGAACAACTGGATCTTGTTCACACTCAGCCAGAGGAAGACCCCTGGGTAAGCAGTGGGGTAGGACTCCCACCCATCTCCCCATCCTCAGGACGACTGTCTGCGAAAACCTTGATTGTCACTAGTTGACAAAAGAAGGGAAATGGAAGCTCAGAGAGGTGAGACCATGGCCCGAAGGACAGAGTGTGGACATGGAAGCAGCTGTATCTGACGGATTCCTCCCACCCTCGGGCACCCTAAACAGTGCAGAGGGAGGTAGACGCCAGCTCAGGTGGTCTCAGCTTGGGATGTGGACCCCTGAGGCATAAGCTGTGACCCGGAAGGAAGCTGTATGTTGTGGGTGCTGAGTCATCAGGGAAATCTCAAGATAGCTGAGGGGATGAGGACAGCAGGGGGGCTAGAATCCTTCCTCCTTGTGGCCTGGCCACCTTGAGTCTGCCCTTGGGTGCTGTGCTGGGGCTGATGTTCATCTTTGTCCACCATAAATATTGCAGACAGTGTCTTCTGGTCTCTCATTATTTCTGACTTGGTTTGTGGCATCCTTTTGAGATATTTAGTCTTTAAGAGGTCAAATAAATCAGACCTTCCTTATGGCTCCAGCAATTGTGTCTTGATGAATGGTTTCCCCAACTCAAAATTATTGTTAACATTTTTTTCCAGTATGCTAGCATTTCTTTTCTTTTTCCATTTTCATTTAGATCCTCTGGAATCGATTGGTGAGTACAATCTTATTGTTTCTTCCTCTTTCTCTTCGCCCCTCTTCATTTTTTCCTTCTTCTCCTTCTCCTCATTCAAGCAGGACATGTTTAAGGGGTACTTTTCTCGGTAGGAGTGGCACACCCATTTCTGTGCTTTCAAAAGTGCCTCCATTGCAGTCAGGAAATGACTCCACGCTTCTGCCCTCAAAGTCCCAGGCAGCAGTTTGGGAGCAGAGAGCGAGAGACTGGAGGAAGCTGGGCCCCACACCCAGACCGACCTGGACTGGACATCCTGTGGGAGGGGAGGCTTAGGAATGTCCTGCTCAAGTCTTCAAGTCTCAGGATAGTATATCAGATTTCAGGTAGGCCTCGTGTTTTGCCACAGTTCTCTCTTCCTCTTTCTCCTCTTATAATAACACCATGGCTGGAGTAAGGGGACATGAAGAAATGCAGGTGTTTCCTGCTACCTGAGAGTACAGTGTTCATACCAAAGCTTTCTTAAACCAAGATGGTGGAGAGCATAGACCATGTAGGTCTCACATCCTCTTTTACTGGCAGAGGGTGATCTTCTGGAAAGTGTGGGATGCCCATAAATGGAAACGCTCAGAAATCTGATGGCACTCTCTATCAGAAAGAGCTTTTAAGAAGACAGACCAGGAATACAAATGGAATTACTCAACAGTAGGGAAAAGAGTTGTAGTGCTATGTCTCTGAGAATCTGGTGGTTTCCTGCCCCAGTAAGAGGTCCCACGCCTCACGTTTTCTCCAGGCTGTGCCCGGGCAGCTGAAGGGCCCAGAAGCCCTGGAGCAGGAGGAGCGCAGAGAAGAGACAGAGCCCCGCCCAGTGCTGGGAGCTGAAGAAACGCCACACAAATAGCCCCACAGGCAGGAAAGTACAAGAGTCCAAGGGGGACTGGAAGGGAAATAGAGGAAGACAGCAGGGGAGGAAGACTCTGAGACGGGCCTCCAAGTGCAAGTAACATTTCACCTGGCGAGGCACGTGGGGAAAGGCCTTGGAGGGGAAGCCTGAGCGAAGGCCTGAGGCTGGGGGAACCAGAGTCCAGGCAGCTGGGAGTCCTCCAGGCCCCTCAACCAGGCCCTGTGGAGTCAGGAGGGTGAGTGAGACAGAGTTGGAGCCTGAGGAGGGCCTGGTGGCGGGCTAAGGACTTGAATTTGACACTGTCTTTACCCCTCCTATCCCTGCCCATGGACTATGAGCTGCACCACGTGGAGGAAGAGGTTTGGAAGCATCTGTGTCTGCCCACGTGGAGGGAAGGGCTCTGGGTCTGGCCATGCAGTTGGGCAGGGACAGGATTCTCTAGGGTCCTCCCCTCTCCCACTGGCAGCCTTTCCAGTTAGTAACCAATCAGAGGCTAACAGAGGAGGACACCCAGATAGGAATCCAGCAGAAGGGAGAACCATCCAGCATCCACAGCCAGCGGAGGCCCCAGACAAGGGTCAGGACCAGGGCAAGAACGGCAGGGCAGGATGGAAGAATAAGTCATGGGGCTTGACGCATTTTCAAGTGTTTGGCGTCATCAGGACCAGCCCTTTCTGCCTCACCCTCCTCCTCTCTCTGCTTGGCTGTTGGTCCTTGTGTTCCCAATTTCAACTGGCCGCCCTGTCTCCTGGGCTCCTGCAGCTTCAAGGCAGAGAAGGAGGCAGGGGACCAGCCAGCTCTCCTCCCCACGTGCCTGGAGACAGGCTTGTCTGTGTTAATTCTCTCCCATCCACAGTCATTGCCCACAGCCCCCGTCACCAGGCATACTCCCTAGTAACCAAGCTGATGGTTACTACTCTTGAGGGGAACCCTGGGCATTGCAGAGGGACAGTGATAGAAAGATTCTGGGATCGGGGCTCAGGTTAGGGAGTTTGGGGGAAACTCTATGGAAGTTCGGCCACTCTAGGTGGGGTGCTGTAGAGAATGGCAGGGGCAGTTTTCCCAGTGATTGTCTCAGTAACTCTATCTCCTGAGAGGTGAGACAGAGCAAGGATAACGGTGCAATTGGTAAATAAGGAGCAGTCATGATTTTCAGCCAAGCGAGGGAGTGTGAAGACCTTGGGTTCCTGTTGCCGCCATCCCTGCTTTTTATTTATTATTTTTGTTAGCAGCAAAGTGAGAAGCAGCCGGGTATGGGATCTTGAGCCCAGGGAGTGGGGTGGGACCCAGTTCTCCATGAACAAGGTTTCTGACCTTGGACAAATTACAGAACATCTATGCTTCAGCTTCCTTAGCTGTAAATGGGGATACAGCAGTACATACCTCCTGGTTATCAGAACAATATGGATTATATTTTATGAAGTCTTAGAGTAACTACCAATGTGGAGAAAAATCAGAAATACAAGCCACTCTCATGAGTAGCTGTTACTGGAACTATAAGGACTTTTACTATTATTTCAGTCAGGTCTCAGGAAGAATACTTAAATAAGTACTCTTTTGCCTTCTTAAAATACCGCCTAAGTGTAATTAACGTGCTTTCTTTTCTCATCTCCCAACACAAGATAGTCACAGCCAGAACCAAAAGAAGTTCTCTCTCTATAAAGATCTGCTATTAAAACAAGAACAGAGACGAGACAAAGGATGGACAGCATCACATATGATATGTGCGAATGTAAATTTGTACAGTTTCTTTGCATCACAAATAGCTTAAGTATGAAAAAATGTTAGGTGTTGATACCCTTGGATCTAGTCATTCTCCTTCTAGAAATAGCTTAATGAAAGAATTTTAAATGTAGGCAAAGTTTTATACAAGAAGAGTGTTCTTTGCACTATTATTTACATAAAGAATTAAAAACAGCCTGAAGTCGAACCATCAGGAATGGACAGCAAAGACGACACCATTCCGGTCCTGCACTGACCAGGGCAGGACTGCAGGGATTGGAGTGGGGCTGGCGGGACTCCAGAAAAAAGGTTTATGGGCTGAAGGCTATTGCAGAAGGGAGGAGGATGTGGGTTGTGGGAGCTACAGCACTGGGGACTTTATCAAGGCAGAGATTTGAGCACAGGGTGCATGACATCATTTTGCAATAAAAAGAGTCATTTTCCGATTAACATACATCCACAAATTTTTGTACATTAAATCAAGTAGAGCATAGTCATAACAAACCTGGGATTTGGATCAGAAAGCCTTGGGTTCAAGGCCGGGCTCCACAGGAATGTGAAAACTTGGACTGACCTAAGTGTAGGTGAGTTTCAGAAGCCTGCACGTCATAGACAGTGGGTCATAACACCTATAACCAATTAGTAACACAAGCGTTCCCAGTCTCATGTAGTTTCCAGAATATTCCCTTCCTACCTGTTCTTCTTTCTCTTGTTTCTATGCTCCTATTACTTCACAGATGGCTGTCTCCTCTCTGATTATCCTCTCCTTGTGCCCCAACAGGAGAGCAGGACTCTGACTGGGGAGGATGGTGGGAGGATGAGTAACTTTCCTTAACCAGTGATCTGCAGAGCCCAGGGGACAGAGAACCACGCTGGGTTAAGTCCACGGTGGCACTGGTGGCCGGCCCAGGGGAAACCTCCCAGGAGCTCACTCCTCCTTGCTCCCTACAGCCACTGCTCACCCATGATCAAGCCCACAATCTGTTTTCTCTTCCCCAAGGGTGAAACGACACCTTCTTCCAGCCTGACACAGGCGGGTGAGATCTCTGAGACCTTGCTGCTGCCACCATGAGCTCAGAAGATCCCAGTAACCACTCAGGTAGTCAGCCACCTCGTCTATGGCAGGTTCCTACTTGTGAGCCAGAATCGAGGGTGGTGCCTCAAGGCCAAATTAACCTACCGAGTAATCAAGAACCAAGAATTGCGTGATAAGCATCCCCCAGAGAGGCAATGGGGAGTCCCCGAACACTTGGCGGTCTGTCCCCATAGACTCTGTCCTGGTCCTCTTCTCAGGGAGCCATAGCCAAGATGATAACTTCCTCCCCGTGCCTCGTAAATCCCAGTTAATGACTCAGAAGAGAGGCCAGGACAGCCCATGGAGTGGGGTGGGCACAACGGAGGAAGTCCCCAAGGCCAGGCGGGACAGGGAGACGAGGTCCCCTGGAGCTTCTGCTGCCCTCGCCCTTGGTCCAAGCCTCATTCTGCTCCCAGACCCTGGGGTGTGAACACAGAGGTAGTTTCCTCCACTTCTCGCCCTGTGGCCCACCCAGCTGCTCTGTGAGGGTCAGCGGATTCTAAACTGAACCCCAATCTAGCTATGCTGCCTCCCACACCTGCCTCCCAGATCTGGAGCACCTTACCTGGCCTAACCTGTAAAATGAGAAGAATATTTCCCTATGTTGTGATGAGGATCAAACATGTGTATCCGTGGCCTGGACCAGGGCCTACCACATAGTAGGTCCTGCCTAGTGTGGTGCTGTCCTCTCTCCCTGGAATGTGTTAGTTCCAAGTAGAAACCTCTCCCCTTCTCTGGAATCCCCTCCCCCATGCTGTGCTAGGGCACCTGCCCAGGGCTCCCATATAGAAACACCTGATTACCAGGTGACTGCCTCAGGCAGGTGCTAGCTCTATTGTTCTCAAACGCCCAGGCAGATGCCCAGGTGCTCGTTATTTCCTCCACCCACACCCACCCTAATCAATCAAACCCTAATCTAGTGCTGTGGGTTCCCTCCATGAGAGCCCTGAGTTCATTTCTCTCTTAGTGATGCATGAGAAAAAGAAAACCTAAGAACACTTAACACTTCAGGGAAGAAAGACAGAGGAAGAGATCTGACGTCTCTTCATTTGATAAGGACACTGATATCACTGAATTAAGGCCCCACACTCAAGGCCTCACTTCACCCAATTACGGCCTTAAAGCCCCTATCCTCTAATGCAGTCATTGCAGAGTGGGAGGGTCTGGGCGTTAACTTATGAATTGGGGCTGGTGCATACAGTCCATCTTCGACCCCAGGTAAATCCATCAACAGCATGCAGTTGAGTGCTGCTCAGAAAGGGGAACTTTAACCACTCATACTCGATACCGTTTACATCACACCATAGTTTATTTAATATCCAATTTTATTTTTCTGTCTAGAGAGCCAAAGCTTTTATAAGGATGTCATTGAGTATGTCCAGGAGAGTGTGAGAAGGGAAAAACTGCTATTCCTGCTCACTGAAGACAAACCCTGGGAGAAATTTGTGACTGAGGCCGATTTGTCCAGGTAACCATGCAGGTACACCAGGAATGTCATCTACATGCCCCAGGAAGATTCTCCCATGCTGTTTTCCTCCAGTCAGATCCTATGGGTGGGGTTGAGGATGTTCCTCCTCAAGTTCCTATGTGGAATGTTTCCTCCGTGTTATTTGTTGGCAGTGAATGACGTTGGGTTGAGAAGAGATGAAACCGGCAAGGAAGGGCAGGTTATATGACCTTGGACAAGTTACTGAGCTACTCTCTGCTTCATCATGTGTTCAGTGTTATTGTGAGCACTCTGATCATGAAGCAAGTATTTTTCACTATTGCTGACACAGAATAGGTGCTCAATCAATGTATATTTTATAATAAACTTGTTGGGAAGAATCGGGGACCTTCTTCCTGGAGATGAAAACCAAGAAGGTCTTCCTTTGGCTAAAGTCAGAAAATCCTGACCCGAACATCATTTTGTGTTCCTGGGGATTCCAACTAGAACTCTTTCATTCCGTATCTTAGGAACTATACCAACACTGCAGTTTCCTGCTGGCCAATAAGGCAGAGAGGCTGGAGAGGAACTGGTTGGACCTGGTGGGATCCTGGATCTAGCCCTGCCCAACTCTGGGACTGTGGGTTTAAGACTTTGAGTGTCAGATTTGTTATGTGTTATGTGTCCAGTGGGAATAGCAATTCGATCTGATGGATTGTGGTGATGGCCTCAGAGTGAACTGCAGAGTCAGAGGTGGGGAACCAAGTCCAATCATCTCATCCAAAGGCCCAGAGAGGCCTAGACCAGGGTCAGACCCAGGGGTCAGGGTGGAGCAGAGGGTCCATGTTGGAGGACTAGTAGGCAGGCTTGGGCAGCAGGGCCAGGACTAGAGTGAAGAGAGTAGGCCCCAAGGACAGAGAACTGAAGGGGCTGTGACCCTGGTAGAGGTCTTGGGAGTGGGAGAGGGAACATATCTTCCCTTCCTGACGGGATCCCAACAAGTTGGGCTAGAGGGCCCTGGGTGACTGTGTCCCCTACACCCTGCCTGGGACCTGGCTTCTCACTCCAATTGGGACGCTCTTCTAGTCTATGAGGAGCCTCCCTGTCAGTGGGAAGGCCGTGTGGCTCAGTGAGCCCTCCAGGGTCATCATAAGCGGCTGCGATTATGTGTCATTTGAGGGATTCTGAGGAGCCTCACATATCCCCACCAAAGAGGAGAACACTTCCTCCACCAGCTGTGCAAGTGCCGGTCTCTTCAGGCTCAGCCATTCGGATGGGTGTTTCCTCAATTCTCTTGAATCTTTAGAGGTTCCATAAAGTTGCACACACCTTGGGGTGCAGGCTCATGAAGCTGTCACAAATTAACATGTGACCCCGAGAGGTCAGGGGTGCTGGGTGCTGGTTCAGGAGTCAGTGAGGTGGGCTGGAGGGGCCACGGGGGAACAGGGCTCATAGCACATCTCCTGCTTCTCAGTCAATATGGGCAGTGGACAGACCCAGTGTCCTTCTGCTGAGAAGGCCAAGGGTATCAGGCTTGGATGAGAGCAGATGCCAGGCAAAATGATCATTAAGGGTCCTTCTAACTGAGTTTTGATTAAAAAATATATAAAATTCTAGGCGCACAGTTAGCCAGTCTGAAAAGTATGAGGGCAAAGTCCTGGGACTATCCTTACATTTCCCATCATGGGCCAATTTGGGGGATCCCACAACCACCCTCAGATTCTAGAACTCCATAGAAGGATGCACAGACTCTTAAAGCTTCAGGATCCCAGTTGTGGTTTATTACAGGGAAGGATGCAGTTTCCCATCAGCCACAGGGCCGAGTCTGGACAGGATTCACACATGAAGCTTCCACTGTTACATTGTCCAGGATGCATTACTGTCCTGGATTCAGTGGGGCAGGACACATGGAGCACTGCCCGCCAGGGACGCTCACCCTATTTAACAACAAATTACCCTGACCTGTCATCTCCAGCCCCTCCCAAGGTCAGACTAATGCCCTAGAGCCCAGCTCTTCCAGAGGTCAGAACTGATACCACATGACCCAGAGGCCCATCACGTGTCAACTTGTCAGACTGTGCAGTGGCCATAGCCCTAGGCAGATGAGGACATTCTTATCAGCCAGAATATGCTTGGGGCCTAGGGACCAGATCCTAACAGTCAAGAGCAAGCAACAAGGTCACTATACACTAAGGTCCTTGAATGAAGGGTTTTCTGCTCTAATCCCACTTCTCTTTATCTGTGAAGTTCCCATTTTACACACATTCTGGAAGTGATGGTATTGGTCTGAAATTAAGGTATCTTTATCAAATCTCTCTGAAGTTAAAGGTATCCTAAAATGACCTTTGCTCATTTATTCCATGATTGGATAAGTCCATGGAGCACTAACAATATCCAAATGAGGGTTTAAGGTTGGAAAAGTTTTTACATTAGTAAAATTCTTGTGATTTACAATAAAATCTCTGTGGTTTATGCAGGATAGAGCTTGTTGAGCCTGTTTCACAGACAAGCAAGCTGTCTTTCTAGGGCTTTACTGTTCACTGTTACAGGGAAGAGGAATATGCACTACGAGAATATCTGAGCAAGCTGCAAACAGTCTTGGCCAGGGAGGACCAAGACAGCCTCCAAAAATGCCAGCAGGAAAAGGAGAGGTTTTTGAAGGAGTTTCCTCGGGTAAAACAGGAGCTGGAGGAGAACATAAAAAAGCTCCGTGAGCTCGCAGACAGCGTTGACAAGGTGCACAGGGACTGCACCATCTCCAATGTGGTAGCCTCCTCCACCGGCGTTGTGTCTGGTGCCCTGGGCATCCTTGGCCTGGTTCTGGCTCCCTTTACAGCAGGCCTCAGTCTGGGACTCTCAGCCACTGGAATAGGGCTGGGAGCAGCCGCTGCTGTAACAGGTTTGTCCACCATGGTGGTGGAAGGTGTGAACACGTCATCAGCAGAAACCCAGGCCAGTCGCCTTGACACAGCCAAAATAAAATCCTATAGAAGGCATCTCTACAAAGTTAAAGACTTTGGGAGGCATATTCATGCCATCAAGGTGGCCAGAGACAACCCTCAATTAGTAGCCACTGCTCAGCGCTACATAACCAACGGGCAAGTCTCTGTCCAAAGTGCCCAACAGGTGAGAAGACATTTCGGAGGCACAGCTCTGGCAGCGACTAGAACAGCCCGCATCGGGAGTGGAGTGGTGTCAGGTTTATTCATGGCGCTGGACGTGTACTCCCTGGTGAAAGATGCACAGCACTTGCAGGAGGGGGCAAAGACAGCATCGGCTGAGAACATGAGGCAGAAAGCCCAGGAGCTGGAGATGAAGTTGGAGGAGCTCACCTGGATCTATGAGTGTCTGCAATACGGCCTGACTGGGCCACCCCTAGAGCAACGCAGGGACCAGGGACATGGGCAGGATCAAGGGGAGAAACCGCTTATTTTGGATTGAAGAAGACGCTGAGGGCAGAATAAGGGAGAGACAGGGAGACTAGCGATGAGAGGCCAGGAATAGGCGAGCTTTGAAAGTGGGAGAAAGAAAAAGAGTTAGGATTGTAGAGACCCAGCGCAAGTAGCAGGGGCTCCTCTATCACCCTCCCCAGGCTTTGACATTCCAGCAAGAAGGGTTTCTCCCTGGTGATGGGCTTAGCCCTACTTTGCCAGCATCAACTCACCTGTGAACTCAGTATGTAGTGACTTGTTTGTTTCCGTGTTTTATTAAAGTGGAGTTGATTTACAATATTGTATTAGTTTCAGGTGTAAAGCAAAGTGATTCAATTATACGCGTATCTCTGCACATATTATCCTTTTTAAATTTTTTATAAGTGCTTCAGTTCAGTTCAGTCGCTCAGTCGTGTCTGACTCTTTGCGACCCCATGGAATGCATCTTGCCAGGCCTCCCTATCTATCATCAACTCCCGGAGTTCACTCAAACTCATGTCCATTGAGTCGGCGATGCCATCCAACCAGCTCATCCTCTGTCCTCCCCTTATCCTGCCACCTTCAATCTTTCCCAGCATCAGGGTCTTTTCAAATGAGTCAGCTCTTGGCATCAGGTGGCCAAAGTATTAGAGTTTCACTTTCAGCATCAGTCCTTCCAATGAATATTCAGGACTGATTTCCTTCAGGATGGACTGGTTGGATCTCCTTGCGCTCCAAGGAACTCTCAAGAGTCGTCTACAACACCGCAGTTCAAAAGCATCAATTCTTCAGCTTTCAGCCTTCTTTATGGTCCAACTGTCACATCCGTACATGACTACTGCAACAATCACAGCTTTGACTATACCGCGCTTTGTCGGCAAAGTGAGTCTCTGCTTTTTAATACTCTATAGAGGTTGACTATAACTTTTCTTCCAAGAAGCAAATGTATTTTAATTTCATGGCTGCAGTCACCATCTACAGTGATTTGGAGCCCAAGAAAATGAAGTCTGTCACTGCTTCCATTTTATCCCCATCTAGGAGGGCTGCATGATGCCAAATTCTCTCCCCACTCATGGAAGATGGAGAGATGTGGGACACAGCAGAGTGGGCCCCAGAGTCTCTGTGAAGGAAGAGTTCAGGCAGCTTTCCCCTTGAGGTGGAGCTGTTCCAGAAGTGAGCTGACACTTGATGCCACTCGCAGAGGGTCTCCATTGGCCCCGCCAGACTCAGCTCCCTGTGGCCCCTCCTTAGGCCTTGAATCACTTCTTTGGACAAGAGGTAATTGATGTTTATGACTCATCTGAAGCTAACAGGGAGCATTTGTGGAAGGAAAGTACATTGTTAGACTACTGGAACGTTTAAGGATTTCTCTTCCTCTAAGGAAACTGCATAGTCCAAAAAACAGACTGACCAGCCAGTTTCCCCATTTGAGGGCGAGTCTGAGCCTTAGTTTTCCCAGATGATATTGAGATAGTAAACGTTTTCATCACAGGGCTATGGTAGCTTGCACAATGGTGTGTGTGAAAGTGTTTTACAGACTGCAAAGGGTTCAGGTGTTATGTTTTCCCACAATGGTTCAGCTTTTTAACAATTTGTTTTCATTTTGAAAATCATCAGATTTACCATTTTACCCATTTTAAGTGTACAGTTCAGTGGTATTAAGGACACTCACATCATTGTACAACCAGCATCACCATCCATCCACTGAATGTTTTACATCAAAAATGAAACTGTCCCATTTGTATACTAATAACTCATTCTCCCTCCTCTCCACCCCTGGCAAGCACCAGCATACCCCTGATTTTTATGAAATTGACTCCTCTCAGGACATCAAGTGTGTGGAATTTTATACAATATTTGTCCTTTGTGACGGGATTTTTTTCTTTGTTTTTTACTTCCTGTGGTAAAATATACACAACATAAAATTCACCACTTAACCATTTCTAAGTGCACAGGCGAGTGGTATCAATGCATCATATGTTGTGCAGCCACCACCCCATCCATCTCCATATCCTTTCTCCTGAAACCTGAGCTCCACTAGACCAGACCTCCCGCTCCCACTCCCCCAGCCCCGGACAACCACCACTCTACTGTCTGTCTTTATCAATTTGCCTACTCCGCAAACCTAATAAAAACAGAAAATACAATAATTTTTTGTAACTGTTTTATTTCACTGAACATAATGTCTTCAAGGAGGATCCAGGCTGTGGCATGTGTCTGAATTTTCTTCCTTTTAAAATAATTTTTTAAAAAAGAACTTTCTTCCTTTTTTAAGTGATTCATAGTCTGTGGTATGTATAGACAGAATCTTTCTTATATTATTTTGCTTTCTTGCACACTTTGGCTATTGTGATGAGAGCAGCCTGGCAGTGAGTGGCCGAGACCAGTTCCCCTGAGGTCACCTGTGCTGTCAGCCTGGAAGGGATGCCCTGTGCTCTTCCCCAGATGCCCATCTCCATCAGCAACTCTGATGACTCTAAAGCCCTCTGGTCACATGCTCAGTCTGAAGCTCCCTACTCCCTCCCACTGGTCCTGTGCAAAGCGACGAGGACAGGCAGGCGGGTTGCTGCAGACATCCTGGGTCCTTCTCTTGTGATGCCGGGGTCAAGTGGAGCCCAAGTTTATCGTCATTGAATCTTTAGGATCTCCACATGGGGTGGTCTCAGCTCACGTCCCTGGATTGAGGTCTTGCTGCATCCTCACCTTGATTTGAGTCTGCAGCTCCCGTGGTTGCTCTCCCTGAGCTTGTGTTTATTGAGTTCATGATGGTCTGGTGTCTGTTAGGCATTCTCGGCAGAGGACCTTCATGACAACTGGACATAGCTCCTCTGGATTAGCTGAGTTCTGCATCTCAGGGTGGTTTTGCTTAACTTCCAGATAAACTCATGCTAGTGGAAGAGAGGATTAGTAGGAGGTAGGTTACTGGGGGAAAAATTATTTAAAGGGGAAAATAAAGGAACTTTAAACAAGGACTGGTGTTTACAATAGGCAAATGACAACCTCGGTTTGAATCTTGGCTCCTCCCCTGAGTTGCTGGAAGAAAGCCCCTCCTCACCCCTGCCAACAGCTACCTTCCTGCAAAAATCAGGTCAGATTCCTGGTCTGTGTTCCGGGGCAACTGTAAGACCAAACTGTAGAGTGCGGTCCTCATGGATTAACACCCATCACTTCTCTGTCCCTCCCTCTAAGATGGGGAAGCTGACCATGATGACTGGGGCCATTTTCTGGGGAAGCACCCCTGATGGAAGGCCAGGTGGGCCTCCATGGGGGCTCCAACCCACTGCTGCACCTTGTGGTGAGAACAACAAAGAAAAGACCAGGACTCTCAGGCTGTAGGACCTTTTCTTCTGTTTCATTTGCTGAAAAATAGAGTTGACACTTCCTAGAGCTGATGTGAGAGTAAAGCAGGAAAGGTGTGGACAGAGCCTGCCAGAGGGTGGCTAATGCTCAGCCCTCCAGATGCTTTGGCTCTTTGTTCAGGAACCAAACAGAAAATGAAACTGGTTCTCTGTTGTTGACTTTTCAGTTGCCAGATCACCAGCCTTCCGGGAAAGGTCCTCCGTTTCGAGAAAAGAAACTGTGCAGCAACTAAAAATAACCCAGGGTAGAAAGTAGCAGCATGCTCTCAGCCCTTCCCACACACGGTGTATTCATCCGAATGACCTTGACCACCAAGGCTGGGCCTCCTCAGGCGAGTTGCTGGGACCTGAAGGCACTAGGTCTGTGCCTGTCAGCAGGGCCAAGTCTAGAAGGACTTGATCAAAAGGAGTGGGGGTGGGGCGTGGACAGAGAGGCTGAGGGGTGGCCTTCGGCCCCTCTCCCAGGTACCAAGGGAGCAGAGCAGGGACAGGGGACTCTGCAGGGGAGGTCCTGGAAGACTTCTCAGAGGAGGTGAAGCCAGACTTTGGCTTTACAGGGTGAGTATGGTTTCTCCAGGTTCGATGCAGCAGGTGTCCCTGGCAGAAGGACCTGCATGAACAAACCCTAGAGGCCACGTGGATGTGACCCTCAGCAGCAGCGGTGTGACCAGTATGCGGTGAGGAGCTGGTGTGTTCTGGAACTGCGCCACGTGCTGGTGGTCTGAGGGTGAATACACAGGCAGGCTGGTGAGTGGGTGGGTGGGGAGGGCTGAGGGGGTGGAAAGACGGCCATGGGGTGGGGGAGTGGTTGGCCAAGGGACTCACGGTGTGTAGGTGGCAGGTCTCCTTCAAGGAGCCGAGGCAGGGTGGGCTGTGTCAGAGGACGTGGGATGTCAGGGCTGGGGTTGATTCTCTAAGGGAGCAGCTGGAGAGTGGAAATAGGTCTGGGTGGGGCCTGTGGACAGAGTGTTGGTAACTTGAGCCACTCAGAAGTGAGGGTTTCACTTTCCCTTTTGGTTCTCCCAATATATCTGGGACCAGAAGGTGTGCGTGGTTTATTGCAGAGACACACAGAAGGTGGCTGCACGCAGAGCTGAGAACAACTGGATCTTGTTCACACTCAGCCAGAGGAAGACCCCTGGGTAAGCAGTGGGTAGGACCCCCGCCCATCTCCCCATCCTCAGGACGACTGTCTGAGAAAACCTTGATTGTCGCTAGTTGGCAAAAGAAGGGAAATGGAAGCTCAGAGAGGTGAGACCATGGCCCGAAGGACAGAGCGTGGACGTGGAAGCAGCTGTATCTGACGGATTCCTCCCACCCTCGGGCCCCCTAAACAGTGCAGAGGGAGGTAGACGCCTGCTCAGGTGGTCTCAGCGTGGGATGTGGACCCGTGAGACATGAGCTGTGACCCGGAAGGAAGGTGTATGTTGTGGGTGCTGAGTCATCAGGGAAATCTCAAGAAAGCTGAGGGGATGAGGAGGGCAGGGGGCTAGAATCCTTCCTCCTAGTGGCCTGGCCAACTTGAGTCTGCCCCTGGGTGCTGTGCTGGGCCTGATGGGGGCAAATGGTTCCTTTTGAGACACAAGGAATCAGGTTTCATCACCCACCCTGTCTCTGAGTGCCCGCTCCGTGCCAGGCCCTGGGGCAAAACGCAGGCCTGAGGGAGGAAGGACAGGAGACCAAGTGGGGAGACGCAGGCCTTGCTTCACAACGCCCACATCATGATACAGGTTTCACAATCTAAGACAAGAAGCCAAACTGAGGATACATCAGTGTAACAAGAGGGGCGTGAGATTAGATCTGTGTGTTTATAAAGGTGGAGACACACCTAGACATTTCTGGGTTATTAAACTCATGTGCCACTCCCCTCCCTTACACACCCAGGTCAGAAGGTCTGGACGTGGCCTCCATCTGTCCACGGAGAGCTGTGTGACCCTGGGCAAGTTGCCTCCCCGGGAATTGTTTGTTCACATCTCTTACCCATTTGTGAAAAACTGCATTCAGTCTTTTCATGTGGATTTTAGGCGCTCTCTGTGTTGGGAATGCTCATCTTTGTCCACTATAAATATTGCAGACAGTGTCTTCTGGTCTCTCATTATTTCTGAATTGGTTTGTGGCATCCTTTTGAAAATTTAGTCTTTAAGAGGTCTAATAAATCAGACCTTCCTTATGGCTCCGGCAATTGTGTCTTGATGAGAATGGTTTTCCCAACTCAAAATTATTGTTAACATTTTTTTCTAGTATGCTTGCATTTCTTTTCCTTTTCCATTTTCATTTAGATCCTCTGGAATCGATTGGTGAGTACAATCTTATTGTTTCTTCCTCTTTCTCTTCGCCCCTCTTCATTTTTTCCTTCTTCTCCTTCTCCTCATTCAAGCAGGACATGTTTAAGGGGTACTTTTCTCGGTAGGAGTAGCACACCCATTTATGTGCTTTCAAAAGTGCCTCCATTGCAGTCAGGAAATGACTCCATGCTTCTCCCCTCTAAGTCCCAGGCAGCAGTTTGGGAGCAGAGAGCGAGGGACTGGAGGAAGCTGAGCCCCACACCCAGACCAATCTGGACTGGACATCCTGTGGGAGGGGAGGCTTAAGAATGTCCTGCTCAAGTCTTCAAGTCTCAGGGTAGTATATCAGATTTCAGGTAGGCCTCATGTTTTTCGATGGTTCTCTCTTCCTCTTTCTCCTCTTTTCATAACACCATGGCTAGAATAGGAGACATGAAGAAATACAGGTGTTTCCTGCTACCTGTTCATACAAAAACTTTCTTAAACCAAGACGGTGGAGAGCATAGACCATGTAGGTCTCACATCCTCTTTTACTGGCAGAGGGTGATCTTCTGGAAAGCGTGGGATGCCCATAAATGGAAACGCTCAGAAATCTGATGGCACTCTCTATCAGAAAGAGCTTGTATGAAGACAGACCAGGAATACAAATGGAATTACTCAACGGTAGGTAAAGGAGTTGTAGTGCTATGTCTCTGAGAATCTGGTGGTTTCCTGCCCCAGTAAGAGGTCCCACGCCTCGTGTTTTAGCCACGCTGTGCCCGGGCAGCTGAAGGGCCCAGAAGCCCTGGAGCAGGAGGAGCGCAGAGAAGAGACAGAGCCCCCGCCCAGTGCTGGGAGCTGAAGAAACGCCACACAAATAGCCCCACAGGCAGGAAAGTACAAGAGTCCAAGGGAGACTGGAAGGGAAATAGAGGAAGACAGCAGGGGAGGAAGCCTTTGAGACGGGCCTCCAAGTGCAAGTAACATTTCACCTGGCGAGGCACGTGGGGAAAGGCCTTGGAGGGGAAGCCTGAGCGAAGGCCTGAGCCTGGGGGAACCAGAGTCCAGGCAGCTGGGAGTCGTCCAGGCCTCTCAACCAGGCCCTGTGGAGTCAGGAGGGTGAGTGAGACAGAGTTGGAGCCTGAGGAGGGCCTGGTGACGGGCTAAGGACTTGAATTTGACACTGCCTTTACCCCTCCTATCCCTGCCCATGGACTATGAGCTGCACCATGTGGAGGAAGAGGTTTGGTAGCATCTGTGTCTGCCCACATGGAGGGAAGGGCTCTGGGTCTGGCCATGCAGTTGGGCAGGGACAGGATTCTCTAGGGTCCCCCCCTCTCCCACTGGCAGCCTTTCCAGGAAGTGACCAATCAGAGGCTAACAGAGGAGGACACCCAGATAGGAATCCAGCAGAAGGGAGAACCATCCAGCATCCACAGCCAGCTGAGGCCCCAGACAAGGGTCAGGACCAGGGCAAGAACGGCAGGGCAGGATGGAAGAATAAGTTGTGGGGCATGACGCATTTTCAAGTGTTTGGCATCATCCAGGATCCAGCCCTTTCTGCCCAAGCCCACCTCTTCTCTCTGACTTGACTCTTCATCTTCATGTTTCATGGTGGCAATTGGCTGCCCTGGCTCCTGGGCTCCTGCAGCTTCTAGGCAGAGAAGGAGGTAGGAGACCAGTGAGCTCTCTTCTCTCACCTGCTTGGAGGTGGGTCTGCCTTCTCTCCCACCCACACGGTCAGTGCCTCCAGCCTCTGCCACGGGGCACCCTCCCTAGTGAGCAACCAGATGGTTACTCTTCCTAAGGGTCAACCCTGGGGATTGGAGAGAGAAGCTGTTAGAAAGAAAGATGCTAGGATGAGGCTCTGGTGAGGGGATTTGAGGGAGACTCTAAGGAAATGGGGCCACTCTAGATTGGGTGCTGCCGAGAATGGGGGTCAGTTCTACAAGTGTGAGTCTCCGTAACTCCCTGTATGGAGACCAGAGCGAGGATAAAGGTGTAATCGGTAAAGAAGGAACAGTCATGCTTTTCAGCCAAGGGAGAGGGTGTGGTGTTGGTGGGGGCACAGTGATGGGTGTTTGCTGTCTCCTTCACTCCTGCTCTCAGGGTGACCCTGTGTGAGGCTGCAGTTCCGTGAGAGCCTTTACATCCAACGGGAGAAGAGCATTGCCCTGTTGTGATACCAGGCCAGCCTCGGGATGTCAGTGCTTGTTCTTTCTTTCTCAATCCTTTATAAACATTCATGTAAATAAACAGAAAGGAATATACCTATAGACTTCAAGAGTCCTCTTCTTTTTAAACTTAATTAACAATGGAGATCCAACCAGTCCATTCTAAAGGAGATCAGTCTTGGGTGTTCATTGGAAGGACTGATGCTAAAGCTGAAACTCCAATACTTTGGCCACCTCATGCGAAGAGTTGACTCACTGGAAAAGACTCTGATGCTGGGAGGGATTGGGGGTGAGAGGAGAAGGGGACAACAGAGAATGAGATGGCTGGATGGCATCACCGACTCAATGGACATGAGTTTGAGTGAACTCTGGGAGCTGGTGATGGACAAGGAGGCCTGGCGTGCTGTGATTCATGGGGTCGCAGAGTTGGACACAACTGAGCGACTGAACTGAACTGAACTGAACTGAACTGACTGAACAATGAAATATTTCCCATTATACTTACTCTTCTTGGCAACATAGAAAGAAAAGAAAGATACTGACTCAGTCATGTCCAATTCTTTGTGACCCCGTGGACTGTAGCCCACCGGGTTCCTCTGTCCATTGGATTTCCCAGGCAAGAATACTGGAGTGGGTTGCCATTTCCTTCTCCAGAGGACCTTCCCAACCCCAGGACTGAACCCATGTCTCTTGAGTCTTGCATCACCTGCATTGCCACTAGCCCACTTTTTAACCTTTATATCTCCCTTTTTGACCACACTTTATTTAAAGTCCTCTCAATGGAATATTATTTTGAACCCATGGCCTTTCACAGACTCAGCTTGGCCCAATGAAACATCTTCATAGTAATCACTATCTTTTATTATTAGTATTTATGTGGGTGCCCCTTCTGACCTCTTCTCTGATCATCTTCAAGATCATCCTTGCCTTTGCAGGAGCAGAGATGCCAGCCTGTGGGATTCACCTCCCCTGCAAGGGGTCTTCCTTCCTTAGAGTGGACAGAAGCCCATCGGTGCACATGTGGGTGGGCACGATGCTGCTGGACAGTGTGTCTGTTTAGGGTTACTGTTCATTCTGAGTATTCTGGTTTAACCCCAGTTACCATCCCTACTTAGAGTATTTAGAGGGCTTCCTTAGTGGCTCAGAAGATAAAGAATCTGCTCGCCATGCAGGAGACTTGGGTTCCACCCCTGGGTTGGGAAGATCTCCTGGAGGAGGTAAGGCCCCCTCCAGTACTCTCACCTGGAGAATTTTCTCCAGAAGAGCTTGGAGGGCTCCAGTCCCTGGGGTCGCAGAGTCAGACACGACTGACTGACTAACACTTCCACTTTCACTTTTGCTTTCTTAGAGAACTTGGTTTCATCAAAATGAACATGTCTCCCATACTGACAGCTGTCACAGCAGGAGTCACACTTATTTCTTGTTGGCATTAAATTCAACCACTTCCATCATCTTGAGGGTGGTGGCACTAGAAACCACCCCATATACTGACTGCTATAAAGTGACAGCTGCTGTCTTAGAGTTAAAACAATCCAGTCCTAAGTGCATATGGTTAAAACAGATCAATTTGTACAGAGGGTTCTGCTCTTCCTTACCAAGGAGAAGCTTAGATAGTTAATCGATGTCTTTAAATGATGTTACTACATTGGGAGGCGGAATGGTGTGAGAATGTGTGCTCAGGAGACAAGAACCTGGACTTGGATTCTGGCTCTAGCACTAGCTGTGTGCTTTGAGTAAATTGCTTCACCTCTCTGAGCTTCAGTTTATTTTCTTATAGGATCATTGTGAGAACTAAAAGGAATTGAATTCGTACCAAGCAGTTGGGAAGGTGCCTGGTGCAAAGTGGGGAGTCATCAACAACAATAGCTAATCAGTATTTAGGATTGCATTTTTCTTTTTCTTGACTTAAAATTTTGATATTATTCAATTACTTCTGACTGGGAAAAATAAGGATTTCTTTTTTTTTTTTTAACTTTTTCTTATACCTTTCCCCATATTCTGTTTATATCATTATTTCACTAATTTGATATCCCCTATTAGGAAGCTTGGCATCTGGTCCAATCACTTCATGGGAAATAGATGGGGAAACAGTGGAAACAGTGTCAGATTTTATTTTCTGGGGCTCCAAAATCACTGCGGATGCTAATTGCAGCCATGAAATTAAAAGACACTTACTCCTTGGAAGGAAAGTTATGACCAACCTTGATAGTATATTAAAAAGAAGAGACATTACTTTGCCAACAAAGGTCCATCTAGTCAAGGCTATGGTTTTTCCCGTGGTCATGTACGGATGGGAGAGTTGGACTGTGAAGAAAGCTGATCGCCAAAGGATTGATGCTTTTGAACTGTGGTGCTGGAGAAGACTCTTGAGAGTCCCTTGGACTGCAAGGAGATCCAACCAGTCCATTCTAAAGGAGATCAATCCTGGGTGTTCATTGGAAGGACTGATGCTGAAGCTGAAACTACAATACTTTGGCCACCTCATGCAAAGAGTTGACTCACTGGAAAAGACTCTGATGCTGGGAAAGGTTGGGGGCGGGAGGAGAAGGGGAATGACAGAGAATGAGATGGCTGGATGGCATCACTGACTCTGTGGACATGAGTTTGAGTGAACTCCAGGAGTTGGTGATGGACAGGGAGGCCTGGCGTGCTGTGATTCATGGGGTTGCAGAGAGTCGGACACGACTGAGTGACTGAACTGAACTGAACTGATTAGGAAGCTTTGTACTTGTAAGCAACTTATTTACATCTCCATTTCTTATGCTTTCAACTGGACACACTATTCCTTGATTGTTAACTTTGTAAGTTCAGTTCAGTTCAGTTCAAAACTGAGATATTAATTCTCCTCCTTCCTTCAGTGCTTCAGATCCCAAATTCAGAAGTATATTTTAATTTTTATATTGATTAACAAGTACATTGATCATGGAGGAAGGTTTTCTTATCTCTCCTTGCTATTCTTTGGAACTCTGCATTCAAATATTTGAATGCAGAGTTCAAATATCTTTCCTTTTCTCCTTTGCCTTTCGCTTCTCTTCTTTTCACAGCTATTTGTAAGGCCTCCTCAGACAACCATTTTGCCTTTTTGCATTTCTCATCCTTGGGGATGGTCTTGATCCCTGTCTCCTGTACAATGTCACGAACTCCATCCATAGTTCATCAGGCACTCTTTCTATCAGATCTAGACCCTTAAATCTATTTCTCACTTCAACTGTATAATCATTAGGGATTTGATTTAGGTCATACCTGAATGGTCTAGTGGTTTTCCCTGCTTTCTTCAATTTCAGTCTGAATTTGGCAACAAGGAGTTCATGATCTGAGCCACAGTCAGCTCACGGTCTTGTTTTTGCTAACTGTTTAGAGCTTCTCCATCTTTTGCTGCAAAGAATATAGTCAATCTGATTTCGGTGTTGACCAACTGGTGATGTCCATGTGTAGAGTCTTCTCTTGTGTTGTTGGAAGAGGGTGTTTGCTAAAACCAGTGTGTTCTCTTGGCAAAACTCTGTTAGCCTTTGCCCTGCTTCATCCCGTGCTCCAAGGCAAAATTTGCCTGTTACTCCAGGTATTTCTTGACTTCCTACTTTTGCATTCCAGTCCCCTATAATGAAAAGGACATCTTTTTTGGATGCTATTTCTAGAAGGTCTTGTAGGTCTTCATAGAACCATTTACCTTCAGCTTCTTCAGCATTACTGGTTGAGGCATAGACTTGGATTACTCTGATAATCAATGGTTTGCCTTGGAAACGAAGAGAGATCATTCTGTCATTTTTTCAGATTGCATCCAAGTACTGCATTTCAGACTCTTGTTTACTATGATGGCTACTCCATTTCTTCTAAAGGATTCTTGCCCACAGTAGTAGATATAATGGTCCTCTGAGTTAAACTCACCCATTCCAGTCCATTTTAGTTCACTGATTCATAAAATGTCGATATTCACTCTTGCCATCTCCTGTTTGACCACTTACAGTTTGCCTTGATTTATAAACCTAACATTCTAGGTTCCTACAATATTGCTCTTTGCAACATCAGACTTTATTTCCATCACCAGACACATCCACAACGGGGTGTTGTTGTTGCTTTGGCTCCGTCTCTTCATTCTTTCTGGAGTTATTTCTCGACTGATCTCCAGTAGCATATTGGGCACATACCGACCTGGGGAGTTCATCTTTCAGTGTCCTGTATTTTGCCTTTTCATACTGGACTGGAAAATCTCGGTTTTCATTCCAATCTCGAAGAAAGGCAATGCCAAAGAATGTTCAAAACCGCACAATTGCAGTCATCTCTCATGCTAGCAAAGTAACGCTCAAAATTCTCCAAGCCAGACTTCAACAGTACGTGAACCATGAACTTCCTTCAAGCTGGATTTAGAAAAGGCAGATGAACCAGATATCAAATTGCCAACATTTGCTGGATCATCGAAAAAGCAAGAGAGTGCCAGAAAAACATCTACTTCTGCTTTATTGACTATGCCAAAGCTTTTGACTGTGTGGATCACAACAAACTGTGGGAAATTCTGAAAGAGATGGGAATGCCAGACCATCTGACCTGCCTCCTGAGAAATCTGTATGCAGGTCAGGAAGCAACAGTTAGAACTGGACATGAAACAACAGACTGGTTCCAATACTGAAAGCAATACTTTTCAGATATACAAATATACAAAGCCTGTATATTGTCACCGTGCTTATTTAACTTATATGCAGAGTACATCATGAAAAACGCTGGGCTGGAAGAAGCACAAGCTGGAATCAAGATTGCTGGGAGAAATATCAATAACCTCATATGTGCAGATGACACTACCCTTATGGCAGAAAGTGAAGAAGAACTAAAAAACCTCTTGATGAAAGTGAAAGAGGAGAGTGAAAAAGTTGGCTTAAAGCTCAACTTTCAGAAAACTAAGATCATGGCATCTGGTCCCATCACTTCATGGCACATAGATGGGGACACAGTGGAAACTGTGGCTGACTTTATTTTTCTGTGCTCCAAAATCACTGCAAATGGTGATTGCAGCCATGAAATTATAAGACACTTATTCCTTGGAAGGAAAGTTATGACCAACCTAGACAGCATATTAAAAAGCAGAGACATTACTTTGTCAACAAAAATCCGTCTAGTCAAGGCTATGGTTTTTCTGGTAGTCATGTATGGATGTAAGACTTGGACTGTAAAGAAAGCTCAGCGCTGAAAAATTGATTTTTTTTGAACTGTGGTGTTGGAGGAGACTCTTAAGGGTCCCTTGAACTGCAAGGAGATCCAACCAGTCCATCTTAAAGGAGATCAGTCCTGGGTGTTCATTGGAAGGACTGATGCTGAAGCTGAAACTCCAATACTTTGGCCACCTGATGTGACGAGCTGACTTATTTGAAAAGACCCTGATACTGGGAAAGATTGAGGGCAGGAGGAGAAGGAGATGACAGAGGATGAGATGGTTGGATGGCAACACTGTTACAGCCACGCATTCTGGGAAACAAACTCACTCAGGAGGACAATGCAGATAGTGGAGTGCAGTTTATTACACCGGCAGACCCAAGGCAAAGTCTCCTCTTAGCCAAGGACCCCGACCAGCACTTGTGAAAATCTTTTATACCCCATGTATACATGTCCGAACCCACCACCCCAAATTCCTTGAGACTTACATAAAACAAAGGAAGGGTAAATACAATCACAATAACCCCATCATTCATGTGTTAGGTGTTCAAACAGTTAATAATCAGTAAGCCTGCGGTTACATTCTGATAGATACAGAAAGAATTTATGACCTGTCCGGAGACAGGGGTGATTAGAGTCCATTTTCTCTTAGGCGATGAGTAACCTGGATGTGATCTTCAAGATTCCCCTGGCAGCAGAGGAGGTCTTATCCTTCTATTGTAGTTTCCATAGGCACTAAGCACAGAGTTCAGGGTCCATTGGAGAGGTGACCAAGCATGATCAGCATAAACAGGCCTAAGATGGAGTCCAGGCGCTATGAATTCCTTCTTCATCACTGACTCAATGGATGTGAGTTTGGTAAACTCTGGAAGCTGATGATGGACAGGGAGGCTTGGCGTGCTGTGGTTCATGGGGTTGCAAAGAGTAGGATACGACTGAGTGAACTGAACTGATATATATCAACAACACTTCACTTCTTTTTTTTTTTAATTTATTTTTTTTAATTTTACAATATTATATTGGTTGGTTTTGCCCTACATTGACATGAATTCGCCCCAGGTGTACATGAGTTCCCCCTCCTGAACCCCCCTCTCACCTCCCTCCTCCCTTTATCCTCCCTCTGGGTCATCCCCGCACACCAGCCCCGAGTATCCTGTAACATGCATTGACCCTGAACTGCTGATTCGTTTCTCATATGACAACATACATGTTTCAATGTCATTCTCTCAAATCATCCCACACTCACCCTCTCCCACAAAGTCCCAAAGACTGTTTGATACAACTGTGTCTCTTTTGCTATCTCGTATACAGGGTTATATTTCCATCTTTCTAAATTCCATATATATGTGTTAGTATACTGTATTGGTGCGTTTCTTTCTGTCTTACTTCACTCTGTATAATAGGCTCCAGTTTCATCCACCTCATTAGAACTGATTCAAATGCATTCTTTTTAATGGCTGAGTAATACTCCATTGTGTATATGTACCAAAGCTTTCTTACCCATTCGTCTGCAGATGGACATCTAGGTTACTTCCATGTCCTGGCTATTATAAACAGTGCTGCGATGAACATTGGAGTACCTGTGTCTCTTTCAATTCTGGTTTCCTCCTCTTTTTTTTTAACACTTCACTTCTAAACAGTCTCCAAAATAATCAAAATGGGAAAACCAGGACTTGAACATAGATAAATTTACCTTATATTTTTAAAAAAAGAAACAGAAAAGTTTAGATTTTTGTGTTATTTTAATACGTTTTTAGAGCTAACCTGTACCTTGTAGCTGCACATGCTTTTCAGAATAGCTTTCGTTTTTCCTGATGTTTCTAACTGGCCTCATTTTCACCCCTTGCTCTGTTTATCTCCAACATTTCCTCCCTTTCTTTCCAACTGTGCCTTGTATGATACCAAGTCCCCTGTCCCCACAGACTCTGGACTTCTTATCCCATTCTGGACTGCTTTCTCTCTAGGTCTGCTGCACACCCAGCTGGGATCCTTGGATTTCCTTTCCTCTGGGTTGACGTTTCTGATTCCTGGATCCCATGTCTATCTCTCTCATGGGTATCCTTTACCTTCCTCCATAATTATACAAACACACCACCTATTTTTTTTCCTACAACTCATTCTCAAGTAGGTTTCTGAAAAGTCTGGTGAAGGGTGAAGGCTGCTGTGAATATGGGATGGGATGCGGGGTTGGTGAGCTTGTCCCCTGTGCTCCCCTCGGCCCCCCGATCATCTTGCTCCCTCTCTGGGGCTCTGCCCGGCAGACCGTTCTTCTCTCCTGTGAACACGTTCCCTGTTTCTCTCTCTCTACTGTGCTCCTCTTCATTCAGCTACCACTTCTCCATCCAGTGAGTCTTCAGACATTTGTTAAAGACTCTGGTCTCCTATTGTCCCATGCTTGTTTTTATTAGCAGCAGAGGGAGGAGAGGCAGGCTATGGGTTCTTGACCCAGTGAGTGGGGTGGGACCAGTGTACCTAGGGCAAGACTTCTGACCTTAGGCGAGTCATGTAACATCTGTACTTCAGCTTCCTTATTTGTAAATGAGGATACACTGCTACACATCTCAAAGGCTAATAGAATAAAAAACAAGTTATCATTTGTAAAATTTCAGAGCAAATACCATTGCAAAGCAAAGACCACAAACACAGGTGACTCTTATCAGTAGCTGGTATTATAACTGTAAGTACCTCTACTATCATTTCAGTCAGGTCTCAGGAGGAGTAGTTGACAAAGGCTCTTTAGCTTTCTTGAAACAGTAGTTAAATGTCATCAACATTTGCTTTCCTTCCTCATCTCCCATGGGAAAATAATCACAAGCAGAACCAAAATAGATTTTTTATATATAAAAATCTGAACTGCTCTTTTTTTTGAAGAACACTGAGAATGGGAAACTGAAAGGATGGACACCCTAATGTATCATGTATCATGAGTGTGAACATAAATTGCTGCAATTTCTTCGCATAACAGTGTGTCTCTAGGTATGAATATTTTTTAGGTGCTGATGCCTTGTGGTCTAGCCTAGATAGCTAGATCCTCGATCCTCCATCCTAGATAGCTACATAGCTATAGCCTACTCCTAGATAGAACTTAAGGGAACAGTCTCAAATGTAGTTTCATACAAGGAGAATGTTCTTTACATTATTATTTGCATAAGGAATTAGAAACAACCTAAAGTCCAGTAGTCAGGGTAGGACAGCAGAGCAGACGTGGCACCAAAGGGGTCCTTAGCAGGCCAGGGCAGGGATATAAGAATTGGGGTGGGGACGATGGGACTCCAGGCCTTTGTGGGATAAAGGCTCTTGCAGAAGCAAGGAGGGCATGGGCTGTGGGAGCTGTATCACCAGGAACTTTATCAAGGCAAAGAGTTGAGCACAGGGAACAAGATATTATTTTGGAATGAAAGCACTCATTTAACCGATAAACATATATCCACAAATAAATATTTTTGTATATGAAAGGGAGTAGAACATGGTCATCACAAACCTGGGATTTGGATCAGAAAGACTCAGTTCAAGCCCAGGTTCTGGAATCAGCTTGAAAACTTAGGCTGAAGCAAATTCAGGTGAGCTTCAGGAGCCTGCACATCATAGATGGTGGATCAGTATTCAGTTCAGTTCAGTTCAGTTCAGTCACTCAGTCGTGTCCGACTCTCTGCGACCCCATGAATCACAGCACGCCAGGCCTCCCTGTCCATCACCAACTCCCGGAGTTCATTCAAACTCATGTCCATCCAGTTAGTGATGTCATCCAGCCATCTCATTCTCTGTCATCCCCTTCTCCTCCTGCCCCCAATCCCTCCCAGCATCAGAGTCTTTTCCAGTGAGTCAACTCTTCGCATGAGGTGGCCAAAGTATTGGAGTTTCAGCTTTAGCATCAGTCCTTCCAATGAACACCCAGGACTGATCTCCTTTAGAATGGACTGGTTGGATCTCCTTGCAGTCCAAGGGACTCTCAAGAGTCTTCTCCAGCACCACAGTTCAAAAGCATCAATTCTTCGGCGGTCAGCTTTCTTCACAGGCCAACTCTCACATCCGTACATGACCACGGATGTGGTCAACAATAGCCTTGACTAGACGGACCTTTGTTGGCAAAGTAATGTCTCTGCTTTTTAATATGCTATCTAGGTTGGTCATAAATTTCCTTCCAAGGAGTAAGCGTCTTTTAATTTCATGGCTGCAATCAGCATCTGCAGTGATTTTAGAGCCCAAAAAAATAAAGTATGACACTGTTTCCACAGCTATAACTAATTAGTAAACACACGTGTTCCCAGCCTCATGTAATTTCTAGATTGTTCCTTCCTATCTGTTCTTGTCTCTGATTTTATTGCTCCCATAAGTTTGCAGACGGGTGTCTCCTGTCTGATTACCTTCTCCCTGTGCTCCAACAGGAGAGCAGGACTCTGACTGGGGGGACTTGGGGAGGTGGGGATGAGTAACTTTCCTTAACTAATGACCTGCAGAGCCCAGGGGACAGAGAACCACAGTGCATTAAATTCCCAGTGGCACTGGTGGCCATCCCAGGGGAACTCACCAGAGACCTCACCACCCCCTGTTCCCTTCAGATACTTCTCACTCGTGATCGAGCCCACTTCTGTTTTCTCTTTCCCAAGGGTGAGGTCACACCTCCTTCCAGCCTGACGCAGACAAGAATCTGAAGGGAGATCTCTGAGACACGGCTGCTGCCACCATGAGCTCAGAAAACCTTGGAAAATGCTCAGGTAGGCAGCTGCCTTTTTTCTGGCCAGTTCCTGCATGTGACCCAGAATTGAGGGTGGTTCCTCCAGGCAGAGTTAACCTACAGAGGAGTCAAGAACCAAGAAGAGGATGGATAAGCATCCTGGAGCCCCCCAGAGGGGCCATGTGCAGTTCCCCCAACGGGAGTGTGCCCACAGAGCCTCTTTCCCAGCCCTCTCCTTAGGGAGCCACTTGCTAGGTGCTCACTTCCTCCCCTGCTGCCCTCTAGCAAGTGACCCAGAAATGAGGCCAGGACAGCCCATGGGGAGGGGGACAGCAGAGGGAGTCCCCAAGGCCAGGCAGGGCAGCGAGGGGAGGTCCCCCAGCATCCCTGGAGCTCCTCCTGCCCTCTCCCTTGGTTTGAGTCTCCTTCTGCTCCCAGACCCTGCGGCATCACCACAGACAACTTTCATCCAGCTCTTGCCCTGCCACCTGCCCAGCCGCTCTGCGAGGATCAGCGGACCCTGAACTGAACCGCAGTCTCACTTTTGTCACCTCCCACCTGGAGAGGAGGGGTGATGGGGTTTTACACAGGATCACGTCTGCCTCCACCCCTTCACTGCCCATCCTGAGTGTCTCTAATCAGCAAGGTGAAGCCTCTCACATGGTAGTCTTACTAAAAGGCAGGTGGCCCAAAACTCTTTCTTAAACTTAGATAGCATCGGTGTACGGAGATGGCGATGGCACCCCACTCCAGTACTCTTGCCTGGAAAATCCCATGGACGGAGGAGCCTGGTAGGCTGCAGTCCATGGGGTCGCGAAGAGTGGGACACGACTGAGCGACTTCACTTTCACTTTTCACTTTCATGCATTGGAGAAGGAAATGGCAACCCACTCCAGTGTTCTTGCCTGGAGAATCCCAGGGATGGGGGACCCTGGTGGGCTGCCGTCTATGGGTTCGCACAGAGTCGGACACGACTGAAGCGACTTAGCCACAGCAGCAGCAGCAGCAGCGGTTTATAACATTCTGTAAGTTTCACGTGTACAACATTATATTTCTACTTCTGTATATGCTACAGCGTGCTCACCACCAAAAATCACTTGCAAAAATCCCTCTAGGGGTACTGCATGGTAGAATGAAAAAATCACAGGAGTTTAAAATAAGGATTCAAGTCATATCCAAAAAATGTCTGATACCTGACCTTGGATTCCACCTCTGAGCTATCTGCTCACTGGTCTTGGGCTGTCCCTTATCCTGTCTGAGTCTCACTTTCCTCATCCGTGAAATAAGAAGAATGTATCTGTGTGTGCATGTACCAGGAAACACATTTCACATTGTGACCCAGCCCCACCCTCCATATATATTAATATATAATATATATATCCTAGTTGCCTATATACATATATATCCTAGTTGCCTATGTCTTACCTACAATTCCATAACCCCTGGGCTTCCCTGGTGGCTCAGACGGTGAAAGAATTTGCCTGCAATGCAGGAGACCCAGGTTCGATTCCTGGGTTGGGAAGATCCTCTGAAGAAAGAAATTGCAACCCACTCCAGTATTCTTACCAGGAGAACTTCATGGATAGAGGAGACTTGCAGGCTACTGTCCATGGGGTCACAAAGAGTTGGACAGGACTGAGCAACCAACACTGAGCAATTCCATAACCTCTAGATCCCTGAAATCACACAGGGATTTTGGTAACTCATTTGAGCAGTGATCTTGCTCTGCACTGATCTGAGGCTATTTATTGTTATTACATTCTTTATCACATTTAATGTGAATATTCTTTTGTTTCACTGCCAAAACATGAAAGCAGTCATTTATAGGGTGCTGCAGCAGCAGTAGCAGCAGCCAGTCTCTGCTACAAGTAGTAACTAACAAAACACATCCGTCGTATTCCTTCTATTTGTGTGTGTGTGTGCTCAGTTATTCAGTTGTGTCCGAATCTTTATGGCCTCATGGATTGTTGTCTGCCAGGCTCCTCTGTTCTTGGGATTTTCCAGGCAAGAATGCTGGAGTGGGTTGCCATCTGCTACTCCAGGGGATATTTCCGACCCAAGGATCGAACTCATGACTCTTGCATCTCCTGCACCGGCAGGCGAATTTTTACCACTGCATCACCTAGGAAGCCCTCCTTCTCTTTCTGAAGGTTTAACATTGTAGATTCCTGAAGACACCTAAATCCCAGGATTAGATAATTATTTCCGGAGGTTTGGAAGTCCAAGATCAAGGTAGTGGTGGCTTCTGGTGAGACCTCTCCTCCTGTCCTCACATGGCCTTTCCTCTGGGGGAGAGGGAAGGAACAGAGAGAGAATCTGGTGTCTCCTTTTCTAATAAAGACATTAAACTTACTGGGTTAGGGCTCCACACTTATGACCTCATTTTACCATAATTACCTCCTTAAAGGCTCAGTATTCAAATACAGTAACCAGGGGGTTAAATCTTCAACATATGAATTGGGGGGTGGGGGCAGAACAGTTCCATCCATAGCCCCAGGTGACTCTACCCAGAGTGCCCAAGTGATCGCTGCTCAAGTAAATGAATTTTAACTGCTGCTGCTGCTAAGTCGCTTCAGTCGTGTCTGACTCTGTGCAACCCCATAGACGGCAGTCCACCAGGCTCTGCCATCCCTGGGATTCTCCAGGCAACAACACCGGAGTGGCTTGCCATTTCCTTCTCCAGAATTTTAACTAATTTATACTAAATACCATTTTTTTTAATGTGCTGTAGAATTTATTGCAGATACCATGTTATGATAACAAAAGCAGATCATCCTTAAGGCATCAAATTTGTTTATTAATTTAAACAAAAATATATGATCCCTGTCACACAAAGAGATAATTTTAAATTTACTTTGAAGTTGAGCCAATCAATACATATATACTTGGAAACTATGCACCTAATGCGCTAAGTCCTTTCAGTCACATCTGACTCGTTGTGACCCCATGGACTATAACCCATCAGGCTCCTCTGTCCATGGGATTCTCCAGGCAAGAATACTGGAGTGGTTGCCATTCCCTTCTCCAGGGGATCCTCCCGACCCAGGAATCAAACCCACATCTCCTACATCTTCTGCATTGTCAGGCAGGTTCTTTGTCACCAGCACCACCTGGGAAGCCCAGCTGTGCTCCTAGTATCATATCATACCAGAGACAAGGCTGCTGTCCTCACAGAGTACATGGATCACTGGTAATCAATCCTTAACCTAGTGAATAGCATAAAATATTGGGGAATATTGGAAAGCGAACAGATTTCTCTGGACACTGTTTATCTTGCCCCTCTGAGAGACTTGTAGATCTAGATGCGATTACTTTGGAAAAGAGGTCTTGTTTAGTTCAGAGAATCATCAAAGAGTACAATATAGTTGTGGGCTAATTAGAGACTAAAGAAACTTTATAAGGAGAAGTAGGCTTGGAAATCAAGCAGTCCTCTAAGCATCAGTGATTTCTGTAATGTCCTCCAATGCCAAGTGACCACTAGCCTCCTATTTCCCATTTTGATGATTCCTTGATGAGAGGTAGAAGGCATAAAGAATATTGCCAGCTATAAAATAAACTACACTCCAATGCCTATGGAGAAGGCAATGGCAACCCACTGCAGTATCTTGCCTGGAAAATCCCATGGACGGAGGAGCATGGTAGGCTGCAGTCCATGGGGTCACGAAGAGTCAGACACAACTGAGCGACTTTACTTTCACTTTTCACTTTCATGCATTGGAGAAGGAAATGGCAACCCACTCCAGTGCTCTTGCCTGGAGAATCCCAGGGACGGCGGAGCCTGGTGGGCTGCCGTCTCTGGAGTCGCACAGAGTCAGACACGACTGAAGCGACTTAGCAGCAGCAGCAGCAGCCAATGCCTATGATTGCTAAAAAGAAATATTTTTTTTTAAATAGAAGAAACTCACTGAATCAAATGAATGCTAAGCAGAGCCAACACAGTATACTCAAAACTGAGGTAAGAAACCTCTAATTACACAGGAAATCAATACAAGGATTAATCATTTTAAGAGAAGAATCATTTTCCCATAGCCCCACAGCTATGAATGATATCTTCATGAGCCGGGGCTGCCTTCTCCAGGGAATACTGGGGACCTATTACTGAACTGTGGTGTTGGAGAAGACTCTTGAGAGTCCCTTGGACTGCAAGGAGATCCAACCAGTCCATTCTAAAGGAGATCAGTCCTGGTTGTTCATCGGAAGGACTGATGCTAAAGCTGAAACTCCAATACTTTGGCCACCTCATGCGAAGAGTTGACTCACTGGAAAAGACTCTGATGCTGGGAGGGATTGGGGGCAGGAGGAGAAGGGGACGACAGAGAATGAGATGGCTGGATAGCATCACTGACTGGATGGACATGAGTTTGAGTGAACTCCGGGAGTTGGTGATGGACAGGGAGGCCTGGCGTGCTGTGATTCATGGGGTCGCGGAGAGTCGGACATGACTGAGCGACTGAACTGAACTGATTACTGGTCTCAACCAACTAATTTCCCTCCCGGCTTGGAGGGCTGCTGCAAACTGCTCAAGTGCCTCCTTGGAGAATGAATGGAGAGCTTCTCCTTTTATGCTAGATTCCTTTGTCATGGATCCCGTGGGTTTATTTCAATAGGACCTCTGCAGCCAACAACTATTACTCACCCTCCATGTGACAAAAAATTCAAATCATCACTAAGATTATTAGCAAACATTTCAATAATCACATCAACTTTTTTTCACCAACAGATTTCTTAATTTTATCAATACAATTAGCTTCTTTGTGATTAAGCACTTCGTGGGCTCCATTTGGAAAGCAATCTTTTGTTTTTCCTCGGTAGTAGCTGTGCCCCAAATTTTTTAAGCCATAAGTTCTAACCATTTGGCATGCTGCTCTTCCAGCTCCTCCACTAGCCCCAGAACACTTCCTCCAGCTTTGACAGGCACTGTGGAGCAGACTCAATAAGCAGTAAAACACGAGATCCTGATGGCAGCTCCTTGTTTAAAATCCAGTTTTTTCTGGCAGCGTGTGAACAGTATGATGGGCTCCCAGAGCATTCTAGGCGTAGCCCCCAGAGATCGTCCTGGTAGTGAATGTCACCTTTCTTGAAAGCAGATACATTCTCTCCAGCAGCTTCTACTATTCCAGCCACATCTCAGCTAGGAGTATAAGGTAGAAATGGTTTTCTACTGTGAGTGCCAGAGCAGACATATGCGTCCACTGGGTTTATACCACATGCTTGGACTTTGTTAGAACCTGGTGGTCTTTCAGAATTGGTACAGCAACATCCAACTGGAGTTTCAGCACTTCGGGTCCACCAAATTCAAAAACTCAAATAGCTCTCACCAACTTCTGTCCTGTCACCATACTGATCTAGATACCTGTTCTAGGCTGGAAAATCAAAATCTGCAAGTCCTCCCCCATATTCCACAAGGTTTAAAAAAAAAAAAAAAGCTACCACCACACATTTTTCTGGGCTTTTCCGGTGACTCAGACAGTAAAGAATCTGCCTGCAACATACGAGACCTGGATTTGATCCCTGGGTCAGGAAGATCCCCTGGAGGAGGGAATGGCTACCCACTCCAGTATTTTTGTCTGAAGAATTCCATCGACAGAGGAGCCTGGTGGGCTATAGTTCTTCAGTTCAGTTCAGTTCAGTTCAGTCGCTCAGTCGTGTCCGACTCTCCGCGACCCCATGAATCACAGCACGCCAGGCCTCCCTGTCCATCACCAACTCCCGGAGTTCACTCAAACTCATGTCCACAGAGTCGGTGGGGTCGCAAAAAATCAAAGACTGCTGAGCTACAAACACTTTCCCTTTTTCACTTCACAAGTTCTAACATTATTCCCTTTCCTTTCATTTAGATATTGAGATCTTTTTTGAGGATGTTGTTGAGTGTCTCTGGGACATACTGAGCAGAGAGGAACTGCTACTCCTGCTGACTGAATTCCTGAAGAAAATTAAGGCTAAGGCTGGTTTGTCCAGGTAACCTGCACAGGTGTATCAGGAAGGTCACCCACACCCCGAAGCACCAGGCTAGTTTCCTCCTGGCAGGCTCATCTCCTCCAAGGAGGACCATATGGTGGGGCTGAGGATGATCCTTCTCAACATCTCACGAGGAATATTTCCTCCATGTCATTTGCTGGCAGTGAACAACCTTGAATTGAGAAAAGATGAAACCTGCAAGAAAGGAGCAGGTTATGTGACCTTGGACATGTTACTGAACTACTCTCTGCTTTTGTTTCTTCATCTGTCCAGTTAAACTGTGAGGACACCGAGATCATGCATGCAATGAGCTTCCCATAATGACTGACACAGAGTAGGTGTTCAGTCAATATTAACATTTTAAAAACTTGTTGGGAAGAGACAGGGGCCAAGAGTCTTCTTTCTGGTGATGAAAATCAAGCAGAATTTCCTTCGGGGCAAGTCAGAAAATTCTGACGCCATCGTTTGTATTGCTCAGGCTTCTGCCTAGAGCCTTTCTACTCCCCATCTTAGGAATTGTACCAAACGATTGTATCAAACCAAACAGCAGGATCCTGCTGGCCCATAAGGCAGAGAGGCTAGAGAGGAACTGGCTGGAACTGGTGGGATCCTGGATCTAGTCCTGCCCAACTCTGGGGCTCTGGGCTTATATGTTAGAGTCTCAGACTTGCCTCTGTCCAGTGGGAACAGCAATTCAGTCTGATGGACTATGCTCATGGCCTCAGAGTGAACTGTAGGGTTAGAGGCGAGAAGCAAGGACCAGGGAGGCCTGGGCCAGGGTCAGACCCAGGGGTCAGGGTGGAGCAGAGGGTCCAGGTTGGAGGACTAGTAGGCAGGCTTGGGCAGCAGGGCCAGGACTAGAGTGAAGAGAGTCGGCCCTGAGGACACAGGACTGAAGGGGCTGTGACCCTAGCAGAGGTCCCCTGAGTGGGAGGGAGGACATTCTTCCCTCCCTGACGGGATCCCCTCATGCTGGGCTAGAGGGCCCTGGGTGACCGTGTCTGTACACCCTGCCTGGGACCTGGCTTCTCACTCCATCTGGGACCCTCTTCTAGTCTACGTGGAGCCACCCTGAGAGTGGAAGGCCGTGTGGCTCAGTGAGCCCTCCAGGGTCACAATGAGTGGCTGCGATTGTGTGTCATTTGAGGGATTCTGAGGAGCCTCATGCATCCCCAACAAGAGGAAAACACTTCCTCCCCCATATATGTAAGTGCAGGTCTCTTCAGGCTCAGCCATTCAGATGGGTGTTTCCTCAAGTCTTTTGAATCTTTAGAGGATCCACAAAATTCCACATCACCTTGGTGTGCAGGCTCATGAGGCTGTCACAAATTAACATGTGACCCCTGAGAGGTCAGGGGTGCTGGGTGCTGGGTCAGGAGTCAGTGAGGTGGGCTTCAGAGGCCAGGGGAACCAACAGCACATCTCCTGATTTCCAGGCAGTTGGGTCAGTGGATGGACTCAGGGACCTTCTTCTGGGAAGGTCAAGGGCACAAGCCTTAGAAGACAGCAGATGGCAGACTAAATGACTGTTATGATGCCTTCTAGTTCTGACTTCGGGTTTTTTTTTTTTTTTCTACAAACTCTAAGTCACAGAGACAGCCAGTCTGCAAAGGGTGAGGGCACAGTACCCAGGACTATGCTTTCATTTGAACCAATGGCAAATTTAGGGGATCCCCAAAACCACCCTCAGGTTTGAGAATTCCCTGTAGAACAGACAGGACTCACTGAAAGCCATCCTGATCCCAGTGTATTACAGGAAGCCTGTGGGTTTTCATCAGTCACAGGGCAGAGTCTGGGCGGATTTCACACCCGAAGCTTCTATTGTCGCCAGGATACGTTACCGTTCTGGAACTTGGTGTATGGCAGGGCACATGGACCACTACCTTCCAGGGACACTCACCCATTTAAAAAAAAAATTATCCTGACTTGTGGTCTCCAGCTCCTCCCAGAGGTCAGACTAATGTCTTAGAGTCCAGCTCCTTCAGAGGTCAGAACTGATACCACATGACCCAGAGGCCCCATCATACATCTCATCAGACTGTCCAGTGGCAAGAGGCCCAGGCAGATGAGAACATTCATATCAGCCAGAATATTCTAGAGGCTTACGGACCACTTCCCTGTAGCCAAGGGCAAAGAAATGTTGACTCCCCACTACACACTGAGGCCCTTGAATATAAGTTTTCTGCCCCAATCCCACTTTTCTTTATTTGTGGAGTTCCCAACCTACCAACTCTTTGGAAGTGATGATGTTGACCTGTCTATGAGGCGTCTTTACCAAATATCTATATTTTTCTTTTTGGCTGAGCCACGTGGTTTGTGTGATTCTAGTTTCACAATCAGGGATTGAGTCATATCCTGGGCAGTGAGGGTGCAGAGACCTAACCTCTGGACCACCAGGGAATTCCATCAAATACCTCTCTTAACTTACCAGAATCCTAAGGTGACATTTGCTTATCTGTTCCAGGATTAAATGGGGCTTCTCTGGTGGCTCAGATGGTAAAGAGTCTACCCACAATGCGGGAGACCTGGGATCAATCCCTGGGTCAATAAGATCCCCTGGAGAAGGAAATGGCAATCCTCTCCAGTATTCTTGCCTGGGAAATCCCATGGACAGAGGAGCCAGGCAGACTACAGTCTATGGGGTCTCAAAGAGTCAGACATGACTGAGCGACTTCACTTTCTTTCTTTCCAGGATTGAATAAGTATATGAAGCATCTACAAGGTACAAAACCTGTGTTTAATGTTGAAAGAGAAAATTTTACATTTGTAAAAATTCTTTTCTAATAGATTTATAATGCTAAATCCATATTTATGCAGAATAGACATTCAGTTCCGTCGCTCAGTTGTGTCCAACCCTTTACGACCCCATGAATCACAGCACTCAAAGTCTCTCTGTCCATCACCAACTCCCGAAGTTCACTCAAATTCATGTCCATCCAGTCGGTGATGCCATCCAGCCATCTCATTCTCTGTCGTCCCCTTCTCCTCCTGCCCCCAATCCCTCCCAGCATCAGAGTCTTTTCCAGTGAGTCAACTCTTCGCATGAGGTGGCCAAAGTATTGGAGTTTCAGCTTTAGCATCAGTCCTTCCAATGAACACCCAGGACTGATCTCCTTTAGAATGGACTGGTTGGATCTCCTTGCAGTCCAAGGGACTCTCAAGAGTCTTCTCCACCACCACAGTTCAAAAGCATCAATTCTTCGGTGATCAGCTTTCTTCACAGTCCAACCCTCACATCCATACATGACCACTGGAAAAACCATAGCCTTGACTAGACAGACCTTTGTTGGCAAAGTAATGTCTCTGCTTTCTAACATGCTATCTAGGTTGGTCATAACTTTCCTTCCAAGGAGTAAGCGTCTTTTAATTTCATGGCTGTAATTAGCAACTGCAGTGATTTTGGAGCCCAGAAACATAAAGTCTGACACTGTTTCCACTGTTTCCCCATCTATTTCCCATGAAGTGATGGGACCAGATGCCATGATCTTAGTTTTCTGAATGTTGAGCTTCAAGCCAACTTTTTCACTCTCCTCTTTCACTTTCATCAAGAGACTTTGAGTTCCTCTTCACTTTCTGCCATAAGGGTGGTGTCATCTGCATATCTGAGGTTATTGATATTTCTCCCAGTAATTTTGATTCCAGCTTGTGCTTCTTCCAGCCCAGTGTTCCTCATGATGTACTCTGCATGTAAGTTAAATAAGCAGGGTGACAATATACAGCCTTGACGTATTCCTTTTCCTATTTGGAACCAGTCTGTTGTTCCATGTCCAGTTCTAACTGTTGCTTCCTGACCTGCATATAGGTTTCTCAAGAGGCAGGTCAGGTGTTCTGGTATTCCCTATCTCTTTCAGAATGTTCCACAGTTTATTGAGATCCACACAGTCAAAGGCTTTGGCATAGTCAGTATGGAACCTATTTTGCAGACAAACAAACTGCCTTTCTGATCCCTTGACCTTCATTGTCACAGGCAAGATGTGGTTGCACTCCACAAATATCTAAACGAATTGAAAGGAGACTTGATCGGGAAGGACCAGGAAACACTCACAAAAGGGCAGCTGGACAGGAAGAGGTTTCTGAAGAAGTTTCCTCGGGTGAAGCAGCAGCTGGAGGAGCGCATAAGGAAGCTCCACGAGCTCGCAGACAAAGTTGACAAGGACCACAAGGAGTACACCATCTCCAACGTGGTGGCCCACACCACTGGCGCTATATCGGGCGCCCTGACCCTCCTTGGCCTGGCTCTGGCACCCGTGACGGTGGGGGGCAGTCTGGCACTCTCGGCCGCTGGGTTAGGGCTGGGAGCAGCAGCTGCTGTGTCAACTGTGTCCACCAGTTACAGGGAAAATGCAAGCAGGTCAGCGGCCGAAACCGAAGCCATTGGCCTGATGTCAACTGGCATCAGGAAATGGAAGGTGCTCCTAGAGGTACTCAGGAGCAACCCCCGAATTGTTGATTCAACAGAGAAATTGGCAAAAGCTGTGCGACACATTAAAAAATATATACGTGCCATGGAAACAGGCAAAGACAACCCTGAATTTGCAGCCGATGTAGGCGACTACTTGGGCCCTGGGAAAATCATAGTTCCAGGCACCCGGCTGGTAAAGAAGGCCTGTTCTGTTACCATGGCTCCGGCAGCTGTCACAGGAGCCAGGATCATGGGTACAGCCACCGCAGGTGTCCTCCTCCTGGTGGATGTGGGCTTCCTAGTGAAGGAGTCAATGCACTTGCATAATGGTGCAAAGGCAGAGTCTGCTGAAAATCTGAGGCAGTTGGCAAGGGAGCTGGAGAGCAATTTGCAGGAGCTCAACAAGATGTATGAACTCTTGCAGTAGGGCCTGACTCAGCCACTCCCAGCACAGTGCAGGGATCAGGAGACACATGGGTCAAGGTGCAGAGGTACCTTGTTAGAGAAAAAAAGGAGAGGGAGGGAAAAATTTCGGAGCTGAGTATCAGGAATTTGGGGTTTCTGCAGCTGAGCACAGCAGGGGAGGGATGGATGTTGGTCCTGGCTCGGGGAGAGTGAAGGAAGGAGCCTGGAGCCTGGATTGAGGGAAGAGGGGGAACTAGAGAAGGGTGGGGCTGGGGGGAGAGAAACCACTTTTTTCCCTCATACTATGAAATTTTATTTTGAAGAATAGCCGATTAACAATGTTGTGATGGTTTCAGGTGAACAGTGAAGGGACTCAGCCAAACATATACCTGCATCCATTCTCCCCAAACCCCCTCCCATCAGAAACCACTTATTTTGAACTAAAGAAGTCACCGGGGGCAGAATAAAGGGAGAGGCAGGGGAACTAGCAATGAAAGACCAGGAACATGAACAGGTTGAAAATGAGAGAGAGTTAGGATTGTTGGAATCCAGAAGTAGCAGGGGCTCCTCTATCACCCTCACCAGGGTCTGATGCCCCAGCAAGAAGAGTCTCCCCCTGTTGGTGGCCTCTAGCCCTACTTCTCTGGCATCAACTCACCTTTGATCCCAGCAGCTTATCTTAATTAGCCAGTGACTTCTTTTGCTTGCTTGTTTCTTTAATTGAAGTTCAGTTGATTTACAATATTGTATTAGTTCCAGACATACAGGAAAATGTTTCAGTTATCACATATCTATGTATATATCTGTTCTTTTTAATTTTTTCGTTACAGATTATTACAAGATACTGAATATTTTCCCCTGTGCTATACATTAAGTCCTTGGGGGTCTTTTAACTCTGTTTTATGTATGGCAATGTGCATCCTTTAACCCCATACTCCTAATTTACCCCTCCCCCTTTGGTGACAATAAATTTGTTTTCTGTGACTCAGTCTGTTTTGATTTGTTAGTAAGTTCATTTGTATTCCTTTTTTTTTTCTTTATTTTTGGCCATGCCAAGCAGCTTTTGGGATCTCAGTTCCCTGACCAGGGAATGAACAGGGCTTCCCTGGTGACTCAGCTGGTAAAGAGTCCACCTGCAATGAGGGAGACCTGGGTTTGATTCCTGGGTTGGGAAGATCCCCTGGACAAGGGAAAGGCTACCCATTCCAGTATTCTGGCCTGGAGAATTCCATGGACTGTATAGTCCATGGGGTCAAAAAGCGTAGGACACGATGAAACGACTTTCACTTTCAATTTCACAGCAGTAAAAATACCAAATTCTAAGCCCTAGGCCACCAAGGTACTCCCTGTGCTATTTTTCAGGTCCTCCATATAAGTGAGATCATATATTTGTCTTTTCTGTCTCAGTTACTTCACTTAGTATGATCACCTCTAGATCCATACACACTACTACAGATGGCATGATTTAATTCTTTTATGGCTGAGTGCTATTCCACTGCATGGATGTGCCACACTGCTTTTATTCCTTTGTCTATTGACAGACACTAAGTTACTTCCATGTCTTTCTATTGTACATAGTGCTGCTAGGAACACTGAAGTGCATGTATCTGTTTGAATTGGAGCTTTTGTCTTTTCCAGATATATGCCCTTAAGTGGGATTGCTGGATCACACGATAGTTTTATTTCTGGTTTTTAAGAAACTTCCATACTGTTTTCCATAGCGGCTTCCCCAATTTATATTCCCACCAGCAGTGTAGGAGGCTTCCCTTTTCTCCACATATTCTCCAAAATTGTTTATTTGTAGACTTTAAGACGATGGCCCTTCTGACTGGTAGGGGGTGATACCTTATTGTAGTTTTGATTAGCATTTCTCTAATTATTAGCAATATTGAGCATCTTTACTTATTCCTGTTGGCCATCTGTATGTCTTCATGAAGAATGGTCTATGTAGATCTTCAGGCAGTGACTTCTTGATGACGATGGTGAATATAATGGTGGTGGCCGCGGTGGTGATAACACAGTGGTTGGAACAGCTAACAAATTACAAGGTGCTGTTTGGGTCCGGAGTGCACTGAGAGATCAGTGCACTGGTCTGAAAATTCCCATGAAATTCCAGACATTGTGCAGTAACAGAGGATGATTTGGAAAAAGCAAAAAGAAAGAAAGAAAAATGAAACCAGTTGGCTGCAACATGTCAAGGAACTTCGGGGTGTGTCAAGGAGATCACATGCCTGGGGCAAACAGACGTAGCCCATGGGACATCCAGGGGAGCCCGTGTCATCTGACTTGGGCTGAGCACGGGGATACTCCTCCTCCAGCCCCGGGGACAAGGATGGACACAGGGCACCCGAGGGTGATTGAGGGCAGAGGGCTTGTGTACAGGTGTGAGAGAGGGTCAGCCGTAAACAGAGGGGAGAGAGAGACAGCACACGCCTCACCCAGGCTGCCTTCACATTTCACCAGGACTCCTACAGGAACTTCCAGAACCATCTTCCTGTGTTTACCTTGGGCCACTGCCCCTGCCCCCACCCGTCTGTTCCCCGTGTGGCTAGAATGACCCTTAAAAATATCGACCTTAGCAGCACCCGCTTCCAGCTCTTCCCTGGCACCCATGACTCTGAGCACAGATGCCCAAAGCCTCCCGGTGTAATAGGGGCAGGGTCCTACAGCCGTTAGCTCGAGACAGTTAGGAGACTGTCAGCAGGAGACCTGGGAGCAGGGTAGTTGCAGGTCCCACCCCACCAATAGTCAGCCTGGCAGCGGTGTCCCCTCAATGCGGAGTGTGGTAAGAGGCCGATGGCCACCTTCTCCCCACCCCTCCAGGCCTTCCAGCCTCAGGCCTGAAGGTGAGCTGGAGGGTGGGGAACAGGCTGGGGATGGTGACCTGCAGAGTTCCAGAGCCCTTGCTTGGCCGCCCACTGGCTGGGCCCATCCTTGAGAAGACAGTGAACCTCTCATCCATCCCCACTTCTGAGCCCTGAGGTGGTGGAGGTCTCCATGGGTCCCAGTCCACAGAGGCCTCAGCAACTGGAATAATTGGACACTGTCATTAAGGTGACAGCTTTAACCAGCTTCAGTCACTCCATTCAAGTTCCAAGAACTGGTCCAGCTGAGGTCAGTTGTCGATTCTGAGGAGGTGCCAGAGGTCAGGGTTAAGTGGCAACGACATTGCCCGGCATTGCTTCAAGTCCATTCTATGGCGGGGGCTGTTCTCTAAGAAGGGCAACAGCTGAGGGCTAGGGATTAGCCTGAAGGGCATTTGCTACAACACATGTCCCTATGGATCCCATGCAACTGTCTCTCCATGTTAAATGTGAAGCCTGAGGGACAGCTGGGTCTGGGTGCCCGGCTGCCTCAGTGATGACGGCTGGACCTAGGGACCTGACGGTGTTGTCGCTGAATTCTGCCTTCTTATCGGGGCCTGGGTATTGGTGGGAGGACCTAGGCTGGGTGCTTGAAGAAGGCTCCTGGGCAGGGTAAGCGGCGCATAAGGGACCCTCTTAGATAGGGCCTGGACCTCAGAGAGTGAAAGTTGATCCTTGGGAATTTGCCCTTTCTTGTCTGAACAGAAAATAACATTTCTTTTGTGGAGGTTTTGACAAACATCATGAGCTGACAGTGACCTGACCTTAAGAACAAAGGATCTGACAACAAGAGGTTTGCAAAAACTAACCACTCCCCTCCCACATCTTTCCTGTCCAAGGGCTTTGCTGAGAGATTTCAGGGACTTCAGGATGTTTAAGGAATACTTCTCATCTCCTTGCATGGCCCAGCAATATACCTTTCTGGGCCCCAAACTCTGATGTTTTGCTATTGTTTAGCTCACAGTATGTCCGGCTCTCAGACTTGCGTTCTGTAACACATGCAGCCCAAAGTATTCTCTGGACACTGGGGTCCCCTGAGGGCAAAACTAGATGCCACGTGGAGCCCTATACCACAGCCACAGATACAGAGCTCCACACCAAGGTCATCTCCCAAACTGACTGTGCCCCATAGCAACCGTTGCCATGAGCCCGGTAATCTAAACCGGCCAGCTCCCTGACCCCATAGTAGGTAAAAAAAAAAAAAAAAAAAACTCACCCTAAAGAATCACCTAATACCACCCCTCCAGCAGGAATTTTGTGTTGAGGGTACAAAAATTGGCCACTGGCCCACAAAGAGCATCAAGCACGCCGGCTGATCAAACGGTCAGCTCTCCCTGGTCCATCAGGAAGTCTGCCCACTGTCTGAGCAGCGCTCCTCACTCCCTCTGCCCTTTGTTCCCAATACTTTCTCTCTTCTAAATATCCTGTATCTGGAAATTCTTTCCAACCCTCACACAACCACATTTTTGTGGCCCATAGAGGGACTCTCAGAGGCTTTAGCAGCAGCCCTGGCTTCTCCCCACCAGAGGTCAGTAGCGCCCTCCCTACTTGTGACAACCAGAACTGTCTCCAGACATCCCGGAACATCTGCTGGGGGGGCGGGGGTGGTGACACAGTTCCCTGGGTGAGGTCACAGCACTGGATCTTAGCTCTGGAAAAAACCCTGGGAGCAAGGTCAGGACTGTGGGCAGGGAGGTTGACCAGCCCCTGCCTGGAGGTGCTGACCATGACCCTCGCCCCACAGGGCCTTCGCCAAGCGGCAGCAGCAGCTGACGGCCATGAAGGTCCTGCAGAGGAACTGCGCCGCCTACCTCAAGCTGTGTAACTGGCAGTGGTGGCGGCTCTTCACCAAGGTGGGTCTGGAGGGGCTCCGTGTGGCACAGGAACGAGTGGGCCTCACGCTGGCCTCCTGCGGGGCTCAGGCCCCGGGGCTGGCACTTTGCCCTTGTGTTCCCAGGCCCAGAACTTGAACCGGGGATGGTCCTGCCCTGAGGGATCTCTAGGGGTATGAGCTGGGGCGTGTGTCCAGAGTGGATGGCCGAGGTGCTGTCGACCCGTGTCCCCACGTCAGCTCCACGTAGAGACAGCACTGCCTACTCAGGAAATCTGGCTCGGGATCTGGGTCTGACTAGGTCCTCCCGAGGCTTTACAAGCATCCCTTTATTATTAAAGTGTGTCAGGCTGCTTTGTTCATAAAAAATCATCTGTGGTAGTTGCAAATTTTTAGATTTTTAATTTAAAAAAAAGCTTTCTTTTCTCCTCTTCCTGTAAAAATGGTAAAATTCCTGGTCTTTATCACTGTCCTTCCACGTCTGCACCCTTCAGAAGCTCAGCCGTAGAGCAGAGGACTGTAGAGGTGGTCAGCTGCTGTCATCCTTAGGGCGCTGGTTGGATTCTGGCTCAAAGGAAGTGCTTCAAGTTTTGGGCTTCCCTTGTGGCTCAGCTGGTAAAGAATCTGCCTGCAATGAGGGAGACCTGCGTTCTATCCCTGGGTTGGGAAGATCCCCAGGAAAAGGGAACGGCTACCCACTCCAGCATTCTGGCCTGGAGAATTCCATGGACTGTTCAATCCACGGGGTCCCAAAGAGTTGGACATGACTGAACGACTTTCACTTTCACGTCCACATCTAGAAGAGAGTAGCTTGTCCTACCAGGTCTACACTGGTGACTCAGTTTCCCTGTATTGCTCACTGTTTTGTATATGCTGGGTTTAGACTTATTTATAGCAAAGAAGGTATGTTTTGCACTCGGGCAGCAGGTCTGCAGACAGGCCCCTGGGTCACTGTTTGGCCAGCCTGGTTGCTCAGGGAGCTGTAGGCTCCTGGACCAAACACTTGCCAGGCCTCCAGCTGCTGACCCGTCCAGCCTCCAAGCAGGTACACTTTCGGGCCCTGGGAATGTAGCAGCAGGAAGTGATGAGAGACGTGGCAGCCAGCACTGGAGCTGGGGTGCTGCTTTCTGTCAGTGGGGGCCCACTCCCATAGAAGTTCTGGGGGGCGATCCCCACCTCTCCCAGCTGGTGGTGGCTGCAGCGTTCCTTGGCTGTGGCTATACCCCTCCATCCTGCCTCCGTCTCTTCGTGGCCTTCTCCCCCTACTCTCTGCTGTCTCTGTGTCTTACAAGGATGCTAGTTGATTTAGGGGCTACTCAGATAAGCCACCGGAGAAGGCAATGGCAAGCCACTCCAGTACTCATGCCTAGAAAATCCCATGGACGGAGGAGCCTGGTGGGCTGCAGTCCGTGGGGTCACTACGAGTCAGACACGACTGAGCGACTTCACTTTCCCATTTCACTTTCACACATTGGAGAAGGAAATGGCAACCCACTCCAGTGTTCTTGCCTGGAGAATCCCAGGGACGGGGGAGCCTGATGGGCTGCTGTCTATGGGGTCACACAGAGTCGGACACGACTGAAGTGACTTAGCAGCAGCAGCAGCAGCAGATAAGCCATAATGCTCTCATTACAAGATGTTTCACTTAAAGGGTTTTCAGAGACCCTTTTCCACATAAGGTCCCATACACAGTTGCAGAGATTAGGTCATGGACATACTTTTTTGGGGGCCACCATTTAACCCACTACAGGACCCACAAATAACAGTTCTCCCCCTTAAGGTCCTCTGGACTGATGTTCACCTTGTGTAGAAGTGCTGGAGGGTGCCCATGTCTGCCCACCAAGGGGGAGGGAGCAGTCCCCAGGGCTGCCTGACCACCCACCATGCATGAGCATGAGAGCCCAGGGGCCACTGATCCCAGAGTCCCTTGTGGAAGGGAGGGGTGCTTGCTCCCTCTCCAGCTGGCCATGTGTGTCCGTGGAGCCTGAATGTTAATGCCCCTCCTCGTCCAGCCTCTCTTGTTCCCCCTGCTCATCTCTCCTCACTGCTGGCCCCTGAGGTGGACCGTCCACCCTGGTTCCCAGCCAAGTGCTCACCTCTTCACTTGCCTCCACCGAGCAGTCAACTTTCCTACTGGTCTCTGATTGCTGGCATTAGAGAGCCCCTCATCCCTACTTTCATACAGTTGCTTATTTTTCCAAATAATTCTGAAGTTTCCTCCCAGATTATGGTTGTGAATACAAAACTAGAAATGTCTGTGTTAATTTTCTGGCTGTGGTCCCCTGGGGAGATGGTGAGATGCCCAGAGGGGCACTGTGGAGGGATAAATAAATACAAGAGCAAGCTAGATCACATCCGATGCTGTGTCCCAGCATCTCTCCTCTATGTGCCAGCAACAGGCATTTAGAGACAGAGGACGATATGGTGGCCAGGTCAATGAACTTTGTTCTCTGAGTGTTGGGCAAATAAAAAGGCTTTAGCTTCCTATGAGCTTCCCTGGTGGCTTAGATGGTAAAGCGTCCGCCTACAATGCAGGAGACCCGTGTTCAGTCCCTGGGTTGGGAAGATCTCCTGGAGAAGGAAATGGCAACCCACTCCAGTATTCTTGCCTGGAAAATCCCATGGATGGAGGAACCTGGTAGGCTACAGTCCATGGGGTAGCAAAAAGTCAGACATGACTGAACGATACTGAACCTTTAAAAAAAACCTTTAAAAGTTTTATAAAAGACTACAGTGAGATCAGTCTTGAGAGATCAACAGAAAAGATGACACAGATTCTGTTCTTTGAATAATTTTTCAACAGTGACCAGGTAATATCTTTTAGTTTTTTTCCTGTGAAAATGTCATACTTTTTTCTGAATTAGCGGCTGTAGTAGAGACCAGTAGAAAGGAAAGTGAAGCTATTCAGTCGTGTCCGACTTGCTGTGACCCCATGGACTGTAACCTTGTGGGATTCTCCAGGCAAGAATACTGGAGTGGGTTGCCATTTCCTTCTCCAGGGGATCTTCCTGACCCAGTGATCAGACCCAGTGATCAAACCCATGTCTCCCACCTTGCATCGGATTCTTTACTGTCTGAGCTACCAGGGAAGCCCCAAAGAGACCAAATAATCATTCCCAAATTTTCATCCTTCAGTCCTTTAAAAAAAAAAAAACTAAAAATTAAAAAAAGTTTCTAATTATAGAAAAAAAATACACAACATAAAATTAACCACTTAAGCCATTTTTAGTGTCCTTATTTTTTATAGAAAAGACACTGAGTTTAGGTGAGTATATGGCAGCCCTGCTCCCTTGTAGCTCCATGTAACCTCATTGCTAAATTTTGACTAATCAAAGGTGAGAGGAGTGATGTGTGGATCTTCTAGGTCATGTCTTTGAAGGGAAATTATGAGCTCTGTGTCCTTCTCTGCTCTATTTTGGGCTGAAATGCCTGATGAAAACCAGCTTCCACGCTGAATAAGACCCCTCACTGGAAATGATGGCTGAGCAATAACAGGCTGGACTTCTGGTCGACTTACCTACCACCTACCTCCCAAATACCTAGGAACTTGGATTTTCATGTCTGAAATGAATACATTTGCATTGAGTCAATATGTTAACATCCTGTGACCCCTTTGTTACAGCAGGTCAGCATCCACATCCTAACCAATACAAAACCATCCCTAGGCTTCATCCCTCCTCTAGGCTTTGAGTCTTCTCATCCTTTCAGAACTCTGCCTCTCTGTTCAGCCTCTGTGAGTTGATCATTGCTTAGATCGCCTGTGGCTTTGACACTGACTTCACCCAGGATCCCATGTCTGAGCCCTCACCTCTCCAGGGGATCCCAACACTGTGGCCTGTGAATCAATGACCTCTTCAGGCTTCTAAGACTCAGTTCCCAGACTGGCCCAGCCCAGCTCTTTTATTAGACAAAATTAAGGACCACCCCTCCACCCCCACACCCATCCCTCAGCCTTCCTGTTTACTTTCACACTTCACTGGTAAGATAGACAGACAGGAATGAGAGGATGACAACCATAGGACCAAATCAAGGGGGTAAGAAGATTTGGGACTCACTTCTAATAGGTATGGGCATTGTTTTGGGGATGATGGGAAAATTCTGGAATTATGTAGTGGTGATGTTTGTACACACAGTGAATATACTAAAAGCTACTTTTCAATGGTGAATTGTATGTTATGTGACTGATATCTCAATTCTTTTAAATGCTATTTTTTAGAAAGCTGTGGAGATGGTAGGCAAAGAGTTTCAGAGAGTACATCCTGAAACGGGACAAGAAAGGGGTAATGGAGAGTCAGGTAGAGAGAGGACAGGGGAGAGGGGAGGAAGCCGTGACCAGCTGTCTTCCTGCAGAAATCAAAGTGACAAGTGACAGGGGTCATGCGTGGAGCTGCTGGTTCCTGGCGGTGAAGCCTATCTGGGGGCTCTGGAGGAGATCCCGGCACAGTGGAGCAGGTGGTCGAGGCCTCCAAGATCCTTTCTTATGGCTCTAGGATTGCTTATCCACAAAAAGATCTGCTGATACTCGCAGCCCATCAGGTGAATCTCAAGAGCAGTTTGCAGAATGAATTTAAGAAAACCAGGTTTGGGACTTGCCTGGGGGTCCAGTGGTTAAGACTCTGCACTTCCTCTGCCAGAGCCACAGGTTTGATCCTGCGTGCCACATGGCACAACTGAAAAATAAAAGTAAAAAATGCAAAGGCCAGTCTTAAAGGGTTACATGCTACATGATTCCACTTATAAAATATTCACAAAATGCCACAATTCTAGGAATGGAGAACAGATCAGTGGTTGCCCAGAGTTAGGGAAGGCCCAGAAAGAGGTGACCCCAAAGGATCAGCACAGGGAATTCCTTCGTGGGGACAGAACACTCTGTATATCAGTTGTCATGATGGTTAAATGAATCTGCACATGTGATACAATGTGGTAGGACCATCCCAAAGACACAAAAATGAAAGCATGCAAAAACTGGGAAAATTTGAGCGCAGTCTATATTCTAGTTAGTTGTATTCTGAGAGTGACTGTAGTTACATAAAAGATCACCACTGCAGGGAAACTGGGTGAAGGGTACACAGGACCCCTCTGTAGCATTTTACAACTGTGTGATTTTGTCTGTGAGTCTATACTTATTAATAGTTTTTTAGTCTCTGATTCAAGAGTTGAATTGTGGAGGTAAGGATCGTAGGATAAAAGAAGGGGAGGCGAGGCCAGCTTTGTGACCTTGGGACATGAATGAATGAATCCTCTAAGTCTGCTTTCTTATCCACGCACAGGAATGATGAGAACGGCAGACAACTCAGGAAGGTTTTGAAAGAGGAAAGGAGGTGATGACAACACGGTGAGCCCAGAAAACACCACTTCCTGTTGACTGAGCACCTACTGTTCGCCAAGCCCAGTCCCTGCCTTGTCGCACGCATCCTCTCAGTGACTCTGCAGGCAACTCACTCTTTCTATGAGCAAGGACACCAAGTCACAGCAAAACCTGGGGTCGCCTAAAAGGTCTGCATGATGGCAAATTCTCTCCCCACTCACGGAAGATGCAGAGTCGTGGATGCAGCCAAATGGGGTCCAGAGGCTCTGTGACGAAAGAGTTCAGGCAGCTTTCCCCCTGAGGTGGGGCTGTTCCAGGAGTGAGTTAACACTGGGTGCCTGTCGCAGTGGGTGCCCATGGGCCCGGTCAGACCCGGCTCCCAGTGCCCGCTAGGGACTCTGGCAGCTGGGCTCACTTCATAGGCCAAGTGGTATTTGACATTGTGACACATCTCAAGCTAACAGGGAGCAATTGTGGAAGAAAATTACATTTTTAGACTATTCAAGGATTTAAAGATTTCTCTTCCTCTAAGGAAATGGCATAGTCCAGAAAACAGGCCAAAACAAGAGGCAGGGAGACCAGCCCAGTTTCCCCACTTGAGGGGCAAGTCTAAACTTTATTTTCCCTTGTGACTCAGGGATAATAAATGTCGTCATCAGAGGGCTGAGGTAGCTTACACAACAATGTATGTGAAAGTACTTTGCAGATTGTAAAGGGTTCAGGTGCTGCTATGTTTTTCCATAAGGGTTCTGCTTTTTAACGATTTATTTAAAATTTTTAAAATCATCATATTTACCATTTTAGCCATTTTTACAATTTTAATTTATTCACTTATTTGACTGTTCACTTGGCTGGGTTCTCCTTGCTTTGATGTGCATGCTTAGTCCCATCTGACTCTTTGTGACCCCATGGACTGTAGCCTGCCGGGCTCCTCTGTCCATGGGATTTTCCAGGCCAGAACACTGGAGTGGGCTGCATTCCTTGCTTGTGGCGGGCTTTCTCTGGCTGTGGCGCGGGGCCTACTTTGTTACGATGCTCGGGCTTCTCACTGCGATGGCTTCTCTTGTTGCAGAGCACAGGCTCTAGACACGTGTGACTCACGTACTCTAGAGCACAGGCTCAGTAGTTGTGGCACCCGGGCTTAGTGGCTCCCCAGTATGTGGAATCTTCTTGGACAAGGGAATGAACCTGAATCCCCTGCATTAGCAGGAGGAGTCTTGTCTGCACCACCAGGGAAGTCCTAGTTTAGCCATTGCTAAGTGTAGAGTTCAGCGGTGTTAAGGACGTCCACACTGTCATGCAGTTAGCATCACCCTCCATTCACAGAATGTTTTACATCAAAAGTGAAACCCTGTCCCCATTAAACACTGACACCCCACTCTCCCTCCCTTCCACGCCTGACAGGCACCTCTGAATCCTTGGTCTTTGTGAATTTGACTCCTCTTGGGACCTTATTTGAGTACAGTCATCATACAGTGTTTGTCCTTTTGTGACAAATTTTTTTTTCCTTTTGACTGTGGTAAAAGGGTGTGCTAAATCCTCACCTTGATTTGAGTCCACAGCCCTCTTGGTGGCTGTACTGTGAGCTGGTGTTTATCGAGTCCAGGAATGTCCAGTGTCCATTCTGCGTTCTCATCAGAGGACCTTTGATAACCTGCCCATCACTTAAATGGATGTTTAACTGAGTTCTTCTCATTGTGGTTTTGCTTGGCTGTCAAACTAGTTATGCTAGTGAAAGAGAGAAAAGTTTATTGGGGGAAAAAATGACAGAAAAAGAACTTTAAACTAGGAATAGTATTTGCAAGTGGCAAATCTCAAACTTGGTTGGAATCTTGGCTGCTCCTGACTTGCTGGAAGAAATCCCCTGCTTCACCCTTCCCCTCTTATTTGCAAAATCAGATCAGACTCCTGGCCTAAGTTCCAGGGTGATTGTAAGACCGAACTGTAGTGTGTGGTCCTCATGGGTAACACCCATCACTCCTCTATGCCTCCATCTAAGGCTGGGGGAGGTGACCACGACGACACAGGGACATTTCCTGGGATGAAGCAGCCCAGATAGAAGGTCAGGTAGGCCTCCATGGTGAGGGGGAATCCAGCCCCACTGCCGTTCCTTCTGCTTGGGGCAAAGCAGAAAAGTCCACCAGCAGTCCAGCTGCATGACTCTCGGGCTCTGGGACCTTTTCTTCTCCGTTTCTTTATCTGAGAAATGGAGCCGACACTTCTAGAGCTGATGTGAGAGTAAAACAGGCAAGGTGTGGACGGTGCCTGCACAGTGTGGCACACGTTCAGCCCGCCATACACCTTGGCTCTTTGCTGAATATCCAAACAGGAAAGAAGACTGGCTTTCTGTTGTAGACTTTTCTGAGTTGCCAGGTCACTAGCCCTCCTCCATTTGGAAAAAAGAGGTCTGTTGTCAAGTGCAAATAAGTCAGGGAACAAAGAGCAACGTGCTCTCAGCCCTTTGCACGAACTTGGCATCCATTCAGATGGCCCTGACCACCAAGACTTGGCCTCCTCAGGCGAGTTGCCTGAGGGCACTAGCGTCTGAAGATATCGTCGCTGTCAGCAGGGTCCAATCCAGAGGGACTTGATCAAAAAGGTGGGGTTGAGGTGTAGACAGAGTGGCTGAGGGGTAGACTTGGGCCCCTCTAGCAGGTACTCTGTGAGCAGAGCTGAGGACAGTGGACTCTGCAGGGAAGGATCCTGGAGGGCTTCTCAGAGGAGGTGATAACAGATTTGGGCTTTATAGGAAGTAAAATTTTTCTAGGTGGTAGGAGTAAATGTCCCTGGCAGAAGGAACTGCATGAGCAAATGCCTAGAACCCACATAGGTGTGGCCCTCAGGAGCAGCAGTATGACCAGTATGCAGTGAGCAGCTGGTATGTTCTAGGAGATTGTGCCAAGTGATTCTGGCCCAAAGGTGAATAAGGCAGGCAGGCTGGTGAGTGGGTGGAAAGGGTGGAAGGAGCCAGGAAGAAGTTCATAGAGTGGGGGAGTGATGGACCACCGGTTTCACAGTCAATTGGTGGCAGGTCTTCCATCATGAAGCCTGAGACAGGGTGGACCGTGCCCAGAAGGACCTGGATGTCAGGACTGGGCTTGTTTCTCTAAGAGCATCAGCAGGAGGGTGAGAAGAGCCCAGGGCGGGGCCTGGTGCGCAGGGTGTTTGTTTGACCGGAGTCACTCAGAGACAAGGGTTTCACTTTCCCTTTCAGTTCTTCAGGTATATGTGGGCCCAGAGGTTGTGTGTGGTTATTGCAGAGTCAAAACGCTGGTAGCTGCATTGCATAGCTGAGAACAACTGGATCTTGTTTACATTCAGCCAGAGAAGATTTCTGGGTAAGAGGCAGGGTAGGACCCTCCGCCCCCATCTGCCCGTCCTCAGGACGACAGTTTGATGATGGTCACTAACTGACAGAAGGGAAAATGGAAGTTCAGAGAAATGAGGTTATGGCCGACATGGTAGATTAAGCAGGAGCAGAGCCTGGTTGTGGAGGCAGGTGCGTCTGATGGCTTCCTCCCACCCCCTGGGCCCCTAAACAGTGCAGGAGGGAGCCCGCTCAGATGGGCTCAGCTCAGGATGTGAACTTCTGAGACGTGAGTGGTGACCCCAGAAGGAAGGTGAGTGTTGGGAGTGCTCAGTCTGTTGGGAAATTTGGAGGAAGCAGAGGGGGTGAAGGAGGGCAGGGGGGTCAGAAACCTTCCTCCTTGTGGCCTGGCCACCTTGAGGCTTCCCCCAGGGTGCTGTGCTGAGGCCGATGGGGCAAAGGATTTCTTTTGAGATATAAGGAATCCAGGTTTCATCACCTACCCTCTGACCCCTGCTTCCTAACTGCCTGCTCAGAGCCAGGCCCTGGGGGAAAACTGAGGCCTGGAGAAGGACAGGAGAGCAAATGGGGACATGCAGGGCACTGTCTTCCTGTGTTCAACAGGCCTCAGCTCAGGATGTAGGTGATGGGTGGCCCTGTGTAGGGAAGATGGCCCAGCAGACAAAGTGAGAAGGGCTCACTGCACGATGCCCACATTAAGACCCTGGCTTGCCATCTTAAGATAAAAACCCAAACAGTAGACAGGTCAGTATAACAGGAGGGGCATGAGGTTAGATCTATATGTTTTACAGGCAGAAACAATCCTAGAAACTTTTGGTTTATTAAAACCACAGTATTCCTCTCACATACCCATGTCAGAAGCACTGGTCTTGGCCTCCTCTCTGCCCGTCAAGAGCTGTTTGACCCTGGGAAAGTCAGCTCCTCGGGAATCATTCGCTCAGATCTCTTACTCAATTTTTAAAAACGGATTTCAGTCTTTTCATGTGGATTTTAGGCTGTGTGTTGGGGATGTTCACCTTTATGTACTGAAAATACTGCAATAAGTGTCTGCTGCTCTCTCATTGTATTCTGACCTGTTTTATGGTGTCCATGGCAATATTTAATTTTTAAGAGGTCAAATAAATCAGACTTTTCTTTATGGCTCTGGGATTTGTGTCTCGATGAGAAAGGTTTCCTCAAATCAACATTATTTTTAACATTTTTTTCCAGTACCTTTGTAGTTTTTTTCTTCCTGGTTTACATTTAGATCCCTTTTGGAGTCACTGATTGATTGATTAGAATCTTTTTGTTTCTTCCTCTTCCTCCTTCCCCTCCTCCTTCCTCCTTCCTTCCTTGGTATTTTCCTTCTTCTCTGTCTTCTTCTCATTCAAACAGAACATATTTAATGGGCACATTTCACAGTCACAGATGAACACACCCTTTTATGTGCCTTCAAAAGAGCATTCATTGCAGTCAGGATATGACTCCTCCCTCCTCCCCCTGCAAACTTCTAGGCAGCAGTTAGGGAACAGAGAGCAAGAGGCTGGAGAGAGCTGGGCTGCACACCCAGACCTGGCCCAGATACCCTGTGGAGGAGAGGTTTTGGAATGTCGGGCTCAAGGTTCAGGCCAATATCAAATTTTAGATAAGACCCATATTTTCCCCCAGTTCTCTCTTCCTCTTTCTCCTCCTATAAAAATATGGCTGGAGTAAGGAGACATGAGGAAATACAGGTGTCTCCTGCCACCTGAAAGTACAGTGTTCCTACAAAAGCTTTCCTAAACCCAGATGGCGCAGGGAATAGACCATGTAGGTCTCACTACAGGGTGATCGTTTGGAAAGCAAGGGATGCCCATATATGGAAACACTCAGAAATCTGATAGTGCTATGTGTCAGAAAGGGCCTTTCATCAAGACAGACAAGGAAAACAAACAGAATTACTGCCCAGCAGGTAAAACAAGAGCTGTGCTGCGTCTTTGAGAAGCTGGTTGTTCCACGTCCCTGTAACGGAGCCCACACCTTGTATTTTAGCCAGGCTGTGCCCAGGAGGGTGGGGGGAGCCCCAGGGGCCCTGGAGAGGAGGAGCAGCACGGAAGAGTCAAGGCCCTGCCTGGTGCTGGGAGCTAAAGAAACTCAATACAGATAGACCCACAGGCAGAAAAGGGCAAGATTCCAGGGGGCCCTAGAGAGGAAGTGGGAGAGACAGCAGGGGGAGGAGGATTTGAAGCTGGGCCTCCAAGGTCAGGTAACATTTCACCTGGTGAGGCAGGTGGGGAAATGTCTCACCACCTGCAGGGGGAGGGGCAGCCTGAGCGAAGGCCTGGAAGCTGCGGAGGAGGGCATCAGAGTCCAAAGAGCTGGGAGTCCTCAAGGCCCCCGGATCATGCTCTGAGAAAGCAGGAAGTTGAGGAAGACAGGAGTAGGAGCATCAGGAGGGCCTGGGTGCTGGGCTAAGGACTTTGAACTCGATCCTGCCATAACCGCTCCTTTCCCTGCCTAAGGATGATGCCCTGAAGTCACATGGAGGGAGGTGTTTGGTAGAATCTCTGTCTGCCCACGGGAAGAGAAGGGCTCTGTGTCCGGCCATGCAGTTGGGCAGGAATGGGCTTCTCCGTAGTCCTCCCTTTTCTCAGAAACAGCCCTTTGGGAAAGGGACCAATCAGAGGCTAACAGAGGAGGACGACCTGGATAGGAATCCAGCAGAGGGAGCACTGTCCAGCATCCACAGGCAGCTGAGGCCCCAGGCAAGGGTCAGGACCAGGACAAGAATGGGAGGGAAGGGCGGAAGGATGAGGTGGAGGGTCCACACGCATTTACAATTGTTTGGCATCATCCAGGATCAGCCCTTTCTGCCCACACCCTCCTCCTCTCTCTTCCTTGGCTCTTGGTCCTTGCTTTTCACAGTTTCAGTTGGCTTCCCTGGCTCTCAGTGTCCTGCAGCTTCGAGGCAGAGAAGGAGACAGAGGCCAGCCAGCTCTTCTCTCCCTCCTTCCCTTACAGCAGGAGCCCCCAGACCCCTCAGCTGTCTTCCCCTGTGTGTCCTTCAGCAGGACAGGGTCATACGGACACCCTTCACCATAGAGCAGCCCAGAAAACGTATCCCTGATGTCCAGGCCCTGAGACGAGAGGCAGAAGGGTCCAGGGTGAAGCCGAGTGTCATTGGAGGAGGTAGAATTTCAGGAGAGCAGGTGGGGGTGAGGAGCATTCAAGGCCAAAGGAACACTGGGTGTTACGATCTAGACTGAGAACAAAGAGCGGCAGCTGGAAATGGAGCAGCCAGGGAATAAGCAGAGCAGGGGCGGCGTGGACAGAGAAAGGAAGCTGCTTGGAGGTGGGCCTGCCTGCGTGAATTCTCTCCCATCCACACAGTCAGTGCCTCCAGCCTCCACCACCAGGCATACTCCCTAGTGAACAAGGCGATGGGTACTCTTCCTGAAGGATAACCCTGGCTATTGCAGAGAGAAAGTGTAAGAAACAAAGATGCCAGGATGGGGGCTCAGGCAAGGGGATTTGGGGGAGGCGCTAAAGAAATAGGGCTGCTCTAAATTGGATGCTGCAGAGAGTAGGGGACAGGCAAGAATACTGGTTCAGGTTGCTGTTTTCTTCTCCAGGGGTTCTTCCTAACCCAGGGACTGAACCCACGTCTCTTGAGTCTTGCGTCTCCTGCATTATCACTAAAAGTGAAAGTCTCTCAGTCGTGTCCAACTCTTTGCGACCCCATGGACTGTAGCCTGCCAGGCTCCTCGGTCCATGGGATTTTCCAGGCAAGGATACTGGAGTGGGTTGCCATTCCCTTCTCTAGAGGATCTTCATGCTTTTTAACATTTATGTCTCCCTTTCTGGCCACACTTTCTCTAAAGTCCTCTCCTTTAAATATCATTATGAATAATAATATTATTATTTTGGCCTTTCACAGACTCAACCTGGCCCAATGAAGCATACTTATAGTAATCATTATCTTTTTATTTATTATTATTGTGATATAAAAGGTGCCCCTTTTGAGTAGCAGAGATGCCGATCTGTGGAGCTCACCTCCCCTGCAAGGGGTCTTCCTTCCTTTGAGTGGATAGAAGGAAGTTCATGGGTGCAGATGTGGGTGGACAAGATGCTGCTGGACAGTGTGTCTGTTTAAGGTCACAGTTCACACTGATTATTCTGGTTAACCCTGTTATCATTCCTACTTTTCTAGAGAAGTTGGTTTCATCAACACGAACGTGTCTCCTACACTGAGAGTTGTCACAGCACGAGTCAGGCTTACTTCCTGTTGGCACTTAATTCAACCACCTTCAATTATCTTTAAGGTGGTGGTACTAGAAACCACCCCACTTTGTGGGTTACTGACTGCTATAAAGTGACTGCGGCTGTCTTAGAGTTAAAACAACCCAAAGTCCTAAGTGCATATGGTTAAAATAGATCAATTTGTACAGAGGGTTCTGCTCTTCCCTTCCCAAGGAAAAGCTATTTCTTTAGATAGTTAATCAATGTCTTTAAATGTTATTACTACATTGGGAGGTGGAATAGTGTGAGAATGTGTGCTCAGGAGACAGGAACCTGGACTTGGATTCTCGCTCTAGCACTAGCTGTGTGCTTTGAGGAAATTGCTTCACTTCTCTGAGCTTCTGCTTCTTTTTTTACAGGGTCATTATGAGAACTAAAAGTGAGTGAATGGCTACCAAGCACTTGGAATGTTGCTTGGTGCAAAGAGAGAAGTCATCGACCACGATAGCTAATACATATTAGATATTGCATTTTTCTTTTTCATGATTTAAAATTTTTGTTATTATTTATTTCTTAATGGGAAAAAATAATGATTTCATGTGTTTGTATACTTTTTCTTATACCTTTGCCCACTTTCTCCTAATATGATTATATCACTAAATTTATACCCTCTATTAGAAAACCTTGTAATTGTAAGCTCTTTGTTGACTCCTTTATTTCTTAAGCCCTCAGCTGAAGCCAGTATTTCTTGACTCCCTGCTTTGTAAAGTGAAATATTAATCCTTAGGCAGACACTTGGACCCCAGCTAGCTGGAAATAAACCTCGCTGTGTGTCTTGCATTATCGTGAGTGTCCTCTGTTCCTTTGAGGGAAGGGCGACTCCGGACCCTAACAATAATATATGAAGGTGTCCATCCTTTCAGATATACCCATTCTCAGTGGTCTTTCTTTAAAAAAAGAATCAAATCTTTATAATTAAATAATTTATTTTGGTTCTGCATGTGATTATCTTGCCATGGGAGATGAGGATGGAAAGCAAGTGTTGATGATGTTTAGCTACTATTTTTAAGAAAGCAAAAGAGCTTCTGTCAGCTACTCCTCTTGAGACTTGACTGAAATGATGGTAAAGGTATATATAGGTATAATACCATCTACTGATAAGAGTGCATGGTTTCCATAGTGTCGTGGTTATCACATTCACCTAACATGCAAAACATCCCCGGTTCAAAAGCGAGTGGAAACAGCTTCACCTGGGCTTCCCTTGTGGTTCAGTTGGTAAAGGATCCACCTGCAATTCAGGAGATGTGGGTTCAATCCTTGGGTTGCGAAGATCCTCTGGAGAAGGGAACCCACTCCAGTATTCTGGCCTGGAGAATTCCATGGACTGTGTAATCCAAGGAATCGCAAAGAGTCGGACACGACTGAGCAGCTTTCACTTTCACTGATAAGAGCAACTTGTGTTTGTGATCATTGCTCTGCACTGGCGTCGGCTCTGAAACTTTACCAACGGTACCTCATATGTTATTCCTTCAGCTCTTGAGATGTGTACCATTGTATCCTCAATGGGACACATTGATCTTTACAAGTAAGGAAGCTGACACATAGATGTCACCTGACTCGCCTAAGGTCAGAAGTCTTGCCCTAGGTACACTGGTTCCACCCCACTTACTGGGTCAAGAACCCATAGCCTGCCTCTCCTCCCTCTGCTGCTAATAAAAACAAGCATGGGACAATAGGAGACCAGAGTCTTTAACAAATGTCTGAAGACTCACTGGATGGAGAAGTGGTAGCTGAATGAAGGGGAGCGCAGTAGAGAGAGAGAAACAGGGAACGTGTTCACAGGAGAGAAGAACGTTCTGCCGGGCAGAGCCCCAGAGAGGGAGCAAGATGAGCGGGGGGCCGAGGGGAGCACAGGGGACAAGCTCACCAACCCCGCATCCCCTCCCATATTCACAGCAGCCTTCACTCTTCACCAGACTTTTAGAAGGTTACTTGAGAATGAGATGCAGGGAAAAAAAAATAGATTATGTGTTTGTTTAATTATGGAGGAAGGTAAAGGATACCCATGAAAGAGATAGACGTGGGATCCAGGAATCAGGAACGTCAACCCAGAGGAAAGGAAATCCAAGGATCCCAGCTGGGCGCGCAGCAGACCTAGAGAGAAAGTAGTTCAGAATGGGATAAGAAGTCCCGAGTCTGTGGGGACAGGGGACTCGGTATCACATGAGGCACAGTTGGGAAGAAATGGAGGAAATGTTGGAGATAAACAGAGCAAGGGGTGAAAACGAGGCCAGTTAGAAACATCAGGAAAAACTAAAGTGCAGGAGGAGAAGGGGACGACAGAGGATGAGATGGCTGGATGGCATCACTGACTCAATGGACATGAGTTTGGGTAGGCTCCGGGAGTTGGTGATGGACAGGGATTCCTGGCGTGCTGCATTTCATGGGGTTGCAAAGAGTCGGACACGACTGAGCGACCTAACTGAACTGAACTGAACTGCTGAGAAACATGTGCAGCTATATGGTACAAGTTAGCTCTTAAAAAATGTATTAAAAGATTACAAAAAAATGTAAACTCTTCTGTTTGATTTTTTCTTTAATCTAAAGTAAATATATCTATGTCCAAGTCCTTTGGAGACTGTTTTAAAACTGAAGTAGTATTAATATATATGATATAATTCACATTTGTATAATATAGTGATTCAAAAATCCTAGTTTTATTTCATTTATAGTTCTTATAAAATAACCTTTATCTTTTAAAATGAAGCAGAGTATTTAAATATGTGAAGTAAATGTACTTGTTAATATAAAAACCAAAATACACTTCTAGAACTTGGGAGCCGAAGCACTGATGGGAGGAGGAGGATTAATATCCCAGTTTACAAAGCTGTGAATCGAGAAATAGTAGGTCCAGTCGAGAGCATAAGAAACAGAGATGTAAATAAAGTGCTTACAAGTATAAAGCTCCCTACCAGAGGACATACAATTCGTGGAATAATGATATAAGGCGAAGAAGGGGAAAGGCATAATAGAAAGTATGAAAATAAATGAGATCCTATTTTTCCCAATAAGAAGTAAATAAATACTATCAAATTTAAGTCAAGAAAAAGCAAAATGCAATACCTATTACTTATTAGCTATTGTGGTTGATGACTTCCCACTTTGCACCAGGTACTTTCCCAGTTGCTTAGTATGAATTCACTTCCTTTTGGTGTTCACAATGATCCTATAAGAAAGGAAACTGAAGTTAACCTCAGAGAGGTTAAGTAATTTACTCAAGGCACACAGCTAGTGCTCGAGCCGGAATCCAAATCCAGGTTCCTGTCTCCTGAGCACACATTCTCACACTATTCCACCTCCCAATGTAGTAATATCATTTAAAGACATTGATTAACTATCTAAAGAAGAAGCTTTTCCTTGGGAAGGGAAGAGCAGAACCCTCTGTACAAATCAAATTGTTTTAACCATATGCACTTAGGACTGGATTGTTTTAACTCTAAGACAACAGAAGTCACTTCATAGCAGTCAATAACTCACAAGAATGGGGTGGTTTCTAGTGCCACCACCTTAAAGATGATGGAAGCGGCTGAATTAAATCCAACAAGAAATGTGTGATTACTGCTGTGACAACTGTCACTGTAGCAGACGTGTTTGTGTTGATGAAACCTAGTTCTCTAGAAAAGTAGGCATGAAAACAGAGTTAAACCTGAATAATGAGAGTGAACAGTGACCCTAAACAGACACGCTGTCCAGTAGCATCGTGCCCCCCCCCCCCCAGATGTGCACCCATGGGCTTCCATCCATCAAAGAAAGGAAGACCGCTTGCAGGGGAGGTGAATTCCAGAGACTGGCGTCTCTGCTCCTGCAAAGGATGCTCTTGAAGATGATCAGATAAGTGGTCATAAGGGGGCATCCACATATAATAATAATAAAAGATAATGATTGCTATGAATCGTTTCATTGAGACAGGCTGAGTCTGTGAAAGGCCATGAGTTCATAGTAATATTCAAATGAGAGGACTTTAGAAAAGTGTGGCCAAAAAGAGAGACATAAAGGTTAGAAAGAATGCTAGTGGTTATGCAGGAGACGCAAGACGAAAGAGATATGGGATCGATCCCTGGGCAGGGAGGATCCCCTGGAGAAAGAAATGGTTGCCCACTCCAGTATTCTGGCCTGGGAAATCCCGTGGACAGAGGAGTTGGGAGGGCTACAGTCCATGAGGCTGCAAAGAGTTGGACACAACTGAGCTCGTATCTTTCTTTTGTTTCAATGGTGCAAAGAAGAGTAAATGTAATGGGAAATATTTTGTTGTTAATTGAATTTAATAATAAGAGGAGCCTTGAAGTCTATGGGCATATTTCTTTTTGTTTATTTACACGAATGTTTATAAAGGATTGAGAAAGAAAGAACCCCTGACATCCTGAGGCTGGCCTGGTGTCACAACAGGGTCATGCTCTTCTCCTGTTGGAGGTAAAGGCTCTCACAGAACTCCAGCCTCACACAGGGTCACCCTGAGAGCAGGAGTGAAGGAGACAGCAAACACCCATCACTGCACCCCCACCAACACCACACCACCCCCCCCTTGGCTGAAAAGCATGACTGCTCCTTCTTTACCAATCACACCTTTATCCAAACTCTGGTGTCCCTTCTCCACAGACGGAGTTACGGAGACCCCATTGATCGTGCTGCCCCCCATTTTCTGCAGCGCCCAATTAGAGCAACCCCATTTCCTTAGAGCTTCCCGCAAATCCCCTCACCTAAGCTCCAATCCTAGAATCTTTCTACACCTTCCTCTGCGATGTTCACAGCTCCCCCTCAGGAAGAGTAACCATCAGCTTGTTTTTAGGGAGCATGCCTGGTGGTGAAGGCTGGAGTAACTGTCATGCGGGTGGGAGGGAGAGAATTCACAAAGGCAGGCCCTCCTCCAGGTGGACGGAAGAGGAGAGCTGGCTGGCCCCCTGCCTCCTTCTCTGCCCCGAAGCTGCAGGACCCCAGGGCCCAGGTCAGCCTATTGAAATCATTAAACAGGAGAACAGAGTCAAGTCAGAAAGGAGGAGGGCTCAGGCAGAAGGACCGGCTCCTGGATGATGACAAACAATTGTAAATGCGTTGAACACTGGACTCCTCCTTCCACCTTTCCCTCCCATTTTTGGCCTGGTCCTGACCCTTGTCTGGGGCCTCAGATGGGTGTGGATGCGGATAGTGCTTCCTCTGTTGGATTCCTATCCAGGGCTTCCTTCTCTGTTAGCCTCTGATTGGTCCCTTTCTGGAAAGGCTGTTTGTGGGAGAGGGGAGTACCCCGGAGAAGCCTGTCCCTGGCCAGCTGCACGGTCAGTCATGCATTCCACCCCTCCTCAAGGGCAGACAGATTCTCCCCAACCATCTCCCTCATGTGCCTGCAGTCATCCTCCCTGGGAAGGGAAAGGGGCGTTAAGAAAGTCCCTAGGCCAGGGGCAGTCCTAAGAGGGGGGAGGATAGGATGGGGAGACCACTTTCTCCCCCACAAATTCATCGAAAGAACATTTGAATGCCAAACAAATCCCACAGAACAACTTCTGAATGCTGGCAGAGGACATCAGGCACCCAGAAAGGCAGCTCACTGTCTTCGACAGGAGATAGGACAAAGTACAGAAGATAAAAAGAGAGACAAAAGAGGTAGGGACAGAAATCCGTCCTTGGAAGGGAGTCTTAAAAAAGAGAGAGAGAGAAGTTTCCAAACTTCTCTCCAGTGGGTCTGTAGCGAGCCTTGGAACCTCAGAGGGCAAAATAACCGGGAGGAAAAACAAATAAATAATTAAAATCCACAGATGATGTGTCTAACAGCAACTCCCAGCGCAACAGCAGCCCAGATGCTCGCATCCCCCATTAGCAAGCGGGGGAGGGACAGGGAGGAGCAGGACTGCATTGCTTAGGGTAAGGACCCCGCCTGAATCCCCTGAGGGCAATCTGAGGGAACTAGCTTGAGATAGCAACCCAGACTGTGGGATAGCTATCTGGGAAAAGTCCTAACCTAAGACACCGCCAGGAACCAGTTTTGGAACAACAGACTGGTTCCAAATAGGAAACAGAGTACATCAAAGCTGTATATTGTCACCCTGCTTATTTAAATTATACGCAGAGTACATCATGAGAAATGCTGGGCTGGAGGAAGCACAAGCTGGAATCAAGATTGCCAGGAGAAATATCAATAACCTCAGATATGCAGATGATACCACCCTTATGGCAGAAAGTGAAGAAGAACTAAAAAACCTCTTGATGAAAGTGAAAGAGGAGAGTGAAAAAGTTGGCTTAAAGCTCAACATTCAGAAAACTAAATCATGGCATCTGGTCCCATCACTTCATGGGAAATAGATGGGGAAACAGTGGAAACAGTGTCAGACTTTATTTTGGGGGGCTCCAAAATCACTGCAGATGCTGATTGCAGCCGTGAAATTAGAAGGTTGGTCCTCTTTGGAAGGAAAGTTATGACCAACCTAGATAGCATATTAAAAAGCAGAGTCATTACTTTGCCAACAAAGGTCCATCTAGTTAAGGCTATGGTTTTTCCAGTGGTCATGTATGGATGTGAGAGTTGGACTGTGAAGAAAGCTGAGCACCAAAGAATTGATACTTTTGAACTGTGATGCTGGAGAAGACTCTTGAGAGTCCCTCGGACTGCAAGGAGATCCAGCCAGTCCATCCTGGGGGAGATCAGTCCTGGGTGTTCATTGGAAGGGCTGATGCTAAAGCTGAAACTCCAATACTTTGGCCACCTCATGAGACGAGTTGACTCGTTGGAAAAGACCCTGATGCTGGGAGGGATTGGGGGCAGGAGAAGAAGGGAACAACAGAGAATGAGATGACTGGATGGCATCACCAACTCGATGGATATGAGTTTGAGTAAACTCCGGTAGTTGGTGATGGACAGGGAGGCCTGGTGTGCTGTGATTCATGGGATCGCAAAGAGTCGGACACGACAGAGCGACTGAACTGAACTGAAGACACCGCCAGGCATGATCACAGAACAAAGGACTGAGCAGAGCTAGCCGGCTGTGGACTGGCCCATCCCCCGCCGGAGACAGGCAGGCGAGGGCAGCCAGAGCCAGAAGGGGGCAATCGCGGCCCCAGAAAGGCATCTGATACCAAACTACAAGCAGACTTAGTGGCTAACCAAGCTTTCTTGGGATTCTGGACGGTCGACATCCACTGGGAGGGTCGCAACCAGAGATCAGCTCCCCAGAAGAGACAAACGGCACACCTGAGAAGGCGCACCCAGTTGTACACCCAGAAAACCGAATGGCTGGGACAGGGGAGGGGATGAGTCGCAGCCTTCAACTGGGGGCTACTCCGCGCGCCAAGCACCTGGTCACCTGAGCCGCTCAGACCTGGGACACGCGCAAAACTCAAGCCCAACCAAGTCTTCGCCGTTGTGGCGTACCCAAGAACCTGAACCTGAGTGGCTTAGACCTGGGAAGTGCATGCAAACCAGGGCCGCATCAGACAGTTCCCGGCAGAGCAACCCAGAGTCTGAGCAGTGTAGACTGGGAAAGCACACACCCAGTGTGTGCTAGGGGCAAACCCAGTGTGGCTGAATCATTGTGAGCACACGCCAGTGATATTTGTTTGCAGTGTTCCTCCCTCCGCAAAGCACGACTGAACAAGTGAGCCTAAAAAATAAAGTCACCACCACCACCACCACCACGCCCCTTGAATACTAGAGTGGGTTGCCATTTCCTTCTCCAGGGAATCTTCCCGACCCAGGAATCAAACCCAGATCTCCCACATTGCTTGCAGACGATTTCCTGTCTGAGCTACCAGGGAAGCCCTAAGACAGCAGAAGTCACTTTATAGTATTGGCTCAGAGGTTAAAGCGTCTGCCTCCAATGCAGGAGACCCGGGTTCAGTCCCTGGGTTGGGAAGACCCCCTGGAGAAGGAAATGATAACCCACTCCAGTATTCTTGCCTGGAGAATCCCATGGACGGAGAAGCCTGGTAGGCTACAGTCCACGGGGTCGCAAAGAGTCGGACACGACTGAGCAACGGAACGGAACCCACAAGAATGGGGTGGTTTCTAGCACCACCACCTTAAAGATGATGGAAGCAGTTGTATTAAGTGCCAACAAGAAATAAGTGTCACTCTTGCTGTGACAACTGTCAGTGTAGAAGGCATGTTTGTGTTGATGAAACCAAGTTCTCTAGAAAAGTAGGCCTGAAAACAGGGTTAAACCAGAATAATGAGAGTGAACTGTGACCTTAAACAGATATTGTCCAGCAGCCCCCCGACATGTGCACCCATGGGCTTCCATCCACCAAAGGAAGGAAGACCCCTGGCAGGAGAGGTGAATCCCACAGGCTGGCTTCTCTGCTCCTGTAGAGGCAAGGATGCTCTTGAAGGTGTTCAGAGAAGTGGTCAGAAGGGGCACCACATATAACAGTAAAAATAATAATAATAATAACAGCTAATGTTACTATAAACATATTTCATTGGGCCTTGTTGAGTCTTTGAAATAATAATAATCAAACAAGAAGACTTTAGATAAAGTGTGGCCAAAAGGGGGATATAAAGTTTAAAAACTGCACTGGTGGTAATGCAGGAGATGAAAAATGCAAGAGATGTGGGTTCAGTCCCTGAGTCGGGAAGATCCCCTGGAGACGGAAACGGCAACCCCCTCAAGTATTCTTGCCTAGGAAAACCCATGGAGAGGAGCCTGGAGGGCTACAGTTCATGGGGCTACAAAGAGTTGGACAGGACTGAGCTGGTATCTTTCTTTCTTTTCTTTTCATGATGTAAAGAAGAGTCAGTATAATAGGAAATATTCTGTTATGAAATAAATTTAATAAGAAGAGCAGTCTTGAAGTCTGTGGGGGATATTCCCTTCTGTTTTTCTACACCAATGTTTATAAAGGATTGAGAAAGAAAGAACCCCTGACATCCCAAAGCTGGCCTGGTATCACAACAGGGTGATGTTCTTTTCCTCTTGGATGTAAAGGCTCTCACAGAACTCCAACTTCACACAGGGTCACCCTGAGAGCAGGAGTGAAGGACACAGCAAACATGCATCACTGTGCCCCCACCAAGAAAACACTCCCTCCCTTGGTTGAAAAGCATGACTGCTCCTTCTTTACAATTGCACCTTTATCCTCACTCTGGTCCCCAATTCCACAGATGGAGTTACTGAGACTCACTGGTAGAACTGACCCCATTTCTCGGCAGCATCCAATCTAGAGTTGCCCCATATCTTTAGAGCCTCCCCCAAATCCCCTCCCCTAAGCCCCATCCTAGAATCTATCTTTCTACCACCTTCTCTCTGTGATGCCCAGGGTTGTCCCTCAGGAAGAGTAACCATCAGCTTGTCCACTAGTGAGTGTGCCTGGTAGCAGAGGCTAGAGGCACTGACCTTGTGGATGGGAGAGTATTCACAGAGCTAGGCCTGCCTCCAAGCAGGTGGGAGAAGAGAACCAGCTGCTCCCCTGCCTCCTTCCCTGCCTCAAAGCTGCAGGACCCCAGGAGCCAGGACAGCCAATAGAAATCATGAAACATGAGAAGGAAAATTCAAGCCAGAAAGAAGAGGAGGGCTCTAGTAGAAGGGCCAGCTCCTGGATGATGGCAAAGAATTGTAAATGCATCATGATTCTTGACTTACCTTCTGTCCTTCCCTCCCATTCTTGTCCTGATCCTGACTTTTGTCTTGGGCCTCAGCCGGGTATGGATGTTGGATGGTGCTCCCTTCTGCTGGATTTCTATTGTGGGCGTGTTCCTCTTTTAGCCTCCAGTTCACTTCCTGGAAAGGCTGTTTCTGGGAAAAGGCAGGATTGTGGGGAAGCCTGTCCCCACCCAGCTACATGGCCAGACACAGAGCCTTTCCCTCCACGTGGGCAGACAGAGATACAACCAAACATCTCCCTCCACATGGTACAGCTCATACTCTATGCGCAGGGATAGGAGGGTTAAAGGCATTGTCAAATTCAAAGTCCTCAGCCCATCACCAGGCCCTGCTGATGCTCCTACTCCTGTCTTCCGCACCCTCCTGACTCCACAGGGCCTCGTCGAGGGGCCTGGAGGACTCCCAGCTCCCTGGACTCTGCTTCCCCCGCAGCCCCCAGGCCTTCGCTCAGGTTGCTGCTCCCCCTGCAATGCCCTTCCGCACCTGCCTCACCAGGTGAAATGTTACCTGTAATTAGAGTTCCCACTCCACAGCCTCCTCCCCCTGCTGTCTCCCCCAGTTCCTCTCCAGGCCCCCTTGGAATCTTGCACTTCCCTGGTTGTGACTCTCTTTGGGTGGAGTTTCTGCAGCTCCCAGCACTGGGCAGGCGCCCTGTCTCTTCTCTGCTGCTCCTCCTGCTCCAGGGCCTCCAGGGCTCCCTCCACCCTCCCAGGCACAGCCTGGCTAGAGTACAAGGTGTGGGACCCGTTACTGGGACATGAAGCAGCCAGCTTCGTGAAAACACAGCACCACACTTCTGTTACCTGCGGTGGAGTACTTAGATTTATTTTCCTTGTCTGTCTTGATAAAAGTTTTCCTGATAGACAGTGTCATCACATTTCTGAGTGTTTCCATCTATGGGCATCCTGCACTTTCCAGAAGATCACCCTCTGCCAGTAAACTGCAATGTGAGACCTACATTGTCTCTGCTCTGTCATCTTGGTTTCAGTTCAGTTCAGTCGCTCAGTCGTGTCCGACTCTCCGCGACCCCATGAATCACAGCACGCCAGGCCTCCCTGTCCATCACCAACTCCCGGAGTTCACTCAAACTCATGTCCACAGAATCGGTGATGCCATCCAGCCATCTCATTCTCCGTCGTCCCCTTCTCCTCCCGCCCCCAACCTTTCCCAGCATCTTGGTTTAGGAAAGCTTTTGTATGCACACAGACACACCTGCCTCCACATCCAGGCTCTGCCCCTGCTTAACCTGTGCCTCGGGCCATGACCTCACCTCCCTGAACTTCCATTTCCCTTCTTCTGTAGTGACGATCACCCTTTTCTCAGACAGTCGACCTGAGGATGGGGAGATGGGCGGGGGTCCTACCCCACTGCTTACCCAGGGGTCTTCCTCAGGCTGAGTGTGAACAAGATCCAGTTGTTCTCAGCTCTGCGTGCAGCCACCTTCTGTGTGTCTCTGCAATAAACCACGCATACCTTCTGGTCCCAGATATATTCAGAGAACCAAAAAGGAAGTGAAACCCTCATTTCTGAGTGGCTCAAATTAACAACACCCTGCCCACAGGCCCCACCCAGAACTATTTCCACCCTCCTGCTGCCCCCTTAGAGAATCAACCCCAGCCCTGACATCTCACGTCCTCTGACACAGCCCACCCTGCCTCGGCTCCTTGAAGGAGACCTGCCACCTACACACCGTGAGTCCCTTGGCCAACCACTCCCCCACCCTATGGCCGTCTTTCCACCCCCTCAGCCCTCCCCACCCACCCACTCACCAGCCTGCCTGCTGTATTCACCCTCATGCCACCAGCACGTGGCGCAGTTCCAGAACACACCAGCTCCTCACCGCATACTGGTCACACCGCTGCTGCTGAGGGTCACATCCACGTGGCCTCTAGGGTTTGTTCATGCAGGTCCTTCTGCCAGGGACACCTGCTGCATCGAACCTGGAGAAATCATACTCACCCTGTAAAGCCAAAGTCTGGCTTCACCTCCTCTGGGAAGCCCTCCAGGACCTGCCCTGCAGAGTCCTCTGTCCCTGCTCTGCTCCCTCGGTACCTGGGAGAGGGGCCTTGAAGACATTATGCTCAGTGAAACAAACCAGTCACAAATGACTCACTGTATTTTCTGTTTTGATTAGGTATGCGGAGTAGTCAAATTGATAAAGACAGAAAGTAGGGTGGTTGCCAGGGGTGGTTGGAGAGGGGAGTGGGGCGTTATGGTCTAATGGAGTTTCAGGTTTTTAGGATGAAAGAATATGGAGATGGATGGGGTGATGACTGCACAACATTTGAATGTATTTGATACCACTCACCTGTACACTTGAAAATGGTTAAGTCGTAAATTTTATGTGGTATATATTTTGCCACATAAAAATGTAAACAAGGATGTAAACAAGAAAGAAAATCTCGGCACAAGGGACAAATACTGTATGACTCCACTCACGTGAGGTCCTGAGAGGAGCAGGTTCACGAAGACCAGGGGCGCAGTGGTGCCTGCCAGGGAGGGAGGGAGGGAGGGAGGGAGGATGGGGCGTTAGTGTGTGATTGGGACAGAGTTTCATTTTTGATGTAAAACATTCTGTGGATGGTGATGCTAGTTGTACAGCTATGTGGGTGTCCTTAATACCACTGAACTGAACACTTAAAAAATGGCTAAAATGGTAAGTCTGATGACTTGTAAAATTAATAAAAAGTTGTTAAAAAGCTGAAACTTTGTGGGAAAAACATAGCAGCACCTGAATCCTTTCTAGTCTGCAAAACGCTTTCACACACATCATCGTGGATGCTACCACAACCTTGTGATGAAAATATTTATTATCCCCATATCACCCAGGAAAACTAAGGTTCAGACTTGCCCTCCAAATGGGGAAACTGGGCTGGTCTTTCTGCCTCTTGTTTGGTCTATTTTCTAGACTATGTCATTTCCTTAGAGGAAGAGAAATCCTTAAACCCTCCAGTAGTCTAAAAATGTAATTTTCTTCCATAAATGATCCCCATTAGCTTGAGATGAGTCATAAACATCAAATATTGCTTGGTCTAAGAAGTGAGTCCAGAGACCCTAATCCCTAGTGGGCACAGGGAGCCTGGCTGGGCCCACAGGGACTCACTGTGAGTGGTACCAAGTGTTAACTCACTCCTGGAACACTCCACCTCAGGGAGAAAGCTGTCTGAACTCTTCTGTCACAGAGGCTCTGAGGAGCATTCTGCTGTGTGCATGTCTCCCCGTCTTCTGTGAGTGACAAGAGGATTTGCCATCACGCAGCCCTCCTGGAATTCACCTCCTCTACCTTTTTGCTGTGACTTGGTGTCCTTGCTCATAGAAAGAGTGTGTAGCCTGCAGAGTCACCGAGAGGACGAGTGAGACAAGGCAGGGACCAGGCTTGGCGAGCGGTAGGTGCTCAGTCAACAGGAAGAGCTGTTTTCTGGGCTCACTGTGTCGGCATTACCTCCTTTTCTGTTTCAAAGCCCCAGTGGGTTGTCTGCTGTTCTCATCATTCCTGTGCATGGATGAGAAAGCAGACTTAGAGGACCCATTCATTTCCCAAGGTCACAAAGCTGGCTTCCCCTCCTCTTCTTTTACCCACTGATCCGCGCCTCCAAAAGTCAGCTCTTGGAGAAAAAAAAGTAAGTATAGACTCACACACAAAACCACACAGTTGCAAAAGTACTACAGAGAGGTCCTGTGTATTCTACACCACTTTTCCCACAGTGGTGATAACTTATGTAACTACAGTAGCTATCAGAACACAACTAACTAGACTACAGACCTCACTTGAATTTCACCAATTGCTGCATGCTCTTGATTTTATGTCTTTGGGATGATCCTACGGCAGTTTACCACATGTGCAGATTCCCCATTTAACCAACATGGCAATCAACATACAGAGTGTTCTGTCGCTACAAACTCTCTGTGCTGGGCCTTTAAGGTCACCCTTCCTAGGTCTTCCCTAACTCTTGGCAACAACTGGTCTGTTCTCCACCCCTAGAATTTTGGCATTTTAAGAATATTTTATAAGTGAACTCAGGTATTGTGTAACACTTTAAGACTGACCTTTTAAAGCATTCACTCAACAAAACTGCCCTTGTGACCCACCCAACTGGCTGTGAGTATCAGTAGTTCATTGCTTTTCGTGGATAAGTGATCCTGGAACCATAAGAAAGGATCTTGGAGGCCTCTTCCACCTCCTCCACTCCACTAGGATCCCCTCCAGAGCCCCTGAATGTGCTTCACCTCCTGGAACCAGCAGCTCCATGCATGACCCCTGTCACTTGTCACTTTGCTTTCTGCAGTAAGAGATTTGGTCACAGCTTCCTCCTTTCTGCCCTGTCCTCTCTCCATCTGACCCTTCTGAAAGGTTGTTGCTGAGCCGTGAAAGACGCCGGGATTCTTGGCCTCCAGAGGAGAGGAATTCAAGCCGGGGCCAGTGACAAGGGTTGTTCACTCAGAGCTTTTGTGTTATAAGGTTTTATTAAAGTATAAAAGAGATAGAGAAAACTTCCGATACAGACATCAGAAGAGGGCAGAAGTAGTAACCCCCTGCTAGTCTTTAGCAGGAAGTTATATACCTACCAGCAGGCTGCTAATTAGAGAAAGGAAATGTCTCAAAACTCAGAGACTGGCACCAGGCTCCTCACCCACAACATGCATTTTGAGATAACGGTGGCACGAGCTGAGTTGTCCTGGACCATAAAACAATTGACATGAATCTTGAAGAAAGGCAGATTTCCAAGCAAAGACATAGTCTCATTAACATAGTTTAAGAGAACATTTGCATGAGTAAAACATACTGGTTTGTAATGTCATTTCTGAGTCTTAGGTGAACCGGAACTGGAACTGATTTGAAGAAAGACAGAGTCTAGGGTAAATACACAGTTCATTAACATAGCTTCAGAAAAACATTTCCATGAGAAAAATGCACTGGTTAGTTCAAGGTTTGAGAAAAGTTAAGTTCAGGTGGAACCAGGCATCGTCATGGCAACACAGAATTTTAAAAGAAACCTCCTTTTAAATTTGTATAGAGAAGGGAAAAAATCTGACACTTGTAGTTTAAAAAATGCCTGACACTTGCAGCCTATTTCCTCCATTTGGAGACCCCTAGCCTTCCTGCCTGTTACCCTCTCACTCCCTGTCCGTTCTCAGGATGTCCTCTTCTGAATCTCTTCCCCTATCATCTCCACAGCTTTCTAAAATGTAACATTTTCAGCAAAAGAGACACGGATGTATAGAACAGTCTTTGGGACTCTATGGGAGAGGGTGAGGGTGGGATGATTTGGGAGAATGGCATTGAAACACGTATGTTGTCATATGTGAAACGAATCACTAGTCCAGGGTCAATGCATGTTATAGGATGCTCGGGGCTGGCATGCGGGGATGACCCAGAGGGAGGATAAAGGGAGGAGGGAGGTGGGAGGGGGGTTCAGGAGGGGGAACTTATGTAAACCCGGGGCAAATTCATATCAATGTATGGCAAAACCAACCAATATAATATTGTAAAATAATTTGCCTCCAATAAAAAATAATTACCTAAAAAAAAAATAAAATGTAACATTTTTAAATATTGAGATATAAGTCACATAGCATACAATCACAATGGAAAAGTAGCTTACGGTATATTCACTATGTATAAACATCACCGCTACATAATTCCAGAATTTTCCATCACCCCAGAAAGCGTACCCATACTTATTACAAGTTAGTCCTAGTTCCTCCTGACTTTGCCTTGGGAAGGCTGAGGGATGGGAGTTTGTAGGGATTGGCTCTTAATCTTGTTTGATACCAGGGCTAGGCTGGGCCAGTCTGGGAACTGAGTCTTGGAAGCCTGAAGAGGTCACTGATTCACAGGCCACAGTGTTGGGATCCCCAGGAGAGGGGAGGGCTCTGATGTGGGACCTGGGAGAAGTCAATGTCACAGCCACAGATGATCCAAGCAGTGGTCAATTCATAGGGTCTGAACAGAGAGACAGAGTTCTGAAAGGATGAGAAAACTTTAAGCCTAGAGGAGGGATGAAGCCTAGGCAAGGTCTAGTATTGGTTGGGATGGGGATGCTGAGCTGCTGTAATGAAGGGCTTACAAAATATATTGGTATTATCAACAAACAATGTAGATTTTTTCATTTCAGATATGAAAATCCAAGTTGCTAGGTATTTGGGAGGTAAGTGGTAGGTAGGTTGACTGTTACTGCTCTGCCATCATTCCCAGGGATTGTACATGGAAGCTGGTTCTCGTCACACATTCCTGCCCAAAGGAAGGACAAAAGAGGACATGGAGCACAGGAATTTCCCTTCAGCGACATGTTTTAGAAGATCCACACGTCATTTCCCTCACCTGTGATTAGTTTTAGCAATGAGGTTACATGGAGCTACAAGGGAGTCTGGGCTGCCACGAACCCACCAAAAATTCAGTGCTTTCTCTGTAAAAAATAAGGACACTAAAAATGATTAAAGTAGCCAATTTTATGTTATGTATATTTTACTACATTAAGAAAAAAGTTTTAAGCTTTTTTATTTTTTTAAAAAGGAGGGAAGGATGAAAATTTGGGGACAATTATAAGTCTTTTCTACAGCCACCAATGCAGAAAAAGCATGGCATTTTTGTGGGGAAAAAAACTACAAGATGGTCAGTGTTCAAAAATTATTCAAAAAGCACAAAATAAGTGTTACCTTTTTTGTTGATCTCTCTAGATTAATATCTATTCAATATTTTAAAAACCTTATAGGCAACTAAAGCTTTTTTATTTGCCCAACAGTCAGATAGTAAAGTTCAGTGACCTGCCGCCACCTCGTCCTCTGTCTCTGAATGCCCATTGTTGTCATAAACAGGGGAGATGCTGTGACACAGCATCAGATGTGACCTCTCTCAATCTCTTACAGTTCTTTAATCTCAATGGAGCCCCTCTGAGCATCTCACCATCACCCCAAGAGGATCACAGCCAGAAAATGATCATAGACATTTCTGGGTTTTGTATTCACAACCACAACCTGAAAGTAAGATTTGGAATTACTTGGAAGGATAAGCAACAGGGCAGAACTAGGAATGAGGAGGTATCTAATGCCAGCAGTCAGAGACCAGTAGGAAGTTGACTGCTCGGTGGAGGCAAGTGAAGAGGTGAGCACTTGCTGGGACCAGGGTGGACGGTCCACCTCAGGGGCCAGCAGTGAGGCGGGATGAGCAGGGGGAACAAGAGAGGCTGGACAAGGATGGGCATTAGCATTTAGGCTCCACGGACACACATGGCCAGCTGGAGAGGGAGCAAGGACCCCTCCCTTCCACAAGGGACTCTGGGATCAGTGGCCCCTGGGCTCTCATGCTCACATGTGGTGGGTGGTCAGGCAGCCCTGGGGACTGCTCCCTCCGCCTTGGTGGGCAGACATGGGCACCCTCCAGCACTTCTCCTACACAAGGTGAACATCAGTCCAGAGGACCTTAAGGGGGAAAACTGATATTTGTGGGTCCTGTAGTGGGTTAAATGGTGGCCCCCCAAAAAGTATGTCCATGACCTAATCTCTGCAACTGTGTATGGGACCTTATGTGGAAAAGGGTCTTTGAAAATCCTTTAAGTGAAACATCTTGTAACAAGAGCATTGCAGCTTATCTGGGTAGACCCTAAATCAACTAGCATCCTTGTCAGATACACACAGAGAAAACAGAGAGTAGGGGGAGAAGGCCATGAAAAGATGGAGGCAGGATGCAGGGATGCAGCCACAAGTCAGGGAAAGCTACAGCCACCACCAGCTGGGAGAGGCAGGGAACATCCCCCCAGAGCTTCTATGGGAGTGGGCCCCTGCTGACAGGAGGCAGCACCCCAGACTTCAGCACTGGCTCCACCCACCTCTCCCAGCACCTCCTGCTGCTCCCTCCCAAGGGCCTGAATGTGCACCTGCTTGGAGGCTGGACAGGTCAGCTGCTGGAGGCCTGGCAAGTGTTCTGTCTAGGAGCTTGCAGCTCTCCTGAGCAACCTTGAGACATTAGTGGTGACTCCAGAAGGAAAGTGTGTGTTGAGGGTACACAGCCTGTTGGGCAATTTGTAGGAGGCAAAGGGATGGAGGAGGTCAGACCCTTTCCTCCTGTGCATTGGCCACCCTGAGGCTGTCCCTGGGTGCTGTGCTGAGGCTGATGGGGAAAGGGTTCTTTCTGAGATACAAGGAATCCAGGTTCATCACCACCCTGTCGCTCAGGGCCTGTTCAGTGCCAGGCTCTGAGGGGACACTGAGACCCGAGAGGGGAAGGACAGGTGACCAAGTGGGGAGACCCAGGGCTTTGTCTTCCTGTGCTCTCTGGGCCCTCAGTTCAGGACTGTGGGTGATGGGTGGTCCTGTGCAGGGGAGGTCGGCCCGGATGGAGGAAGTGAGAAGGGCTTACTGCACTATGTCTGTGTTGCAATCTTGGTTTTGCAATATTAAGATTAAAAAAAGCCAAACTGTAGACATGTCAGTATAATAGGAGGGGCATGACCTTAGATCTATGTGTTTAGGCAGGCAGAGACCAAACCTAGAAACTTTGGGATTTTTAAATTCGCATTCCTAGGACTTTCCTGGAAGTCCCATGGTTCAGACTCTATGCTTCCACTGAGGGTATTGTGGATTTCATTCCTGGTCAGGGAACTGAGATCCCACATGCCAGGAGGCCCAGCTGAAACAAAATATAAATAAATAAATAAAAAAGAATAAAATGTACAAGTTGATCAGTTAAAAAAAATATAATAAAATCACATTCCCCACCTATTTACCTATGTCTTAAGGTCTGGACTTGGCCTCCACTCTGCCCACAGAGAGCTATGTGACCCTGGGCAAGTCACCTCCCGGGGAATTGTTTGTTCTGATTTCTTGTTTTTGAAAGCTGATTTCAGTCTTCCTGTGTGGGTTTGTAGTCCCTATGTGTGTTGAGGATATTCACTCGTGTCTACTGTAAATATTGCAAACACTGTCTCCAGGTCTCTTGTATTCTGATTTGGTTTATGGTGTCCTTTGCAATTTTCAATTTTTAAGAGGTTCAGTGGTTTCTGGGATTTGTGTCCTGGTGAGAAAAGTTTCAACTCAGCAGCGTTTTTCCAGTATGTTTTCATTTTGTCCAGTGCGTTTACAGTTAGCTTTTTTTTTTTTTTCCTTTCAGGTTTACATTTAGGCTACTCTGGGTTTCAGGATTGATTACAATATTTTTGTTTCTTCTTCCTAATTTTCGTCTACATCCTACCTTCTCCCTCCTTCCTTTGCCTTCTCCTCCTCTCCTGCTCTCCCTCCCTCCTTGCCTGTCTCTTTCTTCTCCTTAAAGGAGAAGGTACCTTAAAGGAGAAGGTACTCCTTAAAGGAGTCGGTATTTAACAGGTACCTACTGCAGTCAAAGTTAGAACTGGACATGGAACAACAGACTGGTTCCAAATAGGAAAAGGTGTACGTCAAGGTTGTATATTGTCACCTTGCTTATTTAACTTATATGCAGAGTACATCATGAGGAACCCTGGGCTGGAAGAAGCACAAGCTGGAATCAAGATTGCTGGGAGAAATATCAATAACCTCAGATATGCAGATGACACCACCCTTATGGCAGAAAGTGAAGAGGAACTCAAAAGCCTCTTGATGAAAGTGAAAGAGGAGAGTGAAAAGGTTGGCTTGAAGCTCAACATTCAGAAAACGAAGATCATGGCATCCGGTCCCATCACTTCCTGGGAAATAGATGGAAAAACAGTGGAAACAGTGTCAGACTTTATTTTTTTGGGCTCCAAAATCACTGCAGATGCTGATTGCAGCCATGAAATTAAAAGACGCTTGCTCCTTGGAAGGAAAGTTATGACCAACCTTGATAGTATATTAAAAAGCAGAGACATTACTTTGCCAACCAAGGTCCGTCTAGTCAAGGCAATGGTTTTTCCAGTGGTCATGTATGGATGTGAGAGTTGGACTGTGAAGAAGGCTGATCGCCGAAGAATCGATGCTTTTGAACTGTGGTGTTGGAGAAGACTCTTGAGAGTCCCTTATACTGCAAGGAGATCCAACCAGTCCATTCTAAAGGAGATCAATCCTGGATGTTCATTGGAGGGACTGATGCTAAAGCTGAAACTGCAATACTTTGGCCACCTCATGCGACGAGTTGACTCACTGGAAAAGACTCTGATGCTGGGAAAGGTTGGGGGCAGGAGGAGAAGGGGACGACGGAGAATGAGATGGCTGGATGGCATCACCGACTCTGTGGACATGAGTTTGAGTGAACTCCGGGAGTTGGTGATGGACAGGGAGGCCTGGCGTGCTGTGATTCATGGGGTCGCGGAGAGTTGGACACGACTGAGCGACTGATCTTATCTCTGACTGCAGTCAAAAAGGAACACACTCATTAGAACTGATTCAAATGCATTCTTTTTAATGGCTGAGTAATACTCCATTGTGTATATGTACCAAAGCTTTCTTATCCATTCATCTGCAGATGGACATCTAGGTTGCTTCCATATCCTGGCTATTATAAACAGTGCAGTGATGAACATTGGAGTACATGTGTCTCTTTCAATTCTCGGTGTGTATGCCCAGAAGTGCGATTGCTGGATCATATGGAGCCTATTATACAGAGTGAAGTAAGACAGAAAGAAACGCACCAATACAGTATACTAACACATATATATGGAATTTAGAAAGATGGAAATATAACCCTGTATACGAGACAGCAAAAGAGACACAGTTGTATTGAACAGTCTTTGGGACTTTGTGGGAGAGGGTGAGGGTGGGATGATTTGAGAGAATGACATTGAAACATGTATGTTGTCATATGTGAAACGAATCAGCAGTTCAGGGTCAATGCATGTGACAGGATACTCGGGGCTGGTGTGCGGGGATGACCCAGAGGGAGGATAAAGGGAGGAGGGAGGTGAGAGGGGGGTTCAGGAGGGGGAACTCATGTACACCTGGGGCGAATTCATGTCAATGTATGGCAAAACCAACCAATATAATATTGTCAAATAAAAAAAATAAAAATAAAAAAATAAATAAAAAACAGGAAAAAAAAAAAAAAAGGAACACACTCTTCTTTTGTGAGGCTCTGCATCTGGCCCTACAGTTGGGCAGGGACAAGTTTCTCCAGGGTCCTCCCTTCTCTCTCCTACCAGCAGCCTTTCCAGGAAGTGATCCCTCAGAGGCTAACAGAGGAGGACACTCCGGATAGGAATCCAGCAGAGGGAGCACTGTCCAGCATCCACAGGCAGCTGAGGCCCCAGACAAGGGTCAGGACCAGGACAAGAATGGGAGGGAAGGGCGGAAGGATGAGGTCAAGGGTGTAGCCACATTTACAAGTGTTTGGCGTGATCCTAGGCAGCCTTTTCTGCTGATGCCCTCCTCCTCTCTGCCTTGGCACTTGGTCCTCGTGTTTCATGATTCCAGTTGGCTGCCCTGGCTCCCGGGGTCATACAGCTTCCAGGCAGAGAAGGAGGCAGGGTACCAGCCAACTCTCCTCTCCCACGTGCTTCAAGGGGGGCCTGCTTGTATAAATTCTCTTCCATCCACATGTCAGCGCCTCCAGTCTCTGCCACCAGACACACTTCCTAGCGAACAAGCTGAGGGTTAGGTTACTCTTCCTGAGGGAGAACCCTGGGCATTGCAGAGGAACACGTAGAAAGAAAGATTCTAGGGTGGTGCTCAGGTGAGGCAATTTGTGGGAGGCTCTAAGGAAACAGGGCCACTCCAGGTTGAGTGCTGCAGAGAATGGTGGCGGTGGGGAGCGGGGGAGTCAATGAGAGTCTCAGTAACTCCATGTATGGAGACCAGAGTGAGGATAAAGGTGTGATTGGCAAAGAAGGAGCAGTGTTGCTTTTCGGCCAAGGGAGAGGGTGTGGTGTTGGTGGGGGCACAGTGATGGGTGTTTGCTGTCTCCTTCGCTCCTGCTTTCAGGGTGACCCTGTGTGAGTCTGGAGTTCTGTGAGAGCCTTTACATCCAACCGGAGAAGAGCATCGCCCTGTTGTGACAACAGGCCAGTCTTGGGATGTCAGGTATTTTTCTTGTTTTATTTCTCAAAACTTTATAAATGCTCACATGAATAAACAGAAGGGAAAATAGCCATAGAATGCAAGACTCCTTTTCTTATTAAATTCAATTAAGAATTAAATACTTCCCATTATACTAATTCTTATTTGCAACAAAACCACTATTTTATATATAACTTTGGTGGTATATTTATATAATTGAGTACAATTGATTAACAGTATTGTTAGCTTCAGGTGTACAAAGTGATTCAGTTATACATATATATGTATCTATTCTTTTTCAAATTCTATTCCCATTTAGGTTATTAGAGAACACTGAGCAGAGTTGTGTGTGCTATACAGTAGGTCCGTGATGACTATCTAGTCTACATTTAGCAGTGTGTACATGTGAATCCTTTTTGGATATATTTTTTCTAAAATGTTCTAATTTTAATATTATTATGGACTAATGTCCTTTAACACACTCAGCCTGGTCCAATTAAACAAGATGATATTTATTTTCCATTATGATTCTATGTGGTGCCCCTGGGAACCACTGCTCTGAGCATCTTCAAGAGCATCCCTGCCTTTGCAGGAGCAGAGATGCCAGCCTGTGGGATTCACCTCCACTGCAAGGGGTCTTCCTTCCTTTGATGGACAGAAGCCCATGGGTACACGTGTGGGGGGGCACGATGCTGCTGGACAGCGTGTCTCTTTAGGGTCACAGTTCACTCTCATTATTCTGGTTTCTGTGTGTCATCATCCCTACGTTTTTAGAGAACTTGGTTTCGTCAACACGAACATGTCTCCTACACTGACAGTTGTCAGAGCAGCAGTTAGGCTTCTTATTTGTCCTTCATCTGATTGCTCCCACCATTTTAAGGTGGTGGCACCGGACACAATCCCATTCTTGTGGATTACTGACTACTATAAAGTGACTTCTGCTGTCTTAAAGTTTAAAAAATCTGAGTGCTGAGTGCATATAGTTAAAATAAATCAGTTTCTACAGAGAATTCTGCTCATTCCTTCCCAAGGAAAAGCTTCTTTCTTTAGATGATATTCTTACATTGGGGGACAGAATAGTGTGAGAGTGTTTGCTCCAGAGATAGGAACCTGGACTCGAACTCTGGCTGTGGCACTAGCTGGGTACTTTGAATACGTTCCTTAACTTCTCTGAGCTTCAGTTTCCTTTCTTAAAGGGTCATTGTGAGAACTAAAAGTAAGTGAAAGCCTACTACGCACTTGGAATGCTGCTTGGTGCAAAGAGGGGAGTCATCAGCTACAATAGCTAATAAATGCTAGGTATTACATTTTTCCTTCTCTTGATTTAAAATTTTTGATATTTAATTATTTACCAGGAAAGAATTTCAGTTATGTTAATCCATTTTCTCATACCTTTCCCCATCTTCTCATAATATCATTATATTACTAAATTTATACCCTGTATTAAAAATCTTTGTAGTCATAAGCACTTTATTTAAACTTTTATTTCTGGGGTCCTCAGGTGCAGCCAGTATTTCCTGACTCCCCTCTGGTGGAAGAACTTTGAAAATGGAAAATTTTTGAAAACTCAAACCCACATCTCAAGATTAGAAAGATATTTTATTCATAAAGTGAGAACAAGATACATGGAAAAGGGACATAAATAATAAAACAAAGAAGAAAAGGAAATATTAATCCTTTCCTTCCTTCAGGGCTTCGTCTCCCTACTTCTAGCGGTGTACTATAATTTTCATATTGATTGACAACAAATCCATTAGTTCTCATGTTTAAATGCTCTGTTTTGGGAATATTCTGGCAGTCCAATGGTTAAGATTCCACTTTTACTACCATGGACCAGGTTTGCTATCTCGTCATGGTATTAAGATCCCACAAGCCACGTAGTACATCCAAAATATATATATATATATAAGTAAAAAGTCATATGGTAAAAAAAAAATATATATATATATATATGAAGGTGAAAGTGAAGTCGCTCAGTCGTGTCCGACTCTTTGCGACCCTGTGGACTGTAGCCTACCAGGCTCCTCCAACCATGGGATTCTCCAGGCAAGAGTACTGGAGTGGGTTGCCTTTTCTTTCTCCAGGGGATCTTCCCAACCCAGGGATAGAACCCAGGGATCCAAACCAGGGTCTCCTGCGTTGGAGGCAGATGCTTTAACCTCTGAGTCACCAGGGAAGCCCATATATATATAGATAGATGCTGCTGCTGCTACTGCTAAGTCACTTCAGTCATGTCCGACTCTGTGTGACCCCATAGACGGAAGCCCACCAGGCTTCCCCGTCCCTGGGATTCTCCAGGCAAGAACACTGGAGTGGGTTGCCATTTCCTTCTCCAATGTGTGAAAGTGAAAAGTGAAAGTGAAGTCGCTCAGTCGTGTCCAACCCTTAGCGACCCCACGGACTGCAGCCTACCAGGCTGCTCCATCCATGGGATTTTCTAGGCAAGAGTACTGGAGTGGCTTGCCATTGCCTTCTCCGATATAGATAGATAGATAGATAGATACAGATAGGTATAGATAAGTAATGGCTCAGTTCTTTTCAAAAAGTTAAAAATCAAACAAGAGTGTTAACAGGTTTTATCTCCAACATTTCCTTCATTTCTTTCAAACTATTCCTCGTATGATATCGCGTCCTCTGTCCCCACAGATTCTGGACTTTTTATTCCGTTCTGGACTGATTTCTCTCTAGGTCTGCTGCGTGCCCAGCTAGGATGCTTGGATTCCCTTCTCTCTGGTTGATGTTCCTGCTTCCTGGATCCACACCTTTCATGGTTGTGTCTTTTCTCACTCCATAAAAACACGCACACCTCTCTCTCCCCTGCAGCTCATCCCCAGATAACTTTCTCAGAAGCAACTATGATGGCAACCTTTCCATTCCCTTTAGCTCCATTTCTTCTGTCATTTGTTTATTCCGTTTTCTGGAAGCTTCCTTTGATTTTCTTTTCCATCCTTTCTTCACAGTCATTTTGTAAACACTTTATTAATTTCCACGGTCTATTTTTGTTTGTTTCATTATTTATTTCCCTTTTCCATGCATCTTGTTCTCATTTTATGAATAAAATATCTTTCTAATCTTCATGAGACATGGGTTTGAGTTTTCAAAATTTTTCAATTTTCAAAATTCTCTGTTTTGTGACTTCTTTGGTGGTCCAGAGGCTAAGACTCCACGCTCCCAATGCAGGTGGCCCGGGTTCCATCCCTTGTCAGGGAACTCGATTCCACAAGCTCAACCAAGAGTTCTTATGCCACAGCTAAAATATGCCATGTGCCGCAGCTAAGATCCAGCTTGGCCGAATAAATAAATAAATAATTTTTTAAAATTATCTGTTTCTTCTGATGTCATTTTAATCTTTTTTTTTCCAGGTTGTCATATTTCTCATATGTCTGATCCTGGATTGCCTATTCAAATTAAAATGGAGAAGGGTTGATGGGCGAATTTTTGTAGAGTGCTTGGACGAGGACCTGTGATTTCCATAAAACAGAAATTTTTTTCTGCTGTCTTTCCATTCTGATTTCCCCACTTTGCTGCAGACTTAAGGCTGCTGTGAATATGGGATGCACCATGGGACCAGTGAGCTTGTCCCCTGCTCTCCCCTCTGGCTCCCTCTCATCTTGGTCCCTCTCTGGAACTCTGCCCAGCAGGCCATTTTTCTTGCCTTTGTTCACTCTTGCTGTTTCTCTCCCTCTACTCTTCTCTGTTCAGCTATCACTTCTCCATTCACTCAGTCCTCAAATATGTGTTGAAGACTCTAGGCTCCTATTGCCACCATTCAGGATTTATTTATTTATTTTTTAATTAGCCACAGAGTGAGCAGAGGCAGAGTATGGGTTCTTGAGCCCAAGGGTGGGTTGGAACCCAGTCTGTGCTGAACAAGGATTCTGACCTTGGGCAAATCACAAAGCATCTATGCTTCAGCTTCCTGGCTATCAACAGGGATACATGGGTACCGACTTCCAGCTTGTCAGTAAATACGCTTTATAATTTGTGAAATCTTAGAGCAAATACCAGTGTGGAACAAAATCAGAAACACAAACCACTCTCATCAATAGCTGTTACTGTAACTATAAGGACCTTTACTATCATTTCAGCCAGGTTTCAGAAGGGGTAGTTAATAAGTGCTTTTTTTAAATTCTTAGAATAGCACATAAACATAAGCAACATTTGCTTTCTTTCGCTATCTCCCAGCACAAGATAGTCACAACCAGAATCAAAAGAGATTCTGTCAATATAAAGATCTGCCACTTAAACAACTGGGAACTGGCGAGACTGAAAGGCTGGACACACCACACAGCATGAGTGTGAATGCAAACTGGTGCAGTTTCTTTCCAAAGCGGTGTGGCTCTAAGTATAAAAGAATTTTAGATGTTGATCCACTCAGATAGTTATTCTACTTCTGAAATAACTTAAGGAAGCAGTCAAATGCACGCAAAGTTTTCCACAAGAAGGGTGTTCTTTGCACTATTATTTACATAAATAATTAGAAAGAGCCCCAAATCTAACAGTCAGGGGAGGACAGCAGAGAGGATGGGGCACCATTCAGGTCCTCAGCCACCCAAGGCAGGGCTGCAGGGATGGGGGTGGGGCTGGTGGGACTCCAGGCCCTTGTGGGACAAAGACTCTTGCAGAAACAAGAAGGACATGGTCTGCGGGAGCTGAAGCACCAGGAACTTTATCAAGGCAGAGACTTGAGCACAGGGAGCAAGACATCATTTTAGAATGAATGAGAAGAGTTATTTACTGACAGACATATATCCACAAGTATATATTTTTGTACATTAAAGGGCACAGAGCAGAAAGACTTGGGTTGAAGTCCAGGCTCTGGAATCAGTGTGAAAACTTGGGCTGACCTAAGTTTAGGTGAGTTTCAGGAGTCTGCACGTCATAGATGCTAGATCAATATCACCTATTACCAATCAGATCGATCCTGGGTGTTCATTGGAAGGACTGATGCTAAAGCTGAAACTCCAATACTTTGGCCACCTCATGCTACGAGTTGACTCACTGGGAAAGACTCTGATGCTGGGAAAGGTTGGGGGCGGGAGGAGAAGGGGACGACGGAGAATGAGATGGCTGGATGGCATCACCGACTCTGTGGACATGAGTTTGAGTGATCTCCGGGAGTTGGTGATGGACAGGGAGGCCTGGCGTGCTGTGATTCATGGGGTTGCGGAGAGTCGGACACGACTGAGCGACTGAAATGAACTGAACTGAACACAACTGAACACAAGTGTTCCCAGCCTCACGTAATTTCCAGAGTATTCCTTCCTGTCTGTTCTTCTTTCTCTGGTTTTATTGCTCCTATAACTTTGCAGATGACTGTCTCCTGTCTTATTACCTTCTCCTTGTACCCCAACAGGAGATCAGGACTCTGACTTGGCCTGGAGGGAGCCGGTGGGATGAAGAGTAACTTTCCTTAACTAGTGGCCAGCAGAGCCCAGGAGACAGAGAACCATGCTGGGTAAAGTCTTTGATGGCACTCGTGGCCATCCCTGGGGAATCCACCAGAGACCTTGCCCTTCACTGCTTCCTGCAGTCACTGCTCACTCATGATCAAGCCAACGGTCTGCTTTTTCTTCCCCAAGGGTGAAGCCACACTTCCTTCCATCCTGACGCAGACAAGGAGCTGAAGGGACATCTCTGAGACCCCCTGCTGCCACCCTGAGCTCAGAAGACCTGGGGACTGCTCTGGTAGTCAGCAGTCTCTTATCTGGCTGGTTCCTACTTGTGACCCAGAACTGAGGTGATGCCAACTGACTGAATTAACCTAGAGAAGAATCAAGAACCAAGAAGGGACTGGTTAAGCATCCTCGGGCCCCCCAGAGGAGTTGGGGGTTCCTTCACCCAGGGATCCATCCACAAGGCCTCCTTCCAGGACCTCTACTCGGGGAGCCAAGTCTAAGGTATTCACTTTCTCCCCCTGTTGTCCAGTAAGTGACTCAGAAGTGAAGCCAGGACATCGGGAGTGGGGAGAGCAGAGGGAGTCCCCAGGGCCAGGTGGGGTGTGGAGAGGAAGTTCCCCAGCATCCCTGGAACTTCTCCTGTCCTCTTCTTTTGTCCAATCTTCCTTCCAGATGCTGGAGGGTAACCACAGAGGGCGTTTCCTCCAGTTCTCTCCCTGCCTCCAGCCCAGTTGCCCTTCAGGCGTCAGCGGACTCTGAACTGAACCTCAGTCTGGCTTTTGCCACCTGTCACCTGTGTGATGTGGGGGGCCTTACCTGACCTCACCTGTAAAATTGGAAAAGTATTTCCCTATGTTATGATGAGGATCAAATATAGTGTGTGTCCATGGCCTGGGCCACACAGTAGGTCCCGCCTATTGTGGTGCTATCCCTTCTACCTGGAATGTGTTCATTTAGGTGGAAACCTCTTCCCTCCTCCTGAATCCCCCCTTCCCTGTTCTATGTTTAGACACCTGCCAAGTACTCTCATATATAAGCACCTGCTTATCAGGTGTGATACCTCAGGCAGGTACTGACTCTACTGATCTCAAATGCTTCCCTGCAGACACCCAAGTGCTCAGTTATTCCCCCATCCACCCCAACCCCAATCAATCAATACACAGATTTAGTGTTTTGGATTCCTTCCATGTGAGCCCTGTATTCCTTTCTCCCTTAGTGACACAGGAAAAAGAGAAAAATTAATAAGTCTTCATGCTTCAGGACAGAGAGAGGAAGAGAGATTTGGTTTTTCTTCTAAGAGGACACTGATCTTACTGGATTAAGGCCATATACTTATGGATGGCGTCATATCATTATAATTACCACCTTAAAGTCCCTATCTTCGTATAGTCATTCCAAGGCTGGAGGGACATTCAGGGCTTCATCGTATGAATTTGGGAGGAAGAACAGTCCACACGAAGCCCCAGGTGAATCCATCATCAGTACCTAAGATGACTACTGCTCAGGAGGATGAATTTTAACCGCTTTAAACTCAGTACCATTTACCTTCCATCATAATTTCTTCTGATGTTTTTATTTTTCTGTCTAGAAGGCAAAAGCTTTTTTAAGGATGTCATTGGACATTTCCGGAAAGAGTGAGCAAAGAAGAAGTGCATTTCCTACTCACTGAAGAGAAACCCTGAGAGAGTTCTGTGGCTGAGGCTGATTTATCCAGGTAACCCCCAGGTGTGACAAGAACGTCACTTAAGTCACCCAGATCTCCCAAAAAAGATCTCACCCAGGATAGCTTCCTCCTGGCAGGCACATCTCCTCCAGGCAGCATCCTATGAATGGGGTTGAGGATGTTCCACCTCAAGAATGCATGAGGAACATTTCCTCCACGTCATTTGCTGGCAGTATATAGCCTCAGGTTGAGAAGAGATAGAAACCTGCGAGAAGAGCAGGTTATGTGACTTGGGCAAGTTACTGAACTACTCTCTGCTTTAGTTTCTTTATCTGTTCAGTTTTATTGTGAGGACACTGAAACCATGCATGCAAAGTGCTTCATATGATAGCCGGTATAGAGTAGATACTCAATTAATGTTAAAATTTAAAGCTTGTTGGAAAGACACAGGGGTCAAGAGCCTTTTTCCTGGAGATGAGAACCAAGAAGGATATACTTTGGAACATGTCAGGAAATCCTGACACCAGCATCACTTTGTGTTCCTGGGGATTCTGACTAGAGCGCTTTCATTCCCCATCTTAGGAACTGTACCAACCCCGCAGGATCCTGCTGGCCCATACAGCAGAGAGGCTGCAGAGGAACTGGATGGAGCTGGTGGGATCCTGGCTCTAGCCCTGCCCAGCTCTGGGGCTCTGGGCTTATGTCTTGGAGCCCCAGATCTGTCCTGTGTCCAATGGGAATAGCAATTCAATCTGATGGATTGTGGTGATGGCCTCAGAGTGAACTGCAGGGTCAGAGGTGGGGAACCAGCTACAATCATGAGGCAGGCCTGCACCAGGGTCAGACCCAGGGTCAGGGTGGAGCAGAGGGTCCAGGTTGGAGGACTAGTAGGCAGGCTTGGGCAGCAGGACGAGGACTAGAGTGAAGAGAGTGGGCCCCGAGGATACAGAACTGAAGGGGCTGTGACCCTAGCAGAGGTCCCCTGAGTGGGAGGGGGGAGCATTTCTTCCCTCCCTGACGGGATCCCCTCATGCTGGGCTAGAGGGCCCTGGGTGACCGGGTCCTCCACACCCTGCCTGGGACCTGGGTTCCCACTCCATGTGGGACCCTCTTCTAATCTATGTGGAGCCACCCTGAAAGTGGAAGGCCATGTGACTCAGTGAGCCCTCCAGGGTCACAATGAGTGGCTGTGATTGTGTGTCATTTGAGGGATTCTGAGGAGTCTCATGCATCCCCAACAAGAGGAAAACACTTCCTCCACCAGCTGTGCAAGTGCAGGTCTCTTCAGGCTCAGCCATTCAGATGGGTGTTTCCTCAGTTCAGTTCAGTTCAGTCACTCAGTCGTGTCCAACTCTTTGTGACCCCATGAATCACAGCACGCCAGGCCTCCCTGTCCATCACCAACTCCCAGAGTTCACTCAAACTCATGTCCACAGAGTCGGTGATGCCATCCAGCCATCTCATTCTCTGTCATCCCCTTCTCCTCCTGCCCCCAATCCCTCCCAGCATCAGAGTCTTTTCCAGTGAGTCAACTCGTCGCATGAGGTGACAAAGTATTGCAGTTTCAGCTTTAGCATCAGTCCTTCCATTGAACACTCAGGACTGATCTCCTTTAGAATGGACTGGTTGGATCTCCTTGCAGTCCAAGGGACTCTCAAGAGTCTTCTCCAACACCACAGTTGAAAAGCGTCAATTCTTCGGCGATCAGCTTTCTTCACAGTCCAACTCTCACATCCATACATGACCACGGGAAAAAACATAGCCTTGACTAGATGGACCTTTGTTGGCAAAGTAATGTCTCTGCTTTTTAATATGTTGTCTAGAAGAAGGCTGATCGCCGAAGAATCGATGCTTTTGAACTGTGGTGTTGGAGAAGACTCTTGAGAGTCCCTTATACTGCAAGGAAATCCAACCAGTCCATTCTAAAGGAGATCAATGCTGGATGTTCATTGGAGGGACTGATGCTAAAGCTGAAACTGCAATACTTTGGCCACCTCATGCGACGAGTTGACTCACTGGAAAAGACTCTAATGCTGGGAAAGGTTGGGGGCGGGATGAGAAGGGGACGACGGAGAATGAGATGGCTGGATGGCGTCACCGATTCTGTGGACATGAGTTTGAGTGTACTCCGGGAGTTGGTGATTGACAGGGAGGCCTGGCGTGCTGTGATTCATGGGGTCGCGGAGAGTCGGACACGACTGAGCGACTGAACTGAACTGAACTGAACTGAGGTTGGTCATAACTTTCCTTCCAAGGAGTAAGCGTCTTTTAATTTCATGGCTGCAGTCAGCATCTGCAGTGATTTTGGAGCCCCAAAAAATAAAGTCTGACACTGTTTCCACTGTTTCCACATCTATTTCCCATGAAGTGATGGGACCGGATGCCATGATCTTCGTTTTCTGAATGTTGAGCTTTAAGCCAACTTTTTCACTCTCCTCTTTCACTTTCATCAAGAGGCTTTTTAGTTCTTCTTCACTTTCTGCCATAAGGGTGGTGTCATCTGCATATCTGAGGTTATTGATATTTCTCCCAGCAATCTTGATTCCAGCTTGTGCTTCTTCCAGCCCAGCGTTCCTCATGATGTACTCTGCATATAAGTTAAATAAACAAGGTGACAATATACATCCTTGACATACTGCTTTTCCTATTTGGAACCAGTCTGTTGTTCCATGTCCAGTTCTAACTGTTGCTTCCTGACCTGCATATAGGTTTCTCAAGAGGCAGGTCAGGTGGTCTGGGATTCCCATCTCTTTCAGAATTTTCCACAGTTTATTGTGATCTACACAGTCAAAGGCTTTGGCATAGTCAATAAAGCAGAAATAGGTGTTTCCTCAAGTCTCTTGAATTTTTAGAGGCTCCACAAAGTTGCACATGGCCTTGGAGGGCAAACTGGTGAAGCTGTCATAGGTAAAGTGTGAGTTAGGCTGGTGATACACAAGATGTCAGGGTGCTGAGTGATGGGTCAGGAGTCAGGGAGGTGGGCTGGAGAGTCCAAAAGGAACCAGGGCTCACAGCACATCTCCTGCTTCCCTGTCAACTGGGGCAGTGAATGGACCCAGTGATCTTCCTCTGGGAAGATCAAGGAAATCAGGCTTGGGGGACAGCAGATCCCAGGCGAAATGATCGTTAAGGATCCTTTTAGCTATGAGTTTTGATATTTAAAAAAATTCCAAGTACAGAGAGTTAGCCAGTCTGAAAATTCTGAGGGCACAATTCCCAGGACTGTCCTAACATTTGAGACCAATGGCAAATTTGGGAGATTCCCACAACTTACCTCAAGTTTAAGAATTCCCTCAAGGGATGCACAGACTCACTGAAAGCTGTCATGATCCCAGTTACAGTTTATTACATGGAGGGATGCAGTTTCCCATCAGCCACAGGGCAGAGTTTGGGCGGGTTTCACACACGAAGCTTCCATTGTCCTCCAGACACGTTACTGTCCTGGATTCAGTGTGCGGCAGGGCACACAGAACACTGCCCTCATCCTATTTAACAGATCATCCTGACCGATGGTCTCTAGCCCCTCCTGGAGGTCAGACTAATGCCCTAGAGTCCAGCTTCTCCAGAGGTCAGAACTGATACCATGTGACCCAGAGGCCACTCATCACCTTGTCAGACTCTCCAATGGCCCAGGTGACAAGGATGCTTGTATCAGCCAGAATATTCTAGGGGCTTAGGAACCACTGCCCAGTAGTAGCCAAGGGCAAAAAAATGTTGATGCCTCACTACACACTCAGGCCCTTGAGTGACAGTTTTTCTGCTCTAATCCCACTGGCCTTTGTTTATCTGTGGAGTTCCCACTCTACACACACTTTAGAAGTGATGGTGTTGATCTGCCGGTGAGATGTCTTTATCAAATACTTCTCTTAAGAGTATCCTAAGGTGACTTTTGCTGCTTTATTCCACGATTGAATATGTACATGGAGCATCTGCAATGCCCAAATATGTGTTTAATGTTGAAAAAATGTTTGCATTTGTAAAATTCTTTCCTGGTGATTTATAATAAAATCTGCAGCTTATGCAGAATAGCTCTTGCTGAACCTATTTTACAGACTAACATAGTCTTTCGTAATACCTTGACATTCGTTGTTACAGGGGAGAGGCAGATGCACTGCGTAAATATCTGAACAAGCTGCACAGAACTTGCTGTGGGGGACTAAGACAGGCTCCAACGAGGCCAGTTGGACAGAAAGAGGTTTCTGGAGAAGTTGCCTCAGGTGAAACGGAAACTTGAGGAGGGCATAAGAAAGCTCCGTGCACTGGCAGGCAAGGTTGACAAAGTGCACAGGGACTGCACCATCTCCAAGGTGGCAACCGCCTCTGCTGGCTCTGTGTCTTGCTTCCTGGGCGTCCTTGGCCTGGCTCTGGCATCCATGTCAGAGGGGGCCAGTCTGACACTATGTTGGTGGGATAGGGCTGGGAGAAGTGACTGCTGTGACTGCTGTGTCCACCATCATGGTGGAAAGTAAAAGCAGGTCATCAGCAGAAACTGAAGCCAGTCGCCTTGTGTCAACTGGCATCAACACAAAGGAGGTGACTTTGGGGCTTCTACATAAGATCACACCCCAGATTGTTTCCTGTACAAAGAGACTCTACCAAGCCATGAAAGGCATTGGGAAGAATGTCCAAAACATCTTAGCAGCCAGTTCTCAGTGCTTCATGGCCACTACTTGAGTCTCAGTCCAAATTGGCAAAGTCAGGAAAGCTTTTGGAAGCATAGCTGTTGCAATGTCCAAGGGAGCCCAGTGGTGCATGCAGTCACTGTAGATGTCTTCCATTTGATGGGTGTGTCCTTCCTGGTAAAAGAGGCAAAGCACTTGCATGAGGGGGCAAAGACAGAGTCAGTTGAAAGGCGAGGCAGCAGGCACAGATCCTGGAGAAGAATTTGGAAGAGCTCACCTGCACCTATGAGAGCCTGCAGTAGGGTCTGACACCCCCACCCCGGGACAGCGCAGGGACCCGGAACACATGTGAGGTGTAGGTTCAGAGCACCTTGTTAGAGGGGAAAGGAGGGGAGACAACACTGATGGAGCTGGGGGTAGGAATCTGGCATTTCTGTAGCTGAGCACAGCAGCGGGGAAAGCATGCAGGTGGAAGATGGGAGAGAGAAGCAAGGAGCCTGGGGCCTGGACTAAGGGAGGAGAGTGACAGGAGGGGAGATACCACTTATTTTGGACTAAAGAACACACTGGGGGCAGAACAGAGAGGCAGGGAGCTAGCAACAAGAGGCCTGGAATATGAAAGGGTTTGAAATGGGAGCAAGTCAAAAAGGAACGATAGCTGGGATCCAGGAGAAGCATCTGAGGCTCCTCCATCGCCCTCCCCAGGGTTTGCTGTCCCAGCAAGAAGAGTCTCCCCTGGTGGTGGTCTCTGGCCCTCCTTCTCCAGCATCAGCTCACCTTTGATCCCAGGAGGTTCATATTAATTAGGCAGTGTCTTCGTTCTTTCTTTTATTTCTAATTGAAGTATTGTTGATTTACAATATTCTGTTACTTTCACATGTACAGTAAAGTGATTCAGTTTTACATGTACCTGTATATGTATACATGTGGGCTTTGCAGGTGGCTCAGTAGTGAAGAATCTGCATACCAATGCAGGAGATGTGGGTTTGATCCCCGAGGAGAAATATCAATAACCTGAACTATACAGATGATACCACCCTAATGGCAGAAATTGAAGAGGAACTAAAGAGCCTCTTGATGAGGTGAAAAAAGAAGAGTGAAAAAGCTGGCTTAAAACTCAACATTCAGAAAACTAAGATCATGGCATCTGATCCCATCACTTCATAGCAAATAGATGGGGAAAAAAGTAGAAATAGAGACAGACTTTATTTTCTTGGGCTCCACAATCACTGCATATGGTGAGAACAGCCATGAAATTAAAAGAAGCTTGCTCCTTGGAAGAAGTTCTGTTCAGTTTAGTTGCTCAGTCGTGTCCGACTCTCTGTGACCCCATGAATCACAGCACGCCAGGCCTCCCTGTCCATCACCAACTCTCGGAGTTCACTCAAACTCACCTCCATCGAGTCGGTGATGCCATCCAGCCATCTCATTCTCTGTTGTTCCCTTCTCCTCCTGGCCCCTATCCTTCCCAGCATCAGAGTCTTTTCCAGTGAGTCAACTCTTCGCATGAGGTGGCCAAAGTATTGGAGTTTCAGCTTCAGCATCAGTCCTTCCAGTGATCACCCAGGACTGATCTCCTTTAGAATGGACTGATTGGATCTCCTTGCAGTCCAAGGGACTCTCAAGAGTCTTCTCCAACACCACAGTTCAAGAATAAGAAAATCTATGACAAACTTAGACAGCATATTAGAAAGCAGAGACATCACTTGGCCGACAATGGTCTGTATACTCAAAACCATGGTTTTTCCACTAGTCACGTATGGATGTGAGAGTTTAACCATAATGAAGGCTGAGTGCCAAAGAATTGATGCTTTTGAACTGTGGTGCTGAAGAAGACTCTTGAGAATCCCTTGGACTGGAAGGAAATCAAACCAGTCAATCCTAAAGGAAATCAACCTTGAATACTCATTGAAAAGACTGATGCTGAAGCTAAAGTTCCAATACTTTGGCCACTTGATGGGCCAACACATTGGAAAAGACCCTAACACTGGGAAAGGGAGAAGGAGAAGGGTGCAGCAGAGGATGAGATGGTTGGATGACATCTTGGAGTCAGTGGACATGGGTTTGAGCAAACTCCAGGACGTAGAGATGGACAGGGAGGCCTGGCATGCTGCAGTCCATGGGGTCGCAGAGAGTCGGACACAGCTGAGCAACTGAACAACAACAAATGACCCATCAGCCCCACTACTGGGCATATACCCTGAGAAAACTGTGTCGAAAAATGCACATGTACCCTGAGGTACATAGCAGCACTGTTTACAATAGCCAGGACTTGAAGCAATTTTGATGTCCATCGACAGATGAATGGATCAAGATGTGGTCCATATATACAATGGACTATCACTCAGCCATAAAAAGAGTGAATTTGAGTTAGTTCTAGTAAGGTAGGTGAACCTAGGACCTGTTATACACAGTGAAGTAAGTCAGAAAGAGAAAAACAAATATATTAATGCTTATACATATGAAACCTAAAAAAATAATGGTATTGAGGAAGTGACTTACTAGGAAGGAATGGACACACAGATGTAAAGAATGGACTTGTGGACACAGTGGAGGAGGGAGAGATTGGGAAGAATGGAGACAACAGTGTCAACGTATGTACTCTATCAGGCATAAGATGGATAGCTGGTGGGAAGTTGCTGGGTAGCACAGTGAGCCCAGTCTGGCGCTCTGTGTTGACCTGGAGGGGTAGGATGGGGGGAGTCGATGTATGTTTAATTATGGTGATTTGAATGGCAGAAACCAACACAACATTGTAAAACATTTTTTACATATTTAAATAGATTTTTAAAAAGAAAAAAAATAAAGTGAGTGGGTGGGAGGGGTTACTATGCTAGAATTTCCCACCAAGAAAGCGCCTGCCCACCACTGTCCCTCTTTCAGGGACGACACCCAGACCCGGCTGTGTCCAGAGGACCCCATGCTCCAGGGAGGAGGCGTCCTTGAGTCCCAGCAGCTCCTGTGGGGTCAGGGACTACAAGACGGGGCAGGGGGTGGGTGTAGCTGCACATTTGCCCTCTGACCCCTGTGTGTCTGTGCTCAGGGGCATCTATTTCAGCCTGAACTCTGAGTTCTGGGGGACGGAACATTGAGTGTGCAGTATTTGACCAAATGGACATTTGCAGGACATGAGCTGCTGATGCTGATGTTTGCAGGACAAGTTCTGCTGCCAAGCAAAAGCCCCGAGGTTGTGGCTGGCCCAAGGGTGGGGAGCTGCAGTTGACAGATGGACTTGATGACTACTGTCTGGAGTATTTTTGCAACTGTGCTTTTTTGTCTTTTGAGTCTGCAATTACTAATTTTTAGATGTCTCTGATTCAAGAGCTGAATGATGGGGGTGAGAATTAGTGGGTAAAAGAAGGGGAGGTGGTAAGCCCAGCTTTGTGACTTTGGGCGCAAATGATTCAGTGACTGAATCCTCTAAGTCTGCTTTCTCATCCTTGCACGGGAATGAAGAGAACAGCAGACAATCCAATGGGGCTTTGAAAGGAAAAAGAAGGAAATGCAGACACCTGAAGCCCAGAAAGTAGCGTTTCTTGTTGACTGAGCTCTACTGCATGCCAAGCCTTGTCTCTATTTGTCACCAGAAGCTACACACTCTTTCTATGAGTAAGGAAACCAAGTCACAGCAAAAACCTGGGGGAAGTGAATTCTAGGAGGACTGCGTGATGGCAAATTCTCTCCCCACTCACATACAAGGTGGAGACATGGACGCAGCAGAATGGAGCCCAGAGTCTCTGTGGGCAGAGACTGTGGGAAGAGTTCAGGCAGCTTTCCCCCGAGGTTGGGGCTGTTCCAGGAGTGAGCTGACACTTGGTGCCAGTTGCAGTGGGTCGCCATGGACCGGGAGCATATCTGCTCCCTATGGCCACTAGGGACTCGGCCCACCAGGCTCACCTCGTATGCCAGATACATTGGACAAGTTTAGTGGTATTTAATGTTTGTGACTCAGATCAAGCTAAGGGAAGATTTACAGAAGAAAATAATATTTTTTGCATATCTGAAAATTTAAGAATTTCTCTTCTGCTGGGGAAATAGCATAGTCCAGAAAAGATACCAAAATGAGATTCAAAGAAACCAGTCAGCTTCCCCGATAGCTCAGTTGGTAAAGAATCTGCCTGCAATGCAGGAGACCCCGGTCCAATTCCTAGGTCGGGAAGATCTGCTGGAGAATGGATAGGCTACTCACTCTAGTATACTTGGGTTGCCCTGGTGGCTCAGATGGTAAAGAATCTGCCCATAATGAGGGAGACCTGGGTTTGATCCCTGGGTTGGAAAGATCCCCTGGAGAAGGGAAATGCTACCCACTCCAGTCTTCTGGCCTGGAGAATTCCGTGGACTCTATAGTCCATGGGGTTGCAAAGAGTCGGGCACAGCTGAGCGACTTTCACTCACTTCATTTCAGCCAGCTTCCCCACTTTGGGTCAAGTCTGAACCTTAGTTTTCTCTTGTGACTCAGGACTAATAAATGCTTCCACCACTGGGTGTTGTACCATGTATCGTTATGTGTGCGAAAATGTTTTGCAAATTGTAAAGGGTTGAGGTGCTGTTGTATTTTTCCACAAATGTTGGGTTTTTCAAGGATTTTTTTAAAAATTTGATTATGATACAATATACATAACCCCAAATTTACCATTTTAGCCATTTTAAAGTATACAGCTCAGCAACCAGCCCCACCACCGCTCCACAGAACATATTACATTTTGCAGAACAGAAACACTGCCCCCATTAAACATTAACTCCCTCTTTCCCCCTCCCACAACTCCTGGAAGTGGCCACACGAATTTTCTCTTTGGACCTGCTTACTCTCCGGGACCTCACATAAGCAGATTCATACTGTGCTTATCATTCTATGGCTGTCTCATTTCACTTAGTGTAATGTCCTCAAACTTCATCATGCTGTAGCATATTCAGAATTTCCTTCTTTTTCAATGTGACTAAAATTCCATTGTATGTATTTGAAAGTGAAAGTCACCCATTGTTGTCCGACTCTTTGTGACCCCACGGACTATACAGTCCATGGAATTCTCCAGGCCAGAATACTGGACGGGGAAGGCTTTTTCTCCCAAGGATCTTCCCATTGTATGTATTTATGGCTTTTTTTCTTATCTATTCATCCCCTGATGGACCCTTCGGTTGCTTCTCCCTTTTGGTCATTGTGAATAATGCTGCTATGAACAGGAGTGTACAAATATCTCTTCCAGAGTCTTTTTTCAGTTCTTTTGCTGAAATTGCTGGATCATAGGCTGAAACTAAATTTAATTTTTTAAGGCACCATCACACTGTTTTCCACAGTGGCTAGATGTTATTTTTTAAGACTGTATCTTAGCACAACAGTGACAGCAGACAAGAATTCCCTTGGTCTCCTGACTGCCAGGAGGACAGAAGTGGCTGGTGCTCCCTGGCACATGTCCCAAACGTCTGGAGTGGCTTTCGGGGCTCCTGCTCCACCCCCACCCACTACTCCTCACCCCTCTTGTTTTGGGATCTGCTGAACTTGAATCTGCTTCCTCTCTCTAGGTAAAGCTTATTTGCAGTATCTTTAAAACCTAGTAGAGTGCCTTTCAGCTTCAAACCTCTAGTCCAAATCAATTACTCAATTACCTGTCTTAAATTAGGATCCAAAATCTTTTTTTAACTAGGGAGAAAAATTAGGAAGAAAGGAGTTTACAGGAAAAAAAAAAGACAAGATTCAAACCAAATCTGACACTGGACATTTAACACTTGCAAACGCCACGCCCAGGCCCAGGCCCTCCTGATGCTCCAACTCCTGTCTTCCTCACCCTCCTGCTTTCTCAGGCCTGATCCAGAGGCCTGGAGGACTTCTTGCTTTATATTCTTGGGCTCCAAAGTCACCACAGCAATCTCTTTTTAGCAAAGCAAAGACTGGGTCTCAGCCTGGAACCCTTGGGCAAGAGTTCTGACGGGCAGCTGCTCCCACTAGGGTCACAGTCAGCCCTCCTCTTCCCCATAGTTTCGTGCTCCCACATGATTGCCAAAGACCCCCTTCAGATCATTGCGGTGACCGCCACAAAGCATCTTTTAATTTCACGGCTGCAGTCACTATCCACAGTCTTTAGGTCTTTGCTCAGGCTGCCCCTCCCCTGCATTGCATTTCTCCACCCACCTCACCAGGTGAAAGGTTGTTGTTCAGTCCTTCAGTGGTGTCCAACTCTTTGCAACCCCATGAACTGCAGCACACCAGGATTCCCTGTCCTTCGCTATTTCCTGGAGTTTGCTCAAGTTCATGTCCATTGAATCAGTGATGTTATTGAACCATCTCATCCTCTACTCCAACCTTTTCCTTTTGCCTTCAATCTTCAATGATCCCAGCATCAGGATCTTTTCCAATGAGTCGGCTCTTCACATCAGGTGGCCAAAGTATTGGAGCTTCAACTTCAGCATCAGTTCACTGGAGTGAATATTCAGGATTGATTTCCTTTGGGATTGACTGATTTGATTTCCTTGCTGTCCAAGGGACTCTCTAGCACCACAGTTTGGAAGCATTGATTCTTCGGCACTCAGCCTCATCTCTCATGCTGTGGCTGCTGCTGCTAAGTTGCTTCAGTCGCGCCCAACTCTGTGCGACCCCATAGATGGCAGCTGACCAGGCTCCGCCGTCCCTGGGATTCTCCAGGCAAGAACACTGGAGTGGGCTGCCATTTCCTTCTCTGTCATCTCTCATATCCATACATAAATGCTGGAAAAACCATAGCTTTGACTATATGAACATTTGTTGGCAAATCGTTAAATGTCCAATGTCAAATTTGGTTTGAATCTTGGCTCCTCTCTCAACTCCCTTCCTGTCGGCTGTCTTATCTGCAAAATCAGATCAGGTTCCTGGCCTGCATTACGGGAGGGAGCCACAATGCCCCAGGGTCACGTCCTGGAATGAAGCAGCCCTGATGAAAGGTCAGATTGACCTCTGGTGGTCCAGGCCCACCCCAGCCCCTTTTTATGAGGCAAAGAAGAAAAGTAATGGCAGTTCAACTGCATGATTTATAAGGTATGGACATTTTCAACCCAGTTTCTTTAACTGCAACATGAAGCCAACAGTTCCTAGAGCTGATGTGAGACTTAAATAGGAAATGTGCGTACAGTGCCAACTCAGACCCTGACACACACTCAACCCTTTGTTTATGGTGGTTTTTGCTTGGGAACCAGGCAGCACACAGGACTGACTTTCTGTTTCAGGGTTTTCTGTGAGATCTGTTATCAAGGGAAAATAAACCAAGGTCGAAAAGAACAGCATGCTGTCGGCCTCTCCCACAAGCTTCTACATTGAACCAAACGACATTAACCACCAAGGATTCGAGCCTCGGGTGAGTCACAGGGACCTGAAGGTACTGGTTCTGATGACCCTGATATAAGGGACAAGCCTAGAGATATCTGATCAAAAAATGGACACAGTGGCTGAGAGGTGGACTTAGGTCCCTCTCCCAGGTACCATGGGAGCAGAGCATGGAATGGTGTTCTATGCATGGGAGGGTCCTGGAGGGCTTCTCAGAGGAGGTGATACCAGATTTGGGCTTTACAGGATGAGCTTGACTTTTCAGCTGGTAGGGCCAGGTGTTTCTGGCAGAAAGACCTCTATGAGCAAATGTCTAGAACTGGCATGGATGTGGCACTCAGCAGCAGCAGTATGACCAGTACAAAATGAGCAGCTGGTATGTTTGGGGGCTGTGCCATCTGCTGGTGGCACGAAGGTGAACGAGGCAGGCAGGTGCTGAGTAAGGATGAGAGCAGAGGGCAAAGGGGCCTGGAAAGGGGCTCATGGGGTAGGGGAGTGATTTGCCAAGGACCTCACAGTGTGTTGGTGACAGGTTTTTGTTCATGGAGCCCAAGACAGGATGTGCTGAGCCAGGAAGGATCTGACATGTCAGGGCTAGGCTTGTTTCTCACAGTGGACCAGCAGGAGGGCGGGATTAGGCCAGGGTGGGGACTGGTGGGCAGGATGTTTGTTTGATATGAATGATTTAGATGTGAGGGCGTTTACTTCCCCCTATTCTTCTCTGGGTATATCTGGGCCCAGTGTGCGTGGTTTATTGCAGAGACACACAGAAGGCGGCTGCATCTGCAGAGCTGAGAACAACTGGATCTTGATCACACTCAGCCAGAGGAAGATTCCTGGGTAAGCAGGCAGCGTAGGAGCCCCACCCATCTCCCCATCCTCAGGATGAATGTCTGAGAAAAGGATGATTGACACTAATTGACAGAAGGAAATGGAAGCTCAGAGAGGTGAGGCCATGGCCCGAGGCAGCAAGTTAAGCAGGGGCAGAGCTTGGATGTGGAGGCAGGTGTGTCTGAGGGCTTCCTCCTGCCTTGGGGCTCCTAAACAGAGCAGAGGGAGGGCGGCACCTGCTCAGGTGGGCTCAGCTCAAGATTGGATTCCTGAGACATAAGCCCTGACCCCAGAAGGAAGGTGTATATTTAGGGTGCTCAGCCCTTTAGGAATTTGGAGAAAGCAGAGGGGGTGGAGGAGGATGAGGGAGTCACACCATCTCTTCCCGTGGCCACCTTGAAGCTACCCTCAGGGTGCTGTGCTGACACTGATGTGGGGGAAAAGGGTTTCTTCTGAGATGCAAGGAATAGCGGTTTATTCACACACCCTATCTCTGAAGAGGGACACGAGACCAAGCAGGGAGATGCAGGGCTTTGCCTTTCTACACTTTCTGGGTCCTCTGCTTAGGATGTGATTTTGAGTGATGGGAGGTCCTGTGTGGGGAAGACAACTCAGATGGAGTGTTTCCAAGCCAAATTTGGGTCCTCTCAGCCATGCACCTTCAAGCCAACCTACTGACACTGGGTTGTGGTAAAAGAAACGGCAACATTTATTGCGGGGCACCAAGCAAGGAGTCCTGTCAGTTCAGTTCAGTTCAATAGCTCAGTCATGTCTGACCCATTGTGACCCCATGGACTGCAGCACGCCAGGCTTCCCCGTCCATCACCAACTCCCAGAGCTTGCTCAAACTCATGTCCGTGGAGTCGGTGATGCCATCCAACCATCTCATCCTCTGTCATCACCTTCTCCTCCTGCCTTCAATCTTTCCCAGCATCAGGGTCTTTTCAAATGAGTCAGTTCTTCTCATTAGGTGGCCAAAGTATTGGAGCTTCAGCTTCGGCATTAGTCCTTCCTATGAATTTCCAGGACTGATTTCCTTTAAGATTGGCTAGTTCGATCTCCTTGCCTAGAAAATCCCATGGATGGAGGAGCCTGGTAGGCTGCAGTCCATGGGGTCGCTAAGGGTCGGACACGACTGAGCGACTTCACTTTTCACTTTCACACATTGGAGAAGGAAATGGCAACCCACTCCTGTGTTCTTGCCTGGAGAATCCCAGGGACGGGGGAGCCTGGTGGGCTTCCGTCTATGGGGTCACACAGAGTCGGACACGACCAAAGTGACTTAGCAGCAGCAGCAGCAGTTTGATCTCCTTCTAAGGGATTCTCAAGAGTCTTCTCCAGCACCACAGTTTGAAAGTATCAATTCTTTGGAGCTCAGCTTTCTTTGTGGTCCAACTCTCACATCCATATATGACCACTGGAAAAACCATAGCTTTGACTAGATGGACCATTGTCACCAGAGTAACATGTCTGCTTTTCATGTGCTATCTAGGTTTGTCATAGCTTTTCTTCCAAGGAGCAAGCTCATTTTAATTTCATGGCTGCAGTCACCATCTACAGTGATTTTGGAGCCCAAGAAAATAAACTCTGTCACTGTTTCCATTGTTTCCCCATCTATTTGCCATGAAGTGATGGCAAATAGACTGGACTGGGTGCCATGATCTTAGTGTTTTGAATGTTGAGTTTTAAGCTAGCTTTTTAACTCTCCTCTTTCACTTTCATCAAGAGGCTCTCTAGTTCTTCTTCTCTTTCTGCCATAAGGGTGGTGTCATCTGCATATCTGAGGTTATTGATATTTTTCCTGGCAATCTTGATTCCAGCTTGTGCTTCATCCAGCTCGGCATTTCTCATGATGTACTCTGCATATAAGTTAAATAAGCAGGGTGACAATATACAGCCTTGACGTATTCCTTTCCCAATTTGGAATCAGTCCGTTCCATGTCCAGTTCGGACTGTTGCTTCTTGACCTGCATACAGATTTCTTAGGAAGCAGTTGAGGTGGTCTGGTATTCCCATCTCTTTAAGAATTTTCCACAGGAATCCTGGTAGCTAGTGCTTAAAGGGCCCAAATTCCTGAATACCTTCCAAAAAAAGGTTTTCAGAAACAGGGTAAGGGAGACCATTGTGAGTGTGAGATCAGCTCATGGATATTCTTTTGACGAGTAAGTGATGAGGTAACCAGGATCAGCATCATCAAGCTTCTGGTTTCAACTGGTCTGGGGTCCACATCCTTGCAGTTAACATGCAGTAAGCTTCTTCCACTTGGTGGTGCTTTTGGTATCTGCAACACAGCTCAAATGACATGATTGAGAATATTATCCATAGCTCTTGAGAAGGAAATAAAAGTTCTTGAATTTGTTTAATGGCTAAACAATTATTATTTTGTCTTGCTAACTCTCTTGTTTTGTTTGTTTCTACATTTTCTCACCTCTCTGAATTAGTTTATTCTTTGGAACTTGGGGGAGGCCTAGGATGCTGACATGTTTTTATGTAAATAAGGTAGGCAGAGGACATAGGGTGGAGGAGAGTTCTGTCCCGGGAAGGTCTCCTTGGGTTCTGCTAGGTCACATCCCTCTGTCCCGTGCCCCCTTTTTGAATACTCAATTATGAGGAGGAACAGGAATGGAAGTGGAAATGGAAATGGAACAAAATTTTAGAAATAGAAGTTAATTATAAACCTGCCAGAGGAACTCATTTTTAGTTTCCATTCTCTTCTCACCTCTCCCCAGATTTTGAGGTAATAAAGCAGTGACCGCTCTGGCTGCTTCCTAATGAAATGCGGTGTGGTCCTGCCACAATTTGGGGAATGGACACAGTGTTGGAAATAGTCCCGAGACCCAAGCGTAGCACCAATATTTTGTCTCACAAAAACAAAATACAGTTCTCTTTGATTGCTTCGTTATAGCACCTGAACAAATACGTGTAAATTAGTAGGTAAGGTAAGGATAATGATCAAAATGCACTATGTGTTATTTTCTAGATATATTCTCCTATTTTAGATGTCAACAAGGAAAGTAATTTTTCAGTATTTTCTGTTTATGCACCTTCTAGTAACCAAGTAACATCTTTAGTTCAGTTCAGTTCAGTTGCTCAGTCATATCCAACTCTGTGAGACCCCATGAACCGCAGCACGCCAGGGCTCCCTGTCCATCACCAACTCCTGGAGTTCACTCAAACTCATGTCCACTGAGTCGGCAATGCCATCCAACCATCTCATTCTCTGTCATCCCCTTCTCCTCCTGCCCTCAATCGTTCCCAGCATCAGGGTCTTTTCAAATGAGTCAGCTCTTCACATCAGGTGGTCAAAGTATTGGAGTTTCAACTTCAGCATCAGTCCTTCCGATGAACACCCAGGACTGATCTTCTTTAGGATGGGCTGGTTGGATCTCCCTGCAGTCTAAGGGACTCTCAAGAGTCTTTTCCAAAACCATAGTTCAAAAGCATCAGTTCTTCGATGCTCAGCTTTCTTGACAGTCCAACTCTCACATCCATACATGACTACTGGAAAAACCATAGCCTTGACTAGATGGACCTTTGTTGACAAAGTAATGTCTCTGCTTTTTAATATGCTGTCTAGGTTGGTCATAACTTTCCTTCCAAGGAGTAGCGTTTTTTACTTTCATGGCTGCAATCAGCATCTGCAGTGATTTTGGAGCCCAAAAAAGTAAAGTCAGCCACTGTTTCCACTGTTTCCCATCTATTTCCCATGAAGTGATGGGACCGGATGCCATGATCTTAGTTTTCTGAATGTTGAGCTTTAAGCCAACTTTTTCACTCTCCTCTTTCACTTTCATCAAGAGGATCTTTAGTTCTTCTTCACTTTCTGATATAAGGGTTGTGTCATCTCCATATCTGAGGTTATTGATATTTCTCCTGGCCATCTTGATTCCAGCTTCTGCTTCTTCCAGCCCAGCATTCCTCATGATGTACTCTGTATATAAGTTAAATAAGCAGGGTGACAAAATACAGCCTGGACGTACTCCTTTTCCTCTTTGGAACCAGTCTGTTGTTCCATGTCCAGTTCTAACTGTTGCTTCCTGACCTGCATATAGGTTTCTCAAGAGGCAGGTCAGGGGGTCTGGTATTCCCATCTCTTTCAGAATTTTCCACAGTTTATTGTGATCCACAAAGTCAAAAGCTTTGGCATAGTCAATAAAGCAGAAATAGATGTTTTTCTGGAACTCTCTTTCTTTTTGGATGATCCAGCAGATGTTGGCAATTTGATCTCTGGTTCCTCTGCCTTTTCTAAAACCAACTTGAACATCTGGAAGTTCACGGTTCACGTATTGTTGAAGCCTGGCTTGGAGAACTTTGAGCATTACTCAAGTAGTGTGTGAGATGAGTGCAATTGTGTGGTAGTTTGAGCATTCTTTGGCGTTGCCTTTCTTTGGGATTGGAATGAAAACTGACCTTTTCCAGTCCTGTGGCCACTGCTGAGTTTTCCAAATTTGCTGACATACTGAGTGCAGTACTTTCACAGCATCATCTTTCAGGATTTGAAATAGCTCAACTGGAATTCCATCACCTCTACTAGCTTTGTTTGTAGTGATGCTTCCTAAGGCCCACTTGACTTCACATTCCAGGATGTCTGGCTCTAGGTGAGTGATCACACCATCGTGATTATCTTGATCATGAAGATCTATTTTGTGCAGTTCCTCTGTGTATTCCTACCACCTCTTCTTAATATCTTCTGCTTCTGTTAGGTCCATACCATTTCTGTCCTTTATCAAGCCCATCTTTGCATGAAATATTCCCTTGGTATCTCTAATTTTCAAGAAGAGATCTCTAGTTTTTCCCATTCTATTGTTTTCCTCTATTTTTTTGCATTGATCACTGAGGAAGGCTTTCTTATCTCTCCTTGCTATTCTTTGGAACTCTGCATTCAGATACTTATATCTTTCCTTTTCTCCTTTGCTTTTCACTTCTCTTCTTTTCACAGCTACTTGTAAGGCCTCCTCAGACAGCTATTTTGCTTTTTTGTATTTCTTTTTCTTGGGGATTGTCTTGATCCCTGTCTCCTGTACAACACCACAAACCTCCGTCCATAGTTCATCAGGCACTCTATCAGATCTAGTCCCTTAAATCTATTTCTCACTTCCACTGTATAATCATAAGGGATTTGATTTAGGTCATACCTGAATGGTCTAGTGGTTTTCCCTACTTTCGTCAATTTAAGTCTGAATTTGGCAATAAGGAGTTCATGATCTGAGCCACAGTCAGCTCCGTCTTGTTTTTGCTAACTGTTTAGAGCTTCTCCATCTTTGGCTGCAAAGAATATAATCAATCTGATTTCGGTGTTGACCATCTGGTGATGTCCATGTGTAGAGTCTTCTCTTGTGTTGTTGGAATAGGGATTTTGCTATGACCAGTGCGTTCTCTTGGCAAAACTCTATTAGCCTTTGCCCTGCTTCATTCTCTACTCCAAGGCCAAATTTGCCTGTTACTCCGGGTGTTTCTTGACTTCCTACTTTTGCATTCCAGTCCCCTATAATGAAAAGGACATCTTTTTTGGGTGTTAGTTCCAAAAGGTCTTGGAACACAAAGTGATGTTTGTGTCAGGATTTTCTGACCTATCCCAAAGGAGGTCCAGCTTGGTTCTTATCTCTAGGGAAAAGAACTTTGATCCCATCTCTTCATAATAAGTTTTTTTTAAGTTAGCTTTAAATGAGCACCTACTCTGTGTCAGCCATCTTGTGAAGCACTTTGCATGCATGATCTCAGTATTCTCCTCAATAAAATTGTGAAGAAACTAAGGCCAAAAGTAGTTCAGTAACTTGTCCAAGATCACGTAACCTGCCCCTTCCTTACGGGTTTCAACTTTTCTCAACCTGAGGACACTCACTGCCAGCAAATGACATGGAGGAAACATTCCTGATGGGATATTGAGAAGGAACAACCTCAATCCCAACCTTAGGATCCTGCCTGGAGGAGGTGTGTCTGCCAGGAGGAAGCTAGCCTGGGGAGATCGTCCCAAGAGGATCTGGATAAAATTCCTGGCACACTTGTGTGGTTCACCTGGACAATTTGGCCTCAGCCTCAAAACTCTCCTAGGCATTGGCTTCAGTGAGCAGGAACTGCAGTTCTTCCATGTTTACTCTCTCTGGGAAATACTCACTGATATCGTCAATAAAGTTTTGGCTCTCTACACAGAAAAAAAAGAAAACAGATTAGAAGAAATTATGGTGGAACATAAATGGTAATGAGTTTAAAGTGGCTCAGCAGTAAAAAATCTGCCTGCAATTCGGGACACATATGAGTCGCAGGTTCCACCCCTGGATCAGGAGTATCCCCTGGAGGAGGAACTGGCAGCCCACTCCAGTATTCTTGACTGGAGGATCCCATGGCAAGGGGAGCCTGGACACAACTGAGTGACTGAGCAAACAAGAACACACGTAAAGTGGTTCAAGTTCACCTTCCTGAGCAAAAGTCAGCTGGGGTACTATTAATGGATTCACCTGGGGTTACAGGTAGACTGTTCCCCTGCCCCTAATTCATAAATTGAAATCCTGACCCATCCTTCCCCCTGCAATGACTGTATTAGGAGATAGGGCCTTTAAGGTAGAAACCAGGTAAAATGAGACCATAAATGCAGAGTCCTAATCCAATAAGATTGGTGCCCTTATTAGAAGACACATCAGATTTCTTTCTCTCTCCCTCTACCCCCTCAGCAGGAGGGCTTCTAAATTTTTCTCTTTTTCCTGCATCACTAAGGGAGAAAGGAAACTAGAACTTGCCTGGAGGGAACCCACAGAATTAACTCTGTATTGATTGATTGGGGGGGAGGTGGGGGGGGAACATTTGAGCACCTGGGTATCTGCAGGGGTGCTGGAGATCAATAGGACCAGCATCTGCCTGAGGCAGTCACACCTGGTAAGCAGGTGTTTATATTTGGGAGCACTGGGAAGATGCCCTAACACAGCATGGTGGGGGGATTCTAGAGAAAGAGATTTCCACCTGAAACTAACACATTCCAGGTAGAGGGGACAGCGGCACACTAGGCAGGACCTACTGTGCGGCAGGCACTGGCCCAGGACATGGACACACATGATATTTCACCCGCATGAGCACATAGGGAAACATCATTTCCATTTCACAGGTGAGGTCAGTTAAGGAGCTCCAGGTCACACAGGTGGGATGTGTAAAGGCCAGACTGGGGTTTAGTCCAGGGTCCGCTGACCCTCACAGAGCAGTTGGTGGACAGCAGGGCAAGAGCTGGAGGAAACAGCCTCTGTGGTGACGCCCCAGCGCCTGGGAGCAGGAGGAGGCTGAGACGAAGGGAGAGGCAGGAGAAGCTCCAGGGATGCTGGGAGGCCACCTTCCCAGCCCCTCCTGGCCTTGAGGACTCCCTCTGCTGTCCCACCCCCTGTCCTGCCCTCACCTCTGAGTCAGTTGCTAGATGACAGTGGGAGAGGAAGTGAGCACCTTAATGATGCTCTCTTCAGAGAACCAACCCTATTTCCTTTTAGGTTCCCCAGAAAGGAGTCATCATGGGCAGAGAAACAGGGTTGGCCCTCTCTTGTAGACTCTCCTGAGTTAAGACTCTGGACTTCCTGTAAAAGTCCTCCAAAACAGACCTATTGTCAAGTGGAAATAAGTTGAGGTAGAAAAGAGCAGTGTGTTCTCAGCCCTTCCTGTGAACTCTGCATCCATCCAAATGGCCTTGATCACCCAGCCTGGGCCACTGGGACCAAAGTCACTGGTGTCATTGTTGCCCTCATGGACAAGACTACAGGGACCTAGACATCACCAACTCAATGGACATGAGTTTGAGCAAGCTCCAGGAGTTGATGATAGACAGGAAAGCCTGGTGTGCTGCAATCCATGGGACTGCAAAGAGTTGGACAGACAACTGAGTGACTGAACTGAACAGAACTGAGACTATAAGGGTTGTGGGTAACATGCACAAAATGGTTAAGCGGTGGACTTAGGGTCCCCTCCCAGGTACCATGGGAGCGGAGCAGGGGACTTCTGGGGATTTCTCAGATGAAGTGATGCCAGGACTGGGCTTTGAAAGATGAGCATAACTTTGCCACGTGGTAGGAGCAGGTGTTTCTGGAAGAAGGATCTGAGGGAGGAGTGTTCTCTGGAACCCGCATGAGTGTGCCCCTCAGCAGCAGGAGTATGACCAGTATGCAGTGAGCAGCTGGTATCTTCGGGGACTGTGCAAAGTGCTGGCAGTGCGAAGGTGAATAAGGCAGGCAGGCTGGTGAGTGAGGGTGGATGGAGAGGGTGGAGGGGCGAGGAAGAAGGCCGTGGAGTAGACAGAGCACTGTTGGCAAAGGGGCTCACAGTCTGTTGGTGGCGGGTCTTCCTTCACAGAGCCCAAGGCACAGTATATTCGGCCATGAAGGACTCCACAGGACAGGACTGGACTTGCGTATCTAAGGGAGTCAACAGGGAGGATGGAATTAGCTCAGGGTGGGGCCTGGTGGGCCGGGTGTTTGTTTAATCTGAGCAACCCAGATGTAAGGATGTTCACTTTCCCTTTTGCTTCTCCAGGTATGTCTGGGCCCAGAGGGTGTGTGTGGTTTATTGCACAGCTGGTGGCTGCATCTGCAGAGCTGAGAACAACTGGATCTTGTTCACACTCAGCCTGAGGAAGACTCCTGGGTAAGCAGGAGGGGTAGGACCCTGCCCATCTCCCCATCCTCAGGACAGCTGTCTGAGAAAAGATGATTGTCATTAGTTGACAGAAGAAGGAAACAGAAGCTGGAAATAGAGCTCAGAGAGATGAGGTCATGGCCAGCGGGGCAGATTAAGCAGGGGCAGGTGTGCCTGATGGCTTCCTCCCACCCCTGAGGCCCCTAAACGGTGCAGAGGGAGGTCGACACTTGCTCAGGTTGACACTGGGCTCAGCTCAGGATGTGGACTCCTGAGGTGTGAGCGGTGACCCCAGAAGGAAGGTGGGTGTTGGGGGTGCTCAGGCCTTTGGGAAATCTGGAGAAAGCAGATGGGTAGGGGATAGGAGAATCAAAGCCTCTTCTTCTATGGCCTGGCCACCTTGAGGCTGCCCCCAGGGTGGGGAAAAGGTTCCTTTTGAGATACAAGGAATCCAGGTTCATCAGCACCCTGTCTCTGAGTGCCTGCTCAGAGGGAAACTGAGGCCTGAGGGGAGGGGCAGGAGACCAAGTTGGGAAATGCAGGGCATTGCCTTCCTGTGCTCTCTGGGTCCTCAGCTCGGGGCTGCCCGTATGGTTGATCACATGTGGGGAAGATGGTCCAGATGGAGGAAGTGAGAAGGGCTTGCTACACCATGTCAGTGTTATGATCCTGGTTTTGCAATATTAAGATAAACAGTCACACTGTAGACACGTTAGTGCAACAGGAGGGGTATAGGCCTAGATCTATGTGTTTAGGCAGGCAGAGATAAACTTAGGAACCTTGGAGTTATTGAAACCATATTCCTGGGCCTTCCTTGGTGGTCCAGTGGTTAAGACAACCTGTGTCCACTGAAGGGTTGTGGGTTCAGTCCCTGGTTGGGGAATTAAGATCCCACATAGTGGGCAGTGCAGCTAAGAAAGGAAAAAGAAAAAAAGAAAAACAGGGCGTACAATTTGATCAGTTGAAATAAAATTTTAAAAAATCACATTCCCTACTTACATACCAGTGTCAGAAGGCCTGTTTGGCCTCTACCCTGCCCATGGAGAGGTGTGTGGCCCTGGACAAGCCACCTCCCCAGGGAGTGTTGTTCAGTTCTCTTACCCAGTTTTGAAAGCTGGTTTCAGTCTGCTCATATGGGTTTGTAGCTTCTCTGTGTGTTGGGCATAGTCACCGTTTTTTTACTCTAAGTATTGCAGACATTGTCTCCAGATCTCTTGCATTTTGATTTGGTTTACGTTGTCCTTAGCAATTTCTAATTTTTAAGAGGTCCAGTGGTTTCTGGGATTTGTGTCTTGGTGAGAGTTTTCCTCAAGTGAGCAGAATTTTTCCAGTGTGTTTTGCATAATGTTTTCATTTCTTCCAGAATGTTGTAGATTTTTTTTCATTCTGGTTTACCTTTAGATCCCTTTAGGTTTCATTAATTGATTAGAGCTTCTTCTTTCTTCTCCTTCCGCCTTCGACCTTCTCCCTCCTTGTTTTTTTCTCCTCCTCCTCTCTGCTTTCCCAGACTCCCTACCTACCTTCCTTCCTGCATGTCTGCTGCTTTATCTCCTTAAAGCAGGATTTACTTAACAAACAGGTACCTACTGCAATCAAAAAGGAATACACTGTTTATTTTCTGCCTTTAAAGGAGCCTCCAGAGCAGTAAGGCATTATTCAGATTTGAGCAGGAGCCCATGTCTTTCCACAATTCTCTCTTCCTCTTTCTCCTCCTGTAAAAATATCATGGCTGGAGTAAGGAGACATGAGGAAATACAGGTGTTTCCTGCCACCTGAAAGTACAGTGTTCCTACTCCAGCTTTCCTAAACCAAGATGGCGTAGTGTGAAAAGGATGTAGGCCTCACTTCACAGTTTACTGGCAGAGGGTGATCTTTTGGAAAGCAAGGGACGCCCATAAATGGAAACACTCAGAAATCTGATGGCACCCTCTGTCAGAAAGAGCATCTTTCAAGACAGACAAGGAAAACTAATGGAATTACCCAACTGCAGGTAAAAGAGGTGTGGTGCTGTGTCTTCAAGAAGTTGGTGGTTTCATGTCCCAGGAACGGGTCCCACACCTTGTATTTTAGCCAGGCTGTTCCCAGGAGGGTGAAGGGAGCCCTGGAGACCCAGGAGCAGGAGAAGCAGCAGAGAAGAGACATGGCACCTGCCCAGTGCTGGGAGCTGCAGAAACCCCACACAAACAAACCCGCAACCAGGAAAGTGCAAGATTCCAGGAGAGACTGAACAGGAACTGGGGGAGACAGCAGGGGAAGGAGGCTGTGGAGTGGGAACTCTAATTACAGGTAACATTTCACCTGGTGAGGCAGGTGCGGAAGGGCATTGCAGGGGGAGCAGCAACCTGAGCGAAGGCCTGGAAGCTGGGGGGAATCAGACTCCAGGGAGCTAGGAGTCCTCCAGGCCCCTCGACCAGGCCCTGAGAAGCAAGGAGGGTGAGGAAGACAGGAGTAGGAGCATCAGGAGGCCTGGTGATGGGCTGAGGTCTCTGCACTTGATCCTGCCCTAAGCCCTCCTTCCTGTCCAAGGTGGATAACTTGCAGCCACAAGAGGGAGATGTTTGGTGAGGATCTCTGCCCACATGGAGGGGAGGCCACTGCATCTGGCCATATAGTTGGGAGGGCACAGTCTTTTCAGGGTTCTCCTCTCTCCCACTGATAGGCTTTTCGGGCAGTGACCAATCAGAGGCTAACAGAGGAGGACACCCCAAGTAGTAATCCAGCAGCGGAAGCACTGTCCAGCATCCACAGCCAGCTGAGGCCCCAGACAAGGGTCAGAACCAGGGCAAGAACGGCAGGGCCGGATGGAAGAATAAGCCATGGGGCATGATGCATTTTCAAGTGTTTGGCGTCATCAGGACCAGCCCTTTCTGCCTCACCCTCCTCCTCTCTCTGCCTTGGCTGTTGGTCCTTGTGTTCCCAATTTCAATTGGCTGCCCTGGCTCCTGGGCTCCTGCAGCTTCGAGGCAGAGAAGGAGGCAGGGACCAGCCAGCTCTCCACCCCACGTGCCTGGAGACGGGCTTGTCTGTGTCAATTCTCTCCCATCCACAAAGTCAGTGCCCACAGCCTCCGTCACCAGGTATACTCCCTAGTAACCAAGCTGATGGTTACTACTCTTGAGGGGAACCCTGAGCATTGCAGAGTGAAGGTGATAGAAAGATTCTGGGATCGGGGCTCAGGTTAGGGAGTTTGGGGGAAACTCTAAGGGAAAGTGAAAGTGAGGTCCCTCATACATGCCCAACTGTTTGCGACCCCATGGACAGTAGCCTGCACCAAGCTCCTCTGTCCATGGGATTTTCTAGGCAAGAGTACTGGAGTGGGTTGCTGTTTCCTTGGACAAATTACAGAACATCTATGCTTCAGCTTCCTTAGCTGTAAATGGGGATACAGTGGTACATACCTCCTGGTTATCAGAACAATATAGATTATAAATTATAATTTATAAAGTCTTAGAGTAACTACCAGTGCAGAGCAAAATCAAAAATACAAACCACTCTCACGAGTAGCTGTTACTGGAACTATAAGGACCTCTACTATCATTTCAGTCAGGTCTCAGGAAGAATACTTAAATAAGTACTCTTTTACCTTCTTAAAATACTGCCTAAGTGTAATTAACATGCTCTCTTTTCTCATCTCCCAACACAAGATAGTCACAGCCGGAACCAAAAGAAGTTCTCTCTCTATAAAGATCTTCTATTAAAACAAGAACAGAGACGAGACAAAGGATGATCAGCATCACATATGATATGTGTCAATGTAAATTTGTACAATTTCTTTGCATCACAAAGTAGCTTAAGTATGAAAAAATGTTAGGTGCTGATACACTTGGATCCAGTCATTCTACTTCTAGAAATAGCTTAACAAAAGAATCTTAAATGTAGGCAAAGTTTTATACAAGAAGAGTGTTCTTTGCACTATTATTTACATAAAGAATTAAAAACAGCCTGAAGTCCAACCATCAGGAGTGGATAGCAAAATGACACCATTCCGGTCCTCCGCTGACCAGGGCAGGGCTGCAGGGACTGGAGTGGGGCTGGCGGGACTCCAGAAAAAAGGTTTGTGGGCTGAAGGCTATAGCAGAAGCGAGGAAGATGTGGGCTGTGGGAACTACAGCAGCAGGGACTTTATCAAGGCAGAGACTCGAGCATAGGGTGCATGACATCATTTTGCAATAAAAAGAGTCATTTTCCAATTAACATACATCCACAAATAGACATTTTTGTACATTAAATCAAGTAGAGCATAGTCATAAAAAACCTGGATTTGGATCAGAAAGACTTGGGTTCAAGGCCGGGCTCCACAGGAATGTGAAAACTTGGACTGACCTAAGTGTACGTGAGTTTCAGAAGCCTGCACATCATAGACAGTGAGTCATAACACCTATAACCAATTAGTAACACAAGCGTTCCCAGTCTCATGTAGTTTCCAGAATATTCCCTTCCTACCTGTTCTTCTGTCTCTGGTTTCATTGCTCCTATAACTTCACAGATGGCTGTCTCCTCTCTGATTATCCTCTCCTTGTGCCCCAACAGGAGAGCAGGACTCTGACTGGGGAGGACGGTGGGAGGATGAGTAACTTTCCTTAACCAGTGATCTGCAGAGCCCAGGGGACAGAGAACCACGCTGGGTTAAGTCCACGGTGGCACTGGTGGCCGGCCCAGGGGAAACCTCCCAGGAGCTCACTCCTCCTTGCTCCCTACAGCCACTGCTCACCCATGATCAAGCCCACAATCTGTTTTCTCTTCCCCAAGGGTGAAACGACACCTTCTTCCAGCCTGACACAGGCGGGTGAGATCTCTGAGACCTTGCTGCTGCCACCATGAGCTCAGAAGATCCCAGTAACCACTCAGGTAGTCAGCCACCTCGTCTATGGCAGGTTCCTACTTGTGAGCCAGAATCGAGGGTGGTGCCTCAAGGCCAAATTAACCTACCGAGTAATCAAGAACCAAGAATTGCGTGATAAGCATCCCCCAGAGAGGCAATGGGGAGTCCCCGAACACTTGGCGGTCTGTCCCCATAGACTCTGTCCTGGTCCTCTTCTCAGGGAGCCATAGCCAAGATGATAACTTCCTCCCCGTGCCTCGTAAATCCCAGTTAATGACTCAGAAGAGAGGCCAGGACAGCCCATGGAGTGGGGTGGGCACAACAGAGGAAGTCCCCAAGGCCAGGCGGGACAGGGAGACGAGGTCCCCTGGAGCTTCTGCTGCCCTCGCCCTTGGTCCAAGCCTCATTCTGCTCCCAGACCCTGGGGTGTGAACACAGAGGTAGTTTCCTCCACTTCTCGCCCTGTGGCCCACCCAGCTGCTCTGTGAGGGTCAGCGGATTCTAAACTGAACCCCAATCTAGCTATGCTGCCTCCCACACCTGCCTCCCAGATCTGGAGCACCTTACCTGGCCTAACCTGTAAAATGAGAAGAATATTTCCCTATGTTGTGATGAGGATCAAACATGTGTATCCGTGGCCTGGACCAGGGCCTACCACATAGTAGGTCCTGCCTAGTGTGGTGCTGTCCTCTCTCCCTGGAATGTGTTAGTTCCAAGTAGAAACCTCTCCCCTTCTCTGGAATCCCCTCCCCCATGCTGTGCTAGGGCACCTGCCCAGGGCTCCCATATAGAAACACCTGATTACCAGGTGACTGCCTCAGGCAGGTGCTAGCTCTATTGTTCTCAAACGCCCAGGCAGATGCCCAGGTGCTCGTTATTTCCTCCACCCACACCCACCCTAATCAATCAAACCCTGATCTAGTGCTGTGGGTTCCCTCCATGAGAGCCCTGAGTTCATTTCTCTCTTAGTGATGCATGAGAAAAAGAAAACCTAAGAACACTTAACACTTCAGGGAAGAAAGACAGAGGAAGAGATCTGACGTCTCTTCATTTGATAAGGACACTGATATCACTGAATTAAGGCCCCACACTCAAGGCCTCACTTCACCCAATTACGGCCTTAAAGCCCCTATCCTCTAATGCAGTCATTGCAGAGTGGGAGGGTCTGGGCGTTAACTTATGAATTGGGGCTGGTGCATACAGTCCATCTTCGACCCCAGGTAAATCCATCAACAGCATGCAGATGAGTGCTACTCAGAAAGGGGAACTTTAAACATTCATACTCGATACCATTTACATCACACCACAGTTTATTCGAATCTTCAATTTTTATTTGTCTGTCTAGAAAGCCAAAGCTTTTTTGAGGATGTCACTGAGTATGTCCAGGAGAATGTGAGATGGGAACACCTGCAGTTCCTGCTCACTGAAGACAAAGCCTGGGAGAATTTTGTGACTGAGGCCGATTTGTCCAGGTAACCATGCAGGTCACCAGGAATGTCACCAACATGCCCCAGGAAGATTCTCCCATGCTGTTTTCCTCCAGGCACATCCTATGGGTGGGGTCGAGGATGTTCCTCCTCAAGATCCTATGTGGAATGTTTCCTCCGTGTTATTTGTTGGCATTGAATGACGTTGGGTTGAGAAGAGATGAAACCGGCAAGGAAGGGCAGGTTATATGACCTTGGACAAGTTACTGAGCTACTCTCTGCTTCATCATGTGTTCAGTGTTATTGTGAGCACTCTGATCATGAAGCAAGTGCTTTTCACTATTGCTGACACAGAGTAGGTGCTCAAACAATGTTAATTTTAAAATAAACTTGTAGGAAAGAATCAGGGACCTTCTTCCTGGAGATGAAAACCAAGAAGGATTTCCTTTGGCTCAAGTCAGAAAATCCTGACCCGAACATCATTTTGTGTTCCTGGGAATTCCAACTAGAACTCTTTCATTCCCCATCTTAGGAACTATACCAACACTGCAGATTCCTGCTAGCCAATAAGGCAGAGAGGCTGGAGGGGAACCGGTAGACCTGGTGGGATCCTGGATCTAGCCCTGCCCAACTCTGGGACTGTGGGTTTAAGACTTTGAGTGTCAGATTTGTTATGTGTTATGTGTCCAGTGGGAATAGCAATTCGATCTGATGGATTGTGGTGATGGCCTCAGAGTGAACTGCAGAGTCAGAGGTAGGGAACCAAGTGCAACCATCTCATCCAAAGGCCCAGAGAGGCCTAGACCAGGGTCAGACCCAGGGGTCAGGGTGGAGCAGAGGGTCCAGGTTGGAGGACTAGTAGGCAGGCTTGGGCTGCAGGGCCAGGACTAGAATGAAGAGGGTAGGACCAAGGACACAGAACTGAAGGGGCTGTTTCTCTAACAGAGGTCCCAGGAGTAGGAGAGGGGACATTCCTTCCCTTTCTGGTGGGATCCCCTCAAGCTCTGCTAGAGGACCCTGTGTAACCATATCCTCCATACCCTGCCTGGGACCTGGCTTCTCACTCATCTGGGACCGTCTTCTAGTCTACGTGGAGCCGCCCTGACAGTGGGAAGGCCGTGTGGCTCAGTGAGCCCTCTAGGGTCATCGCAAGTGACTGCAATTGTCTGTCATTTGAGGGATTCTGAGGAGCCTCACGCATCCCCACCAAAGAGGAAAACACTTCCTCCACCAAATGTGCAAGTGCCAATCTCTTCAGGCTCAGCCATTCAGATGGGTGTTTCCTCAAGTCTCTTGGATCTTTAGAGGTTCCATAAAGTTGCACACAGCCTTGGGGTGCAGGCTCATGAAGCTGTCACAAATTAACATGTGACCCCGAGAGGTCAGGGGTGCTGGGTGCTGGGTCAGGAGTCAGTGAGGTGGGCTGGAGGGGCCACGGGGAACAGGGCTCACAGCACATCTCCTGCTTCTCAGTCAATATGGGCAGTGGACAGACCCAGTGTCCTTCTGCTGAGAAGGCCAAGGGTATCAGGCTTGGATGAGAGCAGATGCCAGGCAAAATGATCATTAAGGGTCCTTCTAGCTGAGTTTTGATAAAAAATAAAATAAAATTCTAGGCGCACAGTTAGCCAGTCTGAAAAGTATGAGGGCAAAGTCCTGGGACTGTCCTTACATTTCCCATCATGGGCCAATTTGGGGGATCCCACAACCACCCTCAGATTCTAGAACTCCATAGCAGGATGCACAGACTCTTAAAGCTTCAGGATCCCAGTTGTGGTTTATTACAGGGAAGGATGCAGTTTCCCATCAGCCACGGAGCCGAGTCTGGGCAGGTTTCACATAGGAAGCTTCCATTGTTCCATTGTCCAGGATGCATTACTGTCCTGGATTCAGTGGGGCAGTACACATGGAGCACTGCCCGCCAGGGACGCTCACCCTATTTAACAACAAATTACCCTGACCTGTCCAGAGAAGGCAATGGCAAGCCACTCCAGTACTCTTGCCTGGAGAATCCCATGTATGGAGGAGCCTGGTAGGCTGCAGTCCGTGGGGTCGCTAAGGGTCGGACACGACTGAGCGACTTCACTTTCACTTTTCACTTTCACATATTGGAGAAGGAAATGGCAACCCACTCCAGTGTTCTTGCCTGGAGAATCCCAGGGATGGGGGAGCCTGGTGGGCTTCCGTCTATGGGGTCACACAGAGTCGGACACGACTGACCTGTCATCTCCAGCCCCTCCCAAGGTCGGACTAATGCTCTTCCAGAGGTCAGAACTGATACCACGTGACCCAGAGTCCCATCACGTGTCAACTTGTCAGACTGTGCAGTGGCCATAGCCCTAGGCAGATGAGGACATTCTTATCAGCCAGAATATTCTTGGGGCCTAGGGACCACATCCTAATAGTCAAGAGCAAGCAACAAGTGGACTCCTCACTATACACTAAGGTCCTTGAATGAAGGGTTTTCTGCTCTAATCCCACTTCTCTTTATCTGTGAAGTTCCCATTTCACATACACTCTGGAAGTGATGGTATTGGTCTGAATTTAAGGTATCTTTATCAAATCTCTCTCTGAAGTTAAAGGTATCCTAAGGTGACCTTTGCTCATTTATTCCATGATTGGAAAAGTCCATGGAGCACTAACAATATCCAAATGAGCGTTTAAGGTTGGAAAAGTTTTTACATTAGTAAAATTCTTGTGATTTACAATAAAATCTCTGTGGTTTATGCAGGATAGAGCTTGTTGAGCCTGTTTCATAGGCAAGCAAACTGTCTTTCTAAGGCTTTACTGTTCACTGTTACAGGGAAGAGGAATATGCACTACGAGAATATCTGAGCAAGCTGCAAACAGTCTTGGCCAGGGAGGACCAAGACAGCCTCCAAAAATGCCAGCAGGAAAAGGAGAGGTTTTTGAAGGAGTTTCCTCGGGTAAAACAGGAGCTGGAGGAGAACATAAAAAAGCTCCGTGAGCTCGCAGACAGCGTTGACAAGGTGCACAGGGACTGCACCATCTCCAATGTGGTAGCCTCCTCCACCGGCGTTGTGTCTGGTGCCCTGGGCATCCTTGGCCTGGTTCTGGCTCCCTTTACAGCAGGCCTCAGTCTGGGACTCTCAGCCACTGGAATAGGGCTGGGAGCAGCCGCTGCTGTAACAGGTTTGTCCACCATGGTGGTGGAAAGTGTAAACACGTCATCAGCAGAAACCCAGGCCAGTCGCCTTGACACAGCCGAAATAAAACCCTATAAAGGGCATCTCTACAAAGTTAAAGACTTTGGGAGGCATATTCGTGCCATCAGGGTGGCGAGAGGCAACCCTCAATTAGTAGCCACTGCTCAGCGCTACATAACCAACGGGCAAGTCTCTGTCCAAAGTGCCCAACAGGTGAGAAGACATTTCCGAGGCACAGCTCTGGCAGCGACTAGAACAGCCCGCATCGGGAGTGGAGTGGTGTCAGGTTTATTCATGGCACTGGACGTGTACTCCCTGGTGAAAGATGCACAGCACTTGCAGGAGGGGGCAAAGACAGCATCGGCTGAGAACATGAGGCAGAAAGCCCAGGAGCTGGAGATGAAGTTGGAGGAGCTCACCTGGATCTATGAGTGTCTGCAAAAGGGCCCGACTGGGCCACCCCTAGAGCAACGCAGGGACCAGGGACATGGGCAGGATCAAGGGGAGAAACCGCTTATTTTGGACTGAAGAAGACGCTGAGGGCAGAATAAGGGAGAGACAGGGAGACTAGCCATGAGAGGCCAGGAATAGGCGAGCTTTGAAAGTGGGAGAAAGAAAAAGAGTTAGGATTGTAGAGACCCAGCACAAGTAGCAGGGGCTCCTCTATCGCCCTCCCCAGGCTTTGACATTCCAGCAAGAAGGGTTTCCCCCTGGTGATGGGCTCTAGCCCTACTTCGCCAGCATCAACTCACCTGTGAACTCAGTAGGTAGTGACTTGTTTGTTTCCGTGTTTTATTAAAGTAGAGTTGATTTACAATATTGTATTAGTTTCAGGTGTACAGCAAAGTGATTCAATTATCTGCGTATCTCTGCACATATTATCCTTTTTAAATTTTTTATAAGTGCTTCAGTTCAGTTCAGTCGTTCAGTCATGTCTGACTCTTTGCGACCCCACGGAATGCATCTTGCCAGGCCTCCCTATCTATCATCAACTCGCGGAGTTCACTCAAACTCATGTCCATTGAGTCGGCGATGCCATCGAACCAGCTCATCCTCTGTCCTCCCCTTATCCTGCCGCCTTCAATCTTTCCCAGCATCAGGGTCTTTTCAAATGAGTCAGCTCCTCGCATCAGGTGGCCAAAGTATTGGAGTTTCACTTTCAGCATCAGTCCTTCCAATGAATATTCAGGACTGATTTCCTTCAGGATGGACTGGTTGGATCTCCTTGCACTCCAAGGAACTCTCAAGAGTCGTCTACAACACCGCAGTTCAAAAGCATCAATTCTTCAGCTTTCAGCCTTCTTTATGGTCCAACTGTCATGTTCATACATGACTACTGCAACAATCACAGCTTTGACTATATGGCGCTTTGTCGGCAAAGTGAGTCTCTGCTTTTTAATACACTGTAGAGGTTGACTATAACTTTTCTTCCAAGAAGCAAATGTCTTTTAATTTCATGGCTGCAGTCACCATCTACAGTGATTTGGAGCCCAAGATAATGAAGTCTGTCACTGCTTCCATTTTATCCCCATCGAGGAGGGCTGCATGATGCCAAATTCTCTCCCCACTCATGGAATATGAGAGATGTGGGACACAGCAGAGTGGGCCCCAGAGTCTCTGTGAAGGAAGAGTTCAGGCAGCTTTCCCCATGAGGTGGGGCTGTTCCAGAAGTGAGCTGACACTTGATACCAGTTGCAGAGGATCCCCATTGGCCCCACCAGACTCAGCTCTCTGTGGCCCCTAAGGACTCGGGCCTTGAGCTCACTTCTTTGACAAGAGGTAATTGATGTTTATGACTCATCTGAAGCTAACAGGGAGCATTTATGGAAGGAAAGTACATTTTTAGATTACTGGAAGCTTTAAGGATTTTCTCCCTCTAGGGAAACTGCATGGAGAAGGAAATGGTAACCCACTCCAATATTCTTGCCTGGAGAATCCCCTGGACGGAGAAGCCTGGTAGGCTACAGTCCACGGGGTGGCAAAAAGTCGGACACGACTGAGCGACGGAACGGAACGGAAGGAAACTGCATAGTCCAAAAAACAGACCGACCAGCCAATTTCCCCATTTGGGGGCGAGTCTGAGCCTTAGTTTTCTCAGATGACATTGAGACAGTAAATGTTTTCATCACAGGGCTGTGGTAGCTTGCACAATGGTGTGTGTGAAAGTGTTTTACAGACTTCAAAGTGTTCAGGTGCTATGTTTTCCCACAAAGGTTCAGCTTTTTAACAAATTTTCAATTTTGAAAATCATCAAATTTACCATTTTACCCATTTTAAGTGTACAGTTCAGTGGTATTAAGGACACTCACATCATTGTACAACCAGCATCACCATCCATCCACAGAATGCTTTACATCAAAAATGAAACTGTCCCAATTGTATTAATACCTCATTCTCCTCCCTCTCCACCCCTGGCAAGCACCAGCATACCCCTGATTTTTATGAACTTGACTCCTATCAGGACCTCATATGAGTGGAATCATACAATATTTGTCCTTTGTGACGGGATTTTTTTTTCTTTGTTTTTTACTTCCTGTGGTAAAATATACACAACATAAAATTCACCACTAAACCATTTCTAAGTGCACAGGCGAGTGGTATCAATGCATCATATGTTGTGCAGCCACCACCCCATCCATCTCCATATCCTTTCTCCTGAAACCTGAGCTCCACTAGACCAGACCTCCCGCTCCCTCTCCCAAAGCCCCTGACAACCACCACCCTATTTTCTGTCTTAATTGATTTGCCTACTCCACAAACCTAATAAAAACAGAAAATACAATAAGATTTTGTAACTGTTTTATTTCACTGAACATAATGTCTTCAAGGCACATCCAGGCTGTGGCATGTGTCTGAATTTTCTTCCTTTTAAAATAATTTTTTAAAAAGAATATTCTTCCTTTTTTAAGTGATTCATAGTCTGTGGTATGTATAGACAGATTTTTTCTTATATTATTTTGCTTTCTTGCACACTTTGGCTATTGTGATGAGAGCAGCCTGGCAGTGAATGGCCAAGACCAGTTCCCCTGAGGTCACCTGTGCTGTCAGCCTGGAGAGGATCCCCTGTGCTCTTCCCCAGATGCCCATCTCCATCAGCAACTCTGATGACTCTAAAGCCCTCTGGTCACATGCTCAGTCTGAAGCTCCCTACTCCCTCCCACTGATCCTGTGCAAAGCGACGAGGACAGGCAGGCAGGTTGCTGCAGCCATCCTGGGTCCTTCTCTTGTGATGCCGGGGTCAAGTGGAGCCCAAGTTTATCGTCATTGAATCTTTAGGATCTCCACATGGGGTGGTCTCAGCTCACGTCCCTGGATTGAAGTCTTGCTGCATCCTCACCTTGATTTGAGTCTGCAGCTCCCGTGGTTGCTCTCCCTGAGCTTGTATTTATTGAGTCCATGGTGGTCTGGCGTCTGTTAGGCATTCTCGGCAGAGGACCTTCATGACAACTGGACACAGCTCCTCTGGATTAGCTGAGTTCTGCATCTCAGGGTGGTTTTGCTTAACTTCCAGATAAACTCATGTTAGTGGAAGAGAGAAGAATCAGTAGGAGGAGGGTTACTGGGGGAAAAAATGACCTAAAGAAAGAAAAAAGGATCTTTAAAGAAGGAGTGGCATTTACAATAGGCAGTGACAATCCTGGCTTCAATCTTGGCTCCTCCCCTGAGGAGCTGAAAGAAGCCCTTCCTCGCCCCTGCCATCAGCTGCTGCTGCTGCTGCTGCTAAGTCACTTCAGTCGTGTCCGACTCTGTGTGACCCCATAGACAGCAGCCCACCAGGCTCCCCCGTCCCTGGGATTCTCCAGGCAAGAACACTGGAGTGGGTTGCCATTTCCTTCTCCAATGCATGAAAGAGAAAAGTGAAAGTGAAGTCGCTCAGTCGTGTCCGACCCTTAGCGACCCCATGGACTGCAGCCTACCAGGCTCCTCCATCCATGGGATTTTCTAGGCAAGAGTACTGGAGTGGCTTGCCATTGCCTTCTCCTACCTTCCTGCAAAAATCAGGTCAGATTCCTGGTCTGTGTTCCGGGGTAATTGTTAGACCAAACTGTAGAGTGCGGTCCTCATGGAGTAACACCCATCACTCCTCTGTCCCTCCCTCTAAGATGGGGAAGCTGACCATGATGACTGGGGCCATTTTCTGGGGAAGCACCCCTGATGAAAGGGCAGGTGGGCCTCCATAGGTGGTCCAGCCCCACTGCTGTCCTTGTGGTGGGGGCAAAAAAGAAAAGTCCACCAGGACTCTCAGGCAGTAGGACCTTTTCTTCTGTTTCTTTATCTGAAAAATGGACCCGACACTTCCTAGTGCTGATGTGAGAGTAAAGCAGGAAAGGTGTGGACAGAGCCTGCCAGAGGGTGGCTAATGCTCAGCCCTCCAGATGCCTTCGCTCTTTGCTCAGGAACCAAACAGAAAATGAGACTGGTTCTCTGTTGCTGACTTTTCAGTTGCCAGATCACCAGCCTTCCGGGAAAGGTCCTCCGTTTCGAGAAAAGAAACTGTGCAGCAACTAAAAATAACCCAGGGTAGAAAGTAGCAGCATGCTCTCAGCCCTTCCCATACACGGTGTATTCATCCGAATGACCTTGACCACTAAGGCTGGGCCTCCTCAGGCGAGTTGCTGGGACCTGAAGGCACTAGGTCTGTGCCTGTCAGCAGGGCCAAGTCTAGAAGGACTTGATCAAAAGGAGTGGGGGTGGGGCGTGGACAGAGAGGCTGAGGGGTGGCCTTCGGCCCCTCTCCCAGGTACCAAGGGAGCAGAGCAGGGACAGGGGACTCTGCAGGGGAGGTCCTGGAAGACTTCTCAGAGGAGGTGAAGCCAGACTTTGGCTTTACAGGGTGAGTATGGTTTCTCCAGGTTCGATGCAGCAGGTGTCCCTGGCAGAAGGACCTGCATGAACAAACCCTAGAGGCCACGTGGATGTGACCTTCAGCAGCAGCAGTGTGACCAGTATGCGGTGAGGAGCTGGTGTGTTCTGGAACTGCGCCACGTGCTGGTGGCCTGAGGGTGAATACAGCAGGCAGGCTGGTGAGTGGGTGGGTGGGGAGGGCTGAGGGGGTGGAAAGACGGCCATGGGGTGGGGGAGTGGTTGGCCAAGGGACTCACGGTGTGTAGGTGGCAGGTCTCCTTCAAGGAGCCGAGGCAAGATGGGCTGTGTCAGAGGACGTGGGATGTCAGGGCTGGGGTTGATTCTCTAAGGGGGCAGTAGGAGGGTGGAAATAGGTCTGGGTGGGGCCTGTGGGCAGGGTGTTGGTAACTTGAGCCACTCAGAAATGAGGGTTTCACTTTCCCTTTTGGTTCTCCCAATATATCTGGACCAGAAGGTGTGCGTGGTTTATTGCAGAGACACACAGAAGGCGGCTGCACGCAGAGCTGAGAACAACTGGATCTTGTTCACACTCAGCCAGAGGAAGACCCCGGGTAAGCAGTGGGTAGGACCGCTGCCCATCTCCCCATCCTCAGGACGACTGTCTGAGAAAACCTTGATTATCACTGGTTGACAAAAGAAGGGAAATGGAAGCTCAGAGAGGTGAGACCATGGCCCGAAGGACAGAGCGTGGATGTGGAAGCAGCGGTATCTGACGGATTCCTCCCACCCTCGGGCCCCCTAAACAGTGCAGAGGGAGGTAGACGCCTGCTCAGGTGGTCTCAGCGTGGGATGTGGACCCCTGAGACATGAGCAGTGACCCAGAAGGAAGCTGTATGTTGTGGGTGCTGAGTCCTTTGGGAAGTCTCAAGAAAGTCGAGGGGGATAGAGGACGGCAGGGGGGCTAGAATCCTTCCTCCTTGTGGCCTGGCCACCTTGAGTCTGCCCCTGGGTGCTGTGCTGGGGCTGATGGGGGCAAACGGTTCCTTTTGAGACACAAGGAATCAGGTTTCATCACCCACCCTGTCTCTGAGTGCCCGCTCCATGCCAGGCCCTGGGGCAAAACGCAGGCCTGAGGGAGGAAGGACAGGAGACCAAGTGGGGAGACGCAGGCCTTGCTGCACAACGCCCACATCATGATACAGGTTTCACAATCTAAGACAAGAAGCCAAACTGAGGATACATCAGTGTAACAAGAGGGGCGTGAGATTAGATCTGTGTGTTTATAAAGGTGGAGACACACCTAGACATTTCTGGGTTATTAAACTCATGTGCCACTCCCCTCCCTTACACACCCAGGTCAGAAGGTCTGGACGTGGCCTCCATCTGTCCACGGAGAGCTGTGTGACCCTGGGCAAGTTGCCTCCCCGGGAATTGTTTGTTCACATCTCTTACCCATTTGTGAAAAACTGCATTCAGTCTTTTCATGTGGATTTTAGGCGCTCTTTGTGTTGGGAATGCTCATCTTTGTCCACTATAAATATTGCAGACAGTGTCTTCTGGTCTCTCATTATTTCTGAATTGGTTTGTGGCATCCTTTTGAAAATTTAGTCTTTAAGGGGTCTAATAAATCAGACCTTCCTTATGGCTCCAGCAATTGTGTCTTGATGAGAATGGTTTCCCAACTCAAAATTATTGTTAACATTTTTTTCCAGTAAGCTTGCATTTCTTTTCCTTTTCCATTTTCATTTAGATCCTCTGGAATTGATTGGTGATTACAATCTTATTGTTTCTTCCTCTTTCTCTTCACCCCTCTTCATTTTTTTCCTTCTTCTCCTTCTCCTCATTCAAGCAGGACATGTTTAAGGGGTACTTTTCTCGGTAGGAGTAGCACACCCATTTCTGTGCTTTCAAAAGTGCCTCCATTGCAGTCAGGAAATGACTCCACGCTTCTGCCCTCAAAGTCCCAGGCAGCAGTTTGGGAGCAGAGAGCGAGAGACTGGAGGAAGCTGGGCCCCACCCCCAGACCGACCTGGACTGGACATCCTGTGGGAGGGGAGGCTTAGGAATGTCCTGCTCAAGTCTTCAAGTCTCAGGATAGTATATCAGATTTCAGGTAGGCCTCGTGTTTTGCCACAGTTCTCTCTTCCTCTTTCTCCTCTTATAATAACACCATGGCTAGAGTAAGGGGACATGAAGAAATGCAGGTGTTTCCTGCTACCTGAGAGTACAGTGTTCATACCAAAGCTTTCTTAAACCAAGATGGTGGAGAGCATAGACCATGTAGGTCTCACATCCTCTTTTACTGGCAGAGGGTGATCTTCTGGAAAGCGTGGGATGCCCGTAAATGGAAACGCTCAGAAATCTGATGGCACTCTCTATCAGAAAGAGCTTGTATGAAGACAGACCAGGAATACAAATGGAATTACTCAACGGTAGGTAAAAGAGTTGTAGTGCTATGTCTCTGAGAATCTGGTGGTTTCCTGCCCCAGTAAGAGGTCCCACGCCTCGTGTTTTAGCCAGGCTGTGCCCGGGCAGCTGAAGGGCCCAGAAGCCCTGAAGCAGGAGGAGCGCAGAGAAGAGACAGAGCCCCCTCCCAGTGCTGGGAGCTGAAGAAACGCCACACAAATAGCCCCACAGGCAGGAAAGTACAAGAGTCCAAGGGGGACTGGAAGGGAAATAGAGGAAGACAGCAGGGGAGGAAGCCTTTGAGACGGGCCTCCAAGTGCAAGTAACATTTCACCTGGCAAGGCACGTGGGGAAAGGCCTTGGAGGGGAAGCCTGAGCGAAGGCCTGAGGCTGGGGGAACCAGAGTCCAGGCAGCTGGGAGTCCTCCAGGCCCCTCAACCAGGCCCTGTGGAGTCAGGAGGGTGAGTGAGACAGAGTTGGAGCCTGAGGAGGGCCTGGTGACGGGCTAAGGACTTGAATTTGACACTGCCTTTACCCCTCCTATCCCTGCCCATGGAGTGAGCTGTACCACGTGGAGGAAGAGGTTTGGAAGCATCTGTGTCTGCCCACGTGGAGGGAAGGGCTCTGGGTCTGGCCATGCAGTTGGGCAGGGACAGGATTCTCTAGGGTCCTCCCCTCTCCCACTGGCAGCCTTTCCAGTTAGTGACCAATCAGAGGCTAACAGAGGAGGACACCCAGATAGGAATCCAGCAGAAGGGAGAACCATCCAGCATCCACAGCCAGCGGAGGCCCCAGACAAGGGTCAGGACCAGGACAAGAACGGCAGGGCAGGATGGAAGAATAAGTCGTGGGGCTTGACGCATTTTCAAGTGTTTGGCGTCATCAGGACCAGCCCTTTCTGCCTCACCCTCCTCCTCTCTCTGCTTGGCTGTTGGTCCTTGTGTTCCCAATTTCAACTGGCCGCCCTGGCTCCTGGGCTCCTGCAGCTTCGAGGCAGAGAAGGAGGCAGGGGACCAGCCAGCTCTCCTCCCCACGTGCCTGGAGACGGGCTTGTCTGTGTCAATTCTCTCCCATCCACAAAGTCAGTGTCCACAGCCTCCGTCACCAGGCATACTCCCTAGTAACCAAGCTGATGGTTACTTTTCTTGAGGGGAACCCTGGGCATTGCAGAGGGACGGTGATAGAAAGATTCTGGGATCGGGGCTCAGGTTAGGGAGTTTGGGGGAAACTCTAAGGAAGTTGGGCCACTCTAGATGGGGTGCTGTAGAGAATGGCAGGGGCAGTTTTCCCAATGATTGTCTCAGTAACTCTTATCTCCTGAGAGTGGAGACAGAGCAAGGATAACGGTGCAATTGGTAAATAAGGAGCAGTCATGATTTTCAGCAAAGCGAGGGAGTGTGAAGACCTTGGGTTCCTGTTGCCGCCATCCCTGCTTTTTATTTATTATTTTTGTTAGCAGCAAAGTGAGAAGCAGCCGGGTATGGGATCTTGAGCCCAGGGAGTGGGGTGGGACCCAGTTCTCCATGAACAAGGTTTCTGACCTTGGACAAATTACAGAACATCTATGCTTCAGCTTCCTTAGCTGTAAACGGGGATACAGCGGTACACACCTCCTGGTTACCAGAACAATATGGATTATAATTTATAAAGTCTTAGAGTAACTACCAATGTGGAGCAAAATCAGAAATACAAGCCACTCTCATGAGTAGCTGTTACTGGAACTACAAGGCCGTTTACTATCATTTCAGTCAGGTCTTAGGAAGAATACTTAAATAAGTACTCTTTTGCCTTCTTAAAATACTGCCTCAGTGTAATTAACACGCTTTCTTTTCTCGTCTCCCAACAAAAGATAGTCACAGCAGAAACCAAAAGAAGTTCTCTCTCTATAAAGATCTGCTATTAAAACAAGAACAGAGATGAGACAAAGGATGGACAGCATCACATATGATATGTGTGAATGTAACTTTGTGCAGTTTCTTTGCATCACAAAGTAGCTTAAGTATGAAAAAATGTTAGGTGTTGATACCCTTGGATCCAGTCATTCTACTTCTAGAAATAGCGTAATGAAAGAATTTTAAATGTAGGCAAAGTTTTCTACAACAAGAGTGTTCTTTGCACTATTATTTACATAAAGAATTAAAAACAGCCTGAAGTCCAACCATCAGGAATGGACAGCAAAGACGACACCATTCCGGTCCTCCACTGACCAGGGCAGGACTGCAGGGATTGGAGTGGGGCTGGTGGGACTCCAGAAAAAAGGTTTGTGGGCTGAAGGCTATTGCAGAAGGGAGGAAGATGTGGGCTGTGGGAACTACAGCAGCAGGGACTTGATCAAGGCAGAGACTCGAGCATAGGGTGCATGACATCATTTTGCAATAAAAAGAGTCATTTTCCGATTAACATACATCCACAAATAGACATTTTTTACATTAAATCAAGTAGAGCATAGTCATCAGAAACCTGGGATTTGGATCAAAAAGCCTTGGGTTCCAGGCCGGGCTCCAGCAGGAATGTGAAAACTCAGACTGACCTAAGTGTAGGTGAGTTTCAGGAGCCTGCATGTCATACACAGTGGGTCTATATCACCTATAACCAATTAGTAACACAAGTGTTCCCAGTTCAGTTCAGTTCAGTCGCTCAGTTGTGTCCGACTCTCTGCGACCCCATGAATCACAGCACGCCAGGCCTCCCTGTCCATCACCAACTCCCGGAGTTCACTCAAACTCATGTCCATCCAGTTAGTGATGTCATCCAGCCATCTCATTCTCTGTCGTCCCCTTCTTCTCCCACCCCCAACCTTTCCCAGCATCAGAGTCTTTTCCAGTGAGTCAGCTCGTCGCATGAGGTGACCAAAGTATTGCAGTTTCAGCTTTAGCATCAGTCCTTTCAATGAACACCCAGGACTGATCTCCTTTAGAATGGACTGGTTGGATCTCCTTGCAGTACAAGGGACTCTCAAGAGTCTTCTCCAGCACCACAGTTCAAAAGCATCAATTCTTCGGCGATCAGCTTTCTTCACAGTCCAACTCTCACATCCATACATGACCACGGGAAAAACCATAGCCTTGACTAGATGGACCTTTGTTTTCCAAGTGATGTCTCTGCTTTTTAATATACTATCAAGGTTGGTCATAACTTTGCTTCCAAGGAGTAAGCGTCTTTTAATTTCATGGCTGCAATCAGCATCTGCAGTGATTTTGGAGCCCAAAAAAATAAAGTCTGATACTGTTTCCACTGTTTTTCCATCTATTTCCCATGAAGTGATGGGACCAGATGCCATGATCTTTGTTTTCTGAATGTTGAGCTTCAAGCCAACCTTTTCACTCTCCTCGTTCACTTTCATCAAGAGGCTTTTTAGTTCCTCTTCACTTTCTGCCATAAGGGTGGTGTCATCTGCATATCTGAGGTTACTGATATTTCTCCCAGCAATCTTGATTCCAACTTGTGCTTCTTCCAGCCCAGCGTTCCTCATGATGTACTCTGTTCAAGTGTTCCCAGTCTCATGTAATTTCGAGAATATTCCCTTCCTACCTGTTCTTCTGTCTCTGATTTTATTGCTCCTATAACTTCACAGATGGCTGTCTCCCCTCTGATTATCCTCTCCTTGTGCCCCAACAGGAGAGAAGGGCTCTGACTGGGAAGGACGGCGGGAGGATGAGTAAATTTCCTTAACAAAAGATCTGCAGAGCCCAGGGGACAGAGAACCACACTGGGTTAAGTCCACGGTGGCACTGGTGGCCGGCCCAGGGGAAACCACCCAGGAGCTTGGCCCTTGCTGCTCTGTACAGCCTCTGCTCATGAGTGATCAAGCCCACAATCTGTTTTCTCTTCCCCAAGGGTGAAACGACACCTTCCAGCCTGACACAGGCGGGTGAGCTGAAGGGAGATCTCTGAGACCCTGCTCCTGACACCATGAGCTCAGAAGATCTCAGGACCTGCTCAGGTAGTCAGCCACCTCGTCTCTGGCAGGTTCTTACTTGTGAGCCAGGATTGAGGGTGGTGGCTCCAGGCCAAATTAACCTGCCGAGTAATCAGGAACCAAGAAAGGCGTGGATAAGCATCCCCCAGAGAGGCAATGGGGAGTCCCCTAACACTGGCGGTCTGTCCCCACAGACTCTGTCCTGGTCCTCTCCTCGGAGCCACAGCCAAGATGCTAAGTTCCTCCCCCTGCCTCCTGACCCCCGGCTAATGACTCAGACGTGAGACCAGGACAGCCAATGGAGTGGGGTGGGCACAGCAGAGGAATTCCCCAAGGCCATGTGGGACAGGGAGAGGAGGTCCCCTGCAGCTTCTCCTGCCCTCGCCCTTGGTCCACACTCCTTCTGCTCCCAGACCCTGGGTGTCAGCACAGAAGCAGTTTCCTCCACCTCTCGCCCTGCTGCCCACCCAGCTGCTCTGTGAGGGTCAGCGGACTCTAAACTAAACCCCAATCTAGCCTTTGCTGCCTCCCATACCTGCCTCCCAGCTCTGGAGCACCTTCCCTGACCTAACCTGTAAAATGAGAAGAATATTTCCCTATGTTGTGATGAGGATCAAACATGTGTATCCGTGGCCTGGGCCAGGGCCTACCACATAGGTCCTGCCTAGTGTGGTGCTGTCCTCTCTCCCTGGAATGTGTTAGTTCCAAGTAGAAACCTCTCCCCTTCTCTGGAATCCCCTCCCCCGTGCTGTGCTGGGGCACCTGCCCAGGGCTCCAAAATAGAAACACCTGATTACCAGGTGACTGCCTCAGGCAGGTGCTAGCTCTATTGTTCTCAAACTCCCATGCAGACGCCCAGGTGCTCCGTTATTCCTCCACCCACACCGACCCTAATCAATCAACACCCAGATCTAGTGCTGTGGGTTCCCCTCCATGGGAGCCCTGAGTTCATTTCTCCCTTAGAGATGCTGAGAAAAAGAAAACCTAAGAACACCTAACACTTCAGGGAAGAGAGATAGAGGAAGAGATCTGTCGTATCTTCATTTAATAAGGACACTGATATCACTGAATTAAGGCCCCACACTTAAGGCCTCACTTCACCTAGCTACTGCCTTAAAGCCCCTATCCTGTAATGCAGTCACCGCAGAGTGGGAGGGTCTGGGCGTTAACTTATGAATTGGGGCTGGTGCATACAGTCCACCTGAGACCCCAGATAAATCCATCAACAGCATGCAGATGAGTGCTGCTCAGAAAGGGGGAACTTTTACCACTCACACTCGATACCATTTACATCACACCATAGTTTATTGGAATCTTCAATTTTATTTTTCTGTCTAGAGAGCCAAAGCTTTTATACGGATGTCACTGAGTATGTCCAGGAGAGTGTGAGATGGGAAAAACTGCTATTCCTGCTCGCTGAAGACATACCCTGGGAGAATTTTGTGACCAAGGCAGATTTGTCCAGGCAACCAAGCAGGTACACCAGGAATGTCACCAACTTGCCCCAGGAAGATTCTCCCATGCTAGTTTCCTCCACGCAGATCCTATGTTTGGGGTCGAGGATGTTCCTCCCCAAGCCCTATGTGGAATGTTTCCTCCGTGTTATTTGTTGGCAGTGAATGACATTGGGTTGAGAAGAGACTAAACCGGCAAGGAAGGGCAGGTAATATGACCTCGGACAAGTTACTGAACTACTCTATGCTTCATCGTGTGTTCAGTGTTATTGTGAGGACACTGAGATTATGCACGCAAGTGCTTTTCACTATTGCTGACACAGAGTAGGTGCTCAATTAATGTTAATTTCAAAATAAGCTTGTTGGGATGAATCAGGGACCTTTATCCTGGAGATGAGAAACAAGAAGTTCTTCCTTTGGCTCAAGCCAGAAAATCCTGATCCGAACATCATTTTGTGTTTCTGGGGTTTCCAACTAGAACTCTTTCATTCCCCATCTTAGGAATTATACCAACACTGCAGGTTCCTGCTAGCCAATAAGGCAGAGAGGCTGGAGGGGAACTGGCTGGACCTGGTGGGATCCTGGATCTAGCACTGTCCAACTCTGGGCCTGTAGGTTTAAGACTTTGAGTGTCAGATTTGTTATGTGTCCAGTGGGAATAGCAATTCAATCTGATGGATTGTGGTGATGGCCTCAGAGTGAACTGCAGAGTCAGAGGTGGGGAACCAAGTCCAATCATCTCGTCCAAATGCCCAGGGAGGCCTAGACCAGGGTCAGACCCAGGGGTCAGGGTGGAGCAGAGGGTCCATGTTGGAGGACTAGTAGGCAGGCTTGGGGAGCAGGGCCAGGACTAGAGTGAAGAGAGTAGGCCCCAAGGACACAGAACTGAAGGGGCTGTGACCCTAGCACAGATCCTAGGAGTGGGAGAGGGAACATATCTTCCCTTCCTGACGGGATCCCAACAAGTTGGGCTAGAGGGCCCTGGGTGACCGTGTCCTCCACACCCTGCCTGGGACCTGGCTTCTCACTCCATCTGGGAGTGAGAAGTCTCACTAGTCTCTTCTAGTCTACGTGGAGCCTCCCTGTCAGTGGGAAGGCCGTGTGGCTCAGTGAGCCCTCCAGGGTCATCATAAGTGGCTGCGATTATGTGTCATTTGAGGGATTCTGAGGAACCTCACATATCCCCACCAAAGAGGAGAACACCTCCTCCACCAGCTGTGCAAGTGCCGGTCTCTTCAGGCTCAGCCATTCGGATGGGTGTTTTCTCAAGTCTCCTGAATCTTTAGAGGTTCCATAAAGTTGCACACAGCCTTAGGGTACAGGCTCATGAAGCTGTCACAAATTAAGATGAGACCCCTGAGAGGTCAGGGGTGCTGGGTGCTGGGTCAGGAGTCAGTGAGGTGGGCTGGAGGGGCCACGGGGAACAGGGCTCACAGCACATCTCCTGCTTCTCAGTCAATATGGGCAGTGGACAGACCCAGTGTCTTTCTCTTGAGAAGGCCAAGGGTATCAGGCTTGGATGAGAGCAGATGCCAGGCAAAATGATCGTTAAGGGTCCTTCTAGCTGTGTTTTGATAAAAAATAAAATTCTAGGCACACAGTAGGCCAATATGAAAAGTATGAGAACACAGTCGTGGGACTGTCCTTAGATTTCCCATCATGGGCCAATTTGGGGCATCCCACAACCACCCTCAGATTCTAGAACTCAATAGAAGGATGCACAGACTCACTTAAAGCTTCAGGATGCCAATTATGGTTTATTACAGGGAAGGATGCAGTTTCCCATCAGCCACAGGGCAGAGTCTGAGCAGGTTTCACACACGAAGCATCCGTTGTCCCCAGGATGCATTACTGTCCTGGATTCAGTGGGGCAGGACATGTGGAACAGTGCCCGCCAGGGTCGCTCACCCTATTTAACATCAAATCACTCTGACCTGTCATCTCCAGCCCCTCCCAAGGTCAGACTAATGCCCTAAAGCCCAGCTCCTCCAGAGGTCAGAACTGATACCACACGACCCGGAGGCCCATCACATGTCAACTTGTCAGACTGTCCAGTGGCCAAAGTATCAGGCAGACGAGGACATTCTTATCAGCCTGAATTTTCTTGGGGCCTAGGGACCACATCCTAGCAGCCAAGAGCAAAGAACGAGTGGACTCCTCACTATACACTAAGGTCCTTGAATGAAGGGTTTTCTGCTCTAATCCCACTTCTCTTTGTTTATCTGTGAAGTTCCCATTTTACACACATTCTGGAAGTGATGGTATTGGTCTACCTTTGAGGTGTCTAGATCAAATATCTCTCTGAACTTAAAGGTATCCTAAGATGACCTTCGCTTATTTATGCCATGATTGAATATGTACATGGAGCTCTGCTAACTGCTAAGTCACTTTAGTCGTGTCCGACTCTGTGTGACCCCATAGACGGAAGCCCACCAGGCTCCCCCATCCCTGGGATTCTCCAGGCAAGAACACTGGAGTGGGTTGCCATTTCCTTCTCCATGGAGCACTAAAAATATCTAAATAAGGGTTTAAGGTTGGAAAAGTTTTTACATTAGTAAAATTCTAGTGATTTACAATAAAATCTCTGTGGTTTATGCAGGATAGAGCTTGTTGAGCCTGTTTCACAGACAAGCTGTCTTTCTAAGGCTTTACTGTTCATTGTTACAGGGAAGAGGAATATGCACTACGAGAATATCTGAGCAAGCTGCAAACAGTCTTGGCCAGGGAGGACCAAGACAGCCTCCAAAAATGCCAGCAGGAAAAGGAGAGGTTTTTGAAGGAGTTTCCTCGGGTAAAACAGGAGCTGGAGGAGAACATAAAAAAGCTCCGTGAGCTCGCAGACAGCGTTGACAAGGTGCACAGGGACTGCACCATCTCCAATGTGGTAGCCTCCTCCACCGGCGTTGTGTCTGGTGCCCTGGGCATCCTTGGCCTGGTTCTGGCTCCCTTTACAGCAGGCCTCAGTCTGGGACTCTCAGCCACTGGAATAGGGCTGGGAGCAGCCGCTGCTGTAACAGGTTTGTCCACCATGGTGGTGGAAAGTGTAAACACGTCATCAGCAGAAACCCAGGCCAGTCGCCTTGACACAGCCGAAATAAAACCCTATAAAGGGCATCTCTACAAAGTTAAAGACTTTGGGAGGCATATTCGTGCCATCAGGGTGGCGAGAGGCAACCCTCAATTAGTAGCCACTGCTCAGCGCTACATAACCAACGGGCAAGTCTCTGTCCAAAGTGCCCAACAGGTGAGAAGACATTTCCGAGGCACAGCTCTGGCAGCGACTAGAACAGCCCGCATCGGGAGTGGAGTGGTGTCAGGTTTATTCATGGCACTGGACGTGTACTCCCTGGTGAAAGATGCACAGCACTTGCAGGAGGGGGCAAAGACAGCATCGGCTGAGAACATGAGGCAGAAAGCCCAGGAGCTGGAGATGAAGTTGGAGGAGCTCACCTGGATCTATGAGTGTCTGCAAAAGGGCCCGACTGGGCCACCCCTAGAGCAACGCAGGGACCAGGGACATGGGCAGGATCAAGGGGAGAAACCGCTTATTTTGGACTGAAGAAGACGCTGAGGGCAGAATAAGGGAGAGACAGGGAGACTAGCCATGAGAGGCCAGGAATAGGCGAGCTTTGAAAGTGGGAGAAAGAAAAAGAGTTAGGATTGTAGAGACCCAGCACAAGTAGCAGGGGCTCCTCTATCGCCCTCCCCAGGCTTTGACATTCCAGCAAGAAGGGTTTCCCCCTGGTGATGGGCTCTAGCCCTACTTCGCCAGCATCAACTCACCTGTGAACTCAGTAGGTAGTGACTTGTTTGTTTCCGTGTTTTATTAAAGTAGAGTTGATTTACAATATTGTATTAGTTTCAGGTGTACAGCAAAGTGATTCAATTATCTGCGTATCTCTGCACATATTATCCTTTTTAAATTTTTTATAAGTGCTTCAGTTCAGTTCAGTCGTTCAGTCATGTCTGACTCTTTGCGACCCCACGGAATGCATCTTGCCAGGCCTCCCTATCTATCATCAACTCGCGGAGTTCACTCAAACTCATGTCCATTGAGTCGGCGATGCCATCGAACCAGCTCATCCTCTGTCCTCCCCTTATCCTGCCGCCTTCAATCTTTCCCAGCATCAGGGTCTTTTCAAATGAGTCAGCTCCTCGCATCAGGTGGCCAAAGTATTGGAGTTTCACTTTCAGCATCAGTCCTTCCAATGAATATTCAGGACTGATTTCCTTCAGGATGGACTGGTTGGATCTCCTTGCACTCCAAGGAACTCTCAAGAGTCGTCTACAACACCGCAGTTCAAAAGCATCAATTCTTCAGCTTTCAGCCTTCTTTATGGTCCAACTGTCATGTTCATACATGACTACTGCAACAATCACAGCTTTGACTATATGGCGCTTTGTCGGCAAAGTGAGTCTCTGCTTTTTAATACACTGTAGAGGTTGACTATAACTTTTCTTCCAAGAAGCAAATGTCTTTTAATTTCATGGCTGCAGTCACCATCTACAGTGATTTGGAGCCCAAGATAATGAAGTCTGTCACTGCTTCCATTTTATCCCCATCGAGGAGGGCTGCATGATGCCAAATTCTCTCCCCACTCATGGAATATGAGAGATGTGGGACACAGCAGAGTGGGCCCCAGAGTCTCTGTGAAGGAAGAGTTCAGGCAGCTTTCCCCATGAGGTGGGGCTGTTCCAGAAGTGAGCTGACACTTGATACCAGTTGCAGAGGATCCCCATTGGCCCCACCAGACTCAGCTCTCTGTGGCCCCTAAGGACTCGGGCCTTGAGCTCACTTCTTTGACAAGAGGTAATTGATGTTTATGACTCATCTGAAGCTAACAGGGAGCATTTATGGAAGGAAAGTACATTTTTAGATTACTGGAAGCTTTAAGGATTTTCTCCCTCTAGGGAAACTGCATGGAGAAGGAAATGGTAACCCACTCCAATATTCTTGCCTGGAGAATCCCCTGGACGGAGAAGCCTGGTAGGCTACAGTCCACGGGGTGGCAAAAAGTCGGACACGACTGAGCGACGGAACGGAACGGAAGGAAACTGCATAGTCCAAAAAACAGACCGACCAGCCAATTTCCCCATTTGGGGGCGAGTCTGAGCCTTAGTTTTCTCAGATGACATTGAGACAGTAAATGTTTTCATCACAGGGCTGTGGTAGCTTGCACAATGGTGTGTGTGAAAGTGTTTTACAGACTTCAAAGTGTTCAGGTGCTATGTTTTCCCACAAAGGTTCAGCTTTTTAACAAATTTTCAATTTTGAAAATCATCAAATTTACCATTTTACCCATTTTAAGTGTACAGTTCAGTGGTATTAAGGACACTCACATCATTGTACAACCAGCATCACCATCCATCCACAGAATGCTTTACATCAAAAATGAAACTGTCCCAATTGTATTAATACCTCATTCTCCTCCCTCTCCACCCCTGGCAAGCACCAGCATACCCCTGATTTTTATGAACTTGACTCCTATCAGGACCTCATATGAGTGGAATCATACAATATTTGTCCTTTGTGACGGGATTTTTTTTTCTTTCTTTTTTACTTCCTGTGGTAAAATATACACAACATAAAATTCACCACTAAACCATTTCTAAGTGCACAGGCGAGTGGTATCAATGCATCATATGTTGTGCAGCCACCACCCCATCCATCTCCATATCCTTTCTCCTGAAACCTGAGCTCCACTAGACCAGACCTCCCGCTCCCTCTCCCAAAGCCCCTGACAACCACCACCCTATTTTCTGTCTTAATTGATTTGCCTACTCCACAAACCTAATAAAAACAGAAAATACAATAAGATTTTGTAACTGTTTTATTTCACTGAACATAATGTCTTCAAGGCACATCCAGGCTGTGGCATGTGTCTGAATTTTCTTCCTTTTAAAATAATTTTTTAAAAAGAATATTCTTCCTTTTTTAAGTGATTCATAGTCTGTGGTATGTATAGACAGATTTTTTCTTATATTATTTTGCTTTCTTGCACACTTTGGCTATTGTGATGAGAGCAGCCTGGCAGTGAATGGCCAAGACCAGTTCCCCTGAGGTCACCTGTGCTGTCAGCCTGGAGAGGATCCCCTGTGCTCTTCCCCAGATGCCCATCTCCATCAGCAACTCTGATGACTCTAAAGCCCTCTGGTCACATGCTCAGTCTGAAGCTCCCTACTCCCTCCCACTGATCCTGTGCAAAGCGACGAGGACAGGCAGGCAGGTTGCTGCAGCCATCCTGGGTCCTTCTCTTGTGATGCCGGGGTCAAGTGGAGCCCAAGTTTATCGTCATTGAATCTTTAGGATCTCCACATGGGGTGGTCTCAGCTCACGTCCCTGGATTGAAGTCTTGCTGCATCCTCACCTTGATTTGAGTCTGCAGCTCCCGTGGTTGCTCTCCCTGAGCTTGTATTTATTGAGTCCATGGTGGTCTGGCGTCTGTTAGGCATTCTCGGCAGAGGACCTTCATGACAACTGGACACAGCTCCTCTGGATTAGCTGAGTTCTGCATCTCAGGGTGGTTTTGCTTAACTTCCAGATAAACTCATGTTAGTGGAAGAGAGAAGAATCAGTAGGAGGAGGGTTACTGGGGGAAAAAATGACCTAAAGAAAGAAAAAAGGATCTTTAAAGAAGGAGTGGCATTTACAATAGGCAGTGACAATCCTGGCTTCAATCTTGGCTCCTCCCCTGAGGAGCTGAAAGAAGCCCTTCCTCGCCCCTGCCATCAGCTGCTGCTGCTGCTGCTGCTAAGTCACTTCAGTCGTGTCCGACTCTGTGTGACCCCATAGACAGCAGCCCACCAGGCTCCCCCGTCCCTGGGATTCTCCAGGCAAGAACACTGGAGTGGGTTGCCATTTCCTTCTCCAATGCATGAAAGAGAAAAGTGAAAGTGAAGTCGCTCAGTCGTGTCCGACCCTTAGCGACCCCATGGACTGCAGCCTACCAGGCTCCTCCATCCATGGGATTTTCTAGGCAAGAGTACTGGAGTGGCTTGCCATTGCCTTCTCCTACCTTCCTGCAAAAATCAGGTCAGATTCCTGGTCTGTGTTCCGGGGTAATTGTTAGACCAAACTGTAGAGTGCGGTCCTCATGGAGTAACACCCATCACTCCTCTGTCCCTCCCTCTAAGATGGGGAAGCTGACCATGATGACTGGGGCCATTTTCTGGGGAAGCACCCCTGATGAAAGGGCAGGTGGGCCTCCATAGGTGGTCCAGCCCCACTGCTGTCCTTGTGGTGGGGGCAAAAAAGAAAAGTCCACCAGGACTCTCAGGCAGTAGGACCTTTTCTTCTGTTTCTTTATCTGAAAAATGGACCCGACACTTCCTAGTGCTGATGTGAGAGTAAAGCAGGAAAGGTGTGGACAGAGCCTGCCAGAGGGTGGCTAATGCTCAGCCCTCCAGATGCCTTCGCTCTTTGCTCAGGAACCAAACAGAAAATGAGACTGGTTCTCTGTTGCTGACTTTTCAGTTGCCAGATCACCAGCCTTCCGGGAAAGGTCCTCCGTTTCGAGAAAAGAAACTGTGCAGCAACTAAAAATAACCCAGGGTAGAAAGTAGCAGCATGCTCTCAGCCCTTCCCATACACGGTGTATTCATCCGAATGACCTTGACCACTAAGGCTGGGCCTCCTCAGGCGAGTTGCTGGGACCTGAAGGCACTAGGTCTGTGCCTGTCAGCAGGGCCAAGTCTAGAAGGACTTGATCAAAAGGAGTGGGGGTGGGGCGTGGACAGAGAGGCTGAGGGGTGGCCTTCGGCCCCTCTCCCAGGTACCAAGGGAGCAGAGCAGGGACAGGGGACTCTGCAGGGGAGGTCCTGGAAGACTTCTCAGAGGAGGTGAAGCCAGACTTTGGCTTTACAGGGTGAGTATGGTTTCTCCAGGTTCGATGCAGCAGGTGTCCCTGGCAGAAGGACCTGCATGAACAAACCCTAGAGGCCACGTGGATGTGACCTTCAGCAGCAGCAGTGTGACCAGTATGCGGTGAGGAGCTGGTGTGTTCTGGAACTGCGCCACGTGCTGGTGGCCTGAGGGTGAATACAGCAGGCAGGCTGGTGAGTGGGTGGGTGGGGAGGGCTGAGGGGGTGGAAAGACGGCCATGGGGTGGGGGAGTGGTTGGCCAAGGGACTCACGGTGTGTAGGTGGCAGGTCTCCTTCAAGGAGCCGAGGCAAGATGGGCTGTGTCAGAGGACGTGGGATGTCAGGGCTGGGGTTGATTCTCTAAGGGGGCAGTAGGAGGGTGGAAATAGGTCTGGGTGGGGCCTGTGGGCAGGGTGTTGGTAACTTGAGCCACTCAGAAATGAGGGTTTCACTTTCCCTTTTGGTTCTCCCAATATATCTGGACCAGAAGGTGTGCGTGGTTTATTGCAGAGACACACAGAAGGCGGCTGCACGCAGAGCTGAGAACAACTGGATCTTGTTCACACTCAGCCAGAGGAAGACCCCGGGTAAGCAGTGGGTAGGACCGCTGCCCATCTCCCCATCCTCAGGACGACTGTCTGAGAAAACCTTGATTATCACTGGTTGACAAAAGAAGGGAAATGGAAGCTCAGAGAGGTGAGACCATGGCCCGAAGGACAGAGCGTGGATGTGGAAGCAGCGGTATCTGACGGATTCCTCCCACCCTCGGGCCCCCTAAACAGTGCAGAGGGAGGTAGACGCCTGCTCAGGTGGTCTCAGCGTGGGATGTGGACCCCTGAGACATGAGCAGTGACCCAGAAGGAAGCTGTATGTTGTGGGTGCTGAGTCCTTTGGGAAGTCTCAAGAAAGTCGAGGGGGATAGAGGACGGCAGGGGGGCTAGAATCCTTCCTCCTTGTGGCCTGGCCACCTTGAGTCTGCCCCTGGGTGCTGTGCTGGGGCTGATGGGGGCAAACGGTTCCTTTTGAGACACAAGGAATCAGGTTTCATCACCCACCCTGTCTCTGAGTGCCCGCTCCATGCCAGGCCCTGGGGCAAAACGCAGGCCTGAGGGAGGAAGGACAGGAGACCAAGTGGGGAGACGCAGGCCTTGCTGCACAACGCCCACATCATGATACAGGTTTCACAATCTAAGACAAGAAGCCAAACTGAGGATACATCAGTGTAACAAGAGGGGCGTGAGATTAGATCTGTGTGTTTATAAAGGTGGAGACACACCTAGACATTTCTGGGTTATTAAACTCATGTGCCACTCCCCTCCCTTACACACCCAGGTCAGAAGGTCTGGACGTGGCCTCCATCTGTCCACGGAGAGCTGTGTGACCCTGGGCAAGTTGCCTCCCCGGGAATTGTTTGTTCACATCTCTTACCCATTTGTGAAAAACTGCATTCAGTCTTTTCATGTGGATTTTAGGCGCTCTTTGTGTTGGGAATGCTCATCTTTGTCCACTATAAATATTGCAGACAGTGTCTTCTGGTCTCTCATTATTTCTGAATTGGTTTGTGGCATCCTTTTGAAAATTTAGTCTTTAAGGGGTCTAATAAATCAGACCTTCCTTATGGCTCCAGCAATTGTGTCTTGATGAGAATGGTTTCCCAACTCAAAATTATTGTTAACATTTTTTTCCAGTAAGCTTGCATTTCTTTTCCTTTTCCATTTTCATTTAGATCCTCTGGAATTGATTGGTGATTACAATCTTATTGTTTCTTCCTCTTTCTCTTCACCCCTCTTCATTTTTTTCCTTCTTCTCCTTCTCCTCATTCAAGCAGGACATGTTTAAGGGGTACTTTTCTCGGTAGGAGTAGCACACCCATTTCTGTGCTTTCAAAAGTGCCTCCATTGCAGTCAGGAAATGACTCCACGCTTCTGCCCTCAAAGTCCCAGGCAGCAGTTTGGGAGCAGAGAGCGAGAGACTGGAGGAAGCTGGGCCCCACCCCCAGACCGACCTGGACTGGACATCCTGTGGGAGGGGAGGCTTAGGAATGTCCTGCTCAAGTCTTCAAGTCTCAGGATAGTATATCAGATTTCAGGTAGGCCTCGTGTTTTGCCACAGTTCTCTCTTCCTCTTTCTCCTCTTATAATAACACCATGGCTAGAGTAAGGGGACATGAAGAAATGCAGGTGTTTCCTGCTACCTGAGAGTACAGTGTTCATACCAAAGCTTTCTTAAACCAAGATGGTGGAGAGCATAGACCATGTAGGTCTCACATCCTCTTTTACTGGCAGAGGGTGATCTTCTGGAAAGCGTGGGATGCCCGTAAATGGAAACGCTCAGAAATCTGATGGCACTCTCTATCAGAAAGAGCTTGTATGAAGACAGACCAGGAATACAAATGGAATTACTCAACGGTAGGTAAAAGAGTTGTAGTGCTATGTCTCTGAGAATCTGGTGGTTTCCTGCCCCAGTAAGAGGTCCCACGCCTCGTGTTTTAGCCAGGCTGTGCCCGGGCAGCTGAAGGGCCCAGAAGCCCTGAAGCAGGAGGAGCGCAGAGAAGAGACAGAGCCCCCTCCCAGTGCTGGGAGCTGAAGAAACGCCACACAAATAGCCCCACAGGCAGGAAAGTACAAGAGTCCAAGGGGGACTGGAAGGGAAATAGAGGAAGACAGCAGGGGAGGAAGCCTTTGAGACGGGCCTCCAAGTGCAAGTAACATTTCACCTGGCAAGGCACGTGGGGAAAGGCCTTGGAGGGGAAGCCTGAGCGAAGGCCTGAGGCTGGGGGAACCAGAGTCCAGGCAGCTGGGAGTCCTCCAGGCCCCTCAACCAGGCCCTGTGGAGTCAGGAGGGTGAGTGAGACAGAGTTGGAGCCTGAGGAGGGCCTGGTGACGGGCTAAGGACTTGAATTTGACACTGCCTTTACCCCTCCTATCCCTGCCCATGGAGTGAGCTGTACCATGTGGAGGAAGAGGTTTGGAAGCATCTGTGTCTGCCCACGTGGAGGGAAGGGCTCTGGGTCTGGCCATGCAGTTGGGCAGGGACAGGATTCTCTAGGGTCCTCCCCTCTCCCACTGGCAGCCTTTCCAGTTAGTGACCAATCAGAGGCTAACAGAGGAGGACACCCAGATAGGAATCCAGCAGAAGGGAGAACCATCCAGCATCCACAGCCAGCGGAGGCCCCAGACAAGGGTCAGGACCAGGACAAGAACGGCAGGGCAGGATGGAAGAATAAGTCGTGGGGCTTGACGCATTTTCAAGTGTTTGGCGTCATCAGGACCAGCCCTTTCTGCCTCACCCTCCTCCTCTCTCTGCTTGGCTGTTGGTCCTTGTGTTCCCAATTTCAACTGGCCGCCCTGGCTCCTGGGCTCCTGCAGCTTCGAGGCAGAGAAGGAGGCAGGGGACCAGCCAGCTCTCCTCCCCACGTGCCTGGAGACGGGCTTGTCTGTGTCAATTCTCTCCCATCCACAAAGTCAGTGTCCACAGCCTCCGTCACCAGGCATACTCCCTAGTAACCAAGCTGATGGTTACTTTTCTTGAGGGGAACCCTGGGCATTGCAGAGGGACGGTGATAGAAAGATTCTGGGATCGGGGCTCAGGTTAGGGAGTTTGGGGGAAACTCTAAGGAAGTTGGGCCACTCTAGATGGGGTGCTGTAGAGAATGGCAGGGGCAGTTTTCCCAATGATTGTCTCAGTAACTCTTATCTCCTGAGAGTGGAGACAGAGCAAGGATAACGGTGCAATTGGTAAATAAGGAGCAGTCATGATTTTCAGCAAAGCGAGGGAGTGTGAAGACCTTGGGTTCCTGTTGCCGCCATCCCTGCTTTTTATTTATTATTTTTGTTAGCAGCAAAGTGAGAAGCAGCCGGGTATGGGATCTTGAGCCCAGGGAGTGGGGTGGGACCCAGTTCTCCATGAACAAGGTTTCTGACCTTGGACAAATTACAGAACATCTATGCTTCAGCTTCCTTAGCTGTAAACGGGGATACAGCGGTACACACCTCCTGGTTACCAGAACAATATGGATTATAATTTATAAAGTCTTAGAGTAACTACCAATGTGGAGCAAAATCAGAAATACAAGCCACTCTCATGAGTAGCTGTTACTGGAACTACAAGGCCGTTTACTATCATTTCAGTCAGGTCTTAGGAAGAATACTTAAATAAGTACTCTTTTGCCTTCTTAAAATACTGCCTCAGTGTAATTAACACGCTTTCTTTTCTCGTCTCCCAACAAAAGATAGTCACAGCAGAAACCAAAAGAAGTTCTCTCTCTATAAAGATCTGCTATTAAAACAAGAACAGAGATGAGACAAAGGATGGACAGCATCACATATGATATGTGTGAATGTAACTTTGTGCAGTTTCTTTGCATCACAAAGTAGCTTAAGTATGAAAAAATGTTAGGTGTTGATACCCTTGGATCCAGTCATTCTACTTCTAGAAATAGCGTAATGAAAGAATTTTAAATGTAGGCAAAGTTTTCTACAACAAGAGTGTTCTTTGCACTATTATTTACATAAAGAATTAAAAACAGCCTGAAGTCCAACCATCAGGAATGGACAGCAAAGACGACACCATTCCGGTCCTCCACTGACCAGGGCAGGACTGCAGGGATTGGAGTGGGGCTGGTGGGACTCCAGAAAAAAGGTTTGTGGGCTGAAGGCTATTGCAGAAGGGAGGAAGATGTGGGCTGTGGGAACTACAGCAGCAGGGACTTGATCAAGGCAGAGACTCGAGCATAGGGTGCATGACATCATTTTGCAATAAAAAGAGTCATTTTCCGATTAACATACATCCACAAATAGACATTTTTTACATTAAATCAAGTAGAGCATAGTCATCAGAAACCTGGGATTTGGATCAAAAAGCCTTGGGTTCCAGGCCGGGCTCCAGCAGGAATGTGAAAACTCAGACTGACCTAAGTGTAGGTGAGTTTCAGGAGCCTGCATGTCATACACAGTGGGTCTATATCACCTATAACCAATTAGTAACACAAGTGTTCCCAGTTCAGTTCAGTTCAGTCGCTCAGTTGTGTCCGACTCTCTGCGACCCCATGAATCACAGCACGCCAGGCCTCCCTGTCCATCACCAACTCCCGGAGTTCACTCAAACTCATGTCCATCCAGTTAGTGATGTCATCCAGCCATCTCATTCTCTGTCGTCCCCTTCTTCTCCCACCCCCAACCTTTCCCAGCATCAGAGTCTTTTCCAGTGAGTCAGCTCGTCGCATGAGGTGACCAAAGTATTGCAGTTTCAGCTTTAGCATCAGTCCTTTCAATGAACACCCAGGACTGATCTCCTTTAGAATGGACTGGTTGGATCTCCTTGCAGTACAAGGGACTCTCAAGAGTCTTCTCCAGCACCACAGTTCAAAAGCATCAATTCTTCGGCGATCAGCTTTCTTCACAGTCCAACTCTCACATCCATACATGACCACGGGAAAAACCATAGCCTTGACTAGATGGACCTTTGTTTTCCAAGTGATGTCTCTGCTTTTTAATATACTATCAAGGTTGGTCATAACTTTGCTTCCAAGGAGTAAGCGTCTTTTAATTTCATGGCTGCAATCAGCATCTGCAGTGATTTTGGAGCCCAAAAAAATAAAGTCTGATACTGTTTCCACTGTTTTTCCATCTATTTCCCATGAAGTGATGGGACCAGATGCCATGATCTTTGTTTTCTGAATGTTGAGCTTCAAGCCAACCTTTTCACTCTCCTCGTTCACTTTCATCAAGAGGCTTTTTAGTTCCTCTTCACTTTCTGCCATAAGGGTGGTGTCATCTGCATATCTGAGGTTACTGATATTTCTCCCAGCAATCTTGATTCCAACTTGTGCTTCTTCCAGCCCAGCGTTCCTCATGATGTACTCTGTTCAAGTGTTCCCAGTCTCATGTAATTTCGAGAATATTCCCTTCCTACCTGTTCTTCTGTCTCTGATTTTATTGCTCCTATAACTTCACAGATGGCTGTCTCCCCTCTGATTATCCTCTCCTTGTGCCCCAACAGGAGAGAAGGGCTCTGACTGGGAAGGACGGCGGGAGGATGAGTAAATTTCCTTAACAAAAGATCTGCAGAGCCCAGGGGACAGAGAACCACACTGGGTTAAGTCCACGGTGGCACTGGTGGCCGGCCCAGGGGAAACCACCCAGGAGCTTGGCCCTTGCTGCTCTGTACAGCCTCTGCTCATGAGTGATCAAGCCCACAATCTGTTTTCTCTTCCCCAAGGGTGAAACGACACCTTCCAGCCTGACACAGGCGGGTGAGCTGAAGGGAGATCTCTGAGACCCTGCTCCTGACACCATGAGCTCAGAAGATCTCAGGACCTGCTCAGGTAGTCAGCCACCTCGTCTCTGGCAGGTTCTTACTTGTGAGCCAGGATTGAGGGTGGTGGCTCCAGGCCAAATTAACCTGCCGAGTAATCAGGAACCAAGAAAGGCGTGGATAAGCATCCCCCAGAGAGGCAATGGGGAGTCCCCTAACACTGGCGGTCTGTCCCCACAGACTCTGTCCTGGTCCTCTCCTCGGAGCCACAGCCAAGATGCTAAGTTCCTCCCCCTGCCTCCTGACCCCCGGCTAATGACTCAGACGTGAGACCAGGACAGCCAATGGAGTGGGGTGGGCACAGCAGAGGAATTCCCCAAGGCCATGTGGGACAGGGAGAGGAGGTCCCCTGCAGCTTCTCCTGCCCTCGCCCTTGGTCCACACTCCTTCTGCTCCCAGACCCTGGGTGTCAGCACAGAAGCAGTTTCCTCCACCTCTCGCCCTGCTGCCCACCCAGCTGCTCTGTGAGGGTCAGCGGACTCTAAACTAAACCCCAATCTAGCCTTTGCTGCCTCCCATACCTGCCTCCCAGCTCTGGAGCACCTTCCCTGACCTAACCTGTAAAATGAGAAGAATATTTCCCTATGTTGTGATGAGGATCAAACATGTGTATCCGTGGCCTGGGCCAGGGCCTACCACATAGGTCCTGCCTAGTGTGGTGCTGTCCTCTCTCCCTGGAATGTGTTAGTTCCAAGTAGAAACCTCTCCCCTTCTCTGGAATCCCCTCCCCCGTGCTGTGCTGGGGCACCTGCCCAGGGCTCCAAAATAGAAACACCTGATTACCAGGTGACTGCCTCAGGCAGGTGCTAGCTCTATTGTTCTCAAACTCCCATGCAGACGCCCAGGTGCTCCGTTATTCCTCCACCCACACCGACCCTAATCAATCAACACCCAGATCTAGTGCTGTGGGTTCCCCTCCATGGGAGCCCTGAGTTCATTTCTCCCTTAGAGATGCTGAGAAAAAGAAAACCTAAGAACACCTAACACTTCAGGGAAGAGAGATAGAGGAAGAGATCTGTCGTATCTTCATTTAATAAGGACACTGATATCACTGAATTAAGGCCCCACACTTAAGGCCTCACTTCACCTAGCTACTGCCTTAAAGCCCCTATCCTGTAATGCAGTCACCGCAGAGTGGGAGGGTCTGGGCGTTAACTTATGAATTGGGGCTGGTGCATACAGTCCACCTGAGACCCCAGATAAATCCATCAACAGCATGCAGATGAGTGCTGCTCAGAAAGGGGGAACTTTTACCACTCACACTCGATACCATTTACATCACACCATAGTTTATTGGAATCTTCAATTTTATTTTTCTGTCTAGAGAGCCAAAGCTTTTATACGGATGTCACTGAGTATGTCCAGGAGAGTGTGAGATGGGAAAAACTGCTATTCCTGCTCGCTGAAGACATACCCTGGGAGAATTTTGTGACCAAGGCAGATTTGTCCAGGCAACCAAGCAGGTACACCAGGAATGTCACCAACTTGCCCCAGGAAGATTCTCCCATGCTAGTTTCCTCCACGCAGATCCTATGTTTGGGGTCGAGGATGTTCCTCCCCAAGCCCTATGTGGAATGTTTCCTCCGTGTTATTTGTTGGCAGTGAATGACATTGGGTTGAGAAGAGACTAAACCGGCAAGGAAGGGCAGGTAATATGACCTCGGACAAGTTACTGAACTACTCTATGCTTCATCGTGTGTTCAGTGTTATTGTGAGGACACTGAGATTATGCACGCAAGTGCTTTTCACTATTGCTGACACAGAGTAGGTGCTCAATTAATGTTAATTTCAAAATAAGCTTGTTGGGATGAATCAGGGACCTTTATCCTGGAGATGAGAAACAAGAAGTTCTTCCTTTGGCTCAAGCCAGAAAATCCTGATCCGAACATCATTTTGTGTTTCTGGGGTTTCCAACTAGAACTCTTTCATTCCCCATCTTAGGAATTATACCAACACTGCAGGTTCCTGCTAGCCAATAAGGCAGAGAGGCTGGAGGGGAACTGGCTGGACCTGGTGGGATCCTGGATCTAGCACTGTCCAACTCTGGGCCTGTAGGTTTAAGACTTTGAGTGTCAGATTTGTTATGTGTCCAGTGGGAATAGCAATTCAATCTGATGGATTGTGGTGATGGCCTCAGAGTGAACTGCAGAGTCAGAGGTGGGGAACCAAGTCCAATCATCTCGTCCAAATGCCCAGGGAGGCCTAGACCAGGGTCAGACCCAGGGGTCAGGGTGGAGCAGAGGGTCCATGTTGGAGGACTAGTAGGCAGGCTTGGGGAGCAGGGCCAGGACTAGAGTGAAGAGAGTAGGCCCCAAGGACACAGAACTGAAGGGGCTGTGACCCTAGCACAGATCCTAGGAGTGGGAGAGGGAACATATCTTCCCTTCCTGACGGGATCCCAACAAGTTGGGCTAGAGGGCCCTGGGTGACCGTGTCCTCCACACCCTGCCTGGGACCTGGCTTCTCACTCCATCTGGGAGTGAGAAGTCTCACTAGTCTCTTCTAGTCTACGTGGAGCCTCCCTGTCAGTGGGAAGGCCGTGTGGCTCAGTGAGCCCTCCAGGGTCATCATAAGTGGCTGCGATTATGTGTCATTTGAGGGATTCTGAGGAACCTCACATATCCCCACCAAAGAGGAGAACACCTCCTCCACCAGCTGTGCAAGTGCCGGTCTCTTCAGGCTCAGCCATTCGGATGGGTGTTTTCTCAAGTCTCCTGAATCTTTAGAGGTTCCATAAAGTTGCACACAGCCTTAGGGTACAGGCTCATGAAGCTGTCACAAATTAAGATGAGACCCCTGAGAGGTCAGGGGTGCTGGGTGCTGGGTCAGGAGTCAGTGAGGTGGGCTGGAGGGGCCACGGGGAACAGGGCTCACAGCACATCTCCTGCTTCTCAGTCAATATGGGCAGTGGACAGACCCAGTGTCTTTCTCTTGAGAAGGCCAAGGGTATCAGGCTTGGATGAGAGCAGATGCCAGGCAAAATGATCGTTAAGGGTCCTTCTAGCTGTGTTTTGATAAAAAATAAAATTCTAGGCACACAGTAGGCCAATATGAAAAGTATGAGAACACAGTCGTGGGACTGTCCTTAGATTTCCCATCATGGGCCAATTTGGGGCATCCCACAACCACCCTCAGATTCTAGAACTCAATAGAAGGATGCACAGACTCACTTAAAGCTTCAGGATGCCAATTATGGTTTATTACAGGGAAGGATGCAGTTTCCCATCAGCCACAGGGCAGAGTCTGAGCAGGTTTCACACACGAAGCATCCGTTGTCCCCAGGATGCATTACTGTCCTGGATTCAGTGGGGCAGGACATGTGGAACAGTGCCCGCCAGGGTCGCTCACCCTATTTAACATCAAATCACTCTGACCTGTCATCTCCAGCCCCTCCCAAGGTCAGACTAATGCCCTAAAGCCCAGCTCCTCCAGAGGTCAGAACTGATACCACACGACCCGGAGGCCCATCACATGTCAACTTGTCAGACTGTCCAGTGGCCAAAGTATCAGGCAGACGAGGACATTCTTATCAGCCTGAATTTTCTTGGGGCCTAGGGACCACATCCTAGCAGCCAAGAGCAAAGAACGAGTGGACTCCTCACTATACACTAAGGTCCTTGAATGAAGGGTTTTCTGCTCTAATCCCACTTCTCTTTGTTTATCTGTGAAGTTCCCATTTTACACACATTCTGGAAGTGATGGTATTGGTCTACCTTTGAGGTGTCTAGATCAAATATCTCTCTGAACTTAAAGGTATCCTAAGATGACCTTCGCTTATTTATGCCATGATTGAATATGTACATGGAGCTCTGCTAACTGCTAAGTCACTTTAGTCGTGTCCGACTCTGTGTGACCCCATAGACGGAAGCCCACCAGGCTCCCCCATCCCTGGGATTCTCCAGGCAAGAACACTGGAGTGGGTTGCCATTTCCTTCTCCATGGAGCACTAAAAATATCTAAATAAGGGTTTAAGGTTGGAAAAGTTTTTACATTAGTAAAATTCTAGTGATTTACAATAAAATCTCTGTGGTTTATGCAGGATAGAGCTTGTTGAGCCTGTTTCACAGACAAGCTGTCTTTCTAAGGCTTTACTGTTCATTGTTACAGGGAAGAGGAATATGCACTACGAGAATATCTGAGCAAGCTGCAAACAGTCTTGGCCAGGGAGGACCAAGACAGCCTCCAAAAATGCCAGCAGGAAAAGGAGAGGTTTTTGAAGGAGTTTCCTCGGGTAAAACAGGAGCTGGAGGAGAACATAAAAAAGCTCCATGAGCTCGCAGACAGTGTTGACAAGGTGCACAGGGACTGCACCATCTCCAATGTGGTAGCCTCCTCCACCAGCATTGTGTCTGGTGCCCTGGGCATTCTTGGCCTGGTTCTGGCACCATTTACAGCAGGCCTCAGCCTGGAACTCTCAGTCACTGGAATAGGGCTGGGAGCAGCAGCTGCTGTAACAGGTTTGTCCACCATGGTGGTGGAAAGTATAAGCACGTCATCAGCAGAAACCCAGGCCAGTTGCCTTGACAATTCCGGAATAAAATCCTATAGAAGGCATCTCTACAAAGTTAAAGACTTTGGGAGGCATATTCGTGCCATCAAGGTGGCCAGAGGCAACCCTCGATTAGTAGCCACTGCTCAGCGCTACATAACCAACGGGCGAGTCTCTGTCCAAAGTGCCAAACAGGTGAGAAGACATTTCCGAGGCACAGCTCTGGCAGCAACTAGAACAGCCCGCATCGGGAGTGGAGTGGTGTCAGGTTTATTCATGGCGCTGGACGTGTACTCCCTGGTGAAAGACGCACAGCACTTGCAGGAGGGGGCAAAGACAGCATCGGCTGAGAACATGAGGCAGAAAGCCCAGGAGCTGGAGACGATGTTGGAGGAGCTCACCTGGATCTATGAGTGTCTGCAATAGGGCCTTAGAAAACATCACTACGAACAAAGCTAGTGGAGGTAATGGAATTCCAGTTGAGCTACTTCAAATCCTGAAAGATGATGCTGTGATCATGCTGCATTCAATAGGCCAGCAAATTTAGAAAACTCAGCAGTGGCCACAGGACTGGAAAAGGTCAGTTTTCATTCCAGTCCCAAAGTAGGGCAATACCAAAGAATGCTCAAACTACCGCACAATTGTTTTCATCTCACACGCTAGTAAAGTCATGCTCAAAATTCTCCAAGCCAGGCTTCAGCAATACGTGAACCGTGAACTTCGAGATGTTCAAGCTTGTTTTAGAAAAGGCAGAAGCACCAGAGATCAAATTGCCAACATCCGCTGGATCATGGAAAAAGCAAGAGAGTTCCAGAAAAACATCTATTTCTGCTTCATTGACTCTGCCAAAGCCTTTGACTGTGTGGATCACAATAAACTGTGGAAAATTCTGAAAGAGATGGAATTTCCAGACCCCATGATCTGCCTCTTGAGAAACCTGTATGCAGGTCAGGAAGCAACAGTTAGAACTGGACATGGAACAACAGAATGGTTCCAAATAGGAAAAGGAGTACGTCAAGGCTGTATATTGTCACCCTGCTTATTTAACTTATATGCAGAGTACATCATGAGGAACGCTGGGCTGGAAGAAGCAGAAGCTAGAATCAAGATTGCCGGGAGAAATATCAATAACTTCGGATATGCAGACGACACAACCCTTATGGCAGAAAGTGAAGAGGAACTAAAAAGTCTCTTGAGGAAAGTGAAAGAGGAGAGTGAAAAAGTTGGCTTAAAGGTCACCATTCAGAAAACAAAGATTATGGCAAATGGTCCCGTCACTTCATGGGAAATAGATGGGGAAACAGTGGAAACAGTGTCAGACTTTATTTTGGGGGGCTCCAAAATCACTGCAGGTGCTGATTGCAGCCATGAAATTAAAAGACGCTTACTCCTTGGAAGGAAAGTTATGACCAATCTAGATAATATAATAAAAGCAGAGACATTACTCTGCCAACAAAGGTCCATCTAGTCAAGGCTATGGTTTTTCAGTGGTCATGTATGGATGAGAGTTGGACTGTGAAGAAAGTTGGTCACCGAAGAATTGACGCTTTTGAACTGTGGTGCTGAAGAAGACTCTTGAGAGTCCCTTGGACTGCAAGGAGATCCAACCAGTCCATTCTAAAGGAGATCAGTCCTGGGTGTTCATTGGAAGGACTGATTCTAAAGCTGAAACTCCAATACTTTGGCCACCTCATGCGAAGAGTGGACTCACTGGAAAAGACTCTGATGCTGGGAGGAATTGGGGGCAGGAGGAGAAGGGGACGACAGAGAATGAGATGGCTGTATGGCATCAGCGACTTGACGGACATGAGTTTGGGTGAACTCCAGGAGTTGGTGATGGACAGGGAGGCCTGGCGTGCTGTGATTCATGGGGTCGCAAAGAGTCGGACACAACTGAGTGACTGAACTGAAGTGAACTGGGCCACACCTAGAGCAATGCAGGGACCAGGGACATGGGCAGGTTCAAGGGGAGAAACCGCTTATTTGGACTGAAGAAGACGCTGAGGGCAGAATAATGGAGAGACAGGGAGAGTAGCCATGAGTGGCTGGGAATAGGGGAGCTTTGAAAATGGGAGAAAGCCAAAGAGTTAGGATTCTAGAGACCCAGCACAAGTAGCAAGGGCTCCTCTATCACCCTCCCCAGGGCTTGACATTCCAGCAAGAAGGGTTTCTCCCTGGTGATGGGCTCTAGCCCTGCTTCGCCAGCATCAACTCACCTGTGAACTCAGTAGGTACTGACTTGTTTGTTTCCATGTTTTATTAAAGTATAGTTGATTTACAGTATTTTATTAGCTTCAGGTGTATAGCAAAGTGATTCAATCATATGTGTATCTCTGTACATATTTATCCTTTTTAAATTTTTTATAAGTTCTTCAGTTCAGTTCAGTCGCTCAGTCGTGTCCAACTCTTTGCAACCCCACGGACTGCAAGACGCCAGGCCTCCATGTCCATCACCAACTCCCGGAGTTCACTCAAACTCATGTCCATTGAGTCGGCGATGCCATCCAACCAGCTCAGTCTCTGTCGTCCCCTTCTCCTTCCGCCTTCAATCTTTCCCAGCATCAGGGTCTTTTCAAATGAGTCAGCTCTTGGCATCAGGTGGCCAAAGGATTGGAGTTTCACTTTCAGCATCAGTCCTTCCAATGAATATTCAGGACTGATTTCCTTCAGGATGGACTGGTTGGATCTCCTTGCACTCCAAGGAACTCTCAGGAGTGTTCTACAACACCACAGTTCAAAAGCATCAATTCTTCAACACTCAGCCTTCTCCATGGTCCAGCTGTCACATCCGTACATGACTACTGGAACAATCACAGCTTTGACTATAGGGGACTTTGTCAGCAAAGTGATGTCTCTGCTTTTTAATACGCTGTAGAGGTTGACTATAACTTTTCTTCCAAGAAGCAAATGTCTTTTAATTTCATGGCTGCAGTCACCATCTACAGTGATTTGGAGCCCAAGATAATGAAGTCTGTCACTGCTTCCATTTCATCCCCATCGAGGAGGGTTGCATGATACCAAATTCTCTCCCCACTCATGGAATATGAGAGATGTGGGACACAGCAGAGTGGGCCCCAGAGTCTCTGTGAAGGAAGAGTCCAGGCAGCTTTCCCCATGAGGTGGGGCTGTATCAGAAGTGAGCTAACACTTGATACCAGTTGCAGAGGGTCCCCATTGGCCCCACCAGACTCAGCTCCCTGTGGTCCCTAAGGACTCGGGCCTTGAGCTCACTTCTTGGGACAAGAGGTAATTGATGTTTATGACTCATCTCAAGCTAACAGGGAGCATTTATGGAAGGAAAGTACATTTTTAGACTATTGGAAGGTTTAAGGATTTGTCTCCCTCTAAGGAAATGGCATAGTCCAAAAAAGCAGACCGACCAGCCAGTTTCCCCATTTGGGGGCAAGTCTGAGATAGTAAATATTTCCATCACAGGACTGTCGTAGCTTGCACAATGGTGTGTGTGAAAGTGTTTTACAGACTGTAAAGGGTTCAGGTGCTATGTTTTCCCACAATGGTTCAGCTTTTTAACAACTTGCTTTAATTTTTGAAAATCATCAAATTTACCATTTTACCCATTTTAAGTGTCAGTTCAGTGCTATTAGGGACACTCACATCACTGTACAACCAGCATCACCATACATCCACAGAATGTTTTACATCAAAATGAAACAGTCCCAAATGTATACTTTTGCCTCATTCTCCTCCCTCTCCACCCCTGGCAAGCACCAGCGTACCCCTGATTTTTATGAACTTGACTCCTATCAGGACCTCATGTGAGTGGAATCATACAATATTTGTCCTTTGTGACGGGATTTTTTTCTTTGTTTTTTACTTCCTGTGGTAAAATATACACAACATAAAATTCACCACTAAACCATTTCTAAGTGCACAGGCGAGTGGTATCAATGCATCATATGTTGTGCAGCCACCACCCCATCCATCTCCATATCCTTTCTCCTGAAACCTGAGCTCCACTAGACCAGACCTCCCGCTCCCTCTCCCCCAGCCCCAGACAACCACCATGCTACTGTCTGTCTTTATCAATTTGCCTACTCCGCAAACCTAATAAAAACAGAAAATACAATAATTTTTTGTAACTGTTTTATTTCACTGAACATAATGTCTTCAAGGAGGATCCAGGCTGTGGCATGTGTCTGAATTTTCTTCCTTTTAAAATAATTTTTTAAAAAAGAACTTTCTTCCTTTTTTAAGTGATTCATAGTCTGTGTATGTATAGACAGAATTTTTCTTATATTATTTTGCTTTCTTGCGCACTTTCGCTATTGTGATGAGAGCAGCCTGGCAGTGAGTGGCCAAGACCAGTTCCCCTGAGGTCACCTGTGCTGTCAGCCTGGAAGGGATGCCCTGTGCTCTTCCCCAGATGCCCATCTCCATCAGCAACTCTGATGACTCTAAAGCCCTCTGGTCACATGCTCAGTCTGAAGCTCCCTACTCCCTCCCACTGATCCTGTGCAAAGCGACGAGGACAGGCAGGCGGGTTGCTGCAGCCATCCTGGGTCCTTCTCTTGTGATGCCGGGGTCAAGTAGAGCCCAAGTTTATCGTCATTGAATCTTTAGGATCTCCACATGGGGTGGTCTCAGCTCACGTCCCTGGATTGAAGTCTTGCGGCATCCTCACCTTGATTTGAGTCTGCAGCTCCCGTGGTTGCTCTCCCTGAGCTTGTGTTTATTGAGTCCATGATGGTCTGGCATCTGTTAGGCATTCTCGGCAGAGGACCTTCATGACAACTGGACACAGCTCCTCTGGATTAGCTGAGTTCTGCATCTCAGGGTGGTTTTGCTTAACTTCCAGATAAACTCATGCTAGTGCAAGAGAGAACAATCAGTAGGAGGTAGGTTACTGGGGGAATAATTATTTAAAGGGGAAAATAAAGGAATTTTAAACAAGGACTGGTGTTTACAATAGGCAAATGACAACCTCGGTTTGAATCTTGGCTCCTCCCCTGAGTTGCTGGAAGAAAGCCCCTCCTTACCCCTGCCATCAGCTACCTTCCTGCAAAAATCAGGTCAGATTCCTGATCTGTGTTCCGGGGCAACTGTAAGACCAAAATGTAGAGTGCGGTCCTCATGGAGTAACACCCATCACTTCTCTGTCCCTCCCTCTAAGATGGGGAAGCTGACCATGATGACTGGGGCCATTTTCTGGGGAAGCACCCCTGATGGAAGGCCAGGTGGGCCTCCATGGGGGCTCCAACCCACTGCTGCACCTTGTGGTGAGAACAACAAAGAAAAGACCAGGACTCTCAGGCTGTAGGACCTTTTCTTCTGTTTCATTTGCTGAAAAATAGAGTTGACACTTCCTAGAGCTGATGTGAGAGTAAAGCAGGAAAGGTGTGGACAGAGCCTGCCAGAGGGTGGCTAATGCTCAGCCCTCCAGATGCTTTGGCTCTTTGTTCAGGAACCAAACAGAAAATGAAACTGGTTCTCTGTTGTTGACTTTTCAGTTGCCAGATCACCAGCCTTCCGGGAAAGGTCCTCCGTTTCGAGAAAAGAAACTGTGCAGCAACTAAAAATAACCCAGGGTAGAAAGTAGCAGCATGCTCTCAGCCCTTCCCACACACGGTGTATTCATCCGAATGACCTTGACCACCAAGGCTGGGCCTCCTCAGGCGAGTTGCTGGGACCTGAAGGCACTAGGTCTGTGCCTGTCAGCAGGGCCAAGTCTAGAAGGACTTGATCAAAAGGACTGGGGGTGGGGCGTGGACAGAGAGGCTGAGGGGTGGCCTTCGGCCCCTCTCCCAGGTACCAAGGGAGCAGAGCAGGCGACAGGGGACTCTGCAGGGGAGGTCCTGGAAGACTTCTCAGAGGAGGTGAAGCCAGACTTTGGCTTTACAGGGTGAGTATGGTTTCTCCAGGTTCGATGCAGCAGGTGTCCCTGGCAGAAGGACCTGCATGAACAAACCCTAGAGGCCACGTGGATGTGACCCTCAGCAGCAGCGGTGTGACCAGTATGCGGTGAGGAGCTGGTGTGTTCTGGAACTGCGCCACGTGCTGGTGGTCTGAGGGTGAATACAGCAGGCAGGCTGGTGAGTGGGTGGGTGGGGAGGACTGAGGGGGTGGAAAGACGGCCATGGGGTGGGGGAGTGGTTGGCCAAGGGACTCACGGTGTGTAGGTGGCAGGTCTCCTTCAAGGAGCCGAGGCAGGGTGGGTTGTGTCATAGGACGTGGGATGTCAAGGCTGGGGTTGATTCTCTAAGGGGGCAGCTGCTGCTGCTGCTGCTGCTAAGTCACTTCAGTCGTGTCCGACTCTGTGTGACCCCATAGATGGAAGCCCACCAGGCTCCCCCGTCCCTGGGATTCTCCAGGCAAGAACACTGGAGTGGGTTGCCATTTCCTTCTCCAATGTGTGAAAGTGAAAAGTGAAAGTTAAGTCGCTCAGTCGTGTCCGACCCTCAGCGACCCCACGGACTGCAGCCTTCCAGGTTCCTCCATCCATGGGATTCTCCATGCAAGAGAACTGGAGTTGCTTGCCATTGCCTTCTCCGAAGGGGGCAGCAGGAGGGTGGAAATAGTTCTGGGTGGGGCCTGTGGGCAGGGTGTTGTTAATTTGAGCCACTCAGAAATGAGGGTTTCACTTCCTTTTTGGTTTCCTGAATACATCTGGGACCAGAAGGTATGCGTTGTTATTTCAGAGACACACAGAAGGCGGCTGCATCTGCAGAGCTGAGAACAACTGGATCTTGTTCACACTCAGCCAGAGGAAGACCCCTGGGTAAGCAGTGGGGTAGGACTCCCACCCATCTCCCCATCCTCAGGACGACTGTCTGCGAAAACCTTGATTGTCACTAGTTGACAAAAGAAGGGAAATGGAAGCTCAGAGAGGTGAGACCATGGCCCGAAGGACAGAGTGTGGACATGGAAGCAGCTGTATCTGACGGATTCCTCCCACCCTCGGGCACCCTAAACAGTGCAGAGGGAGGTAGACGCCAGCTCAGGTGGTCTCAGCTTGGGATGTGGACCCCTGAGGCATAAGCTGTGACCCGGAAGGAAGCTGTATGTTGTGGGTGCTGAGTCATCAGGGAAATCTCAAGATAGCTGAGGGGATGAGGACAGCAGGGGGGCTAGAATCCTTCCTCCTTGTGGCCTGGCCACCTTGAGTCTGCCCTTGGGTGCTGTGCTGGGGCTGATGTTCATCTTTGTCCACCATAAATATTGCAGACAGTGTCTTCTGGTCTCTCATTATTTCTGACTTGGTTTGTGGCATCCTTTTGAGATATTTAGTCTTTAAGAGGTCAAATAAATCAGACCTTCCTTATGGCTCCAGCAATTGTGTCTTGATGAATGGTTTCCCCAACTCAAAATTATTGTTAACATTTTTTTCCAGTATGCTAGCATTTCTTTTCTTTTTCCATTTTCATTTAGATCCTCTGGAATCGATTGGTGAGTACAATCTTATTGTTTCTTCCTCTTTCTCTTCGCCCCTCTTCATTTTTTCCTTCTTCTCCTTCTCCTCATTCAAGCAGGACATGTTTAAGGGGTACTTTTCTCGGTAGGAGTGGCACACCCATTTCTGTGCTTTCAAAAGTGCCTCCATTGCAGTCAGGAAATGACTCCACGCTTCTGCCCTCAAAGTCCCAGGCAGCAGTTTGGGAGCAGAGAGCGAGAGACTGGAGGAAGCTGGGCCCCACACCCAGACCGACCTGGACTGGACATCCTGTGGGAGGGGAGGCTTAGGAATGTCCTGCTCAAGTCTTCAAGTCTCAGGATAGTATATCAGATTTCAGGTAGGCCTCGTGTTTTGCCACAGTTCTCTCTTCCTCTTTCTCCTCTTATAATAACACCATGGCTGGAGTAAGGGGACATGAAGAAATGCAGGTGTTTCCTGCTACCTGAGAGTACAGTGTTCATACCAAAGCTTTCTTAAACCAAGATGGTGGAGAGCATAGACCATGTAGGTCTCACATCCTCTTTTACTGGCAGAGGGTGATCTTCTGGAAAGTGTGGGATGCCCATAAATGGAAACGCTCAGAAATCTGATGGCACTCTCTATCAGAAAGAGCTTTTAAGAAGACAGACCAGGAATACAAATGGAATTACTCAACAGTAGGGAAAAGAGTTGTAGTGCTATGTCTCTGAGAATCTGGTGGTTTCCTGCCCCAGTAAGAGGTCCCACGCCTCACGTTTTCTCCAGGCTGTGCCCGGGCAGCTGAAGGGCCCAGAAGCCCTGGAGCAGGAGGAGCGCAGAGAAGAGACAGAGCCCCGCCCAGTGCTGGGAGCTGAAGAAACGCCACACAAATAGCCCCACAGGCAGGAAAGTACAAGAGTCCAAGGGGGACTGGAAGGGAAATAGAGGAAGACAGCAGGGGAGGAAGACTCTGAGACGGGCCTCCAAGTGCAAGTAACATTTCACCTGGCGAGGCACGTGGGGAAAGGCCTTGGAGGGGAAGCCTGAGCGAAGGCCTGAGGCTGGGGGAACCAGAGTCCAGGCAGCTGGGAGTCCTCCAGGCCCCTCAACCAGGCCCTGTGGAGTCAGGAGGGTGAGTGAGACAGAGTTGGAGCCTGAGGAGGGCCTGGTGGCGGGCTAAGGACTTGAATTTGACACTGTCTTTACCCCTCCTATCCCTGCCCATGGACTATGAGCTGCACCACGTGGAGGAAGAGGTTTGGAAGCATCTGTGTCTGCCCACGTGGAGGGAAGGGCTCTGGGTCTGGCCATGCAGTTGGGCAGGGACAGGATTCTCTAGGGTCCTCCCCTCTCCCACTGGCAGCCTTTCCAGTTAGTAACCAATCAGAGGCTAACAGAGGAGGACACCCAGATAGGAATCCAGCAGAAGGGAGAACCATCCAGCATCCACACCCAGCGGAGGCCCCAGACAAGGGTCAGGACCAGGGCAAGAACGGCAGGGCAGGATGGAAGAATAAGTCATGGGGCTTGACGCATTTTCAAGTGTTTGGCGTCATCAGGACCAGCCCTTTCTGCCTCACCCTCCTCCTCTCTCTGCTTGGCTGTTGGTCCTTGTGTTCCCAATTTCAACTGGCCGCCCTGGCTCCTGGGCTCCTGCAGCTTCGAGGCAGAGAAGGAGGCAGGGGACCAGCCAGCTCTCCTCCCCACGTGCCTGGAGACAGGCTTGTCTGTGTTAATTCTCTCCCATCCACAGTCATTGCCCACAGCCCCCGTCACCAGGCATACTCCCTAGTAACCAAGCTGATGGTTACTACTCTTGAGGGGAACCCTGGGCATTGCAGAGGGACAGTGATAGAAAGATTCTGGGATCGGGGCTCAGGTTAGGGAGTTTGGGGGAAACTCTATGGAAGTTCGGCCACTCTAGGTGGGGTGCTGTAGAGAATGGCAGGGGCAGTTTTCCCAGTGATTGTCTCAGTAACTCTATCTCCTGAGAGGTGAGACAGAGCAAGGATAACGGTGCAATTGGTAAATAAGGAGCAGTCATGATTTTCAGCCAAGCGAGGGAGTGTGAAGACCTTGGGTTCCTGTTGCCGCCATCCCTGCTTTTTATTTATTATTTTTGTTAGCAGCAAAGTGAGAAGCAGCCGGGTATGGGATCTTGAGCCCAGGGAGTGGGGTGGGACCCAGTTCTCCATGAACAAGGTTTCTGACCTTGGACAAATTACAGAACATCTATGCTTCAGCTTCCTTAGCTGTAAATGGGGATACAGCAGTACATACCTCCTGGTTATCAGAACAATATGGATTATATTTTATGAAGTCTTAGAGTAACTACCAATGTGGAGAAAAATCAGAAATACAAGCCACTCTCATGAGTAGCTGTTACTGGAACTATAAGGACTTTTACTATTATTTCAGTCAGGTCTCAGGAAGAATACTTAAATAAGTACTCTTTTGCCTTCTTAAAATACCGCCTAAGTGTAATTAACGTGCTTTCTTTTCTCATCTCCCAACACAAGATAGTCACAGCCAGAACCAAAAGAAGTTCTCTCTCTATAAAGATCTGCTATTAAAACAAGAACAGAGACGAGACAAAGGATGGACAGCATCACATATGATATGTGCGAATGTAAATTTGTACAGTTTCTTTGCATCACAAATAGCTTAAGTATGAAAAAATGTTAGGTGTTGATACCCTTGGATCTAGTCATTCTCCTTCTAGAAATAGCTTAATGAAAGAATTTTAAATGTAGGCAAAGTTTTATACAAGAAGAGTGTTCTTTGCACTATTATTTACATAAAGAATTAAAAACAGCCTGAAGTCGAACCATCAGGAATGGACAGCAAAGACGACACCATTCCGGTCCTGCACTGACCAGGGCAGGACTGCAGGGATTGGAGTGGGGCTGGCGGGACTCCAGAAAAAAGGTTTATGGGCTGAAGGCTATTGCAGAAGGGAGGAGGATGTGGGTTGTGGGAGCTACAGCACTGGGGACTTTATCAAGGCAGAGATTTGAGCACAGGGTGCATGACATCATTTTGCAATAAAAAGAGTCATTTTCCGATTAACATACATCCACAAATTTTTGTACATTAAATCAAGTAGAGCATAGTCATAACAAACCTGGGATTTGGATCAGAAAGCCTTGGGTTCAAGGCCGGGCTCCACAGGAATGTGAAAACTTGGACTGACCTAAGTGTAGGTGAGTTTCAGAAGCCTGCACGTCATAGACAGTGGGTCATAACACCTATAACCAATTAGTAACACAAGCGTTCCCAGTCTCATGTAGTTTCCAGAATATTCCCTTCCTACCTGTTCTTCTTTCTCTTGTTTCTATGCTCCTATTACTTCACAGATGGCTGTCTCCTCTCTGATTATCCTCTCCTTGTGCCCCAACAGGAGAGCAGGACTCTGACTGGGGAGGATGGTGGGAGGATGAGTAACTTTCCTTAACCAGTGATCTGCAGAGCCCAGGGGACAGAGAACCACGCTGGGTTAAGTCCACGGTGGCACTGGTGGCCGGCCCAGGGGAAACCTCCCAGGAGCTCACTCCTCCTTGCTCCCTACAGCCACTGCTCACCCATGATCAAGCCCACAATCTGTTTTCTCTTCCCCAAGGGTGAAACGACACCTTCTTCCAGCCTGACACAGGCGGGTGAGATCTCTGAGACCTTGCTGCTGCCACCATGAGCTCAGAAGATCCCAGTAACCACTCAGGTAGTCAGCCACCTCGTCTATGGCAGGTTCCTACTTGTGAGCCAGAATCGAGGGTGGTGCCTCAAGGCCAAATTAACCTACCGAGTAATCAAGAACCAAGAATTGCGTGATAAGCATCCCCCAGAGAGGCAATGGGGAGTCCCCGAACACTTGGCGGTCTGTCCCCATAGACTCTGTCCTGGTCCTCTTCTCAGGGAGCCATAGCCAAGATGATAACTTCCTCCCCGTGCCTCGTAAATCCCAGTTAATGACTCAGAAGAGAGGCCAGGACAGCCCATGGAGTGGGGTGGGCACAACAGAGGAAGTCCCCAAGGCCAGGCGGGACAGGGAGACGAGGTCCCCTGGAGCTTCTGCTGCCCTCGCCCTTGGTCCAAGCCTCATTCTGCTCCCAGACCCTGGGGTGTGAACACAGAGGTAGTTTCCTCCACTTCTCGCCCTGTGGCCCACCCAGCTGCTCTGTGAGGGTCAGCGGATTCTAAACTGAACCCCAATCTAGCTATGCTGCCTCCCACACCTGCCTCCCAGATCTGGAGCACCTTACCTGGCCTAACCTGTAAAATGAGAAGAATATTTCCCTATGTTGTGATGAGGATCAAACATGTGTATCCGTGGCCTGGACCAGGGCCTACCACATAGTAGGTCCTGCCTAGTGTGGTGCTGTCCTCTCTCCCTGGAATGTGTTAGTTCCAAGTAGAAACCTCTCCCCTTCTCTGGAATCCCCTCCCCCATGCTGTGCTAGGGCACCTGCCCAGGGCTCCCATATAGAAACACCTGATTACCAGGTGACTGCCTCAGGCAGGTGCTAGCTCTATTGTTCTCAAACGCCCAGGCAGATGCCCAGGTGCTCGTTATTTCCTCCACCCACACCCACCCTAATCAATCAAACCCTGATCTAGTGCTGTGGGTTCCCTCCATGAGAGCCCTGAGTTCATTTCTCTCTTAGTGATGCATGAGAAAAAGAAAACCTAAGAACACTTAACACTTCAGGGAAGAAAGACAGAGGAAGAGATCTGACGTCTCTTCATTTGATAAGGACACTGATATCACTGAATTAAGGCCCCACACTCAAGGCCTCACTTCACCCAATTACGGCCTTAAAGCCCCTATCCTCTAATGCAGTCATTGCAGAGTGGGAGGGTCTGGGCGTTAACTTATGAATTGGGGCTGGTGCATACAGTCCATCTTCGACCCCAGGTAAATCCATCAACAGCATGCAGTTGAGTGCTGCTCAGAAAGGGGAACTTTAACCACTCATACTCGATACCGTTTACATCACACCATAGTTTATTTAATATCCAATTTTATTTTTCTGTCTAGAGAGCCAAAGCTTTTATAAGGATGTCATTGAGTATGTCCAGGAGAGTGTGAGAAGGGAAAAACTGCTATTCCTGCTCACTGAAGACAAACCCTGGGAGAAATTTGTGACTGAGGCCGATTTGTCCAGGTAACCATGCAGGTACACCAGGAATGTCATCTACATGCCCCAGGAAGATTCTCCCATGCTGTTTTCCTCCAGTCAGATCCTATGGGTGGGGTTGAGGATGTTCCTCCTCAAGTTCCTATGTGGAATGTTTCCTCCGTGTTATTTGTTGGCAGTGAATGACGTTGGGTTGAGAAGAGATGAAACCGGCAAGGAAGGGCAGGTTATATGACCTTGGACAAGTTACTGAGCTACTCTCTGCTTCATCATGTGTTCAGTGTTATTGTGAGCACTCTGATCATGAAGCAAGTATTTTTCACTATTGCTGACACAGAATAGGTGCTCAATCAATGTATATTTTATAATAAACTTGTTGGGAAGAATCGGGGACCTTCTTCCTGGAGATGAAAACCAAGAAGGTCTTCCTTTGGCTAAAGTCAGAAAATCCTGACCCGAACATCATTTTGTGTTCCTGGGGATTCCAACTAGAACTCTTTCATTCCGTATCTTAGGAACTATACCAACACTGCAGTTTCCTGCTGGCCAATAAGGCAGAGAGGCTGGAGAGGAACTGGTTGGACCTGGTGGGATCCTGGATCTAGCCCTGCCCAACTCTGGGACTGTGGGTTTAAGACTTTGAGTGTCAGATTTGTTATGTGTTATGTGTCCAGTGGGAATAGCAATTCGATCTGATGGATTGTGGTGATGGCCTCAGAGTGAACTGCAGAGTCAGAGGTGGGGAACCAAGTCCAATCATCTCATCCAAAGGCCCAGAGAGGCCTAGACCAGGGTCAGACCCAGGGGTCAGGGTGGAGCAGAGGGTCCATGTTGGAGGACTAGTAGGCAGGCTTGGGCAGCAGGGCCAGGACTAGAGTGAAGAGAGTAGGCCCCAAGGACAGAGAACTGAAGGGGCTGTGACCCTGGTAGAGGTCTTGGGAGTGGGAGAGGGAACATATCTTCCCTTCCTGACGGGATCCCAACAAGTTGGGCTAGAGGGCCCTGGGTGACTGTGTCCCCTACACCCTGCCTGGGACCTGGCTTCTCACTCCAATTGGGACGCTCTTCTAGTCTATGAGGAGCCTCCCTGTCAGTGGGAAGGCCGTGTGGCTCAGTGAGCCCTCCAGGGTCATCATAAGCGGCTGCGATTATGTGTCATTTGAGGGATTCTGAGGAGCCTCACATATCCCCACCAAAGAGGAGAACACTTCCTCCACCAGCTGTGCAAGTGCCGGTCTCTTCAGGCTCAGCCATTCGGATGGGTGTTTCCTCAATTCTCTTGAATCTTTAGAGGTTCCATAAAGTTGCACACACCTTGGGGTGCAGGCTCATGAAGCTGTCACAAATTAACATGTGACCCCGAGAGGTCAGGGGTGCTGGGTGCTGGTTCAGGAGTCAGTGAGGTGGGCTGGAGGGGCCACGGGGGAACAGGGCTCATAGCACATCTCCTGCTTCTCAGTCAATATGGGCAGTGGACAGACCCAGTGTCCTTCTGCTGAGAAGGCCAAGGGTATCAGGCTTGGATGAGAGCAGATGCCAGGCAAAATGATCATTAAGGGTCCTTCTAACTGAGTTTTGATTAAAAAATATATAAAATTCTAGGCGCACAGTTAGCCAGTCTGAAAAGTATGAGGGCAAAGTCCTGGGACTATCCTTACATTTCCCATCATGGGCCAATTTGGGGGATCCCACAACCACCCTCAGATTCTAGAACTCCATAGAAGGATGCACAGACTCTTAAAGCTTCAGGATCCCAGTTGTGGTTTATTACAGGGAAGGATGCAGTTTCCCATCAGCCACAGGGCCGAGTCTGGACAGGATTCACACATGAAGCTTCCACTGTTACATTGTCCAGGATGCATTACTGTCCTGGATTCAGTGGGGCAGGACACATGGAGCACTGCCCGCCAGGGACGCTCACCCTATTTAACAACAAATTACCCTGACCTGTCATCTCCAGCCCCTCCCAAGGTCAGACTAATGCCCTAGAGCCCAGCTCTTCCAGAGGTCAGAACTGATACCACATGACCCAGAGGCCCATCACGTGTCAACTTGTCAGACTGTGCAGTGGCCATAGCCCTAGGCAGATGAGGACATTCTTATCAGCCAGAATATGCTTGGGGCCTAGGGACCAGATCCTAACAGTCAAGAGCAAGCAACAAGGTCACTATACACTAAGGTCCTTGAATGAAGGGTTTTCTGCTCTAATCCCACTTCTCTTTATCTGTGAAGTTCCCATTTTACACACATTCTGGAAGTGATGGTATTGGTCTGAAATTAAGGTATCTTTATCAAATCTCTCTGAAGTTAAAGGTATCCTAAAATGACCTTTGCTCATTTATTCCATGATTGGATAAGTCCATGGAGCACTAACAATATCCAAATGAGGGTTTAAGGTTGGAAAAGTTTTTACATTAGTAAAATTCTTGTGATTTACAATAAAATCTCTGTGGTTTATGCAGGATAGAGCTTGTTGAGCCTGTTTCACAGACAAGCAAGCTGTCTTTCTAGGGCTTTACTGTTCACTGTTACAGGGAAGAGGAATATGCACTACGAGAATATCTGAGCAAGCTGCAAACAGTCTTGGCCAGGGAGGACCAAGACAGCCTCCAAAAATGCCAGCAGGAAAAGGAGAGGTTTTTGAAGGAGTTTCCTCGGGTAAAACAGGAGCTGGAGGAGAACATAAAAAAGCTCCGTGAGCTCGCAGACAGCGTTGACAAGGTGCACAGGGACTGCACCATCTCCAATGTGGTAGCCTCCTCCACCGGCGTTGTGTCTGGTGCCCTGGGCATCCTTGGCCTGGTTCTGGCTCCCTTTACAGCAGGCCTCAGTCTGGGACTCTCAGCCACTGGAATAGGGCTGGGAGCAGCCGCTGCTGTAACAGGTTTGTCCACCATGGTGGTGGAAGGTGTGAACACGTCATCAGCAGAAACCCAGGCCAGTCGCCTTGACACAGCCAAAATAAAATCCTATAGAAGGCATCTCTACAAAGTTAAAGACTTTGGGAGGCATATTCATGCCATCAAGGTGGCCAGAGACAACCCTCAATTAGTAGCCACTGCTCAGCGCTACATAACCAACGGGCAAGTCTCTGTCCAAAGTGCCAAACAGGTGAGAAGACATTTCGGAGGCACAGCTCTGGCAGCGACTAGAACAGCCCGCATCGGGAGTGGAGTGGTGTCAGGTTTATTCATGGCGCTGGACGTGTACTCCCTGGTGAAAGATGCACAGCACTTGCAGGAGGGGGCAAAGACAGCATCGGCTGAGAACATGAGGCAGAAAGCCCAGGAGCTGGAGATGAAGTTGGAGGAGCTCACCTGGATCTATGAGTGTCTGCAATACGGCCTGACTGGGCCACCCCTAGAGCAACGCAGGGACCAGGGACATGGGCAGGATCAAGGGGAGAAACCGCTTATTTTGGATTGAAGAAGACGCTGAGGGCAGAATAAGGGAGAGACAGGGAGACTAGCGATGAGAGGCCAGGAATAGGCGAGCTTTGAAAGTGGGAGAAAGAAAAAGAGTTAGGATTGTAGAGACCCAGCGCAAGTAGCAGGGGCTCCTCTATCACCCTCCCCAGGCTTTGACATTCCAGCAAGAAGGGTTTCTCCCTGGTGATGGGCTTAGCCCTACTTTGCCAGCATCAACTCACCTGTGAACTCAGTATGTAGTGACTTGTTTGTTTCCGTGTTTTATTAAAGTGGAGTTGATTTACAATATTGTATTAGTTTCAGGTGTAAAGCAAAGTGATTCAATTATACGCGTATCTCTGCACATATTATCATTTTTAAATTTTTTATAAGTGCTTCAGTTCAGTTCAGTCGCTCAGTCGTGTCTGACTCTTTGCGACCCCATGGAATGCATCTTGCCAGGCCTCCCTATCTATCATCAACTCCCGGAGTTCACTCAAACTCATGTCCATTGAGTCGGCGATGCCATCCAACCAGCTCATCCTCTGTCCTCCCCTTATCCTGCCACCTTCAATCTTTCCCAGCATCAGGGTCTTTTCAAATGAGTCAGCTCTTGGCATCAGGTGGCCAAAGTATTAGAGTTTCACTTTCAGCATCAGTCCTTCCAATGAATATTCAGGACTGATTTCCTTCAGGATGGACTGGTTGGATCTCCTTGCGCTCCAAGGAACTCTCAAGAGTCGTCTACAACACCGCAGTTCAAAAGCATCAATTCTTCAGCTTTCAGCCTTCTTTATGGTCCAACTGTCACATCCGTACATGACTACTGCAACAATCACAGCTTTGACTATACCGCGCTTTGTCGGCAAAGTGAGTCTCTGCTTTTTAATACTCTATAGAGGTTGACTATAACTTTTCTTCCAAGAAGCAAATGTATTTTAATTTCATGGCTGCAGTCACCATCTACAGTGATTTGGAGCCCAAGAAAATGAAGTCTGTCACTGCTTCCATTTTATCCCCATCTAGGAGGGCTGCATGATGCCAAATTCTCTCCCCACTCATGGAAGATGGAGAGATGTGGGACACAGCAGAGTGGGCCCCAGAGTCTCTGTGAAGGAAGAGTTCAGGCAGCTTTCCCCTTGAGGTGGAGCTGTTCCAGAAGTGAGCTGACACTTGATGCCACTCGCAGAGGGTCTCCATTGGCCCCGCCAGACTCAGCTCCCTGTGGCCCCTCCTTAGGCCTTGAATCACTTCTTTGGACAAGAGGTAATTGATGTTTATGACTCATCTGAAGCTAACAGGGAGCATTTGTGGAAGGAAAGTACATTGTTAGACTACTGGAACGTTTAAGGATTTCTCTTCCTCTAAGGAAACTGCATAGTCCAAAAAACAGACTGACCAGCCAGTTTCCCCATTTGAGGGCGAGTCTGAGCCTTAGTTTTCCCAGATGATATTGAGATAGTAAACGTTTTCATCACAGGGCTATGGTAGCTTGCACAATGGTGTGTGTGAAAGTGTTTTACAGACTGCAAAGGGTTCAGGTGTTATGTTTTCCCACAATGGTTCAGCTTTTTAACAATTTGTTTTCATTTTGAAAATCATCAGATTTACCATTTTACCCATTTTAAGTGTACAGTTCAGTGGTATTAAGGACACTCACATCATTGTACAACCAGCATCACCATCCATCCACTGAATGTTTTACATCAAAAATGAAACTGTCCCATTTGTATACTAATAACTCATTCTCCCTCCTCTCCACCCCTGGCAAGCACCAGCATACCCCTGATTTTTATGAAATTGACTCCTCTCAGGACATCAAGTGTGTGGAATTTTATACAATATTTGTCCTTTGTGACGGGATTTTTTTCTTTGTTTTTTACTTCCTGTGGTAAAATATACACAACATAAAATTCACCACTAAACCATTTCTAAGTGCACAGGCGAGTGGTATCAAATGCATTCGTATGTTGTGCAGCCACCACCCCATCCATCTCCATATCCTTTCTCCTGAAACCTGAGCTCCACTAGACCAGACCTCCCGCTCCCTCTCCCCCAGCCCCAGACAACCACCATGCTACTGTCTGTCTTTATCAATTTGCCTACTCCGCAAACCTAATAAAAACAGAAAATACAATAATTTTTTGTAACTGTTTTATTTCACTGAACATAATGTCTTCAAGGAGGATCCAGGCTGTGGCATGTGTCTGAATTTTCTTCCTTTTAAAATAATTTTTTAAAAAAGAACTTTCTTCCTTTTTTAAGTGATTCATAGTCTGTGGTATGTATAGACAGAATCTTTCTTATATTATTTTGCTTTCTTGCACACTTTGGCTATTGTGATGAGAGCAGCCTGGCAGTGAGTGGCCGAGACCAGTTCCCCTGAGGTCACCTGTGCTGTCAGCCTGGAAGGGATGCCCTGTGCTCTTCCCCAGATGCCCATCTCCATCAGCAACTCTGATGACTCTAAAGCCCTCTGGTCACATGCTCAGTCTGAAGCTCCCTACTCCCTCCCACTGGTCCTGTGCAAAGCGACGAGGACAGGCAGGCGGGTTGCTGCAGACATCCTGGGTCCTTCTCTTGTGATGCCGGGGTCAAGTGGAGCCCAAGTTTATCGTCATTGAATCTTTAGGATCTCCACATGGGGTGGTCTCAGCTCACGTCCCTGGATTGAAGTCTTGCTGCATCCTCACCTTGATTTGAGTCTGCAGCTCCCGTGGTTGCTCTCCCTGAGCTTGTGTTTATTGAGTTCATGATGGTCTGGTGTCTGTTAGGCATTCTCGGCAGAGGACCTTCATGACAACTGGACACAGCTCCTCTGGATTAGCTGAGTTCTGCATCTCAGGGTGGTTTTGCTTAACTTCCAGATAAACTCATGCTAGTGGAAGAGAGAATTAGTAGGAGGTAGGTTACTGGGGGAAAAATTATTTAAAGGGGAAAATAAAGGAACTTTAAACAAGGACTGGTGTTTACAATAGGCAAATGACAACCTCAGTTTGAATCTTGGCTCCTCCCCTGAGTTGCTGGAAGAAAGCCCCTCCTCACCCCTGCCAACAGCTACCTTCCTGCAAAAATCAGGTCAGATTCCTGGTCTGTGTTCCGGGGCAACTGTAAGACCAAACTGTAGAGTGCGGTCCTCATGGAGTAACACCCATCACTTCTCTGTCCCTCCCTCTAAGATGGGGAAGCTGACCATGATGACTGGGGCCATTTTCTGGGGAAGCACCCCTGATGGAAGGCCAGGTGGGCCTCCATGGGGGCTCCAACCCACTGCTGCACCTTGTGGTGAGAACAACAAAGAAAAGACCAGGACTCTCAGGCTGTAGGACCTTTTCTTCTGTTTCATTTGCTGAAAAATAGAGTTGACACTTCCTAGAGCTGATGTGAGAGTAAAGCAGGAAAGGTGTGGACAGAGCCTGCCAGAGGGTGGCTAATGCTCAGCCCTCCAGATGCTTTGGCTCTTTGTTCAGGAACCAAACAGAAAATGAAACTGGTTCTCTGTTGTTGACTTTTCAGTTGCCAGATCACCAGCCTTCCGGGAAAGGTCCTCCGTTTCGAGAAAAGAAACTGTGCAGCAACTAAAAATAACCCAGGGTAGAAAGTAGCAGCATGCTCTCAGCCCTTCCCACACACGGTGTATTCATCCGAATGACCTTGACCACCAAGGCTGGGCCTCCTCAGGCGAGTTGCTGGGACCTGAAGGCACTAGGTCTGTGCCTGTCAGCAGGGCCAAGTCTAGAAGGACTTGATCAAAAGGAGTGGGGGTGGGGCGTGGACAGAGAGGCTGAGGGGTGGCCTTCGGCCCCTCTCCCAGGTACCAAGGGAGCAGAGCAGGGACAGGGGACTCTGCAGGGGAGGTCCTGGAAGACTTCTCAGAGGAGGTGAAGCCAGACTTTGGCTTTACAGGGTGAGTATGGTTTCTCCAGGTTCGATGCAGCAGGTGTCCCTGGCAGAAGGACCTGCATGAACAAACCCTAGAGGCCACGTGGATGTGACCCTCAGCAGCAGCGGTGTGACCAGTATGCGGTGAGGAGCTGGTGTGTTCTGGAACTGCGCCACGTGCTGGTGGTCTGAGGGTGAATACACAGGCAGGCTGGTGAGTGGGTGGGTGGGGAGGGCTGAGGGTGTGGAAAGACGGCCATGGGGTGGGGGAGTGGTTGGCCAAGGGACTCACGGTGTGTAGGTGGCAGGTCTCCTTCAAGGAGCCGAGGCAGGGTGGGCTGTGTCAGAGGACGTGGGATGTCAGGGCTGGGGTTGATTCTCTAAGGGAGCAGCTGGAGAGTGGAAATAGGTCTGGGTGGGGCCTGTGGACAGAGTGTTGGTAACTTGAGCCACTCAGAAGTGAGGGTTTCACTTTCCCTTTTGGTTCTCCCAATATATCTGGGACCAGAAGGTGTGCGTGGTTTATTGCAGAGACACACAGAAGGTGGCTGCACGCAGAGCTGAGAACAACTGGATCTTGTTCACACTCAGCCAGAGGAAGACCCCTGGGTAAGCAGTGGGTAGGACCCCCGCCCATCTCCCCATCCTCAGGACGACTGTCTGAGAAAACCTTGATTGTCGCTAGTTGGCAAAAGAAGGGAAATGGAAGCTCAGAGAGGTGAGACCATGGCCCGAAGGACAGAGCGTGGACGTGGAAGCAGCTGTATCTGACGGATTCCTCCCACCCTCGGGCCCCCTAAACAGTGCAGAGGGAGGTAGACGCCTGCTCAGGTGGTCTCAGCGTGGGATGTGGACCCGTGAGACATGAGCTGTGACCCGGAAGGAAGGTGTATGTTGTGGGTGCTGAGTCATCAGGGAAATCTCAAGAAAGCTGAGGGGATGAGGAGGGCAGGGGGCTAGAATCCTTCCTCCTAGTGGCCTGGCCAACTTGAGTCTGCCCCTGGGTGCTGTGCTGGGCCTGATGGGGGCAAATGGTTCCTTTTGAGACACAAGGAATCAGGTTTCATCACCCACCCTGTCTCTGAGTGCCCGCTCCGTGCCAGGCCCTGGGGCAAAACGCAGGCCTGAGGGAGGAAGGACAGGAGACCAAGTGGGGAGACGCAGGCCTTGCTTCACAACGCCCACATCATGATACAGGTTTCACAATCTAAGACAAGAAGCCAAACTGAGGATACATCAGTGTAACAAGAGGGGCGTGAGATTAGATCTGTGTGTTTATAAAGGTGGAGACACACCTAGACATTTCTGGGTTATTAAACTCATGTGCCACTCCCCTCCCTTACACACCCAGGTCAGAAGGTCTGGACGTGGCCTCCATCTGTCCACGGAGAGCTGTGTGACCCTGGGCAAGTTGCCTCCCCGGGAATTGTTTGTTCACATCTCTTACCCATTTGTGAAAAACTGCATTCAGTCTTTTCATGTGGATTTTAGGCGCTCTCTGTGTTGGGAATGCTCATCTTTGTCCACTATAAATATTGCAGACAGTGTCTTCTGGTCTCTCATTATTTCTGAATTGGTTTGTGGCATCCTTTTGAAAATTTAGTCTTTAAGAGGTCTAATAAATCAGACCTTCCTTATGGCTCCGGCAATTGTGTCTTGATGAGAATGGTTTCCCCAACTCAAAATTATTGTTAACATTTTTTTCTAGTATGCTTGCATTTCTTTTCCTTTTCCATTTTCATTTAGATCCTCTGGAATCGATTGGTGAGTACAATCTTATTGTTTCTTCCTCTTTCTCTTCGCCCCTCTTCATTTTTTCCTTCTTCTCCTTCTCCTCATTCAAGCAGGACATGTTTAAGGGGTACTTTTCTCGGTAGGAGTAGCACACCCATTTATGTGCTTTCAAAAGTGCCTCCATTGCAGTCAGGAAATGACTCCATGCTTCTCCCCTCTAAGTCCCAGGCAGCAGTTTGGGAGCAGAGAGCGAGGGACTGGAGGAAGCTGAGCCCCACACCCAGACCAATCTGGACTGGACATCCTGTGGGAGGGGAGGCTTAAGAATGTCCTGCTCAAGTCTTCAAGTCTCAGGGTAGTATATCAGATTTCAGGTAGGCCTCATGTTTTTCGATGGTTCTCTCTTCCTCTTTCTCCTCTTTTCATAACACCATGGCTAGAATAGGAGACATGAAGAAATACAGGTGTTTCCTGCTACCTGTTCATACAAAAACTTTCTTAAACCAAGACGGTGGAGAGCATAGACCATGTAGGTCTCACATCCTCTTTTACTGGCAGAGGGTGATCTTCTGGAAAGCGTGGGATGCCCATAAATGGAAACGCTCAGAAATCTGATGGCACTCTCTATCAGAAAGAGCTTGTATGAAGACAGACCAGGAATACAAATGGAATTACTCAACGGTAGGTAAAGGAGTTGTAGTGCTATGTCTCTGAGAATCTGGTGGTTTCCTGCCCCAGTAAGAGGTCCCACGCCTCGTGTTTTAGCCACGCTGTGCCCGGGCAGCTGAAGGGCCCAGAAGCCCTGGAGCAGGAGGAGCGCAGAGAAGAGACAGAGCCCCCGCCCAGTGCTGGGAGCTGAAGAAACGCCACACAAATAGCCCCACAGGCAGGAAAGTACAAGAGTCCAAGGGAGACTGGAAGGGAAATAGAGGAAGACAGCAGGGGAGGAAGCCTTTGAGACGGGCCTCCTAGTGCAAGTAACATTTCACCTGGCGAGGCACGTGGGGAAAGGCCTTGGAGGGGAAGCCTGAGCGAAGGCCTGAGCCTGGGGGAACCAGAGTCCAGGCAGCTGGGAGTCGTCCAGGCCTCTCAACCAGGCCCTGTGGAGTCAGGAGGGTGAGTGAGACAGAGTTGGAGCCTGAGGAGGGCCTGGTGACGGGCTAAGGACTTGAATTTGACACTGCCTTTACCCCTCCTATCCCTGCCCATGGACTATGAGCTGCACCATGTGGAGGAAGAGGTTTGGTAGCATCTGTGTCTGCCCACATGGAGGGAAGGGCTCTGGGTCTGGCCATGCAGTTGGGCAGGGACAGGATTCTCTAGGGTCCCCCCCTCTCCCACTGGCAGCCTTTCCAGGAAGTGACCAATCAGAGGCTAACAGAGGAGGACACCCAGATAGGAATCCAGCAGAAGGGAGAACCATCCAGCATCCACAGCCAGCTGAGGCCCCAGACAAGGGTCAGGACCAGGGCAAGAACGGCAGGGCAGGATGGAAGAATAAGTTGTGGGGCATGACGCATTTTCAAGTGTTTGGCATCATCCAGGATCCAGCCCTTTCTGCCCAAGCCCACCTCTTCTCTCTGACTTGACTCTTCATCTTCATGTTTCATGGTGGCAATTGGCTGCCCTGGCTCCTGGGCTCCTGCAGCTTCTAGGCAGAGAAGGAGGTAGGAGACCAGTGAGCTCTCTTCTCTCACCTGCTTGGAGGTGGGTCTGCCTTCTCTCCCACCCACACGGTCAGTGCCTCCAGCCTCTGCCACGGGGCACCCTCCCTAGTGAGCAACCAGATGGTTACTCTTCCTAAGGGTCAACCCTGGGGATTGGAGAGAGAAGCTGTTAGAAAGAAAGATGCTAGGATGAGGCTCTGGTGAGGGGATTTGAGGGAGACTCTAAGGAAATGGGGCCACTCTAGATTGGGTGCTGCCGAGAATGGGGGTCAGTTCTACAAGTGTGAGTCTCCGTAACTCCCTGTATGGAGACCAGAGCGAGGATAAAGGTGTAATCGGTAAAGAAGGAACAGTCATGCTTTTCAGCCAAGGGAGAGGGTGTGGTGTTGGTGGGGGCACAGTGATGGGTGTTTGCTGTCTCCTTCACTCCTGCTCTCAGGGTGACCCTGTGTGAGGCTGCAGTTCCGTGAGAGCCTTTACATCCAACGGGAGAAGAGCATTGCCCTGTTGTGATACCAGGCCAGCCTCGGGATGTCAGTGCTTGTTCTTTCTTTCTCAATCCTTTATAAACATTCATGTAAATAAACAGAAAGGAATATACCTATAGACTTCAAGAGTCCTCTTCTTTTTAAACTTAATTAACAATGGAGATCCAACCAGTCCATTCTAAAGGAGATCAGTCTTGGGTGTTCATTGGAAGGACTGATGCTAAAGCTGAAACTCCAATACTTTGGCCACCTCATGCGAAGAGTTGACTCACTGGAAAAGACTCTGATGCTGGGAGGGATTGGGGGTGAGAGGAGAAGGGGACAACAGAGAATGAGATGGCTGGATGGCATCACCGACTCAATGGACATGAGTTTGAGTGAACTCTGGGAGCTGGTGATGGACAAGGAGGCCTGGCGTGCTGTGATTCATGGGGTCGCAGAGTTGGACACAACTGAGCGACTGAACTGAACTGAACTGAACTGAACTGACTGAACAATGAAATATTTCCCATTATACTTACTCTTCTTGGCAACATAGAAAGAAAAGAAAGATACTGACTCAGTCATGTCCAATTCTTTGTGACCCCGTGGACTGTAGCCCACCGGGTTCCTCTGTCCATTGGATTTCCCAGGCAAGAATACTGGAGTGGGTTGCCATTTCCTTCTCCAGAGGACCTTCCCAACCCCAGGACTGAACCCATGTCTCTTGAGTCTTGCATCACCTGCATTGCCACTAGCCCACTTTTTAACCTTTATATCTCCCTTTTTGACCACACTTTATTTAAAGTCCTCTCAATGGAATATTATTTTGAACCCATGGCCTTTCACAGACTCAGCTTGGCCCAATGAAACATCTTCATAGTAATCACTATCTTTTATTATTAGTATTTATGTGGGTGCCCCTTCTGACCTCTTCTCTGATCATCTTCAAGATCATCCTTGCCTTTGCAGGAGCAGAGATGCCAGCCTGTGGGATTCACCTCCCCTGCAAGGGGTCTTCCTTCCTTAGAGTGGACAGAAGCCCATCGGTGCACATGTGGGTGGGCACGATGCTGCTGGACAGTGTGTCTGTTTAGGGTTACTGTTCATTCTGAGTATTCTGGTTTAACCCCAGTTACCATCCCTACTTAGAGTATTTAGAGGGCTTCCTTAGTGGCTCAGAAGATAAAGAATCTGCTCGCCATGCAGGAGACTTGGGTTCCACCCCTGGGTTGGGAAGATCTCCTGGAGGAGGTAAGGCCCCCTCCAGTACTCTCACCTGGAGAATTTTCTCCAGAAGAGCTTGGAGGGCTCCAGTCCCTGGGGTCGCAGAGTCAGACACGACTGACTGACTAACACTTCCACTTTCACTTTTGCTTTCTTAGAGAACTTGGTTTCATCAAAATGAACATGTCTCCCATACTGACAGCTGTCACAGCAGGAGTCACACTTATTTCTTGTTGGCATTAAATTCAACCACTTCCATCATCTTGAGGGTGGTGGCACTAGAAACCACCCCATATACTGACTGCTATAAAGTGACAGCTGCTGTCTTAGAGTTAAAACAATCCAGTCCTAAGTGCATATGGTTAAAACAGATCAATTTGTACAGAGGGTTCTGCTCTTCCTTACCAAGGAGAAGCTTAGATAGTTAATCGATGTCTTTAAATGATGTTACTACATTGGGAGGCGGAATGGTGTGAGAATGTGTGCTCAGGAGACAAGAACCTGGACTTGGATTCTGGCTCTAGCACTAGCTGTGTGCTTTGAGTAAATTGCTTCACCTCTCTGAGCTTCAGTTTATTTTCTTATAGGATCATTGTGAGAACTAAAAGGAATTGAATTCGTACCAAGCAGTTGGGAAGGTGCCTGGTGCAAAGTGGGGAGTCATCAACAACAATAGCTAATCAGTATTTAGGATTGCATTTTTCTTTTTCTTGACTTAAAATTTTGATATTATTCAATTACTTCTGACTGGGAAAAATAAGGATTTCTTTTTTTTTTTTTAACTTTTTCTTATACCTTTCCCCATATTCTGTTTATATCATTATTTCACTAATTTGATATCCCCTATTAGGAAGCTTGGCATCTGGTCCAATCACTTCATGGGAAATAGATGGGGAAACAGTGGAAACAGTGTCAGATTTTATTTTCTGGGGCTCCAAAATCACTGCGGATGCTAATTGCAGCCATGAAATTAAAAGACACTTACTCCTTGGAAGGAAAGTTATGACCAACCTTGATAGTATATTAAAAAGAAGAGACATTACTTTGCCAACAAAGGTCCATCTAGTCAAGGCTATGGTTTTTCCCGTGGTCATGTACGGATGGGAGAGTTGGACTGTGAAGAAAGCTGATCGCCAAAGGATTGATGCTTTTGAACTGTGGTGCTGGAGAAGACTCTTGAGAGTCCCTTGGACTGCAAGGAGATCCAACCAGTCCATTCTAAAGGAGATCAATCCTGGGTGTTCATTGGAAGGACTGATGCTGAAGCTGAAACTACAATACTTTGGCCACCTCATGCAAAGAGTTGACTCACTGGAAAAGACTCTGATGCTGGGAAAGGTTGGGGGCGGGAGGAGAAGGGGAATGACAGAGAATGAGATGGCTGGATGGCATCACTGACTCTGTGGACATGAGTTTGAGTGAACTCCAGGAGTTGGTGATGGACAGGGAGGCCTGGCGTGCTGTGATTCATGGGGTTGCAGAGAGTCGGACACGACTGAGTGACTGAACTGAACTGAACTGATTAGGAAGCTTTGTACTTGTAAGCAACTTATTTACATCTCCATTTCTTATGCTTTCAACTGGACACACTATTCCTTGATTGTTAACTTTGTAAGTTCAGTTCAGTTCAGTTCAAAACTGAGATATTAATTCTCCTCCTTCCTTCAGTGCTTCAGATCCCAAATTCAGAAGTATATTTTAATTTTTATATTGATTAACAAGTACATTGATCATGGAGGAAGGTTTTCTTATCTCTCCTTGCTATTCTTTGGAACTCTGCATTCAAATATTTGAATGCAGAGTTCAAATATCTTTCCTTTTCTCCTTTGCCTTTCGCTTCTCTTCTTTTCACAGCTATTTGTAAGGCCTCCTCAGACAACCATTTTGCCTTTTTGCATTTCTCATCCTTGGGGATGGTCTTGATCCCTGTCTCCTGTACAATGTCACGAACTCCATCCATAGTTCATCAGGCACTCTTTCTATCAGATCTAGACCCTTAAATCTATTTCTCACTTCAACTGTATAATCATTAGGGATTTGATTTAGGTCATACCTGAATGGTCTAGTGGTTTTCCCTGCTTTCTTCAATTTCAGTCTGAATTTGGCAACAAGGAGTTCATGATCTGAGCCACAGTCAGCTCACGGTCTTGTTTTTGCTAACTGTTTAGAGCTTCTCCATCTTTTGCTGCAAAGAATATAGTCAATCTGATTTCGGTGTTGACCAACTGGTGATGTCCATGTGTAGAGTCTTCTCTTGTGTTGTTGGAAGAGGGTGTTTGCTAAAACCAGTGTGTTCTCTTGGCAAAACTCTGTTAGCCTTTGCCCTGCTTCATCCCGTGCTCCAAGGCAAAATTTGCCTGTTACTCCAGGTATTTCTTGACTTCCTACTTTTGCATTCCAGTCCCCTATAATGAAAAGGACATCTTTTTTGGATGCTATTTCTAGAAGGTCTTGTAGGTCTTCATAGAACCATTTACCTTCAGCTTCTTCAGCATTACTGGTTGAGGCATAGACTTGGATTACTCTGATAATCAATGGTTTGCCTTGGAAACGAAGAGAGATCATTCTGTCATTTTTTCAGATTGCATCCAAGTACTGCATTTCAGACTCTTGTTTACTATGATGGCTACTCCATTTCTTCTAAAGGATTCTTGCCCACAGTAGTAGATATAATGGTCCTCTGAGTTAAACTCACCCATTCCAGTCCATTTTAGTTCACTGATTCATAAAATGTCGATATTCACTCTTGCCATCTCCTGTTTGACCACTTACAGTTTGCCTTGATTTATAAACCTAACATTCTAGGTTCCTACAATATTGCTCTTTGCAACATCAGACTTTATTTCCATCACCAGACACATCCACAACGGGGTGTTGTTGTTGCTTTGGCTCCGTCTCTTCATTCTTTCTGGAGTTATTTCTCGACTGATCTCCAGTAGCATATTGGGCACATACCGACCTGGGGAGTTCATCTTTCAGTGTCCTGTATTTTGCCTTTTCATACTGGACTGGAAAATCTCGGTTTTCATTCCAATCTCGAAGAAAGGCAATGCCAAAGAATGTTCAAAACCGCACAATTGCAGTCATCTCTCATGCTAGCAAAGTAACGCTCAAAATTCTCCAAGCCAGACTTCAACAGTACGTGAACCATGAACTTCCTTCAAGCTGGATTTAGAAAAGGCAGATGAACCAGATATCAAATTGCCAACATTTGCTGGATCATCGAAAAAGCAAGAGAGTGCCAGAAAAACATCTACTTCTGCTTTATTGACTATGCCAAAGCTTTTGACTGTGTGGATCACAACAAACTGTGGGAAATTCTGAAAGAGATGGGAATGCCAGACCATCTGACCTGCCTCCTGAGAAATCTGTATGCAGGTCAGGAAGCAACAGTTAGAACTGGACATGAAACAACAGACTGGTTCCAATACTGAAAGCAATACTTTTCAGATATACAAATATACAAAGCCTGTATATTGTCACCGTGCTTATTTAACTTATATGCAGAGTACATCATGAAAAACGCTGGGCTGGAAGAAGCACAAGCTGGAATCAAGATTGCTGGGAGAAATATCAATAACCTCATATGTGCAGATGACACTACCCTTATGGCAGAAAGTGAAGAAGAACTAAAAAACCTCTTGATGAAAGTGAAAGAGGAGAGTGAAAAAGTTGGCTTAAAGCTCAACTTTCAGAAAACTAAGATCATGGCATCTGGTCCCATCACTTCATGGCACATAGATGGGGACACAGTGGAAACTGTGGCTGACTTTATTTTTCTGTGCTCCAAAATCACTGCAAATGGTGATTGCAGCCATGAAATTATAAGACACTTATTCCTTGGAAGGAAAGTTATGACCAACCTAGACAGCATATTAAAAAGCAGAGACATTACTTTGTCAACAAAAATCCGTCTAGTCAAGGCTATGGTTTTTCTGGTAGTCATGTATGGATGTAAGACTTGGACTGTAAAGAAAGCTCAGCGCTGAAAAATTGATTTTTTTTGAACTGTGGTGTTGGAGGAGACTCTTAAGGGTCCCTTGAACTGCAAGGAGATCCAACCAGTCCATCTTAAAGGAGATCAGTCCTGGGTGTTCATTGGAAGGACTGATGCTGAAGCTGAAACTCCAATACTTTGGCCACCTGATGTGACGAGCTGACTTATTTGAAAAGACCCTGATACTGGGAAAGATTGAGGGCAGGAGGAGAAGGAGATGACAGAGGATGAGATGGTTGGATGGCAACACTGTTACAGCCACGCATTCTGGGAAACAAACTCACTCAGGAGGACAATGCAGATAGTGGAGTGCAGTTTATTACACCGGCAGACCCAAGGCAAAGTCTCCTCTTAGCCAAGGACCCCGACCAGCACTTGTGAAAATCTTTTATACCCCATGTATACATGTCCGAACCCACCACCCCAAATTCCTTGAGACTTACATAAAACAAAGGAAGGGTAAATACAATCACAATAACCCCATCATTCATGTGTTAGGTGTTCAAACAGTTAATAATCAGTAAGCCTGCGGTTACATTCTGATAGATACAGAAAGAATTTATGACCTGTCCGGAGACAGGGGTGATTAGAGTCCATTTTCTCTTAGGCGATGAGTAACCTGGATGTGATCTTCAAGATTCCCCTGGCAGCAGAGGAGGTCTTATCCTTCTATTGTAGTTTCCATAGGCACTAAGCACAGAGTTCAGGGTCCATTGGAGAGGTGACCAAGCATGATCAGCATAAACAGGCCTAAGATGGAGTCCAGGCGCTATGAATTCCTTCTTCATCACTGACTCAATGGATGTGAGTTTGGTAAACTCTGGAAGCTGATGATGGACAGGGAGGCTTGGCGTGCTGTGGTTCATGGGGTTGCAAAGAGTAGGATACGACTGAGTGAACTGAACTGATATATATCAACAACACTTCACTTCTTTTTTTTTTTAATTTATTTTTTTTAATTTTACAATATTATATTGGTTGGTTTTGCCCTACATTGACATGAATTCGCCCCAGGTGTACATGAGTTCCCCCTCCTGAACCCCCCTCTCACCTCCCTCCTCCCTTTATCCTCCCTCTGGGTCATCCCCGCACACCAGCCCCGAGTATCCTGTAACATGCATTGACCCTGAACTGCTGATTCGTTTCTCATATGACAACATACATGTTTCAATGTCATTCTCTCAAATCATCCCACACTCACCCTCTCCCACAAAGTCCCAAAGACTGTTTGATACAACTGTGTCTCTTTTGCTATCTCGTATACAGGGTTATATTTCCATCTTTCTAAATTCCATATATATGTGTTAGTATACTGTATTGGTGCGTTTCTTTCTGTCTTACTTCACTCTGTATAATAGGCTCCAGTTTCATCCACCTCATTAGAACTGATTCAAATGCATTCTTTTTAATGGCTGAGTAATACTCCATTGTGTATATGTACCAAAGCTTTCTTACCCATTCGTCTGCAGATGGACATCTAGGTTACTTCCATGTCCTGGCTATTATAAACAGTGCTGCGATGAACATTGGAGTACCTGTGTCTCTTTCAATTCTGGTTTCCTCCTCTTTTTTTTTAACACTTCACTTCTAAACAGTCTCCAAAATAATCAAAATGGGAAAACCAGGACTTGAACATAGATAAATTTACCTTATATTTTTAAAAAAAGAAACAGAAAAGTTTAGATTTTTGTGTTATTTTAATACGTTTTTAGAGCTAACCTGTACCTTGTAGCTGCACATGCTTTTCAGAATAGCTTTCGTTTTTCCTGATGTTTCTAACTGGCCTCATTTTCACCCCTTGCTCTGTTTATCTCCAACATTTCCTCCCTTTCTTTCCAACTGTGCCTTGTATGATACCAAGTCCCCTGTCCCCACAGACTCTGGACTTCTTATCCCATTCTGGACTGCTTTCTCTCTAGGTCTGCTGCACACCCAGCTGGGATCCTTGGATTTCCTTTCCTCTGGGTTGACGTTTCTGATTCCTGGATCCCATGTCTATCTCTCTCATGGGTATCCTTTACCTTCCTCCATAATTATACAAACACACCACCTATTTTTTTTCCTACAACTCATTCTCAAGTAGGTTTCTGAAAAGTCTGGTGAAGGGTGAAGGCTGCTGTGAATATGGGATGGGATGCGGGGTTGGTGAGCTTGTCCCCTGTGCTCCCCTCGGCCCCCCGATCATCTTGCTCCCTCTCTGGGGCTCTGCCCGGCAGACCGTTCTTCTCTCCTGTGAACACGTTCCCTGTTTCTCTCTCTCTACTGTGCTCCTCTTCATTCAGCTACCACTTCTCCATCCAGTGAGTCTTCAGACATTTGTTAAAGACTCTGGTCTCCTATTGTCCCATGCTTGTTTTTATTAGCAGCAGAGGGAGGAGAGGCAGGCTATGGGTTCTTGACCCAGTGAGTGGGGTGGGACCAGTGTACCTAGGGCAGGACTTCTGACCTTAGGCGAGTCATGTAACATCTGTACTTCAGCTTCCTTATTTGTAAATGAGGATACACTGCTACACATCTCAAAGGCTAATAGAATAAAAAACAAGTTATCATTTGTAAAATTTCAGAGCAAATACCATTGCAAAGCAAAGACCACAAACACAGGTGACTCTTATCAGTAGCTGGTATTATAACTGTAAGTACCTCTACTATCATTTCAGTCAGGTCTCAGGAGGAGTAGTTGACAAAGGCTCTTTAGCTTTCTTGAAACAGTAGTTAAATGTCATCAACATTTGCTTTCCTTCCTCATCTCCCATGGGAAAATAATCACAAGCAGAACCAAAATAGATTTTTTATATATAAAAATCTGAACTGCTCTTTTTTTTGAAGAACACTGAGAATGGGAAACTGAAAGGATGGACACCCTAATGTATCATGTATCATGAGTGTGAACATAAATTGCTGCAATTTCTTCGCATAACAGTGTGTCTCTAGGTATGAATATTTTTTAGGTGCTGATGCCTTGTGGTCTAGCCTAGATAGCTAGATCCTCGATCCTCCATCCTAGATAGCTACATAGCTATAGCCTACTCCTAGATAGAACTTAAGGGAACAGTCTCAAATGTAGTTTCATACAAGGAGAATGTTCTTTACATTATTATTTGCATAAGGAATTAGAAACAACCTAAAGTCCAGTAGTCAGGGTAGGACAGCAGAGCAGACGTGGCACCAAAGGGGTCCTTAGCAGGCCAGGGCAGGGATATAAGAATTGGGGTGGGGACGATGGGACTCCAGGCCTTTGTGGGATAAAGGCTCTTGCAGAAGCAAGGAGGGCATGGGCTGTGGGAGCTGTATCACCAGGAACTTTATCAAGGCAAAGAGTTGAGCACAGGGAACAAGATATTATTTTGGAATGAAAGCACTCATTTAACCGATAAACATATATCCACAAATAAATATTTTTGTATATGAAAGGGAGTAGAACATGGTCATCACAAACCTGGGATTTGGATCAGAAAGACTCAGTTCAAGCCCAGGTTCTGGAATCAGCTTGAAAACTTAGGCTGAAGCAAATTCAGGTGAGCTTCAGGAGCCTGCACATCATAGATGGTGGATCAGTATTCAGTTCAGTTCAGTTCAGTTCAGTCACTCAGTCGTGTCCGACTCTCTGCGACCCCATGAATCACAGCACGCCAGGCCTCCCTGTCCATCACCAACTCCCGGAGTTCATTCAAACTCATGTCCATCCAGTTAGTGATGTCATCCAGCCATCTCATTCTCTGTCATCCCCTTCTCCTCCTGCCCCCAATCCCTCCCAGCATCAGAGTCTTTTCCAGTGAGTCAACTCTTCGCATGAGGTGGCCAAAGTATTGGAGTTTCAGCTTTAGCATCAGTCCTTCCAATGAACACCCAGGACTGATCTCCTTTAGAATGGACTGGTTGGATCTCCTTGCAGTCCAAGGGACTCTCAAGAGTCTTCTCCAGCACCACAGTTCAAAAGCATCAATTCTTCGGCGGTCAGCTTTCTTCACAGGCCAACTCTCACATCCGTACATGACCACGGATGTGGTCAACAATAGCCTTGACTAGACGGACCTTTGTTGGCAAAGTAATGTCTCTGCTTTTTAATATGCTATCTAGGTTGGTCATAAATTTCCTTCCAAGGAGTAAGCGTCTTTTAATTTCATGGCTGCAATCAGCATCTGCAGTGATTTTAGAGCCCAAAAAAATAAAGTATGACACTGTTTCCACAGCTATAACTAATTAGTAAACACACGTGTTCCCAGCCTCATGTAATTTCTAGATTGTTCCTTCCTATCTGTTCTTGTCTCTGATTTTATTGCTCCCATAAGTTTGCAGACAGGTGTCTCCTGTCTGATTACCTTCTCCCTGTGCTCCAACAGGAGAGCAGGACTCTGACTGGGGGGACTTGGGGAGGTGGGGATGAGTAACTTTCCTTAACTAATGACCTGCAGAGCCCAGGGGACAGAGAACCACAGTGCATTAAATTCCCAGTGGCACTGGTGGCCATCCCAGGGGAACTCACCAGAGACCTCACCACCCCCTGTTCCCTTCAGATACTTCTCACTCGTGATCGAGCCCACTTCTGTTTTCTCTTTCCCAAGGGTGAGGTCACACCTCCTTCCAGCCTGACGCAGACAAGAATCTGAAGGGAGATCTCTGAGACACGGCTGCTGCCACCATGAGCTCAGAAAACCTTGGAAAATGCTCAGGTAGGCAGCTGCCTTTTTTCTGGCCAGTTCCTGCATGTGACCCAGAATTGAGGGTGGTTCCTCCAGGCAGAGTTAACCTACAGAGGAGTCAAGAACCAAGAAGAGGATGGATAAGCATCCTGGAGCCCCCCAGAGGGGCCATGTGCAGTTCCCCCAACGGGAGTGTGCCCACAGAGCCTCTTTCCCAGCCCTCTCCTTAGGGAGCCACTTGCTAGGTGCTCACTTCCTCCCCTGCTGCCCTCTAGCAAGTGACCCAGAAATGAGGCCAGGACAGCCCATGGGGAGGGGGACAGCAGAGGGAGTCCCCAAGGCCAGGCAGGGCAGCGAGGGGAGGTCCCCCAGCATCCCTGGAGCTCCTCCTGCCCTCTCCCTTGGTTTGAGTCTCCTTCTGCTCCCAGACCCTGCGGCATCACCACAGACAACTTTCATCCAGCTCTTGCCCTGCCACCTGCCCAGCCGCTCTGCGAGGATCAGCGGACCCTGAACTGAACCGCAGTCTCACTTTTGTCACCTCCCACCTGGAGAGGAGGGGTGATGGGGTTTTACACAGGATCACGTCTGCCTCCACCCCTTCACTGCCCATCCTGAGTGTCTCTAATCAGCAAGGTGAAGCCTCTCACATGGTAGTCTTACTAAAAGGCAGGTGGCCCAAAACTCTTTCTTAAACTTAGATAGCATCGGTGTACGGAGATGGCGATGGCACCCCACTCCAGTACTCTTGCCTGGAAAATCCCATGGACGGAGGAGCCTGGTAGGCTGCAGTCCATGGGGTCGCGAAGAGTGGGACACGACTGAGCGACTTCACTTTCACTTTTCACTTTCATGCATTGGAGAAGGAAATGGCAACCCACTCCAGTGTTCTTGCCTGGAGAATCCCAGGGATGGGGGACCCTGGTGGGCTGCCGTCTATGGGTTCGCACAGAGTCGGACACGACTGAAGCGACTTAGCCACAGCAGCAGCAGCAGCAGCGGTTTATAACATTCTGTAAGTTTCACGTGTACAACATTATATTTCTACTTCTGTATATGCTACAGCGTGCTCACCACCAAAAATCACTTGCAAAAATCCCTCTAGGGGTACTGCATGGTAGAATGAAAAAATCACAGGAGTTTAAAATAAGGATTCAAGTCATATCCAAAAAATGTCTGATACCTGACCTTGGATTCCACCTCTGAGCTATCTGCTCACTGGTCTTGGGCTGTCCCTTATCCTGTCTGAGTCTCACTTTCCTCATCCGTGAAATAAGAAGAATGTATCTGTGTGTGCATGTACCAGGAAACACATTTCACATTGTGACCCAGCCCCACCCTCCATATATATTAATATATAATATATATATCCTAGTTGCCTATATACATATATATCCTAGTTGCCTATGTCTTACCTACAATTCCATAACCCCTGGGCTTCCCTGGTGGCTCAGACGGTGAAAGAATTTGCCTGCAATGCAGGAGACCCAGGTTCGATTCCTGGGTTGGGAAGATCCTCTGAAGAAAGAAATTGCAACCCACTCCAGTATTCTTACCAGGAGAACTTCATGGATAGAGGAGACTTGCAGGCTACTGTCCATGGGGTCACAAAGAGTTGGACAGGACTGAGCAACCAACACTGAGCAATTCCATAACCTCTAGATCCCTGAAATCACACAGGGATTTTGGTAACTCATTTGAGCAGTGATCTTGCTCTGCACTGATCTGAGGCTATTTATTGTTATTACATTCTTTATCACATTTAATGTGAATATTCTTTTGTTTCACTGCCAAAACATGAAAGCAGTCATTTATAGGGTGCTGCAGCAGCAGTAGCAGCAGCCAGTCTCTGCTACAAGTAGTAACTAACAAAACACATCCGTCGTATTCCTTCTATTTGTGTGTGTGTGTGCTCAGTTATTCAGTTGTGTCCGAATCTTTATGGCCTCATGGATTGTTGTCTGCCAGGCTCCTCTGTTCTTGGGATTTTCCAGGCAAGAATGCTGGAGTGGGTTGCCATCTGCTACTCCAGGGGATATTTCCGACCCAAGGATCGAACTCATGACTCTTGCATCTCCTGCACCGGCAGGCGAATTTTTACCACTGCATCACCTAGGAAGCCCTCCTTCTCTTTCTGAAGGTTTAACATTGTAGATTCCTGAAGACACCTAAATCCCAGGATTAGATAATTATTTCCGGAGGTTTGGAAGTCCAAGATCAAGGTAGTGGTGGCTTCTGGTGAGACCTCTCCTCCTGTCCTCACATGGCCTTTCCTCTGGGGGAGAGGGAAGGAACAGAGAGAGAATCTGGTGTCTCCTTTTCTAATAAAGACATTAAACTTACTGGGTTAGGGCTCCACACTTATGACCTCATTTTACCATAATTACCTCCTTAAAGGCTCAGTATTCAAATACAGTAACCAGGGGGTTAAATCTTCAACATATGAATTGGGGGGTGGGGGCAGAACAGTTCCATCCATAGCCCCAGGTGACTCTACCCAGAGTGCCCAAGTGATCGCTGCTCAAGTAAATGAATTTTAACTGCTGCTGCTGCTAAGTCGCTTCAGTCGTGTCTGACTCTGTGCAACCCCATAGACGGCAGTCCACCAGGCTCTGCCATCCCTGGGATTCTCCAGGCAACAACACCGGAGTGGCTTGCCATTTCCTTCTCCAGAATTTTAACTAATTTATACTAAATACCATTTTTTTTAATGTGCTGTAGAATTTATTGCAGATACCATGTTATGATAACAAAAGCAGATCATCCTTAAGGCATCAAATTTGTTTATTAATTTAAACAAAAATATATGATCCCTGTCACACAAAGAGATAATTTTAAATTTACTTTGAAGTTGAGCCAATCAATACATATATACTTGGAAACTATGCACCTAATGCGCTAAGTCCTTTCAGTCACATCTGACTCGTTGTGACCCCATGGACTATAACCCATCAGGCTCCTCTGTCCATGGGATTCTCCAGGCAAGAATACTGGAGTGGTTGCCATTCCCTTCTCCAGGGGATCCTCCCGACCCAGGAATCAAACCCACATCTCCTATATCTTCTGCATTGTCAGGCAGGTTCTTTGTCACCAGCACCACCTGGGAAGCCCAGCTGTGCTCCTAGTATCATATCATACCAGAGACAAGGCTGCTGTCCTCACAGAGTACATGGATCACTGGTAATCAATCCTTAACCTAGTGAATAGCATAAAATATTGGGGAATATTGGAAAGCGAACAGATTTCTCTGGACACTGTTTATCTTGCCCCTCTGAGAGACTTGTAGATCTAGATGCGATTACTTTGGAAAAGAGGTCTTGTTTAGTTCAGAGAATCATCAAAGAGTACAATATAGTTGTGGGCTAATTAGAGACTAAAGAAACTTTATAAGGAGAAGTAGGCTTGGAAATCAAGCAGTCCTCTAAGCATCAGTGATTTCTGTAATGTCCTCCAATGCCAAGTGACCACTAGCCTCCTATTTCCCATTTTGATGATTCCTTGATGAGAGGTAGAAGGCATAAAGAATATTGCCAGCTATAAAATAAACTACACTCCAATGCCTATGGAGAAGGCAATGGCAACCCACTGCAGTATCTTGCCTGGAAAATCCCATGGACGGAGGAGCATGGTAGGCTGCAGTCCATGGGGTCACGAAGAGTCAGACACAACTGAGCGACTTTACTTTCACTTTTCACTTTCATGCATTGGAGAAGGAAATGGCAACCCACTCCAGTGCTCTTGCCTGGAGAATCCCAGGGACGGCGGAGCCTGGTGGGCTGCCGTCTCTGGAGTCGCACAGAGTCAGACACAACTGAAGCGACTTAGCAGCAGCAGCAGCAGCCAATGCCTATGATTGCTAAAAAGAAATATTTTTTTTTAAATAGAAGAAACTCACTGAATCAAATGAATGCTAAGCAGAGCCAACACAGTATACTCAAAACTGAGGTAAGAAACCTCTAATTACACAGGAAATCAATACAAGGATTAATCATTTTAAGAGAAGAATCATTTTCCCATAGCCCCACAGCTATGAATGATATCTTCATGAGCCGGGGCTGCCTTCTCCAGGGAATACTGGGGACCTATTACTGAACTGTGGTGTTGGAGAAGACTCTTGAGAGTCCCTTGGACTGCAAGGAGATCCAACCAGTCCATTCTAAAGGAGATCAGTCCTGGTTGTTCATCGGAAGGACTGATGCTAAAGCTGAAACTCCAATACTTTGGCCACCTCATGCGAAGAGTTGACTCACTGGAAAAGACTCTGATGCTGGGAGGGATTGGGGGCAGGAGGAGAAGGGGACGACAGAGAATGAGATGGCTGGATGGCATCACTGACTGGATGGACATGAGTTTGAGTGAACTCCGGGAGTTGGTGATGGACAGGGAGGCCTGGCGTGCTGTGATTCATGGGGTCGCGGAGAGTCGGACATGACTGAGCGACTGAACTGAACTGATTACTGGTCTCAACCAACTAATTTCCCTCCCGGCTTGGAGGGCTGCTGCAAACTGCTCAAGTGCCTCCTTGGAGAATGAATGGAGAGCTTCTCCTTTTATGCTAGATTCCTTTGTCATGGATCCCGTGGGTTTATTTCAATAGGACCTCTGCAGCCAACAACTATTACTCACCCTCCATGTGACAAAAAATTCAAATCATCACTAAGATTATTAGCAAACATTTCAATAATCACATCAACTTTTTTTCACCAACAGATTTCTTAATTTTATCAATACAATTAGCTTCTTTGTGATTAAGCACTTCGTGGGCTCCATTTGGAAAGCAATCTTTTGTTTTTCCTCGGTAGTAGCTGTGCCCCAAATTTTTTAAGCCATAAGTTCTAACCATTTGGCATGCTGCTCTTCCAGCTCCTCCACTAGCCCCAGAACACTTCCTCCAGCTTTGACAGGCACTGTGGAGCAGACTCAATAAGCAGTAAAACACGAGATCCTGATGGCAGCTCCTTGTTTAAAATCCAGTTTTTTCTGGCAGCGTGTGAACAGTATGATGGGCTCCCAGAGCATTCTAGGCGTAGCCCCCAGAGATCGTCCTGGTAGTGAATGTCACCTTTCTGAAAGCAGATACATTCTCTCCAGCAGCTTCTACTATTCCAGCCACATCTCAGCTAGGAGTATAAGGTAGAAATGGTTTTCTACTGTGAGTGCCAGAGCAGACATATGCGTCCACTGGGTTTATACCACATGCTTGGACTTTGTTAGAACCTGGTGGTCTTTCAGAATTGGTACAGCAACATCCAACTGGAGTTTCAGCACTTCGGGTCCACCAAATTCAAAAACTCAAATAGCTCTCACCAACTTCTGTCCTGTCACCATACTGATCTAGATACCTGTTCTAGGCTGGAAAATCAAAATCTGCAAGTCCTCCCCCATATTCCACAAGGTTTAAAAAAAAAAAAAAAGCTACCACCACACATTTTTCTGGGCTTTTCCGGTGACTCAGACAGTAAAGAATCTGCCTGCAACATACGAGACCTGGATTTGATCCCTGGGTCAGGAAGATCCCCTGGAGGAGGGAATGGCTACCCACTCCAGTATTTTTGTCTGAAGAATTCCATCGACAGAGGAGCCTGGTGGGCTATAGTTCTTCAGTTCAGTTCAGTTCAGTTCAGTCGCTCAGTCGTGTCCGACTCTCCGCGACCCCATGAATCACAGCACGCCAGGCCTCCCTGTCCATCACCAACTCCCGGAGTTCACTCAAACTCATGTCCACAGAGTCGGTGGGGTCGCAAAAAATCAAAGACTGCTGAGCTACAAACACTTTCCCTTTTTCACTTCACAAGTTCTAACATTATTCCCTTTCCTTTCATTTAGATATTGAGATCTTTTTTGAGGATGTTGTTGAGTGTCTCTGGGACATACTGAGCAGAGAGGAACTGCTACTCCTGCTGACTGAATTCCTGAAGAAAATTAAGGCTAAGGCTGGTTTGTCCAGGTAACCTGCACAGGTGTATCAGGAAGGTCACCCACACCCCGAAGCACCAGGCTAGTTTCCTCCTGGCAGGCTCATCTCCTCCAAGGAGGACCATATGGTGGGGCTGAGGATGATCCTTCTCAACATCTCACGAGGAATATTTCCTCCATGTCATTTGCTGGCAGTGAACAACCTTGAATTGAGAAAAGATGAAACCTGCAAGAAAGGAGCAGGTTATGTGACCTTGGACATGTTACTGAACTACTCTCTGCTTTTGTTTCTTCATCTGTCCAGTTAAACTGTGAGGACACCGAGATCATGCATGCAACGAGCTTCCCATAATGACTGACACAGAGTAGGTGTTCAGTCAATATTAACATTTTAAAAACTTGTTGGGAAGAGACAGGGGCCAAGAGTCTTCTTTCTGGTGATGAAAATCAAGCAGAATTTCCTTCGGGGCAAGTCAGAAAATTCTGACGCCATCGTTTGTATTGCTCAGGCTTCTGCCTAGAGCCTTTCTACTCCCCATCTTAGGAATTGTACCAAACGATTGTATCAAACCAAACAGCAGGATCCTGCTGGCCCATAAGGCAGAGAGGCTAGAGAGGAACTGGCTGGAACTGGTGGGATCCTGGATCTAGTCCTGCCCAACTCTGGGGCTCTGGGCTTATATGTTAGAGTCTCAGACTTGCCTCTGTCCAGTGGGAACAGCAATTCAGTCTGATGGACTATGCTCATGGCCTCAGAGTGAACTGTAGGGTTAGAGGCGGGAAGCAAGGACCAGGGAGGCCTGGGCCAGGGTCAGACCCAGGGGTCAGGGTGGAGCAGAGGGTCCAGGTTGGAGGACTAGTAGGCAGGCTTGGGCAGCAGGGCCAGGACTAGAGTGAAGAGAGTCGGCCCTGAGGACACAGGACTGAAGGGGCTGTGACCCTAGCAGAGGTCCCCTGAGTGGGAGGGAGGACATTCTTCCCTCCCTGACGGGATCCCCTCATGCTGGGCTAGAGGGCCCTGGGTGACCGTGTCTGTACACCCTGCCTGGGACCTGGCTTCTCACTCCATCTGGGACCCTCTTCTAGTCTACGTGGAGCCACCCTGAGAGTGGAAGGCCGTGTGGCTCAGTGAGCCCTCCAGGGTCACAATGAGTGGCTGCGATTGTGTGTCATTTGAGGGATTCTGAGGAGCCTCATGCATCCCCAACAAGAGGAAAACACTTCCTCCCCCATATATGTAAGTGCAGGTCTCTTCAGGCTCAGCCATTCAGATGGGTGTTTCCTCAAGTCTTTTGAATCTTTAGAGGATCCACAAAATTCCACATCACCTTGGTGTGCAGGCTCATGAGGCTGTCACAAATTAACATGTGACCCCTGAGAGGTCAGGGGTGCTGGGTGCTGGGTCAGGAGTCAGTGAGGTGGGCTTCAGAGGCCAGGGGAACCAACAGCACATCTCCTGATTTCCAGGCAGTTGGGTCAGTGGATGGACTCAGGGACCTTCTTCTGGGAAGGTCAAGGGCACAAGCCTTAGAAGACAGCAGATGGCAGACTAAATGACTGTTATGATGCCTTCTAGTTCTGACTTCGGGTTTGTTTTTTTTTTTCTACAAACTCTAAGTCACAGAGACAGCCAGTCTGCAAAGGGTGAGGGCACAGTACCCAGGACTATGCTTTCATTTGAACCAATGGCAAATTTAGGGGATCCCCAAAACCACCCTCAGGTTTGAGAATTCCCTGTAGAACAGACAGGACTCACTGAAAGCCATCCTGATCCCAGTGTATTACAGGAAGCCTGTGGGTTTTCATCAGTCACAGGGCAGAGTCTGGGCGGATTTCACACCCGAAGCTTCTATTGTCGCCAGGATACGTTACCGTTCTGGAACTTGGTGTATGGCAGGGCACACGGACCACTACCTTCCAGGGACACTCACCCATTTAAAAAAAAAATTATCCTGACTTGTGGTCTCCAGCTCCTCCCAGAGGTCAGACTAATGTCTTAGAGTCCAGCTCCTTCAGAGGTCAGAACTGATACCACATGACCCAGAGGCCCCATCATACATCTCATCAGACTGTCCAGTGGCAAGAGGCCCAGGCAGATGAGAACATTCATATCAGCCAGAATATTCTAGGGGCTTACGGACCACTTCCCTGTAGCCAAGGGCAAAGAAATGTTGACTCCCCACTACACACTGAGGCCCTTGAATATAAGTTTTCTGCCCCAATCCCACTTTTCTTTATTTGTGGAGTTCCCAACCTACCAACTCTTTGGAAGTGATGATGTTGACCTGTCTATGAGGCATCTTTACCAAATATCTATATTTTTCTTTTTGGCTGAGCCACGTGGTTTGTGTGATTCTAGTTTCACAATCAGGGATTGAGTCATATCCTGGGCAGTGAGGGTGCAGAGACCTAACCTCTGGACCACCAGGGAATTCCATCAAATACCTCTCTTAACTTACCAGAATCCTAAGGTGACATTTGCTTATCTGTTCCAGGATTAAATGGGGCTTCTCTGGTGGCTCAGATGGTAAAGAGTCTACCCACAATGCGGGAGACCTGGGATCAATCCCTGGGTCAATAAGATCCCCTGGAGAAGGAAATGGCAATCCTCTCCAGTATTCTTGCCTGGGAAATCCCATGGACAGAGGAGCCAGGCAGACTACAGTCTATGGGGTCTCAAAGAGTCAGACATGACTGAGCGACTTCACTTTCTTTCTTTCCAGGATTGAATAAGTATATGAAGCATCTACAAGGTACAAAACCTGTGTTTAATGTTGAAAGAGAAAATTTTACATTTGTAAAAATTCTTTTCTAATAGATTTATAATGCTAAATCCATATTTATGCAGAATAGACATTCAGTTCCGTCGCTCAGTTGTGTCCAACCCTTTACGACCCCATGAATCACAGCACTCAAAGTCTCTCTGTCCATCACCAACTCCCGAAGTTCACTCAAATTCATGTCCATCCAGTCGGTGATGCCATCCAGCCATCTCATTCTCTGTCATCCCCTTCTCCTCCTCCCCCAATCCCTCCCAGCATCAGAGTCTTTTCCAGTGAGTCAACTCTTCGCATGAGGTGGCCAAAGTATTGGAGTTTCAGCTTTAGCATCAGTCCTTCCAATGAACACCCAGGACTGATCTCCTTTAGAATGGACTGGTTGGATCTCCTTGCAGTCCAAGGGACTCTCAAGAGTCTTCTCCACCACCACAGTTCAAAAGCATCAATTCTTCGGTGATCAGCTTTCTTCACAGTCCAACCCTCACATCCATACATGACCACTGGAAAAACCATAGCCTTGACTAGACAGACCTTTGTTGGCAAAGTAATGTCTCTGCTTTCTAACATGCTATCTAGGTTGGTCATAACTTTCCTTCCAAGGAGTAAGCGTCTTTTAATTTCATGGCTGTAATTAGCAACTGCAGTGATTTTGGAGCCCAGAAACATAAAGTCTGACACTGTTTCCACTGTTTCCCCATCTATTTCCCATGAAGTGATGGGACCAGATGCCATGATCTTAGTTTTCTGAATGTTGAGCTTCAAGCCAACTTTTTCACTCTCCTCTTTCACTTTCATCAAGAGACTTTGAGTTCCTCTTCACTTTCTGCCATAAGGGTGGTGTCATCTGCATATCTGAGGTTATTGATATTTCTCCCAGTAATTTTGATTCCAGCTTGTGCTTCTTCCAGCCCAGTGTTCCTCATGATGTACTCTGCATGTAAGTTAAATAAGCAGGGTGACAATATACAGCCTTGACGTATTCCTTTTCCTATTTGGAACCAGTCTGTTGTTCCATGTCCAGTTCTAACTGTTGCTTCCTGACCTGCATATAGGTTTCTCAAGAGGCAGGTCAGGTGTTCTGGTATTCCCTATCTCTTTCAGAATGTTCCACAGTTTATTGAGATCCACACAGTCAAAGGCTTTGGCATAGTCAGTATGGAACCTATTTTGCAGACAAACAAACTGCCTTTCTGATCCCTTGACCTTCATTGTCACAGGCAAGATGTGGTTGCACTCCACAAATATCTAAACGAATTGAAAGGAGACTTGATCGGGAAGGACCAGGAAACACTCACAAAAGGGCAGCTGGACAGGAAGAGGTTTCTGAAGAAGTTTCCTCGGGTGAAGCAGCAGCTGGAGGAGCGCATAAGGAAGCTCCACGAGCTCGCAGACAAAGTTGACAAGGACCACAAGGAGTACACCATCTCCAACGTGGTGGCCCACACCACTGGCGCTATATCGGGCGCCCTGACCCTCCTTGGCCTGGCTCTGGCACCCGTGACGGTGGGGGGCAGTCTGGCACTCTCGGCCGCTGGGTTAGGGCTGGGAGCAGCAGCTGCTGTGTCAACTGTGTCCACCAGTTACAGGGAAAATGCAAGCAGGTCAGCGGCCGAAACCGAAGCCATTGGCCTGATGTCAACTGGCATCAGGAAATGGAAGGTGCTCCTAGAGGTACTCAGGAGCAACCCCCGAATTGTTGATTCAACAGAGAAATTGGCAAAAGCTGTGCGACACATTAAAAAATATATACGTGCCATGGAAACAGGCAAAGACAACCCTGAATTTGCAGCCGATGTAGGCGACTACTTGGGCCCTGGGAAAATCATAGTTCCAGGCACCCGGCTGGTAAAGAAGGCCTGTTCTGTTACCATGGCTCCGGCAGCTGTCACAGGAGCCAGGATCATGGGTACAGCCACCGCAGGTGTCCTCCTCCTGGTGGATGTGGGCTTCCTAGTGAAGGAGTCAATGCACTTGCATAATGGTGCAAAGGCAGAGTCTGCTGAAAATCTGAGGCAGTTGGCAAGGGAGCTGGAGAGCAATTTGCAGGAGCTCAACAAGATGTATGAACTCTTGCAGTAGGGCCTGACTCAGCCACTCCCAGCACAGTGCAGGGATCAGGAGACACATGGGTCAAGGTGCAGAGGTACCTTGTTAGAGAAAAAAAGGAGAGGGAGGGAAAAATTTCGGAGCTGAGTATCAGGAATTTGGGGTTTCTGCAGCTGAGCATAGCAGGGGAGGGATGGATGTTGGTCCTGGCTCGGGGAGAGTGAAGGAAGGAGCCTGGAGCCTGGATTGAGGGAAGAGGGGGAACTAGAGAAGGGTGGGGCTGGGGGGAGAGAAACCACTTTTTTCCCTCATACTATGAAATTTTATTTTGAAGAATAGCCGATTAACAATGTTGTGATGGTTTCAGGTGAACAGTGAAGGGACTCAGCCAAACATATACCTGCATCCATTCTCCCCAAACCCCCTCCCATCAGAAACCACTTATTTTGAACTAAAGAAGTCACCGGGGGCAGAATAAAGGGAGAGGCAGGGGAACTAGCAATGAAAGACCAGGAACATGAACAGGTTGAAAATGAGAGAGAGTTAGGATTGTTGGAATCCAGAAGTAGCAGGGGCTCCTCTATCACCCTCACCAGGGTCTGATGCCCCAGCAAGAAGAGTCTCCCCCTGTTGGTGGCCTCTAGCCCTACTTCTCTGGCATCAACTCACCTTTGATCCCAGCAGCTTATCTTAATTAGCCAGTGACTTCTTTTGCTTGCTTGTTTCTTTAATTGAAGTTCAGTTGATTTACAATATTGTATTAGTTCCAGACATACAGGAAAATGTTTCAGTTATCACATATTTATGTATATATCTGTTCTTTTTAATTTTTTCGTTACAGATTATTACAAGATACTGAATATTTTCCCCTGTGCTATACATTAAGTCCTTGGGGGTCTTTTAACTCTGTTTTATGTATGGCAATGTGCATCCTTTAACCCCATACTCCTAATTTACCCCTCCCCCTTTGGTGACAATAAATTTGTTTTCTGTGACTCAGTCTGTTTTGATTTGTTAGTAAGTTCATTTGTATTCTTTTTTTTTTCTTTATTTTTGGCCATGCCAAGCAGCTTTTGGGATCTCAGTTCCCTGACCAGGGAATGAACGGGGCTTCCCTGGTGACTCAGCTGGTAAAGAATCCACCTGCAATGAGGGAGACCTGGGTTTGATTCCTGGGTTGGGAAGAGCCCCTGGACAAGGGAAAGGCTACCCATTCCAGTATTTTGGCCTAGAGAATTCCATGGACTGTATAGTCCATGGGGTCAAAAAGCGTAGGACACGATGAAACGACTTTCACTTTCAATTTCACAGCAGTAAAAACACCAAATTCTAAGCCCTAGGCCACCAAGGTACTCCCTGTGCTACTTTTCAGGTCCTCCATATAAGTGAGATCATATGTTTGTCTTTTCTGTCTCAGTTACTTCACTTAGTATGATCACCTCTAGATCCATACACGCTACTACAGATGGCGTGATTTAATTCTTTTATGGCTGAGTGCTATTCCACTGCATGGATGTGCCATACTGCTTTTATTCCTTTGTCTATTGACAGACACTAAGTTACTTCCATGTCTTTCTATTGTACATAGTGCTGCTAGGAACACTGAAGTGCATGTATCTGTTTGAATTGGAGCTTTTGTCTTTTCCAGATATATGCCCTTAAGTGGGATTGCTGGATCACACGATAGTTCTATTTCTGGTTTTTAAGAAACTTCCATACTGTTTTCCATAGCGGCTTCCCCAATTTATATTCCCACCAGCAGTGTAGGAGGCTTCCCTTTTCTCCACATATTCTCCAAAATTGTTTATTTGTAGACTTTAAGATGATGGCCCTTCTGACTGGTAGGGGGTGATACCTTATTATAGTTTTGATTAGCATTTCTCTAATTATTAGCAATATTGAGCATCTTTACTTATTCCTGTTGGCCATCTGTATGTCTTCATGAAGAATGGTCTATGTAGATCTTCAGGCAGTGACTTCTTGATGACGATGGTGAATATAATGGTGGTGGCCGCGGTGGTGATAACACAGTGGTTGGAACAGCTAACAAATTACAAGGTGCTGTTTGGGTCCGGAGTGCACTGAGAGATCAGTGCACTGGTCTGAAAATTCCCATGAAATTCCAGACGTTGTGCAGTAACAGAGGATGATTTGGAAAAAGCAAAAAGAAAGAAAGAAAAATGAAACCAGTTGGCTGCAACATGTCAAGGAACTTCGGGGTGTGTCAAGGAGATCACATGCCTGGGGCAAACAGATGTAGCCCATGGGACATCCAGGGGAGCCCGTGTCATCTGACTTGGGCTGAGCACAGGGATACTCCTCCTCCAGCCCCGGGGACAAGGATGGACACAGGGCACCCGAGGGTGATTGAGGGCAGAGGGCTTGTGTACAGGTGTGAGAGAGGGTCAGCCGTAAACAGAGGGGAGAGAGAGACAGCACACGCCTCACCCAGGCTGCCTTCACATTTCACCAGGACTCCTACAGGAACTTCCAGAACCATCTTCCTGTGTTTACCTTGGGGCACTGCCCCTGCCCCTACCCGTCTATTCCCCGTGTGGCTAGAATGACCCTTAAAAATATCGACCTTAGCAGCACCCGCTTCCAGCTCTTCCCTGGCACCCATGACTCTGAGCACAGATGCCCAAAGCCTCCCGGTGTAATAGGGGCAGGGTCCTACAGCCGTTAGCTTGAGACAGTTAGGAGACTGTCAGCAGGAGACCTGGGAGCAGGGTAGTTGCAGGTCCCACCCCACCAATAGTCAGCCTGGCAGCGGTGTCCCCTCAATGCGGAGTGTGGTAAGAGGCCGATGGCCACCTTCTCCCCACCCCTCCAGGCCTTCCAGCCTCAGGCCTGAAGGTGAGCTGGAGGGTGGGGGACAGGCTGGGGATGGTGACCTGCAGAGTTCCAGAGCCCCTGCTTGGCCGCCCACTGGCTGGGCCCATCCTTGAGAAGACAGTGAACCTCTCATCCATCCCCACTTCTGAGCCCTGAGGTGGTGGAGGTCTCCATGGGTCCCAGTCCACAGAGGCCTCAGCAACTGGAATAACTGGACACTGTCATTAAGGTGACAGCTTTAACCAGCTTCAGTCACTCCATTCAAGTTCCAAGAACTGGTCCAGCTGAGGTCAGTTGTCGATTCCGAGGAGGTGCCAGAGGTCAGGGTTAAGTGGCAAGGACATTGCCCGGCATTGCTTCAAGTCCATTCCATGGCGGGGGCTGTTCTCTAAGAAGGGCAATAGCTGAGGGCTAGGGATTAGCCTGAAGGGCATTTGCTACAACACATGTCCCTATGGATCCCATGCAACTGTCTCTCCATGTTAAATGTGAAGCCTGAGGGACAGCTGGGTCTGGGTGCCCGGCTGCCTCAGTGATGACGGCTGGACAGGGCCTAGGGACCTGACGGTGTTGTCGCTGAATTCTGCCTTCTTATCGGGGCCTGGGTATTGGTGGGAGTACCTAGGCTGGGTGCTTGAAGAAGGCTCCTGGGCAGGGTAAGCGGCACATAAGGGACCCTCTCCTCTTAGATAGGGCCTGGACCTCAGAGAGTGAAAGTTGATCCTTGAGAATTTGCCCTTTCTTGTCTGAACAGAAAATAACATTTCTTTTGTGGAGGTTTTGACAAACATCATGAGCTGACAGTGACCTGACCTTAAGAACAAAGGATCTGACAACAAGAGGTTTGCAAAAACTAACCACTCCCCTCCCACATCTTTCCTGTCCAAGGGCTTTGCTGAGAGATTTCAGGGACTTCAGGATGTTTAAGGAATACTTCTCATCTCTTTGCATGGCCCAGCAATATACCTTTCTGGGCCCCAAACTCTGATGTTTTGCTATTGTTTAGCTCACAGTATGTCCGGCTCTCAGACTTGCGTTCTGTAACACATGCAGCCCAAAGTATTCTCTGGACACTGGGGTCCCCTGAGGGCAAAACTAGATGCCATGTGGAGCCCTATACCACAGCCACAGATACAGAGCTCCACACCAAGGTCATCTCCCAAACTGACTGTGCCCCATAGCAACCGTTGCCATGAGCCCGGTAATCTAAACCGGCCAGCTCCCTGACCCCATAGTAGGTAAAAAAAAAAAAAAAACGCACCCTAACGAATCACCTAATGCCACACCTCCAGCAGGAATTTTGTGTTGAGGGTACAAAAATTGGCCACTGGCCCACAAAGAGCATCAAGCACGCCGGCTGATCAAACGATCAGCTCTCCCTGGTCCATCAGGAAGTCTGCCCACTGTCTGAGCAGCGCTCCTCACTCCCTCTGCCCTTTGTTCCCAATACTTTCTCTCTTCTAAATATCCTGTATCTGGAAATTCTTTCCAACCCTCACACAACCACATTTTTGTGGCCCATAGAGGGACTCTCAGAGGCTTTAGCAGCAGCCCTGGCTTCTCCCCACCAGAGGTCAGTAGCGCCCTCCCTACTTCTGACAACCAGAAATGTCTCATCCCGGAACATCTGCTGGGGGGGCGGGGGTGGTGACACAGTTCCCTGGGTGAGGTCACAGCACTGGATCTTAGCTCTGGAAAAAACCCTGGGAGCAAGGTCAGGACTGTGGGCAGGGAGGTTGACCGGCCCCTGCCTGGAGGTGCTGACCATGACCCTCGCCCCACAGGGCCTTCGCCAAGCGGCAGCACCAGCTGACGGCCATGAAGGTCCTGCAGAGGAACTGTGCCGCCTACCTCAAGCTGTGTCACTGGCAGTGGTGGCGGCTCTTCACCAAGGTGGGTCTGGAGGGGCTCCGTGTGGCACAGGAACGAGCGGGCCTCACGCTGGCCTCCTGCGGGGCTCAGGCCCCGGGGCTGGCACTTTGCCCTTGTGTTCCCAGGCCCAGAACTTGAACCGGGGATGGTCCTGCCCTGAGGGATCTCTAGGGGTATGAGCTGGGGCGTGTGTCCAGAGTGGATGGCCGAGGTGCTGTCGACCCGTGTCCCCACGTCAGCTCCACGTAGAGACAGCACTGCCTACTCAGGAAATCTGGCTCGGGATCTGGGTCTGACTAGGTCCTCCCGAGGCTTTACAAACATCCCTTTATTATTAAAGTGTGTCAGGCTGCTTTGTTCATAAAAAATCATCTGTGGTAGTTGCAAATTTTTAGATTTTTAATTTAAAAAAAAGCTTTCTTTTCTCCTCTTCCTGTAAAAACGGTAAAATTCCTGGTCTTTATCACTGTCCTTCCACGTCTGCACCCTTCAGAAGCTCAGCCGTAGAGCAGAGGACTGTAAGGTGGTCAGCTGCTGTCATCCTTAGGGCGCTGGTTGGATTCTGGCTCAAAGGAAGTGCTTCAAGTTTTGGGCTTCCCTTGTGGCTCAGCTGGTAAAGAATCTGCCTGCAATGAGGGAGACCTGCATTCTATCCCTGGGTTGGGAAGATCCCCAGGAAAAGGGAACAGCTACCCACTCCAGCATTCTGGCCTGGAGAATTCCATGGACTGTTCAATCCACGGGGTCCCAAAGAGTTGGACATGACTGAACGACTTTCACTTTCACGTCCACATCTAGAAGAGAGTAGCTTGTCCTACCAGGTCTACACTGGTGACTCAGTTTCCCTGTATTGCTCACTGTTTTGTATATGCTGGGTTTAGACTTATTTATAGCAAAGAAGGTATGTTTTGCACTCGGGCAGCAGGTCTGCACACAGGCCCCTGGGTCACTGTTTGGCCAGCCCGGTTGCTCAGGGAGCTGCAGGCTCCTAGACCAAACACTTGCCAGGCCTCCAGCTGCTGACCCGTCCAGCCTCCAAGCAGGTACACTTTCGGGCCCTGGGAATGGAGCAGCAGGAAGTGATGAGAGAGGTGGCAGCCAGCACTGGAGCTGGGGTGCTGCTTTCCGTCAGTGGGGCCCACTCCCATAGAAGTTCTGGGGGGCGATCTCCCCCTCTCCCAGCTGGTGGTGGCTGCAGCGTTCCTTGGCTGTGGCTATACCCCTCCATCCTGCCTCCGTCTCTTCGTGGCCTTCTCCCCCTACTCTCTGCTGTCTCTGTGTCTTACAAGGATGCTAGTTGATTTAGGGGCTACTCAGATAAGCCACCGGAGAAGGCAATGGCAAGCTACTCCAGTACTCATGCTAGAAAATCCCATGGATGGAGGAGCCTGGTAGGCTGCAGTCCGTGGGGTCACTACGAGTCAGACATGACTGAGCGACTTCACTTTCCCATTTCACTTTCACACATTGGAGAAGGAAATGGCAACCCACTCCAGTGTTCTTGCCTGGAGAATCCCAGGGATGGGGGAGCCTGATGGGCTGCCGTCTATGGGGTCACACAGAGTCGGACACGACTGAAGTGACTTAGCAGCAGCAGCAGCAGCAGATAAGCCGTAATGCTCTCATTACAAGATGTTTCACTTAAAGGGTTTTCAGAGACCCTTTTCCACATAAGGTCCCATACACAGTTGCAGAGATTAGGTCATGGACATACTTTTTTGGGGGCCACCATTTAACCCACTACAGGACCCACAAATAACAGTTCTCCCCCTTAAGGTCCTCTGGACTGATGTTCACCTTGTGTAGAAGTGCTGGAGGGTGCCCATGTCTGCCCACCAAGGGGGAGGGAGCAGTCCCCAGGGCTGCCTGACCACCCACCATGCATGAGCATGAGAGCCCAGGGGCCACTGATCCCAGAGTCCCTTGTGGAAGGGAGGGGTGCTTGCTCCCTTTCCAGCTGGCCATGTGTGTCCGTGGAGCCTGAATGTTAATGCCTCTCCTCATCCAGCCTCTCTTGTTCCCCCTGCTCATCTCTCCTCACTGCTGGCCCCTGAGGTGGACCGTCCACCCTGGTCCCAGCAAGTGCTCACCTCTTCACTTGCCTCCACCGAGCAGTCAACTTTCCTACTGGTCTCTGATTGCTGGCATTAGAGAGCCCCTCATCCCTACTTTCATACAGTTGCTTATTTTTCCAAATAATTCTGAAGTTTCCTCCCAGATTATGGTTGTGAATACAAAACTAGAAATGTCTGTGTTAATTTTCTGGCTGTGGTCCCCTGGGGAGATGGTGAGATGCCCAGAGGGGCACTGTGGAGGGATAAATAAATACAAGAGCAAGCTAGATCACATCCGATGCTGTGTCCCAGCATCTCCCCTCTATGTGCCAGCAACAGGCATTTAGAGACAGAGGACGATATGGTGCCCAGGTCAATGAACTTTGTTCTCTGAGTGTTGGGCAAATAAAAAGGCTTTAGCTTCCTATGAGCTTCCCTGGTGGCTTAGACGGTAAAGCGTCCGCCTACAATGCGGGAGACCCGTGTTCAGTCCCTGGGTTGGGAAGATCTCCTGGAGAAGGAAATGGCAACCCACTCCAGTATTCTTGCCTGGAAAATCCCATGGATGGAGGAACCTGGTAGGCTACAGTCCATGGGGTAGCAAAAAGTCAGACATGACTGAACGATACTGAACCTTTAAAAAAAACCTTTAAAAGTTTCATAAAAGACTACAGTGAGATCAGTCTCGAAAGATCAACAGAAAAGATGACACAGATTCTGTTCTTTGAATAATTTTTCAACAGTGACCAGGTAATATCTTTTAGTTTTTTTCCTGTGAAAATGTCATACTTTTTTCTGAATTAGCGGCTGTAGTAGAGACCAGTAGAAAGGAAAGTGAAGCTATTCAGTCGTGTCCGACTTGCTGTGACCCCATGGACTGTAGCCTTGTGGGATTCTCCAGGCAAGAATACTGGAGTGGGTTGCCATTTCCTTCTCCAGGGGATCTTCCTGACCCAGTGATCAAACCCAGGTCTCCCACCTTGCATCGGATTCTTTACTGTCTGAGCTACCAGGGAAGCCCCAAATTGACCAAATAATCATTCCCAAATTTTCATCCTTCAGTCCTTTAAAAAAAAAAAAAAACTAAAAATTAAAAAAAGTTTCTAATTATAGAAAAAAATACACAACATAAGATTAACTACTTAAGCCATTTTTAGTGTCCTTATTTTTTATAGAAAAGACACTGAGTTTAGGTGAGTATATGGCAGCCCTGCTCCCTTGTAGCTCCATGTAACCTCATTGCTAAATTTTGACTAATCAAAGGTGAGAGGAGTGATGTGTGGATCTTCTAGGTCATGTCTGTGAAGGGAAATTACGAGCTCTGTGTCCTTCTCTGCTCTATTTTGGGCTGAAATGCCTGATGAAAACCAGCTTCCACACTGAATAAGACCCCTCACTGGAAATGATGGCTGAGCAATAACAGGCTGGACTTCTGGTCGACTTACCTACCACCTACCTCCCAAATACCTAGGAACTTGGATTTTCATGTCTGAAATGAATACATCTGCAATGTTTGAGTCAATATGTTAACATCTTGTGACCCCTTTGTTACAGCAGGTCAGCATCCACATCCTAACCAATACAAAACCATCCCTAGGCTTCATCCCTCCTCTAGGCTTTGAGTCTTCTCATCCTTTCAGAACTCTGCCTCTCTGTACAGCCTCTGTGAGTTGACCATTGCTTAGATCGCCTGTGGCTTTGACACTGACTTCACCCAGGATCCCATGTCTGAGCCCTCACCTCTCCAGGGGATCCCAACACTGTGGCCTGTGAATCAATGACCTCTTCAGGCTTCTAAGACTCAGTTCCCAGACTGGCCCAGCCCAGCTCTTTTATTAGACAAAATTAAGGACCACCCCTCCACCCCCACACCCATCCCTCAGCCTTCCTGTTTACTTTCACACTTCACTGGTGAGATAGACAGACAGGAATGAGAGGATGACAACCATAGGACCAAATCAAGGGGGTAAGAAGATTTGGGACTCACTTCTAATAGGTATGGGCATTGTTTTGGGGATGATGGGAAAATTCTGGAATTATGTAGTGGTGATGTTTGTACACACAGTGAATATACTAAAAGCTACTTTTCAATGGTGAATTGTATGTTATGTGACTGATATCTCAATTCTTTTAAATGCTATTTTTTAGAAAGCTGTGGAGATGGTAGGGAAAGAGTTTCAGAGAGTACATCCTGAAACGGGACAAGAAAGGGGTAATGGAGAGTCAGGTAGAGAGAGGACAGGGTAGAGGGGAGGAAGCCGTGACCAGCTGTCTTCCTGCAGAAATCAAAGTGACAAGTGACAGGGGTCATGCGTGGAGCTGCTGGTTCCTGGCGGTGAAGCCTATCTGGGGGCCCTGGAGGAGATCCCGGCACAGTGGAGGAGGTGGTCGAGGCCTCCAAGATCCTTTCTTATGGCTCTAGGATTGCTTATCCACAAAAAGATCTGCTGATACTCGCAGCCCATCAGGTGAATCTCAAGAGCAGTTTGCAGAATGAATTTAAGAAAACCAGGTTTGGGACTTGCCTGGGGGTCCAGTGGTTAAGACTCTGCACTTCCTCTGCCAGAGCCACAGGTTTGATCCTGCGTGCCACATGGCACAACGGAAAAATAAAAGTAAAAAATGCAAAGGCCAGTCTTAAAGGGTTACATGCTACATGATTCCACTTTTAAAATATTCACAAAATGCCACAATTCTAGGAATGGAGAACAGATCAGTGGTTGCCCAGAGTTAGGGAAGGCCCAGAAAGAGGTGACCCCAAAGGATCAGCACAGGGAATTCCTTCGTGGGGACAAAACACTCTGTATATCAGTTGTCATGATGGTTAAATGAATCTGCACATGTGATACAATGTGGTAGGACCATCCCAAAGACACAAAAATGAAAGCACGCAAAAACTGGGAAAATTTGAGCACAGTCTATATTCTAGTTAGTTGTATTCTGAGAGTGACTGTAGTTACATAAAAGATCACCACTGCAGGGAAACTGGGTGAAGGGTACACAGGACCTCTCTGTAGCATTGTACAACTGTGTGATTTTGTCTGTGAGTCTATACTTATTAATAGTTTTTTAGTCTCTGATTCAAGAGTTGAATTGTGGAGGTAAGGATCGTAGGATAAAAGAAGGGGAGGCGAGGCCAGCTTTGTGACCTTGGGACATGAATGAATGAATCCTCTAAGTCTGCTTTCTTATCCACGCACAGGAATGATGAGAACGGCAGACAACTCAGGAAGGTTTTGAAAGAGGAAAGGAGGTAATGACGACACGGTGAGCCCAGAAAACACCACTTCCTGTTGACTGAGCACCTACTGTTCGCCAAGCCCAGTCCCTGCCTTGTCGCACGCATCCTCTCAGTGACTCTGCAGGCAACTCACTCTTTCTATGAGCAAGGACACCAAGTCACAGCAAAACCTGGGGTCGCCTAAAAGGTCTGCATGATGGCAAATTCTCTCCCCACTCACGGAAGATGCAGAGTCGTGGATGCAGCCAAATGGGGTCCAGAGGCTCTGTGACGAAAGAGTTCAGGCAGCTTTCCCCCTGAGGTGGGGCTGTTCCAGGAGTGAGTTAACACTGGGTGCCCGTCGCAGTGGGTGCCCATGGGCCCGGTCAGACCCGGCTCCCAGTGCCCGCTAGGGACTCTGGCAGCTGGGCTCACTTCATAGGCCAAGTGGTATTTGACATTGTGACATATCTCAAGCTAACAGGGAGCAACTGTGGAAGAAAATTACATTTTTAGACTATTCAAGGATTTAAAGATTTCTCTTCCTCTAAGGAAATGGCATAGTCCAGAAAACAGGCCAAAACAAGAGGCAGGGAGACCAGCCCAGTTTCCCCACTTGAGGGGCAAGTCTAAACTTTATTTTCCCTTGTGACTCAGGGATAATAAATGTCGTCATCAGAGGGCTGAGGTAGCTTACACAACAATGTATGTGAAAGTACTTTGCAGATTGTAAAGGGTTCAGGTGCTGCTGTGTTTTTCCATAAGGGTTCTGCTTTTTAACGATTTATTTAAAATTTTTAAAATCATCATATTTACCATTTTAGCCATTTTTATAATTTTAATTTATTCACTTATTTGACTATTCACTTGGCTGGGTTCTCCTTGCTTTGATGTGCATGCTTAGTCCCATCTGACTCTTTGTGACCCCATGGACTGTAGCCTGCCGGGCTCCTCTGTCCATGGGATTTTCCAGGCCAGAACACTGGAGTGGGCTGCATTCCTTGCTTGGGGCGGGCTTTCTCTGGCTGTGGCGCGGGGCTTACTTTGTTACGATGCTCGGACTTCTCACTGCGATGGCTTCTCTTGTTGCAGAGCACAGGCTCTAGACACGTGTGACTCACGTACTCTAGAGCACAGGCTCAGTAGTTGTGGCACCCGGGCTTAGTGGCTCCCCAGTATGTGGAATCTTCTTGGACAAGGGAATGAACCTGAATCCCCTGCATTAGCAGGAGGAGTCTTGTCTGCACCACCAGGGAAGTCCTAGTTTAGCCATTGCTAAGTGTAGAGTTCAGCGGTGTTAAGGACGTCCACACTGTCATGCAGTTAGCATCACCCTCCATTCACAGAATGTTTTACATCAAAAGTGAAACCCTGTCCCCATTAAACACTGACACCCCACTCTCCCTCCCTTCCACGCCTGACAGGCACCTCTGAATCCTTGGTCTTTGTGAATTTGACTCCTCTTGGGACCTTATTTGAGTAGAGTCATCATACAGTGTTTGTCCTTTTGTGACAAATTTTTTTTTCCTTTTGACTGTGGTAAAAGGGCGTGCTAAATCCTCACCTTGATTTGAGTCCGCAGCCCTCTTGGTGGCTGTACTGTGAGCTGGTGTTTATCGAGTCCAGAAATGTCTAGTGTCCATTCTGCGTTCTCATCAGAGGACCTTTATGATAACCTGCCCATCACTTAAATGGATGTTTAACTGAGTTCTTCTCATTGTGGTTTTGCTTGGCTGTCAAACTAGTCATGCTAGTGAAAGAGAGAAAAGTTTATTGGGGGAAAAAATGACAGAAAAAGAACTTTAAACTAGGAGTAGTATTTGCAAGTGGCAAATCTCAAACTTGGTTGGAATCTTGGCTGCTCCTGACTTGCTGGAAGAAATCCCCTGCTTCACCCTTCCCCTCTTATTTGCAAAATCAGATCAGACTCCTGGCCTAAGTTCCAGGGTGATTGTAAGACCGAACTGTAGTGTGTGGTCCTCGTGGGTAACACCCATCACTCCTCTATGCCTCCATCTAAGGCTGGGGGAGGTGACCACGACGACACAGGGACATTTCCTGGGATGAAGCAGCCCAGATAGAAGGTCAGGTAGGCCTCCATGGTGAGGGGGAATCCAGCCCCACTGCCGTTCCTTCTGCTTGGGGCAAAGCAGAAAAGTCCACCAGCAGTCCAGCTGCATGACTCTCGGGCTCTGGGACCTTTTCTTCTCCGTTTCTTTATCTGAGAAATGGAGCCGACACTTCTAGAGCTAATGTGAGAGTAAAACAGGCAAGGTGTGGACGGTGCCTGCACAGTGTGGCACACGTTCAGCCCGCCATACACCTTGGCTCTTTGCTGAATATCCAAACAGGAAAGAAGACTGGCTTTCTGTTGTAGACTTTTCTGAGTTGCCAGGTCACTAGCCCTCCTCCATTTGGAAAAAAGAGGTCTGTTGTCAAGTGCAAATAAGTCAGGGAACAAAGAGCAACGTGCTCTCAGCCCTTTGCACGAACTTGGCATCCATTCAGATGGCCCTGACCACCAAGACTTGGCCTCCTCAGGCGAGTTGCCTGAGGGCACTAGCGTCTGAAGATATTGTCGCTGTCAGCAGGGTCCAATCCAGAGGGACTTGATCAAAAAGGTGGGGTTGAGGTGTAGACAGAGTGGCTGAGGGGTAGACTTGGGCCCCTCTAGCACGTACTCTGTGAGCAGAGCTGAGGACAGTGGACTCTGCAGGGAAGGATCCTGGAGGGCTTCTCAGAGGAGGTGATAACAGATTTGGGCTTTATAGGAAGTAAAATTTTTCTAGGTGGTAGGAGTAAATGTCCCTGGCAGAAGGAACTGCATGAGCAAATGCCTAGAACCCACATAGGTGTGGCCCTCAGGAGCAGCAGTATGACCAGTATGCAGTGAGCAGCTGGTATGTTCTAGGAGATTGTGCCAAGTGATTCTGGCCCAAAGGTGAATAAGGCAGGCAGGCTGGTGAGTGGGTGGAAAGGGTGGAAGGAGCCAGGAAGAAGTTCATAGAGTGGGGGAGTGATGGACCACCGGTTTCACAGTCAATTGGTGGCAGGTCTTCCATCATGAAGCCTGAGACAGGGTGGACCGTGCCCAGAAGGACCTGGATGTCAGGACTGGGCTTGTTTCTCTAAGAGCATCAGCAGGAGGGTGAGAAGAGCCCAGGGCGGGGCCTGGTGCGCAGGGTGTTTGTTTGACCGGAGTCACTCAGAGACAAGGGTTTCACTTTCCCTTTCAGTTCTTCAGGTATATGTGGGCCCAGAGGTTGTGTGTGGTTATTGCAGAGTCAAAACGCTGGTAGCTGCATTGCATAGCTGAGAACAACTGGATCTTGTTTACATTCAGCCAGAGAAGATTTCTGGGTAAGAGGCAGGGTAGGACCCTCCGCCCCCATCTGCCCGTCCTCAGGACGACAGTTTGATGATAGTCACTAACTGACAGAAGAAGGGAAAATGGAAGTTCAGAGAAATGAGGTTATGGCCGACATGGTGGATTAAGCAGGAGCAGAGCCTGGTTGTGGAGGCAGGTGCGTCTGATGGCTTCCTCCCACCCCCTGGGCCCCTAAACAGTGCAGGAGGGAGCCTGCTCAGATGGGCTCAGCTCAGGATGTGAACTTCTGAGACGTGAGTGGTGACCCCAGAAGGAAGGTGAGTGTTGGGAGTGCTCAGTCTGTTGGGAAATTTGGAGGAAGCAGAGGGGATGAAGGAGGGCAGGGGGATCAGAAACCTTCCTCCTTGTGGCCTGGACACCTTGAGGCTTCCCCCAGGGTGCTGTGCTGAGGCCGATGGGGCAAAGGATTTCTTTTGAGATATAAGGAATCCAGGTTTCATCACCTACCCTCTGACCCCTGCTTCCTAACTGCCTGCTCAGAGCCAGGCCCTGGGGGAAAACTGAGGCCTGGAGAAGGACAGGAGAGCAAATGGGGACATGCAGGGCACTGTCTTCCTGTGTTCAACAGGCCTCAGCTCAGGATGTAGGTGATGGGTGGCCCTGTGTAGGGAAGATGGCCCAGCAGACAACGTGAGAAGGGCTCACTGCACGATGCCCACATTAAGACCCTGGCTTGCCATCTTAAGATAAAAACCCAAACAGTAGACAGGTCAGTATAACAGGAGGGGCATGAGGTTAGATCTATATGTTTTACAGGCAGAAACAATCCTAGAAACTTTTGGTTTATTAAAACCACAGTATTCCTGTCACATACCCATGTCACTGGTCTTGGCCTCCTCTCTGCCCGTCAAGAGCTGTTTGACCCTGGGAAAGTCAGCTCCTCGGGAATCGTTTGCTCAGATCTCTTACTCAATTTTTAAAAACGGATTTCAGTCTTTTCATGTGGATTTTAGGCTGTGTGTTGGGGATGTTCACCTTTATGTACTGTAAATACTGCAATAAGTGTCTGCTGCTCTCTCATTGTATTCTGACCTGTTTTATGGTGTCCATGGCAATATTTAATTTTTAAGAGGTCAAATAAATCAGACTTTTCTTTATGGCTCTGGGATTTGTGTCTTGATGAGAAAGGTTTCCTCAAATCAACATTATTTTTAACATTTTTTTCCAGTACCTTTGTAGTTTTTTTCTTCCTGGTTTACATTTAGATCCCTTTTGGAGTCACTGATTGATTGATTAGAATCTTTTTGTTTCTTCCTCTTCCTCCTTCCCCTCCTCCTTCCTCCTTCCCTCCTTGGTATTTTCCTTCTTCTCTGTCTTCTTCTCATTCAAACAGAACATATTTAATGGGCACATTTCACAGTCACAGATGAACACACCCTTTTATGTGCCTTCAAAAGAGCGTTCATTGCAGTCAGGATATGACTCCTCCCTCTTCCCCCTGCAAACTTCTAGGCAGCAGTCAGGGAACAGAGAGCAAGAGGCTGGAGAGAGCTGGGCTGCACACCCAGACCTGGCCCAGATACCCTGTGGAGGAGAGGTTTTGGAATGTCGGGCTCAAGGTTCAGGCCAATATCAAATTTTAGATAAGACCCATATTTTCCCCCAGTTCTCTCTTCCTCTTTCTCCTCCTATAAAAATATGGCTGGAGTAAGGAGACATGAGGAAATACAGGTGTCTCCTGCCACCTGAAAGTACAGTGTTCCTACAAAAGCTTTCCTAAACCAAGATGGCGCAGGGAATAGACCATGTAGGTCTCACTACAGGGTGATCGTTTGGAAAGCAAGGGATGCCCATATATGGAAACACTCAGAAATCTGATAGTGCTATGTGTCAGAAAGGGCCTTTCATCAAGACAGACAAGGAAAACAAACAGAATTACTGCCCAGCAGGTAAAACAAGAGCTGTGCTGCGTCTTTGAGAAGCTGGTTGTTTCACGTCCCTGTAACGGATCCCACACCTTGTATTTTAGCCAGGCTGTGCCCAGGAGGGTGTGGGGAGCCCCAGGGGCCCTGGAGAGGAGGAGCAGCACAGAAGAGTCAAGGCCCTGCCTGGTGCTGGGAGCTAAAGAAACTCAATACAGATAGACCCACAGGCAGAAAAGGGCAAGATTCCAGGGGGCCCTAGAGAGGAAGTGGGAGAGACAGCAGGGGGAGGAGGATTTGAAGCTGGGCCTCCAAGGTCAGGTAACATTTCACCTGGAGAGGCAGGTGGGGAAATGTCTCACCACCTGCAGGGGGAGGGGCAGCCTGAGCGAAGGCCTGGAAGCTGCGGAGGAGGGCATCAGAGTCCAAAGAGCTGGGAGTCCTCAAGGTCCCTGGATCATGCTCTGAGAAAGCAGGAAGTTGAGGAAGACAGGAGTAGGAGCATCAGGAGGGCCTGGGTGCTGGGCTAAGGACTTTGAACTCGATCCTGCCATAACCGCTCCTTTCCCTGCCTAAGGATGATGCCCTGAAGTCACATGGAGGGAGGTGTTTGGTAGAATCTCTGTCTGCCCACGGGAAGAGAAGGGCTCTGTGTCCAGCCATGCAGTTGGGCAGGAATGGGCTTCTCTGTAGTCCTCCCTTTTCTCAGAAACAGCCCTTTGGGAAAGGGACCAATCAGAGGCTAACAGAGGAGGACGACCTGGATAGGAATCCAGCAGAGGGAGCACTGTCCAGCATCCACAGGCAGCTGAGGCCCCAGGCAAGGGTCAGGACCAGGACAAGAATGGGAGGGAAGGGCGGAAGGATGAGGTGGAGGGTCCACACGCATTTACAATTGTTTGGCATCATCCAGGATCAGCCCTTTCTGCCCACACCCTCCTCCTCTCTCTTCCTTGGCTCTTGGTCCTTGCTTTTCACAGTTTCAGTTGGCTTCCCTGGCTCTTAGTGTCCTGCAGCTTCGAGGCAGAGAAGGAGACAGAGGCCAGCCAGCTCTTCTCTCCCTCCTTCCCTTACAGCAGGAGCCCCCAGACCCCTCAGCTGTCTTCCCCTGTGTGTCCTTCAGCAGGACAGGGTCATACGGACACCCTTTGCCATAGAGCAGCCCAGAAAACGTAACCCTGATGTCCAGGCCCTGAGACGAGAGGCAGAAGGGTCCAGGGTGAAGCCAAGTGTCATTGGAGGAGGTAGAATTTCAGGAGAGCAGGTGGGGCTGAGGAGCATTCAAGGCCAAAGGAACACTGGCTGTTACGATCTAGACTGAGAACAAAGAGCGGCAGCTGGAAATGGAGCAGCCAGGGAATAAGCAGAGCAGGGGCGGCGTGGACAGAGAAAGGAAGCTGCTTGGAGGTGGGCCTGCCTGCGTGAATTCTCTCCCATCCACACAGTCAGTGCCTCCAGCCTCCACCACCAGGCATACTCCCTAGTGAACAAGGCGATGGTTACTCTTCCTGAAGGATAACCCTGGCTATTGCAGAGAGAAAGTGTAAGAAACAAAGATGCCAGGATGGGGGCTCAGGCAAGGGGATTTGGGGGAGGCGCTAAAGAAATAGGGCTGCTCTAAATTGGATGCTGCAGAGAGTAGGGGACAGGCAAGAATACTGGTTCAGGTTGCTGTTTTCTTCTCCAGGGGTTCTTCCTAACCCAGGGACTGAACCCACGTCTCTTGAGTCTTGCGTCTCCTGCATTATCACTAAAAGTGAAAGTCTCTCAGTCGTGTCCAACTCTTTGCGACCCCATGGACTGTAGCCTGCCAGGCTCCTCGGTCCATGGGACTTTCCAGGCAAGGATACTGGAGTGGGTTGCCATTCCCTTCTCTAGAGGATCTTCATGCTTTTTATCATTTATATCTCCCTTTCTGGCCACACTTTCTCTAAAGTCCTCTCCTTTAAATATTATTATGAATAATAATATTATTATTTTGGCCTTTCACAGACTCAACCTGGCCCAATGAAGCATATTTATAGTAATCATTATGTTTTTATTTATTATTATTGTTGTATGTGGGTGCCCCTTTTGAGTAGCAGAGATGCCGATCTGTGGAGCTCACCTCCCCTGCAAGGGGTCTTCCTTCCTTTGAGTGGATAGAAGGAAGTTCATGGGTGCAGATGTGGGTGGACAAGATGCTGCTGGACAGTGTGTCTGTTTACGGTCACAGTTCACACTGATTATTCTGGTTAACCCTGTTATCATTCCTACTTTTCTAGAGAAGTTGGTTTCATCAACACGAACGTGTCTCCTACACTGAGAGTTGTCACAGCACGAGTCAGGCTTACTTCCTGTTGGCACTTAATTCAACCACCTTCAATTATCTTTAAGGTGGTGGTACTAGAAACCACCCCACTTTGTGGGTTACTGACTGCTATAAAGTGACTGCGGCTGTCTTAGAGTTAAAACAACCCAAAGTCCTAAGTGCATATGGTTAAAATAGATCAATTTGTACAGAGGGTTCTGCTCATTCTTTCCCAAGGAAAAGCTATTTCTTTAGATAGTTAATCAATGTCTTTAAATGATATTACTACACTGGGAAGCAGAATAGTGTGAGAATGTGTGCTCAGGAGACAGGAACCTGGACTTGGATTCTCGCTCTAGCACTAGCTGTGTGCTTTGAGGAAATTGCTTCACTTCTCTGAGCTTCTGCTTCTTTTTTTACAGGGTCATTATGAGAACTAAAAGTGAGTGAATGCCTACCAAGCACTTGGAATGTTGCTTGGTGCAAAGAGAGAAGTCATCGACCACGATAGCTAATACATATTAGATATTGCATTTTTCTTTTTCATGATTTAAAATTTTTGTTATTATTTATTTCTTAATGGGAAAAAATAATGATTTCATGTGTTTGTATACTTTTTCTTATACCTTTGCCCACTTTCTCCTAATATGATTATATCACTAAATTTATACCCTCTATTAGAAAACCTTGTAATTGTAAGCTCTTTGTTTACTCCTTTATTTCTTAAGCCCTCAGCTGAAGCCAATATTTCTTGACTCCCTGCTTTGTAAAGTGAAATATTAATCCTCATCTTCCCTTCAGTGCTTCAGCTCCCAACCTGTAGCTGCTGCTGCTGCTGCTAAGTCACTTCAGTCGTGTCCGACTCTGTGCGACCCCATAGACGGAAGCCCATCAGGCTCCCCTGTCCCTGGGATTCTCCAGGCAAGAACACTGGAGTGGGTTGCCATTTCCTTCTCCAATGCATGAGAGTGAAAAGTGAAAGTGAAGTTGCTCAGTCGTGTCCGACTCTTAGACACCCCATGGACTGCAGCCCACCAGGCTCCTCCGTCCGTGGGATTCTCCAGGCAAGAGTACTGGAGTGGGGTGCCAATGCCTTCTCCGCAACTTGCAGCAGTGTGCCTTAATTTTTATATTGATTAACAAGTAGATTCATTTCTAAAGTTTAAATAGTCTTTTATCTTAAAAGATAAAAATCATAAAATAATGAATAGAAATGAAATAACAACTTTAACATTTTGAATCACTTATTTTTAGTTTTCTGAAAAGTTGGGTGAAGAGTGGAGGCTGCTGTGAATATGGGATGGGATGCAGGGTTGGTGAGCTTGTCCCCTGCTCTCCCCTCGGCCCCCCTCTCATCTTGCTCCCTCTCTGGGGCTCTGCCCAGCAGACCGTTCTTCTCTCCTGTGAACACACTCCCTGTTTCTCTCCCTCTACTGCGCTCCTCTTCATTCAGCTATCACTTCTCCATCCAGTGAGTCGTCAAACATTTGAAGACTCTGGTCTCCTATTGCCCCCATGCTTGATTTCATTAGCAGCAGAAGGAGAAGAGGCAGGCTATGGGTTCTTGAGCTCAGTGAGGAGGTTGGAATCCAGTCTACCAAGGGCAAGACTTCTGACCTTGGGCAAGTCGTGTTACATCTATGAGTCAGTTTCCTTATCTGTAAATACTGATACAATGTACATATCTCAAAGGTTAATGGAATGAAATACAAGTTATCATTGGTAAAGTTTTACAGCAATTAATAATGCAGAGCAATTATTTGGTTTTATTGCCTTTATAACTTCACAGATGACTGTCTCCTCTCTGATTATCCTCTCCTTGTGCCCCAACAGGAGATCAGGACTTTGAGTTGGCTTGGAGGGAGCTGGCGGGAGGATGAGTAACTTTCCTTAAGTAACAGCCAGCAGAGCACAGGAGACAGAGAAACATGCCAGGTTAAGTCCCCAGTGGCATTTGTGGACATCCCAGGGGAACCTGCCAGAGACCGCCCCCCAACTGCTCCTTGCAGCCACTGCTCACTATTGATGGAGTCCGCAGTCTGTTTTCTCTTCCCCAGGGGTGAAGCATCACCTCCTTCCAGTCTGACCCAGACAAGGAGCTGAAGGGAGATCTCTGAGACCCAGCAGCTGCCATCATGAGCTCAGAAGACCTTAGGGAAAGCTCAGGTAATCAGCTGCCTCGTCTGACTGGTTTCTACTTGTGATCCAGAATTGAGGGTGGTGTTGAGATTGTTGCTGAGCTGTGAAAGATACCGAGATTCTTGGCCTCTGGAGGAGAGGAATTCAATCTGGGGCCAGTGACAAGGCTTGATTGCTCAGAGCTTTAGTGTAATAAAGTTTTATTAAAGTATAAGAGAGATAGAGAAAGCTTCTGACATAGACATCAGAAGGGGGCAGAAAGAATGCCCCCCTGCTAGTCTTTAGCAAGAAGTTATATACATAATAGCAGGCTGCTAATTAGTAAAAGGAAATGTCTCAAAACTCATAGACTGGCACCAGGCCGCTCAGCTACATGTATTTTGAGATAACATTGGCACAACATTTATAGTCATCCCAGACCATAAAACTATTGACATGAATCTTGAAAAAAGGTAGGTTTCTAAGCAAATACATAGTTTCATTAACATAGCTTAAGAGAACATTTGCATTAGTAAAACAAACATACTGGTTTGTCAAGTCAGTTCTGAGTCTTAGGCGGAACTTGAAGAAAGACAAAGTCTAGGGTAAATACGCAGTTCATTAACATAGCTTAAGAAAATCATTTCCATGAGAAAAACGCATTGGGTCGCTCAAGTTTTGAGAAAAGTTAAGTTCAGGTGGAATCAGGTATCATCATGGCAACACAGAATTTTAAAAGAAATCTCATTTTAATTTTGTATAAAGAAGAAAAGAATCTGACACTTATAGTTTGTTTCCTCCTGCCACTTAAGAGAGAGAAAAAATGTCTGACACTTGCAGCCTATTTCCTCCGTTTGCGGGTGTCGGGCTGTTATGCCCTGAGTAGAATAATTGTTATACTGGTAGAATAAGACACTCGCAGCAATGCAAAAGCAAGAATGGGGTTTATTTCTAGCTCGAGCTAGGGCTCATGCCTCCTCCAGGACAGTGGAGTGCTGACAAGAGCCCCAAGCCCAGGTCACAGCGGTTTTTATAGTCTCAGATTACATAAGCACCTATTTTTGTTCAAAAGATCAAGCTGGCAGAGGCTCATTGGCCAGTTCATGCGCGCGCGGAAGCTCATTGGCCAGTTTATACTCGCGCGGGGTTTTCTCTGGGGGATTTCCCTTTTTCTTCTGATTGGCCCAATTTTGGCGCCAGCGGGATTTTTCTAGGGAGGAGTTTCTTAATTTTGGCGCCGGGGGGGATCTTCTTAGGGAGGAGTTTCTGTGAACTTAGCCTCCACCCTGTCTCCAGGAAATTGAAACTTAGGCCTAAGCAAGGTCTCAGGCCTATCCTGGCTACTCAGATATTAGGGCTCCTAACAGGGCGAGTGTATTCTCCTCAGTTCTGTCTCATCACAACAAAGATTTGGAGTGATGGACATTAAAGCCCCCTCAGCGTGTCACAGGTCTCGGGTCTTGGACAGACCATGTTATAGCTCTTAAACAAATCAGTGTTACAGCTCCGTGTTACAGCTCTATATTATTTAGAAAATAGCAGGAGAATCCATCCTCAAGGCGTGAGGGCATGCCGACCCAAAGATGCGAAGAGAAGAGAGTGGGAGAGTGCACCAGCGCGCGGAGGAGAGAGAGAGAGCCCTTTGGCTCCTCTTTTTGTATGTTTTTTCCTGCCCCTGGGCCTGCCCTATGTAAACTGGGCTAGCCAGGAGTGCTGTTTTTTCTACCTGAGGTCCTCAGTCCAGTCCTTGGACTTTCCTTTGTTCTATTTTCGCGGGCTTTTCCCGTCCTTGTCTTTCAGCCACCACCATTTTGGACTCCTGTTTCCTATTCTAACTACCTAACAGGGGCCTCTAGCCTTCCTGCCTGTTACCCTCTCATTCCTCCCTTTTCTTCTAGGAGAATTATGTTGCCTAGGGAAAGGGGCATCATTCCCATTCTGTAACTGCTTCTGAGCTGATAAGGGGCATCATCCCTAAATTGGTGAGGCAACATATTCTCCTAATCCTCATATTGAGGGTCTCTGATCCAGGGGCCTGAAGTAGTAGTTGGAAGAAGATGCCACAGTCGCAGGAGTTTGAGCACAACCATTGGTAACTCAAAAGCCTTCATGTGGCTAGAAACAAATCCAGCTACATAGTTATAGATGCAGGGAGAAAACAGCAAAAACAGAACAATCAGAATTATCGTAATTAGGAGAGTTTAAAGTTAGAAATTGAGAACAAGCATGATCAGGTGTTTCATTTTCCTTCTCAGGAAGGAAAATGGCAGCATTTAAGTTTCCACAGACTTTAAACTTAGTTACTGGTCCTTCTAACAACAATGACTGATATTTAAGAAGCCGACTGTCTACCATCCAAATATTAACCTTAGAGTTTAAGATTCCGCTCACATCATGAGAAGTCAGTACAGTAAGATTTCACCCATTAATAATTTTAAGAGCTTCACACCCTAATACAGCAGTTTCAGAAATTACTCTTAGATAGTGTGGCCACCCACGTGCCACTACATCTAACTCTCTGCTCAGGTATCCTATAGGCTGCTGGTGAGGCCTTTGGGGTTGTGTCAAAACTCCCAAGGCCATACCTTTTCTTTCAGTGACAAATTAAATTCTGACACTGTGGGCAAACTCATAGCGGGAGCTTGCAGGAGAGCAGTCTGAAGAGCCATAAAAGCCTTAAAGTATATGGAGACCAAACCAGTTTGTTGGTTTGGGCTAGTTGAGTTTCAGTTATAAGTTTATATAAAGGCCAGGCAAGTTCCCCATAACCTGGAATCCAAAGGCGACAGTAAGTAGCCTGTGATTCCGAAAAGTCCTCTCAATTGTCTTAAAGTCATAGGTAGGGGATGATTTAAAAATATTTGGCTCATTCAGGAATTTCAGACAACAGAGTATAAGGATTAGGCACCACAGGGTGTAAAGGAACTACAGCCTCATTTATTATTCGTCAATCTTGAACTAGTCTCCATTTGTCATTTGACTTCTTTTCACCCAAAATAGGAGTGTTGCATGGACTGTTACAGGGAATTAATAGCCCCGGTCCTTTAAATTCTCAATGATGGGTTTTAACCATTCCTTAACCGTGGGTTTTAGTGGATACTGCTTTCGATGTGGAAATAAGTGTCGGTCTTCAAGCTTGACAACTACAGGAATAGCATTTTGTGCTTGACCCACAGTTTTTCCATCAGCCCACACTCTAGGATTTACATTTTGTTCAATTAATGGGAGAGAATGGGAGGGCTCCATATTCATGAAAACAGAGGCATGGACCTTGCTCAGTATATTCCTCCCCCAAAATGGTGAGGGAGAATCTGGCATGATCAGAAACTTGTGTGAAAATATCACAGAGTCCAAGTTACAGCTTAGAGGATGACAGAAATAATAACGTTTGGCCAATCCATACAGCCCCAATATGGAAGCGGATCAGGAAGAAAGTGGGCCGGGGGCTTCAGTAAACACAGAATAAGCTGCCCTGGTGTCCAAAAGGAAATCGACAGATTGGGCCCCCACAGTTATCAATGCCTGGGGTTCCTCAGGTGTAATTAGGATAGGAGCTTGTGTGGAGACCCCTGGTCACCTTCAGTCCTGATTGTCTTGAGAGTCTGACCCCTGGGACCTATACCTCTGTAGGCATTCTCTCCTCCATTGTGTTCCTTGCAGACCGGACATGGAGCCTGTGGTGGCTCAGATGCCTGAGGGCAATCCTGATTGAGGTGCCCCTCCTTTCCACAGTAACAGCAAGCCATCCCTTTTCACCTAGGTCCCTCCTGGTATTTTTCTCAAGCTGTTAAAGAACAGTTCTGACAGCTATTACAAGGGCTTCCACCTGTTCCTCGGTCTTTCTCTGCCTTTCCTTTTCCTCATATTCCCTGCCGTAAGACTGTCTGAGCCAGTTGCAACAGATTATCTAAAGACTGGTTTGGTCCATGCATCTGTTTTAGTAGCTTAGGGTGGATATCTGGAGCCAACTGAGTGAGAACTCGATCCTTCAAGATCACTCTTCCCTCTTCACTTTCAGCATCAGTCTCAGTGAATCTGCAAAGGGCTTCCTCAGTCTATCTAGGAATTTACCAGGAGCTTCCTTCTCTTCCTGTTCTATGTTTGCCAATTTGGAATAGTTTAAAGGCTTAGCACGCACTCGCCTGAGTCCTTCAAGAACACATCTGACAAAATGACTCTGATCCCATCTTCCTTTAGCCATGATATAATCCCAATCTGGTTCTATAGTTGGGACCACCTAATTCCCAGTGGGGAGGGCAGCTCTCTCATCCTCCCTCTTCCCTACTGATTCACTACCAAGCCATTTATCTCCATAGGCAACAGCTTTCCCAAAAACTTGAGTTTTTGAGTCAGGAGTTAGCATCTGTCCCAGGATATACATCACATCTTTCCAAGTAAGGTCTTAAAGCAGAGTAGTCTTAAAGCTTCAAGTTTCATACCCAAATTGATACCCTTAGGACATAAATCTGGCATGTCTCATAGAGAGCAAAAGGGCAACACATACGCTACTTCTATCCATTTCCCTCGTTTTCTACAGAACCTATTCATTGTAAAACAGTATTATAATTAAAAGACCCTCCAACCAGCCACCATTCACCATCCTCCAATGGATACCATAGCCATGCAGTATCTCATAGGAAGATCAGGGGTGTCTTCTTTAAGCTCTGGGGTTCAAATCTATCCCAGTTTTTCAAAGGAGTAAGGCTGGAATTGTTAGCTCCCATCTCTAAGAGAGAAATAAGTGACCAGTACCATCTTTCTACCGGAGGCATCCCTTCCTGCTCTAGATGGGGATGGAGACATGTCTTCCACCTAAGCTTCCTTTCCTGGCCAGAGTCAACCTGTTTCTTACTGATGCAGGTATGCCACTACCATCCCTCCCTGTTCTACCACTGAGGCGGGGTAGAGATGCATCAGGGGTAGACCTGATGGCATCCCAGACTAATACCCAGTTCTTCACCATTAAGGCCTCTGCTTGCCTCTGATGCAATCAGAGTAACCTTCTGGAATGCCTCCCAAGCTAAGAGCGCTAGGGGAAACAGTCATCTTCTGAGTGCCGGTGGACAGCCCTGAGTATATTCCTGAACACAAAACCAGTAAATCATAAAGGACTGAACATAAAATCTAGATATTCCTTCCAAGCATCACCACACCAACATAAGTGATAGCAGAAGGGATGGTTAAGGACTGGCAGTGAGAAAAAAGTGATTTTGTCCTTGAGTTATTAGGGCCAATCCTTCCAGTTCATTCTCACTGTTTCCACAGAAAGAATATCTAAGGAGTTGGGACAAAAGCCACTGGAGAACCTCCTCTGGTCCGCTAAAAGCTAGTGTTACCAAAGGAAGAAGCCCACTATACTTCCTATCTGAGTAACCTTTAACCCAAGAGTTGCTCTTGGAGCTAGAGCTCCATCTAGCTTCCAAACTTTTGACTCCTAGCAAGGCTAGGCACTTCCTGACTACCAATCCAAGTTGGCAAACTAAGTAACAGTACACAGTAACAGCATAGATCACGAGTCGCTTGAAAGTCTGTGATCCTGCAGATTAGGTTAGTAGCTCTAACTCCCAGGAAGTTATGAAATGGTCAAAGAGACTGGAAAGTTTGATGGAGAAAGGAGAATTCGGTCCACACACTTTGTCCATCTCTGGCCATTCCCCTGGAGGAGACATTGGGTGCCTCTTGACTTTAGCAGGTCGGTATAATTCCCCAGTGGGGTTTCTGCCATAAGCCATGTGAAGTCACCTCAGAACCACAGATTAGGACACAGCTCTTGCTTCACACATGTGTATCTCTTTCAATCAATCACACACACAAGCACACCATAGAGTTATTAAAGTACAGCAGAAAATGTGTTCACTAGGAGAACAAAGAACTAGAGCTCCAAGCATCCTTACCTTGTCCTGAAGAATCCTGGATGAGCCCCCAAGATGAAAAGTTGCTGAGCCATGAAAGACGCCAGGATTCATGGCCTCCGGAGGAGAGGAATTCAATCCAGGGCCAGTGACAAGGCTTGATCGCTCAGAGCTTTAGTGTAATAAAGTTTTATTAACGTATAAAAGAGATAGAGAAAAGCTTCTGACAAAGACATCAGAAGGGGGCAGAAGGAGTACTGCACTGCTGGTCTTTAGCAGGAAGTTATATACATACTAGCAGACTGCTAATTAGTAAAATAAACTGTCTCAAAACTCATAGACTGGCACCAGCCACAACATGTATTTTGAGATATCATTGGCACAAGGTGAGTCATCCCAGGCCATAAAACTATTGACATGAATCTTGAAGAAAGGCAGGTTTCCAAGCAAATATATAGTCTCATTAACATAGTTTAAGAGAACATTTGCATGAGTAAAACATGCAAATGCAAAAACGAGCTTGTTGAGTAAAGCATACTGGTTTCTCAAGTCGGTTCTGAGTCTTAGGTGGAACTGACTTGAAGAAAGACAGTCTAGGGTAAATACTGAAAGGTTGTTGCTGACTCATGAAAAGACGCCGGAATTCTTGGCCTCCAGAGGAGAAGAATTCAATCCGGGTCCAGTGACAAAGCTTGATCGCTCAGAGCTTTTGTGTAGTAAAGTTTTATTAAAGTATAAAGAAGATAAAGAAAGCTTCTGACATAGGCATCAGAAGGGGACAGAAAGAGTACCCCCGGCTAGTCTTCAGCTGGATGTTATATAGTCACTAGCAGTCTGTTAATGAAAGAAAGGAATATCTTAAAACTCAGAATGGCACCAGGCTCCTCATCCATAAAACGTATTTTGGGATAATCTTGGCACCAGATGATTCATCCCGGGCCATAAAACAATTGATTTGAATCTTGTAGAAGGGCAGATTACCATACAAATAGTTTCGTTTACATAGATTAGGGGAACAATGTCTGAGTATAACATAATGGTTTGTCAGGTAGATTCTGAGCCATTAGGCAGAACCGACTTGAAGACAGAGTTTGAGGTAAATGCATAGTACATTAACATATCTTAAGGCAAACATTTCGATAAGAAAAATGCATTGGTTAACTCAAGGTTTGAGAACAGTTAACTTCAGGTGACTTCCCTGGTGGCTCAGAGGTTAACGTGTCTGCCTCCAATGCGGGAGACCTGGGTTCGATCCCTGGGTTGGGAAGATTCCCTGGAGAAGGAAACGGTAACTCACTACAGTATTCTTGCCTTGATAATCCCATGGATGGAGAAGCCTGCTTAGGCTACAGTCCAAGGGGTCGCAAAGAGTCGGACAAGACTGAGCGACGGAACGGAACTTCAGGTGAAACCAGGTGTCATTATGGCAACACAGTATTTTAAAAGAAACTTCCTTTTAAATTTATATAGAGAAGAAAAAATTATGGCTAGTTTGTTTCCTCCTGCCGCTTAAGAGAGATAAAAATGTCTGGCACTGCAGGCTATTTCCTCCGTTTGGAGACCCCTGGCTTTCCTGCCTGTTACCCTCTCAATACATAGTTCATTAACATAGCTTAAGAAAACCATTTCCATGCAAAAAATAATGCATTGGTTCTCTCAAGGTTTGAGAAAAGTTAAGTTCAGGTGGAACCGGGTGTCCTCATGGCAACACAGAATTTTAAAAGAAACCTTTTAATTTTGTATCAGATCAGTTCAGTTCAGTTCAGTCCAGTCGCTCAGTCGTGTCTGACTCTTTGTGACCCCATGAATCACAGCACGCCAGGCCTCCCTGTCCATCACCAACTCCCGGAGTTCACTCAAACTCATGTCCATCCAGTCGGTGATGCCATCCAGCCATCTCATTCTCTGTCGTCCCCTTCTCCTCCTGCCCCTAATCCTTCCCAGCATCAGAGTCTTTTCCAGTGAGTCAACTCGTCGCATGAGGTGGCCAAAGTATTGGAGTTTCAGCTTTAGCATCAGTCCTTCCAATGAACACCCAGGATTGATCTCCTTTAGAATGGACTGGTTGGATCTCCTTGCAGTCCAAGGGACTCTCAAGAGTCTTCTCCAGCTCCACAGTTCAAAAGCATCAATTCTTCAGCGATCAGCTTTCTTCACAGTCCAACTCTCACATCCCTACATGCCACTGGAAAAACCATAGCCTTGACTAGGCGGACCTTTGTTGGCAAAGTAATGTCTCTGCTTTTTAATATACTATCTATGTTGGTCGTAACTTTCCTTCCAAGGAGTAAGCATCTTTTAATTTCCTGGCTGCAATCAGCATCTGCAGTGATTTTGGAGCCCCCCAAAATAAAGTCTGACACTGTTTCCACTGTTTCCCTATCTATTTCCCATGAAGTGATGGGACCAGATGCCGTGATCTTTGTTTTCTGAATGTTGAGCTTCAAGCCAACCTCTTCACTCTCCTCTTTCACTTTCATCAAGAGGCTTTTGAGTTCCTCTTCACTTTCTGCCATAAGGGTGGTGTTATCTGCATATCTGAGGTTATTGATATTTCTCCCAGCAATCTTGATTCCAGCTTGTGCTTCTTCCAGCCCAGCGTTCCTCATGATGTACTCTGCATATAAGTTAAATAAGCAGGGTGACAATATACAGCCTTAACGTACTCCTTTTCCTATTTGGAACCAGTCTGTTGTTCCATGTCCAGTTCTAACTGTTGCTTCCTGACCTGCATACATGTTTCTCAAGAGGCAGGTCAGGTGGTCTGGTATTCCCATCTCTTTCAGAATTTTCCACAGTTTATTGTGATCCACACAGTCAAAGGCTTTGGCATAGTCAATGAAGCAGAAATAGATGCTCTTCTGGAACTCTCTTGCTTTCTCCATGATCCAGCGGATGTTGGCAATTTGATCTCTGGTGCCTCTGCCTTTTCTAAAACCTGCTTGAACATCTGGAATTTCATGGTTCACATATTGCTGAGGCCTGGCTTGGAGAATTTTGAGCATGACTTTACTAGCATGTGAGATGAGTGCAACTGTGCGGTAATCCGAGCATTCTTTGGCATTGCCTTTCTTTGGGATTGGAATGAAGACTGACCTTTTCCAGTCCTGTGGTCACTGCTGAGTTTTCCAAATTTGCTGGCATATTGAATGCAGCACTTTCACAGCATCGTCTTTCAGGATTTGAAATAGCTCTACTGGAATTCCATCTGACACTTGTAGTTTGTTTCCTCCTGCCACTTAAGAGAGAGATAAAAATGTCTGACTCTTACAACCTATTTCCTCCATTTGGGGGCCTCTAGCCTGGGGGCAGGAGGAGAAGGGGACCACAGAGAGGGAGATGGCTGGATGGCATCACCGACTCAATGGACATGAGTTTGAGTGAACTCCAGGAGTTGGTGATGGACAGGGAGGCCTGGCGTGCTGTGATTCATGGGGTCGCGGAGAGTCGGATACGACTGAGCGACTGAACTGAACTGAGCCTTCCTGTCTGTTACCCTGTCAGTGCCTCCAGCCTGAGTAACCTACAGAGGAATCAAGAACCAAGAAGGGGATGGATAAACATCCTCGAGTCCCATAGAGTCCAAAGGTTCTGTTCCCTCAGCCTCCTTCCCAGGTGTCTCCTCAGAGAGCCAAAGGCAAGGTACTTACTTCCTCTTCTCCAGCCCCATAAACCCAGCTAATGACTCAGAAGTGAGGCCAGGACAGCCCACAGGGAGGGGGGACAGCAGATGGAGTCCCCTAGGTGAGGCAGGATGTGGAGAGAGGGTCCCCCAGCATCTCTGGGCCTTCTCCTGCCCTCTCCCTTTTCCGATCCTCCTCCTGCTCCCAGACCCTGGGGCATCACCACAGAGGCTGCTTCCTCTGGTTCTCCCCCTGCCACCAGCCTAGTCGCTTTTCAAGGGTCAGTAGACTCCTAACTGAGCCCCAATTTGAGTTTTGCCACCTCCCACCTGTGTGACCTGGACTGCCTTACCTGAACTCACCTGTAAAATGAAAAGAACATTACCTTTTGTTGTTATGAGAATCAAATACAATGTGTGTCCATGGCCTGGGCTGTTCTGACAAAGGTTTGTATAGTCAAAGCTATGGTTTTTCCGGTAGCCATGTATGGATGTGAGCATTGAACCATAGAGCAGGCTTAGTCCTGAAGACTTGATGCTTTCAAACTGTGGTGTTGGAGAAACTCTTGAGAGTCCCTTGGACTGCAAGGAAATCAAACCAGTCAATCCTAAAAGAAATCAGTCATGAATATTCATTGGAAGGACCGATATTGAAGCTGAAGCTCCAATACTTTGTCCTGTGATGCAAAAGCTGACTCATTTTAAAAAGAGCCTGATGCTGGGAAAGTTTGCAGACAGAAGGAGAATGACAGAGGATGAGATGGTTTGATGGCATCACTGATTCCATGGATATGAATTTGAGCAAACTTCAGGAGATCGTGGAGGACGGAGGAGCCTGGCATGCTGCAGTACCTATGCAGTACATAGGGTTGAAAAGAGTCAGACAGGACCTATTGAGTAAACAACAAACTATAAGCGTGGCCTGAGCCACATATTAGTGCAGTGTTCTCCCTTCTACCTGAAATATGTTAGTTCCAGGTGGAAACCTCTCCCCCTCCTCCAGGATCCTCTTTCCTCCATGCTGTGTTCGGGCATCTGTTCAGTGCTCCCGTATATAAACACCTGTTCACCAGGTGTGACTACCTCAGGCAGTACTCAGTACTGGTTCTATTGATCTCAAGCACCCCTGCAGAGACCCAGGTGCTCAGTTATTTCTCCCACTCACTCCCACCCCAATCAGTCAATACATAGTTAGTGCTGTGGATTCCTTCCATGTGTGCCCTGGATTCCTTTCACTCTTAGTGAAGCAGAATAAATAAGAAAAATTAGCAGCTCTTTATGCTGCAGGAAAGAGAGGAAGATTTCTGGTATCTCTTCTTCAAATAAGGATACCAATCTTACTGGATTAGGGTCCCCCACTTGTTATCTCATTTCACTATAATTATCTCCTTAAAGGCCCTATCTTCTACTAGTCATGGGGGTGGGGAGTTCGAGCTTGAACTTATGAATTGGGTAAGTGGTGGACACGGTCCACCCATAACCCCAGGTGAATCCATCAGCAGGAACCCAGATGACTGCTACTCGGGAAGAGTAACCAGTTTATACTCCATACCATTTAGATTCTGTCCTTATTTCCTTTAATCTTATTTTTTTTCCATCTAGAGAGTGAAAACTTTTTTGAGGATATCATTCAGTGTTTCCAGGACACATTGAGCAGAGAACAGCTGGAACTTCTGCTCACTGAAGAGGAAGCCTGGGAGAGTTTTGTGGCTGAGGCTGATTTGTCCAGGTAACATGCACGAGTACAGCAGAAATGTCACCTATATCCCCCTGCACTAGGGTAGCTTCCTCCTGACAGGCACACCTCCTCCAGGCAGGACTATGGTTGGGGTCGAGGATGTTCCTTCTCAAGATTTCATGAGGAATGTTTCCTCCATGTCATTTTTTGGTAGTAAACAGTCTCAGGTTGAGAAGAGATGAAACGTGCAAAGAAGGGGGCAGGTTACATGGCCTTGCACAAGTTATTGTCTACTCTTGGCCTTATTTTTTCATTTGTTGAGTTTTATTGTGAGGACACTGAGATCACGCATGCAAAGTGCTTCCATAATGACTGACACAGAGTAGGTGTGCTGTGCGGTACTTACTTGCTTCAGTTGTGTCCGACTCTTTGCAACCCCATGGGCTATAGCCCACTGTAAGGTCAAAACGACCAATCCCGTGATGTTAAATAAAAGAACCCAGACGCCAAATAGATAATGTAACAGGCTTTAATGGCTAGTCGCCCCCGGGCGGGATTCCGGGACCTAACAGAGCGAGGTTGGGGAAGTCCACGCCAAACAAAGCCAAGAGCCAACTTATATAGCTTTAGGCAAGATTTGGAGTGGTGGTCCCTCATAGGTCAGTTAGCCAGGGGGCAAGACTGGGTCGGTGGCCCGATATGCTCAAGGTTGTGCTGACGCAGTGGAATAGTTCTTGCTGTTTCTGGGCAGAATGCTGTTTCTGGACAGGAGGTTAGGAGGGGGAGGTTAGGAGAGGGTTGATTTCTACCAGGAACCGATACATCAAGGACACTCCAGCAGTAGGGGAGGGAATGAGAGAATAGAGCACAATAGTCAGATTCTGGCGGGGCTTTTTCCCGCCGGCGGGAAAGGGAAGAGGAGAAGGAGAAGCCACCGGTGTCCGGCCTTACACCCACCAGGCTCCTTTGTCCATGGAATTCTCCAGGCAAGAATACTGGAGTGGGTTGCCATGCCCTCCTAACCCAGGTTTCCTGCATTGCAGACAGATTCTTTACTGTCTGAACTACCAGGGAAGTCCAAGAATACTGGAATGGGTAACCTATCCCTTCTCCAGGAGATCTTCCTGACCTGGGAATCAAACTGGGGTCTCCTGCATTGCAGGCAGATCCTTTACCAGCTGAGCTACCAGGGAAGCCCACAGAGTAGTGCTCAACGTTAACTTTTAAAATAAGTGTTTGGGAAGAGACAGGGGCCAAGGTCCTTTTTCCTTCTGATGAAAACCAGATGGAATCCTATTTAGGATAAGTCAGAAAATCCTGAAACCATCACTTCGTGTTCCTGAGGATTCTGACTAGAGTGCTTTCATTCACCATCTTAGGAACTGTACCAACCCCGCAGGATCCTGATAGCCCATAAGGCAGAAAGGCTGGAGAGGAACTGGGTGGAGCTGGTGGGATCCTGGTTCTAGCCCTGCCCAACTCTGGGACTCTGGGCTTATGTCTTGGAGCCCCAGATCTGTCCTGTGTCCAATGGGAATAGCAATTCAATTTGATGGATTGTGGTGATGGCCTCAGAGTGAACTGCAGAGTCAGAGGTGGGGAACCAAATGGAATCATCTCATCCAAAGGCCCAGGGAGGCCTGCACCAGGGTCAGACCCAGGGTCAGGGTGGAGCAGAGGGTCCAGGTTGAAGGACTAGTAGGCAGGCTTGGGCAGCAGGGCCAAGACTAGAGTGAGGAGAGTGGGCCCTGAGGACACAGAACTGAAGGGGCTGTGACTCTAACAAAGGTCCCAGGAGTTGGTGGGGGGCTGCATTTCTTCCCTCCCTGACAGGATCCCCTCATGCTGGGCTAGAGGGCCCTGGGTGACTGTGTCTGCACAGTCTGGGACCTGGCTTCTCACACCATCTGGGACCCTCTTCTAGTCCACATGGAGCCACCCTGAGAGTGGGAAGGCCGTGTGGCTCAGTGAGCCCTCCAGAGTCAAAATGAGTGGCTGTGATTGTGTCATTTGAGGGATTCTGAGGAGCCTCACGCATCCCCAACAAGAGGAAAACACTTCCTCCACCAGCTGTGCAAGTGCAGGTCTCTTCAGGTTCAGCCATTCAGATGGGTGTTTCCTCAAGTCTCTTGACTCTTTAGAGGTTCCATAAAGTTGCACACAGCCTTGGAGGGCAGGCAGTTGAAGCTGTCACAGATAAACTGTGAGTTAGACTGGTGACCCCTGAGAGGTCAGGGTGCTGGGTGATGTGTCAGGAGTCAAGGAGGTGGGCTGGAGAGTCCAAGAGAAACAGGATCACAGCACATCTCCTAGTTCTCTGTCAGTTGGGGCAATGGATAGACCCATTGACCTGAAGCTGGGAAGGCCAAGGTTATCAGGCTTGGGGGAGAGCAGATGCCAGGCAAAATGACCTTGAAGGGTCCTTATAGCTCTGAGTAATGTGTTTGAAAAAAATTCTATGTACACAGAGTTAGCCAATCTATAAATTGAAAGGGCACAGTTCCCAGGACTCTCCTTACATTTGACACCAATGGCAAGTTTGGGGGTTCCCAAAGCTACTCGAAGGTCTGAGAATTCCCTAGAGGGATACACAGAACTCACCGAAAGCTTCATGATCCCACTTACAGTTAATTACAAGGAAGGATAAAGGTTCCCATCAGCCACAGGGTAGAGTCTGGACGGGTTTCACACATGAAGCTGCCATTTTCATCAGGATGCATTACTGTCCTGGATTCAGTGTGTGGCAGGACACACGGGACATTGCCCACCAGGGACCCTCACCCTATTTAACAACAAGTTATCCTGACCTGTTTTCTCCAGCCCCCACCCAGAGGTCAGACTGATGCCCTAGAGTCCAGCTCCTCCAGAGGTCAGAACTGATACCATGTGACCCCATTATGACATTTTGTCAGACTGTCCAGTGTCTAAAGTCCCAGGCAGAGGAGGACGTTCCTGTCAGCCAGAATATTCTAGGAGCTTAAGGACCACTTCCTAGTACCAAGGGCAAAGCGCAGGTTGACTCCTCACTAGACACTGAGGCCCTTGAATGAAGATTTTCTCCTCCAATCCCACTTCTCTTTGTTTCTCTGTGGCGTTCCCACTCTAAAAACTCTTTGGAAGTGTTTTTGTTGACCTGCCCCTGAGGCATCTTTATCAAATACCTCTCTGGAGTTAAGCATATTCTAAGATGACCTTTGCTGATTTTTCCCATGACTGAATAAGTATATGGAGTGTCTACAACGTCCAGACATGTTTAATGTTGAAAAACATTTTACATTTGTAAAATTCTCTCCTTGTGATTTGTAATAAAATATCTGTGGTTTACGCAGAATAGCTCTTGTCAAACCTATCTGATGAACTCCCTTGATGTTCACTGTCACAGGGAAGAGGCAGATGCACTACGTGAATATCTGCTGGAGCTGAAAACAGACTTGGTAGAGGAGGACCAAGACGGGCCACAACAAGACCAGCTGGACAGGAAGAGGTTTTTGGAGGAATTTCCTCGGGTGAAACAAGAGCTGGAGGAGAGCATAGCAAAGCTCCACGCACTGGCAGCCAAGGTCGACAAGGTGCACAGGGACTGCACCATCTCCAGCATGGTGGCCAATTCTGCCGGCGCTGTGTCTGGCGTCCTGACCATGCTTGGCCTGGCTCTGGCACCCGTGACAGCTGGCATCAGTCTGGGACTCTCGGCCACTGGGTTAGGGCTGGGAGCGGCGGCTGCTGTGACCAGCGTGTCCACCAGCATTGTGGAACAAGTAAGCAGGTCATCAGCAGAAACCGAAGCCAGCCGCCTTGTGCCAATAGATATCAATGAAGAGGGGACGTTTGCAGAGATTTTACATAAGAGGACACCCCAGATCATTTCCTCTGCAAAGAACTTCATCCAAGCCTTGGAAGGCATTGGGAAAAATGTTTGTGCCATCAAGCTGGCCAAAGTCAACCCTCACTTAGCGTCCCAAGCTAAGCACTTCATGACTGCGGGAAAAGTCTCCGTCCGAAGCAGCAAGCAGGTGCAAAGAGCATTTAGAGGCACGGCTCTGGCAATGACCAAAAGCGCCCGGATCATGGGTGCAGCCACGGCAGGTGTTACCCTCCTGATGGATGTGGCCTGCCTGGTGAAAGAGGCAAAGCACTTGCACGAAGGGGCAAAGACAGAGTCAGCAGAAAGGATGAGGCAGCTGGCTGCGGAGCTGGAGAAGAAGTTGGAAGAGCTCACCCGGAACTATGAGAGTCTGTAGGAGGGCTGGACTTGGCCCCTACCAAGGCAGTGTAGGGAGCAGGGACATGTGCAGGGCCAAGAGAAGAAGGCACCTTGTTAGCGGGGAAGCAAGACAAAGAGGGGAAAACTGGGCTGGTCTCCCTGACTTGTTTTAGTCTATTGTCTGGACTATGCCATTTTCCCAAAGGAAGAGACATCCTTAAACCCTCTTGTATTCAAAACATGTCATTTTCTTCCCTAAATTCTCCCTCTTGGCTCAAGATGAGTCACAAAGCTTTAAGTACCACTGTTCAAAAAGTGTTTTTTTTAAAAAATACAGAGTAAGTGTCACCAATTTGTTCAAGTCTCTAGAGCTGTCTCCTCTGCATTTATTTTTAAAAACCTTAATAGGAAACCAACAACTTTTTATTTGCCCAACAATCACATGATCAGGGAGCCCAGTTCACGACACCAGCCCTGACCTCTTGCTCTGTCTCTCCAACTGTCCTTTGTTGGCATGTAGAGGGGGGAGGCTGTGACGTAGCATCACGTATGACCTCTCTTGCTCTGATTTCTGCATCCCTCCATGGTGCCTCTCTGAGCGTTTCACCAAAGATCTACACCACCTCAAGGGGACCCCAGGCAGAAAACAAACAGAACTTTCTAGTTTCTGTGTTTCTCGAGTTTTCTAAATTGAAGTGCGGTTGATTTCCAACATCATGTTAGTTTCAGGTATACAGTACCGTGATTCTGTTATGTATATATAGAAAGAGTATGTATTTTTCAGATTCTTTTCTCTTACAGGTTATTACAAAATATTGAGTATAGTTCCCTGTGCTATATGGTAGGACCTTGTCAGTTATCTATTTTATATATAGTAGTGTTTATCTGTTAATTCTAAACCTATAATTTATCCCACCACACCCCTTCCCCTTCGGTAACCATAAATTTTTGATTAGCAGTAATTATGTGATGTTCTACTACATGATTTCCTCCCCCCAGAGGGGAATGGGGTTGTTTCTTTTTTCAGCAAAAATGCCTATACATCCTGTCTCCTCCTTTACCTCTTCGGAACAGCCCTGAAGAGCTCCCGAGAGACTGGCTCTTGGACTTGTCTCAGTAAGGTGACTGAATGAATATAAAGTAATTCTCAGCTTTTAGGTTGTGCTTTTCTTCGGTGGACAATACTGAGTGATGGATGGATTGATGGTGAGGAGCTGGCTTCTGCAGCTGTGGGAGGGCCAGACAGGTCTGAAGTCTGCCAGGCAGGCTGTCAGGAAGGGACGGCAGAATTTTCAGGTCCAGGATGACTCTGCAGTCCAGGGCAGAATTTCCTCCTATCGCCAGATCTTTAATGTAAACACCCCTGCAAGGAACCGTTTGCCTTTCAAGGCGGCATGTTCACAGATTTCCTGGATTAGGGTGTGGACATCTCTGGAAGGCTGACAGCAGCCCCTGAGTGGCCACCGCCCTTCCTATTCATTCATTCTCTCATTTTTCCCCATGTGGCCCACCGAAGGCCTAGGCCTGTGCGGAGGGCCGGGGGCACAGAGGGAGGCAGCCTGTGGCTCCGCCCTCGGGAGAGGCCACCGCGGAGGCTGAGGCCATCAGAGAAACAAATGGCTGCGGTACAGAGTGGAGGCCGGGTTCTGAGGACTCTGGTGACACGGTGGGGGGTACGATCCGGGAGGAGAGCACTGGACGGCTGTCTTGTAAGGAGGAGGAAGCGTGTCTGTGGGGACAGGGACTGTGCCGGGGACTGAGGGAAGCTGTGGCTAGAAAGGAAGGGGACCCTCTCTGCCGTCAGATGTACTCCTGTGTGGCAGGAGGGGAGGGAATCGGGTTCTAGGAAAACAGACTCTGATGTACCAGGGAATAAAAAGCAAAATTCCCAAGATTTCTGAAGACAACAGTGGAGACCCGAAGTGATTGCTGAGGGGCCTCTGGTTAACTCTTGACCCCTCCCCACTCCCACCTGCTCCTTTTATGATCGAGTGTGTGTGTGTTTGAGAAGCAGAGCCAGATGGAGAGTTCAGGCGGGACCAGGGAGACCGGGGCACGTTTGCTCAGCCCTTTGTCCCACAGAGAGTGGCCAAAGAGAGACCCAGCCAGGTCCTCCTGCCAAGGGACCCACTTGAGGCTGGGGTGTTGCCAGGCTGGGCTGGGCCTCACTGCACGGGTGACGCCTATAAAGGCCTCTCCTCTCATCGGCCTTTCCTGCAGCTTCTCCAACTGCTAAGTGCTAAGGGGCACCATTTACAGGGAGGACTGTAAAACAGATTCAGGCTCCCACCATTGAAGCTGAGTGAATGGGGTGGGGGAGGGGGTTGGGAGGGCTGTGGAGTTCAAAGCCTCTTCTCTGCTGTCACATTAGGGCGCTTCCCACCCTCGTCCCTGGCCCAAGGCCATCAGCTCAGGAGAAATCCTGCCCACAGTTACAAAGCCCCAGTTACTTCCTGCTGCCATTAACCACATCTGCAGCCCATTCAAGAAAAATCTCCAGAAAAGCAACAACTATGTCTGCCGGTTTACCACACTATCCCCAGTGTCTCCACAGGTCTGGCACTCGTTGGGGATACAGTAAATGCCCTCTTCCTTCCTTCAATTGTTGCACATTAATTAGTCTACAGTGTGGCAGGCAGGTGCTATGCTGAGACTCGGGGCTTTTAGACCTTTCTTCACTTTACAGCTGAGGAAAGGGAGACTCAGAGAGGTTAAGTGACTTGCCCAAGGTCACACAGCAGGTAATAGAGTGGATATTTGGATCTAGTTCTTCTACCTGACTTTCTTCCACTTGACCCAAAGTATTGCAGTGTGGAAGTGTGGAGACAAGGAGAGGGGGTGGCCTACTGGGGTGATGGCCAGAACAGCAGAAGATGAGGTGGGACAAACGGGCTGGGGCAGGGTTATGATGTGCATCGATGGTCAAGGGAGGGACCCATAGGATGCGGCCTTCATCTCGTGGGCCACAGGGACCAGGAGCTTGTTTCTGCTTCAGGTCCTTATTCAACTAAAGTAGTCTCAGGGAGGGGCTTGTCACAGTGTTCAGTTTTCTCATCTGAAAAATGGTACAAATATATTGATGTTTTAGAAATCCCAGTGGAAAGTCTGAGTGAAACATACCAGGGCTAAAATCCACGTTTGTGTTTTTTGCAGTTTATTTATTGTAGCTGATTTCTAGTATCATAGTGTCGTGACTGGAAAGATGCTGGATATGATTTCAGTTTTCTTAAATTCATCAAGCCTTGCTTTGTAATCCAGCATGTCATCTATCCTAGAGACAGTTGCGTGTACATTTGAAAAGAGTGCATTTTCTGCTGCTTTCAGATGGAATGCTTTATAAAGTCCATCTGGTCTAAGGTGCCATTTAAGGCCTGTGTTTCCTTATTAATCTTCCGTCTGGATGATCTATCCATTGGTGTAAGTAGAGTGTTAAAGTCCCCCGCTAGCTCAGATGGTAAAGGATCTGCCTGCAATGTAGGAGAACCACGTTTGATCCCTGGGTTGGCAAGATCCCCTGAAGAAGGCAATGGCTAGCCACTCCAGTATTCTTGCCTGGAGAATTCCATGGACAGAGGAGCCTGGCGGGCTACAGTCCATGGGGTCACAAAGAGTCAGACACGACTGAGCTACTAACACACACACATTATTTTGTTGCTGTCAGTGTCTCCTTTTATGTCTGATAACTTTTGCCTTATATATTGAGGTGTTCATACATTGGGTGCATATAAACTTAACAATTCTTATATCTTCTTCTTGGATTGAATCCTCAGTCATATGTAGTGTCCTTCTCACTGCTATATTTAAAATGAATAACGAACAAGCACCTACCGCATAGCACATGGAACTCTGCTGGATGTTATGTGGCAGTCTGGATGGGAGGGGAATTTGGGAGAGAATGGATACATGTATATGTATGGCTGAACCCCTTTGCTATTTACCTGAAACTGTAACAACATTGCTAATTGGCTATACCTCAGTTCAGTTCAGTTCAGTTCAGTCGCTCAGTCGTGTCCGACTCTCCGCGACCCCATGAATCACAGCACGCCAGGCCTCCCTGTCCATCACCAACTCCCGGAGTACACTCAAACTCATGTCCACAGAGTCGGTGATGCCATCCAGCCATCTCATTCTCCGTCGTCCCCTTCTCCTCCCGCCCCCAACCTTTCCCAGCATCAGAGTCTTTTCCAGTGAGTCAACTCGTCTCATGAGGTGGCCAAAGTATTGGAGTTTCAGCTTTAGCATCAGTCCCTCCAATGAACATCCAGGATTGATCTCCTTTAGAATGGACTGGTTGGATCTCCTTGCAGTATAAGGGACTCTCAAGAGTCTTCTCCAACACCACAGTTCAAAAGCATCGATTCTTCGGCGATCAGCTTTCTTCACAGTCCAACTCTCACATCCATACATGACCACTGGAAAAACCATTGCCTTGACTAGACGGACCTTGGTCGGCAAAGTAATGTCTCTGCTTTTTAATATACTATCAAGGTTGGTCATAACTTTCCTTCCAAGGAGCAAGCGTCTTTTAATTTCATGGCTGCAATCAGCATCTGCAGTGATTTTGGAGCCCAAAAAAACAAAGTCTGACACTGTTTCCACTGTTTTTCCATCTATTTCCCATGAAGTGATGGGACCAGATGCCATGATCTTTGTTTTCTGAATGTTGAGCTTCAAGCCAACCTTTTCACTCTCCTCTTTCACTTTCATCAAGAGGCTTTTGAGTTCCTCTTCACTTTCTGCCATAAGGGTAGTGTCATCTGCATATCTGAGGTTATTGATATTTCTCCCAGCAATCTTGATTCCAGCTTGTGCTTCTTCCAGCCCAGCGTTCCTCATGATGTACTCTGCATATAAGTTAAATAAGCAAGGTGACAATATACAACCTTGACGCACTCCTTTTCCTATTTGGAACCAGTCTGTTGTTCCATGACCGGTTCTAACTGTTGCTTCCTGACCTGCATACAGGTTTCTCAAGAGGCAGGTCAGGTGGTCTGGGATTCCCATCTCTTTCAGAATGTTCCACAGTTTATTGTGATCCACACAGTCAAAGGCTTTGGCATAGTCAATGAAGCAGAAATAGATGTTTTTCTGAAACTCTCTTGCTTTCTCCATGATCCAGCGGATGTTGGCAATTTGATCTCTGGTGCCTCTGCCTTTTCTAAAACCTGCTTGAACATCTGGGAGTTCACGGTTTACATACTGCTGAAGCCTGGCTTGGAGAATTTTGAGCATGACTTTACTAGCGTGGGAGATGAGTGCAATTGTGCGGTAGTTTGAGCATTCTTTGGCATTGCCTTTCTTTGGGATTGGAATGAAGACTGACCTCTTCCAGTCCTGTGGCCACTGCTGAGTTTTCCAAATCTGCTGGCATATTGAGTGCAGCACTTTCACAGCATCATCTTTCAAGACTTGAAATAGCTCAACTGGAATTCCATCACCACCACTAGCTTTGTTCGTAGTGATGCTTTCTAAGGCCCACTTGACTTCACATTCCAAGATGTCTGGCTCTAGGTCAGTGATCACATTATCGTGACTATCTTGGTCGTGAAGATCTTTTTTGTACAGTTCTTCTGTGTATTCCTGCCACCTCTTCTTAATATCTTCTGCTTCTGTTAGGTCCATACCATTTCTGTCCTTTATCGAGCCCATCTTTGCATGAAAAGTTCCCTTGGAATCTCTAATTTTCTTGAAGAGGTCTCTTGTTTTTCCTATTCTGTTGTTTTCCTCTATTTCTTTGCATTGATCACTGAGGAAGGCTTTCTTATCTCTCCGTGCTATTCTTTGGAACTCTGCATTCAGATGCTTATATCTTTCCTTTTCTCCTTTGCTTTTCGCCTCTCTTCTTTTTACAGCTATTTGTAAGGCCTCCTCAGACAGCCATTTCGCTCTTTTGCATTTCTTTTCCATGGGGATGGTCTTGGTCCCTGTCTCCTGTACAATGTCACGAACCTCCGTCCAGAGTTCATCAGGCACTCTATCAATCAGATCTAGTCCCTTAAATCTATTTCTCACTTCCACTGCATAATCATAAGGGATTTGATTGAGGTCATATCTGAATGGTCTAGTGGTTTTCCCTACTTTCTTCAATTTAAGTCTGAACTTCGCAATAAGGAGTTCATGATCTGAGCCACAGTCAGCTCCTGGTCTTGTTTTCGCTAACTGTATACAGCTTCTCCATCTTTGGTTGCAAAGAATATAATCAATCTGATTTCGGTGTTGACCATCTGGTGATGTCCATGTGTAGAGTCTTCTCTTGTGTTGTTGGAAGAGGGTGTTTGCTATGACCAGTGCATTCTCTTGACAAAACTCTATTAGCCTTTGCCCTGCTTCATTCCGTGCTCCAAGGCCAAATTTGCCAGTTACTCCAGGTGTTTCTTGACTTCCTACTTTTGCATTCCAGTCCCCTATAATGAAAAGGACATCTTTTTTGGGTGTTAGTTCTAAAAGGTCTTGTAGGTCTTCATAGAACCGATTAACTTCGGCTTCTTCAGCATTACTGGTTGGGGCATAGGCCTGGATTACTGTAATATTGAATGGTTTGCCTTGGAAACGAACAGAAATCATCCTGTCATTTTTAAGATTGCATCCAAGTACTGCATTTCGGACTCTTTTGTTTACCATGATGGCTACTCCATTTCTTCTAAGGGATTCCTGCCCACAGTAGTAGATATAATGGTCATCCGAGTTAAATTCACCCATTCCAGTCCATTTTAGTTCACTGATTCCTAGAATGTCGACATTCACTCTTGCCATCTCCTGTTTGACCACTTCCAATTTGCCTTGATTCATGGACCTAACATTCCAGGTTCCTATGCAATATTGCTCTTTACAGCACCGGACCTTGTTTCTATCATTGGTCACATCCACAACTGGGTATTGGTTTTGCTTTTGCTCCATCCCTTTATTCCTTCTATAGTTATTTCTCCACTGAGCTCCAGTAGCATACTGGGCACCTACCGACCTGGGGAATTCCTCATTCAGTATCCTATCATTTTGCCCTTTGTTACTGTTCACGGGGTTCTCAAGGCAAGTATACTGAAGTGGTTTGCCATTCCCTTCTCCAGGGGACCACATTCGGCTGTGGTCCATGTGATTAGATCAGCTAGTTTCCTGTGATTATGATTTCAGTTTGTCTGCCCTCTGGTGCCCCCTAGCAATACCTACCGTCTTATTTGGGTTTCTCTTACCTTGGTCGTGGAAAATCTCTTCACAGCCGCTCCAGCAAAGTGCAGCTGCTGTACCTTACCTTGGACGAGGGGTATCTCCTCAAGGCCCCCCCTCCTGACCTTGAACGCGGAGTAGCTCCTCTCGGCCCTCCTGCGCCCGCGCAGCCACCGCCTGTTGGACGTGGGGTAGCTCCTCTCGGCCGCGGGCCCTGGCCTCAGGCGTGGGGTAGCTCCTCACGGCCGCACCTCTTTGCGTGGCTCGTTGCGCCCGGGCCCGGCGTCTCTCGCGTCGCGTCTGCGCCGCCGGGGCCGGCGTCTCTCGCGTCGCGTCTGCGCCGCCGGGGCCGGCGTCTCTCGCGTCGCGTCTGCGCCGCCGGGGCCGGCGTCTCTCGCGTCGCGTCTGCGCCGCCGGGGCCGGCGTCTCTCGCGTCGCGTCTGCGCCGCCGGGGCCGGCGTCTCTCGCGTCGCGTCAGTACAAAGTAAAAAGTTAAAAAAAATCATATGTAGTGTCCTTCTTTGTCTCTTGTAACAGTCTTTATTTTAAAGGCTATTTTGTCTGATATGAGTGTTACTACTCCAGCTTTCTTTTTTATATGTATATAGCAACAGTTAGAACTGGACATGGAACAACAGACTTGTTCCAAATAGGAAAAGGAAGGACGTCAAGGCTGTATATTGTCACCCTGCTTATTTAACTTATATGCAGAGTACATCATGAGGAACGCTGGGCTGGAAATACCACAAGCTGGAATCAAGATTGCCGGGAGAAATATCAATAACCTCAGATATGCAGATGACACCACCCTTATGGCAGAAAGTGAAGAGGAGCTAAAAAGCCTCTTGATGAAAGTGAAAGAGGAGAATGAAAAAGTTGGCTTAAAGTTCAACATTCAGAAAACTAAGATCATGGCATCTGGTCCCATCACTTCTTGGGAAATAGATGGGGAAACAGTGGAAACAGTGTCAGACTATTTCGGGGGGCTCCAAAATCACTGCAGGTGGTGATTGCAGCCTTGAAATTAAAAGACGCCTACTCCTTAGAAGGAAAGTTATGACCAACCTAGATAGCTTATTAAAAAGCAGAGATATTACTTTGCCAACAAAGGTCCGTCTAGTCAAGGCTATGGTTTTTCCAATGGTCATGTATGGATGTGACAGTTGGACTGTGAAGAAAACTGAGTGCCGAAGAACTGATGCTTTTGAACTGTGGTGCTGGAGAAGACTCTTGAGAGTCCCTTGGACTGCAAGGAGATCCAACCAGTCCATCCTGGGGAAGATCAGTCCTGGGTGTTCATTGGAAGGACTGATGTTGAAGCTGAAACTCCAATACTTTGGCCACCTCATGCGAAGAGTTGACTCATTGGAAAAGAACTCTGATGCTGGGAAGGATTGGGGGCAGGAGGAGAAGGGGACGACAGAGAATGAGATGGCTGGATGGCATCACCGACTCGATGGACGTGAGTTTGAGTGAACTCCGGGAGTTGGTGATGGACAGGGAGGCCTGGTGTGCTGCGATTCATGGGGTCGCAAAGAAGCGGACACGACTGAGCGACTGAACTGAACTGGTAAGTCTATTTCTTCGTTTCTTTTATTTTTGGTTGTGCTGGGTCTTTGTTGCTGTGTGGGCTTTTCTCTAGTTGCAGCGAGTGGGGACAACTCACTAGTGGTGTGTAGGCTTCTCATTGTGGCAGCTTCTCTAGTTGGGGGCCACAGGCTCTAGGGCACATAGGCTTCAGTGGGCTCTGCAGTTGCAGCTCTCGGACTCTCTAGGGCTCAATGGTTGTGATACACCAGCTTAGTTGCTTCACAGTATGTGGAATCTTCCCGGATCAGGTACTGAACCTGTGCCTCCTGCATTGGCAGGCAGATTCTTTGCCACTGAGCCACCATTGAAGCACCCACACTCCAGCTTTCTTTTGCTTTCCATTTGCATGGAATACCTTTTCCATCCCTTCACTTTCAGTCTATATGTGTCTCTAGATCTGAAATGGGTCTCTTGTAGACTGCATAAATATGGGTCTTGTTTTTTTATCCATTCAGCCAATCTATGTCTATTGGTGGAGCATTTAATCGGCAGTTGTTGAGATGAGTGTTATTTTGCTGTTTTGAATTTGTTTTAATAGGTCTTTCTTTCCCTTTTCCTCTTTTGTTCTCTTATGATTTGATGACTATCTTCAGTGTTGTGTTTTGATTCTTTTTACTTTTTTGTGTGTAAACTCATTATAGATTTTTGATTTGTTACCCTTAGGTTTTGGTACAGCAGTGTATATATATATATATAAATAATCATTTCAAGGTGGTCTCTTAATTTCAAATGCATTTAAATACCTTGTATTTATACCCTCCTCCTATCATGATTATTTGTTTTAATATCATATTTGTATGTGAATGGTTTCCTGCCTTTACTGTATGTTGGCATTTACCAGTGAGCTTTTCCATTTCATATTTTTTCTTGATTCCTGATTGTGGTCTTTTGTTTTCCCTTGAGAAATTCTTTAGTATTTGTTGTAAAGCTGGATTGTTGGTATGAATCATTTTAGCTTTTGCTTGTCTGTGAAGATTTTTACTTCTCCAACAAATCTGAATCAGAGCCTTGCTGGGAGGAGTATCTTTGGTTGTAGGTTTTCCCTATCATAAGTTTAAATATACAGTGCCACTCCCATCTGGCCTGCAGAGTGTCTGCTAAAAAATTAGCTGTTAGTCTTATGAATATTCCCTAGTATATACATATTTTTTCTCATAGTGATGCATCCTGAAACAGGTCTGTCTCTCCACTGTCTCCCCTCAGACTGTGGCTCCTTGACAGCAGTGCTGTGTTTTATTGTTATTATTGTTTTGGCTGCACTGGGCCTTTGTTGTTGTGTGCAGGCTTTCTCCCGTTGCAGCGAGCACAGGCTACTCTTCATTGTGGCGTGTGGGCTTCTCACTGCGGTGGCTTCTCTCGTTGCAGAGCATGGGCTCAGCACTTGCGGTGCACGGGCTCAGTTGCCTCAGAGCAAGTGGGGTCTTCCCAGGTCAGGGACTGAATCCATGTCCTCTGCATGGGAAAGCAGATTCTAAACTACCAGACTACTGGGGACATCCTCCTTGTATATTATTTGTAGCTTTTAATATTTTCTCTTTTTCATTTTTTTCAGTGTAATTATTATGTGTCTCAGCATGTTCCTCCTTGGCTAATCCTGTATGGGACTATTTCTATATTTCTATTTGTAGTTTTATTTTTTCTATTTGTATTTTTATGTATATAGTGGTGAGTTATGTTTCACTCTGAACTTGGGTAACTGTTACCTTGCCCATGTTAGGGAAGTTTTCAGCTATTATCTCTTCAAAGATTTTCTGAGGCCCTTTCTCTTCTCCTGGGAGTCCTACAACACAAATGTTGGTCCATCTGATATGGTCCCAAAAGTCCAATAAACTCTCATTTCTTTTCATTCTTTATTCTGCTCCACAGCAGTGGTTTCTACCTCTCTTCCAGCTCACTGACTCGTTTTTCTGCCTCATTTATTCTGCTATTGGTTCTTTCTAGTATATTTTTCATTTCAGTTATCGTATTCTTCAACTGATTGTTTTTTATCTTTTCTAATTCTTTGCTAAAAATTTCTTGTAACTTCTCATTCTGTTCATCCATTCTTTTCCCAAGATCTTGGATCGTCTTTACAATCATCACCCTGAACTCTTTCTCGGGTAAATTGCCTATCTCCACATCACTTCGTTCTTCTGGGATTTTATCTTATTCCTTCATCTGGAACATATTTCTTTGCTGTCTTTTTGTTTAAATTTCTACTTGTATGAGTTATGTTTCTCGACTTTGGAGAATTGGCCCTTTGTAAATGTCCTGACTCTGATGCTGGGAAAGGTTGGGGGCAGGAGGAGAAGGGGACGACAGAGAATGAGATGGCTGGATGGCATCACCGACTTGATGGACATGAGTTTAAGTGAACTCCAGGAGTTGGTGATGGACAGGGAGGCCTGACGTGCTGTGATTCATGGGGTCGCAGAGTTGGACATGACTGAGCGACTGAACTGAACTGAAATGTCCTGAGTCCCAGCAATATACTCCCCTCTTGTCACCCAAGGGCCAGGAACCAGCTGGTGTAGGTAGTTCTGACCTGCGTTTGCACACTCACTTCCGCAGGCTACAAGATCAGTTTTCCTGCTTCTGGTGTCTGCCCCCTGGTGGGTGAGGCTGGTGGAGAGGCTTGTGCAGGCTTCCTGCAGGGAGGGGCCAGCGTCTGCCCACTGGTGAATGGAGCCAGGTCTTCGCTCTCCAGTGGGCAGGGCTCTGTCAAGAGGTGGCTGTGGGCTCAGGAAGTCTGGGAAACCTGTATGCTGATGGGTAGGACTGTGTTCCCAACCTGTTGGTTGTCTGGTCTAAGGATTTCTAGTAGTGGGGCGAGTTCAGGTCTCAGTGCCAAGGACCTGATACCTGCCTGCCGCGAGTTCACATAGGTGAACACTCCCCGCTATGTGCACCACCAGATTTTATGACCCCAGAGAGAGCCACAACTGCCCCCACTTCCAGGAGATCCTCCAAGACTAGAAGGTAGGTCTAGCCCAGGCTCCTATGGAGTTACTGCTTTTGCCCCGGGTCCTGGTGTGTGTGACATCTTGGGTACACCCTCTAAGAGTGGAGTCTTTCCCTCAGTCCTGTGAAGCTCCTACAATCAAGCTCCACTGGCCTTGAAAGTCAAATGATCTGGGGGCTCCTCCTCCTGATGCCAGACCCCTATGCTGGGAAGACTAACGTCGGACTCAGAGCTCTCGCTCCTGGAGGAGGACTCCTGCAATATAATTATTCTCAAGTTCGTGAAGTGCTCACCTGAGTGAGATGGGATTTGACTATATTGTGAGTGCACACCTTCTACCGTCTCATGAGTTCTCCTAATTTAGGTCTTTGGATGTATCTTTTTTTTTTTTTGTAGATTCATCTTTTTTATCAAGAGTTGTTCAGCAGTTAGTTGTGATTCTTGGTGTGCTCCTGAGTTGAGTTCAAGGTTCATTCTACTTTACCAACTTGCCTCCCTTCCAGCGGTTCATCGATTTTAATGATCCACATGCCCATCCTTTCCTTTCCATCAGTAGTTAAGGTTTAACTGATAAACTAACTCCTAAAAGCAGGCTCTTCCAATACCAGAAATCACCAGTGTCACTGGCAAAGCCCACTGGGGTCCCCAGGAAAAATAAGATGGAATCTAGGTGATAGGTCTACCCTCTTCCTTGGTGCTTAGTGTAGTTTCACTTGTGTACAGAGGGCCCGGTGCAGTGGATTGCACGCAGCACACTGGATTCACATTCTCAGCACAGAACCACTGGGCCAGACGCTTGCCAGCCATGTGCAGAAGCTGGCTTTTGTGCTCATAACCGTAGTCTGGATGCAAGATTTGGAATTTTCCAGAAAAAATAAGCAACTGAGCAGAGTTAGGGATGAAGGTCTCTAATGCCAGCAGTCAGAGACCAGTGGGAAAGTTGACTGCTCAGTGGAGGCAAGTGAAGAGGTGAGCACCTGCTGGGACCAGGGTGGACGGTCCACCTCAGGGGCCAGCAGTGAGGAGGAATGAGCAGGGGGAACAAGAGAGGCTGGACGAGGAGGGGCGTTAGCATTTAGGCTCCACGGACACACGTGGATGCCTGGGGAGGGAGCAAGGACCCCCTCCCTTCCACAAGGGACTTTGGAATCTGTAGACCCTGGGCTCTCATGCTTGGGCATGGTGGGTGGTCAGGCAGCCGACTGCTCCCTTCCTCTTGATGTGCAGAGGTGGGTACCCTCCAGTACTTCCCAGGCACAAGGTGAACAGCCAATCTGTAGGACCTCCAGGGGGAGAACTAGTATTTGTGGGTCCTGTAGTGAGTTAAATGGTGGCTCCCCAAAAAGAATGTCCATGACTTAATCTCTGCCACTGTGTATTGACCTTAGGTGGAAAAAGGTCTCTGAAAATCCTTTAAGTGAAATATCTTGAGATCAACATTGATTACCTAAATCCAATAACTAACATTCTTATAAGAGACACAGAGACAAGACAGAGTACGTGGAGAAGAGACAGGCAGGATGGAGGGGTGCAGCCACAGCCAAGGAACACTGCAGCCACCACCAGCTGGGAGAGGCGGGGAAAGCCCCTCAGAACTTCTATGGGAGTGGGCCCCCACTGATAGGAAGAAGGGCCCCAGATTCCAGTGCTGGCCCCCACCCACCTCTCCCATCACCTCCTGCCACTCCCTTCCCAGGGCCTGAAAGTGCACCTGCTCGGAGGCTGGACAGGTCAGCTGCTGGAGGTCTGGCAAGCATCCGGTCTAGGAGCCTGCAGCTCTCCTGAGCAACCAGGCCGGCCAAACAGTGACCTGGGTTGGTGGGGAGAGGGGGCCTGCATGCAGATAGGCTGCTAGACCCCACACCCTGAATCAAGTGCGAGCCCGATCCCTTCTCTAAGGAGAGGCTTTTCCTCGCCCCCCTTCTCACCTGCAACTGCAGGGGCAGCAGTCTTTACTGCCCTCACACTCCCAGTGCCTGGTGAGGGCCTGGTTTACACTCAGCCTTTGTTGAAAGAATGAAGGAACGAAAGCTGACAGTCCTACGGAAAGCCTCTGCCCCAGCACCCACAGGCTTAGGCACCAACTCCCTCATTCCTGCTTCTACAGCCCCGGGACGAACCTCCAAGCGGCAGGCTTTGCCTTGTCTAATGACTAAGGAACCTCCGAGAAGCTGGCCTCTCTAGCCCCGGAGCCAGCTCAGTGTCCAGCACGTAGGAGGTGCTCAGAAACTGAAAGGAATCAAGATTTATGAGACACTTGTAGCATCCTTGAATCTGGCCAACCTGCCTTTCTGCATGACCACCACCCCCTATTAAAGCCTGGGCCCCAACCGTGCTGCACTCCTGGAAGCTTCCAGAAATCGCACAGAGGAGGTACCTGCTGCAGAAGCAAAGTGCAGTCCATTCCAGGGGGCCCAGATACAGCGCCTTATAGGCCACCTGCTGCAGTTCACAGACAGCCCAGACACGTGGCTCGTAGCACAAGGATCTCTTTTATTGTGACGCTCAGTGGAAAACGCCTGGAAACCAGCTCACTGTTGTGGTGACAGCTGCAACCATGCTAAGGCACTTTCATTATATAAAAAAGGGCGGGGTGGGAGTCCTGTCCACTCCTTTGTGACAGCAACTGGGACCTGAATTCAGAGCTTTTTAGGCATATGTAGCTTTAATATATCTTCATGATTTCTTAAGAGTTTGTTTCCTTAAAAAAAAAAAAATGCCTTCTTTGCCATAAGTCTAAATGCAGCATATACAAAATACTTAGGAATACAAGGAAATTCAGCCACCAGTGTAGACCAGTGTAGGACAGGCTATTCTCTCCTAGACGTGCTTCTGAAGGAAAGGCAGTGACAAAGACTGTGAATTTCATCACTTATTACAGTGAGAGGGAGAAAAGACAACCATGTTTTCTTTTTCTTTTAAAAATGTCTGTGCAGACGGCAGCATCTTGAGTTATACTGAGTCAACCGTGCTGATCAACTACCCTCGGGCCCCAGTCCTGGCCCTTTCCACTGCTCTGGCTGTCAGACTCGGGACAAGTCCCTTAACCATTAAATATATTTGGTCCCCAAGAGTGTTGGGAGAGGCCACTGCTGGCCTTTCCAGCTTGGCCCCTGGGCCCCGCCTGCTCGGCCCAACAGCCCCGCTGCGGCAGGGATGGGCTGTTCTGGGCCACAGAGGGGAAGGGGTCATCATTGCACTTGAGACACTTGAAAAGCAGGAAGGGGACAGTGGCGCTGCCCAGCGGGGTCGGGAGGAAGGCCCTTCCCTCCCCGCCCCCAGATCCTGTGCCCTGCACAGAGGTGGAGCCCCCGGGTCTGCTCATGGTGGGCCACCCAGAGTCCACGGGGACAGGGGGGCCGGTGGGGCAGGGGATGTGAGGTCACCAAGTGTGATTGCCAACAGCAAGGGAGGGAGAGGGAGGAGCTGGTGGCGGAGGCAGGGGGAGGTGGCAACTCCTCTGGGGCGCTGGGCTAGCGAAACTCCTTAGTCTGAAGAAAAATAGATTCATAGAAAACCCTCTCGCCCGTCCCCGGAGGCCTGCTCCTGCCCGCCTCGCCTCACCATCTGCACTCCGTGCAGAGAGGGCGGGAGATCCGGCTGGCCACTCTGTCCTTGGGCCCGCGCCCAGGACCCTGATTCTTTGGTATCAGATTCGGGGTGGGGGTGGGAGGGGAGCAGGGGGGCTGCAGCAGAGGAAGCCGAACACCCTCAGGGAGACCTGGGGGACAGGCGGGGTGGTGAGGGGGGCCTGAGGTCCTGGCCGGGGGGGACAAGGTGGGGTCACAGTCACAGCAGTCCCCAGAGGGAGGAGGGGGTGCTGCGGGGGCTGGGGAGGGGAGGCGGAGTCGTTGATGTCCGTCTCCGGGCAGCAGGAGAAGAAGAGCCGGTTACTCGGCAGCTCTGGCCTCGGCAGCTTTGGCCTCAGCCCCGTCGGCTTTGCCATCCACCTCATCGTCCGAGCAGTCACTGGCACCTTTCCGAGCCATTCGGCGGGGCACAACAAATGGCAGGTCCCCACGCCTGGGGGCAGAGGCAGCGGTTAGCAGGGCTGGCCGAGGTGCCACAGCACAGCTCATGTGTTTCAAAGCAACGTCAGAGGAAGACTAGCTCCTGACATCCCACGGGAAGATGCAATGGCGGGGCCTCGGGGGCGGGACAAGAGGCCTCACAATAAGGGGGTGACTGAAGCTTCCTGCTTTCACCCCAAACACCAGCAAAAAACTGTCAGGTAATAGGGGCTGATTAACAGGAGGCACAGTGGTAAAGAATCCGCCTGCCAGTGCAGGAAATATGGGAGACGCGGGTTCGATCCCTGGATTGGCAAGATCCCCTGGAGAAGGAAATGGCAACCCACTCCAGTATTGTTGCCTGGAGAATCCCAAAGACAAAGGAGCCTGCTGGACTACAGTCCATGGGGTCTCAAAGAGTTGGGCACGACTGAGCAACTAAACAACAGACGGAGAATCAAGAGCAGACAGAGCCACTTCTGCAAAACACCACCCTCTGGTCACACTTGGTACCAAACGGGTGACATCGTGAGACACAGGCCGACAGGGCACAATGTACACTAACAGGCATCTCTTCCAGTCCCGGATAAGAAAGCCAGCAACGTACACACTGACTAGACTGTTGCTTTTATGCTTTAAAAAATAAAAAGGATCACTGGGAAAAGGAGGTCAACAATGAGAATCTTGACCAAAAAGGCCCTCTGCCTCAATCATTTCATGCTGCCTTGATCGGGACACTTCTTTGAGAAACGCCAAGCAGCCCTCTCCACCTGATCAGGGTTGGAAGATTGACCTGAGCTGTGCCAGGGACTGGCTGGGTGGCCTTGAGCAACTTCTAGTTCACAAAACCTGAAAACGTTCTCATCAGGTTTAAGGACCATGACAGGAACAGACTTTTCAGGCAGGATGGGAATCAATCACCCAGAGAGATTATTCAAAAGGCTGGGCTACAGCCTAGGAGGCCGGAGAACCAGGAAGGGCTCTCTGAAAAGCACCTTTCTGGTGTCAGTAAGTGCCCTGCCCACTGACAGGGCTGAGAAAGGGGACTGAGTTTACAAGAGCCTCATGGTCAGAATTTTGCTTTTCAGGACAAAGGAACTTTTTGGAGGAGACAGGGTCACGTAGTAGGGCGGGGCGGGTGAGGGGGCGGGGCTCACCTGAGCTTGTTCTTGAGGGAGCTGACCTCGCGGTTCATGGCATCCGCCGTCTCAGTGGCATCCTCCAGCTCACGCTGTAGTTTCCGGCGGGAGGCATTGGCCCGCTGGGCCTCCTCCTCTGCCTCCTCCAGCTGCCGCTTGAGCTGCTTCAGGCGGGTGGATGCCTTGTCCGCCTGGAGAGACGCAAGGCCAGGGGCCCAGGTCAGGACTCCATATGCCGGCGGTCCACCCTGCTCTCAGCTGCTTCGGGGCAGGGCCCTGCTCCGGCCCAACTCACCTGGTCCTTGTACTGCTCGGCGTTCCTCCGCTCGTCATCCACCTGCAGCAGCACATCCTTCAGCTTCTTCTCGGCCCGACGCACCTGCTTGCAGGCTGCCTGGCGCTCCCTGCGAGGCATAAACACAGTGACTCAGGGGGACCCGCTCTTTTGGAGGGTCTAGTGGACAAATCCACAAACTGGGCCACTCATGTCTGGGTCTCACTGGCCTGTCCCCTGTAGGGAGGCCTTGATCAATGCTCTTAGGAAGGCATTAGGATTAGCCCCATTTCACAGATGAGGAAACTGAGGCTCAAGGAAATGACACATCTCAGAGAGCATATAAAGCTAGAAAAAAAGAATGACTGACACCCATTACAACCTGGGTTCGATCCCTGGGTTGGGAAGGTCCCTTGGAGAAGGGAATGGCAACCCATTCCAATATTCTTGCCTGGAGAATCCCATGGACAGAAGAGCCTGGTGGGCTACAAACCAAGGGGTTGCAAAGAGTCAGACACGACTGAGTGACTTTCACTTTCAGCCGTAAAGAAGTCTGTCTTGCTGAGCCCACAGATGGGCTGCCCAGGAAGTGGGAACCACCACCTCTCTGATTCAGCCCTGAGAGAGTCACCAAGCCCAACTTTAGAAGTAGGCCATGGGCTCCTCTTCAAACTCTAAAGCCCTAGCATAAGGCCCCAGGAATAAAGATGAGAGCCCCGTTAGGATGGGGGGAAACAGCGTCAGGGATGGGCACAGAGAGGCCCGCAGATGGTTCTGGGTGGTGGGCGAGGGACACCCACTTGGTCTCGTTGTCCAGCTGCTCCTCCAGCTGTGCGATCTTGGCCTCCAGGGCAGCGATGGACGCCTTGTACTTGGACTTGACGGTGCCCTCCATCTCCTGCAGCTTGACTTTGAGCTCCTTGTTCTGGCGCTCCAGCTGCTGCCTTGCGTTCTCGTTCTTCTGGGTGTGGCTGCGCTCCAGGTTCAGGTCGGTGTTGAGCTGGTCGATCTGTGGGAAGAAAGGCTGGTGACCTCAAGGAAGGCGGGGGCCCTCATCACCAGACCCTCCTGCCCAATGGGAAGGGTTTGGAAGCAACTTGACCCCTGAGAGAGGAACCGAGGAGCCAGTGCAGGCAACAGGCTGCCCTCCCTGAAGCATCGGATGGCTTCTGCTGGGGGGCCCGGTGTGGAGGGAGGCCTAGCTGCCCACCTGCAGGTTCGCCTTCTTCAGCCTGTCGTTCACCAGTTCCGTGTTGCCCTGCTCCTCCTCCAGCTCCTCCTCCAGCTGTGCGATGCGCGCCTCCAGCCGCCGCTTCTCCTCCAACGCCAGGGCGCTGGGGATGGTGGAAAAAGGGAAGAGTGGCCAAGCTGGAGCGGGAAGCCCCCACACCCACCACCTCCCCCAGCGGAACACACCACGCTTGCCCCGGCTCACCCCTTGCCGCTGCTGTTGGCTATCTCGTCGGCCAGCTCGTCCCGTTCCTGCTGGGCCTGGCGCTTGGCGCGCTCGGCAGCTGCCAGCTCCTGCCACGGAACCCAGAACGTGACCCATGGGGGTCCCCACAGCCGACAGCCCCCTGCTCTGTTCCCAGTTCTCTGAGCCCCTGGCCTCTTCTTCTCAAACCCCTTTCCCAGGCCTGCCTCCTCCATGAAGCCCATTCTCATGGGCCTCTCTGAGGTCACAGCTTAGGCACCATATGTTTACACAGTCCCCATTATCTAAGTGCTAAAAATTAAGCCAGGGGTGTTGTAGTAAATAAGAAATCACCCTGGCCTGATGGAAGGCTGGTCCCTCTGCTTTCCAACGAGACAGGAAGCAGGGGCGACAGGACAAAGACGTGAGTTAAGGCCAGGGTGCCAGGGCTCTGAAAGCCAGAAGGGGAGAGGGCTTCAGCCTGAGGCAGCCTCACCAGAAACCCACATGCGCAGGAGGGCACAGCCAGTCTGGACAGGAAGCCTGGCTAGTTGGCCCAGCCAGGAGCAGAACTCGGTTGCCAGCATCCTCTCTGCAGAAGATGGCCTAGAGCCTGGGGAATAGTTTCACAACCAGCCTTACATGAGGCAAGAGGCCGCCAGGGCACATTCAGGAAGCCTCTGGGAGGGCTCCCTGCTCACCAGGTGCCAAGTCACAGTGGGCAGTGGTGGTTACCACAGAGTCCCTTCTTGTGCAAGGGAGTCGGCCCCAAATGGTGACAATTTAATCCACACACAATTTAATCACACCAGGGAGCCTTCCAACTTAATGAAACCTTGCAGGGCAACCTTTCAGAAAACAGGAACAAGCCCTGCCCACGCCTGGAGCTTGGCCCATTTTTCAAGGCCTTCCCAGGTGACAGGCTGGTGAGTGGAGGCTCTGGGCTGCCACCTGCTGGTCAGAGGGCACACTGCACCCAGCCCACCTCCTGCAGCTGGATCATCTCAGCCTCCATGCTCTTCAGCTTCTTCTCGTTCTCCTTGGCCTGCGCCAGGATCTCCTCGCGGGAGGCACGCGTGTCATCCAGCTCCCGCATGTAGTCCTTCATCTGGGCCTGGGGGTGGGGAAGAGAAGGTTGGCACCACCACCCCAGCCACTCCCGTGCACCACCCACTCCCGCCCCCAGCCCAGAAGACACCTCACCAACAGGGACCAGTGGCTGGTTCTCAGCCTGCGCCCATGTTCGGCTCACACAGTTATCAAAGGGCAGGACTGCAGACAAAGCGTCTCTGTTCTACACCACTGACAGTCTTCTGACCGTTAGGATTTACAAAGGACACCTGTGGCAGCATTAGGCCCTGGGTGTGTGTTAGTCCAGTTGCATTTCTGTTTACTTTCTACCACTTCTGGTTGACTTGGATCCCATGCTCCAGATCAAGGGCTATCTGCCAGGTTAGCCCCAACCACAAGACATAAGCCTATGTCCTTTGTTCTCCTGTGATTCATTTTAACTCTAAAGAGGTTGGGAAATACTTTTTTCTCCCCTTTTCTTTTGTAGGTAAATCCAAAACTGGGATTCCCCAGGCCCAAGGGTACAAGCCTTATTGTGTGTGGCCAGGTGGTACCAGCTAAACTACCACCATGAATGCATCTACGGCCTACGACCTTGCCAGCACCAGATGTTGACATGTGTTATTGTTGCTGGTTTGTGGGGTATAATGAGGCATCTCAGAGCTGGGTTGTTTTTTCAACTTGTTATTTTTAATTATTGACAAGGCCAAGCATGTGTTCTGTTTCTGGACGGCTGCACTGATTCATCAGCTTGAAACCTGTCACTGTCCATTAACGCTGGATTGAGTCATGTCTGGCTTATTCTAGAAAACTGCCACTAAGTGACTAAATGACTATAACGCCATTGCACTTTTAGCTTTACACTTGTTTCTTTGTTTAATGTGAAGTCAACGATTTTTGACTACTGCAAACTTGCTTCTGACTGTAACATTTTGTCTCCACTCGGCCTCTGGGTCTCCATCTGTGTGGTAGTAGTAGTGTTAAGTCGCTCACTCGTGTCCAACTCTGTGACTCCATGGACTGTAGTCCACCAGGCTCCTCTGTCCATGGAATTCTCCAGCAAGGATACTGGAGTGGGCAGCCATTCCCTTCTCCAGGGGATCTTTCCTACCCAGGGATCGAACACAGGTCTCCCACCTTGTAGGCAGATTCTTTACACTGTGCCACACCCAACACCTTCAAGGTGGCACTTCCCAGGACGCACAGGCCAGCCCAGCACTGTCCAGCCCCGTGCTGGACCCAGCGCTGCCGTGTGCGGCTGGATCAGACCAGCCTGAGCTCACCTGCAGCTTCCGCAGCTGCTTGATGGCTTCATCCCGGTTCTTGTTGGCCGACTCGATGTGGGCCTCCAGGTCCTTCAAGTCCATCTCCAGCTTCTTCCGAGCGGCCACAGCTATCGAGCGCTGCTTCCTCTCATCCTCCAGCTCGGCCTCCATCTCCCGCACCTGGGGAGGTGTCAACAGCTCAGGGGGCCGGACAGACCCATAGACACCGCCTCAGCTCAGGGCCCAGGTGGGCTTGGTCCAGTCCCAGGGAGTCCACAGGGCCTCCAGGGACAGTGAGGATTACTGACCATAAAACCTTGGTAAAGGGGTCACTAACCCCCGGGCAGAGAACTAGGACGCGAGGGCGTGGAGGACACTCCCACAGACCAGTGGGAGGAGAAAGGAGCCCCCAAACTCTGAGGCACCCCTGCCCGCCTCCGCCCAGGGAGCGGTCAGGCCCTCCGCACCTGTTTGACCAGCTGCTTCTTCTTCTCCTCGCTCTGCTCGTCGCGGCCCTGCAGGTCCCTCTCGAACTGGGCCTTCATGGCCTGCAGGTTGACCTCCAGCCGCAGCTTGGCGTCCTCGGTGGCCTGCAGCTCGTCCTCCAGCTCCTCAAGCTGCGTCTTCATCTCCTCCACCTGCTGCTCCAGAGCCCGCTTGGATTTCTCCAGCTCATGGACCTGTCGCCAGGGGTCCCGGTCAGGACCAGAGGGGTGCCAGGCCCCCAGGTCCCCGGAGCAGTGTCTGTGAGGCCCTAACTCGGTGTCCGGAGGCCAACCCCCACCCCGAGAGCCGGCTGCGGGCTCCGGGACTCACGCTCTTGCCCACGTCATCCTTAGAGCTCATGAGGTCCTCCATCTCGGTGCGGAACTGCTTGTTGAGCCGCTCCAGTTCTGCCTTCTGCTCCATGGCCTCCTCCAGCGCCCGGGCCAGAGACAGCGCCTTGGTCTCCTTCTCCCGGGCCTCCGCCTCCGCCCGGTCACGCTCCTCCGCATACTTGGCGGAGATGGTCTTCTCCTCGGCCAGGAGCTGGGGGACAGGCGGGCACCATGAGTGCGAGCTCTTGGAAAGGGTCAGAGCCTGACAGACAACAGCCTCTGCCCGAGGCAGGGAGTCTGCAGATGGACGGGAGGATGGACTGATGCACTGATGGCACCCACCTGGTCGAACTTCTTCTGCTTCTTCTCCAGGTTGGAGACGCTCTGTCGCTGGTGGTCGAGATCCACGAGCAAGTCGTCCAGCTCCTGCTGCAGCCGGGTCTTGGTCTTCTCCAGCTTGTCGTAGGCAGCCACCTTCTCCTCATAGCGCTGGCTCAGCCCCTCCAGGTCCTTCTGCAGCTTCCTCTTGGCCTCCTCAGCTGTCTCCAGGCACCCCACACTGTCGTCCATCTTCTTCCTCATGTCGGTGACCTGGGTGGGAGCAAGGAGTGAGGAGGATCAAGTTGGCACTTGATCCGGGGGCTGCGCTGCCACTGCGAGCAGAGTTACAGGGCGCCAACTCAGTTACAGAAACAGTTCCCCAGCTGCTTCTCTGTTTCTCTGGGACCAGGGAAATGGGACGTTCCACAGAGTGCAGGTGTCTAGCACATGGAGCCCAAGGCAGGTGGACACGCAGGTCAGCTTGGAAAGGCCACTCAACCCTGACCTGACCAGCCACTTGTAGCAGGACTGAGGCCCAGAGTAGGGCTCCTCCATCCCTCTCCTCTCCCAGGCAGCAGCCTGGCATCCCTGGCCCACGGGTGTCCATCCTGCAGCCCCCTCCTCCCACCTGGACACACAGCTGCCACCATAGGAACGCGCTCCCTGTCCCCACCCAGATGTGGACCCGCCTCCACGCCCTCCCCTGAGCTGGTGCAGCTCTTCGGGCGCATTTAAGTTCTAAGACAGGATCCACAAGATGGCTCTCCATCTATCTTTGGCCCCAGATCCCTTGAGGGTCTAGAGAAGACCACGGCCTCCTTTCCATGACGATGCTTTAACAGGCATAAAGCGAAATACGTAGGACTACCAAGAAACCATCGTAAAGAGTACAGTTGCCAGGTATTTTTTAAGACAGTGGTTCAGTAACCAGTGTGCTTCTTTAGCACAGCAGAGAGCAGGCTCCTGAGCAGCGAGGAGCGCAGTGACCTTCCCAAAGTCTGGCCTCAGCTCAGACACAATAACCAGTGGTTTCTACCCAACAGGCCACAGGCGCTGCAACCATCACGGCTTGTCGCCTACATTCGTAAGGGAACAGGACGCTGAGGGTCAGCTGGAGACTGGTGAAATGAACTCCAGTCAAGTTCACGGATCCCTGAATTCTCCTTGGGGACCCCAGGAGTAAGCTCTGTTCTGGGGAGGGCAGGAACTCCCGGAAGGAGGGCGACCAGCTTGGGGAGGCCTGGTTGTGCTTCCAGGTTCAGGTGGCTACCCAGCCAGAAGCTCCCCAACCCGCAGGCTCCGACCACCGTTTCCGGGGCAATCTGAGGGCAGCCAGCTCCGAACCTGGGCATGGAGGGTGGAGATCTGCTTCTCCAGGTTCCGCTTGGCCTCCTCCTCCTCCTCCAGCTGCTCCTTGAGAGAGTTCTTCTCATCCTCCACCTGCTTCAGCTTGGTGCTCAGACTCAGCTTCTGCCGGTTCTCCTCCTGCAGCAGCTCCTGTTCAGGGGACAAGGGGGTCCAGGGCTCAGGACCCACACTGTTGGGGCCTTGTGGTCCCCATGCTCTCGGTGGGAGACAGGAGCAGGCCCCAGATTCAGAGGGCAGCCGGCAAAGATCTGGCGGGGAGCCAGGAGGTCCCAGAGAGCCTGGGGTCGCTGGGGAGGACACTGTGAGGAAGACCCAGAGGCCTGGCAGCTAACGCCATGTGGGCACAGGGTCCTCCCAGGATGAGGGCAGCTGCGGGGGGCCCATCGCTGCCCTTACCTGCGTGTCCTGCAGCTGTGACTCCAGAGCAGAGAAGTCCTTGGTGAGCTTGCTAGACTTGCTGTCCGACTGGGTGAGAAGACCCGTCACATTGTCCAGCTCGACCTGTGCGTGGATGGGAAACAAAGCCCCATGAGCTTGACCAGGATTTCTCGTGGCCCACCTCGGCTCTCTCAGCCACAGGCTGAACCCCGGTGGGCTCACAAATGAGCCAGGTCATGGAGAGAGAGAGAGAGCAGGCCAGGGGCCCAGGCAGTCCAGCGGGGGCTCACCTGCAGCTTGGAGACCTTGTCAGCTAGCTCCGTGCGCACGCGCTCTCCCTCGGCGAACTTCACCTGAAGCTCCTGCAGCTGGGCCTCCACCTTCTTGCGTTTGTGCTCGGTGTCCGCCTTGCCCTGCTGCAGCACCTTCACCTCGTTGGCCAGCTCCCCTCGCTCGTTCTCCAGGGTCTGCTTGGCCTTCTCGAGGTTGGCTTTCACCTGCGAGGAGAGAAAGCAAAGACATAAAAGGGGGAGCCTGTGACATGAGGCTGGTTTTCCCAACATCACCAAAGCACCGGTGAAGCCAGACCCAGAATCTGCTGCCGTGCAGCAAAAGCGACACTGGGCAAGTCCAGGGGGCAGCAAGCTGGCCAGGACCATGGACTTGGAGGGCTCAGGCCTAATGTGGACTCATCACCCAGCTGGAACAGGATGCCTGGCGCGTGGCCTCACCTCTGCGGCTCCCCCGGCTCTCAAACTATCCCTGTCTGGCCTCCCACACAAGGCGCAGGGAATGTCCAAGGGCAAGACATTGTCATTGCTGATGTTAAGATTTTAGCATTATTATAGGCTGAGGGAAATTATAACTGTTCATAGTTAAGACTTTCAGGAAAGCCTCTTGGAGATTTGATGTACACCGTAACACTGAAATGTTCTTCCAAAAAGTATAAAAGCCAAGTTTAGAGAACAAACACAATCCCAATCCATTCTATATCAAGCCAGTCACACTATCAAAGGCAAGTTCAAGGGTAAACCGGACCCTGAGTACATGCAAAAGCTCTTTGGGTGAAAACAGCTAGAGGAAAAGTCAACCTGCCCAGAACCAGGAGGAAGTCAAGGGAAACAGAGGGACAAGGCATGTTTCTGAAAACATTGTACAGGCTGCCACGCAGAAGAGCCTCTGTCTTCTCGGGCTGCCAACAAGGGTGGCCGCGAGCTGAAAACCACAGGAGGCAGGACTGGTCTTGTTCAGGAGGCAGGACTGGTCTTGTTCAGGAACTGCCTGGTCACAGTCCCCTCGCTGAGAAACTAGCCGGGTCAACATCCCCAGGGTTCTCCCTGAAGAGTCCAGCTGACCACGGGTTGGAGGTGTTCTAGAGAAGGGCTGGGCTTCAGAAAAGGGACCCAATGGCCCTCTGAAACCTCAGTTTCAGAGTCACTCCAATTCCATGAAGCTTTGTGGTCTGGCAGGTGTTGAACAGGATAACAATGGTAATAACAAGACCTGAGCCCTTACTGACTATGCACCGCCACATGTTACCAACTCCAGCTCTCACTAATCGTATGAAATGGGCTCTCACTCGCTTCCCTGACAGAGGGGGAACTGAAGCACAGAGGGACCTGTGTGCCCCGCCGAGTCACAGTCAGGAAGGGCTGGAGCCTGGACTACGCGAGGGCCCCCCAACCCTCCCCCTAGCCCACAGTGGCCGAGCCTCAGAGCCAGTCCCGGGGGGCCCACACACCCGCTTCGTCTGCTCCAGCTGCTCAGCCAGCTCCTCCACGGCCTGCGAGTGCTTCTGTCTCATGTCCTGAATCTGGGCCTCATGGGTCCTGGCCTCCTCCTCAAGGGTCTTCTTCAGGATGTTCACTTCCTGTTCACGTTTGGACCTGAAAAGAGAAACGCCTTCTGGAGGGAGGCCAGGGCCCAGAAGCAACGCTGCCCTGGTTGCACAGAGAGTCCGGTGGGGAGCACTGGCCATTCCAGGCAGCTTTCTGCCTGCTGGCTTCCCTCCTCAGCTGTCTGTCCTATAGCGCAGGCCCACAACACACATTTTTTCTCTCCTTTAAAAAAAAAAGTAACAATGGGGAGCCAGGAGTAATTTATAAGATTTTATTTTTGGCTGCACCACAAAGCATGCTGGATCTTAGTTTCCCTACCAGGGATGGAACCATGTCCCCTGCAGTGGAAGAGCAGAGTCCTAACCACCAGAGAGCCAGGAAGTCCCCACAGACACGCCTTGTAGGGGCTTCTGTAGGCTTTCAGCCTTAAAACCCACCCTTGCCTAAGCCCAGCTCCAAGCCAGGTTCTTCAGCTCTAGGGAGAAGCTGCTTAGGCACCATCAGCTTCCATCTGTTCTTGTTGCTTGGTCACTAAGTCACATCTGACTTTTTGCAACTCCATGAACTACATCACACCAGGCCTCCTTGTCCCTCACTATCTCCCGGAACTTCCAGGCCCCATGACAACAGGCCACACTGTGTGTGTGCAGAGGCCCTGGAGTCCCCCCTCTGAGGCCAGAGCCTCTTTTTCCCTGCACCACCAACCCCTCCTCAGTGACCAGGCAGTGAGCCCCAAGGCTCACCTGAGGCCAGGGCTCCCCTTTCCCTGCACCACCACCCCCTCCTCAGTGGCCAGGCAGTGAGCCCCAAGGCACACCTGAGGCCAGGGCTCCCCTTTCCCTGCACCACCACCCCCTCCTCAGTGACCAGGCAGTGAGCCCCAAGGCACACCTGAGGCCAGGGCTCCCCTTTCCCTGCACCACCAACCCCTCCTCAGTGACCAGGCAGTGAGCCCCAAGGCTCACCTGAGGCCAGGGCTCCCCTTTCCCTGCACCACCACCCCCTCCTCAGTGACCAGGCAGTCGGTTCCAAGGCACACCTGAGGCCAGGGCTCCCCTTTCCCTGCACCACCACCCCCTCCTCAGTGACCAGGCAGTCAGTTCCAAGGCACACCTGAGCTCCTGCTGTGCGGCCGTGGAATCCAGCGTGTCCTCCAGCTCCGTTTTCAGAGCCTCCAGCTCTTCCCCGAGGTCCCGTTTCTGCTTCTCGGCTTTATTCCTAGCAGCACGCTCAGACTCCAGGTCTTCTTGGAGTTCCGAAATCTGAGATTCCAGCTCCCGGATCTTCTTCAGGGCCATGTTCTTCTGGGTGGCTTCTTCTTCCACTCTGCCAAAGAGAGCACCAACGTCAGAATGAGGTCGCTGTCCCCTTCAGAGACTAGAGTCTGCAGAAGAGGCTTAGAGAGGTGTGGCCGAGGCCACTCCTGGTGGTGACAATCATAGCCCCTTAGGAGCTCTCCTTGGCACAGACACTGAGGCATCCAGAAGACTTAAGGGCTATTCTACTTGGAGAATTCAAAAACCTCATAGAGGAAAAATTTCATTTTCCAAATTAAGCTTCAGTGCTTTAAACATTTTTTAAAACTTGAAATGTTAAATGAAAACAAAAAAAGGAAATAAAATGCTACAGTCCATAATTACAACAAAAGCAGAAACACAAAAGCGCTCTGGACTTAGGGTGATAATTGAATGTCAGAGCAGCTTCATGAGTTGTAACAAATGTATCACTCTTGTGGGGGCATTGCTAATGGCGGGTTCTTGGGAAATCACTACAACTTTTGCTCAATTTTCTTATTAACTTAAAAACGCACCCCCAAATAAAATCTGTTTTTAAAAAGCGCACCTGTAGCCATGAAATTTTATAAAAGAAAGAGTTGCTGTGATTGGATGCTGTGATAGGATTGTAGATGACTATGACTTCTGGGAGGGATTACAGATGACCAAAAAGCCCGGACTGCACTGTCCATGAACAGGAAACGCTTTGCTATAAACTAGCTTCCCAGACAACAGTGAGGTGCATGCCCGCAGTTCACTGATGCACCAAGAACCACAGCAGGAAGCCTGCTGAGAACGCAGGCACTGGCCACCCGGCCTGCCGCTCTGAGCCTCACCTGGCCAGTGCAGCCTGGAGTTCCTCCTCCTTCTTGGCCAGCTGCACCTTGAGCTCGGCGATCTGAGCCTGCAGCTCGGCAATCTGGTCGCTGAGGTCGGTGGAGTCTCCTTCCAGCTTCCGGCGGGTCTTCTCCAGCTCCTGGCGCTGCTTTTCCTCTCTTCGCAGGCGTTCTGAGAAGGAAGAGCAGAGAGAAGCCAACAGAGTCTTCAGAGGCTTCTCTTTGTCTTCAAATCTTACAAAAAACACCAGGCTTCACAGGGAGCGGCTGCCGTGTCCCCCGTCTGGAGGGCAGTGGCTGGATGCCACAGGCCTCGGGAGACCTGCTTGCCACCCCAGCTCCTGGCAGCGAGGCCCATGCTGGTCCTCAAGTGGTGGGTGCCCCGGCAACCCCAAGTCCAGCAGTCCCTGCGTCCCGCCACTTACCCTCCAGGTCGGTGATCATCGCCTCATGCTTGTTCTTGAGTTTGGCGAGGCTCTTCGATTTCTCCTCCTCTTCCATGAGGTTGGTGGTAAACTCGGCTATTCTGTCTTCCAGCAGCTTCTTCTCCTGGGATGCGAGGGTGGGTCAGAGCTTAAAGTTAGTTGAGTGCTGAAGGCAATGGGTCTCCCCAAGCACAACTCACCCAGGCATTGAGGTCTGAATGGAGGGGCAGGGCCATAAACACCTGGTCAAGTGCATTAGGATTTCCCAAATCAAAAGGATCATTTTTAACGTCACTAGCTCCTCTGAAACAGCTGGGTAAGCTTCCTTGGGACCCATAAATGGGGTGCCCAAGCCCTTTCCTGCATTACCCCTTCCTGCTCAGGTAAAGACCTTCCAGGTGATGCTGAGTGTCAGTGAGAGAACCTGGGGCAGAAGGGTGCGACCTTCTCTATGCCTGTGACCTCACCCCTCCTCATCCCCTAAAGTGCCCCTGCTCTTCTCACTTTCTGCTTTGTGTGGCTACCAATGGAGTCCTAATTCCACAACAGCCCACTTACTCCCCACGTTGCAGGGTTCCGGACCGCCGTCCTGCGCTGTGAAGCTGGCCACCCCCATCCTCCTGAGATGAAGGTCAGCATCCTGACGGTGTCTCTCCCACTCCTCTAAAGTGATTCCCAGCTATCATCCGTGGCCAGGCAGACGCTGACAGGGGCCCGGCCACCAGCCTCACCTTGGCCAGCTTGCAGTTCTGGTCCTCCATGATGATCTGGTCCTCCTCCAGCTTCTTCAGCTTGGCCTCAGTGGTCACCTTCTCCAGTTGAAGCTTCTGCCGGGCACTCTCCTCCTCCTCCAGCTGCTCCTCCAGCTCCTGCCGTGAAGCCAGGGCGACTGTGAGCAGACAGGCGGGGCCCAGCGCCCACGTGTGGGGTCGCATATTTAAAACTGGGGTGTGGGGATAAGAACTGGGGATGGTCCCAGTTCCACCACAGGGTCATGTGTTCTGAGGGGCCTCCTCTAGTGAGAGTCCACCCTCAGCTCCTCAGACCAGCCAGAGTTGAGTACAGAGGAGGGGAATTAAATCGGATTCAATGCTCAGCGGGGCAGTGCTCATGGACACCTGATACGTGTCAGAAAAATTGAGCCAAGGAATTCCCTGGCAGTCCGGTGGTTAGAACTCTGAGCTCTCACTACCAAGTGCCAGGGTTCAATCCCTGGTTGGGGAACTAAGATTCCACAAGCCACGCATAGCATAGAGAAAAAACAAACAAAAAAACTGCCTCAAAGAGAACACCTCCCCAAGGCTGCCCCCAGGACAGAGACTGTCCTCCCACAGCACTTGGGATGTCCCTGCTCCCCACCCACCCTGTCCCCCACCCTCCTGCTGGGTCCAGCCCGGCCCCTCCTCCAGGCACCTGGATATTCTGCTGCATCTTCTTTTTCTCGGCCTGCAGGTGCTGGCATCGCTCCTCCTCCTCCTCCACCCTAGCCTCTAGGTCATGGCAGATCTCTTCCAGCTCCTGTTTCTTGGCTGTCAGACGGGCGCGGAGCTCCTCAGCCTCGGCACACAGTTCTGTTTCCGCCTGGAGCTGCTCCTGTAGCTGCAGCTTCTCAGCCATGAGCTGCAGGAACCCGGGGGAAATGTGAGCTCTGACAGCTGCCTGCGGGCTGCCTGTCCCCGTGGGAGAGCTGGTCCCCAGCACAGGTTCCATCTCAGGATGCTTAAGCTGACAGGCATGTCTAAACATCACAACCTGCATCGAGGAAATTACCCCCCGATTTTCCTTCAATACCAAGTTTATGCTTTGTCTACTGGGGCTTCCCTGGTGGTTCAGTGATAAAGAATCTGCCTGCAATACAGGAAACCCAGGGATTGAACCTGGGATTGGGAAGATCCCCTGGAGGAGGGCATGGCAACCCACTCCAGGATTCTTGCTTAGAGAATCCCATGGACAGAGGAGCCTGGCACGCTGTAGTCCGTAGGGTTGAAAGAGTCAGACACAACTGAAGCAGCTAAGCAGTAACCCTGGTGGCCAGCAGGGGGCAGGACTACGCGGGCAGAGTCTGCAGACACCCACCTGGGACTGGAGGGTCTCCATCTCTGAGAGCCTGTTCTCAGCAGCCAGCTGCTTCTCCCGCACCTTCACCAGCTCCTCCTCCTTGGCCATCATTTCCTCCTCCTGCCGGCTCACCTGCAGCAGCGGCTTGACCTAGGAGAGGAGGTGGAGGAGACAAGCTCAGGGCAAAAGGCCAGTCTAGGCTGAGAGCTGGGGGTTTTCCCCTCACTTGGGGAAGCACCAGGGCACGGGAGCAAGGGGCAGGCAGGACACCGGGCAGAGCAGGTGCACCCAGGTACAGCTTTTCAGGAAATCAATCTGGTGCTATGCGCCATAGGCCTCTGACCCACTAATTACATTTCGGGGAAACTAGCCCTGTATGTGCATGAAGACATTCAGGACAGCATTGTTTACAACAGTGAAAATTTAGCAAAGAGATTAAGATCCACCGCCGGAAAAGTAGCTAGATAACTTATGAAACGTCTCTAGGGAACAGTATGCTGACTTTTAAAAAATCATGCTAATGAAAAAATTTTAAATGTAAAACGCAAAAAAAAAACTGTTTACACAAGTCAAAAAGCTCAGCTATATAAGAAGATGTATGGTTTACACAGCAGAGATTTAATGGGAGTGTTTAAAAAAAAAAAACAGAATAAATATTGAAACATCTATTCAATATTGATGTTGGCTCAAGGTTGAAGGAATTATAGGTGAGTTTTTACTTTCTTGTTTATCCTTTGTGTTGGTATGGTATTTTGCAGTTACCACAAATTATGTACCATAAACAAAAGTAGCCTGACCAACTTTAAAATACAAGAGAATTGTTTTGTAAAGGCCAGGGAGGACCGAGCCACCGGGTACAGACCGCAGTTTCCTGGGTGGGCGGCACTGTCACCACACGGGGCCTCGGTGGGCAGGCGGGGCCTTGACATCCCAGGAGCTGCCCCTGGAGCCGCCCCAGCCCAGCCCCACAGCACCTCGGCCATCCACGCTGGACACACGCCCCAGCTCACACCCCTCTAGACCCCACAGGGCAGGAACACCCTGGGCTCAAGTTCTGGGCCTGGGGACACAAAGGCAAAGTGCCAGCCCCGGGGCCTGAGCCCCGCAGGAGGCCAGCGTGAGGCCCGCTCGTCCCTGTGCCACACGGAGCCCCTCCAGACCCACCTTGGTGAAGAGCCGCCACCACTGCCAGTTGCGCAGCTTGAGGTAGGCGGCGCAGTTCCTCTGCAGGACCTTCATGGCCGTCAGCTGCTGCTGCCGCTTGGCGAAGGCCCTGTGGGGCGAGGGTCATGGTCAGCGCCTCCAGGCGGGGCTAGCCAACCTCCCTGCCCACAGTCCTGACCTCACTCCTGGGGGTTTTTCTGGAGGGACCAACCCCTCCCTGGAGAACTTCAAAATAGATGTAGGGGGAAGGAGGCTGGCTTGGGATTGAGTCCTATAGGTGACCTCGCAGAGGTGACGAGGACAAGGTCACAGCCACCTTCCTTCACTGAAGGGTGAGTGAGGTCGCTACAGAGTCAAGTGTAACCACTGGTCATTAAGGCCACCTGTCAACTGCAGCTCCCCACCCTCATGCCACCCACAGTCTTGGGGCTTTGTTTGAGGGGACAACGTCAGCAGCTCATGTCCTGCAAATGTCCAATTGTCCAAACACCCACACTCATGCTCTCTCCACAACACTCAGAGCTCAGGCAAGAACAGATACCCCAGAGCCCAGACACAGAGGAGTCAAGGGGCAAAGGTGCAGCAGCCCCACCCACTATCCTGCACAAGTCAGCCCCTGACCCCACAGGAGCTGCCGGGACTCAAAGGCACCTCCTCCCGGGAGCTCAGGGTCCTCTGGGAACAGCCGGCTCTGGGTGTCACCCCTACAGGAGGGACACAGGGAGGAACAGTGGGAGGCAGGGGTTTTCTTGGAGGGAAAATCTGAACACAGTCACCACTCCTGCCTGCTCACTTTAAACCTCAGGCAGAAACCCAGGAAGCAGGGAGGCAGGGAAAGCCATGTGGCCTCCCCGGGGGACACCTGCCAGCACGAGGGCACCCAGGTCCTGCTTCCTCAGTGCCCTTTGCTATAAGAGAGCTGGGGTCCCAAGCAAGGTGTGGGCTTCCCGGGACTCACTTCCTAGCCAGGTAGCCCCTGCAGCAGGCCTGGAAGCCGATGATGACGTCCGTGATCTTCAGGTCCCGCTCCTCCTCCAGGTGGGCCAGCACGCCAGCCCGGAAGAAGACCTTGCTCTGCCCAATGCGGTACAGGTTGCTGTCGAGCTCCAGGGCTTTAATCTAGAGGAGGAGAGCCGGCTGCTGACCATGACCCACCCCCACCACCACAGAGCCCCGGAGCAAGGCCAAGGCCGGGGGAGGGGCCTGGGGCCGGGGGAGGGGCCTGGAGCCTGGAGCAGGGATCGGCCGTGCTGCTCCGTGAGCAGCCTTCTCCTGGTGCAGGGAAAGTGGGGCTAGGGAAACGCCGGGAGGGGGAAGGTGGGGGCCAGCAAGGGGCAGGTAAGGAGTCAGACTTGCAGAGAAACACAGGAGCTCAGCCCTAAAGGGACCCTGTAGGTCTCCTCTTTCTTCTCGGCCCCACCCCCTCACTACAGGCCGGTTCTACAAGCACCCAGTCAGGTCATCCTGAGCAGAGGTGGTCAAGCATCATTGCTTTCTCCAGGCCCAGCACCAGCTCCAGCTCAGACCAGGATCAAATACTAACTAGGTGACCCCAGGCCTTAACCTCTGTGGGCCCACATTTCCGCAGCTGTTAAATGGAAATAATGGTTTCTTTAATTAAAAGATAAGTTAACAAAGCAAATAAATGGCACTTCCTTCCTAGCAGACCTGAGGGAATGAAACCAGAGAAGGCACAGAAGGCGCTGAGCATGGGGTCACACGTGGGACCGTTGCTGAATGAGCTTTAGGCAATGTGTCGTTCCCATCACAGGGCTGTTTCGGTATAGTAACAAGGCTCTTTTATTAAGCCCACTGGTAACAGTCTCTCTGTCCATCTGTTTGCCTGGGAGAGAGGGGATTTAGAACAAGCTCCAAGAGGCAGAGCCTTGAATAGGGTAAGAGGAATCTAGAGCCCTTGATGCCCAACGAAAGGCCCTGCAGGTCTGGAAGAGGCCCTGGGAGAAGGGCAGGCCAGGGAGGGCAGAGCCATTGCTGGGTGCCCCACCTTCCTTCATGACGAACCTGGCCAACAGTCTTCCCTACAGAGCTGGACGGAGGAGACCTGCTTATGTCTAAAGGGGGAGAGCCCTCACTGGCCAGCAGCTGAGTCTCCGGAGAAACACTGGCCCAGACACGAGCTAGGGGTGTACCTCTATCCTTCACACCTCCCTTCCACCGGGTGACAATCATCGCAGAGCAGAGACCTGTGTCTCCTCCCTCCTTCTCTAGGCTCCACCTCCCTGTCCCTTACAGGGCTGCTCTGAACAAAGGTGGTATTGAATTTTTCTTCCCTTTTCTCTTTCCTCCCCGATGCCCACCCCAGCCCATCCTCTGCTGACTCTCTGGCAAAGATGCAAAGCAAAGAAAGCAGGGGGTGCTGGCTGCTGACCGTGGACACAGGAGACCCAGCCAGATGCCTGCCTGCAAAGCCGAAAAATGACCGAGTAGGTAGAGCCCCAGCGTGGCCACTGAGTCATCTCAGGGCCTTCATTCACTAAGCACAATCCAGTGCCCACTGCCCGTCGAACACTGGCCAGTGGCGGGGAAGAGAGGAAAGGGCCAGAAACTCAGACTCTGCTAGCTTTGGACCAGTCATGGGGCCCTGGCAGGGAGCTGCCCCATGTGAAGATCAGAGGAGATGGGAGCAATAAAGAACCAAATGTGCCCAGAAGGGTCTCTGCCTCACACCACAGCCTTGCTATCTGAGCTCTGGCCTCCTCCTCCCCTCCCCACTCCCACACACCATCCTGATCACCTGATGTTCAGTGCACCTGGCAGAACCAGAACAGGCTCACTGGAGGAACAGGAGAGCACAGGCATCGACAGGTCCAAAGGGCCCTGACCTGGCACGTGGGCACTGGCCGCTCGGGTGTGCATATCAGCCACACGTCACCCACCAGAAGAGCCCACTCACCATGAGCACACACGCCTGCTTCCCATCCATGAAGCCCTTAGGAATGGAATTTGGAGTCAGGATCTCGTATCTGCGGAGGAAAAGGGCGGCAGGTCAGTACACCCCTTGCTCGGATTCTACGTGGCCTGGAATATCTGTGAGACGGGGGCCGCCCTTACAGTGGAGCAGGTGTAGGATTCTTTCCACAGAGTGTCTGAGGGAAAGGGGACACTCAGTGAATCATATCCTGCTCTTTCCTGAGGCTGAACAGCACGAGGAAGGCCTGGCATTTTCCAGAAAGTGAATGGAAACTTATGTCAGACTGTTTCATTCACTTATGGGTGAGCTCTGAAGTGGGCTTACTAACTGCTAACCAACACCTGCGTCTTTAGCCCCAGAAGTTTTTGAAATTAAATGTCTAGTTTTACAAATATCATCTGATACAAATCAGAAAACGCCTCATGACCTCATGATTAGAAAGATATGTGGAGTTCAGGCATTATCAGAAAAAAAAATCAAATCAAGATATGTCTAAAGCCACCATTTCCCACTTCCAAACATGTCCTCCATATTTGTTACCAAAAAAAAAAAAAAAACGAAATAAATGGCATATTTGAGTACAAAAAGAAAACCATTTGCTACATAACGTTTTCCTAACAATCTCTATGTAACAGACCACAATTGGTGAACACGGCCAGGCCCGTCTCTCCTGAGATGCTGCAGAGAACCGCTAATCAACGGGGTGGTCCAAGAAATTAACCAGAGGGCTGCAATAGACAGCAACCAGGGCTAAACACGTCATTAGGCAAATAGGCCGGTGTCACGACTGTGCCCTCTCTGCACACACAGCAGACATCCAATTCTATCGATTTTTTTAATACTCAAGGCTCCAGCTGATCCTCCTTTAATGTCTTTTCAGAGCTCCTCTAATTATAGCAAACAGCATCAGGCCCCCACAGTGACTGGGGGCGGAAGCCAACAAGACAACTTTCATTTTAGCAACAAAACAGGAAGTCCATCCACACATGGAGGGTGGCACAGAGAATCCCAGCTCGGTGTGGATGAGGAAGTGGCTCCCCCACTAAAGGCTCTCCACTCACCTCTGCCGGAACTCCTGGAAGACCACGCGGTTGGGGAAGCCCTGGCGGCAGATCCGGATGCCTTCGAGAACCCCGTTGCAACGTAGCTGATCCAGCACCAGATGGGGGTCCAGCTTGCCGGCCTAGGGAAGAAATCCATACAGGTGCTCTTCCTGATGGAGATGAGGGCAGGCCCCTCTGGATGCAACAGGACAAATGCCCCCCGGGAAGGAGCAGTCACCGCCCACCTACCCATAGTATTGACAGCTCAGTTACATGATCCAGGTCTGAGAGGCAGAAACACAGGTTCTATGGGCAGGCTGTACCTTAAGAGTGCCCAAGCCACCCCGCAGGGTGACTGAACCAAGGGCTCTGTGTACCACGGGCGAGGGCTTTCTGCTCAGGGAGACAGACAAGGGCTGGGCGGCCCGCACCACACTACCAAGCAGCCGTACCTTCTTCTCGTGGTTGGGGATGATGCAGCGGACGAAGTTGGGGTTGGTGTTCCGCAGCGTGGCCATGAGTTTGGCCAGCTGCTCCTTGTACAGCTGCCCCACCGTGCGGAACATGCCTTTGCGTGTCTTGAAGGCCCCGGGCATCGCCGTCTCCGACATGCCAGCCACCTGGTCCAGGCCAATGATGCGGTCCACTGGGAAGAGCAGGCAAGAGCACATGAGTGCCCAGCAGTCCGGGCCAGGGCAGAGGGGCAGGCCAATCTGATCAGAAAAAGAGGAGACTACGGAAAGGCAGGCCATTTCTACTTGGAGCTTACAAAGCAGGCTACGGTCATCTCCAAAGGCTGAGAGCAAAGGTGACTTTGTGAGCAGAGAGGAGGGAGGAGGAAAGGGTTTGGAAAGACTGCAGAGCCGCAAAGTGGGGAAGTGCATTCATGAAGGCTGACTCCACACTGTCTCATCTCAGCCACCCTGGGACGCTGCTAACCCAGAGACACAAGAGCTGATGATGCATTCTGGAGGAGTGAGCAGAGCTGGTCCACTAGCCTGGCTCTGAGGAGGTGTGCAGACTTGACAGAGAGGAACCCAACAGTCCATTCAGTCATTTGAAAAAAGCAGACCAGTATCCTGAACGCACACTGACCATTACCTGAGAGCACTGGGCTCAGTCAGAAGGCAGGAGCTCTAAAGCTCCTCGGCCATTGCCTGTGGGAGTCTGGCCCACCCTCTCTCTGTCAGCAATCCCCCCATGCAGAGCTCTCTACATCAGGGGCCTGGAGCAACACGCACGGTGCCAGGGCAGAGAGTTCCAGAGAACCACCACTGCCCACAGCCACCCCAAAGGCTGAGGATCCTTCTCCCTCTCAGGTCTCGCTTGGTCTTCAAGATCACGAGTCTTTCTCATCTAAACCAACCCTCCAAGGAAGCAGCCCTCACCACTGTGGCTCCTGCCCAGAACAATGAAATGAACCGCCTCCTCCCGGGCAAAAACCAAATGATAAACAAGCCCAACCTAAGTGGCCAGTGATCTGAGGTCAGGCTTACACCAGAGCCAGTATTAAATTTGAAGACTTCCATTGCTGGATGCAAAAGTTAATTCTATGACAAAGTCAGGTTCTTATTCCTTTGTGGCCAGATCTCTTATTTATTTGAAAGCAACAGAAAAGACAGCTGCTCAAGAGGGAAGCCAGGAGTGAGGATAGACCCAATGAATTCCTCAGTTAAAAAGGGAGGCAACTGCACCTCTTGCAGGCCCCACACCAAAGGTGTCCTGGGACTGGGTGGCTTTTGAAAGTCACTCAGGTTGCCCAGGGGAAGGTTGAACATGCCCCAAAACAACTGGTAATTTCATGTGGGGGTGTCCTGGCCCCAAAAGACCCTGCCCAGGAGGAGAGTAACTGCTGCATAGACACACAGGTGCCCTTGCACTGAAGTGTCTGGGCCCACACACGCGCACGCACACACACATGGCAGTGCCCCCACACACACAGCAGCACACAGCACCTGTGCTGGGACACAGCAGCCATCGCATGCACGCGCACGCATACACACACACACAGAAGCACACAGCACCCTGTGCTGGGACACAACAGCCATGGCACACACGCATGCACACACACACACACACACACACACACAGCACCCTGTGCTGAGACACAGCAGTCATTCAAGCGGTGAGATGCCACCTTCATGAGAGGACTTCTGAAGGGGAAGTGGACTGTGAAACAATTTTTTTTTTCCTCCTTTTAAGATCTATAACATGAAGCTGTTGATATCAAACCACAGCCCAGATGGGCCTGGCTTTCTACTGGAGACCTGTGATGGGGAGGGGACCAGAGCCTGCACACAAGCCCAGGGCAGAGACCAGGGAAGGAGCACAGGCAGGCAGGAGCAGCCAGGCAGAGCAGGCAAGCTCAGCAGAAGCACTAGTCACGCAGCCCAGGGTGCAGCACACGTTGGGCCGCGACAGGCGGCCAGTCACCTGGTTCTAGGTGGAGGATAGGAAAGCGCTGATAGAAATAGGCTCTCTGGGTGCTCTGCATCTCTGCAACAGAGAGGTTAAAGCAAAACCCAGGCAGAGGGAAGGAGAAACTGGCAGAAACAAAGAAAAGAATGGCTTCCAGAGGTACTGGCTACCAAGGAGATGCAAGAAGGCAGTGAGGAGTTGGACAGAACCCAGGTGGCCGAGTGCTGGGCCACTGCACGACCCCCTACAAGGGAAAGGTCTGTGGCCTCAGAGCCTAGAGAAGCCTCTGCCCCAGAGGAAGTGGCCGTGTGCCATGTTCAAGGATGCTTGGGGCTCAAGGACACCAGGATTCAGGGACAGGGTGACCCTCAGGGCTGGAGGAGCCCACGCTCCTGGGAACTAAGTGGGCACAAACCCTCTGGCTTGAGCCCTGCACTCAGCCAGTGGCCAGAGAGGGAAGGAGCCTAGCTGTGGGCACGGGGAGGCAGGGTGAGGGCCAAGGGCGTACCATCCTTCCACAGCTCCGAGACAAACTTGTCAGAGGACTGGTGCAGCAGCGTGGCGATGTTGTCATTCAGCGGGTCCATGTTCTTCATCAGCCACTCATCAGCTTTGTAATCCACCTGGAAGATCAGACCTCGAGTCACAGGCTGCTCAGGGCACACCGGTGCGCGCAGGCTCTACGGCAGCAGGCTGACCCCATGGGCGGAAACATCAAAAACAGCGAAGACCCTCAATCTGGTATTTTCATCCCCAAAAAGGAAATAACGAGTGACCAGGGTGGAAGCCTCCACGGATATTCTCTGCAGACTTACATGAAGGCAAAATATTTAAACGGAACCAACATCTGGCTGCAGGGAACAGGCTAAGAAAATTACGTTGCAGCTACATAGTAGAATATTCTGTTTTTAAAAATGTTTAAGGTAATATGAACATTAGGGGGGAAAATCCTAATAATTCCTTTTAGCAACAGGACAAGTAATTTTTTGCTTTTTTTTTCAGGATATTCAGGTTTTCTCACAGCATATATTCTTCTTACCTTTTTTGAAATATGTTCTCAATAACAAGAGTAATAAAACATCATGAAAGTGAAAGTGAAGTCGCTCAGTCGTGTCCGACTCTTTGCGACCCCATGGACTGTAGCCCACCAGGCTCCTCCATCCATGGGATTCTCCAGGCAAGAATACTGGAGTGGGTTGCTGCTACTGCTAAGTCACTTCAGTCGTGTCCGACTCTGTGTGACCCCATAGACGGAAGCCCACCAGGCTCCCCCATCCCTGGGATTCTCCAGGCAAGAATACTGGAGTGGGTTGCCATTTCCTTGTAAAAATACAAACAGAGCAACTGGCCACCACAGCCTGCTTCCTAACCAACACAGCATAACTCAGCCCGTGGTCCCCTCCTGGCCCCTTTCTGCAGGTTTCCCCACACACAAGGCTGTCAATGATGAGGTGCAAGATGGTGGCATCTTTCTCCCTAGAGCCAGAATGACCTCTTGGGAGAGGACAAACCCTAGAGTTGGGTGTCTTGGCATCTGTCCCCAGGGCACGGCCAGCATCCTTGTCCTTTGAGCTGCCTCAGTGCAGACCAGAGAACGATGCACATGGCCAGTTTTACCATTCAGCCCTTCATGGGCTTTCAGTGGGCCCAGGTTTTGCATCACCTACAACAGTGCAGCAAAAGCCTGCCTGCGTTTCTAACAAAGCTGGCGGGAGATGTGAGCATTCGGCGGGGCATGACCTCAGGTAACTAGAAAAAAGAGATCTCCTTAACAAGTAGTTTAAAGTCAAGAGTGGCTTCAACAGCCTTAGGAGAAAAAGGAGCTAAGCAGGGGAGGCCGAAGAGTGCAGGGCCATGTGCAGTAGGGTGGGAGAGGACCACGGGTGGCTTGGGAGCACCACTGTGACAGCACAAGTCTCTCATCGCCGATCCTCACTGATGGGGAGGCTGGGGACCGACCAGTTCACCACACATCCAAGTGTTAAAGCAAGCAACACAACTTCCTGAGAAGAACCGGCTTTAGTCTAAGCTTGGACCTCTGCAGACTCAGGACATCCCTGTTCAGGTCCAACCCCTGGGATCAAGCCAACTGAAGGATGTCTGGCAGCTGGTATGAAGACAGCTCTGCTACTTCCTGGCCGGTGGTCTTGGCAATAACAAAGCCAACAACACCCACAGACATGGCTCTCACCCAGGGGACAATGTTACCCCTCAGTCCCACCCAGCAGATGTTCCGGGATGTCTGGAGACATTTCTGGTTGTCGCAAGTAGGGAGGGCGCTACTGACCTCTGCTGGGGAGAAGCCAGGGCTGCTGCTAAATATCCTACAACACGCAGGAGGGTCCCTGAAAATAAAGACTGATCCGGCCACTGAGGTGGGCAGTGTGGAGGCTGAGAGGCCCTGCCCTAGAGCACTGACTACCCAGCACTGCGCTTTGTGAACTCCTTTAATACACATTCCCCAGCACAGTGGTGGTCACGCCCATTTTCCAGATGAGGCAACCAAGGCTCAGAGAGGTGAAGTAACTGGCCCAAAGTCACAAAGGAGCAGAGCTTTAATTCAGACTGCAGAGTCCATGACTTCAGCACAAAAAGCACGTCTACACCTGGAAAACGCACTTAATAATAACAAACCACGTGCCAGCGTGTGCGCTCCTCACCTTGCCGGCGTAGTGGATGATGCAGAAATCTGCCTTGTCCTTCAGCTGCTTGGGCTTCTGGAACTTGGGGTGGGTGCCCTGCTCCTGCATCACCTTCTCCACAAAACTCTTGTCCGTGGCTTTGGGGAACCAGCACTCCTCGTCCAGCAGGGCCAGGATGCCAGGAGGGCCTGCCTGGAGGGAGCACAGCATCGCGCAGGTCAGCTTGACCTGGATACCCACTGACTCTCACCCTCGTAGAGAAGTCACAGCCTGGTTTTCAGGAACTCAGGTGGGCAGTGCTTTCCTCACACAAGAAAAAAATAAGCATGACTGAAAGCACTCCCATTACAAGTTCTAGCTGAAAAAGAAATTTCTGAGGTCTAGACTATGTCCAACACACCTTAACCCAAGATTCTCCCATGAGAACACTGGAAATCACCTGGTGGCTTGATGGGCCATGCAGACCCCTGACCCACGTCCAGAGGCTGCCTCTCAACAGGGGTCCTGGCCCCTGGAGTCCCTCTCGGACCCCACTCAACACACAGTGTGTCCACACAACTATGTGGTGAGCGGGGGCATTGAGGATAAGGCTCCTGAGGAAGAGGAAGCACCCCGGAGCCCCAAAGCCTTCCAAACACTGAGTTTATAAGAGAGTAGACTTGGGCACTGTGGGACTGGCTGATAGGCCTAAGAACCAAACACCATCTTGCTTGTTGGAAAACAAAACTGATTTAAACAAAAAATGCATCATCAAAGTAAACCATTCGTTATTAGGATCACAGACGGTTCAGTCCCCAGAGGGGCAGAGCAAGAGGTGGGGCACGGCACAGCCACGTGGCTCCTACCGGCTTCTCGATGAGGTCGATGCAAGGCTGCAGGTCGAGGCCGAAGTCGATGAAGTTCCACTCGATGCCCTCGCGCTGGTACTCCTCCTGCTCCAGGATGAACATCGTGTGGTTGAAGAGCTGCTGCAGCTTCTCGTTGGTGTAGTTGATGCAGAGCTGCTCGAAGGAGTTCAGCTGCAAGAGGGAGATGGGGTCAGACAGATCCCTGTTGCTGCCGGCGAGGCCCCAGGAAGGACCGGAGGGGTGGTTGGGCAGAAATCTCCTGGGGCCCCACCGTGCCGCCCTCTTTGGGCCTTCCCTCATCACACCCACAGCAGGGGCTGCATTGCTGGGGCCCATGGACCCTGCCAGCAGTCTGGTGGAGCCCTTGTGTCAAGATGATGCTTTCAAATGCACAAAACAGATCAAAAGAGAAAGAAGTTATCTTGAAATGTAATTATCAAACATGGTAACATAGAAATCCATAGTGCTTCTTAATTAACATGCACAAGTCCAAGCTGTCAGATTCGTAACACCTAGAATTTGAGAAGCAGAGGTGAATGCAAACAGTATGCATGTGTGCCAAGTCGCTTCAGACTCTTTGTGACCCCATGGACTGTGGCCCACCAGGCTCCTCTGTCCGCAGGACTCTCCAGGCAAGAATCCTGGAGTGGGCTGCCATTCCCTTCTCCAGGGGATCTTTCCTATCCAGGGATCGAGCACGCATCTCTTATGTCTCCTGCATTGGCAGGCAGGTTCTTTACCACTAGCGCCTCCTGGGAACCGAAACGATACAACCACATGCAATGACAGCATGATGTGAAAACATCTCATTTCTACTAGAGACAGAACACACGCAGGGCTGATGCAGCTGTGGTCTGTGTACTCTGCTGAACACACAAAACTGCATCATACACTGAGAGGTTAGTGAAAATAAAGAGGTAATTCTCTCCCCACCCAAGTTCACGGCTCCTCTGAAAACAGCCACGGACCCTGGGCTGAAGAATCTCTGAGCTCCTGCAATTACCAGTTTTTGCTGCTGCTGCTAAGTCACTTCAGTTGTGTACCTGACCTCAAAGTCTTTACACACAGGGACAAAGTCATGTCACAACACTCAAAATAAATATCTGAGAAAACACAAACAATGAACGAACAGAAAGCCCCTGCCTGTGAGGCCTCCTAGAACACAGTCTAGATAGTACCGTTCTCGCCAGCATTTCTGGTTGGGAAAGGGCACTTTGTTTAAGCTTTAAATATACCCAACTACTGTCTCCTGTCTCCACACAAGCAAGGAGGTGGCCAGCTCAAATTGCTGTGGGACCAGGTGAGAGAGGACCCCAGCCCAAGGAGAACGCAGCCCCGGAGGCTCGGAAGGTGGGAGGGGTCTCAAGGGAGAAGCTCACATCAAAGATCTCAAAGCCAGCGATGTCCAGGATCCCGATGAACGAGGCACCCTGCCTCTTGGTCTTGTCCAGAGCCTTGTTGATGCGCAGGACCAGCCAGCGGAACATGCGCTCGTAGGTGGCCTTGGCCAAGGCCTCGATGGCAAAGTCAGCCTGCGGGAAACCCGGGGTGGGGGCGAAGGTCAGACATAGGGAGTCTTTAAGTGCTCATTCCTTTTACCCCAACAATGTCACCTGCAGGGCCCACACCCAGAAAAACAGCCCCAAAGATGAGCAAAAACCTTCAAGCACAAGATACGTTCACTGCAGTGTTATTTATAAGGAAGGAAGTTGCAAGAGCCTAAACTTTCAACATTACATGCCAAGTGAACTTGTGTGCGTGCATGCTAAGTCGCTTCAGTCGTGTCTGACTCTTTGCAACCCTATGCACTATGGCCTGCCAGGCTCCTCTGTGCATGGGATTCTCCAGGCTCCAGCGTGGGTTACCATGTCCTCCTCTAGGGGATCTTCCCCACTCAGGGATCAAAACTGGGTCTCCTGAATTGGCAGGCAGGTTCTTTACCACTAGTGCCACCTGGGAAGGCCCAGAATGAACTTAGAGCTTTGCAAAGACTTTTTTAAAATAAATGGATATGAACTGAAGTATCTACAGAAGAAATGACATCTGAGATGTACTTCAAGTAACACAGCTAGGGGCGTGGAGACCAGATTAACCAGGAGCCAAGACCAGCCATGGGTCAATGACTCCTGAAGCCTGGACCCTGGGCCCAGCTTCCTCCTGCTCTCAGTGGGGGCGACACCACCTGCTCTCCAAGGTGCCGTGAGGACTCAGAGAGGCGACAGTGCTAACACAGGGGACACCCCAGGGCAGGCCTCAACGTGGCCACTGCAACAGTCCTCGCCAAGGAGGCGGCCCAAGCCCCAGCCAGAGGGCTCACCTGCTCCTTCGTCTGCGCCTTCTGGACGTAATCCCGTCCCACCTTGATGCGCGGGGTGAGGATTCCTCGGGTGAAATCGGTCACATTGATACCCAACAGGTGGGATACTTTCTGGGCAGCTAATATTTTTCAAAGAGTAGGGAAGGAAGGGGTAAAAGGTTTTAATTAAACCCAAGAGAACGAGTCCCTCTGCTCAACCTGTGAAAGGTGCGGTAACTGAGTATCGTTACCAGGACAATCAACCCGGGCCCGGCCCTTCCTCCTCAGCGCACAGGGCAGTCGGCTCTCCCCTTAGACAGGCCAGCGGGCATGGCTCCCAACTCAGGGCCCCACATCGGGGCCTCTGCACACCCTTGGCCACATCCTGAGTGTGAAAGAGGGTCCTGAACACAAACAGCACCACCGTAGACAAAGGGACAGAACAGGACAACTCACAGGCCCATGCTTTAAATTCCTCTCAAAGCCCCTCAGGAAAACACGTTAAGGCTAACTTAAGCAGGGTCGCTGGCAATGACCTGAGGACTAACAACGGCCGAAGAACCAGGGTGAAGACAGTGTTTCACGTCCTCCCAAGTTCACAGGCAAGTCAAACGACAGCAGAAATGACTGTTTTGCAAACGGAGACAACCAGGTTGGTCTGAGCATACATGAGAGAAACTCGGGGCCACAGGTCATGGGTTTTCTAGCTCATTCTGACACTTATTCCATGAAGGAGCAGCGGGGTCATGTTCACGAGTGTTATACAAAAATACGGAGTAACAGGCAGTCACACTCATGCAGTAAAAAAGAAGAGTGTCTAAGATCTCTCCAAGACTCATTCTGAGCCAACTCACCCAGGTCCCTACCAGTATAGTCAGGTGAGGGGCGCACGGGATTACCTGTGTTGTCGGGCATGGAGGCCTGGTCGCTGTTACGCTCCTTCTTGAAGACAATGTTGCCAAGCTGGAGGACCCCCGAAATGACTCGCAGCAAGCCTTGGGATGCAATGAAAGGCAGCTCAGAACCAGGTGGGGTGTCACCCCTCAGAGGCCCTCGGGTAAGATAAGCCACGTGGGGCACCAGGCCTCAGCCTAAAGCACATCTCCAGGGCCTCTGGTCAACCTCTGCTGGGGCAGTCTGTGCTTAGATACAAGCTCGGTTAATGCTTCTAAGTTCAGACGTGCCTCTACCTAGGGCCCACTATCTGTTTTTAAAAATAAAGTTTTATTGGAACACAGCCAGGCCTGTCTATGTACATGCTGTCGGTGGGAGAGCAAAAGTGACCCTGACTCTAATGCTGGAGAACAGTGTACACACGTTCCAGCCCCTAATCTTCCTAAAATACAGCATCAAGGGCCCCCTCACCTCCCTTAGAGAAACAGGAAGACACAGGCAAGCTCCACACCACTGTCACTCTGGGCATCACCAGTGCGGAAGCCCCAGCCCCTTCCACACTCGGCTTAGACAATGCAGGAATATTCCACTTCCAGCAAATGGCAAGGACAGGAGCGGTGGATCCAGGCCCTGGGCAGTTAGGAACCTGTCCTTTGTCCTCATATGTCCCCGGGCGATATGACCAGGAAGAAATAACCCTGAACCTCAAACCTGCGGGCCCACCTCCCACCATTCAGCCTTCCTCCCATCTCTAGGGACTTCCTAACGGCCAGTGCCAACAGGAAGCGCTCCCCAGCCTCCCCGGGGAGGGCTGGCCCATACCCATCTGCTCTTCCTCTGGGATGCCCATAATCCGAAAGGCCTCCATGGTCTCCTGGAACATGTCTTTGTCCTGTTGCCCGGGAATGGTGACATGCCCGTTGGACAGGAAACGGTATTTGTTGTATGACTCCAGCAGGAGATCAGCTGTAGAGGGCAGAGGGCAAAGTTCAGTGAGGGTCAGGAGGCTCCAGTCAACCCTGTGACCTCAAAGGTGTGGGAGATGAGGAAACACCCTGAAACACCCCAGGAATGCTGACTCTCCCCAGAGTGTGAGACGGGCACACACAGAGCCCCCACCCAAGAGCATCAAGGCCCAGAAGTCTGCAGCTGCACAGTGACCTGCCCAGCCCTCCCTCTGGCCTGGTTGGAAACAGGGGCCAAGCCCGCAGCAGGCCCAGGAACAGAAGTCAGGCTCGCCTTGCCTGCCCCCAGGCCGAGATTTCATTTCCTGACTGCAGGGGGATCCCCCAGGTGGGCCCACAACTCACACTTGAGGTGCTCCCCAGCCCCAGACAGCAGGTAGTAGAAGATGTGGAAGGTCCGCTCTTCCTTGGCTTGGCGGATGGCACGAGATTTCTCCAGAAGATCTTCAAGAACATTAAGGAACTGTGCACACTGCTGGGAAGGCAGCCTGCCACATTCCCCCATTCAAAAGCCATGGAACTTCACCAGCAGAAAACAGCAAAACAAAACAAAGGCAAACTACACTGGCTCTGTCCCTCATGGCGTGTAGCCTGTCCAAAGAGCAGCCCTCACACTTGGGAGCCTCGTCTGTGTAAAGGGCCCCCTTCTGAAGGGAGCTAAGAACACCTCCCCAGGCTATTAATATGAAGAAGCATCCACCCAACTCTACCCTCAGGGAACCACACTGGATGATCTTCTATAGCTCCATCCTATTCGAAGATCAACTTTGCACGCATGCTCAGTCGTGTCCAACTCTTTGTGACCCCATGGACTGTAGCCCGCCAGGCTCCTCTGTCCATGGGATTCTCCAGGCAAGAATACTGGAGTTGGTTGCCATTTCCTTCTTCAGGGGATCTTTCTGACTCAGGGATCAAACTCAGGTCTCCTGTGTCTCCTGCATTGGCAGGCGGATTCTTTACCACTGAGCCACCTGGGAAGCCCTAAGCTCAATTTTATCCCTCCTATAAAGAAAACTCAACTTATCCTGGTCCTCTCCCTGGTGCCATAGACAAGGTGTCATAAGAGGCCAGTAAAGCGCAAACCGCTGGAATCAGGAAGCAGCCTCTTCTGCATTAAGGTCACTCCCCACCCCTCCACACCCAGACCATTTTTTATAGTTAACCACAAGGATACAGGTCTCAATGTTGGCTCCCACAATGTAGCCATTGACATCAAAGTTGATGCGGATGAACTTGCCCTGAGGAAAGACAGATGAAGAGATCAGAGCCCCACCGTCCAGCCCCTCCCCTAGTGGCACAGCCTGAGGCAGGAAACCAATAGACTGAGCCTGCTCTGGTAGCCAGGGACCCGGCACCCCAACCACACAGGAACTCAGGACTCAGAAGGGCCACACGGCTAAGCCTGAGCTGGGAGCAGCTCTAGGGGTGCCCAAATTCCTCCAGAGGGGAGGAGAGAAGCAGTTATCTGGAGGCGCTCCTCCTGCTTGGTCTGACTCTGGGTTCTAACTGGCTGCGGTTACAGCAGGACAAGCAAGGGACCGGTGGGGACTCCCTGCTGCCTCCGTCACCTGAGCTGAGGAAGCTCCTTATGCAGATGTGTGACCCAGTCCACTGCCTGCAACAGGCTCGGAAGCACCACGTCCAACCCTGCTCTGCGCCTGGGGCACAAACACGGGGCGGGAAGGCGCCTGTGAGCGCCACCACTCACAAATCGAGAGGAGTTGTCGTTCTTGACAGTCTTGGCGTTCCCGAAGGCCTCCAGGATGGGGTTGGCCTGCAGCAGCTGCCGCTCCAGCTCACCCTGGAAAGGAACCCAGAGGCGTGGTGAGGGCCAGGCAGTGGCGCGGCTGCCAGACCTGCTCTGCCAGGCGGAGGCGAGGCGGCAGAGCTGTGTCCACACGCCCCACGTGCCAGGGATGGGGGCTTTCGGGCTCTGACCACGCCGGCCTTGGCCTGGTCCCCACTGTCACTCCAGAGTGACCTTCCTGCCAGACGTTTGGAAACGCTGCCTGACTTGAACTTGCTTCCTGGGCTAACCAACCAGCGGCCCTAGAAAGAGAAAGCAGGCTGCCCATCCAGCTCGGGGACCTGGCGGGAGGACCTGGATCAGCCCTGGAGGATGCGCTGGGAAGCAGCACTCGAAACAAGAAGAGACACAGAGGCATCAGTCCTTCCCCTGGATTGTGTCCATCCAGGACACTGCCCTTTTTCTGCCCCCCGGGCCTCTACTCCCCACCCAACAGCCCACAAAAGAAGTTTCTATTTTCACTGAACAAGGAGAGAGGGAACCAGATCTGCAAGACACCACCTTGTCACATCTGTGTCCTAATAAACTCTGCATTTACCCTGCGGATGCTCTGTCCTGCCGCTCCCCAAGCCACCCCCACCCCCGTAAACCTGCTCCCAGCAAGTCAGGTGTCTGAGCATGGGATCAGCAAGGCCCACTTTGAGTTCTAATTATTTATTGATAACATCAATAAGCCTACTACGGTCTCACGATACTTGGTGGTTGGCGAAAATGTCCCCTTATTTACGCCTTCTTATCCCTGGGTCCTCGTGATACTCTGAGTAGGAAAGACAAGAGTAGCCCCATTTCACAGAAGAGAAAACTGAGGGAAGGGGAATGAATTGCCCGAGGCCATCCAGCCATCATCCAGCAAAGCAGGCCATCAAAGTCAAGGCTTCTACCTCACACCTGTCAGTCACCACACCGCCTCTCGCCACGCTCCAGCCCTACCTGGGGGGCTCCCTGCTATCAGGTGGGCAGGCCTTTGGAGCAGTTATCATCCTCCTGGCAGGTCAGGCAGTATAACTGACATTGCCTGAGGAAAAGACGGGTCTTGTTCACCTTAATACCTGGGCACTCTAGGGAGACAGCGCATCACACAAGGGCCAGCTGGGGTTTTCTAATTTATCGGCAGGGCTGGAGTCAAGCCAGGACTTTCTGAGAATAGAGGCGGCCTGCCTGTAACCTGGGATGAAAGGGAGACGTGGCGGCAGGTGCTCCCCAAAGAGCCAAGGCCGCTCAGGCACACCATTCTGTACGTAAGTCTACAGAACACCAAGGATGCTCCAGGGTCTGGAAAGGCCACCAGAGACTGGAGGGGGCCCCACTACAGCCGTCCCTGGTCAGGGATCCTCCCAGGGTTGGAAAGTCTTGATTTTGGACTGTATAGATTAAGTGGAGGAAGGTCAGTGCAGCCAGGTCAAGGGGCAGAGGTCAAGCCCACAGAGCAGGCCCTACAGGAGTGCAGGGCACCAGCAGTCACAGGACACTGGCTTCCATCCCCCAGGCTCAGATGGGCTGGGAAGACAGCGAGGCAGCCCACAGATCCAGAGTTGGTCTGAGCGCTGCTCCCCCACCCACTAAAACCCCTTCTCCAAGCACAGGCCAGGCTGCCAGGCTGGCCAAGCTACTCCTGTTCCCACAGTCAGATGGCAGCTTGGTCCCCACCGGAGCAGGCAGCCTGCTTAGAGGCAAAGCTAAGGCCTCTGTTGGGGACACAGGCTGCTGCTGTGGAAACGTGAGGGCACCAGGCCAACCCAGGAGCGACCAGCTCGGATTCCCGAGCTGAACTCAGCTGAACTGCGTGGTGGCAGCTAACCTACAGGTTTCTCTTCATTGATGCCTAACCAGGCACAGAAGAGACCTTTATTTGTCGGTGAAACCTGCATACTGTGAAATTACAAGGCACTGCTACAGGCAGCGTGTGCTTCTGAGGTTTGGGATTATCTGCGTGGTCTCTGAAGGGCTTCCCTGGGCGAAGTCTCTGCCAGGAGCTTCCAAGTAGTACACAAAAACCAGAGGGAGGAAGAGCATTGGAGCTCACTGTTCAGACTCCAGAAGTCCACCTGGAAAGTCCCTTCACTCAGCGCCGCTTTGCCAGCTTGCCGTCTGGCCAAAGCCTCGCCCCCATAAGGTGAGGTTTGGGGTATCCCAATGGGTGGTCTTGGGATGAGCCCTTGGATCACTGTGGGGAGCGAGCTCCCCAGCGAATGCCACAGCAGGCCTAGAACACAAGGCACAAACCAAGTTCAAGAGTGTCTCGTGGCCTAGCTGTGTGTGGAAAATCACTGCATAGCTTCAGGCAAGGAAATCAAACAAACTGGTCAATGGCCTTTACAACTGAGGGCTGGACGTGGGAAGCCAAGGGCAGCCTATTTGATCATTTGAGTTGAACTTGGAGCTGGGTAGCGGGTGCCCATCACACAGTAGCCTGAGAAGGAGGACGTGACAAGTTCGCCTCCACTCGTCACAGCTCTCACGTGCCATCCTGAGTGCTGGGGGCCTGCCTCTGCCCGCACCTGCAGATGGATCATCCCCAGACATAACGCACGTGGGTCAACCTCACTGTTCTGTAACTATGGCCCCCCCTCCTGTCCCACAGAGCAGCGACACCAAGGCCACCCTCTGGAGATCCAGACACATACTAGGCATTCTACTAGTTCGGAAATGGATTTTCCTGCAAATCCAGAGATGGAAAACCACAGCTAGAGAACTCCTAACCTCCCCAGGTCTGTTTTTAAAATAGGTCCCTTAAAAAGAATGGAAAATGGGGGAGGGGGTGGGTAGAGAGAGAGAGCAAAAGCAAGCTTTACTCGTTTCTAAATATAACTCCTGACACCCCTTGGAAAACGATTCAGAATGTCTGGCAAAGTCTGGCGCATGAAAAGTTACTTCTGGTTTGATTCCAGAAGACTATGCTCTTTAGAACATTCTGCAGGACACACCCCAGGTCTGCATGCAAGGAGACACACACCAACCACTACTTACTTACACACGCTGCACATGGCGCCCTGGGAAGTGGGGGGCGCCCGATGGCTGTAGGGGACACCAGTGGCACTTAGATTTCATAGGCAAGTTCAAGAGTGTGTACTGAGAGACAGAGAGAGCACCACATGGGCATGCTTCAGACTGACCACACCCCGCTCTGGGGAAGCCCAGTGAGCAGATTCTTGGCACTGCTTCCGGCCAGTGCGGTAAGAGCCGCCCACCCCATCTGGTCCAGCACGCTGAGCGTGTGGAGGTCTGGTCAGGAAAACGCTCCCTGAGCTGTGCCTCGGTCAGGGCTCCACACGGGGACTTCTGGCCCTCATGCGCATGGGAACTCTGAGCTTCTGAGAACAGCTAGGTGGTGAGGCTGGTCCCCTTCCTGCTGGAGCTGTCATTGCAGAGTGCACGCGAGGTCACCGTGTGTCACAATCCAGCCCCTCCTCCCAAGATAGTGAACCGAGCCTATAAGAAGAGGTCTAGCCGCAGAGAGTGACAATGGTGTGGAGTGAAAAGCTGCTTAGAAAAAAATCATAATTCAAGGGCACACGATGGGCAGAACACGCATTCCTGGTGTACAACGTGCAGTAAACGTGCAGCTCACCTAGCGAGGACACCGCTGGGTTCGACCACAGTCCACCAAGGGGGAGAGGGGGAGAAAAAGGGAAGTGAGATGACTTTGCAGCTGCCTTTTCTCTCCTCGCTGGGGGCTGTCCACCCAGAGGCATTTCAACACCAGAAAATAGAAGCAGGGGTTCCAATGCCAGCCTGCCCGAGATCCTGCAAGTCTCCATTGACTTGAGAACCAAGCTTTGGAATCTGTCTTCCAACCTCAGAGGTGGAGGCCACACGGCATGGGCTGCAAACTTCCGGCAGTCTCCAGTTTCCACAGCAACTCAGAGTTGGGGCTGGTCAAGGAGGAAATGGGCTGGCGATCACCAGACCCACTCCCAGGATGGCCAGGATGCAGTCTCAAGGAAAGTGGGCCTGGCCTCTACTTCAGTCCCCAAACGCCAAGCCATGGATCATTAAGTGCTCTTCCTTGGGGAAACCAGGCACGTCCGTGGGGTGGAAGGCCACACTCACCTGGTCCTTCTTGCTCTTGTGTGATGAGGCCACGTGAGCCAGGTACTGAATGACTTTCTTGGTGTTCTCCGTCTTGCCAGCTCCAGACTCACCCCTGCCAGGAGAGCCAGAGAGGTTCTCAGGGGAGAAGTGGCCAAATCTTTGGTGTCTCCCCCTTCCCACTGCAGGCTCTACTGTCTCCCACTCTGTGGGTGCCAGTGCGGGACCCCCCCCACCCCCGCAACAGCCTGTGGCAGGAAAGGGACAAGTTAAACTTGGAATCCTCACAGGGGCCCTTTCCCATGGCCCTCCAGAGGCGTGACAAGAGTAAACTTCAGTCCACTGCCTGCCCTGGTCACTTGGCAGCCTTTGCTTCCAAAAGTCTCAGGAATCAGTTTTCGGCAGCTGTTGACTCAGGGGTCAAAGGCACTTATACATCTTCCCTTGAAACTTCACTCGAAGGAATGTTCTGTACTGTTAACTTCCTCGGCAGTGGGTTGATTTATCAGCTCCTCGTTAGGTTCAGAGGACGGAGGTGAGAAGCCCAGGTAAAGAAAGCTGAGGTTCAAAGCAGGAGAATGCATTCTGGGGGCCATCAGCTCCCAACCCTGCCTTGCTGAGAAAATGCTTGCTTTTCTTCTTGGCTATAAACCCCAGCCCCGCCCACTCCTTTGAGGAAGGAGATTAAATCTTTGGCCATGAAATAAAGCTCATTCATACAGTGGGACCACTGAGTAGCAAACATTAAGCCTGTTCCTTGGGGAAGTGGGGGCTTCCCTGGTGACTCAGACAGTAAAGAATCTGCCTGCAATGCAGGAGACCCAGGTTCAATCCCTGAGTCAGGAAGATCCCCTGGAGAAGGGAATGGCAACCCACTCCAGTATGCTTGCTTGGAGAATTCCATGGACAGAGGAGCCGGGCGGTCACAAAGAGTCAGTCCATGGGGTCACAAAGAGTCAGACATGACTGAGCAGCTCACACTTTCACTTTTTGGGGAAGGGGTAGGGGATTGACTTGGGAATGGATCTCATGGACCTAGGTTTTGGTAGGAGTCCCCAAGAGTAAGAACAGAACAGAGTGACCAAGGCCCCGCCACCCAGACAGAAACACTTACGTGCACAAAATGGACTGGTCCTCTCGGTCTGAAACAAAAGAGACATAGGGTTAACCTCCAGGAGACATAAAGCATCCCCCTCCAGTTTCTGAAGAGCTGCCCGCTGCCCCCACCCCCATTTCCAGGAACAGAAAGCCTCAGACGCTGGCCTTGCAGGGGGGTTGGGGGTTCCACACCACCAACACACACTGATCCCCTGCCTCACTGGGAGGAGGGACATTCCCCCGTGGCAGCTGCTCCCTCCTCCAGGGGCTCAGACTACCCGCCCTGGCTGCCCACCCAGCCCCAGTTCCATCTGTCCACCTCTGAGGAAGCCAACCTCTGGAAAGCTCCCTGGAAATCTACTTTCCTGAGCGCTAAGGTGGAGCCTGCCCTGTGCATTTCTAACTTGGGGTTGTTGGAAACAAAGTCTGCAGCAGATGTTTAAAACACTGTCCCCATCCAGGTAAGAGGCAAAAGTAAGACGCTGGGTGAGAGGTGGGGTCAAGGCTGGCTTTGCAGTGGGACAGCCCTGGGCTAAGATGCTGCCTTGGCATCTTAGCCTTCCTGGCGCTAGACTCCACCCGTGATGGGGGATAAGAGTGTACGTGGAAATTACACGTGTGAAAGCACCGGTGTGGTGTCTGGCATGGGGAAAGTGCTCCGTAATGTGAGTTCAGAGGCAGGTCGGAAAGAACAGAGGCTCTTCAGAATCAGCTCCTGACCAGTTTCTGTGACAACTGGGGTCTCCTGGCCTGGGGGTCAGGAACTCTCAGCCACTCTCCTAGCTCTGTGAGCCACTCAGTCAGCAAGGATGTAAACAATGCTCTCCCCTTGGGGGCAGGCGGAACAGTAATGTTCAGCTCTGAAAGCAAATTTTGACAGAAATGCTTTATTTAACATACCAGGGTTGGCCTGGCTCAGTCCTGAGCAATTTTAAGCAACAGCTAAAAATAAAAACTTTTTTTTCCCCCTTTTTATCCTATCACATGGAACACCCCACCCACCTTCTTGAAGTCAAGTCAGCCTGAATCCAGGACCAGGCTACTAACGGACATTTGGCTGCAGTGAGGTCTGCGGTTCCCGAGTCCCGGTTTCCTTATCCATACATAAACATGCTACTAAACCCCTGACAAGATGAGTTTGAAAAACAGAAAGAATGTGCAAAGGACCCAGCCTGGAAGCCTACGCAAGGAATGAACTCCACAGGCAGCTGCTGTCCATCTACCTCCCCATCAAGAAGTCACCATGATGGGTGGTGCTGACTCGGTCAGGGAGGTGGAAGAACTAGTTGAGAAGTAACCAGGGTTCCAGCAGTTGTCAGTAGCCTCAGTGCTGGAGAGAAACTGACATCAGCCATCTGGAAGAACACCCCCATGGGCTCGACTGCCCAGCCAGGACCCTGCAGGACAGGGCATCTCGAGGCAGACTCAGGGCGGCCTGTGTGTTCGGCCTCGAGAGATGGATTTAGCTGTTGGGCGCCAGCAGATACTGCGCAGCAAGGTCACCTGCCTCTCTGCGAGGGGACCCTCATGCATGCTGATCCCAGCAGCCCACTCGGCTGCACATTTCTGACAACCACTTCTTCTCCTGTCTCGGGAGGGAGAAAGGGAGTCCAGACAGGGAGGAGCAACAGGAAAGCTCGCATCCAACACAAGTTGCAGCTGCCCCTCCAGCCCTGAGAAATATCAACAGTGCGGAGGTGTGGAAGGAACCCGGTCACTCACAAGGACACACAGCCCGCACCCTGCCCCACACTGGGCGAGGGTTCAGAGCAGACCCCGGAGGGTGACCTTGCTTCCAGCTCTTGATTTTCCCAAAGAACAGGGCCCTTCAAGGCTGCACAACAGGGCCTGAGACAGACCTGGCGGGGTCCCAGATAAGGCAGCAGGGAAGGGAAGGCAGGGGGAGGGGCGGGAGGGAGGTGCTAAAGGTGGGGGAAGCCAGGGCAGAATAAGAGAATTAGGGGGCTGGGGGGGGCAGCACAGAACAGAAAGAAGACAGCTGTGATGGGGTCAGACCTCCCTCCCCCACCCCCTGCTTCATCTCAGAGGCTTCCCAGCAGCTAGCATGTTCAGTCCCGCTCCCTGGGAGCAGGCAAGAATGTACCTGCACGGCGTGGCAAGTCGGCAGGCAGTGGCGGCTGAGGCTACCATAAAAGGAAACATTCCCATCCCTTCCAGAGGAACTGTTTTCCCAGGGCTGTCCGGGCCTGGTCCCTGGGACGGCTGGAATTCCTCTGATTGTGTGAGGGGGAGTCAGAGGCTGAACGGATGAATAACAGGAAGCAGAGGCCCCAAACACACACGTGTGGGCATGCACACACACAGTCACACTGCACACAGACCCACACGCACACACACGGGGTTGTGGACAAGTTGCATATGGACACACACACACATGAATGCAGAGACCAGACGTGCCTGGGCGCGTGTGCAGAGCCATGAGTGCGCACACAGGCACACGCACACAGACACGCACACCTGTGGGTGTACACACAGAGGCACTTACACAGAGGCCTGCACACACTTCACATCCCACTTCCAGAACCAAATGCTTCATGTAAGCTTCATCCACTCCACCATCTCCAGCTCTCCCTGCTCTCTGACCTTTCACCTCCAACTCCTGAAGCCAAGGTACCACTGTCAACACAGCCTAAAAGGAAACCCTCCAAACCTTGAATTTTACACTTTAAAGAAACCTTAACTTCCTTCACCAGAACGTTCACTGAGGCAAATACTTTTGCTGAGGAAACCTGACAGGAGGCACTTCTGATTTCCTCAACTCCTGCCCCAACCACTGGGTGCCCCTAAATCCACCTGCGCACCATCCCCCAGAACCTGTCGATTTCTCTCTTTTTACAGAAGGCTGGGTCTGCATCTCTTAGAAGAAGGCGAGGCAGGCGCCGCCCCTGGTCCGCACAAGCCCGTCGCACCACATCTGGCTCTGTCCCTGCGCTCACAAGCACCTCTTCTGGGTCGAGCTATTGTTTCTGCTAGTCGCTCAGTTGTGCCCAACTCTTTGCGACTCCATAGACCAGAGCCCACCAGGCTCCTCTGTCCATGGGAATTTCCAGGCAAGAATGCTGGAGTGTGTTGCCATTTCCTTCCCCAGGGGATCTTCCTGAGCCAGGGATCAAACCCAGGGCTCCTGCATTGGCAGACAGATTCTTTACTGCTGAGCCACCAGGGGTCAGGCAGGAGATGGGAGAGGGTGGAGGGAATTCTCAGTGACTCTTCCCCTGGCTCGGTTTACTGTGCTGGGGCCCCAGTGCATTCCAGCCAGAACCCTCCTTAAGCTATCCCCATACGGTCCTCTCTAGGGACACGGACCCTTGAGAGTCCAGCCCACTCCATTGTTTGCTCAAGTCCTTATTTGAGTCTATGTGGAATGAAGGCTTATTTGAAAGCGCCCTTCCTTCCTCCACTATAGAGGAGACAGACAGACAGATAGGAATCTGACAGCCCAGAACCAGGGAAGTGCACCCACCAGAGAAAGTCCTGTTCTGGGAAACAGGCTTCCACAGGATGAAGACGGTAGCCTGACTTAGGGCCCTGAATCCCTTCTGCCCTGATCCTGCCTCAGCAGGGATAGGGTAGAGACAGGAACACGAATTTCTGCAGTGATTTTCAACTCTTTTAAAAGCCGCAGCAGGACTTGCCTGGTGGTCAAGTGGTTGAGACTCTGCCTTCTAATGCAGGGGTTTCTGGTTCAATCCCTGGTCGGGGAGTTAGGATCTCACATACCAAAAAAACAAAACGTTGAAACAATATTGTAACAAATTCAATACAGACTTTAAAAGCAGCAGCAGCCTTTTCTCAGGAAAAAAAATCTTCCTGAGTCCCCCATATGAAGAGTAGGAGATAAAAACCAGAGCTGCTTGGGAGGTGGAGACAGGGTTCCTGAGAACACACTTTACAACTACCAGTCCATGTGTCTGGAGCCATGGGGGAGAGAAGAAAGCTGCTGGCTGGGTGCCCCAGAGCCCAGGGCAGCACCCTCGTTCTGCACGTCCCCACGGGATGCCTGGCCCCTCGGCCTCCGGGCAATTAGAGGGCAGGGTTCCCTGGCAGCGCCGCTCCAAGGATCAAATGAGGCGGGTGCCTAAAGCCTGAGACACAGAGCAGGATTTGGAGACTGACTGCAATGACCCCAGCCCTCTACACCTCCCAGCTCTCCCAAACGCATGGCCATCTCACAACAACGATAAAGGTTTTAAGTTACATATCCAGTGATGAGGCCATTCCCTCCCCAGATTTTAAACCCCAAATGCCCTGAGGCCTTTTGGAGCCGATTCTGATGTCCACATGGACAGGTGCTTCCAGCCAGCTCAGGAGGCCCCGGCGCAGGTTGGAGGGGGGAGCCCCAACCACAGGTATTTCAGGCCAGGTACATGCTTTACAGGCTTCTGTGAGGGGCCTTCTCGCTCACTTCCTCTGAGAGAGGAGCTGCCGATTCTTGTCCATAAAAGGCCACGCAGCTCGCTCAGCCGTGATGTGACATCAGACCCAACAGGAAGTACGGGAGGAAGGGAACAGGTCTGGTTCACCCACTGCGGCTGCCCGGGGCTGACTCATCAAACGCTCACTCAGATAACGCCTGCTGGCCTTCCGCAGGGCGGCCCTCTGGGGGCAGCTTGAACAGGGTTCTCCCTACAGGACCCATCTTCAGATCGACCAGGTTTTTCTCCAGAACCAACTGAGATGTGGATACAGCCCAAGCAAAAATGAGTGCACAGGGCAGCTGCAGCTTCGACACCCCACCTGAATGGGCGAGAGATGGCACGACCAGTGGGCCTGCGACTGTCCACACCAAGGGGGCTGTTTTTTGCTAAAACTGCACAGCAGACCCCGGATCGCCCGCTGTGCGACCCTTGCTCAGTGTCGCCTGGGACAGAAGCCTCAAGCTGTGGGGACAAATTCCAGGCCTGCAGGTTACTTCTGCCGAGACCCTCTCAGGGACAGCAGTGGGACCCTCTCAGGTCCCAGTGGGAGAAAACACCAGGCACTTTGCCAGGTGTAAACTGTGGAGAGACTTATGGGTTTGAGCTCAGACGTGGGGGCTGGGAAGGTTCTAGACAACAGGTGGTCCCATCACCTGCATCTAGAAGTCAGGACACTGAGTCCTGAGAAACCCAATGACTTGGTCAAAGCACGTAAGCTGGGCCAAGAAGCCAGGCCTCCAGATTCTTCCCCAAGCTGTTCCCATAAGCCAGGGCCTCAGAGCTGCACGGGACGGGCTATTCCCACTCACGAACGGTCATGCCAGCCTTGCAAGCTGCCTGCCACTTTTTCGAAAGGCAGCCCAAGTCATGAGCTTGGGTTAGTTAAGTGCATGGGAAGCAAACAGGCGAGGCAGAGAGGGGGCAAAATAATGCCTCCTGTTCGTGGGTTGCTGACAGGTCTCGGCAGCGGTGTGTCATGGCACCCAGGGGAACCGACCAGCACCCCACTGCAGTCAGTGAGCGAGGAGAAAAACCCACTGGTGTTTCCCACATGGCGGCGTCACCAGCCATGTTCTCTTCAGGAACAAAGGTGGGCCCAGACCAAGCAGACACTCGAATCAGAAGCCAGGGGACCCCACTCAGTGCCTCTGCCCACGCTCTCCCCCTAAAGGGTTGGGGTGTGAACCCTGCAGAGGCTCCAGGCCCCAGGCACAGGAGGCAGAGGTCTGGCAGGCCTCTCCCACCAGCACCCCTGACAATTAGGAAGAAACTCAAGGGACTGTTCTTTCATTCTGTTAGGAGGCCCCAGACAAGCCCCTTCTCGGTCAAAATGCACCTGGTGGCTCACACAGGTAAGCTCCTAGTGCACAGATAAACCTGCCAAAACCACTGCTTCTGGTGGGCAGGCCTGGGAGCAAGAACTTCTCAAAGTGGGGCTGCTGCTGAGGCAGCTCTCATGGGTCTGCCAGGATGGATAGAGACTTGAAAGCCACATGTGGGTATAGCCGGCCCACAGCAAAGGTCATGAGGACATCTGGAGAGACCTAACAACCCCTGAGGCCAGTTTTACCCGCTGAAATAACCCCTCGTGGGAAGACAGGCAGGAGTCCTGGACAGAGAGCACTAAGCCATGGGTCACAGCTCGGCAGCAGAGAGAATAGGCAGGAAAGACAAAGGGACACAAACAGGGAATGAGACGGACACCACCAGGCAAGCTCAGGACAAACCTGGCTTCAAGCTGGAGCATAAACACCCCTCCCAGGAGACAGTGGACTTTGTGAACGTCTCATTCATGGGTTCAGTCCAACTTAGAGAACCAGGAACACCAATGCTAGGGAGACAGACCGCAGTGGCACGTGAAGATGCGCCCTGCAGAAGCCAGGGGATCCAATGTCTCAAGAAGGACAATCAAATGAAACAAAAGATGGGCTGGGGACTGTGGGGCCAGTATTTGCCCCCAGAACATGGCTTCTGTTCTTGGCTTTCAGCTTAGAGGTCTGCCCTAGTGTGTTTTCAATCCACCTTGGGTTGGAGAGACCAGCTCTTAAATAACAATCAGGAAGTCCAGTTGGAATGACACCCCGAGCCCCAATCAGTACCACCTGTTTGCCAGAAGCATGGAGTTACTACAAAGGTCGACACTGGGTCATTAGCCTTGGTCAAGACTAGAGGAATTTTACAGAAGCCCCTGATGTTATCCTGAGTTTTACGCCTGCAGACTCTCAGCTCCCTTATCTCTTTAGTTCGGAGGAATTTATCTTGTTCTCCTCTGATAGCTTAACTCCAGAAATCAGGCAGGCAAAGGAAAGCAATCCTTTCCTCCAAGCGCACCAGTGTCCAGCCCTGACATACCGGGACACACTCTCTTGGGGTCTGCAGCCAAGAACTTGAGAAAACAGGAAAAACAAGCTTGTAGGCAGCAGACAGGTTAAAAGCACAAAGCAGCTTAGCCATTAGAGACGTTGCAGGTGAGTTTTTGTTATTTGCATGTTGCGGGAAGGGAGATGTGAAGTAACAGAGACATGGGGCCAAGTTCTCGGCCACCCGCAAAGTTTCAGGTTCCGAGAGGTCTCTTCTTTCTTCTCTCCCACTTCAGTCGGCCCAGAGCAAAGTAAAGCCGGCCTGCTAGGTTGAATCAAAAACAAAACAAAAAAGCAAGCCAAGAGCTGAATCCTTGAAAAGGACCCATTAACCACAGATTCCTCTTCTGGAAAGAACACTTTATAGAAATGAGACTGACAGGCGTGACCACATTGTAAGTAGGCAGCCTCATTCCAGGAGCCGACTTTCCTTCTGGGGGGCCTGACCAAGCAGCCTCTATGTGCGGGTTCGGTTGGGGTGGCAGGCCAAGGGCTGCCTGTCACAACGCCCCTCTGGTAGCCCACCAGCACATAAACAGAGGATTGCTCCAGAGCCAGGGAGGAACTCTCTTGTGTGCACGACACCCTCCTGAAGACCCACCCTCGAGGCCTCATCAACCCCAAGGCCCAAGGACCAGATCAGACAAGCTGGAGGCTGCATCTGCCAGCACATGCCTGTGTGCCACGTGGTGGCTGCGGGGATGGCAGCTAGATGAGCCACTTCCTGTGCGTGCCGGTACCCAGAGCCTGGCCTGTCGGAGGAGGCTCACTGAGGAGACTTTAAGAAGCCACCTGAGGAAGCATTTGCTTATCACCTTCTTCGAGCAAGTGGGAGAGTGTATGATGAGCAGTTCTTGCAGAAGGCAGGGACTGTTCATTCAAGACATGGCATCTCCAGGTCCCACTGCTACCTTCTATCGGACATTCGTCACAGGACACGGCCTCTCGTTCGATCCTTGGAGTAACCCTGCCAAGTTCGTTTATCCAGTCAAGAGGCAGACGAGAAAATGAAGGCCCAGAGTCGACCCCGGTCAGTCGGGACACAACAGGGCCAGACTCCAACTAGTCCAAACCCCGTGCTCTCTTCTCCATACACTTTCTGCTCACAAGGCAAGTCTCTCCTTCAAAGTAAGGCCAAGAGAGACCCAGCAGACTAGACTCCTCTGACGACCTGCTCCCAAAGCGCCGTGTCTGTCAAAGCTGGACCCCCCACCCTCCTGCTGTGGTGTATCTGCCTGCCTCTCAGGCCCCCAATCCCAGCAGGGCTGCATCCAACACAGCCGCCTGGCTGGCTGGCAGGGGTGACCGTGTGGTGGCAGGGGCGACAGAGTGCGGCCGTAGGGTAAGCCGCTGCCTCTGGGCCTCCCTGCAGACAGCAGGGCCTTTGTGTACAGCCGGCTGGCGGGGCTGCCTGGCAGGGCCCGAGCCTCCTGGCCGGCACATTCCTGCCTAAGTGGAATCGTCCTATCTGCGGCTTCCTCGGCTGCCTGTCCTGAGTCTGCTTTATGCAGGGGCCATTGAAGCACTTCCGAGCGCCTCCCCGACACAACACTTTCCCTCTGGAAGACCTTAGAGGGTAGACAGCTCCATGGGAACAACAGCACCAAGGCCAGGGGAAGGTGGAGAGAGGGTCCTAACCGGCCGAGCCAACAGGGAGCATCTCTCCGACTCCAGCCAGGGAGGAGGAGCAGCGGAGAGCCCTGGAGGATGGGCACCAGGGTGGCAGTGCGAGAACTGCTTTCTGGGGCTGGCTCTCTGGGGGCCTTTGGACAGTCAGTTAACATTTCTGGGCCTGTGAGGCAGGAGGAATGTCCTCAAATGTGAAGAGAATGATCAAATTCTACCCTTCTTTGCTTACCCAGAAAGGTTACTCAAGCACTGAGAGGCAGGTGGACACTCACCCAGCCCTTGGTGACCAACCACCCTGGGACAGCTTCCATTAAGGAGCAGAGATGGGACTAGCGTGGAGCAAAGGGTTAAATAGTTCTCGGATTAGTTCAGGTCTGGAATGAGAGCAGACCCTGCTGCCCCTCCCCTCAGCAATGCTGGGAGCTCATTAAAATACCAGAGTCACCAAAAGTGAACCAAACCTGGTATTCTAACTAATTAACATAGAAGAGAGTCCTTTTCTTCTCCTCCTGGGGGACATAACTGAGCTCCAATTCTTTAACTGGCTGGGTCTCCAGTGAAAACACAGGCCGTCTTTCCCATAGAGGGAGACTCCCAAATTCCCCAGGGCAGCCCCTGGTACCCTGTCCCTCAGAGCTGACATATGCCTTCAGTCTTCTCTCATCTTTCCAGCCTCAGATCATTCAAAGCCTTCCGCTTTTTACAGAATCCTTAGGAATGCGTCAATCACAAGGTAGGAAGACCCAGTAATGCCCAAGACAACAAATTAACCCAACGGGAAAGCCAAGGTTGGGAGGGTGAATCTACCAAGTCACCACAACTTTAATTAAACCCAAGGCTGAGGATTAAAACAAACAAAACTGGGCCAGGCACGCCTGGGCTGTGCCATAACCATTTATTGACACACACCTGCCAGCCTTTCCACAGGATCCGACCTTCACGGGGTGTTCCGTGGTGACTTTCTTACCACCCCAGGCCCCGGCGGCAACATCTTCTAAACTCTCAAGACACCTGACACTTGCTGCAGTCGTGCTGACACCAGGTATAGGTGGCATCTCATCCTGTTATACAGCTTTGGCCACAGATCTGTGTACAAACATGTCTGTCTCTCCACCCAGATTGCAAGAGCTTCCAGTGCCAGAATAATGTACTCAAGTATTCTGGCACTTTCCATCTCCTACCTCCATAGCCTAATCTTGAGTACCATGTGCCGCCCTGCCTCATCTTGTGCCCATGGCAGACAGCACTAATCTATCCCAGCATTCTCTGGCACTGAGTCTCAGATCCTTGCCAACACAGGGCTAGGCAAGGCACTACTGATTCATCAGAGTTGATACTTAGAATAAAATCCATCTGCAATACTTAGTCCCATGAAGTAAGTGGGGGCAATTTTGCTCAATGGCTATGTCTGGAGGCATTTTTGATTGTCACAACTGGAGAGGGAGGGTGCTATTGGCATCGAGAGGGCAGAAGCCAGGATGCTGCTAAGCATCCCATAATACTCAGGATAAGTCTCACCCCCACCCAGCTGGCAATAGCAGAGTGAGTATCCAGCCCAAATGTCAGTGGTGCCAGTTTGAGAAACCCTGGCTTAGTCTAACAAATAGAGAAATAGATAAATTAGATCTATTATCATCCAAACTGGGGTGCTTCTGAAAGTAAGAGAGCAGTGTCAATACTAACGGCAAGACAGCAGGCATAAATCAGGACTTACAGGCAGACCAGAGCATTTAAGAGATGAAAGGCAAGGGAGGTCCCAAGGAGAAGTCAAAGAGCGCCTCTCATAAAAGTCCCCAGACAAAGCCACCAACTCCCCTATTCGGCAGAATAAATGCCAGTATGTCATAAGCCACAGCCAGCTAAGGGACGAAATCTTTTTCTAGTTCTCATTTCAAGAAAAAGCAGGAAAGGAACCGTCTGGCTGTGCCTTTTAGGATGCATGTGTCAGAGAACAGACTTGTGTTTCTCAAAGTCAGGGGGGCTGCGTGTATTAAACACTCTCTCCAAAAGAGAGAAGCTGATTCTAACAACCTGAGGACCCCAGTGCTCCACTGTTATTACCTGACTTAGGGCAAGAACCAAAGACTCCTCCTGGGAACTTTCTTTACTGGTGAGCCATCTTGTCGTAACAGGGCGACTTCTGTTAACTAACTTCCTCCCTGTTGTCTCAAGAACAAGAAATCTGTTGCTGATTGCTTTGCTGGTCAACTATGTGCAACAAGAGGGAACTGGGAAATGTCCCTGGTTAACATGGGGGCTGAAGAGCTGCACCAAGTCCAGCATGAGGCAGAGAGTGGGTGAAAACTTCTTAGTTTGACGTTCAGAAAATACGTGGACCCAGCACCTACACAGATCATTAAAGAGAAGCAGTAAGACCCGAAGTTCCTCATGCCTTCAGATGTATTTCCTATCCTTGTTCTCCAATAGATGAAAACACCCAACCGCCGTTTGCCCTCATAATTTGAGGCTGCTCCTTGGTTCCTGTCAAGGCCAGTCCATTACAGCCAAGACTTCTTGCTCAACATAGAGGAAAGCTCTAGTCCTCTGCAAGTTCCCTTTTCCTTTTTTCCCCAACTAACTCCAACCTGTAGAGCTGACTGTTGTCCCTCAAAATTATAATGGTTGAACACATGTAACTTGGGCAAATCTCTTTGGGAAGAAGTCCCACAGGTTGTTAGAAATAAGGCTAGCAGTCTAATTTCAGAAATTCCAATTCCTGGAGACATGCTATAGTATGCTGCTGCTGCTAAGTCACTTCAGTCGTGTCCGACTCTGTGTGACCCCATAGGCGGAAGCCCACCAGGCTCCCCCGTCCCTGGGATTCTCCAAGCAAGAACACTGGAGTGGGTTGCCATTTCCTTCTCCAATGTGTGAAAGTGAAAAGTGAAAGTGAAGTCGCTCAGTCGTGTCCGACCCTTAGCGACCCCACGGACTGCAGCCTACCAGGCTCCTCCATCCATGGGATTTTCCAGGCAAGAGTACTGGAGTGGCTTGCCATTGCCTTCTCCGATGCTACAGTATATCACTACCTTATTCTTATCATAATGGCTTGACGAGAAAGTGAAAAAGCCCACTTGCTAGAAAAAAACCTTTTGGGTTCAGGATCCAAGTGTGGGAACGTGCTCTAACTCAGCAGTGCAGAGCTCAAGAAGACTCCAGCCTGCATGAGACCAATTATGAGAGCCAGGAGAAAACTGACTCATAACCTCTGGAGACAGACTCAGGCTCTTCTGGAATCCCACAGAATGTTCTCCCACCAGACTCTTCTAGTTAGCACTCTGAAACCGACATCCTACTTTAAAACTAAAAGGCTGGCTTCCTCAAGGAATTTTCATAGACACGAACATGAGCCAAAGGGGAGGTCAAACTTGTACATCCTACATAATTCACCAAGTTTGGTGATGAAACACCTTCCACAGCACTGTGTGGATGGTACAAGACAGACCCAATGTTGCCATTTGAAACCACTAAACCAGGGATAAAGGTAACGCAAGACTCATCACCACCACTGCCTAGATTGACTATTAAGATTAAAGAAAAAAAGAAAACAGGATGCCCATGTAATAAGACATGAAAAACCACTATCAATATAAGATATGAGAACATAACCCTATGCTAAGTAGTTGGCTAAGCTCTGAGAATATAAAGGCAACATGGGCCTGCTGCTGCTGCTGCATCACTTCAGTCGTGTCCGACTCTGTGTGACCCCATAGACAGAAGCCCACCAGGCTCCCCCGTCCCTGGGATTCTCCAGGCAAGAACACTGGAGTGGGTTGCCATTTCCTTCTCCAATGTATGAAAGTGAAAAGTGAAAGTGAAGTCGCTCAGTCGTGTCCGACCCTTAGCGACCCCACGGACTGCAGCCTACCAGGCTCCTCCATCCATGGGATTTTCTAGGCAAGACTACTGGAGTGGCTTGCCATTGCCTCCTCTGAACATGGGCCTGGTCCACACCTAAGTCAAAGTATTACCAGGGTTAGCCCAGACATCCTCCCTAGCTGGCAGTAATACTTCAGTTACGTCTTTAACAAAAGAGTAGAGACTTGCGAGCTATTGCAAGGCACATGGAACAGGTATGGTGGTTTGAAGCAGAAAGGCCTATTGGAGAAATATAAGGAGTTCCATGCAGCCAGGAAGTTGGAGAGGTAGGCAACAGGCCAATTAAAAAAGGGACAGTGTAAGATGAATCAGGTTCCAGGCTTGGGTGATTGGGTGGATGGCGAAATGGCATCTGGGAACAGTGGGCTGGCAGCAATCAACTAATAGAGCTGGTCCTCAGCTGGAAAGTGATGGCAAAGCCACTGAAGTGGGTGGGGCCATGGTCCAGAGGATGAGACCTTGAGGAGCAACAGGTGTTAATAGGGGAGAAGATGTGAATCAGGCCGTAGAGATTAGGGAACCATAAAATCACAAGAAGGAAGGGCTTTCAAAAGGAAGTGGTCAAGACTGTCCAATCCTAGGAGAGGTTAAGTAAGATAAGAACCCAGAGCTCCACAGGAGGGAGGATGACCTTTACCAACAGTCTGGGAGGGCAGCAGATGATGTGCAGGGGTAGGAGTATGGCTGAAAAGTACTTAATGGAGGCAGTGAGCAAGGATACTTCCTCTAAAAAGCTTCACTGTGATGGAGGAGAGCAGATACAACTTACAGAGGGCACAGAATCCAGGAGAGACTTTGTTTTTTTAAAAGACCTAAAAACTCACACACATTTCCAGACTGTGGAGAAGAGAGGAAGAGGTTAAAATCATGGAGGAAAGGGAATAACAGGTAGAAGAGGCAGCCCGGAAGTCAGAGGACTGGCACAGGAGCTCTTGATCAGCATGAGAAATTGGGAAAATAATTAGGAAATGCACTTTTTTTTTTTTAACGCTTCTACAATATTCTATCAACATATAAACATCACCTTCGACAGCCACCAGCCTTGGCTCTCATGCAATGGCTTACAGACTTCAATGCACAGCTCCTCACCAGTACCACTGATACCAATCCACAGGATCACCATGGCTGTGACGATGAGGCTGCAGGTAAAGACAGACCCTTGGAAGGCTGAGGGACTCACCTTGCATCATACTCCTATAGGCGGTGTCTGTGATAGCGTAAATGTGGGGGGGCATCTCATGCCTCTTCTTGCCCTTGTACATTTCCACGATCTCTTCAGAATAGATGGGCAGGTTCTTATAAGGGTTGATGACCACACAGAACAGGCCTGAATAGGTCTGAAAAGAGTGACAAACGGGAATGGGTTAGGAAGTTTGACTCACAATGTCATGGAAACTCTGTGGCAAAATGTCTGCCGCCTCCAAGGATCCCAAGTCAGCCTGATGTGAAAGCACCTCCTGGAGCCCCAGGTTTTCCAGGTCCTGCTCCAGCAGACCTGCTGAGGCATGGGGGCACCGCCAGCATTTCTGCTCTTTCAGTGGGGGGCCTCCCTTGACTGCAAGACTGCTGCCAGCTGTGTGTATCAACAAGCATGTGCTTTGGGCAAGATATAGGGCAAGCTTCATGGACAGTAGGAGTCCAGTTATGAAACAGATGTAAGGACAATAAGAGATGTGTTTGCTTTCGTGAGAGATGCACAAAGGGAAAAGGATGCAGCTGCAGCAAGCCAACTGTGTGAAGATACAAATTATTCTATCCTGAAGGACTTTCCAAGATATACAGGCCAAAACTTTTCCAGCATTGGGAAAGACTCATTATGCTCCCCAACCATCTAGATCCTCTGTAGGAGAGTAGATCACTGACAGATAACCCCTCCCTGGAATCTTCCAGAGACAATAACATGAAGATCTCTTAAAAAAAAAAAAAACATAAAGACCACTGTCCTGTCCCCCATGAACTTTCTCCAAGACTCAGATCTCCACTGAAGGGGAACTCAATTCATCAGCACTCAAAGTGAGACTCCTGGGAACATACCTGACATCCCAAGTCTGAGTTCACCAGGTTAAATCAGACCCCAGAGTCAAATCCCAGCAAGGGCAAGTTTCTTAACCACCCCCTCCACTTCTCAATCTGTAAAATTGGCACAGGCAGGCTAGCTGATCCTCATTGAGTGAGGGGCTCAGAGTAGTTCAGGAAAGCAGTCTCCAGTAGCAACGGTCTAGGCAGACCTGCCTTTCTTTTGTGTCTTCTTTTTCTAATAATTTCCCTGCTATTTTGTTTTTCTTCAAAGACCTTCCCTCGCCACCCCCTACCCCCCAACACACAGAAAAAGACAGACTCCTAATACCTGGATAAGACTCCCAAGACCACCTAGGGGACACGGGTACTCACTGAGGGACATAGCTTTCTTTAGGCAGCTGGAGCAACACAAGCACCTTCTCCCAAGAAAAACAGGCCAAAGGCCCCAAAGAAGCCAGGCGAAGCGAGACCCACAAGCCATGACTCACACACACCTGCAGCCCCGGACTCTGTTGAGGGACAGCTGAAGACCGAAGGGCAGGTTCCTGGCAGAGTTGGGAGCAGACCCAGGTCCCACAACCCCCCTTCCCCACCCCCAACCAGTGCAGACCTCCTTGGCTGTGCAGGCTGACTCTCCAAGCTCCTCACATCTTTTTGTTTCCCTTGCTACAAGTGCCCTTGACCCTCACTGTCCACAGTGTTGCCTCTGGATCCAGCAGCAGCCCACATCTGAGGGGCTGTGGATGTATCAGTCCAGGCCCTTCCACCCCTGCCCTCTCCAGTCTCACAAAAAATGAGGGTGGATCTTGTAGCCAAATCCAAACACAGGATCCACATGGGAACTGGTAGTGAGGACAAAGCTCCTTTCCAGCACTGGCCAAGGGCTACAGGTCTTGAACATTCCAAGCAGCAGTTAGGCTGAAAGCAGAACTCCAGAGGGACCCACCAACCACGCACTGGCCCGCATGCAAAAGAGCAGCTGAGCTTGGGACATGAACAAGTGTGTTTGGCTGCCTCTTCTGCTTGGAGGAGGGGATGCAAGGCCCTTAATTTCCTTTCTTCCTGGGATAATCAGTCAATTGTTTTCCCTCCAACTACTCTTTTCAGGAGGGACCAGAAAAGCTCTAAAGCAAAGCGTCTGCATGTGGTATCACCAAGCTCCAGCTCAGGTACTATGAGAAGACAGGAGCGCCTTGGGGAACCTCTGGTTTTCCCTCCACTACTGGCGGGTGGGGACGTGATGGCAGACCAGGCAGCAGCGAAGTCATCCCAGGAGCTCAGAAACAAGCATGCTTTGTTCCTGGGGTTTGAGAAAACCCACACTCTAGGAAATTCAGCCTGATGAAAGTGAAGGACACGTGGCCACACATTTAGGGTGCGCAGTGGGGCCAGATGTTTGGGAACAGCTGGTGGTGACAGCAGAAGGAGCCTGGGGTTTACTAGGACAAATCGTTCTGACAGCTGGGTGGGCAGATGGTCCTGAGGGGGGTTCAAGAGGACCTCAAAATTCTCTGGGCTAATCCCATCAAATCAGTGGACTATCAAACTAAGCCCCGTGGAATGAGCACTGCACCTCAGGTGGGAGGCAGGAGGCTGTACCTCGAGCCCATGGCACTGGAAGTCCGTGGGGCCACAGACATAGAGCAAGTGGCTCCGTTCCCACCCGGCCACACCAGGGAGCTGCTCCATTCACGGGCCACAGAGGCTCTTTGTGCCCGACCGCCCCCTGTCCCCAGGCCTCCCCCCACTGAAGAAACAGACAGAGCAGCTGTGGCGCAGAATTACCCCACGCCGCCCACAACGCCAGGCAAACACACCACACAAAGGCTCCCAGGGTCGCAATTTGGAAGCTCGTGTGCAGGGGGCGGGGGGGCCTGTGAATGAGGTGACGCCCCCTTGCCCAGGCAGCCCCACCAAGCAGCTTTGATCTTTCCAAAGCCCTGCACCTGCTGGGGTCTCCATTAGGGCAAATGCACAGACAATCAGCTTCCTTCTGGTGAGGATGCTGTTGAGGAGGCCAGACAGACGGAGGCAAGAGGGTCTGTGCCCGGGAGAGGACAGCAAAGATGCAAAAACAGGAGTTGATGCCTGATGCCTCCAGCTGAAGAGTTTCAGAAAAAAGGCTGAGATTCTACCCCTGAGCTTATAGGAGTGGACCCATGCCTGCCTAGAGAGCAAAACACGTGCTCTGGGAGATGAAGCAACTAACACACTTTCATAACTAATATTCCCATTTTCAGTATGCTGATAGGCAAGTGCAGGCCACCAATTTGTTTCATACTCAGCGGTCCTCTAACAGGACCCAAGCTTAACTGCAACACGTACAAAAGGCCGAGCAGAGGGTCAGAGTTACCTTCACCTACAACAAATGGCAGCAGCTACAGAGCCCAAGCCTGAATGAGCCCAGGATTGGCTGGTGCTTTACAATGTTCTCACAACTCCTTGCAGATGGGGAAGTGAGGCCCCACGTAGCCATGTCAAACGTTTGGGGAGGGCCAAAATGCGAACCAGGTCCTGGAGGCTCCAACTCGCATGACCTGAATCACTCTGCTTTACTGAGCAGGACCATTTCTTAGAGGCCAACAAAGTAGTTCTAACATAAGTCAACAAGGATACCAAGGGAAGAGTCCCCTGCCCAGGCAATAGCACTTACTCAAATCTCCCCTCCACAGATAAGCAATGTTTCCTTAAGCCCATTTGTTTTTCTGCAAGTCACTAATTCTGAATTTCAATATTAATACCCCAAGAGAAGGGGGCTTTTAATTTGGTCCATACAATATTTTCATCAAGAACTCCTGACTTCCAGTCTCAGGCCTGCCAACACCTGGATGTGTGTGTAAATCCCTTGCCCTCTCTGGGCCTCAATCCTTCCCACCTGCCATATTACATAATAGAAAGCTGGGCGAAGCTGGTCCATTAAGGACTTTTCCACTTAGATAAGTCAATGTATCTCCTTATACTACCAACTGCGAACACCGCCCACTTATGTAGATGAGCCCTGGAACCACCTACTCGTGCAGAGCCCCGCCCACTTACTTAGATAAGTCCTGGGACCGCCCACCTGTATAGAACCCCGCCCACCTATGTAGATAAGTCCTGGCACCGCCCACCCACGCAGAGCCCCGCCCACTTACGTAGATGAGCCCTGAGTAGTAGCGCTCCTTGAGGTTGTGCAGCACTGAGGCTTCGTTGAGGCACGTGAGCTCCGCCATGTCTTCCACCTTGGAGAACTTGGGTGGATTCATCTTCTGGATATCATCCTTGTTCACCTTCACCTTCTTCCCGTTCTCCACCAGCTCCACAATGGCCTCCTCACCCATCTCTTCCTTGAGGCTGGCGGGCTCAAAGCCACTCTTGTCAGAAGGCACCCATACCAGCTTCTTGGCAGCCCAGTCGGCCTGGGCCAGGGGGTTATTGATGAAGTTTTTATCCACATAGAGATACTTATCGGCAGCTTGCTGCGCCATGGTGACTTACAGCCAGGACCTAAGGGAGAAAAAAGGATAAAAGGTTAGCTATGTACCACATGGGCTTCCCTGGTGGCTCAGAGGTTAAAGCGTCTGCCTCCAATGCAGGAGACCCGGGTTCGATCCCTGGGTTGGGAAGATCCCCTGGAGAAGGAAATGGTAACCCACTCCAGTATTCTTGCCTAGAGAATCCCATGGACGGAGAAGCCTGGTAGGCTACAGTCCACGGGGTCGCAAAGAGTCGGACACGACCGAGCGACGGAACGGAACGAATGTACCACACCAGCCACGTTAAGATCACTCATCTCATATCTTTGCAAACTGTACAGCATTATAGTAAGTAAATTATAGATAACCAGGTTGTATAATTTGTCAAAATTTTCTCACTCTCTACTTGCAGGAGAAAGATGTACGTTGCTGAAGAAAAAAGTGATCAAGGATTGTGTAAGGAATTAATGGTAAGATGTATCCTACGGTAAATGCATAATCAAATCTATAAAATCTATAAACAACAATTGTGCCAAATGATGAGCATAATAAGAATCTTGGATAGATGTAATTATAGTCACACTAGGCTACACCCACTAAGGCCAGGAAAGTGACCACACAGTTTAAGAAGACTTCCAACAACAACAGATTTCTAGTGAGCCCAAAACAGGCAACTGACTACAAGTGCACAGAGTGTAAGTCTCCAGTTTAAAAAACTTCCTTATTTCATGGAGAAGGAAATGGCAACCCACTCCAGTGTTCTTGCCTGGAGAATCCCAGGGAAGGGGGAGCCTGGTGGGCTTCCGTCTATGGGGTCACACAGAGTCAGACACGACTAAAGTGATTTAGCAGCAGCAGCAGCAGAGGGAAATTGAGCGGACTCGGGGTAGGAGATGTTGGCCTCAAGGTATGAGCCAGCAGTTTTCTGAAGGTCCTAGGCATGGCGCCTTATTTTTGGAGCACTTGCTTAAATTAAACTATCACAGTGCTCCGAGTTCAGACACAGTGAGCTCAGCAATGTGCACCAAAGCAGATAAGCTACAGGGGGCTAAAAGCTTGGACTTGGTGGCTCAGACAATTTCAGATAAATCAAAACATGCTTCAGGACAAGGGAAAAAGCTCTTGAAACCCATTGTTTCCATTTCGCCTGTGGAAAAGACTCGATGGAAGACACAGAGTAATGTTGAAATATGGAATGGCCCAGAAAAAGAAGCAGTGAAGAAAAATAAAGATTATTCCTCTAAAACTTTACCTTTGGGTAAAATGGATTGTGTAGTAAAGCTTTCACGGCAACGGATTTTGTCAGCTAAAAGTGAGAGTGAAAAAGGCCTAATTAATGCAAATTACCAGCATCCCCTGGTAGAGTCTCTTAGCACAAATAATCCCTGGAAATCTGTATCTGAGCTCATCTCAGAGAAGTGGCTTTTTCATAGCCCAGATTACTGTTCAGTTTCTCACAAGTGTTTTTTGCAGAGAAGATCTCAGTTTGAAACAAAGTTGATGGAAGACCTCATATGATACTAATAAAGAATAGAGATTTTCATGGGCAAAAAAAAAAAAAAACTTTCTTATTTCATGGAGTCAACCAAGAGAAGAAAACACAACACCAGTATGTTGCCAACAGATTTTAATTCCACTGCCCCAAGAAATAAGGCAAAAAGGAAAGAAGTCAGGCTCCAGGAAACGTGAAGAGTAAGTAATGACTGCTTCCCTTTTGGGGCCTAATGTGAAAACGTAACCCTCACAATGCATAGCCCAGGAGAACTTTAGCCCATGTGTGTTTGCTTTTTCTGAAGCTCATTTGCAGAACAAAGATGATAAAGTAAGAACCCCTCACATCTGAGTGGTTTTATAGTTTATGAAATACTATCACACATACTTCTCTATCTCAGAAGATCCTCATCCTAACAACTCTGTAAGGTGGGTAAGGTAAGTGTTATTATCCCATTTTACAGATGAGGAAACAGAAGCTCTGGAGGTAAGGGGCTTTGTCCAAAGTTACCTAGGAAGGGCCCACGCTCCCTGGTCTAACTCCTGCTTCCCACGGCCTAACCACAGTACTTACTCCTGCTCAGATGCTCAGCTGGGATCAGCTGGGAGGACAGCTGTTTTGAGTGAATCAAAAGCAAGACTTAGAAGCCCTGATCTAGAACAGAGCCAGCCAGAGCCACCAAAGGAATAGCCCAGAAGCTCACTGCCTAGCTTACGACACAGAAAGGTTTTTCCCTTGTGAGATCAAGGTCCCCTCCCCAGGTCCAGGAAGCCAGGAGGACCCCAGATCCACATCTAGAGTCACACAGTCTTTCATGCTTCTAGGTCCCAGCAGGAATTGGGATGCCAGGGAGGCTTGGAATGGAGAGAACAAAAGGAAAAGTCTGGGCCATCCAGGCCTTCTTATCTGGGCTCATTAAATGGTTTCCAGATCAAGGCTGAGGGGCTCCCTTGGACTCACTCCAGGAGAGGCTGTTTTCCAGGAAATCTGCTAGCTCCCCACCATCCCCACCCCCAACAAAGACAAGGCAAATCCAAGGGGCAGAGCCTGGCAGCCTCCCCAGCAAGCTCAGTCAGTGGCTTTGTTTACATTCCCAGCAAACCCTGGCAGCCCCTCTCAGGGGACCAAGGGGCACCATCCACCTGCAGGGACCACCCCCAGAAGAAGCAGCAGCGAACAATGCAGGAATGGGATGGCTGCAAACCACCTGGCTGGCCTCATCTTCTGTGTGGGGCTGGAGGATGGGGGGCTGGACAGGCCCACTTCCAGCTGTCCTCACTTCCACACTGGCCAGTCCATTCAAGCAAATCAGAGGCTTCTGTCTGCCAGAGCAAATACCAGTTGTCCTCTGCCTCTCTGCTGTCCATTGTCCATCTGACCACAGGCCAGTCGTCCTCCGCAAAACCCTAGCACTCAGGCTCCCCAAACCAACCTTCCCAGTCACGTCACCACCAAGCTCAAGAACCTGCAACAATCACTGGAAACAGGCCTCACTGGCTGCTGGTTAGCCTTTTCTCAGACCTCAAATAGGTAACTCCCACCAGTATGCAAACAAGGATTCACTTCAACCCTTTCCCCCCAACCCCAAGCCCACTGTTTGTTAAGAGTTCTACCAACCCAGCCCAGTGAAGGGAGTCAACCATTAAGTACCTACCCACCAACATCAAGCTCAGTTTATTCACAACCTTACTTAACCATCTATCACCCTGGGGGAAAAAAAAAAAAAAACCTTAGTACCCCCAGTTTGCAAATGAGTTAACAGCCCAGAGAGGGCAAGTCACTCGCCCACAGTCATCCAACCTCATCATGGGCTAACCCAGATCTGCCTGATCTCTAGGTTTGGGCTCTTCCCAACACACTTGTGCCTGGGGTCTTGCAAAAGAAATCCGTCCAACGTTTTAGTGGGGTTGAAACTGCCAGTAAATTGAGTAGAATACCGGGAGTACAGGGGGGCATATTCCACGACATTCATCAGATATCTACTGGGCATTAGCAGGCAGGTGGGGAGGCTGAGAATGAGCCTTCTGGTGTGGACCGTCTAGCCTGTCAAAAACAGAGCAGGTTGAAACAGCATTCTTGCTCCCTCGGCCTGTGACTCTCAACACCCAGCAGCCCATCAGTGATGTCAGAATGACTCCTGGCTCTCATCAAATGCCAGTTCACCCCAGCAACTCCAACCCTGGGGCAGCAACAAGCCGGCTACCTAGGCTGCAGGCCCTGGGCACATGACCTCCCTGGGAATGTGGGTAAACTGCCCTCTCTTCAGTGAGCCTGGAGGCCATGAACTTACAGCAGGCAGCAGAGGAAGACTCCACCCAATCCCTCCACCTTAAGCTCCTGGTTCTGCCCTACCTTCAGGCCTCAGTGGGAGGGCAGGGGGCAGGTATAGGTCTGCACTGTCTACCTCTGACAGCCATCAGAGACCTGAGGCCAGGCATACACTTCCTGTAAGAGAGACAGGTACACCCTGCGCCCTCAGACCTCAGCCTCCAGTGGGGGCCAGGCCCCCATGGATGGTGAGCTTGAGGAATCCCCACTGGCCTCAGCACCTCAGAAGTTTTCATTAAACACTCCCACTTGGCCAGGCCTAGGACAGAGCTGTTTGGTTTCAGCAACTCTGCTGGAATAATATGCATTACCAGCAATGCCAAGATCAATACACGGGCCTGACCGGTGGGGAGGGCTGCAGAGGTCATGATAAACAATGGAGTTTCTATTCAAGCCCTCCCACTTACACCCAGAAGGGAACGTCCACATTTGAGGGTTCAAGGGGGCACGGGGCTGCAGCTGAGCTCCTGTTTTCACCTGTGTTAGGTAGAGGCTCCTGGGCCCTAGTGCCCAGAGGGGAAGCCAGCGCTGCAGACAGGTTAACACTCACCTCTAAGGACGCAGGTGGAGCAAGCCACCCCTCTCCAGAGCTATGAGCAGTGAAATAAGGATTGTTACAGAAAGGACACGAGGGAGGGACTGCCTGATGGCAGCAGCCAGCACACTGCCATTTCTCCCTGCCCTGTCCTGGGACCATGCTAAATGGCCTCTGAAATTTTTTTAAAACTCCGTGTAACAAAACAATTTACAGAATGAAAGAGACATATCCGCCCCACTTAAATTCCTGACATTCTCCCCACAAAAATTAGTTTTCTGTTTTAATGGTCCCTTCTAGTCCTGGTTCACAGAAACACTTGATTTTTAATTATCACAGGCAGAGCAGGGAATTTATGTTCCCTTCTGACTCTGACCACTTCCCCACAGGGCCCCACAGAGCCTGCTTGTTGATCACTTTTATCCAAATGCTTCATTGTTACAGGTGATGATGCAGAAGCTCTGAGAGGGAAGTAACCACTCCACACAGCTGGAGGAGGGAGGACCTGGGCCTAGGGCCTCTGACTCCAGTCTCAGTGGCGATCACTTTCAATGGCTGTGTAATATTTCAAAGTGGTGGGGGGTTTTGTTGTTGTTTTTTTTTTTTTAAAGGAAAAAAGAAAACCACCACTGACTAGGTCTTTTCCCCTTATCTATTGGACCACCTTGAGATAAATTCTCAAGTGGAGTTACGGGAGCAAAGGAACATCCAAGTGTTTTTACGGTTGCCAGATGTATTATCAATGTGTTTTCCACAGGAGTAGACTGACGTGCTCAGCCACTTAGGGTACCCACATGCAGCATGCACAGCAGCGCTAAGAGAACTGTCTGCAGGAAAGAGTCAGATTAGGGAACCTCAGAAGTCCTGGGAGGACCAGGCCAGCAAGGGGTTAAGCAGAAAGGAGGCGGCTCTGGCGCGTTGCAGATGGGATCAGGCCGGGGCCAGCCCTTCCCATGCTGGCTTCCTGCGGGTGCCAGTCCAACTCCAAGAAACCCAAGGAGTTGCCTTTTTAGGCCATAATCGAGAGGACACAACCAGAGGCTAAATTAGGATTCTCAGGAAATGATGAAACTGAAAGTAAAGAGGTTGACCAAAAACCTCTGCTTTCAACCCAAAATGTCATTCCTCGATTATCTGCCTTCTCCCCTTACCCCTAAAGACCCATTTGGATCTATTACTCCTTCCTGTTTTCGGAAGGAACCCTTTTCTCTCCCCCGCTTCAATTGGTTCTCTTTTTGTTATACTTGTTTGTGTGTTTGTCAGGAAAAGCAACTGCCAGCCCCTTAAAGACAGAATTTATTGTACTAGGACAAATCAGTGGTCCAAACACAGTGAACTTTTCCATTCCTAGACAGTAGGATTTATGTAAGCCTTCCACGGACCAAGTTGTAGGCTTGAGCTTTCAAAGTCATCACAGTTCATCTGAAAGCTACCGTCTTAACTCATTGTAAAGTACTGCAGGCCTGCTACTAAGGTCTTCATTTTCTCAAGCCTCATAATCATTTCATAAGTGGTATGTTATCATAGGGCTTCCCAGTTGGTGCTAGTGGTAAATAATCCATCCCCAATGTGCAGGAGACATGGGTTTGCTCCCTGGGTCAGAAAGATCCCCTGGAGGAAGTCATGGCAACCTACTCCAGTATTCTTGCCTGGAGAATTGCATGGACAGAGGAGCCTGGTGGGCTACAGTCCATGGGGTCACAAAGAGTTGGACACGACTGAAGCAACTGAGCTCGCACGCATGCATGTCATCATAGTCATTCGATGGTGGGGGAAATGAGGTTGAGACAAGTCACAAAACCCAAGTTCAAACTCAGAGCCACTCAACAACAATGCCCTGCTCAGTTTGTACTCAGACTGCCCCCTCGGGCCAGCTCTCCAGGGAGAACGTGACCTGAGAACCCACCCTGGGGAAGCAAACCAGTAAAACAGACATTATGCCGACTCAAGGCTGCAAACCCCATCTCCCCCAACTTAAACTGGCGGAGCTAAAAGTAAGGTGAGGGCCTTGGGGGAGCCATTCAAGTTCTCTAAGCCAAGGTTCCCGGAGAAGGCAATGGCAAGCCACTCCAGTACTCTTGCCTGGAAAATCCCATGGATGGAGGAGCCTGGTGGGCTGCAGTCCATGGGGTCGCTAGGGGTCGGACACGACTGAGCGACTTCACTTTCACTTTTCACTTTCACACATTGGAGAAGGAAATGGCAACCCACTCCAGTGTTCTTGCCTGGAGAATCCCAGGGACAGGGGAGCCTGGTGGACTTCCATCTATGGGGTCACACAGAGTCGGACACGACTGAAGTGACTTAGCAGCAGCAGCAAGCCAAGGTTCCAGTTCAGAGGCCCAGGCAGCCTCAACCCAGACCAGAGCCCTGTTCAGCTTAGTCACCGGTATCTGCAAGCAGGCCCCTTGGATTTCTTTCAATCCCCACCCGCATCCCAGAGAACACAGGTAAACAGGCCCCTTCTTCTCCTTACAGCCACTGCTGAGTGAAAAGGTGCCTGAGTACCACTGTTAAGGAAGGGTCTGTGAAAGTAGCTGCTGAAATATAGAAATTTTCCAACCCAGGAGATTTAATTATTCAATCAACTAATACATACTGAGGCGCTACGTGCAAAAATATTGTGACAAAGGTGCAAAGGACCCAAGGAGCTTTAATGTAGTGAGATGACAGAACAGACGTGCACCACTCGGGACAGTGTCAATCTGAGACTTTATATAGAGTACAGAGTGGACAGAGAGCAAGCTCCTTGGTTTTCTCTCCCTTTCATTAACCAAGCACCAAATATGGGGAGCGTCGGAGATTCCACCAACTGTGGATCAAGACTCCGTGAAGGAAGACAGAGGAACAGCAACTTGTTTATAGGAAAGGAGAAAGAGGTAATTCATTGGAAAACTTGGAAGCCCAAGGGAGTTTCATGGAGGAGATAACATTCAAGTTGGATTGTGGAAGATGGGTAAAATATTGAAGGGGAAGGGGAGAGAAGGTCAGAAAGTATTCCAGGCCAAGGGAGAAGAAGGTGAACTATGAAATTATGTGACCACACGAGGCAGGGCTTCTCAGCCTCAGGACTGTGAACATTTTGCTGCGAGTGCTGTCCTGTGCATTGGAAGATGTTTAGTAGCATCTATGACCTCTACTCACTAAATGCCAGGGGCACTTGGTCCCCAGTTTTGACACCAAAGACATCTCCAGACATTGCCAAAGGTAGGGAGTGGTGGAGGGAGACTACCCCCAGTTGAGAACCACTGAGTTAAGGGATAAACATGAATACATGTTGCAACAGGGATCCAGACCTCTCCTTAGTAAATTTTCTCCCAGCTCTCAAGGGCACAAGTCAACTTTCCTTAAAACTGAAGTCCTCAGCAAAATGATTCCCAGGATCTAAACAATGACCATCATGGATGGCATCACCACCAAGGAAGGACGGTCCCTTTTAAAACACTGTAAATTAAGGGATATGACCATTACTGGACTGGACTGTAAAGATTCCTAAATGCCCAATTAAAAAAAGAAAAAAATCAGGCAAAGGAGGCTGATGTATCGATACCCCTCCTGGCAGGACACAGATCTCCCTTGGAGTCTCCAACATGGCAGCTCAGCCAGTGACTCATAATCAAAGCTCACCAGCATTGAGAGGCCCAGGTAATTAACGGAAGACAGGAAGCAGCCACGCTGGGGAGAGCTCCCAGGGCTGGGCCCGCTCACTCCATCACATCCTGGGAAAGCTACCAAATGCTATTTACTGGATAGTTTTGGCTAATCAGGATCAGTCCCAGGGATGATACCAGGGTGAATGTTTCCCACCTACCAGAGGGATATCTCCACCCGGAGGAGCCACAACCATCATCACACCTGAACTCTCCCCAAATCTGCACTCTTCTGGGTCTCCATTTCTGGCTAAGACGCTGGCCCTCTGGTCACCCAAGACAGTCACTGTAAACTCTTCCCTGGTGGATTAGCAGGCCCTCCGCCAACCTCATGGCCAGCACCCCTTGCTTCCAGACCAGGCCTGCCTCCCCTCCTTTCTGGGCTGTCATAGCCGCCTCCTTACTGGCTCTTCTTCCCCTGAGTCTTCTACCTCCTTCAAATCCAGCCTCCTCACTGCCTTCAGGATGACTCAGCAGCTCCATTTCTATGCATGCTCCTTTCTATTTTATTGATATTACTTTCCCGTTCAAAATAGTTCAAGACTTCCCCAGAATAAAATCTAATCATCTTTGCACAGTGAGTAGACCCCTTGTTATCCCCGTTAATCTCCCCCATGCTCCCAGACCTTCTTCCCCCATCTGCCCTTTCTTTCTCACTCAGCCTAAGCCATTCCCAGCTCCTCAGAAACAATTTCTACACATGCCACTGGGCTTATGCCTCCAGGCCTTTGAAGAAGAGGTGCCCTCTGCACCAGGAACCCTCTCTCAAATAGCTCCACGCTCCATTCTCTGCTGAGAAAGACTTCCCTCATGCCCCTCCCCTCTGGGCTCTGTCCCTGTCTCCACTGCAGTAATCCAGCAGCTGGACCGTCAAGAGGACAGGGGCCAGTTCTCATTCATCTCAATTTCAAACAGCACAAGGCCCGACTCTGGGCAGGCGCTCAATTAAAGTTTCCAGAATGAATGAACATGAAACAAGGTGAAGAGGAGGCAGGAGTAATGGGGAAGGTTTCAAGGAGGCCGGAGAATCCCCTTGAGCTGTGCAAAGAAGCCATAGAGTAAGAGAACTGAAGTGACAGGGAAAGCCAAACTGAAAGCACACATCAGGGTCACAGGCACCTAATTTGTTACAAAACCCAAGCCATCGGTGGACTAATTTTTATATTCTCCCCAAACAAAAAGGGAAAGAAAGCGTATCAGGGCTTTCAGTCCACAAAGAGTACTGAAGCTAAGTTATTGGTCCCCAAGAAGCTCTGCATGCGGCTGAATAAACCATCACAGTTTTCTGGAACCACCTAGCACCCTCTGATTAACCAAGGTGGAGGTGCCTACCATCTACCACCAGATGTAGCAGAAAGGACCTCAGTTGGAGTGGCGTGGCTTCTGCCCTCATGGGGACCCAGGAAAAGGCCTGAGTCACCCTGCCTGCCTCTCTTGGCCCTCGGTCTGCATCCGCTGAGCAAGCGCTGTAGGCACGTTCTCTGGTACCAATTCAGAACACAGAAAGGACTTGGAGAAACCACTGCCACGCAGGGTACCAACTCTGCAGATCCTGAGATAAGTGTTTGTAATGCACTGTGATGGGATGCAGTGGAATGGGCACGAACTTGGAGCCAGATAGCCCTGGGTCTGAATCCTCCAGTTGTCACTCCTGTGATCTTGAAGCTGTGAACACCTCAACTTCCTCACTTTAGAAAGAGAAAAAAAAAAAACACTGACCATGGACAATTGGAGGAACTGTAACTCAACTTCCCAACAAAGAAAACACTCTGACACTTACTAGGAACTCCCCTCCTAACTCCTCTATCTTGTCCTCTTGATCTGATTAATCCTAATCCTTCCTGGAAAGATATCCAGGGCTTACAAAAACCTCCCAGAAGCTTGGTGACTCTCTCTGGGTTACTAGTCCACAGAGAACAACGTAGTCCAATCTGCTGACCCCCAGAGACTGCACAAGCGGACAAGGCAAGGTGGAAATGCTCTATCCCACAGCCCTCCTGCTGAGAGGCACTGGACACCCAGATTCTGAGATGCCTGCAATTAGGAAGCCCACTGCATTTTGTCCCCTCAAGCTTTGTTGTTATTGCTATTGTTGTTTAGTCCCATATCCTTCAAGAAAAATATGTCTCAGTGCTGGTCTGTGATATGCTGGTCTGGTGGGATGTGTGCACGAGGCAGATGGCAGAAGAGCTGGCCTTTGAGTCTGGTGTGGCGCTGACCAGCTGGGTATGACGCTGTGCACATCACTTGCTGGGCGGCGGTGATCAGGCTCAAACAAGATAATGGACACAGAAACAGGGTGATTCAGCCTCTCTGCCGCCCAGAGCCACCCTCACAGCAGCCCCCCACCCTGAGGTGCTTGCTCAGTCTCCCCAGGCTATGAAGGGGGGAGGGGATCCTCCCCACCCCACCTCAGGAATGTTGTTTGCTTACAGAAGAAGCCGGGACTTGTTTCCATTAGCAGTATTCCAACCCAGGCCTGTGTTGATGCTCAGCAGATAAGAAAACCAGACCAGAGACAGGCCAGAGAGGAATTTAGTACCAGAGCCCAGAGAACCCTCCCCCTTTGACCTTCTCTCCTCAGAGGCCATCTGGAGGGGCTTCCCAGGACTCTTGAGTTCTCCAAGACGCAGGGCCTGCACCCAAGGGACCCAAAACCTCAAGAGTGACACCAGAAAGGAGTATGTAGATGCCCTCCTCCTACGTGAGGAATAGGGGGTGGGGGCAGGGGGGTGTGGGAGGGAGTAGAGATTGGCAGTGGGGGCAGGGTGGATGCACAGCTGCTCACCAGTATCTTATCAGCCACTGAGGATTGTGGACTTTATTCTAGGGCAAGGGGAGGCAGGAGAGGGTGACATCATCAGATTTGTATTTTAAAGAGATCACCATCCCTGACCTCCATTTAAGAGGGCAGCAAGAGAAGTCAGCAGTTGAAAAAATACCATGGACCAGCCAGGAGGGGGGCTTCCAACCTGAGAGAAGAAATAGTTCTACGACAAGACTGGGGAGAAAGGGATCCCAGGCCACATAAGGGGGACAAAGAGAGGTAGACCTCACCCTGTGAGCTACCACTTGGAACAGCCCGGCTCAGCGGGGACCTTGGCAGCCCTGCCCAGCTCCATCAGTTCCTCCTAAGTGAGAAGTGGCCCAGCATCCCATGAACTCTGCGGTCAGTGTTACCAAAGTATCTTGGGCATAGATCTGTATCAGGTGTCACGGAGACCAAGGCACCCAGGTGAGTCTCCTCCACTGAGATACCATCCTGTCCTCAGGGCCACGAGGTACATTTTTAATGAATGAATCAAGCAGCTAATCAGGGCAGAAGCAGTTAGTGCTTAAAGACAACTCCACTGTTAAGAATTCCAGGGACTGCCCTGGTGGTCCAGTGGCTAAGACTCCAAGTGCTCAATGCAAAGGTCCTGGGTTTGATCCCACATCAGTTCAGTTCAGTTCAGTTGCTCATGCTGCAACTTAAATAAAACAAGAATTTCCCCCATTCAGAATGACAGCTCTTCTCACCTAAAGAGAAAGATCCCCATGGCCTTTAGAGCTTAACCAACTCCCTCAACCAATGTCTCCATCTTTCCAGCCCCATCTGTCTTGTCCCCTGCCAGACACTCATTCTAACCATGGCTCCCCAAAGGACAGTCTTCGCACCATCACGACCCTCCACTCACCCAAGCAGCCTTTCCTAACACTCATACATTACTGCTCTTTCTCCTCTCCCCAGGCCTGCTCAGGCACAGCCTGCCTTATTCTGGAACTGCCAGATCCTCTCTCTGCCTGCCCCTGTCATCCCCGGAACTCCTTCAGGTGCTGAATGAACCCAGGGTTCAGAGAGAGAGTCCTCCTCAGTCAGTCGACGCTTGTGGACATGACCTTGACTGTTGAGAAGGCTTGGGTTTACAGTCCACATTGTGTCTTCCGGAACCCGGCTGTCCAGGAGAATAACCATTCCCTCCTAAGCCCTTCTGTCTGGTGTCAAGGGAGGGGAGCCTACACATCAGCAATGTAGCTCTCACTCAAAGGTAAGAGGCTGGGCGCACACGCTGCTGGGTAAGTCATCAGCACTGGACCTTAACTCTGCTTTTAATTGATTCAATATTTTGTGTAGTGAGATCACACATGAGCCTCTCCTGCTCGGTAATGAACTTCTATTTGGCTGCCCAGGAGAAACTTCAGAGAAGTTGTTCTAGACATGGGGGTGGGGTCCCCTCCCAAACAGCAAGGTGCAAGTGACACCCCTAGACATGCCCCTAAGTTTGACAAGGTTGACAGAATTGCCTGGCCTGCTTCCGTCAGGAACTGTGCACGGAACACACCACCCTGCCCTCCTGCGGACAGCATCTCTGAGCCTTGAGAGCTCCCCACTCACACGAGGGGCAACTCTGACCTTCAGATTCCTGCAGTGAAGTTATTCCTTCCCTTTGGTTCTGCTGATGATAGCATGGTTTTTCTTTCCCCAAGCCTGCGAGCACAGTTTGCTGAAACCCAACACAGAAAAATAACCATACTGAGAAGATGTAATTATACACCCGCAGTCTCAATGGGAAAGTGCAGGCTGGATTCTGGAGCCCACATCAGCAACAGCTGAGAAGCCCAACCGGAGATCAGAAACACAAGACAATTCTGAAGACCACTCAATCCAGGACCCACCAGGCCTTCGGCAGCTTGTTATTCTGATTGATGTTTAAATGGCACCAAAAACAAACAAAATCCCTGAATATCACAGCCTCTACTACCAACAGCCATCCTGATCCCACTGCTGCCAGGCTCAGAGCTCTAAGGCCACGATGGGTCCCAGGCACCCCTGGGTCCCTGATGACCAATCTGCGTAGATGCTGGGTAACCCCTGATGAACTTTAGGAATGGGGAAGGTTCCAGTCTCCCAAAAGGTCCAAACTCCAAGGACCAAGCCCAACTGACTCTCTGCCACCCATTCTTAAAGTGCCTAAGGACAACCCCAGTAACCCTACATCTTTTCCAAACCTCAGTGACTTTCTTAGATGAGGCAGGAAAGGCCCACAATGAGCCGATTTGTGGCCGTTCAGGGTCATATCAACGTCCTCATTCTTCTCCATCGCCCTTCCAGCTAAATCTGATGTACACTAATCTCCATGCTGTTTCTAAGAGACACATGACTGGTCAACAGCTATCTTCCTGAATTGATCAGGCGGTCACTTAAGACTCCGAGAGAGACCTTCCAAATGGTTAATAACTTATTCATGACCTTTATGAGGAAGGCATCTTAGAAAGAATCAGACTCAGGAGGCAGCCAGACTGGCCAGGGAAATACAGATCCATCGCTTTACTAACAGGACAAACTGGGCCAGGCCGACAGGGCCCCTGGGCCTCGGTTTTTCTGTAAACTGGAGATGCCGTGAGCTGCCCCAAAGGACAGGAGGGATCCCCCAGCGGAGCGAGCTGACAGCCCACAGCCCCAACTCTGCGATGCAGTCAGAGCCCAGCTCGACTCCCAGGACTACTGTGAGGACCCAAATGAACTAAGGCAGGAGTGGTGCTTGGTGGCGCCCCAGGCCTGCTGGCTCCCCGCCCACAGTCTTGCCTCTTCTCTCATGGAGTCGGTGTCGCTGAGCTCGCTCATAATGAGTCAGTCATAAGCACTGCCCTCACAGAGCCCACTTTGGAGGGGTTTGAAGTCACATCCTGCCTCGCCTCACTCGACATGATTTATTCCACCCCAGGAATGCAGCTCATTTCCCAGAATTTTGTAAAGAACTTTAGTTAAAGAGTTTGTTCTTGCAGGGAGCTCCACTTACGGCTCAGCTGTGGAGGGGTGGGAACCTCAGCTCTGCTCAGACCTAAGGGTGGGAACCACACCCATAGTCAGCGCTGAAAGACTGCCCCTCCAAAGGAGCATCTCATCCTTGGGGCGCCATTTTTATTTTTTTAATCTCAAGCCACAATAGAAAAGAATTAATTTAGAAGTTTTATCATAAATATGCAAATGTGTCAAACTAAAGCTTCACAAAATTATGCATACACCCTAGGCACTCTGATATTTTACATTCGAATCTATTTAATTTCTAAGACTACTGGTTGCCACCAATAAGCTCAGGACCCACCAGTGAGTCTCAGTTGATAGCCTGAAAAACACCCATCTGACTAGCCTGAAAAACACCCATCTGACTCAGCCTTCGCTGGGTAGATGAGTCTCAGACTTAGCTAGCAGCTTGCCCAAGATCACACAATGAAGTTCACAAGGAGAAGTTCAAGTCCAAAGCCAAAGCAAGGTTCTGCGGCTGTCAAACCTCAGGCAGGTAAGACGGCAGCTGTAGCAGCCCAGTCACCTGACATGGATTGGACATTTGGTCTCCCGCTGCTCCCATCCTTTGATCCAGACAACCTCAGTAAAGCCATAGCAGGTATCCTAAGGCCTCTGCTGCATTCCCTGCTCCCCATCATCTCCCTTAAAAAAGAAAGAGGCTGACACTCAGGGAGATGAAGTGACCTGACTGGATCTGGAGGTTTAGAAAATGTCCTTTGAGGACCTGGAGTCTGGTTGAAAGATCACAAGGACAGAAAGAAAGAGCCCAGTTTCCTCTGTATGCAGAGTCCACAACTGGTAATCCACTACCTTCGAAACCTCACCACTCAAAGCTCAAGGCCTGGCCCCACAAGGAAGAGACACCCAGAAGCGCTATGATATTAAGGGCTTAATAAAGATCAGAGGGGAGAGGAAGGCCACTGCCCCCGGAAAGTGCTCTGCACACATTACATCTTAGGACAGTGTCACGTAATCCCATAGTGAGCAGACCCTCCTGCCTGAGCGCACGTGCATGTGTGTGTATAAACAGATATGCAGAGACATATGTTTATACACACACACACTCTATAAACAGGAAACCCAGAGTCCCCATCTCTCTAGATCAGTGGTTCTGAACACTTTCAGCCATCAAAGACCCCTTTGAGAATTGCTTGAAGGCCATGAACCCTTTGTGTACCATCTTAGAGGTACACCTACAGAGACCCTCAAGCACAGTCCTGGGACTTTTAGGAGCCCCCTGGTTACCAGCTCAAAGGCAAAGGGGCATTGGAGTGGCCTCCTTCTCCACCAAGGCAATGTGAACTTATTTGAAGGGATTTTCTTCCTTCCTTTTCCTCCAGAAGGTTAAAAAGAGGTCCAAGGAAACAGAGCCGTGGTCAGGACGACCCATGAGTGAGAGTCCGCATGGGAAGCAGAGGACCTGGGGTGGTGGGGGCAGGAGGCCATCTCCCCGGGGTGCTCTCATCACTCTCAACAGCAGAAGCAAACAATCCAGAACGGAACAGCAAACTCTCTCTCTTCTCTGTCTGCATCCCTTGGGCCTGTTTTGCACTGAGCCAGCCATGTGCCAGCCCTGGGCACACCGGCTGCAGGGCAGGCAGAGTCACACTCTCCAGAGAAGCCAGGATGGACAAGCAGCATTCCAGGGCCTGTAGCCTCCCCAGAGGAAACAACCCAAACAGGAGCCATGCACAGGATGAAGATAAAACCTGCATATTTCACACTTTACACAAAAATCAACTAACAGTTCCTAGAGCAGGTTATGGTAGCATCTGTGTCTCAAAGTCTGGCCGGTATGAACAGGCAGCCTGGCTGCAGGGATGGCCCACCACATCCGTCACCAGAAACCTAGGCGCTGCTTATTTTACCACTTGCCAAGAATCACTGCTTTGCCTGGGCCACAAGCTGGGCCTAGGGGAGCCAATGCTGGTGAGAGAACTAGCTGCAGCCCCTACCTTAGGGAGAAGCCAGCTTCAGTCACCCCAGCCGGCCCAGGGCGGAGCCTCCCCTACCCCCATGCAGACATGAGCATGCGTGCGCTCACTCACACACACGCACACACACGCACAGGCACATACACACACACACACGGATCAGCGCAGGGTAGGACACTTCAGGCCAACCTGGATGTGGCCACTGGAGTCTCCATATCCAGGGACCCCAGGAACGTAATTTCACCATTCTGCAGTTCCCTTTCTTCGTCTGTACAATGGGAATCACAAAGCCCATGGCATAGAACCGTGCTTCTCACGGTAGACCTCACGACCACACACGACAACCCGGACCTGGAGGCAGGTTCCATGAGTGTCCTGTTTTGCAAAGGCAAAGCCCGGGAGATTTCAGTGACTTGCTCCAGGGCCCAGGAAGTAGTAGCTGTTGGTGCGCCAGAGCAGCCAGCAACGTTGGTAAGAAGATCTGGTGACCAGCAGTGAGTGATGGGTCAGGAACAGGAGGGAGCCTGGGATGACCCACAGTCTTCCGTGCCCTCCAGAACCTCCAGAAGCAAAGCAGCAGACACAGTCCTCCTGGCTGCTACTGAGCCCCTGTGCCCAACCCCTTGCAAACTCCTTTAACCCGATTTATCTACAATGAGTGTGTTGGGAGGAGGGTTTCTCCCCCAGCCTCTCCCAGCTGTCCCCGGAGGATCCCACTGAGGAGGCAAGAATTTAACGCGCTTCCCGACCACCACAACCAGTGTGGAATGTCCTGGGTCCAAGAGCACAAAGGCCGCCTGCTAAAGCCCTGGAAAGGCCTAGAATCCTGCCCCAGCCCCTGATCCCTGATCCTTGATCAGGTCCAAAACGGAGTATCACATTCTTCAGATTCTTGTCTGAAAGCCAGAAAGGCGGGCGCGCGGGCGGGGGTGGGGGGGCTCTCTGCTATTTCAACCTAAGGATAATTAAAGCCTGCAACTTCCTTTAAAGGGGAAGAGAATCACCATTTCTCAGCTTCTAACACACGAATCTGTCTCAGGTGTGCAGGGAAGAAGGTTGGAGGTGTGAAGCCACAACGAGGATAGGGCCTGATGAATTCCACCGTGCTTGGCGGCCAGTAATTAATCCCATGATGAGGCATTCTTCATGAGCACTTGGCAAGGCGCAGCTACCTCCTCCTCACCCTGGCAAGAACAGGAGACGGTTGGTGGGTGGCAGGCCCAGCTCTGGGCAGAAGGCAGGCTGAGAATAGCAAGCTGATGGGCTCGGAGGCGGCCAGGAGATGGCTAGGAGGTGGTAGCAGTGCTGGAGGGCTGAGGGGGAAGCAGCTATGGATCCGTACAGAAGCCAGGCTGTGCCCAGGCCACACACTGGCCACCCACCCCAACCTGCTGCCCTTGGCCCTGCCTTAGAGGGAGCAGGGGTAGTTGTTCTTTACACCTGACACCAGAAGCCAGGGAGTCGCCAGGCCGACAGCCACTGTATACAAAAGCCTGAAGTCTACAAGCCCCTAGCTTCACAAACACTTACAGGGTCAAGTAGGACGACAGGGCAGGAAAGGCAATGGAAGCAGACATAGAAAATGACTGGTCTGAAAATTAGAGGAGCAGGGAGAGGACTTGGCATCTCTCACCTGCTGCCTGGGTCAAGGCACTTAGTTTCTCTGAGCCTCAATTTCCCCAGCTCTAAAATGGCAACAATAACCTCAGATATGCAGATGACAACACCCTTATGTCAGAAAGCGAAGAGGAACTAAGAGGAGAGTGAAAAAGTTGGCTTGAAACTCAACATTCAAAAACTAAGATCATGGCATCCGGTCCCATCACTTCATGGCAAATAGATGGGGAAATAATGGAAACAGTGACAGACTGTTTTCCTGGGCTCCAAAAATCACTGTAAATGACTGCAGCCATGAAATTAAAAGACATTTGCCCCTTGGAAGCTATGACAAAACCTAGACAGCAGATTAAAAAGCAAAGACATTGCCAACAAAGGTCCATCTAGTCAAAGCTATGTTTTTTCCGGTAGTCATGTATGGATGTGAGAGTTAGACCATAAAAAAGGCTGAATGTCAAAGAATTGATGCTTTTGAACTGTGGTGCTTGAGAAGACTCTTGAGAGTCCCTTGGACTGAAAGGAGATCAAACCAGTCAATCCTAAAGGAAATCAATCCTGAATATTAATTGGGAGGACTGATGCTGAGGCTGAAGCTCCAATACTTTGGAAGAGGTAACTCACTAGACAAGACCCTGACACTGGGAAAGACTGATGGCGAGAGGAAAAGGGGATGACAGGATGAGATGGTTGGATGGCATCACTGACTCAATGGACAGGAGTTTGAGCAAGCTCCGGGAGATGGTGAAGGACAGGGAAGCCTGGTGTGCTGCAGTCCATGGGGTCACAAAGAGCTGGACACTATTGAGCAACTGAACAACAACAAAATGGGAACATTAATACCATCACTTTGGTGGGATTGGGAGACTTCAAATGCAATAACCCGAGTGTGACTTCAACCTTCATAGTGATTAAAAAAAAAAAAAAAAAGATTTGGGGCTTCCCTGGTGGTCCAGTAGAAGTTGGTTCACATTCCCAACTCAGGGAGTCTGGGTTTGATCCCTAGTTGGGAAACTAGATCCAACATGCTGCCACTAAGACCCAGCACAACCAAACAAATAAATAATAAATAAACACCTTTTTAAAAAATAGATGAAAATTGGTTTGTTAAAATGGACAAAATGAAAGACATCCAGCTGTTTCTTGGGCATGTACTAAGTGCTTATCATGGGCCACGTGCAGTGTTAAGGGTCCCAGTGGCAACTCCTCTAACAGAGTCAGGGACATCAGCAAGTATGGTCAAGACGGGCTAAGACGGAGACCAGCGCGGGGAGGCAGGGGAACTGCCAGAGCAAGGGAAGCTTTCCTGGCAGCCATCGACACTCTGGCCAGCAACTGGGACTCTAGATTTATAGTTCTGCACCAGTTTGCCACAAGCCTTTCCCCTTCCTCACATAAAAGCAGTGTTTATGCTCATCGGAGGGGAGGCCATCTCCAAGAACGCTTGGTCCACGAGAAGGGGTGGGGGTGGGGGGAGACAGTGTGCCATCACTCATAAGGCAGAGAGACCTAGAAACTGGTCTATCCCCGGTCCGTTCCGTGGGCCCGGTTACTGAAGCACTTTGATGACAATGAGTGGTACTCAAGAGAAGAGAGGATGGAAGCGGACAGAAGAAAAAGGGAAGGCAGGAAAGGGTATGGGGACACATTTACTGGGGTCCCCCACAAATCAGACAGTGCACAGAGTGCCTTCTACACTTAGCTGCCCAAAGGACACCAAGAGGTGGGCTTATCAGTATTAACTAGATTTTACAGATGAGCAAACTGGGGTTCAGCAGTTAAAGAAACAACTGGTAAAGCAGAGAAAAGTCTTGAGTCTCCATCAGTGGGTCCCTAGGATAGACAGGCCGCCTCCAACACACGCACTCCCACTCCCTTCTCCCCTCTTATGGACTGTTCTGTGCCCTCCCCCCAAATTCACCTGTTCCAGCCTTAACCCCCAGGACCTCAGAACATGGTTGTATTTGGAGAGAGGGTCAGTAAGAGTGGGCCCTAATCCAATCTGACTAGTGTCCTATGAAGAGGAGGAGGTTCAGACACAGGGACACAGCAGGGATGAGGGCGGCTGACTGCAAGCCAAGAAGAGAGACCTCAGTGGAAACCAACCCTACGGGCACTTTGATCTTGAACTTCCAGCCTCTGGAACTGTGAGAAGTAAATTTCTGTTGTTTAAGTGGCCTGGTCTGTGATTCTTCCTACATGCCTTCACCTGATCACCATTCTCCATAGCATAATGACCTGCCACAGTGAGCCTGTCTGTCTGGCTGCCATCTGCTTTTCCCCACTGGAATGTCAAAGGCAGGCTTTGGTTACTTCTATCCAATCATGTATCCACAGAACCGAAACAGTCTCCAGCACACAGCCAGCATTTGATACATATTTAATGAATAAATAAATTGAGTAAAAATGGGATTTAAACCCAGCTGCTGCTTCTAGAGTTGCCCACTCCCTTCCCCATGCCCCACTGCCGCCTACTGCTTTATCTAATTCTCTATTCCTGTGCCCAACTCTCCTCCTCCAACATAAAAGGCAGTAAGTAATTTAAAATAGTATAAATTCAAAGATAATCTCTAGCCTATAATCACTACCAAACAGTAGTGTAAACTAGGTGACAGGAGATGTAAAAAAGATACACAATGGACCTCATCTCAACCACTAGAGAACATTATAATCTACTAAGAGCCGAAATCCCCAGCTAATGTGTTGTTCTTATTAGTAATTTTAAGTCAATATGTAAAAAATAAGGTTAGGTTAGGTTTAGTTTGTTTTTGGTTTTTTGAGTGTGTATTTAATGGTGGGGGAGGTGGCAGGGAGGGGGGGAGGTGACAGGGAGGGAGGGAGGGAACTGAGGACGACAGAGCTCTTCCACTCAAACCTCAACCCTGCAGACCTGGTACTGATCCAAAACCCCACGTCAGCCTGGAGTGCGGCCCCGATGAGGTTGGCAAAACCTGAAACAGGACCACAGAAGTGTCCAAGTGACCACGTCCCACCGTGGCCTTCTCACTCCCCAGGCAGGAGGTTCTTTTGCTGCTCTCTAGGAAGATAGCAGAATTCCTGCCAAGCGGCTCCCTTGAGCTGGGAGCTGGGGCTGGGGGGAACCAGGACAGCAAAGAGATGGAAAGAGTGAAGAAATGGCAGCAAGGAAGTCATTTATCTGGAATGAAAGAGAATGCCAGAGCAAAGACACAGCATTCCAGCTTCCAGGCCCTTGACCACCCATCTTCTCCTCTTGCACGGAGCCCCAAATAAGTCCTTCACAGTTGTAAACATCTTCCTGCTCACAAGCAGCCACTGGGATTCTGAAACTTCCTCTTTACAACAAAACTACACTGTTGCAACTTGTTGCTGCAACTTGGTCCTTCCCCAGAGGCAGGAGCCGCAGCAGAGCCCAGGTGCCCTGCCTGGCTTTGGACAGTTCACAGACATCTCACCCCACCCTCACTGCCCCCAGCCTCAGCTGCCTGCCACTCATGGTCACCAGGGGCTAGTCCCCAGTCTCTCTGCTGACAAGGTTCCTTGGAGGCTCTGTCCCTCAGTCTTCCCCATCCCACCCCACCTCCTCATGCCTCTTCTGGCCCAGACCTGTATGAACCACTCAGGGAGTGGGTGGGACATGAAGATATTCCTCCAGTGAGCCCAGAAAGCTTTCCCAAGTCCAAGTTCCTGTGCTTTCTCACTGCTGATGACAAAGTGGTTTTACCTGTTTTTCATCAACTCAACCCGGGCGTGTAAGCAGCCACTTTCTCCCATGCTCACCCCCATCACAACCCATAACAGCCAAGTGAAGTGATTCTCCCCTGGGCGTAGACTGTGAGCCCCTTGAGGGCAGGGCCTGGAATGTCTCATCCTAGGCACCCAGCAGTTTCTTTCCTAAAACAGATGCTCAGGATACATTTACTGAATGAATGAATTTCCAAGAGACCCAATAAAACCCATGGAACTTTCTGGCAAAGTCAGTAATGGTTCTTTCCCACAGTGGACCATAACATAGCCATTAAAATAATAATTGTGGAGCCTGTTGCAACATAGGAAACTTTATATTACAGCACTGAGTAAGTTAGAACACATGACAATATCTAATTTAATATTTAATTTTAGTATTTAATTTTGCAAAGTATGCATGTCTATGGACAGGAAACCCAGAAAGATGCAAAGGGTGGATAGGGTGAGGGGCAAATTTGTTTCTTGCTAGTTTTGCTGTTATATTATTTGCGCTATGAACAAACCTCCACCCCCTTTACTTTTCCTTTAAAAAAAGAACTGATTCCAGTAACAATTATGTCTCTCTCAACACTCCATGAAAAAAATCTCATCCCAAGTCCTTCAGCTGGCTGACCACATAACCAGAGGGCACGGGCATTATTCCCAGCAGGCGTCCAGAGGTTAAGGCCCTGGGAGTAGAATCCTGTACCCCCACATTTCCCAGGAAATGGCACAAGGGAGCAAGCCTTATTGGGCTATTTGGTCTGCTTAAGGGGCTTCGAGATGGGGCTGGGGCCCAGAGCCACTTAAACGAGGAAAGGAAATCTCTTACTAGCCCAGAGTGACTCAGAGGGACTTGGTGACCTGAATCACCCTTGTACAAAGCTCCGCTGAAGTCTGAGCAACTGTACAAGGTCCCAGCCCTGTTCCCTGGACATGCTGTGCCACGTCCCCACCTTGCAAACCAGCTCAGATGCCACCTTCTGCAGGAAGCCTTCTCAGATCCCCTGGGCCCGCAGCATTCTAGTGGGACACTAAGAGCTCCTGGAAACAAGAGTCCCTGATTCCTTCCCCTCCTTATTTCCAGAGCCCAGTCAAGCACCCAGCACACACTGTAAAGCTCTGAGTGGTTACCAAATGAGTAGACAGACAGACACATGAAGCAGGAAGGAATGCACTCTGCAAGTGAACTGAGGTCAAGAAGCACCCACTATGAAGATGGTGGCAGGCTCTCTGGCTGGCTGGCTCCCAGCGACCACCCAGGGCCCCTCCAATGGCAGGCAGGTGCAGCAGCCGGGGATCACTACACACACTTGAAAAATGGCCGGTTGAGGTTAAAGGTGAAGTCAGTGACCAAGGCGACACTATCAACCTCGTTCCAACCAGCCAACTGCACTACGGATGAGGAGCCCGGTTCTGCCGCAGCTCCAAAAGTTCTGCTCCTATCATTAGTTCTTGGCCACAGGTGAGGGAGGAGGCTTGGGAACCAGTCCAACCCCTCACTGTCAAGTGACAACAAGCAAGCCCAGGAGTGAAGGGCATCTGCAAGGTCACACAGGGGTCAGAGCACATGAGTGTGAATCAGGCTCAGTCTCCTCATCTGTAAAATGGGGGCAAACTTTCTGCCTCCCAGAAATGAGGGAAGAATTAAATAAGAGAATCATGTAAAAACGCTAACACAGTACCGGGTACATAACAAGTGGCCAATAAAACTTAACTCATTATTACTATTATTGGTAGAGCTGGGACTTCAGCCCAGATCCTGATTCCCAGCCAGCGCCCTCCCACCAGAGCTCCTTCCTTCCTTTCCCATCTTCCCTCCTCCCCATCAGGCAATTCTAGCCTCCAGGAAGCTCAAGATGCCCAGATATCCCCACTCACTCAAGGTGACACAAGCCGCCTCATGTCCCAAGTTTCTGTCCCCGTGTCCCAACTCCCTAGTAGAGAGTTAGGCTTCTGAGCCAGAGGCAGGCTCTCTGCTCTTGTTCCCACTAAAGCCCAGCAGATCCAGCACAGCGCAGGTCATGCAGCAGGAAGGAGTCCAAGGTGTCTTTGATGATTGACTTGGCCAAGAAATTTGGGATCAATACCCAATAGCTGACTCTTCAATATTAAAAAATAGACAAAAACTTTAAAAGAGCTCTCTGCAACAAGAAAAAAAAGAAAAAGAGCTCCCTGCTACCAACTTTTCTATCCCAGGAATTTTCAGGTAAGTACTGAGCACCCGCCTTTTGTGAGACAGAGAGATCACTAAGTGGCATTCTAGAGCTTCGGCTGCCCAGGCCTTCACATCCCAAGCTTACAGGTAAGTACCAGTGAGACTTGAACCCCACTCATGCAGCAAGGATGAGGGGTCAAGTCCATGCTGGGTGCTGGCGAGGACTTGGGGATAAAGAGATGAAACAAGATCCTAGTTCTGACCTGCCAGTTCAGCCTTCGCCCCCATTTCAGCCCAGTTAGATTAAGTCACCCAAATGGTTCCAAACGCCTCTTTATGTTTATCAGACAGGAAGCTGACTTCTCCAGCCCAGGGCCTTATGCAAAACACAGGAAACTCAGTGGCTTTTGAACACCAGACAACTTGAAATAAAGGTGTCTTGGCAGCCTTGTAACAGCCTTTTTTTAAATGCTTAAACCGGTTCAGATTTGCGTCACCAGCTGAACTGTGTGATCTGGGAAGAAGAATGCAAAGGTCATAGGCTTGGAAAATAGGTTCCTCAGTCATCTCACCATGCCTTATCATTAAGGGACAGGCTTAATTTAAAATGTTTAAAACCTGAACATACATCTCCTACCACCCAAAGACAGAGGATGTTGGTGACAACCTGGAAAGGGGAGGAAGAGAAGGACAAGAACTAAGCCACTTGGTGTGTGTTTCTATGCAAGTTACAACAAGCTATAAAAGAGGCATCTCCGTGTGGTCAACAAGGAAGCTGAGACTCCAGCCTAATAGCAAGAGCAAAGGCAGGGGTCTGGTCCCAGCTCTACCAGAGCCCAAAGCCCTGGTGTGGTTCCCTCTACATGGGTTTTGTATCAAAAATACAACTAATCAATCACCCAAGACCTTAAGTGCCTTACAATTGCTAGAAACCAGCACTGGCTGCAGGGCAGTGGAGAGCCGATGTGGCTCTGAGTGGCCCGCCCGCCGCCTGGCACTGCCCCATGTGAAATATTGAGTTTTGAGACGCAGGAACTCCCAGCCCAAGTGGAACTGTCCAACTGGAAGAAGTTCAGAAAAACTCAAACCACTTCCCACCCCATTTCTGAACCCCTGGGCCCCTCACCCCTTCAGCCCCCAAAAGAAAATGATTAAGGGTGTGGAAGAACAGACTTAAGGAAAGATGAAAGGAGCTAAGTACGTTTTGCTGGGCTGAACAGTGTGTTAAGGCGAGGAAAGGCATGGTAACAGCTCAGAAACACTTTTAAATGAGGCCATGTGATTCTGAAAGGCACTGTGGTTGCGGGAAACCAGGGGCCAGAGCTTTCTACCAACTCAGAGTGAGTTTGACTCAACCCTCTCATGGGCAGGGGCGCAGCAGTGGGAGGAGTGAAAATTACAATATCCCTATGATCCCTTCTGAGCTTCCCAGCGGGCTCAGTGGTAAAGAATTTGCCTGCCAATGTAGGAAACACAGGTTCGATCCCTGGCTGGGGAAGATCCCCCGGAGAAGGAAGTGGCAACCCTCTCCAGTATTCTTGCCTGGAAAATCCCATGGACAGAGGAGCCTAGTGGGCTATGGTCCATGGGGTGGCAGAGTCAGACACGACTATGCAACTGAGCACATATACACAGGATCCCTTCCATCTCATACACTCTACAATCCTAAGTAAATTCACTAGGGAGGATTGTACTGTCGCTGCTGATTTCTCTTTTTTTTTTTTTTTGGCGTATGGGATCTTAGTTGCTGGATCAGGGATGGAACCTGTGCCCCTGCAGTGGCAGTCTGGACCACTGGACCGCCAGAGAAGTCCCCGTTGATTTTTCTTTTAAGCTGGGCATCATTCAGAATTAGAGTTAAATGAAAGAAAAAGGAAACATGAGATGGAAGTTCCCAAAATAACGTCCATGGAGGTAAGATAGGAACTCACCTCGCAGAGGACCCCTTTCCTCTGGGCAGCAGGGTAAGAACCATAAGGACCAAGAGGCACCAAGGAAGTGAGAGGCACCCTGACAGGCTCCAAGGACCAAGGAAGCGAGGGGAGGGGAGGAGAAGCTCAAGAGCACTTCAACTTCCCTGCAGGCTGCAGCCCCACCTGCCCAGGCAGGAAGCCACACCCTTCAGTGGCAACTTCCAGAAGACCCTGCAAGGGTCTCTCCAGCCACAGAGGAAGGCTTCCCCACCCAGGACTGCAGATGAAGGCAGCTGCTGAGGGCAATGTCATAAGAACTCCCTAGATGGCCTGGCCCTCAGTCAAAGGTTGGCCAGGAGCCTTTTCTGGGCCCACCCGCCCAGGCCTGGGTGTGCTGTGTCCACCCCGGGTGCTGAAATCACCTGGGGCCAGAGACACCAGTCAGCAGAATAGGGGCCTGAGGCTTTCTGACAGCAGCCAGCCTGCCTCAGTTACTTTTTAAAGAGACCTGCATCAGACACAAGGGGGCAGCTCCCCAAATATCTGGTGCCATCAAAGCCTGAGGGGCAGGTGGGGGCAGACAGAAGGGGACAGATACAGGCTGGCATCCCGCCTTCAAACCACCCGCCCATGGGGTGGCAGGCCCATTTTAGACCCAGGCTCACTGTGCGTACTCATGTGTGACTCACATCACCTTTCAGGAGGCCTAGAGCTTCCTGGCAGGGACACGGGCCTGCCAGTGACCCTAACGGGGTCTTCCACCAGCTGTGCTACAGAAAAGAGCCATCTCAGGAGTGAGCTGAGCCTGTCTTCTCCAGGGCCCACACTGTGCAAGGCTATGGCAGTCCTCCTTGAGAAGGCTATCGGGGCTCTCCAATTCAAAACCCCCCTCTGATCACATTTTCTTGAGAATTTGGGCTTTTCCAGTGCTCCAAAATCACTGCAGATGCTGACTGCAGCCAGAAAATTAAAAGACGCTTACTCCTTGGGAGGAAAGTTATGACCAACCTAGATAGCATATTAAAAAGCAGAGACATTACTTTGCCAACAAAGGTCTGTCTAGTCAAGGCTATGGTTTTTCCAGTGGTCATATATGGATGTGAAAGTTGGACTGTGAAGAAAGCTGATCGCCGAAGAATTGATGCTTTTGAACTGTGGTGCTGGAGAAGACTCTTGAGAGTCCCTTGGACTGTAAGAAGATCCAACCAGTCCATTCTAAAGGAGATCAATCCTGGGTGTTCATTGGAAGGACTGATGCTAAAGCTGAAACTCCAATACTTTGGCCACCTCATGCGATGAGTTGACTCACTGGAAAAGAGTCTGATGCTGGGAGGGATTGGGGGTGGGAGGAGACATGGACTACAGAGAATGAGATGGCTGGATGGCATCACCGACTTGATGGATATGAGTTTGAGTGAACTCCGGGAGTTGGTGATGCACAGGGAGGCCTGGCGTGCTGTGATTCATGGGGTTGCAAAGAGTCAGACACGACTGAGCGACTGAACTGAACTGAACTGAATACATAAAAACCACAGGCCAGATCTCTGAGGGACAACTGGAGATGGGATGGGTTGCAATGACCCCAGGTTTACAAATGAGGAAGACCCAAGAGAATAAAGGTCTGGTCTGGCCTCCTAGTCAGGATGGGCTCCCCAGGCAAGGACAAGTGGACAGCGTGGAGCCAGGGGGATTGTGGGAAAGCTGGCAAAAGGGCTTCCTAGAATACATTCCAGACACGTCCCACGGGCTTCCTTTTCTCATACAGCACAGAAAAGGCAATCAAAGCATCTCCCATTTTCCAGAAACCAAGGGAAAGGATCAGAGTAGACATTTGTTTAAAGGGGTTACTCTGGTGATAATATGACATCATGGAGAAGAAAACAGGCCCCAAAATGTTCCAACCACAGAGCAATTCAGTCCATTTTTAAGACCCTTCCTCCTCCCCTGCACGTGGCAGGCACTCAGGATGCAATTTGAGATCTCAAGCAATGCATTTTATTTTATTATTTTTTTAATTGTATAAAAGATTAAATTTATTGGTCTTTTTGGGGAATTGATGCATCATTGGTGTATTACAACTGAGCCATTAATCTTGTAGCTTCATCAACATTAACTGGTACGTTTTCATGACACTGCTGAGATATCGGTTGTTTCTGCAGAGGTTCAAGGGAAAGGCCTTTTGAGAAGTTTGCCAGTTCCTTCTGTATATCTATAAAAGCTTTATTCACTCTATTAACTTTTTCATCATTCACAATGTTTATCTTCTAAGATTAGTGGTAACTGGTTTTGCTTTATTTTTAACCTTAAAGCTTTTCTGGCTGGCTATGTGGAATACATTCCTGGACTCCTGCCCTCTTAGTTTGTTCTTGGCCATTGTCTCTCACCAGGCATCCGACACCCTCGTGTAGCCTCTCAGGTTCCATGCCAGCAATGCATTTTAAAAGCAGAGACCCCCAAGACTGGCCAGCCAACCACTTATTTTTGTTGTTAATAAAACTAACAAAATTTTCAATTTCTGACTATTTAAGTAGTCAACACATGTAAAAAGGCATTTAGTGGAAAAAGCAATGCTCACCCCAGGTTCTGGCTTCCTGGGCCCTTTCTAGAGGCAACCACTGTTACTTGGGTTTCTGTAGCTTTCCATGCACAGAGCAGAGGCATCATACCATGATTTGCACAGGAGGGAGCAACATGTATCAAGTTTTGTATCAAGTTTTATCCACTTAAAATACATCTTGGAGAGCATGCCCAATCAGTACCTATAGGTCAGTCTCGATTTTTTTAAGGGCTTCAAGGATTCCCACTGTGCAGCTGTACCATGATTTATTTGACCTTCTTAATGGGCAGTTAGCTTATTTCCTGTCTTTCTCTAGACAATGCTACAAAGAATATCCTTGGACATTTCCTTTTGCATGTTTGAGTTTATCTGCCGGTAAGTTCCTAGAAATCAGTCAGAAGGACTATGCTTTGACAGATATTGCCCAACTACCTTCCATAAAGAGAGTTGTTACAACTTAGACCCCATCAGTAGGGCATAAGGGCACCTAAGAAACTGGGGCATTATGGGGAAATTTAAATTCCTGCATGTCTCAATTTCCCAAGCACTCTTGGGTATAACTGTCAGACACATAAACTAGCATGGTGTCTCTGTGAAGCAGTATGCGCCTTCTAGCAAAATCAAATGTACCACCAACTAGGGCCAGAGCTGGAAGCCAGGCTTCCAGACACTAAGTCCATGTCACCCCTTAGCTCTCCCCTAGACCACAGAAGCTGTGTCTGAGAACTAAAACACAGTGAGTTTGTGTATCTTCTGCCTTAGCCGGGGCCCTACAACAAGGCTAGTGAACACAAGCTCATTACCAAGAGCCTCCAAGAGCACCAGCAGATGGGCCCCGGAACCACCTGTGTTTTTACCACTCAGGCTTTGTGGTCCATAAGCAAACACACACACACACACAACACATAATTTTTAGAAGCAGAAAGAGCATTGAGCTAGGAGCCAGGAGAACCATCTACCCCTCCTATCCTGTCTCCTTACCTGACAACCCAGGGAATGAAGACTAATCACATATATTTTCTTAAAAATGTACACAGTCACTATGTATCAGGCCCTTTACATACTTAATTTCTATTAGTTCTCACATCTAATCCCGTAGGATGGGTATCATGACTCCTGTATTACAGATAAGGACACTGAGGCTTGGGGGGTTAAGTGACTTGGCTACAGTCATGTAAGTGACAGGGTCAGGATCTGAACGCTGTCTAGTACCAAAACTCAGGACTCCACTCTTCCCAGCTCTCCTGAAGAACCGGATCCCATTAAGCCACAAGCCTACTGCTTCCCAGGGGGCAGCCGGGGTTCCACTCCGTTGTCACCAGAGGGCTTAAGCCCAGGGGCTCAGCACACCAAGGGTTAAAGGCGAGAGGCAGTGACTCTCTGGGGCTGCACAAAGGGAAAATGCACTTCCTGCCCCTGTGGGCAGAGATGCTGTTTTACGCTCAGCAAATTAGGACATTTGTTTAATTAAGACGACACACAGATTTTGTTATTCTAAATATTTTTGGAACATGATGCTTGGGAGGAAGCTGTCAAGGCCTGGATTTTTGTTTTTTCTTTTTTCCTTTGCCTGGGGTTTCTCTCCCCCCACACACACACACCCCGCCCCCCTACCAAGAGAAGGGTAGGGCCAGGCTCAGAGGAAAACAACAGCCAACTCCTCCTCTCCTTTTGAAATAAAGATGTCAAGCTGGTAAGGGCTGTCTTAAGTACTTTATGGAAGGATTAGCTAGAAGAGGAAGTGAAGAAAGCACAGTTAGCCTGGCTTCTAGCAATACCCTCCACCAGGCGACACAACAATGCAGCATTTTTTGAGTGTGCTTTTCTCCTTTTAAAAAGCTAACAGATCCATGTTTTGTTTTTTTCTGGAGCAAGAATGGGCAAGAGGCAGGCTGTGATTAACATGTGTTCTTCATCCAGTGAGAGGGAAGTTGTCCCATCTCCAACCCCTTAGGTTAAAAGTTTAAAAATAAAAGAAAGCCCTGCCCCTCTCTTTTCCTCTACCCTCACCTGCCCTTCAGACAAGGAGCCCCACAGAGCGCACCTCTGGGGGTTGCCCTTCCCCAAACACTGCCCGCCAATCCAAGCACCTGGATCTGCCATGGGCACTGCCAGGACTTGCTGAATCTGAAGAACAGAGCTTTTTTAGTGTCACCCTGCAGCCATCTGGGGGGCACAGCGGCTCTCAAATTACACTGAGCAATCTCTTGACGTTTTTAATTATACCTCAATTATCGTAAATGAGTCCTCACTTTCCAACACTGAATGCTGGCCTCGGTTTGGCAAACCTGCCATGTCCTCCTTCCTCGAGGCAGCTTCCCTTCTCATCACAGACAGAAGTGGCCCCTCTCAGAATTCCTCGAGTCCTTTGTCTGAGGCCTGTTTGAGACACTCATCACAGGCAGCTTCTGCATCTCAGTCACTGGGCCACTGTTTCCCCCTGAGGACTGTAAAACTCCCCTAGGGCAGAGGCCTCTGGGCTCCCCATAGGATGGGCTGGCTCCCTTCTCCCAATCCCATGACTCACAGCACCCTTCCAGGGTCTCTGTCATCTTCGTCTCACCTTAGAGTCATCTACGGATTTGTCTTGGCTCTCCCCTAAAAGCCCCAGGGCACAGGCCAGGTCTTACTCAACCTCACACCAACCCCCCAACCTGGCAGGATCTCTGGCACAGAGGAGCCAGTTAAATATTTGCTCAATTACACATCTGTGTACCCTCCCCCCACTCCCAGCAGCCTTGTATATAAATTGACTAATATTAATCAAGTGACTGTCTGCTGCTGCTGCTGCTAAGTCACTTCAGTCGTGTCCGACTCTGTGTGACCCCATAGAGGGAAGCCCACCAGGCTCCCCCGTCCCTGGGATTCTCCAGGCAAGAACACTGGAGTGGGTTGCCATTTCCCTCTCCAATGTGTGAAAGTGAAAAGTGAAAGTGAAGTCGCTCAGTCGTGTCCGACCCTTAGCGACCCCACGGACTGCAGCCTACCAGGTGACTGTCTAAAGCAGCCTGCCTCCTTACCATAAAGGGAATAAACCACCCGGTGAGGTTACAGGCTCAGAGAGCACTCAGAAATGGCCACAGTGTTGCAGGAAGGCGCTAAGGTTCTTCCCTTTCAACAGTTACTCAACAGTTACATTGCAATCCTGTTAAGCCCAGGAAAGGGTACAGTGAACCCAGAAGCGGCTGGGTCTCTCAACTGCCCAGCAGAGAGAGATCCGCCGGTGCCTAGGACCTGGGACTTCCCGGGAACCTTTTCCCCACACCGGCTGGGTGGGGCCGCAGATTGCAGCCCGGGCGCTTACCCTGCCCCCACCTCAAGACAAACGGCAACCTGGTCCAGGAAGATACTCCGTCTCTGAGACACCTTGGATCTTGGGGGCGCGGTGAGGGGGGCGGAGGGGAGGCGCAGGGGAGTGGGGGGGTGCAGTCCTGCCCTGGGCGTGGCCCCTGGACAACCTGAGATCAGGATCCTGAACAGGGACATTTGGGGGGATGGGGTGGGGGTAAGTAGAAAACCCTGGATCTGGCCCAAACGGGCACGATGCAATAGCCCAGGCCGGATCCTCGAAAAGTAGAGCCCAGCTCTCCCCGCCCCCGCCCTGCTGGGGCGGTCCACAGGTGCGCTGGAATCAGGTGCACGCCGGGGTCGCGTAGATTGGTGAGGGCCTTCCCCGGCCTTCCCACTCCCAGGAAGCAGAGGCCAAAAGTCAAAGGATGCGGATCTGTGAGGGAGGGGGAAGTCTTTCCGGCCTCGAGCCGGGATCCCCGCCGAGTCCCCTTTCCCAAGCACCAGGCCGCACCTCTCCCGGTCCCCCTCCTCCGCCCAGCCGATCGCACCCGGGCGAATGAGGAAGTCGGGAGCCGAGGGCGGAAACCGAGCCGAGCGCAATGTCTGCTGCAGGACTGTCCGATTCTGACTCAGGAGGACGCCCTGACAGCTGCCAAACGGTCCCCGCCTGCCCGCTACCTCCGTTTCGAAAACGCCCGGAAACTTCCCAAGGAGCCGCCGCCCGGAGCCCCTCACCTGAACCTCGCCCCAGCGGCTGGGTCCAAGGGACAGAGGCTGCCCGGAAGGGGTTAAAAAGTTTGCCCAACTTGGGCACTGGGCGAGGCGAGGGCGGCGCGCGTGCCCCGGCGGCAGGGGGAGGTCGAGGCTCTCGGGTGCCCGGGCTGCGGAGTGCGCCGGCGGGAGGGCAGGGAAGGGGCACGGAGGGTTTCCGGGAAGCGCCCGGCCCCAAGCCTTCCTCGACTCCCCGGTCTCGCTTCCGTCGGCGTCTTCACCGAGCATCCGCGCGGGGGTCCCGGGGCCCCTCCGTGAAGGGTGCCCAGCCCGCTCTCCCCCGCCCATGCTTGGTCGCCGGCCGCGCGGAGGCCGAGAACCACTCATCGGCCCGCTCGCCCAGACTCCGCGCGTCCGGTCCCCGCCACCCCCGCTCGCCCGCTCGGGGCGGGACCCGCCAGTGGGGCTCGCTCACCTGAACCTGGATCTGCCCCGGGGAACAGGCGCTGCTTCTCCCGAGAGGGCTTCCTTGAGCGCTTCGGGCGACGGCGGGGTGGGGCGAGCGCGCGAGGCAGGAGCTGCAGCAGGTCAGCCTCGCTCAGCCTTCAGTGCCCTGCCCAGGAACAGCTAGGATCTGCGCGCCTTACCGCACCCTGCGCCGCTCCTCGCCGCCCTGCCGCCCCGCCCCTCTCAGAGCGCGCCCACTCCGAGCCCGGCGCCAGCTGCGGGGCGGAGCCTGAAGGGACGAGCCCGCCCCCGAGCTGTCTCACCCACTCCAACCAGCTGCTGGTTATGATGAACAGACAGCTTGACCTGTGGAAAGGCAGTGGGTGGAGCCTATAGGCCCAGAGGGGTGGGAATACGTTCTCCCTCTCCGCCCCCATCTCCACCCTCTCCACCTTCCCCGGCTCTTCCTAGGCGGGAGCCCCGCCCCCTAGGGCGGGCGCAACGAACCGCCAGGTTCCAGGAGAAGGATTGACACAGAGAGAATCCAACCAGGAGGAGTAGAGTCTCGGCGGACTCCAGGCAGGGATTTTGGTGCATTGCCTGACTCCGGGCGAGGCCCGGCGGGAGCCGACTGGGAAGTCCGGGCTGCTGACACTCCGCCCCGCGAGCTGTTTTCCCTGACCCATGTCATTCTGTTGATACCAGAACAGATATTAAGTACCATATATGGGAAAAGTGCTATTTTACAATGCAGATGGCCTGTAGGGGCGGACCTGGACTCAAGCCCCGGATCCGTTGTGGGCGCCCTAAGTTCCATTTTTGACCCTGTCTCTGGAGTGCGCACGCTGCAGTCTTTCAGCCTCCAGACCTCTATTCCGGTGGGTCCCTGCACTCTGGAGTGCCCTTCCGAGCCTCTCTTTACCTCCACGTGGTTAACTCGCACACTTCCTTTCAGATATTTGTTGCAAAATGTTTTCTTGGGGTTCTTCAGGCTGGCAAAGCGTACTGTGTGTGTGTGTGTTACTGCCCACAACAAGAGGAATACAGAATTTTTTTTTAATTTTTTAAAAGATTTTGTTACGTTTTTAATCCATCTGGAATTCATTTTAATTTTGGAGTGGGAAAGAAATCGAATATAGTTTTTATAATAGCCAGCTGTCCACACACCATCATCACCTACCAACTCATGTATTCTTGGATCTGTTTCTGAGTTGTATCCATTCGCCTTTCTGTGTGTTCCTGTGCCAGTTCCACAGTACTTTAAGGATGGTAGCTTTATAATACATTTTATATCTAAAAGGGAAAATTTCTCATTACTCTTTCCTTTTGGAATGTTCTTCCTACTATGACTAAACTAGTCTTCCAAATGAGCTTCAAAAAAAGTATGATCTATAGGCAAGACAAAACTGGAAAAAAGATTTTGCAACTCTTTAACAAAGAATTATCAACAATATGTGTCCATAAGGTAAACCCCAAATGCTTTAAAATAAAAATGGTCCAAAAAGGAACGGTCTATTTAAAAAGAAGAAATAAAAATGGCCAGTAATTATGAAAAAATGAGTCATCTGAAATGCAAACAAAACTACATGGAATGCCATTTTTCACCTATAAGGTTTTTTAAAAAAGAATAGGAATGCCATTTTTCACCTATGAAGTTTTTTAAAAAAGAATAAAAATGTCCACCGTCAGCCAGGTTTAGAGTTTACAGGTTAGAAAGTAAGTTGATCAATTTTTCTGATAATCATAAAGTAATAATTGGAAAAGCACACCAAGATGAGTTTAATAGTTCTTCTTTGCAGCATATATAACTTGTATAATTTTTCTAAAACTGGGAGAGACTCACCCCAACATCATCTTGCATTTATCTCTCATAGCACTAACACACTAGATTTTTAAAAATATTTTTACTGTATTTATTTTAATTGGATAATTACTTTACAATACTGCGATGGTTTCTGCCATACATCAATATGAATTCATCAAAGGCACACATGTGTCCCCTCCATCCTGAACCCCCTCCCACCTCTCTCTACTCTATCCTTCTAGGTTGTTCCAGAGCACTGGCTTTGGGTGCCCTGCTTCAAGCATCGAACTCACACTGGTTATCTGTTTTACATAAGGTAATGCATATATTTCAATGCTGTTCTCTCAAATCATCCCACACTCTCTTTCTCCCACTGAGTCCAAAAGTCTGTTCTTTACACCTGTGTCTCCTTTGCTGCCCTGTAAATAGGATCATCAGTACCATCTTTTTAGATTCCATATACATGTGTTAATATACAGTATTTGTCTTTCTCTTTCTGACTTACTTCACTCTGTATAATAGACTAGGGGTTCATCCACCTCATTAAAACTGACTCAAATGCATTCCTTTTTGTAGCTGAGTAATATTCTGTTGAGCACTAATACATTAGCTTTTAATTGTCCATATACTTACTGTTTCCTCTGCCTGAGCAAGGAGCTGCCTGAGAGCAGATAGAAAATATGCCCTAAATGTCTCTGTGGACCCAGAAGTGACACAAGGCTTGACATAAAATGATCTTTAGTGGATGCTTGAACAAGACTCAGAGAGCATCCATTTCCTTATCCATAAAATGGGTGTAATCACAGGGCCTTGCCTGCAGGACTGTTGAGAACACAGGAGAAGTGGGCCTGTAAGTGTTTTATAAACTGCTAAGCAGTGTGTGCTTAACAACAGAGCATTATCGATGATGATCGTATCCATTTTCCTCCCCTTCAACCTCCTACACCACCTTCTCCAGAAAACTGAGGTCCCTCAGAAGATGGAAGGCCTGTCAGCTGAGCTCTGAATTCTCTCGTCATCATCTAGTAGCCTGGATGCCTTCCTACTTCAGGAAGCCCTCCTGCTTACTGTCCGACCTAACCCTTCATCTGTCTCCTAGAACCTATACCCTGGTGGTATTTTTTTTTAATACACTTCCAGAAGGAACGACCTCTTGAATCCACAGTGTTGAGGTGGGGAGCCCCCAACCACGTCAGATCGTTACACATATGATAATATACATGTTTCAATGGCATTCTCCCAAATCATCCCACCCTCGCCCTCTCCCACAGAGTCCAAAAGACTGCTCCACATATCCGTGTCTCTGCTGTTGTCTCGTATGCAGGGTTATCATTATCCTCTTGCTATATTCCATATTATGTGTTAATATACCATATTGGTGTTTTTCTTTCTGGTTTACTTCACTCTGTATAATAGGCTCCAGTTTCATCCACCTCATTAGAACTAATTCAAATGTATTCCTTTTAATTGCTGAGTAGTACTCCATTGTGTAAATGTACCACAGCTTTCTTATCCATTCGTCTGCAGATGGACATCTAGGTTGCTTCCATGTCCTGGCTGTAATAAACAGTGCTGCAATGAACATTGGAGTACATGTGTCTCTTTCAATTCTGCTTTCCTCGGTGTGTATGCCCAGGAGTGCTATTGCTGGGTCGTATGGCAGTTCTATTTCCAGTTTTTTAAAATACCCTGGCGGTATTTTAGAAAAATATTTTATCTATTTTGTCTGAGTATTAAAATAGTATTATGGTTGGTGTACATGCGTGCTAAGTTGCTTCAGTTGTGTCCAACTCTTTGTGACCCTATGTACGGACTGTAACCTGCCAGGCTCCTCTGTCCATGGGATTTCCCAGACAAGAATACTGGAGTGGATTGCCATTTCCTCCTCCAGGGGATCTTCCCAACCCAGGGATTGAGCCCACATCTCTTACATCTCCTGCAATGACAGGCAGGTTCATTACCACTAGCACCACCCAGGAAGCCAGCCCATGGTTGGTAGAGAAAATATTAAAAAATAAATAAAAAGTATCTACCACCTTGCAAACTCACTATAAGCACCTATTAACAAATCTTATTTCCTTCAAATCTTTCTACACATACATATTTAAAATAAAATTGACAGATCAACATGTATATGGTCATCTGACTTATTACAAAGGTGCCACTGTAAATAAGGGGAAAAGATGGTCTTTCTTTCATTTTATTTATTCTTTTTTTTTTTTTTTGCCACCTTACACAGCATGTGGAATCTTAGTTCTCCAACCAGAAATAGAACCCACACCCTCAGGATTGGAAGCACAGAGTTTCAACCACTAGACCACCAGGGCAGTCCCAAAGATGATCTTTTTAATAAACAGTGCTAGATCAACTGCCTATCTACACACTGAAATAGATTTTTTTTCTCCTTCTCTTATACCATTGAGAGGAATAGCTTAGGATGAATCTGAGACCTAAATGTAAAAATTAAACAGTGAAACTTCTAGAAGAAAGTTCTCCATGACTTTGAAGTAGACCAGAAAAATTTTAAGACACAAAAAGTATAAATGATAGGAAAAGATTGTTAAATTGAATTTCATTAAAACAAAGAACTTTCATACATTAAAAGATGCATTTAAGAGAGTGAAAAATCAGACCATAGACTGGGAGAAAATATTTACAATACATATATACAAAGCAAGGGCGTTATCCAGAATGTATCAAGAACATCTATTTTAAGAAAAAGGCAGACAACCCAACTTTTTTTTTCTGTTTTAATGGGCAGACTTGAATGAGTACTACGTAAGAAAGGATAACTAGCCAGGAAGCAGATTGAAAAGGTGCTAACCCTCATTTGTTATCACAAAATGCAAGTTGAAACCACAATGAGTTAGCACCACTCCAGCTAGAATGGCTGAAATTAATATAACATGTGTTGGCGAAGATGGGACTTCCTGAATCTCTCATAAATTGCTGATGGGAATGTAAGTTTCTATAACCACTTTGGGAAAGTGTTTGGCTGTATTTTCTAAAATCGAATATACTTGTATAGGGGTTTACCTGGTGGTTCAGATGGTAAAGAATCTGCCTGCAATGCAGGTGACCCGGGTTCGATCCCTGGGTTGGGAAGATCCCCTTGGAGAAGGGAATGGCAACCCATTCCAGTGTTCTTTCCTGGAGAATTCCATGGACAGAGGAACCTTGCGGGCTACACTCTACGGGATCACGAAAAGTCGGACCCGACTGAGCGACTAACACACTATACTTATATAACCTGTGATCCACAATTCCACTTTTACATACCCAACAGAATTGAGAGCTCACACCTGACAAAGACATGTACAAAAATGTTCACAGCAGCTTAACATGGCCAAGAACCAGGAAGAGAAAAACCTACCAACAGTACAATGGATAAACTGAGAATGTTCATACAATGGACTGCTATACAGAAATAAAAAGGCACAAATTAGTATTATGTGTGAAAAAACACAGTGACTCGGATATCCATGAACTGACGAGTGGGTGAACAGAACTGTGGTATATTCCTACAATGGCATGCTACTCAGCAACAAAAAGGAATGACACACTCACACGTCCTACAACACAGATAAACCTTAACAACATTATGCTAAGTTAAAGAAGCCAGTCACGAAAGACCACATAGTGTATAATTTTATGTGTATGAAATGTCTGGAATAGGCAAATCTTTAGAGAGAGAAGATAGATTAATGGTTGCCACAGGTTGGGGAAAGGAAACAATAGGAATTTACTACTAATGGGTATGATGAGGTGTTTGGTTTTTTTTTTTTTTGAGACAATGAAAATATTCTGAAGATAGTGGGGGTGGTTGCACAACTCTCTGATACACTAAACTGAGAAATTAGACAAGTTGAGAAAGTAGCATAGAAATATGTACATTACCATATGTAAAATGGATAGCCAGTGGAAATTTGCTGTATGATGCAGGGAGCTCAGTCAGGTGCTCTGTGACAAACTAGAGATGTGGGATGGGGTGCAAGGTGGGAGGGAGGTTCAAGAGGGAGGGGACATATGTATACCTGTGATTGATTCATGTTGATGGATGGCAGAGACCAACACAGTATTGTAAAGCAATTACCCTCCAATTAAAAATAAATTAAAAAAAGAAAAAACAACTGAATTGTTTACTTTAAAAGGATGGACTCTATGGTATATAACTTATATCTTAAGCTGTTATTGTTTTTTTAACGAATGACTTTCACAGACATAGTGCTAAGTGAGAGTTTAGACACACACATACAAGTAGATACTGTATGATTCCATTTTTGTGAAGTTCTATAACAGGCAAAATCAAACTCTAGTAAAATAAGCCAGAATAGAGGTTTTCTTTGAAGAGAGTTAGTGAATGGGAGAGGAACCAAAGGAAACTTCAGGAGTACTGGAATGTTCTGTGTCTCAATCTGGTTGGTGGTTCCAACTGGGTCTCCACATGTAAAATTCATTGATTTGTACACTTAAGACTTCTGTGCTATATTGATGCTAAATTTGTATTTCAATAAAAAAGGAAGATAATAAAGTAAAATTGAAGCAAACTATAAACAATGGGCAAAGATGGATGAAAGGTATATGGGAGTCCTTTGTCCTAGTCCTACAATTTTCTTTAAGTTTGTGACTATAAAAAATTAAAAGTTACAAATAACGTGAAAGTGAAAGGCACTCAATCATCTCCGACTCTTTGTGACTCCATAGACCTTACAGTCCATGGAATTCTCCAGGCCAGAATACTGGAGTGGGTAGCCTTTCCCTTCTCCAGGGGATCTTCCCAACCCAGGGATCGAACCCAGGTCTCCCGCATTGCAGGTGGAGTCCTTACCAGCTGAGCCACAAGGGAAGCCCAAGAATACAGGAGTGGGTAGCCTATCCTTTCTCCAGTGGATCTTCCTGACCCAGGAATCAAATCAGGGTCTCCTGCATTGCAGGTGGATTCTTCACCAACTGAGCTATCAGGGAAGCCCTGATAACATATAACATAAATAACATATATATGTTATTTATATTAACAATAACAACTGATAACAAATAACATAAAGAAATACAATTCAAGTCATACTGTATACATAGTTTATGTTCCTGCTAATTCTTCTTCTCTTCAACATCTTGGCAGCTCATCTCCCTGTAACCATACTTGGGGATTTCTCTGTCTTAAAAACAAACCAGAAAAAGGATTACTATCCAAAATATTCAAAGAATTCTTAAAACTCAACAAGAAGAAAACAAACCAAATGATTTAAAAAAAAAAAAAAGACAAAAAAACCTTTGCAGGAAAATGATATACAGAGGGCAAATAAGCATATGAAAAGATGTTTGACATCATATATCATGAGAAAAAAGCAAATGGAGACAATGAGCCTCCACTACACACCTGTTAGAATGGCCAGAATCTGGAACACTGGTAACACCAAATGCAGGTGAGGATCTGGAGCAACTGGAACTCTGATTGCTGGTGGGCATGCAAAGCCACTTTGGAAGCCAGTGTTTTGGTTTCTAACAAAACTCAACATACTCTTACCATATCATCCAGCAATTCTTCTCCTCAGTGTTTATCCAGAGGCGTTGAAAACATGTACACCTCCAAACCTGCACATAGATGTTTCCAGTTGCTTTATTCATAATTGTCCAAACCTGGAAGCAACAGGATGTCCTTCTGTGGGCAAATGGATAAATAAACTGCTCCACATCCTGACAATGAAATATTAGTGCTAAAAACATATGAACTCTGGACATATGAAAAAGACATGGAGGAAGCTTAAACATATTATTAAGTGAAAGACTCAATATGAAAAAAAACTGCCTGTTATATGATTCCAACTATATGACATTCTGAAAAAAGGCAAAACTATGGAGAAAAAAGATGAGTAGTTTTTGAGGGGTTGTAGAAGAGGGAGGACTCACTGGAAGAGTCTGAAGCTGGGAGGGATTGGGGGCGGGAGGAGACGGGGACGACAGAGAATGAGATGGCTGGATGGCATTGCCGACTCGATGGACATGAGTTTGAGTGAACTCCAGGAGTTGGTGATGGACAGGGAGGCCTGGCGTGCTGTGACTCATGGAGTCACAAAGAGTTGGACATGACTGAGCGACTGAACTGAACTGAACTGAGAAGGGGGAGGACCAAACAGGCAGAGCCCAGAGAGTCTTCAGAGCAGGGAAAATATTCTAGCAACCTCCCTTGTGGCCCAGTGGTTGAGAATCCGCCTTCCGATGCAGGGAACAGGGGTTCAAACCTGGGGAGGGAACTAAGATTTCATATGCCTCCAGGCAACTAAGTCCACGCACCATAATTAGAGAGACCCTCCTGCCGCAACTACTGAGCCCACATGCTGTAGAGTCCTTGCTCCACAATAAGAGAAGCCCACAGGCCACAACTGGAGAAAGTCTGTGTGCCACAAGGAAGACCCAACACAGCCAAAAAATTTTAAATTTAAATTAAAAAAATTTTTAATTAAAAAAAAATAAAGCGATGTATTCCACGTTCTCCCCTACATCTCATCAGCAGATTTATCCAGAAAGTGAGCCTTAACTCACAGCTTCTGCATCAGGCCCTCAGATACCTCACCTTGCTCTCCTCACCCTCTCTCTGAATCTGCTCTTCAGATGTCCACAAGCCCAAAGCCTCACTGAGGTCTTGCCTTCCTAGGTGGCATTTGAAACTGCTCAACATCCCCTCCTCCCAACACAGACTTTCTAGAAACTCCCGAAAAGGGCTGGTTGCTTTCCCTGTTCTCCCTTCCGTGATTGCTTCCTAGTCCAGGGTGGACACGCAGCTGGAATGCACCAGTTTGGTCTATAACTGTTTGTGGAAGGTGGTGTTTCTTTCAACTGGCTGGCACCTGGTTTATATTGATCCTTCAGTATTTTTAATAGCACTTCTGCCAGAGGCTCCCATTTACTGAGTGAATACCATGTGGCAGGCATGGTGCCAAGTGCTTTGGTTAAACATCATCTCATTTAATCCTCACAAGGACACTAGGAGGTTAGAGATGAATATCGTCCCCATTTTAGAGATGAGGAAGCAGAGGCTCAGAGAACTTAGGTTGACTTGCTACGTTCACACAGTGCTGGGGCCAGAGTTAGGCCCAGTCGGTGGAGCTTCAGAGCCCAAGTGCTATAGTACTACACAGAGGTGCCCACTATTTGCAGCTTTCTTCTCCCTTCTTCTCCTCCCTCCTAGATCTGGCTTCTGACCTACTCCCCCACTTTCAAATATTATATTCATGTGTGGTGGTTTAGTTGCTAAATCATGCCTGACTCTTGTGACCTCATGGACCGTAGCTTGCCAGGCTCCTCTGTCCAGGGGATTCTCCAGGCAAAAATATTGTAGTATGTTCATGTGAGTGACTTTCAAATCCATATCTCCAACCCCAGCCTTTTCCTGATATTCAGTCTCTTTTTTTTTTTTTTCCCATTTGTTTTTATTGTGGTTAAAATACATACATAACATAATACATGCCATCTTAATCATGCTTGAGTGTATGGTTCAGTGACATTAAGGACACGTATTGTTGCGCAACCATCACCACTATCCCGCTCCAAAATCCTTTTCATCTTGCAAAACTGAAACTCTATACCCACTCAACAAACAGTACCTCCCCATCCTTGTTTCCTGCTCCACCCCACCTCCTGGAAAACCACAGGTCCACTTTCTGTCTCGATGAGTTTGACTATTTTAGGTCCTTCTCTCATGTAAGTGGACTCAAACAGCATTTGTCTTTTTGTGACTGGCTTATTCACTTAGCATAATGTCCTCAGCTTTCATCCATGTTGTAGCATGCATCAGAATTTCCTTCTTAATGCTGAATAATATTCTGCTGTATGTACATACCACATTTTGCTTATTCTTTCATCCATTGTTGAATACTCGGGTTGCTTCCACATTTTACTTATTGTGTCTAATACTGCTATGAACATAGATGCACAAACATCTCTTCTGTTTTCAGTTTTAGGGAGTCTATGCTCAGAGTATAATCACTGCATCATAAAAGGTAATTCTATTTTTAATTTTTTAGGAATAACATACTGTTTCACAGCAGCTATATTTCACCTTCTTACCAACAGTGTGCAAGGTTTCCAGTTTTGTCCACATCCTTTCTTCTGTTTATTTATCATAATAAAAAATACTGTTAACAAAGAAGATACATACAACAGGAAAATAGGTGAAAAGCTTTTGGTTTTGGATAGTAGACATTTTAATGGATATAAAGTGATATCTCATTGTGGTTTTGATTTGCATTTCCGTGATGATTAGTGATGTCGAGAATCTTTTCATGTACATATCAGCCATTTGTATGTCTTCTTTGGAGAAATGTTTATTCAAGTCCTTTACCCATTTTGGAATCATATTGTTTGGGAATTTTTGTTGATGAACTTCAGGAGTTCTCTGTATATTCTGAATATTAATCCCTTATCAGATGTATGATTTGCAAGTACTTCCCTCTAGTCTCTGGATTATTATTTTACCCTGTTGATATTGTTTTCTGATGCACAAAATTTTTTTTTCATAAAGTGAAATTTGCTATTTTTTCTTTTGTTGCATGTGCCCTTCAGTCTTTTTTTTTAAACCCATATAATATTTTATGCTAAAATAATACATCTTAGACTAAACAGAATATCTTTGGAAGGATATACAAAAAGTAAGTAACACTGGCTATGCTTAGAAGAACTGGGTGATGGGGAAATAAGAGTGGGAGAATTTTCACTGAAAAAAAAAACCTTTCTCTCTCTTAAATTTATACTCATATAAATACATTACCTATTTAAATAAAAATCAAATTTAAATATAAAAATATATGCTACAAATTAAAATATAGATATAAAATAATACGTTCTCATTTTTTTTAACCTAGAAAAAAAATTTAAGCATTAAAAAAACCTGTAAATCACCTGCCATTTTATTACCCAAGATTCTCAGTGCATTTCCCTATTGTTCAGTTGTCTAATGATTTGGTTCTTGCCAAACCTGTCTGCAAGCCTGACTCCCAACTCTGCTCACATTCCCAGCTTCTCAATGCCAACCAGACTCAACCCAGACGCCCCCACCCCTTTCTCCTCTGTCCTTTTTCTCCCCTGACTCCAAGGAGACTTCACTCCTCACGTCCCTCACCCTCACAACCTCCTCACCCAGCCTCCCTTTCCTTCTCCTCAGCATCTCCTTGCACTCTGGCACTTTCCCTCCCCTCCTCCTCTGCAGACCATGACCTGAGCGTCCCAGCAGGGCCCTCCCCACCGCCTCCTCCCACTTCCACTGGTACCTTCCCCTATCCCAAGATCAGTGTCCTGAAGCCGGCTTGTTGTCGTTCCGTTGGTAAGTCATGTCCGACTCTGAGACCCCATGGACTGTAGCTTACCAGGCTTCTCTGTCCATGGGATTTCCCAGGCAAGTATACTGGAGTGGGTTGCCATTTCCTTCTCCAGGGGATCTTCCCAACGCAGGGATTGAACCCATGTCTCCTGCTTAGCAGGCGAATTCTTTACCAATGAGCCACCGGTGAATCCCAGCTTAGCACAAACTTACTATCATGCATGGAGTTATGCATTTGGCACATTGCCCTATTAAATCCTCATCTCAGTCTTTTGATGTGGGTACTGTTATTCTCCCCCATCTCACAGATGAGGAAACTGAGGCTCAGGGGAGTTAAATAATTTGCCCAAGACTAGATCTCTCAGATCATGATAACAACAACATTATGATTATAATTTGTTCATTACTCTCAACAACCCAATTGTCATTATTTTTTCTGAAGCACGAACATTAAGTAACTTGATCAAGGTTATTCAGCTAGTAGGTAGAAAGGCTGAGAGTTGAACCTAGATATTGGGAAGATCCCCTGGAGAAGGGAGTGGCTACCCACTCCAGTATTCTTGCCTGGGAAATTCCATGGACAGAGGAGCCTGGTGGGCTACAGTCCATGGGGTCACAAGGAGTCGGGCAGGACAAAACACGCATGCAGTTCTATCGCTTATGTTCATTGCACAAAATCCAAAACCTCTCACCTTGATGCTCTGTCGTAGACACTACCCTGGACCTCAAAGAGCCTGGAGTACATCTTGCTCTTCTCCTGCCAAAAATCATTTCAGCACTTTCCTTGTGAAGCCCAAACTCCTAGCCTGGTATCTGAAAAGTAGAAGTGTTAGTCCATCAGTCATGTCCAACTCTTTGCAGCCCCATGGAATATAGCCCACCAGGCTCCTCTGTCCATGGAATTTCCCAGGCAAGAATACTGGAGTGGGTAGCCACTCCCTTCTCCAGGGGATCTTCCCAACCCAAGGATCGAACTTGGGTATCCTGCATTGTAGGTAGATTCTTTACTGTCTGAGCCAACAGGGATGCCTGGTATCCTGGGCTACGGGCAATTATCTCTAATTACTTGATAAGACCTATCACCCCCAGGTCTTCTGAAGGGACTTACAACAGAAGCAGCAGCTCACTGAACCTGCCCATTCTCCGAATCCACCATGGTCACATCACTGCTTTCATACTTTCTCCGACAGTTTTGCTCACTGACCGCTGCCCATCCGTCCAGACCCCAGCCCTGCTCTAGAAAACTGCCTCTCCGACTTCCTCACCTATAGCCTCCTCTGACGGCACTTCTCCCCCTCTGTCGTGTGCCTGTCTTTTGCTGCCTAGATCACAATTCAGACTTTGCCACCTACTGTGCCTCAGTATCCTTGTTTGGAAAATGAGGAGGGTGATCATCCTTTCATCATCATCAGGTTGTTGTGAGGATGAAATGATGTCATCTATGTCAAACACCGCCAAGAGTCGGCACAGAGTAAGGGCCAAAGAGTATTTGCTGGGATTTGGCATTGGACAATCTGCAGTCTCTGCTCTGATGATACCTTCACGGGTGCTAACAGAATAACCTAGTGAGGGCTGCAAAGAATAAATGCTGTAGGGATGCTGTGGGTGCAGAAAGGGGGGCGGCATTTAGGGGAAGGAGGAGGAGAAGCTTATTCCAGACCAGACAACAGTTTACAAGGTCCAGTGAGGAGAAGAGAGACTGTGCAGGACTCAGCAGCTCTCTGTTCAGGTGGGAAATATCAACAAGGCAGGAGGGGTAGGAAGGGGCAAGGACCTGCCACAGAAACTGGGGCCCTCAGACCAACAGCATGGCAGCACCAGCCTCACCTGGGAGCTGGTTAGAAATGCTGGGTCTTAGGATCCAGCCCAGACCCACAGAATCCAAGTCTGCTTGTTAACAAGTCCCCAGATAGTTTGCATTGTCTTTAAGTGGGGCAAACCCTGGCCTTAATCTGGTGTCCTGTGGTCCTACTAGGAGCTTTCACACCATTGCACATTGGAATTCCTGGGGAGATTTTCCTTAACTCAGTATCTCAGGCAGTGGGTCCTGAGTACCCTTATTTTATAAATGTATTATTCATTCAACAAGTGACTACTAGGCACAGGACCATGCCTTCTCTTTCCCTGAAATGGCACACAGGGCCTCTCTTTTAGCATGCACTCAACAAACATCATCCCCTGAAGAAGGAAATGGCAACCCATTTCAGTATTCTTGCCTGGAAAGTCACACGGACAGAGGAGCCTGGCAGGCTACAGTTCATGGGGTTGCAAAGAGTCAGACGCGACTGAACACAACACACATCATACCAGTAATCTAGGCATGGCTAAATGTTTGTAGAGTGAAAGTACAAACAAATAATCTAATAAAAATTAAAATAGACACAGTACTATATACGTGTAAATAGCCAACAAGGACCTACTGTATAGCACAGAGTACTTTATTCAATATCTTGTAATAACCTATAATGGAAAAGAATCTGAAAAAGAATATTTATATATGTATATGTATAACTGAATCACTTTTCTGTATACCTGAAACTAACACAACATTGTAATCAACTATTCAATAAAAAAAGAAAAAGAATAGATGTGAAAGCACAACACCAATCCAATGCTAGACCATACAATTATTCATTTGTGTTTGTCCCAGGGTGTTTTTCCACAGATGGGTGCTAGAGAATAAATGACTATGCTTTCTCTTTTTCTTAAGAGCTTTCCTGAGATATAATTTGTATACCTTTCACCCATGTAAAGTGTACAATTCAGTGGTTTTGAATCTAGTCACAGAGTTATGCAACCATCAACACTGTTTAATTGGAGAACATTTTCATCACACCAAAGAAACCCCATATCTGTTAGCAGTCAGTCCCCATTTCCCCCCAACTTCCTCCTCCTGCCTGAGGCAACCACCAGTCTACTGCCTGTCTCCAGAGATGTGCTTTTTATGGACATTTTATGTAAACAGAATATACAATATGCAGTCCTCTGCGTCTGGTTTCTTTCACCAAGCATGAGTATTCCAGGTCCATTTATGCGGTGCTTGTATTAGTACTTCATTCCTTCTATTGCTGAGTGATCTTCCCTTGTATAGGCTTCCCTGGTGGCTCAGATGGTAAAGAATCCACCTGCAAGGCAGGAGACCTGGGTTCGATCCCTGGGTTGGGGAAGACCCCCTGGAAGAGGGCATGGCAACCCACTCAAATACTCTTGCCTGGAGAATCCCCATGGACAGAGGAGTCTGGTGGGCTGCAGCCCACAGGGTTGCAAAGAGTTGGACACAATAGCTGACTAAGCACAGCATAGCATCCCCTTGTATGGATTTACCATATTCTGTGTATCCATTCATCAGATGACAATAATCAACTTTCCTGTAGTTTTATAACATTTAGCTTTTCCAACTGCATTCTCATCCCACCTCACTTCATCTTGACATTTACTGTTTGAGGAAAATTGTGTTTGTCTTAGGTGGTTCGGTGGTAAAGAATCCACCTACCAATGCAGGAAACACAAGAGACTCCAGTTCAATCACTGGATTGGGAAGATCCCCTGAGGTAGGAAATGGCAACCCACTCTAGTATTCTTGCTTGGAAATTTCCATGGACAGGGGAGCCTGGTGGGCTACAGTCTATAGCGTCTGACTATAGAGTCATACAAAGAGTCGGGTATGACTGAGCTTGCAAGCTGAGGCAAACTGAGGCTAGAATGAGCAGGTATGACTTGCCAGATATCACAGGCTATTAAAGGACACAGTTATAATCTGAAGCCCTTTTTTTCTGTGCTGTTCTGCCTCCCTCCCCAGTCCATTTTCTGTCACAAGTCCCTTTTCACTTTATATTAATGACTCTGCTCCTCATGGTGTCCACAATGCCCCAGGCTACTGTGCCTTGGATACACAGAGGTTTGGATGTGTGCTCAGAGAGGGCGTTAAGTCTGCATCCGATCTGGATTTATAAGCCAAAGGTTTGCCGTCCTTCCAGCCTCTGTGTAGACGGGCTGCTTCTGGGTCCTGGATGTGGGGGCGGGGGTAGCCCCGAGGAGACAGAGTTTCAGGAGGATATAACCCCACCATCCACTCTGCAGAAAGAGGCTTCCTCCACCTGCTCCAGTGCCACCCATATCTTCCTGTGGCCACTTCCTCCTGCCTGCCATACCCCTTCCTCTCTAACCACAGAGAACATTAACACACCTCTTGATAACACTGGTCACATTGTCACACAATTCTTTGTTTGTCTGCTCCTCCAAACCTGGGAGCACAGATCTGAAAATCACCTTAGTGTCACAGCAGCTGACGCTTATTAGGATCTGGGTCAATGTTGGTGGAATGAATGGGTCTTCCTTTTTTTTTTTCTTTTTGGCTGCTCCAGGTCTTCTTTGCTGCACAAGGGATTTCTCTAGTTGCAGTAAGAGGGGGCTACTTTCCATTGCTGTGTTCGGGCTTCTCATTGCAGTGGCTTCTCTTGTTGTGGAACAGGGCATTCGAGCTTCAGTAGTTGCAGCACACAGGTTCAATAGTTGCAACCTGAGGGTCCTAGAGTGTGGGCCCAGTAATTGTGGCACATGGGCTTGGTTGCTCTGAGGCATGGGGGTTCTTCTCGGACCAGGGATTGAACCTGTGTCCCCTGCCTCAGCAGGTGGATTCTTATCCACTGCGCCACCAGGGAAGTCCCAGTCTTCCCTGTTTTAATAATGGTGCCTATTGGGAATTCTGGGCAGTTTAGTGGTTAGGACTCAGCACTTTCACTGCTGAGGGCCCAGTTTCAATCCCTGGTCAGGGAACTAAGATTCTGCAAGTCCTGTGGCATAGCTAATAAAAAATGAATTACTTAATTAAAAAAAATAGTATCTATCATCTATTGCATGCTGACCATAAGACATTTATCCTGACAACAACCCTCGGATATGGTGTCTTATCTCCTTTTCACAGAGGAAGTGGAGACTCAGAAAGGTAAAGTTTACAAGCCCAAGGCTTCATAGACAATAAGAGACAAAGCAGAGATTTAAATCTACACCTATTTGTCTTGCAATATATTGCTTTTACCACCAGTGGACCCCTCTTCGGAGAAGGCAGTGGCAGCCCACTCTGTTACTCTTGCCTGGAAAATCCCATGGTTGGAGGAGCCTGGAAGGCTGCAATCCATGGGGTCGCTGAGGGTCGGACACGACTGAGCGACTTCACTTTCACTTTTCACTTTCATGCATTGGAGAAGGAAATGGCAGCCCACTCCAGTGTTCTTGTCTGGAGAATCCCAGGGGCGGAGGAGCCTGGTGGGCTGCCGTCAGTGGGGTCACACAGAGTCGGACACGACTGAAGTGACTTAGCAGCAGCAGCAGGACCCCTCTTACAGCAAGTGTGAATTTAGAATCAGGACTTTGGAAGTGGATAATAAAAAAAAAAAAAAGACAAATTTCAACATGAATCAAGTATACCTCAGTTAAAAAATAAAATATGGATCACATTAAAAAATAAATAAGTAAATAAAACACAAGGTTGCCCATAGCTTCGCAAACTCTTGCCTGTGATCTCTACTATTAGATCTCACCTCTGGTCTCAAGAGAGAAAAACAGATCAGAGAGGTTAAGTGACTTCTAAAAACACACAGCTCGGTAGGAAGACCAGCCTTCAAGGCCAAGCCTGCTTGTTTCCAAGGGCAAACTTGCGTCAGCACAGCACAACTGCTGGGGGTTTATTCCACACCACATTGCCCAAGTGAGCCTCAGTTTCCACTGAGAAGCTTTACAGGGAAACAAGTAAATGTAAATATTGGAGAAATTGGTACCCTGATGCCTCCCTGGTGGGACTGTAAAATGGTGCAGCCACTTTGGAAAACAACGTGGCAAGTGCCTCAAAGTACTAATCATGGAGTTACCAGCTGACCTAGAAATTCCACCCCTAAGCATCCACCTCAGAGAAGGCAATGGCACCCCACTCTAATACTCTTGCCTGGAAAATCCCATGGATGGAGGAGCCTGGTAGGCTGCAGTCCATGGGGTCGCTAAGAGTTGGACACGACTGAGCGACTTCACTCTCACTTTTCACTTTCATGCATTGGAGAAGGAAATGGCAACCCACTCCAGTGTTCTTGCCTGGAGAATCCCAGGGATGGGGGAGTCTGGTGGGCTGCTGTCTATGGGATCGCACAGAGTCAGACATGACTGAAGCAACTCAGCAGCAGCAGCAGCAGCAAGCATCCACCTAAGAGAAATGAAAAAACTGTACACAAAAATGTGTACAGGAAATGTGTCTGCATGTTCATAGCAGCATGATACATAATAGCCAAGAAAAGAAAGCAATTCAAATGCCCATGAATTGATAAACAGATAAACAAAATGTGGCATTCTATATAATGGCCTGTTATTTGACAATAAAAAGAAATGAAGTTCTGATACGTGGTGCAACATGGATGAACCCTGGAAACCTAAAGCCATGTCAAAGAAGCCAGACACAAAAGGTTACTTATTGTATGATTCCTTTTCTATGAAATGTCCAGAATAGGCAAATCTATGGAGTGGGAAAGTAGATTAGTGGTTGCTGGGGGCTGAGGGGAGGAGGGAAAGGGGCGTGACCGCTCATGGGTATGGGGTTTCTTTGGGGATGACGAAAATGTTCTGGAATTGGTGGTGGTTGCCCAACGCTGTGACTACACTAAAAACCACTGAATTGTACATTTTAAAAGGGTGAATTTTATGGTACGTGAATTATATATCTATAAAGTTGTTACAAAAGGAAAAAAAAAATGGTCTCTGCCTTTTCCAAGTTTCACGGAAACAAGTATTTGAAGGTGCCCTGGTCCCACACCCATGCTGTACAGAGCACGGCCTCTGCTCCTTAGCCCAGTATAGTACCCACGGCCAAGCATGGCCTGTTTGACTTAGTGTGAGGGTGTCTCTGAGCCTCTCTTCCCTTCAAAGGTGTACTCTTACCATTGGGCCTTCTCTGTGTGGCAAAGGACTTTACAGTCATAACGGATCCCTTGCTGGGAGGTCAGGCCACATAGTGTGAAGTAAAAGATGAAAAAGTCGTGGCAACTGTCCAGCCCAGCCAGGTAGTGATGGAGTCAGGTGATGTCATAGGATGTCAGTGATTTGGAGCCAGCGATTTGACCTCCAGGATGAAGCAGCTGGGATATAAAGGCTGGCATCCTGGATCTGGCACCTGAGTGCCTGGGTTTGAATCTCAGCTCCATCACCTGCTAGCTGGGTGGTCTACAGCTGTCTCTTATCCACCTGGAGCCAGCATTCACTCACCTAAAAGGATGAAGGGGATGATCCCTAGCTCTGAGGATGCTGAAAGGACCCTGGCTACTCAAAGTGTAAGTCTACTGAAAACAGCGGCTTCAGTTTCCCCTGGGAATTTATTAGAAATGCAGAAGTTCAGGCCCCACCCCGATCTGCTGGATCAGAATCTGCATCCCACCTACAGGATTCAGATACACGGTAAAATGTTAGAAGCACTGGGGAGAATTAAATGAGATTATGCAGGTAAAAACTTGCCACAGTGCCTGGCACACCATAGGTGCCACACACATGAATTTTGGTGTTTTACTGTTACTTAGAGGACTGGACTGGTCCTAGCTCTGCCACCACCTCACTGTGTGATCTTAAACTAGTCCCTTGACTATGCTGGGGGCTTGGGGTTTCCATTTCCCATTTATCTAACAAGACTTTACGTGGCTCATCTGATAAAAATGTGTGAGAAAGCACTTTACAAATGAAAAAGGCCTCAGTGTGGACATGGTTCTCTTGGCCAAAGTGGAGAGACAGTGACTTGCAAGATTCTGGAGATAAGAGAGGGTTTGAAGTAGAGGAGGGGCATCGGGGTCTAAAGACCCTGGCAAGCAGAGAAGAGTGATTGAGGAAGCACTGCTCTTGCCCAAGAGAAGCTCCTGCCCCTCAAAGACATTTAACCAAAGAAAATGGAGAAAAAAACCGCAAAGTGCTTGGGTAAGATAGGGAGGTGCCAGAGGAAGGTGCAGTGGAGGCTCACAGCTGGTGCCTCCTCGTAAACAGAGGGCAAAGGTTCGAGCTACTAGAAGCACCCGTGCAGGGGGCAAATGGCAGTGTCTGGATTTAAGGTGGCTTCCAGAGGGCTGGAAATTCCTCCTCTGCTTGTAGTCCCTCCATTGGTGGCGTTCCATGGCCTTTAGGAGAACAGTAACCGCTGATGTTTATGTGTCCCAGACATTTTCTGAGAACAATTTTGTATATTCCCTCCCATGATGCTCTCAAGAGCCCTCTGAGGTGGGTCTCTTTAGATTCCCCACATTACAAATGAGGCCACTGAAGAACAGAGAGACTGAATGACTTGCTCAGTATCACAGAGCTAACAAGTGATGGAGTCAGGCTTCCAGCCCAGGACATCTGACTCTAGGGTCCTAGTTCTTAGTAAGCCTTCTCCTGCTGCTGTTTTAAAAACTGATTTTATTTTTTAGAGCATCACTAAGTTCACAGAAAAGCCAAGGGGAAGGTACAGAGATTTCCCATATACCCTTTGCCCCCACATATGCAGAGCCTCCCCATTATCGACATCCCCCATGAGACTTATTGAGATACTATGGTTTATAAGAAACATGAATTTGGTCATTCAGATAATCAAAATATACTTTTCATGTATATATTTGGACTTCATCCACAGCTCCTGGCTCATAGCTCTTAAAACCCTTGGAATTTCCTAAGAGAGCAGAAAAGTTTTGTCATAACTTTTGGACTCTACTTAAGGATCGGACTGGTTGGAACTTCCCTGGTGTTCCAGTGGCTAAGACTCCATGCTCCCAATGCAAGGGGCCTGGGTTTGACTGCTGGTCAGGGAGGTAGAGCCCATGTGCCACAACTAAAGATCGAAGATCCTAAAAGGATGGGACCAATTGTCAGTGGAGTGAACCTTGCAATTAGAGGGGAGGGAGAGGGACTAGAGATGCAACCAGGCCAGTGAGTTAATCAAGCAAGCTTCTGCAAGGAAGCCTCCATAAAAACTCTAAAGAACAGGGTTCAGAGAGCTTCCAGGTTGGGAAACACATGGACGGTGATGTGCTCAGAGAAAGCACAAGAGTGACAGTCCCTCCCCTATATCCAGCCCTATGCATCTCTTCCATCTGGCTGTTCCTGACTTACATCCGTTTATAACAATCAGTGATCTAGTGAGTAAATGGGTTTCCTGAGTTTGAAATTAACTGAACCTAAGGAGGGGGTCATTGGAACCTCCAGTCTATACCTAGTTGGTCAAAAGCATAGGCAGCAACCTGGAGTTGTGATTGGCGTCCAAAGTGAGGGAAGGGGATAGTTGTGTGAGACTGAACCCTTAACCTGTGGGATCTGATGCTATCTCCAGGTAGACAGTGCAAGAATTGGGTTGAATTGTAGGGTACCCAGCTGGTATCCAAGGCAGTGCTTATTGATGTGGGGAAACACACGTACACACACAGAGGAATTGGTGACTTGAACACTATTAGTGGTACATTGGTTACAACTGATGAACCCACACTGATACCTCCTAATCACCCAAAATCCATACTTCACTCTTGAACACTCGGGGTTCACTCTTGCAGCTGTACATTCTGTGAGTTTGGACAAATGTGTAATGATATGTATCCTTCATTATAGTATCATGCAGTTTTGTCACTGCACCAAAACTCCCTTGTGCTCCACCAAGTCATCCCTCTCTCCCCCTATTTTACCCAGGTCTCAGCAATCACTGACTTTTTACTGTCTCCATAGTTTGGCCTTTTCCAGAATGTTATATAGCTAGAATCACACAGAATGTAGCCTTTTCAGATTGGCTTCTTTTACTTAGTAATAATGCATTTAAGGTTCCTCCATGTCTTCCCATGGCTTGAGAGCTCATTTCATTCTGGCACTGAATAATATTCCATGGTCTGGAGGTAGCAGTTTATTTATCTGTTCACCTGTTGAAGGACATCATGATTGCTTCCAAGTTTTGGAAATTATGAACATCTATGAGCAGGTTTCTCTGTAAAAATAATTTTCACTTATATTGCTTTTTAGTCTGGAGATGGGGACAGTGGTTAGAGGCTGGCCTGAGAGTCTCCAGTAGGGGGACCAGACTGGGTATAGTCTTCTAGGACCTTCATCATCATCACCATCATGAAGCTGTAATAAGAACTAGGAATCCAGGACTTCTCTGGTGGATAAGAATCTGCCTGTCAAGGCAGGGGACATGGGTTTGATCCCTGGTCCAGGAAGACTCCACATGCCACAGAGCAACTAAAGCCTGGGGGCCACAACCACTGAGCCCACACGCCACAACTACTGAAGCCCATGTGCCTAGAGCCTGTGCTCTGCAATGAGAGAAGCCACCAAAATAAAAGAAGCCTGCAATCCACAACAAAGACTAGTCCCCACTTACTGCAACTAGAAAAAGTCCATGCACAATAATGAAGACCCAGTGCAACCAGTACATAGGAAAAAAAAAAAAATATATATATATATATATACACACACACACGCGTGAATGTGACTGTGAATCCTGTGACTCCAGCAGTGTTGTTGTTAGCATCTGTCCACCACGGAGTTCCTAGGATCCAGGGTCACTGAGCAGCTTCAGGTGTGCTGCTTAACTCATTACATTCCCATAGCAACCCTGCATGGAGCAAATCCTACATTTCAGATGCCGGTGTTTTGCACAAGGTTGAGTTTTTATTTTTTACCGCCAGCCCACTATAAGAAATATACTTTATAGTACAAACAGCCTCAAATAAAGGAAACAAGTGTCCCCACAATACTCTAATATCTTCTAATCTTTTTCATTTTTGAAAATACTAGTCATGACATTGACTTCATGACACATCTGTGGAATTCTATTTATGCTGCAGATTCTGGCAAATTACTGAACCTCTGTAAGCCACCTGGCACACCTCTAAATGTTGTTGTGAGTAGTAAATGAGATAAGGTATGTGAATCGTTTAACACAGGACCTAGTTTATGGGTTAGGAAGGAAGAAATGGTCCCTATAATACATCAGCAAGATGGATGTTATCACTTTACTGATAGGATAGAAAATGAGGCTTAAAGAGATTAAGTGGTTCCCAAGGTCTCACAGACAAGGGCCAAAACCAGGATTGAACTCAGAATCAGGCTCTTTTTTCTGCAATTCTAAGGTGCCTTCCTAGAGAAGCTTAACTTGCTGGGTGTGGCTTCCAAAGGTTGTACTACTGGTTACAGCTCAGTCACCTGGATAGAGGCCCAGTTCACCTCTCCTGGAGAATATAAAAAGCTGTTCCTACTCTCTCCTGAGCTCAAGACTGTCTTCTGTCCCCCTGCTCCATTATCCAGTTTAATATCCATTTGCTGGGCACTGATTGGTCACATGGCCATTCCCTCTCTTAGCCTGGAACACTACCTATACTGCCCTCCCTACCTCATTCAAGTCATCCCTAATATGTCACCTCCATACTACTATCCCTAAACCCCTAATCTGAATGAGAACAAACACCCCTCTATAGGACCGCCCCTTTCTCCTGCTTTAGCTTCTTTCATGCGTGTGTTTTGGCCTGACAAGTTATACGCTATCTTGGTTTATCCATTAACACTTGTCTTCGCTAAAATATAAACTCCAGCAGAGTAGGAACTATTAGAGTTGGATCTCTGCTCTGTCCCTAGTGCTTAGAACAGTAACTGGCACAGCGGCTGCTGCTGCTGTGTCACTTCAGTCGTGTCCGACTCTGTGTGACCCCATAGACAGAAGCCCACCAGGGTCCCCCGTCCCTGGGATTCTCCAGGCAAGAACACTGGAGTGGGTTGCCATTTCCTTCTCCAATGTGTGAAACTGAAAAGTGAAAGTGAAGTCGCTCAGTCGTGTCCGACCCTTAGCGACCCCATGGACTGCAGCCTACCAGGCTCCTCCATCCATGGGATTTTCTAGGCAAGAGTACTGGAGTGGCTTGCCATGTAACTGGCACAGAGGAGGTACTAAATAAATGTTTGTCGAATCAGTCAATGGCTTTGGACTCAGACTGCAGAGCTGGGCTTATAAACCAATGCAGACCATAGTGAGCCGTTTTGGTGGACATTCTAACAAATGGACTCAGACAAGTACAAAGGGAGCTCCCTGGAAGCACAAAGGAGGCAGGAATCAATTCTGATTGTGGATCTTGGAGGAGGAGGTCTCTTGAGTGATCCCTGAAGCTGGGTGGAACTGCAAAGATGGAGACAGCACCCCACGTGGAGGAAAAGGCAAGAGCGAAGATGCAGGGGCGGAAAGGTGGGTCAGCACATAGAACAATCCACGGGGCCTGTAGGTTTGGGTTCAGGATTGATGGGCAGGTGGGAAGATGGCTAGGGTGGGTTGCTGAGGGAGTTGAATGCCCAGCTAAGAAGTCTGGAGTTTGCAAGTCTCTGACAGTGTCTTAAGGTGATCCAACCATCTATTATCTTTATCTATATCCATCTAGATATATCTGATTCCTATCTATCTGCACACACATATGTGGAACACATTTACACATGCTGCCGCTGCTGCTGTTAAGTCGCTTCAATCGTGTCCGACTCTGTGCAACCCCATAGATGGCAGCCCACCAGGCTCCCCTGTCCCTGGCATTCTCCAGGCAAGAACACTGGAGTGGGTTGCCATTTCCTTCTCCAATGCAAGAAAGTGAAAAGTGAAAGTGAAGCCGCTCAGTCGTGTCCGACTCTTAGCGACCGCAAGGACTGCGGCCTACCAGGCTCCTCCGTCCATGGGATTTCCCAGGCAAGAGTACTGGAATGGGTTGCCATTGCCTTCTCCCTTACACATGCTATGGGAGCCTATTAAAATATACACGTAAAATAAAAATTCAATATAAAATTATATATATACTACACATACAAAAAATCACACATATACATACTTGCACACGTGTACGTGTATGCATAATTTTTAATTTTATATTTAATTTTTATTAAATATATGTATATGTGTTTTAATAGGCTCCCAAGATTCACTGTTTGGGCATAAAAGGTTTCGCGATGAAACTCTCCCTCCCGCTTCTGTCCTCCCCTGATGTTACTGTATTTTGTGTCTTGCCCCAGCAGATTCACATTTATTGCAAGGCCACACTTGCAGAGCGGCTGTAAATCGGGTGCAGGCGTTCTCACCTCTGACCCACAAACAGGGCGTGGCCTCTCTCACCGCTGCTGGGTGGTCCTTCCACTTGCTCCTGACCGGAAATCCTGCGCGCTCCACCCTCTGCCAGGTGGATGGATTGAGCCCGCCCACTTCTGTCACATGAACCAATCGAGCACGTTTATGCAAATTGAGATCCATTCCCTGCCCCCGCAAGACAACCTACGGTTGGGGAGGTCCAACAGGTCCGCCAGGTTCCTGTTCTGACCGAGCTCGGAGAAGTCTGTAAAATTTCTGCCAAAGGCAAAAACAATTTGGAAACTGCGGGAGCTGGAGACAGGCGGACTGGGGCATAAATGGAATGCCACGGTAAGACCGATGGCACTGAATCACAGAAACTGAGGCTTGAAGGGTTGCTGGAGGTCATTCTGTCTGACTTCTGGACAGACATTCTGCCTCACGCCGCGTGATTCTTGTCAGGTGCTCACAGTCGCTGGTGAAATCACTACCTGCAGACATGACCCAGCTGACAAGAAAGAGCACGTCCCAGATCTGGCCATTCAGTTCAGTTCAATTCAGGGGCTCAGTCGTTTCCGACTCTGCGACCCCATGGACTGCTGCACGCCAGGCTTCCCTGTCCATCACCAACTCCCAGAGCTTGCTCAAACTCATGTCCATTGAGTCAGTGATGCCATTCAACCGTCTCATCCTCTATCGTCCCCTTCTCCTCCTGACTTCAATCTTTCCCAGCATCAGGGTCTTTTCCAATGAGTCAGTTCTTCGCATCAGGTGACCAAAGTATTGGAGCTTCAGCTTCAACATCAGTCCTTCCAATGAATATCCAGGACTGATTTCCTTCAGTATTGACTGGTTGGATCTCCTTGCAGTCCAAGGGATTCTCAAGAGTCTTCTCCAGCACCACAGTTCAAAAGCATCAATTCTTTGGTGCTCAGCTTTCTTTATAGTCCAACTCCCACATGCATACATGACTACTGGAAAAACCATAGCTTTGACTAGACGGACCTTTGTTGGCAAAGTAATGTCTTTGCTTTTTATGCTGTCTCGTTTGGTCATAGCTTTTCTTCCAAGGAGCAAGCGCCATTTAATTTCATGACTGCAGTCACAATCTGCAGGGATTTTGGAACCCCAAAAATAAAGATATGGGAAAAAGCCTCATGGAGAATCAGAAGTGGTCTCAAATACTGCTGTTGTATCTTTGCTGTGTGACTGTGGCACTCTGCCTCAACTCTCTGAGCCTCAGTTTCCACACCTGGAAATTGGGAGTAATAACACTATCATCCTGGCTACTAACAACACTACCCTCCTTGATGTGAGGATTGATGGGCTAGTCAAATGGACAATGCAAGGCGTTTCCATCTCTGCAAGTCATAGTGCTTTATGATTTACAAAGTATCACTTTGGGGTTAGACAGACCAGGGTTTAAATTCTGGTTGTCTCAGTTGCTTGTGATACCTGCCTTAGGAAAGTCACTTTTACCTCTTTTACTTTTACTTTGTCACTTTGACTCTCACTTTATTCAGTTTTAAAGTTAAACATTTCATGGGCTGTTTATAGGATTAAACGAGTTAAGGTTTATAAGGCACTTGGCACAGGGCTAAACCACGTGTGGTGGCTAGAATCAAGGCACCTCCTGGAAACTCTGTTTCATCATCTGTCTTCTGGGTACAACCATCATGTTCCCCGTATGCCTCAAAGGATTGTTCTGAGGCTTAAATATCTTGTGACACAGTTTATAAATAGAAAAACATCACACCAATGTTAATTAGTGATAATGCAAGGCAGTCAGCACGTTGGAAAAAAGCCTGACCTTGACCCTGGCTCTACCTTTCATTCTCTGTGTGACCTTGGACAAGTGACTTCCCCTGTTGAAGGGTCAGTTTCCTTGCCTGCAATAGACCATCTATATGGGTCATCTTGGACATTGGTAAGATGGACTATGGAAAGTGCCTACTATAAGACTTGCACACAACATATCTTAATAAACAGCTCCTATTATTACTAGTAAGTTTTTCTTTCAGTTCAGTTCAGTTCAGTCGCTCAGTCATGTCCGACTCTCTGCGACCCCATGAATCACAGCACGCCAGGCCTCCCTGTCCATCACCAACTCCTGGAGTTCACTCAAACTCATGTCCACAGAGTTGGTGATGCCATCCAGCCATCTCATTCTCTGTCATCCCCCTTCTCCTCCCGCCCCCAACCTTGCCCAGCATCAGAGTCTTTTCCAGTGAGTCAACTCGTCATATGAGGTGGCCAAAGTATTGCAGTTTCAGCTTTAGCATCAGTCCTTCCAATGAACACCCAGGATTGATCTCCTTTAGAATGGACTGGTTGGATCTCCTTGCAGTCCAAGGGACTCTCAAGAGTCTTCTCCAACACAGTTCAAAAGCATCAATTCTTCGGCGATCAGCTTTCTTCACAGTCCAACTCTCACATCCATACATGACCACAGGAGAAACCATAGCCTTGACTAGATGTTGTTGGCAAAGTAATGTCTCTGCTTTTTAATATACTATCAAGGTTGGTCATAACTTTCCTTCCAAGGAGTAAGCGTCTTTTAATTTCCTGGCTGCAATCAGCATCTGCAGTGATTTTGGGTTCTTTAAATTTCCCTAATTCTGTTTCTGGAACTGAGAGAAATAGGGTGAAAATACAACTTGTTTCTCACAGTACATTATTCTGTATCTTTTGACTTGTATTATGGGAATGTATCATTTTTTAATAAATAAAATCTAAATTTAAAATGGAAATACGTTTCTTTTTGAAGCTTGAGGCAGTTGTAAAATAACTTAATGTAGCTTTTTAGAACTGTGTATTCTATAGTATTTTTTCATTTGGTGAAATTTTAACTGTTAATGTTTTTGGCATTGTGCTTTGTACCATTTATTAAATAAAAATTTTAAATAAAGAAGAAAAAAATTAAAAAAATAAAATGAAATACAATACATAATGTCTATAATATACAATAATAAAACATAATAAATTAAAATTTAAAACAAAATTTTAATCTCATGGTAGAGGCCTTGTCTGGCATAAGAAGATACCCAAATGCAAAGTATAATCTGGTACCTTCATTTGGTGAAATTTTAACTGTTAATGTTTTTGGCATTGTGCTTTGTACCATTTATTAAATAAAAATTTTAAATAAAGAAGAAAAAAATTAAAAAAATAAAATGGAAATACAATACATAATGTCTATAATATACAATAATAAAACATAATAAATTAAAATTTAAAACAAAATTTTAATCTCATGGTAGAGGCCTTGTCTGGCATAAGAAGATACCCAAATGCAAAGTATAATCTGGTACCCACACATGCCAGAATGTACCATGGAAAGGCAGAGTCATGTTTCTTTCTAAGATCACAGGGAAAATTGCCAAATCCAACAAGGGGTCACCTCTGAAGGGACTGACCATCCATTGGTGTAAACTTTCTCCAAGCCACTTGAAGTCATGTTCTATGGAAGGAAATGACCTCGATTTGGAAACCCTCAGGATGGATTTCCCTCTGCATCAGAGGTATTCAGGACTCTGGGTGACTCACTCCTCCTTGCTGGGCTTGCCCTCCAACCCCAATAGGGTTGAATACCTCATTTGGGAACAATAACTCTCCCCTGACCCTAAGGCCTTACATGGATATCAGCTAGCTCTGGGCCATCCACCCAATCCACAGCCAGACTTCTCCAATGTCCTAGGAGGCAGCTGGCCTTGGACAGCCTCCCTGTCCCTTTCTCCCCTGGGGCCCCAGTCTGAACTAATCACCACTGCTCTTCACCAGAGGCTCCCGTGCAGCTGAGAATGAAGGGCAGACAGAACATCACAAGCCAAGCCCACGCTTTCCCCTGTGTCTTCCACCACGTCTTTGGTCTGTGTGGCAGTGACCTGGCGGTTAAGGTTCTGCTTCACAGATGTTCAAGGCAGGCAGGAGAAAGACTGACGTTTAGGGCCTGGGCTTTAACTGCCTCATCCTGAATTTACATGTCACTTTCACACATGTCATTGGCCAGGGCTAGTCACAGGTCCCGCCCTTTCACCTGGGGAGTGACTGGAGTATTCGGGGAGCACGGCTGTGTCTGCTACATTCTTCCTACTCAGTCTTCTGGCCAATATTAATTGGCTCTGGACTCAGAGGACATTAGAATGAGAGAGACCTTGGGACTCATTTCATGCAGAAGCAAATCAGAATCCTCTGAGGTTGTTGTCCAAAATGCAGAGTCCTTGGTCCTACTCCAGACCTGCTGGATCAGAACAGTCTGGAGTCTGGGAACCCACACTGTTTTTCTTTTAAATTTATTTGTTTTTGGCTGCGCTGGGTGTTCGTTGCTATGCATGGGCTTTCCTCTAGTTGTGAAGAGCAGGGACTACTTTCTAGTTGCGGTGCACTGGCTTCTCATTGCAGTGACTTCTGTTGCAGAACACAGGCTCAGGAGTTGTGGCACGTGAGCTTAGTTGCCTGGAGGCATGTGGAATCTTCCCAGATCAGAGATCCAACCCATGTCTCCTCCATTGACAAGCGGATTCTTAACCACTAGAAGTGAACAAGTGAAGTCACTCAGTCGTGTCCGACTCTTTGCAACCCCGTGGACTGTAGCCTGCCAGGCTCCTCTGTCCATGGGATTCTCCAGGCAAGAATACTGGAGTGGGTTGCTATTAGACCACCAGGGAAGTCCAGAATCTACATTTTTAAAAGCTCACTGGGAGATTCCAGCAGTAATCAGGCTGGAAGTCCACTGATGGAGTTAAATCCCCTTTTATAGATGAGGAAACTGAGGCTGGGAAGGACGGTGACTTTCTCCAGGCCACACAGGAAGTAAACGATCAATCTTAGACCAGAATCTAGGCTTCCTGGCCGTTGCTTTTAGCACCTGTATTTGTAACCTGTGATCTCTGCCTGCCCTGACTTCTGATAACAGCACTTTAATTCTCTTTTGTGGAGACAGGGTTCACAGTTCAAGTTCCCAGGGTTCAAGTGGGGCTGTCCCACCCAAGCTTGGAATGGGTACATGACACAGAATTAACCAATCAGAATCCCAGGATATGTTCTGAGACAGTGTGAGATTAAGTTCAGAAAATGGGAGGCAGCCTCAGGATGTTTGCTAGAACTATTTAGGGAAAGAAACTCTCTTTCCACTGAGGTTGTTCCCTGGTCTGCTGTGAGCCTGGAGCAGCTGGCTGTCTTTGCTGTCATGAAGGGACAGCACTCGGAAATAAGCCCTGAACAGAGAAAAGCAGAGATAAGGGAAGGAGAAGAGACCGGATAGCATCCTCAGATGCCTGCATCCAGCTCTGCCTGGACTTTTTCCCTGAGCCAGGAAATTCCATTTCAGTTACTGGAGGTTGAGGTTCTGCCCTTGTAGATCCAAATAAATGACTTTACTGGATCACAGCACTATGTCCAGTTAGCAAGCATCTACTGAGGGACTTTGGGGAGCTTCGAGTGTGAAGTACTGAAGTGCCCCTCACAAACCAGGACACAGGACCAGCACACGAGGCAGCTGGGATGTCCAAGACAGTGAGCTGCCTAGACTGGCATCACAGACATCCAGGGTCTCATGTGATCTCCTCCCCAGGAGTTAAGCAAGGCAAGCATAATCATCTTGGAATGATGAGGAAACTGAGGCTCCGAGAGATGAAGTCCCTTGCCCAAGGTCACATCAGAAGTGGCAGAGCTGAGGCTTAACCCAGGTATTTCCACATTTAGCCCAAGTGCTTGGTGCTCCACTGGGCTTCACTCAGCCTGGAATTACTTGCCAGAATCATCTGAATGCCTGCCACGAGCAAGACACTGTTGTGAGTACTTTCCATGCTTTGCTTATTCAGTCTGTACAACAAGATACTGGTGAATATGATGATGGTGATGACATTGCACAGTTGAACAAATAAGGGGGCCTGGGAATTTAGCCAAGGTCATAGGGCTGGGCAGCATCAAGGTCTGATTACGGCCCAGGGAGTCTGGCTCCTGAGTCCTCTGTGGCTGGAAGTTCATTCACTCTCCTTGCTATACCACATCTAAGCAGATGGCTCCCTAGCCTCTTCTCACCTTGATGAGAGTGGCTGATTAGAAATCAACCTGGGGAGGTGGTTGGGGGGCAAGAGAGGATGGGTGAGAGCATCTTCTCTGATCACATTGACATTTCTGAAATGGCTCCGGCCAGAATCACTTCTGGGAGGCCTCGAGCAAGGTCCATGGGGATTCTGCTAAGAGGCGGGGGGTAAAGAGTTATCTCCAGACTCCTATATACACAAAATAATTGAAAGCAAGGTCTCAAAGAGACATTTGTAAACATGGACATCTATAGCAGCAGTATTCACTGAAGCCAAAATGTAGAAGCAACCCAGTGTCCATTAACAGATGAGTAGAAAAACAAAATCTGATATATGTGTGTTTGTGTGTGTGCTAAGTCACTTCAGTCGTGTCTGGCGGTTTGCCACCTCATGCACTGTAGACCACCAGGCTCTGCTGTCCATGGGATTCTCCAGGCAAGAATACGGCAGTGGATTGCCATGCCCTACTCCAGTGGATCTTCCCGATCCAGGGATGGAACCCACATCTCTTATGTCTCCTGCATTGGTGGGTGGGTTCTTTACCACTAATACCACCTGAGATGCCATATATAGGAAATTCTGAGACAACATGGATGAAACCATTGCTGCAAAATGGATGAAGACATTCTACTTTGTGACATAAGCCAGACACTAAAAGATAAAAACTGTATGATTATACCTATATGAGCTACCTGGAGCAGTCAGGTTCGCAGAGGCAAAAATTAAAATGCTGCTTGCCAAAGATTGAGGGGAAGGGCAAACGGGGAGCTATTGCTGAATGAGGGCAGGGTTTCAGTTTTGTGGAAGAAAGTTCTGGAGATGGATGGTGACACAATATAAATGTACTTGATGCCACAGAACTATACACTTTTTTTCTTTTTATTTTTTTAATATATTGTTTTCTTTTTTTGAGAAGTATACACTTTTTAAAAACATATTTATTTATTTATTTTTGGCTGGGCTGGGTCTTCATTGCTGCGTGTGGGCTTTCTCTAGTTGCGGTGAGTGGGGGCTACTCTTTACTGCACAATGGGCTTCTCATTGTTGTGGCTTCTATTATTGCGGAGCACGGGCTCTAGGGTGCACAGGCTTCCGTAGTTGCATTGTGTGGGCTCGGTAGTTGCGGCTCCCGGACTCCAGAGCACTGGTTTGTTAGTTGTGGTCCATGGGCTTAGTTGCCGGGCGGCATGTGGGATCTTCCCAGACCAGGGATTGAACCAGTGTCCCCTGCATTGCAAGGAGGACTCTTAACAACCGGACCACTAGGGAAGCCCAGATCTATACACTTGAAGATGGTTTAAATGGCAAATTTTATATTATATGCTTTTTACCACAATTAATAATTAATTAATTAAGGGGAAAAAAGAGTAGTCTCCAAAGACAGCCCACTCTCAAATCCCAGTTCTGCCACTCATGTGCTGTGTGACCTTGGGTAAGTTGCTTTCCCTCTCTGTGCCTCAGTGTCCTCACTATCAAATGAGGATCATGATAGCTAGCCCAACAGAATCATAGTGAGGTTTAAAGGGCTTCACACCAATAAAGTCCTCAGAGCTGTGCCTGGAACTCCGTAAGCACTCAATAAGGTTCAGTTCAGTCAGTTCAGTTCAGTCGCTCAGTCGTGTCCAACTCTCCGCGACCCCATGAATCACAGCACGCCAGGCCTCCCTGTCCATCACCAACTCCCGGAGTACACTCAAACTCATGTCCACAGAGTCGGTGATGCCATCCAGCCATCTCATTCTCCGTCGTCCCCTTCTCCTCCCGCCCCCAACCTTTCCTAGCATCAGAGTCTTTTCCAGTGAGTCAACTCGTCGCATGAGGTGGCCAAAGTATTGCAGTTTCAGCTTTAGCATCAGTCCCTCCAATGAACATCCAGGATTGATCTCCTTTAGAATGGACTGGTTGGATCTCCTTGCAGTATAAGGGACTCTCAAGAGTCTTCTCCAACACCACAGTTCAAAAGCATCGACTCTTCGGCGATCAGCCTTCTTCACAGTCCAACTCTCACATCCATACATGACCACGGGAAAAACCATTGCCTTGACTAGACGGACCTTGGTTGGCAAAGTAATGTCTCTGCTTTTTAATATACTATCAAGGTTGGTCATAACTTTCCTTCCAAGGAGCAAGCGTCTTTTAATTTCCTGGCTGCAATCAGCATCTGCAGTGATTTTGGAGCCCAAAAAAACAAAGTCTGACACTGTTTCCACTGTTTTTCCATCTATTTCCCATGGCTATTATTATTTTCATATAGTTACTTAGGATTGAGACTAAATGAGAGAAGAAAAGGGATGATTCTTTCTTCTTCACAATCCCTGTCTCTTTCCCCAGTTTCCAATGGGCTAAAGACACTAGACTGGGAAATCACTGGTGGTCCAGTGTTTAGGACTTTGTGCTTTCACTGCCAAAAGCCTGAGTTCCATCCCTGGTCAGGGAACTAAAATCCCACAAGCCTCAAGCAGTGACCAATTTAAAAAAAAAGAGAGAGACACTGGACTATGCTGTCAGCCACAGGGTGAACTAGTGGAAAAAATAAATATCATAGTCAGTCAGCAGAAGATTTCAACCCAGCCCCTCCATGTGCTGCTGTGCAACTTTGGGCCAGCTCATTGACCTCTCTGTGTCAGATTTTTCTCTTCTATGAAATGGGTAAACTACTGCCTATCTCACTGGTGAAGTGAGGATTAAGAGAAAGAATGGACTACCCCACACATGTCCATCCCGCCCTTCTTTCTGGATCCATGGTTGGGGTGAGAGGTGGGGGGTGCAGCTCTGTGTTTCCTCACTTCCCAGGCTGCTCCTGGTTTGTAAAGAACCAGAGAAATGTTGTCTCCAATGACTGGTACTTCAGTCCACATGACCAGGACGAGCATCAACAACAAAAGGCCACCCACCCTCCAAGGTCTGCAAAAGAGCCTTCTTCCTCCTTTTAGGGCTTCAAATGTGGGACAGGGAGATGCCCAGGATGATAAATAAAGAAAAAGCAAAAATAAAACCTCCAAAGTGTTTATTCTGGGATAAGAGTACATTGCTAAACACAAGCCGCAAAGACTTATGTACAAAAACCACAAGCCAGGGTGCTGAGCAACGTCCCAGGCTACAGTGCTGTGAGGAGGGGCTGGGCCAGAGCAGCTGGGCTGGGCCCAGGAGGCAGGACCAGGCCCTGCCTGCGGCAGCCCTCCAAGGCACCCTGGCACCCTGATGTCTGGGAGCTCAGGATTTCTCACACTCCAGCCCACACAGCCTGGCACCCTGCATGGAAACTCGTGGTGTCCCCTTGCCGCTGTTCCTGCCTCGGCCCCTCTCCTCTGTAGGGCCCCCTCTGCCCACCCCACCCACCTTAGTCCCACTAACTCCAACTCATCCTCTGTGTTTAGACACCATCTCCGTGTTTAGACGCCATCTCTGTTGGCGAATCGTGATTGACCCCACCGCCACCACCATGCAGACTCCATAACCCCAGTGTTCATTTCTATCACAGCTATTCTATGATGTGCTGCAATTTTTGTGTACTTGCTTTTCTACTAAGCTGCAAAAATAAAGCTTTTCTACTAAGCTGCAAGCTCTTAAGGGTCGGACTAGTATAATGGTCAGGGACATGGATTTGAACCCAAATTGCTATGGCCTGATTTGAAGCTTTCCAGTCCTGTGACCGTGGATGTTCGACTCATTATCCTTTGCCTCAATATTTCCCTCTCTAAGCTGGAGATGATAATGACAGTGCCCGCCTTATGGAGGTTCTGCTGATCGCTGAGTATGTCTGTTCCAGTTTTGCATTCCAAAACTGGAGGAATAACAACAGGATCGGTTTCTGGGACCCATTTATCCAAGCATGGAACAAACCTGAACAAACCTCCATTGATCACCGGACTCCCATAAGCCTTCACCCTAGCGGTGGACCATTGTGACATTTTGGGTCTCCTGGAATTAGGGTCAATTCAGAGCCAAAAAAGTCTGATTATTTCCCTCTCCTTAACACACTGTCACCTTGGTCAATGTCTGGAAGTCCCTTTGGGGGAAGGTTGGGAGAAAGATAAAGAGGGTAACTCTTTGATAGTGTAGCGGGGTCCCTCTTCAAGGTAAAGTGGTACCCTCTTCGTCCAGCTGTTTGGGTCTGTAAACTGGTTCAAGTCCGGGAGTTGGTCAAGGGTGACAATGGTTTTGGTGACTCACGTTAGGCTCTGTTCACTGAGCTGGAATTCTGCCACTTAAATAGATCAAATAACGTTTAGTAGACCGCCCATCCATTATTTCTAGGGATGCGGTGATCAACTAGGCAAGGTCACAAATCTCTGCGAGTTTAATTGCATTTGAATGGATTGATGTAAGTAAAGCACTAGGATAGTGCCTGCCATGCTGCATGCAAAAGAGAAGCCCTGCTTATCATTGCCAGTCGTCTTTATACGCCCTGTACCTGGCAGCAAGCAGACACCTGGTAAATGACTATAGAATGGGGTCGGGAGTGAACGGGTCCATGGTCCAGGTACAGCTGGAGTCTCCACTCAAGACATAAGCAGACTTCACCTGTGATTCAGGTAAGACTGGAGGTTCTGGGACATCCAACATGATCCCACCTGCACGGGGCCCAGAGGAGTTCTGGGAAAGAACTCACTAGAAGGTAAAAGAGAGTCCAAGGGCTGCCCTGGACGTCCAGTGGTTACGACTTTGCCTTCCAGTGCAGGGGATGCAGGTTCGATCCCTGGTCAGGGAAGTAAAATCCCACAGGCCTCGGGCCAAAAACCCAAAAACAAAACAGAAGCAGTATTGGAATAAATTCAATAAAGACTTTAAAAATGCTTCATATGTTTTTTTAAAAATCTTTAGAAAAAAAAAAAGAGTCCAAACATGGAAGGTTGGTTTGAGGGCATCAGGCCAAGGTCAGAAGGGAGAATTAGGAACACAGAGCAGCCTGGGGTGTGACCCTCAGATGATCTCTACTAGACTTAGCTATTTGTTTTTATTTAGCTTCTAAGGACCACCAGCTACATGGTGTTGACATACTTTCAGGGTGTAGCAATTCATCTCTGGTAGTTTATTTAAGATTCCTTTCTTATTCATTTTATATTCTCTTTCTTCCCTGATTTCCCCTCCCATTCACCTTCCCCAAATATATATCAGCCTTGTAAATCTCCTTGTAAGGATTTCTTCCTTGCATTTTAATTTGCAGAAATGACATTTTGCTCTCTTTACTACTTCATGGTCTACCTCTCAGCATGGTTGTATGTACACTATATGCTGTTTCTTGCTGCTGCTCCAACATCCCCAGCCTGGATCTGCTACATTTTGCTACTAATTAAGGCTGCAATGAACATCCCTACCCACCTTCTCTTAGGGACTTTTAGGAGAGCTTCTCCAAGATGATTACCCAGAAATAAGATGTCTGAGTGACAAGGTGTGCATGGATTTAATTTTGCCAAATATTCCCTGGTATTTCCAGAATGGCTGCGCAAATCTACATGTCCACAGTGGTACTTCAGTTCAGTTCAATTGCTCAGTCTTCTGTGACTCTTTGCGACCCCATGAATCGCAGCACGCCAGGTCTCCCTGTCCATCACCAACTCCCGGAGTTTACCCAAACTCATGTCCATCGAGTCAGTGATGCCATCCAGCCATCTCATCCTCTGTCGTCCCCTTCTCCTCCTGCCCTCAATCTTTCCCAGCATCAGGGTCTTTTCCAATGAGTCAGCTCTTCGCATGAGGTGGCCAAAGTATTGCAGTTTCAGCTTTAGCATCAGTCCTTCCAATGAACACCCAGGATTGATCTCCTTTAGAATGGACTGGTTGGATCTCCTTGCAGTACAAGGGACTCTCAAGAATCTTCTCCAACACCAAAGTTCAAAAGCATCAATTCTTTAGCAATCAGCTTTCTTCACAGTCCAACTCTCACATCCATACACGACCACTGGAAAAACCATAGCCTTGATTAGACGGACCTTTGTTGGCAAAGTAATATCTCTGCTTTTTAATATGCTGTCTAGGTTGGTCATAACTTTCCTTTCAAGGAATAAGTGTCTTTTAATTTCATGGCTGCAATCACCATCTGCAGTGATTTTGGAGCCCCCTAAAATAAAGTCTGACACTGTTTCCACTGTTTTTCCATCTATTTCCCATGAAGTGATGGGACTAGATGCCATGATCTTAGTACTTGGGGTCTCCCAATTCCTCACATTGTCACCAACACTTGAGAATATTGACCTTTCTGATCTGTGGTGTGTGCAAAAGTGGTATCCCACTATTTTAAAGTTTTTTTTTTTTTTTCTGGCCAAGGTGTGCAGCATGTGGGATCCTAGTTCCTCAACCAAGGATAGACCCCGTGCTTCCTGCTTTAGAAGCTCGGAGTCCAAACCACTGTACTGCCAGGGAAGTCCCTATATCTCACTGTTTTAATCATTTTTAACTTATAATCTGTCTTCTCTGCTGAACTGTAAGTCTGTGAGGTGACAGGCCCACACAGAGGGTATATCTGTGGCCTTAGTATCCTGACCAGTGCCTGCCATGTATGAGGCACTTCGATTTCTACCTTTGAATAGATGAATGGATTACTACCACATACAGCCCTTCTGAGCTCAAGCTTGACTCTTGGGAAGGGGAGAGGGGTGAGTGAGCCAAATAGGAAGAGCTGTTTACTGAAGTCTCAGAAGTCACTGGCCTAAAGGAAATTCCCTCGAGACTCCCATACACAGCTGGAGGAATCCAAAAGAGCAAACGTTCCCACAGAGCCAAAGAAAAGCCAGGGGTTATGGAGAAAAGTGTCTCTGCTCACCGAGAAAACACAGGCTCTGCTGAGATCCCAGAAGACTCTGGCAGGAGCTGCCAGGGCAGAGTCCCCACAGACAGAATTGAATGTCAGAGGAAAACAGGACGTTTGCTGCTGGGTGGTTGGACCAAATGGGACCTTTCTCATGTGTCATTATTATTATTATTATTTTTAATTTGAGATGAAACAGAAGTCACATGCCTCTGAACTGTTTGGACCAAAAGTCTCCCTGTGGGGCCTGCACAGACCACCACTCATCCTGTCCTGAGTCTAGGAGATGCTTTTCTGCTGGAAGCCTCAGTTTCCTCATCTGTAAAGTGGGTACAATAATGGAGCCCACCTTATTGCCCAGTTTGTAGTAAGCCTGGTTTGGGGAGACTTCTCTAAGGTTCAGTTCAGTTCAGTTCAGTCGCTCAGTTGTGTCCAACTCTTTGTGACCCCATGAACCACAGCACGCCAGGCCTCCCTGTCCATCACCAACTCCTGGAGTCCACCCAAACCCATGTCCATTGTGTCAGTGATGCCATCCAACCATTTCATCCTCTGTCGTCCCCTTCTCCTCCTGCCCTCAATCTTTCCCAGCATCACGGTCTTTTCAAATGAATCAGCTCTCTGCATCAGGTGGCCAGAGTATTAGAGTTTCAGCTTCAACATCAGTCCTCCAATGAACACCCAGGATTGATCTCCTTTAGAATGGACTGGTTGGATCTCCTTGCAGTCCAAGTGACTCTCAAGAGTCTTCTCCAGCACCACAGTTCAAAAACATCAATTCTTTGGTGCTCAGCTTTCTTCACAGTCCAACTCTCACATCCATACACGACCACTGGAAAAACCATAGCCTTGACTAGACAGACCTTTGCTGGCAAAGTAATGTCTCTGCTTTTTAATATGCTGTCTAGGTTGGTCATAACTTTCCTTCCAAGGAGCAAGTGTCTTAATTTCATGGCTGCAGTCACCATCTGCAGTGATTTTGGAGCCCAGAAAAATAAAGTCAGTCACTGTTTCCGCTGTTTCCCCATCTCTAAGGTTCAGGTTTGGCACTAATGAGGGCCAGGAGCATGGCAAAAGGCAGGCAGCCTGGCCTCCCTATGGCCTCACTTTTCTGGCTCCCTCTTGTGACTTCTGTATCTACATAACGCTCACTCATTCTGTCGGCAAACTCGCATAGGAGCACTGAGGGCACAGTGAAAAACCATACCCACCCCCGCCCTGGAGGGGCCTGCAGACACAGCGCAGAACAATGACATTGCGATGAAGGACCACACAAACGTCCACTCTGTCCCTTCTAGTTCTGTTGAAGCCTCTCTTTTCTCACTGACAAAATGGGACTCACAGAGTTGTTCTCAGGTTCAAAGAAGATAATGGACCAGTGGGAAAGGAACTTCCAGACTGCTAAATGCTTCTAAACAGATGACCCGGACTGTATTAGGAAAGCAGAGATCTACTTACAGAGTGATGCTCAGGATTTGTGTGCTCTTTCTCCTAGTACTTTAAAATCTAACTGCTGAAAGAAGCTTTCAAGGAAAGGAATGATGCTCTAGCCGATCCCTGGGTGGGGGCAGTGGAGAGTGGAGGAGGGGGCTCCAGATTGGTTGCTCATCCTTGCTGCTATTGGTTATCTAGTCACTAGGTCATGTCTGACTGTTTGCAACCCCATGGACTGTAGCCCGCCAAGCTCCTCGTCCATGGGATTTCCCAGGCAAGAATACTAGAGTAGGTTGCCATTTCCTTCTCCAAGGGATCTTGCCAACCCAGGGATCGAACCAGTGTCTCCTGAATTGGCAGATGGATTCTTTACCGCTTTCCACCAGGGGAGCCCTTGGTTGCTCCTTTTGTTTTCTAAACTGACAGGACCTGCTCAAGGGTCAGGAGCAGAAGCTGGTGGAATCCAATTACTGTTTTCCTCTCTCAGCCCAGAGGCCAGGGAGCTGAGAGGGGCGAGGACATAAAGCTCAGGGTGTCAGCAAAGGGACAGTGTTAGTGAGAGGACAGAGTAGGCTGCGGTAAGAGCAGGCAAACATCGTTGCTTTGATATGACAGATGTGTTTCTCTCTCACATAACGGTCCCGGGAGGTGGTCCAGGGCTGGCGCAGCTGGGCACCCAGGCTCCTTCTACGATACACACAGCTTGGTTAAATGTGAAGAAAATGATTCTGAGTGGAAAAACAAAAACATTTCAAGAGGATGTGTGCTGTTCGATTCCAATTGTATGATACCTGTGAATGAAAATCACTCTCGCGGGGGAGCGTGAAGGTTGCCAGGGGGTAGAAATGAGCAGTAGTGGTGGTGGTAAAGGAGAGTCATGTGGTGATGGTACAGTTAAGTATGTATTTTTAAAATGTTCATTTGTTTACTTTTGACTGCGCTGGGTCTCTGTAGTTGCATCGCGCAGAAGCTACTCTCTGGTTGTCGCACGCGGGCTTCTCCTGTCGCAGAGCACGGGCTCCAGGGCTGTGGGCTTCAGCAGTTGCCGCATTCAGACTTAGTTGCCCTGAGTCATGTGGGATCTTTCTGGACCAGGAATCAAACCCATGCCCCTTGCACTGGCAGGCGGATTCCTAACCACTGGACCACCAGGGAAGTCAACAATTAAGAATCTTGATTGTGGTGGTGGCTGCATGAAGCCACACCTGTGAAAAATTGCAGACAGTTATACACAGTGGGCCTCCCTGTTGGCTCAGACAGTAAAGAGTCTGCAATGCAGGAGACCAGGGTTTGATCCCTGGACTGGGAAGGTCCCCTGAAGAAGGAAATGGCGATCCCCTCCAGTATTCTTGCCTGGAAAATCCCCTGGATGGAGGAGCCTGGTAGGCTACAGTCCTTGGGGTCGCAAAGAGTCAGACACGACTGAGCGACTTCACTTTGTCTTCTCTGTCTCACTTTCACCCAAGTTGCCTGGGAACACAATCCAAACAACTGATGGGTATTCAGATCCTCATCTTAGTGTCTCCATCTGCTTCCAACCAAGTCAGGATCCCCCAGAAGCAAAGCAATAAGACCTGAGTGTGAGGGAGAGCAGTGTCCTGTGGGGACCTCCAAGGAGGGGTGGGCCTGCGCCTGGATCTTGGGGGAGAGCTGAAAAGGGAGGGAGTAAACAGGAACCCCTGGAACCATGGTGGCAGGAGGTGGGGCCCTGCGATGATAACTCACTGTACCATCCTCCGAGCTGACCAAGTCACTTTGGGGCAGTTCTCGCCGTATCTTCCCTTTTCACTCAGGACCATGTTCCTCTTTTGACCAAGAAAGTGATCCAAAAAGGACTGTGGTCACTTTCTTATCAGGCCTGTGGTAGAGGCCAAGGACACCCACATCAAGCTCTTCCCCAGCTCCCATGGCTTCAAGCACCTTCTCCAAGGAGGACACCCAACTCCACTCGGGGCCACTACAGAGCACCCCAAAAACTTTAAGCCAGATGCAAGAGCCTTAGGTGGCACCCTGAGGTTGGGTCCCAATGCGTGCAGTCCTGGGAGTATTCACTCCCAGGACTGCAGCTGGGAGGGAGTCCAGCTGGAAGGGAGTCCAGCTGCTGACTTGCGGAGCAGCCTCTCACTAGTGTCTTCATCCTTCTGAGTCTCTGCCTCTCCAACAGCATCCACACAGCAGGGTCACAGGACAGATATGTGAAAAGGTTTCAGAAACCAGAGACCAGGGACTTCCCTGGAGGTGCAGTGGTTGGGACTCTGCGCAAAGGGCATGGGTTCAATCCCTGGTCAGGGAACTAAGATCCCACATGCTGCGAGGCACTAGAAAATGCCCTGAGGGCCACAATGAAGACCTAGCATAGCCAAAAATTTTTTAAAGAGTTCTTAAAAAAAGAGGATGAATGGGCATTTTCGTTCGATTTCCTGTCTCTGGGAAATGTGACTCTTCTTCATGGCCGCACAAAACCTTCAGTAAAGTCTCATTACTCACTAAAATCTTGCAGAGCTGTTTCTGCCTATCAAAGGAGACATGAAACCCCTGAAAGCTCCTTCCAGGTGAGCATACAGATGAGAGCAATAGCTCCTTGGGGCTCAATCACATTCAGGAGAGCAAAGTTCAGAGAGGGGCAGTCATTTACCTGAGGTCACCCAGCAAGTACATTAATTAGAGTCTGGATTTGAACCTGGCTACAGTCCATGGGGTCGCAAAGAGTCAGACACGACTGACCGACCAAGCACAGTGGCTTGCCCTCAAAGCCCAGACTCTTTCCACAATAAATCCTGAATGGTTGGTTTATATATACATTTTTAAAAAAATTATTTTCTATTCTGGTTTATCACAGGGTATTGACTACAGTTCTACTGTAGGACTTCGTTGTTTACCCATTCTCTGTATACTAGGTTTTAAACCTGCTAATCACAGACTCCTAGTTCATCCCTCCGCTACAACCCTCCCTCCTGACAGCCATGAGTCTGTTTTCTGTGTCCGTGAGTTGGTTTCCATCTTGTGAATAAATTCATTTGTGTCATATTTTAGATTCCACGTATAAGTAATATCATGTATTTGTCTTTCTCTGACTTCACTTACTATGATAATCTCTAAGTCCATCCATGTTGCTGCAAATGTCATGATTTCATTTTTTTAATGGCTGAGTAGTATTCCATTATGTATGTGTGTGTATATATAAAACTTATGGTTATCACCAAAGGGGAAGGGGCATGGAGGGATAAATTAGGAGTTTGGGATTAGCAGATCCACACTACTGTACTTAAAAGAGAGAAACAACAAAGTCTTACTGTATAGCACAGGGAACTATATCCAATATCTTGTAATAAACTATAATGGGAAATAAAAAGAATTTCTGGATGTGCTTGGGGAGGGTGCGCAGGGGCTTTCCCAGTGGTCTGTTACAAGTCAGGGCCCCAGGGGGACGCTTCCCCATGGCTTGTGAGAGCTGACCACTTCCCCCGGGGCCCAGCTAGCTTCTTCCAGGCTCTATGACTGGACTGGTACTGACCAGGCCATCAGTGGCCATGACAGTGATGTTTTTTGGTCAACTTGATGTGGTGCTAACCCTAGGCCTGAAGCCTCACAGCAAAGACACAAAGAAAACCCCAAAGAAAATCTGCAAGGTTGGAGGGATTCAGGTATTTCCTCTGGGCTTCGCCTGCCAGGCCTATTTCCCTGGCGGTTTCTGCCTGACTGCTTCTCTTTGTCACACCTCTGACCACCTTGTGTCTCACTTGATTTCCCCCTCCTGTTTCTCTCTTCTCTCTCGCATCTCCCTCTCTGCACCTCACGCTCTCCCACCTTCTGTCACCTTCTGTCTGGTTCTCTCCTCCGCCTCCTTTTCTCTCTCTTGAGTCTCCACCTCCCTTCCCTCTGTCCCATCCTCCTCTCCTCTCTCTGCTCCTCGTCCTCTCTCCCCTTCTGCTCCTCCTGCTCCTTCCTCCCCCTCTGCGTCCCTGCCCCCACTGGAGCTCCAGCACGGAGACCCAGGCAGGCTCCCCAGGGGCCCAGCAGGAAGCATGGTTTCCCCTCTGACCCTGTCAGCTGGCCTTGGGGGCTGTAGTGTCCCTCCCACCCGCTCCACTCAGGCAGCCTGAGCAGGCCCCCAGGGCTCAGGATGGATGATCTCACTTTTGAGGGGCTCAGAAGACAACCTTTACCAGGAAAGTGGAGTGCAGGGGGCCAGGCTGGGGCTGGGGATCTGGGCAGGAGAGCTCCAAGCTCACTGAGCACCTCCTGGGTGTTGGCACTGCACTGGGTCCTGAGGGTGGGAGAGCATTAAAGGTCACAGTATCTTTCCAGGAAGACAGAGGACACATAAGGACAAGGGGCTAGGGGGCAGGGTGGCAAGAATCAATCAAAGCCTGAGGGGAAAGAGCAATCTCTGCAGAGGTGGGGGCTTCCAGGCCAGCCGGAGGGGAAAAGAACCACTCCCACAGATTTGCACAGCTCATAGTATATTTTTAGATCCATTGGATGACTGTTAGGAGAGGTGGTGTGCTGTGTTAGAAAGCATCCAGGGGTCAGAGGTCTGGCTTCCAATTTAATTCCCAGCTTGCTGCATGCATGACCTTGGACATGCCCCATAACCCCTCCCAGCATGCTTTCTTCACGTATGAAGTTGGTGCAAAAGACCTGCTCACTGCATTGTTACAGAGTAGATGAGAGATTAAAGAAGAGGTTATTGGAGAGACCTCAGGGCCTTGACCCTTAAACCTTGACCCTGTAACCACTTCTTCTTTGCCTCCTGGGTACCCTCTGTCCAACCGTGGTGACAAGGCTGTGCAGCCCCTGCAAAATATCGCTTGTATTTGGCGTCTTTTCTAGGCTCTGCTCTGCATCTGTCCCCTTCCCTGATCTCCTTGTTTCATAGAGACCTTTTTAAAAAAAGTATTTTATTGAAGAATAGCTGATTTACAATTTGTGTTAATTTCTGCTGTACAGCAAAGTGATTGTTTTATTCACACATACAAACACACACACACATATATTCTTTTTCATATTCTTTTCCATGATGGTTCATCATAGGATATTGACTACAGTTCCCTGCACCATACAGTAGGGCCTTGATGTTTATCTATTCTCTACATACAAACTTGTGTCTGCTAATCCCAAATTCTCAATCCATTCCACCCCCATTCCACTCCCCCCCAACTTTGGGCACCACAAATCTGTTCTCAGAGGGATCTTTTATATGGTAGCACCACAAGCAGCATCAGGACCACCTGGGAACTTGTCAGGGCACTTAGTTACTTAGTTAGGTCCCTCCCCAGACTAACTAAGGCAGAAACTCTAGGTGAGCACCTTCAGGTTTTAAGGAACCTTCGAGGGGCTTCTAATGTTCGGGCATTTGAGAACTCTGGGATGGAGCATCTTCTCAAGGACCTCCACCTCAAGGTAGATCCAGTAATAGTTTCCCCATGGCTCAGGTGAGGTTGTGAGGCTCAGGGAGGCAACTGGCTCACGTAAGGTCACACAGGTAGATGACAGAGTTCAGGTTGGAATCCGAGAAAAGTCCGTACTCTTTCCACATCACCCTGCACACCCCCCTTCTCAGTGCCACCTGGACACAGGGCCCAGGGCCCAGGGCTCAGGTACTTCTGGGGGAAGCTCCACACATCCACTCTCTAGGCATGGCCCTGCCCAGGGACCTCTCCTTCACCTGTTATTTGGCGCAGGGCCCTGCATTCTCAGGGTCTGATAACTAATTTACATTCAAGTAGAAATGGCTGATAATGCCTTCAGAGGTACCTCCTGCTTTTTAGGGGGTGCTCCTGGTAACCAGGAAGAAAGAAAGCTCATGGGGGGGTCTTCCAGGTTCCTTGTTAGAAACATGTTTATGTTTTGGTGGGAGGGCCATGGACCCCTGAGCACAGGCCAAGTGGTGTCCTTCAAACAGCACAGGCCCTGTCATTGCTGGGTCATCACTGCCTAGGGGCCTTGGGCATTTCCTTAAACCTTCATTTGCTTCCTTGTAAACAGGCAGGATTCCTACCTCCTATTCCCTTGGGAGGGCCCATGATATAGCCTTTATCAGGTGACCCTCCCTTCCCCAGGTTGCCCTGGCAGGCTGCTGTGAGTGAAGCCCAACCAGGGCAGGGTCACCCCAGATTATAAAGTAGGGACCCTTCCTGGGACACCCGTCTGCACTACCTGCCAAAGGACTGCCTGGGGTCTGAGTGCCTGCAATCCCTGTTTCTGGAAGCCTTCCCCAGTGCCGGCCTGAGCTGCAGCCCTGTGGAAGGCAGTGGGGACTGTGGAGAGAGCCCTGGACTAGGAGTCAGGGGCCCGAAGCCTGGCTGTGGCTTTGCCGGCAACTCTCTGTGTGACCTGGACAATTCCCTGTCTCTCGCTGGGCCTGAAACCTCACCTGAAAAATGAGAGTGAGATGTAAGAATGCATAAGGACCCTTCCCACATAGGCTGTGTAACTATTCCCTAGCCGCCCTGCCTGTGCCCCAGGCAGGGTCATGAGCAGAGCCTCCCACGTAGCCTCTGTGCTATTTTCTCCCCTGTGTAAGTGCTTTGAGGGAAGGCTCCTGAGGTTGTGTCTCTTTGATCTGCCTTCACCCTTGCACTTAGCTCTGAGCTCTGTACATCACTTTGCTCACTAAGAACCTACTGATTAATTCCCAAAGATCCTGGTTTTGCTTCAGAAGAGTACTTTTTCTTGAGGTACCACCTCCTCCAAGAAGCCTTCCTAATGACACATATATAGAATGACCGTCCACCCCACCCCTACAATAATCTGCCTGCAATATAGGAGATCTGGGTTCCATCCCTGGGTTGGGAAGATCATCTGTAGAAGGAAATGGCTACCCACTCCAGTATTCTTGCCTAGGAAATCCCAAGGACAGAGGAGCCTGGTGGGCTACAGTCCATGGGACCGCAAAGAGCTGGACACAACTGAGCGGCTAACACTACTACACATGAAGGACTTTCCTGCGGTTCAGTGGCTGAGACTCTGAGCTCCCAGTGCAGGGGGCCCGGGTTTGACCCCTGGTCTGGGAACTACACCCCACTTGCTACAACTAAGAGTTTATTTTCTTGCATGTCACAACTAAAGATACCCCATGCCATAACTAAGACCCAGTGCAGCCAAATAAATAAATAAATCTTTTTTAAAAAAAGAAAAGGTATAACCTTGAGGAAGATTTAAAAAGAAAAGGAAGACAAAGAAAGTCTTTGCTGCGATGGGGGCCACAGCTGGGAAAGGGCTCTTCCCAGGAAGATCGGCACATGGCAAACAGCTGGCCGGGGGTGTCTGTGACTCACCCCACTCCCACAGACTGGCGGATGCTGCAGTCAGGCTGAGACAGGAGTCAAAGGCCTAAAGGAATTTTGATAAAGACAACACAAGCCCTGGAGTATTTCTAGAATGCAGGAGGTTAAGCATGCAGGGAGCTGGGTCACGACAAAACTGCCTGATTAAGTTACTTATTTAATTTGTTTGCCTAGATAACATATTCCCGTGGTACAAGACTCAAAGGGCTTCCCAGGTGGCTCAGTGGAAAAGAATCTGCCTGTCAGTCCAAAAGACACAGGTTTGATCCCTGGGTCGGGAAGATCCCCTAGAGGAAAAAATTGCAGGCCACTCCAGTATTCTTGCCTGGAAAATCCCATGGACAAAGGAGCCTGGCAGGTTATAGTCCATAGGGGAGCAAAAGAGTCAGACACAACTGAGCAACTAAACAGCAACAAGATTCAAAGGGTACCAAGGGGGCACTGTGAAAAGCCTCCCATGCTCCTGTTCCTGCCACCCGTACCTCTGCCCTAGAAGCAGCCATGTTTCCTTCCAGTTGCTTCTACAAACATCCTTGCTGTCCTTCTCCCTTTTTCATATAAGGATACCCAACACTATCCTTCACTTTGCTTTTTCCCTTAACATGTCTTTGCAAGCATTTCATATGAACCCATAAAGGGCTATTTTCATTGCTGAATCTAGGCTCCCTTGCTGGATTATGGGAACTCTTTATTACTAAGTCTTGTGGGCTTTGTGGATTGAGGCCCTAGACCCAGTGGGCATCCATTCCCAGGCCTGATTCTGAACTGGACTGTGAATACACAAGGGTTTGGGTGCAATGAAAGACTTCTATCTCCAGGCCTCAGTTCTCAGGATGAGAAATGAAAGGTTCTTAGAGTTGTCCAGACTACCTCTCTATTTGCAGCCCAGAGAGGGAAATGACTCACCCAAGATCACACAGCAAGTCAGGGCAGAACGGGGGGTTAGGCCATGAGTCTCCTATCTCCCAGTCAGTTTTCTTCCCATGAGTCTCAATAGGATAATCATGGGGATCAAGAACAACTACTCCAAGCCTGAGCTTTTGTGCACAGGAGCACTCAGGAATCCCAAAGCACAGGGCTCCAAGTTCTGTAGGGGGAGAAAGGTGAAAGTGAAAGTCGCTCAGCCGTGTCCGACTATTTGCAACCCCATGGACTATACAATCCATGGAATTCTCCAGGTTAGAATACTGGAGTGGGTATCATTCCTTTCTCCAGGGGATCTTTCCAACCCAGGAATCATTCTTTACCAGTTGAGCTATCACGGAAGCCCCTGCATGGGGAGGAAGGCCCACAGAATCCCCGGGAGCTCCCTGGCTAGCATGTTTGGTGCTAGGTATGACCCCTCAGAAGACCCAACTAGTGGTTATAATAACAAAAACAATAATAGCTACCCTGTCAGATACTTCTGCTGTTGGTGCTTTATGTAATGTGTCCCTTTTGAGCCTCACAAGGGTCCCGCAAGAAGAATGTCTTTAGTCCCATTTTCCCCAGCTGGACACTGAGCACAGAAAAGGTAAATAATTTCATCATTTGCCAACATCCCCCAGCCATGAAGGGGCAGCACTGGGATTTTAACCAGGTATGTTTGACTCCAACTTTTCACTGGATTAACACTCATCAATATATTTGAGCTTTCCGGGTGTTTCAGTGGTAAAGAGTATGCTTGCCAATGCAGGAGACCTTTGCAGGTTCAGTCCTTGGGTTGGGAAGATCCCTTGGAGGAGGAAACAGCAACCCACTCCAGTATTCTTGCCTGGGAAATCCCATGGACAGACGAGCCCGGTGAGCTGCAGTCCATGGGGTCGCAAAGAGTCAGACATGACTGAGCGACTAGGCATAGCAAATCAATATATTTGTGCCATTTTTCAGATGGGAAAACTGAATGCTTGCGACAAGGTCCCTCCATGAGACTACTTTAGTTGTGTAAGGACCCAAAGCAGGGACAAACTTCCAGTCCCTGTGGCCCACAGGATGAAAGCCCTCATTGGTCACTCCCTTGACCTTTAATGCTCAACATGACCCTGTCCCAGCCCATATGCCCCAGCTTGTTCTGGCCACCACACCAACAGGCCACCCCCTCTCCTTGCCTCTGCATTTCCACACTGTGACACTCTGGGTAGAGTGAGAAAAGTCAGGTAGAAGAACTAGGTCCAAATATCAACTCTGTTACCTGCTGTTTGACCTTGAGCAAGTCACTCAACCTCTCTGAGTCTCCCTTTCCTCAGCTGTAAAGTGAAGAAAGGTCTAAGGCTTAAGGTCAGCCTAGTGCCTACCCATCACACTGTAGGCTAATTAATGTGCAATATTTGAAGGAAAGATGAGAGGTATTTATTGTGTCCCCAATTCATGCCAGACCTTAAGAAAGACACTGGGGACAATGTGTGAACACTCTGCTTTCCTGGAGATTTTTCTCAAATGGGCTGCGGATATGATTAATGGCAGCAGGAGGTGAGGTAACCAGGACTTTTGTAACTATGGGCAGGATTTCTCCCGAGCTGATGGCTTTGGGCCAGGGATGTGGGTGATGAAGCGCCCTAATGTGACAGAAGAGGAGAGGAGACTTCTCATCCCCACAGCCCTCCCAACCCCCTGACCCCCACCCCAACCCCCACCCCATTCACTCAACTTCCATGCTGGGAGCCTGAATCTGCTTTTCAGGCTTCCCTGGTTCTCCCTGGCAGCATGAGCACTTAGCAATTGGAGGAAGCAAGGCTGGGGACCTTGCAGAGAAGGCCGGTGAAAGGAGAGGCTTTTATAGGCCTCACCTGAATAGCAAGGCCCAGCCCAGTGGCCCTTGGCAACACCCCAGACTCAAGTGGCCCTTTGGCAGGAGGACCCGGCTGGGCCTCTCTTTGGCTGCTCTCTGTGGGACAAAGGGCTGAGCAAACGAGCCCCGATCTCTCTGGTCCCGCCTGAACTCTCCATCTGGCTCTGCTTCTCAAACCCACAGACACTGGGTCATAAAAGAAGCAGGTGGGAGTGGGGAGGGGTCAAGGGTTAACCAGAGGCTCCTCAGCAATCACTTCAGGTCTCCACTGTTGTCTTCAGAAATCTTGGGAATTTGCTTTCCACCCTCTGGTACATCAGTCTGGTTTCCTAGAACCCGATTCCGTCCCCTCCTGCCACACAGGAGTACATCTGACGGCAGAGAGGGCCCCCTTCCTTTCTGGCCACGGCTTCCCTCAGTCCCCGGCACAGTCCGTGTCCCCACAGACACGCTTCCTCCTCCTTACAAGGCAGCCTTCCCGTGCTCTCCTCCCGGATCGTACCCCGCACCATGTCACCAGAGTCCTCAGAACCCGACCTCCACTCTGTACCACAGCCATTTGTTTCTCTGACGGCCTCAGCCTCCGCGGTGGCCTCTCCCGAGGGCGGAGCCACAGGCTGCCTCCCTCTGTGCCCCCGGCCCTCCGCACAGGCCTAGGCCTTCGGTGGGCCATGAGGAAGGAAAAGAGAATGAATGAATAAATGAATGGGAAAGTTAGTGGCCGCTTGAGGGCTGTGGTCAGCCTCCAGAGATGTCCACACCCTAATCCAAGAAACCTGTGGACACGTTGCCTTATAAGGCAAAACGAACTGTAGGGGCATGTTTAAGTTAAAGATCCAGTGATAGGCAGAAATTCCGCTGTGGACCACAGATTCAGCCTGGACCTGAAAGTTCTGCTGGCCCATCCTGACAGCCTGCCTGGATGATTTCAGACCTGTCTGGCCCTCCTACAGCTGCAGAAGCCAACTCCTCACCATCAATCCATCGCTCAGTTTTGTCCACTGAAGAAAAAGCACAACCTAAAAGCACAACCTAAAAGTTGAGAATTGTTCGGTGACCTTACTGAGAAAAGAAGTGGGCAACTGAGGAGGGGATGGTTGGATGGCATCACCGACTCAAGGGACATGAGTTTGAGCAAATTCCAGGAGACAGTGAAGGACAGGGAAGTCTCGCATGTGGAGTCCATGGGGTCGCAGAGTCAGACACGAGTTAGCAACTGAACAACTGAGACTGTAGGCTGTGAGACAGCCTCTCGGGAGCTCTGAGGGGTTGTTTCAAAGAGGTAAAGGGGGAGACAGGATGTCTAGGAGCTTTTGCTGAAAAAAAAAACAAACTAATGGTAGTCAAAAATCAAAAGATTACTGCTAATTACAAAAAACCCAGACATCTCAAGCTAATGATCTTAGTGTCTTTCTGTGTATGGAAAGATGCAAGAGTCTGGGCTCACTGGAGTTATTCCTTTGATGTACATCTTCCTATCTAGGAGCAGTGGCCTATTTTCCTCCATCCTGAATCCCCTCAGTGTGTGCCTTCAAGGTCAGCTGCAGTGGCTGATCATTTGATAGCATTCTTCATTGTTTACTGTAATGGCAGGTGACTTTTTAAAATTAGCTAATTAAAAAAAAAATTTGGCTGCATCTCATGACTTGTGGGATCTTAGTTCCCTAACCAGGGATTGAACTCCGGCCCCAGGTAGTGAGAATGCAGAGTTCTAACCACTAGACCACCAGGGATTTCCCCCAGGTGACTTTTTTTGTTTTTTGTCCACAGCATATATGTAGCCTGCTGGTTCTGTTTCTTTGGTTGAACAATGAATGATACAGGGGCCAAGGGAAGTTGACCTCTAGGAGGTCTGTAAACTGGGAGACCACTCAGAATGGGGTCCTGGAGGGCAGAGGAGAGCCAGCCTAGTCTAGAAGGTAAGGTGCCCTTCACCTGGGGTCTATGTGGGGCGCAGGTCCACATGGAGGCTGGTCCACTGACCTTGGCTGTGGGCGAGGTGGAGGCGGAATACCAACTCCACAGGTAGCTGAGCAAACCCAGGAGTGGGGGACAGCAGAGCTGGGGAACAGGCAGTGGGAAGGGGTAAGTCCTGAAGCCTGGGGATGCTGGGAGATGTCTCTGAGAGGAGCTGGAAAACTGGACCAAATCCTGCTCATCTGACCAGCTGTATGGCCAGGCTGGGCTCTGGAGACACAGCAGAAGATAAGTTACAGCTGCTGCTCTCATGGGTCATACTTTTCCCCTTCCTGGGTTGCCCTGTAAGTGCAGTTCCGGGCACACAATAAATAGTTACTGGACAAATTACTGAGACCCTGCTGTGTGACCTTGGGTAAGTTGCTTTCCCGCTGTGCCTCAGTTTCCTCACTTATCAAACGAGGGTCATGACAGCACCTAGCTCAACAGATGAGGCACTTGACAGAGAAGGTCTGAGAATAGAGAAAAGGATGGATCAGGGAGCTGGGTTGAGAAGAGGCCTGGACTGGAAGGTGAGGTGCCCAAGGTGGGAAGGACCAGCCCTCCCACACCCCCAGGAGTCAGAGTCAGACCCGGAGCAGGGAGCCAGCACTGAGGCTGAGGGAAGGACAGTTGTCTTCAGATCTGCCTCCGTCCATCCACCCATGGATCACCTTCTTATTTAGGGACGGGCTTCTCCTCCCCCACAGGGTAATCAGAGCCTGGAGCTCTGCCCTCCACGACCTCCCTTTTCCCTCAGACCTCTCCTAAGCTGTGGTTTTAGCAAACAATTGAATCCTTCTAGTCCTTGGAGGCCTGGCCCCTTCCTTCTTAGCGGTGGTAAGAAATGCTCCGCATTCCTGAGTCAAGAGGCCAGGGGCCATTCTTACTCAACCAGGGGCAGACCCAGAGATGCAAAATCAAGTCTGAACCCTGACATCTTTCCCAGGTTCCCCAGTTCCTTGGCTGCCAGTGCTCACCCTGGTGGGGCGGGGGACTGGTGGCATCTCCTGGATTGCAGGCATTGTTTTCCCTTTTGGGAGCCCTCATTCACATTTGGAGGCCTGAAATCGCTGATGGCTGTAATGTTCTTGTTTACCGATATGGCAGGAAATATTTCATTTCACAAAGGTCACAGCAGAAAAGCACAAGGGCCAGTCCTGGGACTTCAGAGTGCCTGCTTTTAAGCTCTAGGCACACTGCCTCGGGGGAGAGAGAAGAAGGAAAGGTCTGGAGGAGGAGTGAGGTAAACAAGCTCTACCTCCCAAGGCTGTGAGGCCTCTGGTGGTGAGTCTGGGGTGGGAAACCAGGAGACAGGAGGCTGGAGAGGTCGGTAGGGGCCTCGCAGTTTCCACATTCACATGTCCTGTCTATCGGGTTTCCAGGTAGGGTGTCCTTTGGAAAACAGTTTGCTAGTGATGTGAGTGAAAGTGTTAGTCGCTCAGTCATATCCAACTCTGCGACCCCATGGACTGTAGCCCGCCAGTCTCCTCCATGGAATTCTCCAGGCAAGAATACTGGAGTTGATAGCCACCCTCTTCTCCAAGGGATCTTCCTGACCAGGGATCAAACCCAGGTCTCCTGCATGGCAGGCAGATTCTTTACCGTCTGAACCATACATTAAGAAAATGCAGAAAAAAAAAAACCACAGGATCAGCTGATCTCTAAAGCCCTCCTGGCAGTAAGGTTTGATAAGTGGAATCTGGGGGCAGATGGAGGGCGGCTTGCTCAGGTTACCCCTGAGATGGCCTGGGGCAGGTGCCGGGCCAGGGGTCAGAAGTCCTGGTCCTGATGCAGACTCTGAGCCCCACCTGCAGCCTCAGATAACGTGAGCCCTATGTGCCTGGAGCACTGCTGGGTCTATAGAACTGTGACTGTCCACAGAGCACTTGCGAGCACGTCTCCTCAGTGACTTGTCCCTGAGATGCACCGGTCGCCCTTCTGCAGATGGCTCCTGGGAGAATCATGAGGACAAGCTCTAACATCTGGACCACTCTTCGCAACTTGCAAGATGCTCCATGGACCTGATCCCATCTAAACGTCACATAAGCCCCGAAGCCACAGCGTTTTTTATCATTAAAAGACTAAGAGACCACTGCTGAAGAAGAGCATGGCAGTCAGAGAGTCAGAAAGGAAGCAGAGGTTGGAGTGATTTGAAGATGGAGGGTGGGGCTATCAGCCAAGGAGTGTGTACAGCTTCTGGAAGCCAGAAAAGGCAAGGAAACAAACCGATTCTCACCTAGAGTTTCCAGAAAGAACACAACCCTGCTGACACTTTGATATTAGCCCCATAAGAGTCATTTTGGGCTTCTGACCACTGGAATTAATTGTAAGATAATACATTTGCCTTATTTTAAGCCACTAAGTGTGTGGTCATTTGTTGCAAGAATCATAGAACACTTATCCCAAACCCAGGGATGCTCAGAAAGATGCAGTGGTAGGGATGGGACTCAAATGCAGTACTTCTGTCAGTAGGAACTGTGCTCAGGCCCCCAACCATGAAGTTAACTCAACAGCAGACCAGGGTCAGGAGTTGGAGACCCCAATGCCATTGTCCTTAAGGAGGAGAAATGACCCTGGTGGAGAGTCTAGGGGGATTCTGTTGGTTTTAAGGTCAGACATGTTATGGGAAAGAGGAATGTTTGGGGCTGGGCACAGCAAAGAATTTCCATATTTTGGACCAACACCAGTTGGTGAGCACTGGCAGCCTGGAGCTCTGTGCTGAGCGGATCTTGAGGTCATGCCCAGGCTCCCAGGTAAGTTGTTCTGTGGTTGACTGGCAATGCCTGGCTTGCCATGGATGAACAGCAGCGTATGCTGATCTGGATTAGAAGAGCTCCCCAGGGGTGGCCCTGAGTTTGATTCATCTTCTTATTCCCAGGGCCTAGGTGTGTCTGAAATGGAGCAACACTCAATAGATATTTGAGGGAAGGAGGGAAAGAGGTCAGAAACGAGAGAGGAAGTGGGGAAGGAAATTTACTTTCAAGGAGGCCAGGTCTAGGACCAATAGGTAAGTTCCTGGCTAGAAAGCTTCTGATTTGCCTCCTCTGCTTTTCTTACCTCCTTGCTCTGATCACACCAACCCCTTCCTTTGGAGATCCATCTTCTCCCTTCTCATTTGGTTCTGGTGGGACACCAGTCACAGGGTGCTGCCCCTCCTATCCTGGGGCAGGTGTGTGATTCATCCCAACCTTTGTTCCCAGAATCCAAACTTTGATGAGAGGGCACTCCGGGAGAGGGCCTGGAGAGGTGGTCCCCAAACTCAGCCACGGCAGAGGATGTGGTGGAGTCCACTGGGACTCCTGAGATGGATCTCAGACACTCCTAACCCCAAAAGTCATCTCGTTCAGGACCAACAGCCAAAGGCAGAGAAATTACCAGGAAAAGAAACATCTTGGGGAGGTCCATGGATCTGACCCTTCCTGAATCCCAGGAGCCTGAAATCTCCCCCAGCCCTGGCCATTTCATTCCCAAGAATGTCAACATGGGGACTTCCCTGGTGGTCCAGTGGCTAGGACTCCAGGCTCTCAATGCAGGACGCCAAGGTTTGATCCCTGGTCAGGGAACTAGATCCCACATACTGCAACTAAGAGTTTGCATGATGCAACTAAGGATCTTGCATGCTATAATTAAGACCCTGTGCAGCCAATAAATATATAAATATTAGGAAAAATGGAACCCTTGGAGGCTCAGACAGTAAAGTCTGCCTGCAGTGCGGGAGACCCGGGTTCGATCCCTGGGTTGGGAATATCCCCTGAAGAAGAAAATGGCAACCCATTCCAGTATTCTTGCCTGGAGAATCCCATGGACAGAGGAGCCTGGCAGGCTACAGTCCACAGGGTCACAAAGAGTCGGACACGACTGAACGACTTCACAGGAAAAAAAAAAGTCCCAGATTTTATCCAGGATTTGCACTGCCTTCCCTGGGGAGAGGCCCCAATCCCTCCCTGCTGTAAGATACCCTGATTGCAGACACTGGGTCTCAAACCCAGGGAAGGGTCTCAAAGCCCTCAAGAAGCTGTGGGTCCCCTTGGAGACACGACATTCACATGGCAAAGGTAAGTGAACTGAGAAGGCAAAGCCTGTGATGAGGGTCCAAGTTGCTAGGAAGACTCGGGGAGAGACCCCTGCCTGGATTTCAGACCATATCCAGTGTCTCCAGAAAGAAAGAACTAGAAGCCACTACCCTAATCCTGAGGCCCCGAGGGAAGCAGCAAGTTCCTAAATAAAACAGATTCCCACAGGCTTTATCCTCCCTGGTCACTCTTCCAGGCTCAGGCTAGGGGGCGCAGTGAGAGAGAAGGAAGAAGGGTCTCCTCTTATCTTTGGGTGGGGGAGGGTTCCCCCTCCCCGCCCCTCCCCCCCACACACACAAGAGGAAGGGGCAGAGAGCTCAGGCTCAGAGCCATGGGCTACAGGGCTCACCTGGTACCACCCATCTCGTTCTGCAGCTCCCATAGGGCAGTGTCTCCAGCAGGAGTGTTCACTGAAAGAGGGTGGCCAAGTGCAGCCAAGAACACAGATCTCCAAGGTTGGGGTCTGGGCTAGCACACAACCCAGCTTCTTCCAGACTGGACATTTCTTGTAGCCCCTCCATCTTTCTGCAGACACCCAAGATAAAACAAAGGAAAGAAGGGGGCACTGGATTAGGAGCCAGGGGCCTGAGTCTCCAGACTCACTATGAGACTAACCCCCATACGATCTCAGCCTCTTTCTGGGCCTCCATTTCCACATCCATCAAACCAGGGAGTTGGCCTCCATTGGCAAGGTCCCCTCTGGCTCCAGTGTTCTGAGAGCCAAGGGAGATGGGTTGGGGCCACCCCACTCTGGCTTTCTCCCATCTCTCTGGTGGCCTCAGAGATCCCAGATGGAAGAGGAATTTTTTTTTAATTGAAGAATACTTGATGTACAATATTATATGTCATAGGTATACAGTATAGTGATTCATAATTCTATAGAGTTATACTCCATATACAGTTATTACAAAATATTGGCTACATTCCGCTTATTGTACAGTATATCCTTGTAGCTTATTTTATACCTAATACCTTGAAGAGTCACTGACTTAGATTCCATGTCTAACCCTTTGTTCACCAACAGGAGAAAGTGAGCTGTCATGAAAAGCCCTTCCCATCAGGCCCTAACATACCTGCCTCAGCTCCTGGCTCACTCAGGAGACCACATGTTCCAGACACACCCCACTGGGGGCCACACCCCACTGGGACCACACCCCAGCAGCTGCATATGTTCACACCACTTTGCCTCCTTCAAATTCCCCTCTTTTCTCAGCCTGACACTCAATCTTGCCTTCACCCAAGAAGGCCCTGTCCACTTGATACTCCACTGGGCAAGGTGACTGTTTAACTGTTGACAGCCCCATGATTTGTCATAGCACAGCACTCAGCCTCTGCAAATCATCTGGTCCATAAGGAGGCTGGTGGGAGATCTTAGCACACTCTGATTTACTAAATGAAAGAAATGGTTCCTTGAAAATTAAAAGATGTTTACTCCTTGGAAGGAAAGTTATGACCAACCTAGATAGCATATTAAAAAGCAGAGACATTACTTTGCCAACCAAGGTCCGTCTAGTCAAGGCTATGGTTTTTCCTGTGGTCATGTATGGATGTGAGAGTTGGACTGTGAAGAAAGCTGATCGCCGAAGAATTGATGCCTTTGAACTGTGGTGTTGGAGAAGACTCTTGAGAGTCCCTTGGACTGCAAGGAGATCCAACCAGTCCATTCTAAAGGAGATCAATCCTGGGTGTTCATTGGAAGGACTTATGGTAAAGCTGAAACTGCAATACTTTGGCCACCTCATGCGACGAGTTGACTCACTGGAAAAGAGTCTGATGCTGGGAGGGATTGCGGGTGGGCGGAGAAGAGGACGACAGAGAATGAGATGGCTGGATGGCATCACCGACTCGATGGACATGAGTTTGAGTGAACTCCGGGAGTTGGTGATGGACAGGGAGGCCTGGCGTGCTGTGATTCATGGGGTCGCAAAGAGTCGGACACGACTGAGCGACTGAACTGAACTGAAACATAACTGAATAAATATTGACTTAAGTTTGAATTACTCTGGGACTGGGGTCCTGGGGCGAAGGCTTGCTTCTTTCCAACAATTTCAGGGCACCTCCTAAGCACTGTGCACTCTACAAGCTACTGAGAACACTAGAACTACCAGAATAAGGAATATCCTTGAGGAATTTATGGTCCAGTGTGAGAGACAGGCATGTGAATCTCCTCCTCAGTGTGATCAAAACCCTAACAAAGACATGCAGAGAGACCCCACGGAGCTGATGACACCGTACCAGCATCTAAGAGGCTGGCAAGAGCCACTGGGCAAAGGACAGAACAGGTGAGAGTGGGGTGGCGGTCTTCTAGGCAAAGGGCAAAACCTCTCCTGCTACTTTGTAGGTCCTTTATAGCACATGACCCATTAAAATAATTTTCTTACACTTACGCATTTAACTCTCCCATTAGACAGAGGATGAGATGGTTGGATGGCATCACCGACTCAATGGATGAGTCTGAGCAAATTCCTGGAGATGGTAAAGGACAGGGAAGCCTGGTGTGATACAGTTCATGAGGTTGCAAAGAGTCAGACTTGACTGAGCGACTGAACAACAACAAACAAATTAGACAGTAAACTCTAGGAGAGGGGGCACGGCCGGTGCCTTGCTGTGCTGCTCACCACTGCTGAGTGCCATTTCTGGGGCTGCACCCTATCAAGTGAAATATTTCCTGAATGATCAAATGCTCCAGGCCCGAGAGTCAAGTGTAAAGGACTGAGGAGTCTGTGAACCCCAGACCACTGGCAGGCTGCAGGCTGCCCAGCTAAGTGAAAGCGAAAGCTGTTCAGTCATGTCTGACTCTTTGCGACACCATGGACTGTAGCCCACTAAGGCTCCTCTGTCCATGGAATTTTCCAGGCAACAATACTGGAATGGGTTGCCATTCCCTTCTCCAGGGGATCTTCCTGACCCAGGGATTGAACCTTGTTGCTACATTGCAGGCAGATTCTTTACCTGAGTCACCAGGGAAGCTGGGGTTTTTTTGGCAGGCACTAGGGACCCATGGCTGCAGTCCATGGGGTCGCTAAGAGTCAGACACGACTGAGCGACTTCACTTTCACTTTTCACTTGCATGCATTGGAGAAGGAAATGGCAACCCACTCCAGTGTTCTTGCCTGGAGAATCCCAGGGATTGGGGAGCCTGGTGGGCTGCTGTCTATGGGGTCACACAGAGTTGGACACAACTGAAGCGACTTAGCAGCAGCAGCAGCAGCAGCAGGGACCCATGGAGGGGTTTATAAGGAAGACACGTAGTAACATTCATGGTTTAGAAAATTCCTCTGGTCCCAGTGTGCAAGATGGGCACCTGGGGCCCAGGTGGCCCCAGCCAATAGGTGGGCAGCCAACAAAGCAATTGCAGAAGTAACCCAGGCAAGAAGACTTGAATCTAGAGGCAGCCGAGTGGGGTGCTCTGGCATGGAGGAATTTGCAGGTGTGCTAGGCCAAGGCCAAGGCCCATCTGGGCTCTCAGTGGGAGACAGCAGCTCCCATCTCCCCTCCTTTCATGGCAGGTGAGCAGGAGGGGGCCTCCTTCACTGCCCCCCCCCCCCCCCGCCCCGTCAGTGCATCCCCAGGAGGTCTGTGCCAAGCCTCAGGCAGTTAGCAAGCTCAGTTTTGCCTCTGCATTCTTTATACTTCTGTCCTTTATTTCTTTTCTAAAAAGTCACCTCATGTTCTAACACATGTGTGTATTTTTAAAGTGAACATTAGATTAATGTATGAAGGATCATTGTACTATTATTCTCTATACTCTGGTATGTGTGAACATTTTCAAACTAAAAACATTAAGTGAATACGTGACGACCATGCATATATGGGAAGCCAAGCGCCATAAATAGCAATTTTAAACTCTGGATGGAAACTCTTAAATCATTTCTCTTTCTGGCATGAGCGCGCGTGCGCGCACATACACACACACACGTGCGCGCGCGCGCACACACACACACACACACACACAGAGTCATGTGTTTGAATTTACCTAGCTTCTATCTCTTGCCTAAGGGTTCCAAGCTGAGACCCAGTCGTTGCTTTGCTAAAAAGAGATTGCTAAGGTGTCGGGGAAATCCGGCAAGACATTCTTCCTGTCGTTAAGCAGGGTTTTTACTTCAACGTGGAAAAGAAGTAGTGTTGTTTTTAAAAATTGCACCCATGCCTCCTAACACTGCAAACAAGTCCAAGGGGAAAGGCTGAATTCAGAGTCACAGACACCCGGGGTTCGGGTTACCTGCGACCTTTGGGGACGGGAAGCCAGTAAGCTACATTTGCACCCAAGTCGTGTGGTTCTAGAGTGCTGGCTCTTACTAAGCCATACCACTCAAGTTGGAAGGGGCGATTGACTTTTTAAAAGTCGAGTTTGATGCCAGGCACTTAGCAGGCGCCGAGTGGGCTGGGCCGTCTTTGAAAGGAGGCTGATATTCCTCCCACCAGACTCCAAACTTTCGGGGAGTCCAGCACTACCCTTTTCGCCGGCTCAACCACTCCTGCTCGCTTGCTCCGCGGGTCTAAGGCTCCTACGAGCGGGATGGAGCTGGGGAAAGTGCTCGGACCCGGGACCGGGCCCGGCGTGGTCGGGGGGTCGTGCGCGCCCCAACGGGAGCGGAAGCCCACGGGTCGCCTCCCCGGGAGGTGAGGCAAGGCGCGCGCTTCCCGGCAGGAAGGCACTGGGAGGCGCGGCCTTGGAAGGTTGCCCCCGGCGGGCGGGCTGCATCAGGAGGCCGGCAGACGAACGCAGGAGACGACAGCCGTTCAGATGGGCCGCGCGGGCCGCGCTCACCTTATAAGGGCAGGCTCGGCGCGCGCGGGCGGGGCGGGCGTCCTGCCCTGCGGCCCCGCCCCTAAGCCCATCCGAACGTCGGCGGGCAAATTTTCCGCAGGGCAGGCAGGCCCCTGCAGTGATGCCCCCAGGCGCCCAGAGTCTCTCTGGGGACACCCCTCGCGTCCGTCTCCGGGCTGAGACGCGCGCCGGCCCCGTCTCACACCGGCTAAACTTGACCGACTCCCTTCGTGACTGTGGGCGGGCTTCTTCACGTCACCGCGGTCGCAGGCGCTTACTGGGGTACATTTAGTGACCGCATCTTGGGGTACTCACTCACCCGGCCTTACAATCAGCTGGTGCGCCTTGCTGGCCAGGGCTGTAACCAAGTAGTGCCTTCTTAACTTAGGAAGTCTCTGTAACCTCAGCCCAGGGTCTGGCTAAACAGTAGCCATTGATCTGTCAGAAGTGTTTGGTTGACTGGGCATTTCTTGGTGGGAGGAGACTCCAAACCTGAGAGGAAGTGTCCGGCAGGAGTCAGTCGGCTGGTCACCTGGCCTCCTTCTCCCTCCAGGCTCTCCTCACAGTCCACATCCTTTTTCTGCCCTAATCTGTTGAATTGCGTCTTCTGCGACCTTCACTCCTTACTGCCCTTCACAGCCGCCTAGGTGCCCACAGGTTGCCTTGAAGGGCAGGAAAATATACCACCCCAAAATACACCTCTTTGGTCTACTGATTATTTTAAGCTGATTATTTTAAAAAAAGAATAAGAACAGCAGACATGAGAGAAGCTCTAAAAACTGAGTATAAGTTGCCTTTTTGTAAGAAACATTTACATTCGTAAGGGAAATCTCTTTCTGTAAGGGTGTCTCCCTGTTCGTACCAGGGAGAGCCTGTGCTCAGTCCTTCAACTGTATCCCGCTCTTGGCCACCGCATGTGCTGTAGCCCACCGGGCTCCTCTGACCGTGAAATTTTCTAGGTAAGAATACTGGAGGAGTTTGCCATTTCCTACTCTAGAGGATCTTCCCAACCCAGGGATCAAACCTGCATCTCTTGCATCGGCAGGCGGATTTTTTTTTACCACTGCACTACCTGGGAAGCCACCAGGGAAAGTAGGATGGCTGGCTCAAAATTTCTAGAAACACTTATCCAAGGAGAAGGTAAGGACTTAAATATGCATAACAGCCTCACCCACTTTTATTGTGCTCTTCCTAGTAAACTGTCATAACTGACTCTCCAGTCCCAACATCCTTTTTATTTAATTTAATGAGTTTACACCAAAGAAATAGGTAGCTATTTTACATGTAAGGAATAAAAATCTGAAAAAATAAACAATACAAAGGATGAGAACATTTTAACTAAGTTTACATTTTCTTTTTGTTAGGGTCTATAACAACTCACCTCATCATATTGCAATATACAATCGCAGTTGCAGCACTCATTACCATCACAGAACTAAATTTAAGGAAGTTGTTGTTCAGTCACTCAGTCGTGTCTGACCCTTTGAAATCCCATGAACTGGAGCACGCCAGGCTTTCCTGTCCTTCACTATCTCCCTGAGTTTGCTCAAGTTCTCGTCCTTTGAGCCGGTGATGCTATCTAATCATCTCATCCTTTGCTGCCCCCTTCTTTTTTTACCCTCAATCTTTGCCGTCATCAGTCTTTCCCAATGAGTTTGTTCTTCCTGTCAGGTGGCCAAAGCCCTGGAGCTTCAGCTTCAGCATCAGTCTTTGCAATGAGTATCCAGGGTTGATTTCCTTTAGGATTGACAGGTTTGATCTCCTTGTAGTCCAAGGAACCCTCGAGAGTCTTCTCTAGCACCACAATTCAAAAGCATCAATTTTTGGTGCTCAGCTTTCTCTATGGTCCAACTCTCACATCCATACATGATTACTGGAAAAACCATATTAACTATAGACACCTTTGTCAGCAAAATGATGTCTCTATTTTTTAAAATATGCTGTCTAGGTCTTTGTCATAGCTTTCCTTCCAAGGAGCAAGCATCCTTTCATTTCATGGTTGCAGTCACTGTCTGCAGTGATTTTGGAGCCCAAGAAAATAACATCTCTCACTGCTTCCACTTTTTCCTCTTCTGTTTGCCATGAAGTGATGGGACCGGATGCCATGATCTTAGTTTTTTTAATGTTGACTTTTAAGCCAGCTTTTTAACTCTCCTCTTTAACCCTCATCAAGAAACTTTTAGTTCCTCTTCACTTTCTGCCATTAGAGTGGTATCATCTGCATATCTGAGGTTGTTCATATTTCTTCTGGCAATCTTGATTCCAGCTTGTGATTTATCCAACCTGGCATTTCTTATGATGTACTCTGCATATAAGTTAAATAAGCAGGGTGACAATATACAACCTTGATGTACTCTTTTCCGAATTTTGAACTAGTCCATTGTTCCATGTCCAACTCTAATTGTTGCTTCTTGACCTGTGTACATGTTTCTCAGGAGAAAGATAAGTTGTTCTGGTATTTCCATTTTTTTAAGAATTTTCCACAGTTTGTTGTGATCCACACAGTCAAAGGCTTTAACATAGTCAATGAAACAAAAGTTACTTTTTTCTGGAATTTCCTTGCTTTTGATATGATCAGAAGAATGTGGACAATTTAATCTCTGGTTCCTCCGCCTTTTCTGAATCCAGCTTATACACCTGGAAGTTCTCGGTTCACATACTTCTGAAGCCTAACTTGAAGAATTTTGAGCATATCTTGAAGAATTTTGAGCATAACTTTGCTAGCATGTGAAATGAGCACAATTGTATGGTAGTTTGAGCCTTCTTTGGCATTGCCTTTCTTTGGGATTAGAATGAAAACTGATCTTTTCCTGTCCTATGGCTACTATTGAGTTTTTCAGTTTACTGACATATTGAGTGCAGCACTTTCACAGCATCATCTTTTGGGATTTGAAATAGCTCATCTGGAATTCCATCATCTCCACCAGTTTTGTTCATAGTAATGCTTCCTATGGCCCGCTTGACTTCACATTCCAGGATGTCGGGCTCTAGGTGAGTGATCACACCATTGTGATGATCTGCCTCATTAAGACCAGGTCATTTGTAGCACCCATTATAATCATGAAACTATATTTAAGGAAGTACATTGCTACTAATGGCCCTGAGATGAAACTGATTTACCTTCTATTAAAAACTACAGTATGTAAAAATAAATAAATAAATAAAAATAAAAAAAAATAAAAACTACAGTATGTAAGCATTTTCTAATAATGCTACTTAATGGCCATTTATTGTAAGAACCATCACCAAAATTTTTTGGAAGTGAGTCCACAAAGAATTAAATATTTAAAAGATGAAATGTTCCTTATTTTAACTTTAGCAAGATCATTCTTTTTTCATTCTTAAGAAACACTTTAATAGTTTTAAAGCAAATGGTGAAGTGGAGTGCAGATAGCTAAAACTGTATTCCTGAGTTCAAACTTACAGAAAAATGTTTTGTAAATAGTTCTCAATTAAATATTCTCCCTCCTCAGCCCCCTACCACAAATCTTGAATTTTTTCTTACAAAAATTTGGTCAAGAGTAGAAATATCTCCAAGCAGATGTATATGCCACATCATAGCAAGAACAGTGAAGCCCAACTAATGACTTTGGTATTAGAAATAGAAGGCAATTAAAATGTACTCAAACTTACACTAAGAAAAGCTTTCACTGAGTCATACTGAAACAGTCACAAAGGTTAAGAAAATACTGATATCAAAGTACAAATGAATACAATATTAAAATAGACAAAAGTTACAAGAGCTTCCTTTAAAAATAAAAGGCACAACACATAAGTAAGAATTGTTTTCTTGTCCTACTCATGAATTTTGGTCTTTATATTCATAGGATTAGTTATGTTGATGTCTAGTAGAGTTTCTTATGACATCTGATGAAGTCTCATTCCAACTTCAGATGGTGACTCTTCCCTAAGGAACCTCTTGATTTTGGTCATACCCTGGTCACTGAACAGTTTTTAAGCAGTGCAGCATCACCGTGATTTGCTGAGGCATAAAGACATATCCTGTGTGCAGTGCCATCCCCACGATGCGAACCAGCTTGGCATTGAACACAGTACCCTCCCAGGGCTCCAGCATGCAGAGAGCTGTGACCAGCAGCTACTGGTAGTAGAACTAGGACATTTGCTTCCAGGCCTGTGCCTCTGGCATTGCAGACAAATATCAGTCTGTCCGGCTAGCCTCTCCCCCAAAATCTTCTTTTGCCTGAGCTGAAGTTGATTAAGGTGATGCTTTCAACCATTTCTGAGAGTTACTCAGTTTCGTGGGACAGAAGGTATATATATTATTAAATTTTGTTTTTCTCCTGTTAAGCCATCTTTTGTCAGTATACCAGTCAAAGAAACTAGAAAGAAAGAAATGAAAAATATTTCATCCCTACAGTGTTAACCCTCTCAAGCTTAGCACACAGGGCTGTTCCCTCGAGGCATCAACTGTGCCCCATGCTTCCTTCTTAGAAAGCCCTTCGCTCGTACACACTCAGACAGATGCTCATCCTGCAAAAAGGTACCTCTCAGTGTCTTCTTGTGATTTCTCTGCTGATTACTTAATCTTTCTAAGCTGCAATTTCTTCATCTGCAAAATGCAGATAAAATAATATTTACCACTGCAATACTTTGGCCACCTCATGCGACGAGTTGACTCACTGGAAAAAAGTCTGATGTTGGGAAAGGTTGGGGGTGGGAGGAGAAGGGGATGACAGAGAATGAGATGGCTGGATGGCATCACCAACTCTGTGGACATGAGTTTGAGTAAACTCTGGGAGTTGGTGATGGACAGGGAGGCCTGGCGTGCTGTGATTCATGGGGTCGCGGAGAGTCGGACATGACTGAACGACTGAACTGAACTGAACTGAACTATGTTATTGTGTGTGAGTTAATGTCCATACCATGCTCAAAACAGTGTTGAACCAGATTCACCTGACTGTGTTCTAAATACCCATACATGCATTCTGAGTTCCCTGAGGGCTGGGCTTTTCCTTCTCTGCCCATGGGTACCCTGTGCCTGGCAGAGAGTAGCTGCTGATTTTTTGTACTTGGTGGTGAGTGAGTGAATTTCAGGCAGTGGCGGGAGGGGAGGAGGTGGTCCCTTACCAGAATGGCCACCACTCACAATGAGAAAACAGACTTCACATATGCTGGGAGAGTGCTTCCCAGGTGATGCTAGTGGTAAGGCCTGCAATGCAGGAGACATAAGAGATGCAGGTTCCATCCCTGGGTCAGAAGGATCCTCTGAAGGAGGGCATGCAACCCACTCCAGTATTCTTGCCTGGAGAATCCCATGGACAGAGGAACCTGACAGGCTAGAGCCCACAGGTTGCAAAGAGTCGGACACACCTGAAGTGACTTTGCATGCATGTAGTTGCTGGGAGCGGAGAAGGCAATGGCAAGCCACTCCAGTACTGTTGCCTAGAAAATCCCATGGATGGAGGAGCCTGGTAGGCTGCAGTCCGTGGGGTCGCTAAGGGTCGGACACGACTGAGCGACTTCACTTTCATTTTTCACTTTCACACATTTGAGAAGGAAATGGCAACCCACTCCAGTGTTCTTGCCTGGAGAATCCCAGGGACGGGGGAGCCTGGTGGGCTTCCGTCTATGGGGTCACACAGAGTCGGACATGACTGAAGTGACTTAGCAGCAGCAGCAGCAGCAGTTGCTGGGAGATAGTATCTTCTGACTTTCCCTCCACAACCCCTACGCTAAGATTCAGGGCACCCCAGGAGGGGCGTAGGATAGCTATTGATCCCATGGTCCAGGTGAACCTCTGAGGCATTCAGAGGTGAAATAACACTGTGAGTGGCAGAGTTAAGACTTCTCCCCTTTTAGTACTCAAATCCTGTGTCCCAGGGACACCCTTAAGTCTCAGGCAAACTAGAATGGTTGGCCACCCCAGATCAAGTTCCAAACCCTAGTCTCTGAGGACCCCCACCTCTGCCCTCCACATTGTCCCCAAGTTTTTTAGTGAGTTTCCTGAAGAGGAGACAGTGCCCTCCTGTCCAGAGGGTCTGGGCAGGTAAAAAAAAAAAAAAAATCATTCTCCCTCTTACGCTTCCTTTCTTTTAAATAATGCTATTTATTTTTGGCTGTGCTGGGTCTTCATTCATGCACGGGCTTTTCTCCAGTTTTGAGACGGGGCTACTCTCCAGTTGCAGTGTGTGGCTTCTCATCACGGTGGTTTTTCTCGTGTGGAGCACGGGCTCTAGGAACCACAGGCTTCGGTAGTTGCCGCTCCCAGGCTCTAAAGGGCAGTCTCAGTAGTTGTGGCACACCGGTTTAGTTGCTCTGTGGCATGTGGGATCCACCTGGATCAGGGATCAAACCTGTGTCTCCTGCGTTGGCAGGTGGCGTCTTTACCACTGAGCCACCTGGGTAGGCCTCTTACTCTTTCTTACCCCAAAATCAGACTCACAGCACAATGCTGGGGCATGTACAGACTTGTATGTGCTTTCAACTTACTTTGACAGACTCGTGGCCACTCTGGGGACTGGACAAGGCAGCCAGCCCCGCCCTCTGTGCTCTCAGGCTGCTGGGGGAGATGGACGCATGGACATGTGGCATCGGTCTGGTGGCTGGCCAGCTGGAAAAGAGTCTCTGAATAGCCACCTCCTGGCCTGGCCCCTCTCCAGCTGCTCTTCGGCTCCCACCCCGTCTTCCTCCCCTCCCCCTCCCTCTCACTGGGCCTGGTTTCCTCCATTAACCAGGGAGTGAGAGCTGGTCTCTCTGAGGGCCTTCCTGCCCTGAGGCCAATGACTCAGGGCCAGCGAGGTTCTGGGAAATGCAGCCTCCAGAGGGGAGGCATCAGAGGCCAAGCCCTCCCGAACACAGTGAGGGCACGGCCCCGGCCTCACGTGCAGACAGGCTCATCTTCCCAGGCCACCCCAGCCCCTGCTGGCCTCATCCTCTGGGGCCACTGTCCTGGGGAGCTGTTCTCTGCTGGTTCCCCAGAGGCCCTGGGGCCAGCGCCAGGACAGGGAGGGCCTGGACTGGCCCCACACAGCCTGTGTGCTTCCCCCTCGCTGAGGAGACACCCACTCTTGTGGGCCTGAGAGCTGCAGCCCTGATGTTGGCCTGGCTGTGGCTGGGTGGTCAGGGCTAAGGCCTGAACGAACACCAACCAGGCCCGCTAGGCTCAGTCCCTCACTTGCAGCCACCGTGAAGGCCTCCTCCATCCCGCAGCCATGTAGTACTCAGCAATTCAAGCAAATGTGGGCATGGAAGGCAAGGCCTTTTGGAGCGGGGGGACTGGACATGGAGAAGGCACCCTCAGGGGCACTAGTTCCTGCTCCCCTCCCTCTAACAGAAATACTCTCTCCCCATCAACCTCAGTCAAGAGCAGCCTCAAAACAGGCAGTGTGGGTGGGTGGGGGGATTTCCCTGGTGGCCCATTGGTTAAGACTCTGTCCTTCCAATGCAGGGACTTGAGTTGGATCCCTGCTTGGAGAACTAAGATCCCACATGCTGCAACTAAGAACCCAGCGCAGTCAGATAAGTAAATAAAACTTAAAAAAAAACAAAACCTGACAGTGAGAACCCAGAGCCAGCTCAGGACTCTCTTCTCTTGCTGGTTGACCCCAGACAAGGCCCACACCCTCTCTGGTTTCCATCTCCCTCTCCTGGCCCAGCCTTGGTAGCTTCCTCCCTTTATTTCAGCATCACAGGTTTGATAGGGACAGAATGAAAGGACAAAGCGGGTGATTAAATAGTTAATCCCACTAGGGAATTGTAAACAGAAAAAATATGACAGACCCCTGTAAGTTAATGATTACTCAAGAAAGCAGGTTTGCTTAACCACAAAATCAAGCAGGCTTGCTTAACAACAAAACCAGACAACAGAAGCATGGGACATGCCCCAGAACAATAAAACAATGGTGGCATGAGACCCACATCCTGCCCAGTGAGCTCAGTAAGTTAATGATTCTAGGACATGCACTCTACATGCATAAAAAACAATTTATGGAGGTAGCTTGATCACGCAGGGACCAAAAAAACCTCCCCTGCTCAGTCTGGAGGAGGAACTGATGATGGAAATGTGATGTCTACTCAAAAAAGACAAAGAAGATTTTCTCCCCCTCCCCACTTTTTCTTTGGTTATATAACTGTAGCCCACTAAGTTCTCTGGGTGTGGCATTTCTCTCTGCCTACTTGTAAATCTCACAAGCATCCTATTCTAATAAAATAATTTCTTATTTACCACTTTTAAAGAACCCTCCTGCCAAGGCAGGAGACATAAGAGACGTGGGTTTGATCCTTGAGTAGGGAAGATTCCCTGGAGGAGGAAATGGCAACCTACTCCAGTATTCTTGCCTAGAGAATTCCATGGACAGAGAAGCCTGGCAGGCTACAGTCCACAGGGATGCAGCGTCAGACACGACTGAAGTGACTTAGCATGCTTGTCTACCACTTTGTTCTTGCTGAATTCTCCCTGCTGACATAAAGGAGCTCTTTGTCCCCCTACCCCCAAAACAACACCAATAGGTTTTAGGTTCCCTGTGAGATGGAAATGATTAATGCAGGAAATAACACGGGAGTACCTAATACATCCACCTCAAAAGGGGGGGTACTTGGTGGCCCAGGGACACAGAGAGATGCCCAAAGACATAGGGGAAGTGGCAGAGGTGTTGGGGTTCAGGCAAGCCCCCATGTGAGGAGAGAGCATGCATGCATGATAAGTCACTTCAGTCATGTCTGACTCATGCAACCCTATGGACTATAGCCCACCAGGCTCTTCTGTCCATGGAATTCTCCAAGCAAGAATACTGGAGTGGGTTGCCATGCCCTTCTCCAGGAGATTTTCCTGACCCAGTGATCAAACCAGCATGTCTCACGTATCCTGCATTGGCAGGTGGGTTCTTTACCCCTGAAAGTGAAAGTTGCTTAGTTATATCTGATTTTTTGCAAACCCATGGACTACACAGTCCATGGAATTCTACAGGCCAGAATATTGGAGTGGGTAGCCTTTCCCTTCTCCAGGGGATCTTCCCAATCCAGGGATCGAACCCAGGTCTCCCACACTGCAGGCAGATTCTTTACCAGCTGAGCCACAAGGGAATACTAGAATGGGTACCTTATTCAGTACTAGAGTGGATAGCCTTCCTTCTCCAGGGATCAAACCCAGGTCTTCTGCATTGCAGGCAGATTCTTTACCAGCTGAGCCATAAGGTGTCATGAGGTCTGGGAGGTGGGATAAGGATGAGGACAAGACCAGGCATGAGGCGAGGCGTGGAACAACCCCCTGGTAGGTTACATGCTCCAGTCATTCCTTTGCTCATTCATCTTGGCAGAGTTCACGTCTGTTCTTGACCCCATGGAAGGCAGTTCAAGGAAGGGCTGAGCTAGGAGCAGCTAGGAGCCTAGCTAGGAGCTAGGAGTGGCTTAAAGAGGGCTTTGATCCTCAGAACTGTGTTTTCTCAAAGCCTAGACCAGGATCCTCTGCATCTGAATTACGATAGCTTTAAAAATGCACATCCCAGGTCCCATTCCAGACCCATGACCATCGGCAGATCTTTATAAAAATGGTTAAGACTCTGCAATCCCAAAGCAGTGGGCAAGGGTTCGATCCCTAAGATCTCATATGCAGCACGGCTCAGCCAAAAAAACAAACAGAACAAACAACTTTGTTACTTTGGACTTGGGAAGTGTCAGAAATGCCAAAATTTGTGGGGCCTGGAACTTTCTAAGGCAAAAGTGGCAGGGACTAAATGGTGGCTGAGGTGGGGCAGGTCTGATGGCATTCCTGCATCTCAGTCTCACCTCCCCCAAAGTAGATGGGTGGTGCAGGTGCTTGGCTCCAGCTCAGGTTTCAGGCCCAGGAACACTTCTCTGAGGCTCTCAATCATCATAAAATACTCCCTTTGACCTGGGAGTCCCACATCTATAAAATCCTAAAGAAGAAATAAGCTCTGTGTCTGAACTTGTTCATTCCGGCCTTGTAATAATGGATAAAAAAAGTTAACTAAAAAGTACCTAAATGTTGGACGGTGAGGGAAAAGTTAAACGTGTGATCCTAGCTGAGCAACGATCCCCAGTCCGGGATTTCCTGAAGGATGGTCGTGGGGATGCAGAAAGCCACTGCTGTGGGGTGGTGGGAAGGCTGAAAGGGAGGAGAGCGGGACCCTGGGGGGTCAGATTGTCTGGTTCATATCCTGTCTCTGCCCCTTCCCAGCTGTGTGACCTGAGGCTGTCACTAAACTGCTCTGAGCTTCGGTTTTCTCATCCATAAACTAGACATCACAATAGGACCTACCTGCTAGGGTTATGTGTGTATTGAAGGAGTTAATACACAAAGAGTGTCCAAACAAGCAGTGCCTGGAATCCCTGTGTTAGCCACTACTGTTATACCCCATAACAGGCTGTTATGGCCTAATCTGTGTCTCCTCAAAGTCATCTGTGGAAGCCCTAATCCCCCAGCACCCCAGAATGTGGTAAAAAATGTAGCATAGAAAAAAAAATCACTGTATTTGGAGATGTGACCTTCACAGAGATTGTAGTTCATTTGCTCAGTCATGCTTGATTCTTTGTGACCCCATGGTCTGCAGCACGCCAGGCTTCCCTGTCCATCACCAACTCCTGGAGCTTGCTCAGACTCATGTCCATCGAGTCAGTGATGCCATCCAACTGTCAGACGAGTGTGTGCTCCTCGGTGCTGTCTCATCACATTTGGAGTGACGGACATTAAAGCCCTCGGCGCGTCAGAGCTCTTGGGTCTTGGACAGATCGTGTTATAGCTCTTAGACAAATCAGTGTTATAGCTCCATGTTACAGCTCTATTTTATTTAGAAAGGAGCAGGAAAATCCATCCTCGAGGCGTGAGGGCATGCCAACCCAAAGACAGAAAGAGAAGAGAGCGGGGGAGCACCCCAGCATGCAGGGTGGGGGAGGAAAGAGAGAGAGACCCCGGCCCTTTGGCTCCTCTTTTTATATGTCTTGCCTCCCCCCTGGGCCTGCCCTATGTAAATTGGGCTAGTCAGGAGTGTTGTTTGTTCTACCTGAGGTCCTCACTCCGGGCCTCAGACCTTTCTTGGTTCTACTTTTGGGGGCTTTTCCCTTCATTATCTTTTAGCCACCGCCATTCTGGACTCCTGTTTCCTATTCTAACTACCTAACACAACCATCTCATTCTCTGTTGTCCCCTTCTCCTCCTGCTCTCAATCTTTCCTAGCATCAGGGTCTTTTCCAATGAGTCTGCTCTTCACTCCAGGTGGCCAAAAGGCAAAAAGAGGTGCTGCTGCTGCTGCTAAGTCACTTCAATCATGTCCGACTCTGTGTGACCCGATAGACGGCAGCCCACCAGGCTCCCCCGTCCCTGGGATTCTCCAGGCAAGAACACGGGAGTGGGTTGCCATTTCCTTCTCCAATGCATGAAAGTGAAAAGCGAAAGTGAAGTCACTCAGTCGTGTCCGACTCTTAGCGACCCCATGGACTGCAGCCTACCAGCTCCTCCGTCCATGGGATTTTCCAGGCAAGAGTACCGGAGTGGGGTGCCATTGCCTTCTCCGAAAAAGAGATGACAGGGGTAATTAAGTTAAAATGAACTTTATTTGATCATTTTTGATGATCATTTAAATGATCCAATTTAATCACTTAAGAATGATCATTTAAATGACCCAATGTGACTGGTAACCTTGTATGAAAATAAAAATTGGGAGACTTCCCTGGTGGTCCAGTGCAATGCAAGGGCTGTGGTCTCCATCCCTGGTTTGAGGGATCGAGCTTACTCAACAGCACGAGTATTTTTCACTTTGGCTGCACTAGGTCTGTGTTGCTAGGCACGGGCTTTCTCTAGTTGTGGCAGCTGCGGGCTTCTCTTCTCTGTGGCTCATTGTGGTGGCTTCTCTCCCAGAGCAAGAAGCAGGCACGCAGCTTCAGCAGCTGTGGCACATAGGCCTGGCTACCCCCAGGCACGTGGGTTCTTCGTGCACCAGGGATCAAGCCTATGTCCCCTGCATTGGCAGGAATATTCTTTTCTTTTTTTAAAAAAATTAATTCATTTAATTGCTTTACAGAATTTTGTTTTTTTTATCAAACCACAACATGAATCAGCCATAGGTATACATATATCCCCTCCCTTTTGAACCTCCCTCCTATCTCCCTCCCCATTCCACCCCTCCAGGTTGACACAGAGCCCCTGTTTGGGTTTCCTGAGCCATACAGCAAATTATTTCACATATGGTTATGTAAGTTTCCATGTTATTCTTTCCATACATCTCACCCTCCCCTCCCCTCTCCTCAGGCAGGAATATTCTTAATCACTGCATCACCAGGGAAGCCCTAGAAACATTTTTCTTTCCAAAATGTGGAACACTTTACAAATGTGCATGTCTAACTTGCACAGGGGCTATGCTAATCTCTGTATCATTCCAATTTTAGTGTATGTGCTGCTGAAGGGAGCACGCTACGCACTTTAACACGATGCTCACCGTGGAACGGCACTATGCTCCGGCATTACATATATTGTCTCGTGGCAATCTCTCAACCATAAGGAAGTTATGTACTATCTTCCCATTTCAGAGATGAGGAAAAATGAGGATTGACTAGTGAGGGGGATGGCTTTCACGGGAGCCAGGTCTTCCTGACTCCAAGGCCCTGTTCAAAGCCAGGCTCCATCCCCCTAGGTGGTGCCCCACTCAGCCTCTGGCATCCCCGCCTTCCTCCTGGGACAGATAATTCATGTTGTTTTTCCATCTCTGTGCCTTTGCACTTGCTGTTCCCTCCACCTTAAATACTCTTCCCAGTACCTGCCTCTGACTCTTACCCGATTCTCCCAAACAAAACCCCTCCATGTATTACCCAGCCCTGCAGACTTGCTCCTTATCAGGGCTTCCACTTTTTCTGTGCTTTATCATTATGATGGTATTTGTTACTTGTTGCTATTCTGGCATTTATGCTTTACATTGTATCCATGTGCTTGCTGTGGGATTCTTGAGGGCCAGGGCTCTGTCCTCCTCTGCTTTGACTCCTAATTCCTAGCATCAGGCAGCCCAGAGAGGCATCCAGATACACCAGCTGGCTGAGGTTAGGAGGTGAAGCCACTGTGTTGGGACTAGAGAGAATACTGCAGCTTTAGGAGTAGTTCCTAAGCAAAGGACTCCTCTGCCTCCTGCCTGGGGCCAGGGTGGTGAAGGCAGATGAAGGAGAGAGGCCCCCAATCCCCACTCTTGGCATGAGAACAGGGATGCTGTGACTCCCCTGGGGATTGGAGAGTGGCCAAGGGGGAGGCCGAGGGGTTGGGGTCTGGCCCCCCACACTCTCATTTCATTCCCTCGTTCCTGGGCACATCACACCATCTCTTTGGGCCTCAGTTTCCTCGTGTGTGATATGGGAACAGTGGTTGCTACCTCAGGTGGGTGTTGTGAGGGTTAGATGTGGGTGGTGCACCTGGCTCCGTGGGACACAAAGGGATCCATGCCAAATTGCCTGCCTGCTGGTGCTTGAGGCAGACAGCCAGCCAGAGACAGACAGCTACATGCCTGTGGTCAGCCAGGAAGCCGGCCGAAGGTGGGGGCCCAGCTAGCAGCTGTGTAGCGACGGCATCCTGGCTCACACCCATTGGTGGCTGTGTGGATGGCTGGCTTAGAGGCTGAGCGAGCGGCTGGGTCAGAAGTGGCTTGGAGGCATGGAGACTAGGGGACCAGACTCAGGGTGAATTCCAGTGGGCATTCTCCAAGGGTGAGGTCACCACCAGGAGGGGGGTGATGGTGGGGGTCAGAGCCAGGACATAGAGCCAAAGGTAAGGCCCACTGCCTGGCACAGTAACAGGCTCCTCCCATGGTGAGGTGCTGGGGTCCTTATTTCTATCTCGGGAAGCCTGGTGTTTCCTGTTTAACATGTAGCTTAGAGTTGGGGGAAGCTGGGGGAGGGGGAAAAGCAAAGCAAAGGACACATCTTGAGCACCCGCAAGTGGGTCCAGCATGTTTAATCCTCATTCCGTGGTGATTATTTTTAGCCCCAGTTTGAAGATGGTGCAATCGAGGCTCAGATGGTGGAAAACTTTCCCCCAAGTGAAAGCGGTATAGCTAATGGGTAAGAACCCAGAGACTTTGGGATCAAGCATATGTGAGTTCAGATCTGAGCTCCAACATCCGTTCATGCAGAGTTACTAAACTCCCTGGGCCTGTTTCCTCACCTGTGAAATGGCAATAATGATAGTCCCTACCTCACTGTGAGGGCTCAGTGAGATGACACATGTGACATCCAGCCTTCAGGGAGGGCTAGCCACCATTGTCCCTGTTTTGCTGCTGTGACAACTGAGCCTGAGGCTGGTGAGGCCATGTGCGCAAGGCTGCTCCACTAGTGGATGATGAATTCCGGACCGAACCCAGATCTGATTCTTTCTTCCCAACTTACACCATTGTGCGGTTGCCGGTGGTGGCACCCAGCTTCCAAAAAGCTGGAGAGGGAAGGCTCTCAGATTTCTGGCAGAGCCATGTAAGCCAGGCTGGGGACTGGGGTTTGGGGTCACGCCTGCACCCGGTGTTCCAGGCAGCGGAGAGGAACTGCGACAGCGTGCCTGGAAGCCCGGCTCGTTCACAGCATCCTGCCCTCTGCTGACATTGTTCTCTGGACCCTTCCAACCCATGGCTTGCACATTAGGATTTCCGGTAGCCTGGCCAAATTACCTTCACTTACCGGAGAAGCCCTACCCAGGCAGCTGGGTTAGGGGCTGAGCTGCCGTGGGCCCTTCCCCCTAGGCCGGGTGTGCTGGGCTGGGCACAGGCACAGCCCCAACAATATCCCCTTGACCAACAGGTCCTGACCCCGCAGACTGCCCTTCTCAGGCCTGCTTGCTCCCTGCTCCTGGAGCCCAGTGAAGAAAAGGCCGTCATTTATTTCCATTTTAGGGTTGGCTAAAGTCAAGGCACTCCAGTGTTCTTGCCTGGAGAATCCCAGGGACGGGGGAGCCTGGTGGGCTTCCGTCTATGGGGTCACACAGAGTCGGACACGACTGAAGTGACTTAGAAGCAGCAAAGTCAAGGCACTCGGCTTCAGGCCCCAACCATCACAAACACTCTGTGACCTGGGCAAGCCTTCCCCCTCTCTGCACCCTTCTGAGGGTCTGGATGATACTCCAGGATTCCTCACACTCTGACATTTATTCAGGGTGACCCACCGTCCCTTGCTCTGTTGTCTTAAAGCATAAACACTTTCCAGCTGGACCAGTGGTAAAGGATCCACCTGCCTGGAGAAGGAAATGGTAACCTACTCCAGTATTCTTGCCTGGGAAATCCTATAGACAGAGGAGCCTGGCAGGCTACAGTCCATGGGGTCACGAAGAGTTGGATGCGACTTACCAACTAACACTAACACTTTCACGCTTAGGATGGATTTTCTAGCTCCAAGTCACCCTTTGAGGAACTGCTTCATTTTGTACTGCTTTGTGTAAAAATAAAGATTATTGCTTAAGACAAGAATAAATAATCTGCTTGCCAATGCAGGAGAAGTGGGTTTGATTCCTGGGTCAGGAGGATGCCCTGGAGGAGGAAATGGCAACCCACTCCAGTATGCTTACCTAGAGAATCCCATGGACAGAGGAGCCTGGGGTTACAGTCCACGGGTTGCAAAGAGTTGGGTACGATTTAGTGACTAAACAACAACAAATTGGGTCTTCCCTGGTAGTCCAGTGGCTAAAACTCTGCGTGCCCAGTGAAGGAGGCCTCAGGTTTGATCCCTGGTAAGGGTCTGCTGGATCATGGAGAAAGCAAGAAAGTTCCAGAAAAACATCTATTTCTGCTTCATTGACTATGCCAAAGCCTTTGACTCTGTGGATCACAATAAACTGTGGAAAATTCTGAAAGAGATGGGAATACCAGACCACCTGACCTGCCTCTTGAGAAACCTGTATGCAGGTCAGGAAGCAACAGTCAGAACTGGACATGGAACAACAGACTGGTTCCAAATAGGAAAAGGAGTACGTCAAGGCTGTATATTGTCACCTTGCTTATTTAACTTATATGCAGAGTACATCATGAGGAACGCTGGGCTGGAAGAAGCACAAGCTGGAATCAAGATTGCTGGGAGAAATATCAATAACCTCAGATATGCAGATGACACTACCCTTATGGCAGAAAGTGAAGAGGAACTCAAAAGCCTCTTGATGAAAGTGAAAGAGGAGAGTGAAAAGGTTGGCTTGAAGCTCAACATTCAGAAAACGAAGATCATGGCATCTGGTCCCATCACTTCATGGGAAATAGATGGAAAAACTGTGGAAACAGTGTCAGACTTTATTTTTTTGGGCTCCAAGATCACTGCAGATGCTGATTGCAGCCATGAAATTAAAAGACGCTTACTCCTTGAAAGGAAAGTTATGACCAACCTTGATAGTATATTAAAAAGCAGAGACATTATTTTGCCAACCAAGGTCCGTCTAGTCAAGGCTATGGTTTTTCCCGTGGTCATGTATGGATGTGAGAGTTGGACTGTGAAGAAAGCTGATCGCCAAAGAATTGATGCTTTTGAACTGTGGTGTTGGAGAAGACTCTTGAGAGTCCCTTGTACTGCAAGGAGATCCAACCAGTTCATTCTAAAGGAGATCAATCCTGGGTGTTCATTGGAAGGACTGATGCTAAAGCTGAAACTGCAATACTTTGGCCACCTCATGCGACGAGTTGCCTCACTGGAAAAGAGTCTGATGCTGGGAAAGGTTGGGGTGGGAGGAGAAGGGGACGACAGAGGATGAGATGGCTGGATGGCATCACCGACTCTGTGGACATGAGTTTGAGTGAACTCCAGGAGTTGGTGATGGACAGGGAGGCCTGGCATGCTGTGATTCATAGGGTCGCAAAGAGTCGGACACGACTGAGCGACTGAACTGAACTGAACTGAAGGGAACTAGAGCCCACATGCCACAAGTAAAGATCCCATGTGCCACAACTGAAGTCAAATAAATAATTAACAAACAAAAACAACAAGTGCAAGCTTCTTGAGGCTGTGGTAACTTTCCCCGCCATGATTAGAAGGCACCCACAATAGTGACCACCCTTCATCCATCCAAGTGCTTCTAAGACCTGCTAAGGCTCTTTGGTGCTTAGCAATCCTATTGGAAACAGGGTTTTGGCCTTTCCACTGATATCACTTGGCACTCTGTCTCCTCATCTGTGTAATGGGAAGAACTGCCCAGCAGGGGAGTGGTGGGGTCACAGCAGAGAACATAAACTCTACAAACTCAAGCTTCCATCTCCGCCTCCAGATCAACTGGGTAAACTTGGTATTAGGAGAAGAGGTACAGAAGTCGCATCCCAGGACGTCTCAGGGCTGAGAGGGTTTTGCAGGTGTCTGTGCTTCAGAGGGGTTGGGGGTTCCCTGTGGCTGCCAGGCCCTGCAGCTGCATGCTCATAAACCCTCTTTCATGGGCCCAGGAGCCCGAGGCACCCACAGGGCAACAACAGCAGGGCTGGAGATGCAGAGCCAGCAGCGTCCCGGTGAGATCAGCGCCCTGGAATTAGTCAAACGGGATCACCCTGAGGATCTTGTGTGCATAGCCAGTGACTCACGCCACAAACAGCCTCACGGGCAGAGATGCCAACCTGGGAGGCAGCTGCTCCAGCTCACCTCGCCCTGAAGCACACCTTTTAAGGACAGGGAGCTCCGGGCAGCCCAGGGGCCCTGCCTTCGCCCTGAGGCCTTTGCCAGCCCAGCTCCACACCTACTCGGGTTGGGCAGCGGGGCCAGCCCCCGACCTGGGTTCAAATCTGCCGTTGTCACTTTTTAGATATGACCTTGGGCAAGTCAATTTCCCCAAACCGGTTCCTTCACTTGTAATATGGCAACACTTGCCTCACAAGAGAGGAATTAAATGAGGTCATGCACAGACAAAGTGCTTGGCGAAGGGCACCTTTTAAGGAGTGGCAGTGGAGGCCAATGGCAAGGGAAGGGCCCGGGCTCAGGCATCAGGGTGCTCGACTCCGAGCTCGAGCCCCAGCCCTTACTTGTTGGGCATTTTGTTACTCAACTCTGCCTCAGTGCCTCTCGTGTAAAGATTGCTGACGCTACCAGCTTTGTCAGCCTCTGGTGGGGTGAGGATCATGTACTCCATTTTATAAGGTGAGAGGGGCAGTGCAGGAGCAGAGCCAGCCCAGGTGTCTGGGGGCTGTGTGTCCTGGACAAGGTCCCCAAGCTCCCTCCATGGATCTGGTGTGTGAATGGGAGCCGTGATGAGAGTGCCCGACTTGTGGGGCTGCTGTGGGGGAGGAACTGAGCACAGTGCCCGGCACCCAGGGAGCGTCTCTCAGCACTGCCTGTTCTCATTCATCTTACACACAGCTCTTGGCCTTTCTCCACAAATGCCAGTTGCTGGTTTACTTCCCTTTTACATGCCTGTGACAGATTCCAGGCCGGCGGCCTTCCCAAGGCCACAGGCCTTGCTTCTGAGCTAACCCCGCCCTCTGGCGCCCGTCACAGACTTCTCAAGGCAGTCCTGGGGCTGAGCCCTCAAAGCTGCTGCAGTAGCTCAGGTAGTTCCAACAGGGGCACCAAGAACACCAAGCATGCACACAGCGCCCGAGGGCCAAGGGGAAGGGCACGCTTCTGTCTGGTGTCCACAGGGTGGGTCTCCCAGCTGGCTAGTGAGCCAAAGGGTGGCGCGGCCACGGGAGAAAAAGTGAGGGGCTTTGCTGGCTGGAAACCTGGTTTGCCTGGCACCCTCCTCCATGGGCCAAGGGAAGCCTGGGAACAAGAATGGGCGGAGAGCCTGGTCTCAAAGCCTCTTGAGTTCCTGCCCACACACAGGAAGGACAGCCCGCCTCCTGATGGGCTGGGATGGGCACGGGGCCGGCCAGGCTTCCCGGAGTGTGCACACAGGAGTGAGCACCCGGTTAGCAGAGATGGCCCCTGGGGATCAGTGACAAGAGTCCAGGTTTCAGCAGCAACCAGCTCTGGGCAGAAGTGTGGGCTCTGCACCCTGAGAGCCTCCATGTTCTCACCTGCATAATGGGGACCACAAACTCCCTCCTGCCTGACTTGTGAGTAAAGCCGTCCCGGAAGAGTGGCCACCACTGACAACAGCAGTAGTCACAGGAATGGCTGGTCAGGGCAAGAGGGTGGTGGGAGTCAGGGGGGAAAACAGCAGCAGCCTGGGAAAGGGTCACAAGTGCTCCCGGAGCCCAGACAGAGTGGAAGCTGGCGACAGTGCAAACCCTAGCTTTATTGGTCCAGTTTTTTCACAGTGAAGCCTCTGAGAACCAAAGGGCCAGCTAATGGTGAGTTAGGGTAGTGTCTTGAGCCTTCCAGAGTCAAGGGTCTGCAGGATGACCATAGCTCAACACATGTCCGCTGCCCTGGCGCCTGGGAGGAAAGAGGGAGGGGTGTCTCTGAGGGAATGGGTGTGGGCCCAGGGTCTGTTCTTCACCATGGGAGGTGGAAGGGATCACATAAAGTTCTTTTATTACAGACCTACAAAAAACGAGAGAATTACATGTATTACTCTCACTTGTCTGGGTTTCTTTTTCCTTCTTTGTCTTTTCACAAAACAGCGGCAGGAAAGAAAAATACAGGAGGCAGGTGAGCCAGGCCCTGGGATTCAGATCAGAAGGGAGCAGGGAGGCAGGACGAAGCTGCTTCTGCAGGATGGCCCTGGGCTCTGTCCCAGCATCCCGGGAGCAGGGCTTCAAGCCCCAGAGGGAGCAGATGGAGCGGCTGGGAAGACAGCTGCCCCAGTTTTGTAGCAGCCCCATTCCTCGGGTGGCCACCCTGGAGGGCAGCAGGTCAGGAGCACTTGAGGCTCCTATGTTTGGAGGCCTGGTCTCCAAAGCACAGGCCCACACGGGCCAGACAGAGGGAGGAGGCGGGAGGGGCCAGCACAGAAGGGTGGTGAGTTCTACTGGGGTCCCTCTGGGACCTCGGGGCCCCGGCAGGCAGGGGCAGTCAGGATGCTTCCCTGCTTGTCAGCCAATCAGTTTCTTCAGGAAGGCCTCCAGCTGGTCTTCATCCTTGATCCCCACAAACTTGTCCACCACATCCCCGTTCTTCATGGCCAGTACGGTGGGCACAGCGGACACCTGGGTGGAGAGGACAAAGGAGGTCAAGTCACTCAGAAGTGAGCTCTTCTCCACATAAGCCCCAAGCTCTGGGGAGTGGGCTGCTGGCTCAGGCCTTGAAGTGACTGCCCAGAGCCACAGGCGGGGCCCCCTCCCTCTGCGCAGGGGGACTTCAGGGCCCAGAGGCCCACCCCTTGGAGCAGCTTTTCCACTGTAGGCTCCCAGCTGAACTCTTCCTCTACCAACCACATGACTGACTCACTGTCCCAGTGGTTTGGCTGGAATGACAGGAGAGATTAAAATAACCCATGCAGCTGCAGGCCCAGGCTGGGGGCGGGGAGGAGCTGAGGGGCAGCCTGGCACAGGGGAGACCAGGAGAATCCTGTCACTCTTTAGTTGGGGGCCTTGGCCAGGTCACACCACCTTTGGAACCTTGGTGCCCTCTTCCATGAAATGAGGATAAGTCTTGTTGGTGAAGCTTTAGGACAGAGATTAGAGGTTTGCATATAAGGCTGAGTGGTCAGGAGTTCAGGCTCTGGGGCCGGTTGATCGAATCTTGACCCATTTGGGGCGAGCCACTCCATCACTCTGAGTCTTGTGTTTTCACCAGGAAATGGAGATACTACCGGGATTCGATTAGCAGGTACGAGGGCTGAATGGGGTAATTTAGGCAAAGTCTCAGCAAAAGGCCCTGCCCTGAGCCCACAGGGAGCACCCCACAAATGAAGGCTACAGTGGGCACGTCACAAAAGTCGAACCTAGGGCCCCAAGCAAGCTCCTCTGGCTCCCTGTAACGATGGATAACGGGGTCCAGAAATTCACTGACTCACACTGGGAGTGTGGGAGGTGGGGCTCAGCCTGAGAGCTGATGTTTATTTATTAGGGGGCTGGACATTCCTGGCCTGTGAAGCGTTTTCTGAAGCTCCCCCAGGGGACCTGTATAGATTACATGGTACATAAATGAGCCCGAAGACCTGTCTGGCATGGCACATTTTCTGCTGCCTGGGCGCCCCGCCTGGTATCTGTGGGCATTTGATGAAAAAAACCCATATATACAGAACAAGATAAACACAGACTTTTCTTACATACAAGTTAACTACAATGTAACAACAGTGATTTCTAAAACATATCAGGTTTTCACATATTCCAAGTGCGGTCCTGCTGGTGAGTCACTCGGGAGGCCAGACTTCAGATTCAGAATGCTCTAACTGTGCACACTGGGCAGTTACAAAACAGAAGTGCAGGCCCGACCAGTCATACCTCGGGCGCCCCCACGCACTTACTATGTGGTAGGCTGTGCATTCCTCTCCTAAGAGGCTTTGCATGACCTAGCCTTCAGGCCCCTTCAAGGACTGTCCTGGGGCTGCTGTGGGTGGCAACTGACACACCTGTCCGAGGCAAAGTGCAGATAGACCCACTGGCGGTGGTGGGCTGACCACGTGCGTCCCTGTCATGGTCCCGCCACTGGCTCCTGTCCTTGTCACTCCTGCCCCTGGCGTGGGTGACGGCAGGAAGCACAAGGGTCCAGCACGTGGCTGCCCGTTTCTGGGTCCAGAAGGTGCCCTCAGGATGCAGTCCCTGGAGGTGCCCCAGGGCATGCACGCGCTGTCTCTTGCGCTCTCTAGTGGTCCGTGGAGGCAGTGGCCTCACACCTGGCAACTCTCCACTGAGCCCCAGAGGCTCAGGCACTAACTGCTCCACTGTGTACTTGCTGGACCTCACCTGTCCTGTACGGCTTTAACGGAGATGAAACTGTATTTCAGTGTCTGAGGAGAGGTCTGATTGTTTTTACAGGCCCTCCCTCTAGGCAGGACCCTATGTTCACTGAGGTGGCTTGGAGTACACTGTTTTCCTAATAATCGCATTAGCGTAAACTCATGCACGTGGTTACACACGCAGGCCGTGCTGTAGCTGGGTGTACAGCAGACATGCTGCAGCTGCATTTTCATTACAGCCAAGGTCTAGTCATTACTGATCAAAGGAGTTCTTTGAGGTCTGAGCCTAGACACACAGACACTGACAGACACACACACAGCCAAGCTCCTGCCACAGCAGGATCTCCCAGGACACTGCAGGGATATCTGGGCTATGACTGGACTCTCCTCACCCCCACGGAGGAGGTGGCTTTGCTGACCCTGAGTTTGGCTCACAAATCTGGAGGGGCTGGTGCTTGTAAAGACTGCCTTAAATGGAAGTGCACAGGGCCTTGGCACATTCTTCTGGAATGGTGATGAGTTTCAGGGGGTTGTGGCAGAGCAAGAATTCAACTTCCCTCTCAATTCTGACACCACTGAGGCAAGCGAGGGGCCAGAGAAGACAAAAAGGTGCACTAAAATGTGCTGACTTCCTCCTGCTCAGGAAGCCATGGAGGTGTCCAGGCTTGGCTAAAGGCCCCAGGAACCCAGGAGAGGTAATGCGTGTCTATGTGTCCCCACCCCGCCCACACTGCCACTGTGCTTGGTGCCCTGCCTTGTCTTCTCCTGTCCCAGCCCAATTTCCTCCACTTGTGAACTGTTAAGGACCTCCAGGGGACAGCCGCAGCACTTGCTATTGTTAAGTCGCTAAGTTGTGTCCAACTCTTTGTGACCCCATTGACTGTAGCTCACTAGGCTCCTCTGTCCATGGCATTTTTCAAGCAAGAATACTGGAGTGGGTTGCCATTTCCTTTTCCGGGGCATCTTCCTGACCCAGGGATCAAACCCAGGTCTCCTGCATTGGCAGGGGAATTCTTTACCACTGAGCCACCAGGGAAGCCCAATGACTGAAGTACTGTGTATTATTTCAGTAATGCTGCAATACTATGATTCAATGAACTGTCTGTGAGGTTATGGTGGTGGTGGTGGTTTAGTCACTAAGTCATGTCCAGCTCTTGTGACCCCATGGACTATAGCCTGCCAGGCTCCTCTGCCCATGGGATTCTCCAGGCAAGAATACTGGAGTGGGTTGCCATTTCTTTCTCCACTGTGAGGCTATATGGACCATCAAAAAATTTCAAATAAAAAAACCCAAACAAGGTACCCCAAATGTTGGCAGTGATTTGTTTGGATGGTAAGATTATTGCTGTTTGTTCTGAAAATGCTGTTTAAAGGGCACTCTCTGTAAGATGAGATAAATAATGAAACTCCATGTGTGAGGTGAACATCAGAAGCCCCAGAGGACAGTATTAAGGGTCAAGGTCTACACCCTGAGCCACTCTTTCTCTGCAGGGTCTGAACGATCGGGGAATGCCCAGCCAGAGAACCTGAGGAGGTGGGGAAGAGGGCCCTTCACTTGGCCAACTCAGGGCAGAGAGTGTGTGTGTGTGTGTGACCCCAAGGCCCTGGGGCAGAGTGTGTGTGTGTATGTGTGTGACCCCAAGGCCCTGGGGCAGAGTGTGTGTGTGTCACCCCAAGGCCCTGGGGTAGAGTATGTGTGTGTCACCCCAAGGCCCTGAGGCAGAGTGTGTGTGTGTGTGTCACCCCAAGGCCCTGTGTGTGTGTGTGTGTGTGTGTCATCCCAAGGCCCTGGGCGACTTTCTCTCCTCTCTCCTTTGGGAGATGGTGAAATTCTAGGGTGGACAGTTAATGGAAGCATACAGTGTGGTGGCAGGGGAGAGGATTTTGTGCAAGAAAGGAGATGCACCCTGAGAATGTATGCTGGGCTTCGGAGCGGCAGAAGAGTTTGGGGAGAAGCCCCTAATTCTCTGAACATGATTTAAAGCAGCTTCTCCAAGTTCATTCACCATTTGGAAAAGGCCTTCAGGCCTTGGAGGAAGCTGTCCCAGGAGGAACTATGGATCCCTTAGCTGAGACGTCCTCAGACTCTCTTCCAAAACACCAGGTGTGAAGGAAGGAAGGAAGGGGGTAGGGGAGGGGTCAGGAAGAATCCCTGCGGGAGCTTCCTAAGCCAACAATGACCTGGCAACCGGTCAGCTCAGGACCTGGCAAGACCAAAAGGCTGCGTCCAGGTGACATGGGCCCAGCAGCCTTGAGGTCACTCTATATGACCCATGTACTCTCTGGACAGTGGACAAAGAACCTACAAGAGGACCACTCCCCTGCCACACACTTTCCAGGCTTAAACACAGGTCTTCAGGGCCAGGCCTTACGTCACCAGGAACGCAGACTCCCAGCAATGCTGGCAAAGTGGTCCTGGGAATCCTCACCACCCGTGTGACCACAGCTGGAGGAACTGGGTTATCCCTTGTATCCTTATAGTTACCACAGCTCCTGGGGCATGGTTGGTGCTTGGGATGTGTCAGCCTAAGTTCCACTGGCTTGAGACCAAAGCTGTGGTATCAGGAGGGAGGGAGTCTGTCCATCCTCCTGGGGTGGCCAGAAGCTCCAGCCCTGAACTCACACCGGAAGGCCACACCCACTCCCACAGCTCCCGTGGGTCTCTGGGGAGGGATGGACAAGCAACAAAAGCTGGGGGCCCCTAAATGGCCAGACCAGTGCCTCTGACTGAGCAATCAGTGGGAGAGCTGAGCCCTGTAAGCCGCTCTGGTCACCCAGTGCTGTGGGCAGTCCTACTGGGGTAATGTCCCCCCAACCACCTGCAGTCATCATCCGTGGCTCTGCCTGCCCAGCATCTCTTGTCCCTTGCCTCTGGTCAGGGCAGCCCGGCTTTCCTTGAGGGACACTCCCAGCCCCAGGTCTGGGGGCAGCCAGCCTATTCTCACCCTGCCCCCATCCACTGCCTGCCACAGGGACTGTGGAGGACAGGCACCTCTACTCGATCTGGTCTCAAGGGAATCAAACATGGACTTCCAAAGTCTGAGAAAGGGAGAGGCCACCTCTTTCATCAGTACTACCAAGAAAGAGTGAAGGTTCACTATGGCCAGATCCAGATATTTCAAGAGAAGCAGAAATATGGATTTTCACATGAAATCTTCTTAGTTTTAGCATCCAGTCCATTACTAAAAAAAACAACAAAACCCACTCTGAGGGCCAGGCCAGCCAGACGTGACCCACAGGCCATCAGGTGTGTGACCTTGGCTCTGTAACGACTGTCTTCAGCATGGCTATTCAGGCTCCTCCCAATGTGGCCGCAGTCAGCCTTCTGAGCTGCCTGTTTGCTCACTTCTTGCTCAGCCCTTCACCCTGGCCAGCCAGCCACAACGGACCACTCCCTGTTCTCCAAAGACAGTGGTCTCCATGGCCCAGAGGATGACTCACATCCACATATTTCCTGCTCCTTTTCCTCCGGCCCACTCTGCACCAGGCATGCAGGCGCTGATGTTCTCTGAACAAATGTGTGAGACCCAACTCAGGGTCTACATGTCTGCTCTGGCAGAATCCACTTCCCAAGAGCTGCATCACTCATTCTTTACTCCTTCCAGGTCTCTGCTCAGATGGTTCAGCTTTTCAGTGAGGCCTTCCCTACCCAACCCTTTAAAAAAAGGAAACCCTCCCTGCCCTAGGCCCAGCACTCTCACCTGCTCTTCCTAATTTCTTTTTTCCCAGGACACTTATTATCTGAAATAGGGAACAGTGACCTGTGGCCCACAAGTCAAACCTGCCTCCTGGAATTTTGTAAATGAAGTTTTGCTGGCACATGGCTGTGCCCATTCATTTAGATTCTATGGTTACCCTCGAGCTACCAGACAGGTGAGCATTTGCAGCAGAGACCGACGTCCTACAAAGCCTCAAGCAGGTACCATCTTGTCCTTTAGAGAACAAGTCTGTGGATGCCCAATCTAAAACACTAGCACTCAGGCTCCACGAAGGCAGGGACTCTGTCAGTTCTGTTCACTGCCGCATCCTCAGCCCCGAGTCACAGCCCTGGCATTGAAGGCACTCTGGATACATGTCTGCTGAAGAAATGGACAAGTCAATCAAACACGGGAGAGCAGCTCACGTCTTCATGTCTGTGCGCTCTTGGCCCTGACTTCTTCTCTGTGCATTCTTCACGGCTCCGCTCAGAGGGTCCCTCTAACGTGACACATTCCTTGTCCCCTCTACCCCCCTCCCTGCTCCCCTTGGGACAAGGAGCTCATCTTGTTTGTGAGAATCATGTACGCCTGGCACACTGCAGGGATGGATGGATGAATCCATGAATGAGGGAGGGCCATCAACTTCCTGAGACTCAGAGAAAAACCTGGTGTTTGGGGTCATACATCCCAGTTCCTAAAGGCATTGAAGAGAGACAGGAGGCTCAGAGGATTAATGGAGTCACAGCTGCCAAGTGCTCTAAACCCCTGAGAGCTCTAGAAAGAATCAGGACACCCCCTTACTGACTCCCTGCTGGTCCCTAAGACATTTCCAGCTACCCCGTGGCCCCAAGCACCCCCACCAGTTGCCCTGTAGCAACCCCTTGCCGATCCATACCTCATACTCTAGGGCGAGGTCTGTGTGGTCATCAATATCCACTTTGGCCATCACCACCTTTCCATGCTGCTTGGCCACAACCTTCTCTAACCTGGGCCCCAGGATCTTGCAGGGACCACACCACCTTGCAAGGGGAGAAAGAAGCATCCCATCACAGAAGTGCTTGCCCAACGATCTACAGTCCTCGAGGACCTTCCCTCGTCCTACGTCTTTCTGCTGGACCCTCTCCCCTTGTCACCTCTCCCTACAGTGTGTGAATATTAACTTGCAATGCTGACATGCCCGTTAATTACAGGACATTCTGCAACTAGGGGATTTTCACAGATCCTGGATTTCTAATAACACAGGCCTCATCCTAAGACTCTTAGAAAGGTTATTTCACTCTACCTAAAAGAAATAAACTGTTGTATAGAGGAAAATGGGATTTGAGGTTAAAAGGTTTAGGTTCAAAGACAGGCTTCTTCACCAATCAGCTGATTATTCTGAAGCCTCAGTTTCCTCATGTGAAAGAGACTGCGGCTGTCAAAGCTCTGATAAGAAATTAACTAAGACGATGTGGCTAAATGTGATTTGTAAGCTGTGGAGTTACTAAACACCTCACAGTCTCAGAACTAAGGTAGCAGAAACCAGTGGCTAGGGACTTTCATGACATGCCAGTCACGGCATCAGGACCTCCTCAGTTTTTACTACTCAGAACCCTCAACCCTGCAAAGAAAAAAAAAAAAAATCTTCCTAAGAAACTGAGGCCCATACAAGTTACGAGAATTATACAAGGTCTGGGACTGCATCCAAGACTGTGTTCCAAGTGTCTTCTTTGAGGCCCGGGTTACTCTGTGATCCCTGAGGCCCTGGGTCAACTGCCATGACTGCACTGGACACAGATGTCCCCTCCAAGAGGTAAGCCTAGGGTGTCATCCCCAAGTATGTGGCACTAAGGACAGTGGCTGGCACTAAATGAACAAACTCACCCCTTGCTTTCTTGGTGGGGAAGAAGATGAGGCATCAGCCCACTCTTCCTCCATTTTGGAAGCTCTCTCTGGTGTGCTCACCAGACCAGGACGGCAGCATAGCTCTGCCTTCCATGAATCCTTGGTTGGTGACTCCCATTTTATTCTCAGCCTTTAAAACCCTTCGCATTCAGAGATTCCAACAAATGAACTCACAACACCTAAAAACCCAGTCAGCAAGTCTTTATCTCCTACCACAAGTGAAGACAGGAAGGAACAAGGCCACCACATGGCCTGCCCAAGGTAACATGGTGAGTCAGAGAAAGAATAGGAAAGAAAGCAAAGAATCTGTCAGTGGTTTGCCCAGAAGGCCTTTCAACTTTTAACTCGGGCTACACTGGTTCCTTTCAGGCTGCCCCATTCTGAGGGGTTTGTCCAGTAGTTTTGGAGTCAGGCGTCAGGCCAGGTCTCAAAGGTCCAGAAATGAAGAAGGCCAGGCCAACAACCAGAAGACCATAGGCACTTAAATATCCCTAAAACAAACTCATACAGCATTGGAAAGAAACTCTCTGCCCATGGCCTGCAAGTGTGGGCACCACTGCAATGGTACCGAAAACTTTTTGCCAGCCCTTTCCAGTTTGGGTGGCAAGAGGTTAAAATAAAACTAACTCTCTGCAGGGTTCTGTAAACATTTGGTATACACCAAAGATCAGATGATACTAGAGGCATGTTTTTCCTGATTTGGTTCAAGCTGAAAATGACTGAGCCTCTTGGGCAGTGAGATACAGAATATAACTGCTTCCAAGCACTAATCATAGTGAGTTTTTTTTAAAAGTTAGTTTTAATTGAAAGATAATTGTTTAACAATATTGCACTGATTTGTGTCATACATCAACATGAATCAGCCATAGATATACAGAGTGAGTTTTGAAGACTGTTTACTAGTCTGTCTCCTATCAAACTACATGTAATCTTTGAGAGAAGGGATTGGGTCTCCTCAACCTTTGTAATGAGTCTACGTATGTTGTTGTTGTTCATTCCCTTAGTTGTATCTGACTCTTTGTGATCCTGAGTCCATGTATGAAAAGTATCAAATGGAGTACTGAGACACAGAAGCCTCTCAATAAACAAATACCTGAATAAGTGATACCCCAGTCTTCCGCGAACCCCCAGGACTCACTGTGCATGGAAATCCACAACCACTGGTGTCTCACTATTGACAACTCGGTCTTGAAAGTCAGGTCCATCCTGGATGTTAAAGGTTGTTGAACAGACTCTGGTGGTGTATATAGACCGGGCTTGGCTGGGTGTTACTGTCAGGTAACCAGGACTGTACTGTGGGGTCTGCAGGGCCCCGGAGGCAAGGGGTGCCCACCAACTCTGAGAGGGCTTCGCGGAGGTTATGGAGGTCAGGAACCTCCTCAGAAGAAGTCGCTGAGCCATCTGTGAAGGGAAGAGGCAGGGTCAGTGGGGGCAGTCAACACATCAGGAAATAATGAAAAGGTACGTGCGAGTACGGTGGTGGTGGTGGGGGGAGGGTTCAAGATGCAGGACCAGAAGTAAAACACGGGAAAATAATCCATTAAGTTTCTGGAGTCGAGGTGAGTAAAGAATGAGAATCAAGGGGAAGGAATCAATAACCAGCACGGTTTAAAAAAAAAACAAACAGTACAAGAAAACTGGGTCGACAACCAATGAATCAGGATATTATGGAATTACAATAGAAGAAAAGGAAGAATCAATATTTACAGAGCATCCGCTAACAGTCAGGTATCTTACATACATTATAGTCTTCCTAGATCAACCTTGAAAAGGTTTCAATAACGCTATCACTCAAAAGCATTCCGAGGTTCAGGTAAATTGTGACATGCCCAAAGTACATTATTAAATGAGAGTCAACAATGGAACCCAAGGCAGTCTGAGAAATTCTTACTCTATCGATTACTTTTCTTAAACTGTTTTAATGGAAAATTAAAGACAAAGAGAGGGTTGTCAAAGGATCAGGAAAGAGGAACCACAACAATTCAAGGAGCAACGAAGAGGCATGGGGGCAGGAGTGTGGGGGAACTGAAAAGGAGGGACGCGTGTGTAGAAGGAACTGGGGAACTGGACGCCAGCAGGGACCCCGGCTCCTCGGAAGGCAGATTCCCCCTTCCAGGGTCTCCGCCCGCTGGGCCGCCGGCCCGCACCGGAAAACGCCCTCAGTGTGCGTCAGCCGCAACACCACCTCGAGCCACCCCAAGGGCCTCCTACCTCCCTGCAGCGACAGCGGAGGAATGCACAGCGGGTCCCTCCGCTCCGGTCAAGGGCACTTCTGTTGTCACTTCCGGAGCGGAGAGAGCCTTTACCGTCACTTCCGGGGACAGGCGACCTAGAGCAAGTCTTTCCGCAACGCGAGGGAAGACGGGGGCGGAGCCTCAGTTGAAAACCGGAAGGGGAGGACTCCTGCAGGAAGAAACCGGAAGGGGGGGCCGTTCTTTAGGGGAGAGACCGGAAGGGGGCGTCTCTTCAGAGGAGGAACCGGAAGAGGCAGGAAGGTAGAAGGGGCGGAGCCGGAAGAGGAAGGGAAGGAGGAGAGGGCGTCCGCAAGGTACTGGCTGGAGAGAATGGCGGGAGGTGTGGTTCCGGAGTTTGCAAACTCTTGCCTTATCGGCCGTACAACACCGACCACCCCTTTGTCTCATTGTCTCGGTGCTTCTTCGGAGCCAAAGAGGGCGCTTTGTGGCCCTTGTCTGTTACTGGGGACTGTATAACCTCAGGGTTTGGGGCAAGTCACCCTGCCCCTGGGGGCTTTAGTTTCCCAATATATGACATGAAAGGCTGTACTTATTCTCCCCCCAGGACCCTCAAGCTCGTCTCTTTGGAGTGCTGGGGAACTGGGCCCAGACTAGATACTAGATGGCGATGTTACTTGGAGGTCTTGCCTTTGAGGCCCCACGTAAAGTGATGACCTGTAAACCTGCTTGGGCCTGGGCCTTGCAAATCTGTTGTCACTGTCATGGACAATAGGGGTTTAGGCACGTGTGTCCCAGGTTGGTGTCACAGTCACCCCTTGTCTCTCCTGCACCCTGTACCTTACCTTATGACCTGTTCTGTGAATACATCAGTGCCTTTTCCTTCCTCCTTGCCTTTGCTTAATTTGAATTTTTTTTCCCCCTCTGTCCACTTGGTAGAGTAGCTACTCATCACTTCTTTTTTGAGCATCATTTCTTGTCTCCTCCCTGGTGCTTTGTCCACAACTTTAACACGTTGCACAGTGTCTGTCTTCCACGAGATCACGTGCTTCCTGGGAGTAGGGATTTGTAGCTTTTACACATTTCCATAGGCCCAGCACCAACCTGATACAGTGCCTGACTCACAGAGAATGTGCCATGGATGCTTATTAAACTGCGTATCTTTTGCTATCCCAGGGAATGGTTCACAGTCTGAGTGGTTATATGACTTGCCCAAGGTCGTGAAGCAGGTAAATTGGCAGAGCCCCATCTCTCATACCTCCGTTTCAATCTACACTCCAGCCAGTGGGAATCATAATTACGTAGTTTGCTTAAATCTCTCTTCTATGCTTGTGCTGTGTAGTTGCTGCTCCCAATGACTGGCAGGCTTTTCCCTCTACTGTCCATCTGAGGAAATGCTGCCAGCTACCAGATTAGGCATCATCTCTGGAGACACATACCTGATCCTCTTCGAGTGGGGTTAAATTGCCTCCACTGAGCTTCCACAGCCCCTGCGCATCTATCAATCAGTCACCGCACTCAGTACTCGAGATTGTTACTGTTTATTCCTCACTCACTATGCTGTCAACACTATGCTGTGGTCTCTGTCTCGCCATTGCTTACTTTGGAAGACAGCTGTGTATTGTTGAGGATGTGTGCTCAGCCATGTCTAGCTTTTGCGACCCCATGGACTAGAACCCGCCAGTCATCTCCATCTATGGAATTTTCCCAGCAAGAATACTGGAGTGGGTTGCCATTACATCCTCTAGGGGATCTCCCTGACCCAGGGATTGAACCTGCCTTTCCTACCTTGGCAGGTGGATTCTTTACCACTGAGCCACTTGGGAATCCCTGGAAGGCAACTCTGTGCTCACCACTATACCACCAACATGCTGACTTTGGGGCTTGGATCATCATAGTAGGTGCTCAGTGAGTATGTGTTGCGTGAACAAAGAGCAGGGACCCAAATCATACCTTTGACTGCAGATCCTGTTTTCCCTACCACATTGCATGGGCTAGTTGTGCCCTTCCAAAGTCATTGCGATGTTTGCCTCCAGCTCATTTTGGCCACATCATGCTGTTACTTGTTCTCTGTCCAAATGGCAGGTTCCCTGGCTCACTCCCCAGGCAGGCAGGGCCACAGCCACAGCTGTGCAGGGACCTTCCTCTCGGATGGGGTGATGACCTCCCTGGAACAGGTCCACATTCCCTGGTCAGCCTTCCACTAAATAGAGTCTCTTGTCTGTTGTGGGCAGAACACCAGGGGAGGGCATGAGCAGGCATGGTCTCCTCCACCTTGTCTGACCTCTTGTTTTTGCCTCTGCCTCCACCTAGGACTGGAGCCAACAGTGGTGATCTGTAGTGGGACCCCAGGCCCCCTGCCTCTCCTGAGGTCAGCGTCGGTTGGTGCAGCTGTTGCTGTTAATGCCAGATGCCATCTGGCAGGGGCGCTCCCATCCTGACTGTTTTCATTTCTGTTTTTCTGTATCTTCAGTGCTTTATCTTCCAGGACCTCTTTGTTCAGTCGCTGAGTCACGTTCAACTCTTTGCGACGCCGTGGACTGCAGCTCAGCAGGCTTCCCTCTCCTAATTAACCCTGTTTAGCATTTCCACAGTATTTTCTAGAAGGTCAATTTCCCTGATTTGTTCACATCCTGAATTCCAAAGGAGGACCAGTCCTGTTTATCCTCACTTCATAGTCACTGTACCTCCATTGACCTCAGGCTTCTCTGCTGAGAAATAAGAAGAAGGATGCCTTCCTCACAGAGGGCTGTGAGGTTGCAAGAAGGCTGGAGCACAGGGCCTGGTATGTTGTTAGTGCCTGATGAGTGAAGGTGTCTTCTTCCACCTGCAGGGTGAGAACCTGGGAGAGGGTTGCACTCACAGTGGGCTGCAGAGGGGTTTCTCAGCCCTGTGGTGGTTCGCCTGCCCAGCCAGAGCTGACCTGGCCCAGCTCTGGCTCAGTCCCGTGGCAGGCTCAGGGCTCAGACGTGAGGGGAAGAGAAGGACGCTAGGACTGGCAGTCTGAGCTCGAGTAAAGCTTCTGCCCTCTTATGTACTGCAGTGTTTTTCAACCTGTGGTATGTGAGCCACCCATGGGTTTGAGAATTCAGTTTAGTGGGTTGTGAAAGTGAACGTTGTTCAGTTGTGTCCGACTCTTTGTGACCCCATGGACTATACAGTCCACAGAATTCTCCAGGCCAGAATACTGGGGTAGGTAGCTGTTCCCTTGCCAGGGGATCTTCCCAACCCAGGGATAGAACCCAGGTCTCCCACATTGCAGGCGGATTCTTTACCATCTGAGCCACCAGGGAAGTGGATTGTGATCAGCTTTTAAGAAAACAATCACGGGACTTCCCTGGAGGTCCGGTGGTTAAGACTCCTCACTTCCACTGCAGGGGGTGCAGGTTCAGCCCCTGGTCTCGGAACTAAGATCTCATATGCTGTGTGACACAGCCAAAATATAATAAAGGAAAATCCGATTTTTTCAGAGTACATTACATATTTTAAGTATTATTTTGTGAAATATTTCTTGGTGTTATGTCGATATATCTGTGTGTCCTAGGTTGTGATAAAGAATGTATTTCTTGCTGTGGATCATGGTCAAAGGGTTTGAAAGCTACCGATCTATTGAAGAGTTACCAAACACCTGACACTGTTCTGAATACCCTTCATGTATTAATTCATTTACCCCACAGCTGTGTAAGGTTGTTACTGTTACAGCCCCCGTCTTACAGATAGAGAAAATGAGTCACATAGAAGTTAACAATCTTGTCCAGGGTCATCCATATAGTAGGAGGTGGAAGCTTAAAGATGATGTACTTCCTCTAGCAAGGATTTAATTTAACCTGAGACATTTAGTTTAACCTCTTCCCCACCCACCCCTAGGACCAGCCGGCCAATCTAGGGCACCAGAGGGCAGTGTCGGGCTCAAACCCTTGCAGCTGGTGGTGAGGTGGGTGGGCAGCAGCAGTTTTCAGCTGTGGCTCTAAGAAGAGGCGCCCACGCGGTGGCAGTATGGTCTCGCAGCCTCCCCCAGGGCTGGCCACGGTCGCGGGATCACAGCTGCCTCAGGTCTTCAGGGGACAAGGCTGTGGTACAGGTGCCTCTCAGAGACCATGTGTTTGGGGATTTCATGGCTGGAGGGAGGCACCTTAAAATAAAACACAGAGACAGAGATGGTGGGTCACAGTCTAAGCTGATAGTTTCTCTTCAGGAGGTGTTGCTCCTGGCATATCTTTGCTTTTTGCCTTTTGTGTATTTTTTTAAAGCACTGTTGCAGAACAATTAGAATTGTGACTTAGGTTTTGCAATTCGAGAATCTGGTTTCATGTGATTCATGTTCTGTCACGTTTCCAACAATTACACAATGTCCCCTCACCCCTTTCTGAATATGAAGACAAGCCTGGAACAGTGACAGAACCCTTAACTCCTAGACTGGCAGGAGCACCCTCCTGGGACGGTAGGTCTGGAGTGTCATGGCTGTGATGTGGTGGTGGGGGTGGTATATGTTATTACCTCCCTTGCCCACCCCTGTACCCTCAGGAGACACATGCAGGCTGGGCACCAGGGCTCATTTTAGATTCCACTCGCTGTTGAGGTGAGGCTCCTCACATGTTCCTGTCTGGTCAGGTCTGGTGGCTCAGATTCTGTCTGGCAGGGCAAAACCTGCAACTGTGAGATGCTGTGGAAGGGTCGCAGACAAGGACTGTTCTTCTTGGCCAGATGCTTTGCCTCCTTCACCCTGTGGAGCATTCCTCTTCCCCGTCTTCGAACAGGAGCAGCCGTAGGGTAGAAAAATAAGCCCTAGGCCCCAATTTGAACCACATCCTTCTTCACCAGCTCTGCCCATGACCCACTGCTTGACCTTGAGCACTTCGGTCAACCCTTCTGGCATCGTTCCTTATCTGTATGAAGTTCTAACAATGCTTACTCCACCGAATGGTTAAGAACTTTCATAATAAGGAAATAATGGCCAGCACATCTGTGGTCCTTAACACATGACTTCCAAATGTCCTAGCACTTTTCAAATTTCAATTCATTTTATCCTCACAGTAAGCAGAATACTGTTATTAGTCGCCTTTTACAGTAAAATACTGTTACAGTTGCAGTTTGTATTTTATAGGAGAGAAACTGAGGTCCTGAGAGGTTAAGTAACTTACCCTAGATCATGAATCAAGCAAATGGTAGGGCTGGGACTCACCCAGGCAGACTGGCCCCAGGAGGTGTATGCATAGCCCCTTAGCTCTACTATGTCTTTCATATTATCTTTAAATAAAACATAGTATGTAAATACTCTTTGAAGAGGTAGCCTTTATTGTAAATATTTAGTTGTTTTTTTTTTTTTTTGTAGCATTGTGTAGCTTGTGGGAAATTAGTTCCCCCACCAGGGATCAAACCGGGGCCCCTTTTTCAATAAAAGCACTGAGTCCCAACCACTGGATTGCCAGGGAAGACCCCCAGACCTCACATCTTGATAGGAGTTGTATAAGTTTTATTATTATTGTTAATTTTATTTTTTGCTGTATCACATGGCATGTGGGAACTTAGTTCCCAACCAGGAATTGAATCCCCACCCCCTGCAGTGGAAACTTGGAGCCTTAACCACTGGACTGATAGGGAAGTCCTGTTGTAGATTTTTGGCCACCTTTATCCTACCACAGCATCTCGCAGCAGAGGCCTTCAGGGTGCCTCTTCTCCTGGTAGACTGACTTATTTTAAACTTAAACATGGCTAGGGTTAAGGGGCTCATCTTATACATTTTTGTAGTTGGTCTATGTCTAACCTACAATGATGGATTATAACATACTGTGAACATTTTGATAACTACAGTGCCATTTTTTTTCTGTTGGTGGCACTCTTCTGCATCTAATTAATTTATATGATTTGGAATGATTTGAGAGACTGGTCTGAGATGGAGTATCTCAAAGAGGTTGAAAAAACAGGTGACAGACTTTTGAAGGATTTTGCAATTGGCACTAAGCTTGGGGCTTTCTCCAGAAGAGCAGGGAAAGCAGTCTTATTCATGTAGACTTGAAGGAGGAGTGAGACAGTCTGTTGGTCCTTTCTTCCCTGCTTAAATACATCTGTTGCATGCCATTTTTTATTTTGGGGTTGATGGATCAGTCATGTGACGTACTTGGATTAAATACTTGGGCTGAAGCATCTTATATATCTGCCCATCGACTTACTTTGTAGCAGATTTATGTTCCATCTGGGATGCCAGACTGAAGTCAGTGCTTTTTTTTTAAAGCCCACAGCCTGACAAAAACCTTTCCCCACTCAGCATTTTTACCATATTTAAAAAATATAAGCATCTATAGGGAAATGATGCAGGCTCTGGTTGCTTTTCTAGGGAAGAATCCAACGTGGCTTTTAGAGCTGATGTAATTGATCAGAGGACCGAGGATCCTGAGGCTGAAACCTCATCCAGGCTGATACCCTGGACTCCAGAGCTGTCCTCTTCTCTTGAGTCATCCCATCATACCTGCACCACAAGATGTCTGGTTTAGTGGAGTGGAGTCATACTCTTCTTGAGGATGCTTTTGTAGAATCAGCATTTCAACACTTCTCTTCCTTCCTATGGGCACACTTCCCGAGGTTTGGTAACTGTTTGTTCTCTTGACTTCTTATAACCCAGTATCCACATGAAGGAATCTCATAGAGATAGTGATAAGGAGATAGTTGCTTTAATGGTTTAGTATTTAGAGGATGGCTCAGAGGAGGTGGATTTTTGAAACACTGCATCACTGACTTGCTGTGTATTGGGTTTCTGCCTCAGGTTCCTCATCTGTAAAATGTGAAGAGTGATATCTAGTACCTCATAGAGTTGTGGTGATAATTAATATAGCAAGCTATTTCATGCATGTGTTACTTGTCTATTGCTGTGTAACAAATAAACCCCCCAAATTCAGCATCTCAGAACAAACATTATCTTGAAGTTTCTGTGGATCAGGAAACAGGAAGCAGCTTCCTGATTCTGGCTGGGTGGTTCTGGCTCAGGTCTCTCACGAGGTTGTGTGTGAGTTGCTGGCCAGAGCTGCAGTCATCCAAAGGTAGGACTCAGATACAGTGTGCTTCCAGGCTCACTCATATGGCTGTGGGCAGAGCTTGGTTCCTTGCCACATAGGCTGCCCCACACTGGCTGTCCTTTTAAATTCAACATGACAGGTGGCCTCTCTCAGAGTAAGGGACTCCTAGAGAGAGACAGAAAGCACAGTTCCTTGGTAGATGAATGCCACAGTCTTTTTTATACCCTAATCTTGAAAATGACATCTTGTCACTTCTGCTATATTTTATTTGCTAGAAATGAATCACTAAGTCCAAGGACCACACCCAAAAGGAGGGGGTTAAGCTTCACCTCTTTGTTGGGGAAGTATCTAAGAATTTGTGGACACACCTTTAAAACCACCACACCAGTTCTGGGCATATAGTAAATACTCAATGAATGGTTAGTTGTTATGATGAGCTTAGCAGACAAATTCATTTCTTGGTGAGTTGATTTCCAGGAAGGCTTTAGGGACACCCCACTTTTATCATGCAAAAGGAATTTGGGGCTCATATTAATCCTGAGATTACATTCATTTTCTTGTCACTTGGGAGGGAAGATTCTTCCAGAGACTGGTGTTGTCCAGCTGGGTCTATCAGTTCAAAGAGTGTAGGAGAGGAGCACACACCACTTAAAGTTCCTTCTCTAGACCGAGCACATTTTCTCTCCCGACACCTAATGCAGTGTCTTCTCAACTGGGGCCGACAGATGACACCAGTGGCACCACCTGGGCCAGGGGGCAGAGCGCACGCCCTGCGAAGGGCATCCAGCCCCTCCTGCCCCCAGCAACTTTACAGTCCAAAAACAGAGACGATTTTTAAAAATAAATGAGTTTATTTCACCATGGAGTATAAACCCAAATTTGGGCAAAAGAGGAAAAAGGAAAAAAAAAAATCTCTGCAAACCTAATACCTCCTCAGTTTCCCTTGTATATGGTTTTCTGTTTTTATATAGTTACAGGCAGTTGGAACTACACTTTCATAGCCTGATTCTTTTCACTTAACTTTGTCACACATGTACTAGTATCAATATTATGTAGTCTTTTACCACTTTTTAGAGTTTTTGAGGGCTGTTTAACATTCATGGACTGAATGTACCATAGTTTACATAACTTCTCCATTTTTCTCATTTCATTCTGTCCTTAATATAAAAGATAATTTGCTTATTATTTTTATGTAGTTTCCTGACATAATTATTTTCCCCCATGCCTTTTGCCTTTTAATATTTATCATTTTCTTTAAAATCGGCATATTAGTCAGGCAGGATGGTTGTATCTAGAAATGTTAAACCTTTTCCCCTGGGGAATTACTCTGTTGCTTCTAAATTTGGCAAGTCCTTTCTTTTATTATAGTACCTCCTCTTCACCTCTAGTTTCTATATGGCTTTGAAAAATTAATCTGAAATCAATGTTGAAGTATAATATGAAATAGGGGTCTAAATGGGATTGATTTTCTTTCCCAAGTTAGTAACCCATTGGTCCAACATCATTTTTATTTATTTAATTTTGGCTATGCCCAGGGCATGTGGGATCTTAGTTCCCTGAGCAGGGATTGAACTTGTACCCCCTGCATTGGGAACTTAATCTTACCCTCTGGACCACCAGGAAAGTTCCAGTCCAACATCATTTATTGCACAATCCTGTACAATCTTTTCCACTGGTTTGTGATTCCCTTTAAAAAACACCTCCATCTTAGAAAAGGCTCTACTTCTGGCCTGTTGTTTCATTGATTTGTCTGTTTTGCATGTTAACTTTATAATATTTTCAAAAAGAATGAATGGATGAAGTCAGGCCTTATTTAGGAGAGGGACTTGATCTGGCTGGAAACAACAAGCTCTGCTAGAGGGCTGTCTAAACTTGACAAGGAAAGAAACTGAGGCAGTGAAGTAGGACATGAGTCCATACAACATAATAGGAAGACTGCAGACAGCAAAGATGCCATGCCTAAGGCAACAGGCGCTCAGGGGCCAGGATTTACAAAAAAGGCCCTGGGGGTCGGGGAGGGTGGGTTGCTAGAAGAAAGCGAGATGTAGACAGGACTCCAGCCAATGCAGCAACTATCTTCACAGGAAAAAGTAGTTCTCTGAAGCCAGCTACTAATTTACAGGAAAAATACCAGGGAATGTGTGTCTCACTGGCTGAGTAAGAGCTGAACCATGTCTTATTAAACACAAATAAGGCTGGTGATATTTTGATGGAATTAAGAACTTGGCACATGACGGGAAGAGCAGCAGATGTCATGTACTTAGGCGTCAGTCAGCTATTCGTTACAGCACCTCGAACCAGGGGCTCAGCCAGCCTTTAGTAACTGGGTAGGCAAGATGTGTGCAACAGGATTTGATAATATGGGTACAGTTCAGTTCAGTCACTCAGTTGTGTCCGACTCTTTGCGACCCCATGAATCACAGCACGCCAGGCCTCCCTGTCCATCACCAATTCCTGGAGTTCACCCAAACTCATGTGCATCGAGTCGGTGATGCCATCCAGCCATCTCCCTCTCTGTCTTCCTCTTCTCCTCCTGCTCCCAATCCCTCCCAGCATCAGAATCTTTTCCAGTGAGTCAACTCTTCGCATCAGGTGGCCAAAGTATTGGAGTTTCAGCCTCAGCTCAGTCCTTCCAATGAACACCCAGGACTGATCTCCTTTAGGATGGACTGGTTGGATCTCCTAGCAGTCCAAGGGACTCTCAAGAGTCTTCCTCAACACCACAGTTCAAAAGCATCAATTCTCAATCCTCAGCTCTCTTCACAGTCCAACTGGGTACAGTCCTAATAATTTATTTTCATACTTTTTAAAAAAATTTTATTTTTCAGCCATGCCAAGAGGTATGTGGGATCTTAGTTCCCCAACCAGGGGTTGAACCCTCACACCTCCTGCATTGGAAGTGTGGAGTCTTAACCACTGGACCACTAGGGAAATCCCAAAAGATTTATTTTTAAAAAAAAGTTTAGGAAAAGGAAGGGTGGGCTAATGGGACCCAATTTTGGTTTACCTGTAAACAGTATGAAATGCAGCTGTTGACAGCCTGGGATTAGGGAGCAACCCTTTGCTGAGAAGTTTCAGCTCCCTGCCAAGTCTTACCATGGGGTAAACACCTCCTCCCTGACAGGCTCAGGCTTTTGGAGTTTCACTGTTGTGACTCCAAATACCTGGAGCACAGACAGTGGTGCCGGGGGTAAGGGATTTTGGACCTGGCTGTGAAGAAGCTGTTCCAAGTAAAGGGCAGTGGATCTGGAAAGCTTGTGTCCTACCATTCTAAGTAGACCCATGAAGGACTTACTGGTAAGAACGAGTGAGAAAGCTATCACCTGTGATCCCGGGCTTTTGAGGAAACCACCATGATTCTTTTCTGTACAAATGCTTTCCCATGGCTTACTCATCAATGGGACTCAAATACCTGATGAGAGAGTAAGAAGGAACAGATTCCTGGTGAGGAGGGACAATAAAAAAGCCAGAATAGCTCAGGGAACCAGAAACTACATTCATTATCATTATCTTACAAACTCATTTATAAATGATTTCTTGCCCATGCTGAGCTGGACTCTGTACGGAACAGTGGGGTGAATCACCTCTGAGGGAATCCCCACTGATAGCCAGCATGGGGGTCATTTCACAAAACCTGATCTGGCAGGGCAAAGGCGAGGAGGCGCTGTTCGGAATGCCTGCCATAGGGCAGGGGAGTAGGATGAGAGAGAGGAGAATACAGAAGGGGAAGGCAAGTCAGGGAGGGCGATCCTGGGGAGAGAGCAGCTTGGCAGAGACCCGCTTAAATAATACGGCCTGCAGGGAGCTGTCCTCTCTGCCCCCACTGGGACTCTGAAAGCAGAGATGGGGCGGGGAGAGGCAGCATGGTGAAGCAGGACTGGCCTTAGGGCCTCCCAGACTCCTGGCTGGGACCCCAGAGATCACCTGACCTTTCTCAGCTGGTGTTTTCATCAGGGGGTAACCGGCCCCACCTGCCCTACTTGGTGGAGGACCTTAGAGCCTTTGTCTTAAAGTGCCTGCTACAACCCGTATGAAGACGAGGGTGGATTGCACTTGTGAAACGCTCCACGGGTGGGCGGAATCCAGGAACACTGGACACTTGACGGGGACGGAGCTGAGGCCAGTCTGGTGCTCGTGATGGCTGGCTTGCAGACAAGTCTGGTGTGGAAGGTGGCCCCCCTTCCATCTGGCAGAAGATGCTGTCCCTGGACCCCTCTTCCCAGAAATCCCTGAACCAAACAGGAGGGGAGACCACTGTGTGGCCGCCCTTCAGCCCATCTGTGTCCTCCGTGTTGCTTTGGTGTGGTCACTGCGATGATCTGAGGCGGGTCTTTGGCAATCACGTGGGAGCACGAAACTGCAGGGCAGAGGAAGGCTGACTGTGACGCTGGTGGGAGCAGCGCCCATCAAAGCTCCTCCTTGTTGCTGTTGAAAGGTGAAACCGGAGGCCCTGGAGCCAAAGGGTGCCCTCCTGGCCTGTGGTCGCCAGGCTGCTGGTCGCTGGCCCCCTGGCGCTTGCCCATGGTGGCAGAGTCCCACAGGAGCCCGCTCTCCACACCGTGCTGACGGAGGCTCTCAGTTCCCATGAGCCCCTGCATTCTCAGGTAGCCCTGCTGGCAAAAGGGCGGGAGCTTCTGGTGTGTTAGGGCGAACAGGAAACAGGACTCTGCACAAAAGTAAAAGGAGATGGGCTGAGAGCTGTGGGGACAGGTGCAAGGGGAGGGGCTGCTGATGCCCCCGAGGCCTCACTGCTTCCCTCCAGTCCCTAAGCCTGGAGGCTGACTGTTGTGGCTATCTCATGTCTGACCTGGGTAGCTGTGGACCCCATCCCTCCCTGAAGTTCTAAGACTAGGAGCCGCCTTGACATTATGGAAAAAAAAAAGCTCCAAAGGAAAGCAAACCAAAGAGATGGCCCAGCTCCCAGAGATGGGGGCCTGCATACTGCTGTGTGTGGCGCCACTGGCGGGGGTGGGGGGAGCTCACCCACTCAGAAGCAGCCCCTCGGCCTTCTCTTCCAGGAACCACCCGGGGGGTCGGGATCTACAGAAACCCGGGTGCCTAGAGCCTGTGCTCCGTGACAAGCGAAGCTCCCACAATGAGAAGCCCACGCACAGCAAAGAAGACCCAGTGCAGCCAAAAATAAAAAATTTTTTTAAATTAAAAAAAGCAAAGGATTAAACAGATGTGGGCTCAGGCTTCTGAGGGCTTTAGAGACAGGATGGGAAGATGGCATGTCAGAGAATCATCCTGACCTGTCTCAGTAAACAGGCACATTATAAACGGTGCTGTAAGGCTCACACAACTGATCAGGCTGGGAGTGCTACAGGAGCACTATTTCCCACCTTCTCTCTGACTGCCAGTACAGAGGGCCCTTGGCAGAACGGGCCACAACCACCCTCTCTGAGCAGGGAAGACAGCAGACGTGGGAGAGGATGGAGGAGGGGCAGTGAGGCAGCCTCTGGGCAAGCACCCCGTCCAGTGACATACATCACCCCTTCGGCAGGGCCAGGGCCAGAGAAGCCCAGCAGATCTGGGGCCAGTACTAGCAGCTGCGCATCTGCTAAGGGGAAGGACAGGAAGCCCACCTCTGCCAGCCAGCCCTTTGGGGGAGGAGTCTTGCATGTTCAAGGCAGTGACACTTGGTAACTTGCACTGTTGAGTATACCTAGGAGGTAGGAGCCAGGAGGCTGAAAGGGCCTGTGGTGATGGACTGGTGGGAGCCATGACTCAGGGCTGGAATACACCCCTTAAAAGGTACCAGCATCTCTGTACTCCTGAAACCTCAAGAAATAGGTAGGCATTTTGCAGCTGAGGTCTCTAGGCCTTCAATGCACAATTTCCTACAGAAACATACAGTCAGAGCTGATGTCTGCAGGATGCTAGTACTTCAAAGCTGCTTTAGCTCTGCTCTCTGAATTACCCCTGCTGGAGCGTCTACATACATTTAGACTGTTAACTTCAAGTACTGTTTTAAGCCATCTCCCTTGGTACATACATTTTTAATTTCAAGGTGAGCTGAAGGAGTCTTGCTCTCTGACCTGTAGGCCAAGGACTGACCGTCTCTAACCTGGTCTCATATGAATACTGCCTGATATGCAACCACTTCACTGTTCAACAGATGTTTGCTGAACAGGAAAAAGAAGTGGCTATCCTAGTAATTCGGAGAGTTAAAAAAAAAAGACAAAATTCTGGCTTGTTTTGGTCAGTTCTACCTCTGAGTCATGAGACTTCTCTTCCCAGGTCCCTCTTTGGGTTCGACTATCAGAGCTGTCTTCCAATTCACCAATTTTCCCTTCATCTATGTCTAATGTGCTACTAACTTTGACACTGAGTTTCTAATTACAAATTGATACTTTTATTTCCAGAAGTTCTACTTGGACCTTTCTCAAAATTGCCCATTCAATATCCTTTCATTCTATTTTTAGTAATCCCTTTTTTATTTATTCACAGAATCTATACATACTTTACGTCTTCTCTCTGACCACTCCAATTCATTCAGTCCCTATAGGTTTGATCCAACAGTTGTTTCTGTTGACACTCATGCACGGTCATTTGATTTCTTGTATGTTAGTGATTTCTGCTTGGGAGTTCATGTTCCAGAGAACTTTATCTGTGGGAATTCTTCGAGGCCTAGCTTTAAAGTCTATTTCCTCACAGAAGACTTGCACTGATGCCTGTGATTTCTGCACCAAGATGACAGTGTTAACTTTGGCTCCAAACCCATATGAATGAGGCCTAGTGGATGGAAATTCTTAAGAGAGGTTTTCCCCTGCCGCACTCCACACAGAGCCAAAAATCCTGCATCTCCTCTGTCTCTCCCGCGAGTGCTTTCTGGCTCCTAGCTTACCCACTGAGACCCTGGCTTTAGTTGAGGTTTCTGTACAGACCTCTTAGGGCTTCCCAGGTGGTGATAGTGGTAAAGAACCTGCCTGCCAATGCAGGAGACACAGGAGATGCTGGTTTGATACCTGGGTTGGGAAGAACCCCTAAGAAGGAAATGGCAGCTCACTCCAGTGTTCCTGCCTGGAAAATCTCATGGACAGAGGAGCCTGGCAGGCTACAGTCCATGGGGTCGTAGAAGAGTCAGACACGAGTGAGCAACTACAGACCTCCTACCCTGCGCTCCAGCCTCACCTTTCCATCCCCAAGTGCTGGTCAGTTATGCAGCCTCTAGACCCCTGATGGCTTCCCTGGTAGCTCAGAGGTTAAAGCGTCTGCCTCCAATGCGGGAGACCCGGGTTCGATCCCTGGGTCGGGAAGATCCCCTGGGGAAGAAAATGGTAATCCACTCCAGTATTCTTGCCTGGAGAATCCCATGGATGGAGAAGCCTGGTAGGCTACAGTCCACAGGGTCGCAGAGTCGGACACGACTGAGCGATGGAACGGAATGGAACCGAGACCCCTGATGACCAGCAGATATCACCTTCTCCGGTGTGTGTTTTGTGCTTTTCTTAGTGTCTGGCTTCTGGGGGGTTCCCTTATTTTCCTGTAAGTTCTTTCAAGAAGATGTTTTACTCAGTGTCTGCATGCATGCTAAGTCACTCCAGCTGTGTCCAACTCTTTGCGACCCTATGGACTGCAGCCGGCCAGGCTCCTCTGTCCATGGAATTTTCCAGGCAAGAATATGGGAGTGGGTTGCCATTTCCTCCTCCAGGAGATCTTCCCGACCCAGGGATCAAACCCGCATCTCTTGCGTCTCCTGCGTAGGCAGGTGGGCTCTTTACCACTAGTGCCACCTGGAAAGTGTTTGCAGGTGTGCTATGCTGGGAGACGTTTCTGTGAACATCGAGGCCTCCTGTCACAGGAGACAGACGTCTCGGGTGTGGGTTTCCAGACGTGCATCCTAAAGTTCCACAGGGCACCGATCTACCTGGTTTTCTTCACCCTCCAGCTCAGCCCCTCTGTTCTCCTGGGAACCTAACTTACCTGCATAGAAGCTTCGCAGGTCGGTATCCAAACAGTTCTCCAGGAAGCGCCTCAGGGGCAGGATGTGCCCCACTGGGGCTGTCCAGTCTGTCAGGAAATCTTCCACGACGTGGTGGAGGGCCGAGGGCCGCGGCAGTGGCCAGCCTGCTGGGCGGAACCTCACCTCCTGCTCTGTGGGGAAGAGAGGGCACCACTTCAGAGCCGGGTGCATGGCTTCCTGCCCAGAGCTGCAGCCCGGGTGCCACCCCCATCCTCTCCTGCTCGACTTTCCTGACACCTCTCTGGTCAGCCGGTTCAGCTGTCTTTCCATATGTCTGAAAGGCTGATGTGAAGGAGGGACTAGGCCAGACTCACTCCTGTGGTGTCAGGGGGAGGAACTAAAACCAGTCACTTGAACTTGGTTTGTTTCTAAGACTTCCATAGACTGAGGTCTGTTGCGGCTGCTTTGAAACTGGTCTTTCTGAGTAGACTCTGGGTCCTACCTCCAAGGGGTCTTAGGGCCCCTCTAGTCTAGTTTCCTATCTGGTGGGGTGCCCTTCTGTGTGTCTCCATTATAGGGCACCAAGCCATGACCATTTCTGTACCAGGAAACTGCAAGGGGGCCTGTCCCAGCCTCAGCAGCTTTCAGGATGAGCTGCTTCTTATGAGTGTGAACCTGGGTTCCTGTCACTTCTACCCGCTGACACTACTTCTGCCCTCTAGAATGACCTCTAATTTCAGATCATCCTCTTCCAGGTGATATCCCTTCACGTTCGGAGGTAGGATTTGTATTCCCCAGGTAGGCCATCTGTTGGTAACTACTCTGTACAGGGCACCATGCTCGCACTCTGTGTTATGTCATCCATTTTCCTCTTACATGGAGGGTATCCCTGCCACCCCGTTTCACACACGAGCAAGCTGAGGCTCAGAGGGAGAGGTTAAGTAATGGTGCAAGGTCACACAGCGAGGAGCACCGCGCAGCTCTCCTGCCCCCTTCCTGTGCTAATCCGCTCCTGTCCCTCTGCTGTTCCTCCTAGAGGCAGTCTCCAGACCACCTTCCGTCCCCCGCCTCACTCCACGGTCAGCCTTCTCTGGACACAGCGACAACACTGTCCCTCTTACTACTAGAGGCGATCACGGCACTCCACGTGTGGCCTGCTGTGGGTCAGAATCTGGGGAAAGCATTTATCATTCATAGACCGCTTGATCCACTGAGACTCTGGGCAGGGCCCCCGGTGTTCCCCCTTTCATCAGCTGAGGGTACCGCATGAAGGCCCAATGCTGCTGGGGTCTGAGGAGGGCCCTGGCTCACCAGTGGGGAGGTGCCTGTAGTAGTAGATGACAGGATGGAGGAAGTTGGACAGCCAGGCGTCTTCCATGTACCCCACAGAGCGGTCAGAAAAGAAGACGTCCTTGTCGGGCCCAGAGTAGTTCCGGCCGTACTCCATGTTGATGACGAACAGCCCGTGCCTCGCCCGCCTTCCCGTGATCGTCTCCAGCTGCGCCAGCATCTGCATGGGGAACTCCTCCAGAAACTCAAAGGTGGTGGCATTCCTGGGGACAGGGGCACACGACGGGGGTGAGACCCTGGGTGCTTCACCAGAGGTGACAGGAGCATGTGTGGTGTGCGCACGCTACCTCTCCTTCCTAGAAGCGACCATCAAACAGCATACAGACTGATCAGATCCCAGCATCTCACCTGAATAATACTAGAGCCTAGATTTGCAGGTGTCAGAAAGCCTGGAGGAACCTGAATGGGTGTTTGGGGAAAGGGTGAGGCAGGCTGAGACCAGTGACAGAGAAGCCCTACGAAGGAGTGAAGGCCTCGCTGTGTTCCAGACAGGAAGGAGGTCTGTGGGGCCCCAGTGGAGCTGATGGCGAGGGGCAGGAGATGGGGCTGGAGAGGTCCGGGGCAGGTCAAGGAGGGCCATGTGTGCCACGGTGGGAAAGTCTCCTGGCCCAGGAACGGGGGTTGAGGGCCTTCAGAGGGTATTGAAAAGGGTGAATTCCAAGTGACTCAAGTTTTAAAAGAACCATTCTGGCCACCGTGTTGAGAGCAGTCCATGGGGGCCAAGGCGAGAGGCTGCTGTATCAGTGCAGGAGGGGGATGCTCTCAGGGTCCAGACCAAGGTGACAGTGGGGCTACTGAGAGGCTGCTGCTGCTGCTAAGTCACTTCAGTCATGTCCGACTCTGTGTGACCCCATAGACGGAAGCCCACCAGGCTCCCCAGGTTCTAAACACAGTTCGAAGGTGGAGTGGACGGTATCTATGAATGGTGTGAGCGTGCTGAATGGGCATGAGAGAGACAGGAGTCAAGGGTGATGCGGGAGGTTCTGCTGCAAGCACCTCCGAGTTTCCTGCATGTCCCTCAACCTGGTGTGCTGCTGCGCCCACTGGCTTTGGACCAGGCTGTTCCTTCTGTGGCTTCTCACCTGCCACCTGTCCTTTCAGGCCACACACTCCCCGCTCCACCCCCCAGCTCTGCCCTGCTCGATGGTTTCCTTCTAAGGGGGTGACCTCTGTGATCTGCTGCTGATCACTTCATTGATAAGGAGCTGGCTGGCCCAGGGAGCTCTTCAATCCCCACAGGTGGTCATCTGTCATCGCTGCAGGTCACTGCTTATGTGTTTAGTGCCAGATGCTTCCCACCAGTTACCTTTACTCCTTCCTACAGCCCTGCAAGGTCAATGTTATTAGCTCCATTTTGCAGATGAAAGAAAGGCTCAGAGAGGCTAACTAACTTGCTGCAGATCGCACTGGTGGAAAGTGGCAAAGCTGCCGTCATACCCACATCTGTCAATCTGTCAGTAGAGCTCATGGTATTGATTTTCCCCAGAAGAGCCCAGTCCCCTCCCTCTCTGCCAGCCCAGTCCCCAGCCTTCTCCACCTTAGGAAGAAACCGCTGGGCTGTTCTACAAATGCAACAGGAAAAGAAGAGCAAGATGGGGTCGGGGGATAGGCTAGTGGGGATGGGGGCAGGAGACGGGGAGGATGACTCACTCCTTCAGCAGGACCACGTCGGCCAGCACACTGAACATCTGGTAGAGCCCAGAGGCCTCGTTGATGCGCCGGATGATGGCACTGGCCAGGTGTGTGATGGGGTGCTCGGTGGAGGGCCAGGCCATGCCGTGATGGCGCTGCTCCAGCAGCCGGTGGACGGCACGCACTGAAACAGCCAGAGGGAGAATGGCAAGCTGCCCTTAAGATGTTACCTTTCGCCTCTGGGAGGACGCAGGGTTCCCATCAGCTCTGCACTCAGGACACACTCGTGTGCACGGCTCTGAAGATGCCTTTAGTACAGGGTCGTACAGGTTTTCTGAGAAGGGCTGGAGGGGAAGTGTTTCTGGCTTTAGCAGTGTCTGTCAAGTGACTCAATTTATGCTGTGGTGGGACAGCAGCCATAGAGGACCGCAAAATGAATGGGCGTGGCTAATTTGGTCCCCAGGCCTGAGACTGCCTGTTTCTGCTTTAGGCCACCTGCATGTAAAAGTCCTGCCACTGTCACCTCACATGTGACATGTCCACACCAGACCCAGAGCCTTTCTCTGCAACCTATCCTCTCCCCGTAGCCCCCACGTCTGTCAGAGACTCCCAGATGGAGAACCTCTGATGGCTCCCTCTCCTTCACAGCCAAAATCCAATTGGAGTTCCACTTTGAGATACTTTGTATATTTCTGGAAGGATAGAGAAGAAACAGTTGTCTCCAACAACAAAGAACATTTTCTGTGGACCTGGGGCTGCCCTTACACAGCTGTGACACTGGGGCACCCCACACAGCTGCCTGCCTCCTCGAAATGAATCAGCACAACACCCAAATCCAGTAATGGCAAAGACACAGGCAGTTCACGTGACAAGAGACTTGGTCTGCCAGCAGTCACAGCAAAGGATGTTCAGCCTCATGAGACAGACAGATAGTCAGAAACCTGGTTCTCTGGAGGAAACAAGGTTAGGCTGAGTTTTGTGAAAGGCTGAGGAATTACACAGTTCGGGGAGTGAGGTAGGGGGCCTGACAAAAGGAGCACAGGTGCAAAGACATGAAACCTTGAAAGAAATGGGCGCTTTCTGAAAAGGAGGCGAGGGCCAGGCTGGGCCGGTGAGCTGGTGCTGGCCTGTATGAAGCTCTGGACACCATACCGAGGACCTGGCTGGGGAGCCCCTGGAAGGTTTTTTTGTTCAAATAACAGTGTTTTGGTGGGTTTCAGAGTGGCTGGATGGGAAGCCAGAGAGACCAGTGGCAGGAGGACCAGTCAGGAGAGACAAAGAGGCCCTGAGTCAGGCAAGCGAGGTTGGGATGGAGTGATGGGGGAAGGGAGGGGCAGGGCTCCCAGCAGGCCCTACCTTCCGCAGCTACCATCTCTCGTCTTCTGTGGCTTTCCTCTGCCTTGCTGTTTTCTACTTGTCTCCCTTGGGACCTGTTTCTCAGCTGAATGATGAGTAAGGTCGGGCAGGATGTACTGTGTAGAGCTGCACTGCCCCTCCCCCAGGTGGGTCCTCAGCCAGGAATAGTGACCACAGGTCTCAGTGGCCTATGCACCCAGAACTGTTTCCCATCTGCCTGAAACTCAATGGTTAGCTGGGAAGCTTTGAGTCAGACAGGTGTGGATTCAAATACCACCTTTGCTTTCCGTCGGCTGGGTGACTTCAAGTAAGTGACTTAAGTTCTCTGTATCCCCGTTTCCTTCTATGAAAAAGGGAACTGAAATAACAAGATCTGTCTTATGGGGCTGTTGGGAGGATTAAGAATGTGAGATAGGTGGGATTCCCAGGTGGGTCAGTGGTAAAGAATCCACGTGCCAATGCAGGAGGCACGGGTACAATCCCTGGTCTGGGAAGATCCCACATGCCTCGAACAACTAATCATGTGTGCCGTAACTATTGAGTGTGTGCTCTAGAGCCCAGGAGCCACAACTATTAAAGCCCAGGAGCCACAACTATTAAAGTCCAGGCACCCTAGAGTCTGTGCTCTGCAACAAGACAAGCCACCACAGTGAGAAGACACACACGGCAACTAGAGGAGTAGCCCCTGCTTGCTGCAACTAGCGGAAAGCTCACACAGCAACGAAGACCCAGCACAGTCAAAAAAAAAAAAAGAGCAAAGTGATCTGGAGAAAGATTGGGATGGAGGAGGCAAGAGAGAAGGGGCAGGACCTGCCAGGACAGCGGGCACAGGGAGGGTGACGGGCACAGGAGTGTGAGGAGGGTTTCCTGCTGGGGACACAGCTAGAGAGAGAGACTCTTCCTATTCCGTGTGTGTGTGTCCGTGTGTGTGCAGTCTGCAAATATTTTGGTAAACAGCGAACGCTATCTCCTTGGTTTTCTTCCCTGACATCACGCACGGGGTATAAAATATATCATCTGGAAATCAACAGAAAAACATGATTATCTTTCCATGCCAAACTGGAAGGAGAGTGAAATGCAGAAACTAGCATCAAGGCAAGTGAGGCATCAAATTAGATGCAGAGACATCAGGAAGAAGGACCCGTATGGTATTTTTATGGTCAAATTAACCGGCCTATGTAACACTCGTCATGCAACAAAGCACCCATCCAATGGGCTACCCAGAGTGCAGAAAACTGGCACCACTGGTACCGAGAGTTTTAAAAAAAAGAGCTGAGATAATCTAGGTGCCATTTTTAATGAAATTTGTTGGTACCCAAAGAGTTTATGTGTACATAACGCTTCCCAGGTGCACTGCCTCCAGGAATTACCTTATGTAGTCCTTACCACGGCCCCACGGGGAAGAGAGTTCACCTCATTTACCTCTCTGATGTCAGGGGAGGGCCAACGGGCTTAGGGAGCTTAGGGAGCCTCACAGTCTGAGACCACCCAGCCATTCCCCCAGGTGAGCTGTCCCCAGGCTCAGCATTACTGCCAATGTCGGTACTTCACCCACACAGGGCTGACGCATGGAGCATGCACCCCCAGGTTACACCTTATCTGGGACTTCTCTAGACCAGTGGTCCCCAACCTTTTTGGCACCAGGGACTGGTTTCATGGAAGACAACTTTTCTACAGACTGGAGGTGGGGAGGGGGATGGTTTCGGGATGATTCTTGTAAGGAGCACACAACCTAGATCCCTCACACTCACAGTTCACAGTAGGGTGTGCACTCCTGTGAGAACCTCACGCTGCCACTGATCCAGCAGAAGGCGGAGCTCAGGCAGCACTGTGAGTGATGGAAAGCTCCTATAAATACACAAGAAGCTTTGCTCGCTCACCTCCTGCTTGCGGCCTGCTTCCTAACAGTGTACATAGTGCAGGGGCTGGGAACCCCTGCTCTAGACATATCCTCAGAGCATGAAAACTCACCCACTGCTGTCTGCCCCACATGGGAATTTATGACAACTGCTGAAAAGCAATCCCTTTAAGACTGCTCTAAGGGAATAGGGCATGTGTTTGCAAACCCTAGGGATGGTTCTGTCTGGGGACAGCGGCCCTCTCTGCCAGGCTCACCTGTGTATCGGAATCCATGGATGAAACCCCCAGCAGATTTCCGGTAATCCACTGAGTGGCTGGCAGTCCCCAGGATGAAGAGGCCCCGGCTCCCTTTGGATTCATAGCTGGCTCTGACCAGGGGGTATTTCTTGCTGAGTTCACTCCCTGAAGAGAGTCGGAGTGACCTGTGAGTGGAGAGGGCTGTGAATTAAAATCACTGCTGTGTATGAAATAATTTTTACAGGCTTGGCACTGAGCTAATTTAAACCACACCCCAACCCTAGAAGGCAGGTATGATCATGTCCATTGAACAGACAGAATAACTGACCTTCAGGATAAAGATGTGGTGGGGCAGGGACACAGCTAGGACTCAAGTCTGACTGGAGCCTGGGCTCTGGGTCCCTGTGTGACCTGACAGGAAGATCTGTTCAGGCCCTCCAGCGTCTCCTGCTCCACCCGGGGCCTGGACCAGAGGGCTTTGCTGAGAGATCCAGTTCCTCCCCTCCATTTGGACTCACTTGCTGAAAATGGAGAAGTCAAACTTCCAGCCCAGGCAGCGGATGACCCGGTCGTAGGCCACACGCATGGCAAAGTTGTCATTGTTGTCCTGGGGGAGGGGGATGGCATCGGAACTCTGGTTGCCTGCCTCCATGAAGAGCTTCAGAGTGATGTGGAACTTGCCCTTGTGGTCTTTCACGATGGCCAAGTCTGTCAGGTCGGACTCGAGCAAGCCATCCAGGGACTTCAGCTGGTAGGTGTCCAGCAGGCCATTGTTGATGGCCCTGGGGCCCCAAGTGAATGTCAGGAGAGAGAGAGACAAGGGTCTGTGCTAGGTGAGGGAGACTCAGGGGCAGGGGTGCTTAGTCAGGCGGGGGGCTGGGCGGCTCTAGAGGGGCTGGCAACACGGCACACACACCTCCCAGCATACCTGAGGTCTCCGACATAGTGGGTGGCCCAGGAGAGCCGGACCCGGGAGCGGCTCAGCATATGGATAAAGTTGGTGACACTGAAGATGTTCTCTGCTGTCTCAAAGGCCGAGTTCCCCCGGCCCAGGATCAGCACATTCTGACCCACGAAGTCCTTGGGATCCACGGACACGGACTCATAACCATCCACGTATTCGGAGCCAGGGAAGTCCACCAGGTTGGGAACCGATAAGCCGGTGGCCACAAGAAGGACGCTGCAGGTGGGGGACAGAGGGAGGATGGCTTAGCCGCTCAGCCATGAGACCACTAAGTAAAAAACCCCTCTTTGGACCTGCCGCCGGCCCCACCCAGACTGCTAGCTCCTAAAGGAAAGCAGGCCATTCATTCCTTTACCTACTTCCTGACCTGTCCCAGCGTATCTGACACTTTACCTCAGCCCACTCACTGAATGATCCTTTGGGTATAGTCTACTTTTCACCTTGCCGGGATTATACCAAACGTGAGTCAGTTTTACTTTCTGACGCTAGAGAGGGTGACACCATGAGAAACTGAATAATTCACTTAATTTTGAACAAAGCAGCCATACCAAGTACCACCTTCATCATGAAAATGAAACTAGACACTGCTTTCCCCTTTCTTACTTCCCTGGCAGATGCAGAATCTGCTGAGCAGTGATTCTGTATGAGTTCCTGTACTACTTTCTGACTCATCTCACTGCTCAGAGCAGGTCTGCGTCAGTGTTATTTGGCCTGTTACAGGTGAGGACTGCTGGCTCCAAGTGGGCCAATGGCCTCCATAGCTCCTCAGAGAGCAGAGCTAGACTCTGACCACAGCCCAGCCTAATTTCAGAGTCCTGCTCTTTCTGCTGATGGGGATTACAATCTTGTGGTGGGCAAGCCAGAAGCTGGACCCTGCCGGCCTGCAGAGGAAAGAGTGGACAATAAGATAGTTTCAAAACAGGAACAGGTGGTCTGGAGAAAGGGCCTGGGCAGCCCCCATCCCCCCTTGTTTTCTGAGCTGTCCACTGGCTTACATCTGACTCCCCTATACTGTAGCACTTCTAAGTCCTAAGATGCGAGGGTCCAAACTGACCCCGCTCCCTAGGCTGTAACAAGCAAGGAATAAGGCTGGGCCTCAGGCAAAGGCTTGAGAAGATGAACTGTGATGGAGCACCTGCCTGGGGCCAGGTGCTAGGCTGACAACCAGGAAGGGGGAGTCAGTCTGGTGGGGCGTTAAGAACACAGGCTTCAGAGTCAAAAAGACAAGTGCAGTCAAGTGGCAGCTGCTACTTATTAGCTGTGTGACAGAACACCAGTTACTTCTCTGACCCTCAGTTTGTCATTCATAAAATGGGGATCAGTGAACCTCCTTCACAGGGTCCTTGTGAGGATTAAACAAGCATGGCAGAATGTGTAACTGAGTTGGAGTTGTCTACACAATATTAAGCTTTCTCCCAAGCCAAGGCAAGCTAAAGCTGAAAGCTGGCAGCACTGCCTGTTGCGCCTGGCTCTCATTCAGCTCTGAAATCCTACCGAGCCCAGCTAACACTTACTGGACACTTGCCAACATTTCTCAGAATGAATTTTGGGGAGCACAAGTTCTAGGAGATGCGCTACAAAAAGGGTTTTGTAGGTGCATAAGCTCAGATAATGCTGAATACTTTACCCAATGCTGGAGCCCTTCAGTGAATGTGAAAATATTTAAGACTGAAAAATCCTGGAGGAAAGAAATGGTCAGAATTTTCAAATAACTTTGGGCACACGCATTTCTAGGAAACACCTGGGAAATGATGGATGAACTGAACCTCTGTGTACTGGATTTCAGTGGGAACAAAGATGGGGAGGGGGCTTCCCAGTTGGCTCAGTCTGTAAAGAATGTGCCTGCAATGCAGAAGATCCAGGTTTGATCCCTGGGTTGGGAATATCCCCTGGAGAAGGAAATGGCAACCCACTCCAGTATTCTTGCCTGGAGAATCCCATGGACGGAGGAGCCTGGTGGGCGACAGTCCATGGGGTCGCAAGAGTTGTAAACGACTTAGCGACTAAACCACCACCAAAGATGGGCTGAAATGCCCTTTTCCTCCCATTTCTCCCAGGCCTATGGGCCAACCAATGGGTTTTCTTCCTCCCAGAGAAAGGCCCCAGTTTCAGCAGGTGAGCTCTGCAGCCAGGTTCCTTACCTACACTGGTATGCCTGGCCCCGGTGGTCGGTCAGAATGAAGTAATGGCCATTCCAGGCCCCGCTATCCTTGTTCAGAGTGACGTGGGCAATGGTTGTGTTATACAGCACGTGGAGCCCCAGCCGCTCTGCAAAGTCGCTCAGGTAGCGCACCATGTCGCTGGCGTCGGGATAGTAAGCGTCCGAGTAGTGTCTGAAGAGCAGCCGGGGGTCGTGGCTGAGCAGAGAGTTCCAGTCGTGGCGCAGGTTGAACTCGGCATTAGTCTTGCCGGTGTACCGCTTGTTGATGCTGATCAGCTTGCGGTGCCGGGGGTAGCGCGTGAAGAAGCTTCCCGGCCCCGGGGCGCGTTCGAACACCATGTAGTCTCTGCCTGCCCTTTGCAGGAAGTAGGCCATCTGCAGGCCCGCGGGCCCGGCGCCCAGGACGCAGTAGTCCCGATGCACGGGCGCCCGGGCCTGGGCAGGGCTCAGAGAGAGAGCCAGGTGCAGGGCGATGGTCAGGAGCAGCCCCGGGGCGCCCCACAGCGGGGCGGCGGCGGAGAGGCCCATCCTACGGCAGACCAGAGGGGTGAGGCCTCGGACCACGCTAGGCCCCTCGAGGCCGGGGGACGGTAACCAGGAACTGGGGGCCTACAGAGAGGCAAGGGCTTGCCCAAGCGCTCACTGCGATTTAGGGCGCAGCCAGAACCCAAAGACCTCTGACCTCAACTGCCCCGACCGCATCGTTTCTAGCTCGGATCTGGGCTCCCTCCAGGAGTCCCGAACCCCTCCATCTTTCTCAGGACCTTACTTCCCAGGGGCGCCGGACTCCCTACTGCCATGGTAATAAAAGGGTGGGTATCTTCCTCAATTTCCCCTAATTTCTGGGGTGCCCAACACCCTTCTAGGGCCTCCCGAGGCCAGACCCTTGAGAGTCACGTCTTTTTGGCCTCGCCCCCGCGCTCCCGGCTGCAGCCTGGAGGAGGATTGGGATGCACGGTCCTGTTCCCCGCCCGCGCCCAGCGCCCCGGCCTCTTCGGTCACATGACAGGGATGCCCCGGCACACCTGCCGCGGAGCCGCGCGAGGCCACTCTCCTGCAGACGCGCGGCATCCGGGAGCCGCTCCCCACGCGTGCGCGGTGCCCGCTCCCGCAGCTCCCGCCTCCCCGCCCGTCGGCCCACCGCGCGCCCAGAGCTCGAACCTCCCAGCCGCTCCGGAGACAGCCCGCAGCCGAGTCAGGCCGCAATCGGCTGGCCCGCGCCTCCGCGGCGGCCCCGCCTCTCCCGCCCGGCCAATGGCAGGGGGCAGGGTCACGTGGCGAGGAGCCACACGCCGGGCGGGGCTGGGCGCCGGGATGCCCGCGAGCGAAGCGCACGTGCTGTGCCGCTGGCCCGCACCCGCAGGGAGGGTGGTGGCAGGGTTGAAGATCGAATCTGGCAAGGGCGCGGAGCTCTTTAAAGCTGTGTCTTTACCCTTGTCAGGGAGGCACGGGAGCAGATGACTTTGGGAGATAAGCCCCCGTGATACTTCATTAATGTGGGCAAGGACTAGTTGTCTACCCAATACTTTGAAACTGGAAACCAAGTTGGTGAAACCAGGACCAGTAAAGCAACTAACGAGTTTTCGCTACAATGATTCAGTCTATCCTTCACTAAGTAACAAACAGGACTGACTTGACCTTCCATCAGAAGAGGAGGGCTAGGGGCTGTTTCCAATATAATGTAGCTGACTAGCCAAATGGACGGAGAGGGCAATGGCACCCCACTCCAGTACTCTTGCCTGGAAAATCCCATGGATGGAGGAGCCTGGTGGGCTGCAGTCCATGGGGTCGCAAAGAGTGACACGACTGAGCGACTTCACTTTCGCTTTTCCTTTTCATGCATTGGAGAAGGAAATGGCAACCCACTCCAGTGTTCTTGCCTGGAGAATCCCAGGGACGGCGGAGCCTGGTGGGCTGCCGTCTATGGGGTCGTACAGAGTCGGACATGACTGAAGCGACTTGGCGGCAGCAGCCAAATGGAACTCAGAGGAGGTTTGCTTAATTAAGATCATGGAGTTGAGAACTGGAGTGTGGAATTAACAGCCACCCCCCCACCCCCCCATTTATACTCCAAATTGTGAGGTCTTTCCAAACTTTTCATTAATTTATGAAGCCCATTTTATGTGCTTGATATCCATTAACAATTAATTGTCCATCTAAGGAAGAAATGGAGAATTTTAATTGAGCCAACCGAAAGCTGGCTTAAAACTCAATATTCAAAAAACTAAGATCATGGCATCCGGTTCCATCACTTCATGGTAAATAGATGGGGAAACAATGGAAACAGTGACAGACTTTATTTTCTTGGGCTCCAAAGTCACCGCGGACGGTGACTGCAGCCATGAAATTAAAAGATGTTTGCTCCTTGGAAGAAAAGCTATGACAAATGTAGACAGCATGTTAAAAAACAGAGACATCACTTTGCTGACAAAGGTCCATACAGTCAAAGCTGTGGTTTTTCATACATGGATGAGAGTTAGACCATAAAGAAGGCTGAGTGCCTTTTGAACTGTGGTGCTGGAGAAGACTCTTGAGAGTCCCTTGGACAGCAAGGAGATCAAACCCGTCCATCCTAAGGGAAATCAACCCTGAATACTCATTGCAAGGACTGAAGCTGAAGCTACACTACTTTGGCCACCTGATGTGAAGAGCTGACTCATTGGAAAAGACCCTGGTGCTGGGAAGGATTGAGGGTAGGAGGAGAAGGGGGAGATAGAAGATCAGATGGTTAGGTGGCATCATTGCCTCAATAGACATGAGTTTGAGCAGACTCAGGGAGACCGTGAAGGACAGGGAAACCTGGTGTGCTGCACTCCATGGGACTGCAGAGAGTCGGACAAGACTGAGTGACTGAACGACAACAAAGGACTGTAACCTAGGAGACAGCCTTTCAGAAAGCTCCGAGGACTGTAACGAAGGGGTAGGGGAGGGAGGCCAGTTTATCTGTGATTCTGATGAAGGGACATATGCAATCAAACACACAGCTTGGTAGAAGGTTGTTGCTCTTCAGGAGGAATTAACAGCTTAATGGTTTTAGTTCTTAAGTATGGGAAGATGCAAGAAACTGGGTTCAGGAATTTTTCTCTTGAAAATAGCTGAAGGCCAGTCCTACCCGTTTTCCTAGAGCGCAAAAGTGCCTTGTCTGAATTCTCATCCTGAATTCCTCTCATGGTATATGTAGGTCATCAAGTGGCTAATGACTTGATTCTTACAGAACTGGGTGGAAGGCTATATTCCTTATTTTTATAGTCCCTTCCCTTTCAGTCTTAATTTTGACCAAGGTTTGAGAGGTATTTTGTGACTGATATGGCCCATGGTGATAGGAATGCTCATTCCCAGGCCAGGCAAGGACTCATTGACAGGCCATTCAGTGTGTTATTACTGAACTGGGCTCTGTTAGTAGTAGCCAAAAGCCTCTGGACCTCCTGTCTTACTGGCCTGTTATGGTTCAGGTAATGAGTCCCTCTAGTTTCTTCCCATTATCTATAGAGTCAGACTGTTACTATCATTGACCTTGTAGAACTGTGTATTTGTTGTGATCGCCTAGTCATCCTTTTTATCGGAGGCTCTGTCACACATCTGGTGGTGCAAGAAACAATATTTTTAAGGACTTCTTTGGTAGTCCATTGGTTAAGAATCTGCCTTCCAATGCCGGGGACACGGGTTCCATCTCTGGTCGGGGAACTAAAATCCCATATACCGTGGGGCAACCAAGGCTGTGAGCCACAACTGCTGAGCCTGTGTGCTCAGGAGCCCACGCACCACAACTCGGGAGAAGCCCACAGGCTGTAACAAACAGCTTGTGTGCCACAGCTAAGACCACCAGCAACTCAAAAAAAAAAAAAATTCTTGTAAAATAGGCAGAATATGTGAAATAAAGCTAGCAACGTTCTTTCCTAAGGAAGTATTTAGGCTGAGAGCTGTCATTAGGTGCAGCCCAGTAACTCCCCAGGTCGTCTGACCAGTCCTTTCTACCCCCATCGCTGTCTTTAAGGGAAATGGCACATTGTCACTGTACATAAAGTTCAACAAAGATGTCTGCATGTACAACGCAAGTGGTGGGTCATTGTGACCCCTTCCAGGACTGAGAAATGAATGCTATCTCCTAAGGAGTTCCATGACTGGCGCCAGAAGAAAAATTGAACTTGACGGTTGAACAGGTTATTTCTGCCATTGAGGACTTGCGGTTAATGCGTAACACAGAAACACAACGCACACTAGAGGGGAGGGAGGTTTTAACCTTTCTTGTCTTGCCTTAAAATGGAAATTTTTATCTTTGGTAATGTTGTAAACAAAGGGGCCTATGACAGAGCGGTGTAGACACTTAAGCCCAAATCCACTGCTCATGCTCAGCAACTGTGGCTGAAGCGGAGGCAATAGAGGATGACTGGGTGACCGACCCAGCACCCCGTTCAAGTGAACTGGATGACCGGGGCTGGCTTTCTCGAGGTGAAACGTGAATCCTGAATGAGATTTACCTGCACAGAATGCAGTGCATCTGTGAATAAAGAAACTCGAGAGCTGTTAAGTAGTCCTGTGAGTTTGGAAAAACACTGGTTTTCCAGCTTTTCATCACTGAAACTTCCTAGAAAGTCTTTCTTGAGCTCTCAGACCTAATATACCCTTAGGAATGCCGTTTATCTGTTTTTTCTTTTCCTAGCGTGTTATTAGAATCAGAGAAAAGCTCCTGTTAGAGCAGAAATGAATCTTAATCATTATAGCAACCTCAGGGCTTCCATCAGTATCTGACATACAGGAGGCCCTTAGTAATTTGTTGAATAAACACTGAAAGCAGACAAAAGTACCTAATCAAAAATGAAGCTAGGGAGGTCAACTTCTTAGTAGTTAATGGGTGTGTACAAATAATTAAGTACTTAAAACTGCTGGTCTTATCTTGTACTGGGAAATTAGGACTGATAAGGTACGGCAGGGCCTTCAGACTAGGCTGAGCCTGGACTGTAGAACGCTATGGTTTTGAGGCAGGGCTATTTACAGCCATCAACTCGGTGAAGTAGAGGACAGATAAAAGACATGAAGCAGGTGAAGTTGCTGTTAAGATGTTTTTGGGCCACTTGTTCCAGATAATCCTGCTGGGCTGCATCCTGGGTCTGCAGGAGGCAGCTTGGGGAGTACCAGCCCCACCCTGAAACCTCACACTTGTCACACTATAATGTAAATTTTCTAATGCTCCACCTGTTTTCCCAGTAACTCGGACAATCAATTCCGATACATTTTTGCTTGCTTTCTGAAGCTCAATTACTTTGATCAAAATTGTTAAATTTAGGACTGCTACCCAAAAGTGGAGCCAGTCTTCTCATCTGTACAATGGCATCACTTCCACCAGCATCACAGTTTTGTCAGGATGAGATATCTGTTCGTGACACAGGGCTTTGAGGCTGCCGGCTTGAGATCACATTATCAGCCCACTCCAAGTGAAAGGGAAAGTTGCTCAGTTCTGCCCGACTCTTTGCGACCCCATGGATTTTACAGTCCGTGGAATTCTTTAGGCCAGAATACTGGAGTGGGTAGCTTTCCCCTTCTCCAGAGGATCTTCCCAACTCAGGGATCAAACCCAGGTCTCCCGCACTGCAGGTGGATTCTTTACCAGCTGGGCCACAAGGGAAGCCCAAGAATACTGGAGTGGGTAGCCTATCTCTTCTCCAGGGGATCTTCCCAACCCAGGAATCGAACTGGGGTCTCCTGCATTTTAGGTGGATTCTTTACCAACTGAGCTATCAGGGAAGTTTATACAAACCATTACAATTAACACCCTGTGGAACATCCATCAGGACCTTCTGAAGCGGTCTCCTTCACAGCAGCGACCTCACCTCAAGCTTCAAAGGCTGCCCTGCTTCATCTTTATAGTATGTGTGTGTCTCAGGGCAGCAGCTGGGTCTGGAATGTAGCCAGCTTGTGCTTGTGAAATGGACTTCCTAAGGGGACCTCACAATGGACCTCACTCCCTGGGAAAGGATAATTTCAAGGGGTTCCAAGAACAAAAAACCCCAGGGCATTCACCTTCTAGCAGGAACGTAAAACCACTAATGCTGAGAACAAAGGAAGGAACGCAGATTATGAGCTCTAGAGAGACTCTGCTGTGTCTCACCCTCCCTCTCTGAAGGGCTACTCAGAGAAGGAAGAAGGGCTGTCGGTCACAATGTAGGCACAGATGAAGGTAAGGGACTAAACAGAATTTATTTCAATGGCCCAGCTTCAGAGAGCAAGAATCAGACACACATCCCACTAGGTAGTCAGGGTCCTCCAGGCTCAGTGCAATCGCAGATGCCAGATCCACATCACCGTCTGGTTTAGGCTTCTTCCTCTGAAACATACAAAGGTTACATCAAACTGGTGAATTGCTTATGACTTTCAACACTTTCACTCAGATGTGAAACCATTCAGATCCTCAGAGGACTAACAGGTATTTTCTTCAGTCACCAACCGGTGAAGCAGGTGAGAACGAACCTGGAGCATCACTCCTCCCTGGGACTGCTGGCTAGTATCAGGGACTTCTAGCACCTTCCTCGAGACATTTCTTTCCTGCCCCAACTCTCCTCCCCAACCCCGTCATGTGCTCTAAAGGCTCTGGAAGTGGCTCCTGGAACTAGACTGAATGCCATACCAACTGAAGCCTCAGGGAATTCCTGGAGTTTTCCATTGAGGTTAGAGGACTGAGGCTGCAGCGCTTGGGCCCCAAACAGCCCACAGCTCACGCCAGACTTCTGAGGGAGGCTTGCCACACACCTTCTTCTTCCTCTTCTTCCTCCTCCTCCTCCTCGTCATCCTCATCGGAGCTGAAGGTGCCGTCGGGCAGGCTGTAGACACGGATGACCTGCTTGTTGGGGTCCTTGAGGATGAGGTACTTGCCCTCCTCCAGCTTCATGCAGATGTCGATGACGCAGCGCAGGATGCCCCAGGCATTCTCCACGCTCAGGTTGATCTGACTGGCAAACTCGTTGGGCTTGAACTGCTGAGTACCCAGGATGACGTGGCGCGAGGAGTCTTTCACGTGGTACCGGGACACGTAACTACCGGGGGGAGGAGTATTAGGATGGGGTTCAGCCGGCACAGATCACAGGGTACTGGGACATGTAACTGGGGGGAGGCGGGTAGGAGTGTTACGGTGGGGCCCGGCTGGCACAGAGACACAGCTGTGCCTGGGGCTGAGTTATCAGTTAAATGGTGGCCTCGTGCTTGTCCCAAGAAAAGGGAGAAAAGGGCAGCCTTGGTCTCCTAACCCGAAGACCCCTCCTTTCCACAGATGAGCTCCCGGCTCCTGGGCAGGAATCTCACCCAAGCTTGAGGTACTCGGATCCGGCCAGCAAAGCACAGCAGGTCCAGCGGGCCAACTTGTAGCTGTTGTTTTTCAGCTCGGTGGCAATGACGGCCCCTCGCTGAGAATCAAGCTTCTGTCGCCAGTCAACGCCGTTACAGTGCTGTGGAAGGAGGGCCCGGTTACAGGTGCCAAGGTACCATGCTGCCTGTGTACTGCTGGCCCCTCTAGTAGAGAAGAAGGTTCCTAGTGGGGACCAGGGAGGGGAAAGCCCACAGGTAGAGCAGAAGGAAGACATCATCTTTATACTGTGTGGCCCTGCTCTTGCAGCATCTGCTATCCTGGAGTCTGGGGGAATCCTGAGTATAATTACCCAGGATCATGCTACCTCGTGTCTAAAGAGATTCTGCAGATGGAATCAAGGTCCCTTAAGATAGGGAGACTATCTGAGAGGACCACACACAGTATAAAGGGACAAGGCCTCTGTCCCTCCCTCACACAGCCTGCCACACAGCTGGTGCTCAACAAACTGTAAGTCCTCTCTTCACAGGGTCTCAACCAGACTAGGACACATACTCACACATGTTAGAAACAAGTGCCATACAAGTGTTTATCACATGTGGTGTGGAGAGGAAGAGTTTCACAAGGGAGTATGACAGCTCACCCATGGAGAATACTGGCAGAAGCTGGAGTTAGGGGGATCTGAGAGCGACAGGGAACAGACGGTTTAGTGTGGAAGCCCGCAGAGGGAGGGGAGGTCAGGCAGGTTTAATCTGATGGAGAGGGAGTTAGGGAGGTCAGTTAAGAGACAAATGCAAAATAACAGGCATTATGAGTAGGGTCCTGAAGTAGGGTGATGTCAGTGAAACCCAGGGCTGGGCAAGTAGACAGACTGAGCCTGACAGCAGAATTCAAGGGTGCAGAGGAGGAGATGTTTGAGGCTCTGAGCCTAAGAGAGCAGGAGAAACGACAATGATGGACAGTCAAGCCAGAGGGAACGACAAATGAAGACACTGGAAGGACAAAGTATTTTAGAAAAAAACCACCACCAACAAATACCAAAACAAAAACAACAATGATGGAACAGGAGTCAGAAGAGATTTCAGGAATCATTTCTGGGGTTCAAGAATGAGGCTTGGGGTTAGGCTTAACTCTAAGATGGTCCCTGGTGGCCCTGCTCTTGCAGCATCTGCTATCCTGGAGTCTGAGGGAACCCTGAGTATAACTACCCAGGATCATGCTGCTGCTGCTAAGTCGCTTCAGTCGTGTCCGACTCTGTGCAACCCCATAGATGGCAGCCCACCAGGCTCCCCCGTCCCTGGGATTCTCCAGGCAAGAACACTGGAGTGGGTTGCCATTTCCTTCTCCAGGGTCATGCTACCTCGTGTCTAAAGAGATTCTGCATATGGAATCAAGGTCCCTTAAGATAGGGAGACCATCTGAGAGGATCACACACAGTATAAAGAAGTGACTGTGGCAAAAGAGTTGCATAAGGGACTGACCCTAAGAGGAGGTGCCACTGGGGGGTTAAAAAGGAGGGGAAACAGCAAAGGAAACGTGAAGGCAACTGAGAAACGTGCAGGACCAGATTATGGCAGTAGCAGAGGGCACAGTCACACAGAACAATGTTCCTGGGAGGCTGTGGTCAAAGTCCAAGAAAAGGCCACTGGTTCAGAGCTAAATTCGCAGCAAACCTTCCAGGGTGCTCTCAGCAGGTGACAGAAGCTAAAGAACACCTGAGGAGTGAAACCTGGTGCCCAGAATGCTAATCCCTTGGCTTTAACACAGGCGGAGCACAATGGCCCCCGACCTCCATCTCACTGGACGTGCGTTCAACACAGGCCTGGCCTTGCTGTCCTTCTACCAAGACTCCTTTATACTACACACCAGTGACTAGGAGCACGGCCACACATTTTAAATTCAGGTGTGTAGGCCAGGTACTTTCAGAAAGGATGTCAGTCACATCCTGGCACACCAGCCTGGGAGAACAGAAAGAGAAGGAAAAATGAAGGATGTGTATTTCTTTCAAGATGCCCCTCCTGAAAAGCCAAACCTGAGATAATCTGAGAATCTGAGTTCAGTAAGAGACGAAGTTGAGAAAAGGGTGCCAGAAGGTTGAAAACCAGGTAGGGGCTTCCATAAGTGAAATAATAGGTCAAAAAGGAGAGCTGCCCGACTTACAGGAGACCTGCCAGCCCAGCTCATAAGGAGAGACTGAAATCACACTTGCAGAGGGCGGAAGCCAATGGGTGGTTGGAATGGACAGAGACAGAAAACACCGAGGAAAGCTAATCACCCTCACAGATGGTCTCTTCCTCAAAGTGAAACTAAGTAGGGGGAAAACTCAGAAGACAGAAAAGCTCTGTAAGTGAGGCAAGGGGAAGAGACACACAAGCTGCAGGCACCAGCCCGGGATATGGTGCCCCGCGTGCCTCACCCTGGAGTCCCACTCGTTGAGGGTCTTGATGTTGATGAAGGACACCTCCCCATTGGCTCCGGTCATGACGCCATCATGCTCACAGCGGACGATGAGGTCGATGTCGTCCCCAAGCTTCCACCGGCGGTAACTGCAAGGAAGAGGGAGCGCCTCTGGTCACCTGAGGTCCTGGGCCCAGATGCACCACCACACAGGGCGGGGGCACCAGGGAGGTGACATACCGGTACGCCACAGAGGCGATCTCGTTCTTATCCATGTCGTCCTCCACAAATGGGTTGGGGTTGGGGAAGTTGTATCTTTCCTTCCCCTGTAAAAATGACACAGGTGTCATGAGACAGGGCCAACCTGTTGCCAAGGCAATCAGCCATACCCTGCACCTCTCCTTTGTCACAGCTCCGCCTGGGTCCCTAGAGCTCGAGGGGGCTCTGGGCACACTTCCAAGCCCAAGCGAGCACCCCGTGGGTCACGACAGAGAAAACAGCTCGAGTTCACCCTGTGCTCAATGTTTGTGAAGCACGAGCTTCTGGTCTCTTGTTTAACTAGCACAGCGCCCCCTCCTGTTGTTTTCCTCCAAGGGACTCACAATCGTCTGTTACCACACGCATGCACGCGTCCTGAGCTCACCATCCTTCCTCCTCCACTGTGTGTCAGTCGCTCAGTCGAGTCCGACTCTGCGACCTCACCAACTGCAGCCTGTCAGGCTCCTCTATCCATGGGATTCTTCAGGCAGGATTACTGGAGTGCATTGCTATTCCCTTCTCCAGAGGCTCTTCCCTACCAAGGGATCCAACCCAGTCTCCTGCATTGCAGGCAGATTCTTTACCATCTGAGCTACAGGGCAGATCTTTCTTCCTCCATTATAACGAAGTTCTCTAAGGGAAGGCACTCTGGCTGGCTGGCTGCTGCAGCCCCAGCTCCTAAGCAGTGCACCTGCATCTGTGCACAAGGGTGTCCTGGTCATATATTTCAAGGAATCTTCATACTGTATCTATATGAGACAAGTATTATTCAAGTATTCTAAGTTTACAGAGGGGATTCCCTGGTGGCTCAGGGGTAAAGAATCTGTCTGTAATGCAGGAGATGTGGGTTCCATCCCTGGGTCGGGAAGATCCCTGGGAGAAGGAAATGGCAACCCACTACAGTATTCTTGCCTGGCAAATCCCAAGGACAGGTGAGCCTCGCAGGCTATAGTCCATGTGGTCTTAAAGAGTCAGACACAACTCAGCAACTAAACAATTTCAGAGAAGAAACATGACTGGCACCACAAAGCTAAAAGTGGTGAATCTAGGGCTCAAAGTCAGGCCTTCTGACCTCAAAGCACAAGCTGAGATCTCCTCTGTGACAAGCTGGGACCCCCGTCTGTCCTGTCTAATCCCACAACCCAGAGCTGACGACCCAGTACATGCTCAGTAGAGAGCAACTGGGGTCGATGAACTGAATGCTCCCAGGACCTCACCATCCTCAGGCACTGCTGGGAGAAGTTGTGGTTGATGTAGGTTGCTTCCATGGCCAGGTTGCGAGGCGAGTTGAAGGAGTTACCTTCATCTTGAGGGGGTTCGTTGGCTGTCTCACTCACTGTCAGAAGGTCTGCAAAATCGGCAGCATGGTCACCCACCCATAAAACAGTCACCAAAGAGGTGTAGGGCCCCTTAGGGAGATGTGGCGATTCAAATGACACAGGCCCTTCCTCCAAAGGACCGCTATCTGTTAACCTGGGTCTCCTGAGTGGGGGTGGGTGGGGTGGGTTTCTGGATAACCTGAGACACTAACATTAAATTCTGTCACAACCACATCTGTTTTTGAGTGACCTGGTTTTCATTCAATGTGTGTGTGTACATACACATGTGTATGATACATGTGCGTTTTTTCCTTCATAAATATGCTGAAGTAAAAAAGGCATCAAGCCAAAGAAAAATGTCAAGTATGTACTAAAGGTGGTATGGACAGATGACAGAAGTCAGGAAGATGCTATTCAAATGAATGGAAACACGGTGTTGGGGCGCCACGAGGACTCAGAAGCCTGCTGCCCTCTGGCAGGGATACTGCAGTGACAGCCCCTTCCTCTATCTCTGAGGAGGCTGAAGGGGATTCTGATATGGCTGTTGGTGTTTGTGGGAAGACAGAACACCTTCTACCCGTCCTCTGTACCTGGGAATGGCTTTGGACCAACAAGGGACACTTGGAGCCTCTGTGTTGTTCCCAGACAGGCTTCTTACCAAAGTCAGAGTTGTCCCTCTTGTCAAAGAAGAGCTTGGACCCGACCCTCTGGACGACGATGTCCCAGGAATACACAGAGCGGGTGCAGCTCATTAGCGTGGCCAGAATGGCATCGGTGGCAAACACGTTGCCCTGAGTCTTAGCCAGCTGCAAGGAGGACAGCAGAGAGATGCGGCTACTTTGGGGCTCACCTGCCCATTCACAGGAGGTGAAGGACTTGTCTGTAAGGAGCCCTCACACCCATAACTACACCTCTGGTTGTCTGAGCCAGGCTCCTGGGTCCAAGGAACTGCAGTTCCCAACCACCAGTTACACCCCAACACTTACGGTCCTGTCAGCAGAGTGCCTTCATTTTCACCTAATCCTAATCAATTCACAAGAGTCTTATCTACAGAGGCATCTGAGGCCTGGTCGGTTCATACAACACCCCTCCCCTCAACACCCCTCGCCGCATCTCTGCTCTCTCTGGGGCCTCAGCAGTGGTATTGCAGTGCTCCCCTCAGGTGAGCGTCGGGCAGGGGTGCCCACCTTCCGGATGACGGGGTCGTCCGTGGTGGTGACGGTGTGGAAGATACGCTTGATGCTCCGAAGCGGCTTCTCGCTCCGCGTGGTGATGCGGTCAAAGGCCTTGTCGTAGTACTCCAGGGCCCCACAGCACTCGCTGAGGGGAGAGCATGCAACAAACGCCAAGTCAAGGGGAGCAAGACTACCTACTTCTTTGTTACACCACGGAATCCAAAGTCTTATCCAAAAGTCAAACACATGAGAGACGAAAACAGTCTATGACTGGACTCTCAGAGCTCATGCAGGGCCTGCCCCGTCAGGTCCTGAAGTGGCCCCACGCAACAGTGACCACAACTGATCCGGCTGAGGACCACACTCCCCGCCCCACTTTAGAGACAGGGAGAGAAGCAGTGACAGAGCCCCTAGCAGGCGCTGCCTCCTGGCTGATGCTCCAGCTCCCGCTAAGTTATGTCCACCCACTGGCCTTCTGAGATAAGGAGCTCTTTGAACATCAGGAAAAGCATCACCTCTCCTGAAGAACTGCAATCTTTCTCTTTCTACCCAAAGAGCTACAGAACCCAACCTTCTCTTTTGCTCAGGATTTCAGGAAGCTGAAAGAAATCTAGAGTTTTAATTAATAGGAAATTTCTTTCTGCTTTCTCCCAACAAGAGTTCTATAACTTTTCTTGCTCACAATGCCAGGAAGTTGAAAGAGAACTGAAGTTTTAGCTTCAGTAAACCTCTTTCTGCTTTTCCTGCCACAGGCATTGATTTTTTTAAAAACTCGTCCGTTAATCTTAGGCAATGTCTTTGGAAATGCTAGGGCTCAGGCCAACAGTCATCACCAGCTGGTTCACACACATTAAGAGCATGATGAAGGGTAGGAAAAGATGCCACCTACATGTCCTGGGGCTCTGACACTTCCAAGTACCGCATCTTCATCAGCTGAGGGAAGTCCATCTCCTCCTTTACCTCCCAGTCGCTGCGGACTTCCACCGAAGAGTCTCGGGGCTTCTGTCAGGAAAAACCGTTGGAGGGGAAAAATGACAGCCAGCGCGAAACATAAGCAAAAGGCAGGTAACAGCACAAAGGGCTTTTACTCAATACATATATCCAAAACATTGACATGACAGGCTGGCTGTTTTCTAACAGCGCCTCTGTATTTCTCCTGTGTCATTATCTGGTTATTTCTGCTGCTACAGCAAGCACCATGTCCAGCAACTGTAACTTCCACACTGTACCTTCACTCTGGCTTACGCACGTCTTCTACTCGCACAACACCCACATAAACACTTTTAGAGGAATGGCAATGGTGGCACCATGCACAATACCCTCAAGTAAAAACAACCCTGACGTTCATCAATGGTGCAGGGACAGACGAAATGTGGCCTATCCATGTAATGCAGCATGGCACTGAAGAGGGATGAGGTGCTGACGTGGGCTACCACATGGACGAGTCTTGAAAACATGACGCTCGGTGAAGGGAGCCAGCCACAAAAGATCATTCTGCTCTGCTTCCATTTATATGAAATGTCCAGGAGGTATCAATCCAGAGACAGAAAACAGAGAAGGGGCAGTCTAGGGCCAGGGAAAATGGCTGACTGGTAAGGGCTTTTTGTAGAGTGATGAAAACTTTCTGACACTGACCATAGTAGGTTGCAGGACTCTGTGCATAAACTATGAACCACTGAGTTCAGTGGGTGAATCTTAAATTCACCCCATCTTAAATGGGTGAATTGTATAGTATGAGAAGTATATCTCAATAAAGCTGTTATAAAACCAACCACAAAAATCAAATTCCTGGACAGAATTCTGATATGGATATACCACCTGTGATTTTTGGTCCCATTTCTGCCTCACTCCAAATTGTTTCTGGAATTTTTTCTGCAGTCGTATGCGTTCTCTGGAAAGATAGGAAAACGGCTTTTAGTACAGATTTTCAAGGAAAATAGAGGCTTAAGAAAAAAACAAAAACCCAGATAAAAATGGCGCACATTAGACATGCTAGGAGAGGCATATTGCCCCCGATATGCCAGTATATGACCAGTATATACCACTCCATCTCTAGAGGCAGCCTCAGCTGGGGCAGGACTGACCCACGCAGCTCCGGACACTTACAGGGCCCAGTGTGCATGGGGCCCGGGAGCTGGACTATGGAAGATGCGCATCGAGGTGAAGCCCCAGGACCACTTCCTGTGTGCCTCAGTGCTTGTGTCCAGTGCAGGCAGTTTCCTGTCTGTGGCCTCGGCCATGAACAGCTCTTGGAGGACGACACCGGGGCTGAGACAGCAGCTTAACTGGCTTTGGGAAGGCTTTCTGGTTGCTCGTAATACCGGGGAAGATGACTGTTCTGCTCTGGCCTCCTGATATCAGTGTGGTCAGTCCTGGAAAAATAACTTGTTTCGGCCGGATAGGCAGCTCACCTCTCCTTCTGCTTGGCGCTCTTAGGCAGGGTCTGCAGGTTGAATTGCAACATGTTCCGTCGATCTTTGTCTCTGCGGAGATTTCGCTAGGAATCAGGAAAAAAACATCATGTTAAAATCTTGGGAGATTCAGCCAATAACTGGCAGTGCCTAACGGGATGCTGTTAGAGTAAGTTTATGATGCTGAAGCCCAGTTGCACATTTCACTCTGTGCTTTTATAGGGTCAACACCCGGGGTTTTTCGGTTGAGTAAGCATAGGCCTACCTCACAGATACTTTGGGTCTGGTTCCAGACCACCACAATCGAGTATCATACTGAGGCAGGTCACACAAATGTTTTGCTTTCCCAGTGAGTATATATACTATACACCATACTAGAGTCTACCAGTGTGCAACACTGTTACGTCTTAAACAATGTGGTTATCTTCATTAGAAACTTTATTGCTAAAAAATGTTAACCACCTTCAGTCATTAGTAACATTACTGCTCACCACAACAAATATGATAATAATCAAAAGTCTGAAATATTGTTATGACAGAGACATGAAGTGAGCAAACACTGTTGAAAAAAATAGAACCAAAAGACTTGCTCAATGCAAGCTTGCCACAAACCTGCAATTTGTTAAAAAAAAAAAAAAAGCTGTTATCTTCTTTTTTTCTTTTACTGAAGCACAATAAAACTGTTTGTACTTGGAATCAGCTTAGACTCATATCCATGCTTCTACTGAGGCAGGCTCACTGGCTCTTATCAGAGTTGCTGAGTTTGCCTCTTTATGTGAGAGGATGCAGCCCAACTGGATCACCTACTCAGTAAACCCCGGACAAGGCAATTACTCGAGGCGACATTGACGCACGTTGTTATCCAGCACATATAGCCATCCTCAGCATAGATGTCCTAGCTACTGGTCAACAGACAGCTGGAACTATTTAGAGGCATTCCTGGACTTGGTACCCATTTACTTTAGCACAATTTGTCACTAAAGAGCTACTTGGGATTCACTGCTGCTGCTGTGCTGTGCTGAGTCGTGTCTAAGTCCTTGCGACCCTATGGACCACAGCCTGCCAGGCTCCCAGGATACTAGATCTTCCTGATCCAGGGATTGAACCCGTGCCTTGTGCATCTCCTGCTTGGCAGGTGAATTCTTTACTATCAGGAGACCTGGGAAGCCCATTAATGTATTACGGGATTCATCAGGAGACCCACAGTAGCATGCTTCCCCTCATCAGTACTCACCATGGTACCACTGTAACACCAGGTAACAGCCCCAAGATAGTCAGACTGCTGGCTCTTGACTTACCTGTGCAAATCGCATTCGATTCCGCTGGTAGGCGGTCTTCTGTGTACGCGCTGTGTCCACCAGCTGGAAACTAGTTTCATCCTCCTCATGGAAGTAAGCATATTGACTTCCACCTCCAAACTGAGAGGAGTACTTATCTGGAGGCAAAGGTGACGGCATGTAACAACACTACCTACAAACTTTGTAAGTACATAGTAGTCTAAAGCCCGATATTTACAGTGTGGTCTCAGGAGCCACCCCATCAGCTGGCAGCATCTCAGATGTACAGACTCACAGCTCCACCCTAGATCCACTGAGTAAGAATCATCACTTTAATAAGATCCCCAGCAGATTAATATGCACATTCAAGTTTGAAAAGCTCTGGTCCAAAGAACTTTCTAAGTCAAGACAGAATCTGAGGAACTCAAGACAAGCCTATTTTGCACTCTGCCTTATTCTCTAAGAACAGGAGTTACGGTTTACTCTCTCAGCAGAGGCAAGCAGGTGGTTACACATGTCATCAGTGTCACCAGCTGGTGCCCAAGGCAGGCGTGGCTAATGGGCTAGGACTGGCTTTCTGGCTGACCTCAGACTCAGACAGTCTTTAACTCAGAATTCCAGGGAGCCACTCCCAGCTCTCTTGACTAGCGCAGAGGAGAAAACTAACTTCTATTAGGATCCTAAAACCAGGAGTTTTAGAACTGGGATCCACTGACTGGCCTTACAGGTTCCGTAAATCCCAAGTAATGAAATACAAAATGGGAATGTGTTCACCAGATTTGTAAAAGGGGCCATGGCTCCCCAAAGTAGGGGGGAAAACCTACTATAATATGCTGAACAGTCTAACTTTTGAGGCTATTTACAAAAGAATGGATTGTTCCCACAGTCCATAATAGGCCCCTAAAAATTATGAATTATCACCATTTTGTTCCCATCCTAGAATGCTTTCAGGTGGAGGTGACTAGAAACACTAACAATCCACCGAAGGCCTGACTGGGGCAGGCAGGCAGGCGGAGAGAACTTACTTGTGTATCTCTTGTCTTGGTATGTTGCCCCTGTCCAGTCTGCAACCTAGTGAGCATAGCAAGGGAAGGCAGAGAGCACAGGTCAACTGGGCAAGCGTCTGTTGACCCAGAAACCCCCTCCTCCCAAGTGAGGATACAGTGTGTCTGCTAACAAAGTGTTAGAGACTGGCTCAGGATGCTTTGTAAGAGCGCAGCTCTCCTATGACCACTGGAAGTAGCCAGAGCTTATAACCATTATCCTTGTGAGAGAATAAAATTGAAATGAACTTGGAGCATCAGCTGCAGCTTAAGAGATTCAGACCCCGCTGACAGGCAAGCACCTTTCCGAGTCGATCTCCTTTGCTGAATGGCTGGTAGGGCATATCCCGAAACTGCTCTGGAACCGCACAGGGACCCCAGCCTGAGGGGTTGTCCTGGATCACGGGTGTCATGAACTTTGCCATCTTTTAAAACCTTAAAAATACAAATAACAAAGTAACTCCATGAAGAAAAGCCTCAAAAATAAAGTCTTCCATTTGAGGTAAGCTAATACATGAATGATAAAGTTAAAAAAGCAAAACACAAAACAGAACCCTCAACTGTTGAGCTACTCTCCACTGAATATCTTCCTGTAAATAATAGTGTGAATACTTAAAACTCAGACGATTGCTAACTAAATTTATGTATCATAGCTCACTGTTTTTTTTTCACTGTACTATCTCTGAAATGAGCCTGCACCTTCTAATTGATGAGGTGTCATATCACATCTGGCAACTTTTCTTTCTTAGTGTTACATGAAGAAATTGTGCTTCTTGAATTCAGTGTTGTCTTACAGATTTGATGAAATGTAATTAACTTTTTTTTAGTTTAATAACCAGGTTCCAGTTCTCATTCACACCTTCACCAGACATACAATATTTAATTCCCCTAAACCTCAGTCTCTTTATCTGTAAAATAAATAAGATATTGTTTTATTCCCATCAGAGGATCACTGTAAAAGCTGTATATATTAGTTAACATATGTGGATATAGTTCCATTGTAAAACGCCAGACACTTACTACTCAGTCTTACAAAAATATATTTACACACAGTACCAAGAAAAAACAAAGGTCCATGAATATATCCTGAAATGCAACCTTCCTTTGTTGTTCTTCCAATTTTCTGTTGTCAGTGCAAATTCTTATGCAGGGCATAAGAGTCAGGCAGAAAGGCCGGCAGAAGGTTGGGGAGGCCACCAGAAGCCTTCTGTCATGAAAGTGGCCTAACACAGCCAGTGTTCATAAGCGTTATGAGTACCAGGCATGTTAGTGCTTTCCACGCATTAATTCATTAACGCCTCTCATCAATCTCCTCCTGCGGTAGGGCCAGTATTAACCCCACTTTCCAGATAAGAAAACCGAGGCACAGAGATATCAAGAAATCGCCCAAAGTCACAACACTAATGGATGAAAATCTGAACCCTGGAAAACTGGCTTCAGAGTCCACACTTTGTGTAAGGCTAGTACTCCTCTCAGGAAGAGTAAAAACCAGGGGCTCTAGACAGGTATCTGCCAAACAATTCCTACCCATGCATTTATCCTCCATTCTAACCCCCTGAAAATGCCCAGAAGCTGAGTTCCCAGGGGAAAATTCACCACACAAATATTTCCAGAGTCTGGGGAGCAATCAAAGAGCAAAGGATACTAAATTTATGAAACTCTCTTCATTTTCCCATGATGGGGAGAGTCCCTACAGAGGTGACACTTGAGTGATCCAAAAGGGCATGAACCTGGAAGCCCCATCCTCCCACCTGAACTTAAATTACACTAGAGGAAGCAGACTGAGGGAGAGTGTGGTGGTCTCAAAACAACATACCCTTATATATTACCAGGGTCCTACAACGTGTCAGATGCAACACCACTAAACCCCTAAGACCCCATTTTAGATATAAAAATACAGTTCAGCCAAATCAAGCAGCTGATCTCATTTCAAAATAGATTTGGTTTCTAGGGTCATCTGTCTTAAGTGTAACACTCTTCCCATTATTTTACACCTGGACAGCAGCCTGAAAAGACCCTGGGTTTCAGATCATATCAATAACACAATAAGATATCTCCAAACACACTTTAAAAGGGGTGGAAGGAAGTCACTTGGTTTCAAGGCATAAAATAAAAAGTAGGCAGAGCACAATGTAACCAATCAGTTCAGTTCAGTCGCTTAGTCGTGTCCGACTCTTTGCGACCCCATGAAACACAGCACGCCAGGCCTCCCTGTCCATCACCAACTCCCGGAGTTCACTCAAACTCATGTCCATCGAGTCGGTGATGCCATCCAGCCATCTCATTCTCTGTCGTCCCCGTCTCCTCCTACCCCTAATCCCTCCCAGCATCAGACTCTTTTCCAGTGAGTCAACTCGTCGCATGAGGTGGCCAAAGTATTGGAGTTTCAGCTTCAGCATAAGTCCTTCCAATGAACACCCAGGCTTGATCTCCCCTAGAATGGACTGGTTGGATCTCCTTGCAGTCCAAGGGACTCTCAAGAGTCTTCTCCAGCACCACAGTTCAAAAGCATCAATTCTTCGGCGGTCAACCTTCCTCACAGTCCAACTCTCACATCCATACATGATCACGGGAAAAACCATAGCCTTGACTAGACGTAACCAATAGGGGCAACTAAATCTTTCAGTTGAAACGGAGTGACAGCTGTACTGGCTACAGGTACAGGATGCGGAGGCACCAACGGGGCAGTCATAGGGAGAGGCTTGTGGCTGGCAGGTCATGTACTGTGCACGTTCTCGCAGCCACTGCAGATCGTTTGCCAATTCCTGGGGGGTTAGTTTGAAATCAGAGATCAACCAACTACATACCAGCCTTCCATTTCACAGGCAAGAAAAAGAAACATTTAGACTGTGAACTCCTCAGAGCAGGGCCGAACATCGCTCAGTTTGGCACACCCAAAAGCCCTCTCACAGAAGCTCAGGAAACCGTGGGGCACTTTAAAAGACCCTGAGACTCAGCGGGGTTAATGGCACGTTCACATCAGAACAGACCGTCGGTGGCCGCTAAACGGACTCCAGGGCAGGAGACCTCAACCACAGGCTCTGCCCCGCACTGGGTCGGGCCTGGGGGGGCCGAAGGCGGATTCCTGCCCCGCCCAGCGGAGGAACACGGAGGCAGGAGGGGGCGTACGGAAGTCTCTTCCGGTAGACCCCCGAAGGCCAGGCGCAGCCCAACTCTGCTCTGGAGGTCCGCGGAAGCGTATGGAATACGCTGCTTACCTGTAACGGCCGTAGCCGGCCCCGATGGCGAGAGATAGTCTAGGCTGGATATCGCGCCACCGCCTGAGCTCCGAGGAACCGGGAAAGAAGGAAAGATGCGCGCGCAGCGGCCGGTACCGTAAACATGACCGACGGTGTCGTAAACTGCTTCTTGGCTTCCTTCCGGTTCGACAGCGGAACACACGAGTCGTAAAGCGAAGGCACATCCGGAAGTTGGTCACTGTTCTTTTCGCGGTATTCTTATTAGCCTTCGAGGCTGATAGACACCGGAGGATGTTTACAGTTACGTCATGGGGCATCCGGCGACACTCCGAGAGTTTCAGGTTTCTTGAAACGTGGCGGTCTTGCAGATGGAGTTGGAAGCGGAGACTGGCTGATAGCCCCTCTATCTCCCACAATGCCTTGCGGACCGCTCTGGCCCCTCTGTATCCCATAATGACCCGCGGCTCCTGCCTTCTTTAAAAGTTTCGTGTGGTTCGAGTTTCACCGTTAGGGGGAGTTCGAGTCTCTCAGGCAGGTGTTTGTGGCCACTCGCTGAGCTTTCAGCGGTTTCGGAAACAAACCAGGAAGTGCAGAAGTGACCTAAGTAGATCAGACTACTAGTGTAGGGGGTCGCTGCCAGAATTCAAACCATACCTCCACAGTTCTCAGACTTTCTTGGTTGACAAAGATTCCTGGAGTGCTAATTTGAAAAATGAAGATTTCGGATCCCCTTCCATAGACTGTTATACCAGCGTGGCTGAGCTGGAGCCCAGGAACCTGCATTTTAGTTGGTTGTGATTCTGAAGTGGCGACTCAGGAACCACCTTCCTACGATGGCAACGGTGCCGTCCTTTTGGAAACTCAGCCTACGGAGTTTGTCCTGGAGTCTTATTGGAGAATGTCAAAACATTTGAAAGAATCTGAACGCGCGATTTTTGTTCAAACCTCAATATTCTTTACTACCTGGTCTCCTAGGCTTCCTTATCAGTCTCCTGGCCTGTCTCCTTTATTGGAAAATATACTTGCCGTTACAGCTGATATTTATTCTTGGATCTGCCACTTTCTAGCAGTGTAGCCTTCACATCTCTGGGCCTCAGTTTCCTTATTTGTAAATTGAAGATGATAAAAGGCGGTGCTGTAAGGGTGAAATATATGTATGTGAAAATACTCAGGAATTCCACTTACCAGTTGGACAGACTCGGGCATATTAATTGATCTCTTTGAAACCTTATTCATGTATAAAAGGAAAATGTTAACAGCAGCATCTGTTTCTATAAATTCGCTTCTAATTCACTCATCATCCAGTTTTCCTAATTGTTCACAGTACCCAGTGGATGGTGCTTATTGAAAAACTTTGTAGTCGTCATTGGTAGTTCCTTTTCCCACCACATTCAATCCTTCAACAAGTCTTCTTTATTCTTTTAGAATACATTTTGAAGGAATTCCCTGGTGGCCCCGTGGTCAGAGAACTAAGATCCTGCAACTTCACAGCATGGCCAGAAACAAAACAAAAAATGAACCATTGTGAATGCCACCACTTTCCCTCACCATCTCCAGCCTCATGCTTGGGCCCCCAGCGTCCACTTGTGTTCCTCTAGGGTTCTTTCTTTGTGTGGTGATCAAAGCAATCTATTCACAACCTTCTAGTAGCTTCCCGTTATATACTTGGAATAAAATATGAAAGTCTTCCTGTGACCTGTCTGGTCCTATCTATCTATCATCTTTATATCCTGACATTTTATACTCATTCTGATCTAGCTCACATGCTTTTTTTTTTTTTTTTTTTGATTATGCTGCATGACTTGCAGGATAGTTCCTTGACCAGGGATTGAACCTGAGCCCCAGCAGTAAAAACGCTGAGTATTAATCCCTGGACCATCAGGGAGCCCCAATCATGCTTTTTTTTTTTTTTTTACTGCTATGGGGCTGTGGAGAGAATTAAGTGAGTTAATTTAAGTGCTTGGAATAGTACCAGGCATGTGGCAAGCGAGAGAGTGAATGAGGACTGGGCTAGTCTAGGGGTGGTTGGTTGTGGACACAGAGGGGAGATGTATTCCCGGCACCAGAGAACAGCAGGCGGCAAGGTCTCAAGCAGGAAGAAGCCTGAGTGTGACCCAGAAAAAGGAAGTTTTCATTTAGAAATGTGCAGGCCACGGAACAGAGTATGGGATTTTATCCTCAGGATAAAAGTAAGCTACTGAGGGATTTTAAAATCGGGAGGAAGGGAGGTAAGGACCTGATTTAATGTAAAGTAGGGTCATCCCCACTGCCTGTGGAGACTTGAGAGTGGGGTAGGCAGAAATAGGCAGCAAAGGTGTCCATTGGGGGAGGAATTTAGATAGGATCTCCCACACAAGCCCAGGGACCCAGTATTGAGAATAAGACAGACTCTCCAAATTCTTCTCCATCTGGGGTGGGCAGGGACATCACGGCCAAAATGGAAAAGATGATTAAACTCTGACACAAAAGCGAGATTGCAGCAGATGGCCTGTAGGCCCACAGGAAAAAAAAAAAAAAAGAAGAAAACAAAAGACATGATCCAAGCAATCCAGCAAAAGTTACATCCCCCATATAGTGTAGCACATATTACAACTTACTATTGATATTCAGTACCCTGATATTAATTGAGTCCTTCTTTATGTGCCCAGGGTAATGTGCTGAATTCACTTTCTCATTTAATTCTTACAAAACCCCAATCTACTCATTCAACAGTTCCCCAAATACGGATCACCAGGCACTGTTCTAGGTAGGACAGCAAAGCCTCTGCCTCCCAGAGCTGACACTCTAGAAGCAGAGACAGAGCTTAGACAAGGAAGCAAAAATATTTCGGAGTGTGATGAGAATTACGAAGAAATGAAGCAGAGGAAGAGGTGAGGGACGGAGGAAGACACAGCTGTTTTAGAAGTGGTGATCAGAGATGATCCCACTGGGCAGATAACTCTTGAGCAGACACAGGGATGATGGGACCAGGCCAGCTGTGGGTCAGTATGGACTCAAGTGTTTCTTCCATCATGTGGAGCACCCAAGGGGATGAGGGAACTGTGTTCTCAGTTGCTGGAACAGTGTCTGACGTAGAGCAGGTGACCAGTAGGCATTTGTTGACTAATCAACGTATAAAAAGATAAAAACTAGTATGAGATCATTTATTCAGCTTGCATTATAAGAGCCACCACTTTGCAGCAGGACCCTGTGTTTATAATGATCCATTGTGAGATGCTTCAAAGAACTAGTGAGTGACTGCAGAAGTGTTTTCTAAACTAAGAAGTGGAGATCCATAGTAGGCTTGCCGGCCTCTCCATATTCATACCCTGATGTCATGTCTAGAAGCAAGAGGCATCATTATTACTGTTTTCTCCTTGGCCTTTTGTGCTGTTCTGTCCCATCCTGTCCCTTTCAGATGAGACAAATGCCTTGTCTAATAGGAACCTTCAATGTTTTAAAAAGGGAACTAGCATTTATTGCAGAGAAGGCACTGGCAAGCACTCCAGTACTCTTGCCTGGAAAATTCCATGGACGGAGGAGCCTGGTAGGCTGCGGTACATGGGGTCGCTAAGAGTCGGACATGACTGAGCGACTTCACTTTCACTTTTCCCTTTCATGCACTGGAGAAGGAAATGGCAACCACTCCAGTGTTCTTGCCTGGAGAATCCCAGGGACGGGGGAACCTGGTGGGCTGCAGTCTATGGGGTCACACAGAGTCGGACACGACTGAAGCGACTTAGCAGCAGCATTTATTGAGTGCTTACTATATTCCAGGCAATGTGCTAGTGTTTAAAACAATCATCCATGATGCTTTCTAAGTGTTCTCTGAGACATTCATGCAGGTGGGGAGAAACAGGCTCTGGGAAATTGGGTATTTGGCTCAATGAGCAAATGACTGCCCCAAGATTTGAGAGCAATTTTGTGTCCTTAAGAACTCCCATCCCGAGAAGGAGGTTCAAGAGGGTGTGGACATATGTATATCTCCGGCTGATTCATGTTGATGTTTGGCAGAAACCAACAAAATTCTGCAAAGCAATTTTCTTCAGTTAAAAACTTGATTAAAAGAAAACCCTTCCATCCTTTATAGGATGGTGCAGAAAGCCTTCCTTGAGCTTTGGGTTTTCTTTTTCTCCTTCCTCCCATGTCTCTTGCCTCTGGTCTCTCTGACTGATTCAGACACTTCCTGTCCTGGATATCAGCAGCAATTCCAGGATTTCTCCATGGGAAGGGAATAGAGACAGCAATATGGTGGAAAGGAGGGGGAACCCTGGGCTTGTCTTAAAGCTGTGTTTGTGGAGTAGATGCCCTGCTTTCATTGGGGTTGTATGGTTATTAGGGGAAAGGAGCATCTGTAGTATACTCTGAGAACTTGGCCAAATGTGGGTGACCATATCATTTACCATCTAACTTGGGGCCCTTTGGGGAGAGAAAGGGGTTGATGTCAATACTTATGCCAGCCAAAAGCTGTAAACTTGGACTGTTCCTTGCAAACTAGAAGGTAGAGTCACTGTAGGGGAAAGGGAAATAAAATTGGCCTCTGTTCTGGTTGCCTGTTGCTGTGTAACACATCCATCCAAAATTTGGTGGTTTATGGCAACAATCCTTTTATATTTTCTGTTGGCTTCTGTGGGTCAGGAATTGGGGAAGGGCTTGGCTGGGTGGTTCTGGCCTTGGGTCTCTCAGACTGAGGTGGTTAGAGGTGCGGGGAGCTGGAGTGGCAGGGGGCTGGCTAGACAATTCTCTTTCTTTCTCTCCATTTAGTCTCAGGGTCTCTCTGTGTGGTGAGTTCACATGGAGAGTTTGGGCTTCTTCAGAACATGGTGACCTCAGGCCAGTCAGACTGATCAAAGGGGGCTAAAGACTGCCAGAGCATGCATTCTGACTAATAAGCTGGGAGCTGTGTGACCTTCTATGATCCAGCCTCAGAAGTTGTGTGTGTGTTAGTCACTCAGTCGTGTCAAACTCTTTGCAACCCCATGGACTGTAGTCCTCAAGGCTTCTCTGGAGGAGGAATTCTCCAGGCCAGAATACTGGAGTGGGTTGCCATTTCCTTTCCAAGATGATCCTTCCTGACCCAGGGGTCGAACCCAGGTCTCCTGCTTTGCAGGCAGATGCTTTACCCTCTGAGCTTCTAGGGAAGCCCCTAAGTTATGTAAGTAACTTCTGAAGCCTCAGAAGTTATGTAGCACCAGTTCCATCTCTTCCTTGGTTCCCAGTGAGTCCCAAGCCTGCCCAGAGTCAAGGCACAAGATTCTAGAAGAGCATGTGGAGATACTATCGTGGTCTTCACAGGAGCAGAAAATCTGCCACAGATATCAGCTGACCTTTTCTAAGAGTCACCAGTTGGTTGTCTGCTAACGTGTGGCTGATGAGTTGGGGACACATCAAATTTCAGACAGACTGTCTGAGCAAGTCTGGCTGAGGGGAGGCCTGGAATGTGGCCATGGTTTATCATGGGAAACTGATTGCAGGGAATGGAGGAGGGAATGGAGATGTGGAAGGGGGAGGGTCTAGGAGCCAAAGCTGGTGCTGTCCAGGGGGCTAAAGTGTCACCCCCATTTCCTGGGCCAGAATGCCCCCTCAAACTGCCTCTGCTGATAGATGCTTCTTCAGAAAAATGCTGGCTCTTGTTCTGACTCTCTCCCATCATAATCGTAAATCCTCACAGAGCTTTTACTGCAGGAGAGTAAGTGCTGGTCAGGCCAACAAAATCACCGGGTCCTGCTGGCGGCTGTATTTCTTGTGCTTTCTGTTAAATAGGCAGATCATCTGTTTATGCATCAGCCCTGCTTTGTATGCACACTTACCCTGAACTGCGATGCACTCACCAAGGTCTCCTTTGGGGACCTGCCAGTGTGGCCAGCCCCATTCCAGTACAGCAACCCTATGTGCCTTCTAGGAACCAACACAGGAATTACCATCCCATTTACAGATGGGAAAACAGAAATGTAGTCGAGAGGAATGTCTTGCCCAAGGTCAGTCAGCTGGTAAAGGTGCAATAGGAATGCACCCAGGATTGCCTGAAACCAGGCTGGCATCTCATACAGTTCCAAGGTCCAGATAAGCTCTGAAAACCACAAGCTTTCTCATGAAGTTGAGGATAGCATCTGATGGCAAACCTGATACGAATTGGATATGTTGTTATTTACTTTTTAAAGAGTTTTTGTTTTTGATGTGGACCATTCTGTGGGAGAGGGTGAAGGTGGAATGATTGGAGAGAATGGAATTGTAGCATGTATATTATCATAAGTGACCAGTCCAGGTTCGACGCATAAATTTTCCTCTGTTCATTTCTTTGCATTTGTGCTTTTTTAATAAAATTCTTTTTTTTAAAAAAAAAAAGTCTTTTATTGAATCTGTTGCAATATTGTTTCTGTTTTTTATGTTTTGGTGTTTTGGCCTCCAGGCATGTGGGATCTCAGCTTCCTGACCAGGGATTAAGCCCACATCCCCTGCATTGGAAGGTGAGGTTTTAACCCCTGGACCACCAGGGAAGTCCCTGGACATGAGGTTATTTATAGTCGTTCTTATCCCACTTAGTATGACTATGTATACATTTTGCTGTATAGGAATAATGAGTTTATGAAGGGTTTATGGGATTCTGCCCCAGAACTTTCTGGGCATATATACGGTAGACTCACCGTATAAACCTTTCTGAAGTCCACAGAATTCTGTTAGCAAGCACATTGAGCCCCAGGTGTTTCAGGTCAGGAACTATGAACTTGTAACACACTTTTCTATCTCAGAGGTACAGAAGGCACTACCCCCATTTTACAGATGAGGAAGACTGAGGATGGGGGAAGTGGTACCCAAGGCAGATTCTGTGAAATTGCAGCATTTTATCATCCTGTAGGCAAGTGTGCTGGGGGGAAGGGAAGCCTTTGAACCACCAGCCCACCTCAGCCTCCTAAGAGCCTTGTCGCCCCAGCAAAATTTTAAAAATAGAAAACCTGGAAGGATTAAAACATCCCAAAGGATGCTTCAGGTCCACCGGAAGAAAGGGAGGTTCGCTATAGGTTCCGTTGGCTGGCATTCAAATTTATTTATTTTTTAAAAATCTCAGCTGGATGTACACTCACCCATCACAGGATCAGTTCTCAGAATAGAGAGGTACCTGTTGACTCGCCCACCCCACTTCCTGCCAGTGCGGGCATATCTCCAAGTGCTGAGCCATCCACTTCTCTGCCGTGGCCTGAGATATATCAGGATTTGCAGCCCTGGTGACGGGAGACAAAATAGACTCCCATTTCCTTTGGAACCATTTAGCTACTTGAGAGAGTGCTTGACTGTTTCAATGAGATGATCAAGAACCAGGCTTCTCCTGGCTCCTCTGCCCTGTACATTTTCCCTTGTTGGAAACTGGGATTTGGTGTTCTGGGAAAAGAGATAAACACCAGTTCTGGCTTGATCTACCTGTGTAGTGTTGGATCGCACCCCTCTGGGAAGCTAAGGTTCGGTTTCTGCAGTGTTTGCGTTGTTTTCTGTGCCACTTGTTGTGGCTCCCACTGTCCTTAAAACTGGAAAGGATGCCTGGCAGCTTCCCAGAGAGCTTTATCAGGGCTATGTAACTGCAAGAGATATTTAAGGAAGGTGGGGGGCCTCAGGGGGCACGATGGTGTCACAGCAACACAGACATTGGTGGAGACAGACTGCCTGAAATTGAATCCTAGGTTATTGCTAGCCATGACCTTGGGCAAGTCATGCGATTATCTGAGCCTCGGCACCTCATCTGTAGAAAGGACAGAATCATAGTAAGTAGGTCATGAGAATTAAGTCTGATAACATGGAGAGTGCTTAAACAGTGCCCAGAATGCAATAAACACTTAATCTATGTTGACTGGACTGGCATAGTCACCAGAAACCAGTAGGGATTTGACTGGGCAAGTACTTTCAACATTTCAAAAGCAATAGCTTGTTACTGGTAGGGATCCAGGTCCTGAGCTGCTCACTCAGAGTTCAGTGACCTAGCCTTCCTCTCAAGTGGCCCCAAGTCTAGTGAAGAAGTAGGTGGGACTGCTTCAGGGGCTACAATGCCTATGAAGTACTTAACAAAATGGGTTTTGAACCTACATTTAAAAAGCAGATTTCACATAGAAATCCAGAAGTTTGGCTTCTCGAGCAACACTGGGTTGGCTTTTCTGCCTGAGGCTAAGAAGCTGGTGCTGAGTAGGAGCTGCTCCCAGACCAGGGATTCTCTGCTTTGCCACACTCCCTACTATTCTCCATTGCATCATATCTGACCTACTTCCTGTTCATGTATGTTTGTTGCCTGCCCCCCATGGGAATTTGCAGATAAATTACAGTGCAAGGCTGTGAATGTTGTGGGAATAGGGTGAGCGATAATAACTCAGCCTTGGGCAGTCAGGAAGAGTTTCCCAGGGGAGGCAAAGTCACAGGTGCTTTTCTCTAAAACCTGCGGAAGCGACCGAACACCCTCATCTTTATGGTTCAAGGACAGGCATAGAGGACACAGGCAGAGCCGGCAGGGATCTCTGACATAAAGTCACCAAAGCTAAGTGGCCTGTTTGAGGTCATTCAGCCAGCAGATGGCACAACTAGGGCTAGAACCAGGACTGCCAACCAAAATAGTTGTGGGCCTTGGCAGGCAGGTGAATTTGTACTCTGGGTCTTGAACTGGAGGCCTGTCTCTGCCACTTACTTGCAATATGACCTTGGCTAAGTTGTTTCATCTCCTTAAACCTCGGTTTCTTCATCTGCAAAAAGGGCTAAGGATTCAGACCTCAAAGGAGCGTCCTGAGGGCCAAATAATGAGAAACTGAATAGGGAGACTGTTGTAACGTCAAGAGGGCTCTTGACATGTGAGGATCATCGGATTTGCAAATTATCCACCTCCCCCTACAGGTCTGCCTTCATCTGTTTGGCAGAGACCTTGAGGGGGACCCGTCCCCCATCTGCCTTGTCCAGTTCCTTGTGGCAGCATGCATGGCCTTCTTCCAGCTGTGGACCTAGGATGGGAGTGTTTTGGAATTCTCGGACCTTGACTGTAAGCAGGACTCTGGGTGCAGAGCTCCAGCTCTCCTCTTCCAGGGGCTGCCAAAGTCTAAGAAGGTACTGAGCTAGAGATGGGAATGAAGCAGAATTTCCCGGGAAAAAGAGGAGATGTGTCAATAATTCCTTAATTTTCTTCAAGACTGCCAGTTGGGGGAGCCTTGAAATTGCTGGTCAGTGGCTGAAACTATTAAGACAGAATAGCACTGATGACCTCGATTTGGGGGTCACCTTGTCCTGAGTTCAAATCTTGGCTTTTCTCCATACTAGTTGAGTGTGTCTTTTGGCAAAATTGCAAGTTTTCCTAAACCTCAGTGTTCTCACCTGCAAAATGGGATTCTTTTAATTTATTTTCATTGAAGTATGGTTGATTTATAGTGTGTTAATTACTGCTGTACAGCAAAGTGATTCAGTTATATACATACAAATATATACATATAAATTCTTTTAAAAATATTCTTTTCCATTATGGTTTATCATAAGACATTGAATATAGCTCTCTATACAAGAAAGACAAGTAGGACCTTATTGTCTATTTATTCCATATATAAAAGCTTGCATCTGCTAATCCCATCCTCCAATTCCATCCCTCCTCCAGCCCCCTCCTCCCTTGGCAATCACTAGTCTGTTCTCTATGTTGGTGAGTCTGCTTCTGCTTCATAAATAGGCTCATTTGTGTCATATTAATGTCTTAGATTCCACATGTAAGTGATATCATATGGTATTTGTCTTTCTCTTTCTGAGTTACTTCACTTAGTATGATCATCTCTAGTTGCATCCCCAAATGGGATTCTTAGAAGTAGCTATTTTATAGTTGTGTGAAAATTAAATGAGATTGTATGCTAAAGGGTTAAGCACAGTGATAAGTTCAATAAATGCCAGTTATTAATACCATTAGAAATGGTCATACCATCTATCATATCTGCACAGGATTTTACCATTTATGAACTAGTTGTGCTTTTCTTTCTTATCCCATCTGACCTTCATAAGAACTCTTCGAGCTGGCCTGCGCCAGGATTATGACCTCACTGTACAGATGAGAAAACTGGAACCCAGAGACAGCAGCAGTCTGCTGAAGGTCACACAGCTTGTGAGTGGCAGAGCCAAGTTCAAGTCTTCTCAGATGAAAGATGGTTAGTGTTCACTGGCCCAGGTCAGCCCACCTGCAAATATGACTAGGCTTCTCCCAACGACTTCCTCATAGAGAAATAGTCCAGTGTTGCTTCAGGCTCTTGTTGCCCCTGTTGTACTCTGAGCCTATACTACTTCCGGGGATGAAGAAATTTCTTTGTTCTGTGGTGTCAGACTGACTTTTTCTTATATTTGTCCTAATTCAACCTTCACTTTCATTCATTGGAGAAGGAAATGGCAACCCACTCCAGTGTTCTTGCCTGGAGAATCCCAGGGACAGGGGAGCCTGGTGGGCTGCCGTCTATGGGGTTGCACAGAGTCGGACACGACTGAAGTGACTTAGCAGCAGCAGCAGAAGCAACCTACAGCGGTCCCCTCCCTCTCCGTCTGGTTCCTGCGGACCACCAGGAGGTCCATGTGTTCTGAGTTCTGGCCACAGGATGGCGCTCCTCCCTAAGGCATGAAAAGTCCTACCCAGCACTTGTATTGCATTTCAATCCATCAGATATTAATTAAACACCTACTATGTTCAAGTCACTGTGGCTGCTGACGAGAGAGCTTCAGTTTGGTACTGGAGATGTGGGTTCGATCCCTGGGCTGGGAAGATCCCCTGAAGGAAGAAACGGCAACCTACTCCAGTATTCTCTGAGAAATACCAGGGACAGAGGAACCTGGCAGGCCATAATCCATGGAGTTGCAAAGAATCAGACACAGATGAATGACTGAGCATGAGTACAGATGTTCAGAGTTCACCGAGCAGTTGACATATGTTGCATTTGCCAAATAATCCTGTTATATCGGATGAGGTGGCTCTCTCCACCCCTCAGTTTGTGGAGGAAACTGAGGCACAGAGAGGCGACAGGGCTGGCATAAAGGCACAGAGCAGCACGTGGCAGGCACTTGATGAGTCATAGGCGGCAGACTGAACGGGGTGGGCCAGGCATTGGTCTCTTCCACGCCGTCATTTGTCTGGGAGGGCAGGGACTATCTTATCTGCCTTTCTTTCCCACTCCTAGGACTTTGCCTGGTCCAGGGCTTCAGCACACCTCTAGGGCGGGGAGAGGAGAGGCAGGGGGCTCCCTGTAGGCCGCTCAGCCTCCCTGAAGCTGCAGCGCCTAACAGCCAGCCAACTGCAGCTCCCAGGCCAGGCCTGGAAGGCTCTCTGGATGCTCTCAGGCTGCGAGTTGCAGCCTCTAGGTTGGAGCTGGTAGAAGAGACTGCAAAGAGAGGTCACTGCATCCACCACGAGCCATGGGCAGGATGTGAGTGACTCACCATGATTGGGCGCCTGAAGGCTGCCAGGTGGCTGAGGGGACAGGACGGGCTCATTCGTTCATTCATTCCTTCAATAAACATTTCCTAAGACCCTGCTAAACACTAGGGATACAGAAAACCTATCCATACATTTGAAATGAGAAACACGGCCCCTGTCCTCTTGGAACTTGAAGGGCAGCAGGGTAGACAGAGGGTAGAAAATGAACAAAACAGATTGATAGGTGCTGCTCAGAGGTCCAAGTGCCATGGACGGGGGGTGGTGGTGACTGAGTCCATCAGGGCAGGGGGACAAGCTACATAAAGTGGGGATTCTTTTGCAAGATCTGGAAGGATGAGATGTCTGTAGATTATTAGGCAAAGGGAGTGCCGGGGTGGAAGGAAGGAAGGAATCAGGGGTGATAGTGACAGCATGGGAGCAAGAACTGTCAAAGGCCATTGAGCATTTTTTTAACTTATCATTTTAATGATTATTTTTGATCTATTTTAAAAAATTGGAGTAGAGTTGCTTTACAATGTTGTGCTGGCTTCTGCTGTATAATGTGAATCAGCTGTTTGTATACATAGACCCCTCCCTCTTGAACCTCCCTTCCAGCCCCTCATCTTACCCCTATAGGTCATCACAGAGCACTGAGCTGAGCTCCCTGTGCGGTACAGCAGGCCCCCTCTAGGTTTCTACTTTACATCAACCACCGCATTTGAGGATGGGTAAGAGGTGTGCCCAGAAAGGGACCATGAAACCGGTCCTGAGGACAGTGAACTGTGTCTTGTCGATGTCAGGGAACATTTCAAGGCTTTTAATCATCATGCCAAGAGTTATGCTGAACTCTGGGATCCAAAATGCAGCATTGTGGTTCTCACCTTCAAGGAGCTCAGAGTTTCAGGGAATTCCCTGGCGATCCAGCCGGGGGTCTCGCTTTGATTCCTGGTTGGTAAACTAGGATCCTGAGGGCCCTGTGGCACAGTAAAAAAAAATAAAGAAGTTTAGAGTTTCATGGAGAAGGTGGACAAAAAGAAGACCACCACTCATGTTTCCTGAGCCCTGCCTGTTTGCTGTGCATGGTGCTAGGTGCTCCTGAGCACTGGTTTATCACCGACCTTGAAAGACAGATATTATCATGTCTCCCATTTAATAGATGAGTAAACCAAGGCTTGGAGTGCTTAAGTACAGTTGTCCAAGGTTAGGGGACTAGTCATGGTAGAGTCATGACTTGTCTTTTTGGCCTTTGAATGGTTACCTTTACTAAAGTTAATTCATTCACGTTATATGGTTTATGCATATGGTTCAAAACTCAAAAGATGCCCAGTGAAGTTGGTCTCACTTACATCCCTGCTTCCGGTTCTCCCTCCCCAGAGATGACCACTCTTACTAGTTTCTGATGTTTTCTTCTAGAGATGTTCTATCCAGACTCAAGCATGAAAGGTAAGAAAAGACAAGTGCAGGTGAATCACCAGCGTGGGCTTGGGACGAGCCTGCAGGGGATTGATTCCTGTCGTTTTCATCTGAGCTTGAAGAGCGTTCCCAATGATCATAGTTTGAGCAGGGGGCAGGAGGGTGGGCAGGGATGGCATGTGTGTATGTGTGTGATGGCGCAGGGCTGGAATCGAGGCGAGGATGTGGTGATGGCATGGAGATGAGGGAGGCAGGACGCCCTGGGGCTGAAGGGAGACTGAATAGGGGCCTAGGAGGAGAAGAGAGGCTGTGGAGGATGGTCCCAAGGGCTGGACGTGCACTGAGAGGGGCAGATGTGGCCCTGGGGCCAGAACGGCCCCATGTGGGGCCTCAGGTGGACTCTGGAACAGATCCAGCCCATCAAGTCACACACCAGAGTTGAGATGCTGGCAGCGGGCTGCCCGGGAGGCCCTGGGCTCTGGAGCCTGGGAGGCCTGGCCTGAGTGGCCCACGGGGGACTCTGGGCAAGTCCTTTCTCTCCCCAGGAGTCGGTGCCGGTCAGCAGTTCACAGAAGTTTGTTGCTCCTGCTGTTCTCCACCATGGAGGGAAAGGCGGGGTCGGGGATGGGGAATGGAAAGGCTTGGGAGAAGCTCAGCCTGGGATGGGGCTTCCCTCACAGCTCAGTTGGTAAAGAATCCGCCTGCAATGTGGGAGACCCTGGCTCGATTCCTGGGTCAGCAGGATCCACTGGAGAAGGGATAGGCTACCCTCTCCAGTATTCTTGGGCTTCTCTTGTGGCTCAGTTGGTAAAGAATCTGCCTGCAATGTGGGAGACCTGGGTTCGATACCTGGGTTGGGAAGATCCCCTGGAGAAGGGAAAGGCTACCCACTCCAGTATTCTGGCTTGGAGAATTCCATGGACTGTATAGTCCATGGGGTCCCAAAGAGTTGGACACGACTGAACGAACTTCACTTTCACTTTCAGGCTGGGATTGGCTGGAGGCTCAGGACCCTTTACTGGAGGTTTCTAGGCTGCATCTGAATGAGTGTTCCTAGTGCCCAGAGCAGGGGACAGGGTAGGGTAGGAAGCCAGCATATAGAGAGAATGTTACATGTTATACTAATATGCATGTAATATGTTAATAACATGTAGCACATGTGGACACTAATTCTGTTTGATCGTCACCTCTCCTGTTTGGGAGCCCCATCTAGTTGGGCATGGAGCCTTGTGACCCAGCGCTTGGAGTCTCTGGTAACTCCCTGGCTTTCTGTTAGAACAAGATGTTCCAGACTCATCTTATGCTGTCCTTTCCCTAGTCCTGGCATCAGCCTTTTCTCCAAGGAGCCTGGTTCCTTCTATGAGAAGGGCTGTTTGGAGGTTTTGGTCCTGGGCGGGGGTAGGGGGAGATAGAGGGAAGCAGCGATCTCGGGGGGAGCCCCTGATCTGGGCAAAGCCCCTTAGCTCTTATGACCTTGGGCGAGTCTCTCCCCTTCCCTCATGCAGGGAAAGTGGTTTAGAGGGCCAGTTCAATCCTTTCCAGATTTGACTGAGGCGGAGAACAAGATGTGGGAAATGTTCACACTGTGTGCCCCTGGGCTGCTGCAATGACACGGCGGAAGCCCGTGGACCTGGATTCAGGTCCCAGCTCTGCTGCCAGGTGTTTGGGTGACTCTGAACTCATTATGAAACCTCTCTGAGCCTCAGCCCCTCGTCTGTGATGTGGGGATAAGAGCACTTACCTGGCATGACATCCACAGGGATTATGAGAGACGACACGTGTAGATTCTGACATCTCTCACCTACAGCAGGTGCTTGGATGGTGTAGATTCCCTTTTTCTCCCTCTTTAATCATGTGACTTCAGCACCCCAGGAAGTGGATGGTTTGGGAGCGGGAAAGAGAGGAAACTAGGGAGGAAGAAGAGGTGGGAAATAGCAGTTCAGGGACAAATAAAGAGCGGGGAAGGTTAACTCAAAATGAGGAAGATGATTCATGGTCACATCTGACCCACACAGGAGGCTCTTGTGCTTGGGGTGGGGATGGGAAGCCTCCTGTCACTGGAGGTAAGCAAATAGAATCTGAGAGGCTATGGGTCACAGAGAGGCTCCTGTGAGGGCTCCTGCACTGGCCAGGAGGCAGGTTCATCCACTCAGCAAACTTTTGGAGAGGGCTGAGCTTGTCCGGCCCTATGATGGGACGGGGGATCCCCAGGTGAACGAGACAGCGCCCCTGGCCCAGTCCAGGGAGTGAGCCAGTCTCGAAGGTCCCTTTGACTCTGCGGTTCAGTCCTTTAGAGTGTCCAGGCCTTGGAGGGAGCTGGCTGTGGACTTCCAGTGTGTGCCTTTTGGTATTGATCCACTGGAGCTAGGCTGGCGGGGTGGGGGGGCAGCGGGGGGAGGACACTGCAGTGTTGGTGCGGAGGACACGCTGTAATCTGTCAGTGTCACCCTGGCCGCAGCTGGCCGGGGAGCCGTCCTGCTGTTAACTCCTCGCTGTCCTGCCACCACCGAGCACACAGCTGGCACAGCGACCTCCCGGGTGCCTCCATCTCGTCCTGGCGATGTGGGTGTGCTCTTCTTCTGTTTCTCCCTGGCATGATCCCTCCGCCCCAGTCACAAAGATTCATTCAGTGTTTCCCAGACATTCCTACCTCTGTGCCTTCAGTTACCAGCTGTCCCTACCAGCTATGGTCACTGAATTTTCTTTCATCTACCCATCCGTTCATCCATTCATCTATCATTTTAGTATCTAAAAATCTGACAATTTTTCCATTTCTTGAAACAACTCTCCATCCATCAGCCCATTTAATCATCCATCTATCCACCTGTCCGTTAATCTATCTATCCATCCTTCCATCCACCACCTGCCCTCCATCCATGCACCTTTGCAATTCAGTTCAGTCCAGTTCAGCTCAACTCAGTTCAATTCATTCCACCTTTATTTGATTCATAAGATTCTTAAGTTTCGCCGTGTGCCAAGCAAGTGAAATGTGAGACATGTCTCTGTTGTCAAGGAGCCCAGGCAAGAGTCCTCCTCACCCTTCATGGCCAGCTTTGAGTCTCACTTCCGTTAACCCTTTGCCAGTCCCCTGAGCAGAAGCAGTCGACGCCAAAGGGCTGTTCTGTGGTAGAAAGTTTAGTCTGGTTTTCACAAGCTCCACAGACCAGCGCTAAGGCAAGGAGAGAGGCAGTGTGGGCAGGAAGTGAGAGGGAGGTGAGCCAGTGGGGCAGGGATTATCATGGAGGGAGGGGCTTCCATTCAGCCCTGAGCACTCCAGTAGTGAGTGAGTGTGTGCTGGGGGATAGAGGTAAGGAGAAGAGGGCAAGGTGATCACAGCTGGAAAAGTAAATGGTGAACATGGGAGCTCTGGAGCCAACCGACTGCTGGGCTTATAGTCTGGGCTCTACCTATTCCCGCTGTGTGACCTTGGGCACACACCTTAATCTCTCTGAGCTTCATCGTCCTCGTTTGTAAAATGGAGATAATAATAGGATCCATCTCATCATGGAGCTCTTATCATTAGCACGGAAAATGCTTCAGTGACTGCCTGGCACCAAGGGAAAGCTCCACAGGCTCTGGCTATGATTCTTCTTCTTCTTCGCTGAGTACCAGCTACGTCTGGACCCTGTGTTAGGAGCTTTCACATTCAGTGTCTCCTTAGAGAATTCTAGTCACTATTATTATGTAGAGATTATTGAACCCATTTTGCAGGTGAGGAAGTGAAGGCTTGTTATTATTAATTTAAAAAAATGTGACCGTGTTGCAGAGGTGTGTGGGATCTTTCTTGCAGCACAGGGAATCTCTGGTTGTGACATGGCTCTGTGGATGTGAGATCTTAGTTCCCCAACCAGGGATCAAACCCGAGTCCCCTACATTGCAAGGTGGATTCTTTTTTTTTTTTAAACTTTTTACTTTGTATTGGGCTGAGCACTGAAGAACTGATGCTTTCGAATTGCCGTGCTGGAGAAGACTTTTGAGAGTCCCTTGGACTGTAAGATCAAACCAGTCAATCCTAAAGGAAATCAACCTTTAGGATTAAATATTCTGATATTCATTGGAAGGACTGATGCTGAAGCTGAAGCTGCAATATTTTGGCCACCTGATGCAAAGAGCCAACTCATTAGAAAAGACCCTGATGCTGGGAAAGATTGAAGGCAGGAGGAAAAGCGAGCGACAGAGGTTGAGATGGTTGGATGACATCACTGATTCAATGGACATGAGTTTGAGCAAACTCTGGGAGATGGTAAAGGACACGGAAGCCTGGTTGCTGCAGTCATGGGGTCGCAAAGAGTTGGACACAACTTAGCCACTGAACACCAACAACATAGTGGATTAATAATGTTGTGATAATAATGTAATTAATAATGTTGTGATAGTTTCAGGTGAACGGTGAAGGGACTCAACCATACATATGCATGTATCCATTCTCCCCCAGACTACCCTCCCATCCAGGCTGTGCAAGGTGGATCCTTATCCACTGGACCACTAGGAAAGTCCTGGGAGGCTGTCTCTTGTTCACATCACACAGTTGGTGAAGGACAGAGCTCGGCTTCAAGTATAGGCATTTCTAAAGGAGATCAAACCAGTCAATCCTAAAGGAAATCAGTCCTGGATATTCATTGGAAGGACTGATGCCGAAGCTGAAGCTCCAGTACTATGGTCACCTGATGTGAAGAACTGACTCATTGGAAAAGACCCTGGTGCTGGGAAAGATAGAAGGCAGAAGGAAAAGGGGGTGACAGAGGATGAGATGGTTTGATGGCATCACCAACTCGATGGACATGGGTCTGAGCAAGCCCCAGGAGATGGTGATGGACAGGGAGGCCTAGCGTGCTGCCGTCCATGGAGTCGCAAAGAGTCAGACACGACAGAGCGACTAAACTGAACTCTATTCACCATGCTCTCCTTCCTGCCCTTTCTGCTGCCTTCCAAGGGGTACGTGCTCTGAGATGCAAGGATTGGAAGATTTTCATCTCAGTTTCTGTCTGGAGCGTCTTTTGACCTTCTGTACTTTTAGCCTTGAGTTGTTTCTTATTGTTTCATGTGTGTTTTTTCTCTTTTCCAGACAGTATGAGAGAAATTTTTCTTCTCTATAGCAACTGAAGTGTTGACTTTGACTATGAAAACTACAGAATTTATGATGTTTCCTTTTTCACCTTGCTTGCCAGGAAGCTTGAACTTTTGTCATATCGCTGCCTTCTCCTTTATATGGTTTGGATTTCTACCTTTAACATCCTTTTTTTCTTTTCATTCTTTTGGCTGCACTGTATGGTATCCGAGATCTTAGTTCCCAAAGGGATCAAACCCGTGCTTCCTGAAGTGGAAGTGTGAAGTCTTAACCACTGGACAGCCAGGGAAGTTCCTAACATCCTTGTTTTTTTAAAATGTATCTTTTGCTGTAAGCTCTTCCACTCTTGGGAGGAGCTTTATAAATAGATTTTAATTGAATGGAAAAGGGCAAATTGCAAATCACAAGTAAATAATTCAAATGAAACTGTGAACTTCAGGAAAGGGACTTGTTTTACTTATATCTGTCCCTCCCACTGTGTCTAGCACTGGCTCTGGCTCAGTGACTCTTGCATGGAAAGCTCAATTCAAAGACTGCCCCTGGAATAAAATTTAAAACTCTGCTCCATGAGGACTGACCCCTGCCCACTTCTTCCAACTCCTCCTTGTCCCTTGCTCACCTGGGATAACAATTGGATCATCTTTTAGATCTGCTCACAGGTGAAGTTCTCTCCTGCCTCAAGACACGAAGCTTTGCACATGCTTTTTTCCTCTGCCCAGAACTTCCCCCTCTCTCCCATCCTCTGTTTTCCTGGCCCTCCCTCTTTACCCTTGAAATTTCAGCTGTAAGTCAGTGTCTCAGAGAGATTTGTGATTATTATTTGATTCTTAACTTGCTAATTTTTCCTCTTCCCCGCTGGAACGTGAGTTGCAGGAGGCTGTAACTGTCTTTTTTGATCACTTCTACCCCCAGCATAGCGCATAGAACAGCATGTGAGAGGGGCTGAATGAATGAGAGAATGAAAACCATCAGGGTGCCCTGCAGTGTTCCTGAGAGCCGGGCTGGCCAGAGCCAGGAAGGAGGTGGCTATAGCTCAGCCTCAGCGCCCCAGGGATGTCCTAACTCAGAACTGTGAAGCCTCTCTAAGCATCATCTTTGCACCCCAGACCCCCAGACCCTTGCCAGGGAGAACTGTCCCCTCCCTTCTTCTTGCTCTTCTGTGCCCTGTGCAGCCCTCTGTGAAGTTTCCTGTGACTCTGCGTGCATTTGCGTGCATTTGTGTGTGTAGGTGATGGAGGTGGGGCAGAGCGGTGGGTGCCAATGAGGACTCTGGATGCAGAGACCCCTATGTCTGAAGCCCGGCTCTGCCACCTCCTAAGTACACCCTGGAGGCGTGGCTACGTTTCTTGAGTTCACTTGAATAGGCAGTGCTCTATAGCTGTTGTCATGCACCAGACATTGTTCTAACGCCTCCCTTCCTCCTTTTTACATTTTTTTTTCTCACAAAACAAAATGTTTTTTATTTGGTCCACCAGAGCCTGAGTCTGGAGACACCAGAGGAGAATCATCCTACAGGGTCGGTATTGACAATTGATGAAATCGGCTCTGTGTCGGAAGAACTGCTGTGTGTACAGGCTTAAAAATACAGCTCAGAGTCCAAGGAGGAACATAGAGGGTGCCCAAGGATTCCTCCTGGACTCTGCTCCTCCCAGCAGAGATCAGGTGGTACTAAGGACAAACCACTTCACCAAACACAGGACTGGGCCTGGGCCCACCTGACCTGCTGCCCCAACCTCAGCCCAGTGTGTGGCTTCCATCCTAACTGGCGCTCCAGGAATTGCAGTGTTCTTCCTCACCCTGTTAGAGCCCGTGGTAGCCAGGCACCTGGCTCCTGGGACACTGCTGGGACACTAGGGATCCCTGCTTGCCTCAAGAGAGCTTGGGGGGAGATGGGATCTCAGGGAAAACTGGGAAAAAAGCTTTTGACCTCATGCCCCACAAAGAGGGTGGTTCCTGCTCACCCCAGAGTCCTGGCCTGACCCCTCAAAGGGGTAGCCTCTGCTTTCATCCTGGGTTCCTGGCCTCTCACCCCCCAAAACTGAGGGGGCACAGTTCTGGCCTCTGAACCACCCAGATTTGGTTGTGTGAATGGAGCACTTGGCTGCAGGAGGCCTCAGGCCCATGGGGAAAGCAGCCCGTTGTGTGGCCATTGGAAGTTAAGCTAGAGTGGGCTGGTCAGAGGCTCTGGAACACAGCCCCTCTATTACTCTTATTTCATTAACTCCACGTAACAACCTTATGCGTTGGGTTCCATTATTATTGTTTCCCTTTTGCAGATCAGGAAACAGGCATGGAGACCTTGCCCCAATAAATGGCCTGAGCCTGGATGGGATCCTGGGAGTGTGACTCCAGAGCTCATCCTCTTAAACGCCAGAACTTTCTGCCTCTCTGAGCCTCAGTTTCCATGTCTGTAAAGGGAATGATAATACTTGCTTGCTGTTTTTGTTCAGTCGCTCAGTCGTGTCCAACTCTTTGCGGCCCCATGGACTGTAGCATGCCACGCTTCACTATCCTTCACCATCTTCTGGAGTTTGTTTAAACTCATGTCCACTGAGTCAGTGATGCCATCCAACCATCTCGTCCTCTGTCATCCCCTTCTCCTCCTGCCTTCAATCTTTCCCAGCATCAGGATATTTTCTAACGTGTCGGCTCCTCACATCAGGTGGCCAAAGTATTGTTAAGCTGTAATAAAATGTGATTTGCTAGTGCCTGGCACGGTGTTGTTGTTATTTAGTTGCTAAGTTGTGTCTAACTTTTTTGTGACCCCCATGGACTATAGCCCACCAGGTTTCTCTGGCCATGGAATTTCCCAGGCAAGAATACTGGAGTGGATTGTCATTTCCTTCTCCAGGGGATCCTCCCGATCCAGGGATTAAACCCATATCTCCTGTATTACAGGCAGGTTCTTTACCACTGAGCCATCAGGAAAACCCACCTGGCACCTTGTAGACACCCCCACGTTCCAGTTTGCTGTGGCAAGACAGACAATCAGGAGGCTGGCCAAAGAGGGCATCAAAGGTTTTTCTATGATGGCATTGAAGATTTTGAGTGAGAGAGGGACATAAAGAAACAATGATATAGCCTGTGGGATCCTGAACTGTGTAAGGGTCAGGAGGCCATCCCAGACTTCTGACTTGAATGGAATAGGAAAAAAGGTTCTCCTTTTCCCCCTCATGTCAGACATTCTTGTTCTTGTTGGACTCATCGAAGAGGGCTGCCTCAGAGAGCCCATCTGAGGACCTCTTTCTTTCTCTGGTTTGAGCAGTCGAGGTGGAGAGAGGTGTCTGGGGCGACCTTCCTGTTTGCTTCTCATTTCCTTTGGGGTCCTTTTCATAGCCGTGTGGGTGCGGTGAGCCAGACTGGTAACTCAGCGGGAGATAGAGGAGGGAGGGAAAGCGAGGGGGAGACGGGGAAGGAGGGCCAGAGCAAGAGAGAAGGTGAGAGGGAGGCCAAGAGAGAGAGAGCTTGAGAGAGAGAGAGAAGAGGAAAGCTGGGCTTATTGCTTCAGGGATGGGTCCTCCTGGTGACAGAAAGGGGCCATCTCACCTAGTAGGGTGCTCCCTGGTCCCAAGTGACGCTCTGAGCCTGTGCACCCATGCCCATACACACACGCTCTGTGAGTCCACACAGGGGCAGGCTTTTGTGACATCATATACCTACCTGCCTGCTTCCCTGTGCCCATAGATGCACAGCTGGGCTGCGAGTGTGTGCAGGTTAGGTCCGTGGAGAAATGCGTGCGGCGGGCAGCACATCTCACTGGAGCACCGGCTGCTCTGTGTGCCTGCCCTGTGTTAGCTCACCCCGCTTGCCACGCCTTGGTGCAAGCCTCTGTTTTCCTGTCCACGGTCCTGTCTCTACTGAGTGCTTCCCACAAGGAAGTCTGTGTCTTGGTCATGTCTGTACACTTGAGACCAAGGCCAAGACCTGCCGGAGCAGGTGTGGTTAAAAAAAGGCAACAGACTAAATGGATATGTTTGTGTGAGTGGATCTGATTCCGTAAGTGTGAGTGTTTGTGTGTGCGCTCGTGTGTGCTCATACAGGCCTGCACATAAGAATATGTACATACATACATGCTCATAGGCACGCACACTGTCAGGGCTATGAATGTGCCTCAGAGGTGTGCTTGAGTGAACTTATAAACACACATCATGGCTACAGCTTTATGCAGTGGTAAACTGATGTTTGACAATCAGCTCTCCATTTTAAAAAGTTGCCTGGTTTGTATTGATAGCGTCTGCCCGTTCCTGTGCTGTAAATACTCCCAGCACAGCCAGTCTCAGGGTGCCAGTGAGGTGTCAGTGAACACAGAGCAGAGAGGAGATGCACATGATGGGTGCCTGAGCCTGTAGGAGGTAGCCCTGGCATGCACCGGGAATTTCCATCTGTGACAGCGTGAAGGGGAGGGAAAGGAAGGGCCCAGTTCCTCTGGCCTGGACTGGGAGGAGTCCCTGCAACCTGGCCCACAGACAGCTTCTTTCCAGAGCCTGTGTGCCGGGGACTGGGGCAGTCTTTGGCTACTAGGCAGCTCCCTCAGCATCGGCTTGGAAGCCCGTCCAAACTGCTGCTCCTTGTGAGGCAGGTCTAGACGCCCTCGGAGACAGCAGCTTTCTCTCACCCCCGCAGACACTTTCAGGGCTTTTGGAGTTTGGTGAGCTCAGCACTTCTACAGGGAGGGTTCTCTAAGCTTGGAGTATGAGTGGAGAAGGGAGAAGAAAAGATTCAAGCATCCATCAGAAGGGGTAGCTGAGATGACCTCCCTGCTGGTCAAGTGGTTAAGACTCTGAGCTCCCAATGCAGGGGACACAGGTTTGATACCTGCTTGGGGAACTAAGATCCTGCGTGCTGCAGGATGTGATCTAAAAAACTAATAAATACTCTTGTTTTTATTTTTTAAAACAGGAACTGTTGACTGGGGATGTCAGAAGTCAGGGTCTAGGGCAGGCAGCCTGCTTGAGGCCAATTCACTCCGCAGGTCTGGTTTGGAAATTGCTGGCTTTCTCTAGACTGTAAAATGCCTTTCCTCCCCACCCAGGGGATAGGTCTTCTGAGCTATATGGCCTCTTACCTGCCCCCTCATCCCCCCAGCCCCTGCCCTGCCTGGATTCAGAGCCCTTGTATTGGACCATGAGATCTTATTCAAAAGCCAGAGAGAGGCTGAGCTGCCCCTAGACCTGGGTATGAGGGGTGCGGGGTGTTAGGGGACCTTGCTCTGGCCCTCCTCCCCCCGGCCCCTCCCATGGTGGGGAAGAGTCCACAGACCAAGGCCATGTGCTCACCCTGAGCCCGCACCTCTCTTGCAGCCCTCTCTCTCTGGTGCCTGCTTTTTAGCATTTCTATCCAAAGGCTCCTGAGTCAGCATCCACGGTTGGCCACCATCTGTCTTAAGGTAAAACTGGCCTGAGCAGTGGCCAAGGAGTCGATGTTTCAGGCAACTGTGGCTGGAACTTGGATGGGCAGGCTGGGCTGGGCACCCCCTTTGTGGGAGAGGCCCTGGGCATGCTAAGTGGAGCTCGAGATTGGAAGGGAAGGGAGGGGGGAGGGCAGGGGGCTCAGAGCCAGGGTGAGCTTGCCCTGTACCACTTTGGGGAGCAGAATTCAAAGGAGGTTTAGGATTCTAAATTCAATCTTTGTATTTTAGGTCATTGTGAAGATTGACTTGTCAGGATAGAAGGATAGAACATATTTTAAAGTTAGTCTGATTTGTAGCTGTTAAATATTTGGACTGACAGTATGGAGGCCATTCGTACTCCTGCCCTAGGACCAGTGAATGTCAGGGGTGAGCTTGGAGGAGGGGATGCTTGAGATGGGTGGGAAGCTTGGCAGCCAGGCCCAAGGGGAGTCAAGAGTGTTGACCAGTTCTTAAGGGGAGTTTTCCGGGGCCCCAGGCTATGGGGCTGCCTTTCTCTTAAGTCTGTGTGACTCAGAGGACCTCTGCATGCCGTCTCTTTTCTCTTGAGCCCTAAGAAGAGCTGGACAATGACCAAGCTTCCTCCCTGGTGTCTCAGACAGCGTCTTGCCTCTCAGAGACCCTACCTCCTGAAGCTCATGAAGAAGTCCTGGTCTATGTCCAAACTGGGGATTTGATGTCTGAAACTCTCCCTGGTCCCCATCACTGTTCGTTGTTTTAATGGTTTCTTTTTCTTTTATTTTTCGGTCATGCTGAGTGTCATGCAGGATCTTAGTTCTCCAACCAGAGATTGAATCCAAGTCTCCTGCCCTGGGAGTGCAGAGTCTTAGCCACTGGACTGCCAGGGAAGATCCTGTTAGAGCTGTCTCTAGGCTGACCTGGTGACCCCTTATAGATCACCCTTCTGGCTCGCCACATGAAAATATTAAGATGACCAGGCTAGTGAATCCCAGCCATTATAATGAAAGAAACTACCATGTTTTTTTTTTTTTTCTTTCTGGTCTGCCACTGTCGATGTTAGTAGGACAGAATGAAACTTTTTTCTTTTTGGAGCAATGTATCATAATGTTTCATTTTAAACAAGCTTTGGTCAGCTTTTCTTTTTCCTGTTTTTCATGACATTTATTATTTTTCTGAGTCAAGGATAATAATTCAGTAAGGGTGGTGGTAGGAAGGTGGGCACAGGAAACCCCTGTAAGGAGGGGGAAGGGAAGAAGCATTTTAAAATTTGCCAACAGAAGAGGACTTTTTTGGTCTGTGTTTAAAATCTTGGTTTGATTTTGAAATACCTTCTTTCCATCCTGTTCCACACGGCAGTCTTTTTTAAGTCCAAATGAACTAAATGAAATGTATTTAATGCATTTGGAGAAACGCTTACATCCTTCCTTCAAATAATCGACCCTGGCAGTTTAACTAGAATAGAACCAGACATTGGTGGACTAGTTTTTGAGCTGCCTTCAAATGGGGCCTTTCTCTAATGTCAAGGGTCAAATTTTCCTGTTCGGTTAGCCTTGATAGGCTGAACATTTTGTTGCTGTTGTTGTTTAGTTATTGAGTTGTGACCAACTCTTTGTGACCCCATGGACTGCAGCCCACCAGACTCTTCTGTCCATTTTTGCCTATTCCAGGCAAGAATACTGGAGTAGGTTGCCCTTTCCTTCTCTAGGGGATCTTTCTGACAGAGGGATTGAAGCCACATCTCCTGCTCTGGCAGGTAGATTTCTATTGCTAAGCCACCTGGGAAGCCCCAGGCTGAATGTTTGTGTCCCCTGAAAAACGCAGGTATTGAAACCCTAACCCATGACATGATGGTATTGGGGGCAGAGCTTGGGGAAAATAATGAGGCTTAGATTAGGTCATGAGGGTGGGGCCCACATGATGTGATTAGTGTCCTTATAATGAAAGAAGACCAGAGGCTGTCTGTGCTGTGTGAAGACAGTGAGAAGGTGGCCGTCTGCAAGCAGGAAGATTGTGTTCATCAGGAACCGAATCTGCTGACACCTTGATTTTAGACTTTCTGGATTCCAGAACTGTGAGAAATAGTCATCCAGTTTATGGTATTTTGTTATACCAGCCTGAGAAGACTAAGACACATCTTGTCTTGCTTTTCGTATTAGGAGAGTCCCAGGTCCCCTTGCTAGACCTTCCCGACTTGTCTCCCAATTCACAATCCCCTCTGAAGAGCACCCCTGTAGAGGGGACCCTCTAAGTACACTGGCAGGGTCATGTCCATTCCGGGCTGCATACTTTCACAGGGAAAACTGAAACTCTGGAGTGATGTTGGGATGTTGATGGAGGCTGATTTATTCTAAAGCTGAAAACTCAAGGATGTTATGTTCACAGCCTTCCAATATCTGAGGGACTATTGTGCTGAAAAGGGAAGGGATTCATTCATTCCTGCTGGTCAATGGAAGAGGTGGATTGAAATGCATGTGGGGAGGAAACTTTTACCAATGAGCGTGGGCTGGGACTGCCTATGAAAGGGGTGGGCCTCCTGCTGCTGGAGGTGTGTAAATATCAGTAAAGGATCTTTAGGAGGAATCGCATGACCTGGGGAGTAGGGCTGTTCTACGGCATGGCTTCTGAGCCTCCTCTCCCTCAACTCAGGTCTGAGAATCTGAGTTCTAAGATTTCAGCTTTAGAATGATCTTAAATGGGATGCTAGGAGCTGGGAAAGCAATGAAAAAAATCCATTGACATGAAGACCAAGCTATAAAAAAAAATCTTTATTTCATGTACCAGGATTTTTTTTTTCTTTTTTTAGTTTTCAGCTTTTTAAAATTTTTTTCTGTTAACAGTCTGAAAAAAAAAGGACCCACCAAGAAAATAAAATGGAGGTTGATATCTTGAACTGGTTTGAGCTGGACATGAGCAATTGTCCACCCTGGCAAGTGGTGCCTTCACGGTCCTGAACCCAGCTCCTTCCCTCCAGGCCCCCTAGCCCTTTCACCTTATACCTGGATGGCCTTCTTCAAGGGGACCCAGGCCCCAGGCCTCATGGCCCAGGAAAAAGTGCTGATTGCTATCCCAGACACTCTGCCAGGACTCAGAGAACTGAGGTCAAGTTTCCTCTTTGGACAGTGCCCGCTTGTTTGCTGTTTTCTTGGGGCTTCTTCCTTATCTCTCCTACTTGATCCTTTCAGGTTTGGAATCTGGGGGGGCAGTGGGCAAGGTTGAGGTGGGAAGGGAGCGATTATGACTTCTGCTCAGACTGAGAAATACTGGGTGGCCCCCACACCTGGCCTTGGCTGCCATGACTCTGTCCTGGGGCCCCCATGGCCTCCAGGGAACTTCCAGGTTGGTGGGCAGATGTTCTGTCTTGTGGCTTAGGCTGGGTTCCAGCTGCTATTGATCTGAGAAAAGAGCTTTCCTTCCCCAGACAAAGGACGGGAAGGGTAGCTGGGAGTGGGCAAGCCCCTGAAGCTTTTCCAGCCGCTCCCCCAACCCCCCAGAGCTCAACTTAAGAGAAGGCCAGGCCAATGTCCAGAAAGAGACGAACCAAGCCATGCTGATGGGGGCAGCAGGGAACCCTGCCTTCAGCACAGTTACTGGCAGGCTGGGCTGAAATTCGAGCTTGGGAAAGCGATTGGTTTTCTTTCCTTCTGAACGGGCCTTCCTGCTCTGGGGAGAAAGGGGAGCAACATGGGACACCCTCAAAATTTAGTCTGTGTCTAAGGTTAGCTTTGGGGTTGTTCCACACGCTGAGACTAACTGTGTAAAGCTCTGTTCTCCATCTCTCAGCCTTCACCTGTCCCAGCAAACCTCAGGGGAACCTCCTTTCCCCTGACCCCCAAACACTATGGGGGAAGCCTGGTGGCTGATCTTCCTCCAAGGAAGTCCCCTCTGCTCTCTGTGACTGGATTATGGAAGTCAAGAAAGGGGACACAAAACCAAGAGTGGCTTTGGGGCCCTCTGGGACCTTTCCCTCTCTGTCTGAATGGCAGAATACATTTGCTCATGTGTGTATTTTTGCTTTGACATTGGATGTAGGGGCAGGGGGTTGGGAGCACAGTGAGGAGGCATATGGTGTGTGTGTGTGTGTGTGGCTGAGCATCTGAGTGGCTGACTGACAGTTTGGGAATGTCTGGGGGCTGGATGGCAGCCATCTGGTCATCCCTTGGCATCCTCCTCTGGACAGGTGGCAGATCTTAAGAGTCATGGACACCAAGCTTGAGAATGTGCCTTTAGAGCTCATCTGGGCCAATCCACATGTTTACACAGGGAGAAACTGAGGCCCAGGGAGGCCTCGAAGCCAGGGATTCCAGAATCCAAAGCAGGATTCCAGACTAGTGTCCTTTCCATGCATGCGGACTGTGTGAGTGTGTGTTGTGTGTTGTGTGTGTGTGTGTGGTGTGGTGAGAGAGTGTGCATGAACAAAAAGGCCAATATGGAGCTGTGTCGTCAATGGCTTTGGAGGGCATGAGCCAGTCTTCTCTGAATCCTGCTTCTGCTTGGGGAATGGGATGGAAGGGTTTGGACTGAGTGTGTGTCCCCATGAGTGATTCCACTGCTGGGCTTCGAGGACTGTGAGTGTGTGTGTGAGTGTGGGAATGGGCGTGCTATCTCCCTTGTGTGGAGCAGATTCTCAATGATGGGTCTCTCTTTTTCATATGAACAGCACTTTCCCGGAGGAAGGAAAGACATCTTTTGTCACAGCCCCTGTGGCTCCCTGGGGCCTCGCCCCTTCCCCTCCTGCTTGAAGCCCAGCTCTCATCTCTCACAACAGCTTGTTTGTTTTTTAAAATGGATTTGTATGTTTTTTTTCTGTTTTCTCTTTACAAGTTCCCTGCTAAATTTTAAGTCCCCCACCCCACCCCATTTTTTTTGTGTGTTTTCACAGTTTAAAGCTGGAAAAGAATTAAAAGAAAAATACTATCTGATTTTCTTGCAAGTAAATCCACTTATTATATATTTACATTTATTTATAGTCTGTGGTTTTTTTATTAAAAAAAAATCACCACTTGTTTTTCCTTTTTCTTTTGTAAAAAGAAACCTTTTTGCAGTGTCGTTGTTGGACCCGCTGGGCCCTGAGGGGGCTTCAGTGAGTCCAAGGACCCCCAAAGGGTCAGTGAGCCCCCTTCCCAAGGGGTTGGGGGCTGATGAGTCTGGGGGTCCACCATCGCCCCAGGGTCATCGCGTGGCCCTGAGGTGAGGGGTGAGGAGGGAGAGATGCTTTATATCCCCCCGGGGGGTGGGCATCTCCTGCCCCCAAGGACAGGAGCTTGGGGTGGTGACCCCAAGAGGCTCACCCTGAGGATTCCGGGGTTTTCCGGGCATCTCAGCAAACCACTAGCAGCCATCCCCTCTCCTTCCCTTCCCTCAAGGCCTAGGAAGTCATCACAGTGGGTTAAGGACCATAAGGACTGGGAACCCCAGGGCTGGGCAAGCCCCAGATGCACCCCCCTCCAGGCACCTTTCGGACAGGAGGGACCAAGGACTCTTGGGTCACCTGGAGGCCTACAATTGCCCCATCAATGCTGGGTGGAGCCGGCTAGCAAGCCACCGAGCTTGCCCAGCGTTCCTGGGGCACCCATCCTGAGGCTCCAGGGACCTGGCAGTGACCAAGAGGCTAACCTGGCCCCGGGGCCCCTGAGTCTCCACCTCCCCCACTCTCCCAGGGAGGCGGAGCCCGCTTGGGGTTAAAGGGAACAGAAAAGTAACTCTCCCTGCGTTAAAAAAAAGTAACATAAACCCCTGATAAATGCAAAGAACTTTTCCCTTCCTTTCTGCTCCTTGTCATTTTTTTTTTTTGCTTTAATATTATCTTGGTTCCCTTGTATGTTTTCATTTAAATTGGTTTTTATTAAATGTTAAAATAATGGTACATGGGAAATCATGCATTTTCATTTAGATTTATTTTCTATTTTTAGTTTTTATCCTCTCTTGCTTTTTTTTTTAAAGTTTGTTTTTCCTTCCCTCGTTTATATTTTTGCACATTTATTGTTTTGCCTCTTTGTTCCTCTTATATGTTGTTCTTTTTTTTTTTTAATTTACTTGTTATGTTTTTCTCTTTTTTTGTTTTTTTGTTTTTGTTTTTTGTTTGTTTTGCTTTTGGAAGGTTTGTCCCCCCGGTGTGGTTTGGCGTCCCCCCCAGCCTCCCTTCACCCCCGGGCCCATCCCGCGGGCCGCGCCCCTCCTCCCGGCTCTGGGCGGCGCTGGCGAGGCCGCGTGGGCTTCACACGGGGGTGGTCCTGCGGTTGGCTGTGTTGGAGTGGAGAGAGTCTTTGTTCTCCTTCTGGATACAGTTGTGAACTTGGAGGAAGCTGTTATCCCTGTCGGAGTTATAGGTGGCGGTGGGCGTGGTGGCGGCCTTCAGGGGGTCCCTGCTGAGGGTGTACATGGAGATCTCCGTGGACGGCAAGGTGTTGAAGCCCTTGATGCCCACGGGGGAGGCGTCCCTGGAGTGTGAGGGCTCGGTGGAGCGCGAGCTGGAGCGGCTGCGGCGCTGGTAGCGGTAGCGATAACTGGGGATGCGGGTGATGGCGGAGGCCTGGAGGTAGTCCGTGGCGCGGGCAGTGGCCCGCAGCTGTTTGTGCCGGTCGATAAACATGTGCACGGCCAGCACCCCGACCATCTCGGCGATGATGAAGGACAGGGCCCCGAAGTAGAAGGACCAGCCGTAGGAGTAACTGTTCTTTTTGGAGTCGCTCTTGGAGGGGTCTCCGGCATTGGCAGATATGTACACTATAATGCCAATGATGTTACTCAGACCTGCAGGCGGGATGGGCGTGGAGAGGAGGCAGGGTGGAGCGGAAAGCAGAAACAATGATGGTTAGTATCCAAGGAGGATGCCAGGCCCTGGGCAGGATGGTGGGAGGGGGACACCTGGATGTGCTTTCCCTGGTCCAGCGTTTTTGTGGAGAATGGATGGGCTGGTATATTGGGAAGTTGCAAGCATCACCTTACTATCCTATCATTCTGTTTGGAGAGAGCCAGAAAGGGAAGAGCTAAAGGAATCACAGATATGGGAAGAAGGGAGAGAACAGCGGGGCATTCTATAATATACTGAGTAATAATAATATTACTTATTGAGCATTTACTACCTGCTTTCACAGCTGAGTGCTTTGCAAAGGGTTTGCAGATGAGAAAACGGATTGCAGAGAGGTTAAGTAAGTTGCTTAAGGCTGAACTGGGATTTGAAGCTGCTGTAGCAGGGGGTTAGGGCTTCCCTGGTGGCTCAGTTTTAAAGAATCTGCCTGCCAATGCCTGCCACTGCAGTTCAATCCCTGGGTCAGGAAGATCCCTTGGAGAAGGAAATGGCAACCCACTCCAGTATTCTTGCCTGGAAAATCCCATGGACAGAGGAGCCTGATGGGCTACAGTCCATGGGGTATGAAAGAGTCAGACACGACTTAGAGTCTGAATAAGAACCAGAAGCAAGGGGTTAAGTCTGGCTCCTGGAGCCAGATTGCCTATATGCAAAGCCTTCGGCAAGGTAACCATCATCTGAGTTTCCATATCTGTGAAGTGGATATAATAATAGTGCTTACTTCTTTTAGGTCAGGGGGAAGATTAATATATATGAATACGTGTGAGTTACTACCACATGTGAGTTAATACACATGAAAGCTGTTAAGAGTCTGCATGTGGTAAGTGCTGCTTAAATGTTAGTTGTTCTTATTAAATGGCTCATGCTACAACCCATGGTCTTCTTCTGGCATCTGAAGCCAGCGTGACTTGTCATGTAGCTGTGCTGAGAAATGTGATTTTGAGTGCCTGCCTGCTCCCACCTGGGTAGGACAGTGAGGGAAGAGGGCAATGATGATAGACCCAGCATCCTGCGAGGATCTTGGGAACAGGGTCTTCTTTCAGGAGGTGGGAGAAAGAAGAGTCACTGGGCTGAAGGTCAGGGTGTGGGGGCAATCCCAGTGGACTCAGTGGAGGGCTCAGGCCTGGCTATGGCACGGGAGCCCAGTACAGCCTGCCTTCTGTGTGACTTGACTCGTTGGAAGGTCCAGAAATCCCTCTCCTCTCTCCCCTCCTTTCTCTGCCAGGCCCCTCCAATCACCAGGCCCCCCAACCTCAGCCTCCTCCCTGTTGGTGGGTCTGGCCTTGGGCCGCCTGGTGCAGCAGCTCTTACCTGCAGACACGAAGAAGATGCCGGCACTCAGAATGATGTTGTGTCGAGTCTTATAGAACTCACTGGCTGCGATGCAGAGTCCGCCCATGAAGAGCAGAATCACACTCAGGATCGGGAAGATGCTCGAGGCCCTCACAGCCCCTGGAGAACACAGTGGGTGGGGAGAGAGAATGCCATGGCTGTGAGATGAGGGGTGGTGTGCCAAAGGGAGGAGAGGGAGGAGCTCACAGGAGCGGGGGGCTGGGTGAGTTTTATGGACTCAGGACCAGAGTGGAGGTTGCTTAGCAATACTAGGGAGGGAGAGAGAGGAAGCACGCCACTGCTCAATTCACAGGGGCTCCCTGCTTCTTCAAGGATCAAACCCCAGCACTTCATTAGATCCACGTGGCCCTGTGAGACTTGATCTCTCCCCAGCCCCACCTTCCCTTCTGTCCACAACAAACTTCCCATGACATATTAGTGCACGTTTCTGACTTTTGCTGTACTGAGCTTTCTTCCTAGAATGTCTTTCTTGCTCTTTTTCACTCAGCCAACTTCTATTCATCCATCAAAACCCAGCTCAAAGTCCCCTCCTCCATGATGCCATTCCTGATTTCTTTAGGCAAACTTATTAGCTTTCTCCTCGGCACTTTGGGGCACTTGGGGCACAGAGAAAGGCAGTGTGTTACAGTGGTTAGAGCTGGGTGGTTGGAGAAGGAAATGGCAACCCACTCCAGTGTTCTTGCCTGGAGAATCCCAGGGACGGGGGAGCCTGGTGGACTGCCGTCTATGGGGTCACACAGAGTCGGACACGACTGAAGTGACTTAGCAGCAGCAGCAGCAGCAGCAGCTGTATAAGTTTGGGTAAGTCATCTCATCTCTTCATGTCTCAATTTCCTCACCTGTAAAATGGGTGTGGTGATAGTTCCTGCCTCTTAACATTATTATGAGGACCAAATGGGTTAATTCTGATAATGTACTTAAGATAGGTCTCTGAAGCCAAATAGTAAACATTTGCTCAGATAGTTATTATAGTAAATAGTTGTTTATATATATGCATCCACCATAGGTCATGGTATCCCATGAGAGAGAGGATTGTAGCTGTTTTTTTTTTTTTTTTTTTAGTTCTCTCTCTCTATTCTTTCTGTCCTCAACACCTAATTCAAAGCCAGAGATACAGAAAGCCCCTGATACAAGCTCGCCTTGTGAATCAGTGTGGAGAAGTGGTCCAGAAAGAGGAAGAAACTGACACATTGCAAAGAAAACAGAAGAGAATAAAAGCAAAAAGCAAATTAAAAAAAACTTTCAGGATAAGTTAAGAAGGAAGGATGAACAAACAGGCTGGAGAAGAAAAGAATATTTTAATGAATATTTTACCCTAGCATGGAGGAGGATGAGAGAGAGGCACAGATGGCTGGGGCAGGGGAGGGAAGGTGGTTGGGGATATATGAGGGGGACTGTGTCTGAAAGATGCCCCAGAGGTGTGGAGTCTTTGGCAGTGTATCTGGAAAGTAAAATATTTTTTCTATCCAGATTCAAATTGGCAGAGAATGACCTCAGGATCTCTGACTCCATGTCCTGGCCTGTGTGGACCAGGCAGGAGGCAGAGGTGTCTGGTGGCTAGGATAAGGAAAAGGATGCCTTCCTGACACGTTGGGGTGGCTTGAATGGCAACCTAGGAAGTTAAGTCCTTTTAGACTGAGAACCCTTTAGCCCTTTAGCTCTGCCCAGAGGGTGGTTGGGGGGTGTATGCTTTGGAGGGGAAGTACCTGCCCTACTAGGCTATCCCTGTTCCTTCTGGTGGCAGCATGACCACAAAGGATCTGTGAAGGAGAGAATTTTTCTATATAGAACTTGAGGAATTTTTCTAAGAAAGAGTTTTAGGCCATTTACTGTGACGTGTGATGTAAAACCCTTCTTTTTTCGGTGGATCTTCAGTCTACACTGCTCGTGATGCTATTGAATGACTGAATTATTTTGTGGGGACTTTAAGAAGTGGGGAGTTCTGTATCGCAAGTTGGGGGCACCTGAGCTGCTCATTTTGGAGCAGGGGCAAGAGGGTGAGGGGCAGCTGGGTTTCTCTGCAGTCTAGTAGCCCTCTCCCCCAGCGGGCAAGGACTGGGCTGCCTCCTCTCCATACCTGAGTGGATGCTTTCTTCCTGCAGGTCTTTTCTGAGATGATATCTCTATCCCCAGTTGGATTGACACCCCCCACCCCCACCAAACAGGAACGCATGCCCAGATGCACCCATTCACAGCTACCTGAAGGCCCATCTCCATAAGTACATGAGGATGATGGGACGACATTGAAGACCCAGCTCACAAGAGGTAGGAAGGATTAAACAACCACACTGCGTTGGGTCTGACATACATGGTACAATTTAATCCTCATAATACCTCTGCAGTGTGTATTTTTTGCCCCAATTTATAGATGAGAAAACTGAATTTCAGAGAGGTGATGTAGCTTGCTCAAAACCACCCAGTTAGTAAGTCAGGATTCAAGTCCAGATCAGTCCAACTTTTGGATCCCCTGGACTCTTCCTCTGGGGCTTTTAAAGAGCCCAGGAAGCATCCTGCAGGATCCAGAGATCTGGGTTCTGGTCCCAGTTCTGCCCCTCCTTGCTGTGTGGCTGAGGCAGGTACCTTGCCCCCTCTGGTCTCCCCATGTTTAACATGGGTGTGGACCATTAGATGATTTCTAATGCTTTTCCTTCTCTGTGGGGATATGATTTCTGACCAGCTGGAACCGGGGACGACAGTATAAAGAAAGAGAGGTTGGGGTGACTTCCAAGGGGAAGCAGCGGCTGCTCAGATGAGCAGGGTGGAGGAAGGTCTCTGGCCTTCTCCCTGCAAGGAAGCAGGCTCGTCCTGCCCGCGGTGTGCTGCATTTGACAGGCCAGCTCTGCATCCTCAGAGCTCAGCCCTGGGCCTGATGTTTCCGGTTCAGCCAGTCTGCTGTGGGAGCCTGGACGCCCCAACTCAGCTTTCCTGCCAGCAGAGAGAGCACCAGCTGTGAAGAGAGATGAGATGCTGGGTATGTGTGCCTGCATATGTGTGTGCACATGTGCGCGCGCGCGTGCGCACGCGTGTGTGTGTGTGTGTGTACTGGGTTGGGGGAGTGGGCAGGCTGGAGGGAGATGTTTGCTGTGTTGCAGCCAATGTGGAGAAAACAGGACCACTTCACAAAGTAACAAAGCAGCAAGCAGGCAACAAACAGAAGCCTCTTTACTCCACCAGAGCCAACTCAGACACCAGCCTCCCTTGGAAGAGGCCTCTTTAACCAGAAGAAAGGTGATAGGGGCAGCTGGGAAACAGTACCAGCCTAGGAAGGCTGAAGTCCTCAGGACCTAGACCCAGGCTGGCAGAAAGCTGGTTTCGAGCTGGCAGGGACCCCCACATTGAAAAAGTCTTCTGAAGGAGGTCATTCTGGCTGGGCAATGTCACAGAGGGATTTTGGAGTTAGCCACACCTAAGTTCAGATCCTGGCTTTGCCACTTATAAATGTGACCTTGGGCAAGGGTCTTTACCTCTCTAGAGCCTCAGTTTCCTCGTCCTGTAAAACTGGAAGAGTCATAATAATCTCCTGTTCGTAGGAGCGTTGTAAGGCCTTGCTGCTCAAATGGCAGTCGAGTCCCAGCAGTGATGGCATCATGAGAGGAGCTTAGCAGAAATGCAGATTTTCAGGCCCTGCCCCATCTAATTCAACTGTACTGAATTATAGCTTAAATTTTGGATAAACAACAAGGTCTTACTGTAGAGCACAGGGATCTATATCTGATATCCTGTGATAAACCATAATGGAAAAGAATATGGGAAATTCTCTGGTTCTCTAGAGGTTAAGACTCAAGTGCTCTCACTGCCAGGGCCCAGGTTTGATCCCTGGTTGTCAGACTAAGATCCCATAAGCTGTACAGCATGGCCAAAAAAGAGAAAAGAACATGAAAAAGAATATACATGTAACTGAGTCACTTTGCTGTACAGATTAACAGTGTTGTAAATAAACTATACTTCAATAAAAATACATAAGAAAAGAATTCACATTTTAACAAGATCTTTGTAACAAGACTAGTATGTGTCTGAAAGTTTGAGACGTGCTATTGTAAGGACTAAATTGGATAATAACTGTTTTGTTTCTGATACTAGGAGGGCAGTAAAGGGTAGTGATTTCTGTTATTTTTAATGTCCTTTTTCTTTCATGCCAGACACAGTTTCCTTATGAATTATCCTGACTTCCTAGTATTCCTAGTATTCCTAAGGCTGTATTACTGTGTTAATAGTAATAACATTACTCAGTTCAGTTCAGTCGCTCAGTCGTGTCTGACTCTTTGCGACCCCACGAATCACAGCATGCCAGGCCTCCCTGTCCATCACCAACTCCTGGAGTCTACCCAAAACCATGTCCATCGAGTAGGTGATGCCATCCAACCATCTCTTCCTTTGTCGTCCCCTTCTCCTCCTGCCATCAGTCTTTCCCAGTATCACGGTCTTTTCAAATGAGTCAGCTCTTCGCATCAGGTGGCCAAAGTACTGGAGTTTCAGCTTCAACACCAGTCTTTCCAATGAACACTCAGGACTGATCTCCTCTAGGATGGACTGGTTGGATCTCCTTGCAGTCCAATGGACTCTCAAGAGTCTTCTCCAAAACCACAGTTCAAAAGCATCAATTCTTCAGCACTCAGCTTTCTTTATAGTCCAACTCTCACATCCATACATGACCCCGGGAAAAACCATAGCCTTGACTAGATGGACCTTTGTTGACAAAGTGATGTCTCTGCTTTTTAATATGTTGTCTAGGTTGGTCATAACTTTCCTTCCAAGGAGTAAGCATCTTTTAATTTCATGACTGCAGTCACCATCTGCAGCAATCTTGGAGCCCAGAAAAATAAAGTCAGCCACTGTTTCCACTGTTTCTCCATCTAATTGCTATGAAGTGATGGGACTGGATGCCATGATCTTAGTTTTCTGAATGTTGACCTTTAAGCCAACTTTTTTACTCTCCTCTTTCACTTTCATCAAGAGGCTCTTTAGCTCTTCTTCATTTTCTGCCATAAGGGTGGTGTCATCTGCATATCTGAGGTGATTGATATTTCTCCCAGCAATCTTGATTCCAGCTGGTGCTTCTTCCAGCCCAGCGTTCCTCATGATGTACTCTGCACATAAGTTAAATAATAAGCATGGTGACAATATACAGCCTTGATGTACTCCTTTTCCTATTTGGAACCAGTCTGTTGTTCCATGTCCAGTTCTAACTGTTGCTTCCTGACCTGCATACAGGTTTCTCAGGAGGCAGATCAGGTGGTCTGGTATTCCCATCTCTTTCAGAATTTTCCACAGCTTATTGTGATCCACACAGTCAAAGGCTTTGGCATAGTCAATAAAGCAGAAATAGATGTTTTTCTGGAATTCTCTTGCCTTTTCGATGATCCAGTGGATGTTGGCAATTCAATCTCTGGTTTCTCTGCCTTTTCTAAAACCAGCTTGAACATCTGGAAGTTCATGGTTCACGTATTGCTGAAGCCTGGCTTGGAGAATTTTTAGCATTACTTTACTAGCGTGTGAGATGAGTGCAATTGTGTGCAGTGGCTGCGACGGCGCATGAGCGCGGCCGAGAGGAGCTACCCTGCATCAGAGATAAGGAACAGCGGCTGTGCTTTGCTGGAGCAGCCATGAAGAGAGACCCCACGTCCAAGGTAAGAGAAACCCAAGTAAGACAGTAGGCACTGAGAGAGGGCATCAGAGGGCAGACAGACTGAAACCACAATCACAGACAGCTAGCCAGTCTGATCACACAGACCACAGCCTTGTGTAACTCGATGAAACTAAGCCATGCTGTGTGGGGCCACCCAAGACGGCCAGGTCGTGGTGGAGAGGTCTGACAGAATGTGGTCCACTGGAGAAGGGAATAGCAAACCACTTCAGTATTCTTGCCTTGAGAACCCCATGAACAGTATCAAAAACCAAAAAGATAGGACATTGAAAGATGAACTCCCCAGGTCGGTAGGTGCCCAATATGCTACTGGAGATCAGTGGAGAAATAACTCCAGAAAGAATGAAGGGATGGAGTCAAAACAAAAACAATGCCCAGTTGTGGATGTGACTAGTGATGAAAGCAAGGTTCAATGCTGTAAAGAGCAATATTGCATAGGAACTTGGAATGTTAGGTCCATGAATCAAGGCAAATTGGAAGTGGTCAAACAGGAGATGACAAGAGTGAACGTCGACATTCTAGGAATCAGTGAACTAAAATGGACTGGAATGGGTGAATTTAACTCCGATGACCATTATATCTACTACTGTGGGCAGGAATCCCTTAGAAGAAATGGAGTAGCCATCGTAGTTAATAAAAGAGTCTGAAATGCAGTACTTGGATGCAATCTCAAAAACAACAGAATGATCTCTGTTCATTTCCAAGGCAAACCATTCAATATCACGGTAATCCAAGTCTATGCTCTGACCAGTAACACTGAAGAAGCTGAAATTGTACAGTTCTGTGAAGACCTACAAGACCTTCTAGAACTAACACCCAAAAAAGATGTCCCTTTCATGATAGGGGACTGGAATGCAAAAGTAGGAAGTCAAGAAATACCTGGAGTAACAGGCAAATTTGGCCTTGGAGTACAGAATGAAGCAGGGCAAAGGCTAATAGAGTTCTGCCAAGAGAAGGCACTGGTCATAGCAAACACCCTCTTCCAACAACACAAGAGAAGACTCCACACATGGAAATCACCAGATGGTCGACACCGAATTTGGATTGATTATATTCTTTGCAGCCAAAAATGGAGAAGCTCTATACAGTCAGCAAAAACAAGACTGGGAGCTGACTGTGGCTCGGATCATGAACTCCTTATTGCCAAATTCAGACTGAAATTGAAGAAAGTGGAGAAAACCACTAGACCATTCAGGTATGACCTAAATCAAATCCCTTATGACTATACAGTGGAAGTAAGAAATAGATTTAAGGGACTAGATCTGATAGATAGAGTGCCTGATGAACTCTGGATGGAGGTTTGTGACATTGTACGGGAGACAGGGACCAAGACCATCCCTAAGAAAAAGAAATACAAAAAAGCAAAATGGCTGTCTGAGGAGGCCGTACAAATAGTTGTGAAAAGAAGGGAAGCGAAAAGCAAAGTAGAAAAGGAAAGATATACCCATTTGAATGCAGAGTTCCAAAGAATAGCAAGGAGAGATAAGAAAGCCTTCCTCATGATCAAAGCAAAGAAATAGAGGAAAACAATAGAATGGGAAAGACTAGAGATCTCTTCAAGAAAATTAGAGATACCAAGGGAACATTTCATGCAAAGATGGGCTCAATAAAGGACAGAAATGGTAGGGACCTAACAGAAGCAGAAGATATTAAGAAGAGGTGGCAAGAATACACAGAAGAACTGTACAAAAAAGATCTTCATGACCCAGATAGTCACGATGGTGTGATCACTCACCTAGAGCCAGACATCCTGGAATGTGAAGTCAAGTGGACCTTAGGAAGCATCACACGAACAAAGCTAGTGAAGGTGATGGAATTCCAGTTGAGCTATTCCAAATCCTGAAAGATGATGCTGTGAAAGTGATGCACTCAATATGCCAGCAAATTTGGAAAACTCAGCAGTGGCCACAGGACTGGAAAAGTTCACTTTTCATTCCAGTCCCAAAGAAAGGCAATGCCAAAGAATAGCATTACTATTAATGCTAAAACTTATCATGAGGAGAAGAGAATATCTTATTTAGTCAATGCACAGGTATTTATCAATCTACGAGTATGCGTATGAAACTGCACAACACCATTTCTGGGGTTCTTCCTACATGCCAGGCCCCATACTACGTACTTCCCATGGGTGAACCCACTTAAACCTTCTACCAACCCCATGAAGTTATGAGTCTTGGTTGCATATTACAAATAATCTCCAGGTTTGGCAACATATTTCGGCAAAGGGACACATAGTCAAGGTTTCTGGCTTTGTAGCCATAAGGTCCCTGCTGCAACTACTCAACTCTGCCCTTGTAGCATGAGAATAGCCATCAGCAACATGTGAATCAATGAGTGTGGATGTGTTCCAATAAAACTTTATTTAGAAAAACAGTGGGCCAGATTTGGTCTGCCCATTACAATTTGGCCTGAGAACATAGTGCCCTGTCCTAGGGAAAAGCTGTGTGGTCCAGAGTGGAGGGATGTTTTTCTTTGACTGTGTGGCTGTCACCATGCTTGATTCCAGGCTGGACATAGAAGGTTTATGGGTGCAAAATCAGGCCTGGTCCATGCCTTCATTGGGTTTAAGTTCTCATGAAGGACATATGGCACAGATGAACATGTAATTAACAATTAGGATGAAGTGCTATGCAAGAAAATTACCCATCTGGCAACCATGAAGGCAAGTGGTAGGCTAATGTACTGCAAGGAGATCAAACCAGTCGATCCTCAAGGAAATCAGCCCTTCATTTTAAGGGCTGATGCTGAAGCTGAAACTCCAATACTTTGGCCACCTGATGTGAAGAACTGACTCCTTGGAAAAGACCCTGATGCTGGGAAAGATTGAGGGCAGGAGGAGAAGGGACAACAGAGGATAAGATGGCATCACCGACTCAACAGACAAGAGTTTGAGCAAGCTCTGGGAGTTGGTGATGGACAGGGAAGCCTGGCGTGCTGCAGTCCATGGGGTCGCAGAGAGTCGGACACGAGTGAACTGAACTGAGTGTCACCTGTAGATGGCTGATGCTGACTGAAGGATCAGTGTGTGCTGGGGACACATACACTGTGGACCTGTGTGAACCCTTAGTTCTCATTTACAATTCCATAATTACTGCCATCACACAGAGACTAAAACTGAGGCACAGAAGGATTAAGCCTTTTGTTCAAGCCCACTCAGGGAGGAAATGGAGGAGCTGGGTTTGTGAACCTAGGGAGTCTGACTCTAGGCTGTGCACCAGACCACTGCACCGTTGGTTCTCAGAGCATCCTCATAGCTCACATGGGCATTGGAGAGGGCTTTCCTGAGATTGATGGACAAGGGGAAGCTAAGTGGGCAGAATAGAGGCAGGGCATTCTAGGGAAAGGATGCAACATGAGCAAGGGCTGGAAGATGCATGGCTCGTCTGGGAACTTGAAAGGGCTGGTCACAGAGAGCTAGGGCAGGGCCTTGGGGAGCTCTAACGGAGCTGAAGCAACTGGGCCCAGGCCACCCGGGGACTCACAGGTAGACTTTAAAGTTCTTAAAGCTAGCAGGGCTGTCCCAATCTGATTTGGATTTTAATTAAAAATATTCTTTTTTGGCTACACCCCAGGGGATGTGGGATCCTACTTCCCCAACCAGAGAGCGAACCTGTGCCCCTAGCATTGGGAGCACAGGGTCTTAATCACTGGACTGCTAGGGAAGTCCTGATTTGCATTTTCAGAAGCAAATGAATTAAGAAGGGGTCCAGGGTTGCTATAGGGCACCAGGAGGAGGGCTGTTGCTCGCCACATAAGTGATGGTGGTGCTTGGACCAGGGCAGATACAAAGAGTCTAGCAGAGGAGGGTGCATTTGAGGGGTGTTTACCTCTTGAGAAACCTGTATGCAGGTCAGGAAGCAACAGTCAGAACTGGACATGGAACAACAGACTGGTTCCAAATAGGAAAAGGAGTATGTCAAGGCTGTATATTGTCACCCTGCTTATTTAACTTTTATGCAGAGTACATCATGAGGAACGCTGGGCTGGAGGAAGCACAAGCTGGAATCAAGATTGCTGGGAGAAATATCAATAACCTCAGATATGCAGATGACACCACCCTTATGGCAGAAAGTGAAGAGGAACTCAGAGGCCTCTTGATGAAAGTGAAAGAGGAGAGTGAAAAGTTTGGCTTGAAGCTCAACATTCAGAAAACGAAGATCATGGCATCTGGTCCCATCACTTCATGGGAAACAGATGGAAAAACAGTGGAAACAGTGTCAGACTTTATTTTTTTGGGCTCCAAAATCACTGCAGATGCTGACTGCAGCCATGAAATTAAAAGACGCTTACTCCTTGGAAGGAAAGTTATGACCAACCTAGATAGCATATTAAAAAGCAGAGACATTACTTTGCCAACCAAGGTCCGTCTAGTCAAGGCTATGGTTTTTCCCGTGGTCATGTATGGATGTGAGAGTTGGACTGTGAAGAAAGCTGATCACCAAAGAATTGATGCTTTTGAACTGTGGTGCTGGAGAAGACTCTTGAGAGTCCCTTGGACTGCAGGGAGATCCAACCAGTCCATTCTAAAGGAGATCAACCCTGGGTGTTCATTGGAAGGACTGATGCTAAAGCTGAAACTGCAATACTTTGGCCACCTCATGCGACGAGTTGACTCACTGGAAAAGAGTCTGATGCTGGGAGGGATTGGGGGTGGGAGGAGACGGGGACGACAGAGAATGAGATGGCTGGATGGCATCACCGACTCAATGGAGGTGAGTTTGAGTGAACTCCGGGAGTTGGTGATGGACAGGGAGGCCTGGCGTGCTGTGATTCATGGGGTCGCAAAGAGTTGGACACGACTGAGCGACTGAACTGAACTGAACTAGGAGGCGAAGTAAAGCTTGGTGATGAATGGATATGCGTGGAGAAGAGGGTGGCGTTGAGGATAACTTCTGGGTCTCAGGTTTGCTGGCTGGTTGGATAAAACCACTTATGGGGCTTGGAGAGGATCAAAGGGTAAGGAGGACAATCAAGGTTTGTTTGGGACACGTAAAGGCTGAGGTGCCCTGGGGACACGCATGGGGAGCATGGAGCGGGAGGCAGATGTGGAAGACTGGGGCACAGAGGCGCATGTAGGCTGAAGCTGAAAATGGGGAGTCAGACTCAGAGGTGAGCGCAGCAGAGCCTGAGCATGGAAGAGTAGGGGGTTTACCCTGAGGCTTGGGGAGCCCCAGTATCTAGTGACTGGCTTGGGAAGACCTTGGGCCTAACTCCAGGTGTCGCTGAGGCCTCCACTTCCTTGTCTGTAAAATGGGACTGAAAACTGGAAGTCTGTCTACCTTATAGGGTTCCTGCTAAGTCACTTCAGTAATGTCCGACTCTGTGTGACTCTATGGACTGTAGCCCACTGGGCTCCGTCTATGGAATTTTCCAGGCAAGAATACTGAGTGGGTTGCCATTTCCTCCTCTAGGGGATCTTCCCAACCCACGGGTCGAACCCTCCTCTCTTACATCGCCTGCAGTGGCAGGTGGGTTCTTTACCACTAGCACCACCTGGGAAGCCCCACCTTGCAGGATGACAGTAATTAAATTGGAAGAAGACTGTGGAAACTTTTGAAAATACAGAGCCTTCGGTAAACTAGGAACGGTGTATTATTGTTTTCTATGCTGGTGATGGAAATGAAGAGTGTCATAAGCACCCAGAAGGGAATATCATCTAGCCTTTCAGAGCGGGTAGGCTTAGCCATAAATCTCTCACTCGCTCTTTGGCCAAGTTCTGTAGACAGATCATCTCCAATCCAGTGCCCTGTGGGCCCGGCACCCATGGTGTCCTGCTGTGGTGGGCACGGCTGGAGGACGAGTAGATGGCTGCACTAGGAACTCGGGGACCCTGCTTCCAAGGGAGGGTGGAGGGAGGTGGCAGACCTCTGCCTAGTGCCCACTCTTTGCCTGGCTTGTCCTGAGGCCTGATTGTGGGTTTTCCCTTCTCTGGTTCTCAGGTCTGGCTCTGAATAGGTGGGACCAGATAACTTGCAAGGTTTCATCCATCCCTGGTGGTCCTGTGCCCCGCAGACCTCCAGCAGGGACCACTCAGCCAGGCTGGCCAGGTGCTGGTCGTGCCTTTCATCAAAATAGTCATCATGATCAGGTATGGGGAAGCCAGGGCTGCTTATTTTCTGGGCATGGCGTTAAACTCTTTATGCCTGTTATTCCCTTTGGAATTGGATGTGTTCTAACAGGACGCAGGTGTGCTGGGTTGGGTGGAGCTTCTGGGCCCTGGGGCATCTCTCGCCCTCTCCTCCTGCACGCTGGGCTGGATGAGGAGCCAGTGACTGTGAAAGGGGATGAGCTGCTGTAAAGGCAGGTGAGAGTGAGCGTGAGAGAGTGAGTGTGTGAGCAAGAGTGACAGGAGAGAGGAGGAGAGGAGGGAAGAGGCGGGGGTGGGGAGGGATGGAGGGAAAGCCGTTCAGAGCGGTGGTGAGGCTCCTGATGTGGACTGCGTGGGGTCCCATCCAGGACTCCCCTGGCCTCCCACTGGCTGTGTGGCCACTGTGTCTCAGTTTTCTCATCTGTATAATGGAGACACCAGCAGCACCTACTCCTTAGGGTTGTTGTGAGATGAATGAGGATAATGTTTGGTGTGTCAGGCCACATGTTCCATGAAAGTTTGCTGTATCTACTGACATAGGAAAGGAATTTCAGACCCCAGCGAGCTTCCTCTGCGAGGGCCACCTGTGCAGGTGCTGGATGCTTTCTGACTTTCTGTGGTCTCTGGGGTTGGTGATTGGCTCAGGAGAGACGGCCTGAGCGCATCCCATGTTGCCCCCACCCCACGAGGCTCAGTGGCCTCCTCTGCTGCAGGACACATCCAACTCCCTGGGCCACAATAAGGGGCAATGAGTCAATGCGTCTGAAGCCATGAGAACCATGTCTGGTACCCACAAGCACCAGGAAATGTTAGTTCTTACATGGCAGAGCATATTATTGGTGTTTCTCATGGGCCTAGGGTTACCTCAACTGATGTTTACTAAAGTACAGGTCGTGGAATCAGTGTGGTGAGGGTGGCATTGGGCACTTTAATAAACGAACCAGGACAGAACAGAAACTATCCCTGTGGGCAGAGGGTGCGAGGTGGAGGCGCTGATCATGAACAATTCTCTCTGGCTGCCTGGATGTGAGATAGTAGGAGCTCTAACTTAGATGTTCCTGACTGCAGGATGTGGTCACCCCACCGTGGTGACCTCTGGAGGGGACGTCCCTCTTGACAATTTTGCTGAAAAGGGCTGCAGTTCCCAGGCAGTGGACAGAACATGTGACCTGGATAACCAGGGAGGCAGGTGGCGTCCCAGGGCTTCCCAGGTGGTTCAGATGGTAAAGAATCTGCCTGCAATGCAGGAGACCCAGGTTCAATCCCTGGGTCGGGAAGATCCCCTGGAGGAGGAAATGGCAACCCACTCCAGTATTCTTGCCTGGAGAATCCCATGGACAGAGGAGTTTGGCAGGCTGCTCTTCACAGCTGAAGTGACTTAGAAGGCACCTTTTATGGTAGACGGAGTTCTGATTTTCAGTCCCATTTTACAGTCAAGAAAGTGGAGAATCCCATGGACAAAGGAGACCGGCGGGCTATAGTCAGTGGGGTCACAAAGAGTCAGACATGACTGAGTGACTGAACACGCACAGGTGGCGTCCCAGGAATTGTACTGGGCTGCAGCTGGTCACTGTCCCTCTCTGGGCCTCAGTGTCTTCCTCGTCTGTAAAATGGGAGAGTGGGGTTGGGTGACCCTCATGGCATGTCTACTTTCAGCATTTCTGAAGATGGAAGGCTGTCTCCCTGAACTTCGAAGCTCTAGGGGGCAAGGAGGGGCAGTGGACTTCCCTCAGCACGCCCCTGGGGTAGCTGGGGAGCCCAAACAAAGCACCACCCTAACCCTTGTCTCATAGTATCCTCAGAATTGCCCCTCACCCCCACCTGGGACTGGTATACATTGAGGTTCAGAGAAGCTGAGTATCTGGTCCAAGGTCACAGAGCAGAGCTCATCTTAAATTCAGACCCTTTCATTCCAAGTCCCAAGCTCAGGCCTTGACACCTGGTATCCCCCACAACTACGTGCCCTCCCCTCCCGTCCCCCACCCCCTGGCCCCTGGTCCTCAGGGCCTGGTGGGACTGGCAGAGGGAGATGGAGAAGGGGGAAGAGGGGAGAGTGCGGGCTTTTATGAGGCTGGGATGGGTGGCTTTGGCTCAGCTGGGGCCCCTCCAGCCTCATTCTGGGAAGAGGAGGAATGTGCTAGGCGGCTCTAGGGAGGGTGGTTCCTTGTATATTCATTCAGCAGATCTCTCCCGGGCCTGACTGAGGACAGGCCCTGCACTGGGTGGGGTGGGTGGGCCGTGGGTGGGAGCAAACCCTATTTGCAGCTGCTCCCTTCAGTGTCCTCAAGCTGTTTCATCATCCAGTGGGAAAGAAGACTCTGTGACAGAGTGGCCACCTCCCTGCAACCCTGCCTCCTCCACATTCCCGGCCTCAGAGAAGGGCTGTGCTGTCCACCGTCTCCAGGCGGGCCCTGAGACGTCGCCTGAGTCTTCCCTCTCTCACCTCCCCACTCCACCTGAGGCAGGAGGCCAGTGATTCCTGCCGGCTCAGAACTAGTCCCCCTTATCCACCTCCCTCACCTCCTCCCTGACCCGAGCCCCAGGTATTTCAAGCCTAGGTCATGGCTGTCATCTCTTACTGGTCTCCAGGAGAAGCGGATTAGTGCCATTAGCCTGGACCTCAGTCCCTTCTGCTCAGAACCTTCTCATGGTCTCATCTCAGAGTGAAGCTGAGGCCCCCAAGCCCTAGTCTGGCTTCCCATCCACAGCTCACACCCTCAGCCTCATTGTGTGGCCACCTCCCATCTCCTGGACACAACACACACACACATACACACACTCACACATACACTCACACATACACTCACACACACACTCAAACACACTCACACACTCTCACACACACTCACACACACACTCACTCACACACACACTCACAGACACCATGAAAAGGCCCATGTGCACACAAGCAGACACACGCATACATACAGGCACTTATATTCAGACTGACAGATGCTCAGATGCACAGACACGCAGGCATCAAAAGACACAGCACACAGCACACACTCATGCCCTTGGGCACAAGACAGACACGCAGACACAGCAACACACACTAAGAGTCATAGAAAGTCGCACCCTGGTCACCACCACTTCTGCTTCACCAGCTTGAGGTAAGGAGCCCTGGCAAGAAGAGAGAAGGCCAATGTTCTAAGGGCAGCTGGACTACACGATGATCTCCTACTGTTATCTAGTTTGTTTCACTTCTGTTTCATACTCAGTGCTCCCATTTCATTTCGTTTGTGTTTTCCAATTTCTTCATCTCTTCTTTTCTTTGATGTTCTTTTGCAAGCCTTTATCAAGCATAGTAGAAAAAACTTTTGTATACATATATAGAAATATAATATATATATTTTAGAAAACTTACAAATTTTTGCTTAACTAAAAAATTATGACATTTTGATTCCACTTGTTTGACTTATGTATGAACAGAATGCTAGATTTCTAATTAAAAAATAGATATGCAACAAACAAAAAAGGTTTACTGTATGGTACAGGGAACTATAGTCGATATCTTATAATAACCTATAATGGAAAATAATTTCAAAAATAATACATGTGTATATGTATAACTGAATCACTTTGTTGTGCACCTGAAACATTGTTAGTCAACTAGACTTCAATAAAATATATATAAATTTTTAAAAAAGAAGAAGAGAGAGAACTAAGGAGGTGCCACGCAGCAACCCAGCTGACAGCCCCATGGAGCTGCTTGGAAAAAACAGACTGGTCACCATGACTTTGTGGGTAAGTTAGTGATAGGTGGGCAAGGCCTGTATTAGCCTCACCTTCGTGGGGCCCGGAAGTCCAATGTCTCGGGATGCTGACCGGGATCAGCTAAGGCTGTCCCTCCTTGGACTCTGTGGCTGTGGAGAAGCTGGGGACCCCGTTGAACACCCGTGGAGACTGGGCAGTAAGAGCATTCATTCACTCACGCATTCATTTGTCCCATCAGATATTAATTCGGTGCTTTCCTTCTGCCCCGTCCTTCAAGAGGCATTGAACCTGCCTGAGGCTTGGTCTGCTGGCTTGAGAGCAAGTGAGTCCCAATTTCTCTGCCATTCCAGGAGATAAGCTCTGTGCTCCTGGCCCGTCATGCCTTCCTGGCATCCTCCGCCTCCCTCTCTGCTCCAGATCCTCCATCCAACTGGTGGCTCAAGGATGGCAGGGGTTACGCAGGCCGCCCTCACTGGCCACCTGTCCTCAGCTCCTTCCCTGGGGCTCCTCCTCTGCCTGGCCTCCGAGCTTTGAGGTCCTGGGGCTCAGATCCTGCACCTCTTCTCTCTCTCTACCGCTCTCTCGGTGCTGTCATCAAGTCTCATGGTGCTAAATATCGTCCCCATTCTGACCTCTCTCAGACTCCTGTCTCGGGCCAGGTCCCAGCCTGTGAGTCTCAGACTCCAGGTCACCTCTGCAGGGAGCCCGTGGGCCTCTTTAACTTATTGTGGCCGGTACTGAGCACCCATCCTTCCCATCCCAACCTGCTCCCTCCGTGGTCTCAAACCTTGGAGTCATCCTTTATCCTTTCCTGTCCTAGAAATCCACATGCAACCTTTCAGAAGAGCCTATATGCAGACCCTTGGGAACATTTTCAGGCTCTGACCCCTTCTCTCCTCCTACACTGCCACCACCTGCATTCAAGCTGCTGTCATCTCTTGTCTGGATGATTGATCGTAACAGGCTCCTTGCTTTTTGCTTGTTTCCTCCATCAGGGTGTAACTTTCATGAAGGCGCTGACTTTATTTTGTCCACCCTTGATGCTAAAGCTGAAACTGCAATACTTTGGCCACCTCATGCGACGAGTTGACTCACTGGAAAAGACTCTGATGCTAGGAAAGGTTGGGGGCAGGAGGAGAAGGGGACGACAGAGAATGAGATGGCTGGATGGCATCACCGACTCTGTGGACATGAGTTTGGGTGAACTCCGGGAGTCGGTGATGGACAGGGAGGCCTGGCGTGCTGTGATTCATGGGGTCGCGGAGAGTCGGACACGACTGAGCGACTGAACTGACTGAACTGAACTGAGTCCCCGTTCTATCAACAGTGCCCTATACATAGTGATAGTGAATATCTCCTGAGTGAATGAATGAGTGGACGAATGCTTCTAGAGTCCAAGTCTCTGCACTGGTGCCACCTTCTCTAGGGAACACTTCTGGAATGATGGCCTCCAGTCTGGGTTAGGCACCAGGCTTCCTCAGCACCCTGCATCACCTTCTGTCCCTGGTTGAGGCATCTAGGTTAGGTTCTTGGGCCTGTCAACCCACGTGGTAGGTGAGCTGAAGATTTAACAGACCAGACGGGGCGGAGCGGGGTAAGTTGACTCAGGCCCCACCCACCCGAGTGCAGCCCCACCCATCTCCCTGGACCAAAGGCCCTTCTTCAGGAGAAGCTCCGCCCACCTTCCTGGGCACCAGCTCTGCCCACCACACTAGGGCAGGCAATCTTCCTTGAAGAATGACCTCTGTCTTCTAGTTTCTCTAGCCAATCAGGTTAGAGGTTGACAGAGAATGATGGGAACTCATATCTTCCAGCTTTAAAAAATTACTTTTGTTGTCTAACCCCAGACTAGAATATTACAGATCAGAGTTCAACAAACTGCCAGATGAGGCCTGTTGCCTATTTTTGCAAGTGAAGTTAAGTTTCATGGGAGCAAACACAGCCATGCTCAGTTGCTTCCTTGTTTGCTTTTGTGCTGCAAGGTCAAGGTTGAGTAGTTGAGACAGAGACTTTATGGCCCACAAAGCCTGGAATATCTCTTTTCAGAAAAGGTTTGCCAGTTTGTTATAGATCCTCAAAAAATACTTTTGGATTAAGTCAAGTCAAGTCAGACTCTCAGAAACCTGCGCTGCTAATTTGCATTCTGTCCAGAGACAGCAAAATGAACCAAGCACTAAGCAATTTTTTTCTTTAAAAATTTGGGAAATGAAGGTATAGAATAGGTAGGAATAGCTGCTGAAGAATCTTGTCTTTCCTTTCAAAATAGTGTTTATTGGGCACCTTCTATCTTCCAGGAACTGTTCTTGGTAGAGCAATGAATGAGACAAGGGTCCTGCCCCAACACTGGGCATCTGACGGATAAAGTATTGCCCCCTCGCTGGGCTCAGCCAGTGTGGCTTTGTGCTCAGACCCCCACTTGGCTCCGCCTTCCATCTTCTCTCTTGGGTGCATCTCTGCAGGCCCCTGCCTCCCAAGTCCTGCTGTTTCTCTGAGGGTCCTACTAGGCTGTGCTCTGCCTGCAGCCTTGGACGGTGTCTCACTCATTCCTCTGGAACTCTCCAGCACTCAGTGCAGACTCTGACATACAGAAGGTGCTCAATTTGTTTCTATGCCCTCTCCAGGCTCCTTTGAGAGCCCTAGATCTGGTAAAAGGGGCTTCCCTGGTGGCTCAGTTGGTAAAGAATCTACCTGCAATGAGAGAGACCCGGATTCAATCCCCGGGGTGGGAAGATCCCCTGGAGGAGGGCATGGCAACCCACTCCAGTATTCTTGCCTGAAGAATCCCGTGGACACAGGAGCCTGGTGGGCTATGGTTGATGTTGTGGTTGATGGGGTCGAAAAGAGTCGGACAAGACTCAGCAACTGACACTTTCACTTTCAGACCTCGTAATGCGGAGGAGGAACAAACGATCCTTTAGGAATTCCATCTGAGAGCAGTGTTGTGCAGGAATTCATAAAGGGAAAGGATGAGTCTTGTAAGATATTCCCCCTTCTCCTTTAAAAAGAAACCTATGAGTGACCTGATGTCCCCTTTCTTTTTCTTGCCGCCTGGCTGGCTTCATGTTCCATGGGCTTTGAAATGAAACCCAGATTTCAGGCTGACCTGAGAGTTGGGTTTGACGCGAGGAGTAATTATTGAAAGTGACAGGGGTGATCCATATAATAAAATGCTTCCTACATTTTTCATAGAAATGATCCAATACTAACCACTGCTGTGGGGGATGGGAGGGAGGCTTTGGCTGGGGAAGGGCACTTGGGAGCAGAAGGGGGTGGAGGAGCGGGCAGGGAGGGGTGCTCCTGGGAGGAGCGCAAACTGCTTTTGGAAGTGCTGTCTGAGAGCTTCGTACAGAGCTTTCAGCCACTTCTGCTGGGGTGGCTTTGCGGTCCCATGCATTAAGGACCCTCAGCCTCTCTCCTGGAAATCCTTTTCTCCCAGAACATTTTACCTTGTTAGTTTTCACTGCTTCTTGAGAGATTTTCTTTGGGTCTCACAATGCTTCTCTTGATACTATGTCTCAGGTGGATTTAAGATCACAACTATTACATCAGGATTTAACTTTGACTTGATTTATGGGGAAAGAAAAAATATATAATCTCATTGTTTCAGTAGAAGTTCCAGTCTGGCACTGCCTGGTGAGTCTCCTCATTGGCTTGTTCAAGAAATATCTACAGAGTACTTTCTATGTGCCGGGCACTGGGCTGGGAAAATAATGATGAATGAGATAGGTAGAGCTCTAGTGGAATTGGCAACACTGTGAGGGAGCTGGTTGCTCAAACAGACATGGACCCAACAGCGTGATAAAGATGCTAGCTCTGGGAACCCCTTCAGGGGCATAGAGGACTTCTTGGAGGAGGTGTTGTTTCACCAGAAACCTGGAAAATGTGTAGGAACTTGCCACCAAAGAGGGGAGGAAGGGCGTTGCAGGTAGAGGGAAATAGCACACATGGAGGTTTGGCTGTGGAAAGGGGGGAAGACAGAAGGCCCCACTTTTTCCTGCCCTCTGTAGTGACAGAGACCTCTGGATAGTTCTGGCCTTTGGCTCTTAAAGGATGGAAGGGCAGGACCCATCACCAGGAGAGAGAGAAAATTATTGCATCCACTCACGAAGGAAATATTCTGCTGTGTCAGCTTCGTAATCTGCATCCTCTGGGAAGTGATCGATTTGCTTGCAGAGACCTTTGAAGTTCCCTGGAAAACAAGGGAAGAAAGTGCTCGTGAGACATCCAAATCTCCAGGGACTCAGCGCCCACTGGCCTTTTCCTGACTTCTTGTTCTTCTGAAGCTGGCTCAGTCCTCTCCCCCCACCCCCCAAGGAAGGTATCGCTTTGTCTGTTTGGACATCTGCCCAGTGAATCAAAACACACACACCTGCGGTGCTGCAGAGAGGATCTAAGGCTTAAGACTTCAAAACCCAGCCTTCCATCTCTGCATCGAGGCTTCTGAGGATTAGCTGAGGCTTGGCGGGCGGTGGAGGTTTGAATCTGGGCTGGGGACTGTCACGGAGGAGACTGGTGAATACCAGCGTGCCTGCCTCTGTGCCCTAGCTCGGCTGGGAGTCATTGCATGTTTTACATGCGAGAAAGTTGAACGCTTTCCAAAGAGGGCAGACCCCAGACTGAGGCTGACAAACATTCCCACAGCCCTTTAGATGAGTTTGCAAAGCATTTTCCCATCTGCAATTGCATGGAATTCACTATATGAAGCCCATGAAAGTTCTGCAACCCCATCCAGGCCTGGGTCACTGGCCAGACTTGTGGACTATGACTCAACCTGTGAGAGGAGTAATAACATCTCCATTTTATAAATGAGAAAACTGAGGCTCAGGGAGACTGGACACAAGTGTGCTTATATAACTATTTTAGGTATTTCAAGCTATTACATTATATAGGTAATTATGCTGGAGGGATTGGGGGCAGGAGGAGAAGGGGATGACAGAGAATGAGATGGCTGGATGGCATCACCGACTCGATGGACATGAGTTTGAGTGAACTCTGGGAGTTGGTGATGGACAGGGAGGCCTGGCGTGCTGTGATTCATGGTGTCGCAAAGAGTCGGACACGACTGAGTGACTGAACTGAACTGAACTGATACTACGTATTACAGAGAAGATGGTTGATCCTTACCCCTCAACCCTCCCTTAACTGTCTCTGTGCCAATTCAAATGACTGAATTGGCCAGGCCAGGAAGTGATGGAATCTGGGCTCAAACAAAGACCTTTTGGTTCTAAAACTTTCCTTGGTGACTGCTGAGAAGGTGAGAGCCAGCTCAGATGAGAACCCCTAGCCCAGTGTCCAGCAGATCCCCAGCAGTGATCCCTAAATGAATGAGTGAACTACTGAATGAGACCTTCATAAGCACTCATGTGGAGAATAGAATTTACAAGCAGGGCTGCTTCATGACAACAGAGACTTTTGTCTGTTTCATTCACCATTGTGTCCCGAGCGCCAGCACAGGCACGATGGATGTTGCCTGACTTTCTCTGAATGACTGGACACTGGAAACTGTGCAGGGAGAGACGGCAACAGTGGATGAGAGGCAGGATCTGCAGCTGGCCTGCCTGGGTTTCGTTCAGCTTCACGGAGGTACCTCAGCTTCCTCATCAGAAAGCAGCGATCTTAGCGATTCTTCCTTTGTCGATTGTTGTGGGGATGACATGAGCTAACACATCTAAAGTGCTCAGAGCAGTGCCTGGCACATTAGTAAATGTGCTGGGGGTATTGAATGAGAGAGAAATGAACCTTGACTACATTTAGCCCCTGACGTTCAGGATTTTCCTGTGATAGAAGCTAATGCCGCCTAATTAATACAGTCCTCAATATGTGTGAAAATTTTATTTTCTTGTAGGATCCTGAGTCTTGTAGCCCATAAAGTAGGCTTTATTATGTACTATCGGTATTATTTAGGAACATTAAGTCATTGTTACACATATACACGGCTGTATATATCATACAGCTGGATGTACAGGATGTGCTCAGTCGTGTCCGACTCTTTGCTACCCCACGGACTGCAGCCCACCAGGCTCCTCTGTCCACAGGGATTCTCCAGGCAAGAACACTGGAGTGGGTTGCCATGCCTCCTCCAGGGGGTTTTCCCAACCCAGGGATCAAACCCAGGTCTCCCGCATTGCGGGCGGTACAGGTGTGCTTACATAACTGTGTTTCTAGCTATTATAATATGTATAGGTAACACTGGGGATCTTAGGTGGCACTAGTGGTAAAGAACCTGCCTTCCAAGGCAGGAGACAAAGGAGACATGGGTTCGATCCCTGGGTCAGGAAGATCCCCTAGAGGAGGGCAGGACAACCCATTCCAACGTTCTTGCCTGGAGCATCGCATGGACAGAAAATCATGGTGGGCTACGGTCCATAGGATTGCAGAGTCGGACATGACTGACGTGGCTTAGCATGCACACATAGGCAGTTCTGTACTACATATAACAGAGAAGATGGTTGATCCTTACCTTACAACCCCCATCTCCCCTTAACTGTATCTCTGCCAAATTTGCTTCCTTTCCCAACTTCTGTAAGAAGAGAGATTCCCCAGAGCACAAGGGGACTCCAGGTGGACAGCGTTTGACTCAGAAAGCTCCACGGGGGCAGGTGTCTTCTCCGTGTGCGCGGGACCGTGTCGTGTCTTGCTCGGCACCCTCCCCACCCCGAACCTTGCTGTCTGCCCCTCCTCTGTGGTCCTGAACACATGCCCACCCTGCTCTCAGCATCTTGATGCATTAACCAGAGGCTTCCCCTCCCTCTCCTGGCTTATCCCCCATCCAACCACAGACTCTTTTCTCCTGAGAAGAGTCTTCATTCCTGCTTCTAAGAGGATAACATTTACCTCCCCATTGGTAAAATTACAAATCAGTGTATTTGAAAGCCACTTTGCAAAGCACTTTCCTTTTCTCTCAATTCAGTCTGACAGATATTTCGTCAGCACCAATTTGGTGCCAGGCATCTTTACAAGGAATCTGCGCAGGAGGCGAGGCCCTGAGAACGGTACTGACGTGCCCCACGGCGCCTGACAAATTGGGGACTGTGCTCAACCCCCAAGCACAGGTGGGGCCTCCACGTCTCTCTTCTAAGGGCCCCGCCCTTCAGGCTCGTGGCCCTCTAGTGCAGCTGCTCCCCACGCAGCCTGGCCCCAGCCCCTGCCTCCATCGTCTTTGGACCATTGGGTCCCAGCACAGTGCCCTGCACAGGAGAAGGGCTCCAGAGATGCTTGTAGAGAGGCTGTCAAAGAATCAGCAGCCCAGACCTCTCCTGTGAGGTCCAGACCTGGGGATCCAACTGCCTATTTGATGTCTCTTGGTGGATGTTTTAAAAGCATTGTACACTCAGCAGGTCCAAACCAGAACTCATGATCTATCATGATCATGGTCTTCTGGAGGCAACAACTAGGTCAGCTAAGGCCTCTCTGTTGCTGCCTCATGAAAGCCTGAGCCCAGCCGTCATTGCCAACATTGCTGCCTCTTCCCTGCAGGCTCCATCCATCACGACATCCTGTCTGTATCGGCTCTCAGAATCTTTCAAACCCATCGATTTTTGTTTCCCCAACAAGAGCAATACCCACTGCCAGGCCACCCTCCTTGCTTCCCTAGATGACTGTGGTAGCGTCCCTACTGGCCATTTTGTACCCACTCTTATCCATCTTTACGGGATAATCATAGTGAAGCTTTGACAGTGCAAATCTGTTCAAGCCACCTTCAGTTTGAAGTGCTCAGCAGCTTCTTGATGTTCTTAGGGAAAATGTCAACGTCTTTAACAGGGCCTGACCCCTGTCTGGTCTAACCTCCGTCTCAGCGCACGTGCAGTCTCAGCTGTCCTTCCCGCCATGCTCACTCCCTATGGGGCCTTTGCACATGATGGTCTAACCCCCTGTGCCCCCGCCGTGTGCTTTGCTGTCCCTCCCTCAACTTCTCTGTGCCCTCCCGCACTGTGCTAATGTGGGATCTACCACTACTCTGGCTGCTCTGTGTTCAGGGGAGGCGTCAAGGCATGAGTGATGCTGGGGGGAATGTTCTAGCAGAGAGGGAATGCTTGATAACCCGGGGAGGGGTGGGACAATACAGGAGCACTGTGAGGGGGAGGAGGCCTGGGACACAAGTGCAAGGCTGGCCTCACGTGGATGATGGTGCCTCCACGGCACCGTGGGGAGGGGGCAGTGTGGATGCGGATGCAGGGGATGGGTGGGCGTGGTGGAAGCTTGTGACACTTCTCTTCTGGTTGCTTCTATTGTCTGAATGAAATGGGAAACAAAATTGTCAACTGAGAGTGAGGAAAGGGAGGAAGGAAGTGAAAATGTTCTCCATGAGAGTGGCGAAGAAATGGGCCAGGCTTGAGACGTGATGCGTATGTGTTGGTGGCCTGACAGTTCTTCCTGAGGTTCTGTGCTCTTCTCTGAACGCATTTAGGATATGGGGGCAGTCCAGCTGGAGGGTTGCCTTTAAGCAGGATGAGGGTCTGTGAGATGAATGCAAGAAGGGAAGGCAGAAAGGGAGTAGATTATGAAGACGGATCCGACCGTAAGCTGGTAAAGGGAGCAGTGAAAAGACGGTGGGATCATTGAAAGCAGAAGGTGAGGGTCAAGGAATTGTTGGTGGGGGTGAGGGGGTGGGGAGATGCTCTTGGGAGTAAGCTGGAAGGGTGGGGCGTGGGAGTCAGAGAGGTTGAGACTGTGGAGGGGCATGGTTGCTGGTAACTTCAGGGTGAAGGATAAGACCATGAACTGGGCGGCTCAGGTCAGGTGGAGGTTGGGAAGTCATTCAAAGTATTTAGCAAAGCTCAGACCAATTATTTAGGTTGGTGCAAAAGTAACTGCAGTTTGTTGAACTTTTTTGTTTCATTTGTGGTGCTAGTGGTAAAAAACCTGCCTGCTGGTGCAGAAGACTTAAGAGATGTGGGTTCGATCCCTGGGTTGAGAAGATTCCCTGGAGAAGGAAATGGCAACCCACTCCAGTATTCTTGCCTAGATAATCCCATGGATAGGGGAGCGTGGCGGGCTATAGTCCATAGTGTCACAAAGAGTTGGACGTGACTGTGTGTGACTTAGCACACACACATGCCTACATCATTTTAATGCACATTTCTTGCTTTATGTTTTTTTTGCTAATGACTTATTGCTACTGCTAAGTCACTTCAGTCGTGTCCGACTCTGTGTGACCCCATAGATGGAAGCCCACCAGGCTCCCCCGTCCCTGGGATTCTCCAGGCAAGAACACTGGAGTGGGTTGCCATTTCCTTCTCCAATAATGACTTATTACTTGCTGTTTATTTTATGTTTGTTTTAGACCAGGGAAGTGATGTTAGACAAAAAAAAAATTTGAGTGATTTTCTTATTTGGGTTTAAATTGGGTTGTAAAGCAGTCGAGACAACTTGAAAATCAACACCACGTTAGGCCCAAGAACTGATAACAAATGTACAGAGCAGTGGTAATAAAGAAGTTCTTCAGGGAGATTAGAGCCTTGAAGATGAGTGCAGTGGCCAGCCATTGGAAGTTGACAATGACCAAATGAGAGCATCATCAAAGCTGATCCTCTTACAACTATAAGAGAAGTTGCTGGAGAGCGCAACACTGACCATTCTTTGGTTGTTCAGCATTTGAAACAAATTGGGAAGGTGGGTGCCTCATGAGCTGATTGTAAATCAAAAAAATCATCTTCTCTTATTCTCTGCAACAACAATGCACCGTTTTTCTATTGGATTGTGATGTGTGATGAAAAGTGGATTTTATATGATGACCAGTGACAACCAGCTCAGTGGTTGGATGGAGAAGCAGCTCCAAAGTACTTCCTAAAGCTAAACTTGTACCAAAAAAAGTCATGGTCACTGTTTGGTGGTTTGCTGCCTGTGTCATCTACTACAGCTTTCTGAATGCTGACGACATGATTACATCTGAGAAGTATGCTCAGCAAATCCATAAGATGCACTGAAAACTTCAACATCTACAGCGCATTGATCAATAGAAAGAGCCCAGTTCTTCACACAATGCCTGATCACACATCACACAACCAAGCCTTCAAAAGTTGGATGGACTGGGCTACAAGTTTTGCTTCTTTCTCTATAGTCACATGACCTCTCACAAACTGACTACCACTTCTTCAAGCATCTCAGCTCTTTGAAGTGAAAATGCTTCCACAACCAGCAGGAGGCAAAAACTGCTTTCCAGGAGTTGGTCGAATCCTGAGGCATGGATTTTTATGCTACAGGAATAAACAAACTTATTTCTCATTGACAAAAATGTGCTGATTTTAATGGTTCCTATTTTGATTAATAAAGATGTGCTTGAGCCTAGTTAAAATGACTTAAAATTCACAGTCTAAAGCTGCAATTACTTTTTCATCAACTATAATATACACTATAATATACACGATAATGTAATACTAGCCTATAATATACAAGATAAAACCAAATAACTTCTATATAAAGACAAAACTAAATGTTCACTTTTATTTCCTATATACATCAAATACATATTATAAAACTGCTTACCAAGTTAAACATTGACGTGCAAACGATTCATCCAATTATTCTAATAGGCCCCAAATCAATGGTTGGTTTTTAGAAATTATTGGTGTGATCTTTTGATGATGAGTCTTTTACAAGCTAAATGATGGCCTTGTCTGGATGGAGATTTGACACAGGGAACCACACCAGATGCTTCTCGCCCTTCTCTGTTAGAGTAAGAGTCATTCTGTCTCAGTGACAGACAGTTTTCTACTAACCTTTGAGGGACAGAAAACTAAGATCATGGCATCTGGTCCCATCACTTCGTGGCAAACAGATGGGGAAACAATGGAAACAGTGTCAGACTTTATTTTTTGGGGCTCCAAAATGACTGTAGGTGGTGACTGCAGCCATGAAATTAAAAGACGCTTGCTCCTTGGAAGAAAGGCTATGAACAACCTAGACAGCATATTAAAAAGCAGAGACATCACTTTGCCAACAAAGTTTCATCTAATCAAAGCTATGGTTTTTCCAGGAGTCATGTATGGATGTGAGAGTTAGACTATAAAGAAAGCTGAGCTCTGAAGAATTGATGCTTTTGAAATGTGGTGTTGGAGAAGACTCTTGAGAGTCCCTTGGACTGCAAGGAGATCAAACCAGTCCATCCTAAAGGCAATCAGTCCTGAATATTCATTGGAAGGACTGATGCTGAAGCTGAAACTCCAGTACTTTGGTCATCTGATGCGAAGAACTAACTCACTCGAAAAGACCCTGATGCTGGGAAAGATTGAAGGCAGGAAGAGAAGGGGATTACAGAGGATGAAATGGGTGGATGGCATCACCGACTCAATGGACATGAGTTTGAGCAAGCTCCAGGAGTTGGTGATGGACAGGGAGGCCTGGCATGCTACAGTCCATGGGGTCACAAAGAGTCAGACACAACTAGGTGACTGAACTGATCTGAACTGAGAGACAGAAGATTAGTGGTGAGGAATGACTGAGGTAAACTGGGACCCAGGCTGGAGTGGGATTGATCCCAGTGGTCTCTGAGGTTGATGGTGATGATGAGGCTGTGAGCATTGGCTGGAGCATAAGGGGTCTCCGGGAGCACTGGGGGCTCTGTGGCCTAGGACTCAGTCTGACTAAGGCGGTGCTTAGGCTCATGAAGCAGTACCCTGGTGGTACCACGTTGCTATTGGTAGAACATCTATGTCTGCAGATATAACGTGATGAGGGGTATCATCTTTTTTTCTGGATGCCAGCCCTGAGTTGTGCTGTATTGCTTTTTTGTTGGTGGCCGTCAAGCCCGGGGACTGACTCAGCTTCAGGCACAGATCGAGCCAAGTGCTCCAATATCTGGTGTTTCTCACCATCCCTGTTCGTCCTTCCTCTCTCCCCGGGGTAGAGATTAAGGGATGACTGAGTGCCTGGCTCTGGGGTGGTGGAGGGAAACCTGACCTGGTCCTTGCCTTTCAGGGATGCGTAGTTTTTTGGGGAAAATAGATAGCACAGAATTTACTAGAATGTTATATCTCACATCCTATATTAGAGAGATGTAAGGCATCCGGTGCCATCACTTCATGACAAATAGATGGGGAAACAATGGAAACAGTGAGAGACTTTATTTTCTTGGGCTCCAAAATGACTGCAGATGGTGACTGCATCCATGAAATTAAAAGACGCTTGCTCCTTGGGAGAAAAGCTATGAACAACCTAGACAGCATATTAAAAAGCAGAGACATCACTTTGCCGACAAAGGTCCCTCTACTCAAAGCTATGGTTTTTCCAGTAGTCATGTACGGATGTGAGAGTTGGACTGTAAAGAAAGCTGAGCGCCAAAGAATCGATGCTTTTGAACTGTGGTGTTGGAGAAGACTGTTGAGAGTCCCTTGGACAGCAAGGAGAGCAAATCAGTCAATCCGGAAGGAAATTAACCCTGAATATTCATTGGAAGAACTGATGCTGAAGCTCCAATACTTTGGCCACCTGATGGGAAGAGCAGACTCATTGGAAAAGACCCTGATGCTGGGAAAGATTGAAGGCGGGAGGAGAAGGGGATGACAGAGGATGAGATGGTTGGATGGCAACACTGGTTCAATGGACATGAGTTTGAGCAATCTCCAGGAGATAGTGAAGGACAGGGAATTCTGGTGTGCTGGAGTCCATGGGGTCACAAAGAGTCAGACACGACTGAGTGACTGAACAATGGCAACAAGGCCTTATGGGCTTCCCTGGTGGCTCAGTGGTAAAGAACCCATCTGCCAATGTAGAATACGTGAGTTTGATCCCTGAGTGGGGAAGATACCCTGGAGGAGGAAATGGCAACCCAAGTATTCTTGCCTGGAAAATTCCATTGACAGAGGAGCCTGGTGGGCCACAGTCTCTGGAGTCACAAAAGAGTTGGATATGACTTAGTGTCTAAACAACAACAATAAGAACACAAAGCCTTATGGGAACATAGTTGTTCAGTTAATGTGTATGTTGCACAGATTGTATGCCATGTTCTATGTGATCTGCTGAGGACACAGAGGCAAAAAATCGACTTTCTATCCCCACAGAGCTTGCCATCTATGGGAGACAGAGAGGAGGTGCTGTGGGGTAGCAGGATGTGTGTTCTGACAAAGCAGGGTGTGTCTGAGAACACACAGAGGGCTGCAGATTCAGGTGTGTGCATGTGTGAGCGTTGACACAGGCTTCCTGACTCAGAAGGTGGAGGAGTCAGCCAGGTGAAGCAGGTAGGTAGGGATGTGTGTGTGTGCATGTGTTGGGGCATGTGAGGAAGCAGTGGAAGGTGAGAAGGGATTCTAGGAAGAGGCAAGTCAGGGAAGAGCAAGCCCAGGGAAGTGCTGGGCACACAGGAGGGGGCAGAGTGTCTCAGGGCGCCAGGCCGGTCCCCCAGGGCAGGTCCTCCAGGGCAGAGTTGGGGGTGAGAGGGATACCTGGAGGCAGCCCTGTGCTGGGGCTGGCTTACATCCTGGGAGCTGATTGTTAGTGTCTCCTCATAACTCACACGAGGAGCTTGAAATCAGCCACGGTGCAAGTATTCGCACCACGGACATTGGCAAACACTACAAATCAAGGTCGTGTATCCCTGCACAGAGAGCCAGCTGGTAAACATTTACCAGCAAACAGCTGGATGCAGGGCAGACTCATATGAGGGGTCGGCTGGTGCAAAGACATGACATCTTCATGGGAGTGGAGATTTACAGAAAGATTGATCCCAACAAGAAGGTTGGATGGGTGACGGTGAGGGCAGGAGATGGCTGGGGAGTAGGCAGGGGTCTGATCCTGCTGGGCTTGTGGTCCTGGCTGAAGTGAGGAGGGGGCATCTCAGCGCCCACTCCCCCCACAAACACTGGCTTTGAGCTTCTGGAGGATGAGGAGATGGGGGAGATTCTTCCACCATGAAGGCTTCCCAGGTGGCCCTAGTGGTAAAGAATCCACTTGCCAATGCAGGAGACATGAGAGACTCGAGTTTGATCCCTGGCTTGGGAGGATCCCCTGGAGGAGGGCAGGGCAACCCACTCCAGCATTCTTGCCTGGAGAATCCCATGGACAGAGAAACCAGGTGGGCTACAGTCCATGGGATCGAAAAGAGTAGGACACGACTGAATCAACTTAGTGCACATACACTCCCACCATTAACTCTAAAGGATTTTCCTGCCAAGGAGACCAACAACTGTGAAATCTCTACTGAACCCCAACTCCAGAAGGGTCAGCGATGTTGTGCCAACCCCAGAGCCCAGAGACCTCAAGCCAAGCCTTGGAGGGAAGGCCAAGGGCTGAGTCTTAGGCTGCCATAGCTCTGCCTCCAGGAATTCCCCGCTTCAGTCTGAGAATTTCAGCTTGCAGGTATTAAGTAGTTTAAAAGGAGGTTTCATCAGCTTTATAAAAAGCACATTAATATCTCACAACACCAACTGCTGTCTCATTTCTTTGAGATACAATAACCTCTTCATAAACCTGGTCATTAAGGGTTGAAGCAATGCTGTTTTATTTTTCCACATATTCAGGAGAGGCTGAAAGAGCAGCTCAGAACCTGGAGGCTGCGCGGAGGGAGCCGGCTGACGCACGGGTAGGAAGTCGGCAAAGTAATTTTTTAAGTGAAGCAAATGAAGGGTTTGGTGGGAGCTGCCGGCGCTGTGTTTTAAATCTTTTCTGCTCCTGGCTTTTTGCTGTGCTGGCAGGGCCCTCCCTGATGGCAGGGATTAACGAGACCTGGGGCGGGTGGGCGAGGCCTGGCTGGTACCTCTCTGGGAACCACAGCCCCCAAGCAGTGCTGGCACTGGCGGCTGCTGGAAGGTTTGAAACAAAACTCTCTCCCCATTCATTCATTCATTCATCGAATTGTTTCCAAGCTGCTGCGTGCTAGGTCCTGTGCAGGCGTCGGGTGGGTTAGAGTGGAGTATGAAGACTGCCCTGCCTGCCTGCTTTCCTGAGTCCCTCCTCAGGTGTGCCCTGAGAGCTCACCTTCCAGAAGCCCTGGTGCAGCACTGAGCACTTTTGCATACATCTCTGGGAGGCAGAAAAAGTGAAAGTGTTAGTTGCTCAGTCCTGTTTGACTCTTTGCGACACCAGGAACTGCAACCTGTCAGGCTCCCCTGTCCATGGGATTCTCCAGGCAAGAATACTGAAGTGGGTTGCCTTTCCCTTCTCCGGGGGCTTTTCCTGACCCAGGAATGGAACCTGGGTCTCTTGCATTGCAGGCGATTCTTTACTGTCTGAGCCACCAGAGACTATCCTGTCCAGATTCTTGTCAGCTGCTTCTTTAGTTCTTTCAGTGTGATGTGGGGAAGAGACTGGATCCCAGACTTAGAGAGTCCCAGCCTCAAAGCCCAGCTCTGCTACTATCAGCTATGCCCTGAGCAAGTCATGTGACCTCTCTGTGCCTATTTCCTTCTTTGTAGAAAGGAAATCCCTGCCCTGTGGGGGTGATTCTGAGGATTCAATGAGAAAGCCCCTTGTGCAGTTCCTGACTCAGAGCAGCACTCAACAAATGCAATCCTTCTTTCTCTTTCTTCTTCAAATGATGCCTCTTTCAAGAAGCCTTTCTTGATTGCTCTTAGTTGGAAAGACTCTATGCCCCTCTGAAGTGCGTCTAAGTTTTAATGGATATGGGAGCACTCCCGTGTTCTTGCCTGGAGAATCCCAGAGATGGGGGAGCCTGGTGGGCTTCCGTCTATGGGGTCACACAGAGTCGGACACGACTGAAGTGACTTAGCAGCAGCAGGAGCAGCAGCAGGAGTCACTAGGGGATCATGTTAAACCAGTTGCTGACTCAGTGGGTCTGGAGCGGACCCTGAGACTTGGTACTTCTTGCAAGCTCAAAGGCAGTGTTGTGATTCAGGGTCCCTGGTGGACTATATTTTGGGTTTGTTTTGAGTACTTTGTATCTGCTTTAATCATATTTTGTGCTCTGGTATCATTGTTCAGGGAAAAAATGGCTTCAAATCTGTAAGTTCCTCAAGGGCAGAATTTCCTTGATTCTAAAAGCTTCCATGAACATTTCAGTGAAATTGGGATGTGTCTTACAATTGATGGGTTCATTTACTGCTGTGTGTCTCTCTTCCCCCGAAAAATCATTATTACATTGATGGTGTGTCTTACAATTAATGATAATAGCTACACGACAAGTGTTTATTGAACAAATGGACAAATAAACAAATGAATCTGTATGTGTGTGTCTATGTGGGCAGAGAGTATTCTATACATTTCCATTCTCCTGAACAGATGAACATTATGCCAACTATTAGAATCCCTGGGGCACTAGGATCTTTTGTAGCTCTCTTATTAAAAGCCTATTTGAGGGACTTCCCTGGTGGTCCAGTGGCTAAGACTCAATGCTTCCCAATGCAGGGTGCCTGGGTTGATCCCTGGTTGGGGAACTAGATCCCACCTGAAACAATGAAGATCGAAGATTGCTCCCATATGCTACAACTAAGACCTGGCACAGCCAAATAAATAAATACGTATTTTAAAAGCCTATTTGACAGTCTCAAAATATGTGTATATCCCCAACCCCAGCAATTTCCCTTAGAGATTTGCCTTGGGAAACCCTTGCCTGTATACATGAGAAGGTGTGTACAAGAATGTTCCTAACAGCAGTGCTTGAAACAACACAACCTTGGGAACAACTCACATTTTTCTCATCAGAAGAATGATAATAACTTGGAGCATATTAATACAATGAGATATGACTCAGCAATGAATGGGAGTAGATTCCAGCTATACTTGTCAACACAGGTGAATTCCACACACACAATACTGTACAGCACACACACAAAAATAGACTCACAGGCATAGAAACCAAGCTTACGGTTACCAGAGGGGAAGGGGGGCAGGGATAAACCAGGAGTTTGGGATTAAAATATACACACTACTGTATAGAAAATGGATTACCAACAAGGACCGACTATGTACCATAAGGAGCTATATGTAATATCTTATAATAACCTATAATGGAAGAGAATGTAGAAAAGAGTATATATATATACATACATATAAATATACAACTGAGTCACTTTGTTGTATACCTGAAATGAGCACAACATTGTAAGTCAATTATATTTCAACAAAAATTTTAAAAATACTGAACCTAGAAATCAAGTCATGAATAAATACATATGGTATGACTCCATTTACACAAAGTGAAACACGTACAACTGGACAATAGGTTTTTAGGAACTTGGGTTCAATCTCTGCTCCAGGAAAATCCCACATGCTGCATGGCAACTAGATCCAGGCATCACAGGTATTGAGCCAGCGCTCTAGAGCCCCTGAACTGCAACTGCTGAAGCCCGCGTGCCTAGAGCCTGTGCTCCACAGCAAGAGAAGCCCCCACAGTAAGAAGCCTGAGCACCACGAAGGAGAGTAGCCCGCACTCGCTGCAAGTAGAGAAAGCCTGAGCGCAGCAATGAAGACCCAGCATGGCCATGAATAAATAAATAATAAAAGAAAAGAAAAAAGAAACATGTGGTTGTGGCGAAACTGTAAAGTCAAGCAAGCAGTGATAAATACAGAATTCAGGAGGATGTTGACCAGACATGAGGGAGGAGGGGTAAGGGAGGGGACAGGTCAGCTTCAGTGTACTGGGATGCTCCATTTCTTAACCTGGTGGTCAGTTCACAGGCCTTCATTTTATCGCTCTTCTCTGTACCTCGCTATGGCAGAGACTACTGGCTGTTTCCTAGTGTCCTGTCTTCTCCATCTTCCCACGTTTTGCTTGGACAGGTGGCTTCCCAGAATATAGACTTTAGTTCCCAGCGGCTCTTGAAGCTAGAGGTGACCATGTGACCAAGCTCTGACCAATGGGATGGAAGTGGAAGTGGAGGGCGTGACATCCTTCAAGGGATGGCATGTGCCCTTCTCAGCTGTTTCCTCTGGGCACATGGAACAGAGCTCCAGTTGCCATCTGGGACCATGACACACCTTGAGGATGGAGAGCTGCGTGATGGAAGAATCAAAGACATCTGGGCCATGCCATCAACGGAGAGTCTTATCTCTCAGACATCGTATCTCCAGAGTCGGGCGATGAGAGAGAAATAAGCTATCTTTTTAAGCTAAAAAACAACCCTTGTTGCCAAACCTAATTGTAATCAGTGTAATCATTCATGTTGTCAAACCTAATTGTAATCAGTGTAATCATTCATGTTAAAATGGTCTTTTATATGTATTTAATATTAGATACTTTTTAAAGAACCCTGATGCTGGGAGAGATTGAAGGCAGAAGGAGAAGGGGATGACAGAGGATGAGATGGGGATGACAGAGGATGAGTCATCCAGTCATCTGATGGATGGTATCACTGACTCGATGGACATGAGTTTGAACAGGCTCTGGGAGTGGGTGATGGACAGGGAAGCCTGGCCTGCTGCAGTCCATGGGGTTGCAGAGAATTGAACACGACTGAGCGACTGAACTGAAAGAACAGTTAGTGCTTGCGTAGAGCAGGTTCTCACTAAGTATCTACAGGTAATTGAGCCAAAGGATGAATTAGAAATTGTCTCAGTCGTCTTCACAACCCCTTTGTTCAGGATGAAATTTGCTCCAGTTCAGTGCCAGCTGTGGCCATGGCTAAGGGAAGACATGGGCAGGGGCATTGCTGAGAATTGAGATGCAAGTTAGTCTTAGACAAGGGAGCCAGGAAGAAGGTGCAAGAGAGTGGATTTGACCTCACACAGGAAGAGTGAATGGATCCTGGTGGAGATAAGTGAACCAGGATTGTCAGTGCTTAGAGACTGTGGACAGGCCCCCAAGGTAGTGGTCAGGGCCCTACACTGGGAGTTCTGTGTGTCACAGGCAGGGGTACTCTTACTGGCTGGTGGATTATGTGGACCTGACCAAGAATGAGAACTTGGGAGGATCTAGGTTCTGAACTTCAAGGCCCCTTCATCATAACCATGTATCTCTGTCCCCCTCACTCTATAGTGTTGATGCTGGAGCAGGCTCCCAGGGACAGGAAAACTTCTTACCTTCAAGTACCACCATGTGATTGAAAGCCTTGCCTAATGGTTAAGGACCCTCCACAGAGGTAACAAGTCAACCTAAAATGTACTCTGTAAAGCATGCCTGTAGGTTTGAGTGTTGTCATAAGCCATGAAACCATCCTCAAAAACAATTCCTAGTTCAGCTCCTGCTGCTAGAGAGGCAGGGAGGGTCAGTGGTTAGTCTCAGGGTCTGGAGGTGGGCAATCTGGGTTCATATCCCAATTGTACCACAAAACCCCTCTGAACCTCAGTCTTTTCATCTGTAATATGGGGAGACAGTAGACCATCTCATTGGGGCTGTGAGAATTGCATAAAACCCTACATTGAGAGGGTTTAGCGCAGTGCCTGACACACAGTAGGTTCTCAAAAAGTTTCAGGTGTGTCAGGTGCTGGGGGTGCAGATGGATCACACAGTCTCTGATCTCACAAAGCTCCCGGACTAGTCGGGGAGAGTAGTGATTACTTTCCATGTCAGGATTGCTCCCAGGTGGAGGCAGGCCGAGGGAGGATGGGAACCTCTGGAACAGGACTGATCAAATGGCTCTGTCAACCCCAGGAGTGGGCAGACAATGAATAAATACTGTCACGTGCCAAGAGCTCTACATTCATCTTGAGAGCCTGGTGGTGCAGTGGAAAGATGGCTGGGCTGCTTGGTGAGAGAGCTGGTGGTTGCGCCGTCTTTCTGCCATGGCTTAACCATGTGATCTTGGGCAAGTCATTTACTTCAGGGTTCATTCAGTACTTCAGCCAGTCCTCATTTCTACTGAATGCCCATTAACTGTAGTGATTGAGCTGGGCGCCGTGGTAGAGAGGGGATCAATACAGCAGGACTCCCTAGGCCCCCGGAACAGTGTCTAGGAGGCACTGAGATGGACAGTCAATGTGCCTGACCCAGGGTGAAACAACAGCAAGGGCAGGGTGGTCACGGCCGGCCCCTTGGAGAGACTGTCAGGAGCGAGCTGCTGGGTCTAACACTGTACATTCAATCCTAAAAAAAAAACCCTCTATTATTTTCTCCACTTTAAAAGTGTGGAAATAGAGGCACCAAGAGGGGAAGACGTGCACTGAAGGATTCACAGCATGAGCCAAATAGCTGGGATTTGACCCCAGGCAGTGGGGCCGAAGAGCGGATACTTTCAAACTGTGGTGCTGGAGAAGACTCTTGAGAGTCCGCTGGACTGCAAGGAGATCAAACCAGTCAATACTAAAGGAAATCAACCCTGAATATTCACTGGAAGGACTGATGCTGAAGTTGAAACTCCAATACTTTGGCCACCTTATGTGAAGAGCTGATTCATTGGAAAAGACCCTGATGCTGAGAAAGATTGAGGGCAGGAGGAGAAGGGGGCGACAGAAGATGAGATGATTGGACGGCATCATTGACTCAATGGACAACTCATGTCCATTGAGTCAATGATGGTGAAGGACAGGGAAGCCTGGTGTGCTGCAGTCCATGGCGTTGTAAAGAGTCAGCCACGACTGAGTGACTGAACAACAGTGGGGTTCTAGTGAACCACTAGGTGATACTGTTACTGCAGAGCCTGGGATGCTGGAGGGTGAGTGGAGGGTGCGTCGTTTCGTCTGAGTGGTGGTGAGTTGTCAGGAAGGCTTCCTGGAAGAAGATCCATCTCAGATGAGCCACGAGGGATAGGTAGAAATTGTCAGTTGAATGGAAGGGCAGGGAGGTGCTTGTGGGGGAGAGCAAGGGTTAACCAAAGAAAGAAGATGGGATCCTGCTGCCAAGAGCTTTGATCTGTCTGAAGGACAGGTGGTTGGGCTGGATATAAGGATGTGTGTGTGTGTAACCGGTCTTGAGAGATAGTAGTTGTGGTTAGATTATTCAGGACCTAATTAGCCATTGGAGAAGGAAATGGCAACTCACTCCAGTGTTCTTGCCTGGAGAATCCCAGGGACGGGGAAGCCTGGTGGGCTGCCGTCTATGGGGTCGCACAGAGTCAGACACGACTGAAGCGACTTAGCAGCGGCAGCAGCAGCAATAAGCCATTAGAAGTATAAACTTAGGAGCAATGGAGAGCAACCGAGGATTTTTTAAGGTGGTTGATGTGACCAGACTTGTGATTTAGGGTGATAATCCTGGTGGCTGCATGGGGCGTGGACTGGAGAGACAAGCCTGGAAGCCATGAGCCCAGTCCAAGCCACCAGCATCTCTTGCCTGGACCATTGCAACAGTAGTCCAGGTGAGAGATGGAGATGGCTCAGGCAGGGTGGGGACAGTGACAATGGAGAAACCTGCATGGGTATGAAGTCAGTTGAGATTTATTTATCTGTAATATGGGGAAATGGGCTAGTCCTGTTTCCCTGAGGGTGTGATTGAATAGATGAAATGAGATGAAATTGAGAGCTAATAAACTCACTTGGTAAATTGCAAAGCCCTGTGCAGGGGTGCAGGCTGTTTAGCCCAGGCAGCCATTAGGGATGAGACGGGGCCAGTCGCAACTCTCCCTCCATATATTCTTCCTACTCCCTGGACAAACTGCTGCTCTAAAATTCATCAGTTGTGCCGCCTTGGGTTAGTCACTTCCCCTTCTCTAAGCTTCTATCTTCTCCTTATGTTGTTGCAGATATGAATAAGATAATGTGCAGAGTACTAGACATTGTGCCACCAAGGAAGTGCTAGGAAATAAAACTCTTTACAGGGCTAGCGTCTCTTCCACTACCCCGTGTACAAAGATCATGGGGCCTGGCTGCCAGGAGGTGTACCTCAGGCTCTGTCACCTGCTGCTGCTGCTAAGTCACTTCAGTCATGTCCGACTCTCTGTGACCCCATAGACGGAGGCCCACCAGGCTCCCCCGTCCCTGGGATTCTCCAGGCAAGAACACTGGAGTGGGCTGCCATTTCCTTCTCCAATGTGTGAAAGTGAAAAGTGAAAGTGAAGTTGCTCAGTCGTGTCCGACCCTTAGCGACCCCATGGACTGCAGCCCACCAGGCTCCTCCATCCATGGGATTTTCTAGGCAAGAGTACTGGAGTGGCTTGCCATTGCAGTGAGGGTCTCATTCCTCATCCTGAGGGACCCTCATTCCTGCCACCATCTCAGGAAGTCACCAACATATTGTCTAGATGCCTCCAAGGAATGAGAAGATGTCAATGGCCTTTCCTGCTTTGCAGAATCTGCCTTAAATTTTTGACCACCAATTTCCCCCAGTCCCCTTTGGTTCATTTTTGTCTGCTTAAGTACATTGAATTTCATGGCAGAGATCCAGTCCCAACTGGTTAAATGCCACCCAAACCACTGACCCACAAGGATGGACATGTTTCATGGGACAAGGATCCATCCGTGTACATGGAAATGCCCATCTGACTACACTCTTGTTTCCAAGCCAAACACAAAACTCGGAAATCTTGTCTTCCATTTCTACAGCATAAAGGGTGGATATCTTTAGAACCAGATCCCCAGCCACGCCCAGTTGGAACCAGAGCTTCCCACCTTATCTGCTCTGACTCTTGTCTCCCAGCTATGCTGGACTCAGAAAAGCATATGGGGACTTCCCTCGTGGTCCACTGGCTAAGACTCTGTGCTCCCAGTGCAAGGGGCCTGGGTTCCATCCACGGTCAAGGAACTAGATCCCACTTGGTGTAACTATCAGTAAGACCCAGCACAGCCAAATAAATAAACAAATTAAAAAAGAAAAGGAAAGCATCTGCCCCTTCTTCTTTCCTCATCATTGTTTACACTTTCCTTCCTCACAGAATCAAACTCTCCTCTCTTTCCTGTCTGAAACAATGTCTGTTTTACTCCAGAGGGTAGCAGCATACGGGCAGGACCAGGACTAAGGTCGGGTGCCTAGGGTCCAAATTTCAGGATGCTCCCGCCTTCAGGTCGTGCAGGTTCAGGGAGCATCTTCTTCAGTTTTGCAACTTGCCCTTAGCCTGGCCCGGTAAAGGGGAGATGTCAGATCGGTAACTGGGTGGGTGTTATGTTTTCAGAACTGCTTCCCAAGGCAGTGAGCTCCGTGTCATCGGAGGGGTTCAAGCAGAAGGTGGTCAGCTGCCTCTTAGGGTTATTGAAGGGGGCACTTCTGTACTAGCTGGGAGGTGGAGTAGGTGCTTCTGAGGTCTTCCATCTTTTGGAAGCTAGAATTTATGGAGCCCTCCCTGATCCCACAGCTTAGGGCTGTCTATCCTTCTTTTAAACTCTGCGTTTACATCCAAGATCACTCATCTGGCAATTAACCACAGGCTGCCTCGTGACAGCTCTTGTATTGCTGTCTTTTCATTTCAAATTTCATGAGTGTATGTGTCAGTTTCTGAATGGCGTTCCACATGCACTGAGGACAAGGATTGAACTGCACACTTTCCGTTCTCTCTCAGGGGACATGAGAGCCTCTCTAATGCTTATTCAAATCCTCTCTGTGCTGATACTTTATATCTCACCTAATTCAATGATCACATCAGCCCCTTGGGTAGATCTTATTAACGAGCCTATTCTACAGATGAGAAACTGGAGGCTTGCTGAGTTATTAATAATATTTGTTCATTAATTAATATTCAGCTCAGTTCAGTCGCTCAGTCGTGTCCGACTCTCCGCGACCCCATGAATCATAGCACGCCAGGCCTCCCTGTCCATCACCAACTCCCGGAGTTCACTCAAACACATGTCCACAGAGTCGGTGATTAATATTAGCTGATGCTAAAGCTGAAGCTCCAATACTTTGGTCACCTCATGCAAAGAGTTGACTCACTGGAAAAGACTCTGATGCTGGGAGGGATTGGGGGCAGGAGGAGAAGGGGACGACAGAGAATGAGATGGCTGGATGGCATCACCGACTCGATGGACATGAGTTTGAGTGAACTCCGGGAGCTGGTGGTGGACAGGGAGGCCTGCCGTGCTGTGATTCATGGGGTCGCATAGAGTCGGACACGACTGAGCAACTGAACTGAATGTTTAAATAAGAAATGCAGGACTGGAGGTATCAGACTATTTGGGTGTGGAGCTTTGGGCAAATTGCCTAAGGGCTTTGTGTCTCAGTCTCCTCACTATAAAATGGGATAATAACATCATTGATTTCACAGGTTCTTATGAGAGTTGAATAAGTGAACATACACGTAAAGCTCTTAGAAGAATGCATTACTTGAGCTTTCCGTGCACATTACCTGTTATTATTATTGTCATCGTTATCCATAATAACAGGAAAGGGAACGAGTAGAATGTGAGTCTTCGTATTTCCAGGTGTGTGAATAGATCTGGACCAGTCATCCAGATAGGAAGACAGGCCACTCACCGTCAGAGCTGGTGAGTTTTCTCAGAATTGTCCCTCTCCCCAGGAGAGAATCCTGCCCAGGAGCCATTTGTAGACATGGATACGTGGATCTCTTGTGAGTCTAACTGACAAGAATCCCTGCCACAGAACTTGCTCACCTTTGGGGAAACTTCAGAAAAGCGTTTTTAAAACTACAAAGCCGAGGGCGAGCCTGGGTCTTCATTCATTCATTAACTGATTGATTAAAAGCATGTTGTCAGGTTTCTGTGAGCGAGGCACTCTGCTAGCAGATGAGGATGGAAAAATCAGAATCTTTGCTCTGAAGCCTTCATAGTCTGGGAGATTGGTGGACCCAGGGATCCCTGGCCCCCAAAGCCAGGCTGGGCTCAGAGAGGAGCTGAGAGACGGCCAGGCTGCCTTGCACCTCTTCACTACAATCCCAGAGAGGGAAGGGGTTCTTGAGGGACAAGGAAAATTACTGCGAGAAATTGCAGCTGATCCACACAGCTCCGCGAGGACGGAGATCGGGAGGGAGGTGGAGAAGGTTGCACCAGTTGTCAGGTGTGTGCGGAAGAAATGGAGCAAGTTCTTGGGGGGACGACCAAAACCTCTGTCTCCCTCCCCCCAGCTGAGCAAGAACAGGCCCTGCCTGCCAGCGCCTCTGACCATGGTTGGCTGCTGAAGGAGCACTTTCGTTGCTGTTGGGAAGGCAAACGCTGTTTGCCTTTCTGTCACTTAAAACAATGTGGTGTTGTGACACTCTGGAATCTGAAGATAAATGTTTAATAAAAGGATTCAATTTGATATAATGTCAGAACTTAATTAGAGCCACAGTGCACAGAGGGCTTTGCAGGGCCTTTAATTAGGACCCACTTCAGGGTCGGGTCTGATGAATCTCTGGCACTATGGAGGGGCTGCATGGGCTGCGATGGCACCTCTGAGCCTGAGGCCTGACGTCTGCAGATTCTAGTTCAAGGGCACTGCTTTCTGCAGCTCTAGGAGAGGTAATATAGGGTCTTAGCTCACTCAGTGGGTGGAAACCTACTTCTGCTAGGGTTAGGGCTGGAATGCATAACCGTAAAGTTATGCAAAGGAACCCTAACCTGTGTGAGCCTCAAGGCTGTGACCCCAAGTCAAGTGAGGACTCCTTAAACAGGGGAGCTGTCTTCAAGCCCACTTGGCCCCTGATCCTAGGGGTAGAGAAGGTCCCAGCTGCTGGACACTGGTTGGCAATCATGTTTTTGATCCTAGCCAGGGCTCACGTTTTGCAGATATGTACTGATACAGCTGGGCTTCCCAGGTGGCGCTAGTGATATAGAACTGACCTGCCAATTCAGAAGATGTTAGAGATGTGGGTTCGATCCCTGGGTCAGGAATATCCCCTAGAGGAGGGCATGGCAACCCACTCCTGTATTCTTGTTGGGAAAATCCCATGGACAGAGGAGCCGGTTGGGCTATAGTCCATAGGCTTGCAAAGAGTCAGACATGACTGAGCGACTTAGAATGCACACACTGATACAGCTATACTTGTGGTCTCACTTCATGGCAAGTAGATGGGGAAACAGTGGCTGAGTTTATTTTTCTGGGCTCCAAGATTGCTGCAGATGGTGATTGCAGTCATGAAATTAAAAGATGCTTACTCCTTGGAAGGAAAGTTATGACCAATCCAGATAACATATTAAAAGCAGAGACATTACTTTGCCAACAAAGGTCCCTTTAGTCAAAGCTATGGTTTTTCCAGTGGTCATGTATGGATGTGAGAGTTGGACTATAAAGAAAGCTGAGCGCCGAAGAATAGATGCTTTTGAACTGTGGTGTTGGAGAAGACTCTTGAGAGTCCCTTGGACTGCAAGGAGATCCAACCAGTCCATTCTAAAGGAGATCAATCCTGGGTGTTCATTGGAACGACTGATGCTAAAGCTGAAACTCCAGTACTTTGGCCACCTGATGCGAAGAGCTGACTCATTGGATAAGACCCTGATGCTGGGAAAGATTGAGGGCAGGAGGAGAAGGGGACAACAGAGGATGAGATGGTTGGATGGCATCACCAACTCAATTGACATGGGTTTGGGTGGACTCTGGGAGTTGGTGATGGACAGGGAGGCCTGGCGTGCTGCAGTTCATGGGGTCACGAAGAGTCGGACACGACTGAGCGACTGAACTGAACTGAACTGAATGTGAGTTAGTAATGTGAATGCTGTCTAAGCATCCCCAACTCCCCCTTTCCCCACTGCCATGGCCACACTGGCCCCTCCTTCAGGATCTCCTGTACTGCTCCCGCAACCAGCTACTAAAATGTGGGAGCCTGACGCAGTGTGTCACCGAGATGGTGTTCCAGCACCATGGTCGGTAGCCATGCAAAATGACGCCCCTTCCTCCAATTCCAGCCTTAAAAGTGGCAGCAGTCTTGGTGGCAAGAGGTTATAGACCTAGTAGTAGGACCTTCAGAGTCAGACCTCAATAAATTCCGTCGCTTCTGCACCGCCAGCTATGAGCTGTATTAGCACTCTGAGCCTCTTCTGTGAAGGGGGTTAATAACACCTACATCAAAACATTGTTGTAAAAAGTCAAAGAATGTAAACAATGTGGGTGGGTGTAATGGTTAGCACTTTAGATTCATACTCCAGCAATCTAAGTTCAAGTATCAATGGGATGTTTTTAAAGGATGTAGAGTTAGAGTATAATATCTGGAGCAGATTGTCTAGGTTCAAATCTCAGCTCTGCCATTTACTAACCATGATGACCTTGGGCAAGAAATGTCACCTCTCAGTGAATTTCCTTATCTGGCAAATGATATCACGAGTATCTGTGGAGTTGTTAGAAGTATAAATAAGCTAATAGACTGAGGAGAATATCTAGTGCAGAGTAGGAACTTAGTAAATGTTACTATATTATTATTATGTAAATACGTGGCACAGAATAGGTGCTGAATAAATGGTAGCAGCTTATAACCACTTTTGAGAATGGTCTTCACCAGTATCCTTCATCATCTTTATCAACGTTTTATCCTGGTTTAGGTCCTCCAAACCTCACAACTTCTGGAAGGCCACCTCATGGTGATGCTTCTTTTCTCATCCTTTTCAACTGGCCTGCATCTGCCTGTTTATTTGGCTTGTGATATAATCAACACAAGCAGGCAGGCTGAAAGAATGTCCTCCCCCATGTTTCCCCAATCTTCGTTTCCCCAAATGTACCATGTCCATTATCCTTCAGGCTACGCTGCAACTTAGTGGGCATCCAATATATTTTAGGTCAATGAGTAATGAAGGAATTCAGATCAAGGAAGTTTTTCATCCTAAACTTGGGAGAGAATTTTTTTCTAAAGCTTTTTATTTTGTATTGGGGTATGGTTGATTAACAATATTGTGATAGTTTCAGGTGGGCAACAAAAGGATTCAACCATACATAAACATGTATACATTTTCCCCCCAATTCCCCTCCCATCCAGGCTGCCACATAACTCTGAGCAGAGTCCCGTGTGCTATATACTAGGTTCTTATTGGTTACCCATTTAATATACAGCAGGGTGTACCCGTCCATTGCAAACTCCCTAACTATCCTTTCCCCTCATCCTTCCCCCCGGCAACCATAAGTTTGTTTTCTAAGTCTGTGAGTCTTTGTTTTGTAAGTTCATTTGTATCATTTCTGTTTAGGTCCCACATCTAACAGATGTCATAGGATACTTCTTCTCTGACTGACTTCACCCAGGATAACAATCTCTAGGTCCATCCATGTTTGCTGCAAATGGCAAAATTTCATGGGAGAGGAGTTTTTTAACCTGTGGTTTACTGATTGCAGACATTTCATCAGCTAGACATGCATGAATATTGTGATTTCCAAAGTGTGTTTTGCTTATGCCAGCCCAAGAGATGCTAGTAAGGGATACACCATGATGGTTCCATTAAGCTGGAGCAATTCTGGGCTAAATGAGGTTAAATAGGTTTCTTTACTGTAGGGTTTTTCTGAGCCTTTACTATGCTAATTGCATTGTCAGACTCACCTGTGGGAACACAGTGTGCAGCCTTTCCAAAAATTGTGTCTGTGTTTCATCTTGGGTGCAGATTCTTTGCATTGTCCTTTGGGAAACACCGCACTAAATTAATCTTGTATTTTACACCTGTACTTTTATGCAGAGCAGAGGGTAATGAAAAAAGTAGAGTACAAAGGTTTCCAACACCTTTTTTTTTCCTTAAGCGCTAGCGTGGGAGGAATTTTTACACATGTCCCTACCGCACTCATCTGCCTCCACCGTGCCCTGTTGGCATCATTTGACCCAGCTGAATGCTCCTGCCTCCTGATACGCCCTCTTCCCTTCATGCCTCAGACCCCAGAGTTGCCTGGTTTTCTTACTGCTCATCTTCAGACTCGTTTGCAAGCTCCTTTTCTGCTGATTATCTCATTCATTTGGTGTCCTTGGGGCTCTCCCCTTGACCCTCTTCTCTTTTCATTCTATGTAAGTTCTTATAAGAATCTCATTTCACAGCTTCAATTTTCATCTGCATACTGATGATCCATGAATCTCTATGTCTAACTCCAAACTGTCTTTTTACCTCTGACTTAATGGTGCACTGGCTTCTCCCCTCCGACAAGCATCCCATAGATATCTACACTTCAACTTGAACCCTCTTCTCAGAGGCTCTCTCTGGATAAACCATGCCTTCATCCAGTTGTTCTCCCAAGCTGCAAATATCAGAGTCATCCTTGATGTCCACCTCTCCATCCTCACTCTCGCCCAATCGCCAATTCTTTAAAACATCTTGAATCATTCCTATCTCAGTCCAGACCACTCCCGACTTTTGTGCATTATCACAGCACCCTCCACCTTGCTCACATCCAACCACTTCCAATCTACTCTCCACTCTGTAGCCACTGTGATTTGCAAAAGGCGAAATCTGGGCTGCCCCTTCTCTGCTTGAAGACCTTCAATGGCTCCCTATTCATTCCTATATGATGGGTCTCTTTGTCAAGGCCTCCCTGATTCAGCACAATCTGACTGCCTCTTAAATCTCTAGCCTCACCTCTCTCCAGAAGCCATAGCCCAGCCACCCTGAGCTGCCCTGCCTCCTGTGAGCCACTCCTCATCCTGCTCCTATCTTGAACTTCCCCCAATCCTTTCTGCATCCCTTCCCTTCCCTACAATTCCCTCTTCTCTGCCCTACCCCCATGCCTCCTATTGGTGCTTCAGCTCTCAATTTACTCATCAGTTCCTCTAGGAAGGCTTCCTTGAAGTCCACTCCTTCTTGCATACCACCCCAGAGAATGGGCTGACCCCTCTTTCCTTTCCTACAGCCTTCCATGCTCACCCATTTGGTAGCATTTCCCACACCACCTTGACACGCTGCTTTGGCCTATTTCCTTGCCTCTTAAAAAGCTGCTGTGCTTACCCTCATGTCCTTAGGTGAAAGGTTGCCTGCCCACCTTCCTGTATCTCCAGATATGCCCACGTACCATCTCAGCTATCCCCAGGGAGCCAGCAGGGTATTGAGGATAACAGGTGGTGGAGACCGTGAAGCCACAATCAATTTTGCTGAGTTAGTGGAGCCAGTGAAAGGCTTGTGGAGAAGAGATTGCAACTATTGACTCAAATAAGGTTTGGGGATTTTCTGTGGTTTGCAACAATCCATTTGCCCATTACCAGTTGTGATGTGGAATTGATAGCACTGACATATGGCCTGGGTCTACCGCAAGGGAGGGAGCGGGCTCTGGAGCCTGGGGGGCAGAACTGATTTCTCCTTTCCCAACTTCTCTTTTGCCTTCTCTCATCCCTGGATCATTGCCAGATTGGCAGCAAGGATCTTTGTCACCAGGCACTGTGATTTGGTTTACTTCCTGTCTCCCTCATTAAATGATGCCCACCCTTGGAGCAGGTATTGCAGAAGTTTTATTCACAATATATTCCCAGTGCACTGCAAGGGCCTTGGCTTATACCCGGTGCTCTGTGGAATGAATGAATTGAATGAATGTGTTCACAGCCATAAGCCCACGGAAGTTCACAACTTCTGGAAGTGAACACATCTGGTGTGAATCTTGGTTTTATCACTCACAACTCATTTGAGGCCCAGTTTCCTCATCCCAAAAAAGGTGTGTATTCATATCTACCTCATAGGCTCATTATGAAGGTAAAAGGAAGAAATCTGTGCAAAATCCCTATCTCTGGTATCTAGTAGGTGTTCCATAGACTGTCCATCTGTCATCCCTCTTCAGTTCAAAAGGCAATGTGTGTGGTGGGAAGGAGATGGGCGTGGGAATCAGATAAGGATTGAACTCTGTGTTTATCGCATCTCTGAGCCTGTTTGTTCACCTGTAGAATGGATTAATAGCTTCTGCTTTTGAGGATTTGCGAGAAGATTCATCCAGATAATTTATGTTTAACACCTGCCCTATTCTAGAATCTGGTAACTTTGTTAGTCATCAATCTAAAACTTAGAATCTCAACACATTTTAGCCATTTGCCAAGAGTATAAACATGACTTGCAGTGTCCACCTGACCATAGTAGCTGACAAATTAACATGTGCCGAGCGACTGCTTCTAATTTTATGTGGTTACAGGGATTCGATCTCTGGGTCAGGAAGATCCCCTGGAGTAGGAAATGACAACCCACTGTGGTATCCTCCAGGATCCTGGAAAATTCCATGGACAGAGGAGGCTGGCAGTCTAAAGTCCCTGGGGTCACAGAGAGTCGGTCCGAGCACACCCTCATACACACTCCATCCTAGGCAGAGGCGAAAGGCAGAAGGGAGGGGCGGATGGTGAGGTCTGAGCCGTGTTCTGGTGACACCTGGTGGTTTTTGAACGGGCTCCAGGACTCGAGTCCGGGACACTGCCAGCCTTTCCTCTGTGACTTTGCTCCCTTGGGTCTTGGAAGCACTGACCTCCCCTTTCTTCCCAAAGAGGAGCCCGCTGCCATATGGCCGTGACTTCAGCTGGCCTGGAACCTGGGTGGAACCCGGAGGAAAGCAGCCAAGCGTGCCTGCAGGGGCCCCTCTGAGGCAGCTGCTATGCTGCTCACATCCCGGGCTGGAGGCTGCCCCGATCTGCTGCCAGGTCTCTTTCTGCCCTCACATTAGTGACTGGCTTCCCCCTTCCTGGGCAGACAGGTGGCGGCTATATGTGCTTGGTTCCCCTCCACCTCTCTGGGATCCTGCTGGCCTCTGAGGTGTGCCTGCCCCTGCTCCTGACGAGCCAGAAAGAGTGAAGTGGGCGTGAAAAAGCAAGGGGTGTCTCTGAGAGTGGATGTGGCTGCTCACCCAGAACTAGCGTCCAGTTTTGAAAGAAGGAGGGAAACAACAGAATGGCATGCAGAGAGAACTTAGAGAAAAGGGCAGGAAATCCACTTTTAGTGAGTGCCTACTGCACGCCTGGCACTTTCCATAAAAGATCTTTTAAAAGTTTCGCAACCAAGCACTCGGAAATCAGAAAGATTGACAAGCAATTGCCCAAGAATACACAGCAGCCATGGGCCAGAACCAAGATTTAAACCCAGTCCTGTCCAACTCCTAGCTCTATGCTCAACCCACTGCGTCATGATTTCTCAAACTTGAGTAGTGTTTAGGCGGGTATTAAGTGAATATTATTCTTTTAAAAAATTATTGTTTATTTGAAATTGATTTTTACTGGAGTATAGTTGCTTTTACAATGTTGTGTTAGTTTTGCTGTACAGCAAAGTGAATCAGCTATATGCTTACATACATCCCCTCTTTTGTAGATTTCCTTCCCGTTTAGGTCACCACGGAGTACTGAGGAGAGCTCCCTGTGTTATACAGTAGGTTCTCATTGGTTGTCTATTTTGTACATGGTATCAATAGCACATATATGTTAATCCAAGTCTCCTAATCCATCCCCCTCCCTTTCCCCCTTGGTGTTCATACGTTTTTTTCTCTATGTCTGTGTCAAGTGAATATAACTCTTGTGGCTCTGTAGGTTGACAGATTTTAAAAAATTCTGATGTTTAAAATGTAAAAATGAATTTCTTATGCTCACAGCATATGAGTTTATTCCTCTTATACAATTATAAACCATAAACAAAATTACCAAGGAAGTACAGAAGGGCAGTACTAATCGAATTCAAATGAACAACATTGATTTAATGTGAAGAGTGATGTTGTTTTCCTGGAGCCTCTTTTGAGTTCATTATGCTTTGGCCAATACGTGCCAAGTGATTACGCTGTTTATCTACCAATGTTTTCACTTTGAATTATCTCAAGACCCTCACAGATAAATACCACTACTAACTAAAAAAGAAGACATATATGAATATATATGTAAATATATACACTGATCATAAATATCTGAATTACTTGGGTGTGCAGCCAAGTAACACTGTGTTAGTTTCTGCTGTACAGCAAAGTGAATCAGCTATATGTTTACATACATCCCCTCTTTTTTTAGGTTTCCTTCCCATTTAGGTAACCACGGAGTACTGAGTAGAGTTAGTTTTAGTAAACCTGACTGAAACTAACACAACATTGTAAGTTAGCTATACTTAAAAAAAAGACCCTGCCAACTTGTCGTTTGACTTCACTTCACAGGAGCCTGGCATCCATGTTTGCTTCTTTGTTTTCTCCTTAGCCTGTGACAATTAAGGCAGTAAATTCCTTGCCGAATGCTACTACTTTTGTGATGTAAAGTTAAATTTATCAACTATTTTAAGAGGTGAAAGCGGTATTCTACAAGTCTGACTTCCCACTGCCACTGCAGCAAGAGAGAATTTCAATCTTTGTCATGTAAAGGATTTCAACCCAAGGGCCGATTGTTGTCACTTGAAAGTGGGGCATACCTGCCACCTCAGTGGCAGCTGGACATGTTTATCAACCTGTTAAAAGTTAAATGCTGTCACTTGGGGGAGGTTGCTCTGCGTGAACACAAAGGCAAGCTCCAGCACTGAATGGTGTTCAAAGATCTGTATAAGCCAGTTATGCATAAGTGGATTTTAAAAGATTATCATCAACTAGAAAATGCATACAGTGTGGCCACACACACACAGAGCGTGGACCGTGAGTCCAGGCAAGAGTTCACTCTGGGGAATCGTCCCTTGCCCTCTGCGGCTGACCTCAGATTAGATGAGCAATGACAAGCGATGGGACAGTCACCTTTCAGCACAAATCTTCCAAATCTGTTTGCAGAGAGCAAGTGGCTCAGAGAAGCATTCTCTCACTGGCAGGAAAACTTAAGGCAGGTGGTCCTCTGGGAGGCAATCGAATGACTCTCAGCCAAGTGACAGCACAACTCTCGCTGCAGAGTGAGGCTTATAGTATGGGAAGAAGTGTGTTCCCACGGATGCCCTTGCAGGAAAAAGATACTGAAGTTTTTGCCCCTTTTCCTTCAGTGAAACAATTGCTACCTACAAAATCTCTTCTGGTTCCTTCTGCCTGTTCCTTTGTTCTATGATGCGGTGGACTCTTTGAAAGTAGCATAGACTTAGGAGGGAGGCATCCTGGATCTGAATGCCAGCAACACCGCTTCCTGGCTGTGTGACCTTAGGCAAGTTACTTAACCTCTCTGTGCTCATCTGTAAAATGGTGCCAATGGTACTGTGTGGCCACCTACCGGGTTTGTTATGAAACTCATATGAGGCATCCTATTAAATACTCAGTGTTTGTTCTTGTATCGTTGAGTCCATGAGCCAGTGCAGGATCACATTGCATCATTCACCACCTTGCACCTGGCCAGAGGCCAGGAAGAGCTCCAGAAAGGAGGACTATGGTATTTGCTATTCCAGTCCTTATCCTTCAAGAAGGCTGAGTTGGGTTGCACCTCCTCTAGGAAGTTTTCCCTACTTCTGGAAGCTCAGAGAGAGAGAGAGAGATGTCTTTATCGAATCCACTCCTGGCTGCTGGATTTGCCACCAAGTCAGTGCTTGTTTGTTCTGGTCACAAATTTTATCTTTAAGACTTTTCTAAAAGAAAAAAATATTTATTTTTGACTGGGTCTTTGTTGCTGCACAGGCTTTTCTCCAGTTGTGGTGAGTGGGGGCTTCCCTTAGTTTCTTGGGGTTCTCCTTGCCTTGGTTCTCTGGTTGCAGAGCACGGGTTCTACGGTGCTTGGGCTTCGGTAGTTGCGGTTCCCGGGCTCTAGAGCACAGGTGCGATAGTTGCGGTGCTTGGGCTTAGCTGCTCCACGGCACGTAGGATCTTCCTGGTCCAAAGACTGAACCCACGTCTCCTGCACTGGCAGGCAGATTCCTTACCACTAAGGCACCAGGGAAGCCCTGTCTTTAAGAATCTCACATCTTATGAGACAGGAGCAATTTGAGGGCAAAGATGACTTTTTTGGACTAAACTTAATGATGAATGCTGACATGGCATAGGTACTGACATCATTCTTGAAATAGACAAAGGAGAAGTAAGAACAGAATGAATTCTATCACTAGGGTGCATATGTGCTTTTTACTGAAAAAATCGAAGATTAAGTAGCGTTTGTGCAGGCGTGTGCACGTGTGCGCACACCTCCCGCCCCAAGAGAGCTTAACCTTTTTGCTCCATGCACCCGTGGGTGTGAGGACACAAGCCTGCCCCCTGCTTTTCCCACAGTGCAGCGGCATTTATCTCCTGGGACGGTGTCTTCTTCAACCAGGCATCAGAGAAACAGAAAGATACTGGCAAGTAGTAGATGCTCAGGAACTATTTCTTGGACGGAGTTGAATTAAAGCGACAACTGGTGCTCTAGTCATTTAAGACAGACTTGCAGGTTTGCGAGGCAAGCTACACTGTTTTCCATCCTGTTAAATATGCATGTTGGTTCATGTATTTGCCAACGACAACAGCAATTAAACAGCGGGTGACATTTACTGAGGACTCACTATCTGCTGCTCACTCTACTCAATACTTTATGTCTGTGATCTCATTTCACCTTCCAAACAATGATTACAAAGCGGGCTCTACCACCATTCCCTGTTTGGAAGCTGGGAAACTGATATATAGAGAAGTGAAGTGACCTGCTCATGGTTGCTTAACTAATTGACGGAGGTGGGGATTCAGAGCTTGCCGACAGGCTCAGCCTATGTTTCCTGAATCCCTGCTATGCACTGGGTACGCTCTAGGCATGGTACTAATCACACTATCAGTGGCTCTCAATTGTCTGTGTGTCCCAGAATGTCCTGGAGGGCTTGTCAACATACAGGGTGCTGTACCCCAGTCCCAGAGTTTGACTGAGTGAGTTTGGGATGAAGGCAGAGAATCTGCTTTCCTAATACTCTCTCAGGCGCTGGTGGTCTGGGAATGCGCTCTCAGTGCCATTGGTCTTTTTCTTCCTTAAAGAGGAAAAGCACTGTTAGCAATGTATGTAGATACAAGCTATAGAACTGGGCTGGTGCCAAAAAAAATGCCCAGTGAGAACAGAAATTCATCTCTGGAACTCGAGTGGGAAGAATGAACAGTTTGTAGACCCTTCTTATGTGCCAGCCCTGCTCTAACACTGAGCTACTTCAAAGGCAAGGCATCTTCCTTATTCAGTCTTTACAATGTGGAGAAGTAACAGAGGCATACATTTGGAGAAGGTTTTGAAGTGGTAAGTGATATAGCATTTGGCATTCATATGCTGGGGCTGGATCAACTCAGTAAAAATCACAGCTGTGCCCTTCCTGGTCAAGTCATTTTGGGCAGATGATGTAACCACCTTGTGCTCAGTTTCCAGTCTGAGAAATGGGGTGCTAGGAGGACCTACTTTACGATGTTCAAGTGAGAGTCAAGTGACTTAGAACGGCAGTGCCTGGCCCAGAGTTTGTCAATGACTCTGTTAACTGTTAGCACAGAAAGACTGAAAGAGTGAGGCTCAAGCCACAGAAAGGGTATTGCACTGAGAGTTAGGGGAATTGCTTAAAAACACATGGGAAGAACTTCCCTACTGGTCCAGTGGTTAAGAATCTGCCTGCTAATGCAGGGGATGCGGGTTTGATCTCTGATCTGGGAAGATCACACATGCCTCTGGGAAACTAATCCCATGCGCCACAACTACTCAGCCTGTGCTCTGGAACCTGTGAGCCACAGCTACTGAGCTCGCCCGCCTAGAGCCTGTGCTGCAGGACAAGAGAAGCCACCCCCATGAGAAGCCTGCACATTGCATCAAAGAGTAGCCACTGCTTTCTGCAACTGGAGAAAGCCTGTGTGCAACAAAAACCCAGTGCAGAAAAAAAAAAATCCCCAGAAAACAAAACAAACTAACCAACTAAACATGGCAACAATAATCTGATGATGGGCTTCCCTGGTGGCTCAGAGGTTAAAGCGTCTGCCTCCAATGCGGGAGACCTGGGTTCGATCCCTGGGTCGGGAAGATCCCCTGGAGAAGGAAACGGTAACCCACTGCAGTATTCTTGCCTGGAGAATCCCATGGACAGAGAAGCCTGGTGGGCTACAGTCCATGGGGTCGCAAAGAGTCGGACACGACTGAGCGACGGAACGGAACGGAACGGAATGATGGCAATAATAAAGTATATTTGTATTTCTTATTGAGATATTTGTAGACCAGTCATGAGCAAAATGGTTTACAGCAAAATTTCACTGAGTTCTAGTAATCCCAGTTATTACCTCTGTTCTCAGGAGGGAGAGATTGAGGCTCTACCTGGCCTCATCAACATGCTGTGTGACCTTGGGTGAGTTGCCTGACCTCTCTGGCCTCTGGTGGGGGGCTGGGGTGGAGGTGGCCTCAATGGTCTCTAAGGGCTGTGCTGCCCCTGCCTGGGGACTCCTCAGCCTGTATCATTAAGACACATAAGTTCTTAAAGCTTTGTGATCCCCAGAGCAGGGAGCTCCTCTCCCTCAAGCTTCAGGCATCAAAAGTTCCCTAGAATTCCTGATCTGAAATTCAAGACACCTCATGAATCATTCCCAAACCACATAGTACTTTTGACTGCTGGGCATCTGTGTGGGAGGTGGCAGGATGGCCAAGGTGAAGCTGTGAAACAGGCAGAAGTTTCTGGCACCTTCTCAGCCCACTCAGTGGAGGGAGCAATGACCCTTCTGTATGCAGTGCTACCCACTTGCTGGGCAACACACGAATTCCCGTAGGCTCTCTCAGCCTGTGTAGAGAGCCTATAAGGGAGGGGCGTGGAAAGGTTTCCTCCTATAGATGAGAAAACTGGCCCAGAGAAGTCAAGCTGCTCATCCAAAGCCACTCAGCATGAGGATCAGAGCCAGGATTTGAGCTCAGGCTTGTCTGTGTGTGAAGCCCATGTTAGTGATTACCACCCTAAACTGTCTCTCCGTGTTTATTTCTTCCTCTTTCTCCTGATTCCTAGTTGTCCCTTCACTGTGCTGGTCCCTCTCTGAACTTGCTCTTAGTGTCCCAGGAAAGATTTGATAAGCACCTTCAAGGTACTAAGAAGCAGCAAAGACACTCAACCCCCAGACTGATTTGGTGGCTCTGGGGTGAGGTGCTCTCCTGACCATGAACCCCAGGGCCAGATGATGATTGGGGTCCCTCCTGGATCTAACAGTTTTTGAAGTGAGGTCCTGCAACTCCATTAGACTTTGCACAATCCCAGGTGTGGGAACTGTAGCACATTTCAAAAATTAAACTCAAACTTGTTCTTTATATAGAGGAAAAAACACTAGATACTGAGTCTGAAAACTCACTCTGACTCCCCCAGCAACTCACTATGTATGACCTTGGGCAAGTCACTCCCCCTCTCTGGGCCTCATTTTAAATGAGGTTTGGATGAGATGATTCTTCTTGGCTCTATAATTTGGAGATCACATCCTGCCTTCCAGTTGCTTGTATACCTGCCCACCCCCATGCTGGAGGGCAGGGTCCCCCCAGGAGGACACCACTACCCCTTCTCTGCCTTGGGCAGTGTTTCCAGGGTCCAGACAGTGCTACTCACAAATTCTGTGTTCAGTCCGTACTGTAGAACGAATGAGTGGTGCTTCAGTGTATCTAGTAGGCTGTTCCACTCTGCACATGGTAGCGTATTACATCCAGATAATCACCCACGATAGCAGCTAATCTGGGTTCTTAAAAAGGAACCGTATTTTGTTTTGTCTGACTTGATAAAATAGCTCAGCTTCGGAGACATTGTGTTTATCTTTAACTACAGTTGAAAAAAATAATTTCTAGTAAAACCTTCTGAAAGTAATTTGACAATCTGGGGTTTTCTACCTCTAGTCATTTTTCTTGGAGAAAAGCAAACAATGAAAACAAATGCTCCTCAGTTATAGGCAATGCTGCTTGGGAATTTAAAGTCACAGACAGGAAAAATGGAGCAGAGTGAGCATGCTGTCTTAAAACCTGGTTATATATTTTCATTGACATCTTTAAAATTCATTGTCACTTGCAGACCAACTAAGGGCTCCAAAATTCTAACTCTATTTCTCATCTTGACTTGTTTTAGCCTCTGAACCAGTCACATAAACGCGCCGCCCCAGTTTGCTCTTTCGGCAAAGGATGTTAGTGCCGACCCACTTCCTTCTTGTACCGATGTTTCTCTCTTCTCTCTCTCTCCCCCATTTTTGTCTTTTTAAAGACTCATCCAATCCGTATCATTCTTCCTCATTTCCCCTCCTCCTTCCTTCCTCTTTCTCCTCCTCTGCCTCTCTTCCTCTTTCTTATCATTCAGCTGGATAAAATGTCAGGGCTTTGTTGATCTGTTCTCTTCTTTATCAATGAAGATAATATTTATGGAAGAGCTTTGTGGATTTCATGGCAAAGGCAAGCTGAGAACCTCAGCCAATCAAGAGAGAGCTTTCTTAAGAGTCAAGTAATATTTCGGTTCTCATCTATTCAATATTTTGCTTCTAAAACCAGATTCCCAGCCCTTTGTGAGAGTTCCAGGTCCAACGTTAAAAGGCATCCCTTTGGGATTTCCATGGTGATTCAGTGGCTAAGACTCTGAGCTCCCAACACGGGGGCCCAAGTTCGATCCCTGGTCAGGAAACTAGATCCCACATGCCCCAACTAAAGATCCTCCATGCTGCAACTAAGACCTGGCACAGCCAAGTAAAATAATAAAAATAAATATTAAATTTAGAAAAAGGTATCTGTTTTTCCAGGCAGAAAAGTCCTGGCTAATTAGGAGCTCTAGCTAAGGTGATCCTGGGCTCAGCCTTGGCTAGGGGAAGGATGGACAGGTTTAGAGTCAAACTAAGACCCGAGAGGTGATCAGTGAAGCTGTGATGAAGGCATTTATTTGCTGCAAGCTTTTGTCAGAGGCTTTTAAAATTAAGCATGGTGGACTTGGGGCTTCCTTGGTGGCTCAGATGGTTAAGAATCTGCCTGCAATGCGGGAGACCTAGGTTTGATCCACGGGTTGGGATGATCTCCTGAAGGGAATGGCAACTCACTCCAGAATTCTTGCCTGGAGAATTTCATGGACAGAGGTGCCTGGTGGGCTATCATCCATGGGGTTACAAACAGTTGGACACGACTGAGTGACTAACAATTTCACTTTGATAGTGGATTTAATATGTTGTTAATTTCTGCTGCACAGCAAAGTGGTTCAGTTATACATATTCATACATTCTTTTTTATATTCTTTTCCATTATGGTTTATCACAGGATATTGAATATAGTTCCTGTGCTATACAGTAGGACCTTGTTTATCCATCCTGTATATACCAGTTTGTATCTGATAACCCCAAACTCCAGCTTCATCCAGCCTCCACACCCTTCTCCTTGGCAACTCCAAGTCTGTTCTCTATGTCTCTGAATCTGTTTTGTAGATAAACTCATTTGTGTCATATTTTAGATTTCACACAGAAGTGATAACATATGATATTTGTCTTTCTCTGACTTACTGCACTTAGTTTGATAAAGAGATTGCATCATTAAATTGTGGTATAGTCTTCCAAACTAGATATCCTTATCCTCACTTTGCAGATGAGGAAACTGAGGTTCAGAGAGGTTAAGTGGCTTGATTAGGGCCATACAGACAGGAAGTGACACAGCTCTCTGACATCAAAAGCCTATTTCCATCAAAGTTTGTCTTCTTTCTGCTGAGCAATGCTGGCTCCTGGCATCAGGCTCCAGATGAGTGGACTGGAGCCATGGTCTTATTCCTCAGATAAGACCGAGGGATCAAGTGAAGCCCCTTACTCCCACTCCTGCCTGTCCAGAATCCCAGAGAGGTGGGAGAGAGGGAAGAGGGAGAGGGAGGACTAGGGCTTGAGGTTGTGTGTCTGGAAAGTGAGAGGTGAAATGGAGCTCCTGGCTCTGTGTGTGTGTGTGCGTAGAGAGAGAGAGAGAATGAGGATGAAGGAACCGGGGTAAATATACGATTACGTGGTGCTTATTTCCAAAATGAAAATAACATTATGGTTTACTTCTGATTTTAAAAGCAAGGCATGCTTGTGGTAACAAATTTAGTCTGTACAGCAAGGAATAAAAAAGAATGTGAAAACAGCCTATTATCCCCAAATGGCGAGATAATTGTGACCCACAGCTGGACTTTGAATTCTACAATAAGATTTAGCTACCTCAAGCTCACGTTGGTCTTGCCTATTAGCAAGTTGCCATGGAGACCTCCAGAAAACAGTTAACAACTGTAATTCTGATTTTCAAATTTTGGATTCACTTGTCACTTTGGGGTATCTGGGTTGTTGTCACCTGATAACTTCTTTGGGCTTATTTTCTCTAAGATGAATTGTAAAGCTAGCAGAAGAAAATGATCCCATTAAAAGTCATGTTTTCAAAGATTAAGGAGATGGGAAAAGTTTTGTTATGATATTAAGAGAAAAATTAACATAGAATTATGTATCCAATGTGATCTGAGTCTTGATTAAGATATATATTTACAATAGAGAACAAATGTGGTTACCATAGGGGAGAGAGGAGTGGGAACAGTAAGATAGGGGAAGGAATTAAGAAGTACAAACTACTATATATATATAAAAAGCTATAGTGATGTGCTGTATAACACAAGGAATGTAGACAGCATGTTATCATAACTATAATGGAATATAACCTTCAAAAACTATGAGGCACTATGTTGTACACTCGAAACTTATATAATACTGTACATCAGCTATACCTCAATAAAAAAGCAATATATTTCATTCACAGAAAAAACGACATAGAAATTTAGTGCTTTTCCTGAAATGTTATCTATGTTTATTCTGGGTGAATTATTTTAACTGTCTTTCTTTATATTTTTCTGTATTTGCTAAAGTTTTATAACGAACATGTTCTGCTTAGACAGTCAAAGAATAATACTTGCTATTTTTTTTAAAAGATAGATGTTTTGGACTAAGATATTTTTGAGATACTTGGTGACTCGCTTGTGCAGTCACTGCTAGTATTAAGCAATTTCCTGTTGACCTTAATCAACGTTCTAGTCTGGATGGATGTTGGGAGTGGGTGGCAGGAGTAATGGGCAAAGAGGGTGTTCATTTGAGTTTCCTTTCCTACAAATGCCTTAAAAACTCCGCACTATCTCTTGTGAGTGGCAACATCAGTTAAAATGATCAAGCAAAAGTTTCTCCCTGTAGGAAGTCTTCATTTATTGATAGGGTTCTGCTTTCCCATTGAACACTGATGGTTTTGCCCATGAGCATCTGCCAGGGATGAAACAAAAGGGACAGATAGGAGAAAACGGCTTGTAATTTTGGCTCTGTGGATGTGTGTCATCTAGTAAATTTCCTCAGCTTGGTGTTTCTGGTATGAAACTGTCAAGAACTCCCTTGAAAGCTCCCTCTGTTTGGGTCCACTGGCAGAGAGACTGGGAGCCCCAGTCCCTCCTGGGTAGGCTGATATGCCTCTCCAGCCTCCCACTGCTCTGTCCTTTCCAATGAAGTGGTAAAGGCGACAATAAAAGCCAAGAATCCTTGAATCTCAGGAGAGAGTGGAGAGGTGAAAGGTCTGTTTTATGGTACATCTTCAATAAAAAAAGATTTACAGGTAAGTCATTTTCTCTTCTTTCTAGGTGTTAGATTGAGAAGAGCCAGTAAACTAAACCCCAGAGAGAGCTTGGTCTAAATAAAAAATTCCGACAGCTGTCAAAACAAATAGCAACTGATCAGAAATACAACGTCGAGGGAGGCTCCAGTTCCCAAATAACTCAGAGAAGTGTTGGCCTGTTACAGCAAGAATAAAGACTTAAAGGGACATTGGGAGGGGATTTAGAATGCCAGCCTCCCCCTCCGAATCTCAAACTTGGAGGCTGATTGAGAGAAATGAGCTATAGAGGTCTAAGTTCATTTCGTAAGGAATAATCAAAGCCCTAACTATTAGTGAAGAATACTTGCTTTTCTTCATTTACTAGGCCGTCACTAAATGCCTTCTCTGTGATGGCTGTGAGTTGGGTGATCAAGATGCAGGATGGAAGGAAACAGATCCATCCCCAAGGAGCTTGTAGCACTGAGGGAGGAGCCATAGCTATAATTCAGGGTGTTACATACAGCGCTACAGGCAAATGCTGGTTACTGTCGTGGGAGATAGAAGAAAGGCAACTCTGTGTGTGTGTGTATGTGTGTGCATGTGTACAAGCTGATGATTGGCAGATTTGAGTTTCAAGGATGTGAAGGAATTAGGCAGGTAAAGGGGGCCCGAGGATAAGCCTGTGAGTCAGACAGAATATCCATGTGTTCATTCATTCATTCAGCACATATATTGAACTCTTATTGTGTTACAGGCATTGTCCCAAGAACTAAGTGAAAAGACAGATGATGTCTCTGCCTTCAGAGAGCTGACATTCTAGGGGAACAGATAATGAACAAGTAAGCAAACAAATCTACAAAGAAGCAGCTTTCAACTGTTGTGCTGTGAAGAATGAAAGTATAATGTGGCCTGAGAGTGTGGTAGGCATGTAGGGGGCCACACCCTGAGTCAGCAACGCAAAGACCTGAGGACGAGCACTCCAGGAGGAGAATACAGCAAGTGTTAGGACTTTGGGATGGGAGCAAGCTTGGTGTCTTCAAGAATCAGAAGAAAGGGCTGTGAGTGAGGGGGATAGCGGAGGGAGGTGATGTGGTCAAGGGAAGCAGGAGTCAGATCACAAAATGCCTGCGGGCTGTGGTGGAGACCGTAAGAATTGTTTGTAAGGAACGAGGTGGGTAAGGAGACCACTTGCTCAGCTACTGTGATAGACCCAGTGAGAAGTCATGGTGGCCTGGGCCAAGGCAGTAGCTGCGGATATGGACAGAAGATGATAGTGTGAGATTGCATTCTGGAGGTGGAGTCAACATCATCCGTGGAAGCACTAGTTGTGATGGAAGAAGGAAAGAGAGGAATCAAGGGTAACTCCTAGGAGTTTCGTCTGAGCAGCGAGCAGATGGCAGCCATTTATAGAGGTGGGGAAGAGAAACTTGGTATTATTCGGGTTTTGGTGGGGGTGGATGACAAGCATTTGAGGATCTATATAGATGGTTTAGTATGACACAAACCCCAGTTTATAGAAAGGGACAAATGGTAGCTGGAGGGGCAGGGCTTGGTCATGGAGGATCCTATCGGCCCCGTGAAAGAGTCAGATGTAACCCTGAAGCCTCATGTGTCATTGAAGGCCTTACAAAGTAGGGAACACTATCTGGTTTCATCTTTTGAGAGATGCGCTTCCAAAGTAGATGTTTGTTTGGAAGGATGTGGCAGAAGCAGAGAGACCAGTTAAGATGCTGTTGTAACAGCCCAGGCAGAGTAGATAGCCTGAAGTAAGATGGAATGAATAGAAGTGGGCAGATTCTTGAGCTATTTAATGGTTAGAAGATGCAGGATGTAGAGACTTGTTACATGTGTGAGATGAAGGAGAGGGGGAACTCTCATTTTCTAGGTTTCTCAGTTCATGGATGGTGTTTCCATTCCCTGCAGTGCAGTGTAGAGCATGGGGAAGGTTGAGAAGGAGGAGTGCGGTTATGGACTCCAGTGTAATGGATACCATGTGCTGCTCCCCAGGAATCGGCCCTTCCCTCTTCCCTCACTGAACACTGATTTTGTTCACAATTGCCTCCCTCCCCTTCATCCATATAGTCACGTCCTTCAGGGGAAGCTGATCACAGCCCCAGCTCCAGGGATGATTCATATGTCTAGGCAGGTAACCCACCCCTGGCTGATGATTAACATGAGAGCAGTCATATGACTAACTTGGACCATTGAGATAGGAGGAGAGGTTTTTGGGTGCTTCTGGGAAAGCAAGTTCCTTGTTTTTACCTAAGTGCACCTGAAAATGACCCTCTTGATTTCTCAGGGTGTTGTCCTTTGAGGATGTGTAGCCCTGAATCACTGTAGCTGTCTCATCACCACCCTGAGGATATTTAGAGAAACAGGAAAACAGGCTGGAACCACCTAGTTATGTGAGCAGCCCATTTTCATATTGTGAAGCCAGTTGGATTTTCTCTTACTTGCAGCTCAAAGCATCTAAACTGATAGAAGGGCCAGTGGGACCCCCTGGTGGAGATTTCCAGCAGGCACATGGACTTTCTGTCTAGGCCTGGAGATCAGGCTGTGATCTGAGATGGACAAAGTACCCCGCTGCTCACACTGTTCTGAGAGTTGTTATTAATAGAACTGCTTTTCTATTCAAATAAGATTAAAACAAAAACAAGGAAGGAGGTGGAGTAACGAAGGGAAGAATGTACTTGAAGAACATGTTCCATGGTGTGGTCGTGTATAGGGGTGGATTATGGAAGCTTTTTAATTAAAAATCTAAAGGAGAGAAGCTAGTCATTAAAATGATTCAGACACTGTTCAGAGAGAAGCTGAATGACCTATTTTCTGAGATTTTCAGAAGTGGGAATTCATTTGGTAGACCCCCGATGACCTCTAAGAGACATAGCTAGCCTAAGGTTGGGCACTTTTGGAATCTGGCGTACATGAAGGCCAAGTCCAGTTTCCACACTTCGGAGCTGTAGTGTCTTCCCAAGTCTCATTTGTAAAACAGAGGGGGGAAGTGGTCCTGTGAATGAAACTGGGAAGCTAAGAAAATTCCTGTACTGTGCCCAGAAAATGGTAAGGGTGAGAAAGGGAGGGAAAGAGACAGAGAGCACTAGAGCTCCCTTCTCCCGTTCTCCCTCCATCTCTCTGCCTTTAGGTTTTCATCTCCAGCATCCTCTGCTTGTCACATTTGATGGCTAGTTCTCTGTCCTGCCTTCCTCGACCTACCAGTGGCCTTTGAGCTGCAGTCTCTCCTTGAACTTCTTCACTTGCCTTCAGGCACCCTCTTGTTTGGCTGTCTTCCTAACTCACTGGCTACTCCTTTTCAGGCTCTTTGTTGGTTCTTCCTATCGTCCCCAAATGAACCGTGGACTGCCTGAAGTCTCCTTACCCCAATTCAAGTAGGAAGTCCAACATCCTCTTCATGGGCTATATAGTTTTACCCAATCTCTCCCATTCCCCAACCTTCTCTGCCACCTCTCCTACCACTCTCCCAGGTCACCCAGTCTCCTTACTGTTTCTGAAAAATGCCAAGCACCCTCTCCCTTCAAGCTTCCTCACTTACTATGCCCTCTTCCTAGAGTCTCACTATCTCACTTCTTTCAGGTCTTTCTTCAAAATGTCTTCATTTCTGAGACACCGTCATTGGCCACTCTGTGTAATCCAACTCCCCACCTTATCATTTTTCATCCTGTCTCCTTAATTTGTCTTCATAGCTCTTAGCGCCACTCAATGCATTATGTGTTTATTTGTGCGTTTCCCCCATTAGAATGTCAGCCTCAAGAGAACAGAAATCTTGTTTTACCACAGTTCTGTCTCCAGCTTCTGTAACTGTGTTTGGCACAAAGTCAGCTCTCAGTAGATATTTATTGAATGAATGTATTCATTGAGGGTTTTGGCTACTATTACTACTAACGTACTGCAAGGAGATCCAACCAGTCCATTCTAAAGGAGATCAATCCTGGGTGTTCATTGGAAGGACTGATGCTAAAGCTGAAACTCCAATACTTTGGCCACCTCATGCGACGAGTTGACTCACTGGAAAAGACTCTGATGCTGGGAAAGGTTGGGGGCGGGAGGAGAAGGGGACAACAGAGAATGAGATAGCTGGATGGCATCACCGACTCTGTGGACATGAGTTTGAGTGAACTCCGGGAGTTGGTGATGGACAGGGAGGCCTGGCGTGCTGTGATTCATGGGGTCACGGAGAGTCAGACACGACTGAGTGACTGAACTGACTGACTGACTACTAATGTCATTATTCCCCCCAGCTTTAAGATACTATGGTTTACACCTGTAAAGCAAGAGAGAAACTTCCCGAGATTCCTTTCAGCTTCTCTACCGCAGGATCTGTAGCACAGTGGATGCTCTGTAAATTGCTTACATGGGAACAGATGCAAACAGAATTACTGATGCTAAAGAGCCTCAGATCACCATACTCCTGGATGTCCTAGACTTCCTAAAAAGCCATCCTGAGCGATATGGTTAGACAGCCATTTAGACACGTCTGTTTTGACCTATGGTGAATGTCAAATGAAACAAAAACATTCTGACATTTTAAGAGCTTTAATTTACTCATGATAAAAGCCATAGCATCTGAATATGTCAAGTTTATAAGGCAGAGGCTGGAACAGGAATATGTGCCTACCTAATGTGAGGGCATGTCAATGGGTTGATTGACTTGTTGAAGGAGAACACTGGTAATATGTTTGGAAGTAACAGAGGTTGCATCTGCAAAATACACCTGAAACTTGGATTTAAGGTGAATCTGTCACACTCATTGCAATTTGAAGTTGGGTTATATGTGAAATCAAAAATTGCTAAGGTGAGTCAAATACATGCATCTCAGAGACCCTGGAAGTACAGAACGCAATGATTGCTGTCAGTCAGTAGGATGTGGTGGAAAAAGCATAAACAGGAGTTATAGAGGCTGGAGTTGGAGACCTTGCTCTCCTGGGCATCATCAGATAAGTTACTTAGCATCTCTGGACTTTAACTTCTTTCAGCTTGGCAGAGACTGCAATGATCACCCAGACCTGCTTTCCCTGTAGTCTGGTACTCAACCTCACGGCTTTTCTCAGCCCTCCTTGCAGTTAGGCATGACCCCATGACTGTGTTCTGGCCAGTAAAATGTGATGAATGTGATGTGTGTCACTTGCATTCCTAGACCATTAGAATCTCTCCTGGGCCATCTTCCATGCTCCTTCTCCTTCTGGTCTGAGGCAGAGGAACCTGGTCCCATGTGCAGAAGATGATGGACCCACAGGTGGAAAGGCATGTGTCCCTGAATCAGTGCTTGGAGGAAAGCTGCCTTTTTTGGACATTAAGTGTGAAAAAACGTGAGAAATAGACTTCCATGTACTAAGCCACTGGAATTTGAGTATTTAGTTGCTATATCAGAAACCATTACCCTAATACCTTTGTAAAAATGAAGATAAAGATTTTTTTGGGGAGGGTTAATATATATTTTATTGAAAACTCCCAGAATATCTTGGTATGTTGTTGTTTAATTGCTAAGTTGTGTCCGAATCTTTGAGACCCCATGGACTGCAGCACACCAGGCTTCCCTGTACTTCAGTATCTCCCAGAGTTTGCTCAAACTCATGATGAGTTTGGTCTGATGTGCCAGACCCCACTACTGTGTCAAATGATGCCATCCAACCATCTCATCCTCTGTCACCCCTTCTCCTGCCCTCAATCTTTCCCAGCATCAGGGTCTTTTCCAATGAGTTGGCTATTTGCATCAGATAGCCAAAGTATTAGAGCTTCAGCATCAGTCCTTCCAATGAATATTCAGTGTTGATTTCCATTAGGATTGGCTGGTTTGACTTCCTTGCTGTCTTAGGGACTCTTGAGTCCTCTCCAACACCACAATTTGAAAGCATCAATTCTTCGGTGCTCAGTCTTATTTATGGTCCAACTCTCACATCTGTACATGACTCCTAGAAAAACCATAGCTTTGATTATATGGACCTTTGTTGGCAAAGTGATGTCTCTGCTTTTTAATATGCTGTCTAGATTGGTCACAGTTTTCCTTCCATGGAGCAATTTCATAGCTGCATGAAATTGGTATGTAGCAAGGGTTTAATAGATATTGGTTCTTACTATCCTTTTGTTGTTCATCTACAGTAGTCATTACATGTCGACCCTGAGATGGTTTTGCTAGACCCCAAGGAGATATCAAGAAGTGTAAAATATAGTTCCAGATCTCTAGTTCCAGAAACTTAACAATGTGGAAGACAATTACCCTTCAGGTGTATCTGTATCCTAAAAGATCAAGCCTCTGAAGGACAAGAATGGACAGAGTGTTTCTAGGATGGATCATTAGAATTCAGAGGAAGAAGGTACTTTTGGCTGGGCTAGTTAGGGAAGACAATAAATCATCAATATTAGAAGAAAGCAATTACATAGGCTGCCACAAATAGTGGGCAATCAAAGAAGAATTTCTGTTTCATTTTGGACACATGATATATTCATTCTCTTAGCCGTTATCCATTGCTAACCATGTTAGCAAGGAAAGCTATTTAGAAAATTAACCTAGAATATGGAAAAAGCTATAAATTAGGACACGGATGCTTATTACTAGGACATTTATAATGTCAAATGATCAGAAACAACACAAATATTCAATACAGGGAGAATGCTTAAGTAAATCACGGTATACCCTTTAGAAGTAATCTGTCTCCAGGATCCCATCAAAGCCCACAGTTTAACTTATCACCTGCGCACAATGACGTTACATTGTGACTTTGGCCCTGACTTCTCCAAACTCCACTCCCTGTCTCTCACTACCTACAGGATGTCTTTATTTGGATGTCTCAAAGACATCTCATACTCAGTGTTCCCAAACCTGAGCTTTGGATTCACACTCCTTCTCCACCCCTCCAAGCTGCCCTCTTCCAGTTTCTCTTGCCTGACTGTCTCCTAGTGTGAGAGTCAGGACTCTGGGAATCATCCCGATCTTTCTCTCTTTCATCTCCAAATCCAGTCTATTTGGTCCTAACTATCTTTAAAATCCATGCTCTTCTCTTCATCTCTGCTGTTGGCTCCTTGGCCTTAGCCACCATCTCCTTTCATCTAGACTGCGGCTTAGCTTCTCATCTGCAACCCAGGTTCCTTTCCAGTCTTCAAGATCACGTCTCATAATTTCACTCCTGCTGTTCCTCACCCCCCAAAACTCCACAATGACTGCCAAGTTCTTCACATGGCCCACGGAACACCTCACTGTCTGAGCCTTGCCTGCCTCTCCATCCTCATCTCTTTCTGCTCTTCTCCACCTCCTTCTCTGCAGTCCTGCCATAGGATATGGCATAGTGATACTTTCTGTTCAGAATTCACTTTTCAAACCCACTCCTCTGCCTCCAAATGCACTCTTGCAGGCCATGTCTACATATCTTCCAGATCTCATAGACTCAGTCACTTCAAAAATGCTGTACATGGTTCTGCATCTAGGTCAGGTTCCTGTGGGACCTGCTATGTAGCTTATATGGGGCTTCCCAGGTGGTGCAGTGGTAAAGAATCTACCTGCCAAGGCAGGAGATGCAGGAGACATGGGTTTGATCCCTGGGTGAGGACAATCCTCTGGAGAAAGAAATGGCAATCCACTACAGTATTCTTGCCTAAAAAATCCCATGGACAGAGGAACCTGGCAGGCTACTGTCCATGGGGTCACAAAGAGTTTGACATGACTGAACACCGTCACCACCACTACAGAGCTTATACGGATGGGGAAAAGGAAAAGGTGGCTTGGGGAGTTCTGGATGGTGAGGAGCCAGATGCTAAAAAACACTCATTGCTGATAATACAGAGGGGATATCCTACCTTTATACAACTCAGCGTCAAGCCATAGAGCAGAATTCTGATACTGAACTTGAATCAGGGTGAGTCACTTAAGCCAAAAATATTTGTGATGTGCCAGACCCCACTACTCTGTGCTATTTCCCCTACTCTTGTGGAACTTACCACTTATTTAACACATTTCAAAAACCCGGATTTCAGGAAAGCAAATTCGTATTCAGGGAACACTTGTGAATGTGTTTTATTTCCTTGAGAAAGACATTTAATTTTCCAGGTCTCTGTTGCAATAACAATGCTTGATGACTGCCTTGTGGTGACTTGGGCTGGCATTCATGCTGCTAAAATCCTTGGGCATCTTCAGGCCTTGAACGTGATGCTGAGGACAAGTGGGGCTTTGAATCTAAGCAGTTGAAAGTGTGGTTTTCCCAAGACCCTTCCTTGATGCCCTCCCCCACCCCTGCCCCCACCAGAGGACTTGTGTTACTAAACCAGAGAGCCGAGCAGATTCTGGCTGGCAAGGACCCAGGGATTAATGTCCAGGGTGCTAACATCATAATTCGGCCACCATTGAATGTGGCAACATCTGCTGTGTGAGGCTCTGATGCCAGAACCCCCGTTGCACCCCTCTGGCTGGCCAGGACCTCTGTCTTGGGAGGCAGCTTGGGTGGCCTTAAGGCTGCACTTAGCACATGTTCAATAGCTACTGTCAGGTGTTGAAAAGCTCTCATTAGGGCCAAGAAATTGACTTGTGTCCTGGGTTTCTTGGGAAAACAATGAGGACCCATGGGAAAGGCTTTGTGCCTGGAGGCGCCCAGGGACTGGTAATTGAGTTACTGTTAAGGCGATGAGAGGCTGTGGTCATGACAAGTATAAGTGGCACGAGGCTGGCAGGCCAATGCAAGGCCATCCTGCATTTTCTCTTTGGCATGAAGTATATGGGGATTCATTCCTTCCTTAAAACTGTTTACCTGGACAGTAAAGCCCAATAATCAATGAAGGCAGTTGGGAAGTCAGATTACCAAAGTCTGGAGATGGCAAATGGGGTGCTTATTTGTTGCGGGAGGGTCACTACATTCTGCATTGTCACATGTCTCATTTAATGACAGCATTCCTGGGATGCTGGTCCTCTTATCCTCATTTTCTTTCTAACTCCCCTCCCCACATCACTTTTTCCTGGATGACTCTTACTCAGCCTTAAGTACTTCTTACTCAGAGAATGTTCTGTCTAACCACAGCCCTCCCATTTGTACCCCCATAATCTCTTTATCAATTTGCAAATATTTTTTTTCCTTTGTGATCTCATTGGCTGTTAGCTTGTTTTTGGTCTTTCTCCTCCTTTATTTTATGGACAACTCAAGGTTAGGGACCTGAATGATTCTGTTCCCCACAATCTCATCAGCCCAGTGTGCAGTGGATTTCCAATAAGCACTTTTCAAATTTGTCAAATGAATCAATGGTTCTCAAAAACTGTTGGCATTGTCTCTGACAATGTAAATGCATATGAGCATATTTATAGGTGCCAGTGCACTGTAACTCCGTTTTCATCCATTTATTCATCCGTGCGTCATCTCCATCAGCATTTACTTAGTACCAACTGGGTGCTGAGGATGCAAAAGTAAATGAGAAAAAGTGCCAGCCCTTCAGTAACTCAGTCGGGGGTGGACTGGTGTAGATGTGGAAACATGGGTGGTCAAAGGGCTGAGTCAAGTTTGGAGTGAAGTCTGAGTCAAGTCTCCAGGTTTGGATCTCTGGTCCTTTAGTTCCTTGATCGTGTGACCTTGTGACAAGGTGACTGCAAGTGACTGCATATCTTTGAACCCCGAGTGTCTTGTTGTACAATGGAGATAACCATATGCATCTTGCAGGGTTGTTTTGATACTAAATTGAATGTGATAAATATGTAAAAGCAAAGCTAAATACAGAGAAAATGTTGTTATTATTGTTTGCTTTTATTACTTAGATAAGGCATAAAGAGGAGTTAGGGCAGTTCTACCTAAGGGGGGGTGATTAAGGAAGCTTTTATAAATGGGTTAATGTCCTTGACGGAAGGTAGATAAAGAAGGAAAAGTTTTTGGAGTGAGAGCAAAGAAGGTCTTCTTGGGGGATCTGGGATTGTGGTATTGTGAGAATTAGCATTTCTCCATTTCTTCCTCTCCCTGAAGGGCACATGCCACTCTCTGTTCTTCCCAGAATTTATTCTGCTTGTCTTTTGGGTATCCCCCACTCACCCGTCCATTCCTCCTCCCTGGCTCTCCACCCTGTTCCTATCTTTGTCCTCCCTACATTAGCCTGTACCTCTCGTTACCCCTCTTCTCTTAAAACTGGGAAGAAAGATGAGTTGGAAATATCTGTCTCATCCATCAAATAAAATTGAGAGTTGGCAGCTGTGGTTTTATTAATGACTACTCAATTCTTCTCTCCCAACATCTGGAAGATATGTGCCGCGGGACGGACAAGCCAGTGATACATGAGGAGAGATTTATCAGCAACTTGGAGATGGATGGAGACCTTGAGGCCATCTCATCCAGCATTCACCCTGGACAGGAAGCCCCTAGCAGCATTTCTGAGGAGGGGCATTCAACCCCTGCCTGGACACTCTCCAATGACCCCCAAGCTCATGTCAGTAGAAGTCAGCTCAAAAGTGTATGACTAGTGTGAATTTTAGTCTCCAAGACCAAATTTCAGTACAAAAGTACTTGAAAGTCAATATCTCTTCGAGGAAGAAATAGCATGATGTTCAAGAGTAAGGGCTCTGGGAACCAGGCTGCCAAGGTTCACATCCATACCCTATCACCTTGAATCAGTTAACATGGCTTAGTCTCCGTTTCCTCATCTGTAAAATGGGAATGATAATTGTTCCTCTGTGCAAGCTGCTGTGAGAAAGGGACCCACGAAGAACACTGTGAGTGCATCACAATAGCCTGATCAGTGTTAGCTCTTATTGCTGACTCTTTGTTGTGCTGTTGTCCAATCACTCAGTCATGTCTGACTCTTTGCAACGCCCATGAACAGCAGCATGCCAGGCTTCCTTGTCCTTCACTGTCTCTCACAGTGTGCTCAGACTCATGTCCATTGAGTTGGTGATGACATCCAACCACCTCATTCTCTGTTGCCCCCTTCTCCTCCTGCCTTCAGTTTTTCCTGGCATCAGGGTCTTGGTGGAACCCTTTTAAAGCAAGGGCTGGAGTGAGATTCTAAGGGCCCAGAAGAACCCCCAGCTTCCCCAAATCCTTCTTCTTCCTGTTCTATACTGAGTAAAATGTCTTCACCAAGAATCATTGCCTTTCATCGCCTGGTAACAGAGAAGCTTGTGACAGACTAAAGGGAGTCAAACCTTTGCAGCTGGTCAGCCCATAGGACTTGGTTTGGCTACCTATTAACCAACTGGCCACAAGTAATTACCTATGTTTCTGTACCTCCATCTCCTTACCTGCAGGAATGGGAACCAAAAGCCACACATCAGAGGATAAGGTCTGACTTGCCGGGAGCCAGCGAGGGAATCCTACCCATGGCAAAGGTCAATTGGAGAAGAGGCCTGACGGGCAAAGGCTAATCAGGACTCGAGGAACCCCCTGGACTTACCCGAGCATCTACCCCAAAGAAAACCGGAGTCTGACTGCCTTACTATCTTACGCCTCTTACCAAGTCCTCTAATACTTACGGGGGCTTCCCCCCAACCACCTTTCTCTGAAAACATTAATTCAGAGCTGTAGTTAAAAAGTTCTCCTCGGCTTAATAGGAGTGTTCCAATCCAAGCCCCTCTGATAACTTTCTAACTTGCATGACAAGTTTGTCTGGGCTCTTACAACTATGAATGTGATTGTTTATAGCCTCCCAGCCATGCAAGGACAGAAAGCCTAATATTCTAAAATACAGGAATTTGTTGAAGAAGTTAAAATCATTAGAATAGTACTAAAAAAGATTTCATTGTTGAATCAATGCTTGCTGCAAAGTTTATCTATTGTATCCTTGGAAATATATTAATCACATATAGAGAAAATAAGTAGTAGGCTTTGATTTAACCACATCAGATCTTAAGTTAATAAATTCCTTTCTTGTAGCTCACTACACCCTTGCTTTATAGGAATGTAACTTTGTCATGTGTCTTTGGAGAATAGTGCCTGACTTTAGGAAAATCAACTTAAAAGAATATAAGCCTTTTTCTAGCTAACTAACCTTTGTTAGGAGAGAGGGCCATAAACTGTTAGCAGGCCTCCTGGCCAGAAGATGATGTAAATCACCCAAAACTTTTGTATATCACGAGACATACAAAAATGAGCCCTGATCATGATAAGGGTCAAGACTGCTGACCCCGCGTGATTTTGGCGTGACTCTATACCTCTCTTTCTCTATTTTTTATGTGCACAACTTAGGGTATAAATGCAGCGCTGGAAAATAAGGTTTTGGGCCTTGCTCACTGAAGCTTGGTTTCCCCATGTCGTTCTTTCTCTTTTTCCGTCCTTTTCTCTATTCTCCTTTTTCCGGTTGAGATCCTTGGAGCACTGGGCCCTCTGCGTTTACTTATCTGCCTGGGCTTCTAAGACCCACTTGAGGGGGTGCCCTGGTGGGGTGCCTCCAGTGATTCGAGAGGGCACCTGCGGCCTACGTAAACAGAGCAAACCCCGTGCTGGGGTTTTATTGGTTTCCTGCGTAAACCAAGGAATCATCAGCCCCTGTCTCTCTCTCTCTCTCTCTGACGCTGACGCCGTTCATCCTGAGGATACCCTGGGCCATATCGAGGCTGGTCCCCGATACTGACTGATTAGCATCACCTCCCTGGTTCATTCCTATCCAGGCTGCCTTCATTTCTTTCCTTGGTTACTGCAACTCCATCCTGAAGGGGCCTCTGGTTACTGCAACTCCATCCTAAGAGGTCTCTGTTTCCATGCTTGTTCTCATATAGGCTGTGTTCCACCCAGCAGCCAGAGCAGCCTTCTGGAAACCCAAGAGAATTAATGTCGCCCCTTTCCTTGGACCCTCCAAGGGCCTCCAACCTCCTTCAGGTGAAATCTTCATCCTAGTCCACAAGCCCCTCCATGTCTGGCATCCACTTCTTTCCACTTTTCCATTATGTTTCCCTTCAGTTCCCCCATATTCACTCTGCTCTCTCCACTTGCCTCCATTTGGACATGTGGAGAATCTCAGTGTCTTTGGACTTGCCATTTCCTCAACCCAGAAGCTGTTTGGCCCAGGTACCAACATGGCTCATTCACTCGTCTCCTTTGAGGGCTCTGCTCAATTGTCAGCTCCTCTAAGAGGCCTTCCAGGGCCACCCTATCTCATATAGCATTTCCTTTAGCAAAGAGAAATCACAAAGCCTTCCTAAGTGATCAGTGCAAAGAAATAGAGGAAAACAATAGAATGGGAAATACTAGAGATTTCTTCAAGAAAATTAGAGATACCAAGGGAACACTTCATGCAAAGATGGAAACAATAAAGGACAGAAATGGTATGGACCTAACAGAAGCAGAAGATAATAAGAAGAGGTGACAAGAATACACACAAGAACTATACAAAAAAGATCTTCATGACCCAGATAACCGTGATGGTGTGATCACTCATCTAGAGACAGACATCTTGGAATGCAAAGTCAAATGGGCCTTAGGGAGCATCACTATGAATGAAGCTAGTGGAGGTGATGGAATTCCAGTTGAGCTATTTCAAATTCTAAAAGATGATGCTGTGAAAGTGCTGCACTCAATATGTCAGTAAATTTGAAAAACTCAGCAGTGACCACAGGACTGGAAAAGGTCAGTTTTCATTCCAATCCCAAAGAAAGGTAATTCCAAAGAATGTTCAAACTACTGCACAATTGCACTCATCTCACATGCTAGCAAAGTAATGCTCAAAATTCTCCAAGCAAGGCTTCAACAGTGTGTGAACTGAGAAATCCCAGATGTTCTAGATGGATTTAGAAAAGGCAGAGAAATCAGAGATTAAATTGCCAACATCCATTGGATCATAGAAAAAACAAGAGAGTTCCAGAAAAACATCTACTTCTGCTTCATTGACTACGCTAAAGATTTTGACTGTGTGGATCACAATAAACTGTGGAAAATTCTTAAAGAAATGGGAATACGAGACCACCTGACCTACCTCCTGAGAAATCTGTATGCAGGTCAAGAAGCAACAGCTAGAACTGGACATGGAACAACAGACTGATTCCAAATCAGGAAAGGAGTACATCAAGGCTGTATATTGTCACCCTGCTTATTTAACTTATATGCAGAGTACATCATGTGAAATGCCAGCCTGGATGAAGCAAAAGCTGGAATCAAGATTGCAGGGAGAAATATCAATAACCTCAGATACCCAGATGACACTAGCCTTATGACAGAAAGCAAAGAGGAACTAAACAGCCTCTTGATGAAAGTGAAAGTGAGTGAAAGTGATAGTGAAAAAATTGGCTTAAAGCTCAACATTCCAAAAACTAAGATAATGGCATCCTGTCCCATCACTTCATGGCAAATAGATGGGGAAACAATGGAAGCAGTGACAGACTTTATTTTGTTGGGCTCCAAAATCACTGCAGATGCTGATTGCAGACATGAAATTAAAAGATGCTTGCTCCTTGGAAGAAAAGCTATGACACACTTAGATAGCATATTAAAAAGCAGAAACATTACTTTACCAACAAAGGTCCATCTAGTCAAAGCTATATTTTTTCCAGTAGCCATGTATGAATGTGAGAGTTGGACTATAAAGAAAGTTGAGTGCTGAAGAATTAACGCTTTAAAACTGTGGTGTTGGAGAAGACTGTTGAAAGTCCCTTGGACAGCAAGGAGATAAAATCAGCCAATCCTAAAGGAAATCAGTCCTAAATTTTCATGCTGAAGCTGAAGCTCCAATACTTTGGTCACCTGATGCAAAGAACTAACTCAGTGGAAAAGACCTTGATGCTGGGAAAGATTGAAGACAGGAGTAGAAGGGAACAGAGGAGGAGGTGATTGGATGGCATCACAACTCGATGGAGATGAATTTGAGCAAGCTCTGGGAGTTGATGATGGATAAGGAAGCCTGGCATGCTGCAGTCCATGGGGTCACAAAGAGTCAAACATGACTGAGCAACTCAACTGAACTGAACTTCTGTCAACATCCTCTACTCTTTTTCTGCCTAACACCTATCATCCTTTGACAAATGTTTATGTATTCATTATTTTATTACTTCTTCCTTCCCATTAGGGTATAGAGCTCATGAGGAGAGGCTTTGACTTTTCAATCTCTGCTGGATCTCCAGTAACCAGTCATGTGCCTGGCTTAGTGTAGATATTCAATAAGTATTTTTTGAATGAGCGATTGTATAATATTCAACCAGGATTAACACTGTTTGTGGAAAGGTGCCTGGTCCCTTGTAGGTGTTGGATAAATGAGGGTTCTTAATCCCCTTCTTTATCAAACTAGAAAGAACACTAAAAAAACAGATACCCATGGGAGGGGCAGCACACTGATTTGAATTCACATGGGATTCTTGCAAAAGGGGAGGCCTGAGTTGAGAGGGCAAAGGAAGGCAAGCCAGGGGCTCTGTAAACCAACTTCACTCGCTAAGCAATTTTGCCTCTGGCCTGCTCTGTTTATGTCTGTGTGTACGATGATCCTCCAGGCAATTGAATTGCATTACCCTTTTCATTCTAATAATATGAACAGAATTCAGATGTGGTATTTGATGATGTCTTGTGTATTGAACGACTTCAGGACTGCCTGGCACGTTGCAGCAAATTACTGTCAACTTGAGGGCCGCTGTGCCTCTACCAAAGTGCCAATATTTCCGTGAATAATCCTGGTCATTTACAGTGATGTCTCAAAAATGAATTTTTATTTCATTGGCCTAATCTTTGGAGTTATCAGAAATGTGTGTTTATTCCCAGCAAGACTTCAAATGCGAGATTCTCATAACAAGACCAGAACTGGAAGATTTCCTGAAGGAGGAGAAAGAGGAGCTATCCCCTGCCTGGTTGGAATTGCTGTGTGTACAATCCCTGCTGAGAGAGAGAGGAGGGTAGACTGGATTCCTTCCAAAAATCAGAAGGGAAACTGATTTCAACTTGGAAGGGTGTTAATATCTTAAGACCAAGGCCGACAGACCAAGGGGAGGAAGTGGAAGTGAGAGGGAAGTGTGTGAGCATTTTCCCCAGTTCTTACTGTTTAAACCAAATGCCTGGAAATGTGCTACATCAAGCAGTTCCCAGCCCTAGCACATTGTTGTTGTTTAGTCACGCAGACGGATCTGACTCTTTGTGACCCCGTGGATTGATGGACTGTAGTCTGTCAGACTCCTCTGTTCATGGTATTCTCTGAGCAAGAATACTGCAGTGGGTTGCCATTTCCTCCTCCAGGGGATGTTCCCAGCCCATGGATTGAACCTACATCTTCCGCTTGGCAGGTGGATTCTTTATCACTGAACCACCTGGGAAGCCCCACCCCAGCACAAAGTAAGCACTCAAGAAGCGTCCCTCAAGTTGGAGTTGAATTTAGCTGGTGAGGGTTTGGAGGCTGTGTTAGCTGCTATGATGTAGATGGGGATTTGGCCATGTCTCTCCCCTCCTAGCCCCCACCCCCACCATGCATTCATGCTGCCTAATAATCTGTCCCAAATAGGAGCAGCATTGAAGCCATTGGCTATGTCACAAGGAAGGATCCAGCCCTTCCCAGGGGAATCTACCCATCACAGACATGGCACATCTCCGCCCACACACTGAGTCAGAAGGGCATGTTTTTGCTGCGACTAATTTTACTACTGTTGTTTCGATTGCATTGGTTAAATCTTGTTAGCTTTTGAGGGGAGGGGCCTGTTCCAGCTGAAATCTGAATATTAGTTGTCTTAATAAAGAGTAATTTCCATAACCAGCCTCCGACTCTGCTTCCTCATTTAATGTCCTTAGACAACAGGGGAAAGACAGACTGTACTGTGAATAGCATCCTCACTAAAACATCTCCTGCAGCTTGTCTGTCTGGCAAGGGCTTGTGAAATCATGGATGATTAGTGAAGTTGTATGAGCTAGCTAACCTGGCACCACTGCAAAGCTATTGGGTTAGTGATTGTAGTAAATCCAAGTAAAAGGATTGTTCTCAGCATTCAGTTCAGTTCAGTTCAGTTGCTCAGTCGTGTCCGACTCTCTGCGACCCCACAAATCACAGCACGCCAGGCCTCCCTGTCCATCACCAACTCCCGGAGTTCACTCAAACTCATGTTCATCGAGTCGGTGATGCCATCCAGCCATCTCATTCTCTGTCATCCCCTTCTCCTCCTGCCCCCAGTCACTCCCAGCATCAGAGTCTTTTCGAGTGAGTCAACTCTTCGCATGAGGTGGCCAAAGTATTGGAGTCTCAGCTTTAGCATCAGTCCTTCCAATGAACACCCAAGATTGATCTCCTTTAGAATGGACTGGTTGGATCTCCTTGCAATACAAGAGACTCTCAAGAGTCTTCTCCAGCACCACAGTTCAAAAGCATCAATTCTTCGGCGATCAGCTTTCTTCACAGTCCAACTCTCACATCCATACATGACCACGGGAAAAACCATAGCTTTGACTAGACGGACCTTTGTTGGCAAAGTAATGTCTCTGCTTTTTAATATGCTATCTAGGTTGGTCATAACTTTCCTTCCAAGGAGTAAGCGTCTTTTAATTTCATGGCTGCAATCAGCATCTGCAGTGTTAATTATGCACAAATGTGATTGCCTTGCACTGTTCTAGTATAGCAACACACAAAACAGGCAAAACTCGTTGCTCACTTGGGCTAATAGTCAAATGATTCACATCTATCTATCCATTTCATGCCGTGACCTGAAATGACACAGACGATAAAATTGCAAAAAGAATAAGGATCAAAGGATAGGTCAGTCAGAAGGCAATTTCAGGACCAGAGGAGAAGAAAAGAAATGTCATTTGGTGGCTCATAGCATCCTAAAAAGTTGTCAGTGATAAGTGGGAACTTTGGCTCAAATTTCTCTGACAGCCAAGATGGAGAGGAAAAGTATGTCAGTGACATGAATCTCATTGTTCAGAAAGGGACATTGCTACTTTCCCTATTTCTTCTCAAAATAAATTCTGTTATCTAATCAGGTTACCTTATTTAAGCCTTAGAACAATCTTGTGTGACAGTAACCACTATTAGCCCCATTCTACAGCTGTGAAAACTGGGGCTTAAAAAAGTTAAGAATCTTGCCAAGAATCACAACTGGAGACTGGCAGGGCGGAAATGAATTTTTGGGCAGCCTAAATTCAGAGCCTGTGCTCTTAACCGTATACTTCACTCCTTTCCTACAGGGTAACCTGGAAAAGTATATAAAAGGTCCTTTGGGCAAAAGTCCAACTGTCCTGGGAGATAGTCTCCTGCCAGGGATCGGAGAAGAAAAAGAAAAAGAAAGAGGAGAGAAGTAAACCCATATGTAGTTGGAGAATTTTGATGTTAAGTGTGAAATTCATTAGCTTTTAGGCTCAAGACACCCCAGTAGTCCATGAATGGGAAAATCAGAGATCTCAGGTCCCAGGGTCAGAATGACCTGGGTTAAACTGGCCTGGCAATCTTTTCATCTTAAAATGTTGATCTTAGTAAGAGAAAAGAGTAAATAAAGAAAGAAAAAGAAAAAATCCCCATTAGCTTGTCTCCTGCCTGTATTCAGGCTCACCCTATTATCATGGAACCTTGTCAGATTCCATGAACTGTTGTATGGGAGGGGAAATAGTTGGAAGGTTTTCTCCAAGGTGCTGAAGCAATCTGAGCTTATTTTTCTTTTTCTCATGTTGGCTTCTTGCCTCTGAATCACTATGCCTGGTAACCAGATGAGTGATTGGGGTGGGAGTGGGGGATGGGGAGAGAAACACTTTTTTGAAAAAAGATACAAGTTGAGAAAATGTGTCTATTTTCAAGAATTCAAGTTTACTTCCAGTGATGCCAACCTTGAGAGGTAGTATAGAGTAAAGCAGAGGTCCCCAACCCCTGGGCCATAGACTGGTACCAATCCGTGGCCTGTTTGGAACCAGGACACAGGAGAGGAGAGTGGTGGGTGAGTGAGTAAAGTTTCATCTATATTTACAGCTGCTCCCCATTGCTCGCATTGCTGCCTGAGCTCTGCCTCCTTTCAGATCAGTGGTGGCATTAGGCTCTCATAGGAGCTCGAATCCCACTGTGAACTGTGCATGCAAGGGCGCTAGGTTGTGCGCTCTTTATGAAAATCATTCTGAAATCAGCCCCCACCACCACCCCAACTCTGGTCTGAGGAAATATTGTCTTCCATGAAACCAATGCGAGTGTGCTAAGTCACTTCAGTCATACCTAACTCTTTGCGACCCTGTGAACTGTAGCCCATCAGGCTCCTCTGTCCATGGGATTTTCCAGGCAAGAATACTGGAGTGGGTTGCCATGACCTCTTCCAGGGGCATCTTCCCTACTGAGGGATTGAACACAAGTTTCTTATGTCTCATGCACTGGCAGGCAGGTTCTTTACCACTAGCACCACCTGGGAAGCCCACATGAAACCAGACCTGGTGCCAAAAAGGTTGGGGACTGCTGGAGCAAAGACAGTCCCCAGAGAACCAGACTATTTTGGCTCAATTATTCACATGCTGAGTGACTCTCGGCAAATTCCTTAAACTTCTATGCCTCAGTTTCCTCACCTGTGAAATGGTAACAACAACAACAATCCCCCAAAAAATTGCTCTGAGGATCAAATGAGTTATAAGTTACTAAGCACTTAGAACAGTGCCTGGCAAATAAAAGGTCCCGTATATGTGTTTGTTAAGAAATTTTGTTGCATTCCTTAAGGCAAAATTGCTTGGTAATGGGGTCATCTCTGGGATGATAAACCTGGCAGAGTTACTTCCTGCCAAGAAGTAAATCTAGCCTTTGGGGATGCAGCATTGGCAGATAACACAGAAAACAGTATCTTGCTCTCATCCCTCTTATCATATTTACACGACAAGACAAAAAACATGCACCAAATCCAATTTTATGTCGCCTCTTGGAATTCTGACTCCAATAATTTTCTAAAATGTTGAATTCTGTTTGCTACAGAATTTTTAAACAACAGCTGTTCATCCACCCCAGAGGTGACAGCGAGTCAGTGTTGGGGGTTGTTCAATGTGAACCCACATCTCTTGGCTCCCTCATAGGGATTTTAGGGGGTCTAATTAATTACTGTTTGCAAAACACTGAGAAATACTCTAGTGAAAGTTGCTATAGAAATGCAAGATGCTGTGTTATTATTCCATGTACTTGTAATTGTTTTCAAAGTTTACTTATTGGGTAGGGAAAGAGGGAGATTATATTTTTTCCTTGATGGCAGTGGATAAGGTTTTGTCAGTCAGCATTTATGAATGTTAAATCACTTTATGGAGATGTTGCATCTCTAGAGCTACAGGAATCTCATAACGGGAGAGGTACATAAAGCTTTTCTTCTTTCACTTTCACACCCCCAACCCTTATTCAACTCCTATTTTCACAGTAAAACAAATGTGAAAGGAAATATTATAAAAAGCAACCTTGTATATCCAAACCTAAGAGGCCCAAATACATATTTCTACATAAAATCTCCTGTATAATCAGTTTTTTTTTTCAATAGAACACTCCTCCCATTAATTTATGGTTAAGTTAGAGCAACATTAGATTGAAAAAAATAAAGCAGAAACAAATATAATCTCCAACAATTAATATTATATGTTGGATTTTTCATCCTGAAAATAATAAAATATCTTAACTTGGGCTTGATTTTGTAAAAAAGAAAAAGTGTGAAATGACTAATAGCAAGTTTACATCTCAGGGAAAACTTTCCATGGTTATATGTGTTTTTTCCTTTATTGCCGATTTCCCTCTGTTTTATGGGGACATATCTATTTTATAGATATAGCTGGCCACTGTTAGATGAAACTTATCCATTTACTTTAAGGAATCTGTTTACTAACTCAAGTCTGAGATAATTACATCAATTCTGGCATACTGAAAAAAGAAAATTCACTGGAAGTAAAATTTAGCCCTACACAGGGAAAGAACATAAGGTCTTGTCTGGGAGCTGTTCAAATGGCTATGAAACCTGAATCAGAAAAGAATCCCATTATTGCTGATATTAGCACTTCCTCAGCCAAGTTTATCCATAGCTTTACAAAAATTGATTTGCAATCAGTTATATTTGCTTTTAAAACTCCCATAAAATTTCAGAAGCCAATCTTAGTCTGGAAAATGGAGCAAATAATTACCTCTTTTTTATGAATAAAATGTAAAACTCATATCTGGAAAAATGGTCATTTTCTTATTACTCCACACTTTGAGCTCCAGTCAAACCACTGTCCTCCTAGATATTCTAGTGTTAGGATTTTTAATTCCATTTGGGATTCTAACCAGTTTCCCCTACATCAGGTTCCTCTGTCCTTCACTATCTCCCAGAGTTTGCCCAAGTTCGTGTCTATTGAGTCAGTGATGCTATCTAACCATCTAATCCTGTGCCACCCCCTTCTCCTTTTGCCTTCAATCTTTCCCAGCATCAGGGTCTTGGTCTTTAATTGTCTCAACTTGCTCTCCTGCCCCAGGACCTTTGCAGATGCTGTTACTTCTGCCTGAAACATTCTTTTCTTCCTCACCTTTCACCTAATTACCATATCAGCCCTCACAGCTCAGCTTTCCCTAGGCCAACAAAACCTCTGGTTACACACTCTCTTAACTTCCAGTACATTTCCTTCACAACACTTAGCACAGTTTGTAGGGTGTGTGTCTGTGTGTGTGTGTGTCTAAGCTTCATGATAGTAGGAACTGATTCAGTCTTTTGCTCCTCACTCTATCCTCAGAGCTCAGGCTCCCCTGGAACAAAGTAGGGGTTTACAATATTTTGTTGAATGAATAAACGAATAACTCTGGGATAAATTTGAGATCTTTATCTAACAAAGCAAGAGCCAGAGGAGAAATCTATATACTCAAAAGCCTATTTTCCAATTGCCAGGCAGGTGCGCATCACCCAGGTAACAGCATCTCTACTATTGGCGAGTCCTTAGTATCAACCTGAGAAATGATGCAATTCTTTTCCCAGTGTTATAAGTTCAGCCCTTTATAATATAATTCCATTAAATTATGGCTAGTGTCCAGGAGGCCATAATGATATGCAAATAAAAAATTTGAAAAGACCATATGATTTCCAAATCAAGCAACAGAAAAATATAATACCATACAATCAAACAATGATGATTTTTTATCAGTGAAATAGATAACAAAGAATCCATTGGTATAGTGTGTCCTTGGGACCCATAGCTCTGTGTTGTTGTTAGTGGCTAAGTCATGTCTGACTCTTTTTGACCGCATGGACTCTAGCCCTCCAGGCTCTTCCATGAATGGGATTTTCCAGGCAAGAATACTGGAGTGGATTGCCATTTCCTCCTCCAGGGGGTCTTCCTGACTCAGGGATCGAACCTGTGCCTCCTGCATTAGCAGGCAGATTCTTTACCACTGAGCCACTGGGAAGCCCATAGCTCTGGGTAACATGAAATAAATGACTCTTTTATACTAGGCTCCTGCTGGCATTTCTAGCTTGCCTTGTCATCCACTGTTCATATCTTATATTCTAGCATAGCCTGTTCAGAGGTCCCAAACAAGTCCACACTGGGAACACATTTTTCCCTCTGCTCAAACCATCTACACTTTTCCTTCCTCCCTCTTCACCCTTCAATCTCCAGGATCCCCTGGGCGAACATCCTTTTTATCATTTTCTACCCAAGTAACACCTTAAAACATTTCCATATCCAACTGAAGTTTCAGTTTCCCCTTTGCTATCTCAGTAAATGGCTCCATCTCCCCTGCATTTTCTCAAGATGGACCCCTGGGAATCATCTTTACCTCTTTCTTCTCTCTCCAGAAGCAGTCATATATCATCCACCAGCTAATCTTGTCCCAAATCTTACCCTTTTCTCCAATTCCATAGTCCTCACTGTTACCCCCATCATCTCTGCAGAGGTTATTCCTTGGGTCTTCTTGCCTCCACCCCACCTCTCCATTCTTCCCTCAGTGGTACAGTGTGTCTTCTGAAAGTAAATTAGATGGTACTTAAAACTCTTATGTGGTTTCTGATTTCACCTAGAAACATATTCAAATTCCCCTCCAGGACCTCCCAAGCCCATTGTGAATTGGTTCTTGTCTTTCTCATTTTATTACTGTCACCATCTTGGGACCTTTCCATCTGGACATCCTCACATCAGGGGTCATAAACTTGACATGTCCTCTACTGGGCTCCTGATCCACTCCAACTGCCCATCTGTTCCTCCCTCAGCTTCCCACATCTTAGGAAACAGCAGCTCCATCCTTCCAATTGCTCAGGCCAGTGTTGGGCCCTTGTAAATATGTTCCTTATAAATGATTCAGGGAAAGAAGAGACTATACATCAGTCAGTCTGCCAGTGATACTAAGTTGGCCCCCAAACAGATTCACCCTTGACTCCTATCTTCCTTCCTAAACCTCAACAGTCCCTAACAAATCCTGGAGCCTTGCCTTCCACACATAGCCAGAATCCAACCACTTCTCCTCACCTCCTCCCAACTGCCCCAACACAAGCCACATTCTCACTCACCTGGAATGTTGCAATAATCTCCTGAGTGCTCATCCTACTTGTACTCTGGCCCCTGGGATCTGTTCCCCACCCAACAACCAGATCAGGACCTTCCTCTACTCGAAGTTCTCCAATGACTTCCAATGTGCTCGGAACAAAAGTCAAAGTCTTTTCAATCTGTCCCTGCGGCCTCCCTGTCCCCTTCAGCTCCAGGAACACTGGTCTCCTAACACTTTTCAGATGCACTGAGCACCTCCTTTTCCCTCCTCCCATGCAAGGCTCTGCTCTAGACACCACTGTGGCTCTTCTCTTCACTTCTTCCCCTGGCCTCCCCAGGTCAAAATGCAACCCCTCTGCCCACCCTCCCTGGCCCCCTTCCCTGTTGAATTCTTCCTCATAGCACTTCCTTCCACCTGACCTACATTTGGCTTTTTGATTTGTGTATGGACTGTCTGTCTTCAGTACAACAAGGGCCCTTCACAAGGGTGAGGACTTGTGCGTGCTCTATCCACTCTGTCCACTTGGCATGGTGCCTGGCACAAAGCAGTGCCCGACTGCGTCTGTGAAATAAACGCTAAGCGCTCTCCCAGGCAATGGGTGGTCGCTTCCATGTGGCACGTGCCTTGGTTTCTGATGTTTGCTATGATCCTGCAGAGATGATTGTGTATATGAGTGGAATGCCTGTGGCTTAATTATTGAGGATGAATGTTGCATTCTTGCCTTTTTGCTTTCTTCTGGAGAAGCCAAGTGGCTCTGAGCATGGAAGGAGAGCTGAGCAAAAGGGAACGCAGGCTTCCATGTCTGCAGTTCAGTAGGAGATGAAGACCAGCGAAGGTAATGTTTTGTGGTTAGACTCAGTGGTATACAGGAAAAGAGCCACTGGCCCTGGAAGACACACATAGCTCACATGTCAAGGACAGAGAAGCTTGGCACAGGCTCAGGAAGCCTCTGCCTGCAGGGAGGAGAAGGGGTATGAAGTCTCCTCCGGAATTCAGGTTGGGGGATTCTGGGGCTGGAATCACCTTTACTTGGATGAGGAGTGTAGTAGATCCCTGGATGGAGTAATTTATCTTTATAAGATTCTGTTTCCTACATTGGATGGGGCTAGACACTGGGTTTATACTCTGCCTATAATTTTTTTACATGTATAAAGTTTTCATTTTTATAAATCTTAAAACTTTTTTTGTTTCTTTACTGGATGTGGTAAGAGCGGCCTGTGAACAGGCAGGGCTGTCATGAAGAAGGAGGTCCTGAGGTTTGTGTGTTTCCTCTGCCACAACCCAGGGAGTAGAAAGTTCTGAGTCTAGCATATAAAAACAGACACGGAGAGCTCCAGGACCCCAGAGAACCAGGCGGGTGGCACAATCACGGCACGGTTTTGTTGCCTGAGGGCACAAAGTGATCCTCCAGTCCCTGCCCACTTCCAGCTGCTCTGCGTGCAGAGGGCCAGAGAGGTTTGGTGAGACAGTGGGTCAGCAAGGACGTTTTGTTTCAGAGGATGAGTCTGTAGACTTGTCATTTCTAGAGGGCTGTCCAGCACATTCTCCAGGATCGTCATAGCTAAGTGTATGACCACGGAGTATTACAGCAAGCACTGGTCTGCAGCAGGGCTGTCAGCAAGGTCTGTGGGAATCCCGAAGTTGTTTGAACGGATACAGGGGCAACGAATATGAACAAAGTCCTCGTAAAGCCACGGGAGGGAAGAAGAAATGGCTGGGGAATTTGAGGATGGGAAGGGTAAAGGGAAAACAGTCTCACCTGGATTGGGAGAAAGGCAGTCCCTGGGGTATGGATTTCAAACCAGGACAAGAAGCAACATTAGGGCAGAAGCTTCCCTTGACATTAAAGGAACGTGCTGCCTGACCAGAAAGGATTAGGGAAGGACCTTTGGCATCACTGGACAGACTGCTGGGCACTGTTAAGGGACCTGGGAGAGGGAAGATGAGAACAAAGGAGCACGCACTACACACTAACCTTTTCACACATGAGAGCACTTAAAAGCCCTGTACTCAGTACTCAGTAGGGGGTGGGGGCCATGTGTCTGACTCTTTGTGACCCCATGGACTGTAGCCCACCAGGGTCCTCTGGTGGATGATCCTGGACCATCCCCAGTCTTCCCATGGCAAAGCTCTGACCCCAGATCAGAGATAAGCTGGGTGAAGTCATGAGGGTGTGGGTAGGGGGTGGGGGCCATGTGTGGCTGGGAGACCACCTACAGTGGAGATGCTGAAGGCATTTCTCATGGACCAGAAGAGAAGTGGGGGAGGGGCAGGTAACATGACTGAAGCCTCTCCACCCTGAACATCATGTTACCTGATTCAGGAGCCTCCCTTCCTAGAGGGCTCTCCTGGCCCTGCCTTACAGGTGGGGAAACTGAGGCTCAGAGAGTAAAGTATCTTGCCTGAGATTGTTCAGCTAGTAAGAGTACATATGTTTTTCTGACTCCAAATCCGTGTTCTTTCCTGTGAATCAGGCTGGGGGGCAGCAGATCAGCTGGGTCGGGGAGGGATGCAATCGAAGAAGCAGAACCTGGGGTTATGGAGGGAATGGTGAGGGGACAACTCTGGTGTACTGGGGTGGGCTTTGCTCTCTTGATCAGATGGACCCGTGTTCAAATTGCCCTGTGTCAGCTGCTGGAATCTAGCAGGTAAAGGGAGCAGCTCAAATAGCCCAGCTCCCCTGCCGCCCCTCCCCTAGGCTGCCACTCCCAGAGTAGGCCCCCACAGAGCCTCTAGCCCTCAGAGGCCTGAGTTTGCAGTCCCCCAGAAGAGGCTGACTCATTTGCTGTGGCTCCCTGCCACCGGAGCTTCAGGACAGTGGCCCAGTGGCCCCGGTACCTCCTCAGCTTGGTCTGACCACTCAGCCTCCTGTGGGCAACAGACCGGGACAATCCCATCACGACTCTGATCCTGGCACCTGCAGAAGCCTCAGCCTCGCAGGTCTCCTCTCAGCACACACCTGTACCACTTGATCGCATGTGATCATGTATTAACGTGTCACCCTCCCTCATTAGACTGTGAGCTCTTGCAGGGTAGGAATGCGCCTGATTCATTTCTCTCCAGTGCCCATGACAGGACCTGGCTCAACGTAGTAGGGGCTGCTCAGCAAATATTTGTTGAATTCCCTTCTGAATCGAACAGGAAACCCTCCCACCCTTTCCTGGGGCCGATCCCGGTGGAGACGGCATTCCCCAACCACCCGACCACCCAGTCTGTGAGCTGTGCTCACCCCAGGGGGTGCAGCAGCCCTCCATGCAGAGCACGCATCAGCATCCGCCACATTTCAGCGTTGTTTTCCTTCTGATGCTTTCGATTGCTGGTTTTATTCCAGCCCGTTCTCACTTTCTGTCTTGGAAAATCACAAGGAAACTCCACGCTGCTCCTGGAATTCTTGCCAACACGATTCAAACAGACTCGAGCACATGGCCCCAAGTTCCCGCACAAACAAAGATGTTGCCACTTCCAGCTCTGTGGCCTCTCTCCCTCCGCCAGCCTGTGCCCCCCACCTTGTCCCGAAGAGAGGTGGCACGTGTGCCCAGCTGGCCCAGTTCTCACCCACACGGTGCCCCATGGTGGGTGCACTCAGGGTTGGGAGGTGCGGGCTGTGAAGTAAACATGGACGTGAGTTGCCCAGTGGGAATATCCCCGTCGATCACATCCTGATTCCCACTCGCGCCCTCTGAGGCCTCTTTCTAGCTTCTCATTCACCGTGTGGCTTGGAACAAATAACTTACTCTCTCTGTGTCTCTGTTTCCTCATCTGGAAAATGGAGATGTCACAGCACGAGATGGTTGTGAAAACCGGATGAGATATGGCTAGCATGGTGGTAGGATGGCGCCGAAAAATTACTTTACTGACCGAAAGGAAAGCATGGAAATGTAATGGATATTTATAATGCAGTGGGGTCACGGATCACTGTAAATATAAAATAAACTGTGGATTCAAAAAATGTATAACATTTATTTTTTGATATAACATTAATGCATGTTTATTGATAAAAATTGGAAATACTGAAAAGCATAAAGAAATAAAATATGTCAACTTTACCCCGGGGAGAACTACTATTGATATTTGCTTTCTGTCTTCTAGTCTTTAAAATGTACGCATAGTTATGGTTTATGTACTTTACAACAATACTGTATGTTCTATATTGTAAGCTGCCTTTTACCCCCATTTATGTAGATCCTCTTCTTCATATTCTTAAATGTTAAGTACATGATTTTAAATGATTATTATTCCATTTTTCATTTTTAAATAAAGCTATAAGGAATGTCCTCATATTCTCCTCCTCGCAGAGAGATCTGGTGACATCACTCACTGTGCTGGGTGGGCAGCGAGCTTTCAGGAACTGTTGGCTGAGATGCCTATATCAGCATCAGCACATGTTCTCTGAACTCAGGCCTTCATAGGGAACTCTGTTCCTCAGTCATAAGCCCCGTGACTGTGCAATCAATCAGCCTCGTGCTCGGACCTTCCCAGGGGCACAGTTGGAGAACAAAGTTGGATGAAGTCTCCAGAGTTAAGGAATGACAGGAGAGACTGGGCACGTTCCTGGCCTAGGCATGGCTCTCCCCTGTCCTTCCATGCAAGTCGGAAAGAAAAATTTCAATGCAGGGCTCCTGAGAACATATTTCAGAGGGAAACATATTGCCTACTTAGTTGGAAATTACAAGATGAAGCAGGAAAAGGGTAGTGTTGATATCGCCCCTCTGCACCTCTGTGAATGACCTGGGACAGGGGACTCAACTTCTCTAATGCCTATGTCCTCATCTGTGAATTGGGTTGAAAACTGCACCTACACCAAGGGAGTCAGATGGATTTGGCGTAGTCTTGTGTGTCAGGGGCTTAGAAAGAGGCTGAGGGGAACTTAATATTGAGTGCTGTTTCTAAGAGTAGCTGCCCAAACCAGTGATATGGCTGCTTTAACCAGTGATGCAACTGCCTTAACTAGAGATGCTATCGCCTTAACCAGTGATACAGCCACCTTAATCAGTGATGCTGGTACCTTAACCAGTGATGCTCTCATCCTAACATCCCAGAATTCTCCTCCGTGAAGGGTGATGGCATCCCCAGGGGAAGGCAGAGCTGTTTTGAAACTAACTCCATTTCATGCCATCAGATGAAAGGGACACCAAAACTGAAGGTCCCTAGGTCTGGAGGACCTAGTCCAGAACTCGTCAGAGGATGAAACTTCTGTGCTTGGACTCAAAGTGGTTTGATGGGCTTCGGCCTTGGTCTGACTTGATTTGAAGAATTTCTGCCCTCAATCCCTGTGGAACCTCATGCAGGACCCTTAACTTATCCCAGCTTCAGTTTCTTTGTCTGGAAAATGGGCATAACAATATTTCTCCAGTAGGTATATTTGTGAGACATCACATAGAGATGGAGGGATTCAAACAGTAGTTGTGGAATGAATCCTGAGCACTCGTGATGCATTTCTAGAATAATCATAGTTTTTCTAAAAAGCAGATCTCAATTAAGTATCCCTGGTTCCCAACCTCCTCACTGGCTTAAGACAAGTTCTCATGAGGAGGGTAAGCCCTGTAAGGGGCTTATTCCAGCACCTGGCACAGAGGAAGTGCTCAGAAAATATAGACCAGCCATTCCCTGTTTCTAGGGGATCTTCCTGACCCAGGGGTCAAACCCAGGTCTCCCTCATTGCAGGCAGATTCTTTACTGTCTGAGCCACCAGGGAAGCCCATGGAGTTGACAGTTAGGTGGATTTCTCCCTCGTGCGTGAGACCTTAGACAATTCTGCTCTCTGTGGACCCAGTTTATTCTGAGGCCCCTGAGCCCAAAGTTCTTTGTTTTATACCAAGGGGTATGTTGGGTGATCCCTGCTTTCCCCAAAGTCAGAGAAATCGAAGTTCTAATGACTGCTGCACGCATAAGCAGAAAACGAAATGACAAAGTGATACGAAAGTTACAGTGCTCGAATACCCATCTTCTCCAGGCGTCCTGAGTTTTTCCTTTTTAGAGCAAAACCCTGCAATATTAATAAATGACAGAGAGAAGGCTAGAAAAATGACTCTTTCCCTTTGACATGGTGAAGATCACAGGGACTAGAGGGACCTTTAATCTTTATTAATGTGTCGCAAGGGAGCCTCTCCCGCAAGCTGTGGGAAGCAGACATCCAAAGAGTTTGCATCGCTCGCAGTCCTCAGCATCCCTGGGCGCTTTAGATGACTGTCTGATACTGTTCAGAGTCTAGCAGGGCCACGTCACGGGGACCTGCTGTGTCCTGGGCAAGAACAAGGCAGCTCTAACCCAGCTCCCATCTGTGGGGGGCTGGAAGACAGGAGAAATTCAGGACACAGGCCTTGGTCACATGGGCGCGCTTCTAACCAATGCCCTGAAGAGGCTCAGAAGGAACCAGGCTGTCACTTGCAGGGACAAGCACAGAACATGCCCAGAAGGGGTCACACCTGAGTTCAGTGAGGAGCACACCCTCGTCTCCACCCACAGCTCTGCTCCTTACTGCCTGGCTAAAGGCTCCTTCCCACGGCTCCTTCCCTGTGGCTGGGCATGGCATGAGGGTGGCCAAAGAAAAATCTGTAACTTGATATCACACGGACCTCATTCTACTGACTTAGTGAGCCTGGAATTGCAAGGTAGTTTCAGGAGAGAATATGTGTGCATGCTCAGTCACTTCCATGCTCAGTTGTGTCCAACTCTTTGTGACCCTGTGGACTGTAGCCCACAAAGGTCCTCTGCCCATGGGATTTTTCAGGGAAGAATACTGGAATGAGTTACCATGCCCTCCTCCAGGCGATCTTGAAAAGGTTTTTACAATAAGGACTCAAGAGCCAGGAATGTGGCAAGGTCACTTCTCTCCCCCCATCCCCCCACACATATACTGAGAAATGGAGAGGCATATTTTGACATTCATTCATTTAAAATGCTTATTAATTACCCACTCAGCACTCGACACTCTTTTGGGCACTGGGGATCCAGCAATGGACAGGATCGCCAAAGTTCTTTTTGCCCTAAAACTTAAACTCATTCCAGTGTTCTAGAGGGAGAGTCTCTCCAGGAGCCAGGACTTCACAGGGTTAATCTCACGAAAGCCACATTACCATGCAAAGGAGGTGGAGGCCACCCGAACCCCCACTTTCTGAGCAAAGATTCTAACCTGACCTGACCTTTCAGGGAGGTCAGCCTGTTCAAGCTTGTAGACCTGGAATCTGCTTCTAGATTCCAGACACCTTTTCTTTCTACTCATTGCTCAAATCTAAGAAAGCTGAGCTGAGAGGGACGGTGCCATCCGGGAGGCAGAACACGGCTGAAGTGTGCTCAAATAAGGCATCCCCTAATTCGATTATGTTTGCAAGACTGCAATGTAATAAAACAGAGTTCTCTCGTAAGTATCAACTCCTCATGTGTACAGAACAAGTAAGCAAAATTAAGATCAGAATTTCCAGGGAGAAAAGCATGTGTTGGAGGCCGAAATGTACAGAGAATAGACCCAGAAGAAATCGATTCCTGATTATACCTCTCAGCTCTGATGAGAGGATGCAGGTGACCAGGGAGGCTGGCACCCCATGAAAAACCAAGCTGGTGCCCGGAGGGAGATGCTGAGAATGGGAAGTCCCCCTGGAAGCACACCAGGATGGAACAGTGGGGCTGATGGGAAGAAAATTGTTAAAAGGCAGGAGAGTGGGTGGAGGCAAGCGATAGTGAGGATCTGGGTGACCTGCTGCATTTATTTCAAACACCTCCTTGACTCTGTCTAAGCCGCCTCCAGCTTGTTCTCCAAGTGTCCACCTTCACAGGCAGGCAGAGGGGTTTTTCTAGCAACAGTAGAGAAAGGTAATGAGCATGTGGCTCCTGGAGCTAAGTTGCCTAGTTCTGAAGCCCAGTCCCATGTCCCTTTCGATGCTGTGTGACCCGGGCAGACTACTTGCCCACTCTGGACACTCATTTCCTCATCTCTAAGTGAGGGCTGAAGTCGTGCCAGACTCACGGTTGTCATGAAGCCTGAATGAAGCGATGTTCCGGAAACACTTAGAACAGTGCCTGGCATGCAAGGAGATGCTCGATTAACGTACGGCACTGTCATTGCTTTCAATCTGTGCATAGTAGACCCTTTCCAGTACCTCGGGTGGAGGTTCTTGGTTGTCCTCAGAGAAAACCCTGGCATTTGACGGGTCTTGCAATCTGGCCTTTGCTGGCCCATCTAGTTCTCTGTATCACATCCCCGCTGTCCATCCCTGCTTTCCCACTGGACTCAGTGACCAACAGCTCCTGCCAACACCTTGCTTTTTCACCCTCTGGGCTTTACTTCTTCCTCTGCAAGGACCCCTTAACCCTGGCCATATGCAATGCAGAATGAGTTTTAAGACGCAGCATCCCCTGGAGAAGGGCATGGCAACCCACTTCAGTATTCTTGCCTGGAGAATTCCATGGACAGAGAAGCTTGGTGGGCTATAGTCCATGGGGTGGCAAAGAGTCAGACACAACTGAGCGACTAACATTAACATTCCACCTTGGAGAGAACTTTCTGAACCTTTCGCCCACCCTGAAATTCACCGCTCTTTCTCTTGTGCCTGTACTAAGCCCTCCCAAGGTTCTGGCCTGTCCCCTCATGATTGCATTGTTCTGAGCCATTCACATGACTGCACCCACCACTCAACAGTTAGGGCCCAGGCTCTGCCGATTCAGAACTCCTTGTTCTGCCTAGCGCTTAGCACCATGCTTTAGTCAGCGGCTGCTGAATGGATTTAGCCATTAAAAAAGGAGAGGGTGAGGGCCAAAAGGGCCTCCGTGACCTGCTATTATTATAAAGTAAGCACACGCTTAGTGATGGGGAAATGTTGAGTCCGCACAGAACCTTGAAAGGCTGTTCAGATTATTTCCGTGGTTGAAACCCTTTGAGACGAATGAGCTGGGGGAGGGAGGGAGGCCTGCCTTTGCCTGCACATCGCCTCTGGAACCCGGAGGAATAAAGCGAGGGTTCGTGTTTCTCCTTCGAGAAATTAGGTCACTGGGTGTTGTTAAGTGTGCCTTACAGAGCTATGCTAATCAGTTCTCCTCTGGCCTAAATATCTGGTAATTATCTTGGTTTTTTGCTTTGCCAGTCTTGGCTTCCTAAAACAGTTCATCCACGCTGTTACTTCTCAAGACCTTCAAGGAGGAAACTTTATTGCACCACCAAACAGCCAGTGCCCCAGCTCCAGCCTGGTGCCGGGGGTCTGTTTTAAGTAGCCCTGGGGCTCTTCTGATCTCTGCCCAATCCAGGAGGCAGGTGACATCATTATCCCCAGTTTATAGGCAGGGCACCTAGGTGCACTGGTCCGGGGCCTTTGGCACCTCTGAGTGGCTCTCAGACCCCCATTCCTTCCCCATCCTTGTTTCCCAGGCCCCACCCTGACTCCTTGTCCTGGTTATGCAGGGCACGTGGCTTCCCAGGCACAAGCCCCGGCTCCAGGGTTATGGTGATCCAGGTTCCTGCCTCCCTGTGCTCTTGCCAGCCCCCCACCTCTGCCCCCATGCCTGCCTGTTTCCGGTCTGTACCCCCCCGCCCCCACCCCCCAACAACGCAGCCTCCAAGACATTGTCTAGATTCTGCCTGAAAATGTTCTCTATACTCCCTTTGCCCTTGGGGTCCAAATCACCTGCTTTAATGTTTGGTGGTCCACGGGTGGTATGCACAAGCATGCATGTGTGTGCTTGTTTGTAGGATCACTTTCTTTTCATATTGAGTTTGTAAACTGTAAGAATGTAGGGATCAAGTTTCTCTCTGCCTCTCAGCCTCAACAGAACATAGATTTAACAGAAGGTTAATCTTACTCCTTATTGATTTCATTCATTAAAAATAAAAAACAAGGGACTTCTCTGGTGGTCTAGTGGTTCAGAATCCGCCTTCCAGTTTCCAGTGCAGGGTATATGGGTTTGATCCTTGCTCAGGGAACTAAGATCCCACTTGCCAGAGGGCAGCTCAGCCCTTGAATCACAACTACTGAGCCCTCAAGCCATAGCTAGAGAAATCTGCATGCCTCAGTGAAAGATCCCTCATGCTGCAACTAAGACCCAACACAGCCAAATAAATAAATACTAAAGAAATCAACAGCAAACACTTATTAAACACCGACTGTGTACCAGACACCACAACCAGCATTGTTGGGCTGGGCTAGACTCTAACTGACTATTGATGGATGAGCAAATGTGAAAAGAGAATTAAGAAAAATCCAATAGATTAGTGCCCCTGCATTTGTTGAAACCCAAACTTCCACACACCCAAATTTTACCTAAAACACCAAAGGATACAGTCAGTCACAAATAAAATTAAATATGAAATAGAAATGTAGATTATACAGCTTAGTGTTTTCTGATTAGTTGGCTTGTTAGGAGGGATCTATTCTTAAGTTTGTATCTTTATAATGGGACAGTCTTGCTGGGCTATGAGGCAAAGAATAATTATCATAATAGCCATATAACTGAATTTTTAAAATAGGCTTTACTTACAATGTGTTTAATGTTCAGAACACTCTCCCAAGGCAGGTCTTCTCCTACCCATCACACTGAAAGGGGAATTGAGGCGTGCGTGAGTTTACACCATTTGCCCAAGGGGCAGGGAAGCCAGATTGCAGGCTAGGCCCCAAATCTATATTCTTTATTGGTTTCTATCTCTCGACTTCTGAAGTTCTAAAATTATAGGGATAGAGAGATATTTTGACCTTGCAGTCATACATTTTCTGTAAGGCCAGAAATAAATAAGTGAAAATTAATCTGACAATCTCTAAGCAGATAGAAAAATACCCCTCTGTTCCCCTTGGATTCAACCCCCATAATTGTTCCACTCATTGGCAGCTGATCCATTTAAATAACTCACAGCCTTTCATGAGGCCGATCATTTGGAGTTGACGTTTGCTTGATGAAGGTTCTGACTGATGCAAGATTGCAGGCTGATGTGTTCCAGAGACAGACAAACTGTCATCTTCCTCAGCATCTTAAGGCAAATCTCTCTTAAGATCTCACTCTTCTGTAAAACGAATTTTGGATATTCTGGGATATATGTGTATTCTCAGTCTTCCTGTGAACAAGGGAGAGGGTTGACTGTGTTTCCTGGGACACCTGGAGATGTCTGTGTTCTAAGTTACAGATCTGGCTGGAGCTGTGGGTTGTAAGGGTACGTGTGGAGCCCCTGCTTCCCTGTCCTCAAGGACAGAGCTTCTGTCGCCTTTCCAGGCCCACTGGGACTCAGATCTCCTGCTACTAAGGAGAGGGACTCTAGTTTCTCCCAGCCACTTGCTGAGGATAGAAAATTCTACTAGTGGGCAAAGTGGTCAGGTGTTTTGAAGATAAGAAAAAAGAGGTATATTTCTGGAAATAAGAGGTTAAGGATGGGAAGAGGAGCTAGGAGGGAGTAAGATGGTGGTAACCTCAACAGACAGGAATGAAGAAGGGCACTGAGGAATGATGGAAAGAAAGCTTCTGCTGCAGCTGCTGTTTAATCACTCCAGTTGTGTCCAATTCTTTTGTGACCCTGTGGACTGTAGCCTGCCAGGCTCCTCTGTCCATGGGATTCTCCAGGCAAGAATACTGGGGTGGGCTGTCATTTCCTCCTCCAGGGGATCTTCCTGACCAGGAAGGCAGATTCTTTACTACTGAGCCTCCTGGAAAACCCTGAAGAAAGAAACACACCCAATTCTCAGAAAGGGAGAATTCCCTAAGACCTAAGAGTTGGACCATAAAGAAGGCTGAGTGCCATAGAATTGAAGCTTTCCAGCTGTGGTGCTGAAGTAGACTCTTGAGAGCCCCTTGGACAGCAAGGAGATCAAACCAGTCCATCCTGGAAAATCAACCTGGATACTCATTGGAAGGACTGATGCTGAAGCTGAAGCTCCAGTACTTTGGCCACCTGATGCGAAGGGCTGACTTATTGGAAAAGACCCTGATGCTGGGAAAGATTTAAGGCGGAAGGAGAAGAGGGTGACAGAAGATGAGATGGTTGGATGGCATCACTGATTCAATGGACAGGAACTTGGGCAAACTCTGGGAGATGGTGAGGGACAGGGAGGCCTGGTATGCTGCAGTCCATGGGGTTGCAAAGAGTCAGACACAACTTGGCCACCGAACAACAACAAGGTAAGAAATACAAGGTGACAACAGGCCTTGAAGCTACACCTGTTGAAAGACAAGCATGGAAGGGAAACCAGGAAGGGGCACCAGGTGGGACCACCTTCTGAATAGGGCAGGAGGGGGCTGAGAAACTATAGCAAGGAGGGTTTTTCCACAGGTTGGCTTCAGCCAGGCTTTGTGCAGATTGTGGCTACTCGAATTAGATGAGTCTTAAGATGCTGGATTCCCCAGCTTGTTGGGCTGACCTTGAACCTGGAAGCAACTTCAGCCTTCAGGATCAGTCCTCCTTTCCCAGCCTCTCTGCTTCCCACGTCCTCACTGTCATCGTACATCACTGGATTCCCTACAGCAGGGCCCCGCCCCAGACCCACTGAACCTGAATCTGTGTTTGAACCCAAACCCACAATGACTCAGATACAGCGAAGTCTGAAAGGCAAACTTGAGGATTGTAAGCTTGATGCGTGGGCACAGTGTGGCCTCTACCATGCTGACTGTTCTGATCTTGAGGCATAAGGCTGGACACGCAAAGGGACCTTAAGAGATGTGCATTGAAGGCCTGAGCTCATGAATCTCTGCAGAAGCAAGGATGATAAGGGTGGGGAAGGGGGGTCTAGGGAAGGGAAGAAGGGGATCAATCAATTTGAGTATGCTGCAAGGATTAGGAGAGGAGAGAGAAGGCCAGAAGCCAGATTCTCTGAACTCTAATAAAATCAGAACTATTGGTAAAACTTTTATGTGGAAGGTAGCCTGTCTATCAGAAAGCCATCCTGCAGGACACACATATTGATCTCTCTTACAAATTCTTAAATGTTGCAAAAACCTGTCTCCACAGAGGGGTCGTTCCCCTGGAAAGAACAGCCCAGAGCAGGGTAGACAGATGGAAGAGCTGGAGTAGGGGAGAGAAGAGAGGTTTCGGTCTCGAGTCCGGGGAGAGGGCAGATGGGAGGAGACTGCCTTTCTGCCACACTGTTGCTGAAAAGACTGGAGGAAGGTGAGAGTAGGTAGCAGAAGAAGGGCGTGGCCTTCGTCCAGAGGTTCCAGGCTCTGCACCAAGACGGCACGTGAGTGCTACATCTTACAGCTTACAGAATTTTTGCCTATGTCCTCTCTGCTTTTCATTTTCAGGAGGTGAAAACACTCAGGCAAGTGGGACAGGTGGCAGCATCTGGAGACACGTTCAGAAGGTGGACATGCTCAGGAGTAAGAGGGACAGGGTGACCTGGTAACAGGCAGGGTCCCACGTGAGTTCCCAGACTGCACCTGACTGCTGGCGGGTCATGGGGCTTGGGGCAGCTGCTGGCCATCCCTCCTTCAGGATGAAGTAGGAGAGAGGCTGGTGGTGCCGGTGCTTGGCTGAGTCAGCCCTGGTGATGAAAAAGATGGCCTGATTGGTTCCCCAGTTAGCAAATAGCAAATGTTGTGGATAGCAAATGTTGGTCTTGGCTCATGGTGTCATGTAGTGGGCTCGGGCCCGGCTATGTTCCTGGTTCCATCACTTACGAGCAGCGGGAGGGGCAACTGTGGGAAACCAGCTTTACCTCTTGCAGCTCCTGCTTCCTCAGGGTAAACCTGTCATACACTCACTTGTTCCATTTAATTCTGAAACCACGCCTGTGATGGGAACCCTAGTGCAAGACACAGAAAGGGCTGGATTGCACCATTCTCTGACCTGCTGCATTGTGCTGCAGAGGAGAGGGGGCCACAGAGGACCCAAGTGGGCCCTCTGGAGCCAGACCTGAATCCCAGCTCCCTGCCAACTGGCTGTGTGACCTTGAGCAAGTTACTTCATCTCTCTGAGCCTCAGTTTCCTCATCTCTAAAACAAGTTTAAAAACAACATCGTTAATGTCTACTACATTTAAGGCCTCAGTGGATAATGTTTTCCATATCCCATAGGTTTTAAGACTTTGTATTTTTGTTATCTTACTTTAATGATGTTTTTAAATGCCATGTACTCAGTGAGTGATATAAACACATTGTAAATTTCAGTTTTCTAATAAAAATAAATAAAAAAAACAAGTTTAATTATAATAGGCACCTCAAAAAGTTGTTCTGAGGATTAAAATGAGGTGCCATAAGTAAGTCCTTTAGAATTGTGTCTGGAATTAGTGCTCAATAAATTCTCACTCATTATTCATAGGCTTGGTGGGAGGATGGGATACATTTATGAGCTGGGTGATCAAATTTAAAAGCTCTTTCCCCTCTCCTCCTTCTCGGACCCTACAGGTCACCTCTGGTCAGATTCTGAAGCCAGGCAGGAGGGAACTTCATCCCATGACACACACACTCCACTTTTTATATTGACTTTTTTCAAAGAGCTGGGAGTACTTCCAAGATGGTGAGTCTCGCTGTATGGATAATGGTAGTAGGAATTACATCCCATCAAACAACCATAGGAACTGCAAGGCTACCTTAAATTTCTGGTGTCACCCTGCCAGTGGCAGACACAGCTGTCACAGCGGTGTCAGGGCTCTAAGCGCCTAGCTTACGGCTCCCTCATGGCTGTGCCACCCTCCTGCCTTCAACCTGTTCCCGTGTTGTCATAGCATCCTGTTCCTCTCTTCCTGTAGGGAGATATTTGAGAAAGAGATAGAGGGAAGCTGAGAAAGGCTGGTTTTAATAGTCTGTTACTACCATCGACAACAGTGACTATCAGCAATAATGGCAGGGTGATAGGAGCAGCCCCTGCTCTTGTGGGGAAGTGCGCCATCGGCAAGATCAAGCTGAATCTTCGCAATGACCCTAAGAGGTCGGCGTGGCCACACCCCTAATTTTAGGAGTCAAAGGGGTGAAAGAGCTTTGTGTCCACAGGGCTGGGCTCACCAGTCACACTTGACATCTGGGACACCAAGGCCACCATGTGTTTCCACTCCTTTGTCCCACGCTAGCTCTTGGGAAGGCCAGACGGAATATTTGCCACCCCATGTGCATTTTCATAGACAGAGTTGTTCTTGACCTCCTTTTATGATAACTGTCTTGGCTGCAGCAGATTCTTCTCTGGTGGCTACCATGGCCCTCTTTTTAGAAGAGCATCTGCCACCTGTAACTAATACAGATGACTGCTACTTATCAGTCCCTACTATGTGACAGACGTACATCCTGGTTCAGGATCTCAGGAAGCAGCAACCGCACTCATTTTGCAAATGAGAAATGTGAGGTGCAGCAAGGCTAAAACACTGGCCTAAGGTCACCAGCTGGTTCCTCTTTTAAGTCATTTGATTCTCAGATCCACCCTGTGGAGGCCAGGTCTTAGAGCACTGAGTTGACATCTGCTTTGCCCTCGAAACGGTAAGTGGATCTACTCCCTCTGTTTTGCAGAGGAAGGAATGGAGGCCTGGAGTGGTGAACTGCCTTGATCAAGGTCATCACGCTCTGAAGTAGAAGACACAGACCGCCTCTAGCCTAGATTCTCTGCCCTCACATCCGGTGCCACTTCCTCTACCCCATTGCTGGGAACATCTGCTGGGCCAGCCTGGGTGAGTGCCCTGGAAAGATGGCAGGGACCTCATTTCCCTCCACTGCCTTTTGGAGACTTGTCTCTCTTTCTGATTCTTGTAATATAACGTGTGTGTGTGTGTGCGTGCGTGCGTGTGCACATGCACACACGTGTGTATTTAAAAAATCTTCTGTCAGTACCAAATTCATCTGAAATTGCAGCAGGAATAATACTTCGGTGTCCTCTTTACTCTCCCTGGTTCTAACAATCTTACAGTATCAAACAGCCTCCGCTTCAGAGCAAAAATAATAATGAATGACTTAAAATAACTCTGCTGAAGAAACTGAAGGTTTGATTTGAATTGCAGAGGGAATGACTCCCTTTTAGTTTTTCTTTTTCTTCATTTCCTGGCAAAGGCTTTCAGAATATACTAGATCCTTCTACATCCAAAGATTCTGAGAGTCAAGAAAAACCAGAGTAAAATTATTTGACCTAAAAGCGTGTATGTTAGGTATCTATCCTGGTAATTCCAAAATACCACCAATGTCACCTTAAGAATAGGAAGTATTGATGTTTTAGTCTCTCTTTGAGGATTTCTCTGGTCCACGGGGGATGATGTGGTCTCCCCACCACTGTACTGCCTACACGAGCATCATCCTCTGCGATGGGTCAGAGTGATCCATATGCCACAGAAGCCTATTACAAGCTTATCCCATTAATCACTATGATCCATATCAATAGAAAGCAATTCTCAGAAGAAGCTGAAATGCAGATTTAACCAATGTGGCCTTGAGCAGATTCATTATAACTCCTTGCATAGGTCCCCAGAGGACAAGGCAGGTCACGGGTATACCGTGCGCTTCCGTAGAAACCCTGCTTAACCCCCATGGGCATAAATGAAGCTGAAATGATCAGAGAAATATACACTGGTGTATGCTGGCCCCGTGGCTCTGTTCAATCATAATAAAGTTCTGTGGATTTAATCAGTTTTCTCTGTAGAGTGTCACAGCAGACAGAGCTGTGAATTGCACATTCTGTTTTGGCTTTGAGAATAGTTCTATTCAACCAAGTAGCCAGTGGGAGCACAGTTAATTAATAAAAGTACATTGCTTTTCAGTACAATTTTGAGTATGGCTGTGATTTGACTGCCCCATGACTGCATAGATTTGAACAAAGCCAGTTTGAAGGCCACTCGAATGAACTTATTACTCAGCTCTTATTTATGAAATGTATTTTGACGCTCCGAGTCATGGGGTGATCATGCAATGATGCCAACAGTTGGGAAAAAGAGAGAATTGCTGTTGAGTTTGTTGATGAGTGAAAACCCAAAGGGAGGATGGCTGCTCACTGGGCTTATGTCCTGGGTAAAATGAGGCCACAACAAGTTATGGAATTGCTGCCTTCCCAAATGCCAATCTGGGTTGGCTTACAAAGTGCTGAAGAATGAGTTACACCTTGTCTTGGAGAAGACTCAAGACACTCAGTTTGGGGTTGGAGTAGGAAAGCCTTACTTTGTCTAGTGTTACTTGAAGGAAGTCAACAGAACTGAGAGGCAATGAGTGTAACTCAGAGAAATTCAAGATTTAACCCCTATGTAGGTCCAACCTGCTTCTTCGTCCCCCTTCCCCTCGGTTCCTGGAGAATCAGCCCATTCTCCACATCACCTTCCACTACCCTTTCTCCACACATATTCACACTTTTGACCCAATTCCCCCTTCTATCCAAAGACTTGACCCAATTCTCGAGCCTTCTCCCCCACAGTTCTGACCCAATTCGCTCATCATTTCCACAAAGACATGACCCAGTTTGCCTCCATCCTTCCCCATGCACATGCGATAACATTCCCCCCACGCCTCCCCACACTACAGATTTGACCTAATTTCTATCTCCATGCTAGTCATTCACACCTGTTCCCCAGCCGCCACCCCAGTGGACTGGAGCCAGACCCATTACCTTCTCCTCCTGCACTTGGGTCATCAGCCCCTTCTCTAAAATTACTGAAGACACAAGTTCAGTTCTGCACAGTAACCTTTTCTCTCCCTAGGTACCCTCACAGGGATGTGATGTGACCCGATTCTCCCACTTCTCAAAACTTACTCAGGTCACCTATTTCCTTATACCCCCTCTTCCCAAGGACATGTGGTCAGTGCCATTGCTGGAATTTCCAGCCTTCAACACAGCCGATGTCCCCAGTGAAAGTTTGTAGCACAACCCAGAGTTGGCAATTACTGCAGCACCTGGCATGGCCAGAGGAAATTACACAGCTGCCTGTGCCTTAATCTGATATTCATTTATTAGGTTATTTTTAAAGAAATCATTTTGTTGACAGCATATCTGTCAGCATTTTCAATTTTCTTTTTTTAAAAACTATGATGGGTGAATAGTTCCGGTGAAGTGGGCAGACTGACAGTCAGGGGCTAAAGGCCTTTGTAGGAAAATGTGGAAAAGAGCAAATAAATGCATCAGCCACCAAATACCCCCTTCGCTATGTCAGTAGAACTCCTTAAGAGGTTATGGGAGATGGCTCTCTGTGGACTCCTCGTTCTCGGCTGCTACCTAATTAAAAAGTAAATATGTGTCAATTATCGCAAATGATTTTTACTTATCCGCTGGAACCAGACCACAATCATTTATGCATTTTATAAAAGCTACTAAGCAGCTATCAGGTGACAAGGGCATTATGTACTATCAATTTTGGGCACTAATTTGGATGAATAACCTTGGGGTAGGAGCGATTGGTTGAGGGAAGACCGGAGAGGGCTTTTGCAGCATTGCCCTAGTTTCCGTAACTGTCTGATTATCCTTGTCTAACTGTCCACTTACATTTGATGGAGCAAGCCCACTGCACTCCTTTTTCTCTGAACTTGGTTGCGATGGGATGACACTCAGGATGGAACTAAGATTAGTTATTATTTTGAAAAATCTAGCATCTTGTTGTGAACAGTTTTATCTTCTAAAATGAAGCAATGCAAGTTGAAAGGCTTTGGGTACTGTGAAGAATGTTCCAAATGTTAGCCATTGTTATGATGTCAGTCCCGATTACCATCACCATCATCACCACCAGCTCCATAAGCACCAGTTTCCTGACAATTACAATCACGTTTGTCATCACCACCACCAGCGCCAACATCATCTTCACCACCACCTTCATTGTTATCACTGGCATCACCACCACATCTGAACAACTGATCTCATCTTTATCACTTAAATGCTTTTCTCCTGTCAACCTCCTTATTTATAAATTTATCCTTTACAAATAATGAGTCAAAAATAAAAAAAAAAATCTTTCCTATCTTTACTATTTCGTCATGAGTCAGTTAGAAGCTCAGAACCTGCCTCTATCTATCTAATTATCTATTTATCTGTCATCTTTCTGTTATCTATCATCAACTATCTTATTTTCATTCTACTTTTGGTTGTATTTCTGAGACTCTTCCCTTTTCCTCATTTCTCCACCACCACTTGCTGTTGGTTTAGCTCTCAGAGCCTAAAGTAATTGCTGCAGTGGCTGAGACTATAGAAAATGCCTCACAACACCCTCGTAGAGATACCAGACTGTTCCTATTTGAAAACAACATGGTGAAGAGGAACTAAATTACTTTATCTTTATGTGGGAGAAAGAGTACAACTCTATTCAGCAAAAAGGTTTCTAAAATGAAAGAAGTCAGTAAATCCAAATCTTTGATCAGCTCCTGCTGCTTTAGCCCTGTTATGAGCACGTTGGTGACATCGTGAGAATGTTTGTTGAATTGAATTTGAGTGTCAGCTTTCAGACAGGAAAGGAATTAAATCCATGGTCCCTTGGGTCACCTTTATTCTCAGTCTTTCAAGCCATATCCTTAATCTCTCCCACCTCTTTTTGTCTTATCAAAATTCATGATCTAGCTGAAGTAAAATTGACTGTTAATGTTTGGAATCCATTGGGTGGACTAGGGTTTAAATCCCAAGTCCACCAACAATTAGCCAGAAAAAAAATCACGTGACTTCTTTCAGTATTAGTTTTCTCATCTGTGCAAAGGTAAATCACTGCCATACAGGAAATGTGGAAATGGAATGAAATATGGTCTATACGGTAGCTCCCAGTGTGTTCAACGCATGGGAAATGTGTGCTCGGTACATGTACATTTCATGAGAAATATCATTTCCTCTTTTCCCTATGGCGTCCATTTCTGATACAACAAAAGGATGCCTGGGTTACATGTTTTTGGAGATCAGCTCTCCCTCTATAATCAGTTTATCTCCACAATGCTCAGCCATTAGGAGAATTTGATAATTGGTTTAGGAAAGAAGAGTGACATAGGCAGACCACGAGGCAGAATTCCCGAGTGAATTTGCTGCCTTTTACTCAGTGCAGGAGCCCTATGAGACAGCCCGTCTCCATGGATGGGGATGGCTCCCACAGCTTGGTGATACTCAGAGAAGGAAACCCTATGCTGGAGTGAAGAGGGCAAAAGGGAAGTTCTGAACCTGACTCTCACCTCTGCACCTGGTAGCTTTGTGATTGTGAACAAGGTATTAATCTCTCAGCTCCCAAGTTTCCTCACTGGCTTCATAGGGATCTTAAGAAAGACTCCGCATGTTGTTCTGAGGATAAAATAAAAACATTTGGCACACAACGGGGTGCTTAATAGATGCTGTTTTTCTACTTTTCCTTCCTTCTCTACCCTCTTTTTTTTGAAGATTTCCTTTTTTATCTATTTCCTCTTCCTCTGAGGTTTTGTGGTACAGATTTTGAGAAATCCTGGCTGCTCATGGGTGGCTTATATGGAACCTGCAGTCATTAAGAGAATGGCCACTGAAAAAATCCAGTAAGTGATAAATGTTTGATTGCCTAAACAAGCACAGCACAATTATTGGGGATCATTATTAAACTGTAAGATCAAATGAAACCAAAATAATACTAATTGTATCCAAAGTCAGTGGACAGATTCACTCTCTAATTTGTTTGAAAACACTACCCTAGTTGACTATTGATGCTCAATCATGCAGTTATTAAAAAGAAGACCTCCACACTGACAATACTAATAATGGTGATACATCTTCCCAGTATGGAGGGCTCTCACTTCATTTTAATTGAAGGGAGGCTATGGAAGTGTTTTTTCCTTATTGAAAAAAAAATCTTCCTTTTTTTTCTCAGACCATCTGTCTGGCTATTAAAATCCCATCAGCTTCATTGCGAGAACGCTTACTTCCCCCACGCCTGCCACCCCAAAGGGGGCTCTCAGAGCCAACGAGTTCATGATGGCCCAGACCCTCCAAAGGGGAGGCCTGCTGCTCCCTAGTCCTCCTTTGAGTCATCATCCTTCCTTTCCTGGACTCTCCATTCTTGGCTGCACAGACCCTGTGATTCATTTCCAGTTCCCCACATTAATACCCAGAAATTAGTTTATATCTCTAATAACGTGTTGATTTGTTCGACTGTTTAAGAAATGTCTCTTCTCAGCAGTCGAGGCTCTAACGAGACAGTGCTGGATCTTCACAATAAACAGGCTTGGGGTGAAATTCACGGCTTCAAGTTCAGAGTATGCTTTGCAGATGAGGGACGTGAAGCCCATGAAACACAGTGATGAAGTCAGGACCAAAGGTATGGAAGAAAATACCCGTGTCTCTCTGCTCTGACCCAACACCTGGATTCCTAACCCTTGAGACTCTTGGGCTTGCGTGTCGCCTTATTTCAAATCCTTCCTATATTTCCCCAAATCCTTTCTGCCATTATAGTCACGGGAGATAGTTTCTACTGTTATCAAAAGGCTCTTTTTTCTTCCCCACTCCCCACTGCCTCTGCCCTGGGGTACAGTCATTACTGAGAAATCTCACAGTACTTCTTCACACCAGGGGCAAATCCTTCTATGTTCGAAAAACTATCTAGCACAGAGAAAGAAACCCCTTCCCCTCTGGTAGATGCAGAGGAAATAGCTAACTGTGTTCATTCTGGTGGTGTTGGTTGTAGTGTTAGTTGCTTGGTCATGTCCGACTCTTTGTGACCCCATGGACTGCATGGAGCCTGCCAGGCTCCTCTGTTTACGGCATTCTCCAGGCAAGAATAGTGGAGTGGTCTCGGGAAGGGGCATCTCCTGAAAACCCTGCAGGAAGATGAAGAGAAAACCCTCCAGCTCAAACCAGCATGTCCACTGGGGAGGCACGCTCAAGACCTCTCTTTCCTTGGGCCATTGTTCACACCATTGTCCTTTCAAGATGGAAGAATCGGTCAAATTGCAGCCAAGAGCTGAGGGTTGCTGATGCCTCAGAACAGCTCTTGTAGTCCAAGCGATTTCTGTGGATTGGCCCCTGACCTTCACTTCACTTTTCATCCCACTGCCCCTTTATCATCTAAAGAAGGAAACTGATGAGTAATGGGGAAGGAGGGACACCAGTCTCTCCATCTCTTTCAAACACGGTGGATGGTTTATTAGTCACAATGGTGCTTCTGCGAAGTGAATGATGGGCTTTTGTGCTATCGAGATGGATTTATATTTCATTGGTGTAAGGATGAAGGTTTAAATGAATTTAAGCAGAGTATTATCAATGTGCGTCAAAATTTTAACCAGTGCATTTAACCAGTGATTCCTTAGATATTATTGCTTAGGATGAGGCTAAAATGGGATCAGTTTAGAGATATGTGTTTGATTCATAACAGTATAGGTAGTCCCTGGATATGGCAAAAATAATACAGGTAGTACCCAAGTGCTGAAGGATGAGAAATCTCGGTTTAAAACAACATCCACCACCTTTTGAGTCCCCGTTCTGTGTGCAAATCCCTTATACAGATTATTTGCGTTTTTACAACACATTCCTTGATAAGCATTATTACTCCTCTTGCAGACAAGAAACAGTGATTCAGTGAGATTAAGCATCCTGCCTGGGGATGTGGAGCTGGTTGGAATTCAAACCCAGACCTGTCTTATGTCCAAACAGGGCCCTTTCTGCTGGATCCTGCTGCCCAATCAACTGGGGAAGAAACTAGAGCAGAGAGTGGTTGGGTTCTAGGGAAAATCTATGGTTCTAGGCTGCTCCGACCTAAGGTCCTGTGGTCTGGCCTGTAATTTTAGCCCGAGTCCCGGCCACAGGCTCGGTGGATTCACCACTCAGTTCACAAGAATTTACTCCCCTGCCTGGCAGTTCCCTTCGGTCTCTAGGTCTGCACTGAGTGATCCTTCCAGCAGTGTTTCTGGGGCTGCGAGGGGTGTCTGTTTCTGCCTGGGATGGGGTAGGCCCTTCCCCACTTTCTGCTGCTGCTCCTCTTCGCTCTGACCAACTGCCATGGTCTCTGCGGCCTTTGTTTCCAACTGCTCTGAGAGGGGATGGCAGTCCCAGTGCCCAGGCAGCCTCGGCGCATCCCTTCCAAGTTCTCACCCCTCCCCCCGCTAACCTGGTTATGCTGAGCTTCTGCCTCCATCATCCTTCCCACGCCTGTCTCCTGCTCTCCCAGGGCTTGAAAAGCCACTGACTTAGGCATGGGGTGGGGGTGGGTTTCTTTCCCTCGCATCCTTCTTTCCCTCGCCCCAGCCCTCCCTCCCACCCATTCTGCCTCTGGCCACATCTCTCTAACCCAGGCACCAGGTACCGTGGCAGCGGAGGCCCGTTGGGAAGCCTGAAAGGCGCAGTGCTCTGGGGCTGGAGGGGAAGCCCTTTGAAACAGAACTTCCGGGCCAGGTTCTCCAGTTCTCCTGTGAACTCCATCCTGCCGGGAGGGATTCTCTATTCCAGGACTGAGGCCGGGAGAGCCGCCTGTTCTCTGAGCCGCTGCTTCCACGGCCAGCCAAGACTCAAACCGATTTCTTCCTCCCTCTTTCCCCTCCTCCATCTGTCCTTTCTTCCTTTCCTCTTCTTCCTTCTTTCCCTGAAAAATTTTGCTGAGAGCTCACCAACACCAGACATTGCCTTAGGGGCTTCATTCTGACTAATCGACCAACTCCTCATTTCTTTTTGATGTGGACCATTTTTTTAAAAGTCTGTTTTTGAATTTACCACAATATTGCTTCAGTTTTATGTTTTGGTTCCTTGACTGCAGGGTATCTGGGATCCTAGGTCCCCAACCAAGGATTGAACCCACACACCCCATACTGGAAGGCAAAGTCTCTACCACTGGACAGCCAGGGAAGTCCCAACCCCCCTCACTTCTTATCCAAGTGCCCACCACATGCCAGGCACCACGCCAGGCAAGGTGCATGGAGGCAAACCCGACACTGGTATCAAGACCCTTTCTGCCTGTTTTGAGGGACCAAGATTTGAAAACAAAGTACAAGAGAGCAACCAAATCTTGTCTGTCTGAACTGGCCGGGGTGGCACGGGCCTGACAGTGGAGTTCTTCTGATGTTTACAGCCCATGGAAAAAGTTAAGAGTTGCCACATGTCTCCTAGCTTTGACCAGCCCCCACCCCTCATTTCACTGTTCAAAAAGAAAACTCTGAAATACCAAGACAATAGAAGCGGTTTCCTGCCACAATCCACCACAGATATAAAGCTCCATCTCTAAGTAGATGTCTCCCTGTCATAGAGAAAATCCCGAAAAGGAAAAAAGCCCTCCACGTCTCAGTGCTATCTGAGGCCTCTCTTCAGCCAAATCCTACCGCCCTTTCACATGACTTTGTGGACAGATAGAGAAGCCCAGAGCTTATCCAAGGATACAAGCAGGGGTGTAAACTGGGAGAAAGGAGGATAAAGACACCCAGGAATGCATTCGGATGGGCCTCCTAAAGGCAGAGTTTCATCTGCCCTAAAGCATCGGCAGCAGACTGTGTGGTCCATAGGGGAATGTTTGGTGCAGAGGATAGCAAAGTCCCTTCAGTTCCATAAGCATAACTCAGCTCCTACCATGTGCCTGGCTCTGTGCTAGGTGCGTGTGTGCTGAGTCGCTTCAGTTGTGTCTGATTCTTTGCTACACTATGGACCGTAGCCCATGAAGCTCCTTTGTCCGTGGGATTTTCCTGGCCAGAATACTGGAGTGGGTTGCCATGCCCTCCTCCAGAGACTCTTACCAACCCAGGGATCAAACTTGCATCTCTTATGTCTCCTGCATTGGCAGGCAGGCTCTTTATCATTGGTGCTATCAGGTGCTTGAGGCTAAATGCTGGACCAGGACTGAGGTGTGTGGGTCTTAGTCCCAGCACTGTTGCTAGTTGGCTCCATTACACCAGGTCCCTTCCCTCTCTGGGCTTCAGATGCCTGGGTCATGAGGTGAGGGTCTGGACTGGGTGAGCTCCCTGGATACACTGCTAATTGCCGTCTTTCTTTCCTTTTTTTTTTTTGTGGCAACAGAACCTCTCATTTTTCACCAGGGATGTGGCCACCTGAAATAAACATATATTTTCCAAGCTTTTTTATAGTTAACACATAGTCATGTGACAAACTTCTGGTCAATAATACCAAAGCCAAAATGTTGTGTGATATGTTCCAGGAATTCTCTCTATGAGTCATGTAACAGGAGACTTCTGTCATTTTATCTTGATGTCATCCTTCACCTTGATGCCTGGAATGTGGAGGCAGTGGCTGGATCTCTGGCAGCCACACTGGACTGTGGGGTCAAAGGCCACACTTTGGATGGTGGGGCAGGGAGCTGGTAGGAGCATGCATTGCTAACCAGTCAGTGGAATATCCAAACCAGCCTTGTATTTCATATCTCCAGACTGGTTTCCTTGAGAGAGAATGACCTTTTTGTTTTATTTAAGGCACTGTTAATTTTCTTTTCCTGTTGTTTGTAGTCAAATCCAATCCTTCTTGATACAAGCTCTAAAATTCCTTCCAGGGGCTTTCCTGGTGGAGCAGTGGATAGGAATCTGCCTGCCAATGCAGGGAAAATGGGTTCAATCTCTGGTCTGAGAAGATTCCACATGCTTGTGTGTGACAACTACTGAGCCCATGCTCTAGAGCCCACAAGCAGCAACTACTGAGCCTGTATGCTGCAAATACTGAAGCTACAATGGCAACCCACTCCAGTACTCTTTCCATGGACGGAGGAGCCTGGTCGGCTGCAGTCCATGGGGTCGTGAAGAATCGGACACGACTGAGCGACTTCACTTTCACTTTTCACTTTCATGCATTGGAGAAGGAAATGGCAACCCACTCCAGTGTTCTTGCCTGGAGAATCCCAGGGATGGGGGAGCCTGGTGGGCTGCTGTCTATGGGGTCGCACAGAGTTGGACACGACTGAAGTGAGTTAGTAGCAGCAGCAGCAGCAGCAGTCACCTAGAGACTGTGCACTGCAATAAGAGAAGCCACCAAAATGGAAGCCCATGCATTTTAATGAAGAGTAGCTCCCAAGAGCAGTAATGAAGATCAAACACAATCAAAAATAAATAAAATAAAGAGCAAATAAAATTCTTTCCAGGGGAGCCATTCTGAGCTTGTGATACTAGGGGACTTCTTTAAGCACTCACTCCCTGTGCTAGGCAGAATAAATGACCTGCCAAAGATGTCCACATCCCAGCTGACAAATGGCAGTCAAAGTTGCAGATGGAATTAAGGTTGCTAACCAGCTGACCTTAAAATAGAGAGATTATTCTGGATTATTCAGGCCTGGGCAAAGTAATCACAAATATCCTTAGAAGTGGAGGAGGGAGGCAGAAGAAAGCGCATCAGAGGGTTGCAACATGAGAAAGACTATGTGATGCTGCTGACTTTGAAGATGCAGGAAGGGGCCACTGGCCAAGGAATGTGGACAGTTTTTAGCAGCTGGAAAAGGCAGGGAAACAGATTTTTCCCTTACAGAAGGAACACAGCCCTGCTGACACCTTGATTTTAGCCAAGGGAGACCAATTTCAGACTTTAGACCTACAGAAGCGCAACACAAGTTTGTGTCATGTTAAGCCATTAAGTTTGTGGTCGTTTGTTATAGGAGCGATAGGAAATGAACGCACTTACTCTGGTTTCTTACTGGCAAAGTAAGAACCACATAACACCCATATTATAGGGTGCTGTGTAGCTTATGGAAGGTGACATCTGAGTGGTTCTGAGGACAGGGCCCACCACACAGGAGGCTCTCAAACAACATTAGCTCACAAGGAAAATCATCCCTTCCTCTGACACCGCCATTAATGACAATCCTACCTGAAACATACTGATATGAAGTGCTCAGGGCTGAGCTAAGAGCTTCACCAACTCCAGGCACTCTGAATTGACTCAGTGCCTGGTAGGAAGGTTGTCATCCTCCTTTCAGAGGTGAGGAAACAGGCCCAGTTGGCCAGTGGCAGAAGTAGGATTTAGCCCAAGTTCACCAAGCTCCCTGGAGAAGGGAAAGGCTACCCACTCCAGTATTCTGGCCTGGAGAATTCCATGGGGTCGCAAAGAGTCGGACACGACTGAGCGACTTTCACTTTCACTAGAGCCCACTGGCCGTGCTTCAAAGCTGTGCTTCTTAAAGTGTGGTATCAGAGACTTGCCTGGGACCTAGAAACACAGGCTCAGCTCCCACCTGGACCGTTGCATCAGGATCTGTGTTTCATTAAGATCTGCACTGATCAAGGTTCACATCAGGGTTTGAGGAGCGCTGCTCTAGGCCCAGTAGTATAGCAGTCCCCAAACATTGTGGCACAGTGGGGACCGGTTTCATGGAAAGAAATTTTCCCATGGACCGGGGTTGGGGAGGATGGTTTTTGTGCATTACACTTATTGTGGACTTCATTTTATTATTATGACATCAGCTCCACCTCAGATGATCAGGCATTAGATCCTAGAGTTTGGGGACCCCTGCAGTAGTGCTCTGTTCTCTCCTTGACATTACTCGTTGGGAGGCAGCCTCAGGTGATTTCCTTTCCTTCATCTACCTTGTGCCTTTCTCTTCCGTTCTACTTGGCCAACTCCTATTCATCCTCCAAAACCCACTGCAGAGGGCACTTCCTAAAGATCCCTTCCAGATCTTGGCAAATAGAGTTGTACTTATGTCTGGCCCTCACACAGGCCTTCCTAGTGCCTGAGCTCACTGGTAATGGTCTCCGTACCTGCTTGTCTCTTCTGATCTTCAGAGAAGGGGTGTGTTTTCTATCATCCAACCAACCCTAACTAAGCACCTACTAGGTGCTGGGTGCTGATCTTATTCCTGGGACTATGGCAGAAAATAGGACAGAAGAAGATCCTGGCTTCACAGAGCTTACATTCCAGTTGGGAAAGAAGTAACATATACTGTCGACAAATTCAGAAAACGTGAAATGAAGAAGCAGAGACAGGGAAGTGGATGGCTGCTGTCAGCCGGGGGAGTCCGGGCAGACCACTCTCCACAGAAGCTGACTCGTTTCTGTGCCCCACAGATTAGCACAGAGCCTGGCATGCTCAACATTCAAAAACTGTCAGATCGGATCAGATCTGAGCATTCTTCCAGATCAAACTGCACGTCTTTAAGTTCACGTCCCTTCCCAGCAATTGCTAGACCATCTTTTTCATACCAAGAAACTTGTGACGTTCCTCACTTCCCTACGAAGTCTTCTGAGCTAAAAATTTAAAGCAGAGAATCTTCCATCCTCCAGCAACGCCCCCACCACCCCCTCTCTCCTCAGCCAACGTGGACCACGGGACTGTCTCCCCAGCGCCTGCCATTTAGTTATTGAATAAAGTACACCACGTGGTTGGTACACGGGGTGCATTTCCCGAACTGGGGTCAAGGTCAGAAAATGTCAGCCTCTGAAACAGAAGCTCCAAGGGTGGTGTGAACTGGGTGAGCGTCTCTTTTTTTAAGCAACAACTTCTCCTAGAGATGCTGAGTAAAGGGGAGTAGATGAGGCTCGCCTTCCATCCGAGTTTTATCAGCAAGCCCTGCTCAGGAATGTTGGGTTTTTATGCATTTATTTCCAGATGCATGGCTTTATTCACTCTGTTAGCTGCTATACCCAGCCTAGGCTGGTGGTGTTTTGTGAAAGACTCCGCCTGTAATTTGCCACTGGCAGAGAGGAGTCTTTACAAACTCAGATGCCTACAGAGGCCAGAGGAGGGCCAAAGCAGCCCAGTAGCCTCAGAAGATACTTGGGAGCAGCGGGGAATTTGGGGAACCGCAGAGAACCTGCCACATCTGAAGGGACATTAGCTGCCCTGCTCCCGTTGGTTGTTGCCAAGCAGGAAGGGGGCCCAGGGTTACAAAACTCTGTTTTTGTTTCTGTTTTCCTGAAGGGAGGCCAAAGACAGGTTTGTGTTTTTTTAATAGGAAACGTCTTGATTTGTAGAGCATTTTGAGGGCCAACTCACTTGCAGGTCACTCTTTGCAACTATTGGTATCATCAATAATAAAGACCCTAGTGATAACAGCATCTGGCGTTTATTGAGTGTTTACTATGTGCCAGCACCCTGTTAAGCACTTTGCATGGAGCATCTTACTAAAATTTCACAACCAGCCCAAGCGTGAAATACAATTTTCCCCGCTTAGACACGAGAAACTGACTTAGAGGAAGGACATTCCTTGTTCAAGATCACACAGAACTGGTAAGTGACAAGGTTGGGATTTGAACCCAGGCTGTCAGATGCCAGAACTGACCTAGCTACAACATAATGCTGATCATGTTCATTATGATGATGCTAGGGGAAATCTGAGATTCAACACATAACAAAATCTAGCACCTACTATGTGCCAGGCCCTGGGAGCAGAGGTGTGGAATCAGCCTACCCAAAATCAAAGGTATCACCTTCTTCCTGGGGCGAATGTCTTCTGTTTCTCCATCTCAGCGAAGGTCACTCACTGTCACACTTTACTCAACACAGGTGACAGTCCTGGGTCCTATGGATCCTCTGACGTCTGCTCCCATGCTCGACAGCCCCCTGCCCACCCCTGCCCTCCCCGCCCGAGGTCACCTGCGTCATCCCCTGCTGGGCTGTGCAGCCTTGTCCCTCCTGGACTCCCTGCTCCAGCCTCCTCTTCTTCCCATTTTTGCATCACACAACTTCCTGAGCCATCCTCCTAAAATGCACACCTAATTATATCATTCCCTTGGGAAAATTCTCCTCTTTGACCTCTTTGCAAGTGAACCATCCCTTCATGATGTGGTTTCTGTCTAAAGTCAAATCTCAGTATTAATACCTTCCCCTACCTCCCCTCCCACACTTGTTCCTCCAGCAACACTAGAACCTTCGTGTGGTCCCCCGAACACCCCATGCCTGTCACATCTCTTCCTGAAACAATCTCTCCACTCCTGGGTGTTCTTGCTTGGGTCCTCCAATCCCCCACTGGGGCATAAGCCCCTTGAAGGCAGGGGCGGTATCTGATCACTTTTGTAAACCCAGAGCGTAGGGGGGTAACTGACACACAGCCGTGACTGAGTACATTTTGTAGAAGAAATGGACATGGGGACTCATGGTCTGGAGGTGGAGGCAGAAATGGAAACAGGCAACAGAAAAGATGGAAGATGCTGCATTGGAGACATGCAGAGATGCCTAAGAAGGAAAGAGGGAGGGAGTGTGAACCAGGTGGGAGCAGGGTGGGAGGTGGCAGAGCTAAGCCCTGAAGGAAGACAAGTGGGATGTGGTTGGAAATGGCCCTCTAGGCAGAAGGGTGGGGAGAAAGAATATATGTATGCCTTCACCTCCTCCCCCACCATGAACTAGAAAGGGGGATGTCTATGCATTTTGAGGCATCCTTCTGTACTCTAAACAATGGGAAAATCTGGCAGGCCCTCCACTTCTCCCCACTCTGCCCCAGGTAATAAGCATATGCTAATTTAAGCTTCAAAGTTTTGAACACTTCATCATGCATGAATTACAAATAGCAATTTCTGTTCAGCCTTGTCTTCAACTTCTCAAAGTAATTTATTTACAGATTTGGGGGCCAGGGGAAAATTGTAAATATAATTAGTGTAATAGAAGGCTGTGCACAGGTTTTTGGATTGGACAGGTTTGGGTTGGAATCCCAGCTCTGCCTCTTGTTGTGTGACCTTGGACAAGTCACTTAACTTCTCTGATTCTCTTAAGATGGAGATAGTGGATATCATAGCACATCTCTTCAGAATTGTGAAGATTAAATAAAAGCAACCCTGGGAAACATCTCAATAATGCTCGGCACACAGGAAGCATTCAAAGAATGATTAGTTATTATTATTGTTATTATTGGTGAGAAAATGATGCCAGAGAGATGTTTTTCAGGATTACTTTCTTTGCAAAATACTTTGGAGGAAAATTGAGGAAGAGAGGTCTCAGCTTTAGGGAAAATTCAAGAAGGATAAAGAATAAGACTCATGCAGACAAAGTTTGAGGGGAAAATGTGGCAGAAAAGAAGGAATGATCCTTTATGCATGGAAAGTGAAAGAAGAGAGTATGGGGCAAAACTGAGATAAAGAAAGGTCTTGGGATCAACAACAGCTGGTCACCAGTGAGTTTTGCCCACTGGCAAGGCCAGAGAGAGAGACTGGTGCTGCGGTGTGTAAACTGCACAGTGAATGGCTGGCAAACAAGGTGCTGATTCCCCATTCAATGAGGCCATGGCAAGAGCGCACCTGCGATCTCGTACCTAACCCGCGGCGTTCTTGTTAGCAGCTGGAAGACTACCCAAGGGCAAGGAAGTTCAGGGAAGAGTGAGGAAATATGGTGTTCATAAGGAGAAAGGGGAGGCAGCTCCTCTGAGGCCAATTCAGGGCTGCTCAGTCGGTACCTCTGAGCCAGGAGATAAACATATGAGGATTTGGATTGAGAGAAAAGGTGATAGTTGCCCAGGAGGGAACAGGCTCGTGGTGGCTTATCAGCTTCCGGAAGCTTTGTGGCAGAGCTGTGCCCCTGAAGGTGTTCCAAGAGCATTCCAGGTTGCGGGGTGTGTGGGAATCCCCTGCCTGTTCTCAAGGACCTTTCAGCCAAACCTCAGAGAGACGACTGTCAAGAGGACGAATCAAGAGGAGTTTTTCAGAGTCCACCTCCCTCCTCTGTGGCCTCCCCTGGTGGCACAGTGGTAAATCTGCCTGCCAGTGAAGGGACACAGGTTCGATTCCTGGGTTGGGGAAGATTCCCTGGAGTAGGGCGTGGCAGCCCACTCCAGTATCTTTGCCTGGGAAATCCCATGGACAGAGGAACCTGGTGGGCTACAATCCACGGGGTCACAAAGAGTTGGAAAGACTGAGTGCGTGCACGCGCGCGCGCACACACACCCCCTCCCCTGATGGGAGGTCCCTGAGAGTAGGCACTATTGCCTTAATCATTTACTCAACATTTAGCTCCTAAACACTCTTTGTGCCAAGGCTGACACACCCCCTGCCCTCACATTGCTCACAGGCTTCTAGAGGGACACAGGGTAAGTAAGTAAATGCTAAAAAGAAAAGTCAGTGTTAAGATGCTGAAGAAGGGAATACAATCAGGTAACAGGATGGTGGGCAACCTTAGATGGGATGGTCAGGAAGACTCTGCTAGAAGGAGAAGGTGATGTTGATCAGAGAATTTTTGCATCCCTGTAGCCCCAGGGCCCAGCCCAGTAAAGGCTTGTGCTGCTGGGAAGGCAGGGCCTTGAAGCGCCTTGATTGTATTCAACATATCATTTACACTCCTCTCTGTGCCCCCTTTCTCTCTGTTCACTGCAGCTAGCCTAGGGCGAGTCACCTGATCTCTGCCAAGACCTCCTGCTGTGCTTGCCCTTCTCAGTTAAATTTCACCAGCTCCACTGGACTGGGATCCCATCCATTAGGGTCACAACAGCCAGCGATCTTATGAATGTGAAAAGCCACCTGTGACCATCCCTTGCTTACCATCTCTCTGGGTCCCCTTTCCTTCCATGATGAAACAAACTATTCCACAAGAGCCATTTCTGTCCCTGTGGGGTCCCATCTCCTCTGCCCCACCCCCCACACGCCCCAGTCCCAGCCTTCTATGCTCCAGCCACACAGGACCGTTGGCCTGGCCGCTCAGGTGTCTGTGCTTCTGCACTTGCTGTTTCTTCTGCCTGAGGTACGCTTCCTCTCCCCAGCTAGCACATTCCCATGCATCCTTCCGAACCCCATCATCCCTGGATCCCCTTCTCCCCAGTCTCTGTGCTCCCAGAATGCTCAGAGCTTAGGTTTCATGCTGCTTCCTCATCATTGCCTGTTCACGGGTCTGTCTTCTCTTCTAGATTAGAAGTTCCTTGAGGGTAGATGGTGCTATTGCCCCTGTCCTAGAGGCTCACACAGTACCTGGCAAGGACTCAGGGAGTAGTTGTAGAGCAGAGATCAACAATCACCCTTTTCTTTGTCAAAAAATGTGCTCGTAAGACCACACATTTCTCCAAGCTGCTCCCCGAGTCACGGGACAGACACGAAGGGCACTGGAGAAATGCCTTGAGCTCTCCCAAAGCCTTGCCTGCATTTCTTTCTGCCAGCAAGACAGCCATACCATCTTCCTCTGATTCCAAGGCGTATATTTTAAATTTTAAGGTTTCTGAAATTGAAGTGTGTTTTACAACTGGTGTTATGTTAAATCTGTTTTCCCCTGCCCTGAAAGCTGTTTAAGTAGCTAGTTCATTTTTTATAACCAATGGCATCAGAACTGGGAGATCAGAGCCCTTTATACCCCCAGGAAACAGGACCAGGGTCCCGGCGAGGGCAGAGAGCTCACTGGCGATCCCACAAGGGCTGACATGCATTCCTTGGCCTTGGGGAGCACAGTTCACATCTTTCTAGTCTCATTCCTATTTTCAAAAAGTCTGGAGGATTTAACTGAGCCTCATTCCAATTCCAGCTCAAATCCTCGATGATCCTAACTGATTGTTAGAGACACCTCAGAGAAACTCTGGGAATCTCTCTGAGTTTGTGGGAGGGTGATAAGCTGAGGTGGCAGCAGGCTATGTCACATGTCTTGTGTGAAATGGAGTCATTTTGTAAGATGCCTGTTCTTTGGGATTTCCTGATGGGACTTGCCTGTAGGCTCCTGAGGGGAGGAGGTGGGTCTTGTTCATTTCTGCCTCCCTGTGTCCACTGCAGGATTGGCACCTACCATCAACACCTCCACTAAGCATATTTTGAATTTCTTTGATTAGAGTTGAATTAATCTATTTCTTCCCTTCTCAGGGCTGTCATAAGTTTTCAGGCCAGAGACCACCACATTCAGATCTGGGTGGGATTGGGAAAGTGAAGAAAGAGAAAGTCGCTTAGTCGTGTCTGACTCTTTGCGACCCCATGGACTATACAGTCCATGGGATTCTCCGGGCCAGAATACTGGAGTGGGTAGCCGTTCCCTTCTCCAGGGGATCTTCCCAACCCAGGGATCGAACCCAGGTCCCCCACATCGCAGGCAGATTCTTTACCAATTGAGCCACAAGGGAAACCACATTGGGAAGAGCATGACAAAGAGAAGGGAATGGGGCTCTAATCCACACAACTTTAGGGCAGGCATCATCAGCTCCTTTAGATAGACGGGGTGAAGGAGGTACTGACAGAATTAACTAGCTCGAGGTCACACAGTTTTTAAACAAGAAGCCAGAAGTCAAAGAGCAAAAGTCTTTAACGAGACTAGCGAGGCGCCACACTGTCGGGTCCTCCTTCTGCACACCCCCCACTCCATCCAGCACCATCACCACCCCCATCCCATGTCCATCTGGACCCTCCAGCCACCCTGGCCTCCTCCCAGGACTTGCCCCCTCTCCCCCTCACTGGTCTCTGTACTTGCTGCCCTCCAACCTCCTCTCTTCACCCAGTGACGCATCCTTCAGACAGCCATTCCCATCTCCCTTCCTCAGGGGAGCCTTCTCTGATTAGATCTAACTTCATGTCATAAACTCAGTCTCATGTGACTCCCCTTGAGAGCACTATCACAGTTGTAAAGTACATACATATAAGAGACAGAGGTTCTATCCCTGGGTTGGGAAGATCCCCTGGAGGAGGGCATGACAATCCACTCCAGTATTCTTGCCTGGAGAATCGCATGGACAGAGGAGCCTGGTGGGCTACTGTTCATAGAGTTGCAAAGAGGCAGACACAGCTGAAATGACTTAGCACACACGTGCATATGTATATATATTTGGGAGAGTCTCTGAAGTAGCGTCTGTCTCTTCCAGAAGGTTCTGAAGGAGCTGCTGCCCACCATGACCCCAACCCTTGACCCAGCACCTGGCAAGTTGCAGGGACTCATCAAAGATTTAACCAATAAAATAAATGAATGAAGGAATTGCTTAATTTGTCACTGTAAACTAACCTGGAAACTTAAAATATGTATTTCATCTGAATATGGGAGTTTTTTTTTTAATATATTCAAGTCTAAAAGTGACCATTGAATTTTGAACTATTTAACAATCTCCTGCATTATCAGTCTGAGTACATACAGCCTCCTCCCCCACTGACCTGAAAGCTAACACTCATGGGAAGCTCTCTCCGAGGACCTGTGTGACAGACGCTCTGGATGATGAACAGAGAGGAAAGCGTGGCCAGTGTCTATTTACAGGATGTTCGCCCCCCAGCACTTCCTTCTCAGGCACTTTCTTTTTTATTATCTTTCTTTGCTATTGCCCCTTGTGTGTTGAAACTCTCTCCCACTCCCTCTCCTTCCTTCTCTCCCCCTTCTTTCTGTGTTGACTCTATTATTTATTTTTCAGAATGTAAAAAAAAAAAAAAAAAAAAGAGATGTTTCAGCCACCATTGCCACTAGTGTGTGATTTAAAGAACAGTCCTTTGACGATGGGAAGTGACTGCCGTTCCTCAATGCCTGCCCTGTGGCAGGCAGTGGTGGCTTCTTCATTTGCCAGCTAAGATAGGGTGATGTCTTGTGCTATCATACTTGCTGTGGTTACAGCAACAGGAAGAGCAAATATCCCTGCCCTCGTGGGACTGACAGTCTAGTGGTACAGATAGATAACAAGCAGTATGAGTAAATTTCATAGTGTGCTAGAAGGTGGGACATAGCCTGTAAAAAAAGTAAAATAAAACAGAGCCAGCAGTACAATGTATGAGGTTGTTGACTGTAATTTTATACCAGGTGGTCAGGAAAGAAGGTGACAGACATTTGTGGGCTTCATTCCAACCGGCTACTCTGTGAGAAGGCTGTTAGACTTCCTGTTTGTGGAAAGGGAAACTGAGGCTTGGAGAGGTAAAATGATTTGCTTCAAATTGCACAGCTCAGAAGGCTGCAGCACTTGAAGTGAACCCAGGTCTGTGGGGCTGCAAAATTGTGTCAACTGCATCACACACCACAAAGCTGCCTCTGCAAACTTCCGTCACTTCAGGGGACATAAATTTGCTAGTTTCTGAAAAATGCTGGCCAACATAAAACCCATGGAGAGTTTACACTGAGACATTTCCAAAACAAACGGGCAAAACCAAAGAAGCATGTGGTGGGTCCAGCCTTAAGTTCAGTGTTGCGTCTCCTCAGCCTCATGGGAGTGAGGGGATTAGGACAGAGCTGTCACCTTGTAAGGTGTGGGCAGCCGGAAGGAGTAGCATGTCAGGGAGTCAGCAGGTCAGAACTCCGGTGTCCTGACATGCTTGGGTCGGGCGTTCAATGAAGATACTCAGTGGGATGCAGACAGAATAGAATCAGCTGCCAGCAATGAATGTGAACACAAGGCCACAGAGGTCAGGGTCCATGCACAGAGCTCTCTGGAGTTTCCAGGATGAAAACAAGAGGCCTGGATTCAAGTTCTGGCTCTGCCTGTGTGGTGCGGTGTTACACCTGGCACCTGTAAAGTGGGGGCAGGAGGGCAGCATGAATGGGCTGGGATTTGCAGGGCTGGCTCCTCAGTAAAGGAGTCAGGCTTGTCTTATAAGGTGAGAAGGGATAGGAATGTGAGACCTGCCTCTATGGAAAACTGCCTATCAGAACCTAAGAGCTTGGGCAAAGTTCTTGAGGTCTAGGGAACTGGGTGGAGAAGTTTGATAAAGAATTCTGGGGAAGGTTTTGGGAAAGCTACACAGGGATGGTCTCTGATGCCTGCTGTCTGCCCGAAGTGTCTGTTCTGGTGAGTATTAGGATCAAACTAGGCTTTCGCATACCTTAAATAGAAAAGGGAAGAAAATCAATGGGTTATTTTTTTTCTTCCCTGTAGAGACTGAGTGTACTGACAATTTCTCTTTAGCTAATTAGGAGCTGTGCAACCCAATGACTGACTCCTTTTGAATGTTCTTATTTTACAACAATGAATTCATGACTCATTATTATTCTTTTAAAAAAAGAAATCCCATGACCTATATGGGAAAAATATCTGAAGAAGACTGGATATATGTGTATGTATAACTGAATCACTTTGCTGTATACCTGAAACTAATACAGCATTGTAAATCAACTACACTCCAATATTACATAAAAATGAAATAGAAAAGAAATTCTAGGAAGAGCAAACAAATCGTTCTGGTTTCCTCACCCCTTTCCCTCTCTTCCTCTCTCTCAATAACTTGCCACATGTCCTTATGATTTTTGAATTAATTTCTATAATTTTAAGAATTTCTGCATCAATCTATTGATACATATTTTTACTGTACCAACTGTGTGCAAAGTACCTAGAAGGTCAAAATACCTTGGGAATTATGGAGTGATATGTACACAGTATGCAGGCCCATTAGTTACTTCTAAACTCAACTCTTCCACCCTTAAAGGCAAAAGTGTCCAAGAAAGGCAACTGGCATTCCTAAAATAAAAGAGATATACTTTCCTGCTGTGGAACAAGAGAGCTGTGGCTGTACCCAGTGTGGGGCACTCGCCACCTTGCAGGCCAAGCAAACGTTTTGAAATTATGAACTTGGAAAAAATAGTTCAAGAAAACCCAGCGACTTCTTACGCAGAGAATGGGGATGTAGAATGGACAGTGGAGCCCCTGTGAGTAAGCAGCTTGAGGAGGAGAAGAGAGGAAGAAGAGAAGCTCAGAAATTGAGCAGAGGGAACCGAGCAGGCTGGATGAAGAGAAAGATTACTGCTCTGCCTCACAGCAAGGAAAAGGGCGAGAGAGGGAGTGGGAAGGAAGGGGGCATTTCTGTTAGGACCACCATGTACTGTTGCTAGCTCCTCCTCTACAGGGTTGGGAATCCTCTGGGGGAAAAAGGTACAGGAGAGAATAAACACAGAGAGTGAATTTCTTGCTGCCCCTGGAGACGATGATTCCTTTTGGTGACAACAGGGGTTAATATCCTCAGCAGCAAGTCACCGCGTGGCCCAGAGACAGCATGCTTGGAACAAGCTGTTTTAGTGTCCTGTTGTAGATTTTATTGAATTCTTCTCTGAAAGGGCCAATTCATCTCTCCATTTGGAGACTCTTAAAGCAGCTTTCCTGAAAAGTTCAAGAACTTCTCCTATCACTCTCCATTTACATAGGATCTATGAGTAGACAGACCCGCTCCCCACACCCTCAAATCCCAGTAAGGACACTAGCCTGCCAAGGGTCTCAAGTTCACACACAGAGACACTCCTGCTGCTCACTCTGCAGAGGGAGAGAAGAAAGGCTGCGTTTTCCTCTCCCCTCCTGCTGTGTCAGCCCCTAACAGGTGGTCCTGTCCCCTTCTCATGCCTCAACAGACAATTCATTTCAAAGACAGTCATGGATGCAAGGAAATGTTTTCTGACTCTTATTTTCACCAAGAGGTGAACAGAAAAAAATCATCTCTGGGGACAAAAAGCCTTAACATAAACCGGATAGCCACAGAGACCAGAAGAAGACAGGAGGTGGTTTTTCACCTGGAGTCATTAGCTGTGTCTTGGGGAGAAGACTAGAAATCTGTTCACAGTTTTTTGGGTATGAGTAGGAAACATAACAAAGGGGTGATGGGAAATCTTTTCTGAAAGTACAGTTTCTCACCAAAAACAGAAGTTGGGAAAAACGGACAATTGGTTTCCATAAAGGCTGATCCTATTTGGAATGCTCAAAACAGCAAGCACAGGAATGCCCCACAGGAACCATCTATGCCAACCTGCAGAAATAAGTGCACTTATAAACTTGGGAAATCAGTACAGTTTTTGAGAATATGTATCTTTAACACCTTCAAACCACATCCTAAGTGGCCAAGGCCCAGCTTCCTAAGGGGGTGGTGCAGTGTCTCAGGCCTACAAAACCCCATATGGACAGAGGTTTTGGAAATTAAAGGCCAGGTTTAACTGGAGCCCTGAGTACCAACCCTTCCTGCCTGGGCTACAAGTGGAAAAGGAACAGCAGTCCCCAAGGCAACTTGGCCCAGTCCCCGACCCACCACTGTCTGGAGGCCTCAATCCTGGGCAGAAGAGCTGAACCCAGGGCTTCTGGGAGCATCACACAATCCTTGGGACATGTTGCAATACTAACCCTTTTAGGGATGATCCTGGGAGCAAGGTGGAGTTACAGCTTGGAGAGAAAGTTGAAGGGGGTGGGCAGCACATTTGGGGATGAGGACACCAAACAGATGGAATTTTAATGAAAATATTTAAGCCTTTTAACGCACAAGTTATTCAAAGCCACCTCTAGTCTTCTTCCCTTTTACGGGAATTAGAAAAATGTTTAAAAGATCATAGTATTAAGAATTTTCAAACAAAACCCTGATAAGAAAGTATGTTTATTCCAAGTCACCAATGTCTGGGAATATTTCTTCTAAAACCATGTCCTGTCTTTAATCTCTTGGCTGTGTATCTTTGTCCGTCTAACTAAAATCCAAGCAAGGCAAATTGCTTCTATGATCGTTTCCCTAAAGCAACCCTCATTCACTTTGCTTTTCTTCTCTTTTGGAATTAAAGTCTGCCATAAATGTTTAATTAAATGGAAGTCTTTCCACTGTTAATGACTAGCTGCATGAAAGGCTCTTCATTTTGTAAAGGAGGGGTGTGTTTAAAACAGCGCCTATTAATTTCCCGATATTGATTCTCTGGCTGGGGAAGAGCATATAGTATTCAGCATAGAGCTCCTCTGCAGACTATATTCAAGGCAGCGGTTTGGATTGAGAAAGGGCACCAAATGCAGTATGCGTCAAATAGACCATCGCTCAATGAAGTCACTTAGCTATTCAAAACATGTTCAGCCATCACTCAACCATTTGCACCAAGATTGTTGGGAGGGGGCACGGAATTGGTGCTCTTTCCCCAGGCATAATTATTTCCCAAAGAGCAGCTTTTGCTCAGTTTGGGTTAGACTCTGGGGCCACATCAGTTCTCTCCCTCTTAGTCCATTTCCCTCTCTTCTCTCCTGTCTCCTGGCTTCAACTCCCTGCACCACCATCCCATGTTGAGCTTAACAAACAATCCTGCAGTCCCCGCTTCCCGACGCTGCTCAAACAGCCTCCGTATTGGTTCGTATCAGAAGCAAAGCACATCAGCTTTTCTTTCCACCCAGAAACATGTATCTCTCTGTGTATGTCTTTCTACGGGTGGCTGTAGCTTATACACACAGACACAGATAGCCACTCACATGCAGCCCCTTATATTAAAGTCCGTTGCTAAATGCAGGTTGTATGACCTGCAGGAGTTTCCTGCCCCCCTCCCCGTGTTTATTAATGTATCTCAGAAGCACATGCTTTCATCCATACCCTGATCTCCCAGCCTTTCCTCTGTGGGACCGCTTTGCCCACAGCACACACACAGGCACACATGTCCCAATGACCCTGCAAGATCAAGGTAAACAGCTGACAACCCCCCCCAACAGCTCCCTCTTGTCCCCCCACAACCTCTCCATGCTCCTGCCTCCCTCCTGGCCTCCCTGCACAATGTCTGATTCCCAAGCTGGCTGCAATGCTGACTCTACATGCTTCTGGATAACAGACATGTCACTCTGCGTGGAAGTGAATTGGTTCTCAGCCTAACCTGCAAGTGAATTGCTGTTTATTAGAACTTGGGTTTGTTTCTGTGAGAGACGTATGTATTTTTAGACTTTGTAAATGTTAAAACACACATACACACGCAGCCAGTCACCTCGAACGATATGTGTGGCTCATAGACATTACGAAATGCTCTTGAACTCTGCTTGCGATCCTGGAATAATTAGGATTTACCAAATAAGGCTTCTTAGAAACAACAGATTTTTTCAAAAAAGGAGATTTGTAGATGATGATGTGTCTTGGACTTTTGGGGAGTAAGGGGAGGAGGAGGGGAAAGGAAGAACATTTTGGAATTCTTCATTATGAAAAGAGGAGCAATGTTGACAGAGGCAATTGTTTTTTTATACCCTCATAGATGGGCATACTACATCAAAAGGCAAATCCTAATGATTCCAAAGCAGGTGGAGCACATTTGACTTTTTAAAAACAATCTCTTGTTCTTGTTTTCATCATATCATAGATTATTCCAATGAAGAAGGTTGAGGGAAGGGGGGTGGTGGAGGCTGGAGAGTTGAGTATGGTTTTTGCTATTGATTTTCTTTCCTCTGAAACTCACCCAACCAGCCTTGATCTGTGGTGGAAGAAGTGAAGTAAGAAAATGGTGGAATGTAAAGGGGACTTATTTGGAGGCGGGTGGGGAAGGGGGAGTGAGAAGGGGAGGGGGGAGGGGGAGGAGATGGGAAATCAAATACCTTCTAGGCAGCAGGTTCTCCATAATCCAGAATGGGTCATAACTTCCTCGTTCTTTTTGCTGGTTTCATTCTCACTGACACTTTTGGTCTTGCAAACCCCTCTGGAGTAGAGCCAATAGTCGGTTCCCACAGCAATGGTCATCAGACTGAAGGCAGCGAAAGCACCAACCGTGGTTAAAAGCATTTGAACACCTCGATCAAACAGCCCCATAATTCTTCATTATATAAACACCCAACCGACTTCGGGTTCTCGGGAGAGTGTGTGTGAAGGTGCGAGTACTAAAGCAAAAAATAAAAATAATTCCACTACTAATATAATGGATATATGTGTGAACGGAGGATGTGGAGAGATATAAAAAAAGGGAGGTAAGAAAAGCTCACGGAAAAGAGTGTAAATTATAAAGATCACACGGGAAGAGAGGCTTGCCTTTTGAGATCAGAAACTGTTCCAGTTGCAGTGATTAAAAAAAAAAAGGAAAAAATAAAAAGACACCCCCCACCCCCCCCAAGTGAGATGCCTTAATCTCTTTTCCTAAAATTCTGGTCTCCACTTTCCATATGTGATAGCTAATTTGGAGATGGCTTCCACAGTGAACCAGGGAACAGCCGCATTCTCAACACAATCTCTCATGGTCGGGACCTAGACAGTTAGAGATTGTAAAAGCCGAGATGCAACCTTCCGTCTTCGCTCTCGGCTCTGCGGCCTGCGCCATGAAAATCCTTTGCTTCGCCAGTTCTCTTCCTTGGGGGGTCTCGGGAGCTTTCGTTTCAGACCAGACTTCCCAGTATTCTGTAAGCCCTTGATCTCAGCTGAACAGGTGCGGGGGTCTCGCCTTCCATGGTTTTGCCCCGGCAGCGGCAGCGGCAGCAGCAGGGCGGGCAGGCGCGGCGGCGGCGGCGGCGGCAGGACGAGCAGCGGCGGCGGTTATTGTTGTTGGTGGCGGTGGTAGTGTTGGCGAAGTGGGGGAGGGAGGGGGTTTCTCCCGGAGAATCGAGGCGGGTTTCCCTCCCCCTATCTGCAAAGCTCCTGGAAACAGGGGAGCCGGCGTCTTGCTGCAGGATGGGCCGCCCGCCTGCCCCCCCACCCCACTCCCGGCCGGCTCGGCCCCCGGAGGAGGCGCTCCCACCTACTGCATTACCGGGTGGTGCTGAACTGGACAGCTCCTTGCGCCGCCCGCTTCGCGCGCTCCCCGGCTCCCAGGGCGGCCCGCCAGCAGAGGGGCGCGGGCCGGAATCCTCCCTGCCCTCGGGGGCAGCAAGGCCGGGGCAGAGCGGGGGCTGCCTTTTCCTCTTTTCACCCCTCTCCCAAAATCCTGAAACGAGCGCTCTCCTGGGCTCCCGGAGCTTAGAGAAGGCGTAGCTAGAGATAGCTCTGCTCCCTCTCCCTCTCTCTCTCACACTCCCTCTCTTTCCCTCCCCCCTCGGTGTTTCTTCCAGCTCAGCCTCCTTCTCATTCCATCTCTACGTGCCCAGAGCTTCAAATACAATCCTCCCATCACAATCAGAGGGGCACAAAACTTCAACCAGCCGGTTCTTTGCCTGGAAGCCCTGAAAATATAACCTGGATGGGTAATTACAAACACGGTCTCTATGTGTTTTTTAAATCGTCGCTTGCACTTTGCCGTTTGGGGGATCTGTTTTGTTTTGTTAGCTGTGTCTCCTTTTGGTCGTTTCTCCTTCTTCTCTGTCTCTTTCTGGCTAACAGGGGATGTGCAGTGCATTGTGTGTGTCTCTCTGTAGTTTTCTGTAGAAATCCTGAATCTTGCTCCTACAAGCCGACATATTGGAAAGAATATTCATGGAAAAGGGTGCAAAAGGGTGACTGCCAGCTAGAGCTTAGGCAACGATTTTCATCTCAAAGATAAATATGTTCAGAGGGGAAATGGGTGAAATGTGAGTCCTTCTAAGTTTCCCATGTCATTTGTAAACTGGGTAGAAAGAGATAAAATCTCCCTGCTGTGAAGACGGAAACACATTATAACTCTACCCTTTTCCTCAGCAGAACTGTTATCTTGGGTTAATTACAGCATCATCTCTTGTTTCTATATGTGCAAGTTTTCCTTAATGTGACCCCTGGAAAAAGAAGCTCATCAGATTCCTGCTGGCAGTGATTATGTTTCTCTCTGATCAGTTTCCTAGTTAGGGGAGGGAGAGCACATGAGGCATGATGTAGATGCAGTTTTAATTTGTCGGGGGAGGAGCCTAGAGAGAGTTGTGCCTGCCTCTGATGGGTCAGTGGGGTTAGAGCTGTTCCCATTTCATAGCCCACTTATTCTGTACTTTGTTTTCTGTTCTTCCGTTTTTGTTTGGAGATAATTTGTTTGACAATTTCTCAGTGATCTGGTAATTATCAAAGAGTATGCAAAAGATGACTGAACTCAAAACAGGCTTTCTTGGGTATGGTCTCATGTTGTTCCCTTTGCCCAGAACTGTTCTGCAGATATGGCCAGAACTGTAGAGGCGGGGGCAGTATAGAAGAACTACCTGTTTCTCCATCCTCCATAAAATGCCCTTCTCTCACTCTCTCTTACCTTCTCAGAAGGAAAGGGCTCCTATGATGGGTAGTCATTGGGCTCCTGTCACCTTGAAGAGGGTCCTGGTGTCCGGAGAACAGGACCAAGATTTCAGCTACCTCTGCTAAGATACCTTTAGGGTATAGCCCGAGCTACTTTTTCAAACTGAGGATTCTCCATTTGGTTTCTTGCCCTTTGGTTGGGGATGGGAACTGGGATGGGAGAGGCACTGGTATGCTGACCTCACTCAGCAGGGAGTCTAGCAAGTTCAGCCAGTGGTTCAAGTGAGTGATTTCCTTGGCTCCCTTCCTTCAGGAAAAAGTGAGGGGCAAGTAGGAAATCCTCTTCAACAGGCTAGGCCTTCTGAGGGGAGTGGAGGGAGGTGTGGGTGTAGCCACAGGAACCTGAGAGATTTGCTCTACTTACTCCCCTCATCTTGGTTGCCTTTGACCTAAGAAATCCCTTCAAACTGGAGCTAGAACCCTCCTTCTTACTGCTCCCCCATTCTTTTCAGATCAACCCTTGATCTGAAAGGGTTTTTTGCTCAAACAGAATTAGTAACAGAGGCTCAAAAGCTTCTGTTTATCCACAGAAGGAGCTAACATCTTAGCCACTGACAGTGGCTGCAGCTTTAGAAACATTTGATTAATCTTCTAGCCAGATAATCATTGAGTCGGGAGGTGAAAAAGGGGACAGAACAGCTTTAGGTTGATGGTGTGGAGGGAACAGACACTTCTGGAGACAGAACACCCTGGGAGCAATGCTAGCCTCTGCTACTTGGTAACTGTGTGATCCAAACAAGTTGGTTCCTAGAGCCTCAGTTTTACCATATGTGAAATGAGCACATTAAGTTGTTCCCAGTTACAGCTGCCACCCTGCTCAGATTCTACCATCCCATTTGTAACACGTTATTTAGTGCCTGTGTCAGCTCTCCCACTGGCCTGTGAACAAGTTGAGGTCAATAGTTGTGTCTTGTTCCCCATCATATCTTTGGCATCTAGTGCACGGCTTGATACTTAATAGATAACTTGATAAATAAAGGCTAAGTGATACCAGTGAGTTTTAAATGGTGTACCTGAGCATTAGTAGGCATTCAATAAATGTGGCTTGACTCTCATTTATCCTCCCCCCCATTTACATCCAGATTGGTCTCCAGCTTCTTCTTCCATCTAACTCATGTACCACTCCCCTCCCTGCTCCCCTTAACCTAGTTCTAGTCTGGAGGTCCCTTCTGCAGACAAGGCAAGACTACCCAGGAAGAACTGGCTTGGTGTAAACCCTGGTAGATGCTTTGGATCCACCAGGCACACACACTTAGCAGCTGCTGAATGGATGCGCTTAGGGGAGCAGCTTTGTAAGCCTGCAGTTGGTGACTTGGTGAGGGCTTAGAGGAAATTAGCTGAAATGCCACAGGCCTATTTTCAGCTCCTTTTTTGATGGAGTGGAAATAACATGGGATTTGGGCACAGCAGACCTGGCCTTGAAGCACAAGGCTGCTATTTCCTCATTGTGTGACCTTGGGCAGGCATTTGACCTCTCTGGAAATCTCTCTTCATCTGTCAAGGAGGACCACTGGCAGGGGCCTTACAGTGTGGTTGTTAGTGTTATGTGTAAATAGCATGACCATAGCTAACATGCCAGGCACTGATCTAAGCTGAGGCCCACAACAATCCTATGATAAAGGAACCATTTTACAGATGAGGAACCTGAGTCACATAATGGTTTAAGTAACTAGCCTGGGATTGTGAGTGACAGTGAGTGAGTGGCAGAGCTGACAGTCTAACCTACTACCAGGCAGAGGGCCTAGATCTTAACTTCTGTGTCTTGACTCAAGATATAAGCTTTCTGAATAAGGATATCACACCAAGGCTATTTGCTTCTCAACTATAGATTTAGCAAGGATTTAAGGGAGTAACTTCTAGGTGCCAGGTGTTTTCATACAATTTCTCACACTTGTCATTCCAACAACCCTGCAAATGCCTGTCACTCACTATCTTACCTTACAGGTGAGGAAACAGAAAGTCAGAGAGGTCATAAGTCAAGTCCCAAGGTCACATATCAAATTAAGTGGAAGAGCAGAGATCTGAACATTTTGCACTGCTTCAAATTCTACTAGATCCAAGTCCCATAGTTACCCATTTGTTCATCTATTCATTCAACAAATCAAGTACCTACTATGTGTCAGGTATGTACAGTAGATTTCCTGGACAAGTTGAGTAGGACAGACATGATCCCTTCCTCCAAGTACCTGAAGACAAGCAGAAGGAGCAGACAGGGGAGGAAGAGCCACACTGAAGGGAAGAGGAGTTAGGTGAGGGATGCTGTGGGCCATGGAGCAGGGAGACTAAACCCAACCTAGCAGATGCAGGACATCCTCCTGGGAGGACAGGATATTTAAATTGAGATTAACACAAAGTCAGCTAGGCTGAGATGGGAGTGGGAGGGTGCAGGGGAGCTGAGAAGAGGAAGGGCATTCCAGACTGAGAAAACAGCTTATGCCAAGGTGCAGAAGTGTGGATTGGCTAGTTTTAGGGAAAAGATGCCAAGTGATTTAAAGACCATGATGGGAAACGTTTTAGGCTAAGAGCCTGTAAGACTTCCCTGGTGGCTCAGACAGTAAAGCATCTTGCTTACAATGCGGGAGGTCTGGGTTCAATCCCTGGGTCGGGAAGATCCTCTGGAGAAGGAACTGGCAACCCACTCCAGTACTCTTGCCTGGAAAATCCTGTGGATGGAGGAGCATGGTAGGCTACAGTCCATGGGGTCGCAAAGAGTAGGACATGATTGAGCGACTTCACTTTCACTTTCACTAAAGGCCATGGAAGTTTGGCTGAAGCATAAGAAGCCACTCTGAGGAGGCTGGTGGGGTAGGAAGTGTGAGAAGCAAACCTGGAGGCAGGCAGATGGCAGGGCAACTATTGCTGGGATCCAAGCAAGAGATGATGGTGGCCTGGACCAGGAAGTGGCAATGGGGAAGGAAGAAATGAGGGTTTTGGGGGTGTTGGGGAGAAAACTGATGAATATTGGTGTACACGACTGAGATGCATTACTGTGAGGAAAAAGTAGGTTGGAGCTTGTGGGGGCTGCGGGGAACAGGGGAGATTGAGAATTCTGCTTTGGTCACGTGCACAATTTTGCTTCATACTACCGCCTCTTCACTCCTGCTCCCGTTCTATCTCTTCTCAGCATGTGAATGAATTAATCAGGAATGGAAATCATTCATTCAATCACATTCTACCCTCACTAGAACGAAGCCTCAAGAAGGCAGGAATTTCAGTCTGCTGCGTTCTCCTTGTATTGATATTTCCAACACTTAGAACAGTGCCTAGCACAGAGCAGCCATCTTATAAACACAAATTACTTTTTTTGTGTGTGCCTGCTCTGTGCCAGGCAATGTGCTGAAGTGCTAGGGAGGCAGATGAGATGAAAATACCCGAATCAGGGAGACTGTCAAGCAGACAGCGAATTTCCAAGGCAGTGTGATCAGGCCCCGGAAGATCGAGGGTGTCTGGGACTCTCTCCTATGTGTGCTGACAGCTCCCATGCTTCTGCTCTTGGGCACGTCTCTCTGGGTTTGGGATTTCTGTTTAAGGATTGGCACGTAGTGGGTTCACAGTAAGTATTTGATAAATGAATGAACAAAGAGGAGACATGTGCTATGCGCTTCCCAGGTGGCGCTAGTGGTAAAGAACCTGCCTGCCAGTGCAGGAGACAAGAGACCCAGGATTGATCGCTAGGTCAAGAAGAACCCCTGGAGGAGGGCATGGCCACCCACTCCAGTATTCTTGCCTGGAGAATTCTGTGTAGAGAGGAGCCTGGCGGGCTACAGTCCATAGGGTTGCACAGAGTGGACACAACTGAAGCGACTTAGCAGGCACGTGCTGTGAAAGCCCAGGATGAGAAACCATTTATTTCTGTCTTGTAGTGTCCCAGAAGCCTTTGGTGACAAGCTCATGGTCGAAGGCCAGGAGAAAAGATCACAGTTGGTCAAGGAATAGAGGAGGGTGTTACAAGCAGGGGAACAGGATGTGCAAGTGCAGAGATCTGAAGCAGGATCAGGAATCCCAAGGAGGCTGAGATGACTGATGGGGATGGACAGGGAGGCTGGGGTGAGTCCAGAGAGATGCTGTGCGTGGGGTGCTGAGCCATCTGTGGGAATCACTGTCCTCACCTAGCAGGGGCAATGATGTGGGAAGAGAACAGGCCATGGAGTCAGATGGACCTGGGTTTGAATCTCAACTTCTGCTGCGTGACCTTGTGACCTCGTGACCTCGGGTTGTTATTTAGCCCCTTCCTCTGAGCTTCTTCATCTGTAAATGGGGTGATAGACGCCTCGTTTGTTCCTGCCTGGAGTCCTTTGCACTTACTGCTCCCTCTGTTGGATGCTCTCCTCTCTGAAGGCTGGACCCCTAGCTCATCATTCAGGTCTTAGCTCAAATATCACCCCCAGAGAGGCACTGCTGGTCACATAATTTAAAATGTCACTCTATATGACATTGACCTGCTTTGTTTTCATCACCGTGCTTGTTACAACTTGACATTCTCTTGTTTATTATCTGAAATCTCTCCCCCACCCACCCATCCTCCTGGGATGTCAGAGCACATGTGTCCCATTCATTGCAGTATCCCCAATGCCTAAGGGGCCTGGAATATTGTAGGTGCTCAATGAATGGTTTTTGAATGAATGAATAAGGTTAGGGTCATGGGGTTTCCCTGATGGCTCAGATAATCTGCCTGCAGTTCGAAAGACTGGGATTTGATACCTGGGTCAGGAAGATTCCCCTGGAGGAGGAAATGGCAACCCGCTCCAGTACTCTTGCCTGGAAAGTCCTATGGACAGAGGGCCCTGGTGGGCTGCATTCCATGGGGTGGCAGAGTTGGACACGACCGAATGACTAACACTTTCATGGGGATTAAATAAGATATAAGCATTTGGCAAACAGTAGGGGCAGGTCTCTGAAAGCCCCTGGCACTTGGCAGGTGGGGGTGGGGTGAGGAGGCAGCTGGGAAAGGTGAAGGTGGCCTCTGAGATGCTGTGGGAGGACCGGGAGTGGACAGAGGGTGAGGCAGTACCAGAGTTAGACCTGCAGGCAGGCACTGGCCTCGTTTCCCATGATGCGCCTCCCGGGCCTCCTCTGCCCTCTTGACCCCACATCCAGCCCACTGTGGGCCACCAGAAGCTTCCAGCCCACCTAGCTATTTAGCCCCAAGTTAGAGCATCAGCAGCAGAGAGGCTCCGATGGATCTGTCAGGCTCTGGGACTGGGAGGAAAGGAGATTCTAGGAGACATGGCAGGTTTTACTCCTTGCAGAGCAGAGAGCAGCCAAGGAAGCCTCAGGGAGCCTCCAGTGTCTGCTGCCAGAGGGGCTGGGAGAGTGGGGCAGAGCTGCATGGTGAATTCTGAACCTGGTGAGAACCAGAAGCTGAAAATCCATGTGTAGTGGTTCCCATGACAAGAATTCCCACAGAGAGGTAGCTTTCTCATGGAGACTCCAACCCCAGTTTGAGCTCTGAATCAGTCTGATGTTTCTTCCCCTACTCCCCACCTTTGGGGCTGGTGTAGGGTTTCACCAGGAGCTGAGCTACAGCAAAGAAAATTATGATAGAAAGTTGATAATAAAGTCACAGAATAAAATAGAGAGGACACATAAGGATGTAGAGGAGAAGCAAGAAACAGAATGTTTAAGGGCTTGAGGAGGGAGAAAAGGTGATTTCCAGTGACTTTTAAGGGAGGAGGAATCCAGTGTTGGATGGAGAAAGTGCGATGAAGGCAGGGCATTTGGGTAAGTTTGAGAGGCGCCAGAGAATGGGTCTTAAATGTCTTATGTGACCAGGCTCAGCCACCTTATGGCCTCTTCTCTCCTTTCCTACCTCCCTCTCCTCCAACCAGGCTCCTGTGCCAGATTCCATGGCCCCACGCCTACCCCAGGGCCTTTGCATCACCGTCCCTCTGCCTGGAATGCTCATCTCCTGGCAGCTGGTTCAATCCTTTATTCCTGCAGGAGTCTGTTCAACTGACCGCTGGATACAAAAAAGCCCACCTGCCCCTCCTCCATCCTCCTCATTTCTTACCTGTTTAATTTCTCTGCTTAACCCTTTACAGCCCTCTTCACCTCACATATGTATTTTCTTATTTCTAGTGTACGGGTAGGGGTCTGGTTGCATTGCTATTATATTCCCTGCCTCTCACATGGGGTCTGGCACATAACAGGTGCTCATGAAATAAGCGTGGACTATACAGTAAAACCCCTGGGTCAGGGACACAGAAGTTCATGCAGGCAAGAGGAGGAAGGAAATGGGGACCACTTGGCTGGGACATCTGGGGAGAGCTGGCTTGGAAATCCACACAAGGATGCTGACAGTATCTTCAGAAGAAGATGCTGGAGGTTTCTCAGAAAAATAGGGTGGCATTTCAGAGGTTCCTGGGCAACATGGAACATAGAGAGGTAACAAATAGAAAAGAAAAGGGAGGGCACCCCGTCTGTGTGGATTTCAGGGGATGGAGAAGGAGGCATTACTGAGGCGGCAGGGTTGAACCACAGGGGATCTGGTCCCAGCTCTGATGCCTTAGCAGTGTGACTCGGGGCAAGTGACCAAACACTCCCAAGTCTCAGCTGCCCTGTCTGGAAAATGGGGCAGCAGCCTAGCCTCAAGCTACTGTTCTGATCATGAAATGAAATAAAAAATACTTATAGTGCTTCCTCCATAGTATATTAAAGAAATAAATATTTGTTTATTTAGTAAATAAATATTAGTGGCATGTTGAGCACCTACTGAGTGTTATGTGCTTTGAATAAACCGCAAAATGAAAAAGAGGTGGGCCCTGCTCAGAAGCAATCAGAGGAGTGAAGAAAGGCCTGCAAGTGGAGGGAGGCACGCGGGGCACCTCAGAGAGGGCAGGGAACGCCCCCTCCGGGGTGTTGGGGAATTCAGCAAGGGCTTCCAGGAGGTGGTGACAGCTGAGCTGGATCTTGAAGGAGAAGCAGAAGATGTGGATGGCCAGGAAGGGCTTTTTGGCAGAGGGAACGGTAGATGTGAACATTCCATCAACAGAAGTTTGTTGAGCACCTATTATGTGTTAAGGCACCTCAGTGAATACAACCTGGTGCAGTCTCTGCCATCAGGATCACACATGCCCGAGAGGCAGACATCAAGTTATTGATTACACAATTGATTGCTTAATTGCAATCACAGTGCACTTCTGGGAGCTACAGGTAATTCTGTTTTGCTCAAGTACCCAGAGGCGCTGGCAGAGATCAAGCTGGAAAGAGAGGTGGGCCAGGTCAGGGAGAGCTCTGCACCAAGCACGTTGCCTACTGTGTGCCAAGCTCTGTGTAATGGATACAAAGATGAACAAAACCAAGTCTCTTATTTGCAGGAACCAAGGGCTGAATGTGCAGTGATAGAGGCAAGTCCACGGGGTGACAGGAGCACAGCATGGAAAAGGAAGGCTGGGAAGTCTTCCTGGGGGAGGTGACCTTTACCCCTTCAATTGAATAGCAGTCCCAGAGCTCACCATCCTGGCTTTAAAACTTCCCAACCTTGTAAGCTTAAAGGGGCATTAGTCACTTTCACCTATCAAAGTGAAAGTGTTAGTTGCTCAGTCATGTCTGACTCCAACTCTTTGTGACCACATGGACAAAAGCCCACCAGGCTCCTCTGTCCATGGGGATTCTCCAGGCAAGAATATTGGAGTGGGTTGCCATTCCCTTCTCCAGGGGATCTTCCTGACCCAGGGATTGCCGGGAGCCAGCGAGGGAAATCCTACCCGTGGCAAAGGTCAACTGGGGAAGAGGCCTGACGGGCAAAGGCTAATCAGGACTCGAGGAGCCCCCTGGACCTACCTGAGCATCTACCCCAAAGAAAACCGGAATCTGACTGCTTTACTATCTTACGCCTCTTACCAAGTCCTCTAATACTTACGGGGGTTTCCCCCCAACCACCTTTCTCTGAAAACATTAATTCAGAGCTGTAGTTTAAAAGTTCTCCTCGGCTTAATAGGAGTGTTCCAATCCAAGCCCCTCTGATAGCTTTCTAACTTGCATGACAAGTTTGTCCGGGCTCTTACAACTATGAGTGTGACTGTTTATAGCCTCCCAGCCATGCAAGGACAGAAAGTCTGATATTCTAAAATACAGAAATCTGTTGAAGAAGTTAAAATCATTAGAATAGTACTAAAAGAGATTTCATTGTTGAATCAATGCTTGCTGCAAAGTTTCCTGTATCTGTTGTATCCTTGGAAATATATTAATCACATATAGAGAATATAAGTAGTAGCCTTTGATTTAACCACATCAGATCTTAAGTTAATAAATTCCTTTCTTGTAGCTCACTACACCTGTACCTTATAGGAATGTAACCTTGTCATGTGTATAGCACCTGACCTTAGGAAAATCAACTTAAAAGAATATAAGCCTTTTTCTAGCTAACTAACCTTTGTTAGGAGAGAGGGCCATAAACTGTTAGCAGGCCACCTGGCCAGAAGATGATGTAAACCACCCAAAACTTTTGTATATCACGAGACATACAAAAATGAGCCCTGATCATGATAAGGGTCAAGACTGCTGACCCCGCGTGATTTTGGCGTGACTCTATACCTCTCTTTCTCTGTTTTTTATGTGCACAACTTAGGGTATAAAAGCAGCACTGGAAAATAAAGTTTTGGGCCTTGCTCACTGAAGCTTGGTCTCCCCGTGTCGTTCTTTCTCTTTTTCCATCCTTTTCTCTATTCTCCTTTTTCTGGTTGAGATCCTTGGAGCACTGGGCCCTCTGAGTTTACTTATCTGCCTGGGCTTCTAAGACCCACTCGGGGGGGTGCCCTGGTGGGGTGCCTCAAGTGATTCGAGAGGGCGCCTGCGGCCTACGTAAACAGAGCAAGCCCCGTGCTGGGGTTTTATTGGTTTCCAGCGTAAACCAAGGAATCATCAGCCCCTGTCTCTCTCTCTCTTTCTCTCTCTCTGACGCCGACGCCGTTCATCCCGAGGATACCCTGGGTCATATCGGGGCTGGACCCCGATAAGGGATCAAACCCAGATCTCCTGCATTGCAGACAGATTTGTCTGAACCACCTGGGAAGCCCATAGTCACACCTGAGGGTGGCTCCATAGCAAAGGGTTCTGAGCCTGGCATCATTCCTTCTCTAGGTCTGCGATACAAGTGAAGAAGTTGGCATCATGTGGAGGTATAGACCCAAAGACCCAAAGACCTGAATGTGAGGAGGACCGACAGGCTGGCCATGGGGCCAAGGTCTCCAGGAATCCTGGCTCCACCCCTTCTTCCCAAGCCATGTGAGCTTGGGACAGGTTACTGACCTCTCGGTGCCTCCATTTGCTCATCTATAAAATGGGTGTCATGTGGCTGTTGAAGTTGTGAGGACTGAGTTGGGGGCAAGGAGTCTCTCCTTTTGTAAGTTTTCATTACGAGTGATTTGTTATGTTCTGCAAGAACACCACCAATTCTGTAGGTGTGGCTGAACTGGCTGCTTACTGAAGTGATCAAAACAGCTAAAGGTGCTCTGTGGGCCCCTTGGGGGTGGGGGTGGGAGTGGGGGTATGGGTGGGGTAGCTAGGTTCTGAATGCCTACAGGATGGGGCCCAGCACGGTGTTCCGCTTTGGCCAGGCCTGATGAGGGCTCCCAGGTGACTCCATGGTAAAGAACCCTCCTGCCAATGCAGGAGCCACAGGAGACCTGGGTTCAATCCCTGGTTCGGGAAGATCCCCTGGAGGAGGAAATGGCAACCCACTCCAGTATTCTTGCCTGGAGAATCCTATGGACAGAGGAGCCTGGTGGGCTACAGTCCATGGGGTCACAAAGAATCAGACACAACTGAATCGACTTAGCACACATGATGAGGGTGGAAGATGACTCTGTCTACTGACACCTGATTGGTTCTGCAGAGTGTCAAGTTCTCCCCAGACATTCTCCTCTCCAACAACGCATGGGTGCCTGAATGCCTATTGTGGGCCAGATCCCTTTTCTCCCTTAAAACTGCAGAAACCTTGGGGAAACTGAAGTTTCAGGAGGTAGACATGCCAAGCCAGCCAGCAAATAGCTGGTTCATGACTGGCACACAGCTCTGCCTGTCTACACAGCCTCAGCTAGTAGGTAATCAGGACCCAGAATGGGGAGGGGCTCTGCGGGTCAGCTGCCTCTTCCCTTTTGCTTGAGCCTCAGCAACAAGTAGGTGTTTGCTAAGCTCTTTTTTCTGGTGTCTTCTGGGCTCACATCTAGGTGCACGCCTTCTGCTAAGAGGGTTCTATTTAGGAGTGAGCCAAATGGAATGGGTAGTGGAAAGAATATGGAGTCTGGAGGGAGAAGCATGGGTTAGAGTCCCAGAGACCCTGGGAAAATGCTTTGCTCTAGGAGCGTCGATTCCTTCATCTGGTAAATGGGAAAACTAATACCAATGCCTTCAATAGAGTATGGGCTAATTCATATCATACGCTCAGGACTGTGTGGTACATAAATGCTCAGGAAAGGTGTGAGATGGTAGCATCTCCCTGCTTCAAACCTGTAATGGAGTCTACACGCAGTTTGTGAGTCCTGATCCCTGGTCCTCCAACCTCTTCCATTGTTTTCACCCACCCCACTTCTCTGTCCCTCTCTCCCCATCTCCACATACTCGCTATTCCAGCCACACTTCCCTTCTCTCTCTAGACAAGCCATGATCTTCACGTTATCCATTCTCCCACATTTTCCTTTGTCTTTCTACATAGACTCACCTGGAAATAATCAGCAAAAGGGCATAACCTGGATAAAGTAGTACGTTCCAGCTCTCTTTCAGACCTTTCTTTTTCGCTTGTCTCCCTCCTCCCTACCCATGTAGATCACTCTCCCAGCCCGTTGATCCCCATGTTAACAACTTGTGGATTTCTACATGTTCATACAACCATAAACAAAATACATGCAGATAATATTCACATGTAAACACTCACCTGCACCTACCCATATGCCCATTCCCAGACTGGGTTGGTCTAGTGGCTAAGACTCTGCGCTTCCAATGCAGGGGACCTGGGTGCGATTCCTGGTCAGGGAATTAGATCCCACATGCTGCAACTAAGAGCTTGCATGCCATAACTTAAGATGCCACATGCCACAACCAAGACCTGGCACAGCCCCATATATAAATAAATAAAAGTCTGATCAGAGAGATGACGGAGCGACATCCTCTATGTGATACTAGACCACGGGTCAAAATGTGGAATGGTACAACCAGATGAACAGTTATTTTTTTTTTAAAGCTAGCTGGTTGTGTTCAGTTCAGTTCAGTCGCTCAGTTGTGTCCAACTCTTTGCGACCCCATGAATCACAGCACGCCAGGCCTTCCTGTCCATCACCAACTCCTGGAGTTCACTCAAACTCATGTACATCGAGTCGGTGATGCCATCCAGCCATCTCATTCTCTGTCGTCCCCTTCTCCTCCCACCCCCAATCCCTCCCAGCATCAGACTGTTTTCCAGTGAGTCAACTCATCACATGAGGTGGCCAAAGTATTGGAGTTTCAGCTTTAGCATCAGTCCTTACAAAGAACACCCAGGATTGATCTCCTCCAGAATGGACTGGTTGGATCTCCTTGCAGTCCAAGGGACTCTCAAGAGTCTTCTCCAGCACCACAGTTCAAAAGCATCAATTCTTCGGTGATCAGCTTTCTTCACAGTCCAACTATCACATCCATACATGACCACGGGAAAAACCATAGCCTTGAATAGACGGACCTTTGTTGGCAAAGTAATGTCTCTGCTTTTTAATATGCTATCTAGGTTGGTCATAACTTTCCTTCCAAGGAGTAAGCGTCTTTTAATTTCATGGCTGCAGTCAGCATCTGCAGTGATTTTGGAGCCCAAAAAAATAAAGTCTGACACTCTTTCCACTGTTTCCCCATCTATTTCCTATGAAGTGATGGGACCAGATGCCATGATCTTCGTTTTCTGAATGTTGAGCTTCAAGCCAAACTTTTCATTCTCCTCTTTCACTTTCATCAAGAGGCCTTTGAGTTCCTCTTCACTTTCTGCCATAAGGGTGGTGTCATCTGCATATCTGAGGTGATTGATATTTCTCCCGGCAATCTTGATTTCAGCCTGTGCTTCTTCCAGCCCAGGGTTCCTCATGATGTACTCTGCATATAAGTTAAATAAGCAGGATGACAATATACAACCTCGACGTACTCATTTTCCTATTTGGAACCAGTCTGTTGTTCCATGTCCAGTTCTAACTGTTGCTTCCTGACCTGCATACAGGTCTGCTTCTCTTAGGTCATACCATTTCTGTCCTTTATTGAGCCCATCTTTGCATGAAATGTTCCCTTGATATCTCTAATTTTCTTGAAAAGATCTCTTGTTTGTGTAGGTTTCACTAATTAAACCATCACTCTCTTTTCCCAACTGCACTGAAATGCCTTCTCTTCCACATAATGGGTCCTCATGGCTATGTTGATTGGTTCTGATCTCGCTGTCTTATTCCACTGGTCTGTGTATTGCTTCCTCGCTGACAGCTTTTGGATTTGATTATAGAGGCCTTACTATGTTCTAATGATGATCTCTAATAAGCCACGTTCTTCCCCAATATTCTTCTCCTTCATAGGATCTGGTCATTGCTGTGTCTTCATTCTTCTCCATGAACTTTGAAATAATTGTATTCAATGGTGTTGTCGTTGCCACAGGATCTAAGCAACTTACTTGGAGTCAAGCATTCCACTGGGGAACTGGAGATATTTGTTGAATGTTGTTGTTGATCTTTTCCTTCCCTAACGTGTCCTATTCATCCACCACCAGGACTAGAAGAGGTATTGGATAGTAATATTTAGTCCAAAAGTAGTTAACATGAAAATGTGTACAGAGTAGACAAATCTAACTAAATAGAGAAAGTTCCAGAGATACTGAGACACTTGGAAGGTTGTCAGATTTGAGATCCATGAAGCAAAGAGAAGTCATTCCTATGTTAAACACCTATTTCTTTTTCTTTTTCTAAATTTGTCTTTAATTGGATGATAGTTGCTTTACAATGTTGTATTGGTTTCTGCCATCAGTTCAGTTCAGTCCAGTCACTCAATCATGTCCAACTCTTTGCGACTCCATGAACTGCAGCACGTCAGGCTTCTCTGTCCATCACCAACTCCCAGAGTTTACTCATATTCCTGTTCATTGAGTCGGTGATGCCATCCAACCATCTCATCCTCTGTCGTCCCTTTCTCCTCCTGCCTTCAATCTTTCCCAGCATCAGTCTTTTCCAATGAGTCAGTTCTTCGCATCAGGTGGCCATAGTATTGGAGTTTCAGCTTCAGCATCAGTCCTTTCAATGAATATTCAGGACTGATTTCCTGTAGGATGGACTGGTTGGATCTGCTTTCAGTCCAAGGGACTCTTAAGAACCCCATGAACAGTATGAAAAGGTTTCTGCCATACAACAGAGTGAATCAGTTATAAGTATACATATGCCCTCTTCCTCTTGTGACTCCTTCCCACCCACCACCGCATCTCTCTAGGTCATCACAGAGCACTGAGCTGAGCTCCCTGCAACGCCTATTTCTTGAACACCTACTGTATACCAGACCTTATTCTAGGTTTGGGGATATACTGGTGACCAAAGCCAAGACAAAAGTTTGATTTTTAGATTGTGACAATGGTATTGCGTTCATTATTTTTCATTGTGATCAATATTGTCATTATGTTTAAAATAAAGAGTCCTTGTCTTTTAGAGATGATACTGAAATATTTACAGATAAAATTATATAACATCTAGAATTTGTTTCTAAGTAAGCTCAGAGTGGGAGAAATGAATTAAAATATAGATGAAACAAGATTGGCTGTGAATTGATAATTACAGAAGCTCAGTGATGGTTTAATAAGGATTTATTATGCCATTCTCTCTACTTTTATCTATATTTGAAATATTCCATAATAAAAATGCTTTAAAAATGCATTCAAAGCTTATTATGTTTCAGGCATGGTTCTAATTGCCTTTCATCTATTAATTCATCAGATCTTCAAAATAGCCCTGTCTTAGATCAGTTTGAGCTGCTATAACAAAATACCATGAACTGGGTGGCTGAAATAACAGATATTTATTTCTCATAATTCAGGAGGCTGGGAAGTTCAAGATCAAGGTGCCAGCAGATTTGGTTCCTGGTGAGAAGCATCTTCCTCACAGATGGCCATCTTCTTGCTGTGTCCTCACCATACAGGGGGTGGGGGGTCAAGAGGGGGAGAAAGGGCCCTGATCTCTTCTTATTAGGGTAGTAATTCCATCATGAGACTTCGCCAAATACTATCACATTGGGCGTTAGGGCTTCAACATATGAATTTGGGGGGAGCCACAATTCAGTCTGCATTAAGCCTTATGAGGTGGATACTATCATCCCAGATGAGAAAAATGCGGCCCCACAAGATTCAGTAGTTTTCCCAGGATCATAGATAGTAAGTCGTAGAGCCGTCTGGTCCCGTGGCCCTGCTCTCAAACTCTGTATCCTACTTTCACATATTCTGCATCTACTGTTCGTTCCAATGAACCTTTAAATGAATATATATAAAGAGTTATTTCGTGTATCAGGAAGGGCTGTGAAAGTTATAAAATAAGACTGGGGAGAGAGAAAGACTGCTAGTGGAAGAAGGTGGGACTGAGGATGCAGAGGGTGGGGACTTTCTTCAGTGAGGATGAAGATGGGGAGGCTGTGTGGAGATCTGGGCCAGATATTCAAGCAGTTGTGCTGTGCTTAGTCACTCAGTCATGGCCGACTATTTGCCACCCCAAGGACTGTAGCCCGCCATGCTCCTCTGTCCACAGGGATTCTCCAGGCAAGAATACTGGAGTGGGTGGCCATGCCCTCCTCCAGGGGATCTTTCCAACCCAGGGATCGAACCCAGATCTCCTGCATTGCAGGGAGATGCTTTACTATCTGAGCCACCAAGGAAGCCTTATATTCAAGCAGAGGGACTGGCAAAAGCAAAGATCTGAGACCAGAATAGGAAGGTTGGTGAGGCTGGAGCCTAGCCCATGGGGACGAGGACTAGAAAAGCAAGTGGAGGACCAGATCTTACTGCAGACTATAGTGAAACACTATTTATAGGTTCGAATAAAAGAGCTAAAATATCTCAGTAAGATCAAAATGATTTATTGGATTTATTAGCTCAATGATCGTTTAAATACATTTTCCTACATTTTGCACTGCTAAATTCATCTATAACAGAGGGATAATTTAATTCCAAAGGCAAATTAACCGCTCTTTGCCTTCTCCCAAAGTCACCCACTTTTGATATTTTTTTGCATAACTTGATTCAATTTTTTCTGCTCTTGTCACATTTTCTCCAGCTCCTACATACTTTTTTGGATGGTTATAACATTATTATCTTATTATTAGTTGCTAACCGGGGATAATTCACTTTTCCAATGGATCCATGCTGCTTATAAAATGCCAAATCAACAGGGAGTATAGGAAGTAAGTGGTTAGTGACTTCTGATAGCTGGAGTAGAGTTTGTTTTCTGGAGACCAGGGTGGGAAGCAGGCATTGATGACCTCTGATAAGTTGAATTTACCTGTGGTCCAACAGTCCAAATGTCAGAAGAGCATCCATAAGGCAGATTCTCAGAGTACAGGTGGTGATAACTGCTTGCATCAAACTCATATTGTGTGTGCTTAATATTTTGCATGGTCTCTGCTAGTTTGAATTTGCAGGTATCTGACAACATCAAGTTCAATGGATTCTGTAGATAAAATGTGCCCAAACACAATGTTTCCCTTGAAAAATGGCTGGTGGTACATACACATTTGTAGTGAAGCCTTCACACGCTGTGGGACTTCCCTGGTGGTGCAGTGGTGAAGAACCCCCCTGCCAGTGGAGGAGATACAGGAGATGTGGGTTCAATCCCTGGGTCAGGAAGATTGCCTGGAGAAGGAAATTGCAACTCACTCCAGTATTCTTGCCTGGAAAATTCCATGGACAGAGGAGCTTGGTGGGCTACAGTCCACAGGGTCGCAGAGTCAGACATAACTAGGTGACTCAGCATGCAGCCCTTCACACACTGCAATAAAGGGGAAGAGGGAAATGGACAAGGAGCCCTCCACTAGGGGTTCTGAGGGAATTTTTCTTGGTGTTGGAGGAAAGTTTGTTGAATGAACTTCAGGGGGCATGAGGGAGGCAGATGGGAATGGAAAGGTGGATTTTAAGAAATATTACTGCAAATGATACGTCCCCTTTACAGTGTTTGGGAAACATAATTAAGTCATACTGAGTCATCTTGAGTTTTTGGTTGCTGGATTGATCCTTTGGCTCTAACACTTCTTTGTGACCTGGACCACCTCTGTCATGGTTTCAACAAGGCTGCAGCGCTCAGAGGAGTGGGTACTGGGGAAAGCTGCTCTGAAAAGATGGTAAATTGACCAAAAATTTGTGGAAAGTTTATGACAAACTATAAATTTAGACACTAGAATATTTCTTTTGGTTTTAGGTGTTGGGCAAAAAAGTCAGAAAAAAAACAGTTCTAGATAGAGTCAAGAGACCTATGTATCAGGCTTTGCTTTACTAGATGGTCCCTTCCTTCATTCAATATATGATTGAGTGAGCAGTTCTATCTATCTGCCAAGTCTGAGCTAGGTGCAGGGCATATAAATTATTCATCTTTGTAGGTAATTTTGAGCTGTGTGTATGTGTGTGTTTTGGTCATGTCATGGGGCATGTGGGATCTTAGTTCCCTGAACAGGGATCAAACTTTGGGCCTACTGCTGTTCAAGTGCCAAGTCTTAACCACTGGATTGCCAGGGAAGTCCCTGAACTGTGAGTTGAAAGGTGGATAGGAGCTTATAGACAGAGAAAAAGGGAAGGGAATGTTAGGCAAAGACATAGATTCTTAAAATGGCAAGGAGTCTTCCAAATGCAGAGAGCAGGTTAAAGACCTCAAATCTAGGACATGTGTAGTTATGAAAAAAAAAGTGATTAATTTCCCTGTTTTTGGCATTAAGGATGTCTCCATTTTATTTATTTAATTTTTAGATTTGAGTTTTTTATTTTCTTTTTTTGTGTTGTTAATAATTTTCTACATCAACTTAGAAAACTGTTGTGTATAATAAGTGAAAGTGCACAGTAAAGTTTACAAACATTTAGCATGAGTTCAAGGGAGTTCATTAACCATTGTCTTATCTTAAAAGTTCACAATAACCTTAGAAAATCTCTAAAATCACAGTGATAGGAAACCAAAATAAATTAATTCTCAGTGACTCAAAACAAGAAGGATGTCTTCATTTTAAATGATTATAAATAATGCTGAGGAGTCAATCCTAAAGGAAATAAACTCTGAATAGTCACTGGAAGGACTGATGCTGAAGCTGTAATACTTTGGCCACCTGATGCGAAGAGCTGACTCATAGGAAAAGACCCTAAGGCTGGGAAAGATTGAAGGCAACCAGAGAAGGGGGTGGCAGAGGATGAGATGGTTAGATAGCATTACCAATTCAATGGACATGAATTTGAGCAAACTTCTGGGAGATAGTGGAGGGCAGAGGAGCCTGGCATGCTACAGTCCATGGGGTTGCAAAGAGTTGGATATGACTTAGCTGCTGAACAACACCAACAATGCATAAATGGTTTCTGGGTTTTGCCTTAGGTAGATTCCTAGAAGTGAAAATCACAGTGAATTTCAGTGAGAGAGTAACCTGGTGGGCTCTGCCCTGTGACTCTGGCCAAATCGCTGGTCCTTCTGGGTTTGTTTCCCCAGCTCTCAGAACATGGATCCCAGGTACAAAAATGACTTTTCTGTCTTTAATGTCTGATATCTAATGGCACACCATGAATGAATGCCAGGGTGAAAAAGATCCGGAGGGGAGGAGGTGGCAGAAAGCCTCTCATGGGGCCCTGGACCTAGCAGCATGTGGTCAGTGACTTCACCTGTGCCCATCAGTCCATCCAACAAACATTCATACAAACACTTAGCATGGGCCTGGCAGTGCACACGTGGAACCATGTGTTCGCTCTGCTCAGTAGTCTATTCCCATAGTTTACTTCCTCATAGTAAGTTTTATGGAGCTGCACGTTAACTAGGGTGTCAGAATGAAAATGACAACACGAGGATTCAGTGCAGATGAAGTTTGGTCACCTGTGTTAAAGGGCACTCAACAGGCTCCAAGGGCTGTGGGACTTTATGCTTTACCTGTGCCCTTGTGCCTTGAGGATGCCCAAGAGAGGGACATGGAATTAGGCTGTCTAGTGTCATGTGACTGTAGGACTCTTTCTGTTGAAGCATCTGGGGCTTCCTTAACCTCTCCCAAGTACACGTCTTCCTCTCCAGCCCACTGCCACCGTCTGCTGTGGGCATTTCCCTGCCTTGCTGGTCACTGTAGCCCTGTTCCTGTCTGCAACCCAGCCCCAGGCAAAGCAGAGTCAGGATTCCAAAACTCTTGTACTTCACTTGAGCTGTGCACTGGCCCCCAAACCCAAGATACAGGAAGCATAGAGAAACCTCATTCTCTAGGCTGGTCTCCAACACCAGGCAGAGGTTAAGGGGGCTTCCCTAGAGCCAGCCAGCTGATCTGAGTCTGGTGTCACCATGCCCTAGTTGTGTGACCTTGGCCAAGTTGTCTCACTCACCAGGTCTCAGTTTGCCCATCTGTCAAATGGAGAGGATGATGCCACTTCCTCTAGAGCAGTGAGACAAAGCATATACGGTGTTTAGCAGGGCAAATGATAATCATAATCATTATTACCTAATTTAATAACAACACTGACAGTAGGGGATCCAAGGGACTCCAGAGACACTCCCTGGTATTTTTGACCTCAAAATTGAAATAGTTATATCACCCGGCTGTCTCACCCTCACAGGTTGGGTCCTTACTGGGGGCATTTTCTTGACATCATGAAAGGCAGAATGCAGCAGTATCCCAGGGTCTGCCAAAGCACTAACATCTGACATGGGCATAGTACTTCACAGCATACGAAGTCCTTTATTCTACTCAGTACATATCGATCCCACACACCCCTAGTGCTTTACAGCTTATGCATCGTGAAGTGTCTGCTGGGGTTTAGGGATGCTGACCCTCGACTCATAGATGAGACCATGGAAGCTGAGCAAGTCACACCTGGGCTCTGTGTCTGGGCTGGCCCTGGGGGGATTGTCTGATTCTGACTCTGCTCCAGACCCCTGGGCTCTGCCTCCTTGCTCTCCCTCTGCGTCCTGCAGAAGATGGAGTCTCCCTGAATGAGGCTCGGGAACGCTGCCACTGTTCAATGAGCTAGTGGTGAAATCGGAAACTCTAGGCTGGTAGCAGAGGGAAAAAAAGTCAACCTTTGATTCACAGGCAGGAGAATCAGTGAATGGGGAAGACTCATTCTGCAGTAACCGGAGGAAATGTCTGAGTGGTATGTCCTTTGAGCAGAGTCCGCTCCAGAGAGAGCACGATGATGCTAGTGGAGAACTCAACCCTCCTATTAACATCTGGAACCAGACCAGGGAGGTGAGGTAGTGCTCCTGGGCTCAGAGCAGACAGATCTGAGCTCAGATCCCAGAGATGCTGTTGGAGCAACCCTGTTGATACTGGTTGGGGTATTTGTTATCATAGGGGTCCCCAGAACAGGGTAGCTAAACAGCTGGTAGGAGCCAGGCACAAAAGAGGGGCTTGCAAAATAAAAACATCTGAAAGATTCTTTTATTAGGGTTGAATGGGGGAGAATTTTGTTTCTTTAGGATATGGGGGTAAAATCTGTCAGTTGCCTCCACTGGTCTTGAATGAATGAATGAGTCGATTTCTACAGTATCAAATCTGATTTCTGGTTGGGAGTGAGAAACTAGAGTCCTGAAACTGTTTCTAAAGGTGGTAATTCACAAGTCTAACAGGATACCGTGCACCGGGGGCTTTCTCAAACAGTCTTTCATTTGCTTTTCATAAAGACTCATTGAGTTGGGCATTATGATCATGGCAGGTGAGGTCTCATGGATCAGAGAGGGGCAGTGATTTTCCCCAGGTCACACAGCTTGTAAATGGCAGAACTGAGCCTCCAATCTGCATCTGCTTTCTCCAAGTCCCCAGCTCCCTCTCATGCTACACTTAATTTGGAAGGAAACGGAAAGGCCTGAGAATAGTGGAGGAATAATATTATATTATGCTGCATACTGGAAGAAAGAGAGGACTACTGTACTTTGGTTATAGAAGTTTCTTTAGACCTTTTAGACAAGTGAACTTCTTGGTAAACATGCTTTGCGATATGAAAACAACTCGGCTGCAGCGAGAAAGCGCAATCACCAATTTTTTGGTCTACACTTCAGCTTTCCAAGTTCAGGGAGGCTTCGTCCATGTACTGGGAGGATTGCAAGAAAGCTTCCCGGCCTGAAATGGAGTGATAGTAATTAATAAAGCTGGTTTGTGTGAGGAGCTTCGGCTTGCCAGGTAAGCAGAAAAGGTTGTATTTTTTTTTTTCTTCTAATAACTGCTCCCACTGTGCTCTATTGAGCTTCATCTTTCTTGCTGGTTTCCTTCAGGACACCTCAGGCCCCCATTCCATAACTTTTCAATCACTTTGAGTTATTAAAAAGAATAATTTAATTTTGGTTATTACGACTCAATCTTGTTCATTTTAAACCGTCAATCTCATATGAAATTTGGTGCTTCCCCCTTGGGTCATGTGTGTATGCATATGTGTGTGTGTGCATGCCCGTGCATATGTTTGTGTGCGTGCCTGTGCATGTGTGTGTGTGCACTGTCTGAACGTTACCTCATCTGGTGATTGTATGATTGCAAATGGAGAGTGGGCTGTGTCTGCTTGGGTGGCTCAGACCTGCTGTTCCCTTTGCAGACAACCCTGTGTCAGAGATGGTGAGTCTGTCACACACAGACACATGCACCATGATTTTGGCTGTATTTCTGTCCAATGCACAGTAGCTCAGCTCCCTTTGTGAGGCTGGTACCCAAGGGCAGGCTCTCTAGGGAGGAGGTGCTGGTCAGATGTAACCTGGACTAAGACTTTCCCTCCTTTTCTCTGTTCTCCCAGGCAACCAGGGTTCTGTCTTAGAGCTCGGAATCCCAGGGTTCTGGATCATGAAGTGGGTTAGCACGTTCACTTGCCCACCCACTCTGACGTCCATTCAAGCCAACAGATACCTGAGCGTCTTTGCTGCACCCAGTGTTGGGCACGCTCCTCTCTGCCATCTCCTCTGTCCCTTTCTCCATGCACCTGGGTCTGTCTAACCTAGAGGCACGAGATGGGTGGCAGGTTCAATGGCTCAGAACAGTAAGAGGAGGAGACTTGCTTACCCAGGGAGGGGCGGGTGAATCAGTTTCAGGCACCTGCACTCAGCACTCCAAGCCCAGGCTTCTCCCTTGCATCTCTCACTAGGAAATGCTACCCTACCAGGTTGGTGTCTCCTGCCCCTGGGACTATGGGAAGTCTGAGGACTCCAAGAATCAGACTGTTTTTGAGACAGCCCTGAATTGAGTCATATGTTTGTTTGGAGCCCACCAGTAGGAGGAGAGGTGGGCTGAGGGGTCCTCAGACTCATGGTATCCTGTTACACGCAGTCCTATTTACGGAGCACCCAGACTGAGGCAGGTGCTGTCAGGTATTTGATTAAGCATTATCTGTTGATGCTGCTCACGCCCTTCCCAGTGGGTTCATTATCCCCATTTTACAGGTGAGGTGACCAAGGCTCAAAAACAAAAGGGTTTGCCTGAACTGCCATGGGCAGCGTATGGGAGAAGCAAGATTTGAATCCAGGTCTGCCCATCTTCAAAGCCCAGAAGGGGTAGGTGCTGGTTACTTGGAGTCACTCAGAATCAACTCCCCATTCTCTGGTCACAGCACCCTGATTTCTTTGAGGGCAATATACTCTCTCCCACTGAGTACAGTCTTTGGGGGCCCTATCAATTCAGGTGCCCTCCTCCCTTATTCATTGGAAGGATTGATGCTGAAGCTCCAATAATTTGGCCACCTGATACGAAGAGCCAATTCATTGGAAAAGACCCTGATGCTGGGAAAGATTGAGTGGAAAAGAAGGGGCAGCAGAGGATGAGATGCTTGGATGGCATCACCATCTCAACAGACATGAGTTTGAGCAAACTCTGGGAGATAGTGAAGGATAGGGAAGCCTGGCGTGCTGCAGTCCATGGGGTCACATAGAGTCAGACATGACTGAGTGAATAACAACAACTGCCCTCCCTTAGATACACGATTCAAACTCAACTCTGTAGGATCCTCTTTCCAGATCTTGAGTCTAGAACAGAGAGATGCAGTGACAAACAGCTCCCACCCTTAAAAAAATAGACAAACGATAAAGAAGAGCTGGTGTTTATTCATTCCAGTACTGGTCTGATGAGCTGTTGAGTAGCTCAGTCTTCCTGGATGCCGGAACCTTTGCAGTTGCAGCCCTTTTCTGGACCATAGTTAACCTAACAGTTCAGCAGTCTAGCCTTCCACTAAATCTCCTCCACTCCGCATTTTATTTGCTCCATTCAACCGCAGTTGGTTTCCACTGCTTGCAATCAAATAATCCTGTGTGATACCCTAAATGTGGTGTTAGGGGTCTGACTCTTTGCCTAATTGCTGCTGTGGTTTTAGTCGTTAAAGTGAAAGTGGAAGTGGAAGTCACATTTGTGTCCGACTCTTTGCGATCCCATGGAGCCTGCCAGGCCCCTCTCTCCATGAGATTCTCCAGGCAACAGTACTGGAGTGGGTTGCCATGTCCTCCTCCAGGGGATCTTCCCAACCCAGGGACTGAACCTAGGTCTCCTGCACTGTAGGCAGATTCTTTACTGTCTAAGCCACCAGGGAAGCCTAAGAATACCGGAGTGGGTAGCTGATCCCTTCTTCAGGGGATCTTCCTGACCCAGGAATCGAATCGGGGTCTCCTGCCTTGCAGGTAGATTCTTTACCAGCTGATCTACCAGGGAAGCCTTTTAGTCGCCAAGTCATGTCCAGCTCTTTTTGCGACCCTATGGACTGTAGCCCCACCAGACTCCTCTGTCCACGGGATTTCCCAGACAAGAATACTGGAGTGGGTTGCCATTTCCTTTACCAGGGGATCTTCCTGATCCAGGGATCATAACTGCATCTCCTGTGTTGGCAGGCAGATTTTTTTTTTATCACTGAGCCACCTGGAAAGCCCTCTTTGCCTGATGGAACCCCTCTCTTTTCTGTGTCTCAATGAGGTCTGACTTATACAGTGCTCAGGATAGGCCTGGTGCAGGCTGTCACTCAGCAAATGCCTGTTGCCATTTTTATTACTGTTCTTCTCTCGGGTTCTGGTCTGTGTGAGGCTGCGCCTGGCCCTCCCAGGCCTTGGGGCTGTTGGTGAGCCTCCCGCAGGCTGAGCTGACAGATCTTGGTTCGGTTCCTACCAGGCAGATGCTGTGTCACATCAGCTGACCGCTCACCACAGCTGGCACTAATGGACCATGTTACGGCGAAGCAGTGAGTTCAGGTGGTTGGCAGGTGGGCATGTTCGTAAGAAGCTGGCTCTGCTGCTGTGTTCCAGGGGGCCCAGGCTGTGGACTGACTGTCTTGTCCCCCAGTTCTACTGGTTCTCATCAATGGACAGGCAGACCCCAGCTGAGAAGGGAGCGACTCACCCTTCTTCCTGTCACCAACATCATCCTCAGTGTGGTTATTAATGGCAGCAATCATTGCTGCTCTGAGCACCTACTTTGTGCCAGACCCTTAATGAGAGGACAGTGGTAATCATAAAATTAACGGCAACACACATTGTCATAGCTACACTTCCCACAAACTCCTACGAGGAGGCGTATGCCCATATTGTAGATGAGTAAGTTGAAGCTGAGGGATGTTGCTGGGGAGGTGTGATGGTGCTTGGTTCCCACCTGGGGTCTCTTCTTCAGCAATGGTTTCTTCTGATTTCCTTTAAGGCAAAGGAAGTATTTCATCTGTCTATAGACAGTAGTTTTAGCTACACTAGAAATACACCTTCCTATTAATACAGTTTTGATTCTGTTTCTTGTTAAAAATCATCCTGACTCTGTGATACCAATGGGGACTTCATTTCCTCCCTGGATCACATCTGAATCTTTGGGGGACAAATAGTGTTCTCCTCACCAATGCCCTCTATCTATGGATGATGCCACCTCCAGTTGGAGCTGTCTCCTGCACTCTGGACCCTTCCTTCCTACAGGATTCTCCTCCTACTGGGCTACTTGGCCATCACCTCAAACTCCACATACACTAACCCTGGGTGTCCTCCATCCGCGACTCTGCCTCTCCTGCAGCTTCCTTCACCTTGATTCCTAATGTCTCCATCCTCTCATGCTCTGCCCATAAGCCCTGGAGTCATTACTGGTCCAGTCTCTTAGACCCCACATCGAATCCATTAGGAAATCCTATATTCAGAATCGATCGCTTCTCTCTGCTTTCACCCTGGTTGAACCACCATCCTCTCCTGCTTGGATCATCCCATTAGTTTCCTGATTGATCTCCCTGTTTCCAGTGTGCCTCTACCTCCATCATCCCCAACACAGTAGCTGGAATGATTTCATCGAAGACGTAAGTTAGACCGTGTCATTTCTCTGCTCGAGCTTGGGTGGTGACTACCCATTTCACTCCAGGTAAAAATCAAAGGTTTGAAGTGGGCTCCAGGGCCAATGACATTCACTCCTATCTCACAGTCCCTGGCTGTCCTCCATTCTCAGCCATACGGGTAGGCATACTCCTGTCTTAAGGTCTTTGCACTGGCCACTTTCTCTTGCCCTGGATACACACATAGCTCACCCCTCACCTCCTTTGCATCTCTGCTGGACAACCCCCTTTCTCCCTGGCCACACTCCATCGCATCACTCACATCCCACACCCCAAACTCCCAACCCCCCTCACCTTGTCCTGCTTTTTCTTGGTTTCATTGCAAGTATTACCTTCTGACATTGTATACAATTTGCTTCAGGTGAATTAGGATTGCCACTTAATGTCTGACTCCTGAGACCAGCAAGTTGACTCCTCAAGGGTGAAGCTCTTTGCTTGTTTGCTTCTGAAACACAGCTTGGCACAGACTGGCCCCTCTTTGAATGAATCCCTATGTTGTTCAGTTGCCCAGTCATGTCTGACTCTTTGTGACCCCATGGACTGCAGTACGCCAGGCTTCCCTGTCCTTCACCATCTTCCGAAGTTGGCCCAAGTTCATGTCCATTGCAGCAGTGATACCATCCAGCCATTTCATCCTCTGATACCCTCTTCTCCTGAGAGTCCCTTGGACAGCAAGGAGATCAAGCCAGTTAATATTAAAGGCAATAAACTCTGAACCCTCATGGGAAGGACTGGTCCTGAAGCTGAAGCTCCAGGATTTTTGTAACCTGATCTGAACAGCCAACTCATTGGAAAAGTCCCTGATGCTGGGAAAGATTAAGGGTAGAAGGAAAAAATGAATCCTTATAGCTTTCCTCTGATCCTTAACTTTCTCCCTGAAACTGGAGACTGGAGGGCATCAGTTCATTCTACCGGACGAGGTATTGTTAAAATCTCTAGGGAATAGGTGATCCTCTAGGGAAAATTGCTGACCTGGCTCCTGCCTCCACTCCCAGGCTCATCTCAACTACTCTGGTTCTCATTTTTAGGCTCCTCCAAGATCAAAACCCTTATATGCTTCTGCTGTGTCATACCACAGGGCCTTTGCACATATGGTGCCTCTTTCAGCCTGATGGACTCCTGGGTGTCATTCAAAGTCTTCGTTAGGTGTTGCCTCTTCCCTGAGGTCCACTATTATCCTCCTACTCTCCTAAGTCCTAAGAGACTCCTTCCTTCTCCCAAATGACTTCTGTACCTCGAGTGCATTTCTCAGGGCTCATGTTTCATTGTCACCTGGGGTTATGTCCATTGCACGATCAGACTGTGTGCTCCTTGAGGCAGAGGCTGGGCTCTTGGCCCTGTATCCCAAGCTGGCCCAGGGGCTGGCTCGTGGTGGTGGCCCGGTCAGTGTGTGTTTGCTGCAAACGAAAGAGCAAAACAAGCCAGATAAGGACAAAAACAGTTCTGAAGACCCTTTCAAGGTCACCAGCTGGCGAGGGATGAACAATGTCTTATTATTTGATCATTTATTTATACTCTACTTTCAAATAGGATTTGAGGCAGCCTGAGATGAAAGGCACAGATACAGCAAAAATGAAGCCTGCGTCTTAAACGACACCTCTATTTCCTCCAGCTGAATCTTGCTCACTGGCGTGTGAATGTGCCCCAGTTAAAGCACAAGAGCACCCCCAAATCCCCTGCCGGTCTGTCTCCTTCGGCAGCTAGTGCTTTCAAGCCAGGCTTTCAGTGATCATCTTGGTTCAGATCCACTTCCTCATCCCTCCACTAACCTGCTCGTAGCCAGGACAGTGGCTACTTCTGTGTCACTAATTTCAACAAATGCTTTCAGACCTTGATCCCTGGCCTCAGGGCATCATGACCTTCTGATGCTTCTTCCTTCCTAAAACCTTTTGCTTCCCTTAGCAACTAGAAGTTTTCTTCTACCTCTGGGTTCCTCCCTCCCAGCCTCCCTTGCAGGCGGCTCATCCCCTGCACATCCCATAAACATCCGTGCTCCACAGGATCCCCTTCCGGACCCCCTTCCTGCTTTCCTACCCGCTTTCCTTGACCAACTTTGACTTTGCAGCCTCTGATTGCAGTTGCTACTAGGATTAGTGAGGGGGGTTGTAACTCTAGAAACAGCCCCCCAAACTTCAGTGACTTAGCACAGAGAACATTTATTAAAATTTCTCTATTTTTAATTGAAGGATAATTGCTTTACAACATTGGTTTGATTTCTGCTGTACAGCAACATGAATTAGCCATAGATGTTCATATGTTCCCTCCCTCCTGAATCTTCCTCCCACATCCTCCCACTTTCCCACCCCTCTAGGTTGTTACAGAGGCCCAGCAGAGAACATTTTTACTTGCACAGGGTCCATTCAGTAACTGTGGGAGAGGAGCTCTGCTCGCTCTGATCATCCAGGAACACAGGCTCCTTTCACCTGGCTATCACTGACCCTGGCTCTGTGTTAGGGGTGGAGGGATGTTCCTCTGGACAGGGGTGGGGGTGGAGAGAGAGGGAGGGTGTCATGGATGAGGAGTATGAAATAGACAGCAGGGCGAGTCAAGTGGCTCTGAGCCCTTGACCTAGCCTGTACCCTTAGACTCTGTTGTAAGGCTCCGTGTGTGTGTGTGTGTGTGTGTGTGTGTTAGTTGCTTAGTCGTGTCTGACTCACTGTGACCCCATGGACTGTAGCCTGCCAGGCTCCTCTGTCTATGGAATTCTGCAAGCAAGAATACTGGAGTGGATTGCCATTCCCTTCTCCAGGGGAGTGAGGCTCCATGGAAGCCTGGATTCATCATGTGATAATGAGGAAGTCCCCTGTGGCTAGGGACAGGCTTCCTGCTCTCATACGCTCACATTTCTTGGGCCCAGGAACTATTTGCCGGTTGGCTGCACTCGAGATCTGGGCATGCGGATAGAAGGAGATGGGAATCGGGAATCAGCCATGGGTGTCTTGCTTCTGGAAGCTGTGCGGAGATATCCTGGCCAGAGGGCAACTGTGTGACTGGCTCTTCCTCTATAAATTCATGGCCAGAGCATGGGGACTCACCCAGAGGACTGACTCAGCCTTCTTGCCAGTGCTCAGAGCCTGTGCTGGGCATGCCGCATGCCTGATTGTCAAATTCATCACCCACAGTCAATGGCATGACAGTGGGCATATGTCACCAGCTCTTGAAGCTGGGCAGGCTGGACCCTCTGTCCTCTTCAAAGGGAAGGAGATATGACAACCTGACAGTGACAGAGCCCCTACTGTGTGCCAGAGTTTCTCCTAAGTACTTTATCTCCATTATCACTGAATTTTCATAAGAGCCCTGGAAGGAAGGGCAGGTCATCATCCCCATCTCACAGATTAAACCAAGATTTAGGAAGACTTAGGAAGCTTAACATCTGAAAATAATGAGGAGGAAGACCACAGATGGCACATTTCTAAGGTCCCACAACTGATATTTTTGAACTCTCATTTGGCACACATCTTTAACTCTTCTAGGACCATATGATAGAAAAGAAAGAGGTTTGGGTTGGGCCTGGGAATACCTGGGCCTATAATCCAGAGTCTAACACTCACTAGATGAGTCATGTTATAGAAGCATTTTAACCTCTTGAAGACTCAATTTTCTCATCTGTCAAATGGGCACAATCATGTTGATCTCCCTTTACAAACTGTAAAGGTCTGAGTGTCTTCTTTATTTAAGCTCCTATCATTTCTTGCTTAGATGTTTCTTAGGGGTCTTCTGTTTGCTCTTACTCCTTCCTCCATGGTATCTTCTCTGCACAGAAACCAGAGGGATTTTTTTTGAAACAGAACTCGGTTCATGTCAAGTCCTTACTTAAAACAAAGTTCACATATATGCCCAGTCTGCTGTGTGACATAGCCTTGCCTGTCCCCCTAAGGCCCACCTCTTGCCGCTGCCCCTGCCTTTAGCTTTCTCTCTTCAGGCCCCTGGGCATTTTTCAGCTCCTTCACCGTCCTGTGCTCTTTCCTGCCTCCTTGCATATGCTCACTCCTCAACCGGGAATGTATTTTTCTCATGCTCTTCACTCAGGGCAAGGAGCGGGGCAACACCTGCTGCTCCTTGGGACTGCAACGCCAGCTTTCTCAGGGCTGCTCCTTTCTGCCTCCTCTCTAAATCAGGCCCCTTGGTTTCACTGTCTTGCAGCACTCTGTTTTCTCCACCTTGCACAATCTGCTGTGGTGATTTCACGTGTGTATGAGGTTTGATTTCTCTGGGAGTCTGTCTCCCTCTGAGAATGTCAGCTGTGTAAGGACAGGCACCCTGTCTGCTCTGCCCACCATCATATCCCGTTCCCTGCCCAGTGCCCACCACGCAACGGGCACTTGATGCAACAGTTCCAGTTAAACAAATGAAGATGTTTCCTGCCATGTCCCCAGGCTGCCCGAAACCGCCCTTTCCAGGCCTGAGCTAGAAAGAGCCCAGGAGAAGCAATCTGCCCCCGAAGCAGTTGTCAACCAGGAGGAGTTCTGGAGCTCCTTTCAGATCTCTAATCTCACTTAGCTCAGCCCTCAGGACATTTAAACCTTGATTTCATCTTCTGTGAAAAAGGAGGGTAACTTGGGCTGCCTCTTAGGCTGGAGGTGAGATGTGGCAAAGTTCGGAATGACCTGGAAGAGTGAGGATATAAATGAAATGCTGCTTCTTCCCCATTTTACAAAAGTCCTTGATGGCTCTGGGGGTGACAGCTCTCCTATTGCACAGACGAGGAAGCTGAGGACCAAAGAAGTTAAGCAGGTGGTCCAAGAGCACACCAGCGGAGCTGGGCAGGAGATGGATGCTCTGTGTGTCGTGTGAAATCCGGCTGCTTCCTCCACCAGGCAGTCATCAGGGGGCTGGTCCTTCTGTCTGAAGAGCTGGGCTCTAGAAGCCCATCCTGTGCTCCCAGGACCCAAAAGGAAGCAGGAGGAGCCCCTCTGATTCCAAAAGAGCAGCCCTCCTGGTTCCCTCTCATGCCATTGGTCCAGGTCCCCTTCTTGCAGCTTCCCGGAGACAGCACCATGGCCATCTCTGCAGAGCCGGTCCTAGATGACGAGGTTCTCTTCTTCCTGGGACCCCTGGGACACTGCTCAGCAACTGACCTATATTAATTGAAAGTGCTATTCGCTGTCTTGGTCCCCTCCCACCCAGCACGCGACCCCACCCTGCACAAACACCTCGATCCATCCAAGGACGTTGTAAAAATAAAATGATCACAACCTGGCCCTCCGGGAACCTCAGCTTTACAGCGTGTTCTGCTCCGAGGCGGACGGCATTTACAACCCAGTTTGAGGGAGAAAAGAAAGGAGAAAACGCAGGGAGGAGCTGGGAGGGGGAGAGAGGGAGACAGAGGTTCACACATTTGATAGAGTGAGAGTGGATGAGATGAGAAAGATGGATGAGAAACGGGCAAGGAAAAGGAAAGGCCAAAACAGGGCAGAGAAGACAAATTAGCAAAAGAGATCTGGGGGAGGTAACAGGGTGAGAGGGACTAAAATGTGGAAGAGGACAAACGGAGTCTTAGAAACAACAGTAAGTGGACGGAACAGAAGCGAGAGTCCTGGAAGGGAGCTGGTAAAAGAGGAAGAATGGGATGAAGGGGACAAAGAAGTAAAAAGTGAATGACACAGATCACCGGGGAAATCGAACTGGCTGTTTGTTGACAATGGAAACAGAGAGCATGAAACAGAACAAGAGTACACAAAACCTCAGGGCGGGAGGGCTGGAGAGAAGGGTTGGTTGACAAGATGGGAAGCAGGGCTTCAGTCAGAGCACAATTGTGTCCAGGCTGATAGGGCTGAGGTGGGTGAGCTCTGCTCTACGTGCTTACAGGGGAGTTCAGTTCCTGTCTCTGGTGGTTCTACCGTCCTGGAAGACAGGCTGGCAGGCTAGGACCTGCTTTTGAGAATAAAGTTTTATTGGGACACAACCACACCCGTTAGTTACATAGCTGCCATAGAGACTGGTTGGCCCACAAAACTTAAAATGCTTGCCCTCTAGTCTTCATGGAGAACATTGGCTGATTCTTGCTCTGGGATTCTCTAGGCCTATGATGGGAATGGGGAAGATTTGTGGGGAGGTTTCTACAGGCTGGGGCCTGGAAGTGCTGCACCTCGCTTCCTCCCACTTTCCACTGGTGACAGTCACGTGACCCCTCTGAGTTGCAAGGAGGCTGGGAAATGTAGTCTTCCTGGTGCTCAGGAGGAAGATGAAGCAGGGTGGGTTTGGCACACAGCTTTGTGTCTCCTTTCCTCCTTGGCTTGGTTCCCTGCATGAATCTCTCTCCATGGCCCCACCCTCCCATGAGACCGTAAGTTCTCTGAGGTCTGGGACAGCATCTGTGCGTAGCACAGAATAGGTGTTCTAGAGACGGTTAGTGAAGAAAGGAAAGAACCCGTCTTTCTCGCACGCTCCCGGGACTTTTTGTAAATGCCTCTGATCTGGCGTCACTGTGTTTTACTCATTCTCTGCCTCTGTCTCCACCCAGATTCCTCTCTCTACTCCAGCTGATTTTCCAGCATCTCCTGTACAGGAACCCCGTGCTGGGCCCAGGGCATGTCTTTCTGAACAGAAGAGACCCAGCCTATGTCCTCAGGGAGCTTGCAGTTGAGTGGAAGAGACCAGAAATGAGCAGAGAATCGGAGAATTACAATCATGCAACTACATTTAAGGTGACACCATTATTAAATGCCCTGAAAGAACAGGTGAAGTAGCTGATTTGATCACATCTCAGGGAGAGATTTGATATTTTCCAGTGGTCAGGGAGGGCTTCTCTGAGGAGGTGACGTTTGGGCTGTAACCTGAGGCAAAGGCACACACTAACCAGGTAGAAGAACGATGAGCAGACGAGTGTGCCAGGCAGGGGAAACAGCCTGGGCAAAAGCCCTGAGATCAGAGAGAGCTTTACGTCAGTCACGACAACAACAAAATTAAATTAGTATTATTATAGCTCAGACTGAGTACCCACTATGTGCCAGGCACTATATTAAGCATTTTACGTGTATTGTGTCAGTTAATTTGCACAATACTGTGAGAGGGATATTCACAAACTGCAGAAGCCACGAATGCCTTGCCCAGATAGCTTCTGCCTACTACCCCAGGGGACCCGTGAGGACAGTTCACATACCTGCAGGTAGCTTCTGTTGGCTGGACGTGCCAGAGTCTGCACTTCCCAAGACTGCCCTCAATAATGACTGATGGGAATTGGAGGATAAATGTCCCGGCATCCTCTCCCTTGGTGGGCAGTTCCGAGGCAGCTTGAGACTGACTCTCAGAGGCTCCCAGGTGACTCGGAGGGCCCATGCTGCAGGGTACCCCATCAATGTGCACTTCCTCAGCGTTGCTCCCTCCTTCTCTCGCTGCCTCCCCCGCACCGTGTTTCCGAGTTCACCTCGAAAATAAGTACTTGCTAGTGAACATTTGTCTCCATGGCTGTTTTTGGATTAACCAAATGGCACCCCACTCCAGTACTCTTGCCTGGAAAATCCCATGGATGGAGGAGCCTGGTGGGCTGCAGTCCATGGGGTCGCTAGGAGTCGGACACGACTGAGTGACTTCACTTTCACATTTGACTTTTATGCACTGGAGAAGGAAATGGCAACCCACTCCAGTGTTCTTGCCTGGAGAATCCCAGGGACGGGGGAGCCTGGTGGGCTTCCGTCTATGGGGTCGCACAGAGTCGGACACGACTGAAGCGACTTAGCAGCAGCAGCAGGAGCAGCAAGACACTATTAAGTAGTCCATTTAATAGATGAAGAAACTGAGACACAGAAGAGTTGCAAACACAGAACTGAAAGAAGGTCTTTGAAACTGAAACACAAACAGTGTGGTGTGTGTGTGTGTGAGATAGGATATGATGGGACAAATGAGACAGGTGTGCAGGTTAGGATAGGGATTTGGGTCATTAGGGACATAGGAGGACTTCAAAGGGCTTTATGCATATGGGTGACATGTTCTGATTGATGCTGGGACTGTCTCACCATGGTGATGGAGGCCAATCAAGTTTAGAGGGGCTCCAGAGGATGCCAGGGCAAGGGTAGGGGCTCTGGCAGTCATTCTGGGGCACTGAGTTCTCTCATGGGTCTCTGGAGCTCTGGGGGACACCTTGAAGGCCAGGGAGTATCAGGGCATCAGAGAGGGCTCTGTTGCCTGCACCTAGTCTGTAGCGTTCGTCTCAAGGGAAACAATAGACTTAGTGGCTCAGCTCCAGCCTCCCTGTTCCCTTTCCCACCCACTTAGGTCACAGAGTCCCTCCTTGCCCCCACCCCCGGGACCTCTGTTGGGGATGGTTTGGGCTGGAGCCTGGCACCCCTACAACTCAGCCAGGGCTGGCAGCTGCGGTGGAAAGGCCAGCCAGGCCTCCTGACTGGGCAGGCCCCGGAGGCCAGCACGTGGCCAGCCTGGTGCTGGCTGTTTCTGCCCCAGTGACCTGTGCGGCCCGAGCCTGGCTGAGCAGATGGTGAGCATGGTCTGAACGGGGTCGGAGGGTCTGCTGGTCCCATCTTGTTCATCTTTGCCTCCCCTGGGCCCCGTTGCCCTTGCTACTGTCCCGGGGAAGGTGACAAGCTTGACTGGCCAGGGGCGCTGTGCAGCAGGGTGAGGTGTGAGCTGACATGGGCCAGGCATCCAGCAGTGCTGGGCATGTGGGACATGGATCCTGGGAGCTCTGGGGCAGCTGACACAGGACTGGAGGGTGGCAGGGTGTCAGGAGAGAGTGGGGGAGGGGAGCAGGCCACCCTAGGGGAGTGCCTGACCACACAGGGAGGCCCTCACTGGGCAGCCTGTGGTGGGAGCAGGACCTCCCTCAGGGAGGTCAAGGGAACTCACATTTGCAGCCTTTCTGTGTGCCCGGTCCTGTCAATGTGACCTTGATCTATTATCTGTCCCCCCACCCCTACCACTTCATAACCCCTACCTCCATCCTCCCTGGGGGGCCTTTCTCCAACTCCCAAAGCCCACGGTGTTTATTTTTATTTTTAAACATTTTATTTTGTACTGGGGAAGTGGGTGGCCATTCCCTTCTCCAGGAGATCGTCCTGATCCAGGGATCGAACCTGGGTTTCCTGCAGGCAGATTCTTTACCATCTGTGCCACCAGGGAAGCCCATAATGGGGCATAGCTGATTAACAATCTGCAGTGTTTATTACGTGGATCAGCTTCTCCAAGGCAGCTTCCCTGCCGGCTGTCCTCAAACATTCCTAGCCATGGTGTCCTTCCTGGGTACCTGCTTGCCCACCTGGACTGCTTCTTAGTGACCAAAAGAGCACAGGTTCTAGGTGCGTTCCACTTTCTGACTGAACTTGAGTCATTGGCTTTACCTCTCTGAACCTGTTTTCTCACCTGTAAAATAAGCCAGGTGAGAAGACTCTTGACAGCAAGTCCCTTGGACAGCAAGGAAATCAAACCAGTCAATCCTAGAGGAAATCAATCCTAAATACTCACTGGAAGGACTGATGCTGAAGCTCCAATACTTTGGCTACCTGATGCAAAGAACTGACTCATTGGAAAAGACCCTGATTCTGGGAAAGATTGAAGGCAGGAGGAGAAGGGGACACCAGAGGGTGAGATGGTTGGACGGCATCATCAACTCAATGGACTTGAGTTTGAGCAAGCTCCGGGAGACAGTGGAGGACAGAGAAGCCTGGCGTGCTGCAGTCCATGGGGTCACAAAGAGTTGGACATGACTGAGTGACTGAACAACAACAACAAAAATAAGCCAAAACACGCCCACCTGAAAAGATGGTTGTGAGGGTTGAGAGAGATGAAGGATAGGAGAGGCCAGGCACAGGGGAGGTACTAGGGAGGGGCTCCTCTGCCTCCCCCACCCCAGGTCGACAGTGGGGCTGGGATGAGCATTTCACCTCCCTGGGCCTTGGTGCTCTCAGCCCTCAAATGGGCACACTCTGCCTGCTGGGGGGCTACATGGTATGTAGGCTGCCTGGGGCTGTGCACTGGCCAGGCTGTGGGTCAGGACATCTGATTCCTGTATTATCTTTCCATCTATGCCACGGGAGCTTCAGGCAGAGGAAGGCACCTCTCCACCCTGCCCAATTATAGTCTGGGGGTCTTGGAGCCTCTCCTGCTCCACATGGCTCTCTCTCTGTCTTCCACCTGCCACTGGAGGCCTCTCTCAGGCCTGATTTTTTAGCCTGTAGATGGGCCTGGTGATGGGTCCATCCTGTGCAGAGCCCCAGGGCTGCCCAGGCCAAAAGGAAAGAGTGGGCACCCCCGCCTTAGTTCAAGGCCCATACCTGAACATCTGTTCCCCCGTATCTGGTATCCTCCCATTCTCTTACGGGTTAGAGTCCCCTCACGTGGAAACCTTGGGAGAGTGAGGGCCACGAAGGAAGCTCTGCTGAGAAGGGTTAAGGGACTGGAACTACTACTCCTCTCTGCCTCAGGACATTTGAACATGCTGCTCCCTCTTGTTGACATGCAATTTCCCTGTTTCACACCCAACTCCTACCTCTTCATATCTCTTCATATTTCAACAGAGAGGTTTTTGCCAGACAACCTTCTCCCCAATTTAAATTAAGCTTCATTTGCAGTCTTGTTCAGAGGGCTCCAGTCTTTTCCTTCAAGCAGCTTTTACAACTTGTTTGTTAATTGCTTATTCTCTCTCTACCCTACTAGATTGTATGCTTCATGAAGTGAGCCTCATGTTTCCTGTTCAAACTTAAAAAAATGTGTAATTTTATTTAATTATTTGGCTGCACAGGGTCTTAGCTGCAGCATGTGGGATCTTTGGTTGCAGCATGTCAACTCTTAGTTGTGGCATGTGGGATCTAGTTCCCTGACCAGGGATTGAACCCCAGCCCTCTGCATTGGGAGTCTTAGCCACTGGACCACAGGGAAGTCTTCCTATTCAGCCTTGAAAATCTTGCACCTAAAACAGGGCTTGGCACGTGGTTGGTGCTCAAAAGACCAGGGCTGATCAAGATGCATCCACTCTGTGTCCAGAGTGTGTTGTTGAGCCCTTCTTGCCTGACTGCTGGACAAGGAGAGCCAAAGAATTTAGAACAGTGAAGACTCTTAGGGATCATTAGTCCAACCTTGTCATTACAGAAGCCTCTGAGGCAAAGGCCCTCTCAGTGAGAGAAAGAGGTGGACTTGAACCTGGGTCTCCTGGCCCCTCATCCATTCTCTAGCCACTATTCTCTGGGCTATGGCAAACCACTTCCCAGGGGTTATTTACAGGGGACCCAGGCTGCCCAGCTCCAGAGCTCCTTTGGATGAAGGGTGGAGGGCAGTAGACTCAACTTCTTGTGATGACTCAGGATGGGGACTGTGTGTGCATGCTAAGTCACTTCTGTTGTGTCCGACTCTTTGCGACCCCATGGACTGTATGCCTCCAGGCTCCTCTGTCCATGGGATTTCCCAGGCAAAAATACTGGAGTCGGTTGCCATTTCCTTCTCCAGGAGATCTTCCCAACCCAGGGATCAAATTTGCATCTCTTATATCTCCTGCATTGGCAGGTGGATTCTTTACCACTAGTGTCTCCAAATGGGGACCATGTGGCCACAATAGCAGTAAAGCCTGACAGGGATTGTCCCAACATGGGCTGAGGATTTCAGAAGTTTCATCATATTCTGATTCCTTAGCAACCTTTCAAGGGAGGTGATGTTACAGGGCCCGGAGCAGTGAAGTGACATGCTCAAGGTTGCTCTGTGACAAGCAGCCTGAGTGGAGACTTGAACCCAGAAATGTTTGACTCCAGAGCCTAGAACGCTGTGGGCAGGTGCCTGGCCCCATGATCTGCTTCTCGGAGTTGTTACCACCTTCTGCCTGTTAGAATAGGGAGCTGTTAGAACAGCTGAAGGGAGCTGGCTGGGAGGGACCTGAGCTTCTGCAAGGTGTATCCTGAGATTCACAGATCCCTGAAAGCAGTTATGGATGTTCCTGGAAAGCTGCATTCGAAACCAAGGTCACAGGCCTATTGTGTCCTCCGCGGTGAAACTGGAACATTGCCTCGTCCTCCTGGGTTGCCTTGTGTGAAGGCTGGGTGAGAGGAAATAGGTTTGAAGGGGACTTGGGGGGTCCTGGCACCAAGAGGGGCTCACAGGCTGTCTCCCCGCCAGGCCCTCCTCTTAGCTCCTGAGCCCCGGCACATTTGGGAAAGAGAGCTGCTGTCAGAATCTGGGGTGAGGCATGGGGTAGATAAGGCTCGCAGGTGCCGAGAAGGCAGCCCGAGACCGTGGAAAGAGGCCTGAGTGGGAGGGAAGGCAGGTTCAAGACCTGACTCCTGCCAAAGAGGAGTCATGTTCCATTCATGTGAAGTTGGGTGCAAAGCATTTGCTTCACAGAGCGGGCGCACAAAATAAGATGGTGATGTATGTTGTTCATTAAGCTGCTTCTTGATCTTTGCTTGAAAATATCCTTCGATACCAGCAAGAACCCACCATGGTCTGGATCCCGCATGCTCTTAATTCAAACCCCATCTTGGGACTTCCCTGGTGGTTCAGTGGTTAAGCATCCTCAGGGGACACGGGTTCAACCCCTGGCCAGGGAACTAAGATCCCAAATGCCCCGGGGCAACTAAGCCAGTGGGCCACAGATGCAACGAAGTTCTCTTATGCCAAAGCTAAGACCTCACACCACCAAATACAGAAATAAATATTTTAAAAACTAGAAAAAATAAACACTATCTTACAAATGGAACAGCACCCCAGGAAGTTCTGAACCATGAACCCGCTACAGTCCTGATGTTAGGATGTGCCATGCTGACAGTTGGAATGGCCTTGTCACTGAAGCTTAGCTAGCACTGACCCTTGAACAAGTCCTTCTTTGAGTGCTTATACTCCACGTGGGAAGAGCACAGTGCAAACAGGAAGGGGAGAGTCAAAGGCAAGCAGAGCATCATGACCTCTGCCTACAAAGCAAACCTCCAATGTAACCCAGCCTGCAAGAGCCAGAACCAGCCTGGTCTCCATTTTTGCATGTAGAGCCAGGCCTCAAATGTGATCTTAATTTTAGTTCCTCTTCTCAAACCTGAAATAGATTGTAGGTTTTAAGCTACAGCAAAAAAGAAGGAGAAGCAGGGTAAGAGCCTACCACTTCCTTGTCCTCCTCCCCTGCCCTTAGCAAGGGCAAGAATAGAAAGTATTCCCCCTCCACCCTTTGGGGATGGAGATCCTCGGCCCAAACTGAATTCTGTAACCTTCAGAACGGTTTCTTTGGATTATGCGCACAGTGGATGGAGCTCTTTCTTGGGATTTTCGGAAAATAGACAAGCACAGCTGGGCTGCAGTTTTGCTTTTTTTCCTTTTCCTTTTTTTTTTTTTTCTGCTTTCAGCCGTGGCAGCCTGTTCCTGATTTCTCTGGAAAGGCAGTTCCTAATTAGAATGGATCGAAGAGTCTTTGCTCTAGCTTTGTTCTCAGTCTCGATGGAATCGTTGCTTTAGGACTTAATCTGCTGAGTCACTGGTGGGCTGGGACCCTTGGCTTCCTCCGCTGCTCTTAGGAGCAGGCGGGCTAGTCCCCAGGGTCCACCAAAAGCCCCGTCTGCATGCTCTCACTCCAGCCCTCTCCTCCTTTTCCCCTTTTTCTCCCCACCTGCTTTCTCCCCCCTTAATTTCCTTTCATTAACAACACAAGGCCTTCCAGGGTGCCAGTTCCTGCTGGTGGGAGTGTCAATTGGTACAATTTCTCTGGAGGGCAATTTCTCAAATGCTATTAAAAGCCTTAAGAATAGTGCATAGGCTTTGACCTGGAAAGTCCCCTTCTAGGAATTTGTCCTATAGAAATAATTGGACAGGGGTCCACGAATATGTGCAAAAAGATGTTGCCCTCCATGCTTTTCATGAGTGATAACTTGGAGACCTGGTTTCCAGCCACAGGGGGTCATTAAAAAGGATCATGTGATAACCAACTGGAAAAGAACCCTTTGGAGCTAATTGGAGAAATTTGAATCCTGACTGGGCATTAGGTGCTTGTGAGGAATGACTGTTAATTCTGTCAAGTGTGATAATGACCTAGAGATTGGTTTAGAGACACACAGCAGGAGGGTAGGTATTTGGTTTAATATGTTACAGCAACAATAAGGGGCTTCCCTAGTGGCTCAGACGGTAAAGAATCTGCCCACAATGCAGGAGACCTGGGTTCGATCCCTGGGTCAGGAAGATCCCCTGGAGAAGAGGATGGCTTGTAAGGGGGGATAAGGATGAAGCAATGGAGGCAAAATCTTACAGGTTCTGAGTCTGGTGGCTGGGTAAAGGAGTGTCCGTTACACTGTCCTCTTTATTTTTGTGTCTAACATTTTCACAATTTAAAAAGAAATAAAATGATCACATAAAACTGTATTTTTTTGGCCTGAAATGATGTCCACAAGATATTTTTAAGCGAAAAGAGAAACATTTCAAATAGCATATACGGCATTATCACATTCCTGGTTTAAAAAAGTGTATGTATTTTTATAAGCAAAGGGAAGAGGACGGAAGTACACACACCAGAATGTTAATGGTGGCTATTTCTGGATGGAAGGAGTTGGGAGTAATTTCCATTTTCTTCTTTATACTTTTTAGTAGTTTGTCACTTTTTTTTTGCAGTAACCATACATTCCTTTTTTTTTTTAACAAGTCTTTACTGAATTTGTTACCATATTGTTTCTGTTTTATGGTTTGGTTTTTTAGCTTCAAGGAATGTGGGATCTTAGCTCCTGGACCAGGGATCGAACCTGCATCCTCTGCATTGGAAGGTGAAGTCTTAACCACTGGACCACCAGGTAAGCTCCATACATTACTTCCATCTCATAAAAAAGCCATTAAAGAAACTTTGTAAATCACCTGTACTTTTTACATATCAAGCCTTGTAGATGGAGGTTTTACAGATCTTAATCTGCACACAATAATAGGTAAATTTGATGCCGTCATCCCCATTTGATAACAGGGAAACTAGCCAACAGAGAGGGCAAGTGCTGTGCCTACAGACACATAGCAGCAATTCTAATTCCATTCTTCTGAAACCAGTGCCCTTGCCACTAAACCCCAGATGCTTCTAGAGGACCCAGAGCAGCATCCAATGTGCTTCCTGCCCCCTAGGAACCGACACTGTCTTTGTTCTCTTGGTCACTTGCCTCCATGCTCCATTCTGGAGGCACCCCGTCCACCCCTAGAACAGTTACATAATGGCTTTTTGTACAAAATAGTACAAAAATGCACTCTTTTTCCCCTCACATCACAGGTAAAACTCAAACACTGGCTGTTCAATATTTTCTCCTAATGAGCCTTCCCAGTCCTCTTGCCTTTTTAGGATGGAAGCGAGCTCTCTGCTGCTGTCCTCTTCATATTTATCAGCTCTGTTTACCGGCAGAGCGGAAGAGTGAGCGGGCATTGTATACATAAATATCATAAAATCCACTGAGGGCTGGCAAGACTGAGTTCTTAATCCTGGCTCCATCACTAACTATTTGCAACCCAAAGAAGTCACTCTCTTTGTGTTTTCTCTGTCTCTAAAGTAAATAAAGGATAACACATTTAAAAAAATCAATTGGTGTTCTGAGGAAAAGGGGCAGGCGTGGGGGAAGACAGTTCCAAGTTGGGCTGAAAATATGAAGTTTTTTTATTAATGCTGGAGGTAGATAAAGCCTTGTGTCCATGTCTTCACCATCAGTTCTTGGCCAGAGTACTAGAACATCTCTGACCCGGTCTCCCACTCCCTCTTCCAGTTCCCCCAGGCTGATCTTTCTAAAGTGGAAATCCAGGTGAGTCAACTGTGTTAACAACCTTCCAGTGTCCCACTTCCTTCTGGAAGAAGTCCAGCTTCCTGGGTCTGCGTACAAATGATTCACGTTCTTGTTCTGTCCTTCTCTCCAACCTCTCACCTGCTGGGTGCCCTTCACTGCTCACTCGTGCTTCACACACCATTCCACAAGGGGGACCCTGCTTCATGCCTCAGGGCCTTTGCACATATGCTTCCCTTTCCCCAGAATGCTTTTCCCTGGCTAGCATCCAGTGTTTCCCTGCAAGGTCCCTGGAAACATTTCTTGCCCATAAGACTTGAGCTCCTTGAAAGCACAGCCTCAGCCATCCCCAGTATACAACAGGGTCCTGAACTGAGGTGGATCCAGGAATGGGATCCAGGTGAGAACCAAAGGCTTCTCTCTGCAGCTTCAGGATGCACAAAACTCCTCCAAGAGATGTGGGTTGGCATGATTCTCAGCTCCCCTCCTGGGCTCCACTAAATTTGTGCTGATTTTTATCTCTGTTATGGGACCAGAACTTTTGAATTTTCAATATATCATTTTAAGACACATGTCCTGAGATTTCCCTAGTGAACCAGTGGTTAAGACTTCACACTTCCGTCTCATGGGGCATGAGTTTGACCCCTCGTCAGGGAACTAAGATCCCACAGGCCTTGGTGTAGCCAAAATGTGTTTAAAAAAAAAAAAAGAAGAAGAAACCTAAAAAAAGACACATTTTAGCATCAGAATGCATGTATTTTAGCTACAGCAGGTAGCCTCCTGCTCTCTGAGTCTCCTTGCAGAAGACCATCTAACCAAGGCCCTTTTCCCAACCATAGAAAACTACAGGTTGGTGCTCATGTGTCAGTGTCAGGGGGTGAAGCACTGGGCGCAGGGACACCCTCTGGGGCTGCCTCCCATCCCATCCACATCTGAATGGGGAACCCGTCCATGGTGGGACCCCAGCAAAGGACTCGGCAGGCAAAGTGCCTGAGAGCCCGTGTCGGAACTGGGGTCGATGTTTATAAATGATCACCCCAAAACATGACAGGCCCCGCTGTGTTTCCACCCTTCAGGTACCTGGGCTTCTCTGTCTTCTTGGTAGGAACCCAAGCGATGGCAGCAGGCCATAAAAGTTATCATAGAGGGGTCAGTCTCACAGAGCCAGAAGTGAATAGAAAGAGGCTGGGTGCCCGCCCACAGCCCACTCCTTGCAGAAGGAAGGAAACTGTGGAAGGGAGGGAATGTCTCAAAGTCTCTGGGAGAAGTGCTCAGCTCCTGTGCTCTTCTTTCACAATGGTGGGGGAACTGGCACTGGTGCTTTGGGCTCCACTGGGGTTCAGAAGTGAAGTGCAGGCTCATTGTTCTCTCCTATGGCTTGAAGTTGATCCCAGGGCAGACACTGAGTCCCATTCATCTTCAGATCCTCCAGGAGTCCATGCATTCTGCTGAGTCCCAGTGTCAGCCATCAGGTAAAGAAAGTGGAAAGTGGGCTTTCCACTTCTAAGGGGCCCATGAACCAACCACACTGAGAGGGGGCCAGATGCTCTGCCCTCATTCAGATCTTGCTGAAAAGTCCCCTTCTCAGGAGGATCTTTTCTAGACTCCCTATTTCATATCACCACCCTCTCCCTGGCATACCCTCTGTGCCCCCTGCTCTATTACCATCCGTCAGACTGCAGGATTTCTCTGTTCAAGTGAACCTCTTTCTCATCCCACTAGAATGTAAGCTCCCAGAAGGGAGGAATTTCTGCTATACCCTCAAAGTCCCCAATACTTTGGCCACCTGATGTGAAGAGCCGATTCTTTGGAAAAGACCTTGATGCTGAGAAAGAATGAGGGCGGGGGAAGGGGCCACAGAGAATGAGATGGTTGGATGGCATCATCGAGTTGATGCACATGAGTTTGGGCAAACTCTGGGAGACAGTGAAGGACAGGGGAGCCTAGAGTGCTGCAGTCCACGGGGTCACAAAGAGTTGGACACAACTCAGCAACTAAGCACAGCACAGCACAATTGGGGAATCTCAAGTCAGTGGGCTCCAAACCTAACCCATCTTGCTTTTTCTAATTGCATTATCCTGACACGCTCTGCCAAGTCCTGCTTCCCACTGGGTCTTCATGACGGGGGTTGGGGAGGGGGAAGTGGGGGGGCATCCCAGCACATTTCAGGCTCTCCTAGCTATTAAAACTCAGACCAGGCCAGTTTAAAACTCCAAGTCTTTGTTCAAAGCTCCTCTCCAGAATGCCAGGGGGAACACAAGACTTTTCCTCCTGTCTCTCTGGGGCACCTTGAACAGAAGGGCTGAGGGTGAGTCCTCTTCTTTCCTTTCAGGCCCTCCCTTGGTTGGGTTCTATCTGCTGAAATCTCCCTGGAGATGGGGTGCCTGGCTCCTTGGGGGTGGAGCCTCTTCTGTGGCTGGCTTCTTCCCAGGAGGGGTCAGTCCTGCCAGCAGAACAGGCACCCCCTGCCAACTTCTTTGGTGGTGGGGGGAGTCAGAGCCCCTATCCTGCAGAGGCTCTTGGCCTTGTGTCCCTCCCTCCATGTGGATCCCTACATGAGCCCTGGGGGGCCCTGAGCAGTGGAGGTGGGGCACTGGTTCCCTCTGCTGGCCAGCAGGCTTCTCCCACTCTCCCCAGTCTCCCTGGAGGGAGCCCGCAAACTCCCCCAAGGATGCCCTCAACAGCCCATCCCTGCAGCTGGCGCCAGGCTTCTGCAGCTCCACAAGCGTGCAGCTGGGGAACAAGATGTCAGCCTCCTTTTGTGGGCAGCGTCCTCTGTCTGGATTTAGGATTCTCCTGGAGGGGTCCCCTTTGCCTAGTTCTGGGGGTGGGGCTGGAGAGGGAGAGGTACCCATTCACCAGCACCATCTACTCTCACTGCCTCCTCCTCTAAACGACTCGAGGTTCTACTGTAAACAAGAAAGAACAAGGAGCTGAGGGGCTGGAGTGGCTCCTGGCAGCAGGGCCAGTTCTGCCACCTCCAGGACACCCCTGAGGAAGCTGCCTGGCTCCAGTCTTCTGTGATCTCTTTAGGAAGTGGGTCTCTTAGCATCGTTGGCCACAGCCGTGGGTCCCGGTAACGAATTGGAGCAACTGGAAATGTCCCCTCCATGCCTCCTTGGTTGTTTACCGTCGATCTTCCCATCCTTGGAACATGGGCCAAGAGACCAACAGCTTGAAATGATCGGGAGAAATGCCCGGCACGTTGCAGGCCCCTACCCTCTGAAAGGATGACTTGGTGGGAGGACAGCTGTGGCTACAGTGAGTTTGTGTTGCGAGGTAACAGGACGGGGAGGGAGGGGCCCGAGGTGGTGGGCACTGTGCCCAATGTCCTTCACGTGCTATTCTGAAACGACCTTCAGGGGCAGCCTAGCCATCACCGGCTCCTGCTCCTGGTCAAGCTCAGGCGGACTCAGGAAAGGGTGGCCGCTGTGGGCTGGACTCTGGAGTCCGTGATTCTGACCTCGGTTCCTCATTCGTAAAAGTGGGAAAAAGACTCCACGTTGTGAATATTAAATTAGCTAGTACGTGTAACATGCTCAGCTCATGTAGAGACATGGCAGGTCATAAACAGGAATGAGAGTAATTTCCATTCTCATCTCTATCCCTGGGACAGACCCAGGTCTGTTTACTCACAAAGCCAGTGCTTGGACATCTCCACTCCCACCCAGCTGGGGACTGAAGGAGGGCTATGACCCTCTGGGGCCCTGGAGCAGAAAGAAGCTGAGACTCCGGGGTGAGGGTGACAGTCGGAGGTGGGTTGCGATGCCAGACCTCGGCCTGCTGCCCTGATGTAAGAGGCACTGAGGAATTTCCGTGGGTCTTTAATCAGGAGAGTGAAATGATGAAAGTGGTGTTTTAGGAAGATTAATCTGGCAGCAGAGACAGGATGCAAAACAGTCAAGCTCAGTGCAAAGAATTACGACTGCTGCCCGGCTCGCTGAGAGGCGGGGTCATTAAGGGAAAGTGGCCTCATTCTTGGCTCCCTGGGTGCTCAGGGTTCCTGGCAGCTGGGAGAGGGCTGAGTCTTTATCAAGAAGAGGCACCCAGAGTGGCCGGCAGAGGGCACTATTTTGCCAGGGACAGTAGTCATCACCAGGGAGCTCTGGCATCCGGAAAGCGGGCAGACAGACAGCAAAGCTGAGTCTGTATGAACAAGGAGAGGGCCATCAGCCCCCCTGCCAAGTGGCAACTTCCAAACTGAGCATCTCGACTGTGGCAAATTGTGGGTGGGCTCTTGTTGGGGGGTGTCCTCTGGGGAGGGCAGGATGCCCACTGTCCCAAGGGCCAGCTGCCACCAGTGGAGGCTCCGCTGCTACTCTGGGAGCAGCGGCCAAAGTGTAAAATGGTTCCAGGGCTGCCCCGGCCAAGAACGGAATGAGCTGCTGCTTCTCCATTTTCTCATTTTATTTAAAGCTGTCACGATAGACTGGACGTGCCAGGCAGCTCCATCTTCTCCCATCTTCCAAGGAGATGGAGCCCAGGGCCGGATTCCATCGCAGGGAATGGTCTGGCCAGCCTCTCACACCAGCGCCTGGAAAACCTCCAGCTTCTCCCGGTACAGATGGTGAAACTGCTTGGCCAGGTAGTGGAAGGGGGCTTCGCAGTTTTCCATCTCCTTCTGGAGAGACAAATTAAAGAAGGGTTGGCTGGCTTTAGGATTGCTGCAGGCAGCTGGCATCCCCATTCCTCCCTCCCGTCAGGGGCTCCGACATCTGACCCAACCTCTTCTTCCCGCTACTATGGTTCTGCCCGTTTTACAAGAAGGCAACTGAGACGCAGAGAGATGAAGATCGCTCGCCAAAAGCCACACGCTTGCCCGTGATGGAGCTGGGTCTGAACCTAGACCTGTTCCCACAGAGCCTGTGCTTTTAGCCACTCTCACTCTGTGTGACAGGACATCAAAATGAGACTCGTTCTTGCTTAGTTTTCCCTGAGGTCCCAGAGCTCAAAGCGAAACAACAGGGAAGGAAGACCAAGCAGGATGGAGGTAGGCGGGGGTTGTGTGTGCTGTGGTATTTCCCCCAGGACGGGATGTGGGCGCTTCTCTTCTCCCTCACCCTGAGGTCAGTGGGAGGGTCCCAAGAGAAGCCTACAGCCCGGGGACTTAGGAAGGTGCTGGACCCAGGCTTGGGAAGCACTGAGATGAGGCTGGGGCTGGCTGTTTGGATGGCTGAGCAGGGCAGGAAAGAACAGGGACGGCCTGCACTACCTCCTCTGTCAAACTGGGGTTGCAGCCCTGCTTCCCTGGACCAGCAGAGGGCCCTGCAGGAGCCCAGAGTGAAGCTGTCCTAAAGGGACCTCATGGGGACAGCCCCCAGGAGGGTGATAGGTTCTATCAATGGATGGCCCAGAACTGAGGTTGCAGGAAGGGTGAGCAGGTGTCACCTGTGAGGTGGAAGCTGCAGGTGGGACAGCGCCCCCTATGGGGGTAGGGAGGGCATGTCAGACACCTGGCAAGCCCAGAGGGGCCAGAACAGGTCCCAGCAAAGCGAGCTGGAGGGGAAGCACAGGTGTAGAAACACAGACGCAGGAGCCCAGTCCTGCTTCCCACAGCAGGCTCGGGGGTGGAGCTGACTTTAAATCAAGACTTTTGACAGTCACTCAGGACTGGCCACTTTTATAACTGAAACAATGAATAATTTTGTGACTAAAGGTGCCCAGAGGATTTTTTATTATCTGAGAGATTAAAGTTCTGGAACTTGCCCTAGATTTTCTCCATCTCGTGGGAAGAACCGGCCCTATAGGGTTCTTCCAGTCTATCATGACAAGCTCTGGGGGAAAGAAAATGATACTCTCTCCACTTAGCTATCGTTTGTCACTCTCTATGTGTGTGCCCATGGGTATTAAAAAAAAAATTTTTTTTAAAGAAGTAAGTTGGCAGAAGAAAGCACCCACTACTTTCAAGACAGTAGCTCAAACTATGAATGCACGAGTACTTGTTTTCAGACAATCTTTGCCTGCTGGTAAAAGTGCAGCCTTGAGAAGAGACAATGAAATAGTCCCACTAAAATGGAAGGATTTCCAAACCAAAGGCCATCAAGCTCAGTGCCTCTGTTTTACAGACAGTGGTCTGGGGTCCCAGGCGTGCAGTGGCCCAGCTGGCTTAGGCAGAGCCCAGTCTAGAATTCAGAGGCCCTAAGTATGAGAAGAGCAGCCTCTCCACTCTGCCAGACAGGGTGACAGAAACAGGTATGTGAAACCAGATTCTGCAGAGAAAGTTACTGGACTTTCTGGGAAGGCGAGTCCCAAGGTAGAGGAGACAAGTCACCAACAGAAGAACCAAAGGTGTCAGTGTGGAGAGGGGGCTGAGGAGTGAGAGGACCGCTGGCGGCCCAGACAAGTGTCTATACTAAGTTCGCAGCTACCAAGGACCAGAAGGCTGTCACTCTCTAGCAAGACATAAGAAGAATAACCCAGTTGTATCTGCAAGGTGCTTTGGGTTGTACAGAGTGTAACATCCTCGGCAACGTCAAACAGCAAAACATTACCTCAGTTGAAAGTGTAGTTAAGCATTGAATGGGAAGAGAATGAGGCCGGCAAAGCACATGCTCGAGGATTTCTAAATGAACCTGAAAGCTCTTAAAAGCTAGATCTTAGGGAAAATACAACATAAAAAGTACGGAATTCAATGGAGGCAAGCCTCTTTATACACATGGAGTGCTCCTGAAGTAGCAGATGTAAACGGAACCATTTTCCAAATGCACTAGGAGGGCTTGCCAATGACAGAAGTCCTTTTGTTAGATGACAAATCATAGTCTCATGGACACCTTTGGATACTTGTAGAGTAGGTCTGCTTTGCATGAAGAATCTTTAGAGTGGGGTCAGACTAGTGCTTAATCTGACCTAGAATTCTCCCCCTAGAGACTCCCAAAGTGGGCTCTGTGGGAGGTCAGAGCCCCTTCTAGAAGGTTATCGCACTGGGCAGGGCTGTGTTCTAGTTCTGGTTTTGCTGCTTGTTAGCTGGGTGACCAGGGAAAGCTATGTAGTCTTTCTGAGTGTGTCACCAGTGAGATAAAGAGAGCAGTAGGGCTGTTGGAAGCCTAAATAGATAATGTGTGCAAAACACCTGGCACACAGTAGGTGCTCAACAAACATCAGCTCCCTTCCCCTCTTCTTTCTGCAAGAGGAGCCATCCCTATGGATCTTTCTTGAACTTGCTTTTATTTAGTATTGCCCAACTTCTTAGAGCAGGAAACAATGCATTAAAACTTTAACTTCTGCTTAAAGAAATGCTTTAGATTTTCTTGGTGTGAAAATGCCAAATATTGAGGGGTGTCAGGAAGTCAAAGAGGAATCACAAAAGACCCCAAATAGCCAAAGCAATCCTGAGAAAGAACAAAGTTGGAGGCATCATAGTTCCTGTTTAAACCATACTGCAAAGCTATAGTAATCGAAACAATATGACACTAACATTAAAAACAGATACAAAGAGCAATGGAACAGAACTGAGAGCCTGGATATAAACATATACAGATACGGTCATCTAATATTTGACAGGGGAGTCAAGAATACTCAAAGGGGAAAAGACAGTCCCTTCAGTAAATAGTTCTGGGAAAACCAGATATTCCCATGCAAAAGGATGAAACTAGAACCCTAATTGACACCACTCATAGAAATTAACTGAAAATGAATTAAAGACATGAACTTAAGACATGAAATCATAAAATTCCCAGAAGAAAACATTGGGGAAAAGATCCTTGACACTGACATCCTTGACACTGCTTTGGCAATGATTTTATGAATATGACACCAAAAGCATAAGCGACAAAGGCACAAATCAGTAAGCGGGACTACAGCAAACTAACGAGCATTTGCATGGCCAAGGAAACCATCAGCAAAATGAAAAGGCAGCCTGCAGAATGAAAGAGCATATCTGGAAGCCACACAACAGATAAAGGGTTAACATCCAACACACACAAGGAATTTTCACAACTCAACAGCAAGAACATAAATACTATGATGAAAAAAATGGGCAAAAGATCAATAACAGACATTTTTCCAAAGAAGGTATTCAAAAGACCAACAAGTATAGGAAAAGGCGCTCAACATTATTAACCATCGGGGAAATGCAAATTAACCACATTATGTCACCTCACACCTGTGAAGATGGCCATCATCAAAAAGACAAGAGATAACAAGTGTTGGTGATGATGGGAGAAGGGAAGCCGTGTGCACTGCTGGGGGTTCTGAAAACTGGTGCAGCCAGAGTGGAAAATGGGACAGAGGTTCCTCAAAAACGAAAAACAGAGCTGTCGTATGAGTCAGCCATCCCACTGCTGAGTCTGTAACCAGGGAAATGAAGTCACTATCTTGGAGAGATTTCTCCATCCACAACAACAGTCACGACATAGAAATAACGTAAGTGTACACACTGATGAGTGGATACAGGCAAGTGTCCACACATAGAGGATGCTATTCAGCCACGGAAAGAGGACATCCTGCCATTTGTGACAACGTGGAGGAATCATGAGGGCATCAAGCTAAGTGAGATAAGCCAGACAAGAAAGACAAATACTGCTACGTTGTCACTTATAAATGGACTCTAACAATAAACACAAACTCAGAAACAGAGTTGATTGGTGGTTGCCAGGGGCAGTGAGGGTAGGGGTAGGAGAAAGGGGTGAAGGTGATCAAAGGGTAGAAAACCTCCAGTTTTAAAATGAGCATGTTGTGAAGATGGACTTACAAAGAAAAAAGAAAATCAAACAGCAGTAACTCACACAACATTTCAAAGCAAATACACTCCAATAAAAAACCAAAACAAAACAAATGGCCATGTACGAGAACTGTGGCTGCATTTAGTAAGAAGAGAGGAGGAGATGGGCTTCGCTAAGTCTCAAACGGCATTTGGTTGTATTTCCTGTTTAATTACAGCTTTCTTAACCGAGCTGCTGCTGGTGCTTCTGTTGGCATCAGCTCAGGGGGGACTAGTTAACCTGCACGGTTAATATCAAGTGCTGAACTGCAGCCTCCCCAGACATCATTTATACCCGCCCATTTCAATCGTGTAGAGGCAAACACCTGACCAGAGTTTAAATGTCCAGCCCAGTGGCCTCTGGTGATGAAAGTTGGGGGTGAAGGTTAATTTCTGAGTTCTATCAAGAATTCCAGAGAACGGGGGATATTGGGGTGAGGAGGCAATTTCATGAATGTGAATGGAGGAGGAGGGAAAATGAAATATTGTTTGCTGTGGGTGGAAGAGTTACTGCTTTGCTCAAAGGCACGCTGCGTGCAGCATGGGCAGCCCTCTATACAGTAAACGCTCACTAACTGGAACTTCGTTAATGTAGTGTTTGTGATTATTGGACCAGAGGCAAGACTGACATTTACCTCCGTACAGTCTAGGAATACAAAGATTTAGTGAGTAATAATAGTATAAATGAGATTACTGGGGGGAATTTTATACTTAAAAAAAGCTAACATTGACAGAGCGTTTACTATGCCCCAGATTTTGTGCTAAGTGTTTTTATGTTCACCATCTGACTTAATTCTCATATTTATTACTCAATGAGGAATATATTTTATCATCCCTATTTAATAGGTGAGGAACCTGAGGCACAAACAGGTTAAATAACACTCAAGGGGCCCACAGACAGGGCGGCTCTTCACCATCAGAGGACAGAGCATCCGACTGTACTTGCGACACTTTCCCTAAGGAAAGCATGCTGCTTTGGGGGTGTTTAAGAAGTTCACATCCAGGGACTTGCATGGTGGCCCAGTGGCTAAGTCTCCACCTTGCAAAGCAGGGGATGCAGGTTTGACCCTTGGTTGGGTATCTAAGATCCCATATGCCATGGGGCAACTAAACTTGCACCCTGCAACTACTGAACCTGCATGCCGCAACTAGAGAGTCTGTGTACCACAACAGGAGATCCTGCATGACAATGCAACAAAGACCCTCCACGGGGCGCAACTAAGACCCGATGTAGCTAAATAAAAAAAAAACAGTTCACCTCCATATAGGAATTGAACAGCAGCATCTGTCGAGTTTTGTAGATGCAACAAGAGTGCCTGTAACTTAAGTGGAGTTTGAGCAGAAAATGACCTCAGGGCTATTTATTAAGTAGCCCACTGACTCTGTGCAAGAATCAAAGAATCAGGGGCTGGGAGTGAGGTCCAAGTGACCACTAGGGATGTTTCAGGCTGTGCCAGGCGTGGCGAGTCTCCCCAGCAGCCCCAGGAAGGGGTTGGCCCCTGGCCTCTACTGGCTCTGAAGTGGATGTTTCCCTGCCATCATTGCACAAGCGTGCATCCAACTGGTGTAGCCTGGGTCCCATGCCTGCACCCCAGCTGCAGGGAGGCTGGGAACTCAGAACTCCCCACACACGAGGGGCTTCACGTGACATTGTGAACACGCAAAAATCATGATATCATGTACTGAAAGTGTTGGGAACAAACCACTCTGTCCCACTTCCTTAGGGCTCCTGTGGCCTGAAGTCACTCTGAGGCTGCAGCAAGGTGGCGACTGGGAGCAGCGAGGGGAACCAGAAGTTGGGGGTCCCAGTCCTGGTGCAAGCCTTTATGAGTCACGTGACCTTGGGCCAGTCACGTCACCCCATCAGGAAGTGGGAAGTGTGGGCCAGCTCCTGGATCAGGGGACTGATTCTGAGGGCCTATAAAATAATGTGCCAACAACGCCATAACCATGATGCCTCCTGCAGACGTCCAGCAGCACTGTGACTGAACACAACACGCTTGTATTCCTTCCTAACTGGGATCCAGCTTTTCCAAGGGCTGCCTGGCTGATCTGCTTCATTGTAACATACGAGTGACTCTTGCTATATTGAGATGAGATCTCAGGCGAAGGATGTAATGTCAGCTCCAAATCAGGTTCTGCCTATGGTGGGTAACAACTTGATGCATGCAAGGTCATGTGAAAAACCGCTTCCAGCTGAGGCCCTGCTGCAGACTGGGCTATGGTGCAGGCGGCGGTACTTACCACGGATGTTTCAAAACATTCCAGGCCTTGGCCCAGTGCCCACGACTGGGCCTGGGTCACATCCACCACTCGCCTGCCAGCCAGGTCTGTCTTGTTCCCCACCAGCACACCTACTCAAAAGAGACAATCAGAGCATCGCATTATAAACATGGCCGTCTGGGAGGACAGCTGGAGAGAAAAAACAGCAAGCAGCCTACTTCTGAGGGGTGTGAAATGTCATCTGAGAGAGGCCGTCTGATCCCAGGTGGTGAGCACCAGCAGACTGCGCTGGGCCCCAGAGGCCGAAGCAGAGTGGGTGGCACACCCTTCCACCTGCAGTTTTTGTTCAGCCCCTTTTCTAGACCTTGAAGGTACCCGCCTGCCTTGTCTCCTTAAGGCTCCGAGTGCTATGAAGGCGAGGGCCAAACCAATGTGAGCATTTGAGATCATTCCTAGCGCATGGAGCAAACTTTCAAAACGGTCATTAATACTAATCTGAGGGCTGGGCTCGGAGTCAGGGATGCAGAGGTAATTTAGTTCTGTTGCCAGCTGTATCCACTGCAGCTAATTTTTGAGCCTGCCTCTGGAGATCGCTTTCCCTGGTCTCTAATGAGGAGAATTTGTTGATCTCACATAGGGATGAGAAATAAACTGATTGAGAGCATTCAGAAGTGACAGCAGGCCTTGCTTGTTTCCTGGTGACCCACATACAGGAGAAAATGAGGGCTGCTTCCCTGGGGTGAGTCTTCCAGAAACAACTCACATTCGTATCCCAACACCTTCCCCCTTAATATCTTTGAGTTGCCCCACAACCCTGCCAGATGGGCATCACCAGGTCCATTTTACAGACTCAGAGGTGTGGCAACTCACTGAGGTTGAAAGGGCTCCTAAGGGGAAGAGCCAGGGTACAGTCCAGACTGCCACACTCAAAGCCCAGAGCATCTTGTTTTTGCACCCACAGGTACCTCTGCAGTGACCTTGTGCCCTTGAACTCGAAGGACAAAGGAGCTGCTGGAAACCCTGGATGCCTGCAGCTCTTACCTGGGAGGGTGGTCCCTGGAATCTGAGATCGAGCCTTCTCCAGCCACTTGCTGCAGTTGGTGAAGGACTGCTCGTTGGTCACATCGTAGACAAGACACAAGACATTGGGACTCTCCCACTAGGCAAGGGGGACAGGATGCGAACACGTCACTGATGGCGAAAGTGACTTCTAGGTGGGGAGGCAACGTGGCCTTCTAAGGGAAGGGACACGTGGGTGGAGGGAAATGAAAAATCCTGAAGGGGCTATGAGTCAGAAAACTGAGCCACACCCATGGACGAAAACGATTTACCCACAGGAATGAATGGGAAGGCCTAGGCGCAGTGACCATGATGGCAAGAGCTTGAATCCATGCCAGGCTCTCTGCTGGGCCTTTTCTATGCGTCACCATGAAACCTCCCAACTCTGCAGGGCTGGTCTGAAGATCCCTACCATGTAGCTGAAGGCACTAAGTTCAGAGTGGGTAACTGACTTGCCCAGGTCACATGGGATTCAACCACCAGGGTGGAGCTGATGCCTTTCTCTACCCAGAAACGCTTTGTCTGCCCTGGTTCCATGAACTCATTCTGCTACTCGTTCTCATCGAGGGCCCACTCTTATGCAAGTTGATATGCTTTTCTGCTCTGCAGGCCTGAAAGCGCATCCTTTTTTTTCATTAGCCAGTCGCTGGAAGCAGGTTTGCTTACATCTTCTTAATAAGGGTCGGCTTTTTAAAATGCAAAGGGTATGTTCTGCTTCTCCAGCAGTGTGTCAGGGCTAATCCAAACCAGATCGGCCACTGGACAGGGTTCATGGTCCCAGTTAAGAACCAAGGCTAAGCTATCAGGAGCCGGCACCTTCAGGGGCTGCTCAGAGTCCTGGGGCACCCTGCTGCCAGGCACAGGCTGTGGGACTGCGCTGATACTCGTTCTGGTCTCTGGGGACCCCCATTCTGCACAACTAGAGACGCATTTATTTCTAAGGTATTATCACCTCCCAGAGTGTGAGGGATAAGCCTTTTCCTTTTAGCTGTCCTTGGAAGGCCAGCCTGGAATTGGCTCTGCAGGCCTCCAGGATGGGAGGAACTTAGACTAAATTGATGATGCCCTTACACCTTCACTTCACAGACTTAACTCGAGAACTCTAGCTGAAGCCACACTGACCACCTCTGTGTGCATGCAGGAGAGACCTTCTTCCTCCAGGCCTCAGGGAGCAGACCCAGGATGGGCAGCAGGTGGCCCTGACTTCCTCAGACATCATCCCCTCTGCCAGGCAGCGCCGGCCATTATGCAGGCACGTGGTAAAACACCACGAACTCATGCATGAGGCCAGCCCTGTGTGAAATTGCCATCACTAGATCTATTTCTCTCAGACAAAAAAAGAAAAAAAAAGAAGGGGGGCAGCAAAAGTTTCTATTAAAATGTAGCTGCTCTTGGAAAGGCAGAGGCTCTGGAGATCTCAAACCTTCTAATTAGCTCACTGGCCCAGATTAGCGGAACTGTTACTTTGGAAGGTAGAGCAAACTGGATCCTAAGAGGAAGGCTGGGCTGGCTGGAGGAGCCTGGGCAGCAGGGGCAGGTCCCAGAGCAAACCTCGATGGGGCGGGGTTGCAAATATGGGCTCAATAAAGGACAGAAATGGTATGGACCTAACAGAAGCAGAAGATATTAACAAGAGGTGGCAAGAATACACAGAAAAACTATACAAAAAAGATCTTCACAACCCAGATAAACATGATGGTGTGATCACCAACCTAGAGCCAGACATCCTGGAATGCAAAGTCAAGTAGGCCTTAGGAAGCATCACTACGAACAAAGCTAGTGGAGGTGATAGAATTCCAGTTGATCTATTTCAAATCCTAAAAGATGATGCTCTGAAAGTGCTGCACTGAATATGCCAGCAAATTTGGATAACTCAGCAGTGGCCACAGGACTGGAAAAGGTCAGTTTTCATTTCAATCCCAAAGAAAGGCAATGCCAAAGAATGCTCAAACTACCGCACAATTGCACTCATCTCACATGCTAGCAAAGTAATGCTCAAAATTCTCCAAGCGAGGCTTCAACAGTAGGTGAACCATGAACTTCCAGATGTTCAAGCTGGATTTAGAAAAGGCAGAGAAATCAGAGATCAAATTGCCAACATCCATTGGATCATCAAAAAAGCAAGAGTTCTAGAAAAACATCTACTTCTGCTTTAGTGACTATGAAAAAGCCTTTGACTGTGTGGACCACAAACAACTGTGGAAAATTCTTAAAGAGATGGGAATAGCAGACCACCTGACCTGCCTCCTGAGAAATCTGTATGAAGGTCAGGAAGCAACAGTTAGAACTGGACATGGAACAACAAACTGGTTCCAAATAGGGTAAGTACATTAAGGCTGCATATTGTCACCCTGCTTATTTAACTTATATGCAGAGAACATCATAAGAAACACTGGGCTGGATGAAGCACAAGCTGGAATCAAGATTGCCGGGAGAAATATCAATAACCTCAGATATGCAGATGATACCACCCTTATGGCAGAAAGTGAAGAGGAACAAAAGAGTCTCTTGATGAAAGTGAAAGAGGAGAGTGAAAAAGTTGGCTTAAAACTCAACATTCAGAAAACGAAGATCATGGCATCTGGTCCCATCACTTCATGGCAAATAGACAGGGAAACAATGGAAACAGTGACAGACTTTATTTTTTTGAACTCTAAAATCACTGCAGATGGTGACTACAGCCATGAAATTAAAAGATGCTTGCTCCTTGGAAGAAAAGTTATGACCAACCTAGACAGCATATTAAAAAGCAGAGACATTACTTTGCCAACAAAATTCTGTCTAGTTAAAGCTATGATTTTTCCAGTAGTCATGTATGGATGCGAGAGTTGGACTATAAGGAAAGCTGAGCGCTGAAGAATTGATGCTTTTCAACTGCGGTGTTGGAGAAGACTGTTCAGAGTCCCTTGGACTGCAAGAAGATCCAATCAGTCCATTCTAAAGGAAATCATTTCTGAATATTCATTGGAAGGATTGATGCTGAAGCTGAAACTCCAATACTTTGGCCACCTGATGTGAAGAACTGACCCATTTGAAAAGACCCGGATGCTGGGAAAGACTGAAGGCAGGAGGAGAAGGGGACAACAGAGGATGAGATGGCCGGATGGTATCACCGACTCAAAGGACATGAGTTTGAGTAAACTCTGGGAGTTGGCGATGGACAGGGAGGCCTGGAGTGCTGCAGTCCATGGAGTCACAAAGAGTCAGACATGACTGATGGACTGAACTGAACTGAACTGGAAGGTGAGCCACGCTATGGGACCTCGAGGACACCCCCTAGTGGGGAAGGAAATCTTTGCTCCAGACCTAGGAGGTGGCATGCGTGCTAAGCTGCTTCAGTCATATCTGATTCTGTGACCCCATAGACTATATCCCGCCAGGCTCCTCTGTCCATGGGACTCTCCAGTCAAGAATACTGTAGTGGGTTGCCGTGCCCTCCTCCAGGGGATCTTCCCCAGCCAGGGATCGAACCTGCGTCTCTTAAGTCTCCTGCATTGGCAGGCAGGCTCTTTACCACTAGTGCAGGAGGAGGACTGAAAAAAACATCCCTAGGAGGGGGTTGCCTAAGAGAAGAGAGTCATCAGAGTTGAGGCTACTCTGGCACATTGGGAGCCCAGCTGGTCCAGAGTTTGGGGGAGGGGCAATCACAAATCACGTGCAAAAGCTGTTCTTACCTGCCAAGGGGCCACAAGCCCCAAGGCTGGGAGGAATGACCCTTAAAGAATGTTGCCATGGTCACCTCTCCCAGCGACTGGAGTGCAAGCGGGCATTGTTAAGGGGCAAATCTTTGGAGGGAGGCGGAGGTTAGAAAAAAGACTGAATGATACTTGCCAATTTATCCAGCATTTCAGAAAACAGCTCTTTGCCGGCCGAGTCAAAAATGAATAGTTCCTGGAATCAGAAAGGCAGGTCTCAGAAAGTTGAGGAAACCCCTGGCTGCATACCCGGACAGGACTCCCGCTCAACTTCAGGGTGATCCATGCATGCACACGTGCACATACATTTATCTCTTGCCCTAGGCAGGCAGAAGAGCATGGGAAGAGGAACGGACTCAGGTACGACTGTTTCCCATCCCAAGCAGCCCCTTCTGGGTGGCGTCTCACCTCTTTTAACCCCAAGTGCAAAAATACCAGGAACAAGCTGACTCCCCACCTGGCAGAACAGAATGCTAAACAGGCTGACAAGTGCTCTGGTTTCCAAAAGGTCATTCTGCACTTTGTTAACCAAATTGATTTTCAAATCTTGAAAAAACGATCCTGTTTAAAGGAGGTCACGGAGGAGGCCTGGGGAAGGCATTTAAAGTAGGACAGTCTGTCAGGGTTCTGGACAGCGGAGGTTTGATGCTGGCGGAGGTCTCAGGATGACCCTTCCTGCCCATTTCCCAACCTTCGCCGGCCCAGGTTAGAGCCCCTCCCCGTTGCTGCCATTCCAGGAAGTCTCCCCCAGTGCCCCTGTAATTTCCCACTGGCTCTGGTGACCAGCACACACTGTCTGAAGGTCAGCATCATCCTCTGCTTTGCACACTGGCGATGGCTGCGTTCATTTTATCCCTTCTCACTGCATCCCGGGTACTTAAAATTGCTTTTTGCTCATGGACTGCGTTGACAATCTGTCAATTCTTAAACCTTCTCTCCAGCAAAGTACATGCAAACATTGTGGTTGCTAAGTCGTGTCTGACTCTTCTGTGACCCCGTGGACTGTAGCCCGCCAGGCTCCTCTGTCCATGGGATTCCCCAGGCAAGAATACTGGAGGGGGTTGCCATTTCCTTCTCCAGGGGATCTTTCTGACTAGGGATCTTCTGCATTGGCAGGCTGATTCTTTATCACTGAGCCACCAGGGAAGTCCACAGGCAAACGTCACAGCTTGGAATTCAATTTCAAGGGCTGAGCTTTTCCACAGAGAGATGAGGGTTAGGAACCTTGATACTCAGGAGGTTCTGAGGGTGAGGTCCAGAGTCCAGTCTTCCTCACTTCCTCTTCTTTTTCTCTATAGATTTTATTAATTGAATATAGACTTCTATTTATTAATAACGTCATATCCCTTCACTTTTGCTAACTGAAAATCAGGATATCGCTTTATTCTTTTCTTCAAATCATTACAAAACTATAGTGTGGTAGAGACAGTCATATAATTAGGTCCTGGTTGTTAACTCAATGGACATGAGTTTGAGCAAACTCCGGGAGATCGTGAAGGACACGGAAGCCTGGCGTGCTGCAGTCCACGGGGTTGCAAAGAGTCGGACAGGACTGAGTGACTGAACAACAACAATGAACTATTTCGGGAGGGAACCTGGCCATGGCAGTGTCACAGCTGAAACACGAACGTCTGAGTTCCCGGCCTTCTTGTGTTCTGGCGATTGCTGGCCTCACCCCTCTTCTTCGTCCCTTCCCTACTGTGCTTCCCATGTTCCCCTCATTCTGTTCCCAGATGCTCAGACGAGTCCTGACCAAGTCCTGGCACTATTAGGCAGCTAGTCAGATGTGAGCAGGTCCTGCTCCATCCTGGACATGGTCCTCTTTCCTTCCCCCACCTGGACACTGGTGATCAGAGCATGCCCAGAGATCCTTTCTTTCCTAGTCCTTGACCACCTCTCCTAGTCAAGAACCACTGCTAAGTTTCCAGCCTTATCAAAATCAAGTAAGATAAAACCTCCAGCACAGGTTGGCACAGGCACTGCTGCTGCTGCTGCTGCTGCTGCTGCATCGCTTCAGTCGTGTCCGACTCTGTGCGACCCCATAGAAGGCAGCCCACTAGGCTCCCCCGTCCCTGGGATTCTCCAAGCAAGAACACTGGAGTGGGTTGCCATTTCCTTCTCCAATGCATGAAAGTGAAAAGTGAAAGTGAAGTCGCTCAGTCGTGTCCAACTCTTAACGACCCCATGGACTGCAGCCTACCAGGCTCCTCTGTCCATGGGATTTTCCAGGCAAGAGTACTGGAGTGGGGTGCCATTGCCTTCTCCTGGCACAGGCGCACCAAGACCTAAATGGTGACTCAAAGTAACCAGGGGTTCATTATGCTGTATTTGTAATAAATTAGCACTGCACTTTCTGCCCCCCTCCCCCACCCACTGTGGGTTACACTTGGGTGCTTATGGCTAAGCCGCCTGTGCATGAGAAAAATTCTAGAACCTAAAGCTGTCAATCAACTTGTCAGTCAGACGATGCAGGGCACAGGGAGGGACCACTGCTCTAAAGACCCCAACCGTACCCCACTGTGGGGCTGCTTCTGATTTCCAAACAACCTGTTCTTTCTCAAGAACTATTGCTTAATAAAACTTGCTACTTAAAACTGTTCTATGTCAAAGACAAATATCATATGATATTGCTTAAGTGTGGATTATAAAAAATGGGTACAAATGAACTTATCCTCAAAACAGAAATCAAGTTACAGATATAGAAAACAAACTTATGGCTACCAGGGGGCAAGCAGGGGGAGGGATAAATTGGAAGATTGGAATTGACACATACACACTACTATATATAAAATAGATAACTAATAAGGACCTACTGCATAGCACAGAGAACTCTACTCAATAGTCTATGATGGCCCATTGGGAAAATAATCTGAAAGAGTATATATATATATATATATACACACACATATAAACACACACACACATATATACATGGGGGCTTCCCTGCTGGCTCAGATGGTAAAGAATCTGACCGCAATGCAGGAGACCTGGGTTTGATCCCTGGGTTAGGAAGATCCCTTGGAGAAGGGCATGGCAACCCACTCCAGTATTCTTGTCTGAAGAATTCCAAGGACAGAGGAGCCTAAAGGGCTACAGTCCATGGAGTTGCAAAGACTTTGACACAACTGAGCAACTACTGAGATATATATATATATATATATATATATATCTGATTCACTTTGCTGTACACTTAAAACTAACACAACTTTATCAACTACATCCAATTAAAAAAAAAAAGCTGCCCTATGTCTCTCGACTGAAGTCTTTTCCCAGAAGGCGAGAGCTAGGAAATCGCTGTTCCCCAGGGATGGCGCTGCCTCTCTCCCAGGGAGGAGGAGAGTGACCCCCGGAGTCCTCAGTCAGAGCTGGAGCAGCACTGAGGTCCCTCGGGGGAGCAAGGGGGCCACTCACCACACTGTCCCCCGTGTCAGGGACTGGCACTGTCTTCACCACCAGATCCACCCCTGTTGTCTGTGGAGGAAAAGGAAGAACACATACGTCAGGGGGCCCCAAGGGGTGTGTTGTCAGGAAGAACACCCCACCCTGGGAGGCGTGTCCCTGGCTCCGGTGTCTGTTCTGGGCTCATTTCATTTCACGTTGCAGAAGCCAGAGAAGACCTAGTCTCGTCCAACCCCCTGCCCACGAGCAAGCTGTATGTGGTGACCAGCTGACCACAGGCTAGTCTGCTCCATATGGCTCCGCACCCTGTGGCTTGTGGCCATTCGTCAGGTCTCTGAGGGTTTCTTAAGGACATTGGGAAAGTCACTCCCTTAGGGTTATCTGATCACTTCTCTTTATGCCTCTGCCAGGCCTGCAACACCCACATCTCACCAGGGTGTAGTTCTTCTGGAAATGGGCCCCGTCACTGCGGAAGAGCTGCGCCAGGGCGGTCTTGCCCACGGTGGGGTCTCCTGCGAGGTCAGAGTAGAAGAAAAATACTGCTTTCATGCTAATCTGACTCAAGGATCTCCCACTCCAGAAACTTAGTCTAGAAACCGAAAAACTTCAATGAGTTCTCAGAGAAAACGTGCCTGATTCTCAAGGGGAATTGCCCTGGGGTTGCTGGCAGGGCAATGGGTCTGTGAGACCCATTTTCCAAACCAGCCTCATTTCTTCTGGGCTAATCCTTTCATCTACAAAAACTGACCCAGAAGGTAACAGAGTCGAAGGAGGGCTTCTAAGCACTGGAAATAGAACCAAGACTCTTCCACTGAAACACACCTGATGGGGAACACCTGTTCCTTACAAACTTGAATTTACTTTGAAGTCTTGAAGGTAAAAAGCTTCCCAGGTGGCGCTAGTGGTAAAGAACCCACCTGTCAATGCAGGAGATGAAAGAGACATGGGTTCAATCCCTGGATCAGGAAGATTCCCTGGAGGAGGGCATGGCGACCCTCCTGAGAATTCTTGCCTGGAGAATCCCATGGACAGAGGAGCCTGGTGGGCTACAGTCCAAAGGGTCACAAAGAGTTGGACACAACTGAAGTGACTTAACACACTTAAAGGCAAGGAGGTATGACCAGGCACAGACTTATGGGTTCAGGTGACTAACTGAACCACTTTGAGCTTAGAGCATTCATCCTTAGAATCCTGCATAATTACTGGGGGGCAGAGAGGGTGAGAGTTAGGTGGGACCATATTTGTGACAAACAAAGAGTCAGGGACTACATGTGCCACCTGAAACCCATTTCCAAGGACATTTTCCACTTCCACCTCCTGGTACCCATTTGCAACCACTGTGGACCCATCTTCCCAGAGCCTCTCCTCCAAGTCTACTGGCAACAGCCACTGGTTCCTCTAAGTCCATCTTATACCTACCGGGTCCATCTCCTCAACTTTGTCAGTGGACAGCCCCATAAATTGGTACCTCCAAACTAAAAGTTAATGTCACATTTTCAAGTTTGAGACCTGGACCTTTCACAAGGTGGCAGGGGCAACTTGCTCTGGAGTTCCTCCCGTGCCCCCACGGGTGCTGGAGGCTCTCAGGGCTCATCCTTCATTCCCCTGCGCCCTTCCAACATCCCCACCGGTGGCTCTGCGTGGCCTCCTTTGATACCACGCTGTTTTCATTTGCAAGATCTTTTCCACCTTGAGGTTCACGCTGACTCTCCCTCCATCACCCAGCACCTTGGCGGAACACCTGTCTCCTGCTTTCCCACCCCTTTGATCCTCAGCAAAATCGCCACCAAGCTCACAGCCTTCTTAGTTGCATCCTTTGATGTCATCTCCTCACCTTAACCCGCATCATGGGTGGCTCAACGTTCCTTTTACTTGACTCCTTGATAGCCTGCTGCTCGTTCACTTTTCAGTTTTGACTTTTGTCATCTCGTGTGAGACAATTACTCGACTACTCGTGACATTTCATTCCACGTTGACTTCTCTTGGTCTGAATGAGCTAGTCAGGTCTTGCTTTTCTACCTGCTACCATCTCTTAGAAGGGAACCAACATGGGTTGAGCCTCCATTATGGACCCATTCATACAATCTCATTCACTCCTTCCCAGGCCCCTTACTTGACAGATGAAGATACTGAAACTCAGAGAGCTAAGTAATCTGCCTAGGATTCCAGTAGCACACTCTTTCTGCCAGTCCACCCCTCTCCTAGAGCTCAGGGACTCATCTGGCCCATTTCTAAACTGCCCCGGCGGGTCCTCATCCCTGCAGCCTTTCAGGGGATGACTGTATCCACCCTCCCGACTTCAATTTTGCTTCTGCATCCAGTTGGAAATTGACTCCTCCCGCTTGTAAAACTCCCCACAGATTTGTCCTGGTTAATTTCATATACCTTGCTTCCGACTGTCAGTCAGAGTTTCCCATACTTCTGGAAAACCTCCGGTATCGGCTAAGGAAGGATCTGAGCATGCGCAGGAAGGGGAGCCAGCCGCTAAACACGTTTGCAGGGCAACAAGATGACAAGTGCAAGTTCAAATAGCGCAAGCTGAGAACCAAGGTGTCTGAGGGCACAGGGAGGGAAGCTGATGAGGGCTTTCGTCAGCAGGGAGGACTTCCCTGGAGGAGGCTGAGCCCAGGGGCGATGGCGGGGACAGGGGACCACGGGTGCACTGCTTGATGGAGTGGGTGCCATCTGCAAGGTCACCTGTGACCTCATAATTGCCAAGTCCAGGGGTTTTCCCCCAGTCCTCATGCTCCTCAAAGTCTCTGAAAGATGTCAGCTTGAAGGAGCGCCCTTCCTTCCGCGGCCCTCTGGCCCTGGTGACCCTGCACTGGCTTGGTCTTCCCGCTGCTCCACCTGCTCCTCTCCCCCCTCCCCAAAACGTGCACATTCTTGTGCATCCCTCCTTGGTCCCCGTCCACTCTGTCCCACTAACTCTTGCTACCTTTGCTGTCACTTCACGTGCCACAATCCATCTCCCAAGCTTTGCATTTCCAACAACCTGTGGGTGTCTCCACGGCAACGCGGGGCCTTCCCCCAATCTCAAGTGTGTCCACAGCCACGCTGGGGCCAGAGCAGTCCTGCCCACCTGTTCACCTTTCACTCTCACTGTCCCCAGACTTCACCCACAGTCACCTCTGAAGTCTCCACCTCCTTCCTCCATGCCCAGGCAGCCTCCTCTTTATTCCTTACATCCTTCGCAGGGTCTCCAGCCCGAATTTCCTTTGTTGTCAGGGATGACACTGCCCTGCTGCTGCTGCTGCTAAGTCACTTCAGTCGTGTTCGACTCTGTGTGACCCCATAGACGGCAGCCCACCAGGCTCCGCCATCCCTGGGATTCTCCAGGCAAGAACACTGGAGTGGGTTGCCATTTCCTTCTCCGACACTGCCCTAGTTACCTTGAACTTCAACTGGGTCTCCTGTCTCAGCCCCAAACTCACCCGTCCGTGCTCTGCCTTGTGATGCTGGGGCTGGGGCTCCGCACACACATTTCTCCGTCTCCCAGGGGCTTCCTGTCACACTCAGGGGCTTCCTGTCAGGCTCTGCCAATGTGAGTTCAAGAACTCTTCCAATGTGGAAGGCTGGTGGGGCGGGGGGAGGAATAGGGACTTGTTCCTTTTCCTCTGCTTGCAGTTTCTCTTAGCAGTCTCCCAGTGATGGCCTTCTGGAGAGGGAAGTGGCAACCCACTCCAGTGTTCTTGCCTGGAGAATCCCAGGGACGGCGGAGCCTGGTGGGCTGCCGTTCTATGGGGTCGCACAGAGTTGGACACGACTGAGGTGACTTAGCAGCAGCAGCAGCAGAGGTCGGCTGCTGCCTCCAGTTGTGTTGTTTGTGGTTCTGCACTTCTGGGCCAGCCTGAGTACACCCTCTCAGAGACACTAGCATCGGTGGGTAGGGTCCCCTTCTCAGAGATCTGCAGCTCAATTCTGAGGGCCCTTCTGAGCTTCAGGGTTCTGATACCCAGCCGTCTTCCCTCTGTTCCTGCAGCCCTGGGGTGAGGCTCCTTCCTGCAGTTCCTCTCTGTGCGGCCTCACTGTTGCCATTCGTCTTCCCAGCCCTCCAGTACGTGGTTAATGAACATCCCATGCGAAATCCTCACTATCTCGATACTGAGTGCAGTTTCAGCTTTCTGCCTGGACCCTACTTCACGTAGCACTCAGTACTAGAAGTGATCTTAAGACAAAGCCCCTTGGGACGGGCTGGAATTGGTTTAGTGACGTCTTGCCCTAAACACAGGACTGAGGTCCCGACTAGCAGGCAATGGGTCCTAGTGATCTGTGACAAGAGCTGACATCACACACTGGGTACCACCCCAGCCGGGCAGTGTCCCCTCCTTGGAAATCTGGATCCTAGCTCAGGGGGTGGGGGAGGTTCTTCTTCAAGCTTCTGACAACCCTGATCTCTACCTACCCCTTCAGTGTCATGACAATGTTGTCTCCTGGGTTTTTCAGTTCTCTGACACCCGATGAACCAATTCCATACATTAAAACCTCTCTGCTGAAATGCCTAATGTATCTTCTGTTTTCTTGACTAGGTCTGGACTGCAAAAACTTCCCAGTTGGCCCTATTTTCTTTTTGTTTCTTCTTGCTGGTTTTCTTTCACCCTGAGCTTGGCATCAATAGACAGGCCTTCACAAAACAGAGCTTTCCCCTGGTGATGTGCTCACAGAGCCTGTCCAAAGGTGCTTTCCACTGTGTACCCTTCTCCACCTTCCAACCCTGTCTCCGACTATCCCTTACACAAGATCTGGGTTCTACCCTCTTATTCTCTTGCTCCCTGAAAATTCCTCGAAGAAAATCTCCTTCTAGGTCTCCCTAATACAAATCCTAATCCGGCTCAATTTTCTGCCAGGCAAAGCTCAAAGAATGTCCTTCTGATGACCAGCCTCTGAAGGTCATCTCTCGGTCCTCTGTCTTTACCTGTCTGGCTACTGTGGCTCACTGCTGGTGGCATGAGATTTGTCAGAGCAACCTTCCAGGGAGGCACGATTATCACCCCCATGTCTGTCAAGAGGCACTAAGTACATGGTACTCAGGGCACTGATTCCAGCTCTAAGGCTTATGAGCTGTGTGACCTTGGTTCTGTCATCTCTCTGGACCTCAGTTGCTACATCTCCAAAATGGGGAATAACAATACCCATCTCAGAGAATCATTATGAGGATTTAAGGACTTAACATGTACAGTGCCTGACATATGTTAAGTAATATTGAAGTGATCTGGAAGCACATAAAATACAGATAAACGTTAAGTGTTGTTTTCTCTCTTCGTCTGAAGTAGGACAATAAACAGCCGTGCCTTGCGGTATTCCTCTGGAAGCTGGCACACAAAGGGCGTTTGATTTGTGTCTGCTGCGCTATAAGCGTTTGTGTGCAATCCAGGGCTTCCTTCAGTGCGGGAGTGGGCCGGCTCATCCTGGATTCCCAGTGCACCTTTAGTGGTGACTTACACATAGTAGGTGCTCAATAAATACGAGGACTGACTAAGCACTTGAATTGAGTTATCAGGACTTTTGGTAGCCAGTTATGTGAGAGAACAGAGGCAGATCGACTCCTTTTAAACACACTGCGAGAGGATGTGCATGTGGTGGGGGTGGGGTGGAGAACGAGAATTTGGTGGGTGGTAGAGATGGGCTGTGCATAGTCATTCAATGCACTGAGGTCTCTTGGTCCCTGGAAACGTCCAAGATGAGACAGATCTCCTTAAGGCCTCAAAAGGAGGCTGCAGATTGAGGGCTAGGTTGGAGTTCAGGAACGACTTGTAAGGCCATGGATGAAATCAGGTAAAGCTAGTGTCTGAGGGTATGAACATGAAGGACAGGGAGTTGAGAATCAAGGCCTGAGATGGTAGCCTGTGGGGCCGAAGACAAGCCCTGGAAATCAGATCACCAGGGGCTAGATGCCAGCTCAGCTAAATCTGGCTGTGTGGCCCAGGGCAAATGCCCCAACCTCTCTGGGCCTCAGCTGCCCCATCTGTACAGGAGAATGACGATAATCCTGACCCCAAAGAGCTGCTGCGATGACCTGTGCAGAGGGTATAGCACAGCGCAGGCACAAAGATGATGCTCAGTAAGTTAGCCTCGTGATAGAAGTTGATTTAAAAAAGAAATAGAAAGAACAGTCAGAGAGAGAAGCCCATTAAAAAAAAATCTAACTTCAGAGAAAAATGTCTCCACCTTATCCATGAAGAGACTGAGGCTCAGAGAAGTGCTTTGTCCAAGAGGACACAGCCAATCTGTGGAATTATTTTTGTTGCACAATACTGCCCCCGCTGGTGCTCTGGAAACTAGACACTGCTTTTGAAGACCATTCATTTCTTTTGCTCCAGCATGATCTGAGTGACTTCGATCAGTCATCTTTCTGTGTGACCCTTTTACTTCCAAACTGGAAAAGTCATTACAAACACCACCTCTTTCAGACTGAAAGAGAAGAATAAAAAAAAGGAATCTCCTTTTTCTCTACATAATCTCTCACTGCTTCTTTCCTGAATTGGTCAGAAAAAACTGGAAAGGTCACAGGTTTCAACAGTAACACAAGTTAAGAATTATGGAGGTGAGCAGATCTGGGGGGTGGGAATCCTGGCTAGGACCTTCCTTCACTAGGGGGTGACCTTGGGCAAGAGACTTCATCTCAGTCCTCAATGAGGTCAGAACAATTCAGCATCTAACCCAGGGTGCCATGCTGTGCTGTGCTTAGTTGCTCAGTTGTGTCCGACTCTGCAACCTCATGCACTGTAGCTCACTAGGCTCCTCTGCCCATGGGGATTCTCCAGACAAGAATACTGGAGTGGGTTGCTATTCCCTTCTCCAGGGGAACTTCCTGATCCAGGAATTGAACCCGGGTCTCCTGCATTGCAGGCAGATTCTTTACCAGCTGAGCTACCAGGGAAGCCCTGCTCCAGGGTGTTACCTACTGTGAAAGGGTTAAATGAAATACATGTGCTTGGCAATGCAGCAAGGGCTCAGGAAAGTACATCTGTGCTCTGAGGTCCCAGGTCCGTAATGCAGACAAATAACACCACAAATGTGCATGCCACATATGCATTCTTTCTACAAATGTTTATTGAGTACTTCCTATGTTCCAGACGTATGTTCTGGGTGCTTGGGATGTATCAGTCAGCAAAACAGATTCCGACTTTTGGGGGATTCAACATTTATGTCAAGATTATGGGGCAGCAACCATAACTTTGGGTCTTAAAGACAACATATGTGATATTTTTGCAAACTCTGGTCAACTGGACATTACTGTCTCCTATCCCTGTTTTCAGAAGAATGGGGTCAAGGAAAAAAATCCCATAAGTAAGGACCACCTAAGTCACTGATGCCTAACTGGAGTACAGCACATGGTTTAGTTGAAGCACTTATGGTGTGCTTAGCCTGATTTTTAAAAAAAACCAGTCTGCTCCTCTTGAGTACAGCTCCAATTGGTCACGGTGGTCTCAGAGTATGACAGGGAGCGAAGGAAACCAGCCGCAGCTACAAGTGTGCTCTGGAAGATAATTATCCCACGCCTAATGGAATTTACTATATCAGTAATTGCATTAACTCGCCTTTGGGCGACAGAAAGGGAAAGACGGTAGACAATTTACGTGAACAAAAGCTCTCAACAATTTATGAAGTCTCTGGACTCCGGACACTGTATTCGCCCGCAAGTTTTCAGACTCACCTGCCAGGATGCATTTGGCTGCCAGCTTCACCATGGTAACCAACCACCTCCACGGACCAGACAAGAGAAGAGCGGCTGCTGAAGGCGCTGGAGGCCCTGCTTGGGAAAGGGAATAGGGAAAACTGGTGCTCAAGGGGCCAGCGGCCGCGGTGGGGGCCGGGACAATGGGGCCTGGACCCTTCGGGCAGCCCGCGGGGCGGTATCTGGCGCTAGGGTCGCCGTGGGGCGCGGAGGAGCGCCAGAAGGGGTGAAGTTCTTCAGAAGGCAGCCGGGAAGGTGCCAGGGAGGCGATGCGGCTCCCGAACCCAGTCCAGCCCCGGGCAGTGTGGCTCCGCAACACTGACCCAGGAACCCTCCGGCCCCCAGCCCCACTGTGTCTGTGATCGCGGGTCAACCACCGCCCGCCTGCCCTGCCTCCTCCTCCCCCTCCTCCTCGCTGGCCATCGATTGGCTGCCATCAAAAGCTCCCACCCCCACCCGGGGCTCACGGAGACCAGTGACAGAAGTGGGCAGGGCTAACAGCCTTTCCTCGCCAGATAATTCGTAGTAGTAACTGCTCTTCAAGTTTATCTCGTTTGACTAATAGTTGCGGAAGCTGTCAATCATTTCCGCCTCCCGCCCCCGCAAGGCTTGAAAGTTCAGGGAAAAGCAGCGCCAGCCTAGTATATCCAGAAGCGGTGATAAAACAAGCTTTCTGATTGGTCAGAGGCTGGCAAGGCCCATCTTCGGGAGGAATGGGGACTCGCCGTACTCCCTGCCCTTCTGGAAGTGGGTTCGCCCACGAAGTGGGCCGATCGCGAGCGCGGGAGACTGGAGCGGCGCCGGCGCGCTGGACGAGGTGCGCTTGCCCAGGCCGAGCTTTGAGCCAGTTTGACCTCGCTGAGGCAGCGCTTTTCGCCCCTCCAAGTCCCAGATTCCAGGCAGCGTGGACGTGAAGTGCATCAAGAAATCCAGTCTTTGGCTCCTTTAAAGCCCAGGGATGTTATGCGCTTTAAATCAGTTCAGTTCAGTTCAGTTCAGTCGCTCAGTCGTGTCCGACTCTTTGCGACCCCATGAATCACAGCACGCCAGGCCTCCCTGTCCATCATCAACTCCCGGAGTTCACTCAAACTCATGTCCATCGAGTCGGTGATGCCATCCAGCCATCTCACTCTCTTTCGTCCCCTTCTCCTCCCGCCCCCAGTCTTTCCCAGCATCAGAGTCTTTTCCAGTGAGTCAACTCTTCACATGAGGTGGCCAAAGTATTGGAGTTTCAGCTTTAGCATCAGTCCCTTCAGTGAACACCCAGGACTGATCTCCTTTAGAATGGACTGGTTGGATCTCCTTGCAGTCCAAGGGACTCTCAAGAGTCTTCTCCAACACCACAGTTCAAAAGCATCAAATACGACCGTGTTAAAAGTGCTGTCTATGGACAAAGGAGAAGTGGAGGATGTGGGGGGAGGGGTTGGACTCAGGAATTTGAAATTGTCCTTTCCTCTGAGCCCAGCCCCTCTTGTGGAGTGGAGAACGTACCATATACCACACTTGGAATGAAAGCGAGCATCCTGGATATTGCCCCCCCCCCCCCGCCAAGGAGGTTGACTTTCCCGGGAGGCCTCTCTTGCTCTGCGGTCAGGGACCCCAGACTGAAATCACTGTCGTCTTCCTGACCTGGGCAAGTGACCTCACCCCTGAGTCTGTTTCCTCACTTTTAAAAGGGGCTCCTGGAATCCACCTTCTTCGGTTGTCCTGAGACTGTAAGTGCCTGGGACACAGCAGGTGCTCAGCAGTGAGGGGTGGATGAATGAGAAGAGATTTACTGAACAGATTGGGTTTATTATCACCGTCATGTTGGCCAGATGCCTGCACCCCTTTTCTCACTCCTGCCGGTTCCTCTGGGATGGCTGGTGCTGAAAGGGAAGAACAGCCCCTCAGGGAAGATGCAGCCTCCAGAATTTGCTATCATATGCCCTTCATTTCAGGCTTCCCAGGTGGCAGTGTGGTAAAGAATCTGGCTGCCAATGCAGGAGACACAGGAGACGTGGTTTCAATCCCTGGGTAGAGAAAATCCCCTGGAATAGGAAATAGCAACCTACTCCAGTATTCTTGCCTGGAAGATTGCATGGGCAGAGGAGCCTGGTGGGCTACAGTCCATGAGGTTGCAAAGAGTTGGATATGACTAAGCATGCACACACACGTCTTTCATTTACGTGGAACCTCTCTCACCTGCCGGGTGTCTTACTGTGGCTGCCAATCTTTCGCAGGGCAATGAACACACACATGTTCTACAAACTGCTGCAAATGTTTCAGTCTTGAATCAGGACTGAAACAATGCAAGTTGTCTGGAATTATCTTTCCTTGCCAATCATTCCTGGTATTATGGTTAAGACCTGTCTCCTGCATTCCGCCTTACCTACTTGTTTTCTTGGGAGACATCATGCAGTCTGTCTCAGACACCCCAGGTCTCGGTGAGTCACAAAGCCTCTCCTGGTCTTCCTGCCTCTGCCTCCAGACTGTCCTGTTAATCCCTTAAAGGACCTCTTGAGTGAGTCAACCTCCTGAGGCAGCTCCGTGGGGCTCAGATGCTGAGATCCATCTGGGGGTGATACCTCTGGGAGTCTCAGTTTCCTCATCTGGGAAGGGGTGGGCGGTAATAATTGCACCTCCCTTGTGGGGTTGCCCTCCTCAACACCACATCTGCCCCGGCCCTTTCCTGGATGTGATTTCGGTCAATACTGTTGTAAGAGCATTTTGTATCTTCCCAGAGGGGCTTCCCTGGTGGCTTGGGACGGTAAAGAATCTGCTGCAATGCAGGAGATCTGGGTTCAATCCCTGGGTCAGGAAGGTTCCCTGGAGAAGGAAATGGCAACCCACTCCAGTATTCTTGTCTGGAGAATTCCATGGACAGAGGAGCCTCCATGGGGTCGCAAAGAGTCGGACATGACTGAGCAGCTAACACACACACACAGAGGTGAATTCTCCCACCTCACTCCGCCATCCCAAGGGCCTTCTATACACTATTGATGATGAAACAACAGCCACATGACTGTCACTGGGTTTTAGGGGATCAGAGAGTTTGGGAGCCATAAGGACGCTTGAGATATTCTAGTCTAACCTCTACCTGAGCAGCTATAACAGAGCTGGCATTTGCCAAGCCCACACTGAGTGCTGGCCTCAGTTTAAGTGCTCTAAAGAATTCATTAACTTACTATTCATGTTCCTGTTTGATATCGACAATAACCCCTGTGAGGCGTGTATCATCTCTGTTTGATCAACAGGGAGACTGAGGCCCAAATGAGGTGAAATCAGATGCCCAAGGTCACAAGGCTGGTGAAGGGCAGAACTGAAGGCAGGTAGACCATCAACCTCTTGGCCCCTACTGGGACCTCTCCTGCCTCTAATCCTCTCACAGTTGTTTCCATCCTAGAGAGTAAATATTGATTGAGTTCCTTGCACTAATAGCTCCTGCTGATTGAGCATTAGATATTCCAGACATGTGCTAAACACTTCACATCCTCTCTTTTATAAGATGCAATGACTCTGGGAAGTGGAAGGGATCATTCCTTCCATTTCTCATGTAAGGAAACAGGCCCACAGAGAGCCCAGGCTCATGCAAGAAGAGTCAGAACCGACCTCAGGTCTCCTGCTCTTGGGACCGATGTTTTTTTCCATTGCTTGGTGTACTCTTTCTGTTTTCATTAATAAGCTTTTCTTGAATGCCTATTCTGGGCCAGGCCCTGTGCTGGTTGCTGGGTCACGAAATGAAGGTGCCAGAGACACAGGCAACTCTGGCAAATGTTGGCTATGGGGCAATACTGGCCCAGTCATACGGAACCCTGCATTTTCTAGAGGAGCCAGGAATCTGGATTTCTTTTGTGTGTGTATTCCCTCTGACTTTCAAATTTTGGCAATGAACTTCAGTTTAAAACACTGCAGCAGCTGCAGTTGAACACCTCTGTTGTCTGGCTCACTCTGGGGGCTGCCCGTTTGTGACATTTATTTGAGAAAGACAGATGTGTGAACAAATCTTATGACAAGAGTAGATGCAGGGCCCCGAGGAGCACTCTTAACCTTGGTTAGGTGGAGTTGGGAAGGATATTCTGGAAGGAGAACCTTGAAGAATGGGTAGGAATTTATAAGGTGGACACAGGGCAGATGAAACAGCACGTGCAAAGGCATGGAGTCGTGGGAATGAGCTGAACATTTGGAGGATGGCATGTGAGATGCTATGCTTAGGGGTGAATGGGGGACTGGTAAGAGATAGGTCTGACCCAGGCCTTTGCCTGAAGCCAGATGTACAGCAGAATGGCAAAAGAAAGTGAGACAAGGCCTGGCATAGAAGCTTCTCTGAGGGATTCATTCAACAAATATTTTTATTGGGTACTACTTACTGAGTGGGCTTCCCTGGTGGCTCAGTGGTGAAGAATCAGCTTGCCAGTGCAGGAGACACAGGAGATGCAGGTACAGTCCCTGGGTTGGGGAAATTGCCTGGAGAAGGAAATGGCAACTGCTCCAGTATTCTTGCCTGGGAAACCTGATGGACAGAGGCGCTTGATGGGCTACAGTCCATGAAGTCACAAAAGAGTCGGACACCACTGAGAGACTAAACAACCATACTTACTAAGCACCAGGGACCAAACCACCATAGTGGCTATTCTCAGGGAGCATCCAGCCCAGTGGGGAAGCAGGTAATCAACAGTGGTTATCTGTGACTGCTTGCGGTCAGTGTTGAGTAGGAAAAGGCTAGTTGCTTTAAGAATAAGTATTCTGTGGTCCCTGGATCAGCAGGATCAGCATCACACAGTGACTTGTCAGAAATGCACATTCCCAGGCCCCACTCAGACCAACTGAACTCTGGAGGTGGGAATCACAATCTGTGTTCTCATAAGCCTTCCTGGTGATTCTGGTGCCTGCTCATGTTGGGAACCACTGCTCCTAGGTCATTCCAGGACCCACTTTTATCCATCTTCTCCAATTGCTTTACTGCTCCTCAAACTCCCCAAGACCCTTCCTACCTCAGGGCCTTTGCACTGACTGTTCTTACCATGGCTGCATGACTTTCTCAGTACCTTTAGCTCTTTGTGCAAATACCATCTCCTTGAAGAGGCCTTCCCAAGCGCCTGGTTTAAAGAATTACCCCCAATCTATCAGACTCAACTCCTTGTCTTACCTGGTATTGTTTTCCATGTTTATTTGTTTATTTGCCTTGTATCTGTCTCCATCCACTAGAAGATAAGCTTCATGAGAACAAGGATGTGATCTTTTTTGTCCTCCCAGCATCTCGGGTCATGGTGAGATATTTAGAAAGCACTTTTGAATGAATGAATGAATCTCTTAGGGTTTACCCTTCTGGTCATTCATTCATTCATTCAACAAGCACTAATTCCTGTGGAGGTAATGGGGTTATTGTTGGAAGGGGTTCCATGGCCATTTGGACAGGGACAGCCTGATGCCTGGTCTTCCACACCCCTCCTTCCCCCTACACGCAGCTAGCTCCAGACGCAAAGAACCTCCAGATGCACCAGAACCTCTAGTTCTGTGGGCTCCATGGAGAAGGAGGGGCTAACAGCACTGCTTCCCAAAACCAAGGACTGAGCTGTTTGGGCTGATTAGTAAACTAGGACTTTGAGTGAGAAGGAAGTGGAGAGGCAGCTACTGACAAGTTGTTCCCAGGGAACGTTCAATCATCCTGGGGTTGAATGCTTTCCGACAGCCCTGACAAGCAGCGCTCATCTGAGCTGCAGCTGAGTGCCAGCATCAGCGGCAGTATTCCACGCACAGTGCCCCGGATAACCGTGCCCACTGCAGTGGTTCCAGGGGGTTTCTGCTCTGCCTGGGCCACTCCTTAGAGCCCAGCGCTTGTAGAGTGTATTAGCGGGGTTGTTGGATGCAAAACAATCCTGCTGGGAACATAAGAGGCTTTAGGAGAAATTAGTGGGGAAAGGTCTCTTGAGAGTTATCCAGCATGAATCCTCAGGAAGAATACCTTTTGTACATTAAAGCAGATTCTCCCTAATGCCTTCACGGCAGAAGACAATGCAAAAGAGAGGGCCAGTGGATTGGTAGGAATCTTACATATTTAGATTAGGATTTCTTCATCTCTGCACTGTTGACGTTTTGGATCGGCTACTTCCGGGTTGTGGGGGCCATCCTGTGCATTGTAGACTGTTTGGCAGCATCTCTGGCCTCTACCCACTGGATGCCAGAATCATCTCCCTCATTATGAAAGCCCAAATGCCTCCAGATATTGCCAGATGTTCCCTGGGGGCCAAAGTTATCCATGGATGAGGACCACTGGTGTATGAACTCAATGTGTAGGGCATACTGATTTTAAAATGGAAATCTGCAAGGATCGGGACTCAGACTGTGTAAGTTTGAACGCTGCTTTACCTTTTAAGCTCTGTTTCCTCATTCCTGCATCTCTGGGTGCTACAAGGATCAGCTGTTACACGTAACAAGTAAAGGAGCTAAACTGGGGGCCTGACAAGTCCTAAGATTCACTCTCATTAACAGCCTTTGGGATGGCGGTGAAGCCCCTAAGGATGATCTATAATGCAGCGGTGGCGTCTGTTTTACAATTATTCGTATAATGCTCTGTGTCATAGCTGCCTTCTGGTACACTGCCTTCTCATGGTAATGACCTTTGCTGTTGAGTTCTTCACTGTTCACGTGGGCCTGGTTGTTTATGGCTTTGCTGATGCAGTACTTGGCCGTGGCCACCCCAGTAAAGGGCAGAGGAAATGTGACTGACTCACCTTCTGTGCGCAGGGAATGCAAAGTGGAGTCCTGAGCTGGGGCCTGAGTTGCACAGAGACTGCCATATCCTGATTCCAGCAGCAGGGGGCAGTAGCAGCTGGGAAAATGCTGGCTGCTGCAGGAGGGAGCCAAACCTTGCTGTTTTAATTTTCAAGGCTGCAAGTATTCCAAGTTGAGCAAATCATCCTTCCAGAGACACCTGAGGTTTCCTTTAACAGCTCATGGTAGCTTATCTGCAGGAACCTAGATATGCTCTTCTAGAACATTCTACATTTACCATGTCTGCCCATTTTGGATGGCTCAGTCTGAACTTAGGGCAAATTGTGCTGGGGCAAAGTTAAACTGGTTCCTGTTTTTCTAAATTCCTTTTTCCCTCTGCTCACTGCACCCCCGGAGAAGGCAATGGCAAGCCACTCCAGTACTCTTGCCTAGAAAATCCCATGGATGGAGGAGCCTGGTAGGCTGCAGTCCGTGGGGTCGCTAAGGGTCGGACACGACTGAGCGACTTCACTTTCACTTTTCACTTTCCACTTTCACACATTGGAGAAGGAAATGACAACCCACTCCAGTGTTCTTGCCTGGAGAATCCCAGGGAGGGGGAGCCTGGTGGGCTTCCGTCCATGGGGTCACACAGAGTCAGACACGACTGAAGTGACTTAGCAGTAGCAGCACTGCACCCCATCCTGCCGCTTACCTGAGTGACACAGTGCACGTCCCAGAAAGCACCCCAAGCAGCTGTACCTGTCACTCAGGCCCCATTTTACCTTGTTCCCCATCCCCACCCCCACCCCCATATAAACACTGCAGTCCAGAGTCTTCAGTTCAGTTCAGTTCAGTTCAGTCGCTCAGTCGTGTTTGACTCTCCGCGACCCCATGAATCACAGCACGCCAGGCCTCCCTGTCCATCACCAACTGCCGGAGTTCACTCAAACTCATGTCCACAGAGTCGGTGATGCCATCCAGCCATCTCATTCTCTGTCGCCCCCTTCTCCTCCCGCCCCCAACCTTTCCCAGCATCAGAGTCTTTTCCAGTGAGTCAACTCGTCGCATGAGGTGGCCAAAGTATTGCAGTTTCAGCTTTAGCATCAGTCCCTCCAATGAACATCCAGGATTGATCTCCTCTAGAATGGACTGGTTGGATCTCCTTGCAGTATAAGGGACTCTCAAGAGTCTTCTCCAACACCACTCTCTCATAATTTCCCTCAGTCCATTCTTGACCTGCTTTGTTGCGTTTTTTATCTATCAGTGAGGGATATCTTTAAAATTGAGATTGAAAAAAAGGAGGCACACAGAAGTTGAGCAACGTGTCTAGATTATACACTTGAAACGGGGTGAGGCAGGATTCGAACCCAGGCCAGCTGGTGCCAGGAGCCACTGCCACACTGCCTCTAGCGGGGCATCTCTGCCAAGTAGGCGGGGCTGGGCTCTGCTGCCTCTTGGCCCTCACTCCGACTCGCTAAGTGAAACCTCTTCTCCTGGCTCCCCGCTTGCCCCCAGGCTGCCTGTCTCCAATGCATCGGTGGACTGAGTCCTCCCTGCAGTGAGATGGTAGCCCCCAGGGCTGTCAGCCTGCCCTCCAGGCGCTCCCTGGTGAGTATGCTCTGGCCATGACTTAACTCCCACTGTAGGCCACTTGACACAGCTCGACTTGTAGGAACAATTCTTCACCCCAGCCTCTCAGAGTTCCTGTGAGACTCAAAAACGATACCACCTGTTGCCTCAGGCATGCTTTGCAAGCTGTAAAGTGCTGGACAAAGTTAAAGGCTGTCAGTTTTACCAAGATCGACTTCTTTCTGAGACTGGTTCTCGATCTCTTGCTCCAAGGATTCTTGGGGCGTGCCATAAGCATGTGAATGTGGTATCTGTGGGCTGACATCTGGAAGCCTTTGAACAGACCGGGGATACCTGTCAGCCATTCAGAATGCAGAGTCAAGGGCTTTTTCTGAATGGAAGCAGGGGGTAAACATGGCCTGGTGAGCATGTTGCCCAGCAGGGAGGCAACCAGGCCCGCTTGCCAAGCCTCTGGTCCCTGTAAACAGGTGTGATCGCCTGGAGACCCTGGCAACCCTCTTTTCATTTACTTGAGGGAGCTGACAGGATACGAACTGCCCAGAGCATCTCGACTTCTCCCACTTGGTGGAGGGGGTGTGTGTGCCTGATGGCACCAGAAGGACAAGGGGACGAGCTTTTAAGTCAACGGATCTGGATGCAGAGTCTGATCTAACATAAAGATGGCTCTGGTTCCCCCTGTAGGTGAGACACCCCTCTGTTTCCCCAAAGAGAGTTCTCACGTCTCGCTTGCTGGGAAAGACTTTTAAGATCTCAAGAGGGGAAAAAAAAGCAAACAGTTGTGGGATATTTGAAATGAAGAATAGATACCAAGTCGTGTGGAGATGTCTCTCAAAGGGCTGGATTTCAAGCTCAAAACTCTTTCCTGTTTTCTCAAACTTTAACAGTCAGTGCATCCATTTTCCAGAGGAGAAAACAGAGGCTCAGTTAAATGGCTTGAAAGACGTGTCTGACATCACATGGTTAATGAGAAGGGAGAGTGGGATTAGAATTCATATCGTCTGTTTCCACATCGGCTGAGCCTCTGTTTCATCATCTGTAAAATGGGACTAGTGACCTATGAGAGAGAGCTGTGAGAATTAAACTGGATAATTCCTGTAAACCGTTTGATGCAGCCACAGAATAAACACCCAACAAATACCAGTGGTTTTTACTACTCTAGGATACGCTGTTATTAATGAATGAATGATTAACTTAAATGGACTTCGGCCCTCTGCTGGGGCCTAGGAAGCTCCTTTCCAGAAACCCAAGAAATGAAGGCAGTTTCCTTTGCATGGAAATAAAAGCCCACTGAAGCCAGGTCTGGCAGCAGAATTGCCACTTACTTCCTCTGGATCATTCACCTTCTTGAAGGATCCTTCCCACAGAAGAAAAAGGGTCGCCCGCCCCCCACCCCCAGTGTAGACCATCCATGCCCATCTCTCTGAGGGCTGCCCCCCCCCAGTGTAGACCATCCATGACTGTCTCTCTGAGGACTGCCCCCCCTCAGTGTAGACCATCCATGCCCATCTCTCCGGCCATGCTGACAAGGGGGCATTTTGTGATGATTATGCAAGAAACCTTTCAATAACTGACCCTCTGCTCCAGCAAGAAGTTTTGAACTTTGCAGAATTGCTGGAGCAAAGCAATTTCTCATCTGGCACTGGCTCCCATAAGTCTCACAACCATCTCAGAATTGTCTCTGAAGTGCTCTGCCTAACTGATTGCCCTCTGCTCGTTTCTCAAGAGTTAACAGATGTGAGATTTAGAAGAGAGGGTGACAAGTGGCCCGGGACCTGGAGAAGCTGTTGTGGTGAGAGGGGCCACTTCTCGCTGGAGCACATCCAAATTGGCACCGCGGTGAATATAGAAAAAGCTAGAAAGTTTAAGCGCCTCCATGGTTTCCCTGGTGGCTCAGATGGTGAAGAATTTGCCTGCAATGCAGGAGACCTGGGTATGATCCCTGGGTTGGAAAGATCCCCTGAGGAAGGGCATGGCAGCCCTCTCCATATTCTTGCCTGGAGAACCCCAGGGACAGAGGAGTCTGGCGGGCTACAGTCCATAGGGTCGCAAAGAGTCAGATGTGACTGAGCGACTGACAGTTTTACTTTCATACTCTCAGGGGCCTCCATTATCAGAGCAGCTTCCACGCTGGTCCCTTGGCTGCTGCTTCCCTGCTGCATCCTCCTCCCAGTGGCAGATGGTTACCTACTTTAAAAATTTTTTTGTGAAACTTATTTTTTTTTAATTTATTTATATTACCATATATAAAATAGGTAGCCAATGGGAATTTGCTGTATGGTTCAGGAAACTCAAACAGGGGCTCTGTATCAACCTAGAAGCATGGGATGGGGAGGGAGATGTGAGGGAGTTTCAAAAGGAGAGGGGATATATGTATACCTATGGCTGATTCATGCTGAGATTTGTTAGAAAACAGCAAAATTCTGTAAAGCAATTATCCTTCAATAAAAAATAAATTAATTAAAAAAGAATAATAAATGAGACTTCAGTGGTAGTAAAAAAAAAAAATTATTTGTAGCCGCCAGGTCTTCATTGCTGCAAGTGGGCTTTGTCTATTTGCAGAGAGCAGGCTGCTTGTTGCTGCTGCCTCCCTTGTTGCCGAGCGTGGGCTCTAGGGAGCGTGGCTTCGGTGGTTGTGACTCCCAGGCTCTAGAGCACAGGCGCAGTACTTGTGGTTCTTGGGCCTAGTTGTTCCCATGACACGTGAAATCCCTGATCAGGAATGGAGCCTCACGTCCCCTGCATTGGCAGGCAAATGCTAACCGCCGGTGGGCCACACCGGGGAAGTCCCAACGAGCTGCTTTTTAATCCGTGTCCCTAAATATGGGATGCACATCATTTATCTACTCCGTAGGCCAGACAGCTGTAGTGGGGCTCAGCGTGGGCTCTGGGGTCAGATAATCCAGGGATGGCCCTGACTCCCACACTGTTTTGGTTTGGAGTTCGCCCAGGAGACCCTGCCCAAGGACGTCAGCACAGTGCTTTAGGGTGAGCTAATTCCTGAAAGTACCACTTGGGGAGTGGGGTGGAGACGTGAGACAGGGCAGGGAGGGGAACTCTGGGAGGGCCCAGCACTAAGCGAACTGCTGCCGTGGGCAGCTTAGCCCCATGGAGACTCGGGGACACTGCGTGGAGCTGGAGTCACCCCAGCTCCGCGGAGGGAGCTGGCAGGTACTTATCCGCCCCAGCATCCGTCCCTGGTTGGAGCTGCACAGCTGCGACCCTCTGTACATCCGCCTTGCCCTGTGCAGGGGCTGGACATCTACAGCCAGGAACAAAAACCCACTGGACAGAGAGTCTTGGGTCATCAGGGTGAAGGGTGGAGGCCCTGCAGGAACTGCAGTGACCACTCCCCTCCCCTAACATGGGGCAGCCTGCCCTAGGCCCTTGGGAGTCTCAAAACTGATCCCCATAAAGCCCCAAATGCAGACACACCTTCTACCACTTCCCTGAGAAGGCAGACTGGGAACGGAGGCAATTCAGGTAAGAGCTGGTTGAGATGAGGTTTGGGGTCCAGGCGGGCTGCTCAGGCCCTTCTCTGGCTGCACTGATGGACAAGGATGCCCCTCACAAACGACCTCCTCATGCCTATACAAGCCTGAATGTCAGGCTCACCCGATTCATATCTTCCCAGGCTAATGTCCTGCAGAGTGGCAGCGGGGGCACTGGGGGTGGGGCATCTTTACTCTAGGGACAGAGTCAGAGGAGACTGAGTGCTTGGGAAGAGTTCTCAGAGTTACTATGATGACTCAACGAGGCGACGCTTCTAAAGTGCTTAGCTGCATAGGGTGCAAGTAATCATCCGAAAGTCATTTGTGGAAGAGATGAGTATGCTTTTAATTTTCATTTATTATGTTCATTTTTATTGGCTCTGTGGTTTGGACAAATTACCTAACCTCTCTGAACCTCAGTGTTTTTCAGCCATGTCACCCTTGGGGGGTCTTGGTGTGGATTAAGAGATGGTGTGTATTATATTTGGGCTTCCCTGATAGCTCAGTTGGTAAAGAATTCGCCTGCAATGCAGCAGACCCAGTTCGATTCCTGGGTCTGGAACATCTGCTGGAGAACAGATAGGCTACCCACTTCAGTATTCTTGGGCTTCCCTTGTAGCTCAGCTAGTAAAGACTCCGCCTGCAATGCAGGAGACCTGGGTTCGATCCCTGGGTTGGGAAGATCCCTTGAAGAAGGGAATGGCTACCCCAGTATTCTGGCCTGTGTAGTCCATGGGATTGCAGAGTCTGACACGACTGAGCAACTTTCACTTTCATTTATTATATCGGAGAAGGAAATGGCGTATCACTCCAGTATTCTTGCCTGGATAATCCCATGGACAGAGGAGCCTGGTGGGCTACAGTCCATGGGGTCACAAAGAGTCGGACACGACTGAAATGATTTAGCAGCAGCAGCATATGTTATATACAAGCATCCGGTGCATACACAGTAAGTCCTCAACAGAGGAAGAGGCAGATGTGACCTTATCCAGCCCCAAAGCTGGAGCCCGGCCCAGTCGTATTCTCCAGGTTCGTGACTGAGAGAAGAGTTCTGAGCCCTGACTTCCCATTTCCCTATTCATCCTTCCCCATCTCTGGTCCTTCTCTCCCTCACCCCTCATCTGTACCCTTTCCCTGCACTTGGACATTCCATCCATCATTCAGCTTTCTGCCCAGGTGCAGGCTGCTCCTGCTGTTATCAAAAGGCACTCAGGAGCCCACTGGCCGGCTCCTCCTCCCAGCCCTAGCTCCCTGCCCACCTGTTCCCAGCTCCTCCCAGACAGAAGGGAGACAGATATAATGAGTGAGGCTCCTCTGAGCATAATGATCAAGGAGAGGAGTTGTGTTCAGCCGATGGACAAACTAGAAAGGGAGCTCAGAGGGTGACGATGAGACGTTGGGGCTATGGATGATGGGTGGTTGGAGGCTGGTGACACTCAGCCTAGACCAGGAGGATGCTGAGCAGGGAGGACTTCCGCTTGGCCCCTCCCTCCTTGCTGAGTTTGGAAGGTTCTTGTGGATGAGGTACCGTGGAAGGGTGGGAAGGTGGGAGATGAGTTCAAGTCCTCTTTCTGCTCTGCTCTTCTGTGTGGCCTTGAGTGAGTCACTGGCCATGTGGCCATATCCACATCATGCCACCTTTTGTGTGCCAGGCCCTGGGACCCAGCAGGAAACCCCACAGATACACTCTCAACATCTTACAATCTCTGGGACACTTGGCTGTGAATTAGGTGGCTACACTCCCCCCACCCCCTGTATACCTGTAATGCGGGCAGTTTATGGGCTCTGATCCCAGCTGGGGGCATCGTCTGGGTGGTTTTCCTGAGGATGAAGAGGGGAAAGCCAGGGAAAGAGGGGCAAGGAGGGCAGAATGGTCCAGGCTGAGGGACCAGTTTGGAGGGAGAAAGCAAAGATGGAAGACAGGGGTGGGGAGTGGGAGGCTGGGCAGTCCCTGGGGGCATAGATGGCTGGGCTGGGCTTCTTATTTTATAAAATGACTTGTGAAATATTTTATTATAAATATATTACAAAATTATGAATAAAATAGATGGAGTAGTCACTGGACAGTTTTAAGCAGAACTATGTGACCTGGTCTGGCTTGGAAAGGGTGCTTGGGGGCTCTGGGTGGAGAATGGATTGGGGAGGGGGAGAGGAGGTCAGGAGAGTGGGTAGGAGGCCAGGCCGGGGTCCAGTGGCCAGAGAAGCTCCCAACAGCATCTCTCAGAGTCTCACTGAAAGTAGCTCGTATAGTAAAGGTCCCTGCTATAAAAACGCCAAACCTGAGTTACCAACAGCAACTGGAAGAATGGCCTCGTTGCAAGAGATGCCTAAGGTGCCGGTCAGAGGCTCCTCATGAGTGTGAGAATCAGGCCACGCGGCTCCATGGAGTCGTGTCCTGCCATGCCCGTGATCAGGCCTGGACCGAGGCAGTGGCTGCCAGGGCAACGGATATGAGCCAAACCAAGACCAATGCAGAAGCAGGAGGGACAGGAATGGTGGGGGTCAGTGTCACTTGTCATGACACCTCTGACCACACCATTCCTTCCTGCCCCTGCAGGGTACCCCCACCTTGTCCTGACCTTGTCCTGCTCAGGCTCCAAGCAAATCGTTTCCAAGACAGGCCCCTAGAGTCAAAGTCCTGTGTTCCCTAAGAGGGTCAAAAAGACAGGCTTGGCGGCTGCACCACGTGACACCCGGGGGGCATCGTGATGTGTGGGCGGTCGTCTGGGTGCAGAGTGAGAGGCGCTCAAGGCCACCCAGGCCAGCGGGCAGCGGCAGCTGTCATTGTTCCTGACCCAAGTGTCTTTCTCACGGAGCCCTGCACTGGTTTCTGTGGAGATGCTCCACTCCCTAGCCCCGCTCCTGCATTCCATATGGGTGATATATAGAGGGGCCCATCTTCATCAGCTCTGTCCTCAGGTTCCAAAATTGGGCCCTGTCAGACTTCACATAGAAACCTGGGTCCCCCAGTCCTGACTATTGTCATGAGCATGCCCTCATGCCTGCCCACTCATACACTCACACACTCCGGCTCACCCAGGCCCACTTCCAGCCACTTGACCTCAGCTGCTGCCTTCTCAGCCCCAGGCTGAGCCCCTGGTAAGGTGGCCTTTTGGAGCTTGCCACTGCTTTGGCGCAGTTCCTGGTTCTGGCCCCTTCTAGGCCTGGGCGTACTGCCTCTGTCCACTGCTACTATGGAAGGCAGCTCACCCATCACCTGTCCCTGACTCTCAGCCTGGATCCTGATGGGTGGCCTGCCTATGCCCAATCTTCAGTGAGAGCCCTGCCCAAGGCAACAATGCAGGGCCCAGGGTAAGGGTCAGCAGATGCCACTGGGTACCAGGTCTGGAGACCTGACACGGGCAAGAACATGGCTGCAGTTCCCACCCCAAGGCTGTTGCGGGGAAGAGCAGAGCCATTCTGCAGGACCACTGCCATGTCTGCTCACCCAGCTTCCTTCCCTTCTTCTGACTTCCACTGGGACCTCTCTCCTGATTCTTCTCCAGCCATAAGCTTTCTGTGTCCACAGGTGGGCCCCATCCAGGATGGGCCAGTCAGGGCCCCCATCCTTTGGGTTGTGATGATTGGTCCAAGGAGGGATCCAGGCTCTGGAGGGGGCTGCTGGTTTGGGGTCCTGACCCCACCACTTACTCACACTGAGATCTGAGGCAAACATGTATTGGGTTGGCCAAAAATTTTGCTTAGGTTTTTCCATAAGATGTCATAGAAGAAACCCAAATGAACTTTTTGACCAACTGAATAACTTTCCTGTGCCTCAGTTTCCTCACCTGTACAATGGCGAGAATAATGGTCCCCACTTAATTGTTGTACAGATAGAATCATGTAAACGGCTCAGAACAGAATAAGTGCTCAGTAAATACAAGCTGCTGGGATTAATAGGACTAAATTTAGGGCCTTCTGATGGAGTAATTGTAAAAGAGAAGCTCTTTTTTAACAACTGGTACATTGGAAGGACTGATGCTAAAGCTGAAACTCCAATACTTTGGCCACCTCATGCGACGAGTTGACTCACTGGAAAAGACTCTGATGCTGGGAAGGATTGGGGGTGGGAGGAGAAGGGGAGGACAGAGAATGAGATGGCTGGATGGCATCACCGACTCGATGGACACGAGTTTGAGTGAACTCCGGGAATTGGTGATAGACAGGGAGGCCTGGCGTGCTGTGATTCATGGGGTCACAAAGAGTTGGACATGACTGAGCGACTGAACTGAACTGAACTGACTGATTCTGAATCTACACCTTGAGCTACTGGAGGAATCTCACCATCAGGAGGGAGAGCCTGCCTGATAATAATTCAGCACAAAGAAAACCAGAGCTCAGAGGTGGGGGGGGACTTAATCCTGATGCAATCACTGGAGTTGCTTGATTCAGCTGTTCCTGAAAGTGTGCCCCTGAACTGTTCAGGAACATAACCAAGTCTTTGTTTTTTCTTCCTTTTTTGCTTGCATCACTTTGAGTTGGGTTTCTATCATTTGTAACCAAAAATGTCATAATGAACATCCATCTGTCCATCCATCCATCTGTCCATCCATCCACAAATCCTAGCTGTATAGATTTAGACACATCACTTTCCTCTCCAAGACTTAGTTTCTGCATCTGTAAAATGGGAATTTCATCAATTATTTGATGGATGGTTTCAGCAATGAATGGGCAAACCATGTACCAAAGGCAGAGGAGGGCCTCAGTAAATTTCCCTTCCATTTCATCTTTTCTGTCTATATCGTGCCCCACCCCCACCTGGAAAGTCAAAAGAGGATCCACACCCTACGAGACGTTGCTCCTTCAGCAGCAGAATCTGATTGGTACAGCCTTTATTGTTTCTCTGTCATTTTCCAGAAGATTGGTGTCATTAGAGGACCACAGGGAATGGGGGAGTAAAAAATAACATAAACAAACTGAACAGAAAGGCAGGAGGGCAGCGAGAGGGGCTGAGATTAGGTGTTCAGGGCAGAGAGAAGCAAGACCTGGGCAGTCAGAGCCTCTTAGCTTTCAGCCACCAGAGTGGAAAATTCTGCAAAAGAAAACGACAGAGGTGAGTCAGAGGGGGACCGTGGCCTGGGACGTTGGCCGGGACCTGACCACGGGGAGACCCCCCCCTCCCGCCAGCTCCACTGCATGGTGTTTTTTCTTGATTCTCAAATATGCTGCAGAAGAAAGAGCTGGAGTGATGGAGGGAGTGAGCACAGGGATGAATGAATGAATGAGTGAGTGAATGAAGTGAGATGGGAAATGATGCACCTACCATATTTTTTATGTCACGTCACCCACGAATTATTAGTAATACTAACTACAATAATAACAGCCATGATAGTTTTCTGAATGTTTATCACATACCAGTCAGTTTTCTAAGTGCTTTATATACAACATCTTATTTAACTGACAAAAATCCCATGATGTGCATTTTATCATTGTTCCCATTCTACAGAGAGGAAACAGAGGCTCAGAGTCCAGCAAGGTCTATGAGGTCACACAGCTAGGAAGAAGCACAGCCAGGCTTCAGATCTCTTTCTTAGTGCTTGGCTTTTAGCTCCTCTTCTGAGCTCTTTCTTAGCCCCTTGGTTTAACCCATGAGGCTCACCAGCAGAATACACAGAGTCCCAGGCCCTTGCTACAGAATATTTGACTCAGAAGGTCTGGGGAGGGATGAGTTATTTTATTTGTCAAAAGGTGATTCTGGTGAACAGCCAAGTTCAGAAACAACTGTGTGCTCCTCCTCCTCTGGGGGACCGAGCCAGGCCCTGGAGGGGACTGACCATGTGACTTCTGTACACAGCCCAGAGGGGTAAGCATGTCCTGGTGCTCAGAATGAGCTGGGCTCTGTCTCACATGCACGCATGCTAAATTGCTCCAGTCATGTTCAACTCTTTACAACCCCATGGACTGTAGCCCGCCAGACTCCTCTGGGATACTCCAGGCGAGAATATTGGAGTGGGTTGCCATGCCCTCTTCCAGGGGATCTTCCTGACCCAGGATCAAACCTGAATCTCTTATGTCTCCTGCACTGGCAGGTGGGTTCTTAACCACTAGCACCACCTGGGACGCCCCTGTCTCACGCAGCTCCTCATTTAATCATCACAAACACTAGGGAACTGGGAGTTATTATCCCCATTTTACAGAGAGGCAAACTGAGGACCAGAGAGCAGAAGTGACTTTTCAGTGACTCCAGGTAATAACTGGCTGAGGATTCAAGCTCTGGGATCCAGACCCCTCCATGTGGGCTTGCCTGCCAATCCACGGTGGTCACCCCCTTCCCCAGCAGTGTACATTGGCCCTGCTTTGCCTTAATATTAAGGATGTCAGAGAGAGACCAGTGTTGGCACCAGGGGGCAATCAGACATTTTTCTAGTGAATCCAACTCCATTAAAATGAACAAAGGATGGGGCAACCAGGTGAGGGGAGATGCAGGGGAGTCCGAGATGGTCCCTGCACCATAGGAGTTTCTGGAAGAAGATAATATCAGGAAGTGCTCTGTGCTTATGACCTTTTCTCTGAATCTCAAGTGTGCTGAGAGCATTCACACTCCAGGATCTTTGCACCTGCCATTCTCATTGCCTGGTACATTCTCCAGGTATGGCTGGCTCCTTCTCACTCACCTGGCCTCAGCTCAAATGTCACCTCTCAAGGGGCCTTCTCTGACCCCTCTGGTACAAGCAGTGACCCACCCCTACTGAGATCCTCTTTGCTATCACCATTTATTGATTAGCTTCACAGCACAAACCACTCTCGGAATACTTCTGAGTCTACTCTTGCTTATTCACTTGCTGTCTGCTTCTTGCATTGGACTGTAAGCCTGGAGCCCACTCAGGCTTTCTCTCCTCCATCCCACCTCTTGGCTCTGCATCTGACACCGAGGGGACCACATGTGTTTGTGAAAAGATGAGAGAGGCACAGATACTGTGTTCCTAGCAAGAAGTGGTTCCTTCTATTTAAGGCATCAACAAAACCCTCAGAGAAAAGGTGGCTTTTGATATAGGCATATAAGCAGATGCAGGATTCCCATAGGGGAAAGCAGAGGGAGGGGTCCAGTCTCAGAGGGCAGGAAGCAATGGTGTGTATTTGGGGAAGACTCAGTAATCATGCTGGGCTGGCCTCTTGCATGATAAGACAAGCTCAGCTAGAGAGGCCTGGGCCCCCAAATCTGGCTCTTCCCCTTGTGGGCTGTGTGACCTTAGACAAGGTTCTGAGCCTCTCTGAGCCCCACTAGCATCCTCTGTAAAAGACAGCTCTGCTTCTGACTCAGAGGCCATCAGAAGAGAAGTGCTGGTGCACAGGAGGATTCAGCCCCTTCTGGAAGCTTCTCTACCCTCCCCGCTCCACGTGTTCTCAACTGTGGGGTCCTTGTGTGCTGGTCAGTAGGGTTTCTGCTCAGCAGTCAGGTCTTCTGAGACCTTTATTTGGAAGATTTACTTTAGGAGAGTCTTCCCTGTTGTTTTTCTCTCCAAGAAACAAGAGAAGACAGAAGGAGTTGGCCACCCTCTCCAATATGTGTCTCTGAGATGCCATGTCCCCAGCCTGCCAGACACTGGGGGACCCTTAGGTAAGGCCCCGTCACCTCTGGAAATGCAGGTGTGATGTGGGGACAGCACAGCTGGGGACTGAGAACTCGACTTCGAGGCTCAGGCTGGCCCTGTTTGCTGGGCGTCCGCTCCCCAGTCTGGCCCTGGAGTGAAGGGAGAGGGCAGTAACAGTTCCCAGTGAGAGACAAACAAAAACTGAAAGTGAAGTGGCTTCAAAAAGTCCACAAGAGGTGTCTGGGGCTCCCCTGAGGTTCGTCCTGTCCTCCCCAGGCTTGGTATGAAACATACTGTGAAAACCTCCCAGGGTAATTTCTTCAATGCACATGGTTATGTAAAATGTTATCACTGGGGATGCTGGGCTATTGTTGGACCTACAAAGTTAGAAGGATTTAAAAGATCACCAAGTGAAAAAACAAAACCATCGAAACCAACACATATGCTATCATCATGGAAGTGACCTGCCATTGACCCTGCCAGGTGGAGGGCTCCTCAGCTTTTCGGGATTTGACCTGGGAAATGGACACCACCCCTCCTGTCCCCAGCTAGTCCCTGAGGCCAGGAAAGGCAGGTGGCCTGGAGGTGGGGGCCTGGAGATCAAATCAAGGTGAGAGAGGGGTAAAGAGTTCTCCTGCTTGTCCTGAAAACCCTCAGGGTGGCGGGCTAAGGGATCACAGTGAATGTCAGGAATGGAACCCATCATCAAACACTAAAAATTCCTCCCACAGTCTAGGCATCAAAGCGTCCGCTTTCTCACCAGGGGCTCCTCTGAACCTACAGCACCCCACCAAGGCAGGTGGTTCTTTTGAAATGCTTTTTTTTTTTGGCTGCACAATGAGACCTGTGGGATTTTAGTTCCCTGACCAGGGATTGAACCTGTGCCCCTGCATTGAAAGCACAGTGTCTTAACCACTGGACCACCAGGGAAGCCCCAAGATATCTTTTACCATTAGCACTTTGATTAATATTGCCCATTTTTCTAGAATTTAAAAATTCTTATTTTTATCACCTCCGTGGGAAGCATTTTTGCATTTATCATCTCATTAATTTCTTACTTCCTCCATGAGAGAGAGGCTTTTGTCTACATGTTATAGGTGGGGAAACTGAGACCGCAGTCCAGTTGCATGACCAAGATTGCACAGAGGACATGATTCAAACTTCCCTCTTCACCCTGGAGGTTTCCGACCTACTTTGACCTGGGTCTAGAGTGACGCAGGCACCAGCTCAAATATAGCCACCCCATGACTGTCATATTAGCCGTTTTTTATTTACTTCATGGTAGTTATCACTCTCTGAAATGATCTTACTTATGTAATTGCTTATTTCTTGCAGTCTTCCCCTACCACAGTGTAAACCCCCAGGGGTCAGGGGGCGCTGTCTCTCTTGCTCACAACTCTCCTAGCAACAGAACAGACCTGGCCCCCCGCAGATGCCTGTAAGCGAATGCCAAATGGGTGGACAGACGGATGAATGGATGGCATGTCATGAGTCCTCCTTAGGTGTTCAACAGGTACTGACTTTCTGCATATAATTCTCACGACGGCCCCGGGAGGCGAGTGGGATGATTCCCATTTTATGGATGGGGAAGTGGAGGCCTGGAGAGGTCAAGTGTCAAGGTCATGCAGCACAGAAGGGACAGGAGCAGGGATTTGGCTGTGGTCTCAGGAACACCCCCTACATGAAGGTAGAGAGGCTGCTCCTGAGAAGGCTAGTATCTCACATCGGATGGAAGCATGAAATCTCTCTAGCTTCAACCTGCCATTTGATCTGAAAAACTGGCTGGAGCCCGCATAGCCTGTCCTTGGGCACTGAGTTTCTCTGTTCTGGGATAAAGGAGACATGAGTCTGTCCACCATCACCCGCTCATGGGGTAATTGTCAAGAGGGGTAATTGGTCCTTTCCATTTCCTGACCTCCATCTACGCCACCCCCAACCTTCACCCTAGAAATTACAGGTTCTTGACTGCTCCTCAGCAAAGAGCCTGACTATCACCTTCACATCAGATGGCATTTGAAGTGGTCAGCGTGAAGGGGACCAGGGGACACCAACCACGGGACCCTCCAGCAGTAGAATGTCTGACATTTTGGAGCCTGACTATGGAGATGTTTTTGACCCGTGAGGTTTTCAAAAGCCTCTAAAAACTGACTTCTGGGATCCCCCATGAAGCAGTCAGGGTGTCACAAGAGCGCATGCCCTGGCTTTTTGCGAAAAACACAGGATTCTAATTTTGTCCTCCCAGAACCGGCAGCAGGCACTTGGGAGACAAATCGAGGTCAGGGGTCGCCTCTGCTGTTCCTTTTGTACCTCTCTCAGGGCAGAGGTCTCAGGAACCAGTCAATTAACCAATAGCCCTCCCATCAAAATGTCTCCTCTAAAACGCCTGGGTCTCTCCTGAGAGAAAAACAAACAAGCAAACCTACAAAGACTCTGTAAAGTCCAGGTCAAGTGATTTGGCAGTAGGAGGCTGGCATGGGGGATGGACATCAGAGGATGGGGGTCTGCTCTTGGTTCTGCCTTCACTCATGTCCCTGGACAGGATACCTCACCCTGCCAGGTCTGGGTTTTCTTATTTGTGCAGCCTTGGGTCTAGAAGACATCTTTCCAGCTCCCCTCTGGAGTGTGGAGCCCAGGAGCTGGGAGCCAGCCCTCAACTCCCATTTCTTGCTTCTGTGAGCTGGGACTAGGGGCTTCACCTCACTGTGCCTTGGCTTCCTCATCTGTAAAGTGCGGCTCCTTGGGCTGTTCAGAGGAAGCGGCTCTAAAGCTCTTATCACTGGCTTGATCTGTAGCTAGCACGCAGCATCTGGTAGCTGTTCCTATCAAGATGCTTCTGTAGCTCCAGGACTTCCCTGGTAGTCCAGTGGTTAAGACTCCAGGTTTCCAATGCAGGGGGTGCCGGTTCGATCCCTGGTTGGGGGACAAAGATCCCACATACCCCGAGGGGGAAAAAAAGGACGCTTCTATGGCTCCAGCTACTTTAAAACCAAGCCCATGAAATGCCTGGCTGCTGCCCGGCAAGGGGGTGTGGGGGGGCGGGTGACACCACAGATGGCCCCATCACCTTTATTTCTTGCCCCACCGCCATTTCCTGTCCTGTCTGGCACCTGCTGACAACCTTCCAACAATCCTGAAAGCTGGGTCTGAATCTTGTTCCTTCACATCCTGGCTGGGCTGGGTGGCCTTAGGTCACTACCTTACCTCTCTGAGCCTCAGTTTTCTCATCTGTATAATGGGTATGGTAACATCAACTTGCACAGCTCTTGGGAAGACCCGATGAGAAAACACTGATAGATGCCTGGCAAATAGGAGATGGTATATAAACGTTAGTTCCTTGGATCTCCTTAGCACCGCTGGGACAGGCTGGGGCTTTGAAATAACAACCGTAATCACAAAAATCCTGGGACTAAGACAGGAAGATGGAAACAGACGGAAGACACAGGAAGCCCAAAGAGCAAATCACTGATGTGATACATGTTTCTGACATTGTCTATCCCATCTGAGTTAGGGTCCCATCCCTCATATGCCGGTCCACAGACACTCATTTTCTGCCCCTCAATTTCCACATCTGTAAAATGGGGACACTGAGAGTATCTCTTTGTAGGGTGACAGTGAGGACTACACGAGGTACAGTGGTTCTTGGGCAGGGGGGACATCCAGAGCCCTTCCTCCCAGAGGAATTCAGGTACATCCCTACCTTTGCCAAGGAAACCTCACCTGCGGCCCCAGGGGGCCACCTGGCTGGCATCCTCATCATCTGATCAGGAAGAGAGGAAAGGTGGGGGTGAGCAGAGGAGGGAGCAGGCAATGGGTCAGAGGATGGGCGGGTTCAGTCCTCTCCTCTCCCTTCTGAAACTGAAATTAGCCTAATTAGGTCTGTCCCAGGTCCCTGCGCTGTGGGGGTTGGACAAAATTAGAAGCTATTGACAGGTGAGCGGAGCACCCGCTGATAGCCTGAGGGGAAAGTGAGCCGAACTTTGAGTCAGCGCCTGGAAGACGCTTTCCTCCCCTCTGTCGTGATGAGCAGGATGAAGGCAGGCCTCTGGTTTATCACCTCGCCTCTAAATAGCTCCTGGGCTGGGTTTCTTATAAATCGGTATTGCAAACAAGGATCATTTTCCCACCCCAGAGGACGGGGAGGCTGGGTAATTCGAGGTCAAGGCAGAAGGCAGTGAAGAGTCGGTGAACAGTGCTGGGGGCACCCTCTGAGCCAGGCACCACCCTAGGAGCCACTTCATCCTCACCAGCTTTCTTATCCCCATTTTACTTACAGGGAAACTGAGGCCGAGCGTCACTCAGCCAGGAAGATTATAACTCAGGCCTGGCTCATGCAGGATGCGTCTCTTTCTCAGAGGTTGGAATGGAAAGGCCCTGGGTTCTGAATTAAGCTGTAACCTCCAGGGCCAGAAGAGGGGACATCTTTCTTTCTCCCCTCACTGCTGTTCCTTTTGGCAGGAGGGCAGTTATATAAGAAGTGCTGCCTGCCCTCCCTTGGCTAAATCTTATCTAGTGCAGCATAAGGCTGGGAGTTAGGGAGAGTCCACACGGGAATAAAAGCAAGCATCTTGCTAAGCACTGAAACCATTTATAACTCGAATGTCCCAGCTCAGCCTGGTATAGGGAGTGGCAGAGTCAGGACACCCAGGTTCCATTCGGCCAAGGGCTTGCTGTGTGACTTTGACACTTCACATCTGCGGGGCCTGTTTTCACATCTCTCACTGGGGATCACAGACTTTGTCCCCTAGACTGTATTGAGCCCGGATGAGGAGGCAATGAAATAGGACAAAACACTGCACGCCTTGGGGCTCTGCCATCAAGGCTGCCGACTGGCCCTGGTGTGCACCTCCTGCCTGCCTTGGAAATCAAAGCCCATAGGGGCTGGAGGGCTGGAATTACAGGAAGGCGGGCGGGACTCTCCTTTTGTCCTTCTCACTTTCTTCCCGTCTTAGACTCGGTTTCATTTCCTTTGAGGGTGGGTATTCCACTATTTCCAAAGGATTTTGAGGTAGCTTATAAGAGATGCAGGTTTGATCCCTGGGTTGGGAAGATCTTCTGGAGGAGGGAATGGTGACCCACTCCAGTATTCTTGCCTGGAGAATTCCATGGACACAGGAGCCTGGTGGGCTACAGTCCATAGGGTCACACAGAGGCAGACAGGACTGAAGCGACTTAGCACTCACAAGAAAAAGCCCATGAAACAAGAGGAAAAGAATCATTTCCAGAGTACTCACTTAACTCTCGCAACATTTTTGAAAGTGGTTATTTTTATCCCCACTTTAGGATGAAGACATGGATGCCCAGAGAGGGGAGAAGGTTCGACTCTTCACACTGCTGGTAACTCACACTCTAAAGTTGTGTTTTCTGCCTTGGGGCGGGAAGAGACAGGGACGACAGAGAATGAGATGGCTGGATGGCATCACCGACTCGATGGACATGAGTCTGAGTGAACTCCGGGAGCTGGTGATGGACAGGGAGGCCTGGCATGCTGTGATTCATGGGGTCGCAAAGAGTCAGACACGACTGAGCGACTGAACTGAACTCAGGGGTTTCAGCTTGAGGGCTTCCTCCTTCCCTCTTGCCTCCCACATTAAATAGGCTACTTAAGGATAAAAGAGAATAACTTTTGCCAGGAGGAAGCAGAAAAGGCAAATGCCTTCAGGCACATGGAACCAACTGCAAGGGTCAGGCAATTGTGACTAAATTTTTCAGCCATGGAAGCAAAAAACAAACCATGGGCTCTTGAGTTGGACCATGCCTGAAACTGCCACTGGGATCAGGTTTCAGGAAACTAACTAGGGTTGCTGTGTGTGGGTGTATGCACATGGGGTATGCAGTTCCTGTTTACAGTGTGGGGCGGAGGAGTGCTGGTTAGAGAGTGTGGAGGCTTGCAGCAGGTCCCCAGTCCTGAATAGCTGTGTGATCCTGGGTAAGCCACCCACTTCCCTGGGCCTTTTTTTTTTTTTGTACTGCCTTCCCTTCCCTGTCTGTACAGTGAGGGCACATCTTGGGATGCTGTTGTGAAGCCTGAAGGAAGTGCCCATGAATGGTGCCGACTCTTCTCATCAGCCTGCCCGTCCATGAGGGCAGGGATTGGGTACAGAGAACCTAAACTGTGGACATATGCAGGGTGGCAGAGGGTCCTGCTGGGATTTCTGAGTCTCAGTTTTGACTCTGCTCTTGAGTGAGCCTGGGCATGCTCCTTAACCGCTGAGTGCCTCAGTTTCCTCATCCGTAAACTGGAAGAGTGATGGCATCTACTTTCTAGGATGATCATAAGGCAGTGGTACTCAAAGTGTGGTGCCCGGACCATGAACACCCCATGGGAACTCAGTAGAAATGCAAACACTTGGGCTCTACCCTTGACCTAAGGAAGCAGAAACCCTGAGGCTGGGGCCCAGCCATCTGTGTTGTGGGCTGGATGCTGCTGGAGACCCACGGTGGGGAAGACAAGTACTTGAGAAGGAACTGACACTTCCTGGTCTTTCCTGTTACTGATGCTTGGGTTTGGGGTCACCTTCCACCTTCTGCTCAGCTTCTCCTTCCTTTTCTACTTTAACTCTCCCCTTTACCAGCTCTGCACCAGGCTTTCAAAGGTGGCTGTTGAGAATCAATTGACCACATCTATAAAAGTCTTTGAGCTTCCAGGAAGTAAGGAAGCTTCCTTGACTTTACTTTCCCATCTCTTTCCCTGAGAGACAGGAAAGCAAAGGGTTATAATGAGAACTTTGTCTTTCTACCCCCTCTCATCAGTCTGGGATCCTTAAGGACCTGGTAAGGAGATCCAACCAGTCCATTCTAGAGGAGATCAATCCTGGATGTTCATTGGAGGGACTGATGCTAAAGCTGAAGCTGCAATACTTCGGCCACCTCATGCGACGAGTTGACTCACTGGAAAAGACTCTGATGCTGGGAAAGGTTGGGGGCGGGAGGAGAAGGGGATGACAGAGAATGAGATGGCTGGATGGCATCATCGACTCTGTGGACATGAGTTTGAGTGTACTCCGGGAGTTGGTGATGGACAGGGAGGCCTGGCGTGCTGTGATTCATGGGGTCGCGGAGAGTCGGACACGACTGAGCGACTGAACTGAACTGAACTGAACTGAAATATCACTCACCTTCAGAAGGGCAAGCAGCTAGAGATGGAGGCAGTACCCCTGGTTCTGGAAGCCCCAAGCACCTGCTACATGCAAGCCTGCAGCCAAAATGGGAACTTGTCCACCCTTGGCCTGAGGACCGCTCCATACTTCCTCATCATTGTATCCCCCGGCTGGACACATATTCATTCATTTCATTCGTTCATTGAACTTTTCTTTTGCCCCTACTATGTGCTCTGTTCTAGGTGTTGGCGTCAGAGTTGAACCAAACATAGTTCCTGCTTTTGTGGAGCTGACATCCATCCCAGAGGAAGAGAGAAGCAATAAGTCAATAAATAAAGTCATCTTTGGTAGATGGCTTTTGACTTGGAATGAATGAATGAACCAAGCAGGCAGCACAGAGCACTTGCTTTGGATTCAGACAGAGCTGAACTCAGATCTTGACCTTGTCTCTTCCTAGGCAAACCCTTAGCCTCTCTGAGACTCAGTGTCCTCATCTGTAAAATGGAGATAGGAGTAGTATCCTCAAAGAAGCTGGGGAGATGAAATGAGTGAAATGCTAAGCACAGTGTGTGGCACACAGGGGGCTCCTGGAGTTAGATGTCACTGCTGTCCTTACTCAAAGTCACACAGCTGAGCTAGCTGCCAACCTGGCCCTCTGTGTAGGGGTGTATGCACTGGGGCACCTGGGGAGTCCCAGGGGTTGAAGAGACCCCAGGATTGGCCAGTCATCTGACTGCTGATGTTAAGAGCAGGCACCTGAGGGACAGGGACAAGTTCCATGAATTGTCCCAAGTCCCACCGGGAGCTGAAGGCGTCCTCCAGCTGGTGGACAGGGCTTAGATTCTTTGGCCTTGAGAGGGAGTAGGCAGCAAAGCAAAGGGCCTAAAATAGAAAATTTCTTTCTCCCATCCCGCTGCTTACTGGGCTCCACCACACCCATCCTTCCTGTTGCCCTCCAGAAACGGTGTGGTGCACGGGGCAGAAGCGGGGATGCGTGTCTTCATCCTCTCATCTCCAGAGCGCCAGGTGTGGCCCCCCACCTCAGGGTGACCTGTTCCTGTTGCCCATTTCATCTCCCGCCCCTCCCTTCTGTTCTGCCCTGACTCCCATACTTTCACCAGGTTGGCCTGAGCCTGGACTGTGCAGGCAGACAGACCCGGGTTTGGCCCCAATGTCACCTTGGGCCCTGGAGCCGCTCTTCCTGCATCTGCATCTGTGTCCTCTGTCATCCCGAGGTCACATGAGGTGACTGTGTGAGCAGAGTCCAGCTTCGGACCGGACACACATCGCTCACCCTGGTAATCATTCTCTCTTGCCTCCCACCCTCAGCAAATCAACTTCTAGTCCCTTTCTAAACATGCCCTAAACCTCCCAACCTTAGTGCCTTTGCTGACTGATACCCAGGCCTCTCCTGGACCTCCCTCCACTTGCTCCTCGACCTGTGGCAGACCTGCCCTGGTCTCTAGTCTGCACCAGTGCCCGCTGTCTCTCTCTTGCAGAGCTCGTCTGCACCTCCCGGCCTCCGCCTGGTATTTGCCCTGTGTTTGTGTCTGTATCATGGAGCGCCAAGCATTGGGCAGATAGAATAGCAGTAGCATTACAGCCGCTGTTTCCTGAGCACCTACTGTGCTCTGCCTTCCACACTGCCATAGAATCCTCACAAAATCCCAGTGAGTTACGTGTTGTCATGCCCAGTCTGTAGATGAGGAAATCGGGGCTCAGAGCTGCCCAGCCAGGAAGTCGTGGGTCTAATTCCTCTTTGTCTCCCCCACTGCCTGGCACTGTAGATATTTGCTACTCAGTAAATATCTGTTTGGTCTGATGGAAGAGTTGAATTAAGGCTTTAAGATCTGAGTTGGGCAGGGGAGGAGGGAGGGAGAAAGGGAGGGAGAGAAGGAGGGAGAGGTCAGGATCTGGCCTGGTCTTTTTTCATTGTGTAGGTTGTTTGTGGGCAGCCAGCCATGAAGACCCTGCCTAGGGCTTCTGAGCTATAGCGTATTGGCTGCAAATAAAAATGGGAAGGAGGTCCAAAGACCTGGCTTGGGGTCATGGCAGGAACCAGGTTCTGGGTGGAACTGTCTGATAAGTGAGCCGGTGAGGATGGGGGTGTGGAGAGATGTGCCATTCACTGCAATCACCTGAACCAGCCACCCATTTCCCTCCAGCACCCTCTGCTCCGGTTCCTTTAAAACCACCTCCCTCCTTCACATCCCCAGGAAGGGCAGCTGTCAACGGGAGGCCAGGCGACTCATTGCTTCTGACCTTGTTAGACTTGCTCCATTCTCATTTCTGGCATAAAACTTTAATAAACTATGTCCATGTTCAGAGTCCTTGTACCTTTCCCAAGGCAATTTTGTGTCTCTAGCCACTTAATTTTTACAATGAGCCCAGGTAGGTCTTAGGATAAAACTGTGAACTCCATTTGTCAGATGCAGGAACCTAGGTGTGGAGAGGAGATGGTCAAGGTCACAGCTGGTGAAGAGCAGAGAGCAAGCAGAGCATAGGGGGCTAGATTTTGTATTCAAGCAACAAATGTGTATTAAGTGTGGGCTGGGTGTGGGCTAGATACTGAGTATAAAAGGATGAATACAACCTAGCTGCTATTAAAAAAAATTGACCAGGCATGTATACAGCACTTCTCTGTGCCACTGTTCTATACACATCACTCATTAACACAGGTAATCCTCTGACAATCCAATGAGATAGGAAGCGTCATTATCCTTAGTTCAGAGATGAGAAAACTGAGCCCCAAGAAGTTACTTGAATTGCCCCAAATCACACAACGAGAAAGTGGCGGGGCTGGGATTTGAACCCAGGCAGCATGGGCCCAGAGCCTAAGCATTTAATACAGTTTTCTTTTAAGCTGGCAGAAGGGACCATCATTAGGATTGGCACAGATGTGGTGGAGCATGTTGGAAAGAGCTGCTGCTGCTGCTGCTGCTAAGTCGCTTCAGTCGTGTCCGACTCTGTGCGACCCCATAGACGGCAGCCGACCAGGCTCCGCCGTCCCTGGGATTCTCCAGGCAAGAACACTAGAGTGGGTTGCCATTTCCGCTACCTGGTTCTAAATCCTCACTCCCCACTTATGTCCTACCTCACCAAACAAGTCAAGCACCTTCAACCTCAGTTTGCCCATTTGCAAATGGGAGATGATTCTTAAGGATGTTGTGATGCTACAAAAGATAAAGATGCTGGGATGTGAATGCTGGATACATCGGAAAGGAGAAGGGCATGGGATGGTGGACAACCAACCCCTTGCCTGTCCTGAAAACAAAGCTCGAAAAGCAAGGTCACACTGGATATTTCTTTTCCTAATTCCCAGCTGATCCCTGGCTGGTTGTTTTTTTTTCCCCCTCTGGCTCTCCTACAGTGCTGGAATGGTATAGTTGGGTGAAGCCAAAACAGGTTTTGAAACTTGAAGTTACAGGACACCCAATACAAGATGATGAGAAGGAGAGGAGATAAAGAATTTCCATCCCTGGAATCTGAGAATGTGAGAGCCAGTAGGGTCCTTGGGGGATCAGTTGGCCTCATCTCCTTGGGTTACAGATGGGAGACTGAGGCCGAGAGTAGGAGAGAGACTGCCCAAGGTCACAGAGCCCATTTGGGCAGAGCTGCAACCAGAACCCAAGCAGAAGTGCAGACAAAGTTCAGAAAATATCCCCAATTCTCCTGGATTCTTTACACAGCAGAGAGAGAGAGAGAGAAAGAAAAAAAGGATCTATTCCTTGGGGGTTGTTCAAATCTAGAAAAAATAGCAATTTTTTCTTTGCCTGGCTTACACGACAGAGCTCTTAGACCTAATGGATTGCCATTTTTCTTCTAATCTTGGGGACTGCAGGACTCCCCTGCTCCCCTTCTTGTGACGGAGGGACATAGCTCTGAGTTTTTGGCATCCAAACATTTCAAGATCCACGATGTGCCCAGGTCACGGGTACTCACCATCAGCCCCAATCTTGCCATCTCCATCTTTGTCTCCAGCAGCCAGCAGTATCTTGGTTTCTTTAACAGACAGGTCTCTGGCATCTGGGGAGAAGCCTTTCAGAATGAATCTGGAGAAGGAAAGGGAGAAAAAGGGGAGGGAATCAGGTGAGGGTCACCTTGTGGATGGTGGGCTGGTGTCCGCACAGGGGAAGCAGGTGGCTCGAAGAGGCGGATGAGCAGGGAACATGCGTGCCATTGTGCTGGGCCAGGCAGCCCCACCATGGCTGTGCTTCACAGATGGGTGTGCAGAGAAGGACAGGCTGTCCTCAGCAAGGGGTTGCCCTCACTTCCGCTAGGGCACCTGCATTTGTTTATTTATTCAGTCAACAAAACAAATACCATGGTATCTTCTCTGTGCCAGGGCTGTGCTAGAAATGGGGGCATAAAGTTGGTCTTTGGAAGCCAAGTTAAAAAACAGGGAGGAAGTCAAGTATTCCAAGAGGGGCCACACAGTGTGATGGATGCAATGGTGGGAAGTGGAAAGTGGTGCTTGAATGGTGCATCCATCCCACTGAGGGGGAGGGAAGAGTCAGGGGAGGCTTCCTGGAGAAAGTGATGCCTGGAGGATAAATAGAAGTCAGCCTCTGCATGTGCGTGCGCGTGCATGGGAAGGTAGAGGTGCAGGATGTGGACAAAGGGTGCCCTTGTGAGATGGTTTAGGGGAAAGACAGGAGGGATGGGGAAGTCTCTACTTGAAAGTCCGCTCTCCACACCCTCCCCCTACTCTTCCTGAAAAGATTTGTGGCAGTCTTGGCCAGAGAGTTACATAAAGCACAGCTGGATTGGCAGACGTGGGCCAGGTGGCCAAGAGGGTTATGGTGGGAGGATTTTTGCTGATGTCATTTTGCCTTTTCCTAGTCATAACCTTCTCTGCCTTGCTCCCAGGACTCTTGACCCCTCAAAGCTGGTTCTGCACCCCATGACATGCCCAGAAACTGTTCTAACCATTCTAGTACAGAAGGACAGGGGTCTGTGGGATGGCAGAAAGTGGCTTTTAGAGGAATGAAAATCAATGAAATACTCCAGGGAGCACTCTCTGTCTTGGCTATGGTGTTAGGCAATGAGAAAAAGTGCCTCTCAGTTTGTATTAAATTATTAAGTAGCATCATTCCATTAGCAATATTAAGTGGCTATAATTTAACCTAGTTAGTTGCACTTTCTGCAGAGGATTTTATTCTTCCAGAAGCAACAGCGGATGGTTCTTTTCTGTGAAGGGTGCAGAGAGCAGGGCAGACAGACAGGAGCTTGGAAGCAAGCATCCCAACCCCCACCCTGCTCCCTCCCCCCCGAACCGCAGCCGGTCGGTCCCTGCAGGCCTCAGTTTACCCCAGCTCCTCCTCCTCAATGAAGCCGCTCTTGTCTTTATCCAGGATATGGAATACCTTCTTCACGTCTTCCGGGCTCTTTTTCTTCAGGCCAACCATCTGGAAGAACATTTTGTGGTCGAAGGAGTCGACAGCTGTTGGGAGATGGAGAGGAGGGTGTTAAAATGAGGACAGAGAAGGTCCTGGGAAAAGGTGGGAGAATGGGGGTGTCACAGCTAGGCCAGTCCTGGGGGATGGAGGAGATACACCTCCGTGGCAGGGCTGAGGGAGTCCAGGCCAGGCGAGGGGGCTTGGACCAAGGTCACACAGCCAGGGGCAGCAGAGGGGAGCTTGCACCCGGATCTCCCTGGCTCCCCAACTCCCTCTACCTTCCACTGTACCCTTTGCTAATGGTAGGGGTAGCATTTGAAGGCTGAGAGGTTTCCATGAAGACTTTTGGGTGGTGGCTGAGTGGGGGTGGGCATGGGAATTGGAGGAAGAGTGAATATGATGTGTGTCTGTTGTTGGGGAGGAGGGTCGACCTTTTTCTTGGCCATGGACTGTGTGGCCAGAAAATCAACACGGAGAGGACAAGTTTCTCTCAAGGTCACATAGTAGGAGGAGGAGGGGGAGGACACAGGAGTCCTGGCTTTGCTGCAGAAATCCATTCCGGTGGGAGTGGGGGCGGGTGCTGGAAGTCTCCCCAAGAATTCCCAGTTAGGTTTCCTCTCAGAGGGACAGGATGGGTCAAGGAGAAGTGGGTGGGCTCTGGGAGGGAGGCTTCATGCCCAGGGGATGGAGTGCCAAGTAGAAAGGAAGGGAGCCCCCCTTCAATATTCTGTACCCTGAGCTCCTTTTTAAGGACAACCTGGGAAAGTAAACGACCTTAGACCAAGTAACATGTGTGTCGGGGGTGGTGGGGTGGTGTAGGGGCAATCCTATGGAGAGTCAAGGTATCCTCCCTGGGCTGGAGGGGGGGAAAGTTGCTCTGTCCACCTCAGACACTAGATGGAGGGGGATGGGGACACCACCTGGAGGTGACCCCCCGTGCTCATCCCCCTTCTGCCCTGCGAAGTGACCTTGGGCAAGTTTCTAACCCTCTGCCTCCCTCAGTTTCCCCATCTGGGGGACAGGAGGGAGGAGGAACTTAAGTAGCTAAGCATTCAAGTCCAGGGCAGCTCAGAGACATGAGTCTGCCCGTTCCCCTCTCTCCGTGCCTGAGGAGGCTGGAAGTTGCAAGTGCGGAGGATGCTCTGCGCGCAGCGCTGAGCAAAGCAGAGCGCCAGCTTGGGGAAGGTCATCTCGCTCCCTCGCAGATCCGTTGAGCGGGGTGGGCCGTGAGCCCCAGAGAAGGGGCTTGGACATTCAGGAAACCAGCAAGGAGTAGCTGGGCGAAAAGAGCCCTCTCCGGAAAGGGGAGAGAAGCTTGCGCACCTATGGCCCCTCCAAGTGCCTTGATAAGACCCGAGCGCTCACGAGGACCCAGAGGTCCCGCTTTCCACCCGGGTCTTCGCCCTTGGTTCGGGACCAACCTCGCAGCGCGGTTACCCAGCCTTTGGCGCCCAAGAGTTTCGGTTGTCCGGCAGGGCGCCCGGCCTCCTAGCCCGCTGCCTGAGCCAGGTCCCGCCGGGGCCAAGTTCGGGTAGTGCCGTGGACCCTCCTCCACGCTCCGCTAGCGCCCGGCGGAAGGCGTGAGCATAGGAGCGCCGGGGAAGACTGGCCAGCCGCGGGACCCACGGGGGTGCAGGGACCAGGGAGATGGATGAGGGGAGAGGGATGCGGAGGGGAGCGCGCTGCTCACCGGTAAAGGCCCCCACTGCCTTCTTGATGTCCTCAGCGTGGAGCAAGTCTGTCATCGACATCCTGCAACTGTTTGAGCGGGCAGAGCAAGTGCGAAAAGATTAAAAAGTGCTTTTCTCATCATTTCTGCTCATATGACCTGCGCTGCAGTGCCGCGCGCCGGGCGCACGCCCGCCGGCCTGGCGCAGAGCCAGGGGGCGCGGGGCTCGGCGCGCGGCCACGGCGGCTCAGTCCAGCCGCGCCGCCGAGCTGTTAGGGCCGGGCGAGCGGGCGGGCGCACGGTCCGGCCCCCGCCCCCGCCCCGCCCTGCTGGGGGTCCTTGGGACCCCAGCGGCTGCAGCCAGGACTCCAGGGGAAGGGGCAACCTCTGGAATTTAAAGGGCGCCCGCGTCCCCAGTTGAAGGGTTTTCCTGCCGTCAAGGGCAAGCAGGAAGCGCAGGCCTGGTGCGACGCAGGGTCTGGGATCCGCGCACCTCAGAGGATGTCCGGCCTCTTCGGGGAGTATACTGGACCGACAGGGGCCAGGTCTACACCCTCGTGGGCCCCTTGGCCCTACTCCCATTCTCTCTCCACTCCTACCTCTGCCTCCGCTGTCTGTCCTGGATGCAAATTTATGCTGCAAAATCTGAGCGCTGAGGTCTGGAAACCTGACCCACCGGGAGGTGGTGGCAGGGATAGGCTGGTGCTGCTAGGGCCCTCCGCGGGTGCCCCATCCCACATCTGGTCAGGAACTCGGAATACAGAAACCGATTTTTTTTTTTTTCCATAATCTGACTTTTCAAAGAACCCTTCTTGGATCCCCACTAACTACTTGCTTTCCTGGTCTCCTGAACCAAAGTATCATGTGGGTCTGGACTCCTCCTGCCCCTATAAACCGTATGGGGGAGGGGAGGGTGGCAGAAGGTACTTGCCCTCTGTGCACTTTCAAGGCCCACGCTTGGGGAGCTGGTGCCACCCTCAGACCACACTTCCGAGGCAACCAAAGCAGGTTTTATGGCCCCAACTTCATCTCTGGGATGACAATACCTGATCTTTATGCAGCCAGAGACCGGTTGCTGTCTTTCCCACGGTTCCCCGAGGGTTCAGGCTGCAACCAGCTGTCTCTAAAGTGTGCAGAGCACTGGACAAGGAGTCAGGAGCCCTGGGTTCAAGATCTGGGGCTGCAGTAAGTCCCTGTGTCACCTTGGGTTGTGACCTTCCCCGTCCCTGGGCCTCAGTCTCCCTCCACTTTGTTGATGGTATGTGGGTGGTCCTTCGTGGTGGATTCTCAACACTCTGACTTCAGGTATGGGCGGTGGGCGGGGCTGAGATAGTGTTCCTTGGAGGAGCTAGGGAGAGCTGCCCTGCTACCCTGTAGCTCAGGTTCCCTGGCACTCACTGTCAACACTGTCTCCCTCAGCTTGGTGTTGGACGGCTGCCCTTCCTGGGAAACTTAGGATGCTGCTGGCTCCAGTGGGCCCCCTTCTCTGTGAGTCAGCTCCTTCAGGGGACAGCCCGCCAGTTGGTCTCCAAGGCACGGAGGCTTCAGCTCCTGTCCTAATCTCTCACCGTGTGAGGTCATCCCTGGACCCCTCAGCTGCCCCTGTTGCTTCTGCCCTGACTGGCCTTTTAACTTGGAGATGCTGGGCTTCTCAAGCCCCAGGCTCAGCTCATTTCAGGGACCTTGTTGGCAAATCTGCTTCCCCAGCTGAGGGATCCTTATGCTATACTAGTGGGGAAACTGAGGCCAGAGAGAGTCAGCGAGTGGCATAAAAACACACAGCAAGGCAGTGGCTCAGAGGGATCCACCCCCGGCTCTACTAACATCAAGTCCAGTGATCCACAGCATGGGGCTCCACCAGTGCCCAGGACCGTACCAATCAGGTCCCATGTGTCTCAGCCTCAGATTGGCTTCCACGAAGTCCCCGAACACTGACCCCTGTGGCAGAGGCTGGACTTCAACAGCCCCATCCTTCCCCCCTGCTTCTTCCATCTCTCGCTGCTGCAGAAGCTTCCCATTAACTCGATGCCATAGACCACCCAGTCAGAGCATCAGATGATGCCATTAGGTCAGCCCGTTGGCCCTCCATATCCCTTCCTCCTGTGTCCTCTGCCCAGGCAGGGGCCGCCTCACCTGAGTCCACAGATGTCTTACTCCACCCTTCTTGTTCTGTAGGTGGGCTTAGCCAGCGGGAGGGATTTGCCTCAGGTCACACCACGAGTTAGGATGGAGACCCCAGGAATTGTACTCTCAGCCCTGAACTCCATGGCTGCCCACCTCTCAGCCTGTGTCACCAGCCCAGCCTGTGTCTCTGGGGGGAAGGGGACGTTTGGCCGTCCCTCGCCTCCTCCCCTCCATCCTTGCCAGCCCCTGTGGCTGCCACTCACCTCAGGTGGGGGGTGGAGGGCTGGACCCTGGACCAAAAGGTTGGGCCGGTGGGAGGTCCTGTCAGGAACTGAGCCTGGTGGGAGGATGGCCACCTATATAGGCTTCTGCTCTGGCTATTTTGGGAGGTGGCTCTCCCCTCTGTTCCCAGCCCCCTCCCCTTCCGGTGTCAGGTACTTCCCAACCATGGTGCTGGGTGTCTATATCACATTCACCCTCCCTGGGCCCCTCGAGCCAGGCCTATTAATAACCCCTAGTCCCTGCCTCCCTCCAGCACCCAAAGCTGAGGCTCAAGCAGGGCTCTCCTCGTCCACGAAGTCTTCCATGAACACTCTAGATGCCAGTAACATCTCCAGGCTCCAAAATCCCACAAGGAAAGGAAGAGAGCACCTGAGCAGAGGGATGGAATAGGAACTCTCTTCCATGCATGGGGCTGGTTAGGTTCCTGTTTCGACCCAGTCTTCTCCCTCCGGCCTTGCAGTGCAGGCCTGTCTCCCTCTTGCTCTTGCATGAGTGAGGCAAACAGACAGGCTAGGGGTGCTGCGATTGACTACTCAAAGCTGTGGACCGGAGCAGGGAGTGGACCCAGCATTTTCATAAGATGACCTAGTGCCTCCTAGAAACACATGCTCTTCATGTTCTCTGACAAATTCCTTCCTCTCTTTGAATCTCAGTCTCTGTCTATAAAATGAGTTCAATCAGGGGCAAATTTGGCTCCAGAGATGGGCCAGGGGATGCAGAACCCTCTGAAATTGTATTCCCAAAGTCACGTGCAAGTGCTGTTTTGTGAAGCAAGGGCCCACAGCTTTCAGGAGATTCACAAAGACATCTCTGGGGTGGTCTGTCTTGGCTTGGAGATGACCATCCAAAGGGTGTTCTTTGAAAAGCATGAGTGAATGTAAAACACATTTACTGAGTGTCTAGTATGAACACCATGAAAGCTTCCTCTTCTCATCCCCAGGCTTAAAAAGAATTTCCAGAATGCTGACATTGTCAACAGGGCATTGCAGTTCCTGATGGTGGTGTTAGGAGGGCCAGCCTCCATGCAGAGGTAGATTGGAGGGAAGCTGCACTGGTCCTTCGTTGGCCATCAGTTGACTCCATGGATGGAAGGAGCAGAGGGTGAACTGGATGGGGAGGCTTGTTCTGGAGCCCGAATGTGTCGTGCTAGGGGTCTGGACTAGGGTGATGGTAATGGCATCAAGGAGGGGTGTAGACATAGGGTAGCATCTCTGAGGAGACTCTTGCAGACTTGAGGGCTATGATGAACAAGTTGGACAAGTCCAAGCTGACTCAGTTTTCAAGCTGGGGATCACTAGAGATTGGCAGTGCTGCTTTTGAAGGCGGTAAGGCTGGGGAGGAAGTGGTGCCAAGCTGGGGAGATGATATGCTTGAGGTGAGCTCAGAGATCCTCCATATTGACCTCCTACAACCTGCTCACATTATAGGTGAAGAAACCAAGGCCAAGATGACAGACCCAAATCATATAGAGAGTAGTGAACGAACCAGGACTTTGTGCTGGGTTTGGGATGCTTGGATCACCACATTCTGGTGGAATGTGCCCAGGAGCTCTGAACTCTGGAGAGGGCCGGCTGGACATAGAGCTGTGGTCATTGGGGAGGTCAAGGAGTTGAAGTCACAGGCATGGCTGAGCTCTGGGGCAGTGAGTGGGGGGATGCAACATCTTGAGGACCATGAGATGGATCCATGGAGAAAAATCCCCGGCTGGAGTCTGGGAAAGTAATCATACTCATTTGCTGAGTATTATGCCAGGTATAGTGTACACTGCATCATGCTTTCATCCTCATAACACTCCCTATAAGGTAGGTATTGCCTTCAGGATTTTGCTAATGAGGGAACAAGGCTCAGTGAGGTTAGGTGACTTGCCTGAGGTTACAGAGCAGAGGTAGGACCTAAACCCAACTCTCTGACCCCAAAAGCTTTGCTCTTTTCTATTCTACTATCTTGCTTCTTGATAAGATGCACAGAAGGTACATGTTGGCACTAGTGTCCCCCAGTGGGTGAATCCTTGGGAACCAGGATGGCCTTTTGTCTGTCGCTGTATGTCTTGCCATGTCCGTGTAATTAAACAGATCTAGATGAGTTGAACCTTATTGTGGGAAAGCATTTATTGTGGACCTATTGTATACTTTGTGCTTTATGAATATTCTTTCATTTTACCCTCATTATAGCCTTCAAAGATTTGAAGAATAAGAATCTCACAGAGGTTTATGACTTGTTCAAGGTCCATAGCTAGTGAGACAGCTAAGATTTAAACTCAAGTCTTTCCATTTCTGAAGCATTTTTCCCCCCAAGACTTGAAGTAGGGTAGGGATGTCCTAAAACCTGAATAGAATATCTTGAAACATCCAGTTTTTCTTTTTTTGCCCTGAATCTGTGCTAACTCAAGCAACCATCACTTTGTTACTTTGATTTTACAAAAGCCGTGATGCTGGAGAATGGGTGTATCAGGCAGGGCTTTTGGACTCTTAAGTTATAGAAAACCTGACTCAGGCTGGATTTATTCTGTAATTGTATATGGTGATGGATGTTAAATAGTCTTATTGTGGTGATCATTTTGCAATATGTAAAATATTGAATCACTGTGTTGTACATCTGAAAGTAACATGTGTGTGTGAGTGGCTCAGTTGTGTTCAACTTTTTGCGACCCCGTGGGCTGTAGCCCACCAGGCTCCTCTGTCCATGAAATTCTCCAGGAAAAATACTGGAGTGCGTTGCCACGCCCCTTTCCAGAAACTAACATAATGTATGTTAATTTTATCTCAATTAAAAAAAAAAAAAGAAAGAAACATTCTATGCCCAAAAATGGCCAAAGGGGGAACACTGACTCATGTGACTGGTAAATCCAGGAAGGTTCACGTATATCTTGATCCAGAACTCAACAACTGCCATGAGAATGCTGTTTCTATCTCTCAGAAATGCCTTGTACTGCATTGGCTACCTGCTCAGACTGACTGTTCCTTGAAGGTTACAAGATGGCCCTTCCCTGCAGCCCTGTAAACCTTCAGGATCAAGCCCTATGGAGAAAAGGGAGTCTACTGCCCTAAAATCTTAATCACTATTCCCAGGACTGAGTTTCATTGACTGTGATTAGCTTGGTCACACACCACCCTTAAACTGGTCACTATCAGTGGCAAAGGTTGCATAGGCCTGGACTGCAAGGCACCTTCAAGTCTACACCAAGGGAACTGCATGTGGAGGAGGTGGGGCTTCTGGGTGGTCAAAGCCATGAACCATTCACTGCATGAGTCTCGGGGTGAGGGGGTGCCCAAGTGTGCCAGGCACTCGGGAGGTTTATGCCTCAAGTCCTTGGTGAGTTTGATGACCGTCTACTTTTGAACTTCTCCAGAATGATTCACTCTGGAGCCTAGAACGGCCTTTCTGAACTTGAGATCTCCATCTCCTTCTTAACCCTTGTGAAGCCTAACAAGCAGCTACTCCCACCCCCTTGGGCCTCTACTTAAAGGTAGCAGCAGAGCCCAGTGGCATTTTCTCCGAGCTTTAGGGTTTCTTTCAACAGTAGTGAGGCAGATGGGTAGGACATATGGATGTCACATTCCCACACTGACCTCACCTCTTCCTTCCCTTCAGCCCTGAAACTGTGCCTGACCTTCAGCCAAACACTTCCACTTACACATTCCTGAAATAGATCCCCTTACCCTCCTTTTGGGCTTCCCAGGCTAAAGAACCTGCCTGCCAGTGCAGGAGATATAAGAGATTTGGGTTTGATCCCTGGGTTGAGAAGATCCCCTGGAGGAGGACATGGCAACCCACTCTGGTATTCTTGCCCGGAGAATCCCATGGACAGAGGAGCCTGGTGGGTTACAATCCATAGAGTTGCAAAGAGTCAGACATGACTGAAGTGTTTCAGCACACACTCATACAACCTCCTTTTACAGATGAAAAAGCTTAAGTTCAGAGAGGTCAAGTCCCTTGCCCAAGGTCACTCAGCAGGCAGGGACCAGAGTCTGGTCTGTCTGCTTCCACTCCTGTCCTGTGCTCTCCCCAAAGCCCGCTCTGGCCTCCCAGCCGGTGAAGAGAAGGAGGCCAGTGTGTGTGGGTCAGCAGTCTGCTAGCTGCCGTCTGCCAGGAGACAAGCATTCAGCTGTCAGCTTCGCTGGTGATATTTCATTAGTTCACACTATGTCCACCTGCTGTAGTGGGGAACAGGATACAGAGGTCCTCACATCCAGGGCCCTGGCGGACTGGGTGGAGGCTGCGGGATCTAATGATATTTATGAGGTCAGCCCTCTGAAGTGATGTGTATTAACTCAAAGGAATGTCGGCCTCATTTCATCTTGAGCCTGTGGCCTTGTTTCCCCTCCGGTCCCCCACTTGTATTTAAGTGCAATTTCACCCCTGAGAGAGAGACCAAGGGGTAGAAATTCCTAAGAGTGCTAAGAGCATGCAGGTAGACAGCCCTGGGTCCCTACCCTGGCTCTGCCACTTACTTGCTGTGTGACCTTGAGCTGGTAGCTCTGCCTCTCTGGGCCTCAGTTTCCTCATCTGTAAAATGGAGCTGAAGAGGAAGCTGTGATGAATTGAATGAGACCCTGCCTAAGGGATTTGGAGGATACAAAATCCTACACAAATGACAAGCAGGGTGGTTATCATTGTGAGGAATTTACCCTCAACCCAGTCCTGCCACTGAGGTCTGCCTTTGTGGAGAGAAACACACCGAGCTGCTTTGTGGATGGAAATGTGGAGAATCAAGGAGTGCCAGCCCCTGACAACCACTGGCTCTTGGACCCAGTGTCCTTGCTGGGGGAGTCAGGATTTTCTGATAAGGGGGAAGGAAGAACTGGAGGATGTGAAAAGGTACAGGGGCTGAGAATGGGGCTCAGACCCAAAGTGGTCCTAGCTGGGGCTGGGACTCTGGCAAATGAGCCGAGGTTGGTGCTGTGTAGGCTGAGGTGATTACAGCTCTTGGCCACCTGAGTTTGAATCCCTTCCTTGAAAAGCTCACCTATCTCAGTGATGCTCAGAGAAAACCAGGGAAGAGTTCAGTCTGTGAGGCTGGAGTTACAAAGGGGAGCAGGGCATCCCAAGGTCACGGCTGTGGAAGTTGGAAGACCTAGTAGAAACTGGTAAGCACCCAGGACTGTCCCTTCTTGGACTGTACTGGGTGATGTGTGCGGAGAGGCGGAGAGGTGTTGGTCTGCAGAGTGTTTAAGAACTCTCTCGGCTCCCAGATGCCTGCTGACATCAGGGGAGCAGACACCATCTTACCCTGAGTGCAGCTCAATGGATAGAGCCAGCCTAGATTCTAAAGGCAGGAGCCTTTCTCTCGTTATCGTCTCTTCCTCAATGCACATCTACCTCTGTCCATCCTGGCTCCCATCCCCATGACAACCCACACCCCATAACAAGAGTTAGAATGGTCATCGAGGACTTTCCTAGTGATGCAGTGGATAAGAATCTGCCTACCAGTGCACGGGACACAGGTTGGATCCCTGATCCAGAAGATCCCACATGCCGTGGAGCAACTAAGCCTGTGTGCCATAACTGCTGAGCCCACATGCCTAGAGCCCATGCTCCACAACAAGAGGAGCCATCACAAGGAGAAGTCCGTGCACCACAAGAAATGTAGCCCCTGCTCACGGAAATTAGAGAAAGCCTATGCACAGCAAGGAAGATCTAGTGCAACCAAAAATAAAATTAATTAAAAAAAGAATGATCATTGAAAGAGGTTGTATATTTCTGTGTGTATGTGGTGTGCGTGTGTGGGCCCATGCACCCATGCTCATGCCCACAGGGGATGGACGATAAATTTCCATGTATTTTTCTGGGACTCCCATCCTATGCGCTCTTAACTGACTCTTGGGATAGACAGTAACTGGCACTCTCCCAAGATGGACCCGGGAGCTCTAACAATCAGCAGGTGTCTTCTCCATCATCTAACATCTTTGCCTCAAAATCAAGTAAATACTAATATTCTGAACTCTGCTACAGTAATGAGGGAAAACTCATCTCCAAATATTTATCTGTACCCTAGTGTTATGGACTGAGTTGTATCCCCCCAAATTCATCTGTTGAAGTCCTCACCTCCAGGACCTCAGGCTGTGACTATATTTGCTGGATTGGCGTTTGCAGAGGTAATTCACCTGAGATCACTGGGGTGGACCCTAATCCACCGTGACTGGTTTCCTTGTGAAAAGAGGAGTTTGGGACACAGACATGCACAGAGGGAAGACCATGAAGATACAGGGGAAAGATGAGTGTCTGCAAGCAGAGAGAGGCCTCAGGAGGAACAACCCTGCCGACACCTAGACCTCGGACTTCTAGCCTCCAGGACAGTGAAGACATAAATGCCTGTTGTTTAAGCCCCCCAGCCTGGGGTCCTTTATTGTTGCAGCCCTAGCAAACTATTACATGAATGACACAGAGACAGCTGACAGGGGTGTAAGAGGGAAGGGGTCTTAACACATGGACCACGGTCTCATGAAAACTCTCCAAGTCTTTTGAAATGGTTATCTTTCCTTTCTTAAAGAAATTTTTTATTATAAAAGTGACATATACTCTTTAAAGAAACAATGGAAAATAATGGGGTTGGGGTCAAGGAGTCTCCAGAGATTCATTGCTACGTGAGTACAATCAGCATTTTTTTTTTTTTTTTGACCATGTCGCATGGCTTATGGGATCTTAGTTTCTCGACTAGGGATCAAACTGTGCTCACGGCAAGTACTAACCACTGGACCACCAAGGAATTCCCCCAGTACAACCACTGTTATTATTTCTGGAAACATTTTTGCATTCCCACTTCTGCCAGGCCAATCACCCTTGGTGAATCAGCTTGGATGCCACTACTTACTGGAAGCCCTCTTTGGTTTCTCCCCCACCTCTGACCAAAGGCCCCTCCTAGCCCCTGCATTTACCTTCATCACCACCTCAGTAATGGACCCATTATTCCCTCTGTTCTTGTTCCCAGCTGCCTTTTCAGCTGGGAGTTTGAGGCACAAACACCTGGTGTCCAGCTTCTCCAGGAGGGCCTCCAAGGAGAATAAATCAAACTGATGTTTTTATTTTTGGCTGTGTGTGGACAGTGGTTGTTCTCTAAAACACGCTTGGATTGCTACTTAAAATGCCATCTAAAACCTTTTATCTACCTGTACTTCAGAGGCACCTACCGGTATATAATTAATGTTTCAGAAACTGCAGGCTAAGAAGCAATGTAGTAATAAATTCAATAAATACTTAAAAAATGGTCCAGATTAAAAAAAAAAGGAACTGCAGGCTATCCTTGAGGTTTAAGCTTCATATTCATGGAGTTCTCACTTAGACCGAAAATTGCAGCTCATATTCTGATAGGAGAGGATGCTTTGGGGGACTGGAAACTGGATACTGGAAATCAGACTGAGCAAATCTGGAACGTTTGATACCTATATGTCTTGGTGTCTTTTCAGCCAATGGAGGGAGGCCTGATGTTGGCCCCTTGTGGGAAAGCCCTCGGTGATACAACCAATCTGCTTTAAGCTCATGGTTGAGTCATCACTTTTTCTTATCACCTCTGTATTGCTTTCATTCTGATTCTGGGTGGAATTCTATTGAAAAAATATCATAAATCACAAAAGCTGAATCTGTTTGAAAACCCAGTGCTTCCTATCATGCTCATGACCCTAGACTAATCCACAGATGGTATTGGGCAACAGGACCAAGGTTTGGAGACAGACAGTGACTGAGAATTGGGAAATAAACATATTGGCAAAGCAAGGCGGAGAAGGACTGGCTGAGACTACAGGCCATGCCTCCCTCTGCCCTCCCCCACTCTCCCTGTACATCCTCCTACCTCCCTCCCTCCCTCCTCCCCACTGTCTCTCCTCCTCCCTCCTCCCCCTCCCTCCCTCCTCCCCACTGTCTCTCCTCCTCCCTCCTCCCGCTCCCTCCCTCCTCCCCACTATCTCTCCTCCTCCCTCCTCCCCACTGTCTCTCCTCCTCCCTCCTCCCGCTCCCTCCCTCCTCCCCACTATCTCTCCTCCTCCCTCCTCCCCACTGTCTCTCCTCCTCCCTCCTCCCGCTCCCTCCCTCCTCCCCACTATCTCTCCTCCTCCCTCCTCCCCACTGTCTCTCCTCCTCCCTCCTCCCCACTGTCTCTCCCCCTCCCTCCCTCCCTCCTCCCCACTGTCTCTCCCCCTCCCTCCCTCCCTCCTCCCCACTGTCTCTCCCCCTCCCTCCCTCCCTCCCTCCTCCCCACTGTCTCTCCCCCTCCCTCCCTTCCTCCCTCCTCCCCACTGTCTCTCCCCCTCCCTCCCTCCCTCCCTCCTCCCCACTGTCTCTCCCCCTCCCTCCCTCCCTCCCTCCTCCCCACTGTCTCTCCCCCTCCCTCCCTCCTCCCCACTGTCTCTCCCCCTCCCTCCCTCCCTCCTCCCCACTGTCTCTCCTCCTCACTATCTCCCTCCATCTCTCTTCTCACTGGCTCACCATCCCCTTCTCCCCTCCTCTTTCCCTCCTTCTGTCTCTCTTTCTTGACTGGGCCATTCCTTTCCTTTGTCTCCTTGGCCAGCCTTTCTTTTCCACAACTCTCAATCATGACTCCTTGGCCTTATAGTTCTATTGGATTGATAGATCTTTAGAGATGAATTTATCCATCTCATTTTAAAGGTTTTTCCTTGTATTGCTTTTTGAAAAATTGTGATAAAAATGCACAACAAAATCTATCATCTTAACCACTTCGAAGTATGCAGTTCAGTTGAACCAAGTATACAGTTCAGTTGTACTAAAACGTTGTGTCAACCATTTCATTTTACAGATGGGAAGCCTGAGGCTCAGAGGGAATGGAACACGCCGCGGGACATGGCAGAGAGAGGACTCACACTCAGACTCTGGATCGCCTTCCGGGTCCTGAAAGAGGGTAGGATATGCCAAAGGGAAGAGGAAGAACGGGGTAGAGGGGGAGGTGTGAGGCATGGGCGGGAGATGCTGGGTCACATTGAGACAACGTGTTCTCTCCTCCTTAGCTGGAAAAGGCATGAACTATCAAATGAAACTTTGAGAACATACTCAGTGAAAGAAGTCAGGCACAAAAATCATCCACATAGTTTATGATTCCATTTATAGGAAGTATCCAGAATACGTAAATTCATAGGTGCAGAAAGTGGGTTGGTGGTGGTCAGGGGCTGGGAGAGACTAGAGAGTGACTACTTAATGAGTAAAGGGTATTATTATTATTATGGGTGATGAAGAGTTTTCAGAACTAGACAGAGATGACGATCCCACAATACTGTGAAGACATTAAATGCCACTGAAACATAGTATTATTCATCCAAAGAACACTGTCTTTTATTACAGGTTAAATATTTAAAGAGGAACATAATAATGTATAATAATATGTGTATAACAATAATGCAACTGAAAACTACATCATATTTTGTATTTATTATTATCTACTGAATTTGCTTTCACTTATTTAAAGAGATGTTAATTGCTTCTTATGAATATTGAACTTTGTTTTCCTCCTAATGAAAAAAAAATGCCACTGAATGCTTTACTTTAAAATGGGTAGCTTTCTGTTCTGTGAATGTCACCTCAGTTAAAAACATTTTTTTCCCCAAGATTGTTAGTGAATCTTGCAGATGACAAAATATCACATAATAGATGTTTTCATGGGCATAGTTGTGGTGGATGACACTCACCAGACAGGAGACAGATGGGAGACACTGCCTTCCTTTTGCCTTAAAGGATTTCCTCGTCCACCTTGACAGTAGCTTGTAGGAGTGACCAGAAGTGACAGTGTGCTCCCTTTCTGGATATTTTTTCACCCTCTCCCTCCTGCAGGCCCAGGGCAACAGTCGCTCATCCCTCATGACTTAATTCAGGTGTCAGCTCTTTCCTGAAGCCCTCTTTAAATGCTCCCCACCCCCAACTGAACGCCATGCTCATGTTCCCTGCCTTAACCAGGACAGTTGCTGTGTAGCGATTATCAACTGACTTGTCTGCTCCCACTCTGTCTATGAGCCTACTGAGATCAGGGACCTTTCAGAGGCACAGTGGAAAGAAAACCATGTAGACCTTGATGCCACATCGACCTGGGTTCAAAGCCTGGCTTGGCTGACTTATTAGCTGGGTGACCTTGGGGCAAATTGCTTAGCCTTTAGGACCATCAGTTTCACATCTGGAGAATGAAGATGAGATTTCCATTATAGGGCTGTGTCAAGGCACCTTGATTATATAATCTTATTCTCTGAGAGATTTTTATCTTTTTCTTCTTCTCCAGGTCCTCTTTCTTTTCCATTATGATTATTTACTGTTGATTTTCGCTTAGTTTCAGCTCTTTCTGAATATTTTCAAGCTGTCTCTCTGAGCAGGGGACAGCAGAATGGGTAAGCTTGTGTCCATGGGGGAGGGCTGCAGTGGCGCAAGTGGGGCGAGCTGAGTGAGGTGGGGCAGTGAGAGGGGTAAGTATCTGGGAACAATGAAGTCTGCTGCCATCGTCTAGGGACAGGAAAGGACAGTATTAGCTTGGACTGCTAGCTCATCCTGTGTGATGCAGCCAGAGAGTCACCCGCTCTGAGCCTCCACTTCTGGTTGGGTAAGTGGGGGTTCATGTGAGGACTTCCCTGGAGTGTGGTAAGGGTGAAATACATACCCATGGAAAGGTCCATATAGTCAAAGCTATGATCCTTCCAGTCGTCATTTTCAGATGTGAGAGTTGGACCATAAAGAAGGCTGAGCACCGAAGAATTGATGCTTTCTAACTGTGGTGCTGGAGAAGACTGTTGAGAGTCCCTTAGGCAGCAAGGAGATCAAATCAGTCCATCCTAAAGGAAATCAGTCCTGACTATTCATTGGAAGGACTGATGCTGAAACTGAAGCTCCAATACTTTGGCACCTGATGTGAACAGCTGACTCATTGGAAAAGACCCTGATGCTGGCAAAGATTGAAGGCAGGAGAAGGGGACGACAGGGGATGAGATACTTGGATGGCATCACCGACTTAATGGGCATAAGTTTGGAGCAAACTCCGGGAGAGAGTGAAGGAGAAGGAAGCCTGGCAGCTGCAGTCCCTGAGGTCGTGGAGTCAGACACAGCTGAGCGACTGGACAACAACATGGGAAGACCTGATGCAGACGGAGGTCGTAGGAATGGAGCGTGTGCTCAGGAGCTGCACATGCGCAGACATACCACCAGGTGCCTTGCTTTTGTAGTATCCCTGCTAAATTGGAGAATGATGTCATGCACAGAAATAGAAATGTACTCAGCTGTTTGCTGGGTTCTGAACAGAGTCTTCAGTCAGTGAGCTTTCAGGAACTCCAAATTTCTACCCAGATTCTTAAAATGATTTGCAGACAAGCAAGAAAGGAGACAACTTGGCAACTGAACAATAATAATAAGGAAGGAGTTCAGTTTCCCAGGTGGTTCAGTGTCTGCCAATACAGGAGATGTAAGAGACGTGGGTTTCATCCCTGGGTTGAGAACATCTCCTGGGGGAGGGCAGGGCAACGCACTCCAGTATTCTTGCCTGGAGAATCCCATGGATGGAAGGGCCTGGCAGGCCACAGTCTATGGGGTCACAAAGAGTCAGAAATGACTGAAGCGACTTAGCACACACACAAGAAAAGACACTTCTGTTCTTCTTTCTTCGCCGTTTTAAAATTGAAGTTAAAGTTGATTTGCAATGTTGTATTGGTTTCTGGTGTCTGGCAAAATTCAGTTTTATATATGTGTGTATATATCTGTATAAATTCTTTTGCATATTCTTCTCCATTGTAGTTTATTACAAGATTTTGAATACAGTTCCCTATACTATACAGGAGGCCATTGTTCTTTATTTTATGTCTAGTAGTTTTTATCTGCTAATCCCAAACTCCTAATTTATCCATCCCCCATCTTTTCCCACTTTGGTAACCATGAATTTGTTTTCTCTGACAGTATGTTTCTGTTTTGTAAATAAGTTCATTTGTATCATATGTCAAATTCCACATATAAGTGATATCATATGACATTTGTCTCTCTTGGACTTACTTCACTTAGTGTGATAATCTGTAGGTTCATCCATGTTGCTGCAAATGGCATTATTTCACTCTTTTTATGGCTGAGTAATAGTCCATCACACACACACACACATATATATATTTATGTATCACATCTTCTTTATCTATTTATTTGTCGATGGACATTTAGATTGCTTCCATGTCTTGGCTATTGTAAATGGTGCTGTTATGAACATTAGGGTGAATGTATCTTTTTGAATTAGAGTTTTAGGGGAGTTCCATTCTTGTTGTCACAGCTGGTGCCTGGTCTTGCAGGCTGAGAGGTGAGCAGATAAGGGACCAGAGGCAGGAAGTGACACCCCCACTTGAATTCCCTCAGACTACAAGTGTGGGCTAAGGTCCCTCACTCTTGTTGGGTGAGGAGGATTGAGAAGCATGACCTGGACATGTGAAAGTCAAGTCCCAGTGTTGAGTGACTTTGGAGCAAGGAGGGAGACGGGGGTCCCACTCTCCAGGCTGAGTAGGCTATAGCAAGCAGCTTCCTAAAGACTCTAAACTCCAGGGCAAGAACGCAGTTGAAGTCTTAGATCCACAAGTGATAAAGAAACATCAGTGAAAGTGAAGTTGCTCAGTCGTGTCCAACTCCTTGCGACCCCATGGACTGTAGCCTACCAGGCTCCTCTGTCTGTGGTATTCTCCAGGCAAGAGTACTGGAGTGGGTTGCCGTTTCCTTCTCCAGGAGATCTTCCCAACTCAGGGATTGAACCCGGGTGTCCCGCATTGGCGGAGAAGGCAATGGCAAGCCACTCCAGTACTCTTGCCTAGAAAATCTCATGGACGGAGGAGCCTGGTAGGCTGCAGTTCATGGGGTCGCTAAGGGTCGGACACGACTGAGCGACTTCACTTTTACTTTTCACTTTCACACATTGGAGAAGGAAATGGCAACCCACTCCAGTGTTCTTGCCTGGAGAATCCCAGGGACAGGGGAGCCTGGTAGGCTTCCATCTATGGGGTCACACAGAGTCGGACACGACTGAAGTGACTTAGCAGCAGCAGCAGCAGCAGTCCCGCATTGGAGGCAGACACTTTTCCATCTGAGCCACCAGGGAAGAGGATGAATAAAACACATGGGCCGGTCCCTGAATTCCCTCCTCTCACTTCCCTCCCTACTCAGTGGAAGGAAATGTTCTGCAAATTCTAGACCACCTGGGAACTCAAGGAGGTGCTCTATCCCCCTGAGCTCAGTTTCTCTATATGTCAAATGGGCACAATCTACCCACTTCAGCAGATTCCTGTCTAAGATGCTACGTTAAGGCTCCCATCCAGGGTGGGGTTTCACACAGGCTCAGAGGGCTGTTCCTCTCTCTTCTCTCTTACACTGTATGGAACCACTTACCTCTCCAGACTTCTGTCTTCTCTGAAAAGTGGAGGAAGTGTGCTGCCCCCGTTCCCACGAATGGAAGCGTGTGAGCTGCAAAGGCAGTGGTTGGACTCCCCGTCCCCTCTGAGCCCAGGAAGTGCTGAGTGGGCAGTGCAGAAGGGCAGAGATGCCCCAGGAGCCAACGCTGCTCTGGAGCATGGTCCTACCTTCCATGGCCTGTTCCCAGTTCTCCTCGACTTTCAGGCTCTGAAGAAACAAGATCCCAGTCTGGCTCCATCCTCGTCTGTTTCCTGAGATTCCTTCAGAGGTCCATGGACTGACCGCCCACCCTGGGCTGAAGAAAGGAGTCTTCTGGGTCTTTCTTTAGGTCCACCTTATCTACATTAGATGGGACAGACCTGAGACCATTTCTCTTCATGATGTGAAATCAGTCAGTGGGTCTCTAACAGGTATTCTCTGAGCAAAACCCCAGGAAAATACTTCTGCCCTTAAAGAGAATGCAGTTACAATACAGATTAATATATTTATATATCTACTATGGTACTTGAAATGTGGATACTTGTAACTTTGGACATGCATGTAAATATGTATATACGCCTCCAAGCATTTCTTCACCAGCTGTCTATGCCCTACAGTTCTAGCTGCTGTAAAGTCTTTCTTGGACCATCACAGTAAATATCCGTATAGATATATACACAAGTAAGAGGTGATAATATTTTTACATGGTGTTAACCCTGGGCATAATTCCAGCCATTTTGCATTTTTCAACTCATCATCTAAATGAGTTTGAGCAAACTCTGGGAGATATTGAAGGACGGGGAAGCCTGGCATGCTGCAGTCCACGGGAGAGTCGGACATGACTTAGCGGCTGAACAACAGCAATCCTCTAAAACTATCATTATTTCCATTTTACAGATGGAAAAAGTAAAGCATCAGAGAGGCTAAGTATCTTGCCCAAAGTCACACAGCAGATAAGTAACAGAGCTGGGATTTGGACCCAGGCAGCCTGGCTCCAGACCCTGTGCTCTTCATTCTATAATCTCCTGACACTCACTAGCAGCAGCCTCTGATGTGCACATCAACTGCAGAATCAGCCCCTTCAACCACTCTTCACACACACGGGAACCTACCTCCCTGTTACCTAAAACCCTCCAGCCTACCCCTTACACCCATCTTTGGGATAGCAGTGAAACCCCTTCTGCAGGTCCCAGTGCCCTCCTCTGCCTCATTTTTAGAAGTGGCTCCTTTGCAACATGCACTTGAGGATCAATAACTCTATCTTTTTCAGTGTGAAGCCTTCTTTATAACGTCAAAATAATTCTTTAACCGAGCATGGCGATAGTTCTACTTTTAGTATCTATCGATTTAGAAAACATCTATCAGCAAAGAGCTACCATGAATTCCATAATACTTTAAAATATATTTGATGAATTGTGATATGTGATATATTACTTTTTAAGTTTATAAACCAGGCTGGATTCAGAGATAAATTCTCAGACTTATACTAAATCCCTGAACCCAGAGATCCTTATCCCTTAGCTAGGAAATCACTGTTTTTCTCCACTCTTTCAAAATCTTGCAAGTTCCCAAGGCACATTTGAACATGCTGATAACTTGTCCTGGAGTGACCCTCCCTAAGGACCCAGCTTAAGCACCACCTTCTCTGGGGAGTCCTTCCTGACTCATCTCATCACCCCATCATCGCCCAGCAAATAGCTCTGCTCCATTGTCTCTGCGCCACGGCTCATTCTTTACCATTGCTCACATCACATCGTCCCATCGTCATTTGTTTGCAAACACTACTGTATAATTTGGCCAAGTACAGGAGCCTTGGCATCCATGAGACCCAGTTTTCTGTCTTGGCTGTAGCATCTTCTAGCATTGTGAACTTGGGCAAGCTTGAGCAAATGCCTTCTCTATTTTTGAACATCAGATTTTTCACCTGTAAAATGAGGATGCTTGTACCACCTGTCTTCCTAGCATCACCTGACATATTTCTGATAACAGAGCCATTCTTTCCTCTTTTCTTTGTCTCTATTTTAAAATAAAGAATCCATTCTATGTGGTTTGATGGGGCTGCAGTGGTGGTAGGTGTTCCAGACCTGGACAAAAGGAAGGTTCCATCTCCTACTCACAGCAGTTGGTTTGGAAGTAGGCATGTGGCTCCAAACAAGCTAATCCAGTCCTGTCTGGAACTTTTTGCAGGAAAATAAGAAGAGATTTTCTTGTCACTCAGGGGTAAAATGTGGTTCTAGAGGGGGGGACAACTATCTCACCCATCACATAGAAAGACTCTAAGAAATGGAAAGAAAGATGAAACATTGATTACATCATACAAGTCTCTTGATCCAACCATTCCTGAAGACATTGAACTCCTGGGTTTCTAATTACAAAAGCCAACAAATCCTTCCCCACCCCTTTTTTTTAAACTTAAATTAGCATGAGTCAAATTTATTTCCCTTGTACCAAAAAGAATTCTATGGCATTCTATTACATTGGTTCTTGATGAACCATGCTTTTTAGTATTCATGCCCCTGAGTTGTCAACTCCTATTGACTATGGGCGGGGCTTGCAAGTGATCAATGGAATGAGATGAAAGTGATGCTGTGCCTATTCTGGGCCTAAGTCTGAAGAAGGCTTGACAGCTTCTGCCCTCTTGGAAGGCCTGAGCAGCCCTGTAAGTTCAGGAGAGACCATGTGGAGATGCCACATGAAGAGGAAGATATCCAGATGCCACACAGAGAGATAGAAGCTCAGTTTTCTGGTGTCCTAGCTGAGTCCAGTTCCCTATCAACCTTCCAGCTGAATGTAGCCATGTAAGTGATCACAGGCAAGACCAGATAAATCATCCAGTCTAGTCCTGTTCAGATTATGGTATTTGGAGTGATGATAAAATGATTGTTGTTTTAAGCCACTGTGATTTGGTGTAGCTTATTATACAGCAGTAAATAACAGGAGCACTGACTAATATACTTCTTCACAGGGCTGTTGTTAGGACTAAGATACTGCATATAAATTGCTTAACACAGTGCCTGGAACATAGAAAATGCTCATTGAGTATCAACTATTCACAATAAACTGTGGAAAATTCTGAAAGAGATGGGAATCCCAGACCACCTGACCTGCCTCTTGAGAAACCTGTATGCAGGTCAGGAAGCAACAGTCAGAACTATACATGGAACAACAGACTGGTTCCAAATAGGAAAAGGAGTACGTCAAGGCTGTATATTGTCACCCTGCTTATTTAACTTATATGCAGAGTACATCATGAGGAGCACTGGGCTGGAAGAAGCACAAGCTGGAATCAAGATTGCTGGGAGAAATATCAATAACCTCAGACATGCAGATGACACCACCCTTATGGCAGACAGTGAAGAGGAACTCAAAAGCCTCTTGAGGAAAGTGAAAGAGGAGAGTGAAAAGGTTGGCTTGAAGCTCAACATTCAGAAAACGAAGATCATGGCATCTGGTCCCATCATTTCATGGGAAATAGATGGAAAAACAGTGGAAACAGTGTCAGACTTTATTTTTGGGGCTCCAAAATCACTGTGATGCTGATTGCAGCCATGAAATTAAAAGACACTTACTCCTTGGAAAGAAAGTTATGACCAACCTAGATAGTATATTAAAAAGCAGAGACATTACTTTGTCAACAAAGGTCTGTCTAGTCAAGCCTATGGTTTTTCCATTAGTCATGTTTGGATGTAAGAGTTGGACTGTGAAGAAAGCTGATCGCCGAAGAATTGATGCTTTTGAACTGTGGTGCTGGAGAAGACTCTTGAGAGTCCCTTGGACTGCGAGGAGATCCAACCAGTCCATTCTAAAGGAGATCAATCCTGGGTGTTCATTGGAAGGACTGATGCTAAAGCTGAAACTGCAATACTTTGGCCACCTCATGCGATGAGTTGACTCACTGGAAAAGACTCTGATGCTGGGAAAGGTTTGGGGCAGGAGGAGAAGGGGATGACAGAGAATGAGATGGCTGGATGGCATCACCGACTCTGTGGACATGAGTTTGAGTGAACTCCGGGAGTTGTTGATGGACAGGGAGGCCCGGCGTGCTGTGATTCATGGGGTCGCAGAGAGTTGGACACGACTGAGCAACTGAACTGAACTGATTCCTTTTCTATCATTGTTATTATTATTGTTACCCAAATTTTGTCGTTATCCAAATGTTTGCTGCCCAAATTAGACTGTGATCTCATTGTATCATATACATTGCTATATCCCTGGGATCCAGCCCAGAACATGACATATGTTTCTCACTCTGTCAATGTTGCTTTCAATGAATGAATGAATGAACAAACAGCAAAAGAAGTGTTCACAAATGCAAATTCAGTGCATCATGCATAGTTTATCCTTAGCATGTATTTTTGATCTGTGTATACTTCAGATTTGAGCATGACTTTACTAGCGTGTGAGATGAGTGCAATTGTGTGGTAGTTTGAGCATTCTTTGGCATTGCCTTTCTTTGGGATTGGAATGAAGATTGACCTTTTCCAGTTCTGTGGCCACTGCTGAGTTTTCCAAATTTGCTGGCATATTGAGTGCAGCACTTTCACAGAATCACCTTTCAGGATTTGAAATAGCTCAACTGGAATTCCATCACCTCCACTAGCTTTGTTCGTAGTGATGCTTTCTAAGGCCCGCTTGACTTCACATTCCAAGATGTCTGGCTCTAGGTCAGTGATCACGTTATCGTGACTATCTTGGTCGTGAAGATCTTTTTTGTACAGTTCTTCTGTGTATTCTTGCCACCTCTTCTTAATATCTTCTGCTTCTGTTAGGTTCATACCATTTCTGTCCTTTATCGAGCCCATCTTTGCATGAAATGTTCCCTTGGAATCTCTAATTTTCTTGAAGAGGTCTCTTGTTTTTCCTAGTCTGTTGTTTTCCTCTATTTCTTTGCATTGATCGCTGAGGAAGGCTTTCTTATCTCTCCTTGCTATTCTTTGGAACTCTGCATTCAGATGCTTATATCTTTCCTTTTTTCCTTTGCTTTTCGATTCTCTTCTTTTCACAGCTATTTGTAAGGCCTCCTCAGACAGCCATTTTGCTTTTTTGCATTTCTTTTCCATGGGGATGGTCTTGGTCCCTGTCTCCTGTACAATGTCACAAACCTCCGTCCAGAGTTCATCAGGCACTCTATCAGATCTAGTCCTTTAAATCTATTTCTCACTTCCACTGTATAATCATAAGGGATTTGATTTAGGTCATACCTGAATGGTATAGTGGTTTCCCCTACTTTCTTCAATTTAAGTCTGAATTTGGCAATAAGGAGTTCATGATCTGAGCCACAATCAGCTCCTGGTCTTGTTTTTGCTAACTGTATACAGCTTCTCCATCTTTGGCTGCAAAGAATATAATCAATCTGATTTCGGTGTTGACCATCTGGTGATGTCCATGTGTAGAGTCTTCTCTTGTGTTGTTGGAAGAGGGTGTTTGCTATGACGAGTGCGTTCTCTTAACAAAACTCTATTAGCCTTTGCCCTGCTTCATTCCGTGCTCCAAGGCCAAATTTGCCTGTTACTCCCGGTGTTTCTTGACTTCCCACTTTTGCATTCCAGTCCCCTATAATGAAAAGCCTCTTGAGAAACCTGTATGCAGGTCAGGAAGCAACAGTCAGAACTGTACATGGAACAACAGACTGGTTCCAAATAGGAAAAGGAGTACGTCAAGGCTGTATATTGTCACCTTGCTTATTTAACTTATATGCAGAGTACATCATGAGGAATGCTGGGCTGGAAGAAGCATAAGCTGGAATCAAGATTGCTGGGAGAAATATCAATAACCTCAGACATGCAGATGACACTACCCTTATGGCAGAAAGTGAAGAGGAACTCAAAAGCCTCTTGATGAAAGTGTAAGAGGAGAGTGAAAATGTTGGCTTGAAGCTCAACATTCAGAAAACGAAGATCATGGCATCTGGTCCCATCACTTCATGGGAAATAGATGGAAAAACAGTGGAAACAGTGTCAGACTTTATTTTTTTGGGCTCCAAAATCACTGCAGATGCTGATTGCAGCCATGAAATTAAAAGACGCTTACTCATTGGAAGGAAAGTTATGACCAACCTTGACAGTATATTAAAAAGCCGAGACATTACTTTGCCAACGAAGGTCCGTCTAGTCAAGGCTATGGTTTTTCCTGTGGTCATGTATGGATGTGAGAGTTGGACTGTGAAGAAAGCTGATCACCGAAGAACTGATGCTTTTGAACTGTGGAGCTGGAGAAGACTCTTGAGAGTCCCTTGGACTGCAAGGAGATCCAACCAGTCCATTCTAAAGGAGATCAATCCTGGGTGTTCATTGGAAGGACTGATGCTAAAGCTGAAACTGCAATACTTTGGCCACCTCATGCGATGAGTTGACTCACTGGAAAAAACTCTGATGCTGGAAAAGGTTGGGGGCGGGAGGAGAAGGGGACGACAGAGAATGAGATGGCTGGGTGGCATCACCGACTCTGTGGACGTGAGTTTGAGTAAACTCCGGGAGTTGTTGATGGACAGGGAGGCCTGGCGTGCTGTGATTCATGGGGTCGTGGAGAGTAGGACACAACTGAGCGACTGAACTGAACTGAACTGAACTGATACTTCAGATGGAATTTGATCCAAAGTTGTCTAGACCTCTGAGGGTCTAGAAGACTTTCCAGGACAACTGATCTCCTTGTAGTAATGCAGTGATCCAGATTGAGAGAGATTTCAGAAGTCTGTGGCTATACCATCTAGAACACGGCCTCTGATGGGGTAGTGTATCAGGTGAACACAGAGATGGTGAACAACACATCGGCTTTCTCTTGTTACATTTCACTGGCCAAAGCTAGTCACATGGCCCCATCTAATTTCATATGAGACAGAGGGCTGTTCTCAGGAAGAGGGAATTCCTTAAACCTTCCCCACCTCCAAGCAGGTGCTTATGCTTTATGGGCAAGTTGGTCAACAGCTCTACCACTAGATTAGTCCTGGTATAGTGAAAAACGAAGATAGTACTCCATGCATCTCATTTTACAGAGAGAGAATCAAGACTAATAAGCAAAGTGACTTCCTTAGACCCCCAAGATTGATTAGTTTTTATTTAAAAAATTTAATATATATGAAATAATGCTAGTCTAGCAAAATGTTAAGAGTAATTCTCTGCAGTGGGGACATGGTGTTCAGTAGAACACCTTTAATTTTTCTGTACATTTGAGATTTTCTGTAATGTTGGAAATTTAAATTTACTTTTAAAATAGTTAACATTAATACATTTACATTATTCAAAATTCATAAGGTGTCAAAAGTTAAATATTATAAAATCTTCCTTCTCCTCTGTCCCAGGTTCCCAGGTTCTTTCCCAAAGGCAACCAATGTTATCAGCTTCTTATGATTCCTTCAAGAGATATTCTGTGTCTGGGCAATCACAATTCGAAACAGATGCAGGCTTCTCTATTTTTTTGTTTTTATTATTATTAGGTAGCAGAGTTTTGCCAAGAGAACACACTGGTCATAGCAAATACCCTCTTCCAACAACGCAAGAGATGACTCTACCCATGAACATCACCAGATGGTCAATACCAAAGTCAGATAGATTATATTCTTTGCAGCCGAAGATGGAAAGCTCTTTACAGTCAGCAAAAACAAGACCGGGAGATGACTGTGGCTCAGATAATGAACTCCTTATTGCCAAATTCAGACTTAAATTGAAGAAAGTAGGGAAAACCACTAGACCATTCAGGTATGACCTAAATCAAATCCTTTATGATTATACAGTGAAAGTGACAAATAGATTCAAGGAATTAGATCTGATAGACAAAGTGCCTGAAAAACTATGAACAGAGGTTCATGACATTGTACTGGAGATGGTGATCAAGACCATCCCCAAGAAAAAGAAAGGCAAAAAGGCAAAATGGTTATCTGAGGAGGCCTTACAAATAGCTGTGAAAAGAAGAGAAGCAAAAAGCAAAGGAGAAAAGGAAAGATATAAGCATCTGAATGCAGAGTTCCAAAGAATAGCAAGGAGAGATAAGAAAGCCTTACTAAGTGATCAGTGCAAAGAAATAGAGCAAAACAATAGAATGGGAGGCTAGAGATCTCTTCAAGAAAATTAGAGAGACCAAGGGAATATTTCATGCAAAGATAGGCACAATAAAGGACAGAATAGTATGGATCTAACAGAAGCAGAAAATATTAAGAAAAGGTGGCAAGAATACACAGAAAAACTATACAAAGAAGACCTTCATGACCCAGATAACCACGATGGTGTGATCCCTCACCTAGAGCCGGACATCCTGGAATGCAAAGTCAAGTGGGCCTTAGGAAGCATCACTACGAATAAAGCTAGTGGAGGTGATAGAATTCCAGCTGAGCTGTTTTCATGTCCTAAAAGACGATGCTGTGAAAGTGCTGCATTCAATATGCCAGCAAATTTGCAAAACTCAGCAGTGGCCACAGGACTGGAAAAGGTCAGTTTTCATTCCAATCCCAAAGAAAGGCAATGCCAAAGAATGCTCAAACTACTGCAAAATTATACTCATCTCACACACTAGCAAAGTAATGCTCAAAATTCTCCAAGCGAGGCTTCAACAGTCTGTGAACCATGAGCTTCCAGATGTTCAAGCTGGATTTAGAAAAGGCAGAGGAACCAGAGATCAAATTGCCAACATCCGTTGGGTCATTGAAACAGCAAGAGTTCCAGAAAAACATCTATTTCTGCTTTATTGACTATGCCAAAGCTTTTGGCTATGTGGTCACAGCAAACTGGAAAATTCTTAAAGAGGTGGAAATAACAGAACACCTGACCTGCCTCCTGAGAAATCTGTATGCAGGTCAAGACGCAACAGTTAGAACCGGACATGGAACAACGGACTGGTTCAAAATTGGGAAAGGAGTATGTCAAGGCTACATATTGTCACCCTGCTTATTTAACTTATATGCAGAGTACATCATGTTAAATGCTGGGTTGGATGAAGTACAAGTTGGAATCAAGCTTGCAGGGAGAAATATCAATAACCTCAGACATGCAGATGGCACCACTCTTATGGCAGAAAGTGAAGAGGAACTGAAGAGCCTCTTGATGAAAGTGAAAGAGGAGAGTGAAAAAGCTGGCTTAAAACTCAACATTCAAAAAGTGAAGATCACGACATCTGGTTCTACTACTTCATGGCAAATAGGGAAACAATGGAAACAGTGACAGATTTTATTTTCTTGGGCTCCAGAATCACTGCAGATAGTGACTATAACCATGAAATTAAAAGACACTTGCTCCTTGGAAGAAAAGTTATGACCATATTAAAAAGCAGAGACATTACTTTGCTGACAGAGTTCTGTCTAGTCAAAGCTATGGTTTTTCCAGTAGTCATGTACGGATATTAGAGTTGGACCATAAAGAAGGCTGAACGCTGAAGAATTGATGCTTTTGAACTGTGGTGTTGAAGAAGACTCTCGTGAGTCCCTTGGACTGCAAGGAGATCAAACCAGTCAATCCCAAAGGAAATCAGTCCTGAATATTCACTGGAAGGACTGATGTTGAAGCTGAAACTCCAATACTTTGGCCACCTGATGTGAAGAACTGACTCATTTGAAAAGACCCTGATGCTGGAAAAAATTCAAAGCAGGAGCAGAAGGGGGCAACGGAGGATTAGATGGTTGGATGGCATCACTGACTTGATGGATATGAGTTTGAACAGGCACCAGGAATTGGTGATGGACAGGGAAGTCTGGTGTGCTGCAGTCCATGGGGTCACAGAGTTGGACACAACTGAGCGAGTGAACTGAACCCACTGCTCACACAGCTCTGCATTGAGAATGTCCCTTGCACTGGCTAAATGCTTTGTACCCAGTATCTCTTTATTTTTTTAAATTTTTATTTAATAAATGGTGCAAAGCACAATGCCAAAAACATTAACAGTTAAAATTGCACCAAATGAAAAAATACTATAGAATACACAGTTGTAAAAAGCTACATTCTCTTTAATCATCATAGCAAGTCTGTGAGGGAATCGTGATGTCCCAATTTCATGGATGAAAAAACTGAACTACAGAGAAATTAAGTGAATTGTTCTAGATCCCATGAATAATAAGTGATAGCATTAAGACGTTAATCTAGGTTTTCTGACCCCAAATTCCGGGCTATGAGCTGCCACCTGCAGGGATGTTCTGGTATTTTGTACACAGGGATGGCATTGAAACACACTCCTTCTGATGGGACTCAAACCCAGCCATGCCTCAGACTGGGACTTGAACCACAGTTCTTGGCTTAGAGGGGAAGCAAACCCACTGTCTTTTAATTGAAACTTCTCATCTCGTCTCAGGACTTACTGGAGCTCAGGTTCTTTTGTCTTGATGCAGAAAGGATTCAGCGTGAGGCAAAGTGATGGGCAAAGAGTGAATTTATCAGCATAAGATGCTTGTGAGAGATACAAGCAGACAGGCAAGGGAGTGCAGCCCTGAGAAGAAAGAGGGCTGCATTTTTATAATTAAAGAAAAATGGGGAGTGAAGAAGACCATCTTCTTTCCCCAAAGGGTAGACATCAAGGCTTACATCATTAGTTCCTCCTTTGATCCTATATGGTCTAACCAGAACTGTTGTGGTGCTATTTAAATAACTAGTATGTTGGCACAGGGTGGTAACATATGCTAACATATGGTGATTCAACTCAGGTTTCAATGTAATATCCTCCTTCCCCTAGTTTTTTCACCTTTCACCTATATTTCTGTATTAACTACATGCAGAAATGCTACTCTTCAAGGCCCATTAACACCTTGACTTCATGTAACAAGATTCAGACTCCATAGCTATTGTCTTGTGTTTTAATTATCAGGATTGGTGGCTTGAGTGTGCCTGGTGCTTGAATGTGCCTGGTCTTCCTTCAAGGTAGAGTAGATTGTTACCAGGTTACTGGATTCTTCTCTTCCACGGTCATTAGCTTGCAACAATCTCCCAGACTTCCTGCAACTTCTGTCTTCGATCCCCTAGCATGGTATAGAGTTTTCTAAATGAAGCTAGAAATGAGAACAGGTACATCACTGTGTAAACTAAGTCCCATTCGAGTGTTAATGAGGCTCCAGTGCATCCTGCTAATTTTCACTGAGTCTTACCCAAGCAGTGTCTCCTGGGATGGAAATAGATTTACAACTGTCACAGTGACTAAGCAGGTATAACCAGAAGCAATTTTGTCTCTTCTGTCCCACCTCAGTGCTATGGGGCTTGTTCCTGCTCTGATCCTGTAAGCAATTATCTCACTCTTTAGGTAATTAAAAGTGATTTCATGCTGGTAGACACCCCAGGTATATCAGTTCAGTAACTAGCATGTTGAGTTTTATTTAATGGTTGAAATTCCAAATTTTATTCAGAGATAAAGCTTCACCCCTCCTCTGGCTGCCAGAGAAGGAGCCTGCAATGGGAAAAGGGGATGGGGCCACGTTTCTTGATTCTCTGTATTTCACTCTAATTACTCATCCTCTAGCTTGCTAAGAATTGATGTTAAGAGCACAGGGAGGTTCTTACCTCTGTGGTACTCTTGGGAAGGGGTGTAGGCGCTTTCTGGGTTTGAAAGTGAAAGTGTTAGTCACTCTGTCATGTCTCACTCTCTACAACCCCATGGACTGTAGCCCGCCAGGCTTCTCTGTCCATAGAATTCTCCAGGCAAGATTACTGGAGTGGGTGACCCTTTCTTTCTCCAGAGGATCTTTCCAACCTAGGAATCGAACCTGCGTCTCCCACATTGCAGGCAGATTCTTAACCATCTGAGCCACCAGGGATCAGATGTTTAAAGTTGAATGTTTTAGGAGGCCACTTATGCGGATTCTTTGGAGATTCTCATTGCTAAGAACTTTTCCCTCTTTTGTGGGTGACATTTATGAGAAAGGACACTGAAGACTCCTCTCCTGATCCCTGGGCATCCATCTCCAGCCCTCCAGCAGTTTTCTGGTGAGGTCTCTTCATTCCTCTGGGCAGCTGTCAAGAGCAGGATCTAAGACCATCTTTTGCTAGCTTGCTCTCTTCTGTGATCATGTCTACAGAAGATAAGCTCCCCAGACAGCATTAGACTCTCTGTAGCTAGGAGTAGTGTCACTTGTCAATCAGAGTTATATACTCTGCTGCCCCTGACCACTTCATCAGACAACAATCTATGAGGCCTTAAGTATCCAGAATACCTGAGTCAGCCTTTTGCATTGGCCTGCTTGGAGCTTCTCAAGCTCTCCCTGGTGGATTAATCTGCAAAGATGGCCACCAACAGTCCCTCTCATCTGTGTGTACACTCCACTGATCTCAGCAAGAGGCAGTCTTTCCTCCTCTCTGTTGATGGGTGGAGGTGACCTCATGACGTATTTGACCAACTGAAAATCAGGTACTAGTGATCTGTGCAAGTTCTGAAATCTGGACTTCAAGATACTGTGTTTTTTCCACTTTTACTCTTTTGGGATTCAATTGCTCAGGTTATACTTCTGAATGATGAGAAACCAGATGAAAAGAGACAGACCTGGCCAGTCCTCCACCATTCCTGCTAGTCCAGCTTTCAGCTAAATGCAGTCACATGAGTGACCCCAGCTGACATCATGTGGAAGAAGAGCTGCCCAGCAAAACCCAGTTGACCTACAGAATCATGAGACATATGCAGTGTTGCTTTAATCACTTGTTGCCACTAATCTTGACAATAGAAAATTGAAATTGAATTTGGTACCTCGAAGTTGGTGCTCCTGGAACATGCAGAAGACATGGCATTGTCTTTAGGACTTCATGGCAGGTGGAGTAGAAGGGTATGAAGGAGACTGTTAGTGAGGCTGCAAGAGCATTGAGAAAATTTCTCCTAGAGGCTGTAGAAAGGTGGTCTCCTTTATATAATATCTAACTTTTAACAACACTGTTATCTACAATAATGCAGATGATAGAAAACTACTTCATGAATTTATGGATATTCTAAGAAGATTTTTCAGGCCAAATGTTGAAATGACAGCTTATTTTACTGATATGTAATAGGTATTTCAAAAGAAAATTAAATTGAAGAAGGAAATTTACAGGTAGAATTTTGAGACAACAGAGGACCTGGAACAATTTCTCTAGTCAGCAAAAAAAATTCTCAAAATAAGAGATAGTCTCAGGGCAAAGATAAAACATAGGGGCCAGTAAAATATGGCCTCAGGATAAAGATCATATGAAAGCTGTAAGAGGTCTTTTAAAGACTTTGTTAACATTTAAGGTTTTTCTTTATAGACCCTCTCAAAGACCCTCCTTTGCCATACTCAAAGGAGAAAGAAACCTATCTTGGATAGAATTGTGGGTGGGTTTCTTGGGACACAGAGTAAACACCAATAAGATTCTTGTGAAAGTGAAAGTCACTTAGTCGTGTCTGATTCTTTGTGACCCCATGGACTATACAGTCCATGGAGTTCTCCCGGCTAGAATACAGGAGTGTGTAGCCTTTCCCTTCTCCAGGGAATCTTCCCAACCCAGGGATCGAACCCAGGTCTCCTGCATTGTAGGCAGATTCTTTACCAGCTGAGCTATGAGGGAAGCCCGATAAGATTCACAGGAAAATTATAAAAATTTTCAGGAAAGTGATTGGTGAAAAGATCAATATGCTGGACTCAAAGAGAGACAATTCAAATTGAAAAGAGATCTTTGGGACCCAACTTTCTACAGTTAGGAAGCAAGTTGAGGAAGCTGTTCTGCTGCAGAAGACAGGCCATTTCTTATGGAAAAGATGACTCAGAAGGTGGAGCTAAGAGCCAAGAATAGTGGATTAAGGAATTACTCCCTAGTGAAGTAGCTTTTCCTGCCCTAGAGTAGGGGACAATGGTAACATGTATCAGCTGGATTTCCAGATTTTCTATGGGCCAGTGACTGCTACATGCTCCCCGTTCCTCCTCTTTTTGTATGGGCCTCACCATTGTATGCTAGGTACATAGGGGCAGAAAACTTGTCTTTTGGTTCATGAATCTCTGAGTCAAGAGGAAACTGAACTTGAGGACCTGCATCTGAGGAGCCTCATTTGTGTCTGGATGATGGGAATGATGAGATCCTGGGCCTTAATTTTACTGTCAAATTGAGAAGAGACTTTGGGGATCTTGGGACAGTGAAGTGTGTCTTATATGTTTGATATCTGTGGCCAAAGGGCAGACTGGAGTGAATTAATGATAGTTGTGAGTTCTTTGCATCTTCTCTCATCAAAAAGTGCAGTGTCTATCATCCTCTTTGAGTTTGGGTTGCTCTGTGACTTGCTTTGACTGATACAGTGCAGCAGAAAGCCAGCTACCACATAAAGACATCTGATCACCCTGCTGGAGAGAGAAGCCCTGAAAGATAAATGACAACAAAGGGTAAGAGAGAGCCCAGCCATTCCACTAATTCCCAGTGGTGCCAGGGGGTGATAGAAAAGCCATTTTGGATCCTCTTACTTGTTGAAGAAACTTAGCCAACACCCCATGGAGCAGAGGTGGGCTGTTCCCACCAAGCTTTGCTTAGTTGGAGAATCATGAGCCAACAAATAGTTATTATTTTAAGACACTAAATGTTGGGCTTAACATAACTTAGTAATAGAAAACTGATACAGGAGTTGTTACTAGAAGTGGGATTTGAACCTACACAAATGTTGAAACCATTGACAACATGTGCCTCATTGGATATCATATTTCTATGGCCTATTGATGCCTATGTACCTTCTGTTTTCTCTCTTCTTGTTTTTTAATGGAAGCATCTATTACACTTATCTCACACTGCATGGGCATGCATCAAAATGCAGAATCTATTTCTTCAACCTCTCGACTCTGGGATGTCCTTCTGACTTGCTTTGACCAACAGCATGAGTAGAAATTACACCGTGTGAGTTTCTGAGACTAGACTTCAAGATGCCTTGTAGTGTCCACCTTTGTTTTCTTAGGATCCAACCATCCTCTAGCAGAGCTTGAGCTAAACCACTGAATGATGAGCGCCTACACAAAGAGACAGAGAGTCCCAAGCCAGTCTCTAGTCCCTCCAGTTCACGCCACCTGATGTGCCAGACTTGAGGGTGAAGCCTCCTTGATTTCCCAGTTATACCTAAATCCCAGCTGAGTGTAGCCATGTGACTAATCCTCAAATGACACCATGTGGAGCAAAAACCACCCAACCCAAAGAATCGTTAGATATAGCGTATCATTGAAGATTAAGTTTTGAGATTTTTTTCCCCACAGTAATAGGTAATTGAAGCATACCCCCAATAATTACCCCTCAGGATTGGGGTACATTCTCCAATATATCCCACTAAAGAAAAGTTTTCAACCTTCAGCTTCTCTGCCTCTCCAACTTTAACCCTCTTGTAGCTCCCAGTGGATGAGAGGCCAAGAGTCACACAACTGTTTGTTTTTTTTTTCACCTTTTCATTTTTGCAAGACCAGCATGAGGGATCTAGTAAAGGGCTTGGCAAACCGTAGTCCAAAGCCAGCCAACTACCTCCCCCCTTCAGTTTTACTGAGTTATAGTTTGCTTAATGACTCATAAGCTGAGGCCCACAAAGCCTAAAGTATTTAGTATCTGTCTCTTTAAGAGAAAATTTCCAATCTAGAATCTCTCTTTGGTGTGTGGGAACAGTTGGCAGCTCTTGTCTTGGTCCCTGAGCTAAAAATTAGATGACAATACTTCAATTGCAGCATACTGTTTCAGATGTTTGACAAATAGAGCATTCAATGGTCAAATAAACTTGAGAAATGCACAGTGGAAAAAGCAACACGTAAATAAGATTTTTAAATTGCATCCTTCTCTCCAAAGGGGCAAAAAGAGGCCTCTCATATGCTGTTAGCTGTTTTTCTAAATATCCTGGAACCTTTTCCACTGGAGGATCTTATATGATTTGTGTCCCATGTGACACACTTTGGGAACTCCTGCTTTCTGGTTCAAAAGATGGTGAACATTCAGAGAAGTGCCAAGAAGCCAGTCTGAATTCTTGATCCTGTGCCTTCATCTTAGCCATTTTGCCCTCTTTCCTCCCTAGGGTTTTATCTGGCTGTCTGCCCTTCTTGGTCAGAGGCAAGTCTAATTTACACTAGGGTATGAAAGACTTAATGGTCTCTAGTGGAGAGTAGGGTAGAGGTTGAAGATCTCATGTTTGAAGGATGACAGGAAAGGACAAAGTTGAATCCAGGGGTGCTCGCTTTTTCTCTTTTTTGTCACCATCAAAGTTGTGATTTGTCAGGCAGCACCTCTCCTGTAACAGTTCTGTAGCTTGCCAGAGTTACTTCTGAACAAGCTTCTCTATGATCAGAAGGAATATTTTATGCCAGGAGGAAATTAATCTCCTCAGACTTGCTGCATATCCCCCTGACATGATGGGCTTCTTTGTCAAAGGATGTTTTAACTTCCAGCTTCTTGCTTTGATTGCGTTCAAAAGGACCCAACAATGCTGAGCCATCATTTCAGCTCCTAAGAGCTTTTCTCTGCATTTGCTGTCATCCCAGGAACTCAAGAAGAGTTAACTTGCAGTGGAAACAGTGGAGAGAGGAATACTCTATTCTCTTTGCAAAGCTAATTTTGGTCTGGAGGAAGATTTATGCCGGAAGATGAGAGAATATGTTAAGAAGCCATGGTTGTGTTTATTTTCAGCCACATTTGCACACATGACATCTGCGGATGCTCTAATAGTAGGGCCTCACCACATAAAGCTTTGATGAATTATCCTCAAACAACAATCTTTTCTTTGATTGGCAAAAAATTTCTGTTTCCGATTTACTGAAATGCTGAACAACCAAGAGGAATTTTGAGTGATATACACTGCTCTATATGTTCAAATTCAGTGAAGCTTATCCATAGTTACATGCACGCAGAACTTTGTGGTCTAAGTAGAATTTAATTGTGGAATTTGGTCTTAACAATGGAATCATGGGGGTGATTCTTGGGCCTGGGCACCTTCTTTCTGCAAAAATGGATGACAGAGGACTTCCCTGGCTGTCAGTGGTTTAAACTTCGCCTTCTAATGTAGGAGGTATGGGTTTGATCCCTGGTTGGGGAGCTAAGACCCCACATGCCTCAAGGTCAAAAAAACCAAAACAGAAAAAAACCCAGAAGCAATACTTTAACAAATTCAATAAAGACTTTCAAAATGGCCTACATTAAAAAACTAATTTTTCAATCGATTATGGGACAGAGCTGACTCTGTGTGTGTGTGTGTGTGTGTGTGTGTGTGTGGTTGGGCTCTTCCTGGGCTGGTCCTGACATTCCTGTCTCAATCACCCCCGGGAGGTGTTTGTGTGTCTCACCTGCCAAGATTAGAGAAGCCAGGAAAGCCTTGCTGTCCACCAGGTGTGCTATAGTACTTTATAATCACTCCTCGTGTGAGCTTAACAAGCTGGCACAGGGCACACATTTGACTCAGCTCTGAGTGCACTGGCCAATTCAACTCTGAAGCCTTCAACACCGAGGACTGACCTAGTCTGTGGCATCTGCACAGGACAGTCGCCCCCTTTCACTCCAGCCCCTCAGAGGCCAGGTGGAGCAGCTGGTGCCTGGCACCGGGATGCAGGATCACAGCTGGGCCCACGCGCAAACCTTGCTGGGCCTGAGTCTCCAGTGGTGGAGGGGCCTCCTCCCTCCAGGGAAGATGGATGCTCCTTTGGCCAGGAGGGCCTGTGTCACTGCCCAGAGCAGTAAGGGCCTTATGCACACCCCCAAGATAGCACAGGAGTGGTGATGGTACCGGAAACACTGCCATGTCTGATGCTGGGAGGGATTGGGGGCGGGAGGAGACGGGGACAACAGAGAGTGAGATGGCTGGATGGCATCACCGACTCAATGGACATGGACAGGGAGGCCTGGTGTGCTGTGATTCATGGGGTTGCAAAGAGTCGGACGTGACTGAGCGACTGAACTGAACTGATAGCTACCAGGCAGGCTTCCCTTCATGGGAATCCATGTCTGGCCTTTCCATCATGTAGGCTGCCATAGGGGGGAAATGTAAACCAAACCCAGTGAGAATGGAAATTAGATACCTTTATTCCCAATTCTCAACCCTCCCATGACCACTATCACATGTGGAAAGAAATCCCAACTCTTCCCAGGACTCAGGACCTAGAATCTCTGGTTCTCCACTGCCCCGCCTCTGACCTCACCTCCCACCTTGCTCTTCCTCCTTGACTGTGTGCTCCAGGAACCTTAGGAACCCTGCTGGTCCTAGATAGTGACGCCACGTGTTCTTACTGCCAGGCCTCCTGCTCCTCCCTCAATCTGGAATCATTTTCCCCAGATATTCTACTTTCACAGCACTCTCTAGAGCTTCATCAGGGTCTCTGCACAACTGTTGCCTCATGGGAGAAGCCATCCCTGGCCGCCACATGTAGGGAGGCATCCAGTAGCCCCCCTGCTTCTCTCTCTCCTCATTTTTTTTTTTTTTTTTTGTTTCTTTAAGGCTCTTCCGCTGCTTGCCTAGGAATTGCTTATTCATATCTCCAACATTTGTCTCCCCCATTAGAAAGAGAAACCTCAGCGTTTTCCCCATCCCCAGAACCGGTACCTAGCAAAACAAACCACTCAATAAATAGTTACTGAATGAATGGATGGATCCTTGAACAAGAGGAGGTAACTCAGTATATGTAGTGTCCTGGCTGCGAGACAATGGTGTTTCTAAGTGGAGGGAGATGCCGGGAGGGAAAAGCAGGGCTTTGACCCCCAGCCCTCAGGACAGACAGGGAGTGGCTACTCCCACCACTCCTCTATGGGGTGCATCTGATACACTGTGTTCACGACTCCAAAGTTTAATTTAGCTGATGCCTTGGCTGCAAGCTAGAGCTGGTAAATTTAGTTGGAGGATTAAGGAACGTATAAGATGCATAGCTCCTTAAAAGGTGCTGGATGTCAGGGGAAAAGCAAAGCCAATGCATGTCAAAGTTGGCCGTGAAAGTGGAGGCAGGAGGCCTTCCAGAGCAGAGCAGGCCAAGGGGCCATGTTTCCTGTGTCTTTTGAGGGGGCAACATTTCTGAGTGGGGATGGTGGGGGCAGTCACCCAGTCACTGAGCAACCCAGAACAACCTGCTGAAAAGGAGACAGAGAGCTCTAAAGCCACCAGGCGGCCCAGAAACCATAAATAAATGGATGGACAAATGTGACTGGAGGAAGATGCAAAAGAAAAAAAGCCGTCACAAAGGCAAAAGCAAGCAACAAGATGGACAAAAAGATATTTACAACCCACATGTAAAATAGGGGCTGATGGATGCTGATTTACAGAGTTCATAACCCATGAGAAAATGATGAACAATTCGATAGGGAAAAGGGTCCCGGACTTAAAGAGAAGGATAAAAAGGAAAGAAATACAGATGGATAATAAATGTATAAAAATCTGCTCAGACTCGTCAGCCATCAAGTAAACACAAATCAAAATGAAATGCTTTTTTCTTTTTATTGGATTGGCAAGAATTTTAAAGTATGATCCTATCAAGCAAGATGGCAGCGAGGAAAGGAAACGTAAATTTTCCCTGTGGGAGGGAAATTTGGTGATTTCTATCCAAATTAGAAATGCACAAGCCCTTTGACCCAGAAATTCCACCATTAGGTAGCTACCCTATGGATACTTATGATGGTTCTCTCAACAAAATGTTTGTTTCTGAAGGTTTTTGGCAAAAATAAACTATAAGCAATTTAAATTTTCATTAATGGAAGATCCCTATGGGTTAGCCATACCTGTGGGTTAGCCATACCTATGGGTTAATAATGAAATATACTATGGAGGTTTGATTTTGTTTTTACCATGTACATCATTTTTATTTTAAAAGCGTCATTGGGTATAACCCGAATCCTGGGGTGATGAACCCATTTTTGTTTTCTGACTTAAAAAAAGCCCTATTATGTACAATATAAGATGAAATAGAAAAGCCTGCAACTTGTTTTCAGCAAGCTGGACCCCAGACATGCAGTCTGAAAATTGCATCTGAATGACTTTGCCATTTGTTAAACTATAGGATGACTCTGGGTAAGTTGTTTCTTTCTTTCTTTTTGAACCTCACTGGTTTTGTTAAAGGGGAAGAATAATCCTTATTTTGTATTGTGACTTTAGGCAAGTGACTTTACTTCTTGGGGACTTGAGCTCTTTGTCTATAAACTATAGATAATAATAGGTACTCTTGGGATGGTTGTGAGGAGTAAATAAAATAACTCGTGTCAACATTTAACACTGATGATGACTGATGATGATAATGCTGATGATGGTAGAAAAGCAGGAGGGACCAAGATGAGGTGGGTAAAATGGAACAGGGAAACTAAGAAGGCCAGTTGGAGGCTCCTGAGTGCAGGCACTTTACATGCCTCAGGTCAGCAGTCTGCAGCCTTTTTGGCACCAGAGACCAGTTTTATGGAAGATGATTTTTGCATGAATGGAGGGTTGGAAGGGGGTTGGGAGGGGATGGTTTTGGCATGATTCTTAAAAGGAGCATGGAACCTAGATCCCTTGCATGCACAGTTTCACAATAGGGTTCTCATCCTTATGAGAATCTAATGCCACTGATGATCTGATAAAAGGCAGAGCTCAGGTGGTAATGCAAGTGATGGGGAGCACCTGTAAATATGATGAGGCTTCACTCGTCACCTGCTGCTCACCTCCTACTGTGCAGACTGGTACCAGGCCGTGGTCCGGGGTTTGGGGACTCCTGTCTTAGCTGATGCAATTCTTCTAATTACTCCATGAAGTCTACATGTTGTAGATGAGGAAGGTGACCACCTCATCTGCCTTGGATGATCAAGGAAATAAAGGTCAATGTTGTGACCAATCTGAGGTCACCCAGAAGCTCCCAGTAGAGCCAGCATTTGAACATTCAACCCTGAAGATGTTTTTGGTTCCAAGCCTCCCCATAGCACCCAACAACATGCTTGGCACATAGTAGGTGATTAATATGATAAATCAGAATTTATTTCTAAGAGAGTTTTTAATCCCTCTAAATGATGCTTTAGGAGTTGCTCTAAGACCTGTGGTCCATTTCTTAGGAAGTCCCCAGTGGTGAAGGTAGTCTGATTATTAAGCTGTCAACTCAGCCCCAGACCCACACTTTTCTACATCCCACCTCTGTGGTGCTGGAGCTGAGATTCTGCAAACCCATTTCTGTGCTGCCAGCTGGCTCTTGTAGGGCTCTGCCACTAGTGGGTGCAGAGGGAGGCCTCAGGCTTGTGGGGGAAGGAGGGCCTGGGGTTTTCCCTCCTCCTTGCCTTTCCCCTGAGCATCACCCAGCCTCACGTCTGCACCCTAGCAATGGCCCTTCATCTTCATGGCAGCACTTATTACCATCTCCAGTTTTTCCCAGCTCCCAAAACCAACCTTATTGCATTCCTTCAGATTCCAGAGGCAACTGGGTATTATCCCCTTCTCAGCAGTCCAAATCTCAGCTCTCCAGAGTCCCTCATCTGAATTGCTAGGTTCTCAGACCTGTCGAAACAATTCCCTCTCGTAAATTCTCTCTGTTAAAATAACTTGTGTGCTTTCTCATTTTTGGCTGGACCCTGGTTGACGGCTCCAGTCAAAGGTATACACTTTTTTTTTTTTTGGTGGTGGTGGTGCAGACTCTTTCTTGTGGTGTGCAGGCTTCTCTAGTCATGGGGTGCAGGCTTAGTTGCCCCATGACATATGGGATCTTAGTTCCCTGACCAAGGATTGAACCTGCATTCTTTGCATTGGCAGGCAGATTCTTTACCACTGGACCACCAAGGAAGTCCCTGTAATGTACAAGGTAGATTTGATTTGGGGAAGTAACTATTCTTTAGACCCCAGTCTTGGGGGAAAAAAGAAGAAGGAAGAGGAGGAGGAAGAGGATCAGGCTGTCTTTTTTGCATTTTTGTCCATTTTGCATCAGAAGTAACTCTTGACCATGAAGAAATGAGACACATTTTCTCACATGACTTACTGAGCTATCTCCTTCCTCCTGGTTTGAGATTTCTACCTTTACAACCCTGATAGGAAGGGTGTGAACACAAGGAGATGAAGGTGGAGCACGGAAAGTCCACAGAAATTTCATTTCCTCCTGGACAATGAATAGCGCCTTCCCTGGGGTCTGGATCTGTCATTGCCTTCAATGTGTCCTAAGGGGCTGGGAAGCAGGTGCGATGATCCTTTGAATGTTCCGACCCAACCAGGCCCACAGACTCCTTCCTACATTTATCCTTGGAATTCAGGCAGAATCAGTTTGAAACTGTCAAAGACCTCACTAAACCCTAAGGGAGGGCAGCGGAGAAGTGAACACAAAGAGGACATGAATTCAGGCATGTCTTGCTCAGCTCATCACCTGGTGTTTGGAACCTGCTTGCAGCCTGTCACTGAAGAGAATCCACAGAAAGCTTGCTTTTCTTGTGTCCCTCACTAAGTACCCTGGTAGCTCAGAGGGTAAAGAATTCTGCCTGCAATGCGGGAGACATGGATTTGATCCCTGGGTCAGGGAAGATTCCCTGGAGAAGGAAATAGAGCCCACTCCAGTACTCTTGCCTGGAAAATTCCATGAACAGAGGAACCTTGTGGGCTACAGTCCACGGGGTTGCAAAAAGTTGACACAACTAAGCGACTTACACACAGACACAGCAGCCTGTCACTCAAGAGAATCCAGAGAAAGTTTGCTTTACTTGGTCCCTCACTAACTAGCCCTTGGCCTACTTCCCTGGGCCCAGTGCCATTTGCCATCCCCCACCCTGGGGTGTTGATCCCAAGCAAGGGCTCTTGTGTCCAAGATGCAGAAAACCAAACACTGTCAGTGGATGTTTGCAGCAAAGGAAGAGATTATTTCAGGTCTCCAAGCAAGGGAGTAGGAGACAAACCTCAGATCCACTCCAACTTGGTTTATGAGTTGGGGTGTTTTTAAAGGAGAAGAACAAAGAAACTGGGATGAATCATCTTCTTGTGACATTTCTTAATCTTAGTTTTGGGTGTCAAGGTGTCTTCAGGTTATGATTCTCTGGCCAGGTGGTCCATGGCTTGGGGACCTGTTAGCCCATCTTACCTGGACAAACAACCTGAATTTGTATGTTAATAATGAAACCAACAAACAACAATTTTATACCTCAAAGACAACTTCATCAACAACAGCAATTTTAGTCATTGACCATCTTCATAATTCAACAGCAGTTTGAATTATCTGACTCTGATTGATTAGTTTTCATTTAGCATAAGATTGAGGTCGGAGGGAATAAGAAAGGGTTTGGAGAGAAAGCGTAATCATGAACTTGAAAAAGGAACTTGGTTTTAGAGGGGACAATTCCAGGTGATGGAGGTGCTGATAATGATGAGTTAATTCATGTATTAACTCAACCACCCCATGAAACACTATTCTTAGCCCCATTCTATAGATAACAAAACTGAGTCACAATGAGGTTACTTAATTTCCAAAGTCACTCAGCTGAAAGGTAGCATGCTAGGATTTGAACCCAATCCATCTGGTTCCATAACCCCTTCTAAGGATGTCACCCTACAGGGGCCCCACCTCACTAACATACTGCCATTGATAGAAAATTCTTTATATTGACCTGGCATTTCCTTCTAACCCTATACCTGGAATTTCCTTTTAAAGACACACAGAATGAATCTATGTTTCTTCAAAGCCAGCATGAGTCTCTGTCTGAGTTTTCTCCCCTTCTCATACTGCTGGAGTTCATACTGCCTCTTAGCAGTATGACCTTGAACCAGTTACTCACTCTTTGCCTCAGTTTCCTCATCTGTAAAATGGGAACACTGGAATAGGTATCTTATTGGGTACTTTACACATACAGTCCCTGGAGCAGTGCTGAACACAGAGTAAGTGCTTGATGTAGATAGACTGTTTTTATTGTTCTACAGCCTCAACTTTCCCACTTCAAATGGGGATGGTATTTAATCTTGCTCCATACAGTGTGGCTACATGGAGTCAGCCAGGGATTTTGTGATCCTGCCTTCTCTCTGTCCCTCTCTTCAGACCCTCCCTTGGATGCACAGTCAGCCTCCTACCTGATCTTCCAGCTTTGGTCTTGTCCTGCTCCCACCCATCTTTCCCTTGGCTTTCTTGATGCTCGAGGTAAAACGTAAATCCCATTCAGTCCCGTCCCTGCTCAGATCCCTTCCCAGCTGTTCCTGGGCTTCCAGAAACAGTTCAGTCTCCTTCGTTTGACTTTTAAAGCCCTCCTTGGTCTGTCCCTTGCTGACCTCTCCATCTCGCCTCTCCTCTCTCTGCCCTCTTGTTCCATTTTCAGCCAAATGACCCAGCTCCCGAGTCTCTGAGCCTCACCTGACTTTGAGCTGCTCCTGCATCCTGCCTGATCCCCCAGGGCCCCGTGCAGGGCCTGGTGCACGGGAGAGGCTCTCAGTTTACAGAGGCGCCCGGGGGCTAACACAGAGTGAATGCTCTAAGCCAGTGTGACATTCGTGTCAGTTAATGTCATTATTTTTGGGGAGGTCCCATTCAAGATCTGTCACCACAATTGTCTGGTCCACAGCAGTGTCCTGGAGGCTGCCTGATGGTCCAGGCATTAACCTTTTAGTCCCTGGATTATGAAGAAGCTTCAGAGGTCCATGGGGAGAGTTGGGGGTGGGGGTGGCGATGCACAGGCACCAAACTGGTATAGAAGTGCCAAAGAATTGATGTTTTGGAACTGTGGCACTGGAGAAGACTCTTGAGAGTCTCTTAGATGGCAAGGAGATCCAACCAGTCAATCCTAAAGGAAATCAATCCTGAATATTCTTTGGAAGGACTGATGCTGAAGCTGAAGCTCCAATACTTTGACCACCTGAGGAGAACAACCAAGTCATTGGAAAAGACCCTGATGCTGGAAAGGTTGAGGGCAGGAGAAGGGGATGACAGAGGATGAGATGGTTGGATGACATGAGTCAATGTCCATGACTCAATGGACATGAGTTTGAGCCAACTCCAGAAGATAGTGAAGGTCAGGGAAGCCTGGTGTGCCACAGTCCATGGGGTCGCAAGGAGTCGGACATGGCTGAGCAACTGAATAACAAAAGAAGCATATCAATGTTTTGATGATGGCACAGCTGTGCCTGCTTCTCTGGAAAGCTCCTCCTCCCTCCCTGGCGCCTGCTCCCTCCCCCTCCCCAGCTCCCCAGCCCTGTTGCTCTGTGGACACCTCCAGCCCCTTACTAGCTGGGGACTTTTATTTTGAAGACTGTATGGCACTAGGGTGACCCATTTTTTTCTTCCCCAGAGTTTGGCCACAGGGCTTGGAAATCCTCCTTCACCACATGGCACTGTGGACACCCATCTGGCCTGGTTTCTTTAGCCTACAAGTCCCTCAGCCCTGAGGTCACACACCCAGGATGGGGGCCAGGGAGCTCCTAGCCTGCCTGCTCCCCTCCCCCTTCCCCAGCACACACTACACAGACAGCAGGGGGGCATGCAAGCTCGTGATTTGCCACCTGAGACCTCCATCCAAATAGGTCTGCAAGCTGGATTAGCCTTTGAGACACAGTTTAGTCACCTCATTTAAGAATGAAGGATGCGAATTGAGATGTCCTTGATTTATGGGAGCCTGTGACCTTGGACCAGGTACTTGGCCTCTCCAGGCCTCTGGGTCCCCTTGGGCCAGGGCAGATGAGTCTCCCAAAGGAAAATCCCCTCCCATGGGTCGATTGCTTCATGGTCTCCATGGTGCTGGGTGCTTATTGGCTGCTCAAGTTGGGTCCATCGGAAAACCATCTTTAAATTTGTGAAAGTTAGAAATGTCTGCAGGAGAATCATCAAGAGATGGCTGAGGTCAGCCCTCTGTGGACGGGGCATTGCCCCTTGAGAACATGGAGTGTGTCACTCTGGTGGTGGCAGTGGTTTTGTAGCTCAGTTGTGTCTGACTCTTGTGACCCCATGAAATGTAGCCCACCAGGCTCCTCTGTCCATGGGACTTTCCAGGCAAGAATACTGGAGTGGGTTGCCATTTCCTTAACAGGGGATGTTCCCGATCCAGGGATTGAACCCATGTCTCCCAGATTCTTTACCACTGAGCCACGAGGGAAGCCGGCGTGTCAATCTGGGGAGTCTTAGTTGCCTTGTATAAAATGGGGGCTGTTGCAGCCTGCAGTGCTGAAGGAGCCAGGTAAAGCACCTGGCCAACTCATGGCTCCTGCACCTGTGTTCTTCATCAGAGGGCGCTCCGAGCCCCATGTTGGGTGATGAAGCCACAGGCACTCTGAAATGAGAAGAATGGAACTCCAGTCCCAGCTCAGCTCTGTTACTGGGGGCAGTTCATCCCCCTCTCCAAGCTGGAGTTTCCTCATCTATGAAATGAAAGGAATACTGCAAAGGAAAGAAAAAATATATATATTGCAAATTTTTGTAAAGTGGCTGATATGCTGTGCTTCATTCCTGGAGGAGTTGGTAGCAGGTGACCTCTTAGTTCAGGGGAATACTTTGATTAATTTTTGTGTTGTTGTTAGAAAGAAGTCCCCTGGGCATAGGCTGTGTAAAAGATGCTTATACACACAAAAAGCAATAAACCACTTTGTAGAAAAAAGGGTAGCAGCATTGGATTCTCCTCCCTCCTGAGCACAAGCTGTCATTATAGAGAAAAAATATAAACAGTATAATCCCACAAGGACAAAGGGACTAGAAAGGGAGCATCAGGAGTCAAGAGATTGCAACACACTTTAGAAGAGGGATTTGTTTGGAATGATGGCAACATATTTAGAAGGCAGCAGAAACCAGAGTACACAGAAGGGGACTCCAGTGAGAAGAAAATGAGTGAGCCTCCAGAACCCCAATAAAGTCCAGGACTTAAGGGGTACAGGTGGAGGGGATGATGGGGTAAGTTAAAAGCCAGCAGGCAAGGACTTACCCTTGAGCCTCATGAAAGATGTTTATTCTCTGGAGACCATGAAGGGGAGACTCTTGGGGCACCAAGGCCACCAGCATGACCCAGGACAGGGACAAGACTTGGGGCTGAAAATGGTATTAATTGGAAATTTGCTTTCCAAATGGTCAGAACGTCTTCCTGATCCTACCACCCCCAATTCACCCTTGCCCACTCCTACATTCTAAGCATAGAAGGTCAGCTGCAAGGCAAGTTACTGGAAAATTTACTAGAGAAAATGACTTATGCATGCTATCTTTGTGAGTATTCCCAACAAGATAGCTGCCTCCCTGCCCCAACACCCAAATGACACCTGTCAGTCCACATGCCATCTCCCACCCTTGCAGGGCCTGATCAGCCTTATCAGCATGTTTGTCTTAAATGCTAATAACAACCAAAGAGCATCAGACAATTGAAGAAAGCCACCCATGTGAAACAGAGCCATCAAACTAAAATGATAAAAGAAACTGAAAGAAATATTGTCCCACCAGATTGGATTCCAGAATGAATCACTGGGGAATCCCTGGCATTCCAGTGGTTAGGACTCTGCACTTTCACAGCCAAGGACCCCTATTTGATCTCTGATTGGGGAACCAAGATCCCACAAGCCGCGTGGTGTTCCCAGAAAAAAAAAAAAGGAATCATTGTATCAGAATGACTCCAGTCAAGCCATAGGTGCAAGAGCAAAAATAAATTGCTGAACTTCACTGGTGGTCCAGTGGCTAATTCTCTACGCTTTCAAAGCAGGGGACCAGGGTTCAATCCCTGGTCAGGAAACTAAATCCCATATGCCACAGTGAAGATCCCATGTACCACAAGTAAGACCAGAAGCAGTCAAATAAATAAATAAATAGCTTATTGTTGTGTACCACTGCAATTTTTGTGGCTGTTACACAGCAAAAGCTGACAGATACAATTCATAAAACCAGAATAGGAAGCTGTGGCTACTGAACAGTCAGAGGACAACAGAGAAAACTTGAAATTTAACCAAAGGTAGCCAAAATAAGAATTTTAGTAGTAGTTTTGGAAAATAAGTCACAGAAATATCTCTAGGGTATAATAGGAAGAACTAAAGATGGAACATATGAGAGGGAAAAACAGACTTAGAAAAACAATCCAGAAGGTCTAACATTTGACTTAGAGGAATTAAAGAGAGAGAGAGCAGAGAAAATTATCAAAGAAATAATTAAAGAAAGTTTCCACAAACCAAAGATCGTGAGTCTCCAGATTGAGTCAGTTTATGTGGAACTTTAAAGTGAACAAGAAATAATCCATACCACAAACATCATCATATACCTCAGAAGACCAGTGACAAAGAGAAGGTCCCAAAAGCTTGCAAGCTTAAAAAATGTTTTAATACATTGAAAGTCACTTACTCCTTGGAAGGAAAGTTATGACCAACCTAGACAGCATATTAAAAAGCAGAGACATTACTTTGTCAACAAAGGTCCGTCTAGTCAAGGCTATGGTTTTTCCAGTGGTCATGTATGGATGTGAGAGTTGGACTGTCAAGAAAGCTGAGTGCTGAAGAACTGATGCTTTTGAACTGTGGTGTTGGAGAAGACTCTTGAGAGTCCCTTGGACTGCAAGGAGATCCAGCCAGTCCATCCTAAGGGAAATCAATCCTGGGTGTTCACTGGAAGGATTGATGTTGAAGCTGAAATTCCAATACTTTGGCCACCTGATGCGAAGAGCTGACTCATTTGAAAAGACCCTGATGCTGAGAAAGATTGAGGGCAGGAGGAGAAGGGGACGACAGAGGATGAGATGACTGGATGGTATCACTGACTCGATGGACATGGGTTTGGGTGGACTCTGGGAGTTGGTGATGGACAGGGAGGCCTGGCGTGCTGTGGTTCATGGGGTCGCAAAGAGTCGGAGACGACTGAGCGACTGAACTGAACTGAAGTCATTGCTGACTATTTTATGTACAGTAGTGTGTTAATCCAAATCTCCTAGTTTATCCCTCCCCTCTGCCTTTCCCTTTGGTAACAATAAGTTTGTTTTCTAAGTCTGGGGTCTGTTTTTGTTTTACAAATAAGTTCATTTGTATCACCTTTTTAGATTCCACCTATAAGTGATATCATATGATATTTGTCTTTCTCTGACTTCCTTCAGTTAGTATAATAATTACTAGGTCCATCAAAAATAGAAATATAAGCTTTTTATTTAGAAATATAAAGACACTTAAAGGAAATACTGAAAAGGGTTTAAATAGTTCCTTTGGGGATGAGAAAGACGGGGCAAGGGCTTCATGATTTTCTTTTTTGTTGTGAAATAAATGTCTACATCTTTTGTTCACATGGTGACAGAGGGACGAGAAGAAGTAACAGGTGCAGTCAGAGTCGCTGGGTAGGGAGCAGAGTTGGAAAAGAGGGCTCACGTATGGGAGAAGAGTCCTGCAGGGGGCCATGCACCCAGCCCAAGACAGAGAGCTGGCGAGGAGCCCCCTACCCCCTCTAGTCTTGCCCATGCCTTCCAACCTTCCCTGGAAGACTGTCACTGTGGTCTGAGTGGAACGAGGGGCAGAGCCTGCCCTGTATGGGACACCGCAGGGCCCAGCGGGGCTGGGGTTGGGATGGAAAGGTGTGGCTGCAGAAGAGTAGGGGAGACATTTCTCATCCTTGAAGCACCTTTCCTCAGGTGGTACATAGAGTCAGTAGAAATAGGAGTTGGTCAAGCAGAGAAGCTGTGGACATGACTGGGGACTGACCTGCAACATGAACGGGAGTTAGGCGAGGAGGGGAATGAGGCCTGAGTTGGGCTGGATGGAGCCTGGCTTGAATGGAAGCGATCTGGGCTCGGTGTCCTAAGAGCCAGAAGGATTGGAAGGCTGAGAGTCAGATATATTTAGGGAAGGCCTCCCTGGAGCCAGTGTGCATGATAAACTGCAGGGCTGAGATGGAGGAAGAGTAGTTAGGCAGCTGTTGAAATAACTCAGGCCAGACAGGAGGGAAGTCTGAATTAAGACCAGACTGGGGACTTCCCTGATGGTCCAGTGGTTAAGATTTTGCCCGCCAATGCAGGGGACACAGGTTCAATCCCTGACCCGGGAAGATTCCACATGCTGCGGGGACAGCTAAGCAGGTGTGCCACAAATACAGGGCCCATGCTCTAGGGTCCAGAAGCTGCAACTACTGAAGCCTGGATGCCCTAGAGTTTGTGCTTCAACAAGAGAAGCCCCACGCAGCACTACTAGAGAGTAGCCTCGCTCTCTGCGACTAGAGAAAGCCTGCACGCAGCAATGAAGACCCAGCACTGTCAAAAATAAGTAAAAATTTAAAACTATAGTAAAGTCCAGGCTGCAGGGGTAGAGAGGTGGGGGAAGTTGGAGGGAATTTGAACAGTGCAATACATTCCCATCCAGCAAGATATAGCAGCTAGAGGGGGATGAGAAGGCCACGGTGACTCCCAAGTTTCTGGCTTTGGTGAATTCGGAGGCAGAATGTGTGAGGAAGATCCACTCTGAAGAGAGAGGGAGGCCACCTTTGAGGAGATGCGGGCACCTAGATGGAATGCCCAGGAGGCACTGGGACACGCAGGCCTGAAACTCTGGGGAGAGTCGGGGGAACCGCCAATGTGCCCATGGTCCTGGAGGCAGGAAGGAGATGAAACCCCCAACCAGAGAGCATCAGGGTGAGAAGGGGGCTGAGGAAGCAGATGGCAAGGAGCCTGGGATGCAGCCCCCACACTCATAGGAGGAGACACCAGACAGGTGGTGCCGGGGAACAAAGGCAACTTCGTGGGCATCAGAAGAGGCCAAGGCTGGAGAATGGGCGCCACGTAAGGCATGGAGTGGACGCGCCAAGGGGACCACTGGTCACCCTGGCAGGAGCTCCCATCAGGGATGGGAGCAGATACACCAGAGAGTAAGAGGGTGGAAGGGCGGCTATGGAATTTCTCAGACCTCATGCTGCAAAGTGGTCCGGTTCCTGGGTTGCGTTTCCGGGTGCTGGGGTGCTCTGGGAAGCTCTTGCACATTGTGGGCTGGGAGAGACAAAGTGCTTCCTTTAGCACAGAAGGTGGAGCCGTGAGGTGGAGGAAATGCATTACCTCAGTCACCAGGGTCCCAGCCTGGCCCAGGGAGAGGGGAGTTCCCAGTCCCAGTGGTCTCCTTGGCCTGCATCTGATTGCCCCCTTCTTCACGTCCTTCCTCCCACAAGCTCCTGTTGGTCCTGCTTTGGACATTGGACTTTGGGAACTCATAGATGAGTATGACACAGTCCTTGACCTAAATGTGTTCATGGTACATAATGCTCAGCAGGAAGAGATGGAAGCCTAGAAGGCGCTCTCACAGAGACCCGCAACTCCCAGGAGCTGGGAGAGAGGCTGCCCAGGCTTCAGAGAAAGTCTTTGACCAGCTTAGGTGATGCAAAGAATTACAAGAATGAGGAAAAGCCATAGAATCACAGCGGTGGGAGGAAAATGGGGAGAAGGCATGGAGAGGCCAAGTGGATCTGTAGGAAACATAAAGGAAACATGCTGTGGGTGCTTGGGCAGGAGGGAGAGCCTGGGTGAGGGAGAGCCTGGGTGAGGGAGAGCCTGGGTGAGGGAGGCTCCCCTTTTGGTGCCTTCAAGAAAGTCAAGTTCGAGGGGAGAGGGAGGGGCAAGGTAGAGGGAGGGTATGAAGAGTAGAAGATACTATAAAGAGTCTGCTGCCAATGCTAGAGACTTGGGTTCGATCTCTGGGTCAGGAAGATCCCCTGGAAGAGGAAATGGCAACCCACTAGTGTATTCTTGCCTGGAAAATCCCATGGACAGACGAGCCTGGCAGACAGTCCATGGGGTTGCAAAGGGTCGGACACAAATTAGTGACTAAACAACAATAACAAGAATATATTGTACAACACAGGGAATATAGTCCATAACTTATAATAACTATAAATGGAAGATAGCTTTTAAAAATCATGAATCACTATGTTGCACACCTGAAACTTATATAATGTCATAAATCAATTCTACTTCAATGAAAAAAATGTGAAAAGAAATGGAATCATTAAAAAGAAATGTCAATTTCCAACATGGCCAGGCTGTACAAACCACCATCAGAGGAGCCCTTCCTTCCTGGGGCAGAGTTCCATTAGAGGCAATGACACCATGGTGGCACCAAGAAACAGCAGGAGACCCCCCAGGGAGGAGGAGGCCCTGAGTCGGGGAGGGCAGGCACCTGGGCAGCTGCTCAGCCTCATCTCCACCTGAGTTCTCCTCAGCTCTCTGTGAACTGTTACCAGGGAGACTCTGGGCTCCTAAGTCTGGTGCAGGGATCTGCAAAGTATGGGCCGAGGGCCACGTCTGCGACCTATTTTTGTAAATGAAGTTGTATTGGAAGTCAGCCACACCCATTCAATTATTTATTGTTTATGACTGCTTTCATGCTGTGACAGCAGAATCCAGTGGTTGTGACTGCCCGAGACCGGCGCCCTGCAAAGCTTAAAATATTTACTATCTGGCCCTTCACAAAACATGCTTGCCAACACTGCTCTAGCGGATATAGTAGGACACAGGCTTCGTTGCTGCAACGAAGGTCAAGATCTTAGTGGCTTGAACACAGCAGAGGTTTCCTTCTTTCCCATGAACAATCCGAACGTCATGAACAGCCTGTCTGCTGTGCAGTCTGGTCAGAGACCCAGACTCCCTCGCCTTTGCTCCTCAGCCATTTGCTCTCCACCGTGGGCCTCTCCAGCAGGAACGGAGGAGGGAGGTGGAGGACACGCCTTCTTCCTTTGAGGGTACAGCCCGGAAATTGTGCCCATAGCTTCCCCTCCCGTCCCGCTGACGAGCTGTTGGTCACATAGTCACATGTAGCTGCAAGATAAATTGGGAAATGGTGCCTTTACCAGAGGGCCATGAGTCCAGTCCAAATTCTTATGGACTTCATTACCAAAGAAGAAGAGGAAAATGGATTCTAGAGCCTTCTCTAGTCAAGAGCAGAGTGAGGAGGGAGAGGAATTTGCATTCCCTGGAGGGTCTTGGAATAAAATTTTTAACATGCTCAACTTGAGCAGGTGTCCGTAATATAAAATGTCTCCTTCCCCCATTTTCTTCCTCAAATATTTATTGAACCCTTGCTTAGATCAGGCTCCAGATGGGTGGTTTTTGTTTTTATTTTTTTATACAGATAAGGAAGCCGATGGTCAGAGTGGTTAGGTGAGTTGTCTGAGGGCCTATCCTTTTGCTCCAGGCATGAGACTTCTCCTGCCTGACCATCCTGCTTCCCTGGAGACATTCTAGCTGGGAGCTAGACTTGTGGCCTGTGAGGCTGCCTGAGTATTGCGGGAAGAGCAGACAAATTATTTTAACAGTCAGAATTTAATATAAGATATTGGTGGAATGGATCTCAGAAGACTGAAAAGGCAAAAGGAGACACTGAGGTAACCAGATAATAACTGCTTCCTATAGCAGTGGGAATAGGAGGAAGAGGGTGGGGGTGTCATGACTTAGAAGCCTAGAAGAGGGAGCTGGTGGAGGGAGTGTTGGTGCCCAGCTGGGGCTGGTGTCTTAGAAACTTGGAGAAGGGTCCTCAGGAAGCTGGGACTCAGAACTTCAGACCTCTGAGGAGGGAGTGGGGAACTTCATCCTGGGAATGTGGAAAGAACTAGAAATTGGAGTCAGTGGTTACTGGGACCAGCTATGGCTTCCAGGGCAGCAAGACTGCTGGGTACAGTGAAGACATATGAAGAAGTGAATGCCTTCCTCCTCTCCCTCTAGTAGCCCCTATTGGCAGAAGCTATTGCAGCTGGCAAAGCAGAAAAGTGGTTTGGAGACCCAACCCCAGCTCCAGAAACCTGAGCATAGAAGGGTAGATTTGTTTGTTTTGTTTTTTGGCTGTGCACCATGCAGGATCTTGGTTCCCTGACCAGGAGTCAAACCTGTGCCCCCTGCAGTGGAAGTGTGGAGTCTTAACCTCTGAACCACCAGGGAAGTCCTCAGAAGGGTAAGTTTGGAGCTGAGAGGAGATAATAACTGATCCAGAGGCTATAGCTGCACTTAGACCCCTGGTCTTTACAGATGGAGCCCCCATCTCTGAGCCAGCATGGACCTGGAACCTCGAACATCTGCCTCTTAATACACTGGCTGCTGGGAATGCAAAATGGTGCAACCACGTTGGAGGTTTTCTTATAAAGTTAAATATGCAAGTATTAAATGACCCAGCATTCCCCTCTTAAATATTTACCCAAGAGAAATGAAAACTCATGTCCACTTAAATGTTTGTAGCAACTTTGTTTTAATAACCCCAGACTTGGAAACAGCCCCGATGTCCATCAACTTGTAAATAGATGCCAAATTATGGTATGTTCCTACTATAGACTGCTACTTCATGGGAAGAAGAATAATTACTGATGTACACGTCAACACTGATGAATTATACCCTGTGAAAGGAGCCAAGCATAGAAGACTGCATACTCTATAATTAATTCCATTCATATGAAATTTGAGAAATGGCAAAGTGGAATGACAGCACACAGATCAGTGGTTGCCAGGGCCTGGGGTGGGGAAGGGAGGAGATTGATGGCAAAGGGGCATGATCCTTTGGGAGTTTTTCAGGGATAATGAAAATCTCCTGTATTATGATGCAGTGGCTACATAATTGTCAAAACTCATTGAATTATACACTCGAACCTGGTGAGTGTTTTGTTTGTTTGGTTTTGCTGGGTCTTCGCTGCAACTCAAGGGCTCTCTAGTTGAAGCACATAGGTTTAGTTGCTGCTTGGCATGTGTGATCTTAGTTCCCTGACCAGGGATCAAAACTGAGTCCCCTGCATTATAAGGCAGATTCTTAACTACTGGACCACCAGGCAAGTCCCTAAGTTGGTGAGTTTTATCATATGTAAATTATACCTCAATAAAGCCAATTCTTAAAATGCTGTTAGAATGGGGCACATAGTCTATTTACTTCTAATACCACCTCCTGGGAGCCTCCGTTTGAGTAGCAGACAAAGGGATCTTTTTAAAACATTAATCAGATTACATCACTCTTTATTTAAACACTCTAATGGATTCTCTTTCCTCTTTGAATGAAATCCAGAGGATTACTGGGGCCTACAAGTCCCTATGCCTTGCTTACTGACACGAACACTACGGGGACTGGAGCAGTAGGACAAATGGAAGCCCATGCACTGTGTGTTTAAATTCTTACGACTGCTAATAAGACAGTTCTGTTCTTCTGCCTTGAAATTCTTATGACTACAGAGCGAGCCAACAAACTGCTAATAAGACAGTCTGTTCTGCCTTGACTAGTATACCTTTATGGGGAGCTGGAAAGCCAGGTTCACAGAATTCTCAGAGTCCTTGCAGTTCCATGCCAGAGGTGATGTCATGGAAGGCAGACCCTAAGCCACAGTTTGCCCCACTCCCTTGAGCTTTCCATCCAGGCTCCAGCCAACATTGAAGATTCCTGCCAGGCCCCTGGAGACATCTGTGTTTGAAATTCCCTGGAGGCTGAAGACAGCATTTGGTATAGAATCAGGGAAACTGGATCCCTAGCATGTATCTCCTGATTTCTTCCCAAACTGTGCTTTGCTGTGAATGCCTGAGTGTATATGTGGGCATGCATGCATGTGTGTGCAGGTCTCCATGCGTGCATGGGTACACCTGTGTATGTTCACTTGTGTGCAACTGCATATGCATGCATGTGTGTGCTTATGTGTGTGCACACATGGATATATGTGTACTTCAACAGCGGTGTGAGTTCCCTGAAGGCAACCACTGTGCCAGATTCATCTCCGTATCCTTTCCGCCTGTACAGAAGAGATGCTAAATGCTTCTGAAGTGAATATATGAATGAATGAGCCAGTCCAGCACATTTATTGACAGTGTGGGTTTGAAATCAGCCAGATTTAAGGTAAAAATCTTACTTCATCACTCATCCACTAAGACACTTTGGTTCAGTCTCCTAATCCCATAGAGCCTCGGTTTCCTTATCTCAAGAGCAGGGGGAAAATAATGACATATTATAGGGGTTGGAATGAGGATTAAGTAACAATAATCAGAGCCGACATGTATTGAGCTGGACTTTGAGCCAAACACTGTAGTTAGGGCATTGAAAGTGCTAACTCACATACTCTTGCAATTTTGTGGTGGAGGGTTGGTTGAACAGTAAAGTCTGAGTATCTTAGCCATTATCATATTTGTGATCAAAGGAGAGGAGATTCCGGATCCTTAAGCCTCAGGGGGCTTCTTCTCATGAATCCTGCTCAGATTCTGGTTGAAGAGGCCGTCTGGAGATTTGGCTGTGGAGTTCAGCAAGCAGCGCTTTGCCAAGCTGCTGCTGCTGCTGCTAAGTCACTTCAGTCGTGTCCGACTCTGTGTGATCCCATAGACGGAAGCCCACCAGGCTCCCCCGTCCCTGGGATTCTCCAGGCAAGAACACTGGAGTGGGTTGCCATTTCCTTCTCCAATGTGTGAAAGTGAAAAGTGAAAGTGAAGTTGCTCAGTCGTGTCCGACTCTTAGCGACCCCACGGACTGCAGCCTACCAGGCTCCTCCATCCATGGGATTTTCTAGGCAAGAGTACTGGAGTGGCTTGCCATTGCCTTCTCCGGTGCTGCTGCTGCTAAGTCACTTCAGTCGTGTACGACTCTGTGTGACCCCATAGACGGAAGCCCACCAGGCTCCCCCTTCCCTGGGATTCTCCAGGCAAGAACACTGGTGCTAGCTGTCTCTATTTGACCCTCTTGTTGGACCGGTCCTTTCCTTGTGACTTGTGATATTTCTTCCTCCAGGTGGCGCTGCAGAGTGGGAACTGGACCTCTAGGTCTCAGCGTCCCCTGGTGGTCAATTTCCATCAATGATTTTTGATTAGGCACAGAGCGGTTTCCACAACTCAAGTGCAGTGTCAGTGGATGACATATATGGGGGAAAAATAGAATTTGATGTAATAAGTTTTAAGTCAGAGGAGAGTGAAGTGTGCAGGGGGAGACAGATCAAGAAGGGACCAAGCCAAATCAAGGAAATTATCAACATTAACATCAGTGATGTCCATCAATTACTGTTCATCTTCCATGTGCCAGGCATTATACTGAGTACTTGGCATTCAGCAACTTATTTAACCCATCTACAGAAGGTTTCATGAGAACAATGGCTTTCATTGAAGCTGGGCACGGAGTAGGTGTCTGGGACATAGTAAGTGTTCACTACATTTTGAGAAATGAATAAGGCAATAATCCTATGAAGCAAATATAATCATCTCCATTTAGAAAAATGAGCAAGGAAACTGATGGTCAGAGAGGTTACATAACTCAGGTGTGTCAGAGCCAGGGCACCTAAGTTCCAGATTCAGCTCTGCTGTGTGCTGAGACATCGCAGAGGAGGGCAGGGCCCTTCTGCCTTCAGGGAGCTTGCTCTCTAGTTGGCTTCATCCACACCCTCCTTGTCTTCAAATGCTGCTTCCTGGGGCCTGCCAGGTGGCTATTTATGGCTCAGGGAGGAGGTCAGTGAGGTTCCCCTCATAAATTACAAGGAGAGACACATGTGGGTCAGGATTGGGGAATTCAGTACGTGAGGGATCCCCAGGAACCTTGCTCAGTCTAACCTGGGATTTTCCTTCTTTTCCTTAGGAGAGTCATTATTTCAGGCAGTGGACATTTGCTGACTTCGTGTAAGATGAATTCCAGGGCCATCTTCCAGTCCTGCCCCAGCCCCTGACCATCATCATGCTCCTGTTTCTGCCACTGGAGCTCTTAGCCCTGATAAACAGCTACTCAGAGGTGGGTTTCTTCATTTTATCTTGCAGACCTGCAGCACTTGAATGAGAAAGGTTTGAAAACTGCTGTGCATTTTGTGACATTAAGATCTAGTCCTCATTCAGGACTGGCAGCCCTCGGGTATGTTCTGAGAGTATTGAACCTTTCCTTGGAGACGTTGTTATGAATGGGTATTAGTGCATGCGTGCATGCTAAGTCGCTTCAGTCGTGTCCTACTCTTTGCAACCCTAGGGACCGTAGCCCACCAGGCTCCTTTGTCCATGGAATTCTTCAAGCAAGAATACTGGAGTGGGTTGCCATTTCCTCCTCCAGGGGATCTTCCTGACCCAAAGATGGAACCTTCCGAATTGCAGGCAGATTCTTTACCGCTGAGCCTCTGGGGAAGCCTATTGGATGGGTATTAGTAAACCTTCATAATGCAGCAATGCCCCTTCACTGGGTGGCCCCTGGTTTGTTTGTTTGTTTAATATATAGCTTTGGTGTCTTCCATTTTCTTTCTTATTTATTTATTTACAACTGTGCTGGGTCTTCATTGCTGTGCGAGGGCTTTGTCTAGTTGCAGCAAAGAGGGGCTGTTCTTCCTTGGAGTGCTTGGGCTTCTCTTTGCGGAGGCTTCTCTTGTTGCAGAGCATGGGCTCTAGGGGGTGGGGGCTTCAGTAGTTGTGGCTCTAGGATGCAGGCTCAGTAGTTGCCACACCCAGGCTTAGATGCCTCACACCACGTGGGATCTTCCTGGACACGTGTCCCCTGCATCGGAGGTTGGATTCCTAACCACTGGACCACCAGAAAAGACCCTAGCATTTGTTTTTGAGTCCTTGAGCCTCTATTTTTCAGCATTCTCTTTGGCACTTTACTGTCAGAATGACACTTTACTGTCATTTGCTTCCTACTGACACTCGCAGTTTTCTTCCTCCTGACCTCTTGGCTTCAAACCTCTGAGCTGTTAGGTTTGGGTGTACATTCAAAGTAACCTGGTGGGAAAGGAGGGCCTGCAAACTTGCTTCTGTGAATAAAACATGTGAGTGTTACTGCCTGGACTGGGAGCTACCAGTTCGAACAGTTGAATAACTTGTGTGTGAGTTTTTCCCACAGGCTGTGGAGAGGGGAGGTTATCACGAGTCAGTTCTCAAGATGCAAGAGGTCACTTCAGGCATTTCTTTGTACCTACTCAGAAAGACTCAATACACATTTGCTGCTTGGAACGTGTGAAGGGTTTGGCTTCTCTTCCTGCAATTCCTCTGCCTCATTCTCTTACCACAGGAGCAGCAGCAGCAGCAGCAGGAGACCACTAGTGGGGGTGAGGGGCACAGGAATCACAGCAGCAGCAGGACCGGGGCCCACTGCTGACAGTGTCTGGCCTCAAATTACACTGTATCAGAGCTCGGGCCCAAAATTAGCAGCAGTGTTCTGTGTATGAGGAGCCAGAGAAAATAGCCAGATTCAGCAGAATTATGGGCAGAAGAAAGGGAGAGAAGGAGTTGGGGAGGGGAAGAGCTGGCCCACTGCAGGCCTTCAGCCCTTCCCTGGACAATCCTGGACCGCTGCCCCGAGGCAGAGGCAGCTGCCCAGTGGCTGAGTCAGGTCCCCAGGAGGCTTTTGGGGGTGGAGGGGGCTGGAGATAGGAAAGGAAGATCTTGAGAAACCCAGGAAGGTGAAATTGAGGGTTTATCCTACCCTACACACACACACACACACACACAAACACATACACAGATAAACACACACAAAACACAACACACACACATGCACATACACACTGAAAACTTGGCACAAGATTTAGATATTCCCATTCAGCAATATGTGAACCGTGAACTTCCAGATGTTCAAGCAGGTTTTAGAAAAGGCAGAGGAACCAGAGATCAAATTGCCAACATCCGCTGGATCATGGAGAAAGCAAGAGAGTTCCAGAAAAACATCTATTTCTGCTTCATTGACTATGCCAAAGCCTTTGACTGTGTGGATCACAATAAACTGTGGAACATTCTGAAAGAGACGGGAATACCAGACAACCTGACCTACCTCTTGAGAAACCTGTATGCAGGTCAGGAAGCAACAGTTAGAACTGGACATGGAACAACAGACTGGTTCCAAATAGGAAAAGGAGTACATCAAGGCTGTATATTGTCACCCTGCTTATTTAACGTATATGCAGAGTACATCATGAGGAACGCTGGGCTGGAAGAAGCACAAGCTGGAATCAAGATTGCTGGGAGAAATATCAATAACCTCAGATATGCAGATGACACCACCCTTATGGCAGAAAGTGAAGAGGAACTCAAAGGCCTCTTGATGAGGGTGAAAGAGGAGAGTGAAAAGGTTGGCTTGAAGCTCAACATTCAGAAAACAAAGATCATGGCATCTGGTCCCATCACTTCATGGGAAATAGATGGGGAAACAGTGGAAACCGTGTCAGACTTTATTTTTTTGGGCTCCAAAATCACTGCAGATGCTGATTGCAGCCATGAAATTAAAAGATGCTTACTCCTTGGAAGGAAAGTTATAACCAACCTAGATAGCATGTTAAAAAGCAGAGACATTACTTTGCCAACCAAGGTCCGTCTAGTCAAGGCTATGGTTTTTCCCGTGGTCATGTATGGATGTGAGAATTGGACTGTGAAGAGAGCTGAGCACTGAAGAATTGATGCTTTTGACCTGTGGTGGTGGAGAAGACTCTTGAGAGTCCCTTAGACTGCGAGGAGATCCAACCAGTCCATTCTAGAGGAGATCAATCCTGGGTGTTCATTGGAAGGACTGATGCTAAAGCTGAAAGTCCAATACTTTGGCCACCTCATGCGACTAGTTGACACACTGGAAAAGACTCTGATGTTGGGAGGGATTGGGGGCGGGAGGAGACGGGGATGACAGAGAATGAGATGGCTGGATGGCATCACCGACTTGATGGACATGAGTTTGAGTGAACTCTGGGGGTTGGTGATGGACAGGGAGGCCTGGCGTGCTGTGATTCATGGGGTCGCGGAGAGTCGGACACAACTGAGCGACTGAACTGAACTGAACTGAAGGCACTTTTCATGCACTTTTTCTCATTAAGTTTTACTAGAACCCTATTTGGTAAGCCTGTTTCACAGATAAAAGGATGCCCAAGTTCACATGCTATGGATATATTCATGTTAATGCTCAGTTTGTGCCCACTCAGATTCCAGCATTTCAATATAGCCTCTCTGCAGCCACTGTGGAGAAGAGGATGGAGTTACCATGTGGTCCAGCAACCCCATTCCTGGGCGTATATCCGGAAAAGATGAAAACTCTAACTGGAAAAAGCACAATCACCCCAATATTCATAGCGACAGTATTTACAATAGCCAGATATGAAAGCAACCTGAACGTCTACTGACGAATGGATAAAGATGTGAGGCACACACACACAATGGAGTATCGCCTGCATGCTCAGCTGCTCAGTTGTGTGTGACTCTTTGCAACACTATGGACTGTAGTCCCCCAGGCTCCTCTGTCCATGAGAATCTCCAAGCAAGGATATTTCCTTCTCCAGAGGATCTTCCTGACCCAGAGATCAAACCTATGTCTTCTGCATCTCCTTCATTGGCAGGCAGATTCTTTACCACTGAGCTACCTGGGGGAACACAATGGAATATTATTGCTCAGTGATAAAAATAAAGAAATAATGCCATTTTCAGCAACATGGATGGACCTAGAGATTATTATATTAAGTGAAGTAAGTTAGACAGACAAAGACAAACACCACGTGATAATGGCTTATGTGTGGAATCTAAAATAACGATACAATGACCTTATTTACAAAACGGAAACAGACTTACAGACACAGAAAACACGTTTATGGTTGTTACCAAAGCGGGGAAGGGGTGTAAACTAGGAGATTGGGATCAACAGACACACGTGCGTGTGTGCCAAGTCCCTTCAGTCACGTCTGACTCTGTGGCCCTGTGGGCTGTATGCTGCTGGGCTCCTCTGTCTGTGGGATTCTCCAGCAAGAATACTAGAGTGGGTTTCCTTGCCCTCCTTCAGGGGAACTTCCCGACGCAGGGATCAAACCCAAGTGTCTTATGTCTCCTGTATTGGCAGGTGGGTTCTTTACCACTAGTACCACCTGGGAAGCCCAGGAGATACACACTGCTGTATACAAATCAGATCAAGAACAAGGACCTACTATAACACGGGAAACTGTATTCAATACCTTGTAATAATCTATAGTGGAAAAAGCCTGAAAAAGAATACATATATATGGATATTTACACACATATATATAATATATCTGGATCACTTTCTATACCAGAAACTAGCACAATATTGTAAACAAATCATGCTTCAATAATAAATAAATATATCCTCTCAAACTTACAATGTCACTACTGTACACATTGCATATTCTTAATATATACAATATGAATACCCCCACACTTGTCTGCACAGACTCATACATGTTTATAAACATGTTTATATATAATATATGTTTTCAACTAAGCACATAAGATGATACGATCGCATGCCAGTGCTAGATCATACTTTCTTGCTAAAATCACTGTCACTTCTGTTTTTCCTGACCAGCTGCAGGCCAGCGTCCTCCTGGTCCCCAGCCACAGCTAGGTGCTTGCAGCTCTAGGAACTCACAGACGCCTGCCACACATAACCCTGTCCTGTTACTGCTCATTTAGTTTCATCCTCCAGATGGGGAACCCTGAGTCACCATGACTGGAAAGAGTCATTGTATTATTTCTAGTTCTTTGGGTGTGAATTCTTCAGCACGCTGAGTCTATAAGCTATTTTTTGTAGCGGAGAGGTTCTTTCCACAATTTGCAATTTTGGTCTATGAGTCTACAGGGAAGTTTTGTTATTGCCTTGCAAGCTCATGGCATCCAAAGTATTTTGATGTTAATACTTCATCTTGGGATGTCTATACTGCACGGGTAGCTTAGATCTGGGTCTGATACCAGTGCGCATTTTAGGTTTGAGGCTCTGATCTTGTTTATGTATCTCTCATTCTGCCCATGGGAGAGAATGCCCTGGGAGAGAATCTCAGCTCCTACAGTGAACCCAGGCTGATAGTGGAGATGTTCTGTTCCTTTAGTCAGTTCTGACACCAGCTTCACACTGGGAGTGCAGATTTGATTTCCTGCCGACAGAGCAGGACTTAGAGCCTGAACCTGTCCCTGAGGGCTCAGACAGTAAAGAATCTGCCTGCAATGCAGGAGAACTGGGTTTGTTGCCTGGGTCGGGAAAAACTCCTGGAGAAGGGAATGGCAACCCACTCCAGTACTTTTGCTTGGAGAATTTCATGGCCAGAGGAGCCTGGCAGGCTACAGTCCATGGGGTCACAAAGAGTCGGACATGACTGAGTGACTAACCTTTCACACTTTCAGTCCCTGATTAGGCATTAAGATCTTAGCCCTATGAGCCCATTTCTACACCTGGTTTTCCCACTGGGTGTGGGGTACCTCTCACTGGTATAGGTTCCCTTCTCTTAGAATCTGAAAATTACACTTTCTTGCTTTTGATCTGGACTTGATATGTTTAAAATATTTAAAAATATATTATCTCGTAGCTTTTCTATGCCTGGAGTAGGATGGGAAATTTTGACTTGTGTTCACCCTGCCATGTTTATCTCTGTATTCCAAATGCCCTGTTTGATAAATAGTTGATTGGGTATATCCCTCCATTTTTCTCCTTGCTTGTCTTCTCTTCTGTCCTCCAACATTGTTCCTGCTTCCCAAGGAGTCCACAAAGAATCTTGGTTTCTGAAGAGCCCTTGACCCTGGCCAGGCTGCAGGAAGGGAGGCAGATCCTCATTGGGTCAGGGCTGTAGTGCTGGGCCCAGAGCATATCGCCTCCTGGGGATTTGGGCTCTGCCCTGAACTCTATTTGGGGTAGAAGGTCCCTTGGGGTGGCTGAGTGGAGTGGGGACGAGGTTCACAGGAAGAGCTTGAGGCTGCCAGCTGCCCTTCATTTGTGAGCCAGACAGCCCTTGGGATCCTAAGAATGACTCTTATCCTCAGTCTCTGTGTCTGGGAAACAACAAAAGAACTACAGTGGGAGATCCTGGTTCCCGGCTCCACCAGGCTGGCTCTGTCCCTACAGAGCCTTGTCCCAGCCCTGGGGGTCCTAATTCAGCTTGAGTTTGGGCCAGAGGGCCAGAGGGGCCCATTCTGTGATGCCGGAAGGCATGTCTTCTCCATCATCCATGTCCTCTTCCTGCTGCCTTCTACTTTGCGTCTGTGATGCTTGAGTGAATGTGAGTGTGTGTGTTTGTGTGTGTGACAAGTGGGTGTGTCTCTCTTGGGAGAGCTCCCTTCAGAATTCTATAGCCATACATGTTAGAGGGGCCACAAAATCATGCTCATTCCCTGAAGATTGGGTGAGCATTTGCAACGTGCTAGGCACTGCACTAGCTGGGAAGACAGTTGTCAGACATATTAAAATACAAACAAAGATGGAGTTACAATGGTTCTCAATGCTCTAAAGCAAAAGTACAGGGATCTGGGAGAAAATAGCAGAGAGAGGGTGACATATTTAGAGTTCAGGTTCCTGGAAGGTCTCCCTGAAGAGGTTACTTCCAAGATGAGCCCTAAAGGAGACAGGGAAGAGCATTCCAACAGAAACAGCCTGCGTGAAGGCTAAGAGGGGAAGACATCTTGGAGCATTCTAGAAATGGACTAGAGGCCAGTGTGGGAAGGAAACAGCCCGAGAGAGGGGGCTGGGGAAACGAGTAGGATGTTCAGAGCTTTGGAGGCAGACAGGACTAGAAGTTTGGATTTTCTCCTAAGTGCAGGGTGGAGCAGTTAAAGTTTAAGCAGGGAAGAGTATGCTCGGATTTGTAATGTGATGCTCACTCTGGTTGGCAGCCCTGTAGGGAGAAATGGCTGTGCCAGGCCCAAGTAGGCTTGGGGATCTAGGCATGAGAGAAGTGCAGCCCAGAATTCCAGGAAAGGGGGAATAGGGAAGAATAAACTAACCCTCACATTCTAATATGACACAAGTACCTGTGAGCACTAAATTTGTTGGGGGTGCTAGGAAGGCTTCCTGGAGGAGGTGGCATCTGAGTGAGGATTTTGGGAAGGAAGGTGAGGTGGAGGCCCGCACTTCCAGCCTAGGGAATAGGTTGGGTAAAGTCTTGACAGTGAGAGGGTACAGGTTGGGTGTGATGAGTCAGTGGATGTGAAGTGACTCCCCAAGGATGTAAACCCCTCCTGGTGGCTGAGTCAGCACTGAGGCCCAGTCTCTAATGGAGAGCAGGTCTCTGATGCCCAGCCAAGATCTGGCACCAAGAACAGACATCGAGGAAGTCCCCGATGCCCCCCCACCAAAAAATCATTGTACCCCACATACCCAGCGTCAGAGAGTGTGTACTTCCCCAGTTGTGGTACAGCTGCGTGGTGGGGAAGAGGAAGTATGGGCCGCAGGCCAGCCCCAGAGGGCCTGGAGGAGGAGCCTCTTCTAGAGCTGAGAGAAGCTTGGCTGGGGGCCTCCCCAGAGGCAGCTCCTGGGGACTCTTGGGACCATAGCCGAGACACAGGCTAGCTGGAGGGAAGTGAGAGGTGACCTCGGCCTGGGCCTGGTCGTGAGACCCTCCGCCACCCCTCCTCTGGACTGACAGCCATGGCCAGGGCACAGCAGCTTCGGGCTGAGAGGTGAGTGCAGGGGCGCTGCCCGCCTGGAGCTTCTTCACTGTTCCTGGCAGGTCTTGCAGGGCAGAGGCCTACCCTCCTGCAGCTGCTTATCAATGTCAAAAGTTGAGAGGCTGGAGTTGAGTCAGACCCCAAATACTCAGAAATACAGACTCTGAGAACTTTTTCAAGGAAACTCCTAGTAGTGGCTCACTTCCCCCAGGCACGGATGAAGAGCCTGAGGCTCAGAGAGGGAGGGTGACTTTCCCAGGGTCACGCAGGAGTGGGTGGTGGAGTCTGGACGGGAACTCAGGTGTCTGGGGCCCAGGCTGGGCCTCGCTACTCCACACAGTTCAGTAACAGCTTTTCATCTCTGTTCAGGTGGAGGCACAGAATCTGGCTCTTCTCCAGGGCTTGGCTTAAATGTCAGCTCCTTCGAGAAACCTTCCTTAACAGCCCCCTCTGAACACCTGCCCTGTTTCCTTCTTCTGTGTCCTTACTTCTCTGGCATAATAGCCTGTACGCACTCATCTGTTTTCTTTGTCACTCGCTCCGCAATTAGAAGGAAGTCCCGTAGGGTATTTATCTCTTTTGATCATTGCTATATCCCAGGTCCATCTAGTCAAAGCTATGGTTTTTTTCAGTAGTCATGTACAGATGTAAGAGTTGGACTGTAAAAAGTGCTGAGTGCCGAAGAATTGATGCTTTTTCACTGTGGTGCTTTGGGAGTCCCATAGACAGCAAGGAGATCGAAACAGTCAATCCTAGAGGAAATCAACCCTGAATATTTACTGGAAGGACTGATGCTGAAGCTGAATCCACTACTTTGGCCATCTGATGCGAAGAGCCAACTGATTGGAAAAGCCCCTGATGCTGGGAAAGTTTAAGGGCAGGAGAAGAAAGGAGTGGCAGATGAGATGGTTCGATAGCATCACCGACTCAATGGACATGAACTTGAGCAAACTCTGGGAGATAGTGGAGGACAGGGAAGCCTGGTGTGCTGCAGCCCAAGGGGTCTCAAAGAGTCAACATGACTTAGCAACTGAAGAGCAAATATCCCACGATGTGAACAATGCCAGCGCAAGTGCTTAGTAAACGCTGCTGCGCCAGAGAGGGGATGAATGGATGACGGGTGGGTGGATGGGTCTTTGAGCTGGAAAACGTCTCTCGATCATTCTGGCCCAATCCTGTCATTGTATGGGGGAGAAAACTGAGCTCCAAGGGGGATAAAATCTTCACTCAGGGTCACGTGGAGTGAGTGGCAAGGCTGGGGCTCCGAGCATAGCCTTGCCAGGGCCTCACCTCGTTTCTCAGGAGACATTCTCTGAGTTTCCTCAGTAGGCTGGCCTGTGCTCCGAGCTGTGGGGGGACCTGAGGACACAGGGCTTGGCTCCTGCCTTTCTGGATCAGAGCTGCAGATGACATCAGAAAGAGTGTGGTAAAAGCGTGGAAGTGGCTCAGAGGGTCACCAGGGATGGGTCAGGCTGGTCTGACAAAGTGGGCAGCAGAGGGCCCCTGGTGGACTCTGCGGCTAGAAGTGGGAGCTGGGATGGAATTCCTGAATGTCAAATGTCAGAAGGAAGGTACGTGCGTGCACACACATGCACATATGTATATGCATGCACACACACGTATGTGCGTGCACACACACACGTATATGCGTGCACACACACGCACGTATATGCGTGCACACACACGCACGTATATGTGTGCACACACACGCACGTATATGTATATGCGTTGCAGGAGGGGTATAAATGCAAATGCTTGGAGGGTGATTCAGGAATGCCCTTCCAGGGATTTTCCTAGCATTTCAGTGGTTAAGACTCTGCACTTCCACTGCAGGGGGTATGGGTTTGATCTCTGCTCGGAGAGCTAAGATCCCACATGCCGCACGGTGTGGCCAAAAAAAGAAAAAGAATGGTCTTCAAGAGCCACAGAGGGTGGTGCTGGGGGCTGGGGTGAGGTTCAGGAAGGCAGGAGCCAAGCCCTATGTCCTCAGGTCGCCCCACAGATACCAGCTCCTCCAGCCCCCAAGTCCTCAGTGGAGACTGGGCCTGGCATGTAAGTAAACCTGAACCTTCAGGAAATAGCTGCTGTTCGAGGCTGACGGCACCTCCTGTTTCTCAGGGCACGTGGGTCAGAGAGATGATGCCCAGAGCCGAGCCCTCCCTCCTAGTCCTGAAAGCTGTGCTTGCCCTCTGTGGAGGAAAGGTGCCCTTCCCCGCTCTTTCATGGGGCTATGGAGCCGGGCCTGGGGTCTCTCAGTCTCCCTGCACCTGGATGCCTATTTGAAAGTGAGGTCTGCATGCCTGAGGCCAAAGTGGAGGATGTAATGGGAGGGTAGATTTCCGGTAGCAGGACTTTCTAAGGCCTGAGACATCTGAAGGTGGAAAGGCCTGCTGTGGGGGCATTTAGTGCACTTCCCACAAGCATGTTTTGAGCACCTACTGTGTGTGGGAGGCAGGAACCCTGAACTAGCTGCTGCCCCAGGGTCTTTCCACCCGTCACCCATCCCCTCCTGTCCAGGCTTCCCAAATGCACTTGTCATGAAAAATATCAGTCTATGGGCCCTGAGTGGACTTCAGTTCAGAGGGGTTCTGGCTGAGGTCTCCAGGGCCAACTCTTCTAGGGGGACTTGCTGCCCATTTTTTTGCACCCCTGCTTTTGCCCAGTGCAACAACTTCTTGGTTCAGCTCCCTGGCCGCGCCCCGCAGGCAGCCAGGCTGTTCCCACATGGCCCACAGTGGTTGTTTTTGTTGTTGTTTAGTTGCTAAGTCATGTCCGACTCTTTGCAACCCCAAGGACTGTAGTCTGTCAGGCTCCTCTGTCCATGGGATGTCAGGCAAGAATACTGGAGTAGGTTGCCATTTCCTCCTCCAGTGGGTCTTTCCAACCCAGGGATCTAACCCACATTTCCCTTGTCTCCTTCAATTCTCCTACACTGCAGGTGAATTCTTTACCTCTGAGCCACAGCGTCAGGCCACAGTGGACTTGCTGTAAAACAGACACAGGGAGTGGGCTTGCATCTCCCTGGGCACCTACTTTGTGCCAGTGCTGTTCTGGGTACTGGGGATACAGCAGTGAGCAGGATCCCTGCTCTTGTGGGGCATCTCCAGCTGTGCTTGTTACAGATGTGACCTCCAAACCCTCCCGGGATGTAAATACCTCCTTGGGCTCCGTCTCGGAGTGGTGGAGGGGTCAGAGCTCAGAGAGGAGTCTTCCCAAGTCTGCTGACCTTGGCAGTGTCAGAGCAGGAATTCAGGTCTTCATCTTTCACCTGTGCCCTCCCTTCTGTGACACACAGGTATCCCAACATAACCCCTTCCTCGCCCCACCACCCCAAGGCGGTGCACAAGCGTCCTTCCTGAGCAGGCTCTGCCGGTCTCGCTGGCTTCATCCCTTGTAACTTGCCCTTCTTGCACAGTTGAGGCCTCTGCACCCACTCTTTCTCTTGCCTGTTGTCCTGGGTCGACTCCTCTTTACCTGGTGCCACCTCTTCTGGGAAGCCCTCCCTGATCATCCTCAGCCTGAGCACACCTTGCCCTCCTTGCAGGTACGGCATCCTTGCTTCTCTCTCTGATAAACGTCACCCCCATCTTAGAAGTGTCGGCTTGCTGAGTTTTCTTGCCTGCTGCACTGCTGATTCTTCGAGGGGCTTTAGTAATGGCTGGGCTCCTGCTGTAGCTTGAAACATTGCGGGCTTTTCCTTCACAGCTTCTATGATCACTGAAAGTATGTAATTATTTATCTAACTCCTCCAATCAACCATGAAATCCAGGAAGGCAGAGGCCACATCCTAGAGTTCTTAGGACAGTGTCTGAGCTACAGTAGCTGCTAACAATATTATTACTGTTGTTATTATTTTAGATGGGGGACTGATGCTGTGAGGGGCTGGAATTTATCTGAGTTTAACACAGCCAGCTGTTGGGAGCTTGAAACCAGGGCCAGTGTAGCAGTGACTAGGAACAAACTTCTGGAGCCAAATCCCAGTTTTTTACTTTTTTGAACAAGTTCGTTAACCTCTGTGCCTCTGTCTGGAAAAAGGTGACACTGTCTTAGAAGGGCCCTGGTGCTCCGTGTGCTTAGGACATCATCAGCTGTAGTTATATTACCGGTTTCCCTGCAAAGGGCTGTTGCTGCCTCTCCAGTTCCTTCCTGCCCCATTGGCCTCCTATTGAAGGTGAAATAGTCAGGAAATTCACGGTCTCAGGGGAGAAAGTGGACAAGGAAGCTTCTCCCAAGGGTGTTACCACAGGACCCTGTGTGGAAAGTGAGTGGGGAGGCTGCTAACCTGGGAGTGGTGGGGATTTCCTGTGCCTGCCCACTGCCAGCCTGAGTGACCTCCTGTGCCAGCCTCCAGAGTCCTGAGTTAGATCCCTGCAGTCCAGGTCACGTGGGGCCCAGCAGGGGCTGGGACTGGTCTCTGCTGGCTCTGAGGTTCAGGCAGCCCCACTCTCCACTCCCACCCTGTTTCCCAACTGTCGCAACAGGAACACGATTGCTGATGGCTTCTAATTTCCTCATCTGTCTACAAGCAGCTGGACTGGGTGACCCCTAGCTGCTCCTCCTCCCTTGCCTTGGTGTTCCGTTTTCTCTTCCTCCATCCGTCCCTCTCAGTCCCCTCCTCTGCTCACGGATTGCTCTTCCCTGGAGGTTTTAACCACTAGTCACAGGGCAGAAGGTTCTTACCACTCCCACTCCAGCTGGGACCCCCTTCAACTCCACTCCCTGCAGGACTCCAGAGCCACACACCAACTTTTGCGGGACCATGACCTTGGTGCCCCCAGGGCCTCTCAGATTAGCACATCCCAAAATGTGTCCATCAACCCTGTTCCCCTTCCACCCATCCTGGTCACAATACGGGTAATATGTGGGTGTCACTCTTGACACTGCCTTTTCTTTCACCTCTATATCCAAACAGTCCCCAAACCCTGCTGGTCGTAACTCTGGAATGACTCACAAATTAGCAGTATGTCTGTTGGAAATGCAGAAGGCTGCGGAGAACAGAGGAACTGATAGTGGCTGAAACAGAGGTTTATGCTTTCACATAATAAGAAGTTCAGAGGTAGGCCACAACTGGTTCTGCCACTCAGTGACTTCAGGACCAGAGTCTCAGAGATTCCTGTGATCATTCTCACGTTTTTGCCTCATGAATGCCATGTGGCTGCTGCAAGTCCAGAAGTCACATCTGCTTTCCAGGCAGGCAGTTGGGGAAAGAGGAGGAGACCCTACTAACTTTGTCTGTCTCTCTGGATCTTGACAAAAACCCTCTCCCAGAGGCTCCTACAGCAGATTTCCTCTTAGGTCTTTTTGGTCAGAACAGGTCACCTGGCTGCTCCTAGCTGCAAGTGGGTCTGGGAAACAGCAATGGGATTATTATGTCTGGCTCAGGCCCACCTCGTCTCTCAGCTGGACCACGTCAGGCCCTCCCTGTAGTGCTCTGTCCCCCAGTCTCTGCCCTCCTTTTTCTCTCCACGCAGCTGCCCGAGTTGGCCTCCAGTTGCCCCAGTTGGTTCTGGCTTTAGCCAGAACCCTGTTGTGCTTTCGCTTTCTTCGGAAGCTGTCTGTGGCTCCCTGCTGCTTATAAAATTCCTTAGCTCTGTGCAGGAGACCCTCCTCAACCTGGCCTCATCTGCCTGTTCAGACTCTGATCACACCAGACTGCAACCACAATAGACTTGTTCCTCAGGGCCTTAGCACCTGCGTTCACTCTGCCAGGAGGGAGGGCAGGCATTCCCCCGCCCTGGTCCTAACAGGTGGACTCCTATTCATCCTTCTAGACCTGGCTCAAATGTCACCTCCTCTGTGAGGATTTTCCCAACCTGGGTATGATGAACCATCCTCTCTGGGAAGTAGGCGACCCAGGGCCTAGAACAGGGTGTGATAGGCAGGGGTGCTTGATTCCTGAATGAATAATGCAGCCCAAAGTGATTTGCTAGATTCGAGTATGGTTGTTGACATGTGGCTCCGATTCCAGATGCCTGGTCTGTGTCACAGCCTGGCATGTTGAACGGAGAATGCTGGGTACATGGGTTCGCTTGGCACAAGGCCTTGCATCTACCAGCCCCTCAATACTTCAGGATGATAACCAGCATTTCTTCTCCTCCCACCTCCCTCAGCGACTTCGACCAGCTTCCTGACGACATTGCCATCTCAGCCAACATAGCTGACATAGAGGAAAAGAGAGGCTTCACCAGCCACTTTGTAAGAGAGGCCCCTACGCCCTCACCCTCTGACCCTTGACCTCTGACCTCCAGTGCTTTCCTCCCCTAAGTTCTATCCTGCTGGTTCTCACCAGGGCAATCCTACCCTCCAGGGGACGCTTTGCAGTAAATATCTGGGGACAGTTTTAATGACCACAACCCGGGGTGGGGCATCTACTGTGTGGCATCCAGGGATTCTGGTTCATGTCATGCAGGGCCCACGATAGGGAAATACCTCATCCCCAAAGGATACTGAGGTCGAGAAATTCTGATCTAACCCTAGGACCTCTGGACCTCCACCCTCCTCTACCTCTGGCCTGTGAGGCCTCCCCCTCCCGCACCGGTCAGCAAAGCCCCAATTCCTGGCTTGCAAGCTGAGCCTATGGCCTGTGTCCTCCTCAGGTTTTTGTCATCGAGGTGAAGACAAAAGGGGGGTCCAAGTACCTCATCTACCGCCGCTACCGCCAGTTCTACGCCTTACAGAGCAAGCTGGAGGAGCGCTTCGGGCGGGAGAGCAAGACCAGCCCCCTCACCTGTATCCTCCCCACGCTCCCAGGTAGGCAGCAACTGGCTGCCCCAGGTCGGAGCCTGCCGGCTCGCCTCTCCTCCCAGCTCTGTGGGTGCTGTTCGGTGCTTCTGTTTTAGCATAAACCGTTCTATTTTAGTGAAAACTGTTTAATCGATGGCCCCCTCCTGCCAGTCCCAGGCAGCCACCTCTAGCTCTCTGGCCTCGGAACCCTTGACCTCTGAGCCCCCGACCTCCTGTGCTGTACGACCTTCCCAGGTGCTCCGCTTTAGCCATCCACCACCAGGTTTGAGCGCATTAGCCCCGGCCTCTCCTCCTGGAGGCAGGAATCCCCGTGTTCCCCATGTTAAACACAGACTCATCCTCCAGCCCCTCGAGGGGAACTGCCCTGTAACTAATCCTCAGTCCCCCGTGGGTGCTCCTCCTCCCCTGCTCTGCTGGGACACTGTGGGGGTGCTCTCACTGCTGCTTTTGGACGGGCCTCTCACCCCCTGCCTCCTGGCCTTCCACCCCTACTCGGTCCCAACACGCGTCTTGGAAAGGTGCAAACTTCTCGGCTTCTCAAGGCCAGCCTTTGTGAGCCCAGCAGGAGAGAACCCTGCCGGAGTGGGGTGTAGGCTTCATGGGGTGGTCTTGGCTATGCCTGCCCCACCCCACAGGCTGCAAAATACTCCCTGACCTTCCCTTCTTCAAGCTTCAAACCCCGCCTCCAGCTGGGGTTCCTCTGCCTCAGCCAGTGCCTGAGGGTCCCAGCCAGCGGCCAGCCCCAGGGAGGAAACTCACCCGTTCCCTCACCCCAGCCTTTCCCCATCTCTGGGCGGCAGGGAGGAAGGGTCCCTCCTGCTCTCAGCTGACCTCTCCTCCCTGACAGCTTGTCCCTCATGACCCCTGTAGATTCACCTTCTCCTTCATCTGCTGGCTGTCTGCCTAGCTTCACCACAGGTGAAGCATCTTTAAGCAAAAATGTATCCTAAGGGAGCATTCTGGCCAGAAGCCTCTGTGAGCCCAAAGGGCCCTCAAAGATCTCTCCTTCCTTCCACGATAAATCTTGACTTGCTGTCTGACCTTCCCATCTTCTATCCTCTGCTCAACCCGCCAGCCGGGTTCAGCTCTTCCTGCTCTGTGAGTTCCTCTGGGGACAGTGGCCCATGACCTGATCCATGGGTACAACTCAGGCCTCATCTTCCCCGTCCCACTTCTTCCTCTGGGATGCTCTCTCCAAACTTCTGTGGTGCCAGCCTCTCCCAATCCCCTTCCTGTCTCCCGTGGCTCCTCCATCTCCTTACAGAGCCGCCTCCTCTGGTGCTCCTGGGAAGGTGGGCACCCATTGTCCTCACTTTCGTCTTCTCACTCCCCTCCCTTCCTCCTCTCTGCCACCCCGCACAGGCAGTTTGACCTGCATGCCTATGACATTAGTTGCCCTTTACTTGCTACTAATCCCCCAGTTTCTCACTACCCCAGACCTCAGATGCTACCCTCCTGCCACTCCTAGACACCAGTGTGCCTCATGGGCAGTGGACAGCAGGAGCCAGACCTATCTCACGTTTGCCTTCTGGAGGGCTCTCTGAGCGGGTGATTCAGAGCCCCCTGAAGTTCCCAGAGAGAACATTTGTCTTTGATCAGCATCATCAGTTTCCCTTTCCCTACAATCACTCTGTCTTGCTTTCGAGGAAGGATTCACCCATCCACTCCTCAAATATTTACTGGTTTGGCCCTTGTTCTACACCATGGTTCTTTAACCTGGGCAGCATATTAGAAGTACCTTGAGGTTAAAAGATTCTTGATGCCCGTGTTCTACCCCCAGAGATTCTGATTTAAATTCTTCTGGGGTGAGTCCTACACAATGAGATTTTACACACTCCTTAGGCGACATGAATGTACAGCCAGACTTGAGGACCACTGTTCTAGGTGATAAGACTGTAGCTGTGAGCAATGCAAAGATCCTGTTCTCATGGAGCTAAGAATTGTGTGTATGTGTGTGTGTCTGTGTGCGTGTGTAGGAAAAGGCAATAGATAAACAGTTAAGAAAAGTATCAGCTGATGATAGTACAACAGAGAATGCACATTGGATGGTGGCCCCCAGAGTGCCGTGGGCTGATGAGCGGGAGGAGCGCTGAGCTAGTGGGAAGAGTTCCTGCCTCTGGTGGACAGATCTGGGCCCGAAGACAATGCTCTTGGGCCAGATTCCCAGGACAGCTCTTTGTGTTTCCTCAGCCAAAGTCTATGTGGGTGTGAAACAGGAGATTGCCGAGATGCGAATACCTGCCCTCAATGCCTACATGAAGGTAAGGCGGGCTAGGTCACGTGGCTCCTGGGAGGGGACAGGGTGCTGAGCACAGGGAGGGGCCCAGGTACGATCCCTGAGAGTGGCTTTGGGAACTGGGGCTGGCTCTCCTGCTCTGATGGCCTTCATCTTCAATCCTTAAAGGCCAGGCCTGGGGAGAGAAACATAACATGTTCTCAGGGTTCTGGGGAATGGGGCAGAAGCAATGGAGAAGATTCAGGAAGCCACACCTTGAACTGACTAATGGCTGTGCCGAGCCTCCTGGTACAGAAGAGAAGAATAGGATCCAATGCCTGCCCCGAGGTCCCCACTGTCTCATGGGAATACAGACAGATGAAGAATGGCCTGTATAACAGGGGCATGGCAAACCAGGGCCAAGAAGAACAGCTTGTATAACAGGGGCATGGCTAACCAGGGCCCCAGCTTTCTCACATAGCACTTACATATGAACAGGACACAGGCTGGATTTTAGTGGCATCCATGGGCCTTGGATGGATGCCCTTATGTATTCCCCAACCTGTAAACTGTCTGCGTCCTCAGGAGATGGGAGCACAGAGGAAGGAGCATCTTACAGACAGACACAAGGCTGGTTAGGAAAGCCTTACACCAATTAAAGCTGTGCAAGAAATGGATAGCGTTCCTAGGGTAGTGAGCACCCCATCACTAGAGGTATGAAAGACATGGCTTGATGGCAACCTTAAGAAACTGGAGAAGGCAGCCCTCTTCAGAGTCAAGAGGCATCCTCAGAGACAGTGAGATGGCCCCTTCCTCTCCTGCTCTTACGGGAAAAGAGCGCCGAGCTAGGAGTCTCTTTGGTCTTTGCTCTGTCATTCCCTGGGTGATTTAGGGTTAATTGCTCATCCTGTCGAGGTCTCAGTTTTCTTGCCTATGAAATGAGGTGGTGCCCCCAACTTTCTGGTTTCACGGGAGGGGACTGATGTTGAGAAAACGGCATAAAAGTGCTTTGTAAATTGTGAACCTGCCTCCAGAATGTGAGACAGCATGACTCCTAATGGAGTGAGGGGGCAGGAGGCATGCAGAAGCGGAAGGTGGCTGGCTTGCCCCCCCCCTCCCCCAGCGGCTGCAGGAATCCTGGGCTCTGGGTGGAGAACAGGTAGGGTAGGAAGGCACCTGGGCTCCAGCACTGGAGGTGTCTCCCCTCCAGGGGGCGCTGTGACAGCTGCTCCTTCAGGGTGGCTGGCTCCTCCTCTCCTCAGCAGGGCTGGAAGGAGCCAGAGCGAGGAAGGGTGTGGAGCTGGAGCTCTTCACTCTTCACCTGGTCTTGGCAACCAGCAGCCTGGAGAATCTCATCTCTACCTGTCTGTGTCTGAGTGGGTTCCTTGAAGCCAAGAGGTCAATCGGTGCTATGGTAACCGCACCCTGGGCTTGGAACATCCAGAGACGGGGAGCTCATTACCGCTGTCCCTGACCCAGGCTGCTCATCCATTGTTGGACAGCTGTTAGAAAAGCCCGGCTTCCTGTGGCTTCTACTCACTGGTCTCACCTCTGTCCTCATTAAGAATAGGGTTCATGTGATAATGACAATTGCCTGGAACCAAGTGGAGTACAACTAGGAAGTTCTTGATATATCCATGCATTTGTTGGATAAATGGCTTATTTAATTCTCTCAATAACCTGTGAGTTCAGTACTCTTATCCCTATTTTAAAGTGAGGAAATGGAGGCACAGAGAGGTCGAGTTGTCACTCCCTTGGTGTCACAGAGCATTTAGTAAGTAGGATGGGGTTTGAACACATATCTCAGGAGTTTGCTCTTATCCACTGTACCATGCTGGAATAAAAGCAATAGCAACAATGATAACATTCAGCTTGGATGGGGCCCTTGCCAGATGCCTGTTCTAAGTGTTTTGCACGAATTCACTTATTTAGTCCTTCCACAGTCCTACAAGCGAGGTACCCTCACCCCCTTGTATTAATGAACACACAGAGGCCTCCTTGCCCAAGGTCACCTAGATGAGTGGCAGATTCTGCCCCAGGCACAGCCTGGCTCTATCTGTGCCCTTGAGCTCATCTCTGGGTTGCCCTCTCCCATCCTTCCCATAGAACAACCGGCCCTTACCTGGACTCTGAGTTTGCAGTTCCTCTGGGATGGAGTTCCTGGCCTCCTCCCATCCTGCTGTCCCCATGGGGTTTTCTGGGGGGGTTCTGGGTGCCTCTGGAGCTGTAGCACCAAAAGCCAACTGCAGTGCTCCTGGGGCCCTGTGCAGTGAACAGCTTGGAAGGATGACCCTTTCAGGTTCTGGGTGCTCTGCATCTTCACAGCTTGAGGGTCATTGCATCGTGGGTGTTGCAACCAGCATCAGATAATCAATCTCAGCCCTGCCACTTCCTAGCTCTGCTCACTGGCCTGGGCACTTTCCCACTCCGATCCTATAATATGACATACAGTGTCATGAAGCACTGTTTAGGTGGTATTACCACCAGGTGTTGTTAATGTGGTTTATCTGGCAGGTACATTGTCTCATTGTCTCCACATTGTCTCCTTCTGACCTAAGGGATGAGCTGTGGTGACAGACGGCTCTGGGTGACCAGCTCTGTCGCTCACTAGGCTGTGTGGCCCTGGGCAGGTCCCTTCACCTCTCTGACCCTCACTCCCAGGTTACTGTGAGAGGCGGCGAGGTTGCACAGTGTGGCAGTCTGTGCAGCGCCTTAAGAGTCACCACTGCATCGTGTCATCTCTTGTGTCTGGAGGCCTTTGGGTCTTTTCCAAACGAGCTCTTCTCAAGTTAGGTGGTCCCTCCTCACCTTGAACCTGGGGGTAGATCTTGTGACATGTTTCATTCACCCTGTTGAAATTTCAAAACACATCTTGTTTCTTTATTAGGTAGAGAATGCATTAATGGCCGGGGAATAGTGTGTGGCGGGGGGAGTGGGGATGGAGCGACTGGGCTGGGATGCCAAGACTGCGGACCCCCGACCTGTCCTGCCTTCTCCGCAACCGCAGCACCTCCTCAGCCTGCCCATCTGGGTGCTGATGGACGAGGACGTTCGCATCTTCTTCTACCAGTCGTCCTACGACGCGGAGCAGGTGCCTCAGGCGCTCCGGCGGCTCCGCCCGCGCACCCGGAGAGTGTAAGCGATGGGCCCCCGTGCTCCCAGCGGCCCTGGGCCGCTTGCTGCTGACCGGGTGGGCTGTCCTGGAGGCCCCTGCCGCGGAGGCACTGTTTCCCCCGAAAGAAGGCAAGGCATAGAAATTGGTTCTCTTGTCTGAGTCCTCCAGGGTGGTTTGGGTTGTTAGGTAAGCTTGGAAAATCAAGTGTAGGGCCTGGATGGACAGAAAGTGGGTGTGTTTTGATGTGTGACACGCCTGGCCAGAGGACAGGGGCTGTGACGGAAGAGCTTGTTGCCATGGCAACCACTGGCGTTGGCCCGAGGGCGGTGGGTGCTTGGGGCGGGGAGAGTGGGGAAGGGAGGAGGAATGGTTCTGTGTGCAAACATTCTTCCCGTCATCGCCTGGCACGCCTGTCCCTGGTTAGTTTCAGTTCCATAGGGCCGACTGTGGCTCCTGGCGTATCATACTGGCCACCAGGGGACGCTGCTGCTCACTCCCTTATTCTAAAGGGCCCACAGCGCCCTCTGGCCCCTTCTAAGCAGGGGGGAAAATCACCGAAAATTCAAGCCGATGAAATAGAGCTGCTGCAGCTAAGAATCCCGGGACAAGGCTCCTGAGCCCCGCCTGCCCATCCAGCTCCTCCCTCCGTTCCGGCCAGTACCTCTGAGTGTCCTTTCCAAGTCGTGCCTGGCCATTTCCCGCAGGCACCCAGGCAGGTGTGGCCCGAATTCCAGCTGTGTCCCACAGCAGCCCTGGGTCCTGGAGTGGAGCCCAGCACTTTCTGAAGCCCAATTCCTCAGTCGGGAGATTAGGGGTTGAGTGTGGGGAGTAACGGGAAAGAGTTGGCAAGCTATGGCCCTAAGCAAATGTTAATCTGAACCTCTGCTTTCTGGTCCACAGAGTGGGGTGCAGTCCCTCCTCCAGGGCGATGAAAGCTGGGGGTAGCGTGCTGGCACAGAGGAGCAATTGTAGCTGCATCTTTAACTCCTCTGCTGAAGCCCTCCTCTGGGCACAGAAGCAGGAGGGATGACAAACCCCTCTTCTCTCTCCACAGAAAGAGTGACTCGCCACAAGCTGCTGGAATTGACCGCATGGCAGCTCCACGAGCGGAGGTACCTTCCCACCTCACCACTGGGCAGCAGTCCGGCTCCACCTCCAGCCCCTGAGCCCATCCTGCTGGTGCCCGCTGTGTGTCTAGGGTGGGGGCTGGGCACAGGGCGGGGCAGGGGGCGGAGGGAAGGGCCCACAGCCTCAGCTTCAGACACCTGAGAACTGCCAGCCAGAGGAGGGGGCCTGTGATGAGCACTCAGAGGCAGAGGGCACCAGCCAGCATTCATTCAGCAAGCTCAGCCCCGCCTTGGGTACCAAAGCTTCAGAGGTGATTTAGACCAGGCCCTGTCCTCAAGGGTTCACAGCTCCCCAGGGACACACTCTTAAAAATGGGAATTTCAAAACCAATGTGGTCAATGTCCTGGGGACTATGGGGGCACAGGAGTCCCCATTGAGGCCTGGGGGATGGGGAAGTTACCAAGTCCGGGGAGTTTGAGCCCTTCCCTCTCTTGCTCATGCCCCCAGGCTTGGAAAGAGCACCTGCTCTGGAGTCAGGGAGACCTGGGTTCTAAACCTGGCTTCTCCCTAACAAATAGAGTGGAGCATCAGAAAGTCACTCATCCTCCCTGAGCCTCAGGTTCCTCATCTGTTAAATGGGACACTGGAGTTTGTAAAGCAATGTAGTAGGAACTTGGTGAATGTTTCCTCCCTCCTTCCTTACCATATTCTTCTCCCAGGCCCTGTTTGATTTCACTGGGAACAGCAAACATGAGCTGAATTTCAAAGTTGGAGATGTGATCTTCCTTCTCAGTCGGATCAATAAAGACTGGCTGGAGGTAAGTTTGGAGGTGAACATGGAGATTTTGTTGGAGGTGAGTTTGGAGGTGAGCATGGAGGTAAGACTGAAGGTGAGGAGGAAGTGAGGTTGCAGGTGAGTTGGAGGTGAAGTCATTTTGATTCTTTGAGGGATCAGAGAAAGAGGAGGGATCTGAGAAGGCCCTAGGGAAAAAAATGCTGTCCAAAGGTGGTCCTGGAGATCTGGGCAGGTAGATCTGGGAAGCCTGAGGAAATATTGTGTATGTGACTGGAGCAGAAGATTCTGGCACCTACACTTGCCTCTGACCCCATCAGTGGTCACATTAAAGTCAGTTAACCCTCTGAGTTTCATTTCTTGTTCTGTAACAGGGTCTCTCAGCCTGCTCACTCTGCCATTTGGGAGCAGGCAGTTCTCTGTTGGGGGATGCCCTGAGCACTGCGGGGTGTTTAGTGGTCACCTTGGCATCCGTCTGTTAGATGCCAGTAGCACCCCTCCAGCTGCAGCAATCAAGAGAGTCCCCAGACCTCTGGCCCCAGAAGGCAGAATCAGGCCCAGCGGAGACGTGCTGTTTGTAATCGGGTAAAGTTACTCACCACGCAGGGAGTGAGTGAAAGTGAGGAGGGAGACTCACTTGAACCTTAGTGTCTGACGTCACATCCTAGCTGTTTTTAACTAGCTTTGTGACTTTGGGAAACTTACTCAACCCTGTGGTTTCCTCTCCCGTAAATGGAGATAACCCTGGCCGTTTCTTCATAGGTTTCTGGGAAGGGTTGAAGGAGACGCAGCTGTTCGGGGCTAAGCCCATATAGGGCCTGGGTGTGTGGCATCTTGGCCATGCTTTGTCCCTGCCAGCAGCAAGCATGGTCCTTACAGAGGCTCAGAGCACAGCTGGAGATGGAGGGGGTATCACCGGGTGGAAGTCCTGGCCTCATGCAGCCTTTTGGATTAAGTCCTCTTGTTATGAAAGATGCCCTTTTCTTGGGGTTCCTGAAGCGCTGTGTGAAGGAGCTTATGGAACAGGTCCTGAGGCAGGGTCAGCCGCCAGGGGTCCGGGAACCACTGAGGGAAGGGGAGGGTCCCTGGCGCCCAGGGGCTGGAGAGGAGTATGGGCCAACCGTTCATCTCACAATTTGGTTTGATTTTCACCCCAGTCCCGCAGCTCTGTCTCGGGTACTCACGAGCTCTGACAGCCGAAGGGTATTGCTGGGTCATTCTCCAGAAACAGGAAATGTTTGTTGACTTCTTATTTTCTAGAGGGTTCCGTGGGTCAGTATGCTAACTGACTTCTGGCTTCAGATGGACGGCGGGAGGGTTAGGAAAGGAGCCAGAGTACTACCTCAGCCTCAGTTTATATGTCTGTAAAAGAGGCTGGAACAGTATGTCTTCCACAGGGTTATGAAGATTAAGAGAACGGGTGACAAAGCACAGCGATGGCTAGGTCTTGGCTGGAGTTTAGGAGAGAGGCCTGGCTGGAGGGAGATTTCTGGTTGTTTGCTCTAGAGCAGGTGGTGTCCACAGATGAACGAATGCATGAATGGGCCCCGCCTCTAACCCTCTTCCTCCCCTCTCCTGTTTTCCCCCTGGACACCTACCACCATATGACTGCCCATAAAGTTTGTCTGTTTACCTGTGCCTTGTCTGGAGCACAGTGGAAGCTCCAGGGGGAAGGCAGGGATTTCCACCCCTTCTGAGTGCCCGGAGCCTACCCCGTAGCTGGCACTCAAGAAGTAGTCAGATGAAGGGCTGAGTGAGTGAATAAGTGAATGAGATGAAAGAGATTTCCTGATAAATCCAGGTCTTGACCTGTTCAGAAATGGGTGTCTTGGGCTGAACAGCTTGGTGACCTTGCCCACTTTTTCTCTTTCCTCTGCATAAGGGGACCCAGACCTTGTCTGCCTTTCCCCGTCATTATAAATGGGCAGGACCCCAAGACATGGCCCTGCTGCACAGGGCAGTGTTTTCTTTCTTCCCTCAGGGCACTGTCCGGGGAACCACAGGCATCTTCCCAGTGTCCTTTGTGAAGATCCTCAAGGACTTCCCAGAGGAGGAAGACCCCACCAACTGGCTCCGCTGCTACTTCTACGAGGACACCATCAGCACCATCAAGTTGGTGGCCTGCTGAGAGGGCGGGACCTGTCCAGCCTCCCTGCCCCTCCCAACCCCACCCCCCTCTGGGCTCCCAGACCCAAATCAGATCACGTGTCCCCCGACCAAACACACACACCTGAAAGCCTGCAGTGGCTCCCACCATCCTCCAGATAAGCCATACCCCGTCACAAGACTTCAAGGGCTAGCCTCATTCCCGTGTCCCCCTCCTGGCTGGCTGCCTCCTTACCCCTGCCCACTCTCTCCTTAGGGACATTGCAGTGGAGGAGGACCTCAGCAGCACCCCACTCTTCAAGGACTTGCTGGAGCTCATGAGGTGAGGGGCTAGGGTGGGAGGTTCGAGGCGTGTCAGACACCCTGCAGGAGAGAACAGAGGGAGGAACACAGCACATTCAAGGGCTGGGTGTTTTGTATCTATTTCACCTTCTTGTTTTATCCACAGCCCAGCCCTGCAGGGTGGGTATCAGCTTACCACATTAGAGATGAGTTGGGAGGCTGCAGAGAGGTAAAGGGCCTTGCAGTTTGTGGGCTTGGATTTGCTGAAGTTTTTCTAAGTCAAAACCTTGGACTTGGACCCTCCTCCATCAGGGAACCACCACCTCCCAAGACCCAGTTATGAACAGTTGCTTTACAGAATGGAAATGGCATTGTTATAGTCCTGACTGTAAAAGTAATATCTATTCATTATTTTTTTAAAAAGAATGTCAGAAGTTGTGGAAAAGTATAAAGACATGAGATCACCTCATATTTCCCTCCTGTTAGTATCTGCTGTGCATTCAGATCTCTTCAGCTCACACCCCACCTACACCCCACTCCCCGTAATTTCATTATCTAGTTGGCTACAGAGCATTGTTCTGTGGCTGCACCGTTATCTAATGCAGCCATCCCCTTTTGTTGGCATTTAAGTTATCTTCCACTTTTTTATTATACTACTGTGAACAGTGCTGTGATTCGCCTATTTGATGTCTTGCCTGACTATTTCCTTAGGATGATTTTCTAGAAGTGAGGTTTGGGGATCAAGTTCGTAAGTCAGAGAGAGCTTCTGACCCATTTTGTCAGAGTTACCTGTGGAAAGTTTGAATGGCTGTTCACCTGTCTACCTGCACCCAGATCAGACGCTTCCAGTCCTTCCTGAGTTCTTTGTGGTCACACTCAGGGCTGTCTCAGGGGCTTTAGCCTCCTCTACTCTGTGCTCAATAAAACCCACTTCTCTTCCCCATGACAGTTCTTAAGTCTTCAGCACATTATAAGACATTTCAAGCTGTTCCATGAATTTATTGTGGAAGTCCCATTTTCCCCTGGTGGTCTCAGTTTCCCCATCTGTACAATGGGAGATTGGACCACTCGGATGATAGAACCACTGTCCAGCTCTGACCTCTTCCAGTTCTTAGATCTGTCCCTAAATCTCCCTCCATCCCCTCTCCCTGCTTCCACACCTAGGCCTAAAGGCTGCTGGACCTTTCCCAAACCCTGATCTCTCCCACCCAGGCGGGAGTTCCAGAGAGAGGACATCGCCCTCAACTACCAGGATGCTGAGGGGGACCTGGTTCGGCTGCTGTCGGATGAGGACGTGAGGCTCATGGTGAAGCGGGCCCGAGGTCTCCCCTCCCAGAAGCGTCTCTTCCCCTGGAAGCTGCACGTCACCCAGGAGGACAACTACAAGGTCTACAACACGGTCCCCTGAGCCAGTGGTGTCCCTGGGGAAGTGAGGGGACTCCTGGCAAAGAGCCCTCCGAGGGGATTAGGACCAAGAAAGGCTGGGCGTGTGGAACAGACTTCCTGGTTCTGAGTTGGACAGACCTGCTGACCTTGGCTTGTACATTTAGTCTCTGAATTAAATAAACCATTTCATCTCAAAGGGGCAGGCTGAGGAAGAGAATGTCTTTGGAGGAAAGAGAGGAGAGGAAGTAAAAACCCATTCATGAGTATCACTGAGGGATCATCTATATACAGAAGAGGGCCTGGCTTTGAGCCTCTAATCCAGCCACCCACTTGTCCCCTTGTGTGGGGAAACCTGTCCCTTCTGGTCACTCCCTTTTAAACCCTTTCCTAGGAGTAACCACTTGCCTCATGGAAGTCATCTTTCCCTGGGTACCCTCTGGGTCAGGCCAACACCAAGCCCTCTGTGTGACCAAGGTCAGGGGCTTCCTCTGCGCTCTTATTCCTGCTGCACTGCAGAAGGGCAGAGACTGAGTCATCGTGTTGGTGGTCTTCATTGTAAGTAAGGGCTGAAGGGAGGGCGGACTCTGGCCCCTCTGGGGAGGAAAAAGAAGCAGAATGGCAGGATCTCCCTCTGTGAGGGGAAGCCTTTTCTCTCCTAAGCAGCCAAAACATCAATAGGTATCACCTTCAGTAAGACTGCAGGAGGAGCTTGGCAGACCCCTCTTCTCAGTGAAACAAACATTTAGCTGATTAAAAAGTACTAAAAACCAACCGTTGAAAGTTGAGAGGCCCTACTGCTGCAGCACAATGAGACCCTAGATAGCACACACTCTTTGAAGAATCATGAGCCTAATAAGAAGCAGTGGGTTTGCCAATGATCCTCCCATACCACTACCCACCCCTGCTGGAAAAAAAAAAAATCCCATGATAAGACCTGGGGTCAGGTCAACCTCTGGGAGGTTGTTCTGGAATGTAGAGGTAGTGCTACTGTTAGAACGCTGAGGCCCAGGGAGGCTGTGGCATAAAGAGCTTGGACCAGGGGCTCTTGTGCTAGATCAAGGCCTAGGGATAAAGGATGAAGTGATTCTGAAAGAGTGGTATCCCTGCCTCTAAGCAGAAGAAAGTCCCCTCTGGAGTGAAGTGTTCCCAGTTAGGCTGACTGGAGCCACTTGAATTAAAATGCAATAAAATCTCCTAGTCAAAGATCACTGAATCTCTGTCAGTGATAATAAGCAGTGAGAATAAATGATAGCTTTAGACCCCCAGGGTCTGCAGATTATTGAACTGCATGGCTAAAGTGTTCAAAGAAATAAAGGATGAAATCATAAAAATGAATGAACTAAAGTGAATGACCAGGCAGATTTGCAAAAGAGAAATGGTGTATGTATAGGTGTATGTGTGTGTACATCTGTTGAGGCAGAAAAGACAGTGGACGAGTTAAATAGTATCAAAACATTACACACAGGTGATGAGAAAATTAGTGAATTGAAAGATAAAACCAGAAATTACCCAGAATATAATAGAGAGACAAGTAGTTGGAGAGTATAAAGATGGAGTTAAGAGATGTAAACAATAGAATGAGATTTTTTTAAAAAATCAGAATCTCAGTGTGAGAAAATAGAGTGGCAAAGAGGTGATGTTTAAGTAGATGCAGATATAGTATTTCAAAACTGATGAAAAACTTAAATCTATGGATACAAGAAACATGTATGGATAAGGAGGATGAATAAAAAATGGTCATAACTGGCTACAATAGATCAAAACTACAGAACATGGAAGCCCAAGAGAATATGTTAAAAGCAGTTAGAGAAAGTGGAGATCACTACCAAATAACAATTAGAATGAGAAGCAGACTTTTCACTTGTGCCAATGGAAAACAAAACCATTATAATTGTACCTTCAGATTTTTAGAGAAAATAACTTTCAACCTAGAACTTTATGCTCAGTAAAGTCATCTTTCAGTAATGAAGGTGAAAGGACTTCCCTGGTGGTCCAGTGGTTAAGAATCAGCTGGCCAATGCAGGAGACATGGGTTCAATCCTGGTCTGGGAACTAAGATCCTATATGCAACAGGGGTAACTAAGCCTGTGAGCCACAACTACTGAAGTCCAAGCGCTCTGGAGACTGCTTCACAGCAAGAGAAGCCACCAGTCGCCACAACTAGAGAAAAGTCCATGCAGCAATGAAGTGCTCATGCTCTGAAAACAAAGACCCACTGCAGCCAAAAATAAATAAAAATAGTGAAGGTGTGTGTGTTAGTTGCTCAGTCGTGTCTGACTCTTTGTGACCCCATGGACTATAGCCTGCCAAGCTCCTCTGTCCATGGAATTCTCCAGGCAAGAATACTGGAGTGAGTTGCCATTCCCTCCTCCAGGGGATCTTTCTGACCTAGGAATCAAACCCAGGTCTCCTGCATGGCAGGCAGGTTTTTTACTGTCTGAGTCACCAGGGAGGCAATGAATGTGAAGTGAAGTCAAGTATGGATACAAATGGAAAATCTGTCATCAAGATACCTGAACTATGCTGTATATCAGAAATTAGCCCAACAGTGTAAATCAACTATACTTCAACAAAGAAAAAAGATACCTGAACTAAAAGTATCTTTAAAATACAGGCTTCAAGAATACGGAAAATAGCTCTTGAGGGATAGTCTGAGATGCAAGAGCAAATGATAAACAAAAAGGTGACCATAATTTTTGGACTTGTATTCACTTGGCTAAACTGCAACTGTATTTCCTAGAATTTCCTTCACTGCATGAATCCAGGTTAGCATGAGCCAAAAGAGACATTTTGCAAGAGACATTTAGAAAGCGATTGTGAAGCAGCAGCCAACCTCTTTTTAATTTAGATAAGAAGTGTTGTCCACTATTGTGAAAAGAAGACAGCATGAGTAACCAGAGAAATATCATCTGACTGATTAGCAACCACTTTGTGCCCGAGGTGCATACTCAGTGCAGGCATTCTGGACGAGAGAAAAAACAACAAACCAGACTGGTGAGATGTTATCATCCTTCCTGGAAAACTGTTATTCACACCCGCTTCCTGAACTTCTAATGAAAAGCAGTGTTTCAGTTTTTATTTCTCCCTAGTGGGATTTATGCATTACAGTCCACGAACAAAGAATTTTCGAGCAAGGGTAAACACATTTTTTTCCTGACTGTGCTTGCTGCAATCACAGAGCCTAAGATTCTGACACTCTTGATAGAGTTCAGTCTTAATGTCATTTACAGAACTTCTAACGTTTAAGATGATGCCGATAAATCAGCATTGACAAATGCTGATGCAGACTCTGTCTGTTGATGTCAGTTCTTCCCCCTGATTCATAGGGATCCATGGGTTTAATGCAATTAGAAAATACACTCCAATAATTTTTTTTGTTGTTTAGAGTTTCACAAACCTATTCTAGAATTGATATGAGAAGAGTAAAGGACTTGGAATAGTCAGTATTCCTGAAGACAATAAAGTGATGAGGCATGCCCTCCAGATAGCAAGACTTATTTTAAAACAACGGAAAAGAAAATGGTGTGGTATTTGGACAGGAATTGACAGTCTGGCAGTGGAGCAGAACAGAGAGCTAGGAACATCATGCACACATGGTATTTGATATATGAGAGAAGTAACTTTGCAGTTCTGTGGGCTTCCCAGGTGGCTCAGTGGTAAATGCAGGAGATGCAGGTTCGATCCCTGGGCCGGGAAGATCCCCTGGAGAAGGAAATGGTAACCCACTCCAGTATTCTTGCCTGAAATCCCATGGACAGAGGAGACTGGAGGGCTACAGACCATGGGGTTGCAGAGTCGGGCATGGCTTAGCGACTAAACAGCAACAGTTTTGCAGATGTGGTCTTCCGTGATAGCTCAGTTGGTAAAGAATCCACCTGCAATGCAGGAGACCCCGGTTCAATTCCTGGGTCAGGAAGATCCCCTGGAGAAGGGATAGGCTACCTACTCCAGTATTCTTGGGCTTCCCTTGTGGCTTAGCTGGTAAAGAATCTGCCTGCAATGTGGGAGACCTGGCTTCGATCCCTGGGTTGGTAAGATCCCCTGGAGAAGGGAAAGACTACCCACTCCAGTATTCTGGCCTAGAGAATTTCATGGACTATATAGTCCATGGGGTCGCAAAGAGTCAGACACAACTGAGTGACTTTCACTTTCACATGGGAAAGGAGGAAGAAAATCAAAGAATGGTACCTGGGCAAATTGTTCAACCATATGGAACTCAAAACGAATGTACTGAATCCCTAAGTCAAACAATTCCCAAAGGCAGTTTTAGATGTATTAGGTTGTAGGAAGGAAAAACAATACTTAGAGAAGATATACCTAATATTCCCTACCTAATCTTGGAGTGGTGTTGGAGAAGACTCTTGAGAGTCCCTTATACTGCAAGGAGATCCAACCAGTCCATTCTAAAGGAGATCAATCCTGGATGTTCATTGGAGGGACTGATGCTAAAGCTGAAACTGCAATACTTTGACCACCTCATGCAACGAGTTGACTCACTGGAAAAGACTCTGATGCTGGGAAAGGTTGGGGGCGGGAGGAGAAGGGGACGACGGAGAATGAGATGGCTGGATGGCATCACCGACTCTGTGGACATGAGTTTGAGTGAACTCCAGGAGTTGGTGATGGACAGGGAGGCCTGGCGTGCTGTGATTCATGGGGTCGCGGAGAGTCGGACACGACTGAGCGACTGAACTGAACTGAAATCTTGGAGTAGGGAAGAAATTCTTAAACAAAACAAAAATAAATATCAATACATTTGATTACGTTAAACATACAAAGTTCTGTTTACCAAAAGATGTAAGAGAACAAATAAGCCAAAAACTAAAAGATATATTTGCAAGATATATAACTGACAAAAGATTAGTCTAGAATATATAAAGAATTCCCACATGTAGAAAAGAAAAATACAAACAATTCTATTTAAAATGAACAACAAACATGAATATGTTTTCCACCAGGGAGGAGAAAATAAATGGCCAATGAGTAATGAAAAGATGCTCAGTAATAATACGAGGGGTGTAAATTAATTCACCCTCTTTGGAAAACCATTTTCCATTGTTTTGTAAAGTTGAACATTCATGCAGTTTATGATCCAACAGTGAACTCTTGCATGGGACCGGGATACAGCAGCTCTCTTTGCAATAACCCCCAACAAGGTTATCCACCTGAGCTCTCGCCCAGAGAATTGTAGATTCATTCAATGATTTGAACACAATGGTGAAACACATATGGCAACATGAGAGTTTTAGAAACATAACCGATTGAAAAAAATTAAGTCTCAGAAGATAGGCTTCTATTTTTACGAAGCACAAAAACTATGAAGAAAAAAATAGCAAACACAAAATTTTGCATAGGAATTGCTTCCAGGAGGAAAGGAGGGAATACATAGGGGAGAAAGACAGTTGGGTAAAAATGATGGATAATGTGTTGCAGGACTCAGGTGTGAGTGGTGGGGTCACAACTGTTTGTTATACTTTGTAGCTCTCATACATGTTGCACATATTCTTTTCTAAGTATCACTAAGACATTAAAGGTATCCTAGAGATTAAAAATTTAGGATGGGGAGGGATAAATTAGGAGGTTGGGATTAATGTATACACACTAACATATATAAAATAGATAACCAGCAAGGACCTACTGTATAGCATGGGGAACAGTACTCAATATTTTGTAATAACATCTAAGGGAAAAGAATCTGAAAAAGAACATATATATATATGGACGTTCCTGGTGGCTCAGATGGTAGAGAATCCTCCTGCAATGTGGGAGATCTGGGTTTGATCCACTGGTTGGAAAGATGCTCTGGAGAAGGAAATGGCAATCCGTTCCAGTATTCTTGCCTGGAGAATCCCATGGACAGAGGAACCTGGTGGGCTACAGCCCATGGAGTCACAGAGAGTCAGACACGACTGAGTGACTAAGCACAGCACAGCACAGCATAGAAAGCACAGCCTCAGTAGATACTTCACTCAAAAGCATTTCTCACCAACTCTCCTAATTAGACATCTTTACACATTTTGAAGTTCTTCAAAAGTTTAAGATCTATACAATACCAGGTGTCATATTCTTCCATGTGAATATGAGTTCTTCTAAGTTAAGAAGCTGGCCTGACTTTTTAAAACATTATGATGCTTTTACTAACATTCTTTGTAATTTTTCCTGATTATAGAGATGACATTTAGTCCCTTTGGACTTTCCTGGTATCTCAGTAGTAAAGAATCCATCTGCCAATGCAGGAGACACAAATTCGATCCCTGGGTCAGGAAGATCCCCAAGTGAAGCAGATGGCAACCCACTCCAGTATTCTTACCTGGGAAATCCCATGGACAGAGGAGCCTGGTTGGCTCTGGTCCATAGGGTCACAAAAGAGTCAGACACGACTTAGTGACTAAAGAACAACAACAATATATTCCTCTTAGAAAATACAGAAAAGAATGACAATGACACTAAAAATCACCCATAACCTCGCACTCTACATGCCTTCATTCCTGTCATTTGAAAATATTTCCTCCTAGTCCTTTGACTTTTGACAAATGATTACTTTAAGAGCTAGTAACATTTCCCCCCACCCTACCTATATGATGGAATCCCTTTACTGTACATCTGAAACTCACACAACATTTTAAATCAGCTTCAATTTATAAAAAATTTAATAGTTTCCATGGGAGGTTCATGCTCTCCGGTTTTCACAATTTCAGGTTCATTTTGCGTGAACTAATTGTTCTCTCTATGATATTATGAAAGCATTGTCTCCCTCCCTTGGGTCACTTTGGACATGCGTGGACATGAAGTGACACTGATCATGTCCTTCTCTCCTGGCTCCAAAAGGGGCGTGGCAGGATTGAGAGCTGACGTTTCCCATCTCTGTGATAAACGGAGGATGCCGCTTTTCTGGGAGGGAATGAATTCTATTCTTTGCAGTGCTCAAGGCTGAGATCCGTGAACGTGACCTGAATATGTTTCCTTGACTCTTCTGGCTGATGGATGTGATACAAGAGGGGTTTTCCTGAAAGATAGGGCCAGATGAGGTTGTGGATTGATGAGCCTGGCTTTGGAGAAGAGAGGCCAGGGCAGGGATCCAAGTAAGTACTGTTGTGCTGAGAGACTTGGAGCCCTCTTCCCAGGCTGTAAACTTTGGGACTTTCCTCCTTTGAAATTCTGGCTCACAGTCCATTTCCCCAGAAGCTGGTGCAGTAAACCCTCACAATAGCCTTGGTTTGGAGATTTATTTTTAGGGGCACTGAGGGATGGACAAAAGGAAGGAAGTGTGGGGCCAAGTTTTGGAAGGCATGGGGAGGAAAGGGAAATGTAGTTGCCAGTTGGAGGGAGGCTGTGAATAGCATGAAAACAGGCTAGGCATCTGGCTCCATGGGTGAAAACATGGGTCCTGTCTTCACCACTTCCTAGCTGGGTAACTTGGGTTAGAGACTCAGCTTCTGCGTGTGTAAAATGGGCTCGTGATAGTAGCGCCTTCCTTTGTCACAGAGTTTGGGAAAATAAGGATGTCTAACTTGTACATTCCTGTCATATAACACTCACCTCCAAAACACTGACTTAACAAAGAGAAGACCACCTGGAAAGAAGTCTAAGCTTTAACAGAAACTCTGAGCATTTGAACTGGGGCCCCTGGTCCCACTGGGAACTGGTGCGCAGTACAGGCTGGCTGGAGTCTGGAGGGACTTGCAGACACTTTGGTCATACTTTCCTACCCTACCCCACCCACCCCCATCTGGTCCCGTAAATACAAAACCGTCCAGGGACTGTGCTGGTGACGTGGTTATTATTGTTAAGTGGGCTTTTATAAGCCACGTCCTTTTTTTCTCATGCCTGTCGAGAATTCATCAGGAGATTTCCTATAAGGCTGGGTTGATTTTTTCACCCTTTTGACATAAACAGCATTTGGACCCATTGGGATGTTTGGTGATTTTGGACCAGGGCTTGCGTCCTTCCCGTTCAGAAACTGGGACCTTTGAGAAGCAGTTCTTGCGGATGCTAAAGTCTTATAACCTCAGAAACCTGAGCAATTGTAATCCTGGAACCCCCAATGTCTGAGTCACAGAATCTCTGAAGATCAGGGCATGTGTTTGGGATAGTGAGCAGGGCAGAGACTTCCCAAGAAGCAAACTAACGTGGGACAGATGAGATCAAAGTTGTATGAAAAGGACAAAGCGTTTCTGCCACCTGAAGTCGAAAGACTCCTGGTGACGGCCCAGCAGTGGTGCTATCTGTCCCCTTGTCCCAGGGGAAGAAAGTGAAAATGTTACTCACTCAATCTTGTCTGACTCTTTGTGACGTTATGGACTGTAGCCCACCAGGCTCCTCTGTCCATTGAATTCTCCAGGCAAGAATACTAGAGTGGGTTGCCATTCTCTTTTCCAGGGGATCATCCCTACCCAGCGATCAAATACAGGTCTCTTATATTGCAGGCAGTTTCTTTACCACCTGAGCCACTAGGGAAGCCCTGGTCCCAGGGAAAGTGGAGGTCATCTGGTAGGACCTATTGCTGCCAGCCTTCTGCAAAGGGGTGGCGGGAGCAGGAAGCCGGATGCCTGCCCGCCATCCCTCCTCCAAACTTTCCTCTGAATATCTTGTCGAGGCTCTTGGCACCCAATAAGTGGCTCAGACCTGTGTTGGCAGACAGGTCCTTTACCATTATTGCCACTGGAAAGCCCCAGATACATACTTCCGTTGTTGTTGTTCAGTTGCTAAGTTGGGTCCGACTCTGACCGCATGGACTGCAGCACGCCAGGCTTCCCTGTCCTTCACCATCTCCCGGAGCTTGCTCAAACTTATATCCATTGAGTTGGTGATGCCATCCAACCCTCTCGTCCTCTGTCGTCCCCTTCTCCTCTTGCCCTCAATAGTTCCCAGCATCAGGGTCTTTTCTAATGAGTCGGCTCTTTGCATCAGGAGGCCGAAGTATTACAGCTTCAGCGTCAATATCAGTCCTCCTAATGAATATTCAGGATTGATATCCTTTAGGCTTGACTGGTTTGATCTCCTTGCAGTCCAAGGGACTCTCAAGAGTCTTCTCCAGCACCACAATTTGAAAGCATCAATTCTTCGGTGCTCAGCCTTTTTCATAGTCCAACTCTCATATCCATCCATGACTACTGGAAAAACCATAGCTTTGTATAGACAGACTTTTGTCGCCAAAGTAATGTTTCTGCTTTTTAATACTCTGTCTAGATTTGTCATAGTTTTCTTCCAAGGAGCAAGCATCTTTTCATTTCATGGCTGAAGTCACCATCTGCAGTGATTTTGGAAAGTGAAGTCTCTCAGTCGTGTCCGACTCTTTGCGACCCCATGGACAGTAGACTACCAGGCTCCTTCGTCCATGGGATTTTCCAGGCAAGAATACTGGATTGGGTTGAGCCCCCCAAAATAAAGTCTGTCACTGTTTCCATTGTTTCCCCATCTATTTGCCATGAAGCGATGGGACTGGATGCCATGATCTTAGTTTTCTGAATGTTGAGTTTTAAGCCAACTTTTTCACTCTCCTTTTTCACATTCATCAAGAGGCTCTTTAGTTCCTCTTCACACTACTATACATAAAATAGATAAACAATAAAGTCCTACTGTATGGCCCAGGGAACTATATTCAATACCCTGTAATAAACCACAATGGAGACCTTGCAGAGGCTGCCACCCTGGAGCCTCTCGGGCTGCCAGGCATGGTCAGCCACACTGTATTCTTCCACATTGCCATTGACGGTGAGCCCTTGGGCCGCATCTCCTTTGAGGTAAGGGACCTGGAAACCAAGAAGCAACAGCTCATCTAGTAAAGTTGTTAACAGATTGGAGCTGTTTGCAGACAAAGCTCCAAAAACAGCAGAAAACTTCTGTGCTCTGAGCACTGGGGAGAATAATTCCGGGATTTGTGTGCCAGGGTAGTGGCTTCACATGCCATAAAGGCACTGGTGACAAATCCGTGTATGGTGTGAAGTCTGATGATGAGAATTTCATCCTGAAGCATATGAGTTCTGACATCTTGTCCGTGGCAAATGCTGGTCCCAGCACAAACGGTTCTCAGTTTTCTATCTGGAGTGCCAAGACTGAGTAGTTGGAAGGCCAGCATGTGATCTTTGGCAAGGTGAAAGAAGGCACGAGTATTGTGGAAGCCGTGACACGCTCTGGGTGCAGGAATGGCAAGACCAACAAGAAGGTCACGATAGCTGACTGTGGACAGATCTAATAAATAAACTTGATTTTTGTTTGTTTGTTTATTTATTTTTAGCTGTGCTAGGTCTTTATTGCTTCGAGGGCTTTTCTCTAGTTGTAGTGTGCCAGCTTCTCACTGTGGCGGCTTTTCTTGTTTTGGAGCACAGGCTCTAGGTGAGCGGGCTTCGGTAGCTGTGGCATGTGGGCTCAGTAGTTGCTGTTCCTGGGCTCTACAGCACAGACTCAATAGTTGTGGCCCATGGGCTCCGTTGCTCCATGGCATGTGGGATCTTCCCGGACCAGGGATCAGACCTGTGTCTCTTCCATTGGCAGGCAGAGTCTTTACCACTGAGCCACCAGGGAAGCCCTTGACTTGTGTTTTACCTTAACCACCAGTCCGTTCTTTTCTAGCTCAGGAGACCACCCCTACACCCTCATTTGCTCAAAATACCCTATAATCTTTGTGCTCTCACTGCAGTTCTTTGGGTTCCACATTTTCCTAATCTCCCTCCAAGTATAGCTGGATGGCAAAGTTAAGTTTATGATTATGAAATAAAAACTAAACAGAAAACCACAATGGAACAGAATATGAACAAATATGTAAGTATACGCATACTTGCTCAGCTGTGTCCATCCCTTTGTGACCCCGTGGACTATAGCCCACCAGGCTCCTCTGTCCATAGGATTTCCTAGGCAAGAATACTGGAGTGGGTTGCCACATCCTACTCCAGGGGATCTTCTTGACCCAGGGATCAAACTCGTGTCTCTTGCATCTCCTGCATTGGCAGGAGGATTCTTTACCACTGCACCACCTGAGAAGCCCATGTGTGTATACATACATTTAATATATACAACTGAATCATTTTGCTGTACATCAGAAACTAGCACAACCTTGTAAATCAACTCTATTCAGTTTTAAAAATGATGTGCTAAGATATACACTCAAAACATCATCAGTTCAGTTCAGTCGCTCAGTCGTGTCCGACTCTTTGAGACCCCATGAATCACAGCACGCCAGGCCTCCCTGTCCATCACCAACTCCCGGAGTTCACCCTAACTCATGTCCACAGAGTCGGTGATGCCATCCAGCCATCTCATTCTCTGTCGTCCCCTTCTCCTCCCGCCCCCAATCCCTCCCAGCATCAGAGTCTCTTCCAGTGAGTCAACTTGTCACATGAGGTGGCCAAAGTATTGGAGTTTCAACTTTAGCATCAGTCCTTTTAATGAACACCCAGCATTGATCTCCTTTAGAATGGACTGGCTGGATCTCCTTGCAGTCCAAGGGACTCTCAAGAGTCTTCTCCAGCACCACAGTTCAAAAGCATCAATTCTTCGGCGATCAGCTTTCTTCACAGTCCAACTCTCACATCCATACATGACCACAGGAAAAACCATAGCCTTAACTAGATGGACCTTGGTTGGCAAAGTAATGTCTCTGCTTTTTAATATGCTGTTTAGGTTGCTCATAACTTTCCTTCCAAGGAGTAAGCGTCTTTTAATTTCATGGCTGCAATCAGCATCTGCAGTGATTTTGGAGCCCCCCAAAATAAAGTCTGACACTGTTTCCACTGTTTCCCCATCTATTTCCCATGAAGTGATGGGACCAGATGCCATGATCTTTGTTTTCTGAATGTTGAGCTTCAAGCCAACCTTTTCACTCTCCTCTTTCACTTTCATCAAGAGGCTCTTTAGTTCCTCTTCACTTTCTGCCATAAGGGTGGTGTCATCTGCATATCTGAGGTGATTGATATTTCTCCAGGCAATCTTGATTCCAGCTTGTGCTTCTTCCAGCCCAGCGTTCCTCATGATGTACTCTGCATATAAGTTAAATAAGCAGGGTGACAATATACAACCTTGACGTACTCCTTTTCCTATTTGGAACCAGTCTGTTGTTCCATGTCCAGTTCTGACTGTTGCTTCCTGACCTGCATACAGGTTTCTCAAGAGACAGGTCAGGTGATCTGGTATTCCCATCTCTTTCAGAATGTTCCACAGTTTATTGTGATCCACACAGTCAAAGGCTTTGGCATAGTCAATGAAGCAGAAATAGATGTTTTTCTGGAACTCTCTTGCTTTCTCCATGATCCAGCGGATGTTGGCAATTTGATCTCTGGTGCCTCTGCCTTTCCTAAAACCTGCTTGAACATCTGGAAGTTCACGGTTCACATATTGCTGAAGCCTGGCTTGGAGAATTTTGAGCATTACTTTACTAGAGTGTGAGATGAGTGCAATTGTGCAGTAGTTTGAGCATTCTTTGGCATTGCCTTTCTTTGGGATTGGAATGAAGACTGACCTTTTCCAGTCCTGTGGCCACTGCTGAGTTTAGATCTGATAGATAGAGTGCCTCATGAACTATGGACGGAGGTTCGTGACATTGTACAGGAGACAGGGACCAAAACCATCCCCAAGAAAAAGAAATGCAAAAAAGCAAAATGGCTGTCTGAGGAGGCCTTACAAATAGCTGTGAAAAGAAGAGAAGTGAAAAGCAAAGGAGAAAAGGAAAGATATAAGCATCTGAATGCAGAGTTCCAAAGAATAGCAAGGAGAGATAAGAAAGCCTTCCTCAGTGATCAATGCAAGAAATAGAGGAAAACAACAGAATAGGAAAAACAAGAGATCTCTTCAAGAAAATTAGAGATATCAAGGGAACATTTCATGAAAGATGGGCTCGATAAACGACAGATATGGTATGGACCTAACAGAAGCAGAAGATATTAAGAAGAGGTGGCAAGAATACACAGAAGAACTGTACAAAAAAGATGTTCACGGCCAAGATAATCACGATGGCGTGATCACTCACCTGGAGCCAGACATCTTGGAATGTGAGGTCAAGTGGGCCTTAGAGAGCATCACTATGAACAAAACTAATGGAGGTGATGGAATTCCAACTGAGCTATTTCAAATCCTGAAAGATGATGCTGTGAAAGTGCTGCACTCAATATGCCAGCAAATTTGGAAAACTCAGCAGTGGCCACAGGACTGGAAAAGGTCAGTCTTCATTCCAGTCCCAAAGAAAGACAATGCCAAAACAGCATAGACAAATCAAAATTAATTAGGGAAAATTCTAGAATGTGACCTATAGAAAGGAAGGGAAAAAAAGAGAAGCAAAAATAAGATAAAACAAAAACATACAGGATAATGAAGCAGAAGCATATACTGAACACACACTTTGCTGGGGCGAGCTATAAGCACATTCCATGGATCATCCCACTGAACCTTCAGAGCATCCCATTTGGAAGTGAGGAAACAGAGGTATAGAAAGACTGAGTAACTTGTCTGAAGTCCTGCTGACAGTAGGATTTGAACCCAGGCAGTTCTGTCTCAGCCTTTTCAATACTTCTTATCTTACCATGAGAGCATTTGCCTTTATTTTTGAAATCCAATTATTTGAACGCTTCAGTTCCTTCCAATATTTTCCCTTCATTTTTGAGATGACATATTTTCTCCTGTGGAACTCAAGGACTGCACCATTCCTGGGTTTCTTGACATCAAGATGTGGTTAGACAGAGGTTCACTCTAATTCCTCTATTCTTGAATTGTGGATGTTTGCCGTATTTGGAACAAGTTTGAGATTTTATTTTTACTTCTGGTCTAGTGTCAGAATCTCCTTGGTTAGGCAGATGAGGCTACCGGCTTCCAATCCATACCAACCATCACCCTTGTCCATCTGCCCTTCCAAGGGCTCCTCATGTCCTTCCTGATGGTAAGCTGTCTTTAAGTATACTAGCAGTTTCAGTGACCAGTAAGTTTTTGCTTCTCTTTTCTTGCCCTGTTCATAAACAATACATGTTGAAAAATTAGAAACTACAACTAAACAAAGAAGTAACCAAAAATCACCCATAGTCCAAGCCAGAGGAAAAACTTTTGACATTTTTTAGCATATGCTCTTCCTGTCTTTTCCTTTTATATTTTTATATTTAAATTTCCTTTTATATCTGCATAATTTATAATTTGGGGACAAAAAGTAGATTAAATGTCATTTTTCAACCAACATTTTTACTTAGCAATACAAGGAAAACATCTTTTTATGGTTGTGTATGTTCCATAATTTATTTAACTGACATTCTCATTTAATGTTTAGATGGTTTCCTTTTCTCGTTTATTTTCTTTCTCTCTTTTTTTCTATAAAAAACACTTCAAGGAACTTCCTGGGATTTCTCTGGTGATTTGGTGGTTAAAAGTCCATGCTTTTCACGCAGAGGGCTCAAGTTTGATCCCTGATTGGGGAACTAAGATCTCATATGCCACATGGCATAGGCAAAAATAAAAACAAAAAAACTTCCTGGTACAAACCCATGTACTTCTCTTTAAGTATCTCCTTCAAATTAATTCCCAGAAGTGAAATATCTGGGTGAAAGGTTATACATAGTTTTACTTAAAGCTACTGATACTTGTTAACAAGCTGCAAGGAGATCCAACCAGTCCATTCTAAAGGAGATCAGTCCTGGGTGTTCATTGGAAGGACTGATGGTAAAGCTGAAACTCCAATACTTTGGCCACCTCATGTGAAGAGTTGACTCACTTGAAAAGACTCTGATGCTGGGAAGGATTGGGGGCAGGAGGAGAAGGGGACGACAGAGAATGAGATGGCTGGATGGCATCACCGACTCGATGGACATGAGTTTGAGTGAACTCCGGGAGTTGGTGATGGACAGGGAGGCCTGGCGTGCTGTGATTCATGGGGTCGCAAAGAGTCGGACACGACTGAGTGACTGAACTGAACTGAACAAGTAGCCCCACTGAAAGTTTGCAATAAGTTCACCAGTAATGTGCAAGAATTTGAGTCCCTCTTCTTTTACTAACTTTTGCCAATGCTGAATATTAGTATTTTTTTCAGTCTATTATTCTTACTGAGAAAACGGTATGATGTTGCATTTTCTTGGTTAAACTTCTTTTCACATTTATGTGACATTTACATTTCTTCCTTTATGAATTGTTGTTATTATGTTCATGTTTTTCTTAAGTATTTGTAATACCGCTCTTCCTATAGAGATCATCTCTGTGTCTGTCACATTTAGAAAAATTTTGCCCTCAGCCTGTCACTTTCTTGATGTCTTAGAAGGTTGCTTACCATATCTTGCTGCTGCTGCTGCTGCTAAGTCGCTTCAGTCGTGTCCAACTCTGTGCGACCCCATAGACGGCAGCCCACCAGGCTCCCCCGTCCCTGGGATTCTCCAGGCAAGAACACTGGAGTGGGTTGCCATTTCCTTCTCCAATGCATGAAAGTGAAAATCTTAGTCCTGTGCAATTACAGTTTAGCTCTGGGAGGTGTGATCTGCTTTCTAAATTCTGGGAGAATGTCACTCAATGGCTCTCAGAAAAAAAAACAAAGGCATAGATAACTAACAAAGACCTACTGTATAGTACAGGGAACTCTGCTCAGCACTCTGTAATAACCTAAATGGGAAAATAATCTGAAAAAGAATAAATGCACGTGTATTTATAACTGAATCACTTTGCTGTACACTTGAAACTAACACAACATTGTTAATGAACTCTGTTGTTGTTTAGTCACTCAGTATTGTAGACCTCTTTTGCAACCCTATGGACTGTAGCCCACCAGGCTTCTCTGTCCATGGGATTCTCCAGTGTTGTGGTCTCCAACACTGGAGTAGGTTGCCATTGCCTTTGCCAGGGGATTCTTCCAACCCAGAGATCGAACCCATGTCTCCTGTAGAGTCTGATGCTGTGAACTTCAAATGAGTAACGGATGGATTGGGAGAAAAAAATCCTCCACCAGAGAGAGCTGGAGAGGAAACAAGTACCCTCCAGGGAGGGCAAGTTTGAGTCAGAGCTAGACAGGAATCACAGTTCTCTGGGGCTACCTTAACTCCGTATCATAGACTGCGTAGCTCAACCAACTAAAATCTGTCTTAACTCTGGAGGCCAAAGGCTAAAGCCAAGGTGTTGGCAGGGCTGTTTCCTTCAAGTGCCAGGAAGGAAGGGTCTGTTCCTGGCCTCTCTCCTTGGCTTGTAGATGGTGTTTATATTCACAGAGTGTTCTCTCTGTACGTTTGTCTATCTCCAAGCTTCCTCTTTTTATAAGGATGTGCCTGTCTTCAAATTTCCTCTTTTTATAAGTATACCAGTTATACTGCATTAGGGGTTGATTTTGACCTCATTTGACCCATGGTGACCTCATTTTAAATTGATTACCTCTAAAGGAGATCAGTCCTGGTTGTTCATTGAAAGGACTGATGCTAAAGCTGAAATTCCAATACTTTGGCCACCTCATGCGACGAGTTGACTCACTAGAAAAGACTCTGATGCTGGGAGGGATTGGGGGCGGGAGGAGAAGGGGACGACAGAGAATGAGATGGCTGGATGGCATCACCGACTCAATGGACATGAGTTTGGGTGAACTCCGGGAGTTGGTGATGGACAGGGAGGCCTGGCGTGCTGTGATTCATGGGGTCGCAAAGAGTTGGACACGACTAAGCGACTGACCTGAACTGAACTGAAAAAGCCTCTGTCTCCAAATAAGGACACATTCTGAGGTACTGGGGGGTAGGACTCCAGCTTATGGATTGAGCATAGGTCAGTTGAGTTTAGTCGCTCAATCGTGTCCGACCATGGACTGGAGCAAGGTCTTTGTGACCCCGTGGACTGCAGCACTCAAACTCATGTCCATTGAGTTGGTGATGCCATCCAACCATCTCATCCTCTGTCGTTCCCTTCCCTTCCTGCTTTCAATCTTTCCCAGTATCAGGGTCTTTTCAAATGAATCAGTTCTTTGCATCAGGTTGCCAGAGTATTGGAGTTTCAGCTTCAGCATCAATCATTACAATGAATATTCAGGACTGATTTCCTTTAGAATGGACTGGTTGGATCTCTTTGCTGTCCAAGGGACTCTCAAGTCTTCTCCAGCCCCACAGTTCAAAAGTATCAAATTCTTTGGCACTCAGTTTTCTTTATAGTCCAACTCTCACATCCATACATGACTACTGGAAAAACCATAGCTTTGACTGAGCAGACCTTTGTTGACAAAGCAATGTCTCTGCTTTTTAATAAGCTGTCTAGGTTTGTCATAACCTTTTTTCCAAGGGGCAAGTGTCTTTTAATTTCATGGGTGAATTCACCATCTGCGGTGATTCAGAGCCCAAGGAAATAAAGTCTGTCACTGTATCCACTGTTTCCCCATCTATTTGCTATGAAGTGATGGGACCAGATCCCATGATCTTAGTTTTCTGAATGATGAGTTTTAAGCCAACTTTTTCACTCTCCTCTTTCACTTGTAACAAGAGGCTCTTTGCTTTCTACCAAGAAGGTGGTGTCATCTGCATATCTGAGGTTATTGGTATTTCTCCCAGCAATCTTGATTCCAGCTTGTGCTTCATCCAACCCAGTGTTTCTCATGATGTACTCTGCATATAAGTTGAATAAGCAGGGTGACAATATACAGCCTTGATGTCCTCCTTTTCCTATTTGGGACCAGTCTGTTGTTCCATGTCCAGTTCTAACTGTTGCTTCTTGACCTGCATACAGATTTCTCAGGAGGCAGGTCAGGTGGTCTGGGATTCCCATCTCTCAAAGAATTTCCCACAGTTTGTTGTGATCCACACAGTCAAAGGCCTTGGCAGAATCGATAAAGGAGAATTAGATGTTTTTCTGGAACTCCCTTGCTTTTTCGATGATCCAGTGGATGTTGGCAATTTGATCTCTGGTTCCTCTGCCTTTTCTAAATTCAGCCTGAACATCTGGAAGTTCGTGGTTCATGTACTGTTGAAGCCTCGCTTGGAGAATTTTGAGCATTACTTTGCTGGCGTGTGAGATGAATACAATTGTGCAGTAGTTTGAGCATTCTTTGGCATTGCCTTTCTTTGGGATTGGAATGAAAACTGACTTTTTCCAGTTCAGTGGCCACTGCTGAGTTTTCCAAATTTGTTGGCATATTGAGTGCAGCACTTTCAGAGCATCATCTTTTAGAACTTGAAATAGCTCAATTGGAATTCCATCACCTCCACTAGCTTTATTCGTAGTGATGCTTCCTAAGGCTGGCTTGATTTCATATTCCAGGATGTCTGATTCTAGGTGAGTGATCACACCATCGTGATTATCTGGGTCATGAAGACCTTTTTGTATAATTCTTCTGTGTATTCTTGCCATCTCTTCTTAATATCTTCTGCTTCTGTTAGGTCCATAACCATTTCTGTCCTTTATTGTGCCCATCTTTGCATGAAAACTTCCCTTGGTATCTCTAATTTTCTTGAAGAGATCTCTAGTCTTTTGCATTCTATTGTTTTCCTATATTTCTTTGCATTGATCTCTGAGGAAGGCTTCTTATCTCTCCTTACTATTCTTTGGAACTCTGCATTCAAATGGGTATATTTTTCCTTTTCTCCTTTGCCTTTCTCTTCTCTTCTTTTCATAGCTGTTTGTAAGGCCCCCTCAGACAACCATTTTGCCTTTTTGCATTTTGTTTTCTTGGGGATGGTCTTGAACCCTGTCTCCTGTACAGTGTCACGAACCTCTGTCCACAGTTCTTTAGGCACTCTGTCTATCAGATCTAATCCCTTGAATCTATTTCTCACTTCCACTGTATAATCATAAGGGATTTGATTTAGTTCATATCTGAATGGTCTAGTGGTTTTCCCTACTTTCTTCAATTTAAGTCTGAATTTGGCAATAAGGAGTTCATGATCTGAGCCACAGTCAGCTCCTGGTCTTGTTTTTGCTGACTGTATAGAGCTTCTCCATCTTTGGCTGCAAAGAATATAATCAATCTGATTTCAGTGTTGACCATATGGTGATGTCCGTGTGTAGAGTCTTCTCTTGTGTTGTTGGAAGAGGGTGTTTGCTATGACCAGTGCCTTCTCTTGGCAGAACTCTATTAGCCTTTGCCCTGCTTCATTCTGTACTCCAAGGCCATATTTGCCTGTTACTCCAGGTGTTTCTTGACTTTCTACTTCTGCATTCTGGTCCCTTATAATGAAAAGGACATCTTTTCTGGGTGTTAGTTCTAGAAGAATTTGTAGGTCTTCATAGAACCGTTCAACTTCAGCTTCTTCAGCGTTACTGGTTGGGTCATAGACTTGGATTACTGTGATATTGAATGGTTTGCCTTGGAAACAGAGATCATTCTGTCATTTTTGAGATTTCATCCAAGTACTGCATTTCAGACTCTTGTTGACCATGATGGCTACTCCATTTCTTCTGAGGGTTTCTTGCCCACAGTAGTAGATATAATGGTCATCTGAGTTAAATTCACCCATTCCAGTCCATTTTCACTGATTCCTAAAATGTTGATGTTTACTCTTGCCATCTCCTATTTGACCACTTCCAATTTGCCTTGGGAGAAGGCAATGGCACCCCACTCCAGTACTCTTGCCTGGAAAATTCCATGAACGGTGGAGCCTGGTGGGCTGCAATCCATGGGGTCGCTAAGAGTCAGACACGACTGAGCGACTTCACTTTCACTTTTCACTCTCATGCATTGGAAAAGGAAATGGCAACCCACTCCAGTGTTCTTGCCTGGAGAATCCCAGGGACGGGGGAGCCTGGTGAGCTGCCGTCTATGGGGTCTCACAGAGTCGGACACGACTGAAGCGACTTAGCAGCAGCAGCAGCAGCCTCAGCAGCAATGTGCCTTGATTCATGGATCTAACATTCCAGGTTCCAGTACCATATTGCTCTTTACATCATCAGACTTTACTTCCATCACCAGTCACATCCACAACTGGGTGTTGTTTTTGCTTTGGCTCTGTCTCTTCATTCTTTCTGGAGTTAGTTCTCCACTGATCTCCAGTAGCATATTGGGCATTACTGACCTGGGGAGTTCATCTTTCAGTGTCCTATCTTTTTACCTTTTCATATGGAGGGTAGGTAGGTGTGTGCTTAGTCATTAAGTTGTGTCTGACTTTTTGCAATCCCATGAACTTTAGCCCATTGGTCTTCTCAGTCCTTGGGATTTCCCAGGCAAGAATACTGGAGTGGGTTGTCATTTCCTTCTCCAGGGGATCTTTAGGACCCAGGGATCAAACCCAAGTTTCCTGTTTCTCTTGCATTGGCAGGCAGATTCTTTACCACTGAGCAATCTGAGAAGTCCATGAACTGTGTTGAGGGGAGATGCAATTCAACCCTTAATAGGAATGAAGGGAAGAGTCAGAAAAGGGAACATGAGCTGTTGTTAGACCAGGAGTTCCCAAAACTGCAGGGAAGGGTTTGGAAAGGCTGAAGGATCAGATAAGGGTCCAATTAGGAAGCATACAGAGAATTCAGGAATGAAGTTCTAGGTCATGGGGGAAGCCCTGGGCATCTGGAATTCTAGCAGTGGCTGGGGTAAATCAGGAAGAAGTCAATGTGCTGGGCTTGGCCCTGATGGCCCTTCCGGGTCCAGCTGGCCTGGGGCCATTGGACAGCTGACCTCTTTTCCATTCGTGATAATTCAGGGCCAAGGCATAAATGAATGCTTCCTCTCCCTCAGGCAGCATTGAGGATTAGTGGGGTTCTTCCTTCTAGAAACAAAAGGACAGGTGATCTTCCCCAAGGTCACTGAAGCCAAGATAACATCACTGAGCACCACTGACCCATTCTGTGCAGAGGAAGGTCCATGGAAATTCCAGAACTTTTATTGTTGTTGCTCAGTTGCTCAGTCATATCCGACTCTTTGTGAACCCACGGGCTGCTGCACACCAGGCCTCCCTGTCCCTCACCATGTCCTGGAGCTTGCCCAAGTTCATGCCAATTGCATCGGTGATGCCATCCAGCCATCTCATCCTCTGACACTCTCTTCTCCTTCTGTCCTCAATCTTTCCCAGCAAAGGGGACTTTCCAAGAGGAGTTGGCTGTTTGTGTCAGTTGCCCCGAATCAGCTTCAGCTTCCACATCAGTCCTTCCAATGAATATTCAGGGTTGATTTCCTTTAACATTGACTGGTTTGATCTCCTTGCTGTCCAAGGACTCTCAGGAGTCTTTTCCATCACCACAGTTCAAAGGCATCAATTCTTTGGAATCCTGCCTTCTTTATGGTCCAGCTCTTACAACAGTATGTGACCACTGGGAAGACCTTAGCTGTGACTATATGGACCTTTGCTGGCAGAGTGATGTCTCTGATTTTCAATACACTGCCTAGGTTTGTCATAGCTTTCCTGCCAAGAAGCAATCGTCTTCTGATTTGATGGCTGCAGTGATTCGTGAAGGGGAGAACATTTGTGACTTCCCTCAGTTAACCAGATTTATTACCTCTGTCAAGTTTTATCTTGTAATCATCAGGGAAACAAAGTCCCAAGAATGTGGAATGCCTTATGGCACTTTTGAGGCCTCTTGCCTTAGTAGGTATTGAGGCTACAGAGGGGGTGGTCCCTTGAAGAGAGATAGTGATACAGAGAATTTCTGAAGCCCACAGGAGAACTAGCTGCAGGAAAAGCCACCCCATCAGCCAGGCTAGGAGGAGAGAGCAGTGCTGGGGTTCAGGTCCTCGGGCAGCACTCAGATGGGAGAGGCCCTGATAGCCTTGGACCCTAGCCAGGGCTGACTACCCCATGCGTCTGAATATACTCCGCTCTCCTCATCTGCCTTCCCACCAAATTCCAACCCCCACCTGGCCTCATTGCCTGACCATCTCGTGTGAGAAACCACACCTGTCCAGTCAGTTTCCCTATTCCCATGCTAGTCACCCTAAAGACACATGCTTAACACTTCCTCTGTTGTACTCAAGAAATTATCAATTGAAAAGAGTCAGATTATGTAACAGAGAGCTCAGTCTAGAGATAGCACCAAAACCACAGTCCAGAGAGAAGCAGGGTCTTATGCAGTACCCCTGAGAAAATGCATCTGAACCTAGGAACAGACGCTGAGCACTCCCTGAGTCTTGAGCAGGTCCCTGCCAATGGTGGGGTGAGGTGGTGATCCTTTGGATGGGAAAAGGGGCCATGAGGGTCTTAAGCTCCCTCCCATCTCTCTGTCAGATCTCCCAACCAGACCTAGTGATTCTGGTTCCCAAAGACTGTGCAGGATCCCAGACTAGGCTGCTCTCTCTGAGCCCCGCTCTCCACACCCCCTTCTCCTGATTACTCCATCAGACATCTGCCTTCAGATTCCTTCGATCAGAGTCACAATCACAGGGTTTGTTTGTCGAGGCCTCTCCCCAAGATGCCTTCCAGGAGTCTCTGAATTCTTGCCTGGAGCACGGTCTTCAGTCTCACAGGAGAGCATTCTCAGTGACGTTCCTAGGTCCTCCTTTCCCCATGGCTAGCCACTGTCTCCTCATTCCCCAGCTGGAGGCTCAGATCCATCCTAATCTACAACAGGAAGAATAAACAGAGTGATAGATGTTTCCCAGCCCTCCTTAAAACTCTGTTCTTACCTCTGGGTCAAACCTTGTTTCTGAGAGCCAGAGGTACTTATGCCTGACAACTGAATCCCTACATTCCTCTCCATGACAAATTCTCTATTCTAAAAACTCAAGATGATCCTCAACTTCATAAAGAATATCTACCAAAAGACCTACCACTAACTTCATAGTAATGGTGAGAAACTTGAAACTTTTCCCCTAAGATAAGGCACAAAATAAGGATATTCCCTCTTAGTACTCCTTTCCAACATTATACTGAAAGGTCTAGCTTATGCAATAAGACAAAAAAAGGAAATAAAGGTGCACAGATTGGGAAGAAAGAAATAAAACAGTCTTTGTTAGTAGCTGACACGATGATCTGTGTAGAAAATCAAAAGAACTGGCCCAAAATATTGTCTTGAAAATAATAAGCAATTACAATGTTCGCAAGATATAAGATTAATATTCAAAAGTAAATCACTTTGCTGTGTACTAGCAATGAATAAGTGGAATTTGAAATTAAAATGACATATTATTTATGTTAGCAACCCCAAATGAAATACTTGGGTATAAAGCTAACAAAATATGTACAAGATCTACATGGGGAAAACTCTGATGAACCAAATCAAAAAAACAAAATATATGGAGAGATATTCCGTATTCATGGGCAGACATACTCAATCTTGTAAAGATGTCAGTTCTTCCCAAATTGATCTATAGAGTCAATCCCATCCCAATTAAAATCCCAGGAAGTTATTTTGTGGATATCACCAAAATGATTCTGAAGTTAATATGGAGAAGCAAAAGACCCAGAATAGTCATCACAATATTGAAGAAAAGCAAGTTGGAGAACCAACACCACCTAATTTTGACTCACTGTAAAAACTACAATAATCAAGACAGTACAGTATTGGTGAAAGAACAGATGAATAGATCAATGGACTAGAATACAGAGCTTAGGAATAGACCCACAGAGATACAGTCAATTGATCTTTGACAAAGGAGCAGATGCAATACAATGGAGCAAAGATAGTTTTTTCATAAATGGTGCTGCACAAGTTGAATCTAGACAAAGACTTTATATCCTTAACAAAAATTGACTCAAAGTGTAGATCTTGGTATAAAATTCAAAACTATCAAATTCCTGGAAGGTAACACAGGAGAAAGTCTAGATGATTTAGGTGTGGTGATGCCTTTTTAGGTGCATGCCACCAAATATACAATCCATGGAAGAAAAAACTGATAGGATGGACTCCATTAAAACTAGAAAACATCCACTCTGTGAAAGACAATGTTAAGAGAATGAAAGGACAAGTCACAGAATGGGAGAAAATATTTGCAAAAGACACATTTGATAAAAGATTATTGTACAAAACACTCAAAGAAACTCTTCAAACTCAACAATAAGAAAATGAACAACCTGGTTAAAAGATAAACCAAAGACTTTAGCAGATGCCTCACCAAAGAAGATATGTCATCAGGGAAATGCAAATTAAAACAACAATTTTATACACCTATTAGAATGGCCAAAATTCCGAACATTAACATTACCAAATGCTGGTGAAGATGTGGAGCAGTAGGAAAGTTTATTCCCTGCTGATGGGACTGCAAAATGGTACAGCCACTTAGGAAGACAGTTTGGCAGTTTCTTCCAAAGGAGGTGAAAACTTACGTTCACATGAAAACCTGCATATAGATGTTTATAGCAGCTTCATTTAGAGTTGCCCAAACTTGGAAGTGATCAAGATGCTCTTCAGTAAAGTGCATACGAAAGTGAAAGTCACTCAGTTGTGTCCAACTCTTTGTGACCCCATGGACTATACAGTCTATGGAATTCTCCAGGCCAGAATATTGGAGTGGGTAGCCTTCCCCTTCTCCAGGGGATCTTCCCAGCCCAAGGATTGAACCCAGGTCTCCTGCATTTCAGAGAGATTCTTTACCAGCTGAGCCACCAAGGAAGCTCGCTCTTCAGCAAGTGAATGGATAAATAAGCGGGGATACATTCAGACAGTGGAGTATCACTCAGTACTAAAAAAAAAAAAAAGATTAGTTATCAAGATGTGAAAAGACACAGAAGAAACTTAAATGCGTATTACTAATGAAAGAAGCCCATCTGAAAAGGCTACATACTGTGTGATTCCAACCATATGACATTCTGGAAAAGGAAAGACCATGGAGACAGTAAAAATATCAGTGATGGCCGAAGGTTAGGAGAGAAATGAATAAGTGGAGCACAGAGGAGTTTTGCAGTTGCTCTGTTGTAATACTGTAATGGTGGATATATATCATTAGACATTTGTCCAAACCCAGAATGTACAACACCAAGTGTGAACTCTAATTTAAGCTATGGACTTTGGGAGACAGTAAAGAGATGGGAATACCAGACCATCTGACCTGCCTCTTGAAAAATCTGTATGCAGGTCAGGAAGCAACAGTCAGAACTGTACATGGAACAACAGACTGTTTCCAAATAGGAAAAGGTGTACATCAAGGTTGTATATTGTCACCTTGCTTATTTAACTTATATGCAGAATACATCATGAGGAACGCTGGGCTGGAAGAAGCACAAGCTGGAATCAAGATTGCCGGGAGAAATATCAATAACCTCAGATATGCAGATGACACTACCCTTATGGCAGAAAGTGAAGAGGAACTCAAAAGCCTCTTGATGAAAGTAAAAGAGGAGAGTGAAAAGGTTGGCTTGAAGCTCAAATTCAGAAAACAAAGATCATGGCATCTGGTCCCATCACTTCATGGGAAATAGATGGAAAAACAGTGGAAACAGTGTCAGACTTTATTTTTTTGGGCTCCAAAATCACTGCAGATGCTGATTGCAGCCATGAAATTAAAAGACGCTTACTCCTTGGAAGGAAAGTTATGACCAACCTAGATAGTATATTAAAAAGCAGAGACATTAATTTGCCAACCAAGATCCGTCTAGTCAAGGCTATGGTTTTTCCTGTGGTCATGTATGGATGTGAGAATTGGATTGTGAAGAAAGCTGATCGCCGAAGAATTGATGCTTTTGAACTGTGGTGTTGGAGAAGACTCTTGAGAGCCCCTTGTGCTGCAAGGAGATCCAACCAGTCCATTCTAAAGGAGATCAATCCTGGGTGTTCATTGGAAGGACTGATGCTAAAGCTGAGGCTCCAATACTTTGGCCACCTCATGTGACAAGTTGACTCACTGGAAAAGACTCTGATGCAGGGAAAGGTTGGGGGTGGGAGGAGAAGGGGATGACAGAGAATGAGATGGCTGGATGGCATCACCGACTCTGTGGACATGAGTTTGAGTGAACTCTGGGAGTTGGTGATGGACAGGGAGGCCTGGCGTGCTGTGATTCATGGGGTCGCAGAGAGTCGGACACAACTGAGCGACTGAACTGAACTGAACCTCTAAGTCTCCTTTCTAGCGCTGGAGCAGTGGCTGCACTGTGCTGGAGTGACTTTGAGGCGATATCCCATGTCCAAGGGCAAAGGAGAAGCCCCAGCAAGATGGTAGGAGGGTCAAAACATGTTTAGAATCAAATCCCATATCTGCCAGAGAGGCACAGAGGGCTCACACCTTGTGCATACCGGGACCCAGAGACCCCACAGAGACTGAGACAGAACTGTGTTTGAGTGTCTCCTGAGGAGGGACAGGTCAGCAGTGGACTGCTGTGGTGACAGGGGCTCTGGGTGCAGCAGACCTGGGTACGGCAAAAGCCCTCTTGGAGGAGGTTGCCATTAACCCCACCATTGAGCCACCAAAACTTACATGGGACTGGGGAAACAGACTCTTGGAGGGCACAAACAAAACCTGTACACACCAGGACCCAGGAGAAAGAAGCAGTGACCCCACAAGAGACTGACCCACACTTGCCCGGGAGTGTCCAGGAGTCTCTGGCAGAGGCGTGGGTCAGCGGTGGCCTGCTGCAGGGTTGGGGGCACCGAGTGTAGCAGTGTGTGCATGGGACCTTTTGAAGGAGGCCACCATTGTCTTCATTACCTCCACCAGAGTTTGGCCTCAGGTCCAATAACAGGGAGGGAACATCACCCCACCCTTCAACAGAAAATTGGATTAAAGATTTACTGAGTATGGCTCCGCCCATCAGAACAAGACCCAGTTTCTCCCTCAGTCAGTCTCTCCCATTAGGAAACCTCCATAAGTCTCTTATCCTTCTCCATCAGAAGGCTGTTGCTGCTAAGTCGCTTCAGTTGTGTCCGACTCTGCGACCCCATAGGCAGCTCACCAGGCTCCCCTGTCCCGGGGATTCTCCAGGCAAGAATACTGGAGTAGGCTGCCATTTCCTTCTCCAGTGCATGAAAGTGAACAGGGAAAGTGGAAATCGCTCAGTCGTGTCTGACTCCCAGTGACCCCATGGACTGCAGCCTACCAGGCTCCTCCATCCATAGGATTTTCCAGACAAGAGTGGGTTGCCATTGCCTTCTCCAGAGGAACCAGAGATCAAATTGCCAACATCCACTGGATCATCGAAAAAGCAAGAGAGTTCCAGGAAAACATCTAATTCTGCTTTATTGACTCTGCCAAAGCCTTTGACTATGTGGATCACAACAAACTGTGGAAAATTATTTGAGAGATGGGAATCCCAGACCACCTGACCTGCCTCCTAAGAAATCTGTATGCAGGTCAAGAAGCAACAGTTAGAACTGGACATGGAACAACAGACTGGTCCCAAATAGGAGAATGAGGACGTCAAGGCTGTATATTGTCACCCTGCTTATTTAACTGATATGCAGAGTACATCATGAGGAACACTGGGCTGGATGAAATACAAGCTGGAATCAAGATTGCCGGGAGAAATATCAATAACCTCAGATATGCAGATGACACCACCCTTATGGCAGAAAGTGACAAAGAACTAAAAAGCCTCTTAATGAAAGTGAAAGAGAAGAATGAAAAAGTTGGCTTAAAGCTCAACATTCAGAAAACAGATCATGGCATCCGGTCCCATCACTTTATGGCAAATAAATGGGGAAAAAGTGAATACAGTAAGAGATTTCATTTTCTTGGGCTCCATATCACTGCAGATAGTGACTATAACCATGAAATTAAAGATGTTTGGTCCTTGGAAGAATAGTTATGACCAACCTAGACTGTGTATTAAAAAGCAAAGACATTACTCTGCTGACCAAGGTCTGTCTAGTCAAAGCTGTGGTTTTTTCTAGTAGTCGTGTATGGATGTGAGAGTTGGACGATAAAGAAAGCTGAGCACAGAAGAATTGATGCTTTTGAACTGAGGTGTTGGAGAAGACTTTTGAGAGTCCCTTGGACAGCAAAGAGATCCAACCAGCCCATTCTAAAGGAAATCAGTTCTGAATATTCATTGGAAGTACTGACGCTGAAGCTGAAACTCCAATACTTTAGCCACTGGTGCAAAGAACTGATTCATTTGAAAAGACCCTGATGCTGAGAAAGATTGAAGGCAGGAATAGAAGGGGACAACAGAGGATGAGATGGTTGGATGGCATCACCAACTCAATGGACACGAGCTTAAGTTAACTCCAGGAGTTGGTGATGGAGAGGGAGGCCTGGAGTGCTGCACTCCACAGGGTCACAAAGAGTCGGACACGACTGAGTGACTGAACTGAACTGGACTGATGAGTCAGTGCAAGTTCATCACTAGTGACTAATGTGTAGGTCTGATTTATGGGGGAAGCTGCCCAGATGTAGGACAGGTATATGGGAAATCTCTATACTTTCCTCTCAAGGTTGCTGTGAGCCTAAAATTGCTCTAAAGAAAAGTTTTAAAAAATCTTTAAAGCTCAAGTTGGAGGCCTGCCTGTTCTGTCCACACCCCAACCTCTGCCCCATCCCAGCTGCTTCCCTAATCTTGCACCTGGTACCCTGGGTCCCAGCCCTGGAGCATGGGGCCCAGCTCCCCCTTGACAGCAGTGCTTCTGAACAAACCAACTTTCACTGTCACTGTAATCAGGGGTGGGGACACCCCTCTCCTTGGACGACAGCTGTCTGTCACTAGTGATTGCCCGGAGCCTCTTAGTTCCGGACTCCACTGCCCAGAGACCCTGTGAAACAGCCCAGCATTTGAGGAGGGAGTCTGGTTTGTCACGCAGGGATTTTCCTGGACTTCATCACATGAGGGCAGTTGTTTTATCTGTCTCTGCATTGATGAAACCCTGACAGGCTCTTATCTTCCTCATGACTCCAAACCACACAGCTGGGTTCCTGGTATCTCTACCACCGCCTTGACCCACCCTCAAAAAACAGAGATGGTTTTGTGCATGGTTATCTGGCCTCATTTGCAGTTCCCCATTTTTGACACAGATGTCCCTACCAGTGGAGAGATATGTGGGGGGTGCTTCTCTGGTCCTGGAAGAGCTAGTGGTCCAGGGCAAAGCCATTGAGATGGTCCAGGGAGAGCAACGGGAGGTGGGAGAGGAGTGGTGATAGCAACTGCTCTGGAGATCTGTCTGCCCTGAGGCCTGCTCCTGCACTCCATTCATCCACTCAGCTTCACAAAAAAATGTCTGGGGCCACCCCTCCTAGCTCTGCGGAGTTCTGTGATGATATCATCCAGTGCTCTGTGATTCAGTTCAGTTCAGTTCAGTTGCCCAGTCGTCTCTGACTCTTTGCAACCCCATGAACTGCAGCACTCCAGGCCTCCCTGTCCATCACCAACTCCCAGAGTTTACCCAAACTCATGTCCATTGAGTCGGTAATGCCATCTAACCATTTCATCCTCTGTCGTCCCGTTCTCCTCCTGCCTTCCATCTTTCCAAACATCAGGATCTTTTCAAATGAGTCAGCTCTTCACATCAGGTGGCCAAAATATTGGAGTTTCAGCTTCAACATCAGTCCTTCCAATGAATATTCAGGACTGATTTCTTTAGGACTGACTGGTTTGATCTCCCCGCAGTCCAAGGGACTCTCAAGAGTCTTCTCCAACATCACAGTTCAAAAGCATCAATTCTTCTGTGCTCAGCTTTCTTTACAGTCCAACTCTCACATCCATACATGACTACTGGAAAAACCATAGCCTTGACTAGATGGACCTTTGTTGACAAAGTAATGTCTCTGCTTTTTAGTATGCTGTCTAGGTTGGTCATAATTTCCTTCCAAGGAATAAGCATCTTTTAATTTAATGGCTGCAACCACCATCTGCAGTGATTTTGGAGCCCAGAAAAATAAAGTCAGCCACTGTTTCCACTGTTTCCCCATCTATTTGCCATGAAGTGATGGGACCAGATCCCATGATCTTAGTTTTCTGAATGTTGAGCTTTAAGCCAACTTTTTCACTCTTCTCTTTCACTTTCATCAAGAGGCTTTTTAGTTCTTCTTTGCTTTCTGCCATAAGGGTGGTGTCATCTGCATATCTGAGGTTATTGATATTTCTCCCAGCAATCAGATTCCAGCTTGTGCTTCATCCAGCCCAGCATTTCTCATGATGTACTCTGCATATAAGTTAAATAAGCAAGGTGACAATATACAGCCTTGACGTCCTCCTTTTCCTATTTGGGACCAGTCTGTTGTTCCATGTCCAGTTCTAACTGTTGCTTCCTGACCTGCATACAGGTTTCTCAAGAGGCAGGTCAGGTGATCTGGTTTTCCCATCTCTCGAAGAATTTTCCACAGTTTGTTGTGATCCACACAGTCAAAGGCTTTGGCATAGTCAATAAAGCAGAAATATATGCTTTTCTGGAAATTTCTTGCTTTTCGATGGTCCAGTGGAAGTTGGCAATTTGATCTCTGGTTCCTCTGCCTTTTCTAAAACCTGCTTAAACATCTGGAAGATCATGGTTCACATATTGCTGAAGCCTGGCTTGGAGAATTTTGAGCATTGCTTTACTAGCGTGTGCTGCTGCTGCTGCTGCTGCTGTTAAGTCACTTCAGTCATGTCCGACTCTGTGTGACCCCATAGACGGAAGCCCACCAGGCTCCCCCATCCCTGGGATTCTCCAGGCAAGAACACTAGCGTGTGAGATGAGTGCAATTGTGCGGTAGTTCGAGCATTCTTTGGCATTGCCTTTCTTTGGGATTGGAATGAAGACTGACTATTTCCAGTCCTGTGCCCACTGCTGAGTTTTCCAAATTTGCTGACATATTGAGTGCAGCACTTTCAGAGCATCATCTTTCAGGATTTGAAATAGCTCAACTGGAATTCCATCACCTCCACTAGCTTTCTTCGTAGTGATACTTCCTAAGGCCCACTTGACTTCACATTCTAAGATGTCTGGCTCTAGGTGAGTGATCACAGCATCGTGATTATCTTGGTCATGAAGATCTATTTTGTACAGTTCTTCTGTGTATTCTTGCCACCTCTTCTTAATATCTTCGGCTTCTCTTAGGTCCATACCATTTCTGTCCTTTATTGAGCCCATCTTTGCATGAAAAGTTCCCTTGGTATCTCTAATTTTCTTGAAGAGATCTCTAGTGTTTTCTTCTATTTATATTGTTTTCTTCTATTTCTTTGCATTGATCACTGAGGAAGGCTTTCTTATCTCTCCTTGCTATTCTTCGGAACTCTGCATTCAAATGGGTATATCTTTCCTTTTCTCCTTTGCTTTTTGCATCTCTTCTTTTCACAGCTATTTGTAAGGCCTCATCAGACATCCATTTTGCTTTTTTGCATTTCTTTTTCTTGGGGATGGTCTTGATCCCTGCCTCCTGTACAATGTCAAGAACCTCTGTCCATAGTTCATCAGGCACTCTGTCTATCAGATCTAGTCCCTTAAATCTATTTCTCACTACCACTGTATAGTCATAAGGGATTTGATTTAGGTCATACCTGAATGGTCTAGTGGTTTTCTCCACTTTCTTCCATTTAAGTCTGAATTTGGCAATAAGGAGTTCATGATCTGAGCCACAGTCAGCTCCCAGTCTTGTTTTTGCTGACTGTATAGAACTTCTCCATCATTGGCTGCAAAGAATATAGTCAATCTGACTTCGGTGTTAACCATCTGGTGACGTACATGTGTAGAGTCTTCTCTTGTGTTATTGAAAGAGGGTGTTTGCTCTCTCCAGTGCATTCTCTTGGCAAAACTCTATTAGCCTTTGCCCTGCTTCATTTTGTACTCTAAGTCCAAATTTGCCTGTTACTCCAGGTATTTCTTGACCCCCTACTTTTGCATTCCAGTCTCCTATAATGAGAAGGACATCCTTTTTGGGTGTTAGTTCTAAAAGGTCTTGCAGGTCTTCATAGAACCATTTAATTTCAGCTTCTTCAGTATTATTGGTTGGGGCATAGTCTTGGATTACTGTGATATTGAATGGTTTGCCTTGGAAACAAATAGAGATCATTCTGTCATTTTTGAGATTGCATCCAAGTACTGCATTTTGGACTCTTTTGTTGACTATGATGGCTACTCCATTTCTTCTAAGGGATTCTTGCCCATAGTAGTAGATATAATGTTCATCTGAGTTAAATTCACCCATTCCAGTCCATCTTAGTTCACTGATTCCTAGAACGTCTACGTTCACTCTTGCCATCTCCTGTTTGACCACTTCCAATTTGCCTTGATTCATGGACCTAACATTTCAGGTTCCTATGCAATATTGCTCTTTACAGCATCGAACTTTACTTCCATCACCAGTCACATCCAGAACTGGGTGTTGTTTTTGCTTTGTCTTTTCTTTTTATTCTTTCTGGAGTTCTCTCTCCACTGATCTCCAGTAGCATATCGGGCACCTACCGACCTGGGGAGTTCATCTTTCAGTGTCCTATCTTGTTGCCTTTTCATGCTGTTCATGATGTTCTCAAGCAAGAATGCTGAAGTGGTTGCCATTCCCTTCTCCAGTGAACTACATTCTGTCAGACCTCTCCACCACGACCCGTCCATCTTGGGTGGCAGCACATGACATGGCTTAGTTTCATTAAGTTAGACAAGCTATGGTCTGTGTGATCAGATTGGCTAGTTGTCTGCGATTGTGGTTTCAGTCTGTCTGCCCTCTGATCCCCTCTCTCAGCTCCTACCATCTTACTTGGGTTAGCCGCAGGAGCGGGCAGCTGCACAATTGAGCAGGAGCGGCAGAGAGGAGCTACTTCACGTCCAAGGTCAGGGGCAGCAGCTGCACTTTGCTGGGGTACCCGTGAAGAGATACCCCACGTCCAAGGTAAGAGAAACCCAAGTAAGTTGGTAGGCTCTGTGACTGTATCCTTTAAACACGTCTGGAATGTACTCTCTTTTCTCTCCCCACTGTCACCACCATAGTCCCCTCCAGCATCATCTTCATCCAAATGACTCCCTACTCTGTGATAACCCTGGCTCCAGCCATCTTAGTGTGGCAGCCTGAGCCATCTGGTCAAAAAGCAAATCTGGGGCTTTCCTGGTGGTCCAGTGGTTAACAGTCCACTTGCCAGTGCAGACTGGTATAAGATCACGGGTTCAATCCCTAGTCTTGGAGGGCCAACTATGCCTGTGAGCCACAACTACTGAAGCCCATGTACCCTAGAGTCCATACTCCCCAGCAAGAGAAGCCACGGCAATGAGAAGCCCACACACAGACTAGAGCATAGCCCCTACTTGCCCCACCTAGAGAAAGCCTTCGTGCAGCAACGAAGGCCCAAAACAGCCAAAAATTTTTAAAAAGAAAAATTATAAACAAACAAAACAGCAAACCTTATTCTATCTCTGCTCTGTTGGAAATTCCTATGACTTCTTAGTGTTCTTAGGCTAAAGTCCCAGATTCTTACAGTGGCCTACGAGTCCCCCTAGAACGTGAGCTGTCACCAAATTCTCCATCTCCTCATGTCCCCCACTCTTCCTGTTTCCCCAAATAGCTCATATTCTTTTATCTCTGGGACTCTTATTGGACAGTCTTCCCTCCCCAGCCAACTCCTACCCACCCTTCTGGTCTCCCCTTAAAAGACGCTTGCGGTGGGATGCTGCCCTGAAGTTCAGGCTTGATCAGGCAACCCTGTGGTTTGCCTCCCGTAGCAGCTTTACTTTTCCTTTTACGATATTTTGAAAGGTCCATCAGATTTTTTGATTGTTATCTCTGTCCTGAGCGAACGTTTAAACTTCACAAAGGCAGGACCATGGCTGCTTGGTTCACTGCCCTGTTCCCAACGTCCTACACTGAGCTCTAAAAACCGTAGGAGCTTAGATTATTCAATTAGGATTGTATTCATTTGCAATTGTTTAATTTCTTTTCACAGAATAAGTCTGGAAGTGAAGGATCCCAGTGTTGGTCCATTGCCCCGGTGATGTCAGAGGCAGTGTGTGGATGATTCTCTTGGCTTTTCCCTCATCCCTGTTGTTCCATGGATGAAAGAGAGTTGTGCTCAAGGCTTTAAGTTCCTCTTCAAGGACAGAGGCGGGCAAAGACAAGAGGGCAAAGACCACCTCTTCACAAACCTATATCTTTTTATTTGTGAAGTGGAGCCCTCTCCTACCCTCCTTGTTTTGGTCAAAACAGGTCAGATATTCATACTGTAGGCCAGTCACTGCCCAAGCAGAAGGAAGCTTCCAAAACTGCTTTATTAAATTATGACTCTTTAAAAAAGTCACGATTCTGATTATGGAATGCAATAAAGAACCGTCTTCCCTGAGCATAAGGATCTCCCCAGATACCTGGAAAATCATTGTTCTGTTAGAAGAAGTGGGGAGCAGTTGAGAGGAGTACACAAATTGTTGCTGGGTATTGAGTTACTCCAAAATAAACAATTTAAAACAATAAACATTGTCTCATATAGTCTCATATGAGGGTCAGAAATCCAGGAGCACTTTAGCAAGGTGGTTCTGGCCCAGGATCTCTCATGAGGTTTTAGTCCAGCTGTTGGTTGGGCTGCATTCAGCTAAAGGCTGGACTGGGGCCAGAGGATCTGCTTTCAAGATCACTTCTGTGTTTGTTGGCAAAAGACTTCAGTTCCTTGTCACGTGGGTTTCTCCATAAGGCTGTTCATGACATGGCAGCTGGCCTCTCCAGAGTGAGTGAGCTGGGCAAGAGGGTTGGGAAGGAAGGAGGGAGGAGAGAAAAAGAGGAGGGGGGGCAAGATGGAAGCTGCAGTGTTTTTTATAACCTAATATCAAAAATAATACGCTACCTTCTGCTCTATTCTTCTGGTCACACAGACCAACCCTGGCCCACTGTGGGGTCGGACTCCATCAGTGTGAATCAGGAGAATCTGGGAGACAGTTAAGGCATGCCTGTAGAGTAGACAGCAGACCTTGGCTGCCATGGTGTACCTCTGATGAGTTGAACTGAAGGAAATGAGTTGAAATGAAGTGTCCTCGATTTCAGGGTGAAGAGAGGACTGGTATAAGAAAGATCACACTAGTTTCATGCCTGCTGTACACTAGCCGTGCAGCATAGGTAACTGCACTGACTTTCCCCAGCAGTGCTGAGACAAACAGGTGGTGACATCCCCATCGCACAGATAAGAGCACCAGGAGGCCGAAGCTCAGCCTGCTTCCTTTGCATCTGATTCCTTCGAAAGTCATCCCAACTCACAGCTGGCTGTCAACCCACGATACTTGGATTAGTTGAATCTGATTCTCTTCTGTGAACTTGAATGAAGAAGACTTGGTGAAAGAGTGAGGATATGGTCGCGGGAGCAGAAGCTGCAAACCACACTGTGGTGGACACACAGATACACACTGAGACCCCCACTGAAAAGGGCCTGTTAACCCAGGGGCTGAGATTCTGCTGACTCCATTGAAAGCCCATTAAGGGAGTTCCACCTTGCCCAAGTCATGAGCTTTCCTGAGGGACAAGGGAGAAGATATATAATAATTAATGGGTATAACACAAAGGCCTGGATATCCTGGCGTGACATAACTCTGAAGGAACATTTTAGCTCCTATGGGACTGGCCAGGACACCTGTGGGCCTGAATCACAGTTCAACTTCTCCCTCTACTTAGTCCTGTTCCCATCCCTTCCCCTTCGTGGCCTTTGATTCTAAGGATTCCTTAGTAAACACCCTGCACGCTGAACTATCTCCAAGTCTAATTCCTGAGAAACCTGACCTACAACAATCAGTAGCAGGAATGGTTCAAGAAAGCTGGCACAAAGATAAGGTTTTGGATCTGCCCAGCCAGGAGTGGGACCCCATTACTTGTGGCAGGTTGAACATAAATAGCCCCCAGCACAAAGTGGCAGGTCAAATGTACCAGTGGCAAATGACAGTGGCAGATGTTAGTGTCACTCTTAGAGATCTAAAGGATGCAGAGAAAAATAAATAAATAATTGAAGGATGTAGAGGTGGTGGTCTCCATCATGACCCCACTGTGTTCATCAGTTAATGTCCACTGAAAAAAACGCTGAGATCACAGAGAATGGCAGAGGTGTCAAATGGCAGACAAACTCAACCAAGTAGCAGCAGCTCCAACTGTGGCTGACATGGCAGATGTGGTGTCCTTGAAAGAGTGGATAAACATGGCCTTATGTCCATGGCATGTAGTCATGGCTTTAGTGAACGTATTTTCCACCCAGTCAGAAAGGAGGATCAGAAACCACTTGCTCTGGCATGGGATGGACGTAGTCTACAGTTAGAGATTTTCTGCAGAGCTCTGTTAAATCTCCAATCCCAGGTCACAATAGAAGACAAATATAAAGGCATCTGGACTATCTGGACACCCTGGAGAATATCAGGTTGACCCACTGAGTCAATTATACCATACTCATTAAACCAGATAAGCAAAAAATGCCCAGCACACTCAAGGCCTGGATAGTTCACATGTATCCCTGTGGGTAGGAAATAAAACTTATGAAAATTCAGGACTTTCCATTTCAGTACAAACTTCAAGGGTCTAGTGGTCAAGAAAGTACTGGGGCAGTCCATCCAAAGTCAAGGACAAAACATTGTGTCTTTGCATATTTCACCACAAAGGAAAACATTCAGTACTTGCTAGGGTTCTGCAAAGCTTCTTTTCAACCTGGGAACGGTTCTCTGACTCACATACTGGACCACATTAAAGCTGCCAGATTTTTCTAAGTTTATTTTTTAAAATGATCATTTATTTATTTACTGGGGTGCACTGGGTCTTCATTGCTGTGCTCATGTTTTCTGTAGTTGCAGCAAGCGGGGGCTACTCTTCACTGAGGTACACAGGTTTCTCACTGTGGTGGCTTCTCTTACTGCGGAGCACACACTCTAGTCACGTGTGCTTTAGTTGTTGCACCATGTGGGCTCAGTCATTGGAGCACACTGGCTTAGTTGCCCTGAGGCATGTGGAATCTTCCTGGACCAAGGATCGAACCTGAGTCCCCTGCATTGGCAGGTGGATTCTTAACCACTGGACCACCAGGGAGGTCCAAGGCTTCCAGATTTGAGAAGGACCCAGAGAAGGGAAGGACTGCGAAGCAGGGTTGAGATACAAAGCAAGCAGCCCTACCACTTGGGTCCTAAGGCTCAGCAGAATCTATGATAGTGGAGGTATCAGCAGCAGGAAGAGATGCCATGTGATAAGCCCTGGTGGGAGAACTGTAACAGAGACCCCTGGGGCCCAGGGGAAAGGCCACACCTTCGGTCATGGAGAACTGTGCACCTTTAGGAAAATAATCCTGTGCCATTGCTTTGCAGGGCCCTAGTAGAGACACAGTGCTTGCCTATGGGATACCCCGGGACCACATGGCCACAACCGGACATCAGGGCTTCACTTCATGAACCACCCAAGCCTTAATGTGGGGGAGGCTCAGAGCATTATGTCATCAGATGGAAGTGGTCCACCTGGGATTAAGCGTGAACAGGACTGAGGGGTGGGGGATGAAATCAACAAACCGCAGGCCCCAATGCCTCTCTCTTAGCTCATGCTTAGGCTACATAGGGTGGGAGGGTTGCTTAGGACAAGCCAATAGAGAGAGAAAAAGCTTGGTCCATTTATGGGTCAGCTAGTATATGGTTACCCGCAGAAAGGGCATGGTGGTTGTCGGCAGCCCTAGTGATGAGTGGTCTTGAAAGATCAATGAAAAATCCCCCAGTGGGTCATTTTGAGTAGAGCATTTGGCTATATGTATAGAGGGAGAAGTGGCCCAGGGTTAGAGTAAATATAGACAAGTGCTGGCTGTGGTGGGGCCTGCATCACAACTCAGCTTCTGCTGCTAGTTCTGCTTCCTCTCCTCTTCTCTTACAGGTTTTGATCCCAGGGCACATGTTAATAAAACTGCCACCATACACTAAACATCATCTCAGAGCCTGCCTAACAGGGAGCCCAGCCTGAGACATAGAGAGAGAAAGCAGATGGCAGGGAGCCTGCGATGGAAGAGCCCATGGGAGCCATGATCAATACGGGGATTCAGGCTGAGGATGCTGACAGGCAGGGAGGGGCAGGAGGGAGGGGGTGGAAATAGAGGGGCGTGGTCACCGTGGTGGCAGGTGCTGCTGCTGAGCGGATGACAGTGTAACCAGTCCCTATCGCTGTCTCAAATCTCAGCCACCTGCAAGTTCCCAACTGCTTTCCCAGTTCTGCAAAGCTTGGCTCTGTGGGTGCCCGGGGGTGTCCATTATCCTGCACGGGGCAGAGGCGGCCCATTGTCTTCACTTCCCGTTTCCTAATAAAAGGATCTGTGGTGGATACAGAGTGCGGTGGGTTCTCCAGAACAAGTCGGCACGCCAACCCCCAGAATGTGTAAATGTGACCTTACTTGAAAAAGGAGTCTTTGCAAATGTAATTAAGTTAAGGATCTCGAGATGAGACCATCCTGGAATATCCAAGCGGCCCCTAAATCTGGTGACAGGCGTCTTTAGAAGAAGAAAGTAGAAGATAGACACAGAGGGGACGAAGGACTGTATGAAGACAGAGGCAGAGATCGAAGTTTTGCAGCCACAAGTCATGGAACACCTGGAGCTATGAGGAGCTGGAGAAGGCAAGGATGGATCCTCCCCAGAGCCTCCAGAGAGAATACAGCTTTAAGACGTAATTTTGCACTTTTGTTTTCTGAAACTGCAAGAGGAGAGATTTCTGTGGTTGTGAGCCACCAAATTTGTGCTCATTTGTCACCACAAGCTGACATACACAGTTACCATGAATAAAGACAGTCTCCCAGTTTCCCGTGCAGCTGAGTGTGGCCATGAGACAAAGCCCCATCTGTAGGAATAAGCAGAAGTGATGTGTGCCTCTCCTAAGCTCTGTTTCTACCAAATGAGGCAGCTTTGAGAAACTTAAAATCCAGGGGAAGAACAAAACTTACCTGCAGAGGTACCTACCTCTGAGGAAAAACAATAAACCAACTGTTCCCAAATTTGTGGCCAAGATCAAGCTTTCACCAGTCTGAAATATAATGGAGAAAGTTAAAGCAATTATATTCAAGACTCCCATGGTGATACAATGTAAAAGAATATGCCCTCTAATGTAGGAGACACAGGTTCAATCTCTGGCGCAGGAAGATTCTACATGCTGTGCAGCAAAGAAGTCCATGAGCCAAAACTACTGAGCCTGCGAGCTGCAACTACTGAAGCCATGAACCTCAAGCCTGTGCTCTGCAGTAAGAGCTGCCACACTGAGAAGCCTGTGCACCGCAAAGGAGTGTTGGTCCCACTTGCCTCTACTAGAGAGAGCTCAAGCACAGCAATGAAGACCCAGCGCAACCAAAAAAACTAAATAAATGACTTTAAAAACAGTTGTATTCAATTTATGACAATTTATTCTGGGATTGTATCCTTGAAAAACAAACAAAAAAAAAGCATCTTTCTCTAGTGAAGTTAACAATGATAGACAATGCGATGACTGGTTTTGACGTTTTCATCCCATAGTTCCTTTTATTTACCTGATATTCCAGGAAGGGAACTAGAAGTAAGCTGAACACCCCCAGTGTAAGAATCAGGAATTGATGGCAAGTTACAAGAGCAGCCTTGAACAATAAGGAAACTGACTGATCTGTGTTTGCTTTTGAAAATGTCCTTAACTGCTCCTCCACCTAAATGCTGGCAACGCTATGGTGGTTGCTTTAATACTTTGGGAAAAACTGGGGTGGGAAATGTTATCAGTGTGTCACTTTGCAAAATCTGAGACTTCTGGGGTAGAGCATCATGCAGGACAGATACCAAGAGCCTGACAGCATCTTATTTAAAGAATCCATGTCCTTAGAGAACAGACTTGTGGTTACCATGAGGAAGGGGTGGATTAGGACTTTGGGGTTAGCAGATGTAATCCATTATATATAGAATATATAAACACATATATATATATAAATATATAAATAAATTCTATATATAAATATTATATATAAATGTATATTATAATTATATATAATAAATAAATATATATATATAAAGAAAAATATATATATAAACAGCAAGGTCCTACTGTATAGCACAGGGAAGTATATTTAATATCATGTCACCCTGCTTATTTAACTTATATGCAGAGTACATCATGAGGAACACTGGGCTGGAAGAAGCACACGCTGGAATCAAGATTGCCAGGAGAAATATCAATAACCTCAGATATGCAGATAACACCACCCTTATGGCAGAAAGTGAAGAGGAACTAAAGAGCCTCTTGATGAAAGTGAAAGAGGAGAGTGAAAAGGTTGGCTTGAAGCTCAACATTCAGAAAACAAAGATCATGGCATGTGGTCCCGTCACTTCATGGGAAATAGATGGGGAAACAGTGGAAACAGTGTCAGACTTTATTTTTTGGGGCTCCAAAATCACTGCGGATGCTGATTGCAGCCATGAAATTAAAAGACGTTTACTCCTTGGAAGGAAAGTTATGACCAACCTAGATAGTATATTAAAAATCAGTGACATTACTTTGCCAACAAAGGTCCGCTTAGTCAAGTCTATGGTTTTTCCCGTGGTCATGTATGGGTGTGAGAGTTGGACTGTGAAGAAAGCTGAGCACCGAAGAATTGATGCTTTTGAACTGTGGTGCTGGAGAAGACTCTCAGGAGTCCCTTGGACTGCAAGGAGATCCAACCAGTGCATTCCAAAGGAGATCAATCCTGGGTGTTCATTGGAAGGACTGATGCTAAGGCTGAAACTCCAATACTTTGGCCACCTCATGTGACGAGTTGACTCACTGGAAAAGACTCTGATGCTGGGAGGGATTGGGGGCAAGAGGAGAAGGGGACGACAGAGAATGAGATGGCTGAATGGCATCACGGACTCTGTGGACGTGAGTTAGGGTGAACTCCGGGAGTTGGTGATGGACAGGGAGGCCAGGCGTGCTGTGATTCATGGGGTCGCGGAGAGTCGGTCACAATTGAGTGACTGAACTGAACTGAATAAACCACAATGGAAAAGAATTTTTAAAAGAATGTGTAGGACTTCGCTGGAAGTCCAGTGGTTAGGACTTCATGCTCCACTCAACTCTGCAGGGGGCACAGGCTCGACTCCAGTTCAGGGAACTAAGATCCCACATGCAGAGTGCCATGTGCCATGGCTGAAAAATTAAAAAGAATATATATATACGTATACATATATAACTGAATCACTTTGCTGTACAGCCGAAATTAACACAATATTGTAAATCAGCTGTACTTCAATTTTTAAAAATCCACGTTTTAAATGTTTCTGTAAGGAAATTCTCCCATTTTTAGTTTTTCAATTTTTATGTATGTATTGGCCGCACTGGGTCTTCACTGCAGCGCACAGGCTTTCTCTACTGTGGCACGTGTATCTCATTGCCCTGCAGCATGTGGGATCCTGGTTCCTCGACCAGGGATCAAACCCGCGTCCCCTGAATTGGAAGGCAGATTTTTAACTGCTGGACCACCAGGGATGTCCCTTCCATTGTCTTTAGATTTTAAGGAAATTCTGACCACAGCTGCCATTTCATTGCAATGCTTCTGACTCATCAGCTCAGAAATCATGTGAAAGAGCTGAATGCAGGAAAAACTTTAGATACCAGAATTTCTTCAGGATGATCAGAGTGAAGTAAAGTTGCTCAGTCATGTACGACTTTTTGCGATCCCACTGACTGTAGCCTACCAGGCTCCTCCATCCATGGCATTTTCTAGGCAAGAGTACTGAAGTGGGTTGCCATTTCCTTCTTCTGGGGGATCTTCCTGACCTGGGGATGAAACCCAGTTCTCCTGAATTGCAGGCAGACACTTTACCCTCTGAGCCACCAGGGATACCGAATCTCTTCAGGATGATCAGAGTAATATACAGAATTTCAGGGACAAAATTTCAGAAAGTGGGAGTTAAAAAAAAAAAAAGGTGTCCCCTGGGTTGATAGTTGCTGGAGGTCTGAGGCCCACAGAGGGGGTTGTGCCTAAGCACCAGACAACAAAATGTAAAATACCAAAATGTCAGGGGAAGGTATGGGGTACTGATCAAAGGGAGCCACAACCAATGAAAAGGAGGGTAAAGCATCAAGTTAAACAGGTAAATTCAGCAGTGTAAGTCAAGCAGGTTTAAGTTAAGGAGCTTAAGTCATGCCATTGTTCTGTAGTCAGATCTTGAGTGGAAAAAAAAAAAAGACAAAATAGGCCAGAAAACAAGCAATCGCTGAGGATTAGCTTCTACCCTCAGGAGTGAGGGTCCCTAGAGCAGAGCTCTAGGCAGGTGATGCTGCTGCTGGTGGTTCAGGGATCACATTCTTAGTCACAAGGAACTGGCTGGCATCACTTTGGGGGAAGATCTGGGAGGGTTTGTGGAGCAAAGAAGGATGTCATGAAGGGGGTGAAGAACATATTGTATGTAAAAGGGCACAGTGATGAGGGCCTTCTCAGCTGCAAGCAACCAGAAAACCACTGAAAGTAGCCAAGCAGTAAGACATGGTGCCTGGAGGTGGGACAGTACCGTGTGAGTCAGTGCAAGGTCTCGACCTTGTCACGAACCCATGTGCTTTCCCTCTTTCTGCCCTGACATCGTGGAATGTGGGTGATGATGGCTGGGGTGGCTCCAGATTCACAGGCAGAGGACAATGTCAAGTGGCAGGAATGATGTCTTTCCTCGAAAGACAAGGTTTCCCTTTGTGAGTCACTGGCCATACTAAGTGCAGCTGCCCCTTCCCTAAGCTGATCTCTGGCAGGAGAATTACCCTGAGTGGCTCAGACTAATCAAGTTCTGCCTCCTTGGGTCTGGGGACAGGAATAGATCTTATATCCAAGATCTGATTATTCCAGTATTTTTGACTCTTGAGGGTCATTACCTATTGTTAATTGTTTCTGCTTACTCTCACCCCTGGTGGCTCGTTTCCTTCTGAACATGGTGACTGCTAATTAAGGACTTAGGTGGCTAAGTGAAAAGTCAACATGGTTTGGCCAAAAGTAAAAAAACCCCAAAATATGGTTTCTTCTACAAACAGACAACTAGAACTTGGTTCCTGAGAGGCGTTTGGGATTCAGTTGACCCACGGCTCCTCCTGGTCAAGTTGGGGATTGTTATAAGTCACAAGGTCCCTTGTCCACACTGTCACACCTGCTCTCCCTTTCAGCACGGCTGCCTGGAGCGAAACCACAGAAAGCACAAGCCCAGGGCAAACAGAGAAGGGTGATTTCTCTTCTAACACCCAGTACTGGTATTCACAGCAATCTAGGCAACCTGCCTTTACCACGATTCCAAGGTTGGAACAAAATAGGCTGTGACCATAAAAAATGGCCATTCACACCCCAGAGGAGTTCTCACTGGTTGGCTCTCTCCTTGGATTTCACTCATGATCATATTTGCAGGGTCTCTGCAGCCCACCACCAGCCTTCTGCTGTTCGTCCTCTTACCCTAGGCCTCAGGCTCTACCCTAAATCTTCCACTGAGCTGCCTGGGGACCCTTCAGATTTCTGCAACTTAGTTATGCTAAGCAAGTCTGGCACGAGGACAGGGACCTCATCTTTCATGAACATAAAAGTACATATAGATTTCTTCAGGGTTCAGAAATCAAACAGATTTGGTCTTCACAGCATGTTATATGGCTGAAACTCCCCTGGGAAAGCAGCTCGAGCTGAGTTGAGGGCCTGGTTGGGCCTCGGAAATACCGTCACTTAAAGGTTGGGCAGAGAAAGAAGAGGCCATGAAGGAGAAACAGAAGGAAATAGAAAAGCATGGAGTTCGGAGGCCAAGGCACAAACACACATCAGGCACTGGGTGTTCAGCAGCATCGAAGCCGTGTGCCCGCAGTGCTGTAGGTGGCTGTGGATTTGGCAGTGTGGAGAGAGAGCTCTGCTGGCTTTGTCAGAAGCAGTGTTTATGGAGCAGATTTTCCTGGGGTGAGGAGTTAGTGGGAGGCAAGAAGTGACTGTGGTGGTTGTAGGCAAGACTCTTTAGAAGTGGCAAGTATCTCTTTTGCCCAAGGAGGTGGACCTGACCATCCCATTGAATGCTGCAAGTTGCTCTCCCCTAGCTCACCCAATCTTCTTACCCGGCTTCACTTATTTTTTCCATGATGGCATTAATCCCCTTCCATAATATTACATGACTCTGTCCTTTACTTGGGGCTTTCCAGGTGGTAAAGAACTTGGGGCTAGTGGTAAAGAACTCACCTACCAATGCAGGAGACATAAGAGAGATAAGTTAGATCCCTGGGTTGGGAAGATTCCCTGGAGTAGGAAGTGGCAACCCAGTTGCCATTACAGTGTTTTGCCTGGAGGACCCCCATGGACAGAGGAACCTGGTGCTATATAGTCCTTAGAGTTGCCAAGAGTTGGACACGACTGAAGTGACTGAGCACAACACACACGGCACATCCTTTACTAACTTATGGTGTTCTTTGTTGATTGTGTCTCTCCCCTGTGAGACCAAAGCAGTTTTGAACATGGAGATCCTTGTCAGTTGCATTCACTGACACATCCTAAGTGCCTAGAGCCTAGAACAAAAGGCTAGCACCCAGTGGGTTTTCAAAAATGAATGAAGAGGAGAAGGACAGGGATTAAGAGAGATCCTGGGGTGAAGCAGGCTTTGGTTCTAAAGATGGTGGCAGCCTGACTATGTTTATGGCTTGGGGGACCTCTCCAGTTTGAAAGCACAGAAGAGAGAAGTGGGAAATAATGACTCAAGGTCTGAGAAATGGTGAGTTTCAGAGCATGCTTAAAAAAAACAGTTTGGTTTGGGGAAGTTGCATTTGGTGACATGTATAGGGGAGGGTAGGTCCATGGAGTGTCTTAAATAATTCCAGCGGGCTCAGAGTTAATGATCTGGGAAATGGAAAACCTGGGGTTGATGCTCTTTCTGAAAAAGGAAGAGACAGATCACCTCAGTGACCACTCAGGGTCATAGTGTTGCAGTGTCTCGGGACAGACCATTTAGAATCCTGTACAGCACACGGTGAATGGTGCCTTCGGGAGCTGTGCAACATGGCAGCCCTTTGTGGAGGGGCTGGTGCTGAGAAGGGTGCAAGGCAGGACTATATGATGGGAAACTCTTGGAGACATAATGAGGCCTGACTAGGGTGTGGAATAGGGCTGGGTAGAAAGTTCCAAAAGGCTGATATTTTTTTTCCAGCTTGTTGCAAGCTTTAATATCATTCACACACAACTGATTTCAGAATTTGTCCTGGTATTTGTACTCAAGATATACACAGGGATGCTTTTATTCATATTTCTACTCCTTTTATAAAGAACACGGTTGGAGAAATGTGTCCCGGGGTAGTGTTAATGCAGGTTTATCTCCTTTGGTTCTGACTTCATCACATGCTCCTTTCGTGGCCCCATACTGACCTCCATACTGAACAGAAGTCCCCTGCATTGGGAGGATGTGGCACTGGGTCTGCTTCATTGGCTGGAGTTCCCTTCCTGTGTTCCCCGTGGAAAGCAAGGCACTGACTCCAGAAGGGTGAACCAACCCCTAGAGGGGAACACTTGACTTTTATTCTCTGGAAGTGGAGAGATAGTCTAGTCCTTCTTCATCTGCCAGTGTTGGAGGGTCTACTGGGGAGATATGAGTCAGCAGTGGCTTGCCATGGGGGTGGGGACATTTGTGGCAGCAGCCAAATTCAGATCTATTGGGTTGACCAGAGGTTTCATTCAGGTTTTTCAGTAAGATGTTATGGAAAAATCTGAATGAACCTTTCGGCCACAGTACTAGTGTGTGGGCTGCAGCTCCACTACTTTGGGCACCTGATGCAGACAGCCGACTCATTAGAAAAGACTCTGATGCTGGGAAAGATTGAAGACAGGAGGAGAAGGGGATGACAGAGGATGAGATGGTTGGGTGGCATTACTGACTCAATGGACATGAGTTTGAGCAAGCTCCAGGAGATGGTGAAGAATAGGAAAACCTGGTGTGCTGCAGTCCATCGGGTCGCAAAATGCCAGACATGACTGAGTGACTGAACGACAAAAGCAACTAGTGGTTGGGAAGGTAAGAGGATCAGAATATGAAGTGTAAATTGTTTATAGAAAGCCCTGCAAAACCTGGGCTGGCTGGACTAAGGAGATAATGAACTGAGGTTTTGGTAGTTGCAGTTGCTCAAGAAAGAAGGAAGTCACTTAGATACCATAAAATGTTTTGTTAAAAGCATGATTGTAGATAAGTTCCCAAACAAGACCTATAAAGGGAATTTAGCACTTACCCAGAAAAGGACAACTGGAAGAAGTTGTGACCTTTGAGATTGATGTAGGGAGGCCACCTATGTCCTACTGAGATCATATTTCACTGTCTTTACTATTCTTACTGGATTCAATGTGATCTTGTCACCTCTGTAAGATTTAACTACATTCTAGTCCATTTAATAGATGTTAAAATGGGCATCTAGAAATCCTTGGCATCAGAAATACGAAATAAATGACATAGTCCCTGCTCTTGATTGGTTGTCAGACTTCCAAAGAAGACAGAAACACAAGCAACTACAGTAGACTGTGGTGGTGGTGGTGGTTTAGTTGCTAAGTCAAGTCTGACTCTTGGGACCCCATGGATTGTAGCCTGGCAGGCTCCTCTGTCCATGGGATTCTCCAGGTAAGAATACTGGAGTGGGCTGCCATTTCCTTCTCCAGGGGATCTTCCCATCCCAGGGATTGAACCCAGGTCTCCTGCATTGCAGGCAGATTCTTTACCAACTGAGCTATGAGGGAAGCCCTAATGTTAAAATGATGTTTCTATGGGGTTTGGGGAGGGCAGAGGGAGGAGAAGGTGGGGAGCATTATGGTTCCTTCTCTCTGAGTTTCCTATGGAGACTTTTCCTTAGTCATCTTTTCTGCCAGAAGTCCCAGGAGCTAGAGTGTACAGTGGGAGGAAAGAGTAAAGAAAGCTCAGGATTTCACGTTTGCTCCTGGGATCCCTGACTCTCCTCAAAGTCATTAGATGTAGCATTGGCCTCCACTCAACCTCTAACTGGCTGTGACCTTGAGGTGCCATTCACCGCTGGGGAGCCTGTGAGTAGGGATGTTGACCCAGTCTTATGTAGAAGCCCTTTTGACTGCCTGGTGCCTTTATTAGCAAGCCAGGTCAATGAGTAGACCTAGGGATGATGAGCAAAAACCCTTACCTCCAAGAAGCCTGCCCAGATAACCTTTTCCTTTGCCTGGCAAAGTCTCCATAAACTCTAAGATCTAGCTCCATGGATACCTCCTCTATGGAGCCTCCTCTGATCTCCTAGGAGATGTGTCTCCAGCTTCCACATGCTCCGACTGTGAGTGGGAGGTCCTCACAGTGCATAGGAGTGAGAGGTTTGCACCTGACCTCCCTGGATTGTGCATTCCACGTGGCCAGTCACCAACTTTTACTAAACTTCATTACCTAGCACATGGCAGGTACTCAGTGCTGGTTAAACAGATGAATATGTGAATGAATGTCAACATTTTACATCCTCCTTCACTCCACAGAGCTACCATCAAGGTCCTTGGAAGCTTCCCTTGCCTCCTTGGGCAGAAGTCATCTTTCCTCATACTCTCATCGAATGTTCTTTTACTATCTACTACAATATGCCATAAAACTTGGAAAACTCAGTGGTGGCCACAGGACTTGAAAAGATCAGTTTTCATTCCAATCCCAAAGAAAGGCAAGGCTAAAGAATGTTCAAACTAACACACAACTGCACTCATCTCACAAGCTAGCAAAGTAATGCTCAAAATTTTCCAAGCGAGGCTTCAACAGTACATGAACTATGAACTTCCAGATGTTCAAGCTGGATTTAGAAAAGGCAGAGGAACCAGAGATCAAATTGCCAACATCTGTTGGATCATCGAAAAAAGCAAAAGAGTTCCAGAAAAAGGTCTACTTCTTCTGTATTGACTATGCCAAAGCCTTTGACTGTGTGGTTCACAACAAACTATGGAAAATTCTTAAAGAGATGGGAATACCAGACCACCTTACCTGCCTCCTGAGAAATCTATGCAGGTCAAGAAGCAACAGTTAGAATCGGACATGGACTGGTTCCAAATTGGGAAAGGAGTATGTTAAGACTATAAATTGTCATCAGTGATCAGTAATCAGTGAAAGTCACTCAGTCTGACTCTTTGAGACCCCATGGACAGAATAGTCCATGGAATTTTCTAGGTCAGAATACTGGAGTGGGTAAACTTTCCATTCTCCAGGGGGTCTTCCCAACCCAGGGATCAAACCCAGGTCTCTCGCATTGCAGGCAGATTCTTTACCAGACGAGCCACAAGGGAAGCCCAAGAGTACTGGAGTGGGTAAATCCCTTCTCCAGTTGATCTCGCCAACCCAGGAATTGAAGCGGAGTCTCCTGCATTGCAGGTGGATTCTTTACCAGCTGAGCTATGAAACCCTGCTTATTTCACTTATATGAAGGGTACATCAGGTTAAATGCCAGGCTGTATGAAGCACAAGCTTGAATCAAGATTTCTGGGAAAAGTATCAATACTTTTCAAAACTTTAAAAACTCAGATACACAGATGACACCATCCTTATGGCAGAAAACGAAAAACTAAAGAGCCTCTTGATACAAGTGAAAGAGGAGAGTGAAAAAGTTGGCTTAAAACTCAGCATTCAAAAAACTGAGATCATGGCATCCGGTCCCATCACTTCATGGCAAATAGATGGGGAAACAATGGAAACAGTGACAGACTTTATTTTCTTGGGCTCCAAAATCACTGCAGATAGTGACTGCAGGCTTGAAATGAAGACACTTTCTCCTTGGAAGAAAAGATATACAAACCTAGACAGTATATTAAAAAGCAGAGACATTACTTTGCCGACAAAGGTCTGTCTAGTTACAGCTATGTTTTTTTCCAGTAGTCATGCATGGATGTGAGAGTTGGACTATAAAGAAAGCTGAGCACAAAACAATTGATGCTTTTGAACTGTGTTGTTGGAGAAGACTGTTGAGAGTCCCTTGGACTGCAAGGAGATCCAATCAGTCCATCCTAAAGGAAATCAGTCCTGAATGTTCATTGGAAGGACTGATGCTGCAGTTGAAACTCCAATACTTTGGCCACCTAATGTGAAGAACTGACTCACTGGAAAAGACCCTGATGCTGGGAAAGATTAAAGGCAGGAGGAGAAGGGAACGACAGAGGATGAGATGGTTGAATGGCATCACTGACTCAATGGACATGAGTTTGAGCAAACTCCAGGAGTTGGTGATGAACAGGGAAGCCTGGCGGGCTGCAGTTCATGGGGTCATAAAGAGTCGGACACGACTGAGTGACTGAACTGAATGGAACAAAACAGGAGCTGGCAAAGTTTTTTTTTTTCCTTAAAGGACCCGATGGTAAATATGGCTTTGAAGGACACGGGATCTCTGTTTCAACTTCTCAGCTTTTCCACTGGAGCACAAAAATAGTGGAATAATTAAGAGCAGGGCCTCTGGAGACAGATTAGCTATATTCAAATTCTGTTTCCAAACTCTGTTTCTTCCTTCCTTTTACAGTCAGAGTTCCTAGGCAGCCTGATGAGGGTGGGAAGGTGACAAGGACTCAAGCAAGGAGGGTGCTGTTAATGCAGTACCAGAACTGGGTAGCTCAAGACAACAGACATTTATTGTCTTATAGTTCTGGAGACTTGAAGTCCCAAGTCCAGATGTCAAGGGGGCTGAGCTCTTTCTGACAGCTTTAGGGGAGAATCTTTGCTTTGTTCACGCTTCCGGTGTAGGCTGACAGTCCTTGATTTTTGTTGCTTGCAGATGCTTCACTACTCTCTGTGTGTCCGTACATCTTCTTCTTTCTATGCGTGTCTCTGTGTCCACGTGTCCCTTTTATAAGCATACCAGTTATATTGGATGAGAGTTCACACTAATGACCTCATTTTCACTTAATTACTTCTATAGAGACCTTGTTTTCAAGGAAGGTCTCATAAAAAGTGTACTGCCCTTAATATTTTCTATAATTTGAAATTGTTTCAGAATAAAAGCAAAAAGAAAAAATATACAATGTAATTAGAGACTAGCTATTTGACAAGTTGTTTCACTTTTTATGCCTTAGTTTCATTAGGAAGGATAAAGCAACAACTACTTAAAGGATATTGTGAAGGATAGAGATCATGAAGCACCAGGTCCAGTGGCTGGCCATGATGTAAATGCTCATGCCATGGCTCTTATCAGTACTACGTTCTTGTCCGTAATTTGCAGTATTTCTTAGAATCTGAGATGTCATCAACTGTAAGGCACATTATTATTCTGTGTGCTACTGGGAAAATAAGAACATATCTAATTAAGCTGATAGAATGATTCTTTTCACTTAGACTTTTTCATATTTCTTGAGAGAGCTCTTTTAGATTTCTTTTAATGTAGATTTTAAAATTCTGTGTCTCTATATTGATTATGGCTCCAAAATCAATGCGGATGGTGACTGCAGCCACAAAATTAAAAAACACTTGCTCCTTGGAAGAATAACTATGACAAACCAAGAGAGTATATTAAAAAGCAGAGACATCACTTTGCCAATAAAGGTCCATCTAGTCAAAGCTATGATTTTTTCCAGTAGTCATGTATGGATGTGAGAGTTGGACCATAAAGAAGGCTGAGCACTGAAGAACTGACACTTTCGAACTGTGGTGTTGGAGAAGACTCCTGAGAGTCCCTTGGACTGTATAGAGATCAAACCAGTCAATCCTAAAGGAAATCAGTTCTGAATATTCATTAGAAGGACTAATATTAAAGCTGAAGCTCCAGCACTTTGGCCATCTGATGTGAAGAACTGACTCATTGGAAAAGACCCTGATGCTGGGAAAGCAAAAGGAGAAGGGGGTGACAGAGGATGAGATGGTTGGATGGCATCACTGACACAAGGGAACACGAGTCTGAGCAAACTCAAGGAGATAGTGAAGGCAGAGAAGCCTGGTGTGCTACAGTCCATGGTGTCGCAAAGAGTCGGACATGACTTAGTGACTGAACAACAGCAAAATGATCACATGAGAAGGAAATTATAAGCAAAAAAATGCATTGGTTGAGGTGTGCCTAAGATTTCTTCATATTTGCAGGCTGGTGCTCCCAGATGATTTAATTCAGAGTCTTCGTGTCTTTGCTTTTCTATCCAACAGCATCCTGTGTGCCATCAAGGGCATCAGTGATGCAGTGAATGTTCCGCGGTTAATCTCTGGAATGTTCTTCCTGGCTACCACCACCTCCATTCTGTGTATATTTAGACTTGTTATTCGAGGACAATGAAGGAAAAAGAGAGAGGGAGATTAGGAGAGTGATGACAGATTTTGTCTCTGACTTTTTTATGCGTATGTCTTATGTCCAATATCTGATTGCTCCATATCTGTATTTCTTGGGGGTCTATAATCCATTGTTTGTTGCTTTTGCTTACTTTCTGCAGCTCTTTTTCTTGTAGGTTTGGTGACTGCATTTGTGAGCTTATAGGTGGGGAACTGAGAATGCTTTTCTCCAGAGAGATATACATTTGTTTCCACAGGATAGTCAGGGACTGTCCTCCCCTAGACTTGATTGCAGTCTCCTTCAGGCCTCCAAGTTCAGGGTGAAAACCTTGAGTTCGCTGTCCCTGTCTTTGGGAGCCCAAGGCACCCATTCCATATGGTCAGAGCAGTTAATCAGCATTTACACTGATCGCAAATTTGACACCACATTTCCTGCTTGCTTAATACTCGGGGTTTCAGCTCACTATTTTTGCTGATTTTTTTTTTCTGTTTGTTTTTGATTCTTGTTTGAGAAGAGGGAGTGCCTTAGAGAATTCCTTCTCCCCTGGGAAGTCGAGCAATGCTTTTAAAGACGAAGTGGATGCAGAATCGAGGGACTTCAGAGTGAAAGAGATCCTTGGTGTGTTTAGATCATCACACCAGTTGACCTAGTAGATCTTCTGTTGTCTTTGCGGGATTGACTCATGGTCACAGTGAATGGAATGCCACAGTAGAGCAGCAGATGATGGCCTGATTATTATTATTATTTTTATCCCATGCAGATGGCATGCAGGAGCCTTGAGGGTCTTTTGTCAGATTTTTGTAGGGTGTCTACTTGGCTCCTTGATCAGCTCCTCTCCACTTTGAAGGGTCTTTCTGTCTGGGTTTGCTGACTCACCCTCTTTCTCAGTTTTGCTTGTGACTGTAGGCCAGAGGAGCTCCCTGTTCTTCAATGGGTTGCCCACCTCTTCAATGATTTCTTTGCTTCTGTGTCGTAAAATCAAGAGCAGAAAGTCACTTCTATGTCCTTGATTGGTTGCTTTTGTACATTTCTTTTCAATTTTCTTCATGAATTTTTTGTTCATTTTGATTAGTATCTGGGAAATACAATCTGAGATTTTGCTTCACTCTCTCATTTAATCTGGAAGTCTGAAATCTACATTTTTCACAGCACCTTAGAAGTCGCAGATGGTCTTAAGATCATAATTTGAAAGTCAAGGGTCATCCATGGCGAACAAGTTAGCATGAGTAAGCAGAGAAGATTATGAACAATTCTGGTGTCAGAAAGTCTTTGCCTATCACTTTGTTTAACTGAAGCACATAAAATGCCACTAAGCATAATGTGATTTCATACAAGTAAAGTTCAAAAGCAGATAAAATTCAGAATGGCAGTCCCTCAATCATTTAAATAGAAGTACCATAGGCTCATCAATTCCACTCCTGGGAATATTCTCAAAAGGAGTGAAAGCAGGGATTTGAACAGATATGTGTGGATCTGTGTTCATAACAACATTATTCACAATATACAAAAGGTAGAAACAGCCCAGATGTCCATTACAGTTGATTGGATAAACAAAAGTAGTCTCTTTACACAATGGAGTATATTCAGCCTTAAAAAGAAGGAATTCTGACGCGTGCTACAGCATGGAAGAAGACATTATGGCAAGTGAAATAAGCCAGTCACAAAAAGATAAACACTGTATGATTCCACTTACATGAGACATTGAGAATGGTCAATTTCAAAGAGATCGAAAGTGGAATGGTGGTTGTCAGGGATTAGGAGGAGGTGAGAAGAGGGAGTTATTGGTTAATGGGGGCAGACTTTCAGTGTTGGATGATGAAGAATCTCTGGAAATGGATGGTGGTGATGGTTGCCCAGCCATGTGAGTGTACTGAACTGAATGCCCCTGAACTGTACAACAGGGTAAAAACAGAAAATTTGTTTATTTCAGTCCAATTTTAAAAAAACAGCAAACAACAAATGTACAGTCAGGGAAATCAAAGTAATGGTTATCTTTGAGAAAGAATGATGGATGGAGGCACAGAGGAGCCTTCTGGGGTTTGGGAATCTTCTGTATATGATCTAGAGGTGATTATAAGAGCAAATAGATTTCTTAACAGTCCCTACACTATATATTTGGGATTTGTACATTTTAGAGTATGCGACTTTAAAATGTTCTAAATACAAATACCATGGAGAATTTTTTTTTTTTTACTTCCACAAGCAAAACTTGTTTGGTCCCAGGCATAGAGGAGTTGGGCTTCACGACATTCACGGCAGTTGAGAAAAGAATCACAGAGCTGGGAAAAGGCAGCCTGCCATGAACCAGGTGGCATCCTCCACCCTCCAGCGAGAGCCATGTTGAGTAACCACGCACCCCCTCCTGCCCTGTGGAAGTTCACACCCACGTCATAGTCACGCCTCAAGAACGCAATTCAGTTTCTCTTGGTTTATTTTTTGTGAAACTTGTTGTTGTTGCTTGTTGGTTTTTACATTATTGGGGGCTTTATTTTCAGACGTTGATGACTGTTAACCTCTCATGCTCCATGCTCAGGTCCCTTCACTGCTGGAAACACATCACTGAGTCCCCCACACGGAGCCCTGAGCCTGAGGGGTATCTTTGCCCACTGAGAAAGAGGGGTGAAACTCTTGTTGGGAACTCTGCTGAGCTGGGAGAGGGAGCTGGGCTGCCAGGTACCAGAGAGCTGATGACAACAGCCAGCTGACAACTGAAAGGGTTAACTGTCATCCCTTACTGTGATTGTGTAAGATGCTATAAGATGGTAGAAGCAAGATGGTAAAACAGGAGAAAGCGCAGACCCTTGTCCTACCTCCATAGGGTCAGATGGATCCTCTCAGTGTTGAGGGAACCGGAACACAAGGCTCCAGCCTTTTTATGGACCTTTGAGTTGGGTGAGGGCCAAGTGGAGGGCTTGGAGTTGAAAAGCACAGGGTTCTGAAGGGGGAAGTGTCCTCCAGGTGTCTCCGTTTCCCCCATAAGGAGACCTCCACCCAAGGCCTCAGCTAAGGGGCCTAGGAATGCAAGGATGTGAAAGAGCATGACCGACCATGGAGGGCCTGAGTCCTTGACCTCAACTCTGCCGGAGCTGGCCCTGCACTGTGTGTGCACAGTCTGGAGTAAGGGTAGGGGGCAGACAGGGAAAGCTAATCTGGGGTTAGGACTGAAAAGCACACACAGATTTTTAACCAGGAGCCAGACTCCTTAGCAGTGTGTCTCTTGCTCTCTCTAGGTGGGAAATGAGGGGGTGGAGGGTCAGACCTTCCCTGAGGAGACAAGATGGAGGTCCTCGGGCTCCCTGGAGACCTGGAGAGCTCAGCGCCTGTTGCTCTCAGTTCGCAGAGCTCAGTCCAGTGAGACCACCCCACCTCGACTTCCTAGAAGGTCCTGTTTCCTCTCTCTAGTGATCAGGCCTGGGGTGGCCCCTTTGAGGTGGGGTCCCCATCCCCTAGACCACAACAGAGGAGCACAGCCCACGCCTTCTCTGTCCCACAGGACATTCCAGGCATTTGGGCCAGGCCTTTCCTAGTACGAGAAAAGCAAAGAGCCATCAGGTCAGGAATCCAGTGGCCACAGGTTCCAGCCTTCCTCACCCTTCTGCTCCAGGCCCTGCCCTGTACCATTTCCCCTCATTTCTCCCCTTTCCCGTCACTCATCTCTGCTCAGGAGAAAAGATACTGTTTCTTGCTGGACTCCAGTATGGCTCAGGGTGGACCACCACCAACATGTCTTTATTTAAAATTTGGTATTTGTTTATCATGTATTTTAAAAAACTTGTTTACAATATTGTATTCAAATACCATCTTTAGGACTTCCCTGGTGGTCCAGTGGTTAAGAATCCACCTGCCAATGCAGGGGACACGGGTTCAGTCCCTGGTGGGGAAGATTCCACATGCCACAGAGAAACTAAGCCTGTGCGCCACAACTACTGAAGCCCATGCACCCTAGAGTCCATGCTCCGCAACAAGAGAAGCCACCGCCATGAGAAGCCTACACACTGCAAGGAAGAGTAGCCTCACTCACCCCAACTAGAGAAAGCCCTTGTACAGCAGTGAAGACTCAGCACAGCCAAAAACAAAATAAATACTTAACAATAAATTATATATATATAAATATATATTTAAAAACAAATAAAACTGTCATATTGATTACTGAGGGTTTGGGCGCCACCTGAAATTTTGAGCCAAGGGGACACCTTCATCTTGGCTCTGCTGTGCTCATTCATTCATCTGTCCCCCACACAGTTGTTAAGGGCCCCATCTGTGCCAGGGAGCATGCTGGGTACTGAGGAGAGAAAAGGAGCTCACAGGACAGTGTTGGGGAAAGACAGCTGGGGGCTCCAAGACTTGTGGGACCCTGGAGGACTAGGGTACAAGGCAAAGGGGAAGCAAAATTGTACCAGTTAACACCTGGGGGTCTTTTGTACCAGGCTTTGAGCTAGGGTCTTGCCCTGTGACAAAGTCAAGAGATGGGTCCTGAGCCCTGGTGAAGTTCAGTTCAGTTCAGTTTAGTTCAGTCGCTCAGTCGTGTCCGACTCTTTGCGACCCCATGAATCACAGCACGCCAGGCCTCCCTGTCCATCACCAACTCCTGGAGTTCACTCAAACTCATATCCATCGAGTGGGTGATGCCATCCAACCATCTCATTCTCTGTCGTCCCCGTCTCCTCCCGCCTCCAATCCCTCCCAGCATCAGAGTCTTTTCCAGTGAGTCAACTCTTCGCATGAGGTGGCCAAAGTATTGGAGTTTCAGCTTTAGCATCAGTGAAGTTACACGCAGGTAATTTGCAGATCTCACCCTGAGCAGGTGGCAATGGGAGGCCAGGTCCCTGTGGCTCTGAGCTCTCACCTGCTCTGGGTGTTGCAGCCCCCTCCCCCTGCATCCCCCCTGGGGGTGTCAGGGAAGCCTGCATGAAGGAACTTTGCACTGAGCAGAGAGAACACACGTGGAAGCTTATAGGGAGACCACATAGAAAAGATTGAAGTACTTCTAGAAGAAGGAACAACATTGGCAAAGCCAGAAAGGCTCAGAATAAAACTTCATATCTTGGTGTCCACAATTCTGAGAAGCCAGGCAATCTTGTGAAGAGGCACTTGTACAGAAAGAGGCCAGAGCCGGCCGCTTCCTCTTTCTGCTTCTCTGTTTCCTAACAACGTCAGCATAAATAGGAAGCCTGAGAGGCTCGCTGACTGCCTCCGGGAGACACCACAGAAGGTCCGTCTGTCCCGGCACAAAGAGGTACGTGTGGGCTTGGAGCAGGCTGAAGGGCGGGGTCGGGAGCAGGGGCGTGTGGGAGTCTGGGATGGGAAGGACAGGGAGAGCCTGGGGGTGTCGACTGGACAAGTGTGCCCCAGGGACTTGGGAGGTTAGGGCTTGGCCTCTTGGGAAAACCTGAACCCAGACTCCTGGGCAGCCAGTGGACGAGGAGATAGACAGCAGGAACCAACCAGCCTGGGTGTTGGGGGAAGGGCTTTGGGGGTCCAGTCCTCACTGGTCAATCCGACTGTCCTGTCAGTGGGGAAGATGCCTGAAGCAGTAGAGAGTTCAGGCCTGGGAGTCACACAGCTGTGTACCGTTGTTTTTACTTTGTCACTAAGGTGTCACTAAAGTGTTGGTGGCAGTGATAATATCCTGTCCTGGGCTTCTGTCTCAGGTCTGGAACAGGGGAGTGTCAATAGTCCCTGACATCCTGGTTTAGAAAAAGTCTGTGCGTGCACGCACAAGCACACACATTCATGTGTGTGCACACACATGTGTGGATGTCCACGGGGAGCAGAGATACTGGAGGCAGATGATGAAGCCAGGAACCTTGTTGTGCCCAGACCTAAGCTGGTGTGGGTTGAGAAGTTCATGTCGGAAGATAAGAAGGGAGCAGGTTCCTTCCTTACTTAGAGACACGTCTTCCCCCCTCCAAGAATGTTTTCTTTATGGTTGTACTCTGCCCTGACCACTGTCGATTAGTTGGGTTTGGGACCAGCTGTGGATGCCTGCTATTGAAGTGAGTTGGCTAGGTGGTGGGCATCTGAGGGTGCTTTCATCCAGGTGTGCACTTGCCCTTGTGGATGGGAAGGCAGGTGTTTCTCTGGGTCCCCACCGAGATAAGCGCCTGTGGGGACTCACTAGGCAGCCTGCAGCAACAAGTTGCAAACGTGCAGTGTTTAGTCTTTAGACACCTTGCTATTCCATTTTTGTATAACCAGATTCTAATTTTCTCTGCTTATCGTCTTCCTTGCTTTCTAACAGTTTAATAACAAGTAAAATCTGTCCTGTTAATTTTGGGTCACCCTTTTTTTTCATTCATTAGTTTTACTTATGTTGTGGTATATCCACTAACATTACAGGATACTTCTTGAGTTCTTTAATGAGTGTATTTAATATTAAACAAGTGAATCCACGGATCTATGCTTTGTTAAAAATTTAAAAATTGGGAGTATGTAAAAGTGATTATAACATACATGTTGTCCTATGGCTTAGTTTTCCAATTAGTATTACATTTTGGACAACATTCCATAATAAGATGTAGAGATTTGACTCATTAATTAGCCCTAAGAGATACATGACATTTATCAGTTTAGGTGTTACTGAAAGAGCATGATGGGGTCTGGCTGCTTGCCGTTCAAAAGCAAATATGCAGGCCAGGTTGGTGGAAAGGAAAGTTTGCTTTATGTCAGATGCTGGCAACTGTGGTGGCAGGGCGTTGTGGATGTCTGTCCAAAGGCAGACTCCCCACACTGGCAACCAGTGGAGCAAGAGCTTTTATAAACAGAAGGTGGGGACGGGGGCTACATACAGAAACAGCACAATCAGCTCTGACAGTCATCTTCAAATTGGTCATCGGTGATCCGACCAGTGTCATCATTATTGTTTTAAGTACAGTTAATCTTCAGTTCCGGGGTCCATTTGTTCCCATTTCTTTGAGGTCAATTCTCAGAATCGTGGCAGCTTATGTTGTGGGTACAGTCTGGTCATCATGTAGTTAACTTCTCCATCTTGGTGTTTTGGTATCTGTAAGACAACTCACAGGATATGGCTCAGAATATTATCTATAGCCCTTGAGAAAGCACTAAAGATCCTTGACTACGCTTAATGATTACATTATTATTATTTGGTCTCTTTTGACCATTTCCTTTGTTTCCTTTGTTTCCTTTTTCTGATTAAATTTATTCTTTGACTAAAGTTTTCCACAGACAAAAGACAGGCAGAGGACATGGTGGGGTGGGGGATGGGCAAGGACCAGGGGGTCCTGCTCCATTTCATAGGTACAGCACAATTTACCCGATACCATGTTGCTAGACACTTAGGTGGCTTCCAGTTGTCCACACCTGTGAAAGTATTCCTATGGCCCAGATTCCTAGAAGCAGAATTGCTGGGCAAGAGATTGCACATTTAAAATCATAATAGATATTGTCAAACCATCCTCAAAGTAGCTGAACTAACATACATCCCATGGCAGTGCATAAAAAGGCTGGTTTCTCTATAAGGAAACAGTCCATCTTTTAATTGTGTCCAGTGTAATGGATGAAAATTATCTGGTTCTCACTTGGATTTTTCCTTTCTCTGGTGATAGGTGAAGTTGTGCATCATCCATGTGTTGAAAGGCCATTTGGATTCAGTTTGTAATGTGCATGGAAATGTCCTTTACCTTTCTCAATGGGTTGGCTGTCTTTTATGTATTGAGTATTAATACATTTGGAGCATTTTAGGAGTGTTCCATTTATTATGTGTATGAACCATTTATTGACATATGTTGAAAATATGTCTTTCAGATTACCACTCTATTTTTTCTTTGGTGTGTTTAAAGATACTTTGCATTGTATAAAAATGTATTCATTGCTTTTAAGTCAAATCGGTCATTATTTTGTATTTCAGGCTTTCTGGATTCGGTGTCTTATTCAATCCCTGAGATTAAAGAAATATTTTAGAACTTTTATAATTTTAGCTTTGATATTTAAATCTTTAATCCATTTAGAATTTGGATGTGTAGGTAATAAGTAATCATCTAACTTTTAAAAAAAATGATTAGCTGGTTGTCTCAATATCATTAATTTTGAGTGTGCAAACCACGTGTTCTCTGTGATTTGAAATTCTATTATTACTTCCAATTCCTAAGTAGTTCTTTTCCTTAACATTTTCTGTTCCATCTGTCTACAATTATACTCATCATTTTTCTAACCAATAGAGCAAGTCCCTCATGTTGGATTTGTTATAATCTAGAATCAGCTTGTTAAGCCAGTTGAAAATCTTTCTGGAGTCTTAATTTGGATTGTCTTGAATTTAGAGATTACTTGGGGGAAGACTGATCCCCAAATAGGGGTCATTACAATAGCAGGCAGCCTTCTACTTTAAAGCAGAAGGTACTGACATTTCTGTTGACTCTAATGTTACTGTAGTTTTCTAGTACATACCCAGAAATGCCAACGTTCTTTTCAATTCCTCATTTGCCAAGGTTTATTTCTTTGTTTCATCAGGAATGGCTTTTGTATTATCACATATTTAAGGGCATCTGTCAACATAAGCTTATCTTTTTCTCCTTTTAATCTGTCTGTTGATCTATTTCTCTTAATTACAAATAGAGTTGGTTGATGAATTCTTCTTTTTAGTCTTCATCAGGTTGTCCTATGAAATTATTTTTGTTTGGAGTGAATTTGTGCCTTTTTTTCCCTTTTACAATTGCTACTTGTATCATTAAATTTCTGCATGAGTTTGAGAATTTTGGTGAGCATGTTTATTTTATTTTGAGTGAGAAAGCATTTGGTTTTTCTCTCCTCTTCCTCCCTCTCCTTCTCCTTTTTCCCTTCCTGTCATCCTCTGGTTTCCACGCTTAATCCTCACTCCTAGTGATCTTTAACCCTTACATTTTAAACACACATATTTATATTTAACTTATATTTTCCATCAGCATTTGGGCTTACTCAGAATACATACACTCCTCCAAAACAAGGCAAGATCCTTAGCAAGCTTTAGGTTCATCTCTGCTTCTTACCTTTAACCTCACAGCCAACACTTGTGTTAAAATGATCTCAGTTTTACTTCAATGTTGTTACTGTGTATTTATTTGTTTTTACTTTGAAAAGTGGAGTTGCTCAGTCATGTCCTACTCTTTGCAACCGCATGGACTGTAGCCTACCACGCTCCTCCATCCATGAGATTTTCCAGGCAAGAGTACTGGAGTGGGGTGCCATTTCCTTCTGCAGAGGCTCTTCCTGACCCAGGGATTGAACCCGGGTCTCCCTCATTGTAGGCAGACGCTTTACTGTCTGAGCCACCAGGGAAGTCAGTAACAATATTTCTTTACTTAAGAGTAAGTCCTATTGGTTTCTTTTCTCAAAACTGATTCCAGTATCATATGCTATCTCTCTTTCTTGGAACTTTTCTTTTTTTCTGAAATAGATGCTAGAGTTACTTTCTTTAAAAAATTCTGGAAAGATTTTTTTGTCCTTACATTTCCAAAATATTGTGATTTTTTCCCCCTTGAACTTCAAAGTAAGCTAGACTTTTTGTATTTCTAGGTTCAAACATATTTTCTTCTCAGTATTTTCAAGACATTACTATCTATTTAGAGTCCTGTGTTACTTGTTAGAGGACCTTGCAAACCCAATCTTTTTTCACTGAAAATAACTTTTTGCTTACTTCTGGAAGCTTCTAGAATTACCTTTTACTCTTTGATGACCAAAATTTATTAGCATGTGACTGAGCATGGTGTTGTTAAAAATGAATCTTGCTTTTAACTTAGTAGATTATTGCTTGATTTAAAGCCCTGTGAATTTTTCTTCAATTTGCAATTGTATCTCTTTGGCTGCACATGGAAAAACCCCAAATAACAGTAGCATAATACTATATATAAGCTTATTTTTCCCCTCACATGACCATGTCCAGAGGTAGACAGTCTCAGACTGTATGGTTGGGCCACAGCTAGAAGAGCGATTGACATTCGTCTTTTTCTGTTGCTTATGACTTCTACACTCAGGAGAACCTTATAATTCAAAATGACTGCTGGAACTCCAGCCATCACTGCAAACTGGAGAAAGGAAAAAAGGCAGTAGGGCAAAAATAGATTCCTCCTACCTGAGCCACTTCCTTTAAGCAAGTTTTTTTGAAAGGCACACCCAATGATTCTACTCACATCTTTTTGGACAAATTTAGTCACATGACCATACCTAGCAATAGGAGAGTGTAAGAAATAAAATCTCTTATTCTGTGCAGCAGTAAACCTAGGTAAAACCTAATCTTTTGTTACCAAGGGGAAAGGGGACAGCTAGGTAACCGACACTGCCGTACCTGCCCTCAGTTCTCTGTCTTCTGCTTCTAGATGTTGGAACTCTTGAATTTCTTTCCTAGGCCTCAATTTTTCTCTAAGACTTTTCATTTCCTAGCCTATTTGCTGTCTTCAATATCTACCTTTGTAACATGACAGTTTATAGTGTTAATTCTGATTTGGCCCATTATTGAGTCATGGTGTTTGTTTGTTTGTTTTATGGATTTCTTCAATAAAACTTATGCTAAGAATGCTGTTTATTTGTTCTTTGCATAGCAATCTGTTCTTAGATGGCCATGATTTCTCAAATCTCCCTGAGCATGCTACTTAAGACGTTATAACGTTTTGTTTTGTCTTTGCACAGACATCTGTGCATATTGTAGAAGTGTCTGTTGGGTCAGTATATGTCAGAATAGAGATGTAGGATACCAATAACTGGGAAATACAACACTATGCCAGTCACTGGTTATATCACTTATGACTGGTTAAGAACACAAATTCTAAAGCCAATCTCCTGTGCTACAGTCTCAGCCTTTGTCTTTCTGCTGTATCATCATGGACCTATACCAGTTTCCTCCTCTACAAAATGGAGATTTTAACCTACACGTTGATGTATTAATATCTGTAAAGCCTTTTGAACGGTGGCCAGATGAGGGCAAGTGTTTTGTAATTGTTAGCCACTAATACGAATTCTCTGCATGTAGGTTTCTTTTATGCTTGTGTCCTTGGGTGCCATTAATTTGTTTGAACTATTTATAGCATAAAGGGAGTCGCTTGTTCTCCATACTTCTGGCACAAACATTTATTTTGCACTTTGTCCTTTGCTTTGTGGTTCAGTTATTTTTATAAAATACTGAAGTGCTCACTTTTATGCACTTTTATTTGTCAGCCTTTGTCTTTGATTTCTTCTAGTGCTTTGAAGCTTAAATAGTTCAAAGATATTCACTTGTACAGTTCGCAAGTTTCATAGGATTTGACTGCCTATATTTAAATTTTTCATTGATTTGATACATGGGGAATGGTGTAAGGTAGGGATTTAGGCTGATATGTTTTAAGTTGTTATTCAATTGTCTCAACACTTTTTATTATTCCATCACTTAATACTGATTTGTGGTTCCTCTTCATCACACAGTACATTCTCTGGTGAAATACAGTTCATCTAATCAGAATGTCCACTGATTTGTTGTGTGTGTGTGTGTGCATGTGTGAAAATCCATTACTTTACTTATCAGATCTTTATAATAAATTTTGCTATTGAGTGGAAACTCATTATTTCATTGAACTATAGTTGATTTACAATATTTAGTAGGTTTCAAATGTAAAGCAAGTGATTTGGTTAGAAACTCCAATACTTTGGCCACCTCATGTGACAAGTTGACTCACTGGAAAAAGAGTCTGATGCTGGGAGGGATTGGGGGGCGGGAGGAGAAGGGGACGACAGAGAATGAGATGGCTGGATGGCATCGCCGACTCGATGGACATGAGTTTGAGTGAACTCCGGGAGTTGGTGATGGACAGGGAGGCCTGGCGTGCTGTGATTCATGGTGTCTCAAAGAGTCGGACACGACTGAGCGACTGAACTGAACTGATATATATATATTATCTGTATTTGTTTTACTTTTGATTCTTTCCCATTATAGTTTATTATAAACATAGTTTATTTATAATAGTTTATTACTGAGTATAGTTCCCTGTGCTACACAGTTAGTCCTTGTTGTCTATTTTATATATGGTAGCGAGCCTGGTGGGCTGCCGTCTATGGGGTCACACAGAGTCGGACACAACTGAAGTGACTTAGCAGCAGCGTGCATCTCTTAACCCCATTCTCCCAATTTACCCCTCCCCGTTTCCCATTTGGTAACCAAAAGTTTATTTTCTATTGGTGCTTACTCACTCAGCCGTGTCTGACTCTTTGCAATCCTATGGACTTCCCGCCAGGTGCCTCTGTCCATGGAATTTTTCAGGCAAGAATACTGGAGTGGGTTTTCATTTCCTCCTCCAGGGGATCTTCCCAACCCAGGGATCAAACCGGGGTCTCCTGTGTCTTCTGCATTGCAGGCAGATTCTTTAACGGCTGAGCCATCGAGGAAGACCCATTTTTCTATGAGACTTCTTAGTTTTAAAGTCTTATTAACTGTCCTCACACATATTTTTTCCTTTGTGAATTCCTGCCAAAAAGAAAGAAAATCTTGTTAAGTTTTGATTAGAGTTGTGTTAAACTTATAACTGACTTTCAGAAGAATTAACCTCTTTACATGTGAGGAATTTGCATTTGTAGTCAAACCCAAAGAGAAACTCTGAGTTTTTAGCTGAGTTCCAGGGAGGCAGAGCAAGCTGCACCAGCTCAGGCAGACTTTCCTTTGCCTGCCAAGGCACTACTCCCCTGCAAGAGCTAAAATACTCTACCCCAGCCCCAGACAGACCCACTCTTCCTTCCCAGGCATTTCTTGGACTAACCACCCTACAAAGATCATCAAGCTTTGTTCTCCCTCATGATCTAATGTGAGATATGTCGGGTTGGGCCCATTTTACAGATTTAGAGAGCAAGGTTCAGAGGGCACTGATAAGTCAGCCCAGGCCACCAGCACAGGAGGGACAGGGCCTGTGTTGAAAGTCAGTTTGGCTGAGCCTAGAGCTGTGCTTTTCCCAGCAACAGAGCTTCTGGTGTGTGTGTCTGTGCGGCTTGAGTGAAGTTTTTGACAATCTTACGGACAGAAAAGGAGTCCTGGTCCTCTCTGTTCTACTTTCCTGGTACTTCCCGGAGGCTGGATGAAATGAAGTGAGATGAGGAAATCCCCAACCTTCTGCAGAAAAAAAAGGGAACTGGCATTGCAGGGGGTAGTGTGGGAGGAATGAGGTAAATGGAACAGTGTGGGGAGAGCACCAGGCTAGTGTGTGTGTGTGTGTGTGTGTGTGTGTGTGTGGTGAGGGTGTGTGCACGCGCTCACTCCCAGGGGAGGATCACAACCCAACACCCGGTGACTCCCCCGGGTCAGTACCTGGTGGGGGGAAAAATCAAATACCAGGCTTCCCTCCTGGATTTTCTCATCACCAGGGCAGTCTGACCCAGTGGGAACCCACATCTGCAGAGGCCACTAAGTGCATCTCCTTCACGGTCACATCCCAGGCACTGAGCTGAGGAGCAGGGACGGTCCCAAGGGCCAGGCTGAGGCAGCACTGGGGCTGCAGCCAGGCAGCAAGGCCACTCCTGGGTCCGCCCTACCACGTGGGCCGAGTCCCATGGGCTGACGCTTCCTTCCGCAGGCCTGGAGGAGGCAGGATCCCGGAGAGAGGAGGATTCCCAAGAGCTGATGACATGGGTCTAGCCCAACCTCCAGCAGGGGAGGAACACAAGACTCCAGGACAGTGAGGAGCCCACACCTTGCCCAGACCTGGACCCAGCCGAGCGGGCCACCTGTTCTCCAGAGCTGAATCACGAGATGACACTGACCCGGGGGCTGCTCCCCCTGGCTCTGCTGGCGCTCTGCTGGGGACTCAGCATAACAGGGGACGAAGGTGAGCTGGATTACGCCCTCCCTCTCCGTGTCCCCCTTCTCACTGCCGGGCCACAGAACGCAGACCCCCAGCCTTCCCTCCCCCCCCATCTCTTCTCTTTCCTGATTTTCCCTGGAGACCTCCCTTCCCTTCCCCCACACTCCCGCTCATTCTTCTCTGGCCTCCTGTGAAGATCCTCTCTGGTTGTGGGCTTCTCTGTCCACATTTCCCAGTGTGGCATTCCAGACCTCTAACCTCCTGGCTGGCCATTCCAGTCCTTTGTCTGACCTTGTGTCCCCCCAGACACTCAGCACCTGGAGGTCTTGACCAGTTACCACCTCTGTACCTTTGCTCCTGGGGACCCTCAGCCGGGAGGGGGCTGTCTCTCCTCTTGCCTCAAGGCCCTGCTGAGACAACCCCCCCGCCAGGCTCCTCAGACCAGTGACCACCCTCCCCAAGGGCTCCCAGAGAACTCAGGTCCCCTGATAACCCTGGGAACCATATACCATTTTCCAAGCATCAGGCCCAGTGGGGCCTGATCCAAGAGCAGGGCAGGGAGGTCCCAGAGTAGGCCCCTTAGGGGTGGGTTTGTGCCTCTGCTCCCAGGCTGCACCCACTCAGGGGCCCAGGGGCAGAGCCTGTGTCTGACGCATGTGCCCACCTGTAGTGGGAGGGACTCTGTTCCTCCAGGAGCAGGGCAAGGCAGGGGCTCAGGACACGTGCTCTGAATCAACTAGGATACTCTGTTTTTCCCCAGGAGGGTCCACAGCTGGCTCCCTTACACCTGCACACTTGCAGAGACAGCCACCCTTGGCCCTGCCAAGGCCTCTGGGGACCTTCGCCTGGGCTCTAGGAGCCTCTACAAGACTCTGGGAGACTTCTCCGAAGTGCTGTGCACCCAGGAGGGGCTGCAAGGGGCAGTGACAAGGGACATCTGAGGGGGAAGGTGTGACCCTCCTTGTGCTTTCCTCCCTGGCAGAGACTGTCCCGCTGCAGACCCTGAGCTGCCATAATGACTACACCAGCCGCATCATCTGCAGGTGGGCGGACACCCAGGATGCCCAGCGACTGGTCAACGTGACCCTCTACCGCAGGCCCAAGGAGTGAGTGAGGCAGGGGCCAGGGTTGGAGGGCAGTGAGGGGCGCTGCTGTGTGGGCAGTGCCAGGGGTTCAGGGCTGGACAAAGGGTAGGGGGAGGAAACTCCTGTCCAGGAGCTCCTGACCCATCAGGCAGCCTGTCAGGCCCAGGGGCTTGTGTCTGCTGTCTGGTTTGGGGGAAGAACCTCCGATGTTAATACTGTTTTTGTCACAATTGAACAAAATCAATCGGCAGAAGTCCATTTTGGTTCATCCTCCTTATGCGGTGGGCAGGACAGGGACATGATGCCCAATTCACAGATGGAGAAACTGAGGCTGCAGAGGTGACGTCCCTCCCCCTGGCCACACAGGGGGGTCAAGGCCTTGGCAGGACCAATGGCCTGTGTCCAGCCTGCAAGGCTAAGCTCCATGTCTCCCCCAGACCCTGCTCCCTCCGGAGTGGGGGCTTCTCCTCTCTCCTCACCTAGTCTCCAGGGCATAGCCCATTTGGGAAGGTACTCCTACCATTCTGGGATCCGGTGATAGTCTAACTCACCATAATGGGAGGAATTAAACAGCAGGCATCACAGGGTCTGGGAAGACCCCTGACAACCTCCCCTAGGAAGAAGGGCTTTCGCTCCACAGCATCATTACCCCTGCACTCTCCCCTGCTCTCCCCAGAGCCTCCGTCCTCCTTGTCCACTTTCCCCACCCCCACCCTCAGCTGTGGCCTGCCTCCTCCTGCACTGGGACAGCAGACACCCCCAGAAAAGAAGCTTCCCAGCACTTCCCCCCACCTTGACCCACCACCTCCCTGGATACTCCCTGCAGTGACTGCCTGTCCCAGGCCTGTCTGAGGGCAGAGCCGGGCTCCCACCTGGTCTTGCTGCTCAAGGACATCAGTGCCATCCCAGTCTCCACTGTCCCCATGCTGTTGAGGGACACTGCCCCGGGATCTACTTACAGATGCCCACCAGACTGCATCCAGGGCCGCCCGGGTCCGGTCTCCTAGCCCGGCTGTCCATCCTCTGCTTCCCTCTGACGGAACCTCCTCTAAAGAGTGGTCTGGAGCGCTGTTTCCAGCGCCTCTCAGGTGCTTCCTCCAGAGCCCACTCTCCCAGGACTCTGCTGCCCCCAGCAGGCCATTTCAACTGCTCCCGCTGGAGTCAGGGATGCCCTCTTGGTGTAAATCAATGGTTAGTCCTGGCCTTCTCCCCACACACCCAGGCAGCACCTGACAAGGACTGGCTGGACCTAAGCACGAGGTCCCACTGTGGCACCTCCCTCCCTGACCCTGGTCAGCACCCGGGCCCTTCCCCATGTCCCCCTGGCCCGCCCTTTTCTGTCTCCTAGTCTATTTCCTACTCTGAAGGGGACGGTATCCCAGGGCTCTTGGACCTCCATTTTCTTGCATCTGGATCCAGCAGCAGAGATCTAGCCCCAGACTATGGCTCTGACCCAAACATGCTCTCTCCAGCCTGGACCTTTCCCCAAGTTCCAGAACCACATGTGCACTTGCCTCTCCACAGTGTCCCTTAGAGTCTTTAACTTCAAGTGTCCTAAACAAGTTCCTGTTCTGCCTCCCAAAGACAGCCCCTGTGCTAGATTCCCATCTCAGGTCACTAAAGGGGAGCTTCCAGGGGCTCAAGCCCGACAAATGGGGGCAGTCTTTTGTTTTTTGCTTTTCAGTCTCCTTTCCCTCCTTTCCTTCTTCACCGCAGCATCCAATCCATCAGCAAATGCGATCAACTTCATCTTCAAATAGAAAGTGAATCTGGCGAACACCCTGATTCAAACTGCTTCTTATCACTGAGATAGTCCAGAAGCCTCCTAACTTATCCCTCTACTTCCAGTGTTGCCGCCCCCCTCCAAATCAATCTATCCACAGCTCAGCAACCACAGAAATCCTTTCAAAATGTTTGTCAAAACATCACTCCTTTGATCCTAACTCTCAATTTTCCTCACTTCCAGTGAATTCAAAATTCCTTACATTCCTTTTAAGCACTGACCTCTGTAACCTCCCTCTACTAGGCTCCTGGACCTCCCACCCTCATGTCTCTACTCCGCATGCACTGTTAATTGCCTAGTCATACAACACTCCAAACCTATGCCTACCCCAGGACCTTTGCACTTGCTGTTCCCTTTCCTTGAAATCCTCTTTCCCCAGATTTGTCTTGGCTCCCTCCCTCATCTTTAAGTTTCTGCTCAGATGTCACCTTCTCCAAGAGGTCTTCCCTGCCTCCTTTATTTCAAATTGTCTCCCCAGGCCAGCCCTTCTGGCCTGCTCACACCTGTTTTCTTCCTGACCTGTCTATGTAGATTTCTCCATTTGACATCTGACATCATTCCTTCATTGTTTTGTGTATGTCTGCCTCTGTTAGGATGTCTGCACTGTAGACAGGGATTTGCACGTGTTTTGTTTCCTGCCAGGCTCCCTGGTACTAAACAAAGCCTTTCATGTAGGAACCACCCGTTAATGTTTGTGAGTGAGTGATTCTTCTCTCTGGGCTAACCTTGTCCTCTCCTGGCAGGGACCATCCACAGCGAGTGTCCTGCAATCTTAGTGACGACAAGCCCTGGTTAAACAGCCCTTGTCCTGGCTGTGTACCCAGAAAATGTGTTATTCCTTACCGACACTTTGTCCTTGCCGACTATGACTACTTCTCATTCCGACCGGACCAGCCTCTGGTCACTGAGCTCACCGTTAATCTGAGCCAGCATGGTAAGGCGTGGGGTCCCTGGCCAAGGGTAGTCCCCTGTAAGGACAGGGAACCCTGGAGTGTCCACAAGCTCCTGGGCTACTTGGGGAGGCAGATGTGGAAACATCTACTCCTCCAGGGTTGTAAGGACCACACAAAGGGTGTGGTGGACCAGGAAAAGGAGCAAGGGATTCTGCCTTGGGGAGAGGACCCAAGAGGTTTCCAGAGAAGGATACACGTCTGCTGGGTACTGAGAGGTGCAGGATGACCCTGGGCAGAGGAACTAATAAAGCGTGGACTGAAGAGGGAGTTACAGCAGTCACAGTGCCCTCTGCTGGGAAGGAGGCCACACAGGCCTCCTCGTGGAGGAGGAAGGAAACTAGCTCCCTTTGGAGCTTAATTTGAGCACTTTTTATGGAGCTTATGTTCTGAGGCCTAGGAATCTGCACAGCTTCATTCATTTTCATACTGAATCCCCACGATTTAGCAGTAGGCAGTCTGAGGTCCATGGAGAAGAGGGATATGTCCAAGGTCACTCAGCCAGTGGGAGCAGTGCCTGGCCTGGGACCCAGGCCTATCCACACATGAGACACAGAAGGCCTTCACCTCCCGCACAGTCGTCCAGCTCCTAGGGACACTTTCCTTCCTCTCCCTCCAGTGCAGCCCCCCACACCCAAGGACCTCAACATCACTGCTACCAGGGAGAGTTTTCTGCTGCTCTGGAGTATAGCCCATGAGGGTTTCCAGAGCCACTGGCTGTCCAGCCTGGAATTTGAGGTGGTCTACAAGCGGCTTCAGGACTCCTGGGAGGTAGGGACCCCACCAACTGTGCCCCAAACCCATAGGTACCCGGCCCAGCCAGCCCTGCTCCAACAGCCCCTCTCCCCTCCAGGATGCCCGCACCACCCACTCCAAGTCCCCCCAGGCCATCCTAGAGCTAAAGCATCTCCTGCCCAGCAGCACCTACGTGGCCCGAGTGCGCACCAGGCTGGCCCCAGGCTCGGGGCTCTCAGGACGACCCAGCCAGTGGAGCCAGGAAGTTTCCTGGAACTCCCAGCCAGGTAACAGAGTTGGGACAACGCTCCCTTGTGGAGAGGGGAACTCATTACAGCTCCAGGACAGGAGTCCAGTGTCCACACAACAGGATCCTCGGGTGCTCTGTGTTCAGAGTGGCTTCCTTGGGCCCACCCCATCCCTACTGTGACTCTGCAGAGGCAGCGGCTGCGTCTGACTCACCCCCAGGCCCCAGTTTGCTGTCCACGTTCTGTGGAGGAACAATTACAATTTAATCACAACGGCATATGGGCAGCTGTGTTTTCTTGAGGGCTGCATGACCTGTGGACATACCAACGTGATGATGTTATTTAATAAATCCCCGAACCCCAAGGCTGAGATGTCCTCCCCCTTTTGCACAGAGGGTGTGAAGTTTCACAGAATTCACCCTCTGACCTGAGGTCACACGGCTGGCAGGTCAGGCTGAGTTTAACCCCTGATGTTTTTGGCCCCACAATCTCTCTGTGATGAGTCTCACGGTGAGCCCACTGAAGGCTAGGGAATGAATGCATGAGGACAGAAGGAAGGTTTGTTCTCCCTCCCAGGGGATGAGGCCCAGCCTCAGAACCTCCAGTGCTTCTTTGACGGGGCCGCCCTGCTCACCTGCACCTGGGAAGTGAGGTCCGAGGTAACCCACTCCGTCTCCTTCACCCTCTTCTACAAGACCGGCCCCAGTGCACAGTGAGTGTCCCCTGCCTCTGTCCCTTACCCTCCTCTAAGCCTCACCCTCTCCAGGCCTCCTCCTGCCCCCGGAGCCCAGCAGAAGCCACAGCTCCTCCTGAGGTCTCACCCCTCACATGGCCCTGCCTCCCCCTGCTCTGACCTCTGCCGTGATCCTCAGGGAGGAAGAATGCTCTCCCGTGCAGAAGGAGACTGACAGCCCCTACATCCGGCACCAATGCCAGATTCCTGTGCCTGACCCCAGGAACTACAGCCAATACATCGTCTCTGTTCGACCAAAGATGAAAGAGAAACTTATAAAGAGCTCAGACAACAGTGAGTTTGCCCCTAGCCTTCAGTGTGGAGCATCTCCCAACAGCACTGTTTCGTTCCTCATGGTCCAGACATCATGTGTGTCAATTTCAATGAGACACCCCAGGGAGCTAAATGGAACCAAAATGATTCCAGTCTATCCTGGAAGTTCTCAAGAAGCAATAATGCAACAATGACAAATAATATGAAGGAAGATGCAATTGATATTCCTCAAGAATATCAGTATTAAAACACCTTTGATCTCAGTCTTTTAGCTCTATCTTCCCTGGTGGCACAGATGGTAAAGAATCTGCCTGCAAAGCAGGAAACCCCGGTTCAATCCATGTGTTGGGAAGATTCCCTGGAGAAGGGAATGGTTACTAACTCCAGTATTCTTGCCAGGAGAATTCCATGGACAGAGAAGCCTGGCGGGCGATAGTCAGACACGACCGACCAACTAACACTTTCACTTTATTTTCCCCTCCAACTTCCCAGTTGCTCGAAAGTTCCTACTTCTGCCCACGACCTCCTGGTCTTCCCACCGATTTTTCCCTTTGTTTCCCAGACTGGATTTTTCTTTTTTAAGTTTCCAAAGTCCTGCCCAGACTGATATTTTCAGTGTTCATAATAATTCATTTGTGATTTACTTCTTCAGTTGGGTACTAGGAGATATACAAATGGACCGTGGTTCCTTGCAGGTTAAGTTCCCCGGTTCCTAATAGCGAGGACCTCATGCAGAGGAAACTCCTGCATTGCTTCTCGATGATCAAGTTCTTCTTCCCAATCTCTAGTGTGTGTCAGGGACAGCAGCCGATTTGTCTTAGTTGCCTGGGTTTAAATAGGCTACTTATTGTTTGGAATCTTCAGACTGCAATCTTTGTCTCTACCACTTGATAGCTGCCTGTTCTTGGAAAGTTACCTAATCACTCTGGGGCTCAGTTGTTTGTCTGAAAAGTGGACAGATTCAGAGTACTTACTGCATCCAGTTGTTGTTATAATTGAGTGAAATTATTCACATAAATTTAGCATGTATAATAATGCTTAGAACAGTGTCAATACTCTAGATTAGAATAAATTAATAGTACACTCATTTCTATTTAAATACTAGGGGTAACCCATACTTTTAGTCACCTCACTACAAAACAAGCGTATATTAACATCTCCCAAGAGAAGGGCATTTCAGGTCAAAATAGATGACATGGTGAAACGGGGGTGCAAAGACCTTAAGATGGGTGGGACCTGGGGTCTTGGGTTAATGTAGAGAGCACCTGTGATGAGCAGGGAATGCAAGAAATGTTCCACTGGAGGAATAGTAGAAACAATATGCCTGAAAAGCTTTCCTCCCTCCAGTCCAGATGGCTCCCCCGACCCTCAACGTGACCAAGGGCAGAGATGGCTACATCCTGCACTGGAAAGAAGAAAAAATGAGCTACTCACACATCGCTTGCATCTTCCAGGTCCAGTACAAGAAAGAAGGAGCCTCATGGGAGGTGAGGGCCTGTGCCCAGGGAGGGGCCTGGAGGGGAGGAAAGGGCAGCAAGACAACACTTGGGAAAATGCCACCTGCCAGACGCCTGGCTCCCAGCATGTGACCAGCCACAGAGAGCCACTGGGACTTGGTGGTCACTCCTTCTGAGCAGTCTCGTTGTCTCTTCCTTTGCTGAAGGAACTGAGACTCACAGAGATGATGTGAACTTGGCCAAAATGTACGCGTGACCCTGAGTTGCAAAGGGGGCAGAGACATCAGGAGGGGGAGGACTGAGAGGCAGCTAGAGGACAGGTTTCCAAAAGTCATAATACGGTGACACTTCTTCGTAAGAATCTCATCCAGAATGCAAATGTGCAGGTGCTAAGAGCAGAGCAGCTCCTGGGGAGGCCGGCAGGGCCTCAGCCGGGGCTCAGTATCTGGCCCCGGCCCCTAGGCAGCCCTCGGGGCCTGTGGACAGAACCTGGGGCTCCACAGAGGGCAGATCAGACACCTCAGAGTCAGCCCCAGAACTTTCGGTTGGAAATGGGGAAACTGAAGCCAGGAGAGAGTGAGTTAGTGGTGGAGCTGGGAGTGGTCCTTGGGCTCCTGAACATCTGTTTGATGGTCCAGGGTTCAGTCACCCTGTACCACACTCCAGGGAGACCATATTTGGGGTCCAGGCTTCCCCAAGGCAAGCTGGGAGGGTGAGGGGGGACATGGTGACTCCTTAGGGTTTCTTCACCCCGGTGTTGTCATATGTGCCAGGAGTTCAGTACAAGAGGTGCTCCCTGGCCCTGTCCCTCTGGAGTGTGGTCCTCCGTGGTGGGGGTGATGCTGCTCAGATCTGGGGATTTGACTGCAAGCTGGGAACTGATGGGTAGCAGGAAGGCTAGGGTGCTGGGGCGGGAGGGCTTTGTAGCTGTGCCCACGTGCCCCAGACCTCAGCACTCCTGCTCATACACCTGCCTCTGCAGGAAACCAAGACAGAGGACTTCCAGAATGCCCACACCATGTCCCTGCCACCTCTGGAACCCGCCAGCAGGTACCAGGCCAGAGTGAGAGTCAAACCTGAACCGGGGAACTACGATGGGATCTGGAGCGAGTGGAGTGAAGCAAGGTCCTGGGACACCGATTGGGGTAGGTCTGCCACGCCCCCCTCACCCCTCCTGGCACAGCCCCGCTGGGCAGAGGACAGGGAGGATACGAACACAGAGACGTAACCCCACCCCAGGATGGCACCCTTCCCTCCCAGGCGTCATTAGGGATTAGAAAATTACACCACCTGGTGTGCAGCACAGACTGCAGGCAAGGTGTCTAGAGGACAGAGGAGGGAGCACGTCTCTCCAACAGGTCTCCCTCTGACTGAACCTTAGCCTGCTATTAATACGGCCCAGGCTTCTGTTGGCTTCCCAGGTGGAGCAACGGTAAAGAATCTGCCTCGCTTGCCAATGCAGGAGACACAAGAGATATAGGTTTGATCCATGGATCAAGAAGATCTCCTGGAATAGGAAATAGCATTTTGCTCCAGTATTCTGGCCTAGGAAATTCCATGGACAGAGGAGCCTGGCAGGCTACAGTCAGTGGGTTCACACAGAGTCGGATATGACTGAGCACACACATAGGCATGCTTTCATTAGCCTTTGTGGAAGCTACTACCCAGGGACCACTCAGCTTGAGGAACTACAGACTGGGGCCTGAGATTGGAAAGCTTTGGTCTGATTTCTCAGTCTTCTACTTTTGCTCATTTCATTCATCTACCACCGTCACGATGGTGGCCACCAGGAGACAAGTATAGGACAAGGTCCAGAAGGGGGCTGCAGAAAGAGGACACAGTGTTTGCAACAAGGTCCCCAGTCCCAGCCAACTGTCAGGGGAAGAGCCCCAGAGAGAGGACCCCAACCAAGCAGAAAGGAGAACTGGGACATAGGACCTAAGGGAAAGAGATCAGGGCAGTTCTGGAGGGGCCCAGCCAGTAAGGGGCTTCAGCCCAAGTGGACAGTTGAGAGAGTCTTTGACGGGCCTTTGCACCTTCTGGTTCCTCCACCACACCCCTTTCTCCATCTCTGCCTCTCCTGTTGTCCCTGTTCTTGATGACCACCTTATAGGCTGCCTCCTTCAGGAAGTGCCCTGTGATTGCCTCTGGCTACAGTTGCTGCCCTCCCACAGCAACTCCTGCCACTGGCCAGTATCTAACCCTCTGTGTCCTCCCACCAAGCCGACATTGTGGGTGGCTCAGACAAAGGCCCCCTTCTTCTTAGTTTCTGGCCTCCTCTCCCCCTCTGTACCCCAAGGAAGCAGCTGCACCCCATCTTCTGAGTCTCCAGCCCTTTTCCTCCCTGGATACTAATAATCCTTTTTCCTTCCTGGCTTCCTGAAGTGCTCCCCATGTGGGTCCTAGCCTTCATCCTTGTCATCAGCACCTTAATCCTGCTTCCAGTCCTGCACTTCTGTGGCGTCTACGGGTACAGGTAAGGGGACTCCAAGACGGGGGAGAGTGTTGTCCAGGGCCCCAGAGGATGCCAGGGTCACTATCTGTCACTGCTCTGTCACCTGCTCCCAATGGGGTCTTGGACAAATCTGAGCTCTCCCTGGGCTTCAGTTTCACCTTAGTACATGAACACGGCAGCTGCCCTGTGGTCTTAGGCAGTGGTCACCTCTTTGCTGTCTTTCCAGGCTGAACCGGAAATGGGAGGAGAAAATCCCCAACCCCAGCAAGAGCCACCTATTCCAGGTAGGAGCTGGCTGTGAGGGCGGCGGAGGTGCTGGGGCTCGCGTACTCCTGCGCCCATGTCCCCATGCCTGTGTCCTGCTCCCCTTCCTGTGGGCTTTGAGTGGGGCTGGGGGTGCAGGTGGCTAGAGAAGGGGCTGGGAAGCTCCAAGAGCCAGGCCAGCCCCGCAATCCCAGTGCTGAGACCCCCTGGTCTCCCCCAACGCTCAGGGTGCCCTGCCGGTGGGGACTCACCTGGGACAGGAAGGAGGGTTGGCATAGCGGGGCTGGTCCCTGGGAGGCTCCAGGAGAGGCATAGTCACATGGAGGGCAGGTGGATGGTGGGAGGCAGAGTGGCTTTCCGAGGACAGAACGGCAGAGCTGAGTGCTAAGGAGTGCAGGGTGTTGGCAGGTGGGAGAGGCCATGGCAGGCAGAAGGCCTGTGGGGGGTGGAGATGAGGCTCCTTTGAGAAGGGAATTGAGCAGGGAGGGCGGTGAGTCTGGGGCACATCGCGGGAGGCTGAGAGGATCCTGAGGAATAGGAGCCCTTTGGTCAAGTACACGGGGCCAGAGCTGCCTTAGGAGGGTCTCACGGCTGGTGCAGAGCGGGCTGGGGTAAGCACGGAGCAGGGACAGTCCAGATAGTGTCCTCAGGCAACCCGGGACCCTGGCGAGGCCCCAGCCCCTCTCTGGCCTCGTCTCCCTGGTGTCAGGAGGCTGTCCTGCTGGTGCGAGGATCTGCCTCGTCTGGGGGCTCCTGAATCTCCACCACCCTCAGTCTTCCCTCCATCTGCACCTTCTGGAGCGCCCTGACTCCCAAAGATGCAAATGCCCTTTCTCTTCCCAGAACGGGAGCGCCGGACTCCGGCTGCCCGACAGCATGGCCACCCTGGGCAGTGGGAGCCGCCCACACAAGGGCCCGTGGGGCAGCAGCTGCCCTCAGCTTGAGGGGTGAGTGTCGGGCAGGGGATCCCTGGGCAGTGGGAGGGTGGCCCCCTCTTGCACACCAGAGGTTTGGAGGAGGTGGCCTGGGTCTGGGCCTCAGTTTGAAGAGATCCATGGAGGCTGGTGGTACTAAAGCAAGAGGCATCCCAGGTTTGCAAGGGTCAGACCTCAGACTTGACTGGAGGCAGAAGACTGGAGCAGAAGACCTCCCTTCACCCTGCTGCCCAGGGAGACCCCCACATTGCCTTGGCCCCACTGGGTAGCAGAGGGTCTATGAACCTTCATGGCCTCAGCATCTGAGCCACCAGCTTGCCACTAACCTTCATGTGGGAGATGACCGAGCCCAGGCTGGACACTGACCTGGGGCCTAAAGCTGGGTGACATCAAGGAGCAGAGGGTGGGAGGGGTTCTTGACCTTGAACGAGAGCACGGAAGCTGGAGGGTCAGACCCATGGGGAGGCTGAGGAGCATCTGGTTTCCTGCTCTGGGGCTGCTCCCCAACCTTGCGCTGCTCTGAGTTTTCTGTGGGTGTGGCTGGGCCTCGCGTCCCACTACCCCCTCTGCCTGTGCATGAGCTGAGATGGCTGTCCAAGGAGGTCCCAGCATGCCCCTGTTCTCCCCACAGGGTGTTCCCTGTAGACTGCAGGCACAGCGAGGTGTCACCGCTCACCACAGAGGACCCTAAAGATGCCTGTGACTCATCATCAGAGCCTGACATCGCTCTGACCGCCTTGGACCTCCCCACGGAGCAGCCCCCCAGCCCCCCAACAGGGCTGGCCGCCCCCTCAAGCAGGCCTGAGAGCCAGGCTTCCGGCTTTGACTTCAACGGTCCCTATCTGGGGCCGCCCCACAGCCGCTCCCTGCCTGACCTCGTGGGCCAGCAGGTGCCCCCACAGACGGGTGTGAGCAGGAAGCCACAGTCCCCAGGGTCCCTGGAGTACCTGTGTCTGCCCGCAGGGGGGCAGGTGCAGCTGGTCCCACTGGCCCAGGTGAAGGGGCAGGGCAAGGCTGGGGATGGGGACACAAAGTCCAACCCAGGGGCCCAGAGGAGCCCTTCCCTGGAGTCAGGGGTGGGCCCTGCCCCTCCAGAGCCTGGGCTGATGGAGGGTGGTCAAGACCAGAAGGACAGGGCCCCCACAGTTCTGCCCACTGGCTGGCCTGAGGATGGCACCATAGCCTCTGGTTATGTCACCACTCCAGATCTGATATTCACCCCACCCACCGGGGCCCCATCTCCCTCCCAGGCTGCCCCTCCGAACCTCCCCTCAGACCAGAACTCCACTTTCCATCCTGGACTGGGTGATGGGCCCCCTGTAGCCTCAGCTCCCCGGAAACCAGAGTTCGAGGGCTACGTGGAGCTCCCTCCAGCCACAGGCCAGTTTCCGCAGTCCCCTCTGGTGAGCCCCGCCCCTCCTAGAGTCAGCAGCCCTGTCCTGAGCCCGGGCCCGCGCCAGGCAGATGCGTCCCCCACCTCCCCAACCCCTGAGGGTCTCCTCGTCCTGCAGCAGGTGGGGGACTACTGCTTCCTTCCTGGCCCTCTCTCCCCCCAGAGTAAGCCCACCTCCCCAGGACCCTGTCCTGAGATAAGGGACCTCAACCAGCTGGTCCAGGCAAAGAAGCCTCCAGCTCAAGCCTTTCCCCAGGTGCCGGCCATTCAGCTCTTCAAAGCCCTGAAACAGCAGGACTACTTGTCACTGCCCCCTTGGGACATCAGCAGGCCTAGGCAGGTGTGCTGAGATTCTGAAGACCTTGAGGGAGGGGAACAGAGGAAAGGGCCTGCCTTTCCTCCTACCCAGCCTGGCCCTCCTGCCACCCCTGCTCCCTTCCCTGGTCCTTTCTGCAAAGCCATGGAGAAGCTTCCATGTTGTAACAGATGGAGACCAGAAAAATAAGTTAACCATCTACCTCCTTCCTTGACCTTCAGCAAGGTCAAGCTTCTCTCTCTCCCTCCCTTCCTCTCTGACACATACACACACACACACAGTTCTTTGAAATTAACTTATTTTAGGTTCTGAATTATTGGAGCTTTATATATATACACACCGGAGAAGGAAATGGCAACCCACTCCAGTATTCTTGCCTGGAGAATCCCAGGGATGGAGGAGCCTGGTGGGCTATGGGGTCGCACAGAGTTGGACACGACTGAAGCGACTTAGCAGCAGCGGCAGCATTTATACACACGCTCCTTTCATTTGTCTCCTTTTCCTTTTTACTGAGTTTCACTGCTTTTGCAATTGTCTTCTTTCTCTTTCCACTGATTTATCGTTCGAGTTAGTTTGAGGTCCAGGCTAAGCCCATTCTGAAGTTTGTCCTGTCCCCGTCAGAGCCTTTTCTGATGCTGACATGTCTGGTTTTGTGGAGGATTTCTGTCTGTCCCTGGCAGGCATGAATGTGCACAAGATTCCAGCCTGGAGGCAGGAGGCTCGAGGCACAGTGTGGAGGCTTGGGGGTTTCAGACTTGGAAGAGCAGCCCTAGACTCAGCAAGCATCTGTCAGCCCCAGGTGTGGTAGCAAAGCACCAGCCTCAACTGTCACTCCAAGAATTGTCATTTCCCATGGACTTGGCATGGGAAGCACTGTGCTAAACTCATGGGAAACACTGCTAGTCTCTTCGAGGTGACTGGGGAGCCTCAGGGGACCCTCTAATCCCTGCATCTGAGCAGTGGGCAGTGCAGGTTGCTGGTTGAAGTGATCTCCTTCCTATACTTAGGCTAGTGGGGCCAGGAAACGTTTGAGAGGGGAGCAGAATTCAAAAACCACGTAGAAAAGTCAGAAAGAATTGCTCAACAAGGGAAAAAAGGAAAATGACCCAAGGGCATGGACACTTGAGCTTACAGTCCAGATCTCCCGGCTGCCCTCTCTCCAGAAAGACCTTACAACTCCCACCCCCACCAGCCACCTACAAGAGGTTTTTGGTCTGTGATTGGCCTACATTAAGGATCATGGTTCTTTTTAAATCTTTGCTTTCTGATATGCAAAAATGGCATTAAATTGTTTCAGTTTGCATTATTTGGAAACTATCATGTTTGCACGTATTTTCCTATTTCTTGGACATTTGTATTTTTTTTTTCTCAAGCTAAACTCATTAAGATCTCATTGTGTCAGATGTCCACTTTTTTCTAAGTAACCTTTAAAAAGTATTTAGCTCCAGCTGACCTTTCACAGATGGTACAAATTTATTTTCCTAGTTTGTGGTTTGCCTTTTAATTCTGTTCATCACACTTTTGAGTGTATTCAATGTAGACTTGTTTGGGTGGTCAAATAAATCTATGGGTGAACTCCTTCATGGGTCCACTTTTGGTGTCAGATTTGACAAAGGCCTTCCCCACTTGAAAACTGCATTTGTCCAAAGTTATATTTTTTCTGGTTCTTTTTTTGGTTCAAAAATGTATGTATGGAATTCTTTTGGAATGTATGCATTTAAGATGGAGAGCCAGCTTAGAGAAGCACCCTAGATGTTCTGGAATCATTGGTGGAATCACCCATTTTTCATCCGTGTATCTGATATAGAAAATCTGTGTATACACTTGGTCAGTTTCTAGACTTTCCTTTTTATTACATGGTCTTCTCCATGGACCCCACTGCTTTGACTGTTCTAGTTTTATCATATGTTTTAGTAAATGGAAGAGCAAATGTTCTTGTTTCTTTCATCCACAAAATCCCTGTTGATTATGGCATTGTTTATAGCCGAGGAAAATGATAAATGGTTAAAATCTTCACCCATAGTGAAACTAATCACAACATTTGAGTCCATTCTAAGGTGGAATCCTGTGTGCAAAATGAAGTGGACCTGAGTGCATTAGAGAGAAGTCAAAGATGTGAATTCCAAAATGTTTGGAAAAAAATGTTAACTGAAAAAAATTGCGATAAAATATTTTTATTACAAGACATTAATGTGTATATAAGTGTTTAGGTGGATGGGCAGGGGTGCCATTTGAAAGCACAGTCACCCTAAGAAGGATGTTTTCTGTTCAACAGAAGGGGCTTCGGTCTACCGCAGTGAGTCAGGGGCAGTTTTGATCAGACCTAAGATGCTGTTGGAAGGACTGATGCTAAAGCTGAAACTGCAATACTTTGGCCACCTCATGAGACGAGTTGACTCACTGGAAAAGACTCTGATGATGGGAAGGATTAGGGGTGGGAGGAGAAGGGGACGGCAGAGAATGAGGTGGCTGGATGGCGTCACCGACTCTGTGGACATGAGTTTGAGTGAACTCTGGGAGTTGGTGATGGACAGGGAGGCCTGGCGTGCTGTGATTCATGGGGTCGCGGAGAGTCGGACACGACTGAGAGACTGAACTGAACTGAAGATGCTGGTTGTAACAGAACGAGAAGCAAGTGGCAGTCCCAGGACAAGCCAGGAAGAGTGAGGGGAGGAGAAAGACGGGCTGGGGGTGAGAAATATAAAGGACACACTCAAGCTAAAAAAAAATGACTAATTGTAATCCAAAATTCAAATCGAACAGGGGCATCCTGTGTTTAGTCTCCAGTAAGAGTGGAGACGGAAGAGACTGAATTCCCCATAAAAATAGATGAGAATTATTTTGCTATTGTTGTGGACTTAAAATTTTATTTATTTATTTATTTTTATTTTTAGCTGTGCTGAATCTTCATTGCTGCTTGGCCTTTTCTCTAGTTGCAGTGAATGAGGTCTTCTCTCTAGTTGCAGTGCGTGGGCTTCTCGTTACGGTGGCCTCTCTGGTTTTGGAGCACTGGCTCTAGAGAGCGTGGGTTTCAGTTGCTGCACATGGGCTCAGTAGATGCAGCTCCAGGTTCTAGAGCACAGGCTAAGTTGCCCTGAAGCATGTGAGACCTTCCCAGAGCAAAGATTGAACCCATGTCTCCTGAACTGGTAGGCAGATTCTTTACCACTGAGCCACCAGGGAAACCCTAGATGAGCACTATTGAGAGCTTATGCCTCCCAGGCTCTGCTCCATTGATTTAGGGGATCGCAACCCCCTGAGACAAATAATATCTTTTTCATATTTTTTTTGTATGTCGGGAAACTAAAGCACAGAGAGGTTATATAACTCACTCCAGGTCAACCAGCCAGTGGGTGGCAGAGGCAGGATTCAAACCTTGGCCCTGTAGCTTAGATAAAAAAGAAAGCTAGTCATTCAGTTGTGTCTGAGTCTTTGAGATCCCATCATAGAGATCCTATGAACTCTAGCCTACCAGGATCCTCTGTCCATGGAATTCTCCAGGCAAGAATATTGGAGTGAGTTGCCAATTCCTTCTCCAGGGGATCTTCCCGACCCAAGAATTGAACTTGGGTCTCCTGCACTGGAGGTGGATTCTTTACGTCTGAGCCACCAGGGAAGCTCTGGAGTTTAGAATCTGCCCTCAAAAGCAAGGTCTCTCACCAGAATGTCCACCTGTGAATGCAAAATTATCCATATTGCTTGGAAAGACAGAAAAAAATTACAAAATGAGCAGGTTTGATGGTGGTGTGGGGACAGGGGATACTGAGCCAGAGCCAAGCAGAAAGAAATGTTTTTACTTCTTTAAGTGTAAGTAAGTGAAAGTCTCTCAGTTGTGTCTGACTCTTGCGACCCTATGGACTATACAGTCCATGGAATTCTCCATGCCAGAATACTGGAGTTTAGCCTTTCCCTTCTCCAGGGGATCTTCCCAACCTAGGGATCAAACCCAGATCTTCCCTTATTGCAGGCAGATTCTTTACCAGCTGAGCCACAAGGGAAGCCCAAGAATACTGGAGTGGGTAGCCTATCCCTTCTCCAGGAGATCTTCCCAACCCAGCAATCAACCCAGGGTCTCCTGCATTGCAGGGGGATTGTTTACCAACTGAACTATCAGGGTAACCCTTTTATCTCTTTGGGACCTAAATACTAAGGGTGTGGGTTCTCATTCACTGATGTCTTGAGATACCTTGCAGGTAGGACCATGTCTTCCTCACCTGTCTGCCCCTGAGAACCCAGCCCAGAGCTGTACACATGAGTAAGGGACCACCAAGGGGTTGTCATGACTGGAGATCTCCAGGAAGGTGTCCCTGAGATGGAAGGAGACACGCAAAGGACCTGCTGGGGTGTTGACAGCACAGCAGGGAGGGAGAGGCAGAGCTGAACGGGAGCTGTTAGGGTTTCCAGACCTGGATAAACATTCACCAGCCTACAGGGAGCTCCAGAGCAAAAAGGGCCCACTGAAAGAGCCCCACAATGGACAGAAATGACCAGGCCCTCAGGCCCTCGTGGTGTTGGCTCATGGTATTTTCTTAATAGACTTTACTTTTTAGAGAGTGTATCCCTGGTGGTCCAGTGGTAAGGAATCTGCCAGCCAATGCAGCAGACATGGGTTCGATCCCTGGGTCGGGAAGATCCCCTGGAGAAGGAAATGGCAACCCACTCCAGTCTTCTTGCCTGGGAAAACCCATGGACAGAGGAGCCTGGCAAGCTACAGTCCATGAGGTGGCAGAGTGAGACACAACTTAGCAATGAAACCACAACAATTTTTTTTCAAGAAATTTTAGGTTCACAGCAAAATCGAGCAGGAAGTAGAGATTTCTGATATATTCCCTATCCCACATATGCACAACAGCCCTCACTAGCCACATCTCTGGTTCACCAGAGTACATTTATTATAATCGATGAACCTACACCCATGCATTGTTATCATCCAAAGTTCATCTACAGTCCATGGGGTTGAAAAGAGTTGGACATGATTGAGCAACTAACACACACCTTGGTGATGAATATTCTATGGGTTTGGAAAAAGATGGAATGACATGTGTCCCCATTATGGTATCATACAGAGTACTTGCACTGCTCAAAAAATTCTCCAGGCTTTGCCTATTCATCTCTCCCTGCCTCCTAACTCTAGGCAGCAACTGATCCTTTTTACTGCATTCATATTTTTGCCTTCTCCAGCATGTCATATAGTTGGAACCACAGTGTGTAACCTCTTCAGTTCAGCTGAATTCAGTTCAGTTGCTCAGTCGTGTCTGACTCTTTGCGACCCCATGGACTACAGTATGCTAGGCTTCCCTGTCCATCACCAATCCCGGAGCTTGCTCAAACTCATGTCCATCGAGTCGGTGATACCATCCAACCATCTCGTCCTCTGTCATCCCTTTCAGATTGGCTTTCTTTCACTTTGCAATATACATTTAAGTTTCCTTCAAGTCATCTCATGGCTTAGTAGCTCAATTTCTTTTAGCACTAAATAATATATCCTTTGCATGTTACATTTGGATGTATCAGTTTATTATCCATTCACCTACTGAAGAACATCTTGGTTGCTTCCAAGCTTTGGCAATTAGGAATAAAGCTGTTATGAACATTCACGTGCAGGTTTTTGGTGAGCATAAGTTTTCAGTTTCTCTAGGTAGATACCAAGGAGCATGACTGCTGGATCATATGGTTAGAGTACATTTAGTTCTATAAGAAACTGCCAACCTGTCTTCCAAAATGACTGTACCATACTGCACGCCCACCAGCAATAAATGAGAGTTCCTGTTGTTCCACATCCTTGCCAGCATGTGGCGATGTTGGTATTATGGATTTTCACCATTCTAATCAGCGTGTAGTGGAATCTCATTGTTTTAATTTGTAATTCCCTAATTACATTTGATATGGAACATATTTTCGTATGTTTATTTGCCATCTGTACACTTTTTGGTGGGAGGGATCTGTTCACCTCTTTTGCTCATTTTTAAATTCAATTCAGTTCAGTCGCTTAGTCGTGTCCGACTCTGTGACCCCATGGACTGCAGCATGCCAGGCTTCCTTGTCCATCACCAACTCCCAGAGCTTGTTCAAACTCATGTCCATCAAGTCAGTGATGCCATTCAGCCATCTCATCCTCTGTTGTCCCTTCTCCTCCTGCCTTCAATCTTTTCCAGCATCAGGGTGTTTTCCAGTGAGTCAGTTCTATGCATCAGGTGGCCAAAGTATTGGAGTTTCAGCTTCAGCATCAGTCCTTGCAATGAATGTTCAGGACTGATTTCCTTTAGGACGGACTGGTTTGAGCTCATTACAGTCCTTGGGTTATTCATTTTCTTCTTCTTATTCACTTTCTTATTGTTGTTATAAGAGTTATGTGAACCATTTGGATAATGGTCCACTATCAAATATGTCTTTTTCAAATAATTTCTCCCCGTCTGTGGCTTGTTTTTTCATTCTCTTGAGCAAGTACTCTTACACTATTTTGGTGGGAAGTAGTTTTTTAGACAACAAGGAGCATAATGAAAAACATATCTTTTGACCTTGCAATTTTGTTTCTAAAAATATTTAAGAAACATGACCAAAAAGATAGGTATGTAAATGTTTATTGAAACATTATTTGTCTTTCAGAAACGGAAACCACACGGTGTGTTCCCTAAGTCTGGGAACACACAGACTTAAGCAACAGTGTGTTTCCTAAGTCTGGGGTAGGGAGAGGTGTGGATGTGTGTACTCCACCCTGTGGTATACTATATGGCCATAAAAAAGAAAGACTATTATGGAAAGATTTCCAAGATACATTAATTAGAAAAAGCAAGGTCTAGAACAATCTGTTGAGTGGAATCACGTATTTTAGGTGGGGAGCCTGGAGGGAAGTAGTGAATCTAAGCTCAAGTTTATAAATGCAAGGGGAGACAATGAGAGCACACGGCCACGCAAGACTGGGTTTTCCTCTGGTGAGGGCAGGGAATCGGAGTATTTTTATTCTACACCCTCTCAAACTGATCTTTTAATGTGTATGTGCTACTTGGAGAAGGCAATGGCAAGCCACTCCAGTACTCTTGCCTAGAAAATCCCATGGACGGAGGATCCTGGTAGGCTGCAGTCCATGGGGTCGCTACAACTCAAACATGACTGAGCGACTTCACTTTGTGTAAAATAAAACCGATATTTTTAAAATATTGTGATTGTGTCAAAAGCAAGGGAAGTGAAAAAGAGAAGAAAAAAAAATCAAATAACTATTTATTACCGTGAAAGCAAACAGAACCATAAGGCCAGGATTCTCAGATTGGATTACATATGTTTTGATGCAGCTGTAGTCTGTTTTCAAAACACATACACCGCACAAAGCGTCTGAAATTTAAAAATAATAGGATGGAAAGGGCAAATGCTAATAACAACAACAAAATGTAGATGGCAGTGCTAATATCAGATTGAACAATATTTAGGACCAAGCATATTAAATAGAACAAAGAAGGAAACTTATGGCAAAAATAAACAACAACCTTGAAGATACAGTGATGATCAACTTTTTAAAACTGAATAGCACGCAAGACATGGAAGCAACCTAAATGTCCATCCACAGAGGAAAGGATAAAGAAGAATGTGGTACATATATACACCGGAATATTACTCACCCATTAAAAAGAATGACATAATGCCATTTGCAGCAACATGGATGGACCCAGAGACTGTCATACTGAGTGAAGTAAGTCAGGCAGAGAAGAAGAAATATCCTATGACACCCCATATTTGAGGAATCTAAAAGGAAATTATACAAATAAATTTACAAAATAGAAAGAGACTCACAGACTTAGAGAATGAACTTATGATTGCTGGGGGAAGTGTGGGGGGAAGGGGTCGAGTTTGGGATGGACATGTCCACACTGCTATGTTTAAAATGGATAACCAACAAGGACCTACTGTATAGCACATGGGACTCTGCTCAAGGTTATATGGCAACCTGGATGGGAGGGGAGTTTGGGGGAAAATGGATACGTATGTATGGCTGAGTCCCTTCACCATTCATCTGAAACTATCATGACATTATTTGTTAATCAGCCATCAGTTCAGTTCAGTTCAGTTCAGTCGCTCAGTCGTGTCTGACTCTTTGTGACCCCATGAATCATAGAAGGCCAGGCCTCCCCGTCCATCACCAACTCCCAGAGTTCACTCAAACTCATGTACATCCAGTCAGTGATGCCATCCAGCGATCTCATTCTCTGTCATCCCCGTCTCCTCCTGCCCCCAACCCCTCCCAGCATCAGAGTCTTTTCCAGTGAGTCAACTCTTCACATGAGGTGGCCAAAGTATTGCAGTTTCAGCTTTAGCATCAGTCCTTCCAATGAACACCCAGGATTGATCTCCTTTAGAATGGACTGGTTGGATCTCCTTGCAGTCCAAGGGACTCTCAAGAGTCTTCTCCAGCACCACAGTTCAAAAGCATCAATTCTTCGGCAATCAGCTTTCTTCACAGTCTAACTCTCACATCCATACATGACCACTGGAAAAACCATAGCCTTGACTAGATGGACCTTTGTTGGCAAAGTAATGTCTCTGCTTTTTAATATGCTATCTAGGTTGGTCATAACTTTCCTTCCAAGGAGCAAGCGTCTTTTAATTTCATGGCTGCAATCAGCATCTGCAGTGATTTTGGAGCCCAAAAATATAAAGTCTGACACTGTTTCCACTGTTTCCCCATACCCCAATACAAAATAAAAAATTAAAGAGCTAAAAATAACCTGAATGGCAAAGGACAATCCACAAAGCAAATTTTTATAAATTTAGGAGAATCTGGTAAAACTCTCAGTTAGCAAATGTACTTATTTCATATTTGGCAGATCCCATAGATAAAATATTTACAAGGATTCAAGAAAGTAGCCTGGTACAGGGCACACAGTGGACTCTCAACAAAAACTGGTGAATGAGTGAGGGAAACAATTTAAAAGCTGACAAAGAGCATTAGATTTTTATACCAGGCACTTTACTCTCTTAATCTTCCTGCCGACCTTGTGAGATGGGCATGATAATCATCCCATTTTACAGATGAGGAAGCAGAGGCACAGAGAGGGTCGGGAATTTGCCTAAAGGTAGTAAGTTGCTGAACTGGGGTTTGAACTCAGGCAATTTAACTACAGAATCAGAGCGACTACCCTCTCCTGCCTCTGGAAATAACTTACATATGACAATAATTAACAAGTGAGATTATATAGGTGAATTCATAGCTGTATAATATACATATGCATATGATGTACAAATAAAGATTACCTTCTCTTGCTTCTTTTTCTTTTATTCCTAAGGAATAGATAGATAGACCGATCAACTTAGCCACAAGTAAAAGTTTAAAGAAATTCCAGAGAGGAGAATTTTCTATATTTTGATTACATTTTCTGCCACAATAAAAATAAAAATCAGTAATAGAGGGGATCAAAGAAGAATCTCGATTGCTTGCTTATAATTAATCTTAATTGAGAACAGTTTCTGGAAGTGACGGCTTAGACTAAATAAACTTGGCTGAGATGCCTTTGCCAGGCTGAGCGTGATGACAACATATAACTTAGATCTTCAAAGGGTGAAGCCAAGGCAGGATCCAGCACGACTGAGGAGTGACAGACAGGCCTGGAGAGGTCTGGCTCTTCCCTTGACTCAGTTGAGGTTCTGCATCTGCATTAAATCCCAGACTTCTTCCCCAGAATCTTCCATGTGTCAAGAGAAGGCTTCCCTCGTAGCTTGGTAAAGAGTCTATCTGCAATGCAGGAGACCTGGGTTTGACCCCTGGGTCAGGTAGATCCCCTGTCAGGGGGGTGGGGGGCTGCTCTAAGGGGGAGGTCCGAGGCCGTCAGAGTCATGTCAGGCTCTGATGATGAGTCACAGGCATCTTTAGGGTCTACAATTTAATTATGATAAATGTGAGTCTCCACACTTTAAATGCTGACATTTTTCTGGGTAATAACACTTTCCCAGCACTCTCAGCACCAAATCACTCCTGGGTTTCCTCTCCTACACTCTCGTAATGCCTAATGAACACTTGTTTGGATAATATCCAACTGTTGGAAAAATTCCTAATCTTTTGATGCACAGCTGAAGATCCATCAGTAAAAGTTTCCGGCAATATCTTTCTAAAAGAATTCTGTACCCAGGATTAATGGTTCAGAAAGATCCTAAAACCTTTATCTTTTACTGTAGAAAATGGTTGGCAGTCTAGAGCAGTCATTTCTAAAGCATTTTGTTTAGACTTTAGCCTCTGAGGACTCAACACTATGAGGAATGGCCTTCCTGAGTCATTCTTGTGATGTCTGCTATTTTGAGATTTGAATAAGAGGAAACAATGATTGGGTGCCTTGTTTATCTGTACAACTGGCTTCTTTTCTTCTTTGCTTCATCGTCTTCAGGGTGTCTGCCTCAAAGATAATTTATCATGAATCTGAAACTCAGTTTTGAACTTATTTGTCTTGGTGAAATTTGACATGGCTAAGCTGACATTTTGCTTCTAATTTATTCACATAAGATATGAACAGTTGGGAACTATAGTCAATATCCTGTGATAATGGAAAAGAATATAAAAAAGAATGTATATACGTGTATGAGTCACTTTGCTATACAGTAGAGACTGGCACAACATTGTAAATCAACTATATATACTTCAATTAAAAAAAAAGTACACACACAAAAAAGATGTAACAATTCTCACACTGGAGCTCTTCTTGAAGGGTATATCACCTAAGTGGAATTAAACCACTAAAAAGTTAACTAGAATTCTTAAAAGCATTCTGTTCCATGTGAGGAATATTGCTACTCTAAAATTTCTACAGTGATGAGACATAATTAAATCTCTATTCCTGCCTTTTATTGTTATTTCAATTTTAGAAGCTCAAGCCATCTATAATATTCTTCCTGAAATTATCAAGCAAATACACTCTCTTAATATTTGTATTAACCATCAATTTAGTCTCCTAGTCAATGACTTAAACCCTTACTTATTTTTCTTCAGAAAATTAACAGCTTTCACCACTATTAATTAGTGCAGCCTTTTTCTTTTGAAATAATAAATATGTGTTTATGCTTCAAGTGACTGATTCAATTTCAGCATAAAAAGTGTGTAAGCAAACATGTTGCAAGGAGAAAAAGAGAAGTAGATGGAGTAGATGCAAATTTTAAAAGGTAAAACTATGATACAATGTTTGGTGACATATCTTGGATGATAAAACAATAAAGAGGAGCCTCCGGTCCGGCAGCGTTTGAGCCGCCATCATGGTGCGGAAGCTTAAGTTTCACGAGCAGAAGCTGCTGAAGCAGGTGGACTTCCTGAACTGGGAGGTCACAGATCACAACCTGCATGAGCTACGCGTGTTGCGGCGATATCGGCCGCAGCGGCGCGAGGACTATACGCGCTACGACCAGCTGAGCCGCGAGCTAGCCCGGCGCCTGTGCGATCTGCCGGAGCGCGACCCGTTTCGCGTGCGCTCCTCGGCCGCGCTGCTGGATAAGCTGTATGGCCTCGGCCTAGTGCCCACGCGGGGATCGCTGGAGCTCTGCGATTTCGTCACGGCCTCGTCCTTTTGCCACCGCCGCCTGCCCACTGTGCCGCTTAAGCTGCGCATGGCGCAGCACCTCCAGGCCGCCGTGGCATTCGTGGAGCAGGGCCACGTGCGCGTGGGCCCCGACGTGATCACCGACCCCGCCTTCCTTGTCACGCGAAGCATGGAGGACTTTGTTACCTGGGTTGACTCGTCCAAGATCAAGCGGCACGTGCTGGAATACAATGAGGAGCGAGACGACTTCAATTCGGACGCCTAGCGGATCTCCCCTCGCCAGGACTGCATTTTATAGATGGGGAAGCTGAGACCCGAGCCTGAGATTCTGTGAAGGCGCGTCTCCCCAAGACTGTATCAGCCAGTCGTCGGTTCTTAAGAACTTGCCTCCTCAGCTACAGGCCACGCACGGAGCCAAAGGGTACGCCCTTTTCCACGAAATTTTCTTAGCCTTTGGACAATTGGTAATTCAGTGACTGCCATAAGAAACAATGGGAAGCGGTTTTGTGCTGCACTGGGGAATTGTTATGTTCTTGTACCTGAAACATTGCGGTGTGAACGCAAGGACTCGGGATGGGGGGTTCCTACCCCCGTCCCCAGCTTTCCTTTCATTTCCTTATAACAGGACAGTGTGTTTTAATTTATTTAACTCGAATCCTTGCTCTTGTTCGTGATTAGACTGTGTACAGGTGTCATAGAGGTTGGTCTCAAGTTTTCATAAAGTGGATGAGATTTTAGTGTTCAGAGTTCTTTCTCTTGTTTAAGGGAATGCTCTTCTAATGCCAATAAATGGCCTAATGGCTTTTTAAGTGCAAAAAAAAAAAAACCAACAACAATAAAGAGAGGATTTCCATAGTGGTCTAGTGGTTAGGACTCTGTGCGTCCAATGCAGGGGGCATGGATTCGATCCCTGGTCAGGGAACTAAGATCCCACATGCTGCACGGTGCAACAAAAAGTAAAAATATGTATATATGTTTGCAGGGCAGTAGTAGAAATGCAGACACAGAGAACAGACCTGTGAACATAGCAGGGGAAGCAGAGGAATGGACAGATTGAAACATATATATAGCCATATGTAGAATGGATCACTGGTGGGGATTTGCTGTATGACACAGAGAGCACAACTTGGTGCTCTGTGACATCCTAGGGGGCTGAGATGGGGCGGGAGGGAGGTTCAAGGAGAAGGGGATATATGTTTCCCTATGGCTGATTGATGTTGATGTATGGCAGAAACAAACACAATGTTATAAAGCAATTATCCTCCAATTAAAAATAAATACATGTTAAAAAAGAGAGAGAGATTCTAAAGTGATGGACTCTGCCCTAGAGGTCCATGTCACTCCCAAGCCCCAACAACTCCTTATCTCCCTAGGCCCCTTCTGGTGTGAGTCAGCCGTGTGTCTAAGCAACCTCCATCCTAATTTCTCAAGGCACATGCTGAACATTTCCTTAGACTCATGCAAGGCTATTAATTCAAAAGAATCGCATTCTATGGTAGAGAGGAAACAATGGAAAGGTCTGGACTAAGAGGAAGGCTGGCTCTTATTCTGGCCCCTAAGATCCTTGCATTTGAAGTTAGGAACTTGGGATGCAGACCTGGACTCACCTGGAAACCTTGACAGGTCATTGCCAATGGTGATAGCTGACTGGACAGAGGATAAGCCAGCTCCTCAGACCAGGGCTTGGGTCACAGGCTCCCCGTGGCTAGGCAGGGCCCCAGCTCAGGCAGGCCACTCCGAGCCCAGCCCTCCACACCCACCTCTCCTGCCTCTTGCCTCCTGACTCCTCCATCAGCACCACCTCTGCCCACAGGCCCTGCATTAGTGGCAGCCCTGAGCCTTGGGCTACACTCGCAGGATTAGTCCATCCACATCTCTCTGTGTCCAGTGGTAGGTCCTCCTCTCTCCTTCACTGAGCCACCTGTGCCCCACCCTCCCACTCCCTCCCTCCTCCCACTGCATAGCTGGAGGCAGCGATCCATGCTCCATCCTAGGACGAACCCTGGCCCTAGGCAGCAGGGATGCACAGGGCCAGAGAAGTTTTTGACCTCACGCACCTCTGTTCTCATCCTTATTCAGTTCAGTTCAGTCACTCATTAATGTCCAACTCTTTGCGACCACATGGACAGGCTTCCTTGTCCATCACAAACTCCTGGAGCTTGCTCAAACTCATGTCCATCAAGTCGGTGGTGCCATCCAACCATCTCATCCTCTGTTGTCCCCTTCTCCTCCCACTTTCAATCTTTCCCAACATCAGGGTCTTTTCCAAAGAGTCGGTTCTTCACTTCAGGTGGCCAAAGTATTGGAGTTTCAGCTTCAACATCAGTCCCTTCAGTGAATATTCAAGACTGATTTCCTTTAGGATTGACTGGTTGGATCTCCTTGCAGTCCAAGGGACTCTCAAGAGTCTTCTCCAACAACACATTTCAAAAGCATCAATTCTTTCATGCTCAGCTTTCTTTATAATCCAGCTCTCACATCTATACATGACTATTGGAAAAACCATAGCTTTTACTAGATGGACCTTTGTTGGTAAAGTAATGTCTCTGCTTTTTAATATGCTGTTTAGGTTGGTCATATCTTTTCTTCCAAGGAGAAGGTGCCTTTTAATTTCATGGCTGCAGTCACCATCTGCAGTGATTTTGGAGCCCAAGAAAATAAAGTCTGTCACTGTTTCCATTGTTTCCCCCTCTATTTGCCATGATGTGATGGGACTGGATGCCATAATCTTAGTTTCCTGAATGTTGATCTTTAAGCCAACTTTTTCACTCTCCTCTTTCACTCTCATCAAAAGGTTCTTTAGCTATTCTTCACTTTCTGCCATAACGGTGGTGTCATCTGCATATCTGAGGTTATTGATATTTCTCCCGGCAATCTTGATTCCAGCTTACGTTTCATCCAGCCTGGCATTTTGCATGATGTACTCTGCATATAAGTTAAATAAGCAGGGTGACAATATACAGCCTTGACATACTCCTTTTTCATTTGGAACCAGTCTGCTGTTCCAGAGTTCCAAAGAATAGCAATGAGAGATGAGAAAACCTTCCTCAGCAATCAATGCAAAGAAATAGAGTAAAACAATAGCATGGAAAAAGACTAGAGACCTCTTTAAGAAAATTAGAGATACCTAGGGAACATTTCGTGCAAAGATGGGCTCAGTAAAGGACAGAAATGGTATGGACCTAACAAAAGCAGAAGATATTAAGAAGAGGTGGCAAAAATACACAGAAAAACTGTACAGAAAAGATCTTCATGACCAGATAATCATGATGGTGTCATCACTCACACTCACCTAGAGCCAGACATCCTGGAATGTGAAGTCAAGTGGGCCTTAGAAAGCATCACTATGAACAAAGCTAGTGGAGGTGATGGAATTCCAGTTGAGCTATTTCAAATCCTGAAAGATGATGCTGTGAAAATGCTGCACTCAATATGTCAGCAAATTTGGAAAACTCAGCAGTGGCCATAGGACTGGAAAAGGTCAGTTTTCATTCCAATCCCAAAGAAAGGAATGCCAAAGAATGCTCAAACTACCACACAACTGCACTCTTCTCACATGCTAGTAAAGTAACGCTCAAAATTCTCCAAGCCAGGCCTCAGCAATATGTGAACCGTGAACTTCCAGATGTTCAAGTTGGTTTTAGAAAAGGCAGAGGAACCAGAGATCAAATTGCCAACATCTGCTGGATTATCGAAAAAGCAAGAGAGTTCCAGTAAAACATCTACTTCTGCTTTATTCACTATGCCAAAGCCTTTGACTGTGTGGGTCAAAACAAACTGTGGAAAATTCTTCAAGAAATGGGAATACGAGATCACCTGACCTGCCTCTTGAGAAACCTGTGTGCAGATCAGGAAGCAACAGTTAGAACTGGACATGGAACAACAGACTGTTTCCAAATAGGTAAAGAAGTACGTCAAGGCTGTATATTGCCACCCTGCTTATTTAACTTATATGTAGAGTACATCATGAGAAATGCTAAGCTGGATGAAGCACAAGGTGGAGTCAAGATTGCCGGGAGAAATATCAATAACCTCAGATATGCAGATGACACCACCCTTATGGCAGAAAGTGATGAAGAACTAATGAGCCCCTTGATGAGAGTGAAAGAGGAGAGTGAAAAAGTTGGCTTAAAGCTCAACATTCAGAAAACTAAAATCATGGCATCCTGTCCCATCACTTCATGGCAAATAGATGGGCAAACAGTGAAAACAGTGGCTAACTTTATTTTGGGGGGCTCCAAAATCACTGCAGATGGTGATTGCAGCCATGAAATTAAAAGACGCTTACTCCTTGGAAGGAAAGTTATGACTAACCTAGACAGCATTTTAAAAGGCAGAGACATTACTTTGTCCACAAAGGTCCATCTAGTCAAGGCTATGGTTTTTCCAGTAGTCATGTATGGATATGAGAGTTGGACTGTAAAGAAAGTTGAGCAGAATTGATGCTTTTGAACTGTGTTGTTGGAGAAGACTCTTGAGAGTCCCTTGGACTGCAAGGAGATCCAACCAGTCCACCCTAAAGGAGATCAATCCTAGGTGTTCATTGGAAGGATTGATGTTGAAGCTGAAACTCCAATACTTTGGCCACCTGATGCGAAGAGCTGACTCATTTGAAAAGACCCTGATGCTGAGAAAGATTGAGGGCAGGAGGAGAAGGGGATGACAGAGGATGACATGGTTGGATGGCATCACCGATTCAATGGACATGGGTTTGGGTGGACTCCGGGAGTTGGTGATGGACAGGGAGCCCTGGCGTCCTGCAGTTCATGGGTCACAAAGAGTCAGACATGACTGAGAGACTGAACTGAACTGAAGTGTTGTTCCATGTCCAGTTCTAACTGTTGCTTCTAGACCTACTTACAGATTTCTCTGGAGGCAGGTCAGGTGATCTGGTATTCCCATCTCTCGAAGAATTTTCCACAATTTGTTGTGATCCACACGGTCAAAGGCTTTGGTGTAGTCAATAAAGCAAAAGTAGAAGTTTTCCTGGAACTCTCTTGCTTTTTTGATGACCCAGCGGATGTTGGCAATTTGATCTCATCCTTGGGTCCAATCTTATTCCTGAGAGCTAGGGCAACTGGATGCTAGCCTCTGACACCTGAATTCCTGCCTTCTTTTCATGCTGGAGTCTCTGTCCTAGAAGACTGGAGAATCAGACCTGTCCTATTCTGCCCCTTCCCAGATCCTGGCATGCTTCTGGCCCTACACTTGGAAGTGGGACCCCTTTCTACTGGAGGCTTCCTCTTGGCCCCCTGATTAATGAGTGATGACCTGCTTCCTCTGTTATTACTGCTCAGCGCTCTTCTCTGCTTCCCTCTCTCTCTCTGCATACATGGCTTCCAAGTTTTGCATTTTCACTGATATTTGTGAGTCTTAAAAAAAAGAAAAAACAAGAGAAGCTGTACTAAATTTTTATTTTTTAATCAGATCAGTTAAAAGAAAACCATTATTAACTAAGCTTTAGGTCAGCTTCTTGACCCTAGGCTCAGACCGCCCTTTTCTTGAAGCATTTTCCTTAGAAATCTTAACTCTCTCTGTCCCTTTGAGATATGTCGACATCGTTTTTAAAAGTCTCTCTCCAGTCTCACAATCCAGAACTGTCTTACTCAAGGACCTGGCTGCTATCCCTTTGAATGTGTCATCCTCAAAGAAGTTGGGTCTCTCTCTCCCAGTTACTGTGCAGAGGTAGGTGCTTGACTGTACTAGGCACCTTGCTCCAAATTGTAAAACTACTTTCTGACTTTCGATAGGAGAAAGCTTGCTTCTTCTTTAAGTAAAGCCAATTAGCAAACACAGACAGGCCAATGAGCTCCCTCTCTGGCAAACTCTTAAAAAACCTCCTGCCCTTTTTGTTTCAGGAAAATTGAGTTTACATTTGGTTCTAGTCTCTCTCCCCTAGCAATAGTCTTTTTTTTTTTTAATTTTAATTGGAGGCTAATTACTTTACAATATTGTAGTGATTTTTGCCATACATTGACATGAATCAGCCATGTGTGTATATGTGTTCTCCATCCTGAATCCCCCTCCCACCTCCCTCCCCATCCCATCTCTCAGGGTCATCTCAGTGCACCAGCCCTGAGCACCCTGTCTCATGCATCGAACCTGGACTGGTGATCTGTTTCACATATGATAATATACATGTTTCAATGCTATTCTCTAAAATCATCCCACCCTTGACTTCTCCTATAGAGTCCAAAAGACTGTTCTTTACATCTGTGTCTTTTTTGCTGTCTCGCATACAGGGTATATATGCATTAGTATACTGTATTGGTGTTTTGCTTTCTGACTTACTTCACTCTGTATAATAGGCTCCAGTTTCATCCGCCTCATTAGAACTGATTCAAATGCATTCTTTTTAATGGCTGAGTAATATTCCATTGTGTATATGTACCACAGTTTTCTTATCCATTTGTCTGCCGATGGGCATCTCGATTGCTTTCATGTCCTGGCTATTGTAAACAGTGCTGTGATAAACATTGGGGTACACGTGTCTCTTTCAATTCTGGTTTCCTCGGTGTGTATGCCCAGCAGTGGGATTGCTGGGTCATATGGCAATTCTATTTCCAGTTTTTTAAGGAATCTCCACACTGTTCTCCCTAGTGGTTGTACTAGTTTGCATTCCCACCAACAGTGTAAGGGGGTTCCCTTTTCTCCACACCTTCTCCAGCATTTATTGTTTGTAGACTTTTTGATAGCAGCCATTCTGACTGGTGTGAGATGGTACCTCATTGTGGTTTTGATTTGCATTTCTCTGATAATGAGTGATGTTGAGCATCTTTTCATGTGTTTGTTAGCTATCTGTGTGTCTTCTTTGGAGAAATGTCTGTTTAGTTCTTTGGCCCATTTTTTGATTGGGTCATTTATTTTCCCAGAATTGAGCTACAGGAGCTGCTTGTATATATTTTTGAGATTAATTCTTTGTCAGTTGCTTCATTTGCTATTATTTTCTCCCATTCTGAAGGCTGTCTTTTCACCTTGCTTATAATTTCCTTTGCTGTGCAAAAGCTTTTAAGTTTAATTGGGTCCCATTTGTTTATTTTTGCTTTTATTTCCATTACTCTGGGAGGTGGGTCATAGAGGATCCTGCTGTGATTTATGTCAGAGAGTGTTTTGCCTATGTTCTCCTCTAGGATTTTTATAGTTTCTGGTCTTACATTTAAATTTTTAATCATTTTGAGTTTATTTTTGTGTATGGTGTTAGAAACTGTTCTAGTTTCATTCTTTTACAAGTCGTTGACTAGTTTTTCCAGCACCACTTATTAAAGAGATTGTCTTTTCTCCATTGTATATTCTTGCCTCCTTTGTCAAAGATAAGGTGTCCATAGGTGCGTGGATTTATTTCTGGGCTTTCTATTTTGTTCCATTGATCTATATTTCTGTCTTTGTGCCAGTACCATACTGTCCTAATGACTGTAGCTTTGTAGTAAAGCCTGAAATCAGGCGGGTTGATTCCTCCAGTTCCATTCTTCTTTCTCAAGATTGCTTTGGTTACTTGAGTTTTTTTGTATTTCCATACAAATTGTGAAATTATTTGCTCTAGTTCTCTGAAAAATATCATTCATTGGTAATTTGATAGGAATTGCATTGAATCTATAGATTGCTTTGAGTAGCACATTCATTTTCACTATATTGATTCTTCTGATCGATGAACATGGTATATTTCTCCATCTATTTGTGTCCTTTTTTATTTCTTTGATCAGTGTTTTAAAGTTTTCTATATATAAATCTTTTGTTTCGTTAGGTAGATTTATTCCTAAGTATTTTATTCTTTTCGTTGCAATGGTGAATGGAATTGTTTCCTTAATATCTCTTTCTATTTTCTCTAGTGTATAGGAATGCAAGGGATTTCTGTGTGTTAATTTTATATCCTGCAACTTTACTATATTCATTGATTAGCTCTAATAATTTTCTGGTGGAGTCTTTAGGGTTTTCTGTGTAGAGGATCATATCATCTGCTAACAGTGAGAATTTTACTTCTTCTTTTCCAGTCTGGATTCCTTTTATTTCTTTTTTTTCTCTGACTGATGTGGCTAAAACTTCCAGAACTATGTTGAATAGTAGTGGTGAGAGTGGACACCCTTGTCTTGTTCCTGACTTTAGGGGAAGTGCTTTCAGTTTTTCACCATTGAGGATAATGTTTGCTGTGGTTTTGTCATATATGGCTTTTATTATGTTGAGGTATGTTCCTTCTATTCCTGCTTTCTGGAGGGTTTTTATTATAAATGGATGTTGAATTTTGTCAAAGGCTTTCTCTGCATCTATTGAGATAATCATATGGCTTTTATTTTTCAATTTGTTAATGTGGTGTATCACATTGATTGATTTGTGGATATTGAAGAATCCTCGCATCCCTGGGATAAAGCCCACTTGGTCATGATGTATGATCTTTTTAATATATTGTTGGATTCTGTTTGCTAGAATTTTGTTAAGGATTTTTGCATCTATGTTCATCAATGATATTGGCCTGTAGTTTTCTTTTTTTTGTGGTATCTTTGTCAGGTTTTGGTATTAGGGTGATGGTGGCCTCATAGAATGAGTTTGGATGTTTATCTTCCTCTGCAATTTTCTGGAAGAATTTGAGTAGGATAAAAAAAAAAAGAATTTGAGTAGGATAAGTGTTAGCTCTTCTCTAAATTTTTGGTAGAATTCAGCTGTGAAGCTGTCTGGTCCTGGGCTTTTGTTTGCTGGAAGATTTCTGATTATAGTTTTAATTTCTGTGCTTGTGATGGGTCTGTTAAGATTTTCTATTTCTTCCTGGTTCAGTTTTGGAAAGTTATACTTTTCTAAGAATTTGTCCATTTCTTCCAAGTTGTCCATTTTATTGGCATATAGTTGATGATAGTAGTCTCTTATGATCCTTTGTATTCCTGAGTTGTCTGTTGTAATTTCTCCATTTTCCTTTCTAATTTTGTTGATTTAATTTTTCTCCCTTTGTTTCTTGATGAGTCTGGCTAATGGTTTGTCTCTTTTATTTATCTTCTCAAAGAACCAGCTTTTAGCTTTGTTGATTTTGGCTATGGTCTCTTTTGCTTCTTTTTGCTCTTATTTCTGCCCTAATTTTTATGATTTCTTTCCTTCTACTAACCCTGGGGTTCTTCATTTCTTCTTTTTCTAGTTGCTTTAGGTGTAGAGTTAGATTATTTAGTTGACTTTTCACTTGTTTCTTGAGGTAAGCCTGTACTGCTATGAACCTTCCCCTTAGCACTGCTTTTACTGAGTCCCATAGGTTTTGGGTTGTTGTGTTTTCATTTTCATTCATTTCTATGCATATTTTGATTTCTTTTTTGATTTCTTCTGTGGTTTGTTGGTTATTCAGAAGCGTGTTTTTTAGCCTCCATATGTTGATATTTTCAATAGTTTTTTTTCCTGTAGTTGACATCTAATCTTACTGCATTGTGATTAGAAAAGATGCTTGAAATGATTTCAATTTTTTTTTTAATTTACCAAGGCCAGATTTATGGCCCAAATGTGATCTATCCTGGAGAAGGTTCCGTGTGCACTTTAGAAAAAAGTGAAATTCATTGTTTTGGGTGAAAAGTCCTATAGATATCAATTAGGTCTAACTGGCCCATTGTATCATTTAAAGTTTGTGTTTCCTTGCTAATTTTCTGTTTAGTTGATCTATCCATAGGTGTGAGTGGGGTATTAAATTCTCCCACTGTTATTGTGTTACTGTTAATTTCCCCTTTAATACTTGTTAGCATCTGCCTTACATACTGTGGTGCTCCGATGTTGGGTGCATATATATTTATAATTGTTATATCTTCTTCTTGGATTGACCCTTTGATCATTATGTAGTGTCCTTTGTCTCTTTTCACAGCCTTCATTTCAGTCTATTTTATCTGACATGAGTATTGCTACCCCTGCTTTCTTTTGGTCTCCATTTGCGTGGAATATCTTTTTCCAGCCCTTCACTTTCAGTCTGTATGTGTCCCTCGTTTTGAGGTGGGTCTCTTGTAGACAACATATATAGGGGTCTTGTTTTTGTATCCATTCAGCCAGCCTTTGTCTTTTGGTTGGGCATTCAACCCACTTACATTTAAGGTAATTATTGATAAGTTTGAGTGAGCTCCGGGAGTTGGTGGTGGACAAGGAGGCCTGGCATGCTGTGATTCATGGGGTCGCGGAGAGTCGGACATGACTGAGCGACTGAACTGAACTGGACTGATGATCCCATTGCCATTTACTTCGTTGTTTTGGGTTCAAGTTTATACACCTTTTCTGTGTTTCCTGTCTGGAGAAAATCCTTTGGCATTTGTTGAAGAGCTGGTTTGGTGATGCTGAATTCTCTCAGCTTTTGCTTGTCTGTAAAGCTTTTGATTTCTCCTTCATATTTGAATGAGATCCTTGCTGGGCACAGTAATCTGGGCTGTAGGTTTTTGTCTTTCATCACTTTAAGTATATCCTGCCATTCCCTTCTGGCCTGAAGAGTTTCTATTGAAAGATCAACTGTTATCCTTATGGGAATCCCCTTGTGTATTATTTGTTGTTTTTCCGTTGCTGCTTTTAATATTTGTTCTTTGTATTTGATCTTTGTTAATTTGATTAATATGTGTTTTGGGGTATTTCACCTTAGGTTTATCTTGTTTGGGACTCTCTGGGTTTCTTGGGCTTGGGTGACTATTTCCTTCCCCATTTTAGGGAAGTTTTCAACTATTATTTCCTCAAGTATTTTCTCATGGCCTTTCTTTTTTGTCTTCTTCTTCTGGGATTCCTGATTCAAATGTTGGGGTGTTGGACATGGTCCCAGAGGTCTCTGAGGTTACCCTCACTTCTTTTAATGCTTTTTTTCCTCTCTGCTTCATTTATTTCCACTATTCTATCTTCCACCTCACTGATCCTATCTTCTGCCTCAGTTACTCTACTGTTGGTTCCCTCCAGAGTGTTTTTGATCTCAGTTATTGCATTATTCAAAGGAGAAAAGGAAAGATATAAGCATCTGAATGCAGAGTTTCAAAGAATAGCAAGGAGAGATAAGAAAGCCTTCCTCAGCAATCAATGCAAAGAAATAGAGGAAAACAACAGAATAGGAAAAACAAGAGATCTTTTCAAGAATATTAGAGATATCAAGGGAAAATTTCATGCAAAGATGGGCTCGATAAAGGACAGAAATGGTATGGACCTAACAGAAGCAGAAGATATTAAGAAGAGGTGCAAGAATACACAGAAGAACTGTACAAAAAAGATCTTCATGACCAAGATAATCACGATGGCGTGATCACTCACCTGGAACCAGACATCTTGGAATGTGAAGTCAAGTGGGCCTTAGAGAGCATCACTACGAACAAAGCTAGTGGAGGTGATGGAATTCCAATTGAGCTCTTTCAAATCCTGAAAGATGATGCTGTGAAAGTGCTGCACTCAATATGCCAGCAAATTTGGAAAACTCAGCAATGGCCACAGGACTGGAAAAGGTCAGTTTTCATTCCAATCCCAAAGAAAGGCAATGCCAAAGAATGCTCAAACTACTGCACAATGGCACTCATCTCACACGCTAGTAAAGTAATGCTCAAAATTCTCCAAACCAGGCTTCAGCAATATGTGAACCGTGAACTCCCAGATGTTCAAGCAGGTTTTAGAAAAGGCAGAGGCACCAGAAATCAAATTGCCAACATCCACTGGATCATGGAGAAAGCAAGAGAGTACCAGAAAAACATCTATTTCTTCTTTATTGACTATGCCAAAGCCTTTGACTGTGTGGATCACAATAAACTGTGGAACATTCTGAAAGAGATGGGAATCCCAGACCACCTGACCGCCTCTTGAGAAACCTGTATGCAGGTCAGGAAGCAACAGTCAGAACTGGACATGGAACAACAGACTGGTTCCAAATAGGAAAAGGAGTACGTCAAGGCTGTATATTGTCACCCTGCTTATTTAACTTCTATGCAGAGTACATCATGAGGAACGCTGGGCTGGAAGAAGCAGAAGCTGGAATCAAGATTGCCGGGAGAAATATCAACAACCTCAGATATGCAGATGACACCACCCTTATGGCAGAAAGTGAAGAGGAACTCAAAGGCCTCTTGATGAAAGTGAAAGAGGAGAGTGAAAAGGTTGGCTTGAAGCTCAACATTCAGAAAACAAAGATCATGGCATCTGGTCCCATCACTTCATGGGAAATCGATGGGGAAACAGTGGAAACAGTATCAGACTTTATTTTTTGGGGCTCCAGAATCACTGCAGATGCTGATTGCAGCCAGGAAATTAAGATGTTTATTCCTTGGAAGGAAAGTTATGACCAACCTAGATAGCATATTAAAAAGCAGAGACATTACTTTGCCAACCAAGGTCCATCTAGTCAAGGCATTGGTTTTTCCCGTGGTCATGTATGGATGTGAGAGTTGGACTGTGAAGAAAGCTGATTGCCAAAGAATTGATGCTTTTGCACTGTGGTGTTGGAGAAGACTCTTGAGAGTCCCTTGGACTGCAAGGAGCTCCAACCAGTCCATTCTAAAGGAGATCAACCCTGGGTGTTCATTGGAAGGACTGATGCTAAAGCTGAAACTCCAATACTTTGGCCACCTCATGCGATGAGTTGACTCACTGGAAAAGACTCTGATGCTGGGAGGGATTGGGGGCGGGAGGAGACAGGGACGACAGAGAATTAGATGGCTGGATGGCATCACCAACTCGATGGACATGAGTTTGAGTGAACTCCGGGAGTTGGTGATGGACAGGGAGGCTTGGCGTGCTGGGATTCATGGGGTCACAAAGAGTCAGACACGACTGAGCGACTGAACTGAACTGATTGCATTATTCATTATTGATTGACTCTTTTTATTTCTTCTTCTGCTGCTGCTAAGTCACTTCAGTCGTGTCCGACTCTGTGTGACCCCATAGATGGAAGCCCACCAGGCTCCCCCGTCCCTGGGATTCTCCAGGCAAGAACACTGGAGTGGGTTGCCATTTCCTTCTCCAATGTGTCAGTCGTGTCCGACCCTTCTTCTAGGTCTTTGTTAAATATTTCTTGCATCTTCTCAATCCTTGTCTCCAGGTTATTTATCTGTAACTCCATTTTGTTTTCAAGATTTTGGATAAGTTTTACTATCATTATTCTGAATTCTTTTTCAAGTAGACTCCCTATCTCCTCCTCTTTTGTTTGGTTTGGTGGGCATTTATTATGTTCCTTTACCTGCTGAGTATTTCTCTGCCTTTTCATCTTGTTTAGATGGCTGTGTTTGGGGTGGCCTTTCTATATTCTGGCAGTTTCTGGTTCCTCTTTATTGTGGAGGTTTCTCTCTGTGGGTGGGGTTGGACGAGTGGCTTGTCAAGGTTTCCTGGTTAGGGAAGCTCGTGACGGTGTTCTGGTGGGTGGAGCTGAATTTCTTCTCTCTGGAGTGCAATGAATTGTCCAGTAGTAAGTTTTGAGGTGTCTGTGGGTTTGGTGTGACTTTGGGCAGCCTGTATATTTCAACTCTGGGCTATGTTTCTGCATTGCTGGAGAGTTTACATGGTATGTCTTGCTCTGGAACTTGTTGGCTCTTGGGTGGAGCTTGGTTTCAGTGTAGATATGGAGGCTTTTGGATGAGCTCTTATCGATTAATGTTCCCTGGAATCAGGAGTTTTCTGGTATTCTCAGGTTTTGGGTTTAAGCCTCCTGCCTCTCGTTTTCAGTCTTATTCTTACAGTAGCCTCAAGACTTCTCCATCCATACAGCACCAGTGATAAAACATCAAGATTAATGGAGGAAAGATTCTCCACAGTGAGGGAAGCCCAGAAAGGTTCGCTGAGTTACATGGAGAAGAGAAGAGGGAGGAGAGAGATCGAGGTGACCAGGAGGAGACGAGGGAGAAGCAAAAGGGGAGCGAGCAGTCTAGCCAGTAATCAAATCCCTATGTGCTCTCCACAGCCTGGAACACCCAGAGAGGTTCACAGAGTTGGGAAGAGAAGAGAAGGGGGAGGGAGGAGATAGAGGTGACCTAGGAGAAGGCAGTGGCACCCCACTCCAGTGCTCTCGCCTGGAAAATCCCATGGACGGAGGAGCCTGGTAGGCTGCAGTCCATGGGGTCGCTGAGTCGGACACGACTGAGCGACTTCACTTTCACTTTTCCCTTTTATGCATTGGAGAAGGAAATGGCAACCCACTCCAGTGTTCTTGCCTGGAGAATCCCAGGGATGGGGGAACTTGGTGGACTGCAGTCTCTGGGATCGCACAGAGTCGGACACGACTGAAGCAACTTAGCAGCAGCAGCAGGGGAGAAAAAGGAGAGTCAAAAGGGAAAAAGGGCAATCAAGCCAGTAATCACACTCCTAAGTAAAAATGGGTACTGAAGATTGGATTCTTAAAAGTACAAAATTGATAACAAATACAGAAAAGCAAAGATTAAAAATGTAGAGTAGAGGTTAGACTCTCAAAAATACAATATTAAAAAAACAAAATAGAATCACAAAAATTAGAAAAAATATATATGAAGTTTGCTTTAAAAATAGGGTCACTTTTTTGGCAAGGTAATAGTAGGTTATAAAAATGAAAATTAAAGGAGTAATAAAGGACTTAAAATTTAAAAAATTTAAGAAATGATAATAGTAAAAATATATCTAGGAATTTCTCTGGAGCTGTTGTGGGCAGTGTGTGGTCTATAGGCCCCTTCCTTTGTAGTTGGTGCTAACTACAGGGTTTTAATCTATTGCACCTGTCAACCTCCAAAGCAGTTCCCTCTGTTTATTTTGGCTTCTTCTGTTTGCAAGTCTCTTCAGTGTCTAATTTCTGCCCTGACACAAGGGGGCAAAGGTGGTCACTTATTTAGGCTCACTTGTTCAGTTGTGCTGTGGGGAGGGAGGAACACTGCAAACAAATATCACTGGCGTGTGTGGGGAGTGCTCGCAGTGTCTCAGCCACACTGGGTTTGCCCCCACTCACAGTGTGTGTGCTTTCCAGGTTTACACTGCTCAGGCTCCAGATTGCTCTGCAGGGGGACTGTCTAAAGCGGGCCCTGGGTTGTGTGCACTTCCCAGGTCTAAGCCGCTCAGGTTCAGGTTCTCAGGTCCTTCACAAAGGTGCAGACTCGGTTGGGCCTGCGTTTTGTGTCTTTCCCAGGCCCAAGCAGTTCAGGTGACCAGGTGCTTGGCGAGTGCTCTCTCCCCAGGTGGGGCATTGAGTCTTATCACCTCCTCCGTCCCAGCTGCTTGGTTTCCTGGATGCACTGCGGGAGCGCTGTCTCAAGTGTGCCGTGTGTCTCCTCTGGGGAGCTCATCTCTGGCTGTGACCCTCCTGGTGGATGTCAACCATCCAGGATCCCAGGAAAACTTGGTTAGCAACTGGGAGCCTGCTCTCAGTTTGGCAGAGGATGCCGTCTGTGGGGCTGAGATTGCCCCTTTCCAGCTCTGGCTGCCGCCCGCCTGCCTCTCTGCCTCCAGCGGGGGGTGGGCCAGTCCACAGCCGGCTAGCTCTCCTCTGGTATTCGCTCAGTCCTGTGTTCTGTGAGCGGGCCAGCAGTGCCTTAGGTTAGAGCTTTTTGCTTGAAAGTTCTCTTTCTCTTTCTTTTCTGTTTTCTCTCTCTGGCTATCCCACAGTTTGGGTTGCTATCTCACATTAGCTCCCTCAGATTGTCCTCAGGACATTCAGGCCCAGTCCTTACCCTAAGCAATGCAGCCCTCGCCTCCCTGTTCAGCCCCTGCTTGCAGGTGGCGGATGCAAGCGTCTGGACTACTTCTCTGCTGGGAGTTGCCATTAGGCATGTAATCTGTGGGCTTTATTTATTTATTTTTCCTCCCAGTTATGTTGCCCTCTGAGATTCCAAAACTCCCCACAGGCCCGCCGGTGAGAGGGTTTCCTAGTGTTTGGAAACTTCTCCTCTTTCACGACTCCCTCCCTGTGATGGGTCTCCATCCCTAACTCTTTTGTCTCTCTTTTTGTCTTTTATATTTCATCCTACTTCTTTTGAAGACAATGGGCTGCCTTTCTGGGTGCCTGGTGTCCTCTGCTAGCGTTCAGAAGGTGTTTTGTAGAATTTTCTCAGCGTTCAAATGGTCTTTCAGTGAATTTGTGGGGGAAAAAGTGGTCTCCCCATCCTATTCCTCCACCATCTTAGGACCTCCCCCCTCAGTAGTCTTAAATAAAGTCTACCTTGTCTGTTTCATTTGGCTGAGTACGATTTGCTTTGGCAACAGAAGCCACAGTGGTGGGACAGTCCCTCGGAACCTGAAACCCACCAGGGATTATGGATTATGGAGAGATTTTTAATGTCATGGAAGCTACTAGTAGGGTCTTTCCTTTAATTTATGGTACTGATTGATTTCTTAAGTTGGCACAATCATTGCACTGTGGGAATGAATTATTCTACTCAGTCAGATATTCCTTTGAAACACTGTTGGATCTGATTTGCCAATACTTTATCAACGATTTCGTGTCTACATTTATAAGTCTGGTAAATCTATAGATCTCTTTTTGTGCTGCTGCTGCTGCTGCTGCTGCTGCTAAGTCACTTCAGTCGTGTCCGACTCTGTGTGACCCCACAGACAGAAGCCCACCAGGCTCCCCCGTCCCTGGGATTCTCCAGGCAAGAACACTGGAGTGGGTTGCCATTTCCTTCACTTTCACTTTTTGTGCTAGCTTTATCAAATTTGGGGAACATGGGGAAAAAAAGATGATAAGTAAAAAAAGCATTGCTTTCACATTTAGATTGCAGGATAAAAAAAGCTGTAAGATATCAAGTATTTTTAAGTTGTTACAGTAAAAAAAAAAAAGGAGAGGACTCTCTTAATGATGCAATCATCTGCTGAAGCTTCGTGCTTTCTAAATATTGTGCTGCTTCAAGAAATTTGCTAAGCTTGCTGTTGAATCATGTATACTGACATAATTTTTGAACTATCATCAATTTTCATGAATTATATAATTTAGCCTGAGCAATGTTTCAGAAGCCTTTGAAACAACTGAATTATTCAAAGAGTCTTAATATGAACAATAAAAAGTAAATGCATATCCTCATGAGCACCAGAGGAATTCAGTTTTTTCTGGGAGGTGAGTTTGAGTTCAGATAAAGCTCCCAGAGTTCACCCAAACTCATGTCCATCGAGTTGGTGATGTCATCCAGCCATCTCATTCTCTGTCGTCCCCTTCCCCTCCCTCCCCCAATCCCTCCCAGCATCAGAGTGTTTTCCAGTGAGTCAACTCTTCACATGAGGTGGGCCAAAGTATTGGAGTTTCAGCTTCAGCATCAGTCCTTCCAGTGAACACTCAGGACTGATCTCCTTTAGAGTGGACTGGTTGGATCTCCTTGCAGTCCAAGGGACTCTCAAGAGTCTTCTCCAACACCACAGTTCAAAAGCACAGGGAGGCCTGGCGTGCTGTGATTCATGGGGTCGCAAAGAGTCGGACACGACTGAGCAACTGAACTGAACTGAACTGAACTGAAAGCAGGTAAAGCAGAAAAGCATTTGTTTTCAGGCTTTTTACTCCGTTTGTAATTTGTTGCAAGCCTGTTCCTGATTAGCAGCTGGTCAAACTTCCACTCTAAAAAGGACCTTCATTTTCTTTATCTTAGGTTTTCTTTCTCAAGAGGGGCTTATGTGTTTTCTTCCCATAGTTTAGGAATGTGGCAACTGCACTGGACCTAACTGGGAAGTTTTCCTTCCATCTTTGCCTTTCCTCTGGGATTATGTAAATAACACAGGGATAATCTGTTGCTTAAAAGTTACTTGTCTTAAAAGTACTTAAAAACTAAATGAATTTAAGCATTTGAAAGAACTTGTTAAACTGTCTGGACTCAATACACTTGTAAGTGGCTAATTATTATATGTGCTTTTCCTTTTGTTTCTACTATTATTCTGTTTTTCAGTATTTTACAGTACTTTTAAGGAGACTTGTTGGTTTCTAAAAAATACTCTTTCTACATGACAGCTGGCATTCATCTCCCAAGGATCTACATCAAAAGAAAAGCTCCCCCCGCCCAGTCCAGACCCTGCCAAGAGCTGTGTCTGTCTCCTGGGGCATATTATTTTTTTAAATTGTGTTGAAGTATAGTTGATTTACAATGCCAGGTTTAATTTCTGCTGTACACTGAAGTGACTCAGTTATATACATATATATATGTGTGTGTGTATATATATATTCTTTTCCACTATGGTTTATCACAGAATGAGCATAGTTCCCTGAGCTATATAGTTGGAGTTGCTTGTTTGTCCATCCTATAGATAATAGTTTTCATCTGCTAATCCCAAATTCTCAGTCCTTCCTTTCCCCAACCTCATCCCCCTTGGCAATGTGACATGTTATTAAACTGAGCATCAGATTAAAACCTACATCAGAAATATACTCATGTTTTTTCTCCCTCATTAGCATTTCTACTTCTTTTTGAATTGGTTTTGGTGTGTGATATTTTACCAGATAATCGGGCATTTCAACTAGACCTTCCAAATTATGGGCACAATGTTGCACATAATGTTTCCTTGTACTTGTTAATTTTCTCTGTGTCTATGACAATATCTACTGTTCTCATTTGTATATTACACACATTTTGTCCTCTCTTTTAAGATTAGACTAGGCCTGGGCAGCATTGAGTCTTCTGAAACACTCAGAATAAAATTATTGATATCATCTACACATGCAGAGTACATCATGAGGAATGCTGGGCTGGAAGAAGCACAAGCTGGAATCAAGATTGCCGGGAGAAATATCAGTAACCTCAGATATGCAGATGACACCACCCTTATGGCACAAAGTGAAGAGGAACTGAAAAGTCTCTTGATGAAGGTGAAAGAGAAGAGTGAAAAGGATGGCTTGAAGCTCAACATTCAGAAAACAAAGATCATGGCATCTGGTCCTATCACTTCATGGGAAATAGATGGGGAAACAGTGGAAAAAGTGTCAGACTTTATTTTGGGGGGCTCCAAAACCACTGCAGATGCTGATTGCAGCCATGAAATTAAAAGATGCTTACTCCTTGGAAGGAAAGTTATGACCAACCTAGATAGCATATTAAAAAGCAGAGACATTACTTTGCCAACCAAGGTCTGTCTAGTCAAGGCTATGGTTTTTCCAGTGGTCATGTATGGATGTGAGAGTTGGACTGTGAAGAAAGCTGATTGTCGAAGAACTGATGCTTTTGCGCTGTGGTGTTGGAGAAGACTCTTGAGAGTCCCTTGGACTGCAAGGAGCTCCAACCAGTCCATTCTAAAGGAGATCAATCCTGGGTGTTCATTGGAAGGACTGATGCTAAAGCTGAAACTGCAATACTTTGGCCACCTCATGCGAAGAGTTGACTCATTGGAAAAGACCCTGATGCTGGGAGGGATTGGGGGCAGGAGGAGAAGGGGACGACAGAGGATGAGATGGCTGGATGGCATCACTGAATTGATGGACATGAGTTTGAGTGAACTCCGGGAGTTGGTGATGGACAGGGAGACCTGGCGTGCTGTGATTCACGGCGTCGCAAGGAGTCAGACACGACTGAGTGACTGAACTGATTGACTGACATAAAAGATATAAGATCATAAATGTCTTTAGTGCCAAAAGTTTTCTAACCTGGAAGCAGAAAAGGGCCTCGTTATAACATTTTCAATATTAACATTTCATCTCTGGTGGGTCATTATCAGGTTCCTTCAGGAAGATTCTTCACATGGAACCTAAGACTCCCTGATACCAAAGAACCAGGACTTTCTTCTTTTGCTGGGAAGAAAGCGGGGAATTACTCTTACTTCTTAATTTCCCTTCCTTCTCTCCCTTTTTTCTATCTTTCCTTCCTACTTTCCTTCCTTCCTTCTTTCTTTCCTTTCTCCTTGTTAACTGTTGCCGCTTTTTCTTAAGGAGGCTGTGCCAAGGGCTTCATGTCCCTCCAAGTAAAGCTTGCTTGTCTCTAACAAGAAGGAGTTACCCCACATCTATAAGTTCTTCATTCTAAATTGCCATCTCAAAATTAGGTTTAAAAATAATTCAGATTTGTGGGTGGAATTGTACCTGCTTGCTGGCTATATATGCATATGCTTCTCTTAAAAATTAGGGAAAAGTGAGTGAGTGTATCATTATTCCAAGTGAGATAAAAGGAACATGTGATTGAACATCACACAGGTCCTGGTGGTAACTTCTCCATCTGGCTGTTGCAGGGAGTCTATTGGCCATGGGCAAACCCCACTGGGGTCACTGCTGTCAAAAAGAGAACTGATATAAAGTCAAACTCTAAGACAGCCCCAGAGGTTGAAGAACCTACCTTCGAGCAAAGGACTGGGAACAGTGCCAGGGTGCCTGGCTTACAACCACGTATTCTCTCACAGTCTCTGGCTCAGACCAGATGTGGCTCGGCTGGATTGTCCAGCTCAGGGTCTCTGGCAAAGACACAGGCAAAGTGTCAGCTGGGGCCACAGTCATCTCAAGGTTCAACTGAGCCAGGATTCGGTGCCAAGTTCACTCAGTGATAATTGAGGGGATTGTGCCTTGTGTGCTCTAGGACTAGGAGTCTCGGTTCCTTTCTGACTACTGACCAGAGCCTGATGCTCAGTCTTGTAGCACACGAGCCGTTCCATCAGGCAGTTTGCAACATGGCAGGTGAAGGGCTTAGTTGCTCTGCGGCCTGTGTGATCTTCCCAGACCAGGGATCAAACGCATGTCTCCTGCATTGGCAGGTGGATTCTTTACTACTGAGCCACCAGGGAAACCCTTGTGAGAGTATTCTTATGGGAAGCTTCCCATTCGATGATGTATTTCAAACCAAAGATGTCTTGGGGAAATTTCTTAAAAGAAATTTATATCAATCAAGTATTGGAACATAAATAAAACTGACTTAAGTTTGTGGGACATTAATGATGCTTCAGGATACACTTAGTAATTCAACAAATAATAAAAATGAAGTGTACAGTTTAAAAAAAGAGAGAGAGAGAAACTGAATAGCACCTACACAATACTCATTTTTGCAACTGGCCATGTGGACGGAACTGGTGTTAATAACTTTTCTTTCCATCACTGATTCTGTTTTCCTTGCCCCCAACAAGCACTTCCATACTCCTGGTTCTTTACCTGTCAGAGCAACTCACATTATCCTTGAAGGTGGTTCTGCCTCATTTAGAACGCTGTAGTTCTGTACTTACTTTTACCATTGGGCATACAATGTTATGGAGAAGGAAATAGCAACCCACTCCAGTATTTTTGCCTGGGAAATCCCATGGACAGAGGATCCTGGTGGGGTACAGCCTATGGAGTCGCAAAGAGTAGGTCACAACCGAGCAACTGAACATGTAATGTTAAGGGGCATCACAAAAAGGCCCGGGTCCTTTCCCTGGTGTAATAGAAATTAACAATCTTCTCCCTTGAGCATCACAATCAATGACCCCAGCAGGACCATGGCTTACTTCTTGCCTGCTGCTTTAGTGATGTGATAAGCCTCAAGTGGCCAGGTGCAGCCTCAGCTTCTGAGACAGCAGAACCTTTGTCTGATGTCCCCTGTTAGAATCATTTCTCCCTCAGTAACCTAGATTTCTAAACCAGCAAAGCCCAATATTGCAGAAACAGGAACACAGTTTTTGCAAATGGGCCATTAGGAAAGTCCAGTCCCAGTTCTGGCCCTTGTTCCTGGGGCAGTATTTTCAAAAAGCCTGAGGACTTCCCTGGCAGTCCAGTGGTTAAGCTTCCATGCTCCCACTGCAAGAAGAACTAAGATCCCACAAGCCCTGTGGAGTAGTCAGAAAAAAAAAAAAAAATCTAGGTCCTCCCCTTTCCCTGATGCTCAGTCCTTTGGAGAAGGCCAGAAGAAACATTTACCATATACATGTTGGGCAGTGTGGCAGGGTCCTTCCTTGAAGGGACCCACCCTTCCCTTCCATCAAGGGGCTCGGTTCTATGAGCAGGCCCAATTCTAGGAATCGAATGAGGGGGCAAAGCTCCTTAGTGTGGTGACTCAAATCACATCCCTGTCCATTAGGAGCTTTTTCGTTCGTACAGATTAAAACTTTCTTAGGCTGCCCAACTACATCACTCCTAAGTACCAATTAACTTCTGCTAAAGCCCTCTCGGGTTATACTATCCTTTCACTATTTCAGTTCTGCTTCCCAAGGTGCTAACCACACCCACCTTACAAGTATTTCCTCTTAGCCTCCACAACCCCTGGACTCCATCAAGCCCCTGAATCCAGGGAACCCACTGCAAAGGTATCATCTCCCACATCGTCCCTGGTCTGCAAAAAACAACCAGAGACTTTTAAGGAGGTTGCACTCCTCTTACCACTGAAGCAGGGATTAACGCACTTCCAAAGGTCTCTATGAGCATGTGGTTTGCTTGATAGAAAGTGACACAAAGAGTGGGACTTCCCCGGTGGTCCAGTGGCTAAGACTCTGCGATTCCAATGCAGGGGGCCCAAGTTGGATCCCTGGTTAGGGAACTAGATCCCACATGCCGAAACTAAGAGTTTGCATACCACAATTAAAGATCCCTCATGCTGCAATGAAGATGGAAGGTTCTGTGTACCACAACTAAGCCCTGGGCAGCCAAATAAATAAGTAAATTTTTAAGGAAAGAGAAAAAGATAGAAAGTGATGCAAAAAAACTAAAGAGAAGGACTTACGGTGATGCTAACAGTCCTTTTAGGTCAGCTGGTAAAGAACCTGCCTGCAATGCAGGAGGATCCCAGTTCAATTCCTGGGTCAGGAAGATCCCCTGGAGAAGGGAAAGGCTACCTACTCCAGTATTCTTGGGCTTCCCCGGTGGCTACGCTGGTAAAGAATCTGCTTTCAATGTGGGAGACCTGGGTTTGATCCCTGGGTTGGGAAGATCCCCTGAAGGAGGGAATGGCAACCCACTCCAATATTCTGGCCTGGAGAATTCCATGCACTGTATAGTCCATGGGGTCCCAAAGGCTCAGATGCAACTAAACAACTTTCACTTTCACTCTTTCACACAACAGTCCTTCAGTGAAGCATCTGGTTTCTTCTATCTTACAACAGTAAATCACACCTTCCCACAGTGTCTCCTGCAGAGATTGCAGATCACACCTGAAAGATCCAGCTAGCTTGATCAGTTGCCACGTGCTTGCACATCATCACAAGTTATGTCCTGCTATGAGCTTTCCTAACAACGATGTATTCTGAGCAGACGCTCTGCATGTTCATTAGATATTTTTGTCTTGTGCTGCTGAACATCTGCACTGCGGTGCAGCTCCGTGTCCCTGGATGACTGGTGGGAAAGAGGCTTCCCCATTTCCAGTAGGCTTTGCCACATCTCATCAGCCCAAAGTATTTCCCCCAGTTTTATTGAGGCATGGTTGACGAATAAAAATTGTATGTATTTACGTGGTACTGTGTGATTTCTTCACACAACATGATGATTTAATATACTTACGTAGTGTGAAATGAACATCACAATCAAGTTAATTAATACATGGTCTCATGTTTGAGACCTGCTCTCTTAGCATATTTTAAGCAAACAATAAATATGAGACTCTACAGTCACTATGTTGTAAGTTACATCCCCAGAACCTATTCATCTTATAACTGAAATTTTGTACCTTTTGACCAGCATCTCCCCATTTATCCCACCCCTAGTTCCTGGCAAACACTATTCTACTCTCTGTTTCTCTGAGTCCTGTTTTTTAGATTCCACATATAAGTGAGATGATACAACATCTGTCTTTCTGTGTCTGGCTTACTTTACTTAGCATAATGTCCTCCAGGTTCAACCATGTTATCACAAATGGCAGGATTTCTTTCTTTTTTCTAGCTGAATAATACTCCACTATGTATATATACTATATTTTCTTTATCCATTCATCCATGAGAAGATCCCTGGAGGAGGGAATGGCTACCCCCTCCAGTGTTCTGGCATGGAGAATCCCATGGACTGCATAGGCCATGGGGTCCCACTGATGAACACTTGGCTTGTTTCTTTATCTTGGCCTTTGTGAATAGTGCTACTCTGAACATGAAAGGGCAAGTCTCTCTTCAAGATGCTGCTTTCATTTCCTTTGAATATATAGAAGTGGACTTGCTAGATCATATGGTAGCTCTACTTTTAATTTTTATGAGGAACCACCATACCATTTTCCATAGTGATTGCACCAGTTTACATTCTCACCAACAGTGTGGGCTTCCCTGGTGACTCAGATGGTAAAGAATATGTTTGCAATTCAGGAGACTGGGTTCAATCCTTGGGTCCGGAAGAGCCCCTGGAGGACGGTGTGGTGACCAACTCCAGAGTTCTTGCCTGGAGAATCCCATGGACAGAGGAGGCTGGTGGGCTACAGTCCAGAGGGTCGCAAAGAGTCATGACTGAAGCAACCTAGCAAGCACACATTCACAGAAGAAAAGGTGCTGAAGTAAAGAAAAAGTCGTGGAGGAGGGGACACTCTGTCACTTTCTGTTATAGGCTTTTAAAAAGTGCCAAGCTATGGACGAATGGCTGAAATGGTAAAGAATGTGCCTGCAATGTGGGAGACCCAGGTTCGATCGCTGGGTTGGGAAGATCCCCTGGAGAAGGGAAAGGCTACCCACCCCAGTATTCTGGCCTGGAGAACTCCATGGACGGAGGAGCCTGGTGGGCTACAGCCCACGGGATCTCAAAAAGTCAGATATGCCTGAGCAACTAACACTACCACTATGCTGTGTGATTATGACAAAATGTGTTGCATTTGTAATCTGAAAATTTTAAGAAACAGGAAAAGAAAAATATTAAAAGTAAATGAGAAAAAAGGAATTGGATAAAAATATAGGCACAGAAGAATGGAATGGGTGAACCTTGAAAATCTGTTGCTTTGGGAAATCTCCAAGCTTTCCGGAAAAGGGTAGATGCACCTACATCCTCGGCCGGCCCGGCCCTTCTTTCCTTTCCAGCCAGAGATGAGGCTTGACTCAGCTTGGTGCTGCCACCTAGAGGTCATCATCAGACATGACTCCAAATACAATCGGTAGAGACAGCCCCTTCTGCGGCAGTATGCAGTTTTCATTCTAACAAGGCTGACAGCGGAGCTTTGTGGGAACTTCCAGCGTGAAGACAAGATGGGAGAAAAGAGTGAGACAGAATGAGATAGACAACACATGTGTGTGCATCTGTTCAAAAGTATTAAGCATTTCAAAAGCATGGCAATAGATCGTTAAACCAAGTGGGGGCCCCTCTGACTGTAATGCCCTGTGTGACCACAGAGGTTGCACAAGGAAGGTGTCCTGTCCTGATTTGCACACTTGAGTCTGGATGTGTGCATGTTTTCGATGCTTTTCTATATCTCGCATATGCGTATGTGTGTACAAACACACGTAGCTGTGTGCAGGCATCATGCTGATGTTCAGCCGTCTGTGAATACACATTTGTTCAGGTAACTGTGTATGCCCATGATGGTTTACTTGTGTGTGAGAGAGAGAAAGCAGGTTTCTGTATTCCAGGACATGGGAGCCTCAGGTCTGTGACTTGAGCTATTGGGGAATGGTAAATGGGCTGGTTGGCTTCCTGGGTAACACTCACAACAGGTACATCTGGGCCTGCCCACTGAAAACTGCAGAACTCTCAGAAGATAATGACTCCATACAAACCCCCACATTAAGAGACTTGACCAAACTCTAGTACAACTTCTAGTAACCTAAGGCTGAGCCCAAGCCTCCCACTGAAAGGTTTGCCTGAGAAAACATAGCTCCTGGGAGAATTTACCATCTGTTGCAGCCAACACCCAACCATAGGTCTCTGCCCTCCCTTTCTTAGAGTGTTTGCCAGAAAGACCTTATGTGACAAGTCCCTCCTCTATGTCTTTGAGATGTTTGTGTTTCTCCTCCAACCCAGTAGCTTCTACAAGGACCTGGATGAAAGCCATCCCTTTGAAACACAATCACTAGGGAGGCCAATCCCATCTCCCAGACTCTGGGAGGGCAGAATCTCAGCCTCCACGACTGCCAGCCTCCAGCCCCTGGCCTCATCACATTGACTTGACCCAAACCTCAGGCTCTGTTTACCTTTAACACCACACCGCCACCGTCTTCACTGTCCAGGGCACCCAGCCACAGGACAGAGGATGCTCTCTGGCTTTGGGAACAGAGCTCACCAAAGGTTCCAGGGACCAGGGACTTGGGGCCCCTGGAGAGCCCCACACCCTGCCCCCACCCTTCAGTGGGGAACTCTGAGGCCCAGGGTCCAGACGCTTCCCAGACTTCCTTGGGGGAATCAAGTTCTGTCCAGTTGTCCACGTGGTAATTTACTTCATAATGTACATTTTATTTCTCTCTCATTTCCTGAGTAAACCCTTCACAGGATCCCTGCCCCAGGGTCTGCTTCTGAGGACTCCAAACTCAGGCTGCCCTCCAAGGCTTGTACCCCCAGGGACTGCTCTAGAAGTGTTTTTGAACTTCTCTCTGCTCAGTCAGCTGAGCAGGGCCCAGGCAGCCTGGTAATGGGTCATGTGTTTATCTGTTTCGTGTAGGCCGAGCTGCGTTCAGATGCCAAGGAGGGGGGCCGCTGGTTCTTATTTCTCACCCTCCATCTCCCAGCTGAGTGTTTACCTTTTTTCCTCTTTCTTTGCTTGTTTGCTTTTTAATGATTTCTGGGGAGCAAGACCATGTGGAAGATAAAATGACTGCAAAGCATTTATCAAGCACCTACCCTGGGCCAGGCCCTGCTACTGACCACTACATTTAGGGAGCCATTGACCACCCTCTGTCCACCAAGCTGCCTGAGGAGATTTGTTTTCTGTTATTACATATGAGGACCCCAGTATTCAGAGCAGCCTTAAGGAACCTGCCCCGGGGCTCACAGATGTTTGTTGGCTGAGTCAGGCATCCCAAGGGAGAATCCTGAGACCCAAGTCCCAGCTCTGCCTGCCAAAGTGAGTTGGGTTAGCAAAGATAAGGGGGTCACCAAGAGGTCATCACTTCACTTGATTCCTTGTGCCTCAGTTTCCCCATCTGTTAATTAAGGGAATGCAGGGTTTTTCTAAGGTCCCTCCAGCCTTTGCTTTCATGCTCTTCTTTAGGGATGGAGCACATGGTCTGCTGACCTCAGGCCACAGTCCAAGACTCCCTGCATGCCTGGATGCCTGTAAACAATTTACCCAGGTTAATTTTCCTTGTTGACATTATCTGGCTCTCACTCAGATCAAATACTCGAGAACTTGCCTCCTCCTTCACTCAGCTTTTAAAAGATCACTGGCATTCCATTATCAGAAAGAATTTAAGGATCAGCCAACATGAAAATCGCTGTGTGAACTTCCTCCTCTGGACTCAGATACAAACATTTTAGAAGTCTCGCCCCATGCCCACACTAATTCCTGAGGAAACCACTGTTTACATTTCTTCAGAGCAATGTAACCTGTGGTTAAGGGCAAGGACTTCAGAGTTAGACCCTCAGAATTCAGATCCCAGCTCCACCATTTACGACTGCGTGGACCTCTCCGTGCCACCATTTCCAGATCTGTAAAATGGGGTCATTAAAGGAAATGACTTTGAAGGAGCATTGTGACTGACTTGATATATGTAAAGCTCTCTGTGCTGTTTCCCAAATGGAGTCTGCCTGGGTTTCTAGTCCCTTAAATCCAAGGACACAGAGGCTCTCCACAGTGACTGGCCTTTCCTGCGGTGGACTCCTGTGCGGAGGCTGAGGAGTGGGTCTTACCCTGGGCAACAGAGTAAATAGGAAATAGAATGGAAGGGAAAGCAGAACCTAGGGACTATCTCTTAAGGATCATAGGTTAAGATCTGTGACTGAAAAATGTTGCTTGCTTATCAGCAAACAAAGAATGTTGCATCTGTCAACCACTATAGCCACTCAAACGGTGAGCCCTGAGGGGACTCAGGATGAGAAAGCACAGGATACCAGCCCTAGATATCACAGTGAAATGAAGTCACTCAGTCGTGTCCGGCTCTTTGGGACCCCATGGACTATAGCCCACCAGACTCCTCCGTCCATGGGATTCTCCAGGCAAGAATACTGGAGTGGGTTGCCATTTCCTTCTCCAGGGGATCTTCCTGATCCAAAGATCGAACCCAGGTCTCCCACATTGCAGGCAGATGCTTTAACCTCTGAGCCACCAGGGAAGCCCAAGATATCAGCGGTACATATCAAAAGAATGATTTCAGTGAGCCCAGACTCTGGTATCTTCCCATATAGAGAAAAGCGAAATTCCTTAACTAGATACCTGGTTTTCTTTAATTAATGGTAATTTTTTGATGTTCCAGCTACCTAGTCTTTGTTAGAAAACCCCTCTATAGCCAGGACCCGCCACCCCACCCCTCCGCACTTACTTCTGAGGAGCAGTTCCTCAGAGGGATCTGAGAGTCTGTCTCCTGGGGTTGAAGTTCTCAAAAAATCCACCTAATATAGCACAACTCTCAACTCTTAGGTTGTTTCCCCCCACCCCTACCTGTGGCTACTCTTCATTGCAGTTTCTCATGGCAAAGGCTTCTCTTTTTGTAGAGCATGGGATTAGTTGCTCCAGAGCATGTGAGATCTTTCCAGCTCAGGGATCAACCAGACTGGGATCTTCCTAGACTTTGCACTGCATGGCGGCTTTTTAACCACTGGGCCACCAGGGAAGCCCTTATGATTCTTATTATAATTTCAAGGCCGCCTTCAGCAATAACCATCAGGAAACACTGAGAAAATAAAGGTTTAATACTTACAAGACCTGGAAATTACACAGTATGGTGGGGCCAGAGAGCAAGGTCCTGGGGAGAGAGAGAGAGAACAGGAGGACCTGGGTTTCTACTTTAACTGGGGTCAGAGGTGGGGGATTATGGTTCTGAGTGCTCATTCTTGTCAGCTACAGATTGGCCCTTGCCATCCACCTCTACTAGGATTGTTTAATCAGTTGCTGCTGTAGCTGCTGACTTTCAATGCTCTCTGAAAGGAGTTCAGGGCAGAGGACAGAAATGAGGCACTCTGAGCTCTGGGAAAACTGGCAGAACAGGTCTTCAGATAAATATTTTCAGGAGCCAATTTATGAGCCTGATTCTTGTACCTCCTCATGGAGATGTCTTTGTGACATGTATTCTCCTCATGACTAGCAGTACTGTACTGTTCTTAGTCCCTCAGTGGTGTCCGACGCTCTGTGACCCCATGGGCTGTAGCTCACCAGGCTCCTCTGTCCACAGGGATTCTCCAGGCAAGAATACTGGAGTGAGTTGCCATCTCCTAGTCCAAGGGATCTTCCCAACCCAGGAATCTAACCAGGGTCTCCTGCATTGCAGGCACATTCTTTATCAGCTGAGCTACCATGAGTAGCAGCAACCTTCTGTAAAAAATGTGTGCTTGATTGCCTGTATTCCCCCCTTTCCAAAATCACATATATACTGACCTTCCCTTACCTCTTTGGAGCAGTCTCTCAGAGCTATCTGAGATGCTATCTCCTGGGCTATAGTCCTCATTTTGCCCCAAATAAAACTTAATTCACAACTCTCATATTGTGCCTTTTTTTTTTTAAGTTGGCACTGTTTATTGGTGAATTTAAAACATAAGCACAGAAATTTAAAGTGTGAGAACAAGTGACCCAAATAGTCAGTGAATGAAATCAACCAAGATCTCTAAAACTGAGGAGACTCAGTGGAGGGGTAGGGGCATGGGGTCGGGGGTGGCATGGCTCTTTTCTTAGTCCTGTGGCTGCACAATGTTATTCTTTGTGATCTCCATCTTTCAAGTGGATGCCTCTGTAATGAAAGCTTAAATCAGGCCCTTGCATTGCAAAGAAGAAAAAAGCAGTCTTCAGGGCTTGCCCTCTACACTCCTTAGTATTCTGCTCATATCTGTATTCCAATATTTTTAAAATATTTATTTAATTTTATTTGGCTATGCCGGGTCTTGTTGCAGCATGCAGAATCTTTGTTGCATTATGCAGGATCTTTCATTGCAGTGCACAGACTCTCAGTTACACAGGCATGGTTGCTCCTTGGCATGTGGGGTCTTAGTTCCCTGACGAGGATTAAACTCACATCCCCAGCACTGCAAGGGAGAGTTTTGACCACCAGACATCAAGGAATTCCCTCTGTCCTCTGTTATTATTACCCTGTAGCCTGGGAGCCCTCTGAGCATAAGGACAACTCATCTCTGTCTCCTCCACGGTGCCAAACACCCAGTACATACTAGGTGCTTGGTAAATGCAAGTCCACCGGAAAGAGATTAGGAATGGGGGAGATCCAGGCCTGCCTTCTGTCCACTGCCTGGAGCAAGTCACCCTCCAGCTTGTAATCCAGGGAAGCCAGCAGCACAGGAGTGGGAGAAGAGGCTGGGTTATCCCTCATGTGGCCTAATTCACACAGGATCACCATGAAACTCACCCCCTTGTCCTAAGGACAGGCTCAAGCCTTCTCTTATTACTTATAAGCTCCCCAGATGAGATGCCTCCTGGCTTGGCCAGAGGGAGGAGGCCAGGCCCTTTGGCCTTGATACAAAGCATCCTGCTTGACACATGAGTCCATCCACCACCACTCTCCCCCGACCTCAAAAAAAGGCTCCTCTCCCCCAGATGATTCCCCAAGATTCTGAACCTGCAATTTTAATAAAATCAGTTTTATTGTCACAGCTCTTGGTGGCTTGCTCTGTCTGTGCTAGGCACAATGGAAAACAGTGAAGACTAGGCAATAATTTGCATTGGCACAATGAATCTTTGCATACTCCAGGTCCTAAGAAATCTTGCACAAAAAGAAAATTAAATCAGCATCATCCACTTGACAATGGGACAATTCTTTACATCATACCTATTAATATGTCCCAGTGTTTCTTGAAACATAGTTAGGAAACCTAGGCCTGAAAGAAAAGAATAAGCATTTATTACATGCCTGAAAGAGGGCTATGCGCTATGCCTGGTCCTGGACGTGCATTTTCTCAGACAGTCCTGAGACTGGTGTTGGTTCCCCTGAGGTAAATGAGAATGAGTCTCTGATAAGCAAGGTGATCTTCCCAGGGACTAGAGCCAGCTGGAGAGTCACTTACGGCTGCAGAGCCTCTTGTTGCCTCTTGGATTTCCTCTGGACCTACTGCGTGCATTCATGCGTGCATGCTCTCACTTCAGTCATGTCTGACTCTTTGTGACCCCAGGGACTGTAGTCTGCCAGGCTCCTCTGTCCATGGGATTCTTCAAGCAAGAATACTGGAGTGGGTTGCCATTCCCTTCTCCAGGGGATCTTTCTGACCCAGGGATCAAACCTAGGTCTCCTGAAGCTCCTGCATTGCAGGCAGATTCTTTACCGCTTGAGCCACGGGGGAAGCTGGGACTTACTACACCTCCTGCTAGCTCCCATTTACCACAGAGACAATGATTCCTGGAGGGAGAAGGCAGAGAGCCTCTTCCAGCCTCTCCGGACTCTCACTGACAGTTTGGATTTGCAAAGCTGACCATGTGTACTGTTCACTTCCAGATTAAACAGAAATTCACTCAATTGGAACTTAGCTTCCACAGCTATAAAATGGAGCTATGAATGAAGAGCAGGAAATACATGGTTCAGTTCAGTTCAGTCGCTCAGTCGTGTCCGACTCTTTGCGACCCCATGAATCACAGCACGCCAGGCCTCCCTGTCCATCACCAACTCCCGGAGTTCACTCAAACTCATGTCCATCGAGTCGGTGATGCCATCCAGCCATCTCATTTTCTGTCGTCCCCGTCTCTTCCCACCCCCAATTCTTCCTAGCATCACTCTTTTCCAGTGAGTCAACTCGACGCATGAGGTTAGAAAGGTGTAATTAAACGGTCTCTGGGTCCCCTCCTTAGCACATACATGCTGGATTTCTAAGGTCTAAGTCCTTTGCTGTAATTCAGACACACTGCCACCAGGGGGTGAGCTGGACTAGGATAACAGCCAGGGAGAGCAGGTCGCCCGAGCCCCAGGACAGAGCACTGGAAGCTGCTTTTATAGGTTTCTCCCTCAGGTGGTACTTGAATATCACAGAAAATATGAAGACAGATCTGAGTCACTTTGAGTAAATGAAGTCCTGCCAGAATGGAAGGATGAAGAGTTTTTCCATTCTATGCACTAATGCTACTTAAGACCTGGTCCCTGTACCCCCTAGAAACTTAAGAATCACCATGTCTACCATCTAATGGGCTTCCCTCGTAGCTCGGTCAGTAAAGAATCTGCCTGCAATGCAGGAGACATGGGTTCAATCCCTGGATCAGGAAGATCCCCTGGAGAAGGTAATGGCAATCCACTTAAGTATTCTTGCCTGGAGAATCCCATGGACAAAGGAGCCTGGCAGGCTACAGTCCATGGGGTTGCAAGAGTTGGACACAACTTAGCGACTATACCACCACCACCATCTGATGACCTCAGAAACACAAGGAACAAGGAATGCTGTTGGAAACAGCACCAGTGAAATAAAGATCTCATTTAAGTTTTAAAAGCTGTGCATGTTTTATTTTGCCAAGATTGCAGCTTCTTTCTCTCCAAAATATTCAATGTTTAATTAAAAAGGGCTTCTCTTAATGTCCGGAGATAAAATCTTTAACTGAAGCAAAGACATAAAATGTCTTTGTTCATTTGTTCATTTTGTTCAAATTGAAATTGCTCATTTAACTTAAAATCACCTTCCCCACATTCTGTTACTCGGAGGTTCTTCCTGAGCATCTGAGTTCTCTCAGAGGGCATCTTGCCAGCTCTCACAAGCAGTTACAGAAACAAAACAATTGTAATGTGAAGTTGAATTTCTGCAGTATCCTTTCAATCCACCTTCCATACTGTGAAGGTGGAAAATCGCTCAGCTCTGATGAGCAATGAAGCTGTTGGGTGTATGCTTTTTGAAGGTTACCTAAATGGCACACTTCATATTGTAAGTCTCATTCTGCAGACTGTCATTTCCACCCACTATGATATATTGTGAGATCTTTCCATGCTGGTGTATGTAGATGTGGTTTGGCCCTTTCCACTGTCATAAATTACCCGCCTTGTCCATTCTCCTCCTAACAGATCTGTGCATTGTCTTGCTGTTACAAACAATGCTGCAATGAATATCTTTGCATGAGGTTCCTTGTATGCATGTTTCAGAGTCTTTCTAAGCTATGCAGAAATTGAAGTACTAGGTTGTAAAATTTAATTTCAACCTTGCTAAATTCTTCCTTGCTATTCTGGACTTATGATTCACAGAGTGTATGCAACTTCTCATTTCTCTCCTCACCTATACTTGCATTTTAATGTTTGCCAACTCTATGAATTTATTGTTTTAATTTGCATAATGGTCTCTCTAATTATTGGAGGTACTGAGCATCTTTTCAACTTGGCTATGTGGTTGCTTCTGTCATTATCAGCCCTTTGTGTTCCAGCCAGACTCTAAGCTCCTGGAGGGAGGGTTGGATCTCACATCCGAAACCCTCAGAAGGCACAGTCCCATCCAAGGATAGATTCTGTTTTTATGAACCTTTCCCCCTTGACCTTTGTGCCCCACCTTGGAGTCCTACCCTCCAAGATTAACAAATAAGCAGCTCCTCAAATAAGCATGATAGGTTTGTGCTCACACAATACCTTCAGTCTGGAATGCTGTATCTCCTCCAGGCCATCTGAACCTACCTACTCATGTCCCAAGGTTCACCTCAAGATCTTCCTCTTCTACGAGGCCACCTATGAGCCCCCAGACCTCTCTCCTACCCCAGATTCACCTCTGTGCTTCCATTGGCCCCATATGACCTTCTCACTGCATGTGTAAAACTTATGAGTGTCTTTGATTGATTCATCTCTCCACCAGGCTCTGGACTCCTTGAGGACAGGCACATGTCTTATTCATCTCTGAACTTCTGGTTTATTGTTCAGTACTGGACAGAGGGTAGATGCATAGTATGTGTTTGTCAGATGGGTGGACGAGCCTCAAGGCCAGCTCCTTCCACATCCATTCTCTGCAGACTGTGATGTCCTTAAGGACAGAACTGTATTAACTCATACCATTGTGCCCTACGGTGGCTAACAGAGCCAAGTGATTATGGCCCTCAGTACCGATGATTGCCTGGTGGATCAGAAAACAACTTTGGACAGAATTTCCTGAACTTTCCACCCCAGCTTCCTGCTGGGGGATTTCCTTGGTCTCTCCAAGCCTCAGTTTCCTCATCTTTATAAAGAGGATGGTAAGAACATTGAGGATGGCAGAAGGATGAAACAAGGCTGTGTGTGTAAAGCATCTGGCACACAACCATAAACATCTGGCATATTATAATTTTTACATCAGAACAGGGTGTGGTCTACTTTAGCTACAATTCTCCAGATGGCTCATTTTTTTTCAGTTGCCATATGTGATGAGCAGATAGTTCAGTTCAGTTCAGTCGCTCAGTCCTGTCTGACTCTTTGCAACTCTATGGACTGCAACACGCCAGGCTTCTCTGTCCATCACCAATTCCCGGAGCTTGCTCAAACTCATGGCCACCAAATCGGTGATGCCATCCAACCATCTCATCCTCTGTCATCCCCTTCTCTTCCTGCCTTCAATCCTTCCCAACACCAGGGTCTTTTCCAATGAGTCAGTTCTTCACATCAGGTGGCCAAAGTCATAGCTCAGTCGGTAAAGAATCTGCCTACAATACAGGAGGCACGGGTTCAGTTCCTAGGTTGGGAAGATCCCCTGGATAAAGAAATGGCACCCACTCTAGTATTTTTGCCTGGAGAATCCCATGGACGAAGGAGCCTAGGAGGCCACAGTCCATGGGTTCGCAAGAGTCGGACATGACTTAGCAACTAAACCACCACCAGACTTAATTGATAAAACAGTGGCAGGCTTTGAGAAGACAGAGCAGATAGTAGCTACTCAATAACAACTATTGAATCCAGATGTTCAAGCTGGATTTAGAAAAAGCAGAGGAACCAGAGATCAAGTTGCCAACATCTGTTGGATCATCAAAAAAGCAAGAGAGTTCCAGAAAAACATCTACTTCTGCTTTATTGACTATGCCAAAGCCTTTGACTATGTGGATCATAACAAACTGGAAAATTTTTCAAGAGATGGGAATCCCAGACCACCTGACCTGCCTCCTGAGAAATCTGTATGCAGGTCAAGAAGCAACAGTTAGAACTGGACATGGAACAGCAGATTGGTTTCAAATCGGGAAAGGAGTATGTCAAGGTTGTATATTGTCCCCCTGCTTATTTAATTTATATGCAGAGTACATCATGAGAAATGCTGGGCTGGATGAAGTGCAAGCTAGAATCAAGATTGCCAGGAAAAATATCAATAACCTCAGATATGCAGATGACACCACCTTTATGGCAGAAAGTGAAGAAGAATTAAAAAGCCTCATGATGAAAGTGAAAGAGGAGAGTGAAAAAGTTGGCTTAAAGCTCAACATTCAGAAAACTAAGATCATGGCATCTGGTCCCATCACTTCATGGCAAATAGATGGGGAAACAATGGAAACAGTGACAGGCTTTATTTTGGGGGGCTCCAAAGTCACTGCAGATGGTAACTGCAGCCTTCAAATTAAAAGACACTGGCTCCTTGGAAGTAAAGTTATGACCAACCTAGACAGCATATTAAAAAGCAGAGACATTACTTTGTGAACAAAGGTCCATCTGGCCAAAGCTATGATTTTTCCAGTGGTCATGTATGGATGTGAGAGTTGGACTATAAAGAAAGCTGAGCACCTAGGAATTGATGCTTTTGAACTCTGGTGTTGGAGAAGACTTTTGAGAGTCCCTTGGACTACAAGAAGATCCAACCAGTCTATCCTAAAGGAAATCAGTCCTGAACATTCATTGGAGGGACTGATGTTGAAGCTGAAACTCCAATACTTTGGCCACCTGATGTGAAGAACTGACTCCTTGGAAAAAACCCTGATGCTGGGAAAGACTGAAGGCAGGAGGAGAAGGGGACGATAGAAGATGAGATGGTTGGATGGCATCACCCACTCGATGGACATGAGTTTGAGCAAGCTCCGGACGTTGGTGAAGGAGAGTGAAGCCTGGTGTGCTGCAGTCCATGGGGTCACAAAGAGTCGGACATAAGTGAGTGACTGGACTTCTCTGAACTGAAAGATGAAATCTAGTTTTTCTCATACAAGAACAGTGTCTTGCAGAAATTAGGTACCAGTGAACTCCGGGAGTTGGTTATGGACAGGGAGGCTTGGTGTGCTGTGATTCTTGGGGTTGCAAAGAGTCGGACACGACTGAGTGACTGAACTGAACTGAACTGAATATTAAGAAGCTGAGCTGAACTCAATGTCTTACACAGTCAGGTTCCCAGTAAATATTAAATCAAGCCAAATTCACCTCCCTGTACTACATCCAATGCTACCTTAAAGATGTCACTCCTTTTTGTGGATGAAGGGGCCCGCCCCCTTTTTCTTCCAAAAATCTACTTTTGATTTTTCCAGAGGATGATGGTCACTGTGGTAGACAGTTATTGTGGTGAGTCCCCAGTGAACTATTTCTGCTGATAGGAATGCTCTTGTTTAGCCACCTCCCACTAGAAATCTGACTTAACCATATTTGTCTTTGACCACAGGGACATTAACAAGCCAGTGTTAAGACGTGATAAGTTCTAACACATCGAGTCTTGTCTCCTTGAGACACTCCTTCTTGGAACACAGTAACCATTCCAGGAAGAAGCCCAAGCTGGCTACAAGGAGAGGCGGAGCTCCAACAAAGAAAAAGTGATACCCAACCGGCCTCCACCTGAGGCATCGGGTATGTGAGAGAAGCAGCCATTTTCACAGCAGATGCCCCATGGAGCAGAAATGAGCCATACCTTCTAATCCTGCTCAAACTACACAATCTAAGTAAATAAATGATTGTGGTCATTTTAAGCTCCTAGGTTTGGGGTTGGTTTAGTGTAAGTCAGTGATCAGGGTGTTGGGGAGTGCTATGTCTTGGAGGCCCACCAGGTTATAAGCTTCGGGATCAGATGGCAAGCATGACTGTCTAACCTGGAACCCCTTCTCTGGGGATTTTTCCTTGGTGGGCCAATTCTGAGGTCCCTCCTCTCTTGTTACCAGGGGCCCTTATTGGTTCAAGATAAGTTTGACTTAAACAGTGAGAAGATGCCCAGGTGCACATTATAAGAAGTCCAGAGGGAGTGGGCGGTGGGTGTTGGGGGCGAAACTTCTGGCCAGGAGGGTGGAGTTCGGTGAGATCACGGGGGACCAGATTGTGCTGCAGTGTCTGCAGTTCCTTTAGTCATAGAGTATCTGCCAAGAGCTCTCTGCTCTGCACGTTTCTCTCACCACAGGAGGAGCAAGGAAGGCTCCCAAGCTTTCCAAATAGAGAAAATAATTTCCCAGAATGCTCCACACACCCACACCTTTTCTTGCATCTCATTGGCCCAAGTTGAATCACATGCCCCTTTCTGAACCAATTACTTGTGTGTAGAAGGAACGGTTAGGATTCCTGAAAACCGATCAAAATCACCCCTGGATTGGAAGAGGCGTGGTCAGTTCCTCTGAAGTCCATTGGATCTTGGGGATGGAACAGATGTCTGGAAATAATTGGGGTTGTGCTGGGGAGGCCGTGCAGTAAGATCCAGCAGGGGTGCCCTATAGGAGTCCTTCGGGCTTCTGTCCTTTCTCAGGTTTCTCCAGCACTGCACATTGCCCTGTCCCCCAACCTGAAGATAGGAGCCAAGCTGAGAAAAAGGTCCGGGTGTGTGCCTTTCTTTATTAGCACTTTCTCTGAGCGGAGGGCACCTCTGCTGGGTTGTATCTACTTTGAGTTCTTGTTTTTGCTCTTTTCTTTCTCATCCAGTGCTTTCTGCAAGTTCATGTTCATCGCATTTTTCTGGTGCCACCTTCCTGCAGAAAGGAGAGAAGGAGCCAGCACAAATCACCAAGAAGACCTCTGGAGTGTGCAGGTCCCAGTGGCAACCCATATGTCTTCCGGGCCCACCCCAGGGCTCTAGCCGCTGCTGTGGTTTCTCTCAGGACCTTAGGCCAACACACCCTACCCAGGGAGTTCCCTCATCCCCCACCCCCAGCTTCCCACCTACCCAGATCATCCGTCTTCCTGCCATGCCAGTGCTCTAAGTCCCTCACCGATTTCTCAATCACCTCGGGGGTGTAGGAAGCCTTCATGAGGCTCTTCGTCTCCTGTGGGGCCCCTATGGAACCCCATGAAGAAAAGAAGCCCCAAATCAACAGACGTCAAGTACTCCAGGGTTCATATCTGGGTGTCAGTTTCCCATGTGGATCATGGGTTGTGGAAGGGCAGGGGATAGGAAGAGTTAGGCAGAGAAAGGCTGGCCTGGACTCAAATCCAAGGTGCATCATTTATGGACAGTATGGCTTCAGATAAGATTTTAACCTCTTAGAGCTTTGACCTCTTGATCTGTTCAAAAGAATACAATGTTCTCCCAATATTGGGAAGATTACATTCCTTGGAGCAGCTGGCATGTGGCAGTTGGTACCTATATTTTCATTTAGGTCTGTGTGTTAAGTTAAAACACACACAAGGAAATAGTTACCATGATCAAAAGTCAGAAAAATCATCAAAGGACCAAATTCCAAAAGACACAAGGCTTTGAATGATCAGTTACAGAATATAAAATTATTGTCCTTCAATGTGTGAAGTTGTGAAAAAGAGAACAAAAACATAAGCAAAGAATAAAAAACTACCCATAAAGAACAGACAGGTTAGTAAAAGAAGCAAATGGAATTTCAGAAATGAAATGTAATAGTTGAAAGGTAATGGGTTCAATCCCTAGGTCAGGAAGAGCCCCTGAAGGAGGGCATGGCAACCGACTCCAGTATTTTTGCCTGAAGAATCCCATAGACAGAGAAGCCTAGTGGGCTACAATTCATAGAGTCGCAAAGAGTCGAACACGACTGAAGTGACTGAGCATGCACACACAATGGATGGAAAATAAAATAAAGGTGATGGATGGTAAGAGGCCTGGGATTTGCTTCAGAATTATCTGGGGTGGGAATAAATGGGTGGGTGAGGAAAATGATGAAACAAGATTAGTTGTGTATTGATAATTATTGAAGCTGGATGGTAAGTGCAATATCTGCTTATTAAATTCTTCTCTCTATTTTCTTTAAGTTTGAAAATTGACATCATAACTTTTAAAAACAAATTCAACGGACAGGATTAGATACAGATGAGAAAAAATGGTGAACCAGTAGATAATATCTAAAGAAATTAAGTAGAACGCAGCATAGAGGGGGGAAATAAAGATGTGGAAAACAAAAAACTGTTAAATAAGATTAAATGAGAAGGCCTGACATATGTCTAATTGCAGTTCTAAAAGAGAGAGTGGAGAAAACAGGGAGAGACAATATTTGGAAAGATAGTGGCTGGAAATTTTTCAGAATTGATGAAATACATGAATCCTTAGATTCAAGAATCACAATTCCCCAGTCAGTTTAAGCAAAAAGAATTCCTTACCTAGGTACAATCAAGTAAAATTTAGAATACCAGAGACAAAGAAATCTTAGAAATAGCCACAGAGAAGAGACAGATTACTTATAGAGAATAATAATGAGTTTAATCAACCATCCAAGTGAGATGGAGATAAATTAGCATCATCAAAGTGCTGACAAAAAGAAATCAACAATCCCGAACTGTTTACAATAACTCCTCCAAGAATAGGATGAAATAAAAATCTTTCTGAGCTTAAAATTTACCAACAACAGGGATTTCCTGGGCAGTCCAGTGGTTAAGACTCCATGCTCCCAATGCAAGGGACACAGGTTTGATCCCTGCTTGGGGAACTGAGTTCCCATCGATCACATAGCTTAGAAGAAAAAAAAAATACCAACAACAGAATCTCACCCCAGATATCTTCTCCACCCCCTAAATATCTTCTAAACAACATAATTCAGAAAGAAAAAATAATCCCGGAAGGAAAATCTGAGGTAAAAGAAGGGATGGTAGGCAAAGATATTGGAAACCTTGAATAAATTTAAATACACATCAATTATAACAACAGTACCAATGTTAAACATATGGAGCAAAATAATGACTGTGACAGGTAAGTATTTTTGAAGATTTAGCAGGTGCTAAGCACAGACAGTTTCATTCAAACTTTATAGAATTTCCTCACTGAATTTTCCCAACAACCCTAAGATGTGTGGTTATTACCCCCGTTTTGCTGTTGAAGTCACTGAAGCACAGAAAGGTTAATCACTTGTCTAAAGTCACGCAGCTGGTAAGTGAAAAATGGAGGACTCAAACTCGGACTCTGTGGCTCCAGAATCCACAGCTTAAACTACTTTGCTTATGTAGAGTAAAAAACCTCTAAAATAATCACACATTGGCTGATATTGGAGGAGTGGCAAGAATAAAGGTGAAGCATTCAAACCCCTTTATATTGTTCAGAAAAGCTGAAATACCTTGATTAACTTTAAAATTTGCTAACTATGCATGTGAAAATGTCAAAGATAGGAAATTCCCTGAAGGTCCAGTGGTTAGGACTGAGCTTCCATGGTAGGGGAACTAAGATCCTGCAGGTCACACAGTTTGGCCAGAAAGAAAAAAAGTCAAGGATAACCACTGAGAGAATAGGAAGCGTAAAGACAAAAATTAGATTGGGGGAAGAAAGAAAGCTCACTCAAATCCAGAACAAGGGAAGGAGAAAAAAAAGCAGCATAGAAAAATTAGGTCAAACAAAAAGTACAAAATAAGATCATAAAAATAAATACAAGTCTATCAGTAATTAAAATAAATATAAGTGGGGTAGACCAGCTGTTTAAAAAACAGATGATCAGGCTATAGATGTTTTAAGATATATATTATTTAAAGCACATTTAAAGCAAAAGGGCACAAAGAGAAGATAAACATAGAAATACAGAAAAGGATTAATAATCACAAAATCACAAAGCAATCTAGTCACACTACATTAATATCGGATAAAGTAGACTGTAAAGCAAAAGCACTGTAAGACATAAAAGTAACTGCAGTTCTTTCCAGTGACATAATAATTCTAAACTAGCTGCGCTGGAATAATCACAAAATTGGTAAAGCAACACTGACATAACTACAAAGAGCAATTGACAAGGCTGCGATCACAGGGAAAGACTTGAGGGTACGTCTTTCAGTAATTAATAGATTAAGCAAAAAATATTAACAAGGAATTCGAAGATTTCTATGGAAATAATTAGCAAGCCTGCTTTATTGAACAAATTCAGAACCCTGAACTCAAATTATTTTCACATATATATTGATTATCTATAAAAATTGACCATCTGCTGGGTTATAAAGCTTCACATTTGAAAGAGCTGCAATCATTACAGGTTGTGTTTTCTAACCATGATGCTATTGAGAAAGAAATCCACTTTTTTAAAAAGTGATTTTTATGGTGTTCTTTATTTATCGATTTAAATGCTTCCAGAACACAATGTTAAGTCAGAGACTTGGACTGAAGCCCTAAGGCTAGTAGAGATCAGATAACAGACTGAGCTGTGAAATGACTCCTGGGGTCACTTGGGGAGCTTGACACATTGCCCGAAAGTTTGGGGTGCACCAAGGCTTGGAACAAGAGGCATTGGCCCCAGACAAGAATGCGCCAGGCATAATCCCTCAAGTGCAAGGATGTACATGCATGTGTTTCCATGAACCAGAGGTGAGCTGGTGGAGAGAGGAACACCCTGGAGCCATTTTCAATCCTGCCTCTGATCTGGTCCTCCTCACTGGTCCCCCTGCTTCTAGTCCTGCCCCTTTGGGTTCTGTCCTGTAACATTACAGCCAGATGGATCCTTGGAAACAGAAGTCGCTCCTTAGTACAAAATCCTACAGTGGTTCCCAGTAAAAGGGCCAGAAAGAGCCTATGTCCTTAGCGTGGCCCTTGTGCCTGACTGTTCTTCCCCTGCAATTCACAGGCCGAGCCCCACTCCTTCTGGTCTGTACTCAAATGTCTCCTGCCCAGGAGGTCTGACACTATAGAGAAAAGCAAAGGGATTGTTAATAAGAGTCAGACAGGGACTTCCCTGCCAGTCAAGTGATTAGGACTCAGCACTTTCACAGCCATGAGCCAAAAACAACAAAAAAATAGGTCAAACAAAAGTGAGCTGAGGCAGCTGGGAGAAATACAGGAGAGGCTTCTGAGGTCCCTGTAAAGCCACCCATTGACCCAGGAGGTGGCACACAACTAGTTATTATTATTCTTTATACTCTATGCATAGGCTTTATACACTCTTCTACATGACAGCCTTTATAATTAAAAAATAATAATGCATCTGTTTTTTAATCGCTAAGTCGTGTCCAACTCTTTTGTGATCCCCGTGGACTATAGCCCACCAGCCTCCTCTGTCCTTGGGATTTCCCAGGCAAGGAGTGGGTAGCCATGCCTTCCTCCAAGGGATCTTCCTAACTCAGGGATTGAATCCTTGATTCCTGTGTTGGCAGGTGGATTCTTTACCCCTGAGCCACACAGGAAGCCTGATAATGCATTGATACTAATTTAGATGCAGGTATACAAATTTGTTTTAATATTTAAAAATCAGTTACTATAATTTACCATATCAACAGATGAAAGGAAAAAATCATGTGATCATCTAAGTAACAGCTGTATGATTTCCCTGGTGGTCTAGACGTTAAGACTATGTGCTCCTAATGTGGGGTTCATGGGTTCCAACCCTGGTCGGGGAACTAAGATGTTGTGAGACGCAGCCAAAAATAGAAAAACTTTATGGGGCTTCCCTGGTGGTCCAGTGGTTAGGACTCCACCCTGCCGAGGGTCTGGGTGGGGAACTCATCCATGCAAGCAGAGCAGTACAGTAAAAAAAACTAAACAAAAACAGCTGTAGGAATAGTTAATACAACTCAGCACTCATGCCTGACTTTTTAAAAAATTAAAGTGCTAGCTAACTAGGAATAAATGGAAACCTCAATATGATAAAAGGTACCTTCAAATTCTTTTTAAAATATCGGATTTAATAGTAAAATGTTAGAATCAAGAAGCAGAGAAGGATACCTGCTTATTTGCACCATTGTCCCAGATTAGCCAGCTGGGACAGATGGTACAAAGATGGAATAGAGCCTCATAGGTAATAATGTGAACTCTGGTCCCAGGCTGCCAGAGTTTAACCCCAACTCTGACTATTCCTAGCTGTGTGGCCTTAAGCAAGTTATTTAAGCAAGTGGCCTTAAGCAAGTCATTTTTTTCCATCTTAAAAAGGAGGCAGGGGCAGATTATAGCAATACTGCCTAAGGTTCTTATGAAAATTAAAGTGTATATAAAGTGCTTAGAGCAGTGCCTGGCTCATGTTACATGCTACACATAAATAGAGCCATTGTTATTATTAAAAATAAGAAGCCCCAAAGAATCTACAAACAAATTATTGGAGTTAATATGTGAATTGAGTAAGCCCTCTGGATAGAAGATTCCGTTCCGTTCAGTCGCGTCTGACTCTTTGTGACCCCGTGGACTGTAGCCTACCAGGCTTCTCCGTCCATGGGATTCTCCAGGCAAGAATACTGGAGTGGGTTACCATTTCCTTCTCCAGGGGATCTTCCCGACCCAGGGATCGAACCCGGGTCTCCCGCATTGGAGGCAGACGCTTTAACCTCTGAGCCACCAGGGAAGCCCGGATATAAGATTAATGTACAAAAATTAAAATCACCTCTGTGTATATAAGCAGCAAAGTTAGAAAAAAATCACATTTTAAAAAAGATACTATTTGCAATAAGCAGCAAACAGTAGATAAATAAAAGATTTTTCAAAGCAAGTCTAACAAAAGTTGTGTAATCTTTGCAGAAAAAAGTTATAAAGTGTTATCGACACATTTTGAAGGTAGATTTAAATTAATGGGGTTGTAGACCATACTCATGGATTGGAAAATTCATTGTCATAAAACTGACAACTGCCCCTAAATTGAGCTGTAGATTCAATGTATCAATACTTTCAATCAAAATGCCAACAGGATTTTTCATGGATATTGACAAGCTGATTTAGAATTTATATGAAGAGCAAAGAGCCTAGAATAAGCTGTTAGCTGTTCCTGCTGGTGGTAGTGAAGGGGTGGGGAGTGAAGACAGCCTAACCAGATATTAGGCCACTTATATTACCCTGATAATTAAAAGTGTAATATTAGACCAGTGGATAGAATAGAGAGCCTGGAAACTGATCCATGCACATAAGGAAACTTGATGGAGACCAGTGGTACCGCTGCAGGTCACTGAGGGGAAATGATGAGATAATTCAGTAAAAAGTACTGAGAAAATTGGTAATTCACACAAAGGAGAAATTAACAATGAATCCCTGCTTCACACTGAAAACAGAAATCAACTCCACATGGATTAAAGACTTAGGTATGAAAGCCAAAACTAAATATTTTTAGTAGACTATATAAAAGATTATCTTTATGACTCAGCATGGCATAGGATTTCTTCAAGCCACTCCTCCTGGACCCTTCTCTATCTCAGTCAATGACAATCTCATCCTTTAAGTTGTTCAGGTCAAAAACCATGACATCAACCTTTATTCCCTCTCATGCGCCCCAAATCCGTTGGTTAGTACGTTGTGTTTGCCCTGCCTTACACAAATAGCCACGCTCCTTCTGCATCAGATCACCTTCACCATTACCTCCCTGTGCCGCCATACTGCACAATGTGTGTGCGTGCTCACTTGTGTCCAACTCTTTGTGATCCCATGGACTGAAGCCCATCAGGCTCCTCTGTCCATGGGATTTCCATGGCCAGAATACTGGAGTGGGTTGCCGTTTCCTCCTCCAGGGGATCTTCCCGCCCCAGACATCGAAGCAGCATCTCCTACATCTCCTGCATTGGCAGGCAGGTTCTTTACCACTTGAGCCACCTGGGAAGCCCATTCTTGCACAGTGGTACCCATCAGAGTCATAAAATGCAGCAGCCCTGCTCTCTAGACCAAGCCCCCATCATTTACCCTGGATTTTTGCAGGCACCTCCTCACTGGTCTCCCTGTTTCTATCCCAGATTCCTGTGTTCTCAACACAGCAATTGGAGCGATCCTTTAATCTGAGTCAATGCCATTCTCTGCTTAAGACCCTCCCTTGGCTCCTCACCTCACTAAAAGAAAAGACCTTCCTGTAGCCTTCCCCACCTAGCCTGCTTCTTCCCTCCCACTCCTGTCCAGCCACAGGCGCCTCCTCAGCCTGGAGCAGCAAATGCCAAGACCAACCTGGGTGGATGGAGGGGGTGGATGGGTGAACACTGCCTGTCTGCTTTCTGCTGGGTGCAGAAAACAACTCCCTAATTTGTAAGCCCTTGCCAATTTCTGGAGTGTCAATACAGTTGACCCTTGAACAATATGGCTTTGAAATGCACGGGTCCACCTATATGTGTATTTTTTTTCAATAAATATAGTACATGCATTTCCCTTCTATAGATCTTTGAAAATTAACTAGGTGTAGGAGAAGGCAATGGCAAGCCACTCCAGTACTCTTGCCTAGAAAATCCCATGGATGGAGGAGCCTGGTAGGCTGCAGTCCGTGGGGTCGCTAAGGGTCGGACACGACTGAGCAACTTCACTTTCACACATTGGAGAAGGAAATGGCAACCCACTCCAGTGTTCTTGCCTGGAGAATCCCAGGGACTGGGGAGCCTGATGGGCTTCCGTCTATGGGGTCAGACAGAGTCGGACACGACTGAAGTGACTTAGCAGCAGCAGCAGCAGGGGAAGTCCAACCAGTCCATTCTAAAGGAGATTAGTCCTGGGTGTTCATTGGCAGGACTGATGCTAAAGCTGAAACTGCAATACTTTGGCCATCTCATGCGAAGAGTTGACTCACTGGAAAAGACTCAGATGCTGGGAGGGATTGGGGGCAGGAGGAGAAGGGGACGACAGAGAATGAGATGGCTGGATGGCGTCACCGACTCGATGGACATGAGTTTGAGTGAACTCTGGGAGTTGGTGATGGACAGGGAGGCCTGGTATGCTGTGATTCATGGGGTTGCAAAGAGTCGGACACGACTGAGCAACTGAACTGAAGGGGAAGTTTGTGTTTGGTTATGGGTCACCATACATGGAGTCAAAAGAACTAGGATTTGAGTCCTGATTCTGTTTCAACTATCTCAGCGTCCTCTCTTGGGTGGGTCATTTATCAATTCCTTTGTTTAGGGGGCAGAGATAGTAGTATTTGAATTGTTGACTGTGTGCTGGAGGTATGGGTGGGGCAGTGGTTGACACCCTGACTGCTCTGTGTTCAAAGGTCAATTGTAGGACTATGGCCAATTGTAAGATAGCTCATGATATTAACAATTTGGTAAAATTTAACAATCAGCTCTTAGAAGCTGATGCAGGCTAGTTTGCACTGCCTCCATGGGTTTGCTGCTACTGCTGCTAAGTCGCTTCAGTCGTGTCCGACTCTGTGCAACCCCGTAGACAGCAGCTCACCAGGCTCCGCCATCCCTGAGATTCTCCAGGCAAAAACACTGGAGTGGGTTGCCATTTTTTGCTTCCCTGGCACAATTGTGTTTCTCAGGCTGGCTGAAGTGTGCATGTGCCTGTTAGTCGCTCAGTCGTGTCCGACTCTTTGTGACCCCCTGGACTGAAGTTGGCCAGGATCCTCTGTCCATGGAATTTTCCAGACAAGAATACTGTAGTAGGTTGTCTGGAAGAGCCCAGGGTCTCTTGCATTGCAGGCTGAGTCCTTACCATGTGACCACCAGGGAAGCCCTGGGTCAAGTATACACAGATGCTTTTTATATCATTCTTTTAAATGTATGTAGAGAGATTTCCCTAGTGGCTCAGACGCTTTACCTGGGTCGGGAAGATCTCCTGGAGAAGGAAATGGCAACTCACTCCAGTATTCTTGCTTGGAAAATCCTATGGACAGAGGAGCCTGGTAGGCTGCAGTCCATGGGGTCGCAAAGAGTCGGATATGACTGAGCGACTTCACTTCGGACATTACACACATAAAATTATTGAGTGATAATTGTAATGGAAGGCCGACTCCCAAGACTCAGAAAGGGACAATCTGAGGCTGTATTCTCTCTTCTCTCCCCAAGCACTACCCTTTCTTCAAGCTCAAAGAAAAACTCAGAAAGTTTTCCAGTGGTTGTCTGGTTCCTTGGGTGATGAGGATCTGAGCCAGGTAGGAGGTTTGCCAGACCCTGAGGACACTGAGAAGGCAGAGAGTAAGGAGGGAGGAAAGAAGGGGGCCAGAAAGACTTGATATTTTGCAATGAGGCCAAACTGGAGTGTAGGGACAGAGAGAAGCTGCCCCTTGCTCACTGAGGACCCCCATCCGAGCAATCAGTTAGACCCCTGGGAACAGGGTCATATTTTGGGAGGTGACCAAGTACTGGGAAAAGACTCTGGGGCTTTGCAGGTGGAAGAAAAACCTGGATTTGAGTTTCAGACCAACCTTGTACGACCAAGAAGCCCTGGGGAAATTGTTTCCCATCAGCCTGTGAGATGGAGCTAGGGGTACTCCTCTGACAAATAGGACCTCAGAGGCCCACAGGACTCGCTGCAGATGTCCTGGCCTCCAACCCACACTTTGCCTCAGAGGTGCCCCCGCTGGGCTCTGGGAAAGAAAAATACTGGTCTGTCAGATAGTAAGCTGGTTCCTCATAAAATCCTGTCATGTTATAAGCCCCATTGTACCAAGAAAGTACATAAAGAAGGACCGTAAAGAAGGCTGAGCGATGAAGAATTGATGCTTTCAAATTGTGGTGCTGGAGAAGACTCTTAAGAGTCCCTTGAACTGCAAGATCGTCAAATCAGTCAATCCTAAAGGAAATCAACCCTGAATAGTCATTGGCAGGATTATTGCTGAAGCTGAAGCTCCAATACTTTGGCCACCTAATGGAAAGAGCCGATTCATTGGGAAAGAAAGATTGAAGGCAAAAGGAGAAGGGGGAGGCAGAGGATGAGATGCATAGATAGCATCACTGATGCAATGGACATGAATTTGAGCAAACTCTGAGAGACAGTGGAGGACAGAGGAGCTTGGCAGTCCATGGGGTAGCAAAGAGTTGAACATGACTCAGCAACTGAACAACAACAACCAAGAAAGTTGGCTGAGTCTCAGAGAGGTTAAGGATCCTGCCTGAGGCCATACTCATTGACTAAGCTGAACTTTGAACCCAGGAAATCTGATACTGTCACTGTAACCAACGTAGGCCAGACCAGAGACACACTGGCCTCCTCTTGGCAGATTAGGACACCAGAGGTACAGGGGGGAGGTAGGGCTGACTGCCAAATGGGAGGGACCATCTACTCCATGAGGACAGGCTTGCCAGGGGACTGGACATTCCCAGAGCTTGGCACAAGGCTTGGCATACAGGTGGCCCTTGGTGGCTGTGAAATGAGTGTCCCTGGGGATGTGTCCTGGGGTCTTAGATTCCTTTGGGGATCCAGGTCCTTCCTGGCCCAGTGACTTGAAGGCTGTGGGTTTTCATAGCCCATACCCTTGTCTTTTGGCCTGACCTTGAAACAAGTTTGACCGCATGTTGTAGCCCAGATCATAGTAGTCTGAAAAGATGGAGGTAATTTCCATGGGGCTCTGGATCCTGCTGGGCAATGAACCTGCCCTCTTCTGGCCCTCTAAGGCTTCCCCAATGGCCTTTCGAGCCTAAGTAGGAAGGGAAGGAGGGAGAGAGAAGACAAAAGGTAGGGAAGCAAAGTGAATTCCATATCTCCCCTTTAACTTCTCCTCCCTTGGAGCCTGCCCTCACCACCCCTCCCCACCCTAAGCCTGCAGCCTGCAACCAACTCCCAGTCCTGGGAGTGGCATAGCTGAAGGCCCTCCCATACCACCTCAACTTTCACATGGGCCTCAGGCATCAAGGAAGAAAATGATCAGGAAAACTTCTCCCTACACTGAATGTATGAACATATCAGTTGCTCAGTCTTGTCTAACTCTTTGCGATCCCATGGACTATAGCCCACCAGGCTCCTCTCTCCATGGGATTTTCCAGGCAAGAATAGTGGAGTGGGTTGCCATTCCCTTCTCCAGGGGATCTTTCCTACCCAGGAATCAAACCCAGGTCTCCTGCATTACAGGAGGATTCTTTACCATGTGAGCTACCAGGGAAGCCCTATGGAACATCACCAGGGGACATCTTTGTAAGGTGATATTATTTCCATAGTTTATAAGTAAGGAAACTGGGCCTCACAGCAGGGACTCAACCCAGCATACAGCTGGAGAAGGGAGCCCTGGCTGGCCTCCTACAATGGTAGGAGTGGTTGAGTCCAAGCCTAGGAGCCAGAAACCTGGTTTGGGTCCTAACTCTGCCATATACCAGCTGCTAATTTGGGCAAGTCTCTGCTCCTCTCTGGGCCTTAGTTCCCCTACTCTTAAAATGGGGGTGGGGGAAGAACTGGGTGGTCTTTGTAGTAACTTCCAGTTCTAATACTTGCTGGCCTGATGACACTTGTGATCTGGCTCACAGCTGGATTCAAAACAAAACAAAACACAGATCTCTTGATTTAAGCCCAAGACAACGATGGCCAAAGAGAGAAATGGCACATTCCCTCAGCCAAGAAGGGCAGAGACAGTGACCACACTGCCCACCTCAAGTTGGGGCAAGACCCTCCAAGTGGAGTGGGAGGTTTAGGATTTTGACCTCCCAGACTAACAGGTGCAAGGGTCACCCCAACTTAAGATGATAAAGTAGAAAGGGACCCACCCATAGCCTTTCTGACCCTGCCTCTTCTACTTGTTCTGTGTGACCCCAGGCAGATCATTTCACTTCTCTGAGCTCCAGATTTATCATGTTTAAAAAGACGGTGAAGGACAGGGGAGCCTGGTGCGCTGCAGTCCATGCGGTAGAGAAGAGTTGGACATGACTCAGCAACTGACCAACAGCAAAAAGCGAAACGACGACTGGTGCCTGGCCTGCTGCACAATGTATCCGTTATGAGGGTTGAGATGGTGACTTTGAAAATGTGTCTCAAAAGCCCTCATAATGTCTCTATTTGACCAGAAATGGCAGGTAGGCAGATAAGTTTTCTCTCAACGTTCAGTTGATCAGCACTGAGTTCCTGCAATGATGTATCAAGTGGGGGAAGGGCCAGCATCCACTGGTGACATCTGCTGTGAATCCAGGCTCTGTTATCTGCCAGCCTGATCTAGTCAGCCTGACTTGACAGATGTGGAGACTGGCTCCAGAGAGGAGAAGTAGCTATACAAAGTCTCCCAGGATTCAGGGGCAGAGCCAGGACTCAAACCTAAATCTTCTGATTCCCAGTCAACCCTGTCCCCTTGAGGAGACTTAAGTTAAAAGCATCTAATTCTAACATAAATCTTGTAAGTGCAAAATCATTACAGACCAGGGCTCCAGAATCTGCCAGCCAGTTTGGATCCCATTTAACTTGGGTTAATTTACTTAAGCGTGCTAAAGCTTGGGTTTCTAATCTGTAAAATGAGGATTATTATAGTACCTTCCTCACTGGGAAAATTGAATGGTTAGATGTGAATACTAAACAGTGCACAGTGCTTGGCCCATAGCAAGTGTGCAGTAAACACTGGTCTCGGATGACATTATTACAGGGACTCTGTACTCAAGAGCAACTTCCTTAGGGGTCCTCATTGCCCATCTCCATGCTTGACCCTCCTGCCCCCCTTAGCTTCCTGTGCCCCATTCGGACACCTGTTCTTCAGAGACCAGCTGATCCACCACGTTGCTCCCAAACTTGTGACGAATGTTGTTGGGAATGCTGCTGCCACTCTGGCCCTGGGCCCCAGAGTTGGGGTCTTCCTTCGGCGCCTGGCACGGCTGAGCCCCTTCCTGTAAGGAAGCTCTGCTCTCCCTCGAGGAGGGTCTGAAGCTCCCTTTCTTCAGGGATTCCCGGTCTGAGTCCCTCCAGGGGGATCCCCGGCTGACGGCTGAAGGGGGTGGAGGCGGGATCTCCTCCAAGGAGGCCCGCCCCAGGGAGCTGCTTCGGGGGCTGTCTCCTCGGTACAGGGATGGCTTCGGGGAGACTGGGGCCTGGTACTTGAGCTTGGAGGTATCCAAGGGGCTATGGGCAGCTCTCCAGGGGTCCGTGTCCTGCTGGCCTTCCTTGTTGTTGTTCGGATGGGCCCTGGTCAGAGTGGTTGTACCTGAAAAGGGAAGAGACAGGGAAGGAAGGAGAGGAGACAGATAGAGAGTGGAGGGTAGGAGAACGGTGATGGGGTGGGGAGGGGGAACAGACAGACAACCCAGAGTAGAAAAAAAAGACGGTATGGGGTGTTGGCGGGGTGGACGGAAAGAAGTCACGGGAGACAGAAGTATGGGTGAGAAATTAGTAGAGAGACCGAGAGAGAGGGTAGTAGCCTGAAAAGTGTCCCACTGGACAAGGCAGCCCTCACTGTTTTTGACCACAGGGGCTGCAGCCCCAGCCTGACCAGCCTTGAGGCTAACTGTGTGACCTTCAGAAAGGGAGGTGCTTTAGTGAACTGACTCCATTTGGTTAGTTCCCTTCTGCACCTTGAATCTCCTCCATTCAACACCCCCGACCCTTGACCCCCAACAATCCAGTGAATCTGTGAAAGCTGGCAGAGGGCATCTTTCGGCTTGGCCAAGTCACACAGCTAGTACTAGAGCTGGGTTGGGCTGGCTTTTGCTCCCCATTTAGAGTTGCTTCCCAGCCCCGCTTCTCTCCTCTGTTCTCCAGCTCATGGAGTAGTGTCATCCCAGCCACTTCCGGGCTCTCACACCCCATCTCTCCCCTTCCCTGTAACCATCCCCACTCCTGCCCTGACTTCCAGTTCCCGGGAATCTCCTGCCCCACGCCCACAGGTCTCCTCATTCTCTTCCCTGATCCCTGGCTCCAGCCAAACTGCCACTCCTTCCCCACCACACCTCATGACATCCGACCTCCCAGCCTTTGCTCAGACTGGTTCTGCTATCTGGAAGTCCAACTCCTCCTTTCCCCTGAGTCAAAATCCTCTTTCCAACTCAGCCTCACCAGGAAGTCCTCACTGACACCCACCCCAAGCTGGTGGAGCCAACACCTCCTTTTCAACTCCACAACTCTGTTCCCAGCATGCTCCATGCATCTCTCTGGGTTTTCCCCTCTCACCATCCCTGTAAGCTTCACACCCTGTTATTTTCTCCCCCTGATCGGGGAGGGGAGTCATGGTAATGGGTCCACAGTTGAGTCGGTCCTGGGCCTCCCCTCAGCACCCACCAGAAGCCTGTGCATCAGAGATGCTGGTGGCACCCATCGGTGAGCGAGTGAATGAGTAGATGGCTGCAGGGGTGTCAGACCCAGGGTCACCCTGCAGCTCATCAACTCTGAAATGTCCTTTCTTCTCACGTTAGCATCCTTGACATCCGGCTGCATCTGACAATCAATGCACTGTGGTCTAACCAGCGATGTTTTCTTTCTTAATGACCAGCAAGTAAGTAACAGTTCACCTTACAACCCCCTGGACAGTGACTTACAACACATTTTATATAGCATTTTACACGTGGTATATAATAAACAGCTTCTTACTGGGCAAAATACAGAAGACAGGTCTGTCTCTGCCCCCTCCCCACATACAGCCACCCCCACAATCCTCAGTCTTAGGTGGTAGCTGTCCCTCCACAATGCTTTGAATGGATCCTCCAATACTCCTGAAAGATACACAGCCCTGTGGGCTCAGGAGGAGCCCTGCCCTGAGCTGGGCTTCCATCTCCCCACAAGCACAAGGCAGGGCCATGGTTGATCAGGCCGGTGCTGAGTGCTTTTACTGCTGTTAGCCTGCATTCTCTTGAGAAGATTCTCTGTCCGCATCCTGGAAGCCTTGTCCCCAGAGGCGCCCTTTTCTTGGCTGCCTGTTTGTTGGCCAGAACCACAAGACAGGAGGGCGGGAAGGCAGTCTGGTCTCGGGGAACAGGTTTCTCCTCTTTTGTACAGACAACAAAGGGGCAAGAACAGGATACTCTGACTTCAGCTCCATGGGGGTAATGATGGTGGGGAGAATAGTGAGGAGGAAGCCGGCAGGTCTCCAGGATCCATACTCCTGTTTCTCCCAGGCTGTGCCTGCCTCCTCTAAACACAGTGTATCTTAACTTCCTGCTCACCCTCCACTTGCCCTTTAGGGTTAGGAGAGCTGCAATGGCTGGGAACATATGTCCTGCCCCTGGCTCAGAAAGCCAATGTGTGTGTGTGTGTGTGCTCAGTCATGTCTGACCGTATGGACAGTAGCCCACCAGGCTCCTTTGTCCATGGGATTCTCCAGGCAAGAATACTGGAGTGGATTGCCATGCCCTCCTCCAGGGGACCTTCTGGAGCCAGGGATTGAACTCGCAACTCCTGTGTCTCCTGCATTGCAGATGGATTCTTTATGCACAGAGTCACCTGGGAAGCCCAGCCAAATAAATAAATAAAAATATTGCAGGGGATTCCCTGGCACTCTAGTGGTTAGGACTCCACACTCTCACTGCCGAGTGTGCAGGTTCAATCTCTGGTCGGGGAACTAAGACCCCGCAAGTTGCGTGGTGCAGCCTGAAAAAAAAAGAAGCAATAATGCAGTGATTGCAGCAGGATCCTAGTTCCTCCTCAAGGGATACCTTTGAGTTTTTCTGCAGGAACCAAGGTCCCCACCCCGGTGGAGGATGAACACTTCAGAGTGGAGCACACGGTTCCTAGAGCACCACTCTGTTACCTCACGACTGCCCAATCAGAAGGAAGTCACACACCTTTCAGCCTTCACCCCAAAGCCTGAAAAATCTTATGCCTGAAAACCATTGAAGAGTTCAGGGGTTTTGAGCATGAGCCACCCATTTTCCTTGCTTGGCCCTGTAAGGAACCTTTTTTTTGCTCCAAACTCTGATGCTTTAGCTTATATGGCCTCACTGTGCCATGGGCACAAAAGGGGACACTAAGGTGGGGTCATAATCCCCAGACCTGGCAGATGGGAGGGGAGCAGCAATCCTCTGTGCCCTTCCTCTTCCGTCTTCAGATAGAAGCCTCAAGGAAGTCGGGGCCACACAGCAGGTCTAGAGGCCAAAGCAAGACTAAGAGGGGGAGGGGTTGGTCCCTGCTGTCCTCTGGGGTCCCTCCAGAGGCCCTGCATGTGCATTCAGCATGTCCCTACTTGCCCGTCCTACCTGCTCGGTGGCCCAGCTCCATCGGCTCTTGCTGTGGAACAGGTAATTCCAAGCTTAGTCCTGCAGACAAAGAGACACACAGGGTCATCTCAAATGACAAGTCTCTATAAACAAAGATGAATGGAGGGCTGAACAGGGAGGCCTGTGGCCATCTGCCCAGCCCCTGACCAGAGGGCTCCCCGTGCTGCCTCCAGGGTTCTCTGGCACCAAGGAGCCCCCTGCTCCATCCACCCATCACCCCTGGCACTGGACCTGCTTCCTGGACCCTGGCAGGCTGGATCACCCCATCCCCAGTGCCTCTTTCTCAAGGAACCTGGGGTCCCTCTTCCTCCTTTGCAATCTTTTTCTTCTATTTCCTCCCCGATCTGTACCACCCAACCCTCTCTAGGGGCCCCCAGCAGGCCCCTAGCTGGGAGGGGCATTACCCCAAGCCCCCAACCTGGAGACTACTTGCTTTCTGCAAATAGGATTTTGTCTATTTTTACTAACTGGTCATTCAAAGAGCGGAGAAGGCAATGGCAAGCCACTCCAGTACTCTTGCCTAGAAAATCCCATGGATGGAGGAGCCTGGTAGGCTGCAGTCCGTGGGGTCGCTAAAGGTCGGACACGACTGAGCGACTTCACTTTCACTTTTCACTTTCACACATTGGAGAAGGAAATGGCAACCCACTCCAGTCTTCTTTCCTGGAGAATCCCAGGGACGGGGGAGCCTGGTGGGCTTCTGTTTATGGGGTCACACAGAGTTGGACACGACTGAAGTGACGCAGCAGCAGCAGCAGCAGCATTCAAAGAGAGGAACCAGCTTGGCCAACATGGAGGAGAGCCAAGAGCAGGAATCGACTCTGGGATAATCTCTTTCTTCCAAAGAACAGGCCTTTGGGTCAAATTTGAGGGCCAGCGCTGGCATCTTCAAAAGCCTCTGCAGCTTTCAGGTTTATGTTCCTTTCTTCTAAGTGAATTTTTTCTTTATTCATATTCTCTTATTCTTTTGCATGTGTTTTTAAAGGACTCTTGTGAAATTTGTAATATGAATAGGATAAAATGATTTAGGATAAATGATGATTAATACCTAGATCTAAGTGGTAAGTATCTTTTAATAAGGAAAACATAGGAGCATCAAGTCAGAGCTGGAAAGGGTCTCTGAGATTAGATAACCCAATCCCTTTATTTACAGATAAAGAAACTGAGACTCAGAGGGTGTGATTTGTCAGGTCACCCAGCAAATTGGTCTCTGCCAATAAACTCAGAGAGGTTAAGAACCAAATGAATTGTATTCTCTTGAAAAATCACCCCAAACAAAACACCGTATTAATTTTGACTTAATTGTTTGGTGATTGTGCAGCTTCTGGTATGACTCTTAATGACCCTTAGCCCCCTGTATTCATACACTGTGTTTCCCCTCAACCCTTGAGTCTGGGCTGGACCTAGTGATTTGCTTCCTTTAAGAAAAAAAATTATTTCTTTTTTGGCTGTGTCGGTCCTCATTGCATCATGCGAAATCTTGCGTTGCAGCAAATGGACTCCAGTTGTGGCTCATGGGCTTAGTCGCTCTAAGGCGTGTGGTATCTTAGTTCCCCAACCAGGGACTGAAGTTATGTCCCCTGTACTGCAAGGCAGATTCTGAACCACTGAACCACCAGGGAAGTCCTGGAAGGGATACTTGTCATCAGAAGCTAGGGGGTGGGCTGGGTTGGGCTGTGATTTCTGTCTTGTTCACAATTTCTCTGACTCTTCTTGGCTCTTCTTGTGCTGATGGAAGCAGCTTCTGTGTTGTGAGCTGCCTTCTGGAGAGGTCCCCATGGCAAAGAACTGAAGGCCTGTGGCCACGAGCTCAAGGAAAGATGCGACTCTCAATTCGACAACCTGAGGGACTGAGTCTTACCTTGGGCATGGTCATGGAAAGAGGGCCTTCACGAACTGTCCTTTGAGATGAGACAGAAACCCCGGCCAATACTTTGATCACCGTCTGTGAGAGATCCTGAGACAGATGGCCCATTGAAGCTAATCTGACCCACAGAAACTATGAGGTAATAAATGCTGTCTTAAGTCACTCAGTTTGGGGGTGATTTGTCATACAGCAGGAGATGACAAATGCAGCTCATGTGTTAAGCATTCCCCCACCTAGGAGACTAGCCTCTCTTCACGAGAACTCAGTGAGGTATTTGGAGAATATATTAACTCACCCTCTTTCACAACTGGAGAAACTGAGGCTCAGAAAAGAAATAGGACCTCGCGCAGGTGGTGCTGAAACCGAGCCCCACTTCGGTCTCCTTTGAGTTCTCTCTCTGCTCCTGGCCCTGTTCCTCATCCCCAGCCTCCCCCTGCCCCCGATATGTCCACTCTGGTGGACAGCTCCGGTGACACCCCCAGTCCAGGTCAGTCTGGACAGAAGTATAGGCTTACTGCCAATTTCTGACCTGGAGAGAAAGATCCCAAGAGAAGTTGGTCAAGGAGGGAGGGAAAGTAGATCCCTTGCAGTCTGGGAGCTCCACTCACAAGCAGCTCTGCATAGAGAGAAAGAAGATGAAGTCCTGTGCCCTGGCAGACTCCTGGCCCACCTCTGGGTCCCTGCCTCACCTGTCCACTCTCTCTCATAACGTCAGAAAACATGTGAACTGCCCTGATGCCCAGGAGTGAAGATCTGTGCTGCACAACTGCTGCTGGAGACCAATGGATAGTTGCTGGGGAGCAGCCCACCCCTGTCCATTGGAGTTGCCATGGTGATCACTGTACACAGGACTCTGTTACCTCAGAGGGCTGATAAGCCCACCCTGGGGAACAGAGGCCAGGGAGAGCCAGTACTGAGGGGGCAGCAGGGACCTTCAGGCATTGCTCACTCTCTCATGCATTCAAAATGTCCTGAGTATTCACTATGGGTTTGGTTGCATTCTAGGCACAGAGGACTCAGAGGTCATCAAGTGTGAAGGATGTTCTTGGGATTACAAATTTGTTAAGAGAGGGTAATTAGTTTTATTTAGGGAGAAAGAGGCGAGGCTCACAGAAGGGCCATTTGAGCTGGGTCTTGACGTATGCGTAGGAGTTTAATGGTTAGGAGAGACTAGACTATTAAAGGCCCAGGTGTGATTTTGAGCATAAATTAGGTTAAGGGGAGTGGGGAGGGAAAGGAAAGAAATACCTGGAGCTGTCTGAGCTGGTTGCAAAGGGATTAGGGATCAGAGCAAAATGAGAGCAGGAGTGGAACAGCAAGGATCTACTCTCTTCCCCTTAAACCCCAAGGTTACTTTCTTCTCTTGAAGCTTCCTGATTCCCGCTGCCAGAGCTCTGAGACCTTCTCCCAGGGACTGAATCTCTTTCTCTGGTCCTCCCCATCACTCCTCAAAAGGTCTTATTCTGAGCCAGGAAAGACACCCAAGGTAGAGACCACCTTCCTTTGGTCTATTTTTTTAATTTAATTTTTCTTTATACTACAATACAATTAATTTATCATGTTGTGTTAGTTTCATGTGTACTGCAAAGTGATTCAGTTATACATATATTTATTCTTTTTTCAGATTCCTTTCCCATATAAATTATTAAAGAATATTGAGTAGAGTTCCCTGTGATATACAAGTCCTTGCTGATTACCTATTTCATATTAAGAAGTCTGTATATGTTACTTCCAAACTTCTAATTTGTTCCTCCCTCCCCCCACCCCAACCTTTCCCCTTTGGTAACCATAAATTTGTTTTTGAAGACTGTGAGTCTGTTTTTGTTTTGTAAGTAAGTTCACTTGTATTATCTTTTTAGATTCCACATGTAAGTGATATCATGCGATGTTTATCTTTCTCTGACTTACCTCACTTAGTACGATAATCTCTAGGCCCTCCATGTTGCTACAAATGGCATTGTTTCATTCTTTTTTATGGCTGAGTATTATTCCATTGGATATATAATATGTACCACATCTTCTCTATCTATTCATCTGTTGATGGACATTTAGGTTACTTCCATGTCTTGCTTTTTGTAAAGCATGCTGCAGTGAACACTGGGTTCACTGAGCAGCATCTGAGCATCACCTCTTCTGAAAGGCCCCAGGGCCTGTGGGACACCTCTCTGAACACTCATTTCAAGTGGAAGACCAGTTGTCTTCTCTTCCACCCCCTCCTCCCAGAGGGCTGGACCCACAGCTGGAAGGGGTGGCCCCCAGCAAGCCTGGGTCTCGACCTCTTTCTGGCTTACTGATGCCCTTTCCAGGTAAGGTCCTGGTGTGCTCCATCTGACAGGCATCAACGGGCAACTTCTTTTGCCAAAACTAAAAAGTGGTATCCCCAGTGTGGGGGCTGCTGTGAAGTTTCCTTCCTTGGTAGGTTCTAAGGAATTTGAAAGAGAAGGAAGCACAGGTCAAGGAAGGAACCAGGGAGAAAGAGGCATACACAGCTACTTGAAAAGGCCAAGTTTATTCCAGTGTTGTTGGGGAAAGGAGCACTCTACACATTAATTCTAAAAACTTGTCAATTTCCTTGGCTGAGGAGGCAAAGATTATCTGCAGGCCATGCTGGATCATTCCACCGGCAGGACTTGTGGGCAAGGGGAGAAGAGGCCACCACTCAGGACTTCCCACCCTTCCCCTGGGACACCCGGGTCTCTGGGGGGGCCCGGTGGAACCACTCAAACCAGGAGCCATCATAGATGGCCACGTCGGGCTTGCCACAGAGGTAAGCAGCCAGGGCGATGTGGCAGGCAGTGACACCCTTCCGGCATGTGGCAATGAGGGGCTTTGCGAGGTCCACCTTCTTGGCCTCGAACATGGCACGGAGCTCCTCCGGGCTCTTCTCAAAGCCATCCTCTGTCAGGAAGTCCATGAAAGGCATGTTGACTGAGCCTCGGATGTGGCCTGAGTCCAGTCCTGGGTGAAGGCGGAGGACAGGACAGGGTTAGGAGCAGCACAAGGGGTGGGGGCGAGTGGGCCTGGAGGCCAGAATCAACCATGGTTAGGATAGAGAGCTTTGCAAACAAAAAATAACGCCCTTGCCTTTCGCAGAGCTCAATTTATTCCAGCCCTGGCTATATCCAATGCTCATGACCACCACCCCCAGCCCCCCATCAAATCTACCTGATATAGGTATCTTCTATCTGCTTGAGAGGATAGGGAGGAGTCTCAGCTCTACCATCTACTAACCTTTATCTTGGGCAAATTGCTTCACCTCTCTGAACCTCAGTTTTCTCATCTGTCAAATGGGCTCACTGTTACATTCCTGTATTATAGGGCTGTGGAGAAGAGCAAATGGGACAAGGAATGCCAATGCTATGGGGTGTGCTAATTGCTAAGAACATTGGGTGAAGGGGAGACACAGACCATGCTCTCAGGGAGATTACAGTCTAGCAAGGAAGATAGAGGTTAAATACATAAGCATGATTCACTAAATATAACATTGCTCTATTTTACAGATGAGTAGACTGAGGCTTGACAAAGTGAAAAGACTAGCCTGAGGCCACACAGCGAGGTAAAGGCAGGGCCAGGATTGTGCCAAGTCCCCTGGTTTTCCTGTCAAGCCTACAGTGTGTAAAGAGCCTGTGATCTGTTATTAGACAGAAGTTCAAATCCCAGCTCTGCCACTTACTGAGGGGTGCCCTTAAGCAGAGAAGAGGCCCCACCTCTCTGAGCCTCAGTGTCCCCATGGGTAACGTGGGAAGGGCTGCTGTAAAGGGTGAAGCACCGACTACCTCAATCGGCCCACTACCCTCATATACTGCTGCTTCTCCATCACTTTCCCACCTACCCTGGGGGACAGGTGAGAGTGGGGGCCCTGTGGTCCCTTGAGGACCTTCCTAGCAACCCTGAGAGGCTTTGACAGAAGCAGAATGGGGTTTTAGGTTAGCTCCAGGGTCCATTCCAGAGACTTCTCTACACCTAGTTAGGCCCCTCGGCCAAGTCTGGGCTTCAGAATAGCCATCATGTGGGGCAAATGGAACTGGGCCATAGCTGAGCTGGTGCCACGTGCAAAGCCAAGGCCAAGGTTCAGTCTCCAGTATGGCCCTGGTCACTCCTCTTCCTCAAATGCCCCACACCGTGGCAGACTAGAGTGCCCACTGAGAGTGGGGCCTCCTTGTCTCCCACAGCTCCTGCTTAACCCAGACTGTGGGGCAGGACCAGGTGGGCAGCAGTGTGAGAAAGAGATCTGACCAGGGTAACCAGGGCACATCCTGGGGCAGTATGAAGCCAGCTGTGCCCTGTATGTCTGAGCCTCAGTTTTCTCTCTGGGAAATGGGGAGATAACCACACCTATCTCACAGGCTTGTGGGGAAGTCAGCTTCAGCAGATAAAAGCCCTTAACAACCTGGGCACCCAGGAGGTGGGCAATCATGCCAACAGTGTCCCATTCTCCTCACCTCAAGGCCAAAGAGAATTTGAAATTTACTGGCCCAGTCAAGAATTCCTTTGATTGACTATAGATGTCCTGACTTATTAAATTATAGTGATTTATGGGTTGAGTATTCTTGCCTGGGAAGTTCCAAGGACAGAGAAGCCTGGAGGGCTACAGTAAATGGGGTTGCAAAGAGTCACAACTGAGCGACTAACACTTTATTCCTGTTGTGATTTCATTCTTTTGTCTGGAAATTTTGATCTGAGATCTGATGTGAACTGACCCTACCGATGAGGAACAATTGGTCAATTGGCTTCAAGGGTGTTCTTTTCCAAGAAACCAACTTAAAATGTCTCATGGAGCTCCCCGGTAGCCTAGAGGTTAGGATTCTGGGCTTTAATTGCTGGGGCCCTGGTCAAGGAACTGAAATTCCATGCAGGCACACACACAAAAAATGGCTCAGTACCCAGGCAGTGGGCTGGATGAAGTACATTAAAAAACACCAGCCTTTATTGAGTCCTGAATGCTGTTTTCTTTCTTTCCACCCATCCCTGATGAAACAGCTTTATTATTTTTTTTTCTAATTACAGAAAAGGCACTTCTTCTGAGTAAAAAAGTGGTGGTAGTAGGGGTGGAGGGGGTGTTCTGTAGACTCTGCCCCCCAAAGCTGGGCAAGCCTCAGGAGTTGGAGGCCCTCCCTTTCTGCCAGCTAGTGCTCAGGGCCTGTCCGATGAATTTAAATGAGCAGAAACTGACCGCCTGCGTAGTGGGAGGGCTGGGATGAACTTGGCCGGAGAACCTCGGAGACCAGCCAACTAGGGGAAAGGCACTTTGCACCCAGGGGCAAGGACTCCTGCTGTTCCTCCAGGCCCAGCTTTAGCTGCAGGCTTGTGGATCTCCTCTCCCCAGCCACCATGCCAAACCTCTGGCATCAGGCACCCAGGCGGCTTATCTGAAGAACTTTTCCTCTGTCCACACAATACCATACAGATGGGCCTCCTGGCACTAACGGGGGGCCCAGGCTCAAAGGGGTAAGGTAACTTGCCCCATGACACACAGTACAGGGGTGATGTACACTCAGGTGTGTCCGACCTCAAGGCCTGTGTACTCTGACTACCCTGAGCCTTCCTAGAAAGAGTGACTGAGTCAGGCTGAGATGACCTCTCGTGATGACCAGTTCAGAGGTCTGGGACTTGGTATTCCAACTTTGGCCAAGAAGATGGTAGTCGAGTTGGCAAGTTAGCATCCCACAGGTCACTGATAGGTGTGGGCGTTCAAGGCCAGGAAAACCTGAGTAGCTTTTTCTTCCTTTCCTCCAAGGAACCCAGCGCAGGCAGCCACCAGCCCTGCATGCTGGGAGTCAACTTGGCACCCCCTACCCTCTCCTCCCTAGTCCGCAGCCCTCGGAAGACACACAGGCAGAAGTCACATGACCCCATGAAGCAATGCTTTGGAGCTGTGACCACCCCATGCATGCTGACACAGCAGTGGCCTTGGGCAATAACCCCACTTTGATCCTGTGACTGGGATCGAGTCTTGGCCTCAGTGTCTCACTGCAGAAGTTTCTGCTTCCTTTCCCTACCTGCAAAGTGGGACCACTTGGAACCCCCACCTGCCTCCCCTGCTGGGCTGCTATAGTTGCCCAGGGGAGAATGTATATAAAGGGTCCTGCAAATAACAGTCGGAGAAGGCAATGGCAAGCCACTCCAGTACTCATGCCTAGAAAATCCCATGGATGGAGCAGCCTGGTAGGCTGCAGTCCGTGGGGTCGCTAAGGGTCGGACACGACTGAGCGACTTCACTTTCACTCATTGGAGAAGGAAATGGCAACCCACTCCAGTGTTCTTGCTTGGAGAATCCCAGGGACGGGGGAGCCTGGTGGGCTTCCATCTATGGGGTCACACAGAGTCGGACACGACTGAAGTGACTTAGCAGTAGCAGCAGCAAATAACAGTATGCATTAAGGAGTCAATATTCTCCCTCCTAACCCTCATGGACCCCACTTCCAAGCAGAGGGGAGGAAAAGAGAACAAGGTTTATAAAGATACTGAGCTGGATCAACTCCCACCTCTGTTCTCTCCCTTTCCCTAAGGCTCCTCCTATAAAGTGAGCGATGGTATTCAATAGGAGGGTTCAGAGGTGAAGGGACAGGCCTGAGGCCACACCTGAGTCCCACACAAGGATGTAAACTCAGGTCTGTCTGACTCTCACTTTTCTCCTCTTACAAACAGGACCAAAGGCACTGGGAGCACATAACTGAGGCCAGGTGGGAGATTGCTTGCCTGAAATGGGCAGAAAGTGGCTGTGGGGTTTCTAAGGCCCTGCTTCCAGCTCCTTTTGGGGATCATTCCTTCCAGGGACACCCAGGGCCTGCCACCCATACTCCCCTGGGTGTTATATCCGGATGGCTAAGCCCATGGGGTGCCTCCTTGATACCATGAGCTCAGCAGAGCCTCATGTGCCTAAAGTCTTGTACAGGAGGCCAGCAAACCCTCTTAAAGAGGCTTTACAGACAGCCCCAGGCTTTGCACTGCTCTTCATCCTTCTCAAAGGACCTTTCCAGCCATTGCTGTGTTTAATAAATACTTAGCCAGGTGGGTAGGGCTGGCATTCCTCTTTTCATTTTATAAGGGAACGCAGAGAGGCTGAGCAATGAACTGAGGTCCCAGTATAAAGGAGGAGCAGGATTCAAACTGGGGCCTGCACTCCCTGGTCTCCAGATGGGAACCGGAGGGGAGAAGCTGGCTATAAGGGAGCAGCCAGGGACTTTAGAATCAGGGGCTTGCAGGAAGTCCTACCTGCAGCAGCTAGCTTTTCCCCCCTCTCTGAGCCTTAGTTTCCTCATCTCTAAAATGGGAGAACAGAGGCCGAATCTGTCGTCTCTACGCACTCCGCTCATTTATTCTGTTTGCTTCAGAGCAAGCTGGGGGCTAGCTAAAGAAACAATGCCATCTCTCCTCCCTGCAGCGGCATCTCAAGTACCAAGGAGTGGAAGGTGCCTTGAACCAAGGCCAGGAAGGGGCTGCAGGATCTGGTGCCAAGAGCTAAACAAACTTGAATCTTCAACTTCAGACCTTCAGAGAGCAAGCTGGACAGGAAAACACAGTCCAGGAGAAAGCCATGGCGGGGAGGGCAGAGTCCTGTGCCTTCCTGGTTCTGCCTCCAACAACCCAAGTGGCCTTCACCCACTCCTTCCTCTGTGTACCACAGCCTCCCCTCTGACCAGAGAGGTGACTTTTCATACCCTCCAGTTCTAAGAGTGTTGGAATGGCTTTCACAGTGCTCTCCACAGAGGCACAGAAAGGAAGAGACTTTTCAACAAGTTAGTCCAAATGTTGCATGGAGGTGGATTCCACAGAGATTTCCTGAGGACAGCGCTGCAGCCCCCCTGGGGCCATCCCATGCCCTGAGAGCAGTGAGGTCCCGGCCACCGGAGGTGTCCAGGAGAGGTGATGGCAAGACCTCTGTGGTCCTGTTAGGAGGTTCTAGAATGCACTTCTGAGACTCCCCCCACCCCAACTTCCACCAGTGTAGAATCCTCCAGTCTTTGTCGACAGAAGGGGACTCATGAGCCATATCGTTGGAGATGCCTAGCGGAGGGGCCCCGGGAGGTGAGGGTGGGGCAGGACAGTGGTGCATCCTGGTTTGAAACTAAGCAGCACTGGGTTCAAATCTGGACTCTGCCACTGAGCTGAGCAAGCAACCTAACGAAGGTCAGGGGGTCTGGGAGAGCTGGAGGTGGGAAAAGGTGCTGGGGAACAGCACTGTTCATGTTAAGAATTTCTGAAGAACTTGAGGGGTCCTGAGGAGACTTCTGTACAGTGATGCTTATGTGGCTCATGGACGCTATTGAGCATGTTGGGGAGCTAGTGAATGGGCATGGATGCAGATGGATATGTTGTCAGTTACCTCTGCTGATGCCACTCCACACAGATGCTCGGTTGTGCCTTAGCATGTGGCTACGGGAAGGCACGTGTCTGTTCCCATGCATCACAGCTGGAAAAACCTTTAGGTTGTGCTCTCGCCTTTCATTTTACAGATGGAAAGACTGAGGCTTTCGTGGGGGCTGCTGCAGGCAAAACCTGGAGAGGGTCCCAGACATCCTACTCCCCATCTCTCCATGAACATTGCACCCCAGGGACCATCCCCCCACAAGGACACCTACCTACTGCATCTGGCTCCGGCTGTGTGCCCAGGTACCGCCCTTGGGCCCGTGAATCCACCAGCTGGAACCTCTTTGATTCGAGGTTCTCCAGCACCTGCTCGTAGGTCTTGAGCAGGGAGCGGTTCAGCGTGGCTTTGAAGATGGCTGGCTCTGGGCGTGAGGGCTCAGATGTCACCGGGTGGCCCTCCTTCAGCCAGTTCCGGAAGCCACCATTGAGCACGGACACGGTACGGTGGCCAAACACACGGAACATCCACCAGACCCGCGGCGCATAGAAGCTGCCCAGGTCGTCACCATCGTACACCACCACATGCGTGTCGTTGCTGATGCCCAGACTGCCCACGTAGTCGGCGAAGCCAGCCTCGCTGGGCAGCATCACCTCGTAAGGCGAGGCCTTGTCCCGACACTCCTCTATGTCAAAAAAGGAGGCGCCGGGCACATGGCGTTCCAGGTATTCCTTGCGGGCCTCGCGGGTGCCCGGCGAGTACCAGGACGCATCCAGAACCCGAAGGCCAGGGCCCAGCTTGCCAGCCCGGACGGACTCCGCCAGCCACTTGGTGGAGACCAGCGCCCGGTAGAGCACCTGCTGAACCATGGTGTCAGCTCTCCCGTGTCACCTGGCGCGGGTGGGAACCAGGAAAGAGATCGGCGTGAGGACTGTTCGTGCAGTGGGCTGGGGCCTGGGAGGAGGAGCTTTTTCCCCACTGCACTCCCCCAGGGGTGTCGTGTTTATGGCAACCCGGCAGGGTTGGGTGTGCAGTGGGTAAGGTTTGCAGATTCCCTAGGGAAAGTCCGCTTCCGCCTCTCTCCCTGCGCCCCCCGCCCGCGCAGAAGTGGGTGGAGCGAGAGGACTGGGGATCGCGGAGCTGGCTGGGAGGGTGTCTGGCCCTAGAAGCTACTATACTCTCCCTCAGGATCCTCCAGGAGCAGCGAAAAGACGTCCAAGATGGGAGGAGAATGCATCTTGGGCTTAGAGACCCCTTCCTGGGAGCGTAGGGAAGTGGGCGCATGGGGCACTGTCCGGTGGAGGCCCGCAGCCGCCCTCACCCGAGCCTCTCGCCTCGCAAACCTTCCTGCAGTCTCTTCCTAAACGCCCGCGTCCGGCCCAGCCCGGTGTCCTCTGCCCGAGTTGGGTCCAGGGTTCCCGGGGCACCCCCGCCCCGCTCTCGCCACCGGGACCCTCCCCAGGGTCGCAGGTGGTTTGGCCGGCGGCCCGATCCCGAGCGGCCCGGGCGCCTACCGCAGCCCCCACCCCGCCGCACTCACTCGCCCTCGCCGCCGCCCTGGCGCTTGCCCCTGCCCGCAGGAGAAGTTGGCAGGTTCAAACCCGGAGCCCGCAACTCCCCGGCCGGCCCACACCATCGCGCCGCCGCCCGCCGGGGGGGATGGCGCGCCGCCCGCCACTCCAGGCGCCCCGGGCCCGCGCCGCGCCCGCCCCGGGCCAGTCCCCGGGCTCTCGGCGCCTCTCGGACCCGCGGGGACCCGGGGGGGAAACCGGACGGCAGAGGGGGCGGCGCGGGGCGGGGCTCGGCGGCGCGGGCGTCCCCCCGCGGCCCGGCCAGTGGAAGGTGCCGGCAGCCGAGGCTCCCAGTGGCCCGGGCCGTGGGCTGTGCCCGAGTCTCCTCCCTTTGGCCCGCTGCAGGTTGGTGGCGGGAGGAGGGGACTGCTGAGGGCTCGGGGAGGGGGCTCTCTGCGCGAGGTCATGGCCGAACCCGGAAGCCGGGAGCCCGAAACTCCGGTAACTGCTGCGGCGTGGTTCTTGCCTTTCTTTAGGGGGAGGCCGATCGTCGGTGTGCGCAGAGTGGGGCTCCCCCGAGGGGCCTGAGCAGAGCAAGGGGCCGTAGTCTAGGAGGGAAGACGCACCCCTTCCGTAGTCTAGGAGGGAAGGACGGCTGTCCGCGGCCGCCAGGGGTCGGCCCGCTGGGTGGGGTCGGGGTAAGTGGCAGGGGGAGGGGGTTGTCCTCTGGTGACAGGGAGGAGGACTAATAAATCCTGACCGAGAGGCCAGGAAGAGGAGGCCAGCTGACCCACAGGCCTGGCAAAGAACTTGCTGGAGTGAAACGAAACTAATATTTGTCGAGGTCTGCTTGGTGAGGCAGTTTACTGGGGACTCCAATGGCTGTCACTTACTTTCCATAACAACCCTGGGAGTAGGCCAGAAACTTCTTTAAAGACTTGGAAAAGAGTTGCCCAGGGGCTGGCGGTGACATTGAGGCCAGGACGTTTGTTAATCCTGGATCTGAAGCCCATGTGGCAGAGGCTGCTTTTGTGTACTTGCTCACCCCTGAAGTCACATATTTTTAAAAAAACTGCCTTTGTCCACACCAGGCTTCTCTGGTGGCTCAGAGGGTAACGCGTCTGCCTGACCCAGGTTCGATTCCTGGGTCAGGAAGATCGCCTGGAGAAGGAAATGGCAACCCACTCCAGGACCCTTGCCTGGAAAATCCCATGGACGGAAAAGCCCGGTAGGCTACAGTCCATGGGGTTGCAAAGAGTCGGACACGACTGAGCAACTTCACTTCACTTATTTCATTATAAGTGTATATAATTTAATTTTTAATAATGGCGGTATTTAACAGCCAGTTGGCTTAATTCCTGAAAATCTAACAACTGCTTCTTGCAGGCTACTGGGACACCCCTACCCGCCCCTACTTAGTTTTTGTATATGCTATTATGTATGCTTGGAGTGCTTTTCTCTTCCCCCTTGGAAAAAATTTTTTTTATGCTGAAACAATGATAGTCTCAGGGAAAGTTGCAAAAATTTGTACTTTGATAAGTATTTACCCAGGGAATTCTCTGAGCTTTGTGCTTTGCAGTCAAGGGAGAGAGGGGGCCAGGAAGTCTAAGACCAGGGAAGCCCTTGTAGAAGGTCGAGTCTGACTGGACCCTGCTATTCCAGGGCCCATCCCAGATGGCAGCCTGGCGCTTACACCTCCCCTAGCACAGTGTGCAACCGGGAGATGGGCCTGGGGCTGTCCTGTTTGTCTGGGGGCCCTTGACTCCTGGAGCAGCCCCACCTACAGCCATCCAGGCCTGCCCAAGCACATCGGAACCTGGTCCACACCCTTCAGTGACACACACGGCCTGCTCTCCCAAAACCTCCTCTACCTCCTACAGTCCTTAATGGGAACTGCCAATCCAGCATAGGGAGAGTGTGTGTGTGTGTGTGTGTGTGTGTGTGTGTGTGTGGCAGGATGACCTCAGACCTCTGAAGTCCTGATTCTAGACTTGCTGACGATGCATCAGAGGCCACCCATGAGAGTAACTTTGAAGAAATAATGTGATTTTTATGAAGCTGTCTTTAATGACTATTAAAACCAGCCATATGCAGGGCATTATGGTGGTGCTTTGATGTTTATTGGGGCTTCGCTGCTGGCTCAGTTGGTAAAGAATCTGCCTGCAATGCAGGAGGCCCGGATTCGATCCCTGGGTCAGGAAGATCCCCTGGAGAAGGAAATGGCAACCCACTCCATTATTCTTGCCTGGAGAATTCCATGGACAGAGGAGCCTGATGGCTAAAGTCCATGGGGCCACAAAGAGTCAGACATGACTGAGTGACTAACACTTGATGTTCATTATTTAATTTTCACCATTAAGAGGTGAAGATTGGAAGCTCAATTTATAAGAAATGGAAATGGTTCTGGTCCCCTCACATGCCTGCCCAGCACACACCTGGTTAAGAGGGGCATGGGACTGGCATTGACTTTGGAGGGGCTTTGGCTCCCAAGTCAGCGTTCTTTTCACTCTAAATAGATCCCTGTGGAAAAAACCAAGGAGCCTCAAGAATGAGGAGTGGGGAGGGGCTGCTGTGGTTCACAATGGGGTCTTCAGGTAGTTCAGTTCATTTCAGTCACTCAGTCATGTCCAACTCTTTGCAACACCATGAACCGCAGCATGCCAGGTCTCCTTGTCCATCACCAACTCCCGGAGTTCACCGAAAATCATGTCTATTGAGTTGGTGATGCCATCCAACCATCTCATCCTCTGTCGTCCCCTTCTCCTTCTGCCTTCTATCTTTCCCAACATCAGGGTCTTTTCAAATGAGTCAGCCCTTCACATCAGGTGGCCAAAATATTGGAGTTTGAGCTTCAATATCAGTCCTTCCACGGAACACCCAGGACTGATTTCCTTTAGGATGGACTGGTTGGATCTCCTTGCAGTCCGAGGGACTCTCAAGAGTCTCCTCCAGCACCAGGTAGAGGCCTGCTGAATCCTTCAGCATAACCTAGTGCAATGTAGCCCACAGGCACTGTGATCGCCCCTTAGCCAAAGCCTCTGGCAGCCTCACCCTGAACATGTCAAATCAGCTTGGATTTTCCCTTCCTCCCACCTTCACACCTCAGGCTGAGCTATGTGCCCCCTCTGCTCCCACTGAACTCCAGACTTTCTACAATTACGTTGTGTCTCTTTTCTTTCTTTTTGGTAGCACTGGATCTTCGTTGCTGCATGCAGGTTTTCTCCAGTTGCAGCAAGCGGGGGCTGTTCTTTGTTGTGCTCAGGCTGCTCACTGTGGTGACCTCTCTTATTGCGGAGCACCATCTCTGGGGCATGCAGGCTTCAGCGGATGCAGCACTTAGGCTCAGGAGTGTGGCTCGTGGGCTCTAGAGCACAGGCTCAGTAGTTGGCGGTGCACCGGCTTAGTTGCCCCGCAGCATGAACATGTGGGATTTCCCTAGACCTGGGATTGAACCCCTGTCCCTTGCATCAGCAGGCAGAGTCTTAACCACGGGACTACCAGGGAAGTCCTGCAGTTAGATTCTTTTGAGCAGGCCTGTGGCCGCTGACTCCCAGGGCCTGGTCACATGGGCAGCATGGTTTCTAAAAGCCAGGCTGCACCGAGACTGAGGGAGGGACTGGGCACCAGATATCACACTGTGGACACACAAGGCCCTGGTCATCACTGACCTTCAGGCTGGGAAACTTTAGCCTCAGAAGTTACAACCCAATTGTAAATCTTGAGGCTGCCCTTGACCAGCAGCTCTGTGACTAGGGCAAGGCATTTTTATCTCTAACCACCGGTGGTCTCATTCAGAAACAGGCAACCCCACCTAGTGACTGCTGAAGGCTGTGTTGCTTAGTACATGGCCTGCAGGGGCACTCCACAAAATGCTCCATTCTCTACCCACCCCCTTCCCCTTGGTGGCAGGGCTGCTTGGCATGGAGGCACGGTTGCACCCTGCACTGGGGGTACACAGCCAAGGTGGTGGGTGGAGCTGACCTGTAGCTCAAACTCCACTCACCCAGCCACATTCTCTGGTGGAGACTGTGCCTCTGCTTGGCAGAAGGGGCACCTTTCTCTAACCTGCCCAAAGGCACCTAGGGTGTCCACGTGTTTGGAGCCTGGCCCTGGAAGGCTGTGAGCTGATTTGTCATGGGGGGCTGGTAAACTGCTATACTCAGAACTGCTGGCCTGCAAGGGAGAGAATAGGGTGGGGAGTGAGGCCCTAATCACTGTTTCCAGAGAGAAAGAAAGTGAACCGCTCAGTCATGTCCAATTCTTTGTGATCCCATGGACTGTAGCCCGCCAGACTCCTCTGTCTGTGGAATTCTCTTGACAAGCATATTGGAGTGGGTTGACATTTCCTTCTCCAGAGAATCTTCCCCAGGAGATTGAACCCCAGTCTCCTGCATTGCAGGCCAGGAAAGCCCCAAGAGAGGAAACTCAAAGGGTGAAATCAGACTTTGCTGAACTGCCTGGCAGTTGCTGTGAAACCTGACACCACCACCACTTCTTAACTGTTGACCCTTGGTCTTTAGTGCACTTCTGTGAACTTCAGTGTCCCCTCCGGGAAACAATGAGAAGAATACCAACCTTCTTGAGGTTACTCATATAACAAATAACTGAGAGCCTACCCTGTGTTCTGTAGAGTTGTAAGGTGTTGTGAGGATTAAAGCACACATAGGGATGAGATGGTTGGATGGCATCACCGACTCGATGGACATGAGTTTGAGCAAGCTCTCAGAGTTGGTGATGGACAGGGAAGCCTGGCGTGCTGCAGTCCATGGGATCGCAAAGAGTCGGACATGACTGAGGGAACTGAACTGAAGGAGGATTAATTTACTAATTCCAGTTGCTAGTCCTCTGAGGCTGTTTATATAAATGTTTGATGAATGGGTGAATTCCACCAGGGATCTTGGTTGATTGCAAGCAAAGCTGAGCTGCATCTTAGGGAGGGGCTAAGACCTTGCCCCTACTTGCCTTAAAGTGCCAGGAGCTTGTGGTCCAAGTCACTTCAGTCCTGTCTGACTCGGCGATCCTATGTATGGACTGTAGTCCACCAGGCTCCTCTGTCCATGGGATTCTGCAGGCAAGAGTACTGGAATAGGTTTCCATGCCCTTCTCCAGGGGGTCTTGGCAAACCAGGGATAGAACTCAAGTCTCTTATGTCTCCTGCATTGGCAGGTGGGTTCTTCACCACTCGCGCCACCTGGGAAGCCAGCAGGGCCTTCTCCTAATTGGGCTCTCTCCCTATCCACCCTGCTTCAAGCAGTGGTGAGAGCCATCGCCTTGCCCCCTCTAAGGGGTCATGGTGATTCTGGTGATCACTCTGTGTGTATGTCCCAGGCTTAGCAGGGCAAGGGAGGGGAGGCTCCCGGTGATCTAAGTCTGTATCTTGGCTTCTCCACGGCTGGTTTTCCGCGTTCCCTGGACTCTGCCCTCCGGCCCAGGACCCCGCCCTCGCCCCAGGGGCACAGGCGATTCCTGCCCCTGGGCCACTCGCCTCTTCCTTAATATCCTCTTGACCTCCTTGTCGCCCAGGCCTGCAGCCCCGGTGTCGCCGCCGCCATGGCGTCGAAGCAGCTCTTCCGCGCGCTCGTGTCAGCGCAGTGGGTGGCCGAGGCGCTCCGGGCCCCAAGGGCCGGGCAGCCCTTGCGGCTGCTCGATGCCTCATGGTACCTGGCCAAGCTGGGCCGCGACGCGCGCCGCGAGTTCGAGGAGCGCCACATCCCGGGCGCCGCCTTCTTTGACATCGACCAGTGCAGCGACCGCACGTCGCCCTATGACCACATGCTGCCCAGCGCGGCGCACTTCTCAGAGTATGCGGGCCGCCTGGGCGTGGGCGCCGCCACCCACGTGGTGGTCTACGACGCCAGCGACCAGGGCCTCTACGCGGCGCCGCGCGTCTGGTGGATGTTCCGCGTCTTCGGCCACCGCACGGTGTCTCTGCTGGACGGCGGCCTCCGCAACTGGCTGCGCCAGGGCCTCCCGCTGAGCTCGGGGAAGAGCCGCCCGGAGCCCGCCGAGTTCCACGCGGTGCTGGTCCCCGCCTACATCAAGACGTTCGAGGACATCAAGGAGAACCTTGAATCCCGGCGCTTCCAGGTGGTGGATGCCCGTGCCGCCGGCCGCTTCCGGGGCACGGAGCCCGAGCCCCGAGACGGTAACCAATGAGCGAAGCGCCCTGGAAGTCCCTGCCTGAGCACTGCCCTCGCCTCACTCTTGCCTTTAAGGGTAGGGTGGTGGGGTGCCAGCTGAGATTCACCCCATAGCGTGGGGGTGCCGGCTGAGATCCACTTTCTAGTCGTCTCACTGGGCTTTATTCTAAAGAGGAGGCAATAATATTTACCCCGCCTCCACCCCCAAACTAGTTGGAAACCCAGAATGCCCTGTGTAAGTGTGAGACTCCAAACGGCCCCCTCCCAGTACTATGGATGGGAGTCACTGCCAAATGGGAGGAGGGGACAGGCCCAGTTGGGGGAAAGCCCCAAATAGATGGTGCTTGATCAGGTCTACCACCATCTCTGAGGATGATGGAGCCAGGAAAGAGGAGAGAGAAAGTGGAGAATGAAAGTCGTCAGAGGGGCCAAAGGCTAGCAGAGAGCAGGACACAGGAGCCTCAAGTACGGAGAGAGATTGCTGCCCCAGATTGGAGCAGAAACTGAATAGAGGGTGGTTGCTGGCCTCAGCTGGGGCAGGGCCTCCCCCACATGGGCTGGGTTCCCCATGGAGTTCAACATCTGGCTGCTTCCTGAGATCTGGAGAGAGGCAGCCATTCTAAGGCTTCACCTCCCCCTCTGTAAGGAGCAGGGTTGGGAAGGGGTCCCCACAAAGCAGGTGGATCAGTAACCACTTTGGTGTGAGATTTTTAATGATCTCACAAGAGGACTTCCCTGGTGGTGGTGGTTTAGCCGGTGAGTCGTGTCTGATTCTCTTGTTACCCCATGGACTGTAGCCCACCAGGCTCCTCTGTCCCTGGGATTCTTCAGGCAAGAATACTGGAGGGGGTTTGCTGTTCCCTTCTTTCCCTGGTGGTCCAGTGGTTAAAAATCTGCCTTCCAATGCAGGCCACATGGGTTTGATCCCTGATCGGGGAACTAAGATCCCACATGCTGCAGAGCAACTAAGCCCAAGCCACAACTAGAGAGCCTGTTCTCTTGCAACAAGAGAAGCCTGTGTGCTGCATCGAACACCCAGCACAGCCCAAAAAAAAAAAAAGATCCCATGAGATGGATGCTCTTCTCATACAGAAGGGGACATGGAGCCTTAGAAGGGCCACCTTTTCCCAGATCTCAGGAGGCAGCCAGGCATTGAACTCCAGTGCAGTACCTTTAACTGCACTGAACAACCAGTAATCTCCCAGTCGTTTCTCTCATGTCTGCTTTGAGGAGGGCGCAGGGAACTTGCCATTTCCTCTGGGAAGCTCTCCCTGAATAGACCCCTCTATCCCTGAATCAGGGCTGGCTGGCGCTTCTGTTTCTAGAGCAACTTGGGCTCACCCTGTCCTAGCACTGCTAGGGTGATCTGAGGGCAAGGACCATCCATGCTCCCAGTGCGTCCTGAAGACTAATTCAGCAGCTGGATGGAGTCCAGAGAGGTTTGGTGAATTCACAAGGTCCCAACACAGGGGACCCTGCAGAGCTGTGTAGACATGACTGTGGGAAACTGCTGATGGCCAAGCTTTTTTGAACCTAGGTTGGTGGCAGTTTGAGATGGTTCAGCCCAATAGGGATGCCACCTTGAACCTGTGGGACCCTTCAGCTTAGCCCCTGGGTGGGGGTGGGGGTGATGGAGCAATGTAGGGCAGTGAGCCAGAGCCAGACCTGGGTTCAGAGCCCTCCCCGGTTGCACTAGTTGTGTGACACCTGGCAGCTCACCTCGTCTCTGAACTGCAGCTTCTGCATGGGAATGTCAGGGCAGAACATGGAGCTTAAAGGATGCTGCTGCTGCTGCTGCTAAGTCACTTCAGTCGTGTCCGACTCTGTGTGACCCCATAGATGGAAGCCCACCAGGCTCCCCTGTCCCTGGATGCAGTGAGGGTTAAATGAGAGCAAGTGTGTTAAGCACTTAGCTCCGTGTTTGCACTTACAGGATGCACTTGAGAAACGGGAAGTGGGATAATTAACGTGTGCTTCCCTGGCTGTGGGTCTTTACAGGGGTGCTTAATGCTTACCTCCATCGTGCTCACTCATTCGTAAAATGGCAGATAAGGATAAATGCCCAGTCGGCCTGTTGTCAAGGTGAACTAGCTGATGTGTGTACAGGCTCCGTCTAAATCAGTGGAGAATATCAGCATCCTCATTGTCCCCCCTCCACAGCCTGAGACCTGGCCTGCTTGATGCCCTCTGCCTGGGATGCTCTCAGCTTCTACCAGCCAGACCCTTCAACCTGGTTAAATCTTATTCAGCCTTCAGGGCTTACTCAGAGAAGCTTCCCTGCCCCTCCCCCTCCCAGGCAGTGGGTCCTGCTTGGCAGCACAGACTCTGGGGCCTCTCTGTTCCAACTAGCTTGGGCCAGTCTGTTCCGTGTGCCTCTGTCTCCTCATCTGTACAAACAGGAGAATAGTAATTGCTTCCCCATAGTATCAGAGCAAGGATTAAGGGGGGAAATAGAGCTGAGGGGCTCCTCGCACAAAGTAAACCCTCAGCAAGGTCAGGTACAGTGATCCCTGTTACTGTGTATTACTGTTCTTTACGATATGCAGTATATCCCCATGCCACCCAAGAGGGCCTTTTTGTAACATCCATCATCCCTGGAGAAGGAAATGGCAACCCACTCCAGTATTCTTGCCTGGAGAATCCTATGGACAGAGGAGCTTGGCGGGCTACAGTCCACGGGGTTGCAGAGAGTTGGATGTGACTGAAGCTACTGAGCATGCACACACGCAAAATAACGAGTATGCCAGCATGCATTTACCTAGAACTTCCTCTAATTGTGAGCACAGTCAGTCTTCAGGAAACCTGGGGCAGACTGTGGCTTCTGTGGAGTTTGAGTCCTGGGTTCAGATCCCAGGCAGCAGTTCACTAGATGCGTGACCCTGGACAGGAGCGAACCTCAGCATCTGCTATAAAACAGATTCCTGTAGACAGTTGCTGCCTGGGTTTCCTGGTGGCCTACCTGAGATGATGCTTAGAGAGGGTAGTGCTGTGGCTACATAGAAGGTTCTCAGTCCCGCAGGGGCCGTTCCTACCGCCCTTGTACAAATGTTTGTTCCCTGCCTCCTGCTCTCCTGTTGCAGGCATCGAGCCTGGCCACATCCCCGGCACTATCAACATCCCCTTCACGGATTTCCTGACTGAGGATGGCCTGGAGAAGAGCCCCGAGGAGATCCGCCGCCTCTTCCAGGACAAGAAGGTGGACCTGTCCCTGCCCCTGGTGGCCACGTGTGGCTCTGGAGTCACAGCCTGCCATGTGGCCCTGGGGGCCTACCTCTGTGGCAAGGCGGATGTACCCATCTACGATGGCTCCTGGATGGAGTGGTACATGCGTGCCCAACCTGAGGACATCATCTCTGAGGGCCGGGGGAAGACTCACTGAGGCGTGGCAGGACACGGGAAGCTTGGGTGACACCCAGCCACCAGCGGTACCCAGCCCGGTGGTTCCAACTCTGCTCTGACCAGGATTGTGTTTCTTCCTCCAACTCAGATGGTACGTAGGGCGACATCCCAGAGGCCAGGAACTCTGTGGACTTGGGTGCTCCCATTGGAGGCAGCAGAAGAGGAGGCAGTGGGCACAGGGGGAGGGGAGCTGCCCTCGTGGTGCTGAACTGGAGCCCAGATTCCCTTCTGTTGAAGAAATAAAACAGTCAAGTGCTAAACCCTTCTGACTGCGGGGCTGCCTCAGCTCTCCTCTGCTCCTGGCTGACGGCTCCAACATGCCCAGCTCAGGAGCTCCACGGAGCCAGAGTGTCTTGAGGACGGTGTCCCTTCTGCCTTCTGAGCAGTGCTGGGGCCCCAAAGACCTTCCAGTCCTGAGACCGAATGTCTCCCTGACAGCTGTCTTCTTCTTTTGCTGTGTGAATGAATGAATGTAGTGTCTGACTCTCTGCAACCTCATGGACTGTAGCCTGCCAGGCTCCTCTATCCATGGAATTCCCCAGGCAAGAACACTGGTGTGGGTAGCCATTCCCCTTTCCAGGGGATCTTTGCTGGGGTCTCCCTTCTGGCTTCTGGGTTATTTAAGGTGAATCTGCTGTGCCATGTCTGGAGTCCCACCCAAAGCCGGCCCCTCCCCATGCGTAAGTAATACATCTCATTTCAAGACAGATGGTTCCAGAACTTAATAGGAGGCTGTACCACACCGAGGAGGCCCATTCTAGCCCAGCCAGGATGTTTTTGGAGAAGGGCAAAGTTTAATCAAGTTAGAGGGGAATCTAGTTCTAGACTCTGAGAGCCTTGCGTTTAGGGCTACCTGGGGATGGGCAATATGAGGAGCTTTGATCCTTTCTGCTCAAGGAGAAAGAACCCTTATCCCCCAGGTTTCTCAAGGGTAAGGAATCTGTTCTTCTGCCTCTGTGTTTGTTCTTTGTGCAAGGATGGACATGGGTGTCAGAAGGCCCCAGGTGCCCCCTGTTGGAACCTGGGTCACCCCTCTCCCAGGCATCTTCCAGCACCCGAGGCATCTCTTGGTAGCAAAGGCCCAGGTGTTAGCCAGTACTGGGAGGACCTCCAGAAGGAAAAAAAAAAGCAGAAGGAGCAGTGACTTACTCAAGTTCACATGATGGACTCACTACACAGCTGGAACCAGATCCAGATTTTCTGACTCTGAATTTACTTTTTTTTCCCCTCTGACTCTGAGTCGTCTCTCCCAAGTCCACAGGGATGGTGGGGAACCAATGGGACAGAATCCTGGTTTTCTGAATAAAAGGTCTAAAGTAAGTGCTACCTCTCTGAGCCTCAGTTTTCTTACCTATAAAATGGGAATAATACGTACCTTTGAAGAAGGGATTTCAGACAAGGACCTGGCCAAGAGCCCAGCCCTGAGCCCTATCTTCATAGCTCAGGGCTTCTCAACCTTAGGACAACTGACATTTGGGCTGGATAATCTTTCTTTGTAAGAGCATCCTGGGCATCAGAGGATGTTTAATGGTGTTTGTGGCCTCTACTCATGAGATGCCAGCAGCTCCAACCAGTTGTGAGAAAAAGAAATGTCTCCAGATAAGGCCAAATGACCCCCAAGAGGCAAAAATAACCCCCTAGTTGAGCACCAGTGATGTAGGAGCAATGGCTGTACTTGATGACAGCAGTCAGGACCAATATAGACGGGGATTTCCACATGGAGGGAACCCCCATCTCCCCATCATAAACACTTTCCCCTGGGGGCCGAATTTAACAGTTTAGGAATCTTCCTTTCCAGCTGGTTTGAAACAAACCTCGTTTTCTCTCTTAAAAATGTCCCTGCCTCTTCAAGGAGTTTGGTTTGTTGGCAAACACACGTGAGGTCTGATCTGGCTTCCGGTTCCCCTGCCCCACGCAAGGCTGCCTGACCTTGGACACAAGGCTGAGCCCCTTTGAGCCTCAGTTTCTTCATCTTTTGTTGTTGCTGTTAAAATTTATTTATTTTTGGCTATGCTGGGTCTTCGTTGCTGCATATGTTTTCTCTAGTTATGGTGCCCGGGCTTCTCATCACGGTGGCTTCTCTTCTTATGGAGCACAGGCTTTAGGGCTCGAAGACTTCAGTAGTTACAGCTCCTGGGTTCTAGAGTGCGGGCTCAGTAGTTGTGGCACACTTTCCCGACTAGGGATCGAACCGGTGTCTCTTGAATTGGCAGGCAGATTCTTTGCCACCAAGCCACCAGGGAAGCCCCCCATCTTTTTCTTTTTAATTGTCTATTTATTTTTGTTGTGAACCACAAGTGGGATCTGTTCTCCCACCAGGGATTGAACCCATGCCCCCTGAACTGGAATTGTGGAGTCTTCACCACTGGAGCAACAGGGAAGTCCCAGTTTCACTTTGAAGTCTTCACTTTCAAAATGAGTGTATTCATATCTTCATTGAGCAACATGGGGATTCAATGAGAAAATCCATAACAACTGTTTAGGTTGGTGGCAGGCACAGAGTCAATATCGAGTGTTACTGTTATCTTGTAAAGGACTTTTACTTTATCAGCATGTTGAGTGTCTCCTGTACTTCCAGCATTAGGGGAAGGGAACGTGAGTATGCAAATTATGTTCCAGCCCTGGAAAAGCCTCCCAGCCAGGAAGGAGAAACTGGCCCAGGGTATATTTTTAGAGAGAAATGGTGAAATGATCTATTTTACAACAGACTCATTTCACAAGAGCCTTTTGATGAAGGTGAAAGAGGAGAGTGAAAACGCTGGCTTAAAACTCAACATTCAAAAGATCATAACATTTGGGCCCATCACTTTATGGCAAGTAGATGGGATAACAATGGAAACGGTGACAGACTTTATTTTCTTGGGCTCCAAAATCACTGCAAACAGTGACTGCAGCCATAAAATTAAAAGATGCTTGCTCTTTGGAAGAAAAGCTATGATAAACCTAGAGAGGGTGTTAAAAAGCAAAGACACCACTTTGCCGACAAACGTCCATCTAGTCAAAGCTCTGGTTTTTCCAGTAGTCATGTATGGATGTGAGAGTTGGACCATAAAGAAAGCTGAGTGCTGAAGATTTGATGTTTTCGACCTGTGGTGCTGGAGAAGACTCTTGAGGGTCTCTCGGACAGCAAGGAGATCAAAGCAGTCAGTCCTAAAGGAAATCAACCCTGAATATTCATTGGAAGGAGTGATGCTGAAACCAAAGCTCCAGTACTTTGGCTTCCTGATGCGAAGAGCCAACACGTTGGAAAAGACCCTGATGCTGGGAAAGGTTGAAGGCAGGAGGAGACGGGGACAACAGAGAATGAGATGATTAGATAGCATCACCGACTCGATAGACATGAATTTGAGCAAACTCCAGGAGATAGTGGAGGACAGAGAAGCTTGGTGTGCTTCAGTCCATGAAGTCACAGTATCAGACATGACTTAACTGCTGAACAACATTTCACAAGTGGAAAGATAGGCTCAGGGATATTGAGTGATTTGCCTAAGGGCGCACAGCTATTTTGAGAGAGGAGCCTAATGGGAGTTAGAATTCTCAGGGTAGGAGCCTCTCTGGTGGATTAGGAAAATCTGAGTTGGTTTTCCCAATTTCAGGATCAAGGGGAGAAGGGAGTAGAACTCGGGGTTTGGATACACATGTGGCAAGCTTGTGGAAGGTGGCCAAGTATCTTGAGCCAGGCCCTGAGTTTTGAGCAAGGAGATTTGTTTAGGCTCCCACCCCCAACCCCAGACCCATCACCCTTCCCTCCCCCACCCCTGCCCACAAGCAAGGAACCTGCTAATCTGAGCTGGGGCTTTCTCCTCCTGGGAAGGTTTTCCATGGATCTAGAAAAGTTCAGAGGCAACATTCTTGGGGGTGGGAGAAGGGAGATGGAGACGTGCCTCTCTAGATTTCTCGGAGCTGCGGTTGGTTTAACTTTGGAGGAGTTGGCTAGGAAAGACCCAGGGCCTTCCTGAGCCCTGCCTTGCAAGTCTGAACTCCCAGAATAATTAACTGTTCCCTGCAGGGTCCTAGCCTCTGCCAGCATCCGTCCTACCTCGCCACGTGTGTTCCAGGAACTTGCAACATCGTACAACAGGGATGATGAAAGTTTTGTCCACTTGGTAAATATTTGCTGAGCACCCCCTTCTGAGTCAGGGACAACTGGAAGTTTGCAAGCCTTGTCTCACATGTGCATTGGATTCTGTCCACTCTCTGGCTTGTTGCCTGGAGAGATCATGGCACCAAGGAGCCCCCACCCTGCATAGTGGGCTGAATAACAAAGTAATGTGCTGATTCAGTCCTGGCTCTGCTCGAGGCCTCAGAAGGTCTGCTTTCCAGACCCTTCCCAGTTGGGACCTCAGTCATCTCGTCTGGAAAATGGGAGCAAACTGCCCTGCTGCATACAGGGTGGATGTGATGTCAGATAAAGGAGCACTCTAAATGATCTAAGACATTTTCTATTGTAGGTCATTCCCACTGAAAATAAATAACCCCAGCTATATAAGAAGGATGCAACTTTATTATCCTTAACATAAGGAGAATGAGTCATTTGGGAGGAGGTGAAATTTTCAGATTAACTGAAGCTTTATAATTTTTTAAATTAACTTTTATGGGAGTATAACTGCTTTACAATGTTGTGTTTCTGCCGCGCAGCAAGTGAATCAGCTATATGTATACATGGTGGTGGTTTAGTCGATAAGTGTTGTCTGACTCTTTGCGATCCCATGGACTGTAGCCTGCCAGGCTCCTCTGTCCGTGGGATTTCCCAGGCAAGAATACTGGAGTGGGTTGCCATTTCCTTCTCCAGTATGGATCCCCTCGTTTTTGGATTTCCTTCCCACTTAGGTCACCGTGGAGTACTGAGCAGATGCCCTGTATCATGCAGTAGGTTCTCACTGGTTATCGACTTTACGCAGTGTCAATTTGTATGTGTGTCAAACCTATTCACCCCACCCTCTCTTTCCCCCTTGGTGTCCGCATGTTTGTTCTCTACACCCGAAGCTTTATCGTTTTAAGCACCCCCAAACTGAACAGGGGCTGGGACACAGTACACTGAGGGTACCAGCACTCTGTGGCTTTGTTTCATCACTTTACTGTGGGCACTGTTTGCCCCTAAACTAAACGGCCCCCATTGCTGTGACTTTCTAGTCCTCAAGTCCTTGCATCTCCAGATCGTCCTGGACCACTGTCCACCGTGGTTAATATCTTGCTCTCCAGAGTCTCCACCTCCTTCTCAGTGGGCCCACTCTCCAGATGAGACTGACTGTTCAGGGCTTAAACCACCGGTGAACCAGGGCCTCCGCAGCCCACTGGGGTCCTGCCTGCGGTGCCCTCCCCCTGCTCCTCTGCCGTGTCCCCTGTCTCAGTGTGCACACCAGCACGCAGGGCTCCCCTATGCCGAGCCCTGCCTGACAGCCCGTTCTCCAGAGCTGGCCTCTCTTCCGCATAGCCAGTCAACACCCAGGCCCATGATTTCCGCCTCTGTTCTCATTGCCATGATGAGCAGGTCACCACCCCCACCCCCATGCCAAAGACACACAGATCAGACAACCTGTCCAGTCATTAATTCCAGCACACACCTTCAGGAACAGGCCTTGTACTGGGATCTGGGGCATGGAGGATAAAGACATAAGGGGAACTGGCCTAGTGGAGAGGGGCAGACAGACAGACAGACCATGATGGGTGTGGCGGGGAGGATCTAAGAGATGAAACAAAACAGGGGAGGGTGGAGCAGATGGCTCTGGGTCTGAGAGGCTGATCTGCACAGGCCAGTAGCCCCTTTCTGAATCCCCTGGCCTGTGCCTCCTCACTCCATGTGGAATAACAACAGGGGATGGGGTTCAAAGCCCAGCCTCCGGAGGCATCTGGACTTCCAGCTCACTGGCTATGAGTGTGCTTCGATTTCCTCATCTGTCGTGGAATAATCCAGTACCCTCCTCACAGGATCAGATTGATACAAGCATTGAGAACAGAGCCTGCACAGTGAGCCTGACATCCATGCATTATAAATTACTAATATTCTGTCCTACTCAGGTCACTCCTGCCTCCTTTTACCTGCCTGGATGCCCCTGAGGGTAGCATATCTTATTCGTGGTTCTCTTCCTGGCCCTAGCACAGTGACATAGTCAGGGCTTAATGAGCATCTGTTGTGTGTATAAATATCCTGGCAGGGCTAAGAAAGACCCTAAAACACTCGGGACTGTCCTGGTGGTCTGGTGGCTAAGACTCCAAGCTCCCAATTCAGGGGACTTGGATTCAATCCCTGGTTGGGGAACTAGAGTCAGCATCTGCTGCTAAGAGTTCACATGCCATGGCTAAAGATCCTGCAGGCTGCAGTGAAGATGGAAGAGCCTGAGTGCTGCAACTAAGAAAAACCCAATGCAACCAAATAAATACTAAATAAAATAAATATTAAAAAAAAATCCCTCCTCTTTACTGAGCACTTTCCATATCCAGGGACAACGCTAAGTGTTTTGTACCCACTTAATCCAACAACCCTGAGAAATAGGTGTTATTACCCCTTCCTCTCATTCTACAGATAAGGAAGATGGTGGCTTAGGTGAGGCGACTCGCCTGAGATCTTGGGAAGGATAGGGCTGGGATTGGAATTCTGGATGGAATGGTTTCATCATGGTGAGACAGAACTGGAGAAGGGGGTCACGGAAGAGGGGTGGGGTTTCTGTCTGGGTGGGGGGTTCGTAAGCCCCGTAGGAATGCACTCACACATGCTCACACCTTTGCTCACAGGGGAGGAATAATGGAACCAGGCTAGATGGTTTGCCAACTTATGTGTGCACTTTGATGCATATCTCCAGGACTCTTTATAAAGGTTGTTCAGTTCAGTTCAGTCGCTCAGTCGTGTCCGACTCTCCGCAACCCCATGAATCACAGCACGCCAGGCCTCCCTGTCCATCACCAACTCCCGGAGTTCACTCAAACTCATGTCCACAGAGTCGGTGATGCCATCCAGCCATCTCATTCTCCGTCGTCCCCTTCTCCTCCTGCCCCCAACCTTTTCCAGCATCAGAGTCTTTTCCAGTGAGTCAACTCGTCGCATGAGGTGGCCAAAGTATTGCAGTTTCAGCTTTAGCATCAGTCCCTCCAATGAACACCCAGGATTGATCTCCTTTAGAATGGACTGGTTGGATCTCCTTGCAGTACTTATCTCTTTAAAGAACATAGTAGCAATCGGCAGAGAAAAACAGGAGAAAAGGGGCAATTGTTGAGTGCTAACAACCACACCCAGTAATTAGGTGCAAGCATGTGATAAACTGCAGAATTGTGTGGTCCAGAATGAGGTGGGAGGGGCTTCTGAAAGTTCCCAAGTAAGCTAGGTACCAGAGAGGCTTCTGGGAACGAGTGCAGTGGTGCAGTCCCCAGGGAGGCTGGTTCCTGTCCATTCTGTCTTTGGCCCTTCTTCCCCTCTGTTCCCTCTCACTCCTGCCTCTGGAGGCTTTCCTTTATTTCTGAATCATGTAAGGCTTGAAAAATCACATAGCTATTAAATGAAACTGTATATGCCCTTACCTTGGAACCAGCCATTCCACCTCCGGGAATTTCCCCTGAAGATACACCTCCAACAATAGGAAAACACTTATGCATAATTGGGTTGCTTGTTATAGCAGTATTTGTTATTTTCCAGTAGCCATGTATGGATGTGAGAGTTGGACCATAAAGTTGAGCGCCGAAGAACTGATACTTTTAAACTGTGGTGTTGGAGAAGACTCTTAAGAGCCCCTTGGACTGCAAGGAGGTCAAACCAATCAATCCTAAAGGAAATCAGTCCTGAATATTCATTGGAAGGACTGATGCTGAAGCTGAAGCTCCAATACTTTGGCCACCTGATGTGACGAGCACTGGGAAAGATTGAGGGCAGGAGGAGAAGGGGACGACAGAGGATGAGATGGTTGGATGGCATCACTGACTCGATGGACATGAGTTTGAGCAGGCTGTAGGAGATAGTGAAGGACAGGGAGACCTGGCGTGCTACAGTCTGTGGGGTCACAAAGGGTTGGACACAACCGAGCGACTGAACAACAACAAACCTCCAGTAATGGGGTAAACTGACATGTGTACCTCTTGCGATGATTCGCTGAGAACACAGCATCACCTCTGGTGTCCCTGCCGAAGATGTATCCCATGAACAAATCATGAGTACACATCTGATAAACCCAGACTGAGGGCCCTTCTATAAAATAAGCAGCCTGCCCTCTTTGAAAATGGGAGACAAAGACTGAGGGACTGTTTCTCATCAAAGGAGATTAAATAAGACATGACAGTTGAAGGCAATACATCCTGGATTGGATTTTTATTTTCTATAAAACATACTAGTGAGACAAATTAATATTTGAAGAAATCCTTAGATAAGTTAATGGCATTGTATCAAAGCTAATTTCCTGACTTTGATCATTGTACTGTGGTTGTAGAAAAGAATGTCCTTATTTTCAGATCACACTGAAGAGTTTGAGTGCAAGGTCATGAACTCTGTAATTTACTCCCAAATGGTTCAGGAGAACAAGAAAAGGAGAGAGAATGAAAAAGCAAATGAAGTAAAAATGGTAACATACTGGGTAACGGCTCTACCAGAATTCTTGGTATTATTTTTGCAACTTTTCTCCAAGTCTGAAATTACTTCAAAATAAAATTTTATTTCAACAAATGGTAATACAATTTTAAAGGTTACTTTCCATTTACAGTTATTACAAGATATTGGCTGTGATCCCCGTGTTATGCAACACATCCTTGAGGCTCTTTTGCACCTAATGGTTTGGATCTCCCACTCCCCTCCCCTTATATTGCCCCTCCCCCGCCACACACAGGTAACCACAAGTTTCTTCTCTAGTTGTTTTTTTTTTCAAACACCAAGTTTCTGATTCAGTTTCACAGGGCTGCTAACTGCACCCACATTCCAAAACAAGGTGCTAGACCATCTAAAGCAGTTCTTTCAGCCGCCTTGGTTAAGAACTAATTTAGAAACTGTAGGAGACCTCACCTCCCACCCACAGCAGAGACAGGAGACATGCCAACAGGAGCCATTGGAAGGCAGAGGGAGGCTTTCTCTAGGGGCAGTTGTTGGGGTGCTGTGGCACTTCCCATGGTAGGAGTTGCCTCCCTTCTCCACAGGTTGACTGGGTGGGTAGGGGTTTCAGGGAGTCCACTTGAAGAACTTGAGCTGTGTCTCCTGGATTCAGGGGGTTGGGGGTGAAAGGAACTCAAAGGCTGGGCGAGACCCCTGCCTGGGAAAGCCTCAGGCGAGGTGCTGGCCTGGCTGGCTGCTGGGTGGTGGGGTCAGTGGATGCGGCTGCACAGGGTGAATCATGTCAGCAATTAGCTAGCCAGGATTTCTGGGGAACCCACAGAAGACCCAGGTGAAGAAGATGCCTAGGGGCTGCCCAGAAGGGACTTGGTCCAGAGGGCTGTGGGGTAGGGCAGGAGGGAGCAGGACCCAATGAGGTGGTCCTCACTCCCAGTGGGGTGCCCCAGACAGCCAACAGGAGGAGTCTCTGCCAGGGTAGGAAACCCCAGAGTAAGCCACTCCCAGCAATGTGGGCTCCAAAGAACCCTCAAAGCTGTCCTCCAGGCAAACAAGCCCACATGAATCATTGTTCTGGCCAGAGCAAAGCCTCAACAGAGGACGTGGGCACCAGGCAAGAAAAATCTGTCCTTTCACACCCCCCATTCTGCTTGCCAGGCCATGCAGGAGCAGGAGGCGTTGGGGAGTGAAGGTGCAGGAGCTGGGGGCCCAGGAGAGCGCACAGAACATGCGGAGGGCTCCTCCTCTGTACAATACAATTATAGTCAAATCTCCCTGTTAGAGTGGGATTAAAAGAGCTAATCCACGAGACTTCTTGGTGCAGAGCAGGGCCCATTGACGTGCTCATAAATCTCTGGAAGCAGGGGCCGGGTCTGGGGGTGGTCCAGGAAGCCCCGGGGGTCAGGCAGGAGCTCTTGATTCTGTGCAATTCCTGATTCAAGTTTGGTTCCTGATTGCACCTGTGGGATGATCTTCCCAGGAACCAGAAGGACCTTTATAGGGAAGAGTGGGATCTCTGAGGGAGGCTGGTAACTTAGTTGACTGTTATGACCTCAGTATTCCAGAGCAGAGCTTCTGGAAAGGGTAGCCAACAAGAGCAGATGAACCGCATGGATAGGGCGGGCAGGAAAACGTTGTGAGGGCCACCAAGGACCCAGGCAGTCTGGTGCGCTCCCCACTGGTGAAGTCTAATCGCCGGCCACACTCCCACAGAGTCCAGACAGGCCGAAAGCCCCGCTAACCACCCGTTCCCCACCCCCGACCCGGCATCGCTGATTGAGGAGAGCAGAGTGCAGGCTGAGGGCATTCAGCAGGGGCCCCGACAATATGAAAGTGTCAGGGTCAAACTCAGCTACATTTCTGTGCAAATTGGAGAAAGGCAGGCATCCTTTCCTCCAGACCCTTGATTGTCCTTCTGTCATGCGAAAGGCGACCCCTGGAGTCTGCAGACATTATTGAGCCCTCTGGGTGAGCTCTTCAAGGGTAGTAGGGTCTGCACCTCCAGTTCAGAATTCTAAAATCCAGCACTTGGGGCAGGCTCTGTGAATATTTGTTGACAATTAGAGGAAGTTCTAGGTAAATGCATTCTGGTTTACTTGTTATCGTGCATGCGTGGGTGCTCAGTCACTTCAGCCGTTTCTGACTCTTTGTGACCCTATGAACTGTAGCCCACCAGGTTCCTCTGTCCATGGGATTCTCCAGGCAAGAGTACTGAAGTGGGTTGCTATGATCTTCTCCAACTTGTTATCTTACAGACATTCAAGTCTGTGGACCAGGTATCTAGCCTCTCTGAGCCCCATCTGTAAAATGGGTATAATAACACTTCTATCCCAGGTGTGGCACATAGTAGGTGCTCAGTCATAATAACTAACATTAACTGCATGTAATAACACTAAGAAGTAAGAATAACATTATGAAAAAAAAAGAATAGCATTGTGATATAAATATTGAAAATGGTGTAAAGTGAGAGTTGAAGAAGTTACATTAACTAATTTTACATAACTAATTAGTGAGGTCTCACAGGAAACCATGGAGCAGAGATGCAAACTATGGATCATGGGCCTCTGAAAAGCCTGTTTGAATATTTCTGGCTGGTAAAGACACCCTCTCTTTTACTGCATGAGCTTGTTCTTCTCCTCAGGTGACCTGAAGAGGTGCCAACTCAGAACCTACAATCTCCATCCCAAAGAGGCAGATCTGTCAGCCAAGGCAGGGATGAGATTGGATTTGATGTTAAAAAAAACCACACAAAAAAAGAAGAGTTGAGATGAATCAGAATGTTCTGACATTCTGAACGTGGGGCAGAGGAGGACTGACTCCAAAAAACCGAGCAGAGATGAAAGACATCTTAGTCATGGAAGTGACAGCAGATGTGAACAAAACCTTCAGATGCGGGGGATGATGTTTAGAAAATGAGAAGATTCAAAATAGGACACGGTGATGTGCTCAGGTGAGAACTTCAGGATGTATTTTCTGTTCCTTCAGCTCTGTCTGGCAGTAGAAAGCGTCCCAGGCCCCTTTAGATCTTGGGGGTTTAGCATGAGAAAATGGCAGCCGCTCTGCTCTGGAGGCTGGGTCATTTGGGGTGGCTTTTCTCTCTGCCTCTCCCTCTGACCCTAGCAGAGAAGTGTTGGTTGGGCTGGTTCATTCCAGGCTGCTGGGAAATGCATCTTAAGGGGTAGTCTTTGGGTTAGCCCCTGATCTTGGACCCAAAGGACAACAGGCAGAGTGGCAGATTGGTTTCATGAAAGCCAATATTCACAGGACCTGAGGCTTTGTCCAGGCAGCGTGCTGAGTGCTCTTCATGTGGTTTCATGTGTTGTTAGCTTATTGAATCCTCACACAACAGCATGAGCTAGGCACGATTATTCTCAATTTAGATACGGGAGAACTAAGGTTCAGAGAGGTTAAGTGATTTTGCCAAGATCACCCAGCTAGCAAGCCACAAAAGCCTTGGCTGGCATCCTTGTCTGGGAGCTCTGTGCGCCTTAATCCATCTCTCTCTCCTGTTTCACTTTTAAGCCCTGTTCCGAGCCATGTTAAAAAGAACCTGAAAGCTGCTCTTCCCAGAAGGGGACAGCAGGGGGCAGTGTAACGAGCAGGCATTTGAAGTCTGACCCTTCTGCAGGGTAACCATCATCCTGAGAGAGTGTCTAAGGGATGTTCAATTTTATCCTCTAAATTCAGAAGACATGCATAGAACTATGAAGAGTCCCAGTCCACGATTACAAGCAGAATTGTCTGGGATTCCATGTTTTTTCAGAGACTCAAGCCCACCTCCTCTAATCCTAAGCCCCCTCTAGGGAAGGGACCACCCCTAGTGCCTTCATCTCTGTTTCAATGCCTGGCACACAGTTGGTGCTCAGTAAGCAGTAATATCACTGGATGATGGTTGGTGGGAGGGAGGTTGTACAGCCTCAGGTGGGAACATTTTAAGTGCTTACTCAGGGGATGCTAGTGTTTAGGTATAAGTGGGGGCTTCGGAGGAAGAAGCGGGGATAAGCCTCCCCCTCCACTCTGGGACCACAGATGCTGGCTGAGCCTCTGTGACACCTTCAGGACCCCATGACAGTCCACGATGGCAAAGAGCCAAGCAAACTTGCCCTGGACCACCCAGGTGGGTACAGTCTCCCCCCAGCATCCTCAGAGTTAAGAAGGCCTGTGCAAGGGTGTACTGGGACTCCGTGTCAGCTTGAGTTTCAGAGTCAGTGAGACAAGCTTGAAGGCCAGATCTGCCCTTGGTTGCCATTCCCAGCATCACCTGGAAAGGCCCATGGTCTCAGAGCCTCAATCTCATCTTCCATAAGATGGAGGTGGGGACAGGATCAAACACATGGGGCTGTTTTAAGAATTCTGCACACACTTGACCTGGTCCAGAATAAGCCCTTTATCAGTGACAGCAGCCGCCACCAGTACAGAATGCCTGGTGCACAGCCTCCAGCATGTTAGAAGCATAAACGGTAGCTCCTGCTCTCACCCGGCTCCCTGAGCATACCTGTTACATGGGAGAGATGGGCTTAGAATAGCATCTGGCACATAGGAAGCACTGAAGCAGTGAAATTAAACACATCAGAAGCCAGTGTAAAGGAAGAAGGCTGATCCCTGTCCTAAAGACTCCCAGTATTGGGCAGGGGTTGATCCATTTGCCCCTCTAGGCCAGGACCAGTGCTGGGTCTTTGTTGCTGCGAGGGCTTTTCTCTAGTTGTGGTGAGCAGGGGCTACTCTCTAGCTGCGGTGCATGGGCTTCTCATTCTGATAGCTTCTCTTGTTGTGGAGCACAGGTCCCATGGTGCATGCGCTTCAGTGGTTGCAGCTCCGGGGCTCTAGAGCACAGGCTCAGTAGTCGCGGAGCACAGGCTTAGTTGCTCTGCGGCATGTGGGATCCTCCCAAACCAGGGATCAAACCCATGTCTCCTGAATTGGCACGGGAATTCTTTACCACTGAGCCACCAGGAAAGCCCTTCTTTCTTTCTCTCTCTCTTTTTAATATCAGTTTTATTGTGAAATAATTCAATGTAGTAAGGAATTTCACCTCACCTAAAGAGAGATCTGAATTTTGTCCCGTGACATGCCTCTTTAGTTTAAAAGCTCTACACTGTCCACGTGTGCTGCGTGGTCTGTGCTCCTCGCCGGGGAGAGGCAACCCCCGATGGGTGAGGGCTGGCGGCCCAAGAAATCTGGGGTCTGCTCCATATTCGCTGAGTGACCCTGTGCAAGTTATTCTCTGCCTCCAGGCCTCGGCTCTGTCACACCTGCAGGAGCAGGTTTGTTCAGGCAAGCCGTGGGTTGCCACAGCTCCAGAACGCTACAGCTCCACTTTCTCAGCGTTCATTCCTCCTGTGAACTTGCTCATTCAAACTGGCCCCTTCTTGGTCTCTGGAGTATGGCTCTTGCTCCTCTCTCTCCAGACTTTGTCCCATCCTCTTCATTCACTGGAGCCACCCCCTGAGAGGGCCTTCCTGGGTCTCTAGCTCTGGGACTTTTCAGGTCTTCTTTGAAGGGGTCTCCTCCCTGCTCTAGGCTCAGGCCAGCCCACCAGGCCTCTCCCGCCTAAGCTGCTCTGCTGAGTATCACACCTGCAGGACAATGGTCTCTTGCTCCACAGGCACTGCAGATACAGGCTCCAAACCGACCTCCTCACCCATGATGCCTCCCCAGACCAGCTTCTCCTGCTTCAGGGAAACACTGCTGGTTCAAGCCAGAAGCCAGGGTTGTCAGCATGGCCCCTCCTCCTTCCTCTTTTTCCCTCCTTCTCCTTCCTTCCCACAGCCCCTTCAAGCTTCACTTCTGCTTCCCAAGTATCCACTGAAGTTGCCTACTCCTGGTTGACGCTGCCTTGGTTGCGGCTTCCCTACCCCTCACCTAGGAGCCCTCCTGGCTAGTCTCTCAGGGCTTTGAGCCATTTCCTCTGCAGTCTCCAGAGTAGCTCAAGTTACACATCTGACCACGTTACTCCCTGCCTATGACCCTTAAGTGGAAGATGACATATTCCCTGCTATGGTTTTGTTTCAGCTAACGACGGTAGAGGACTCACCAAGCGCCTGGAGTGCTGCTGCTCTTCCAAGGCCAGTTCATAACTTATATCCTATTTCATTCATTCATGTATTCCGTATACTACAAGCCATGGATTATGCCAGCTGTTTTACCAACATAATTGAATCTTCATGACAGTGTTCTTCAGTGGCACTTCCCACTTCGCAAAAGGGAAAATTGAGATTCAGAAAGGAGGTGATTCAAGATCACACTCGAATTTGTGTTTAAGAGAACACAAGCTCCCAGGAGCAGGAGTCTAGCAGCTGTGATCCACTCCCTGCCAGGGGGAAAGGTTTACAGAGACAGAACCTGAGGGATAGCAGAACCTTCCCTCCCCACGCCGCCACAGGGCCAGGCTGCCCAGTGGGTGGGGCCTGTGTGTGACACAGAGACCACTGACGGAAGCAGTGAGAGGCAAGGGGAGTCACAGAAGGCAGCTCTCAGGAGTTCTCTGGTGTCCCAGTGGTTAGGGCTTGGTGCTTTCACTGCCAAGGGCTTGGATTCAATTCCTGGTCGGGGAACTAAGATCCCACAAGCTACTTGGAAATAAATAAAGGAGGGCAACTTCCCTTCTGCTCCTTTCTCTCCTGGGACCCAAACCACATGAGGAGCTGTCCCCTTCCCACACCCGGCAGAACCCTCAGTAGAAGCACCTCCCCCCCACCCCTGCCAAGTTATCTGGCTCAGAAGTACATCCACAGAATCAATCCCTCCTCCCCTTCCCGAAATACAGATGAGTAAACTGAGAGTTTCCCAGCGCTTCATCCTACAAAAGCCAGAGTGAAAACCTAGCTCTCCAGACACTCATCCAGTGTCCTCTCCACTCTTCCTCCTTAGAAATGTTTCCCACGGAGCAGGAAAGGGGCCTTGGTGGTGGAAATGCACTTGAAACCCACCTGGGTTCCTGCCAGCCTGACCCTCACTAGCTGTGTGAATGCAGAAAGTCACTTGGTTTCTGTGTCATCATCTGTAAAATGGGTACAGTAACGCCAACTTCACAAGGCTACTAAGAGAATCAATGAATAATACAGATGTATAAAGCATCTGGAATATAGAAGGTGATGAGCCAACTGCCAGCCCAGCTCTGTTGTCCTCAAAGAGAGTTTTCGTGGGGAAAGAGCACAGCTCCCTTCTCCCTCAAGCCCCGCCAGCCAAAAGCAGAATGAAAGAATATTAGAAAACAGATACAGGTAAATGCTGCTATAAAATTGTGGGGGGAGGGAAAAGTTTCTTCTCTTGTCAGTTGTTTGACAACCCAGACTGGACAAAGGGAAAGCAATGTGGAGACAGAATGGGAGGATTGCCTATTTGGGGTATCACTCATTATTTTCCCAGTGACCTCGAATTTGACCTTCCCCAAACACAGAGCTCTTTGGCCAAGAGCGTCTTTAAGAGACCCTCGTTGGTAGACCTCCCAAAAAGGACACAGCAGGGCGGGGCTCGGGAAAGGCAGGATGTCACGCCCGCCGCAGCCGCCCGCGGCGGCGCGGACTACAGCTCCCGGCATGCCCTGCGCTCGGTACCTGCCCACCTCCAGCTCCTTGCCCGGAGGATGCAGACGCTGGGGCGAGCGATGAGGATGGAGGCCGGTGAGGCAGCGCCGCCGGCGGGGGCGGGCGGCTGGGGCAAGTGGGTGCGGCTCAACGTGGGGGGCACGGTGTTCCTGACCACCAGGCAGACGCTGTGCCGCGAGCAGAAGTCCTTCCTCAGCCGCCTATGCCAGGGGGAAGAGCTGCAGTCCGACCGGGTGAGGCCCACGGGGTGGGTGGCCGTTGGGGATCCCTCGCTCGCTGGAATCCGGCCATCCAGCCAGGCCTGCTCCCAGGGCTGGAAACCGGCTGGGTTTCTTTCCGAAGAGCTGGAGGCAAGAAGAAATGGTCGGAGGAGGGGAGAAGGAAGAGGATCAGAGAGTGAGCGATGTGCCCATTGCCTTGGCAACAGGACAACGCCAGGCTGGGGCCATTTGGAGCTTTTGAGCTCTACCCTGGGCTCCCCACCCAGGAGACTATTGGATAAGGTCTCTCCCGTTTCTTTGGGGCTGTGGGGAGGACAGACACGAAGGGCCTTCTCCCCTGCCCAAACTGGACTCCTGCATCACAGAAGTTACTGAGTCTGCTTCTCCCTGCCCTTTGGGGTGTGGGTGGCCTAGGGGTACTGGGAGCTGGGTGGAGAAATCCCAGGTTCCTTCTGAGCTGGGCTTCATGGGCAGGAACGCTGGCCTGGGGCACCATTTCTAGGTTCCCATCTCGGTTCTGCTGCAAAATGCCTGCATGACCTTGGGTCAGATCCTTCCCTGCTCCAGCTCAGCCTCCTGTTTGTAACCCCAGAGGGCCAGCCTGGCGATGACCTCTAAGGCCCCCTCTCTCCCATTTCCTGACCTTCTGATGCTGTGACCTTGAGCGAGTCTCTTTACTCTGTCTTCTCTCTGTAGAGTTGCACTGAAACTCTGTCAAGCCTCCCTACAGGCTGAGGGTATCCAATGAGATAGCAGCTCTTTTGGAAACTTGTAAACATCCTCAGAATAACTGGGGTCTGGTGGAGACAGTGTAGGGCTGGCTTCAGGGAACAACCTCTAAGAGGGACGATCCCTGAGCCCTGCACTGGATTGGGTGCCACTGAAACTTCACTGGCTGCTCACTATCTCCCTGGTTGTGGGGGAGAGGAGCAAGGCTCAGAGAGGTCAAGTCACTGACCCGAGGTCACAGAGTCAGGAAAAGGCAGAGGCAGGTTCTGAACCTAGCTGTATCTGACTCCAAGGCCCTTTTACTCCATCACACCACTCCGTTTTGGAGCAAACACTGCACCCCCACCTATCCTCCCTTTATCCTTTACTGGGACTGAAGGGTGGGGGTAAGTGCAGGGTCAGCAGGGAAGGGGGGCTCACTCTTTTCTCACTGCCTGTGCCCCTTGCCTTTGTAGGATGAGACGGGGGCCTACCTCATCGACCGCGACCCCACCTACTTTGGGCCCATCCTCAACTTCCTCCGGCATGGCAAGCTGGTGCTAGACAAGGACATGGCCGAGGAGGGTAAGTTGGTCCAGGGGGCTGGCCAGGGCCTGCATCCTAAGCCTGTCTTCTCTAGCCTGCCAGGGCCTTCCATGGAGGTCCAGAGCCATTTCTCCCATCCAGAGGAGACCTCTGTTTTCTTCCATGTTTCCTGCTTCTTCTCATCCCAGACAGGACTGGATGCCAAAGCCTCTGCCCAGGCTGAGCCTAGGACCAGGGCGACTGGCCCATGCTTCCACTGGGTGCTTCCACTGGGCGATGCTTCTGGGGAAGTGGCAGAAACATAGGCAGAAGAGAGAGGGAGCCCGTAAGGCTGGCAGCCTCTGCTGGGGGCAGGGGTGTCCTTTCCCCTGGCTTCCTGGGAAGCCAGTGGTGAGCTGGGTGGGGGTAGAAATGGCCATGGGAAGAGGTATGCCTCTTTCTTTGAGTGATCGGGGTATCTCAGATGCCTGGTGAGGGCTCACAGTCAGCAGGGAGGTGGAACGGGTGACTCTTTCCGAGATCTGACAGCCTCTGCTGCGCAGTGCTGGTTGTGGGTGGAGGAAAGGGAGTGGGGAGGTTGCTCCCCAGCGGGCGTTTGGTCCCTCCCAGGCCGGGTAGCTGAGGCCCTGTAGATGTCCACTTCCTGGCCCAGCAGATGGCAGGGAAGCCGTGCCTGGGAGAATGGCTTCTTGGCAGAACCCCAGCCTGGAGCAGGGACTATAGGTGGGTGCCAAGCCCACTTTTCCTTAGGGCACAGGGTGTGGCTTTGGGTCAGCTGACCCAGCCAGGCCAGCTTGGACATGTCAGTTTTCCTTTCTGAGTCTCCACTGTGTGTATAAAGTGGGGCGGTGATCTCCATTAGGGATGTGTTCTGGGTAAACAGACATCGCAAGTCCCGGGGCTTGTACCCTGAAGGGGTCTAACACAGCCCCTCCCTCCTCACTTGAGCCCACAGTCTTCCCTCCTGACCCCTGTGGGACATGGTGATCTAGAGGCCAGGTGGCTCTCCAGAGGACCAGGGCAGGATCAGAGCCCACTCTAGGCATCGGCTCTGGGAGCCCCACAGCTTTCCTGGTGGCCCCTGGGGGAGCAGACACCATGGGCGTGGCCTGGGCCCAAAAGCCGCTCCCATGGGGAAGAGAGGTAAACACTCCAGCGTCACAGCTAACACCTGTTTACAGGTTCTGGGCTTGTCAAAGCCCTGGCATTCCCAGCACCTTCAGACAGGACTAGGGTCCTGCTCCAAGGGGCCAGGGGCTTTGACAGGAAACTGACTAGTTGTGTGAACCCTAGAAAGTCACCTATCCTCTTGTGCCTCCATGCCTGTATCTGTGGAATGGGGTAACAATAGCACCCACCTTGCTGAGCTGCTGTGAAGATAAAAGGAGCTAATACAAGTGTGTCACTTAGTTGTGTGTCATCTGTCGGGCTCCACGGGGGGCATCCTGGCAGTAGCACTCACTCACCGCCCCCTCTGTGTTAGGTGGATGTGAGCACTGGGGACAGCCAGGGACATCAGATGTGGCTCCAGTCCCCCAGGAACCCAGAGGCCAGTTGTGCAGAGGACCAGAAGTGTCCCTGCCCTGAGGAGCTGAGGGGAGTCCAAAGGCTGAGGGCTGTCCCCTTCGCCAGAGAGGGACTCGCTCAGTCTCTAAGATTGTTCCCTTGGCCGCGTGGGGACAAGAACGCCCTGGGGCTTGTGATGAGCACAGGACAGGCTCTGCAGACTGTGAGGTGTGGTTGGTCAGGGAGCTGCACGTGCATAAAGATCATGCACTCAGTGGGACTGGAGGGCAGAGGAACTTGAGTGTGAACCCCAGCTCTGCCCCGTGCTGGCTGTTGCACAGCTTCTGCTTTGCCTGGCCCGTGGTTTCCCTGTTTGCTCGGTGGGTTGATGAAGGTACCTGCTTCTCGTGCTGAGAATGAGCGACAGTAAAGAATGCAACACGCCTGGAGTGGTGCCTGCCACTCAGCATGTGCTTCATCAGTGGCAGCATGTGATCTCGGGTCAGCCAAGGCCCCTCTCACTGTGGCCTTCTAGGGTCCAGTCCCACAGGCCCGCTGCCTCTGGTTACCCAGACTGGGGGGCTGGCAGGTGTCCCGGGTCGTTGTGCTCAGCCCAGCAGGGATATGGTGCGGTTGAACGGCAGCCTCTTAGCCCTGCTATAGAGAGTGTGGGTCCCCAAGAAGGAAGGGTTCCCTCTTGCCTGACCCCTGAACTCAGAAAGGCTCATCACCCTGGTGTGACTGGAGCAGGGGGTGGGGATGGAGGGGACAAGAGGAGAATGGGGCACGGGGGCAGTGGGAGTGATGGGGCTGCTGCTCTGTGTCAGGGGTCCTGGAGGAAGCGGAATTCTACAACATTGGCCCACTGATCCGCATCATCAAAGACCGGATGGAGGAAAAGGATTACACCGTCACACAGGTCAGGGGGCAGCAGGGCAGCATCCGTGGCCAGAGCAGGGGGTGGTGGGGGGCGGGAACAGAAGGGAGGTCAGGAGAGGCAGAACTAGCTTTTCTTGGGAAGGCCGAGCTGCCCTGTAAGGGGTTGTCCAGCTCCCAGATCGCCCCACAAAACCCCAGACTGGGAGACATATACCAGGTTCTGTCCTTGCCTTGGCTCTGCTTGCTGTGTGACCTTGGGCCAGTCACGCCCCTCTCTGGACCCTGATTTCCTTTTGTGTCATACAGAGGTGCTGAGAACTGCCCATCCTTCCCTCCCTCACAGGCAGTATGGAGTCAGTGTGAGGGTACAGGGGCCCCTGTAGGGGCAATGGGGATTAGTACACCATCCATTTCATGGGCTCAGGTGGCCCCCTGGAGCTAGCATGTCTGAGCTTGGACCCTGGGCCTAAGTGGCCAGTCTGTAGGAGGAGCTGGTGGGATTCTCTGCCCACCCTGGGGGAGAGGTAGAGGATGAGAGATGGGTAGGGAGGCACTGTCTTCCACTGTCCTCTCCCCAGGAGCTTGAAGAGGGGGTGCTCTGTCTCCCGGAGGACCTGCCTCAGTTAGTGACCCAGGATGCCTCCTAAACCCTTCTTCCTTACCCCTTGTATTACCTGTGTCCCAATTCTGGTTCTGCAACACTTTAGCTGGGTGACCCTGGGCCAGTAACCAATCCTCTCAGAGCTTCCGTGAACCTTCCTAGGGTTTTTGAAGGGATTAAGTGAAGTCATGCATGTTGAGTGCCTGGCACATCACAGTTAGTCGGAATGTGACTTCTGGCTTACCACCCCAACCCCATCCCCGTCTTCTGTCCTTCTTAGGGGTAGGGGGGTAGGTGAAGAGCAGGTGCTCTCCCATCCCGGGATGCTGGGCACTCCCACAAGGTGCCCTGCCCGTCACCCTCTGCCCACAGGTCCCACCCAAGCATGTGTACCGCGTGCTGCAATGCCAGGAGGAGGAGCTGACGCAGATGGTCTCCACCATGTCTGATGGCTGGCGCTTCGAGCAGGTGGGTGGAGTGCGCGGGAGCCACACCTCCAGGCAAAGCAAGCTCCTCCCTTCCCGTAGCCCCAGCCTTGGGTTTCCCCATCGCAGCCCCTACCCAAGAGTCTTCTTAAGGCAAACAAGATTAAGAAAGAAGAAGGCAATGGCAACCGACTCCAGTACTCTTGCCTGGAGAATCCCATGGACAGAGGAGCCTGGTAGGTTACAGTCCATGGGGTCGCTAAGAGTTGGACACGACTGAGCGACTTCACTTTCACTTTTCACTTTCATGCATTGGAGAAGGAACTGGCAACCCACTCCAGTATTCTTGCCTGGAGAATCCCAGGGACAGAGGAGCCTGTTGGGCTGCCATCTATGGGGTCGCATAGAGTCGGACACGACTGACGCGACTTAGCAGCAGCAGCAGCAGCACACTTGGCAGCAGATTGATTGCGAAGGAGAGACAAAGGAAGCCCCACGGGCCACAAGGCAGCTCTGGCAAAGCCTCCCAGGAGCTGGGTAGCGTTTACACCAAGCGACAGTTCTGATGAGAGGACACAAGATCCGCAGAGGAGAGCGGAGGTCCCTGGGGGGCCACACCTCTTGTAGCAACTCCACAGGCATAGATTCCAGGTCCCCACAAGGGACATGCCCAGTTCCAAGCATGGCCACCTTCAGAAGCACAGAGCAGCAGCCTCCCCTGAGGTATTCATGATGACCTGCATTTCCTCCCAGTCCTGATGCAGTTTACCAGCCAGGAGAGATTTTTATCATAAACAGGTTGCCCTAGTAATCCAGTTGACGTCACACCTCTCTCAGGTTTCCAGAGGATCAGAGCCAGCAAGCCATCCCAAGGTCAGATTGGCCCTTAGAGAAGAGAAGGGTTGGGCTGCCTTTTATCCGCACAAGCTCCCTCACACCTGGAGGTTGAAGAAGGGAGAGGAAGACCAGGCTCCCCAGGATGGCCAGGCCTGGGGGAAGGAACAAGCCCAGTCCAGGAACCGGAAGCCTGGATTCACATCTAGGCTTCACCACTGACGTGCTCTGGGACCTTGAGCAGGTCATCTCTCACTTGGCCTCAGTTTCCCAATCTGTGACATGGGCCAGTAGTGCTTCTTTTGCCAGAACATTGTGTGGATTAGAAAGACCATAGATCAAGTCTCTAGCCCAGGGTAGGCCTCAAAACATTGAAGCTAGCTAGCATCCTATGAATTATTAGAAACATTTGACTCTGTAGGATTCTAGAGTGGACTTAGGGTCCTGGATTCAAATCCTGTTCCACTCATTCTGGCTGTGGGACATGATCACCCCTCCAGGCCTCATCTGCCAAAGGGGCTGGTTTTTCCTCCGTCTGCAGAATGAGGGTCCCTGGAGGCTGAATGAGACCCACCGTGTGCAGAGTTTTCATCAGCCAGGAGGGGCCTGGAGATGTAGTTATTTTAGGGATCCCAGACCAAAAGTGGGGCTGCTTTCCTTTTCTCTCTAGGTGAGAGTCTTTGGCAATTGCATGGGCTCTCAGAGGCTGAGCAAACATGCCAGGCACCACTGGCCTAAGGAACGGGTGAGCTGGTCTACCTCTGCTTCCGAGAGCACACAGAATATTCCATGGTGCTCCACCAGGTCATGTGGACCCCATCCTGTGACTTGGTTCTGGGGCTGCTTCAGCCACACCCGGGACACAGGAGCACAGTCTGCCTGTTACAGATCTCTGCCTGCTTCTGGAAGTGGCCTCCTAGATTTTGGACTAGGCCAAGTTGGGGAGAAACAGCAATGATAAGTGCCTTCCTCTAAGGATCAGGCCTGGCCAAGCCATGTGGGGAGGCTGGCCCTGGAAATTGACCAGAGGCATAGGTAGGGGAGGTGGAGAGGACTCTGACTTTGGGCCAGAGGTGTCTTCTGGAAAGCCAGGAGGATGGGCCTGAATGGAGCAGCAAGATCAGGGCACAGTCAGTATCTTGACAAGTGCCAGTGTTTGCCCACCCCTGCCCCCAACCCCACCTGACCAGTCACTTTCTCCCCGCGCCCCACCCCTCCAGCTGGTGAACATCGGCTCCTCCTACACCTACGGCAGCGAGGACCAGGCAGAGTTCCTGTGTGTGGTGTCCAAGGAACTCCACAGCTCCCCACATGGGCTGAGCTCCGAGACCAGTCGCAAAACCAAGGTGAGCCCCCGCCTGACCTCAGCCTCCCTGCCTCCCCTCCCTCCCCTTGCTGCCCTCTGCCTGGCCATCTGTGCTGCTTCTTTCTCCCTCCTGCTGCACACGCCTGACCCCCTGATCACAGCCGATGCCATCCATCCCATGCCACCCATGGTCCTGTCTGCCCATGCCAGTTACCCAGGCCCAGGCTCCGGGGACAGTGAGATGAGATTAGCCCCAGGGTGTGGCCAAAGCGGACGTAGATGTTTCTGGGATGGTGGTCACATGGCGGCCCCGGGCAGCATGGCACCGGGGGAATGCACTGGACTAGGGGTCTGGGAGTGGTGTGAGCGCTCTGTGTGACCTTGGACAGACAGGTCACATCCTCTCTGTGCACCTTGGTTGTATTCTCAGAGAAGTGAGGGGGTGGACCACCAGCTTGGAACTTCTGGGATCCAAGGGGCCAGTTTAGTTCCTAGGGACCAGGGCTGGGGCAGGGAAGCCGAATCTGTTCATTCTGCCCCTCCTGCAGGCTCCCCCACATAGGACTCAGCAGCAGAGGGGTCTGGAGCCCTCAGGGTCCAACCCTGTGTTTCCGTCCTGGCCTGTGAGGCAGCCTCAGCTGGCTGCGGGGAGGGTTTTGATTGACAGTGCTATCACCCTGGACCCTGAGTTGGTCAGAAGCCTCAGGAGCCCGGGGTGGAACCAGCGGGGCAGGCAGCAGCCAGGCTGGAAAGAAAGGAGAAGAGCGTTCCTTCTAGAAGCTTGTCCCTGTGTGGTGAAGATTTAGGAACTCTGCTTCCCGTCTGTTTGTCTGCCTTCCTGTGCTGTGACTTCCCGTGCCCACCCCACCCCCAGTGGGGCCAGTGGCTGACGTGGCCTTGGAGGGGTGCAGGGTGAGCCGGCTGCTCCTGCCTCTCTGGGAGAGACCTAAGGATCTGGGATGTCAGAGCCAGTGCTGGCATCTCAGATCTGGCTGGTGTCTGCCCTGGGCCTTCCCTGGCCTCATATGTACTCTGGGTTGGTTCTTCTAAAATGAGGCCTTCCCGGGCGCCCCTCAAGGATACCCCAGCCACACACCCACCCTCTTGGTCTTCCACCGCTGTCACAGCGGCTGGGCCCAGCCGCCAGCATCCTCTGCAGGTCCCCACCCTCCCGCTGGTTCCCCCAGGCCCCTCCCCAGGCTTCCCAGGACCGGACACGATGCCCCGGCTTCTGTGGCTGTAGCGCTCCCCTCCCCTGGAGGTCCCCATTCTCTTGCCCTTCCCCTTCACCCTGAGACGGGGCCCTCGGGGCCAGCCGCCAGCAGGCCCCGGTCCCCCGTCAGTTCTGCGCTCTTTCTTCCCTGGGTCCGCCGGCTGGTTCACAGAGCGCGGAGGAGCAGCTGGAGCAGCAGCAGGAGCAGGAGGTGCAGGTGGAGGCAGATACGCAGGAGAAAGGTGCCGCCAACCCCCGAGGAGAATGATTGCTAGTAGAAGCCAGAGCCTCCCGCCCGCTCCCTGCTGGAGCCAGCTGCAGATCCTGGGGTCCTGGGGGCGGCCGGGGGTCGGGCGGGCCCACCAGGGTTAGCTCAGCCGCATGCCTGGCGCCTCACCTGCATAACCATCCCTTCTCTCACTTTCTCTTTGCAGCCCAGTCATCTCAGGATCCCGCTAACCTTTTCTCCCTCCCACCACCGCCTCCTCCTCCTCCGCTTCCCGCCGGAGGCCCTGCCTCATCTTCATCCGCCTCTTCTTCCTCCTGGATCTCACCTACACCCTGCCTCTTCCCTCTCTGCCCCTGTCCGGGTTTTCTCTCTGCCTGCTCACACCTCCATCCCGGGGCTGCCCTGGTCCCAGCCTCCTGTGCCCTCCACCCAGGCGCCCCGGCCCCGCATCCCAGAGCACCCTGCCTGCCGCCTCCTGCACCCCTTCTGGCACCTCCTGCCTCCCGGGCCGCGGGGGAGGGGAGCAGCTGCACCTCCTCGGCGCCCCCTGCCGGCCACGTCTGAGGCACTGCTCCAGCGCTTCACCTCCTCACGTTTCCTCCTTGCAGGTTTCTGTCTGCACCCCCTCAGACCTGAGGTGGTGCTTGCAGGGAGGGCCTTTCCTGGGCCCCTCGCCTGCCCTCAGAGCTGCCATGCCTGGTTCATAGCCTGGCGGAGCTGGAGGGAGGGGCAGAAGCCAGAAGGGTGCTCATCTCGTATTTCTTGAACTTGAGCCTAACTTCCGGCTGATTTTCTCCCCTCACCCAAGTTTCTCAGCCTATGTTGGCTTTGGGTATGAGGCTCTGAGAGCAGACAAGAGGGGGAGGAAATTCTCTCCCACCTGCCCATCAGCACCAGAGCCACACTGAGAAGGAGTGAAGGGAGACGGAAGCCAGGTGCCCAGACCTCATCCCTGATGCCCAGGACTCCTAATCACAGCCTCGGGACACTGGGTCCCTGGTTTCTGTGGGGCTGGGAAGGACAGGCCACACTTGGATGCCCGTGGCCTAGGAGGAGTCAGCAGGAGCTGGCTAAGGATTGGGCTGTGGCAGAAGAAGCCCTGGCCAGGAGCCCACAAGCCCCCACTCCATCTTATCTACCTGCTGTGTGACCTTGGGCAAGTCACTGTCCCTCTCTGGGCCACAGTTGCCTCTAAAATGGGGACAGACAGCTGTTCTCCGTGACCTTTTGCCTGAGACATTGGTGACCAGCCTCTCTTGGCCTTCACTCTCCCGGCCAGAGTCTTGGCAGAATATGGACTCCTAGGAGGCCACCACTCAGCCCAAGATAGGGCGTGGGGTTCCCAGCAGACAGGCAAGCCGGGTCCCCTTCCTGTATCCCCTCCTCCTAAGCTCTGAATCCACTTTTTCTGGGCCTCAGCTCTCCTCCTTCCTCCCAGAAAGGACCTAGTGACTCACCTAACTCTTTCTCTCTCCCTGTCTCCCCCACCCCCCCCCTCCATTTCGATCTCCCCTCCGCCCTGCTCCTGGCCCTGCACTCCCTTCTCCTCACTGGCCCCACCCCCACCTCCCCCTCCCGTTTCCTGACCACCCCAACCCCGTCCCCCTGCCCCTCTTATTTTCTAGCTGTTACAAGCCAGAGGCACCCGGATGTAAGGCCCCAGATCGCCTCCAGGGACTTGGGGTTCCGTTCTGAAATCCTTTATTTTTGTATCACGGGGTGGGCCCCCGGCCCGAGGCAGAGGAAGAGCTCTCCCCGCTGTCACCTCTGTCTACACCCTGGGGGATGTCATTCACCCCTGCCTCCAGGGTCCAGGAGGGGGCCCGCGGTGACCTCTCAAGCCCTGAGGTGGGCCCTGGGACCCCTGGGCAGAGCTGCCTGCCTGTGGCCCAAGTGTGGTGTTGTCCAGCTGTGTCTCCCAGGCCCCCATGCCCCTGTCCCCAGGGCCCCCAGCTGCATGGCGAATACCACGCTCCCCCCCAGCCCAGTCATGTCACCTCCTTAAGCCTTAGTCTCCCTGTGTCACCCGGGTCACGTCCTGCCCTACCTACCTCACAAGGTTGTTGTGAGGTTACCAAGAGGGGCGAGGGCCCTGAATGCCCTCGGGGAGGGTGTAAAATGCAGGCTAGCCCAGCACAGAGATGCAGGGATTGTTGGGGGTGAAAGATCTGAGGGTCGGCCACATCGGAAGGAGGGGATGGTTGACTTGGCCTTCAGCTTGGCTGCTCCCCACGCCCACGCCCACACCCAGCCCATCCCCACCATCTGTCCTGCTGGGCGCAGGGTGACCTGGCCAGGAGGGAGGCAGGCACTGATTCAGCAGGGGCAGCGGGGCCCTTCAGGAACTGATGACAAGGGAAAGGGGACTGTCCTTCCTTCACCCAGGGGAGAGTCTGGGGCTAGCAGGGGCTGAGCGAGGGGCCTCTCACGTTTATGGGCTCCTGGGCCAGGTATTTGCTTCTCAGTTGTGTCCAACCCCATCGTGTAATAAAACCTGAAGAAACAGCCGGCCTGGCTGCCTCCCTTTCTCTGGGCCACATTTGGGGACAGTGCTCTGTGCATTTAGTTGTGTCTGATTCTTGTGACCCTGTGGATGAGTCCACCAGGCTCCTCTGTCCATGGGACTTTCCAGGTAAGAATACTGGAGTGGGTTGCCATTTTCCTCCAGGGGATCTTCCTGACCCAGGGATTGAACCCATGTCTCCTGCATTGCAGGTGGATTCTTTAGCTGCTGAGTCGTCAGGGAAGTCCCTTGGATCAGGGGCTAAACTTAAGGTGGGATAGACAGCACAAAGGCAACGGGGCGTTTTCCCAAAGTCCTGGGACCTGCCTGAGGGGAAGCATCACGGCTGGATCCTCCGTCCCGTGGGTGGGCATCCTGGGGACCAATGCCGCCTTGCTGGGTGAACTTTGGAAAGTATCTGCCCTTCTCTGGGTCTGTTTCTTCACGGGTAAAGCAAGGGGTTGGACGAGGTGACTTCTAAGGCCCTGCCCCCAGAGTCCCTCAGTCTCTCACGGCCTCCAGGCAGGTCTGGATTAGCTGGGATGCTGAGGGATGGGGAGCCGGGCTTCTGGGCATCTGGAGTTTCCCTACCTCACCTCACCATTCAGCTGGCCCTCTGCTCCCCGGCTTCACCCTGCCACCTCTGCTCCATCCTAACCTCCCAGGATGTCCCCTCTGATTCCCGCTATGATACCTTTTGGTCACCTCCACCCTCTGTCCCAAGTCCTAAAAAATACAAACCCCAGGCTCCCCTCCATCTTCTCAGAGTCCAACAGAGCCCCACCTGCCCCCACCCCACTTGGCCAATTCCTTCACCATGTACTGGTCCTCCTGCGTGTCTACCTTGCCTCCCTCCTCCCCTCCCCCCAGCAGTTTCTCTTGCAGGTGTGGGGGGGACGTCTCTGCAAAGCCATGATCCCCTAAGCAGAGGCCCTGCCAAGCCCGCCCGATGGTCTGGGGGCCCTCACCACTTCCCTTGGGGCCATCTGGCTCTCTGGAGTTGACTTCACTTTCTGCATCACAAAAGGGTCACCAGGAGGCTTGTTAAAGAACAGATTACAAGCCCCACAGCCCCAATTTCCACTAAGACTAGGATAGGGCCAGGAATTTGCATTGCAGCAAAGTACCCTCTGGCAGTGTTCTGTTCCCCCTCTGAGAGGCCCCCTGGGGTAGTCCTGTCCCCTCCCCAAAGGTGCCCACCACCCATAGCAGCTGCTCCATCTGTTCCATCTCCACAGGCAGGACCCAGCAGGTGGACGGCTCCCCACGTGTGGCTCCGGTAGCCACTCCTTGTCTCCCTTTGAAAACCCTCTGGAGACTAGGTCCCTGCCAAGGCTCCCCGCTGCTTCTTCTTCCCACTCAGTTAGGCTCCACGGAAGACTTGTCTGTGCTTGACACCCCCCTTCCTCACCTCCACCAGGGCCACCCCACGGCCCTCCCTGATCACTCCCACTCAGGCCACAGCCTTGGCTGCTGAGATGCCACCCCCTCAGCTCCCCTCCCACCACTGGACATGCCCCTCAGCCTCCTACTCTGCAGTGTGTCTCTCCTACCTCTTTGGTCTTCCCTGGACCACCTTCCATGCAGGGTGGTTGGAAAATCCCCCCTCCAAATCTCTCTCAGGCTCTGCCTATCTCCTGGACATCTCCCTCCGAGAGGCACCCTAAGTTCATGATACCTTCCCAGAGCCTTTCCTTCCCCAGGTACCCCAGGTCAGGCAATGGGTCCTCCACCAGCCCAGCCTGGAGAGGTCTTCAGATTACCCCCACCACCAACGCACCTGGAGGATAATGAAGGTCCTTCAATGCTGTGTCCATCCCCACTGCCCTGCTCAGTCCTGGCCTCCTCCTTCTCTTCTTGAGTTCTATAGCAGCCTCCTCACCAGCCTCCCTGCCTCCCATTTTTCTCCACGCTGATGTCAGTGTTGGTCCTAAATGTGAAGCCACTTGTGTGTCACCTTCCTGCTCTAGAACCTTTCGTGGTTCCCCAGAGTACCCAGCATCAGATCTTTAGCTCCACTCCAAGTTCTTTGCCATCTCATCTCAGTTTGCCCCTCCCTAAAAGAATTCTGCAAAGAATTCCTTTGCTTTGCCCCTAACCCCAAACCTCTGTCCCAACTAAAAACAACTGGCTTTCCCCAAGAGGCCACTGACTTTGAGGACACTGCCTTTGCACATCCTCTTCCCCTGCCTGGAATGCTCTTCCCTACCTTGGCTGCCTTTGAATCCCAACTCAAGTTTCCTCCAGGCAGCCCTCCCTGACTTTCCGAGTTACTGCCTGCCTCCCCCAGAACCCTTCACACTGGATCACCATCCCACCCCTCCCAAGATCAGGAGCCGAGTTCTGTGCAGCTTCACGACCCCACTACAGCACTTGGCACGTGATCAGAGCCTGTGAGGTGCTGAATAAGGGACGCAGAATGCAGAGGTAGTGCTGAGATAGAGAAGTGGTCACCTGGGAATCAGGAGACAGGGCTTCCGCCCCAGGCCCAACTTCTGACCCCTCCCTGGTGCGATCAGGAGGCTCTCTGCCCATCAGTTTCCTCCCAGGCTTCCAGAAGGAGCCCATCACTTGACCCAGCCCTGACTCTGACCTGTGTGTATCTGACTCTTTGTGGCCCAATGGACTGTAGCCCGCCACATTCCTCTGTCCAAGGGATTTTCCAGGCAAGAATACTGAAGTGGGGTGTCATTTCCTATTCCAGGGGATCTTCCCAACCCAGAGGTTGAACCTGTGTCTCTTGCGTCTCCTGCTTGGCAGGTGGATTCTTTACCACTAGCGCCACCTGAGAAGCCAGACTCTTACCTGAGGGCACTCAACCACTGCCTTCCCAGGGTGGCTCCTGGGACTTAGGCAGCTGCCCTGGAGGCCAGCCCTGCCCCCAGTGACCCCGCCATGGCCTTCTGGATACTTAGCCAACAGGCTGAGCAGATAGCAAGGGTTTGTTCAGTCACGGGCATGAGATTGGTGCTGGGGCCCCATTCAACCCCCAGAGCAGGACCTTGGGTCAGACAGCTTTATTCCACAGGGCAGCTGAGCTCACCTCCTGGTGAGAATGGACAGTGAAGTCCCAAGGGGCAGGTGGGGTTGGGAGGACCCTGGACCCAGGGCTCCCCACCCTTTGGCTTGCAGTGGCGGCTGGCCCACTTGGCTGTCTCCAGGACTCTGAGGGCCCTTCCTGTGGGAGCACCTTCCTCCTTCACCACTCAAGTTAGGCTGAGGGCTTCAAAGGCTGGAATCTGCTGTCTAGAGAAGATGCCATCCCAACAGTCTTTGTACTGGGGCAGGGGTGGTGGCGGGAGGACCTGGCGACCACAGGATCACTGCTCAACTCTTCCCCCCAAAGTCAGCAGTGGCGGAGCAGGGAGGAGAAGAGAGAATCAGGAGGCAACAGCCTGGATGAGAACCCCCCATCCGGGACTGGTCACCATCCCCGGCCCTCAGGGTGGTCTGGACCACCAGCAGACGGCCCTCCTCCCTCCTTGTACCCTCACTGAGGCTGATATCAGGCATTAGGTTGGGGGACAGGAAAGACACCACCTCCTGTCCCCTCCAGGCCCTGCTGCCTGCAGAATACTTGCTCCCAACCCCCCGGTGGGTGCCCTGGGCTCTCTGAGTCCAAGAGGTAGGCCCCTGCTCTGCAGGAGGGCAGTTCCTCAAGTCAGCACCTGCTGGATCCAGCCGATCACACCAGTGATGCGGGTGTAGACGCCAAAATAGTTGGGCCGGCCGCAGCCCAGACCCCAGCTGACCAGCCCTGCCAGGAACCAACGGCCACTGGGCTCCTTGCACACCAGCGGGCCACCTGAATCACCCTGTAAGGCAGGGAGAGAGGCCTATGTCAGGGTAAAGGAATCCACTTCCAGGTAAAGGGCTGGACTACTGGGGATATTTTGAGAGTGACAGCAGGAAAATCACATCCCCTTTGGAAGCCTCCGATACATGGAGGGAGCCCGAACAAAGCCAGCCTGGCCTCCAGCGGGGCCTGGCTGTCATGGAAGCTTGAATGTGTGTCCCAATGCCCTGCCCAGCTCTGCCTTCCTTCTGTGGGCTCCATCTAGTCCTCTCTGCTGGGTCACTTGGGCAAAGTGCCTCTCAGAGGATAAGAAGCAGAGCTGGGGTTGGGTCTCAGACCTGGCACCCGGGGTCTCTTCTGATCTGGGGTCTGCAACCTGGAGCCAGTCTCTCAACATCCCAACCCTCAGTTTCCTCATCCACAAAGTGGGGACAGCCAAGCCCACCATGCCGTGAGGCTGCTGCAGGCTGCTGTGAGCCGAGGGCTGGGCCCTGGGTGATGAGAGCAGTGCCCTCTCCCCTGCCTCCTGGCACACTCCGGGGGAGTCACCTGGCAGGCATCCTTCTTGCCCTTGCGGTAGCCGGCACACAGCATGCGGGGTGTCACCTGGTAGCGGTAGGCCTCACTGCACAGGTCCTGCGGGATCAGCTGCACGTCCACCTTCTGCAGGCCGTTGCTGGTGGGGCCTGCCCGGCAGGGTTGAGGGCAAAGGTAAGAGGATCTGAGATGCCCGGGGCCCCATCTCTTCTCCTGGCTGTTCCTTTCGCATCTCAAGAGCTCCTTCCTCGTCCCGCTCTGCCCTCCGTCCCATCTCTGCCCTCGCACTCTGTTCTGGCTCCTTCTCCAAGGGGCTCCTGGGGACAGAGCACCCCCGCCCACCAGGGCCAGCGTCCTCAGGTTCTCCTCCACCCACTCCTCGTGCCTGAGGCCTCTTGGCCGCCTCCCCTCTTCTCTGTGACAGCCCTGGGGAATTTTTCCAGAGCACACACCTCACGCCTCCGCTCCCACCTAAAGCTCAGTCAGCGTCTGCTCACTGTTCAGCCAGCGCTTCTCCACGAAGATGCATGTTAGGACCCCGCCACCCCACCATGGAGTTTCAATATACACCCTGTGCCTAGCTCCACTGGAGGATCCGGTCTGTTCAGCTGGGGTGGGACCCAGACGCTGGTTTTCTTTCCCGAAGCCCTGAGCCCTTCATTCAGGTCAGGAATAGGAATCCTGGCTTAAGATTCTGACTGAGACCCCCTGCCTGTCCTTCCTGCCAATCCTCACCCAGATCCACCTGCTCCCGGTTCCCCTCTGGTGCTGGGTGTTCTCCGGTGGGTTGCCACCTACGCTCTTACCAGAAACACCTTTCCCCTTTGCTGGGACACTGCTGACCCACCCTGCAAGCCTCAGCTCAGCCCACCCCTCCTCTGGGCTGCCGTTGCCCCCACACCCCCATCTGTGTCAGCTCTTAGCACTGTCTCCCATTCATTTTTATGCTGCTTTGTCCAACGCAATGCCTGCCATATAGCGGGTGCTCACAAACGTGTCACTGAATGAATGAATGAGCAAGTGAACTGATCCTTGACCACTGTTCTCTGTTATCCTCTTGGACAAGTCCCTTTACACGTGAGCCTCAGCTTCTCCATCTTTACATTATCCCTCAACCTCACCCACCTCCAGATTGTAAAGCACAGTATACACTCCTGAAAGCCACCGCCAGGAAGGGCACATGGCATGGCTGTAGTCATGCACAGAACTGAGAGCTGGCCTCGAGGGACAGCAACCTCTGGTCAGTGCAGGAGGGAAGGACAGAAGCCCATGTTTCTGAGAGGCAGTAGCAGGAACAGCAGTCTCTGGGGTCAGACAGTCCTGGGTTCTAGTCTCTATTCCAAACCTCCCTGGCTGTGTGACTTTAAGTCAATGCTAAATGTCTCTGTTTTCCCATCCTTAAGATGGGGTCTATAATAACCAATATTTAGAGTAGTTGGATGGATTAAATGAAATCATGTTCCCCTAAAATCTAACTTCCATGTGGTAAGTGTTAATAATTAAAAGTCTCCCCCCAACACAGACATATACTTTCCACTGTCCAAGGAGCAGAGGATTGGAGTTTGCCCATGGACCATGGGTGTCCTGGCTTGCCCTGTCACCCCACACATATCCCCCAGGATCGCCTCCCAGGACTTTGGTTCTCCTTAAGTGCCCTTCTGGAAGGAAGGGAAGGGCCAGGGAGACAACCCATGGCTGTAGCGTTTTTTTTTTTCTATGAAATACAACCCCATTTAATCCAGGACTAGCATGGATGGAGGAGCCTGGTAGGCTGCAGTCCGTGGGGTCGCTAAGGGTCGGACACAACTGAGCGACTTCACTTTCAATTTTCACTTTCACACATTGGAGAAGGAAATGGCAACCCACTCCAGTGTTCTTGCCTGGAGAATCCCAGGGAGGGGGGAGCCTGGTGGGCTTCCGTCTATGGGGTCGCACAGAGTCGGACACGACTGAAGTGACTTAGCAGCAGCAGCAGCAGCAGCAAGAGTAGAGCCCCAGGGTTCCTTGCCAACTCCCTTCCAGGCTCAGAAGTTAGGCGAGCCAGACCCACCCCGCCTCCCCTGCTCGCAGTCCAGCTCACCGCCTTCTCGCAGGGCACCCCAGCCTGTGATCCAGCAGTGCAGGCCCGGCTCAAAGAAGTGAGAGCGGGCAGGCAGGCAGACCGGATGCACGGCAGCCGAGCGCACCACAGGATGGTCGAGCTGCAGCAGGGCCACATCGTAGTCGTGGCTGTCCTCCTCGTGGTACGGGTGCAGGAGCAGACGGCTCACCTTGAAGGACACCTCACCCGGCCAGCGTGAGCTCTGCCACACTTTGCCCAGGAACACGGTCCACAGCGCTGGGGACGCCATGCTGGGGGCGGGGGGGGGGGGACTCGCTCAGCGGCCGCCTCCCCCATCCCATCCTGGATCCCTCTGACAGCCAGCATTCCCACCTGGGACCCGGTCCCCCACATCCATCCCCACCCTGCTCTGGTAGACCTTGCAGCTGGCAGTGTGGTGCTCATTGCTGGCCCTGGAGTCTGACTGCCTGGATCTCAGCCCCAGCTTCATCACTTCCTAGAGGTGAGTGTACCTCTCTAGGCCTCAGTCACCCCATCTGTGAAGTGGGAATAGCATGTTCTGCTCATGTGTTCCTGGGGGAATTCAATAAGACTGTGGATGTAAAAAAAAAAAAAAAAAAATCAGCACAGTGCCAGGCACCGGCAGATGTTTTCTGCGCACTTTATAGATGGAGAAACTGGGAAACCCCTGGAATTTGCAGGTCCTCAGGAGGATCGTGTGGGAGTTGAGTGTGAAAGAATTGGCAGAGACTGGGCTGTGCAGACCCCTGGAGGCCAGGTCAGTATCCAGGTCTTTCTCTACCCTGTGGACAGTGGGGAGTCAGGGACGGAGTGAAAGAATCTGGGTAGAGCTCACCCAAAAGGGCACCTGGGCACCCAGGCATAGGATGCAGAAGGGAGCTGGACTCTGGGCTGCTGCAGTGACCCAGGGGTGATGGTGGCAGCATGGACGGACAGTGGCTGAAGATGCGTTTGGACCACTGAGAGGGCTTGCTGCTTGGTTGAATGTGGGGGAGAAGGAAGGGTGCCCAGGTGGCTCCAGGCCTTTGGCTTGGACTGTGCAGACCCAGGAAAGAGGAGGAGGTGTGGGGAGAGAGTCCAGGGCTGCCGTGCTGGGGGTGGGTCTGGAGCACAGGGCATCAGGCTGGATGTGGAGAGGGGAGCTGTCAGCCCAGCACGGAGATGGGGGGGATGTCTGTGGGTGGGGTGAGATGGCCCTTCTTGTGGGCTTCTCTGCATCTCTCTCTCCCCGGGGTGGGGGACAGGCACACCTGGAGGAGGGTGTCATGACCTATAACCAGGGCGGGAATTCTGTTCTCAGCTCTACGCCAGTGGCTAGCACAGCCCCTGGCACAAAGCAGAAGCACAGCAAACATCGCTGAATGGAGGGCTGAGTGAGTGAATGGCTCACTGGCCCAGCTGAAAGCAATACAGCAGAAGCAGAGCACGGCAAGGGTGAGCAACCTTTCCCAGGGCAGAGGGTGTGTTCGCGGTAGAGTCAGGGCTGAACCCAGGCGTCGGGACAGCAAGTCTGAGGGGCTTCCCACAACCCTCCCCTCTGTCTGCTGAGAGCTCAGACACACTGCTCCCGCCCCCTCACCACCACCTTCCCTACCCACCTCTCGTGGCCTGGGTCCCCAGGCTCACCTTTCCTCCTGGAAGCAGTGGGCAGCGGTGATCACCCAGCGGTCAGCGATGAGGGCCCCCCCACAGATGTGTCGGCCGCGAACCTGGAGGCTGGCCTGCCATGGCCACTCACCCTCCGAGGACACGGCCCCGCCCACGATGCGGCCCGAGGGGCCCTGAAGGCCACAGTCTGGGGGCAGGGGCAGGAGAGAGCCAGTGAGAAACAGACAGAGACAGAAGGGGAGGCGTGGAAGAGGAGAGAGGAGAGGCACAGAGCGGGCTGGGAAAGAGAATGAGGGAGCAGGAGAGGTGGGCAGGACCCCCACGACGGGGCAGAGGAAGGGTGAGAAGAGACAGAGGGACAGACGGGGAGCTCTCCCTCCAGCCCCCGGGGGGACACCTCCCTCCCTCCCATGCTCGTGGGCCCAGCAGGTGGAGGGTGTCCTGCCCACCGCAGCCTGTCGGAGCGCCCAGGGCTCACCGCAGTGCTGCTCGTCCGAGCCGTCCCTGCAGTCGGGGTGCCCGTCACACTGCGGGTTGGGCTTCTTCACACAGCTGCGGTCCTCACACTGAAAGGTGAAGGTCCCACAAGGCACCCCTAGGATTGGAAGGGGGCAGGGCGCAGAGGGTGGGTCCCTGAGCCCGAAGGAGCCTCCAAAACAAGGCCCAGGGAAGATGGAGCCTGAAAGAGGCCAGGAGACGACTGGGGAGGGGTCCCTCGATCACACTAAAAGGTCCCCTGAGGCTCCTTTAGGGTCCCCTAGAGGCGGGCCGCTTCCCCTCCCGACCCCTCGCTCCTTCAGACTGGTTTTTTGAGAGAAGGTGAGGTCTCCTCTCTCAGACCTGGGCTCCTGACGGTAGGGTCATGCCTTCCCTGGGTGTGGAACCTGAAGCCAGAGCTGTGCCTCCACCGTGAGATAAGCGAGGCTCCCAAGAGCAAGGCTGTGCCCTCCCATCACACTGCCTTGGCCTGGCAGCCCTCCAGGCCCCGACCCACCTAGACACCCAGCTGCTCTCACCACCTCCACTGTGAAGAGCCTCTGCCCCACCGGCCAGTCTTCACCTGGCCTCCTTTCCTCCTCTGTTTATTCCTCCAGGCCCAGTTCACAGCCCATCTGCTCTAGTTTCCCCAGCCGCATCTCCTCACCCTCCAGTCTTCCTGTACTACTGGACATGATGTTCAGAGGCTCTGGCCCAGAGGGAGTAACCCATCTTTGTTTAAAATTTTAAATCAGACAATCCCCAGAGGACAGGGACCACTTCTCTGGTGCCTTTTATTTCAGTTTCCTTACTCTGCCTTGCATATCATTGGGTAATCTGCAAGTGAAGGTTGGCTGGTCTGAGGGATGGATGGGTGGGTGGATGGATGGATGGATAAAACAATAGAGACTCAGACAAGATATTGGGCAGACCAACAAACGTGTGGTTTGATGGTCTGATAAGAACCTATTTAGCTGGACAAATGAGTGGATGTAAGTACCAATGGACAAACAAGTAGTTAGATCCCTGGATGGATGCATGCACACATGCATTCATGGATGATGGATGGAGGATGGAACAATGGACATACAGACAGGTAATTAGATAAACAAATAAAACCAATAAATGACTAGACCGATGGCTTAGTGGACAGGGAGACAGATGGTTGGACAGGCTGATGGATGGATCAGTGAGTGGATGTATGAATCAATGGACAGACAAATGGTTGGAGAGACAAGATGGATGGACAGACGAATGTATGGATGGATGGGTGGATGGGTAGATGGATGGATGAGTAGATAGACGGATGGATGGACAGATGGATGGGTAGACAGATGGACATATAGACACACTTATAGATGGGCTGGTAAGGATTTGGACAAGAGGGCAGAAACCTTTGTGGAAGAAGCATGGAGAAGGGCCAGGCTGTCTGGCTGAGCCCATTCTTCGGTTTCCCTCCAGACACCTAGTCACACCCTGCCCTACCTTCCTGGCATTGCTCTTCGTCACTCCCATTGAGACAGTCGGGCTGCCGGTCACAGACCCTGGACAGGGGGATGCACGTGCTGTCCTCTTGGCACTGGAATGTGGCTCTGCAGACTGTGAGGAGACAAAGGGGGGACAAGTGGGAGGAAGCCAGAGGCACCAGGCTGGACTTTGCGTCGCCTGGAGACCCGGCATGGTATCGCAAGTTATGATCACAAATCTCTTTCTCAGCTACTTTACACCTGAGTCTCACAGCAACCCGGTGGGATAATCCATTTCACTGGTGGAAAAACAGAAATAAAGTGACTTGTCTGAGGTCACCTGGCTGAGCGAGAACTTTAAGCCAGATGCTCTGGTTCCAAATATGAGGTGCCTTCCCCACACGAAGGTGGGATCAGTCCAGAGGCAGGCACATCCCCCTTCCCTCCTACTTTCCTCCCAACGTGTATAAGATTTTGATGGGATGCAGGTTGCTGTGATGGTGACTCTAGGGGCCAGAAGCCAGGATTCAGAGGCAGAGTCATTATTCCAAGAGAATCCTGGCTTGGGGACCGTCAGAAGCCCCTTCTGCTCCCCTTCTGCCAGGGCTGGGTGGCGGTGAGCACGGCCCCAGGAAGAGTCAGCAGCTCCAGTCTGAACCCCTGCAGTGGAGGGTCCTGCTCAAAAGAGGCAGATACAGGGTCCTCTCTTCGGCCACCCTGGGCCTGCCCGACCCTGCTTAACAGCTTTCTTCCTCCTGGTCCTGCCCTCCCTCGTCTGCTCTGTTCCTTCTCAGATGGCTGCCTGGGCAGAAGGCTGCGGGTGATAGCCTGGTGGCAAGAAGCCATGAGCTGGGAAGCAGCATGCCTGGGTCCCTGTTTGTCTCTGCCACTGCCCCACGGGGTAGCCCTGGAGAGGACACTTGCCCATCCTTTGCATCCACCCTGCATCTCAACACAGCGAGGGAGTTTCCTGAATGCTGATAATGGGAGCTGCCAGGGACTTTCCTGAATGCTGATAGTGGGAGCTGCCCGTTGGGAGATCTCCAAACGATAGGCTTAGCCCAGTAGCACAGAGGTGGGGAGAGAGGAGGGACAGAGTGGGTGGACTGCTCACCGCAGTTTCTCTCATCCAGGCCGTTGGGGCAATCCTTGACCCCGTCGCAGGCGGGCACACAGAGTCCATTCACAGAGCAGAGGAACTCTCCAGGGCAGGCTGGATGGGGAGGGCACCATCAGGACACACGTCATTATGAAAACACGAGCAGACACACCACACCCGTGTGCTCACATGAGAACCCATGTGCCTGTGTACACGGTCCATGTGGACAGACGTGTCTGGGGACATGCACACGGCACACACTTGCGTATGTCTGAGTGCATATACCTCGTAAACACCTGTGAGTGCCTTGCACATGTGGGCACATGCAAATCTGCCTATGTTCATGCACAGATGAGTGAACACACACACAACACTCCTTTAGACCAGCCTCTAGGTGCTTCCAGGGAGGGTTAAGAAGCAGGGAGAAGCTGAAGGGGCTTTGGGGTCCCCCCACTCCCCGACCTGCCCATACTCACGGTCTGACTGGTTGTACAAGCTGTAGTGCACCTGCACGCCGGGTCCGGTGAGGGAGATCTGGGACGTGAAGTTGATGGTGATGCCGGCGCTGGCCACCACGGGGATCCTCTCAGCGTAGGGCTGCAGGGTGCGCAGGCCACACAGCCTGGGGGGGACCAGAGACGGACTGAGGGCTACACAGGCTGGTCCAAGGCACGGGACAGCCTGGGTCCCGGTGCACAGACAGAGCAAGGACAGGGCAGTTGGGGAAGAAAGGGGAGCTGCACCCCGACCCCACCCCCACCTCTTGGTTTCTCCCCTGGGTGACCGCTAACCCCCAGAGTAATCTAGAAAGCAGCCTGGCAGTGTCACTGCCCTGCTCAGAAGCCCTTGATGCCTCCCCATTGCCGGCAGGATAAAATTTATCGTCTGGATTCTAGTCCCAGTCACCTAGGAGCTGTGAGATTCTAGCAGGTCAGAGTCCTCTGAATCTCACTTTCCTCGCTTGTTATAACAAGGGAAACTCTCATTTCTGTTGACCTGACAAAAGGCTGCAATGTGTCAGTGGAAGGAAAATTCCTTTACTGGTCTACTCTTCCGGAGAAGGCAATGGCAAGCCACTCCAGTACTCTTGCCTAGAAAATTCCATGGATGGAGGAGCCTGGTAGGCTGCAGTCCTTGGGGTCGCTACAAGTCAGACATGACTGAGCGACTTCACTTTCACTTTTCACTTTCACACATTGGAGAAGGAAATGGCAACCCACTCCAGTGTTCTTGCCTGGAGAATCCCAGGGACGGGGGAGCCTGGTGGGCTTCCGTCTATGGGGTCACTTCATAGGTGAGAGGGGATGTTCCTACTGTACTCAGTCAGAGTGGGGCAAGAAGGCAGCCATGCTCTCCAGTCAAGCCTGTGCCTCCCACTGAGAAGTCTCCATAGCCCTGGGGGCTTCCCTGTGGCTCTCTGGACACAAGGGAGGCACCAGTGCTGGTCCAGGACCAACAGTGATGGGCAGCACCTTCTCAAGCATGGCCACACCCAGGTGGGACCATCCCCCAACCATGGGAGCACACTCATATCCCTGCTGGTCCCCTGCCCCCACGGATGATGATTTTGTTCCCACAGAGCAGGTGGGAGACCTCCACGGATAGGTGGAATCCCACCCCCTGGGGAGCAGGTAGGAATCCTCCCAACTCCAGGGCAGGGCGCAAAGGGGGCTTTTCCCACACAGCATTGGTCCCAGCTTGCCTCACAGAGCAAGTGGACATGCTTTCATGGAAGGTGCAGCCACGCCCCCAGAGTGGCAGGACCCGCCGCAGAGAGCAACCGAGGGTACCCTGACTTCCCAGGCGGAACACCCTTACAGAACAGATGGGTCAGCCCCATCAGATCATAGGAATGCCCGCCCCTATAGGGAATGCCTTTACAGATAAGAGAAACACCCAGAATATGGGTGGGAAAGTCTGCGGAAGAAGTGAAAATGCCCCTAGCAGAGAAGGTAGGAGGAAGTCAGGAGAGTAAGTGAGAGTGCCCCAAAGCATGATGGGAACATCTCACAGCAGATACAGCAGCCCACACTTCAGGTCCCCTAATTCCCAGGGGTCAGAGGCTTCCTCATAACTCCTAGAACATGGCAAGCACTTACTGGTTCAGTAATAGTTGGAGGCCTCATTGCATGGGGATTTTGAGGTACAGCAGCTCCACCCTATAAGCAGGAATTGTTCTCATCCTGTTTTCCAGAAGAGGCTCAGCAAGGAAAATGCCAAGGTAGGCAAGAATACAGCCTCCTCAGGATGCAGAAGGCCTCATCTGGCCTGCTCTACAGGGAGGTGGGCACCCTGACCCTCACGCCACATGAGCTCCAGAGGCTGAGCCCTCATGTCCCCTATGGCCCCCCTCAGACCTGGCCATACTGTCTGGCTGCAGGAACCACATTCTTGCTCCTACACCAATGAACAGTTCTCAAAATGTGGTCTGGGGACCCTTGGAGGTTCAAAGAGAAAACTATTTTTATACTAATTCTCAGGTATCATTTGCTTTTTTCACTCTCATTCTCCACAAGGATAAAGTAGAATTTTCCAGAGACTATGTAAGGATGTGCATGTGTGTTCAGTCACTCAGTTGTGTCCGACTCTCTGCAATCCCATGGACTGAGGCCCACCAGGCTCCTCCACTCATGGGATTCTCCAGGCAAGAATACTGGAGTAGGTAGCCATTCCCTTCTCCAAGAGATCTTCCTGACCCAGAGATCAAACCTGGGTCTCCTGCATTGCAGGCGGATTCCTTACTGTCTGAGACACCAGGGAAGCCCTCATGTAAGAACAGAGTAAAATTTTCCAGAGACTACGGGATATGTGATACTGTAACCCACTGAACGAAGAAGCAGGTGTGGGGATTCAGACCTGGTCTATTAATCCAATTACTAAATAAAGTCGCAAAAACATAAAACGAGGATATTTTTCTTCACCGAATGTTTTTAGTTTGGGAAAATATATTTCATTTTATGTTAAAATGTAATGGGTTTCTTATTTTAAATGAATTGATAAATATGTTTAAATGTTTTAAGTTTTCATTTCTACTACTGTACATATATATTACAAATATAGTTTTTATACAAGGCATATAACTCTCTGGGTTGCTCAATAATTTTTAAAAGAGTGTAGAGGATTCTGAAATGGAAATTTTCGAGAACCAGGGCAGTACAGCCCAGGGGGACCAGAGAGGGATGAGGTGCCACCAGGGGGCGTCCCGAGCAAACCTCGTCCTTATCCTTTCAAAGCTAAGGAAACAAGGCGTGGATGGCCGTGGGGATCGTCTGTTTGTTTTTAAAGTATTTTAGTAAAAGTTATGAATGATTACTATCCCCAGAGACTTGTCCTGGGGAGTGGACAGGGAATCTGGGGGTTGGGAAATACTGAACAAGGGGAAATGAGAAATCAGGGGCATCCTTAATGTACTTAAGGTTCAGGGGCCTGGGGCATTGTCCCCACCTGCTTACTGTGGACAGGGACGAAACCAGAGCTGGGTTAGAGGGGAGGGAAACATTATGTTTATTTTGAGGGCTGCGTGGTCACTGTGGCCAGAGGCTCTAAGGACATTTTGGGGCAAGGCTCTTCGTTAGCAGACACGACCAAAAGAATTCAAGGCAGAGGCTGAAATCTGGCGACGCAGGCTAAATTACTCAATCGAAAGAGGATCTATTTAGCCTATGCAGCGTTTAAAACCTGTTAAAAAATGCATGTGCCAGCTAATTTCAGATAACGGTTTAGATTCTTGCTTCTGAAAAATATACCCCAGAAACATTGGCTGGAAGTAATCAGAGGCTGCCCGAATTAGCCAGGGCATGTATAGTCCAGCTAACGAGGCTCCTCCCTCCCTTGCTCCCTCTCCCTCCGGCAGCCCGGCTTATGGAACTACTCACTGGCTTGGCCTCTTCACATATTTTCGTTTCTGGTTCTTACTACAGTGCCTTCTGGGAGAGGGTTTAAATCCCCTGACTCTCCAATCCCTCCTTATCTATCAAATGCTGCCCCACCCTCATGCACCCTCTCCAACGAGCGTCAAAAGTCTTAAGACTGTGGAGCCCACCTCTCATCTCAGCTACAAAGTGCTCAGGGTCTGAAGGCACCATTTTTGCACTCATGCCTGCCTTGCTTTCTCCCTTCTCTGAATGTGGGGAATTTTGCTTATTGCCTTACGTAGACAGTAAGCAGGGATCCAATCAACCTTGCATATCAGCATCTCTAGCTGAACTCAGGGAGTTCAAGAAAGATTGGATGGTGGGTGGATAGAAGAGTGGGTAGATGGAAAGAAGGAAGGGTGGGTTGGTGTACTGATGGATGGATGAATGGATGGAAAGAAGGAAAGATTGATGATAAATGAAGGAATGAAGGTGGGTGAATGGATAGGTGGATGAATATACACACACAGATATTCCCTTCCCGCAAGACAGGCTAAATGGGAAAGAGAGTCAGAGAAGGCAAGCACTGAAAAAGGGAGGTCAGCAGTGTCTCACGTGGCCAGAGCACTGGACCTGAAGCTGCAGAACTGAGGCTGAGGCTGGGCTTTGCCACGTGAACCAGCTATGTGACCTTGGGCATCTCGCTCAACTTCAGCAAACTTCTGTTTTCATGTCTGTAGTAAGACGGGGTGGTAGCTCCCCGTAGGATGTTTTATGGCATGAATGAGAAAGGATTTCTTTGAAAACTAGCTGCTGACGTCGTCGGGCTGTGAGCTCACTGAAGACAGTAGCTCCTCCTTCCACATTGCCAGCCCCCAGCAGTGCCCGGGGAGTCTCTGGGGCCACCCAGGAGCTCTGGAGACCAGAAGGGCTACCCCATAGCTGGCCCAGCCTGAGGGGCTCCAGCAGGCTTAAGGAGCCTGTGACTCTGCCCATCGCCATCGGCGAAGTGGAAATGGTTGGGCAGATCACAAGAAAAGTGACATCACAGGGGAGGAAGCTGGCAGGAGGCAGGTTCCCGGAAAGGGGGAAGCCTGTACCGTATTGACGCCCCGTCAGAGTGGGTTCTGTGAAACCCAGCTGCTGCTGGCCGGATGTCACGAGGTTAGCTCCCTCCCCCGCCTTCAGGCCACTCAAAGGGCATGAAGCCTTGGCCAGGGAGAAACTGGGGAGGAAACAGGGAGGTGGGGGAAAGGCAGAAAGGGCTCAGAGGAGGAAGGTGACATGCCCAAGATGCCTCGCCAATGGAGGGAGCCCGGCCAGCCTCTCCTTATCCCAATGCTGGCACTGAGGAGTGAGACCCCCTCTCCCCCAGCCTACTCTCTGTCGCCTCATCAATGGCCATTCTGTGCATCCCCCTCCCTACAAATCCTGTGCCTGGAAATCTACGCCCTTCCCCAGACCTCTCGTGTCTCTGCCACCCACACAAGCAGATTTTCCAACAAATGCTTATTCAAAGAATTTCCCAGCAACTACATGGGCTGATGGTTATCAAAAATGATCAGAACTAGAGGAAACGGTTTGCCCAGTGCTTGCAATCTGGAGGTACACCTCTGCCTCCCCTTTTGCACTCAGACGTGGGCAGGAGCCTCGGAGCAGGGGGCCACGAGTCTCTCCCAGGGACCCTGACCCTTACAAAGGTCTGCGAAGACAGAGATGGGACTTCCCAGGTGGCTCTCAGATGTGGTGAGAGACACAGCAGTGGTCAGTCCCCTCAGCAGGGTGCCTTGGCCATGGGAAGGAACAGCTGACATGGCTGCCCCAAGGCTCCGAGGGAAGAGTGCACAAGCGTGAGTGTGCGTACTCTCACAGACACACACTCACAGGCCCACACGCCCTCATGCATGCTTTGGATCTTACCGCTCAACTCTGGTTTCTCTAGTTATGAGCTGGGTGATTTGGTGGGAACACCTTTGCCTCTCTGTGCCTCAGCCCCTCATAGGTCTATGAAGGCAGCGTGGGGCCAGCTCCCTCTCCAGGTTGCTGAGGATGAAGGAAATGGCACCCGAGCTCAGGGGTGCCTGGTGCAGAGTCAGGAGCCAGTTCTGAATGCATGGTTGGTGCCTTCTTAAACTGGGCTTTATCCCAGCCTGCAAGAGCCAGCATCTTCTACCCATCATTTCAGTTACTCTTCCCTGGATGGGAGGTCTGCTTCATGCCCGCTTTTTAGATGGGCTACTTGAGGCTGAGAAAGGTGAGTCCTTGCCAAATAGAAAGAGAGGAGCCAGGACTTGAACCCGGTTTTCTTGTTTCACCAGCTAACCTCTTTCTACCTCTCCAGCCCAACTTGGAATGACATTTCATTAGGAACTAATAAACACACCTTACTGGGAGACATCTTTCTTCGGTAAAATAATAAAAAGGGCCTTGGCCTGGCCTAACCCCCTTGTTTTATAGATAAGGAATGGGATGTACCCAGAGTTATATGCAAAACCAGGTGGACAGGCTTCCCTGAGCACATCTTATCACCCCAGCCTCCCCTCTGTCACTCCTCATCAACGGCCAAGGTGGAAGAGGCTTCAGAAGAGAAGAGGTGGGTGGGAGCGCCAGGTCCTGTGAGGCTTCACCTCCCCACCCCACCCACCACCCAGCTACATCCGGGTCCCTTGCCACCACTTCGAGACAAAGAGACAAGCACAAGAGGCCAGGGACTTCCCTGGTGGTCCAGTGGTTAAGAAGCTGCCTTCCAATGGAGGGGATGTGGGTTTGATCCCTGATCAAGGAACTAAGATCCCACATGCCCCAAGAGAAGTCAGTGTGCTGCAACTAGAGAAAGTCACAAGGAAGACCCAGCACAGACAAAAAATAATAAATAATAATAATAAAAGAACAAGTCTTTAGTCCTTTTCGCCTCAGTTTTCCCACCTGTACAATGGGTAAAGACAGGGTTCAACGGCCAGCCCAGCCCACTTTTCTGTGGCTCAACGGTGCTTTGAGACACTAGGGAGGGTGAGACTCCTCCAATTTTGGTAGATTCTGTCACCGTGCCTGAAATTTCACCATTGCAGCATCATTCCTTTTGATGAAGACTCTCCCCATCTGTGATCCACCCTTGAAACCCAAGGGCAACTCATGAAGTCCTACCACCTAGTGCCCCCACCTCTGCGCAGCCCTCCTGGCTGCATCAGGGAGGCAGGAAGGAGGCCCTCCGGGGAGCATGGTGTGTCCCACTGTCCCCATGGGGTGCATGGGTGGGCCCTGACTCTGGACCCATCCGGGTACCACTTAATCCCACTGAGCCTTGATTTCCTTCTCTGGGAAATGATACTGGTGACGTCACAGGCTGTCAGGCCAGTGAACTGATGCCCTGTGCTGACCACCAAGCAAGTGGAAAGGGGCACCTGATGCCAGGGCCCTCCTCCCAGCCCATGGAATAGCCTTGGGGGTGGGAGGTACATGAAGAAGCAACAGACCCAGGGTCCTTCTGTCTTCCTAGCTCCTCTTTGAGATATCAGATTCACCTCTAGGGTTGAGAAGGCAAAAGGAAAAGACGTTAACCTCATTCAGAGAACCATGAATCAAGGACCACTCTCAAGGTCACTCTGTGGGCTCCTGATGCTGGGTGGGAGGTCAGCCCAGTCATCCTCAATCTGCATGGCCCCAAGCCCATGGGGAGGGGCCCTGAGGGAGCTCCATGAAAGCAGTCATGCCCAGAAAGGCCACCCACATGCTGGGACCCGTGGGACAAGATGCCTTCTGCTGTCCAAAAAGCACAGGGCCAGAGTCACACCATTTGATATCACCCCCAAATAGCACAGGCCCAAACTCACACCCTTGGCATGTCTTCTCTTCCCTTTTAATCACAGTCCCTGATAGCTTCCCAAATCCCTGGAAAGGATGGTGACGAGTCAACAAGTGTAGTCCCATCCCTGTCCCTCTCTGTCTGGTTGACACTTTTCAATAGGATTAACAAATAAGCAAGATCCACGCGTGGGTGAGCATGAACACTAACGCCAGAATCCAAGAATTCCAGAGTCCCAGAACTTTCCAATTTTAATGTATTGGAATCTTTGATACGGAAAATCCATGAAACCAAGAAATCAGGAAACTTGCACATTAGAATCCCAGCCTCTCATAGGATCTCAGGGTTGGAAGGAAGAGCAGAGTGCCAACCTGCGATGAGATGTAGAATCTTCTCTTGGGCATTCTTGGACCCCAGGAGGGGAGGGGGCTCCCCAGTTCTGCGAGGCTGTTTTGAGATCCCTTCTTGCTCCCCAAGCCTCTGGCCCACCCCTGCAACAGTGGTGCCGTGGCAGGATGCTCTGCTGCTGCCCGTCGCGCCTCCTACTCACCTCCTGCTTCACCTCCCTCCCTGCTACGACCTCTGCCTGAGCCACCCTCTCCCGCTATGGAATGCTCCCGCACAGAATTTAGACACAATGCCCCTCCCATTGTACACATCCCCTCCCTGAACGCCCCAGTTCTCTGTCTCTCTCCAGACCAGGGGAAGCTCGTCTGCAATGTCTCCACTCCCCACCTCTCCACTCACCCCACTCCTTTGCAACTGCCAGGACCACCTGTGGCCCTCAGGGGGCCAGCCCCCCTCATCCTGCTGATCAAACTGCATTCACGCTGACCAGAGGATGGCCTGGCTCTGCTGCGTCCTGACCACCTCACCAAAGGACTCAGTTCTTCCTCAGGAACTCTGTCACCGGGGGCCAAGGGTAGGACAGAGAGCAGGGCCGGCATCCCACGAGGGATGCAGGTGACTCAGGTGGCCTCGGGGAGTGGTCAGCTTAGCAGAAGTGGCGTGGACTCTGGCTAAGCAGTGTTGAGGCCCAGAAGCTGCTTTACTTTGACCAACAATGGGGGGGGGGAGGATAAGGGATGGCACTGGGGTGGGTTTTGGAAAGGTGCCCCAGCACTGCTGAGTCCTGCGACTCTGCATCATCTCATTTAAGGATTCGGGGTGCCAGGCAGTGGGGTGGCAGTGCCTACAGCAATGAAACCATTTCACTCTAACTAGCATTGATATCCAAGGTGACTGAGGACAAATGTGTGTCTGAGACCTCTGAGTGGCAGGAGGCGAGGCTGGGGCTGGAAGTGAACAGGGACGGGGTCAAGGGTAAGCCAACAGGCCTGACCAACCCCACCTCTGCTCTCTTCCCGTGATGCCCCTCTGAGATTCCACACTTGAGCTCCCAAGGGAGGTTATCTGCAGAGAAAGGGAGGGGGTCCAGGGGTGGGTACCTTCTGTTTTGGATGGTCCACTGGCCCTGGGTGCATGGCATGTCATATTTCTGCCTCCGCAGTGCATAGGCGTCAAACCAGAGAGCCAAGCCGTAGTCCAGAGAGGGCACCTGGAACAGAGGAGCTGGTCACTAGGTGGCCCGTGGGCTGTGACTGGGCTGATGGCCCCATCTCCCAGGATCACAAGGCTGGAAGGAGGCCTGCCAATACAGGGTGCTGGCTGGGGCTGAGGTCTGTCAGTCACTCAACAATCAAGTGTTGCCATGGCCAAGGGAGCCATCCCACCCACCCCAGAGGTACTAGTACCCAGGGCACAGCCTGGGTCAGAGGCAGGACAGTGCTCCCCTCCCAGCTGGGGTCCCCGGAGGTCTATAGGGCGCTGTGGTCAGAGGGTAGGTGCGCTCACCGTCAGGTGCCAGGAGCAGTGGGTGCTGGGTGAGTAGTAGCTGGGGAAGTATGGTGTGCTGAGGACACCCTGTGGCTCCAGCCGGCCCTCCAGGGTCAGGTTCACCTCGCAGGCTGGGCCCAGAGAACAGAAGTTACAGAGGGTTCCTCAGCCCCGCCCCACTGCACCTGCCAGCAGTTGGGAGGCAGCTGAAACCCCACCACCCTGACTGCCACTAAACAGTACAGCCTAAAGACTGAGTGAGAATGCACGAACTTGGGCCTCAGTTTCCCCCTCTGTGAAATGGGGACAATAACAGTACATACTTCGTAGGGTAGTTGAGCAGATTACACAGACATGGCATGTAGTAAATGCTCAATGAATGTTTGCTACTGACATCAGCTGTGCAGCCCTTGACCATTTACTGGACGTGTTCACTGCTGTGCCAGCCTCACGGTTATAGGGACTGGGGAGAAAGAACCATTTCCCTTTTCAAAGATGATGAGGTTCAGAGAAGACCCAACCTCAGCAACTTGGATGAGGTTGCACAGTGAGAGGGTGAGGGATGGGGAGCTATGTCCCCAGCTGCCTCAACACCTCCCATGGAGCCAGGGTCCCTAAAGCCCTCCTTCCCCTCCCCCTAGAGTTATATCAGAGACACCCATGAGAAAAGGCCAACTCTGGCACTTCTTCAACCTCAGGGATTCCCAAAGGGTCACCTGTGGATCTGGGTGACCAACAAGAGACCAAGGGGATGGAACCAGGGGAGGGAGGGGGAAGTGGGTGAGGAGATTGAGGCTGACCCCAGAAGAAGGGAAAGGGGGCAAGCTGTGTGTCTTTGGCGTAACCCTCCCTCCACGGAGCCCGGGAAACTTCAAGTTTTGCTTTGTCTGCCCAGAGACAGCAGATCGATGATAATTGATGGTGGTGATGACAGTTGGCAGGCGTGAAGGGTGGGGCCTGCTCTTCCTGAGAAAGCAAGTGGCAGAGGGGGATCTGGAAGCAGGAGAGAGCGGGGAAGGCCCAGAGGGGCAGCCCGGGCACCCTTTCCCATGAATCGCCCGCCTCTGAACACCCCTCCCCTGCCATCTCTAGGGACAAATGAGCTGACCTTTAGTGTTAGAGGGTCGTCTGGGGGACCCCACTCTCCACGCTCAGCCAGGGTGCGCACAGAGGGAGGAGGGGCAGGGGAGGGGACCCGGAGAGGAGACAGCCAAGACGAGGGAGAGAAGAGAGAGGAGGCACGACAGATGCAAGTTGTCTGCAAGAGGGCAGGAGAGAGGATGAGGTGAGGAGGACGGAGGAAGCATGGGGGGCCGGGGAGGGGGTGACAGAGCCCGAACAAAGAGAGATAAAGGGGGTCAGAGGGGTGGGTGTGAGTTTCAGAGCAGAGATGCTTCCGGAACCTTCCTGCCCCCATCCCATCTCCAACCAGAGCAAAGAAGGGGAAGGCAAGCCCAAGAAGCACCCCTGGCTTCTGCCGCTGAGCCCCCCTCCTCCCCGAAGGACTCCTGACCCTCACCCTGGAAGGTCACAGGCTGCACGGAGAGCACAAAGGGGTCGTAGTAGCTGTGAAGGCCCTTCTTCCAGACCACTGCCATGATGGCGCCTGAGGCTAGGACCTCCACCACAGGCTCCTGGCGACTGCAGCCATAGACCCTGGTGGGACAGAGAGAGGTGACGAGGAGGGGCAGGGCCTGGGAAGGACATCTGGGAGGGCTGCGGGTTGCCCAGAGGAACAGATGAGGAGGGATTGGGAGCCTGTACATCTGAGTCTACGGCCAGGCTGCTGTGTGTCCTCAGGCAGGTGTCTGACCCTCTCTGGCCAGGGGGCTGACCAGAGGCCCTATGAGGGTCAAACCAGCTCCTCAGGAGAGAGAAGACAAGGGGTTTCTCAGACTTCTGGAGCTTACAATTCCACTGTGACTGCTGACTCCTGTCCCACAGCACCCCTCCAGCCCCCTCAGAATTCCCGTGACCCCTGAGTGCCCAGCCTATGCACTGCAAGACCAGACTGGCACCTATGGGGGGCATGCACTCTGGCTGATCATACCTAACTCCTGGCTATCCTGGCTGGAACAGAGAGAAGACAGGTGTACAGTCTGGTGATCCCCTGGGTACCCCAGGACTCTACCCAGAGCATGGCTTGGAGGAGGCACAGGATAAATAACCATATCTTAGAATTCTAAACGCAGAGGAATGTCAACCATGATAAAGTTCTTCAGGGATTTTCAAGGTTAACTGCTTGGTTACCAGGTGGGGAAACTGAGGCTCATGAAGCTGCTAAGGCTCCACTCTGGGTCCACAGCACAGACAGACCCATGCTGGACACTGCCTGTGATAGTGGCTGGCACTCTTGCAATGTCTGTGCCCCCATTCAACCCATTTCAGGGTAGGATGCTCCAGGCTTCCCCCTCCCTCACTCTTGGCCAACCTCTGCCAAACTTCCTCTTGACTCAGAATTCTCTGGAGACGTGCTCATCAGTAGACCAATTCCTAGGAAGCTAGTAACCCTGCCTCCCCTGGAGGGGGTGCGCCGGCATCCAGCAGGGAGGTACTGCCTGTCCGCCCTGTGCCAGCCCTGAACTTGATCGGTGTGAGTGGACGGCAATGGGGGGACTGCAGGCACCCAGGCAAATGTGAGAAACCTCAAGCACAGCCTCAGAAGCACCATCCACACCAGCCCTGGGAACCCTGCAGCTGGCGAGGGAAGAGTGAGCAATCCCAGAAATTTCCCCAGGAGAGTCTTGGTGCCCCACGGTCCTGGAAGGGTCCTTTCCCCTGGCCTCAGCTCGCCCAGGAGGTGCTCACCCCTCCCTGGTCCACCTGCTTTGACCATCACCAGCTTGCTCTCACTGCTGAGGGGCCTGCCACCCACCTATACCACGCCCTCCCCGCCACCACCACGCCTCTCTTTCAGGAGGTGGGAGATAAGATATAAGAGGTCAACTTTAATCCTCATTTGTAATGTTGGGGATTTCTTTTCTTTTATTTACTTAAACAGCTGAGCCCTTGTTGTAACTAAAACGAGGTGAAGGTTGATGGAGGCCCCACCAGTTCCTCCTACCACCCTACGCCCCTCGTTCTGTGTTCCCATCACCACTAAAGTACCCCTGTCATGGTAGAGGGGGCAAGTCTGAGAACCCCCCAGTCCTGTCTGATCCATCATTTTACACCTTCTCTGAGGGCCTGAGATGGCAGTCAGATCCCCTCTCCAGTAGCAGGCTGAAAGGGGCACTTGGAGAAGCCCCAGGGAAAGCCCTGAAGTGTCCCCACCCTCATCAGGCCTGGAAATCAGCTGGTGTCTGGCTTCTCTGCTTCCCAGAGCCCTCCAGGAACCCAGCCTACGCACACCCTAGACTGCGGTCAGCACATGGCAGTGGGTGGGGCCGCAGATGAGAAGGCAGCCTCAGAGTCTGGAGAATCAGAGAGTCCCTGGGGGAGGGGGCCGGAGAGAACCTCACTCAGCTCACCCTGCAAGACTGCCCTGGACCTGAACATGCAGGTGGCACCCCCATCGGGCTTGGAAGCTGGTACCCAAGCAGGACAGAGAAGGCAGCAGCCCGGTGCCCCAGGGTCTCCCCCAACCTCCTGTAGTCCCCTGCCCCACCCCCACCAGGTGGGGAGGTGATCAGGCTCCTGGAGGCCAATGCCATTTCCTGCCCCTTTGTGGTCTCCCCATGGCCCATTACTTGCTTGTCTTCTGCATTCCACGTCTTATCCTAAAGCTCTTCTCTTCTGCTCAAGAACTTTCCGTTGGTTCCCCACTTACCAAGGGTTAAAGACCAGATTATCCCTTGCAGTCCATGCCCTTTGTGACCTAACCCCAGCTAGACTGAACATAATGATAAGTAATAAAGGCTGGCAGCTGCTGGAGGTTTAATGGATACATCGAATATATGGTAATAGTGGACAGCATTACTGTGTGCAAAGATGTTGGCCCAGATCTGATTGAAATCCTCTCAATAACCCTGCAAGGTAGGAATGCCTGTGCACCCATTTTACAAGTGAGCAAACTGAGGTTCAGAAAGGCAAAGTAACTTGCCTTAGGGCACACAGCTAGGAAGCAGTAGTGTAGGGTCGGAAGTCAGGGACTGCCAGCCTTCAGAGCATTCTTACAAGATCATGTCACCTCCCAGTGAGCTTAGAGATCATCTAGTACAACTGCTTTGTTACAGATGGGAAAACATGCTGGGGGAGGGGAAGGGGGTTGCCCCAAGTACACGGGCACTTCCACTCTTCTTTCACCACCTCCCTCTGGCCTCACTGTCTCCTAGATGCCAAATACAGGGCCCAGGGTCACCCAGCCCCTTGTCTCAGAGCACTGGGTATGGCTTTGACCTTACACCATCACTCCCTTCCCAACCGTCCCCCCACCACCTTCCCAGGGACTCACGAGGTGATTAGCCTCCTCTCGAGAGGCCCCGCCACGTCATACATGGCCAGCCGGTCCCGGCAGTCAGCCAGCTTCCACTCGAGCCGGAGTTTGAGCATGAGATCCTGGGGGCCCTGAAGGTGCCACAGGCAGCTGGAGGCCAGGGTGTCGGGCCCCTTCAGCCGGAGGACCTGGCCCTGGCCCACGTAGCTGTAGCGGTAGCAGCCTGGAGTGGGGAGAGGGACAGGCCCCCTGACCCCTGTTAGCTGGGAGGAGGGACCTGGAGGGGGAGCAGCCCCACCAGGTCCTCACCCGGGCAGGGGTGGGGTGGGGAGAGCGGCTGGATGGGGGTCAGCCCGGAGGCCCTCAGTCCCAGCTTCCTGTTTCCCCACTGCTTCCATCTCCAGCCTCCTCATCCACACATACATTCACTGGTTCATTCATTTGTTCCCTTCACCCTCACTGAGCTCACCAGACCAGGTGAAGGCTAGAGAAAGGTTCGGTCAACTGCCCGGGTATAAGGAGAACAGCAGGGAAATATATAGACAGTGGGGGCGGGGGCGGGGGCGGGGGCTGTATATCTCTGAAGTGAGGGGTCTCAGGGAAGTCCTGTGGAGGGTGGGGGTTGCATCACAGAATAAACAAAGGGCTTCAGGCTAGGGACTTGGAGGCACGAGGGCAAGCTGGAGGAGGGAGGCAGGGCCCCCCTCGTGCCCAAGCGGGAAGCCTTTTGGTCCTGCAGCCATGAGAGCCACGGAAGGTTAGGTAAGGCTGGGACACAATTGGGCTTGAGTCACAGACTCCTCTGGCTGCTGAGAGCAATGCCGAGGAGACCAGGAGACCAGCAGGATGGCCAAGCAATAAGGCGAGCAGGCTCAGGGCTGCATTTCAGATGGAGAGAAGGGAGTGTGTTCCAGTGGGGCTGGGAGGCAGCCAGGTAGAGGAAGTCAGCTCAAGCTGCTGCTGCTGCTGCTAAGTCACTTCAGTGGTGTCCAACTCTGTGTGACCCCATAGACGGAAGCCCACCAGGCTCCCCCATCCCTGGGATTCTCCAGGCAAGAACACTGGAGTGGGTTGCCATTTCCTTCTCCAATGTGTGAAAGTGAAAAGTGAAAGTGAAGTCGCTCAGTCGTGTCTGACCCTTAGCGACCCCATGGACTGCAGCCCACCAGGCTCCTCCATCCATGGGATTCTCCAGGCAAGAGTACTGGAGTGGCTTGCCATAGTGATCATCAAACAGCACGAATGAAACAGATCGCACTTAGCAGGCATTTTGATACACGCCCAGAAGTGAACCAAGTGCAATACACTCACCGTCTCATTCAACAGCTCCATGAAATAGTTTCTATCATTGTCCCCATTTTACAGACCTGGGCCAGGCAGATCTAGGTTCACCTAATGTCCGCCTGCTCTTTCTTGGGCCTCAGTTTTTTCCTCTATAGAACGGAGGCAGTGGTGATCCTTGCTAGGTTACCACAAAGCTTAAGGAGGGTGCATGTCTGAACACTCAGCATAGTGCCTTGCACATGCATGCATGCTCAGTCACTTCAGGCGTGTCCAACTCTGCGACCCCATGGACTGTGGCCCACCAGGCTCCCCTGTCCAAGGAATTCTCAAGGCAAGAATACTGGAGTGGGTTACCATTTCCTTCTCCAGAGAATCTTCCTGACCCAGGGATCGAACCCGGGTCTTCTGCATTGCAGGCAGATTCTCTACCACTGAGCCACCTGGGAAGCCTTGCACATAGCAGGTGCTCAATACATGTAGTGACCGTTCTTCTTTAGGCAGGTGTGGGGGAAAGGGAGAAGGTGGAGCTGGGAAGAGACTCCTATGAACTCTCACCCTTCAGTTGGTCACACCTGAGGCTCAGATGTACCCCGTCCCACTGGCTGCCCTCGCGCCACACCTCCTTCTCCTTCACACCTGTCTGCATCCACACCCCCGCTGTGCTTCCTCTCTTGGGGTTCTCCATGAGCTTTGAGTGCAGTGCCAGACCTTGCACAGCAGTATCACCTATACCACTCACTCATTCATCACAGTTGATGGGCACCTACAATGTGCTTGACTTAGGCTCCAAGGACCAGCAGTGAACCTGGGCCATAAGTATGTCATCTAAACCTCGCCTTGAGCTATGAAGAAGGGAGGACGCATGCTCTGCCAGGAAGCAGAAGGGATGTGGGAGTGAGCCCCGGATGTGAGAGGCAGCCTGGTGTGCAGCGAGCTCACACTCTGTGTGACTGTCCTGGCGCCACCTCTCACTGCCGTGTGATGCCGGATCAGTTGTTCAGTCACTCTGAGTTCTGTCAAATGGACATAATGCTAATCCCTGTCCCACCTCTTTCTCTGTGTGGTTCTGAGAACCAGGAAGGGCACGGAGGTGAAGGAACAGGCTTTGCTCTGACTGCTACCACTTGCTCAGCTCCCTCCTCCTGATGACCCCTGGCCATCCTGACCCCTGCTGTGGAGCTGATCTCTCCAGGGAGAAACCTCTGACATCGCCAAGGGGAAGGGAGAGGGAGCCTGGGGAAAGGTGCTTGGCTGTTCCCAGGCATTTGTATTCTTTGAATCTTGCTCCAAGCTGATGCTTGCTTTTGCTGCTTTAATAATTACTTTTTTGGATGAAGCTGATTCAGGGGAGTGCTGGTCTCTGTTGATCATCAGAAACACCTTCAGGGAGCCTGGGAGAAAGTAAATGAAGCTCCTGTATATTCTCCTCACTGCCCTTTGCTCATGCTCCGCCCTCTACCCAGAGTGTCCTTTCCCCGCTGGATCTGACGGATTCCTACCTATCCTCCAATCCTGAGCCTGCCTCCTCCAGGAAGCCTGCTAGGACCTCTCTAATCAGGAGCACTCCTTCCTCCCTCTAGAGACACATCCCATCCTCTGCTTTGGATCACAGCCCCGGGGGTCCAACTCTGTCCCAAGGCAGAATGGTTCCCTTTCTGCACTGCCCCCGGGACCTCTATTCTTGCCCTGGCACTTGGTGTTGTGAGATTCTGTTTATGTGTTTGTCTCCCTCGTGGGGCTCACAGCTTCTCTGAGGGCAGGGGTGAGGACACGGTCAGCTGGTGTCTCCAGAGCCAGCGTGGGGCCTGGCAGGGAGAAGTGCCCCCAAAGCCTACTTAGAGGACTTAAATTGTCATCTTTGCCCCATGAGACACTGTGCTCTGGGAGGGCAGGGGCTCTAGACATGTATTGAACCAAATAAAGATAATTATAAAGCAACTGCCAGAAACCTGGGGACATGTGAACACTCAGCACAGCCAAGTGCAATGGAAAGGCCTGTTTGAGACCAAGGATCAGGGCAATGTGTGCACCAATGCGGTGTTGGATGATGCATATCAATAAATATAGATTAATTTCTTGTGCTTTCCTTTAGACATGAGGGGAAATCCTACTGCTTCCTTCATCAGTGAGTTAAACAAATCTTTGACATGTGTTCATATCTTTGTATGAGAATCATGATGTTAAGTAATTGAAAACTGGCCTTTGACCCCATCACCTCCATCCACCAAGAAATAAGCCTTTGACTAGCCACATGGGAGGACACGAAAGTCAGAGACGGTCCAACCATGATTTCAACTCTGCTTCCCTAGGTAGAAGAGGAAGACTCTGGGAATTGAGGAGATCTGGTTCAGAGCCACAGGGTACAGTAGAAGCCCAGGAGGTGCACTGCCCGATTCCGGAAGTCAGCTGTCACACAGCCACGATGTGGACCACGCTCCTGGTGGCTCTGCTGGTGCTTTGCTTCCCAGGGCTCAGCAGAAAGCCTGGAGCCTCTTGGAGAAGCACAAGGTGACACGAGCAATAGGGCATGGGGATGGGGTGGGAGGAGAGGACAGACTGGCCCGACTGGCTGAGAAAGGGAAGGAAAAGATGGAGCGAGCATCCTTACCTGTGACAGAAATAGCTCCCAAGACCAAGTTTCAAAGCCAAAGTGACTGATACACCTCAAATCGACAAGATTATTTTCTACCATCAGTGGAAACATAAGATTTCGAAACAGAAGAAATGGAATCCCATGAGAGAAAGGCAGGGTCACACGGATGTGCAACTAAATCTGCTACTCACTCACACCCCACACATGAAACACACACACTTTTGTGCAAATACACACTTTGTTCACACGTGCACAACACCTCCTCCCCCCAGAGGCCCCCAGCCCTGCTCAGGATCTGTCACTGAGTCTATTATCATGCCCCTTGGGTGACCCCAGACCAGTGCCCCCTGCACCCAGAGAAGCCATGTGGACCCCTGACACTCAGCCAAACCAAGAAAAATACCAACTCAAAAGGAAAGTGGGGAGGAAAAACCAAAGTGGCGTACCCAGCGTGGAATTCAGTGCAACTATGTCTTTCACGCTGGCTTCTGTTAAAAAGGAAACGAACAAACAAATGAACAGAGAGAATAAATAAATGAAATGAAAATAAAAATAGAAGAGACTATCAGAGCCTGTCTGAGATTGACCCTGATTGCCCACCGTCCCCGGTTACCCACCCCTCAGTCCTGGCTCCTGGCCACTGGGGTTGGGGGTGGGAGGGGCCATCCCGAGAGCATCCCATCCCTGGAGGCAGGCTTGTCGGGCCTCGCCAGACCGTCCCATGTTCCTCGTCTCCAGTACTGACCCAGGATCACCAGGCCCTCGGGGTCCACCTCGTACTCGGTCCGATAGGGAGCGGGGACCGAGCTGTTGGCCGCAGACAGCAGCTCCTCCGCCAGCAGGGCCCGCACCACGTCGGGGCTCAGCATTGGCCGGAGGTGCTCCGGGATTTGGAGGATGAACCAGAAGAAGCAGGTGAATGGTCCCTCCCTGGGGCAGGCGGAAGTGAGAGGGGCTGGGGGAGGAGCCTGGAGTGTGGGCCCCACCCAGCCCCCTGCTCCTGGTGAGAATTAAGAGGGGGCCAGCAACTGTGGCTCATGTGATGGGCATGGGATGGAGCCAGGCATCCCTTTTCATCTTCACGTGGAAACCTAACACCCTCTGAGGGAGGAGCTCTGGAGAGCCCACCCATTTCACAGATGAGGAGACTGAGGCGTGAGAGGTTAGGTTATATACCACAGACTCTATTATAAGTAAATGGGACCACTGCACTCCCCACCCCTAATACTTCTCCGTGGTCTCCTCTGATACCTGTCAGGCCCTTGATAAAGACACTACAGTCACTGTCTAGTATAATCCCTGCCACACCTTTGTTTTCATTCTACAGATGAGAAAACCAAGGTCAGTAAAGGGAGGTCACATGCAGGAATCCAAGTTTCCTCTCTGTGTCTCAGTTTCCCCATTTTAAAACGTGAAGGCATTGCATCAGAAGCCTACAGCATCCCCTCCCATTCTCCGAGTCAAAGGCTCTAGCAAAGGCCGATGAGGGTTGGGGGTGGCGCAAGAAGACTCACCCAAAGGAGTAGACGGCACTGGAGTTGTAGTAAGTACCTAGGCGGGTGCTGGCAATGAGTTCCTTGAGCTAAAAGGAGGGAAAACCATCAGAGTCCCCTCATGACACTCTGCAGAAACCCTCTCCTCCCCTGGGATACCCTTTGACCCTCCCACAGCCCTCCTTGACTGAGGAATCTGTAGGATAGAGAGGCTTGCCCATGGTCACACGGTGGATAATGGCCACGACAGGAAGCAAACCTCATTCAGTCTTTATTTCCCTCCCCATGCACAGAGGCGGGCTTCCCTGGTGGCTCAGTGGTCAAGAATCTTCCTGCCCCTTCCACTAGCTCTGAACTTGACCAGATTACCAGTGGCTCCTCCCCCTCCATCAAATCACTCCTTGACTCTGAGAAGCTCCCCCTGAGCTTCTGAGCCCCCTCCTTAGGCCCAACCACCAGCTACGGGGGCTCAGACGGTTGGTCTTCGCACATATCCAATGTCAGTGCTGCTGCGGGGTGGGATGCAGGATCGTGGGTTCTTAAAGATCTCTGAGGGGCACAGAGCTAACATCCACATGCTCTCACTTTAACCCCACGACAGCCCTGCAGACGGGCACTGTTGTTATCACTCCACTATGTAGAAAAGGAAAGAGAGTCTTGGGTGGGTCTCCCCGAAGCAGGTCCTGAGGCAAGTGGTTTATTTGCAGGTGATTCCAAGGCACATCAGTGGGGAAGGAGATAGGCAGGAAGGCAGCCAACATGGGCTGCGAAGGTTCTGGGCAAAGCTGTGGGTGGCTGAGGAGCAGATCCAGCAGGGATCTCTGTGAGACTGTGGTGGAGGTAGTGGTTTGGTCATTAAGTCGTGTCTGACTCTTACGACCCCATGGACTGTAACCTGCCAGGCTCCTCTGTCCATGGGATTCTCCAGGCAAGAATACTGGAGTGGGTTGCCATTTCTTTCTCCAGGGGGTCTTCCCGACCCAGGGATTGAACCCGGGTCTCCTGCATTGCAGGAAGATTCTTTACTGACTGAGCTATGAAGGAAGCCCAAGAGACTGTGGGGGCATCTTCAGAACTGTTCTCACCAAAAGCTGAGGGATCCACCTTCTCTGTCTCTTGTGCTTGAGGGTTGCTGCTGGGAATTACTCCTCAGCACTTCTAGCCCACCCTGCCTGACAGGGTGCTGGCTGCGAGGGAGACCATCCCCAGTGCAGTAAGCCATTGCTAGGAGGAGAAGGGGTGTGGGTGGGTCCTGGCAGCATCCTTATGCTGCCCTAATTTTCAAAAGTCATGCTTCTACTAAGTGGCAAAATCAGAATTTAATCCAAGTGCAACTTGACCCCAGAGTCCACTAGCTTTCCCACCAGTCTACACCATCTACCTTCCATGGTGCCTAGAGCAGGGCTCTGATCCTAATGAGTGTTCTGGATGGATTCACCCCCTGCCTGGACATGATCAGGCCCCTCCCCTCTCCCTTCTCATCCCCACTATCCTTCCTACCATATTCTGAGCTTTGGCAGTTTCACTGCGGAAGGCACTGGACTCCCGGCGGGCAAGGTCCTGGGAGAAGTGGCGATTGAGCACGCGGAGGCTGCCTGAGTACACCTGGCTGACCGTCACCTCTGCCTTGTACCCTGCCCAGGAAGAAACCAGCGAAGGTTAACCAAGGGAGTAGTTGGGGATGATTCCTGTGTCCCCTACTCCTCCTGCCACCTTGAACCCTCAGCACAGCCTCCGGCATCTTGGGCCTCCAAGGCACCATCATCACTGCCATCATCTTTGTCGTTTTCATTCAGAGTTTGTGTAGTGACAACTTGGCCCCATGGAGCCAGGAAGGACAGAGGCCCATGGGCAGGTGGTGTCCCAGGGGCTCCCAGGCAGAAGTTGACCCACTGATCAGTCCAGGACGTGAATACCAAGAAACCCATCTTGGGCCCAGAAGGTCAAGCTCTTGATTTAGCACCTCTGTGTTGTCCAGGCTGTACCTACTCTGAGGGGTACACTAGTAAACCAAGACAGACAGGTATCCCCACATGGACCTGACAGTGATGAGCAAGAGAGACTTTCCCCCAGTAGCCATACAGCCCGTGGGATTCATCTGCCAGGATGTCTTAAAGGAGAAGCACGAGGTGCTATTGAGGGTTCATGGTAAACCCTAGGCCAGCACTCCATCTGAGACAGGAGGAATGGAGAATAAATTAAGAAGAGGGGAAGCAGCGGAGTATCTTCAGGGCAGAAGGAATAGCATATGCAAAATCTCCACAATGGGGGTCATGGTAGGGACCAGGGCCAAGAGCCTGTTAGGCTGGAGCAATCAGACAGGGGTAATAAGAGGCTGAGACATCAACAGGGCGGGATTTTGGTCTTTCCCTGATGAACAAGGGAAACCATGAAAGGTTTACAATCAGGGATGATGTCATCAGATTTCCGTTTTGCAAAGATCGTTTTGACTGATGTGAAGACAACAGATTCGCAGCCCGGACTTTCTAGCCTTATTCAGTCATTTATTCGTTCATTCAATGCATATTTATTGAGAACCTGCTATGTTTAGGGACTGGCCTAGAGTACATGGGAATATACCAGTAGGGCAGTGAACAAATAACAACAAAAAAACCAAACCTGTCCTTAAGAGCTTGTAGTCTAACAAGGAAGACAGACAATAGACAGTGAACTCAGGACATAACATATTAGAGGTGTTAAGTGGTGTGGAAATCACGGGTTGCTGTGGGCTACAACATGGAGGCCAGAGAGGAGGGAAGTGGTGTCGGCCAAGTGGATGTTAACTTACGGAAAGAGCATTCCAGGCAGCAGACTGGCAAGTGCAAAGGCCCTGAGCAGGAGCTTGTCTGCTGTGTTTGAGGCACAGCAAAGATTTGAACAAAGGGAAAGCAGGAGGAGATAAGATGGTGAAAGAAGGGTCACATAGGGCCTTGCAACCCGGGGAGGACTTTGATTTTTGCTCTGAGTGAGATGGGAGCCATGGCAGGCTTTAAGCAAAGAAGTCTGATGATTTGATTCACTTTATAAAACAATCCCTCTGCCTTTGTGTTGAGAACAGGCTGTAAGCAGGCCAGGGCAGAAGCACGGGGACCTACAGGAGGCTCCTGCAGCTGTCCCAGTGTGAGTGGTCCAGGGGAGCCTGACCAGGCTGCGCAGGGAAGAGAGAAGTGATTGGAGTCAAGGTATATTTTGGGTTTGCTGGCTGGCAAACGGGGGCTGGACAGTAAAAGAAAGAGGAGTAAGGGGGAACATAGGAAGGATAAAATGACCACCGCCTGGGATTTTTCTCCATTTTTTTCAATTTTAAAGGATTTTCTTAGGTCACGATTTTCTATTTTATTTTTTGGCACACTGCAAGGTATGCAGAACTTCCCTGACCAGGGATTGAACCAAAACCTCCTGCAGTGGAAACAGTCTTAACCACAGGACCACCCGCGAAGCCCAGGTCACTAATGATGATACAGTAAAGTCACAATCATTTCTCAAAATCTCACACTTCTGAAAAACTTGTCTATAAAGACACATTGCCTCAGAGACATGGAAAATCAATACTTCAATATCATTTTATGTTAACCACTGGTACAAATCAATTAAAAAGTTAAAGCCCCCTTCAAAATATACTTCAAAGGCAGGCTGACAATTCATAAAAGAGTTAACTCTCAGTGAGGTCTGAAATACCCTTAGACATCCTGGAAGGGGAGCAGCGACCCCTTCCCTTCCCACCGCCCCCACACCCCGTGCGCAGTGGAGCTCAAGGGCTGGAAATGCAAATTTGGGAATCATCAGAGAATAAGGGCGTAAATGGAGTCAGAGGGGAGGAGAATCCCTCCAAAAGACACAGAGGGGAAGCCATCATGAGCTGAGGACAAAGAAAGTGTGGGTGCCCCGGAAGCCAACTGAGGAAAGTGCTTTGAGGAGGAGGGGATGAGGTACCCAGTCAAGTGCTGCCTGCAGGTCAAATGCCAGGAGGACTGGCCGCTGGATTCAGCAGTGACCGTGACTAGTACTCGGGATTATGGGGGTGGGGGGCAGGGAGTCAGATTGGGAAGGGTACCAGACAGAGGTGTGGAACTGGAGGGCACAGCATTTTGAAACAGCAGGCGTTTGCTGCAAGAGGAATCTGGGAAATGGCTGGCAGCGGGTGGGGAGACCAGAGGGACTCGGTACAGGAGCGAAGAGAAGCACTGTACGCTGATGGAGCCCCCAGAGGAGAGAGCGGGGCATGGCTGGAGCCGGGCCACTGCACGGGCAGAGGGGGTGGGGTCCAGGCTGGGAGGACAGCAGGCTTTACAAGGCTTTTTGTTCGTTCGGTTGGTCGGTTTGTTCCCCACCGCCTGACGCACCACGCAGCACGTGGGATCTGGTTCTCTGACCAGGAATCGAACCTGCGCCCTCTGCATTGGGAGCCCAGAGTTTAACCACAGAACTATCAAGGACGTCCCACAACTGGCTTTACATAAGGCAGGGCTGGTTCACCCATGCAGATGGTGGAGGGCAGAGCACACGGGTACAGCTGGGAGGGCATCTATGGGGCTTCTCTTCTGAGTGGTTCCACTTTCTCGTTGAAAGGTGGGGAATATGGGAGAGTTTGAGAAGAAAGCATAAAACTGTGTCCCAGGAGGGCAGGAGAGGGAAAGGACCAGGGCAATACAGCTGGGCAGCATGAAGGGCCCCGCTACCCGGATCTGAGTGGACCAGCCCAGGGCCCACTGGGCTTGGGAAGCTGACCCTCATCCTATCCTCTCCTGGGCCATTGGGTCAGGCTGCCACTTATCCAGACGTTTGCTCCTTACTTCAGGCTTATCCTGCTCCAGTGCAATAGGCCTCTTGTCCATCTCCCCTTCCAGACCAGACAGGGCATGTCTGTGATCCATCCTCTTCCCAGTGCCCAATATCCAGAACACTGCCTGGCCCAGGATGGGAGAAACTATTCAAACATCTCCTAAAGTGTTCTTCTACCTGCATCCCTCTGGGAAGAGGGTTGCCCTCCCTCCCCCAGCTGGAAGGAGCTCTCACCCCCTGGGCCCTCAGCCCCATGGAGCATCCTGTGCCCCCAGTGGGGTGATTCACTCCAGAAGTCTAACCAGGATAAATCAGACGCTGTGAAGACAATTGGCAGGTGAGTTCCTGCTCCTCCGCCCCCACCCCACTGCCCCAGCTTGGTGCTCTGCAGTTTCCCCTGAAGACTAATTATGCTGCAGCCTAAGGAGGCCTCGCAGCCCTGTGCTATTTGGGACGCTGGCTTCCTGCTGGTGGTGAAATGCACACAGCTTCCACTCTTAGCCTGGGTTGCTCGGTTCTGAGCAGAAACACAATCCACCCAGCATCACGGCAAGTGGGTGAGCGTCAAACCCAGGCTTCCTAGGAGCTTTGGCCCAGGGGCTGGTTCTAGAACACCCCCTACCTCAACTCCCTTTGGAGTCGGGCGTAGGCTGCTCTCCCCAGTGGCTGCTCCAAAGTGGGTCCCCCATTCCTTTCAATGGACCTGAAATTCCACCAGGAGATGCAGTCGGTAAGAAAATGGTCTAGCTTTTGCAGGGTGCATAATGGGAGGTCTCTTATCTCTTGGGCAAGGTGGACTGTCCCTGCTAGGGTTCTGTTAGGTCCCCTCAGCTTGCTCTGTCCTAACACATGGCAGACTTTATGCTGAGGGCAGGGACTGTCTCCAGAACCTGCACACGGCTGGCGTATAGGAGGTGGTCAGTATTGAATGAATGAGTGAGTGAAGGATGGACAAAAATGGACCCAGAACACAGGCTCGTTGCTCCTGGGGCCCCAACAGACTGATTGAGGGCTGTGATACCAGAGACGGAGGGCCTAAATTCAGGACATGGGGAGACGCACCTGCTCTGGACATTCTTGCCCCCATTTTCGTCTGGGTTGAATTCCAGTTGTGCTCAGGCTGGGGTATAAAGCCATCGGCATGCATGGACACCGCCCTGGACACCTGAGTCCTGGGTGCCCCTTCCCTTCATCCCACCTCATGCTGGGTCCTGGAGACTCAGAGATGATAGAGCCAAGGTCCCCACGCCCAGAAGAGCTCCCGGGTTGGACTCAAGTGAGCAGAAACACTAATTGGTGTCAGGCACCACCTGCATCACTGGGCCTCCTCCAACTGAGCCAGCTGGCTCCAAGCCCAGGGGCAACCCAGGAGGGCTGCAGGCAAGGGAGCAATGCTTACACTCCTTCAGCTTGTCAGTTTACAAGAACTAGAAGAGCGCTTCTTCCTCAGCTGCTGGGAGTTAGGGGCACTTGGCCCCAGAAAGGATCTTGCACTACCATCTTACAAGACAGGAAGGGAGACTCCAAGAGAAGTGCATGTCCAAGGCCACACAGTGAGTTTCCAGATGTTGCTGAGCCTGGAATCCTGGTCTGTCCTGCTGTGCCCCTTCGACCACCCTAAGTCCTCCCCAGGTGCCTCTCCAAGGGGCCCATGTGGTTACCTAGGAAATACCAGAGCAGGATCCCCACTGAAGCCAACATGACCAGAGCCAGCCACAGGGGAGCCAGGCGGAGGTAGTCTCGGACTTTTCTCTTCGCGTCCTTGGGGGCCTTGAACATCCCTTCCGGCTCTGCCTCTTCGCCATCACCTCCATCACTCTGCCCGCCAGCCGCATGGGGGGCCTTGGCCATGGGCATCCTGGCAAGGAAACAGACCGGGGTTGGACACAGCCTGGCATTTGCAAGGGAGACTTTGCTGAATGCCAGCCTCGCAGAGCAGTAAGACATCACCTCTGCCTTTTGGAGGAGCAGAATCATAAGCCAGGTACCAGTAATTGAAAGCGTGCCCTGAGCCAGCTCCCAAAGCGGGAAGCACGCCTCAGAGTTGCTCACCCCAGGTGGCCAGCTGGAACCCCTACCTTTGCATCTGTTGTCGGAGGAGAGAAGGACGTTTCACTACCTAAACCCCACCCCCACGGCTGTACCCTCAGATGGAAGTGGTATGCGTACATGGCATAAATGTTTCTATAAAACAATTCTTCCTGCCCTCAGGATTTCCTCGCCTTGGCTTCTCTTCCGTTCAGGGGATGCTTTTTCCTTGCTCCTCGTTCTCAACAGCAAAGCTTTCCTCAACATCAATGCAATTCATTTACTTGGCCCTCCCTGCCTAGAAGTCCAGAGTCAGTTCTGTGTTGAGCCAGGGACTGCCCTCCAAGACTGTCACCCTTCTTGTGTCCCCACTGTCCAAAGTATCTTAGAGGCAGAGGAAGGAGATAAAAACTAACATTCATGTAGTGTCTGCACAAGACACTGCACAAGTTCATAGATATCACTCCCTTTAATCCTCTGGTCTCTGGGATATGAGGACCATCGTCCCCATGCATTCCTCTTCCTCAGGTCCTCTCTGTGTAGACACTACTTGTATTTTCTTGCTTAACCTCCAAATGCCTTTCAAGGTTCTGCACCCATTAAACAGAGGAGGAGACTGAGACCTAGAATATTTTAGCAACAACCCAATCCAGGGATTTCCTAGCCTCATTTTTATCAATGCAATATGAATGTCTGGTACTGGCAACCAGCCCCAATTTGCAGGTGGAAAAACTGAAGCCCAGAGTGGCTAAGCCACTCACAAAAGCTTACGTAGCAGATAAGTGGGGGTCAAGCCCTGGTGTCTGACTCCCTGATCTTTCCGCTACTCTGAGCCACTTCCTGGAAATGAGGTGTTAAATAACAAATCATGATGACATAATACCTGAATTCACCCCTCTGTGCCTCAGGCCTGCAGCTGCTTCTCGTTCTAGACCCTCTAGGAAACTGCTGAGAGCTATTTGGCTTCTTGGGCAGGTTTTCCACAGTCCAGAGAGGGCCCTTCACTCGCCCGCCCACCAGCAGAGCAAGGATTCCACACCTCTGAGAAATTAGCCTCTTCTTCCCACAACCCAAAGGCCATTGTACCTTTAAAATACATCCCCAGGTGTGTGTGTGTGTCTGTGTGGCGGAGGGGTCCTTTGGGTTGTGTCTTGGGTTTTCACACAAAGGGTTTCTGAAAACAGGGCTCATTTGTGATGCTTGAAGTTTCTCAGCCAAGGAGGTCTGGCTCCAGGCACATGGATCTCTTAATTGACCTCCATGGATGCAAGGAAAGGAGGCAACTGCTGGTCATTCTCAACTGGGTATAGGACTCCCCTCCACCAGAGGACTTCTTACACACAGGCAGGCTCTGCTGGCTTTCATGGGGCCAGGACTGTGGATGGTAAAGATCCTGCAATGAGTGGACAGCCCTGCCCACTGCTCAGAGTGTCCGAGGCACCCCAGATGAAGGTAGCTGCCCCCATGAGCTGAGTGGGGTGGATAGAGCCAGGAGAGCCCTGTGATGGGCCAATTCCTTCCCTCTCTCGGCCCCAAGTCCACTCCCTCTGTCAGAGAGCCACATCCCTATTTTACTGAGTCTGGATCACCAAGGACCTACTGGGGACTTGGAGAGCACAGAGGTGACCATGCCATTTATTTGAATTGTTTTTTTCCAGTGTTTTAGTGATTTCCCTGGTGGCTCAGACAATAAAGAATACATCTGCTGGTGCAGGAGAGGCAGGTTTGACCCCTGGATTGGGAAGATGCCCTGGAGAAGGAAATGGCAACCCATTTCTTGCCTGGAAAATTCCATGGATAGAAGAGCCTGGTGGGCTACAGTCCATGGGGTTGCAAAGAGTCAGACATGACTGAGTGACTAACACTTTCACTTTCCAGTGTTTTATAAGCACTGTCTCATGTAGGCCTTCTGTGGACTCTTGGGGGATAGAGTCTGTTATTATCCATCCCCGTTTTACAGATGAGAAAGTTGAGGCACAGAGAGACTGAGGAACTTGACTGAAATCCTGCGGGTTGGTCAATGGCAGAGTCAGGCTGCAAACCTATTTGTTTCCAGGATAATGCCCTCACCACCATGCTTTACTGCCTCACACATCATCAGGGTACAAGGGGAAAACGAGGCTCAGAGAAGGTCATAGATCTGATAGAGGAGGCACAGAGGGGAGTAGTCCCAGGCAGGATGTTCAGTAGGCACCCTTTCCTCCCCCCCGTACCCCAAGCACCGCCTTCACTCCCTGGGTTTTGCCTCCCTCATAAATGACGCTCACATTCGTCTGGGGGAACTCTGAGTATCACAGAAAATCCCCTGTGTGAGACCCAAGATCTGACACAGCCCAAACTGGTGGGACAGGTGAGGAACACACCTGGGCTCCCCATCACCTCCCACTAGGACTCTCAGGGCAGCCTCCTAATGCCCTCTCTGCCTTTCATCTCTGTCTCTAGCACATCTTCCATGTTGTCAGCAGAGAGCTTTCCCTGCCCACCTCCAACCATTCACCTGCTCAGAGTCCTCTCAAGGCCCCCAGCCACCTCCAAACCCCTAGCTGGCACCCAAGACCCTCCATGGCCAGGCTGCTGCCTTTGCCCCCATAGCCCTACTTTCGTCACACACATCACCCTGCAAGTCTACAAGGTGTGCCTTTGTACAGTCACACCCTCTGCCTAAAGGTCGATGGGACCCCTAAATGTCAGCTCCAAGGTCACCTGCCCAGTGATGGGGCCCAAAGCCTTGGAGAGTAAACCACTCTCTCCCCTAGGCAGCCCTTGGTCAAGATCAGCAATCTGCCTGGCTTTCAGCTTCATTTCTTCTTCTCTACAAGAGAGACAAGTCTGTATCTTATCCACTTCCGGATCCCCATAGAACCCAGCACAGGGCCTGCCACTTGAATGAATAGTTCATAAAAGAATGGGTGAACAAAAACTGAATTAAATTTAAAAAAAAAAACTTTAAAAAAAAGACTGTATGAGTAGAGCCCCAGTTGTCTAGACTCCCGTTGCAGTGCTTTCTTTCACATCTTGCTGCTTCTGGGAAGCAGGACACATGAGGCTTGGAGCTGGGTCACGGAGGTGGTGCCGGTTTCTGGGGTCCAGGATTCAGTTATCAGGCCCTTCTGTGTTTATTGAGCACCTGCTTGGTGTCAGGCTCTGTGCTGGGCACGGGGGTCACACTGGTGAATATAAGAAACCTCATTCCCAGCCTCTTGGGGCTGACAGTCCAGCAGGAGGTGGACAATTGTGACAATTGACAATTGTGAAGGTGACCCCAGCCTCCTGTCTTTTACCATTATTATATGATGACTCTTCCATTGCTTTTAGAATCCAGTCACCAGAAAAGTCTGTGGCTCTATCTTCCAACTGCTCCAGGACCCAACCCTGTCTTGGCAACTCTGTGGCTCCCACCACCATCCAGGTCAATATCATCTATCACCTTGACTCCTACACCAGCCAGTCATATGGCCACCTTCACTAGCCAATTCCCACACAACCACCAGAGTGGTCTTCACCACGCATCCTGCTTACAAGCCCCCCTAAAACAGAGCCCAAGCCCTTGTCACAACCCACCAGGGCCTCCGTGACATGGCCCTTGTGTACCTTTCTGTCCTCTCTCTCCCTCTGCTGCAGCTAAACCCAGCTCCTGGCCAGATCTTCACCAGATGGAGTACAGGCTACCTCAGGGCCTTTGCACTTGCTGTTCCCTCTTCCAGAAATGCTTTTCCTTCAGTCTTGCCTCATGACCTGCTCCTTTACCTCCTTCAAGTCTTTGCTCAAATGTTACCTCTTCACTGAGACCTTCCCTGACTGCTCCCCTCTCTTGGCTGCATCTTTCTTTATAGCTCTTTTCAGGACTGAAATTGCCTGATATGCTTCTGTGTCCTTGGTCAGTCTCCTCCCTGGCTGTACTGGAGCAGGGGCTTTATTCTATTTGCCCTGCACACCCTGCTCAGAGAGCAGAACATGGTTCCCTCCCGTGCAGCCAGGGTGCTGGGTGCACGTGTGGCCTGGCCAACTCCTGCCTCCTTCCGCCCCTCTCCCACTTTACCCTTGTTGCATACTAGTGACATTGGGCTTCCCTGTGTTTGATTCTGAAAATGAAGATGGTAAAAAGCTTTTCCAGATCTAGGGTTCTTAGCTAGCTCTGGGTGAAGAGCTTTGCAGGATTGTGTCTTAAACCCTGAAAGTTCTTGCTCACAACCTGGCTTTCTTCCTTCTATCTGGGCTGCCCACCTCCTGACCTAGCCCCTTCACACCTCTGCTCAGCTCTTACACGCTCCTGGCAGCTCTCCCAGAGTGCCTTGGAGGGGCGGTTGCTCCTCTAAAGCATCCTGGGCTTCTCCCATCAATGCACAGTTCATCTTGGGGCATTCTCTGTGTCCCCCTTGACGGTGAGCCCCTGGAAGGAGGTACTGGGTGTACTCCAACTGCCACAGGGTCTGGGGCTTCTCCCCTGAAACTTGACACCAGCCCGGAACCTGCTTCTCACTCCCTCCATCCCTTCTGGTCATTGCAGGTCCTCAGTCTGCCCACGGGAGGCTGAGCTTGCTGGGGCCGGACGATTGCTCCTCCTGTGTGCCAGCCCGTGCTGGACACCGACACAGTCAAGTTCTATTTCTGCCTCTAGCAGCCTTGTTTTCTCTACTTAATGGTTGGGGAACCCAAAATACATATAGAGAGAAGAGGACTTACTCGGGTCACTCCACCAGGGTAGACAGAGCAGAGCGGGGCAGGGATTCTGATCTAGGACCTACTGGGGAGGCCATTTGGGCCTAGAGTTCACCCCCACCACGAGCTGCGCTGAGTCCCTGAGTGTAGGAAAGGGGTGAAAGTCCCTTCCACACACTCCCAAACTCACACACAGATGTACACCAACAGAAGCAGGCTGAAGTACACACATAGCTATCTGTGATATACCAAAGGCTAGGTACATGCTTGTGTACACATACACGCACACACAGACACATGCACACACACGTGCGTGCACACGCACACACACACATACGCGCGCACACACACACACAAAGCTGCATTCAACTCTGAGCCTGCCACCTGTCTAGTGCAGTGGGGAGCTCTGGGCCTGTCTCCCGTACCAGAAACCCCAGGTGGAGTACCTGAATATGGAGGGGCAGCTTGTCCAGCCCAGAATGAGGGTGAGGTCTTCAGCCTGGCAAACCAGGCCTCTCCCCTGCCCCGTGCCTGCCCCAGAGGCCACCAACCACAGCTGAGCCCTGGACCTCCCAGGCCCCAGAAGCTGTAGCCCCCCCACTGCCCTGTGCCTCTCCCCAGCTCTCCGGTCTCCTCACCTTCAGCTCACCCTGTCACACTCTGGCCCATGAGGCCCAGCAGACCAGGTCTCAGAGCAGGGCAGTTGGCTGCTGCCCCAGGGAACCAGGCCCGACTCTCCAGGTGGACTGCGTCACCGGGTCATTCCTAGGTCCTGATCTCCTGTCTTGGAGGTCCCCGCTTACCTTTGGGAGTGGCGGGTGGGTGCCAGGCCTGCACACAGGCCTCAGAGCCTCTGTTTGTCCAGGCCAACGTCTCCCCACCCCCACCCAGCCAGCCTGGGATCAATGACCCACAGCCATGGCCGGGGTGTCTGGCCCTTGTCCCCTGTGGCCTGTGGCCCCAGGCTCCATGGGCTTCCTGCTGGGTGGGGGACAGCACTGTGACTGAGCCCAGGTAAACAGGCCGGAGGCAGCCCAGGAGGCAGGAGGCAGGCAGCGCCCCGCCCCGCCTCACCCCGCCCCTGGGCACCCGGGGAGGCTGGCAGGCAGGTGCAGGAGATCCGAGCTCTCCCTCGAGGCCCGTTGCCTGGTGATGTTCCTGCCTGACTACAGCCCCTGGTCCCCTGGAGCATGAGGTGGGGATGGCTGAGGACTGGGGGCTGGGCAGGGGCCCGGGCAGTGCGGGCAGGGGCTCACGCGGGTCTCCCTACCTGGAGAGGTGAGACCAGAGGAGTCAGTGGCTCCAAGAGAGCAAGGGAGGCAGCGCCCATGTGTTCCAGGACGGGAGGGGAGAAGGCGGAGTGGGGGTGGGGTGGGATGCTATTTTGTGTTTAGCTGGAAATTATTTGAATTGCAGCCTGATTCTGGAGAGCTGTGCTGTCCACTTTGGTGGCCTCTGGGCATGTGTGGCTCTTGGCACCCCAGCACATGGCCAGTCTGCACTGAGATGTGCCGCATGGGTGAGATACACACCAGGTACTGAAGTCTGAGTGCAAAGAAAGTAGAATCGCTGAAGAAGAATTTTTAAGCTTCATCACATGTTGAAATGATAACTTAGCAATATGCGGTTAATAAAATATAATGTTAAAATTCATCTCACCTGCTTAATTTTACATTTTTTTTAATACGACCATAAGAACATTGGAATCACAAGTGTGGTAGTGAACGGAATGCAGCAGAGATGGTGGGATGGATGTGACCGTGCTCTGAAGCACGTGTTGGGAACCAGGGTTTTCTGGGTGTGTACAGGCTGCTGGCTACCTCCAGGCAGGAGAAGGATTGGCTTGGGCTCCAGCAGAGGACACATGGAGAGGCTGGTTAGGGATTCTGGGTCGGGAATACCGTCCCTCACTTCTCCTGTTCTTTAACCCTGCCTGAGTCCTAACCCTGACCTAAGGCAAGGACCTCAGCCTTGACTCCCCTCCATCGCCCCCAGCCCCAGGGCAATTTTCCTTCCTCACTCCAATCTCCTCTCTTGCTAGGCCCTGGTAGCCCCCTCCCCGAAAACGTTCCAAGAGAGAGGCACTTAGGATGGGAGCAAGGAGCATTGGGGTGTAGACAGAGACGCCCCAAGCCCTGCCTCTGTCCTTCTCCAAAGTACCCTGGGTCCCTGGACAAGGCAGGCTGGTAGTGGGAGTCTTTTTTTTTTAACTGGAGTATAGTAGTTTTACAATGTTGTGTTTCCACTGTTCCACTGTTCAGCAAATAACTCAGCTATACATATACATGTATCTTCTCTTTTTTGGATTTCCTTCCCATTTAAGTCACTGCAGAGCACTGAGGAGTTCCCTGTGCTATACAGTCGGTTCTCATTATCGTCTCTTCTATGAAAAGTGAAAGTGAAAGTCACTCAATTGTGTCCAACTCTTTGCGACTCCATTGACTATATAGTCCATGGAATTCTCCAGGCCAGAATACTGGAGTGGGTAGCTGTTCCTTTCTCTAGGGCATCTTCCCAACCCAGGGATTGAACCCAGGTTTCCCACATTGCACGCAGATTCTTTACCAGCTGAGCCACCAGGGAAACCCAAGAGTACTGGAGTGGGTAGCCTATACCTTCACCAGCAGATCTCAACCCAGGAATCTAACTGGGGTCTTCTGCATTGCAAGCAGATTCTTTACCAGCTGAGCTGCCAGGGAATCCCTATCTCGTCTATACATAGTATGAATGGTGTATATATGTCAATCCCAACCTCTCGGTTCATCCCACCACCACCCCCTTCTCCCTGGGAGCTGGACAGTCTTTGAAAAGCAGATCTTGTGCAATCAGTCCTCTGTACTTGTCGGCAACCAGCCATCGATTGGTCACAGCCTGGAGGGAGGGGCTGAGTTGGGGGGGCAGCAAAGTGCCAAGGGAGGCGTTTGAAAGCAGGGGCAGCGTGCCTACTCCCCAAGAGCTCAGAGAACTGTGGGCCGGGGCCGCCCACCACTGGGACAGGCTTCCCTCTGTCAACTGATGGACTTCCCTGGTGGTCCAGTGGTTAAGACTCCACACTCTTAGTGTAGGAGGTGCAGGTTCAATCCCTGGTCAGGGAAGATCCCTCATGCCTCATGGTGCAATCCAAAGAAAGAAATGTTGATTAAACTTCTGTCAATGGGGCAACAGTGTGCCCCTTGTCCCTGAGGCAGCGAGACACAGCCACCAATAAGGGACGAAGGCCTTGCTGTTCCCTGGGAATATGCATTTTACACTAACAGTGGTTCTCCTTGGTCTCTAGGGGCAGAGAAGCTACCCGGAGGCCTGGCCCATGAGGCTTGGAGGCCACGGGGCACAGCAGGCTGGACCCAGCAGGACGAGGAGAGACAGGCTTCAGCATGTATACTGTGCTCAGGCGGCAAAGATCCAGCTGGAGAACAGAGGACCTGGCCCGAATCTCAAAGCCTCCACCTGCTGTGACCTGGCAAGACATACTGCCTCCCCACGCTGCCATCTTGTCACCTGTGGAATGGGGACAAGAATGCTGGGTTGTTGAAGGCAGAAAGAAGAAACTGGACGTGAATGGCAGATTCTCTGCCTGGTGCACAGGAGGCTCTTAAAAAACATCAGCTGCCTTTTGTTTTATTGTTATTATTCTTTTGGCTGTGCCATGGAGCATACAGAATCTCAAGTTTCCCAGTCAGGGATCGAGTCTGTGGTCCCTGCATTGGGAGTACAGAGTCTTAATCACTGGACCACCAGGGACTTCCCTGGCTGCCTTTCTTTTAATCCAAAGGTAAGGAGGAGTCAGGGGCAGGGGCAGGCAGACGTGTGCTCCCTCACCCTGCATCGCAGCCTTGTGATAAGGGCCCTCCAGGTCCTGGTCAGTGCTGTGGGAAATGCTCACTGTGGGCCAGACCCTGCCCCTAGCACTTCTCGGATTACTTAACTTACTTCTCCCAACCATCTTTTTATCCCCAATTTGCAGAAACTGAGGCCCTGGTGAAATCTAAACTCACAACTCCTAGTTTATTTAATCACACAGACATACATTAAGTGCCTACGAAGGGTCAGGCTGTCCTGGGTGCTGGGAAAGGGATGTGAAGGAGACACGTCTGATGTCTTTTCAGCTGAGCAGGACATTATGCAAAAGTCCTTGGGTGGAAAGGAAAATAGGTGGACATTAGTATTCCTCTTCACAAGACATTCTGAAGATGAGCTGACACTCTGAGGCGGAGGCAGGGGGCAGCGAGTCACAACCCTGACCTCAGCCCTCGCTGCCTGCCAGCAGGACAGGTGCTGCCTGACTTTCTGGAAGCACAGAGAAGGTGCCTGTGATGTATTGAACTGTGAACCCCAATTCATATACGGGACCCCCAGTAGCTCTAGAAGTGACCTTATTTACAAATAGAGTAGTCACAAATGTAATTAGTTAAGATGACAACCGCACTGGAGAAGGGCGAGTCCCTAATCAAATATGACTGATGGCTTTATGAAAAGGGGAAATTTGGAGACAGATACACAGGGAGAATTCCATGTGAACATGAAAGTGGAGATCGGGGTGATGTTTCTACTGGCTGAGGTAAGCCAAAAGATCACTAGCAAACTACCAGAGAGCAGGGAAGAGGCGTGGAATGGATTCTCCCTCACAGTTGCAGAAAGAACCAAGCCTGCTAACAGCCCTGATCTTGGACCTCTCACCTCCAGAACCGTGAGACATTATGTTGCCATTGTTTAAGCTGCTCAGTTTTAGGACTTCCCTGGTGGTCCAGTGGTTCCACTGAGCTTCCACTGCAGGGGAACGAATTTGATCCCAGGTTGGGGAACTAAGGTCCCACATGCCATGGGGCATGGCCAAAAATTTGCTGCTCAGTTTGGGGTACTTTGTTACACAGCCCAAGGAAACTAACAGAAGGTGCTGGGCAAATGCCACAGCAACCATGTCTGTGCTGTGTGAACACAGCAGGTGCTCACGACTGGCCACCAAAGAGGCTAAAGAGCCAAATATCTGCATTTTTAACAATGTCTTGAGCTCAGTCACGTTGGAGGAGGCTGGGGAAACTGACCTTGTCTGAACTTAGGAAAGCCCCGCAGCGAGGACTCCAAAAGCCCAGAGGCAAATTGTGTCACAACACGCCTCTGAAATCATCCTTGCCCTACTCTCCCCACCCCTAGACTGTGAGCCCCATGAAGACAAAGGGTTTGTCTGTCTTATCCCATCTAGGATCCCAGCCTAGAACAGTGCCTGGCAAACAGGACAAGCCAACATTTGTTGAGTAAACAAATAACAATTCCTGTCTACTCCATTGATGGTAACCTCATCTTTTGAGTTTTGGGGCCCCAGCTGGAGCCCCAGTGATGCCTCAGGTTCAGGCTTGGGAGTGGGACTGCATGTCTCCACTCAGCAGAAGAAAAGACCGAGGTCCTGAGAGGAGAGGTTGACCCGCCCCAGGACGCACAGCCTAGGGCAGGTGGAACCGACCTCTTTGATGGGAGGTTTATCAGTTTCCTAGGTGGCCGTAACAAATTGGCTTAAACTGGGTGACTTAAAACGACAGGGATATATTGTCTCATAATTCTGGAGGGGAGTCCACAATCCCACGTCAGTCCATTATCTCTCTGAAGGAAGAAAGAACCCTCCCTTGCTTCTTCCTAGCTTCTGGTTGTCACCAGCAATCCTTGTCATTTCTTGGCTTGGAGAAGCATCACTCTGATCTCTACCTTTATGGTCATGTGTTCTCTTACTTGTATGTCTAAGTCTATGGGTCCAAATTCCCTCTTAGTATAAGGACACCAGTTAGAGAGGATCTTGGGCCCCTCTAACCCAGGATGACCTCATGGTGGCCGGCTTACATCTGCAGACTGTGTGTCCCAGATTTCTGGTGGACACTGTTCAGTCCAGCACAGGGACTGGCTGTCTCAGGGGGATGAGGCCGGGAGGCGTGAGAGCGCTAACCCTCCTGGTCAGCCTGTCCTGTGGGCCAGCAAGTCTCAGAGCTCAAGAAGGCTAGTGAGGGTAGAGCTGGGATATCCCTGGGGAAGGTTCTTGACCGACTGAGCCGGCTCCGACACCCTCTGAGGAAGCACAGGGCTCACAGCCCCCGGGCTGCGATAAGGGGTGAAGGGCGGGCTCCAGGTGTCCCCGACAGACGCTGTCTAGACAGTGTCTGGAAAGAGGAGGCTCTTCTAGCCAAGGTGGTGTGTAATTGTTTCCCGGGACTGTCCTAACACGGAACTACCAGCCGCGTGGCTTAAAACAATAGAAACTCTTTCTCTCGTAGATCTGGAGGCCTCAGGTCCAGGATCAAGGTACCTACAGGTCCACGCCCTTTTGCAAGCTCTAAGGGAGGCTCCTTCCTGCCTCTCCCAGCTTTGGTGGCTGCTGGTACTCTTGCTTGGGTGGCGACAGCATGACTTCAACCTCGGCGTCCCTTGCCGCATGGCCTTCTCCCTGGGTGTCTTTCTCAGTGTCTCTTCTCTTCCTTTAAGGATACCCATTATGTTGGATCTGGGCACATGTAGCAACCTCATCTATTCACAGCTGCAAAAATTCCTAGATCCGAATAAGGTCACATCCAGAGCTACTAGAGTTTGGGATTTCCACATATCTTCTGGGGACACAGTTCAGCCTGTTACAGACAGGGAACAGGCTGGTTACTGACAACACCGTGGACCGCTGTTCCAAAGATCCATGTTGCCCTGGGTCCTCACGTCACTTCCAAAGCCTGTTTTCTCTCGGAACTCCTACCCTCCTCACCCTCTTCCCACACAGACACGGGTCCAACCTGCCCCCTTCTCCCTCCTGCAGGCTCTGGAGCTCCATGGAGGTGAGTGGTGGTATAGAGGTGAGTGTATGGAGGTGAGTGGCGGGGAGGAAACTCCCTGAACGGCACCCATCTTTCCCGTTGCCTCAACCAAACCTTCAGAGGCTGCCCAGGCAGGGGTCCCTCTGTTACCTTTGTCCAATGCACTGCACACCTACAGTCACTAGCTCACTTCTTCTTTAAACAGGTGTCAAGCACCTACACGGGTGCTGGCCTATGCTGACCCCCAGGCCACGGAAACAATCAAGGCTCAGTGTCTGCCCCTGAGGGATGCAGCCCACCCCAGGAGATGGAGGAACAGATGAAGAACTCTGTCCTCACAAAGGCAGATGGAGGACAGAGCCCTTGGTAGACTTAGAGATGCTCCTTAGTGCTTCCAGGAAGAGGAATCCATAGGAAGGGGCTGCCGTGGAGCCAAACAGGAGCCCTCGCAGGAGTCATCATCTTGGTGGTCTGAGTTCCCTCACCTGCAGAGGGGTTCAAAGTCCTAAGTTCCTCTAGGATCCCCATAGAGGCCCTGAGAATCTGTGACTTTACGCTACTACTAACCAAACACAAGGCTGGTCTCATCCCCTAATTTAAAAAATGTCCGCTTGACCCCATTTTGCAGGTGAGAAAGTGGAGCTGAGAAAGCAGGTGTCGTTCGCTCTTGGTCACACGGCAGGAAGTGCAGGGGTTCAGACCCAGGAACCCCTGACTTCAGAGCCCTCTGACTTCATCCCCTCTGGGTGGGTGTCCCTCCCCCCTTGCCACCCCTCTCTTGGTCCCCTCAGCCCTCCTGGACCCTGGCCTTTGGCCTCTGTCTGCCAGGTGAGAACTCACAGGTCTCCAGCCTGCCCTTTCCCAGCAGGGCGGTCAGGGGAGTGGCTTCTGATCAGGGGTTTGAGGTTTGAGAGGCACTGCCTCAGGCCAGGCCGCTGGGGACACAGAATGGAAACTCTTGATGCGTCATTCACCCTGGCCTTCTCCACCATGGGGTCCCAGCAGGAGGGGTTCCAGGCAGGGAGTTGGGGTGAATAAGACTACCCAAAGTCACGTGGCATGGCTGAAACAGGGTTGGGGCTGAAACGCAAATCACCCAGGTTCCCAGGCCTGTGCTCTTGCCAGCACTCTGACCCAAATTAAATGTTTAAAAATAAAATCAAAGGGCAATATCATTACCGAGCATGCAAGTTCTTAGGTAGAAAGTTAAAAAAAATTTTCCAAGACACACGCACACACATGTGTGTATAGCCTCTAATATTGTTGCAGCCAGAGCTCCTCTCTATAGGCGGTTGAGTTTGAGAGTCTGACTCTTGCTCCTCCAGGGGATCCCTGTTCAAGGTTGAAGGAACAGAAGGCTCTCTCCAAGGAGCCTCTTTTCTGCTGCCCTTAGAGGCAGCCCCAGCACTGGCTCTGGCCTTAAACGGTGCCTCTCTTCTCCTTGAGGTTCCATGTCATCAGAGCAGCTGCTCATGCTTGTGGGGCTGCATGAGGTCCTAACACCTGTGGGCTCTGTCGCTTCAGCCGTCCTTGTTGGTTTCTGATTTCTGTGCAAGTCCATGTTCTTGGAACCGCTATACAACTGCCTCTCCCTCCCTCTGTTTCTTCCTCTCTCCCTCCCCTCACCCCTTCACAGTCTACACATTCACTCAATGAACATCCTGTGGCAGGTGCTGGAATCCAGTGATGAATGGGGCATTCAGGATCAGGACCTGCAAAGGCTCACAGTGGGACTCAGAGCACAGGGTGGGGAGGATGGAGCGCCCAGCCTGGCCAAGGTCTGGAGGAAGCGACCTTTTACAGTAAATCCCAGAAGATGGCATTCCTTTATTCCACCCAAGAAGACACTATTTGCTTGGCCTGTTTGTGTTTTAATTTTTTTTTTTAAGTTAGCTGCCAGTATTTAAAACTCAGGATACTATACTCCAGCTTCCCTTAAATGTTTCAAAGATCTGGGTCTGCCTCCCAACACAGCCACTGTCAGTGATGGCTCCCCTGAGCAATTTCAATATGACACAGACCCCTACCACTCCTAATTGTCTTCCACTGTCTGTGTTAAAAACACAAGTACTGAAGCCAGAAGCCTGGGTTCAAGTCTTGACTCTGACTCTTATTAGCATAACACCTGAGTTACAAGTTATTTGATCTTGTTATGCCTTTGCTCTCTCATATAGAAAATGAGACAATAACTATAAGTGGTGTGAAAACTGAAAGAAAGAACTGATGAGTGGAACTCAGAACAGTGCCTGCACCTACTAAGTACTCACTGCATGTTGCAGTCATCATTTTCAGCACTGTTGCTGTGATCTGCCCCCCACAGCTTCCCCCAGCAGCATCTGCATCTGAGTTGGGATCCCAGCAGTAAAGCTTTCGTTGTTAGTCTCCTATTTGCATAAATCACAATTAACAGACTTCACTGACTTACTCAGCTCCCGGATGGTTGCTTTGACCAGTGCAGCTGGAGCTCTCCTGCACCTGTTTTTACTAGAGTCACTGGACCCTTGGCCAGGGACACCCTCTCAAACACTAGGGTTGACCAATAAATACCAAGCCCTGACCCAAACGATCCCAATTCCCTGCAATCCAATGTCTACTTTGAACAGTGCCGTGCACACAGTAGGAGCTCAATAAATGCATCAGAATGAATGGGGAATGGGTTGCCTGCAGCAGAGTGGGCTACCAATCATGTCACACAAGTTTAATCTAATTAGTATCTCCCCTGGGTACTTAACACTGAGACAGGGGTTGGGGAGGAAAATTGCCAAGGCAAATTTTCTGGGTCATTTTTAGCCGAGTGTGAGGACTGCATCCAGACCAGACTGGTTGAGTCAGAAGAGAGCTTTAAGGTTAGACAGACTCCCTCCCCCTGCACCTTTCACCCCAGTTTACAGTTGAAGAGACTGAGCCTCAAAGGGGATGAGTGGCTCAGAGCTGGGACAAATTGGACAGACTGAATGCCCTTGACCCTGGACTAGGCTGGCAGCAGCTCACGTGGGTGGATTTGAGAGGCAGGCGGAAGATGTAGTAGATTTCCTTCTGCCTTTCTCACACCTCTGGAATCCCCCTGTTAGAGATTGATCCCTTGGGGCATTTGTGTCCCCCTAGGGAGGGTCACCGGAGAAGGCAATGGCAAGCCACTCCAGTACTATTGCCTAGAGAATCCCATGGATGGAGGAGCCTGGTAGACTGCAGTCCGTGGGGTCGCTAAGGGTCGGACACGACTGAGCGACTTCACTTTCACTTTTCACTTTCACACACTGGAGAAGGAAATGGCAACCCACTCCAGTGTTCTTGCCTGGAGAATCCCAGGGACGGGGGAGCCTGGTGGGCTTCCGTCTATGGGGTCACACAGAGTCGGACACGACTGAAGTGACTTAGCAGCAGCAGCAGCACGGAGGGTCACACCTTAAGCCATTATCCCCCTGAGACTTGCCAGGTGCTTGAGGTTGATAGACACTGCAGTGGCATCCAAGTCAGCCCTGCCCCAAACAGCAGCGAGCATCTGAGAGGCTGCCCAGCAAGCCAGCTGCCTCCACACTTGCGGCCCTTGGGTTTTCCCTGGTCACAGCCCTGTATCTGCCTGTCCTATCTCCCTGAAGCCAGCTCATCTCTTTTAAGTACTTTGTGTGCACTTGCTTCTTTAATCCTGACAACAGTCCTGGTCCTTCCCTCTGCCTTTTACAGATGAGAACATGGAGGCACACAGAAGTTTGGGCACCTGCCCAAGGTCACAGCTGGTAAGTGGCAGAACCAGGATTTAATCCATGTCACCTAGGTCTAGAGTTAGGGCTTTAACCACCACACCCATTGTCCCAAAGGGGCTGTAGGAGCCTCAAGGCAGGCTGGACTGTATTTTGTCCACCGTTGCATTCCCGGCAACGAGCACACCCCCTGCACATAATGAACCCTCAGTAAATGCACATTGAGTGAATAAATGAATCTCTCAGAACACTTCCTCCAGGAGCCAACTTTGGTCAACTACAGTAACCCCCCTGTATCTGCAGTTTCAGTTGCCCGCGGTCAACCTCAGTTCAAAAACATGAAACGGGAAATTCCAGAAATCAACAACTCCTAAGTTTCAAATCATTTTCTACCCCTGCTGGGCCATGAATTACTCCTTTATCCAGCATATTGTGCTGTTAGTCACTTAGTAACCACCTTGGTTATCAGATGGACTGTCGAAGTATCTCAGAGCAGTGGTCAAGTAACCCTTGTATTACTTAGTAATGGCCCTAAAGTTCAAGAGTAGTGATGCTGGCAATTCAGATATTCTCTTATTGGGCTTCATTTATTTAAAAAAAATTTTTTAAAAATATTTTGGCCATACCATGCTGCATAGGGGATCTTAGTTCCCTGACCAAGGACTGAACCCATGCCCCTTGTATTGGAAGGCAGAGTCTTAATTACTAGACCCCTGGGGAAGTCCCCTGGGCCTCATTTATAAATTAAACTCTATCATAGGTATGTAGGTACAGTATAGGTAAAAACAGTATATATGGGATTTGGTTCTCCAGTATTCTTGCCTGGAGAATCCCACGGACAGAGGAGCCTGGTGGGCTACAGTCCACGGGGTCACAAAGAGTCGGACATGACTGAAGCAACTTAGCACACAGCCCTGTCCTCAGTTGGAGGCATCCACTGGGGGTCTGGACTGTCCCCCAAGGATAAGGGGAGACCGCTATATGTGTATCTGAAACTAATGGGGCTGAACTCCTCTTGTTAAAGACCTGTAGAGAATTCCATCCTACCTCCCCAAGCTAGGAGACTGCGGAGCTTTCCCAGGTTGGGTATTTCTGATAAAGGCTCTGATTGACAGCCCTGCAGAGCAGGAGGGTGTGACTGTGTGTAGACTCATCCATCCTTTGCAGTCACGCCCTTCCCCAAGGGCTGGAGTCTCTGCCTCTGGGCAGCAGGCAGTCATGCGGCCAGATGCACAGAGGACTGGAAGCTGATGCATCTCCCGCCAGCTCCTCCCTCCCCTCTGCATCCTGACTTCCTGGAATTGTAGACTGGGTACCTTTTCTCCCCACAGGCAACTCTCCCCCCACTCAGCACTTCCGGGCTTGCTTTCTCACAGCTCTGTCCGACAGCCTCCCTCCCAGGCGCTGTGATGGGACGTGTGTCATACCTGCGGTGGTGGAAAATGTCTCAGAGCCACCCAAGGGGATGTCCCGGGGCTGTCACAGGGGCCAGGCCCAGGCTGTTGGTGCTGAGCTCAAGTTTAATCAACAACCCAACCACCCTCCCCATCCCCAGTGACAAAGGCCAGGAGACAGCAGGCTGCAAGGGTGGGAGTCCGGGTTTCCAGTCATTCCCCAAGTCAACGTCACTGAATGGCCTGGCCCAGGGCACCGTCCTCTCAGGATTGCATGTCTGTATCTGTAATGCAGAACCTGGAATCTTGGTCATTCTTGTCATGCTGGGTTGCTGAGAGATTGTATGGGATCTTTGAGTGCACACACTTTAAAGCAGTAAAGAGTAGCCCATGTGAGAGCTGAAGACTGCCTGGGTTCAAATTCTTGCTCTTCTGTGTTCCAGTTGTGTCCTTGAGCAAGTCATTAACTACTCTGTGACTTAGTCTTCTCATCTGTAAAATGGATAATAGTCCTTCCCTTGTGACAATGTTGTAAAGATCAAGTGAGTTAGTAACGCAGTGCATTCAGAACAGAGTCTGATGCCTGCTAAGTGCTCAGAAAATGCCCCTTTGATGAGACCCTGAATGATGGAGAATGTTCCACTGTGGCCCTCACAGGTCCTTGTCCCTGCACCTGCCCCTCCCACATTGCTTGTTGATAAAATCCAAATTGCTAAATGGTAGCTGCTGATCTGTAAGACCAGTTTCTCTCTCTTTCAGGAACCACCCTCAAACAATCGTTCCCAATACAAGCTGAACTCCAGCTGAGCCCCTGCTGCAGCCCTGCGCAACATTCCGTCTTCTGTCCCTGAGTCAGAAACTCCTTCATTGTCTTCTCGTGCCTGGTATTTCCAAATAAAGGCTTGTGCTAGTGGGGCTCTAGCTGGTTTTCTCCCATAGCTGTTATTATCAGCCCTGTAACTCCAGAATCTAGCTCAGGATCTCTCTGGCCCATAGCACGAGAGATGGTTAAGAGAGGGATCTCAGGGGGGGTGCAATAGGAGGAAGTACTCAATCCAACTTGGAATGAATTAGAGGGTCTTCCAGAAGTGGGGATGCTTGAAGGTCCTGAGGGATGTGCAGGAGTCCAGGAGTGAATTGTTTGGGTGGTGGGTCTGCTTCAAACCCAGAGACCAGCATGTCCCAAAGCTAGTGAGTCAGCTGTGGTCCCTATTCTCATCCCCATCCCCAAGCCCCAGCCTCCCACTCTTGAAGTGAAATACATGTAATCCCAGCCACAAGCCACATTCCGTGTGACTCCTGAAACTACAGACTCTCAAGGCTAGGAGAGTACTTAGAAATCATCTATCTGCCTATGCCATTCACAGATGGATGAATGAGCCATGAAACCAGATGGGACCTGCATGGAGTCCCCATGTCATTCAGTATTACATTAAAGCTTTCAGCTAGTGTCCTGAAAACAACAGGGAGTTGTTGGGGGTTTAGGTGGGGATGTGGCATGACCCAGATGTGCCTATGATAAGGTCACCCGAAGGGCTCAGAGGTGGAAGAATGGTGGGGCAAGTGGAGGGGGACCAGTGGACCAGGAGGAGGCTGAGCAGGAACCTGAGTGAGAAGCGATGTTTCCAGGTCACAAGAATGGGATGGTTTCGATCACAATCACAATCACAATCACGGAATATAGTCTGCTTTTCTTTTTTTAACTGGTTACCAGGAAGCATCCAGTCCCATCATTTCATGGCAAATAGATGGAGAGAACATGAAAACAGTGACAGACTTTATTTTCTTGGGCTCCAAAATCACTGTGGATAGTGACTTGCAGCCATGAAATTAAAAGGTGCTTACTCCTTGGAAGAAAAGCTATAACAAATATAGACAGCGTATTAAAAAGCAGAGACATCACTGCCAACAAAAGTCCATATAGTCAAAGTTATGGTTTTTCCTGTGGTCATGTATGGATGTGAGAGTTGGACCATATAGAAGGCTGAGCATTGAAGAATTGATGCTTTCGAACTGGGGTGCTGAAGAAGACTCCTGAGAGATCCTTGGACTGCAAGGAGCTCAAACCAGTCAATCCTAAAGGAAATCAGTCCTGAATATTCATTGGAAGGACTGATGCTGAAGCTAAAACTCCCATACTTTGGCCACCTGATGCAAAGAGCCAATTCATTGGAAAAGACACTGATGCTGGGAAAGACTGAGGGCAGGAGAAGGGGATGACAGAAGATGAGAGGGTAGGATGGCATCACTGACTCAATGAACATGTGTTTGATCAAACTCCAGGAGATGGTGAGGACAGGGAAGCCTGGTGTGCTGCAGTCCATGGGTTCACAAAGAGTCGGACATGACTGAGTGACTGAACAACAAAAACAATCAGGAAGCTTAGAATGGAATTTTGCTTGCTTTTTCCCATTAATATAATTGTCCCCTATGCAGCCTTGTATATGCAAAAGCGCCAAAATCTTTGGCACCAGATGCACCGAGTTTGAATTCTGGATCCACCAACGATCACCTGCATTTCTTAACCTCCATGAGCCTCAGTTTCCTAATCTTCAAAATGTGGAGCATGACACCTGCCTCTCAAAGTTCTTTTCAGGTGATAAAATGCTGCTTGGAAAATGTCTGGCACTGTGTCTGGAACATAAAATATTAGCTGGCTTCCCACTTGTAAAGGTGCTTCTTGATTATTTTTTAAGTTATCTAGGATGTCAATAATTCAGAGGACAGTGGTAAGTGATTCATCCTAGCCATGAACTGTTTCCACAGTAATTTGCTCGATGACTGTGGACAGTGGAAGTTGCTTGGAGTGGGAATTGGTAGGTAGAGGGAGAGCAGAGATATTGGGGGATTGGGGAGGTGAAGGAATAAATACAGCTCAAGACATTGGAGACCTGAGGAGCGGGAAGGCCCTTCTCACCCCTCCTCTCTGTTCTTTTTTCCCCCAATCAGCCCTGGCTGCCTCCTCCTTACTGCTCTGCACCTGACAGTTCTTTGAGACCCTAGGCTGCCTGGTCGCCAGCTGGTGCCTCTCCTCTCTCCTACAGTCTGACCCAAGCAAGCCTGTCTTTCCTTCATCTCTTCTGCCCCTGCCAGCAGCCGCTCCTTACCCCATCTCTCAAGACCCATACCCTACTGCACACTAAACACGGCACATTGGCTTCCAGCCCATCAGTCCATCTCTACTTGGTGTAAGGTGACTCCCTACTCTGCTCACTGGCAGCTCAGGTCTCCTGTCAGACTGGGTAGGGACAGCTGGGTTCCCTGGATGTGCCTGCCCATAAGCCCTTCTCAGCTTCCCTCTCTCCGTCATCTCAGCCTCAGTTTTACCTGCCAAGAAAAGCGGAGTCGGGAGCAATAACTTCTGTTGTGGAAGAAACCTGAGGGGTTATCTGGTCTAGAGCTACCACCAGGTGCCAGCTATGATCAATTGGGACCTGCCTACAGAATCTAAGATTGCGTCCAAGCACCAGAGAAAGGAGGGCTGTGGTCAGCGAGCAGGGTCTGCCAAGCACCAGTACTATTGATATGATTGATTAGCAATATCTGCCCTGAATGCAGCTTAATGAATGCCAGACGTTGCTATTCATGATCTGGGCCAACTTTTCAGAATCAAGGACACTGAAAAAAATAAGATTATATCTTAAGCATATATAAAATTATTGTTACATATAAATTTAACATTATATGTATGATTATACATGTTTGGTTATATATTTTATTAAACATATAATTTGAATATATATATATGTATAATCAAGTGGGGCTTCCCTAGTGGCTCAGCTGGTACAGAATCCACCTGCAATCCAGGAAATCTGGGTTGATTGCTGGGTTGGAAGATCCCCTGGAGAAGGGGACAGCTACAACACTCCAGTATTATGGCCTGGAGAATTCCATGGACTACAGTCCATGGGTTCGCAAAGAGTTGGACATAACTGAGCAATTTTCACTTACATAATCAAGTGCAATATTTTCCCATAAGACCATGTCAAATGGTGCCTGGACACAGAATAAGATAAATCTGATTCCTTTTAGTGAAAAAGACATTCCATTTACAATCCTTCAGTTTCTTCTCAAGAAAGAAGTCTCTGTTTGGTTTTCATACGCCTTCATCAGCCTCCCAACACTTGTTTCAGTTCAGTTCAGTTCAGTCGCTCAGTCGTGTCCGACTCTCCGCAACCCCATGAATCACAGCACGCCAGGCCTCCCTGTCCATCACCAACTCCCGGAGTACACTCAAACCCACGTCCACAGAGTCGGCGATGCCATCCAGCCATCTCATTCTCGGTCGTCCCCTTCTCCGCCCACCCCCAACCTTTCCCAGCATCAGAGTCTTTTCCAGTGAGTCAACTCCCCTTTAAAATAAGAGAGCATATTTTCAGCAGGTAATAAACTGAAACATTCTGTTTTATTGTATTTACTTTGTGCTATTGCCTTTTATTTATAGTGAATATTGGTTTTTCCATTTACAGAATCAACATAAAGATTTTTCCTTAAATAAAAGTATTTAAACAAAAATTGAACTGATTTAAAGAAAAATACTAAGTAAACAATAACAAAGATGATACACACAGATCATTAAAATATATAAACATATTCACATGTGAGATATATATATATATACCTCACACAGTGATCAAGGCCTGAGAAATGTAACCTCTGGAGAATTTTGCAAAGTGGAAAATCACTCTCAGAGAGATTTCCTAGTTTGCCCCAGTACACACAGCACAGCTGCAGGCACTGAGTTTGGGACTGGTGCTCTCCTCAGGACTGAGATGATTCACGGTCCAGAACACACAGCATTGTAAGACAGGGGCAAGAAGAGAAACAAGCGGATAATTAAGCTATTCTGTGGTAAGTATCCAAGATTCAGATGTCCTCAGGAAAAGGGGAGTTTATTTTGGACATAAAAACAACAGGAATCCTGAGTGAAGGCAGCAGTCCCCTGTGGAGCAGGCGCATCCGTACTAGGAGCCCAGACACCCTCTGCTAACTAACTCCCCTCTAGCCTTTTCTGTCCCTCCTGTCCCTGTTCCACGTGGCACCTGCTCCCAGGGTCTCCCCCGCTGCTCTGTATTCAAATACCCGACTGAGATAAACCTGATTGGCCAGTTCAGGTCTGACCTCCCTGATTGGTCAGAGCTTCTGTTCTCAGTTAGTTACCTCATAGGCTGCTGATGAACTAATGGGTGGGCTTGTGTCAGGTGCCCCATCAGTTGAAAGCAGGGCCTATAAAAGCAGGCCCTGTGCACTTTCACACTTTGGCTGATTACCGGGAACCCCTTGTAGTTGTCACCTCCGGGACAATTCTTGTTGTCACAAGTGTGATCAGTGCCAGGGATAGAAGGACGAGAAGTGGACGGGTGGTGGGAGCACCAGAAAGGAAGGGGCTCGCTGTGTGTGGCGGGGCAGGACTGCCATGTGAGGGGATGAGCCTTTTGCTGGGGCGGGCATGCCGGAACCTAGTGGACTTGGACTGCCTGCCTGCCTGCCTCTCCAAGGTTTGACCTCAGAAACGTCAAAGTGCCAGGGGTGCTCCTGAGAGGTCGATAGTATCCCCCCCTGCATGAAGGCAGCAAGGGCACAGGGAGACCAGGCATGGTGATGCCAGATAGTTCATTAATTCACCCAGGGACTATGATAGGATGTAAAGTGCACTCTGTCAAGGGCAGGGAATGGAACTACCATCTGAAGGCAGTGCCAGCCTTTGAGCTGAAGAAATGACCCCTCCAGTGGAGGGTAGAGCAGGAGGGGCCCGAGGGAGGGCTCCTGCAACAGCATCAGGACCCGCCACATAGAGGGGTTTACTTTCCAGTGGCTTGCCATTGTGGAAAGATCCAGCCAGGGTCCACTTTGCTGGGCATTTGTGCACAGATTTGGGCCACAGCTGTAGGCAAACATTCCAAGGTCACAAGAGATCCCAAAGGGGACGTGACAGAGACACTTTGTCCTGCCACCCTGTGACCCTGAGAACCTGTCCCTCCAGCACTGAATCTTGAGTTTGGTCACAAGAAAGGAGGCAGTGTTTCCCTGCAAGGGAAGCAGACCTGCCACCTGAAGGATAAGGGAAGTTTGTCACCCAGATGAGGGAGGAGAGGGCCCCCCAGGAACAGGAAATCACATGTACAAAGTTGTGGGGAAATGAGAGAGTTCCAAGTGGTTCTGTAGGACTGTTGTTCAGTCACTCGGTTGTGTCTGACTCCTTGAGACTCCATGGACTGCAGTATGCCAGGCTCCTTCACTATCTCCAGGAGTTTGCTCAAACTCATGTCCATCCAGTCAGTGATGCCATCCAACCATCTCATCCTCTGTTGCCCCCTTCTCCTCCTGCCTTCAACCTTTCCCAGCATCAGGGTCTTTGAGTAGGACTGTTGGGAGGGTTCTGGACGGGAATGTCCCAACATGATGCTGGAGGACCAACGGGTAGGCCAAGAAGTTGTGCTGAGAGCAGTGGTGAGCCATGGTGGGATTTTAAACCAGGAGCAGCACGTGTATGCTCATTCACTCTGTCGTGTCCAGCTCTTTGCAATCCCATGGACTGTAGCCCTCCAGGCTCCTCTGTCCATGGGATTTTCCAGGCAAGAATACTGGAGTGGGTTGCCATTTCCTTCTCCAGGAGGAGCAGCATAGCTTCATTTATGTTTTGGAAAGATTCCGCTGATTGTCCTGTTGTGGGTGGGCAGGAAGCCCAGTGAGTAAGCCAGAGCGAAGATCTCTGGAGAACCACAAACTCTCCCTGAAAAGTAGCTGCAGGGCAGGAGAGGAGAAATGCTTCAGAGGTAAAAGCCACAGGACTCCACGATGAATGAAGGAGTCGGGGAGTCAAAGGACCCCACCCCCAAAGTTCTTGGCTTGGGCCATAGGACCAGGGAGCAGCAACTGAGGTTTGGAAATGAACAGCTGAGTGTGCAGGACTGGGTGAGGCCTTCTGGGCAGAGATGTCCAGAGGCTGTAAGACACTGAGTATCTCAGCAGGGGACAAGCCTCACGGACAGAGAGTCCTCAAGCAGGCCTGGCACAGCAGTGGACGGCCACCTGCCTCCCAGCTCTGGCTGTCTGTCTACACCAAGTAAGCTGGATCCTGATCCTGGAGCTCTTGGAGGGACAGGTAGGCATCGGTGTTCAGGGTCAGGCAGGCAGTGGGGGCCCTGACTTGGCCTGGACCGGGAGGGCTGACCCAGGGGAAGCTTGTCCCCTCCCTTGTACTGGGGCCAGGCACCTTCTCTCTTGCTTCTCCCAGCTCAAGAACTGGGGGTGATTGCAGATCCACCAGGTCAGGGGCTTCCAGAGCAGGAGGCCCCAGGGGCTGGGGGGTCCAGTCTCCAGGGACTTCCTCCTGTGGGCTGGCGGCCAGCCTCTCTTCACCAGTCCCAGTGCCCCGCTGGGCAGTGTTTGGGGGGCTTGGGCCGCTGAGGAGACTCGGAGAGAAGAGCAGCAGATCTTCTCCAGGGGGAAAGGTGCAGTAGGCATCATCATCCCCTGGTGGAGTCGGCAGGGGTGGAAGGAGAGCTACCTCAGGGGCCCTGGGCCCACCCTCATCGAGCTCCTCTGTGCAGGGGTCATAAGCAAAGTACACCTGGCAGGCCTCAATCTCCAGGGCATCTGGGAGGTGGAAGAAGAAGTAGCCTTGGTTGGTGAAGCAGCTGGTCACTGAGTGGCCGCTGGTCTCAGCTGAGGATGACGAGCCCTTGTCCTGCTGCAGCAGGAGCAGCTGTGTGGCCTTGGCATCCCTGTCCAACACCTCCAGTGGGGAGATCTCGGGGGCCGGGCCACTGCGGCTGAAGGAGGACGAGGGGAAGGGTGAGGAGAGCCACTTCTGTGAAGAGAAAGGACAGTGGGAGGGTGAGGAGGCCGTCTGTTCCAAACTCAGCAATAACCCCTAACTCCTCCTTCTTTAGCAGTAGACTCAGTGCTGCCCCCTCCAGGAAGCCCTCCCTGACTGCAAACCCCCACCCTGCTGCTACCCTACCTCCCAAACGCACACACATGCACACACACACAAACTCTGCCCACTGGCTTGGGGAATGTTCCACATCAGTGGGTGTGCCTGCTTCCCAGCCTCAGCACAGGTCTTTCTGGCTCACTAGGGGCCCAGGGGATGTGTTGGGTCAATACCTGACTGCTTATTGAGTGGCTAGTATTGGGAACCTAGTGCTGCTCCAGGTCCCAGGGACATAGCGATGAGTGGAATCCTCAGACTGACTGGTGGGGACGAGTGTGAGTGTGTAAACCAACCAACCAACCACTGCTGAAGCAGGAAGAGCCCTGAAAGTACATCACGACCACCATGCGGATGCCCAGAGAGAGCCTGTGTCCTGGCCCTGATTACACAGCCAGCAGGTAGAAAAGCTGGGCCTCAGGTTCCCCACTCACACTGCCATGGACCCATCTCCAGTGGGGAGTTAATGGTCCAGCCCCCTGCCTCCCACACCCTTCACCCACTGAGAGAGGCCAGCACCCATCAAAGGCAAGCACTTCTCAGTTGCTCTGGAGTCTGGAGAGCCCTGGCAAGGAGCAGGGAGACCCAGTTGCAGCCCTGGCCCTGGCACTCACTAGCCGTGTGACCCTGGGCAGGTGACTGCACCCCTTGAGCCTCAGTTCTGTAATAGTTAGCTGCCTCTTTCCTGACTGCCTGACTATGGCCCAGCAAAGAGATGTTAAAGAAGAAAATGAAGATGGAAACTCCTGGCACAGGTAAAATGCACATGCCCAGCAGAGGTGTGTACACCCCTGAGGACAGGGTGATGGGGCTTCAGGAGGGTGCCCTTGAAAACCCCAACAGCCTTCTGTCCTGGGAGCCCTCTGCAGCTGGACCGTGGTCCCCTGAGCACAGGGACCATGCTCAGTTCCATTGTGCCCAGCATGGGGATCCAGAGGCCCATTTGATATATCGCAGGTTAATTAATGACTGGACCACTCGACAACATCTACCCCCTTCCAGGTGTTTGTGTTACAGGAGAAAAGGCCGAGAGAGGACAGTGAGGGCCAACTAAGGATGGCAAAGGACAGAGGCGCGGGAGAGAGGGCAAAAGCCAGGCCGGCAGGGGCTCCAACACTCAAAGAGGCAGCAGAAGGCCGGGCCAGGCAAGTGCTGAGCAGCGGCCAGAAGGAAAGGGCAGCCCTGTGGCCTGCGCTGGTGTGCAGGGCCTCAGAGCTGTGTGGTCAGCCTCTTCTGAGGCCTGGGCCTCCACCCACAATGCCTTGAAATGGACGTGGTGGGGGAGGGGGGACTGTGGTGTGGCACGGGAAGAAATTCAGCCTTATCACACACACTGGCACACGCGCTCCTGGGTCCCACGGACACGCAGTGGGTCCTGGGGTCTTGGAGCTCGGGGTTCTGGGGCAGAGAGACAGAGAGAAGCTGGCCTGTTACCCAGATGCAGAGGAGAGGGTGGGGTCCTTCTCAGTCATCTGTCACCCCCAGTCACATCTGCATCCCCAGGGCCTTTTTGCGATACCCCCTACCACACACAGCAGGCCTGGGCCAAGCATTTCGATCTAGGGTTGATCTCATGGGAAGATGCAGCTCTCTAGAAAGGACCCCAGTCCTGCCTCAAGATGTCCCAAGCCCATAGACTCAGAAGGACCTCAAGCTGGAAGAGGTCTGAGGCTGCATCTAGTCCAGTTCCCACTAGGAATCCCTTCTGCTATGTGACCAACACATAGTCAGCCAAGGCTGACTTGAATACCTGTGCTAAAGGAAAAGTTTTAAGGAGATACATTCCCCCACATAGAGAGCACTGAAGGCAAGATGTGCCCAGTCCTGGGAGTTTTCCAGAGACTTCCAGAAGGGGCCCTGATCAGCCCCGATAGAGAACGCCAAAGCCAACTTGTGACAGGCCTGCTCCAGCATGGCTTCCCAGCCTCTGGGCATTTCTCTCCATCTCTGTCCACTCCCACCTCACTCCCCTCCACCAACACCAATCTAGGGAGCCTAGAGTATGGGGTGGGGTGGCATAAGCGGCCCACCACACCCCCCTCCCTCCTGGAAGCTTCTTTCCTGAAGTGTGTGTCGGCTGAGGAAGACGACTGAACTCTGCGTGGCATTCAGAGCGTTCCAACATACAGGCATGCACTTTTAAAATGAATCTGTATTGTAACTAGAAATGCCTAGAGGCCTTGCTAGCATTTGTGATAAGTCAGGGAGGTTGGCTGGGAGAATTTTTCAAGAGCAGGGAAAGCACTAGCCCCTCAGAGCAGATCTGCACAAGAGAGCAGAGTGAGAACTTGGACCTGGTGAATCCTGCTCCAACAGCAGCCCAGTGCGGGCAATTTCAGTGAGAGTTTTGCGAGCATTAACTGTGTGCCAGGCTATGTCCTTGGGATCATAAACATACTAACATTATCTCGCCTTACCCACCCACCCATTTTACAGGTGAGGAAACTGAAACACGGAGAGGTTCTATAACTTGCCCCAGGCCACACAGCCAGGAAGTGGTGGAGCCAGAGTTAGAGCCCAGGTAGGCTGGCTCACTCAGATGGACATTGCCATTCAGCCTGAGAACGCTTGTGCCAGAACTGGGGAAAGGCGTTCAGGGCTTCCCAGGTGGTGAAGTTGTTAAACAATCTGGCTGCCAGTGCAGGAGGTACAGGAGACTTGGGTTTGATACCTGGGTCAGGAAGATCCCCTAGAGGAGTTCATGGCCACCCACTCCAGTATTCTTGCCTGGAGAATCCCATGGTCGGAGGAGCCAGGCTGGCTACAGTCCATGGGGTTGCAGAGAGTCCAGCACAACTGTGCACACACACACCCGCGAGGCAGCTGACTTTACGTTTCTTCACCCAAAGTGCAAAACCCGCTGTTCTGCACCTCCTCCCCACCCTGTCCACACCCCAGCCCACCCTCTGGCCAGCCCGTGTCAACTGCCTGCTCTGTCCTCCTCCTCCAGACTCCTACCTGGAAATCTCCTCCATGCTCAGAGCTCAGTTGGGAAAAAAACTCCGCGGGGTCTGGGATGTGACACTTCAGAACCTTCTTCAGCCTACAGAGGGGAGAGGAGGGAGGGAAGAAGGGTGAAAAGGGAAGGGGGGCCACAGCGTCCTGCCATCTGTCCTGCAGCTCTGAGTGCAGGGCACAGAGCCTCACCACACACGGTCATTTATTTTGTCGATGTTGATTGCATGCCCAGTAAGGGAGGGTATTGTGCTGGGCTCTGGGAACACAAGAAGAGTCAACAGAGGAGGTCCTTGCTCTTAAGGAGCTGACATTCTAATGGGAGCCGGTCAATAAACCAAGTGTGCAAGTATACCGTTTGTTCTGTGGAGACAGAGAGCAGAAGGACGTGGGGGTGGGAGACTCAAAGAAGACCAGAGCAGAGTAAACCACGAGGAGGGCAGTAAGAGAGAGGCCAGACCGTGGGCCTCCCAGCCAAGGCTGCCATGGACAGTGGTTCAAGCTGTGCATTGCCCGAGGGTGCCTGGGTTTTGTTTTTTTTTTTTAAGGGGGAGGACCGATGGTGACTAGAAGCTGAATCCCAGCCCATGCACTGCTTGCCAAGCTGAGTGCCCCAGTGTCTGTGTTCATCCACTGCAAGATGTATGCCTCAAGACCCCAGGAAACCTGGCTGCTGCCCAGAAGTCCAGGCTCAGGTCCCAGACTTCCTTCTGGTCTCTGCCCACACCCACTTTCCTATACTCTCTGTTCCTGGAATGCTCATCCCTTGTTCCCACCCAGGGTCTTTACACAAGCTTTTCCTCTGCCTGGGATGGACAAGCTCCTGATCCTTCCCTGCCTGCTTTGCTTCTCCTCCAGATTTCAATGCCATCATCACCTCCTCGGGGATGCTTACCCTGGTCACCCCTTAGCTGAGGCTCCCCTTCCTGTTGTCTACTTCTAGTACATCTAGCACCTTCTTTCCTTCACCATCCTAATCTCATGTCATTATAAACCTGCATGATAAATATCTGCCATCCCCCATGGGACGGTGAGTCCATGAAAATGTGACGACATGCCTGTGGCTGTGCTTACGTTCCCAGCACTCAGCACCATACCTGGTTCTGAGCTGGGACTTGGCAAATAAAGGAAAGAACAAATGAATGGCCAGATCCATAATGACACCCCATCCCCCACCACAGGCAGCTGGCTCGTATACATATACATGCTCAAGTCCTGAGCTTAACGCTCCAGGGAGAGCTCCCATGGGGTTCTCCCTGTGCCTCTCCTCTTGGGCTGGTCCCTTGGGCCTTCCTCTTTGGGGGGAAAGGCAAGATGTTAGGCCAGGAGGGCCCTTGGGATGGCAGAGGGAGCACTGGTGTGTCAGAACACGGGGCTCAGCCCAGAAGCTGACCTGGCCATGGGGGATGTCATACTGAGGCGTGAAAGGCGGGGAAGGGAGCGTTCTTCTTACCATAGCCTGATGCACCGGAAGTTGCCCAGAAAGTAAACCAGGAGGACAAGACCAGAGAAACTGCCAACGCCCAAGATGATGTGGCCCAACCAAGGGAGAGGTGGGATCTTCTTCCTGGTTTCTGCCCAAGGGGTAGGAAGAGGAGAAGGGGAGGGGTTAAAGGAGTGTGCCCCGCCCCGAGTCACTCCAGCATCCCCCATCCATAACATGGTGCTGAGGGACAGGATGACCCCTGACCCAAGGCCTTTATAGGGTCCCAGCCAGTCCAGTAGAGCTGCTGTGTACCTGGCCAACATGGGGCATCGCATGCCTTCATCACAGCAGCCCTGCCATGGCACCATGGTACCCACTTCACAGACGAAGAAATAGGCTAACAGGTGAAAACAGCCCACCCCAGACCTTGGCAGAAACCAAAAGCTTGAGGTTAAATGGTGGAGAAAAAGGAAAGAGCCTCCCCACGAACTCACAAGGCCTCTGAGAAGTCTCACCCCATCACCGAATCCCTGTTGCCATCTGCAAAACTTGCCAACATTTCCACCCTGCAGGTCATATCCAGTGAGCTAAAGATGTTTGAAGGGTGCTGTACACATACCCCAGGACTGCCCCGCCAGTCCCTGCCTCCTGCCCAGGCTTCATCCCCACCTCAGCTCCCCATCAGTACCTGCAGGGACCGTCCTGAAGCCCAGGGGCTGGCTCCAGTGGCTCCACACCTCATGGCTGCCGAGCTGGGGCTTGGCCCGCACCTGAAGCTCATATTCCATGCCTGGAGCGAGATTCTCCAGGGAGATCCATCGCTGGTTCTGCCTGAGGGTTAGTAGCGGGGCGTCCTGTGGCAGAGACAGGGCTGTCAGACCAGAGGGGTCTGCACTGCCCACTCACTTCCTGTGGCAGGGCTGGCTGAGCATATGAGCAGAGCAGTGCCTCCCTTTATCCCTTCCAGCCATCCACCCTGCACTGTCCCGCCTCCTACAGAAAGGCTCCCCAACCAGCCACTTGCAGGGGTCCCAAGAATCAGGGTCTTCCTGAGCCCCTCCCCCCCTCTCAACTCCACTATCCAAAGTCATCTGTCAATCAGCTGGTTCCACATCCAGAACCTATTCTGGACCCTTTCCTCTTCCCTCTACTCCTTCCTCCTGCAGGTCTGAGCTCCCACGACCTCTGAGCCGCGTCCAAGGTCTCCCTCCTTCCCTGCGCCCCGCGCCCCTGTGCTCTGCTGCAGTCTCTTCTCCGCTCAGCCATAAAGAGGGGCTTCCCATAGACCTCTCCCTGCTCAGCGTCACCCTTTTTGCTTTTTTCTTCAGTACACCAGACACACAGACCGTGTCTTGCCTTTGCAGTGGTTCTTTCCTCTGCCTGGAAGACCCTCCCCAGATCCTCAAATAATCAGCTCCTACTTGAGCCCCAGATCTCAGAAAGGCCTGGTGACTTGAGTCTGAAGGAGCCTGGCCCAGGCCTTCTCAACTGTGTTATCACAATGAAATTTCATGAGAGTATGTAAAAACATCGCAGAGTCAGAGTCGCTCCTATCCCCCATGTGAGTTTCCTCAGAGGCAGCTTGTCTGGCTCTCCCTCCGTTCTCTCCCCAGCATCCAGCACATAGTAGGTACTCAGGAATGTTTGTTGAGTGAGTGAGCAAATAAAGGAATCAGGAAGTGAATGAACAAGCGATCAGCCTCCGTGCACTCAGACCACACTGGATTTGAAGAGGGCACGGGGGCGGCCCAGGGCCTCTGGAGTCTTCTGAGGGGGAATCTATGCCTCTTAGCTTTGTAAATCTTGCCTAGAAACTGCCACCGGCAGGACCCCTAGGGTGTCAGGGGACATCAGAGGGAGGGTGATGGTGGGGGCGGTTCCAAGGAGCAGCAGGGGTTGATCAGGGGTTTCTGTGGCTTTGCTGGGATGAAGGATGGATAGGGTGACCAGGACAGGGAGGAGTCAGGGCAGGTGGGATGGAGCCAGGTACTCACCTCCCAGCTGTGGCCCGCAGACCTAGTCCGGGCCTCGAACTCCACGTCGTTTTGGATGTAGTGGGATACCTGGGAGACGGTCCAGGTTATGTTGCAACTATGGGTCTCTATGTGGACGACTTGGAGGGAGTGGGGTGGAACCAGACGAACTGGAGACAAAGGCAGAGAGAACAAGCTCAGGGGATGCCACCTGCCGATGCTGAGACGAGGAAGCCGAGCCGAGCTCCCACCTCCGCCTTTGCACCTGCTGTTCCTCGCTCCTGGTGTTCTCTCCTCCCAGGGATCGGCAGGTCGCTGCTCAAATATCACCCACTCAGAGAAGCTTACCCCGGCCACCCGCCACTCTCTCCCCCTCGCTTGTTTCATTTTTCTACCTAGTACTTATCATCATCTGATATATTAAATATCTACTTCTGATTCTTTATTCATTTTCTGTCTGCCCTACCAGACTGAGCTCTCTGAGGGCAAGGACTTGATCTCTGGAGTATCCTTGGTGCTGGAACGTTACCCGGCATGTGGTAGGCACTTGATTAGATATCTGTGGAATGGATGAATCCAGGCAGCCTTTCTCTGCACTCAGATTTGATCAGAGATTTACCTGGATCATCTCATTAATTTAATTTAATTCTACTTCGTCACACTCTATTATGCTTATAAGATTGTATGATTCTGAAGTTCAATTGATCTTAATTTTTATACTTCTGAGACTCTGTAGAACTCCACAAATAAAAATAAGCAAATGTTTATTGTGATATTTCTGTGTCTTGGCTTATAGACTCCCAAGCAACCATGCTGTTGTGGTTGTTCTTTATTTGCTAAATCATATCTAACTCTTTTTGACCCCATGGACTGTAGTCCACCAGGCTCCTCTGTCAGTGGAATGTCCCAGGCAAGAATACTGGAGTGAATTGCCATTTCCTTTTCCAGGGGATCTTCCTGATCCAGGAATCAAGCCCACGTCTGCTGCATTGCAGGTGGATTCCTTACCTCTGAGCCACCAGAGAAGACCTACAGCAACTATAGGCAGCAGGTAACTGGTTATCCCCACTTTACAGATGAGGAGACTGAGGTTCAGACATGTTAAATGACCTGCCAGTCAGATTACCCTCAGTTAAAGTAGGGTTGCATTTAGAACCCTGGATCTCACTCTATGCTCCCATCTCTTCCCTAGAGATGACCTCCAAGGTTGGAGAGGGAGGGGGGGATAGGCTAGTGGTGGGAGAAATCACTTAGTCATTCACAACCTTCCCCCAGCACCACCCACAACAGCCCTGATCCTGAGTATTCAGAACAGAGCTGTAAGGATGGCAGAAGCTCTGCCCTCAGGGAAACTCATAGCCCAGTGAGGGAGACAGACCCATTATCAGGCAGCAAAGACCCAGGACATAAACACTCTGAAAGGGGAGGTACCACGGGCTCCAGGAGTCTGGGAAGGTCTCCTGGAGGAGGTGACTCCTCACTGAACTTGAAGCGGGAGTGGCAAATTTCAGGGTGACAAGAGCCTTCCAAGCAGTGGGTCCATGGTGTGCAAGTGTTTAGAGGCATGGAAGGGCAAGATGAGCCTGGAGAGCTGGCCCTTGGTGTGGCAGGAATATAAGCCACAGGAGGAGGCATGCTGGAGAAGAAAGCCAGGCAAAGTGGCCTTGAACACCAGGGTAAGTGTCCGGGACTTCATCCCAAGTTCAGTGGGCAGTGAGTTGCTCATATGGGGATATGGAAGGTGATAGGGAGAGACTAGACACTAGAGAGGGAGACAGGGATGGAGGTGGCTGCCCACCCCATGCCAGCTCCACCCTGGAGTCCTCACTCACTGTAATCAAAGGGCTTGATATCCTGGGTCATCATCCTTCTCCACTTCCCACCTTCAGAGCACATCACCGTCAATTTCAAGACGTCCACTACGGTCAGTTTCTGAGCCTGCAAGGGAGGGAGGCTGGGATGTAACTGCCAGTAGCTGATATGGGGACAGAGAGGCTGCTGGGATGTGGATGGCAGGGGAAACCGTGGCTGTAATAAGCTGGACCCTCTCCCTGAGATCCTCCATCTAAGGCACGGCTCTGACTCTTTACGAAAAGGGTCAGATAGTTAATATTTTTGATGCTGCAGGTCATATGATCTCTGTCACACCTATTCAACGTTGCCATTGTTGCTGTCCTGCACAAGCAGCCATTAAAAAAAACAAGAGAGCAAATGGGTGTGGTGTTGTGCCAATAAAACTTAATTAATAAAAGCAGACAGTAGACAGGAGCAGAGCTGAGCAGCCGACACCTCAATAACCTCGGATCCCTGCACCCCTAGGGTCAGTCATCTGTTCTCCCTGGATGCTGCCTCCTTCCTCCTGCCTCCCCAGCCCAGCAAGCCCACTCTGCCGCAGCCCCTGACCAGTGGGTGTGCTGGCGCCTCCACCAGAAACATGCTCCTCTGCACCCACCGCCCCCCTGGCCGCCCCTCTCAGCTCTGGCTACTCACTTCTGGAGAATGCCCTAGGACCAGGTTGCATGCCCAGGATCCCGGCTTCACTGGTTGCAGCTCACAGGTGTGGTTCCACTGTTTTGTAGGAAAAACCACCTCTCTTTGAGGGAAAAGAGGGACCCCCTCAGAGCTGGCCTCAGGAGGGTCCCCATGCAGCATTACTGATCTGATCCCAGGAGTTATGCCACCACCACCTGCCCTGCTTCCCCTTGTGAGCATCTCTCCCTCCCAGTCAAGCCACAAGGCAGTGAAAGTGATCCAGAAACAAATCTGTTTAGGGCACATGGCCCTTCCCACTTAAAGCCCTCCAAATTCTCCCCATAGGGCTGAGGGGGCAGACAATCCTTGACAGGCCCTCAAGAGCCCCTTAGCATCACCACCCACCTGGGAGCCAAGGTCAAAGCCGCCCTGCTGGCTGCTACCAGCAGGAGGTTTGGATCAGTGACTCTTCACTAGTTCCTTCCCAGCTGGTGGGTCTCCCCAGTCCCCTGTCCCCACAGCTGTCCTAAGCATCTCACAAAATCCCAGGTTACTCAAAAACTTTGGGGAACCCCATTCGGTCCTCCTTGCCTCTAACATTGAGTCCATCCTCGGCGTATCAGGCGAGCAGCCCAGTGTCCCCAAACTACCTAGTCTGGCTCATACCCAGGCCTGCTACTGCAGCCCGGATCGCACACCCCACTGCCACTCCGGCTCCAGGAGTCTAAATATCTGACCCCCCAGTTCTTCCAGACTCCTGTGACACCAACGGCCTGTGGGTCTTATTAGTCCAAAATTCTCAAAGTGCAGAGTTCTTGGAGTCTGAGAGCTGTTAGTAGGATTTCAAAAGTCTAAAAGTCAGGATGACAAGATCTCAGCACCCTGCAATTCTGTATATTTGCCCGTCAACCCCACACTTACCTCTGGGGCTGCCGGCTGTGCAAGTAGCAGGTGGTGGCCTGCAGGCCCTCATCATGACTCCAGACGCAGGAGACGTTGGCTCTCGAGTTATAGAAGCATGTGATGTTGGAAGTGTATGCCGTGAAGATGCGGCGTGTGGGGCTGTCTGTAAGGCACCCATGGCCTTCAAGGGTTCGCCCACCACGCCTGTCCCTACCCGGTGAGGAGATGCTCAGTCCTGGTGAGCAGAGGAAGGGTTAGTGAGTCCGCTTCAGAGAGGACAAAACTGAGTCCCACAGCCTGCAAGGGCCCCCAGACTGGTCGAGGCAGGGCAGGGACAAGAAGACATTGTCTTCCTGGGATTCGGAGAGGCCCTTGGGTACAGTGCAGACAGGAGGGTCGAGGGAGAAGGTAGATACCAGGTCCCTGGTCCCATTGGCCCCCTCCCCCATCTCTTGCCCCTGCTGATGAGGCTTCTGCCAAGAATCAGGGGTCTCAGAACAAGTTCTAGAAGGGCCTCGGCCTCCCTCCTGAGGGAAAGCCCAGCTCTCCAGATGCCAGGGTCCTCACCGTTCACTGATGTAGGTGCCTGAGGGATGGCCAGGGACAAGAGGAGGAGGAGGAGGGACAGACGGCAGGACAGAGCCGGAGCCGCCATCACATCCACGGGTGGGGGCTGGGGAAGGGAGCCCTGGAGGAAGAAGGGAGAGAGCAGGACTGAGCACCCAGCCACCTCGTCCCCACCCAAGAGACAGGCTGGGCTCTGTCCTCCCGAGGTGCACCCATTGGCTCCCCACCATGCCAGCCTCAGGGATTTTTGTACCTGCGCGTCCCTCTGCCCCACCCATGCTCTTTCCTTTCCTTTCAAGATTCAGGGACACATGTTGTCACTGCTGAAAGGACTCTCTGAATGGGCCCAGCCCTTATTGAAAAGTTGGGGAAAATAAGGCCCAGAAAGAGGAAAGACCTGCTTACATCCATGTAGAGAGGCCAGCACAGAGATGGAATTAGAACCCACCTCCTCTCTACTCAGCTGCCCTCTTAACCGCACCAAAGCCATTTGTCAAGAGGTTCCTCTATGTCAGGCTCTATTTTAAACCTTTAACCATGGAGATCAGGGTATCTACTGGAGATACACTCATTATTCCCATTTTCAGATGAGAAACTGAGGTGCAGAGAGGTAAAGCAAATTACCCAAGGTTGCACAGCTCGTAAGAGGCAGCTGTGGAATCAGAGCCAAGGAACACTGCCTGGAGCCCAGTAAATTGTGCTGATCACCTCATCACAATACCTCATAGCAATTCTAGAGGAGGTGAGTGGGGTGGGGGATGAGGACCAAGCCCTCATGCTGTGCTAGGGTTTTGCGTGCACCAGCTCATCTAATCTGCCAGCATCAGGGGGTGGGGGTGTGTATTGTCTCCTTACTCAGATGAGGAGACCAAGACTCTAAGCCATGAGCCCACCCAAGGTCACATCGCAGAAGAAGCAGAGCTGGATTTCCACCGCTGGACTGCACCCTGAGGCCCATTCCCTCCCACCCATTCTGCCCCACCCAACTCTGTCCCAGAGGTAGGGCCCACAGCTTCCCCTCCCTGGAGAGTCAGACCCTGGCAGGGGCAGCGAGCATCTGACCTAGTTGCGGAGAAGGGCCCAAAGAGGTACCCGGGGGCACCTCCTTGCCTAGCCCACTGTCTCCCCAGGGCAACCCTCCCAGGATGGGACTGTTTGTCTCTTTCTTTGGATCCTCCAACCTGCGATGGCAGAGAGCACAGGGCTGGGACCACAGAGGCTGGGGAGCCCAGGAAAGCAGCTCCAATAAGCCCCTGTTGCCCTCTCTTTGTGGATCATGGCCCTGGGGCCCCCACAGAGGGAGTTGCCTGGGGCCAGACCCCCACCAGCAGGGTCACCCTAGGCCCAGGACAGGAACTGGCACAGAGCCTCTGTGTGAGAGGAGAAGGGTGGAGGCAAAGGTGTGTAAGATCACAGGAAGGTCAGGGCCAAACCACAGCCCCAGCCTAAGTGAGTCGGGCAGGAGAAGACGCATCATCTAGAATGAGTTCCCGCCACCCATAGCCAAAAGGGTGCAGTGGAATGCCGAGAGGGCAAAGAGCACGGAGGATGGGGTGAGGAGGGCTCTCAGCTGTCTCTGAGGCTGCCCCCTCCTGCAGAGGAGGAGACAGAGTCACAGGTCAGTTAAGAAACCTGCTCAAGCTCGCAGAGGAATGATGAGGCCCAGCCTCAGTTAGGGCAAGTGGGATCTCTGAGTCCCCAGCTGGCTGCATCTTGGATTCTCACACACGTCCACACACAGCCCTGCCCTTCATGACTGCACAGCCGAGCACACGCACGGACTCATTAGGTCCCCACCTCGCCCTGGGAATGTGTGTTGTTATCCCCATTTGATAGGTGTCAAGACTGTCAGAGCTGCCCATGAAGCTGGACTCTAACGCAGGTTATCTGATGTCAAGTTAGAAGAGGATAATGATGGTGGTGATGGAGATGGAGATGGTGATGGAGATGGAGATGGAGCTGATGGTGATGGTGATGGAGGTGATGGTGATGGTGATGGAGGTGGTGATGGTGATGGAGATGGTGATGGTGATGGTGATGGAGATGGAGATGGAGATAGAGCTGATGGTGATGGTGATGGAGCTGATGGTGATGGTGATGGAGTTGATGGTGATGGTGATGGTGATGGAGTTGATGGTGATGGAGGTGATGGTGATGGTGATGGAGGTGATGGTGATGGAGGTGATGGTGATGGTGATGGAGCTGATGGTGATGGAGGTGATGGTGATGGTGATGGAGCTGATGGTGATGGTGATGGAGCTGATGGTGATGGTGATGGAGGTGGTGATGGTGATGGAGGTGATGGTGATGGTGATGGAGCTGATGGTGATGGTGATGGAGGTGGTGATGGTGATGGAGGTGATGGTGATAGTGATGGAGGTGATGGTGATAGTAATGGAGGTGATGGTGATGGTGATGGAGGTGGTGATGGTGATGGAGGTGATGGTGATGGTGATGGAGGTGATGGTGATGGTGATGGAGGTGGTGATGGTGATGGAGGTGATGGTGATGGTGATGGAGTTGATGGTGATGGTGATGGAGGTGATGGTGATGGTGATGGAGGTGGTGATGGTGATGGTGATGGAGGTGATGGTGATGGTGATGGAGCTGATGGTGATGGTGATGGAGGTGATGGTGATGGTGATGGAGGTGATGGTGATGGTGATGGAGGTGATGGTGATGGTGATGGAGTTGATGGTGATGGAGGTGATGGTGATGGAGGTGATGGTGATGGTGATGGAGTTGATGGTGATGGAGGTGATGGTGATGGTGATGGAGGTGATGGTGATGGAGGTGATGGTGATGGTGATGGAGCTGATGGTGATGGTGATGGAGGTGGTGATGGTGATGGAGGTGATGGTGATGGTGATGGAGGTGATGGTGATGGTGATGGAGGTGGTGATGGTGATGGAGGTGATGGTGATAGTGATGGAGGTGATGGTGATAGTAATGGAGGTGATGGTGATGGTGATGGAGGTGATGGTGATGGTGATGGAGGTGATGGTGATGGTGATGGAGGTGGTGATGGTGATGGAGGTGATGGTGATGGTGATGGAGTTGATGGTGATGGTGATGGAGGTGGTGATGGTGATGGTGATGGAGGTGATGGTGATGGTGATGGAGGTGATGGTGATGGTGATGGAGGTGATGGTGATGGTGATGGAGGTGATGGTGATGGTGATGGAGGTGATGGTGATGGTGATGGAGGTGGTGATGGTGATGGTGATGGAGGTGATGGTGATGGTGATGGAGCTGATGGTGATGGTGATGGAGGTGATGGTGATGGTGATGGAGGTGATGGTGATGGTGATGGAGGTGATGGTGATGGAGGTGATGGTGATGGTGATGGAGTTGATGGTGATGGAGGTGATGGTGATGGAGGTGATGGTGATGGTGATGGAGTTGATGGTGATGGAGGTGATGGTGATGGTGATGGAGGTGATGGTGATGGAGGTGATGGTGATGGTGATGGAGCTGATGGTGATGGTGATGGAGGTGGTGATGGTGATGGAGGTGATGGTGATGGTGATGGAGGTGATGGTGATGGAGGTGGTGATGGTGATGGAGGTGATGGTGATAGTGATGGAGGTGATGGTGATAGTAATGGAGGTGATGGTGATGGTGATGGAGGTGATGGTGATGGTGATGGAGGTGATGGTGATGGTGATGGAGGTGGTGATGGTGATGGTGATGGAGTTGATGGTGATGGAGGTGATGGTGATGGAGGTGATGGTGATGGTGATGGAGGTGATGGTGATGGTGATGGAGGTGGTGATGGTGATGGTGATGGTGATGGAGGTGATGGTAATGGTGATGGAGGTGATGGTGATGGTGATGGAGGTGGTGATGGTGATGGAGGTGATGGTGATGGTGATGGAGGTGATGGTGATGGTGATGGAGGTGATGGTGATGGTGATGGAGGTGGTGATGGTGATGGAGGTGATGGTGATGGTGATGGAGGTGATGGTGATAGTGATGGAGGTGATGGTGATGGTGATGGTGGTCGTGATGATAGTGGTCACGATGACTAATGCTCAGCCCTCACTCTGCCCAGCATTGTCCTTAGCACTTTCAGATATTAACTCATTCAAAGCTCACAGCAACCCTACGAGTCGGTACTGTTATGACTCCTTTTCTCAGATGAGGAAACTAAGACCCTTGTAAGCCTCTTGGGCTGGAGTTGGGATTTGAACCCAGTCAGTAGGGCCTGAGGCTCTGCCAGGGCTAATATCATGGGATGTGGGGTGCCGAGGTGCTGGGGGAGGGTTTGAAGCAGGGGCTCGGTCGTCCGAGTCACATCCCAGCTGACCTCTGACATTGATGGGCTCCATCTCCCCTCGGCCTCTCCGGCCAACCCCTCATCTCCCACTCCAGGACTCCGTCTTGCTGTTTAAGTCTGGAAGCATCTCCCCAGCTGGGTGTGGGATGCTGGTAATGGGGGAAGAAAGGGGACCCTTGGGGGTGGCTCCACCCCTTAAGTGCTCCAAACACAGTCCAGGGTGGGAGGCCTCGGCCCCCAGGAGTAGAGGGAGACCCTGACCTGCAGGGAGTCCTGCCCCCTTTAGGGGGCACCTGGAGACCCTCCTGACCTGCTGGGTCACACATACAAGTAAGGAACAACAACGATGAACTCAAGCTCAGGAGTCCCGCCTCCAGCCCAGGGCTCCCAGAAACCTCCCAGAATATCCACTTCATAGCCAGGTCTCAGAGGGGTCCTCTCCTTTTCCCTCACCCCACAGCCTCCTGAGGCACCCTTTACGCAGGGGCACCTCCCCGGTGCAGGCAACATCTCTCCCACCCACACCCACACCCTCTCTGGGTGCCCAGCACATCTGAGTCTCAGCCAGCCTTCCCCTTCCCAGGCTTCGAACCTCCTTCTCCACTCCACTCGGTTGGGGACCCAGCACAGGTTCTGGGAAAGGCCCTCATCCCAGAGGGCCCCGGCCTCCCACTGGGAGAGTTGGGAGGGAGGGAAAGATTGGAACCTGAAGCCAGAGCCTTGGGAACAGGGCCTGCCCCATCCCTGTGGGATTCTAAGATAAGCTTGGGGGCAAGGGCTGAGAGATGGCAGATCAGGCAGAAACTTCTGGTGGGTCTGAGTCAGATCTGAAAGAAATCCCCATGACCTTCATCTCCAGCCTCCTGGCTGGTGGCAGGGGTCAGGAGGGAGGCTTCAGCTACCTGGGGACCAGGCCAGGCAGGGCCAGGGCAGGGTGGGTTTTACCTGGCTGGGACATGGAGCTGCGACGCGCTCTCTCTGCTTCTCTCCACTGCTGGGACCGCAGCCATCTCCCCAGGGCCAGGCTCCGGCTCCCTCAGCCCAGGTAGTAGACGGCTGACGGGGCTGAGCAGGCAGAGACTAAAACCCCAGGGCCAGCCCACTTCCTGTGCAGAGGATGGAGCGGGTAAGGCCTGGGGGTGAGAAGGCGGGGGAGATCTGACTGGTTAGAAAGCCTGAAACTCCTGCAGCACCAGGGGCCAGATAAAGATCTCCCTCCTCCGCTGGGGGCGGCGGGGGTATGGGGGGGTCGGAGGGGGCCACTGTGGGTGTTGCGGCAGCAGGCGCGCGTGTACACCATCACACACATGCCGTCTCTCACTCTCAAATAGGCGCCGCGCTGCACACAACAGCCCATGGGGACAAGGCCCCTTCCTTTCCCTCTCATGCCACCCCCACCCCATCTCACGGGCCACCTCAAGTCTCTGACACCTTCATCCAGTCACAGGCGTGCCCACTCACACCCAGGCTGCACTCAAACCCGTCCCTTGAGCTGTACCCCAGCCATAAATGAGACACCCCCACTCCCTCAGCCAGCCTTTCTCACCCGGCCTTCCAAGAAGCCCCTGACTCAGTTGAGCATTCAGGGGTGACTATTTGGGGGGTCTCTGCAAACAATTGCAATCAAATTGGCGACTTATTGAACATTCTAGAACCTTCCTCTGCCTCTCAAGTCACAGTTTATAATCCCCTTTCTCCTCCTTTCTTTGGCAGAGAGAATCAGTTCCAGGCTTTTTGTTTTTTTTTAATACTGAGCAGTTACAGACCCCCTCTTTGGGAAGGTATATGTCCACCTATATCCAGTGTCACAGGCCTAGGGACCCCGTGATGTTCCATTCAGTGTCAGAAGAAGCAACTCTGCTGTTTCTTGATTCCAAACTCTCTGCCTCAGAGAAGGTTTTCTTGTGAGCTGCCATCTCTTTCACCACAGGGAATGGGGTGAGCAGGACGGGGAGTAAAAAGAGCAGCATTGCAGAAGTTTCTGTCAGCAGAGAAGTGAGAAAACAGTTGAAGACCCTGAGAGACAATCAGGCCGGCTCGCTTCTGAGCAGGAGGCAGGAGCCAGCGTGGCCAAGAAGAACAAGACCAGATTCGAGGCTCCTGGAAGCTGAGTGACCTGCCCGCCTGTAGAATGAGGGGTGGCTGCTCCTGCGGGGACGTCAGAAGGACCAATAAGCCCATCTCCCCTCAATAAGCCCTCAATAAGCCCATCTCCCCTCTCCCCTAGAGCAAGTCTTCTGACTGCAGGAGAGAGTGACAAACATGAGCGCCACAACGATGAGGATAACAGCCGAGAGTTATTAAGGCTGGAGTAGTTTTGGACGCGTCTCAGGAAGCGAGGGATGCTGATTCTCCCAGGGAGGAAAGCCAGCTCAGGAAGGGAGAGGAAGGCCGCATTTTGCTGCAGACCCTTTTTTACCACATGCATGAATTTCCTGTCCCCAAACTCATGAATCCATGCATATAAAGAAAAATCCAAGGGAGACAAATACCATATGACATCACTTATATGGACTTTAAAATACGACACAAATGAACCTATCTGTGAAACAGAAACAGACTCCTAGACTTAGAGAGTAGACGCAAGGTTGCCAAGGGGGAGGTGGAAAGAGGAGGCATGGACTGGGAGTTTGGGATTAGTAGAACTTGCAAACTCTTACATGTAGAGCGGATAACCAACGAGGTCCTGTACTACACAGGGAACTATATCCAATCCCCTGGAATAAACCATAATGGAAAAGAATATAAAAAAGAATGCATATGGGTGTATAACTGAGTCACTTTGCTATACAGCAGAAATGAACAACATTGCAAATTAACTATGAAAGTGGAAAGTGAAAAGTTAAAATGTTAGTCTCTCGGTCATGTCTGACTTTCCAACTCCATGGACTGTAGCCCGCCAGGCTCCTCTGCCCACGGAATTCTCCAGGCAAGAATACTGGAGTGGGTTGCCACTCCCTTCTCCAGTGGATCTTCCCAACACAGGGATCGAACTCAGATCTTCTGCAATGCAGGCAGGTTCTTCACTGTCTGAGCTACACTTCAGTTTTAAAAAAAGAAAGATAAAATCCATCTGCAGGTGAAGGCAGAAACTGGGGACCCAGCTTTGTCCATGCACAGGCATGGCTGCTGTCAGCATGCATGCCAAGCACCCCACCTCCACCCCAGTCCCTGGGTACACACTGATGCCCACTTAGCTGGTTCCACGCTCCCTGCAGAGCTAATGCCTTCCTTCCCATTTACAGGCAAGGAAACTGAGGCTCACTGGTCACCCAACCAGAATGGGGCAGGACCGGGATTAGAACCAGAGTCTGTCTGACGGAGGACATCAGATTCTCTGAGATGACCTGAAGAGGAATCCAGGAACTTCTCCAATGGCAGGGGCCTGACAGAGCCCTCTCAGGCCTGCCCAGACCTTGATCTCAGGAGTTTGGGGGTTGCACCCAGCCTCCTCCAGCCATCCCCCTTCTGCCCCAGCACCCAATATACAAAACCCCTTAAACCCTGTCCTTCCACACTGTGTCCTCAGGGTCCCACTGTGAACCAACTTCCCTGCACCCTTGGCTCTCATGGACAGAGCCGTGGCACCTTCCCAGGAACCCCACTTTCACAGGAACCGTGGGGCATGTGTATTTGGGCTCTTCTGGCTCCTGTGTCCTTTCTGACCTTGACATTTCCACCCATCATAGGGCTGCCTCTTCTGGGGATGCCAGACCCTGTACCCACCTCAGCTGTGGCCTCTACCAAATGCCCCCTCGCCCCGCTCTGTGCTCCAGCTCCCAGGGCCTTGTAGCAGCCTTCAGACTTCAGCACCATCTTCTCCCCAGGGACCCTCCACCGACTCCACATTGCAGCTCGGGTCCACCCTGGGGCCCCGTCATCACCCTGACTTGTGCCAGCCCAGACCCCCTTGAGGCCACCACCCCTTCCACTCTGCAACAATGTCCCAGTTTGCATTGAGTCCAGCTGTGTCCGTCAAAAGAGAATTGAAGAGCGTAACAGGACCCTAAAGTAAGAGAGCAAGTTTATTTCTCTTTCACATAAAAGCCCTCCGGGGACTTCCCAGGTGGTCCAGTGGTTAAGGGTCTCCCGATCAATGTGGGGGACATGGTCAGGGAATTAAAGATTCCACGTGCCACGGAGCAACTAAGCCCATGTGCTGTAACTATTGAGCCCTCATGCCACAACTAAGACCCGACACAGACAAATAAAATAACAAACAATTTTTAAAAAAGTCATCCGAGGAAGGCTGTTGAGGGCTGGTGGAGGGGCCCTCTGATGACATCAGAATCCTCAGTTCACTCTGTCTTGCTACTGGGGCATCCCCAATACCTTTCTTCTGCCTCGTGGACCAAGAAAGCAGTTCAAGCTCCATTCATCACATATGCATGCCTGCAGTCGGACAGTGGAGGAAGAAGCAAAGAAGGGCATCCTCTGCCAGGTAAGGACCTTTCCCCAAAGTTGCCCTAAACACTTCTAACTTACATCCCATTGGCTATAACTGAGTCACATGACCATTTGTTCGCATTCCACTATGAATGGCCTGGTTCATCAGCCATTCCAACACCAGCCCTGAGCAACTCATGTCTCATGCAAATCATGACATTCACATAGAAAGTCATTCCCTGTTCCTGTTCCTCATCAGCACGGCTCCAGGGCAAGCAGCTGTCCTGCTTTGCCTGAGGCGGTTTCCAGAACACAGGACTTTCAATGCTAAAACTAGGACAGAGCTGGTCACCCCATTGCCAGCCCACTCTTCCAGACTAACTCAACTGGCTGATTTCAAACTGATTCTTCCTGGAACCCCCACCCCAGCCTGATCAGATCCAAGACACACATCACTTGCTTATTTCAGGTCATGACTTTCCGTTCAGATGTCTACACTAGGAGTTGCCTGAGAACAGGGATCATGTTTGATTTACCCAGATTGTCCCAGAGCCTCGAAAATGACCTGACACACAGAGGTGCCAAGCTACAGGGAAGGAAGGAAAGAAAGGAAAAGGAAAAGAACTGAGGTTTTCAAATCTCTAATGCCCTAAAGGACCCAGAAGTGGCAGATTAGAAACAACACAGAGAATATCAATATTTGAAGCTTCAGGAGGTTTGCTGGGGCTTCCCTGGTGGCTCGGTGGTAGAGAGTCCACCTGCCAGTGAGCACCGAGTCAGCCCCTGGTCTGGGCAGATCCCACCTGCTGCAGAGTAGCTAAGCCCATGTGCCACTGCTATCAAGCCTGTGCTCCAGAGCCCGGGAGCCACAACTACTGAAGCCTGTGCTCCTGAACAAGAGAAATCACGGCAGTGAGAAACCTACGCAGCACAACCAGAGAAAAGCCCATGCCGTGATAGGACCCAGCACAGCCAAAAACAATTAAATAAAATTCTTTTTTTTTTAAAGGAAGGGACAGTTGTCTGCTCCTGATGTGGAACAATTTCCAGGATGTGCCAGTGGGTGAAACAAGCCAAGTTCAGTTCAAAGTGTGCAGTGGAAGGGTGTAACTACATGAGCCTGTGACTGTGAGAGGACATGTGCCAGGTGTGGGTGTGTGTTTGTGAGGGTGTGTGTGAGTGTGTGGGGGTGGGTAGGTGTGAATGCCTGATGGGTATAGGGTGAGTCTGTCTGTGTGCGAGAGGGTGTGCATGTGTAAGGGGGAGTGGGGTGTATGCTTGTACATTTGTGGGAATGTGTGTGCAAGTGAGTGTGTGTTGTGTGTGTGTGTGTCTGTGACCTGGCAGGTACAGGCACTGGGTTGTTCTGGAACTAATTCTTAGGGACTGGATTTACCTCAGGGAGGGAGCTGGGAGACCCAGGAAACAGTGGAGGGTGGGGAATATTTCCTGAATAACCTTTGGTACATTGTGAACTTTGTTTCATGGGAACATAATACCTATTTAAGAAAATAAATAAAATAGGAATCAAAATTAAACTGTAAAAGCATGGGACCCTTGGTGGGGCCTGGGGTTCTCCTCAAGGGTCACCAGACACCAGACCTCCTACTGCTGTTTAATTCCAACCTCTGCAGAGGAGCGCTGGGGCCACCTCCCCGTGCCGACGGTGCCTAGGAAGGGAAGTGTTTTGTCCACAGTCAAACCAACTCCTCACCCCCGTCTCCTGACTGCCAGGCCAGAATCCTGCTATGGGGACAGTCAGGAAAGCTCTGAGGACCCTTTGACAGCTCCTGCAATGGTTTCCCCCCCTTTCCCGTGAGAAACAGGTAGAAAAAAGATCTTTTCATTTGTTCTTATTCTTAAGTAGGTTTCACCAAGATCTGTGATCTTTCTCAGAAGACAATCTAGGTGTTGCAGCGAGGAAAGAGGTCGTGTGATGTTTGCAAAGTGTCTGTGAGAAGTTCCTCTCTACCTGGAGGTTATGCTTGCTTGCTTTTCTTTTCTGGGTGTTTTTATTAAGGAATGGCAAAACATTTAAATGTCCCTTTGCTTAGATTCGGGAGTTGGTGATATACAGGGTGGCCTGGCATGCTGTGATTCATGGGGTCGCAAAGAGTCGGACACGACTGAGTGACTGAACTGAACTTGCTTAGATTGTCCCCAGCTGTCAGTACTGTCTACAGTGTCTGCTTGGAGGAAAGCAGTCAACAGGGTCAGAAGCTCACCCAGCTCTGGAATGATGGCCCCAGTCAAGAAGACTGGCCACAGGGCTGGGAACCCTAGATGGCTGCCTCCACCCAGAGAACGGGAACCCTGAATTCCTTGGAGCAGTGAAGATGCCTGCTTCAGGCTGTAGGCAGGAGAAAGGTGAGGTTGATTTGGCTACCACCTGGCCTAGGATCATACAGAGAGACTGTGAAACCTTCCCCTGGCCCTTGATTCTTGGCATCCTGGTATGTGGGTCTCATTGCCACCTCAAGGATCTAAATAAGGTGGGACTGAGAGAAGAGAGGCAACCATATTCTGAAACAACCACGATGAGGGTATAGAAAAGACCAGCAGTCTCCTTCAGAACAAAGGGGCTGAACTGAGCTGGACGAGGGAGAGCTCTGGGCAAGTGCAAAGCCTCGAAAGGTGTTGGGCTGGCATCGGGGATTCGTGGAGAAGGGCCCTTGTGGGTGGCATTCTGGGACGCATGCTGGTGGGGGGAGGCCCTGTCATTATTCCCCCACAGTGGCAGCTCGAAGCTTTCCCAGCTGTGTGCTCCTACAGGGGCTCCACCAAGTTTAAAACCGGCTTCTCTTGACATCATTCTACTCACTCAGGTTCACTTGAGGGCCACCCCAGCTGTACTGTAGAGATATCAGGGATCAAGTAGAGTTTTTGGACCATCGGCAATTCACTAAAATACATCTGACTCCCTTGGCCTCCCAACATCAAAGACTTTTCCTTGGGTGAGGGAGGTGGTCTCGCCTCTCCCTCACTGTGGGGTTGGGTGAGGGACCCCAGCTCAGATGACACAGGGGCCAGACAGGAACCCACACTTGAGGCTGGCAGGAGGGGACCATGGCAAACTGGGGTCTCCATTGCTGTGGGAGATGGCAGTTGAGAACGATGGCTCAATACTCTACCAGGAAATTCTCAATTTTCATAAAAAGCAGAAAATTGAGAATTGTTTTTTTAAACATGAAATTCTCTTACTTAAAATAATGGTCATTTATTCTAACTTCAACCCACAGCAAGACACCCACCACCAGGCCTGCCCCAGAGAGAACACACTGCCGGCCATGAGGTGTGAGGAAGCCGACTTTAGGAGGGAGGGGTGGGGTTGAGGGCTGACAAGGACCCTCTGTTGGGGATGTTTCTTCTTAGGCCCTGGCCGGATATTTATTTTTCATCGTGGTCACACTGCAGCTTTGCAAACCTTTCCTGTGTTTGTGGTGTTTACCTCTTTAGGAGCCCTGGGTCCCAAGTAACAAGCTCAAGCTTTACTTTCCCAGTCTCCCTTGCAGCGGGAGCAGTGAACATATGATCAGGCTCACCCACTCAGGAGTGTCAGGGAGCTGCAGCCCTCCCTTGGGATGGGAGCCCGGGATGCAGGTTAGGAGGCAGAGAACTCCAGGAGGCTGGTGAGGGTGACAACAGAGCATTTCAGAAACTGTACACCTCCAAGCCTGGTTTATAGAGATTCTTGAGCTGCAGAAGATCCTGAACCAAACGCTTTTCTAACGAAAGTGGCCAGGTGGGGCTCTTTGGTTTGCATTTGAGATTCCTGACTGACACAGGTGCTTTGAAGCCAGGCAGAGTGGACAGTCACTTAGCATGCAGATTAAGACTCGAAATCATCTTTAATTACTAGCCCCCACCCCATCCCGGGACTTCGTGCCTCAGACAGTAAAGAATCCACTCTCAATGCAGGAGATCCAGGTTTGATCCCTGGGTTGGGAAGATCCCCTGGAGAAGGGAATGGCAACCCACTCCAGTATTTTTACCTGGGAAATTTCATGGGCAGAGGAACCTGGTGGGCTACAGTCCATGGGGTTGCAAAGAGTTGGACACCACTGAGGGACTAACACACACACACACACCCCATCCCCCTCTTCATGTAGAGTTGACCAGCTAGGGTGATGGCAAAGTGGGAACCAATGAGAGGGCACGAGAGGAGTGTGTCTGTGTGGGTTTTCTCTCTGCTGGGGCCCTTGGAATAAAATCTGTGTTGTAATGCAGATCTGATGGCCAGGTGTGAGTACTAGCTCTAGAGGGCAAAACAGGGGGATTTAAGACAAAAACCTGCCTCGTGTTCTCCAGTTGTAGGTGACTCTAAAGAGACGGTCACAGATGGATGTCCTCCTAGACGATTCCATGATTGAATGCCTGGGAGGCCCATGCACACTCAGTGGGTTGGCTGACATTGAATCTCTCTCACCGACTGGTTTCCACTTTGGGTGCTGGTTAATAAAGAGACAGCCTGCCGGAGGCCCCCATGTTTGGTGGGTGGCTGGTTTCGCTTTCAGGATGAGTTAGACTCAGCCTGTTGTGAGTCCTCCCACTGCACAGAGTCACAGACCCACCCTGACTTGTCTGAACCAGATCAGCGCATGCTCTGTTTACCAATTTCTCCTTCCCTAGGGAAGGCCTGCACCCCCTCATCCCTACCCAGAGGGAGTTTCTACCACGTGCCAGGGGTTCTGGGCAGGGGCCACGGCATGCGTGAGGGTGGCAGGGAGCCTCCAGCACTGGCTGACCTCTTCCCACCTTCACGCGCCTCCTCACACTCTGCCCAGCAGTCAAACCACCAACACCCCCACCCAACACCGGGCTGGAGCTGAGAATGTATCTTCTCTATGATTCTACTTCATTTCAGTCCTGTCCCTCCAGGGACCTGGAGTTTGAGTCACAGCAGCGCCCCCAACCCCTGAGTTGGATGTCCTCCCCTGCGGTAATCACCATTCTGGGGCTGCAGACCACAGGAACAGGTTGTGGCTAACTCGGGCGACACAGAAATGAAAGGATCTGGAGTGGTTCCCAGGACCAAGATCTCAGGGGAGCAGATTCCAGACCAGCTGCAGGGACCTGGCTGCAAAGATGCCTTCAAGGCACCAAACTCCAGCTGTTTCCTGGCCTCATTCCACTCCTCTTCGAAGAGTACCTTTGGCTATGATGAGGTCAATGGCCACCCTTTGGCTGGAGAGGTTGGATGGGGTACTTCAATTGACAGCTTGACCAAGATGTCGTCTAATGCAGAAGGTTAATCTCCAAAGAGAAATGAGTGATGTTACCAGAAACAGGGGGGCAGATGACTCTTGAATAAGCAAGAACCAAAAGGGTCAGACCACTCCTCTTTGGGCCCAGCCTCCCAGCCCTACAAGGATAGGGTCAGGTCAGACGAATTCTTCCAGGAAAGGCATCCTTTGATTGGAGGAATCCAAACTGAGCACCTTGCTTCCCTGCTGGGGTCGGGTGCAGGGGGCTGAGTGGGGAGCCACAGGGTGGTGAGAGAGGCTCTTCTCAGCCCTCAGAGGGGGCTCCTGCCATGAGGGTGCATTGCACACCCACCCTGAAGCCTCCCTATTTAAGAGAGAACCAGGCAGGGTCAGGGAAGTTGCCTGAGTGGGGAGGAGGGATGCTTACCGCCTCCCCCACATGGGGCTTAAACCAGTGACCTTGATCTCATGGGCCCCGGGGAGCTCATGAGCTAACCCGAAAGCAGCAAAGGATGAAGGGCCCCAGGCTGCATCACCCGCTCTCAGGGCAAGGCGGGAGGAACGCTGTGACTAGCTCATTCCTCGGGGCCTGGAGCCGGGAAATAACCTCAACTGGAACGCGGTCAGCAACCGGCTGTACCCGCCAGGAGGCCCTCGCCTGCTCCTGACTGAGGAAGATGATTTGTATACCCACTTTTCATGGGTCTCCACACGGCACCCTCTGGAAACAACCTGTTAGATAGAGAACAAAGCCCGTGGGATGAGGGCGCGAAGGGAGGAGCAGGTCTCGAAGGCAGAGCTGAGTCAGATGCTCAGCCATCCAGGCCCCCAACACAGAGTTCTCTGTCTACAACCTCTTCGCTTTCCCATCCCCCAACTGCCACCTCTTTAGAAGCACCCAGGAACCCCAGCCTCACCACCACTGTCCAAGCCAGGACTCAGGGGCCAGCCAGGCCAGTGCACCAGAACCCGGGCGGGGCGGGGGGCCTGGGCAGAGCAAGGAAGGGACCGAGGGGCACTTCCATCGAGAGGATGTGGCCGAGGGCTCCGGGCCTGCGGTTCCAGCCAGAGCGTGGCTGGCCCCTGGCTGAAGTCACCTGTGCCCTTCCCGCAGGAAACAGGGGGCGGCAGGAGCGGAGGGGGCAGGGGAAGCTGCGAGGTGTGTGGTTTAGACTGTGAAGCGCACACCAGGGTGAGCCCGGACACTCGAGGGAGTGGGCCTGGTGAGCTGCTTCTGCCGCCAGGCCCTCTTCCTGTGTCTCTCTTCTCAGCTCTGTCCTGAAACCTGCCCACTAACACCTGTCCCTCCTCAGCGCCCCGAGCACAGACCACCAAGAAGGCTCAGAACAGCCCACCTCAGACAGCAGAGGCGCCAGCATCACCAAGGCTCCAGAGAGCAGGGCACTGAGAAGGTGCGCTGAAAGGGGCCAGACAGCTCTCAAAGCCTTGTCTGAGAGGCACCAGGTACCAGTGCTGACGGCGCTGCCCCAGTCCCTGCCATGCTCCAGGCCCTGTCCCTAGTTTATGGGTGTTGATTCCTGAATATGCCAAGTGTGGTTTGAGGTCCAACAGCACCAGCATCCCCAGGTGCTTGTCAGAAACGCGGCATCTCAGGCCCCACCCCAGACTGAATCTGCATCTGCATCTTAACCAGGTTCCCGAGTGATTTCTGCACGCACGGAAGTTTGAGAGGCATCATATTCATTCATTTAATCCTGATAGCAGCACTTGGTACCTGAGACAGTAAAGAAAGCGCCTGCAATGCTGGAGAACTGGATTCAATCCCTGGGTTGGAAAAATTCCCTGGAGAAAGGAATGACTACCCACTCCAGTATTCTTGCCTGGAGAATTCCATAGACAGAGGAGTCTGGTGGGCTACAGTCCATGGGGTCGCAAAAAGTCAGACATGACTGAGTGACTTACACTCCCAGGTAGGTATTCTTATGATCCTCTTTTACAGATGAGGAAACTAAGGCACAGGCTAAATAGCTTGCCCACGGCCACACACCCGGGTTAGTGCCAGGGCTGGGACTTGAACCCAGGCCATCTGGCTCAAGAGGACACACTCCTCACTGCTGGGAGGCCACTGTCTTCGGAATGAGAGGACCATGGGGATTCCAGTCACTGCTGGCCATTCGGCGCCTGTTCTATCTGTGCAGCCCTAACTTCTAGAACCCACTCCAGCCTTCCCACTATTTTTTTGCCCTCCGCCTATCTAGGGAGAGTCTGAATCATGGTTTTCTCAGGCACAGAAGGTAAGAACACCCACCAATTGCATGGACCATTCGTCAAGCATGTGTCATCCTGGGAGTTATGACCCTTACAAAAGATGCTCAGGATTCAAGTCTGCCTCAGGGAGTCCAGGGCCTAATGGAAGAGACAGAAGACGGGAATGATCACATGGGTGAATAAAAGTCTACCTGGAGGTGTTCAGACACTCCCTGCGTGGCTGCCTCTTTAAGGCAGACCGCAGGGAGGAGGAAGCTTTGAGCCAGACCTTGAAGGCTGAAATGTCTAACACAGGATAAGGGTCAGAGACCAGCTTGAGTGAAGGGGCAGAGGGGGGCGTGGATACAGGTGTAAAGCGGCCTGTGTGGCTGAAGCAGGTGCATGGAGCTTAGCTTAAAGAATCTCCTCCTCCAACCCTCAACTGATGCCCAGCTCCCCTCCACAGCATCTCACCCAGAGTGCCCAGACTCCCTTGAATGCCCCCCTGTGATGAGGAGACCACTTCTTCCTATAGCAGGAAGCCCAGGCCATCTCTGGTGTGCCCACAGATGTGTTCATTCTAGCCAGCACACATGTGTACAGGTAGATGTCCTTCAAGCACACCTGAGCCACGCAGATCCAGCCGGTTCTGCTGCTACCTGGGGAGTAAGAGATGCCTAAATGCCCAAGACATCTGTTGTACTAGACAGGCTCCCACCCCTACAGCCTTGAAGTCCTGGCTCTGTGGGACACCCCACCAGAGTATTGGCCAGCACAGGAAAGGGGCCCTTAGCATCTGGACTCCACCCTGCTGGGAAGAACCCTGAGGCTGGCATGTCCACGCACACAGTAGGGAGCCCCTCAGGATGGTGGTCTTTCCTGAAGGCACTGAGCATGCGCATGGAATAAACACAGCCTGCTTGTCCTGGGCTGGAGTGACGCTGACATGAGGTCCACCTACAATGCCATTTAACGCCCACTGCAGCCACAGGACCTCCCTCTACCATGACTACCACTAGACATGAGGACACCCAGGGCTCCCTCGTAATCGGGATCTGAGCTCAGGTCGGCGACCCTAGAGTTGAGTTCTGAGCACCTACACAAGATTCCTTCCCTCCTTCCCCTCACTGCCCACCTACTCCATACTTGCCTCAGTACTTTGTACACAAAGGGCACTCGGTAATTGCTTTAGAACATTTGAGTTAAGGGACTTCCCTATGGCTTAGCGGTTAAAAACCTGCCGGGCTGTGCAGGACATGGCCACATGCCACGCCACATGCCAGAAGCCCGCGTACGACGTGGGCCACAAGGAAAGATCCCACGTGAGGCAGCAAAGATCCTGCATGCTGCAGACCCTACAGAAGTGAAATAATAAATGAATATTAAAAAAAAAAAAAAAGAACACGGAGTTATGGGCCCAGAAGTTGCCACCAGGGGGCGAAGTGGGCCACTCCCCAGACTCCACACTGGAGGGAGGTGAGATGAAGGCAAGGAGGGTGGCCCAAAGTGGACAGTGGCTATTTCTGCCCTGAACAGGGCAGGTGCCCACAGGACAAGATGGGGAAGCAAGCAGGGCCCGCCAATTCCAGGCAGGAAGCATGAGAGGAACCCAAGGAAAGAGAAAGCCAAGAGAATGACCCACAAGGGATCTTGGAGACTCTCAGATCTATCTTCTCCCTGTAGAGATGAACAGCCTGGGCCCAGACAGGGGCAGATGTCAGCCTTAGGTCACACAGCAGGGTGGAGGTTTAAACCCTGCCCTCCAGTCTCCCAGAACCCTTCGTCCCACTTAGCCCCCAGACAGAGAGAAGGAAGCTTAACTCAAAGGATCCCTCACCTTCCTCTAGTTGGTACAGATCAGAAACGGGTTCCTGAGACAGCCCCAGGCCCCAGCCCTCTGCTCCTCCTGTATCTCTTTCCCAAACACCTCCATCTCCAGCCCTAACTACCCAAGGACTCACAGTCCTGAAGCTCTCGCTCTGACCCACCTCCTCAGCCCTGCATCTCCCTTGTTCTGCTCATCTGGCCATCATTCTGTCCCCCAAGTACCACTGTCAAGCCTTCAGGCTCAGCTGCTGTCCTCTTAGAATGAAAATCAGATAACGTCCTGTCCTTGCTTGAAAAGTGAAAGTGAAGTCGCTCAGTCAGGTCCGACTCTTTGCGACCCCATGGACTGTAGCCCACCAGGCTCCTCCATCCATGGGATTCTCCAGGCAAGAATACTGGAGTGGGTTGCCATTTCCTTCTCCAGGGAATCTTCCCGACCCAGGGATTGAACCCAAGTCTCCTGCATTGCAGGCAGACTCTTTAACCTCTGAGTCACCAGGGAAGCCCATCCTTGCTTGAACCCCCACCCAACAAATGCTTCCCGCTACACTTATAATACAACCTCACCTGTTCACCCTGCAAGTCTCAGACCTGCCACCCCTGCCTCTGCCTCCCTGTCAGCCCCTGGAGGGCTCTAAGCTCAAACCTGACCCTACCATGCTCCCTCTGAGCTCCTACTACAGTCTTCCCAGACCAGCCTCACCCTATCTAAGGCTGACATGTGCCTGTTAAGTCCTGGCACCCACCTGTCTCCCCAGAGCGCTCGCTCTCATTTGTAACTGGTTGGACATTGGGGAAGGATTTGCTTGGGATCTGTCCTCCTGGCTGGACTGTGGCTTCTCAAGACCAAAGGTCAAGTCCATGGAGTCCCATAGCTTCTCTGGCAATTAAAGCCCTTTGTGACTCAGGGAAGGTGCTCAGATTGTAGTTGTTGCAAGAACTGATGGATGGAGGTGATAGCTTAAGGTGAGCAGTCTTGGATTCGTGATCTCCAAAGGAGAGGATTTCATTTCAGGACCGAAGACATGGCTCCAGTCACTCAGAGCTCTGCAAAAGTTTCATTACAGTGAAAAAGAGATAGAGAAAGCTCTGACATAGACATCAGAACGAGGCAGGGAGCGCCCCACTCACTAGTTGGGATGGGGCTTTATACACTTTATCAACTGGTAACTAACAATAGATTAAAAGAATGTTTCAAGGTTTTAAAAGTCTTACTAGACCCATTCCCATAACATACATTTTAGGATAACAGGATTAGCCAGAAGGTTCTTGTTAAAAAGGAGAAACCTGTCCTCAGCAAGGACATTGTTGTTATATAATCATTAGTACAGAGCTTAAGGAAAAACACACCCTTCAGCAAGATGAGTTGTTTTGCTGTGTAATCATTAGCTCTGGGCTTAAAGGAAGTTAGTATTGAAGAGGGAATTCAAAGGGCCTGGACTCCGTCTCAGGCCTGTTCATGCTGATCATGCTCGGCCACCTCTCCAATGGACTCTGTGCTTAGTGCCCATGGAAACTACAGTAGAAGGATAAGACCCGCTCTGGACAGGGGAATCTTGAAGATCACATCCAGGTCACTCATCGCCTAAGAGAAAACATACTCTAATCACCCCTGCCTCCGGACAGATCATAAATTCTTAACCAGGCTTATTGATTATTAACTGTTTGAACACCTAACACATGAATGATAGGATTATTATTATGTGATTGTTATGTGTGAACAAACCCTTCCTTTGTTTATGTAAGTCTCAAGGAATTTGGGGTAGTGGGTTCGGACACATACACATGGGGTATAAAAGATTTTCACAAATGCTGGTCGGGGTCCTTGGCTAAGAGGAGACTCTGCCTTGGGCCTGCTGGTGTGATAAACTGCACTCTACTATCTGCATTGTCCTTCTGAGTGAGTTTGTTTCCCAGAATTCGTGGCTACAATAAATAGATCATTTCCATAACAACTCAGAGCTTAAGAAAAAAGTCTTATGTAACTAAGATGAAGGAATGTAGAAAAAAACATTTGTCCCTTTCTCCTCCTTGAGGGCCCTCAGACTCCTTATCAACCTCCTAAGAATAGCTCTCTCAAAGGGATGGATGGATGAGGGATGTTGTTGCTGTTCATTTGCTAAGTCATATTCGACTCTTTGCAACCCCATGGACTGCAACACACCAAGTTTCACTGTCCTTCACTGTCCTGGAGTTTGCTCAAATTCATGTCCATTGAGTCGGTGATGCTATCCAACCTTCTCATCCTCTGCCGCCCACTTCTCCTCCTGCCCTCAATCTTTCCCAGCATCGGGGTCCTTACCAATGAGTTAGCTCTTTGCGTCAGGTGGCCAAAGTATTGGATCTTCAGCATCAGTCCTTCCAATGAATATTGAGGGTTGATTTCCTTCAGGATGACTGGTTTTGATCTCCTTGTGTTCCAAGGAACTCTCAAAAGTCTTCTGAACCACAGTCTCAAAGCATCAATTCTTTGGCACTAAACCTTCTTTATGGTCCAACTCTCACATCCGTACGTGACCACTGGTAAAACCATAGTTTTGACCATATGAATCTTTGTTGGCAAAGTGATGTCTGTGCTTTTTAATACACTATCCAGGTTTGTCATATCTTTTCTTTGAAGGATGAAGTGTCTTAATTTCATGGCTGCAGTCACCATCCACAGTGATTTTGGAGCCCAAGAAAATAAAATTTGTCACTGCTTCCACTTTTTCCCCTTCTATTTACCATGAAGTGATGGGACTGGATGCCATGATCTTAAATTTTTTGAACATCGAATTTAAAGTTAGCTTTTTCACTGGAGGACGGAGGGATAGATGGATGGATTGAGACAAGGAGGAAGGATGAAATGAAGGAAGGTCTTGGCATTGGGTTGAGAAAGGGTCTATTCATCCATTTATTAATCTAACAGTGATCTACTGAGTACCTACTGCCAGCACGTGCTGGGCACTGTGGGTGTTACAGAATGCATGGGACTTGAAATCTAACTCAAGGAAGCATCTCTTAGTGTAGGGGTAAGGCAAATATGCAAATAATAACAACAAAGGGAGTGTGTCAGTACAATAACCTTTGGGTTCAATTTTCACAACAGTCCTAATATCAAATGATAACAGTAAATACTACGTTTGATTCTAAATCTTTCAAGGTTTTATCTAAATAAAGTAAAAATGCAGGAAAAAAATCATTTTTCAGACTATATAGGCAATTTTGTCGTGCTGTGATTCATGGGGTCGCAAAGAGTCGGACACGACTGAGCGACTGAATGGAACGGAACGGAATAAGGATAAAACGCATAGAGTAGGCCAGTTCAAATAAAATATATGCAGAGAGAAAAAAAACAGATCCTTGCTTGACTGAGCCAAGAAGGGGAGACCTTCTAGATACCTTCTAAACCTTCTAGATACACCCTTAACCTTCTAAAATTCTAGACGTGTACTCATTCAATCAACAAATTTTTATTGAGTACTGACTGTGTAGCAGCTGTCTTCTAGGCTCCTGGACTGTAACTGTATAGAGCTCACAGTCTGGTGGGAGTGGGGGTCAGGGGATACAACAGCAGTGGGTGGGCAGAGACAGTAAATGCAATAGCCAAGTAAGTTCCATAAGGAGGGGCTTCCCTGGTGGCTCACAGGTAAAGAATCCACCTGCAAATTCAGGAGACACAGGTTCGATCTCTGGTCCTATAAGATCCCGTATGTCTCAGAGCAACTAAAAGAAATCAAAAGTTTGAGGTTTCAGGGTGGAGAGAGTGGAAAGAATCTCACTGGTCCCACACTCACAAGCCCACTGGCAAGTCCCACACCCTCTCTGAGCCCCTGTTCCTATCTGTAAAACACACCCACTTTACCACCTTGCCTGTCACATCCAGTGAGTTAATGATGGTCAAAGGGCGTCATACCCACACTCCAAAGCTGCCCCAGCAGCTGCCCCCAGTCCTTTCCTTCTGCCCAGGCTGCATCCCCACCTCAGCTCCCCATCAGTACCTGCAGGGACCGTCCTGAAGGCCAGAGGCTGGCTCCAGTGGCTCCACACCTCATGGCTGCCGAGCTGGGGCTTGGCCCGCACCTGAAGCTCATATTCCGTGCCTGGAGCAAGATTCTCCAGGGAGATCCATCGCTGGTTCAGCCTGAGGGTCAGTACCGGGGCATCCTGCAGCAGAGACAGGGCTGTCAGACCAGAGGGGTCTGCACTATCCCCTCACTTCCTGTGGCGGGGCTGGTTGAGCATATGAGCAGAGCAGTGCCTCCCTTTATCCCTTCCAGCCATCCATCCTGCACTGTCCCACCTCCTACAGAAAGGCTCCCCAACCAGCCACTTGCAGGGGTCCCAAGAATCAGGGTCTTCCTGAGCCCCTCCCCCCCTCTCAACTCCACTATCCAAAGCCATCTGTCAATCAGCTGGTTCCACATCCAGAACCTATTCTGGACCCTTCCCTCTTCCCTCCACTCCTTCCTCCTGCAGGTCTGAGCTCCCACGACCTCTGAGCCGCGTCCAAGGTCTCCCTCCTTCCCTGCGCCCCGCGCCCCTGTGCTCTGCTGCAGTCTCTTCTCCGCTCAGCCATAAAGAGGGGCTTCCCATAGACCTCTCCCTGCTCAGCGTCACGCTTTTTGCTTTTCTCTTCAGTACGCCAGACACACAGACCATGTCTTGCCTTTGCAATGATTCTTTCCTCTGCCTGGAAGGCCCTCCCCAGATCCTCAAATAATCAGCTCCTACTTGAGCCCCAGATCTCAGAAAGGCCTGGTGACTTGAGTCTGAAGGAGCCTGGCCCAGGCCTTCTCAACTGTGTTATCACAATGAAATTTCATGAGAGTATGTAAAAACATCGCAGAGTCTGCTCCTATCCCCCATGTGAGTTTCCTCAGAGGCAGCTTGTCCGGCTCTCCCTCCGTTCTCTCCCCAGCATCCAGCACATAGTAGGCATTCAGGGAATGTTTGTTGAGTGAGTGAGCAAATAAAGGAATGGGGAAGTGAATGAGTGGTGGTTCTGCAGTAAATAATTTGTTGCATGCAGGAAACCTGGGTTGAATCCCTGGGTCAGGAAGATCGCTGGAGAAGGAAATGGCAACCCACTCCAGTATTCCTACCTTGAGAATCCCGTGGACTGAGGAGCCTAGCAGGCTACAGTCCCTGGGGTCACAAAGCATCGGACACGTCTGAGTGACTAACACACGGTGAATGAGTAAGCGATCAACCCCCACGGACGTGGACCACACTGGATTTGAAGAGGGAAGGGTGACTGCCCAAGCCCTGTGAAATCTTCAGAAGGGGAGTCACCTGCCTCTTGGCTTTCTAAATCTTGCATTGAATATGAAACCAGCTGGACCCTTGGGGTGTCAGGGGACATCAGAGGGAGGGTGATGGGGGGGGCGGTTCCAAGGAGCAGCAGGGGTTGATCAGGGGCTTCTGTGGCTTTGCTGGGATGAAGGATGGATAGGGTGACCAGGACAGGGAGGAGTCAGGGCAGGTGGGATGGAGCCAGGTACTCACCTCCCAGCTGTGGCCCGCAGACCTAGTCCGGGCCTCGAACTCCACGTCATTTTGGATGTAGTGGGATACCTGGGAGACGGTCCAGGTTATGTTGCACCTATGGGTCTCTATGTGGACGACTTGGAGGGAGTGGGGTGGAACCAGACGAACTGGAGACAAAGGCAGAGAGAACAAGCTCAGGGGATGCCACCTGCTGATGCTGAGACGAGGAAGCCGAGCCGAGCTCCCACCTCCGCCTTTGCACCTGCTGTTCCTCCCTCCTGGTGTTCTCTCCTCCCAGGGATCGGCAGCTCGCTGCTCAAATATCACCCACTCAGAGAAGCTTACCCCGGCCACCCGCCACTCTCTCCCCCTCGCTTGTTTCATTTTTCTACCTAGTACTTATCATCATCTGATATATTAAATATCTACTTCTGATTCTTTATTCGTTTTCTGTCTGCCCTACCAAACTGAGCTCTCTGAGGGCAAGGACTTGATCTCTGGAGTATCCTTGGTGCCTGGAACATTACCCAGCACATGGTGGGCACTTGATTAGATATCTGTGGAACGGATGAATCCAGGCAGACTTTCTCTACACTCAGATTTGATCAAAGAGATTTACCTGGATCATCTCATTAATTTAATTTAATTCTACTTCACCACTCTTATATGATTATAAGACTGTATGATTCTGAAGTTCAATTGATCTTATTTTTATACTTCTGAGACTCTGTAGAACGCCACAAATAATAATTAGCAAATGTTTATTGAGCAAGTGCTAAACAATTTCTGTATCTTGGCTTGTAGACTCCTGCAGCAACCATGCTTTTGGTGTTGTTTAGTTGCTAAGTTTTGTCTGACTCTTTTCGACCCCGCCAGGCTCCTCTGTCAGTGGAATGTCCCAGGCAAGAATACTGGAATGGACTGCCATTTCCTTCTTTGGGGATTTTCCTGACCCAGGAGTCGAATAGGCATTGCAGGTGGATTCTTAATCGCTGCACCACCACAGAAGCCCTACAGCAACCACAGGCAGCAGGTAACTGGTTATCCACACTTTACAGATGAGGAAACTGAGGTTCAGACATGTTAAATGACCTGCCAGTCAGATTACCCTCATTTAATGCAGGATTGCATTTAGAACCCTAGATCACACTCTATGCTCCCATCTCTTCCCTAGAGATGACCTCCAAGGTTGGAGAGGGAGGGGGATAGGCTGGAGGTGGGGGAGGGCACTTAGTCATTCACCAACCTTCCCCCAGCACCACCCAGATCAGCCCTGATGCTGAGTGTTCAGAACAGATATGTAAGGATGGCAGAAGCTCTGCCCTCAGGGAAACTCACAGCCCAATGAGGGAGACAGATCCATTATCAGGCAGCAAAGACCCAGGACATAAACACCCTGAAATAGAAGGTACCAAGGGCTCCAGGAGTCTGGGAAGGCCTCCTGGAGGAGGTGACTCTTCACTGAACTTGATGGGTGAGTAACAATTTTTGGGGTGACAAGAGCCTTCCAAGCAGGCTGAGGCTGCTTAGTGTGCAAGTGTTTAGAGGCATGGAAGATCAAGTTGAGCCTGGAGAGCTGGTCCTTGGTATGGCAGGAATATAAGCCACAAGAGGAGGCATGCTGGAGAAAGAAGCCAGGCCAAGAGGCCTTGAACACCAGGGCAAGCATCCGGGACTTCATCCCAAGTTCAGGGGGCAGTGAGTTGGAAGCTGATAGGGGTGTGGAAGCTGATGAGAGACTAGTGCTGGGTGATCCCAGAGGGGAAGACAGGGAGGGAAGTGCCCACCCTGCCCACCCCCCGCCAGCTCCACCCTCACTCACTGTAATCAAAGGGCTTGATATCCTGGGTCATCATCCTTCTCCACTTCCCACCTTCAGAGCACATCACCGTCAACTTCATGACATCCACTACGGTCAGTTTCTGAGCCTGCAAGGGAGGGAGGCTGGGATGTAACTGCCAGTAGCTGATGTGGGGATGGAGAGACTGCTGGGATGTGGATGGCAGGGGAAACCACGGCTGTAATAAGCTGCACCCCCTCCCTGAGATTCTTCACCTAAGACACGGCTCAGCAAACTTTATGAAAAGGGTCAGATAGTTAATATTTTTGATGCTGCAGGTCATATGATCTCTGTCACACCTATTCAATGTTGCCATTGTTGCTGTCCTGCACAAGCAGCCATAAAAAACAAGAGAGCGAACGGGTGTGGTGTTGTGCCAATAAAACTTAATTTATAAAAGCAGACAGTAGACAGGAGCAGAGCTGAGCAGTTGACACCTCATGAACCTCGGATCCCTGCACCCCTGGGTCAGTCATCTGTTCTCCCTGGATGCTGCCTCCTTCCTCCTGCCTCCCCACCCCAGCAAGCTCACTCTGCTGCAGCCCCTGACCAGTGGGTGTGCTGGCGCCTCCACCAGAAACATGCTCCTCTGCACCCACCGCCCCCCTGGCCGCCCCTCTCAGCTCTGGCTACTCACTTCTGGAGAATGTCCTAGGACCAGGTTGCATGCCCAGGATCCCGGCTTCACTGGTTGCAGCTCACAGGTGTGGTTCCACTGTTTTGTAGGAAAAACCACCTCTCTTTGAGGGAAAAGAGGGACCCCCTCAGAGCTGGCCTCAGGAGGGTCCCCATGCAGCATTACTGATCTGATCCCAGGCGTTATGCCAACACCACCTGCCCCGCTTCCCTTTGTGAGCATCTCTCCCTCCCAGTCAAGCCACAAGGCAGTGAAAGTGATCCAGAAACAAATCTGTTTAGGGCACATGGCCCTTCCCACCTAAAGCCCTCCAAATTCTCCCCATAGGGCTGAGGGGGCAGACGATCCTTGACAGGCCCTCAAGAGCCCCTTAGCATCACCACCCACCTGGGAGCCAAGGTCAAAGCCGTCCTGCTGGCTGCTACCAGCAGGAGGTTTGGATCAGTGACCCTTCACCGGTTCCTTCCCAGCCGGTAGTTTCCCGCAGCCTCTCCCTGTCCCCTGTCCCCTGTCCCCACAGCTGTCCTAGGCATCTCACAAAATCCCAGGTTACTCAAAAACTTTGGGGAACCCCATTCGGTCCTCCTTGCCTCTAACATTGAGTCCATCCTCGGCGTATCAGGCGAGCAGCCCAGTGTCCCCAAACTTCCTAGTGTGGCTCATACCCAGGCCTGCTACTGCAGCCCAGATTGCACATCCCACTGCCACTCCGACTCCAGGAGTCTAAATATCTGACACCCCAGTTCTTCCAGACTCCTGTGACACCAACGGCCTGTGGGTCTTATTAGTCCAAAATTCTCAAAGTGCAGAGTTCTTGGAGTCTGAGAGCTGTTAGTAGGATTTCAAGAGTCTAAAAGTCAGGATGACAAGATCTCAGCACCCTGCAATTCTGTATATTTGCCCGTCAACCCCACACGTACCTCTGGAGCTGCCGGCTGTGCAAGTAGCAGGTGGTGGCCTGCAGGCCCTCATCATGGCTCCAGACGCAGGAGACGTTGGCTCTCGAGTTATAGAAGCATGTGATGTTGGAAGTGTATGCCGTGAAGATGCGGCGTGTGGGGCTGTCTGTAGGGTACCCACGGCCTTCAAGGGTTCGCCCACCACGCCTGTCCCTACCAGGTGAGGAGATGCTCAGTCCTGGTGAGCAGAGGAAGGGTTAGTGGGTCCGCTTCAGAGAGGACAAAACTGAGTCCCACAGCCTGCAAGGACCCCCAGACTGGTCGAGGCAGGGCAGGGACAAGAAGACATTGTCTTCCTGGGATTCGGAGAGGCCCTTGGGTACCGTGTAGCCAGGATGGTCGAGGGAGAAGGTAGATACCAGGTCCCTGGTCCCATTGGCCCCCTCCCCCATCTCCTGCCCCTGCTGATGGGGCTTCTGCCAAGAATCAGGGGTCTCAGAACAAGTTCTAGAAGGGCCTCGGCCTCCCTCCTGAGGGAAAGCCCAGCTCTCCAGATGCCAGGGTCCTCACCGTTCACTGATGTAGGTGCCTGAGGGATGGCCAGGGACAAGAGAAGGAGGAGGAGGGACAGACGGCAGGACAGGGCCGGAGCCGCCATCACATCCACGGGTGGGGGCTGGGGAAGGGAGCCCTGGAGGAAGAAGGGGAGAGAGCAGGACTGAGCACCCAGCCACCTCGTCCCCACCCAAGAGACAGGCTGGGCTCTGTCCTCCCGAGGTGTACCCATTGGCTCCCCACCATGCCAGCCTCAGGGCCTTTGCACCTGCTGGTTCTGAAATCATTTTCCTCAATTGGGACTCGAACCCAGTCAAAATCCATGGTACCTGTGTTTAGGGCCTAATGAAGCTCAGGTTCTTGATGTCTCCAGAATGAGTGTAGGCCACCTCAGAAGGTGAGTGCAGACAGGAAGTGTGGAGTGGTTAGTTTTTATGGACTGGGTAATTTCATATGTAAATGAGTGGGAGGATTATTCCAACCATTTTGGGGAAGGACTGGAGGTTTCCAGGAACTGGGCCACAGCCACTCCTCCGTCTTTTGCCTCTGGGTGTGTCATTTAGCTTGCTGACTGAGGATCAAGGTCTAATCAAGTCCATTTATCTGCCATCTTGGACCCATTTGATTCTAATCAGTTTATGTTGTGTCCTTGGGCTATATCAAAGTTTTGCCCTGCCCCTTTCCCTCCTATTACAGTCCCTCTGCCTCACCCATGCTCTTTCCTTTCCTTTGGAGAGTCAGGGTCCCATGTTGTCATTGCTGAAAGGACTCTCTGCCGTTATTGAAAAGTTGGGGAAAATAAGGCCCAGAAGGAGGGAAGACCTGCTTATATCCACATAGAGAGGCCAGGATAGAGATGGAATTAGAGCTCACAGACTCAGGTTAGATCCCTGGGTCAGAAGATCTCCTGGTGAAGGAAATGGCAACCCAAATCAGTATTTTTGCCTGGAAAATTCCATGGACAGGGGAGCCTGGCGGGTTGCAGTCCATTGGGTTGCAAATAGTTGGCCACGACTGAGAGACTGAACACATCCTCTCTACCTGGCTGCTTGCTCACCCACACCAAAACCATGTGTCAAGATGTTTTGAAACCAGTAACCTCAGGTTAGGACTTGAACCCACGTGGCCAGGACTGGAACCCAGCCAAAACCCAGGCTGGGACTCGAACCCACAATCTTTTAATTAGAATCACTCACCTCATGTCTGGACTTACTGAGGCTCAGGTTCTTCGTGTCTCATCACAGAAAGAATTCAGTGAGAGACAAAGTGATAGGTATGAAACGGATTTATTCAGACTCAGAGAGAAGCACACTCCACGGGCCACTGTAGTGGCCCGTGAAGTGTGGCCTGGTTAGTTTTTATAGACTGGGTAATTCCATATGCTAATGAGTGGGAGGATTATTCCAACTATTTTGGGGAAAGGGCGGAGATTTCCAGGAATTGGGCCACCACCTTGCTCTTTTGACAGTGCCTTGGAACTGTCAGGGGTCTCTTGTTATGTCATTTAGCTTTGTTGATTGAGGATCAAGGTCTAATTAAAGTCCACTTGTCTGCCATCTTGGACCCATTTGAGTCTAAATCAAATGTGCTTAAGTTGTGTCCTTGGGCTATGTCGTTCTTTCAAAAGTTGTGCCCTACCCTTTCCCTCCTGTTACAGTTCCTCTATGCCAGGCTCAATTTCAAACCTTTAACCACGGCCATCAGGATATCTACCGGAGATACACCCATTATTCCCATTTTCAGAAGAGAAATTGAGGTTCAGAGAGGTGAAGCAAATTATCCAAGATCACACAGCTGATAAGAGGCAGCTGTGAAATCTGAGCCAAGGCACACTGCCTCAGTTCAGTTCAGTTCAGTTGCTCAGTCATGTCCGACTCTTTGCGACCCCATGAAGCACAGCATGCCAGGCCTCCCTGTCCATCACCAACTCCCGGAGTTCACACAAACTCATGTCCATCGAGTCGGTGATGCCATCCAGCCATCTCATTCTTTGTCGGTCCCCTTCTCCTCCTGCCCCTAATCCCTCCCAGCATCAGAGTCTTTTCCAGTGAGTCAACTCTTCGCATGGGGTGGCCAAAGTATTGGAGTTTCAGTTTTAGCATCAGTCCTTCCAATCAATGAACACCCAGGACTGATCTCATTTAGAATGGACTGCCCAGTAAACTGTGCTGATCATCTTATAACAAAACCTCATAGCAATTCTTGAGTAAGGGGTGAGGTGGGCAAATGGGGACTAAGCCCTCACGCTGTGCTAGGGTTTTGCTTGCACCAGCTCATCTAATCTGCCAGTAGCAGGGGCTGGGAGCATGTATTGTCTCAGTACTCAGGTGAGGAGACCAAGGCTCTAAGCCATGAACCCACTCAATGTCACATTGCAGAAGAAACAGAGCTGGGATTCCACCCCAGGGCGGCACCAAGAGGCCCAGTGCCTCCCATCATTCTGTCCCACCCAGACCCTGTCCCAGAAGTAAGACCCACAGCTTCCCCTCCTGAGCCACACTGGCCCACCAGAGGGCATCTGGCCTGAGTGTGGAGCAGGACCCAGAAAGTTACCTAGTTGCTCCTCCTTTCCCAGCCCAATGTCTCCCTAGAGCAATGCTTCCTGACCAGGCTGGTTGCCTTTCTGGATCCTCCAATTCCCTATAGCACAGAGCATAGCCTCAGTACTTTGTACACAAGGGTGCTCTATAATTGCTTTAAGGGCACCCTGGTTGGAGAAGACTCTTGGGAGTCCTTTGGACTGCAAAGAGATCCAACCAGTCAATCCTAAAGGAAATCAACCCTGAATATTCATTGGAAGGACTGATGCTGAAGCTGAAGCTCCAGTACTTTGGCCACTTGATGTGAAGAGCTGACTCTTTAGAAAAAACCCTGATGCTGGGAAAGAATGAAGGCAGAAGGAGAAGGGGATGACAGAGGATGAGATGGTTGGATGACATTACCAACTCAATGGACATGAGTTTGAGCAAACTCTGGGAGCTGGTGATGGACAGGGAAGCCTGGCATGCTGTAGTCCATGGGATTGCAAAGAGTTGAACCTGACTTAGCAACTGAACAACACTGAACAAGGCTGCAGTAAAACTAAGCCTGCATGAGGCAACTAGAGAGTCCATGTGTCACAAGGAAAGATCTGGCATGACACAAGGAAGATCCCTCCCGCCTCAACTAAGATCCGTATTCTGCAAATAATAAATAAATAAATACAAAAAAAAAAAAAAAAAAGAACACGAATTCTGAGCCCAGAAGTTGCCACTAGAGGGCGATGTGTGCCTCTTCCCCGCCTCCACACTGGGGCAGGAAGGTGATGAAAGCAAGGAGAGCGGCCCAAAGTGGACAGCGGCCTCGCCCTCCTTGGGGCTCCAGGTGCCCCCAGGACAAGATGGGGAAGCAAGCAGGGCCCGCCAATTCCAGGCAGGAAGCATGAGAGGAACCCAAGGAAAGAGAAAGCCAAGAGAATGACCCACAAGGCATCTTGGAGACTCTCAGATCTATCTTCTCCCTGCAGAGATGAAGAGCCTGGGCCCAGACAGGGGCAGATGTCAGCCTGAGGTCACACAGCAGGGTGGAGGTTTAAACCCTGCCCTCCAGCCTCCCAGAACCCTTCCTCCCACTCAGCCCCCAGACAGAGAGAAGGAAGCTTAACTCAAAGGATCCCTCACCTTCCTCTAGTTGGTACAGATCAGAAATGGGTTCCTGAGACAGCCCCAGGCCCCAGCCCTCTGCTCCTCCTGTATCTCTTTCCCAAACACCTCCGTCTCCAGCCCTAACTACCCAAGGACTCACAGTCCTGAAGCTCTCGCTCTGACCCACCTCCTCATCCCTGCATCTCCCTTGTTCTGCTCATCTGGCCATCATTCTGTCCCCCAAGTACCACTGCCAAGCCTTTGGCCTCAGCCACTGTCCTCTTAGAATGAAAATCAATCCTTGCTTGAACTACCCGCCACCCAAAAAAGGCTTCCTGCTGCACTTATAATACAACCTCACCTGCTCACCCTGCAAGTCTCAGACCTGCCACCCCTGCCCCTGCCTCCCTATCAGTCCCTGGAGGGCTCTAAGCTCAAGCCTGCCGGACCCTCACCATGCTCCCTCTGAGCTCCTACTACAGTCTTCCCAGACCAGTCTCACCCCATCTAAAGCCGACATGTGCCTGTTAAGTCCTGGCACCCACCTGTCTCCCCAGAGCACTCGCGCTCATTTGTAATTGGTTGGACATTGGGGAAGGATTTGCTTGGGATCTGTCCTCCTGGCTGGACTGTGGCTCCTCAAGATCACAGGTCAAGTTCATGGAGTCCCACGGCTTCTCTGGTAAGTGGAGCCATGTGTGGCTCAAGGTAGGTGCTCAAATTGTAGTTGTTGAAAGAATGGATGGATGGAGAGAAGGATGGAGGATGGAAAGAAGGAAGGTCTTGGTACTGGACTGAGACAGTGTCTATTCATGCTTTCATCAATCTGATAGGGATTTACAGAATACCTACTGCCAGCACCCTGCTGGGCACTGTGGGAGTTACAGGAAGTCTGGGATTTGAAGTCTGTCTAAATCAAGGAAGCATCTTTTAGTATGGGAGTAGGAAAAGTGAAAGTGTTATTCTCTCAGTTGTGTCTGATTCTTTTGCAACCCCATGGGCTGTATCCCACCAGGTTCCTCTGTCCATGGAATTCTCCAGGCAGGAGTACTGTAGTGGATAGCCATTCACTTCTCCAGGGGATTTTCCTGACCCAGGAATTGAACCCAGATCAGGCAGATTCTTTACCATCTGAGCCACCAGGGAAGCCCATGGGAGTAGGGCAAATATGTAAATAACTACTAAAGGAGTATGTCAGTACCATGTCCTTTGGATTGAATTTTCAGGACATGTATCAAATGATAAGATTAAATATATACGATTTGATTTTAAACCTTTCAAGTTTTTATCGAAATAAAGTAATAAGACAGAATAAGTCATTTTTCAGACACATTTTGTCTTTAGAAAATGTGGTCAGAATGAGTCTAAAAGACATAGAGTAGGTCAGTTCAAATAAAACACATGCAGAGGGAAAAAAGAAAGCAGATTCTTGCTTGATTGGGTCAAGCAGGGAATACCTCCCCACCTATGCCCTGAACCTCCCCAAATCTAAGACTTTATTCAGGCAACTAGCTCTTGAACAACCATTGGCAGAAAGACATGGGAACCCACCAAGAAAAAAAGATGCTCCACATCCAAGGACAAAGGAGAAGCCACAACAAAATGTTAGGAGGAGCACAATTATAAGAAAATCAAATCCTATTACCCACTGGGTGGGCAACTCACAAACCAGAGAACAACAATACCAAAGCAGTTCTCATAGTGTTGTGAAGGTTCTAGACCCCACATCAGCTGCCCAGCCTGAGGATCCAGCCAAAGGATTGGGACTCCCCAGGGAATCTGATTTTGAAGGCCAGTGGGATTTGATTACAGAGTTTCCATAGAACTGGTGGAAACAGAGACTCTTCGAGGGCACAAACAAAATCCTGTGCACACCAGGACCCAGGGGAAAGGAGCAGTGACCCCAGAGAAGAGTGAGCCAGACCTACTTGTGAGTGTCTGAGGGTCTTCTGCAGAGGCATGGGTCAGCAGTGGCCTGCCACAGGGATGGGGACACTGGCAGCAGAAGTCCTAGGAGACCATCTTTGCATAAATCCTGCTGAAGTTTATCAACAGCCCTACTATAGAAGTCTACAGACCCAGGACTGAATTGCCTCAGGCTGAACAACTAACTGGGAGGAAGCCCAGCCCCACCCATCAGCAGACAATTGGATTAAAGTTTACTGAGCCGGACCCTGCCTAATACCAGAGCAAGACCCAGTTTTCCCCCACAGCCAGTCCCTCTCATCAGGAAGCTTGCACAAGCTTCTTATCCTCATCCACCAGAGGGCAGACAGAAGAAATAAGAATTACAGTCTCAACAGCCTCCTGAACTAACACCACAATCACAGAAAGCTATTCAAAATGAAAAGAAATAAATTATGTCCCACATGAAGGAACACGATAAATCCTCAGAAAAACAACTAAAGCAAGTGGAGATAGGCAACCTCCCAGAAAAAGAACCTAGAATAATGATAGAGAAGATGATTCAGGATCTTTGAAAAACAATGGAGGCAAAGATTGAAAAGATGCAAGAAATGTTTACCAAGGACCTAGAAGTACTAAAGAACAAACAAACAGAGATGAACAATACACTAGAAGGAATAAATAGCAGAATAACTGAGGCAGAAAAGTGGATCAGTGACCTGGAAGACAGAAAGGTGGAAATCAATACAGCAAAACAGAATATAGAAAAAAGAATGAAAAGAAATGAAGACGCCCTAACAGACCTCCAGGACAACATTAAACACACCAATCACATTATAGGGGTCCAAGAAGGAGAAGAGAGAGAGAGAAAGGACCCGAGAAAATATCCAAAGAGATAATAGCTGAAAACTTCCCCAGCGTGGTAAAGGAAATAGTCAACCATGTCCAGGAAGCACAGAGAGTCCCAAGTAGGATAAAGCCAAGGAGGAACACGAGACACATGGTAATGAAACTGACAAAAATTAAAGACAAAGAAAAATTATTAAAAGCAACAAGGGAAAAAAGACACATAACATACAAATCAGCTGATTTCTCCACAGGAACTCTACAAACCAGAAGGGAATTGCATGATATATTCCAAGCGATGAAAGGGGAGAACCTACAACCAGGACTACTTCACCCTACAAAACTCTCATTCAAGTTTGATGGAGAAATCGAGAGCTTTTCAGACAAGCAAAAGTTAGGATAACTCAGCACCGTTGAACCAGTCTTACAACAAATGCTAAAGGAACTTCTCTAGGCAGGAAACACAGGAGAAGGAAAAGATCTATAAAAACTAAGCCAAAAGCAATTAACAAAATGGTAATAGGATCACATATATCAATAATTACCTTAAATGTAAATGGATTAAATTCACCAACCAAAAGAGGTAGACTGGCTGGGTGGATACAAAAACAACACCCATATATATATATATATATATATATATATATATATATATATATTGTCTACAAGAGACCCACTTCATACCTACAGACACTTACAGACTGAAAATAAGGGTATAGCAAAAGGTATTTCGTGCAAATGGAAATAATAAGAAAGCTGGAGTAGCAATACTCGTATCAGACAAAATAGACCTTAAAATAAAGACTGTTAAAAGAGACAAAGAAAGACACTATGTAATGATCAAGGGCTCAATCCAAAAAGAAAATATAACAATTATAAATATATATGCACCCAACATAGAAGCACTTCAATATGTAAGGCAAATACTAACAAAGATAAAGGGGAAAATTGACAGCAACACAATAACAGTGGGGGACTTTAATACCCCACTTTCTTCAATGGACAGATCATCCAGGCAGAAAATCACTAAGGAAACACAGACCTTAAATGATACTTTAGACAAGTTAAACTTAATTGATATTTATAGAGTATTCCATCCAAAAGCAGCTGACTACACATTTTTCTCAAGTGTACACGACATTCCCAAGGATTGACCACATGCTGGGCCACAAGGCGACCCTTGCTAAATTTAAGAAAATCAAAATCATATCGAGTATCTTTTCTGATCACAATACTATGAGATTAGAAATAAACTACAAGAAAAAAAAAACTCTAAGAAACACAAACATGTGGCAGCTAAACAATATGTTACTAAACAACCATTGGATCACTGAGGAAATCAAAGAGGAAATTAAAAATACCTGGAGACAAATGAAAATGAAAGCACAATGGTCCAAAACTTATGGGATGCAGCAAAAGCAGTTCTAATAGGGGAAGTTTATAGAATACAATCTTACCTTAAAACACAGAAAAATCTCAAATAAACAACCTAACTTTACACCTAAAACAACTAGAGAAAGAAGAACAGAAAAACCTAGAGCTTGTAGAAGGATGGAAATCATAAAGATGAGAGCAGAAATAAATGAAATAGAGACAAAGAAAACAACAGCACACATCAATTAAACTAAAAGCTGGTTCTTTGAAAGGATAAACAAGATTGATAAACTTTAGCCAGACTTAAGAAAAATTGGGAGAGGACTCGAATCAGTAAAATTAGAAGTAAAAAGGAAAAGTTACAACTGACTCCACAGAAATACCAAGGATCGTAAATGATTACTGTGAACAATTGTATGCCAATATAATGGGCAATCTGGAAGAAATGGACAAATTCTTAGAAAGGTACAGTCTACCTAGACTGAACCAGGAAGAAGTAGAAAATATGAACAGACCAATCACAAGCATTCAAATTAAATTAAAACCACTGTGATTGGAGATGAGCTACCCCGCGCCCAGGGTTAGGGCGGTGGCCGAGAGGAGCTGTACCACGTTCAGGAGGCGGTGGCTGCTTGGGCACCGGAGGGCCGAGAGGAGCTGATCCACATTCAAAGCAGGAGGGGCGGCCTTGAGGAGATACCCCTCGTCCAAGGTAAGGTACAGCCGCTGCGCCTTGCTGGAGCAGCTGGGAAGAGATACTCCACGACCAAGTGGAATATAAGAATCCAGTGTTCTGGGGAGGAAGGAACAAGATGGCGGAGGGATAAGACGGCAAGACCACTTTCTCCCCCACAAATTCATCAAAAGAACATTTGAATGCGGAGTAAAGTCCACAAAACAACTTCTGAATACTGGCAGAGGACATCAGGCTCCCAGAAAAGCAGCCCATTGTCTTCTAAAGGAGAGAGAAGAAATCCAGCTCCACCCACCAGAACACCGACACATGCTTCCCTAACCAGAGAACCCGGACAAGTCACCCGTCCAACCCCACACACAGCGAAGAAACTACATAATAAAGAGAACTCCACAAACTGCAAGAAGAGGGAAAGACCACCCCAAGCAAAGCAATATAAGCAAGATGAAGAGGCAGAGAAATACCCAGCAAGTAAAGGAACAAGATAATTGCCCACCAACACAAACAAAAGAAGAAGATATAGGGAATTTACCTGATAAAGAATTTCAAATTTTGATGGTGAAAATGATTCAAAATCTTGAAAGCAAAATGGAGTTACAGATAAATAACCTGGAGAAAAGGATTGAGAAGATGGAAGAAAGATTTAATAAGGACTTAGAAGAAATAAAAAAGATTCAATATACAATGAATAATGCAATAGATGAGATCAGAAACACTCTGGAGGGAACAAACAGTAGAATAACAGACGCAGAAGACAGGATAAGCGAACTAGAAGACAGAATTGTAGAAATAAATGAAACAGAGAGGAAAAAAGAAAAACGAATTAAAAGAAATGAGGACAATATTAGAGACCTCTGGGACAATGTTCAACGCTCCAACATTCGAATCATAGGAGTCCCAGAAGAAGAAGACAAAAAGAAAGACCATGAGAGAATACTTGAGGAGATAATAGTTGAAAACTTCCCTAAAATGGGGAAAGAAATAATCACCCAAGTCCAAGAAACCCAGAGAGTCCCCAACAGGATAAACCCAAGGCGAAATACTCCAAGACACATATTAATCAAATTAACAAAGATCAAACACAAAGAACAAATATTAAAAGCAGCAAGGGAAAAGCAGCAAATAACACATAAGGGGATTCCCATAAGGATAACAGCTGATCTTTCAACAGAAACTCTTCAGGCCAGAAGGGAGTGGCAAGACATACTTAAAGTGATGAAAGAAAATACCCTACAGCCCAGATTACTATACCCAGCAAGGATCTCATTCAAATATGAAGGAGAAATCAAAAGCTTTACAGACAAGCAAAAGCTGAGGGAATTCAGCATCACCAAACCAGCTCTCCAACAAATGCTAAAGGATCTTCTATAGACAGGAAACACAGAAAGAGTGTATAAACTTGAACCCAAAACAATAAAGAAAATGGCTACGGGATCGTACTTATCAATAATTACCTTAAACGTAAATGGGTTGAAATTTTCAAAAAGTCTAGGAAATAATTCTCATAGCCATCAATAGTTCAGTGTTGAGTTCATGAATAGTTTTTAAAGTTTGGGACAAACTGTAGTATTTGCTATTTGAAGTACTATTTGTAATTGGCATATTACTATGTAACATTGGTCTTCATTTCCAACTTAAAACGCCTAAAAATGCCTAACAGGTTTTTAGATTTGTGAATTTTAGTTGAAATGTATTTTACGACGTTACTAAACCTGCAGAAATATTGAAATATTTCAGAAAACTTATTCACTGTACATTTAATTTTTTTTTATTTATAAAAGTTATGAACTGTAGTAAGTTTTACTTGTTGGGTCAAATGCTTGTTGCTTCAAATGCTTGTTGCATTTGAAGTGCTAGTTACAAGAAAATCAAATACCTTCAATGTATAAATGCTATTAAGTTTTTAAAGGACTCTGGAGTATAAGTAAGTTTGTTTAAAGAAATTTAGTCTGTTCAACTTGAAAAAAAATAAATAAAATTGGATTATTTGATTTAAAAAAAAAAAGAAAGTAAAGTTCACTCATGTTATGGTTACATTGATGACAGCCAGATATCTTCACTGTATCATTTTTTTTTTTTGCAATTAGGATTAATAGGAGGAAAAATTCAGTCAGCAACACAAAAAGTAATTGAGCATCTGAAAATTTTATGTGAATATATAAAAATAAATCTCTCAAATGCTGTCATTATCACTCTTGAATAAATAAGGTGGAAAATAAATTTCATTTGAGCAAAAAAATAAAAATAAATAAATAAATAAATAAATAAAACAGTGTGTGGCACATAAAAAAAAAAAAAACACTGTGATTAAAAACTTGCCAACAAACAAAAGTCCAGGACCTGACAGCTTCACAGGCAAATTTTATTAAACATTTAGAGAAGAGTTAACACCTATCTTTCTGAAACTGTTCCAAAAATTCACAGAGGAAGGAAAACTTCCCAGCTCATTTTATGAGGCCACCATCACCCTGATACCAAAACCAGACAAAGATTCCACACACACACATAAAAATCACAGGCCACATCACGGATGAACATAGGTGCAAAAGTCCTCAAGAAAATACCAGCAATCCATAGCTAACAATACAGTAAAAAGATCATACACCATGATCAAGTGGGATTCATCCCAGGGATGTGAGAATCTTTCAACATCCACAAATCAGTTAACATTATCATGTTAAAAAATTGAAGAATAAAAACCGTATGGTCATCTCAACAGACGCAGAAAAGGATTTTGACAAAATTCAGAATCCATTTATGACAAAAACTCTCCAGAAAGTGGACATAGAGGGTACATACCTCAACATAATAAAGGTTATGTATGACAAGCTGACAATTAACATCGTACTCAAAGGTGAAAAGCTGAAAGCATTCCCTCTAAGATCAGGAAGAAGACAAAGATGTCCACCCTCACCACTTTTATTCAACATGGTTTTGGAAGTCCTAGCTACAACAGTCAGAGAAGAAAAATAAGCAAAGAGCATCCAAACTGGAAAAGAAGTAAAACTGTCACTGTTTGCAGATGACATGATACTAATCGTAGAAGATCCTAAAGATGCTACCAGAAAACTACCAGAACTTATCAATGAATTTAGTAAAGTTGCAGGTTACAAAATTAATACATAGAAATCTATTGCATTTCTATACACTAACAATGAAAGATCAGAAAGAGAAATTCAAGAAGCAATTCCCTTTACATTGCATCAAAAAGAATAAAATACCTCAGAATAAACATACCTATGGGTACAAAAGACCTGGAGAAATCAAACTCCCTGACTTCAGACTATCTTACCATGCTACAGTCATCAAAACAGTATGGTACTGGCACAAAAAATAGAAATATAGAACAATGGAACAGAATAGAAAACCCAGAAATAAGCCCATGCACCTACTGTCAATTAATCTATGACAAAGGAGGCAAGACTACACAATGTTGGAAAGACAGTCTCTTCAACAAATGATGCTGGGAAAACTGGACAGCCATATGTAAAAAAAAGAAATTAGATCATTCCTTAACTCCATACACAAAAATAAGCTCAACATCGATTAAAGACCTAAATGCCTCCATCTGCAGACGAATGGATAAGAAAGCTTTGGTACATATACACAATGGAGTATTACTCAGCCATTAAAAAGAATGCATTTGAACCAGTTCTAATGAGGTGGATGAAACTGGAGCCTATTATACAGAGTGAAGTAAGACAGAAAGAAACGCACCAATACAGTATACTAACACATATATATGGAATTTAGAAAGATGGAAATATAACCCTGTATACGAGACAGCAAAAGAGACACAGTTGTATCGAACAGTCTTTGGGACTTTGTGGGAGAGGGTGAGGGTGGGATGATTCGAGAGAATGACATTGAAACATGTATGTTGTCATGTGTGAAGCGAATCAGCAGTTTAGGGTCAATGCATGTTACAGGATACTCGGGGCTGGTGTGTGGGGATGACCCAGAGGGAGGATTAAGGGAGGAGGGAGGTGAGAGGGGTGTTCAGGAGGGGGAACTCATGTACACCTGGGGCGAATTCATGTCAATGTATGGCAAAACCAACCAATATAATATTGTAAAATTTAAAAAAAATTAAAAAAATAAATTAAAAAAAAAAAAGACCTAAATGCCAAACCAGACACTCTAAAACTCTAAGAGGAAAACATAAGCAGAACACTCTCTGACATAAATCACAGCAACATCTTTTTAATCCATCTCCCAGAATAAAGGAAATGAGAGCAAAAATAAACAAGTGGAACCCACTTAAACTCTAAAGCTTTTGCAAAGCAAAGGAAACAATAAACTACATGAAAAGACAACCCACAGATTGGGAGAAAATGTTTGCAAATAATGTGACTGATAAGGGATTAGTCTCCAAAATTTACAAACACCTCATGACACATAATAGCCTCAAAACAAACAATCCACTCAAAAAATGGGCAGAAGACCTGAATAGACATTTCCCTAAAAAGGACATACAGATGGCCAATAAGCATATGAAGGATGTTCAACATCACTAGTTATTAGAGACGTAAATCAAAACTACAATGAGATACCACCTCACACCAGTCAGAATGGCCATCATCAAAAAGTTCACAAACAACAAGTGCTGGAGAGGGTGTGGAGAGAAGGGACCCTTCCTGCACTGTTGGTGGGAATGTAAATTGGTACACCCACTATGAAGAACAATATGGAGGTTCCTCAAAAAACTAAAACTAGAGCTACCATATGACCTTGCAACCCCACTCCTGGGCATATATCCAGGGAAAAACATGGCCTGAAAAGATATATGCACCCCAGTGTTCACCCCAATGCATGCTTATTGCAGCACTGTTTACAACAGCCAAGACACGGAAACAACCTAAATGTCCACCAACAGAGGAGTGGATAAAGAAGATGTGGTACATGTATACAAAGGAATATTACTCAGTCATTACAAAGAATGAAATAATGCCATCTGCAGCATCATGGATGGACCCAGAGACTGTCATAGTGAGTGAAGTAAGCCAGACAGGGAAGGAGAAATATCATATGACCTCCCTCACATGTGGAGTCTAAAAGGAAATGATACAAATGAACTTACAAAACAGAAAGAGACTCACAGACTCAGAAAACAATCTCATGGTTGCCAGGGGCAAGGGATAGTTAAGGACTTTGGGAAGGTCATGTACACACTGCTATGTTTAAAATGGATAACCAACAAAAACCTATTTTATAGCACAAGGAACTCTGCTCAGTGTTACATGCCAGCCTGGATGGGAGCAGGGTTTGACAGAGAATGGATACATGGGTATGTATGGCTGAGTCCCTTCACTGTTCTTCTGAAACTATCACAACATTGTTAATCGACTGTACCCCAATAAAAAATGATTTTGGCGTTGAAAACATAAATTTTAAAAAGTTTAATCCCATCAAAAAATAATGAAAATAAAAAAATAAGACGTATTCATTCAGTCAACAAATTTTTATTGAGTACCTACTATGTAGCAAGCTCTCTTCTAGGTTTGTGGACTGTAACGGTCTGGTGGGAGACTAGGGACTGGGGGAGACAACAGCAGCCAGTGCACAGAAACAATAAATACAATAGCCAAGTAAATAGAGGGAAGGGCTTCCCTGGTGGCTCAGTGATAAAGAATCTGTCTGCCAGTGCAGGTTAGGTCCCTGATCCAGGAAGATCCCACATGTCTAGGAGCAACTAAGCCCAAGCACCACAGCTATCGAGCCTGTGCTCTAGAGCCCGTGCTCCCCAATAAGAGAAGCTACTGCAATGAGAACTCCATGCACTGCAACTAGAGAACAACCCCCACTCACCACAATTAGAGAAAAGCCCTGGGAGTAACCAAAAATAAATAAAATTATCTTTAAAATCCCATAGAGAGTTAGAAGATGATGAACACTGTGAGAAAAGAAAGCAGGACACAGGGGATCAGAAGCACAGGTTTAAATAAGGCAGCCAGAGACCTCATGAGAAGGTAATGCCAAAATCTGGAGCCAGGCAGAACTGGAGGAGGGATCAAAAAAACAAAGCAAAACTGCACAGCAACTGATAGCTGCCTGAAACATGGTCCGTGATCCCCAGACCATGCCTTTGCCCGCACCAACTGGTGAGTTCCAGATGGGATGAAACAGACTTGCTCTCAAAGAGTATTCACAGGATTTGTGAACTAGATTGTCCAGAATGGAAAGCTTCTTTTTCACTTCTTCCTAGCAAACTCCCACTCATCCTTGAACACCCAAATTTACATGGGCAGAGTTGATTGCTCTCTCTTTTCAGCTACCCACATTTATACATACAAACTTTGCACAAAGTTCTTTTATAGCCCCCAAATGCACTGTGGGCTTCCCTGGTGGCTCACTGGTAAAGAATCCACCTGCCAACGCAGAAACTCAGGTTCGATGCCTGGGCCAGAAAGATCCCACGGAGAAGGAAATAGCAACCCACTCCAGTATTCTTACCTGGAGGATTCAATGGACAGAGGAGCCTGGTAGGATACAGTCCATGGAGTCGCAAAAGAGTGGACATGACTGAGAGCTCTCTCTCTCTCACACACACACACACACAGAACTTGGAAAGGTGTTGAAGTCTCTGAGAAATAATAGCTCAAAATGTGGGTTTGAATCCGGGTTCCACCTCTGATCCAATGACCTTAAACTCCTCCAAAGATCACCTGCCGGATAGATCCAGAAGCCAAGGTCTTGCCTCAGTTAAGTAGCTCAGTCATGTCCGACTCTTTTTGACCCCATGGACTGCAGCATGCCAGGCCTCCCTGTCTATCACCAACTCCCAGAGTTTACTCAAACTCATGTCCATTGAGTTGGTGACACCATCCAACTATCTCATCCTCTGTCGTCCCCTTCTATTCCCACCTTCAATCTTTCCTAGCATCACGGTCTTTTCAGATGAGTCAGCTCTTCACATCAAAGTATTGGAGTTTCAGCTTCAACATCAGTCCTTCTTATGAATGTTCAGGGCTGATTTCCCTTACAATGGACAGGATGGATCTCCTTGCAGTCCAAGGGACTCTCAAGAGTCTTCTCCAACACCACAATTCAAAAGCGTCAGTTCTTCAGCACTCAGCTTTCTTTATAATCCAACTCTCATATCCATACATGACCACTGGAAAAACCATAGCCTTGACTAGATGGACCTTGGTTGACAAAGTAATGTCTGTGCTTTTTAATATGCTGTCTAGGTTGGTCATGACTTTCCTTCCAAGGAGTAAGCGTCTTTTAATTTCATGGCTGCAGTCACTATCTGCAGTGATTTTGGAGCCCAAAAAAATAAAGTCTGTCACTGTTTCAGTGAAACAGTGTACCAAGGCCACAGAAGAGGAGCCCATAAAGAAGGTCATACCTGGAACTGACTGAGCCCCTTTGTAACCATGGCCAAAAGCCCCCCGATCAGAACCAGCAAGCTTCCTGACCCCTTATTAGGCAAAAATGCCCACCCCAGTACCTACCCCATAGCACCCTACAATTGGGTGTGCTTGCTCTGTCATGTCCAACTCCATGAACTATAGCCTGCCAGGCTCCTCTGTCCATGGGATTCTCCAGGCAAGAATACTGCAGCGGGTTGCCATTTCCTACTCCAGGGAATCTTCCTGACCCTGAGATAGAGCCCACATCTCCTGTGTCTCCTGCATTGGCAGACAGAGTCTTTATCACTGAGCCACCTGGGAAGTCCCACCCTAGTCAATCACCTAATGCCACCCTTCTAGCAGGAATTTTCTTTGCCTTGAGGCTATAAAAATTGGCCACTATCCCACGAAAAACACAACCCACTGATCTAACAGTGTCTTATAAGTGCTCCCTGGCCTGCTGCATCTGCAGAACCTTCATTATCTCTGCTCCCAGCTCCTATTAAACTCACTCCCTTCTGAAATGCTCTGTGTCTGGAAATTCCTTTCCAACCTGTGCTCAGTCTGCCACGACAATGCCAGCCTGGTCCTTCTTGCTTCCTAGACTTTGTTCAGTTTCCAGGACGTGCTGAGCAGTTTCCCACCTCCAGGCCTTTGCCCATGGGTATTCCTCTGCCTGTAATGCTGGTACCTCCTCTCCCCATCTGGGGCTTGGTTGAACCACTTCTTCCTCAGAGAGACCATCTCTGACCACCCCCAACAGTCCAAATTAGCTTCTTCCATTATTACTTTGAGAGCACTGACCCTAATTAGAAATCCTAGTGTGCTGATCTATAAGAAATGGAATATTTTCTGCAATATCAGTAAACAATGATGTCACAGTCATCAGTTACTGCAGCCCTCCAATGTGAGCAGGTGGACTCCGAGGGAGGGAGTCAGGAGGGACTCAGGACTCAGGAGGGAGAAGAATACCTGCTGCCTATAGACTGTTGCCACTCCCTACGGTGAGCCCCAAAGAAAGAAAGCTCAGTTTGTGAAAAACACAAGATAGGGGCCCCAGATGTCTGAGGCACATACAGAAGGAATGATTTCAATGAGCCCAAACTCTTGCATCTTCCTGTACACAGAAAAGCACTAAATTCCTTAACTTGGAATTTCTGGTTTTAATTATCAATAATCTTTTGATGTTCAGACTACTTATTGCAAAACTTCTATATAACCTGCCTCCTCCCCCTTTTCCTTAGGTCAGTTCTCTCAGGGTCACACGAGATGCAATCTTCCAGGCTTCCAGTTATGTTTTATTCAGCGGGAATTTGAAAAATTCCCACCAAATAAAACATAACTCTCAACTTTGACCCACTAATGTGAAGAGCCGACTCATTTGGAAAAGACCCTGATGCTGGGAAAGATTGAAGGCAAAAGGAGAAGCAGGCAGCAGAAGATGAGACGGTTAGATAGTGTCATTGTATTGCTAATCCTGTTCAGGATGCCAGTTGTCTTACTGTTCACTGACCCACGGTCGGCAAGGCACAAGCTAAGAGGCTGGAAGGAGACTCGAGGAGCCATAGGAACTGCAGACACGTTTACTCTGTCCTGGCTGGCATAGAAGCCATAACACAGCCTCTCTCCTGGCTGACGCAGCAGCTGTATCAGCAGCCCCATTTATGTAGCAATAACATAACCATGCTGCTGCTGCTAAGTCACTTCAGTCGTGTCTGACTCTGTGCGACCCCATGGATGGCAGCCCACCAGGCTCCCCCGTCCCTGGGATTCTCCAGGGAAGAACACTGGAGTGGGTTGCCATTTCCTTCTCCAATGCATGAAAGGGAAAAGTGAAAGTGAAGTCGCTCAGTTGTGTCCAACTCTTAGTGACCCCGTGGACTGTAGCCTACCAGGCTCCTCCGTCCATGGGATTCTTCAGGCAAGAGTACCCAAGTGGGTTGCTGTTGCCTTCTCCAAACATAGCCATGACATAACCTCAAATAACATAAGCATGATGCCACTCCAGGGTAGCCCCAGTGTTGTAGCAGCCAGGGCTTTCCTGGTGAAGCTCTGACAGGTGTATGGCACAAAGCAGCTCGTGACCAAGTGAGTACCTCGTGAGGTACTTGCACAGTGCTGTAAGTGATCTCAACTGTGACACAGTCATTATTTACAAAACATAAGGCAAAAGTGAGAGGCTGTGGGGTGAGAGAGCCTGACCATACCATCTTGCCTAATTTGCTCTTCCCCCACAATCACTGATTCAATGCACATGAATCTGAAGAAACTCCGGGAGATAGTAGAGGACAGAGGAACCTGGCGTGCTGTAGTCCATGGGGTCACAGAGTCGGACATGACTTAGTGACTGAACAACAACTCAACTTTTGGGTTGTGAATTATTTTAAAGTTGACATCTGTATGATGTCCACCCTCCCAACTAGACCAAAAGCCCCATGAGAGATGGGTCCATGTGGGCTTTTGTTCATTGCTTTGCCCCTCTACCCAGCACAGCACAGGGCCCATCATACGCAGTGAAGCCCTAAGTGTTGAATGAATGAACACATGACACATTGAGGAAATCATCCAGTCACAGTTTCTTCTGTAAAATGAATATGATAAAATGCCTACCTTCAAATAATATTTAACACTAATGAAGAGCCAACTGTGTGTCAGGATTTTACATACACTTACACCTTTAAATCCTCACAACAGCCTTCTGGGGTGGATGCTGTTAATATTATTTTTAAAAAATATTTATTTGGCTGCACGGGGTTTTAGTTGCAGCACATGGGATCTTCGATCTTTGTTGCAGCATGCAGGATCTTTAGTTGCAGCATGTGGGATCTAGTTCCCTGACTAGGAATTGAACCTGGGACCCCAGCATGGGAAGCATAGAGTCTCAGCCACTGGATCACCAGGGAAGTTCCAAAGCTGCTATTATTATCCCCATTTTCCAGATGAGGAAACTGAAGATCTAATATGTCAGATAACCTGCTCTTCTTTACCTGGTTAGAACTAAACCCAGGCAGTGACTAAACCCAGGCAGTGTCTCCAGCAGGTTCAGCTAATCTCAGGGAAGCTCAACTCTTTTGAGGGAGGGTTGGGGAGGACTCCTGGAGCTGATGATATTTCACTGCTGCTATAGCCCTGGTGCCCCAGGACCTTGCAGCTCAGTGGTAGGGTTGATAACTGATGAGTGCTGTGATCAGGGATCACTCAGGGCCAAAGCTGTCTCCAAGTCTGAGCAGCCTCCCTAGAACCAAGATACTCTGGCTGAGGAAGATACTCATGTCTAATGATTATTAGGGAAATTAAAATGGAGGAAGTCTTGTTCAGGCTTCAGAAGCAGGAGAGCAAGCCTCTGACCTGCTTCTGACTTGCCCACACACTGCCTGGATTCCTCACCTACCTGCAAGCATAACAAGTCAAGTGACACTTTAGATATCACAAAAAAGGGAATGGAACTTGGAATTCTTGAGTCCCTGGAAGTCTGGCCAACTCCCCTCCCCCCGCCACCCCCCCCCCCGCCCTAAGGTCTAAGCAAGTCCTATGACTCACAAGGTGAAACAAGCAGCATTGTAAAAAGGTTAAAGTAGAACCAGAGTTGCATTTTTTACATGCAAAACTGATGATGGTATCAGTTTGTGGCCGGGGATTATAAGCAGGAGCCCCTGAAACTGCAATTTGAAGCCTCACCCATGTGGTGGATGCGCCACCAGGGTCCCTTTCCCAATTTGGACTCCAAATTGCTATTAAGGAGGGACCTCACAGGGCTGTTCAAGTCTGGATGTAGGTCGGCCCAGTTTGGTGATATATGTGCTGTTACTTTTCTCTATTGTTTCTTTTCTTTTAATGCCTGTATGCTGAAATTACGTAAAATAATCTATGAAACACTGAAATTGTTCATGTGTGTAATATGTGGTTTCTCTTGTTAACAAATCCTTCAAACCTAAATAAAAGTGAAACTTTCAGCAAGACAATGATGTGGCCAGAGAGCTTTGCTGAGAAATGACCAGCTGTGCTCTTGACCACTTCTTGCCTGCCACAACGTTTCTGATCTCACTTGGGGTTTAGCCTAGACCCTTGGGGTTCACTGGTAAATCTTGCTTCCCATCATCCTGCTCTCCTTCCCAGAGGCTGGGTTAGTTGTGGCCCTGAGGGAAGCTGGCTTGAGAATGAAGCTGTTGCACTGAGTGGGCTAAGTGGAAACATGGAACAGGTCAGGGTCCTTAGTGATGCTGCTGAGCTGATGAACTAACCAGCTCCAGAGCTACCTCACCCTGGGATTTAGGGTTATTTTTTTCCTTTTTCAAAGCTCTATGTTCAATATGTTTCTTGCACCCAAGATCATCCTAACAAACACAGAAAGGGTATGTAACAAAAAGCAGAGAGAGGAAAGGAGGCTTTTCCAGAGCCTTATGTTTCAAAATGAAACACAAGCTGGAGTCAAGATTGCCGGGAGAAATATCAATAACCTCAGGTATGCAGATGACACCACCCTTATGGCAGAAAGTGAAGAAGAACTAAAGAGCCTCTTGATGAAAGTGAAAGAGGAGAGTGAAAAGGTTGGCTTGAAGCTCAACATTCAGAAAACAAAGATCATGGCATCTGGTCCCATCACTTCATGGCAAATAGACAGAGAAACAGTGGAAACTGTGTTAGACTTTATTTTTGGGGCTTCAAAATCACTGCAGATGGTGACTGCAGCCATGAAATAAAAAGATGCTTACTCCTTGGAAGAAAAGTTATGACCAACCTAGACGGTTTATTAAAAAGCAGAGACATTACTTTGCCAACAAAGGTCAGTCTAATCAAGGCTATAGTTTTTCCAGTAGTCTTGTACGGATATGAGAGTTGGACTATAAAGAAAGCTGAGCACTGAAGAACTGATGCTTTTGAATTGTGGTGTTGGAGAAGACTCTTGAGAGTCCCTTGGACTGCAAGGAGATCCAACCAGTCCATCCTAAAGAAGATCAGTCCTGGGTGTTCATTGAAAGGACTGATGTTGAAGCTGAAACTCCAATACTTTGTCCACCTGATGCAAAGAATTGATTCATTTGAAAAGACCCTGATGCTGGGAAAGACTGAAGGTGAGAGAAGAAGGGGACAACGGAGGATGAGATTGTTGGATGGCATCACCGACTCAATGGACATGAGTTTGAATAAACTCCGGAAGTTGGTGATGGACAGAGAGGCCTGGTGTGCTTCAGTCCATGGGGTCGCAAAGAGTCGGACATGACTGAGCTACTAAACTGATACTGATGTTTCAAAATAAGAAAGAAAGAGCCTGTGTTCCCAGCCAAGAGCTTTGGGAGAGGATACTGTAACTGGACACACAGCCCCCTCTATTGCAATGCCCAAGATGCCCCTGGGTGGGGGCAGTGGCAGGCTGAAGGAAGTCAAGGACTGTCAGGGTTGAGGCTCCTGGTGAACCTGGATCCTGGCCCCTCTTTCCCAGCTAGGCCTGTTGGCAAGGGCTACAGGGAAGACTTCCAGCAGGCTTGGGGCATCTGAGACTCAGAGAAGCCATTCTCCTCTCACTGAGCAGAACCCTGGGGAGGTGGCTGAGAACCCAGGGAAGAAACGGTCAGATGGTGCATCTAGCCAGAAAGGGCTAGCTACGCTCAGACCTCTGAGGGATACAGAATTTGTGAGATAAGCATGCATGTAGAGAGGACCTGGCTGTCCCAAGAGGAATGAGGACACAGGAGGCTTTGCAGTAACAGGTGTGGTTCAGCAGGTGTCGGGGTGAGACCAGGAGCCTGGAGTGAATAAGGTATTGACACACTTAATAGATGTCCCATGGGTGTGCCCTTCCAGGTGACCCTCTGGCTGCCAGGGCGCGGCTCTCAATGCAGCTCCCTAGGAAGTGTGGTAAGAGAAGAACCCCAGCTGGCCAAAATCACATTTCTTCAATTCCAGCAGAATGGAAATTAAGCTTAGTCGTGAAGAAACGAAGCAAGATCTATTTTGTGTACATCTGAGTTCGTGGCATCAGCTCACTGCCCACAGTGGTGAAGAGCAGTCAGCCAGAGGAAGGCTAGCCAGCACCGACCGCCCACCCGCCCTGCTGCTGCCCTACAGAGGGGCTCCTGTTTCCCCTATTGTGCCTCCACCCCAATTACTACTTCCTCCCGCCCACGCCACCGCCTGCAGGCGGCCTCACACCTCATCCTGACCCCGTGCTGCAGCACCGAGCCTGGTTCCTGGCCCCCCCAGCCTGCTGTCCACAGACCAGCTGCTCCCAGCCACGCTGGCTTAGCTCCGTGCACTCTTGACTCATGTCGTGGAAATCCTTCTCCTTCCTTTTTGGCTCCCCCAGCTGCCCGCTGGCCGCAGTTCTCCCCAGTTTGGCCCCACCCATAATGTTCTTGACATCTGTCTCTGGTCTTGTTGAGTTTCTGCCTATGTTTTTCCCTGCCTTCAGACGTACACGTGGCAGCAGTAGGCTACTGGGACAGGCCCTTGGAGCTGGCAGGAGGGGAGGGAGCAGGGAGTTGCATGATTTTATTCCCTGGCCCAGGACTCCGGTTCTTGCTTCCTGCAGCTCCTCTTGCCCTTTGCTAGGTAAAAAATCATTCATCCAACACTCTGCTTTTCAAGAACCCACGTGGCTGCTACTGCTAACACACGAACACCATCACATCTGGTCCTCACTCAGGACAGGAAGGGGATGGCCCCCAGGGTGAGGAGACAGGCATTTTGCCAGCTTCCTAGGGTCACTGGGACTACGCGTTGCTGATGCCCTGGAGATGTCATCACAGACCTGGCAGCATGCTGGGGGGGAGCTCCACTTTTCCAGGGCCCTTGCCCAATCCCCACCAAAACCTTGCCTGTTGGGAGAGTCTCCATAACAAAGATGGAGTAGCTCTTGCCCACCACTGATGACGATATGCCTCCAAGTCAAGAACTGGGATCCCACAGGAAGAACTGCCCCACACAGCCCAGAGGCCACCCCTGAAGCTCAGATGGACACGTTTGCAGTGACTCTGATGAGACAATGGAGGGCTGCTGGTCTCAGAGCCCTGAAATCATGTGGCTGGAAATGTCTGGGACCTTTGACCTCAGTTTGCAAAGGACAAACTTCAGTCCTGCAGGTGCTTGGCAAGCAGTGTCAAAAGCTTTTCTGTCTCAGTAATCAGCAAACCACTTCCCAGGTGGCTTAGCTGTAAAGAATCTGCCTGCCAAAAAGAGACACGGGTTTGGTCCCTGGATCTAGAAGATCCCCTGGAGAAGGAAATGGCAACCCACTACAGTATTCTTGCCTGGGAAGTTCCATGTCCAGAGGAGCTTGGTGAGCTACAGTCCATGGGATCACAGAGTCAGACACAACTTAGCGACTAAGCAACAATCAACAAACCAGGTCCTCATGATGTCCACGACGGAAGGCACTGGGGGAGACCTTTACCACCAGGGCTGAAGCAGGCGTGCTGGTGAGGCTGACGATGCTCCAACAGAGCCTGAGCTAAAAGCGTGGAGTGGGGGAACTTGCCTGGTTGTCCAGCGGTTAAGATTCTGTGCTTCCAGTTCAATTCCTGGTTGGAGAACTAAACTCCCATAGGCCATGGGGCACAGCCAAAAAATAAAAAAGGGAGCAGTGGCCTTGCTCCCCTGAGCAGCCCAGTTAGGACCTCTTGCGTGAGAGCTGTGAGGACTTCAGCTGTGGTAGGAAACCTCCTTAAGAGGCCAGATGGGCTCCAAGAAAGCTAAGGTTTGCGTCTCCCTCTGCCTGGGTGGCCACAGGTTCAGGTGAATCCTGGGAATCCTGACCCAGTTATAGTGGGCTTGTCTTTATCGCATCCTCTTCCATGTGGTACTGAGAGAACCACTGAACACAGCAATAGGCACGCGGGCAGCACAGGATACCACCATCAGGCCAGTAAGGGGGTCAACACAGACGGCTTTAATACCTTTCTGTGAATGGCTGCTGTGCTAACTCAGAAGTCAGAACCCACAAAGACTGCCCTCTATACGATGTGCAGCACTTTGCTCCAGAGAATATCCAGTGATTCTCCAGTAAACATTACACACAGAATGTGAGGCCGAAGTCCCAAGTGAGGATCTGTGGTTTGTTCTGCATGTCCAAGGGCCTCACTAGAACATAAACTCCATGGGTGTTCTCCACTGGGGGGTGATGGATTATGCCCCCCTCCACTGAAGCCTCCAAGCTTAGTAGGGTACCCAGCACACAGTAGGTGCTCAATAGTTGTGGCTCCAAGGATGAACACTGCTCTCACTAGGCAACCTCTCTTCTAATCCTTATGGCCACCCTCATAAAGGGGACAATCAGCATTCCCATTTTACCAGACAAGGAAACTGAGGCTCAAAGACATGGGGACTTTCCCAAGGCCACAGCCAGGGAGCGGCACAGCAGACTCAGCTGGCTCCACTGCCTCCAAGGCGCACAGGCTGGGTGAGTGACCGGGGGCGCTATCTTCTTTGTGGCTGGGGAGCACAGTAGATCCCTGGACTGCCTTGGTCCCTCTGGAGCCCTGAACCTGGGCTCAGCAGAATGGGACGCACTGGCCTCCCAAGGTGGGCCAAGAAAACAGAGCAGAAACAATCAACTGGAGTTGCCAAGAAGACATAAAACCTTTAATCACACTGGTTAAGCAGGGCAGGGGTGAAGTCAGGTTGGGGATGCTGGGGCTGTTGCACAGGACCGGCCTTCACGGCACCAGGTCAGGCCCTGCTGCCACCCCCCAGCCACGTGGCCATGGCTCCCTTGGCTAGGAGTAAGCACCAGAGACCACTGCCGGGGTCGCCTCTGCCCCCGAGTCTGCACAAGCACCAATGGGCAGAGGCTGTCTCCCTTTAGGGAGAGGTTCAGGCCACCTGGGGCTGGGGAAAGGGATGGCTGGGGGCCTCCAGGCTGACCCACCCTGGGAGGAGGGAAAGGACAGACGTCCTGGTGTCCCTCAATTGGCCTCAGCCTCTCCCAGTGCCTCCCTCAGCATCATGGCTCAGAGGAGAGTCCCCGGAATGACCTGGAACATGACTGGCTTCAGTTCCCCAGACCAGCTGAGGGGTCCAAAGCCCGGTGCCCTCCTTCCTGACTCATTGCCCGGCAGTGGCATTTGTAACTGCAGCAGCAGCCAGAGGCAGCTCTGCTGGGCAGCAGGGCCTCAGCACCTTAACAGAGTGTGGAGGGCCAGCGGCATGGGCTGGCGAGGGGCACCAAGGAGGTCAGAGCACCTGGGGACAGACGTCAGTGTCTGACAGTGGTGGGGAGCCTGGGAGGACGGAGGCCCAGGCAGCTTTGGCAGAGAGGGCTGTGCACGGCCCTGACAGCACCAGGGAGCAGGGCAGGGAGGGCATGCCCTGAGGGTGGTGGGGGGCAGGAGCCCTCGCAGGCATCCATCCCAGCTGTGTAGGGAGCTTGGTCTGGGCTTCCTTCTTCAGGGGATGCCTTACCCCAGAATGCCTCCAAACCCCTGGGTCCTCTCCTGATAGCACCTGTCCCCTGACCAAGGTCCCTCTGGGCTTGCTTTAAAGATGGGCATGGGGCAGAAAAGGAAGGAACAGGCAGAGAATACCCATTTCATCTCAGTACACTAACCTGTCAGCCTTGGGGAGTGGTGGGTAATGAGAGGCCACAGTGCCTGAACGCCCAGAACACAGATTATATGATCACAGCCCCGAGAAGTTCTCTGGGGCTGTTTTTAGGATCCTCCGTGTCTCCCCTCCCCGGCTGGACTGGGCGCTCACTGAAAGCAGGGCCTGTGTCTGCTTCGCCTCAGGCTTCCCTGAGGCGGGCCCAGAGAGGGTGATCAGTGAATGTTCAGCGACTGAATAAACGCACTATGGGTGTGCATATGAGGGGCAGACAGGAGTTCAGAGAGAAGGGAGAGGTTGCAAGGGACAAGAGGAGGAAGTATCCTAGAAAGATGAAATTTAAGGATGTTGGGAAGATTCCAGAATGTTCGGAAAGTACCAAAATGTTGTGAAAGCTGTAGGACATGGTTACTCAAATGGGGTTCCAGAGACCAGCAGCACCGGCATTACTCAGGAACGTACTAGAAATGCTGAATCCTGGGCGCACTCCACACCTGCTAAATCAGACTCTGCATTTCAGCACAATGCCCCAGTGATTTGTATCACATTCAAGTTTGAAAGTGGCTGGTCTACAAGGTTGGGAAAGTTCTAGAAGATGGAGGTTAGGAGGGTTCTTAAAACGTTCAAAAGGAGAGAGGCAGGAACAGACTAGGAGGGGTGATGGAGGGAAACAAAGAGGAGGAAGGCTGCCCAGAATGCCAGGTCAGGGGCCCATTTTACAGATGGGCAAACTAAGGCCCCCACAGGAGACAGACCTGCCCACAGCCACCCCAGGCCAGAGCTGCCCCAGGGGAGGCACTAGTCGTCCTCGGGCTTGATGAGGTGGCCGCTGAAGGTGATGTAGGTGTCGATGTCGTCGCTGTAGACGGCATTCTCGCGCTCGCGCTTGAAGAGCCGTGCCCAGACGCGGTCGCCCGGCGCCAGAGCCAACATCACGCTCTGGCTCTGCATGATGCTGCGGTCGCTGGGCTGCGCGTACAGGATGACGGCCGCCTTGTCGTTGTGAACCACGTGCACGTAGGTCTCCTTGAAGTTCCAGCTGTGCACATTGAGGCTGAAGAAGTAGAGGCCACGCAGTGGCGCGACGAACTGGCCGGCAGCCAGGTCGAAGTGCCCGTCAGGGTTCACGAAGACCGTGTCAAAGAGCAGCGGCTGGAAACCCTCGCTGCTGTGCAGGGCTGCCTTGCGGCCCACCGAGAAGGCAGAGAAGCGCGTCTGGCATGGACTGCCAGGGCTGCCCGCCTGCCCCTTGGCACCCTTGATGCCCTGGGGGCCACGGTCCCCCCGGGGACCCTCCCTGCCCAGCTTCCCAGGTGAGCCCAGCAGGCCTCGGTCCCCTTTGTCACCTGTGGGGACAAGAAGAGGAAAAGTCAGGGCAGGTGTCCAGGGCTGCTTCTAAGCATCTGCAGAAGGCTCTACCCTGGCCGAGAGAAGGTAGGCCAGAGGAACCACCATTTACTGAGCATCTACTGAAGGCCAGGCATCACTGCCCCAAATGACCCTTTAAAGGAGACACCATGTCCACCGCCATTCGTAGGGAGGTGAAGGGACTCACCTGGGTGGCATGGCACGGCTTAGGAGCAGGGCGGCATGCATGCAAGTTAAGTTGCTTCAGTCGTGTCCAACTCTTTGTGACCTCATGGACTGTAGCCCACCAGGTTCCTCTCTCCATAGGATTCTCCAGGCAAGAATCCTGGAGTGGGTTGCCATTCTCTTTGTCAGGGGATCTTCCCGACCCAGAGATCAAATCCGCATCTCCTGCAGGTGGATTTTTTACCACTGAGCCACCAGGGAAGCCCCACTGTGCATGCTAAGTCGCTTCAGTCATGTCCGACTCTTTGTGACCCTATGAAATTATAACCTGCCAAGCTCCTCTGTCCATGGGATTTTCCAGGCAAGAACAGTGGAGTAGGTTGCCATTTCTTCCCAGGGGATCTTCCTGACCCAGGGATCGAACCCAGGTCTCCTACATTGGCAGGCAGATTCTTTTCCATTGAGCCACCTGGGAAGCTGTGCTTCTTGAGGAAACAGATCCCAAATATTTCGCTGCTGCCAGTCACAGTGCCAGTAATCACTGTCAGCCACATCCCTTTGAATGAAATGGACAGCCCTATGTTCTCCCGGGGCCCCCTCTGACCACAGCGATGTTGCTAGGAAGAGGGGAAGAAGGGGCAGAAAAGAGGGCACAGGCCCTCGGAGGAGAAGCCTGGAAATAAGCAAGGAGGAGGGGGTCAAGGTCTCTGCAGAAGTCTTCCTCGCCAGCCCCACTGGTGAAGCAACTACCTCATCACATGCCCTGCACTTTACAGTTTGCAGAGCACTTTCTTCATCCCAGTCCCGAGGGATTGTAGTCATAGTTTATACATGACACAGTGAGCTCAGGAAGAAGAGACCCTGCTGCCCCACACAGCGAGGAAGCCGAGGAGCTGGGGCTGGGACCCAGGGAAGGTGCCAGGTGCCTTCCGCCACAGCAGACGCCCGCCCCCCTAACGGAAGAGGTGACGTGGGATTTTACGGAGAACAGTGACGGGGAGGTACTGTCAACACCCGGGTACCTTGTTAACCTCACATGGAGGGCTCTGCTGGCCTTGGGGAAGCGGTGATGTGTGAGGTGGTGAGAAAAGCAGGGAGAGGAAGAGAGAGTCTCAGATCCGCGGAGTGGAGTGGTCCTCTGCATCCCTCCCCATAAATCCTAGCTCTGCCCCTGACAGTGGCGTGACCCCAGAAGATCTCCTCCTCTCTCGGAAGCTCAGTTTTCCCCATCTGCAAAGTGGGAGGGTGAAGTGTACCACCCTCATGGTGCTGTTGTGAGCAAAGATGGAGGTAAGGATGTCAAGGACCTGGCCCCAGGAGTGACCAGCTGCTCGCAGCCCCCAACAGCAGAAGGAGCTCTCTTGGGGTCTGGTCTTAGAGGACAGGGAGTCAGCTCTCCCTTGAACGGCTCAGGGGGTCCCCACAGCTCTCCCCACTTCTAGCCTTCTCTCCCATCATCTAGTCTCCAGGAGAAATTCGAGGGATCCATTTGAAACCTAAGCCGGGTCAGGCCCCTTGTCTGCTCAACCCCTCCCTTGCTCCCTATCTCCCTCAGAGAAGAAACCCACATTTTGTGTCTAACCTCAGCTCCTCCTCTTGTCCCCTGCTCCTTGAACATACCAGGTCCACTATTCACTCTGTGAATAGAGTGACCTGCTATTCACTCTGCCTGGAATGCTCTTCCCCCAGGTATCTACATGACTTCTTCCCCACCTTCTCAGGGAGACCTCCCCTGACCAACCGCCCCCATTCAATATGCAGCCTGTGCGCCACACCTGCACTCCCAGTGCTGCTTCCCTTACCTTTTTCACCTCAGCACTTCCTTGGCATTTATCACCATCCATCTCTTTAACTTGGGTGATATGTTTATTGTTCATTGTCTGCCTTCCCCACTAGGACAGAAGCTCCACAGACACGGCATCTCTGTCTGGTTTGTACACACTCCCTCCCAGAATTCAGAATGATCCTGGCACATGGTGGGCACTCAATATAATGTGTGAATGAAAGAAAGGGTCTGAGACAGTTTTCTGTCCTGGTTTCTCCTGCTCCTCTCACCTCACCTCCTCCAGGCCCAGGAAGAGACCTTCCCACATGCCCTCCTTGACGCCAACCAGGCCAGTCCAGCCCGAGTCTTGTATGGGTCCTCACCCTTCAGGATGGTGATGTTAATGTAGGGCCTGACCTCAGGCAGCACATACGGGAGGGCAGACGGAGGGGCTGAGGACGCGTGCGCAGCATCGGCAAGGACCATGGGGTCTTCAGAGTCACAGCATCGTCGACAGTGCCCAGGGGAACTGGAGGCCACAGCTTCCCCAGAGGTGGGCTCCTCGGTGGAGAGTCCAGACACCAAGAGAGGGAGCAGGAGCGCTGCCCAGAGGAGGCCCAGGGCAGCCATCCCCATGGCGACCTGGAGCAGGAAGGAAGGACGGGAATAGTTACCTGAAGGTCTACACTCTGCTGATGCCTAGCATGGGTGTTCCTGATGTAACCCAGGGAGGGAGCACTGGTGCCCCATTTAACAGACAAGAAGACTGAGGCCTAAACAGGAAGACAAGTTCTCCAAGTTCACAAAGAGACCTGCGATAGAGCAGGGCCTGGAGTCTGAGTCTCCAGCCCCTGGAGGTTTCTGCCACACACGAAGGAGGACCCCCTCTGAAGATGAGGGTCCTTTGCTGGGGTGGTCTTTGCTGGGGTGGGTGAGGAAGATGCCCTGCTGCCCACGTGACATAGCCAATGAGACTGCAAAATGCTTTTCCCACACTCCCAATCTCCCCCGGCCTTGTTTTCCTGTCACTGACTCCATAGTCAATGGAATACAAGTTAGAAGAAGGAGCCCCTTGGGACAGACTAATTAGAAACAGACAAAAGAAGTCCCAACAGTCATGCAACACTGAAGGTACGTAGCTGGTGTCAGCCCACCTCCTTGCTCAACATCTTTGTGCAGTCAACAACTTACACAACTCAGCCTCACCCAAGAAGCCCTATAGGGAGGGAGCAGGAGAGAGCAAAATTCATTGGAAGGTGGTTGTGTCAATAACTTAGACATGTCAATCATCTTAGACCTGCCAATCAGCTGCTAGGGTGGTAATTTGGAATTAAGGGACAGAACCCAGAAGTTCTGGAAAATTTAAAAGGAACAAGGAAGTCCAAGGATTTGTGAGGATCTGTCTTTGGCTTTGTCCAGGAAGGGATCCAGAGTTCCAGAGGAGGGGCAGAAGGTAGCCTGGACAGCAGTGACTGGAGACAAGCCGGGCTGGTGGGCAGGAAGCCAGGCAAAGAGCTTCCGAGGTGGTGGCAGTCTTTGGGGCCTGGCACATGTTATCGCAGGATCAGAAACTCGTTTTTTGAAACCAGATTGGTTTTTACACTTCTGGCGTTTCTTTGTTTATTTCCTTTTTGTTCTCCTGTAACATTTAGTAGAATTCAAAAATATTTTTCTGTGGTTAATACACATAGAGAAGGTAAAATTATTACTATTTTTTTTAAATGTCCTTCTATCCTAACCTGAGCACTGAGTTGGGTCTTAAAGGGGCAGGAGCACTCCCTGCACCAGCCCCCTCCCACTCCCCGCTCCCCAGAGCTGGGTCGTAGCACTGGGCAGCAGCCTCCAGAGTCATCACCCTCTCCTGGAGGTGACCTCGTTCCCCACCCCTACCCTGTGCTGGTTTCCTGGTTCTGCTCAATAAGGCAGGTCAGGTCTTCAGGGAACAGTAGCCCCTCTGGCCAAGATTATCACCCTTACCTTTTATTTGTAAATTATAATACACATCCCAGCAGTTTTGAGAAGAGCAGAACCCCCTCTTTCCTGGCCACAGATGTGAGACTTTAGAATCAGACCTGAGATTCCAGAATGGTTTGCAAGCTGTGTGTCCTAAGGCTAGTGGCTCAACCTCTCTGGGCTTCGTGCTCCTTAACATTTTACAAGGAGGAAACAACACCACCTCCCCCACCAGGTTATTTGGGAGGATTTAAAAGCAGGAAAGTCACCTGTCTGGTAAAAGACTCTTAATTAAACTTTTGTTCCTCTCTCTGCTGCCCAACAAGACCTCTCCCCTAGTCCTGCATGGGACAGGAAGAGCAGAACTGTTCCCAGAGAACTGGCATGGTTTGGGGACACTTCTGTTGGGCCAGACAGCTGGGAGTCAAAATATCTGTGACACAGAACTGTGACCTGGGGCGGGGGGAGGGGGACGCAGGAAGCAGGAAGCAAAGCAGCCTTTAACAAAAGTAATAACCACAGCCGTGGTCACTGGCTGTCCCTGGGGGAGGGTGTCATGCAGGCATCAAGTGGAAGGACCATGCTGTGGGGGTGATTCGGGGGTCCCTGCTGCCTCCACTATGGAGCTGGGGCCTCTTGGGGGTCGAGGGAGAGTCAGGCCCTGCTGGAGCAGATTCAGTGCCCGTCCAGGCACGAGTGGGCACAAGCCAGGAGCATCGGGGGAGGGCAGCCCTTCACCAGCGCTAAAAGTCTCAGTCAGAGGAAGGGATGGGGAGGAGAGAGCCTAGAGGGGCTGGCCGGGGTCAGAGAGAGAGCAGGGCCCTGATGTATGTCCAGGAAGAGAGGAGGAAGGAGAGGCATCCCAGGCTCTGACCCCAGCCCCCTCGGCCCTGCTGGAGGAAGCCGCAGGACCTCCCATCACTCACTCAGGGTCCGGCAGCCTCGAACAGCAGTTCATGGACCCCGGGCCTCCCGGCAGCCTCTGTCTCCTTGATCCATGTTTACGATGATGATAATAACTTGTTGCTGGCCCAGACCCCCAGGTCTGGCGGGCTGGCCCAGGAGCGAGGGAGGAAGGGATGGAGGCAGCGAGGAGGGAGGGAGGGAGGGCGGAGGGAGCAGCCTGGCTTCCCCCTGCCCCTCCTCCCTGCTCCCTCCCCTCCAGCCTCTAGGTTCTGCGGAGATGAAGGGAGCTGGTGGATTGCCTTTGCTTAACTCTTTGGTAGTCCTAGAGAGTCTTGTTTAATTCAGAGACCCTATACATTTCCAGCAGGAAGGGGGTCTGAGGTTCCTGATATGCGAGCTGGGAAATCAAGCCCTGGAAAGGGTAAGGGCAGGAGCCCCCTAAGTTGCTCAGAAAGGGGAAGGCTCCAGACTAAGCTGAAGGGCTCCTTAGTCCTGAATCACCAAGGCAGGAGGCATACAGAGGGCATGGGCACCAGCCCAGAGGCCGCAGGTTCAAATCCTGGCTCGGGCACCCACTGGCCAGTCCTTTCCCCTGTCAGACCCTGGTTTTCTGTAGAACTCCAGTCCCCAGCCTCATCCATGCCAGTCACAGGGGGAGGCTTAGTGTTTGTTGAGTGATGGTCACATCTCCTTGGGGATCAGCTAAGGGTGGCAACGAGGTCAGTAGCTCCACTCCCAATGGATAAAAAAGTCCTACTCTGCCTGGAAATTCTGTCATGGTTATCCATCTTCCTGGTCTTCTAGAGAAATAACTCTCAAGTTTGCAGGAAGGCAGCCTGTACAGAAGACCCCAGGGCCCCAGGAAGGGTCTTGCCTCTGCTTCCTTCTGGTTAGGCTGCAGGAGGCTTTGCAAAGGCTGCAGTCCTGGCTCCCTGGGCCAGAGACCCCTGTACAAAGACTCTCTGACAGGTCTCTCTCCCTCCTGCCCCCTCTGTATTTGTTGAGTACTGACTGCCTGTGCCAGACTTGATCTTCAGGGGGGCTTTTGTCACCCAAAGGGTATTAACATCCATTATTTCTACTCTTCTTACCCCAGCCTTGGGAAAAGGAGCTAATGGTGGAGCTGATATGACTCACCCAGGGTCACACAGTTAGTGAAGAGGAACCTCAACCCTACAGAATGGAAGGAGTTCCCACGGTGACCCAACTGGGTACAGTTGTGTTCAAAGGCTGCAGTTCAGGGTCTGGCCCCTGGGCAGAGAGAGGTGGTGACATTGTGCCTCTCAGGTGGCACAGGAGTGCAGTGACCTAAGGGGGGTTTATTGAAGTCTGGGGCTTTGGGCGTTAACCCGCAGGCCCCACTCACAGCTGGGCAAAGTGGGAAGGAGGGAACAGTCCTGGCTGTGTGTTGTTGACCATCTCTTGTCTCTGAGCTTCTGTTTTTCTATTACTTCGGGGGGATAATCACATAGCAGAATATCCAGGCCTGGAAGGACCCTTAGGGGTGATCTAATCCAATCCCTTATTCTGTCCAGCAGGAACACTGTGGCTCAGGGACGGCAAGTCTTTGGCTCAAGGTCACACAGCAGACTAGAGTCTAAGTTGGGAGGAGAGCCGAGAGCCGGACTCTCCCAACTTCTGGCTTTGTGTTGCTTCCCTCTCGCAAGCCCACCTGGAGTGCCCCCCATCCAGGCCTATTTAGGGGTCCAAAGCAGCCCAAAGGAACACAGATGGAAGGACTGTAGACCCTGGGAAAGCTATCAGGTCCACACTAGCTGTGCCCTCTATGTGGCCCTGCCCCAGGCAGCATTCCCAGGGCACTGAGCCAGGGCTGCAGAGGGAGGGAAGTAAGGGGAACCGCCCTCTCCTCCCTCCCCTCGCTGCTGCCACCAGAGGGAAAAGGGCTGAATCAGCAGCACTGGAGGCAGACACGGCTCCTGGCTGTCTCTCAGAGATCTGGCTTAGAAAGCCTAGCATCTGAGGACAAAGGGATGAGGGATGCAGAGAGGCAGGGTGGGGACACAGGACTGCTTTGGTCCAGGGCCCATTTTGTGATCCTGCCACGCTCAACAGGCCCTCTGCAGAGAAGGAGCCTCAACTCAAAGGTTTGGAAAATAACATTGTTGTTCAGTTGCTAAGTTGTGTCCAACTCTCTGTGACCCCATGGACAGCAACGTGCCAGGCTTCCCTGTTCTTCACTGTCTCCCGGAGTTTGCTCAAATGCATGTCCATCATGTCAGTGATGCTACCTAACCTTCTCATCCTCTGCCACCCTCTTCTTTTGCCTCCAATCTTCCCCAACATCAAGGTCTTCTCCAAAGAGTCAGAAAATAATATTTTTTAAGGGAAGTGTTACATTAGTTATTAAAAGTGGTACAGAATTCCAAGTAGATGTTAAAGCAATCCTTTGTAGAAAAGAATTGGAAACATCCATACTACACATCTGATCCATAGCTCAGCTGGTAAAAAATCCGCCTGCAATGCAGGAGACCACAGTTTGAGTCCTGGGTCAGGAAGATCACCTAGAGGAGGGCATGGCAATCCACTCCAGTATTCTTGCCTGGCGAATTCTATGGACAGAGAAGCCTGGCGGGCTACAGTCCATGACGTCGCAAAGAGTTGGACACAACTGAGGGACTAATCACACATTTGAGCCCGTTATATTTTACACACTGTCTCTGGAATGCCATAGGAAGGTGCTAATGTCATTTTGATGACTTAACTTTGCTATATAAATTTAATAAACTAGGTATATATATTGGGGGAAGAAAAAAGAAGGAGCCTCATCTCACTTAACAGGTGAGGAGGCTGAGGTCTGAACAAGAAAACCATTCTCACCAAGTTCTAGGTCCAGCTTCTTTGACTCCCAGCTGTGGTCAATGCCCCAGAAAAGGGCCCCTTGTCCCCACCCCCAGCACCCAGGCAGCTGGCTGTGATGCGGGGCGGGGCAGACAAGACGGTTGGACTCTGGAATGTTATACACAACTTTAATAATATTCTTCCTCCCACTCTCATCCATCATCCGGAAAATTTCCCCATTTGTGCATGAGCCCTTAGTCTCCCAGCCATTCTGCAGCTCTCCACAGCAGCCCAGGTAGCTTGGAGACAGAGTCACAGCCCTGGGTCAGACAAGACTGGGTTACATCTCAGCTCCACTTCCTTCCAGCTCTGTTGACCTTGGCCACGTCCCCCGACCTCTGAGCCTTGGTGTTCCTGGGCCAGAGGGACATGAGGAGACCAAGACCATCTGAGCAGCCTGGCAGGATATCCAACGGGATATACACTGGCCACCAACCAGCGCTTCTCCCGGGTTAAATCCTGAATATGGTGAGGACATTAGCCCATTCTCCTCAGGCACACATCTGAGACACAGGCTCACTCACTGACTCGCAGAACCAAGCTCCTAGCCACACCCACCTTCCAGCCCAAACTTTGGCCGAAGATATAAAAATAGTGACACTTGGTACTTGCAACAAGAACCCTTCATGCATTTTTTAAAAATAAAATGTGCCCGTCATAAAGTGAGATAGAACAGAAAACAGGATTCCTGGAGTCAGCTATGCAAGTGATGTATGGCAAGTCACCGATCTATTAATAACTGTTCTAGGGCAGTCACCAAGAAACTAAACAAAGGAAACCGTGAGCGCCCCCCACTGGGGAAAGTCATGGAGCCCGGGACCTATCCGACGCCACCCGGGCATTCTGATGTACCCCATTCATCCCCTTCTTAGGGAGCTGGGGCGGGGGGAGGGGGAAGATGGAGGGCCCACTGAGATGCGCTTGTTCCCTCACTTCTTCCAACAACGTGGGTAGGGGGTCCAATGGGACCATCGCTCTCCCAAGCTGCTAGCTTACTCGGCTTCCTGGATCTGCAGAGCCCTCCTTCGACCAGCTGAGTAGTCGAGGGTGAACTTCGCTCTCCGGACTCCATTTGTCCGTCCTGGGCTTTCTCAGCAACCCACGTCTGTCCTGCAGGTGTTCATCTGACTTGGGCGAGTTTAAGCCCATTTAACAGAAGGGGAAACCGAATCCCCAAGAGGCCTACAGAAAGGAAGAGCCAGCCCCATCCCAGCCCTCCTGGGCCCCTGGCAAGGACGGTGGTTATACAGCGGGAAACTGAGGCTCAGGGAAGCAGGTGCGCCAACTGGCTCCTCCTCACGGCCGACCAGGGGCAGAGCCAGATGACGGGGCGGGCAAGGTACGCGGGAGGCCACTGCCACCTCCCACTTCTCTCGGCCAAATTAAGGGGCGCGACTCCCCCACCCCCAAATCGGGGGAGCCCCAACACCCCCCACCCCCACTTCGGGCTCAAACCCTGGGAAAAACTGCCGCCAGCTGCGGCCGCTCTTGGCAACACCCAGGGCTCTGCTAGAACAGACCCTGGCCACAAAGTAAGCAGCCGGCGTCTTCGCTCCGGCCACCGCGCCTGTAAGCCAGAAGCCCAACACGAGATGGGCGAAGGCAGCCGCAGCGGCGCCGGGGAGGGGCCTTTGAGAGTTCAGCTCCGGTGGAGCCGAGCAGAACCGAGCGAAGCCGAACTTGGCCGAGCGGAGCCGAGTCCAGCCGAGTCAAGCGGGTCTGGCGGATCATAGCCGGGTCTGACCGAATGATGCCGAGTAGAGCCGAGTTCTGCCGAGTGGAGCTGCTGGAGGGAGCCAAGGGGAGAGGGGAGGGTTACTCGGCGCCCCCTGCTGGACACAGAGCCCGGCGCTGGCCTCAGCCGAAGCGAACGCGCCGCCGCCTCCCAGTCCTGCGAAGGTCAGGGCTGCTGAGCCCGTTTTATGGATGTGGAAGCTGAGGCTCCAAGACGTTTCGAGCCTGGCCCAAAGGCACACAGAGCTAAGAAGCGGTGGCTGTGAGGTTCGAAACAGATTGTATGGCAGAGAGCTCACCTGTCACTGCCACCCACTGCAGTGATCATTGTGTGTTTGCTTTGTTCTCGCAGTAATTGCTGCCATTTATCATGGTCATCCAGGAGGAGGAACCTGCCCTGTCCGATGATCCGGAGCACAGAGATAACCCCTGTTCTTACAGGTGGTGAAACCAAGTAGGCTCTGGGCATGCTGACCAAGCACAGCAGGGCCAGTCGTTCCCGTGTGCAAATATTGACTTGTTTCCTGGTCATTAAAGCAGAGAGCAGATCAGAGAGGCCCTGTACGACTGCAGGCTTCATTTTCCCTTCCTGTTTACAAGATGGCCAGAGGGTAGGAGCTCCTGGCTGTTTGCAGGCTGTGTCCCTGGGCTATGTGAGCCAGGACCTGGGGTGTCTGGGACCCTGGAGGTCGCCAAATGTGTCTCCAAGCGCTGTCTTTGAGCTTGTGAAAAAGTGAGGAGTGGCATTGCCCTCCATGCACTTGTGTGTGCTCAAATACATCAGTGATGTTCACTCCTGTGTGCAGAGCACCTTAGCCTGCTAGACAGGCCTATGCCAAGGCTGCATGGCTGCTGGAGGGTGGCAGGGCTGCTGGAGGGTGGCAGGGCTGGCTGGAGGGTGGCTGGGCTGGGCTTCTAGAACACAACCGAGGTCACAACAAATGAACAGTGTCAAAGGAAGGCCAGGCTGCATTAGTGGAAGCAGCCACCCTTGCTGGCCAGGGGCTCCTGGAGTTTGTCCGGCTTGATGTTGGCCATCCTTTCTTTGCTTCTCTCCTGGACATTTGCCATTCCAAGCAGAGCCAAGCCCACAGGTCGGAAGAGGTGCTTCATGTTGTAGCCTGTCTTTGTGCTTTTCTCGATGAACACAGTGCTCAGTTCTTTGGTGTGCTGCCCTCCTCAGTGGTCACCTACCTCTCGTTGGCCAAGTCCATCTTGTTGCCCGCCAGCAGCATGGTGACATCACTGCCCCTCTCTGTCCTGACATCAGCAATCCAGAGGCCTGGGCTGCCCTTCATGCTGCTGAGTCTTGCTCAAGGACATCGCCTGTCACTACCAGTGGCTGCCAAGGAGCTGACACCATTGGCCTCTGAGTTCTTCCCACACCCAGCATCACTCCTGCCACACTCACCTTCATTTTCATAGTTTCTAAAAACTATAGGCGCTGGACTGGGGACTAGGAAAATGGGGTTCTTGGTCTGCCTCTGGTGCTGTGACCATGGGTGAATCATGTGACCATCCCAGGCCTCAGTGTCTTCAGCTGTAAAATGGGTATGAGAGCTGTTCAATAGTACTTTAAACATCTTTCACACTTCTTCCCAGAGCACAAACTCCAGCTTCCTCTTGATGCTTGGCTGGGCTATAACCCCTCCAACGAGACTTCCACCCCCACCCATGGATGGCTTGTCACTTTTGTTAAAGCACAAAAGTGCTTTATTTAATACATAGGTTTATTTAATACATAGTACCTACAATGCACTGTGAAAGTGAAGTGCTAGTTACTCAGTTGTGTCCAGCTCTTTGAGACTCCATTGACTGTAGCCCACCAGGCTCCTCTGTCCATGGGATTTTTTAGGCAAGAATACTGGAGTGGGTAGCCATTCCCTTCTCCAGGGGATCTTCCCAACCCAGGAATCAAACCTGGGTCTCCATGTTGCAGGCAGATTCTTTACTGTCTGAGCCACCAGGGATGCCCTGTACAATGCATTGTACTACTCACATAATCTTAACATAGATGTCTACCCTCATTTTCATCTCAGAGAAAAGGAAACTGAGGACAGAAAGGTTAATCAAACAGCTAGTGAATGGATGAGCAAGGATTCAAAACCAGACAGTTCCAGATTCCAGGGGCTTAAGAACCACCCCTTTATCTCTTATGTTCAATGCAACTTCCTTCGCCCCTGAAGACAGACCTTGTATTTCTCTGCCTTCCACTTTTTGCATTTGGCAGCTGTTCTATAAACACTTGTTGAATGAAGACATGAATGAGTGATAATGTCCAAGGTCTTCCAGAGGCCCAGGAGAGGCAGGGCTGCTGGCTCTGTTTTGCAGGTAGTAATTGTATTAGTTTGCTAGGACTGCTGGACTGAACTACCACAAACTAGGTGATTTAAACAACTGAAATGTATTTTCTCATAGTTCTGGAGGCTGGAAGATCAAGATCAAGGTGTCAGGCACCTCAGGCTGCTTCCTTCTGAGGGTTGAGAGGACAGACATGTTCCAGACATCTCTCCCAGCTTCTGGTAGTTTGCCGGCTGTCTTTGGCTCTGACTCGTGGGTGCATCACCCAGCATTTTCCCATGCTTGTGTCTGTGTCCAGATCTTCCCTTTTTTAAGAACACCAGTCATACTGAAATAGAGACCCACCTTACTCCAGGGTGACGTCATCTGAACTCCTTATGACTGCAAGGACCCTATTTCCAAATAAAGTTACATCTGGAGGTACTGGAGGTTAGGGCTTCATATGAATTTGAGGGAGGGGGACAGAATTTGATGCACAATGGGAATTAACTTCCTAGGAGGTCCTGTCTGACACAGCTTCTGTCCCTGAACTGGGCCTTTCTCCCTTTCATTCACTGCCTTTCTCCGACCCCAGGGCCTTAGCACATACTGTCCCTCTGCCAGACACACTCAGGCTCACCCTCTGCTCTCAGTGCCACCCCCAACACAGACCCCTCCCCACAGTTGTGATCCTCCAGAGCACACTGCACTAGCATTCCTACTGGATAGTGGTCTGTTACCTGTGTGGCTGCCTGTGAGTGCCACAAGCATGGGATCCATGTCTGTTTCCCTCCGCTGTACTACCAGTCCAGTGTCAGGGCCTTGCACACAGGAAAACCTTTGTCAACTTAAGGAAATTTGCCCAAAGAGGTCAAGTGAATGGCCAAGGCCACGTGGTAGGTTTGTGGCAGAGTGGGCCTACGACCCAGGTCTCCTGACTTTAGGTCTCGTGACATTTAAGGGATGTGTTTGCCCTCTGGCCTTCCAGTAGACTCACCAAGTATCACCAGGGCCTGCCGGCCACAGAGGAGCACCTTGATGTTTTGATGGGACTGTGGCCTTGCACAACTTCCCTCACCTTATAACTGGAGTTCTTGCTGTCTTTAGGGTGCTTTCTTCCATGTCTGGAGTCCTTTGGAACCCAGGCTGTCACTTCCCTATGGGACAATGGCCTCTGTCTCCCCCATTCCTTGGAGGTGAAAAAGGCTGTAGCCCTGGGCCCTTGGCTTCCTTGTCCCAGGCCCTGCAGACTCCTTTCTGCTGGTGCTGAGGTTGATGTATGAAGTCCTAGTCCAAGTCATGGGCTGTTGCCTGGCAACTGCCTCTGAGAGACAAGTTTAAGGTAAGGTCCTTGGTCCTGGATGTCTTGAGTAACTTGGACATCTGGAGAGAAGGAATCAGGCAGGAAGGACCATCACTACCCCTTCCTGCCTGCTTTGGCTCACAGCTCCAGAGCCTCCCCTGAACGCATAGCCCCTGTGGTTCCCATAAGCTACAGATTCTAACCCCAAACCCCCATATGACTCTTTCCACCCCCTTGATTCTTCCCGCATTTATTCAGGGTCACCACAGTGCACCAAAGAATTGATGCTTTTGAACTGTGGTGCTGGAGAAGACTCTTGAGAGTCCCTTGGACTGCAAGGAGATCAAACCAGTCAATCCTAAAGGAAATCAACCCTGAATATTCATTGGAAGGACTGTTGCTGAAGCTGAAGCTCCAATACTTTGGCCACCTGATGCCAAGAGCTGACTCATTGGAAAAGACCCTGATGCTGGGAAAGATAGAAGGCAGGAGGAGAAGGGGACGACAGAGGATGAGCTGGTTGGATGGCATCACTGACTCAAAGGACATGAGTTTGAGCAGCTCCGGGAGTTGGTGATGGACAGGGAGGCCTGGCGTGCTGCAGTTCATGGGGTCGCAGAGTCGGACACTACTGAGTGACTGAACAACAACCACATTGTACCAACCAAAGGCAGCTAGAGTAACAGTGTGAAAATTTCCCCCTGGAACTGTGAAATAGAATCTCTCCCATTCACTCATTTATCCCAGATCATCTTATGAAGGGCCCACAGCATTGCCAGGCCCTGGGAACATGGATGCATCAGGCTTGAACCCTGCCTGGAAGCACAAGGCTAGCAGGACACGCCCCCTCCCACACACACTTGAGTGCACAGGCAGCAAGTGACACATAGGAAGTCAGGGAAGCTGGAGGCCTGTGGGTGCAGAGTGGTGACCCTAGCCCAGGCCCCACTCCCCACACAACCTTGGCTGCCAGCAGTCCCTCTATTCCCAGCCTTTGCACAGTTGCCACACACACACAGCAGGCCCTGTGTTTCACCCCAATGCGCTTTCACTCGTGGATATGGCTGAGATGCCTGAGCACCTACTATACGTCCTGCCACTGTGTTTACACACTCCTCCTTCATCCCGCTATTGTTGCTGCCTGTCTCATTTCTCCCTGCCACTGAGAGTTTGTCCCTGCCCTAACTCCTACCCCTTTGGTCAGGCCAAACTGTCCATCACAGTGTCCCACCTTCTTTGTAGCTGCAAAGATGGACTTATGACCCACATCCGACCAATCATGGCATTCTATCACCTTGTCTTTGGTGATCTACCCATATGGCCATCATGTGACCCAGTTAGAGCCAATCAGCTCTCTTCCGTGAGATCTGAAATTTGGACATAGGAAAAGAGTAGGTTTACTGCTTTTGGATCAAGCTCTCTAAGGATATAGGCTGAGGTTTGTCAGGAGCATCTTCCATGACTCCTGGAGGACCAGGCCTCTGGAAGGTAATACACAAGGAGGCCTGGGCATGCAGAGCTGAGAGAAGGGAGAGAAGGAGTATCCTGATAGAAAGGCATGCATGGACACACCCCCACTCAGGCCCACCAATCTAAAAACACAGTGCTAGTCAGAGCAATTGGCCCAGGCCGGTTGTCATGTGTCACCAACTTTATTGCCAAGAGTTCGGGTCAGAATTTTCCTAAGGGGCCTCTCAGCCACACTTGTAGAAGTGGCTCACTTACCCCAGGAATCAGGAAAGCAGGAAATGCTGGAATGCCAGGGGTCCTCTTCCCTCAGACCCTCCTCAAGGGAACCCTAGAATGAGGACTGGGCCTCCAGCCTCCAATCTCTGTACAAGCTCCAGTTTTGTACACTTCCTTCCCCCTGATGGGGCCTCACTCTCCCCCAAGCCCTGACCCCCGATTCTTGGCCTCTGAATCTCAACTTCCCTTCCTCGTGTCCTGTAGTGTCCTTACCCCCAAGGACTGGAAGATAGAGAAGCCATTTCATGAAAGAGAAGGAGGCTGCCTCCCCTCTATAATCTGTTAGGCCCCAACCTCACCCACTGCAGTGTACATGGTAGTTTACCCCAGATGACTCCTTTTCTTCCCAAATCCCAGGCAAATTGGGACAACCACTGCCATTTTATGAGAGGGAAGCTGAGACCCAGAGAGGTCAAGGCTGGACAGGATCTGGAGGTCTCCCAGGTTGTGGTTCCCACGTTTTCTCTGAGGACCCCCTACCCTCTGAAGGGTGGGGGTTGGGAGGTTTAGCAAGAGGTACCACCCTCCTCAGGACCAGTCTCGCTGTGGCTCTAAGGGGTCATCTTGGGGAGGGAGTCCAGGCCAGCCCAGGCCCAGCCTCAGACAGTGGCCTCTCCCTATGGTCTCCCTCCAGCCTCCTCTAGTCTTTTCTTCCTTAAGCCTTCCTGACCTGGACCTGGGGAATGTGAAAGACCGGGAGGCCTGCTCCCCAGCCTGCCAGGGCTGTACCACTCCTCCCAACCTCTCCAGGGAGCCAGGTCCTGCTTCTCAGCTCTGCGCGCAGGCTCCCATCAAGGCCCAACACTTCAGCACACTGCAGGCCCTCAGGGGTTGCTGGCCCCATACCTTTCAAGGCATTAGCTTTTCCACCCTGATGGCATCCTTTCCTTGAGTCTGATCAGGCCAGGCACTGACTGGAAGCCCAGTTTCAGTGATGCTGCCACTGAGTTCAGCCCAGAGGGGCCAACGTTGGCCCCAAGGTCATGAGACAGATCTGACCTCCACTTCTTGTTCCTTTCCCTCCCCCTTCCCCCTTCTCTTCCTCCTTTTTCTTCCCCTCGCCCTCCTCCTCTTCTTCCTCTTCCTTTCAGTTCTGTTTAGATGTGCTGCCTTTCCGTGCCAGTCTGCCCAGGCCAGGTCCCTGCCTTAGTCAGTGAGAGGGGAGAAGCAGGGAGAATTTCTCCTATGGGAAGGCTCCTGAGCCTTCAAAGACCCCGAGACCCCCTCCAGCCATAGGACACAAAGCAAGCTTCTTTGAGGGTTGGCCAGCTGTCCCCAACAGGACCTGAGCTAGCCTTTGGGGGGCCTATGCAATATGGGGTCCTTGTTTAAGAAAAGGAATACAAAATTACAAAGACAAAATTAGACTCAGAGCCAGAAGGGCCCAAGCAGTCAGGGACCCTGAAGCTGGACTTAATTAGCTTCCTGGAAAATCTGCCTCTTCTCCACTTGTCCAGGAACACAGGAGTCCCGGCACTGACCATCTGGGCCAAGAAGGCCTGGAGGTTATCAGGTTGTTCAGCAGGTGAGGCCTGAGGTCCAGAGAGGAGAAGGGCTGGCCCTCGGCCTTGCAGCAAGAGAAGCAGAGCTGACATGGGGCCTGGGCAGTCTCATGCCCCTTCTCCCTACCAGGGAAGGCTTCCTCCCATTTGGGGCTACAGTACTGACCCCTATGAATACTGGGCCCCGCACCCTCTTTTGTGAACCTGACTGAGCCCAGGAAATCCAAGGCCTTGGTTTATCCTTCTGAGGGCCAAGATTCAGGATGCTCTGTCTATGAAGGAGAGAGCCCATTTGTACCTCTCCCCTTGTTTGTGCTGTGTGTGCTAAGTCTCTTTAGTCATGTCTGACTCTTTGCGACCCTATGGAATGTAGCCCCCCAGGCTTCTCTGTCCATGGGATTCTCCAGGCAAGAATAGTGGAGTGGCTTGCCATGCCCTCCTCCAGGGGAACTTCCTGACCCAGGGATCGAACCCTCATCTCCTGTGGCTCTTGCATTGCAGGCAGATTCTTTATCCCTGAGCCACGAGGGAAGTCCCACCCCTCCCCTTATCCTGACCCATACAGTAAGTCACACAGCAAGGTTTTTAGAGCCCAGGCCTCCGAATAATCCATCATGGGCCCCTGCTACCTCGGGTGGCACGCCCTAGGTGCATGCACAGTCTTTGCCCATTCGTCGGGCTGCCCTGGTCCTCCACAGGCCCCTAGAGATAGCTGATGTGCAGCGTGTCAGATTTCTCCCCAGCCAAGGGTTCTTGGGGTAGGAACTGATGCTCCTTGCTGGTGGTGCTGCTGGGAGGCCGCTCCTGTCCACTGGGACCTGGCTGTATGATCTGGTTGACCCGGCCATTCATCTCCCCCCGGTCCCCCTGCTTCCCTGCTCCCTCCTGCCGGTCCTCCCCATCTCCATCCTCCTCCTCCTCCGCCTTCTCCGGAGGCCCCACGGGAGGCTCCTGATTTTGCACACGGCGGGAGGGCCTCAGCAGGACCCTTCGGAAGCCCTGCTTGAAGCGGTAGGAGAGGAAGCCGTAAAGGATGGGGTTGGCACAGCTGTTGGCGTAGGGCAGGGCCACCACCAGGAAATAGAGGCCGAAGAAGGCAGGCTCCTCGGGCAGCGGGCACACCACATTGATGATGTTGAGCACGTAGAAGGGCATCCAGCAGAGGACGAAGAGCGCCACCACGGCCACCACCATGCGCGTGACCTTGCGCTCAGAATGCCGCCGCCGCTGGCACGAGGGCGCCCGCACCCGGCGCCCGGCGGAGCGCACCTTGACCACGATAAGCAGGTAGCAGAGGCAGATGACCAGCAGCGGCCCAAAGAAGCCCAGCGCGGCCGTGTAGATGATGAAGCCAGCCCTCCAGGCAGCCGCCGGCTCGGGCCACTGCATGTGGCAGGTGCTCATGCCACGGGGCACACCTGAGAAGACCACCACGGGCAGCACCACTACAGCCGAGGCCACCCAGACAGCCGCACTGACTGTGCGGGCCACGGGTGCCGTGCGCCAGCGGGCTGAGCGGGTGGGGTGCACCACTGCCAGGTAGCGGTCCACGCTCATGACTGTGAGGCAGAAGATGCTGGTGAACTGGTTGATGCCATCCACAGCCATGACCAGGCGGCACATGAGGGAGCCGAAGGGCCAGTAGGACAGAGCGTTCTGGGCAGCCAGGAAGGGCAGCCCCAGCATGAAAAGCTCATCGGCCAGTGCCAGGTTGAGGATGTAGACATTGGTGACAGATGGGGTGGCCGTCTGTCGCAGGACCACGTAGATGACCAGGGAGTTGCCCAGCAGGCCCACCACACACACCACCAGGTAGACCAGTGGGATCAGAATGCCGCTGACAGCCAGCCCTGCTGCACTTGACGCTGCGGACCCATTTCCGAGGACAGCATCTGGGAGCCAGGCTGAGGAGCTGTTCCCGGGTTCCGAGGTCGCGGGCACCAGTGAAAGAGAGCCAGGGGTGTTCATGGCCAAGAGAGGGTGGGTCAGCAGCCGGCTATTGGCCTGGAGGAGGGAGGACACAGCTTGGTCAGGGCAGGGCATGACTTTCTCTCTGTGGCCCCTCCCCCATCACAGTGAACTTAGAGACTCCCTGGGCACCTGCCCAGAGTTGGACAAGTCACTGTCATTCATTCATTCTGCACAGGCCAGCAAGGGAGGCTGGCAAGGTAGCCCCACTTCTCAGACAAGAAAACTGAATCTTAGAGAGGTAAAGTGAACACCCTATACAACGTAGGAGGGGTGCAGCAGGGGACTCGGGCTTGCCTGCTCCAGAGGGCGAGACCAGCAGTGGCCTGGTCCCTTCCCCTGTGCACAGGACGAGTGTTCCACAAACATTTCAGTAAAGGGATGAGTGGATCATTCAGTCAGCTGCTGACAACCTAGGTCCTTTTCTCTATACCAGACCTTTTCAAATGCTTTTGACACCAGTGCCTTTTATATTGCAACTCAGTGATGTCATACTCTTGCATAACACAATATGTGCCCTTTCTACATATGATTGCCTCACTGACAGAGGCCCAAGTAGATCACCCACTGAGATGGACTCTGAGATAGACTGTGTCCTTCTCACCCCTAAATGATATGTTAAAACCCTAACCTCCAGTGTGACGGTGTTAGGAGGGAGGGCCTCAGAGCGGGGTGATTAGGACGCAGGGGTAGAGTCCTCGTGAATGGGATTAGTGCTCTTCTGAAGAAAGGTCCCAGGTCCCTTCTGCCATGGGAGGAAACAGCTAGATAACAGCCAGCTGGGAACAACGAAGCAGGTCCTCACCATATACTGAATCTCCTGGCACCTTGATTTTGGGTTTCCCCACCTCCAGAATGGTGAGGAATGAATTTCTGTTGTGTATAAACCACCCAGTCTATGGTATTCTGTTAGAGCAAGCTGGACAGACTAAGACGCCCCCAACAGGTCTCAGCTCGCACACTTGAAAACACTGCTGCACGTCACCCATCCTTAACGTTGAGCCCAAGTCTCTAGACGAACTTCAGCGGATCCATAACCACCCCCCACCCGCTGCCCAAACTCCGGTGAAGGGTAACACCTCCTTGTATTCTCTGGGCAGAACCCAGCGCACTCATCTGACTCCTCAAATTCTGAATGCAGTTAAGAACCACACGCTCAGAGGTGTCCCCTTCCCTGGGAATCAAAGCCCCTGAGGATCCTCTTGGCCTGGCCCGTCCCACCGCACCCCCCACAAAGGCCCTGCCTAGGATGACGGACTGTGAACTAGGGGGGTGGGCGGCTGCTGTACCTCCTGCTCCCAAGGCTGGCTGATGGTGGAGAAATTCATAACATGCTGGAGGTGAGGACAAGAATAGTCAGCTCCCCGCTGTCCCGGTGGGGTGGGCTCCTCTGAGAAGAGGACACTTCAAGGGGGCCTTGAAGTGTGAGTAAGAGCTTGCCCAGCAGCTCAGCGGGAACCAGCACCCCACCCACCGTGTGAGCACCTTCTAACTGCACTTCTGTGTTACGAGGAGCCGGGCCTCCTCCCGGCATCCCTGCTGGACTTGACTCTCCTTAAGCACGGAGATGCTCATATTCAGCTCTGTTCCTTCCCGCGTCCCTTCCACACAAGCTCTGTCTCAGGGTCTGAGGCAGTGAGTAAATCAGAGGAACCCCGGGTGGACAAATCTCCACACAAAGGGAGGCTGAACTGCTGAGGGAGGGGATCCAGGCCCTGCTGGGGGAGGGCCCCTGGCCTAGGATGCCTCACCTCCTCAGCAGGACTCCCAGGCTCTCTGCTGCTGCTGCTGCGTCGCTTCAGTCGTGACCGACTCTCTGCGACCCCATAGACGGAAGCCCACCAGGCTCCCCCGTCCCTGGGATTCTCCAGGCAAGAACACTGGAGTGGGTTGCCATTTCCTTCTCCAATGCATGAAAGAGAAAAGTGAGAGTGAAGTCGCTCAGTCGTGTCCGACTCTTAGCGACCCCATGGACTGCAGCGCACCAGGCTCCTCCGTCCATGGGATTCTCCAGGCAAGAGGACTGGAGTGGGGTGCCATTGACCCAGTTATAGGCCAGGACTGAAGGCCAGAGCCTCTTCTGGGACTGAACCTTCTCCCTTTTCCAAATGACGCCCCCTCCCCAAGTCCCTCGGCTGCTGGCTTTCCTGACGCCCTAGGGAAACTCCAAGGGAGAAAGAAAGCTCTCAGGGGAAACTTCCTCCAGTGTCCCCTGCCTGCCCAGCCCTGGACCTGAAATCCCTTCAGTAGGACCTATGGTCCCCACTGCCCTGTCCTGACACCATTTTCAGATGTGAAGTTCCTTCATAGGGGAGGCACCCCAACTCAGAACAGACGCCTCTGGGTGAGTGAGCATGTCTGGTTGCCCTTGCCCGATGACCTGGGTTTTCCAAGGACTCTGAGCAGGCAGGGCGATGCCAAAAACGGGAAAGAACCCCTTCACCCTGGCTCCTCTCGATGCTTCCCCAGGCTGACTGGGCTCACAGCATCCCCTCCTTGCTCCTCCAAGCCTCAGGAGAACCCTCAACCTGCCGTCATCCCAGGCTCTAGTTGAGGGGCAGTCTGAATGGTGGTCTCATAGAATCTTAACAGTACTGCTAGTCCCTGGGGACTGAGCCCTGCCTGCCAGGCTCCAGGCTCAGCAGTGACATGCAGCATCATACAGGGTCTTATGAAGAAGGCATTAGGTTGTTCCCACAGTACACACAGGGACCAAATGAGGCCTTGCGCTCGGCTCACACAGTTGGGAAGGGGCAAAGCTGGGAGGATTCGTTACACCAACTCCCGACCCATCCATTTCACAGGCCGGCAGATTGAGGCCAGGCCTAGAGAAGGCACTTATTTTAGGATCATAACTGGTCAGGGAAACCAGCTGGCATCCAGCTTTCCTACCAGCCTATTCAGAACTCTCCTTACTGCTCCTTAGGCTCTTGAACTATTAAGATCCATGGACCCAAATCCCTAGACCCTTAGAGACTTAAAAATTGAATTTTAGAGTCTTAGAACTGACTTGTAGAGTCACAGATTTTTAGACTCTGTGTCTTTGAATTGGAGAAGGTCAGATTTCCAGAATGCTGGAATCAGCCCTTAGACCCAGAATTGTGAATCTGGGAACTTAAGAGTCCAGACCTCCTTGGCTCGGGAGCTCTACGTCACCGATCCATCCACCTCGCCTCCTTGTGTGCAGATCCTCTTTATAGCATCCCCGTCAGGTGGCCAATCACAGCCCAGGGCTGGAGGAGGGCGGCTCCTAAGAGAGGAGCAGTGAGCCAGGCAAACCTAATTTCCAGGCTGCAGGGACAGATGCCCTGGGGGAAGCTTGAGGGTGAGCTCTGAGGATGGCGTCTCCTGCCCAGACACACACCTGTGTACCCACACACACACACACACACACACACACACATGTGCTAACACACATGGCCTTGGCAGGAACACAGTGTACCAGCCAGGCCCTGCCTTCGTGCAGAATTAAATAGCCCCTCCCAGAGCCCCTGGTCCCCCTGGAAGACTCTCTGCCTCCGCCTTTATCTGGGTGCATCTTCCCTGTCAAAGTTTAACAGGCCAGAGTGCTAGAAGCAAGGAAATTATAGCTTTCCTTGGGTGTAAGTCAGACCTGCAATTTAGATGCTGCCTTTTAAGGAGCTGGGGTACTGTGCATGATCTGGTTCATCCTTTGGAGAGGATGGCCTTTTTCTCCCTGTCTGGTTTATCTTTGGCACAAGCTTGCCTGAAAACCGGGGGCAGACTCCTTGGAAGACTTTTCCAGAGGGAACAAGGGTCCAGAGAGGGTGAGTGGCTGCCCTGAGCCCCACAGCAATTCAGAACAGCCCTCAGGGATGCCAGATCATTCTCCGTTTGTCTGTATCCCACCCCCTTCCCTTCTAGATTGCTGGCTTTTAGGCACAGGACCCTGAGTTATTTGTACCTATAACCCTAGCGCCTAGCACAGCACCCAGGGCATCTGCAGATGTGAACAGACCAAGAGGTTCAGCAAGTAGAACTCAAAGCCAGGTGGGAGGATACTCCTGGGATAGGCCTCAAACACACATCATGAGATCCTCACCAAGCCCAAGAGGGAGGGTTTTTAGAGAGGAGGAAGTTGAGGCTCAGAGAAGTTCAGTAAGTTTTACAAGGTCACTCATCTGGTAGGTGGGAAGCCAGAAGTTGAGCCCAGTTCTGCCTATTACTAAACCGTCAGTGCCTCCTGGTTCTGCAGGCTTCCCTGAAAGCCTTGGGCTGAGAGACAACAGGACTGAGACAGCCCTGGACAACACAGGCTGATGGGCCTTGGCTGACTCTGCATTCTGCTTGCTCTCTGCTCCCCTGGGCCTGTCCCCCGGGAAGAGGCCCAGACGGTCTGTGCCCACTTCAGACTTGACCCCTAAGAGCACAGCCCACAAGCCCACAGCCCCTAGGTTGGGGACTTAGGGTCTGCCACAAAGGAATGATGCCAAATTGCTGTGTGACCTTGGACAACTCACTTCCCACCTCGGGACCTCAATTTCCTCCTATTAAAATGAAGACGAGTGTACCCATCTCCCAGGGTTGTTGTAAAGATTAAATGGGAGTGTGCTGAGCAGTCCAGAAGGGGAGCTCAGGAAAGCTGGCACTTAAGCTAAATGCCATGAAGCATCTGGTTTGTCCAGCTCCGACACTGCTGTTTTGTGATTCTGAGATTCTGGAGTCATGATATGAGATTCTGAGATTAATGCCCACCCCCAGGCCCCAGGCCCCTTCTGTCCACCAAGAGGTCACAGGAAGTCCTCCTTCCTCCCTGGACCTTCCTACCCTCTCCCAGCCCCCAGGCCCAGCCTCCCAAGTTCATCGTGGGCAGAAGGTGGGTTCCAGCGCCCCACCCTCTGGGACCCCATCCAGGCCCCAGCCTCCTTACCTGCCCATGGGGCGAGGGCTTCCCTCCTTGCGGCCAGGCTGGTTATCATTCTGCTGTCCCCTCTCCCTGCCCAGTCCCCAGACATCCCTGAGCACCCCTGAGCTGGGGCCCACACACAGTGCCCACTTCTAGATTGCTGGTGGGACCGGGCCCCCTCCTAGGCCTGCAGCGGCCACGGCCACGTCTGCCCACAGAGCCGCTCCCATCTGGTCTCCGGCCCTGACTTCCCACAGCTTGGTGCGTCACCCCCCAACTGCAGGACACGTCCTGGGTGGTGGGGGGAAGGGACACAGATGGGGGGTCTGCAGGCAGGAGGCTGGGGGTGGGGTGCAGGGAGAAACCTCCCAAGGAAAAGAAGAGAAATGAGGAACAGAGGACTATAAGAAACCAATAGAAAGAGAGGGGAAGCGGGGGTCGGTCGGAGGTGGAAAGACAGGGAGAGGCAGAGAGAGAAGACAGCGAGTGGGTGGAAAGCCAGAATGAGGGGGAGTGATGAGAAATGCGTGACAGGAAAAGAGAAAGGGGAGGAAAGAGCAGAGAAGGGGCCAGAGGGAGGGATGCAGAGAGAGATGCAGGCAGAGAGCGCGGGGAAGGAGGGGGTGGCAGGGAGAGTGACAGAGGAGGATTGTGCCACAGATGGTGACATGGAGAGCCAGGCAAGGAGCGGGCAGGATGGGGTGCGGGAGGGGCCGGGAGGCGGGGCCGGGAGGAGGGGCCAGAGCGCAGGTGCGGGGGAGGGGGGAGGGGCGGCAGGTTAGGGGAGGCGGCCGGAGGGGGGCCAGATCCTGTTACCCGGGAGATTTCAGCCACCCACGCTGGCCTTGGTTCTCGCAAGGGGTTGGAAAGGAGAGTGTGGTACTCAGGGGAGCTGGGGGCCGAGAGCCAGTGGCGGGATGCCTCCGAGGCCACGGTGCACACATCCCCCAGGGCGACAGCTGGGTTCCAAGGTCAGTGCTGCAAGGAGGGCTGGGAGCATGGGGTGAGCACTGGGTGGGGAGTCCACAGTGCTATGGTCTGGGTCCCCCAGCCACAGGGGGAGGCTGGGTGGGGGCTATCAGCCCAGAGACTGGTTGAGTCTGGGGAGCCCCCAGGCAGGGTGAAGAATAGAAAGGTTGGGTAAAGAATAACTACTTCAGGCTTTGGGGGCCAAGAGACAACATGAAAGCTGTTATACAGGAGAACACAAATTCCCACTCTTTGTCAATTGACAACATTTCAAATATAATAATAGTAATCGAGGACTTTTTTTTTTTGGTGATACAGATCTACCCTACTGAGAAGAGTAGAATTCTTTTTTCCCCCTTTTTTTTTGGAGAAGGGTAATATTTTGCTTCATTGGAGTTCAAAGTTAGCATTTCCTTTTATCAAATCAGTTGCAAATGGCCTTCTGTAAAACCCATCCTTAGCTGGCAGGCTGTAAAAAAGAAAGCAGGCAGTGAGCCAGACTTGTCCCCTGGACCATATTTGCCAACCCTTAAGATCTCTGTCTGGAGCTTGAGCACAGGCCTGACATGCCCCAGCTCATGCCAACAAACCATGTGACCATAGGTAAGTTGTCCCCTCTCTGGGCCATGAGGAGTTTCCTCATCCAGACCATGGGGAGATTTTTGTTCACTTGCTACATCGTGTCTAACTCTTTGTGACCCCATGAACTGCAGCATGCCAGGCTTCCCTGTCCTTCACCATCTCCTGGAGTTTGCTCAAACTCATGTCCATTGAGTCGATGATGCCAACTCGTCCTTTGTTGCCCCCTTCTCCTCCTGCCCTCAATCTTACCCAGCATCAGGGTCTTTTCCAATGAGTTGGGTCTTTGCATCAGGTAGCAAAAGTATTGGAGCTTCAGCTTCAGCATCAGTCCTTCCAATGAATATTGAGCGTTGATTTCCTTTAGGACTGACTGGTTTAATCTCCTGTCCAAGGGACTTTCAAGAGTCTTCTCCAGAAACACAGTTTGAAAGCATAATTCTTTGGCATTCAGCCTTCTTTACAGTCCTGCTTTCACAACCATACATGACTACTGGAAAAACCATAGCTTTGACTGATGTTTGTCAGCAAAGTGATGTCTCTGCTTTTTAATAGGCTGTCTAGGTTTGTCACAGCTTTTCTTCCAAGGAACAAGCGCCTTTTAATTTCATGGCTGCAGTTGCCATTCACAGGGATTTTGGAACCCAAGAAAATAAAATCTGTCACTGCTTCCACTTTTTCCCCTTCTATTTGCCACAAAATGATGGAACCGAATGCCATGACCTTCGTTTTTTGAATGTTGAGTTTTAAACCAGCTTTTTCACTCTCCTCTTTCACCTTCATCAAGAGGCTCTTTAGTTCCTCTTCACTTTCTGCCATTAAAATGGTATCATCTACATGTCTGAGGTTGCTGATATTTCTCCTGGCAATCTTGATTCCAGATTCTGGGCAGATGAGACTCAATCATCTCTAAGTTCCTCTTTCAACAAGGACATCATAAGTGCATCAGTATCAGGTAGTAACAACAGCTCTTTGGGCTTCCCTGGTGGCTCAGCTGGTAAAGAATCTGCCTGAAATGCAGGAGACCTGGGTTTGATCCCTGGTTTGGGAAGACCCCCTGGAGAAGGGAACGGCAACCTATTCCAGCATTCTGGCCCGGAGAATTCCTTGGACTGTATAGTCCATGTGGTCGCAAAGAGTCGGACACGACTGAGTGACTTTCACTTTCATATCTTTTATGAAGCCTGCATCCCCAACCGGCTGCATCACCAAGCCTTGTGGCCACCACACCACCAGTGGTGAGCAGTGTTACATATCCAATTTCCAGATGGAGAAGCCAGGGTCAGAGAGGACAAGCAGTTTGCTCAGATCACACAGCTAGTGAGTGGAGAGGCAGTGACTTCGTGCCAAAGACATCTTCTTAAGTAACTTGCCCACTTGGGTGGCCTGACCCCTTCTCAGAAGGCAAGGGGAGGTAAGAGCCAGAAAGGGAGGAAAGTAGGGAAGGAATCTTTATTGAGCACCTACTGTGTGCCAAGCCCCTTTCCACACTGGGCCGTTCCTCAGGACCAGGGCTGGACTGACTCTGTGGCTAGGTCCCCAGTGCTTGTGTGTTACAGACCCTCAGAGAGCCAGCAAGACAATGCCTGCAGAGGTGGTAGTCAACACACAGTAGGACTATGGGGGACACAGCGCTTCTGCCTAGAGCCCATTCCCCAACAAGGCTCTCCCTCCAGGCATCAGGGATCTGTGTGCGCAAGTTCAAAAGAGGCAGGTAGGCTCTGAGACTCCTAGGAATGAGGGGTGACATCAGAGACACTGACCCTCTCTCACCCAAGGCCCTCCAGCAGCTTCTCAGAAGCTCACAATAAAGCCTAGTCCCTGAAGCCCAGCAGGCTTTACACCCTCCCAGCGTTGCTGCCTGCCCGAGTCTCTCTGCTGATTTCCTTCACCTACCTGTGGGTTAGGCACACCCAGCCTCTTTCAGTCGCTCTTCTGTTCTGCCCTCCATTTATTCATTAGACGGGTGATCTCAGAAAGCCTTCTGCTGGTGAGAGAGATGGGGCATGAAGGGCTGTGCTCTGTGCTGAGGTGAGGACCTGCTTGCGTGTTTGAGGGACCAGGAGGAGACCAGCATAACTGGAGAAGAGGGAGGCAGGGAGGCCGCCGAGGCCAGAACACACAGGGCTTTGTCATCTCAGGCCGAACGTGTTGGGAGTCAGACAGGACGTGAGCAGAGGAGTCTTGTGATCTGGCGCATGGTTTTCAGAGGCTCACCAGTCCGGAGCCGGTGAGAAAGTATTGGTCATCCTCAGGGCTTTTGCACAGGCTACGCCCCTTGTTTGGATACTCTCCATGTCTTCTGTGCTGGGCTGTGAGCTCCAGAAGAGCAGACTCTGTGTGTGTCCCCATGGTGTCCCCAGACCTGGCACCAGCCTTGCACTGTACGTTCAATGAGGAGAGAATGGATGGATGGATGGATGAATGGATGGATGGATGGATGGATGGATGAATGGGTAGCTGCAGTGAAGGGAAGAAGGGGAGACCAATCCGCTGAACATCAGCTGGAGGTTGAAGTGGTGGTGAGGGATACCAGGCACCAGGTTAGGGGAAGTGTGACCTGAGTCAGACACTGATTCCACTCAGGGAGTCTTCCCTCAACAGGAGTGGCCCTGGAACCCCCCATCAGCCCCTCCTCCTAGGGATAGCAAGGCAGAAGGAAGTGCAACCCCACACCTGTGAGCTCTGTGAGTGGGACACTGTGTCTGGGAGCTGTGAGGTGGCCCCGCCCTGCTTGGCACTGAGGCCCATGGTGCACCTCTAACCTGGGCCTGAACCTGGCACCTTGGTCTGTCACATCTACCTCGTGTCCTGGCGGGGCTGTCGAGCCCACCTCCCCAAAACAGAACAATGCTATGTCTCCCCCATCAGACTCTGACCTCCTCAAACCTAGGGTCATGCCTCCAGCCTCAGCCTAGAGGGCTCCCCAAGACTGACTGTGTCTCTGCCATCAGATGGATGGTTTTCCAAAAACTGGGGCCCAGACTCCTCCTATTCCTGAGAAGCAGGATAGATCCTCCTCCTCCTCCACAATACACAGGTTAGAGCCGGCCACTGGGTAGCTACTGATGCTGAGGTCTGTCCTCTCAACTAAGAAGAGATTAGCCAAAACCCCTTCCCAGCCCAGGCGCGGGGGTTTCGTTGTCACTGGAGTCCCTATCACAGCTGTCCTGGCTCAGAGGGTAAAGCGTCTGCCTTCAATGCAGGAGACCCGACCTGGGTCGGGAATATCCCCTGGAGAAGGAAATGGTAACCCACTCTGGTACTCTTGCCTGGAAAATCCCATGGACCAAGAAGCCTGGTAGGCTACAGTCCATGGGGTCGCAAAGAGTCGGGCACAACTGAGCAACTTCACTTTCTCTTTCTTTTCTGGTTCGTCAGCCCCTGCTGTGTCCTCCTGGGGCTGAATCTCAGCTTTGCCACTTATTGACTGTGTGACCTCGGATATGTGTCTTAACCCCTCTGAACCGCAGTCCATCGTCTTAAACACCTACTGCACAAGATCACAGGGAATGATAATTAGTTAACTCTTTTACCCAGCAACAGTTCCCAGGGACACTTCCTGCAGTCGAGAGAGATGGGTTAGCAGACTGGGCTGGTGAGTCTGAGTCCCTGATCTGCTTCAGTCAAGCAGCACGACTTTGAGAAACTTGTCTGCAAACCTTCTTCTTCAGTATCATGTGCCCCCACTTCCCACCCAGCCCCAAAGTTTCATGAAAAGGTCAAATGAAGGAAATGCCTGTCAGCTTGCCTCTGCCCCTCCCGGCACCAAGCCTTATTGCTTTTACTTAAAACTCTCATCTTTCTACCTGTCCCCTGCTCTCCATCCTGAAAGCTCCCTTCTGGGCCAGACTACCAATACCTCTTATTTGTCCACCTGCTTCTGCCCTCATCCCCTCCTCACCAAGGAAAAAGAGTCTGTTAAAAATAAGTCATGTCAGTTGCTTCCGCCTTGAGACCATTCTAAGGCCACCTGTAACTGTACAATGAAAGCCATGGTCCCCACCATGGCTGGGTACCCATTTAAGCTGCCTCTGCCTGTGTCTCTTCCCACTCACCCTTCCTCTCTTTCTAAAAGAAATAACCTTCAGGGAAAACACATATGCTCCAGGCCCTTTGCATAAGCTGTTCCCAGGCTCTCTCACCATCCTTCAACAGGTTTAGGGTGTCAGATGCTCATGGAAGCCTTCTCTGAAGCCTTTTTATCCTCTGAACTTGCTCCTCTGTGCTTCCTTTTTATCTGTAATACAATTATTTTTCATTTGCCTTTATTAAAATACTGTTTGCAAGTATATGTTAAAAACCAATGGTGCTAAACAGATTTGTAACAGCAAAAACAATGGGAGTTCTCCTTTGGCCCTGATCCATTCTATATCCCAGAGGAAATTTCACCCCATTAGCTATTTCTCCTAGTATTTGTCTCCATTTTGTTAAATACCCCATTTATTTTTCTATCACTTTAATCCCCAGTTTTACCCATCGAAACTGACTTCATATTATGGTAAAAAGATTTTAGACTTCTTGCACACTCTAGTCTCTTTTCCCCATCCTCTCAACATAACATACTTTCTGTTAAATGCATATTCAGTGTTTCTGCTATTAATTCAATGTAAATATTATTCCCTGCTCAGCCAGGAGTTAATAATTGTCTCATTTTTTTCATTTGCTTCAGTTCAGCTCAGCTTCTCAGTCATGTCTAACTCTTTGTGACCCCAGGGACTGCAGAATGACAGGAATCCCTGTCCATCACCAACACCTGAAGTTTACTCAAACTCATGTCCATTGAGTTGGTGATGTCATCCAACCCTCTCATCCTCTGTCGTCCCCTTCTCCTCCCGCCTTCAATCTTTCCCAGCATCAGTGCCTTTTCAAATGAGTCAGTTCTTCACATCAGGTGGCCAAAGTATTGGAGTTTCAGCTTCAGCATCTGTCCTTCAAATGAATATTAAGGATTGATTTCCTTTAGGACGTACTGGTTGAATCTCCTTGCTGTCCAAGGGACTCTCAAGAGTCTGCTCCAACACCACATCAATTCTTCAGCACTCAGCTTTCTTTATAATCCAACTCTCACATCTGTACATGACTACTGGAAAAACCATAGCTTTGACTAGACAGACCTTTGTTGGCAAAGTAGTATCTCTGCTTTTTGATATGCTGTCTAGGTTGGTCATAACTTTTCTTCCAAGGAGTAAGTGTCTTTTAATTTCGTGGCTGCAGTCACCATCTGCAGTGATTTTGGAGCCCCAAAATATAAAGTCTGACATTGTTTCCACTGTTTCTCCATCTATTTGCCATGAAATGATGGGACCAGATGACATGATCTTAGTTTTCTGAATGTTGAATTTTAAGCCAAATTTTTCACTCTCCTGTTTCACTTTCATCAAGAAGCTCTTTAGTTCTTCTTCACTTTCTGCCATAAGGGTGGTGTCATCTGTGTATCTGAGATTATTGATAGTTCTTCTGGCAAACTTGTTTCCAACTTGTGCTTCATCCAGTCCAGCATTTCTCATGATATACTCTGCATATAAGTTAAATAAGCAGGGTGACAATATACAGTCTTGAAGTACTCCTTTCCCAATTTGGGACCAGTCTGTTGTTCCATGTCCAATTCTAACTGTTGCTTCCTGACCTGCATACAGGCTTCTCAAGAGGCAGGTCAGGTGGCCTAGTATTCCCACCTCTCGAAGAATTTTCCACAGTTTGTGGTGATCCACACAGTCAAAGGCTTTGGCATAGTCAATAAAGCAGAAGTAGATGTTTTTCTGGAACTCTCTTGCTTTCTCCATGATCCAGTGGATGTTGGCAATTTGATCTCTGGTGCCTCTGCCTTTTCTAAAACCTGCTTGAACATTTAGAAGTTTATAGTTCACGTACTGATGAAGCCTGGCTTGGAGAATTTTGAGCATGACTTTGCTAGTGTGTGAGACGACTGCAATTGTGTGGTAGTTTGAGCATTCTTTGGTATTGTCTTTCTTTGGGATTGGAATGAAAACTGACCTTTTCCAGTCCTGTGGCCACTGCTGAGTTTTCCAAATTTGGTGGCACATTGAGTGCAGCACTTTCACAGCATCATCTTTTAGGATTTGAAATAGCTCCACTGGAGTTCCATCACCTCCTCTAGTTTTGTTTGTAGTGATGCTTCTTCCTAAAGCCCACTTGACTTCACATTCCAGGATGTCTGACTCTAGGTTAGTGTGAGTGATCACACCATCGTGATTATCTGAGTCATGAAGATCTTTTTTGTACAGTTCTTCTGTGTATTCTTGCCACCTCTTCTTAATATCTTCTGCTTCTATTAGGAATTTTAGGAATCAGCAAACTAAAATGGACTGGAATGGGTGAATTTAACTCAGATAACCATTATATCTACTACTGTGGGCAGGAATCCCTTAGAAGAAATGGAGTAGCGGTCAACAGAAGAGTCCGAAATGCAGTACTTGGATACAATCTCAAAAACGATAGAATGATCTCTGTTCATTTCCAAGGCAAACCATTCAATATCACAGTAATCCAAGTCTATGCCCCTACCAGTAATGCTGAAGAAGCTGAAGGTGAACGGTTCTACGAAGACCTACAAGACCTAGAACTAACGCCCAAAAAAGATGTCCTTTTCATTATAGGGGACTGGAATGCAAAAGTAGGAAGTCAAGAAATACCTGGAGTAACAGGCAAATTTGGCCTTGGAGTACAGAATGAAGCAAGGCAAAGGCTAACAGTTTTGCCAAGAGAACGCACTGGTCACAGCAAACACCCTCTTCCAACAAAACAAGAGAAGACTCTACACATGGACATCACCAGGTGGTCAATATTGAAATCAGATTGCAGCCAGTGATGGAGAAGCTCTATACAGTCAGCAAAAACAAGACCGGGATATGACTGTGGCTCAGATCATGAACTCCTTATTGCCAAATTCAGACTTAAATAGAAGAAAGTAAAGAAAACCACTAAACCATTCAGGTATAACCTAAATCAAATCCCTTATGATTATACAGTGAAAGTGAGAAATAGATTCAAGGGATTAGATCTGATAGAATGCCTGAAGAACTATGGACTGGAATTCGTGACACTGTATAGGAGGCAGTGATCAAGACCATCTCCAAGAAAAAGAAATGCAAAAAGGCAAAGTGGTTGTCTGAGGAGGCCTTACAAATAGCTATGAAAGGAAGAGAAGCGAAGGGCAAAGGAGAAAAGGAAAGACATACCCGGCTGAATGCAGAGTTCCAAAGAATAGCAAGGAGAGATAAGGGTTTGCTTAGGGTTTTTTAAATCTAGTTTTCTTGGGCTAGGCTTTTCCATACAGTCCTGAAGCTCCATAAAAAACCCACAGTGAAGTTTTCAGGATTTATTCTCAGTGATAATTTTTTCTTGGAGACTCCTAAACTCCTCCTCTCTGACATCCCGGAATTCTTTCTCCACCGTCATATCTGGGATTCCCTTCCTTTTTTTCCTGTATTGGATCCTGTTTCTTGAATCTGATGTCTTCCTCTTTAATGGCTTACTCCCTTATTTTGTCGGCATACATCCTCCAGTAACTTCCTGAGAAAGGATGTAGGCTTGAAAACCATTAACTCTTCTCTTGCCCTTGTTGATGGCCCAGCTGGGCTTAGAATTCTAGGCTGAAAATCTAAACTGACTCTAGATTGGCAAAGGGTAGTTGTCCAGGTCTCTAGCTTCAAGCTGTATTCTTGTCTTCAATCTTTTGTGTATAACTTTAGGTAACTTTAAATATCACTCTGGAAGCTTCTAGGATCTTTGCTTTATCCCTAAATTTCTAAAATTTTATAATGCTAGGGTTGTCCTCACCACCCCCAAGTGTTTGGGGACACTCAGTGAACCATTTTAATCTGAAGATTTATATTCTTAAGTTCTAGGAAAGATTTTATTATTATTATTATTATTTCATGCTGGAACTTTTATTATTTTACTATTGGTCTCATAGATTAATCCTTTAGTTTTCTTGTTGTTTACTTTTACCATATCATCTATCTTCTGAAGGATTCTCTCTCTCTCTTTTTTAGTCTATTTTATCTTCCAACTCTTCAATTTTTAAAAATTTTCATCAGCACATTTTTAATTTCTAAGAGTTCTGTTTCCTGATTATTGCTTTGTTTGGCATTCTGTATTTATTTGTGGATATAACACATTTCCTTTTCTCTCTAAGGATAGCAATGGTAGTTTCTTTGAAGGTTTCTTCTGATCACTACAATGTCTCTATTTCATGCTAGTTCCTTTTTTTCTATTTGTTTGATTGGATCTCTTTCATGTTAGAACTTTTCTCAATTAACTAGTCCTCTTTGGTTATCCATTCATTTTGCAGAATAAAGCATTAAAAATTGTACCAGAAACTCTATGTAGGAAGGCAGGACTTGCAAAATAGTGAACATTTCTGTAGGAACAGCTGGATGTTTTGTCAAGAACATTCAGATGTCACCAGCTGTCACCATCTATAAGGCTTTTCACTGGGATGGTCAAAGCCTGTCCATGGTTTCCTATTTGGGATGAATGTATGCCTGGGTGCTTGCATTCCTAAACTGGGTAAGAGAAGGAGGCTGGGATCTTCTCTGGTAAGTCTTCAGACTTTCATCGAATCCTCTCTTATCAGTCAGCTACTACTGTGTAACAAACAACCACAAAAATTCCCTGTGGTGCACAACAATGAGCTTTTATTTCACTACACACCTTCAGGTTAGCTGGGATTGGTTGATCTAGGCAGGGCTTAGATAGGCTGGTCTGCTTTGAGCTGCAGGTCTACAGGTCATCTGGACATTCCTGCTCCCTGTTTCTTATGTACTCTTGGAAATGGCAGGCTTCCTGAGATTTCTTTCATCAGCACAAGAGAACATGGTGCAAGCACATCAAGCCTCTCCTTTTGAGGCATATGCTAACATCCCATTTGGCCAAAAGCAAGTCACACAGGCAAGGCAGCATCAGCAGAGTAGAGAAGCACACTCCTTCCCCAGAGGGAGAGGAAGGAGGGAGTGATTATCTGTTAAGTGTAATCAAATCTACCACATCCCCAGTAATCGGTTTAGGGCCTCACCCCATCTGCTTTGTGGCTAGTGTCCTCGGGTTCAGAACTCTCTGGTTGGATTTCCCTGCCTGGTTAGGGAGGGGTGGTTGCTGGGTGCATAGTGCAGGGGAGAGGACCAGGGAGTCTAACTACTTACACAGACTTCCAAACAACCCCCTGTTTTCAGCCTCCTTCCTAACCATCTGTGGTACCTGGGTCTGCCACTTTGGAGCCCCCTCGCAGTTCTGTAAGGCCAGTTGGTTGCATCTCTCCTGTCTCCAACCCCCCACCCCACCCCACCATGAAAGAGCAGGCACTTAGATTTGTCTTTCCTGGGCTCTGTTAAATCATTTACCACCCCTCCATCTGCTCTTCATGCTTATGTGCTGCGGTTTGGGGCCACAGGTGTCTCCTGGTTTCTTTGAAGATGAGAGTTTTGTGTTTCTGTTTCATGTTCCTTATCATCAGGCTGCTTTTTGCCCAGGGGTGAGGGGGTGGAAGAATCTCTACCTGGCACCTTGAAACCAGGGTCTCTTCCTTTTTCTGTTGAATACACTTTTGTGGCATGTTGCTCAAACCCTGTGGCAGGTGTTGAGTTACACGTCTGTCTTCTGAGCCTCTGGGGAGCAGGCGGCTGGGTCTCACCCCTCATTGCCCCTCCAGCTCCCAGCACTTGGCACAGAGTGTACTGTTAGCATACGGGAAATGAATTGAACTGAACTTCAGACTACATGGATGACTGCTCATCTTTCACTTTCTCAAAGCCTTCCAAAGTCTTCTAGAACTATCCTAGATCTCTGTTTCACTCCCCAGAGCCTACTCTGCCCTGCCTCCCACATCCCATGAGGCCTACCTAGATGGAGTCAATTGGCCCCAGTGGTGAATATTTCTTGGGCAGTGGAGGAGTTAAGAGGGTAGGGAGGAGAGTTAAGAGATCAAAGGAAGAGTCAGCAGGGACTTTGGCCCCAGAAGAGGCATGGTTTCAGTATACCATCATATTGTCTTTCATGATCCTGTGAGACGGCTGGGCTCACTCGTCTGGCTCTTCTGTTCCACAGGACGTTGGCCAGGGCTGCAGTCATCTGGGGACTCTATTGGGCATTCAGGATGGCTCCCGCACATGACTGATGCCTTGATGAGGATGCTGAAAGGCTGGGCTCAGCTGGGACGCTGGAAGGATTGGGTCTTTCTCTCCTTTAAAGTCCATTTTTTTGTCTGCTTGTTCATTTATATCAACAACAGAGGAAGATGCCAGGTGCCTGCTAGGATCACGGTGACCCTACATCGAGGATTCTGAGTGGCAAAATTATATTTGTAAATGAAGATGATCTCCCAGGATGCCTGATGGAGGTTAGACAAGAAGGGGGAGTACAGGCAGGAAAGCTTGTGAGGAGGCATAGCTACTGTCCAAGGGATGACTGCAAGGCCTAGAGCAGGAAGTGATGATGGGCCAGATGACAGGGTAGGTTTAACAGATATTGGAAAGCTGAATTTTCCAGTCTTGGGGACCAGTGAATGCTGGGAGCACAGAATGGGAAAAGCCAGGAGGATCCCTGGCCTCTGTTTTAGAAGAAGACACAAGGATAAGCCAGACTCCAAGACAGAGAGCCCCAAATGAAGTAGGCTTATCTGGCAGGTGCTCTCCTGCCCATCAGGTGATGATTTCATTGCAAGAGGCCAATCCCTGATACCCAGTCCAAGCCTGACAGTAGCAGGGTGCTTGGGAGTGGCTGCTGTCAAATGAGTGAACGTCACCATGTTGTCAGCTCTTCCCATAACTAACAGTTCTTCCTGTTTCAAAATTCTTCACTGACTTTCCTCAAGGTTTCTCTTTTCTTTCTGAAGGCCTTCTGGTCCTCAGCCAATTTGCAAAGCAGAAACAAGTGACTCAACCAACATCCAGCAAGTTCTGGAAGCAATGATACAGAGGAAGGAGCACAGAGCTAGGAGTCCTAAGACCTCAAACTAATAGTAACAGGAGGCATGACCAACAGCAGCATAAACAAGTAAGTGGTTTCATTTTTGCTCTGTCCCCTTAACAAAGCAGCCATTGGCAGTAGTTCAGCTGCTGACCGAAGTTCTGAGGAATCCAGGCTTTTATCTTTCTGCTTCTCCATTCTTAGCATGTTAGGTTGCATTTTTCTGTTTGTGGTTTCAGGTTCATAAGATGGCTGTTGCAGCTCCAGACATCTCATCAGAATTCATTAGAGAAGGAGCCAGGACACAGGGCCGTGTTGGTTGGTTCTATCATTTTTTTATGGAGGAAAACCGAAACATTCACAGAGGCTGCCTCTCCAACTACTTTCATTTTATGTCTTATTGGCCAGAACTGTATGAACTTGGAACTCCAGCTGCAAAGCAGGCTGGGAACAAGTATTTTTGTCTGGGGCTAGATACATTGCTGTTCTGAACACAACTAGGATTCTGTTAGCAAGGAGGCTGCAAGTCGTGGTAGTGGGTTGAAAAGTACAGTGTCTGCCTTAGTGAATTGAGCCCTAACTCCTATGTCTCTGTTTCCTTCTTTGCAAAGCAGAGTTGTTAGTACTACATTGGGAGGCTGCCAGGAGAATTGAATGAGATCCTATGTGCTAGGTGAAACCACACAATGGTGAGAGTATTTATTTCCTGACTTTATTACTGTTTTATTTATTATAAAACAAGGACTGTATTCTCTGGGGTAGGCTTGGTAGAAGAGGTACCTGGCAGAGGAGGTGTGAGCATAGGAGAGAGGAAAGCAGGGTGTGGCCAGGCCTGAAGCCACCGGGATGGTCCTGGATTTATCCCAAGGCCCCGGAAGGGCAGGGAACAGAAAGAGGTTCTTCTCGATTCTGGCCTACTGGGAAAGGCCTTCTCATGGCTCTTAAACATTGGACATCTTAAGAGTGTGGGTTCTGACCCATACATATCTGTGTTTGTGTTGTGCGTGCTGGGGGTGGGGTGAGGTAACCGTGTTAATGGTTTTTTGGTTTGTTTCAGAAGAGAGGTAACCTTAGAAACATAACAACCTTGTCTGAACTGAAACTGAGAAAGACCATGGGGCTTCCCTGCCTACACCCCATCCCTTTCTAGACGGTGGGGCTCTCAAGAGGGAAGGACAGTGAGCTGAGATTTGCATCAGAACTTCAGGTCTTGGGGCAGTGGAAGTGGCCAGGAGCCCTGGGGGAGCCAGAAATGGAAATTCAAAGCATTTCACTGGCTGGGAATTGGGAGACTGCTGGGTTGTCAGGACAGGGTCTCATATCTCTTTTTAAAAATCCTTTATTTTAGCTTCTCTAGACTGTCAGCCCCTGAGGGCAATAACTCAGGTGCATTGCAGGACCACAGAACAGTGCTTGGAACAGAGTGCCCAAGATCTAAATTTGTGTTGAATGGCCAGATGAAGCTCAGATAAACAGAAGCATGCTCATCCACAGGATTGGAAAGTCTGGCATTCGTGAATCAACAAACACTGAGCGGAGATTGGCTCCATACCCATCCGTGGAGCTTTAGGGATGAGCTTTGTTAATCCTGACAGCAGCCCCATCTCTCTCTTAAACTTGCCTGTGCTTAGTGCCTGCTGGGGCTGGCATTGGTTCCTTACACTGTTTGGACGCTTTCCTGGGAGCGCCAATATTGGAGACTGGGGTTTCTGGCTGCTTGACACCCATATTCCCAAATTCTGACAAGGTTCTCAGCCTTGTTTTGAGAACCAAATCCCCCACCTCCACCCCAGTGGGTGCAGTTTTGAAATGGCGGCTTACTCTCCATGCTCTAGCTTGTCAAGTAGTCTAGGTTTGGCCAATCAGAGCACAGGATTCTCCTGACAAATGTAATTGGTTGAAAGGGGGCCCAGATCTAAGCTGGACCAATCAGAGTAAACCTTAATCAGAACTTTGCCTGGGGCACACACTTGCTCTTTTTTGCTGAACTTGAAACTGGAAGGATGAATCCCTGAGAGTCGCTGTGCCTAAGAATGAACCAGACAGCAGAAGGTATAGGAAAGTGAAACCTGATGACTTCATTTGAGCCCCCTTGATCAAGCTGCACCTGAAGTCATGATATTTCCAAACGAATCAATAAATTTATTGTCTGCTTAAGCAGGTTGACTTGGGTTTCTGTTTGCAATGGCAAAAGTCCTGACTGGCAGAGTCTGAAAGTTTTAAGACTCTCACAGGTAAATGCAGCTCAGGGTCCTGTGAGTGGAGCTGAAAGACTTGAAAGATGGCAGGAGTCAGAAGAACCCAGGTTTTTGATTGATGGGCAGGTATCCACAGAGATTTAGAAAATCTGAATGTAATATGTTGTCCCCAAAGGAGGCCTAAGACCAGAGAGGAACAAACCTTCTGAGACACTTAATTTAGCTCTGCAGAAGAACTCTCCATAAGCAAGACCATCGATACTGGAGGATACTACTGCCCCAGAAGGGAATGAGAGATCCATCTCTGAAGGTATATAAGTGGTGGCCAGCAACCATCCGGCCTGACGTTCCCAGAGGGGATTCAGGCGTTGGGGGTGAGGGGAGGCGTAAACGGGTAGATGACACCATGTATGGCATCTGACCACAGCAATGCAGGGGTGGCTTATTGGGTGCTGGGACCCCCTTCTGGCCCCTGAGAAGGCTGGAGCATGAGGGGATGGGGGCGCAGCACCTACAAATTTACACTCTTTGGGCCCCCAGGGGGACCTGCAGCACAGAGAAGACAGTCAACCAAGCTCTGCAGCCATCTTGCTAAGAAATGCCACAGGAAGGGAACAGCATGGCCAGCCGGGGGGGGCCACTGGGCGTTGGGTGGGGGGCCTTGGAGAGTTAGAACCATCTGGCTGGAAAGGCTGGGTGCATCCTGGAAGGAAGACAAACAGGGGGTGAGAATTTGGGGCCAAGCAGAATCTACAGCCTGCTCCCAGCTCTCCTGGCTCCCAGGTCATGCTGGCTCCCAGACTGTGCTCAAGGTTGGCCAAGTCCCCTCTATCCTTGTGGGCACTTCCCACCCCCACCCATCCCTCTTCTGTCCTAAGTGCCTCAGAGCTGAGTCTGCCCTGCCTCTACCCCATATGTGAGTGTCGAGTCTCCCCGGCTCAACTGGGCTCTCTCGAGGGACAGGAGCTGAAGTATCTCTTCACCCTGGTCCCCTCCGCCCTCCTGTGGGGATGGCACATTGGGAGCTCAGTGACACCATGCTTGACTCCTGTTACCTGGCATTTTTTCTGACATTTTGAACCCTCCTTCTGGGAACTGGGCTCACAGAGCAGGCCCAGCTCAGGCAAATGAGCAAACTGAGGCCCCTTCAATGGTCCCTCTTCTGTCCTGGCCTAAATGCCACTCCTGGTGAAACCTAGGGCTACCAGGCAGTGGCTGAGCGCCTCCCTCCCAGCCACGGCCTGCTGTGTGTGGGGAGTGGGGGAAGGTGGGGAGGGAGGGTCATGAAGCCATGTGGGCTGGACTCTTACCCTTAGAGGATGCTGCAGGGGCGCTTCTGTGGCCGTGTGGGCTGCGGGCACAGGACGGCCCGGATCGCCTCATCAAAGACAGTTTTCAGGCCTCGCTGGGTGAGGGCCGAGCACTCCAGATATTTCACTGAGTCTGGGTCAGGGCAGCAAGAGAACAGAGGCCTAGGTCAGGGCTGGGCAAAACCCCCTCCCAAGTCATACAACCACACCAGGCTGTGGGGCCCCCTGGGCTGTGTCCCTCACACATTTACCCCTCCGTGCCTCAGTTTCCTCATATCTGAAAGGAGGAGCTTTATTCAGGGGAAAGGTTAAGAAGCAGGTTTGTATCTTTCTCAAACACATAAGCCCGTAATTTGTGGAAGGTGGCAGGAATTTTGATATCTTCCTGGGAAGAAAGGACGTCAAGCTACAGTGACCAAATCTCTCAGCACTTCACTTTCTTTTAGAAGATTGCCACATACCTGCCTCCACCTTCCCGTGGGAGGCCTGAAGAACCCATGGCCTGCTCACCAGGACCTTCCAAATATCATCGAACTGGTCCTTCAGATCACCCCATTTTACAGATGAGAAAGCTGAGGTTCAGAAAAGTCGCTAGTCCAAAGTCACACACTAGACATTTCCCGTCCCCCAGGGGCTGCTGAGAACTCTCAGCAAGAGGAATGAGAAATGGGGAGCCTTGTTCACCTGTGAGGGGACTGTCCTTCTCCCATGTGACCTCTCAGGGCTGGAGCCCAGGGCACAGTGAGGAAGGCAGGCTGAGCCCCACTCCCTGGGCAGTGTCCCATGACCTTTTGGAAGGAACCTGTGTGAGTTTCTGTGTCCACAACAACCCAAGCTGTCTCCCTGAAGTGAGCAATTGACAAGTTCTCCCTCAGAGAAGCCTGGGGGCCGATTTTAGGAACCAGATGAGGAGAGGGGTGGGAGAAGGGAACTCTGCCTCCTCCCTAGAGCTCACTCCTCTGTGAGGAAGGAAGCAGACTGATCGGCACCTGCTCTCTGCTAGGCGCTGAGCTGGGTGCTTCCAACAACCCTGTGAAGAAATTCTGCGAGTCCCCACTTCCTGGGTGAGGAAACGGGCCCAGAGAGGGGACAACCCGGCTTGGAGAGGGGAGCCAGGATCTCAGGAGGGGCAACCCGGGACAAGGGAAAGAAAGGATGGGGCAGCAACAAGGAAACTGAAGCTCAGTGAGGATGTCATTTGTCTGAAGTCACACTCTGGACTCTCCCATCGCCCTTGCTTATGGGAGCATTGTCCCAGCAGGGAGCATGGGCAGTGGTCCCAGGGCAAGGCTGGCAGCCACAAAACACCATGACTTAGGTCTGGGAGTCTCACATAACCCTCTATGACCAGAAGAGTCTCCCTGGGCATTTGGCCATTGTCTCCTTGCAAGGGACTGTGAGGGACTGTGGCCAATGTCCACTTCTTCCTTTCACACCCACCAACTGTGTCCTCCCTGTCTCCTGCCACCCTCCTACTTTTTGGCTAGGAGTATCCAGAGAAAGAGTCCTGACTGGGGGCCTGGCCTTGCTCTGCACCCCAGTCTCTAGTGGGGGCAGCAGATGACCTTGATCATGACTGAGGGAGCCATGCAGCCCGGGGTCCAGTCTTAGCTCTGCCCCATCCCAGCTGGGTGACCTTGAGCTCTTGACTTCTACCTGAGCCTCAGTTTCATCCTCTGTAAAATGGGGTGATGAGCGTTCCTCCTTCATAGTTGCTATGATGATGAAGCAGGAGAATGCACAGGCCCAGCACCCAGGAAGTGCTCAATCCATGTCAGCCGGAATTGGCGGCTGCACCACAAGTCAGCACACTGGGCTGGTGGACAGAGGCCACCACTGTCTCATCAGCCCTGAAGGCCCCCTTGGCCTGGGCCGGTCCAAGGCAAGCTCAAAGTCATTAGTCACTGCCCCTGCCCCACTTTCATCTGGGATCAGCTCCAAGAAAAACTGGCTAGAGGCCAAGGCAGGAACCCCAAGTCATCCATCTCCTTCTGGCAGAGAAAGGACCTTTAGGGAGTGTGAAGGCTGGCTTGTACAGATGGAAAAACTGAGGCCCAGAGAAGGGGAGCCCCTGGCCCGAGGTCACACAGACAGTGCCAGAGCTAGTACCAGAATCCAGGCTTCCAGGCCCCATCTTATCCCAAAGCCTCTGCTTTAGAATGGAAAGGATCTCAGGCTCAGAGGCACTGTCTTGGGTGGAAGGCGTCCAGGGGATAGGCTGATCAGAAAGAAGAGAAGGCAGGGTCAATCCCCAGTATCTGCGAGGAAAGACCAGAGAGCCTGGGAGTCAGAGCCCCCAGGATGAGATGTAGGACCCAGTGTTTAAGCGGCAGCAGAGGCCCCCTGGGAAAGATGGCCATGTCACTGGGCAAGTCATGAGAAAGGCGAGGTGAAGGCTGCGGTTTCTCTTCCTGTGGAGAGATGTGAGTCCCCAGGGCCCTCCCAGTTCCGGCGGAAGGAAGAGGGTTAGGGTTGAGGGAGGGAGGAGCTGGAGGAGGCCCCACCAGTTCAGGGGCCAAACCCTGGGTCTGAGGGACCCTGTGGTGACACAGAGAGCCCTGGGTAGCTGGACTGCAACTCATAGTAGCCAAACCCTGCTGGTGGTCCCAGGCTCTTGGGCAAGTGCCCTGTCTCCAGGTGGCACGCAGGTCAGGGCCTGAAAGACCGCAGACATGGACACCACGGGCGAGGCCAGACACACCAGTCACAGCTGCTGCAGACAGCTCTGGGCCACCACGAGGAGGCCCCCACGCAAGTGCGTTGTGGTTCTGTGTTCAAATCCTGCTTCTGCCACCTACCAGCTGTGTGACCCTGAGAAGTCACTTCACTCCTCTGGCCCTGTGACCCGGAAGCAAAGAGGAGTTGGGCTGAGAAGCCAGGAGGGTGGGGAATTGGGGGTGAGAAGGAGGCAGAAGGGAAGGCATCACCCTTCAAATCCAAGCTGAAACAACCTCTAGGAAGCCTTCCCGGAAAACCCAAGCTTCAGCTGACTGCTCCTCCTCTGAGAAACCACAGCACACACCACTCCAACCCTGCTTCCGTCTGTCGTGTCAGGATCTGCTTTTGGAGTGCACTAATACCAATGATGATTAACAGAGTGCTTCCCATGCACGGCGCTTCTCTAGGGGCTTCATGGGTGTGAATTCATCGAATTCTGCTAACCACTCAGAACCACTTCTATTGCCATATTTCACTGATAAGGAAACACAGGCAGAGAGCTAAGTGATTCGTCCCGGGTCACACAGCTAGTACCCGGCACAGCCAGGGTTGGAATGCACAGCCTGGCCCTGGTGGCTATGTTCACAATTACCACAAGGCTGTGTCGGAGTTCCCCTCTCTGAGCCGAGCCCCCTACCAATCTCCTTGGCCAGTGCCAGGCCCTGCGGGTAAGTGATGGGCGCCAGTTTCTTCTCCTTCAGCTTCTCGATGGTGTCCTTGTCGTCCCTCAGGTCCAGCTTGGTGCCTACCAGGATGATCGGTGTGCTCGGACAGTGATGCCGCACCTCGGGGAACCACTGGGCCGGCGGGCAGGGGCAGGGTCATGCAAGCAGTGGGGGGAGACGAGGGGCACCAAGTTGGGAGAAGAGAAGAAGGGAGCATGAGGGTGTGTGGAAAGGGGAGAGGACAAGGTCAGAGATAAAGTTAACTATCCCAAACGTCTCTGAGACCCGAGTTCCCCCCACCCCCGTCCACCAGCTGTGGTTGGCACTGGGAACCCTCTCTGCCCACATCCTCTGCTGCCCAGAGGCAGGCCAAAGTCTCCAGTCCCTCCCTGCCAAGGTCCCCTCTTCAGGGTCGCCTGCCCTAACCCCTAAGGTCCCGCTCCGTCCCACTTACCTTGGCCCGGACATTCTCATAGGAGGCTGGGCTGACAAGGGAGAAGCAGATGAGGAAGACATCCTGGGGAATCAAGCAAGGGTTACTGGTGAGGGGAGGCCTGCAGGCGTCCAACCTGGGCCCTCCACACCTGGGCAGCCACTGAGGGCTGGAGCAGCCCAGGCGATGCTGGGCTCTTAGGATCTGGCAGAGCAGGGTTTCCCTTCTCTACAGCAGGCTGCTGCCTGTTTATCCCACGCTTCCTAAAGGCCAGGGTCTGTTCTAAGAGGGCAATCCTCACATCACACTGTAGCGATGCCGCTGCTACCCCATTCTACAGACAGGGAAAGTGAGGTTTGCAAGGATTAAAGGGTGTGCCATCTGGAATTCCAGAGTCCGTGCTCTCACTACCCCTCTGTCGGTTTGCCGGTCCCAGCCCTTTCTCTGCCACCCTGGAGGGAGAGCCCAGAAGCCGAAGAGCCACCGGCTGGTGTGCCCCCCGCCCCTGTCTCCCCGCCCCCGCCACGCCCCCCGGGGGCTGGTCATCCCGCGCTTCCTTTGGATCCCTGTCCGGGGTCTGCCTGCCCCACCCACTGGGCACCAGGTGGAGCCAGAGCCCACGGGAAGACGCGAAGGCACAGTGATGACAGACAGAGACGGATGGAGGGCGGGGACTCTTAGAGCTGGCACTCCAGGCGCGGGAACGCGGACGCGAAGGCCTGGGCCACGAGGAGGGCTGGCGCGGCGTACCGTCTGCGGGTAGGAGAGCGGCCGCAGGCGGTCGTAGTCCTCCTGCCCGGCCGTGTCCCACAGCCCCAGGTTCACGGGCTTGCTGTCCACCATCACGTTGGCTGAATAGTTGTCAAACCTGTGGGAACAAGACAGACGGTCAGTCTCCAGCCCCAGCGTCTGGGGACTTGCAGTCTCTGGTTCCATGACGGAGGCCAAGACCCAGAGAGGGGCGACAAAGGGACCCAAGTCACACTGCACTCTGCAGTTGGGGTTACTTTTTAATTTTTTAATGCCAATCCATTATATTAAAAACTGTTAAATGCAGGAGAGCATAAAGAAGAAAACATTGTGTCTACTCTTTTTCTGCCCTGTCTATCCTTCCTGGGTCAGGAAGATCCCCTGGAGAAGGAATAGACTGCCCACTCCAGTATTGTTAGGCTTCCCTCGTGGTTCAGCTGGTAAAGAATCTGCCTGCAATGCAGGAGACCTGGGTTCCATCCCTGGATTGGGAAGATCCCCTGGAGGAGGGCATGGCAACCCATTCCAGTATTCTTGCCTGGAGAATCCCATGGACAGAGGAGCCTGGCGGGCTACAGTCCATGGGGTCACAAAGAGTTGGACATGACTGAGCAACTAAGCACAGCACACAGGACACATCCTTTGAAGAGATGATTTTTCAAGACTGTATAACATTCTCTCGAAGGCACAATCAGAATAAACTTTACCCACCTCTGAGGCTGAACGATGTAGCTGGTCAACCAATTCTTTTTAAGTTATTTTTTTTATGTGAACGATTTTTAAAGGCTTTATTGAATTTGTTAACAGTATTGCTTCTGTCTTATACTGTGGTTTCTTGGCCTAGAGGTTTATGAGATCTTAGTTCCCCAACCAGTGATCAAACCCGCACCCCCTGCATTGTAAGGCAAAGTCTTTACCATTGGACCCCCAAGGAAGTCCTGCGGGTACCCATTATTTGTCGAATTAATGCTCATTCCCATCTTAGTTTGGGTCCCCCTAGAAGCAAACCCTGAAATGAACGTTTACTTGGGAAGTGATCCCAGGAGCCAAGGGAGGGGGCAGAAGCTATTGAGGTGTTACTAGGGGGCGGGTGGAACTGGGACTCCATCTTGCTGGGGCCTCTGGCCTCAGGGCATTCCCCTGAGGAGGCAGAGAGCTGGGGTATTTATCCGCTTTCTCCATCTCCCACTGGCAGAGGGATATCCTGGGGTATTAACTCACTGGCCTTCTGGCTAGCCCACCCCAAAAGCTGCCAGTCACCAGGGATTTCAGGAAATGCCATTGGCACACACTGGAAAGGCACGTGCTGAAATCTCCCTGCCAACACCAGAGGCCTCTGGGACAATCACATGGGCTTCCAGATTTTTTTAAAGGTTCAGTTCAATAGTATTTCTCACTACACACATTCCTGAGAGGCAGCAGCTGGTCCCCTAATGCTGTGCAAAAAGAAATGGGGATCAGAGAGGTAGAGTGACTGACCCTAGGCCACACAGCCAGTGAGCAAGTGACCCAACCAGGTGGGAAGCCAGTTCTGATTCCACGTCCAGTGTTCTCTACCCTGTGCCACAGCTGCTTCCGCAGCTTCCCTGCGGGCGAGGGACCACCACCTTCTCTCTCTGCATTGAGGTCACCCACACAGGTCCTGCTTCCTGTCCTCTGACCTGGCCCACTGAGACCTCAGGCTCCTCCAGCTTCTCCCCCTACTCCTCCCTTCACACATCAGCCAAGCCGTTTCCATTTCTGACAAGGCTCAGGCTTCCTGCCTCCTTGAGTCTGTTCACGCTGTGCCCCCCACCCTGCCTGGAATGCCCTCCCACCCTCTCCTTGTCGAAGGTGTTTCCTCCCTCCCAGACCACATGGTCCGCTGCACTCTCCAGCCTGTGCTCCTGTCTGCCCGTGCCTCTCTTGGGAATATTATTCTGTGCCCTCATCACCCAGTCTCCCATTCATGCTTCGAAACCCTGCCCAGGAAGTTCCTCTTCTGTGGGGAAATGTCTTGGCCACCTCTCTCCTTGTCCCCCACCTGGAAAGAGTTTGTCATCCCCTCCCTCAGGCAACTGCTCTGCCTAGACTATGAGCTGGCATTAATGTGTCTCTCCTGCCATGTAGCTGTGGGCTCCGTGGGGGCAGGGCCCATGTCTCTTTATCTCTGAAGTCTCAGAACTGGCACTTAGTGAGTGTAGACAGAACAGAGTTAAACTGAACCAAAGCACTTGGGACACCACCTCCTCCACGAAGCCCTCCCAGAACATTGCTCAGTGACAGACTGACGAAGCCCTAGTGCTTCAGAGAAACTCAAAGACATCTGTCTTGTGACAGGCACCCTCCACCCAAAAAGTGGGCCACTTGATGCGTTTAACACCCCGTGCTTGTCCAGCCTTCAGTTCCTCAGATGGCCCTGCTCCCTCCTGCTTGGAAAGTTCCTGCAAATGCCCTTCCCCTGCTCTTCTTTCCTGGTGCCAGGCTGACTCTTACTCATCCTCTTTCCAGCCCCCATCTCAAGGTCACCTCCTCCAGGAAGCCTTCCCTGAGCCCCAGGCAGGTCAGGGCCCCCACCCCACCCCCACTCTGTGGTGAACTCAGCACCCAAAGGCATCAGGCTTGGCTTGCTCCTCACTGCACTGAGGCCAGCATCGCATTTGGCACATAGTGGCTCAGTGGTAAAGAATCCTCCTGCCAATGCAGGAGACCGAGGTTCAGTCACTGGTTTGGGAAGATCTCCTGGAGAAGGAAATGGCAACACAGTCCAGTATTCTTGCCTGGGAAATCCCATGGACAGAGGAGCCTGGCGGGCTACAGCCCATGGGGTTGCAAAAGAGTCAGACACAACTGAGTGGCTAAACAACAACAGCAACAGTTGTCCTGTGTCTGCTCTGGGTACCACCCATACTGCCGTGGGATCTCAGGCCAAAGGCACTATTCAGAGAGACACCACAGGGCATGATGAGAAAAGAAGTCCCCATGTTTTCTTTGGCTTCACCCAGAAACACTCCTTTGGGGCGAGCTTAGGATATAGGGACATTCTCTCCTCTCATGTCTTGTCTAAAATTCTGACACCAAAATGTTCCCCAAGATTCCTTGAGCCAAAGATACCTATCTTCTCTGAATCAGTTCTAGGATTTCAGGGGCCATGGGAGTGGGGAAAGAGCTGATTTGTAGGACCTGTCACAGGACTAAGCACTTGCTCTTGGGGCCAAGCAGAGGGCTAGGGACTTTCATACCTTAGGTCTTGAAGTCCCATGTGACCCAAGACAAAAGAACCTCAAATTATTCCCTTTAGACAGTTGAGGAAATCAAGGCCCCAAGTAGTCGAATAACTTTTCCAAAGCCAGCCAGCTCAGGAGCATAGGAGCTAGGATTTGATCTGGTCTCCTTCTGAGCACTCATTTATGAGCAAGAGCGAGTAGACTAATGCTCCATAGAAGGGTGGATTTGCCTGGGGACAGCCAGCCCCAACCCCCGGAATGGGAAGAGAGCAGAAAGTTTCTTGTGAAGCCTTGTCCTGGCTGTGTGACCCTGGGTGAGTAACCCAGCTTCTCTGAGCCTCACTTTCTTCACTGTGAAAAAAAAAATGCCCCATCTCTTAGGGACACTAAGAGGATCCAGGCACAGAGGACCTTCAAGCCATCCCATGGGGAGACACTGAGAAGCTGAGCAACCTCATCCCGAAACAGCCCCCTCACTGGCTCCTCCCCAGAGCCTGAGGAATTCCTGCAGAGACAGTGATCCACAACCTCTGAGTCCCCCATTCCAGAGACCCACAGGCAGCCAGGACCAATGGAACCTACACCACCACCATGGCCAACCCTCACTCTTATCTTCCAGTTGAGGAAACTGAGGCTCACAGATAGGAAGGGACTTGCCCAAGATCTCACAGTCAGTTGGTGGCAGAGCCAGGACTAGATCCTGTTACCCAGTTCAGAAAAACCTGTGGTGTAAGCATCACTGTGAGTTCACCGCTGGAGGCTCAGTGAAGTTTAAGCTCAGGTGCAGGGGCTCCCTAGTGGCTCAGATGGTGAAGAACCCGCCTGCAATGTGGGAGATGTGGGTTCCATCCCGGGGTTGGGAAGATCCCCTGGAGAAGGGAAAGGCTACCCACTCCAGTATTCTTGGGCTTCTCTGGTGGCTCAGACAGTAAAGAATCTGCCTGCAGTGCAGGAGACATGGGTTCGATCCCTGGGTCAGAAAGATCCCCTGGAGGAGGGCATGGCAAGCCACCCCAGTATTTTTGCCTGGAGAATCCCATGGACAGAGGAGCTTGGCAGACTATAGTCCATGGGGTCGCAAAGAGTAGGACATGACTGAGAGACTAAGCACAGCACAGCACGTGGGGCTGTCCCGGTCCTGTGCAGAGGGCAGGGAATCCGTGCTTGCTGAGCACCTGGGGGTCCCAAATGCTGCTCCGGGTCCTTTATACTTAGATCCTTCAGTGGACCCAGGAAGTGGAGTCTACATTGTGTCTGGGATTCAGAGCCCTAGAGTAACCTGCCCACGGTCACACAGCTGGTATGCTTTTACTCAGGGTCTGTGTGGCCCGTTTCTGCACCCCTAGGCTGCACTTGGCTCTGTAGCCCTCCACCATGGAGAGGAGGAGGGGCATGGGACAGACTAAATGGCCCTCAGCCCTGCGCATCACTTGACCACCACCCAAGCCTCCAGGGGAAGGAAGGTGGACTCACAGAACACAAAGAACACAGGGCACGCATGGCTCCTGATTTGGAGACCAGAGAGCATTGATATGTCAGGCGAGGTATGGACCACTGTGAGGATTCGCGACCCGGTCCTCGGGACAATAGGGAGCCACCAAAGCCCTTCACCAGGTGGGGGTGACGTGCTCAGCTTTGCATTTGGAAAAGGTTCTCTTGGCCACTGGGTGGGAACATCTTGGAGAAGGGTCAGAGGGGAAGCTGGGAGACAGAGCCTCCAGTGAGAGAGGCGGGTGGTTGGAGGAGACGCGGAGGCATAGGTGTCCCAGATGGGATGGGAGGGGACAGAGGCTGTGTAGGAGCAGTGAGGAGGCTTCAGCCAGCTGGACACAGGAAGGGATTAACACACCTGGTGGCAGGAGCATGGGGCAAGGGGGAGTTGCGAGGCCAGGTGGGAAAACTTGGCAGGACCCCTGGTATCTCCACTAGGGAGGCTGGGCGCCATCCTGTCTATGGAAATCCAGGCTGGATTGCCAGTTTACAAAGGAAAGTGAAAACCAAATACTGGCCCATCTGACCCAAATTATCTCCTGTGTTCTTCCCAGAGAGAAGCCCCGCAGAGCCGAGCTCCCTGCTGGTGGCTAAGTTCCAGCACCTTCTCAGGGCAGACTGGCGGACACCCTCTCTGCCAGCCAGGGTGGTCCAGTCACTACAGAGCGCCAGCGAGATGCTCAACTCTGTTCTAGCAGCCGGTCTAGTGAACTAGACGGAACAGGGCCCTGTCCTCACAGAGCTGCCATCCCAGCAGAAGTCAGATCAGGATGGGCTACGGAGACCATCAAGCAGGGTGTGGAGGGATGGAGGAGGCCTGGGTGGAGGAAGGGATTGTTTAGACAGGGGTCAGGGATAGGCTACTTCAGCAGGGAACTAGTGGCGGGTGCAGAGGCCTGGGGGAGGCTGGCATGTCTGGTCCCAAGGACCAAAATGGAGTGGGTTTTGAGAGGGGAATTTCAGCAAGGTATTCCTCTATCTAATTTTTGCATTTGAAAGCTCACCTGGGCTTCCCTTTGAGAAAGGTCATAAGGAGAGGGTAAGGGGGAGATCCCCTGGGTCACAGACACCCCAGAGCAGAGTCTTTCTATCTTGTCTTTGTGTCTCTAACACCCAGTACCTGACCATCCACACAGCAGGCTTCAGTCTCCTCATCTGTGAGTCGTGGCTTTGACTTCGAGCTCTTATCCCCCAACCCTAGGCAGCAAGCTGAACTCGCTGTCTCTCTTATCTGATCTGGTTCCTGTGGCACAGGCCTCTGGCCCCAGCAAACCCTGCCACCCTGAGCCCCAGAGCCCTCCTGACCTTTACCTCTCTGCTGGAGATCTCAGGCTGCCTGTTTTCCCCAACTCTACTCTCTCCAACTGTCCCCACCCTCCAGTGTCAAGGGCTCAGGGTGGCTTATTTTCCCCTCTCTGTCACAGGAGTGCAGGCTTTGAAGCAGGAGCCCCTCTAGGGGCTTGTCCAGAGCCAAGTGACTCCATGTGGAAGACAAAGAGGGTGGGGTGCAGGTCTGGCTACATACCAGGCAGGGCCCAACACAAAAAGAAAACGTAGGGCCCCTTGTTCAAACATTAAGAATTTTGGGATGGGGGCCTCCGAGCAGTAAACGAAGTGCAGGAGCCTCCTGTGTGGGCTGCTGTGAGCCTGCCTGGATGGCCCACCTGGGAGTGGGCCCTGATCTCTGACCCAGCTCCTCAGACTCCTGGGAAGGTAAACCCTGTCTGGTCCATCCTGTCTGTCCTATAAAGTTGTCCAGGACTACCGAATCTGCTCGGGGCCACCAGGGGTTGCTGAGAGCACCTGGCCCTTCCTTGGCTTCCCTCTGCCGGTCCCCCCATCTTGCATCAGAGAATTCCCCTCCCATCTCCCTGCACAGGGAAGGTGCCTGGGCAAGGAACTTGGCATCTCCCAGCCCCACCCCATTTCTTAAAGAAAGAGAAACTGAGGCTCAGAAAGGGGAAGCATTTGGTCTAAGGTCTTTGAGCAAGGGCTTCAGCCCAGCTGTGACAGGAGAGTAGGTGGTGCCAGTGACAGTCCTGGTGACAGTAACCTTCTGCAGGCGCTGGCTGGCCTAATCTTACACCTGCCTCCCTGCCAGGTCTAGAGCCCGCCATCCTTCAGCACTGTAGGAGGCGCTGATAAACGTTTGGTGTTAGGTGAGTGGGCAGATACAGGCTGATGTGAAGAGGGGCTCTGATGCCCCTGTGGGGAGTTGGGAACAGAACTGGGCTAGAAATTGCTTTCCCAGGTTTTCTACTCAGGTTTCTCTGCCCTCTCCTAGCTGCCATCCTCCTGCCTGGGCTGGGGTCCCTGAGGCAACTGGAGCCTGGCCCCTTGTGCCAGGGAGATCCTAGGCCACCTGGTGATCCTAGGGAACAGGGCCCTTAGCTTCTGGGAGCCTCGGCTCCCCCCACAGACACTGTGGGACTAAAATAATCCCAACTCCTCCCACGAGCATCGAATGAGGTCACACATGAGTAACATTTCCAGGGACTGGCACCCAGTAGGCCCTTGAGAGATGGTAGCTGTGATCCACCCTCCTAGGGCCTCTCCGTAAAGTCAATTCAGGTCAACTCAAAATATATACATCGTTTCTAAGACAATGTGCAGATTATACTGCAGATAAGACCCTAAGACCCTTAAAGAACTGGACATGGCCCCCTGCCCTCTGTAGACTCTTGGTCATAGAAAAGATCAGATAAAATCTGTCTGGGAGTGAGAGACCCCTTCAGGCTATGTCAAAAAGGCTTTCTGGAAGAGGGATGCTGGAGCTGGCCTGGAGGTCTTAGATGCATGGGCATAGGAAGGAATAGCACTCGAGGCAGAAGGAACAGCTGGAGCAAAGATCCTAAAGTAGAAATGTCCAGGGTGTGTTTGGTGACCAGGCAGCCAGAACAGAACAAGAAGTGAAGTACTGGGTGGTGAAGTCAGAAGGGAAGGTTGGAGAAGGCCACGCAGAGCCTTGGGTGCTGTGCAGGAGATGGGGGGCTGTCGTGAGGGAGTGGGGCTGCCGAGCATCAAGGAGAGAGGGGCTGGTGCTTCTGTTCACCCCACATACTCCTCCATACCTGCAAGTCAGGTGACAGCCCTGCTCCACATCCAACACAAGGGTGGGTCCTGATTGGCCTCCGGTGGCACTGTCCTCTCCCCCTGCACACGCGTGTGCCCTGACGTCTCCGATCTTCCAGTGTCAAGGCCCTCCTCCTGCACCCACTCCACTCCTCTGTCTCAGCCCTTTCCACCCAACTCTGCTCAGGCCAGCTCTCCATGTTTCCCTGCTTGAAGGCCCCACTCCTTGGCTTGCCTCCTGCACCTCTCTCCCCTCTGGGAGCCCGGGGCGCTCATCCTGGCACAGGTGGCTACCTCCCCCTCTGGATTAGCAGGCAGCTCTGCTGACCCGAGACTGGCTGGAGCCTGACTCCCAAGTGCCCACACAGGCCCGGCCCACAGGAAGTGCCTGAAATGGGGGTGGGCCTGGTGGTTGAGTGCATGTCTTCCCAGCCTCCTAGCGTCCCGCCCATGTGCAGAACTCACACGGTGGGGATGTACTCTCCAGGGAAGGCGTTGGTGGTGTAGCTGATGAGCAGGCAGGTCTTGCCCACGGCTCTGAAAGACAGGAAGTTCAAGAGGACAGCAGTCAGGGGCCTTGCCCAAGACCCGGGGAGGTTTTCTGAGGACCCTTGCCCAGCCCTCAGGGGAGACCCAAGCCCCACTTCCATGGGCCTCAGTGTCCCCATCTGGGAATTTCTGTACCAGCATTATCGCACCTGAGATGTTTGTTAAAGGACAGACTTTTGTTAAAGGACAGACCGGAGATTCTGAATCACGAGTGTAGCATGGATCTGGGAATTTGTAACAGGCTTTCCCAGGTGACTCTGATGTGAAACAGAGGGTTAAGAGCAGGGGATCCCCAGAAGCCTCCCGAAGCCTGACCAGGACTCTGCCATTACTGCCCTGGGATCCAGATCCTTCATCTTCCACCCAGCAGGGGTGCACTCTCAAGCAAACCACATAACCTCCCCATGCCTCAGCTTCCCCATCCAGAAAACAAGGATGAGATGAGTCCATCGTCACAGGAAGGACAGAGAGGTAAATCAGACAAAGCCGGTAAAAGACTGAAGCACAGTCCTGCACAGCATGCTGCTGCTGCTAAGTCGCTTCAGTGGTGTCCGACTCTGTGCGACCCCTTGGACGGCAGCCCACCAGCAGTCGCCAAATGTGGGGGACTGCCTGAACCCTCTCCTTCCCCTCCCACCTCACCAGAGGGTGTGGCAGTTAAGAGCATGGAGTTCAGGAATCAGAGAGACCAGGGTTCAAATCCCATGAGGTCTTAAGGAAAGACTTCTTTGAGCTACAGTTTTCCCACCTGTAAGACAGGCCTAATGTGAGGGTTGTTGGGAGGATAAGACAGAGGAGCGTGAGGAAGCCTGGGGCCTGCACTCAGTAAGATTGGTGCTGTCTGCACCCTGAATCGGCTGGGCTGGGAGGGGGTGGGGGCCACAGGTAGCCCCGGGCCTTCCCCGCTCCACTTGGTTTCGTCACTTCCGGCTCTGAAGGGGCCCGCCCACCCTCTTCTTCCCCCATCCCCTCCCACCCCCCCGCCTGCCAGCAAGGTACCTCAGAGTGACTGGAACGTTGCCCTCGGCTTCCGCCCTCCCCTCCTCAGATCAGATACAAAGCAGAAGTAAGCAGGGCTGGACAGGCGGGCAGATAATGGGCAGGAGCCGTGTATCACAATCAGCTAAGGGCTGCCTGATAAACCAGCCCCCACGCCCACTATCCCCACCCCACCCCCGTGATAAACCAGCCCCCCACCACGACCCCACCCTGAACAGGAACGTCAAGTCTCTTAAGGCCTCAGGCTGCCCCTCTGTAGGTTGGGAGGCCTGGACGGGGGGCCTGCCGGCTGGAACATGCTAGAATCGCTGGGGTTGGACCTACAGAAAACCTCAGGAGGTACCTGTGTGTCGGACCCTGAGGCAATGTTGCTGGCAGGCCCAAGAGATGGGATATCAACCCTGTCATTTTACAGATGAGGAAACTGAGGCCTGTAAGGGCACATGACAAGCCGAGGTCACAGAGATCCAACCGCTGAGAAGGGCCTTCAGTTCAAGCCTGAGCCGACCCCCACAGTCACCCTGACCCCGCCTTCCTCCTGCCCTAGCTCTGCCTCTCACGCCCCTCCCCCTCTGCTCCTCACCCGCATCCCCCACACCACCTCCCCAGCCAGGCATGCTGAGACTTAGAAGGCGAACCTTACCGAGCACACGTACGGTGCTGGACAACCACTCAAAATAGCTGAAGCGACCCGACATCAACCCTGAGGGCGTGGGCCTCTTCCCAGATGGCCAAGCTTTGGTTCAGAGAGGCGCTGTGACTTGCACAAGGCCACACAGCAGAGCAAGTCAGAGACTAGAGCCCAGGTCAGCCTGGGGCCCCACCCCCCACCAGCAGCCACAGATTTGGAGACCGAAGGCCCATAGAAGACCAGCCCCAGCTCTCAGGGTGCAGGCCAGAGGCCCCAGGGACCCCTAAGCGCCGTCTTTTACTCCCCACCCTGGCAGTTTCCGGGGTGAGTGGGGCAGAGAGTGAAGCTGTGTGCAGCCCACCCCTGGGGTTCCCTCTGGGCCCTGGGAGAAAACGGGAGCGGTTCCTCTGGCTGCCTCCCAGGGACCCCTCCGTCCGCAGGCAGGGGGCTTCCGCGGGGACTCCAGGGTAGGAGGGCCCCAGAGCTACCCCGGGAGGGAGCTGTGAGCAAGTCCAGCTAGATACCTACCCATCTCCCACCACCACACACTTGATGGCCTGCATGGTGTCCAAGGCCTGGGGGCTGGTAGTGGTGACAGCTCAGAGCCCGAGCGTTTCTGCAGGTGCACGGGGTGTGGAGAGCTGGAGAGGCGTCCTAAGCGGGGAGCAGCAGCAGTGGGACAGGAGGCAGGAGGAAGCGGAAGGGGAACTTACCCAAGCTGCTGCCCCCACGGCCGTTTGCAGAAGGCGGAGCGTGCGGTCTGGCAGAACAGCTCGAGGGCGGGGTGGCCCTCAGGTGCTGGGCTGGGCCCTGGCCACCCCCACGGGTATCGCTGCTCTGAGGCACCAGCAGGAGATCCAGGGACCCTCGGGGCTGGAGACGCACTTCCACAGGCAGGGCCAGAGCTGTTCTCTAAGAACCTGAGGCTTCCAAGAGTGGAGTTCACCTCTGTTCTAAGCAATAAGCATTTAATGAGCACCTACTGTGTGCCAGGCACAGGAGCTAGTACTGGTGAGTCCAGGATGTGAGCGGGAAGATACAGCTGCATCACAGGTGTCCATAGAACAAAGCAGGAAGTAATGGAGACACACAGGATTGGTAGGGAGGGGATCTCAGAGTCACACAGAGGGTGAGCTGGGACCGTCAAGGTGGCATTTGAGCAGGTACGTTAAAGCTGGTATCAGAGAAAGGGCACTCCAGCGGGGACTGCCTAGGCAAGACAGGAAGAATTCCATGAGCAGGGGCCAGTGTGGAAGTCCCTGAGTGTACAAGGATGTGGGAAATATGATGAGGCAGGAAGAGAGGTGGGGGGTTCAGCTGATGGAGAAGGGGAAACAGAAGAGAAGTGACCGGTAGTGTCACACCTGCCAGGCCCTGTGCTGAAGGGAGCCCTGGGGACAGGCGCCCTGGCTCAGGAGCTGGGGCCCATTTAAACAATGCTGAGAAGGTCTGAGACTTAGGTTGATTCACGAGGATTGCCCAACCTGAAGTCAAACCCAGGGCCAGGTGACTCCAAGCTCCTTTGTCACCCCAGCTGCTGTCTGGGGGACAAAACCTGAGTTCTGCAGCTGGGTAGGGCAGCGGAGTGAGCCCGCTCCACCTCCAGGAGACTCAGGATCCTAATGGCACAGGTTTTCCGCAGGGAGCTCCAAGTTCACCTAGCTGTTACTCTCATTGCTAATGCCCCCCACACCTAGCACCCTTCTGGCTCTAGGGACAAGGGGAGGGAGGCAATGGGCAGGTCACTCACTGGTCACTCAGGACAAACCAGGAGACCAGCCAGACAGTGTGGAATGCCAGGTGCTAGGTCAACGATCCCCCCTCCCTCCAACAAACACGAGGAGCTGAACCTTCCTGAACCTTCCACGCAAGCTACAGGGTTGCCAAAAACAGCTTCTACAGAAAGGGAAAGGTCCTCCCTGAGGACCTGCTCTAAAAAACTTGGCCAGCCAATGATTAAAACTCGCCAACCAACTTTGATGTCTTTTCTCTGTGCTTTGCCTGGGCTGAGTGGAGACACTGCAAAGACTTAATGGCACGCAGCCGGGGTCAGGAAGGTCAAGGGTCCCCCCACGTCCCAGGCTGGGCGCCTCACAGGCCACCTAAGGACTTTGTTCTGGCTACTCCCCCAAAATCCACGTTATTTTCCCAACCCTGGGATCCCATAGGGTAATCTCTGTGTTAATCGAATGAAAACAATGTACTAAGTGCAGTATGGGATCCTGGATTGGATCCTGAAACAACGGGGGAAAAAAAGATAGTAATGGAAAATGCAGTAAACTCCAAGACAAATTTGAAATTAAATAATAGTATTATACCAAGGTTAAGTTCTGTGGTTATATAAATGCTGTGAACATTAGGGAAAACTGGTTGAAGGATATGGTGAATTCTCTCACTGTCCTTGCAATTTTTCAGTAAATCTAAATTTATTCCAAAATAAAATGTTTATTTAAAAAGAAAATAGAAGAATGCACTTCTTTGGGAAGACACAGCCAATGAAGATGGCCACGTGACTTGGAAGCGAATATATGTACTGTGTTTTACCCCCTGTTTGTCCCCTGGGGTGGAACTTCCTCGTGCAGTGAACAATCTACTCAACTGTACATGGCCATGACGGCCTTAAATTTGTACCTGCCCTCCATGTTGAGAAAGCCAATCTCCAGGACAACACAAGCAAAATCTTCCCTGACTTAAGGGCACCCAAATCCCGCCTTCACTCTGTGAGCATCCATTATATACCAGTTGAATACCTAGCTCTGGGCTTGGCACTGCAGTGGATAAAAAAAATCAGGAAGTCGAGAAGCTGCCCCTGAGGAACCTATAACCTGTAACGAGAGTGACTCAGAGGCCTGGGGACCACAGAACATCTTGGGATGGCCCCAATCTGCAGGTGGCCCTATGGCTGTAAGGACAGGGCAGGGATAGCAGCAGAATAAATGGGGAGTAAGGCAGCCTGGTTGACCACCACCGGGTGTCTGCAAAGCAAGAAGGGCAGTAGCAGCCTCTGCGGGCCTCCAGTGAGGCGGCCACTGCTCTAAACCCTGGCTGGTGGTATCTCTATTGTTCCCCCACGTTACAGATGAGAAAACTGAGGCCCAGAGTGGTTCGTGAATTTGCCCAGGGTGACTCGATGCACTTGTAACCATTACACTGGAAGCAAACTCTCATTTTACAGATGGGCATTTGAGGCTCCTGTGCATGAGATCAAGACCAAGATACAGCAGCACTGGCCTCCTGTCTAGGCCTCTTCACTTTTTCTTTTTTGTTTTTAATTATCTATATTAAGACATAGTTTATATACATTAAATGAATCCATTTAAAGTGTTCAGTTCCATTCATTTTCACAGATATTGGGTTGGCCCAAAAGTTCATTCAAGTTTTTCCATAACATCTTACAGAAAACCCAAATGAACTTTTCGGCCAACCCAATATATACATGCATGAAATCTCTACCACAATCAAGACGCCAAACATCAGAGAACGTTTCCATTCCTGTGGAAGGTTTCCTCTCACCCCTGCGCATCCACTCCCCTAGCCCCGTACCCACCCAGAGAAGCTCTGATCTACTTTCTATCATTACAGATTACTTTTCTAGCGTTTCACATAAATGGAATCACAGTATTCAGCCTCTTGCAAAAGGTTCCTTTCCCTCGGCGTGCTTTTGAGCTCCATCTGTGTATGCCCGTGGTCCATCCCCTTTCGTTAGTGAGCAGTTCCATCCAGGGATGTGTCACAGTTTGGTTATTCATTCAGTCCTCTCTTGACCACACTGTGCAAGCTCCCTGACTCACAGAAGCACGGGGTCTCTGGGCACGCGCAGAGGGATCATAGTGGCCATCTTTATCCAGCTCCGCCTCTGCACTTCTGGTATCCAAGGCTTGGCCCACGAAGCAGCTGCCCAGTCCAACTCACATACCTCCAGTGACAGGGAGCTCATTCCGTTAGGGGACAGCCTCTTCCATCCTTGGGCAGCCGGGCCTGTTAGAAAACCCTTCCTCATGTTCAGCCCAACCCACCTTCCTAGATCATGCTCACAGAGGTCCTCATTCTTATCCAGGGGCTGCTCAGGTCAGCTTCCTCCCAGCACCACAGGCCTTAGCATTCTGGAAGCACCCAGCAGTGTGCTGGTAAATGTTTAACTTGTAGCTGTTGTTCAGTTATCTTTGCTTGTGTGTAATATTGTGTGAGATCCAACCAGTCTATTCTAAAGGAGATCAATCCTGGGTGTTCATTGGAAGGACTGATGCTAAAGCTGAAACTCCAATACTTTGGCCACCTCATGCGATGAGTTGACTCACTGGAAAAGACTCTGATGCTGGGAAGGATTGGGGGCGGGAGGAGAAGGGGACAACAGAGAATGAGATGGCTGGATGGCATCACCGACTCGATGGACATGAGTTTGAGTGAACTCCGGAAGTTGGTGGTGGACAGGGAGGCCTGGCGTGCTGTGATTCATGGGGTCGCAAAGAGTCGGACCTGACTGAGCAACTGAACTGAACTGAATGGAACTGAATATTGTGTGATATGATTGCATCAAAATGCATTTATCCCATCTCCTATTATGGATATGCACGAGGCTTGCGATGTTTGCTTTACAAATAGTTCTGCTGTGGATGTTTATGGACACCTGAAGCTGGTGAGTGAGGTTTCTCTAGAAGAGGGACAGTAGAGCTGTTGGGCACATACATCTTTCACCTAAATGCAGAGTGAAAAGTCATTTTTCAGGGATCCTCATGGTCCACACCCTGACCCACATTTGGCTTTGTAAGACTTTCTATTCTTTTGCCAACTTCATGGACGTGAATTGGCATCTCGTTGCAGTTTTAACTTATATTAACTTGTTTCTAGTGAGGTTGAGCATCTTTATCAGACACTGATGATTCCTGTTCCATAAATCATCTTGTCATATCTCTTGTCCACGTCTCTACTCTCTGATACTTATTCGGCAAAGTTCTTTATATATTCTGATTTTCAAACTTAAATTTACTATATGCATTACAAATCTTTGTTCCAGTCTTCAAGATGTCTTATAATCAGTTGTGACTTTTAATACATAAAATTTTCACTTGGATGTAGTCTGATTTAAATTTCTTTCCTAATAACTTGTGCTTCTGGAGTGAGTTTTGCTTTCGAAGTTCTGCCCTATTCCCAATTTCATAAAGACATTCTATCACATTTTCTTCTAAAGCTTCTAAAGTTTTGTTTCCTACATTTAGGTCCTTAAACATTTGGGATGGATTTTAGGCTGTGGTAAAATAAGATTTCTTCAGTTTTCATGAGATTAAGGATTTAATTTCACCATCTCCATGGCCAATTACTCCAGACCACTTTTAAAATAATTTTTAAAATTCTGCTTATTTATTTTTGGTTGCACTGGGTCTCTGTTGCTGCACAGGCTTTCCTCTCGTTGTGGAGAACAAGGGCTACTCTCTAGCTGTGGAGCACAGGCTTCTCCTTGCCGTGGTTTCTCTTATTGCGGAGCACGAGCTCTAGCACACGCAGGTTTCAGTAACTGTGGCACTTTGGGCTCAGTTAGTTGCGCTCCTGGACTCTAGAGCACTGGCCCAGCAGCAAGAGGGATCTTCTCCAAACAGGGATCGAACCTGTGTCTCGAGCATTGGCACGTGGATTCTTAACCACTGAGCCACAAGAGAAGCCCCAGAACCATTTTTATTTATTTGCTTCCATTTCTTGGCTGCACTGGGTCTTCACTGCTGGAACTCTATCTGGTTGTGGCAAGTGGGTGCTACTCTTCTTTGCTCCACTTGCTGCGGAGCACAGGCTGTGGGAGCACAGGCTTCAGGAGTCGTGGTGCCTGGGCTTAGTTGCTCTGTAGCATGTGCGATCTTCCTAGACCAGGGATCAAACCCACGTCTCCTACGTCGGCAGGCAGATTCTTAACCCCTGGACTCCCAGGGACATCCCAGCAGCACCATTAATGAGCACAGCTGCCCGTCTTGTCACCATTGAGCTGTAGCCGAGCTGTCCATAGCAAGTGTCTCTGTGAGTGTGTGAGTCTGTTCCTAGCTTCTCCATCTGTTGGTTTATGTGTCCACACTGGAGCCAGCATCACGCTGCCTTAGTTACCGAAATTCTGTGTTAGGTCATTATATTCAGAAGGGCTAAGTCTCCTCTCAAACTTTTTCAAAGTTGTTACAGTTGTCACTAACCATTTGCTCTTTCACAGAAATTTTAGAATCAGCTTGTCAAGTTGCAAGAAAAACTATGACAGGATTTTGATTAGAATTCTGTTCAATTTATAGAAGAATTTGGAGAGAATTGACATCTTGGTAACATCCTTCAATCTTCCTACCATTAACATGTCATATTTCTTCTTTATAGCTTTCAATAAAATTTTATAATTTCTCCCAAAAAATGTCATGCACTTTTTAAGTAAGATTTATCCCTTGATACCTTATTACTTTCAGTGTCATTATAGCTAACACTTTTAAAATGTCATTTTCTGTTTGTTGCTTATACATAGAAAAATGTCAAACATTGTAGATTGCACTTATATATATGGCAACCTGGATGGAAATTCTTAATATAATTTATGGAGAGTTTGTTACTAACGAGTCTGTTTTTGTAGACAGTCTTATCTGTGAAAAATGACAGTTTTATTTCTTCCTTCCCAATTTTTATAACATAACTCCTTAGGTTGAATAGAATCAGTGATGGCAGGCATCTTTGCTTATTTCTGATTTTAAAAAAAATGCTTCTAGTATTTTGCCACTGAACGTGATGCAGGCTCTTTTTGGTAGATATTATTATCATATATTATTATCAGTTAAAGAAACTTCCTTGCTATTCTTAGTAATAACAGCTTTATCTTGATCATAAGTGTTTAGTTTTTTGAGTGCTTTTTTTTTTCTTATGTATCTATGGAGATACTGCGAATAATATTAATACATTCCCTGATATTCACTTGGGGCTTCCCTGGTGGCTCAGCAGTAAAGAATCTTCCTGTAATGTAGAAGACATGGGTTCGATCCCTGGGTTAAGAAGATCCCTTGGAGAAGGAAATGGCAACCCACTCCGGTATTCTTGCCTGGGAAATCCTGTGGACAGAGGAGGCTTTGCAGGCTTCAGCCCATGGGGTCGCAAAAGAGTCGGACATAACGTAACAACTAAACAAAAAAAAAAACATTCACTTAACCAATGAATTAGGGAAGTCAGGTTTATTCCTGCATAAACCTAATTTAGTGTATCTGGGAAATGCTGCTGACTATCCCCCAATAGCCATTCTCCATTTCTTTTTAAGAACAGAGCTCCAAGATTTGTAGCCAACCCCACGCATACCCAGCTGAAGTCCGCATCTCTCAGTGACCCTGGCAACAAGATGTGGTCCCGTAATTACATTTGGAGGAAAAGGGGATGAATGGAGTGCAGTTTGTATTACCGTCTCCTTGAGGGCTATGCCATGCATCCTGAAATCTTTTTTTCCTCTCCACTGGACAGGAAGTATTGACAGAAATACTGCTGCAATCCTGGATGTGTGGGAGATGGTAGATTTGAACCATTCACATCTGGATGTGAGAGAGAAATACACCTTGTCTTCTTTAAGCCACTGTGTTTGGAGGTTGTTTGGTTATAGCAGCTTAAACTGTACTCTAAGAAATGCAGTCATGATGATTGTCTTTTATATATTGCTGGCTTCAAACTGCCAATATTGGTGGGGGACCCCAAGTTCATCAGTGAGATTTGCCAGTAATTTTTCTTTTTCACGTTGTCTTTTTTTTTTTTTTTTTGAGGGGATGGTATCAAAGTTATACTAGTTTCATGAAATCAGTTGGCAGTAATTATCTTTTTTTCAATTTTTAGAGACGTTTGGATAATGTTGTATTGTCTCTTCATTGAATATTTTGTAATATTCGTAAAGTCATCTGTACCTAGTTTGGGATGATGTAGGAGGAGGGAGTGGTAGATTTTAAACTACTAATTCCATTTATTTAATAGATACAGAGCTATTTGAAATTTCAATTACTTCTCGAGTCAATTTTTGTCTGTTTTTCTAGAAATAGTCAATATATCTTTCTATTTTGCTTGGGTTTTCAAATTCACTGATATAAAGCTATTCATAGTATTACTTTGTATCTTTTTGAGCTCTACTTTTTAGTTTTTGTTATATCCCTTTTTTTCATTCTATATTGATTATTTTTGTCTCCAAACTTTGTTCTTAATTGTTTCCCAAATTTGTTCATTTTATTTGGAGAAGGAAATGGCAACCCACTCCAGTGTTCTTGCCTGGAGAATCCCAGGGACAGCAGAGCCTGGTGGGCTGCCGTCTATGGGGTCACACAGAGTCGGACACGACTGAAGCGACTTAGCAGCAGCAGCAGCAGTAGCAGCATTAGTCTTTTCAAAGAACCGACTTTTGGCCTTGTATATCCTTCCTACTATACATTTTTTCCACTTAATTTCTGGTCTTTGAGTTTATTCTATTGTTCTTATTTTAGTTCTCAGTTTTGAATGCTTAGATCATAAGTTTTCCGCCTTGTTTTGTCTCTTGAGGGTCAAAAGACATATAAACTCTTGAGGCTATAAATTTTTCTCAAATACTACTTTAGCTACAGCTTATAGCTTTTTTTAAATTGTGGTACAATTTTGATGTGTAATATTTTATTGTGTTTTAGTTCTAAGTATCTTAAGGTTTTCATTATTATTTTTTGACCGTGTCATTTGAAAATGTGTTATTAATGTTCAAATGCTGGGGAAAGGGGTTTTTTGTTTTGTCTTCCTAATGGTATTGTGGTCAGAAAACATGGACTATATTTCACTAATTCATTTAAATTTGTTGAGACTTGCTTCGTGTATGACTTAGTATGAGGTTTGTTTTTTTCATAAATGTATAGGTTCTTCATACAAATGAATTTGTTTACAAAACAGAAAGAGACACACAGGCTTAGAGAACGAACATATGATTGCCCAGTGGGGAGAGATAGTTAGGGAGTTTTGAATGCGTACTGCTATATTTCAAATGGATAACAAACCAGGACCTACTGTATAGCACATGGAACTTAGCTCAATGTTATGTGGCAGCCTGGATGGGAGGGGAGTTTAAGGGGGAATGGATACATGGATATGTATGGCTGAGTCCCTTTGCTGTTCAACTGAAACTGTCACAACGTTGTTAATCGATTATATCCCAATGCAAAATAAAATGCTTAAAAATAAATGTGTAGATCTTCAGTGTTTCATGAGTCAAAGATGTTAACTGTCTGCTTAAATCTTTTATATCATTACAGATTGCTTTCACTTGTCTCTTGATCTATCAGCTCCTGAGAAAGGTATTGATATGCTAACTCTCACACTATAATGGCGAATTTCTCAGTTCTTGTAATTCTGTCACTTTTTACTTTTGCTTTAGAAATCTTTGGGCTGTATCATCAAATGCATACAACTTTAAAACTGCTAAATCTTCATTAAAATGTTAACCTTTTATTAGAGTAGCAGCCAACATTTTCTGTCTTTCTCGTATTCTAATATCTGGCACTGATATGGAACTTAGTAAATTGTTACAGAAATAAGAATTTTTAAATTAAAAAAACAGAACAAAACAATGGGATGAAGTTGCCCTGGTTGTCTCTGACAGGCCCCCTAGAGGCAGCACTAGGATTTGATTTGAGTGGAGGCTCACTCTGCCTTGGTCAGCCCCAGGCTCAGCATCACAACCAAGAAATATCAGAAACGGGTGGCCAAGGAAGACCCTGGCTGTCTAGTATTTAAGATTCTGCACTTCCACTGCAGGGGGCACGGGTTCGAATCCTGGTCAGGGCACCAAGATCCCACATGCCACGCAGTGCAGTAAAAAAAAATTTTCTTTTAATTTAAAAATTTAAAAAAAAAAATGAAGAGGAGGAGTGACTAGCTCCAGGCAGTCACCATTGATGGAATCTGACCCCCAGCCTGGCACGGTCCTTCCAGAATGACTGGGCTCTGGAGTCAATCAAATTCCTTGAGTTTTGGTTCAAACAGCCACTGAGGGCTGTTTGCTACCCTGGGCCCCAACCCAGCTGCCTCTGCTGATTGCTTTGGGACACTTTCCACTTCTAGTCATCTCCCTTCTTCCAGCAGCCTCCAGGGGGCAAGTCCAGGGCACAGAGAGGGGATTTTTGCTTGGGAGATTCCCCACAAAGCCCTGGATGCAGAGCGCGGACCCCTTTCTTCATCAAGTATTCTCCTTCTGCCCCTGGATCAGATTTTGTGTCCCAGACACATCCAGGACCGAGCACAGCCAGGCCACTCTTGCTCCCCAGCCCTCAGACCCCAGAGCCCTCCCCGCATACCTCCAGACCATCCTCCGATTGATGGATCACTGAGAACTGCCCCTCCAGTCCTGGTTCCCTGGCCAGGTCACCTTCCTCCTCCTCTTCTTCACACATCTGCTCCTGGGGTGCTGTCTTGACCTTTCTCTTACACCCCCTTGAGTCATCTCAGCCCTCTCTGGGTTCTATCACCATCCAGAAATTACGACTCCTGGATCTCGCTCCCCTGCCCACTGGAGGGGCTCTCCCCAACCACCGCAGATGGCCCACTGGTCCCTCCAACTCCACAGCTTTCCCCATCTCCCATCCCATTACAACACAACTATCCTAAACTGGGGCCAAGACAGTATCACCGTTAGGCTTTTAAAATTTTTTGCTGTTTTAATATTGTGGCATTACCTCTGAATGAGTAATACATCTACATGGTCTAAAACCTAAAAGGCACACAAGAACTGACCATGGCAAGTCACGAATAAGCCTGTCTTCTAGTCCAGTCACTCAGTCTCCTCCTAGAAAACCACCTTCATTGCCAATTTCCTTTGTGTCTTTCCGGAAGTATCCCAACAGAAAAAGGTGTTCATTATTTCCTTTATCTCACCCGCAAAGGGAGCACACAATGCCTGGTGTCTCCACGTACGTAGCTGGTTTCCATTTATTATTTACCTTCGAGTTTGTTCCATATTTGCCGATCAAGATCTTCCTCATTCAGTTTGGCCGCTGAAGAGAATTCCATTGTTTCACGTGCTGGAATTGATCTGATTACTTCCTACCGAAGGATGGTTTGGTTTTTCTCAACCTGTTTCTCCGCCAGCTGTGCTGCTATGTATTACAACGTGCACACACCGTTTGGTCAGGTGTGAGCGTCTGAAGACTACTGTGTGCTAGAGCTGTCATTTGTCTCAAATCCCCTCCTGGGCTGTGGCAGCCATCCTCCCACCAGCAGGGCATGAAAGCTCTTTTCTCCTCGTTCTCATCAGCAGTCTTCTAGGTGACTTTCTTATGTTGCTATCCCAAGAAGCCAAAAAAAGAGAAAGCAATGGCATCTTAATTTGCATTTCTTTTAACACGAGAGGGCATTTTTTCATAGCATTGAAAGCCATCTGCATTTCCCTTTTCTGGGCACTGTGTTTTCATGCCCTTTGCCCATTTTCTTATTCTGGCTTGGTCTTTTTCATTGATTTTCATTTTAGGGAAATTAGTTCTTTGTCACATGGGTTACAACCACATTTACCCAGATTGTCACCATGTTATTAATAGTGGCTTGAACCAAGCAGACTTCTTCAGAAGCATGTCATTCAGTCTCTCTGTCTTTTCTCGTCTGGCTTCTAGTTTCTTTGTAATTCTTAGAAAGGCCTCCGCCATCCTGAAATTGCATTTCTAGAGCCTTCTATGGTTTCTCCTTGCTGTCACAATCTTGGTTTTACGTTTGGCTAGTTGACACATCTGATATTATCACACTGTACCATATAAGGTACCACCCTTACCCTATTCTTTCCAAATAGCTACCCCCCTTTTTTCTTTTTCTTTCTTTGGCTATGCTGGGTCTTCACTGCGGCACGCAGGCTTCTCTCTGCAGAACACAAGCTCCAGAGCATGCAGGATCAATAGCTGTGGCTCACAGGCTTAGTTGTCCCAGCATGTAGGATCTTAGTTCCCCGACCAGGGATTGAACCCATGTCCCCTGCATTGGAAGGCAGATTCTTAACCACTGAACCACCAAGAAAGTCCTAGATGGTGCTCCTTGACCAACACCATCTACCCCAAGACTGTATCTTCTCCCCGCTGCCTGAAGCAACCTTCATCTCGTGCTACCTTCATACATGGGTTTAGTTAGCCTTGAACTGGGCAGCATTCCTGGGCTTTCCCTCCTCTCTGTCCAGCATCCAGGGCCTTGAGGGGTCTCCCTCCTGAATAGCTCCACCTGCTTCTCTCACAGTCCATCTCATAGCCTGGCTCAGAACTCACCGTTTCTCTCTAGAGGTGTTCCAATGTGTCAGTATCAGTGCTGGGGGGAGGTGTCCAACATGTCAGTGGGACCCTGTTTTCCCCAGAGAAGGCCCACTCCCATCTGGTTAGGGCAGGAAGGTCTCGATGCTGGTCCCTACCCACCTTCACCCTCTATCACCACCAGGCCAGACCCCAGAGACCCTCCACTGCCCGCTCAGAGTGGTCTTGCACCCGCCATTCTTCCAGCCAGAAATCTGTGCTCCTCCTCCTGCCAGGCCAGATGTTATTTCTCCCCAAGACTCTGCATTGGGTGTCCCCTCCAGCTCCCACCACTCACCTCTCCACTCCTCAGCACAGCCCCTACCCTTACTGTTGGCAGGTAGGAGCAGAGACCACCCCCATCCTCTAGTCAGCCTGCCTGTCAGCCTTCAGGCACCACATGAACCACACAGGACAAACCAAGGCGCAGAAACTCCTTGGCTCCAGAGGACAGAGGCCAGGAGTCTTGGGGCAGCTTCTACTCCAGCCACTCTCAGTGTCCCCCCCCTCCCACACGGACCCCCAGCCATTTAACCCCGTCACCCTCACCTTTTTCCTTGTGCCCTTGCTATGATCAGTTGTCCAGCTCTGCCTGCTCTCATGTGGGTGAGCTGGAGTCCTGACCCTAAGCAGGGCGGGGAGGGGAAGACACCTTCAACAGGACCTGGCCTGGGGGGTGGGGAGCCCAGGAGAGCTCAGAGCTGGCAGAGACACAGACTATAAAGAATATAATAAATAGAATGAAATACAGGTGGTGAAAATGCCCTGAAAAAATAACAAAGGAGGCTGGGGAGAAGAGAATGACACAGAAGGGCAGAGGCAGACTTAGTCTGACTAGAAACCAGGCTGAGTTCTCAAAGATCGCAGGCTGAGCACTGCAGGAGGAACTTGCCAAGGGCAAAGGTGGAGAAGAGCTCGAAGTGTTCTCAGGCGCAGCCAAAAGGCCCATGGAGCTTGAACGAAGTTCACTAGGCCAAGTGGCCAGCAGGCCTACAGGCGCCAGGCAGGACTGTGCACTCAATCGGCGAACAGGGAAGCCACAGGAGCCACATCAATATGGCACCCTCTGGTGGCCATGTGAGGAATAGACCATTGTGGAATAAGGGCAGAAGCTGGAAGACCCTGTCATCACAGAAATGTCCAGGAGAGAGGGGACTGAGGCTAGGACCACCAAGGTGGTGGTGGAGGAGGTACAAAGTGGCTGGACCCAAGATATATGCTGTGTGGTCTACAGACTGATGGAGTCAAGGATGGTGCCAGTTTCATTTTTAGCAACTTGGCAGGTAGATGTGCCATTTAACCAGGAGCGGGTGACGGTGGGAGGAGAGGGTTTGCAGGATGGGGAATTCAGGCTTCTGTCCTGGAAATTTCGGTTGAGAAGACTGTTGGACATGAGAATGTCAAATATGGAGTTGGATGATGTGTCTGGAGCAAGGGAAGGAGCCAGACTAGAAATATAAGTGTGGAAAATCCTTCTTACCATATACTTGTCACTGAGTATGAAATGTCTGGGGAGGGGGAGAGATATCTGTCCCCTCTCCAGGCTTTCCCAGACCCACCCTCACCCAGCTTCGGCCTCCTGCCCTGGCCCTGCTTCTCTTCCTCCCCTCCACACCCCAGCCAGCAGCTCATTCTCAGATTGCTCTTCCTGCCCAAGTTACCCAGAGCACCCTTAATTTCTCCCTACTTTGTTCTTCCAACCACACACTGGCTGCCTGCCTACCTCCCTACCCTCCACCCCCTACCCAGCCCATTCATGGGCTGCACACAGTGGTTGGAGAAAGTCCATGGGGGCAAACTCCAACTTCAGTCTTGGGAAGGCACTGAGGTCTCAGCCATCCCCTTACTGAGCCCTTGAGGGCACTCTTTCACACAGGCCCCGGGCCCTCTGACCATCACCTATTCAGGAACCACAATCCTCCTTCAGTAGACCTCAACTCCCGTCTCACTCTAACCCAGTCAGAGATGGGTCCTCCTCCAACTTCCTTCTCCCCCGACTCACGGACCTGGAGTCAGCTGTGTGGTCACACCGACCCCCTTCACTTGCTGGAGAGCCGTGAGCTCATGGCCTGTGATGTGCAAGCCAGAAACACTTCTAAATATCTGGGAGGCTAGGGCCACCGGGCCAGGTTCCCCTCATCATCTGTCCCGCTCCTCTCCTCCAGGATGCTGCTCTGTTCTTTCTGCAGCATCTCCAACTGCTTTCCCACATTCACCCCTTCCCACACTGAGCCTCCCAGCTTACAGAGGAACAGTCCTGGGGCTTTGCCTGTGTTCCCCCAAGCTTCTACCCACCTATCCAAGCCATCTCTTGGCCTTACCTTTTAGGAAACCCCTCACCCACTGCAATCTGGTTTTGCTGTGGCATAACCATAGCAAGACAAGACCCAGACGTCAATACACAAAGATGAGGGGTCCAGGGACTAGGCCTAGAAGGGCTGGAGGCCAGGGACCCCAGTGAGCCAAAGACACACTTGGGAGCTAAATCTACATACTCAGGTTCTTCCACAGTACTGTACTTCTGGAGACTGGCCTGTGTCTATGTATTAGGCCATGTTCTTCAAAGGCACCAATGGAGCTCCAAAACGGATTGCCCCTCACCACCCTTCCATTGAAACCACTCTCTCAAAGGTCATCACTTCCAGATTCCTAGATCCTAGGGCCACTCCTTGATCCTGTATCAGTCATATTTTTGTGCAGGAACTAAAACCACCCTAGTTACCTTCAGTAGAGAGGGATTTAAGGTGGATAATTGGGTGCTTTAAAAATCACAGGAACTACTCTGTGAGTGGGTGGGCCTCCAGGAACAACTCCTAGAACACCGCAGAACTGACCAAGGGGAGCTGCAGCCAAGGCCACGAGCAGGAAGCTTTCCAGGCTGAGTGGCACAGAAAAGCACAGTGGGGGAGGGTGAGAGAAGGCAAGTGAGCTCACCCAGGGCCCCATCACAGGCTCCGTTCTCTCAGCCTGTCTGCATCACTCGGCTGCACTCCCTGCCCTTTTAAGCATACTTGCTTTGCATTTGCTTGGCTTCCTTTGCCCGAGCTCCAGGTGTCTACAGACTCCACTTTGCTGCAGGTAACAGAAACCCAGCAGCAAGGGCTTGATCAGGTCAGTTAGTCAGTCAGTTCAGTCGCTCAGTCATGTCTGACTCTTTGCGACCCCGTGGAACGCAGCACAGGCCTCCCTGTCCATCACCAACTCCCGGAGTTTACTCAAACTCATGTCCATTGAGTTGGTGATGCCATCCAACCATCTCATCCTCAGTCATCCTCTTCTCCTCCCGCCTTCAATCTTTCCCAGCATCAGAGTCTTTTCAAATGAGTCAGTTTGATCAGGTAGGGGGCCTTATTGCCTATTCAGCAAAACATTGGGAGGAGGCCACCCAGGTCTGAAGCAACAGTCCTGGGATGCCGTCGGGAGCCTCGGCTCTGCGGTGTCTTGGTCCCATCATCCTTAGCGCCTGTCCTGCATCTCCAGCTTGTTGCTGCGTATCTGCAAGATGGTGGCCACACACTCACCCACCCCTGCCCCAGTCTCACAGTCACATTCCAAGCAGCAAGAAGGCGGAAGGGCAAAGGACCCCAGATTGCATTCTCTTAACGAGAATTTCCTTTTACTCAGGAAGGAGCACCCTTCCCCAGGGACCTCCTTACTGGTCACAAAGTGTCACATGGCCACCCTTGGCTGTAAGGGAGGCTCGGAAATCATAATTTAGCTTTCCAGACTCAGTCGCAGAGGAAGGAAAGGAGAAGATGGATTGGGAATAGCATTGAGTGAGACAATTTTTAATGTTTGCAGTAGCCAAAAAGGGAATCACTAATGGTTGTCCAGGCTTCAGGCAAGGATGGATCCAGAAGCTCATATCCTGTCGTTCGTGTGTCCACACTCAGTCGTGTCCGACTCTCTTTGACCCTTTGGACTGTAGCCTGTCAGTTTCCTCTCTCCATGGGATTTTCCAGGCAAGAATACTGGAGTAGCATTTCTGCCTCCAGGGGGTCCTCCTGACCCAGGGATTGAAGCCACGTCTTCTGTGTCTCCTGCCCTGGCAGGCAGGTTCTTTACCACTGCATCACCTGGGAGCCCTTATAAAAGGTCATCCAGACTCAATCTCTCTTGCTCTGCATCTCCCCACTCACCATCCTCTGCTTTGGCTTAATTCTCGGGCTCCTTCTGATAGTACAGGGGGCTCCAGATTTGCACCATTTGCCCAGCTAGAAATCACACCTGAAAGTTTTGTTTTCCTCCTTGTTCTGGCAGAAGTCCCAGGATTGAATCTCACCGGCCCTACTTCAGTCATGGGACTACTGGTGAATCAGTCACCACAGCCAGGCGATGGAGTATTATCAGCTGCACCTGGGTCATGCCTTGTCCCCCTGCTTCCTGGAGTTACAGATGAGGTCAGCCTCATAAATCACCTGGACTGAATGTGGAGGTGTGCTGGTCCCAAAAGAAAGCTAAGACCCTCTCTGGTTAAGGAAGAGCAGATGCCAGGTAAACAGGAACAGCTGATGTCTCTAAATCCTGCCCTCTCCTTCCCTGACCTCTCTCCTGCAGTCCTTCTGCCTGTCTAACCTCATTCTCATCTCTGGGCCCTTCATCCAGCTTGGAACCTTTAGCACAGTGCTCCACGGGGATCTGAGCTCAGCCCTTTTCTCACTCCAAAGCCACCATGACCTCAGGCAGTTCCATGACCCTGTGGTCATCTACATGGTGATGATGCCCAGGTGCATAGAGCAAGCTAGATCTCGCTGTGGAGTTCCAGATGTGTCAACCCACAATACTATGTCATGTATAAACACATACAATATACACATACGTTTGTAATATGTAAATACATACCACAAATGCACATAACATAAAAATCACCATCTTAACTGTCTTGAAGTGTACAGTTCCGTGGTATTAAATACACTCATAATGTGCATCCAGCAACCCCCCATAGCTCTTTTCACCTTGTAAAACTTCACTCTGTCCCCATTAAACAGTGACTCCCTACCCTCCTCCCCCCAACCCCTAGCAACCGCTGTCCTACTTTCTGTCTCTATGATCTTGACTACTCAAAGGACCTCATATAAGTGGGATCATATAGTATTTGTCACTTTGGGACTTTTTTCACTTAGCATAATGTCCTCAAGTTCCATGTTGCATGGATGGAACTTGCAGACATTCTTCATTTTGCAGAATTACTTCAAAAAATTCTTCATTTTGCAGAATTTCCTCTTCTTTCAGGCTGAATCATGTTCCATCACGTGTCTAGACCACAGTTTGCTTATCCATCCAACCATCAGTGGATCCTTGGGTTGCTTCCACATTTCAACTATTGTGAATAATGCTGCCACAAACGTGGGTACCTTTGAGGCTCTGTTTTCAATTCTTTGGGGTCTATACCCAGAAGTGGGATTTCTGGATCATATGGTAATTCCGTTTTTAGTTTCTTGAGGAGCCACCCTGTAGTTTCCTACAGCAATTGTACCATTTTCCATCCCCACCAACACTGCACAAGGGATCCAGTTTCTCCACATCCTCACCAACGCTTGTTTCCTGTTTGTCTGCTTTTGTAAAACAATAGTCATCCTAATGGATATGAGATTCTATCTCACTGTAGTTCGACATTTCTCTGAGGATCAGTGATGTTGAGCATCTTTTTATGTGTTTATTGACCATTTGTATATCTTCTTTGGAAAAATGTGTGTTCAAGTCATTTGCCCGTTTTTTAATTGGACTGTATGTTTATCTGTTGTTGAGTTTTAGAAGTTCTGTATATATTCTGTATACTAATCCCTTATCCTAAAGTAAATCAACCCTGAATATTCATTGGAAGGACTGATGCTGAAGCTGAAGTTCCAATACTTTGGCCACCTGATGTGAAGAGACAGCTCATTGGAAAAGACCCGGATGCTGGAAAAGATTGAAGGCAGAAGGAGAAGGGGACAACAGAGGATGAGATGGTTGGATGGCATCACTGATGCAATGGACATAAGTTTGAGTAAACTCTGCGAGATGGTGAAGGACAGGGAAGCCTGGTGCGCTGCAGTCCATGGGGTCACAGAATCAGACTTAGCAACTGAACAACAATAATCCTTTATCAAATATATGATTTACAAATATTTTCTCCCATTCCCTGGGTTGCATTTTTATTCTGTTGATAGTGTGTTTTTGCACTAATTTTTAAAATTTTCATGAACTCCAATTTATGTATTTTTTCTTTTGTCACCTGTGCCTTTGATGTCTTATCCAAGAAATCATTGCTAAATCCAATGCCATGAAAATTCTGTTCTATGTTTTCTTCAAAGAAGTTTCTTGTTTTCGGTCTTAAATGTAGGCCTTTGATCCATTTTGAGTTAATGTTTGTAGATGGCATTAGGTAAGGGACCAACTTCATTCTCTTGCATGTGGATATCTAGTTTTCCCAGCACCTGTTGTTGAAAATAATACTTTTCTCCATTGAACGGTCTTGGCCTCTTTGTTGAAATCATTTGTGTCTGTCTACTTTTAATCTGTCTTATCCAGTCCTTTTAAGAAATATACATATATACATAACTGTCGGAGTAACCTTTCTAAACTGTAAATTACCGGTAGGCTTGGCTCCCAGTTGTTCACATCTGGTTGTGCAATCCACGGGGGTCACAGAACCTCTCTGGGGACTCAGCCTCACTCATCTATGAAACGAGATCACAATGGCTGTCTCAAAGGGATGTGGTGAGGAGCTCTGGAGACAAAAGACATGAACACCCCTCTGCAGTGTCTGGCACAAGAGAGGTTTCCTACCAAGGGTGGTTCCTTCCTGATCTATTATCAGTCTGGTAAGATAAGAACTATATGGTGTGTTCTGGCATGCAAAACCTCCCACAGTCTAGCAGCCATTCTTCTTTGAAAGCTCATCTCCCCGCCCCCTACTATAGCCACAAGCACAGATTCTCTCACCTAACAGCATGCGCTCTGACCCACAGATGCGCCTAGAGGTCACCTGCTCAGCCTCACCTCTGTGGTCCGCATATGCTGTTCCCACCACTTGATCCCCCTCCTTCTTCTGCCTTCTCTCCTCCAAGCCAGTTCACATAACCTCCCCTCTGGTCCCTTCATTGGTTATCCCCACCCAGAATCCATAATGACTTGCATACCTGTTCCAAGAACTCATCACATGCCCATAGAACCATCAGAGGATGGACTGCCCCGTCTTACTGGCTGTCCAGGGCATGGCTGGACCTCACTTTGTCTTGAGCAGAGGCAGTGACATGAAAAGACAGATATGGTCATTGTGGGATCTCACATCCCTACCACTCACAGACCCTGGGACCCTGGACAATACGCTTCACCTTGGGGACCTCAGTTTCTCATCTGTAAAATGAGGAATATCATAACTATTTCACTTAACGTTTGTGAACATCGGAGATCAATGGACTGTTTAACGATGTATTCAAGTATTACAGTAACACTTTTTTAATGTAAAACTCTATCAAATGGGACCTGTAGATGTTGAATGGACACATAGGTCAGCCAGGATGGGAAGCCAGGATGCAAAGGCAGGCCATCTAAATGCAGAATGCAGGTTCTCAACCACCTTGGCAGATGGACAGGTGGTGAAGGCATGGAGGAAAGAACGGATGGTGGATGACGGGTGGAGGCCGGGAGGGTGAGCCAGTCACTGGATGGAGTCAAAAGGCTGCCTGTGAGGCTTTTCCAGCTGAAGTCCAGCCTCCCCCCACTTACCCCCACTACCCTCCAAAAGGGGCTGGACTAGGGTGAGACACATTGAGGCAGTCATCTCTGGTTCAGAATCTAAAGGGAAGCCAAAGTCACTAATCAAGATAAATTAACCTTTAGGTGATAGCTTTGGAAATCAGTGCCAAAAAGTAATGGTGAACAAAATATCAAAATAATGTTAATTTTTTACCATTTAAATAAAGATCAACTCTCACCCAGCAGTTGTTTGCCCTCGTCTGCCTCCCTTGGTCCCGGCCTTACCTACCACCCTAGTACCCCTCTACCCCTCACCCAGCACCCCCAAGACATCATTTCACTACCACCCCCATCCCCACCCTGAGCCAGCATGAAGAGTCAGGGAGGGAAGTGATGGAGAATGAAAGAGAAGGCAGGTTGGGGGCAGCGCTGCCGCGCTATTCCCAGCACCCAGCCCTGACCCCCACACAGACCCCTCAGAGGAGCTTCTGGCTATGGCTTCTCTGAGTGGTATCCCCTCAGCCACCACAGGGTGGAGCCCGTGGGCCGGTTTTGGTCTCAGAGGAAAAGGGAAGGGAAGAGGGTGGTCAGAACCTCCTGGGTCCCCCATGGCTGGGTGTTGGCTGCTTTTTGTGGATTCTTTCATGAAATTCCTCACACCTTCCCTCGTGGGAGGTTCTGACATGATCCCAGGTTTTAGAGAAAAGGAAAAAGGGGCCCAGGAAGGGAAAGTGGGCCATAGCTGGTTGGGGACCTGGCCGTGTCTGCCAGGCTCCAACCACTTACTGGGAGCCCAGAGCACTTGAGCCTCGAAGAGGGCACTCTGGGTTGGTCTTGGGTGGGCAAAAGGGCCCATTCTGTAGAGCTGTAGACTGAGGCTGATGTGACTAAGGCTTTTAGCTCCTGTCACACAGCCAAGGGTGACGGAGGAAGCAGGGGAAGCTTGACTGTCTGGCATCATCCCATGCCTTCCACCCCCTGCCCAGAGTGACCCCCAGCCGTGAGGCCCCCTGTCCTGGCCTGCAGACCCGGGTCTAGAGAGAAAGTTCTAGCAGGTGGGAGTCAGAAGTCTTTGTCTGTCCCGACTCAGTGATGACTTAAGCCAATTCACATGCTCCATCTGTCCCAGGACCATCTCAGGGCCCTGTGGGCCTGGGGTCATGTGAAGAAACCAGATGGGGCCTTCTCGCAGCACTCCCAACAGCCTGGTGACCCGAACAGCAGAGTCTGAGGGGCATCCAAGGCAATCGGACAGGAGATAAAGAATAAAAAGCCCCACCACCATTTTTTCCTCTATAACCATAAGGATCCTTTGAGCAGAACATTCTGGGATTTCAGGATTGCAGGTCCATTGCCATCACAAGCTGATCTGTATCACCATCTCTGGACATAAGTCCTATGGCCCAGCCTGGTCTAGGGGCCTGGCTTCCTGATGACTGAAGGTTCTGGTTTCCAGAGCTGCCATGATCATATGGGGATGACCAACCTCAGAGTGAAATAATGGCTCTCATTTCATCCCAGGGCCCCTGTGGGAGCATTACCATCTCTGAAACTATGGTTAGCAGATGGAGAAGGGTTGCCGGCTGGCCACCTGCCTTTTGGTTAGAAGGGACTTTACAGTTGTAAAACGTAGAAGGTCAGGGATCAAAAAGTCCTGAGAACTGATTTGGTCAAAACTTGACACCCACCCCAGCCATTTATTCATTCAACAAATACTTAGCATCACCATGTCCCTCAGGCTAATGAGTTAAAACCAGCCCCTTAGAGTTTATGATCCAGCAATGAAAACAAATATTCCTGTCCTGAAGGCAAAAGGGAGCCAACTAAAGTTTCTTAGGCAGAAGAGTGACGTGACCAGATCTATGTCTTAGAAAAATCAGTCTGAGTACTATGAGGGCGAAGGGTCAGGGTAAAGGTGGGGCAAGGCTTGAGGTCAAAAGACTACTCGGCCTGTCACAAGAGGAAGGACAATGGTGGCCCGAATAGGGAGGTGGCAGCGAGGAGGAAAGTCTCCTGAATAGGGAGTCTGTGGCTCTGAGAGTCATTTCAGACACCAGGCTCTAGGGAACACTGATTGTCCAGGCAGGGAGGAGGGAAGAGAAGGGGTCAAAATTGACACTTGGGATCCCACCTGAGTGATTTAGGGGTGGGTGGGAGCAGGGGAGCAGTGTTGCCCTTTGCTGAGCTGGAAAACAAGCAGGGAGCCAGTTTTGAGACCCACTGAGCTGAGAAAGCACCCAAATGGAGCTGTCAGGTAGGAAACTGGAAATGTAGGTCAGGAGTCAGAACACTGGATGGAATGTCGGTGTGGGGGTGCAGGCCTTGAATGATAAAGAAAAGGTTGCTAGCATCCTACACAGCACTGTGTCCATGTCTGCAGGGCCCAATGTGCTGATTGGCGTGAGGAGGAGTGGCAGGTGTTGTTTTCCAAAGATGGCGCCACCAATATCCCCCATCCACCTATCCTCTCCCAATGTGACCCTGTGACTGTAGTGGGAATGACGCTGACAGACTTCCAAGGCCAGCTCATGAAAGGTGACTATTTCCACCTGGCTCTTCCATAGGCCATGCACCTTGGCTCCCAAAGCTACTGGCTACCCTGGAACTGCCATGTTGGAGGGGCCATATGGAGAGGCCACCGAGAGCAAGAAAGAGATGCCAAGGAGTTCTAGATGTTCAAGCCCACAGACCTGTCACCAAACATGCAAGACAGAGAGTTGTCACATATCCCAGGACCTGTCTTGGGCTGTCCCAGTTGATACCAACTGGAGTTGAGACCAGCTGTCCCCATTGAGCCCTGCCTACATCACAGATGTGTGAGCAAAACCAACATCATTTAGATCCACCAGGAAGTTTTGGAGTGATTTGTTACACAGCAGAGCAGATCGGCACTTCATAAATATGTATGAATAGGCACTTCAGGACACGTGGAGAGAGAGAGTCTCCAGAGGAGACAGAGATGGTCAGGAGGTCAGAAGGAATCAGGGAATGTGAGTGATGCCCAAGGATACACAGCAGGCTGGTGGCCAGAACTTTAAGTTTGCTCTCCCCTGACCACTACACTTGGGTTTTACCTGAGATTTTTATTCCATCTTCTTCCCTTTCTTTCATATTCAGAATTTGCATCTCCCAGACTCTTTTCCATGTATACAAACATCTAGGAATATGAAAGTAGAATGTCAGGTTCAGGAGAAAAGAAGAAGGCAAATATGGCAAATGATGCTAAAATTGAGCTTCAGATTTGCCTGAGTTTCCTGGCAGCTGGAGTAAAAAGGGAAACAGGGCAAGTTACTCAGTTCTCCTTACTGGAAAGGCGGAAACAGGCGAGTTCCCCGGTGAGTTGCATTTTCCTAACACCCTGCTAGAAGAAAGCCCTGTGTCCTCTTGATGTAAGGACCACTGAGTGACATCACGCCTTCAACAGCAAACGCAGAAGTGGTTTCCTTATTTCCTGTAATAACCACTTTGCTAAAAGCTGAGTCCAGAGCTCTGAAGCCCAGAATACATTCTGACATCATTTCAGAGAGGAGGACAACGTCTCCCTTACTGAGGTCTCGAGCATCTGAGCATATGCTGATTTTTTTAATTTATTTTTTTATTTTTGGCTATGCTGGGTCTTCATTGCTGCCCGAAGGATTTCTCTAGCTGCAGCAAGCAGAGGCTACTCTCCAGGTGTGGTGTGCGGGCTTCTCATTGAGGTGAATTCTCTTGCTGGAGAGCACAGGCTCCAGAGCTCGGCTCAGTAGATGTGGTGCACAGGCTTATTTCCTCCATGGCATGTGGGATCTCCCCAGACTAGAGATTTCCGAAAAGGGGACTGGGGGGCCCTCGAGGACATGTGTAAACTGAATGCTTTATTAAAGCTCTATAATGAAACTTTTGAGCAAAAAATGAGACTGTGGTAGACAAAGGCTGACTCAGATTTACACACTGAAGTACTGGGTTTCCATCTTTTGAAGACTGACAGAAACTTATTTTGGAGGAACGGCCTCCAAAATAAGTAGAACTGATATCCCAGGGAGATGACCCAACCTCAACCAGAGTAATCCAAAAGTCATAACCAAACTCTGGGCCGAATCCCTGCCTGCTGGGGGCGACCAGGGGGTGAGGTGGGAGTGAGGTATCTCTGAGCCAGTTTGCTAGTCTACAGAGCAGGAAGCTGAGGGGCCTGGGGGACTCCTCTGGCCTCTCCCTCAGCTGCCCTCCACTCCGGTACATCCTCTCCTCCTTCCTGGGATCCTCTCCAGTCACAAACACCCTGGATCCCTAGCCTGGCTCAAGTGAAGTCACTCCCTTCTTTACAGAGCCCTCCTCCACCCACCAGCAGACCCTACTCTCACTCCTTCCTCTACAGAAACCCTTCACTGCCTCCACGTCCTCAGCTCCCCTGCCTGCTGCCCTTGCCCGGCCACTTCCCACTCCAGCCACCCAGCCTCAATGCAATGGACACTCAGAGACCTTTGACTCTGCCCCCTGACTCTTCTGGGGACACCCTCATCTCAGGTCTCTGACCACACCCAGGTTTCCTTCTGTCTTTCCTCTTCCATCCCCATGGTGACCTCTCCCTACAAGGCCACACAGGCCAACACCTTGTTTCCTACTAACAGCCCCTCCTGGTTGGGAGAGCCCACTGACTACCTAGATGCTGCAGACACCAGGGGCTCTTTTTACCAGGATCCCTGGCATCCAGGTGTGAGCATGGGTCTGCCCTGGCCACACAGGATGAACAGAGCCCTGGTGGGCACAGTCAAGTAAATATGAGATGCCTGGAGCTGCTGCAGCCATCTAGTGACCACGAGGGAGGACACAGGGATACATGGCCTCTGGCTTGTCTCAGACCTCAGCCCCATCCCACCCCACGATGCAGCCACCCAGGCCCACAGGAGACCTTCTTCTTCTTCCCTGTCCCCACTTCAGTGAACTTGGGAGGAAGGCGGCATCTGGGTCACCTTCTGCATGTGGGTTGGTTTGTGCATGTGTGTGTTCCTGTGCCCAGTAGAAACTTCTGTTCCTAAACTACTGCAGCCCAAAATGAGAAATCAGAGAAAATTATGAAGGATTGGAAAGGGGAAGTGGGAGTCAGGGAACCGCTGAGTGGAGGGCAGAGGCCTGGGAAGAGGAAGAGATGCAGAGGAGGCGCAGAACTCAGGTAAAACCAGATCCAGGCCTGGGTCATCCCAAGTCCCACCCTCCATTTCACCTCAAGCCTCCAAGCCTTGGCTTGTGCTGTTTCTTCAACACCCTTCCTTCAGCTTCTCTGAAGCACAGACTCCTGCTTGAACTTCCAGAGGATTCTTTCCTTCCTTGTACACGTACCAAGACTCCAGACCAGCATCCCTGCTCTGTGAAGCCCTCTCTGAGTGGTGTGGCAGTGATTGGTCCACGGATGGGCACGTGACCTAGGCCTAGCCAATCAAAGTCATTCCCTGAGAATCTTTTTAGGTATGTCCTCTTTCTGAAGTCAAAGGTGACTTGATATGAACCTGGAGCTTTCTGTGGCCAAATTGGCTGCCCCATGGAGAAAACCCATGAGGCAGAAACAGCCAAGACAGACAGAGAATGAGGGAAAGACACAGAGAGAACAAGGATATTTCAAATTTCTGGCCCAAAGCCAATCCCATCCCTGACTCTCCAGGAACTGAGTCAGTATATTCCATTTGAATCCAGACTGAGTTATTCTTACTTACAAACAAAGAATGCTTGAATTCTGCATTATCATCACTCTTTTTAATGACTCACACTGACCCATCATCTGGGCACAAAATAATTTATTAAGCGTTTAGTCCCTGATTTGCATTTTGACTCATCCCCAATCCCCTGATTATCAGTGATACTGGGAGGAGCCTCTGTGAGTTCGCTCACCCATTTCCACATATGTGCGGTTACCTCACTAGAGCCAGTTTCTAGATGTGACCTTGAATATGAAAATGTGCTTCACTGCCCATACACCTATCCATCTAACCCTGTCTTTGGCTGAGCCATGGGCCCTCCCACAAGTCTAGGTTCCTCTGTCCCTCTGTCCTACAGGCTCCCAGGAAGTCTTGTGGTCAAACCCAGATGAGGAGTGACAGGTCTGGTGGAAATCAGGCTTGTTTGGTGAGTCCATGGACTTCGAGAGCCTTGCTTGCTCCTCAGGTCTCACAGGGCAGCCCCCAAATGCAGGACTGCCCCACCCACCAGACCAATGCTATCTCCAGCTACGAGTCAGGAGAAAAATGAGAAATCAGAGAAAATTGTGAAGGGGAGGGACTTCAGAGATGATTCATCCCAGATACTCACCCTACCCACTGCATCCCACCCAGCCCAGCTGACTTAACCACATGCCCCATGAAGGCCAAGATTTTTGTCTGTCGTGTGCCAGTGCCAAAAACAGCACACAACACATAGCAAGTCTTTGATAAACACCAACTGAATGAGTGGACAAATGGATGGATGGATGGATGGGTGGGAAGATGGGTGGGTGGGCGGAGGGATGGATGGGTGGATGGATGGGTGGCTGGGTGGCTGGGTGGATGGGAGGAGGGATGGATGGGTGGGTGGCTGGCTGGCTGGGTGGGTGGGTGGATGGGAGGATGGATGGATGGGTGGCTGGTTGGGTGGGTGGGTGGATGGATGGATGGGTGGGAAAATGGGTGGGTGGGTGGGTGGAGGGATGGATGGGTGGGTGGTGGATGGATAGATGGGTGGGTGGATGGATGGATGGATGGATGGGTGGATGGATGGGTGGATGGATGGGTGGATGGGTGGCAGAGTGGATAGGAGGATGGATGGATGGGTGGATGGATGGGTGGCTGGGTGGCTGGGTGGATGGGAGGATGGATGGATGGGTGGCTGGCTGGGTGGGTGGGTGAGTGGATGGATGGATGGGTGGGAAAATGGGTGGGTGGGTGGAGGGATGGATGGGTGGATGGTGGATGGATGGGTGGATGGATGGATGGGTGGGTGGAGGGATGGATGGGTGGATGGTGGATGGATAGATGGGTAGGTGGATGATTGGATGGATGGGTGGATGGATGGGTGGCTGGGTGGCAGGGTGGATAGGAGAATGGATGGATGGGTGGATGGATGGATGGATGGGGGGCTGGGGGGCTGGGTGGGTGGATGGATGGATGGGTGGGTGGAGGGATGGATGGGTGGATGATTGGATGGATGGGTGGCTGAGTGGGTGGATGGATGGATGGGTGGCTGGGTGGGTGGGTGGGTGGATGGATGGATGGGTGGATGGGTAGGTGGGTGGGTGGATGGGTGGCTGGGTGGGTGGGTGGATGGATGGGTGGGTGGCTGGGTGGGTGGGTGGATGGATGAATAGATATGTGGATGGATGGATGGGTGGGAAGATGGATGGGTGGGTCGAGGGATGGATGGATAGCTGGGTGGGTGGGTGGATGGATGGATGGATGGATGGGTGGATGGATGGATGGGTGGATGGGTGGTTGGGTGGGTGGATGAGTGGATGGTTGAATGGATATATGGATGGATGAATGGAGGGTGGGTAGATGGGGGCATAGGTGGATGGATGCATTGGGTGGGTGGGTGGCTGGATGCATGGGTGGTTGGATGGTGCATCAGTGGGAGGATGGAACACTCTAACTGCAACATTAAAGGGTTTCAAGGGCGGGTTCAGCCCCTTCCTCAGTCTAAGTGCCCTCCCTCTTCAGGTCTCAGTTACCTTATATGTAAAATGAGGTCATTGAATTAAACTAATCCTGGGTGTTCATTGGAAGGACTTATGCTAAAGCTGAAACTCCAATACTTTGGCCACCTCATGCGATGAGTTGACTCACTGCAAAAGACTCTGATGCTGGGAGGGATTGGGGGAGGGAGGAGACGGGAATGACAGAGAATGAGATGGCTGGATGGCATCACTGACTCGATGGACATGAGTTTGAGTGAACTCCTGGAGTTGGTGATGGACAGGGAGGCCTGGTATGCTGTGATTCATGGGGTCGCAAAGAGTCGGACACGACTGAGTGACTGAAATGAACTGAATTGAACTGTGTTCAGATGAGGAATTCTGAGTGTTGTGGCAAACAAAGGTGTTATCCACGTAGTTTTGCTACAATTTGATTCAAGTGCTTTTTGTCTCTCCCCTAAGGTGTGGGTAGACTGCTGAATTTCTTTCTAAATGTTCAAAATGATGCTTGCATAAATTCAGAGTGGCAGTGAAGTCACCAAAGGGCTTGAATCTTAGTTTTGCCTCTCCCTGGCTGTGTGACCTTGGACAATTGACTTAACCTCTCTGAACTCAGTTTCCCCCTGTATAAAATAGGAATTGCAACACACTTCATTGAGTTGTAAAAAGCATTAAATGAGATGATATGCACTTGGCACTTCACCTGGCAGGTAGTGAGCCTCCAGAAGTGGTTGTGGTGTTGTCTGGGGATCGTCGTGTGTTGTCCCGTAACCAACTATGAACCTTCACCTAGTGTACACGAAGGAAACAGAGACTTCTAACATCAGGTCAGAAGGAACTTCAGGAACAGCCCTTTAAGGGCAGCCCTTCTCATCTTCACTCTTCTTCCTAATCTCAAATTCAAGCACAGAGATCATGCAGTCACTTTGGACCATGAGGAAACCTCGAGGACAGAAGCAGTAAGTTAGAAGGAGCCTGCATCACTGATCACCAGGCTTCCCTGAGGGTAGTCCTGTATTGCATACCTCGGGCTTCTTTCTCGTGAGAGATATATACCTCTAGTTTCTTTAAATCGTTGTTATTTGGGTTTTCTGTTTCATGTAAAAAACTTAGTCTTATCTGTCCCCATTTTGCAGATGACTAAAAACAAGGCTCAAAACAAGGGAGACGTTCACACAACCGGCAGATGTTGAGTAGGGATTTGAATCCAGGTCTCCATAGCTCCCCTACTATTGATGCTACCAAACCCTTTGCCACTCATCGTAAGAGTACCTGAGATGCAGAGACGTGGGTTCAGTCCCTGTGTCAGGAAGATCCCTGGAGTAGGAAATGGCACCCCACTCCAGAATTCTAGCCTGGGAAATCCCAGGGACTGAGGAGCCTGAGAGTCAGACCTGACTGAGCGACTAAGCACACACTCCACCGTTTCCCCTTTTGTAGCCATGTTTGTTTTCTGTCTATGAGTCTTCTTCTGTTTTGTAAATGAGTCCATTTGTAGCAACTTTTTTAGATTCCACATATAAGTGATTGCATATGACATTATGCAATGTCTTTCTCTGCCTTATTCCACTTAGTATGATAATCTCTAGGTCCATCCATGTTGCTATAAATGGCATTATTTCATTATTTTTTATGGCTGAGTAATATTCCTGTGTGTGTGTGTGTGTGTGTGACATCTTTATCCATTCATCTGTTGATGAACACTTGGGTTGCTTCGCTGTCTTAACTACTGCAATAATACAAGCAGGTCTTTTAAAGGATAACATTTCAGATCCATTGTTAACACTTTTCTGCACAGAGAACAGTACCTTTCTCCCCATTTCTCTTTTTGAAGTGACTCAGGAAATTTTTTTTGTGCCTGAAGCCCAGATTTGTTGAGAAAGTTCTAGTTTACCATGAATATAAATTCAATAAGTTTCCTAAGAGACAACCTTGAGTTAGGCAAGAACCAGTGGGCAAGGGGTGGTGGAATGGGGGCGGGTTTGAGTTCTAGACCAGTAGTGAATAGGCCCAGCCACTGGTCCTGAGCTGGCCACTCACTCAAATTCCAACTTGGTCAAGCATCTCCCAGAAAGGAGCCCCAGTTTTCTCTTTTCCACATGTCTCCATCCTCAACTGGCCACCCAGGGTAGCTGGGCCACAAGGTTTCTTAAAACCTTGCCTCGAAAATCATTTCACATCACTTTTGCCACATCCTAGTGGTTGAAGAAAGACAGCCCAGACTAGATTCAGGGGGAAGAGAAGCAAACACTACTTCTTAATGGGAAGAAGGGCAGTGTCACAGTGCAAAGGGGTGTGGAGACAGCCAGTGGTGGAAACCTTAGCCAGCTTTTGCGTCAACCAGGCCATCTCACTGTGTGCCCTTCCCTCATCCATCCATCCATCCATCCATTCGTTCGTTGTATCCATGACCACCCACTAGGCTCCCAGCATTTCCCCGACATGGAATAGAGGGGAGCTTGTCTTCATGGACCCTCAAGACTGATGGGGAAACAGATAAGCAAGCCAGCATGTGTCACAAAGTTACGAGGAATGAGTGTTTACAGATCTTTATTTACACCATACTTTTGTCTGATAAAGGATTGAGGCAGCCTGCCCAAAAAGGCACAAGCAATAAAATTATGCATTTTAACCCCTAAAGAAAACTGAAACCAAAAGGAGAAAGAAGATAGTGTTTACTGAATAGCCAAGCACCTCACACATATTCTCTCCCTCCATCTTTTTCACAAGCTTGAGGAGAGGATTATATAGTTAAATAAACTGAGGTTCATGGCAGATAAATGACTCACTCAAGTTCACACGGGTCCTGAATGGCAGGGCTGAGTCTCACTGCTGAGTCTGGCCTCAATGTCTGTGTGTGACAACAGAGCAGCTATAACAGAGCTTCGGATTTGATGGAGCTTCCCAGCAGCCTGGGGGAAAAGGGAAACTGAACATACTGCCCAGTGGATAACTAGAAGAGAAAAATCTAGGTATTTCACTGAGGGGAAGCAAAGCCCTACTTAGTATTGAATTCATTTTTCTTTGCTCAAGGAAGAGTTGGTGAAAGAGAGTTTATGGGGTGGAATTGATGGGGCTCAGCCTGGACCGTCTAAGTTGGATGATCCTTTAAAAAAAAAAAATTATGTATGTATTTGGCTGTGCTAGGTCTTAGTTGCTCACTGCAGAATCTTTAGTGCAGCATGTGGGATCTAGTTCCCTGGTCAGGGATTGAACCCGGGCCCCCTGCATTGGGACTGTGGAATCTTAGCCACTGAATGGCCCCTAAGTTTGTAGGCAAGGAGGTTCTCTCCTCCAGTCGTCATCTTCGTCTGTGTGTGTGTGTTTCTCTGTGTCACTGTCTTTCTCTTTTTACCCACCCTCTCATCCCTCTTTCTGTCTCCTTTGCCTCTATTCCTCCCTTGCCTACACTCGAAAGGCAAAGAACCCCCACCACTCAAACTGCTGGTTTTAGGAAGTGCTGCTAGGTCAAGAGCCTGCGCACCAGACCCCAGCAAGACAGGACTTCCTCCCCAGGCTGGGCGGGGCGGGCAGACGGGGAGGGTCCTGGTGTGTCTGAGGTGACACATCCCTGCCTGAGCAGCCCGAGTGGCAGCGGGCTCAGCGGGCTGCAGGAGTGCAGGCCACTCTCCCCCGGGGGCTTCAGAATGGACTTGTGCCACCCAGGTAAGCACCTGGGCCGACCTGTCTGGGCCTCCCTTTCCTCTTCTGTAGAATGGGGGTGATAGTGCCTGCCTCACAGGAAGCAGCATGTATAAATAGATATAACACAGCTGGGAGGGACATGCAGAAGCAGGCGACAGACGTTGATGAGCTCAGGCTAGGCACCAAGCTGTGTTGCAGGTACTGGGAGTCCAGCTAACCAAGCAGGCATGGCCCCTGCCCTGATGAGCTTACACTCCAGGGAAGGAGACAGACAGTAAATATATGAATGTGCTGTCAGGTGATGACAAGCAGGATGAAGAACAGTAAAGTGAGAGAAGGAAGACGGGAGAGGGTGGCCAAGAAGGCCTCAGGAGGAGGCACTGTTTGAGCAGAGACTTGCAGCAGGGAAGGGAGTGATCCATGTGGGTTTCTGGGGAAAGAACATTCCAGGCAAAGGAATCGTCAGTGCAAAGGCCCTGAGGTGGGACTGAGAAAGGTGGTGTGTGTTGAAGATGATGATGTTGGTGAGGATGATAACTGTCTGGGTGACATAATAGCCCTGCAGCTCGTTTGGCCTCTGGTGGGCAATGATGGCCTTTGGGGAGGCTGAGGACACCAGCTTTGCCAGTGGAGGGACCGGCAGGGATGAGCAGCAGGGGCTGTGGCTGAGAGTCTGCCTGGCAAGCAGTCAAGGAGGCTGAGCAGCTGGTATGAGAGCAGGACCAGGCTGTGTTGTGTTGTGCTTCTGTGACGCACAAAGGACTGGGACTAAGCCTCTGTGTCCTGCATCTCAGAATGTTCCAGCATGGCCTGGAACTCCAGAAGACACAGGCTGCTTGGAGCTGTCCAGTTCCCCAGGTCCAGATGACATGAACCCTATTAGCAACAGAACTCTCTCTTCAAACAAAACCTAAGACAGAGCATTCTGACCCCGCCCACTGGGCCTCCCCTTGACCCAAGGATTCTGGGGAACACAGTTAGAGAACCACTGATCTGCTTCAATAGCCCTCATTTACTTGTGTGCTCAATCGCTGAGTCGTGTCTGACTCTTTTGTGACCCCATGGACTGTAGCCCGCCAGGCTCCTCTCTGTCCAGGGGATTTTCCCAGGCAAGAATACTGGAGTGGGCTGTCATGTCCTCCTCCAGGTGATCTTCCCAGTCCAGGGATTGAACCCACGTCTCCTGAGTCTCCTGGGAAGCCCTCATTTACAAATGGAACAAAATGAGGGACACAGTCTTGCTGAGACAGGATGACTCCACACCTCCCAGCTGCCTGCTCAGCACTCTCACCTCAACCCCTGTGCGTCTCCTGGGGGATTTGGGGACCAGGTGGCTAGTGGACTGTATGACCTCAGTGAACACATCTTAGTGGCAACTAGGGGGCCCAGAGGAGCCCCAGCAGGAGCAGTGCCAGGCTCAAGGTCACTGAGCAGATGCGAGGGTGGCAGGAGACCGTGAAGTAATTCCCGCCCCCCAACTACATGTCTTTGCACCATTATTCTTGGGATCATCAGATACACAAATCTGAGGATGGTTTGTCCCCACCATGCAAGGAGGTTGTCCTCAGAAGACTGAAGCTCACAGAGGTGAACTGGAGGACAGGATGGAATTGCCCAAAGTCAGGCAGCCAATGAGTGGCAGAATAGGGACAAGATCTGAGAGGAGCGAGAGCCCCAGTTTAGCCTGGGCTGTGGGGGAGGGGCAGGAGGGGCGGGGCCTCCCAGGGAGGCCCAGAGGTTAAGTCTCTGCTTCAGGCTGGTCCTGGGAGGACAGGGATCCAGCGGAGTCACTGCAGCCCGTCTCTTGGGAGATCTGAGGATTCCATTGATCAGTTCACCTATTCATTCATTCATACCATAAGCAGTCCTCTGGTGTGCAGGTCCTGGGCTGTGCGATGCTGGAGACAGCAATGACCAGGCCACAAGCCCAGCCCTGAGGGAGCTGCTGGTCTGGGATGTGGGGGAGGGGAAGAAAAATCCTGCAGGACGGTGACCCAGGGCAGATGTGCAGAGGGGCACAGACCTGCAGCCTGGGAGGGAGACACTTTCTGCCCAGGGCAAGGGAGATCTGGGGGGACTTCCTGGAGGAAATGAAGGGAAGGAAGGTCATTTCTCTGCTACCCAGACTGGGTCTTTATTGGAGCTCCTTCGCAGCCTGGTGACTTTCCCTCTCTGAGCTCAGGTTTGTCATCTCTAAGTGGGCACCGCCACCCCAGCCTCACCTAGGGAAGCGACCTGGTTCAGATCCCACCTCTGCACCAACCTGCCAGCGGTCACGATGGGCCTCTTCCTTCTGTGGGTTTCAGTTTCCCCACTCGTACAATGGACGGGGTGGTGGCGAAGGGGCTGCCTCCCCACCTCCAGCTGTGGGTGTCTGATACCCGCAGGTCCCCTCCCCCGGGTCTGCTGAAACGCTGAGCGGTCCGGGCAACAAAGCCCCGGTGTGACCAAAGGCAGCCGTGGGGCTGGTGCAGCAAGAATGAAGGTTAAAAATAGAGGCAGCTGGGCCGGGGGAGGAAGCCACACGCTGCGATGGGCCCACAGGGCCTCGGGGGCTGGGGTGAGTGTAGCTCTGCTGGCCGCCCCCTACCCGAGATCCCCTTGCTGGATTCTGAGGAGCCTCTGCCTTCAAGGCCCCCGGATCTCAGCCCCTCCTGCCCTAGAAAGGGGAAGCGGGTCCAGCTGTCCTGGAAGTGGGGCTATGAGCAGATTTCTAAAAATATGCTGGGAAAGAGGAAGGACAAAGGGGAAGTAGAGAGGAGCTGGGGAGCTGGCTGGGGCGGCACCTGGGCACACTCAGCCAGCCTGGGCCTGGGGTGCGAGAGGCGGGGCGGGGGCTGGGGGGGACACCCCAGCTTGGTGAGGGGGAGTCGTTGGAGAGGGCGGCCTTCCAGAGGTGTGGATTTACAGCCCAGTGAGGAGTAAACAGATCTCGTGGCAGTGGCAGTTGTTACTAATATTTTAATATTCTTGTGTTTTTTACGTTATTATCACTATTTTTATTATTATTAAAAATCCATCTCCCACGAGCCGCACCAGTGCCTGAAACCTCATCATCACCTGAATTGGAATCAGCAGCGACCCCTGTCAGGCTGTGGCCTCGTCACCCTCTCTGAACCTCAGTGTTCTCAACTCTGAAATGGGCAGAAATCCCCACTTTTAAGCAAATAGGTGAAGGGCCGGAAGGCCCCTGTCCACCGCGTGAGGAGAGCAGCAGGTTCGGGGCGGTCAGCACTGTTTCGGGGTTGGAGGGGGGTTAGATGTACTTGGCCAGCTGCCAGCTTTTGGGGTCAGGACCTGACAGAAGGGGACAGTGGTCTGAGAGGGTTCAGGAACACACCTGCCAAACCATGAAAGGAGCTACGTGAATAAAAAGGCAGGACTTCCTGGAGGTCCAGTAGTTAAGACTCTGCACTTCCAAACCAGGGGGCATGGGTTCAGGGAACTGAGATCCCGCATGCCATGTGGCCAAAAAGTTTAAATCATTAAAATAAAATTGAGCCTTAAAAGAAAAGTTTTTAAAATAAATAACCTCTCACTACCCCCGTGTCATTCCACTCTCCCAGGTGGAAAAAAATAGCACTTTCCGCAGCTCTATGATGTTGGCCCCGCTTTATTTTTTTAACCCAAAAAGAGAAGGGGGCTCAGACTGTGGACATTACCCTGCACCTTGTCTTCATCCTCCTTGGTGGTCAGCAGTTCTGGGTCAGAAGATCCACACGTAGCATCTTGTGGGGGTTTTGACCATCTGTTCAGAGATGCCTGGCTGCAGAAGATGGGTGTCAAGATGGGTATCAAAGCTGTGGCCTCAGAGCCCCAGATGGGCCAGGGTGTAAGCCACAACTCTGTCACCTTCCAGCTGTGTCCCCTTGGGCAGGTCACTTAACCTCTCTGAGCCGCTGGTGCCTCACCTACAGAATGAGATTTAGAAATACCCGACTCCAGAGTTGGGGTCAGGATCAAACAAGATAGTGGATGGCAAGAGCCTGGAGTGCCCAGGAGTGCAACACAGTAGGTGCTCAACCAGCATGTCTTTCCTTTGCCAGCAGCTTGGCTTGTTTGTGGAGCAAGATCCCAGATTTGCTGTGGGGATAGAGGGGTTGGTGGTGCACAGATGGAGCACAGGAGGACCCCAGAGGAGAGGGAGAGAATGAGTAGGAGCCGCTAGGCAGGGAGGAGAAGGAAGGGCTTTCCTGACCCAAGGAACAGAATGTACAAAGGCCTGTGGAGGGAAAGCGCAGCCAGGAGGCCCTCAGGCCAAGGGCAGGGGTGGGTGCAGTGTGAGATGAGCGTCGGCCAGGTAAGACTTGGGGTCTTCTTTTTAATATTGATTATCTAATGTTGGCTATGCCAGGTATTAGTTGCTGCATGAGGGATGTTTAGCTGCAGCATGCGAACTCTTAGTTGCAGCATGTGGGATCTAGTTCCCTGACCAGGGATCAAACCTGGGCCCCCTGCATTGGGAGTGCAGAGTCTTAGCCACGGGACAATGAGACGTCATGGAAGACTGGATGGGAGGGACAGGTGGAGGCAGGGAGGCTTCAGGAGGCTCTACGTTATCTGGAGAGAGTAGCCCAGGGTCTGGGTGAGGGTGGAGGCTGTGGAAACAGAAAGAAGATAAGCAGGGCTTGGTGATGAAGGAGACAGGAGGCTGAGAGTGAGGTGTGTGTCAAGGTGCTTCCTGGGGTTCTGGCCGGGGTGTCTGAGGGCCCATTCCCACAGCTTGAGAACTCAGGAAGAAGGCCAGGTTGAGGGGACATTTCAGGAGTTCTGCTTTAGTTGCAGTGACAAACAAGCTGACGGTCAGTACACAAGAGGGGTGGAAGGGTCTGAAGCTCAGGGCAAGGAGTTGGAGTTGAGGGTATGGGTGTGATTCCTTGGCCCAGGAGGTGAGGGGATAATAATGAGACCCCACAGGAAGAGAGGAGACGTCAGCCTGGGACCCAGCCATGGCATCTCCATGGCTCATCCTTGACCATCTACCTTGGGGAGCATCCACAGAAACATGGAATTCCTAGCTGGCTTCTGTCCGACAAGCAGCCAGCCAGGAATTTACTTGACCTCCACCAGCAGGTGTACCCTGGGCAAGAAATGGGCCTTCAGGACACAAACCCCTGCCAAATGGAAAACAATGAAAAGCAAACAAACAAACACAAAAGTTTGATCTTTCACTCCAAAGTCAACTAGAAGTGATTGGGTTTTTCCACTGTGGAACTCAGCCTCCCTCCACTCCTGACAGAGGAGTTCCAGGTGCCAGTCTCTAGCACTGCCCCTCCTGCTATGGCCCCGCTCCAGTCTCCATGAAGATGGTCCTTCACTCTGTCCATCCCTGCGTGTTTCCAAAGGCATGCAGAATCTACCTCTCCTGGGATGGAGGCTTAGGTATGGGAAAACTAGGGTTCTGATGCCAATACTGCCACTTCCTGGCTGTGTGACCCAGCTCAAGTCACTTCACCTCTCTGAATCTCAGTGTCTTAAACTGAGAAAGATCCGTTTAGAGGTTAATGAGACGCTTACTTTGTCCCTTGGTATAAGTGCTACCTCCCCTCACCTCCACCTCACTCCCACTTGGAAACCAGGATCACTAGACCTCATAGTTGCAGGGAGAGAAAGGAAAACTCCCAAGTGGGTCACTAGAAGGATGGTACCACTCCTGGTTCCTGAATCCCAGTAGATTACCTCTTGGGAACAAAGCACCATCTAATGGTCGTTGATTTAAGGTGTGTAGTGCTTCCTCATTGATGGTGCCCCATCCAAGCAGTTTACCACCTCCAACTGACAGCCCAGCTGCATCTTCAACAGGCTGCTCTATCGCTCCATCAGGCCAGCGTCTTCCAGTGGTGAAATGTGTGAGAGAACCGTTGGGTCCTGAGGCCGCATGCTCCTCCCACACCTTTGTCAGTGCAAAGAGGGCTCCTTGGTTCAGTGGGATGTTTCGCAGTATTCTGGGTCAGCAGATTGAGCCCTTGGGTAGTGGGGCTGGCCCAGGCTCTGTGGGCAGGAAAAGCCACCATAAGCAGAATGAGGGATTCAATGTAATAGATTTGCTGCCAAGTTGCTGGCTGCTCTTATCAAAAAACAGTGGGTCTCTGTTGCGGGCAGGTCTGCTATGGAGTAGTGGCAGTAGCTTGGGGACCCTGGATGAGTGGGTCCACACAGAGCCTCCAACGAGGCCACATGGCCGCCTCACCCATGCACCATGGTGCCAGCACTGGGCTAGCCAGGTAGACACTGGCTGATGTCAACTGGTGGAGTCATTCTCTCAGTCTGATGACTTAGTGACTCTCCTGTGGTGGCTGTTTCCTGGGGAACATCCGTGTGTTTGCAGAAATCTTCACACTCTGCCCACTGCCATAGGGCCACCCACTTGCCTCTTCCCCAGGCCTTTTTGTTCTCAGTCTTGCTTCTTTGTAACCAGTCAAGGCCCCTTCTTCTGCTCATGAATGCATGTATATTCTCACTTTGCACTGCTTCTCTTTCCACATGAAATAAATGCCTTGCCCGAAGCTCTGCCTACTGGAAGGACTTCTCACCATTGTCCTTCTGGAACACCTTGAGCAGGGTTGTAGTTCAATAGCTATTCAGTTTTACTTGTAACCAAACCCTGAGCCATCCAAACCAGAACTAAGTGCAGCACTTTTCTCCTTTGTCATAAGGTCACAAGGGACCCATCTGTGAAGACATAGTATGAGCTGAGAGACCCAGTATAACAGCAGTGGATGATATGGGGGGTCTGGGTCATCTGTCCCTGGGGCTTACTGGATCCTTCTGTCTCTAAGGATTGCTGTTGGGCTCAGTTCAGTTCAGTTCAGTCGCTCAGTCGTGTCCAACTCTTTGCGACCCATGAATCACAGCACGCCAGTCCTCCCTGTCCATCACCAACTCCCGGAGTTCACTCAAACTCATGTCCATCGAGTCGGTGATGCCATCCAGCCATCTCATTCTCTGTCGTCCCCTTCTCCTCCTGCACCCAATCCTTCCCAGCATCAGAGTCTTTTCCAGTGAGTCAACTCTTCGCATGAGGTGGCCAAAGTATTGGAGTTTCAGCTTTAGCATCACTCCATCCAATGAACACCCAGAACTTTCTGCCATAAGGGTGGACAGACCCATCTTGGCTGCTTGATGAGGGGATCATTACCATATATACTTGCCACAATGTTGCAGAAGCCTTCCTTCTCTGGGCTTGGCCTCTCCTTTAGTCAATAGGGCTTGAGTCTAAAAACTGGCTTGGTCCACAAACCAGGCAAGGGCCCTGACTTTTTGTATAGTGACTGCCCAACGGGAGCAGTGTATCCTGGGGTGAGGCAGCTCCATTTGGGCTGAGGTAAATTCTGAGAAGGGACTCAGCTGTGAGTCCTTAGCAGGTTACACACACCCAGCACTGAGGGAGTGGGCGCCTTGGTCCTGCAGGGAGAACTGGGAGGCACAACGTGGCATCCATTATATGTGTGTTGTACCCTTACCATATGTCACATACTCACAGAGTGTTTGGCAAAAGTCAGCATGTTTAACCCTGACAACCACCCTCTAGATTATGGGTCATGTTTCAGAGACAAGGACACTGTACTAGTTGCTTCATGTTTGGCTGATGTAACAAAAAGGCTCAGAACGACAGTGACTGAGACATCCCCAAAACTTCTCTCTCTCATTGAAAAGTCCAAGGGGTAGCTGGTAGGGGTGAACGTGATGACTCTTCTCCATATGGATGCCTGGAGCCCAGATTCCTTCTAGCCCGATGCCCTGCCATCTCAATACCCAGCTGACATTTCAAAGTCCAAGATAGCTGCTCAGTCGATGGAAGGGGGATGTAGGGAAAGGGACCCCTTGATATCCTCTCTGCTTTTATTTGGAAGAGATCATGTCAGAACTTGCAAAACCTTTAAGAAATGTGATCAGGTGCTTCCTGAAGCGAAGCCTTGAGAGTCGAGAGGATTTGGATGAGCAGACAAGAAGAGGCATCCTAGGGTGGAGGAGCTATAAAGGCCAAGGTGGGGAAGTAAGACTGTTAGACCATTTGAGGGCAGGCTGCACTGGTGGGTTCTTGTTGAGAATGGTGGGGAACAAGGCTGGCTGGAGAGGCCTGGGAGACTGTGGAGGCCCCAGGACCAGGATGAGGACTTTCTCCTCTAAGGAATCAAGATTCCATGGAGATTTTGACCAGGAGAGTGTTATGGGATAGAAAGCACAGCAGGGTGAATAGCGGTGGGTCAGCTGATCCAGGTAGGGAAACCGTCATAGCACCTTGCACAGGACACTGGCGCACCCACGTATCCTTTCATTCATTTCCAGGTAAGTTATAGTCATCCCAACCCAAGTCCCACCCTGGAAGCAACTTGCCCCTTTGGAACCCTAGCCAGCCCACCTCACTTCTCTGAGCTTGCATGAAGTGTCCCCCCAAGTCCAGTTTCCTCATCTTTATAGTAAGGCTATCAGGACCACCCTACTAAAGGCTCATTACCTAGCCTCTCTTGAAGGTAGCTGTGGCCATGTGACAACAGGTGGCCACTGGGATGTCAGGGAAAATGATTGCCACTTGCTGGTCACACAAATATATGCATAGATGAGAGATACATGATCCAATGAAAAAATAAAGTTACAGTGAAGGATGAAAGCCTCTGGCAAGTATGGCACTGAGTGCTTGCTATGTCAGCCTCTTTCTAGGTGCTGTGTGTGTGTGTGCTCAGTCATGTCCAATGTTTTGCGGCCCTATGGACTGTAGCCCACCAGATTCTTCTGCCTGTGGAATGTTCCAGGCAGGACTGGAGTGGGGTGTCATTTCTTCCTCCAAGGGATCTTCCCGACCTGGGAATCGGAACCTCATCTCTTGGGCCTCCTGCATTGGTTGGTGAATTCTTTCCTTGTTTTTAATGTATTTATTTTTTGGCTCTGCTGAGTCTTTGTTGCTGTGCCGGCTTTTCGCTAGTTGTGGAAGCAGGGGCTACGCTCCAGTTGTGGTGCTCAGGCTCCTCACTGCTCTGACTTCTCTTGCTGTGGAGCATGGGCTCTAGGGTGCAGGCTCAATAGTGACACACAGACCTAGCTGTTCCATGGCATGTGAGATCTTCCCGGATCAAGGGTTGAACTCGTGTCTCCTGCAATGGCAAGTGGCTTCTTTGCCACTAGCGCCACCTAGGAAGCCCCTGACTAGGTGCTGAGGATATAGCAATGAGCAAAATTATTGAAGCGCCTGTTCTCATGGGGTTGAGTGGAATGAGTAGAACACAAACGATGCAAGTAAACAGATGGCTGAGCGAGCCTGAGCGAGTCTGTACCCAGAGGGGCAAAAGAAACAAAAAAAAAACTGGTGCAAGGCGAGGGTGGGCCAAGAACTGCTTTAGACAGACCAGTCAGGGTAGGCCTCGTGAAGGAGGTGGCATCTCAGCCAAGGCTTGAGTGAAGAGGGCAAGCAAGTCATGGGTTTCTGGAGGGAGGAGAGCCCTGGGGAAATGAGAGATGGCTGGGTGGCTAAGGATGGAGCTGGGGGCTGGAGGGGAGGGCTGGGAACGAGCCAGGGAACCACAAGTTCTTCTCTCTCCAGACCCAGGGGAGCTGAGCAGCGGGGAGGCGGAGGAGCTGCAGCAGATCAAATGGCACCGGAAGCAGCTTCTGGAGGATATCCAGGTGTGCTCACACTCAGCCTACAGTACACACGCTTTTGTCCACACTCGTGTTCATGCCCTCGACCTGCACCCACACACGAGCAAACACTCTTACTCGCTCCTGACCCAGCCAGGACCAACAGCAGGCCTAGATTCCAGCCCACTCGGAGCCTTGGCCTTGGCCCTTAGGAGTGGGAAGGACAGAATTCCCAAGGGGACTCCCCACTCCTGGCTCAGCTTCCAGGGCCTAGAGAGTGCCAGGAGAGCAAGTCAGAGAAAGGGAGCAATTGATTAAGCACCTACTATGTGCAGAACCCCACCTTCATGGCCTCCATCTGGTCTCATCCCCACCCTGGGCCTCAGCTTCCACCCTCCAAACATGTAGACCATTTAGTCAAGATAAGGCCAATATCTGCCTAGCACTTTGCCACCTCATCAGCCCTCAGACATTAGCTCATCTGATTCCCAGAAACCTTCTGAGACAGGCCCTGTTTCTGCTCCTGGAATGAGCCACCCAGCTCGATCCTGCCCCCGGGACTTTGCACTCACAGTTCCCTCTGCCTGAGACTCTCCAAGCCCTCCTTAGAGCTCCTCCTTCTCCTAGTTCATTCTTGGCTCAAATGTCTCTCCTCTTAGGGGTGCCCCGTCCACCCTAGCTGTAGTTGCTGGAACCCCACCCTCTTCACCACGCATATACCTAGGATTCCAGAGAAAGACAAAGGCACAGGATCATTCCCTCAGCAAGTACCTACCACCTGACAGGCTCTTTCTAGACCACTGCTCTGACCATGTTCTGTGTGGTCATTTCAATCGTGCCAAGGTCCCAACCCCACTAGACCGTGAGCTCCATGTAAGGGGAGCCTGGGTCTGTTTCCCACCACTGCATCCCCAGCCCAATGGTCAGAGCATAGTAGGTGTTCAATTAATAATTTTGCATGAACCCACTCCCCATTTTATTTGTGGAGAATTCACTCAGTGACAGCCAAGATCACATGGATGGGAGCCGACTGGGCTTAGAAACTCTAGGCTCCACGCTGCCCCTAGGTCCCAGGATGAACTCCCAGGAACCAGCCCCCCTTCTATGGTCTTGGTGGAGGAGAGGGAGGCTGGGGTGCCTTCAGGGGCTCTTTCCAGGTGTTCATGCTGCTACCTTGCAAAGGGATGCTGGACAAGCAGCCACCCCTCCCCATCCACCCAGCGGTGGCCGTTGGCAGAGTTAGGGGGTCTCCTGGAGACATGTTGGACACATGATCTCACCTCTCTGGGCCTCAGTGTCCTCTTCTGTAAATTCTGCTGGAATTGCAAAGTCCCCGAGAAGAGAGCCTAGGCTGTCTTGTACCATGGTGTACCCAGAGAATCTGACTTGTAGTGGCCACACAGTCTAGGGTGGGGTAAATGGACGGATGGAGGGAAACCAGAGAGGAGTTGGGCCCTGATCACAGGGCAGGAATTTGTCCTTCCTGATGTGGAGCTAGTAGGGAGCCACGGACAGAGTTTGAGCAGAAGAAGGGCCGGCACCAAGCTGTGCTTCAGAAAAATGGCAGCTGGGTGGAGAAGGGCTTGTGGGGAAGGTTTGACTCAGGGCAGGACACTTTACAGCAGCAGAGGCAAGAGATGGGAAGACTGGAAATAGAGCACGGACTGGGGACTCCCTCACCCTGAGACAGGAGCCCCGGGAGAACTAGATGTAAACAGAGGCAGTAAGCTTGGCTTGGGATTTTGAAGATAAGAGACATCTGGAAAAGGGATCTTCCTGGGGAGGGAGCCTTAGTGACAGCTCAAGACAGAGGTCTGGGAGTCATGCCCAGGGTGGGAGTGGTTGTGTTGGGGGGGGTGACAGAGAGGGCTGTGAAGCCCATTTTGTCCTGGCCTCCACCCCCTGACTCTCCCTCTTCGTGACGCCCCTGCCACTCCACAGAAGCTGAAGGATGAGATTGCAGATGTGTTTGCCCAAATCGACTGCTTCGAGACAGCAGAGGAGAGGTAGGGGCCGGCCGAGGACCCAGGGAGGCTGCCAGAGTGGTTTCCCGAGGATATCACATGTCATGAGTGACAGTGAATGAGCCCAGGCCCTGGTGAAGTCGGGGATCAGACCCCCAGAGGGGAGGCTTCGGGGTGAAATAGGAACACGGCAGCTCTGACAGTCCATCCTCTGGTCTGGTCTGGTCCTTGCTTCCAGACTGCCCCCTCTCTTCAGTATCAACCCCCGTCTCCTGCCTCCTCCACCCAAGTCTCTCCCAGCCCACCTGACCCTGCCCCTGACCAATCACTGGCCAGGAGTATCCCGGGAAAGGTCAAGGAGGAGGAAAACTCAGCCCCAAGGATGAGGACTAGGAAGCCAAAGGCCTTATGGGAACAAAAGCCACGCCTGTGGTCAGGCCAAAGCTGGTCCACCCCACCCCACCCATGGGTGTTATCTACTCCGCCCCTTCTGTGGGAAGACGCCCCCTGGCTCTGTAACCTGAGATTGGTCCTCTCCCTTCTCTGGCTTCAGTTCCCCACTTGTGCAATGAGAAGGTTGGTCCATACATAACCCCTAGGGCCCTAGGGCACTGACTCCTACTTTGGTGTCTCAGAAGATCCCCACCCTGCCCGTGCCAGCCTCAGTTTGTGATGCCTCTGATATCCACCTTCCAAGCAGGACACACACACACACAGACGCATGCACACAGATGCACACACACACACATGCACGGCCCCCATGTCTCTAGATCCCCTGCTCCAGCCCCAATGACAATATCATAATATTTACACAGCTCCTACCACCCGTTGTTTTCAATGCTTTAACCTCTCAACAATGCTTGGGGTGCCATGGGTGGAGTCACCCCCCATTTTACAGAAGAGGAAACTGAGTCTCAGAGAGATGAAGTGACTCCCCCTGAGTGAGATTTGCACCAGGAGTCTGGCTCCAGAGCTTATGCTCTCCTCACCCTCCCCTGCCCTACTCACCAGCCTCCTTGTTATATGGCTTCCGCTCCAAGCCCTTCTAAACCCTCGCCCGCCCGGGGAGCATCTCTGGCTCCCGAGGTCACAGCTTCAGAGCTTGTTAAAATGCTGGTGCTGAGCCCATTGGAAATTGGGTTTCTTGGCTCAGGAAGGGGTCCAGACCCTTCATTTCTTACATTCTCCCAGGTGACTCTCACCCCACTTGGAGGTCCTTAAGGAATACTGGCTCTAGCCAAGGATGGGGATTGCAGGGGTGCCCTGGGGTCCAGGGGCATCCAGGCTGATGTCTTTCCATCTACAGCCGCATGGCCCAGAGGGAGAAAGAGCTGTGCATCGGGCGCAAGAAATTCAACATGGACCCCATGAAGGTGGGCAGTGCGGGGGCTCGGGTTGGGGGGGCCAAGGGAGCTGCATGCTGGGCACCTCCACAGTGTCTCCTTCTTCCCCTCAACCGACACAATTACCTACTTTCCAGAGGAGGAAACTGAGGCCCTGCTGGGCTCAGCATCTTGTCCAGTGCTCCATGCCATCAAGGCTGGGGGATCCGCCACCCCACGGCCAAGTAGCCCCAGGGCCTGAGGTGGGAGCCAGGAGGATGACAGGGGCTCTGTGATGTCTATGAGCTTGGGGTGCCATGACTCTGGGCCCCTGTCTCCCACTCTATGAGTAGGACTTTGGTTGGCTGGGCCTTTGGACTCTGGGGCTCAGTCTCTGGAAGTGTCTTTTAGTCGCTCAGCTTAGGCAGCCTGTCCTGAGATGCTGGCATAGAGCCCTGAATGCTCAGATCTCAACTATGGTCTAACCCCCACCCCCACTGGCCTCAGAGCAACCCCAGCCCCCACCCCTCGCCAAAGTAGGTGGCAGCTGGGCTCCTTTCCTGCAAGAACTGAGACAGGAGGAAGCCACAGCTGACACACGGAAGTGGGGTCAGGGCAGCCACGGGGTCCCTGGAAATTTACTGCTCTGGTTTAGAAGGCTGCCTCTTCCGCATCACAGATCTCCTGTGTTCCCAGACACAGAAATGGACCCCTGCTCCCATCCACATGGACCGCACAGACCACACACACACACTCACATTCCTGCCTGAGTGCCCCTCAGGGAGGGGCCTCTGAGGGGTCCCCTGGACCATCTGCCTGTCACACAGAGCCTTCCACAGTCTATCCCCACTCTTCCAAGCAGCCTCTTCTCCAAAAGGAACAGGGAAGCAAAGGCACCATCACAGAAAACTGGAGCCCAACCCCTCCAACTCCTAAAATTAGAATGACAGACTTTGAGTGCCTGGGTTGTGAGGTGAGATGTTTTGATATTGTCAAATCTGAAAAGCAGGGCAAGGCACACTCCCATTTTCACACAGAAAGGGGAGGAAAGGCATGCTACCTCAGAGCCGTAGCAATTTCCTCTCCTTTTGATTGAGCTGGGTTATTTTCTAATTTTTATACAATGGACACAGATTACTCATGAGAAAAAAATGAAACACTATCTTTAAATAATACAAATATTAAGGGGACAAAAGGAATAGCTGAATCATTCAGTCTTAAAATTATAAATTCATTGAATCATCAAAGAATATGATCGGAGAGTGGCAGACTGAGGGGGACCTGGCAGAGCAGCTGGCATGAACCTGGTTCATGGTAGGAACACATGTTTGTCTGCACACCTCTGCTGATGGGGAACTCATCACCTTACAAAGGCAACTTCAATTAAGGAGGGTCACAAATTCCCAGAACAAGCTGTGCCAGTGCTAGAACTCCAGGCCCCAGGGCTCTGGCCACAGGCACTCCCCCTCTCCCCCTCCCCAGGCCAGCTGCTGGGTGGGGGCAGCTTACAGGCTCTGTGTACCACCTCCAGGGCATCCAGTATCTCACTGAGCACAAGCTGCTGACCCCCAACGTCCAGGACATTGCCCAGTTCTTGTACAAGGGCGAGGGCCTCAACAAGACAGCCATCGGCATCTACTTGGGGGAGAGGTAAGGAGGGTGGGGCCTTAGGAAAGCAGGGAATGAGGATGTGCAGGTGTGCACAGTTACGTGTGGGGTGGGTTGTGTGTGCAGGTAACTAAGGAATGAAGCACGTCAGGAAAGTCGTAACTCCTGGGGCTTGAGCAGGTTAAGTGATCGCTCTCCTTCCTGACCTTGAACCAAAGCATGTCTGCCTTCATTCCTTCCTTCCTTCATTTAGAAAACAAGTAGATATTTTTAACATCTAAGTCAGTAAAGCATCTGCCTGCAGTGTGGGAGACCTGGGTTCAATTCCTGGCTTGGGAAGTTCCCCTGGAGAAGAAAATGGCAACCCACTCCAGTATTCCTGCCTGGAGAATCCCATGGATGGAGGAGCCTGGTGGGCTACAGTTCACGGGATCGCAAGAGTCGGACATGACTGAGTGTTATCTTTACTAGGTTTACCAGGAGCTCCAGGCAGTGTTCTAAGCCCTGGATTCACACCAGTGAACAGGACAAAGCTCCGGGGGTGGGCGAGTGGGGATAAATTGGGAGTATGGGATTAACAGATGCAATACCATACATAGCAGATTAACAACAAGGAATTACTGTGTAGCACAGAGAGCTATATTCAATATCTTGTAGCAAACTACAATGGAAAAGAATTGAAAATAAAGAATATATGTATATGTATATATATACAAATCATTTTTCTGTACGCCTGAAAGTAACACAGTTATAAATCAACTATACTTCAATTAAAAAGAAAAAAAAAACTTCTGCCATCAGGGAAGGCACACTCTAATGGGGAAGACAGGTGCCAACATATGTAAAATAATTTAGAAAAAATTAAGTTCTTTGGAATACAAACAAAGCAAGAAAGGGAGCTGAGAAAGTCCTGGGAACCGTGCTTCAAAGGCTGTGACTTTAAATAGTGTGGACACAAAGGGCTGCACAGAGAAGGTGACCTTTGACTGAAATTTAGAGGAAGCAAACAGTGTGGCTCTGGGGGAACAGCATTTCAGACAGAGGGAACAGCACATGAAAAGGCCCTGGGGCAGAAGCCTCCTGAAGGAACAACAAGCCAGTGAGACAGGAGTAGAGGGATGGAAGCTGGGAGGGAGTCGTCGGTGACAGGTGGGGGTACTCTGAGGGGGTCCCTCTGGCTGCTGGGGGAGGGCACAGACTGTAGGGGACAGGTGTGGAGCTGGGCCAGCAAGCCAGCACCTCAGAGAACACTCTCCTTCTCCTAAGGAAGCCGGGAATGCAGCTGGCAAGAAGGGCAGGGCTTTCTGATTTCAGATCTGAGAAGACAGAGGAAGTGGGGGTGGACATGGTTCTCTCCGTTTTACATGAGAATACTGGGGCTTGGGGAGGCCTGGTGGTTTGTGAGGGGTCACCCGAACAGGAAGTGACTCAGGACAGGCCACTCCGAAGCCAGAGCCCCCCTCCTGACTGAGGTCAGTGCTGGTAAGCCAGGAGGGTGTGGGGGGGTCTGCTGTGAGTGGGAGGACATGGGGTGCAGATAGTGGTGGGAGGACGGTGATGCAGGTTAGACATGGAAACAGACCACAGGGTGGCTGGATTCAGAAGGAGGATGTCTCTCCCCTCCTCAGCCTCCCCACCTCAGCCCCCTCAAGGGGGTACAAATGCTCGAAGGTGTCCCACCCTCCCTTCTGTCTCCTCTCCAGGGACCCCATCAACCTGCAGGTCCTCCAGGCCTTTGTAGATTGCCATGAGTTTGCTAACCTCAACCTCGTCCAGGCCCTCAGGTGAGTGGTCCAAGGGGCACGGACTGGACTCCCAAGGGGCTGGAGGGGTGTTGGGGGCACCATCATCCACATGGCTAAGAGCACAAACAGCATCAGGAGCCAGAATTAATTAATGAGGGAATTCCCTGGGGATCCAGTGGTTCAGACTCAGTTCTTTCACTGCTCAGGGCTTGAGTTCAATCCCTGGTCAGGGAACTAAGACCCTGCAAGCTGTGCAGTGCAGCCAAAAAATTATTTTTAATAAATAAATAGAAGTAATTGATGACAGTCTCCCCAAAGAGCTGAGGTTAGATGAGATAACAGGCATGGACTGCCTGTATCAGCACCTGGCTTGTTACTACTACTAATTATTATATTACATCATCATTATAATAATATTTAATCATTTTAATCACTATTACTATTATTATGACTGCTATTCCCACTGCTTTTTGAATTAGTGCTTATTTTATTTATTTTATTCATACAGCTTAGTGTGTACTACATTTATTATTACTTATTATTTTCTAATTAGGATATTATTTTTGCTACTCATTTTTCCAATGATGGGAGGCATTAATATACATGGGTAAGGAGCACAAACTCTGGACCTAGACTGCACAGTTCATACCCTATATCTGCTACTCACCCCTGGGGAAAGTCACACACACACACACAAAAAATAACCTCTCTGTGCCTCAATTTCTTTATCTGTAAAATGGGGTTAATAGCAATACCAACCTCACAGGGTAGTGAGAACTAAGTAAGAAAGTGCTTAGAATTGATCCATAGTAATGGAGAAGGAAATGGCAACCCACTCCAGTGTTCTTGCCTGGAGAATCCCAGGGACAGGGGAGCCTGGTGGACTTCCGTCTATGGGGTCACACAGAGTCGGACATGACTGAAGTGACTTAGCAGCAGCAGCAGCAGCAATGAGATAGCTGGATGGCATCACTGACTCAATGGACATGAGTTTGAGTGAACTCTGGGAGTTGGTGATGGACAAGGAGGCCTGGCGTGCTGTGATTCATGGGGTCGCAAAGAGTCGGACACGACTGAGCGACTGAACTGAACTGAAGGGTTTAGTAAGTCTTGCTGCTGCAGATGATGTCTGGAAAATCATCTCCTGAGTAGGGGCATTTGATCTGGGTTTTGACAGATGATTAGGAGTTTGCAAAGCAGAGAAGGAAAAAGTCACCACTATCTAAGCAATGTGGCCTTCCCTCCAATTCTCATGCTTCTTAAAGGAGAGGGGTAGGTTGGGAGTCTCCAAAATTCATTTGTTCATTTGTTCATTCTCTCACTCATTTAACAAGCCTTTACTAAGCAGGCACTGGCTCAGTAAACACAGTCCCAGTGTTCAAGGCTCAGCGGGAGATGTGAAAGGAACAGGCGTGGCCCTTGACCTTGGCAAATTCAGTTGGAAGATGTGAATATCACTCAGTTCCAAGAAAAGGAAGCTCAGCCAAGGAAAGACAACCTCCCCAGGGTCCATGGGTCCCAGGGCCCAGTGGCCAGGTGGAGAGAGGCCTTAGAACCTGAGAATCTGCATTGGTCCCCTCATGGGCTGGGGTGGACTGGGCCACAAATAGTGCTGGGCCTCAGATGGTCAGAAAAGAATGTACACTAAGCTCCTGTATTCTAGAAGAAAAGGCATTTCTTGGCTCCCTCCTGCAGACTTGGTGCTCACAACACAAATTCCACTGACCCTTCCCATGAGTCTAGATGTCAGGTACAGAGTCTCCCATTTACAGGATAAAGAGACTAAGCATGAGAGACAGAGCAGTTTATTGAAGGGGAGAATGGGGGGCCCTCTTGCCCCACTCCAAGAGCCCTCCACCTCCACTGCACATGGCTCTGTTCCCTGCCCCCAGACAATTCCTGTGGAGCTTCCGGCTGCCAGGCGAGGCCCAGAAGATCGACCGCATGATGGAGACCTTTGCCTCCCGATACTGCCTCTGCAACCCCGGCGTCTTCCAGTCCACAGGTGCCTATGTAGGAAGGGACCCTGCCAGGTGCGAATCTACCTCTTGAGGCACCAGGTCTCTCCCAAGCACCCAGACCCTGGGAGCCAGATCCTGTCATCAACCCTCACTGAGCACCATATCCATGCCAGACCTTCTGCTGGGTGTGTGTCAGGCAGAGCTGCCTACACACACATCTCCCAAGGGCATGATCCTTGGGAAAGAAGGCAGGAGATAATGGCATGGGGCACTAAGGTATCAGTGTCTCATCTGAGGGTGGGGATGGGGCATTCAGCATGTCCAGGCTGGCTTCCCTGAGAACCTGATGTCTGAATGGGGTTTTGAAGGATGAATAGGAGTGCTTCAGGAGGTCAAGGGGAGAAAGGGCCTTTGGGACTGGGGTTCTAGTTTGAGCAAAGGCACAGAAGTATGAAACAGACTGGGCAGGATGCAGGGGGCCAGGGTGGATAAGGAGGATATCAGCAAAAATCAGTCCTCTACACTTCCCAACAGGGTGGGAAAGAAAGGATGGCAGGCTTGTCCTAGTCTCTTCTCTGGATCTGAAGGTACCATAGCAAAAACCAAGTCCAAGTACTAAGCACTCCCCAGATGCTAAGTGCTTTACCTATGCAAGTTATGTAATCCTTACATCTATTCTACGAGGTCAGCAGCATTCTCATCCTTCCAAATACAGACTCAGAGAAGTGAAGGGGGCTTCTCAGCAGTGTGTCTACGGACAAGTCCTACAGAGAATTTGCCCACCTTGTGGTTATACATAAATTAGGGATTTGCTTGCTTATTATCTATCAGGCCCACAATTTTAAACAACCCACAAGGGTGGGGACCATACAGATTTTTTCACCAGTGAATTCTGTAGCATTTATTAGTTACTCAATAAATATTTTTAGGAAGGAAGACATTTTAAAGCACCAGATTTGAATCACTGTTGAACTATTTAATCTTGTGACCTGGGACAAATAACTTACTCTCCCTGTGCCTCAGTTTTCTAATCTGTAAAATGGGTGGGGTCAGTAACCGTGCCGGCCTCATTAGTGTTGTCAGGGGATGTAAAGAGCTTAGCACAGGGCAAACACCAGCAACATTAGAGCCATTGTTATCAGTGGTAAAATCGTTAATGAACATGAAGCTCTTTCAAAGCTAAACCTTCTAAATATTGCAGGGGCTTCCCAGGTGGTACTAGTGGTAAAGAACCCGCCTACCAATGCAGGTTAGACACAAGAGACGCAAGTTCGATCCCTGGGTCGGGAAGATCCCCTGGAGGAGGGCATGGCAGCCCACTCCAGTATTCTCGCCTGGAGAATCCCATAGACAGAGGAGTCTGGCGGCCTACAGTCCATGGGGTCACAAAGAGTCATACACAACTGAAGCGACTTAACATACCTCATATTGCAGATGGGGAAGCTGAGGCTCTGGGAACTCAAGTACTTTTCAAGGTCAACCGGGGAGCTGGGGTCACAGCTGAACTTCCCTGGCTCTGGACTCAGGGCTTTAAAACATCACAGAGTAGCGATCATCTCCCTCCCAAACGCTCAGCCCAGCCTGGCTCCTGAGCACAAGCACGTGAAAGTCTGAATAATAGAACAGGAGCTCGGCCCTGGGAGCCCCACAATGCCAGCGAGATTACCAAGCAGCACGTGAGCAAGCCCTGAACAGGGCAGCAAACAATAAGCATCCTCTGAGTTCCAAGGAGGCAGAGAACAGAGTGGGCAGGGGGGCAGGAAGGGCTCGGCGGGGAGGAGGGCTGGAGCAGGAGACTAAAGAGCAGGAGGGTTTTAATAGGTAGAAAAGGGGAGAGGAGGGCATGCCAGGCAGGGGGCCCAGCAGGAGCAGAAGTGCCGGGTGGGAGGCACACAGGGGCCCGGGCAACTGACAGTTGAAGCTTGTTTGCAGCAGGGAGCTCCGGAAGAGTGGGAGGTGAGGCTAGGACTTGAATGCCAAGCCAGGAGGACAGGGTGGACCTTCAGGGCATTGAGACAGCCAACTCTCCGCCCCTGAGGGGTTAGGGCGGAGGAGGGGGCGTGGCCAGGGCCAGGACTCTGACCGATGTCGCGTCCCGCAGACACCTGCTACGTCCTGTCCTTCTCCATCATCATGCTCAACACCAGCCTCCACAACCCCAACGTCCGGGACAGGCCTCCCTTCGAGCGCTTTGTGTCCATGAACCGTGGCATCAACGACGGCAGGGACCTGCCTGAGGAGCAGCTGCGGGTAAGAGGGGCGTGGCCTCGCCCAGCTGGTCTCCAGGCATCCAGGAGGAGCCTGCCTTTGGGCGGATGACCCAAGAGGGCCTCATCTAAGAGAGACCTCTCCAGGAGGGGGCCCTCCCAGGTCAAAAACTGTCTTGAGATGTGCTAAGTTGCTTCAGCCATGTCTGACTCTTTTGAGACACTATGGACTGTTGCCAGCCAGGCTCCTCTGTCCAGGGGATGGACCGTCACAAAAGAGGTCGGTCCTGAAATGGGCTTCCCATTTTAAGAAGGGAAGCGGTCCCATCTTAAGAAGGAGGTCCAAGACTGAACACCCAGGAGGTTCGCTCAGACCTCAGCCTTTAGACACCGATCATTCACACCTTTCCTCGAAAGGGTGCCTCACACCACCTAGTCTATTTCTTGGAATCGCAGAGTCTTAGACTCTCAGTGGGTCAGAGCAGAAAATTCCCAGTCTCTGCTCAAACCCCACCCTCTTTCAGACAGGAAGAAACAGGTCTTCCATAGGCTACACATCAGCTCGAGAGTCAAGTGGAACCCAAGCTTCCTATCCCATCCTAAACAGCCCCCACCCCTGGCACACTGCACCAGGCTCTGGCCTGGCATGGGGCACCCAGAGATGAATCAACCCAAGTTCAGGGTCTGGTGGGAAGATAAAACACATGTGAATTCTAGCCCTGCCTGATTCATGCTATGCTGACCATAGGAACCTAGCTATGGAGACCCAGCGGACAATACTATCACTCTCCCAGGGGCAGGGCAAGGGTGTCATCCTGGAAGACTTCACAGAGGAGGTGACTTTTGAACTGGCCTTGAAGGTTGAGTGGGAGTTTGCCCAGAGGAGAAGCAGGGAAAGGACATTCCAGAAAGAGGAAGTGGCCAGCACTTGACCTGGTAGGAAAAGGGAGGGGCATCCAGAGTAGCCATCTGGGTACATACAGACAGTGATGGGCACCAACGTGGGGCCAGAGTGTCCAGGGCTTTGAACAACAGCCTCCGGAGTTTACCTGCTTCCTATGGGCAAGATGGAGCTGGGAGCTATCTTAGAAAGACAGGAGTGAGATTCAAAGCCTGGCTCAGCAAAAATGAACTGACAATTCATTTCTAGGATTAGAGGTGCCCAGAGCTCTATAGAGTTTCAGTTCCCTCTGGGTCAGAGTCTGGCAGGAGAGGAGGAGACAATGTGAACCCCACCCTGGCAGCTTAGCACCCTGTGTATGTCTCGCAGTAGAAGTCTGGTGGGGGTGGGGGAGAGTCTGGATCTGGAATGACTCTGGTGCTCTTCAGTGTTTGAAAACAGCCATGCCCTTAGCCCTTCACCCTCCTTGATCCCCAGAGAAAATTTATTTTGGAGGGGGGCATGATATAAAATGAGGGCTTGAGAGTAGATTAGAGCTCAGGTCAAGTCCCATCTCCCCGTTGTTCGCCTCCTGGATGACCTTGAGTAATGACTCACCCTCTCTGGGCCACCATTTCCTCAACCAGGAGAACGGGAATAATGACGCCTGCGTCACAGAGGTGCTTGTGAATAGTAATTTTTAAAAACATAAAGGGCACAGCCCATGCCAGGTACATAGCACAAGCTCTAGATGGTAGCTTAGGTAGCTATTAAGAATCATTAATGATTATTTAAAATCCCCAGCCCTTAGTAAACTGCCTGAAATATGAAAGGCCTTTGAAAACTCATCTCATTGTGGTACTTGGAGCAGGAAGCTGGGCACACCTGGTCTGGCAGATAATGAGTTAACAGCCTGCCAGCACCAGTCCTGTTGGATCTCCCAGGTGCCACTTTATTGCTTCTGTCCCAGGAGAGCCTCCTTCAGCAGCTCCCTCCTTAGGTATTTTTCCCAATTCAAGTCTTTTGTTAATAACAATGCGCTGCATTTGTATAGAGCTTGTAACTTTCTTCTCATAGGGCTTTTGGGTCTATTATCTCAATTTAGCTTCAAACTCTGCCTGGGAGGTCTGGAAAGGGTTTATTATCCTCCTTGGCAGCCAAGAGGCAGGGAAAAGAACAGAGCGTTGGAGTCACAGCCACATCCAAGTGCTAGCTCTTCCATTTTCTAGTTGTGAGACTTTAGGTAAGATGCTTGACCTCTCTGAGCTCCCAGCTTATGGGATTAGTGTAGACATGTAAGGTATTTAGCACAGCACCTATGTCTCTGGGCTGGCTAATTAATCCAGAAGCTTTCAGGGCACAAAGTGAACCACACTGGGCCTAGTCCTTGCTCTTCAAGGCTTTTACAGAAAGCTGCTGTGGACTGGGGGGTTTTCTTGCTTTCTTTTGGGGCTTCATCTTCCCCACGTGTAAAGCAAGGACTCAGCTTTAAGTGTCTTTAAGTATCAGTTTGTGGCTTTGTGGAAGGATTATCCAGGACATATAACATTTTTAAGTGGCCTGATTTATGAAGTTAAATTGACACAGACACATCACCTAAACAGAGGCCACTCTGTCACCATGAAGGTATGCAGGTGGGAAAGGCTTTGGAGAGGTGCATGATGGGAGCGGGGGCTCAGGCAGGTTGAGCGAGTCTTGCCCTGGCCATCCTGATGGGGGCAGGGCAGAGTGCCAAAGAGACTCAGGGCAAAGGCATAGGGAGTGGACTCACATCCCAGCTCCACCTTTATGGCTGTGTGTCCTTGACTGTGAGCCTCAGTTTCTCCATCTGCAAAGTGGGCTGATGACACTGACCTGACATTGTTTTCCTGAGAAGCAGACAAAGCACTTCGAGTGTCTGGCTCCACTCACCATGACAGGGCAGCCCAGAGAGGGACCTGGGGTGGAGAAGGGAAAGAAGGAGAGGGGACAGAAGGAGAGCTTATTCACCCTCTGGCGTCATAGGTGGAGAAACCAAGGTCCAGCAAAGGAAACAGTCAGTTTAGGGCATCTTCTGCTGTGGGTAGGGCCAGATCTCCTGGGTTCTTGTCCAAGCATCTCCATCAGAAATGACTGTATATTGGGCTCCTTAAGTTCTCCTGACAACCACAGGCATCAGGTACTGTCCCCACCCCCCACCCCCAACCCCGCCAGTTTACAGCAAAGGCAACTGAGCTCCAATAGAGGTAGCTGACCAGGGCGGGTCAGTTTGTGAGGAGTCCAGGTTCAAACCCACATCTATCTGAGCCCTTCCCTCTGCAGAGACCAAAAAGCAAGATTTGGGAATGCAGATTTTAACTTGTTTCCCAGCTTCCAGTTTGTTTCAACTCATGTCAATGAAAAGATGGGGGACTGATGGTCAGCTTCAGGTTCGGCTAGTTCCAGGTGTTTCTTTGAGGTCAGGGCTCAATCTGGTTTTTCCATCTCTGAGCAACCTCCTCTTCCAAGTTGGCTTCCCTCTTAAACAGGCTTTCCCCCAAGTTCCCCAGAGAGGACCTGGGCAACTCCAGGTTTCCATCTTGCTTAACAGTTTAGAGTCCCAGAATGAAGGCTTATTGGCTGGTGTGGGTCACAAGTCTCTCTTTGAATCAGTCACTGTGACCAGTAGGATGAAATGCTCTAATTAGCCAGATGGGAGTCATTCACTGTCTCCTGGAGCCGCAAGGGAGTGCTGAGTGGGCAGTGTCAACCCCCTGAGCACCCTGGACAGAAAGTAAGGGGGGATTCTGCAGAGGAGAACAGAGTGGGTGGGGAAGGATGGACACAAGGCCAGTACAACCACTGGTGTGTGGCTGTTGTCCTTCTGGTCACGTCTACCCAGCCAGGAGAAGACAGCTACAGCCTGATTTGGTGGTGGCAGGTGCAAGGGTGTTTTCTTACAGGGGGTAGAGGGAGCCTGGTTTTACAAGGTACAGGAAATCTGGGTGAACAGAGCTTCTTTCCTTGTGGGGGCAGACTGTGTAGGCTGTAGGAGGCCCGCAAAACCTGCCAGGGGGCTCCCCGTGGGTGTCGTGAAGAATGAAGCCCTGTCTGTCCCCCTGCTTGCCCCTTTGGGCCTTCAGAATATTTGTATGGGCTGCCAGCTTTGCTGACAGAGAACAGGCCTTAGAGAACAGAACTCCTTCAACCAGCCGGTGCTACTAGGGAAACCTCAGGGCCCGGCTGGGCCAGGGTGGGAGGGGCAGCAGGGCTTCCTGGCTGCTCTAGGAATGTGGGGGCTCCAGAAAGGGAAAGTGGTCCCTGCCCTTCCCCACTCACCCCACCGCAGCCAGCTGAGTCCTCTCCATGAAACCCAGGAAAACCTGCTACAGGCCAGCACCCTCCTCCCCGACTCTCTTACCCTACCACCACCCCTAAGCGCCTGGATCAGAAAAGATGTTTAAAAACCAGCAAACACCATTTCTAAAACTTTGGGGAATCGAACAGTACTTGTGAAATTTTTCATTTAACATTTCGAGGAAATCATCTGAACAGCAGCACACACAAGCACAACAGAAGGAAATGATTTCATTATGTCAATGATGGCAACCCAGCATTGTGCCTGGTTTTAATCAGCAGAATTAGACAATTTAGAATGTTTTTCCCAAACAGTTGGAAATCTGGGCAGGTTGTCCATGGAAGGCAGTGTCCCACAGCAGGGGGTTCAAAACAAAGAGGGATGATCATTGCCAACATCTACAACTCTCCCACAGGGAATTCTCAGCCCTGGCTTGCATACCTCTAGTGACAGGGAATTCATTGTCCTACAAAGTTGCTTCTTCCATATTTCAGCAGCTCTAACATCTAGAAAGTCCTTCACAGAGAACTGAAATCTGGACATTCCCATCCCCCAGAAGAGATATCTGGTCTATGCCTAGGAGAGGGGCCTGTAAGAGGCAAGATCGGCATCCCACCTTGGGGACACAGAGTCAGTGACCCGCCCGAGGCCACATAGGCCAGACCCAGGCCCTGGGTGAATGTCACAATGGGTTTTTCCCTCCCTTCTCTTGGGGCAGAACCTCTTCGACAGCATCAAGAGCGAGCCCTTCTCCATCCCCGAGGACGATGGCAATGACCTCACCCACACCTTCTTCAAACCTGACCGCGAGGGCTGGCTGCTTAAACTGGGTGAGACGCACACTCCTGCACTCGGGCACATGCACTGATGTGCCTGCACACTCACGCAACATGGCTGACACACGCACCCATTTGACTTGAAGCCTCGGGTGGTGGAGTTGAGAGTCTCCTGAGCCCCAGGGTAGCAGTCTGCTTGCCCCAACCCTCCCTCCATCGGTCCTGGGGATAAGGGGACAGTGGGGGAGGGAACAATGAGCAGGAAGGGAGACAGAAAGCTGACAGATTCATAGATAAGCCCTTCAACCGCAGATCTTTCTTCCTGAAGTGATTCTGAGTAAGCCCAGGCCCAGTGAGGTTAAGGGACCAGCCCAAGGCCACATAGCCCACCAGTGGCAGAATTCGGTGGCAGATGGTTGGCTGTCCCTGAAAGACAGGGCAGGGGGGAGTGTGAGAGGATGTGGCTTGGGGAGCCTCTCCTCAACAGGACTGGGGGCAGGGAGGGCCTTGGGTCTGCAGAGGGGAGCTGTGGTGGGTGCCACAGCAGCAGCTGCTGCAAGTTCTAGCAGCGGAACTGTAGGACCTGGCCATCTGAGCCTGCCACCCCCACACATGCTGGGCACCTCTGGGCAGGGGCAGCCAGCCAGGCACAGAGGCTTTCCAAGTCAGGGGAGGACAGACGCCGTATGTGGGAGCAGGGCCCTGGCCTGGGGGCCCATCCAGCCCCTCCATCTCTCCAGGCCCACCTCCTAGTCCATCCACCTGCAGACTGCAGCCTCCTTTTCTTGCCCAGCTGACAATTCTCAGCCCCAGGGCAGCTCTAAGTCACAGATCCCAGTTCCTCCATCCATCCTTGGCCTCAGTTTCCATAGCTGTGGAATGGTAACAGTCATCCCTGCGAGGATTAAACATGTGGGGAAATGACCATGCACTTGGGCTCTGGGGCTCAGACACTGGGGTTCAAATCCCAGCTCTGCTGCCAGACCTTGAGCAGATGATGTACCCTCTCTGCCCTGTGGTCTCCTCATCGTAAAACAGGGTTAATAATGGTCCACTCCTCATAGGTAGTCACAGGGATTAATAAGTGAATGTTTCTTCAATCTTCTAGAACACTACCTGGCAAATGAAAGATGAAAGGCATAGCATCAGGCAGGGAGTGGGCCAAGGGATGGACAGAGTGGTGGGGGCAGGAGGAAAGTGCAGGAATGGCCAGCCTGCCCCTGGGGCCGGACTAGGGAGGAGCTCTGGGGCAGCCTGGAGGTGATGGAACCCCTCAGGTTTTAAGTTGGGGGGGGATAGATAAGGGGGAGGTGTGGCAAGCTAGGGGTTAGGGGGCTAGGGTGGGGGCCCAGAGGTGGGCATCGGAGGCCCTGCTCTTCCATGGAGAGAAGTGCTGGAGCCAGGGAAGAGGAGGGCTAAATGACTCCATCACTGGCTCTTGCAGGTGGCCGCGTGAAGACCTGGAAACGACGCTGGTTCATCCTGACGGACAGCTGCCTCTACTACTTCGAGTTCACCACTGTGAGCCTTCCCCTACCCTGTCCCTCCCCTCAAACCCTTTCCAGATTCTCAGAAAGCAGTCCATTGTAGAGCTGGGGCCTCTTTGAGATCATTGGGTCCTCCTCCACACCCATCTTACAGATGGGGGAAATAGCTACAAAGAGGGGAAGGGGCTGGGCCAAGGTGCAAGGCAGAGCTGGGGCTTAAAGTCCGGCCTCCTAACTCCCAGCCAGGGCTCTTCCCATGCTGCTCTCTTGCCCTCTCCAGGGCTGGTCAGAGTCTGGGGAAGATGCGCACACTCCTCTTTGGGGTCTGGGGTGCTGCCGAGTTCAGACAGAGGAGCCTGGCAGGCTATAGTCCTTAGGGTGACAAAGATTTGAAGGCGACTTGGTGACTAAACAACAACAAAACTTCCAACTTCACTCCCTGCCCTTGACTCAAGACTCCCTTTGCTGATTCTGATCTTCTTTCTAATTCTCCTGCAGGACAAGGAGCCCCGGGGAATCATACCCCTTGAGAATCTCTCAGTGCAGAAGGTGGACGACCCCAAGAAGCCAGTAGGTGTCAGCGAGGTGGCCTCAGGCCAGAGCAGCTGTAGGAATTTCCAAAGCAGAGTTCATGGAGAGGGCAGCTGGGCTGGGCTCTCCAGGAGGCGAGGCCACGCCCGTGACACCTTCCAGTAGCTCAGGCTTGCCTCAGCCCTCTTAGGGACGGGGATCCTGGAGTCAAGAGGCATCAAGAGGGCCTGGCCACACTGTCTCTCAGAGCCTGGCCCCTGATACTGGCTCTGGGACCTTCAATAAGTCTCTGCTCCTTTCTGAGCCTCCATTTTCCCATCTGTCAACTGGGGATTTTAAGAGGAATCATGGATTTAGGTCAAGTCAGGTACATAGTAAATTCTCAACATGAGGAGCTGTAGCCCCTGCCTGTTCTCCTCTCACAGGAAGGCCTGGCAGTCAGGTATGTCCTGCTGCTCTTCTAGATGCTGGTCTTGCCCAAGCGTTTAGGCCTCTCCGAGCCTCCCGGAGAGCCCACACAGCTGCCCTTTCCTCCCACCCCTGCCCTGCCCTCACCTGTCCACTTCCCCACAGTTCTGCCTGGAGCTCTGCAACCCCAGCTGCCGGGGCCAGAAGATAAAGGCCTGCAAGACTGATGGCGATGGCAAAGTGGTGGAGGGCAAGCACGAGTCTTACCGGATCTCAGCCTCCAGTGCCGAGGAGCGGGACCAATGGATCGAAGCCATTCGGTAACGGGTGGCTGGGCTGGTGGGGAGGGGTCTCTGGTTACCTTCCAGAAGCCCCTGCTCCTCTCAGGGTCCTGTTACCTTGCCTGTAAAAAGGGCTAACTCCAGAACTTCCCTCCTGTTTCTGGCATGCAAATCCCTTTCACCATGTTCCATGAGCATCCTCTCTGGGCCAGGCCCAGGACACAGAGAAGCAAGGCACCGAATTCATGGGGATGGTGGAGGATCATGGGAGATGTTACGTGTAAAGCTCTTTGCCCGGTGCCTATTAGCATTGGGATCCTAAGTGGTCCTGGAAAGGCCTGGTGCAGGTAGGGAGGAGGCCTTTCCAGGTGGAAGGAACAATGCAGGCCAAAACAAAAGGGCAGGGCAGGCATAGGGATGCCTGGACATCTTCCTGGATAGCTGGTGCTGGGCAGCATGGGAGCAGGCAATGCCAGGCAGTGCAGAGGGTAGGGCTATGTGGGGGCCAGGCAGCGTGGGGCTGAGCAGTGGGAAATGAGGCTGCAAAGGATGGCAAGGCCTTGGTGGCCATGGCAGAGAGCTCAGGTTTCTCCTGAGTGCACTGGAAAGCCACAGACAGGTGTGATCAGGGAAGAAAGACCACCATGCAGGGGCTGGGGTTCGACAGGTGTGATGAGCAGTGGAGGGACAGGAGGAGGGAAGCCATGTGAGGGGCAGGATAACACCTTGACTCTGAGTCCATGGGGAGATACCGGTGAGGGTGAGTCCTGTTAGACAGAGGGAGACATGGAAGTGGTCAATGGGCTGGTGACCAGGTATGTCCCAGAGACTTGTAGGGTCTTTTCCCTCTGATCTTGCAGCAGCCCTGTGAGGCTGCCAGGCCAAACCCACTCTCACCTTCATTTACAGATGAGGACTGAGGTCCAGAGAGGGAAAGGACTTGCCCAGGGCCACACAGCCAGAGAGGGGCAGAGCTAGGACTGGCAAGCAGGTCTGATGGCTTCACCTGGGCTCTTGTCACCTCCTTCTGAGTCTGACGGGGCCAAAGATACGTGGGGGCAGAATTCCTGAGCCTCTCAGGCCTGCCTGTGGCATACCCTGGCTGGGTCCTTTTTGGGGTCATCAGGCTTTTCCCCTGCAGTGGGGCAGGCCAACCCCACCCTGGGAGACACACACCCTTATTACAAGCCCTGGGAGATGAGACCCCTTTGCCAGCCCACCCAGCCCTGAAATCTTTTCACTACCCTCACTCCAGAGCCAGCATCACTCGTGTCCCCTTCTACGACCTGGTCTCTGCTCGGAAGAAGAAGATCGCCAGCAAGCAGTGAGCTTCCTTGGAGGTGGTGCCCGGTGTCCTGTGAACACCATGACTTGTGGTACCTGGAGACCCACTCCCCCCTCCCAGGGCCCGCAGACATCCTCTCTCAACCCCCTTCACTTCGACCTGACAGTGGGGGGCGGGGGTGGGGGAGGCAGAGCTCAGGAGCTGGGGTGGGTGGGAACCACCAAGGTCTCAGAGCCCGATCATGAGGCTGCTGGCCCTGGGCATCCAGGAAAGGCCCCACCCCTGCCCCAAGTCCACTACAGGAAGGGGTAAGGAAAGTGGTCACAGCTTGGCACCCTTCCCTCTCTCTGGGCCTCAGTTTCCTCTTTTGTTAGAAGTCTCCTTGCCCTCTGAAATGCCATCAACCTTCAAAGCAGGAGGGACCTGAGTGCTTCCTACCCTCCACCATGGCGATGCCTCCTCCTTCTGCTCAAGGGGTTCTCAGCCAGCCCCTCCCCATCCTCAGTGGGAGCTTGACCCTCCCTGCCCAAGGGACACAGGAGACATATCTCAGATCCATGGACATGACCTCTGGGACACCCAAGAGCACTGGACTAGGAGCCTGGACATCACAGTCTCAGTCCTAGCTTTGTCTCAACTTGCTGTGTACCCTCAGCCGAGTCACACTCCTTCTCTGGTTCCTGGAAAACTGTGGTGCTTGGATAGGAATGTCCCAGCCCTTCTGGCTCTGTGCACTCCACCCCTCAACCTGCCAGCAATGGCCCCTCTCAGACTGCTTCCTGTCCATGGAAGGACAGGAATATGCTGGGTCCCCCAAGGAGCTTCTGGTTGGAGATGTCTACACCTGTTTACTGAGCCGGAAGGGGCTCTGAACTGAAGACTGCTGGAAGGCGGAGAGCAGAGTGGGCCCATCCTCAAGGATGTTCATTTTAGAGAAGGGACAGGTGGGACTCTTCAAGCAAATGGCAGAGAGCATCTCAAACAGACATACTCAAGCAGAAATGGTGGTACAACCAAGAAGCCAAGAAGAGAGCTTTGTGATCTGTGGTTACCCGGAGGGCTGCTGGGAGGCAGCAGCCATGCCATGAGTGACATACACCCTTGTAGCAGAGTCTCCACCACAATTTCCCTTCTGGACCACTGCCCAGGGCTCCTGAGGTGATGAGCAGTTGACCCAGCAGGGTCATAGCATCCTGAGACTCTCTGGCATAGCACCATCAAGAGTGAAGCTAGCTTCACTACCCACAGGCAGGCAGTTCCGTCTCCAGGGAGGCCCCAGCCTAGAGGAGCATTCCACAAACAGGTTTCTTCTCAGTAGCATGATTTACCCTGCCACACAGGCCCTGGGGGAGTCCCTAGAGGGAAGTTCCCTGGCAGGAAAACAGGATATGGGGTTACCTCTGCTAGACTATCAGCCTGAGTAGGTGAGCCAGACAAGGTGAATCCCCCCAGGAAGGGGAGGCAACCTCTCTTCCCCCACCTCACAACACACACACAACACAACACACACTCTCTGTGGGGTCAGGACAGAGTAGCTGCCTTGTAAGTGGTGAGGCCACTGTCTCTGGAGGTGTGCAAGCACCTTGTAATGAAACTGCACTGAGGAGGATCTGTTTGACAGGAAGAAGATTGACAGGACGTCTGAGGTCTTCCACAGGCCCCATGGCACCATGGGAGCTGAGTGCAACATCTGCTGCCTTTTTTGGCCCTGAAGGGGCAGCCAGGGGTCATGGGCTCTGAGGTCCTCTCCTGCCACTGGCTGTGCAATCTTAGTCCACTCTCTTCCCCTCTCTGGTCTTCCTGTCACTGAGAGGGTGGAATGGGGGATTTTCTGGGTAGTGGCTGGATGAGTGGCTGTTCTGGGAATCACTCAGAATAGAGAATAAAGCTCATGAGTCAACTCGTGGGTGGGGCTCTGTCCTCTGCATGACCACATCTGCCATCCTTGAGGCCAACGTAAACCCTTCACCCTCATCCCTTTCCCAGCTGGAGACCAGGAGGGCCAGATGGGGAAGAGTGGGCACTCAGCAGACCCTGGACCCTCATCCTCTGGCCACTGGGGGCTGCCACCTGGACAAAAATTGCTAAATTTGAAGCAAGGGTCCCTCTAAGCAGGGGCAAGAGTGCACTGGTTCTGCCAAGGCCAGGGGAAAGCAAAAGAATTTCCCAATAGGCCATGTTGTCTGAAGACAGAAAGGATACTGCTCAGGAGATAAGTAGTGAGTTCCCTGTCTGAGAAGGGATACAAGTACAGATTGGATCCAATGATCACTTGGGGAGTCACAGAGGGTCTTGTATTTGTTACTCTTCATTCATACTTTCCACAATCTTATATTAAGTGCCTTGTTTCAAGCACTGGTAAAACAAGACAAAAGCCATGCCTGCATGGGGCTGACGTTCTGGTGGTCCTGAGTTCTAGGCAACCTCTTCAGATGTGTAGGGCACTGGGATGGCCCCCACGCCTTAATCCAGCCCCTTGTCCGAAATGCCACCATTGAGTCACTCTTTGAAGACCTTAAGGCGTTGAATTGATCAACTTTCATTTGGTCCAGGTTTTTGAAGCACCTACTATGTGCCAGGCTCCACACACAGAACCAAGGATCCAAAGATGATCAAGGCAAAGCCCTTACCCTCAAAAGGCACTCAAGTCTAGTGGGGAAAGAGCCCATTTCAACTCATGCTGTTACATAGAGTGGAGCGCATGGGCCGGTGGAGGGCTGAGCTGGGCAGCCAGGCAATCCTGAGGGCTTCTCGAAGGAGCCGTACTTGAGTGTTGGCAGCCAGGTGGGAGAAAAGACACACACCTGATACCGCAGTGAGTTCACTTCAGATCTGCCCTTCCCCATCACACACATCCTGACTGCGAATTCCTCACAGGCCAGATTGTCACTGCTCGGTGCCTGGCACACAGGATGCACGATCATTCTTTGGCTGAAGTCAACTGAAAAGACTCTCTGGGCCTCAGCATTAACTAGTGCAAATATCTAGAGGCGCAGGGAACTGTGGGAACGGTGAAGCGGCTCAGTGGGGGCGTGCTTTGAAAAGTGGGCGGGGCCACATTGCAAACTGGTCCAGCTCTGCATTGCTGGCCCAGGACTCTCCAGCTCCGGTGGCCTCTGCCCACCTTCCCGTCCTTCTGCCACTCCTCGCTCTGGGCAGCAGGGGGCTCCCACCACTCGTGGATGAGAGGTTCCACGACGCAGCCAGACGGGAGCTGAACTGGCTGCCCCTTGTAGGGAGAGGCCTCGGCCCAGAGTAGAGCCTTGACGTCGGCCTCCTGGAGAAGGATGCACCCGGTCAACTAGGACCTGTGGGCTCCAGCAGCCCCAGACACCTGAGGGCACAGATGCCCATCGGCCTAACCCCTCCCTTCATGTGGGGCACAGTCACCCCTGCTCAGCCTAGGAGTCGGGATACCCTGGCTCTCTGGCTTTCTGGTTGTGTGACCCCGAACTAGTAGATTGCCCTCTCTAGATGTGATCTTCCTTCCTGAAGGGTTCAGACGGGTGAGTTTCCGGACATAAATCTTTAATGGGGACTTCCCTATAAGTCTCAGACACGGGTACCAGGTGGCCCCTGCCCTGAGATGAAGTGAGACGGGTGTGTGTGGTGGGGTTGGGTGGCAATTGAGAAGGTGCCACAAAAACCCCTTACTGTAATAGGCCACAGCGGGCAGTAGTGAGGCCATGGGGGGCAGGGGCATGGGTTCAAAGCCCAACTCTACCCTGTGTCTTAAGCAAGTTTCCTAGGCATTCTGAGCCTCAGATTCCCCATCTATAAAATGAAAATAATAGACTATATGCAAAATACTAAGAACAGTGTTGAGTACCTACTCAGAGTTAGTGCCATTATTATTATTATCACTTCAAGGCAAACTATATACATGATTTGATGAAGAGACAAAACAGGCTGGACCATTGGAGGAGGAAAGATTCATGCAGGGGTTGAGGGGGTTGTAGATCTGGGAAAGCTTCTTGGCAGAGGTGACCATGAAAGATAAAATAACTGGAGGTCTGGCTCTTCCAGCCAGGCGGAGCCAAAACAAGGATGCCTAATAAAGCAATGTATTTCTGGGACTCCCTTGAGTGTCCCAGAACAAGCCCCCAAAGCAAGAAGGTGAAAGGTTGAGTGGGGGCTGAGCTGTGTGCCCCAGGATGTAGTTCCTTGCATCTCCAAGGCTATTTTGCCCTTTGTCATGAAACTCTGAGTGGGGATCCAGTAACATGGCTGCTGAATGAGGCCATCACAGAGAAAGAACAGGCTTGGCACAGGATGGCCTGAGGTGGAGTTAAGGAGTGGGTAAAGAGGACGCCTGCCCAGTGCCTGGAAGTGTAGAGCTGGTCCTGGGGCCCTGCGGCCAGTTGCCTGGGGCCAGGAAATGGGGAGGGGGCGGGCAGCCAGGAGTCTAGTGACAGGTGTGAGAGACCTGGAGAAATTGATTTATTAGAGACTATGAAAGGAGCTAAATATGTTTGCCAGCTCAGTGATGACTCAGGCATTCCCCAGGGGTCCACAAAGTGTGAGCATCAAGGAATCAAAGTCAGGCCTCCTCTGACCCGGGCTCTGCCAGCGTGGAGCCTGTCCTTTGTAATGGAAGGACCACCCAGAATGCCCTGAGAGCATGGTCCTCAGGGGGCAGCAAAGACCTCGCCCCTCCAGCCAGCATCCCTTGCCTGCCCCCTTCCCAGCCAGACTGCTCCAGAATGGCTGAAGAATGAAGCTTCAGAGTGAGACATTTCTCGGTCGAAGTCCTGGCCTGGCTCCAAGTTGCTGAGTGATCTTAGACAAGTGATTGACCCTCTCTGGTCCCACATTCACCAGGGAGGACAGATCCCCACCAAGTCAGGGCCCTTCCTCCGTCTCCCTGTCTGGCAGTGTCATTCCTACCCAATTTGGCTTCTTCCAGACAGCTGTGAACACAGCCTCCTCTGCCTGAAATCTACCAACTTCTTTCCAGGAGACAAGCCAGATTCCACAGGGCCTCATTTCCAGAGAACTCGCTCTTCCGGTGCCGGGTTCCGGGCTGGTGCTGGGCTCTGGGAGAGACAAGAATGAATCAGAGTCAGAGACTGGAGGCGGGGCAGACAAAAGAGGGAGGAATGGTTTCCTCATGGGGCAAAGGGTTGGGGGGGCTGCAGTAAGAGGGTGGAAGGGGGACCTGGGAGGACCAAAGGAAGAGAGGCTCTCGGGGGAAAAAATGGTCAGTTGAGGGGGCACTGCAGGGACTGCTGGGGGAAAGGCATGGATCCCCTGCACAGCAGTGAGCATGGATGGGGCAGACCAGCGTGGTGAACTGTTCACCCAGCATGGAGGGGCCTGCGCCTGGAGCAGCAGTACTAAGGAGCCAAACAGAAGCGGGGACGCGACTGGCCAAGGAGCAGTTAGCACCAGGGGCTGGGGAAGGGGTCACAGCAGGAGACAGGGGAGCTAGAGGTTGTTTCCAGGTGGTCCCTCTGGCTGCTAGTAGGGGCAGATTAAGGAGGTACATGAAGGCAGGGGCGTGGGATGCTGGGGGAAATGACTAAGGGACAGCATGGAACCAAGACCATCTGACCTGAGACCTATGCAGATTTTAGTCATCAAATTACCAACCAAAATGGGCCCCTTCTGAGAGTGCTGGAATGCCAAATGAGAGGGGATGCTGGGACAACAGGAGCAAACGAGGACTGTCCCAGGTCCCCAAGACATATGATCACCCTGGATACTGAACATATCTACTAGGGACCAGCAAGGAAGTGGGGACATGCAAGGTGGACCTGTGGGCTGGAAGGGATGTGACCCAGGGTTGCTTAATCATGGATGAGCAAAGGCAGCTATTTCATTTAGAGCAGAGGCGGCTCTACCACCACCTAATTCCAAGGAACACTTCCCCCCTAAATCCTGCCCCAAAGGGGTGTCATATGGAAGGATCATGAATGTAGCAAGCCTGCCTTTGTATACCAGATAACTCAGGAGAAATTTGCAGCCACTGTTGTATGAGAGTGGAGTCTTTCTTGCAAGACTGAGAATGGGGACTCTGGACAGCACTGCCACAGGTGCCAGGGGCTGCCCATCCCATCCTTCCCGGCCCAGCTGAAGACCCCTCTCCTGCAGAAAGTTGTCCCTGACTACTCCAGCCTTTAGGGCTCCTTCAAGACTCCCAGAAGTTTCAGAACACAGGCCCCTTAGCCCCAGGACCTACTAAGGGGACTCAGTACCTACTTCTGTCTCAATCTTAAATATTCACAGTTGTGGCTTTTGGAGAGCTGGCTTCATGGTCTGGTTCTTCCAGGCTCAAGGGAGGGTATAAGATTTGATTCTGCTGCTAGACTCCAAGGCCCACAAGCCCCTTCTCCCCATCTCTCTACTTCTACAGAGAGAGCCTCCAGCTTCATTCACAAATGCCTTGGCCTGTAAAATCATCCTTCTTCTTCATGAGGAAACTGAGGCTCACAGAGGTCATGTGCTAAGGGGTCACCCATCATTGAGGCTCCATGAGGAAGACAGAGGCAGAAAGTGCCAGTATTTATTGAGCATCCTTCATCTCATCTGATCTGGTAGCTCACAGGGTAAACAGGATTATTTCCATTTAACAGATAAGAATGTGGAATCTCAGTGAGTCTGTGACTTGCCCAGAGTAACATGGCCAGGAAGCAGCATCTGATCGGCTTGTTTTTGTTGAGCTGTTGAAGCTGGGAGGACCCAGGAACCTGCAGGGAGCTTCCAGCAGAAATAGAGGATTAACTCTGTGACCTTTACAGTCCCCTTGATTCTTTGAAACTAACGCTTAACTTTCTTCTCTTCCTGCCTCCTCCAAAAGATCTTCATTTAATAAACAAGAGCCCAGAAAGGACCCAGCTTTGACCCAAGGAAATTATGTTTTGAATAAAATGTCTCCTATGAAAAAGGAATAAAATACGCTCATTGGAGAAAATTGGAAAATGCAATGATCAACAAGAAAAAAGCTTAGATCAAGAATTCTTCAACCTGATATCATAAACATTTCAGATTATTTCCAACACACTTATATACTTTATGTGTCACATCTCTGCAATGCTTCTACTGCATAGACAAGTTTGTAAAAGTCCTTAACACGACAGAAGCAATATTTCCCCAGTTGTATCAGTCAGCTCAGGCTAGGTTATGTTGTAATAACAAATAACCCCCAAATCTCAGCACCTTCACACATAAGAGTTTATGCCTTGCTCACATTGTATGCTTAGTGGGGGTTGGACAGGGGCCTTTGTTTATCACAGTCACTCAGGGACCCAGACTGGGGCGGTGCCATCCTAACATGATTCATCCAGAGTACTGTCTGGACATGATATCACTTCTGCCTGCATCTCATTGGCCAAAGCAAATCACATAACCACCCAACTTCAAGGAGCTAGTGAGTTACCCTCTACCACCAGCCTACCAAGAAAGGAGAACAGAAATACTTGAATGGCAGCACTAATGCCCATTATAATTAGGATGACAAGCTGTCCTCATTTGTCAGGACCAAGGGCTTTCCTGGAATGCAGGACTCTCAGAACCATAACTGAAAAAGCCCAGGGCAAACCAGGACAAGCTGTTCACCCTCCCTGTACCGTGTTACATATTCTTTACAAACTCATTTCTCAATGACTGCACAATAGTCCATCTAGTAGATGAGTCATGGTTTTTCTCCCTAATCCCCTATTGTTGGAGACTTAGATTGTTTCCAGTTTTACACGTTTATAAATCCACTGTCTTAATAGCTCCATGAATAAAATTTTGTTCATATAGCCTCTCAAAAGTGCAGTTACTGGCCATTTTTCAGGCTCAGAATACTCACTGTCCCTCCATATTTCAAGAGTTTGGAACAACATGGCTTGCCTTCTACAGCAGAAGCAAGGTCCACTCCTGAACACTCACCCGGAGCCCTGGGCAATCATTCTCCAATCTTTGCAGCAGAATGCCCTGGAGGGCTTGTTAAAACAGACAGCTGGACCCCACCCCCAGGGTTTCTGATTCAGTAGTTCTGAGGTGGGCCCAAGAACTTGTATTTCTAGCAAGTTCCCAGGTGATAATGGGGGTCTGAGACCACACTTTGAGAACCATTGCCCTAGTGGTTCAGTGTCCCTGCTTTGTAATCTGACAGATGATGCTACTTAACTACACACCATCTGTGCAATTGGGAAAATTGTGTAACTGATCTCTCTCAGCTCAGTTTCCTCATCTGTGAATTGGAGCCATCATGAAGATGAGCACAAGCAACATTTGGAGAGCTTTAAAAAGCATATCAGGGACTTCCGTGGTGGCCAGTGGTCAAGACTACAAGCTCCCAATGCAGGAGGCATGGCTTTGATCCCTGGTTGGGGAACAAGATCCTGCAGGCCACTCCACAAGGCCAAAAAAAAAAAAACTCTGTTAAAGACAGTTATAGTTTTCAGCAATAGATTGAATAAATTCATGTTTTAAAATATTTGTTAATTTGAATAGAATTGCAGTTATTAAAGTTTTGTGCCTTTTATGTCTTGAGTGGGAATGAATTTTTTTTCCATGCAGTGATGTAGCATTTGTATTTCCTTTTGAATGTGAATTGTCAGCTCCTGTCCTTTGCCCACTTACCCTCAGGTTTCTCTGTCTTTCCTCATGGTCTGCCCTAGCTCATTATAGAGCAAAGATAACAGACGGACCTCATGGCTGGGCTTGTTTGCTACAAAAAATTCTCCAAGGTTGCTGCTTGCCTTTCTACTGAGGTCATTTTTCTGGTCATTTTACAGAGTGGCCAAATCCATTTGACTTTTCCTTTTTTATTTCCTCTATCACTTTTAAGCTGAAATTGTCTCCCTTCCCCTGAATGTGGAAAATATAAAGGAGCTGGATTGTGAATGATGGAATTTGGTGCACACTGACAGTTGGGGGTGGAGTGGGAAGTGAGAAGAGGGTGCCCTCCTGGCCCATCTCAAACCCTCTGGTTTATGCCTCTGTGCATATTCGGAAATCCAGGGCCTCTCAGCAACACCCACGACCAAGCACCCTCAGCTCTGCCCCACACGTAGCCATGTTGTCCATCTGCCCAACGCGCCCCCTAGAGAGGCACTGACAGTTCAGGTTTGGATGGGGTCACTGAAAACTGTAAACTGGCCATAGGCCTTAGACAGTTTCGGGTTCAGATCTCTCAAGGGTTTGCCCTGTAAGCTTCGCCTAAGTCTCTATTTTCCCACCTTTAAAATGGGATTGATAATACCTGAAATTGATGGTAAATTTCAAATAGATCACCAGCCACGGAGCGCTTAGCACACTGCTGGGTGCAAAGAAAGCGCTCAAGTAAATAAGACTCATTCTGCCCTATTCTGTTTCCAGGGCGGGGGCATGAGCCCCGCAGCCTTTCCTCTGTGTGGACTGAAAACACCCAACACTGCGAGCCCCAAGTCCCCAGGTCTCCGCAGAAATGAACCTCAGTGCCTCGAAGCAATCGCTCGCCCAAGCTTCCAAGTGCGACCCCAAACCCTCGGTCCATCAGCCCTGCCCGCGCCCCCGGGCTCCCGGGCTCGGATAGGCCAGGATGGTGCCGGGAGCGCAGAGGCTGCTGCGCGCCCACCCCTACCTTCCCCCGGGCGGCTGAGCGGGTCTCGGGCCCAGCCGCCTGCAGATGAGCCTCGCGCGCCTCCTGCTCCCGCGCCACCGCCACCAGGCGCGCTGCTGGGGCCTGATTTCCATAATAATCAGCCGCAGATCTTCCGAAAAGGCCGGGAGCGGCAGCCGCCGCCCACCAGGGATGCTCCGGCGGGCGGGCGCCCCCCTCCCAAACACACACCCCCGCCGCCCCGCCCAGGAGGGAGCCTCATTTTTGAAAGCTTACAAGAAACCGTGCGCGCGGGAGGCAACCGCGAGACACCAGGGACGTTACTCTCTCCATTAAAGGGGTGGGAGTGGGGGGCAGCAGAGAGGACGTCGAGCTAGTGTAGACCAGCCCCAGGGACAGGAGCAGAGGGAGGAAACTGGGGAGCCAAGGGCGGAGGCAAATCTTCACTGCGACCTCACAGAGCCTCTGAGAGTGGATTCTCTGCTGCTGCTGCTGCTAAGTCACTTCAGTCGTGCCCGATTCTGTCCGACCCCATAGACGGCAGCCCACTAGGCTCCGCCGTCCCTGGGATTCTCCAGGCAAGAACACTGGAGGGGTTGCCACTGCCTTCTCCAATGCATGAAAGTGAAAAGTGAAAGTGAAGTCCCCCAGTCGTGTCCGACTCTTTGCGACCCCATGGACTGCAGCCCACCAGGCTCCTCCATCCATGGGACTTTCCAGGCAAGAGTACTGGAGTAGGGTGCCATTGTCTTCTCCGGGGTTCTCTGCTAAGACCCACTTTACAGATGGGGAGACTGAGGCTTGGAGAGGTTTCAGGTCTTCCCCTTGATGAGTGGCTGAGCAAGAACCCACTTCAGGGCTGGCGGATCCAGAGCTGGAGACCTACCCTGCGGCCTCCGCCAGAGCAGGGTGCGCATGCGCTTCCCAAGAAGAGTCGACCTTGGAGACAGACCGCACAGAGCCCACAGGAGGAATGTCGAGGTCCTGCACTGCACCTGGAGCTGATCTGGTCTGGAAGTTCACGGGCTTGCCGAACTGAATTCGAACCTCAGCTCTATCACCTGCCAAGCAGGAGTAAGCAAACTGCAGCCCGCCAGCCAAATCCTATCCACCAAGCTGCCAGGAACCAAGCATGATATTTACATATTTTAATATTTTAAAAAATCAAAAGAAGAATAAGATTTCCTGACACGTGAAAATTATATGAACTCCAAATTTCAACGTTCATATATACAGTGTTATTAGAACACAGCTATCCCCATTAATATCGGCCACTGAAATCACTGCTTTCCACTACCATGGCACAGTTGAATCGTTCTGATGGAGAAACATGGCCCTCCAAGTCAAAAATATTTACAACCTCACCCTTTCCAGAAAAAGTTTGCCCATTCTTGTACTAATGGGACAAGTGATGAAGTCTCTGAGCCTCAGTTTCCTTGTCTGAACAAATGAGAACAACATTAAATGAGGATTAAATGAAAAGACATCATTAAATACAAGGCATCAGGCAATTAGCTCCTTTCTAGGCCCACCTTAAAAATACTGGTTTAGCCAAAAAGTTTGTATGTTCAGAATTTTCCATAACATGAAAAACCTGAACGAATTTTCTGGCCAACCCAATATCTTTCATTTTCTTCTAACCCCTCCCATCTCAAATCTCAGTTACTTGGATGAAGTGAAAGTTGCTCAGTTATGTCCGACTCTTTGCGACCCCATGAACTATACAGTCCATGGAATTCTCCAGACCAGAGTACTGGAGTGGGTAGCCTTTCCCTTCTCCAGGGATCTTCCCAACCCAGGGATCAAACCCAGGTCTCTTGCATTGCAGGCAGAATCTTTACCAGCTGAGCCACCAGGGAAGCCCAAGAATTCTGGAGTGCATAGCCTATCCCTTCTCCAGAGGATCTTCCTGACTCAGGAGTCGAACCAGGATTTCCTGCATTGCAGGGGGATTCTTTACTTGCTGAGCTACCAGATCAATGCACCTTGAACTCAAAGTGTTCACCACCCACTGCCTAACCCTGCTTGCCCTCTTTCCATTCTTACCAACTGAGCCCCCAGCCCTCATCCAATCAGTGATCAAGCCTGACTGGCTTCCTCTCAGCTCCCAGCACAGTCCCTGACTCCCAGTAGATGCTCAGCAAACACAGTCTAGATAAATGGATGGGCAGTCTTTCCCTTTTTTCCATTGCCTCTGTTCTGACCTCCATCATCTCCTGCCAGGTCTCCCTGACCCCTTCACGCTCTCTGGTGTCACACCTCCCCCTGGCTCCTCACTGCTCCCTCTATTCAACTCATGCTCCCAGTGCAACATACAGGGTGCTGAGTTACCAACCTTGTTCAGTCTTGCCAAACATCTAAACTGCTAGTACTTCCCAGAACCCCAAAGGTTGGATCTAGCCTCCAGGTTATTACTCATGCTATTCCCTCTTGCCTGGATTCTTCTTCCTTACCTCCAGTCCAATGGGCCTGGCATCTTCTACTCGACCCTTCCCCAAGACTCAGTTCAGTCCCAAACTCCTCCTGGAAACTTTTCAGATCTTTCACCCACCTTCATGGCCTCAGTTTACAAAACTACTCAGGCACCAGTGGGATTTCAGTGCCATTATGAATATGCATGAACATGAATGCATGAATATGCATGCTCCTCGTGAGCCCTTGAGTCCCCTGAGGTCTGAGACTGCGACTAGCATTTCTGTATCATCAGTCCTCGCAAAGGCATGGCCCAGAGAAAGTTCTTAGTAAAATTTTTAGTAAATGCAACAATGAAGGCAGGAAGGAATTAAGACATATGGGATCTTGCCCTTCCCTTGCTCAACAACTTTCAGTGGCTCCCCAGTTCTTATCTACAAAGACCAGGCACCCAGCCTAGTCTTCAAGTCTTCGTCTTATAGGCAATGACTCTGATCACACACCCTGGTGAGGGGTGGGAAAGGGGGTGGGGGGAGCGGGCAGGAACAGAACTGGATCCCCCAGGTCTGTCTTCCCTAAACAGCCCCAGTCTCCAAGCATTTGCCCGTGCATTTCCTGCTCCTTGTACATCCTCTTGACCCACCCCCATTTGTGCCTATGGGAGCCCAGGCTTCAGGGACGCAGAGGCACATGAAGTAGGGAAGCTAACTACCGGCACATTGCCCAGATCCCACAGCAAAAGACAGTGAGCAGGAGGTGTTGGGTCCGGGGTGAATCTTGCCATTTACTATAAGGAGATCACTTCACCTCTTGCAATAAAATGGAGAACAGCACTTCCCATGTAGAGCTGCTGGAAGGTTAGACATGTGGTTTAAAGATTCCGGCACACAGTAGGTGTTCAATAAATAGCAGCTCTTCCAGGCCTGGTGGGAGCTTTTCTGCCCGAGAAAAGGCTGGGGAGCAGACCTAGACCTCCCCCCAGTCTGCAGACCCAACCTCTCTCTTCCCCTCTCTCCTTCACCCCCGACAGCGCCTGCAGCCAGCGACTGATGCTGCCGTGGACGGAATGACAATGAGGCCAAGGCCTAAGTAAGCCCATCTGGGAACTCAAGGCTCAAGGATGAAGATGAAGCAGGGACAGGCAGGGGTAGGAGAGGGGCAGCCAGTGGGGAAGGAGTTCTGGATGAATGTGGGGCAGAGGCTGCATAGGAGAGGGCAGAGCAGAGCAGGGCAAGGCAGGGCAGGGGTAGCCAGAAGTACGGGATGGGGCTGGGGTGAGGCAGGCCTGGGATAGGAACCAGAGTGGCTGGAGCAGGGGGTGGGCTCACTGGAGAGAAGAGGCTGGAACAGGGATCCAAACAAAAATCACACCACACCCATGAGGCAGACTGTGAGAGAGTCAGGGGTCCTCCCAGGTCAGGAGTGAGAAGAAGGCAGTTTGGGAAAGAGTTAGAGGAAAAAAGGAATCTAAAAGGGGAGTGTGAGCAGGGAGAGGACAGGAGGAAGCCACCAACACTTGAGTCCTGGGGATAGCCCCACTTGTGCCAACTTCCTCCCTTGCCAGGTGGGGCCAGTGAAGCCAGAGAAGGCCAAAGACTCACCTAACCACCCCCAACACCCCCCACAAAAGAGTAAGCTGAATAGAGATCAGCTGAACTCCAGACTCAGAGAGGAGGCAGAGGGAGTGGGTGGGGCTGAAATAGCGAGCAGGGTGGGACCAGCACAGACTTCTGGGGCTAACAAACCAGACAGACCACGGCCATTCCTCTCAACTGATGCAAGCCCACATCACAGAAGGCTGGTCCAGTTCCTGCCACCTGCCCTGCTCATCACACCTCCCCACTTTGGCTTAAGTCGGTGTCCCCCCAAACCCCTGCCCCAGGGGCGCCTTTATCTCCTCCACTCCAAACACTTCATTCTCTCCAGTCTCAACTTACCACCCCCTGTCCATGCACCTTGACTCTTCAGGCCCTCAGACAGTGCAGCCCTGATCTCCCCCAACAATGCTTTTCTCTCACTCACCCTCGGGACTTGATGCTACTGGGGTTACATTCTGGTGATCCAAAGTGCATGTTGGTCCCCCATAAATGTGCTTTAGTCCTCACAAACAGTTTGAGATTCCGCCTGGCCAGGTTCAAGTCCCAGCAGCTTCATTTTCTAATTTAATTTGTATTTTGTATTGGAAGCACAGTTGATTTACCATGTTGTGTTAGCTTCAGGTGTATAGCAGAGGGATCCAGTTGTGCATGTGTGCTCAGCTGCTCAGTCATGTCTGACTCTTTGTGACCCCATGGACTGTAGCCCTCCAGGCTCCTCTGTCCATGGAATTTTTCAGTAAAGAATAATGGAGCAGTTTGCCATTTCCTCCTCCAGTGGATCTTCCTGACCCAGGGATCAAACCCCTGTCTCCTGCATTGGCAGGTGGATTCTTTACCATTGTGCCACCTGGGAAGCCCTGATATGCATATATCCATTCTTTTTCAGATTCTTTTCCCATGTAGTTATTACAGAATATTGAGTAGAGTTCTCTGTGCTATACAGTAGGTCCTTGTTGATTATCTATTTTAGATATAGTAGCATGTATATGTTAATCCCAGACTCCTAGTTGATCCCTACCCTCCACATTTCCCCTTTGCTAACCATAAACTTGTTTTCTAAGTCTGTGAGTCTGTTTTGAAGATAAGTTCATTTGTATCATTTCTTTTGACTCTACATATAAGTGATATCATATGTTATTTGTCCAGCAGCTTCATTTTTGTATAGTAGCTGCTTCATAAGTGCCAGCCCCTCCCCCTTCTCCCAGCCCATGGATAGCTCAGGACACACACACCCACACACAGCATGTGACCAGTAGCAGCTCCTGGACTGAGCCTAGGCGCCCTTCTGTTCCCATTGGGTGTCTCCCCTGCCTTGGCCTCTCAGTCCAAGCCTAAACTGTCCAGCTTGGGAGAAAGGCCCATTGCTCATTCCCCTTGAGTTTCTGCAGCTCGGGCAATCAATCGGTCGCCATAGCAACCAGCGCTCCAATCAGAAGCAGACACTTCACTGGCTGAGCTAGAACCACCCACCCTCTCACCCACTCAAGCCAGGCTGTGCAGGTCCTTTACCTAGGACTACCTGGGCTCTGGCACAGTCTGGGGACACCTACCAGCATCCTCAAGACCTTGGGATCTCCAAAGAAAGTGCATTTTCTTGGGGGGAGGGCTAGTGACAGAATGACCACTCCATCTGACCTCTTGATTTTCACGCGCTTGGTTCCCTTATGTTACTGCTCTCAGTGTTCAGAAGAGGCCTGAGAGGGGGGCATCATTAGCACCCTGGACAGACAGGAAAGCTGAGCCCAACTAGAGATACTGTGGTGAAACTGGGTATATATTCCCTCCTTAAGACCCTACCTTCAACCTCTCCTTCCTGGCCAGAATGGGAGTAGGAAAGGGGAAAACAGAAACTCTTGGCCCCACTACAGGCAGCATCTGCCTTCCCACTAAATCTGTGCCTGGTTCTTCCAGTGCCCACTAGCACCAGGCCCACCTGGGATCATTAGCCAACAACTATGGGCTCGCCCACCCACACTCAGCTGGTCTCCAGCCCCGATCACCCGCCTTTCCCACGGTGCCAGCCAGATGGGACAGAGCCCAGACTCAGCCAGAAAGACCCACGTTTGACAACTGACTCCTTGTTGGTGAGCCTCAGCAAGCCAGGTAATCTCTCTGAGCCTCAGCTCCTCTGTTGGGAAAGTAGGAATAACTATCCCTGTCTTACAGGGGAGTGGTGGAGTCAAATGAAGTGTGTAGAGACCTCAGCACAGAGCCTGGTATGGGGCTTGTACTCAGTGAGTGGAGAGAATCCCCTTTCTCCATCCCCATTGCCCCTCTCAGTGCCCAAAACCATCCCTTGGAGCTGACCTAAGCCTCCTCCAGGACACCCTCACTAGGTGGAGGCAGGAGGCAACTGCTGTCATTATTAACAACCAGCCCAGGAAAATGTAAGTTACAGAGGAGATTTAGAAAAGGCAGCGCAAATGCAATCAGAAAGGGACAGGATTCAAACCTCGGTCTGTCCAGTTGAGACCTGAGCCCTCTCTTTGTAGTCCAGGCTCTTCTGGTCAGTGCAGCTGCAGCCAGAGCCTGGCACCCTGTGCCCCTGCTGCCCAGCTCTCGCCCATGTTCAACACTGATTGAGGACCCGCGGTATGCTTGGCTCACTAGGTACCCACCATGATTCACAGGGCTACAGAAGCGAAGTCAAGGGGATGCTAAGATGCACTGGGGGATCCAACCTGTTTTAGGGTGATGGGGAAGTAGCACCACACAGGTTGCTCCTGCTACCCACTGTTTGGAGTTTTTACCCCCTCTGCCTAGAAGTTTCCCATTACCGTGCTCTGTCTTCCAGGACCCAAAAGGTGCTGCCCAGAGCGCCATCTGGCCCACCATCACAAGCCCAGCCACAAGGGTCAGCTGTCTCAGCCTCACCCAACCTGACTCCAGCTTCCTTCTCCATCCTGCCAATTGGACTTCAAACCCAAGGTTGTCTCTTGTCCCCTTTCCTGAGCACCTACTAAGTGCAGACACTGCAAGGGACATATTTACAAATGTTAGCCCAGCCACCCTGCTGGGCTGTCACCCTCTTGAAGAAGAGGAAATGGAGGCAAAGAGAGGTAAAGTGGATTTCTCAGGGTCACACAGCTGGCATAGCCCTGAACCAGGATTTGAACTCAGGTCTGTGAGACTTCAAAGGTCTATACATCAGTGCAAATAGCTGAAAGAAGACACCAGGACCCCACCTTTTGTATCTGCCTCTTTTCCCTGCTCCCCTTCCTAAAGACTCTTGTAGGACAGGATGGAGCAACTTGATTCAAGTATCATATTTCTGCTTCCCTCTTTCCTCCTCCAGAAAACAAATTGATTCATCAAATTATACCTTTAATCTGTCCTGGGGAAGGTGAGAGATGAGCCTCAGCCTCCCCAGGAGGAAGCATGGCTGATTGTCAGCCCACCCATCCATGTGCTGGGAAAGTTTCCCCACGCTCTACCCTCCCATGATTAAACACTAATTGCCACCATGTTCTCAAATTGAGGACTTTAATTTCCCGAAACGAAAAGTACATTTCAATCAGTTCCTCTCTCAAACCATCCCTCCTAAGAGGAACCAGGACCAGAACACAGTCTCCTCAAGGCCACAGACTGATGAACCTACTTCCTATATGCCTGTCTTCCCCTTCCCCCATCAGCGCCACATCTGTCCTTCCCAGGTACCACCCAAGAGTGGGTGCATGCTAAGTTGCCTCAGTCAAGTCCGACTTTTTGCGACCCCATGGACTATACCCTACCTGGCTCCTCTGTTCATGGGATTCTCCAGGCAAGAATACTGGAATGGGTTGCCGTGCCCTCCTCTAGAGGATCTTCCTGATGCAGGGATCAAACCTGTACCTCTTATGTCTCTTCCGTTGGCAGGTGGGTTCTTTACCACTAGCATCACCCGGGTACCACCCAAGAGATTCCTACAATTGTGGGTTCAAAACAGTGAGGCAGGGCCCCCAGCGCTGAGGTCAGAATCAGACGACAGGAGCAAAGGAGCGTCAGCCACAGGCAGGGTGGTGGTTGCTCCCTCCACTCTCACTCCCCATTAGATGCTTCAACTCAGCCCAAGAGAATGGAATGAAGGCTGGACAGGGGGCCCAGTAGAAGGAGAGACTGGGAGGAGGGCAGAAGACCTCCCTTCTCTGGGTCTCAGGGTCTTCATCTGTCCCAGAGAGACTGGGGAGGGGCTGAATCAAGAGCTAGAAGGCTCTTTGGTCTGTGCCTCCTAGGGACCAGGACTCAGCTTGCTGCAAATTCTCTCACATGGATCCTGAGGTACTGGCACACCAGGTCTGGAAAGGGGTCCAGGAGCTGACATTTTTTAAAAAAGTTCTTCAAAAGACACTAATATGCTGCTGGAGGATTTGGGTACTGCCAACTGAGGGGTAGTCCAGGCCGTTCAGTTGACAGATGTGAATGTGGGCCCAGAGAGAATGACTGTCTAGCTCATTGTCACACAGCGAACTAGAGGATTAGACCAGATGACCTAATAACTTTTCCAGTTTAAACACTTCAAATAAAGTGGCAAAGACAGAGTGAAGGAGGCTCAGGCGTGGCACCCACTGCCAGGGAGAGGAAGGGCTGTCGAGGGGTCCAGGGCTGAGAACCCTCGAGTTTCCACTTGGAACCAAATCCCTTCCCCAGTGTTGGCTGTGATCCTGAGCAAGTCACTCATCCATCCCTAAATGTAGAGGGGGCTGGGGATTCACCTGAGGTCTCTCCAAAGCCCGTTCTGGCTCCAGGGTCCTCCGGTCAGGCCAGCTGGAGTCATCATCACCACCATCATGGTCTTCACCACCAATCATGACAGATATGTACTGAGCATTGCATGAGTCCAGGCACTGAGCTAAGCAATCTGCATGGCATGGAGTAGTCTACCCTTCCCATCATCCTAAGAGGTGTTCTCTTATTCTCCACCCTCTCCCTGCCCCCGCCAACCCTTAGAGAGTAGAAAAGTGAGACTCAGAGACGGGTCTTTCATAGCAGAGCAAGCAGGGTTCATCGGTCCTGTCGGGATTCGAACCCCGCGCCAGTAAGTGGCGTCAGCGCTTCAGGCGGTGCAAGGGAGACCGGGCGGGACAGCGCGCACCCCGCGCCCCAGAGTTCATTAGCCGGGCGCCACGCGGGCCTTCGTTCAACCTCAGCCCCGTGGAGGATGCCCGCCGCGGCCCCGCCCAGGCGCTCCCGACAGCCGGGGCGGGAGAACCGCTAGGAGGGGAGCGCGGGGTGGGAGGTGGAGCAGGGTCCCCTACCCTCGGGGACCGCCCCTCCAACAAGCCCGGGAGGGGTCAGGAAGAGTGCAAGGGCCCTGAGGGAAGGGGGGCGGTCCTTCAAATTGGGGGGCAATGCCAACACAGAGAGAAGCCCTGGAACGTCCACTTTCCCCCATCCCCTTTCACTCGTTCCTGCTGCCACCCACCCACCCACGCCACACACCCATTTTACAGGTGGTTCGCCCGAGGTCGCGAGCGGGAACGAAGTTGCTCTCCGCCTCCTCTCCAGACCTGATCGAGAGCCTAGGGATGAGGGGAGGGGGCGAGGACCCGGCCCGCACTTGCAAGAGGGTTTGGAAGGGGCGTGGGAGGACACGCAGGAAGGCGCCCGCACCCGCCAGAGCGGAAGCGGCAGGAAACCGAGCCTCTCGGGCCGCAACGCCGCCGCCGCTCCCTCTCGCGCCCCGGCTCGCCTCCGTCAGCCTCCCCGCTCCTGGAGCGCTCCCCTCCTCCTTCAGACTCTCTTTCCGGAAACATGTCCTCTCCCCGCCCCCATCCCCACCCGGCTGGTTTACCGCAGTCTCGGCCCACTGCTGCGTCCTGCTGTGTGACCCTAGATGAGTGTCTTAGCCCCTCTGAGCTTTAGTAGTGTCCTCCATTATAGATTTAAGTGGAAAAAAAATCAGAAGACCCCAGTGATGAAGTGCCATCCTTTAGTGGGTTAAAAAGGGGGAAATGTACATGTTTGCTTATCTCTGGGTGGACACCCTGGGAGGAAAGCAAAGTCGCCGGCGTAGCTGGCTGTCTGCCTCCAGGGACAGGAGCCTGGCCTTCTGAGGGAAGGGACGAAAACACAGAGACCCGGCATTGCACACATGCATCTTTTAAATATTGATATATAAATGCATTAGCAATTCCAATGAATAGGTTAAATAAAAGGCAAACATTTACAAAATTGAACTTTAGAAATAATACTGGTACCCGGAGGTGCTGTGAGATGTGTGTATGTGTGAAGCAGACAGACACAAGGAAATTTCAATGAGCCGTCTCTATGCTGGTTGTCACTGCCAGCTCACTGAGCCCTCTCCTGCTCTCAATTTCTGTTCTTTTCTCCCCCACCTGCTCCTGGCCTCTTGTCGTCTCCCTCCCCTCCTTTTCTTCTCCCCCCAAGCCTCTCCGGTGCAAAGCACCTTGCCGCACACCCCCAGCTTATCTCAGCTAAGCGCCAGGGACGTTTGACAGTGGAGCCAGGGGGCCAGATAGGGGGCAGAAGCCCCTCCCACCAGCCCCTCGCAGCATCATGGGGACCCCTCAGGCTGCACACGGCGGAGCCTGGGGCCCCTCGCACTCCCTCTTCTCCTAGGCTCCTCCTCCCCTCCCCAGCCTCCTCCTGCTCTTACAGGCAAGGCTGTACCCAGAAATGGCAACAAGTAATCAGCAGGTGGGTCCAGTCTGAGGCGTGCCAGTGTGGCCTCGACCCACAGCAGGGTGAGGCTGGTCCAGGAACTGGGAACCTTCCCAGAATCCCAGCCCCAGCACCTCTCAGAGCTCCACCGCAGGGGGCAAGGGAGAAGGGATCACCCTCGAAGCCCCAGGAAGGCAGGGTGGGGATGGCTGGGGACCCCTAGAAAGACCTTCCTCCCTAGTCTCCCTGTCTCCAGCCTCGCTCTCTCCAGGTCACCTCCTACAATGCAGGTCTTACCCCTTTCACAGATGAAGAGACTGAGGCTCGGAGAGGTTAAGAGACTTGTTCAAGATCACATGAGCTGTGATTCCTGGGCTCCCATCGCAGTTGGCTTCCAGTTGGATTTGGCCAATGTCTGGGAGCCTGGAGGATGGGAGGAAGCAAGAAACCTGGGTCTTTCTGCCTCCCTGTCTGCCGTGGGCATGGCTGTGTCTCCTCCAAGGCTCCAGCTCCTGCTGGAAATGCTCAGCCTCATCCTAAGGTCCTTGTTGTCATTGTTTAGTTGCTAAGTCGTGTCTGACTCTTTGCAACTCCATGGACTGCAGCACACCAGGCTTCCCTGTCCTTCACTGTCTCCTGGAGTTTGCTCAAATTCATGCACATTGAATCAGTGATGCCATCCAATCATCTTATCCTCTGTCGCCCCCCTTCTCCTCCTGCCCTCAGTCTTTTTCAACATCAAGGTCTTTTCCAATGAGTTGACTTCTCATCAGGTGGCCAAACTATTGGAGCTTCAGCATCAGTCCTTCCAAATAAATATTCAGGGTTGATTTCCTTTAGGATTGACAGATTTGATCTCCTTGCAGTCCATGGGACTCTCAAGAGTCCTCTCCAACACCACAATTGGAAAGCGTCAATTCTTGGATGCTCAGCCTTCTTTATGGTGCAACTCTCACATCCATACATGCCCTTAAACTGCGGTAATTCTACCCCTCCTGTGTCCCCCTGGCCTAGGGGAATCTCTTCTTGTCATCCTCTAACTCTTCTAGTCACCCTGTGGAAGCAGCCCCCTATGATGGGTCCTGTGTATCTAGACCTCAACCCCGTTGCCCACACTCTCTCTCTGTGAGAGACCGCTGCTCCGGCACCTCATGTGGGTTCCCCAGTCTCTCACCAGGAGCCTCTGGGCCCTTTCACATGCTGTTCCCTCTGCCTAGGACAGTCTTCCTGAAGCTCTTTGCCGCACTGGTCCACCCATCGCTCTGCTGAAGCCCACGCCACCTCCCAGTCTTGCTTCTTTTTCCCTCACAAGGCCCCATCTTCTCCTTCAAAGCCCTGGGTGCTGCCTGTGGTTACACATCATCCGATTGTTTGCTAATTGCTGGGTTTAGCCCCTGGACCACAGGCTCAGGAACTCCTAGTGAGAAGGCATGTTTGCCGTCTCACAGCTGTGGCCCTGGCCCCAGTGTCTGTTCCTGTTCCTGGGCGTAGCCATCCTCAGTCAGTAATTGCTGAGTGAATGAATGAATCCAGGAAAGGGTCAGTGTAGAGTAGGATTTGCAGGTGGACACAGGGGCCAGGCCAGATCACCAAAGGCTTCAAGTGTTAGACTACACTAGGAAGGTGAGTGGGACCCGAGGAAAATCTTTCCACCTCCCCTTTTTCTCATCAGATGCCTGACTTGGCTGATGTCCCCAAGCTCACAGAAGAGCACAGTAAATGGGTTTCCCAATTCTTAAAACTCTCCAGCCACCCTGACCCTTTCCAGGCACATACTGAGTGTGCGAGGCCTGAGAGGAAGGCATGGGGGACTGCGTCAGGCAGCATGGGTCACCCAGAGCCCTGATCAGTCTCTTCTCTGCTTAGAGCGGCCCCTCAGGCCATGTTGCTCTGCTAGCTTGTCCCCTTTCTTACCCTGAGAGCCCCAGGGAGGGGTGATGTCAACACAGCCCAAGGCAACCCACAGGGTCTGATCACTGGGTCAGTCTCAGGGAAAAGAGACGTTGAGACCTGAAAAGAGACATGGCATGATCCCCTTCAAACCCTGGGAGTGATCCAGCCCCTGGCCCCTCCTGAGGAGAGCTGGGTGGCTTCCCTAACTGTGTGAGCACTGTACTTGGAGTTACTCAACCCAGGGATTCTTAGCCCCTCGGGGCCTCAGACCTCATAGTGTCTCTTCCTTCATGAAATGGGGGCATGCTAGGTGAACTGGGACACTGCCAGGGCTGTGAGGGAAAAGAAAAGAGGTTGCAGAGAGGACACGGTATAGAGCCCAGCCTGGGAAATCCCATGGCCTCCCTGTGCTTCGGTTTTCTCTTTTGTTAAAAGAGGCCATCTGATTACGCTAAGTGAAATAAGCTAGACCCCAAAGCATAAATATTATCTAATTCCACTTATATGAAGTATCTCAAATAGGTGAATTCATACAGAAATAAAGTAGATGGTGGTTACCAGGGTCTGAGGGAGAGAAGGAGAATGGGGTGGTTTGTCTAATGGGTAGAATTTCTGTTTGGAAAGTGAGAACGTTCTGAGGATGGATGCTGGTGATGGCTGTGTAGCATTGTGAATGTGCTTAGTACCACAGAACTGTACACTTTAACAAGGTGAAGATGGTAAGTTTTATGTTACTTCTATCACATTTTTTAAAAAATGCAAAACAAAGTGATCAGCCCCTATCCCACAGGGCTGGCTGGTCTCTGCTGGGAAAGGGCATGAGATCTGAGTTCTGAGGGGCTGTGTTGAGCCCAGGGCAGTGGAAGGACCTCTCCTCTGCCTTCCTCCTCAGGCCTGAGGCAGGCAGGCCCTGAGCCCAGGGCAAGTGGAGAGCAGGAACCCGGGACCCAAGGATGAGCCAGGGAGATCCTGGGTGCTCTACCAGCCAAGTCTATCACCATGGTGTGTCCTTATTGTCTGCACCTATGTTTGCAACTCAGCAAAACTCTGTCCCTTTCCCAGGGAGGCAGGGCATGAGTCATCAGGCCCATTTTCCAGGAGAGAAGATTGAGGCCTCAACAGACTCAGAGACACCCCCACAGTCCAACAACCTGGGCTAGGGTCCATGGAACCTGCAACCTGACTCTAGAGCCCACCCAGCCTGGTACCTGGGAGCTCTTCTGAAACAGGCACTGCCTGGTATATATCCTGCCCAGACCAGGCCCTCCTCCCCTCTCTAAGTGCCCACCTTAGTCAGCGAATACCTCCAGAGTCTCCTCTCCTTCCCTTCCATTGCAGCCCACCCTGGGGATATCCTCACTGTGTAGAAACAGGCAAAGGAGGCTCTGACAAAAGCCAAATAGCCCAGTGAGAAACTGCTATTAACCTCCTGGGAGGCTCCAGGGGAGAAACAGCAGGAGTAGGGCACTTGTCCAGCCTCCCCCGCTATGGTGGAGAGACAGAGAGAGGCGGGTGTCAGTGTCAGGTGGCGGGTAGGCGGCGAGGCGCTTGGAGTCCGGTGAATTCTACCAGAGATCTCATCACCGTCTGGCGGCTACTCTAGAGCAAGCACCTGCTGAATGCTCTGGGGCTTCTGGGCTTCAGGGATATTAACCCCATTGTACAGATGAGAAAGGTGAGGCCCAGGCAAGGCCATGGACAGATGGGCCTGGTTCCACAAAGGTCATACAGCTGAAAAATGCCTGAGCTTGGGCTGGGGCTGGGAAAAGCACATCCCTCTGAAGCTGAAATCTGAGAGAGACAAGGGCAGATGGATAGACAGAAGGAGGGGGGAAGAGAGGGAGGAGGGAGGGACAGAGAGAAATGGAGAGATGGGGGAAAGGTCAAGCTAGAAGTGTTCGTGAGGAGAGAAGTCCACTGTCCTCACCAGCAGCCCTGGGAGCAGCCATATAAACGGAAATTAGGTGTTGAGTGGAGGCGGAGGACTTGAGTTGGCCAAGCCTGCCTCTGAGGGCTCTAACCTGGGGGGCCCAGGAGCTGAAGGGGGCTCAGTGCCTCCCCCACCACTGCTGTCCACTTTGTAACCCGCTATCCATCCCTTGGCTGGTTACCATGGCACTCTTCCTCCCTCGCTGCTCCTCCAGGGCCCACCCATCCAGCCACAGAGCCAGGGAGCTGTCATCGAGCAGGGCAGTGCCCACCTTTCCTGCCCAGCTCAGAGTCAGGGAGAAGAAGAGTCTGAAGACATGAATCTTGGTCCCTACTCTGCTACTGTGCAGCCTCAAGCAAGTCACTTTCCCTCTCTGGGCCATGTTTCCAAGATGGTTGAACATTTCCCAGCTGGTTCTGTTTCTGGGGTTTTCATGCTAGCTGACAACATTGCCAGCTCAGAGAAAGCTCTTTGGTGCCATCAGAAGAGCAGTGATTCTGGAGTCCAGAGGAGAAGTTTCAAATCCTGCCTCTCATCCATCCCTTAAGCACCTACTATGTGCCAAGGATTGGTTCAGAAAGACTGCTGCTGCTGCTAAGTCACATCAGTCGTGTCCGACTCTGTGCGACCCCATAGATGGCAGCCCACCAGGCTCCCCCGTCCCTGGGATTCTCCAGGCAAGAACACTGGAGTGGGTTGCCATCTCCTTCTCCAATGCATGAAAGTGAAAAGTGAAAGTGAAGTCATTCAGTCATGTCCGACTCTTTCAGCCCCATGGAATTCTCCAGGTCAGAATACTGGAGTGGGTAGCCTTTCTCTTCTCCAGGGGATCTTCTCAACCCAGGAATCGAACCAGGGTCCCCTGCATTGCAGGCAGATTCTTTACCAATTGAACTATCAGGGAAGCAATTCTGAACCTTGGTTTCCTCATCTATAAAATAGACCAGTGATGGAGAGCTCCTCCTGCAGAACAAGAAAGAGACACAAGTGAGATCATTTATGGGAATTGCCCCTAGACAGACCACTGCTGTGATCCTCTTCCTGCTTGGGCTCTATTTCCCCCAGACCTCCACTCAGAGTCAGGCTGGGTCACTTACCACTTGTGTCACCCTTTGGGGATCCCCGAGATAATCCAGTCTGATATGCGTTGAGTGGATGCCTGCCCCCAACCTCCCTCTCCCTGATCTACTTGCTCCATGAACTCCCCAACCCCCACCCCATCCCCAGAAGATTTGGACTTGGGTCCTCCGAAGCCTTCCCAGGAAGATCCCAAATCTGAAAGGGGGCAGAGCAGTCAGACGAAATACAGCTTTCTTCACAGCTGTTTCTTTCCCCTGCTCCAAAACCTTCTGTGGCCCCTCATTGGCCTCCAAATGAGCTTTTCTTCTCTGGGTTTGCAGGCCCTTCAGAACAGGAGCACACCTCCTTTCTGTCTTGATCTCCCACCATCACTTCCCTGGTTCTACCCTCCCTTCCAGCCAGACCGGCCTCCCTGCTCCCCACCCTCAGAGCATACCCACCATATCTCTCTGGTTTATTTCGGCCATTCTGGCTGGAAGGGACCAGCCAGTGCAAAGGCTTCCAGTGACGATGAGACCTGCGCTCAGCACACTGTTCACTGTGGACAGCCCCCTACTCCTCCATCCCACAGTTGCCCCTGATATTTTTCCACCCTGCTCCTCTGAAAATCCATTGACATTTCTCTGGGGGCCTGGGAGCCTCTGGGCTTCACTGTTGATTTTTCACAGATGATTACTGGCGGCAGAACTTGTCACCTGCACAATGAAAGGAAAATGAACCTTTCATTCATGAGGTTCTGAACCTCATCAGAGCCAGCCTTGGGCCTCTGCAGGGGCTTAAAAAGCTGGAGTGAGGGGTCGTGGGTGGGGTGTGGGGGAGGGGAAGGAAAGTGAAGGGAGCCCCATCCTGGTCCATTTTAAGTCCCTCCTCGTTGGAGCAAGGGGAAACTGAGAAGTAGAAAGCTTGAGAGAATTGCCCAAGGTCCCACAGCAGCTAAGGGACAGTCTTGGGTAGGGAGCTTAGCTGTGCCCACTCAGCACCCCATTAATGCTGGCAAGATGGGTCTCTTGGGTTCATGTCACAAAAGCTGAAAGAACTATGGCAGATGGTCTGGTCCAAGGCCTCCTCCATTTCACAGATGTGGAAATTGAGTCCCACTGAGGGGCAGGGACATGCCAAGGGCACACAGTGAGGACCTGGCAGGTTGAGACTAGAACTAAGGGCTCCTGCCTTCGGCCAGCCTCCTTCCTACATCCAGGAATCCCCAGTGGAGAGGCCCTGGTGTCCCCAACCCAAAGGTCTGGACCACACATACCCACCCCCTCCCTTCACTCTTCCTTCTCCCGTGAAACCCTGGGCTCTGTGATCCCAGCTCCGACCAGAGGGTTGCCAGACCAACCATCTTCTCCAAGCCTCAGGTCCCCCAGGGAAACTGGGCGCCACACCAGCCCATTTCTTGGCCTGCGGTGTGGGCCTGGCACAGAGAGGTGCCCGCCTCCTCCCCCCAGGCCGCCCACAGTCTGAGAATCCTGTCTGTCTCTCTCTCAGCCCCCGCGGCTCACTGTGTGTGCTTCCTGCCTCCTCCACCTCCACCTTGGCGGGCTTCCCTCCTGGCTGCTCACCCGCCTTGCCCCCTCCTAGTGCTCCCGCCGCTCAGCGCTGTGAAGATGATCAAAACCCCAGCTGCCAGGCAGGGAGGGCAGGAGTGGCGGAGAGCAGCCTGGTTGGCACTTAGGATCTTGGCTCAGAAATTTCCGTGGTCCCCACCCACTCAGCCTCCCATCTCCAGCTCGAGTCCAAATTTCTTCTGCTCTCACCATCCCCCTTCCAAGTCTCCAGACCCCTCCAGGCACCCGACTGTCAGTTCCCAGTCTCCTCCAGCCAGCCCCTAGCCCCTTCCCAAACTCCAAGACCCCTCCAGCTCTGCAGCCCCCCACCCTTTCTAGATCCCCATCCTCAGACCCTTCCAGCCCCTCAGCTCTCTCAAGACCTTTCCAGATGTCCCTGACCCTCTGCCCCCTAGCCATCCCATTCTCCTCTAGTCCCCCCACCTCAGGCCTCTGATCCCTGGGCTCCCCCAAACAGAGGGATGGGCAGAGCAGTGGGGAGGGGTCTAAAGAGTGCAGAGGCTGAGCACTGGTCCCCCACCTATCTGGTAAGCCAACAGAACCTGGACTCTGAGAGCCACACTGGGCTCCTACACTGAAGTGATAGCAGCCACCCCCCACTGCCCAGCCCTCAGGGACTGACCTCAGTGATCTTGGCCTGAAGAGGCTTGAAGCAGGATTTAGGTTCCCACCAGAGACTGAAGTTAGGCCACAACACTGAGAGTACTCAATCCTAGCCACTAGGCCTTGGCCTGTCAGCTGTGTAGAAATGAATTTTCACATGGAGATGGAAAGTCATGAAGCAAGTAAAGGGTTTATTAGAAGGAGAAAGGGCACACGTGCATGGACACCTGCGTGGGCTCAGAAAGAGAGTCCTGCACCCTCATGGTGGTCTGAATCACCTACATGGGGCATTTCTTGTTTCCTTTGGCCAGTCATCTTGCTTGGCCTGGCTCTGAGTCTGTATCGGTACATTTCAGGGTCCTCCCGTGGGTGCGTGGACATCTCTTAGCCAGGATGGATTCTAGTGAAGAGGCTTTTGGGTAGGTTGGTGTCACTTGCTATGAGGTGACACCCCCTTCCTTTTGACCTCCAAGGAGCCTTTCTGCACATGTGTAGTTGGAAAGGTCTCCTTGAGGAAAATGTGGTCTTTCATGTCTTATCAGGGAAAGGTTCAGCTTCTCATCCCTCCTGCTATTTTGGAGAATCTGTCCACAGGGGACGAATTCTGCACAATCTGGGGTCTATCAATCTCCTGCCTCAGGCCCACCACCCTCTCCAAACTCTGAGTGACAGACACCATCCTGCCCTGGGCCCCCTGAACTGTGTCCACCACCTACCTCCACCACCACCAGCAGTGCACACACACACACACGCACACACACACCGGGGAGCTCTAAACCCACCACAGAAGCCCCTGGCACACCCCATTCTCAGGGGCCAGGCAGACAGAGCACTGGGAGAGACATGGCCTGGTCACACACTAGAAAATTCTGCCTCAGAGCCCACCTCTGTGGCTACCTAACAGGCTGCCTTCATCTCCTGGTCCTCCCCGCTCTGCCTCTACTGGTGAGAAGGGAGGGGATAATGTGACAGTGGCCCTGGCCATATTGCCACCTGGCTCCTTTCCTGAAGATTCCCATGCACCCAGCCTCTAGGGGAAGCCCAAACTCCTTAGCATGGCCTTCACAGGTCCTCACGCACAGGTCTCTTTCTCCTGTCCCTGCCCACACTGGTCCCCTCGACCAGTGGGAACCCTGCCCTCCCTACCCTGCCACTCAGCACAGGAGCGGGCAGTGAGGGGCAAACCTGTGTACAGTGCCCAGCTTAGCCACTTCTTAGCTATGCCTTAACTTCTCTGGGCCTCAGTTTCCTCATCTGTAAAGTGGGCAGTCATGGTACCCACCTCATCAGGTTACTGGGCATCTAGCACCGAGTAAGTGTTCGATCAGCAAGCCGTCATCACCACTCTGCCCCCACCTCCGTGTGCCCTCCCAGGTTTCCCTTCTCTGCCCACTGAGTACCACTCTCCCATCAGGACCTGGCCCAGGTGCATCTCCCCAGCGCTCTGGGCCTCCCTCCACCTCAGCACGCCCCCCTCCACCATCATTCACAGGGGTCCAGTGGGCCTGTTCCCTGCCTGTGCCCCCTCCAGACCATGAGCCTCTTCGTAGTCATCCCCACTTTTCCCACCCTCTTCACTTGACACTGTGAAGTTTCCTCTGCCAGGAACACCCTCTCTGCTCTTCCCTCCCCAACATCCTTATAAGCCACCTCCCCCAGGACGCCCTTCCCATGCTCTCCATGGTGCCCCTGGGTGGCGTACAGGCTTTAGACCTGGTATGATCTGGGTTCTCTCCATCTATGAGACCTCAGGCAAGTTGCTCTGCCTCTGGGAGTCTGAGTTCCTTGTGTGTAAAATAGATGCCTGAATGCCAACGGCACACAGTAGGTACTCAGGAAACCCTGAGGCACACACCTGTCCCCCATGAGGGGTCATCCCTGGACTCTTCTGTGACTGCCCATGGTATGAGGCCCCCCCACGCCTTCGACCCCCATACTGATCCTAGGTGGAGTGCTAAGCACTTCTCACCTGTTCTCACCCAAATCCTCTCCACTACCCTCTCACAAAACTCCACAAGCCACAGTTTCTTTGTCATTAAAACAGAATGATAATATGGACCAGAATTTATATGAGGGTGAAATGAAAACATGGCTACCACCGTTATTTCTGGGTTTGTTGTTGAAACCCATTTCCACCCCCAGAAGACCTCAGACCTGAGCATGACGTGGACCCTTCCAACCAGGCCGCTTGCAAAGGCTTGGAACAGAGGAGCTGGAGGAGCTGAGGTTGTCCCGGCTGAGGCTGGGGAGGAACAAACAACCCAGCCAAGGGTCCAGAGTGTCCTGGGGCCTTTGTGTCTTGGAGAGCCACAGCCAAGTCCAGCGACCGCCTTTCATGGGGGACGGGTGTGTGCCTCAGGGTTTGCTGAGTACCTACTGTGTGCCGTTGGCATTCAGGCATCCATTTTACACACAAGAAACTCAGACTCCCAGAGGCAGAGCAACTTGCCTGAGGTCTCACAGTCAGGGAGATAACCCAGATAACCTGGGGCCAAAGCCCCTCACCGCCCCCTGCCTGTGGAGGCCCTGGCAACGGCTCAGATCCCACGCTGTAGCCTCCCCACCTTCCTCCTCTATTTCTCTTTGGAATCGCTTCTCCAAAAGTTCATTTTGAGACAAATCGATTTCCAAGCTGCTTGAAGATGCAATTGGGTTTTTCATTTTGAAGAAATGATGGTTAAGGAGAAGTTCGGACCCTTAATCACCGTGGAAGGCCATGGAAATAAAGAATTCCCCTCTCTTGGCCAGAGACAGCGGGGCCTGTGTGCCCAGTTCCCTGAGACAGCAGAAAAAAAGTGTGCATGGGAGGGCACGGGTACTGGACACGCACATGTGCACATCAGCACACATACAAACCACACACAGTCACACACGCAACACACAAACATACATGCATGTGCACACATACGTGCAATCCACACTCAGTGAACTGCCTGCACCCACCCCTCAGGGACCCCCAGCCACCTCCCTGCAAACCCTTCAGCAGGGCAGGGAGGGGCCGTGGTTGGACCACCTCCATCCCGCAGCACTTCAGAGCATCCTGCTCTGGGACCAACCTCACTGTTGTTATTTCTGGGATGGACTGGCTTCCTTACCTCTTCCAGAGGTCCATTCCAGATCTGAAGCTGCAGGTATGCAAAATCGGACATCACCACCTCATTCATTAACATTCATGGGCTCCCTATTACCTGACTGGACAAAGATCACAACCGTATCCATGGGCATAAAAACCCTCCCCTCCTGGCACTGAAGCACACATCCTCTCGATATCATGCCTCCCCCAGCAGTGCCTGACCGACCAGGCAGTTTCTGTGTCTAGGACTGTGGCCTCCATGTTGTGGATGAACACAGAACTCAGAGAGGCTGAGAGGTTCACCCAAGATTGCACAGCTGGTAGATGGCCATACACACACACAACACACACACAAACACACACACGTCACTGGGCCTCCAAACTACATTATCATCCCATTCTTTTGCATCTGGAAGATTTCAAAGGTTTCTCTCTGAAGATGCATTGTGCCTGGAAAGGTGTAATATCTGATACTCTAAGGGCAGGGACCCCCAAATTCCTTAAACCTGGGACCAGGAGAAACCCTAAATTTCATCTAGTCCAACTCCTCTGATATTCAAACTCCCTTTACAATATCCTTGCCTAGGGCCACTGGGCCTGTACTAGCACCCCTCCAGGCCTGGGGAGCTCACTCCTACCGGCTCCCTTCCAGCTCCTACTAAGGTTGAGAACCCTCTCTTATGCTGAGCTGAATGCTGGCTGTCAGGCCCTCTCCCACCTTGCATCCTGGGTCTCTTCCCTGGGACTCCAAACTCTCTCCTTTTCTGGCTGCTGCCAGGCTCAGAGGACCTATAGAGGTTTCCCAGATTACCCCCCCCCCACACACACACATACATGCACACACTCACACGTGTGAAGCAGGGGCTATCCCTTGAGGTGTATAGCCCCTGGGGGCACTGTGCAGAGAGAGGGGGTGTCCTGGGGGTGATAGACATAGGGCCCTGTCTTGAGGGTGGAAGGGATGAAGGGCTTCAGGAAACAAGAGGGGGGCACAGATGAGCACAAGGGCCCTGACTGAAGAGGCAGGAGCCTCCTGGAGAGCCCCAGCCCATGGTCTGTGTCTCTCTCATTAAGGACAGGTTGCCCCAGGGAGCGACACTCAGGGACCTTCCCTAGGCCCTCCCTCTGCTGCAGCTCCCAGGTTCACCCATCAGCCAAGGGCGCCTGGGGCGGGGACAGAGAGGGGATGCAAAGTCAGACCCTTCCGGGAGGCGAGGCCACGCTGGGGATGGGGAGGATCCTGGCCGCTTGGTGGGATATGAATTGATCGGGGGTGATCCGCCTTGTTCCTGGGACTCATGTTGTCCACACCTCTTAAATACTTACCCACTGGCTTACTTCCCTTTTATCGTGCATTTCCTACATGCTGAGGGCTTTACACCGTCAGTCAGTCCCTAAGTATCCATTTTTTTTCTTATTTTTATTTGCACCGGGTCTGTGTTGCGCTAGGCTTTCTCTAGTTGCAGCAAGCAGGGACCACTCTAGGTTGAGGTGCACAGGCTTCTTGTTGCAGTGGCTTCTCTTGTTGCAGAGCACGGGGCTCTAGGTGCACAGGCTTCATTAGTTGCAGATGCTGGGCTCTAGTGCGCAGACTCAGTAGTTGCGATGCATGGGCTTAGTTGCTCCACAGCATGTGGAATCTTGCTGGACCAGGGATCCAACCTGTGTCCCCTGAATTGGCAGGCGGATTCTTATCCACTTCGCTGCCAGAGAAGTCGCCCAGACATCTGTTGAGCTCCTACTGTATGCCTGTGTGCCAGGCATTGTCTCTGACTCCCCCACAGCAGTGTGATGGCCTCGAAAAAGCCAAGTCCTGACCCTTAAGGAGGTCTGGGTACAGGCCCCCAGCCCCGCCAGCCACTCCTAGCTTGTGGGACTGGAGATGAGTTACTTGGTCTCTTTGGACCTCGTAGTGGGTGGAGCCAGGAGCTGTGGTTTGTGAGGGGCAGGCCCTGACCAGTGGATGGACAGGGAGCCCTTCCCTGGACTCCCCCAGCGGAGCGGGCAGTAGAGAGGCGCCAGCGCACAAGGCGTGGCCCTAGGGACCAGCCAGGCCGCTGGCCCAGATTCCCTGCACCTGCCCCAGTTTGACGGACTGCTCTATTTCTGCTCAAGGATGTTTGGAGGTTCCTGAGAAGCATGCGGGGTTGGGGGGGTGGCGTGGAGGGCTTCCCCCCTCCCCTCAGCTCCAGCCTCAGTTCCATCTTAGACCCACACCCTGACTCCCCTGGCACCCACTCCTCCCTCTGTAGGAAGAAGCCCCTGTGGGTCCTGATATTGAAGGGGCTGAAAGAGAGCCCCCAGCTCTGCCCACACTGAGGAGCCTTTGGAAGCAGACCCAGGTCCCCTGCTGTGCTGCTCCTCCCCCTCCCCACCTCAGGCCTCTCTCTGCGCCCATCTGCCTTCCTTCCCTCGGATGGCACCCCAGCAGGGCTGAGCATGTGTGGTAACAGAGCCAGCAGTCCTGTCATTAGCTCTAATTACTCCAATCAGCATTGTGGGGGACAGAGGGCACAGCTCTGGCGCCCACCCCAGTCATCAGCCCACAGAGGCAGAAATGCCAATCAGCCTGCTCCATGCAGGGTGCAGGCACCAGTGCCCAGCAATTTCCCATGAGCCAGGGGCCACTCGACCCCAAGACAGTCCCCTCTCACCTCCAATGGCCCCGGAAGCCCCCTTCCCTCCCCTCAGGATTCTCTCTCCCTCCTGAAGCCTGAGAGGCAGGAAACCAAGAAACCGGGACTCTTCTCATCCTGCCTTCTGCACTCCCGCTCCAGTGGCTGTGTGACCCCAGGTAAGTCACTTCTCCTCTCTGGGCCTGTTTCCTCCTCCCTTAAACCAGGAGGTGGCGTTTCTTGCCTCCCTTCCAGCTGCATCATCCTGCCAAACTCTCCTCCCCAACAGCCACTGGTGTCAAAGTCCACCTGCCTGTCCCAAGGGGTCGGCTGCTTCCTCTGCCCCCTCCTTCCTACACGTCTCCCCCGTGTCCCACTCACCTCCACACCCCCTTCTTTTCTTTCCCACCTCCCTTCTCTCTCCACCCCGACTCTGTTCCTCTCCTCCCCACCCGCCCCCACACACCATCCTCTCCCACCCCCGCCCCCAGCAGCCTCTTCTCTCCCTGTCAATTAGACTGGCTTTGGCAGGATGCTCCGAGAGCAGACCAGGGCACCCAGCTGGAAAATTGGGTGTCGGGAGCTGTCTGGAATCGCAATGCCCCCAGCCCTGCCCTCCCTGAACCCTCGCCTCTCCCCCTCTGCTGCTCCCCCTCCTCCCAGACCACTGGCTCCTCTCACTTCCCCAAATGGGAGCAAACCACCCCACCCCCCCTTGCTCAGCCGTCCCCTCCCCTAGCTCTGGTTGCCAGTGGAATTCACAGCTTGGAGGAAAGAGTGCTGGGCTGACAGTCCAGAGACCCTATCCTGGCCAGTCCCCCTCTCTGGGCCTCAGTTTGCCCATCTGTAAAATGAGGTTCCACCTTAGAGCCCTTCCAGCTCAAGCTATGTGGCTTCCAGGTCTTTCAGTTTTTCCTACGAAGCAACAGGCTCCATACTGGCTCTCATGGCTGGCCTCATTTTGTGCTTTTGTTTTTATTATGAATGGTTTGGGCTTCCCTGGTGGTTCAGATGGTAAAAAATCCGCCTGCTATGCAGGAGACCTGGGTTCGATTCCTGGGTTGGGAAGATCCCCTGGAAAACAGCACAGCAACTCACTCCAATATTCTTGCCTGGACAATCTCCATGGACAGAGGAGCCTGGCAAGATACAGTCCATGGGGTTGCAAAGAGTCGTTCCAGTTCCTCAGACCTTGTAGGTGTCAGAAGTTGGCCAGGGCTGAGGACACTGATGGTTCACCCAAATCAATAGTTTTCTTTTATAACTGGTATTACTTTTTAAATTATTTTTTAATTACCAGGTAACAAGAATCCCCAACAAGAAGACTCTTCTCCACACAATGCCATTCTGTAAGCTGGCAGAGGACACACAGGATCCCACAGGCTCTCCCATCAGTCCAGACTCCAGCAATCTTTGGGGGGGAAATCAGTGTCAAGTTCCTACTATGTGCCAGGAGCATGCTGGGACTCTTGTCTCACAGTCTACAAAACGGGTAAATGCTACGGTAGATCATTTCAGAGAGACCAGCATTAGGAAAGAAAGAAAACAGAGGGACAGGATAATGCTTCGGGACAAGGCCAGATTCGAGGACTCTGGGAAGACACCTCGGGGGAAGTGACACGGTGATGGGGCTGGAATGACAAGAAGCCGGTATGACAGGGTTTGGGGCGCATCATTCTGGATGGAGGGACTGAAATTACAGACGCCCTGAGGCTGGAACGTGTGGTTGTCTGAGGACCAGCAGCCAGCATGGCTGGAGCAGAAGGGGTCAGAGACACTGTCCCCACTGGATCGCATCTTGCCTGGTAGATCCTGGAAGTTGCTGGTGATGCATTCCAAGCGCAACAAACACCCAGCAGAGCTTTTAAGCACAAGAGAAATGTGTTCTATTGTTCCTGTAAAAGATCTCCATATTCTGGTGGCTGGCACAGAATGGGTTGTCGAGGGTCGGGTGGGAAGAATAGAAGCTAGGAGGCCAGTTAAAGGGATGCTGCAGAGATGCAGGCAAGAGATGCTGGTGGCACAGGCATGGTGGCAGCAAGGAGAGAAGTGGTTCTGGAGAAAAGAGGGAGATCCACAGGGTGAGGTCCACGGAACTTGTTCCACCTCTGACAGCAGGAAGTGCTTTCCCAGGACCCTCCCCCCTTCACATTCTTTCACCTTCCACTCCATACCCATACCTCGGTTCTTTTTTATTCCCTGTCTCACCAAAATCCTGCCTCCTCTTGCCTCCAGCCTTCCACATGGGCTTTCCTGTCCTGCTCAGCTTTATCCAGTCCTGCAACTGCTCTGGTGGGGAATGGGGCGGGGGAGAAGGCGCGGGCACTGAGGTCCTCAAGGGGAGGGGAAGAGCAGAGCCCTCATGGGGTCCAGTCCAATAGTGGCACTTCTTTAAAAAGCAACCAGACCTTTTACACTGCCAAGATCAACCTCTGGCTAAGGGTGTTCTTTATGCTGTACTGTATTATATAATGCAAAGAGTGTCCGTTACCTTCTCAGCCTTGAGCCAGTTTACAGCAGTCTCCCTTCTGTGACCTGAGACTGGGTGTTGTCCAGAAAAGGATGCAGCACCGTGAAAGGAAAGACAAGACACTCCTTGGGAAAAGATACTTACCAATAAAGCTCCATTACAAATCAATGGGAGAAAAGGAGATAACCTAACAGAAAAATGGACAAATGACTTGAGTAGGCATTTCACAACAGAGGATATCCAGAAGGTCAATAAAGATACTTAAAAAGCACTCAACTTTATTTACTCAGGGAAATGCAACTTAAACTCCCAGTGATTAACAATTCGCACACCAACAGAGGGATCGAAATGAAATTGCTAGGCTGTATCAAGGGTTGGTCAGGATATGGGTGGCACAATCAGAACCTTCATGTATAGTTGGGGAATGTGTAAACTGGTGAGAGCATTTTGGCAGGTCTTTGCTCATATCTAGTAAAACTGAGCATGGGTGTGTGTGTGTGCTCAGTAATCTCAGATGCTTTTTCGACCCCATGGACTGTATAACCCACCAGGCTTCTCTGTCCTTGGAATTTCTCAGGCAAGAATATTGGAATGGGTTGCCATTTCCTCCTCCAGGGGATCTTCCTGACACAGTGATAAACCAGAGTCTCCTGCATCTCCTGCATTGCAGGAAGATTCTTTACCACTGAGCCACCAGGGAAGCCCCCAAACTGAGCATACACACACCCTGTGGTGGAATGATCCAGACTCAGGTACACACCCACCAGGAGGGAGTACAGATGCCACCAGAAGAAGGGTAAATGAATGTTCATACCAGCTTCATTCATCACAGTGCCAGACTAGAAGCCACCCAAGTGTCTGTCAACAGTGGAAGGAATAAACTGTAGCATATTTCACAGGAAGAGGAACAAACTACTATTACACTCGGTGTTAATCAGTCGTGTCTGTTTCCTAGCGACCCCATGGACTGTAGCCCACCAGGCACCTCTGTCCACGGAAACTTCCAGCCACGAATACCTGAGTAGGTTGCCATTTCCTCCTCTAGGGAATCTTCCGGACCCAGGGATCAAACCTGAGTCTCTTGCATCTCCTGCATTGATAGACGGATTCTTTATCACTAGCACCACCTGGGAAGTCCTAAATGCATATATACGTACATACATACTGCGTGATTCCATTTATACGAAGTTCAAAACAGGTTAGTATCCAGGAGAGTCATTATCCTTGTAGGGCAGTGAGAGACCAGAAGGCGACAGAAGCAGCCTCAAGGAATGCTGGTCATTTTGTCTTCGTCTGGGGTCCTTGTGTCAGGGGTGTGCTCACTTTGTGAAAAATCCATCATTTTCATCTATGTACTTTGTGGGTACATATATATATATATTAACTTTAACTTCAAATTTATTAACTTTTAAAAAATAACAAAATACTGCAGAAGAATTTAGAGTGAGGAGTATATTCACCCCCTATCCCACATGACTTTGGAGTATGAAAGAAAGTGAAAGTCGCTTAGTCATCTCCACCTCTTTGAGACCTTGTGGACTATACTACAGTCCATGGAATTCTCCAAGCCAGAATACTGGAGTGGGTAGCCTTTCCTGTCTCCAGGGGATCTCCCCAACCGAGGGATTGAAACTAGGTCTCCTGCATTGCAGGAGGATTCTTTACCAACTGAACTATCAGGGAAGCCCATGGAGTGGGACCTCCATAAATTTTTCTATGCAATCATGTAGCTTAATTCGAATTTTAACACCAATGGGATCCCAGTGTAGCTTACTGAGTTGTTTCTCATTTTATAACAGGGATCCTCATTTTAGGCACTGTTGACATTTTAGGCTGGGAGGGCCGTCCTTTGCATTGTGGGATGTCTGTGCACATCCTTGGCCTCTACTTACAAGTGCCCTCCTGTCGGTCACGATAACCAGAAATGTCTCCAGACACTGCCAAAGTCCCGAAGGCGGGGTCGCCAGACAAAATACAGGATATTCAGTTAATAATGTACTCCCTGGGGCTTGTTTTACTTAAAAAAATTATCCACTTTTTATCTGAGATATATATTCATTCTGTATTTTTATTCACTCAATCTGGCAACCTACCTGGGGAGAAACTAATGCCTGGTTGAGAACCAGAATTATTTCCTGTGGCTGGTTCCCTTTCTAGACATGAGGATCCCACTCTTCTTTACAATGGCTCTGCCATGTTCCACAATACCAACGTGGCCTGATTTGCTAAGATTTCCCTTCTGATAGGCATTTTGCTTGTCCATCGAAGGTTTCCTGCTGCAAGTAACAGAAACCCCTGCTCAGTCTTGCGTCGACCACAAGCATATCCCCATTTCTGCACAACAGGAAGCCTAGAGCAAGCTTCGGGTTCCGGGATGCAGGCTGCAACCTCTTCCCTCGTTGTGCTCACCCCCATCTCAGTGGCGTAGCCAAGCTGGATGTGTGCCTCCACAGCAGAGTCCCGGCTGCTTTCCCTGATGTTTCACTGGGTGGGGCTGGTCACATGCACACTCTTGACCTATCACTGACAGAGGATGTGTCATCCTTAGGCCAATTAAGAGCACCCGTGGTGGTGGTGGTGGTGGTGGTGGCAGGGCTTGTGTTCCCTGAAGCAGTTGCTGGAGGCGGGAGGGCCCAGGACAGGCGCTGTTATTGTTAAGAGGGGCATGGGTGCTGGTGGGCAGCAGACACCACTCTGCTGATTCTGAGTTTGCAGTGTTGCCACTAACTCCCATCTGCTCCCGAGCAACATGCAGAGGGCTCTTCCAAATCAGATCATGGTGCTCCCTGCTCGAGGCCCCTCAGTACCTCCCTCTGCTGTTGGAAGCTAGAAAGCCTTAACTAGGGCTCTTCCCCTCGCCCTGCTGGCAGGATCTTGTGCCTACCCATTTGACGTTCTTGCTCTTCTTCAAACAGGGCAAACCCCACCCTGTCTCAGGAAATTAAATCTGCTCTTCCCCTTAGCCAAATCGTGTGTCTGGGGCTCCTTCTCCTTGTCCCCTCCCTGCTCAGAAATCTTCAGAGATGGGCCTCCCCTGAGTACTCCATCACCTGTAATTACCCTGGGACCTCCTTTCCCAGTCTTACCAGAGGTCAAATTACCTTGTTTACCTACCTGTATTTGTTTATTGTCTCCTCCTGCTTAGGTGTCAGCTCCTTGAGGGCAACCCTCAATGTCCTGGTCACTATTGTGTCCTTAGGGACTTCTGGGAGCAGTCCATGGCACCAAGACGTTCCCCACTCACACTGACTTAACCAAGCCTGACAGGGTGCACCAAGCATCCTCATTGCCAAGCATGAGAGGCAAGTACAGTCCGGGCCCTTATCCGCAGCCGTAAAATTCCGGAGCTCAGAAGACCTTCTCTTTACCTAGATGGCAGCAAACCTGACCCAAATTGATGTGAGGCTATTTTGAGTCTTTGTGTATCTCACTTACTGTGAATATGTATGCAGCTTGCTGAAGAAATATTAAAAAGTGTTTCATTAAGGGATTATTCTGGGCTGGGCTCCCTAAAAGCAGAGCCAGAGACAGGACTTGGGTGTTGGTGGTTTATTTGGAAAGTGATGCCCAGAAGCAGGAACTAGGGGCGGGGGAAAGTAAGATAGGGAGAAGCCAAAACAAGGGTCATTGTCAAGGTAGCTGCAGAGGGGCAGTCAATCCTCTGGGACTTCATGAGTAGCCTGGAGGATTCGCCTGAAAGATGGAGTCTACTAGGCACTTACCCACCTGCCCCTGGGCCCTAGCCGAGGGTTGTTCCAAGGAGCTTCCACTCTCCAGAACTTCCCAGCCACACTTGAAGTGGGACCTGTACGCACGAAGCTGAAATCAGAAGTGGAACTGAAGACCCTGGCGTGGGACACCTCCAGACCCCGTGGGAGAGTGATGAAGAATGTGGTATAAGCACCAAATTACCTTCTTAAAATCTGGAACATACCTGGCCCCTAGGATTTCTACTTCCTAGAGGCAGAATTGCTCCATTAGAGCAAAGTTTTAATAGATGCAACCAAAAGCCTTCCGGAATGGCTCTCTACATTTCACACCGCCTCTGCCCCAGTCAACAGCAGATGTGATAGCTGAATAGCAATTTTAAGGGCAGGTGCATTAGTGCCTTTTCTAAGAATTTATTTCCCACAATACTCACTAATAATGTGTTTTTGGTTTTTTTTTCAACAATCATTTGTTTCAGGTAAGGAGCCTGAAAAGGGCATGGGACACAGAGATTACGTAATTCATCCAGATTTCCATAGCTGGTAAATCCAAGGCAGGAGTCCAACCCAGGCGGGACATTAACCAGAAGGCTACACTGTCTCCAATGATATAATCATCTTATAATTCTTATCAATATCATAAGTGAAAAGTGATAGTTTATTGTCATTTTATCAGTTAGGATTAGGCATGGGTACAAGTAACAGAGACCTAAGCCAGAAATGTGTTGCTCAAGCAAACTCTTGAGGCTGATAGTTGAGAACTGGCATGGTGGCTCTACTCCACAGTGTCAATCACTCAGGCTCCTTCTCTTATTACTTCCCTGTGTATGATCTCTGTTCCCAAGATCTCTTCTTAGTCCAGTATAGCTGCTGGTGCTCCAACCATCAAGCCCTGTCTTCCAGTCACAGGAAGAAGGGATAAAGACAAAATGCACCTGCCAGTTGTCTTTTCAGAAGGTTCCCAGAATCTGCTACTTCTCATTGGCCGGAACTTGGGTACATGGCCTCACCTAGATGGGAGACTACGGAATGTCTTTATTTTAGATGACCACGTGCCTAGCCAAAAATCAAGGGCTCTGCTCCTATGGAAGAAGGGAAGGTAAATTGGAGAATAGCCTGTGATCTCTGCCACACTGGAGGAGTACCTTTGCATAGAATTTTCTTGCAAAGAAACCTTTGTGTATCTCACTGTCTTTGTGTATCTCATTGTGGATGTGTAAGAGCTCTTCCCCTTTTCACTTCTTCACCTCAGAATTATCTTTTCATAGTCTCCATTTCCATTGCATTAGTTTTTCTCATTTTTAGTGATGCTTCCTGTGGGGAACTCATGACTGTAACAACAATGCTTGACTCGTCCCGATCAAATGGAAGACACAGTGGTGGACCCAGCTCAGCACCTGACTCCTCTTAGGTGCCCTGCAAATGTTGACTTCCTTCCCCTAAGTCAGGGGTCGTCCAGTGCTGGCGTGTATCACAAGTCGCTGGAGTGCTAAGAACTCAGAGCCTGGGACTCACTGAAAAGACAGGGACTAAGTTCCTGAGGTGAGAACAATGCCCAGCAAGCTTGAGCTTGCACTAAATTGTCAGCAATCTTCTTTATGCTGTCATTCTCTTCCTCTTGGGGGTCTGTGGTAGTACAAACGTGGCTGGTCTCTCCTGCATTCAGCCGCCCCCCACACACTTCTTGAAGAGATTAATGAGGCCACCCACAGAGCCTTCCCTTTGCCAGGCTAAAACCCCCATTTTCTTACGTGTCCATTGTCTGACAGGATTTCCAAACCTTCCAAGTGGTATTGTTCTCAGTAGAGGGGCCCCATTGGGTCAACCTCCCTCCTGGAATTGACCACAGCTTCTCCAGGCGGGGTCTGGGCAATACAGAAGAGTAGGGAACCCTCACCTACCTCGGCCTGGACCCTATGCTTCTATTAATGTGGCCCACAGCTGCAGCAACCCTAGAAGCAGCTGTCACTCTGTGAATTGACTCGGAGCCCTAATCTACCATAGCCTCCAGGAGTAGGAGTGACATGTTGAGGGTGTGTATCTGCATATGGCTACAAATGACACAAAATCCCTATTCAAGTCAAGTTCCAGCTAAAGAGACATCATCTCGTATGAGAAGGCAGAGGCAAACAGGTCCAGACCCAGTGCAGTCCTCAGGTCCATTTACTCAAGTAAGGGTCCTCAGCTCCATTTCTTCAAATATTCTCTTTTCATTTGGCCTTCCTGGTGTGTCAGCTGTGCTCACAGAGAAGGGCCTCGAGGCCACAAGGCTGAAGTGGTTCCAGTATCCCAATTACATACAACAAGGGCAACCAGGAGAACATAGAAGATCCTTCCCCTCTCAAAGCCCACCAGTAGGTTTCTTTCCCTTGGTAGGAAATGGGTCACGTGGCCATTCCTAAACCAATCACTGGCAAGGGGGGCGGCTCAGTAAAGAGGACCCACGGTGCTGGCTTGAGCAGCTGAGTGGTGCCATTTACATAGAAAGCAGGTTGCTTTGGGGGGCTGTTGGGGGTGTCTGGGTCAGATATGTAGCTGAGAGTCATCAACATATGGATGGTATTTGAAGCCCTGGGACTTCAGAAAGTGTATTCAGGAGTGAGTCAAAAGTGGATGTTTTTGTGAACCCACACTTTTCTCTAACCGTTGTAGGAATCCAAGAGACAGACAGACAGGCCAAGATTAAGGTGTGCTAGAGAGGATGGACTTCAGACGCCTTGAAGATACCATCTGTAGGACCGCTGGACCTAAGCAAATGCAAGTAGGGAAGAGAGGGAGAAATCAAGGTAATTTGCAGGCTTGGTGCTAGTGGAGGTGATGGAATTCCAGTTGAGCTATTTCAAATCTTGAAAGATGATGCTGTGAAAGTGCTGCACTCAATCTGCCAGCAAATTTGGAGAACTCAGCAGTGGCCACAGGACTGGAAAAGGTCAGTCTTCATTCCAATCCCAAAGAAAGGCAATGCCAAAGAATGCTCAAACTATGCACAATTGCACTCATCTCACATGCTAGTAAAGTCATGCTCAAAATTCTCCAAGCCAGGCTTCAGCAATATGTGAACCGTGAACTCCCAGATGTTCAAGCAGGTTTTAGAAAAGGCAGAGGCACCAGAGATCAAATTGCCAACATCCGCTGGATCATGGAGAAAGCAAGAGAGTTCCAGAAAAACATCTATTTCTGCTTCATTGACTATGCCAAAGCCTTTGACTGTGTGGATCACAATAAACTGTGGAAAATTCTGAAAGAGATGGGAATACCAGACCACCTGACCTGCCTCTTGAGAAACCTGTATGCAGGTCAGGAAGCAACAGTCAGAACTGGACATGGAACAACAGACTGGTTCCAAATAGGAAAAGGAGTACGTCAAGGCTGCATATTGTCACCTTGCTTATTTAACTTATATGCAGAGTACATCATGAGGAACGCTGGGCTGGAAGAAGCACAAGTCAGAATCAAGATTGCTGGGAGAAATATCAATAACCTCAGATATGCAGATGACACTACCCTTATGGCAGAAAGTGAAGAGGAACTCAAAAGCCTCTTGATGAAAGTGAAAGAGGAGAGTGAAAAGGTTGGCTTGAAGCTCAACATTCAGAAAACAAAGATCATGGCATCTGGTCCCATCACTTCATGGGAAATAGATGGAAAAACAGTGGAAACAGTGTCAGACTTTATTTTTTTGGGCTCCAAAATCACTGCAGATGCTGATTGCAGCCATGAAATTAAAAGACGCTTGCTCCTTGGAAGGAAAGTTATGACCAACCTTGATAGTATATTGAAAAGCAGAGACATTACTTTGCCAACCAAGGTCCATCTAGTCAAGGCTATGGTTTTTCCCGTGGTCATGTATGGATGTGAGAGTTGGACTGTGAAGAAAGCTGATCGCTGAAGAATTGATGCTTTTGAACTGTGGTGCTGTAGAAGACTCTTGAGAGTCCCTTGGACTGCAAGGAGATCCAACCAGTCCATTCTAAAGGAGATCAATGGTGGGAGTTCATTGGAAGGACTGATGCTAAAGCTGAAACTGCAATACTTTGGCCACCTCATGCGACGAGTTCTCACTGGAACAGACTCTGATGCTAGTAAAGGTAAGGGCCGGGAGGAGAAGGGGACGACAGAGAATGAGATGGCTGGATGGCATCACCGACTCTGTGGACATGAGTTTGAGTGAACTCCGGGAGTTGGTGATGGACAGGGAGGCCTGGCGTGCTGTGATTCATGGAGTCGCAAAGAGTCGGACACGTCTGAGCGACTGAACTAAACTGCAGATTTGGGCTTCAGAGAGGACTGGGTGGTACAAGGTTCAACATTAACCATGAACCCTGTAGGCTCTGCCCTGCCCAGGGCCCGGGCCTTCCCCAGAGCCCACACTGAGGCCTCCCCACACCCTGCTCATTCCCCTTTTCTTTCACCTCACTCTGAGATTCTCTTCGTTTCCCTCTTCTGGTTTAGAGCTGCCCCCACATGCCTCCCGCCCTGGGGTCTGTTTCTTTTGGACAAAAGCATGTGCTTCCGCTGCTGTGTTGGCCACTCTGTCACACCGTCTTCCATTCAGCTAACATTCTGGGCAGACTCCCTGGGCCAGGCCATGGTAGGAGTGCTCCTCGGCTCTTAGGTCTTCAACACCTCCCTACAGCTTGGGAGGTGGACGCAGCTACAGCTTTATTTCACAGAGGTGGAAACTGAGGTTCTGCAGTTGGGGAAGCACTCTGTGGTTCACCATCCAACCACCATACTCTTTCCCTTATCAGAGTCACCCCTGGCAGTCAGTCTAGCGATTGGCTCTAGACTGGCCTGGGACATATCATCTATTGATGGTTATTGAGAGGTAGCCAGGTCTGGGGCAGGGGCATGATCTGGGGGAATCTGGCCTTGCCTGTGTTAATCAACATCTGTTGAGCCTCACTCCCCTGGGTCTGTACACTGGGGATAAGAAACATGTTTAATCTCATGGACATACTGCAAAGATTTAACGACCTAATCCCTACCTCATGGTGCTATTGTGAGGTTTAAACAGCTGAGCACAATGCAGATACACAGTGAGGTCCTCCAGGGCAGGAGCCATGGACCACTCTCCTTCCCACTCCCCAAAGCAGCCCATGGCAGGCCAGGCCCAGTGACTGACTATCAGGAATGGATTGCATTGGTAGCAAGGCTTCTACCCTCAGGTCCTAAAGCCAGAACAGTCCTTAGGCTAGAAGCGGCTGGGCAAGGGGGACCCATGGCCCAAACCTGGGGTTGCTAGGATCAGAGTTGACAGCAGCAACACCAGAAAAGTGGAAAAATGGGGGGCTGGAATAAGTTTCTGGGCAGGAGACAAATGAGCAGAATGAAGAAGGAGCTTCTGAGAAGAATTGCCATGAATCCTAAATGCAATCTAGATGTACTTCAAGAGAGCAAAGACTAGCGTTCCTCTTTTATTGTTGTTTGTTGGGGAGGCTAGGCTGTTTGGAATAGTGTTCACTTCAGAGACTGAGCCACACAAGGCCCCCTTGTCTACTAGGGTTACAGCCCAGCATTCATGCCTCACCTGAAGAACTTTACAAGTAGTTAAGGAATGGGAACATCCGGTAGCTCCCATGCCTGGCCCTTGCCCCCACTCTCACCCCCACGCCCCCACCCCCCACCCCCGGAGGCTCCTGTTCTGCCTCTGCATCTCTCGACTCCCAAGAGCCAGAGGCAGTGTCTCCTTGAGCTTTCTCCACTGCATACGCCAGCCAGGGCCAGGGCTCCACCTGGCACATAGGCTCGTGGGTTGACCCTCAGAGTAAGAAACTAGGAAAACCATCTGGGCTGGGTATTCCGCTGAGCAGCAGAAGAGGGAAGAAAAAATTGGTAATTTACTCAGCAAGGCAAAGGAAGGACACACCCCAATGCAAATAGCCTTTCTGACTTCATCTGATCCCTGCCACCTCTCTTCCCTCAGAAACCAATTCCTTCATCCCCTCACTCCTCCAGGAGACAAGAGTCCAGCCTCCCAACCCCTGTGCCCAAGCCAAGCCATCTCCACTCCTATTTCCTCCCCTCTTTGCAGTGTCACGCCCTCTCCTGTGACTGGCTTCCAAACCCATCTTGCTCCTGCCCATACATGAAAAAGCAAAACCATTTACTCGTCCAACACCATTTATTGAGCCTTTTTCTCCAAATGGTGGGCCCCTCCTCCCACCCTTCACTGAGGGCACCCTGAGCTCCCCGCAGGTGAACCCCTCCAAATGCTAGTAAGGCCTGGGCAAGAATACAAAGGGAAGCTCAAATACTGTGGGTCTAAATATTTAAGTTATAAATCAAGTTTAGAAATCATTAGCACATCCTCCTGCTTTGACAAATATACCTTAATAACGACCTAGGGAGATGTGAATTTCAAATCCTTGGACGCCTTGAGTGTGGCATCTCTGGGAAACAGAGCCCCCCTTTTCTGGCCCACCACACACCCCTTCTCTTCTATCCCCAGTGCTTTCTCACAACTTGAGGGGTCTCACATGCATGCAAATAGCAGCCCCCCTCAACCCACACATCTAAGCTGTGTCCGTACTTCCCACTCACAGCTACCGCTTGGCCGTCTCTTGTGACCACATGGGGTGGCCCAGTTCACCTGAGCAGACAGACTGTGGAAGCAGGCCTAAGGCCAACTGGACAGATGATCCTGGGATCCCAGGTTATTTCAAGCAGGATCTAGAAGGGGGAGACCCTGGGCATGCATGTGTTGGCCGTGTAGACTCACTGCCCTGCAGGGAGGAACAGGGTGCTGGAGGCAGGTCAAAGCAGGCCCTCTGATATGCGCGGCCCAAGGCAGGTCCCCTCTTGATGCTAGTCACATCTGCCTCCTTCCCTTCCCTTGTCTGGGGCCTAGTTGAAATAGTGTAAGACCTGACCTCCATCCTCCCAGGTCATACCATGCTCCCTATGACTTTGAAGTCTTTCTCCCCCATCCCCTATTTTCTGGACTTCATTCATCTCATCTTGAAATGAGGAATTTGCATAGATATATCAGAAGTAACCAGAATTCTAGTAGCAAGAATCAGAATGCAGGGCCTGACAGTGCTGAGGACATCTTACCTCAGTCCGAGGCTCAGGATGGCCTGGGCCTGAAGCTGGCCTTCCTCCGCTCTCTGTTGGCCTACAGATTAGGATGTCCCGCAGTGTCCTAACTGGGCCTCGGGCCTTTGGGCGTTGTCCTGAGGGGATGTCTGGATGAAGCTATCTAAAGGGACGAGCAAAGCTTGGGAGTCAAGTAGGGTGGGGTTCCCTCCCAGGCTGATTAGCCATGCCAGCTCAGGGGAATTTCTGTTTCTGACCCTGTTCCATTTCCCAAATGTAAAGCAGAGTTAAAGCATCTACTTCACAGAGTTGCTATGGGAATTCAATTTAACTTGGTCTGTGCAATGGACAGGCAGGATTGGCCCCTTGCCCTACAGCATACCTCCTGGCTCTATGGAGGCCAGAAAGCTAAAAAAATGGCCCGAATAGGAACCTCTTGAAGCTGAGTGTCAAGTGGATTTGGTTCTGCAGATCAGGGGCTCTTTGGGGAGATGTGGAAGGAAGCAATGAGCCAGAGGGTATAATTCGGTAACCACCCCTGTCTTAGCAGAGGAACAGCCCATTATCAGCTTCCGCGGGCGTCCACTGGGCCGCTGTTGTCCTGGTACCAGCAGCCTGGATCCTGCTGATGGACCAAGGGCAGCTGCCTCCTAGGCGACCCAGGTCTGCACTGTTACTTAGCAAGTCAATCCAGAAAGCACAAGCTCGAGTCTGGGTCTTCAGCTCACCTGATAATTCTGTACAACTCTTGGTCCCCCTTCATTAACCCTTCTCCGTTCCAACTGGTTACAGAAAATTGTTGTCCTCAGTGGACTCAAGGCCGAATTCATAGCTGTTGTGTCTCGCTAATAGGGTGTTAAAGAAGACTCTTGAGAACCCTTGGACTGCAAGGAGATTCAACCAGTCCATTCTAAAGGAGATCAGTCCTGGGTGTTCATTGGAAGGACTGATGCTAAAGCTCAAACTACAGTACTTTGGCCACCTGATGAGAAAAGTTGACTCACTGGAAAAGACTCTGATGCTGGGAGGGACTGGGGGCAGGAGGAGACGGGGACGACAGAGAATGAGATGGCTGGATGGCATCACCGACTCTGTGGGCATGAGTTTGAGTGAACTGGGAGTTGGTGATGGACAGGGAGGCCTGGCGTGCTGTGATTCATGGGGTCGCAAAGAGTCGGACACGACTGAGCGACTGAACTGAACTGAATAGGGACAGGGACCAGAAATGATTTTTGTATTGACTAGAAGAAAGAATGGATGAGTGGGTTTTACCTCCTGGGCCATTATAGATTCTGATGCGGAGGGGTGGTTGCTGGAGGAGGAGGTTGGAAAAAGGGAGGCAAGAATACTGAGGACAAGGACTTTGAGAGGCTACAGCTTCCAGGGCTTCACCTCTGTCACTGTGACTCCCTTATGTGTGATCTTGCTTAGTTTGGCAAGAACCATGACGACCCAAGACAGGCTATCAGGGATGTCATGGGGGAAATGTTTCAGTCCAAGAAAGGAGATTTGGGGTGGGGCTTCCAATTCCCACGGGAGCTGGGCAGGAATGGATGTGACACACTTGGCACTGAGGAGAGAGGCCAGATTGGCTGGCAACCCAGGCCTACGGGAGAAAAATGGGGACTTAGGCCAGACAGAGAGGCAGCCTTGGGCCTCATGTGGAGGGTGGACTGTGGAGACCCAGTCACAAATCCCTTCGGGCACCAGTGAGAGAGTGGGGAGGGAGTAAGCCCTGAGTTAACTGCTGATGAGGATGAGCATCAGAGGTCCTGCCAGCCTGGCTCACACATCAGGATGTCTTGGGGCCAAAGACACGTGTGAAGGGGGAAGACACTCTGAGAGCTAAGGGCCCATGGAAGGAGGCAGTAGCTGAGTTCCCAAGATGGCAAAAATAGGAGCAGGGCTAGAAACAGAGAGTGGGTGATCCACAGGAGGGGGAGGGACAAACAACGAGTGTGCCCAGAGCTGTCACATCTGACCTGTATTTTTCTTGCAGGTAAAGAGCCCTGTGAAGGTGGCTCCTGGGGTCTGAGTCCTCACCCTGAGCGAAACTACAAATGCAAAGGCTGAGAAGTGACAAATTGGGACCTGTAATCAGGTAAGCCTTTCATACAGTTCATAGGGTTCTCAAGGCAAGAATGGTGAAGTGATTTGCCATTCCCTTCTCCGGTGGACCATGTTTTGTCAGAACTCTCCACCATGACCTAATCGTCTTGGGTGTCCCTGCACAGCATGGTTCATAGTTTCATTGAGTCAGACAAGGCTGTGGTCCATGTGATCAGTTCGGTTAGTTTTCGGTGATTGTGGTTTTCATTCTGTCTGCCCTCTGAGGGATAAGGAGAAGAGGCTTGTGGAAGCTTCCTGATGGGAGGGACTGGCTGTTCAGGTATCTGGGTCTTGCTCTGATGGGCGGGGCTCAGTTAATTTTTAATTCAATTTTCTGTCCTTGGGTGGGGTTGTGTTCCCTCCCATAGGGGTAATGGTGATAATGGCGACTTCCTTCAAAAGGATTTATGCCAGCATGCCAGGGCTCCCAGGACCGTTGTATTCAGTGTCCCTGACCCTGTGGCAGGCCACTGTCGACCCACACCTCCACTGGAGACTCCTGGACACTCACAGTCAAGTCTGGCTCAGTCTCTTGTGGGGTCTCTACAAGATCAAACCAGTCAATCCTAAAGGAAATGAGTCCTGAATGTTCATTGGAAGGACTGATACTGAAGCTGAAGCACCAATATTTTGGCCACCTGATGTAAAGACTCGACTCATTGGAAAAGACTCTGATCCTGGGAAAGACTGAAAGCAGGAGGAGAAGCGGATGACAGAGGATGAGATGGTTGGATAGCATCACCAACTTGATGGATATGAGTTTGAGCAAGCTCCAGGAGTTGGTGATGGACAGGGAAGCCTGGTATGCAGCAGTCCATGGGGTTGCAAAGAGTAAGACACAACTGAGTGACTGAACTCAACTGAATCAGGGAAGTGGGATGAGTTGGGACCAAGAGAGTCCAGACCCAGAACTGGATTCTCCAACCTCACAGCCTAGAAAACAATGAGGAAAATACCCCAGCTGCTGTGAGACCATCTTAAATAGCCTACTGTTAGGGAACAGCATTTGAGGGCTTTCCTGGAAGAAAGGGTTAGGAGACTGCCATCCTCACAGCTATGGCATAGGGAGACCTCATGAATGGCAAGGGGAAGGCAACTGGAACAGGTGGCCCTGAGCCAGAGCCGGGCTGGGGGACCCTAGGCCAGTTCTGAAATGACAGAGCCTATGAGATTCCAGCACCTGTTCTTCTGGAACCTGTTCTTCTGGGGGTTGCCTCCCCAACACACCTGCTCCCCTCTCCCTCCACCCAGGGGCAAGTTCCCAGGGAAGCAGGACACAGTGGCTTGAGAGGAGCTGATGAGCAGAGGGAGACCATGGCCTGGGCTGTGACCACCTTGTGACAGCAGCACAGAGGATGCTGGACGGCAGCTTGGAGGGGACAGGATACAAGCTGGGGCTCCAGGATGGGTCTTTCTGGGGAGCCCCTCCCCCCAAACCATACCAACTCCCAGGGAGGCAAAAGGCTTCAGGAAAGGCCCATGGGCCAGGAGCCAGGGGGGCTACAGGGAACACGGATCCCAGGTGGGGCTGCCGCATGCCTGAGTGTAGCCTCACTCATGGGGAAGAGCTCAGAGTCAAGGAGACCAAACTCCCTTATAGCAACCCAGGCTGAATCCAGGGGCTGCCCAGAGACAGGGGGTTGCAGCAGTTGGAGAGCAGAGGTCTGGGAAGAGAGGGGGAGGGGCTCTGAAACCATTTACCACAGATTGAGACTCGAACCCAGCCAAAACCCTGCTTGGGACTTGAACCCACATGGCTGGGACTCGAACCCAGCCAGAACCCACAATACCTGAGGACCTAATGAAGTTCGGGTTCTTGATATCTCATCACAGAAAGAATTCAGTGAGAGACAAGCTGATAGGTAACAAGTGGATTTATTCAGATACAGAGAGAAGCACACTCCACATACAGAGTGTGGGCCATCACACAGGGCGAATGCAGTGGCTGTGAACTGTGGCATAGTTAGCTTTTATAGGCTAGGTGTTGTCATATGCTAATGAGTTGGAGGACTATTCCAACTATTCTGGGGAAGGGGCAGAGATTTCCTGGATTTGGGCCACCTCCCAGTCCTTGATCTTTTAATAGTGCCTTGGAACTGTCATGGCACCTCTGTTTGTGTCATTTCACTTGCTGATTCAGGATCAAGGTCTAGTCTTGTCTGCCAACTTGGTCCCATTTGATTCTAATCAGTTTATGTTGTGTCCTTGGGCTATGTCATTCTTTCACAAGTTATGCCCTGCCCCTTTCCCTCCTGTTACAGCTCTGCCTACAGGGGATACAGAGAGACTGGGGCTTGGAGCTGGGCTTCAGGCTCCTCCACTTCCCCTTCCTAATCCAAGTTTGGCAACTCAGCCTGAGGATACGGGATGAAGCCTGAGCTCCATGCCTGTCCAGAGAGACAAGTTGCATCTCTTGATCCCTGAGAAAGAGCAGGGGTGGTTCAGAACCATGGAGAAAGGGCCCACAGACTGGTGTGGTAGGGCAACAGGAGACAGTGCAGTAAGAGGGTTCATGTGCAAGCAGAGGTCCAGTGAAGCCTGGAGGCTGACTTTGCCTTGGCCTGAAGGAAGAAACCTATGGGCCCCCCAGATACTCCAAGCACTCAAGGCAGAGATAGAAGGAAACGCCTGGAACCTGGCACAGGACCTTGGTGCCTCGCCCCTGGGAATAAGCTGAAAGCCGACTATACCCTTCGACTGTCACTGTTACTGCTGATGAGCAAAATCTAGGCACCTTCCTGCAAGAAGGTGTTTCTAGTCCCAACAGGATGGCAAGGGTCTCGAAGAAGGGCTGATGGCCCAGCAGCAAACAATAATGCAAAGGAGCCTGAGGTCACTGGATGAGGACCTTCGGGGTCTCCCAGGATGAGAAAGGTATTTTCCATGCAGTCTCCTCCTCCTTCCTCAACAGTGGGTGGCTTGGGTCCACTGCCAGTCCCTCCTTACTGCAGTTTTGGGAGACCTGGCTTTGGGACATGCACTTGGCTCAGCTCACCTAGGAGCAGACTGTGTAGGTCCCTGCAGCTCCCTGAGGCACCCAGCTGGGAGGAAGAGGCTATGAGGCGTAGAGGGACCAGTTGGGGAGTGCAGGCCCAAGGAAACCAGCAAGGCATAGGCATGGGCTGCAGTTTAGGCCTGGGAGGCAGCCCACCTCCCCACGCCCCGCCTCCCCTACCGTCCCTCAAAATGAAGACTTCATGTGACCTGGAAAGGTAATTCCCAGGTTGAAAGAAAGTCCTGGAAGGGTTGGGGCCTAAGAGAAGCACAGACCCAGGTCCTAGCTGCTGGCTTTACAGTGTGTACATGACCCTTCTAAGAACCTCTTTTCCTGAGGACTTCATTCCAGGTCCTTCCTGGAGGATAGGTTTGTAGACACACACACTCCCTCCCCATCCTCACAATGACAGCAGGGGAGGGCAAGGGAAGGGGGCAGCTGGGCAGGGCACCCTGAAACTGACCCAGGCTGGGGGACCTCGGAGCAACCCCAGCTGCAGGCCTGAGAAGATAGAGCTTGTGAGATTGTAACACCTGCTCCTCTGACCACCCCCAGCCCCACAAGCCTGCCCCTTCTCCTCCTCCCATGGTGCAAGTTCATAGTGAACCTTCCCTTAGGAAACAAAACATGGGCCTATATTAACCTAAAATAATAAAACAGCCAGTTATTCTACCAGCAAAATGGGTTTATGTGGGAGCAGCAAAGAATTGCAACTTGGGGACATGTAACTATGGTGAAATACTTGTAAATCCCAAGAAAGTGAAGGAGAGGAAACTCTTTTATAGAGGAGGAGGGGACTTGGGAGGGGCGGTTATAAACAAAAAGTCCACTGGAGAAAACTGCTTTACACTGGCAGAGGTATGACACTGAGCTGTTGCCAAGCCAGGGACTTCCTTGGTGGCTCAGACGGTAAAGTGTCTGTCTTCAATGTGGGAGACCTGGGTTCGATTCCTGGGTGGGGAATATTCCCTGGAGAAGGAAACGGCAACCCACTCCAGTACTCTTGCCTAGAAAATCCCATGGACGGAGGAGCTTGGTGCAGGCTACTGTCCATGGGGTCGCAAAGAGTCAGGAACAACTGAGCGACTTCACTTTCACTTTCAAGCCAGGAGAAAATCCTCCCGCTGGCAGTGCTAAGGTAGTGTTACTTCCTGCCGGAAAAGCAGGGTCTATCCCTTTCTGTTGGGATCAGTATTGCTAGCTAATGGTACATGCCTGAGCATTCTCCCTTCTGGTCTCCCATGTCCATTTTTAGTGAGGTTTCCTTTTATCACTTTTCACAGCTGCTTGACTGGGACCAGGCTGTGGCCACCTTGAGACAGCAGCACAGAGGGTGCTTGAGGGCAGCTTGGAGGAGACAGGATACAAGCTGGGGCTCCAGGATGGGTCTTTCTGGGGAAGACCCTTTCTGGGGAGTCCCTCCTAACTCCGCCTCCCCAATCCACACCAACTCCCAGGGAGGCAAAAGTCCACAGGAAAGGTCCACGGGCCAGGAGCCAGGGGGGCCACAAGGAACACTGACCCTTGGTGGGGCTGCTGAATATATACCTGTGTGTGGCCTCACTCATGGGGAAGAGCTCAGAGTCAGGGAGGCCAAGTTCCCTTATAGCAACCCAGGCTGAATCCAGGGGCTGCCCAGGGGCAGGGAGTTGCAGCAGTTGGAGAGAAGGGAGGAGGGGGGAGGGGCTCTGTCGACTGGGGAGACAGGGAGGTTGGGGCTTGGAGCTGGGCTTCAGGCTCCCCTACTCGCCCTTCCCAATCCAAGCTTTGGCAGCTCAGCCTGAGGTTACTGGATGAAGCCCGAGCTCCGTGCCTGTCCAGAGAGACAAGGTGCATCTTTTGACCCCTGAGAAGGGACAAAGTTGGTTCAGAGATGTGGAGAAAAGGGGCCGCAGACCATTGGCAGTGAGTGGGGAGACAAGGTAAGCTAGGGCGCCTAGGTCAGGGGTCCTGCCAGGCTTAGAGGAGGTGACCCTTGGGTCCTCCAGAAACTTCAACCCTCAAGGCAGAGGCAGGAAGCAGCAAGCTGGGAGAAGCAGAGTCTGGGAGTCACAAACCCGGGGCTGCCTCTGAGAACCAGCGAAGCCCCAGTGGGCTCAATTTGAGGGTATTTCGGGAGAAAGAGCTTTTTGTTGTTGTGAAGGCAAAGTGGGAGCCCAGGCGAGGGGAACTGAACTAAGTGACTAAACAGAAGTTCCCTGGCCAGCAGCTGTGAGGGGTCACAGAATAACCTTGGAACTGTGAACACCTTCAAACCAAGCCCCGGCGGAGCTTGGGTAGTGGGGGCTCTTGTATATAGGGGGTGTGTTTGTGAATGTGGAGAAGGAGGAAGCAGTCCTGAGCTAGACAAGGTCAAGGTTGAGAGGACATGAGGGGGTGGGCAGACTTTCTGGAGAAGCCAGAAGAGCCATGTCACCTGCAGCTCGGCCCACGGGCACTGGTTTGGAAGAACCCCAATTTGGAGGGCATGACACAGAAAGTGTAAAAGTGGGGTGCCTCCTGGCATTGGGCTCTTTCTATAGCACCCCAATCCCACCCGAAGCCTCAGGTCCTTGGGAGCCCTAGCCAGCAAGGTTTTACCCAAATTTGCCCACAAGGCATTTGTTTCCTTACTGGATGAATGCCGCCTCACCCCAGAAGGAATTAGAAATAGGTACCAAATACACATGTCACATTTGCCTAACTAATGAACATTTGTATCGAGTGATCTGGGATATTTAGTGTTCCGGGTATTTATGATGTTCGTCTGCTCTGTTAAATGTTAAAGCACCGGTGTCCTTGACATTCAAGTCAATGATTTGAAAGCAAGGAATTAGTTCAGAACTGTGATTTTCCTGGAAATACCACTAGTGTGATAAGAAGCTTGGGATATGACAAGAACGCAGAGTCATGCTAGGAGTAAGCAGAAACTTAGCAGGATACAAGATTCTTCACATAAATGAAGTATTAAACAGGAAATCAGATATATTAAACTTCCTGATATAGTTTTGGGAGAGTTAAGGATATTTGCTTAATTACATGTGTACGCAGGACCTAAATTAACCCAAAATCCCCTTAAAAATGAATGTTCAAACTGACTAGATTTATTGATAGAGTAAAATGAAAGGGCATGGGTCTTTGGATCTAACTTTGTAAATAAAAGTTCCTTTTGGGATCCAAGTAACAAAAGAACAAGCCTTTCTGTACCCAAAAGCAAAACTGTCTTTGAGAACACCTTCCAGATGCCCAGTAACTGTAAACTTCCTAACCCCAGTGGTGTGGTGGCACTTGGGGGGTGGGGGAGCTGGGGGAGCCAGAAATGGGAGTGTCTGACCTGACCTGGACCCTGCTCCCCCTACACACATGTCCACACTTGGTCGCATCTTTGTTTCTTCAGAAATAGGAAGAATTTTCCAAGAGAAAAGGCCCATGCTGATGAAGAGAAACCAATACAGAGTGTCAAAAGAAGGTAGCTGGGCTGGGCTGGGGGACCCTAGGCCAGTCCCACCTGCAGGCCTGAAATGACAGAGCCTGTGAGATTCCAGCACCTGTTCTTCTGAACCCTCCGCCACACACCTGTTCCCCTCCCCCTCCACCCAGGGGGCAAGTTCCCAGGGAAGCAGGACACAGTGGCTTGAGAGGAGCTGATGAGCAGAGGGAGACCATGGCCAGGCTGTGGCCACCTTGTGACAGCAGCACAGAGGATGCTGGAGGGCAGCTTGGAGGGGACAGGATTCAAGCTGGGGCTCCAGCCTGGGCCTTTCTGAGGAGCTCCTTCCCCAATCCATACCAACTCCCAGGGAGGCAAAAGGCTTCAGGAAAGGCCCATGGGCCAGGAGCCAGGGGGGCCACAGGGAACACGGACCCCAGGTGGGGCTGCCGCATGCCTGAGTGTGGCCTCACTCATGGGGAAGAGCTCAGAGTCAGGGAGGCCATACTCCCTTATAGCAACCCAGGCTGAATCCAGGGGCTGCCCAGAGGCAGGGGGTTGCAGCAGTTGGAGAGCAGAGGTCTGGGAAGAGGCGGGAGGGGCTCTGTCTACTGGGGAGACAGGGAGGCTGGGGCTTGGAGCTGGGCTCCAGGCTCCCCGACTCTCCCTTCCCAATCCAAGCTTTGGCAGCCCAGCCTGACGTCACTGGATGAAGCCTGAGCTCCATGCCTGTCCAGAGAGACAAGGTGCATCTCTTGCTCCCTGAGAAGGAGCAGGGGTGGTTCAGAGCTGTGGAGAAAAGGGGAGCAGATGGCTGGAAGAGGCAGGCAGCCTGGAAATTGGCCTTGGCAACTTTGGCCAGGAGAAAGGGTACTCCCACCATCCCAACCCTCTAAGGACAGAGAACTGTTAGAGGCAGGCCTATGAGAAAGTGGGGTCCTTGGCCACTCACTACATTGCGTCACCCCCAGAATCAGCTGAGACTGAAGCAATGCCCTGTGCTCCTCCACCTCTACAGTCTCGATCCAGTGATAATGGAGGCCAGGACACCAGGAAGGGGAGTTGGGGCACTTGGCAGTTGGGCTCCCACGTTTCTAGTGGGATGACACAACGAGGCCCCCAGCTGGCTAGGCTTGGGGCAGGGAAAGTGACCCTTAGTTCCCAGCTGGCCCATGTGCTGTCTGGGGGACACACTTCTTTTTTCCTTGACCGTGGGCAAGGATTTGCCCATTTGATAGGCCCCCTTCCTTAACCCTGCGTGTGAGGCTCTGGTGAGAAAGGGAGCTGGGAACTGGTTACCAGAAACTGGAGGCGCTGGGATCCCAACTCGCAGAGGGAGGAGTCGATATTCAACAAAGACCTTGGTCCTGTTGTTTTAAATAAGAAATTTATTGCAAATATAGAAATTGATTCTCTCCATACAGGAATCTCCGAGTTGAGGAAAACAATTTCGTGCCATTCAGTTTAAAACATGAAATAGGGAGGAGGGAGAGGCAGATATAGGGAAGAGAAAATAAATGAAGTTACCCCTCCCCCCACCCCAAAAAGAAGAAAAGGAGAGTTCAGGCCCCGCCACGGGAAGAAAGGTCCACACACAGCTGGGGTTCACAGGTTCGTAGCCCGGGGCCAGGAGCCGAGCTCTGCAGGACCCAAACCAGGTGCCAAGCTGTGGGGCAGGATGGAGGGGCTGGTGGCTCCAGGGCCAGGGTTGGGGGTTGCGGAGGAAGCCAGGGGACAAGAGTGGACCTCCCTCGGCCCTGCCCATCCCTGTGCTTGTTTGGCAAGGGGCAGGTGAAGGAAGGAGAGGCTGCCCAGACCCTCTCAAGCCCACGCCACTCCACCCCCTTTCCTCTCCCTACTTCTCGGCAGCAATGATGGACCTTAATAGGGGACTCGGTGGCAGGCATGAGAACAAGGAGTCCAATACTGGTTCTGTCTTAAAGGTGGGAGGACAGATGAGGAGCACAGCAGCTCCTAGGACTGAGGTGGCTGTGTAGTAGAGGTCTCGGCAGACCAGCACTGCCGTCAGGCAAGCCCCAACCTTCACTCTGGCCTGGTGGGCAAGCTTCAGCGGGGCTCCTTAAGCCCTGTGGGGCTCTGACACTCCCAGGCTTCCTCATGCCTGGACCAACCATCCACCACCTCAGAAAGAAGGCCCCCAACTCCCTCCTCAGGAATGTGGTGGAATGCTGCTGAACCCTGGGGTCCTTGCAGGGCAGGGCCAGAGTAGTGGAGGTCACCGGAGGAGGTACGTGGGGGCGTCCAGCCCCACCTAACAACCTCACTTCTCCCCCCTCCCATGTCATCCTCCCCTGGCCAGCGGGCTAGTCCTCTGGCTCTGTCGTTCAGAGCCTAGCTTGCCTGCCCTGAGGGCTCCCCCAGGCCCTCCCCTACTCTATTCTCCTGATTCTTAATTCTCTGTGCAACGTCCATTCACTGGGGAACATTTTGTGGCTATCCCTTCACTGCATGTAAGCCCCTTATAAGCTGGGACCTGTCACTCTTGTCCCCCATGTCTGGCCCCTTTCCTGGCCTTAGTATGTTTTGAGACCCTAGAAGATTTCTTTCCTTCTCCCTCCCTGTGCTTCTGCTTCCCCATCTGTTAACATGTCCAGGACAGGAGGGGTGCAGCTGGGCGACTCCTCGCTAGGAACCTCAGAGCCCTTCGGCCAGGCTCAGACTCTTCTCCCTGCCTCTCTGGGATTCTGCAGACCTCCTCTCCCCTGGTGGGTCTTTCTACTCCAACCGCCCCCCACCCTCCACCCGCAGACAGTCCCTTCCCAGCCTGGACACAGGCCACCACTGTCCTCGTGCTCTGTCCCCTAGGAGGGGGTCAGGGGCGAGGAGCCTCCGGGGGACAACACAGGCCCCTCCTGTGGAAAGGAGATAAGCCTGGGACCCCCGAGGAGGTGGCCACCCCAGACTAAGCTTTCTTCCTGCCAGACTCCCGCTTTTCACTTCCGGAAGGCCATTAGCTCCAACAGAGGGGTCATGGTCCCTACTGCATTCTCCAGGAGACCATGGGTGCCCCTTCCCAGGGACAGGTGCCAAGGAAGCTCCTGTGAAGGTTTATTCAAAGAGGTCAGCCAGCCTCCAGAAGGTCCAGGGTGCAGCAACCCTACTCCACCAGGGCCCCCTGTCCCCCTCCTCTCCGGGAGAGCCCCCCTTCCCTTCTCCCTTGGTTGCCTGCCCTCCTGGCCTGCCCAGGCCATGGCCCCGGGGTCCACCGTGCTCATCACCATTACAAACACAGGACCCCGGCCAGCCAGATTCCTGGACATAAATGTTCACCAGTCTTTTGTGAATATTTTGCCCTGAACAGGACACAGGACATAGATGCAGGAAAGCCTCTGGGGTGAGCGACAGACAGTGTGTGCCCCCCTTTCCAGAGCTCTGGCCTGGCCTCGGCACCCAGGAGGTCGCCTTATTCTGCTTCATAGACTTGTACGCCCTGGGCTGTGAATGTGGGTTCACCTCCTGGAGTGGAAGACCCTTGTGGTTAAGATGGGGACCTATCCTCTGAAGTCCCCCCAAAGCTAGCCTATCTGAGATTTTTATAGGTCATCTTCAACCAGGAATGACGGGGGATTGAGGGGAGCTCTGGCTCCTGCTGTAGGATTCCTCCCCGTGGGCAGTGCTGTCCCCAGGCCAACCTCAAGGGAGGGGCGCCCCCTATGGGTTCTTCCCTCGGGGCCCCAAGCCCCGCCTAGCAGAGCCACCCATGAAGCCCCAAGCTCTTGGCCTCCTGTACTCAGCAATGTGACTGACTCTCCTGGCAGGCAAATCACAAGACCCCTCCCTTTTGGGGAGCTCCCACTTCTTCATCTGCAAAATGGGAGCAAGTGGAACAGAGGAGCAGTCCCCCTAGGTGCCCTTCCCTGGGGCTGCCCTTCCCTGGCCAGGAAGAGGCTGATGGGAGGAGGGGAGGCGGCACTTGTGGGCTGGCCCTGACGTCCAGAAAGACAGGAGGTGGGGCAGGGGGCGGGGCGGTGTTTTTGGTGGCACCTGTTTTGGATCTTTTGCAGAGCGGGCCCCTCCCTGGGTTTCAAGAGCTGCTTGTCAGATCACAACAGAGGGAATGTGGGAATGGGAGCGCGGCGGGGAGGGCGGGCGGGCTAGGGAGTCTGGACAAACTGGCACATACACGACAGATGTTTGCTCAGAAAAATACAGTAAAATCGTCATGCAAATATAACAGGGAATCTGCTTTCTCACATCACTGGCTTCTCTGCTTGCTTTTCTGTTTCTTCAATCCAGTGTGAGGAGGGGTTGGGGTCAGGTTTTGGGGAGTTGGGGGAGGTCTGCTCTGCATATCCATGCTAGCCCCCTCACCACCCCTCCCCCAGGAGAACAGTCCTTTCTTTGCAAATGTCACCCCCAAAGTGAGCCCCAGGCTTGGTCTGTCCCCCAAGTGGGGCTCAGTTGAGCCCTAAGGCCCTTTTCCCCTCCACTGTCCCCCCCCACCCCCAGGAAGGTTGCTGGAGCCCACCACCCAGGGAATGGCACTAGGTTTCCTGGTCTGTATCTCCTCCACAGTACAGGTCTTGGTCCCATCCAGCACCCACCCTCACCCCACAGTCACACCCCCAAAACTCAAGAACCCAACTGAGCGACAGGCTAAAAGCAGGAGTGTGAGGAGAGCTCAGTGGGCTCCTTCCACTCCTGAGGTGGGTGGGGCGCCAAGGGGCACATGGGCAGGTGGGCAAAGCTAGAGTTGTCTCACTCCCCCCTGGCCCACCTCCCATGCACAGGTGCAGGGGCGCTGACTCTGGCCCCTCAGCACCCTGACAGTGTTCAAGATGGTCTCCAAGACAGTCTCAGGACCCCAGATCCGTCCCTTAGAGCTGACCCCAGGAAGCCCCTAGCTCTTGAGAAAGGCAGCCACCCCATCTGGCCCTGCCCTCCCTCACCGCCTTCTGCCACCCACACTGGCTGAGAGAGAACCCCCAGAAGCCCAACAGTCCCAACTGCCAGGCTCTGGGTTGCCATGGCGACAGAGGCAGGCCAGGGAGGGGGAGGGGTCCCAGGAACCCAGCCTGCTCCTTCCCAGTAGGGGTGGGGGGGTGCTCACCATTTGTGCTTTGTTCGATGTTGGGTGGGGGTCAGCATGGGAGGAGCGGCCATTTCCATGGAAACATGGGGGCCTCTCAGACCAGTGGGTAAGGTGGGGATAGGCAGCCAAGAGGGTGTGAGTGGAAAAGCCCCAGAAGGCCCTCCTTCCTCTGGGCAGACTGAGATGCTGCCCGGAGGACCCACAGCAGGGGTCTGGCAGATGGGAGGCCAGGACGTAGGGGCAGAGGCAGGAAGGTCCCCAGTGGACTCCACCTTCTGGCTGCTCTCAGGTATCACAGTTCACCCCTGCCCTTCTGGGATGAGTAGGGGTCTTGGAGGCCCACAGAGGCTGGCGGGCCAGGATGTGGAGGCCTGCACCTGAGATGTGGAGGCCGCTGGCCCAGCTGCTCTCCTCAGACCCCATCGACAACTCCCAGGCTACTTGGAAGACACTTAAGGGGGCTGCTGGACTGTCCCATGTCTGCACCTCCCCTATGACCAGGACCTCCCACTTCTCCTGGGTGCTGGCATCAGCAGGCAGAGACGCCCCCCACAGCCGCCCATGATGAATCACAGTTCCACGCTCTGGGGATGTGGCCATGAGCCTTTCTAGAAAGGAAAAGCACCTGCCTGACCCTCAGCTCCAGGAGACCACAGCTCTGGAACAGGTAGTGGATGGACAGAGGGTGAGGGCCCCAGAGGAGTCACTGGGGGAGTGGGGGACAGCACTGGGCTGGGAAACTGGGAGACTGCCTCTCACCTGCCAAATGACTCCCTTTCTTTCGGCCTCGGTCTCCCCATCCACAAACAGAGAAAACGATACCCAATGTCCATATGCCACTAAGTCTCCCAGTAACCTGTCCCCCATCCGGGGGGACCCGCTCTCTGCCCCAGGGGAGCTTGGGTCCATCTCCACCCCAGGCTCCTTTACCCCAAAACCTGTCCCTAGTGCCAGAGCCCCCGACCCCACACCTTCTTCTGGCTTCCTCGTCTGCCCCTCTCCCCGCCCCCAACCCAGCCCGCACACCCCAGCAGAGTCCCTGGGCAGCACAGTAAAGACGACTGGTTTCGGTATCAGTGTGTAAACTTTAAGGAGAACATGTCTTTGTTTTCCTGTCCGTTATTGTCGGGTGGAGGTGGTTCACAGTCAGGTGGTGGTCAGGTGTGTGCGTGGGTGCGTGCGTGCGGGTGTGCGTGTGCGTCCACTCCTCGGCCCCCAGCGCGCCCTGCCCGGCCGCCCCGGCCCTGCCCCGCGTGCCCCTGGCCCTCCCCGTCCAACCTCACCAGGGTCGGGGGTGGGGAGAGGGTCACAGCTTCTGCTGGGCCGAGACCCCCTTCCAGTAATCGAGGATGTCATGCAGGTCCTCGTCCTTGGCGAACTGGACCTTCTTGCGCAGGGCGTGGCCGGCGGCCATGTACACCTCCTCCCGGTGGTGCTTCTTGTAGGGCCGGAAGCGTTCCCAGATCTTGTGCGTGCTCTCAGAGGAGTACTCAGGGCTGGAGGAGTAACCTGAGTAGTAGTGTCTTGGGGAGAGCTGCGAGTAGGTGGAGTCCCGCTTGGTGCGGGTCAGCGGCTTGAGGAAGGACACGCGCTGGCTCAGGCTGTCGGCGCCCTCCTCGTAGTACAGGGCCGGGAAGCTGTGCCGGTGCTCGCTGCAGTGGTAGGCGGGCTTCACCTCCAGATGGTGGACGGCGCCGCCACCGCCGCCGCTACTCCCGCTGCTGCTGGCCGGCACCAGCGGGAGCCGGTCCAGCGGGCTGTTGAGGGGGCTGCCCTTCTCGATGTACTTGGAGTCGCCCTTGGCCAGCCCCGGAGTGGCCGGATGATCCGGCACGTCCAGGCTGAAGACCTTGGCGCTCTTGATGGAGCCGCTGGAGGAGACGCTGCAGGTCTTACGAGCCACGGCGGCATCGGCGCTCAGCTGGCGCTGCAGCGGGTGATGGGAGCCCTCCTTATAGGGGGGCGAGAGGAAGCTGGGCCGCTCCAGCACCCCAGGAACAGGGGTGGCGGTGGAGGAGGTGGTGGAGGCTGCAGGGAGGGACTGGCACTCGAAGGCCATCTCGGGGTCCCCGCCACCACTGCCACTCCCCAGGAAAGAGGCCGAGTCCAGCTTGAGGGCATCGATGCAATTGTTAATGATCTGGTTGACCTTGTCCACCTCCTTGGCGATGGTGGAGATCTCAGCAGCTGAGCCCTGGCCGTTCTCCAGCTCAGGGAGGTCATCCTCCGGCCGCGCCAGGCCCTCGCTGCCCGTGCCCGTGCGCACCTCGATATAGTTGCCCTTGGTGGCCACCTTGGGCGTGTCCAACCCAGCCTCCAGCCCCTTGGAGGTGGTGGGCAGCTTCTCCCCGATCATGGAGGGGATGGAGGACATTCGGGACACGGGCAGCACGGGGGGCTCGCCCAGCTTCTGGGTGGCGTGGACAACAGAGCCGGCGTCCACGTCGGCCCCGTAGCGCATCTCCAGGATGGTTTTCTTGACCTTGACTGACTTCTGCTTCTCCTCCTGCATGCGTCGCTTGCGCAGGCAGTAGTAGACGGCCCCCAGCACAATGACCATGCCAAAGAGGCAGCCGAGGATGGTCATGATGTAGTGGGTGGTGGTGGAGGTGCTGGGTGCCAGGTCGCCGGGCACTGGGTCCCTGGTGGTGAAGGTCAGGCAGGTGTGATTGAAGCGGCGGCTATTTCGCAGTGAGGTCACACAGAAGGTGTACTCGGTGTGCGCCCGCAGCTTGTCCAGCGTCACGATCTCCTTCTTGTTCTTGAGTGTCATGACATCGGAGAAGTAGCTGTTGTTGTATTGGACCAGCACGTACATCTTGCTGTACGGGTGCGGGATGATGACCACCAGGGTGGCCGAGGTGAAGGTGACCTGGTGCAGCTTGATGGCCGGCCCCGCTGACGCGTCCGTGGTGGACGAGGCCGGCGGCTCCACCGACAGGATCTCGTCGGGGCTGAAGCCTGAGTTCTCGTCAGGCTCCCTCTGGGTATCGGTGGAGTAGGGCGTGGGGTGGCTGGCAGGCCGGGCGGGCAGCGAGCCGTTTCGGCACTTGGCCTGGAGTACAGTGATGGCATTGAGGCTGTGGTAGGGCCGGGGCACCAGCAGCGGGTAGCCAGCGAACTCCCGTGGCGACTCACACTGCAGGCGGTCATAGTTCTTGGTCACATTGTTGAAGACCACGAGCCAGGCCAGGAAGCCGAAGAGGTCGCACTCGCAGTTGAAGGGGTTGCCGGCCAGCTCGCACACCATGAGGCTGGCCAGGCTGGCGAAGGTGGCGCCGTCGAGACGGCTGAGGCGGTTGGAGGACAGGTCAATGCTGATGAGGCTCGGGCACTCGGAGAAGGCAGCGGGCGTCACCACCTCGATGAGGTTGTGCTGCACGAAGAGGAACTGCAGGCGGCCCATGCCCCGCAGCATGCCCTCGGTCAGGTTGCTGAGCTTGTTGTAGCCCAGCTGCAGCACCTGCAGGCTCGACTGGCCCAGGAAGGCGCCGTCCTCGATGTAGGAGATCTCGTTCTTGGTGAGGTTGAGGTCGGTGAGGTTCCCGAAGCGGTTGAGCGAGGAGTAGAGCACGGCCTTGAGTTTGTTCTCGTTGAGCCGCAGGTCGTGCACAGTGCTGTTGATGTGCTGCGGGATGGTCTCGTAGGGTGGCTGGTTCTGGCTGCAGATGGCCAGCCACACGTACCCCTTGTCGCCCTCGATGAGCCAGCAGTCGGCGCGCACGGTTCCCGGCCGGCACACGCACAGCAGCGCGGCTGCGCACAGCCCCAGGCGCAGCATGGCTCCGGCCACGGCCCCCTCTCAGGCCTGGCTCAGGGTGGGGGGCCGGGGCGCCAGGGAGCCTAGTGGCCAGAGGTTGGGGCCAGCAGCACAGTCCTCCCTGGGGCTGCCACCATCTTTGGGGGGACCCCCGGCTCGGGGGCCCCAGGTGAGGTGGGCACGGCCAGTGCCAACCGTCAGGGGGCCTTCTGGGGTGCTACCCACAGTCGCCGGGCACCAGAGCCAGACCAAGGCCAGGGGGGCTGCAGGCGCCACAGCCTGCTTCCCGGAGGTGCTCCTTTCCTGCCAGGAAGATGCCCAGGGTCTCGGGGCTTGACTTCCTCCACCTCTTCCTTTTCCTCCCGGGGCGCTGGGCTCAGAATTTCAGACGATTCCCACAGGAAGCTGGAGACTGGGACTCTGAGGGGGGAGCACGAAAGACGGGGACAGGAAGGAAGAGACCCGTCTGTCACCTGGTTCCTGAAAGGCAGCACGGAGAAGGGGTGACAGATCAGTGTGAAGGCTCAGGGCAGCCCTCTAAGCTCCAGCACAGCTCCCAGCCCCACTCCCACCCCCTCCCAGGGCGTCCTGTGCCAGCGGCACTCTGGGTCCCTGTTACGTAAAAGAAGGGAGGTGGCAGGGGGGCAAGAGGAGGAGGAGGGGGCCAGAGGACCTGGGAGGAGGGAGATCAAAGAAACAAGAGGGAGGGGGGAGGGGACGGTGCCTGAAGCCAGGAGACAAAGAAGGGAGACTGGAGACTTAACAGGGCAGGGGCAGATACACACACATGCATCAGCATCCTAGTGTCCACGCTCATCCACCTGCCTGCATAGAGACCCACGTGCCCCCAGGTGAATTAGAACTGCAAAGCAAGCTCACATAGACAGGTGCGCACAACCACACACACACACACACTCACAAGCACACCTACAGTCCTGTGTACGACGACAGGCCCGTACACACATGGCCACGTACCCGAGCAGCCACCCTCCAATCCAGAAAAGAATTAAGGAGCCCAGCAAAATGCCTCCTCTCCTCCATGCCCAAAGATAAATAATTCATTTGTTGTGTAACTGCTCTTGTTCCAAAAATAATTCCCTTGTCTCGGCTTCCATGGGGGAGGGGGAGCAAAGCAACATGGTTGTGAGCCCCCCAGGCAGGGGGTGCACAGCGGCTGGGGTCTCCCGCAGTGGGAGGGCAGGAGATGAGCTCTTTTTACAGCAAAAGCAGAGCCGAGGGAAAGAGAGGGCGAGTTTGGGAACCCAGACACACTCCCAGTAGCCCCTCCGCAAAGTGCTTTCCAGTAGGGGGCACCCCCAACCCTGATCCTGCAGGGGGTGCCTCAGGGAGAAGTCAGAGGCATCCAGAATCCCCAGGCATCTCCTTGGTGGCTGGAGAGTTAGAGGCCCAGAGAGGGGCAGTGACCTGCCCAGAGTCACATACTGCAGCCTGGGTCACAGCCAGGATCAAGGCTCCTGAGCCAGCAGCAATCGGGCCTGGAGCCCCATCCACCCTGCCCGATTAGTCAGATGGACTGCACTACCTCTGAGTCTTGTCTCCACATCTGTAAAGTAGGGACCAGGCCCCTGCCGGACCTCTGATGAGGGGAGAAGTAAAGTGAGTCATGTTGCCCATGCTCAGCTTGCAGGGGGACAGGGGAGGCTGTGCAGGACTCCCAGCCTGCAGACCCTCAATTTCGTGAATTTCAATCTAAGGGGGACTTGCCCTGGTCTCCCAGCAAGCCAGACACGGGCCCTCACCCAGATCAGTCTCACACCCAGTGCTCTCCTGGCCGCAGGAAGAACTCAGCCCTCCCTCCCTGCGTCCTGGGCACTGGCCAGGGATGTGAAGATTAAGCCAGAGAAACCCATGTTTGGATCAAGGAAGCCAAAGACTGTTCACTAGGGCCACCTCTGCCTCCCGCTCCTCCTCCCGGGAAACTCCAGGAAAGAGAGCGCTTTAAGAAAAAATGTGAAACCTTTGCTGTTAAACGCAAAACCAATTTACAGCCCTGAGCCCCAGAGGGCTGGAACTGAGGAAGGGAGGTGGAGAGGGAGAAGTCCCCAGAGCAGTGCAGGCAGGCAGTTTCCATCGAGGTGGCAAGTGAGCAGGGCATCCAGACGTCCCCTCAGACGGAAGGCCGATGCAACGTCAGAGGCTGTGATGATCACGGTCGCCACAGGGGGTCAGCCTCACACCTCCTCGACCCCTGCCCCCACCACCAGTCCCTGGGCCAGCTCAGGCTGAGAGGCCGGATGGGGGCAGGGGAGGAGGTAACCACGAGGCCTCGGGTCAAGAGGGGGTCCCCAGGCAGCGGAGAGCATTTCTGTCCTTGGCTCTGCCAAGCACATTCTCAGGGCTGGAGTCAGGAGACCTGGGCTCCCTTCTGACATGGCGGCTGGCTCCCAGGGGGCCTCAGGCCAGTCCTACCCCTCTGGGGCCTCAGTGCCCCTCCCCGCCAGGCAGGGAGGTTGAACCGGAGAAGGCTGACTTGCCAGGTCTGTCCTGTCAGAGGACCCTCCGTCTGCGCCTCCGCTGGCTGGGAACGTCTGGGGACTGCATTTGTATGCAGGTGACGTGCAGGTGTGCGCTGGCTCAGAGCACCGGCTGTGCTGGCGTGTATAAGTAGATGGGTGTGCAGGCCGGTGTGTGCATAGGTCACGTGCCCGCCTGGCCAGCTACCAGAGTGAACGGCAGAGTAAGAAGGGGCTAGCTGTGAGCAGAGGGGTGGGAAGGGATGCATGTGGGGCCTCTCATGGAAACGCAGGCACGTGCCTGCCGGTATGTTGACGTGTTAATAAGCATGTGGCCCACATGAATGTGTGTGTATGTATGCACATGCGTGACCTTAGCCGCGTCAGGCCCCCCTCCTACCCTCGGATCTGAGTTGCTCAAAGCGGAACCCACTCAGGCAGACCTAGCAGCTAGCAGGCAGGCAAAGCTGGCCAGACTCTTGGAAATGCCAGGCCAAGCTGAGGGTGTGGGAAGAGGCAAAGGGGAGGGGAGTAGAGGTGGCGAAGGGGCCCAGGCTTGAGAGAGGGCTGGGGCGGGGTGGAGGGCGCACTAGCCCTGTCCTGCCTCCTCCCTTCCCGAACAGTCCAAGGGGTACAGTGGCACCTGTGCCCCTACCCTCGCCCCTCTGAGCTCTGCCCACCTCGGCCCTCAAGGTGACGCCGCCCTCTCTCCTGCTCCTCCCGGTGTCCAGCTCCCCCTCCCTCCCCCATGACTCAGAGCGGGGAGGAGGCTCCCCATTATCCCGTCCCATCATCCGCCTGGCCTGTCCCTGTCCCCGGGCTGCCTGCCCACCACCCGTCGAGGCCTGACGCAGCCGGGGAGGGGGGACGGCAAGGCCGCTAAGGCGCTGACAGCAGCACTTGGCCCCCCGCCCGGCTGCACACCCACTCGAGGTGTGGGGAGGGGAGTGCCGGCTGTTGTGCTGTCAGGCCTAGGGCTGAGGGTTCTGGGGGCCGGGCCTCCCCCTGCTCCCACAGGAGTGATGCTCCAACCCAGACACTAGTGGGAGGAACCAGGGCCCTATCCGCCCCCCCAACCCCGTCCCACACGCCAGGGGCTGGTGAGAGAGAGAGGAAGTGAGGCGCTGCAGACCAGAGGCGAGAGCTGAGGAGGAGGAGAAGCCAAAATCTGGAGCCAGCTGAGCAGGGAGAGGCAGAGGAATAGAGATAAATGGAGAGGGAGCACGGGAGACGCAGGGATCGATCGGCAGAGAAGCACGGCGAGATGACAAATGTGGGGGGTTCCTGGGAGGGCGCACAGTCCAGCTACCCACTCCGCCCACCCACCCAGGGGCCAGGGAGACCGATGAGCACTGGCGCCATCAAGGTGCTGTCTGTGACCAGCCCAGGAGTGGGGCAGGGAGCGGCAAGAAGCGGCTGTTGGAAGCAGAGGTCTTTACTGCCCAGGACGCAACCGGTGCAAAACCTGGGAGGGCGTGGCCACCCTGGGAAGTCAACTGTGGGCCAGTGGCGGGACGCCAGGGCTTGTGCTCCCAGCTGACCTGGACCTGTCCCCTCATGTCCCACCCTTGCCCCGCTCCCACAGGTGTAGGGCACTGAGTGAACTCTGGCCAGAGGGGGGCAGACCAGCATCGCTTCGAGGGTCTCCCTCTCTTGCTGCCACAGAGATGGAACGTGGCAAAGCTGGGGGGCAGCGTGCCATCGAGGGATCCTGGGGACCCCAGTCTAGCAGGCTACACACTGCATGACGTCCGCTCCCACGTGAACACCCCTGCACAGAAGGGAGAGTCAGCAAGACCGTGAGGATCTGAGAGGAACTGGCGAGGGGCCGGGGGTCTCTGTTTGGAGCTGGGCCCGGAGCTCAGAACATCCAAGTCATTCTGGGCAGAGCCCTCCCCTCTCTCCAGGGTTCAGCACCCACCCTCAAGTCACCAGTTGACCCTGTTGGATTCTTCAAGACCCCTCCATGGACTCAGAATCCTAGAGCCTCTGAGCAGCCGGGACGAGGCCTCCTGGCTCTGCACAACCCCCGCCACTGTCAGAGGGGAAGCTGAGGCCAGGACTAGGGAGGGCACGTCCAGCTAGTGGCAGGTCCGCTCAGGACCCAGGGTTGCAGCGACAGACCCTGATACGCCAACTTCGAATCCTCTCTGGGAGCTTACTCCCCCAACACGGGCCCTGCCCCCCAGCTGCCCCAGGACACGGCACGGGCGAGTTTCTCTGCCTGGGAAGTGGGTTTGAATAATCCCTCCCTGCAGGAATGCAGGGCAAGTACGCTGCCTGGCGCAGAGCAGGTGGCCTCAGAGAATGTTAGCTACCATCCTTCATGAGGCTCTTCTCATGATTTCTTCACAAGCCCATCAGGGTTCCCCTGGACTCAGGCTTCCTGAAGCCCTCAGTCATATTCCCCCAGACCCTTTCACTTCAGGCTGACCACCAAGCTCCCCAGTCAGAGGGGAGCCTTGACCTCTCCAGCCCAGGCTGTGGGGCTGGGAGGGTCAGGGGGTCATTGGGCCACTCCTCCTGCCTGGGCTGGGCAAGAGGATGGACAGGGTAAGGGCCTGTGTGTCCCCAGGCTCAGGGCGGCTGGGGTGGGGAATGGGGGTGGGCAGAGGTCAGAAGGCAAGAGGTGGGGCTGTTGACTCTGAGACCTTGGGTCCTCTCCAGACTTCAGTTTTTCCACCTGTGTGGCAAGGTGAGTGTCTCCCATCTCCCAGGGCTCCCACAAAACCCTAGGACACAGTGGAGACAAACACACTCTCTACAAGGCAGGAGGCCTGGCGAATGCACAGCTCCCACCCATAACGTCACACCCTCATGGATGTTGGTGGGGTCCCAGGAGCAGATGGGGGAGATGGCGTGCATGTTTGACCTCCCAGGAGCGGAACGTGAGGCTTAGCCAGGGAAATCTCATTTGCAGCAGCTGATCATCCCTGGCACGGACTTCTCCCTGAGCTGGCTGGCCAAGGCTCCCTGAGGTGCCACTGACACTGTCCGTGTCAATGCCATTACCCAGGATTAGGAGAACCGAGGACCCCTGGGGTCCAGCCAGAACTCGAGGGGCGGGCGGCCACCTCACCTCTGCTGGAAGCACAGCACCAAGCTAGAAGTCGCAGAGATCAGCTGCCACCGCTCTACCCTCAGGGACAAAGCCTGCCCCCCCTGGGAACTGGATACTGGGCCTTGTCACTGCTTCACCTCACCAGGGCTCCTCGGGCAGGCTGCTCTGGGCCTTGCTTCCTCACCTGTGAAATGGAATAATTACACCTTCGCCCCTGAACTGCTGTCTGGTAAATGAACCATCAGGATTTCAGGTACAAAGAGCCCCAGGTCCAGGACCAAGAGGATTAAAAAAAAAAGCATGCATGTGGGAGGCAAAGGGTCCTGAGATTGAATGCTGTGCTGTGTGACACAGGGCACATTAATTAACCTCTCTGGGCTTCAGTCCCTTTCCCATAAGAGCAACACAGCTACACAGACTCATCTGCATCTGATATTTCACATTCCTTGGATCTCGTTTTAGCCCTGCATGGTTGGTGCTGTTGGCTTCATCTAACAGATGAAACACCAAGGCCCCCTCCTTCCCCAGCTTCCTCCAAAGAGCTGAGTCCATCACAGGAACTGGACATGTGGGCCATTTTGTGGGTTTCCTGCCCCTTGAGTAAGCACCTCCCTCCCTACCAGAAAAGCATGTAAGAGTGGACCATCCATAACCTGAGAGATAATTCAGCATATCCACTCATCAGGAAGTACTTAGTCCAGGCCAGCTACACTCCTCCAACATCCCCAGGCACACGCCCACCTCAGGGCCTTTGCACATGCTGCTCTCTCTGCTTGGTGTGCCCTTCCCCCAGCAGCCACACAACCCACTACCTCACTTCATGCAGGTCTCTGCTCAACTGCTCCCCTCAACCTCGCCCTCCCTGACACCAAATCTGAGATGATTCGCTTGCTCTGGTCCCTTCAGAGCCCCCAACAATACCAGACACCATTTAGCTCCTTATCATCCCCTCCCCACCCCCATCATAAAATCAAAGGAGGCTTTACCTTGTTCGAAACTGTAACCTCCATGCCTGGAACAGGGTCAGACATTTAGCAGGTGCCAGAACATGATGTGTGGAGTGACAGATCAGGGCTAGGGACAGGGACAAGGGACAGAAGGAGATCCTGGAGTCTCTGACTCCAATGAGTCAGGACTTGAGCCATCAGCGGGAGGGGCTCCACTACTGATGAGGTGCTCGCGGTGTGCAGGAAATGTGCTGAGCCTTCTCTTTAGCCTCATGGCTCTGCGGATGCCTCCTATCTCACAATGAGGAAACAGGCTCAGAGAGGTGCCATCATCTGCCCGAGACCACATAGCTGGGAACCTGAACTGGCCTGAACTCTTAGAACTACCAGACCTCCCAGGATCCCTGCAGATATGACTTCCCCTGACTTGCATACCTCCAGGGACAGGGACCTCAGCACCCATCTGAGGCTACTCACTCCCTTCTTGAACAGCTCTGATTGTTAGAGGTTTCTTTATATTACAAAGCCAGACCTAGCTGCTGTACCTCTGTCCGCTCATTGGTCCCAGCCTGCTACTGGCCAGACACAACCCATCTGGAGCCACTGTGGCCAAGAGCCCTCCTCAGAGGTCCTTCTGGTATTTGTTCAACTGTTATCTCATGCTTCTGCCATCTGCATATCCAGCCTAAACGGCCTCAAGTCCTCTACTGCTCTTCCTACTCCATGGTATCAAGTCTCACACCCTTGGGTCCAGCTGTGCTGGGTCAAGGTCTCTCCTAAAAGGTGTCACCTAGAGCTAAGCCTCAGCACCAACATGGTTGGAGTGGTGACAGGCACCAGGGACCCTCTGCCTCACTTGCTTCGGCTCCATGCTTGTTAGAGCAGCGTGAACATGCACAGCAGTGTGTCCTCACCTCGTCCGAGATGTCAACCAAACCCCCAGGCCCCCTCGCACATCCTGCCAGGCTGCCCTGATGCCCTCAGAACGTCGTCAGGCAGCTCCGGGAAGTATCTGTTTTGGTTTCACCCGAGGTGCTGGGTTTCCGTCCACTCCCATTCAATCACGTCTTGTTAGTCTCAGACCTCCGTGCCAGCTGCTCCACATCTCGGGGGAGCTGGCTCCTGCCCCCTGACACCGTGGCACCCGCTCCCGGCTCCGTGCCCTCGTGTGCCAGGTGAGCAGGATGTGCCGGCTGCATCCATGTCACAGGGAATCAGGGAACAGGCCCGCAGCTCAGCCCTGGGGTAGGGGGGGCACGCTGTCCAACCAGCCACACACTCGCCCACGCTCTTACACACCCACACAGCTTCACAGCACACCCTCTGTGTGCCTGTGATGTGTGTTATTGCAGACAGACTTGCTCTACCTTCACCGGGTTTCCAACTTACCCAAAAGAGCTTAGTAAGAACACGGCCATATCAACAGCAACAGTTACGGGGGTTAATTGAGTTGGCAAGGCCTCGATGCATCGTGCACCCATCTCCAAGAGGAGTAACCTCGGCCAGAGAAGGGGGCTGGGCTAGTTTGCTGTGCCACGCGCTGTTATGACACTCGGAGGGCAGGCTCTCTGTGTCACCTTGGGCAGGTCAGCGCCTTACCCCCTCTGGGCCTCAGTTTCCTCATCTGTTTATAGGGAGAACAGCTGAGTGCTTGTGTCTCTCTGGTTTGCTGGGGCCACCCCCAACCCTCTGTGACTGCTCACTGGGTCATCTCCCAAGAACCCCACTGGGGCCTGGGATTCCCCTGCTCCAAGGGGTGTCAGATTTGTTGTTGGCACCAGTGCTGGGTCCAGACCTCCGTGGAAGGAGGCAGGCAGGAGGATGGAAGGGCTTTTGGGAAACCACCCAGCAGCCTGGTAGGAGGGGCCCTGACACTGGTTCTGTGGGCAACTCTTCACATGGCCCACTCCCTGGTACCCACCCCCCGACCCTAAGCAACATACCAGCCACCCCAGCCACCCCCAGGACTACTGTGAAGAGCATGTGACCCTCCTGCTCACAGCCAAGAATGACCTGTATTAAAAGTCTGTCCCCTAGTCCCACCGCAGGAGTCATCTCTGGCTTTCCCAGAATCCTCCAGGCCATTCAAGGGACTGCCTCCTCCACCTGACCTGTGACTCCCCCAGCTGACCCCTGCTTACCCCCACCTGACCCTTGCCCCTCACCCCCACCTGGCTCCTGCCCTCCCCCACCTGGCCCTGCCTTCCCACCTGGTCTCTGCCACTCACCTGGCCCCTGCCTCCCCCGACACCTGTCCTCTGCCTCCCCCACCTGCTCCCTGCTGGCCCCTTGGCCTTGGCTCCGGCACACCCCAGGCCCCGCTCAGCTGCAGCCCCGGGCACTACTCACCAGTCTCCACTGGACCCGCTCTTTCACCAGTGCCTGCGCACGCACGGCTGCCTCTGCCTGCATGGCCTCCATTCATTCATTCAATAAACATTTATGGAGCACCTACTATGTACCAGGCGCCGGCTAGGCCCACCCTCCCGGCTCTGCTCCCTCTCCAGGGCCCCAAGGGGTGAATATATCCCTGCTTTCCAATACCCTCAGGGCTGTCCCAGGGCGGACTGGCACGGCTGGAGCCCACAGGGAGAAGCGGAGGCTCCGGGTGGCAGAGAGCACAGCCCCGGGGGCAAAATGAAAACAGAGTCCTGGGCTGACACAGGTAGGCCTAAGCACTTCTCATGTGAACTCACTTAACCCTCTGCACAACCTCATGAGTCATGCTGTTATTATTCCCACTTTACAGAGGAGGAAACTGAGGTTTCACAACTGCTAGAGAGTGGCTTTGACCCTCTATGGCACCAGGCTCTGGGTCAAGACGTACTATGAGTTCCTGTTTCATTTGGACAATGGCTTTTAAAAAATTTTTTTAAATTACTTGCCAATGTTGATAACTTGGGAGATTTTATTTTTAAAATCCCCACTTCTGGAATGACTGGAAGACCTGGAAGAACTGACTGCCCACCTTCTACATCCCTGCGGAGACAGGGCGGATGGCACAAGCCTCCCTGGTTCTGTGGCTCTGGGACACTCTGAAGGCATAGATCTTTTTGTGGGGATGGCAGGTCTCTGATTACGAATCTGGGGCTGAAGAGTTCTGTAGTTCCTTGATCCTAAATGTCTACTTGGCCTCTGTGTCACTGATGGCACAGGTCTGCCCTGGCCCATCCACAACCCTTGCTCACCTCCAAGCAGGCCCACCGGAGTGGGGACCCCAAACCAGAAGAGCACCCCCACACAGCCCCCTGGCCTGCCTGTCACCCTGCAGGGTCCCTGACTCTTCAACAACGCTGCTCTGTTTGCTGGGTCAAGTTGGGGGCTCCTGCTGGGGTTTGGGAGTAACGGGCTCCCAAATACGGTTCCTACTCCATAAAATGTTGCTAGCCAGGATGGGCTGAGGCTCCCACCAAGGCTGCTGTGAACACCAGGAGGCCTAAAGCCTTGGCTGCTGAAGCCACAACCCAGAGTGGGTACTGCGGCAAAGGGCTCTGGGGCTTCTAGAATGGCCCCTTGCTCCTGCCCCTCCCCCACAGTGCAGCTTCCCCTTGCTCTGCTCACCTGGGACTCCTGCCCACCCTCCCCATGGCCTCTCCCAGGCCGCCGCCCGGGCACATAGCCAGCCAGGGCCAGGCCCGTTCCAGGATGATAGCCCATCACAATCCCAAACCAGGTGGTCGCATGGGGTCCCTCTCTTGGCCCTGAGACTGGCTTCTCTGCAGGGGCGGCGGGGGTGTGGGGGGGGTGCGGCTTGCAGGGGCCTGCAGCTGTGGCATCAGAGAACAAGGAAGCTCTGTTTGGGCAGGAGGAGCCCCGGAAGTGCCCAGGGGAGGGCCACCCCATGGACTGCCGGCTGCACAGAAACCACAGCCCAGGACACGTGTCCACCAAGTCTGCGTGGCCAACCCATGGAGACCGGCCCTCCTTAGTGTTCTCCTAGAAGGACAGGCCACCTTCAACTCAAATCCCGGCCCTGCCACTGAACAAAGAGCGTGGCCCAGGCAAGCTATTTCTTTCCTCTGAGTCTCAGTCTCCTCTTCTGTAAAATGGGACTAGAAGGGACTAGAAGGGACCTCAGAGGGTGGGAGAACGAAAGCTTCAGAGCAGGTCTGGCACATAGTAAGTGCTCATCGCTACCTCTAGAATGGTTATGATGGCCTGGCTCACAGATGTGGCACAGTGCCTGGCACAAACAGGGTCCCTGTCACCCATAGCTGCTGCAGTGGCAGCAAGGCAGGGATGAGGCCCGGCCCTGGACAGTGTCTGCCTTTCTGCCTGTTCCTGCCCCCTCAGAGACCTGCTCCCACCCCTGCCTTTAGCCTGCTCCCCAGCCTCGGTTTCTCTCCCGTTGCCAAAGCACAATGGCTGTTATAATTAACGGATTATCTCAGTGCGACAGCTGTGGTCCTTTGAAAATTGGGTTGAATAACAAGATCCCGGCGTATGGTAATTTCTTTTCATCCCCTGCTCCCTCTTTCTCTCTCCCTCGCTTCAGCCTTGTTACGCATGCAAATGTTTCTTTCCCTTTCCCTCCTTCCCAAACACCTCCTCCTCCCTGGTGCCCCCCCACCTCGGGATGGCAGTGGGGGACAGACTACAGTTCTGCTTTCTGGTGACAGCCAGGTGGGAACTGACCCTCCAGGGCCCCTCCCATGCACCTGGCGCTGGGCAGATTGCCTGACACATGTGACTTCTGTCATCTCCCGGGCAGACCTAAGTCCCTACACCCCGGGATTCCTCCTGCCAGGCCACTCCCCCTTTAGGCTACTTTGCAGGGACCTTCCCTGAAGTCCTGGCCCCACTCTCTGATCTTCCCAAATCTACTTTCCCAATCCTACTGCCCAGCATCTCTGCCCCTCCCAAGGCTTCTGTTAGCAGTTTGGTACCAACCACCATCTCCCTCCCACTGCCTTCTGGACCCCTCCCTGACACGTGAAACTCCACCTGTCCTCATCCACAGCTGGACTCGCCTCCCACTGCCCGCCCGCTCCCCCACCCCTGCTTCTCTCCCCTGTCCCTGAGCCAGTCAGGAGCATCCCCACGTGCCCACACCTGGATGGTCCTGGTGTATGCCCTCCCACTGCTCCTGTCCTGCTTCAGTCTTCTTCCTCACCCCGAGTGAACTTCTCAGTCTGCATGCTCAAGGGTCTCCCTGCCTCCACTCTTAGCACCCGCTCCACCCAGCAGAGGAGGAGCATTCTAAAACGTACATTGGAGCACGGTGCTCCCCTGCTCAAAAGCCTTCACCGATTCCCTTACTAATCTAGGAAATTTCCAACAAGGATCATCGGAAGCTCAGCTCTGGGGTCTTGTGGAGCTGGTTTCCTGCTTTCCTCTCCTGCCGTCCTGCTTCCCTCCACCAATCAAAATGGTCTGGCTGGGGTCCCTCCTGTGGGTTCCCACAGCACCCTGGGCTTCTTCCATCACAACCAGAATGAAAACCGCTGCTGTGACTCCTGAGCTGAGTTCTCCGAGGAGGGGTCTGATTCTCCACTAAAGGCCAACAATGGACACCCAGTAGGTTCTGAATAAACACGTACTGATGACTGAATGAAAGAAGCCTGCTATCTCCCTTTATAGATATGAAAACTGAGGCTCAGAGTAATAACTTCCTCAAGATCACACTGTTTGTGCAAGACAAAACCAGGATTTGAACCCAGGTCTGTGATTCTAATGCCAGTCTTCCCCACTCCCTGGGGGTGGGGGGAGGGCTGTGGGGGTCAGCTTCTGCACAGATCTCAGGGGATTTGAACCTCCCTCCAGCCTCAGCTGGGTGATAAGATGGGACTCCCTGCCCATGCTGTCACTGCATTGACCTTGGACTCCCAGGGCCTCAGACTGCTCATCTGTAAAGTGGGAAGGAGCCCTGCCTCACTCCTATCTCAGAGGATGTCTGTGGGGACAGAAGCTCAGGTCTTGGAGAAAGCCAGCCCTGCTAACATCTGAGGGTTCGCCCACCCCCAGCCACCAAACCCAACTGCACCGCCCTTGGCAGGCACTTCTGTGAGCTTGGGGGTTCCTAGGATGGCCGGTGTCACACAGGACAGAGATGCACCCCCCTCCCCAAAAAAGTGAGAGCTAGTGGAAGCAGCATGGGGAGACTGAGGGTCAGATCACGACCTTGGGCAGAAGCTTCCCTCTCTCAGCCTCAGTGTCTTCGTCTGTCAGTGGGGCCCAGTAATGCCCACTTTATGGGGTTGCCATGGGAACTGACATGTAATGTGTCCAGCACATGCAGGCACCACCATGGTCACAGGTTCTACAGGAACGTGATAGTCAAGTGTACCCAGGAGAGAGGGCAGGTGAAGGGGGCAGCACAAGGCAGGGCCACTGTTCCTGCCTCTCAGTTCTCAACAGCCCACAGAACAGAGCTCACACCCCAACATGAAGCCTTGGGTTCCCCCCTCCCTCTCTAACTTCACAACCCACCACATCCCTTCTCAACCTGCAGAGTTACAGGGATTCCCATCTGCGTGTCCCCTGGGCCTTAGCTCATGCTCCTCCTGACCCTGGGGTACCATTTCCACCTTCCCTACCCCCTTGCAGCCCAGGCCTCGTGCCTGCTCCTCCAGGAAGCCTTCAGAGATTTCTTCTCCACAGGAAGGGTGTGGGCCTCCCTACCGTGCCTTCCCCCATGCCCTGATTCCACCCTCATGGGCTCCTGGAAGGATCCTAGAGATTGTCTCACCCCACCCCACCCCACCGCTTGTTTTACAGATGGGGAAACTGAGGCACAGGCATGGGACAACAGCTCTCCAGGGATGTACTTGAACCCAGGTATCTGCTGCTACCAAGCCTACAGGCAGCTTCTCTCCTGGAGCTGAGATGTCCTTGTTCAGCCCTTGCTTGTCTTCTCCTCACCCCCCAGCCCAGAGCTACCTGAGGACGGGACTCCATCTTCCTCTCTGCGCCCCCACCCCAGTGCCTAGCCTAAGGCCTGGCGCATAGTAGGCACTCAGTAAATGTCTGTTGAATTGAATTGCGCTCAGGGCGGCCAGTCGTCTCTGCTCTGTAAGAGAAGCATAGAGTTAGTGGAGCCGTTCCCATGGCGACGGGGGTGGGAACCAAGCTGGTGGGGTGGGAGGGCAGCCTGCCCCAAGGACCCCGAGGGCCCTGGAAAGGAGAGGGTCTGGGAAGCTGGAACATTCAGACTTAGAGGAGTCTGAAATTCTGCTCCAACAGGCAGCACAGCCCTGACAAGTCGTACTGCCCCTGGGGCCTCAGTGGCCTCCTCTGGCTTTTGGAGAGGACACTCCAGTCCCTAGGGGCTCTGAGGACGGCTTGTGATGAGGACCAGAAGAGATGTGAGGAGCGTAAACAGTGACTCCCACTCACACTGAGCCCTCAGTGCCTGAAACACCAAGTCAGGTGGAAATGATGGCCCATTCTACAGACGAGGAGACTGAGGCTCAGGGAGGAGGGGAGGCTTCTCCCCTGAGGCCGCACAGCCAGCGTGCTTGATCCCATGCTGTACACACAGTCTCCCTGCAGAGAAGGGAGGAAAGCGAGGCATAATAAAAAAAACCCCAAAGACGCTGAACCCACCAAAAGGTGGCTGGAGCCCAGGCCCAGGCTGAAGAAAGAACTCCAGGCACAGGGCCCAGCATGAGCCCCACAGCTGTGAAGGTTCAAAGCCTTTCAGATCCAGAGGCTGCAAAGGCCTGGGCAGGCCCTGATGTTAATATAGATCAGCAGAGACTATAAATACTTGGCCAGGCCAGGTATTGCAGGGCCAAGCCCATGGAGCAGTCCAGCGGGGGCTCGAACCCTGGCCCCCTCCTCCTTGGGCCTCCGTTCCCCATCTGTCAAGAGCAAGCTACAACACGACCATGACGGCTCAGGTTCTTTATCAAACAGCCTAGAGTTCCCTGACCCAGTCAGGCTGGCAGGGGGGCCTCAGGGCCCAGGCTAGAGTCCCAGGAGGAATAAAAAAGGATGCAAGAGAGGCTGCCCTGGTCTACCTGGGACAACCAAGGGAGGGCTTGGCTGGGCCTCTGCTCCCTGGCCTGGAGCCCGGGAGAGGCAGGGAAAGGGGCCTAGGATGCCAGCCATTCACTCCTTCACTTTCTCATTCATTCCAACAGCCATTCTCTGAGGATCTCCTGCTAGGGGAGCCGAGGATTCATTGCCAAAAGGCACAGCCTCAGGTAGATGCTCCAGAGAGGAAGACAGCAAAACAAACAAGCATGGCAGGGTAGAGGCCGACCTCAGGCTCCGCGCCCCATCCCAGCCTGCATCACCTGACACTAGATTCACACCTGCGTCTGCCTGGACCAGTACTTCATCAAGGCCAAGGACGGGGAGGGCAATCTCGCTCCTCTTGTAAACCCAGAGCCCAACTCGGCACCAGGAAGCACTCCGTTAATATTCACAAAAGGACCTAAGAATGAATGAAAGGTCATGGAGCTTAAAAGAAAGGGCGCCCATACACATGGCAGGGGCGGGGCGGGGGAGCAGGAAGGAGCCCACACAATTAACACACAATTTGCCCACTTGAAGGATGGAGAGACTGAGACTGAGAGAGGCTAGGGGGTGTAAAGAGTGGCCCGGGACCCGCAGCTCCCCAGACGTGAGACAGGCTGGGGCATATAAACTCCAGGCACAGCTGCTTCAAGCATCGGACGGGGTAACGTTTGCAGGGTCTGAGACTCCCCGAAACGCTGAGCACAGGTGAGGGTGCAGTATCCCATTTTCTCTCCAAAGCCTCAAAACAGCTCTGGGTGGCAGACAGACCCTCACACCACAGACAGAAAAACCAAGGCTCGGGGAGAGGGTGTAGGATTCCCCAACCCCAAGCCCTTCTTGGTCAGGACCTCAGTGGGACTCTCCTGCTGACTGGCGGTTCCACCTCCATCCCCTCCGAAATTCACCAGCAAGGGGTGCAGACCTGGGCCCAGGCCTGAATCTGCCTCTGCCGAGTGGGTGACTCGGGCAGGGACCAGCCCTCTTTGAACCTCAAGTTTCCCAAGAACCATCTCCTCTGCCCCACGCAGCTGCTTCAAGGAGCAGAGGAAAGAGCATCGTGCACGATCAGTCACTTCAGTCGTCTCCGACTCTTTGCGACCCTGTGGACTGTACCCACCAGGTTCCTCTGCCCACGGGATTCTCCAGGCAAGAATACTGGAGCGAACTGCCATGCCCTCCTCCGGGGGATCTTCCCGACCCAGGGATCGAACCCTCATCTCTTATATCTCCTGCATTAGAAAGCAGGCTCTTTACCACTAGTGCCACCTGGGAAGCCACAGAGGAAAGATCAACCCCCTTACAAACTGTAAAGTGCTAGTGATATTGAAAGGAATTTAATCATTACTGTTATACTTTCCTTCCCCAACCACTCCTCTGCCCTCCTTTCTAACAAGGCTATGACAGTTTTTCTCAGATGCCCGTACTACGCCTGCCTCTGGTGCTAAGGAGTTGTCATGAACTTCATCCCCAGGATCCTAGGAATCAGCTACTATTTTTATGCCCATTCTGCATATGAGGACATGGAGGTTCAGAGAAGTGATGTGACTTTCTCAAGATTACACAGCAAGAAATAAGAGCACTTAGCCATGACCCTGTATATCTGCTTTTAAGTATCTGTATATTCAGCCCTTTGGGGCCACTAGAGTCCTCCAGTTCATGAATGCCCACCTGTTCCCTGGTTTATCCAACTTCCCATATGTATGCAATATTCATATTTCCATTAGCAGCAGCTCACGCACCCCTCTCTGAGGCCTTCGGGAGCCCCATTAATCATTCAGACACACCTGCATATTCATTAACTTACGAATTAATACAGGGCCCCTTATTACTTCGGGCCTGCTGCCTGCATTAAAGATACTTCGACTTCATTCATTATTAAACTCCTCTGATAAATGATCACATCCGTCCTTCACAGAGTGGGGCAGCACCCAGGCCCCTAAGCTAGTAGGTCTGCACCAGCTGCTGTGTGACCTTGAGCCAGGCCTTCACCTTCTCTGGGCCTCCCGCACGTTTACCTGGTAAAATGAGGCAAAGGACAGTCTCTAAACACTGCCTGGGCTTGTCAAGATTGGCCCTGTCCCATCCTTCTGCAGGCTCCTTCAACCCTTCCCTGCACTTACAAGTCTTTCGTGGGCTCACATGACCCTTTGTTCTCCACAAAACAGGAGCCAGTTGTCTCTGCTGTTTTTCTGATCCTCTCCCACCAGTGGCCTCCATTCACAACTGGGCCTGAGCCTGGACTTTGCAGCCAGCATCATGTATCCTGAGCTAAGCTGGCTTGGCAGACCAGAACATATCCCAGATCAGAGGCCAGCTGACTCCCCGTGGCCAGCAAGGGTAGACTCTGTCTGCCACACAACAACAACGATGACAACAGCAACAATAATCATAAGTGCGCCCAGCATTTCCTGAGCACACACCAGGCCCCAGGCCTTGGGCAAAGTCCTGCGCTGTCTCAGCCTTCTCAGAACCATGCCCACTTTACAGATGGGGAAACCAAGCCCAGTGAGGTCAAGGCCATTTCCCCATCTCACTTGGGATCCCCAGCTCATCACCAACACACACTTCGGTTGGAGATGGGACCCTAGGTCAGCACCCTGCCCTGGCTCCATCCTTTCCTGACTCGTTCCTCTGTACACCGACCCTACCTAATGGAGGGTTGCAGTTCAGTTCAGTTCAGTTCAGTCACTCAGTTGTGTCCAACTCTCTGCGACCCCATGAATCACAACACGCCAGGCCTCCCTGTTCATCACCAACTCCTGGAGTTCACTCAAACTCATGTCCATCGAGTCGGTGATGCCATCCAGCCATCTCATTCTCTGTCGTCCCCTTCTCCTCCTGCCCCCAATCCTTCCCAGCATCAGAGTCTTTTCCAGTGAGCCAACTCTTCGCATGAGGTGGCCAAAGTATTGGAGTTTCAGCTTGAGCATCAGTCCTTCCAATGAACATCCAGGATTGATCTCCTTTAGAATGGACTGGTTGGATCTCCTTGCAGTCCAAGGGACTCTCAAGAGTCTTCTCCAACACCACAGTTCAAAAGCATCAATTCTTTGGCAATCAGCTTTCTTCACAGTCCAACTCTCACATCCATACATGACCACGGGAAAAACCATAGCCTTGACTAGATGGACCTTGGTTGGCAAAGTAATGTCTCTGCTTTTTAATATACTATCTAGGTTGGTCATAACTTTCCTTCCAAGGAGTAAGTGTCTTCTAATTTCATGGCTGCAATCAGCATCCGCAGTGATTTTGGAGCCCAAAAAATAAAGTCTGACACTGTTTCCACTGTTTCCCCATCTATTTCCCATTAAGTGATGGAGGGTTGCAGGCAACACAGAATGGGCCCCCACTCCCTGGCATACGCCCTGATTGATCCCCTTATGCCTGGCACAGAGCAGAGCCCGTGAACAAAGCATGAGGATGCTGCTCCCTGTGTCACCCCTGCTGGCTCCACTGCTCTCCCTCTCTGCTCCTCGGGCACCTCTGTGTGGGGCTGAACACAGGGCTGCTGGGCTGCCAACAGCAGAAGGGCCAGGCTGCCGCCTCATACTGGTACTGGGCCTGAGGCTTCATACCCTGGCTGTGTGACTATGGGCCCATTACCAAACCTCTCTGTGCCTCGGCCGCATTATCTGAATCACATCTGACTCCACCCCCTGCCTCATCCCTCTTCTCCAATCCATCCTGACACCTGCCCAGGCCACACACCTGAGTGTTTAAGTCACTGATGGCCCTTGTCTAGAAGACAGCACTGGCTCCCAGCCACTCCAGGTGTCCCCTGGGTGCCTCCCCTAAACCCTTAGCTCAGATGCCAGAGAGCCTCTCAAAATAGCCTGTTTATTGTGGACCCTCTGAGGACCCCTCTGTTAAAGCCCTTCTAGAATCTTCTGTGGCTCCAGGCTGAAGCTATAAGTCCTTCTGAAGGTCAAGGCCCTATGAAGCCTGGCCCAACTGCCCACTCCAGACCCCTCTCCTGCATCTCCCCTCAAGGCAGCTCTCCCCTCTCCCATGGAGACTCTCCTGGCTCTTGTCTGACCCCCTGATGGCATCTGTCCCTCCCACATCACCCAGTCATCGAGCACAGGGTATTCTCCACTGCAGCTCCAGCCCCTGGCACAGTCAGCCTGGCAGCACTGTGGTCTGAACCAATGCCTCTGTCAAGTCCAGAGAGCAAACCCACAGGGCTGCATTGTGCCAACGAGGAACTCAGCAGACCCGGCGAAGGCCTTGTCACCGTTCATCTGCATGCAGACACAGCCCCCGCTTACACAGCTCCCCTGTTCCTTGTCAACAGGGTGACAAGGTAAAGGTCATTGGACCTATTTCTCAAGTGAGAGGTTCAGAAAGATAAAGTGGGCTCCCAGATCACCACTAGTCAGTGGTGGGGCTGGGATCAAGCCTTACTGCCTGGGCTCTGGGCACCGAGCACTCACTACATGCCAGACCTCAGTGAGGTTTTACATTAACTCATTCAAACCTCTCCACTGCCTCGGGAGATGGTCACAATTATTACACTCATTTGAGAGATAAAGAAACTGAGGCCCAGAGCAGTGAAGCCACCATCCAAGGGCACACAGAGAGGAAGTGAAATAGCCTGGGATACACCAAGTTATAGCCGTGGAGCCAGTCTGTTCCCCCAGCTCTGCTCAAATCTCCCCAGGCCTCTGCTGCCAGGGCTGCCCTGGGTGAGAAGCATCTCCACTGTAGCTCCCTCACCAGCCCCGGCTCCATGGCAGCAAGGACTGGAGCCACGCCCTTCCCTTTCGAGCCCCGGATCTATCATGTGGAAGAGGGTGACAGACCAACCAGGGGCCCTTCACCAGCAGCATATGATCCCCACGCCTAAGAGCCTACAACACACCAGGCCCCGGACTGGCAAAACACAGGGGATCACCAGGGGTTGAGGGACCCTGGGTGGGAAGGGGCAGGGGTCTCATTCAGGGTTTGGGAGCAACAGGGTTCAGGTACCTGCCTGCTGTCATCAAGAGCAACACGAAGCCAACAGAAGGCCAGAAGAGAAGATGATGGTTAACTGGGGGGGCTTGGCACCTTTGAAGACCTGCCGCCCAGGACCCAAGGGGGCCGGGCATCCCCAGAAGGGACTGCACCCTGCCAACTAGACAGTCCACAGCTAATGAGCCCCTGCTGCGGGGCTGGACTAGGACTCCCAGCACAGGGCAGAGGAAACAAAGAGGCAAGGAAGTGTCTGGCCAGGAGGGAATTTGGGCAAGAGGAGACCCAGCACGCAGGCCCTGGGATCTTGGCTATTTAAGAAAATCCTCCTGAGGATTATTGGGTTGGCCAAAATGTTCATTCAGGGTTTTCCATTATGGTTTTCTATTTCCATTTGTACAATAGAGAAAGTGTTAGTCGCTCAAACATGTCCAACTCTGTGACCCCATGGACTGTAGCCCACCAGGCTCCTGTCTGTGGGATTCTCAAGGCAAGAATACTGGAGTGGGTTTGCCATTCCTTTCTCCAGGGGATCTTCCTGACCCAGGGATCAAACGTGGGTCTTCTGCATTGTAGTCAGATACTTTACCATCTGAGCCTCCAGGAGGCAAACCAGCCTCTAATTTCTCTTAAGAGAGAATCTGAATTTTCACAGATTGGGGTTGCTAAAAGTGGGGTAACACCAGTGGATTTCTGGGTACTTCCTCACTGCACTCCCAGTGTGAGTGCTGAGGTTGGGGACCATGGACAGGTCCCCTCTCTGCCCCAAGCCCCAACTTGGAGGTTCGGCACACAAAAGGTGCTCAGTAATTCTGGCCAAACTGTTAGTGCATCATTTCCAGGGCCCTGTATCAAAACTACTGTGTGGGGGGAACCCCCCAGGTCACCTCCCTCATCCACTTTCAGGCCCTCTGGGGTACTTGAGAGAAGGTCAGAGCTGGCAGCCCCCTCAGCACATCTGGGCTCCTGAGATGTAACAGGAGAGGAAACTGAGTCCAGAGTGGGTGAGAGTCTTGCCCAAGACTGGAAGCCACATCCTTTCTCCTTCAGGCCCCTGCTTCCTGCCTCAGCTCCCCAAAGGCTGCTGTCCCTCCGTGCTCTCCACCCACCTATCTGTGCCCCCTCCTCCAGGGTGACCTCGGGCATGCCTTTGGTCCCCCAGATCCTGGACTTTAGCTTGTTGGATGTCTCCCCAGGTGCTCTGAAAGGCCCCAGGCTCAGCCCCAGGTCATCTTCTCACCCAAGCCACTTCTGCATAAGTCTCCTCATGGTCAAGGTCACCACCACCCTGCCTGCCTGCTCAGACCACAGATCCCACCATCACAAACTCCTCTTGCCCCTGCTGGAAAAGAAGAATGAGAGCAGCCACCAGCTTCACCCTCGAAACATCTCCCCCATGTGTCCTCTGCTCCCTACCCCACCGGGACCTGCCGCCAACATCACTCGCCCCCTTGCCCGTCACGGCCCCGTTTTTCTCCAGCCCCTCCCTCATGGCGGCCAGGGGGAGTCTTGCGCAGGGCAGTCCTGACACTGTCTCTCTTCCTCGGAATCTTTCTGGGAGTCCCCTGCAGCCCCGAGGACAGGGGCCAAGTTCCTTCCTGGCATGTGACACTTCCATGAGGGGAATCCATACCTTGCCCGCCTCCTGGCCCAGCCCCCTGTCTGACAAAGGCCCTTTCTGCTCCCTGCCACTTGTCACCAGTACTGTGAACCCTGACCAGCTTCAGCTCAGGCACTGCCTCCTCCAGGAAGCCTGCCCTGAACCCTAAACCTGGCCTCACCATTCCTCAGCATCCCCGGGCTCACGAGCTCCAAGTGGTATCCCCCTGGACAGTCACCATTTCCCTTCCTGAGAGCCAAGGCAACACAGTGTGTCCCCTCAGTGCCATCAAGGGGCCTGGCACAGAGGAAGTACCTGGGGCATGCGGACTGAAAAAGCAGAAGAACTACATGGCCCCCAGGCATGTCCTTCCCAGCTGGCCTCTGTCCCTATCCACCTGCCAACCTCCCCACTCGCTGAGCGATGACAACATGGCCTCCCAACTCCTTATCATTATTATTATGACCACTCAGGCCTCAGCCAGTGCTGCGGCTCCCGTGTCCACCGTGGTCCCAGCCTGCTTGGGGCAGCATGGTCAGGCAGGGGCAGAGGAACAGAGGAATGGAACAGAGGAACAGAGAAGGTGGACAGAGCCCCTCCTGGGAGCCTCACCAGGGCCAGGGGGCTGATGTAGCTGAACTTGAAGAAGACCCAGCAGCTCTTATCTGGGCACGCAGGGTCTCTGTTTACAGATGAGGAGACTGAGGCTCTGACCAAGGGCAAGCAGCTAATCTGGAGCCTCATGGCCAGTGAGGGCCAAGCCAGGGATTAGAACCCGCCCACCAGACTCCTGCCCACTCTCCTTGCACTAGACCCGGTAGCTTTCAAGGGCAAAGGAGGGGACTCGTTCACCCCGAGTCCAGGCATTCCGGGAGGCCACAGGCACTGAGGGCAGAGCGCTGAGACTGGGGTCCTGCACACCGCCAGATCAGACACTTGCTCTGTGCCTCTGCCAGCTGTGTGGCCTCAGGGAGCCTGACCAGCTTCTCTGAGCCGATTCCTCATCTGTCCCCTGAGGATGGGAGGCTGCCCTGCAGGCCTGCCGTGAGTGCTAAAGGAGACAGAAATGACCGCAGCCAGTAACTACAGAGAATCTCCCAGGCTGGGCTACAGGTAGGTTAACTCCCTTAAGTGGCCCCACAAGAGGCAAATTCTTACAATATCTCCATTTTACAGACAACAAAACGAAGGCACAAAGGATCTTCCCAAAGCCTTGCAGCTATAAGTGTGGAGCTGGGCATGCAGCGCTGGGCAGAGAACAATCAGCACAGGATGGGTCCTCACTAATGATATTCCTTTCCAGCTCAGACCTTTCCTTTAATCCTTCAAAGACATCCTGAATAAGCTGGCCTCTCCCATCTCCACTGAAACCACCCCCTGGGTCTCCTTCCACCTTCACAGAGCGAACCCTCTCGCCCTCAGTGGGCTGGATCCAGTACCACTTCTCCCCTGAGCCTTTCCTGAGCTCCACCACCCTCCGTCCTCTCCATCGCCACCCGCTAAAGTTCCCCAGACGGGTCCCGTGGTCTGGCAAACAGACACCTAGAAGACCCTGCCTCTGCTCAGTCCCTGCACAGCTGCCTGAAGAAAGTTCTTGAAGCATTGGCAGGTTCATGGAGCGCCTCTCTGCTCAGAAGCCTCTGGGGCCTCCCAGGCCCTTATCCCCACAGTCAAGATCAGGCTTGGTCCCATCTCTGCAACTCTGCCCTCCAACACCCTGCCTACAATGAGGCTACTGTCCAGAGACATGGCACCCCACTCTGCACACAAATGCCTCCACACACACATGCCTGTGCACACACATGCCTACGCATACGTGCCTTCCCCACAGATGCCTGCACACACACATGTCTGTGCACACACATGCCTGTGCACACACATGCCTACGCATACGTGCCTTCCCCACACTTGCCTGCACACACACACGTCTGTGCACACGTGCCTTCCCCACACATGCCTGCACACACACATGCCTGCACATATACACACCTACACACACACTCCTGTACACACACGTCTGTGCACACATGCCTTCCCCACACATGCCTGCACACACACATGCCTGTGCACAAACATGCCTGTACACACACACGCCCGTGCACACATGCCTCCCACACACATGCCTGCACACACGTGCCTCCGCCACAACCTGCCTGACTCCTCCTACTTGGGACTCTCCCTCGAGCCCCGCTCTACCACACCAGCCTCCCACTCCTCAGCCTGACCCCAGAAGAGCACCTTGGAGAACTCCCCTCACCAACTCTTCAGCTCTTCCCACTCCTTCTGTCCTGATCTGCATCATCCACAATACCGTTTCTGAAAGCCAGTGGCAGGCTCCCTCTTGCTGGAAGACTACACAGTCTGGACTCCTCTGGCCTGCCTGGGGCTCACAGGCCCTGCCGAGACTCCCGCACCCTCCTTCCCCACTCCAAGGTCCTCACATGGGAGCTTCTTACCCTTCTCACCCAACACCTCTTGGCTTTCCCCTTGAAATGGCCACAACCTGGCAAGTCCCACTCCCGCCTCCTGCCGGCTACTCCTCAGACTCAAAGCCACCTCCCACAGGAAGCCTTCCAGCCCACCCAGGTATCAGTCAGCCTCATCTGCCTTCCGCTTGGCTGTGGGATTCCTAATGGCAGCGACTGTTCTCATTCACCCCTCAATTCCCCAGAACCCTGCATGATGCTCAGCCCACACCAGACGCTGGAGAACTGTCTGCTGAATAAACACGCCGCTTCCCTCTTGAGCTCCCGGAGGCAGAGGGAACAAGTTCCATTAGCCAACCGTGACCAATATGAATCCACCCGCTTCTGCCCACCTCCGCCAGCCTCCAATGGCTCACATGAACTACTGCTGTGGCCCTCACCTTCCTCCCTGCCGTCACCCTCACCTGCATGCTACTCCCATCAGGCCTGAAGAACCTCCACAGCCCTCCCTGACTTCCTGTCTTCACCTCTCTCTGCACTCGTGTGCTCCAGCCCCAGGGAAGGCCACTTTGTTCCTCTGGGTAAACGAAAGAATGAGAGTTTGCAGCTTCCTAACCCTCGACCCTCATTGCACCTGTTTTTTGAGTGCAGCCTCTAAGCCTCTGAAGGGCAGGACATGGCTTACTCTTCCCAAGACCCCCAATACCCAGCACAGAGCAGGAGTTCAAAAGTTTCCATAAATGAGGGACTTCCCTGGTGGTCCAGTGGTTAAGAATCCGCCCTGTGATGCAGGGGCCTGGGTTTTGATCCCTGGTCAGGGAACTAAGATCCACATGCCCAGAAGCAACTAAATCCATGCACACCAACTACTAAAGCCTGAAGCCCATGCACCCTGGAGCCCAAGCGCCACAACTAGAGAGTCTATGCATCGCAACGAAGATCCCACGTGATGCAACTAAGACCTGACACAGCCAAATAAACAAACTCTGGTTGTTTAATCGCTCAGTCGTGTCTGACTCTCTGCGACCCCAAGGACTGCAGCACTCCAGGCTTCCCTGTCCATCACCAACTCCCGAAGTTTGCTCAAACTCGTGTCCATTGAGTCAGTGATGCCATCCAACCATCTCATCTTCTGTCACCCCCTTCTCCTTCTGCCCTCAATCTTTCTCAGCAACAAAAACAAATGAATGAGTGCTGGATTCAAATCCTGACGCTCCTGCCTGGGCCTGTTTCCTCACTGCAGTCCTTGATCTTCCTTCTCCAAGGCTGGGGGTGACGGGAGCACAAGGGATGTGAGGATCAAAAGGTGGAGATCAAATGACAGCAGCGCCTGAAAGTGCTGTAAAACCACACATCACTACACACCTGGAAGGGACTTTTCATTCCAAAGCAGTGAAAATGAGGCTGAGGTTAAGTATTTCACGGACTCATTCATTTAGTACCATTTCTCAAGCCCTGAGGCAGGAGCAGGGCCTCCCAGTGCTCTGGACACAGTGGTTCTGCCCTGAGGACATTCACAGCTCAAAGGCAGGAGTGCAGGAGACCAGGCATCTCAGGGAGAAGGTCAGGGAGCCATGGGGCTTCAAGACAAAGTGGCTGAGATCCAGTCGGGGTTCCAGGAAGGCCTCCTAGAAAAGGGGTCTGCCAGTTCTCAGATCATCCAGCTCCACTGGAAACAAAGGGACCCAAAGAGCCAGGTTAACTAGGAATATGGGCAGGCAAGCCCCACAAGCCAATGTCATCTCAGATGAGCATGTACTACTACTACCGTCCCCCTTTTACAGGTGAGAAAAATTGAGGCCCGGAGAGCTGAAACCACATGTCTCAGGTCTCCCAGCTCTTGGGCAGCCAAGCTGGTGGTCTCTTGGGCCTCCTGCATCTTCTGAGGCCCCTGGAGAGACTAGAAACCATGTTTAGAACATTCAACCTCTGAACCAAGGGCCACGCCACTCTGATGGCATCCAGGTCAGCTGCTTCCAGACACATCAAGGACAGCCACAGCTGTTGGTGCCAGGCACACAGTGGGCCATCAGGAAACAGATCTGAAGAAATCCCAGAAAATAGCTGCTTCCTGTGAGCTGAGGGGCAGCTCCCTGGGGGGCTGGTGAGGGTTTAGATACCACACTGGGCCCAGGGAGCCCTTCCTTGAATGCATGCAAATGAATGGCATAAATTTCTATTTACTTAACTTCACAAATGCTAACAAGCTCATAAAAAATAAGTTATTCTTCCTCAGCGCCACAACACCCTGCGTTTGTTTAATTTTGTTTTCCCTCCTTCTCCCAGCCTCCTCTCCAACAGAAACGAAAAGCCACATCTTTGGGGCTTTCCCTGCCAAGTGGGTCTGCCCTTCCCCCTCCCCCATTCTGCCCCCCAGATAGGAAACCAAAGTCCCGGGAATGGGCCCTGCTCTCTCCCCCACAGCTGTGTGATCTTGGGCTCTGACTTAACCTCTCTGGTTTAACTGGCTCAGTTACCAAGTAACTGAGCTGGCCGTGCACTCAGCTGGCCTCTGGGTCAGCGTGAGGATCAAATATGGTAATCCTAGTGAAGTGCTGAGTCTGCTCCAGGCACATAACAAGCCCTCAATGAATGTCAGACCTTGTTATTATGTAAAGAAGAGTTAAATAGCTCCCTTCCAGTTAATCCACCTGTAGGGTTTGCCTTCTGGGGCCAACTGGCTGCCCATGGATAGGTTTTGTTGGTGGGTTCAGAGCTGATGCAAATCTGGGTTTGATGCTATGAGGCAGAGCCTTTACCACAGGCCCTACCACACCCTACTGCCTTCCTCGGCCCGGATGCTCACATTTTGTGACGAAGTCCCCATGGGCATCTGAGTTAGCTACCCCTAGTTTATGCCTCTCAAAAGCGTTTCCAGTGGGTCATTGATCACATCATTAGGCCCAACTCACAGATGAGGAAACAGGCTCATGGATGGGCAGCGACTTACCCACAGTCCCTGAGGGAGGGGCTGCAGAATCAAGGAGAGTTCCCTCCCCCGTCCCGGCCCGTTTTCTCTCCAGAGCCCCTGCCTCACCATGCCAGCTTAAGAGCCACCTCCCTGGTGGCTTCCCTGGAAGAGCAAATGGCCTAGTAGCCAGACGATGGCAAGCCTAGCAGAGCCCAGCACCGGGGCCTCCAAAAGATGGGGCCTGGGCGTCAGAGCTGCCCTTTCTTCCCAGGTCCCCTCTATAACATCTACCTTGAGTGCACTTCCAGGAATGGCCCTAGCCAGACAGTGCACCTCGTTTGCCCACACTGGCCCCCTTCTGCTGGCACAAAGCCTAATATAGCCATGCCCCCAATAGCCAGCTCCAATCAGTTACCACCAGCTACAGCCCCATGAGCTCCCATTTCGCAGAAGAGAAAACTGAGGCCCAGGCAGGAGAAGAACATTCCCTATGGTTACTGTGAGGGAGACTCAAGCCCTGGCTTTTGAAGACCTGGCTTGTCCCACCCTCCAGCCAGCATCAACTAGCAAGATCCAGAAAGCAGGGCCAACACTGGAAGGGACAGCCCCTGGGGCACCAGCTACAACTGCCACCACTGTCCCCCACCCATGCTGGCCTCGATTTTCCCATCTGCAGTGCAACGGGACACAGTGAGCCCGTCCTAGAGAGCAGAGAGGTAAGGCTGGGAGCCTCAACAAGTCAACAGTGTGGCCGTGATCACCATCCTCAACTTCCCCAAGAAGAAGGTGGGACCACTGTCCCCTGTGTTCCTCACAACCCCTCTCACAGGGAAGCCCCTGGCCTGCAGGCAGCAGAGGAACAGAAGCAACGAGTGCTTAGCACAGACTAAACATTAATACCACGCTGGGCGCTTTTCACACTCACTAGGTGGACGCTGTCATGCCCATTTTCCAGACAAGTAGAAGCACAAAGCGTAAGTAACTTGCTCAGGGTCACCCAGGAAGAGACAGTGCAGAGTGGACTGGTGGACAGACCAACAGACAAAAGATGGAGAACACAACCCTGGCTGTTGGTGTCCAGTCAGCAAGATGCAGGCTTAGAGGATGCCGGGAAGGTCAGGATGGAGGAGGCAGAGCTGAGTCAGAACCTGTGGCCAGGGTAGGGGGCCTCATAGCTGCTGCCAGCTGTAGCTCTAACAGCTCCCGACCCTGGACACCTGCCGCTGAGTCCACATGCCCACTGCTAGTCTCAATGGTATCACCAGTTCAGGCCACTTTCATTCTTCCTTTCTTACCAGTCTCTCAAAGCCATTCCAGGGTACCCCTCCCCAGGTAGGTCGAGTCATAGCGTGGTTCCCAGTGGTTCAGGACCTTGCCCAAGCTCCCACCAAGCCAAGAGCGACCGAGTGGGGACGTGAACCCAGCTCTTCGATACACCTATCCTCTCCCTCCTCAATTCTCCAAGGGCACAAGGGCACCACCAGCTGCTGCTGGGGAAGAGGGTGGGGCCAGGGCCTTGAGGGGTGGGACCGAGAGAGGCAGGGGCGGGGCCTAGGAGGTAGTGGGGCAGGCCGGAGAGAGAAGACTGGATCCCAGTTGCCTTGGCAACAGAACTAATTAATTCCAACTCTGGTTCCATCTGTGCCTTGGCTGGATGGGTGGTTTGGGCTCGCGGGTGTTTATTTTGAAGGAAGGGGAGAGAAGTGGGAGGAGCTGGGAGGCTGTGGTCTCGGGGGCTAGTAGGGGCTGACACCCCCATAACGCTCACATATAGCATCCCCACCCCCAACAGGAAGAGACAGGTTCCGGCCTCCAGAGACAATCTCAGACCTCCTCCCAGGGAGGCAGCGCTCATCCTAGCCCAAACACTGCCTGGCTCAAAGGGCAGACAGCAGGGCCTGCTGTATGCACACACGTGCACACACACATGGACACAGATGGGGGAGAACATAGGCTCCACAAGAAACTTGGGTTCAGATGCCAGCTTAGCTTTCTGAGTCTCAGCTTCCCCATCTGCAAAATGGGCAACACTGTTCCCTGCAAAGGGCTCTTGGAATTAGAAGGATGTCCCCAGTGCAGGGGAGGGAATGTTCTGCTGAGGGTGATTCTGGCCATCAAACTGCTTACGCAGAACCCAGAAGGTAGCACTTCTGAGAAACTGGAATGGAGCCAGGAGAAAAGATCACGGCAGAGGAGAGGGAGAGGGAGCCCAGAGACAGTAGCCCTGTAGCTGGGCCAAGTCCAGAAGCTAGGCTAAGGAACTTAGACTTAAGCCCCAGGACAAGGGGGGACCAGTGACATGCTAGGGAGCCCAGGCCAACAGAAGAGTGCAGGATGAATTGGGGAAAATGAGAGCTGGCCTTTGAGGAGGCTGCTGTGATAGTCTAGACTCATGATGGTGACTCAACGCAGATAAGGGTAGCAGGGAGGACAGGCAATGGGATAATCAGAGAGCAGGACTTGGTGACCTACAGGCTAGGAGGCCAGGGGTGAAGTTCAGAGATGACTTCCAGGTCCAGGTGGCTAGCTGAAGTGGCTGGCTGAATGATGGCAATGCCCACACTGGAACAGGAAACTTCAGAGAAGAAGCTAACGGGCCAGAAGGTAGGAGGAGAGAGGAAGAGCCTGCATTGGACAAGCTGAGTTTTGGGGGCCAGAGAGACACCCCAAAAGACATGTCCAGTCAGCAGGTAGCCACGCCCATTGCCCAACAGCCAGAGGCAGGGCACAGAGAAGGATGAGACCTGTGCATTCCCTGTACATGGCTGCTAAGAGGAACCAAGGAGGCAGAGGGATTGCCCAGAGACCAGGCAGGCAGGATTAGCCCTCAGGGATGGACACAGCTGGGAGCTGACACTCATGCTCGGGAACCTGCCACACGGCTGCACCAGGACCCAGACCAGCCAGGTTCAAATCCCAGACCCTTCACCTCACCATCTGTTAGAGCCTGGGCAAGTCATTTCACCTCTCTGAGCCTCAACTTACCCATCTGTAAAATGGAAATAAAAGTAATACCTACCCCATAGGATATTATGAGGAGGGCCATCCCCCTGGACCCTTAGGCTGAGCCCCAGAGACATAGGCTCTCCAGGAACGAGCCCTTTCAGGGAGGCTAGAGGCCACTGACCTTTGCTGAGCACCTGCCAGGCACAGGGCACCTCACAGGGGTTTTAGATCACACACAGCCGCAATCAAGGAGGAAGGGCCTGGAGTCAGATGGCACCTGGCTAAATCCTGGGTCCCCTACTTGCTAACTGGGACCAGGAGAGGCCCCTCGCCTCCCTGGACTTTGGCTTTTGAGACTGTGAGATGGGGTAATTAGGGTGTCTGCCATGGTTCCTGGGATCACTGTGAGCATGGAATGTGGAAACAGGGAAAGCATCTGTCACCTGCCTGGCACCCAGAAAGCACTACATAAATCTTCACTTAGTTGCCATCAATACAACTGCTGTTACCGCTCTTCCCCACAACACAAGAAGGTAGATGGACTGGCCCCCATCTAACCAAGGAGAAGGACAAAGGCCTCACCCACCATAGTGTCCAGGACCTGGACCGGCCACCATCTGGTCAGAGGATCCTCTCTCCCCCAGCCCAGGGCAGGGCCACATGAGACCGCCTGGGTATGAACCCTGCCCTGGCTGCTCCGAGCTGTGTGACCTTAGATTAGTCACCTCACCTCCCTGAGCCTTAGATTCTGAGCCTGAAGAAATGAGGGTCCCCTACCTGCACCATCATCTGAGGATTGAGCAAGGAAATACACAAAAGGCATCTAGCCGAGGGAATGTACACAGTAGGTGCTCAATAAAAGCAGCAGTTATGATTAATTTTTGGATGTGAAGACCTGAAGGAAGGAATGAATATAGACAAGCTCTGACAGAGGGGGTCCCAGGTGTGATGCCCTCCCAGGACCACGCAACCACCAGGGGGTTGCAGCCTGGGCACTCACCCACAGGCACACCTGCCCTGACATTCCTCCACTAGGCCACCCCAGTCGACTGTGCCCCCCAACCACACCCACACCCACCCCTGCCACCCCTGCAGCGAGCACAGAGCCACGCGTGCTCCCATCCAGCCCCGTGACCGACCCGGCCGTCCCTCCCCCTCCCCCGCTCTGCATCTGCTCAATTAGGGAAACCGGGGAGTGAAGAAAACAAAGACTTAATTTCTGAGCTAATCAGCCTGCCTCATTCTAATTACCATCCTCCCGGGCATTGGGGCAGACTTCCCGGGGGAGGCAGAGGGGGAGTCTGGTCCCCAGGAATGACACCCCTTCCCCCAAAGCCTAAGACAGCTCAGTGTTGGGGTGCGGGGACCAGAAGACTTGGGCAGGTGGGCCTTCAAGGTGGGGGATGGAAGAAGGGGACACAGAGAAGTCATTGGGTTCACACCAGGGAATGTACCTTGGTGGGGGGGTGTGATTTGGACAGATCACACCATCCCAGGGCCCCCTTCCAGGACCCCTGCCCCTTCCTGGGACAGCCTCAGGCTGTGGGGGAGGCCCCAGAGCAGGTGCCTCGGTAGGTGTCCAGCCCACGGCCTTGGCAGAGAGATGGACAGATGGACACTTTAAAGCTAAAAAGCTAGAAAATTGAGCAATGATCAGCGTGAAGCTTTTGAATCATGGCATAGAGTATGTGAGCATTTTGGAGTGTGTGTTTGTGTGTGTGTGTGCTGCATCTGTTTACGAATGCACAGAGGGCTCAGGATGGGAGCCAGGAGGCCTAGCTGCAGTTCCCAGCTTGGCCCTGGGCAACTCTCCACCCCCCGCTGAAATTCAGACTCTCCCAGGAGACAGTGCTGGAGGGATCACTGCTAAGGTCGCTTATTCCTCAACCATTGCTTACTGAGCATCTACTGCGTATGCACCACTGTGTTAGGGATACAGGCTCAGCTGTGAAGGGACCAACGACGTCCCTGTGCTCAGGGCTCCCGCTGTGGTGGACGGGCCGGGGAGGCAGATGTAAGCAGATCCACAGAGCGCAGGCTGGAGAAAAATCCCCTGCAGTGCATAGAACCTACAGAATGTGAACCAGTGTGACCAGGACAGAGCTACTGTAGGAAGGGTTGCTGCTGCATTCCTTAGAAAAGGCCCTGCTCAGCAATGACTTCAGATAATCGGGACCATCTGTGGGCCCCAGTACAAGTCCCTTCTTTGTTCTGGGCCTCAGTTTCCCATTTGCAACAACGAAGGAGCAGGACCAGAGGGTCTCCAGGGTTCACCCCAGCCCTCACAGGAGAGGACGCTCCATTGTTTCTCCACGGTGGGTGCGTCTGTGTGTGTCCCAGCCCCGGGCGGGCCGGCTGCACCAGGTGGGAGGTGTCCCGAGTGATGAGAGGGACTGGTGGTACACCCCCTCAGACCCATCCTTTCCTAATCACAGGCTTCCAAGGGCACATACTCCCCTCTCCTGGCACAGGGCACCCCTTAAGCTGCCTCCCTCTCACCCTGTCATGGGGCCATCACAGCTGCCACCACGTGCTGAGTACCCCCCACACCTCATTGTACCAAATTCTCCTAACAGCCCTGCCAAGTAGATACTATTACCCTGTTTTACATATGGGGCAACCGAAGCTTGGCTAGGGCAAGTGTCTTACTCAGTAAATGATACACTAGACACTCAAATCTGGCCTGATCCCAAGCTTCCACAACTACTGGGTGCCAAGACCACCTTCCTGGACCACAGTCATTGCTCAGACCAGGGGACCAGGCTGGCCTAGGAGTCAGTTCAAGCACTGCCCTCTACAGACTGCCGTGGGCATGCAACACAGCAAAGCAGTTGGGACAGCCCCGGAAGCCGGATGGCTCAGGCTCAAATCCCAGTCGCACCACTGACTCCCTGTGTGACCATGGGCAGAATCCTTAACCTCTTGGGGCCTTGATTTCCCCATCTGTAAAATGGGGATAATGGTATTTTGCTGGACTGTTGTGAGTTTTAAATTTCTATAAAGTTCTTCAAACCGTGCCTGTACAAGGTAAATGTTATACATGTGTGTGTGCTCAGTCACTCAGTCCTGTCCAACTCTTTGTGGTCCCATGGACTGTAGCCCACAAAGATCCGCTGTCCATGAGGTTTCCCAGGCAGGAATGCTGGGGCGGGTTGCCATTTCCTCCTCCAGGGTATCTTCCCCACCCAGGGAATGAACCCACATCGCTTCTGTCTTCTGCATAAGAACCTGCAAACGAGTTCTTTACCACTAATGCTTCCTGGAAAGCTCCAAATGTTATATGGATGTTGTTAAATAAAAGGAATGAATGACTCGCTTTGATTCCACGGGCAGCCTGAGAATTGGGTCCCACTGAGGGCTGGGGTAGAGCCAACACTCAAACCCTGGGCCCTCTCTTGATAGCACTGAGGTGTCTCCAGCTCAGTCCGGAGAACAAAGAAGTTCTGGGACTGACCAGACTCAGGTCCCTGGGGGTGAGAGTGCAGCCTGGGGGTCAAGCCTCTAGACCCTGTCCCCACCTCCTGAATCTCCTCCTTCTGGGGGCTGGGACTCACCCACCTGTCCTTCCCCCAGCTCCAGAAGGCTTCGGGCACTCTTGTGACTACTCAGGGGACCTGGGCAGCCAGGTCATAAAGCAGCTTCCCTTGGTCCTGGGACCCAGCAGGTGGGGATGGCAAGGAGTGGCTTGGCCCCCAGCACTGCTACAGCCATCTTGATTCAGGCATCCTGCTCTGGGGACAGCTGGGGACTTCCTGGCTTGGGACCCCCACACCCTACTGCTCCCCAGGCTCCAGTGGGCCCTGCAGGAAGGAAACCCATTCAGAATGGGGGTACTGCCTAAAACCCTCAGCCCACAGTGGAGCACAGCCGGCCACACTCAGCCCTGGCAGCAGACCCCCACAAATGAGGGGACAAGGAAGCCAGCTGTCACAGGGCAGCCGGCTGGGTGAGAGATTGGAGGATTTGAAGTCACGCACTATTAGTGAAAGTGGAAAAACTGTAATTGACCCAGTCACCCATAACACAGCCAGACACGTGAGGGGACCCCAGTGCCTGAGGGGAGATACTGGAGCGCGCAGTCACGGCCTCCTGAGTAGAGACGGCAAGTCAAACCCCATGGGCAAAAGGCTGGTGTTCAAGTGTCTGTAGGTGCCTGGAAACATGGTCAAGGTCTCCAGTGATGCGGGGGCAGCAGCTGTCCCAGAGTACGTGTCAGGCCCCTAGTTAGAAAGAAGGTGCACACATTCACATGCTGTTTTACATGCATACACTCCAACACATTGCAAACACATGAAACCACTCCAGGTGCTTGTGCTCACACCCACGCATACCCGGCTCTAGTCCATCCATCTCCCTCAGGTGGCTGAGGGAAGGATACGAAGGCTGCCCCAAACAGACAGGGAAGGTCAGGCTGTTGGGGGTTGGTGCAGGCCAGAGGGTGGGCAGTTGCTGACAGAGGAGATAGAGGCCAAGCTAAGAAAGCTCAGACAGGCCCTGGGTGACCCTGTTCCACCTGCAGCAATTTCAGCCTGGCCCAGAGGTGCCATGGAAAATGAAAGTGCCCGAGCTAGATGTTGCCACACCACGTTCTACCTTCAAGCCTGGCCACTCAGGGCAGGGTGACCCTGGGCCAGTACCTCTGTGGTCATCAGCCTGCCCGTGGGTGCAGGTGTTCGGGCAGATCCCCTAGCTGGAAATCTCCAGAGTTCCAGGGTCCTGATTTCCCATCAAATCCCACCTCCCCACTGTCCCCAGGGCCCTCAGCATCTGCAGCTGCCTTGGGAGACCCAGATGGTCTCCAAGGACAGCTCCCACCTCAAGCTCCCTCCCGAGTCCAGGACAGAATTTCTGGGTCAGCTGCCATCTCAACCAAGATGGGAGTTCCATCTCTAAAGCCCCTCGCCTGCCAGCAATCTCAGCACCAAATCAGTAAGGGGAAGAGGAGGAGGAGGATGGCAGGCAGTAGGTATCAACAGCGTCAGCACAGGACTGGAAGGGTGCTGCCTTTTAATCCTCACAAAAGCCTTTGATCCCATTTTACAGATGAAGACACTAAGGTTCAGAAAATGATCCGCCCAGAGCCAGGCAGCCAGAAAGCGGATGAATGAGCTGGGATGGAACCGATGCTGCCTACTCTAAAACTCATTATCTCTCTCCACAGCGTCTTGCTCGGCAGGCACTGGGGAGAGTGGGAGGAGCTGCAGTGGCAGACACCCCCACATTTCCTGCCCTGGCATCCCAGGTTTTGGGATTCCACAAGCCACCGCCTGTCCTCAACAGCCTGAAAGGTGGTGGCTGGAATGGCCGTGAAGCCCTTGCCTGCCTAATCCCAGGAAACCCAAGAAGCAGAGTTAGCATTTATTGAGTACTCACTGTATGCCAGGCACAGGGCTAAGCACTTTATACTATCAGCCTTATGAGGTGGTTACTATATTTATTTCCATTCTACAGGTGAGAATACTGAGGCACTTATGGGTAGAACTGGGGGGAGACCCAAAACCTGAACTCACATGCTTGACCACTGTGTCACCCCCTTTTACAGCCCCAGGAGTTTCTCTGTTCTGACCTGCTGTCCCTAAGCCAGAACCCCACAGTGGCTGGCAAATGCAAAAAAGGCCTTGCTCCCCCAGGCTCTGCTGAGCTCCAGGGCCCCTGAACCACCAAGGCCTGGGGTACCTGCTCTGCTCTGCCAACCCTTTTCTGTGGTCTGCCTCCTGCCAGGATGCTGAGGGTCCTCTGCTAGCCCCAACTCTACCCTCGAGGTCCAGAAAGAGTGAGGGACCAGGTAGAGTCACACAGCAAGTCAGAGGCAGGAAGGAGCCCTGTCTCCACCTAAGAGCTCAGCCTAGACTCTGCCCTCCCTCTTACGCCTGTAAAGATAGAAGCCGGGTTAGTGGAGCTGTGACCATGGGTGGAGGCAGAGGGTGGCGGAATGGGCTTTTGGCAGCTTCCGGAACTCTTCACTCAACTCCCAACAGCCCTGTGGGCCTACTCTGTGCTCCTCCCTCCAGCCCCATTTCATTCCATCCCCTCCAGGAGCCCGGCAGTGTCCCCATTTCACAGATAAGCAAACTGAGACTCAGGCACTCATGACCACTCAGAATCAGGACCTAACCCACCAGGCCTTGCTTCCCACCACTAAACAGGCCCTCTTGTAGGCCCCGCCTTGAATCCAACTCCTTCTCAGTCCTCAGGGACCACCTCTTCCAGGAAGTCTTCCCAGAATTCAGGGAGACTCCACTCAGTTGCACCATCCTCTCTTCCTGCACTCAGAAAGCAGATGGTTCCAGAAACACCTGCAGTGCTCCCACCCTCAGACTGGGGCTGTGTCTCCCTCAGACAAGGATCCTGGTGGCCTGGCCTCTCCCCACCTCCCCTAAGACCTGAGGCTCCCAGAGGACAGGGCCACCACACTCTCCTTCCTTCAGACCAGGAGTCATGAGAGTGGGACTCCCACCCCCTCCTCCTGCCCCTCCATCCACAGAGCCCCCGGCCCAAGGCTCTGCCCCAAGCAGGACCTCAGACCACGCCCACGGCCCCTCCTCTCACTCCCTCCTGGCACTGGTTCAGGCCTGACCCGTACCAGGCAGGCTACCCCCTCCCCTGTCTTGTCCATGAATCCCACCTCTGTTGGGTACCACAGACCCCCCTTTCTCCTCCCCAAACAAATGGGGTCTTCAGTGAGACACTGGGATAACCACATACAAGGCTAGATCTATTCTCCGGGTGAGTGAGGCTGCCAGCACTCAGTGGGAGGGAGTTGGGTTGGTGGGAGCGGTCTGCCCATCCACAACCCCTTGAGGTCCAGCCTCTGAAATCAGGGCCACTCTAAACTCCCATCCTGGAGGGCTGATACCAACAGCCCTCCCCAGGGAACCCCAGAGCAGACCCACCCCAGACACTTTCATCACTCTCTCCCCTCCTCCAACACAGAGGAGACAGAAGCCTCTGAGCCTAGGTTCAGATCCCTGCTCTTGCCCTGTGGAAGACTTCCCCAACCCTGAGTCTGGGCATTTGGAAAATGGGTATAACAAACCTACTCTGCAGGGGCTGCTGCGACTGTGAAAGGGGATACATACAGGAATGGCCCTGGCGCATAGTAGGTGCTCAATTAAAACCTTCTCTCTCCTCTCTGATCTCTCTCTTTTTCTAAGGGCAGTAGGGGTGGAGTGGACTAGAGAGACCAGGCTGCTAGGGAAGAAAATGGCCTGTCCCAAGCACAGAAAAAGTCCCCTGTTCAGAACTCAAAACTTCAAACCCCTCAGGGCTGGCAGTGGGGCCTCTGGAGACTGGGGTGATTCAGTAGATGCTGTTTTCCTACCTTGGGAAGGGGACCGTGGAGGCAAGCCTGCAAACCAAAGCTCAAAGCCCACTGCCTCCCAGAAGCCAGCTGAGATCAGCCAAGATAGTATCCCCATTTTATGGACAAGTAAACTGACACACAGAGTGATTAATTTGCCTAAGGCCACACAGCTAGTGGGCAGCTGAACTGATCTCTTTTGACAATTCTGGCTGCTAGCAAAATCTTTTCCTTCTAGCAGGAGCCTTCCCTACTTAAAGGCCTTTCTGTGATTCTGCCTCTCTGTTCGGAGTAAAGTCTAAACTCTATAGCCTAAAATGCAAAACTCCCCACAGCAAGGAGGTGTGGTATCGCAGGAAAAGGACTTGACCCGGAATCAGCCCAATCTGGGGTCAAGTGCCAGGTCTGCCACCTACTTCCGGTTGTGTGTCCATGGGCAACTACCAACCTTCCCGAGAGCCACTTTCTTCATGTGTAAAATGGGGACGATGAGATGACCCTCCAGGGTAGCTGGCAGGTTACCCATCCATGCTGTCATCATGTATTTATTGAACATCTACTATGTGCCAGGTCCCATTCAAGGCCCTAAGGACAGAGCAGGGAACAAGACGGAAAAAGCTCCTACCTTCATGGATCTGATACTCTATGACAGTAGGAGGGCAGATAATAAGTGCTCAGGAGCTCAGTCACATCAGACTCTGCGATCCTTTGGACTGTAGCCTGCCAGGCTCCTCTATCCATGGGATTTTTCAAGCAAGAATACTGGAGTGGGTTGCCATGCCTTCCTTCAGGGTGTCTTCCAGACCCAGGGATTGAACTCACATCTCCTGCGTCTCCTGCACTGCAGGAGGATTCTTCACCGCTGAACCATTGGAGAAGCCCCAAGGGTAATAAACAAGCAAATAAACAAAATAGCAAAGGCTTCATTAGGGGTTATAAGGAAACAGAGAGAAAGAACCAAAACAACGAACAGAGTGGTAGGGGGTTGGGGGAGCTCCCTGAGGAGTCGACGATGAGCCAGAACAGGAGACGGCCATACCACAAGCCTGAGGAGCAGCAATGGGCACAGAAAGAACAGTCACTCCTGTAGAAGGAACAGCAAGTGCAAAGGCTGGGGAATTCAGTGAGACCTGGAGCATGTGGGAAAATGCCTGGCACATAGCAGAAAATCGGTAGAGAGCAGATGTCAGTATTACTGCTATGAACCCTTTAAGCTTCTTGAACCTGGCTTTCTTTCTGCTTCTGGAAAATGAGATGCCGTGTGGATTCAAGGGACTCCTAGATCTCTTGCACATATCTGAACTCATTTAACAGAACCCTTGTTCCATTATTATTCCTCCCATCTTGCAGGTGGGGAGACTGAGGCTCCCGAGACCCCACAGCCCATGAAGGGCATCATGAGGACATGAACCTGGGTCTTGCAATCCTCAGCCGTTGCCCCCGCCAGTCTTCTGTGGTCTCACTGCACTTAGAGCACTCGCTTCCTCCTCCACCCCATCCGAAGACGGCGCTGACTGCTACAAAGTCTCTTGTGACTAATAGAGGTCTGTACCTGGTTGGGCCCACTTCTGTCATTTGGGGCCACCCAGGACCACTTCCTTCCCTCTTACCCAACTCAGCCTGAAAGGTGAAACCTGAAGGTTCTAGAAAGAGCAGCTGCCACTCTAGGAAACACCTCCCTGTATGTTTTAACTTCATTCCCCTGCCTCACATCGTCAAGGTGATCTAGCGATTCTCACTATGCCCATTACACAGATGAAGAAACTGAGGTCCAGAAAGGCAGAGAAAAGTTGCCAAGGCCCTAGGCAGTGGCAGAGGCAGGATCTGAACTCAGATCTCTGTCACTAGAAAGACATCCTGCTGGTCACTTCCCAGACCCCTCAGATGGCCCTCTTTGTATATCCTTTTCAGTCCCTTGCCTGGCTTGTCCTCTGGTGGTGCCAAGAAGGTTAACAGGAAAGCTTTCCCCCGATACTTCCAGGGTACCACCAGCCAGGGGTGGCTGAGCTGGCTCAGAACCCTGGGTCCCTGGGGAGGAAGCCAAGGGGCTACAGTACCCCGGCACAGCTAGGGGTACAAGGCCCACACGACTAAAGTGCACGCCCAGGCCCCTAGAGCGAGCAGGCAGGGAGTACCTGACAGGGAGCACCAGACAGCGAGTCAGCCTGGAGCACCGGACAGGGAGTCAGCTTCCATCCTGACTTGACAACCAGGCCCCGCCTCCTGCTTTCTTGATGTCAGGTCAGCACCTCCGCTGCTCAAGGAGCACAGAGAAGGACAAAATGAGGCAGATCTCTGGTGAGAAGTCACCCTGTCCACCCCAGGCAAGTAAGAAAGCCATTTTAAAGTCATTCTCTAAAGGAATTACGATAATGGTGGTAGCTACTACTTGCTGAGAGTCTACTGCATGCCAGGAACCAGGGCAGCCCAGAAGTTATCCCAAGTGACAGCAACCCTGAGACGCATCATCTCCATCTTACAGAAGGGGAAACTGAGGCACAGACTCAAACAGCTGTAAGCCACAGAGTCAGGATTTAAACTCTGTGCTCTTCCGTGTTGCCTCTTAGTGATGTTAGAATGGAATGTGTGCTTCTGGAGAATATCTGGGGACTGAGGGAAGAGAGACAACTCTGAATGGGGTGGGGAGGCTCTGGAGGAAGGAGTTAGGCCTGAAAAGTTGGACCTTTGGGGAGGCAGGCACCCAGGATCAAGCCCCAGTTCCAGGGCATCTGTGCTGTGTGACCTTGGGCGAGTCTCTTCCCCTCTCTGATACCTCAAAGGCAAGCATCAGTGCTGGGCTTCCCAGAGCTCAGCAAACATGAAAGAGAGGGAGAAAGTCATCTGGGGACAAGCAGGGAGGACGTGTCCAGATGAGGGATGAGTGAGGCCCTGAGAGGGAGCGGGCTCAAGGAGCAGAGGCAGGAGCATTTGGCCACAAAGTGGGCAGGAGGCCTGGGCAAGAGGAGGCCATGGGAGGAGGGAAGCCAGGGGTGCAGCAGGGGCCGCAGTCTGGACAGGACAGGACAGGATGAGCAATGGGAGCGGGGAGCACACCTCAGACAAACCCAGTGTGCCCCACTCCCGCCACCAAAGACCCCTCCTTCAGCCTGTGCCAGCAACATCGAGACCGAAGCAGCAGCCCCTCCCGCACCGTCCCCTCCGCTGGTCCTGCATGGAGCACCCACCCCCCACCCCCTCCCTGCACCAGCCCCCTCCAGAGCACCCAATAGCAGCCCTCCCCTGGGGAACCCCAACACCTTGCCCAGCCACAGCCCCTCCACATGGGGACCACTGCATCTTGGAGACATCTCCCTCTCCTTAGCAACCCCCAACACTAAGCCCAGAGAGCCAGCCTCCTCCCTCTGTCTCCTCCCCTCTCCATGGAGACCACAATGCCACAGCTCCCTTGCCACGGCAACCACCATCACTCAGCACCCCGCCTGGACAACAACTCCCTCCACGTGGCCACCACCAACACAGCCACGGTGACAGCGGCAGCCTTGGCCTCTCCTCTCCAGGGCCGCCACCAGCCCCAGCTGGGACAGCTACTGCCGGCTGCCCTGCCTGTGGCCTCCTAGTGTCAGACTGCTCGCCTGCCTCCTTCCAAGTTCAATGACACTGGATCTGGCCTGGTTCTGATGCCGCCGTTACTTCTCTGCTCCCAGCTCACTCCCAGCCCCTCAGTCTGCCCCTCTCTACACGGAAAGGCCCCCACCCAAGGCAGAAGAGGCCATGATCTCCCAGGCCATACCCTGGAAGCCAGTCCTTCCACCCCCAGTTGGGGCACAGATGCCCCCGGCCCTGCTAGGGCTCAGGCAGGCCCAGCTCAGGCTCTCAGCTGGGCTACAGGGCAGGAGTGGGGTCTCTGGGGCAGGAGTGGGGTCTCTGAGCCAGCAGGAGCTTCCTCCCCACCCTCCCCAGTGGACTGCCCCAGCCCCTCAAAGACCCACCGTTCTGCCAGCTGCCTCACAGGCCCTGTGGAAGGGAAGCTGGGGAGGAGCAGAGTGGGGGTGCCTGAAGCTGGGGGCAGGGGCGAGGGAACAGGAGGCAGAGGCCGGGCTACATCACGGGTTTTCAAGGCCAGGTCATGTGAGCCATGATCACACACAGTCACACACTCACACACCGTGAGAAGGACCCTGTTCTTACCAGATCTCTGCAGGCGGAAGGAGCCCTTCTGACCAGCGAAGCTCTGTCCCTGGCCTGGTCTCAGGCAGGTCCCCACGGTAACAGCAGCGGCGGTGGCAGCAGTGGGGTCTCAGGTGCGGCGGCAGCTCCTCACCCAAGTCCTCTCCTTCTGTGAGGAGGAGGAAGAGGAGGAGGAGGAGGCAAGGGGAGAAAGGGGAGGGAGGGAGAGGAGACGAGGGGGGGACAGCAGGAGGGAGGGAGGAGGGAAAAATGCTGAAGTCTTGAAGGGTACACTCACTTCTTTCTTAGGTTTCCCATGGCAACCGAATATACCACAAATGAATATCAGTGTGAGAAGAGGGAGGGAAGGAGTGGAAGGAGATGGAGGCAGAGATGGAGAAAGATGGAGCCAGAGAGATGGGGCGATGAGAGCAGAGAGGTGGAGACAGAAAGATGACGGGGCAAGAGACAGGGAGGGGAAGGGGCTCGAGACCCAGACGAAGGGATGGGGACTCCCCACCCTACCCCACAAGGTGCAGGGGTGAGAAGCGGGGAGCGGCGGGGGCCACAAGGCTTCTTCCAGTCTCTCCATGGCCCCTGGGCAGGAGGTGCAAACAACAGATGGAGAGATTTTCTGGGAGCTGAAGGGCCCCCATTCCCACCCACCTCATCCCTTCCCATGTCGTTCGCTCCTAGCTGGGCCCACAGCCTGGAGGGTCCTCCCAAGTCACGGTCCCAGCCCCACACCTCACTCCCCATCACAGACACACACCCAGGTGGGGATGGCCACACGCACCCCGCACTGACCTGATGCCCGGTTCCCACGCACACCCCTCCAACCACACCACCCTCTTCTTAGTCAACCCAACACCGACTGGGCCCGCCCCCTTCTACAGCTGGGCCTCTTCCTCTCTGCTGCAGGGAACAAGCACCCCTCCCCTACCCCAGCACATCTCTTGCTCAGAACTTTGCAAGGACCAGCACCCGCTCCTGTGGCCCCCACCTGTGCCCTACCAGGTGTAGTGTCTCTGCCCCACTGCTCACACACCCTGAGAGCAACATCTCTGCCTGACCTCCACCTGCAGAGACTCACAAAGCCCGGCAGACATGCCGACTCTGCCCTCCATCTGTGCGCACACGTGCACATGCATACACTCATCCCATCCCGTGGAGGCCCCTCTCTGCCTGGCCCCACACCTCAGCAGCCCAGATGGTACTCCTGGCCCTCCCCCGCAGGCAGGGGCTCACACCTCGGCCCCCTCGACACGGCCATTCACAAACATATTGTAGACCCACCGCACGCTGACAGCCAGCAGCAGCAATGAAACAGAAACACACACTCGGCCACCAACCCCCCCTATCCGCCCTCCCCGCAATGCCTCAAATCCACCACCCCCAGCCGGAGCGGATAAGGAAGCAGCCAGCTAGCTCCAGCTCCAGGTCCGGAGGGACACTCTTCCCCCTAGCTACGGGGCTCACACTTGACCCTGCACCCAGTGGCCAGCAGGGATGGGACGCACCCTGCAGGGATGGGCTACACACTATAACCTCACACACACCCCAGCACCCATGGGGCACACCCAGACAGCAAGCAACCCCCTAGAATTTCACTCTCTCTCAGACACACGTGTACACACAGACCCTGGGGTACTGGACCCAGCTGCCCACAGAATCCAGACACTGGGGCGTCTGCCCTAACTTGGCAACTGGCACATGTCTTAACACACCTGAGACCCTGCACAGACACAGGGCAACACACCTACACAAACACACCGGCCCCTGCTCACTGCGGACCATACCCCATACACACCCAAATAAACAAGCCCACAGGGGCCCCTGTAGACACACACAGGCCAACACATAGGTGCATCCCCAAGCTGGCTCACGCTGGGGGGGCCACTCTGCACACGCATGGCCACGCCTGCATCCCCGCCCATCTCTCCCAGGGCAGTTCACAGAGGCACACCCCATCCGGCCCACACCCACCTGACCCACACACCCCATCGAAAACACGGGGCCTCGGCGGGGCCTCGTTTCGGTCGCCCCCTCGGCCCCGTTTCCGTGGGCGCGGGCCGGTTTACGATCGCGCGCAGCGCGCCGAGCCCAGAGGCCGTGAAATTGGCTTCGAGCGCCGGGAGATGCGGCTGCAAATTCTAAGCACAGGGAAGTAAGGCGGAAACCCGGCCGACGCGGCCGGGCCGGCGGCGCGGGGCTGGGGCTCCGCGCAGCGGCGGGCGGCCGGGATGGGACCCTCGCGGGTCCCGGCTGCCGCGCTCTCGGCGTGGCGGAGGCCGTGTGGGCTCTCTTGCCCGCTCGGTCCTCCTCCCCCGCCCCTCCGGCTCTGGCTCTGGCCCCGCCGCCGCGCACGTGCCCAGTAGGGGGCCCGGGTACACCGCGTGGGCCAGCCTGGGACTCGCCCCCTGGGCGGAGACACCCCGCCGCCCGCCAGGCCCCGGACCTGCCTCGGCCAGAGTGCCCACCAGATGAGCAGCCTCGGGCCGCCGCTACGCGACTCTGCGTCGCCGCCTCCTCCTGGACGCCTTCCTGGCTCTCGGCCCTCCTCCTCCCGGCTGCTCAGCTCCGCACTCCACCCCCGCCTCTGGCCTCTGCTCACAGGCACAGCCGCAGGCTCAGCTCCACCCGCGTCCTCGCACCAAACGCAGGGAGACGCGAGGGCATCGCTCCTTCCAAGATCCTGGGGCAGGCCCTCTCCAGCCGCACTTCCTCCCCACCCCACCGCACTTCAGTTCTTTACCAGCAGTGAGGCCTTGAACTGTGACCCATCAGCAACCAACCCATCAGTAACCGTGACTCTGCCTCCATCTCTCCTCTGTGCAACAGCGAGGATGCAGAGGGTCGTTCTGAGGGTTTGACGAAGGACTCCTTGAGCAGGTTTAGAACAGCAGTCAGCGAACACGAAGGTTATTAGTCAGTGTTAGTCAGTATCGGCCTGGGTCTTAATGTTGTGTCACCAAAGGGAGGGCGTCTAGCTTCTCTGTGTTCAGCCCCCCTTCGGAAATCGGATATGGCTTTGATGCCTACCAGGTTGCGTGGGAGGAGTCCGGAAGATCCCCTGGAATAGGCAGCAGCCCCTTCAGCTGCCATCCACCCCACAAACAGGGTGAATTCATCTTCTGGAAATGCACTAAAAATGCAGGTTCCTGGGCTCCCCATCGACCCTACTGAATCGAAATCTCTGCCAGCAGGGCCTGAGGATCTGCATCTAAATAAGTACCCACAGACTCTGATCCTCTCTGACAGAAAGGATAATGCTGGATTTCTTAGCTCTGATTTTAGGGTTATTTAGGTTGTTGTGTGGTTGATCTCCAAACTTCATGTCCAGACTCATTGTCCCAAATTCCACTCCGGGCTTTCCTACCTCCAGACCTCAGCTCACATGGTCTCCACCTGGCATGCCCCCACCCCAGAGGCCAGCTGGACCTCTTCCACAATCCTCCAGCCAAAATTAAACAAGATAATAGACAGTGTTTTGCCCTGAGCCTGGCTCGTAGTGGGCGTGCAATCCTGGGGACTCTGCAGTGCCCAAAGCAGAAGCCATCCCCACCTCTCCAGCTCTGCTTCCGAGACCGGCTCATTACCAGTCCCTGGTCTGCCGGGCCACAGACTAACAGGGACCGCCTGTCAAGCAAGCCCTACTGCGTGCAGGCCCCATGCCAGGCACCTGGCAGACAATCCGGGTGTCTCCTCAGGACAGGAACTCATCTCTGGGAGTTCCTGTCTGAATCCCAGGCACAGCAGTTATACCTGAGTGAGACATCCTTGTAATAGTATGTATGTGTGTGTGTGTGTGTGTGTGAACTGAATACAAAATACATCAGCCCATTCTCAGTAGCTGGTAGATGAAAGAAAGTTGTTCTTCAAGTACCTTTTGAGGGCCTGCTAATCTCTGCCTGTTTGGAGCTGACACACTGTGGGAATGGGAGACCTCCCCCCAACTCGCTCCAGGTAATGACAAGGGCAGGGAAGGGAGGGTGGCAGGCAGGCTGACCCTACAGCCTGTGCCTCCCCCCAGATCCAAGGAGAACTTCAGGGGAAGAGAGGCGATAGAGACAGGCCAAGGAGGGAAACTGAGTCAGCCTTGAGGCTGGGCCCTTGGGAATGGCTCCCTGCTTGCCCAAGAGAGGTGCTGACCAGTGTGCACACACACACGCAGACACAGCCACAAAAACATGACCTGCTCCCCTCCCAGCCCCTCTCTACACTCCAGTTGGGAGGTATGCTGCTCCCAGGTTCTACTCATGCTTCCTCGGGCTCCCCAAGCCTGGCTCTAGAAAACAATTTCTATGCATTTCAGGGAATGAAACTACAGGCTGCAAAGAGAGAAGGATGGACACACACACACATACACACACACACAGCCCAAGCCCCATTCCAGGGAACCAGGAATGAATAAGGGAGACAGATGGGAAGGGGGAGGGAAATCATCTAATTGACACCTACTATGTGCCAGACACAATGCTACATGCTTGTCATTCCCTTATGTAACCAACCCGAGTTAGGAATTCAGTACCACTACCCCCACTTTACATTGAGAGACAGAACCTTCTGGAAGTGAATTCTTTTTCCCGGGACACACAACAAGGAGACAAAGAGGCAGAATGGGGACCCTGAGCTCCTGCTCTTCCACAAGTCAGACAGGGAGAGGGAGGAGGAGTGGTTCAGGGGGCCCCAGCTGAGGCTTCGACAACCTCAGGCCTGGGGAAGATGATGATCCTAGAGCAGCATCCCCTCCATCACCCGGGGAGCCCCTACGGAGCACCCACTGTGCAGCCAGCACTGTGCTAGGCACTGCGGGGGAATCTGGGAGCAAGGACCTGCCTTCCAGAAGGTCACAGGCCAATACAGAGGGAGGGGGCGCAGGGGCTGAGGCCCAGGAGCCTTACTGCGCTTCTGTCCCTGCAGCCACACCCACTGCTTCCTTACAGCAGGGTCACTGCCCCCATTTCCAGACAAGCCAAGTGAGGCCCTGAGAGGTCCCTCAGAGACAGGGGAACCCCGAGATGCCCCGGGTCCCCTAGCAAAAGGCTTCATCAGTTAATGGCTAACAATGCAAAGAGTACACCCATGGGTCTTCCAGTCCTGGTTCTGCCGCTGTGTGGCCCAGAGCTGGACAGTAACCTCTCTGTTTCTTGTCTGGGAAATGAGGACTAACAACAACTGTACTGCAGAAGGCTTAGTGGGGTTAAACGAGTACGTCTATAAAGAGCTTCCCGCCAGGGCTGGCTCTCAGTACAGGCTCGATGAATATCAGCTAATATCATTATTATTATCACTATAATTACTGCTGTCAGTAACACCGTGCAGCCAGCGCCCTTCCCCTGGCACCCCGGGTATAAGCTTGCCCAGGTGGCTCCCCAGTCCTAAGGGGCTCTCTAGGGCCTCCCTGGGGGCTGTCTGCAGAGCTGGGGGTGGTGGGGAGGAGGGGATTCTATTATTCCAACCCTCCCAGACACCATCCCCAGTACTAGTGACAGCGCCTCTGCCCCAGGTGCTCACTGAGCCAGGAGAGGGTAAATTTAATAGGGGATTGAGCTGAGACAGCAGGAGGCAGAGGATTGAGTTAACCTGGACTATTAAAGCTTTCCCCAAAGAGGACTGACTTGTTAAGGAGACTTGGGGTTCAAGGCAATCTGCTTCCTGGCTGTTGGGTCTGCAAAGCGCGCTGTCACAGCAGTTTTGGAGTGGGGGACATGGGGGGGAGTGGCAGGATGGAGGACCTGGTTTGGGGGCACTGGAGCTGAAGCGGTGAGAGTCGCTATGGTGGGCACCATCCCAACTGCCTGGGGAGGTGCCACTCTCTCCTGCTCAGCAGTAAGCCTGGGAGGCAAGCAGCCCCACCTCGGAGACAGACAGGGAGGCTGATCCCTGCATCAAACACGGCCAGGACACAGCAGAGGTGTCACTGGAACGAGGACTGCGTCCACAGCAGGCACCCCGCCAGACCTCAGGGGACAGGGAACCAGCCTGAGGAGCAGGCTCAGAGCCCCCAGTGAGCACCCCAGACGGACCCCATTACAAGAGGCTTGGCGCTGGATGCAGCCATTCCTATCAGGCGGGCCTCCTCAGAATCTCCTGGGGCGCCAGAACAAGCAGGAGGCCTCTACTGCCTCCACTGAGCTCCTGGCCTTGCGCTCCTCACCCTGACACTTTCCACTCCTTGCCCCACTGCAGAGAGCTCCTTGTCCCTCTGTTAAATGCAGATGCCCTGCCCATCAAATGGGGGTCTCTCCACACCCACCAGCAGGGGAGTTCTCACTAAGGAATCAAACAACAATAGCTGACTTTACCCTCTGGACCTCAGTTTGCTCATCTGTCAAATGGCCACATAATAGCCAGCCTGCCAGCCTCACAGGACTGCCGAGGATCAAGGAGAGAAAAGAAACCTCTTGACAAAGTTCGACTTAAAGCAAAACAGGGGAACAGTTGCTCTAGGGGGGGCGGGGGGGGACAGAAGGCCAAGGGATGGGGCTCACTTCTACCATGTACCGGACATCTGGCCCCCCGGAAGCCCACTGCCTCTAATTCCCCCCTCAAGTCCCTAACCATCTCCCAGGTGACAGATGAGAACTGGAGGCCCAGAGAAATGACGGAAATGTCTATATCACAAAACACAGAGCGGCAACATGGAATGAGAACCAAAGGTCTCTGGTTCCCTCACTATGGCTGTTTTCGGTTGTCATCTGCACTTACACACACACACACACACACACATGTTCACCCACCAGAACACACTTACCTGAGGGTCTGTGCCGCCTGACTAGGATGGGGTGGAGAACAGGGACTGGTGGGGTCCCAGGCAGAGGGGAGAGAGGGGACATGGGTAGGGGGAGGCAGCAGAGATGTGCCGTTGGGGGGGCAGGCCTTATGGAAATGGGTTCCACATCCACTCAGGAAATGGGGCTTCTTGGGAAGGACTGCTCACTCCAAAGCTCCACCCCTCTCCCCTTCTCGCCTCTCAGAACACAGGGACGTGACCCTGCTGAACCACACACCCTCACGGTGACACCTCCCTCACCTGCCCAGTGACATCATCCCGGTCCTTGGGGGTGACCTCTCACACCGCTGTCCCAGTGACGTCACTGGCAACCTGGGGCTGACGTCACACCCAGAGATCCTCACTGACGTCACACAAACTTACTTCCCCCTGAGACCCCCTTCCGTTACTCTGCTTCCTTCCTGCCCTGGGTTGGATGGCCCAGAGCTCCTGCTGGTGTACACAGCTCACTCAGGACGGGCATTTACAGACAGCACCTGTGTGTGCGTGCGTGCAGGCACAGACCTTATTCTCCCTGGACACATGTTTCCACATATATGTGGACCCACATGCCCTGCTGATGGCCTAGACATGACACGTGCCACAGGTGCCCACGGGCTCTGGGAACAGGTGTGTGAGCCAGGCACACACACATAGACACATGCAAATACTCTCCCCCCAGGCCACTCCCCAGATGAAAATGTCCCTCTGTAACTAAACCTGGTAGCCTGGGGCCTGCAGCTTCCACCACATCCCTCCAGGTGCTGCCAGCACCCCCTCCTCCCCCCTTCTCTCCTCCAACAGCCTGGCCTGCTGACAGCAACAGCCGCAGCCCAGACACACACACACACACACACACACACTCTCCAGTCCAACACCTGTGTCTCGACAAGGGGATCCAAGTGCCCTCCAAAGGCAGGCACTGGGGTGGGAGGGCTCCAGGTGGAAGGGACACAGCAGGGAGCCCAGAGCTGCAGAAAGTGCCTTCAAGTACCCCGTACCACGTTTCTCCGGAGCTGAACCCAGAGAGGGTCAGCACCACCATCCCAGTCATCTCCCTCCTTCAGCACGCCTGACACACCACAATCTGGCCACCTCTGTCCTGGACACAAGCTCCCCCAGTGCACACATAGACAAACACACAGCCCTCTCCCCTCCAAATATTCTGCTGGACCACGGACAGAGAGAGAGAGTGTGTGTGTGCATGTGTGTGTATGTGTACAGACAGAGGGGAGCCCATCCCTGCACACAGCCTTGTGTGCACACAGACCACACATCCTCCCCACGTGCACACATCATCTTACCAACCAACACACCCACCCTCTGCCCCCGCCCCCGCTTCTGCCAGTTGTTGGAACACACACACACACACACACACACACACACACCAGCACTGGCCCTGGCCCTGCCAGAGCTGCAGTCTGCCGATTTCTGCTGCCTCCCTGCTTGCCCCACACCAGCGCCACCAGAGGAAGGGGCAAAGCCTTCGCAAAGGTCCCCACCCCCTGGGAGCTCCCACTCCCCAATTCTGGTCCTCTTACCAAACCATCGCCCTCCTGCGGGGAAGGGGAGTAAAGCCCCACCCTAGCTCCCACCCCCCACCTCAGCTGTCATCCCGCACCAATCAACTCCCCCTTACCGGCTAGAAGATGAATTCCTTGACCCCCGCACCACTCCCTGAAAGAGGGGTGCGAGGGCCCCCGAATCGCAAAGATGGGGGCAGAGAGGCGCGCTGTTGTGCTGGCTGGCACGACCGTCCACCATCAGACCTCTGCACCACCCCTCGAAACTGCTCACCTCACCGACCGTCCTCCGTGTCCTCCCACCCCGCCTCCGTCCACCACCCGCAGCCCTGCACAGGGTGGTCCTCCCCGGGCGGGGGCGGGGGCGTCTCTCGGGGATCCCCCGACCCAGGAGGCGCCGGGGGAGGCTTTCCCCGTCTCATCCTCCCCCGGCTGAGTTCTGCTCCGAGCCCCACCCCCATGGCGGAGCGGGTGTCCTCCGGTCCCAGCGCCCACTCCCACCGTCTGGGCCGGCCGCGGGCGCTCAGATCCGAAGGAATTCACTCACCTCCGGCCCCTGCCGGGCTCCGGGCCGAGCACCGCCTCCGATCGCGGCGGCTGCGGGGCCTGCGCACGAGTGTGAGTGCGAGTGCGAGTGCGGGCGCGGGGCGATGCGCTCGGCGCCCGGCGGGCTCGGCGCGTGGCGTGTGTCTGTGGCGCGGCCGGTGTGTCTGCGAGCCGCCGCCGGGTGCGCGCAGACCCCGCCGCCCGCCTCGCGCCTCTGCCTCGCCGGGGCCGGCGCCCGGGAGGGGGCTGGAGCGCAGCGTGCGTCAGGGGCCGCGGCCGCGGGCTGTCCGCCGCCCTCGCCGCCCGCGCCCGCGCCCTCCGCAGGCCTCGCCGCAGCGAGACCCCTCCCGCCCCCTCTCCAGGCTCGATGCCGCCGCGGACACACGCACGCTCACAGACACACGCCCGCCGGGCGGGGGCCGCGCCGGGCTCCGCCGCTGCCAGCCGAGGCCCCGCAGACGACTCAATCCCGAGCACGCCCTGGCCCCCGGCCCCGCTGACCCTGCGGGGACCCCGTTCCACCGCCGTCCCCGGCGCATTCAACAGCTGGAGGCAAACTTACGGCGGGGCGAGCCGCCCTAGGTGCGTGGCGCCCCCCAGCGCCCGCCCGAAGACGCCTGCAGCCCCTGCACTCCCCCCTCCCCAGCAGTGGACCCCTCCACACCCCATCCCCAGCAGCCCGCTCCCCGATCGCCGGTCCTGTAGGCAACCCCTGGCAACTGGAGGCTTGTGGTTGCTGCGTCCCCATTTTACAGGCAAGACAACTGAGGTTTGAGGAGTGCAGGGAATCCCCCAAGGCCAGAAGCCAGCTTGGTAGCAGAGACAGTATTACTAGACTCCAGGTCTCTCTGTCCTTGGACCAGGACTCTGGGCGGCGCTCACTACCTTTCCCCAGCCCAGGGCGCACTGGGCTCTGCTGCAGCCTAGAGTTGCTTCCTAAGGCCTTTGGGCCCTAGGCTCTCGCTAGCCACCGTCCCCCACATAAACACAGAGGGAGGAGATGCAGGAAGAAGCTCTGACATGAGGGGCCTATAACCCCCAACCTACACACACACACACACAGGCACACAAACACCCAGTGAGAAGACTTGGCTTATGTCCCTCCCGTGCAGAAAGAAACAGGCCCTTCCTGGGCCCCTGGGGCCCGCAAACCTACTGGCTGAAGCCCTGCTCGGGACAGGCCTTAGACGTCTCAATCACTTTTATGGGGCCGCATGCGCCAATGCCAGTCCTCAAGTCCTGCACAGCAAAAGAGGCTGCAGGAACTCCCAGAAGAAGCATCTCATCCGGGCCAGGAAAGGAAGACACTCTCTGGAAAAAGCCATTGCCTGAGCTGAATCAACGGATGAGTAGGAGTTGGTCAACTGAAGAAGGTGGGGGAGGATGTCCCAGACTGCGGGAACATCATGTGCAAAGGCTCAGAGGCATGAGACCACCTGGTGTGTGCGAGGAACTCCTCGGAGTTTAGGTGTTACTAGAGCATAAAGAATCTGTTCAGAAATTCCTCTATTCTGTCAACCGAGAACTGAAAAGCAGGTCCAGGATGACGCAACGAGGGCAGACAAGCTCTGAGAATTAGGCCACCGAGGTCACGGTTTCTCTGAGTAGGAGCAAACTGTTGGGTGTCCCACTTCTGCCCTCCACAACTGCACTCCAAGCTAGCTGGCACACTCCTATCCACCCTTCAAGGCCCCTTGCTGCAGACCCAAACAAGCCATTACATTGTCTCTGCCCTCTAAACTGAGCTCTCCTAGAGGTCAGGGACCATATGGACCATATGGCCCTGCACAGGGCCGGGCAAGGAGCAGAGTCCTTGCTAGAAGGAAGGACTCGCGCACCGCACCGCCCACCTCAGGCGGACGCAAAACAGCCTCTGCGCCCTCTGGTGGATATAGGGAGCAACAGCAGAAAGCTCCCCAATCTACCCCTATGGCTGAGGCTCTGCGGTGCAGAGGCCTGCCAGAGGCGGGCGCTGGAGGAGGTCCACCAATTCTGCTCCGGCCCAAGAACCTCAGCAATGATTCCAAGGAATACGAGGCAGCAAAACAGTCTGTTCTGGTTCAGTTTGCGTGACTTTCCTAGTCCTTTGCAAAAGGACAAGTCACACCCATCTCTGAGCCTCTTGCTAAGTGACTTTGGTCGTTGTCTGACTGTGCGAGCCTATGGACTGTAGCCCACCAGGCCCCTCTGTCCATGGAATTCTCCAGGCAAGAATACTGAAATGGGTTGCCATGTCTTCCTCCAGAGGATCTTCCCCACCGAGGGATCGAACCCGTGTCTTTTTGGTCTCCTGCAATGGCAGGCAGGTTCTTTACCACTAGCGCCACCTGGGAAGCCCCTCTGAGCCTCAGTTTCCTCCTTTGTGATATGAGAATAACAGAAGCAGCCCTGTCTCCAGCACGGTGCTGGGAGTCACCACGAGGGCACTCCCTTCCCCTTGGAACCTCCAAGTCTGGTGGATTAGCTCTGAGATTACTTTAAGCTCTGAATCCATTCTAAGATTCTCCCTTCAGAGGCTTTGTCCTTAGCAGGCAGACATAAATTGGCAAGACTTTCAGACTCTTAACTTAGTCACTGCCACCAGGTAGAAGATGGTGGTTCACACGATCTGGACACCCAACTAAGCTTTTTCCAGACCAGAGCCGTCCAATAGAACTTTCTGTGGTGGTGGAAAGATTATTTATCTGCGTCATCCAATACAGTAACCACTAACCACATGTGGCTATTGAGTGCTTGAAATTGTGGCTAGTGGGACTCAGGAACTGCGTTTTTAATTTTTATTTTATTAATTTAGATTTAAATGGCCATATGTGGCTAGTGGCAACCCTGTGGGTTAGCAAAGGTCCAGAAGTACAGCACCTTTCTCCCTACAATGGAGCCCAGACAGAGCTAATACACACACACACACACACACACACACACACACGACCCTGAGCTCCCTGGCCGGGCCTGGGGGTAGAGATGAATCCACTGCTTGCAATCTCTAGCTGGACGGGTAAGGTTGAGACAAATGCAGGCAGCAACAAATCCATCCCCATGGTCCTTGTCCTAGGTTAGGACTTACCATCTCTCACTTGAACACCTGCAACAACCTCCCTCATCACCCACCTATTTCAACCCTCCAGTAGCCCATACAGGGATGAAGTGTGCTCCTTTTTTCATGATGATGCCGAGTGATTGACAGCAGCTACCTGGGTGCTTCCTTTGCAGACAGTGCCATGATCGATTGGTGATGTCTGCCTTGGGTGCAGACACAGAGATGAATGGTACACCCTCCCTGCTAAGGAATAAAACCCAAACTTCCTGCCTTGCCCAAATAAGACCCTCAGCAGTCAAGCCCTTACTTACCTTTCTAGCATCATCTCATGTCATCCTGCACATGCTCTGGATCCCAGACACCAGTGCCTGCCTTTTCCAGAACATACCATGAATCTCTCACCTCTCCACACTTTTGTGCTTTTGAGCATGCTGTTCCCTCAACTTGGAAGATTTTCCTCCTTTCCTATTCCTTCCCCACCAGTCTACTTCTAGTCTGTCATCAGGTACTGCTCAAAGTCTGCCTCCTCAGGGAAGCCTTCCCTGACCACCCCTGAGCTGAGCTGACCACGGTACTTCTTCCTCCACTGGCTCCCAGAACAGTCTGTGCAGGCCTTAATGACAGCACACACCATATCCTATTATTATTCATTCTCACATGTGTCCTCACCCAAATTATTTCTCACGCCGACACCTCTCTCATAGTAGCTAGCTTGTATGGGGCTCACTCAGAGCCAGGCACTGTGCAGGGACCTTAACATAAATGATTCTCATTAAAAAGTCACAAAGTTTAAAAAACAAGTCATAAAATGAACATTAGGGATTTTTTGTTCTGGGAACCCAGTACCTCTCACCCTTCCCACCAGTTCCTCTCTCCCCACTGCCATGTACAGTCTTGGTGGAATTTGGGTCAAGGTGCCTCCCCCAGCCCCAACTAACTGAGCTGTGACTAGAGTGATGTGTGGACGGGAAAAGCAGCCACAGCAGAACCATCCCAGAAGCCTCAGTGCCAGATGAGTGCAGGCATTTCCAGCTGCCTGGCCCCCTGTCCTGAATCCCAGACCCTGGGATCTTCCAGTAGTGCCTGGGAGTTGCCCCTCTCAGCCCACCTGCAAGAGCTCTAAATTGACCAGATGTGGATCACACCTGAATGACCCCACTGCCCTGGCCATATCACCACAAGAACCTGTTTCTGGTAGATCTTACTTTCTGCAGGCTTAGAGAAAAGAGGAGTGGAGTGAGAGTGTGAAGAACCCATAAATTGCTAAAAAAGCTTCATGGGCTGTTTAAGGTGAATAACAAGATCTACCCTTTGTACTTCAGTGAATTTTTTTTTTTTTTCACTCAGTCTACATGGCATTTCGAGTTGATGCTAAGAAAATTAGGTTAAGTGATTCTTTTAGAGAAACACACACACACTGACCGTGTATGGGGTGTCATATTCCTATTTTGGATCCAGACCAAAAATCAGATTTTCTGCTGTGCTTCCAATGCTAGAACCAAGGGCTACGATCACTCAGAACAGGGACCAGTGATGAGACTCAGAATCCAGAGGACAAATAATGAAAATTGCCCAACTAAAACTCCCGCCTCTTGTTCACCATGGAGCCGTCCCAGATTGAATATAAAGTGATAGATGTGGGCTGTCTTCTTGGGAAAGTGGGGCCACTTAGCTGAGGGCATTTTGTTTTGCTGGGCACTGTGACAGGTAAGGGTGTGCCAGGTTAAAGGTAGAGGTTAGGGAGCAAATATTGCTGGGCATAAAAAGGATGAGAGGATTTGGAGCTGAGAACTGAGGGAAGGTTGGCAGTATAAGGACTTCTCGGTGGCGTTCAGTGGTTAAGAATCCACCTGCCAATACAGGAGACATGGGTTCAATCCCTGGGTCAGGAAGATCCCCTGGAGGAGTCAACCCATTCCAGTATTCTTGCCTGGGAAAACCCATGGACAGAGGAGCCTGGCAGGCTACAGTCCATAGGGTTGCAAAGAGTCAGACACGACTAAGGGACTGAGCACACACACTTCAGCAATATAAGCCCCTCCCCCAACTTCAGCCTCCCCTACCACCTCTCCCCACCACTTCCTTCAGGAAAGTCTACATGCTTATCATGTAAGTCATCTATCGCTGTGGTACAGATTACCTCGAAGCTCAATGGCTTCAAATAGCAAAAGAATAGTTATTATTTCACAATTCCTGTGGTCAGGAATTTGGGAGCGAATGATTTCAGCTTCAGCTTCCTGGTGGCTCGGTGGTAAAGAACCCGCCTGCAATGCAGGAGCCACAGGAGGCTCGAGTTCGAGCCCTGGCCCGGGAAGATCCCCTGGAAGAGGGCGTGGCAACACATTGCAGTATTCTTGCCTGAAGAATCCCACGGACAGAGGAGCCTGGTGGTCTACAGTCCATACGGTCGCAAAGAGTTGGACATGACTGAAGCAACTTAGCATGCATGTCTGATTCTGGCCTGAGATCTTTCATAAGATTGCAGTCAAGGTGTCTGGCTGGGGCTGCACTCATCCGAAGACTGCCCTGGAGGGCCTGTTTCCCAGATGGTTCATTCATTTGGCTGGCAAGTTCGTGCCGGCTATTGGCCAGAGGCCTCAGTTCCAAGTCACATGGCCCTCTCAATAGGACTGCTCGAGTGTCCTCACAGCATGGCAGCTGCTTCCCTCAGAGAACAGGGAGGAAGCCATCATTCTCACATGACCTATCCCCAGAAGGCACACACTGTCATTTAGGCCATTTCCTATTGGGTACACAGGTCTGCCCTGTTCACTGTGGGAGGGGACAACCCAGGTGTGAATTTTAGGAGGAAGGTAGCGTCAGGAGCCATCTTGGCAGGCCAGTGGGTTTGAGGTAGATCAGTTGTATTTAGGAAAATTGCGGAGGTTCCATGTTCTGCATTCAGACTAGCAAGAGTGAAAACAGAACTGGGGGTGTGGATAAAGGAGCTGGAGAATCTAATTTCATAAGATGAGGTCTGGGTCTATCATCCTCCAAGAACCAAGGGCAACTCAAGGTCAATGGGACTTGAAGAATGTACATAAAATTCCTGATGAAGCCAGGTAAGAATGAAGGGTGGCTTGGTGTGTGGCCCCCATGAGAGGGTGTCTGTGAGGGCCAGAGGCTAAGACCAGACCCTGGGGGATATTTTGAAATGTCCAGGTGGATACCTTTTGATCCAGAAATCCAGTTATGTGAGGGGCCCCAGGGAACCTCATTAGGGCTGCTAATAGCATGCCTGGCTTCGAGCTGGGGGGTGAGGTTGGCCAGCCTGCCTCCCTGCCAGTCTTGGTAGAGCAGGCCTGGAGCATACCCTGGGGCGGGTAAGGAATGTGAGTACCCCTGTTGAGACACCAGATGCCTCCACCAGAATGTGAACAACTCCCAGACCCCGCAATGTCTGACCTGTTCTGTGCCCTGGGTGCCCAGACCCTCTCAAGATACAACATGTGCTGGGGAGGGTCCTTATAAGTGGCCCCATCCACTGGTGAAGGGTCAGACTCAGAAGACTGCGCCAACACAGGCATAGTCCACAGGCACTGCAGCCCTGTGACAGACTACCTCCTCCAGTCTTCTGAGCCTGAGGTCTCCTGTGAGACCTACCAGGGAGAGCTGGAGGGGGTGGTGGGAATGCTTGGGGCTTCTATACCTTCCTGCTGTCTGCTGCCCACTAGCCAAGGGCCTCTGAGCCCTGCACCATGAGGGTGTCTGCCATTTGGGGCTAAGCATCCTTACATAGGGGCTTCCTGGATGGCTCAGTGGTAAAGAATCACCTGCAATGCAGGAACCACAGGAGATACAGGTTCGATCCCTGTGTCAGGAAGATCCCCCGGGAGGAGGGCATGGCAACGCACTCCAATATTCTTGCCTGGAGAATCGCAAAGACAGAGGAGCCTGGCAGGCTACAGTCCACAGGGTCGCAAAGAGTCAGACATGACTGAAACAGCTTAGCACACATGCATCCTTCCAAGGGGGGTGCAGGGCATGAATCTCAGCTGGCTCAGCGGCCACGAGGTCAGCCAGGCAGCCGCATTATTAAACCATCTATCTGGCTCTGCCCAGAGGGATGCTGGGGGTTGGGGTGAAACTGGCTTCTACTGCCTGGGTCCAGAACTGGGGCAGCTGGAGGGCTCTGGGAGCTGGAGGTCACTGGCCTCGTGTCTAGGCTGTCACCGCTGGCCTGAAGCCGACTCCAAGGCTCTGGATGCTGCAGGGACTGGAGAGGCGCTGACTGGCTGCTTTCCTTGTGTTCTTCCTCTGTTCAAAAATGTCCAGGCTCTGACTCCATGGGGTAAAGTACCAGGTCCTTACACCAGCATCTGGAGTTTTCTGCAACCTGGCCACTCTACCTAGAATCATAATAATAGCTTGAAATGGAGGCATTTACTATCTCTTTCAGGTCAGATGCCAAGTGTTCCCTATGAATTAAAGTCTCAGTGAAAAATGACAGCAATCTTACAAGGTATTTATGTTGTTATTCTTGTTTTACTGATGTGGCTCAGAGATGCTGAGCAATTTGACCAAGATCACACAGCAAGCAAGAGGCAACACTGCAGCTCATCCAGTTTTTCCTGCTGATGGAACAGTGCTGTGACTACGGGTTTCTTAGGACAGTCTAGGCTAGTAGCTCCACTCTTAGCTCCCATGTAGCTCATCCTTCCTAGCACCTTGCCTTTATACCCAGTGTTCTATCAGTCTAGAATCCAGGTATGATGGTGGGTCAGGGTTAGGGTAACTGTGTGTTCCCCAAGATCTGTGCAGAATGGCTGATGTATGTTACTCAGGCCCCACATCCAGATGCCACCTTGATGCCTCCTGAGCGCCCTGCAGAACTGATACATCGACAGCTCCTATCAGCTCTGCCTCCAAAATATACCTAAGCCCAGCCCCTTCTCTCCCCGTTGCTGCCACAGACGCAAGGGCAGGGTCCTCGCTGTTCACCTTGGTTTGCTCAGGATCTGGCACGCAGCCGGCACTCCAAAAATATTTGTTGAATAAAATGATCAAGCTCATGCCTGAGTGAACACATGAAGGAAGGAAGAGCGAAGTCAGTGCTGCCCTGGAGATGGGGCCGGAGGTGGCGGGGAGGGGGGCAAAAAGAAAACCTCACTAAAGAAAAGATGCTCTGACCTTAAAAACACAGCAAACTAGTGACTGTAACAAAAGAAGCAGACTCACAGATATAGCTAACAACCTAGTGGTTACCAGTGGGGGGTGGGGGGAGCGATAGAGACGTGTGAGAGTGCAAAGTACAACTACTGGGATTAAGAGAGGCTCAAGGATGCATTGTTCAACGTGGGGAATAAAGCCAATATTTTGTAATAACTGTAAATGGAAAGTAGCCACTTTAAACTGCATAAAAATGTTTAATTACTGCAAAGCAAAAAAGAGAGAGAGAGATGCTCTAGCTGTCAGCCCGACAGGTGGGGAGGTGCATGCAGGCAGAGCCCTGGAAGGAACAAGCCACAGAGGCATGAAATGGCCAGGACAGGACTCAGGGGCAACTGAGGCTCAGGATGGCAAGCCAGGACCTGCCTCCTCCCTCCTCGGGCTGAGCAAGGTCCTTCCCAGCCCAGCTCCAGGGCAAGGTGGCTGCGTGCCCTCAGTCACTCTGCCCTGGATTTCCCTGGTGGTGTCTCTGCCTTCCTGGCCCACAGCCCAGACCTGAGATAAAAGAGCGACTTCTGCCCTTTCTCACTCAAATCCTTCTGATTGCTCTGCCTGCGGTTTCTCTGAAACCTCCCCTCACATCTCCTGCTCCCCGCCCACCTCTCACTTGGGGCCCGTGGAACTCCAGTCTCCACAGTTCCTCCAGTTCATTCTCAGAACAGGCACTAGACAAACTGTGGCTTTCAAACACCCAACTTCACCTTGATTTCACTTGGTCTGGCCAGGCCAGTGTTAGGATTCCCCCCCCACCCCCACCCCCGTCCAATTCTGAGGAGGAAATTTGCTGCCAGAGGTTAAGTTCCATTTCCTCCTCCCTGATACCCTTCCCAGAGCAGACAGAGCCTAACTTCAGCTTCAAACTCAGCTCCCAGGAACTTCTCTGATGATCCATCCAGTGGTTGAGAATCTGCCTTCCAATGCAAGGGATGTGGGTTCAATTCCTGGTTGGGGAACTAAGATCTCACATGTAGCGGGAACAACCAGAGAGCCCACACATTGCAATGAAGACCCAGCACAACCAGAAATTAAAAGAGAAAAGAAAAAAACTCAGCTCACAGCACCAAGAGGAGGAGGCTAGGAGCAGGGCCAGAGGTGAGAAGTCGTGGGGTATTAGCTGGGCTGGTATTAAGCAGTACGCCCAAGGCGGGAGAGGAGCAAGGCAAGTGTCAGGGCCGTAACCAAACAGGCCCAAGTTCACAGCAGGCCCCAGACTCCCTGGAGAAGAAAAACTATCCCTCACCATTTACAGGATGACTGCAATGAGCCAGATTATATACAAATCCCATCGACTCTCCACAACAACTGGATAGGATGTTAAGTTAGGACTTGTTGGATGCAAGTGACAAACCCAATCCGAGCCCAGTTTGAACTGACAAACTCAAAGGAGGATACACCGGCTCTCACAAGAGCATAGGGCAGGAAAGGCCTCCCCGAGGAAGAGTGAGAAGGAGGAGGCCATCTTGAATGCCATCGACATTCTCTGCCTGTCTCTCTCTCTCTCGGCAACTAATTCTTCCGAGCCACAGTCTCCATTCAATGCAACCAGGAGACCCCAGGCTAACAGCCTGACAGATTCATGGCAAGAATCGGAAGGTCCTTCAATTCCAAGCTGCGCAGTTCTAGGAGAGGACTCTGATTGGTCCACTGTAGGTCACGTGTTTACCCCTTGAACCAACCACGGTGGCCAGGGTGATGAGGGCAGATTAATGGCCCAGGCTGGGGCAGGTGCCCCCAGCCCTGTAACCTGGGGAGGGCCTGTCAGCAGAAGAAAGAGGGAGGGACTCAGAGCAGACAAAGGAAGAGCAGCAGTACAGGTTCCTTGAGGTTGTTGTTTTTTTTCGTCTTATGTATATAAACGTCTTATTCTGGAACAATTTTAGATTTCTAAAAAAAGCTGCAAATAAAGCACAGAGAATAGCTGTATACCCCTCACACAAAGTCCCCTGATGGTAACATCTCACATCACCACATTTGTCAAAATTAGGAAATTAGCACAGATATATTGCTGTTGTTCAGTCGTTCAGTTTTGTCCAACTCTTTGCGACCCCGTGAACTGCAGCACACCAGGCTTCCTTCCCTGTGCTTCACCATCTCTCAGAGCTTGCTCAAACTCACGTCCATTGAGTCAGTGATTCCATCCAACCATCTTGTCTTCTGTCGTCCCCTTCTCCTGCCTTCAATCGTTCCCAGCACTAAACTCCAGATTGCATTCGGTTTCACCCATTTTCCACTAATGTTCCAGGATCCTATCCAGGATCCCACATTGCATTCATTCATGTTTCTCCTTAGTTCCCTCTAGCCTATGGCAGCGTCTCATTCTTTCCTTCATTTTCTAAACCTTGACAGTTTTAATTAAAGGATATTTCTCAGGTATTTGGGGCCTTCCCTGGTGGCTCAAATGGTAAAGAATCTGCATGCAATGTGGGAGACTCAGGTTCAATCCCTGGATCAAGAAAATCCCCTGGAGAAGGGGAATGGCAAACTAATCCAATATTCTTACCTGGAGAATCCCATGGACAGAGGAACCTGGCGGGTACAGTCCTTGATGTAGCAAAGAGTCAGACACAACTGAGCGACTGACACTTTCATTTTCACTCAGGTATTTTGGAAGATGTCCCTCAATTCAGGTGTGCCTGAAGTTCTCTCATGATTGGTCTGGGCCATGGGCGGGGAAGAAGAGCACAAAGGTTTGATGTTCTTGACATGGCTGTGTATGAGGAGGTACATGACCAGTGGTTAATGTGAGGTCTACACCCACTTAACAAATTGGTAAACTGAGGCTGGGAGAAGCTAAGCTGCTTGTGCCAGAGTCAGTGGTGGGAGGCATGTGAACCAGACCTGACTTCCTTTATCAGTTCTTTGGAGTTTTAGCCCAGCTCTAGGAATGGGAAGCTGAGAAAGGTTGCACCATGAAATCTACACAAAGTCTGCGGCAAGAGCACTGGGCCCAAGGCTTCTTGGAAGACAAAGCCCTGTTGGGATTGGCACAGACTCAGCCAGGTAAGAAGGATGAAGGAAGAGGGGAATGGCAAGGATGATGGGCCAGACAATCCAGAAAGGCTCCCTAGAAGAGAAGACTACCACTGTAGGAATAGTCAGGAGGGCAGCTCAGGTGTCAATTCTGTCCAAGGAAACAGAGGAGCAAAGTGTTTATGACCATGAGCCTTGGAGTCTGACGAGACCAGGTCGAATTCCTTGTCTGCCTCTTCCTGACTATGGTCATGGGCAAGTGACCAATTCCCATTCTGATGCTGGGCTTTTTAGCCCCCAGGCTTTGCCTGTCTCACTCTCCCTGCTAAAATGCTCATTCCTGAGCCAGCTTTCAGACCTCCACAGCCTGGACAAACTCTATAGTTTGTGAGACCCAGTAAAAAATGAAAAGGCAGAACCCCCTTTTCAAAAAGTATTAAGAATTTCAAGACAGCAATGCAGAGCATTCAGTGAAATATGGAGTCTTTAAGGCAGGGGGCGCAGGGTGACTGTACAAGTTACATGCCCATGAAGCTGACTGAGTCCCCAGACCTCAGTGACCATCCTAACCCCATGATCTGACCCTGCTATAGTTCCTCTACGGTTCCTTGCACATTAATCATAAGCCTCCTATTGATGCTACTCAGGCCACTGTATTGAGCTTTGCTTTCCCATGGTTTTTCCTTGCTTTGCTCTTGGTGAAAGATTGAATGAGATAAACTCCAAGGTACTTCCAGCAGTTCAATTTGACTTCCTTTAATTTTATAGCTCTAATATTTTCTGCCAGGAAGCTTCAGCACTCCTGTGCCTGATACTAAGAATCGAGGAGTCTGGACTTCCCTTGTGTGGTCTCAAAACCCTGACCTCCCTGGGCAGTTGGGAGTTTTCGGATGAAAGAGGAAAAGTTGGAGGAATGTCATTCACTTCCATTTTGCAATTCTGAAGTGGAATATTGTGACATTTTGCAGGTGCTATAGCCTGGCTGGCACACTTTAACATTTTGTGTATTCCTGCTTATTGGTTAATTTTGCTTCCTCCCCTCTCTTATTGTCAAGAGGCAGAATGTTAGAATCAGGCTGCCTGCACTCATCTCTTATTTTTGCCATGAAAACGGATGCAAGTTGCTTAATCTCTCTGGGGCTCAATTGCTTTATCTGAAAAATCAAGATGAAATGAGTTCTATGTCTTGTGGTTAATATTGCTGCTGAAAATCTCTAGCGGTAGAAAAAAAAATGCACATGCAACCATTTTATTCTGTTCACACTTTTGTGGGTCAGGAATTCTGGAAGGGCTCAGCTGGGCAGTTCTCACTGGGGGTTCTCGCGCAGGTGCAGTCAGATGCTAGCTGCGGCTGCCATCATCTGATGCATCATCTGGGCTGCCCTGGACGTCCAAGATCGCTCACTCACATGGCTGGCATCTGGTGCCCACTGGAGTCTGGCAACTCTGCTGGAGCTGGTGCCCACATCTAGCATAGCAGAATCAGGGGAGTTGGTGCCTGGCTTCCTCTAGAACAAGTGTCCCAGGAGAACCAGGCAGAAACTGCATGGCATTTTTGCACCTGAATTTGGAAATCAGAAAGCGTTACTTTCACTGCCTAGTACTGGTGATAAACGAATCAGTAAGTGCAGCTCAGATTAAAAGGAAAGGGATGTAAATTCCAGCTCTTCACAGGAGGAGTGTCAAAAAAAAAAAAAAAAGGAAACATGTATTAAAACTGCCACAATCTACATAAAGCACTTAGTATAGTGCCTGGCAAGTAGTAAGCTCTCAAACATGTTTGTGTCATATTACAGCTTCAAAGAACAAAATGGATTGATCATGGAAAATGGTTTGTTGAAACATGAAACTAGGGATGAAAATATTTTTAAAATTCTATAATTTAGAACAAGGCATAACCATAATCAGTGACTAGGATTTTTTATTTGAATTCTCTGGTTTGAAGAGGTATGATTTTTGCACCAGCAAAGACAAAGAGTAAAAATAGAAAGTACAATCCCATGTACCTGCCAGTGGATCTGTGTCATAGCTACAACCAGTGTGGGGTCTCTCGTGTCAGGTTGTCTAGTGGTCGGTAGGAGCCTTTGAAGTTTTCACATCTGTTTCCCTAGAAAACAATCATAGCATCACTCTGGGAAACCACTGGAGTGTTTCTAGAACAAGCACGAAATAAAGCTTTCCAGTACAAAATTGATGGCTCCCATCACTAACGGCAGAGTAGAGACCAGAAGCACAGAGGCATTATTCAAAGTGGCTGGCCCCATAGAAAAGCCAGGTACAAACCACTCTATCACCAGGACCCTTATAAAGACAGCCATACAGTGAGTAACAAGTCAGAGCAAACAGGTTAAGCTATTGGCAAAATTATTTTATCTTTTATCAAATAACACTATTGGAGTTGGGAGCCGTGGTCCATGAAATTAATGGCCAATGATGTAGAAGACTTGTAATGATCACACAGGCATAGTGGCTGCCTGTGCATTCTTTAGAGATGCACAAACCCCTGGGGGCAAAGTCACAGCAGACCTTGGCACAGGCATGGGAGGGCATGGCAGGCAAGCCCCCTTCCTTCTCTTAGCTGAACTCTGGCTACATTTTGTGAGGCAGTGTGCCCTCCTCTCAACTGGTCTTGAGAATCCGGGTCCTGATTTATTTCCCAGCCTCCCTTGCAGCTAGGGGTAGCCATGAGATTCAGTTTTGACCAATAAGATCTAAGCAGAAAGCAGCAAGTGGGTTTCTAGGAAAGATATCTCTTTCCTTTCACTTTTTTTCCCCTTTCCTCCTGCCTGGAATATTGGCATGATGCTGGAGACAACAGTGGCAGCCATCTTGTCCCTCCTGAAGGCTTCTTGGCACATGTTGACTTTGTTTCCTTTTTTCACTGAGGATTCAGGAGTAATCAGAAGAGACTTCACCAATGCCCATGTCCCTCTTTTTAAGACCAAGACTCCATTGTGCCCTCATCCCAATCCTTCTCATCTCCTCAAGGATCTTCCTCCAGCATTTCCCCCATCTTTCTCTTTCATCTTCATTTTTCATTTTCCCCTGAGATCATTCACACTACCACACTCATATTGTATTTCTCCATCTTTAAAAAACCTGTCTTGACTTCACATGCCCACTCTCTCTCTTTTTTTTTTTTGTTTTACAGAAAGAAAAATACCCAAAGAACTGTCTGTATTCACTCACCCCAGTTCAGTTCCTCTCCAGGAGGCCACTTCATTCAGTCTCTGACCCTCCTCTCCACTCCTCGTCTAGGTCACCAGGCCCTTACCTCACCTCTGATTTGTCCCATCAGCCACCTTAGGCACAGCTGACCATGACCTCCTTGAGACCCTCTCTTACTCTTCTCACACATTAGTGTGAGCTCCAGAGGAAACAAAGTATTTGCTGTCTTATTCTCTGTCCCATCTTCACCCCCATGGGCAATCAGTGCTATTCACTGAATTAATGAAGAGATTGCCTATACTTCCCTAGTGGTCCAGCTGTAAATCTCCATGCTTCCACTATGGAGGGTGTGGGCTTGATCCCTGGTTGGGGAACTAATATCTTGTATGCTGTGCAGTACAACCAAAAAATAAAGTAAGCAGACTAAAGTGTATAGCTAAGACACTTGCTCCTTGGAAGAAAAGCTATGACCAACCCAGATGGCATATTAAAAAGCAGAGATGTTACTTTTCCAACAAAGGTCCGTCTACTCAAAGGTATGGTTTTTCCAGTAATCATGTATGGATGTGAGAGCTAGACTATAAAGAAAGCTGCGCGCCAAAGAATTGATTCTTTTGAACCATGTTGCTGGAGAAGACTCTTGAGAGTCCCTTGGACAGCAAGAAGAACCAAGCAGTCCATCCTAAAGGAAATCAGTCCTGAATATTCATTGGAAGGACTGATGCTGAAGCTGAAACTGCAATACTTTGGCCACGTGATGCAAAGAACTGACTCATTGGAAAAGACACTGATGTTCGGTAAGATTGAAGACAGGAGGAGAAGGGGACGACAGAGGATGAGATGGTTGGATGGCATCACTGATGCAATTGACATGAGTTTGAATAGGCTCCTGGAGTTGGTGATGGACAGGGAAGCCTGGTGTGTTGCAGTCCATGGGGTCGCACGGAGTCAGACATGACTGAGCAACTGAACTGAAGTGGTTTATTTATAAAATGAAGAGACCTCTAGTTGTCCCCCAGTATCCCCTCTCCCCTTCTTCTACAGTAGTAATAGAAGTTTGGCTGAATATGATGTACATAGCTGCCCAGATGAAGACTATATTTCCCAGTTTCAGTTCAGTTCAGTTGCTCAGTCGTGTCCGACTCTTTGCGACACAATTGACTGCAGCACGCCAGGCCTTCCTGTCCATCACCAACTCCAGGAGCCTACTCAAACTTGGATGAAACACAAGCTTGAATCAAGGTTGCCAGGAGAAATATTAATAACCTCAGATATGCAGATGACACCACACTTATGGCAGAAAATGAAAAACTAAAGAGCCTCTTGAGAAAGTGAAAGAGGAGAGTGAAAAAGCTGGCTTAAAACTCAACATTGAGAAAACTAAGATCATGGCATCTGGTCCCAAAACTTCATGGCAAATAGATGGGGAGACAGTGAAAACAGTGACAGATTTTATTTTGGGGGGGCTCCAAAATCACTGCAGATGATGACTGCAGCCATGAAATTAAATTGAAGTCCAGCATTTCTCATGATGTACTCTGCATATAAGTTAAATAAGCAGGGTGACAATGGCCTTGTGACTGGATTCTGGCCAATGAAATGAGAACAGAGAGGAATTGTGCAATTTCCCACTCATGCCCTCATAGGCTGGAATGCAGATGCAGTGGCAGGAACTGGAGCAGCTATCTTAAACCAGATAGTCAAGCTACCTGTGGGATGAGGAAGACAGGTAATAAAATAAAAAGCTGTGTTTTTTCCCTATATTCCCAGGAATGCACCTTATTTATTAAAGTACTTACAGTTGGATTTTCTTCCATCACCTGAAGCCTGATTATTATACATATATGAGGGAAATGTGCTCTGTGATTTACTTGGGTCCTGTTCATCACTCAGCATTGATGCTGCAAGAGGGAACTTTGGGGGTTAAGTTGATGGTAACTTTGTGAGTCACGATGTGGACTGGAAAGGGACACGGGAATCAGAACTAACACTCAGCCACCCTATGGGCGGCAGGGAAGGGCACAGCTTGTTCGCCAAGCAGCTGACAGTCAACAATATACCTCCTGATCTTCATTCAGCGTTGAGAGAAATGGAGAAAACAGCAAGCACAATCAAACCAAGGCCACTGAGCAGATGTCTTTTCAGCAGCAGTTAAAAGAGATGGGCCGAGCAAAACTCTGCTTTTGCAACCTGAGCAACACTCACTGTTGAATAAAGGTGCTCATCAAGATTTTTAAAATGAGAGGCAAGATTGAACGTCTTTCTCTACAACATGATGATGCCGATAAAAACTACTCCTTTGATTTTAGAAACATGACCTGGCTATACAGTCAGCACCTTGAATAATCTGACTCTGTCACCTGGAGGCTATGTGACAATGTTCACATTTGATAAAAGATACCAGGGTTTTGTAAGACCGATGTGGGGCACATTTCTTGATCCCCAAGAGCCTGACTCTGCCCTAGCTCTTGACGATTTTCTCCACTTGCTCATGGGGAGAAATCAATGACACAGCAACGAAGATATTAAAAGCCACATCCAGGAGCTCATGCTGAACAAGAAGGAATACTCTCCAGTGTGAAATGCAACCAAAGCCCAGGCCAAGCTGTTTGTTCCCACACTTGACGGCTCTCGAGGGTGGTGCCTTCTCTTCTGATGGGTGCTAAAAGAGGTCGCCGTGAGAAATCGCTTCTTGGTCACCTTGGGGCCGTGTCTAATCCTCAAAGCCCAGCACCACCTAATCACTACCAGGCACTGGTCCCCAGCCCAAACAACCTGTGGCTGGCTCATGTGCTGTCAGGTTTGGTGAAATAAAGAGAGAAAAGAGAACCAGCTGCCTGGTCAAGTACCCTGAGCTGCGGGTCAAGGAGGCTCCTCGTGGGGCCAGATGGGAGGCCCGGTTCATCCATTCAGCAAAGGATGAGTGGGGTCCTGTTATGTGCTGGGGACAAGGAGAGGAACCTGGAGGATCAATGGTGAACATTAAAAAATAAAAATAAAAAAGAAGGATTACAAACAAAATCATCTCCCTCAATTGCAAAGAAGCCTTTTATTGTGCTAAAATATGCATTAAAAAGTTGACCATTTAAAAAAATATGCTCCATGGTATTAAGTACATTCATCACCGCTATCCACTCCCTGAATATTTTTATCTTCCCAAACTGGAACTCCATACCCATTAAACACTAACTTCTCATTTCTCCCTTCACCAACCCCTGACAACCTCTTCTCCTGTCTCTACAAATTTGACTATTCTATGTAGCTTATATAAGTGGAATCATACACTTCCATGAGTGTATAATATGGAAAATTGAATTTGACTGGAATCAAATTTGGAAGTTTGATTGAAAAAAGTATGGAAATCAAATCTGTCATTTTGCACCTGGTTTTCTTCACTTAGCATAATGTCTTCAAGGTCCATCCATGTGGTGGCATGTATCAGAATTGTATTCTTTTGTTAAGGCTAACTAATATTCCATTCTATGTACTTGCATTTTTTCTACCTTTATATATGCTTTGTGGGCTTCCCCAGTGGCCCTGTGGTAAGGAATTCACCTGCAATGCAGGAGACACAGAAGATGAGGGTTCAGTCCTTGGGTCCAAAAGATCCCCTGGAGGAAGGCATGGCAACCGACTCCAGTATTCTTGCAGGGAAAATCCCATGGACAGAGGAACCTGGCAGGCTACAGTCCATTGGGTTAGAAAGAGTCAGACACGACTGAAGCAACTAAGCGCAAAGGTTTTGTACTTTATTTATCCACTCATCTGCAGATAAGCATTTGGGTTGTTTCCATCTTTTGACTATTGTGAATAATGTTACCATGAACACTGGGGTACAAGCTGTTTGAGCTTTTGCTTTTTCAGAGGGTGTACTTTCAAATTCCTCTGGGTGGATACCTAGGAGTGGAATTGCTAGATCATATGGTAATTCTGTTTAACTTTTTGAAGACCTGCCAAACTGTGTTCCACAGTGGCTGCACCATCTTATAGTCTATCATTAATTTTAAACATACTTTATTTCAATTTTTTAAATTATGACCAATCTTGGAGGTGGTTGGGGGAGGGGCAGACCTTACTGCTGAGGATCAGAGCTGGGCTGTGCAAATGGAGCCGAAGAGGCAGAGATGGGACAGATGGAGGAGGACAGTGCGAGTCTCAGGTGGCTGAGAGAAGCCATGCGTCCCAGATACCCTGCCTAAGTTGGCTAAGGGCTGGCTGGGGCTGGCACTGTGTTTGGGAAGAGCTGAGAGAAGAATCACTCATTCATTCAACCAACATCCTCCAAGCACCAGCCCCACTGGGAGCTGGCCTGCAAAAATGGGAAAACCCAACCCCTCTGTGTGTCTGGACTTTCACCGTATATGACCAGCTTCCTACTCATCTCCCCCATGGACCCACACAATTATCAGTTCAGTTCAGTTCAGTCACTCAGTTGTGTCCAACTCTTTGTGACCCCATGAATCACAGCACGCCAGGCCTCCCTGTCCATCACCAACTCCCTGAGTTCACTCAAACTCATGTCCATCGAGTCGGTGATGACATCCAGCCATCTCATCCTCTGTCGTCCCCTTCTCCTCCTGCCCCCAACCTTTCCCAGCATCAGAGTCTTTTCCAGTGAGTCAACTCGTCGCATGAGGTGGCCAAAGTATTGGAGTTTCAGCTTTAGCATCAGTCCTTCCAATGAATACCCAGGATTGATCTCCTTTAGAATGGACTGGTTGGATCACACAATTATAGCCACCAGTTATTAGGGGTTCAGCAGGTGTCAACTGCATTCCAAGCACTTTAGAGAAGTTAATTATTTTTTACTTATTTTATTTATCTACTTGGCTGTGCCAGGTCTTAGGTGAGGCATGCAAGATCTTTAGTTGCGACGTGAGACTCTTAGCTAAGGCGTGTGGGATCTAGTTCCCCAACCAGGAATCACACCAGGGCTGCCTGCTTTGGGACCACAGAGTCTTAGCAACTGGATCACCAAGTAGGTCCCCAGAAGTTAATACTTAATCCTTACAACAAACTCCATGTCACGGATGAGAAGATAACTGAAGCTCAGAAAGGCTGAGTAGCTTCCTTAGGATCACACAGCTGGGAAATAGAATAGTCCACACTCCTCCCTGCAGACTGTCTCTCTCGATGCCAGAGTCTTCTCTGAAGACACTGAAGGTGACACTGGCAAAGGGACCGATGTCGCACACTCCGCAGGATCCCATATATTCCAAATCCCTCTTGGAGCCTAGGACATCAGCAAGGATTTCTCCCTCCAGCCCTCCTCGGGTATCCCTGGGTCCTCCTTCCTTCTGCCAGATTCCTGTGGTGCCCAGCCCCCACCCGACCCCAGCCCTCTGCCATGATGCTCTTCTCCTCCTGGGAAGCAGGGCCTGACCCACCCCATCCACCATGGCGGCCTTCACAGAAAGCCAGGCCCTCCGGAGAGCAGCCCCACCTCCCCGAGCGCAGGGAGAGCTGCTGAGAGCAAACATCGTTTCCCCATTGTCACATCGAGTAATAGACTCTTGAAAAATCACAACTCCGAGGATCAGAGCTGAATCTTATAATCTGAGGCTTTCTATCGAAGAACCTTAGAACCATCGACTAATAGCATCTCGGAGTCAGTGACTGGAGAATCCCAGAGCACTACGAGCTCTCCATCAATGACTGAGCGGCGGCTGACGTCATGGAGGGGCCCGGGCCAGCGTCCTGACACAGAGCAGGCCAGGAGGGTGAGGGGGTCTGGAAGGAGAGGGAGCCGGGAGGGCACAGAGGACAGGGAGGGGCTGGAGGAGAGAGGCTCGGCCTGTCATGCTAGAGGAAACAGTTGGCGGGTGAGGCCCCGCTCTGTTACTGATGGTTTTTAATTATGTAAATCAGCCCAGGGCCTGCGTCTGGCACAGGCTTGGCATCTATCAGCTGGCAGCAGAATTAATCAATAAATAACCAGCTGGATGGGGCCCGTGAATAAGCACCCAGCCACACCCCCACCACCTCTCCAAAGCAGTCTTCCCAGGCTGGTGGGGGTGGAGAGATTACATGAGAGCTGGAGTTCACAGGCGTCGGTGCAGCTGCACGCACGTACACATGCGCGTCTCTACATGCACATGCGTCCTCGCGCATGCTCCGTACACTCGGCTGTGGCTTTGGACACACCATGTTTATGCGCAGGTGGACGCACCTGCACAGACAGAACCTCAGCTGCAGCAGCCCTGTGTGCCCAGCCCACAGAACCCAGGACCACAGCAGCAGGAGGCAAGGTCCTCACTCCCACCTCATGCTTGTCATCTCTTGGGTGGGACAGGGCTGTGCAACTCATGGCCATGGCCTTTCTCCTCCACAACCTCCCTGTGAGGCTGACCAGCTGGGCTGAGGCTCTGGTTTTACAGATGGGGAAACTGAAGCTCAAAGAAGGGACTTGCCTGGGGCTGTATTCTTTGTTCCTCCCCATCCCACCCCCAACTCAAAGGTTCAAAGAGACTACAGACCCAGGAGAACTGGGGGAGAAAAGTGAGAGGTACTGGGAGCCCCAAAGATAAGTTCCGTCCTCCTGAGAGCAGGGCAGGCCAGGGAGCCCAGTGGGGGCCAGGCCAGTGAAGGCCCTCCGCTCTCCCCAGGAGCTGTGATGAATTGCTGTCTCCTGCAGCTGGTGCCCTCACTCCCGCTCCCCAGCGCTGGCCCCATAAATCAGCCTCCTCATCTCGGCCTTGACTGTTCCTTGATCACTTTCCAGCTTTGTGGGTTGGGCTTTTTCAGCATCCCTAGTGACAGGAGGGGACTAGCAGGGAGAATCGTAAAATTAACGGAGAGGTTTCCTCTTCCCCCTTCCTTCTCTCTGCCTCTGGCTTTCTGCTGGCCTTTACTTTGCTCTGATCGCTAAACACTGAAATGAGGGAATGAACTGAGACATAAATGAATTTCTGAGATGTGGAGCAGCGGGTCTCTGTCTGTGGTTCTGGCTTACTGTGCAGCTGAGCTCAGCTCTCAGCATCTGCTTCCCTCAGCCTTAGCCAAGGGGGCTCCCAGCTGCCCCAGGAGGCAGGGAAAGGAAGCAGGAAGACATGTGGTCAGCAAGCCCTGAGGAAGCTGGGAAAGGATCTTGCAAGCCAGGGGCCCCTGGAGCAGTCAGCCTCCTGGAGTCACCACTCCCTGGAGCCACTGACAAAAGCTGTGGGCTTCTGAGAAGGCCAGGATGCACAGCACTGGGAATTCAAAACTGTTTTGAGCAGTGGTTAGTGACTCAGCCTCTGGAGCCAGGCCCCTGGAGTCCAAGTCTGGGCTCAGTCATCTGGTAGCTGTGTGACCCTGAGCAAACGCTCTATCTCTCTGTGTCTCAGTTCCTCATGTGTAAAGTAAGGTGAGTAATAGCACCATAAGTGAGTGGGCGCATACTCTTTAGAAGAGTCACTGATGAGCACAGTTAAATGCTTTAAAAATTAGCAATTGTTACCATAATTAAAGGCACTGGTGCTCCGACATTCATGTGTATCAGAATCCCCTGGAGGGCCTTTAAAACATAGATTGCTCTCCCCACTCCATCCCCCAAGTTTCTGCCTCAATAGGTCGGGGAAGGGGCCTGAAGTTTGTATTTCTGATGCAGGGACCCCTGTCTGGGCGTCATACTTTGAGGATCCACTAAAGCCTATGTTGGTGCTCAGTATCTAGCTCAGCCCCCCATCCCCTTTATAACTTGGCATCAGAGGTTCAGAGAGATGAGCTAGTGGCCCAGGCTTCAGCCTTCCAGGAGGCAGAGTTCTCAGCAGGAAGGGGAGGACCCTGGTAGTGGAGATGGCTCCATCACTACCACCCCCCAAATCTGCACCCCAGTAACACTCTCAGCCCTCCCCCTCATGGCTCTAGGAGCAAAGAGGCAGAATTTGCCTTCCCTGTCAGAGGTAATCTTTTAATCTCTTTGGCTTTAATCTTGCAGCCCAGCATAAACCCAAATCCCCACAGGGAAGGAAGGGGGTGGGGGACACAGATCTCATATTCTGGGGAGGCTTTAACCCTGCTCTTCCCCACAGATCTGCCATCCCAGCTCTGCCTTCCTCATCCCTTGCTCCTGGGAGGCCCTTCTAATAGAGGATGGGGAGGCAGAGAGAGCAGCCAGGTGGGGTGAGGCCAGATGGAGTCATGTGTTAAAAGACTCCTTGGGGAGGAAAAGCCGAATAGCCAAAGCAGTCTTGAGAAAGAAGAATGGAGCTGGAGGAATCAACCTTCCTGACTTCAGATTATACTACAAAGCTACAGTCATCAAGACAGTATTGTTCTGGCACAAAAACAGAAATATTGACCAATGGAACAAGATAAAAAGTCCAGAAATATACCCATGCACCTATAGGTACCTTATTTTTGACAAAGGGGGCAAGAATATACAATGGGGCAAAGATGCCTCTTCAATAATGGTGTGGGAAAACTGGACAGCTACATGTAAAAGAATGAAATTAGAACACTTCCTAACACTATACACAAAGATAAACTCAAAACGGATTAAGGACCTAAATGTAAGGCCAGAAACTATAAAACTCTTAGAAGAAAACATAGGCAGAACACTCGATGACCTAAATCAAAGCAAAATCCTCCATGACCCACCTCCTAGAGTAACGGAAATAAAAACAAAAGTAAACAAGTGGGACCTGATTAAACTTAAAAGCTTTTGCACAGCAAAGGAAACTACAGCAAGGTGAAAAGACAACCCTCAGAATGGGAGAAAATAATAACAAATGAAACAACTGACAAAGGATTGATTTCCAAAATATACAAGCAGCTCATACAACTCAATACCAGGAAAACAACCCAATCAAAAAGTGGGAAAAAGACCTAAACAGACATTTCTCCAAAGAAGATGTCCAGAATGGCTAACAAACCCATGAAAAAATGCTCAACATCACTCATTATTAGAGAAATGCAAATCAAAACTACAATAAGACATCACCTCACACCGGTCAGAATGGCTATCATCAAAAAGTCTACAAACAATAAACGCTGGAGAGGGTGTGGAGAAAAGGGAGCACTCTTGCACTGTTGGTGGGAATGTAAATTGATACAGTCACTATGGAAGACAGTATGGAGATTCCTTAAAAAAGTAGGAATAAAACCACCATATGACCCAGAAATCCCTCTCCTAGGCATATACCCTAAGGAAACCAAAGTTGAAAAAGACACATGTATCCCATTGTTCATTGCAGCACTATTGACAATAGCCAGAACATGGAAGCAACCTAGATGCCCACTGACAGATGAATGGATAAAGAAGTTGTGGTACATATACACAATGGAATGTTACTCAGCCATTAAAAGGAACACATACTGATGAGGTGGTCGAGCCTAGAACCTATTATACAGAGTGAAATGTGTCAGAAAGAGAAAGAGAAATATCGTATTCTAACACATATATACGGAATCTTATTTACAGGGCATCAGTGGAGAAGCAGACATAGAGAAGAGACTTATGGACGTGGGGAGAGGGGAGGAGAGGGTGAGATGTACAGGAAGAGTAACATGGAAACTTATATTACCATATGTAAAATAGATAACCAATGAGAATTTGCTGTATGGCTCAGGAAACTCAAACAGAGGCTCTGTATCAACCTGGGAGGGGATGGGGAGGGAAATGGGAGGGAGGTTCAAAAGGGAGGGGGTATTTGTATACTTATGGCTGATTCATGTTGAGGTTTGACAGAAAACAACAAAATCTTGTAAAGCAATTATCCTTCAATAAAAAAAAATAAATTAAAAAGAATAAAGAAAGATTTCTTGGGGAGGAAAAGTGTTTTTAAGCATGACACAAAAACATTAACCATACAGGAAAAATTTGTAAATTGGGCTTTGTAATAATTAAGAACTTATATTCAGCCAAAGAAACCATTAAGAGAAAGAAAAGCCAATACACAGATGCAGAGAAGATAATTCAATATCTATATCTGACAAAGGACTAGTATCCAGCACATATAAAGAACTTCTACAAATCAATAAGAAAAAAATCACAACTTTTTAGTAGGCAAAGATATGAAGAGGCAGTTCACAAAAGGGAACATCAAAATGACCAATATGCACAAAAAGATACTCTATATTCGCAGCTATCAGAGATATATGCAAAGTAAACCACAATAAACTACCACTCACATCCAAAGGAATGGTCAAAATGTGAAAGACTGATAGCATCAAATATTGCACAGAAGGATGAGGATCAACTCTCCCATCCCACATAGCCAATGGGACTGTCAGTGGTTCACCCTGTTTGAAAAACTGTTCGGCAATTTCTCACAAGGCTGCTGCTGCTGCTAAGTCGCTCCAGTTGTGTCTGACTCTGTGCGACCTCATAGACGGCAGCCCACCAGGCTCCTCTGTCCCTGGGATTCTCCAGGCAAGAACACTGGAGTGGGTTGCCATTTCCTTCTCCAATGCATCAAAGTGAAAAGTGAAAGTGAAGTGGCTCAGTTGTGTCCGACTCTTCGCGACCCCATGGATTGCAGCCTACCAGGCTCTTCTGTCCATGGGATTTTCCAGGCAAGAGTACTGGAGTGGGATGCCATCGCCTTCTCCCTCTTACAAGGCTACACTCATTCTATTACCCAGCCATTCCACTCCAAGGGATTTACCCGAAAGAAGTGAAAGCACGTGTCCACACAGAGACTTGACATAAATTCTCATTGCAGCTTTATTCATTATACTATGAACAGAAAACAGCACAAACGTCCATCAACAAGTGAAAGAATAAGCAAATGGTGGTGTATTTCCCCACCATAGAACATTCGGTTCAGTTCAGTTCAGTTGCTCAGTCGTGTCCAACTCTTTGTGACTCCATGAATCACAGCACGCCAGGTGTCCATCACCAACTCCTGGAGTTCACTCAAATTCACATCCATTGAGTCGGTGATGACATCCAACCATCTCATCCTCTGTCGTCCCCTTCTCCTCCTGCCCCCAATCCTTCCCAGCATCAGAATCTTTTCCAGTGAGTCAACTCTTTGCATGAGGTGGCCAAAGTATTGGAGTTTCAGCTTCAGCATCAGTCCTTCCAATGAACACCCAGGATTGATCTCCTCTAGAATGGACTGGTTGGATCTCCTTGCAGTCCAAGGGACTCTCAAGAGTCTCCTCCAACACCACAGTGCAAAAGCATCAGTTCTTCGGGCATCAGTTTTCTTCACAGTCCAACTCTCCCATCCATACATGACCACTGGAAAAACCATAGCCTTAACTAGATGGACCTTGGTTAGCAAAGTAATGTCTCTGCTTTTTAATATGCTATCTAGATTGGTCATAACTTTCCTTCCAAGCAGTAAGCGTCTTTTAATTTCATGGCTTCAGTCAGCATCCGCAGTGATTTTGGAGCCCAAAAAAATAAAGTCTGACACTGTTTCCATTGTTTCCCTATCTATTTCCCATGAAGTGATGGGACCAGCCTTGGAGCATGGAATGAAGCAGGGCAAAGGCTAATAGAGTTTTGTCAAGAGAATGCACTGGTCATAGCAAACACCCTCTTCCAATAACACAAGAGAAGACTCTACACATGGACATCACCAGATGGTCAACACCGAAATCAGATTGATTATATTCTTTGCAACCAAAGATGGAGAAGCTGTATACAGTTAGCGAGAACAAGACCAGGAGCTGACTGTGGTTCAGATCATGAACTGCTTATTGCGAAGTTCAGACTTAAATTGAAGAAAGTAGGGAAAACCACTTGACCATTCAGATATGACCTCAATCAAATCCCTTATGATTATACAGTGGAAGTGAGAAATAGATTTAAGGGACTAGATCTGATTGATAGAGTGCCTGATGAACTCTGGACAGAGGTTCGTGACATTGTACAGGAGACAGGGACCAAGACCATCCCCATGGAAAAGAAATGCAGAAGAGTGAAATGGCTGTCTGAGGAGGCCTTACAAATAGCTGTGAAAAGAAGAGAGGCGAAAAGCAAAGGAGAAAAGGAAAGATATAAGCATCTGAATGCAGAGTTCCAAAGAATAGCAAGGAGAGATAAGAAAGCCTTCCTCAGTGATCAATGCAAAGAAATAGAGGAAAACAACAGAATAGGAAAAACAAGAGACCTCTTCAAGAAAATTAGAGATTCCAAGGGAACATTTCATGCAAAGATGGGCTCGATAAAGGACAGAAATGGTATGGACCTAACAGAAGCAGAAGATATTAAGAAGAGGTGGCAGGAATACACAGAAGAACTGTACAAAAAAGATCTTCACGACCAAGATAGTCACGATAACATGATCACTGACCTAGAGCCAGACATCTTGGAATGTGAAGTCAAGTGGGCCTTAGAAAGCATCACTACTAACAAAGCTAGTGGAGGTGATGGAATTCCAGTTGAGCTATTTCAAGTCTTGAAAGATGATGCTGTGGAAGTGCTGCACTCAATATGCCAGCAGATTTGGAAAACTCAGCAGTGGCCACAGGACTGGAAGAAGTCAGTCTTCATTCCAATCCCAAAGAAAGGCAATGCCAAAGAATGCTCAAACTACCGCACAATTGCACTCATCTCACACGCTAGTAAAGTCATGCTCAAAATTCTCCAAGCCAGGATTCAGCAGTATGTAAACCGTGAACTCCCAGATGTTCAAGCAGGTTTTAGAAAAGGCAGAGGCACCAGAGATCAAATTGCCAACATCCGCTGGATCATGGAGAAAGCAAGAGAGTTTCAGAAAAACATCTATTTCTGCTTCATTGACTATGCCAAAGCCTTTGACTGTGTGGATCACAATAAACTGTGGAACATTCTGAAAGAGATGGGAATACCAGACCACCTGACCTGCCTCTTGAGAAACCTGTATGCAGGTCAGGAAGCAACAGTCAGAACTGGACATGGAACAACAGACTGGTTCCAAATAGGAAAAGGTGTACGTCAAGGTTGTATATTGTCACCTTGCTTATTTAACTTATATGCAGAGTACATCATGAGGAACGCTGGGCTGGAAGAAGCACAAGCTGGAATCAAGATTGCTGGGAGAAATATCAATAACCTCAGATATGCAGATGACACTACCCTTATGGCAGAAAGTGAAGAGGAACTCAAAGCCTCTTGATGAAAGTGAAAGAGGAGAGTGAAAAGGTTGGCTTGAAGCTCAACATTCAGAAAACAAAGATCATGGCATCTGGTCCCATCACTTCATGGGAAATAGATGGAAAAACAGTGGAAACAGTGTCAGACTTTATTTTTTGGGGCTCCAAAATCACTGCAGATACTGATTGCAGCCATGAAATTAAAAGACGCTTGCTCCTTGGAAGGAAAGTTATGACCAACCTTGATAGTATATTAAAAAGCAGAGACATTACTTTGCCAACCAAGGTCCATCTAGTCAAGGCAATGTTTTTTCCCGTGGTCATGTATGGATGTGAGAGTTGGACTGTAAAGAAAGCTGATCGCCGAAGAATTGATGCTTTTGAACTGTGGTGCTGGAGAAGACTCTTGAGAGTCCCTTGTATTGCAAGGAGATCCAACCAGTCCATTCTAAAGGAGATCAATCCTGGATGTTCATTGGAAGGACTGATGCTAAAGCTGAAACTGCAATACTTTGGCCACCTCATGCGACGAGTTGACTCACTGGAAAAGACTCTGATGCTGGGAAAGGTTGGGGGCGGGAGGAGAAGGGGACGATGGAGAATGAGATGGCTGGATGGCATCACCGACTCTGTGGACATGAGTTTGAGTGAACTCCAGGAGTTGGTGATGGACAGGGAGGCCTGGCGTGCTGTGATTCATGGGGTCGCGGAGAGTCGGACACGACTGAGCGACTGAACTGAACTGAACTGATGGGACCAGATGCCATGATCTTAGTTTTCTGAATGTTGAGCTTCAAGCCAACTTTTTCACTCTTCTCTTTCACTTTCATCAAGAGACTCTTTAGTTTTTCTTCATTTTCTGCCATAAGTGTGGTGTCATCTGCATATCTGAGGTTATTGATATTTCTCCCATAGAACATTACTTAGCAATAAAAAAGAATCGGCTGCTGATATATGTGCCACAACCTGGATGAATCTCACAGACATTACACTAAGTCCATGAGGCCAAAAGCAAGAAAACATGCTCTATGACTCTGTCCAAATGAAGGGTAAAAATAGGCAAAACCAGTCTATAGTGACAGAAGTCAGGGTAGTGATTGCCTTGGGGGAGAAAGGGTTGGTGACTGGGAGAGAGAGGGAGCCTTCTGGGATGCTGGGCATGTTTAATACACATATGTATATCTGTCAAACTATACATTTAGAATCCATGCATTTAATTTCCTTTCCTGTATGTAAATCATACCTCAATTTTCTCTTAAGTTAAAATAAATGAGGAAACTAGGACTTGGTGCTTTCAAGACACAGTTGAGCCTCCCTCCCCACATGCTGGATGCCTATCTCCTGACATCCTTTATATGAGAGAGAGATAAGCCTCAATCTGGTATAAGCCACTGTCATTTCCAGTCTCTGTGATTGGCAATACGAAGCAATCCCTAACTAAAACACAAAAGCCTTTTGAGGTGGATTTTACGGTGCAACCTCCACCTCTTGCACCCCCATTGTCCAGGTGCGCCCCCAGCTTCCTATCTGATTTTCCAAGACACCAGCACTCAAATCCCAGCTCCCAGACACTGAATCAGCCTTGGCCTGAGGTGGAGGGGCCTCACCAACCAGTGTCACTGGTGCTCCACGCTAATCACTGAGGCTGGAGCTGTTGACACAAGTGCAAGGTGCTGGGCTGAACATCATACCTGTTGCAGAAATAAAGGAAAAGCTGGAGAATATTTGTATATCACAAAGAGAAAATACACAAAATGAATACTAGCCACATGGGGTAAAAGTCTCTTTCAGACTTATCTTCCCCTGTCTTTGCCATGTGAAACTGAGGTTTGTGGGTCTCCCGCAAGAGGAAAGAAAGTGTTAGTAGCTCAGTCTTGTCTGACTCCTTGCGACCCCATGGAGTGTAGCCCACCAGGCTCTTCTGTCCACAGAATTCTCCAGGCAAGAATATCTGAGTGGGTTGCCATTTCCTATTCCAGTGGATCTTTCTGACCCAGGGATCGAACCTGGGTCTCCTGCATTGCATTCAGAATCTTTACCATCTGAGCCACCAAGCAGAAAGGAACAGCATTAAACCCACACTGAGACCACCCTACAGGGCTATCCTACAACTCACGACCTAGTGACTGGGTAGTAGGCGAGGGTACCAGCCAGCCTGGGTTCAAATTCCCGCTCCATGATCTGTGTGATCTCAAGGCAAATTCTTTACCCTTGTTGCACCTTAGTTTCTTCATCTCTAAAATGGGCACCCTGCAAGTCCAGTGGTTAAGACTCCATGCTTCCAATGCAGGGAGTGAGGGTTCGATCCCCAGTCGGGGAACTAACATGCCATGCAGCACAACCAAAAAATAAAATGGGCGTCATAAGGTGGCTTTGAGGGTTTCAAGAGCTGACCTGGGAAGAGCTTGGTGCCTGATATGTACGAGGAGATATTAAGTATTAGCCACTGTTGACATGTTTCTGCTGAGAACTCTCTTTCTTTATCACGTGTTTGTTATAGGAAACTGAATATACTCACCGGTTTTGGAACATTTCATCCGTGGACTTCACACTTGCTGCTTCTGATCATAATTAATCCTGTGTAGAGTCTCCTGGCACCAGGAGGAGCAACCCAAAGCTTTTCCTCTTGCTTCGGTTTACGCAGGTAAAACTAAGTGGTGATTATACGCAATTCATTTGTCAAACACAAGGTCAAGAATCTCAATTTGTCCCATGTCAGCAAGGCAGCATCAGGAAGCGCCCTACATCCCAAGCCATCTCCCCTCTGACACTGATTGAAATGCCACCATTAGCACCAGAGAGCCCCCAGGAGGAGAAGCAGTTTAGGAGCAGAGCATCTTCGTCTTCGTGTAAATGCACATATCCAGGTCAGCCAGGGGGAGCGAATCCTGGCACAGGAAGGGAGGGAAGGAAACACCAGGGGCAAATTTTTGGACCTTTTTGGGGTAGTTGAGCCCTAAAGGCTGTGAGCTCAGTCTCACCCACCTATACAAGCACACACACACACCCACAGAGATAATCGCTTTACCCCAGCAGTAGGGGCTTAAGCGGCTATCTGGGCTAGCACCATCCAGCCCACAGCTGCACCAGCACCTCTGCCCAAGGTGGGGTTCCCAGCTGGAAGCTAAGTCCCACAGAGCCAGCCGCTATCGGTGGTAACATGCAACCCGCTGTCTCTGTCACACACACTCAACGTGCAGACACACAGTTGGAGACAAAACACCAGACACAGACGCATGCTGAACTGTCCTCCCAAAGGCAAGACAAATCAGGTGAGACCACACGGAATCATCCTGTCTCAGAGAAAGCCACAGCTCCTAGAAACAAGGGGGACTCGTACACGGAGAAAACACTCACCCACAGACTGCTCCCTGGGGTCTCCCTGCCCTGTGCCCAGCTAGCGTTCTGCCCTCAGTCTTCTTCTCCCTGGGAGAGACTTAATCAGGGTTCCCTGTCCTCCCCCATCCCCTTTCCCAGCTACACGGGCTCCCCAGGAATCGTCACCCTCGAACACCTCCACTCCCAGGGGCTGCAGACAATAGGTGCTCGATTGCACGCCTCCCCCTCCCCCTTGCCTGGGGTTCACGCCTCAGCTCCCCTCCTCCGTGGAGCTGGCGGCTCTTCTCATTTTCCAGCGAGTGCGTGAAAACACAGATTAGAGCAATTAGAGAAAAGTCATTGCAGGGCAAGGCAGGAGCCACCACCGCACCTGATTGCCAGCTCCAGCAAGGCGTGGTGAAGCACAGACTTACTCACACAGATTACAAATTGGAGCAAATTCCAAAGCAGGAAGGAGCAGAGAGGAGGGGCTCCAAGCTCCATTTTAGAGTCTCTTGTTTCTCTCCAAACCTATTCTTTGCTGTTTGTAGCAGTTTTCACAGTCACACTTCCAAGAGAGGCAGGTAGGGCAGAAATTATTTCAGCTCCATTTTATAGAAAGGAAAACTGAGGCTCAGGGGAAGAACAGTTGTAGAAGGCCCCACCCACCTGGACTGGTCTTCCTGGCTGTAGGTGGGGATCAGTGTGACCCCTGTCCCCAGGAAAGGCCCCCTTGGCCCCCATCAGCCTTCTCCTCCTGCTGGAAAGAATCAGCAGAGGGTTGAGGTAGAGGACAGGTTCCGGATCAGCTGTAAGTGCGCTGCCTGGTGCTTATGATGGGCTCAGTATCTGCACACGGGGTGGCCTTGCCCTTCACCAAATGGCAGGATGGTTTTATCAAGGGCCGCTGTCACCAGCTGCTCCTGTGTAAATAGATGTACTGTGTGCTCTTTTCCCCTGTCAGGGAAGAGGGGAAATTTCCTAGAATCTGAGTGCAGGGTCCATTTCCATGCCTCCTTATTCCATAAGGCTCTTCAAAAGCCGGGCCTGGTGCCCCTCAGCAGCCTGCCAGCCATCCTCCCTTTGCATCCAGGCCCACCTTGCCCTGGCCCTGGCCTGGGTGAGAAGCCAGCAGTGAGACAGGAGTGCCCCCTGGTGGTGACAGCCTACACTACCCACTGGGATGCCACCCCCAGGTCAGCAGTCAGGGCCTGACTGCTTTGGGTGAGGACGGCTCCATTCTGGTTCCAGCAGCAGGGAGCGTGGGAGGCTCCTGGGTGACTGATGGACACTAGGCATGGTCAAGCAAGAAGGCAGGGGAGGATGCCCAGTAGAGGAGCTCAGGAAATATGGGATGGATGGATGAAAGAATGAGTGAACAAATACAGAAGTGAATTGTTTCCTAAAAGGTGGTATGAATATCACAAGTAATATACAACGGACCTTTTAGTCAGTAGTTTACTTTTTAGATAGTAGTGTAACTTTTAGGGAATTCTTATTTATTTTAAGAATTATGTGCCTGTGTTGAAGTATGATAGATTTAATAGATCTGGCCCATCAAATCCATTATATCTTGGGACTTCCCTGGCAGTCCAGTGGTCTAGGATTTTCCCTTCCAATGCAGGGGTGAGAGTTCAGTCCCTGGTCTGGGAGCTGAGATCCCACATGCCTGGTGGCCAAAAAAACAAAACATAAAACAGAAGCAATACTGTAACAAATTCAATAAAGACTTTTAAAATGGTCCACATTAAAAAAAAGTTTTTTAATTCACCCAAAAATGTCTTTAGGTGCAAAAATAAAATTAGACAAGTAACATATGGGTATCCTCAGGACCTAGCAAATAAAAGTTCGTGTGACAAATGAATGAGGGGATGACCAGCAGGTGATGATGGTCTTTGTAAAGTAGAAACAGATGATCCCAAACTTTGCTGTAAACTGAAATCGGCTGGGGAGGTGTTTTTAAAAAAAAAATCTCTGGGCAGTTAGTGTCTGTGAATCTCAGGTGGCTGAGGAAGAAGCCAGTGTGTTCTGGACAGCTCTCAGAGGAAGGGAAAGCCCCAAAGCACCCAATTTAGGTGACTTCTAAGATGCATCATGGCTTCGCTGCCATTTGAGATAATGCAACTGTCATCACTGGAGGAATCAGCAGTGCTTGGGTGATCTGGGGTTCCCTTGTTGGGTAAGAGGTTGGACTGGACGAACTTGAAGGCGTCATGCAAGGAAAGAGAACTGAGTTATTATTTACGTAAACTAGTTTCCACATTGACACACAGTACAAAGTGAATTGTGTATTTACTATGGTTTTAACATACTAAGTATTTCTCATTTACTCACCCTGCACATCAAGTCTTATTTGACATATATCTTTATTATCAGGTAATATAAATATTACATTAGTTGCCATGAAGAGCATACAGAATTTGCGTCCTGAGTTGATTTATTAATACATGTTAGTTCTTCATTTACAGGAGTTTTCGCCTCTGAAAAAAGTCCCCTTCTTCTTGAAAACTGTGTCCAGTTAATTACGAACATATATTAATATACTATAGTCAATGTGGCCACAGTCTGTTTATATGTTTTAGTTGGATCCTGGCTTTATCACAACTTTCAGTTACTTTCTTAATTAGAAGCCAGATGAGTGAGGGGTTTGGCGTTGGCTATGGAAAGCATGCTGTTTGCTTCTAAACCCACATATCACCTAAAAAGTGCAGGTTGCGTTAATATTTGATGTGCGAGTTGTTCCATGGTCTTGTTAGATACCACTGACAACAGAAAAGGGTTTCCAGGCATGAATTTTCATGGCTATACCTCTGGGGGAAAAACGGATAAAAATAAATTGTATCCTATTTGGAAAGATTGGCATACATATTGAGATTGAGTCTGATTTTTTAATATCATTTTAATAGTATTAAGAAGTAGTTTTCTAACTTTGAATAGATTTTTAAAACATAAAACACGAATAGATTTGTCATAGCACAGGGTCAAAAATCACTGTTGATGGCAAGTTATTTGATACTAATTCCATTTTATGAACAAATGCAATTTTAAGTTGCAAATCCCTTAACAGAGGGCAGTGTTAGGCCAACATTTTAATTGGTATTAGGAAATGTCAGATTAGCATCCCCAAGGAAGAAGAAATCTTTGGCATAATGCTGAAAACCTACGTGTTAGTTTTAAAGCTGCACCTTGCTCTCTTACTAGCTACAGGGACTACAAACTTTTGTGCATACTCTCTCAAGGGCAATTGGACAGCATCTACCAAACTGACACATGCAGCTTCTCTTTAATTCTCCAATCCTACTGCAAGGATTTCTCTTCCAATGTACTCACACCTGAGCATGATAACATGTGTAGGAGAAAATTCATTATTGCATTGCTTGAACAACATATGATTGGAAACAACCTGAATAGCCATCAGCAGAGGACTGGTTAGTAAAATAACTGTATTACTCTTCTTTGAAATACTACATGACTGCAAAAAAGAATGAGATCTCATCAACAAGAACAACAACAAAAAACAACCCAATTAAAAAGTGGGCAAAGGACTTGAAAAGACATTTCTCCAAAGAAGATATACAAATGGCAATAGGCATATTAAAAGATGCTCAAAATCACTAACCGAAACCCATTGACGAGACATCATACTCATTAGGGTGACTGTTACTTAAAACACACACACACACAGAAAACATGCTGATGAGGATATGGAGAAATTTGAACCCTTGTGCTTTGCTGGTGGGAATGTAAAATGCTGTGGAAAACAGCATGTCAGTTCTTCAGAAAAAAAAGGTACACAGAATTACCAGATGATTCAGGAATTGCCCTCCTGCGTATATTCCCAAAAGAATTCAAAGCAGAAATGCAAACAGATATTTGTACACCAGCATTCACAGAAGCATTGTTCACAATAGTCGAAAGATGGAAGCTACCCACACGTCCGTGGATGGATGAAGGGATAAACAAAATGTGACATATACAGGCAGTGGAATAGTATGCAGCTGTGAAAAGGAATGGAGTTCTGATACCTGCCACAGCATGGATGACCATTACAAAAAAGTTTTGGTGGTGGTTGTACAACACTGAATATAATTAATATCACTGAAGTACACTTAAATGGTTACAATGGAAAATTTCATATTTTAACACATTTTTTAAAATTAATAATGTAATTTCTTAAAGGCAAGGGTGGAGCCAGCCCTCTCGTTGAATATGAGCTGGCCTTGATTGATGCTGCTAGACTTCCTAAGCCAGATCATAAGAGGCAACCCAGCTTACTCTCTTAGCTGGAAGCCCTGAGCCAGCATGTGAGAAGTCCAGCTACCCTGCAACGTCATACCAGAGAGACCTCATACAGAGAATGGCAATAGCAATTTGAGTCTTCCCCACCCAGGCATCAGATGTCAGAGCCTTCAGATGATCCAACCCCAGTCGGAGCCGCCCCAGTGGACACCAAGCAGAGCAAAAATAAACTTTCCCACCAAACCCGCCCAAATCACAGATGCATGAGCAAAATAAGTGGTGTCACTGCTTTAAGCCACTACATTTTGGGGTAGTTTATTATGCAGCAATGGGTAAATGGCACAGTAGACATATTACTAACGTATTAGAATTTATTTAGATTTAATTTTAAAATAATCAGATACAAATAAAACAGATATGAACTACATAAATGTCTCTTGCAAACCAACTGGTAAATTGGATGTTTTCAGTCTCATGGTCTGTATCCTGTTTCTATAAAATCATTAAAGATGCAGATCTGCTCACACCTAAATACTGGACAAATCTGGGGTGGGGGAGGGTCAATCGGCTAGAGAGACGGGAACACAGATCCATCTGGAGACTTTTCCAAGAAGGCCAGGATGTGGGTGGGAAAGAGAAAGGTCACTGGAGCTAAGTAGCGTGAAGGGACAGGTTTCTGATCCAGCAGGGCCAAATTAGAGATAAAAATTAAAGACAAACAAACAGCAGGTCCTTGAAATAAAATCCAGAAGGTGGAGTTAAGAGTGACATAGGTCACACAAGACAGGGTTTCAGAAGGCTTGAGAAGGAGGTTAGCCAGACAAAGCTAGAGAATTTTAGACCAGGACCATTGAGAGGCTAAAAGTTTACTTGCTAAGCTTAGAAGAATTTAAAAATAAATCCATAATGTGTCCTCCAAAGATCCTCCACTGGCTCCTTCCTGCATGTGGCCCTCATCACTCCATCAGTTTCTAGAACTCCTGTTGATTCATTTACCTGTTTGCTGTATCTCCCTGTATTAGTATTAGTCAGGGTAGGCTGGGGCTTCCTGGATGGCTTCATCTGTAATGCAGGAGATGTGAGAGACGTGGTTTCGATCCCTGGGTCGGGAATATCCCCTGGAGGAGGATCCAGCATTCTTCCCTGAAAAAAAATCCCATGGACAAAGGAGCCTGGCAGGCCACAAAGAGTCAGACCTGACTGAGCACAGAGAGCACAGACAGGCTAAGTGCTGTGACAAACACCCCAAGACCCCAGCTCAACGCCAGTTTGTTCCTGGTTCTTCTAACAATTCAGTGCAGCTGTTTGATGGACAGACTTCCACAGAGAGATTCTGGGACCTGGGCTCCTCCCATCTCCAGGCTCCTATAACGCAAAGTCCTCCCCATCCAGCCAGCGATGAGGACAGAGAGAGAGAGATCATCTTATAGGGGAGAATTTTATGTGCCAGGCCTGCAAGTGGGACACCTCCATCAGCCAGAACTCAGTCATATGGCCGGCCTCTCACTATAAGGGAGGCTGGAAATGTCATCTCACTGGAGGCCAGGAGTATCACCCTCCACCCCAGTTTACACCCCCTGCATGCCATCTCTCAAGCACCTTGACTCTCAAGCACCTTCACAGTGACTGTCAGCTCACCTGGCATAAATGTACCATGAATGAATGAATGTGAATCTATGAGTGAATGATGGGGCTGTGCCCCCGGAACCGGGCTGACGGGAGGAGGTGATCACTCCCACTTCTCGGATTAAGGATCTGAGGCTCTGAAAGCTAAACAGCAGGCACAAGGCCACACATCTAGTCAGTGCTAGAGCAGGGTCCCAAATCCAAAAACCTTTTCTGCCACGTCTGTTCTCTCCGCTCCCCAGGCTGCCTCTCCACTTGCTGACTCTGGGTCTGGTTATCTTCAAGGCTGCTCTCCTTTCTAACAGTCAATGAACCATATTTGACAAGCTGTGGGTTCCTTGGGGAGGCAGCTGTATCTTGCTCATCCTTAGGTGCCCCCTGGCTACCAGCACAGCCCTTGAACACAGTAGGTGCTCAAACCACCTTTGGGGGATTAATTTGTTCACACTGGCTCAGGCTTCATGCTTTGCTGCTTGCACAGTATGAGGGTCGCTTATAACTTGTAAAAGAAATAGAGGGGATATTCATTATCCTGCCTCTCCCTGTGCAGTCAGAGCTGTCTCCCACAGCAGGACAAGTGCCCAACCCAAAACTCGCCCCTGAAGCACAGACGAGGGCCGTGTCACTTGAGGGCCAAGGTCACAGATGTCTCATGGCCCCATCAGGGTTAGACCATTAACTCCTGTCACATACATAGAATGTCCTTGCTCCAGCTGGTCCCAGGAAAGAGAGGAGATGGGGCAGCAGTCTGAGGTTCTGTCCATGGTGCTGAACTCACCTCAAATCCCACCTTATTTGCTAAGCCAGGAACTACTTAGATCCTCTTGGGAACCAGGTGAAAACACAGATTCCTTGGCCCTTTCTTTGGAGATGTGAGTTCCAGGATCTAAGATGGGGCCTTGGAATCTGTTTTCACCAAGCACGTGTGATTCTAATACAGCCAGTTTGGTACTAGCCTGAGGCTGACTCACTTACCTAGTCTTTGGTCTGCATGAAGTGCCTGCTGTGTGTCCAGCACTGTGCCAGATAATATGAGGCACAGAGATGCACTGTGCAGGGTCTCTGCCCAGGGAAGAATTTACACAGTCATTCAGGAAGAGACGTAGGAAGGGAGCAAGGGTGAGAACTCCCTGTGGTTTATGTGGACACAGTGCTAGGTACATACACACTTCACCTTGACCCTGCAAGGTGAGGTAAGCAGTACTGAAGACAGTAGCACTCACAACCGTAGCTAACGCTTTCACTTTCCTTCAGGTCTCCCCAGACTTATCTGCAAGGCAAGACGTGACGCATTTCGTTCAGCCTGCTGTCTTCCTGACTTCAGACGGAAACCTTTCTGATGCCTGCTGCCCCTAGAACTGAGTCCTCTTCTTCTGCCCTATGGTCACATTTCATCATCAATTACACGACAAGCCATGTTTTTAATACTGCTCCAACTGGGATCTGAGCTCCCTTTTGAGAGTAGGGCCTACACCTGACTCCCCTGTGTAATCTCTAACACAGGGATCCCAGACACTCCCACCAGAGGAGTTAAGCAGTAAACTCTTACTAGATGGATGAGTAGGGGGAGTGGTAAGTGATGGCTGTGACTGTCACTGTGACTGCCCAAGGAAACTGCTGCTGGGTTACAAAGCAGCTGGGACCAGTGCTCAGAACCAAAAGAAATCAGGATGGGCCTCAGAGAAACCAGGAAACAGGCAAAATGCAAATCAGGAAAGGACCAGCTTCCAGTCAAGGTCTGCCTCTCCTTTCTCTGGGTGTTTGGGGAGAACAGGAAGTAGAGTCAGGACAGCAGTGTCTGATGAGAACAGATGTTCTCTGGGCCTGAATGTGGGCCATGGAAGAAGGGGGAGGGGAGGGAGAAAGTTAAAAAAGGGAAAGGGGAGGGCCATAGGCAGCAAAATAGAATATCCACAGCCCTCTTATTTATTTAATTTTACTTTTTATGATGGAAAATTCCAAACACACGTCTAAGTAAAGAAAACAGCAAGAATGAACCCCCGTGTGCCCACCATCCTACTCCAACAACTATCCCCACTTTAACATCCTTATCTCATTCCTTGCCCCCAAGCATCTCTTTTAAAGAAAATTATGGACGATATATCATTTCACCCAAATATATTTCAGAATACATCTCTCACATATTAGAATATTTCTGAAAAAGTAACCTCATTATCACAGCTAATAAAATTAACAATTTTCTTAAGACTATCTAATACGAAGTCCATTTTCAAATTTCCTTATTTTTCTCCAAAAATGTCTTCTTCGGATCCATTTATTTGAACCAGGATCTTAACAAGATCCAGGCACTGTATTTTGTTGCTATGACTCTTAAGTCTCTTTTAATGTTAATGTCTAACATTCCTCCCTCCTTCCTTTTTTATGGTATTTTAGTTGTTGAAGAAACCAGGTCTTTGTAGAGTTGTCCCCGTTGTTGATTTGCTCGGTTGCACCCTCACGGTGTCATTTAACATGTTGTAAGTGCCCTCCCCCCATTTCCTGGATACTGATATTTATATCGAGAGGGTTGAAGTGTGGGGTCAATTACTTCGGCAAGCACACTTCCTGGGTGAAGTTGTGTCCCTCCTAGTGCACCGTATCAGGAGCACTTAAGGTCAAAATTTTTCCTTTGCGCATGATACTAAAAAAATGGTCAATGTTACCAACTTGATCTTTCCATTATAAAGCTTCCCCATCATCTTGTCCACAGGGCTTTTAGCATCTTTCATAGAATCTTAAAACTGACAAGCTGGAAGAGCTCTGAGAAGCTCACTCACCCATTTTTCAACTCATCCCACAAATCTTCGTTGAGTGTATGCCAGGCAGCGAGTAGCAGTGAGCAAAACCAACACAATCCCTGGGATTGCAGAGCCAACAGTCAGATGGGGGTGAGCAACAAATCCATGAGCAAGCAGATGCCCCAACAAGAGACGTGCCTGTGAGGTTTAGAGCCACCTGGAGAGCTACCCCAGAGAGAAGTGATGGTGGTCAGGCAGCCACTTTGTGGTGGGTGATCAAGGAAAGCCTCCCTAGGAGAGGATGTTGGGGCTTGACAAGAGCTATCCAGCTGTGCAGAGTTGGGGGACCATTCCAGGGAGAGCTGGGGCAGACACAGAAACCACGAGGAGTGATGAGGAGCAAGGCGGAGGGGGGTCTGAGGGGAGGCCAGCGAGGAGGCTGCTATGGTGACACCCTTTACACCCCCTTTTCCAGCTGAGAACACTGAGCTCGGGGAGAGCTGGGAGACAGTGGTTACTGAGGAACTACTTGCCCCAGGAGCTTTTTGTGCAGCGTCTCAAAACCACACCTGCAGGCTATGTAGAGGTCACTCTATTTCACAGGTGAGGCCAGTGAATGGCGAAGTCAGCTGCCCAAGGGCTGAGAGGCAGAGGAAGATAGGAGGGCCAAGCCAGCCCGAGGAGGCTCTCCCACCCTCCACGGTGTCCCGCACTGATGACCACTGTGGAGTCTCAAACTTTGGCCCTGGCTCCTAAAAGCCCCATGACCTGGACCAAGGGCCTTCTCCCTCTCTGTGCCTCAGTTTCCTAACCTGTAAAATGGGAATAATAGTTGCCTGAGGGGTACAGCAAGGCCAAGACAAGGTGGTTCAACCTTGCCTCCCCACCACGCTCCCAGCCCCTGCCTGTAGGGCTCGCGCAGGTCACCCTAGCACAGCCTACAGGCAGCTTCCCCCTTCCCACACAGACTCACAAGGGTTAATCCCAGGCTCCCTCCTTCTTCCATCCCAGTTCTGATCCTTGCTGACTCTGCTCCCCGCCCTACGTAGCTATTCTGGGACAATGGAGGCAGCAGATGGCCCGAGTCCTGTTCCCTCCACCCGACCCTCAGGATCTGGGAACAACCCGTAAATCTGCTGTTGCTTCTAAAAGCGGGCCAGCCGGCAGCCCTCCATGCATGGGGTGGAGAGGACGGTGGCTGTAGAATACACCATCCCATCCCTACAGGCTCTGAGCCCAGAGGCCGCCCCACTCGGCTCACATTCCACACACCCAGCATTAGGCTAACTCAGAAAGAAAGGAAGCCCCACACCTAACAAGCACAGGGCGGCTCCTCTCGGGGTCAGACTCCTCCTTGGAAAAGAAGGGCTCAAGGCTCCAGTGTTCGGCAGTTCCATTGGCCCAGACAGAGTTGCAGCAGGGACAAGGTCCTTCGAGGGCTGGAGGACATGCTTCAAAGAAGCCCACAGCCCTGGCTGCCTGGATCAAAGCCCCTCTGTCCCTCTGGATCTCTGCTCCCTCCACCCCCTGCCCTGAGCTCCACTGTGACCCCCAATCCCCCAACATCTCTGAGCATGATGCGGGCTGCAAGCAGACACATCCTCTTCCTAGCCCTCCCCACAGACACCACCAGGCCTGAAATTTCACCATGATCACTTTCATTCAGTCATGCAACCTCTTTGGGACATGAAATTTTAAAGGCACTTACCTTTACCTAGCTCCTACCTGGGCTGTCAGAGTGCCCCTTTATCTGATAGCAGAGGCTGAATCCCTCAGCTCCATTCTGCCTTCCCTGATTCTCTAGCCACCTCAACCCAGGCCCTGAAGGCAGATAAAAGGAAGTACTGTCCTCAGTAAACCAGCACCTCTTGACACACATATATTCACTCACATGCGTATCACTCACACAGAGGCGTGACAGAGGCACACACACACACACATCTACACATCCCACATACATCGTTAGGCACAGACAAGCATAGAAGGGTGCATGGGCACACGCTTAGACATCCTAGCACACCATGACACAGCACACACTACCAGCCATCACTGTTCACGGAGCCATTCCTTTCTCCATACCAGACTCTGTGCTATGCCCTCTAAACCCTGCATCATTTCACCTACAGCCCGTGAAGTAAGTACTCCTTTTCTCATCTATAAAATGAGCAAACAAGCCAGAGAGGCCAAGCAGATTCCCCCAGGTCACACAGACAGCAAGAGCAGGGCAAGGCTGTCTAGCTCGGGGACCCAAAATCAGCATCATTGAGCCAGACAGATGAAAGATCCTCCCATCCTGCTCAGGAATGACTTTGACTGCATGTATCAGAAAACTGAGCCAAGCAAGGCTTAAACAAATAAGGGTTTAATCTTCTTACAGAACCAGATGTTGGAAGGGACAGCTGCGGAAATGATTGTCTTGGCATTCCCTTCATGGCAGCAAAGTGGCTGCCCTAGATCCAGACATCACACCCACATTTGCAGTAGGAAGATGGGTTATAGGGCTACAAAACCTTCCCCAGAAGCCTCTCTATTGGCTTTGCTTAATTCGCACTAACAGACAGAGATCTGGCTCTAGCCATAGCGGGGCCATGTAGTAGCTCCTAATAGCAAGGGAAGCTGGGAAAGTGAGCAACAGGAACATCATGATGGGCTGGGACCCATTATGATTCATCGTCTGGATCTGGACATGCTGATGCTCCAAACAACATCAGGTGGGGAGCAGGGGCTGGAGACTGGTCAGCAACAACATTATCTGCCACAGACTCTGGATTCTGCCCTTCTTCCACTTGGGTCCCTTCAGGGCTTGAGGATTCAGCCAAGGAAGCCAGGAGTGAGTGGCCCAGTGCTTGATCCCAGGAGAGGAACTGAGAGACCAGAGCTGGGGGCTCTGCACACCCAGGGGCCCACGTAATTATCTGGAGGGTTAGGATTCCAGAGCCCAAGTAGCTTAAGGACCCTCCATCTCTGGCCCTTACTTGTGCCCCCAATCCTGGACTGTGCAACATGCCTCCCAGGGGCTTGAGATGTATTCAGCACCAGTCGTCATCCAATCCTGATCCTGAGCTTGTTCATTTCTCAGAGGCCCTGCCAAGGACTGTGACCCCCACCCCAACACACACACAGAAGACCTGCCACGGGCCCTCAAGGCTGCCTGGGAGGCTAAGGACAACCAGAGAGCCTCAGCCCAGTCTTTGACCAGAGGTTCAGGGTTCATCAGGCCACCAGCTGCGGGCACCAGGGAGTATCCGGGTAGAGGAGACAATGGAGGGAGTGAAACCTGTGGAGAGACAGAAATGGACAAGACAGTCACCCCCACGGGCTCGCGGGGGAGCACATCACAGAGACAGTTTGGAGCAGGGTTTTTCCACCTTGGCACGTTATGAATATTAGGAGCCAGATATAATTCTGTTGTGGGGACTGTCCTGGGCATTGCAGATGCTTAGCACCAGCCCTGTACTTTTCTTGCCAGATGCCATCACCATCCTCTGAAATTTTTAAAAAAATATTTATTTATCTAATTTATTTATTTGGCTGTGCTGGATCTCAGCTGTGGCACTCAGGACCTTCTATCTTCATTGCAACAAGCAGGATCTTTAGTAGCAGCATGTGAGATCTAGATCCCTGACCAGGGATCAAACCCTGGCCCCCTGCACTGAGAGTGTGGAGTCTTAGCCACTGGATCCACAGGGAAGTCCCCGCTGAGTCTTAACAATCAAAAATGTCCCCACACACTACCAAGTGTCCTTTGGCAGGGGTGCAAAATGATCCCTGGTTGAGAACCACTGATGGGTAAAGACTTCAAAAGCCAGAGAAACCAGGAACAGCTGAGGCCATAGCCTCTGAGTGACCTGAGTCCCTATCAAGCAGGAACCTATGGATTGTAGAATCTTTAGGCTTTGAGAGAATTTAACACCAAGTTTTAAATCTCTTGGCATACAGCCATAGCTTGCACACCTCTACTGACAAGAAGCTCTCTCCATTAGAAAGCAGCTCTTTTCCTTTTGAAACTTGGTTTTCTTTTCCCTCCTGTATTGAGCCAGGTTCTGTCTCCTTGTAACGTCCAACTTGTTCAACACAGTCCTGGGCCCGGCGGCCTCGGGATAGTGGTGAGCCCTCTGCCTCCAAACAGACGGCTCTGCAGGATTTCAGGGGCAGGAGTGCGGCTCCCTCATGGGTTACGCACTTCAGGTAGGTCCAGATTCTGGACAGAGCCTAGAAGGCCCAGGGGATGGGGGAGGATGCCACCTCCCCAAATGAATCTGATGCCACTTTCCTCTTTTCTCACATGTTCCAGTCACACTGGCTTCTTCTACTTCCTTGAGTAGGTCTTACTCCCCTGCCACAATATGTCACAGGCCAGGCTCTAAACGGCTCCACAGCAATCGGGGCTGGGAGTGGGATGAGGGGGCTGAGCTGAGCAGCCCTAATCTCCCCAGGGTGTGTTTGGGGGGAGAATTGGAGGTGCCTAGGTGGCATTTTAGCCCTCATACCAACCCTTTGTTCATGGAAAAGTATCATCCAAGAAATGAAGAGCCTGAGAAAAAACTGTTTTAATTTCCCTGGGTATGGAGTTTCTCCAATGAGTGCCTGGAGTTTCTCAATGAGAGCTTCTACTTTGCTCAGTGAACACAGTTCAGTCTTCTAGAGGTTCCTGAAGAATCCCAGAGGATCAGGCCTGGGAGATCCCCTTCAGATCCTTGATGCCCAGTCTCCTTGTGCTACAAATGGGGCAACTAAGGTACAGAGAGGGCAAGGCAGGCACCTGCCCGAGATCACACAGTAAGCCAATGACAGAGCAGGGACTGAAATCTACTCCCAGCTCTGTGCTATCAGCTACTAGCCTCTCTCACTTCCCTCCCTCCTGGTTCCCTTGTCTTTCTATCCCTGGCCTCATGCCCCAGTCCTCCCATCCTACAGTTTTTCAGCCCACAGACCCACCTGGAGGGATCCTCCTCAGGGGAGAAAGGGCCATGGAGCTTAATGACGTTGAGTTTCCCCTCAAAGACGCCATAGCTAAGGGTGACCTGTGCAGAGAGAAGCAGAGAAGGCAATGAAGCAAGGTGGGGCAGCGGGGAGAAGCGTCTCACCAGGGGCCCCACAAGGGGGCAGCATTTTGGTAGAAACAGAGAAGGTGCCTAAGACATTTTGAGTGGCACAGAAAGCCTGTCTCTGCACCTGAAATTCCACCATCAGTAATGGGTGTTTCACTGGGGGGCCCATCCCCTCCCATTCTCCCACAATCCCACTGGTGCCCCCAACAGTCCCATTTACTAAAGAGGCTGGAATGATCTCTTCACCTACAGATTGGGAAACTGAGGCTCAAGAGGGGAAGGTGCCTTTCCAGGAAGTTGTGAACCTGGATGGAGGTTTCCTGAGACCTACTCTAGGGCCTCAGCAATCCCTCAGGTCATTCCACAAGCAATGAGGCTGTGGATTATGACTCCAGTCAAAAGGCAGTCAAGCATAGTGATTAAAGACTGTGGATTTGGGGGCCACCCACCAGGGTTCCAGTCCCTCTCTGTCCTGAACTAGCCACAGTTAGTTCCACTCTCTGGGCCTCAGTTTCTCCATCTGTATAATGGGAATAATGTTAAGATCCATCCCCTATGAATGTTATGAGAAACCAGAGAGTTAAAAAAGATAAGGCCCCCAGTGTGGTATCTGGCACAGCAGGGGCTCAAACCGCAAACTTTAGAGAATACCCTGGTTTTGGCTGTCCAAAATCTGCCCCTCTTTCCTGGCTGTGGTCCTAATGGGACCAACCTGCACCCCAGTTGCAGGTCTGGTCAAACACTAGCTCTAGGCTCTGGTAGGAAACAGGTCATGTGACCCAAGTGAGCCATGTGACCAATGAGCACCAGCCCTGCAGTCTGACAGAAAGAGGAGCTCTCTTCTCACTGGTGGGGTGGGGCTGCCATCTTGCCAGCACAATTAGCGAGCCTGCCTGAGAATGAGGCCAGCATAGAGGAGAACACAAGAGAAAGGGAATGGGATCTGTGCACCCAGATCTCACCAGATCTAGCAAGTCATCCACACCCTCACCTTCTCAGGAACATGGACCCATAAATGTCCTTTTCTGTTTAATTAGTCTATTGCCTGTCACTTGCAGCTAAAAGGGCTCTGACTCATACCATGAGACAGAACCTCCCTGGGGGCCTTCCCAGCCAGGACCCCCTATGGGACTGGACACCCATGAGTTGGAGGGCAGTATCTGCAAGGCAGAGCCAGCTGGACCTCAGCAGAGTCACTACCTCCCAGGTGATGGGAGGGGCACCACCCCTCCCCCAGCCTGACATTACACATGGGTCATCACTATTGAAGCCCTGGTCTTTCCCAGTAACACCTGTGTGGGAAGGAAAAGCAGTAAGCAGTGGCCAGGTAAGCTCTGATGAAGGAGGAGGCCGTTGAAAAGTGCAGGACTGGCCCCTTCAGAGGGTGTAGTGAGGATGGGAGGTTGAAGAGAGGTGAGAAGGAAGGATGCAGCGTTCAGGGACCTGAGTGGTCTGAATCTCAAGATGAGCTTCCTCTCATCTGTGCAGGTCCCTCCAGCTGGCATTTGGGAACCAGATCAAAGAACATTAGCACCACAAATGCCAACCCTTAAGGGTCAGAGGTGGAGAGCACTGAGTTACTGCATGTCCTTAAGGGGGTCCTTTGCCATGCTGGGACTCAGTTTCCCCATTAAAGGAGAGAGCCCCCATACACACACCTCCCCCGTTGCCACCTGCCCCATGGATGGCTCACCTGCTCCGGGAGCTGGGCAGCCTCCAGCAGCTGCAGGGTCTCCAGGTGGGAGTGGAAGAGAGGGCAGGACTGCAGGTGGCCGCCCAGCTTGCACTCAACGATGTAGCCCACGGTGCAGTCATCAGGCAGCCGGATGAGGGCAGATGTGTCCATGAAGTGGGAGCCACTGAAGGACAGAGCCATGCTGCGGCCACTGGCCTAAGGTCCTTGATACCTAGAGCCCTTCCTGTCTCCCAGAAGACCCTCCCTCCACCACAACCAGCTGGAAGAGAAGAGTACATACAGCTCTAGCATCTGCCTTCTGCATACTGTGTAGCCTCGTGCAAGTTATAAGCCTTAGAAAGCCTCAGTTTTCTCTTCTGTAAAACGGGCATGATAATGGCCAGAGCTGTTGTGAGGATTAAGTGGCGAAATGGTGAGATGAAGCCTTTGATAAATGTATCCTTTCCTTTTCTCTCTTTCTTTTCATTTATTCATCCACTCATTCATTCATTTTTGAGTTTGAGGATCTACCTGGTGCCAGCCACTGATGACACAGAAGCTGAGGACACAGAGATGGGAAAGAAATGCTTCCTGCCCTCAACAGCAGCCTCCCTGCTGGAAGGAGCAGACAGATGAGCAGGTCATTTCAGAGGAGGACTGGTGCTAAGTCAGAGGAAAGCACGAGGCCTGGGGACACAGGGAGGGCAAAGCAGATTCCCAGGGGAGGTGGCAGTCTCTTGTTTTGCTCTTTATTTAATCATGCCAGTAGCAGATTCTAAACAGAGTCTTACAGGATAATCTGCAGTCAGCCAGGTGCCAAGCGGGGGAGGAGCAGTGTTCCTGGCAAGGGCATCACCTGACTGTGCACCCCACGAACGCCCTAGAGACCAGGCTGGGCAGCTTGCTCCGCTGCACAAGATGCCTGAGAGAGGGGTCGAGTGGGTAGAGAAACCCATCCTTTATCACCTTCCCCAGGCCATGCCTGGGGACCACACTGCTCAGAAGGGGTACTTTTTTCTAATTCACACAAATGTACCATAGAGGGGGACAGAAGCCCAGATGGGGTATCCGGGTCACAGGGAGACCCCTGGTCATGTGTATACACCTGCTATCAATAGACCTTGGGACAGCATTCCTGCTCCCAGTCAGGACACAAACTACCTCCGGAGGGCACCCCCATCCAGGGCAGGGCAGGGCAGGTTGCTGCAGAGGCAAATCACGAAGGCCCTAGAGCCAAACCCAGCAGCTGAGAGACCTTGGGCCTGGGTGACCTTGAACCAATCACTTACTTAACCTCTCAGCAACTTAGTTTTCTCAACCAAGTGGAAATAAGGCCAAAGCCCTTTCCTCCCTGGGGGCTGTGATAATCTTAGCAAAGTACAGGCCTGGCTCAGAGTCAGCCCTCAGTTCAATGTGGTGACACTGATGTGGCTGTTAATAACAGTAACAGCCTGCCCAGCAGACTTCAAGAGACCTTTGTCATGTCCTCTCTAGAATACCAGTACTCCTACCCAGTACTGAGGGCTTCCACTACTCTCACAATCCCCCTCAGTCTGGCACCACTCTTCGAGGACCATTCCAGCTCAAATGCCACCTCTTCCAGGAAGCCTTCCCTCCTCTCCCCAGGTAGAAGGCCCTATTCCCTCCTCTGAGTGTTCCTCCACTTGGCCTTCACCTCCCTTGTGACAGTGATTGGTCAGAAGAAGGCTGAAAACAGAACCTAATATTGACTGGGCTCCTACCAGGTGCCAGCGCAGGCACTTTCTCATTTAACCCTTACAATGACCACTGGCCACTGTATTATCAGGTCCATTTTACAGATGAGGCACTGAGGCTCCTAGAGATTACACAGCTTGCCTGTGTGTAGCAGAGTGCACTAGGCAGTGTACTCCCAAGGGTAAGGCAACAGGTGGCTTGCTCACCACTAACTGTGTAACTCTGATGCAGCGGGAATGAGAGGCAGTGTCTCCTGAGCTCGCTCTCAAGCCCCTCTGCTACAAACACTCCACCCACACACCAGCCTATTCCTCCTCTCTACACACCTCTACCTCCCCCACCTGCCTGTAGGTCTCTGCTTACCTGGCCCAGGGGGCCATCTTCAAAGCCAGTTTGCGGTTGATGCAGAAGCCAGCACCCCCGGTGGCAAACCAGAACTGTACCAGCCTCTGTGGGGGAAGATGGGGAAAGTCAAAGTGTAGGGTGAGCCTAGGGGTGGGGGCAACAGCCAGGCCTCCCCTTACTCACAACCAACATGGCTCAAAAGCTTTATGTTTCACATCTCACTAGAGTCTTGCTATGAGGCTTCTCAGATTTCACTAGTGGTAAAGAATCCGCCTGCCAATGCAGGACACATACAGATTCAATTCCTGGGATGGGAAAATGCCCTAGAAGGACATGGAAAACCACTCCAGTATTCTTGCCTGGAGAATCCCATGAACCAAGGAGACTGGCGGGCTAAAGTCCACAGGGTCACAAAGAGTCGGACATGACTGAAGCGATTTAGCACGCATGCAGAGTCTTGTTATAACCTGAAATTATGCCCATGGAGGAAAATGAGAAGGGCAGGCAAACATTCAAGGGCTTGGACTGGGATCCAGCACATACCAAACACCAGTGTGTTTAACGATCAGCTTGTAAAGCCCTTGACATCAGAACCAATACCACCCTCTTAGGGTGCAAACCGTTTTCTGCCCTTGCCTAGCATCACCATGGCCCAAGATCTCCTCTACCTCCTCTGTGAGGACCTGTGAATTCACCCATGAATTTCTTCAAAGCCTTTGAGAAACACTGTACCTTTTCAATTGTACCATCTCTTAGTCAAAGTGCCCTAAGGTTACCTTCTCCCAAGTCCACAGTTGGTGCTTCATTGATGTATGTTGCATTGGGTTGGGTTATCTCCCCTGATTCAGCAGTGAGAAGAGCACTGGACAGGAAGTTGGAAAGTCTGACACTGGGCTCTCCCCTCCACTGTACAGCTGTATAACCTTGAAAGAGTTCCTACCCTTCTCTGGACCTCAGATATGTTACCTGTGAGCACAACATTGGCTCCAGTTCTGAAATCCAATGGTTCTCCAGGCTCAGAGGTGTCCTCCTCCTCCAAGATCTCTATGAACTTACTTCTGGAAACTCTGCCCTCTTAGAGAGAAGTCAGGCCTCAACTAGGCAGAATGAATGGGTTCTTTGGGACCTAACACACAGGAGGCGCCCAATAAATGCTTGTTTAATGAATTAATGAGAGCAGGGCTTCCACTCCCAGAGAACCACAGTAAGATCAGCAGTGACCATGTGAGCGCCTAGCCCCAAGCACTGACCATGTCAAGCCCTGTGCTACAGATCAGGTGACCGAGGTACACAGAACTGAGGTCACCTGCCAAGGTCTCAGAGCTGGGACTGATCCCAAGCCAAACCTCCTGCCCCCTGTGCCATCCTACCCTGGGGGGACACCCACAGTCTGAACTGGCCAGGACACTCTGGAGCAGTCCTGGGATCCTGCTGGTGGGGTGTCTGACAAGGAGGGCACTGGTGCACATTGTGGGCTTGAGGAATGGGTGTGCCCAGCAGGGTCCTGTGCCCAGCACAGGAAAAACACTGCTCAGAGGAGAGGCTGGGCTGAGTCAGGAGCTCGTGCTCAGCCGCCAAGTCATGTCTGACTCTTCAGAATCCCATGGAGCTGAATCGGGTACTGGTGGAAAACACTCACTAGTATCTACCATGTGCCAGATCCCATTCCAAGTCCTTGAATGTTTGTGTGTGTGCTTAGTTGCTCAGTCATGTCTGACTCTTTGCAACCCCATGAACTGTAGCCCGCCAAGGTCCTCTGTCCATGGGACTCTCCAGGCAAGATACTGGAGTAGGTTGCCATTTCCTTCTCCAGAAGATCCTGGCCCTTGAATAGGTGACCTCTTTTAATTCTTCTTTTGCTCACAACCGCTCTATGAGGTAGCGACTGTTTTCACTGATTCTACAGATGAGGAAACTGAGGCACAGAAAGGTGAGGTGACTTCAGTCAAGGTCACAAAGCCAGGAGGGAGTGGGGCTAGGGAACGAGCTCTGGGAGTCAGGTTTCAGAGCAAAGCTCTCAAATCTTTAGGTCAGGGAGAGGTGGTATGGGAACCTGGGGGACCCCTTGGCTCACCTGGCATCAGCTTGCTCATGCACACCACCCCTCAGGGCCCAGGAGGATTTAATTAGGGCTCAGAGGCTGATGAGCTGCAGATAATTAAGGTTTTGTGTTTCCTGCCTTTGGTTTCCCTCAAGAAGCAGATGGTGACCCTGAGAGGGAGAAAGCCCCATAGTGGGCCCAGCTCCCGCTCCAGACATTGCCTCTAGAGAAGGGGACCCATGGCTTTCCTGTTCATAGGGGCCAAGGGTGCCCTAGGGGCCTGGGTCATCCCGACAGCGGAATCCAGGTGGGTTCCGGAGACGGGGAAAAACATGCAATATCCGTATACTAAAAAATTCTTATTTCTCCAAAAGTCAAACTTAATGAATATCCTGGGCTTTTGTTTATTTGCTTCCTAAATCTGGCAACCTAAATCTGTCCATTCAGGTCTGGAGCTGAAGCAGGTACTGGGGACCCTCTCGTGCCAGGTGCCAATACCTCTGTGGGTGATTAGTGAAATCTGAAGAGAGGAAAGCTGTCTAGGGGAAAGGAGGGTTCAGGGGCTCCCGGCAGTCGCAATTCGCCACCTGGCCCAACAGATTCACCATTTTAACAATCCGTCCAACTACATGGTGATACCAGGTGGCTAGAAGCCTGATTGTGGAGCCTGGAGACCTCAGCTCACCCCACCATGCTCACGGTATGACCAGGGCAAGCCACTGCTCCTCAGAAACTGAGGCCCTACTCAGTGCCAGTCTTTGCTTTCCTTGCATTATCTCAATCTCCTCTCTCTCCTCTCTCAGTCTCAATAAAGGAGGAGACAAGATCGGAGGAGAAGCCACCAGCCCAGATACACAGTGATGCAGCCAATTCTGAAACCCAGAAAATCCACCCGCCCCCTGCAGGGCCCCGCCCCTGACCCCGCCCCGCGAAGGGCCCCGCCCGCAGCCCACAGGCCAGTTCACAAACGAGGCAGCGAGGGACCCACTGTGCGGTTGTGAGGTTGCGGCTCCGAAGCGTGAATTGGCCGATTCAGGCTAGGCCGGCCTACGTAGACGTCGCGGGTCTGGGGGAAAGTTTTCAGCAACTTCAGCAGCGCCCTCGGGTTCAGATAGTTGTCGTCATCCACATGGCAGAACCATCTGTGGGGATGGAATGGGAGACCTTGAACTTGGAAGGGGTTCCCAAGAGCTGCCTGTCAGCCAGACTCCCCCTGCACCCTCATAGTCAATCAACAAACAGATATGGGCTGGAGTGTGGTTAACACTTAAGGCCTAGCCCTGTGCCAGGCAGCATCTCCTGTAAGCTCATGAGGAAGTTGTGCCCATTTCTCAGGTGGGAACCAAGACTCAGTAAGGTTAAGACACTTGCCCTAGGTCACATAGCCAGAATGGCAGGATTTGAATCCAGATGGTCTGACCTGAGACAGATCCCAGAAGGCCCTACATGTGATTCAGTTCACAGGATCCAGAACTTTACTTTTTTGACAAGACATCCCGTTTAGATATGGGATGTCTTGAGTGGCCTGAGGCAAAGGTCATGCCTGCCCCCTAAGACCAAAGTGAAGACCATGGTAGACTCACCTCAGCCCACTGGCCAAGAAGGCATCAAATTCAGCGGCCATCTTGCAGGACAGGGCAGGGTGGCTGTGCTCCGCAGAGCAGTTGGTGACCACAAGGTGAGACCCTGGAGAAGTAAGGACAAGTCGGCCCAGCTCCTCCCCACAGCCCTGCACAGTGAGAAGCAGAGCAAGGCAGGGCCTCAAAGAGCCTGGAGCAGTCCACCCACTCCCATTTTACACAGGGGAAGCTGACGTCAGGGAGGGCTGACCTGCCCAGAATCCTGAAACTAATGGACAGTACACTAAGCTGGAACCCAGGTGCTCACGGCCTTACCGTTTCCAGGGGAGACTCCTGCTCCCCTCCTGGGCAAAGGGGGAATCCCAGTGTAGCAAGGGTAGACAGTCGTGTTTCCTGGAGACCCCCAGCAGCCACCCCAGCTTTCCCTGACAACAACTGAGGGGTCCCCATCCCACCCAGAGTTACCCAGTCTCTCCTGGAGGCTTTCATCCGGGCTGTCAGTGAAGATGAACGTCTAGGAATGAGAAAAGAGTCAGGGCAAGGGTCAGCCAAGGAGAGTCCCGGGTCAGCCCACAGCCAAGTCCAGGTGGATACACACACAGCAGACCTCTGTCCTCCTTCAGTGATGGAAATACATTCCTGTCACAGTCACACACTCCTTTAGGACAACAGGACTTTCTCAGCTAGCTAACCTCCTCCCCCATACAACACACACAACCCAGCTTTGGTAGACACACAACTTTGGGTTGTACATCAGCCCATCAGTCTCACATTCAGCCCCCTTACAGACCAACACCCACCAGACCAGAGTCACATGCCCTTGGTAGAATCACACCTTCTTCAGCCACACACACATCACAGTCCCACTTGGCCACTCCACAATCACATATACACGTGTGTGTCAGTAGACAGATGCACACGCTGGGACACCGAACCACTTAGGGAGACAGTCACAACTTTCATAGTCACCCAAACTCCCGGTGCAAGTGTTAGGGCCCTCACATACCTCCCAGACTGAAGAGGCGCCCCACCCACAGCTTACACACGTCTGGTCCCTCATGACTTCACTGATCCTCCAGACAGGCGTTGTGATTTGCAGATGGCAAAATGAAGGCTAAGTGATGAAGCGAGGCTGTGTGGTTGTCAAGAGGTAAGGACCTCTCCCCACTCTCAGCTCTCAGCGCAGCCAGACTTCCCCCCAGGAGCCCCACCCAGCAGGCACTCAGAGCCAGCCTGAGGACACTGAGCGCCCGAGCACCCCCAGACCTGGGCTCCTCTCACTCTACCCGATCTTACTGGGACCCAACATCTGGGGGTCACCATGCCTCCTCTCTCTCACACCCACATCCGGTCTGTCGGCAAATTCTATCCACCCAACTTTCAAACTAAAGAACCAAAGTGCCTATTGAAAGTGAAAGAGGAGAGTGAAAAAGTTGGTTTAAAACTCAACATTCAGAAAACTAAGATCATGGCACCTGGTCCTATCACTTCATGGCAAATAGATGGGGAAACAGTGGAAACACTGACAGACTTTATTATGGGTAGCTCCAAAATCACTGCAGATGGTGACTGCAGCCATGAAATTAAAAGATGCTTGCTCCTTGGAAGAAAAGTTATAACCAACCTAGATAGCATTTTAAAAAGCAGAGACATTACTTTGCCAACAAAGGTCTGTCTAGTCAAACCTATGATTTTTCCAGTAGCCATGTATGGATGTGAGAGTTGGGCCATAAAGAAAGCCAAGTACCGAAGAATTTTTGCTTTTGAACTGTGGTGTTGGAGAAGACTCTTGAGAGTCCCTTGAACATCAAGGAGATCCAACCAGTCCATCCTAAAGGAAATCAGTCCTGAATATTCATTGGAAGGACTGAAGCTGAAGCTGAAACTCCAATACTTTGGCCACCTGATACAAAGAACTAACTCATTGGAAAAGACCCTGATGGTGGGAAAGATTGAAGGCAGGAGGAGAAGGGGAAGACAGAGGATGAGATGGTTGGATGGCATCACCGACTCAATGGATATGAGCTTGGGTAAATTCTGGGAGTTGATGATGGACAGGGAGGCCTGGCATGCTGCAGTCCATGGGGCCGCAAATAGTCGGACACAACTGAGTGACTGAACTGAACTGACTGAACTGTCAAGCTGCTTGGGGTACACCCTCTCCCTGGGGCACAGCCTCCATGGTCAGCCCATGGTCCGTCCCCTCCTCGTCACCTCCTGCCTGCTTTGCTGCAGTCACCTTTTCCCTGTTCTCTCTGCTCCGTCCTGCTCCACTCCAGGCTGTTTTCAACACAGCCCCCGGGGGGAGGCTTTAAAGTAAGTCAGACTTTACTTGCCCTGCTGTCCAGCAAACTTGTGCCACCAAAGTCACCAGATAGTAGAACTCTCTCCAGTCTGGAGTGTGGGCCAAATGGGCCACGGGATGCCTGGGAATGAATTAGTGAGGAGAAGGGGACCGCAGCACGGTCTGGGGGCCGAGCAGGGCTCATGAGGCTGGTGTTTCAGTCCCCAGGAATTCTGAGGTTGGCACAGAGCAGTGGGCAGAGTTTTCTCTGAGCAGAGGGTTGTGTTTGATTGTTTCAAGGAGGGATCCTGACAATGGTTAAAACCTTGCAGGAAAACAAAAGGAGAGACAGCCTGCTGGGGTCAGGGGAGGGGGTGCCGGGGGCCATCTGCTGCAGAGGACGGAGATGTGGGGCTCTCTCCTTGCTCCCCCCACCCCTGCCCTGAGGAATGTGAGGAGGAGAAAGGCTCCTCTGCATCTCAAAACATGCTCCCCCAAGCCCGCCCCCTGTGGCTGGGACAAAGGCCACACACGAGCCCCAGCCCGGGCCACAAAGGCCCACCTGCCACCCGGCTGCCCTTAACCAGCTGGAGCGGGTGCCCAGCCCTGGAGTTAACCAGCTCGGGCCTGCTCCTGATGGCAGAGCTGAGAGAGGCTCTAATACCCTCCTGCCCTGTGCGGCTGGGGAAACCGAGGGTTGAAAGGGGACGGCCTTGGCCGAGGTCACAGGGAGAGATGAGCCAAAGGGTGGAAATGAAGGGGCCCAGATGTAGTGATGAGAGTGGGCCTCCCTGTCTCCTCTCTTCTTCCTCAGTTTGAGTGTCTTGCCTTTTTTTCCAGATCTTCCTTAAAGGACAAGATTTCTAGAGTCTGCCCCTTGTGCTAGGGACAGGGGAGGAGGAAGTGGGAATGTCCAGGTGAGTGAATACATCTCCTACCTCTGCTTACAAATGGAAATGTTTAAGTTTCCCCCTCTGAAAATGGGAATATCAATACCTACCACTTGGGTTACTGTAAGGGTTCAGCAGAGAGATGCACTGATACGCTGTCCCTTAGATGCCGAGCAGCTGGCAGGTAGTCCCCCTGGCAGCCTGGTTCGCACCTGAGATTGAGCTTAGAGCACAGAGAGGGTGTCTGTATGCCTCTCTCCTCTGCCAGCCTAGTCCTGCCAGGCCCGAACACCCAGGTTAAAAGCCCAAGTGACCAGGCAGCCCTGTGGTCCCTCTCAGCAGAGAAGGAGGGACCCTGGCCTAGAGGTGGGCCCACTGAGCTCTGCCCTCTTGGGCGTTTGGGGTGATGCTGGCAAGCACTTCCTCCTCTCTGGCCTCAGTATCCTCATCCAGAGTAAGGGCACCATCGTAGCAATCAAGACGAAACAGGAAAGAGCCTCCGACCACGTGAGGCCATGCTCCCGGGTACACACAGACACAGCACCATAAACAGGAAGGTCTGCAGGGAGGGCCAGGCTTGGTGGCTTCCGCAAGCGGAACTAGAATCTCCCCAAGATGAGAAGCTGCGCAGCGTCCCAGGGAAGAGTCTGGGGGTTGTTGGGGGTTCCAGCAAGGAAAGGGTTAGCCCAGGGTGCCGGGATATCAGGACCAGGAAATCAGGGTAAAGGTGCCCCCTCCCCAGTGGGCCCTGGCCTCTTCCAGGCATCACCTCCCCCATCCTTGGTCTCCAGGAGCCTCCAACCACCACCCCCCACAAAGGCTCGTCACTTCCTCCCCCTGAGCCAGCCGCCAAAGTAGGGACAGTGTGTGTATGTGTGTGTGTGTGCATGCGCGCACATGCACGCACACAAATCTGCCCTTCTACCCCCCTAGAAATGACTCCCAACATCCCCAAATCACTGACTGCCTGAGGAGGGCACTGGGTATGGGGCTGGAAGAGCCAGAGGGGACTCAGAGCTGCCTCCCCAGAAAGCCACACCCCTGTCACACACACACCTCTTGTCATGGCACGTCTGACACTGACACTGGCTCCATGCGTGTGAGCATACACACATGAGAACACACATACATATCCCCACCATACACGCCAGGCAGGCCTCTCGCTCATCACTGCTTTCACCACAGCACACACCCACTTCGTCCATCCCTCAGAAACTGCCCCACAGGAAACGGAGCACAGGAGGTGAGATGCCATTGCCCTGGGGCACACCCTTGGCAGCAGAGGATGGGGGCAGGGGCTGTCAGGAATTCTGGAAGGATGCCCCCCACCCCTCTTCCTAAACAGGCCCCACCCAGACCATCCCATCCTCAGAGGCTCAGCCCTTGTGCTCCACCCTCAGCCAGGGCAAAGGACAGCACCCAGGGCCTGGCCTGGGGCAGCCTGGCCAGGGCTCTTGTCAAAAGTCAGGACCTCGCAGAGGCCTCTGTCCAGCCGCGCGGCATCCACCATTGCCCCCATGGCCAGGGTGGGCAGGCACGAAGCCTGCTCCAGAACAACCAGGGAATGAACGGACCCCCAGAAGGGACGTAGGAGCCCAGGGTAGCCTGGCCCCCAAAAGACCAAGCAGTGGACCTGAGGAGTGCCTGGCTTCCGGGCTAGTGCGGGACTCACAGCCGCAGGAGACCCCCATCCAGGGAGGAAGGAGGAGCGGGAACACAGTCCAGGCAGGGCAGGTGGGAGAGCATCTTCTCCCGTGGGGCCGCCAGAGAACCCCCAGGTCGGTGGTAGAAAGGCCTCTGTGAGCCCCCAGACCAGGGGCCACTCCTGGGACCCGCAGTCGCCCGCTTGTCACCTGTTCCCTGGTCCTGGAGACCCACGTGTTGAGCAGCAGCTCCAGGCGGGAGTGGTGGAAGGCCTGGGTCGTCTTGACTGCGATGAAGACATCGTGGAGCTGCAGCTCGGAGGGCCGAGGGCTTGGCGGGCTCAGCTCGGGGGTGTCGGGCACACGCTGCGGGGACGGGCTTGAGCGGTACCGTACGGAGAGGAGCCCCATGCACAGAAGGGTGAGGAGGACTCCGGCCAGGCCCCGGAGGAGCCGGCACTGCATTGGCCCTAGGGCCCCAGACGGCTCAGCTCCCAAATCCCAACCAGACGGGGAGGGGAGGCTGGTCAGGCGGGAGCCCCGGCAAAGGCAAAGGGCTGGCAGGCATGGCGGGCGGGCCGGGACGGGAGAGGTGGGAGTCGGAGCTCCGGACCCGCAGGCCGAGCCACCGCAGCCCCGCCGCCGCCAGCCCTCCACCTGCTTGCTCCCCGGCCCTCCCGCCCCGCGGCTCTGGGGCGCCTGGCCCCGCCCCTGCTTCCAGCGCAGCCCAGGGGCGGGGCCGGCCCAGGGGAGCCCAGAGGTGGCTGGAAAAGGCACTCGCAGAAGGCACAGCCCCGGCTCTGCCAGCTGCTGCGGTGGGGGTGGGGGCAACAACAACCCCTCCGTGCCAGATGGAAGGGAGGGGTCCTCCAGCCTTCCCACTCCCCAGAGACCGTGGGCTCAGCTCATGCAACACCCAATATCTTCGGTGGCCAGCCTCCCAGGTTTGGCTTCACACAGTTCCTCCTCCTGGGTGCACCCCTCCCTCCGCTAGCCCTGGCCATCCTCACCCACGTTTCCTCTACCAGGCTGAATTTTATTTGCCTTTTAAGGGCTTCCCCAATGGCTCGGTGGGTAAAGAATCCGCCTGCAATGCAGGAGACGCAGGAGATGCAGGTTTGATTCCTGGGTCAGGAAGATCTCCTGGAGGAGGAAACGACAACCCACTCCAGTATTCTTGCCTGGAAAATCCCATGGCAGGGGAACCTGGCGGGCTACAGTCCATGGGATCACGAAGAGTCGGACACAGCTGAGCAACTAAGCACATAGCCAATTAACAAGATCTTATAGATTCAGGTGGACAGCAAAGGGACTCAGCCATACATATACACGTGTACCCGTTCTCCCCCAAACCCCCCTCCCATCTAGGCTGCCACATAACAGAGTTCCCCGTGCTTTACGGTAGGGCTTTATCCATTGAAGGCTTAGGCTCAAGTGACCCTTCTTCAGGAAGTCTCCCAGGCTCTGGGGTCCCCACAGTGGTTAGCCCAGTTTCTTCGGTCTTTACAACAGTGCTGGAATTATTTCCAGCTCATAGCTGAGCATACAAAGCTCAGAATGATCCAAGCTGATCCAGCAGCTCAGCCACAGAGCCAGTGAACCCAGGTCTCCGGCCCTTGTCTGGCACACAGAAGGCCCCTGAGGGTCCCTGTGCTGCTGTGACCCACCGTAGTCCATCTGGCTCGGCAGTCATTACTGCTTCCTCTCTCCCAGCCAGCCCAGTGGACAGAGGGTTTTCTGCAGCTACCAACTTTTTTTTTAATTAATTTATTATTTTTGACTGTGCTGGGTGTTCATTGTGGCGCCCAGGCTTCCTCTAGTTGCAGTGAGCAGGGTTTCTCTTCTTTCGGCTAGTGGGCTCTAGAGCGCAGGCTCTGTAGTTGCTCCTTGGCATGTGAGATCTTCCTAGGTCAGGGATCGAGTCCGTGTCCTCTGCGTTGCAAGGTGAATTCTTAACCACTGGACCACCAAATAAATCCCTCCATCTTGTTTGGTACAAGGTCACTCATGTCTTGTCCTCCCTCTGCTAGAAACCCTGATGGCTTCACAAACGCCAAGGATCAACACCAACCTACAGACCCTATAAGGGTGGCCTGTTACCTCCAGTCCCAGCTCCTACTCTTCTCCTCTTGCTTCCTCACTCCAGACCCAGTGGGCTTCGGACCAGTTCAGGGACACATCCACCTCAGGACCTTTGCCCATGGTTCCTGCCTGGGCCTCTCTCTGTTTAGTCGCTAAGTTGTGTCCAACTCTGCGACCCCATGGAATGTAGCCCGCCAGTCTCCTCTGTCCATGGATGATTGTCCAGGCAAAAATACTGGGGTGGGTTGCCATTTTCTTCTCCAGAGGGTCTTCACAACCCAGGGATCAAACCCAAGTCTCCTGCGGCTCCTGCACTGCAGGCAGATTCTTTACCACTGAGCCACCTGTGATATTGGTCCTGAGAAACAAATCCACTGGCCTATCAAATCAACTGGTTCTACCACATAATGCTACCGAAAACCCTGAAAGCCTTAGCATTCATATCTCAGACCAGATCGGAGAGACAGTTCTCTTTAAGCTACAGTTTCATGACTGTATAGAAAACCACTGACCTTCAGACAATAAATTCATACTACCCTACTACTAAGTATTTTAAAGTGATTTTTACCTCTTTGTAAAGAAGGGATCAAAATAATTAGGATTTTTAAAAATGAAAAATGAGAGTCACTCGAAGTTAATAAAATGAATCAGTGACCCAACTCTATGGACTCTCAAAATAATTAGTTCTAACCAGGCTGCCAGGTCCGGAGATCCACAGATCGAACTCCCCCATCACCCTACCTCCTTCAAGTCTACACAAATATCTTCTACATGAAGCCTTCCCAGACCACTTTATTTAAATTGCAACTCCTTCCCGCTCCTTCCCAGCTTTCCAGGCTCTTTCCCAGGGCCCCTTTTCTGCAGTATTCTCTCCAATTCATCCTCCAACATCCTATATATTTACTGTCTGTCTTCCTCATAAGAAAGAATATCAGGGCAGGGATTTTTTATTCACTGAATTCCTAGTATCTAGAACAGGACCTGGCACATGGTAGGCACTCAAACTTTTCTTGTTAAACACAGGAAATACCAGATGCGTGGAGAATTGCATTAGCACTATAGAGGGAGAGAAAAGGAAAACCAACCCTTCTGAATCTCCCTTCTATGGCCCAGCCCTGTGCCAGGCCCCCTTCAGCCCATCTTCTCAGAATGGAATCTCCAAGGGATGAACCCATGCTTCATGCCATACAGACCAGGGTTCAAATCCTGATTGGGCCACTCCCTAGCTGTGTGACTCTTAACAAGTTACTTCACCTCTCTGAACTTCACTTTCATTTGTAAGATGGGGACAAAAATAAGACTTGGGGTTGGTGGGCTGCTCCACCCCCATGGAAAGGGCACCTAACATGGGACCAGCCACTGGGTTCCTGCAAATTCACCCAGGCTCGTATGTCCATAGACTAAGTACTGGGCCAAGAAGGGGGGATGGTTTGCTTACCCCAATGAGCATAACCCAGTCTCCATGGCCAGGGAGCCAGTAGCCACCCACAGAGACCCACCATCTGGCCACAAAGCAGAGCATGGCATGGACCGGAATTCCCAAGGCCTGGGAAAATCAGGAGCCTTTGTGGAAATGATATCTGAGCCAGACCTCAAATGTAAACAGCCCCCAACCCCTGGACTTGGACCTCTCAGCTTCGTTTCCTACCACTCTCCAGTGGCCAATCTCAACCCATTTTCTACCACTGAGCCATTGCTCTTGAGGTTCCCTCCACCTAGTCTACCCACTCCCTCCAACTCCCAGGAGCCTGCCCAAGTTCACCACTGTGACTGAGGAGAGTCCTAGGAGGACCAGGAACAACATAGGCATGTGAATCCCTTAAGTGCTTCCTGAAGAAAGGAATCCCATACCCCAAGCTCAAGCAGCACCTCCTCCAGCAAGCCCGCCTTGATTTCTCCCATTGGAAGTGCTCATCTTCCCCAGTGAAGCAGTCTCATGGACTTGGTAGTACACTGAGGGTTTGCTGTTAGTCTTCTGGATTCAATGGCCGAGCCCCTTAGCCTAAGACCACACCCTGCTGGTTAAGTATCCCTGCTCCAGAAGACATCTTTTTGATGATCAGACACAGGCAGGGCTGGGCGCAGGGGTGGCCCATCTGTGGGGCCCTCCTCCGGTCATTTGGGGGCAGGTAAGGTGATGCCAGCACAGATGGCAGGCAGCTCCAGGATGAGTCAGGAGAGAAATCTGACCCTCCCCATGAGCGAGCAGAAACCTGAAAGGTGGCATCAACCTGAGCTGGGGGTGGCAACAAGTGGGACGAGGGGAAGGGGGCCCAGGCCAGGGAGGCAAGCAAGCAAAAGGCCATCAGCTTCTATGACAAACTGTTTAATGTTCCATAATGTGCAGCTTCTGAGGGAAAAAAAAGCCCATTAAAAATCCACAAGCTGTACATTCTGGTAACAGAGCGGCTGGCCCCCTCCCCACCCATCCCTCTGAGAGGCAGGGCAGGGAGGGGCGCAGGTGCTGTGAGAACACGGTCCTGGGTGTGCTCACCGGGAACACACACGGGTTAGTGCCTAAGGGTCACTGGGGTGGGGGACATGACATTTACACAGGGGAGAACCACAGACACACATGTGACTGGAAGACACGCAGGGCACAGGTGACAGTGGACTGGGGAAGCCACAATGCCCCCGTGGAGGTAAACACAAGAAATGTCAGCTGGACGGGTGGGTGTCACACACGACAGGCTCGGGGGCTCCTGTGAACAGAAGAGGCTGCGGAGGACTTCTCCAGTGGTCCAGTGATGGAGACTCTGTGCTTCCACTGCACAGGGCACAGGTTCAGTCCCTGGTCAGGGAACTAAGATCCTGCATGCCACACACAGTGAGGCCAGAAAAAAATAAGAGGCTGTGGGGTCAGGAGACCTCGTGAGCCGAGGGGAGGGGCAGACTCGAGTCCACCCTGTGGGATCTTGGGTGTCCAAACCAACGCACAGGACTGGGAACGCAGGTGCTCTGAGGAGAGCAATGAGGGACGGGACACAGATGTGTGTGTGAGACCCACAAGAAGGGTCCGTGAGACACAGGGCCAGGGGAAGGCCCAGAGCAGCAAGTCCAGGGGTGGGAGGGAGCTCTGGCCAGGGGCTCCTGTGGGTGAGAGAGCCCAGAGCCGAGGGGCCCACGTGAAAAGTCCCAGAGTTGAGGAAGGCTCAGGATGGGGAGGACCTGGCTCCACTGCAGACACCAGGGTCCCCGGCGGTGGCTTCTGGAGTGCGTGAGGAAGGCACAGGCATTCCAGGGGGGCCCTCAGGCCTCGCTGCTGCTGCTGCTGCTGCCGCCGCCTCTGCTGCTGCCACGCTCCACCCACACAAGGCGGGCCTGCTCCTGCAGGATGCGGCCCCGCACCACCTTGGCCAGCTCCTCCGAGTGGCCCCACTCGTGGGCAGACACCTGCACCCAGGAGCAGGGCAGCCCCCAGAGCACATGCTCCGAGCCCCGGCACTGCCGCAGCAGCTCGGAGTCCCGCCAGCCCGGCCGGCCCAGCAGACCCCTGCCGAGAGAGGACAGCAGGCAGTGGTCAGAGCGGGGGATGAAGAAGGACAGTGAGACAGAGAAAGGAATGGACTAAGACATGGAAAGTCAGAGAGGGAGGATGGACAGAGGGAGTCAGAGAGACAGACAGAAGGCAAACGAAGAGGTGGAGAGAGAGAGGGAGCAAGGCATCCAAACAGGAGGACGCGCAGGTCCCTACCCCTCTTCCCGGCCCAACTCACCTGACTTCCCGGACATTCTTCTCGGTCACCTCCACGTGGATGACGATGGGGTAGACCTCGTTCTGGACCAGCTCCCGCACACCCCGAGCACCCAGCTCCAACAGGCAGTGCTTCTTCTCGGGGTAGGGGTGGTTAAGGCTACATTTTACTCCCAGGCCAGAGACCCTAGCCTTCCTGCCCCCTGACTGGGCCCCCATAACACAGTCCCCTACAGGGTCCAGCTTCCCCATCCACCTTGGCAATAAGGAAAGAACTGGAAGGGAAAGCCCAAGACTCAGGGAAACAAGTCACTTTCCCTAGACCCCGATCTGCAGAGGGCGCTGACCCCATTCTTGGCAGCCCCAGGTGGCTCCCAGGGGAGCGGCAAGTCTGAGACAAGGATGAACAGATCAGATGTATCAGCCAAACTCTCCAGGGTGAGCCACTTGAGGCAGAGTGCCCCAGGCCACCCATTTCACAGGTGAGAAGACACCCATGGAACGGAAGGAGCTTGCCCAGGGTCACCCTCTGCTCCTGGGCCCAGAGGGCACCGCCCCCATGCCCCACCCCAAGCACCTACCTTCCCGACAGACTCCTGGATGGCACGGATCCTGCTGCCCAGACCGGGAGCAGCAGGCCGGGCCTTGGGGGCTCCGGGCGCTGACAATGTGCACTGTTCCTCTCCAGAGAGGCTTTCTACAAAGCACAGAAAGGCACAAACGAAGGGCCAGTGGGCCTGACTGCCCCAGGGTGCCACCCTGCCCTCCCATCCTCAAGTGTGCAGGCTCACCCGCTGGGCACACTTGGAAGTCCAGCCGGGAGCTGGGCAGGTCTAGGAGGTTGCGAATGAGCCGGGGCGCCAGGCACTCAGGCAAGAGCACCACGGGCCGCAGGGCAGACACCAGCAGGGGCCGCACCAGGCTGTAGGGTTTGAGGCTCCGCTCTGGCTCTGGGCACGGCAGGGGACAGGATGTAGACAAGATGAGGGTGCAGGCAGGGCCCCAGCTCCTCACTGCTGGGATGGCCAGCTCCCGCAATACTCAGAACCCCAGTGCCTCCTCTCAAGGCCCCCCTATCTTCTTTCCCTTCCTAACACCCACTGCTGGACTTCACTGGGACAGTCCTCCTCCCCATCCCAGGCCTCACCCATGCCCCCTACAGGCCATTCTCCTCTCGGCAGCTGAGGCAGGCTTCAATGCTGAAGTCAGATCCTGTAACTCCCCTGTGTTCAATGCACCAGTGACTTCCCACAACTCTCAGGAAGAAGGCCACATCCTCCACGTGGGTGACCCAGCCCTGCCGGAGCTGGGGAGGCAGCAAGCCACAGATCCTCTCACCTCAAGCTCTATTCCGACCTCACAGATCAGCAGCTCGAATCACGGGACCTCTGCATGCCCTGGTGGCCCAGTTAACTCTGTCAGAGCCTAGGTCATGCCTTCCCAAGCTCCCAGGTGGGCAGGGACCCCTCCTACCTCGCCCCTCCCCTCTATCCTCCCCCCTCACCTCCCCCCGCTTCCACAATGCGTGACAAGAGATTTGCACTTGCTGTACTCAGTGTCCTCCAAGCATACGACACATAGCCATGCCTCTGAGTCTGTGCCTTCTGCAACGAACTCCTCTTCATCCTTGAAGGCCCTGGTTCAAACAATCTCCCTTCCAGGAAGCCTTTCCTAACCAGCCTTTCCCTCAGAATTGCTATTCATTCCTCTGGGCTCCCCTAATCCCTCATCCTCCTTCCTTTAGGAACTCTCTCTGGGGTCATCATGGCACCTTTCACCATACACAGGCAAAAGGCACAGCTGTGCACGCTTTGCCAGACAAGAACAGGCCCATACTTGTCTGTGCCTCAAACAGACTCATGGTCATACCTGAACACAGACCATCTCCCTTCATCCTGGTGGCCCAACTCCCACCAGGTCCCTGGCCTGCACCCTGCCCCTGACTGGAACCCTCCCACAAGCCCTTCAAGGCCAAAGGGAACACCAAGGCCAAAGGACACGCAGATGGGCACATTTCTGGAGCCTGCAGGCAGTGGCTGCACCTTCGCCCTTGGGCACGCACCTGAGCAGGGCTCCAGCAGCAGCTGCTCTGGGGAGTCCCCAGGAGGACTCCCCACATGCTTGGGCTTCACCAGTCGCAGCTGGTCCAGGGCTCGCTTCTTTAGCTGGTGAGGGAGTAGGAAAAGAGGGGCACCTGAGAGCTCAGCTCTGTCCTAGCCTCAGGGAGAAAGGGCCCTGCTGCCCAGTCTCGCGGGTCAGCACAAGAACCTCTTCTCTGTCTGGCTGTCCCCACCTGGCCCAGCACAGCCCCCGAGACAAAGGAGAGTGACCATCACTGGGAATCCCGGGAAGTAAGGCTGCTAGAGCTAGTTAGAGCGAGAGGAGCCTTGGGTCTGCCCCCACATCACAGATCAGAAATCGAGGCCAGAAGGACCTAATAAGATGTAAGAGACAAACTCTGGGGTCTCTTCCCATTAATCAGCAGTGTAGGAAGAGTATAGCAAAACCAAAATCGACAGCGCTGATCATAACAATAGTGGTTGATGTTGTTCAGTCGCTCAGTCATGTCCGACTCTTTGCGACCCCATGGATATCAATAGTTGACAGGTGTCAAACAATGTGACAATGTGACAAATGCTAACTAGATCCCACATACATGAACCCACGAGGCAGGCATGGGTTCCCCATTTTACAGATGAGGAAACAGAGCCTCAAGAGAGGGTCAGGTGGTCATCCACGGTCACACAGCAAAGAAAGAGCAGAGCTGGGATGCAAACTCCGGAGGCCTGGCTCCAAAGCCCAGGTTCTCCACCTTCTCTCTAGTACCATGGTCTCTTGAAATAGTTAACCTCTCCAAGCCTTGCTCTGCCCAGGCGCAAGGTCCAGGGATCAGAGAAGGAAGTGTGACTATCGTTCTGTTAAGTGCTCACCACATGCCACCCATGCTCCTGAGCACCGGGCACACTGCCTCACTTCCCCCTCTCAAATACCTGGACTGGAGCCCTGTTGCTATTCTCTTTGATGGACACACTGGGGATAGGATCGACCAAGTCTGGGTGAAGATGCAACCAAAATGCTCACCAAGAAGATGAGCAACCAAGTGGGTGGGGTCTCCTCCCCCCGCTTCCAGAGAATGGAGCCTGTCCTCTCCCTTTTGACCCCCCGACTTGGCACCCCCTCCCCAAGCCCTCACCCTGTCCTCTGCAGCCCAGCTTACATTACTGCGGGGGCCCCGGTGTCGGCTGGATGGCAGGCATTTCTCCTGAACTTCCAGGAGCTGCTGGGCTCTGGCGGGAGAGGGTGGGGGAAGAAGGGAGGTCATGTCATGAGTTGTAGGGAGATGTGGAGTTCCTCACCTTCTCTCCTCCAGCCCCCTCCCCCTATCCTGTTCCAGAGGATGGCGAGGGACTGCAGGAGAAGAGAGTCCCCCATCCCAGTCCCAGCTCCCAGGGCTGTGGGCTGTGTCACCTCTGATAATTGGGCACGGTGCCCCGGTCTAGGTCTCGCAGGGTAAGGGGGTCGACCCGAGTGCAGAACCACTCCTGCCGCCGCTTATATGCTGGGTCCACCAGCCGCAGTATCTCCTGAGTTTTCACACACAGGGCATGGGGGTCAGCCCGCTCAGGCAGGGTGAGGTTGGCTCGAATGTAGAAGGGCTCAGCTCCCGGCTCCTTCACCCAGGCGTCCAGGGCCTCATGGAAGGATTGGCAGGCTGAGTGTGGACAAGGCAGGGGGCAGCAGCAAGGACAAGGGAAGGAGAAAGTCAAGCATTAACCTCAGAGAGGTCGCACCTTCCTCTTCTTAATGAGTCCATAGCCCAGGGAGGGAGGGGATAGGCCCAAAGGCACCATGTCCACTGGGGACAGAACCAGGACCCAAACCCAGGTTCCTGGACTCCTATCCAGTGCTCCTTTCACTGTAAGTTGCTTACTGAGGACAAGACAGAGGAAGGGCATAAGAAGAGACAACTAGCAAGCGGGCAGCGGTATAGAACGGAAGAGCACTGACGGGAGTGAGGAGGGGAGGCATCCCCCACCCAGGCTGTGGCTATCCCACCCACACTATGGACTGGAGGAGCCTTCTCGTGGGCCCTCAGTTCTGACCTTCCAGAGTCCTCAGTTCCTGCCCGCCCCAGGCCAGGTTTACCCTTGAAGTCCATCAGTGGGAGTGTGGACGTCTGTTTCCGGGGCAAGGTTCTCTGCTGGGCCTCGCCTTCCAGGCCTGCCCCCTCCAAACCAGCAGCCTCTGCCGTTGGCTGGGAGAAAATCCAGACAGGGAGGGAACTGAGCTAGCTTCCCAGGGCTTCCCGGGACAGCTCTGGGGCTGAAGAACACTGCGTGTGGGAGTGACCACGTCTCAAAATTCTGATGCTCCCACCTCATAGGGTGTGTGCCCAGTCAGACCCTGCTCCCTGGAACTGACCTCCCCACCCAGCGTGGCTCAGTCTGGTCTTTTCCATGTGTAAGGGTGGGGATCTGTCCAGGTGCTATCAGTCTGCCCCACCTCCCAGCCCCTACCCAATCAGATTTCACTTAATGCTGGCAGAGGCGGGGCAACCAGCCGCTAGTCGATGAGCCCACCTCTGCTTCGACCAATATCCAGAAACTCCGCCCAATGATCTAGATCTACCAATCAGAGGGCGCCAAGCCCCAGCTAATATAGCGATTCTGCCCCCAGTTCAGAGGGGCGGGGCCTCACCTCTCTTGGTTCTACCCTGGCCGACCCTGGCCCAGAGAGCACCCTCCGCACAACAGCCCCAGACCAGCTGTCCCCGAGGAACGACAGGCTATCTGGGCCCTTGTCCTGAGGCTCAGGTCCCCCCGGGGGACTCCAGCCAGACACTCGGATGGCCAGAGACCTGAGCAGAGAGAAAGGAGATGGAATTAGCGTTTAGTCAGTATGTTGATTCAGTTCAATATTTCTTGGAGAGCTATGCTAACTGCTAAGTCACTTCAGTTGTGTCCGACTCTGTGTGACCCCATAGATGGAAGCCCACCAGGCTCCCCCATCCCTGGGATTCTCCAGGCAAGAACACTGGAGTGGGTTGCCATTTTGCCCCAAAGATGCCAAGACTGCCACCCCAGGCCATTGTACCTGCTGGAATGTTCTTTCCCTTCTTTTTTGCCTGGCAAATTCTGCTTATCCTTCATAGCTCAGGTCAAAAGCAACCCCTCCTTCCCAAACCCCTTAAACCTCTGCACACAGTGAGGTGGAGCTTCTTGCTGGAGCACTCCGTTTTTCTGTTTCCCCCTTGGTTTCCTCCCTCAATAAAATGCCTTGAGAAACAGTCCTCTATCATGTTTGACTCTGGATCCCTACCACCAATCACAAGTGTCTGGCACATCTGGCAGATGACTAATAAAAGCTTGTTATGCTCATAGTCTAGGGCAGGAGGTCACCCTTAAATCATAACAGATCAGGGATGGTTACTGCTGGCAGTAGGAGCATAAAGGGGAGGGGCTTCCCGGAGGAAGCAGCAGCTAGGCTACATGGGGGTGAAGAACAGAAGTACTTCTGGAACAGACAGAATGCTATGGTTCCAAACCGAAGAGCTGATACAGGCAGAAGTGTGGAGAATAGGATACAGTGCAGAAGAATTTAATAACAACAATAATAACAGTAGCATCAAACACTTACTGGGTGCTTCCCATGTACTAGCTGCTGCTGCTAAGTCACTTCAGTCATGTCCAACTCTGTGTGACCCCATAGACGGAAGCCCACCAGGCTCCCCTGTCCCTGGGATTCTCCAGGCAAGAACACTGGAGTGGGTTGCCATTTCCTTCTTCAATGTGTGAAAGTGAAGTCACTCAGTCGTGTCCGACCCCCAGCGACCCCACAGACTGCAGCCTACCAGGCTCCTCCATCCATGGGATTTTCTAGGCAATAGTACTGGAGTGGCTTGCCATTGCCTTCTCCGTCCCATGTGCTAGACACCATGCTAAATTCCTTGCCCTAATTAACTAATTTAACATCCTGGTAAACAGCTCCCAGCAAAGGCAAGCTGGAGCAGCCTATGGAGGGCAAGGAATGAAGGTATCTGACCTTCCTCTGGTCGCAGGGTGAGGTACCACTGACAGTCAGGACAACGAGTCACCAAATCCCTATCATAGGAGAACTCGGCCTATCCCTGAATGAGAAGTGGTGAAGCCCTGTGGCCAAACTCAGAGAGAACTGACCACAAATCTCCCCATGACCCTTCCTCCATGGTTCTGGGGAAGGGGAGAAGTCAGGCTCTGTGGGTGTGCCCCAAATGGAGAGGGAACCCAGGAAAAGTCTGGGCATTCACTCATCTCCCCATCTACCCTGAAAGCTTCAGCCACACTGCCCCCTGCTGCCTGCCCAGGGTGGGCAAGGCTGCAAAGACCTTAACCCAATCAGTACCCATGCAGGGGAAGACCCTGGCCCTCGGGAGTCCAGCCTGGCTCCTCTGCCGCCTCAGTCAAAATAGAGGACCAGGACCCAGGGGCTTGGGATAGACATGGGTGCTGGGGACATCTGGGCTGCCTTGACAGGCTCCTTCGGCCCTGGGACTGTCCTGGCCACATCGATTGGGCACAGAAAGGCCTGGACAGAGATGGGAGGCCTGAGGCTGGGCCTGGTTATGCTGCCCAACGGCTAGTTGGCTGAAGCCACAGCTATCAGCTCCAACCCCAGTACTAACTGTGCTCTAGCCTTTGGAAGCGAGCTGGCCACTTGATTCTATCCCCACATCCATAAAGCAAGGACAATGATGACAATCATTTCCCACCGTGGGTGTAGGCTTAGACAAATATAGAGATAATGCAGGTAGAGGTGGAAACCAGAGGGCTCCAGGGCTTTCCAACTAAATGGGTTATGAAATTCACTGGGTCATGACCGGCACTGTTTTTGAATGGAATGGAATAGAAAATATAAGCCTGCCTCCCTTCAAGTAAATCCAACTATCTTCCTGTGACCCTTTTGTTCCAGGCACTTGTACTGGGTCTCTCCTGTGGCGGGATGCCATCAGAACAGTTTGAGAAAAGTGGCGTGGAGGGTGCCAGCAGGAACTCTGGGGCCAGGAGGCCTGGCTGCCTCCTGGTTCTGGTTCTCAGCAGTCCCCTCTGTGTCTATCTGCCTCGTTGTACAACTTAGTTAAGTTTAAACACTGGACGTTGCTGGGACAGTGCCCGATAAAAACTCGACATTCACTATCACCAGGTGTGATTCAGGACAAGTCACCTCTCTGTGGTCCAGCTTCCCCCCACCCAATTTCAAACCCACAGACAGCTGACCACTGTTGGCTTCCCTAGTTGAGGGCCCAGCGAGCAGACTGCATTCAGGCCCTCCAGGTCCATCTGCTCACTCCCTACCCTTGCCTGCGTGCCATGCCCCCTCCCTGCAATTCTAGCATCAGGGCAGTTCCTCAGCCATTCCACCTTTTCAGGCTCAGAGACCCAGCTTGAGCATCCTCTCCTTCAGGATGACTTTGCCCAACTTCCTGGGGGACCAAGTGACTTCTCTGAGCCTCCACAGCCCCAGGCTACTACCTGGGGGCTCACAGGGGCAGGATCCAGATCAGGTATGTCAGACTCAGACCTCAGCAGACAAGTGGGTGGGGAAGAAAAAGGAACATGGTAGAGGGCAGGGGTTGCCTACTCCAACCTCTCAGGAACTCCAAGGTTTCTGGCAACAAGATCTGATTGATCCTAGTCCTGCCTATGGGAAGGATGGGGTTTCCATCCACCAGAAGAGGGCTCCCAATCCTATCCCCCAGTGTCAGGTCAGGAGTCAGCTCACAGGGGACAACAGGAACTGGGCCAAGTCCTTCACTCTGCCAACCCTGAGCATCACGAGTCAGGTGGCTTGGATGACTGTTGCCCTACACCCTGGGGCACTGTGGGAAGATCCCTAGGTTCATAGGTAAGGGACCTGTGAAGCTGAGAGGTAAGCATGTCACACAGATTACCTCACTGAATCCTCCCAACCACCCTACGGAAGCCATCTGTTATTCCCCCAATATAAGAGAAGAGGCAAAATGAAGCCAGGGGAAGTTACAATTGCCAAGGGTTACACAGCTGGTGGGTGGTGGAGTTAGACAATGACCTACCCAAACCTTCCCTGTGCGAGGTCGGCCAATGCCGGAGATCCTGTCTTTGTGACAAGAGCGGGCAGGTATGGCCCTGCCCAGGAGACAGCACCCCAATACTCTCCCAGTGTCCTCCCCACCCAACATCTCACTTTCACTCTTTTCCACCTGCCTGACCATCCTCTGCCCTGGCCCAAGACTGGGAGCCAAGAGGGGCAGGGGAGAGCGGAAGAGCTGCAACACCCAACACATGGGGAGCACTCAACACAGGTGGAGGTTAAAGCAGCTTCAGTGGGGACTGCCCTGGTAGTACAGTGGTTAAGAATCTGCCTGACAAGGCAGGGGACACGGATTTGATCCCTGTTCTGGGAAAAATCCACATGCCATGAGGCAACTAAGCCCGTGCGCCACAACCACTGAGCCCGAGCTCCACAAGGGGGCCACCACAATGAGAAGCCTGCACACCAAATCTGAAGAGTAGCCCCCTCTTGCTGCAACTAGAGAAAGCCTGTGTGCAGCAATGAATACCCAGCATGGTCAAAAACAAAAGTTAAAAAAAGAAAAAAACTCAAGTAGCTGTGACGAGAGGAAGGGACTCTGGAATCCCCAGCTTCACCACCAAGTGGCTGTGGGACACATTCCTGACTCTGAGCCTCATTCTCATCTGTATATGGGGCTTGCAGGGCTACTCTGCGGATTAAGCCACAACAGCACCAATAATAGCTGAGCTAAATTTCCACTCACTACAAGCCAGGCACTGCATTTAGCACTCTAGTAAGAATATTAGACTCACTGGAAAAGACTCTGATGCTAGGAGGGATTGGGGGTGAGAGGAGACGGGGACGACAGAGAATGAGATGGCTGGATGGCATCACCGACTCGATGGACATGAGTTTGAGTGAACTCCGGGAGTTGGTGATGGACAGGGAGGCCTGGCGTGCTGTGATTCATGGGGTCGCAAAGAGTCGGACACAACTGAGCGACTGAACTGAACTGAAGAATATTAGAACCTCCACAATGACCCCAAGGGACAGGTACTACTGTGAGCCCAATTTACAGAGCAGAAAACTGAGGTACTGAGAAATTAAATGAGTTGCTCAAGGCCCCACAATAGCAAGTGACAGAGCCAGGATTTCAGCTGGCTCACAAGTCTGTTTGAATCCGGCCTGTGCTCTGACCTGTAACCCTGCCTCCAGCCCAGGACATGTGCAAACAGTGCTCCCCAGTCCATTAGGGCTCTCACATCCCTGAACTCCCATCGGCCCACCCCCTTCTCTCTGAGTCAACCACCCCTACCCCAACCCCTCAATCTGTGTTCCTCCCCCATCTCCCTCCTCCCCAGGAACTGTGTGGGCATCAGAGGTGGTCCCATGATCACATGGGCCAGAACCTCCAGCTCCCTCTGCGGCATCCCGAGGCCCTTGGACAGCAGCCAGGACCCCTGCTGCAGGCCTGAGCAAAGGAAGGGAGGAAGGGCCGAGGCAGGCAGGAAGGGAGGCGCCTCCGCCCCTTCCCCCAGAAGCACGTCCTGCACAGTGAGAAACAATGTCACACTGGGCCCTGTGCCTGTGGTGAGAGTGGGGGCAGGGGCCTGGCCAAGCTTCCAGGAGGCAAGAGGCTCCCGGTGCTGCTCTGCCCTGATTTCTCGTGCGACCTGTCCTCTGTAAGCAGCATCCCCACATTCCAGCTCTGACATTCAGTGCTTTCTATGCCCTTCCCAAAACACAAATCTGGTCAGGCCACCCTGGACCTTGGCCCTGGCACATCCCAGCTGCGTGACCTCAGGCAAGTCGCTTAACCTCTCTGAGCCTGTTTCCTCCTCTACAAAAAAGGGGTAATCATAATAGAGCCTGCCTCCCAAGACAGAGGGAATGCTGCCAAGCAGCCAGGAGGCGGCCTTGTGTTCAGTAATAGCTAAGCACCATCCCCCACCCCGCCCCCCTGGCTGCCCAGGTTCCCCAGGGTGCAAAGCACCACACTTCCCCAGCCTGACTCACAAAGCCTGCCCTAGCCTCGACTTTCACCTTTCCCCCTTCCCGCTTCCCTGCCCTCACGCTCCAGTCACCACCAAACACCAGGCCTGTCCCTGGACAGCCTCTGTTCTTTCCTCTTCCATATCACCCAGCTGCCCTCCTGGCCTGCTCTCTCCTGGCTGCGTTCAAAGGTCACATTCTCAGATCAGCCTCTTCTATCGCCTGTTCTCCTGAGATTACTGACCAGGAAAGCCATGCATCCACCAAAACGGACAGAGCACATGGCCTGCAGCATGCTGGGAGCCGCCGAGGTTCGTGTCTCCAGTCTTAAGGGGCCAGCTCAGCTGCAGGGAGTTACAAATGACAAACTACCACCACCCCACCCCGCCCTCAGCACAAAGTCTACTGGGAGGCTCAGTCCTGCTGGAAGATCTGAGCAGGGACAGGCAAGCAGTACGAGTAACAGTTGCCACCTACCGAGCACCTACCGCATGCCTGGCAAAGCGGGGTGCTTGGCTGCCACAAGTCCTAAGCCTCCAAACACCACCTGCAGAAGACATTGCTGTGCCCTTTTCCCTGATGAGGAAACTGAGGCCCAGAGAGGTGAAATAACCAATCCAAGCCTCCAGACAATGGTGACAGCATATGAATTCAATGTCTGCCTCTGTGCAAAAACACAACAGTCTGACAGAGGCATGAGGCAAGGGCTTCGCTGCTGCTCCCTCCCACCTCACTCCTGCTCACCCTTCTCTGGGGATCCGGACCAGCCCCCCAGCTCCACCCCGCCCCAGGCGACTACGGTACCTGTTGAAGAGATCCAGGCCACAGCCTCTGGCCAGAAGGCTGTCCGGCTTTCCCAAAGGCCACACGCTGTCAGAGGACGAGGACGAGGAGAGGCCCGGGGACCAGGGCTTGAGCGTCACACTCCCTGGGGAGGAGGGGCAAGGTTCAGGGATGCCAGCAGAGCCATGAGGGAGGGCTCAGTCCATGAGAAGGGGTTGAGCCCCTCGAGCCCAGGGATGGCTGAGGGCCCAGAGGCCTTGGCAGGTTGGAGGCCCTGGGAACACACTGGACTCACAGGGCTCAGGGCTGGGCCTGGGTCGACCAAGGTGACCCTTCAGTTTCCTGGAAGAAGGTGGAGGGCGGGCTGGAACTGAGTAGCTCCAGAGAGCACAGCTGGGACCAGGAGAGAGGACTAGGATGGGCTCAGGGTAAGAGTTGGGAATCAACTCCCCCAGGGCCTCCTGAGCAGAGCCTCCCTGCCTGGTCAGGGGACAGCAGAGCCTCAGAGAGGGGACGCAGGCCAAGGGCAGCATAGGGAGCACAGGCCTCAGGTGGGTCCCCAGACGAGCCCTCCCCAGGGAGTCCCAGGGCTTTACCTGTGATGTCTGACATGCTGCTGAAGGACCTGGGCAGAGAGAGGGCAGGAGGGGCCAGCACTGAGCGCAGTGGGCACTCAGCCCCATCCCTTGCTCCTGTCCCGTGCTGCCCCAATGTCTGGCAACCCCCAAGCACATGCATGCTAGACTCCTAAAGTCACAGGGCAAGAAGTTAATATTCTGACCGTGTGACTGTGCCCATGTCCCTCCACCTAGAAGGCCACCCCTTCTGGTCTCCCTTTCCTCCAGGAAGCCTGCCCTGACCTCTGATGCCTCATCCCAACCCTACTTTCTACTGTCATTTGTAGCTCCAGGGTCTGCCTCCCACACTAGACCAAGACCTTCCCATCGCACACTCATCATGGCGGGTTCACTCATTACATCAAGCCGATGATGGGGGACACATGCCAGGGGGCAGGATATCTCCCGTCCTCGGTCCTGGCACCAATCATATGATTCAGTTTATCTGGCCCCGTTTTCTGCTGCTGCCTGAACCTGCAGCCTTTCTTGACTGAGATCCTTGACTCCTGAGAACCTCCTCCGTGTCTCCTAGTCCTGAACACCCAGGCTTCCCCTTGGATTAAGGCTCTTTGAGGCTTAACCTCCAGTGACTCTCATGTCAAGGTGCTCAGCTGGGACTGAGCCCACTCTGCCCTTTGATCTTGTCTTAACCCCTTGGTTACACATGACTCCTGGGACCTGGGTTTCCATAGCTCCAGTCATTTAAGGACAGCAAAGGGAGGTGACTGCCTGGACCTGACCCTGGCATCAGGGATTCTGGGAGGTAATAGTAGCGCCCCCCTACCAGGGGCCTCTCCCTTTACCTCTTAGGGGGCGCGGGGTCTTCCTCTCGCTGCCGGCGGAGGATGGAGCCAGCACTGGGCGGGAAGGGCAGGATGGAGAGGCGATTGATCTCCTTCTCATTGTCCATGGCCTCTTCCTGAAAAGTCACAGCAGGGCCTGGTCACCCCCACGGCACCCGCCCACAACTCATTGTGCCAAGTTTGTGCTCATTTCACAGATGGGAACTGGAGTCCAGATTGGGGGGATGGGCTCTGTGAAGTTTTGGGATGTGAATGGCTCCCCAGGTCTCCCGGCACCTGAGCCCAGGCCCAGCACTGAGCCAGTTTCTTTGGGAGTTTCAACAAGGCACTTGGCTTTCGTGGGCCTCAATTTCCTCTCGTGGGAAATGGACTGGTCAGCAAACTGGAGAGCCCCCTGTGTGTCAGTAATAATATGATGGCCACTGTACCCCCCACGTCTGGGCTAAGGCAGGTGTCTTACCGAGGTGTGGGGCTCGGGCCCTCCCACCACAGCTGCCTCCCCCGCTGCTTCTGGGCCTCCCAGCGGGGACGGGAACTCGCTGAGGCTCCAAGTGCTGCTGAGGTTGGAGCACAGGGAATGGGAAGAGGCGCAGGCCTGGAAAGGAACGGGAGAGGGAACGGTCAGTAGCGCTGGGCCAGGGCCAGCCACCACCATTTTCTCAATGCCCGAGTGCTGGAAACAGGGATGAGGTGGGGAAGGAGGGAGCTGGATTCCTGCCCTCATGGAGCTCACAGCCTAGTGGAGGAGACAAACTATAAACAAGCAGGCAGATGAAGGAATTAAGGCTCAGCTTCCAAAAGAGCTGGGAAGGAAGGTACCTAGGGTGGGGAAGGCACTCAAAGGCCCCACCCGGCCAGGGGGCCATCAGAGTGTTTTGCAGGGAAAGTGTGGTTGGAACAGAGAACTCACGGATAAGTAGGTGTTAAAGTTGGGGAGGCAGATAGAACAGTCAGAGCAAAGGCCCTGAGGCAGCACTCACACATTCTGGGAATTAAAAAGCTGAGACTGGGGGGAAGGGACAGTATGGGATCAACAATATACACACTGCTATACTTTAAGTGGATAACCAACAAAGTCCTCCTGTACGGTATATGGAACTCTGCTCAGTGTTCTGCAGCATCTTGGATGGGAGGGAAGTTTGGGGGAGAACAGATACACATATATGTACGGCTGAGTCCCTTTGCTGTCCACCTGAAACCATCACAATATTATTAACTGATTATATGCCAATAGAAAACAAAAAGTTTAATAAAAAAAAAAAGTTGAGACTGAGAGAACCAGGCTTGAGGCAAGTATGGGAACCGCCCTGTAGGACTTCTAGGGCAAAGTAAGCCACTGAGGATATTTAAAAGTCAAAAACCACAGATTCATGCGTCTTTTGTTCTGTTTCTTCAGGTACTACACTCCTGGTGGACTGATCCTCTTTAAGCAAATCTAAGATAGGAAAGGGGCTTCCCCGATGGCTCAGTGGGTAAAGAATTCGCCTGCAGTGCAGGAGACACAAGAGATGCGGGTTCAATTGCTGGGTCAGGAAGATCCTCTGGAGGAGGAAAATGGCAACCAACTCCAGCATTCTTGCTTGAAAAATTCCATGAAGAGAGGAGCCTGGTGAGCTACAGTCCAAAGGGTCACCAAGAGTCAGATATGACTGAGCAACTAAGCACACACACAAAATAGGAAAAGTCTTTCTTTTCCTATCTTGGCAGAGATCTGAGAGCCAGTGTCTGATTTATATGGGATCTGGGGGCTCGGCTCCACTGCTGGATGGTTATGTGATCCTGGGCAAGCCTCTGACCCTCTCTGGGCCCTGTGCAATGAGGCAACTGTACTAGTCGGTCTCTGAGGAACTTCTAGGGCACACATTTTGCATTCTAAGATGCTCGCCAGCCCTTAGGCAGCTGGGGTTCTCCAAGTGTATGATAAGACAAGCTTCAAACTGTTTTTCGCGCCCCAGGTATAACCTCAGAAACCCAGAGGCCCCTACACTCCTGTCCTGTTCCCTGATACACCAACCCCCTCCCATCCGAGCTGCATTTTGTCCACCCTGGCCAACAGCCCCCTCCCAGACTGGTATGTTCTTGACCTCGAATGATGACTCCAGCCAGGACCCACATGTTTCCTCCCAGAGCCGGCATCTTCCCAGGCCCAGGTGAGGACTCCCGATGAGTCCCCCATGCCCCCACCCCCGGTTGAGGCCTCTCACCAAGTCTCACTCTGGCCAAGAGTTCCAGCTTGGACTCCTGACCCTGCTCACCTTGAGATGGGGCCCCCCCTGGACCCGCTGTAGCTGCACCTCCAGCAGGGCCTTGGCGCCCTCCAGGCTGGTGAGCGCCGTCAGCAGCTCATCCCGCTCCACCTCCAGGCCTCGGACCTGCTTCCGGTACTGATCCTTCTCAATGAGGCTCTGCGAGTACTGCAGCTGAATACGGTCTCGGCTCTGGATGGCCTGGAAAGAGTGGGCAAGGAGGGGACTGGGGCCAGGAGCCGAAGGTGACATGCTGGCTCAGCTCTCCTGGCCTCTGACCTCTCAGATCAGACCAGGGGCTGGGGGATGGGTAGCAACAGGACCAGCAGCTAATGTTTATTAAGGACTTCCTTCATGCTTGTGCCCTGTGCTAAATATCGGCTCATTTAATCTTCACACTAACTCTTTGAGTTAGACAGTCTCCTTATTTTCATTTTACAGACAGGGACACCAAGCCAGCAGGGACACAGCTACAGAGTCCATGCTCGTACCATTTCCCAGAAACAACTCAAAACTCTTCTATGGGACACACTGTGTGTGGGGGACTTTATTTCCAGCCTCCAGGGTTCAAAACCCAACCCAGTGCACCCAAAGAACTTTTCCACCCAATGGAGACCAGGGTGCCCAAGAGCTGGGTCCATGGCCATGGGGACCTCCCACCCATTGTCTCAGAGGGAGCAGGGGTGACAGTCTCAGGGGCTAGGAGCAACCAGGTGAAGTGCAGTTTCCTGGGCCCACCCCAGACCACCTGAACCAGTATGTACGGGGTTGAAACCCCGAATCTGCGTCTTCACCAGGGCCCCCGAGGCCCACTCTCACGTGTAGGTGTTAACCGCTCCAGGGATTCCAGGGATTCGAACATGGCCCAAGGACAAAACCTGCTGCCCTCCCTGCTGCATGGGGAGCTCAGAAGAGGAGGGCTGGGGGCCTCGGCCCACCCCTCAGGAGGTGAAGGAATGGTACCCAGGGCCTGGGAGCCAGACCTTTTATGAATCTCTTCACCAACAAACATTTGAAAGCCTCGCTCTTGATGTGGGGAGAACAGGGATTCAGATGCAAAGGCCGCCCACACCAGCTTTCAAACCTGTCCCAGGAGCCCAGTGAGGCAGGTGTGTTGAGAGGGCAGGGCTGGCATACCCCAGCGCTCAGGTCCCCTGTCTGTTTCTCCTGGCCTACTTGCTCCATCCTACACTTACGAGTACACTGTTTGTCTGCGATTCCAGTCCACCTGCCTCTCCCCGTCTTCCCCTGGATGGGAACCAGGACTGGGCACACGGCAGCGGGGCTCACCTGGTCCCGCTCCTTCTCGATCTCCTCCAGCTGGGCCAGGACGGTGGCCATGCGGTGCTTGTACAGGTCACAGTCCTTCTGCAGCGTACGGTGCTTCAGCCGCAGGTCTTCCATCTCCTGCAGGTACTGTGGGTGCGGCAGGGTGGAGCGGGATGGGACACACCCCGGTCAGACTCCAGGGCTGGGGACCATGGGCAGCAGCCCAGCAGGTCCAGGGAAAGGCCTGAGCCCCAGGAATGAGTGCCCACCTCCCCAGCTGGGTGGCCTGGGCTGCTAACTGACATCCCTTCATTGGGCCTCAGCTGCCTGATCTGTAAAATGGGGACAACAACCCACCCCCAACCCACCTGGGCCTCCTCATTTCAACTGCAGTCTGCCCCATTAACCCACTCTGCTTCCTCCACAGCACTCATCACCCTCCGCACATGAAGTGAGGGACTGTGGATGATGCATAAGGTGTTCTGTTTGTCTCCCCTGTTAGAATCTGTCCTCCCCAGAGAAGGGACCTTTGTTTTGTCCACGGATGGACCTCAACACATATTAGAGAACAAATGAATGCACAGCTCTTGGCATGGGACCTGGCACACAGCAGATGCTCGGGGAAAGCTGGCTAAAGTAAACGGGTGATGCCCATTGCCCCCCCTCCCCAGGAGCTTCCCCAGGCTGTGAGCAAAAAGGCAAGTGGGGGCAAGGCAGGGGGTGTTTGGGGAACGTGGACACCACCTTGTCCCGCAGCTCCTCAGCCCACTGCAGCTCCCCCTGTACAGCATGCAGCTTCTGGCATAGCTCCTGCCGGCTGTCCTGTGCCTCACGCCAGTCATGTTCCAGGATGTCTAGGAGGATGCGCTCGGAGCCTGGGGCCCCTGGCCGGCTTGCCTCCTACAGGGGCGGGTGTCAGAGTTCAGTGCTGCCTCAGTCCCTTGCTCTGGGCCCCTCCTGAGTGTGGGATGAGGGGGGACACATATCCCTCAGCCCCAGCCCACTAGCTCTGCCCCCTTGGCTGAGAGCCTTGGCCTCTCTGAACCCTGGCTTCCCCTTCTGCTGAGTGGGTGTGGCCCCAGCAGCTCTGCCCACCCTCCAGGGAGCATCTGGGGTACAAATGAGGTAAGTGGATGAGGGCATGCTCGGACAAGTTGGACCAGGATCTTATTCCTCAACAAGAACCAGGCCTGTTCTCTCTTGCTCTGGCCCCCACTCGCTAGCTAGGACAGAAGATGGGTAATATTTCCAAGGCCTATTTCCACCCGCCTCCTCTGGCCTGACAAGGGGTTTTCATACGGTCTGAGCCTGGCCCAGGCAGGTAAACCATGAGCCGAAGATCCAGTCCCCAGACCCACACCCTAGCCAGGCACCCCCAACCCTATAAAATACACCAGAGTCCTAGCTTCCTCCCCCACTTCCTGTGAGGAGTAATGGCCAGGTGGCAGGCCCATGCTGTCCCTGATCTGCCACAGGACACTGAGCAAGCCCTGGGGCCACCCAGACCTCAGAGGTCTCAACCTTTCCGCGGTCAGACTCCTTTACAAATCCAAGGAAAAGTGGGAGCCCACTCCCCAGAAAAACGCTCACACACAAAATTTCAAGGAGTTCTGAGGCTTCCCAAGTCCCCCTTCCCCCAGCCCCAGACCCCAGACTCAACACCCAGGGCGAGCTGAGGGACTCCACTCAGAGCTTAAGAGGCCAGCCAGATCTCAGATCCCTGGATCTAGAATCCTCATTTTCCAGGCCTCAGGGGGACAAGTGAGCAGGAGGGTCTGGCCTCCCCCCGGCCTCCCCCCATACCTGTTGCAGGCCTTCCTGAAGCTCCTGCAGCGAGGCCACCAGCCGCTGGTTCTCAGCACGGAGCTCCAAAACCAGGTCCGCACTGTCGGGCTCTTTCTCTTTCTCCTCGGCCCCAGGGAGTGGCCCCCTGGCCCTTCGCAGCTGCGTGCACTCTTCCTCCAGCCGGCTCACCTTGAGCTTGAGCTGATCCACCTGGTGCCCAGGACACGGGTCAGCTCAGGGAGGGAGCACTGGCCAGGCCAGAGGGAAGACAGAGGTCCCACTCCTGCAGTCCGGGGTGCCTCCCCAGTTCCCAGAGGGGCCCAAGCAGGCATCCTCCCTGGACATGTCTATGAAGAAGCGATAGGCTGGACCAATATGACAAGGCCAAGCCACCCTCCCAGGGGAATCTGCCTCAGGGACTTGTGGGTGGATGGGCCAGATCACAACACACTTCTCTGTCCTGCAGTTCTGACATTGAGCACAGGCAACTGAGCCCAGCACCAGCATAATGGCCGGGAAGCAGGGCTGCACCAAGAATAGGAGGACCCAGGGGCTGGGCCCAGCTCGGCCTCTAACTCTGTGTGGTCTTGGGCAAGTCATGGCCCCTCTCTGTGCCTCAGTCTCTTCATCTCCCAGGGGAATAAGGAGAAGGATAGCTTTGAGCGTCTCACCCAGCCCAAGAGCCAGGATGTCTCCCCTCAGAAAGCCTCCTCACTCAACATACATGCACAGAACGGCCATAAGTCTGATCCTCCCTTAGAGATACTCTTACCAGAGCCTCCATGAGGGATGGTTACGCTGTTGGTTCACTCTCAACACAAATTCCAAATCTGGGGTCCAGGTTTCAATTGTACCATTTACCCCCCATCATCCTGAGCAAGTCATTTACCTCCTCTGGGCCCCAGTTTCCCCATCAGTAAAATGCGCCTATTCAATCCCCCTGCTCCTGCTCCACCACCTACCTCCCAAAGTCATTGCCAGCATCAAACAAGACAGCAGGTGGACAGACGCCTTTAAACTACAGAACTGCTGGGGGTGTAACCGTGGCTATTTTTACAGCTTTGAATAAAATCGTAGGACCCTCCCCTCACTGTTACCAGTTTAGTGTGGGCAGCCAGAAACTGACCAAGGGGGCTGCATGGGTGGCTGAGTGGTGGCTATGGCAGAGATGTACGACCAGCTGGCTGGATTATGAGTGTACTCAGCCCAAGTGATTTTCCAAATTCATGTGGGGTCTGAGGTGGCTAGACAGCGATGCGAGGAGCAGCAGGTGGCAGGCCACGAAATGAAGTCATTGTTGGAAAAAGACACAGTGACCTCTGGGGTTACACTCAGGCATGCTGATGTCTGGTGCCCTAGGAGCGCCCTGGCCTTGCTTGGAAAGGACTCCCAGCCTCCCAGCCTCCAGAGCTTTGCATGGCATTCTCCACCCCCCTACCCCACACACGCAAGGGTCTGGAGACTGGGTCAGGCAGTTCCACGAATTAACAGCCCACTCCTCCTCCGCAGAGGACTCAGAAAGAAATTCATGACTCTCACATTCCTTTCCCCTCACAAAACCCGCTTTGTGAGCCGCCAGAGAAAGACAGCTAGTTACAAGGGCAAATGTGGTCACACCCTCTCCAGCAAACCACAGCCACACACCCCGGCCTCCTGCCTGACCCGAGCCGGCAGGCTTCCCGGATAAGCTCAGGGGACAGGGCACCTGGGAGTCTCCGCCAAACACCAGGAAATAACAGATGCATTTAATCCTGGTGTACAAACTCACTTAGCACAAAATTATAGTGTTCATTCCTTTAAGTTTATGTTGCTTAGAAATAACAGCTCATTAAATTTGCACCTTATAAAATACAGTATTAAATCACAGCCACCACACACCTGTCCAGGGGGGAAGGGAATCTAAGCTGCCAGGAAAAAGCATGATCAGCTGCTCTGTTCATCTCTACCTGCAAAGCCTTTGTTAATTGGTTGCGGAAAAGCTCCAGTAAATTAAGGCAAGTGTACGTAGCCACATTTAAAGAAAAGCTTATCTATTAATTGAATTTCATCCCTTACCCTCCACCAGCTAAACCGGGAAAAAGCAGCTGTTCTCTGCCCACTGGCAGATTTCTTAACCCCTAGGGCCATCCTGAACCTTCCCCAGTGGCTCAGCGGTAAAGAATCCGCCTGCAGTGCAGGAGATGCAGGAGACATGGGTTTGATCCCTGGGTCAGGAAGATCCCCTTGAGAAGGGAAATGGCAACCCACCCCAGTATTCTTGCTTGGAAAACTCCATGGACAGAGGAGCCTGGCGGGCTACAGTCCATGGGGTCGCAAAAGAGTTGGACACAAGTGAGTGACTAAGCACACACATACTATGTGCGACTAGAGCTGAAATGCTGACACACAGAGAACCTCCAACATCTCTTCTTCATCCCTCTACCCAACCCCAGGAGACCCAGGCAGGTGCGCGCACACCCACACAAGGCACCCCCCACCCAGTCACAGGCACATATCCACCACTTCAGCAGACCCAACCTGCAATCATGTGCAACCCAAAGGTCAGACAAACTGTGCTGGCCACAGCCCCTCCCAACACCCAGGGGCCAGTGGCCATCACTGTCCTCTCTGAGCAGGCTCTCCCCACCAGGCTCCTCCCCCACCTCACCCCACCCCCAGCAGTGCCCAGAGTAGACTCAGAAATTCTCCATCTTGGAACCCTGGGAAAGTACTCCAACCAACCTCTGTGTGCCTCAGTTTCTTCATTCATAAATGGGGATAATAACAGGGCTCTGCCTGACCCCCATTCCAGTGGAGTTCCCAGGAAATTACAGGAGTTGATGGACATCAAGCCCGGAGAACCATGCCTACTACAGCTATGATGTCACTGCACCGTGACCTCCCACTTCAAGGATGAGGAACCTGAGGCTCAAGTGGGCCTGGCAGCCTGGGCCCATGAACCTGTGGCCTCAACAACCCCCAGTCAGGACTCCTTTCCCCAGATGTCCACCCCCACCCCCAGTAGGACACCCACAGTCTCAGACTCCAGCACATCAGTGCTCTCACGCTTAAGGCTCATCGTGGACATGCGACCCATTGTCCACGGCCACCTCTCATGCCCTGGGGTGACCCAGCCACAGTTGAGACTCATGGGGTCAGAGGGCTTCAGATCCCACCATCAAAATCCCCCAGTGGACCCTTGTGCAGTACTGCCAAGGACAGCCTACTGTGTGCCACGTTGGTGCTCAGTCACTCCACTCATAGCCCACCAGGTTCCTCTGTCCATGGGGTTCCCTAGGCAAGAATACTGGAGTGGGTTGTCATTTCCTCCTTCAGGCGATCTTCCCCATCCAGGGATCAAACCCTCCAACTCCTGCCTTGGCCGCAGGCACTGTCAAATCCTTGAGACAACTCGCTGCAGCAGTAAAATCCCAGCTTTATCCCCATGTGAAGACCCAATAAGACACCAAGAAAGAGAGGCTCAGTTTCTCAGCCTGTAAGAGGCATGGACTTGTTCGCTTACAGAGAGAACTGGGTGAGAATTCATCTGGATGGGAGCGAGAGGAACAGCGTCACGAGGCAGACCTGGGTCACATCCAGGCTGTGCCACTTGCCACTCTGCGACCTTCAGCAAGTCCCTTTACAATCTACGCCTGTGTCTGTACTTCCAAACAAGAACGTGGAGCACGTGTCTTTGTGAGTTACATGATATGATGCGTGTACCCTACACAGCATAGAGTCATACTTAATAACATCAATAACGATGGCTAACCATAATCCCGGTTTTGAGCACTAACCCTGCACAGGCCCTGTACATGTCTTAAATTCTGTGACTTAAATCCGAGGAATCCTTCTACCTCAAGGTCTCTCTGCCTCAGCACTTGCGGACATTTTGGACTGGACAGTTCTTGATTGTGGAGCTGTCCTGAGCTCCAAGGACGTTGAGCAGTATCCCCTGACTCTACTCACTAGACGCCAGTAACACACTCCTGGTTGTGATAATCAAAAGTGTTCCCAGACATGGCCAAAAGCTGCTAGCAAAAGGGGGAGCAAGATCAACCCCAGCTGAAAACCACAGTCATAACTCAATGAAATAAGTGCTATCAATATCCCCATGTTACAGATGAGAAAACTGAGGCACAGGGTGGAGAAGGGACTTGCCCATGGTCCAGTAGCCAGCAGATGGTGGCTCTGGGACACCAGTCGGCTACCATATTACTGTCATTTTTTGCAAAGCTGCCCCTTCCCCATGGCACACCCCACCCCAACCTCCCCAGGGCCTACCGCCAGCTGCAAGTCCCGGCTGCGCAGCACGGCTGAGTTCTTCTCCTCGCTGAGCTGTGCCAGGCGCATAGCAATCATGTAGTTCTCATCCTTAAGCCGCAGAAGCTCCAGGCTCCCCGCCTCCCAGTCCTCCCGCAGCCGCTGGCAGCGCTCCTGAGCCTGCTGTTGCTCCCGAAGCCGCTGCTCCAGCCCTGCCCGCTCCTCCTCCAGCACCCGGCCCCGGGCCTGCAGCTGCTGCTCCCGCTGTAGCTGGCTCTTGCGAGCCTCCCGCAGCCGCCGCACCTCTGTCATCAGGAACTGAGTCAGGCCTTCAGGCCCCTCCTCATCTGCCAAGGACAAGGCAGAGAAAAGTCAGGTCAGGCAAATAATCCAGCAAGATGGCAGGCTACACTGAAAAACCCAAACAGGAAAAACACTAGAAGGAAATATTTGAACCCGTTTTTACAATGTGAGGACAGGGAAAGGCTTTCTAAACAAGGCAAAAATAAAAAAAACTATGAGATTTCTGAATTATGACAGATGTAAGAAGCAAAGTTAAAAGATAAGTAACAGAGTGGGAGAAAACACAACAAATGACACAGAACCATACTATATAAAGAGCTCCTACAAATCAATAAGCAAACAACAAAATAAAAATATGGCCAGAAACTGTCAAATTGAAAATTCCCAAACAAAAAATGACTGGTAAACATAGGAAAGGGCTTCCCTGGTAGGTCAGCTGGTAAAGAATCCACCTGCAATGCAGGAGACCCTGATTCAATTCCCAGGTCAGGAAGATTCCCTGAAAAAGGGATAGGATACCCATTCCAGTATTCATGGGCTCCCCTGATGGCTCAGACAGTAAAGAATCCACCTGCAATTTGGGAGACCTGGGTTTGATCCCTGGGTTGGGAAGATCCCCTGGAGAAGGGAATGGCAACCCACTCTAGTATTCTTGCCTGGAGAATCCCCATGGACAGAGGAGCCTGGCGGGCTACAGTCCATGAGGTCACAAAGAGTTGGACACAACTGAGCATGTATGCATGCAGATGCAATGAGCAACATATTTCCCTATGTTTGTGCTGAGCTGTGCTTAGTCGCTCAGTTGTGTCCCACTCTTTATGACCCCATGGACTGTACTCCACCAGGTTCCTCTGTCCATGGAATTTTCCAGGCAAGAATACTAGAGTGAGTTGTCATTTCCTACTCCAGGGGATCCTTCCAACCAAGGGATCAAACCCATGTCTCTTGCATCTCCTCCATTGGCAAGTGGATTCTTTACCACTGTGCCACCTGGGAGCCCCTTCCAATTCACTAGCAACAATAATAACAACAATAATAGTAGTACCACTAACATTTGACTTTACTCTTTGGTCTACATACATATATTAATTTATGTAATCTTCACAACACTTAAGATAGGTACTATTTATTGCACCCATTTTAAAGACAGAAAAACCCAGGCACAGAAATGTCAAGCCATTTGCCCAAGGCTAACTAAGCTGTTGAGTAAGCTGAGTATATCTCTCAACAAAGTGCAAACTGAAACAACAACATATTATTTTTCACATATCTAGCCACAAAATAATATATTTTTAAATGATCCCCAGGATGAATGAGGGTACAAGAAAAAGGGTGCTCATACACTGCTGGAGGGACCCATGTTGTGTGTGTGTTAGTCGCTCAGTCGTGTCCGACTCTTGGCGAGCCCATGGACTGTAGCCCACTAGGTTCCTCTGTCCATGGGATTCTCCAAGCAAGAATACTGAAGGTGGGTTGCCATTCCCATCTCCAGGGGAATCTTCCCAACACAGGGATCAAACCCAGGTCTCCTGCACTGCAGGCAGATTCTTTACAGACTGAGTCACCAGGGAAGCTACACATTCTCTAAGAAATATGACTTCTCAGAACGTCTCCTGAAACACACATCTACACAAAGATGCACCTAGAAGGATGTTCCCAGCACAGTAATATTTGCAAATAACACATCAAAACAGGATGTGTTAAATGACTATGGCACATCACAAACAAACACGATGCAGTCATTAAAAACAAGCATAACAGAATCACACTAGTGGTGGTGGGGGAGTGAATCACAAAAATCAGTTGTTCCAAGAAAAAATGAAATACAGAACAAGACATGTAAGATGATCCCCTGTGTGTGTGTGTGCGCGCGCGTATAATTGCCAAACTGTTACCAGCAGAGCAGAGTTGAAGTTCAGAAGTAAAGATCTTTGCTGTTTATTCTCGTCTCATGGCATGTTTGAATTTTTTACAGAAGAAACTGCAAACTGGTACATGTCGGCCACATACATGTCTGAGAACAATTTCAGGGGGAAAGAGCCACGTTAAGTGTGTGGGCTCTGAACTTAGACTCTAACTGCGTTACAAACCCAGCCTCACACTCAGCCTGCTGCAGAGGCCTTGGGCAGACAGTTTCAGTTGCCTCTGTGCCTCAGTTTCCCTGCCTATTCAATGGCCACAATGGGAGTGCCCCCTTCACAGGGAGGGGGCAAGGAATCTGCGCTGGCACCCACTGCAGACCCACTCACCGAGGATCATGGAGCAGCGCTGGGCAGGCTCTCGGCCAGTGAGCAGCGTGAAGTGCTCAGGGTAGTAGAACTCCAGGGCTTCCAGGAAAGCCTCATAGCCCCTCTTCCCGCGGCAGCGCAAGATGTCCATCAGGCGCCCTGGAGAATGGGGGAGGGGGGGGCGGTGTCCAAGTGTCAAGGTTAGGGCTGCCCCCAGTGCCTAGCTGCTTTCTCCCGTCTCTCCCTGCCCCCTAGCCTGACTACTCCAGGGCCCACATTCCCTAGATCTCTGAACCAGTGACACATACAGGGGCCTGACTCAACACATCAGAGGAGATAGCCTGTCTGCTGCAGCCAGGAGAATCAGGACCCACTCCCCTACTGGCAACTATGTTTCAACAGCTCCCCAAGCCCCTGCCTGCCCTCCACACAGATAAGGGCCAGCAAACGGAGCCTGCCTTTAAAACGGCATAGAAAAGCCCCCTCCATCCTCAAAGGCAAACCAAAGTATCTATCTCGTTGACCAGTGCCTGAAATTCCACCATCAGACCCTCATCGCTTCGCCAGCTCCGTTCAGACACAACTTACGGGAGAAGGCACCCTCAAAAAACTGGGATGGGAAAATAAAGAAAAATAACTCTCCGAGAAGTATGTGACACACAGAAAGCGGGGGACAGGGAGAACCTATGAAAGCAAAGGACACAGGAACGAGGCCAAGTCCACCAGCTGTGACCGGGAGGTCCCAAGTCCGGCCTGAACCCTAACTACAGCCAACCCCTTACTCTAAGGTGGGCCGAGGGGGCGGGAGAGAAATCCAGGCGCGGTGTGGACACGCGGACACGCTAAAGGAGGCAGGATGGCGGACACACCAACCATCCCACCCTGCCGACGTGGAGACCGAGGTCCGGGGGATCAGAGCCTTTGGCCGAAGGCCGGCCCGGCGCGCTCAGGCCCGACCCCGCGCCCCCCACGGCTCACCGGTGCGGTTGACACGGCACGGGAAGCGGTAGGTGCTCAGCACCTCCTCCTCGTCCTGCTCGTCGATGACCCGGCACTGGCGCAGATACGGCGTGAGCTTGGCCGGGTTGAGGGTGCGCGTCAGCCGGTGCCGGACGCCCTCGATCCGCTCCCACAGCGCCTCCTCCTCCGCCTCGGACCCGGAGCCGGCCCCAGCCTCCTCCTCGGCCTCCCCAGCCTCGGCTCCGCCCGGCATGGCCGCGTCCTCGGGGTCTGCGGGCCAGAGGCGCGCGAGGGTCAGCGCGGGCGCCGGGGGCGGGGTGCGCCGGCCGACCCCAGCTACGGGCGTCGTCCGCAGGACCCCTCGAATCCCCTCGGCTTTCCCCCGGCTCCCCGCGCCCCGTCCGCGCCGGGGGTGCCCGGCCCCGAACTCCCGGGACTCACCCCGAGCGCCGGAGCCGCCGGGCACTCCCGGGTCGGCGCTCGGGCGGCGGCTCCGCCGGCGCAGGGGGGCGGGGTCGGCGGCGCCCCCGGCCCCGCCCCCGGCCCCGCCGCCGCCCGGGCTGCCCGGGCCTCCCCACATCGCCGCCCGGGTCCGGGCCAGGCGTCCGCACGGCCAGCCACCCGCACGTCCGCCCGCGAGCCCGGCTCCCGGCCGTCCGGCCGCCGCGCGCCTCCCCCCGCTTCCTGTTTCCCGCCGGCTCTCTCCCGGCCCTGGCTCGGCAGGGTCCGGGCGGCCCGCCCACACCTGCCCGGCCTCGGGGCGGGGCGGCGCCGGCGGGACACGCACGCTCACACCCTCCCGCGCGCCGCCACACACCTTTTCCCGCGCGCACCGGGCACCGGGCACACGGCGTCCGCTCCCCCGGCCCAGCGCGCGACCCCCGCGCCCAGTCCGCCGCTCGCACCTGGCACCTGGCGCTGACTTCGGCTCGCAGCCTACACGGCGGCCACAGGGCATACCGGTCACACCGGCACACGGCACATTAGCAAACCGTGTGCTCGGAGTTAAAACGTCCCACACAGCCTACACATCACCCCAGCCCCGTGCAGACACGACACACCTGGTGCAATTCGATCTGCTCGTCTCAGGAAATGACCATGCAGTGTGGAGCCAGGCCACCCCCAACCCCAGGGTCTCTCCCAGGGCCTGAGCACTTCTGTGGCTGGGCTCAGCTGGGAGAGCACTGCTTCCGGAGCAGGAGATCCGGATCCCAGTCCAGCCTCCGACCTACCCTTGTCTCTGTGTCCCCAAATAAATTGCCAGTTCTGGCACCTCCTCTCAAGCTAAAGGGCCACCCCTGGGTGGGCAGCAAAAGACAGGAGTTATGACTGCCTTCTCAGAGATCAGAGTCAAAACTCTCAGGGCACCAGCCAGGTCCCTCCTACATAGTCTCACTGGAGAACATGGAGACCAGAGACCCATTTCCCAAAGGGTGTTCCTCTACATGCTAGACCCAGAAACACTTGGGAGTGGTGCTGTAGTCCAAGCAGGGAACCTACACTCCCCAACCCTCTTGTGGTAGTCACTTACCACAATAAAGTGAACACCCACATCAGCTGGCATGTGATACCATCTCTCCATGGGTTAGATACTGCCAGTGGGGCCTGCTGAAAGTGAGGAGCAGAGGGGCAGGAAAGAGCTGTGAGCTCCCCAAACTCCTTCCATGCCATCTGAATCTAATGCCATGTGCCTTTGTGCTATGTATCCAAAGAAATAAAAGTTTTCGACAAATGAAGGCCAAGAAACGTGGTCAAGAAACTGGCTTACCTTTATATACCCTAGTGTTGTTTCCCAAACTTAATTAACCATTTTTTCTTTTTGTTTTTTGTTTGTTTTGGAGATCACTGGTTTTCATTGGGAGGTAAATGCTTTGGAAGTACTGGATTCTAGTGCAAATTCCTCAGTTCACAGAGGAGGAAGCAGAGGCCCAACAGGGCAAGGAACTTGACCAAATTTACGCAGTGAGGAAGCAATGGGTCCAAGCCAGGACCCAGCCCCAGGCCCTGAGCCCAGGCACACACCAGGCCTTCCTCCCAGTGGCCCCAGGTGCCCTTGGCTTCCTGTCATCCTCCCACTAGCAACCCTGTTCATTGTGAATACTTTTTAACTTGACCAGGAGAATGGGGTGAAAGTCTTAGAAAATGCTTCTGTGGTTAATTATTTCCTCATTAAGAAGCCTAAGCAGGGCCTGGAGATAAGACATAGAAACCAAGGGGCCTGCAGGTAAGTGGACAAAGAAGTGACCAGCAGGAGGTCACTGGATGCCCAGCAGTCCCAGAGAGGCTGTTGCTGCTGGGGGCACCACAATCATACTCACATACAGTTACACACACCCATCGACACACACACACACACGTGCCCACAGTGGGCCTCCAGCCGAGTGGAACACAAGAAGGCACACAGCTGCTCTCCCCAAACGCAAAGCCCCCTCATTCATCTGTCCCTGGGCATCCCCAGTACTGGGAGTGGAAGTGTGCAAGTCAACATCACCTCCTCTTCGGTCCTCGGTGGGTTTGCTACATTCATTTCACTATAGTCACACCAGGAAGGCAGGAACTGCAGTAGGGAGACAGAAGGTCTAGACCTCGCGTAAGGGGCCCTGGGTCTTAACCCAGGCTCACTGTCATGAGCGCTGTTCTTCTGAGCCTCAATTTCCTTGTCTGCAGAAGGCAGGTGGTGAGTAATTCCAGCCACACCTAGACAGCAGGACTGCTTAGGAGCAGAGACAGTGCCCTAGGGCCTACATTTGACTTTAATTATGTCTCCTTGAGCAAATTTCTTTCACGCTCTATTTCTACATCTGTACAGTGGACACAATGGTTCCCCCTATGCAAAGACTGTCTCTAAGCCACAGTCCCTTCATTTGTGAAATGGGCACTGGGCAATCAGTCCTCCTCCTGCTTCCTAGCAAAGTGTGCCCCCATACTGCAAACCAAGCCAACGGCCCACCACCTCTGACCCTGCTAGTGGTCCAAGCCGCTAACTGCCCACCCATGGGCCACTGGACTATAGTCTACTCTGCAGCCAGAGGGATCACATTAAAGACAGTTAATACCTTCCAGAGGTTTTCCCACCAAACTGGAATATAATGTAAATTGCTTCTAGACCCTGCCAGCTGCCCTACCCTATCTCTTCCGTCTGCCTCCCTCACTCACTAGCCTCGTTCTGTTCCTGGAACTGGTAAGCTCTTCTCACCTCAGGGCTTCCGTTCAGCCTTTTCCCTCTGCCTGAAATGCTTGTCCCTCAGCTCCTCGTGCAGAGGGCACACAGGCACAGAGGCAGAGCTCACCCTGCATGGCTCCTATGTACCCCCTCAAGCCACTCTGCTTGTTTTCTCCATCAGACATCTCCCCATTGCTGGGTGACTTAACCTGTTTGTTACCTGCTTCTGATCCAAGAACAGAAATGTCTTGGTCAGCAGGAGTACACTGGAAAGTTCCAAGAACAGTGAGGATGAGAAGTGGAGAAGGACAGGAGAGGAGATCAGAGAAGGCAGGGAGTGGGGGAAAAATACAGGGCAGAAAGCCGTTCAGGTGACTGTCAAGACGTTCCCTTTTATCTGTAGTAATTCAGTGGGCCTTTGAACAACATGGGTTTGAACTGGCACAGGCCCATGTATATGCGGATTTTCTTCAGTAAGTATGTACTACAGTAGTATATCATCCTTTGTTGGTTGAATCCAAGAATGCAGAACCTAGGATATGGAGGGTTGGTTATAAAGTTCTAAGCGGATTTTCAACTGCAAAGGGGTGGGTGCCCCTAACCCCCACATTGTTCAAAGATCAGCTGTCCTAGATTATTATTGTCTCCCTCAAATCAGCCTCAAAACCCACAGAAGTGAGCATGCACTTTTTCGTTCACTCCTTCAAGAAGGCCCCCAGTCTCGCACCTTCTCCATTCCTCTTAGGCAGCTTCTGATTGCACTCCAGGAATTGGAGCCTTGATTTCTCTCGCCTGCTAGACAGGAAATGTGGGTGTGTGGTGGACCTGGGCTCCCCAGCCCAGCCCCCAGAATGATCTCACCTTGTCTGGCCATCTCTTCACCAAGTGCAGGGCCTGGGTCGCATCAATGCATACGTGGAAGCACTCAGCAGGGGACCTGGCACACAGTAAGTGTTCAGTAGGAGACTGATGACTGGACCTGGCAACGGGGAGAATTCCTTTTGAAGGGCTTCAAGACACAAGAGCCAGACTGCCCAGGGGTTCAATCCCAGTATAGAACATGCTTGTGATTCTAGGCAAGCCACAATCTAACTTTTCTCTACCCTTCATCTGAGGGGCCTTAATGCACATGCTCAATTGAATTCATCTAACAATGTCTCTTCCTCTCCCACTGCCCAGGATCCCCCTAGGGTCACTCTGTGCAGAAGGCCAGAGGGGCCCTGCTTCCCTGAGACCTATTTCACAGAGGTAGGGAAGGAAGGAGGCTTGGGGAATCTTTTGTGACCAATCACAAGAATCTGAGCCAGAAGGGTATTTAAAACTATCACCTTTCATTAGCTGTAAAGAAAAAGAAGGAAATCCTACCATTTGCAACAACATGGATGGACCTGGGGGCATTACATCAAGTGAAATAAGTCAGACAAAGACGAGTACTGTGTGATTGTGCTTGTATGTGGAAACCAAAACAATTGAACTCATGGAAACAACAGACTGGTGGTTGCCAAAGGTGGGGGCTGGGGGCGGGGAAAAATGGGTGAAGGGAGTCAAAATGTACAAACTTCCAGTTAGAAAGATAAATAAGCACTGGGGATGAAATATACAACACGGTGATTATAGCTAACAATACTCTTTTGTATAGCTGAAAGTTGCTACAAGAGTAGATCTTTGAAGTCCTCTTTGGAAGAAAAAAACAATTTGCAGCAATGGGAGGTGAAGGATGTGAACTAAACTTATTGTGGCTATCCTTTCACAATTTATACATGTATCAAATCATTGTGTTGCACACCTTCAACTAATGCAGTGTTGTATATCAATTATATCTGAAGGAACTTTCAGCTACTGTGAGGCTGGGGGAGATCCCGCCCAGGAAGACATCAGATCTCACTGTCCTCCCAGCCTTTCACCCCTCCCTCAATAAAATGGCTTGATTCCTCCTCCCTCCCCCCAAATTATATCTGAATGAAACTGGGGAAATAAGATTACCATTTTATAGAAATTGGGGGAACTGAGGGCCAAGGCTTTGGTAGCCTGGGTGAGCCTGGGTTCCAGAAGACAGGGACCGAGGGGTGCCCTGAGGCAGAATGGCTGCAGGGAATGGTTGGCAGGAGCCATGTTCCAGCATCACATTATTGAGCTGGAGACTCCAGGGGGACCAGAAGGAGAAGAGGTAGCCATGTTCCTACCTTCTCTTGGCAGCAGCGAAGTAGAAAGGCAACTTATGCTTGTCCCCATTCAGGTCAGTTACAGAGGTCTGTGCGTGTCTGACCTTCGCCTGTCCAGGGCTGGGAGCTGGGCTGGGCTGAAGGGTCCCGTTCAGGGGTCCAGGGCTGGGCAAAGACAGAAAAAAGCAGCCATAAATTGAATATGAGCTTCTCCTACTCCCATCCCTACCCTCAACCATGGCTGTATCACCCAGGCACACCATGGGTCCCCTCTGCCTCGGTTTGCCCTCTGCATCACAGGGAAATTGGGAGGGAGATGTCCACCCCAGCAAGTCACTGACCACCCTCCTGAGAGAACATGGAGACCCCAAGGGGGATGCAGGACACAGCCAAGGCTGCCATGGGAACACAGCCATCCACCAGCTCTCCAAGGAGCGTATCCCAGAGGAGACAGCCACTCCGGAACGTTGCCTGGGGGCCCTGAATTCCAGAGAAAGGCCCGCTGAACTGCCTGGGCTGAGTCAGAAGGAAAGGGCGGGCCAGGGGACCCGCCAGCTCTGAGTCACTGGGGCCCCACTGACTTGCGTGCCTTCCTCTGCAGGCTGCTGGAACGAAATGAGGGATCCTGCAGAACTGGGTTCAAATTCTAGCCAGGCACTCCAGTGAGGTCATGACCCGGGACAGTGGAGACAATAAGGGTTGTGTGTCATTTGATGAATGAGTATGTAACAGGCTTGACACAAAGCTGGCACTCAACAGCAACAATACCAAATAGTTTTGAGCGCTTATTTATACAGGACATCTATGTATTAAACAGTTTCCAGACTTGGCTCCTAATTAACAAACAGCTAGCCACTCCAGTACTCTTGCCTAGAAAATCCCATGGATGGAGGAGTCTGGTAGGCTGCAGTCCGTGGGGTCGCTAAGGGTTGGACTGAGCGACTTCACTTTCACTTTTCACTTTCACACATTGGAGAAGGAAATGGCAACCCACTCCAGTGTTCTTGCCTGGAGAATCCCAGGGACGGGGGAGCCTGGTGGGCTTCCGTCTATGGGGTCACACAGAGTCGGACACGACTGAAGTGACTTAGCAGCAGCAGCAGACATGTGAAGTCACATGTTGGTGCTGTGCTAAGTGTGGGGCTGCCTGCGGAGAGTCGCTCCTTCTCTCCTCCACCCCATGCCCCCAGGCCCACCTGCACACACTGTTCTCTGTCCAGTCTCTGGTTTGTGCCCTGGGCCAAGCACTTTAGACTAAGTTGCTCCCAAAGGTAAGAAGAACAAGCCTTCTGCCCTGGGGGCATCAAAACCTAAAGTTGGGGAAGAGACAAGAGAGGGCAGGGCCGTCCAGGCAGAAACAACAGCCAGTGCAAAGACTCAGGGGCAGGAAATCTCACGTTCTGTTCCCACAGGGCCCTCATTCCCCTCACTTGCTGGGACTTGCACCATTTCGAGTACCATTTCAGTCCTGCTCACCGTAGTCCCCATGACTCAGACCCCACCCCAGAGGAGGAGGTGAGGTGTGGAGGCGGTCCTACCAGGAAGGCTGCTGAATAATCATCCACTGACCTTCAGTGCAGGAGAGCTCAGACAGGTGCTGAACTCAGCAGTCTCAAGTAAGCCCAGTGGGCGGGGCCTCTTACTCCTCCAAGACCAAGCCCAGTGGTCGGGGCCTCTTACTCTCCAAGACCCAGCCCAGGGGGCGGGACCTCTTACTATCCAGAGCAGGCTAGGAAACCCAGGCTCAGGTAAGGCCAAAGGCTGAGCTTCCCGCCCCAGCCAGAAACCTGTTGACTTCTACACGCTTTTGGGAAGTGAGCAACCTCAATGTGGGCGAGAAAACCAGGTTTAACTCTTACGCAGCCTCTCATTTGTTACTGTACTTTGGGGAGCAGGAACCTCCCTTCTTGGCCTCATTTTCCAACTCCCCTGCAGTAAATGTTCAGTTCAGTTCAGTCGCTCAGTCGTGACCGACTCTTTGCGACCCCATGAATCACAGCACGCCAGGCCTCCCTGTCCATCACCAACTCCCAGAGTTCACTCAAACTCATGTCCATCGAGTCGGTGATGCCATCCAGCCATCTCATTCTCTGTCATCCCCTTCTCCTCCCGCCCCCAATCCTTCCCAGCATCAGAGTCTTTTCCAGTGAGTCAACTCTTCGCATGAGGTGGCCAAAGTATTGGAGTTTCAGCTTCAGCATAAGTCCTTCCAATGAACACCCAGGATTGATCTCCTTTAGAATGGACTGGTTGGATCTCCTCGCGGTCCAAGGGACTTTCAAGAGTCTTCTCCAGCACCACAGTTCAAAAGCATCAATTCTTGTAGCATGATGAAATGAACCTGGAGCGTGACACAAGCTCTGGAGCCAGCATTTAACCCCCTCTCAGTGCCTCAGTCTCCCTATCTGTAAAATGGGGAGAATAGAACCTATCAGATAGGGCTGTTTTGAGGATGAACATTTCAGCGTGCTTATTGTTTGCCAGGCCATACTGAGTGCTTTCCACAGATTAATCCCTTTAATCCTCAAGACAGACCTGGGAAGTAGCCGCGGTTATTCCCATTTTATGGATGAGAACACTGAGGCTCCAGTTAAGTACCTCGCCCAAGGGCACCCAGCTGGGAAGTGGGAGCTCTGGAATTTGAACTCGGACGCAGTCTGGTGCACAGATAGTTTGCATATACCCTCTGCCTCTGTACAGGTGTAGCCGCCCTCATGATCACAATCCCCACCCCACCACTTGGCAGTGTGCTAAGTCACTTCACTCATGTTCAACTCTTAGTGTCCCCATGGACTGTAGACTGCCAGGCTCCTCTGTCCATGGGATTCTCCAGGCAAGAATACTAGAGTGGGTTGCCATTTCTGCCTCCAGGGGATCTTCCTGACCCAGGGATCGAATGCACATCTCTTATGTCTGTCTTCTGCATTGGTAGGCGGATTCTTTACCGCAAAAGTCACCTGGGAAGCCCGCCATCAGCTTGCTTATAAACAAACAGGAAGGCTTCTTGGAGGAGGCAGGGCAGAAGCTGGATCTGGAATGGGGGAGAAGATTCCTGCACCATAGGCAGGAGAACGCCTTTGTGCAATAAAGAACTGAGTGTACTCAGATGTGCCTGGATGAATGGCACAGAGAGGGCCTGGAAAAGCCCTGGGGAGTAAAGTTACCAGATGCTCCAGTTGCCTGTTGGTGCATGTCAGTCCACCCCAAAAGACAGCCTACAATGAAAGACAGCCGCCATTTTTGTAGCTCATGAGTCTGCACTCGGGCGTCTCGTCTTTGCTCATGTGACATCAGTGGGGATCAAAAAGCAGCTAGAGGCTGGACAGCTGGGGCTCCTCAGGCACCTCTGTCTCTCAGCAGGCTCACCACATGGTCTCTAGGCATCATGGCCTCGGGGCGGCCAGCTTCCAACATGGCATGTCCAAAGAGAGCCCGAGGAATCCATCGCCCTTTATGACCTGGCCTTGGAAGTCAGCCAGTGTCACTGCTGTCACACTCCGTTGGTCAAAACAGTCACAGGCTCGCCCAGATTGAGGGTGCCGGGGCGGGGCGGGGCCTGGATGGTACCTTTTGATGGAGGAGTGTCAGATTTCTGGCAGAGCCTGTGTGGGGGTGACAAATAATATGCTAAACATTTTAAAAAATGTATTGTCACAGGCGGTGACTGGGGCCGGAGCAAGGTGTCAGCCATGGAGCCTGCTCTGCCTGTGAATGGCAGACTTAGCCTCCAAGTCCTGGGTCAAGTGACTATATACCTCAAAATGTTTTTTAAAGCTTTTTAAAAATGCTTACTTAGGTGTGAAACACAATAAGGGGCACAGATCTTAAGTGGGTGCTTAAAAGACTTTGACCTATGTCTCCACTAGGGCGATCACCACCCAGATCAAGACACTGACCATTTCCATTGCCCAATCAAGAGGCGACTACTCATGCTTGCTTCAGCAGCACATATACTAAAAAACTGGAACAATATAAAGAAGATTAACGTGGCCCCTCTGCAAGGATGACACGCAAATTCGTGACGTATTCTATACTTTTGAAAAAGAGAAGAATAGAGTATATTAATGACTATATAGCTTCCCAGGTGGTGCTAGTGGTAAAGAACCCACCTGCCAATTCAGGAGACATAACAGACGTAGGTTTGATCCCTGGGTCAGAAAGATCTCCTGGAGAAGGAAATGGCAACCTACTCTAGTATTCATGACTGGAGAATCCCATGGACAGAGGAGCTTCGCAGGCTGGAGTCCATGGGGTCCCAAAAGAGTCAGACAAGACTTAGCGACTAAACAATAACAATAACGTATATATGAAGTCTAAAAACCTGATACTGATTAATCTATTTGCAGCATAGGAATAGAGATTCACATATAGAGAACAGACTTGTGGGCTCAGCTGGGGAAGGAAAAGGTGGGATGAACCAAGAGAGTAGCACTAAAGCATATACATTGCTGTAGGTAAAATAGATAACCATATGTAAAATAGACAACCAGTGGAATTTGCTGTATGACACAGGGAGCTCAACCCAATGCTCTATAGGGGTGGGATGGGGTGGGAGGAAGGTTCGAGAGGGAGGGGACATATGTATACCTATGGCTGATTTATGTTGTCGTATGGCAGAAAACAGCACAACATTGTAAAGCAATTATCCTCCAATTAAAAATTTAAAAATAACATAAAAAAGAGGCAACTACTCTTCTGTCCTCTGTCACCACAGATTAATTTCATCTATTTTTGTTCTTCATAGAACTGGAATCGTCCAGCTTGTGCTCCTTTGTCTCCAGAGTCTTTCATTCACCACGTGAAAGTGAGGGTCTTCCACATAGGTACATATATGTGTAGTTCAGTTCAGTTCAGTCGCGCAGGCGTGTCCAACTCTTTGCGACCCCGTGGACTGCAGCATGCCAGGCTTCCCTGTCCATCACCAACTCCCGGAGCTTGCTCAAACTCATGTCCATCAAGTGGGTGATGCCATCCAACCATCTCATCCTCTGTCATCCCCTTCTCCTCCTGCCTTCAATCTTTCCCAGCATCAGGGTCATCTCCAATGAGTCAGCTCTTTGCATCAGGTGGCCAAAGTACTGGAGCTTCAACTTCAGCATCAGTCCTTCCAATGAATATTCAGGACTGATTTCCTTTAAGATTGACTGGCTTGATCTCCTTGTGGCCCAGGGGACTCTTAAGAGTCTTCTCCGGCACCACAGTTGGGGTAGTTGTAGTAGGTACATACAGTTTTAGTAGGTGATAGGTACAACACCATATTTGTAGTAGGTACTTATATTTGTAGACTGTCGTGTATTTGTAGATTATCCAGTCTCATCACTGAATAGCGTTCTGTTTTGTAAATATACTGTGTAATGGGCAACTGGGTAGTTCCTATTTGGGAGCTATTACAGATACCGCTGCTGTGAATATTCATATGCCCTTCTAATAAACTTGTTTATGCACCTCTGTTGGATTCGCAGCCAAGAGTTGGCTTGCTTGGTCATGGGGTTGGCATATGTACAATCTCAGTCGATCTGCCAAGCAGTCCTGCCACGTGCTTGACCATTTTCTATTCCAGCTGGTGGTTTGTGAGAGGCCCACATGCTTCCCAACACTTGATGCAGGCAATCTCATTTTACTATTGGAGGTGAAGTGGAAACCAGTTTTTTGAATGAAATCTGCGTACAAGTCATCGTTTCTAAGACGGATCAAAGGTGAGATGTAGTGAAACCCAATACTATGTATGAGGGGGAGTCTACTGGAATATCTTGCTATTGTTTTAGTTTGTTTTGCTTTATTTTATATGTTTATATTTTAGAGGTAATTCAGTTCAGTTCAGTTCAGTCGCTCAGTCGTGTCCGACTCTCCATGACCCCATGAATCACAGCACACCAGACCTCCCTGTCCATCACCAACTCCCGGAGTTCACCCAAACTCATGTCCACAGAGTCGGTGATGCCATCCAGCCATCTCATTCTCTGTCGTCCCCTTCTCCTCCCGCCCCCAACCTTTCCCAGCATCAGAGTCTTTTCCAGTGAGTCAACTCGTCGCATGAGGTGGCCAAAGTATTGCAGTTTCAGCTTTAGCATCAGTCCTTCCAATGAACACCCAGGATTGATCTCCTTTACGTATTGTTAAATTTAAACTTAAAGCATATATGTGCCCTTGAAAAAAAACTATGAAGCCCTTCCTGCTAGAGTGCAAGCAGCTAAGACGTAACGCTAAATAAAGGAACTTGGGATTTGCCTGGTGGTCTAGGGTTTAAGACTTCATGCTTTAAATGCCAGGGACCAGAGTTCAATCCCTGGTGGGGGAACTGAGATCCCACATGCTGCACAGTGCAGCCAAAGAAATACATTTTAAAAAATAAGTAAAGGAACGTAGAAATGGAGTAGCTGAGGTGAGCATGGAATCCACTTTGGTAGTGGATTATGATTAACCAAGTGAAGAGGAATTCCCTGGTGGTCCAGTGGCTGAGACTCTGTGCTCCCAATGCAGGGGGCCAGGGGTTTGATCCCTGGTTAGGGAACTAGATCCCACATATTGCAACTAAAAGTTTGTATGCCACAACTAAAGATCTCACATGCTGCAACGAAGACCCAGTGCAGCCAAATAATTAGTTAAAAAAAAGAAAAAGAGTACGTGGTTTAAAAAAAAGATGCAAGCAAAACTTAATGGAACTAATAGGAGGAAGAGATGTCTATAATCATGGTAGGAGACTTTAACACAAATCTTTCAACAATTTGTGTGAAATTAGCAAAACTAGAAATGGGATCAAAATCAACTATCTTTCTCTCCACTGACCACAAAGATTTTAAAACATTTTAAAACTGAAACTATTGAAGTCCTAAAAGATAATATAAGTGAAAATTTAGATGATCTTGAGTTCAGTGATGACTTTTTTGATAAAACATAAAAAACGTAAGTGATTAAATCATTGATAAACTGGACTTCATTAAAATTGAAAACTTGTAAAAGACACTGTTAAGAGAATGAGAAGACAAGCCAAGAGCTGGGAGAAAATATGCTAAAAGACATATTTGATAAAGGACTGTTACCCAAAATATACAAAACTCTTAAAATACAAAAACTAAGAAGATGAACAACATAACTGGGAAAAAAAGTAGCAAAATATCTGAACAGACACCTCCAGGAAAGATGTACAGACGGCAAACAAGCATATGAAAAGGCATTCAACATCATGTGTTAGTTGCTGCTGCTTCTAAGTAGCTTCAGTCGTGTCCGACTCTGTGTGACCCCATAGACGGCAGCCGACCAGGCTCCCCCGTCCCTGGGATTCTCATGGCAAGAACACTGGAGTGGGTTGCCATCAGGTGTTAGTAGGGGTTTGCAAATTGAAACAACAATGAAACACTACTATGCACCTACTAAAATGGCCAAAATCCAAAACGCTGAAAACACCAAGTGCTGGTGAGGATGTGGAGCAACAAGAACTTTCTCTCTTGGTTGATGGGAATGCAAAAGGGCACAGTCACTTTGGGAGATGGTGTTTTATAAGACAGTTTCTCATAAATTAAACATACTCTTATACCATATGATTCAGCAATCCTTTACTTCTTAATGTTTACTCAAAAGTGCTGAAAACTTAACTACACACAAATATTTGCACCTGGATATTTATGGCAGCTTTATTCATAGCTGGCAAAATTTAGAAGCAACCAAGAAGTCCTTCAGTAGGTGAAGAGTTAGATAATTGTGGTGCATCCAGACAAGGGAATATTCAGTTCAGTTCAGTTCAGGTGCTCAGTCGTGTCCGACTCTCCGAGACCCCATGAATCACAGCACGCCAGGCCTCCCTGTCCATCACCAACTCCCAGAGTTCACTCAAAGCCACATCCATCGAGTCGGTGATGCCATCCAGCCATCTCATTCTCTGTTGTCCCCTTCTCCTCCCGCCCCCAACCTTTTCCAGCATCAGAGTCTTTTCCAGTGAGTCAACTCTTCGCATGAGGTGGCCAAAGTATCGGAGTTTCACCTTGAGCATCAGTCCTTCCAATGAACACCCAGGATTGATCTCCTTTAGGATGGACTGGTTGGATCTCCTTGCAGTCCAAGGGACTTTCAAGAGTCTTCTCCAGCACCACAGTTCAAAAGCATCAACTCTTTGGCGATCAGCTTTCTTCACAGTCCAACTCTCACATCCATACACGACCACGGGAAAAACCATAGCCTTGACTAGACGGACCTTTGTTGGCAAAGTAATGTCTCTGCTTTTTAATATGCTATCTAGTTTGGTCATAACTTTCCCTCCAAGGGGTAAGCATCTTTTAATTTCATGGCTGCAATCAGCATCTGCAGTGATTTTGGAGCCCCCCAAAATAAAGTCTGACACTGTTTCCACTGTTTCCCCATCTATTTCCCATGAAGTGATGGGACCAGATGCCATGATCTTCGTTTTCTGAATGTTGAGCTTTAAGCCAAATTTTTCACTCTCCTCTTTCACTTCCATCAAGAGGCTTTTGAGTTCCTCTTCACTTTCTGCCATAAGGGTGGTGTCATCTGCATATCTGAGGTTATTGATATTTCTCCCGGCAATCTTGATTCCAGCTTGTGCTTCTTCCAGCCCAGCGTTCCTCATGATGTACTCTGCATATAAGTTAAATAAGCAGGGTGACAATATACAGCCTTGACATACTCCTTTTCCTATTTGGAACCAGTCTGTTGTTCCATGTCCAGTTCTAACTGTTGCTTCCTGACCTGCATATAGGTTTCTCAAGAGGCAAGTCAGGTGGTCTGGTATTCCCATCTCTTTCAGAATTTTCCACAATTTATTGTGATCCATACAGTCAAAGGCTTTGGCATAGTCAATAAAGCAGAAATAGATGTTTTTTGGAACTCTCTTGCTTTTTCCATGTTCCAGCGGATGTTGGCAATTTGATCTCTGGTTCCTCTGCCTTTTCTAAAACCAGCTTGAACATGTGGAAGTTCACGGTTCACATATTGCTGAAGCCTGGCTTGGAGAATTTTGAGCATAACTTTACTAGCGTGTGAGATGAGTGCAATTGTGTGATAGTTTGAGCATTTTTTGGTATTTCCTTTCTTTGGGACTGGAATGAAAACTGACCTTTTCCAGTCCTGTGGCCACTGCTGAGTTTTCCAAATTTGCTGACATACTGAGTACAGCACTTTCACAGCATCATGTTTTAGGATTTGAAATAGCTTAACTGGAATTCCATCACCTCCACTAACTTTGTTCGTAGTGATGCTTTTTAAGGCCCACTTGACTTCACATTCCAAGATGTCTGGCTCTAGATGAGTGATCACACCATCGTGATTATCTTGGTCATGAAGATCTTTCAGTTCAGTTCAGTTCAGTTCAGTCGCTCAGTCGTGTCTGACTCTCCGCGACCCCATGAATCACAGCACGCCAGGCCTCCCTGTCCATCACCAACTCCCGGAGTACACTCAAACTCATGTCCACAGAGTCGGTGATGCCATCCAGCCATCTCATTCTCCGTCGTCCCCTTCTCCTCCCCCCCCAACCTTTCCCAGCATCAGTCTTTTCCAGTGAGTCAACTCGTCGCATGAGGTGGCCAAAGTATTGCAGTTTCAGCTTTAGCATCAGTCCCTCCAATGAACATCCAGGATTGATCTCCTTTAGAATGGACTGGTTGGATCTCCTTGCAGTATAAGGGAAGATCTTTATTCAGTACCAAAAAGAAACGAGCTGTCAAGCCATGAAAAGACACGGAGGGAAGTTAAATGCATATTACTAACTGAAAGAAACAAATCTGGAAAGGCTGCATACTGTGGGATTCCAACTTTATGACATTCTAGAAAAGGCAAGACTACAGCGGTAGCAAGATGGTTAGTGTTTGGGGGAAGGAAGAATGGTGGAGCTCGGCGGATTTCTAGGGCAGTGAGATTATTTACGTGGCACTATAATGATGGATGGATGTCATTATGCATTTGTCAGAACCCATAGCATGTACAACACTGAGAGTGAACCTTATGTAAACTATAGACTTTGGGTGATGATGTCTCATAGTTTCATTGATTAAAACAATGAGATGTTGATAGTGGGGGAAGCTATGCATGTGAAGGCTAGGAATAGATGAGAATTCTCAGTACTTTTCTCTCAATTTTTCTGTGAACCTAAAATTGCTGGAAGATAATAAAATTCTATTTTAAAAAAATGAAGCCATCTATAAGAGCATCAAAAATATCAACTTCCTAGGAAGAAATCAAACAAAAGGTGTGAAAGACCTCTACACTGAAAAAGACAAAATATTATTATGTGTTAGTCATTAGGAAAATGAAATAAAGACCACAGTGAGGTCCCATTTCACACCGAGTAGGATGACTATAATTAAAATGACAAACAGTAACAAGTGTTGGCCAGGATGTGGAGAGATTAGAACCGTGTCACATTGCTGGTAGGATTGTAAAATGGTGCAGCTGCTTTGGAAAACAGTTTAGCAGCTCCTCAAAAAGTTAACTATAGAGGTGCCCTATGACTCAGCAATTTCACTCCTAGATATACAATACCCAAGAGAACTGAAAATATATGCCAGCACAAAAACGTATATGTGATGTTCACAGCAGCTTTACTCATATTAATAATAGCCCCAAAGTGGAAATAACCAAACTATCCATCAACTGATGGATGGATGAACAAACAATGTATATCTAGACAATGGACTATTCAGTTCAGTCGCTTAGTCATGTCCGACTCTTTGCGACCCCATGGACTGCAGCACGCCAGGCTTCCCTGTCCATCACCAACTCCTGGAGCTTGCTTAACTCATGTCCATTGAGTCGGTGATGCCATCCAGCCATCTCATACTCTGTCATCCCCTTCTCCTTCTGCCTTCAATCTTTCCCAGCATCAGAGTCTTTTCCACTGAGTCAATTCTTTGCATCAGGTGGCCAAGGTATTGGAATTTCGGCTTCAACACCAGTCCTTCCAATGAATATTCAGGACTGATTTCCTTTAGGATGGACTGGTTTGATCTTCTTGCAGTCCAAGGGATTCTCAAGACTCTTCTCCAACACCACAGTTCAAAAGCATAAATTCTTCCGCACTCAGCTTTCCTTATAGTCCAACTCTCACATCCATACATGACCATTGGAAAAACCATAGCCTTGACTAGACGGACCTTTGTTGGCAAAGTAATGTCCCTGCTTTTTAATATACCATCTAGGCTGGTCATAGCTTTTCTTCCAAGAAGCAAGCATTGTTTAATTTCATGACTGCAGTCACCATCTACAGTGATTTTGGAACCCAAAGAAATAAAGTCTGTCAATCTTGCCATTGTTTCGCCATCTATTTTCCATGAAGTGATGGAACCAGATGCCATGATCTTAGTTTTCTGAACGTTGAGCTTTAAGCCTACTTTTTCACTCTCCGCTTTCACTTTCATCAAGAGGTTCTTTAGTTCTTCGCTTTCTGCCATAAAGGTGGTGCCATCTGCATATCTGAGGTTATTGATATTTCTCCCAGCAATATTGATTTCAGCTGTGCTTCATCCAGTCCAGCATTTCATATGTTGTACTCTGCATATAAGTTAAATAAGTCAGGTGACAATATACAGCCTTGGTGTACTCCTTTCCCAATTTGGAGCCAGTCTGTTGTTCCATGTCTTGTTCTAACTATTGCTCCTTGACCTGCATACAGATTTCTCAGGAGGCAGATAAGGTTGTCTGGTATTCCCATCTCTTTCAGAATTTTCCACAGTTTATTGTTATCCACACAGTCAAAGGCTTTGGCATAGTCAATAAAGCAGAAGTAGATGTTTTTCTGGAACTCTCTTGCCTTTTCAATGATCCAACGGATATTGGCACTGTGATCTCTGGTTCCTCTGCCTTTTTAAATCCAACTTGAACATCTGGAAGTTCACGGTTCACATACTGTTGAAGCCTGGCTTAGAGAATTTTGAGCATTACTTTGCTAGCATGTGAGATGAGTGCAGTTGTGCAGTAGTTTGACTATTCTTGGCATTACCTTTGGTATTGCCTGAATAATGGAATCTTATTCAGCCATAAAACAGAGAAAGCGCTGATACATGCTTCAACATGAATGAACCTGGAAAACATGATGCTAAGTGAAAGAAGCTAAATACAAAAGGCCACAATTTTTATGATTCCACTTCTGTATATTTAAAGTCCAGAATAGGCACATCCATAGAGACAAAAATAAATTAGTGGTTGCCGAGTTGGGGGAAGGGGAGTGTAGCAAATGACTGCCAATTGGGATGGAGTTTTTTTGGGGAGTGATAAAAAATATTCTGGCATTAGATAGTGGTGATGATTGTACAATTTTGTAAATATACTTTTTAAAAAACCCACTGAATTGTACCTGTTTTTCATTTGCCACGCCACGCAGCTCATGGAATCCTAGTTCCCCAACCAGGGACTTGAACCCTAGCCCTCAGCAGTTAAAATGCAGGATCCCAACCACTGGACCGACAGGGAATTCCTTGTACACTTGTTTTTGGCAGCACTAGGTCTTTGTAACAGTGTGTGGGCTCTTCGTTGTCTGTGGGGTCTTTATTCCCTGACCAGGGATTGAATCCGCGTTCTTTGCATCAGAAGGCAGATTCTTAGCTGCACAGGGAAACCCCACCTTGTCTACTTTAAATGAATGAATTGTATGGTATGTGAATTGTATCTGAATTTTTAATTTTTTAATAACATCATTATTTGAAATTAAATATGATCCAAATAAACCAAGAGCTTTATCATTTTCATGGACTAGAAGCCTCAATATTATAAACATATCAATTCTTCTCAAATTAATTGCAAGATTCAACACAATCCCAATTCAAAAATCTCAGAGTTTTTCCCCCTGAAATTAACAAATTGATTCTAAAATGTATATGGAGATGCAAAGGAAAAGTCATTGACATAAAAAAAAAATTAAACAGAACTTACTGTACCAGACATCAAGAACTACTGTAGGAACAAGAATTTAAAGAGTGTGGCATTGGTACAAGAGCAGGCAAACAGACTAATGGTCTAGAAACAAACCCACACATATGGCACATATGACACAGCAGTGCAATGGGAGAAGGACGATCTTTTCAGGAAATGGTGCTGGGTCAACTAGATAGCATATTCTGGGGGAAATGCATCTTGATCCCTCTAATGGCTTCCTGTAGCTGCTGTAAAAAAATTACCAGAAACTTGTGGCTTAAAACCATAGAACTTTATACCTTCACAGTCCTAGAGGTCAGAAGTTCAGAATCAGTATCACTGGGCCAAAATTAAGGTATTAGCAGAGCCAACACCTTGGAGGCTGTCAGAGAGAATGTTATTTGCCTCTTTCCATCTCTGGAGCTGAGGGCACTGCTTGGTTCATGGCTATATCAATCTAGTCAGAAGGTGAGCAACTTCAAATCTATCTCTGTCTGCTCCATCTTCATACGGGCTTCCGTGTGTGTGTGTGTGTGTGTAAAATCTCCCTCTGCTTTCCTCTCACAAGAATGCATGTGGTTGTAGTTAGGACCCAACTAGATAATCCAGGATAATCTTTCTCACTCAAGACTTTTAATCACTCTATAGACACTTTGTTATGGAAGGTAACAGTTCCAGGAATTAGGAGGTACGCATCATTAGGAGACCGTTTTTTCAGTCTAACGTAACCCCTACCTCACACCATAAACAGAAATAAATTCCATACCTAAATGTGAAAGAGTAAAATAATAAAGACTTAGAAGAAAGCATTAAGAGAACATCTTCAGGACCTTGAAAGAGGCAGGGTTTTCTTAAACAATAAACAAAGGAGCTAATAACTTTTTAGTGGACTATATAAGAATTAAGAACTCTCCTTTAACAAAAAATACATTTTGAAGAGTTAAAAGATGACCCACAAAATGGGAGAGGATGTTTGTAATGAACATATACAGCAAAAAACTTCTGCTTGAAATATACATAGTGAAGTGAAGTGACTCAGTCGTGTCCGACTCCTAGCAACCCCATGGACTGCAGCCTACCATGTACCTATATATAATCATATGCAGGGATCATTCCTGGAAGAATGTGGAAGAAACATCTCTGCTTATTGCCTTTAGGAGGGGAACTGAAAGCCTGCATAAAGTTTCTAATCCAGTAAGTATGTTTTTTAAGTTATTGAATAGTTCACACACATGAAAATGTTTAGAAAAAAAAACCAATAACACCTAATTGCTTTGTTTTGTTTTTTAAGACCAACGTTTGCAAAGTATGGAGAAGCAATGAGGTCCACAGACCATTTCAGTGAAAGACTGAATTCTGGGTTCTTCGGGTTTCTCTGCAAGGGGCTGCCCGGGGGCGGGGGGGCGCGGCTCATGTGCATCCCTGCCCCTCTTTCATGTGGGCAAACGTAGACCCTGAAACGCCTCACAGCCGCCGGGGTGGACAGGTCCCGCCCCCAGCCCGGTGCACTAGTCTAGTTTGTGCGGTGCGGCTCTGGAGTCAGACGGGAGTGGAAGTTGTGAGACCTTAGCAAGTCACAGCCTCTCTGAGCCGGGGTCTCCTGGTCTGGGGGCTATGCCCCCCACTTCACACTGAGGCCAGCAGAACCCATGTGTGTGGAGCCGCGGAACAGCCGGAGCTCTGGCCGCTCCGCTCCGCTTGTTCGCAGGGCGAGGACCGGGCTGGAGCCTCGGACTGCAGCGCTCCAAATGAACACAAGGTGGCGCTGACCCCCTATAGGTTTAGCCAGGTCCCCGCCTCTGAGGGGCTGTTGGAAAAAGAGAGGCGGGCAAGAGGCTGCTTCTGCACACGTGTCCGTACACTTCTGGGCCCTGGGGATGAAAGGGTGAACAGTGGGGCGTCCTGCCTGATCAGGAGGCACGACTGGAGGGACCGGGAGCCCCGAAGGAGGGGAAAGAGGAAAGACACTCCATCTGGGAGGAAGCATTGGGATTAGAGTTTTGGACCTTGTGGTGTGTTGAATGGTAACCCCCCACTCCCCAAAAGATAGGTTCACCTGGAACCTGTGGGTGACTTTATTTGGAAAAAAGAGCCCTTGCAGATGTAATTCAGATAAGGGTCTTGAGGTGAGATTATCCCGGATTATCCAGGTGGGCCCTGAATCCAATCACAAGCGTCTTCATAAGGAAAGATGCAGAGAAGGCCATGTAGAAATTGATGCAGAGTTTGAACTCATGCAGCCACAAGTAGGGAACGCCTGGAGCCACTGGAAGCCTCATGAGGGATCATAGCCTTGCCCACACTGTGGTGAGAGAATAAATCACTACTGATTTAAAGCAGAATGCCTTAAGGTACCCAGGCTGTGGTCATTTGTTTCAACAGCCACGAGAAGCTAACAGAGAAGCTGAAATTCTCTTCCCACTGCTCTGTCTGCTGACCTTCCCCCAGCCCCGGTGGCCTACAGATGACACCCAGGGACCCCTAACTCCTGAACCCTTCTTCCCCAAACCCACTGCCTTCACACCTTCTGCTTTTGGTTCCATCTGTCCGGGCATCCCTTCCCTCATGGGTCCCCTGGACAACTCCTATACACCCTTTAAGGCCTTTCCTGAGTACCCTCTGCTAAGTATGTTAGTATACTCTGCATCAGTGTCTCCCAGCACACCTGGACTCCTCCATCCCCCCAGCCCAGGTGTGGTGTCTGTTCACTCACTGTATCGTTGATGTTGTGCATGTTACTTGCTTAGTCTTGTCTGACTCTTTGTGACCCCGAACACTGTAGCCCACCAGGCTCCTCTGTCCTTGGGATTTCCCAGGCAAGAATCCTGGAGTGGGTTGTCATTTCCTTCTCCAGGGGATCTTCCCAACCCAGGGATCAAACCCGGCTCTCCTGCATTGCAGGCCGATTCCTTACCTTCTGAACCACCAGGGAAGATTGATGATGTTAGATGTCATGGAAAAAACAAATGAACTTTCTGGCCAACCCAATGTCATCGCGTCAGTTCAGCTATGTGTCCACCTGACACTGGTCCTCATCTCCAGGTTTTTCCATCCCCACAGCTATTCATTCAGGCCTCCACATGTCTCACCAAGACCCTGGTACCACCTCCTCCCTGGTCTCCCTGCCCCAGTCTGGCCTTCCAGCCCATCACCACTCTGTAGCCTTGGTGCTCAGGTCCGCCAACGTCACTCCTCTGCTCAAAAACCGTCTGTAGCTCCCCACTGCCCTAAGGAAGGTGTCCACAGGAAAGGACACTACTTGCAGTGATCCTTCCTACCTCTCACTCCACCCAACTGATGTCCATCACAACCAGGTGCAGCACACTCCTGGGCCTTTGCATAGACAGTGTCCTTCACCAGAAAGCCCTCTCTCTGTCTGCCAGGCATGCTGTGACCCATGTGCTGACCACACACCAGGGGCTGTTCTAGGTACCTTACATGAGTGAAATCCTTTAACTCTTATAACAGTCCAAGAAGAAAGGCTCCATCTCTGTGTCCAGTTCATAACTGGGAAAACTGAGGCCCAGATGGGAGAAGAACCATTCAGAAGTGGCAGAAGGATCTGATTGCAGCCCACACTGTCATTTCCCTGATGTGGGCCTCAGAACTGCCAATATCTCACCCAGCTCCCCTATCCATGCCACAGCCACCCAACCCCAGATTAATGGCTCTCTCCTCTGTGGATTCTGAATTTGGTAAACCCGCGCCTCACTGCTCTGTGCAGGAATTAGCCGATCATACAGTAATCTCCATATCAGGAAGCTTCTGGATAACTTCACTTTATTTCTCTGGGTCTGTGGTAACTGGTGCAGTGTAAGGGATTCAGTAAACTAGAATGAATGAGTGAATGTTTTCCAGGGATGTCAGGTACTGAAGCTTTCTCAGCCTCCTCAAAGAAAAGAATACATTATGCAAATTTTCCGAGGCCAGACCTCTTCCTTCTCCTCTCCCCTGCTCCGCTCCCCAGTTTCTGGGAGGGTACTGGGCCCTCCAGAAAATGCCCCAGGCTCTTTAGTGGTGATTTTCCTGATTACTGATGAAATCAGGGCTTAAAGCTGGTGAATCATGAGCCACCACCAGCCAGGGCATGTTGGAGTGCCAAGCGGGAAGGGAGAAGCCAGGTTCCCCACCAACCTCTCTTCCCACCACTGTGTGGCCTCCCCCAGCCTCTGGAATCCTGGTGACACTTGCTGGAAAAAGACTAGCCCCGGGGACTTCCCTGGTGGTCCAGTGGTTAAGACTCTGCTCTGCCAATGCAGGGGGCATGGGTTCGATCCTTGGTCGGGGAATGAAGATCCCGCATACCATGTGATGCTGCCAAAAGATAAAAAAAGAAGAAAGAAAAGGACTAGCCCTGGAGGTAGGTGACTTGAGCAACTCTTAGACTATCCCCAATCCTCCCACACCCCACCTTGGCCACTCCCAGGTCCAAAAGAACCCACAGCCTAATAGTTCACAACCCCCCTCCCCATCCTTGATCTTCTAACTTGTTGATGATACCTAGGGAGGTGCTCTACCCTCATTTAGAGGCAGGGAAACCAGTTCCAGGAGAGAGAAGTACCCAGAGGAAGTAAGCAGGGCACAGGAAGCTGAATCCCATTTTTCTGTTTCCCAAGGTAGTTTGAAGCAGGACTGGCCATTTCTTGATTCAAAGGTCACACCCTTAGAGCAGGGGTTTCCAACTTCGAGGATCTAATGCCTGATGATCTGAGGTGGAGCTGATGTAATAATCATAGAAATAAAGTGTACAATGAATGTAATGTGCTTGAATCATCCCCAAACCATCCCCATTCTTACCCTGTCTGTGGAAAAACTGTCTTCCGCAAAACCAGTCCCTAGTGCCAAAAAGGTTAGGGACTGCTATCTTAGAGGACAAAGGAGCAAAAAATATGAACCCCTCAGCTCTGACCCAAGACACCTGGAGGAATCTTATCAAACAGCTCAGGGACTGGAGGCAGGTGGGGAAACTACAACCCAATGGTTAAGGGCTTATCTCCAGGTTCAAGTCCCAATCTGACTCCTAACAAGTCACAGAGTTCCTGCAACCTTGGACAAGTTTCCTAGCTTTCGTAGGCCTCAAGTTTCCCCATTAGTAAGATGGGAGCAATCCTAAGTGCCTACACATCACAGGATTGCTGTGAGGATTGTCTGAGTTAACGCAGAAAGGGTTTAGAATAGCTGCTGCTGCTAAGTTGCTTCAGTCGTGTCCGACTCTGTGCGACCCCATAGACAGCAGCCCACCAGGCTCCTCTGTCCACAGGATTCTCTAGGCAAGAATACTGGAGTGGGTTGCCATTTCCTTCTCTGTGGAATAGGTGAGGCATACTCAATAAACAGCACAATTTTTTAAAGACGTGTTTTGAAGGAGTTGTCTCCCCGAGGAGGAAGCATTTGGAGTGAATTCCTGTCATCAGTGAGGAATGTTCCCCATACCTGCCTGATAGAAGGTCCAGGCCTGGGGCCTCCTTAGAAACCCCACAGCTTGTCTCGCCCCAGACCTGGCAGGTCAGAGACTAGGCGTGGGAAGCAGGTGTTTTTCATAAGAGCCCCTGGGGGTTGCTTGGGTCACGCAAGCCTGGGAATCTCAGGGGCTGAGTACCATGTCTTTTTCTGTAGACTCTTCTGGTAAAACACCTGCCACCCACCTGTCGTCATGTCCTTGGGGGAAAACCAACTTTCTCTTTTTCCCAATTAGTAATAATATTTATCTGGTCGAAAAGACTCATGAGGGACTTCCCTGGTGGCTCGGTGGTAAAGAATCCACCTTCCAATACAGGGGACTTGGGTTCAATCCCTGGTTGAGGAACTAAGATCCCACGTGCTGCAGAGCAACTCAGCCTGCACTCAGCAACTACTGAGCCCGCATGCTGCAACTAAGACCCGAAGTAGGCAAATAAATAAATAAAATTTTTAAAAAAGATTCACTAGTGCCAGGTCCTATGTTGCGCTTTCTAGGTGATCCTAGTGGTAAAGAACCCACCAGCCAATGAAACAGACATAAGAGATGTGGGTTTGCTCCCTCGGTCAGGAAGATTCCCCTGGAGAAGGAAATGGCAACTCACTCCAGTATTCTTGCAGGGAAAATCTCATGGACAGAGGAGCCTGGTGGGCTACAGTCCATGGGGTCACAGAGTCGGACACAACTGAAGCGTCTTAGCACACAGCACACACAGTACCAGGTGTGTGTGATACTGTCATGTCTGACTCTTTGCAACCTCATGGACTGTAGCCCGCCAGGCTCCTCTGTCCATGGGATCCTCCAGGCAAGAATACTGGAGTGAGGTGCCATTTCCTCCTCCAAGGGATCTTCTCAACCTAGGAGACTTGTCTCCTGCATTGGCAGGTGGGTTCTTTACCACTGGCGCCACCTGAGTGCTATGCTAAATTAATTCCTTTCACCAACAACCCTCTGATGCAGGTCCTCTCTTTAACCTCATTTTATAGAGCCCAGAACTGAAGCCAGGGAAGTTAATAACTTGCCCAAAGTCACCACTGTGGGGAAGTGCCTAGATGCTCTGGCTCAGAGCAGGTCTATCAGGAACTGGAAAGTCTTCCGTCTTTTTCAAGTCTTCTACCCTCTGGCCTGGGGCAAAAGAGGGCACTCCAGAGCCACAGAAAGTCCAGGTTCTGAGGCCCTGAAGACTGATCTCATCCCCTACTCCACCCATAATCTCCCCTGGCTCGCTTATCTGCACCTTTTTCCAGGTCCATCATGTTGTTAGCATTTCTCTGGAAATGTCATACCTTTGATCAAGCTGTTTCCAAGGTCAGGCACATCCTTCCTAATTTTAGGCTTCCGTGTAGAGAGGGTAGCCTCCTCCAGGAAGCCCTCTGTGACTGCCTTCTCTGGGATAGCTGGCTCCTGGGGCACCCACTGCCCACTAGGGGATGACTGCCTCAAGCACTAAGCAAGTTGTATCCTATAGGTCTGTCTCCAGGTTCTCTGAGTGAGAGAGTGGGATGTGGGAGAGGTGAGATAGGAACAGGTGTCACTGATCTTCTTCTGGGTTAAGTGAGGGAAGAGGACAAGGTCAGGTCTCCCTCTGCCCAGCCTCTTCACTGGCCATGACCCTCAGGCCCTCAATCAGTACCTCCTGTTGGGCAACCACAGGCTGGGACTGCCTGGAGGTGAGGAGGGCGGGGGCTATTTGCTTCCCCCGGGACACTTTGACCAAACCCACCTCTGTCTGCCCCCACTCCAGCTCCTCAGACCTGGGGCTTTGAACAGAGGGTGATACTTCTTGAAGGTGTGAAGTGATATTTGGTACCATTTTTCTCTGACTGGTCGCAAGCCCCCTGGGGGCCCTGCCCCATCCTTCCCAGCATGGAGGACTCAGGGGAAAACAGGGTGCGTGCAAGATGAGGCTGATGGAGTTACTGGCCCATCACCCCCACCCAGAGATGGGGGACTGAGGCCGCCAGAGCCTGGTCCAGCCAGAGCTGAAGGCTTGTGGCCCTACTGGGGCAGGATAATACCTAGCCTCCTCCTTCCCCACTCTTCCAGGCCCTTCCACTGGCAAAGCAGGGGAGGGCTTTGGAGATGGGGAGGCGAATGGGGCAGGGGATGCAGACGGGGAGGAGGGCTGGGTCCTGGAGTCAGGGATGGTTCCTGTGGACACTAAACTCCCACATTCCTGGCTATTCCGAAAAGACTCAATCCTCCTTCCTTCTGGCCCTCCCCAGCAGTGGGGAGAGGGCAGTACCTGGGCCTGAAGTGGCTGCCTGGGGGCCCCTGCAGGGAGAGACTGAGGTCTAGACTACAGGGGGTACCCAAGACACCTGTCCAAGGCACCTCCCTGGGGGTCCTTCTGATTCTCATGAAAGGGAAGTCCACCCGCCTGAAATGTTTTTGCTGAACCTCAAAAGACACAGGGATTCTTGGCCTCTGGAGGAGAATTCCATCCAGGGCCAGAGAAGAGGCTTGATCGCTCAGAGCTTTTGTGTAATAAAGTTTTGTTAAAGTATAAAAGAGATAGAGAAAGCTTCTGACATAGACATCAGAAGCGGGCAGAAAGGTGCCCCCTGTTAGTCTTTAGCCGGATGTTACATAGCTACTAGCAGTCCGCTGATTAGAGAAAGGAAATGCCTCAAAACTCAGAGAATGGCACCAGGCCCTTCACCCACAATGTGCACTGAGATAACATTGGCACCAGGTGAATCATCCCGGGCCATAAAACGATTGACATGCATCTTGAAGAAAGGCAGATTTCCAAACAAAGATATAGTTTCATTAACAGATTAGGAGAACAGTGTATGAGTAAAACATACTGGTTTGTCAAGTCAGTTCTGAGCCTTTAGGTAGAACCGACTTGAAGACAGAGTCTACGGTAAATACATAATATATTAACATAGCTTAAGACAAACATTTCCATAAGAAAAATGTATTGGTTAGCTCAAGGTTTGAGAAAAGTTAAGCTCAGGTGGAACCAGGTGTTATTATGGCAACACAGAATTTTAAGAGAAACCTCTTTTTAAATTTGTATAGAGAAGGGGGAAAAAATAACACTAGTTTGTTTCCTCCTGCCACTTAAGACAGAGATAAAAAATGTGACACTTGCAGCCTATTTCCTCCGTTTGGAGACCCCTGGTCTTCCTGCCTGTTACCCTCTCACCCCCACTCCCCCTCCCCGTCAACAGGCCCCTGTGTATGCAGACACTAGACTCTGGAGGCCCAGCAGCCCTTGACCTCTCAGGCTGCTTCCTGTTAACGTGGCCAGAGGAGACAGAGGCAGCCGGAAATGGCCTGAGATGAGGGAGAGGCCTGGGAGAGAGTGAGCACAAGAGGAGAAAAGCCCAGAGAGGCTGAAAGGAAGAAGCCCAGAACAGGCCTGAGACATAATAAGTGCTCAATAACATCCAGCTTGAGGTCAGAGATGGAGGAAAGGGCTGCTCTGGGGAGAGCAGCACAGCTGGGAGAAAGAGAGGCTGGAGGTTCCCAGCCCAGGGTCCCTGAGTCCTGGCACATGGTAGGTGCTGAATAAATATCTGAGATGATGTTTAGGTTAGGCGAGGAGGGAGTGTCCTTGGGAGGGCAGCACTGTTGGGAGGCAGGGAATAGGGGGTTTCCCTTGGTTGCTCCCTGTGGGTGGACAGCCCCCGAGAATCGACATCCCATTGTCCCTGTCTGGCCCCTACCCCGCCCTGTGACTGGTGGGGCCAGGTTAGTGTCCCAAGGCCCTTTATTTTTAAAATCCCTGCGGTGTTTCCACTCCAGACCGAAGAAGCAGTGCCAGCCACAGAGCCGCCTAATACCTGGGCTCAGGGCTCCTCAGCAATCACTGCGGGGAGTGGCAGCATCTGCTGGATCACAGTTTTGGGAGCCCTCATTCACATTTGGAGGGCAGAAATCACTGATGACTGTGACATTTCTTGTTATTAATATGGAAAGAGATGTTTTCATTTCACAATTACCGTGCACACAGTGTCCTCAAGAGCTAAAGGTGAGTCCTCACTTATCTACATTTTTTCGTGAATATGAAGAATGGAACTCCAGAATAGGTGACAGTCTAACTATTGTATTGGGGGCTTAGACACTCAAGTCTAAAAGATAAGGCTGTTTGTTTGGCTCAAGGTTACTGAGACAGGACATAGTCTCTCCACACAGGTTCTGTGATCTTTCAATGGGGATAAAAGCACATGATGTCAGTACAAAAATCATGAGTAAAATATCAGCAAATGGAGGCCATACCACGTTAAAAAATATAACACAACCAAGTGGGATTTAATAGAGGAATTCAACCGTGGTTCAATGTTAGGACTTCTATCAGTCTAAAGGCCAACATCTTAACAGGGAAACACCGAAGGCCTTCCACCAAGATTAAGAAGAGGCACTGGTGAAGAATACCAAGTATCTCCACTATGATTTATGTATTTGTTTTTAAATTTAAAATAATTTTTCACTGCACTGGGTCTTCACTGAGCCACGAAGGCTCTTCTATTAGGGGTGTGGGCTTTCTTGGTTCCCTGCCCAGGGCTTGAACCTGCCTCCCCTGCTTTGGAAGGTGGACTCTTAACCACTGGACTACCAGGGAAGTCCCCCTCCATGACTATTTAAATGGTACTGAAGTGTTAGCTAAGGAAATTAGATCCAGGACAGTAATTAGAAGAAGAATTGGAAATGAAGAAGTAAAACTATCTCTATTTGTAGATAATTTGATGGTACATCTGGAAAATCCTATGCAAGAAGACTAGTTAGGATATCTGTAAAGGAGTTAACTTCCAAGAATTAACAGCCTTCATTTTACAAAAGCAACAACCAGCTAAGGATATAGTAGAAGAGAAAACCTCCATTTAAAACAACAACAGAAAAATAAATTCTTACAAATAACAAGAAATATTTAGAAGTCTTTAAGAAAAAAACTTAAAACTCAGAACCAAGAATGGACATGAGCAAATGCAAACTCATTCCTTAGTACTGGATAGTATCTCAACAAAATGGACATATCACTTTCCCTAAGTTAATTGGTAAATTTAAGGCAAGCCAATAAAAAGGAGTAATCAATAAAGCATAAGTAGATGTTTTTCTAGAATTCTCTTGCTTTTTCTGTGATCCAGTGGTTGTTGGCAATTTGATCTCTGGTTCCTCTGCCTTTTCTAAATCCAGCTTGAACATCTGGAAGTACATGGTTCACATACCATTGAAGCATGGCCTGGAGAATTTTGAGCATTACTTTGCTAACCTGTGAGATGAGTGCAATTGTGCAGTAGTTTGAACATTCCTTGGCATTGCCCTTCTTTGGGATTGGAATGAAACTGACCTTTTTCAGTCCTGGGGCCACTGCTGAGTTTTCCAAATTTGTTGACATATTGAGTGCAGCACTTGCACAGCATCAGCTTTTAGGATTTGAAATAGCTCAACTGGAATTCCCTCACCTCCACTAGTTTTGTTCGTAGTGATGCTTCCTAAGGCCCACTTGACTTCACATTCCAGGATGTCGGGCTCTAGGTGAGTGATCACACCATTGTGATTATCTGGGTCATGAAGATCTTTTTTTGTATAATTCTTCTGTGTATTCTTGCCACCTCTTCTTAATACCTTTTGCTTCTGTTAGGTCCCTACCATTTCTGTCCTTTATTGTGCCCATCTTTACATGAAATGTTCCCCTGGTACCTCTAATTTTCTTGAAGAGATCTCTAGTCTTTCCCATTCTGTTGTTTTCCTCTATTTCTTTGCATTGATCACTGAGCAAGGCTTTCTTTTTTCTTTTCTTTTCTTTTTGTACATACACAGAATTTTATTAAATTTTTTGTGAGAAAAAGAACACTCTAAAGTGCCAAATTTCATGTAAAGTAGAGAACTTAGTGAATGTGGTGAAAAAAAAAATCAAAAGGGGAAGCATGAGTTAAATAATCTCACAAAAGAGCAAGAACACATCTTCATATAAGACAATAATCATCAAACTATAAAATTAGGAAAGGAAATCATTTTTATTTCTTTTATAGAAGAATATATTTCAAAGTCCCACCGTTGATGATTTCATTCAAAAAAATTTCTCTTCTAAACATGTGAGTAGTCTCACTCTTACCAACATGAATGTTTTAATCCATGGTAAATGGGGGATTTAGACTACTCATTCACAGTAAGATAGAATGACAGCATTTTTTGTAGTACAGCAGTACTGCTCACTGGCACAAACAGTGGAGGATGAAGGAACTAGACTTCTGGATTCAGTTGTTAGGAGAAGAATCGGTCTATTGCCAAAAATTCAGACAAAAATACATCTGAAGCATCACTACTCCCAAGTGACATAAGTATTAATCAAACATTGCCAATTTGAAGGAAGCTGGGAAAATGTGAAAATATGCTGAATATTAGCTTTGTGTTACTTTCTTCTAAAGATATTTAACAGGCATATTCAAATTATTTAGGGCAATGGCAAGCCACTCCAGTACTCTTGCCTAGAAAATCCCATGGATGGAGGAGCCTGGTGGGCTGCAGTCCATGTGGTCGCTAAGGGTCGGACACGACTGAGCGACTTCACTTTCACTTTTCACTTTCACACATTGGAGAAGGAAATGGCAACCCACTCCAGTGTTCTTGCCTGGAGAATCCCAGGGACGGGGGAGCCTGGTGGGCTTCCGTCTATGGGGTCGCACAGAGTCGGACACGACTGAAGTGACTTAGCAGCAGCAGCAGCAGCAGAGTATCAAAAATTAGCATGTGTAACATGAAGCTAACAATACAGCATCAACATGTCTTGAGAGCTGTAGCCACAGTGTTTGGCTATAAATATTTGAAAGAAGTCAGTTGAAAAGTAACTATATGCATATCCAAAATGAATATTTCTAAAAGAAATCTTCATGTACCAGATAGCTACAAACTGAAAAGTGTTACACAGCTAGTGGGGGCACAATAATTATTTCATGGTTGGCTAACTGAGCAATACAGTGGTGGCTCAGAGGTTAAAGCATCTGCCTCCAATGCGGGAGACCTAGGTTCGATCCCTGGGTCGGGAAGATCCCCTGGAGAAGGAAATGATAACCTACTCCAGTATTCTTGCCTGGAAAATCCCATGGACGGAGAAGCCTGATAGGCTACAGTCCACGGGGTCGCAAAGAGTCGGACACGACTGAGCTACTTCACTTTCTTTCAGAATCCAGAGGATTGGTTCCAGGAACCAACCACCACCCGCCCACCTGAGCAAGGCTTTCTTATCTCTCCTTGCTATTCTTTGGAACTCTGCATTCAAATGGGTATATCTTTCCTTTTCTCCTTTGCCTTTCGCTTCTCTCCTTTTCTCAGTTATTTGTAAGTCCTCCTCAGAAACGCTTTTTCTTTTTTGCATTTCTTTTTCTTGGGGATGGTTTTGATCACTGCCTCCTGTACAATGTCATGAACCTCCGTCCATAGTTCTTCAGGCACTCTATCAGATCTAATCCCTTGAATCTATTTGTCACTTCCACTGTATAATCGTAACAAGGGTCTTTGACATTGACTGTATAGATTACAACAAACTGTGGAAAATTCTTAACGAGATGGAAATACCAGACCACCTGACCTGCCTCCTGAGAAATCTGTATGCAGGTCAAGAAGCAACAGTTAGAACTGGATGTGGAACAACAGACTGGCTCCAAATTGGGAAAGGAGTAGACCAAGGCTGTATGTTGTCACCCTGCTTATTTAACTTATATGCAGAGTACATCATGTGAAATGCTGGGCTGGAGGAAGCACAAGCTGGAATCAAGATTGCTGGGAGAAATATCAATAACCTCAGGTACGCAGATGACACCACCTTTATGGTAGCAATTGAAGAGGAACTGAAGAACCTCTTGATGAAAGTGAAAGAGGAGAGTGAAAAAGCTGACTTAAAACTCAGTATCCAAAAACTAAGGTCATGGCATCCAGTCCCATCACTCCAGGGCAAACAGATGGTGAAACAATGGAAACAGTGACAGACTTTATTTTCTTGGGCTGTAAAATCACTGGAGCTGGTAACTGCAGCCATGAATTTAAAAGACCTTTGCTCCTTGGAAGAAAAGCTATGACCAACCTAGACAGCATATTAAAAAGCAGAGACATTAGTTTGCCAACAAAGGTCCGTCTAGTCAAGGCTATGGTTTTTCCCGTGGTCATGTACGGATGTGAGAGTTGAACTATAAAGAAAGCCAAGTACCGAAGAACTGATGCTTTTGAACTGTGGTGTTGGAGAAGACTCTTGATAATCCCTTGGACTGCAAGGAGATCAAATCAGTCATTCCTAAATGAAATCAGTCCTGAATATTCATTGGAAGGACTGATGCTGGATACTTTGGCCACCTGATCCAAAGAACTGAGTCATTTGAAAAGACCCTGATGCTGGGAAAGATTGAAGGCAGGAGGAGAAGGAGGCGACGGAGGATGAGATGGTTAGATGGCATCACCGACTTGATGGACCTGAGCTTGAGCAAGCTCCAGGAGTTGGTGACGGACAGGGAAGCCTGATGTTGCAAAGAGTTGGACAGAGCTGAGCGACTGAGCTGAACTGAACTGAATAAAAAGGCCCATGACTTAAAAGCAAACCAAATGCTTTATTGTGAAATAGTTGTAGATTCTGGGGAGTTGCAAAGTTAGTACTGAGAGATTGTGAACATAGCTCAGTCTTGACTGACTCTTTGCAACTCCATGGACCATACAGTCCATGGAATTCTCCAGACTAGGATACAGGAGTGGGTAGCCTTTCCTTTCTCCAGGGGATCTTCCCAACCCAGGAATTGAACCCAGGTCTCCTGCATTGCAGGCAGATCCTTTACCAACTGAGCCACCAGGCAAACCCACAGAGAGGTTCAGTGTATCCCTAACCTAGTTTCCTCTAATGACCACAGTTTACATAACATCACAACCAGGAAAGTGACTCTGGTACCACGAGTGTGAATGTCTATGCCATTGCATAACATGTGGGTTTGTGTAACTATACACCATCAGACCAAAAACTGTTCTATTGCCAAAAAGATCTCTCGCCCCTCCCCTAAGCACTACTCAGTTCAGTTCAGTTCAGTCGCTCAGTCGTGTCCGACTCTTCGCGACCCCATGAACCACAGCACGCCAGGCCTCCCTGTCCATCACCAACTCCCGGAGTTCACCCAAACTCATGCCCATCGAGTCAGTGATGCCATCCAGCCATCTCATTCTCTGTCGTCCCCTTCTCCTCCTACCCCCAATCCCTCCCAGCATCAGACTCTTTTCCAGTGAGTCAACTCGTCGCATGAGCTGGCCAAAGTATTGGAGTTTCAGCTTTAGCATCCGTCCTTCCAATGAACACCCAGGATTGATCTCCTTTAGAATAGACTGGTTGGATCTCCTTGCAGTCCAAGGGACTCTCAAGAGTCTTCTCCAGCAACACAGTTCAAAAGCATCAATTCTTCGGCGATCAGCCTTCTTCACAGTCCAACTCTCACATCCATACATGACCACAGGAAAAACCATAGCCTTGACTAGACGGACCTTGGTTGGCAAAGTAATGTCTCTGCTTTTTAATATGCTCTCTAGGCTGGTCATAACTTTCCTTCCAAGGAGTAAGTGTCGTTTAATTTCATGGCTGCAATCAGCATCTGCAGTGATTTTGGAGCCCAAAAAAATAAAGTCTGACACTGTTTCCACTGTTTCCCCATCTATTTCCCATGAAGTGATGGGACCAGATGCCATGATCTTTGTTTTCTGAATGTTGAGCTTCAAGCCAACCTTTTCACTCTCCTCTTTCACTTTCATCAAGAGGCCTTTGAGTTCCTCTTCACTTTCTGCCATAAGGGTAGTGTCATCTGCATATCTGAGGTTATTGATATTTCTCCCGGCAATCTTGATTCCAGCTTGTGCTTCTTCCAGCCCAGCGTTCCTCATGATGTACTCTGCATATAAGTTAAATAAGCAGGGTGACAATATACAACCTTGACGCACTCCTTTTCCTATTTGGAACCAGTCTGTTGTTCCATGTCCAGTTCTAACTGTTGCTTCCTGACCTGCATACAGGTTTCTCAAGAGGCAAGTCAGGTGGTCTGGTATTCCCATCTCTTTCAGAATGTTCCACAGTTTATTGTGATGCACACAGTCAAAGGCTTTGGCATAGTCAATGAAGCAGAAATGTTTTTCTGGAGCTCTCTTGCTTTCTCCATGATCCAGCGGATGTTGGCAATTTGATCTCTGTTTCCTCTGCTGGCTGCAACCCCTAATCTGTTAATTTTGTGTTCAGTTCAGTTCAGTTCAGTCGCTCAGTCGTGTCCAACTCTCCGCGATCCCATGAATCACAGCACGCCAGGCCTCCCTGTCCATCACCAACTCCTGGAGTTCACTCAAACTCATGTCCACAGAGTCGGTGATGCCATCCAGCCATCTCATTCTCTGTCGTCCCCTTCTCCTCCAGCCCCCAACATTTCTCATCATCAGTCTTTTCCAGTGAGTCAACTAGTCTCATGAGGTGGCCAAAGTATTGCAGTACATCTCTATAATTTTGTAACATTGAAAATGTTATGTAAATGGAATCATATAGCATGTAAGTTCTCCCCTGTTCCTACTTTCTAAGAGTTTTAAGTCATGAGTAGGAATTGAGTTTTTTTAAATGCTTCTTCTGCATCAGTTGATATGATCACATGATTTTCTTCTTTGGCCTGCTAATATGGTGGCTTAGCTTGATTTTTGAATGTTAAATCAGCTTAGCATCTTTGGAATAAAATCCTGCTTGGTCAAGATGTAGAATTCTTATATATTGCTGAATTCTATTTGCTAATATTTTGTGACATATTTCTTCCCCTTCTGTATTCATGAGGGATATTGGTCTGCAGTTTTCTCTTTTTTTTGTGCTGTTTTTTATTTTGATAACAGAGTAATACTGATCTCATAAAATGAGTTGGGAAAAGTTTCCTCCTCTTCTATTTTCTGGAAGTGTACAATTGATGTTGTTTTTTAAAAAATTAATTTATTTATTTTAATTGGAGGCTATTATTTTATAATATTGTAGAGGTTTTTGCCATACATTGACATGAATCTGCCACGGGTGTGCATGTGTTCCCCATCCTGAAACCCCCTCCCACCTCCCTCCCCATCACATCCCTCAGGGTCATCCCAGTGCACCAGCCCTGAGCACCCTGTCTCATGCATCGAACCTGGACTGGCGATTCTTTCACATATGATAATATACATGTTCAATTGACATTAATTTTTAAAACATTTAGTGTAATATTGTGAAACCAACTTAGTCTGGATGTTTCTTTTTTAGAAGTTTAAAAAATTATAAGTTGAATTTCTTTATAAGTTATAGGATTATTCAGATTATCTCCTTCATATTGGTGAAATGTGGTAGATTATGCAGTTCAAAGAATTGGTCCTGTTCAAATAAAATTTCAAATTTATGTATATTGAGTTGTTCATATTTCTTATGCTTTTATGTCTGCTGGATCTGTAGTTGTATCCCATAGTTTATGATATTGGCAATTTGGTCTTCTTTTTCTCTTCAGTCTTGCTTGAGGTTTGTCAATTTTACTGATCTTTTCAAACAATAAACTTTCTGTTTCACTGATTTTTTTTTTTCCATTGGGTATCTGTTTCTAATCTCATCAATCTACGTCCTTTATCATTTCCTTCCTTCTGCTTGCTTTGGTTTTTTAAATTATTTAGTTAATGGCTGCGCTGGGCCTTCACTGCTATGCATGAGCTTTCTCTAGTTGCAGTGCCTGGGCTCTTCATTCTGGGGGCTTCTTATGTTGTGGAGCATGGGCTCTAGGGATATGGGCTTGGTTGTCCCTCAGCATGTGGAATCTTCCTGGACCAGGGATCTGACCCCATGTCCCCTGCGCTGGTGGTCAGAGTCTTAACCACTGGACCACCAGGGAAGTCTTTCTCTCTCTCTCTCTTTTTATAGTTTCTTGTGGTGTGAGGTTCACTTACTGATCTGAGAGCTTTCTTCATTTCTGATGTGGGCATTTGATACTATAACTTTCTTTCCCGGTACTGCTAGTATGTCCAGCAAGCTTGGTATGTTGTGCCAGTGGCCTGATGTGGTCTGTCTTGTGCACAAGGAAAAGTACTCTGCTGTTGATGGATAAAGTGTCCTATGAATATTGATTAGATCCTATTGGTTGCTGTCATTGTAGAGTTTATCTGTTATACTTGCTGATTTCCTGTTTAGTTGTTTTATCAATTACTGAGAGAAATCTCAGACTGTAAACATGGATTTCTCCATTTCTCCTTTTAATTCTATCAGTTTGTGCTTTAGAAATTTGGCATCTGTACTTTTGGGTGCACATACATTTAGTGTTTATAGGTCTTTTTGATAGAGTGATCCTTTTTGTTGTTATTGTTCAGTCACTCAGTCGTGTCCAACTCTTTGACCCCATGAATAGCAGTATGCCAGGCTTCCCTGTCCTTCACTATCTCCTGGAATTTGCACAAACTCACGTCCATTGAATCAATGATGTTTTCCAACCATCTCATCCTGTCTCCCTCTTCTCCTCCTGCCCTCACTCTTTCCCAGCATCAGGGTCTTCTCCAATGAATCAGCTCTTCATACCAGGTGGCCAAAGTATTGGAGCTTCAGCTTCAGCACCAATCCTTCCAATGAATATTCAGGTTTGATTTCCTTTAAGATTGACTAGTTTGACCTCCTTGCTGTGCAAGGGACTCTGAAAAGTCTTCTCCAGCACCACAATTTGGAAACATCAATTCTTTGGCACCCAGACTTCCATACGGTCATCCCTCTCACAAGACTACTTGAAAAACCATAACTTTGACTATAGAGACCTTTGTCAGCAAAGTGTTGTCTCTGCTTTCTAATATGCTGTCTAGATTTGTCATAGCTTTTCTTCCAAGAAGCGTCTTTTAATTTCATGGCTGCAGTTAATTTCACCATCTGCAGTTACTTTGGAACCCCCCCAAAATAAAGTCTGTTACTGTTTCCATTTTCCCCCCATCTATTTGCCATGAAATGATGGGACCAGATGCCATGATCTTAATTTTTTGAATGTTGCATTTTAAGCCAGCTTTTTCACTCTCCTCTTTCACTTTCATCAAGAGGCTTTTTAGTTCCTCTTTGCTTTCTGCCATTAGGGTGGTGCTATCTGCATAACTGAGGTTATTGATATTTCTCCCAGCAATCTTGATTCCAGCTTGTGCTTCATCCAACCTAGAATTTCTCATGATGTACTCTGCATATAAGTTAAATAAGCAGAGTGATAATATACAGCCTTTGTCTACTCCTTTCCCAATTTGGAGCCAGTCTGTTGTTTCATGTCCAGTTCTAACCCTTGCTTCTTGACCTGCATATGGGGTTCTCAGAAGGTAGGTAAGGTGGTCTGGTATTCCCATCTCTTTAAGAATTTTCCACAGTTTGTTGTGATCCATATGGTTAAAGGCTTTAACATAATCAGTGATCATTTTATCATTACATAATATTCTTTTCTGTTCCTCATAATTGTCTTTGCTCTAAAATCTATCTGATATTAATGTAGCCCCTGCTGTTTACTTTTGATTATTGTTTGCATGGCATATATTTTGTAGTTTTACTATCAACCTATCTATATCATTATATTTTTTAAATTATTTTTTATTGGAGTATATTTGCTTTGCACTGCTGTGTCAGTTTCTACTGTACAGCAAAGTGAATCTGCTGTACGTATGCATATATCCCCTCTGTTTTGGATTTCCTCCCCATTTAGGACACCACGGAAGCACTGAGTAGAGTTCCCTGTGCTATACAGTAGGTTCTCGTTAGTTATTTGTTTTATACTCAGTAGTGTATATATGTGGAGAAGAAAATGGCAACCCACTCCAGTGTTCTTGCCTGGAGAATCCCAGGGACGGCGGAGCCTGGTGGGCTGCCGTCTATGGGGTCACACAGAGTCGGACACGACTGAAGCGACTTAGCAGCAGCAGCAGCAGGAGCAGTGTATATATGTGTCGATTCCAATCTCCCAATTCAACCCACCCCTGCCCTTACTTCCCCTCTTGGTAACCATAAGTTCGTTTTCTACATCTGTGACTCTATTTCTGCTTTCCAAATTTCATCTCTACTCTTTTTTCTGAAACTCCAATACTTTGGCCACCTCATGCGACGAGTTGACTCACTGGTAAAGACTCTGATGCTGGGAGGGGTTGGGGGCGGGAGGAGAAGGGGACGACTGAGAATGAGGTGGCTGGATGGCATCACCGACTCTGTGGACATGAGTTTGAGTGAACTTCGGGAGTTGGCGATGGACAGGGAGGCCTGGCGTGCTGTGATTCACGGGGTCGCGGAGAGTTGGACAGGACTGAGCGACTGAATTGACTGACTGACTATTTTTCTAGACTCCACCTGTAAGCAGTATTACACACTACATCATTATATTTGAAGTCAGTTTCTTCTTTGTTTTTTTTGGCCATGCTTGCAGCTTGGCCAGGGATGCATGGCCATGGGTTAGTTCCCTGACCAGGAATTGAACCTGGGGTGCTGAAGCGAAAGTGGTGATTCCTAACTACTGGACCACCAGGGAATTTCCTAAAGCGAGTTTCTTAAATGCACTATATTATTGGTTCTTTTTTTTTTTAACCCACTCAATCTCTTTTCAATTACCAAATATATAAATTAGTTATGTATTTAGATCATAAAAATTTAGTATAATTAGTATGTTAGGGCTTATATCTACCATTTAATTTTTGTTATCCCCCCTTTTTTAATGTTCTTTGTTTTTCTGTTTTCTTTCTCTTGCCTTCCTATGGGTCATTTGTACCCTTTTTAGAATTCCATTTTGATTTATCTGTAGTGATTTAGAGTGTATCTCCTTGTGTATATTCTGTAGCAGTTGCTCTAGGTATTACATTAAACTGGTATCACAGTCTGCTGGTGTCGACATTTTACCAGTTTAAATGAAATGTAGAAAACTTACGTTCCTTTGTCTTTTTTACTCTCCCTCATATATAACATAATTATCTTTAATATTACTTTTAAAGATATTTATTTTTATTTATTATTTTGTTTGGGTATTCTGGGTCTGGTATTCTGCTGGTTGCAGCATTTGGAATCTTTCAGTTGTGGCATTTGAACTCTTAGTTTCCGCATGTGGGATCTAGTTCTCTGACAAGGGATGGAACCCAGACTCCCTGCATTGGGAACCTGGAGTCTTAGCCACTGGACCACCAAGGAAGTCCCTTAGATATGGTGTTATTTCTGCTTTGCTGCTTTCAAGGTTATTTTCTTCTTTTGTTTTTAGAAGTTTGATTGAAATTTATACTGATGTAGATTTCTTTGGCCTTATCTTGGGAGTCCACTCAGTTACTTGAATCAATAGGTTTATGTCTTTTGCCAAATTTGGGAAATTTTTAACTTGTCACATCTTTGAATGGTTTTCACTCTCACACTTTCTCTTTTTTGGAACTCAATGACAAAAATGTTAGATCTTTCATTTTATTAATAGTACCACCTTTGCCATCAAAGGTCCCTAAAGGCAAAACTATGGTTTTCCCACTAGTCATGTACAGATTGTGAGAGTTGGACCCTGAGGAAGCCTGAGTGCTGAGGAACTGTGGTGTTGAAGACTCTTGAGAATCCCTTGGACTGCAAGGAGATCAAACCAGTCAATCCTAAAGGAAATCAGTTCTGAATATTCATTAGAAGGACTGATGCTGAAGCTGAAGCTCCATTACTTTAGCCAACTGATTTGAAGAGCCAACTCATTGGAAAAGACCCTGATACTGGGAAAGATTGAGGGCAGGAAGAGAAGGGGATGGCAGAGGATGAGATAATTAGATATCACCAACTAAACAGACATGAGTTTGAGCAAACTCTGGAAGATAGTGAAGGACAGGGAAGCCTGGCATGCTGCAATCCACAGGGTTGCAAAGAGTTGGACATAGTGACTGAACAACCACAAGCCACTGAGACTCTGTTAGTATTTTTTAGTCTATTTTCTCTCTGCTGCTAATATTAGATAATTTATATTGCTCAATCGTCAAATTCACCAATTCTTTCTTCTGTCATCTTCTGCTGAGCTCACACAGTGACTTTTTTCTTTTCCTTTTGAAACTTTGACAAGACCGAACAATTTTTTCTTTTTTAATAAGCTTTTTTTGTGCATTGATTTTAAATACAGATTTTAATACACTGCATTTTACAACACAGTGTTAATAGTGTGCAATGTTATTTCCTTTCCCTGTACACATATTCCCTAAGTAATAAGAAAGCCAGTAATTCAGTATAGTAACTCAGCCTTAATGACTGTCACTGAATTTGCTGTTAATGTGGGTCTTTAAAGGTGTTCTTTTACAATGGAACAATGCTAACGTGTTTATGCTCATGTTGGCCTCTCACCTTCAAAGGCGGGCCCAGTGGAGGCACTCCATCACCACGGAAGCCCCAGGCATTCCTCCTGGCATGCCTCTTACACCTGGTACCACTTGAAAATGATGAGGTGGCAGAGTTTCTCCAGTTCTTTCTGCCAGTGTTTAAATTCCTCCTTTTCTGCAGCTGGATTCTTATTGAGTGAGTTGTTGATTTCATTATGCTTGTCCAGAATCTTCTATTTGTCCTCATCTTTGATCTTGCCTTCAAGTCTGTCATCTTCAGTCTTTGCTTTCATATAGAATGCTCAGAATTCAAGTGAATTTCTGGAATACATCTTGTTTCCTCTTCTTCTCATATGCAGCTTTGTACTTCTAAGCCCCTTGGACCATATGCTCAGCCTCTCCTTTGCTCAAAGAGCCCTTGTTATTTTTGATGGTTCAGTTCCGTTCACTCTCTCAGTCATGTCCAAATATTTGTGACCACATGAACTGCAGCACGCCAGGCCTCCCTGTCCATCACCAAAACCTGGAGTTCACCAAACCCATGTCCATTGAGTCAGTGATGCCATCCAACCATCTCATCCTCTGTCATCCCCTTCTCCTCCTGCCCTCCATCTTTCCCAGCATCAGGGTCTTTTCAAAGACCTGATTCAGCTCTTCACATCAGGTGGCCAAAGTATTGGAGTTTCAGCTTTAGCATCAGTCCTTCCAATGAACACCCAGGACTGATTTTCTTTAGGATGGACTGCTTGGATCTGCTTGCAGTCCAAGGGACTTTCAAGAGTCTTCTCCAACACCACAGTTCTAAAGCATCAATTCTTCTTTGCTCAGCTTTCTTTATAGTCCAACTCTCACATCCATACATGACCACTGGAAAAACCGTAGTCTTGACTAGATGGACCTTTGTTGACAAAGTAATGTCTCTGCTTTTTAATATGCTGTCTAGGTTGGCCATAAATTTTCTTCCAAAGAGTAAGCAGCCCATTGTCTTCGAAAGGAGGTAGGAAAATATATAAAAGAAAAAAAGAGAGACAAAAGAGGTAGGGACGGAGATCCGTCCTGGGAAGGGAGTCTTAAAAAAGAGAGAAGTTTCCAAACACCAGGAAACACTCTCACTGGCAAGTCTGCGGCGAGCCTTGGAACCTCAGAGGGCAACATAACCAGGAAGAAAAATAAATAATTAAAACCCACAGATTACATGCCCAACAGTAACTCCCAGTGGAGAAGCAGCACAGACGCCCGCATGTGGCACTAGCAAGCGGGGGCTGGGCAGGGAGGCATAGACGGCACTGCTTGGAGTGAGAACCGGGCCTGAATGCCCCGAGGGCATTCCGAGGGAATTAACTTGAGATAGCAAACCAGACTGTGGGATAGCTACCCTGAGAGACCCCGGCCCCCCGGCGCAGACGCGAGAGACGCGGGCCCTTGGCGGCGCAGACGCGAGAGACGCCAGCCCCTGGTGGCGCAGACGCGAGAGACGCCGGCCCCAGCGCAACCGACCAGGCAAAGAGGCGCAGCCGAGAGGAGCTACCCCACGCCTGAGGCCAGGCCCAGCGGCCGAGAGGAGCTGCCCCACGTCCAACACAGGGTGGCTGCGCGGGCGCAGGAGGGCCGAGAGGATCTACTCCATGTTCAAGGTCAGGAGGGGCGGCCTTGAGGAGATACCCCTCACTCAAGGTAAGGTACAGCGGCTGCACTTTGCTGGAGCGGCTATGAAGAGATTTTCCACCACCAAGGTAAGAGAAATCCAAATAAGACGGTAGGTACTGCGAGGGGGCATCAGAGGGTAGACACACTGAAATCATAATCACAGGAAACTAGTTGATCTGATCACATGGACCACAGCCGAACGTGGTCCACTGGAGAAGGGAATGGCAAACCACTTCACTATACTTGCCTTGAGAACCCCATGAACAATATCAAAGGGCAAAATGATAGGATACTGAATGAGGAATTCCCCAGGTCGGTAGGTGCCCAGTATGCTACTGGAGATCAGTGGAGAAGTAACTCTAGAAGGAATAAAGGGATGGAGCAAAAGCAAAACCAATACCCAGTTGTGGATGTGACCGATGATAGAAGCAAGGTCCGGTGCTGTAAAGAGCAATATTGCATAGGAACCTGGAATGTTAGGTCCATGAATCAAGGCAAATTGGAAGTGGTCAAACAGGAGATGGCAAGAGTGAACGTAGACATTCTAGGAATCAGTGAATTAAAATGGACTGGAATGGGTGAATTTAACTCGGATGACCATTATATCTACTACTGTGGGCAGGAATCCCTTAGAAGAAATGGAGTGGCCATCATGGTCAACAAAAGAGTCCGAAACGCAGTACTTGGATGCAATCTTAAAAATGACAGAATGATTTCTGTTCGTTTCCAAGGCAAACCATTCAATATTACAGTAATCCAGGCCTATACCCCTACCAGTAACACTGAAGAAGCCGAAGCTGAACTGTTCAATGAAGACCTACAAGACCTTTTAGAACTAACACCCAAAAAAGATGTCCTTTTCATTATAGGGGACTGGAATGCAAAAGTAGGAAGTCAAGAAACACCTGGAGTAACAGGCAGATTTGGCCTTGGAGCACGGAATGAAGCAGGGCAAAGGCTAATAGAGTTTTGTCAAGAGAACGCACTGGTCATAGCAAACACCCTCTTCCAACAACACAAGAGAAGACTCTACACGTGGACATCACCAGATGGTCAACACCGAAATCAGATTGATTATATTCTTTGCAGTCAAAGATGGAGAAGCTGTATACAGTTAGCAAAAACTAGACCAGGAACTGACTGTGGCTCAGATCATGAACTCCTTATTGCCAAATTCAGACTTAAATTGAAGAAAGTAGGGAAAACCACTAGACCATTCAGGTATGACCTAAATCAAATCCTTTATGATTATGCAGTGGAAGTGAGAAATAGATTTAAGGGACTAGATCTGATAGATAGACTGCCTGATGAACTCTGGACGGAGGTTCGTGACATTGTACAGGAGACAGGGACCAAGACCATCCCCATGGAAAAGAAATGCAAAAAAGCAAAATGGCTATCTGAGGAGGCCTTACAAATAGCTGTGAAAAGAAGAGAAGCAAAAAGCAAAGGAGAAAAGGATCTGAATGCAGAGTTCCAAAGAATAGTAAGGAGAGCTAAGAAAGCCTTCCTCAGTGATCAATGCAAAGAAACAGAGGAAAACAACAGAATAGGAAAAACAAGAGATCTCTTCAAGAAAATTAGAGATACCAAGGGAACATTTCATGCAAAGATGGGCTCGATAAAGGACAGAAATGGTAGGGACCTAACAGAAGCAGAAGATATTAAGAAGAGGTGGCAAGAATACACAGAAGAACTGTACAAAAAAGATCTTCACGAGCAAGATAGTCACGATAACGTGATCACTGACCTAGAGCCAGACATCTTGGAATGTGAAGTCAAGTGGGCCTTAGAAAGCATCACTACGAACAAAGCTAGTGGTAGTGATGGAATTCCATTTGAGCTATTTCAAATCTTGAAAGATGATGCTGTGAAAGTGCTGCACTCAATATGCCAGCAAATTTGGAAAACTCAGCAGTGGCCACAGGACTGGAAAAGGTCAGTCTTCATTCCAATCCCAAAGAAAGGCAATGCACTCATCTCACACGCTAGTAAAGTCATGCTCAAAATTCTCCAAGCCAGGCTTCAGCAATATGTGAACCGTGAACTCCCAGATGTTCAAGCAGGTTTTAGAAAAGGCAGAGGCACCAGAGATCAAATTGCCAGCATCTGCTGGATCATGGAGAAAGCAAGAGAGTTTCAGAAAAACATCTATTTCTGCTTCATTGACTATGCCAAAGCCTTTGACTATGTGGATCACAATAAACTGTGGAACATTCTGAAAGAGATGGGAATACCAGACCACCTGACCTGCCTCTTGAGAAACCTGTATGCAGGTCAGGAAGCAACAGTCAGAACTGTACATGGAACAACAGACTGGTTCCAAATAGGAAAAGGAGTGCGTCAAGGCTGTATATTGTCACCCTGTTTATTTAACTTATATGCAGAGTACATCATGAGGAATGCTGGGCTGGAAAAAGCACAAGCTGGAATCAAGATTGCTGGGAGAAATATCAATAGTCTCAGATATGCAGATGACACTACCCTTATGGCAGAAAGTGAAGAGGAACTTAAAAGCCTCTTGGTGAAAGTGAAAGAGGAGAGTGAAAAGGTTGGCTTGAAGCTCAACATTCAGAAACAAAGATCATGGCATCTGGTCCCATCACTTCATGAGAAATAGATGGAAAAACAGTGGAAACAGTGTCAGACTTTATTTTTTTGGGCTCCAAAATCACTGCAGATGCTGATTGCAGCCATGAAATTAAAAGACGCTTGCTCCTTGGAAGGAAAGTTATGACCAACCTTGAAAGTATATTAAAAAGCAGAGACATTACTTTGCCAACAAATGTCCGTCTAGTCAAGGCTATGGTTTTTCCCGTGGTCATGTATGGATGTGAGAGTTGGACTGTGAAGAAAGCTGATTGCCAAAGAATTGATGCTTTTGAACTGTGGTGTTGGAGAAGACTCTTGAGAGTCCCTTGGACTGCAAGGAGATCCAACCAGTCCATTCTAAGGGAGATCGATCCTGGGTGTTCATTGGAAGGACTGATGCTAAAGCTGAAACTGCAATACTTTGGCCACCTCATGTGATGAGTTGACTCACTGGAAAAGACTCTGATGCTGGGAAAGGTTGGAGGCGGGAGGAGAAGGGGACGACGGAGAATGAGATGGCTGGATGGCATCACTGACTCTGTGGACATGAGTTTGAGTGAACTCCGGGAGTTGGTGATGGACAGGGAGGCCTGGAGTGCTGTGATTCATGGGGTCGCGGAGAGTCAGACACGACTGAGCGACTGAACTGACTGAACTGAAAAAGCCCTAACCTAAGACACCACTTTATTTTTGGGGGTTCCAAAATCACTGTGGATGCTGATTGCAGCCATGAAATTAAAAGACGCTTACTCCTTGGAAGGAAAGTTATGACCAACCTAGATAGCATATTAAAAAGAAGAGACATTACTTTGCCAACAAAGGTCCATCTAGTCAAGGCTATGGTTTTTCCTGTGGTCATGTATGGATGTGAGAGTTGGACTGTGAAGAAAGCTGATCACTGAAGAACTGATGCTTTTGAACTGTGGTGCTGGAGAAGACTCTTGAGAGTCCCTTGGACTGCAAGGAGATCCAACCAGTCCATTCTAAAGGAGATCAATCTTGGGAGTTCGTTGGAAGGACTGATTCTAAAGCTGAAATTCCAATACTTTGGCCAGCTCATGCGACGAGTTGACTCACTGGAAAAGACTCTGATGCTGGGAGGGATTGGGGGCACTCTTGGGGAGAGTGGGGACGACAGAGTATGTAACGGCTGGATGGCATCACTGACTCTGTGGACATGAGTTTGAGTGAACTCCGGGAGTTGGTGATGGACAGGGAAACCTGGCCTGCTGTGATTCATGGGGTCACAAAGGGTCAGACACAACTGAGGGACTGAACTGAACTGAACTGAAGACGCCGCTAAGACACCACCCTTAGGCTTCCCTGGTGGCTCAGACGGTAAAGCGTCTGCCTGCAATGTGGGAGACCTGGGTTCGATCGCTTGGTTGGGAAGATCCCCTGGAGAAGGAAATGGCAACCCACTCCAGTACTCTTGCCTGGAAAATCCCATGGACAGAAGAGGCTGGTAGGTTACGGTCCATGGGGTAGCAAAGAGTTTGACACGACTGAGCGACTTCACTTTCACTTTCAAGATGCTGCCAGGCACACTCACAGAACAAAGGACTGAGCAGAGCTAGCCAGCTGCAGACTGGCCCATTCCCCGCCAGAGACAGGCAGGCGAGGGCAGCCAGAGCCAGAAGGGGGCAATCGTGGCCCCAGAGAGGCATCATCTACCAAACTGCAAGCAGGCTTCGTTGCTAATCAAGACTTCTTGGGATTCTGGATAGTCGACATCTGCCTGAGAAGGTGCACCGGTTGTACACCCAGAAAACCAAGGGGCAGGGACCGGGAGGCAATAAATCGCAGCGACCGCACTCGCCAAACACCTGGTCACCTGAGCTGCTTGGACCTGGGAAGGGCACAAAACGCAGGCCCAACCAAGTCTGCACCTTTGAGGAGTACCTGAGTACCCGAACCTGAGCGGCTTAGACCTGGAAAGTGCATACAACCCAGGGCCAGCCTCAGACAGTTTCCGGCAGAGCAACCTAGAACCTAAGCAGTGTAGACATTAAAAGCACACACGCCATGAGCAGGGGCAAACCCACTGTGGCTGAGACACTGCGAGCACACACCAGTGTTATTTGTCTGCAGTGTTCCTCCCTCCCCACAGTGTGACTGAACAAGTGAGCCTAAAAAAAGTGCCCACCACTGCCCCCTTGTGTCAGGGCGGAAATTAGACACTGAAGAGACCAGCAAACAGAAGAAGCTAAAACAGAGGGAACCACCTTGGAAGTGACAGATGGAGAAGTCTTGAGGCTACTGCAAGAATAAGACTGAAAACCAGAGGCAGGAGGCTTAAGTCCAAGTCCTGAGAACACCAGAGAACTCCTGACTCCAGGGAACATTAATCAATAGGAGCTCATCAAACGCCTCCATACCTACACTGAAACCAAGCACCACCCAAGGGCCAACAAGTTCCAGAACAAGACATACCATGCAAATTCTCTAGCAACACAGGAACATAGCCCTGAACTTCAATACACAGGCCGCCCAAAGTCACTCCAAACCCACTGACATCTCATAACCCAGCACTGGACACTTCACTGCACTCCAGAGAGAAGAAATCCAGCTCCACCCACCAGAACACTGACATAAGCTTCCCTAACCAGGAAACCTTGACAAGCCACCCATCCAACCCCATCCACAGGGAGGAAACTCCACAATAAAGAGAACTCCACAAACTGCCAGAATACAGAAAGGCCACCGCAAACACAGCCTAATAAACAAGATGAAGAGGCAGAGAAATACCCAGCAGGTAGAGGAACAGGATAAATGCCCACCAAACCAAACAAAAGAGGAAGAGATAGGGAATTTACCTGATAAAGAATTCCAAATAATGATAGTGAAAATGATCCAAAATCTTAAAAACAAAATGGAGTTACAGATAAATAGCCTGCAGACAAGGATTGAGAAGATTCAAGAAAGGTTTAAAAAGGACCTAGAAGAAATAAAAAAGAGTCAATATATAAGGAATAGTGCAATAAATGAGATCAAAAACACTCTGCAGGGAACCAACAGTAGAATAACGGAGGCAGAAGATAGGATAAGTGAGGTAGAAGATAGAATGGTTAGAAATAAATGGAACAGAGAGGAAAAAAGAAAAACAAATTAAAAGAAGTGAGGACAATCTCAGAGACCTCTGGGACAATGTTAAATGCCCCAACATTCGAATCATAGGAGTCCCAGAAGAAGAAGACAAAAAGAAAGACCATGAGAAAATACTTGAGGAGATAATAGTTGAAAACTTCCCTAAAATGGGGAAGGAAATAATCACCCAAGTCCAAGAAACCCAGAGAGTCCCAAACAGGGACACCCCAAGACATATATTAATCAAATTAACAAATATCAAACACAAAGAACAAATATTAAAAGCAGCAAGGGAAAAACAACAAATAACTCACAAGGGTATTCCCATAAGGATAACAGCTGATCTTTCAATAGAAACTCTTCAGGCCAGGAGGGAATGGCAGGACATACTTAAAGTGACAAAAGAAAATAACCTACAGCCCAGATTATTGTACCCAGCAAGGATCTCATTCAAATATGAAGGAGAAATCAAAAGCTTTACAGACAAGCAAAAGCTGAGAGAATTCAGCACCATGAAACCAGCTCTTCAACAAATGCTAAAGGATCTTCTCTAGACAGGAAACACAGAAAGGGTGTATAAACTCGAACCCAAAACAATAAAGAAAATGGCAACGGGATCATGCTTATCAATAATCACCTTAAACATAAATGGATTGAATGCCCCAGCCAAAAGACAAACACTGGCTGAATGGATACAAAAACAAGACCCCCATATATGTTGTCTACAAGAGACCCACCTCGAAACAAGGGACATATACAGATTGAAAGTGAAGGGCTGGAAAAAGATGCTCCATGCAAATAGAGACCAAAAGAAAGCAGGAGTAGCAATACTCATATCAGATAAAATAGACTTTAAAACAAAGGCTATGAAAAGAGACAAAGAAGGACACTACATAATGATCAAAGGATCAATCCAAGAAGATTTAACAATTATAAATATATATGCACCCAACATAGGAGCACTGCAATATGTAAGACAAATGCTAACAAGTATGAAAGGGGAAATTAACAATAACACAATAATAGTGGGAGACTTTAATACCCCACTCACACCTATGGATAGATCGACTAAACAGAAAATTAACAAGGAAACACAAAATTTAAATGGTACATATATATAATGGAGTATTACTCAGCCATTAAAAATACATTTGAATCAGTTCTAATGAGGTGGATGAAAATGGAGCCTATTATACAGAGTGAAGTAAGCCAGAAGGAAAAACACCAAAGCAGTATACTAACACATATATATATGGAATTTAGAAAGATGCAAATGATAACCCTGTATACGAGACAGCAAAAGAGACACAGATGTATAGAACAGTCTTTTGGACCCTGTAGGAGAGGGCGAGGGTGGGATGATTTGGGAGAATGGCATTGAAACATATATATTATCATATACGAAACGAATCGCCAGTCCAGGTTCGATGCATGATACAGGATGCTCGGGGCTGTTGCACTGGGATGACCCAGAGGGAAGGGATGGGGAGGGAGGTGGGAGCAGGATTCAGGATGGAGAATACATGTACACCTGGGGGGGATTCATGCCAATGTATGGCAAAATCGATACAATATTGTAAAGTAATTAGCCTCCAATTAAAATAAATAAATTTATATTAAAAAAACAATAATGAATAAAAACTGAAAAAAAAAACCTGTCAGAATGGCTGAAACAAAAGATAGTGATAACGCTAAGTGTTGGCAGAGATGCATGAAAACTGGATCACTTACATACTGCTGGTGGGAATGTAAAATGGTATAGTCACTCTGTAAAAGATTTTGACAATTTCTTTAAAAATTAAGCATGTATCATTATATTAGAAATTGCTCTTCTGGACATAATGCCAGGAAAATTAAAACTTCAGTTTAGTTCAGTTCAGTCCCTCAGTAGTGTCCGACTCTTTGGGACCTCATGAATCACAGCACGCCAGGCCTCCCTGTCCATCACCAACTCCAGGAGTTCACTCAAACTCATGTCCATCGAGTCGGTGATGCCATCCAGCCATCTCATTCTCTGTAGTCCCCACTCTCCCCAAGAGTGCCCTCAATTCCTCCCAGCATCAGACTCTTTTCCAGTGAGTCAACTCTTCACATGAGATGGGCAAAGTATTGGAGTTTCAGCTTTAGCATCAGTCCTTCCAATGGACACCCAGGACTGATCTCCTTTAGAATGGACTGGTTGGATCTCCTTGCAGTCCAAGGGACTCTCAAGAGTCTTCTCCAGCACCACAGTTCAAAAGCATCAGTTCTTCAGTGATCAGCTTTCTTCACAGTCCAACTCTCACATCCATACATGACCACAGGAAAAACCATAGCCTTGACTAGACGGACCTTTGTTGGCAAAGAAATGTCTCTGCTTTTTAATATGCTCTCTAGGTTGGTCATAACTTTCCTTACAATGAGTAAGCATCTTTTAATTTCACGGCTGCAATCAGCATCCACAGTGATTTTGGAGCCCCCCAAAATAAAGTCTGACACTGTTTCCACTGTTTCCCCATCTATTTCCCATGAAGTGATGGGACCAGATGATCTTAGTTTTCTGCATGTTGAGCTTCAAGCCAACTTTTTCACTCTCCTCTTTCACTTTCATCAAGAGGCTTTTAAATTCCTCTTCACTTTCTGTCATAAGGGTGGTGTCATCTGCATATCTGAAGTTATTGATATTTCTCCCAGCAATCTTGAATCCAGCTTGTGCTTCATCCAGTCCTTAGGTCCACACAAAAACCTCACATAAAATTGTTAACAGTACCTTTATTTGTAATAGATAGAAACTGAAAATAACCCAGATATTCTACAATAGATGAATGGATAAACCAACTGTTGTCCACTAAAATAAAAAGAAGCAAACTACTGATACATTTAACAACCTGGATGATTTTCTAGAGCGTTAAGCTGAGTGAAGAAGGCCAATCTCCAAAGTACATGCTGTGTGATTTTATTTGGATACCATTCTGGGTTTTTTGGCCACATCTGAGGATCACAGGCGGAGAAGGCAATGGCAAGCCACTCCAGTACTCTTGCCTAGAAAATCGCATGGACAGAGGAGCCTGGTGGGCTGCAGTCCATGGGGTCGCTACTAGTCGGACACGACTGAGCGACTTCACTTTCACTTTTCACTTTCACACATTGGAGAAGGAAATGACAGCCCACTCCAGTGTTCTTGCCTGGGGAATCCCAGGGACGGTGGAGCCTGGTCAGCTGCCATCTATGGAGTTGCACAGAGTCGGACACGACTGAAGCGACTTAGCAGCAGCAGCAGCAGCAGCAGAGGATCACAGGATCTCAGTTTTCCCCCACCAGAGATTCAACCGGTGCCTCCTGCATTGGAAGCACAGAGTCCTAAGCCCTGGACTGGTAGGGAATTCCCCTACATAACGTTTCTGGAATGATTAAGTTATACAAATGATGAACACATTAGTGTTCCGCAGAGGTTAAGGTGAGGGGTGGGGGGATGGAAGTAGGTGTGTCTATGAAGGATGACCTATGGGATGCTTGAGTCCATGGACATGTTCTGCATGAACATTGGCTGCATTGGTGTCAATATCCTGATTGTGATATTGTTGCAGAAACCAGTACTTGAGAAACCAAGCACCACATTCAGAGAGTTGGAAAACTCAGGTTTATTATGCCAGTGGGCCCAGAAGAGTTAATACTCCAAGCTCTGAGCTCTGAACAAAGGCAGTAGAGAGTTTTTGTAGTCAGATTATAGTGGGCAACACTATTAATAGGATGGTTTAAACTAAGGGGTTTTGCACGCACGGGAATAGAAGTCAAGGTGGGGAGGGGAATACCTGGCCTGGACAGGCATGATTAAGCAGGTTTGCAGGGGCTGGGAGATTGCAAAAAGCAGGACGAGGGTGAGTGAGATAAACTCCAGTTCCTACCGTTGTAAGTCCCCACTTGCTGAGACTACGTGACCTATGTGATCTAGCCTTTGCAAGGGGCAAACTGAGCTACAGAGGCAGAGGGAGGAGGTTATGCAAAATTTTAAATTTTCCTCTTCAATACGCACCACAGTCCTACTAGATGGGAAAACTCGAATCTCTCTGCATGATTTCTTACAATTATCTCAAAATAAAAAGTTTAATAATAAAAAGCCTAAATGAAGGAGATTATGGCTTAGATTCTGTATTGGAAAAAAGTTGATATAAAGGACAATACTGGGATAACTGGTGAAGTTTGAACATTGAATATGTTGAAAATAATGCACTGGTCATAGTAAACACCCTCTTCCAACAACACAAGAGAAGACTCTACACACGGATATCACCAGATGGCTAACACCAAAATCAGACTGATTATAATTTTTGCAGCCAAAGAGGGAAAAGCTCTATACGGTCAGCAAAAACAAGACTGGGAGCTGACTGTGGCTCAGATCATGAACTCCTTATTGCCAAATTCAGACTTAAATTGAAGAAAGTAGGGGAAACCACTAGGCAATTCATGTATGACCTAAATCAAATCCCTTACGATTATACAGTGGAAGTGAGAAATAGATTTAAGGGACTAGATCTGATAGTGTGCTTGAGGAACTATGGATGGAGGTTCATGACATTGTACAAGAGACAGGGATCAAGACCATCCTCAAGAAAAAGAAATGTATAAAATCTAAATGGCTGTCTGAGGAGGCCTTACAAATAGCTGTGAAAAGAAGAGATGTGAAAAGCAAAGGAGAAAAAGAAAGATATACCCATTTGAATTCAGAGTTCAAAGAATAGCAAGGAGAGATAAGAAAGGCTTCCTCAGTGATCAGTGCAAAGAAATAGAGGAAAATAATAGAATAGGAAAGACTAGAGATCTCTTCAAGAAAATTAGAGATACCAAGGGAACATTTCATGCAAAGATGGGCTCGATAAAGGACAGAAATGGTATGGACCTAACAGAAGCAGAAGATACTATGAAGAGGTGGCAAGAATACACAGAAGAACTGTACAAAATAGATCTTCACAACTCAGATAATCATGATGGTGTGATCACTCACCTAGAGCCAGATATCCTGGAATGTGAAGTCAAGTGGGCCTTAGGAAACATTACTATGGACAAAGCTAGTGGAGGTGATGGAATTCCAGTTGAGCTATTTCAAATCCTAAAAGCTGATGTTGTGAAAGTGCCATACTCAATATGCCAGCAAACCTAGAAAAATCAGCAGTGGCCCCAGGACCGAAAAGGTCAGTTTTCATTCCAATCCCTAAGAAAGGAAATGCCAAAGAATGCTCAAACTATCGCACAATTGCACTCATCTCAAATGTTAGCAAAGTAATGCTCAAAATTTTCCAAGCCAGGCTTCAACAGTACGTGAACCGTGAACTTTTAGATGTTCAACTGGATTTAGAAAAGGCAGAGGAACCGGAGATCAAATTGCCAACATCTGTTGGATCATGGAAAAAGCATGAGAGTTCCATAAAAACATCTACTTCTGCTTTATTGACTACGCCAAAGCCTTTGACTGTGTGGATCACAATTAACTGTGGAAAATTCTTCAACAGATGAGACTATCACACCACCTGACCTGCTTCCTGAGAAATCTGTATGCAGGTCAAGAAGCAACAGTTAGAACTGGAGGTGGAACAACAGACTGGTTCCCAATTGGGAAAGGAGTACAGCAAGCTGTATGTTGTCTCCCTGCTTATTTAACTTATATGCAGATTACATCATGAGAAACGCTGGACTGGATGAAGCACAAGCTGGAATCAAATTTGCTGGGAGAAATATCAATAACCTCAGATATACAGATGACACTACCCTAATGGCAGAAAGCAAAGAAGAACTAAAGAGTCTCGTGATAAAAGTGAAAGAGGAGAGTGAAAAAGCTGTCTTAAAGCTCAAAATTCAGAAAACTAAGATCATGGCATCTAGTCCCATCACTTCATAGCAGATAGATGGGGAAAAAGTAGAAACAGTGACAGATTTTATCTCTTTGGGCTCCCAAATCACTGCAGCTGGTGACTGCAGCCTTGAAATTAAAAGATGCTTGCTACTTGGAAGAAAAGTTGTGACCAATCTAGACAGCTTACTAAAAAGCAGAGATGTTACTTTGGCAGCAAAGGTCAGTCTAGTCAAGGCTATGTTTTTTTCCGGTAGTCATGTATGGATGTGAGAGTTGGAGTATAAAGAAAACTGAGCACCAAAGAATTGATGCTTTTGAACTGTGGTGTTGGAGAAGACACTGAGAGTCACTTGGACCTCAAGGAGATCCAAACAGTCCATCCTAAAGGAAATCAGTCCTGAATGTTCATTGGAAGGACTGATGCTGAAGCTGAAACTCCAATAGTTTGGCCACCTGATGAGAAGAACTTACTCCTTTGAAAAGACTCTGATGCTGGGAAAGATAGAAGACGGGAGGAGAATCGGACGACAGAGGATGAGTTGGTTGAAGGCATCACCGAGTCAATGGACATGAGTTTGAGTAAACTCCGGGAGTTGGTGATGGACAGGCAGTCCATGGGTTGGCAAAGAGTCCGACAAGACTGAGCAACTGAACTGAACTGCAAGTTGTCCATTTGTCCTTGAACCTTAACTTCTCTGCATGTCCATCTGGCGAGCCCCTAGTTTCAGCGACCTGGCATTTCATTTGAAGGGGTGGCAGTCGGAATTAGGGTTAAGACCCCTCTGGAATCCTCTGGGTCCCCTCTAATCCTCTCTGGCTCCAACCCTTGCAATCTTGTGACCTTAGGCAAGTCACTTAGCTTCTTTTTTTTTCTAATGTGGGCCATTTTTAATGTGTTTTATTGTTTCATGTTTTGGCCGTGAGGCATGTGGGATCTTAGCTCCCCAACCAGGGAGACCAGGGACCAAACCAGACCCCCTGCTTTGGAAGGGGAAATCTTAACCACTGGACCACCCAGGACGTCCCACTTAGCCTCTCTGATAATTAGTATTCTCGCCTATAAAACTTAAATAAAAATGGGGCCTCTATTAGGAACCTGTCATATAGACTGAATTAGATTTAGAGCTTAGCAGCGAGCCTGGCATTTCTCAGGGACCCAGTGTACGTGAGGTTCTAAGGTGGAACAGTTCACTTTCTGTTCCCCACCAGCTCTGCGTCACAGTGGGTTCCCCATCACCGCCCCCGCACCGCCCCAGGGGCACCGGAGGACGCCGGGCTTCGCCTTGTATCTATCTACCTTATGTCTTCGAATCTACAAGCCATCCAATTTTAAGATACCCAATTTAAGAAATTACATCATTGCTTCAAGAAAGAAAAAAATGCTGCCACGTGTATCACGAAATGTCAAGCGATTGTAAAACACCTCCGAAATGACTATGGAGATCTTAAAATGTCCAAACGAGAGCTTATTTTAGGAACCAGCTTAGGCCTTGTTCTGCAAACGGCGCACACGTTTAAACGCGAAACCAAATGTGGAGGCAGGGACTCGCGCTCACGAGCGCGTCCTCCGCTGAGTTTCGCTTTCAGTTCGCAGGAAACGAAAGCCTGGCGGCAGGGCGGGGGCGGGGACGGGGCGGGGACGGGGGTGTGGGCGGAGACAGAGGGGCTGGCCCAAGGGCGCCCGGTGCGCGGGGACCCAGAGGGCCAGGAGTAGGGGACCGAGGTGAGTAGCGAGGCGCGCGGACAGACGGGGGGACCGAGGTGGACGGACTGCGCCTCGCCCGCCGCGCCAGCCCCGCAGCCTCCTGTAGGGCCCGACACTGTGGCTTTACTCCCCCCGCATTCGACTTGGCAGCGCGGGTCTGACGCGTTGCGACTCTTAAGGCAAGTTTGGTGGTACTTATTGGAAACTTTCTCTCCAGGGAAGATAAGGCGGCGCTCTGCTCGTTGTCTCGTGGATACTTAAGGGATTTATTTGGGCTCCTCGGATTATAATAATGGCCTGTATTCGTTAATAGGTGTACTGGATTGGTGCAGTTTTCCCGCGCTGATACACTGATTTAGACTTTTTGCATGACTTTAAAGAAGAAATTGCAAAACTGTCAAAGTTTGCAAAAAAAAATTCCAAAAAATGCAGACAAATCTGTGAGATAGAAATAAGGTTTATTTTAATCCTCAACTCGCTATCATTTTATTGGTTATCTTACCAGAAAATTTTATATGTATAACTCTTCAAAATTTCTCTATAAATTTGCCTCCCCCCCGCCCCCACCTAACAGTATATTATGGACATCTTTCCATGGCAAGAGATACGGTAGGTCCACCTCATTTTAAAAACTGGTGAAAAATATGAGAGGTGTGTCTTTCTGTCTCTATGGACATTTAGGTTCTTTCCCGTTTTTACTGGTATGGATGATACAACAGTATCGTTTACAGTCACAGTTGTGCAAATATATTGAGCATATTTGTGGAGAGTTCCTATAAGTAGAATTGCTGGGTCAGTGGGCATACAAACTGAGAAATTTGAAAGATTTTGTTAAATTGTGCAAATCAGAATATTTTAGTCTGAATTTAGACCTTTAAACCTAAGACTCTATTCTATGACCCCTGAAAATCTGGACTTACAGTGTTTTGAAAATTAAAGCAGAGCCTTTACTTTCATGCTTCACGACATTGAGGTAGCTATACTTTGAAATCGTTGAAATAGGGGCACATATTTAAAACATTTCTTTTTGGTGGCTCAGACGGTGAAGAATCTTCCTGCCGTGCGGGAAACCTGGGTTTGATCCCTGGATTGGGAAGATCCCCTGGAGAAGGAAATGGCAACCCACTCCAGTATTCTCACCTGGAGAATTCCACGCACCTAAGAACCTGGTGGGCTACAGTCCACTGGGTCACAAAAGAGTCAGACATGATTGAGCGACTGACACATACTTTCCATTTGGTGTTACACTGTGAGGGTGAGGTGGGGGCTTCAGCCTCGACATTTAGGAGGTCTGCTGTGCTCATAGGAACCAGACAGGCCATCAGCTAACAGGTACACAGCTCCATCCTGGTTTTTGGATCTCTATGAAGGAACTGGAAAAAAAAACTTATTATTATTTTAAGCAATAAAAATTCGTTGCACAGTATGGGTGCTTTTATATTAAATATGCTGATGAACTTGCAAAGAGGTTTCATCTGGAGTGTTTCAATCTGTGTGCCCAGCGTGTTACCATTACTGGAGAAGCACACACAAAAGTGAAATATGAGATCTGAATCTGTTGCTATGATGGGTTGGATTTGGACTGTGAGGCTTGCATCACATTCCAGGCATGTAGGTTTTGTTCCTCTTTGGGCATTTAAGGACGGAGTTGGTTTTCCTTGCAGAGAGTCTAGTAGTGAGTGAGGAGCCCAGTTAGAGCCCGGGGCAGCCCAGGTTTCCTGTATCGTGTCTTCCGCTGTTTTTCTGAAGTCTCCGGTTGTTTCTGTGGCTACAGTGGTGGCTAGTCCAAGGATGTTTCCGTCCTTCACATCTCCCATTTATAAGAGTAAAAATTTTAGGAAGAGTGGGTTAAGTTAGTTTTGTTCTTTGGAACCTAAAATTTTATTAAATAGGAGTCTATTTTTCAGAGCAATTTTAGGTTCTCACCAAAATTGAGTACACAGAGTTCCTATATACCTCCTACCCCTCCAGCCTCCTCCACTGTAAACTGTTACAATTTATGAAGGTAGGTCATTATCATCCAAAGTCTGTGCTTTACATTAGGGTTCATTGTTTTGTGTGTTCTATGAATTTCGACAAGTGTGTCATGACATGTATCCGCCATGTATCAGACAGAATAGGATAGTTTCACTGCCCTAAGAATCCTGTGATGGAGCCCATTTTTCAGTCAGGCATTGAGTTTGAAAGTTCAGCATCCTTAAAATATATTCATTCTCCTTTCCTCTGTCACCACTTGCTTAGCTCACTTTCCCCATCCTTCTCAGATCTTTAAGTTTCGCTTTCCTCTCTTTTTTGCCCCACCTACCTGTCTCCTCTGTGACTAGCTCTGAACTTTCCTGCCTTTCTCTGTTGCCCTTTGGGGTCTGGCCTCTCACCTCTCCAGATGATACCTCCACTGGGTTCTACTGTCTTATTTTCAAGGTCTGGAAGACTGCAGAGTAATGTCTCTGGAAAACAGTCTGATCCCTTCCTGCCGTTTCATCACATTTCCTTCAGTGTGGTCTCAAAGTCCTAGGTTATGCTCATGGAATTGTCAACTGCCATCATTTCTCTGTCAGTTTAACTTTTCTAGGCTGAACCTCATAAGAGGAACAACTGTTTATGACTTTTGAAAATATTTACTAAGAAAAGAGACTGTTATCTGAGCCATTTAGCATGAGCCTGTTAATTATGCCACTAATATTTCGCTGTTTCCGAGCTTCTTATGTTCTCCTCCCTTCACCTTTTATAAAAGGATTGAGAAAAAATTGTAAAACTTCTCATTCCTAATTCACTAATTTTTTGGATCTTAGAATAGAAACACTATTGCTAACAAAGTCTCCCTTAAAAGATATTAAATCTATGCCTTAAATGATCTATTGCTTATTTAAAATCATATTAATTATGGGAAATTAAGAAATTAAGAGAAATAATCCAGGGAAAGACAAAAATGATTTGTAACCAATTGGAATTACCCTTTAATGATATTTTTTACATATTTTGTCCCAGTCTTTTTTCCTCTGTATGTGTAGTTATGTTTTATGAAATTGTGTTCATACTATATAATTTGTAAAATACAGAAAGAAAATAGACTGTAAAAATGAATTTTGGTGAACAGTCTTCACATAGATCTTTGTATGTATCTCTATTTCTTGAAACCAGAGTTCCGGAGCAGAGTCATGTTTTCAGTAGTCTTTCAGCTAAAAGTGTCAGGAACCCATTTCAGGCTAATTTTAAAAACGGCAGAGGGGATTCTGTGTGGAGACCTCTGGGGGCAGGCATCTGGAGGCTGGGTTGGTCCAGGGCCTCAGCTGGCCGTCTCGGGACTCTTGTCTCCTTCTCCGTCTCTTGGTTCTGTTACCTGTCATTGGCTCTTTTCCTTGGCTGGGGGTTTTTCTTCCTGTAGTGGGAAAGACGGTCTGATTTACAATCTTCTGGCCTAAAATATCATCTAAGAAGTCTAAAGGCTGATTATTAGCAGTCCTGATTGGGTTGCGTGACCATTGCTGAAGCAGCCACCATGAGCCCTGCGAGGCCAGGCCTCTGAGCCAGGCAGTGGGTGTGGGCTCCACCCAGCCTTCGTGGTCTGAGAGTTGAGAGGGTTTTTGTAAAGAAAAAGTGAGTCAGCTACCAAAAGGTGGGGAACTGGGCTGCAGAAATGACAGCTGTCCACTGGAGCCGTTTTTGAGGTTGTGGTGCTCGTTGCCGAGTGTGCGCCCAGGCTGACTGTGGTTGTCCACTCCCCGTGGCCATGTGTGGGTGAGGAGCTGCTGCTGTGCACCACGTCTGTGTCTGCACAGGTGACACCATGAGACCTTCACTGCTGACGCCTTAAATGGAAATAAAGCAGCCGGGAAATCATGCCTCTTTAGGGAGAGCAGTACTGGAACTGAACTGAAAACAGTCTTCATGAAAGAACTTGAAGGTAGCTGGTCTGCACACACACCTCTGCACTGGTGGTCAGCCCCCTGCAGCCTGAACTTGGTCAGTGCTTGTCTGGAATAGCTTCTCAGCCTTAATGCGCCCGTAGGTGCATTCACCCGGGAATCTTGTCAAAATACAGATTCCAGTCCTGCCTCTTTAACAGTCTTCAGGTGATGCTGATGCCACTGGTCCAGAGATCTGCCTTTCTAGTGACAAGATGTTAGACAAGTGGTTGCCAATATTTTAGCAAAACGAAAGAAAACCTCCCCTTCATATAAGAATTAGACTCTCAATATCCATTAATTGACAAAACACACTGGAAATTACTACATATTCAGAAAAGCTTTTACACCTTTTGGTAGAACACTAAAGGGCTGAGAGTTAAACTCAATGTTTGGTTACAGGTGACGCCATCTGCCTCTAGCCTGTGCTGAAATGCGCTCCAGTTTCAGCACTTCACTGGGGTTGAAGAATGGGAGGCTCTTACAGCAGGTGTCGCCTGAGAAACATTTGGATTCTCAACAAGGCTTTTCGTGTGGTTACTTCTTCAGCAGTTTCCAGTGAACAAACTGCAGGTGCTAAGTTCTGCAAACTATAGCATTAGGATGTGTGTGTGTGTGTGTGTGTGTGTGTGTGTGTGTGTGTGATTGTTTGAGAAGCCTTTGAATCACGTAGTGTCTGCTATTCTGTAGTGTTTGAACATCTCACATTAAGTTTGTGACAAAACCATTCCAAAATTTCTGATGAAGAACGGTAAAACTGTCTCGCTGTCTTTCTCTGACCAAGATTTCTTATTACATTCTTCTGTGCTATAGTTACCTCCTGGACACATGCTGAAGGGCGTGAACAAAACACTGTATGCCAGACATGCTAATAATTTGTGGGTCCCCCAGTAAAGTAAGTACATGGGGCTCCTGATTAAACAATTGTGAAGAGTTTCAAGACTGCAACAGGGGAGCGTTAAACCAAACCAGGCACTTCTGACTGTGTCTTTGCTGCTACACAGGTTGTGTACTCATCAAGCCAGCCTTGACTATGTTTGTGACCGCCAAACCATTCATAGCCTTCATCTTGTTTGTTCCACTGTGGATGAAAACTGTATGACGTTGACATTTAAAAAACTGGGTTTCCAGTCTATAAATATTCTTCAATCAGACTTTTAAGGAGAGAATCTAAATGGACTCACCATTAACCCATCATGCTGTTTAAAATAGACTCTGGTTATTTCTGCCTGTTCAGATGCTTGGTGTATATGATACAGAAGTAGCACATTTAAAATGATCACTGTTTATTCAATGTGTGCAGCAGAATGTAATTCAGAAAATTTATTTTTAGAAACGTATTTTCCAGAGTAGGTTGTCCTTAGGATTCATAGTTTAGGTAACTGTCAAAAGTCAAGCGTTTGATTTCCAACCATTGAATTGAGTGACAATCTAAAGTCATCATTCAGACAAGGGTTTTTAACCTCCACAAGTAAACCGATCTTAAAAAGAGCGGTGTGCTTGATTTATGTGTATAGTCTATGATTTTTGAAGTTTGACAAGTGTGAACAAACTGTGTTTTGGGTGTTTGGTTTCTTTTCAGATATTTTATATTGTTTCTTACACCTGGATTTATTTTTTATTTTTTGTAGATTTTTTTGGAGTTTTTCCTCCTGATGATAACTGTAAAACTGATGTTTTGGTTTAAATTCATCTAGACAAGATTTGAAGTATTTGCAAAAAAAATAATTTGCAGATACAGTTTTTTTCTTGAAAGACTCGTGACTTAATTGGAATTACATAATTAAAATTTAAATACAATTCTTAAAGATTATTTTGTTTAATATGAGAAGTCTGACATCAATTTTGAAAAGTGTAGAATTCTTACAATCTAACTCTGTTATTCTAAATTGCTTTAAAATTTAATAAAATTGCCTAACATAGCTTTGTAAATCAGCTATATTCTAATAAAAAATTTTCATAAAGTTGTAAGCCAAAAAAGATATAACATTCTCTGTAAACTATTTAGCAAACTTATTCACTCTTTGCTACATGTATTTTCAATTTCTTTTCCTTTTTAAATATTTTAAAATAATTTTATGCATATAATTAGTGGTCCAAACCATTCACTGTTGCAGCATTTTTCTTTTGCAGTGGAAATTATGCTTTAGTGTCTCAATAGAGAAAGTATATGAGATTCTCTACCCTAAGTTGTTTGGATCGTTTGCAGGTGGATCTTCAGATATTAACAGTTAATCCAGGTGACCCCCCTTTGTTACACTGGTCATGTGGGTGGTGACCACAATGACCATTCAATCATGTGCCAGTGCAGGGACACCAGAAAGGACACTGAGGTGGGCGTTTGGTGGTTGGCCTCTCAAAGGCTGAGGCTAAGGAGTGGATGGATCTTCAGTTCAGTCGCTCAGTCGTGTCCGCCTCTTTGCAACCCCATGAATCACAGCATGCCAGGCCTCCCTGTCCATCACCAACTCCCGGAGTTCACTCAAACTCATGTCCATCGAGTCGGTGATGCCATCCAACCATCTCACTCTCCGTCATCCCCTTCTCCTCCCGCCCCCAATCCTTCCCAGCATCAGAGTCTTTTCCAGTGAGTCAACTCGTCACATGAGGTGGCCAAAGTATTGGAGTTTCAGCTTTAGCATCAGTCCCTCCAATGAACTCCTAGGATTGATCTTCAGAATGAACTGGTTGGATCTCCTTGCAGTCCAAGGGACTCTCAAGAGTCTTCCCTAGCACCACAGTTCAAAAGCATCAATTCTTTGGCGATCAGCTTTCTTCACAGTCCAACTCTCACATCCATACATGACCACGGGAAAAAACCATAGCCTTGACTAGACGGACCTTTGTTGGCAAAGTAATGTCTCTGCTTTTTCAATATACTGTTTAGGTTGGTCATAACTTTCCTTCCAAGGAGTAAGCATCTTTTAATTTCATGGCTGCAGTCAGCATCCGCAGTGATTTTGGAGCCCAAAAAATAAAGTCTGACACTGTTTCCACTGTTTTCGCTGAATAGTAATAAAGTGAAGCCATGCTCTGGTACTTCCTACTCCATCTGAAAAATGGAAGTCTCCATACAGTGTTTAGCGTGCGTTCGGATACAGTGCCACTTTCGTCCAGAGCTCTGGCTGTAGATGGGAACGACTGGCCTTTCTGTCAGATCTAGGGTTTGGTATTTTGTCTTTTACAATCTGTCCTTCAGTGTGTGCCCGGGTCTGCCTGCTCGGTACTCTGCTCTGCTGTCTGTCTTCAGCCTGTCTACCCGGTCATTCCCCTGCATACCACTAGGGGGCAGGGCTGACACACCCACATGATTCGGCTTCTGCTTTTCTTGCTGGAGACAGAGCTCTGAGGGAATCTGCCTTTAAGGTTAGGGTTCTTCTTAATTAAATTAATTAAACTGAGTGTCTTTGGGGAAAATTCTGGGAGTGATCTGTGATTCAGATTTGTCAGTAGTAGGTCAGCTCTACGTTCCCTGCTGGGCTGTGTAGTGTGAATGACTCCTTCAAGCCTGCGTCAGACCTGTGTCTTCATGCCTGTGTCTTGGCTCCTCAGACTACTGGCCTTGACTCCAAGTTCCAATTAACTCATTAGCTAGTGAATAATAAACGTTTATGAACCCCTTTCCCCTAGCTGGAACGTTATTGGCAAGTACATGCTTTCTGCTTGTCTCTTCCCTCTGCTTCCCTGTTGGAGGTAATGGCCTTTTTGATCATAGTTATCCATTTAAGAAGCTTTATCTCTCATGCCTGAACAATGTAATATCTCATTTTCCTTGAGTTTGAATTACAAAAGAAATATTATATATTATCTTCTAAGAATTGTCTTTTGTTTGACTCAGCACTATTTCTAAGATTCACCCTTTTGGGACATGTTCACTCAGGTGCAACTAAGGAGATTATTTCACTGTGTAAATTTATTACAGCCCATGTACCCATTCTTCTGACCTTTGGGCCAAGTGCTTGGATTGTTTCCATGTTCTTGCTGTACAAACAGGACTGATGTGAACATTCTTGTATATGTCTCCAGGGATGCATGTAAGAATTTCTCTTTAGAATTTTTTGGGTTGAAGTTAAGGGAAACTAGATGATGCCAACTTGTTTTCCCAAGAGATTGTACCGTTTTACACACCGGTGGCTCAGAAGTTAAAGTGTCTGCCTGCAATGTGGGAGACCTGGGTTTGATCCCTGGTTCGGGAAGATCCCCTGGAGAAGGAAATGGCAACCCACTTCAGTATTCTTGCGTGGAGAATCCCATGGACAGGGGAGCCTGGTGGGCTACTGTCCACGGGGTCGTAAGAGTCGGACACGACTGAGCAACTTCACTAAGTGGTGTATAAGAGATCCTATTTATCTACATTCTTTCCAACACTTGGTTCAAAAAAAATTTTTTTTTTTTCTGCACTGAGCCCTTGCTGTGGTGCACAGGCTTTCTTTAGTTGTGGAGTGCTGGCTCTAGAGCACAGGCTCAGTAGTTGTGTCATATGGGCTTAGTTGTCTTGTGGAGTGGGGGATCTTCCCTGACCATGGATTGAACCCGTGTCCCCTGCATTGGAAAGTATATTCTTAACCATTGGACCACCAAGGGAGTCCCCAGAATTCTTAACCAATGCCAGTTAGACAGTGTAAAATGGTATCTCATTATGGTCAAGGTTTGCAGTTCCCTGACCACTAGTGACCACTTAACTTTTTATAAAACTTCAAATTCTGGAACTCTACATTTTTTCCAGAACTGGACATGAAACAACAGACTGGTTCCAAATAGGAAAAGGAGTACGTCAAGGCTGTATATTGCTACCCTGCTTATTTAACTTATATGCAGAGTACATCATGAAGAACGCTGGGCTGGAAGAAGCACAAGCTGGAATCAAGATTGCTGGGAGAAATATCAATAACCTCAGATATGCAGATGACACCACCCTTATGGCAGAAAGTGAAGAGGAACTAAAAAGCCTCTTGATGAAGGTGAAAGAGGAGAGTGAAAAAGTTGGCTTAAAGCTCAACATTCAGAAAACTGAGATCATGGCATCTTGTCCCATCACTTCATGGGAAATAGATGGGGAAACAGTGGAAACAGTGTCAGACTTTATTTTTTGGGGCTCCAAAATCACTGCGGATGCTGATTGTAGCCGTGAAATTAAAAGACACTTACTCCTTGGAAAGAAAGTTATGACCAACCTAGATAGCATATTAAAAAGCAGAGACATTACTTTGCCAACAAAGGTCCATCTAGTCAAGGCTATGGTTTTTCCCGTGGTCATGTATGGATGTGAGAGTTGGACTGTGAAGAAAGCTGAGCGCTGAAGAATTGATGCTTTTGAACTGTGGTGCTGGAGAAGACTCTTGAGAGTCCCTTGGACTGCAAGGAGATCCAACCAGTCCATTCTAAAGGAGATCAATCCTGGGAGTTCATTGGAAGGACTGATGCTAAAGCTGAAACTCCAATACTTTGGCTACCTCATGCGAAGAGTTGACTCACTGGAAAAGACTCTGATGCTGGGAGGGATTGGGGGCAGGAGGAGAAGGGGACGACAGAGAACGAGATGGCTGGAAGGCATCACTGACTCGATGGAGGAGGGTTTGAGTGAACTCCGGGAGTTGGTGATGGACAGGGAGGCCTGGTGTGCTGCGATTCATGGGGTTGCAGAGTCGGACATGACTGAGCAACTGAACTGAACTGAACTGACTTGGATTCACCTATGCAGATTGGCTCAGAGTCCTTTGCACACTCTTCCCACGTGCTACTCCCCCAACCATTGGGCGTCTTTGCGCATCACCTGTCTTGCCCCTGTTCCGTTCGTTCCGTTCTGTCGCTCAGTCGTGACCGACTCTTTGCGACCCCGTGGACTGTAGCCTACCAGGCTTCTCCGTCCATGGGATTCTCCAGGCAAGAATACTGGAGTGGGTTACCAGTGTCCTTTATTTTAAACCATACCCTTTCCTCCATAATAAACTCAGATCCAGACCCACTTTTCCCACAAAACTTGCCCTTGTGAACATCAGGGAATTTAGGTCACTTCATTTCAACACTGAGTCCTAATGGGCCTCTCAGCCAGTGGCTAAAGTGCAAATGGGTTCTAGGTGTTTAGCTACGTTTATTAAGAACCTTGGGGGAGTTCCCTGGTGGTCCAGTGGTTAAGACTCTGTGTTCCCCATGAAGGGGCCTGGGTTCAATCCTGGTCAGGGGACTAGATCCTGTCCACTGCAACTAAGAGATCCCTCGTGCTACAGCTAAGATCCAGCGCAGCCAAATAAATGTTTAAAACCAAACCCTTAACTTTGTACACTGTGACCTTGTAATTATATTTCTAAGAATCTCTCCCAGATATTGATTTAGCAACTGGTTGTACCTGATGGTCAAGTAAATTCGAAAGCCATAGACTTATTTGCACCAGGATAGGGAAATGATGATGTTCATGAGTTTGCGCAAGCTCTGGAAGATAAAGAAGAGGGAAGCCTGGCGTGCTGCAGTCCATGGGGTTGCAAAGAGTTGGACACGACTGAGCGACTGAACAACAAGGGGAATGCTTGAGCAAACAGTATGGGTTGTGGCCTCAGCTTAGACTCCCGGCAGGCCTGAGCCCTGGGCTGCTGGCAAAGCTGAAGCCCTTTCAGCAGAACTCAGTGAGATGAAAAGGCAGGAGGCAGTGGGAGGCCTGGGTGTGGATCCCACTTCCATGTCAAATCTGCTTGTAGACACAAGGGAACCTTTGTGCGTGGATCGCTGTGTTGGGCAGTGCCCTGCAGACACCTGTGTGCACTCTGGACAGATACAGACAGGCTACGGTGCTTGCGACCTTGTTCCAAGATGCCTCTTGAGATTCCAAGCATACCTGGGGAGGACGCAGAGGTAGCTGAAGTCTGTGCTCTCTGGAGGAAGTGGGTTCTGGTTCACGTGACCTCGTTTACAGCTGTGGTTTTGTTGCATCTGTGACCTTTAGTTGCATCTGAGGAAAAATCAGATACGTAGAGAAAGGTTTTATACCTAAAGATATTCACTGTAGTTTTTTTTTTTTTTTTAAGTAATGATAAATAATTGAAAACAACCAGAATATTCCACAGTGTTTGTTGCTTTATTAGGAATCACTGTGAAATGGTTGATAATGTACTGCTTTTTCTGTCTCATGTTACAACAAGAATTTTCCCAAGTCATTTTAAGCGCTTTACAAATTTTCTTGTGTGCTGATATAGCAACAAAATTACAGACCTCTGTCAATGACCCGTGACCTTGGAAGGGAAAAGGAGAAAGCCTAGGGCAGAAAAGAATGTGTGATAAAGTTTATTATGTGACTGTGCACACATGGGCGTGGTTTTGGGTTCCCAAGGACATTTGCCAGTCAATGCTGGCTGAATGTCGGCAATTCTTGGTGGAGCCTGTTGCGGAGCAGGGTGTATACTGTGTGTGTGTGTGTCTAAGAAAACTCAATAGACTGAGGACCTGCTGTTGACTTGCTCCTCCGTTGAAGGTATCGTCCCAGCTGAGATGATTGTGGGAGAGGTGTGCTGGGGAGCATCCTTGGGAAGACACCAGGGCGGGGGGCAGGGAGAAGTGAGCACAGCAGAGCACAGAACTGCCAGACTCTGCAACAGAGGCCTCAGCTGATCCTGAGGGGAACTCGGGACTGGGTGACCCTTCAGAGCTATCACAGCTTCAGGCAGGTAGTAAGGCCCTCATGCCCCTCATTGTCCAACCCCTGGAGAGGGACTGGGCCAGCTGTCTTCACTGGGGTGAATTCCTCGGGGGCCTCAGTGGGGGGCTGTTGACCACCAACACCCGTTGGCCTGGGGAAGGGCTGCTGTCCTGCCAGAGTCTGAGTGTCACCACCCCCCACCACAGGCAACATAGCTGTTCCCACATCAGGGTACAGTGAGCCAGGTGTTGGGATGGTCCTGTGCACCGCACCCGTGGGGAGTCAACAGCACCCTGGCTTCCCCGCCAAGGAGCCAGTACAAGATTCCTCGGCTCCAGCGTGAGGCAGCCTTCAGGCAGTGGTGCTGATGGCCCCCAGGGATGGTTTGGGCCTGGGAGTGAGCAGCAGGGACACGCAGGTGTGTGGCTTGGACCCTTGGTGAGTGTGGAGCTGTTTGCCTGAATAGAGAGCCCAGAGGTAGGGGGAGAGGTTGTGGCCGTGGGTCCTGATGAGGAGACAGTGGGGACGAGGGACCACGGGGATGGTGCTCGCCGAGCTGTCATTTCTCACCCTAGAGCTTTGTGGCTGGTCTCCCCAGACACTGACCCTCTAAGACTGGTCCTTGGAAGTCAAAACTGGTCACACAGATGTTCCTCCTCTTCATAGAGGGCCCCCCAAGGCCAGCTCATGAGATCTCTTCTGGGAAGTGAGGTTGAGCTGTCCTGAAGACTCCTGCAGCTGCCGTCGGTCCAGGGACCTTGGAGCAACCACTGATGGGTACGTGCTGGGACCCCTGCCGGTCCTGGCTGTCTCCACGTTTCTCAGCAGAGCCCACTGAGAAGGACAAGGCAGAGGAAGCCCAAGCCCACCAGCCGAGACCCCGCTTCTGCTCTTTTGTCTGCATAGAGACGCTTTGCTTGTCCACTGGCCCCATGAGCCATGGAGCCGTGCGGTCCATGAGGCCTGCTCTCTTGTGCCTCCACTTCTGTAGCTGTGAAGTGGGGACTATTGAGCTCCTGAGCACATAGGCTTTTTGGGAAAAATGGGGACTGCTTTAATCCCACGCACCAGGGGCTTCTGCTGAGTGGGGAGTGGACATCTGTGGCCCTGCTGGCCCAGATTCCTGGTTCTTGTTGCCCTAGCATGTACACCAGAGCCCTTTCCCCAGGAACTCTGAGAAAGTGGACTCCCTTCCTCTTAAACGACACACCTTGTGGGGTCTGCTGAGCCCAGGATGGGTGGGAAGAGGGAGGTTGGTGGTTAGTGGGTCAGAGAAATGCTCTCTTGGTTTTTCCACATCCACATACGTTCCCTGTAGCTTCCAGCTTCTTTAGGTGAGTTTAGGTGAGGTGGGTCCCCCAAGCTTTCTCTTGATTTCCTTCCACCATGTGGTAGGGCCTGGGTAGGGTGTTTGCACCAGGGTCTGGAATAGACTGTCTGGGAGGTTGCTCTCGCCCCCGACACTGTGGATGCCCACCGTGACCCAGCTCTGTGGGGCAGCTGCCAGACAGGGCTCCGAGCTCCCCCACGTGCTGCCTGTAGTTTTCTCTTCCCCTGCTCTTACTGCTGCACTGTTACCAGTTTGACAGCAAGTGATGCCCCTTGTGGCGTGTCTCTTTCCTGGAAGGTGGAGACTTCCGCTGCTGTTTCACTTTTTGGAGGCTGGTGTTTCTCGCTAATTTCAGATTTGTTTGCAAGCTCCTTAGTGAATTCTTTGTGCCCCTGGGAGTCCTTCGTAGGATTTCACGACCTCATGAGGGCCGAGAAGAATGTCTGGTGTTTGCTGAGTTCCATGGAGGGCCTTTCTTTCAGTGTCTTCCCTCTGCTCCTTGCAGGCCCAGTCGGTTTGCACAACATTGGACAGACATGCTGTCTCAACTCCCTGATCCAGGTGCTTGTTAGAAATGTGGGATTCACCAAGATACTGAAGAGGTAAGACCATTGTTAAGGCAGATAAATGTGTGTATTGTTTTTTGTCTTCGTTTATTCAGTTATTCACAGTTATTTGGACTTTGAGAAGTCTTCTTTCAAAAGCTGCCAGAGAAGAGATCTTGTTTTGTACAATCTGGACTATACATTGTAATCATCTAGGAAGTTTAAAAAAATGGGAAATGCCGATCCCATCCCAGATATTTGGTTTCACTTGGGGTCTGGATGGGTGTTCAGGGTGGGGCCAAGCATTGGTACTTTCCAGAAAACTCCCCAGATGATTCTAAAATGCAGCCAGACTGAGAACCACTGATTTGGTTAAAAGGAAGTTGGGGTAGTATCAGTGGGCGGGTCCATGAGTCTGTTGATTTTTGTCAAACAGTGCGCACACACACAGACACACACACACACAGAGTATATACACACACGGTATGCACACTGAAAACCCTTCTTCTCAGTGGGTTCTGCCAAGAAGTGTTGAGGCTCAGCCAGCAGTGACTGAGTGGAACACTCTGCCTTGAGCTTTCTCCTTTTCCCGTTTCATGGACACGGGAGGTTGCCTATAATTAAATCATTGCCAGAATACACTGACGTTCCTTCCTGTGTCCTTCCCAGGACTAGATTTTACTTGCTGTTTCCCTTTGAAGTCCTTAGGCTGGGCGTGCACTGTGGACCCAGGACCTACTGCTCCTTGCCCTTCGTCTTGGTGTGATTCTCGTGCAGGGTGGGGAGAGGGTGCCCCGTCTCGAGAGGATACTCTGTAGCTGATTTGCTGACATGTCTGTCTTCAGCCTTGTCTGTACATTTTAGTCATCTGGGAAATAAAAGTTTTGATAAATGGGCCCCACCCCAGAAATCCTGATGTGGTCCTTCTGCAGAGTGGCCTGGACATGGAGATTTTTGAAAATTCTCCCAGGTGACTCTAGTGTGGCCCTGGTGTTGAGAACAGTGGGGTCAGGGATGTTCGTGGCTTTTCTCACCCGGCAGGATAACGGTGCCAGGTGGAGCTGAGGAGCAGAGGAGGAGTGTCCCCGTCCAGCTGCTCTTGCTGCTGGAGAAGATGCAGGACAGCCGGAAGAAGGCGGTGCAGCCCACGGAGCTGGCCTACTGTCTGCAGAAGTACCACATTCCGTGTAAGACAGTCCTCCTGCTCTGGCTCCTGGCCTGGTGCTCTGAGGGGAAGGGGAGCTCTCGGAGGGGTGAGGGGGGCGGAGCAGAAGAGAGGAGAGCGGAGGAAAAGGGGCCTGATGGCCCTTGAGTGCGCAGGAAGGAAACCCTCCTTGTGTTGTATGCCCGTGTGTGGATCTGGAATACCTTAAACAACCCTCATCTCGGAGGGACAGCATTCGTTTCGTTATTCATGTGTTACTTTTCCTTCCTCTCAGTGGAGTAAGTCAGCCTAGGAGTCTCCTCAAAGCTGTCTCAGCTGCAGGTAAAGCATCCTAAAGAAACAGAATAAAGGATTCGTAAGGAGAAACCATATTCTACGAAAGGAAACTCTTAAATAGCTTAGTTTTTTTTAAAAAACAGGCTCAAATGAAATATACGTCACATACTATAAATTCAGTCATTTAAAAGTATATAATTCAGAGGTTTTTAGGATATCACAGAGTTGTAGAATTATCATCACAATCTAAATTTAGCAAATTTTTATCATCCCCCCAAAGAAATCCTCTACCTATTAATAAATTGCTCACCATTATCCTTTGTTTTCTTCTAGGTTTCATACATCTAGCTCTTAGATCTAGACCTGTATTTCGTTTAGAGTTAAATTTTGTGAATGGTGTGAGGTAGGGGTCCAGCTTCGTTCTTTTGTATGTGGTATCCAGTTGTTTCAGCGCCACTTGTTGAGGACTCCTCACTTCTTGCTCAATTGGTCTAGTCTCTTTCCTTATTCCAGCGAGCGTCCTCTCACTTCAGCCATCCTTGTGAGGCAGGCCTGGTGGTGATGATCTCTTAGCGTTTCTCTGTCTGGGAAAGCCTGTGTCTCTCCTTCATTTCTGAAGGACAGCGTTCCTGGATAAAGTTCTGTTTATCAGCAGTTTCTCCTTTCATCCCTTTGTATATACCTTCCTACTTTCTCGGGGTCTGTAAGGTTTGTGCTGAGAATGTATTAATACCCTTGTGAAGTGGGTTCCCTTGTGGGTGACAGGCTTCTTTTCTCATACGGCTTTTAAGATCTCTGATTTAAAAAAAGTTATTTTTGGTTGCTCTGGGTCTTTGTTGCTTTGCATGGGCCGTTTCTCTAGTTTGGGGGAGTGGGGGCTACTTTTCCTTGCAGCGTGTGGGCTTCTCATTGTGGTGGCTTCTCTTGTGGCGGAGCACTGGCTCTAGGGTACGTGGGCTCAGCAGTTGCAGCTCCCAGGCTCTATTGCACAGGCGCAATGTTGTAGCCCATGGGCTTAGTTGCCTTGAGACTTGTGGGATCTTCCCAGACCAGTGATTGAACCTGAGTCCTATCCACTACACCACCAGGAATTCCTGTCTTTGACTTTTGACAGTTTTATGATATATTTTAGAGAACAGCTAGTTGAGAGGAATATGTCTGGGGACCAACAAGCTTCATGAACTTCAATGTCTGAATGTCTCCCCGGATATGGGATGTCCCAGCCACTGTTTCTTGAGATAAGTTTTCTACCCTTTCCCTTGTCTTCTTCTGGGACCCCATCAAAGTGTAGGTTGTTTCCGTGGATTGTAAGTTAGGTTGTTGATTTGAGATCTTTCTTGTTTTTTTAACGTAAGCATTTGTAGTCAGAATGTTTCCTCCAGCTTTGCTTTCACTGCATCCCATAAATTTTGGTATGTTGTGTTTTTATTTTCATTTGTCTCTCATTATTCTCATTTTTTTCTGTTACACAACAATCTGATTCAATATTTCTATACATTTCAAAATGAACACCATAGGTCTAATTACCATGGGTTACCATGCAAAGATGTGACGTAACTATTAACTCTGTTCCCACACTGTACATTTAATACCTGTGCTTCACTTATCTTGCAACTGGAAGTTTGTGCCTCTTAATCTCCCTCACATATTTCTCTCCTCTCTCCACTTCATACTGGAGACTGCTCAGGTTCCTTTTTCGTTGTTATTTAGTTGCTCAGTCATATCTGATTCTTTTGAGACCCCATGGAGTGTGGCATACCAGGCTTCCCTGTCCTTCAGTATCTCCCAGAGCTTGCTCAAACTCATGTCCATTGAGTTGATGATGCCATCCAACCATCTCATCCTCTATCGTCCCCTTCTCCTCCTGCTCTCAGTCTTTCCCAGCATCAGGGTCTTTTCCAATGAACCAGCTCTTTGCATCAGGTGGCCAAATTACTGGAGCTTCAGCTTCAGCATCAGCCCTTCCAGTTAGGTTGTTTGTTTTCGTAGTGTTGAGTTTGAAGAGTTTTTTGTATATTTTGTATCTTTTTAAAATATTTCTTTTGTAAATATTTTCTGTCAATCTGTAGTTTGCTTTCTCATGCTCCTGACAGAGCAGAAATTGTTAATTTTAATGAAGTCCAGCTTATCTTTTCTTTATTTTACTGATTATACCTTGCAGTCATATCTAAAAAAATAATCACCCAAGGTAGTGTAGATTTAGTCTTATATTATCTTTAGGAGTTTTATCCAGTTTTGCATTTTACATATAGGTCTGTTATCTATTTTGTTCATTTTTTTCTTTTTTAGGATATAAGGTCTGTGTCCAGATTGTTTTTTTTTTTTTTTTTCATGTGAATGTTCAGGTATTTTAGTAACATTTGCTGAAAACACTGGTTTCCATTGTGAAAGAGCAGTTGACAATTGTTTCAGTTAGTTCAGTCATTCAGTCACATCTGACTCTTTGCGACCCCATGGACTGCAGCACGCCAGGCTTCCCTGTCCATCACCAACCCTCAGAGCTTGCTTAAACTCATGTCCATCGAGTCGGTGATGCCATCCAACCATCTCATCTTCTGTCTTCCCCTTCTCCTTCTGCCTTCAGTCTTTCCCAAGATCTTTCAATCTTTTGACATTGTTTATTTTGATGTATTTTTGGGCTCTCTGTTCTGTCCCATTGATCTATTTTTCTATTCTTTTGTAATACCACTTTGTCTTGATAACTGAGGCTCTGTAGTCTGATATTAGTCGTCTGATTTTATTTGATTTTTTCCTTCAGTACTGTGTTGGCTATTCTGAGTCTTCTGTCTCTCCAGGTAAACTTTGGAATAAGTTTATCAATATTCATGAAATAACCTTCTGGCATCTTGATGGGAGTTGCATTGAGTCTAGAGATCAGGTTAGGAGGAAGAACTGGCATGTTGACAATTTTTAGTCTTTGTATCCATCAACATGGAATATCTCTCCATTAGGTAGGTCTTTTGATTTTATTCATCAGTGTTTGTAGCTTTTCTCATATGGATCTTGTACATATTTGGTGAGATTTATATCTAAGGATTTAATTTCATGTGCTCTAATATAAATTATATTGTTTTTTAAATTTAAAATCTCACTTGTTCATTGTTGATATATAAGAAAGTGATTGACTTCTGTATATTTGCCTTGTAGCCTGCAATCTAACCATAATCACTTATCAGTTCCAGGAGTTTTTGGTTATTTTGCATTTTCTATGTGAATGATCATGTCATCTGCAAAGAAGGACATTCTTAAATCTTCCTTTCCAGTCAGTATACCCTTTGTTTCCTTTCTTATCTAATTAGCTAGGGCTTCCAATACAATGTTGAAAAGGAGTGGTGAGAGGGAACTTTCTTGTTTATTTTCCTGATCTTGGAAGAAATGTTGATAGTTTCTCACGATTAAATGTGATGTTAGCTGTAGGTTTTATGAAGATGTTCCTTATCAATCTTAGGAAGATTCTGTCAGTTCTTAGTTGGCTGAGAGTTTTTATCATGAATGGGTTTTGGATTTTGGCAAATGATTTTCTGTATCTATTAATATACTCATGTGAATATTCTTTAGAGCCTGTTGATGTCATAGGTTCATGAATTGATTTCTAGTTGAACTAGTCTTGCATGCTTGGGATAAGTCTTGGTTGTGGTGTATAATTCTTTTTACATTTTTTGGATTCTATCTGCTAATATTGTCTTATGGATTTTGAATCTGTGTTCGTGTGAGATATTGAGCTGTGGTTTTCTTTTATTGGAATGTTTTTGTCTGGCTTGGTGTTAGGGTGAAGATGATCTCATAGAATGAGTTGGGAAGTACTCTGCTTCTATCTTGTGAGGAGATTTTTGGGGAATGGGAAGAACTCCTCCCATAAGTGTTTGGTTGACTTCATCAGTGAACCCAGTGGATGCTCTGTTCATTTTTCTCATTCATTTTTCCTTTCATTCCTCAGACTGTATAACCTCAGTTGACCTGTTTTCAGGTTTGATGATTCCTTTGCCAGCTCGGATCTGCTCTTGACTACTTCTGGTGAGCACTTCTGTCCTTGTACTTGTCCAGTCAGGAATTTCAATTTGGTCTTTTACATATTTTTTCTCTGTATTGATACTTTTGATTTGGTGAGACTGTTTTCATTCTTTAGTTATTTTGGGTTTTTGGATGCTTTAGTTCTTTGAACATATAGTAGTAACTAATCTGAAGTCTTTGTCTAGTGCGATAACATCTGGGGGCATCTCAGTGAGTTTCTAGTGATTGCTTTTTCTCCTGTGTGTGCACCATATTTTTCTGTTTCCTTGTGTGTCTTGTAATTTTTTGTTAGAAACTCGACATTTTAGATGATGTGACAACACTGAACATCAGAAACCCCCACAGTGGGGTCTGTTCTTGCTGTTGGTTTTACTGTGGCTGTTCGTTTAGTCTTTCCAAGACTAATTCTGTAACGTTTATATTCCCTATAGTATGTGGCCATGGGAGTTTTTGTGTGGTTAGCTCAGTGTCAGGTAATGACTGGCTAGAAATTTCTTTAAATGCTTTGCACTAACAAGTCTTCTAGTCTTTGCCAAGGGGCCCTGTGTGTTGACTGGGTGCATCTTCAGGGCCCAGGCAGTTTATGACGCTTTGAGCCTCCATTTCATGCCGCACAGAACCTTAAAATCAGTCAGATGGAAGAGACTGGGGTCCTTTTGGGCCCTGGTCGTGAAATTGACCTTCCAGATCACCAGGAATATGTCGGAGCCTTTGAAAGTGTGAGGGTTTCCCTGGTGGCTCAGATGGTAAAGTGTCTGTTTGCAATGCAGGAGACGTGGGTTCGATCCCTGGGTTGGAAAGATCCCCTGGAGAAGGAAATGGCAGTCCATTCCAGTACTCTTACCTGGAAAATCCCATGGACGGAGAAGCCTGGTAGGCTACAGTCCATGGGGTCTCAAAGAGTTGAACACGACTGAGTGACTTCACTTTCACTTTGAAAGTGTGCAGTGAACATCTTATTCCCTTTAAGATCTTTCCTTTGAGTTTCTGGCCAGGCTTTTCTTGCCTTGGCTGGCATGGTTGCCTTAGGTAACTGCATTGTTTATTGTCGCTGAGCATTTTCCGCAGACGCCCTGGGAATACTACAGGCTTTCAGCTCTAAGTCAGGTTAAGTAACAGCAACCTCCTTTAAATGGGCTTTTCCCTGGAGCTGCTGCAAACAGGTCAGATCGTGGGATGCTCTTGGCCAGGGCTTTCCTAGGTGCCCAGTCCAGCCCCGGCCTGTCGCCCCTGGCAACTGCAAGGCTTCTCGTTTTCAAGGCTTCTGCAGAGCATTGAAGAGGGCATGGGAAGCGGCCGAGTTGAGGAAGCCGCAGCCCCTGCTCTGCAGTTTCTCCTGAATTCCTAAGATTTTTGTAAAGTCTTGGTTTTGTTGCTTTTGTGGAAGAGTGGGTTTAGAGAGACCCTCTCTCTGCTGCCCCAGGTATAGCTCATGTTTCTCTAGTTTTCCTAACCGTTTGTATGCCTGGGGAAGTCATCTCTAAATTGTGAGTCCATAGATGCAAGTACTTGGATACTCACCTTCTGCTAGAATGTAGGTTTCCTGGGGACAGGAACTTTCTCTGGCTTGCGCAGTACCTGCATGTAGCAGGAGTGAAGAAAGTTATCGGTTGGGCAGGGCCCCGGTATTTCTCAGATGATTTGGGAGTCCTGGTTCTGGAATGGGCAGGTGAGGCAGGATGTCTCTGCCTGGCAAAGTGACTTGACCGTCTTCATGTCCTGTGTTGGCTCTGGGGAAGGCAGCCTGCTGAAAGTAATTCTCTGGAGAGCTTCAGTTCAACCTGCTACTAGCCTGTTAATCCCTGTTTTGGGATTATTAGCTTGCAATTTGGATTGATTAACCATTCAGTTGGGCTTTCCGGGTGACTCAGATGGTAAAGAATCTGCCTGCAATGCAGGAGAACCCGGGTTCGATCCCTGGGTGGAAGATCTAATAAGTAATGCTCACCAATTATGTGCTGGTTATTGAGTTGGTAAGGGAATTAGACTGACAGACTCTTTGCCTCCGTGGAGCTGACAATTGAGAGGAGAGACAGGCCAAAACAAAATAAAACCCCCAAACATTGAGTACAAATTGTGAAAGTATCACAGAGGAAATGGTGTTAGCAGGTATGAATACTTAGTCTGGCAGCTGGGGCAGGAGGGCATGACTGGCATCCTGGGCCCTTACCCTGGGAATTGGTTTTCTCTTTGGCCAGTGTTTGTCCAGCATGACGCTGCCCAGCTCTATCTCACAGTCTGGAACCTGATCAAGGACCAGATCGCAGACGTGGACTTGGTAAGTCCTAGAACGGAGAGCTCAGAAAAGGAGGGTGCTGTCCTTGTGCACATGGAAACCCAGAGGAAACATGTGTAGAACGTGCACCACAGTTGTGCAGTGTGGCCACTGTGACTTCTCTGCACCTCAGTGAGCAGAGCGGGGCAGCTGCTGTTTCTGGAGCTCTGTGTGGCGCCTCCAGCTCCGAACGTGGCTGAGCTGCTCACTCCGGCTCTCTGCCCCTCTTCCTCCTGCCCACCCCCCACCCCCCGCACACACCTTGCAGGTGGCAAGGCTGAAAACCCTCTACACCATCCGCTTGAAGGAGTCCTTGACCTGTCTTGAATGTACCTCGGAGATGAGCAGAAACAGCAGCATGCTGGCCCTCCCCCTGTCTGTCTTTGATATGGACTGGAAGCCCCTGAAAACGCTGGTGAGGTTCCTCCTGGGGAGTTTGCTGTACCCTGCAGCCCAATGTTGCCAGCGCTCCCTTGCTTCTTTAATGCACCCTTGGCTTTTAAAAACTAATTTCCATTTCCTAAGCATGGGTCTGGCTAAGTTCTCCTTTGATTTGCAGGAAAAATAAATCTCTCCTCCCGCTCCCCTTGTCCTTCCTGATCCTCAACAAGTAGATCCTCTCTGAGATCCTGGCATGTGCACCACGCTGATGTTAGGGGGACCTGGGGAGAATCCTCGTCTGTGGGGAAAGGGGTGGCCCCAGGTGGAGTAACCCTGGCTTTCCCTGCTCCCTGGGGCAGGAGGACGCCCTCCACTGTTTCTTCCAGCCCCAGGAGTTGTCCAGCACAGACAAGTGCTTCTGTGGGAGCTGTGGCAGGAAGACTCGCTGCAAGCAGGTACTTGCTGCTGATCAGGGGCTTCCCTGGTCCGTGGGGTGGGGGGTGGGTTCCCTTGGGGAGGGGGCACGCTGAGGGAGGGAATCTGCCAGGCTGGGTCCAGGATCCTGGGGCTTCTGATGCCCAGAGCTGTGGATGCGCCCCTGGGGCCCCATCACTGTGGGGGTGGGAGAGCACAAGAGCCACACTCAGGCCCACCCTCGCCCGGGCTCAGAGAGCAGACTCTGCAGTCCCCTACAGACCCCTGCGGAGCCCTGGGCTGCTCAAGCCTTCTGTGGGAGACCCAGCAGATTCCAAGGAGGGGTACTGTTCCACTCCCTTCTTTTTGGAGAGGAAGAACGTCCCGTTGGCCCTGGTGCTTCTTGGAATTGACCTGTTTCAAGTGCCTGGGACTCATCTCCATGGTGACTGTGTTTTTTCCAGGTCTTGACACTGACCTACCTACCCCAAACACTGACCATCCACCTCATGAGATTCTCCATCAGAAACCTGCGGGCAGAAAAAGCCTGCCACTCATTGTATTTCCCCCAGAATCTGGATCTAACCAATCTCCTTGAGACAGAGGGAGAGCCCTGCAGTGCTGAGGAGCAGGTGAGGGCCCTCGTGCTCCTTACACACACACACCCCACACACACGCACCTTGGCCTCGTCAGAGCCCATGTCTTTTGTCTGTCTCCCTCCCCACCCCTATCAGACACCGTGTCCTTTGTCTGTCTCCTTCCCCTGAGCTGCCCAGCATCACACACACTAGAGATGAGTTTTGGGTTTGGGGCGTCATCCTCTCCTCTGGCTGAGCTCAGGACGCACAGGGAGGAACACTCATCAACGCTTAGTGTGATTCGTGGAAACATACTCACACATTCAAGAAACACTGATCTTTCAAATAAGGAGTTTAGAGTCTTCTCGAATAACAGCCATGGGGTTTCACATTCCCACCAGCTTCACATTCCCACCAGCGTTGCTGTTGGCAGCTGCGTTTCTGTTGAGACTCAGAAGACTTTATTTCTAATGACTGGATTTGTGCTCAGCTACCTCGCAGCACTGATGGAAGGAACCACACTTCAGAACCTTCCTTTTACATAGGATGTGCCACAGGTGACCTGTGTCCTGGGTGCTAAGCAGCACCAGCCTCACTTCCTTCTCCCGACAGATTACACTCGCCTTGGGGATAAGAAAGCAGCCAGCACTTGAGGCCAAATTGATTTAGAGTAAAGTTGGATCCAGTTGTCCTGAGCTAGTAAGTTGTCGGGAGATTCTGAGAAAAGTGACATAAATGTCTTTTCTCCATAGGTTTAAAATCCTACATTTATTGCCATATATACATGGGTCAGTTTTTGGACTGTCTGTTTTGTTCCACTGGGCTGTTAACTATCCATGCTCTAGAACTATGGGTTTGTTTTTTTTTTGAAAATTGAGGCCTGACCATGTGTTTGAGCGGCTCCTATTATAACAGGTTTTCCTTCCCTGTTTGGGGCATAAGATTCTGTTCTTTCCTTCTAGTTTCCTTATTTCCACTTGCACAGCCTACCTAATGAAGTATCTTAAAATTCTTTTACCTTGAAAAGACGTGTGAGGAATTATATAATGTCTCCCTATCTACCAGCAGCCTAAGCAGTTGTGCAGACTTACAACCAGTCTTTCTTTACTTGCACCCATCCTCCTCCTTCTCGAAACCTCTACTGGGTTATTTTGAAGCAAATCTCAGATGCCATGCACGTCATTTGCAAGTATTTCATTATGTCTCTCTAGGGCTTCCTTGGTGGCTCAGACGGTAGAGTCCACCTTCAGTGCTGGAGACCTGGGTTCAATCCCTGGGTCAGGAAGATCCCCTGGAGGAAGGCATGGCCACCCACTAAAGTACTCTTGCCTGGAGAATCCCCGTGGACCGAAGCCTGGCAGGCTACAGTCCATGAGGTCCCTAAGAGTCGGACATGACTGAGCGCCTAAGCACACAGCACACGTCTCGCTGAAGAAGAAGCACACTTTTTCCAAACATGACCAATTCCATCTCATGATTATGTAACGTCCTCTAGTATCCAGTCAGTATGTGGATCTCCTTGACTGTCCTGTAGGTTGTTTGCTGTGTGAATCTGGATCCACATAAAGTCTACACTTGAATTTGCTTCAGTTTGTTCCCTCCCTCCCTTGGCCTTTCTTTCTTCTGTAAGTTCTGTTTCTTTGTTTCTCTCCCTCCTTTTCTTTTCCTTGAGATGCATTTGTTTGGAGGGTTTTGTTTATACCCAGAATTGGCTGGTGGTCTTGTTTGGTGTGTTCCTCTCTTCCTTGTATTTCCTGTAAACTGATAGTTCCATCCAAAGTTTGCCCCAGCGTAATGTTAAAAACCCAGCGTAATATCCTCACATGAGAACAGAGAATGATTTGAGCCCTCCCTTTTAGGGACCAAGCTTTGCTTTGTCAACTGAAATATATAGTCACAACCTGAAAGTAGAGAATTTGGTGGGAATGTTTAGGACTCAGAGTCCCAGAGACAGTATCTCAGTAGCGCTGAGAAAACTGCTCCAAGGAGGCAGGAGGGCAGTGAACCAGTGAGGTTGCTCAGTGGTGTCCGACTCTTTATAACCCCGTGGACTGTAGCTTACCAGGCTCCTCCATCCCTGGAATTTTCCAGGCAAGAGTACTGGAGTGGGTTGCCATTGCCTTCTCCAGGGGATCTTCGTAACCCAGGGATCGAATCCAGGTCTCCTACATTGCAGGCAGATGCTTTACCATCTGAGCCACCAGGGAGTCAGGCTATATACAAGTTTGCAATGGAGGGAACAGGCAGTCTGAACATCAAAGATCAGGTATTAAGTTAAGGAGTCTGGCATTCTATGTATGGGAAGACGCAAGCCTCTGGACTTGAATTCATTCCCTTCATGTGCACCTCAGCTACCTGAGCTCCTCAGCAAATCCTGTTTCCTTGCTTACCTTGCTTCCTGCATCCCCCCCACAGCAGTCACTGTGGGGGTGGCAGCATCCGCTGGACCTCAGTTTTGGAGAGCCCTCATTCACATTTGGAGGCCAGAAATTGCTGATGGCAGTGACTTTCTTGTTTATTAATAGGCAGAAGATATTTTCATTTCACAGTTTGTACCACCCTCATCCTGTCCCCTTCATAATCCCATTTCAGAGTCTCAGGTAAGGGACATTATTTGACTGTATTGAGAAGAAAAGTACAATTTTCCTGACTCTTGTGGAGATCTTGCTCAAAATGAAAACTCTCACCACTGTTTCCTTTTCACAGGGAATCGTCTCTTATCTAGCCTTTCTGAGACCAAAGGGAGCAGGGTTAATTACCCCAAACCTGGTGACTATGCTGGTCTTTCCCTTACCGTGATGCTCTCTTACTGATTCTGCTCCGCTTCAAATCTGCCTCCTCCAGGCCTCTCTCCTGGGGCTTCGTTCTCTGCTTCTGGATCCTTTCCTGCCCATTTTTATTGGTAGTTTTCATCGCATTCCTTTTTATTACCATTGTTCAAATGTCTTCTCATTAGTTCTTATGGTTTGAAAAATCTGAAACTGAGGACCTCTGAGTCCCTGTCCCCTACCCAGGTCTCACTGTTGATCCCCAAACCAGGGTGTCCACCTCCGGCTGAGTCCTGAGAAACTCGCTGTCTTCATCCCCAGACACCTCTGTTCCATGTGTGACTTTATAGCACCAAAATCTTCCTAATTTCCAAGACAGGAATCTGGGGTTCATCCTTGCAGTGCCCACTACTTACTCCTCCCCACCGTATCCATCAGTTGCAGAGTGACTTACTGTTTTTCCTTGACTTTGCACAAATCTGTCCCCCACTTCCTCGGTACTGGAGTCAAACGCTGGCGCTTCAGAGCCAGGCAGGCTTGGGTGGAGGTCCCACCTCTCGATGAGCTCTGCATCGGACGTGAGTCACTCTACTCCCTGAGCTCAGATTCCACGTCTGGAAAATGGAATTGATGCCAACACCTCATATACAGGTTTGCCGTGGATATTAAATGAAGTAGTACATATGAATCACATTTATCTCTGAACATGGAATCCTACTTAGTCATTAGCTCTCATCAGATGCAAAATCCATTTCAGTATGCATCATGTTAGGTGAAGACATACCATATTGTCTAGGCATTGTATGTCTTGTTCTGAAGATGTATTACTATTATTTTAAACAGTGGACCTCCAGGGAAGTCCCCATAGCATCTTTTTTGAAAGTTTTATTTATTTTGACTGTACTTAGGGTCTTTGTTGCTTTGTACTGGCTTTCTCTAGTTGTGGAGATCAGGGGCTACTCTTCATTGTGGTGAGTGGGCTTCTCATTGTGGTGGCTGCTCTTGTTGTGGAGCACAGGCTCTAGGTGTGTGGGCTTCAGGAATTACAGCTCCCGGGCTCAGTAGCTGTGGCTCGCGGGTTAGATCTGCAGCATGTGGAATCTTCCCAGACCAGGGATTGAACCTCTGTCCCTTGCATCGGCAGTTGGATTCTTATCCACGGTGCCACCAGGGAAGTCCCTGAAGATGTATTATTAAGTGAACTGCAAAGTATTTCCTGCTTCTAATTCTTACACCTCTCGTGAAAGATGTGAAGACAGTTTTCTCTCAGTGGCTAGATATATTTAGGCATAGTTTTTATATACAGCATAGGTGTGTGAGTATGTCTGTAGTTAATAAAATTGTCATCACGAGACTGCTAAAGGCACTGTAAAATCATAAAAAGCTGTCACTTTTAGCAAAGCAATAAATAATACAAATCTAACAGAGAACCAGAATAATAATGTTTAAGCCTGTTTTGAAGTAGTTCACTTGAGCAAGTATGTCATAAAATATTTGCGTGTGTTGCTAATGGAAATGTTCACTTTTCAAATTTTATATTATATATACATTTGTATATCACCTGTCATATAACAATTCAAGGATGCTATTAATATTATAGCATATAAATTATACATTTATGCTCATTATTTTTCTTACAGCATATGAACCTTCAGTTCAGTTCAGTTCAGTCGCTCAGTCATGTCTGACTCTTTGGTTTCTAAAGAAAAAAATGATAGACTCAGCATCTAGATATGACTCTTTAGTTGGTCAGGAGGAATCAGAAACATTTAATTCACAATGCAAAGTAATTTTTTCTTTGAGGGTGCTTTATGATGTAATATGTGGAAGAATATTGTATTTGAAAGTGAAAGTCGCTCAGTTGTGTCCGACTCTTTGCGACCCCGGCAAGAATACTGGAGTGGGTAGCTGTTCCCTTCTCCAGGAGATCTTCCTGACACAGGAACTGGGGTCTCCTGCATTGCAGGTGGATTCTTTACCAGCTGAGCTCCAAGAAAATATTATATTTAAATCATGGAAAAATAAAATATTAGTTCACTTTTGGGGAAAAAATGTATGTGAAGACTTAGCCAAATGCTGAAAGCTAGCTGGTGATTATCGTGTTAATAATGCTTGTCGTCTCGTTGCGCTTCTTGCAGGTAGCCAGTCTCAGCACTTCTTCCTCTCTCAGCTGTGATTGCCTCACTTGGACTCTCAGGCCATTTTCCTATCCCTTCATTCTGGTGTTCTCAAACACAAATCTGATGCTGCTGCTCCTCTGCGCAGAGCCTTCCGAGGCTGCCACTGCTGGGCTGTTTTGACTCCTGACTTGGCCTCAGTGGCTCCCTGCACCCCTGTTCCATCCCTCACCACCATCCCCCGGGCGTGCTGCCAAGCCTCCACAGATCCTTCAGGATCAGTTTCAGCACATTGTCTCTGGGGAGCTTTCCTCAACTGCTCGTTCCTTCTTGTTTTGGGGTAGAGCCTGGTTCCCAGATTTATCTGTAAACCTGGTAAGAAACCTCGCTTCACAGCTGTGCTGTAATTAGGTATGAGCATCTTGTGGTCAGAGATGGTCTTCTGGGGCCCTGGGCGCACCAGTGCCCGGCAGAGAGGCACTGAGAAGCAGAGGGTCGGAGGAGGAGGTGTGACGGGGGTCCCTTTATCGTTGTGTCCTTCAGCGTGGAGGGCACTATGAGCTGTTTGCTGTGATCGCCCACTTGGGGAATGCTGACTACGGTCACTACTGTGCCTACATCCGGAGTTCTGTAGATGGAGAATGGTTCTGCTTCAACGACTCCAATGTTTCTTGGGTGAGAAGCGTCCTCCCAAACTGCCTCTTGCCCTGGGTTCTCCATCTCTAATGGGTTCTGAGCCAGGACTGGAAGGCCATTGAGACCCAGACACACTGAGGTTCTGTTTTCTGTATGGAGGGGGGGCCTTTGTGAAATTTGAAGCCCTTTACTGCATGGAGCCCCATCTGGTTTACAGCTCTGCTCAGTCTGCTTAGCTTAGCGTCCCGGTTTCTGGAATTCTCAGCTCAGGGCCCTGCAACCTTGTGCTCTGGGCTAACCTATGAAGGCAAGAAGCACGAGAAAGAGTTAAAAAATCTGGGCCCGGCTTAACCAAGTGTAGACAATGCACTTGAGGGACTCAGTGTGCCGTGTGCCTGTCACTAGGTGATCGGGCCTGGAAGTAGTCAGACTGGTCTGTCTGGGGGAGGGAGGGCAGCTGGCAGCACCATCACTCTGGCCACTTAACCTGGTTTGTCTCTGTCTTTGCAGGTGTCCTGGGAAGACGTCCAGTGTACCTATGGGAATCAGAGCTACCGCTGGTGAGGAGGGCTGGGTGGTGGGTCCCCTGAGCTCACGCAGGGCATCTGTTGCTGTAGGAAAGGGCTGCCACTCACCTTTGGAGGCCCAGAGAATATGCTCAGCCTTGTCTTGCAGCCGCATCCACTGTGCTGCTCCTCTCCTAGTTTATTTTTTAAATTTTTTTCATAGATAAAGGTTTGAAATTACGTATGTATTTTTAAATTAATTAAAAAAAATTTTTGTTAGTGCTGTATCTTTGTCGCTTTCTCTAGTGGCGAGCGGGGGCTCTTTGTTGCAGGCACGCAAGCTTCTCACTGTGGGGGCTTCTTTCGTTGCAGAGGACAGACTCCAGAGCCTGCGGGCTCAGCAGCTGTAGTATACAGGCTTAGCTGCTCCACGGCACGTGGAACCTTCCAGGACCAAAGATGGACCCCATGTCCCCGGTACTGGCAGGTGGAGTCTTCCCCAGCACTGGCAGGTGGAGTCTTAACCACTGTACTGCCAAGGAAGTCCTCCTCTTGCAGTTTAGACCCCACAGTGCTAAAGTGTCTGAGGCTCCCAAACATCACACCATCCCTGGCTTTGCACGTGCTGTCCCTTCCCCTAGTTTGTCCCTGAGGCAAACCACCTTCATGCTTCCGTGCTTGTGCTCATGCCTGCCTGCCCTGTAATGCCTTCCCAGCACCATCCAGGCAGGTTTGCAGAGTCTCGCAGGTGCTTTCTGTCTTGTGCTCACCTCTTCACAGCCAGGACCATGCTGCTCGCTCGGTCATCGTTCACCTAAGTAACATTCTTTCTCGTTAACCATGAACTCTTCGGAGGCAAGGATCTCTCTTGTCCTCCTCCGTTGTCTGGTACGGAGGCTTGACTTTAGTCAATAGCAGTAAATATTTTGTAGAAAATCAGTAATACGCAGAGGGGAGGCTGGAGAGGAAAAAGCTGGGCAGAGATAAAGCAGAGACTTTGCAAGCTTTTTCTGCAGAGCTTCTGGGTTAAAGGTGACATTGCACACTGAGTGTGGTGTGGGGCGTGGCCCCAGCTGCATGAGTAGGTCTTCACTTGGAAACTGATAAATTGGGTGAAATTTGTGCTTGAAATCCTGCACTGCCCCCTTCCACCTGCTACTTTCCCTCTTCTCCTTTTCTTCTAAGCATGTCCCTTAGATATACTCCCTTAGATACACACTTGGTCACCTTTTGGTTGTCAGTGATCCCCTGTTATTTGGATCAGGGTTTGGCAGACTTTTTCTGTCAAAGGCCAGAGAGCGAATGTTTCAGTTTCTGGGACACGCAGTCTGTGTCTCGATCCTCGGCTCTGCTCCTGCCACACAAAAGCAGCCACTGGTGGTACGTGAGTGAGCATATGTGACTTTGTCCCTGTTACATTTACTTAAGTTCATGGGCTCATAGTTTGTCAAGCCCTGCTTGAGATGTTAACTAATAGCTTAACAGTAGTTATTTACCCGGGTCCCCAGTTTTGTCTGCTCTGAGCTGATAGATAGATGAAGACCTGATCCAGTAACCCGGGAGGTTTTCTGACAGGTGTTCTGTCATGAAGTAATAATGTAGTAATGAACTGTGAATGTTTTGTCTCATTTTTTTCTTGCACTTTTTTTCTTTCTAGGCGGGAGACTGCCTATCTCCTGTTTTACATGAAGACTGAGTCCTAATGGATATTCCCTAAACCTTTACAGACCTTCAGAGTATCATCTCCCTTTTCTGTTCCTATCTCTGCAGACTCTTGTAAGATTCTGCAGTGAGGAGAGGCATCAAACTGTTTACATTTTATTTATAATCCGTGGTGATTATTAAAATATTTAGCAGTGACACTACACAGGTCTGGATCGGTCAGAATGGGTTCCACTTGTGGACTCATGGCTGGGTCAGGTCTGGATTGTTCCTGTTGCACAAGGCAGTGATCCTTTAGGTGGGAGCTGCAGGGTCCGGTTGCTCCCAGGGGAGACACCAGGCCAGTGCTTGTATCAGGAGGCAGTTGGATAACAAAGGGCTGTGGTCAGGAATTATTTCAATATTCTATAGCTAATGTGACTGTACTGGTAGGTACTGATTGTATATCATTTCTGTTTATAATTTTAAAAACTTTTAGGGCTTCTCTAGTGGCTCAGTGGTAAAGAATCCACTTGCCAATGCAGGAGACATGGGTTTGATCCCTGATCTGGGAAGATCCCACGTGCTGTGGAGCAACTAAGCCTGAGCACCACAACTACTGATCCTATGCTCTAGAGCCCGGGAGCCACAAGGACAGAACTCACATGCCCTAGAGCCTGTGCTCCAAAACAGGAGAAGCCACTGCAATGAGAAGCCTGTACACTGCAACTAGATAGTAACCCCCGCTCGCCACAACGAGAAAAAAGCTCTCGTGGCAACAAAGACCCAGCGCAGCCAAAAATTAAAAAGAAAAAATTTTAAATGCATATTACATGAAATTCAAGTGCCTTGTAATTGTTATTCATTTATTTGATAAATATGTGTTGATCGCCTACTCTGTGAAGTGGTACGCCAGACACAGTAATGAATACAATTCTTTCTTTCTCTCAAAAAGAAGTTTTTAATTTAACGGGGGTTGATTAAAATACACGATACTGAGGGTTTATGCTACAGGAATTCAAAGGAAAATAAATGAAACTGCTTCTGCTGTGTGCCCATAGGAGAAGCCTGCAGGCTGGAAGGGGGCTGAGAGTGAGGACAGTCTGTTTACATGGGGAAGCAGACCCAGTGGCATGGCTCAGGGTTCAGAGGCCCTCCACACGCAGGTGGGGCTCAGCACGTTGATCTTGCTCCAGGCTCAGAAGTTTGGGTCTAACTTAATAAGTAATGAAGATTTCTTTTTTTTTTTTTGGAAAGTGTTCAAAAATGAAAGGAACACTTAGTGGTGTTTCAGTAAAATGGATTTGCTGGTGACATGGGTTAGAGACAGGGTGGCAGCATGGGTGGACAGGCGTGCAGTCCCTGGAGCCATGTCAGAGGAAGAACGTGAATTGTGAGGTGTCCAGGGAAGGGAAACTCTGCACCAACCTGGGGAGAAGTGTGTGGACACCCCCCCACCGACAGAGGAAGTGACTCAGTCATTCACGTGTTTAACGACTTGTTCGAGAATTCATGTTTTGTAAGTGGCAGAGCTGAAACCTCCAACGTGAAATGAGGGTGATTTATTCTTTTTATTGGCAAGAATTTAGCCACGCGAGAGTGAATTCTCACCGTGTAATAGCCAAACAGTGTAGTCACGGACGCATCCTCTTCCTCAGTGCTGCTGCTGCTGCGTCACTTCAGTCGTGTCCGACTCTGTGTGACCCCATAGACAGAAGCCCACCAGGCTCCCCCGTCCCTGGGATTCTCCAGGCAAGAACACTGGAGTGGGTTGCCATTTCCTTCTCCAATGTGTGAAAGTGAAAAGTGAAAGTGAAGTCGCTCAATCGTGTCCGACCCTTAGCGACCCCACGGACTACAGCCTACCAGGCTCCTCCATCCATGGGATTTTCTAGGCAAGAGTACTGGAGTGGCTTGCCATTGCCTTCTCCGATATAGTGCTAACTGTCGCTAAACAGGTGTGTGTATATTCTCGTCTCTACCGTCACAAACTATCAGAAAGCACTTGGCCGAAAGCCACAGAAGCTGTGTTTTTTTTCTTGCAATCTGGAGGCTGGAGTCTGAAATCAAGGTGTCACAGGTTGGTTTCTCCAGGAGGTTGTGAAGGAGAGTCTGTCCTGCCTTTCTTCTGGCACCTGGTTGTGCCAGCCCTGCTTTCATCCCCGGCGTGGACCTGAGTCCCTCTGGCCTCCATCTCCGTCTTCACGAGCTGCCTTCCCTACGTGTGTTAGTCGAGGACACCAGCCATGGGTTAGGGGCCATCCCAGTGTAGCGTGACCTCGCCTTCACTTGGCTAGTTTCATCATTCTGAGGTTCCAGGTGGATGGGAATGTTAGGGGACCCTATTCAGAGTAATAAAATGTATTGATCCCTCTAGGCCTTATTCTAGGCGTTGACATGCATATTCACAGCTATGAATAATTTTTACATCATGAATTCTACTGGACAAATTATTCTGCTCATTGTTTTTTCTCATAATAGTGTCTTACGAAAGTTTCCAAGTCTGTATGTAGATGGAAAACATTCTTTTGAATTGTTACATTTACCCCATAAATAGATGTATTATATTTTTTCCATTCCCAATATTTAGGGCATTTCCATTTTTTCACTATTTAAAGTGCAGAGTGAATGAGTACCTTTAGATGTGTTTTTGTACATGAGTGTTTCTGTAGGTACTGAGGTGTGAAATTATGGATCAAAGAGACTGAAGGGAGAAGTTACGTGTAGACTTCCAAGTTAATAGATCATTTTTAATGTCCTGGATTGAAGGAGAAGAAAAAGGAATCAATTGACTTGAGTTTCTGGAAGTAGCTGATTTCTATGCTATTTTGTTTCTTCTGCAAAGTGCTGCCTTACTCATCCATATATCCATTTGTCCAAAAATCAAGGTTCACAGTGATGCCTGGTGCCTGACCTTGTGTGAACTTTGCTGTGGTCTTGTTTTGAGGGTTTGAGGTCTGTTGTTATTTCATCCCCATGTACCCCTGCTGTCTGCCACTCCAGACTTCTTCAGCATGTACACCCAATATCTTTGTCCCCTTGTTTTTTCCTTAAAAGTATCCCTTTAAGGAATTCCCTGGTGATCCAGTGATTAGAACTCCACAGGGTGAAGGATCATGGGTTCAATCCCCAGTTAGCCACCCAGGCCAAGGCCAAGTTCTGCCTACTGGGGTGCCCACAACAGTCTGCCCACATAGAGTTCCCACAGACCATACAGCTCCATTACTGGTGACCAGACAGGAGTGTGTTGTTGGGCCCTATAGAGTGTCTCCTATATGAGGCCACTTCTCCATAACAGGGGAGCATAAGCAACCTACATAACATACAAATAAGCACAGAGATTTAGGCAAGTTGAGGCAGCAAAAGAATGTCTTCCAAACAATGGAACAAGATAAAATAAGAACTAAGTGAAGTGGAGATGACAGTCTATCCAGTGGATCTCAAAGTCCTGATCATAACGATGCTCCGTGATCTTTGGAGAAGGCTGGGTGAACACAGAAGTTTAACAGAGACGATATTAAGTAGAAGCCAATGGAGCTGAAGAATGAAATCACTAATGCACAGAGGAAACAGTAGCAGATTAGATGACACAGCGGAATGGACGGTGAACTGGAAGACCATAGTGGGAGTCACTCAAGCCGAACAGAAAGAATTTTTGTAAATGACAGTTTAGGGACTTTCCTGATAGCCCAGTGGTTAAGAATCTGCCTCCCAAGGCTAGGGATGAGGTTTCCCACTTTGGTTGGGGAACTGGGATCCCACATGCTTTGGGGCAACTAAGCCCATGTGCCACAACTAGAGAAGCCTGTGTTCCAAAACCCATGAGCCGCAGCTGCTGAGCCTGTGCTCACCTCTGTCCTCACTGAGTTTAATCTTCATCCTTCATAACTCACCTTGAGTATAACACTTTCAGGGACTTCTGGGAGCCTCCACATAAAAAGCCGAGGAGGAGGTCTCTGGATCCCTGACTCTGTAGCTGCGGTCAGAAGCAGGTTGAGGGGTGCATCATGGGGCCCTCTACCAGGGAGGGGCAGGAGATCCCAGGTGTTAGGCAGCTGAGTCCAAGGCACTCCTGGGTATGAGGCATCCTAGCCCCCTTGGTACATCACAAAGAGACCAACTCCCTCCTCCCCTCAGCCCCCAGGCCTGGTCCCTGCTTCTGAGAAATTCCCTAGGGTGGGTCCTGGTGCCAGAGGTACCCCGTGCTGTGGGCTCCTGAGTCTCTAGGGAGGATAGAGGAGTGAAGGGAGACTTATCCACAGAAAGAGAGCATCTGTCAGAACAGATCCTGGGGCTGCTGCACCCCAACCTCCACCACCATCCCCAGGTCCACTGAGTCAGGACCATGAGAGCAAGGCTCCTTCCCTCCCCAAGACAGAGACGGAGGAGACACCCGGTGAAGGCGAAGATGGGAGGAGAGGCCCACGAGCCCAGGGACGCCTGGAGATCCCGGGAGCCGGGAGAGGCAGGAAGGATTCTCCACTGGAGCCTCTGGAGAGAGCACTGCACTGGGACACCTTGATCTCAGACGTCTGCTGTCCGAGACTGAGAGAGGACAGGCTTCTGTTGTTCCGACCATCTGCCCCAGGAAGCTCACGCAGCTGGTGGGAAGCTCCTGCCCTGATCTAAAGCCTCCCTCCCATTAGGTGAGGCAGCCCTACAGACTCCACCTCTTCTTCCACGTCTAGTAGGTGAGAGACCCACTTCTTGCTACTCCAGGAGCGGCTCTGGAGCTGATCTGGGGGTGGTTCGGGGTTTTGCAGGCTGAGCCCCTGTTGCTGTGCCTCTGTTTCCCCATGTGAGCATCCAGAGCTCTGGATGCCTGCCTTGCTGCCTGAATCCCTCCTCCCCCAACCCAGTATCCGCAGGAAAAGTCAGGGATTCTGTAGCAGGGTCTGCAGGCAGTCTGCGCTGGACCCGTGTTTTACTGTTTTCTCAGAAGTGTCTCCTGGAATTTAATCTTACTCACTCCCTCTTCCTGATCTCTCTCCCCAACCCTTAAGTTAGACATTCTGGCTGACCTGTCAGCATTAGTTAGATGCTGTTCTGCATGCAGAACAAGTCCCCTTATCTTCAAAGACCTTTCTTGATGACTCTTGTGTGATTACCTCTGGACCTCCAGGAGGAAACCTCCTTAATCCCTGCATTCTGGTTTCTGTCTTGCTTTACTGCTCTTAGTTAAAGATTACAAGATAAGTTACCAATAAATATGTGTTCCGCATTTTCTCAGGAGGTTGCTTATCTGAGAGCTTTCCCTGCACTGTCTCTTACAATGCTGTGTGTTTGTGAGAACTGTTCATTGCGAGGCTGCCACAGGCCCACGTTCACCTCTTCCCTGTGAACACAGTGAGAACCTCCCCTGACCTCACGCCCCGTGCTGACCGCCTCCACATCTGGCCACAGGCCCAGTGCAGGTATAAGACTGACTGCCCTCTCAGCCTCCTCCTTGTGTTGTCAGAGCTGCTGCAGCCCTTGGTCAAAACCCGTGAACCCACTTTAATAGGGCTGTCCTTGTTCACAACCCTCCAAGCACCTCCTTTAGCAAGGGTTAACAGAAGTCTTTAAGTCAAAGGGTCCAGAGAGAAGAAAGGAAGCTACAAAGAAAACCAGATGGAACCAGCTGGGACCAAGATGGCAACCGATTCTGACCTCCAGCAGACCCTGAGTTTCATTGTATGTTGATTTTACTGTATTATCTATCGTATATCAAAAAGCAGAAACATTACTTTGCCAACAAAGGTCCGTCTAGTCAAGGCTATGGTTTTTCCAGTGGTCATGTATGGATGTGAGAGTTGGACTGTGAAAAAAGCTGATCGCCGAAGAATTGATGCTTTTGAACTGTGGTGCTGGAGAAGACTCTTGAGAGTCCCTTGGACTGCAAGGAGATCCAACCAGTCCATCCTAAGGAAATCAGTCCTGAATATTCATTGGAAGGACTGATGCTGAAGCTGAAACTCCAATAGTTTGGCACCTAGTGCGAAGAACTGACACATATGAAAAGACCCTGATGCTGGGAAAGATTGAAGGCGGGAGGAGAAGGGGATGACAGAGGATGAGATGATTGGATGGCATCACCAACTCAATGGACATGAATTTGAGTAAATTCTCGGAGTTGGTGATGGACAGGGAGGCCTGGCATGCTGCAGTCCACAGCGTCACAAAGAGTCAGACACAACTAAGAGACTGAACTGAACTGATCTATCTTATTGACACATCTACCAGTGACCGTGACCAGACAGGAAGAAACTAAATAAGGTAAAAAGGAGGTGGCCTTCCTCTTTCCCAATGCATGTGCCTCCCCAGCATTAGCCTCACTCCTGGAGAATTAAATCCCTCTCTGCAGAGGGCGAGAAGTTGAGCTGTGAACTTGCTTTCTTCTTCTCTGTTCTTTGACCTTTGAGTAAATCCTCTGCTGTGTTGGTCTTGGCTTTGGTTTCATAATCACGTACTTGAACCTGCTTAGAAAAAGGAAACCTTCCTTGTTGAGGCAGAGAGCCTCGGCCAGGCTAGAGCCCAAGCAGGGTCAATAGGTCTTAACTTGTAACAGTCTGTAAGGGGACAGTGGTCTGTGCCCCGTGGAGTGGGTGGAGGGCACACCTACAACCACAGCACCTAGTTTGTGGACAGCATGGCCCCTCATGGGCCTGGACTATGTGCTCTTGTCCCCCTACCCCTGGCACCACCTGACTCGGTGACACTGACTGCTGGGCCTCCAGTCAGGAGGGATCCAGAAGCCGCACTTGGAGCCAGATCAGACGTGTCTTTTCACGGGCAGTGGCAATACTGGATATTAGGACATTGTTTCTAGAAAACAAACAGCTGCTAGAAGATGATGTATGCTCTGGACTTGAAACCATGTGCCGGACAGGAGTTCCCACCAGACCCTGACTTGGAAGCTTCTGTACAGGTGACCACACCAGTGCTTCCTTGCCAAGTCCTCCAGGCTTCCTTGGTGGGCACAGCTGGACTCACACTCCACGGGCTCCCCAACCCAGAGCCTGAAGGGCCAATGCTGGCAGGGCCTGGGAATGTGAGCGGTCACTCCACCAACCACCAAAACCAAGCCCATCCCAGGCTCTGCTACAAGTCTGCTTGCATTTGCTCTCTGGATTCCAAAGACAGACCTGGAGGAAACAGGGGCTGTGAGTCCCATATTGATGGTGTTCTGTGGAATTTCCATGAGACCCTTTTCTGCCCTGTCCTGAGCAAAGGACTAGTCAGTCCATGCTACCATCATTACACAAGTACGATGAGAAGCTGAGGCTCTGCAAAGCTTTCCCCTCAGAAGGACAGACGTGTGGCCACGGAGTGGGGTCTGTGCCCACTGCCTGCACAGGGTGACTGCCTATTCACAGCAGGTTCACCCCTGCCCCCTTCACCCCTCCCGGGGCAGCTCACAGAGCCTCCTCTTAGGGGGTTGACTCATCTTCTTTTACCAGGACTCTTGTCTCACATCCTGTCTTGGGATCATCCAGAAGGCTTGTCACTCTGAGGCAGGGTCAGTCTTATGTCACCAGGGCTGCTTTCTTGGCCTGCACTCACCACTTGCTTGTCTACTCCCAGCTCAGACCAGAAAAGCCCCCTCAGGTCCCAAGCCCCGTGGCTCTGCCAGGGCACCCACTCCCACCTGCCTGGTCCTTCTCTCTCACGTCCCCTTCAAGGTCACCAGGAGCTCCTGCCACCCAGGGCCAGCTGTCTGCTGTGTGCTGGGGAGGCCTCTGTGGTGTCAGGTGGAAGAACAAGAGGTACCTGTGGGGCCTCCCACATGCAGCACAGTGGCCAGCACCCGCCTATAGACCACTCACTCTGGATGGGCCCAGGGTGGGTTCAGCGGCCCCACTGTGTGTCCTGGTTGTCATCTCATCCCAGCACTGCCTACAGGGGAGTCAGTCACTAAGATACTCTGTGCTGGCTGCACAGATTGGATGCTCATTCATATGCCCCTTCCAGGAGCACGGGGTTCTGGTGGGCAGGCTCCTCCCAGGATATGGGGTTCACCTGAGCAGGTACTCTCAGGGCTCAGGACCCAGGAACCGTGCACAGAGCCCTCTTTGCAGAGCACCTCCAGCCCACCTGTTGGTCAGGCCTGACCCTGAGCCCCTCAGAGATCAGACCTGATTTAACAAACAGCTGCTCCTGGACAGGTCAGTGACCTTGGGCTTCACTATGCAGCCTCCTTCCAGTAGGTCTTCCAGAGGCTTCCACTGCACCTGGGCACAGGGCCCCTGTCTTCACCACCACCCCTCCACTCCCTGACTCCTGGGTTCCTCTTATTAGGAGAGGTTCTTCTTGAAATTACCTCCCATTTGTGGGCCAGATAAAATGATTAGAAAACAAGCCAGAGCTGCAGCCCCATGTCCATCCTGACCCTCAGGACCCACAACTGTGCGCCTGGCAGGCACAACAAGGCCCATTTTCTGTGAGCCCCTAATGGGTGAGGATTTGGCTGACCTGACCTGGCCGGCCAGCCCTTCCCAGATGTGCCTGGGTTGAGGTCTATGTAAGCAGGTGTAAGAGTGCCTGCAGCTATACTCTATGCCATACTCTGCTGGAGTGTGGAGCTGGGCTGGCAAGAGGGCCTTTTGGACTGCTGTTTGTGATCAGGCCTTTTGTAGACCAGGTAAGAAAGAGGTGTGTCACCTGTACCTGCTGTTGGATGTCTCCCCAGGTGGGGGTGAGGAAACAAGAGAAAAGGCAGTGGGAGCCAGAATGGGAAGGATAACTCAGGCAGGGAACTGGAAAGCTTCCAGAAGAGCCCCTGGGGTCAGGACCATCCTGCCTGGCCTGCACGAGCCCACTCAGGAAGTGTGCTGTCGTTGGGGTGGCTCCTGCCTGTGAGGTCTTTACTTGTATTTGGGTGTTTTACCTGGGAAGGGTGGATGAGGTTCAGGAACAGCTAGCCTGGGGGCCAGCCAAGGTTTTCTTAGAGATGCCTCCGCTTGTTAGTCCAGCTTCCCACTGAGGACTCTTCTTAGGGGAGTGGGAGGATAAAGGGGGTACAGGGGTGCAGGAGGGGGTGGGGAGGGAGGAAGGGCTGCTGGTTGCACCTAAGGCCCCACCCCGACCATCTTTAGAATTGCTCATTGGTGTCGCAAGCATCCAAATTGGGTTTTCACCTGTGTAACTCGTGACTTCTTAATGAGCAACGTGAACGATGACATTAAATGTCCTCAGTCAGGACTAAATACTTACTACACCATGTGTACAGCGTAAGAACCTGGGGAAGCGTGTGCATCTGGTACCCCTAGGGATGGGCTTCAGACTTGAGCCCTCAACATTCTGGTGTCCAGCCACTGCTTTAGGATTTCTTTTTTTTTTTTTTGGATTTTATTTATTTATTTTTATTGGAGGCTAATTACTTTACATTAATATATTGGTTGTTTTTGCCATACGTTGACACGAATCTGCCCCTGGTGTACATGTGTTGTTCCCCTTCTTGAACCCCCCTCCCACCTCCCTCTTCCCCATATCCTTCCTCCAGGTCATCCCCGTGCACCAACCCCAAGCATCCTGTATCATGCGTCGAACCTGGACTGGTGATTCATTTCACATATGATAATATACATGCTTCAATGCCATTCTCCCAAACCATCCCACCTTCACCCTCTCCCACAGAGTCCCAAAGACTGTTCTATACACCTATGTCTCTTTTGCTGTCTTGTATACAGGGTTAAGGTTACCATCTTTCTAAATTCCATATATATGTGTTAGCATACTGTATTGATGTTTTTCTTTCTGGCTTACTTCACTCTGTATAATAGGCTCCAATTTCATCCACCTCATTAGAGCTGATTCAAATGCATTCTTTTTGATGGCTGAAAAATACTCCATTGTGTATATGTACCAAAGCTTTCTTATCCATTCATCTGCAGATGGACATCTAGGTTGCTTCCATGTCCTCGTTATTATAAACAGTGCTGAAATGAACATTGGAGTACATGTGTTTCTTTCAGTTCTGGTTTCCTCGGTGTGTATGCCCAGGAGTGTGATTGCTGGGTCATATGGCAGTTCTATTTCCAGTTTTTTGAGGAATCTTCACACTGTTCTCCATAGTGGCTGTACTAGTTTGCATTCCCACCAACAGTGTAAGAGGATTCCCTTTTCTCCACACCCTCTCCAGCATTTATTTCATGTAGACTTTTGTGGCGGGGGGGGGGGGGCAGTGCTGACTCTAAGGGTTCTGTGATGCAGCCTCCATCTGCCTTTGGTGAGACCCACACTTCTAGGATGCTACAGAGCGGGGTCTGTGTGGCTGCTCTGTGGCTTCTCTAACAAATGACCAAAAGCTGGGTAGTTTAAAACAACAGGAGTTCATCCTCCCGCAATCATGGAGACCAGACACCTGAGATCAAGGTGGTACAGGGCTGAGGTCCCTCCAGAATCTCCAGGATAGGGTCCTCCCTGCCTTTTCCAGCTTCGGGGGCTCCAGGGGTCCCTGGGCTTGGGGCCTCCTCCCTCCCACCTCTGCCTCTGTCTTCATGCAGCTCGTCCTCTGTGTCTCTGTCTCTCTTCTTTCGTCTCTTACAAGGAACCTGCCAATTGGATTGAGGGCCACCCACACCCAAGATGACCTCACCTTGACATCTTTAAATGCAACTACAAAAGCCCTTTTCCCAGATGCAATCTTGTATATCTTTTGACGCCACTGTTCAACCTATTAGCTGTGTACAATATCACCCTCATTTTAGGAGATTACCAAGGTCCCATATAGACTGGCAGAGACAGCAGCCATGTGGGTGGGGGTCTGGGGAGAATGAGGACCATGGAATCACCTGGACAGGATCAAGCCCTGGCTTCATCAGAAGGTGAGCTCTTCCTCCATAGGGCCTGTGAGAGCAGTCATTCCATCCTACCCATGGAAGGGGGTCCAGTGTCAAGCCCAGAAGTGTCTACCTTGCAAAACTGGCTTTTCTGAACATCATCAATACCATCATACAACCAGTAACTGCAGGCTTAGAGGTAGAGAGGAATTTGTGTGGGTACTGGCCATGGGCTCTGGAGGAGGTGCTGACAGTCACTGGGGCACAAGGAATTGGGAGCCTGGGAGGCCCCAGTGTTACTGACCAAACTTGGGTCCACACTCCTGAGTGTAGTAAAGCCAGTCTACTGATGCCAGGTTGTGGTGAAGGAAAGTGGAAGTCATTCAGTTGTGTCTGACTCTCCAGAATTCTCCAGGCCAGAATACTAGAGTGGGTAGCCTTTGCTGTCTCCAGGGGATCTTCCCAACTGAGGTATTGAACCCAGGTCTCCCACATTGCAGGCGGATTCTTTACCAGCTGAGTCACAAGGGAAGCCCGTGGTGAAGGAAAGTGAAGGGATAATTCTAAAAGTGCCAATACACAGAGGAAAGGTGGCTTGTGCTCTAAACCCTGAACTCCCTGAAGTGTTTCAGCAAAGCAGTTGTACAGGCCACAGGAGGGAGGGGGTCAGAGAGTGTCAGGGAATGTTTAACAGAAGGATTCCTACGTGCTGTTTCTCATAAATCCTCTGTTCCTTATCAGTTTCTGTTGTCAGAAACTAGTGGAATGGCAAGCCACTCCGAGGACTGATGTTGTAGGATGAGACAGGCTTGAATCTCCTTCAGTAAACATTCTCCTTATGACAAAACTGCTTAGTCTTGATCCTCTTTCTTGAGATATGGATTGTCTCCTGACCTTGTGACCATTATTAATCCCTTGTTCCCTTGGTAATGGTTGCTGTATGTTTGGTTTTCTGATCTTCATCATTGTCGAAAGAAATTTCTTGTACAACAGCCTATATATACTCACAGAAAGATCCTTAAAGGACCCTTGCTCCATCAGAGCTTGGGTCCCCGTGTCTTTCTCTCTCTCTCTCTCTCCCTCCTTCCAGCTCTCTCTTTTACTTTTTTTTTATAGTTGACTCCAGACCACCAGGTTCTGGTCCATTAAAGGATGCCAACAATAGAGTATGTGATCCTCTGGTGCATGGTTGTCTGATTGGTGAGGTGACAGATGGCTAAACTCATTGGAAGCTCTGGGGATTATGTGTTCATGCTCATCAAATAGTTAACTTCTTCCATTCAGTGGGGGTTTTAGCATCTGTAAAACAACTCAGGGAATGTGCCTCAGATACTATTATCTCCATACTTCAGAGAGGAGCTACAGCAGAGGATATGGGATGGGGTCTCTCCTGGGAAGGCCCCATAGGCTCCTGCTCGGTTCCACCAGGTGTCTGGGCTCAGGAGGAAGGTGGGGCTGCGGAGCAACAAGATCACAGTCCTCCGAGGGGCCTGTTAGTCCCCAAGGTGAGATGGGGAGGCAGTGGATGAACAGAATGTATCTGACCTGGGAGAGGGATCCAGGCTTGAAATGTCACTGGAATCATTGGGAGGAAGAGGAAAGGTCAGGAGTGGGCAGGTGATGGTGGTCCTGTTGGAAGCAATTCAGAGCTGGAAGGACTGACCCTCAGAAGCTCAGCTTCATCCTCATACTCCTTTGTAAAACACTGTCAGAGTTTGAGGCACCCTCGGGAGACTTCTGAACCCAGTGCTGCTGTGGCTTCATCAAAGGTGTTCAGGCCCTGCCCACGTCCCCACTGGGGATGAAGCTCATCAGGGCACTGGGACCCACAGACTTCAGGGAACCCCTGTCCCCAGGATTTGTTTCTCTTCTTCCAATCAGCTGCTGGTTAGAGGCCCATGCTCCCCGATCCTGATTCCACCCCCAGAGCCTGAGGAGTAGTCCAGTGTATAGATGGACCACTCAGTCTTCATGTTCCTGTTGCTGGACATTTTGGTGGACTCTATGTCTTGGCAATTGTAAATACTGCTTCCCTGAAAACAGGGGTGCACGTGCCATTTCAAATTGTGATGTTCTCCAGATCTGAGCCCAGAAGTGGGGTTGCCGGATCCTATGGCTCCTCTGTGCTTACTTTTCTGAGGAACCTCCATGCAGTTTTCCATTGCAGCTGCACCCTTGTGCATCCCCACTCAGGGTGTAGGAGGACTGCATTTTCCTCACGTCCTCTGCAGCATTTATTCTTTGGAGATCTTTCTGATGATGGCCATTCTGACCAGTGAGAGGGGATTCCTCAGTGTAGATTTGATTTGCATCAATTTAATAATGAGTGTGTCTTCCCTTGTGTGGCTCAGCAGTAAAGAATCTGCCTGCAGTGCAGGAGATGCAAGAGATTGAGATTTGATCCCTGAGTGGGAAAGATGCCCTGGAGAAGGAAATGGCAACCCATTCCAGTATTCTTGCCTGGAGAATCCCGGGGACAGAGGAGCCTGGCAGGTTAGAGTCCATGGGGTTGCAAAGAGTCGGACATGACTAAGTGACTGAGCACAGTAATGAGGGAGGGGGAAGGTCCTTCCAGGTGCTTTATTCATGAATACCCAGACATACACTTGGTTTTTTTAGGTTTTCTTCTCATGTAGGTAATTACAGAGTGTTGAAGAGGGTTCCTTATGCTTTGCAGTGGGTCCTTGTGGATGATTTTACAAAGAGTAGTGTGTGTGTGTTTATCTGAACCAGCTCATTTCTCCCTGCCCTCCTTTCCTTCTTGGGAACTATAAGTTTCTTCTTGGGAACCACAAGTCTGTGAGGCTGTTTCCCTTTGGTAAAGAGGTTCATGTGGCTCCATTTTTAGATTCCACCTAGAAGTGATACCATATGATCCTTGTCTTGCCTGTCTTCCCTGCTTCACTTAGAATGATCACCTCTACTTTCCTCCCTGTGGCTGGAAGTGTCATTATTTGATCTGTTTTAATGTCTGAGTAACATTGTATTATGTGTTCCCCTGTGTTCTGCACTTAGATTGCTGCGTGTCTTGTTTATGGTCCTGGTGCTACTGTGGTCATAGGGCTGCAGGGTCTTTTCAGATTTTGGTTTTCTGCATATCTACACCCAGGTGTGAAATTGCTGGATCCTAAGGTACTTCTATGCTTAGTTTTTTAAAAGAAACTTCATACTCTTTGCCTAAGGGATGGACCGATTTACATTCCCACCAAGAGTGCAGGGGAGTTCCCTTCTCTCTGCATCCTCTGCAACATGTATTGTTGGAGATTTTCTGAGATGGCTACTCTGACTGGAGTGAGGTGATAGCTCATTGGACTTTTGATTTGCCTGCCTCTAACCATCAGTGATCAGTTCAGTTCAGTCGCTCAGTTGTGTCTGACTCTTTACAATCCCATAGACTGCAGCATGTTAGGCCTCCTTGCCCATCACCAACTCCCAGAGCTTACTCAAGCTCATGTCCATTGAGTCGGTGAAGCCATCCAACCATCTCATCCTCTGTCAGCCCTTTCTCCTCCCGCCTTCAATTTTTCCCAGCATCAGGGTCTTTTCAAATAAATCAGTTCTTCGCATCAGGTGGCTGAAGTATTGGAGTTTCAGCCTCAACATCAGTCCTTCCAATGAACACTCAGGACTGATCTCCTTTAGGATGGAATGGTTGGATCACCTTGCAGTCCAAGGGACTCTCAAGAGTCTTCTCCGACACCACAGTTCAAAAGCAAAAGCATCAGTTCTTTGGCACTCAGCTTTCTTTATAGTCCAACTCTCACATCCATCCATTACCACTGGAAAAACCATAGCTTGACTAGGTGCACCTTTGTTGACAAAGTAATGTCTCTGCTTTTTAATAAGCTGTCTAGGTTGGTCATAACTTGCCTTCCAAGGAGCAAGCGTCTTTTACTTTCATGGCTGCAGTCACCATCTACAGTGATTTTGGAGCGCAAAGAAATAAAGTCTGTCACTGTTTCCCCACCTATTTCCCATGAAGTAATGGGACCAGATACCATGATCTTAGTTTTCTGAATGTTGAGCTTTAAGCCAGCTTTTTCACTCTCCTCTTTCACTTTCATCAAGAGACTCTTTAGTTCTTCTTCGCTTTCTTCCATAAAGGTGGTGCCATCTGCAAATCTGAGGTTATTGATATTTCTCCCAGGAATCTTGATTCCAGCTTGTGCTTCATCCAGCCTGGCATTTCTCATGATGTACTCTGCATATAAGTTAAATAAGCAGGGTGACAATATACAGCCTTGACGTACTCCTTTCCCAATTTGGAACCAGTCTGTTGTTCTATTGTAGCCACGTATTCCGGGAAACAAACTCATTCAGAAGGACAATGCATAGAGTGGAGTGCAGTTTATTACACTGGTGGGCCCAAGGCAGAGTCTCCTCTTAGTCAAGGACCCCAACCAGATTTTGTGAAAACCTTATATACCCTAAGTGTACGTGCTCAAACCCACCTCCCCAAATTCTCTGAAACTAGTCTGAACAAAGGGCAAGAAGGATACAAAGTTAACCCATGATTTGTATGTCTTAAACCTGTGATTCGTATGCCTTAAGCCTAGGTAGTTAACAGTGGACAATTATCAGTAGGCCTGTGGTCATACCCCAATAAGCATAATAGAATTTATGATTCTATTCGGTTACACAGATAATTAGGGTATTCCTTTAGGCAACGGAGAGTCTAGGTACAAGCCCTGGGGCTCTTCCATTGGCGGGGGTGGTGGTGGGGGTCTGGTTTTCCAGTTGGTATGTCGTTTCCATAGATACTGGGCATATAGCTCAAAGTCCACAGTCCGGCCCAAGATGAAGTCCTGCTTTCAAGACAGAGACTGTTCTGTCTGTTTCCTCCTTCAGTTCCATGTCCAGTTCTAACTGTTGCTTCTTGACCTGCACACAGATTTCTCAGGAGGCAGGTCAGGTGGTCTGGTATTCCCATCTCTTTCAGAATTTTCCTCAGTTTGTTGTGATCCACACAGTCAAAGGCTTTGGCATAGCCAATAAAGCAGAAGTAGATGTTTTTCTGGAACTCTCTTGCTTTTTCGATGACCCATCAGTTGTTGGCAATTTGATCTCTGGTTCCTCTGCCTTTTCTAACATCTGGAAGTTTATGGTTCACATACTGTTGAAGCTTGGCTTGGAGAATTTTGAGCATTACTTTGCTAGCACATGAGATAAATGCAGTTGTGCGGTAGTTTAAGCATTCTTTGGCATTGCCTTTCTTTGGGATTGGAATGAAAACGGACCTTTTCCACTTTTGGGACTGGAATGAAAACTGACCGTTAGTGATCAGTGGAGGAGGGTTCTCATTTCTCCACACCCTCTCCAGTCTTGGGTCTTTGTAGAGTGTTTGACAATGGCCATTCTGACTGGTGTGAGGTGATAGCTCATTGTAGTTTTGATTTGGATTTCTTCAACCTAGATAGCATATTAAAAAGCAGAGACATTACTTTGCCAACAAAGGTCCATCTAGTCAAGGCTATGGTTTTTCCCGTGGTCATGTATGGATGTGAGAGTTGGATTGTGAAGAAAGCTGAGCCCCGAAGAATTGATGCTTTTGAACTGTGGTGCTGGAGAAGACTCTTGAGAGTCCCTTGGACTGCAAGGAGATCCAACCAGTCCATTCTAAAGGAGGTCAGTCCTGGCTGTTCATTGGAAGGACTGATGCTAAAGCTGAAACTGGAATACTTTGGCCACCTCATGTGACGAGTTGACTCACTGGAAAAGACTCTGATGCTGGGAGGGATTGGAGGCAGGAGGAGAAGGGGACGACAGAGAATGAGATGGCTGGATGGCATCACCGACTCAATGGATATGAGTTTGAGTGAACTCCGGGAGTTGGTGATGGACAGGGAGGCCTGGCGTGCTGTGATTCATGGGGTCGTGAAGAGTTGGACACCACTGAGCGACTGAACTGAACATTTAGCAAGGTTGACATCATTTCCTGTGATTTTTTTTAAAGGGTATGAGTGAAACATCTTGCAGTTGACTCTTGAGCATCTGCCGGGTGTTTTGATGAACACTCTGAGAACATTTCTTGAAGGCAGGTGTTTACTCACAATTGCATGGGCCTTCTGTATATTAAGTGCCCATCAGCACAGCCTTCAACATTGTTGTTATGGAAAACAGCCACAAGGTGGCAGCATTTTTCATGCCCCCTTTTTCTTTTTCTTTCTGTGCAATTTCATTTTGATCTTATATTGAAATAGAGTTGATTTCCAATGTTGTGTTTGTATAAGGCGTACAGGAACTTAATTCAGTCATGTATAAATGCATATCTATTCTTTTTCAGGTTCTTCCCATATACAGAAGATCCTAAAAAGTTCTGAGAAGCAAGAGTCAGAGAAGAGAATAAAAATGCAGCAAGAAGTGGTGGAGGTATTGGAAACAAATGCAAAATCTAAGAAATGTAATCCTGTAGAAGCAGGGCTCTACAAATTTAAAGCATGGAAACTGGATTCCAGAATTTTTTACAGTGGGTGCTTTTTCCCTAAGAAACTGCCAGAGAAGCCACCCACCATGCCTATTGGCTTTGATTTTGAAACGGAGAAAAGACTCAAACAGCAAGAAGCAAAGAGGATATTGGAGGATAAACACTTTAAATTTATGCAAAGCCTTGCCCTTATTGTATCTTGTTAGGTGTTGTGGGTATTCCCGATAAGAAATTCCACTCACGTGCAAAGTCTCACTCCAATACTTTGGCCACCTCATGCAAAGAGTTGACTTATTGGACAAGAACCTGATGCTGGGAGGGATTGGGGGCAGGAGGCGAAGGGGATGACAGAGGATGAGATGACTGAGTGGCATCACCGACTCATTGGACATGAGTCTGAGTGAACTCCGGGAGTTGGTGATGGACAGGGAGGCCTGGCGTGCTGTGATTCATGGGGTCACAAAGAGTCGGACACGACTGAGCGACTGAACTGAACAATTCCCGATGTGCAGCACATTTTCATAGGCTTTGAATTTAACCAGCGTGTGTGGAATTGATTGTGGAAAATTTCTTCTTCACAGTCTGTCCAGTTTTTATTTATTTTCAGTTAGTTACCCATGGAAATTTTTAAAGTGCTCATATCATTTAGAGCCCAGCTGCTGCTCCTACTTCTAAGTCGCTTCATTCGTGTCCGACTCTGTGCGACCCCATAGACGGCAGCCTGCCAGGCTCCCCCGTCCCTGGGATTCTCCAGGCAAGAGCACTGGAGGGGTTCCCATTTCCTTCTCCAATGCATGAAAGTGAAAAGTGAAAGTGAAGTTGCTCAGTCATGTCCGACTCTTAGCGACCCTATGAGCTGCAGCCTAGGAGGCTCCTCCATCCATGTTAGAGCCCAGCAGTCCTTGTGAATATAAAGTGTTTATAAGTGTTGTAGTGAAATAAGAAATAGTTTTCTTTTCTCTTTTGCCTTTTGAATCTTTGTCTACTTTGTTTCTGATCTACAGTCTGCACTGTTCAGTTTCCTTCTTTTCAGAAGACTAACCCATTAAGTAAGCTATATCCTGCACCTGTATATATGTGTGTGTGTGTTAGTTGCTCAGTTGTGTCTGACTGTTTGTGATCGCATGGACTGTAGCTCATCAGGCTCCTCTGTCCATGAAGTTCTCCAGGCAAGAATCCTGGAGTGCGTTTGCTATGACCTTCTCCAGGGATCCCATGGACAGAGGAGCCTGGTGGGCTACAGTCTATGGGGTCGCAAAGAGTTGGACACGACTGAGCGATTTCACTTGTACTTTCTCCAGGGATATCCCGTGCCTATCACCCTCTAACTGTGCATGAATCATACTTTGCATCTATTATCTTTTAATTTCATGCTAGATAGTATATTAAAAAGCAGAGACATTACTTTGCCAACAAAGGTCCGTCTAGTCAAGGCTATGGTTTTTCCAGTGGTCATATATGGATGTGAGAGTTGGATTGTGAAGAAAGCTGATCGCCGAAGAATTGATGCTTTTCAACTGTGGTGCTGGAGAAGACTCTTGAGAGTCCCTTGGACTGCTAGGAGATCCAACCAGTCCATTCTAAAGGAGATCAATCCTGGTTGTTCATTGGAAGTACTGATGCTAAAGCTGAAACTGGAATACTTTGGCCACCTCATGTGACGAGTTGACTCACTGGAAAAGACTCTGATGCTGGGAAAGGTTAGGGGCAGGAGGAGAAGGGGACGACCGAGAATGAGATGGCTGGATGGCATCACCGACTCTGTGGACATGACTTTGAATGAACTCTGGGAGTTGGTGATGAACAGGGAGGCCTGGCGTGCTGTGATTCATGGGGTCGCAAGGAGTCGGACACGACTGAGCTACTGAACTGAACTGAACTGAGTCACATCCTTAAGTTAAGTGATGCTTAACTTTACATTACTCTCTCTGCAAACCTTCCCTTGCAATTTGTTTGTCACTCTTCTTGCCTTACGTAAAGAAAACCACAGTGCAGTCCACAAAAGGCAATGGACACAACTCCTGGGACTGCCTGCTGGACCCAAGTTACTGGGCTCCCTGACGCCAACCTGTTGACTGTTTTGAAACAATGCAAAAAGAAAGAATACAGGATCCTTACATGTTTGCTCTTTATCTCCAGCCTCTGAGTATGAGGCCCAACTGTGTGATCCCCTTGATTCCCCATCGGGGGGAGACACAGCTCTTGAGGCACAAGCCTACTGTGTTCTCTGCTCTGCCAGCTTGGGGATTAAAGCCATCTTTCTGTTTTCCCCGAAAAACATTTATTTCCACAAAGGTATAAGGTTCCTATATTCTTGTTTCTTCCTGCATTGTTTCAAAACAGTCAGTTGGTTGATCTTCTAAAAAGAAGGAAACTTAGTTATCAATGCAGACTATCGATCAGGAACAGCTAAAGTAGAGAAGCAATCAAAAGACCAGAGAGAAAAAAGTTTTTCTCATTTTACTGCAGCATAAGCAATAGCTTTAAAGTTTCTGTTGCAGGAAAAGGCCACAAGGAGACAGGATTTCTTCATGCTCTATTCCTGTTAATATAGTAACCAGAGCTTTACGGTTACTCCTAGTCCGTGGTTTCTTCTGAGACATGCCAGAAACCTGTGTCTCATTAATCCTTGTTTTTTTTTTTAAACTTAACGTTTACTTCTTTTGGAGGATAGCTGACTTACGATGTTGTGTTTGTAGGTGGAGAGATTCTTCATCAGTTATCTCCATACACGTATTGATTCATCTTTTTTTTCACATACACATTAATATAGAGTGTGTAGCACACCACCCTTTCTAAAGTAGGTCCGTGTTAATGCTATATTCTATATATATTTGTGAGTATAAATTAATCCCAACCTCCCAATTTATCCCTTCCATCCATAACTCCCCTTTGGTAACCATGCTTGTTTCCTAAGACAGTGCGTGTATTTTGCTTTTATAAAAGAGCTCACTAGTTATCAGTTTCTCCTTCTGAAGTACTTCACTTACTGTGATTGTTCTAGATTAATCTATGACAGTCTAGATTATCCCTGCAAATGGCATTCTATTTTTTCATGGCTGAATCATATTCCATTCTATGCATACATGACTTCTTCATTCACTCATCTGTCCATGTACATTCTGGTTATTTCCATGTCTCAGCTGCTGCCAATGCTGCTGCCGTGCATGCTTGTGGGCTTGTTATTGTCCAGTCATTACTTCTACCTTGCAAAACCGAGACTTTCCCCTCCCTCAGCCCCTGACACCCAGCATCCTGCCTTCTGTGAATATGGAGCGGACTGCTCTAGGGGCCTTGTGTGAGTGGACTCAAAAGCTATCATTTGTTCTTCGTGTCTGGCTTATGTCACTGAGCATGATGCCCTCAGGGTTCATCCGCGCTGTAGTCTGTGTCAGAACTGCCTTCCTTTCAGGCTGGACAACATTCATTGTGTGGATGGACCATGGTCTGCTTGTCCATTCCTCTGTTGAGGGACACATGGAATATCTATATTCATCTCCCACATCTTTAATATTTGTGGAATAACTTCAGAAAGTCCCATGAACCAAAAGTCATTCACCATTAACTACTTTATAAACCTTTTATTTTGAAAACCATCAAAACTCAGAAGAAGGGAAGAATACATGTGAGCTTCACTTGTGTTTAGGAAGGAACGCTTTAGGGTATTCACTTTATTCCCCCCCGTGTGTGCTATGCGTGTGCATGCGGACGTGTGCTGTTTGTGTGAACGGGGTAGGCGCTCAGTGCATATGTGTTCGGCGTGTGTGTGGGGGGTAATGGGTCATGGGCTGGGGGCTTGGGACCTGAGGTGGGCAGGTGAGCACAGGTGGGAGCTCCCCTTGGGTTCTCTGCTCTGATGGCGTCTTTGCTCCACCTCTGTCTGCATTCTCCACTTGGATTCAGTAAGGTGCCCTGCGGGATCAACCCTTGCACGAAGTCCCTTGACCGGGAGCCTAGGAGGTGTCAGGCCCCCTCCCCACGACCCTGTGGGGAAGCAGGACCTGAACGCGCTCCACCCCTAACTGACCATTAGGATGGACAGACCCACTCTCCCCGCCAGACCCTGCAGGACAGTCCTGCCTGGGCGACCTGGGCAGCGCCTCCTGCTGGAAGCTTGGGACGCTGCAGCCGGGTCACTTCCTGTCTGTCCTTGCTGGACACTGGGCTGCGCTCCAGGAGGTTCCCGGCTCTCCCCTGGGCCCTGACCACCACGTGTCCGCAGAACCTGGTTACAGTTGTGATTTACCCGATGAAATGTTTAGTGACAAAGCTTTTGTTCCGTTTCCTGATGTGGGAGAAGTGTGGAGCCAGTGATGACTCTTCAAGAAAGGTCCTAGTTCCCACACGCAGGGGAGCCCCCTGTCCAAGGATGAGAGACCCCGGATGTGTGACTTGTGCCTCCTGGGAGTGCAGCCCTAAGCTTCTGACCAAGTTCTGTCTACGTGGTAGATTGAGACCTCTCCAAGTCCTGTCTGCATTGATTATGTTTGGATGAGGCCGTGTGCTTCTACACTGAGGACATTTACACCTGACCGGGTTCTCTGTGCAGCAGGACATGGAGAGCTGGGTGGAGACCCAGCCTGGCCTCCATCCTGGGAAACTCTGTGCCTGTGTCTGAATGTCAGTGCTCAGACGTCTGGGGTCTGGAGCTGAGGTGGGTTTCTCTGGGTAACCGTGGGGCTCCATGGCCTTCCTGGGGTCAATGCTGAGGTAGGGCTCTTAGTTGTTCCCTCTGACAAGTTCGCCTCCCCTGGGGCTCATCGGGACACGTCAGGCAGGCTACCTGGTTGTTGTTGTTCAGTCTCTAAGTCGTGTCCAACTATTTGTGACCACAAGGACTGCAGCCCGTCAGGCTTCCCTGTCCTCCATTATCTCCTGGTGTTTGCTCTAACTCTTACCCAGTGAGTCAGTGATGCCATCCAGCCATTTCATCCTCTGTCGTCCCCTTCTCCTCCTGCCCTCAATCTTTCCCAGTATTCAGGGTCTTTTCCAGTGAGTCAGCTTTTCCCGTCAGGTGGTCAAAGTATTGGAGCTTCAGCTTCAGCATCTGTCCGTCCAATGAATATTCACAGTTGATTTCCTTTAGGATTGATTGGTTTGATCTCCTTGCTGTCCAAGGGACTCTCAACAGTCTTCTCCAGCACCACAGTTTGAAAGCATCAGTTCTTTGGTGCTCAGCCTTCTTTATGGTCCAACTCTCACATCGACCATAGCCATGGCATCCTGACCAAGGGAATGTGTGACCCCAGTTGGGGAGGGGTCTGGGGACTGTGTGAGTCTCACCCCATATGCATGGGTTTGAATCATGTAAAGAGGGAGACCCATTCACTCAAAGCTAAGAAAAAGGGAAGAATACATGTGAGCTTCTCCTGACTTGTGATTAGGAATTAATGCTTTACAGTATCATTTTATACAGGTCTGTGCCTGTTCCCTGTTTACCCCTGTGAGGTTCCCCATCCCTGGGGCTCTTGGAGACTCCTCAGGTGAGATACCTGGTAATTATTTCAATTCACCAGCTCGAGCATGGCAAGAAATGAGCAGGTTTACTTTCGCAACTGATTGCAGGGCACATGAATCAGGCAATAAGCCAACGAGCAGCAGGTGAGGTTGCTGCTGTGATCTCCTTCCAGTAGACCGTCCATACTCAGCAGAGACCAGAGCTGCCCCTCGTCTTCCAGCCCAGTGTCTGGTGTGTTTTTGCAGCACCTCAGCAGGACTGAGACTGCCAGCACCAAGGTAGTGTGTTCAGCATTATCATGACAGCTGTAAGAACAGTTAATATCACATAGAACCGAAGGGAAAAGAGGAGGACTTCTTTGGAACAAGTGTAGGGGAAGGAGACTGACCCAACACTTCTATCTACCAAGCCAGGAGAACTCACTCGTTTCCACCATCAGGGCCCAATCATCAGAGACCTGGTATCCTAACCAAGGGTCTTGCCACCGCAGGTGCGAGGTCTGGGAGGGGGGGGTCATCCTAGAGACTGTGGACCTGTGACCCCAGGTACAGGGTCTGGGGGGGGTCACCCTGGAGACTGTGGACCTGTGACCCCAGTTACAGGGTCTGGGAGGTGTGTTACTGTGAGACTGTGGACATGTGACCTCAGGTACAGGGTCGGGGGGGGTCACCCTGGAGACTGTGGACATGAGACCTCAGGTACAGGGTCTGGGGGGGTTACCCTGGAGACTGTGGATGTGTGACCCCAGGCACAGGGTCTGGGGATTATATGGGTTTCACCCCACCCACGGGGGTCTGGATCCTGTATGCAGAGACCCCATGTGTGCTCTTTAGCTCAGTGTGTCTATTCCACTCTGAGATTTCCAACGTCTGAATTGAGGGTGTTGCCCTGATTAACCTGTGGTCCTTTTTCTTTTCTTCAGATTGTCACATTCGCCGAGGTCAGGCACCTTTAAGTGAATTGCTGCTCTGCATTCTGCTGAGTGAAAAAACCTTTTGTGGTGTCATTTTAATATCATAGCATATCATATATCTAATTCATAGAGTCACCACTGTTTGATTTCCTCTAGACCAAGTTCGTGTAATTTAATGTGTAATTTATTGTTATTTTATATTGGGGGTAGAGTTGATTTCTGATGTTTGTTTTAGATGTACATGAATTTGATTCGGTTATACATACATGTATATCTGTTCTTTTTCTGTTTTTTTTCTCATATAAGTTATTACAGTTTGTTCAGTAGAGCCTCAGTTCTATTCAGTAGGTCCTTTTTCATTATCAACTGGATATATATTTTCATCCCAAAGTCTTAATTTTTCTGTCCCTTCTAACTTTCCTTTGATAGTCATAATTTGATTTTCTCTGTCTATGAATCTACTTTGTAAATTAATTCATCGGTATGAACTTATAGATTTCACCTGTACATGATATCTTAGGATATTTGACCTTTTCTCTCTGCAAAGTATTTATAGTATGATAATTTCTTGGTATATTCAAGCTGCTGCCAATATTATTTCATTCTCTTTTATGGCTGAGTAGCATTCCAATGTTTAGATGTACCATGTAGTCTTCATTTTTCTGTCAATGGACGTTTTGGTGGATTCTGTGTCTTGACTATGTAAATAGTGCTGCCCTGAAAATCAAGGTGCACATGTCATTTTGAATGGTGATTTTCTCTGGACCTAAGCTGAGGAATGGGATTGCAGGATCATATGATACTTCTGTGTTTAGTTTTTCAAGGAAACTCCATGCTGTTTTTCATCGTGGCCTCACCATTTACATCCCACCAAGACTGTGGGAGGATTTTATTTTTCTGTACATTCTCTGCAGTAATTGTTTTTGTAGATCTTTTCAATGATGGCCATTGTGACCAGTGTGAGGTGATACCTCATAGTTTTGTTTGGCATTGATCTAATAATTACTAATGTGGACTATCTTTCCATGTGCTTTTATTATTATTTTACGTCTTGTAAGAACAGTTTACCTCTTCAATCTAGCTTCTTTAAAGTTGACCCTGCTTGGAATTTTTTTCCAACGATTGACCCCAGGACATTTCTTGAGGGCAGGTGTCATTTACAGCCCTCTTGGACTTGTGACTATTATGGGCCATTTAGCATCTCTTTTATTTATTTATTTATAATTTATTTATTTTAATTGGAGGCTAATTACTTTACATTATTGTATTGGTTTTGCCATACATTTGATCTGAACCAGCTAATTACTCCTGTCCCTCTGCCTGTCTTTATTGGTAACCATGAGTTTCTTTTCCAAGTCTGTGAAGCTGTTTCTCTTTTGTAAAGAAGTTTATTTGTATCCATGTGTAGATTCCACAGGAAGTAATATCCTATACTTGTCTTTCTCTTTCACGTACTTCGCTTAGTGTGATTATCTCTAGTTTCTTCCTGGTAACTGGAAATGGCATTATCTCATCCTTCTTTACATCTGAGTAATGCTGGCATTGTGTACATGTACCCCGTTTTCTGTCTTCATTCATCTGTCCTTGTATACTTAAGTTGCTTCTGTGTCTTGGTTATTGTACCTAGTGCTGCCATGATCGTTGGGTGCAAGTGTCTTTTTAAATTTTGGTTTTCTTTGGATCTATGCTTAGGTATGGGATTGCTGGGTCACTGGGTACTTCTCTGTTTAGTTTTCTAAGAACCTCCATAACGTTCTCCCTAGTGGGTGTACTGACTTATGTTCCCACCAACAGTGTAGGAGGGGTCCCTTTTCTCTGCACCCTCTGCAGACTTTATTGTTGTAGGGTTTTCAATGTGGTCATTCTGATCAATGTGAGGTGATACCTCGTTGTACATTTGATTTGCCTTTCTCTAAGAACTAGTGATGCTGAGCATCGTTTCCTGTGCTTTATTTCTATGACTTCTTTGGAGAAATGTGCATTTATTCTTTGGCCGATTTTTTTATTGGGTTTTTTTTTTTTTTATTGAGCTGTACTAATGGTTTGTATGTGTCGAAGAGCAATTCCCTATAGGTATCTTTGTTTGCAAGAATTTTTTTTCCATTCTGAGGGTTGTCTTTTTCTTTCACTGATGGCTTCCTTTCCTGTGCAGATGCTTGTAATGTTTATTAGGTCCCATTTTTTTAATTTTTGTTTTATTTTCATGATTCTATGAGGTGGATCAAAAAAGAACTTGCTTCATTTTATGCCAAGGCATGTGCTCTTTTCCTCAGGAGTTTCATAGTATCATATTTAGATCTTTAATCTGTTTGGAGTTTGGTTTTGTGTATGGTGTTAGGGAGCATTCTAATTTCATTCTCATTTTCATTGCTAAGGAACCTGCCCGATGTCCTCCACGGTGGCTGCTCCCAATTTCCATCCCCAGCGTCAGTGTAGGAGGGTTCCCTTTGCTCTACACCCTCTCCAGCATTTATTGCTTGTAGAGTTTCCATCTGTGGCCATTCTGACTGTTACGAGGTGATACCTTCTTGAAGTTTTGATTTGCATTTCTCTCATATTTAGTGATATTGACATTTTTACATGTGATTTTTTTTAAACAGTGTGAGTTAAACTTATTCAAATTGGCTTTTTGAACGTCTGCTCTGTTTTTAATATTTTTCTGTTGACGTCCCCGAGGGCATTTCTCGAGGGCAGGTGTTTTTTACTCACAGCCTGCAGGCCTAGTGCGGCTTAGTGGCACCGCAGTGCTGGTGAGCAAAGGATTTAAAGTTGTTGTTACGGGAAATGGCCACAAGGTGGAGACATGTCTTTATGCTCCTACCCTGGTTGTTGGGGGGAACCAGAGCCTTAGGGAAAGTCTTGTTTCTGGATTGTCAATTAGAGTGGAATGTGCCAGAAGAAATACCCAAAGCTTGTGTCCCATTCCTTCTTCCTTCCTTACCCCTATCCCCTAGATACATCCCAATTCCTGCAACACCACTCTGTGGAGGGTGCTTTAATCATAGGTGGGGTGACCCTAAGGAAGGAACCTGGAGGTGGGAACCCCATCACCTGGAAACATGGAGTCCAGGGGGCTTTTCAAAGCTCCTCCAGCCTAGAGGCTCCACATCTTTTGGGTGCAGTAGGTGTAGTTTCACTGCAGGAGGACCTGTCAGGATCTGGTGGTTGTGGGCCGGTGCGTAGGGGAACAGGCTTACCAGGCTTACCATGGGGCAGGGCTCATTGGCTGGCACATCCTCCCCAGCTCCCTCAGCCCCAAGACAGTTCATCCAAGGGACCCAAGCCTGCCCAGGCATCAGGGATATGGCAGCGGTCCAGGTCACTAAGGCCTGAAGGGAATAGAGTCAGCATTCTCTTTTTGTAATTTGTATTTTGTAATGGTGTAGAGGTGACTCACAATGTTGTATAGTTTAATTGTTTCAGGTGCACAGCAACATGATTCACTCATGCATCAGTTGAGTTCAGTTCAGTCGCTCAGACGTGTCTGACTCTGTGACCCCATGAATCACAGCACACCATGCCTCCCTGTACATCACCAACTCCCGGAGTTCACTCAAACTCACGTCCATCGAGTTGGTGATGTCATCCAGCCATCTCATTCTCTGTCGTTCCCTTCTCCTCCTGCCCCCAATCCCTCCCAACATCAGAGTCTTTTCCAGTGAGTCAACTCTTCGCATAAGGTGGCCAAAGTATTGGAGCTTCAGCTTCAGCATCAGTCCTTCCAATGAACACCCAGGACTGACCTCCTTTAGAATGGACTGGTTGGATCTCCTTGTAGTCCAAGGGACTCTCAAGAGTCTTCTCCAACACCACAGTTCAAAAGCATCAATTCTTCGGCGATCAGCTTTCTTCACAGTCCAACTCTCACATCCATACATGACCACGGGAAAAACCATAGCCTAGACTAGGCAGACCTTGGTTGGCAAAGTAATGTCTCTGCTTTTTAATATGCTATCTAGGTTGGTCATAACTTTCCTTCCAAGGAGTAAGCGTCTTTTAATTTCATGGCTGCAATCAGCATCCGGTGATTTTGGAGCCCCAAAAAATAAAGTCTGATATGGTTTCCACTGTTTCCCCATCTATTTCCCATGAAGTGATGGGATCAGATGCCATGATCTTCGTTTTCTGAATGTTGAGCTTCAAGCCAACCTATTTATAGTGATGTGTAAATGTTCTCGTGATGCATAGTGCATGTTCTTTTTTGGGTTCTCTTCCCATATAGTTTATTATGCAGTGTTGATTTGGGGTCCTCGTCCTATAGTGGGTTCTTCTTGATTATTTTACAAAGAGTCGTGTGTGTATGTTCATGTCCACCTTCTCATTTCCTTTGCCCACCACCTTCCCCTTTTGGTAACCATCAGGTGCTTTGCTATGTTATATTTTTGGTAAAGAAGTTCATTTGTATCCATTTTTAGAATCCACCTCCAGAAGCATCATATACTTGTCTTCCTTTGACCTCCTTACTTCACTTAGTGTGATCATCTCTACTTCCTTCCTTGTTGCTGGACATGGCATGATGTCACCCTTTTTATGGCTGAGCTATACCTGCTTTGTGTGCGTGCATACATCTTGTTTACCCATTCATCTGTCCTTACCCACTTAGGCTTCATCCATGTATTGGCTATTGCACATATGCTGCCATGAACATTGGGTGCATCTGTCTTTTAAAATTATCGTTTTCTCTGGATCTGTGCCCAGGACCCAGATTGCTGGGTCCTATGGTACTTCGCGCTTTAGTTTTTAATGACCCTTTGTCCTGTTCTCCTTCGTGGATTTAATGACTTTCATGCCCATCAACAGGGAGGAGGGTTCTTTTCCCTCCCTTTTCCCTATTTATTCTCATAGGTTTTCTATGCTGACCATGCTGATGTGTGTGAGGTGACACCACTTCTGATTCACAGTTCTCTAATACTTACAGATACTGAGCATATTTTCATGTGCTTCATGGCCATCTCTGTGATTTCTTTGGAGAAAGGTCCATTTAAATCTTGTGCCCCTATTTGACTGGGTTGTTTCTTTAATACTGAGGTGCATAAGCAGTTTGTATGTTTTGGTGAGAAATTCCTCTTGGGTGTCTCTGTTTGCACATATTAGTTTCATTATGGGATTTGTCTTTTTGTGGTGTTTATGGTTTCCTCTGCTGTGCCAGTGCTTTTAAGGGCAGTTAGGTCCCATTTATTTTTATTTTATTTATTTATTTTTCATGATTCTAAGAGGTAGGTCTTCTGGAAAAGACTCTGATGCTGGGAGGGATTGGGGGCAGGAGGAGAAGGTGACGACAGAGAATGAGATGGCTGGATGGCATCACTGATTCGATGGACAAACTCCAGGAGTTGGTGAAGGACAGGGAGGCCTGGTGTGCTGTGATTCATGGGTTCGCAAAGAGTCGGACACAACTGAACGACTGAACTGAACTGAAAAGAGGTAGGTCAAAGATAAACTTGCTCATTTTATGTCAAAGTGTGTTCTGCTTTTTCCCTTAAGAGTTTAATATTATCTGTCCTTTTATTTAGGTCTTTAATCTGTTTGGAGTTTATTTTTGTGTATGCTGTTAGGGAGTATTCTAATTTCATTCTCATGACCATTTCTTTAAAAACCTGCACACTGTTCTTCATAGTGGCTGCTACTAATCCACATTTTCACTAAGTGTGGGAGGGTTCTCTTTTTTCCACACTTTCTCCAGCATTTATTGTTTTTAAACTTTTGGACAATGGCCATTGTTAACCATGTGAGGAAATACCTCATTGACGTTTTGATTTGCATGTCTCTAATATTTAGTCATGTGAACATCTTTTCATCTGATTCTTTTAAAGGGTGTGAGTTAAACTCACCTCTTGAAACTGACCACTTGAATGCCTGCCTTGTTTTGAATTTTTTTTTCCCAGTGACACCTAGGACATTTCTTGAAGGCAGGTATTTTTTTACCTTCAGCCCCTTGATCCTTGTGCATATTAAATACCCAGCAGCACTGCTTTTCATGGTGTTGTTAAATTAGAAGGCCACAAGGGAGCAGCAGTTCTTCATGTCCCACTCTTCTTTTTTTTTTTCCCTGTAATTTCCTTGTTAGTTTATGTTGGAATATTGTTAATTTCTGATGTGTTTGTTTCAGTTGTACAGATACATGTTCAGTTATGCATAGATGTTTATTTATTCTCTTTGGGCTCATTTTCACATATAGGTAATTACAGTGTGCTCATCGACTTTCCTAGGCTATTCAGTAGTTACTTTTTAATTATCTATTTGATATATATTACTGTGTATGTGTTAATTCCAAACTCTTAATTTCTCCCACTAGTTTATGAAGGATGGGGGCTGTGCAGAGGGCAACAGGCACTCCAGGTTCACTGTGGAGGTACACTGCCTGCTACATGCTCCCAGCTCCCTCAGCCCCAGGACACTCCAGCCTTGGTACCCAAGCCAATCAGGCTCCAGGGATGTGACATCAGCTCAGGTCACTATGGCCTGAGGGGAATAGAATCAACATTTCTTTTTCTGTATTTTTCTGTTTTTACCCTGTAATTTGAACAGGAGTGAATTACAATCTTGTGGGTTTTTTTTTTTTTTTTTCAATCTACTGCATCTTGCTTTTCTTGGTGACCAGGAGTTTCTTTTCTAAACCTGTGAGGCTGTGTCTCTTTGGGAAAGAACTTCACTTGTATTCGTTTTTAGGTCACACCTGCAGGTGATATCACATGATACTTGTCTCTCCCTGTCTCCCTTACTTCACTTGGAATGATCATCCCTACTTTATTCCTGTGGCTGGACTTGGCATTATTTCCTACTTCCTTATCGTTGAGAAATATTACATTGTGTACATGTGCCCCATTCTCTGTTTCCATTCATCTGTAATTTCTACATTTAGCTTACTTCCCAGACTTGACTATTGTACCTTTTGGGGCTGAGATTGTAGGGGTTCCCTTGTCTTTTAAATGTTTAAAAATTTTTCTCTGGGTTTATTCCCAGCTGTGGGACTGTTGGGTCCTAAGGTAATTGTGTTGCAGTGAAAAGCGATAAAAAGAGAGAAATGAGTTTTTCTCTTTCCCCTTCCTGAGAACAAAGAAGATAAAGAAAACAATGAGCAAACCTGAATATTCCTTTTTTTTTCTTTTAGCCATTCCTGGCTCTGCATGTCTGTAACTAAGTTTGCTTTCTTGCCCTCTAACTCTGCAGGAGCTACATCTTGCACCCATTTAAAGTCTCCTCTATACTGGGAACAATTACATCATACAGGGTCTGACATGATTGAGCAACTTCACTTTCACTTTTCACTTTCATGCACTGGCAAAGGAAATGGCAACCCACTCCAGTGTTCTTGCCTGGAGAATCCCAGGGACGGCGGAGCCTGGTGGGCTGCTGTCTATGGGGTCGCACAGAATCGGACACGACTGACTCAAGTTAGCAGCAAGATAATCAGTCTAATAACACTAGAAAACTAGGCTGGGTTCCTTATGGACAATGCCAGCATATAGTTTCTCTAAAAAATAAGAATTAGTATGGAACAAACTAAGTCAGATGACTTAGGTATATATTGGGCTATACATCTGGTCCCATCACTTCATGACAAATAGATGGGGAAACAGTGGAAACAGTGGCTGACTTTATTTTGGGGGAAATTAAAAGACGCTTACTCCTTGGAAGGAAAGTTATGACCAACCTAGATAGTATATTAAAAAGCAGAGACATTACTTTGCCAACAAAGGTCCATCTAGTCAAGGCTATGGTTTTTCCAGTGGTCATGTATGGATGTGAGAGTTGGATTGTGAAGAAAGCTGATCGCCGAAGAATTGATGCTTTTGAACTGTGGTGCTGGAGAAGACTCTTGAGAGTCCTTTGGCCTGCAAGGAGATCCAACCAGTCCATTCTAAAGGAGATCAATCCTAGGTGTTCATTGGAAGAACTGATGCTAAAGCTGAAACTCCAATACTTTGGCCACCTCATGCAATGAGTTGACTCACTGGAAAAGACTCTGATGCTGGGAAAGGTTGGGGGCGGGAGGAGAAGGGGACGACAGAGAATGAGATGGCTGGATGGCATCACCGACTCTGTGGACATGAGCTTGAGTGAACTCTGGGAGTTGGTGATGGACAGGGAGGCCTGGCGTGCTGTGATTCATGGGCTTGCAAAGAGTCTGACACGACTGAGCGACTGAACTGAGCTGAACTGAAAATTACTGCAGATGGTGACTGCAGCTGTGAAATTAAAAGTCGCTTGCTCCTTGGAAGAAAAATTATGAGCAACCTAGACAGCATGTTAAAAAGCAGAGACATTACTTTGTCAACTAGGTCCGTCTAGTCAAGGCTATGGTTTTTCCCGTGGTCATGTATGGATGTGAGAGTTGGACTGTGAAGAAAGCTGAGCGCCGAAGAATTGATGCTTTTGAACTGTGGTGTTGGAGAAGACTCTTGAGAGACCCTTGGACTGCAAGGAGATCCAATCAGTCCATCCTAAAGGAAATCAGTCATGAATATTCATTGGAAGGACTGATGTTGAAGCTGAAACTCCAATACTTTGGCCACCTAATGCGAAGAACTGACTCATTTGAAAAGACCCTGATGCTGGGAAAGACTGCAAGAGGAAACGGGGATGACAGAGGATGAGATGGTTGGATGGCATCACCGACTCAATAGACATGAGTTTGAGTAAACTCCCGGAGTTGGCAATGGACAGGGAGGCCTACCCGCTCAGTCCGACGTGACTGAGCAACTGAACTGAACTGAACTGAACTGACGTTGGATGGCCACCAGAGGGCACTCTTGACCTACTCACTGTCCAAGCAGTACACCAGGCAGTCACTGGGACTCCAGGACATTCAGATAAGTTTCCATACAAAAACTCCTTGCTTCTAATAGCACCGAAACTACCCCCAATATTTTGCACAAAGGGACAGGGACAGAGTAGGGTATCTGTGGCCCAACCACTCAGAAAACATGAGCAGAAAGCAGCCCTGCTAGCAGCTTCATTGAGGTGCTTAGATCCAGTGAAACAGATTGTTCCCTTGTGGAAAGGGGAAACTAAGAAGAGACCACCTCTATGCTGTGACCAGTGTGCCCATTGCAAAGAGACTGGACACTGGAGGAATGAGCGCCCCCATCACAGAGGGACGACTAAAAGGTCGAAGAAGTTCAGTCAACCCAACAAAGAGAGCTGGCTGTCCAAAACCTTATCTGCCTGGCTGGAGCAGTATCAGACTAGGGGAAAACTTCCTGATCCTGGGCCTCTGGAGCCCACAGTCACGATGAAAGTAGGGGGCCAATCAGTGAATTTTATGGTGGATACCAGAGCTGAGCACTCCGTGGTAACCACACCTGTGGCTCCCTTCACAGGCCGAATAGCATCTATTGACAGCCTGCTCACTTTGCAAGGCCGGTTTGTGTCAACGAGGGGGCCATCTGGTGACTCATGGATTTCTGTACTTACCAGAATGCCCCATTCCCCGGTTGGGTAGAGACTTATTAACAAAACTGGGGGCACAAATCATCTTTACCCCCAGAAAGCCTGAGAGCCTCACCTTGGGGAGCCAGTTGGCTCTGATGATGGCCGTGACCATGCCCAGGGAAGATGAATGGCATCTCTATTCCTCAGGGAGGGAACAAATAAATCCCCCAGACTGCTAAAAGAATTCCCTGATGTTTGGGCAGAGAAGGGGCCCCCAGGTTTGGCCAAAAACCATGCCCCCATTGTAGAGGACCTGAGGCCAGGAGTCACTCCTGTTAGATAAAAACAAAATCCATTACCATGGGAGGCATGCCTGAGAATTTGGGACCACATCCAGCGCCTAGTAGGCTGCAGTCCATGAGGTCGCTAGGAGTCAGACATGACTGAACGACTTCACTTTCACTTTTCACTTTCACACATTGGAGAAGGAAATGGCAACCCACTCCAGTGTTCTTGCCTGGAGAATCCCAGGGACGAGGGAGCCTGGTGGGCTTCCGTCTATGGGGTCACACAGAGTCGGACACGACTGAAATGACTTAGCAGCAGCAGCAGCAGCCAGCGCCTATAAGATGCCGAGATCCTAATCAAATGTCAGTCTCCCTGGAACACTCTGTTCTTACCTGTCAAAAAGCCTGAAGGGAACGACTCCTGCCCCGTCCAGGACCTCCACACCGTCAACAGTGCAGTAATCACCACCATCCAGTGGTCCCAAATTCCTACTCTCTCCTGAGTCTCTTACCCGCTCAGGTAAGCTGGTCACCTGCTTCGATCTCAAGCACACATTCTACTGCCTCCGGCTGTCACCAGCCAACCAGCCATTGTTTGCCTTTGAATGGGAAGACCCACACTGGGAGAAAGACACAGCTTACTTGGACTCCACTGCCACAAGGCTTCAAAAACTCACCTACCCTGTTTGGTGAAGCCCTGAGTGTGGACTTTGCTGCCTTTCCCGGAGAAACTTTAAACTGCACCCTGCTCCATTACATGGATGACCTGTTGCTAGCCAGCCCCACCCAAGGGGACTGCAGGAGAGGCACCAAAGCCCTGTTGGCTCTACTCTCCACCACAGGGTACAAGGTGTCATGGAAAAAGGCTCAGCTCTGCAGACAGGAGGTCAAATATCTGAAACATCTTTTTCTCCCTAAAATTATCATAATTTTTATCAAATATAACCAAATTAAGGCTAGTTTGCTTACAAAATAGGTCTGCTTTAAATAAATTTGGCCTGATGATTTATATAACTGTAATTGATAGACATTTTGCTTTGCTGAAACTTTTGTAGATTCTGAACTTTTAAAATAAAACAGGGCTGGGAAAGTCATGCCAAAGGCTTGTCACAGGTTTCACCTAACAATCTAGGTGAATTCTTCCCTTTACAAGGTCTCAAAAATTCCTTCAGATTTCTGTACCTGTTAATGAGATAACCTTCCTAACTCATCTGTTAAAGTTACTAGAAACCTAAGAGTTTCCAATCTCTGGAGGAGTCAGAAAAAGAGAAAATATAATTGTTTTAATTTGTTTATAATATATAATTTTACCAAACTACTGTCATAATTAGTTTGAGGGGAAAATTTTTACTACTCCTGGAAAACACAGATTCAAACTTGTAATTTTTTCACATAGAAGCCATGAAAGTTAAAAGCATATTCACTGGTTCATTAAGTTCTTTTGTTGACTTTTGTGAAGTCATCAGGTTTCTCATTAGAATACCAGGACCTGTCAGAATGTTAGGAACTCCATATAATTTCTAGGATATCTATATTAGTAATATTTACTATACATTATAACCTGAGAAGATTTATTACTCATTTGATAATATTTCCCATGTAATTTAACCAACTAAATAAGCACAACTAGTTTAATATCTCTCTTTGGGATGTTTCAGGGGCCCTCTAAAGCATCCCAAAGTTTTCTAGAGGTCAAAAGAACTTCAATAGAATTCGATTTAGAGTTTTGTCAAAAAAAATCAATCAAAAGAGTTTAGAACATTTGGTCAAATTTAGTCAATGCTGATGGGTGTATCACTAAGCTTGCTGATATGTCACAATGGGCTTACATACTGAGGCTCAAGGTCTAGTTAAAGTCAACTCCACCATCTTGGACTTAGTTGACTCTAAACAGTTCTCCTATGACTGTGTATTCCTAACAAAATCCATTTATCCAACTAATTGTAATCCAATTTTAGAAAATCCTGATCATGCATAACTCTTTTTTTTAAATTTAATTTAATTTTTTTTTGAAACAATATAAACATTTTATTTTTTTTTTAGATTTCAAAATATTACATGGAAGAAGTAGACCTTTTGACAAACACAATGATAAACTTGGATTTTTATTGATGCTAAGGATAAGTGTTATTTTTTTTTTTGAGTAATTTATTTTTTATTGGAGGCAAATTATTTTACAATATTATATTGGTTGGTTTTGCCATACATTGACATGAATTCGCCCCGGGTTTACATAAGTTCCCCCTTCTGAACCCCCCTCCCACCTCCCTCCTCCCTTTATCCTCCCTCTGGGTCATCCCCGCACGCCAGCCCTGAGCATCCTATAACATGCATTGACCCTGAACTAGTGATTCGTTTCACATATGACAACATACGTGTTTCAATGCCATTCTCCCAAATCATCCCACCCTCACCCTCTCCCACAGAGTCCCAAAGACTGTTCTATACATCTGTGTCTCTTTTGCTGTCTCATATACAGGGTTATCATTTGCAACTTTCTAAATTCCATATATATGCGTTAGTATACTGTATTGGTGTTTTTCTTTCTGGTTTACTTCACTCTGTATAATAGGCTCCAGTTTCATCCACCTCATTAGAACTGATTCAAATATGTTCTTTTTAATAGCTGAATAATACTCCATCGTGTATATGTACCAAAGCTTTCTTATCCATTCGTCTGCAGATGGACATCTAGGTTGCTTCCATGTCCTGGCTATTGTAAACAGTGCTGCAATGAACATTGGAGTACATGTGTCTCTTTCAATTCTGGTTTCCTCGGTGTGTACGCCCAGGAGTGCGATTGCTGGATCATATGGCAGTTCTATTTCCAGTTTTTTGAGGAATCTCCACACTGTTCTCCATAGTGGCTGTACTAGTTTGCATTCCCACCAACAGTGTAAGAGGGTTCCTTTCTCTCCACATCCTCTCCAGCATTTATTGCATGTGGAGTTTTGGATAGCAGCCATTCTGACTGGTGTGGAATGGTATCTCATTGTGGTTTTGAGTTGCATCTCTCTGATTATGAGGGATGTTGAGCATTTTTTCATGGTGTTTGTTAGCCATCTTTATGTCTTCTTTGGAGAAATGTCTGTTTAGTTCTTTGGCCCATTTTTTGATTGGGTCATTTATTTTTCTGGAATTGAGCTGCAGGAGCTGCTTGTATATTTTGGAGATTAATCCTTTATCAGTTGCTTCATTTGCTATTATTTTCTCCCATTCTGAAGGCTGTCTTTTCACCTTACTTATAGTTTCCTTAACTCTTTTCAGCATTTTTTTTTTCATACCTTCTACTGAAAACACATTTTAGTTTTCCTAAAGTAATTTCCACAAAGAGGTACATTTCTTGTAGACAAATTTGTTACAGAATACAGTCTTATTTGACCTCTAGTAAACCTAGGTACAACAGAACTATTAAACTTATTGATGGTTCTAAAGACATGTCTATGTTACCAGGTATTCATTTAATATTGAATATTTCTCAGTTACATTAACCTGGAATTCATTTAATTTAGAATTGTTTGATTTGCAAAAGCACTTGCTTTTTTTAAGCCGATTAAATAGAGTTCAATTACAAATTAATCTCAAAAGTATTATCCAGAAACAAAGACATACAGAGACATACACATATTCAAATAGACACAGCACAAGATCTAGCTTCATTTTCTAAACTTAGTCATGAATTTGATTGCAATATAAAATTCACTATTTTATAAATAACAGTTGGAATAAATAATTTTTTTTTTTGGAGGGACTGGTTCTTTATTTCAACAAGGCATTTATAAATTTTCAGTATTAAAACAGTTATACTATTGTTTTTTTTCTCCTAGTTGGTCCCCAAAGAGACCATACCAAAGGAGAGAACATTTTAAACCAATTAAGCTGCAGGATGCACACTTAACTAACAGACCTCACTGAAACCTCATAAAAAAAGGGGGATTGGGTAAGGAAAGAAACTTTAAAAGCTCAGCACACTGCTAGCCCACAGACTGCAGGGAGCTCTCACAGGTAGAGGGGTGACCAGTGTGCCTCAACCCCAAAGAAGCAAAATTCCAAAATAATAGAAAATTTAAAAAGTTTTGTACATAGCTTTTCAAGATTTCTCCAGCACTAACCGATACAAAGCACAATGAGATGGCACTTTTAGAGACAGCAGTTTCAGACCCAGAAAAGGGTGATGAGATGAGTTTCATATGGCTAAATCAGTGGCAAAACATAATTTTCTTTCCTTTCTTTCAAGGAAGCAGGAGAGCAAATAAGTGGTCACTTGAACATAAGGGGCACATGATCCATTCTGTGAGCAGTTGGAAACAGGGTCGATCTGGGACAAGGATTTGGTCTCAGAGGTTTCACCATCTTAATTGTTTGGTCACTTCTGATGAAAAAAGAAAAAAAGAGTTGTCCAAAGATACTATAAAGCTGAAAACCTGAACAGCAATTTTTTTTTTTTTTTTGGCTAACTCCTCCTGGAATCATCTTTCTGGTTTGCCAGGTACTTTTTACAGAGCAATGAGGTTTCCCCAAATGGAGCCTTTCTCTGGGCTGCTAGGCTCTCAGTAAGGCAGGCCCAAACCTTTTCCCTTTCCCTCTGGAGAAGGCAATATGCATTAAGCCGAAACATTACCTTCCAAAAGTGAGAAAGGGATTAGACTGCTTCTTCAGAACTACGGAATTCTCTGGAATGGTTTTTACAAATGGTTGTTACATCAACAACAAAAAAGGTAATTACAAAATGTGAACATCACAACATGCTTTTAAAGACACTTTGCATTGTGCTCACATTCCCTTAAACGTTGTTCCCAAAGGTGCTCAGCCTCTAGCCCAACTGGAATCTCTGGGGAGAGGCAGAGACAGTTTGGCGAAAAGGACACAGGAGTTGGGGAGGGGGGAGGTGGCGAAAGGAGAAAGCAGCCTTCCAGTTAAAGATCAGCCCTCAGTTTAAAGGTCAGCTTCCGGCAGGCTGGCCGCAGCGGAGTCGGGGTGAGAGGGAGGAGCAGCAGCAGGGCGGGGCTGGGGTGCTCGACATCTCATTCAGGTCAAGCAGAGTCTGGTCCAGCATCCTTCGTGTACAGAGGTGCTCCTCTTTGGTGCATTTCAGTTTATCTTCCAAATCATCAATTGTCTTTTCCAGCTTGGCTACCGATCTCTCAGCAAACTCAGCACGGGTCTCTGCCTCCTTGAGTTTATCGGTAAGGATCTTTATCTCTTCCTCATATTTGTCTTCCTTTTGAGAGTACCTTTCTTCAGTAGCACTCAGACACTTCAGGTTCTGGTCCATCAGTCTGATTTGCTCATCCATCTCTCGGCAACGGGACTCTGCCAGCTCAGCTCGCTCCTCTGTGCGTTCCAAGTCTCCCTCAATAATCAGCAACTTACAAGCCATCTCTTCATACTTCCTGTCTGCCTCTTCTGCAATGTGCTTAGCTTCTTTGAGTTGGATTTCCTGGAGTTCCATTTTTTCTTCATCTTTTAAGGCTCGGTTTTCAATAACCTTCATACCTCTCTCACTCTCATCAGCGGCTTTCTCAGCTTCCTCCAGTTTTTGCAGGGCAGTGGCCAGGCGCTCTTGAGCTCGGTCCAGCTCCTCTTCAACTATCTGGATCCTACGGTTCAAGGAGGCCACCTCAGCCACAGCCTGTTCTCGGGCCCGTCTTTCTCCCTCCACTTCCCACTGGAGGCGCTTGGCCCTCTCTGCATCATTGGCCTGCTGCTGCAGAACCTGGATCTTGCACTTCACTGCCTCGATAGTGGTGATCCTGGCCATGGTCCCCACCCAGCTCCCGCTTGCCTTCGCATTCCTGCCTCCTCTGCTCGGCGTTGCAGCCGCTTCTCCAAATAAATAAAAATTTAAAGGCTTCTTCTCATTTTTCCTTGGTCTCAGGAGTTAGAGGTGGTCTAGGTAAGTGTTCCAAAGAGCCCTGGTCTCAAGGCTGTGGTCCACGGCAGAAGGCAATGGCAAACCACTTCAGTATTCTTGCCTTGAGAACCACATGAACAGTATGAAAAGGCAAAAAGATAGGACACTGAAACATGAACTCCCCAGGTTAGTAGGTGCCCGGTATGCTACTGGAGTTCGGTGGAGAAGTAACTCCAGAAAGAATGAAGGGATGGAGCCAAAACAAAACCAACACCCAGATGTGGATGTGACTGGTGATAGAAGCAAAGCCTGATGCTGTAAAGAGCAATATTGCATAGGAACCTGGAATGTTAGGTCCATAAATCAAGGCAAATTGGAAGTGGTCAAACAGGAGATGACAAGAGTGAACGTAGACATTCAAGGAATCAGTGAACTAAAAGGACTGGAATGGGTGAATTTAACTCAGATGACCATTATATCTACTACTGTGGGCAGGAATCCCTTAGAAGAAATGGAGTAATCATCATGGTCAACAAAAGAGTCTGAAATGCAGTACTTGGATGCAATCTCAAAAACGAAAGAATGTTCCTGTTCATTTCTAAGGAAAACCATCCAATATCACTTTAATCCAAGTCTGTGCCCCAACCAGTAACACTGAAGAAGCTGAAGTTGAACAGTTCTATGAAGACCTATGAGACCTTCTAAAACTAACACCCAAAAAAAGATGTCCTTTTCATTATAGGGGACTGGAATGCAAAGTAGGAAGTCAAGAAACACCTGGAGTAACAGGCAAATTTGGCCTTGGAGTACAGAATGAAGCAGGGCAAAGGCTAATAGAGTTCTGCCAAGAGAACACACGGGTCGTAGGAAATACCTTCTTCCAACAACACAAGAGAAGACTCTACACATGGACATCACCAGATGGTCAACACTGAAATCAGATTGATTATATTTTTTGCAGCCACAGATGGAGAAGCTCTATACAGTTAGCAAAAACAAGACCAGGAGCTGACTGTGGCTCAGATCATGAACTCCTTATTGCCAAATTCAGACTTAAATTGAAGAAAGTAGGGAAAACCACTAGACCATTCAGGTATGACCTAAATCAAATCCCTTATGATTATACAGTGGAAGTGAGAAATAGATTTAAGGGACTAGATCTGATGGACAGAATGCCTGATGAACTATGGACAGAGGTTCGTGACACTGTACAGGAGAAAGGAATCAAGACAATCCCCAAGAAAAAGGAATGCATAAAAGCAAAATGGCTGTCTGAGGAGGACTTACAAATAGCTGTGAAAAGAAGAGAAGTGAAAAGCAAAGGAGGAAAGGAAAGATATACCCATTTGAATGCAGAGTTCCAAAGAATAGCAAAGAGAGATAAGAAAGCCTTACTCAGGGATCAATGAAAAGAAAAAGAGGAAAACAATAGAATGGGAAAGACTAGAGATCTCAAGAAAATTAGAGATTCCAAGGGAACAATTTATGCAAAGATGGGCTCAATAAAGGACAGAAATGGTATGGACCTAACAGAAGCATAAGATACTAAGAAGAGGTGGCAAGAATACACAGACTGTACAAAAAAGATCTTCACGACCAAGATAGTCATGATAACGTGATCACTCACCTAGAGCCAGACATCTTGGAATGTGAAGTTGGCCTTAGGAAGCATCGGTATGAACAAAGCTAGTGGAGTTGATGGAATTCCAGTTGAGCTATTTCAAATCCTGAAAGATGATGCTGTGAAAGTGCTACACTCAATATGCCAGCAAATTTGGAAAACTCAGCAGTGGCCACAGGACTGGAAAAGGTCAGTTTTCATTCCAATTCCAAAGAAAGGCAATGCCAAAGAATGCTCAAACTACCGCACAATTGCACTCATCTCACATGCTAGTAAAGTGATGCTCAAAATTCTCCAAACCAGGCTTCAGCAATACATGAACCATGAACTTCCATATGTTCAAGCAGGTTTTAGAAAAGGCAGAGAAACCAGAGATCAAATTGCCAACATCCGCTGGATCATTGAAAAAGCAAGAGAGTTCCAGAAAAGCATCTATTTCTGCTTTATTGACTATGCCAAAGCCTTTGACTGTGTAGATCATGATAAACTGTGGAAAATTCTGAAAGAGATTGGAATAGCAGACCACCTGACCTGCCTCTTGAGAAATCTGTATGCAGGTTAGGAAGCAACAGTTAGAACTGGACATGGAACAACAGACTGGTTCCAAATAGGAAAAGGAGTACACCAAAGCTGTATATTGTCACCCTACTTATTTAACTTATATGCAGAGTACATCATGAGAAATGCCGGGCTGGATGAAGCACAAGCTGGAATCAAGATTGCCGGGAGAAATATCAATAACCTCAGATATGCAGATGACACCATCCTTATGGCAGAAAGTGAAGAAGAACTAAAGAGCCTCTTGATGAAAGTGAAAGAGGAGAGTGAAAAAGTTGTCTTAAAGCTCAACATTCAGAAAACTAAGATCATGACATCCAGTTCCATCACTTCATTGGAAATAGGTGGAGAAACAGTGGAAACAGTGGCTGACTTTATTTTTCTGGGCTCCAAAATCACTGCAGATGGTGATTGCAGTCATGAAATTAAAAGATACTTACTCCTTGGAAGGAAACTTATGACCAACCTAGACAGCATATTAAAAAGCAGAGATATTACTTTGTCCACAAAGGTCTGTCTAGTCAAGGCTATCTTTTTTCCAGTGGTCATGTATGGATGTGAGTGTTTGACTATAAAGAAAGCTGAGCTTCGAGGAATTGATGCTTTTGAACTGTGGTGTTGGAGAAGACTCTTGAGAGTCCCTTGGACTGCAAAGAGATCCAACCAGTCCATTAATGGAGATCAATCCTGGGCGTTCATTGGAAGGATTGATGTTGAGGCTGAAACTCCAATACTTTGACCACCTGATGCGAAGAGCTGACTCACTGGAAAAGACCCTGATCCTGGGAAAGATTGAGGGCAGGAGAAGGGGATGACAGAGGATGAGATGGTAGGATGGCATCACCAACTCAATGGACATGGGTTTGGGTGGACTCCGGGAGTTGGTGATGGACAGGGAGGCCTGGTATCCTGCAGTTCATGGGGTCACAGAGTCGGAGATGACTGAGCTACTGAACTGAACTGAAGTGAACTGAATGCAGATGAGAGGCTTCCCCAGTGACTTAGATGGTAAATTAAAAAGAAACAGAAGTTATGTCTCTAGAATTTAATCAGACTACAATTGTGAGAAAGCAGAAATAACATAATAGCATAGTAGAAAATACATTCAGTTCCCCTGCCACCAACAACAGGTAGTGTATCAGTGTTATTATAATAAAGAATAAATGCTAATTTAAACAAGAATACTCAGGAAAAACACAAAAGCTCTTGGGTGTTCGTTCAGGTAAATTTCACATTAAATTACAACTCGGAATTAAAAGCGTTCATTTTCCAGGTAATCACATTAGGGCTTGAGAGAAGCCTGCCGCCTTGTGGCCATTCTCTGCAATAGCATCCGTAAAAGTTTTGCTTCTGAGTCCTTGTTCAGTCGCTCAGCGGTGTCTGTCGTTATGACACAAATTATTCACGGCACATACAACTCACTGTGGGGCTTCAGCGTAGTGGGTCGCCAGGCTGGACCAGGCTCCAGGGCAGGAAAAGGAGGTCCAGGGTCGAGAAGAAAGCCTTTCAGGGAAGGTGCTCAAGTGCGCTCTCTGAAAATTCAATTTAGAGAAGTTAACACTCAGGTTACCTCTTAGAGGATACTGGGAATTCTCCAGGCAGTCAGAAAAAAACAACGTGTGCAGAGGTGATGAGCAGAAATAATCACAAATGGCTTTGCATACCTAAGACGAAGAAACGTTTGGGTGTAAGAGAAGGTGAGGGAGATTTACAAGGTTCAGATTAGGAGCACTTCTGTGTACTATTTCAGAGGCTTTGAATGTTGCACATAGGAACTGAGGTGCCACTGAAACTTGGGAAGGGAGGTAGATGTTTGAAGGAAGACCCCCTGAAGACAGAAGGCTTCTCATGGGGCTGATTTAATGACCCCAATAAGACCTATTTTTTGTTTTCTAATTTTAAAATTTATTTTATTACTTTCCCAGTTTTATTAGGAAATAATTGAGATACGTCACTGATTAAATTTAAGGCATACAGCATGACAGTTTTGATTGATGTATATTGTGAGATGATTACCACGGTAGGCTCAGCTAAGATCCATCTTCTCATTCATCATTTTCTTATCTCATGAATTATGCTTTGAGTTCTTCATAAGAGTTTACAAGATTAGTGTATCTCTAGCTGAGCTGTGCTCATTCTAATGCTTTTAAACAGAATTGTAACAGTCTCATTATTTTTCTTTTTTTTTTTTTACTAGAGTATACTTAGTTACTTAAACTGTTGTGTTAATTTCTGCTGTACAGCAAAGTGAATAAGCCATATGTATGTCACACAGAGTCGGACACGACTGAAGTGACTTAGCAGCAGCAGCAGCATACACGTGTCTCCTCTTTGTTGGATTTCCTTCCCATTTAAGTCACCACAGAGCACTGAGGAGAGTTTCCGTGCTATATAGCAGGTTCTCATCAGTTATCTATTTTATATATCACAGCCTTCTCCTGGCAAGGGGCTCGCATAATTCAATGAAGCTCTGAGCCACGCTGTGCAGGGCCACCCAAGACAGACAGGTTACAGTGAAGAGTTGTGACAAAATGTGGCCCACTGGAGAAGAAAATGGCAACTCACTCCAATATTCTTGCCTGGAAAATCTCATAAACAGTATGAAAAGGCAGCAGTCCATGAGATTGCAAAGAGTTGGACACAACTTAGCAACTGAACAACAGCAAAGTGAATATAAGACCCAATTAAAAAAAAAGTATTTCCTGTTACTTTTATAAAAGTACAATGGAAATATCTAGATTACCGGTAGTTACTATTTCATTGAGGTACTAAAGTGTAATTGTCATATGTGTGGGTGCATGCTTTAGTCATGTCCTACTCTTTGTGATCCCATGGACTGTAGACTGCCAGGCTCCTCTGTCCATGGGCTTCTCCAGGGGAGAATACTGGAGTGGGTTGCCATTTCCTCCTCCAGGGAATCTTCCCAATGCAGGAATCAAACCTTTGTCTACTGTGGCTCCTGCATTGCAGGTGGATTTTTTACTCACTGAACCACCAGGGAGGCCTGTAATTAGCATATAAACAATGATATTCTGTGCCATGCTTAGTTTCTCAGGTGTGTCCTACTGTTTGCGACCCCATGGACTGTAGCCTGCCAGGCTCCTCTGTCCATGTGGATTCTCCAGGCAAGAATACTGGAGTGGGTTACCATGCCCTCCTCCAGGAGATCTTCCCAACCCAGGGACTGAACTCAGGTCTTCCACATTACAGGCAGATTCTTTACAGTCTGAGTCACCAGGGAAGCCCATAAACGATGATAGATTGAAGGAAAACAGGATAGCTCTATTTGATCAGATGTGCTTGGTGTGTCTCGAAGAACAGAGTGACTCAGAGACGGAGGAGTGAAGGGTATTTCTAAATTCATGTTTGGGAAAACCGGGTACTATTAGCTGATACTATTAGCTCTACACACGCTTCATCACTCACTCTCATCTCCATGACCTAAAGCAGATGGAATCTAAGATACCATGTTGAAGTGGAGAAAAGTATATAAAAAATGAAATTACAGTGAATTTATTTCAAATAGTAAGTGCTCAGGCACAAGACCAAATGTATCATAAAAGGTAGGACAGTAGCAATTAGATGAATCAAAAATACTGAGTCCAGGGACTTCCCTGGTGGTCCAGTGGCTAAGACTCCACACTCCTAATGCAGAGGTGTGGGTCTGATCCCTGGTCAGGGCACTGATCCCACATGTCACAACTAAAGAGTTCACATGCTGCAATGAAGTTGACAGTCCACATGCTGCATCTAGGACCTAGGGAAGCCAAATACATGTTAAGTTTTAAGAAAAATTTAAAAAGTACTGAGTCCATTTTTACTAAGTAAGAATATTGAGTAATATTATATGATTCACTGAGAAATGTTATAAGATGGTGAAATGGGCTGAAGGATATAATATTATTGTAATTAATACAAAGTTTAAACACTTCAGACAAACAAGGACTATAGCCATCATTTTATTGCAAGGAAACTATGCTTGCTATGGCTGACAAAAATGGTTCATGTTTTTCTCATATAACTAGCTCTCTTTTTGTTATGTTATTCTGCCAACTAAAGAAGCCCACAGAGATGCTTCCTGAAGGTTTGCATCAGGTTGAGTCTGCACTCCCAGAGCCCGGTTATTTCTCCAAGTGGAAACAACTTGCTTGACTTATAAAAATTTGTTGCAAACACATTCCTAAAGTGTAGAATACGGAATTGTGACAATTCACACAATTATAATACAATGTAAGGGGATCTAAAACAGAAATATTTTGGTTCATGCTACATAATGGCAAGAGAATTAGGAAAGTTCAGCTGTGTACTTACTATTATAAATTCATCAGCAGCAGAAATAATGGCTGTATTTCATGATTATCATTTTTAGTCTCACTGTTAGTGATCTTAAGCAGAAAGCCAGTTAAACCTATGTTAGACAATTTACAATTTCTTATGACTTATAAGAAAGGATTACACCTGAATTATTTACCCAGGTGTGTCAAGAAAAAAAAAAGATTACACTTGTTTACTCATGACTAGTAATCTAATACATAATAAAGGAAAACTTGTTCCCCTCAGGCATCGAGGACAACAGAAACACGCCAACGCCTACTGTGGTTCACTGTGAAAAATAGTGTGTTTACATCAATAAAAACTAGACTAATGTTTCTAATCACTGCAGACACTGATTGCAGTCATGAAATTAAAAGACGCTTACTCCTTGGAAGGAAAGTTATGACCAACCTAGACAGCATATTAAAAAGCAGAGACATTACTTTGCCAACCAAGGTCCGTCTAGTCAAGGCTATGGTTTTTCCTGTGGTCATGTACGAATGTGAGAGTTGGACTGTGAAGAAAGCTGATTGCTGAAGGATGCTTTTAACTGTGGTGCTGGAGAAGACTCTTGAGAGTCCCTTGGACTGCAAGGAGATCCAACCAGTCCATTCTAGAGGAGATCAATCCTGGGTGGTCATTGGAAGGACTGATGCTAAAGCTGAAACTCCAATACTTTGGCCACCTCATGCGAAGAGCTGACTCACTGGAAAAGACCCTGATGCTGGCCCTCCCACTGGGGGCGGGAGGAGAAGGGAACGACAGAGAATGCGATGGCTGGATGGCATCACCGACTTGATGGACATGAGTTTGAGTGAACTCCGGGAGTTGGTGATGGACAGGGAGCCCTGGCGTGCTGTGGTTCATGGGGTCGCGGAGAGTTGGACACGACTGAGCGACTGAACTGAACTGAACTGAATGATTCTGATGACTGTTTCTCAGGAGTAAGAAGGCTGATAATCATCACAGCTTTATTTCCAGTGAGACACACTTGGAGGAGATGAACCTGAGGTGCCTTCTCTGATGAAGGAGGAAGCGCACTGTTTGTTCCGATGACTGTGGAGCCGACCTCCACCCCCTGGCTTTGCTTTCACCTAAGGAGCAGTTTGGATTTCGCAGGTGGCTCAGTGGTAAAGGATCTGCCTGTCAAGCAGGAGACATGTGTTTGAGCACTGGATCAGGAAGATCTCCTGGAGAAGGGAATAGCAATCCACTTCAGTATTCTTGCCTAGAAATGCCATGGACAGAGGAGCCTGGCATGTTACAGTCCATGGGGGCCCAAAGGGTCCACCGACCACCAGCATTTACAGACTCAGTGAGACCTGGGCTGTAAGGTCACCCAGCCCTGGGACCAAAGGCATGAGATGAAGAGGAGGAGCAATGAGTGCCTTGTGTCCTGTGTCATCTGCCCTCAGGTAAGTATGTCTGTCTCCTTTTTACAAAACAACATTCGGAGCTCCTGCTGCAGTCGGGTCCCCAGCATTGGTTAGGTGAGCCTGGATTAGCCTGCCCTGCCCCTGGCTCCCGCCCCTGCATGGATGTGCTCTCTCCCATTCAGGGACCAAGTGGAACATCAGAGTTCTCCATGCACCACAGACATCTCCACCTGCCCAGGGTGGAGACCACCCCTCTGCGACGATGAGCCCTCTATCACACCTACGTGATGTCAGGGGCATGAAGTGTTTGTGAGCCCAAAACCAACACGCCAAGATCCAGGGGCACAGTGTCAAGTATCAGGACTAACAAGCGGGACTTTCCTAGTGGTTCACCGGGTAAGCATCCACCTGTCAGTGCCGGGGACACAGGTTCAGTCCCTGGTCTGGGAAGATCCCACAGGCTGTGGGCAACGAAGTCTGAGTGCTACACGTATTGACGCACGTGTGCCGAGAGCCCACAGCATGCTCCACAACAACAAAAACGAAGCCCCCACAGTGAGAGGCCCTCGCAGGCACGGGAACTAGAGAGTAGTCCCCTGACGCAGCAACTAGACAAAGCCTGAATGCAGCAATGAAGACCCAGCACAGACAGAAATAAAATAAAAATCAAAACCGAAAAAAAGACTAACAAGTGGTCCATGCTGCAAGTTTTAAATAGCAAAACTATAGCTGTGCTGAAAAGTATGAATAACACATTTTTTGACTGCAGTGATCTACTCTAAGAAGGGAGTTTGAAAATAAATCGTTTTAGTGATCTTTGTTGAGTGTTTATCTGCTTTTTAAAAACAACTTTGCGACCCCATGGACTATAAGCCCGCCAGGCTCTTCTGTCTGTGGGGTTCTCCAAGCAAGAATACTGGAGCGGGTTGCCCTTCCCTTCTCCAGGGGAGCTTCCCAACCCAGGGGTCGAACCCGTGTCTCCTGCATTGCAGGTGGATTCTTTACCACTGAGCCATCAGGGAAGCCCAGTAAAGATATTAATGACCACTAAAATGTGATGAGAAAGACAATGAATTCTGTAAAGGTAAAGAATTATTTTAATGGCATGAAAAAAATATTCATATTGGCAATAAACAAGGTTGTGGTACTGTGAAAAAAAATAAAAACAACTTTTTGTTAAATACTTTCTAATGATCAATAAAGTGTGCTTAGTACTAACTTACATTCTTTACAACAGAAAGAATACATATGCATGAAATATTTGAAAGTGGGAAAGAGCCTTTTTTAGAGTACTATGGTTATAGAAGGATTTGTATACTAGAGAAAGTGTGTCTCATCTCCTAAGATGATTTCACATTCATGAGACAGTCGGCATCTTATTCTCCAGCTGCCACTGGATCCCTGGGCATTTCTAATGCTTTTCTTCATTTGACAATATGCTAAGTTGCTCAGTCATGTCTGATTCTTTGCGATCCCATGGACTGTAGTACACCAGGCTCCTCTGTCCATGGGATTCTCCAGGCAAGAATACTAGACTGGATTGCCATGTCCTTCTCCAGGAGAGCTTCCCAGCACAGGAATAGAACGTGTGTCTCTTGCATCTCCTGCGCTGGCAAGTGGATTCTTTACCACTGTACCACCTAAGAAGCCCTAATATTATGTTAGAAAACTAAACTATCCCCTGTGTGATAGAATTGGAGGCTAAATGTAAATCTACCAGATGTTCACACTAAGTCGACAAAGCCTTTCTTTACCACCCCCTCCAAAGCAGTCCTGTCACTTGGGGCAGGAGCCACAGTCATCACAATAAATAACCTGTGAGCCCTGCGTCTCCTTGGTCCTGCTCCCTCTCCCTGGCCCCAGACAGACAGGCTTCCTCGCTGTGCCCCTGCCTCGGGGTCTTTGCAGTTTCTGTTCCCTCTCCTGGGAACACGCTTCCCCAAGTGTCCCCTCGTCTCTGGCACACACGGAACTCCTGCCGTCTCAGGCTGTTGTTCAGACGTTACCTTCTTAGAGGGATACCCTTAGCCATCTTTACAAACACTGTATCTTCACCAGAAATTCCCTAAATCGCTTCCCTGCTTGTTTTGTTCACAGCACTTAATGACATGTATCTCTGCAGTTTCCTTTGTTTATAGATTTATTAATCTCCAATCTTTTCTTTCTCCCCACTAGACCTTGAGATCCATGAGGACAGGTTTTGATTGCTTATCCAATGTTTGTAACCCTAGAACCTACACGAGTGCCTTGTATGCAATCACGGTTTTTTTTTTTTTTTTTTTAAATGGGGTGTAATATAGGCGCTTTACAATGTTGTGTTCATTTTTACCATCCAAAGTAGATAGTGAGTCAAAGTGAGTGAGCAAAGTGAGTCAGTGAGCAGTGAGTCAGTGAGTGAGCAAAGTGAGTTGGCTATACATACACACAAATCCCCTCATTTCTGGATTTCCTTCCCACTTAAATCACCACAGGGCATTGAGTAGAGTTCCCTGCGCTGTACAGTAGATTCTCATTAGTTATCTGTTTTATACATAGTAATGAGGGCTGAGGGTTAATTTCATATCAAGGCTAAATATCCTTTTTTTTTTTTTTTTTTTTACCATTCAATAATATCTGCTTCTGAAGTCGCATCTTAAAATCTTAGTTATCACAAGCACATCAACTTAGAGAGACTATCCTCATCCTAACACTACTCTGCCTGAGGCCCTGCGGTGTCTCCCACTTTCTCCTGTGGTCCACACTGAAATGGGGTGGCACAAAGCCTTACTAGTAAAACTCCACCACCCGATTCTGGTGACTCAGCCCTGACGTCACATTGAAAGTCAGCATCAGTGCTGTGGATGGAACTGTTTCAAAGGCTGAATGCAGTAACCAGAGCCAATGTTCAATCAATACACTACTTAAAACAAAAAGTGGGTACTCTCATCTCCTCACAAATATGTTTTTATTGATTCTTTTCTTTTTAAAATTTTTGTCCTTTTTATTTCAGTACTACAAAATGGACGTTAAGCCAGTTATGTGGAAGACTATTTTCTTTTTCATGTCATTTTTAAATTGTCTTATGAAACAATATCATGTTTATCCATGCAAACCAAATGCCATACTCAAAGTTTAAACTGGAGTTTATTTTAAAATAGTTTCTGTTCTGTTCTCCAGCTGATTCATCTGACTTTGCTTCTTACCCATCAACACCATTGACTTTTTGGACAAATTTAGCTGTGGTTCTGGATTTCCAGTGAAGCTTTTTATGTAAATATACAACCCCAGAATTATTCAAACTATGGAGATGATATCATTAGGTGCACACATAATGTGACTTTTAGATATCTTCCACTTGGATTCAGAATCAAGATGTCTGTCTAGACAAAAAGAAGCATCTTTAAACAAAGCAACCTGTATTTCACCCTGAAAGTTAACTAACTAATTTGAGTACAGACACTGGATTATCCATGACTTATGTTTGCTTTCCTGAGCTAAAAATTATCTTCTAACTTTATTGCTTGACTCTTCTGTGACTCCCAATCACTATTTTCTTGTTCTGAAGCCCTTGCTTGTTTCTCTGTGGGAACAGTGTCAGGTGTTACAGTTTCAGGTTTGTTCCAGGTGGCTTCTGTACTTTTGTCCACACAAGGCCAAACATTTCTGAGGGTTTTCAAAGAAGAGAATGGAGTTCATTGAAAAGTAGCATTTTCTGTGATAAAACTCAGCACATATTAAAGGTGTGAAGAAAAACTCACTAAGGGAGAGCTAAACTCACTTGGTGGCTCAGAGGTTAACGCGTCTGCCTCCGATGCAGGAGACCCGGGTTCGATCCCCGGGTCGGGAAGATCCCCTGGAGAAGGAAATGGTAACCCACTCCAGTATTCTTGCCTGGAGAATCCCATGGGTGGAGAAGCCTGGTAGGCTACAGTCCCCGGGGTCGCAAAGAGTCGGACACGACTGAGTGACTGAACAGAACAGAACAGAAACTCAGGTCATGGGAAAAATGAGAAATCACTGCCAATTCACAACTACAGATGGAGAAAACAACATAATTACTTATTTGCTGGGCTTTCTTCTTCTTTATGCTTTTCTGGTCTCAAAAAATATCAGAAATGTATGTGGATCCAAAGGTAGATGACAGTGAAGTGAAAGGTTGATGTTTGGATGTACTAAAGTCAAGGATGTTAGTGGTTAAGATGGGTGCATCTAAGAAAGGATTTATTTCCCATGATTCCACACTAATTAATGATTGAAGCTGGGCCCACTTGAAAATCAGTTCTGGGACAGGGGTAAATACATGCATTTCTGAAAGGCACTGCAACTTCAGGAAGGGAGGATATACCCAGATGCACGGTTACAAATTTTTCTCTCTTCTGAAACAGTTTGTGCAAACACTTTATAGTTTTAATACAAGGTTAATCAATGTCAGATCACCATTGCAGGAACTTCTTGTGTTAAAAGTTACTTTAATTAGATATTTCTCTGATACACAGTTTCAAAGATGACTTTCAGTTCAGTTCAGTTCAGTCGCTGCTCAGTTGTGTCTGACTCTCCCCGACCCCATGAATCACAGCACGCCAGGCCTCCCTGTCCATCACCAACTCCCGGAGTTCACTCAAACTCATGTCCACAGAGTCGGTGATGCCATCCAGCCATCTCATTCTCTGTCGTCCCCTTCTCCTCCCGTCCTCAACCTTTCCCAGCATCAGAGTCTTTTCCAGTGAGTCAACTCTTCACATGAGGTGGCCAAAGTATTGCAGTTTCAGCTTTAGCATCAGTCCTTCCAATGAACACCCAGGATCGATCTCCCTTAGAATGGACTGGTTGGATCTCCTTGCGGTACAAGGGACTCTCAGGAGTCTTCTCCAACACCACCCCTTAGTTCATTACATTAACTATTGTTTCATTGATAGAAAAATAACAAAATTTGATTCTATGTTACCTCATTCAGCTCAAAAACGCACAGTAATTATAGTAATTTATTACTAAAAATGGACTTCCCTGGTGGCTCAGTGGTAAAGAATTTTCCTGCGAATGCAGGAGATGCAGGTTCAATCCCTGGGTTGGGAAGATCCTCTGGAGGAGGGCATGGCAACACATTCCATTATTCTTGCCTGGAGGATTCCATGGACAGAGAAGCCTGGCAGTCTACAGTCCATGGGATCACAAGAGTTGGACACAACTTAGTGACTATGCAACCACCACCAATGTTGAAAATAGAAATATACTCCCTAGAGCAAAAGAGTTAATGTATTCATTTGCTATTGATTCTGAAATTTTAAATGAAAGTTTTAATCAATACACAAACACTTGCATATGTATTTACTTGCCTTTATGAATTCTGATCCAATAATTAAAAATAGCCAGGCTCCATGTGAGTTACCAATGACAGCATCTTGAGTCATTTAGAAAGTGTTCATGAGAGAAAAAGGAAAAAGTAATAAAGAAATTTAGCTATTGAATGTGTACAATCCAATACCTATTTGCAAATTTGCTAAAATTCTTCTCAAATACTTGTCCTTCTCGAATGTATTCTGTTTTAGTTCATGAAAATTTCAACCCCAGTCACTGGGAAGGGAAAGGGTTAATGCATAAGCCAGGAAGATAAAGCAAAGTTCATGACTTTTATGTTTTTAAAATTTTTTTCAAATAATTGAATTTTGACCCATATACCTTCATTACATATTCCACAGATTTTTTGGGGGGGGGGTTCATGATAATACTTTTTAAAAAATTTCTTCTCTGGAGGATAATTGCTTTACAATGTTGTGTTCATTTCTGCTGTGCAACAATGTGAATCAGCCTTGAGTATACATATGCATCAGCCTGGAGGGGTGGGACGCAGTGGGGTGCAGCAGGGAGGGAACATTTTTATTTTTTATTTTTCCTGTGCTGGGTCTTCCTTGCAGCACACGGCTCTTTTCTAGTCGTGACTCATGGGCTTTAATTGCCCAGTGGCATGTGGGATCTTGGTTCCCTGACCAGGGATCAAACCTGAGCCCCCTGCAGTGGAAGCATGGAGTCCTAATCACTGGACCACCAGGGAATTCATTTCTCCCTTTTCTTATCTAAAAATAAAGGAAGTATTTTACATGTCACCTGTATGATATGATTTTTTAACAAATCAAGTTAAGTTGGAAGAAACAAAATATCACAGACAGCTAGGAAAGGAGAAAATGGTGATCAGGAGAGGAAGTCTTTGAATAAAAAATAAAAATAGGATTAAAAAATTTAAAAAAAGATTAATTGATGCTAAATAATATGTTGTCATCATGAGATGTGCTTATGTAGAAATGGACTAATTTCAGTAAGAAACAATGCCAGCAGGCATAACACAAAAATATTAAATGTGAATGATAAAAGAATGCATTAGAAGAAAATCCTTCAACTATAACCTGCTGAGATGTGTATCTTGCAAGCCTTCCATAACACGATTAAGCCAGAGAAACTGAGTTCATGGAAGGAGAGTATTAATAGATGGTGGTGAGTGCGTTTTACTTGAAAATGGGACATTAAAAATCAATATCCAACATACCTTTAGCACAATTACATAAAAAGTGGATAATGCATTTAAAGTGCATATTGATGCATGGTACACAATGAGCACTCAATAAATACCAGCATTATTATTATACAGTGGAAGTGACAAATAGATTCAAGGGATTAGATCTGATAGAGTGCCTGAAGAACTATGGATGGAGGTTTGTGACATTGTACAGGAGGCAGGGATCAAGACCATCCTCAAGGAAAAAAATGCAAAAAGGAAAAATGGTTGTCTGAGGAGGACTTAAAAATAGCTGTGAAAAGAAGAGAAGCGAAAGGCAAAGGAGAAAAGGAAAGATATACCCATTTGAATGCAGAGTTCCAAAGAATAGCAAGGAGAGATAAGAAAGCCTTCTTCAGCAATCAATGCAAAGAAATAGAGGAAAACAATAGAATGGGAAAGACTAGAGATCTCTTTGAGAAAATTAGAGATACCAAGGGAACATTTCATGCAAAGATGGGCTCAATAAAGGACAGAAATGGTATGGACCTAACAGAAGCATAAGATACTAAGAAGAGGTGGCAAGAATACACAGGAGAACTATACAAAAAAAAAGCTTCACGACCCAGATAATCACGATGGTATGATCACTCACCTAGAGCCAGACATCTTGGAATGTGAAGTCAAGTGAGCCTTAGGAAACATCACTATGAACAAAGCTAGTGGAGGTGGTGGAATTCCAGTTGAGCTATTTCAAATCCTAAAAAAATGATGCTGTGAAAGTGCTGCACTCAGTGTGCCACCAAATTTGAAAACACAGCAGTGGCCACAGGACTGGAAAAGGTCAGCTTTCATTTCAATCCCAAAGAAAGGCAATGCCAAAGAATGCTCAAACTACCGCACAATTGCACTCATTTCACATGCTAGCAAAATAATGCTCAAAATTCTCCAAACCAGCCTTCAACAGTACGTGAACTGTGAACTTCCAGATGTTCAAGCTGGATTTAGAAAAGGCAGAGCAACCAGAGATCAAATTGCCAACATCTGTTGGATCATCGAAAAAACAAGAGTTCCAGAAAAATATCTGCTGCTGCTGCTAAGTCGCTTCAGTCATGTCTGACTCTGTGCGACCCCATAGACAGCAGCCCACCAGGCTCCTGCATCCCTGGGATTCTTCTGCTTTATTGACTATGCCAAAGTCTTTGACTGTGTGGACCATAACAGACTCTGGAAAATTCTTAAAGAGATGGAAATACCAGACCACCTGACCTGCCTCTTGAGAAATCTGTATACAAGTCAGGAAGTAACAGAACAGGACATGGAACAACAGACTGGTTACAAATTGGGAAAGGAGTATGTCAAGGGTGTATACTGTCACCCTGCTTATTTAACTTATATGCAGAGTACATCATGAGAAACTCTGGGTTGGAGGAAGCACAAGCTCGAATCAAGATTGCTGGGAGAAATATCAATAACCTCAGATATGCAGATAACACCACCCTTATGGCAGAAAGTGAAGAAGAACTAAAGCACCTCTTGATGAAAGTAAAAGAGGAGAGTGAAAAAGTTGGCTTCAGTTCAGTTCATTTCTGTCACTCAGTTGTGTCCGACTCTTTGCAACCCCATGGACTGCAGCATGCCAGGCCTCCCTGTCCATCACCAACTCCAGGAGTTTACTCAAACTCATGTCCATTGAGTCGGTGATGGCATCCAATCATCTCATCCTCTGTCATCCCCTTCTCCTCTCACCTTCAATCTTTCCCAGCATCAGGGTCTTTTCTAATGAGTCAGCTCTTCGCATCAGGTGGCTGAAGTATTGGAGTTTCAGCTTCAACATCAGTCCTTCCAATGAACATTCATGACTGATTTCCTTTAGGATGGACTGGTTGGATCTCCTTGCAGTCCAAGGGACTCTCAAGAGTCTTCTCCAACACAACTGTTCAAAAGCATCAATTCTTTGGCACTTAGCTTTCTTTATAGTCCAACTCTCACAAAAGTTGGCTTAAAACTCAACATTCAGAAAACTAAGATCATGGCATCTGGTCCCATCACTTTATGGCAAATAGATGGGGAAACAGTGAAAGACTTTATTTTTGGGGGCTGTAAAATCACTGCAGGTGGTGACTGCAGCCATGAAATTAAGACACTTGCTTCTTGGAAGAAAAGTTATGACCAACCTAGACAGCATATTAAAAAGCAGAGACATTACTTTGTCAATAAAGTTCCGTCTAGTCATGTACGGGATGTGAAAGTTGAACTATTAAGAAAGTTGAGCACCGAAGAACTGATGCTTTTGAGCTGTGGTGTTGGAGAAGACACTTGAGAGTCCCTTGGACTGCAAGAAGATCCAGCCAGTCTATCCTAAAGGAAATCAGTCCTGAATATTCATTGGAAGGATTGATGCTGAAGCTGAAACTCCAATACTTCGGCCACCTGATTCGAAGAGCTGACTTATTTGAAAAGACCCTGATGCTTGGAAAAGAATGAGGGCAGGAGGAGAAGGGGATAAAAGAGGGTGAGTTGGTTGGATGGCATCACCAATTCAATGAACATGAGTTTGAGTAAGGTCCAGGAGTTGGTGAAGGACAGGGAGGCCTGGCGTGCTGCAGTCCACAGGGTTGCAAAGAGTCGGACACAACTGAACGACTGAATTGAACTGAACTAAACTGAAGTGAAGTGAATGCAACAAAGATGATCATCGTCATCCATGAGGCTCAGTTATTCCTTTTTGAGGCTTACTTACTAAAAGACAACGCCAAGGCTTCCCTGGTGACTCAGGGGTAAAGAATCCACCTGCCAATTCAGGAGACACGGGTTCCATCCCTGGTCCAGGAATACCCACAAGCTGTGGGGCAACTAAGCCTACAGGCCACAACCACTAAGCACACACACCTGGGAGCCACAGCTTCTGAGCCCACATGCTGCAAATACGGAAACCTGCATGCCGCAACAAGAGAAGCCACTGCAATGAGAAGCCCGCGACTGGTAACTAGAGAGCAGCCCCCATTCTCTGCAACTAGAGAAAAGAAAATGCAGCAACAAAGACCAGCACAGCCATAAAGAAATAAATACATAAATAAACACTTTTTAAAAAGTCTAACTCCAATGATCCATGAGTGATTTTGACCCTTTTTGGTTCTGCCTCATCATGGATCTGTTAACATTTAATGGAAGCAACACAAGCAGTGAAATCTGTTCACTAAAACCTGTTTGTAAGGCCTTCCTCATAAACTGCAGAACATCAGAACTTGAGCATTTTTGACTCACCAGATTCTGCTGCTTCACACAACTCAAATAGGTCCAACCACACTCTCTAATAAAAATATGTCAAGGGCGTGCTTGGGGTTCAGAAAATGGGGTGTCTCATTTGCCCACTAGAATGTACAGTTATGGTATGGGAACCTGCCTGGCCCATCACACAATATTTCCTCAAAAATACGGGAGTAGCTTTTTCCACCAAGTTTCTTGTTTTTGAACTTGAACTTGTCTCACATTTAAAGCAAAGTGTTACTTGCCCTTTTCCCTGTTTTGCTATATTTAAAACAACAAAACTCCTATGTCTTCTATTCTTAAATTCTTCATCATATCCAGACCTAGTCTTCCTATATAGAGCCTTGGTTGCCATATTCAGAGCTAACAACTAAATAAAAATTAGGGAAAAAATATTGTTTCTCCAAATACAAGGGGTCTGGATTCAATCCCTGGTCAGGGAACTAGATCTCACATGTCACAAACAAGACTGGGTGCAGAAAAATAAATAAGTTTCTATTTCTTATGAGACTGTTTCAGAAACATTTCAGACCCAAGATAGTGTATTTTCATAGGTGTGCAAAACAGGTTTTACAATAATCAATGCTATAGTTTCATAGAGCATGACTTTGAGAATAATCCTCACCGAAGACCAGATAAGTCTTAAGCCATATGACATTGCTTAATTTACCGCAGTCCAGTACTGGTCTTCCATCTCATCTGTATTACAGTAGTAAAATGTGCAAATAAAAGCATAAAGATGCCACAGTAAAAATAAATAAGTCCCGTGGTCAAGAAACCGTGGTCAAAGCCCCTTCATAGTTTCTCTGGCCCTAGAGCTCGTCCAGGCTCCACCTGTGCCCCAGCCCCACTCCAGCTCCTCGGGACACCCGTGCTTCCTCACCACCCTGCCAGCTTTTCAGATGAATTCAGGAACCCTCCTGCAGCCCCTCCTAACAGTCATGAGCAACAGTGCAAGTAAGGTGAGTGTGTGATGTGTTTACATTTTTAAAGATAAAATTACAAATGCCAATAAATATCAAATAATATGTGAATCTTCAAGACAAGACTTAAAAATGTGTGAAATTATGAGTGCTATGTGACTGAAATTTGACAAAATATCCAAGACTGGTGACTATCATTGCACAGCTTTCATGGTTTGTTGAAGGGAAGGGATATTATATAAATAATTGAAAACAGTGATTTTGCTAAAATGAAGGTAATAAAAGTTTACAAAATATAACTCAATTTTTTTCCATCTAAATACTACTTTCCCTTCAATAGATCACCTTGATTTGTTCAACCAAAATTATATTACTTCAACATTATCTTTAAAATGAAGAGATAAATTAGAATTAAAAAAATAAAGAAATCAGAATGACTTGAATTAAGCTGAATTTAAATGCTTTTGAAGATGTAATTAAATAATTTATTTTTATAAAAATAAGACTAATGCTTATCTAGTTTAATATCATTTACCTGCCAAAATAAATTACGGATGTAACGTTACACTCATATTTCATCTAAAACTACCAATTTGAGAATGGTGTTAATTGTTTAACATGGTAAAAGTTTTGTAAAATATTGTGGTCCTTTAAGACTATATGAATTCTATGATAATTTGGGAGAAACTGATATTTTATTTTTCTCTCACTTTTCCATTTTGCTGACATTTTCCATTACTTCTTTCAGAATGACTCAATTGTTTTATTTATACAGATACTGTGCCTTTCTAGTGGACATTGTTTATAAGCATTTTATGATTGCTCTAAGTGTCATGGAAAGATTGTTTCCAATTCTATTTCTAGGAAAGCCTTGCTATCCTACAGATAAACTATTGATTTTTGTGTTTTTATCTTTTGTCAACTTTAGGCTTTAGCAAAACACCGTCAAAAAACCCCACTGAGAAAAGCTTACTTTGCTGGATTTGCTGAAATAAGAAAGGAAAACACCCTTGCAGAATCTTAACCGCCCAGACAGAAGAGTGGACTGATGGGTTTGTAGGGTCTGACTGTGTGACAAGATTCTCAGACAAGCCTTGTGAGATTGGGATTTCTTGGGAACTGGCAGTGTGTGAGACACAACAGCTTTATACACATGTGCATACAAGACCAAGTTCTGAGCCGAGTTTGCCCAACAGTCTTGATAGTTCAGGTGTTTTTTGCTAATTTACAGCTAATATTAAGGGCTAAGTATTTCCCAGAGCCAGACTTACCCTGTCTTTCATTGTTCTCAACCTTCATAGTGACAAGAATGTCTCTTGGGGATGTATAGTTTCTAATCACAGGGAAAACCAAAACCACGTGGGTTTAAGCTCCCAGCCCCTCCTCCGTGACATCCACGTCACCCCAGGATGGAGATCACAACACTATTGTCTGCAAACAGAAGCGATTTCCATCTTCACTGCTTTTTGGTGAGCTGTGAATATATAAGACTCTGCTGGCAGTTTTCCAGAATCTATTACTGTCAGATTTGCTATTTCTTTTTGCTCAAAGATCACTTGTTGGATCACCTGAAGGGACCAAGTCCATTTCTCAGTATTTCTATTTTGATGATGACATATCTGAGCAAAGCGACATGGAATAATACTAAGAAAGACATGTCTCAGGGTTTGGAGTCCTGTATTCAGCAGGAGCTAACTTTGGCCACCTCATGCGAAAAGTTGACTCACTGGAAAAGACTCTGATGCTGGGAAGGGTTGGGGGCGGGAGGAGAAGGGGACGACAGAGAATGAGATGGCTGGATGGCATCACCGACTCTGTGGACATGAGTTTGAGTGAACTCCGGGAGTTGGTGATGGACAGTGAGGCCTGGCGTGCTGTGATTCATGGGGTTGCAAAGAGTCGGACACGACTGAGCGACTGAACTGAACTGAACTGAACTGACGAGTGCCCAAGCTCTATTTCTGTGAAACATGGGCTACAAAGTTGCCAAGTGTTGTTATTGTTCAGGCAGACATCTTCATGTCTAGGTCTTGATGGGAGTTTTATTTTTCTGGCCACTTGACCCATTGTTCTGTCATTTACAAAGCACTTATTGCTTGATTCCAGTTACACAGAAAATCACCTTTCTTATTGCAATGAACTAGCATCAGAGGAAGCTGGTTGTCATTCAGAGGAACACAAGTAAAAATCATAATTACACTGAACATGCATCTTAATCAAAAGACACGCAAAGGAATGACTCAAAGCATTGAAAGAAAAATTAAAGATGGGAAACATATACACATTGTAGATAAGAGGCTTGAGTATCTGTTAATCATCTAGATTCTTAATAAGTGAAGAAGAAAGGGAAGACACAAGGAGAGAACACAGGAGAGCAGACCAAAAGAGGACAACCCATCTCTGGTACTGGGAGCCAGCTTCCTGGGTCTTCTGGAGAAGTAGTCTCCTGGATGAGTCATCATCTTGGTCAGTGTTCTGGGATTAGGTTTATGGCCCCTGAAAAAGTCACTATAAACTTGAGGAGCCTGGCTTGAGATCTCTGGACGCTTTAACTTAAAGATGTATGCTCACTCCTGCTAAAAGTGGGGGGCGGGGGAGCAAATTTTGAGTAGAGACCAGGAGTAGCTCTGGAGATAGCTGGAGGCATTTGAGAAGAAGCCGAAGAAATTCAGATCGTGAAGACCAAGGTACAGTCCTGACAGATCCTAAAAAGACAGTCAATTTATGAGAGTATGAACAAAAGATACCTAGATTTTTTTGCTTGAGAAAAGTTGAAAGTGTTAGTCACTCAGTTGTGTTTGACTCTTTGCAACCCCATGGACTATGGCCCGCCAGGCTCATCTGTTCATGGGATTCTCCAGGAAAGAATAGTGGTGTGGGTTGCCATTATAAAAATTTAATGAGCTATAATTAATAATTTATGCACATTTCCACAGTGTAAGCATGTTATGATTAAACATGAACTTAAGTGTGATTGACCCTACTGTCATATATTGGAAAGTCCTGCCTACCTCCTGGGATACATGAATGTGAAATTTATTTTTTTTAATTTTTAAAAAATTTATTTAAATAGAGGCTAATCACTTTACATTATTATATTGGTTTTGCCATACATTGACATGAATCTGCCCCGGGTGTACATGTGTTCCCCATCTTGAACCCCTCTCCCACCTCCCTCCCCATCCCATCCCTCCGGTTCATCCCAGTACACCAGCCCTGAGCATCCTGTATCATGCATCGAACCTGGACTGGCGATTCGTTTCACATATGATAATATACATGTTTCAATGCCATTCTCCCAAATCATCCCACCCTCACCCTTGAATGTGAAATTTAAAACCCAGCTTTAGAAAATATTGGAAGCAGTATCAACTTCCCCTGTTTAAAGAAACTCAAATTTATTTAAACAGTGTATCAATCTGATTGCCAGAGTGTGTTAATGGCTGAGAGGAGTATTCTAAAAAGATTCTTGGTGTTTCTCTGGTGGCTCAGTGGTAAAGAATCCACCTGGCAGAGCAGGAGACATGAGTTCGACCCCTGGTCTGGGAAGATCCCACATGCTGCAGAGAAACTAAGCCTGTGCCACAACTATTGAGCCTGTGCTCTAGAGCCCGGGAGCCATGACAAAGAGAAGCCACCCTGCACCACAACTAGAAAAAAGCCCACACAGCAATGAAGACCCAGCACAGCCATTAACAAATAAATAAAGAAAAAATATTTAAAAAGATCCTGTGCTGTACAGTAGGTTCTCATAAATTATGTTTTATTCATAATATCAATAGTGTATATGTGACAATCTTAATTTCCCAAATCATTCCATCCCTTTGTTCCCCTTGGTGACCAAAATGAGAAGGAAATCCAAAAAAAGAGGGGATAGAGTCATACATACAGCTGTTTCACTTTGTTGTACAGTAGAAATGAACAGAACACTGTAAGGCAATTACACTCCAATAATTTAAAACACACACACACACACACACAAAAAGAGATTCTGGTCTCATGCCCCATTTAAACCCTACCTTAAAAACAGACCTGTCTCTCTAAAAAGAATGAGTCAGGTGAAAGCAGAAGTGGCTTTGAACCTGCTAAAGTATTTTAGTTGACTTGTACAGTCATGTAAGACAACACTTGCGAGTTTCTATATGGCACAAAAATAGCATGTCAAAGATTCAGGGTGGTTCAGTATCTCAGGCAATGATTTGTTATGTAAACAAACATCTGATGGGGAGACCTTGGTGTGGTTCCCAGGAGCAGACTACTTATTCTTCAGATCTGTCATTCAGGAATTGCCCTGTTGGGAAAGCCTCAGTCAAGACAATGTCTTAACTGTCTTCCTATGTGGCCTTGAATATCTCATCTCCAAGACAACCAGTCACTCACATACACTTGTCTGTCATGGAGTTCATCACATCCTGCCAACACAGTCACATTATCAAGCTCCCCTGAATTGCACAAATGTCCTCCCAGCTTGTACTGTGAATGTGTGATTTCTGAGTATAGAGGGGATGAAGTTGGACTAACAAAACTGCATTTTCAAAGCTTTAAAAGTTATTATCATATAAATGTCATTGAAAACAAACTAGAGAGAAGCAACCCCATTAATATTAGTGAGGAACCTCTAGCACCAAAAGTAGAGAGACCTCCCTCGCAGAGCCATCCATATCCCAAGCTGAGAGGAGGCATTCCCACAACTTGAGAGGTGCCCCGATTCCCCTGCCACAACTCGAGAGGAGCCCTCCACCGCAACGCGAGAGAAGCCACTGGCCACAAAGAGAGAGTAGCTGCCGGACATCGCACCTAGAGAGGAGCCTCTCTGACTCAGCACATAAAGACGAGCCTCCCACCACAACTAGAGAGGAGACAGCACCCCACAACTAGAGAGGAGACAGCACCCCGCAACTAGAGAGAATCCAACCCACCACAACTATAGAGTTGACCCCCGCAAAAACTAGAGAAGAGCCTTATGCCACAACTATGTGCCACCGGCACACGGCAACTAGACAAGAAATCACCCTGCACATCGCTGCTAGAGAGGAGTCTCCCCAACACAACTTGAGAGGAGGGCCCACCGCAACTCGAGAGGAGCCCCCAGCCACAAAGACAGAGGAGCTTCCCTGCCAGAGCTGGAGAGGAGCCCCCTGCCACAACTAGAGAGAAGCCTATAGGATATTGCACCTAGAAAGGAGTCACTCTGCTGCAAATAGAGACGAGCCCACTGAAGTAACTTGAGAAGAGTCCCTGAAAACTAGAGAGGACCAACCTCGTGAAAACTAGTAAGGAGCCACCAGCGTCAAAATAGAGAGGACTGTCCACCCCGTGCACCTACCCCCACCATGACCCGAGAGGAGGCACCACTGCAACTCGAGAGGAGCCCTGAGCCACCTGCCACAACTCAAGAGGAGCTCTCCACCACAACTAGAGAGGGTCACCATGCCACCACAAGAGAGGAGCCCAAGTACACATCACTACAAGACAGAAGCACGCAGACCACAATTAGAGAAGTGCAGCCTGCCACAACTAGAGAGGAACCCACATACCACGTCTGGAGAAGAGCCCCAACACACATTGCAGTTATTGAGGACTATGCCTGCCCCTTGCCATGACTAGAGAGTAGCCTCCATCACATCACAACTATTAAGGAGCACCTCTGCACATCATCACTACCAAAGAGGAGGTCCCCCACCACATTCAAGAAGAGCACTAGACCACATCTTGAGAGATGCCCCCTGCACACCACAACTGGAGTGGAGCCCCCCTACCACAACTACAGAGGAGACCCCAGCCACAACGAGAGAGGAGCCCACCCAGCACAATTACAGAGTTGACCCCTGCTGCAGCTAGAGTGGAGCCCCATGCCACAACTAGAGAGTAGCCACACTCATATCGCAACTAGACAGGAGTCACCCTGTACATCGCTGCTAGAGAGGAGTCTTTCTACCACAACTCAAGAGGAGGCCTGACCACAACTGAAGAGGAACAGCGAGTCTCATGCCGCAACTTGAAAGTTACACCAAGTCCCCCGCTGCAACTCGAGAGAAACCCATCACCGCCGTGTCCTCTGATGCAACTCAAGAGAAGCCCCCCTCGCCCTGCTTCAACAAGGGAGGAGCCTGCACACTGCAACTAGAGAGCAGCCCACTAGCACACCACAACTAGAAAGGACCCCCCCACACCACAGCGAGAGAGGAGTCCCCCACGCCACCTAGAGAGGAGTCCCATGCCACAACTAGTGAGTAGCCACCCGCACATCGCTGCTAGAGAAGAGTCGGCCCAACACAACTCAAGAGGTGGCCCCTCTGCAACCCCAGCGGAACTCCGTGTCCCTCAATGCAACTCGAGAGGAAGCCCAAGTCCCCTGCAGCAATTCAAGAGGAACCCCCAGTCTCCCACCACAAATTGAGTGGAGCCCCATGCCACAACATGAGAGAAGCCCCTGGCCACAATGACAGAAGAGTCCCCGTGACAGAACTGGAGAGGATCCCCCTGACACAACTAGAAAGGAGCCCCCCCAGGACACCACACCTACAGAGGAGCCCCTTTGCCAAATAGAGACGCGCTCCCTGAAGTAACTCGAGAGAAGCCCCTCACAACCAGAGGGGAGCAACATAATAAAGTTAGTAAGAAACCCATAGCACCAAAAGTAGAGAAGACCCCTCACAGCAGAGGCACCCCCACCACAAGCCCAAGAGGACACACAACTGACACTTCAGAGGTGGCCCGAGTTCCCTGTCATCCTCGAGAGGAGCCCTCCGCTGCAGAGACGAGGCCCCAACACAACTAGAGAGGAGCACCCATGCACATCACGAGAGAGGAGTCCCCTGAGACATCGCAACTAGGGAAGAGCACCCCATCGCAACTAGACACTGCACCCACACACTGCAACTAGAGTGTAGCCCACAAGCACACAGCAGCTAGGAAAAGCCCCCACACTGCAGCTAGAGAGGAATCCCCCACCGCAGCTACAGAGGAGCACCCCTGCACACTGCAATGAGAGAGGAGTCCCTTCAGACATCACAACTAGAGAAGCGTCCCCCACCGCAAATAGAGAGGAGACCCCAAGCTAAAACTAGAGAGTAGCCCACCTCCCCGAACACTGTTACTAGAGAGGAGCACATCCACACATTGCAATTAGACAGAAGCCCCCTGCACGCCACAACTAAAGAAGAGGCCCCCTGCCACATCGAGAGAGTAGCCTCTCGCTCATCACAACTGGAGAGGCGCACCCCAGCACACTTCTACCACAGAGGATCCCCCCCACGACAATTTGAGAGGAGCTGCTGCTGCTAAGTCACTTCAGTCGTGTCCGACTCTGTGTGACCCCATAGACGGAAGCCCACCAGGTTCCCCCGTCCCTGGGATTCTCCAGGCAAGAACACTGGAGTGGGTTGCCATTTCCTTCTCCAATGTGTGAAAGTGAAAAGTGAAAGTGAAGTCGCTCAGTCGTGTCCGACCCTTAGCGACCCCACGGACTGCAGCCTACCAGGTTCCTCCATCCATGGGATTTTCTAGGCAAGAGTACTGGAGTGGTTTGCCATTGCCTTCTCTGTTGAGAGGAGCACTCCCCGGAAAATTCAGAGGTGCCACCCACACACCGCAATTAGAGAAGAGCCCCCACAACTAGAGGGGAGCCCACCCACAACTAAGAGATGACCCCCAATGCAACTAGAGGAGCCCCACGCCACAGCTAGAGGAGCCACTCGCACAGCGCAACTAGACAGGAGTCACCCTGGCCACAACGACAGAGGAGCCCCTCGTCAAAACTGGAGAGGAAGCTCCCACCACAAGCAGAGAGGAGCCCCTCTGCTGCAAATGCAGATGAGGTTTCTGACATAACACGAGAAGAGCCACCACACAACGAGAGAGAAGCAACCCCATGAAAACTAGTGAGGAGCCCCCCCACTAAGACACCCGCCCAACGCTGTCTCGCCTAGAGGAGGTACCACCGCAACTCGAGAGCAGCCCGGAGTCCCCTGCTGCAACTCGTGTGGAGCCCTCTACCGCAACTCAAGAGAAGCCCCGGGCCAAAGGAGAGAGGAGCGCAACTGTAGAACTGGAGAGTGTGCCCCCACCACAACTAGAGAGGAGCTGCCGGGACATCGGACCTAGGGAGGATCCCGTTCACCGCAGATAGAGACAAGCCCCCTGCTGCAACTCGAGTGGAGCTCCCCACAACTAGAGAGGAGCAACCTCTCCACAACCAGAGAGCAGACCCCAAGATACAACTGGAGAGTCGCCCCCTGAACACTGCCACTAGAGAGGAGCATACCTGCACATCGCAACTAGAAGCCCCCTGGAGCAACCAGAGAGGAGCCCCCCACACCACAACTAAAGAAGAGGCCCTCAGCCACAACTAGAGCCCCCCATACATCACAACTGGAAAACAGTGCCCCTGCACATCGCTACCAGAGATGAACCTTCCCACCACAATTCAAGAGGAGCACTCCCCCACAACTCTAGTGGTGTCCCCCGCACACTACAACTAGAAAGGAGCCTGAACACCACAGCTAGAGAGAAGCCCACCCAACACTAGAGTTGAACTCCACCACAACTAGAGAGGAGCCCCACGCCACAGCTAGAGTAGCCACCCGCACATTGCAACTAGTCAGGAGCTGCCCCATCACAACTCGAGATGAGGCCCCACTGCAACTCAAGAGGAACTCCGAGTTCCCTGCCAAAACTTGAGAGGAACCTGAGCCTCCCTCCAAAACTTGAGAGGAGCCCCCCCCACCCCCCCATAATTAGAGAGGAGCCTGCACACTGTAACAACAGCCCACGTGGACACTGCATGTAGAAAGGAGGCCCCCCCCCCACAGAAACTAGAGAGGAGCCCCCCAGCACTACTAGAGAGGAGCCCCCCAACCATAGAGATGAGCCAACAAATTGCAACTAGAGAGGAGCCCCCCTGCACACTGCAAGTAGACAGGAGCTCCCACGTCACAACTACAGAGGACCCCCCAGGCACAACACATCTAGAGAGGAGCCCAGCCATCACATCTAGAGAGTTGACCAACTTCCACAACCAGATAGTTCACCCCCAGGAGCAACTAGTGAGGAGCACACCACCGAAACTACAGAGGGGCCCCCCATACATCACAACTAGAGTGGAGCCCCACCTTCACAAATAGAGTGGAGACCCCTGCCACAACTAGACAGCAGCACCCGCACATTGCAACCTGAGAGGAGACCTCCAAAACAACTGGAGAGGAGCCCCCGACCACAACTAGATAGGAGCCATCCCACACATCGCAGTTAGAGAAAAGCGCCCTTGCACATCACAACTAGAGAGGAGCCCCCACATAGATCGTAACTAGAGAGCAGTCCCCCATCGCAACTAGAGAGGAGCCCCCTGAATATTGCCACTAGAGAGGAGCAGACTGCAATTAGAAAGAAGCTGCTGCCACAACTAGAGAGGAGGCCCCACACTACAACTAGAGAGGAGGCCCCCTGACACAACTAGAGAGTAGCTTCCCATACATCGCAAACGGAAAGGAGTGCACCTTCACACTTCATCACACCTTCATCACAGCCAGAGAGGAGTCCCCACCACCACAATTCCAGAGGGGCACTCTGCCACAACTAGAAAGGAGCCCCCTACCACAACTAGAGAGGAACCCCCTTGTCAAAACTAGAAAAGTGCCAGAAAAACCACAACTAGAGAGGAGCCGACCCACCACAACTACACAATTGACCCCCACTGCAACTGTAGAGGAGCCCCAGCAGCAACTAGATAGTAGCCACCTGGACATCATTGCTAGAGAGGAGCCACCTCACCACAACTCAAGAGGAGGCCCCAGCACAACTCGACTGGAACCCCAAGTCCCCTGCCACATGAGAGGAGCCCCGAGTCCCCCGCCGCAACTTGACAGGAGCCCTATGCCAAAACAAGAGAGGAGCCACCAGCCACGACAGAGGATCCCACCACCCAAACTGGAGAGAATCCCCCCGCCACAAGTAGAGAGGAGCCCACTCACATTCCAACTAGACAGGAGCCCTCTGCTCAGCACAAGAGGAGACCCCACCAAAAGTAGACAGGAGACATCCATGGCAAGTCGAAAGGAACCCCCACTGCAACAGGAGAGAACCCCCCCACACTGCAGCTAGAAGAGTCCCCTGCCACAACTGGAGAGGAGCCACCCACGGCAACTCGAGAGGAGGCCCCACTACACCTAGAGAGGAGCAGCATTCCACCACGAGAGGAGCCAGGAGAAACATCACAACTAAAGGGGACCACCCGCCACAATGAGAGTGTTGAGCCCCCAAAGCAACTAAAGATGAACCCGCACATCACAAATACAGAGGAGCCCTATGGCAACAACTAGAGTGTAGTCTCCTGACGCAGCTACAGAGTAGCCCCTTGCCCATTGCAACTAGACAGGAACCTCTGCAACAATTCAAAGGAGGCCCATCACAACTAAAGAGGAGCTCCTAGTTCAATGCAACTAGCGAGAAGCCCCCTACCACAACTAGAGAGGAGCCCCCCCAGGGCCACAACTAGTGAGAAACACCCTGTATATGGCACTTAGAGCAGAGCCCCCCACCACAAGCAGAGATAAGCCTCCTGCCACACCTCACGAGGTACGCCCCCCACAGCTAGAGGAGACCACACACCACAACTAGACAGTAGCCCCCTGAAACAACATGAGCGACCCCCGCTGCAACTCAACAGGAGCCCCCACCACAACTTGAGAGTAGACACCCACCACAACTAGAGAGTTGACCTTCCATGGCAACAAGAGAGGAACCCCCTACCACAACTAGAGAGGAGCCTGCATGCCATATCTGGAGAAGAGCCCCCCCCTTTACACCACAAATATTGAGGAATATCCCTGCCCAATGCAACTACAGAGGAGCTCCCCTGCCACAACTAGAGAATTGACCACTCGCCACAACTAGAGAGTAGCCCCTTCCCCATCACAACTAGAGGGGTACCATAGCAACAACTCAAAGGAGGCCCACCACCACAATTAGAGAGGAGCTCCTAGTTCAATGCAACTAGAGATGAGCCCCCCTGATAAAGCTAGAGTGGAGACCCCGCCACAAATAGAGTAGCCCCTTGCTCATAGCAGCTAGAAAGGAAGTACTGAAAAAACTTAAAGGAGTCACTCCACCACAACTAGAGAGGAATCCCTAGTACGATGCAACGAGAAAGGAAATTTCACTGCCAATTTTTCAGAGGTGCTCCCCCCCAAACAACTAGAGAGTTGACTCTCCACTGCAACAAGAGAGGAGCCCTCCACCACAACTAAAGAGGAGCCTGCACACCACATTTGGAGAAGAGCCCCCACGTACACAACAACTATTGAGGAATACTATGCCCAACACAACTAGAGAGGAGCCCCCGACACAACTAGAAACTTGAGGCCCTGCCACTAGAGAGAAGCCTGCACACTGCAACTAGAGAGGAACCCCCCTCAACAACTAGAGTGGAGATCCCCCCCCCAACAACCAGAGAGGAGCCCGCACACTGCAACTTGAGAAGAGGCCTATGACGCAACTCCAGAGAAGCCCACGACCACAATGAGAGAGGAGCCCACGCGCCAAAACTGGAGAATGTCACCCTGCCACAACTGGAGAGGAATCCCCGGGACATCGCATGTAGAGGATCACCTCTGCCGCAAACAGAGGAGCCTCCAGGCGCAACTTGAGTGGAGCCCCCCACCACAAATACACAGGAGCAACCTCAGCACAACTTGAGAGTAGAACCCAAGCCGCAACTAGAGAGTAGCCCCCATGAACATCGTTACTAGAGAGGAGCTCACCCACACATCACAATTAGACAGAAGCTCCCTGCTACAACTAGAGAGGAGCCCTCCACACCGCAACTAAAGAGAAGGCCCCCTGCCACAAATAGAGAGTAGCTTCCCGCACATCGCAACTGGGAAGGAGTGCCCCTGCACATCCCTACCAGAGAGGAACACCTCACCACAATTCAAGAGGTGCCCCGCACACACTGCAACTAGAGAAGAGCCCCCTCACCACAGCTAGAGAGGCGCCTTCATACCACAGCTAGAAAGGAACTCACCCACCACAGCTAAGAGGTGACCCCCACACCAACGGGACAGGAGCCCCATAGTGCAGCTAGAGTAGCCACCCACACATCACAACTAGACAGGAGCCACCCTGCACATCGCTGCTAGAGAGGAGTCACCCCAAGACAACTCGAAAGGTGGCCCTACCGCAACTCAGGAGGAACCCCGAGTCCCTCCACAACTTCAGAGAAACCCCTAGTCCCCCGCTGCAACTTGAGAGGAACCCTAAGACCCCCACCTCAATTCAAGAGGAATCGAGAATCTGGGGCAACTTGAGCCCTTTGCTGTAACATGAGAGGAGACCCCGGACACAAAGACAGAGGCACTCCCCCGTAAGAGCTGGAGAGGCTCACCCCACCATAACTAGAAAGGAGTTCCCAGGACATGTCACACCTAGAAAGGAGTCACTGCCACAAATGGAGATGAACCCACAGAAGTAACTCATGAGGAATGAGTCCAGTGAAAAGCCCACCTGGACACATGTAGAAAGGAGGCCCCTGCACACCACAACTAGAGAGACGCCTTCCTCTCCCCCGGCACACCACAACTAGAGAGGAGCCCCCCACCACCACAAATAGAGATGAGCTGACAAACTGCAACTAGAGAGGACCCCCTCATTCCTGTACACTGCAACTACACAGGATTTCCCACGTCACAACTAGAGAGGACCCCCCAGGCACAACACAACTGGAGAGGATTTGATTTGTTTGACTCTTCTGTCCATAGGGATTCTCCAGGCAAGAATATTGGAGAGGGTTGCCATGCCCTTCTTCAGGGAACTTCCCCACCTAGGAATCAAACCAGGGTCCCCTGCATTGCAGGTGGGATTCTTTACCAGTTGAGCTACCAGGGAAGCCCCAAATAGTACCCTAAATAACAGTAATCTGTAAAGTAGTAAATACAGTTTAAGTAAAACAAAATAAAATATTCATAATTGGTTGAAGTCTCTTCCCTTGAAAGTTTTGTAACAATCAAGAATTCTATTATAATTTAACAGTTGATAGTTACTTCTCTTATTTTCAATACACACTAATAGTTTTGAAATCACATCCTATTATAAAAGCAACATATATTTTCAAGTAAATACATATATTAAACAAATAATAAAATTAAAACTAGGAAACTTAGGCAAAAAGGGTAAGAATGTCTCATTTTCAAATATGTGATTTATTTCCTGAAGTTAGCTTATGGTTACATATCATACTTCTAGGATATTCATTTTTCCATACTAAAAAACTTCATTCAGCATATATTCACACAATGTTTATTTTGTGACATATTCATGAAGTTTATGGATATGTGGCAGGGACTGAATTATTTTTGAAATAAGGTTACACAGATGCCAGGCATTGACTTAAGATAAATGCTGTTCTCATTTGAAGGGAGGACCAAAGACTAAAAACCTGCCTCATTGATTCCAAAACCGCTGAAGCTGAAACTCCAATACTTTGGCCACCTCATGCGATGAGTTGACTCACTGGAAAAGAGTCTGATGCTAGGAGGGATTGGGGGTGGGAGGAGACAGGAACGACAGAGAATGAGATGGCTGGATGGCATCACCGACTCGATGGACATGAGTTTGAGTGAACTCCGGGAGTTGGTGATGGACAGGGAGGCCTGGCGTGCTGTGATTCATGGGGTCGCAAAGAGTTGGACACAACTGAGCGACTGAAATGAACTGAACTGAACTCTCATGTTAAATGCTTCTTCTAGTCCATGCTTCCTAGATCGTATTTAAATCACCATTAAATAAAAAAAAACTTTTTCGTATTATTTGCATGATGCTTTTTGTGTTCTTAATGAAATCCTATTTTAAAAATAATAAATGTTCTCTAACCTAATGAACTTGCATTTATTTCTTTATAGAAATATTTTGCTGCAAAGTGAGCCTAAAATAACAGTTCACTATTTAGAGGGTATAAATAAAAATTGAGTATTTCTTTTCTTCTCCTTTCCTGGTCTTCAGACAATTAGAAAGGAAAAAAAATGTCAAGCCCAGTGTCGGTTAAATTAAAACTAGAAATATACTACATTAAGCAATTTATTTATTAGAAATGAATTAAATCGCTTTTAAGGTACTTTATGACAGGCTAAGCACATTCCTGAAATAACTTTAAGAGACCAGAAAGCTAATATAACTTCTCTTGCTGAATTGACATGCTATGCTTAAACTCAGGAATAAGTGTTTTCAATATTTCCAAATAATTTAAATAGAGAGATGCACTAGAAAATGTTCCTAGGTATCCACTAAAAGAAAATTTAAATAATATGTGAGTTAACACAGGACATTGGATATATATCAAAGCTGATCGCCGAAGAATTGATGCTTCTGAACTGTGGTGCTGGAGAAGACTCTTGAGAGTCCTTTGGACTGCAAGGAGATCCAACCAGTCCATTCTAAAGGAGATCGATCCTGGGTGTTCATTGGAAGGACTGATACTTAAGCTGAAACTCCAATATTTTGGCCACCTCATGTGAAGAGTTGACTCACTGGAAAAGAGTCTGATGCTGGGAAGGATTGGGGACAGGAGGAGAAGGGGACGACAGAGAATGAGATGGCTGGATGGCATCACCGACTCGATGGACATGAGTTTGAGTGAACTCAGGGAGTTGGTGATGGACAGGGAGGCCTGGCGTGCTGTGATTCATGCGGTCGCAAAGAGTTGGTCACGACTGAGCGACTGAACTGAACTGAATATATACTATATATTACTAACATATCATTACTAATGATATATAAATATAATACACTGTGTCTATAGAATTTCATATAAGGTAGAAAAAGTTCAAAATTGTATTACCGGACATAAAAAACTTACGGACCAAATCTTTTTATGATATTCTTTAAAATAATCCCACTTATAGACTTTAATAACAATAACTGCAAGGTCCCAAAGGCTCTGTAGCTTACCAATACTTTTTTAAAAGTTTATTCAATTGGAAGAAAATTGCTTTACAATTTTTCTTGGTTTCTGCCGAATAATAATGCAATTCAGCCATAATTATACACATATCACCTCCCTAAGAATTACTTTCTAATCAATAATTCAGTTAAGTTTGTTTTTTAATAAATGTCAAACATATATATTTATTTGGTAACTCTTGAAAAATATTCAAAATACATAAAACTTCAGGATGTTCCTAAAAGCAATGCTGTAGAGTACCTTTTAATTCACAGCACTTTAAATGCTCTCTTAAAACAGTGGGGACTCTCCACTTAAAAATGAATTAGCACAATGATTTCCTTAACTGATGGGGTGGAATAATTTCCCCGTTATTTCCAGACTACATTAGAGGAAAAAAGATTTTTGTCTCAGAAATATGCCTAAAAACTAAAAGCATTGCACAGATGGAATCAGATAAGAAATTTGTTTTCCCTAAATTATATATTTTGGGGGGGAATTTTGACTTCATATCTCCATTATAAAATAATAATTTGTTCAAGTGTGATTTCTTGTCTAATTTGAAAAAAAAGAAGTGTCCGTAAAAATATTTGTCTCACAGTCTGTTATAACTAAAGAGTCAATCTACTTTGTAAGCACTGAATAGAATACAAATTGGCCCCAAAGAGTGTGTACAACACAAGACTTTGTATTTATTACTCAGGGCTACACTTGTAATTTGTATTTGTGCACAATTTTATATTTGCAAATAAAGAGTATTATCCAAATTCACTCCTTATTTGAAACCCAGAGAACCAAAATCCAACACTGAAAACAGTTCACAGTTGAAAAATTTACAAATGTCAAACTGGATTAAAAAATGAATTCTATTCACAGTTCTAAGTTTACATGTGAAAGTTAACATATCCAAATACTTCTCTGTAAGGGAATGACAACTCAAATGAATGTACTCCAAATAGTAGACACAGAATCCAAAATTAATCCCCCTAAATCATACCCAAACATTTGTTACCTAATCTACAAAATAAGACTAGCTCAAATAATTTCTAAACTTCCTTTAAATTCTAACTTTTGGGGGATAATAGGATCAAACATCAGCTGTCTTTAGTTTTTAATGTGACTTTGCAAGTCATTTTTAACCTCTCAGAAAAGATGCTATTTAAAATATCTTAGCAAAGAAATTATTTCCTACAAGTTTTATGAAGTTTATTGAAAAATCTCCTTAGTAACTTTGGTGCTCCACAAAAAGTTAGAACTTGAAACCTGTAAATATGACCTTATATGGAAAGAGTCTTTGCAGACATAATTAAGTTAAAGATCTAAACATGCAATTATCCTGAATTAGGGTGGGCTTTAAATCCAAAGAGAAAGAATTGTCATTATAAGAGAAGACAGACAGAGAGGAAGGCCATGTGAAGACAGAGGCAGATACTGGAGTAATCCATCTATAAACCAAGGAACACCATGGACTGCAGAAAGCAAGAGAGAGGCATGGAATGGATTCTCTTTTGGAGCTTCCAAAAGCAGCTAACACTGGTGACACATTAATATTAGGCATCTAGACTCCAGATTTGTGAAAGTTTTTTTAAGCCACCAAATTAGTGGTAATCTGTTATGGCTACCATAGGAAACTAATACAGTAATGTATTTCAGAAAGAAAACCCAATTTAAAAGGTATTATCATCAACACAATTTATCTTTGGCCATCCTATGCTTCACATTAGGAACAGTGAAAGGACATCATCATTTCTAGATTTTTAACAAAAATCCACAACTTGATTCCTAGATAAAAACAGAAGAGCCTCTATTTTACAACATTTACTTATCTATGAGTCTATTTTACTTAAGATTAAAATTATATTTACTAAAATGTTAAACAACTTTTCAATCAGTAATATTATCTAATTGCAAATATTTTTAAAGACTTTGCTAATTTTTCTGAAGAGAATAAATAAGTTTTAGTACTATAAAGCATGCTCAGTTTTCTTAAACCTGTATATAAAAAGCTTCTAAGCTTTTTGAGTGGCAGAGTTAAAGAAATATGATAGCTATAAATAATTTTATTTTTCCCATTATAATTCAAGCTTATGGAGCAAGTCTTAAATTTTCGTTCTTTACCATTTAACTTTCTCAGGTTTATATATATACATATATATAAACATATATATATATACACACATACATATATATGTATGTGTATTTAAAATATATATTTTAAATACGTATTTAAATATGCATATTTAAAATACATATTTCGGATAGTTAAAAAATCTGATGTGATCTGAGGCTCACCATAGTGTCTAAAAGAAATTCCAAAATTTCTACTTAGTTTTCATTATAGAAATAGTCTAAATAATAAGTCTATTTTTAGAGTTCAAGATATCCCTGATACTACCACATGAACCTCTGAATGTCCTGACTATTAGGCCATTGAAAAGTCTTGTTCAGAAAGATATAAAAGGTTAGGACGTTCACAATTGCATAGCAACCCAGCTCACAAACAAGTCTGGATGTGGGTGGCAGAGGTATATTAAGCCTATAAATAACATAGGGTAAAATGAAGTAACGAAATTCTAGCAGCTTCTGAGGTACTATAACAGTAAATAAGCATATGAAAAACATTAAATTCCAGAAAATCGACTTTGATTTTAATGAATCAGCAATACTCCAACCAGCAAATATATAGACTGGAACTAACAAATATTTCACAATTTCATATCTTTGAAAAACTCTTTTCCACACATAGAACGTATAATGTCTGTTATCTGCTAGCAGGTATTTATGAGCATAAGTAAATTTCCAAACTAAAAATATAGAAACTAAAGTTATCACAAAAAACTGAATTCTCCGTTTCCAAACTAAGCAAAGAAAAGCCCTGATTTTGTTAAGAGACAGCAGGTGAGGAAAGGAAAAAAAGAGAGTAAAAGAGAAAAAGTAGAAGAGCTGAGGAAAGTGTAGACAGGCTTCATGACTACTCCGGTCACCAATAACAATTCCACCATTAACTGCCACAAAAGCACAGAAGAGAAACATGAGAAGAATGTAGGGCCAAGTCAAAAGTAAAAGCATACTCAAGTTCTTAAAGGACATGGAATAAGCCAAAAGAAACTGAAGAATTTTCCTGAATTCTGAAAATGGTCCTTTAACAGGGGTAGGCCTCTCTTCTTTCTTCTTCTGTAGTTCAGTTTTCCAAGCTTCAGTTAACTTTTGCGCAATGACATTTCCTGCACAGAAGATAGCCCAGATGATATTTGTTTGACGAAACATGAAGCCACAAAATCCAAGCAAGGCTGAAGTTTTATGATTTCCATAAAGACACATCAAGTAGGCAAAAAGAGTAAAAAACATGGATCCTGCTTCTGTATAATAAAGGAAGTTAAAAAAATAGAGTGTGGGAAATATTGCTAATGTTAATGTTGACAAGATCCTCTGGATACATGAGGCAGCCTACGGAAAGAGAAAACACAGTTCACAATAAAACCAATAGGCTATTTCTGCAGAGCTAAGGGAGAGATTTACTAAAAAAAAAAAAAAAAGCAGACAAACCAAAAACTGCCTGAGTTCTACATAAATAAAATTATTCAATATTAATCTTATTCCTGGCTTTGCAAAAATACAGTATATATTTATGAGGGAACTTTCTGACACTTTTTAGTTACACCTAGCAATTTGGAAGCCAATAAAAATATACATATGTGTGTCAAAGCTCCTATTGCCTATTAGACTGAATCACTCAACAAATAGTTAAGGAGTTACTGTGTGCAAGACTATGAACTCAATTCTATGGAGAACACGGAGATGAATGGGACACAGTGCAAGTGGTTCCATTTCAGTGAGACTTCCACAAGCATTAACTTGGCCATCATCACCAAATTCTAGTGCAGTCTCAAAACTCTGCACCAGAGAGAATTTAAATACGTATATAACATTTATACCACCACACACAATGATCTTACTATTTTGTGGTGAAATTACAGGGATCTTCCGAAAATAGTGGGGCTCATCTAAAGTTAAACATCTTTTGGCCTGATAATCTACTTCAGAATTTGAAAGTACTCTTATTTCCTTGAAGTCTATCTTCCAGTTAATCTAAATCACCAAGTCAGATCATGCCATTCCTTTGATTAAAATTAAGGGCTGTCCATCACCTACTAGGTAAAGTTTAGAATACTTTCCATGACAGAAAAAGGATACTCATGACTTCTCTCCTATCTACTTCTATAGCCTCATATCCCTGTACTTTATAATCTTATAGTTACAAATAGCAATTCCCTGTATCTTGTTGCTCTGTGTCTGTCTACAATTGCTTACGCTATTTCTGTCAGAATTCATACCTATTCTACAGCCCTATCTGTCATCAAGATTCAGATCAGGTATGCTCTTCCTGATGTGTGAAGTCTTACCCAATGCAACCAACTGCTTTCCTTCCCAGTCAGGCTGCAACAAGTGCCCTTCTGTTCCTTCTCTGTATTCTTGTAGTGTTTTACAGCTATTGTTATCCCACAATTTACACTATTGAAATCATTTAAGTTAAAATTATTATAGTTAATATTTACTGATTCTTTACTATTACATCTGACAATATTCTACGAACCTTCCATTTATTAAGCTCTTTTATGTTTCAAGATAGTCCTGTGAGGTTGAGTCTATATTTTCCCCATTTAACAAATGAAAACATGGAGTCACTAAGGGGTAACTTGCCCAAAGTATCACAATTAGTAAAGTGGATAAAACTCAAACCCACGTAATTCACCTCCAGGGTCTGCATTCTTAAATCATAAAAAAAACTGCCCAGGTCACATCTGTTTCCCCTAATGAAAGTTTTATAAGAAAAAGACTGCTTCACTTACCTCTGTAGTCTCAGTGCGTAACACACAGAATAAGCTCAATAAATATTTACTGAACTGACTTAATTCATGAGAATTTATATATTTTATAAATAAGTTTTTCAACTATTTAAACACAAACATCTTCTAAAATGGGGGTAGAAGACTTGCTCTAACTTTACAAAATATATACAAATATTGTTAAAAACATTTTCCACCAAATTTCATAAAATAAATTCACCATAATTGTGGACCTGCCTGTACATAGACTTAAATTATTCTGGAAACAAACCTTGTGTCTGGGTTGTACTTTGCGGAGAAGCAAGTATAGTAAATAGAAGTTGCCAACACTGAAGAGAAGGTTAACAAATCGGAGCATTCCAATGGAGCAGACAACATGTTCTGACCATCCAAAGATCCAACTGGCAGGTTTGACCACTCCAACTGACAGCAGGTATAAGCCAGGTAATGTAGTAATCATGGGGTCCCACTTAAAAACAAAAGGTCAACAACGAAGCAAAAGCAAGAAACAGATTATACTGATAAGCCTGACACAGAAATGTCATCTTTACTAACAATCAGGCTCTGGGAAGGTATCCTATGACACAGTTAAATTAGTCTTTTTAACATCAGGGCAAATCAGACACTTCCTCTAAAGAAGTCTTCCTTATTGTCTTTTGTATTTGCTTTCTGACTGTTAAAGTATCAGCAACCAGTAGTCAACAACTTAAACTCAGTTTCCAAGACAGACTCTTTGGAGGCCCTGTCTTTGGTGATTAAATTGTAAACGCTACAATTTTAAAAAGCCTGGAAATACCTGCTGGAACTCTGATGGGTGTGGAGAGAAAAACAGATTAAAGTACAGGATCCATAATGACAACTACAATGTACTGAGCCAATACTCTATTTAATCCTGTAACAAGCCCTATAATAGATATTGTTTTACCATCATTTTCAGATGGGTAATCAGAAACTCAGAAAATTTCCAAGCCACATGAATAGTAAATATTAGCACTAAGTTTTAAAACCAGGTTTTTCTATAACTATAAACTATATTTAACCATACTCTACAATGCCTTCCCCCAAAGGACTTTTATATCTGCATATGCTGCTGCTGTTGTTTAGTCACTAAGTCCTGTCTGACTATTTGTGACCCCACGGACAGTAGCCTGGCAGGCTACTCTGCCCATGGGATTTCTTCCCAGGCAAAAATACTAGCCTTGGTTGCCATTTCCAAATGCATATTCAAACACTTAACTGGTTGACAGTTTATCCAGTTTACAGAAAGTTGCTAAAAACACCAAGGGTGGAATTAACATAACCTGTCACTTCTTAGTGGCTGAAGATACCCCCGCCCCCTCCTATCCCACTTTCAAATTACACAGTGAGATGCTTGACAGGTGACCGAATGTGAAATGTTTTTCTTTCCTAGGAGCAATCCACCGCCTCTAATTCTGGAACTGGCAAAGAAAAACTAGGATAGATTTCCTTAGTTGCCAAAAAGAGGGGCAATAACTTAGCTCCCCATTAGTTAATCTCCCAGAGGATTTCTTGCTAGGAGACAAATCTGCCATTTATGCACTCATTTAGCAAATATTTCACAGAGCTCAGAGAGAGGAACAAAAGATCACCCAGTTCCTTTCCTGTTTGGAATGAAGGGAGCTAAGGATAAAGACGGGGGAAATTAGTGCTGGGGTTAGATCTTCCCTTTCTAGCTAGTGTGAGCGTGCAGACAGGTTGCGGACCCCACCTGCGAGAGAGAGAAATGGCCCTCACAGTAGCGCTGCGCCTGCGGCAGGTGGAAGATCTCGTCCATGTAGGGCTCTCGCAGGGCCCGGCTGAAAGCAGAGAAAAGGAGGCAGGACACTAAAAAGGTACAGCTCAGGGCGGCAGAGAAATAGTAACCCTCCAGCTGAGCCATTCCTGCCCCCATAGCCAAGAACCTAGTCCCGGAAAATCTGTGCAGAAGTCTCAAGTCCGCAAAGCCGAGTTTGACACTCGGGCTCGAAATGGGCGCGCAAAGCGGGACTCGCCGGAGGGATCTGAGCACAGCCGGAAGACAAAGGATGCCGGGAGAGCGCGGACGCGGAGCTTCCGGAAGGGTCGGGTTCACTGTTTCCTGAGTGACGAGTTTAGGTAACGGACAGGACTCTTACTCTGTCAATCACGTTGCACAGGGCGCACTGAGTGGTCAGAGCAGCCGGAAGAGGCCGACCTCGGCGATCTGAGGGCCACTGACTTGAGCAGTTGGATGCTTTGAAATGAAAATAATTGCTTTTCCTGAAGGTCTTTGCCGGCCTTTTTCCTGCTGTTTCCATCTCTTACCATCAGGAGGCGGCATTTCTCCATGTTTGCAATCCCCAAACTAAAAATTTGTACATTTTCCCCGCCCTGGTTTTGTTTTCTCTCAAGTGATCTGAATTACTAGGTCCAAGGCGGGAGACCTGGATTCAATCCCTGAGTCGGGAAGATCCTCTGGAGAAGGAAATGGCAACCCACTCCAGTACTCTTGCCTGGAAAATCCCATGGATGGAAAAAAGCCTGGTAGGCTACAGTCCATGGGGTCGCAGAGTCGGACACGACTAAGCGACTTAACCTTACCTTACCTTCAGGTCCAAGGCATTTGATTTCGTCAACTTTGGAGGATGGGATGAGGCGCTTTGGTTGAGAAAGGAAAGATGGAGACGTTCAGATTAAAACTTGAAGGTCCAAAGAGACCCTTCACTATTGAGCGAATTTAGTACTAAGTAATTTTTCAAAATGTGAATACTCTGAACGAGGATTAATTTATATCAGTATTCACAATGCATTTAGGCAAATTGCAGTACCCTATGGGAGTTGGGGAGACTGTTTTAGAAATTTGGGCGTTTTAGTTAAAAGGAAAGCGTCTCTGTGCCTGAACGTTTGATGGTTAACATCTCTGTAGAAGCGTAATGTTTGCTTACCAAATAACAAGTGTGGGCACCTTAATGGGTGATATACTATGTACCATTTATATTTGTAGTCCCTAGAATGTCTTTCACATGTGAGACACCTAACTTGAAGACTGTTATAGCTTCCGCTGAAGCTTTTTACGCAATTCCAGTATTGGGGTTGGAGGCTGGAGGTGAGAGAAAGTATTTGAAGACTGCTGGAGATAAATTATATTTTTGCCTGACACAGGTCACAATGTTTTGCAGAAAAATTACCTCTTGGGTAACCTCAATCACTGTTGTTTTGATGAGAATACATGAGAAATGAGTCAGGTTTTGTTTAAAGTTGCAAACCTCAGGGTTTTCAGTTCAACTCTTTCTCTGGAGCAAAGCTAATTCACATTCTCCTGTTTAACCAACTTCCTCACGCTGACTGCCTCTCTATTCAGTCTCTGCCATTTCCTTATTAATAAGAGGGGTATGAGGTGAATATGTGGTGGAATAAAAATATGTATAAACCACTGAAATAAAATGTCAGGATCCTCCTTTGATATACTTAGTATTGTATTCCCTACTCTCTCCCATTTTATTATTTAGTCCATGCTGTACTTGATCTGCTTGATATCATGTTCAGGTGATCTAGTCTTCAAGAAGTTAATGTGATCTACAGTAACTGACTCCAGAAGCCATGGCTTTCTCAATCACCATATACATATCATAAGGGCAGAAAAATAGTTTTTTCCTCTGCTCTTGTTACTGAACTCAGGTCTGGCTGCTCGCAGCCCCAAAATCAATACTTGAGAGAGAGAGAAAGAGAGAGAGAGAAAGAGAGAGAGAGAAAGAGAGAGAGAGAGAGAATTGTTGCTGTAAAGGAACATTGCTTTTAACCAGAATGCTGGCAGTCTGGGGAGGTGGTGGACTCAGTGTTCCCCCTCCCCCCTGCCAAAAAAAAAAAAAATCTCCAAAGATTCTGCTTCATCATGAAAGTTTTTAGAAATGTGAAATGGAGTATTTTCTGCTATATCAATAAACAAGATGCCACAACCATCAGCTATTCCAGCCTTACAAATTTGAAATTCTGAACCTAGAGAATGCCCCGAAAGAACAGTGCTTGCAATCTAGCAGTTATCAGGCTTCCGCCACTTATGGTAACCAAGGGACTAAGGATGTGAAAAATTGAGTTGCTGGATGCTGGTCCTAGATAGCTGAGATGTATATGAAAGTAATGATTTCAGTGAACCCATACTCTTGCAACTTTCCATTCATAGAAAAGCATTAAATTCCTTAACTTGACCTATCTGGCTTTCCTTAATTAACAATAATCTTTTGATGCTCAGACTACCTGCCCCTTGTTGCAAACTTCTATATAACTTGGCTGCTCCTCCTTACCTCCTGGGAATAGTTCTCTCAGGGTCGCTTGAGATGCTGTCTCCCAAGCTTGAAGTCCTAAAATTTTCCACCAAATAAAGCATAACTCTCAACTTCTAAGTTGTGACTATTTTTTAAGTCAACAGAGGGGAAAATAATGTAATCTCAGTTCATCATTGAAATAGGGATTAGAGTCATCACCACTGAGTGCAGGCTTATGTGCAGACTTGTCCACTTGTGATTTTTATTTAGATGCTATCTTGTTCACATAGTATGTTCATTAGTTTACTCAAGGGAAAGCTAGAGAAGAGAGCTGGTCATCTGTTAATCACATTCTTCATTTCTACTTCTTTGATTTATGGAAAGAACCAACATTTTAGACAAGGTATTTTGTGATCAAAATACTTGAAAGGTGTGCTTTGGCTAGAGATGAGAAGAGCATGAGGATGCCTGGTTTATGGTTACTGTCAAGAAAAATGGGGCCTCACACAGAAAGCTCTTTTCTGCTAAAAACTGCTTATACTCTTTTATGTCCTCAACTGGGGCATCTGTAACAGAAGACAGACTGAAAAGAAAGAAGCATAAATTTATTTATTTAAATTTATTTAAAAGAAGCATTTATTTAATGTAAGTTTCATGTGATATGGAAGCCTTCATAAGGAAATGAAGACCTGAAGGAATAGTTTAAACCTGAACAATTTTTTATTAGACTTGATGGAGAGCAGAAAGTCATGGAAGAATATAAGTGTATGAGGTAAGTGTAGTAAATGGAAGGAAACTTAGCAGGGTCTGTTTATTCAGGTTCCTCTATGTTCTTTGATAGGGACAGAGTAATGGGACAAAATACATTATTAACAGTTAATCCTACTAGGGGATTTTAAGCAGAGAAAAAAGTATGTGGTATTCCTATAAGTTAATGATCACTCAAGAAAGCAGAATTGCTAAACCACAAAACCAAACAGGCTAGCTTAGCAAGAAAACCATGTAACAGAAGCATGAGACATTCCCCAAAGCAACAGAACAGTGGTTACATGAAACTAACATCCTGCACAGTGACCGCACTAAGTTAATGATTCCTAGGTCATGCTTCTATAGGCATCAGTTCAGTTCAGTTCAGTCGCTCAGTGGTGTCTGACTCTTGCAACCCCATGGATTGCAGCATGCCTGGCTTCCATGTCCATCACCAACTCCCAGACCTTACTCAAACTCATGTCCATTGAGTCAGTGATGCCATCCAACCATCTCATCCTCTGTCGTCCCCTTCTCCTCCTGCCTTCAATCTTTCCCAGCATCAAGGTCTTTTCAGATGAGTCAGTTCTTTGCATCAGGTGGCTAAAGCACTGGAGCTTCAGCTTCAGCATCAGTCCTTCCAATGAATATTCAGGATGCACTGGTTGGATCTTCTTGCAGTCCAAGGGACTTTCAAGAGTCTTCTCCAACACCACAGTTCAAAAGCATCAATTCTTCAGTGCTTAAGTTTCTTTATAGTCCAACTCTTATAGCCGTACATGACTACTGGAAAAACCATAGCTTTGACTAGATGGACGTTTGTTGGCAAAGTAATGTCTCTACTTTTTAATATGCTGTCTAGTTTGGCCATAGCCTTTCTTCCAAGGAGCGAGTGTCTTTTAATTTCATGACTGCAGTCACCACCTGCTGTGATTTTGGAGCCCACCAAAGTAAAGTCTGTCACTGTTTCCACTGTTTCCCCATCTATTTGCCATCAAGTGATGGGACCAGATGCCACGATCTTAGTTTTCTGAATGTGAGTTTTAAGCCAACATTTTCACTCTCCTCTTTAACTTTCATCAAAAGACTCTTTAGTTCTTTGCTTTCTGCCTTAAAGGTGGTGTCAGTTGCGTATCTGAGGTTATTGATATTTTTCCCAGCAATCTTGATTCCTGCTTGTGCTTCATCCAGCCCAGCATTTCACATGATGTACTCTGCATATAAGTTAAATAAGCAGGGTGACAATATACAACCTAGACGTACTCCTTTCCGAATTTGGAACCAGTCTATTGTTCCATGTCCAGTTCTAACTGTTGCTTCTTGACACACATATAGATTTCTCAAGAGGCAGGTCAAGTGGTCTGGTATTTCCATCTCTTTCAGAATTTTCCACAGTTTGTTGTGATCTACACAGGCAAAAGATTTGATATAGTCAACGAAGCAGAAGTAGATGTTTTTCTGGAACTCTTGCTTTTTTGATGATCCAGTGGATGTTGGCAATTTGATCTCTGGTTCCTCTGCCTTTTCTAAATCCAGTTTGAACATCTGGAAGTTCATGGTTCACATACTGCTGAAGCCTCGCTTGGAGAATTTTGAGCATTACTTTGCTAGTTTGTGAGATGAGCGCAATTGTGCAGTAGTTTGAACATTCTTTGGCATTGCCCTTCTTTGAGATTGGAATGAAATCTGACCTTTTCCAGTCCTGTGGCCACTGCTGAGTTTTCCAGATTTGCTGGCATAGTGAGTACAGCACTTTCACAGCATCATCTTTCAAGATTTGAAATAGCTCAACTGGAATTCCATCACCTCCACTAGCTTTGTTCGTAGTGATGCTTCCTAAGGCCCACTTGACTTCACATTCCAGGATGTCTGGCTTTAGGTGAGTGATCACACCATTGTGGTTATCTGGGTCATCAAGATCTTTTTTGTACAGTTCTTCTGTGTATTCTTCCACTTCTTCTTAATATCTTCTGTTTCTGTTAGATCCATATCATTTCTGTCCTTTGTTGTATATATTATTTAGTATACCTATACGCACACTAAAAACAAAAATATAAGAAAAGGGTGACATTATACTGAACCTTGAAATTATTTGCCATTTTAACTATTTGCTATTGCCTTTTTATTTCCATTGCACCATGACAGTCTTGGCTTAACCATGTAAGGAAGAAAAAACTCCTCAATCCAACATGCAGAAGGAACTGATGATGGAAATGTGACAGCTACTCAAGAATGAAAAAGAAGGTGGGTTTTTTTCCCCTCCCCACTTTCCCTTTGACTACAAAACTCTAGCCCACTAAGGTCCTGGGGTGTGGCATCCTCTTGCCTGCCCACTTATAAGCCTCACAAGCTTCCTATACTAATAAATCTTCTTGTGTATCACTTTGCCTCACGCTGAATTTTTTCTGTGCAACATAAAGAATCTAAGTTCCTCAGAGGTCCTTGAGATGCATTTCTGCAGTTTCACCTTTATCTTCAGAAATAATGATACTTTTTTCTTTGGGGTATAGGAAGGGCACCTCTCATGTGAGGGTTTTCTGACCTACTTCAGGGAAAGGTAAGAATGTCCTTCTTAGGTTTTATAATCTGCTTCACTGGAAGACCAGATAGTTCTTCCTGCATATGCTAATTCTTAGTACTCCTTATGCTTGAGGTATTTAATATGTCAAGGTGCCATGTTTTGAACCTAGAGTGTCCTGAACCCCTGTCAATAGCCTAAAACCTACTGACTTTTCCTAGAAATAGTGGGGATTTTTGAAGGTAATGGCACAAAGCCAGACACTTATGCTATGTATTTCTCTCCATAGCACTTACCACCAAAGTCTTACATTGAACATCTAACCCCATACATATACCACACATCCCTTTAAAATAATTGGAATGTCTCATGGAAATAAGGGTTTTTAGAAATGGTAGTTTCATTAATAAATTACTTTTGTTCATTTTACAAAATAAGTTGAAGTCAAAATGAGTGATTTACCTGAAATCACATATGAAGTTAGTAACAGAGTCATGGTTAGAAATTAGAATATCACATGGACAGTAATAAAGTAACCCCATAGATTTATGGTTTAAAATAATCTTCAATTTATACTTAACTGAATATTTCATTAATCTCAATAACTTTATTTACATTCTATTCTTTTGTGTTTACATTCACCAAGTCAAAATGCAGATTTTATTTTATTTAAATGTTGATGGTACAGACTAATTGCATCAAAATCTGCTGAGAAGCTTTGTAAAAAACTAGATTCCAGACTATTATCTCACACCACTGAGTAATAATTTCCAGATAATAATCATTGGTGAAAAGCATATTACCCAAGAATGTAATATGGGGCCCAATAGGGGTCTTCATAGAATACTCCACTGGTTTGTTGGTGAATTACTTTTACTGTTTGCAAATTGATGAAGTTGTTGCCACTTGTCTACTTTGGGACCATGACACTTCTCATAACCTAAAATGTTTTTTCAAGATCTGCCACTAAATCAAGACCTCACATTAATGCAGTCGTTTCTAGGGATTTTCATGAAGTAAGTTATATTTTATTAGATCTATGTTTTAAAACTGGATCACCATTAATATTCTCCTTATGTTCTCCATTTTTCATAGGTGTTTATTTTTTGAAAAAGAGTCACTACTAGAATGGGCATCATAGATCCTCAATTAAGAGTTTTATTTTGTGTTGTCTCTTGAATTATGATATAACAAGTTATGGCAAAATGGGCAATTTCTTTTGGAGTTCTAAAGATAGGTTGTGTGTATAAGAAATAAATTTTTGTTGATTTAAGTTATTAAGATTTTCATTTACTACTGCCATGAAGCATAGCACAGCCTGATCAATTTTGACATTCCTAATTTGGTGAACTCATATAATATGGTATATATTTAACTCTATGTGAAATACTTATTCCCTAACAGTGAGTTTCCCCAAACATTGTAATTCTGATAACTAAGAAATTTTGGCAAGTGCTATCATTTGAAGTGATATCCAAGTACTATCTTTCGTCTTATTGAGGCCCTTTTCACTTTCTACTGAACCAAAATACTGACCACTTGACAGTCACAGTGATGACTTAACTGCACCTTGGGCCAATATCATAGATGATAATCTCCAAAATGCAACTAGCATTGAGCTCAATCTCAACATTCCAATTAAAAAAATTAAAATTATTCAATTAACTCATCATTTAATTAAAAAGAAAACACACACAAAATGTTGGTACAAAAGCATTAGTCGATATTTTAACTCTTTACTGAAAATATTTTGGAGATATGATGCAGGGTGAACAATGTTCCTAGTTTGAGACTTCCCAGTTTTAGCCTTGCAAGATCCAGGAAATGCTTTAGTCTCAGACAAACAGGGATGATTCATCCTCTGGAAAGTTTTACTGAATGACCCAAAGCTTATGTATCATCTGGAATGGATCCTGTATTATCACCTTTCTAGGATTTTTTCTTTTTCTTTTTTCATCCTTTTTTATCCTCATAGAGAAAATTTTTACCTCTTCTTCAATTGTTCATCTCCAGGCTTTCCACAATGAAAAACACAATGTTCATTGCCAAGCAATACAGAAGTTGGAGAAAAGAAATTTAAATACAAACAATTTCATATTTTTCTATGAAAAATATTCAGAAATGGGAAATTTTTTATTAAAAAAAAATCTCTAGGTGAAGAGGAATTCTCCTCTGTGAAAACATGAGTAGCTGGAATAATTATCCTACAGCTATCACTGCCAGTTTAATGAGAAACATTCCAAGGAAGATAAGCTTCACAAAAGACTTCATTCACCCTTAACCTATATAAAATTTAAGGTCATCATAAATTGATTATTAAATGAATTAGGTTGTTATGTCAATAAGATTGAAGTACCATTAAATCAGCCAAAGTGACAAGTTAGAAGGGAAGACATTCACTTAATTTATAGTTTTAAATAAACACTGTAATATGATTTTACTAATTTTAAAATTTCAGAGTTTGGACTGAGTTTTATGATATAATTAATATTTCGACACTCATTCAAGTTGAAGTGAAATATTGAAGAGAGTTTCAGTTTGTTTCCTGCTTTTATATCAGAGCCAGATGAAGGAATGAGGGTACCCTTGGGCTGACAATTGACACCCTGCACCAACTGGTATTTTGACATATATTCAAAATATAATTCCTCAATTACTTGCATAAAATTAATTTAGTGAGGCCAGAAAAACTGAAATTTCATTAAGAAAATTTAAGTATAGAAATGCTCCTTTATATTTTATTTTTCCTAGGAAAAGCAAACACATTGTAGGGAGAGGTAGTGCATGGTCTGTGGTCCTAGTCCTGCTTTCAGGTCTTTTTGTTGATGTTATCCTTGTCTAGCATTGCTTTCCTGAATGAGACCGCACACCATATCAAAGGATTTATAATTATTTAATACACTAGAATGAAATATACATTGTTTATTACTGTCTCAAAATTTTAGTTTCTGTAACTACCAAATTTTAATGATTGATAATACATCTGTGCAAACATATTTAATGTAGGCCTGTGTTAGTAAAGAAGTGATTTTTCAGACTTCTTTTCACTAGGGGGTGCTGACAGCTTCTGTTAAAATCAGGACCAGTTTGTTACCTTTCCTTAAAAATTGATTCCAATAATATTTTAGCTGATTATTGATCAGCACTCCAATATATGCTTAACAAGACTGTCACTCAGGATGGCTGTTTGTAGTTTTGAAAGTTCATTATCCTCAATATTGATTCATTACTATTATTTTTATATTGATGATATCTTACAATTATCATATCATCATGCAAGACATACTGGAGGCAGGTGAGAGACTGGAGAGAGGCTGATAGAGATGCATGTGTGTCACTTGGGGACAAACAAAAACATCGCTCCCTTTCCTGGGCTCTTCAAGCCAGTGAAGTGAACGTCTTAGACCTTGGGGGAAGGTGAGGAGATGTTTGCACCCCAGGACCCAAGCAAAACCCCACTATTCTGGGAAAGGGAGAAAAGTAAACACCTGTTGCTCGTGGAAGGACAAGAACGCCTTTGGGCCCAATATCCTGCGCTACTTCAAAGAAGAGATCTGTTGCCATTAGAGGAGAGGCTAATGGCAGATGCAAACTCTTCATCTCTCTAGAGCAGCTCTCCCTCCCTCTAGGGCTACCACAGATGCAAGGCTACCATAACATGGAGGAACAGGAACAGTGTGAAAGTCCATCCCTAAGGCCTAGATACAGGGCACGCTTAACGTAAAAGATGGATCAGGAGCACTAAATCAAACTCCTTTCAACCTATCTCTGAGTGACAAAGCAGTTTACTGTTGCAGTGGGGCAAAGGCATGGAGAGAGAAGCCTCTGAAGTGCATGCTTGCAAAGGTGGATGAAAGTTGAGAGTGGAGCAAGAATACTGACAAAAACACCTCTGACACCCATGGTTCAGTACTTAGCACAAAGTAAAAGCAGACCTCTACCTCTACTTTCCTGGTCGTTCAGTTGGTGAAAGAATCTGCCTGCAATGCAGGAGACCTCAGTTTGATCCCTGAGTTGGGAAGATCCCCTAGAGAAGGGGAAGGCTACCCACTCCAGAATTTTGGCCTGGAGAATTCCATGGACTGTATAGTTCATGGGGTCACAAAGAATCGGACATGAGTGACTGTCACTCACTCACCCACTAGAATTTGAAGTCCATGATGTACCTTCATGTTGTGTGTATGTCAATTACATAACCTAAGCATATATTTCTATAGAGTATATAGTATATGCCTAGGATTGTAATTGCTAGTTCATAACTCTGTGTATTTTAGTTTTCCAAAGTGGTTGTTCTAAATTATACTTATTATGACTTAGCTACTGAACCACCACCATCAAGCAGTATTTGAGAGCTTTCTTATTTCCTAGCCTTGTCAACACATGGTAAAAAATTAAAATTTTACTAAGTGATGTATATGTAATGATATTTTATTGCCATTTAATTTGCACTTCCCTGATTGATCTCAGCGAGGCAGCAGTGAGTGGTGGCTTGAAGCAAGATCTTAATTCCTGCCTGGGAATTAAACCTGGATAGCCTAGATGAAAATCAGGAATCCTAGCCACCAAACCAGCAAGGCTTAGAGGCTAGAAGTTGATTTTCTCTAAATCTTTGCCACCAGTGAAAAATTCATTTATTATGGTGGCAGAAACTGTAAATGCAGGTACAGAGTTTATTGTTAGAGACATAGCACAACAACAAGTGGGAGAGCACACAGAGAAATAGTTTATCTAGTCGAGATAGAAGCAAGGCAGAGATTAACACCCAGAGAGAAAAGCTGTGGACGTCCCCCCTAGTGAGGAGGAGCACAGTAAAGAGGCAGTTAAGTCATTTATATAGGTCAGTTCTTCCAGGTTGTTGTCTTCTTCCAGGCCAGTTATCTGGTTTCTTTTTCCACACCTGACCTTCCCTGGAACCCTACCCTGGGGTGCCCATGCACCCCTCAGCCAAGATGGATCTTGAAGTGAAGGCTTCTGGGAGGAGCAAGACTCATTATGGCCTAGCTTTATCCCTTAACTTTTGACCTACAAGAATCCTTTCTGTGCATGTGTAGTGTCTGCCTTGTCCTAAAAGAGGAGGAAGGGAGATCTCTTAATGTTTTACTCAAACAATGGTTTTGCCCCTCTTTACCCTTGCCATGACTATTAAGGAGCTTACAAGAGATAAACACTGGCTATTTACCTTATTTCTGTTGTTACTTCCATTTTGGAGGGCAAATTAAAAGTGAAAGTCTCTGTTGTGTCTGACTCTTTTTGACCACATGGACTATACAGCCCATGAAATTCTCCAGGCCAGAATACTGGAGTGGGTATTCTTTCCCTTCTCCAGGGGATCTTCCTAACCCAGGGATCAAACCCAGGTCTCCCACATTGCAGGTGGATTCTTTACCAGCTGAGCCACCAGGGAAGGAGGCTGATTGTAAATGCCTCAATTGGAGCCCACGTATCTCTTGTCTCAGGGAATGCAAATAGGAGGCTAGTTGTAAATGTCTAATCTGGAGTGCATCTATTTCCTATGTCATTATAACCAATGAAAGTGAGTATGGTATTTTTTGTCATTAATAGTTTAAATATAATAGGTTTATATTTAATTAATCATATTACTCATATCCTACACAAGTACATTTAAAATTTTGTGTCTCATACATTGTTATTAGATGTCCATAGGGCATTTAGGGAAACTGGCAAAAAGATAAACATTACTAAATTTCAAAAAGTAGAATTATCTTATGTGTGTGATTCAGTGATACATATACTCATATGTTACTTTTGAAATTATTTTCCACTATAGATTGTTATAGAATATTGACTGCAGTTCCCTGTGCTATAGTGTAAACTTTCATAGCTTTTTGCATATTTGTTTTTTAAAAATTAGAAATCTAGTGTTCTCTTCATACTAAGTCAAACAAGTGGAATCCATGTCAAATATTTTAGCTAGGTAAAAGTTCACAAGTTTTCTAAAATATTTATATTATATATATTATTTATATATATGTATGCAAAAGCTTTTCTACTGTATGCACACTTGAGAAAGAACATAAAATATAAAAAAAGGAGATGGAGAAATTGGACAATATAAACTAAATGAAATGGAGCATTGAATATGAAATAGAAAAAGTGAAACAAACTAGATAAAAATAGAGATCCTCATATAGTCTAGTTGTTTCTGAACACTGCTGTTCATTAGAAACATGCCTGGAGCTCTGGCCAAAAAAATAAAAAAGCAATACCCAGGCATTTGTATGTTGTCATATGTGAAACGAATCGCCAGTTCAGGGTCGTTGCATGTTACAGGATGCTCAGGGCTGGTGTGCGGGGATGACCCAGAGGGAGGATAAAGGGAGGAGCGAGGTGGGAGGAGAGTTCAGGAAGGGGAACTCATGTACACCCGGGGCGGATTCATGTCAATGTATGGCAAAACCAACCAATATAATATTGTAAAATAATTAGCCTCCAATAAAAATTTTTTAAAAATTCCAAGATAATTTTGATATGCATCTGGATTTTAAAAGGCAATTACAGGTTTTTCTATTAAATGGTAGTTTTGGTGCATAGAATTCTATAATTTTTCTGTTGACCAATCATGATACAATGTTATTAAGAGAGTAATAGTTACATAATCACAATAATAAAAGATGTTTAACATAATCACAATAATAAAAGATGTTTATCAGTTTTCTCAATCAATAGCCGGACAAAAAGTAAAATAATTATGACTGCAAGCCATAATGGGAACATGATTAAATTAAAAAATAAAATAATTGCATACAATTAGAGGGGTCAAGCAGAGTGATGTGGTAAGCAGAAGTGCAAACATTTTCTTTTTTATAATTTTTTTTTTATTGGAGGCTAATTATTTTACAATATTATATTGGTTGGTTTTGCCATACATTGACATGAATCCGTCCTGGGTGTACATGAGTTCCCCTTTCTGAACCCCCCTCCCACCTTCCTCCAGCCACTATGGAGAACAGTGTGGAGATTCCTTAAAAAACTGGAAATAGAACTGCCATATGATCCAGCAATCCCACTCCTGGGCATACACACCGAGGAAGCCAGAATTGAAAGAGACACATGTACTCCAATGTTCATCACAACACTGTTTATAATAACGAGGACATGGAAGCAACCTAGATGTCCATCTGCAGACGAATGGATAAGAAAGCTTTGGTACATATACACAATGGAGAAGTGCATACATTTTCATCTGCTCAGTCAGCCTATGTCTTTTGGTTAGTGATTTAATCCATTTACATTTAAGGTAATTATCGATGCAATGATCCTATTACTATTTTCTTAATTGTTTTGGTTTTATTTTCTGTAAGTAGAGCTTTTCCTTCTCTTCTTTCTAGAGAAGGTCCTTTGCATTTGTTGTAAAGCTGGTTTAGTGATGCTGAATTCTTTTAACTTTTGCTTGTCTGGAAAGCTTTTGATTTCTCCATCAAATCTGAAGGACAGTCTTGCTGGGTAGAGTATTCTTGGTTATAGGTTCTTCCCACTCATCACTTCACATATGTCATGACTTTCCTTTCTGGCTTGTAGAGTTTCTGTTGAGAAATTAGCTGATAGCCTGATGGGAGCTCCCTTGTATGTTATATGTAATTTTTCCCTTGTTGACTTTAATACTTTATCTGTTTCTTTAATTTTTGTCAGTTTGATTACTATGTGTCTTGGTGTGTTCCTCCTTGGCTTTATCCTGCCTGGGGCTCTCTCTGCTTCCTGGACTTGGTTGATTATTTTCTTTCCCATGTTAGGGAAGTTTTCAGCTATTATATCTTCATATGTTTCCTCAGGTCCTTTCTTTCTCTCTTCTCCTTCTGGGACCCATATAATGCGAATGTTCATGTGTTTAATGTTGTTCCAGAGGTCTCTAAGGCTGTCTTCATTTCTTACCATTCTTTTTTCTATAGCCTGTTTTGTAGCAGTGATTTCTACCATTCTGTCCTCCCTGGTGGCTCAGAGGTTAATGCGTCTGCCTCCAATGCGGGAGACCCGGGTTCGATCCCTGAGTTGGGAAGATCCCCTGGAGAAGGAAACGGTAACCCACTCCAGTATTCTTGCCTGGAGAATCCCATGGATGGAGAAGCCTGGTTAGGCTACAGTCCACGGGGTCGCAAAGAGTTGGACACGACTGAGCGACAGAACGGAACGGAACGTCCTCCAGGTCATTTATCTATGCTGCTGCCTCAGTTATTCTGCTATGGATTCCTTCTGGTGTATTATTCAACTCTATTTGTTTGTTTTTTGGTTCTTGTTGGTTTTTGGTAAATATTTCTTGCATCTTCTCAATCTTTGCTTCCATTCTTTTCCCAAGATCCTGCATAATCTTCACTGTCATTATGCAGAGATTTTTTTTTCTGGAAGGTTCCCTATCTCCTGTTCATTTTGTTGTCTTTCTGGTGTTTTATCTTGCCCCTCATCTGGAAGGTAACTCTGCTTTTTCATGCTGATTAACTTTCTGTAATGTGATTTTGTTTTAGTCATTATGGGATTGTGGTTCTTCTTGCTTCTGTCTGCCTTCTGATTGAGGAGGCTAAAAGGCTTGTGTAAATTTCCTGATAGGAGGGACTGGTAATGGGTCTTACTCTGGTGGGCAGGGCCTTTCTCAGTAAAGCTTTAATCCAATTATCCTCTGATGGGTGGGGTTGCCCTCCCTACCTGGTTGTTGTTTGGCCAGAGGTGACCTAGCCCTCGGGTCTATGGGCTGTATGGTCAGATTAATGGTGACCTCCAAGAGAGTTTATGCCAACTGGGAACTTCCCAGAGAGCTGCTGCTTGTCCCCTGTCCCTGTGGTGAGCTCCTGCAGACCCACACCTCCATAGGAGACCCTCTGACACTAGCAGACAGTTTTGGTTCAGTTTCCTGTGGAGTCACTGCTCCTTTCTTCTGAGTCTTGGTGCACACAAGGTTTTGTTTGTGCCCTTCAAGACTGGAGCCTCTGTTTCCCCCAGTCCTGTGGAAGTCTTGTAATCAAATCCCAATGGCCTTCAAGGACAGATTCCCTGGGGTCTCCCAGTCACTTTGTCAGGTCCTCAGGCTGGGAAGCCTTACGTGGGGTTCTGAACCTTCACAACAGTGGGAAAATTTCTTTGGTTTTATTGTTCTCTAGTTTGTGGGTTACACACCCTGCAGTTATGGGATTTGATTTTATTGTGGTTGTGCCCCTCCTACTGTCTTGCTGTGGCTTCTTCTCTGTCTTTAGATATGGCGTATCTTTTTATGGTAGGTTCCAGTGTCCTCCTATTGATGATTGTTCAACAGCTTGTTGTGATTTTGGTACTCTCATGGGAGGAGATGAACATACGTCCATCTACTCGCCATCTTGAGCTGGAAGTGGTAAGTATGTTTATAATGGGTCATTTGAATATTCTTATTTATGGAGCTTTTACTCAAGTCAGCTGTCCACTTTTCTAAGTTGTGTGTCTTTTAATTATTTATAGTGAACCCTTTGCTGTTTGGGTGCCTTGAAAATTTTCCACCCTCTGTGACTCACTTAACTATTTATAAAATGATGAAATCTACTAAATTTATGTATTCAGATTTATCAGTCTTTTCCTGTATGGTAATTTCCATTGATGAAGTTTCCATATATTCTGAGGTCAGGAATTCTAAAATATTTTACAGAATCTCAATTATTTGCCTTTCAAACTTAGATCTATAATCTACCTATAATGGATTCTAGTGCATTATGTGAGATGTGAATCTAGATGGTTTCCATAAAAATAAACAGTTGTCCTGGGAAAATTTTAAAAGGCTACTTTACTGCCTCTGCTCTACAGTGTCACTTATGTCAAATGAAGAAAATAAAGGCCCATATTTGCATGTGTCTCTTTCTAAACTCTCTATTCCATTCCATTGCTGTATTTGTCATTATAATATTACATTATTTTACTACATTTTCAAAATAAATCTTGATAACTGGTAGTGCATTTTTTCCCATTTGCAGGTGGCACTAGTGGTAAAGAATCCACCTACTGATTCAGAAGATGCAAGACTCATGTTCGATCCCTGGGTTAGAAAGATCTCCTGGAGAATAGAATGGTATCCCAATTTAGTATTCTTGCCTGTAAAATGCCATGGACTGAGGAACCTGGTGGGGTACAGTCCATGATGGGACTGCAAAGAGTCAGACACGACTAAGCACACACATTTTTCTCCTCTGTGTTCTTCTTTTTTTCAGAGTATTTTGGATACTCTTGGATATTGCATATCCATTTATATTTTATTAATTCCCACAAAAAACTGGTTTCTGTTTCAATTAATATTGTATTGAATCTATTCAGCTATTTTGGGAAAGAATTGACACTTTTACTGTATAAAGTAGTTCACTACCCTTTTAGCTTTTGATGTTGGTTGCCAACCTCTTTTCAATACAGCAGTCTGAGTCTTGTTTTTAAAAAATTCCATAAATTCAAACAAATGATAGATCTCTGCTTGGATAATATGGGAAGAATATTACATATAAGTGAAGGATGCAAATAAACTATATCTTTATGTTTCATAGAATGAAGTCAATTGAGAATGTCTAATATTGAAAACCCCTTTATGGATCACTGCCTTGTCATGGTGAAGGGGCTTGCATAACTCAATGAAGCTATGAGCCATGCCATGCAGGGCCACCCAAGATGGATGGGTCTTAGCAGAGAATTCTGACAAAACGTGATCCACTGGAGAAGGGAATGGCAAACCACTCCAGTATACTTGCTGTGAGAGCCTCATGAACTGCATAAAAGGCCGAAAAGATATGACACCAAAAGATGAATCCCCCAGGTCTGAAGGTGTCCAATATGCTCCTGGGGAAGCATGGAGGAGAATTGCCAATAGCCCCAGAATGAATGAATCTGCTGGGCCAAAGCGGATAGGATGCTCGGTTACTGATGTGTCTGGTGACAAAAGTAAAATCCAATTCTGCAAAGAACAGTATTGTATAGGAACCTGGAATGTTAGGTCCATGAATCAAGGAAAATAGGACATGGTCAAACAAAAGATGGCAAGAATAAACATTGTCATGCTAGGAAAGGGCAAACTAAAATGGATGAGAATAGGCTAATTTAAGCAAGAATCCCATAGAAGAAATAGAGTAACCCTTACTATCAACAAAAGTGTCTAAAATATAATACTTGGGTGCAATCTCAACAATGATGGAATGATCTAGGTTTGTTTCCAAGGCAAGCCATACAACATCAGAGTAATCCAAGTCAATGCCTCTACCACCAATACTGAAGATACTGAAGTTGATCAGTTCTATGAAGACCTAGAAGACCTCCTAGAACTAACACCTAAAAAAGATGTTCTATTCATCACTATGGATTTGAATGCAAAAGTAGGACGTCAAGATATACCTGGAGTAACAGCAAGTTTGGCTTTGGAGAACAAAATGAAGCATGTCAAAGGTTAACTGAATTTTGCCAAGAGAATGCACTAGTCATTGCAGATACTCTTTTTCAACAGCATAAGATATGACTTTACACATGGACAACACCAAATGGTCAGTACTGAAATCAAATTGATTACATTCTTTGTAGCCGAAGATGACTGTATACAGTTAGCAAAAACAAAACCTGGAGCTGACCTGGGCTCAGATCATTAGCTTCTCATAGTAAAATTCAGGCTTAAACTAAAGAAAACCAGGAAATGGTTTTTCTGGCTAACCAGGTATGACTTAAAATCCTATATGAATTCGCAGTAGAGGTAATGAATAGATTCAAGGGGCTTGATCTAGACAACAATGTACCTGAAGCTCTATGGACAGAGGTCCATAATACTATACAGGAGGCAGTGAACAAAACCATGCCAAAGAAAAAGAAAAACAGGGAGGCAAAGTGGTTATCTGAGGAGGCTTTATGAACAGTGGAAGGACGAAGAGAAGTGAAAAGCAAGAGAGAGAGGGATGTTTAATTTATGTTCAATTAAATGCAGAGTTTCAAAGAATAGAATAGACAAGAAGGCATTCTTCAATTAACAGTGGTTAATAATTGAGGAAATCAACAAAAGAGGAAAGACTAGAGATCTCTTCAGGAAAATTGGAAACATCAAGGGAGTATTCCACCCAAAGATGGGCACAATAAAGGGTAAAAATGGCAGAGACCTAGTAGATACTGAAGAGATCAAGAAGAGATGGAAAGAATACATAAAAAGACCATATAAAAAAGATCTTAATGAACCAGATGGTGTGGCTAGTCACCCAGAGCCAGACATTCCGGAGTATGAAGTCAAGTGGGCCTTAAGAAGCACTGCTGTTAATAAAGCTAGTGGATGCAATGAAATTCCAGAAGAAATAGTCAAATCCCTAAAAGAGGATGCCATCAAGGCTTTGCATTCATTATGTCAGCAAATCTGGGAGACCCAGCAGTGGCCACAGAACTGGAAAAGGTCATTCATCCCAATTCCCAAGAAGGGTAGTACCAAAGAATGTGCTAGCCATTGGATAATTGCACTTATTTCCCATGCTAGTAAGGTCATGCTTCAAATCTTGCATGCTAGGCTTCAGCATTTTGTGAATCAAGAACTTCAGATGTCTAAGCTGGGCTTAGAAAAGGAAGAGGAACTAGAGATCAAGTTGCCAACATTTGCTGAATTATAGAGAAAGCAAGGGAATTTCAGAAAAACACCTATCTCTGTTTTGTTGACTGTGCTAAAGCCTTTGCCTGTGTGGATCATGATGAACTGTGGAAAGCTCATAGAGAGATGGAAATACCAGACCATTTTACCTGTCTTCTGAGAAACTTTATGCAGTCAAGAAGCAGGAGAACCCTGTATGGAACAACCGATTGGGTCAAGATCATGAAAGAAGTAGGACAGGGCTCTCTGCTGTCACCCTGTTTGTTTAACCTATACACTGAGCACTTCATGAGAATGCTGGGCTGGATGGGTTACAAGCCAGAATCAAGATAGGCAGGAGAAACATCAACAACCTCAGATATGCAGATGATACCACTCTAAAGGCAGAAAGCAAAGAGGAACTAAAGAGCCTCTTGATGAGGGTGAAGGAGGAGAGTGAAAGTGCTGGCTTAAGACTAAATATTAAAAAAAAACAACACTAAGATCATGGCATCTGGCCCCATTACTGCATAGCAAGTAGAAGGGGAAAAAGTGGAATTGGTGACAGATTTCTTCTTCTTGGGCTACAAAATCACTGTGGATGGTGACTGCAACCATGAAATCAGAAGATGATTGCTTCTTGACAGGAAAGCAATGGCAAACCTAGACATTGTGTAGAAGAGCAGAGACATTACTCTGCTAACAAAGGTCTGTATAGTCAAGGCTATGGTCTTCCCACTAGTCATGTATGATTGTGAGAGCTGGACTGTTAAGAAGGCAGAATGCCAAAGGATTGATGCCTTCAAACTGTGGTGCTGGAGAAGACTCTTGAAAGTCCCTTGGACAGCAAGAAGATCAAACCTGTCGATCTTAAGGGAGATCAACCCTGATTATTCACTGGAAGGACTGATGCTGAAGCTGAGGCTCCAGTATTTTGGTCATTTCATGCACACAGATGACTCATTGGAAAAGTCCCCAATGCTGGGAAAATCAAGGGTGGGAGAAGAGGGCATCAGAGGATGAGATGGCTGGACAGCATTGTGGATGCAATGAACATGAACTTGGGCAAACTCTATGAGATGGTGAGGGACAGTGAGGTCTGGTGTGCTGCAGTCCATGGAGTCACAAAGAGTTGGACATGACTGGGCAATTGAACAACAATATTGAAAAATCAAGCAGTAGTAACATTAATATAAGCATGTTATTTCAGTTTCTAGAGCTAATTGTCAAAAGGAGCAGCTTGAAGAGTGGGAGATGTTTTAATATGGGGAACAGAAATCAGGTTGGTGAGGATAGTGACCATTTTTAAGGAAAATTTATAAGCCTTTGAATTTATTTTATTTAAAAAAACTCTTTGTACTTAAAAATGTGGTCTATCAACAGGTGTCTGTCCAGATCCCCATACAACTGGTTTATGACCAAATACATACAGAAATAAAAATAGATATTTGGAAATTTTATAGCAGTATCATAGAGTAATTGCATGTCTGTGGAATTTAGTGCAGAAAAGATTATATGTCTTGTTTCTTTTACTTTTTAATATTCAATTTTTATTGTGTTTTATAAAATTATCAGTTCATAATGGATTGAAAATTTTAAAAAACTGATTTTTATATCATATACAACTTGATAAACAGTCTATTACATTATAAAAAATGATAATTTAACTCAAAAAACAAACAAACAAAGCTTTGTGCTATGTCCAGATGATGCATAAAGTGGCTTATTTTTGACCTGGCAAATCAAGAAATTTAATGTAATAGATATCTAAATATAGTGCTTCCATTTGTCCAACATCATTTAATATAATGTTCAACATTCAGTCTAAAAATGTCCCTCTTTTATTTCTGAGAATTTAGTCTCTGTGAGTAAAAGCTTATTTATAAACCTAGCCTAAACTCATTTGGCTTTTCAGAGAGTGCCAGAATTTGTTTCCTCTCATGTATATGGGTACTCTGCAGTTGTTGGGAGAGGCTGGTGAGAGTTCTAGTTCTCCACCTCTACAAGCTCGCAATCAGATAGTTGATTGCAGTGAAAGCAAACTGCCAGAAAATGGACATTTACTAGAATAAATACAAATTGGCAATTGCCATGGGCACATGCCATGTACATCTACTAGGGTTAAATCATGTGCTACTGTAGCTACTTACCTTCAACACCCTCTGAAAGGAGTTCAGATTGGAGAGCAGAAATGGGGGATTCTGTGCTTTGGGGAAAAATGGACAGGTTAGGTGTTCAGGTAGTTAAATATTTTCAGGAGCTGATTTTATGAGCCCAATTCTTTTATCTCGTATCTAGAAAAGCACTAAAATCCTTCATGGTAACGATTGTTCCTTCTGATTAGCAGAAAGCTTCTGGAAAAATATCTGCTTGATTGAATGTACTTTCACTTCAGCAAAATTACATTCATACTATACTTCCTCCCTACGTCTTCGGAGTAGTTTCTCAGAGCTATTGAGGTGTTGTCTCATGGGCTACAGTCCTCATTTTGCCCCACAGAAAGTTTAACTTGCAACTCTCACATTGTGCTTTTTTTTTTTAAGTTGACACTGGCTCTAAAAGGCAGAAGCAGCCATAAAATCTGTAAGTGGAAGTTTATTCTCTCTGCCACTTGGTGTCTTGGCCAGCACTTACATGTATGTCTGCTTATTTGCAAGTAGATATGACACTGTTCTTGGGCTCCCCAGGAGGTGCTAGTGGTAAAGAGCCCACCTGCCAATGTAGGAGACATAAAAACGTGTGCTTGATACATGGGTCAGGAAAATCCCCTGAAGTATTCTTGCCTGGAGAATTTCAAGGACAGAAAAGCCTGGCAGGTTACAGTCTGTAGGTTCACAAAGAATTGGACACTACTGAAGCGACTTAGAACACATGGAAGGTGCTATTCTTATGATGGGGAAATCTTTTTTTTAAATAAATTAATTTATTTTAATTGGAGGCCAATTACTTTACAGTATTGTGGTGGTTTTTGCCATCCATCAACATGAATCAGCCACAGGTGCACTTGTGTACCCCCATTCAGAAAACCCCTAACACCTCTCTCCCCACCCCATCTCTCTGGGTTGTCCCAGAACACCAACTTTGAGTGTCCTGCTTCATGCATCAAACTTGCACTGGTCATCTGTTTTGCATGTGTTAATATACATGTTTCAGTGCTATTCTCTCAACTCAAAACCATTGCCTTCACCCACATAGTCCAAAAGTATGTTCTTTACATTTGTGTCTCTTTTGCTCTATTGCATATAGGGTCATAATTACTGTCTTTCTAAATTCCATATATATGTCTTAATAGACTGTATTGGTGTTTCTCTTTCTGACTTACTTCACTCTGTATAATAGGCTCCAGTTTCATCCACCTCAGTAGAACTGACTCAGATGCATTTTTTTTTATAGCTGAGTAATATTCCATGGCGGAGAAGGCAATGGCAAGCCACTCCACTACTATTGCCTAGAAAATCCCATGGATGGAGGAGCCTGGTAGGCTGCAGTCTGTGGGGTCGCTGAGGGTTGGACATGACTGAGCGACTTCACTTTCACTTTTCACTTTCACACATTGGAGAAGGAAATGGCAACCCACTCCAGTGTTCTTGCCTGGAGAATCCCAGGGACTGGGGAGCCTGGTGGGCTTCCGTTTATGGGGTCACACAGAGTCGGACACGACTGAAGTGACTCAGCAGCAGCAGCAATATTCCATGGAACAGCAGACTGGTTCCAAATAAGGAAAGAAGTACATCAAGGCTGTATATTGTCACAGTGCTTATTTAATTTATATGCGGAGTACATCATGAGAAACGCTGGGCTGGATGAAGCACAAGCTGGAATCAAGATTGCTGGGAGAAAGATCAGTAACCTCAGATATGCAGGTGACACTACCCTTATGGCAAAAAGTAAAGAAAAACTAAAGAGCCTCTTGATGAAAGTGAAAGAGGAGAGTGCAAAAGTTGGCTTAAAGCTCAACATTCAGAAAACTAAGATCATGGCATCCAGTCCCATCACTTCATGGCAAATAGATGGGGAAACAGTGGAAACAGTGGTTGACTTTACTTTTTTGGGCTCCAAAATCACTGCAGATGGTGACTGCAGCCATGAAATCAAAAGACGCTTACTCCTTGGAAGGAAAGTTATGACTAACCTAGACAGAATATTAAAAAGTAGAGACATTACTTTGCCAACAAAGTTCTGTCTAGTCAAGGCTATGGTCTTTCCAGTGGTCATGTATGGATATGACAGTTGGACTATAAAGAAAGCTGAGCGCTGAAGAATTGATGCTTTTGAACTGTGGTGTTGGAGAAGACTCTTGAGAGTCCCTTGGACTGCAAGAAGATCCAACCAGTGCATCCTAAAGGAAATCAGTCCTGAATATTCATTGGAAGAACTGATGCTGAAGCTGAAACTCCAATACTTTGGCCATCTGATGCAAAGAAATGACACATTTGAAAAGACCCTGATGCTGGGAAAGATTGAAGGTGGGAGGAGAAGGGGACGACAGAAGATGAGGTGGTTGGATGGCATCACCGACTCAATGGACATGAGTTTTAGTAAACTCCGGGAGTTGGTGATGGACAGGGAGGCCTGGTGTGCTGTGATTCATGGGGTCGCAGAGAGTTGGACACGACTGAGCGACTGAACTGAACTGAACTGATATATAGGTCTTTTGTTTCTTTAGGAAAATTCATTCCTAAGTATTTTATTCTTTTTGTTGCAATGGTGAATGGGATTGTTTCCTTAATTTCTCTTTCTGTTTTCTCATTGTTAGTACATAGGAATACAAGGGATTTCTGTGTATTAATTTCATATCCTGAAACTTTGCTATATTCATTGATTAGCTCTACTAATTTTCTAGTGGTGTTTTTAGGGCTTTCTGTGTAGAGGATCTGCAAACAGTGAGAGTTTCATTTCTTCTTTTCCAACCTGGATCACTTTTATTTCTTTTTCTTCTCTGATTGCTGTAGCTAGGATTTCCAAAACTATGTTGAATGGTAGTGGTGAGAGTGGGCACTCTTATCTTCTTCCTGATTTTACAAGAAATGCTTTCAATTTTTCACCATTGACAATGTTTGCTGTGGGTTTGTCATATAAAGCTTTATTATGTTGAGTTATGTCTCTTCTATGCCTGATTTCAGGAGAGTTTTATCATAAATGAGTGTTGAATTTTGTAAAAGGCTTTCTCTGCATCTATTGAGATAATCATGTCATTTTTAATCTTTCAATTTGTTAATATGGTGTACCACATTGTTTGATTTGTGAATATTGAAGAATCCATGCATCCCTGGAAATAATCCCACTTAGTCATGATGTATGATCTTTCTAATATGCTGTTGGATTCTGTTTGTTAGAATTTTGTTGAGGATTTTTACATTTATGTCCATCATGATTTTGGTCTGTACTTTCCCTTTTTTGTGGCATCTTTCTCTGGTTTTGGTATTAGGGTGATGGTGGCCTCATAGAAAGTTTGGAAGTTTACCTTCCTTTGCAATTTTCTGGAAGAGTTTGAGTAGGATAGGTGTTGAAATGAAAGTGAAAGTGAAGTGAAGTCACTCAGTTGTGTCTGACTATTTGCGATCCCGTGGACTGTAGACTACCAGGCTTCTCTGTCCATGGGATTTTCCAGGCAAGAGTACTGGAGTGGGTTGCCAGGATAGGTGTTAGTTCTCTAAATTTTTGCTAGAATTCACCTGTGAAGCCATCTGATCCTGGGCTTTTGTTTGTTGAAAGATTTTTGATTACAGGTTTGATTTCCATGCTTGTGATGGTTTTGTTGAGATTTTTAATTTCTTCCTGGTTAAGTTTGGAAGGTTATACTTTTCTAAGAATTTTTTCCATTTCTTCCAAGTTGCCCATTTTATTGGGCTATAATTGCTTATAGTAGTCTCTTATGATCTTTTGTATTTCTGTGTTGTCTATTGTGATTTCTACACTTTCATTTCTAATTTTATTGATTTGATACTTCTTCCTTTTTTTCTTGATGATTTTGGCTAATGATTTGTCTATTTTATTTATCTTCTCAAAAAACCAGCTTTTATTTTGTTGATTTTTGCTCTAATCTCCTTCATTTCTTTTTCATTTATTTCTGATGTGGTTTTTTATGAATTATTTCCTTCTGCTAGCTTTAGGGTTCTTCTTCTTTTTCTAGTTGGTTTAGGTCTAAAGTTAGGCTGTTTATATGGTGTTTATCTCGTTTCTTGAGGTAGGCTTGTATTGCTATGAACTTCCCTCTTAGCATTGCTTTTACTGAATCCCATACTTTTTGGGTTGTTGTGTTTTCACTTTCATTTGTTTCTATGCATATTTTTATTTCCTTTTTGATTTCTTCCATGATCTGCTGGCTATTCAGAAGCATGTTGTTTAGTTTCCAAATGTTTGTATTTTTAATAGTTTTTTCCCCCTGTAACTGCCATCTAATCTTCAGTTCAGTTCAGTTCAGTTGCTCAGTCGTGTTCGACTCTTTGCGACGCCATGAACCACAGCACGCCAGGCCTCCCTGTCCATCACCAACTCCCGGAGTTCACTCAAACTCATGTCCATCGAGTCGGTGATGCCATCCAGCCATCTCATTCTCTGTCATCCCCGTCTCCTCCTACCCCCAATCCGTCGCAGCATCAGAGTCTTTTCCAGTGAGTCAACTCGTCGCACGAGGTGGCCAAAGTATTGGAGTTTCAGCTTTAGCATCAGTCCTTCCAATGAACATTAAGGACTGATTTCCTTTAGAATGGACTGGTTGGATCTCCTTGCAGTCCAAGGGACTCTCAAGTCTTCTCCAGGACCACAGTTCTAAGCATCAATTCTTCAGCGATCAGCTTTCTTCACAGTCCAACTCTCACATCCATATATGACCACGGGAAAAACCACAGCCTTGACTAGATGGACCTTGGTTGGCAAAGTAATGTCTCTGCTTTTTAATATGCTATCTAGGCTGGTCATAGCTTTCCTTCCAAGGAGTAAGCGTCTTTTAATTTCCTGGCTGCAATCACCATCTGCAGTGATTTTGGAGCCCCCCAAAATAAAGTCTGACACTGTTTCCACAGTTTCCCCATCTATTTCCCATGAAGTGATGGGACCAGATGCCATGATCTTCATTTTCTGAATGTTGAGCTTCAAGCCAACCTTTTCACTCTCCTCTTTCACTTTCATCAAGAGGCCTTTGAGTTCCTCTTCACTTTCTGCCATAAGGGTGGTGTCATCTGCATATCTGAGGTTATTGATATTTATCCCGGCAATCTTGATTCCAGCTCGTGCTTCTTCCAGCCCAGCGTTCCTCATGATGTACTCTGCATATAAGTTAAATAAGCAGGGTGACAATATACAACCTTGACGTACTCCTTTTCCTATTTGGAACCAGTCTGTTGTTCCATGTCCAGTTCTGACTGTTGCTTCCTGACCTGCATACATGTTTCTCAAGAGGCAGTTTCGGTGGTCTGGTATTCCCATCTCTTTCAGAATTTTCCACAGTTTATTGTGATCCACACAGTCAAAGGCTTTGGCATAGTCAATGAAGCAGAAATAGATGTTTTCCCGGAACTCTCTTGCTTTCTCTATGATCCAGCAGATGTTGGCAATTTGGTGCCTCTGCCTTTTCTAAAACCTGATTGAACATCTGGAAGTTCACAATTCACATATTGCTGAAGCCTAGCTTGGAGAATTTTGAGCATGACTTTACTAGCGTGTGAGATGAGTGTAATTGTGCAGTAGTTTGAGCATTCTTTGGCATTCCCTTTCTTTGGGATTGGAATGAAGACTGACCTTTTCCAGTCCTGTGGCCATTGCTGAGTTTTCCAAATTTGCTGGCATATTGAGTGCAGCACTTTCACAGCATCATATTTCAGGATTTGAAATAGCTCAATTGGAATTCCATCACCTCCACTAGCTTTGTTCGTCGTGATGCTCTCTAAGGCCCACTTGACTTCACATTCCAAGATGTCTGGTTCCAGGTGAGTGATCACGCCATTGTGATTATCTTCGTCGTGAAGATCTTTTTTGTACAGTTCTTCTGTGTATTCTTGCCACCTCTTCTTAATATCTTCTGCTTCTGTTAGGTCCATACCATTCGTGTCGTTTACCGAACCCATCTTTGCATGAAATGTTCCCTTGGAATCTCTAATTTTCTTGAAGAGTTCTCTTGTTTTTCCTATTCTGTTGTTTTCCTCTATTTCTTTGCATTGATCGCTGAGAAAGGCTTTCTTATCTCTCCTTGCTATTCTTTGGAACTCTGCATTCAGATGCATATATCTTTCCTTTCCTCCTCTGCTTTTCACTTCTCTTCTTTTCACAGCTATTTGTAAGGCTTCCTCAGACAGCCATTTTGCTTTTTTGCATTTCTTTTCCATGGGGATGGTCTTGGTCCCTGTCTCCTGTACAATGTCACGAACCTCCGTCCAGAGTTCATCAGGCAGTCTATCTATCAGGTATAGACCCTTAAATCTATTTCTTACTTCCACTGTAAAATCATAAGGGATTTGATTTAGGTCATATCTGAAAGGTCTAGTGGTTTTCCCTACTTTCTTCAATTTAAGTCTGAATTTCGCAATAAGGTGTTCATGATCTGAGCCACAGTCAGCTCCTGGTCTTGTTTTTGATAACTGTATACAGCTTCTCCATCTTTGGCTGCAAAGAATATATTCAATCTGATTTCAGTGTTGACCATCTGGTGATGTCCATGTGTAGAGTCCTCTCTTGTGTTGTTGGAAGAGGGTGTTTGCTATGACCAGTGCGTTCTCTTGACAAAACTCTATTAGCCTTTGCCCTGCTTCATTCCGGGCTCCAAGGCCAAATTTGCCTGTTACTCCAGGTGTTTCTTGACTTCCTACTTTTGCATTCCAGTCCCCTATGATGAAAAGGACATCTTTTTTATGCAAATTGGAAGTGGTCAAACAGGAGATGGCAAGAATGAACATAGACATTCTAGGAATCAGTGAACTAAAATGGACTGGAATGGTTGACTTTAACTCAGATGACCATTATATCTACTACTGTGGGCAGGAATCCCTTAGAAGAAATGGAGTAGCCATCATGGTCAACAAAAGAGTCCAAAATGCAGTACCTGATGCAATATTAAAAATGACAGAATGATTTCTGTTCGTTTCCAAGGCAAACCATTCAATATTACAGTAATCCACGTCTATGCCCCAACCAGTAATGCTGAAGAAGCTGAATTTGAACAGTTCTATGAAGACCTACAAGACCACTTCCAATTTGCCTTGATTTATGAACCTAACATTCCAGGTTCCTATGCAATATTGCTCTTTACAGCCTTGGACCTTGCTTCTATCACCAGTCACATCCACAACTCGGTAATTGTTTTGCTTTGGCTCCATCCCTTCATTCTTTCTGGAGTTATTTCTCCACTGATCTCAGTAGCATAGTGGGCAACTACCGATCTAGGGAATTCCTCATTCAGTATCCTATCATTTTGCCTTTTGATACTGTTCATGGGGTTCTCAAGGCAAGTATACTGAAGTGGTTTGACATTCCCTTCTCCAGTGGACCACATTCTGTCAGACCTCTCCACCATGACCCGCCCATCTTAGCAGCGCAGACGTGAGAGATGCTGGCCCTGGTGGCGCAGACGCGAGAGATGCTGGCTCAAGCGTGACTGAGAGGAGCTACCCCACGCCCAAGGTCAGGGCGGTGGCCGAGAGGAGCTGTCCCACTTCCAAGAGGCAGTGGCTGCGCTGGCACAGGAGGGCCAAGAGGAGCTACTCCACATTCAAGGTCAGGCGGGGAGGCCTTGAGGAGATACTCCTCGTCCAAGGTAAGGTACAGCGGCTGCACTTTGCTGGAGCAGCTGTGAAGAGATACTCCACGACTAAGGTAAGTGAAACCCAAATAAGATGGTAGGTATTGGGAGGGGGCATTAGAGGGCAGACACACTGAAATCATAATCACAAAAAACTAGTTGATCTGATCATATGGACCACAGCCATCTAATCTTACTGTGTTGTTATTGGAAAAGATGCTTGAAATGTTTTCAATTTTTTTTGAATTTATCAAAGCTAGATTTATGGCCCAGGATGTGATCTATCCTGGAGAAGACTCCATATGCACTTGAGAAAAAGAAGAATTCCATTGTTTGGGGGTGGGATGCCCTGTAGATATCAATTAGGTCTAACTGGTCCATTGTATCATTTAGAGCTTTGTTTCCTTGCTAATTTTCTGTTTGATTGATCTATTCATAGATATGAGTGGGGTATTAGAGTCCCCCACTATTATGTTACTGTTAAGTTCTCCTTTCATATTTTTAGCATGTGCCTTACCATATTGAGGTACTTTTATGTTGGGTGCATATGTATTTTTAATTGTTATATCTTCTTCTTGGGTTGATCCTTTATCATTATGTACTGTCCTTCTTTGTCTCTTATCACTGTATATTTCAAAGTCTATTTTATGTGATATGTGTATTGCTACTCCTGCTTTCTTTTGGCCCCCATTTTCATGAAACATCTTTTTCCAGCCCCTCACTTTCAGTCTGTATGTGTCCCTAAGTTTGAGGTGGGTCTCTTGTAGACAGCATATGTAGGGGTTTTGTTTTTTTATCCATTCAGCCAGTCTTCTCTCTTGGTTGGAGAATTTAACCCATTTACATTTAAGGTAACTATTGATAAATATGATCCCATTATCATTTATTTTTTACTTGGTTTTTTTTTTTATAAATCTTTATTTTCTTTCTAGAGAAGATTCTTTAGCAGTTGTGGAAAAGCTGGTTATTAAGTTGTGATTAAGAGCTATGAATAAGAGCTCACTTATTCAGTTGTGTTTTGGGGAGGGAGGGACACTGCAAACAATTATCACTGGCATGTGTGGGGATTGCTTGCAGTGGATGGACCACACTGGGTTTGCCACAGCCCAAGTGGCATGCATTTCCTGGGTCCACACTGCTCAGGATCCAGGGTGCTCTGCAGTGGCGCTGTCCCAAGCATGCCCTGCATTTCATGTAGTTCCCAGGGCTAAGCTACTCAGGTTCTCAGGTGTTCCACAGGGGCACAGACCCAGATGGGCTGTGCATTTTGTGCCCTTCCCAGGTCTGAGTAGCTCAGGCCACCAGGTGCTTGATGAGCACACTGTCCCAGGTGGGCCATGCGTCTTATTCACCTCCCCTGTCCTGGCCACTCAGTTTCCTGGGTTAGCTACAAGAGCACAGTCCCAGGTGTGCCGTGTGGCTCCTCGGGGGAGCTGTTCTCAGGCTGTGACACTCCTGGCAGATGTCAACCATCCAGGATCCCAGGAAGATATGGCTAGCAACTGGAAACCTGCTCACAGTTTGGTGGAAGATGTGGTCTCTGGGCTTCCCTGGTGGCTCAGAGGTTAAAAGCGTCTGCCTCCAATGCGGGAGACCCGGGTTCGATCCCTGGGTCGGGAAGATCCCCTGGAGAAGGAAACGGTAACCCACTCCAGTATTCTTGCCTGGAGAATCCCATGGACGGAGAAGCCTGGTAGGCTACAGTCCACGGGGTCGCAAAGAGTCGGACACGACTGAGCGAGGGAACGGAACAGAACGTGGTCTCTGGGGCCAATGGAAGCAGCCTTTTGCCTTCAGATCTGGCTGTCACACACCTGTCTCTCTGCCTCTGGGGAGGGAGGGCCCTCTGCAGCAGCAGGCTTGCTCTCCTTTGTTATTCACTGAATTCTTTGTTCTGTGAGCGCACCAGGCATCATCATGATGCATTATAGCCTTTCACAAGGAAGGCCTTTTTCTTTTTTTCTCTTTGGCAATCCCATGGTTTGGATGGCTATCTCACATTAGCTCCCTTAGACTGTCCTCAGGCCATTCAGGCTTGGTCCTACTCCAAGGACCAATGATGCACCCCCCACTCACTCATGGCAGATATGAGCATCTGGGCCATGTCTCCACTGGCAGTTGTGGTTAGGCGCATATTCTGTGTGTGTGTGTGTGTGTGTGTGTGTTTTCCCTATCAGTTATGTTGCCCTCTGAGATTCCAGAACTCCCCACAGACAAGCCTGTGAGAGGGTTTCCTACTATGTGGAAACTTCTCCTTCATGACTCCCTCCCCAGGACAGTCTCTATCCCTAAATCTTTTGTCTCTGTTTTTGTCTTTTATATTTTGTCCTACCTACTTTTGAAGAGGTTGGGCTGCCTTTCTGGGTTCCTGGTGTCCTCCACCAGCTTTCAGAAGTTGTTTTGTGGAAGTTGCTCAACATTCAAATGATCTTTTGATGAATTTGTTGGGAAGAAAGTGGTCTCCTTGTCTTATTCCTCCACCAACTTGGGATTCTCACACTATAACAGCAAAGCTTATTAGTTACAAAAGAGATCATGTAGTCCACAGAACTGAAAACAGTTACTATCTGAATCTTTATAGATAGATAATGTATGGCAACCTCTACCATATACTCATGGGCGACATAAAAAAAAAAGACAATAGTGAAACTAACAACAATGAAGGTTAAAAAGTAATATCCTTCCATAGACATTCTCACATTTCCAAAGTTTATATTATAGCTCTGTGGACCTGAAAGTAAACGGATTATGAAGTTGTATAAGCAATTGGCAGAAATATATTTGTGATAGTTGAATAGTTTACATTATAAAAAAAGTGTAATATTTTAATAACATGTTATACTTTATACAAGATTGAGAAATAATATGTTTCTGAAAGAGTTAAGTTAAATCAAAATTTTTTTTAATTTTTTATTTTTTTCTCATTTTATTTTATTTATTTTTAAAATTTATTTACCATTTACCATATGAATTATCTTTAATTCAACTATTCAAGTTTGGCTAATTAACATAGAAAACAACTATGTGGGAGAAATGTACATTTGCTCCCAATTAGATATGCAGATGACAACACCCTTATGGCAGAAAAGTGAGGAGGAACTAAAAAGTCTCTGGATGAAAGTGAAAGAGGAGAGTGAAAAAGCTGCCTTAAAGCTCAACATTCAGAAAACTAAGATCATGGTATCTGGTCCCATCACTTCATGGGAAATAGATGAGGAAAGAGTGGAAACAGTGTCAGACTTTATTTTTTTGGCTCCAAAATCACTGCAGATGTTCATTGCAGCCATGAAATTAAAAGACACTTACTCCTTGTAAGGAAGGTTATGACCAACCTAGATAGCATATTAAAAAGCAGAGACATTACTTTGCCAACAGAGGTCCATCTAGTCAAGGCTATGGTTTGTCCAGTGGTCATGTATGGATGTGAGAGTTGGACTGTGAAGAAAGCTGATCGCTGAAGAATTGATGCTTTTGAACTGTGGTGTTGGAGAAGACTCTTGAGAGTCCCCTGAATGGCAAGGAGGTCCAACCAGTCCATCCTAGAGGAGATCAGTCCTGGGTGTTCATTGGAAGGACTGATGCTAAAGCTGAAACTCCAATACTTTGGCCACCTCATGCGAAGAGTTGATTCATTTTAAAAGACTCTGATGCTGGGAAGGATTGGGGGCAGGAGGTGAAAGGGTCGACAGAAGATGAGATGGCTGGAAGGCATCACTGACTCGATGGAGGTGGGTTTGAGTGAACTCCGGGAGTTGGTGATGGACAGGGAGGCCTGGCGTGCTGTGATTCATGGGGTTGCAGAGAGTCGGACACGACTGAGCGACTGAACTGAAGTGATGCTGCTAATCATAGATGAAAGAAACACCTTAAGACTTAGAGTTGCACCAGGCTTCTCTCCCAACACATGGATTTTGAGATAGCGCCTGCACAAAGGGAGTCATCCACAGCCATACAACAATTGACATGAGTCTTGAAGAAAGGCAAATTCTCAAGCAAATACATAGTTTCATTAACATAGCTCAAGAAAAGCATTTTCCTGAGTAATACTTATTGTTTTGCTGAGCCATTAGCAGCTCAAGGTTAGTTTCAAGTGTCATCATGGCAACACAGGATTCAAAGGAGCCTCCTTTAATCTTGTGTAGAGTAGAAGTGCACTGTATTATACAGCAGGAAGGTGACGTCTAAGGGGACCTTGAGGAAAGGAGATAGACTTAAATGAGTTCCTTCCCCCACCATGTGCAAACAGTCATGTCATCTCCATCAAGCCTCCCAGACTACCAGGCCAAGGTACACCGAGGTTTCAGACTACTGCTCTAACATTCTGGGAAACTAAAATATCAGGTCATGGCAAATGCTTAACTGCCCTTGAAGACACAGAATTCAGAGTTTCCACAGCATCTCAAAGGGTCTCACCTACTGGTATCAGAGAAATGATTATTTGAATTGATTCTTTAAATATCCTACCTTCAGTTCAGTTCAGATACATCTTATATGTGATTCAAACAAAAGCTTTGGATGTGTTTTTATTATAGATTTTTGATCTCTTGTATTAGATAAAGAAATTTATTTTCTATACCTAGTTTGTTAGAGATTTTTTACCACAAATGAGTATTGAAATTTATCAAATGCTTTCTCTGTATCTTTTGAGATGTTTCTCCTATAATCTATAGGTGTTTCTCCTATAATTTATGTGGTAAATTATCTTGGCTATTTTTGGTTCTATTTATTTGTGATGAGCCAAACTTACATTTCTGGGATAAGTATATACTATGCTTTTTTAAAAAATTCATTGTTAAATCTGTCAAAATTTTGTTGTGATTTTTTTAATCTATGTTTATGAGTGAGACTGACCTATGATTTTTTTCTATACAGTCTTTGATTTTGATTCTAAGTTACATTCATCCTTTGGAAGAATACTCCTTTCTTTTCATTTATCTGGAAAACATTCTGGACATTTAGAATAATCTGTTTCTTGAACATTTAGTAAAACTTCTCTGTAAAAAAAAAAAAAAAAGAGAAGAGAGAAAAACAAAAAGCAACAGCAACAAATGTCTGCTGCTGGTGGTTTATTTCCTCCTGCCACTTGGGGACGCTGACCTCCTTACCAACACCTATCTAACCCTTTCATTTTCCCTCCATCCCCTGCCAGTTTTCATGCTGGCTTAGTAATACCTCTTCATGAGTAAAGTTTGAAGTTAATTCTTATGTGACAGTACTAACTACTTCCCTAAATATATATTCAAATTAAGGGTTATATAGTGGGTATTTCTAAAGCAGAACATTCCTGTAAAATTAACAAAAACCAAGCCAGCTGCAATGTTATTTTGGGTGTGTCATCCTGCCCCAGGGCCATTATTAGTTTTTCAGGACTTATCTCTAAAAATTCACTTCAGTTCAGTTCAGTTCAGTCGCTTAGTTGTGTCCGACTCTTGGCGACCCCATGAATCACAGCACGCCAGGCCTCCTTGTCCATCACCAACTCCCGGAGTTCACTCAAACTCATGTCCTTCAAGTCGGTGATGCCATCCAGCCATCGCATTCTCGGCCATCCCCGTCTCCTCCCACCCCCAATCCCTCCTAGCATCAGACTCTTTTCCAGTGAGTCAACTCTTCGCATGAGCTGGCCAAAGTATTGGAGTTTCAGCTTTAGCATCCGTCCTTCCAATGAACACCCAGGATTGATCTCCTTTAGAATGGACTGGTTGGATCTCCTTGCAGTCCAAGGGACTCTCAAGAGTCTTCTCCAGCACCACAGTTCAAAAGCATCAATTCTTCGGCGCTCAGCGTTCTTCACAGTCCAACTCTCACATTCATACATGACCACTGGAAAAACCATAGCCTTGACTAGACGGACCTTTGTTGGCAAAGTAATGTCTCTGCTTTTTAATATGCTATCTAGGCTGGTCATAACTTTCCTTCCAAGGAGCAAGTGTCTTTTAATTTCATGGCTGCAATCAGCATCCGAAGTGATTTTGGAGCCCTCAAAAATAAAGTCTGACACTGTTTCCACGGGAGAAATATCAATAACCTCAGATATGCAGATGACACCACCCTTATGGCAGAAAGTGAAGAGGAACTCAAAGGCCTTTTGATGAAAGTGAAAGAGGAGAGTGAAAAGGTTGACTTGAAGCTCAACATTCAGAAAACGAAGATCATGGCATCTGGTCCCATCACTTCATGGGAAATAGATGGGGAAACAGTGGAAACAGTGTCAGACTTTATTTTTGGGGGCTCCAAAATCACTTTGGATGCTGATTGCAGCCATGAAATTAAAAGACGCTTACTCCTTGGAAGGAAAGTTATGACCAGCCTAGAGAGAGACAAAAAAAAAAAAAAAAAGTAGACTTGGTTATAAGCAAATACTAAGTAAACGTGTGCTACTGAAAATCACTGCAGATGTTGATTGCAGCAAGCAAATTAAAAGACGCTTACTCCTTGGAAGGAAAGTTATGACCAACCTGGATAGCATATTAAAAAGCAGAGACATTACTTTGCCAACAAAGGTCCGTCTAGTCAAGGCTATGGTTTTTTCTGTGGTCATGTATGGATGTGAGAGTTGGACTGTGAAGAAACCTGAGCGCCGAAGAATTGATGCTTTTGAACTGTGGTGCTGGAGAAGACTCTTGAGAGTCCCTTGGACTGCAAGGAGATCCAACCAGTCCATTCTAAAGGAGATCAATCCTGGGTGTTCATTGGAAGGACTTATGCTAAAGCTGAAACTCCAATACTTTGGCCAGCTCATGCGAAGAGTTGACTCACTGGAAAAGAGTCTGATGCTAGGAAGGATTGGGGGTGGGAGGAGACGGGGATGGCCGAGAGTGCGATGGCTGGATGGCATCACCGACTTGATGGACATGAGTTTGAGTGAACTCCGGGAGTTGGTGATGGACAGGGATGCCTGGCGTGCTGTGATTCATGGGGTCGCAAAGAGTCGGACATGACTGAGCGACTGAACTGAACTGAACTGAAGGTGAGGAAGAGGTGCTGGGAGTTCAAAACAGTCATTCTTTAGAAAAAAAAGAAAAAGAAATTTCACATATTTTAAGAGATTAAAAAGCCCAGCAGAGGTGTATTTATGATTAGTTCTTTCTATGGCAATTGTAACAAGATAGAGAAGAAGGTCACTTTGGAAAATTTTGGAGAGGACAATAATTTTTGATCCAAGCACCACACTTTTTAAGAGAATAGAACAAACCCCTAAGATTAAGTTCTGAACCACCTGGCCATTTAAAAATATACTCACAAAACTATTTTATTCTTGGAATAGGGTATAGTTGAAATTACAAACTCTGTGCTTTAGAATCAGCCCTGGAGATGTTTAAAGCTTTTTTACTAAAGCACCTACTCAAAGCTTTTTCACCCTCTACCTGCATCTTTTCGTATGCCATCTAAGTGGCATAGTAAAGAGTGTAAAACCTGTTAGACTAGCTGAGTCTGAATACTCAATCTGCCCTTTACTAGCTATAAGACATTTTTGAGATTCAGTTTCTTAATATGTAGTGTGGGAACAAAAATGGTAATTATAGGGCATTCATAATGAATGTCTTCAGGGCTTCCCTGATAGCTCAGGTGGTAAAGAATCTGCCTACAATGCAGGAGACTGTGGTTCAATTCCTGGATCGGGAAGATCCACTGGACAAGGGATAGGTTACCCACTCCAGTATTCTTGGGGTTCCCTTGTGGCTCTACTGGTAAAGAATCCGCCTGCAATGTGGGAGATCTGGGTTTGATCCCTAGGTTGGGAAGATCCCCTGGAGAAGGGAAAGGCTACCCACTCCAGTATTCTGGCTTGGAGAATTCCATGGACTGTATAGTCTTCAGTCCATGGGGTCGCAAAGAGTCAGACACGTCAGAGTGACTTCCTCTTTCATAGTGAATGAAAGCACATTTTTATCCAGCTTGACTAATGACAAGCATTCAAACCATATCTGTCTCTTCTTATTGTTAAACTGATTAATCTGTCTGAAACATCCTTCTCCCATCTATCGGCTTGTCAAATGCATTTTGGATCTCCTTTAAGATTCAACTTAAATTTCTTCTGTTCTAGGGTCACTAATAAGTCCTCCAAGTTCCTTATTTTGGGCTTTCATGCCATTTCATTTTGTCTTTACTCATACACATGTCACTTTTATCATGTCTTTTTTTTTTTTTTTTCTGTTTTAACTCTGACTCTCCACTTGGCCTGAGCTCCTTGAAAGTCTTGGCTATCACTTATGCTATTGGTCTCACATGGTAGGTTCTCAAGAAATGTTTATGAAAATAAGGAAGTGGCCACTCAGAAATTGACATTACATCCCATTGAGAGTGTCAAGGTAGAGTGGGTTATATTAACTAACATTTTGAAAAGGTTAAGAAAATTATTTTTAAGATATCTTGAATCAATATATTCTATACAAAATAAAAGCTACTCAGCACTAGTGTTGTGGCTTGACTGGACATTTTGAAGACTATGTTTAAATTGTATGATGCTGTTACTACCAACATCACTTAAAAAAAAGAAAAATGTGTGTAAGGTTTCATTGTAATTTGTCAGGTAGCCTTTAGCACTGGCATTGGCATTTCAAGTCATTTATTGGAGTAGTATATCATAAATCCATATAAATATAGTATAAATTAAGCAAGTTATTGAGAGATTAAAAGATTTTGAAAACTGGTATTTAAGGGATCACTTAAAAAAAACTGCAAGCCTCTATCCTTAACTACAGCTAGCATTTAATTTAACATTGCAATTACTGATATCCATTCTGATGCCCTAGGAAAGAGCAACATCCATTCAATCATACCTTAGTTCAAATAAATCTTTACTTTATGCTCCCACATATTTTATCTATATATCAAAATGTCAAAGCTTAAGTTTCTAACCTGACCTTTAATAATATATTTTCTAATTAACTGTGCACTGCGTATTATTATCAAATTTTCAGTAGTTGGTTTGAAATGCTCAGTAATTAGCACCTATTCCAATCAGCATTATTTTTTTTTCAATTGGCATTATTTTATAATATAAACATGATCTTAATTTGAGTTTAAAATTTTAAAGGTGATTTAAATTAATCATCACATTTTTTGGTGATGTTTTGCCAAAGCATTTCAAGAATCAGTATCTATCTGTAAATCTACACATCTATAGCTATATTGGTATCAATATAGATATATAAAACTTTCATTTATTAGTGTAACTAAGACACTTTTAGGCAGATAATGTCATCAAAAAATGGTAATAATATATACATCATTCATATAATTATATATAAAAGGATTTGGGAATATAATTAATCTGAATACACTGAAATAAGAACTTTCAAGTTAATGCTCTAAATTTGCTGCAATTGTTCTTATGATTGTATCTACTTAGTGGGGCTTATCAACAAAAAGCACACCAAACCCAAACAGGGCCTAAACTATTAAAGCTCACACCCTGAAATTAATATTCATTTTTTATTTCTCAACTTCCTTGCCCACTGACTTTTAGTCACTGTGGAATGTTGTCTCTGCCATCTCCAAATTATCACTAAAACTATCTATTTCTTTCTTTATTTCACTGCCATGATTGTAGTTGAAAAGTAACTATCATTATTTAAGTGATAACTGTTGATCATTTCCCAACAGGGAACCCTAATGCTTCCCCTCTTTGACAGTTTAATCTACAGCAAATAAATTTTGACATTCAGTCAAATGCTTCATTAGACATTTTTGATATTCTGAAAGCAGTACTAATGTTTCCCCAGTTTAGAGGAATGGTACTGAGATCTGAGCATGAATGAAGAGTTCTCCACAACCTTTCCTTTCTATCTTAGACCAATAAGTCACTAATGCAACAAGGATAAAACTGTCAAGGCTTAATCTCATCTTGAAACTTTCATTATTATATATTTATTTTTTTATATGGTGGAGAAAAGAGTTGACAGAAATAGAAAAAAAATAGACAAATCCTGTTATAAATACTTTAACATAGTTTTTTCAGACAAAGCAAGTAATCCAATATAAAAAACCAGTTAACATAAATACTTGTGTAGCATAATTTAAGCAACTTAACTGCAGAATACACAGTTTTTCAATTTCACAGGGAAAATAATGTATGAAAACATAATGCATGAGCAGTCCTAAATGGTGCAATAAAACAAGAAAGGAGGAATGGAAATTACAAAGATTGGAAAGGAAGAGTAATAATTTTGCATCTTAAAAATCAAAACTTTAAAAGTTTTATTAGAATTAATAAATACAGCAAGATCACAGGTTACAATTTCTATGTATAAAGTTTAATTTTGTGTAAAAGAAAAAATTTACTATTAAAGAAAAGATGGTATGGAGATTCCTTTAAAAACTAAGGATAAAACCACCATATGACCCAGCAATCCTACTCCTAGGCATATATCCTGAGGAAACCAGGATTGAAAAAGACACATGTATCCCATTTTCATTGCAGCACTATTAACAATAGCTAGAACTTGGAAGCAACCTAGATGCCCATCAACAGATGAATGAATAAAGAAGTTGTGGTTCATATACACAATGAAATGTTACTCAGCCATAAAAAGGAACACCTTTGAGTCAGTTTTAATTAAGTGAATGAACCTAGAATATATTATACAGAGTGAAATAAGTCAGAAAGAGAGAGATAAACATTGTATTCTAATACATATATACAGAATCTAGAAAAATGGTACTGAAGAATTTACTTACAGGGCATCCATGTAGAAACAGACATAGAGAATAGACTTGTGGACATGGGGAGAGGGGAAGAGAGGGTGCGATGTATGGAAAGAGTAACATGGAAATTTACATTGCCATATGTAAAATAGATAGCCAGTGGGAATTTGCTCTATGGCTAAGAAACTCAAACAGGGGCTCTGTATCAACCTGGAGGGGTGGGATAGGGAGGGAGGTTCAACCGGAAGGAGATATATGTATACCTATGGCTGATTCATGTTGAGGTTTGACAGAAAACAACAAAATTCTGTAAAGCAATTATCCTTCAATAAATAAATAAAGTAAAAAAGCGAAAAAGAGGAAAATATGTAAACATTTGTAACAGTGTTAAAAAGTTATCTATACCTAAGAAAAGATGAGAATACCAGACCACCTGACCTGCCTCTTGAGAAACCTGTATGCAGGTCAGGAAGCAACAGTTAGAACTGGACATGGAACAACAGACTGGTTCCAAATAGGAAAAGGAGTACGTCAAGGTTGTATATTGTCACCCTGCTTATTTAACTTATATGCAGAGTACATCATGAGGAACGCTGGGCTGGAAGAAGCACAAGCTGGAATCAAGATTGCTGGGAGAAATATCAATAACCTCAGATATGCAGATGACACCACCCTTATGGCAGAAAGTGAAGAGGAACTCAAAAGCCTCTTGATGAAAGTGAAAGAGGAGAGTGAAAAGGTTGGCTTGTAGCTCAACATTCAGAAAACTAAGATCATCTGGTCCCATCACTTCATGGGAAATCGATAGGGAAACAGTGGAAACAGTGTCAGGCTTTATTTTCTGGGCTCCAAAATCACTGCAGATGCTGATTGCAGCCATGAAATTAAAAGACTCTTACTCCTTGGAAGGAAAGTTATGACCAACCTAGCCAACAAAGGTCTGTCTAGTCAAGGCTATGGTTTTTCCCGTGGTCATGTATGGATGTGAGAGTTGGACTGTGAAGAAAGCTGATCGTCGAAGAATTGATGCTTTTGAACTGTGGTGTTGGAGAAGACTCTTGAGAGTCCCTTGGACTGCAAGGAGATCCAACCAGTCCATTCTAAAGGAAATCAGTCCTTAATGTTCATTGGAAGGACTGATGCTAAAGCTGAAACTCCAATACTTTGGCCACCTCGTGCGACGAGTTGACTCACTGGAAAAGAGTCTGATGCTGGGAGGGATTGGGGGTGGGAGGAGACGGGGACGACAGAGAATGAGATGGCTGGATGGCATCACCAACTCGATGGACATGAGTTTGAGCGAACTCCGGGAGTTGGGGATGGACAGGGAGGCCTGGCGTGCTGTGATTCATGGGGTCGCAGAGTCAGACACGACTGAGCGACTGAACTGAACTGAACTGAACTGAATAGTATCTATCCTTTGAGACTATTTCGGGAACTAAACGGAGTGGATAAATTGGTTAATAAAAGTGAATTTACCATAATGCTTGGCACATATTAAGCACCCAATAAATTTTAGATACTGGGGGAAAAGTAAGGATGGATCAAGTTTTGTCAATGATGTGCATCAACTGGAAATCTGATATAATGTAACTGGGGGCATATATCAGTACAACCACTCTAGAAAATGTTTTGATAGTATCTATCAACATTAAGTGGAGAAGACAAAGGCACCCCACTCCAGTACTATTAAGTTGGTGGGCACGACAGAGCGACTTCACTTTCACTTTCATGCATTGGAGAAGGCAATGGCAACCCACTCCAGTGTTCTTGCCTGGAGAATTCCAGGGACGGGGAGCCTGGTGGGCTGCCATCTATGGGGTTGCACAGAGTCGGACACGACTGAAGCGACTTAGCAGCAGCAGCAGCAACATTAAGCGGAGAAGGCAATGGCAACCCACTCCAGTACTCTTGCCTGGAAAATCCCATGGACGGAGGAGCCTGGTAGGCTGCAATCCATGGGGTCGCAGAGTCAGACACAACTGAAGCAACTTAGCAGCTTAGCAGCAACATTAAGAGGCTTCCCTGATAGCTTCGTTGGTAAAAAAATCCGCCTGCAATGCAGGAGACCCCAGTTAGATTCCTGGGTCGGAAAGATCCGCTGGAGAAGGGATAGGCTACCCACTCCTGTATTCTTGGGTTTCCCTTGTGGCTGGTAAAGAATCCGCCTGCAATGTGGGTAGACCTGGGTTCAATTCCTGGGTTGGGAAGATCCCCCGGAGAAGGGAATGGCTACCCACTCCAGTATTCTGGCCTGGAGAATTCCATGACCTGTAGTGTCCATGGGGTAGCAAAGAGTCAGACACAACTGAGCCACTTTCACTTCACTAACATTAAAAATACTTCCATCATATGAAAGAAGCTTCTTTCTTAGCTATAGAACTAAGGGATATGCATACATAAGTTCCTCCGATAAGATGCATCATAATATTCATTGCAGCTTTATTCATAATAGCCAAATGCTGGAAACAGTTCAAATACATATCAATGCTGAATAAATTAATAAGTTGTAGTGGCTTATTTATATGATGAAATACCACAGAGTAACATAGCAGAATAAACTGCTGTTGTGGAATCTGGAGTCACAAAACACACCTCGGAGGACACTTAAGCCAGTGTAGTACAGTTTATTATGCCAGTGGGTCCAAAGGGAATCAGTTCCCAACAAGGACTCTGATGTTGCTGAGAGACTTAGTTTTATACCCCTCATTACGTGACATGTTCGCAACCTCTTTGATGTATATGATTGAATTTTACAACAAGCAGGTGCTAGGAGATCAAACAATTAAGGTTAAAGGTGAGAGCAATAATTTTACATCACAGAAGCATGTCTCCATGGTTAATCTAACAGGGGCAGCCCGACCTCAACTACAATCTCCATTTGCCATCTGTTGGGAGGGAAGTCTCCAGGAGACCTGGTTTTCATTAGCAATGATTTCCTCATTCTTGGGCAGAGTTCAGGCCCAGTTCACATCCTGTCTTTAAGATGGATGACAGGCTTCAAGATGGAGTCTCTCCTGCTTTCCTCACAGTGGCCCCAACACTACTACCACAGGCAACAAAAAAGCTAAATGTTGAACAAAGGAAACAAGGCCCAAAATTCTAGGTAGACAATGATTCACATCAAAAATAGTGGTTGCTATATGATTTTCTTTATAAGAAACTCAAAAGTAGGCTAATTTAATACAGAGTAACAGAAATCAGAGTGGAGCTACTTTGCAGGAGAGGCGGTAGTTATGAAGGAAAGGGCATGAAAAACCTTCTGTCTGCTGAAAATTTTCTGTATGTTGATATGGGGGATGATTACACAGTTGTATATATATTTTAAAATTGGTTGAGGCTATCCATTCAAGATTTGTGTTCTTCTCTATATGTACCTTCTACCACAATACTAAAATTTTAATGATGTTTTAATGATGATGAAATATAAAATTAAATAAAATTAAAAGTTTACCTAGATTTGTCACGTTGTTTTACAAATCAGAAAGAGCACTTTTGACACCTTTTATAAACACACTAGAATAACATTTGGATTACATGACAAAAACAAGGGCTATTCTTAGACAAAGAGCAGCAACCTTAATATGTTCACAATATTTGAAACATAATTCCATAAGCATATTGTATTATTAATTTTTGACTTTAGGAATTGCTGAAATAAGAGGAAAGATTAAAGAAAACTTACAATTTAATTACTAAATAAGAACAAACAAAATTAACATAACTCATAAGATTCTAAAAAAGAATATTATTCTTCTATCCAAAACCTTGCACAAAAAAATACAGAAAGCAGAAGGAACAGACTAAAGAGAAAAGTTAATAAATGAGAAAAACATGAAAATTTCTTTGCACAAATCTAAGAAGTAGTTCTTTTCGAATATCAATAAAAGAGATTGTATACCTTAATCCAGAAAAAAAGAGAAAATCATTTTTAAAAAATTTAAAAAAGAATTTTGAAAAAAGATTATATTAACAAATATAAACAACTACAAAGGATTACTTTGAATTAGGTATTTCCAGGCTAACTAATTTGGAACCTAGGTGAAAGGACTGATTTTTAGAAAAATATGTTTTAACAAAATTGTTATGAAACAAAGTGAATTATCAAAAAACTAAAGAGAATAATTTAAAATATTGAGAATGTGCTCAAAAAAATATATTCTCTGTCAATTCTGTTGTTTTAGCAATGATTTCATATGTACAAGGAGCCTAATAATGATAGGTTACAGTGCAGTGGTGAACAGATTCTTGATCTCTGAAGGAGATAATTTCACTTTGGGGGCAAAGGACACAGACTCAGTCCCCCAGAGCTTCATGTAGCAAAGTTTTATTAAAGTAACAGGGATAGAAAGAGCTTTTAATAGGAGGCACTGGAAGGGGGAAGGAAAGTAACCCCCTTGCTAGTTTTTAGCAAGATACTATATATTTTTCAACTGATTACTAATAATAGATCAAAATTTTTGGAAAAGACCCTGATGCTAGGAAAGATTGAAGGCAGGAGAAGGGGATGACAAAAGATGAGATGGTTGGATAGTATCACTGACTCAATGGACATGAGTTTGAGCAAGCTCTGGGAGTTGGTGATGGACAGGGAAGCCTGGCATGCTGCAGTCCATGGGGTTGCAAAGAGTTAAACACGACTCAGTGAACTGAGCTGAACTGAATAGATCCAAAGAATGTCTCAAGGTTGTAAATGTCTTACCAGACTCACTCCCACACATACATCTTATGATAACAAGATTAGCCAGAAGGTTCCTGTTTCCTGGAAAAACATGTCTTATAGCAAGATCAGTTTTGTTCAGCCACTCAGTGGTGTCTGACTCTTAGCTTGCTCAAACTCATGTCCATTGAGTCAGTGATGCGATCCAACCATATCTTCCTCTGTTGTCCCCTTCTTCTCCCACCTTCAATCTTTCCCAGGAGCAGGGTCTTTTCAAATGAGTCAGTTCTTTACATCAGGTGGCCAAATTATTGGAGTTTCAGCTTCAGCATCAGTCCTTCTAATGAATATTCAGGACTGATTTCCTTTAGGATTTACTGGTTGGAGCTCCTTGAAGTCCAAGGGACTCTCAAGAGTCTTCTTCAACACCACAGTTCAAAAGCATCAATTCTTCAGGGCTCAGCTTTCTTTATAGTCCAACTCTCACATCCACACATGACTACTGGAAAAAGCATAGCTTTTATTAGATGGATCTTTGTTGGCAAAGTAATGTCTCTGCTTTTTAATATGCTGTCTAGGTTGGTCATAGCTTTTTTTTCCAAGGAGCAAGTGTCTTAATTTCATGGCTGCATTCACCATCTGTGGTGATTTTGGAGCCCCCCAAAATAGTCTGTCCCTGTTTCCATTGTTTTCCCATCTATGTGTCACGAAGTGATGGGACCAATTGCCATGATCTTAGTTTTCTGAATGTTGAGCTTTAAACCAACTTTTTCACTCTCCTCTTTCATGTTCATCAAGAGGCTCTTTAGTTCTTCACTTTCTGCCATAAGGGTGGTGTCATCTGCATATTCGACGTTATAGATATTTCTCCCTGCAATCTTGATTCCAGCGTGTGCTTCATCCAGCCCGGCATTTCACATGATGTACTCTGCATATAAGTTAAATAAGCAGGGTGAAAATATGAAGCCTTGACATACTCCTTTCCAGATTTGGAACCGGTCTGTTGTTCCATGTCCCGTTCTAACTGTTGCTTCTTGACCTGCATACAGATTTCTCAGGAGGCAGCAAGATACTTTGTTCCATTAACACAGTTTAAGAAGGACATTTGGGCATTCTCATGAGCAAGATATACTGGTTTATTGAGCAATTAGCAGCTCAGGGTTTGAAAAATTTAATTTCAGATAGTTGCCGTAGCAACACAAGGTTAAAGGAGCCTCCTGTGTGACTAAGGTGGAGTGAAGGAATGTAGAGAAAAAAAGTCTGCTGCTTGTTCACTTGCCTCTTTTCCCAGCTTGGGGACCTTGGCCTCCCTACGGAGCCCTACCTGACCATTAATTCTTTCAATAATTTAGTATAATTTTGAGAAATTTATTTGGAAGCATGCCAGAATAAAACTTTTCTGTTTACATAAACAGCATACATTGATCATAAAACCTGGAAAACGCCTTTCTAAAATTATGCACAAATATTGCCACTAAATATAAATCAAAATTTATAAATGAAACAAGTGTATGTATAGTTTTCAAGCTAATTGGGGTTATAGTGGTTTTGTACTGTGAATTTAGTTGAATGGAGCTACATTTACTGGAATTTGCTCCCCTGTATGGTCCTGGGTCAGGTTTCTGTGAATGTGTGCTAAGTCCAACTTCAATGTCTAATTCTTTGTGACCCTATGGACTGCAGCCTGCCAGGCTCCTCTGTCCATTAGATTCTCCAAGCAAGAATAGTGGAGTGGGTTGCCATTTCCTTCTCAGGGGATTTTCCCCACCCAGAGATCAAATCCACACCTCTTAACATCTCCTGTATTGGCAATCTGGTTCTTTACCACTAGCTTGGCATTAGAGAGGCAGAAGTGAAGCAGCTGTTTTTACCCTGTAAAGGTCAGTGTAGCGATCTAGGCGCAGTTCCATTCCAAACATGCACTGGCTCTTTTGGTTGCCAAGGGATAGCACTCAGACCTGCAGCTCTTTCACCTCCAACAGGATCTCCTCATGCAGATTATTAAGGCTGAATCAGATGCAGATTTTTAGTGAATTACTCTATAATCAAGGCTAAAGATGGTGAATGACAGACATTGGTTTGTATTCATAGGTTGTCACAACTCTTGCCTGATTTTCTTCCAGACTGTTGGTGCTGACAATATACAATGAGTTCTGGCCCATCACTGGACTCAGAATGATAGCCTTATGTAGACTCTTTTACCGGCTCTCTTCTTTGGGGTCCCTGGTTAGTGACTTTTATCTGATCCTTGAACTGTCCTCTTCCAGACCTCTATTTCCTCTCTTCTCCCTTACCTACACTTTACAATAAATCATTTATTCTATATCACTCATAAACTTAAAAACTTAATCTCAGAAGGTTTCCAGCAAGTTTTATAAAGTATTCAATAAGGAAATAACTTCAATCTTATATCATCTCTTTCAGAAACTAAAAAAGAAAACCCCACCAGGAAACGGTCCCAAATCATTATATGATGTAGCTTAACCTTAATATTAAAATACAGCAAGAGCAATCTGAGAATGAAAATATATGGGTGATTTTTGCTCCTTAACATAAACAGATCTTTAAGACACCAAATCCACTAATGTGTGTATGTAAATACATTGAAGTTAGATTTTATTCTATAAAGAGAAAGTTGATATTGCTCAGAAAATCAAATAATTCCCCACATTAACAGAGAGGAAAAAACTATTAACAAGGTCAATAGATATAGAAAAAGCATGTGATAAAATGTATAATATTAATTTTACAAAGCTTAAGGAAATAGGAATGAAAGAAAATGTCTTGCTTAAAGAGTATCTTCAAAAAAAGCATTCAATACATATCATGTGCTTTGTGTGCTTAGTCACTCAGTCGTGTCCGAATTTGCTACCGCATAGACTGTAGCCCAATGGGCTCCTTGTCCATGGGATTCTCTAGGCAAAGATACTGGAGTGAGTTGCCATGCCCTTCTCCAAGGGATCTTTCCAATCCAGGTCTCCTGCATTCCAGGTGGATTCTTTACTGAGTCACTGGGGAAGCCCAATATATATCATACAGATAGTTTAAGATGTCCTTTGGTGGAGAAGTAAAAAGATGATGGGAGAGTAAGACGTGGAGTTTACATTCTCCACACAAAAATATAAACAATGCATCTACAAGTGGAATGACTTCCCAGTGTTGTGTTAGTAGCTCAGTCATGTCTGATTCTTTGCAACTCCATGGAGTGTAGCCCGTCAGTCTTCTCAGTCCATGGGATTCTCCAGGAAGGAATACTGGAGTGGGTAGCCATTCCCTTCTCCAGGGTATCTTTCCAGTCCAGGGATGGAACCCGCATCTCCTGCATTCCAAGCAGATTTTGTACTGTCTGAGCCACCAGGGAAGCCCAGCAGATCTACTACACTCTGGCAGAAGACCTTAGTCTTTTAAAAAGGAAAGAAAATCTCTAAGTAACTGGGTAGAGCAAAAGGAAAAAAGGAAATAAAAAAGAGAGACAAAGGAATCTGGGAAGGAGCTGTGAAGGAAGAAAATTTTCCACAACGTAGGACATACCCTCACTAGTGGAGACAAATGGGAAGCTTCAGGGCCTCAGAGGAGAGTACAACAACAGGTATACAGAGGGCAAACCCGAGATAGTCCTTCACAGAGGATCGGAGCTGATGCACACTGCCCGGCCTGAGACATTTGTCTGCTTGTGGTCACAAATCAGGGTGGATAGGGGTTTGGTACTGAGACTCTGGCTTTGGAGGTCAGACCCCAGGGGAAAGACTGGGATTGGCAACATGAAGACAGCTTGTGGAGGCCAGAGTATAGTGCACCACATCTGAGGGAATCCAGGAAGAAGCCTGGGCATGCTAAAGAGGCATGGGACCATTGCTGTGGGGTGCACAAGGAGGGGGTGGGGTCTACCATAGGAGTTTCTTTCTCCCTATGCCCTTAGGCAGCAGGGCACCATTTATGTGAGCTCCAGGGGCTGGTGCAAGTTATGGATCCTATCTTGGATTGAAGAGGCAGGCATGGACCACTACCACTGTTGCTGCTGCTGCTACCTCCAAGGGTCCTTTGAGCTAGTACAGAACATTGCATATACTTTCCCAGTAGGCCTGCCATTGCCTAGGGTACTACGATCGGGAGGTGGGGAACAACTGCTCTGTGAAAGGCAAGAGTATATGGTGCACCCCAGCCTCTTGCAACTTCCTGCCAGCCTCTATCACCACAGGCACTTCCACATCCAACTTGTGCCATATCCTTCCTTCTCCCTGGGGTGAGTAAGTGTGTGCTAATCAGCTACTGCTGGACCCTAGGGATAGTGCTACCAAAGAAGAGGAATGGAATTCTCTCCATGCAGCCACAGGGGCAACAGATTAAATCCCTGTAACTGGCTTGGCAAACACTGCATTTGTGGAATATCTGAATAGACAATGAGGGTTCCCACATGTTGAGGCTGGTCTAGCATTGATAACTGTGGGCTTTGAGGGAAGATCGCTGAAGAATTGATGCTTTTGAACTGTGGTGCTGGACAAGACTCTTGAGAGTCCCTTGGACTGCAAGGAGATCCAACCAGTCCATTCTAAATGAGATCAGTCCTGGGTGTTCATTGGAAGGACTAATGCTAAAGCTGAAACTCCAATACTTTGGCCACCTCATGCGATGAGTTGACTCACTGGAAAAGACTCTGATGCTGGGAGGGATTGGGGGCAGGAGGAGACGGGGATGACAGAGAATGAGATGGCTGGATGGCATCACCGACTCGATGGACATGAGTTTGAGTGAACTCTGGGAGTTGGTGATGAACATGGAGGCCTGGCATGCTGTGATTCATGGGGTCGCAGAGAGTCGGACATGACTGAGCGACTGAACTGAACACACAGAAATTGGGCTGGGTCAGTGTCTGAGCTGGCCTCACACTACTGATAGCAGGTCCAGAAACATACCTAGAGATATTAAAGGACTTTCTGGGAAGGTGAGGATCAGCTGTGGTTCACCATTGGGGCAAGGAAAATGACAGATGAGGCCTCAGGAAATTTCATTATTTCTACTATTTTCCTGCTTCATTTTATTCTGTTGTTTTATTATTATTTTAATTTAAAAAATTAATTGGAGGATAATTACAATGTTCTGCTGATTTCTGCCATTAAATGCGAATCATTATAGATGTATACCCATCCCTGACCTAGAGCCAGACACCTTGGAATGTGAAGTCAAGTGGACCTTAGAAAGCATCACTATGAACAAAGCTAGTGGTGGTGATGGAATTCCAGTTGAGCTATTTCAAATCTTGAAAGATGATGCTGTGAAAGTGCTGCACTCAATATGCCAGCAGATTTGGAAAACTCAGCAGTGACCACAGGACTGGAAAAGGTCAGTCTTCATTCCAATCCCAAAGAAAGGGAATGCCAAAGAATGCTCAGACTACCACACAATTGCACTCATCTCACACGCTAATAAAGTCATGCTCAAAATTCTCCAAGCCAGACTTCAGCAATATGTGAAACGTGAACTCCCAGATGTTCAAGCAGGTTTTAGAAAAAGCAGAGGCACCAGAGATCAAATTGCCAACATCCGCTGGATCATGGAGAAAGCAAGAGAGTTCCAGAAAAATATCTATTTCTGCTTCATTGACTATGCCAAAGCCTTTGACTATGTGGATCACAATAAACTGTGGAACATTCTGAAAGACATGGAAATCCCAGACCACCTGACCTGCCTCTTGAGAAACCTGTATGCAGGTCAGGAAGCAACAGTCAGAACTGTACATGGAACAACAGACTGGTTCCAAATAGGAAAAGGTGTACGTCAAGGCTGTATCTTGTCACCTTGCTTATTTAACTTCTATGCAGAGTACATCATGAGGAACGCTGGGCTGGAAGAAGCACAAGCTGGAATCAAGATTGCTGGGAGAAATATCAATAACCTCAGATATGCAGATGACACTATCCTTGTGGCAGAAAGTGAAGAGGAACTCAAAAGCCTCTTGATGAAAGTGAAAGAGGAGAGTGAAAAGGTTGGTTTGAAGCTCAACATTCAGAAAACAAAGATCATGGCATCTGGTCCCATCACTTCATGGGAAATAGATGGAAAAACAGTGGAAACAGTGTCAGACTTTATTTTTTTGGGCTCCAAAATCATTGCGGATGCTGATTGCAGCCATGAAATTAAAAGACTCTTACTCCTTGGAAGGAAAGTTATGACCAACCTTGATAGCATATTAAAAAGCAGAGACATTACTTTGCCAACAAAGGTCTGTCTAGTCAAGGCTATGGTTTTTCCCATGGTCATGTATGGATGTGAGAGTTGGACTGTGAAGAAAGCTGATCACCGAAGAATTGATGCTTTTGAACTGTGGTGTTGGCGAAGACTCTTGAGAGTCCCTTGTACTGCAAGGAGATCCAACCATCCATTCTAAAGGAGATCAATCCTGGGTGTTCATTGGAAGGACTGATGCTAAAGCTGAAACTCCAATACTTTGGCCACCTCATGCGGCGAGTTGACTCACTGGAAAAGACTGATGCTAGGAAAGGTTGGGGGCAGGAGGAGAAGGGGACAACCGAGAATGAGATGTCTGGATGGCATCACCGACTCTGTGGACATGAGTTTGAGTGAACTCCGGGAGTTGGTGATGGACATGGAGGCCTGGTGTGCTGTGATTCATGGGGTCGCGGAGAGTTGGACACGACTGAGCGACTGAACTGAACTGAACTGAACTGAACCCTCCCTCTTGAGGCTTCTTTCCCCCTCCCATCTCTCACCTCTAGGTCATCACAGAGAGCCATGCTGAGCTGCCTGTTATATAGCAGCTTCCCACTAATTATTTTACACATGATGGTGTATATATGTCAATGCTACTTTCTTAATTTGTCATTTACTCACCTTACCCTGTGGTATCCACAAGTCTCCTATCTATGTCTGCCTCTGCATTCCTTCTCTGCAAAAAGTTCATCAGTACTGCTTTCTAGATTCCATTATTTGTTAATATACAATTTTGTGTTTCTCTTTTTAACTTACTTCACTCTGTATAACAGGCTCTAGATTCATCCACCTCACTGCAACTGACTCAAATTCACTCCTTTTTATGGCTGATTAATATTCCATTGTATATATGTACCACATCTTCTTCATCCATTCATCTGTCAGTGGACTCTTAGGTGGCTTCCATGTCCTGGTTGTGGTAAATAGTGAGGCGGTGAACACTGGGATCAATTTATCTTTTTGAATTATGATTTTCTCAGGGTATATACCCAGTAGTGGGCTTCCCAGGTGGCACTAATGGTAAATAATTTGCCTGCCAATGCAGGAAATGTGAGAAATATGGGATTGATCCAAGAGACACGGGTTCAGTTCCTGGGTTGGGAAGATGCCCTGGAGGAGACATGCAACCCACTCCAGAATTCTTGCCTAGAGAATCCCATGAGCAGAGGAGCCTGGCAGTCTAAGGTACACAGCAACTGCAGTGACTTAGCATGTGCACGCGCACACACACTCACATACTCACTCACACATATACCCAGTAGTGGGACTGCTGGATCATATGGTAGTTTTATTCCTAACTTTTAAAGAAATCTCCATGCTGTTCTTCAGAGTGGCTATAGAAATTTAAATCCCCAACAGAGCAGGAAGGTGCTCTTTTCTCCACATCCTATCCAGCATCTACTGTTTGTAACTTTCTTGATGATGCTCATTCTGATTGGCATGAGATAATACTTCATTGTTCTTTTGATCTACATTTCTCTAATTATAAGCAATGTTGCACATCTTTTCATGTATTTATTGGCCACATATATGTCTTCTTTGGAGATATATCTGTTTAGGTCTTCTTATTTTTTAATTGAACTATTTTCCTGACATTGAACTGTATAAGCTGCTTTTATATTTTGGAGATTAACCCTTTGTAAGTTACTTCATTTCCCATCATTTTCTCAAATTCAGAGAGTTGTCTTTTAATTTTCTTTATTGTTTCCTTTGCTGTACAAAAGCTTTTAAGTGTAATTGGTTTCAACTTGCTCATTTCTGTTTTTATATCCATTACTCTAGGAGGTAAGCCTCCCTGGTGGCTCAGAGGGTAAAGAGTCTGCCTGCAAGGTGGAAGACCCAGGTTCGATCCATGGGTTGGGAAAATCCCCTGGAGAAAGAAATGGCAACCCACTTCAGTACTTTTGCCTGGAAAATCCCATGGATGGAGAAGCCCGGTAACTGCTACAGTCCATGAGGTTGTGAAGACACGACTGAGCGACTTCACTTTTACTTTAGGAGATGGGTAAAAAAAGGATCTTGCTATGATTTATGTGAAAGTGTCATGCCTAAGTTTTCCTCTAAGAGTTTTATCATATCTGGTCTTACATTTAGGTCTTTAATGCATTTTGAGTTTATATTTGTGTAAGGATTTAGTAAGTGTTCTAGTTTCATTCTTTTCATATAACTGTCCAGTTTTCCAGCACCACTTATTTGACAGCTTACAGAGAATGATGTCAAATTCGTGATCTCTGAAGAAGATTTAGCTTTGGGACCAGGGACCAGGCTTGATCACTGAAGAGCTTTTGTGTAGCAGAGTTTTATTAAAATAAGAAAAGGGAAAGAGAAAGCTTCTGACATAGACATCAGAAAGAGGATGGAGTGACCCCCTTGCTAATGTTAGCAAAGGAATTAAAAACTTTAATTAGTTATACAGTTCAGTTCAGTCACTCAGTTGTGTCTGACTCTTTGTGACTCCATGGACTTCAGCACACCAGGCTTCCCTGTCTATCACCAACTCCAAGAGCCTACACAAACACATGTCCATCACGTTGGTGATACCATCCAACCATCTCATGCTCTATCATCCCCTTCTCCTCCTGCCTTCAATTTTTCCCAGCATCATTTTTCCCAGGTCTTTTTCAGTTTGTCAATTCTTCATATCAGGTGGCCAAAGTACTGGAGTTTCAGCTTCAGCATCAGTCATTCCATGAACACTCAGGACTGATTTCCTTTAGGATGGACTGGTTGGATCTCCTTGCAGTCCAAGGGACTCTCAGGAGTCTTCTCCAGCACCACAGTTCAAAAGCATCAATTCTTCAGCACTCAGCTTTCTTTATATACAACTCTCATATCCATACATGACTACTGAAGAAACTATAGCTTTGACTAGATGAACCTTTGTTGGTTAAGAAATGTCTCAGCTTTTTAATATGCTGTCTAGGCTGGTCATAGCTTTCCTTCCAAGGAGTAAGCATCTTTTAATTTCATGGCTGCAGTCACCATCTGCAATGATTTTAGAGCCCCCAAAATAAAGCCTCTCACTGTTTCCATTGATTCCCCATCTATTTGCCGTGAAGTGATGGGACCAGATGCCATGATCTTTCCTGAATGTTGAATTTTAAGCCAACTTTTTCACTCTCCTCTTTCACTTTCATCAAGAGGCTCTTTAGTTCCTCTTCACTTTCTGCCATAAGGGTGGTGTCATCTGCGTATCTGAGGTTATTGATGTTTCTCCTGGTAATCTTGATTCCAGCCCAGCATTTCACATGATGGACTCTGCATATATGTTAAATAAGCAAGGTGACAATATACAGCCTTGACATACTCCCTTCCCAGTTTTGAACCAGTCCATTGTTCCATGTCTGGTTCTAACTCTTCCTTCTTGACCTGCATACTGATTTCTCAGGAGACAAGTAGCATGGTCTAGTATTCCCATCTCATTAAGAATTTTCCACAGTTTGTCATGATCCAGTCAAAGGCTTTAGTGTAGTCAATGAAGCAGCTAGTTCATTTCAGTCGCTCAGTTGTGTCCGACTCTGCAACCCCATGAACCGCAGCACGCCAGGCCTCCCTGTCCATCACCAACTCCCGGAGTCCACCCAAACCTATGTCCATCGAGTCAGTGATGCCATCCAACCATCTCATCCTCTGTCGTCCCCTTATCCTCCTGCCTGTGATCTTTCCCAGCATCAGGGTCTTTTCCAATGAGTCATCTCTTCGCACCAGGTGACCAAAGTATTGGAGTTTCAACTTCAGCATCAGTCCTTTCAATGAACACCCAGGCCTGATCTCATTTAGGATGGACTGATTGGATCTCCTTGCAATCCAAGGGTCTCTCAAGAGTCTTCTCCAATACCACAGTTCAAAAGCATCAATTCTTCAGCGCTCAGCTTTCTTCACAGTCCAACTCTCACATCCATACATGACCACTGGAAAAACCATAGCCTTGACTAGATGGACCTAGTTGACAAAGTAATGTCTCTGCTTTTTTAATATGCTATCTACGTTGGTCATAACTTTCCTTCCAAGGAGTGAGCGTCTTTTAATTTCATGGCTGCAATCAGCATCTGCAGTGATTTTGGAGCCTTGAAAAATAAAATCAGCCACTGTTTCCAATGTTTTCCCATCTATTTTCCATGAAGTGATGGGACCTGATGCCATAATCTTAGTTTTCTGAATGTTGAGCTTTAAGCCAACGTTTTCACTCTACTCTATCGCTTTCATCAAGAGGCTCTTTAGTTCTTCTTCACTTTCTACCATAAGGGTGGTGTCATCTGCATATCTGAGGTTATTGATATTTCTCCCGGGATTTTTGATTCCAGAAGTAGATGTTTTATTTTAATTCCCTTGCTTTTTCTATGATCCAATGGTTGTGGGCAATTTGATTTCTATTTCCTCTCACTTTTCTTTTTTTTTTAAATATAAATTTATTTATTTTAATTGAAGGCTAATTACTTTACAAAATTGTATTTGTTTTGCCATACATTGACATGAATCTGCTATGGGTGTACATGTGTTCCCCATCCTGAACGCCCCCCTCAACCTCCCTCCCCATCCCATCCCTCTGGGTCATCCCAGTGCACCAGCCCCATGTTCTCACTTTTCTAAATCCAGCTTGTACATCTGGAAATTTTCTGTTCATGGACTGTTGAAACCTAACTTGAAGGATTTTGAGCATTACCTTGCTAACGTGAGATATGTACAACTGTGCAGTAATTTGAACATTCTCTGGCATTGCATTCTTTGGGATTGGAATGAAAACTGACCTTTTCTAGTCCTGTGGCCACTTCTGAGTTTTCCTAATTTGCTGGCATATTGAGTGAAACTCTTTCACAGCATCATCTGTTAGGATTTGAAATAGTTCAGCTGGAATTCCATCACATCTACTATTTTTGTCCATAGTGATGCTTCCCTAGGCCTACTTGACTTCACACTCCAGGATGTCTGGCTCTAGGTGAGTAATCACAACATCATGGTTATCTGGATCCTTAAGACCTTCTTATAGAGTTCCTCTGTGTATTCTTGCAAATGTTCTTAATGTCATCTGCTTCTGTTAGGTCCATTCTTTTTCTTTTTTGTGCCCATTTTTGCATGAAATAGTCCCTTGGTATCTTTAATTTTCTTGAAATGATCTGTAGTGTTTCCTTTTGTATTGTTTTCCTCTATTTCTTTGCAGATAAGAAAGCCTTCCTTATCTTATCTCTGTTTGCTATTCTGTGGAACTGTATTCTGATAAGTATATCTTTCCTTTTTTCCTTTGCCTTTCAATTCTCTTTTTTTCCAGTTATTTGTAAAGCCTCCTCAATTAAACAGTTTGCCTTGTTGCATTTCTTTTTCTTGGGGATAGGTTTGGTCACCTCCTCCTGTACAATGTTATGGATCTCCAAAATTCTTCATGCACTCTATCTCTCAGATCTAATCCCTTGAATCTTATTTGATAAGGGAGGTGATGGAATTCTAGTTGAGCTATTTCAAATCCTGAAAGATGATGCTGTGAAAGTGCTTCACTCAATATGCCAGCAAATTTGGAAAACTCAGCAGTGGCCACAGGACTGGAAAAGGTCAGTTTTCATTCCAATTCCAAAGAAAGGCAATGCCAAAGAATGTTCAAACTACTGCACAATTGCACTCATCTCACACATTAGTAAAGTGATGCTCAAAATTCTCCAAGCCAGGCTTCAGCAATACGTGAACTGTGAACTTCCAGATGTTCAAGCTGGTTTTGGAAAAGGCAGAGGAACCAGAGATCAAATTGCCAACATCCACTGGATCATGGACAAAGCAAGAGAGTTCCAGAAAAACATCTATTTCTGCTTTATTGACTATGCCAAAGCCTTTGACTGTGTGCATCACAATAAACTGTGGAAAATTCTGAAAGAGATGGGAATACCAGACCACCTGACCTGCCTCTTGAGAAACCTATATGCAGGTCAGGAAGGAACAGTTAGAACTGGACATGGAACAACAGACTGGTTCCAAATAGGAAAAGGAGTATGTCAAGGTTGTATATTGTTACCCTGCTTATTTAACTTATATGCAGAGTACATCATGAGGAACGCTGGGCTGGAAGAAGCACAAGCTGGAATCAAGATTGCTGGGAGAAATATCAATAACCTCAGATATGCAGATGACACCACCCTTATGGCAGAAAGTGAAGAGGAACTCAAAAGCCTCTTGATGAAAGTGAAAGAGGAGAGTGAAAAGGTTGGCTTGAAGCTCAACATTCAGAAAACAAAGATCATGGCATCTGGTCCCATCACTTCATGGGAAATAGATGGGGAAACAGTGGAAACAGTGGCTGACTTTATTTTTCTGGGCTCCAAAATCACTTTGGATGCTGAGTGCAGCCATGAAATTAAAAGACACTTACTCCTTGGAAGGAAAGTTATGACCAACCTAGACAGCATATTAAAAAGCAGAGACATTACTTTGCCAACAAAGGTCCGTCTAGTCAAGGCTATGGTTTTTCCAGTGGTCATGTATGGATGTGAGAGTTGGACCGTGAAGAAAGCTGAGAGCCAAAGAAATGATGCTTTTGAACTGTGGTGCTGGAGAAGACTCTTGAGAGACCCTTGGATTGCAAGGAGATCCAACCAGTCCATCCTAAAGGAGATCGATCCTGGGTGTTCATTGGAAGGACTGATACTTAAGCTGAAACTCCAATATTTTGGCCACCTCATGTGAAGAGTTGACTCACTGGAAAAGATTCTGATGCTGGGAGGGATTGGGGGCAGGAAGAGAAGGGGACAACAGAGAATGAGATGGCTGGATGGTATCACTGACTCAAAGGACATGAGCTTGAGTGTACTCTGAGAATTGGTGATGGACAGGGAGGCCTGGTGTGCTGTGATTCATGGGATCGCAAAGAGTCGGACATGACGGAGTGACTGAAATGAACTGAGCTATTCAATAAGCTACCATCACTTAACTAATTTGGAACAGCCGTAGAAATTCAATTTAACAAAATCTGGGGAGACTAGAATAGTTTTCCTTAGTATCTAAAAAGCTCTTATCTCATTTGTGTTTTCATTGCTTAAAAGTCTCTTCACATAGGGTTGCTGCTGCTGCTGCGTCACTTCAGTCGTGTCCGACTCTGTGTGACCCCATAGACAGAAGCCCACCAGGCTCCCCCTTCCCTGGGATTCTCCAGGCATAGGACTTGTTGATAAATTTGTAACAGATATAACAAGGTTTTATTTATCTTAATTTAAACCTAGGCACAATGAAAGTATTATATTGATGTTGCTGACTCAAGACCCATCTGTATTAATTAGATCAACAAACTTAAGCATTAAAACCAGGTATTAATTTAGTATTGAATATTCCCCAGTTGACATGAACCTGAAATTCACTTAGCTTAACTTTTTCTTCTATTTAGAATTGTTTGATTTGTAATTGCCTACTTTCTCTTTAGACTAATTAAATAGGGATCATTTACAAATTAACCTCAGCAATATTAAGACAAAGACACATAATATCAAAGACAAAGACACATACTGAGATGTACAAATATTGAGACAGACACAACAAGAGATCTAGTTTCATTTGATAAGCTAAGTCATGAATTAGATATCATGATGTAAAACTCACTAGTTTTTAAATAAAAGTTGGAATAAGACAGATTTTAAAGAACTTTATTCAATGTTTGTGTTTGTTTTTTTTTCAGTTTCAGGAATTAGAGATGGTCTAGATAAGATAAGTGTTCCTGAGAGCTCTGGTCTCAAGGCACAGGGAGTGAAAATCAGGTTCTCCAAGTAGAATTTATTCCATCAGTTCAGTTCAATCGCTCAGTTGTGTCTGACTCTTTGCGACCCCATGAATCACAGCACGCCAGGCCTCCCTGTCCATCACCAATTCCCAGAGTTCACTTAAACTCATGTCCATCGAGTCGGTGATTCCATCCAGTACTCTAATATTACTTTCTTCAAGCTATCTTTCTCTACTAGTTGGAACTTGAATTCATTGGGGGTCATTTAAGCTTTGACTGGCATTGTGTACTTTAGCATTAATCATAATTTTTGTAGATACTCCTGTTTCTTTCTTTTAATGGTTTGAAAGTTTGGTCAGCTAATATAAGAAGGGTGTTTTATGTGTAATTCAGAGAAATCTAGATAGTCTTCTGACTAGAGTAGCCAGATCCTCATCTAAGCCTTCCAAAAATGCAGACTTAAGCAAAGGATCATTTTGGTCATTAGAAAATGACTCAAGTGTCAAGTCATAATGTTGCTTTAAAGTTTTTTTTATTTAAAACTTTCATAGTAGTTCAGAATTGCTTCATTTGGTCTTTACTTGCACTGTTGATTCTCTGTCCAATCTGTAGTTTTTGAAAAAGACTCTGGGAAAATTTTCGAGTACTTTTTGAGCTAATTCCTTGTATTTAGTGCTAGCCTGTGGACTATGTGATTCAATGTCCATTAAGGGACATTTCCATTCTGCTTTCTCTATTTATTCCTTTGTTTTGCTTTCAAAAACTGACAGATGAATAGGCATGCACACACTAACACTTGACAGCTATATTAATTGATATAGATCTGAAAGCCAAGGCTTATAGGAGGGATGGTCAACTGAAATTGCTTAGCAGATCCTAATGGATTCTGATTTAGATTGGGAAATTCCTTAGCCAACATTCTAAGTGCTGCTGCTGCTGCTGCTAAGTCACTTCAGGCGTGTCCAACTCTGTGTGACCCCATAGACGGAAGCCCACCAGGCTCCCCCGTCCCTGGGATTCTCCTGGCAAGAACACTGGAGTGGGTTGCCATTTCCTTCTCCAATAAGTGCTGCTAGGTGTATATGTTAGCCCCAGGGCAATTGACTTCTCTCTCTAATAGATTTCTTCTTATGGGAACTATAATCACTTCTGATTTTTATCCTCCTATGCTGGGATAAGGGGAGCAGCAGGAGGAGGAAGAGCTGGAAGAGGAAAAAAGAGATACCATCCAGTCAAGCAACTCGGATAGTAAAGGATATGTAGAAGGAGAGATAGAGTCAGTGACATAGTGCTAGCAGCCTTTTGCTGCCATTGTTCTTATAGAGTCTCAAGAGAAGTTTTTAGATACCAATCAAAGCAAGCGTACCATTCAGTCTGATTTTATGGCCAGCTTTTTCTAATGGTGTGAATGAAGCTATCAATTTTGGAATATCAAAAGAACTCCAATTTGGTCATTTTTGTCTGAGATCTCCGTTAGTGTAATTTCCCCAATCAAGTAGTCACTTTCAGATATAAATTTTGTACATACATAACCCTGGCTGGTGTGTTAGTTAGAGGCTGGCTTTCTGATGCCCCTTGTTTCTGTTTGATTGATTCTATTCCCCATTTTAAGTTCGATTTATCAGGATAAAAGTCACTAATGAAGTTGTGTGGTGGGCCACTGTGCTGCTTGTAAGCTTAACTCTTCTAGGCATCAACCTTAAATCATTTCAGCTCTCTTACATGCTTCAGTTTCTTCCTTCAGCAGTCTAAGACCACCACCTGTGTTCAGATCACTGAATGGCCAATTCTTACCTGTGACTACTGGACAAGTATTTTAATTAATCAGTGGGTTTTCCTTTAGGACCACTGAACAGTATGCGGACTCAGCCTCCACCACTCCTGTAAATTTCTCAGTTGCCTGAGAAAGCTGTAACCAGCCAGGAGAACTTTTGTCTCTTTTCTTAGGAGCAAAATCCTTATATAATACCTATTATCTTGACAAATTCTATTAAGTTAGCCATTTCCTGGCTTTGAGGAAAGCTTCAGGAGCTGGTGATGGACAGGGAAGCCTGGCGTGCTGCAGTCCATGAGGCTGCAAAGAGTCAAACACGACTGAGTGACTGAACTGAACTGAACTCATTGAGGAAAAATATGAGATCAGACTCTTATCTAACCACTCAGCATAGACCACTCAGTCTCTTACAACTGAGCAGTCTCTTTATCTTTCAACTGAGCCCTACCCTGTATCTTTCCACTGGATAGGGTGCCTTGGTATCTTTCAACCGCCCCCACACTCAGTTTCTTCCAGCTGGGAGAGGTCAGGTACCTGCTCCAGTGCAAATAAAATTAAGGATTATCAACCAACATGGGAAATCTGAGAACCAAGAAAAACTTACCAAATTCATCTGGAATCTCTGAAGAGGCAGATGGGCACAAGTGGCCTCTGCTGGTACCAAAGCTCTGGTTCCTAGTAGAGTTCAGGCAAAGGAAAGAAGTCAACTCTTTCTTGGTCATCAAGATCCCTCCTTCTTGGTCATTATAAAACTGTGGACTTAAAAAATGCATAACATGTCAGTTGTGAGTTAAGTTTCATTTGGGGCAAAATGAGGACTGCAGCCCAAGCCACAGCTCCTCAGATATCTCTGAGAAACTGATCCAAAGAGGCAGAGGGGAATGTCAGTATTTATGTGATTTTGGTGAAGAGGGAAACATGAAGTCAAGCACATATTTTTCTAGATAATTTCTGCTAGTCTGGTAAAGCTTTCTGCTAGTCATGAGAAAAAGTTATCACTATGAGTGACTTTAGTGATTTTCTAGATATGAAGAGATAGAAAAACTGGGCTCATAATATTGACTCCTGGAAATCCTACTTTTTCCCTCAACCCAGAGTGTCTCATTTTTGCTCTCCAGCCCAAACTCTTTTCTGGAGGTGTTAAATGTCAGTAGCTGCAGCAGCACTTGATTTAATCCTTATAGAAATATATGACAAGTTCCGAAGAAAGGGCACATTTTTTTTGCTGACAGTAGATACTACTGGCATTATAGGAGGCTTACAGTGAGAATAAGTTTTGAAGAAAGAGTCCAACTAGCTGGCACTGTAGCTAGCAATAATGTAAAGCACATTTAGTAATGTTACACACAAAATCGAAAGTGTAAATGGACATTTCTACAATGGTGTTCGAGAAAGTCAAATAAACACTATACTGGATTTTACTGCAGATGTAAATGGGGAATATCTTGGAGTGAAAGGAATTAGAAGCAGCTCATAAGGATATTATTTGTTGTTGTTCAATCGCTAAGTCATGTCTGACTCTTTGCAACCCCATGGACTGTACTGGGCCATGCTCCTCTGTCCTGTACTAACTCCCAGAGCTTGCTCAAATCCATGTCCATTGAATCGTGCTGTCACCTACCCATTGCATCTTCTGCCACACCCTTCTCTACATGCCTTCAATCCTTCCCAGCATCAGAGTCTTTTCCAGTGGGTCAGGTTTCACAAGAAGTGTCCAAAGTATTTGAGTTTCAGCATCAGTCCTTCCAATGAATATTCAGAGTTAATAATTGACTGGTTTGGTCTCCTTGTTGTCCGAGGGACTCTTAAGAGTCTTCTCCAGCACCACAACTCAAAAGCATCAATGCTTTGACACTGAGCTTTCTTTATGATACAACTCTCACATTCATACGTGACTATTGGAAAAACCATAGCTTTGAATATACAGACATTTGTTGGCAAAGCGATGTCTCTGCTTTTTAATATGCTATCTAGGGAGGGACTGATGCTAAAGCTGAAACTGCAATACTTTGGCCACCTCATGCGACGAGTTGACTCACTGGAAAAGACTCTGATGCTGGGAAAGGTTGGGGGCGGGAGGAGAAGGGGACGACGGAGAATGAGATGGCTGGATGGCATCACCGACTCTGTGGACATGAGTTTGAGTGTACTCCGGGAGTTGGTGATGGACAGGGAGGTCTGGCGTGCTGTGATTCATGGGGTCGCGGAGAGTCGGACATGACTGAGCGACTGAACTGAACTGAACTGAACTGAGGTTTGTCATATCTTTCCTTCCAAGTAGCAGTTCAGTTCAGTTCAGTCGCTCAGTCATGTCCAACTCTTTGTGACCCCATGAATCACAGGATGCCAGGCCTCTCTGTCCATCATCAACTCCTGGAGTCCACCAAATTCCATGTCCATTAAGTCGGTGATGCCATTCAACCATCGCATCCTCTCTCGTCCCCTTCTCCTCCTGTCTTCAATCTTTCCCAGCATCAGGGTCTTCTCCAATGAGTCAGCTCTTTGCATCAGGTGGCTAATGTTTTGGAGTTTCAGCTTCAACATCAGTCCTTCCAATGAACACCCAGGATTTGTCTCCTTTAGGATGGACTGGTTGGATCTCCTTGCAGTCCAAGGGACTCTCAAGAGTCTTCTCCAACACCACAGTTCAAAATCATCAATTCTTTGGCGATCAGCTTTCTTTATACTCCAACTCTCACATCCACACACGACCACTGGAAAAACCATAGCCTTGACTAGACGGACCTAGTTGACAAAGTAACGTCTCTGTTTTAACACAGTCAAAGGCTTTGGCATAGTCAATGAAGCAGAAATAGATGTTTTTCTGGAACTCTCTTGCTTTTTCAATGATCCAGCGGATGTTGACATTTTGATCTCTGGCTCCTCAGCCTTTTCTAAATACAGCTTGAGCATCTGGAAGTTCACGGTTCACGTACTGTTGAAGGCTGGTTTGGAGAATTTTGAGCATCATTTTACTAGTGTGTGAGACGAGTACAATTGTGTGATAGTTTTAACTGTCTTTGGCATTGCCTTTCTTTGGGATTGGAATAAAACCCGACGTTTTCCAGTTCTGTGTCCACTGCTGAGTTTTCCAAATTTGGTGGCATATTGAGTGCAGCACTTTCACAGCAACATCTTTCAAGACTTGAAATAGCTCAACTGGATTTCCATCACCTCCACTAGCTTTGTTCATAGTGATGCTTCGTAAGGCCCACTTGACTTCACATTCCAGGAAATCTAGCTCTAGGTGAGAGATCACACCATCATGATTATCTGGGTCATGAAGGTCTTTTTTGCTACAGTTCTTCCGTGTATTCTTGCCATCTCTTCTTAATACCTTCTGCTTCTGTTAGGTCCATACCATTTCTGTCCTTTATTGAGCCCATCTTTGCATAAAATTTTCCTTTGGTATCTCTAATTTTCTTGAAGGGATCTCTAGTCTTTCCCATTGTATTGTTTTCCTCTGTTTCTTTGCATTAATCGCTGAGGAAGGCTTTCTTATCTCTCCTTGATATTCTTTGGAATTCTGCATTCAAATGGGTATATCTTTACTTTTCTCTTTTGCTTTTCAATTCTCTTCTTTTTACAGCTATTTGTAAGGCCTCCTCAGACAGCCATTTTGCTTTTTTGCATTTCTTTTTCTTGGGGATGGTCTTGCTTCCTGTCTCCTGTACAATGTCACGAACCTCCACTCTGTCTATCAGATCTAGTCCCTTAAATCTGTTTCTCACTTGCACTGTATAGTCATAAGGGATTTGATTTAGTCCATACCTGAATGGTCTAGTGGTTTTCTCCACTTTCTTCAATTTCAGTCTGAATTTGGCAATAAGAATTTCATGATCTGAGCCACAGTCAGCCTCCGGTCTTATTTTTGCTGACCGTATAGAGATTCTCCATTTTTGGCTGCAAAGAATATAATCAATCTGATTTCGGTGTTGACCATCTGGTGATGTCCATGTGTGGAGTCTTCTATTGTGTTGTTGGAAGAGTGTGTTTGCTATGACCAGTGCGGTCTCTTGGCAAAACTCTATTAGCCTTTGCCCTGCTTCATTCTGTACTCCAAGGCCAAATTTGCCCTTATTCTAGGTGTTTCTTGACTTCCTACTTTTGCATGCTAGTCCCCTATAATGAAAAGGAGATCTTTTTTGGGTGTTTGTTCTAGAAGGTCTTGTAGGTCTTCATAGAAGGGTTCAACTTCAGCTTCTTCAGTGTTACTGGTTGGGGCATAGACTTGGATTACCATGGTATTGAATGGTTTTCCTTGGAAACAAACAGAGATCATTCTGTCATTTTTGAGACTGCATCCAAGTACTCCATTTAGAATTCTTTTGTTGACTATGATGGCTAGTCCATTTCTCCTATGGAATTCCTTCTTTCAGTAGTAGATATAATGGTCATCTGAGATAAATTCACTCATTCCAGTCCCTTTTAGTTCACTGATTCCTAGAATGTCGACATTCACTCTTGCCATCTCCTGTTTGACCACTTCCAATTTGCCTTGGTTCATGGACCTAACATTCCAGGTTCCTATGCAATATTGCTCTTTACAGCATCAAACCTTGCTTTCATCACCAGTCCCATCCACAACTGGGTGTTGTTTTTGCTTTGGCTCCATCCCTTCATTCTTTCTGGAGTTATTTCTTCACTGATCTCCAATAGTATATTGGGCACCTACCAACTTGGGGAGTTCATCTCTCAGTGTCCTATCTTTTTGCTTTTCATACTGTTCATGGGATTCTCAAGGCAAGAATACTGAAGTGTTTGCCATTCCCTTCTCCAGTGGACTACATTCTGTCAGACCTCTCCAACATGACCCGTCCATCTTGGGTGGTCCCACATGGCATGGCTTTGTTTCATCGAGTTAGACAAGGTTGTGGTCCGTGTGATCAGAGTGAACTGTTGTCTGTGATTGTAGTTTCAGCCTGTCTGCCTTCTGATGCTCTGTCTCAGTGCTACCGTCTTACTTGGGTTTATCTTACCTTGGATGTTGGGTATCTCTTCATGGCTGCTCCAGCAAAACGCAGCCACTGCTTCTTACCTTGGACGTGAGGCAGCTCCAAGGAGCAAGGGTCTTTTAATATCATGGCTGCAATCGGCATCTGCAGTGATTTTGGAGTCCAAGAAAATAAAATCTGTCACTGTTTCCAGTTTTTCATCTTGAGTCTGCCATAAAGTAATGAAACCAGATACCATGAACTTCATTTTAAAAAAAAATTTCAAGCCAGCTTTTTCAGTCTCCCCTTCACCCTCTTCAAGAGACTCTTTAGATCCTCTTCACATTCTGCCATTAGAGTGTTATCATCTGCATTTCTGAGGTTGTTGGTATTTCTCCTGGCAATCTTGACTCCAGCTTGTGATTCATACAGTCTGGCATTTTTGCAAGATGTACTCTGCATATAAGTTAAATAAGCAGGGTAACAATATACACCCTTGTCATACACCATTCCCAACTTTGGACCTGTCCCTTGTTCCATGTCCAGTTCTAACTGTTGCTTCTTGACCCACATACAGGATTTGCAGGAGACAAGTAAGGTGATTGGATACTCCTGTTGAAGAATTTTCCACAGTTTATTGTGATCTGCATAATTAAAGGTTTAGCATAGTCAGTGAATCAGAATGTTCATAGATGTTTTTCTGGAACTCCTTTGCTTTCTCTGTGATCCAGCAAATGTTGGCAATTTGGTCTCTAGTTCCTCTGCCTCTTCAAAACCCACCTTTACATCTGGAAGTTCTCAGTTCATGTAGTGCTGAGTCCTCACTTGAAAGAATTTGAGCATAATCTTGCTAGCATATGACAGGAGTGCAATTGTACGGTAGTTCGAACATTATTTGGCATTTCCCTTAGTTGGAATTGGAATGAAAAGTGACATTTTCCAGTCCTGTGGCCATTGCTGAGTTTTCCAACTTTGCTGATATATAGCTGTGATGTGCTAAATCATGTCCAACTCTGTGATACCATGGACTGTGGCCCACCAGGCTTCTCTGTCCATGGAATTTTCTGGGCAAGAATACTGGAGTGTACTACCATTTCCTACTCCAGGGTATCTTCCAGGCCCAGGGGTTGAACCTGCATCTCTTGAGTCTTCTGATTGGTAGACAGACTTTTTACCATTGTGCCTCTTCGGAAGCCCTAACAGCATAGATTAACTGACTTTTATTCCAATTTAGTCACTTATAAAGAGGACAACAATTAGACTAAATGTGAAAAAATTAGATATGTACCATGCATAATGAAAAGGCCGTTAAGAATCTTTATGTCCTCCAATAATACAGTTCCTCCTGATCCTTTGAATGAAGGGATGGAGGAAACTAATTTCTTCCTAATTTCTGAGGCCCCATCCTTCCAAGACTAGTAGAATATGGCTGTTCCTTTCAGAATGGCTGACAGTCTGTTACATCTCTTCATTGCCCTGAACACTTCCTCCCTTCTTCTTCTGCCTGCTTTTTAAAGCTCTTCTAGATTCAAACAAAAATGTCCAGTTTTCTGAATTTTTAGTATAAACTAGTCGATAATTGTGGAGGTCCATTCCTAGTTTAACATTTAATAGGCTGTGATCAAAAGCAAAAAAAGCAGTAGGGTTTTCCAGGCCTTGCTGTTTTCTGCCAAATATGTGCTGTTATACAGAGTGCAGCACTTTAATAGTATAATCCTTGAGGATTTTAAATAGCTCAGCTGGAATTCCATCACCTGCAATTACTTTGTTCATGGTATAGCTTCCTAAGGACCACTTGACTTCACACTTCAGGATATCCAGCTCTGGGTGAGTGATCACACCATTATGGTTGTCTGGGTCATTAAGACCTTCTTGTATATTTCTTCTGTATATTATTGCCAGCTCTTCTTAATATCTTCTGTACTTTATTGAGCCTACCCTTGCATAAAATTTTCCCTTTATTTCTCCAATTTTCTTGTAGAGATCTCCAGTCTTTCCCATTCTGTTGTTTTCCTCTATTTCTTTGCATTATTCATAGAAGAAAGCCTTCTAATGTCTCCTGGCCATTCTCTGGAACTCTGCATTCTCTTAGGTAAAATTTTCCCTTTCTCCTTTGCCTTACACTTCTCTTCTTTCCTCAGCTATTTGTAAAGCCTCCTCAGACAACCACTTTGCATGTTTACATTTCTTTTTCTTGCATAGAAACCTGGAATCTTAGGTCCATGAATCAGTGTAAATTGGACCTCGTCAAGCAGGAGACCACAATATTGAATACTGACATCTTAGGAATTAGCGAACTAAAATGGATGAGATGGGCAAATTTACTTCAGATGCCCATTATATCTACTAATATGCACAAGAATCACAGAAAAAAATGGAATGGCCCTCATAATCAGCAAAAGAGCATAAAATGCAGTACTTGGGTGCAACCTAAAAAAATAACAGAATAACCTCTGTTTGTTTCCAAGGCAACCATTTAACATTTAGTTCAGTTCAGTTCAGTCGCTCAGTCGTGTCCAACTCTTTGCGACCCCATGAATCACAGCACGCCAACAAAGGTCCATCTAGTCAAGGCTATGGTTTTTCCAGTGGTCAAGTGTGGATGTGAAAGTTGGACTGTGAAGAAAGCTGGTCACTGAAGAATTGATGCTTTTGAACTGTAGTGTTGGAGAAGACTCTTGAGAGTCCCTTGGACTGCAAGGAGATCCAACCAGTCCATTCTAAAGGAGATCAGTCCTGGGTGTTCATTGGAAGGACTGATGCTAAAGCTGAAACTGCAATAATTTGGCCACCTCATGCGAAGAGTAGACTCACTGGAAAAGACTCTGATGCTGGGAGGGATTGGGCGCAGGAGGAGAAGGGGATGACAGAGAATGAGATGGCTGGACGGCATCACTGACTCGATGGACATGAGTTTGAGTGAACTCTGGGAGTTGGTGATAGACAGGGAGGCCTGGTGTTAGAGTAATCCAAGTCTATGCCCCAACCACTGATGCTGAAGAAGCTGAAATTGCTTCTGTGAAGACCTACAACGTCTTCCAGAACTAACTAAATTAAAAAAAAAAAGTCTTTTCCATCATAAGGGATTTGAATGCAAAAGTAGGAAGTCAAGAGATACTAGAATAACAAGCACATTTGGCCTCGGAGTACAGAATGCAACAGGGCAAAGGCTGAGTTTTGTCAAGAGAATATGCTGGCCATAGCAAACATCCTTTCCTAACAATACAAGAGATGACTGTACACGTGGACTTCACCAGACGGTCAATACGAAAATCAGATTTAGTATATTCTTTGCAACCAAAGATGGAGAAGCTTTATACTGTCAGCAAAAAATAAGATATGGAGCTGATTGTGGCTCCTTATTGCAAAATTCAGACTTAAATTGAAGAAAGTAGGGGAAACCACCAGGCCATTCAGGTATGAACTAAATCAAATCCCTTATGATTATATGAAGGAGGTGAGGCATAGGTTCAAGGGATTAGGTCTGGTAGACAGCATGCCTGAAGAACTATGGTTGGTGTTTTGTAACACTGAACAGGCGGCCCTGACCAAGATCATCTCAATGGTATATTGCTTATTGTCTTCTTAAAGTGACAGCTTCTCAGTTAGCCTTTTCTTACCTACCATATATATGTATTATACATATATATATGAAAGTAAAAGCACCTAGATAAGAATAGAGAAATAATTCAAACATCACAGACAAACAGCAAAAATAACTGGGGAAACAATAGAGAAAGTAACAGTCAGAAAGTCTTCACAAGCAACGCACAGAAGACTTTGTGTTTAGTGGTAAATAAAATCAGAATCTGAGTATCTTGCAAAGAAAAGAAGCCAAATAGGCATGATGGTACAGTAAAGAATAGAAGGTAAAGACAATGGAGAAAAATCAGATGAAAGATAATCATAGTGAGATAGAGACTGAGTAGAATGAAGCAGCAAAACAACCAGATCAAGAGTCTAATCATGAGCTCATTTTATCATGTCTTAGCTCTCTGGTTATAGTAACCATCCTCCCCATATGCAACTCCTCAGCAAATACCTGAAGTACAATATAGCTAAAACCTACCTAAATATCTTGCTATGGAATTGCCAGTAGTTGGCTAGCTCAATTGATAGAGCATGAGATTCTTAACTTCAGAGTTGTGGGTTCATGCCCCATGTTAGGTGGGAAAGGTTTTTGGGGTTTCCCTGGTGGCTCAGATGGTAAAGAATCTGCTTGCAAAGCAGTAGACCCATTCAATCCCTGGGTTGGGAAGATCTGCTGGAGAAGGGAATGGCAATCCACTCCAGTATTCTTGCCTGGAGAACTCCATGGACAGAAGAAACAGGTGGGCTATAGTCCATGGGGTTGCAAAGAGTCAGACACAACTGAGCAACTAACACATACACACACACACACACACGCTCACACAGAATTAACAGATGTTTTATATATCTAAGAAATAGGTCAAAAAATTCATGTAGATGCTGAAATTCTTATTATCATCAAGATCTCTTTTTTTGAGATATAGTTTAAACAGTAAAGGAGTAGATTGCTTCCTTATAGTCAGCTAAGCTATTCATCTCAACCATGACACTTTACAGAAATATAGACAAAAATTTTAATGAAAAAGATTAAAACAGCAATGTCCTAAAAACTCTAAGAAATGATAAGGCAGTCAGGAAGAACCTTGCCAAAAATAAAGGGAAAACAGGACCCAGACAGAAGCAAGCATTAAAGCCACTTTGCCCTGAAAGCATTTACTGGTACAGTAAAATTGGAATCTTATTTTTCCCCATTAGATGAGGTGAAAGAAGCACAATTTAGAGCTCCAAGCCAGTTTAGTGAAGGACAATAAACTACAATAAAGTGCAAAAAGTCTCCTAAAGTGCTGTAGCCTCAAACGTAAAGTAAAACAGCAACAAGAAAGCTTTTACATGAAATGTGGGCCCAGAAGTAGAGAACTAGAATCAAAAAGACTTCAGTTATTGCAATTATTAAATGCAGATATTGAAACAATAGTGAATAAAGAAAGAATGTATTTTGCAGTCTCCAAGTTTAAAATGCTTGTAACTATAATGAGAGATATTCTTTGAACTCAAATTTAGGATAAAAGGAAGAAAATGACAAAGCAAAGAGAGAACTTTATCTTTCCCACAATAAAAGTATATAGGTAGAATGTGTTAATATAAATGTGGTTCAATTTTTTAAAAGAAAGTGAAAATGTTAGCTTCTCTGTTGTGTCCAACTCTTTGTGACTCCGTGGATTGTAGCCAACCAGGCTCCTTTGCCCATAGGATTCTCCAGGCAAGAATACTGGAGTGGGTTGCCATTCCTTTCTCCAGGTGATCTTCCTGATCTGGGATCAAATCCAGGTCACCTGCATTGCAGGCAGATTCTTTAACATCTAAGCCAGTAAGCAAACCCTCAGTTATTTAAAAAATACTCCTGTTTCTGGACATAAGACTTTCAACAAGTTGATCTGAGAAAAAGCTTTGTATGATTGACAGGTTTTATTTACAATGTTTGTTGGGAGAAGAAGCTTTGACAGTTGTCTTGCTGATTGCTGAACCCAGGGTAGGCAAGGTGCAAGCAGGGAATTTGGAAGAAAATGCGAGAAGGAACCGTAGCAACTACAGACAGTCTTTATTCACTAGTGGCCAACACAGCAGCAGGGGATATTTCAGGTGGGCTTAATATAGGTATACAGGAAAAAAGGTGGCAATTTGCCAGGCGATTACATCATGTTGCACATGCGCAGTGCTATGAATGAGCTCAGCTGTTAGATAACCATGTGAAGTCATTGTTTACAGAAAGTGGGGTGAGAGACCCTGAACACCGCCATCTTAACTCATTTCTAGTCCTCTAAAACAGTATATTTTTACAATTGAGTATAAATAGCAGTGAGACTGGAAGATCTGTATTATTAAATGTTAATGATTGGTTATACCTATACTGCTTAAGGCCAGAATGCTAGCAATGCCCTTCACAGACTACATTTATGAATTTTCTAAGGGTTATCTTTAAAAAGTGCTTAAGTAAGGAACTGTAGGTAGGTATGATAAATATTGGAACAGTCTTAGAATAAATTGAGTGGAGCCATGGCATTTAGCATCTCTCTTATTATACAATGGATATGTCTACATGTAAAAATGTCTGCATGCATCTTATGCCTTAAGATGTACATGAATCACCTGGGAATCTTGTTAAGTTACAGATTCTCACTAACCTTGTCTGGGGAGGGCCTGAGATGTCAAACAAGCTCTAGATAATGCTGACACTAGTACACTTGACTAAGAGGATCTAATGTAAACTTTATTATGCATTGGAATCACCTGGAGAGCTTCTTAAAGCACAGATTCTTAGATATGACAGGAATTCTAAGTTGGTTCCTGAGAGTTTTCATTACTAAAACTTTCCTTGGAAATGTTGATACTGCTGGCTTATATGCCAGACTTTGATATCCACCAATCTAGTATAAACAGTTTGAAACAGGCAGTTGAAAATGTCAAAGAACACAGTAGGAAATAATTTTTGTCATAACCCAAGGCTTAAACCTGTCATACTTCTCCTGACAAGGCACCATAAAAAGCATGGGTAAGGACACACTTTCAGGTGCATTTCAGGTGTCTAATTAGTTCTCTCGATAGATACGGTGGGCCTCAGCCTCTTGAACCCAGTCAGTAAAGGGTTTCATTAGATGGACATTGTCTGAAGTTCATTATTTTGCTATTACACACCAGGAACTGAATGTAATTTCATTCATATAAATTCAGATGGAAAAAGAAATTGGGATTATTCAGTAGCCATTGTTTAGAAAAGAAATAGAGAGCCAGAGAGATTGCTTGAGATTACACAGTTAGTGGCAGATAGTCTCTGATTCCCATGGTATAAAATGGAATGTTATCTTCTAGTACATTGTGATTGCACCCTAAGTATTCCTCTTTGAAGAAGATGTTCAAGTTTTAGGGGTATACTATGTGTTAGGGGGAGAACTCACTCAGTGTCCCTCTGAAAGTAATCAAGCAAGAGATCAGTAATTATTTCCTGCCAGGATATTATTTCACCTAAACTAACAGTAAAAAAAAATAATAATAACAACAAAATAGAACAAACAAAAAAAAACATATAAACAAAAAAGATGAAGGGAGGAAACATTTACTGAGTGCCAATTATTTTAGACATTGTGCTACATACTCTTTCCCACATATTTATGTTTGATCTTCATAAGGCCCTTAAGAAGATAAAGACCCTGGATCTTAAAATTGAGATTATCATCCAAAGTCAAAAACCTAAGTGGAGTTACTTATTATATCTCTGAGGACCAAATTTTACCCTCATACTCTTAGCAAGCAGGACACTGGAGGAAGAAATAAAATTATACAAGAATTTAAAGGGGCCAAATAGCTTAGACAAAAGACTAAAAACTGATGTAATTCACTTACTCTGTAGGAGTAATTGGCTGTGTATTTATATTGCACCTGAACTCATGTATTCAGCTGTATGTCCTGTATGAATATATCATAGGCATGTTGAACACAAAGGGTACAAGGCTGAAACTATCTTTCCTCCAAAATTTGTTTCTCTCTTAGGCCTTATTTAGTAAATGGAAACATCATTTTATGCAAGACTGAAATCTGGATGTCATCTTGACTCTTTCTTCTTCCACACCGCTACATCCACATGTCGCTAATGTCTTTTAACTCAGTGGACTTACTCTCCTTCATCTTACTTCATTTTTTTTCAGTATAATATGCGTTTTAACCAGAGTGGAATAATAATTCTGTGTCTGAGATCTTTTAACAGAAGAGAAATCTGAAGTGTGTATATCTACATCCTTTTGTTTTCACTTATATCTTTAAAAAATTAATTTATTTTAATCATAGGATCAGTTCAGTTCAGTTCAGTTCAGTCGCTCAGTCGTGTCCGACTCTCCGCGACCCCATGAATCACAGCACGCCAGGCCTCCATGTCCATCACCAACTCCCGGAGTTCACTCAAACTCATGTCCACAGAGTCGGTGATGCCAGCCAGCCATCTCATTCTCCATCGTCCCCGTCTTCTCCAGCCCCCAACCTTTCCCAGCATCAGAGTCTTTTCCAGTGAGTCAACTCGTCGCATGAGGTGGCCAAAGTATTGCAGTTTCAGCTTTAGCATCAGTCCCTCCAATGAACATCCAGGATTGATCTCCTTTAGAATGGACTGGTTGGATCTCCTTGCAGTATAAGGGACTCTCATCATAGGATAAATACTTTAAAATGTTGTGGTGATATTTTCCCATACATTGACATGAATCAGCCATGGGTGCACATGTGTCCCCCCCCATCCTGACCTTAGCTTCCTTCTCCCCACCCTATCCCATTGGGCTGTCCCAGAGCACCTGTTTTGTGTGCCCTGATTCATACATTGATCTTGCAGTGATCATCTATTTTCAGTTCAGTTCAGTCGGTCAGTCGTGTCCGACTCTTTGCGACCCCATGAATCACAGCATGCCAGGCATCCCTGTCCATCACCAACTCCCGGAGTTCACTCAAACTCATGTCCATCGAGTCGGTGATGCCATCCAGCTATCTCATTCTCTGTCGTCCCCTCTTCTCCCGCCCCCAATCCTTCCCAGCATCAGAATCTTTTCCAGTGAGTCAACACGTTGCATGAGGTGGCCAAAGTATTGGAGTTTCAGCTTTAGCATCAGTCCTTCCAATGAACACCCAGAATTGATCTCCTTTAGAATGGACTGGTTGGATCTCCTTGCAGTCCAAGGGACTTTCAAGAGTCTTCTCCAGCAATATGGTAATACACATGTTTCAATGCAATTCTCTCAAATCATCCCACCCTCACTGTCTCCCACAGAGTCCAAAAGTCCATTCTTTACATCTGTGTCTCTTTTGCTGCCTTGTATATAGGATCATCATTACTGTCTTTCTAAATTCAATATATATGCATTAATTTACTGTATTGGTGTTTCTCTTTCTGACTTACTTCACTCTGTATAATAGGTTCCAGGTTCATCCACCATTAGAAATGACTCAAATTCATTCTTTTTTTTATAGTTGAAAACATCTATTTCTGCTTCATTGGCTATGCCAAAGCCTTTGACTGTGTGGATCACAATAAACTGTGGAACATTCTGAAAGAGATGGGAATACCAGACCACCTGACCTGCCTCTTGAGAAACCTGTATGCAGGTCAGGAAGCAACAGTTAGAACTGGACACGGAAAAACGGACTGGTTCCAAATAGGAAAAGGAGTACGTCAAGGCTGTATATTGTCACCCTGTTTATTTAACTTCTATGCAGAGTAAATCATGAGGAACGCTGGGCTGGAAGAAGCACAGGCTGGAATCAAGATTGCCGGGAGAAATATCAATAACCTTAGATTTGCAGATGACACCACCCTTATGGCAGAAAGTGAAGAGGAACTCAAAAGCCTCTTGATGAAAGTGAAAGAGGAGAGTGAAAAGGTTGGCTTGAAGCTCAACATTCAGAAAACAAAGATCATGGCATCTGGTCCCATCACTTCATGGGAAATCCATGGGGAAACAGTGGAAACAGTGTCAGACTTTATATTTTTGGGCTCCAAAATCACTGGAGATGCTGATTGCAGCCATGAAATTAAAAGACACTTACTCCTTGGAAGGAAAGTTATGACCAACCTAGATAGTATATTAAAAAGCAGAGACATTACTTTGCCAACCAAGATCCGTCTAGTCAAGGCTATGGTTTTTCCCGTGGTCATGTATGGATGTGAGAGTTGGACTGTGAAGAAAGCTGATCGCCGAAGAATTGATGCTTTTGAACTGTGGTGCTGGAGAAGACTCTTGAGAGTCCCTTGGACTGCAAGGAGATCCAACCAGTCCATTCTAAAGGAGATCAGCCCTGGGTTTTCATTGGAAGGACTGATGCTAAAGCTGAAACTCCAATACTTTGGCCACCTCATGCAATGAGTTGACTCACTGGAAAAGAGTCTGATGCTGGGAGGATTGGGGGTGGGAGGAGAAGGGGATAACAGAGAATGAGATAGCTGGATGGCATCACCGACTCAATGGACATGAGTTTGAGTGAACTCCGGGAGTTGGTGATGGACAGGGAGGCCTGGCATGCTGTGATTCACAGGGTCACAAAGAGTCAGACATGACTGAGCGACTGAACTGAACTGAACTGAACTGAAATGTATCAAAACTTCCTTATCCATTCGTCTGCCAATGAACATCTAGGTTGCTTCCATGCCCTGGCTATTGTAAACAGTGCTGCAATGAACATTAGGATACACGTGTCTCTTTCAATTCTGGTTTCCTTGGTGTGTATGCCCAGCACTGAGATTGCTGTGTCATAAGGTAGTTCTATTTCAAGTTTTTCAAGGAATCTCCGCACTGTTCTCCATAATGGCTGTACCAGTTTGCATTCCCACCAAGAGTGTAAGAGGCTTGCCTTTACTCTACACGCTCTCCAGCATTTACTGTTTGTAGAATTTTTGATGGTGGCCATTCTGACTGATGTGTGATGATACCTCATTGTGGTTTTGATTTGCATTTCTCTGATAATGAATGATGTTGAGCATCTTTTCATGTGTTTATTAGCCATCCGTATGTCTTTTTTGGAGAAATGTCTGTTTAGTTCTTCTGGCCCACTTTTTGATTGGGTTGTTCATTTTGCTGGTATTGAGCTGCATGCACTGCTTGTATATTTTGGAGATTAATTCTTTGTCAGTTATTTCATTTACTATTATTTTCTGCCATTCTGAAGGCTGACTGTTCACCTTGCTTAAAGTTTCCTTCATTGTGTAAAAGCTTTTGAGTTTTTAGGTCCCATTTGTTTATTTTTGTTTTTATTTACATTACTCTGGAAAGTGGGTCATAGAGGATCCTGCTGTGATTTATGTCAGAGAGTGTTCTGCCTATCTTTTCCTCTAAAAGTTTTATAGTTTCTTGTCTTATATTTAAATCTTTAATCCATTTTGAGGTGTGTGTGTGTGTGTCTGTGTGTGTGTGTGTGTGTATGGTGTTAGAAAGTGTTCTAGTTTCATTCTTTTACATGTGGTTGACCAGTTTTCCCAGCACCACTTGTTAAAGAGATTTTATTTTCTTCATTGCATATTTTTTTCCTCCTTTGTCAAAAATAAGGTGTCCATAGGTGCATGGATTTATCTCTGGGCTTTCTTTTTTGTTCCATTGATCCATATTTCTGTCTTTGTGACAATCTTGATGACTGTAGTTTTGTAGTACACTCTGAAGTCAGGAAGGTTGATTCCTCCAGTTTCTTTCTTCTTTCTCAAGATTGCTTTGGATATTTGAGGGTTTTTTTGTTTTGTTTTGTTTGTTTCCAAACAAATTGTGAAAATATTTGTTCTAGTTCTGTGAAAAATGTCCTTGGTAGCTTGATAGGGATTGCGTTGAATCTATAGATTGCTTTCGGTAGTATGCTCATTTTAACTATATTGATTCTTCCAATCCATGAACATATAAAGTAGAAAATTCAGTTCAGTTCAGTTCAGTTGCTCAGTTGTGTCTGACTCTGAGCTCATGGACTGCAGCATGCCAGGCTCCCCTGTCCATCACCAACTTCCGAAGTTTATTCAAAATCATCTCCATTGAGTCAGTGATGCCATCCAACCATCTCATCCTCTGTCATCCCCTCCTACTACTGCCTTCAATCTTTCTCAGCATCAGGGTCTTTTCCAGTGAGTCAGTTCTTCGCATCAGGTGGCCAAAGTATTAGAGCTTCAGCTTCAACATCAGTCCTTTCAATGAATATTTAGGACTGATTTCCTTTCAGATGGATTGGTAGGAAATTGGACAGTAATAATCTTAAAAGAAAATGGAGTACATTTTGCTAGGTACTTTATGCATATTATTTATTTAAATGTATAATGACTTCTAAGAGTTCATATTATTGTCTTAATTTTACTGATGTATGCTGAAGAAGTGCTAGAGATAAGATTTAAGCCCAGGTTTGCCTAAGCCCCAAACCTACTTTTTTAACCATTTAAGTGATTTTAGCTCTGTAATATGATTTAACGGAACTTTGCAATCGCCCTGAGTATATATTGTGAGTAACTGAATTGTGGTGTTGGAGAAGACTCTTGAGAGTCCCTTGGACTGCAAGGAGATCCAACCAGTCCATTCTAAAGGAGATCAATCCTGGGTGTTCATTGGAAGGACTGATGCTAAAGCTGAAGTTGCAATACTTTGGCCACCTCATGCGACGAGTTGACTCACTGGTAAAGACTGATGCTGGTAAAGGTTGGGGGCGGGAGGAGAAGGGGACGACAGAGAATGAGATGGCTGGATGGCATCACCGACTCGATGGACATGAGTTTGAGTGAACTCCGGGAGTTGGTGATGGACAGGGAGGCCTGGCGTGCTGTGATTCATGGGGTCGCACAGAGTTGGACACGACTGAGCGACTGAACTGAACTGAACTGAACATAACAAGGATAGTCATTAGCATTTTTCTTGAGAATTAGTCATCTTTCCTTCAGTAGAGGAGGTGTATACAAATAACATCATGCAAGAAAAATCAGAGAAACATGCCAAGTACAGTGCAGGAATATATACAGCCCACAGTTCCATTCAGCAGCATCTGACTACTTCTGAAACAAAGTGAGCTCTCAGGCTCTAGCAGAAGGTCTTATATGTGCAAGTGCAGTCTTCTCATGTCCATTTTACCTTCTTTAGATTCCAATTACACCTCATAAATCAAGACGATTTACCTTGTTTTACTCCTTTACAAAGAAGGAAGGATAACCATAAACATATATAACTGCATGTCATCATATCAAATGTAGGGCTTCCCTGGTGGCTCAACGATAAAGAATCAACCTGCAATACAGAAGACACAGGAGACCTGAGTTTGATCCGTGGATGGGGAAGATTCCCCTGGAGAAGTGCATGGCAAGACGCTCCCGTATTCTTGCCTGGAGAATCCCATGGACAGAAGAATTTGGCAGGCTACAGTCCATAGGGTCACAGGGAGTCAGACACAACTGAAGCAACTGAGCACACATGCATATAAGATGTAACCTTCAAGTGAAGAAGTATAGAAACACAAGGTACACTATCAGTTATTGAATCTCAGCATCATGGGGTGAAAAGGTACAGCCTGAGAGTGGCTTGAGTTTTTAGTGTTTGTAAAAGAACTAGTTTTTGCCTCTTTTTAAAAAATATTCTTTAACCAATTTATAGATGTTGTCCAGTTATGTCATAGATACAAAGGAAGGGGAGAAGAAGAATGAGGAGGAGAAAAGGAAGATGAAGGAGTAGAAGGGGAAAAAGGACAGGAAGGAGAAGAAGGAGGAGGAGCGGTAGAAGAGGAAGGAGGAGGAAATGGATGAGGAGGGAGAGAAGAGAAAGAAGGAGGAGGAGGAGAGGAAAAGGAGGGACAGAAGAAAGAGAAAAAAGAAAGAAAAAAGGGGAAATAGCTATTTTGGAACTGAGGATTTTTTTTTTAATTTTGCCTAGATTTCTGGCTTCTGTATAATCTTGGTTAAACCATGCCTTTTTTCCTGCACCTATTTTTGTTTATAAAATGATGTTAGCCTAGATTATTTAGAAAGCCATTTCAATTTGTGCTGAAAGAAGCGGCTTACATCCTTGTGTTAAACAAATGCACTGCCAAGTTTGTGATACTAAAGTCTGCCCACATACATTATTTATTCATTCATTCAGCACTTACTGAGAATCTATCAAGTGCCAGAAACTGTTCTACGTGACCATAATTCATCAAAGAATAAAATAGACAACATATTCTTCACTTTATGAGACTGTGACCTTTATTTTCAAGTGATGTAAGTAGATAAGAATCCATGTATGCTACTTTTGGGAATCAAATGTACCAAGTAAATGAGATGCCCCCCCAAAGTATCTGAAACATTATATCTCAGGAAATTGGCTTTGGGCATCAGTTTAGTTCGGTTCAATCATTCAGTCGTGTCTGACTCTTTGCAACCCCGTGGACATACAGAATTTTCATATATATATATATATATAATTGTCTATGATGGTACTCTCTAGTCTATTGTATTAATTGACATTCCTATTTTTATTGTACCTCAGTTCAGTCATTCCGTCGTGTACAACTCCTTGTGACCCCATGGACTGCAGCACACCAGGCTTCCCTGTCTATGTCACCAACTCCCAGAGCTTGCTCAAACTCATGTCCCTCAAGTCAGTGATGGCTCCAACCATCTCATCCTCTGTCATCCCCTCCTCCTGCCCTAAGTCTTTCCCAGCATCAGGGTCTTTTCCAATGAGTCAGTTCTTCGTATCAGGTGGCCAAAATATTGAAGCTTCAGCTTCAGCATCAGTCCTTCCAATGAATATTCAGGACTGAATTCCTTTAGGATTGACTGGTTTGATCTCCTTGCAGCCCGAGGGACTCTCAAGAGTCTTCTCCAACACCACAGTTCAAAAACATCAATTCTTCTGTGCTCAGCTTTCTTTATATTCCAAACTCTCACATCCATACATGACTACTAGAAAAACCATAGCTTTGAATAGACAGAGCTTTGTTGGTAAAGTAATGTCTCTGCTTTTTAATATGCTGTTTAGGTTTGTCATAGCTTCTCTTCCAAGGAGCAAGTGTCTTCTAATTTTATGACTGCAGTCACCATTTGCAGTGATTTTGGAGCCCAAGAAAATAAAGTCTCTTTCTGTTTCCATTGTTTGGGGCATACTGTGCCTCAATCTCCTCTCAATGTCACATTGAGAATTATGCTGTAATGTGCAACTTCCTCAGGAAAAAAATACTCTTTTCCAGTTCCCCTATGTTAATAGTTTAAGCAGAATCCACTCTTTTGTTGATAGTGGCTTCTTTGTTCATTGACTGGCTCCAAGGTCATCTCTACCAGGGTCACCTTAGTTCCTTTGTCTTCTATGATGTTTTTGGCCAAAGATTCCCTGGAACTTCAGCAGTTCTCCTTTAACACTTTCTGCTGTTACTGCCTCTTATCACATGGAGAGAATATTCACATTAGTCACTAGCTATTGCTTATAAAAGGAACATTTTACAGAAGATAAATAATATATGCCTTCTCCAAAGGATCTTCTTTTACTCAATTTGCAGGGATCTGCTATCAAGGAGAGTGAGCAACTCAACTCAAATTTAGTGGTAGGCAATGTGATGATCAAAAGAATGGCTGTGAGAGGCCTACATTTTCATTGTATAAACTTAGGCAAAGTATTTGTTCTCTGAGTCTTGGATTCTTGTGAAAAAAAATATGCAACTCAGAGTATTGTTATAAAGATTAAGTCAGATAGCAAGTAAATGCCTAGCACCCATCACCAAGCATTACATAGACAATACATTCATCATCTACTTTGATGCCAAAGAGGACATCAAAGCATGCAAATGAATGACCAGTTACAAGTTATATAAGAATGTTCAAATATGAAACATTTTTTAATTATGAAAATAAAAGTCTAAGGAATAAGCTGCTTGATTTTCTAACTTAATACTTATGTCTATGACCTCTATGTTCCACCATAATAAATGCTAAATTCTTTTCATAACCTTCCCTAATATCCTACCCAAAGACCTGTAATGAAATTGGTTATTTCTCCAGATGGACATTTCTAATGACTTCATGTTAAGAGCACTTTATTTACTGGGTCACTTACCAGTGAATCAAATAAGCAATTTTGGTAAAGGAAGTGCAAGGACTACGTTCAAGTCATAGATTCACCACTTACCATCTGCATAATTTACATATTGATCTTTCTAGACCAAATTTTTCCAGCTGTAAAATGGTCATCTATAGAGTCCCTTGGACTGCAAAGAGATCCAACCAGTCCATTCTAAAGGAGATCAATCCTGGGTGTTCATTGGAAGGACTGATGCTAAAGCTGAAACTCCAATACTTTGGCCAACTCATGCGAAGAGTTGACTCACTGGAAAAGACTCTGATGCTGGGAAGGATTAGGGGCGGGAGGAGAAGGGGATGACAAAGAATGAGATGGCTGGATGGCATCACCGACTCGATGGACATGAGTTTGAGTGAACTCTGGGAGTTGGTGATGGACAGGGAGGCCTGGCATGCTGTGATTCATGGGGTCGCAAAGAGTCGGACACGACTGAGAGACTAAACTGAACTAAAATGAACTGATAGCTGTTTTATCAGTCTGTACAGGTTTCTTGTAAAGATCAAAACCCATACTCTTCAGCTTTGTAAATTTAGGACTTTTATAAATATAAGTGATATTATTATCCATGTTTCCCTGACTAATATATTTGAATACACTCAAATAAAGGTTTTGATTATGTGTGTATTTATATTTACAATTTATAGGTCCAGATTTCCTTTTTCTCATAAAAACTACGCCTTAGAGAGAAATTAAAACTTGAAGCCTGTGAAAGGTTAGTCACCTATCTTTTTCTCTCTTGATCCTTAAGAAACAGAAAATAGTGCTGTCATGAGAAAAATAGGGTGATTACATCATTTGCTGAAGTATCTGTAAAGGTATATGACAGAAGACGTCAAATCCTCACCCCCAATAAAACATGAATTGTCACATTTGATTTAGAGCTTTATACTGGGGGTATCAAATGCTATTTCATTTTTTCAACCATTTCATATATGTGAAGTATGCCCAGGTCTCCCACATTGCAGGCAGATTCTTTACCAGCTGAGCCACCAGGAAAGCCCATTTCATATATATATAACTGAATCATTATCCATGGCACTTCTGTCAACATCAAATTCTCAGCAACCTATGAGCAGTATGAACAATTGTTTTTGGATGTATTTAAGGTGTACAGCATAATGTTTTGTGATATAAATACAAAACATTGTGAAATGATTACTGCAATCAAGCTAAGTAGCAGATCCAATCACCTATCAAAGTTATGAATTCTTATATTTGTTTGTGGTGAGAACATTAAATTTAACATTAAATTTCTCAGCAAATTTCAAGTATAAAATACAGTAGAGTCAGTTCACTATATCCCCATATGCATAACTCATGAATATAGACAGCCAATTGTACTTTGCCATTTTATATAAAGAATTTGAGAGTCCATGGATATTGGTATCTAGAGATACTGGAACAAATCCCTCTGCAGATATTGTGGGACTATTCTACTATTAACTTTAGTACATTAAATCTTGAGAAAATTTTCATCCTGCACAATTGACTGTTTGACCCCTTTGACCAACATCTCTCCATTTCCCCTATTCTCCCAACCCTGGCACTCTACATTTATGAATTCAACTTTTTAAGATTCCACATATTAGTGATACCCGTGCAAGATTTGTCTTTCTGTATTTGGCTTATTTCACTTAGCATGATAAGTTCCAATTTTATCCATGGTATCACAAATGGTAAGATTCCCTTCTTTTCAAAGGCCATACAGTATCCCATTCTGTGTGTGTGTATCTCACATCTTCTTTATCCTTTCATCTGCCAGCGAACATATAGGTTGCTTCTATATGTCGTGAATAATTCTGCAATGAACATGAGACTGCATATATCTCCTCAAAATACTAATTTTATTTCTTTTGGATATATACCCAGAAGTGGGATTGCTAAATCATATGACTTTCATACTTTCAACTTTTTGAGGAAACTGCATACTGTTTTCCATACTAGCTGCACAATTTTACATTTGCATCAGTAACAAACAAAAGTTCCCTTTCTCTACATTCTCACTAACACTTGTTTCTTTTCTCTTTTTGATAATCATTTTTATGATATCTTATTGTGTCCTTGATTGGCTTCTCCGTGATGATTAGTGATGTTGAGAACCTTTTTACATATCTGTTAACCACTTGTGTGTCTTCTTTAGAGAAATATCTATTTGATCTTTAGCCCATTTTTCAATCAAGTTTTTGTTTGTTTTTCTTTTTGTTGTTAAGTTGTTTGAGTTCCTTATACATTTTGATATTAAGTGAAAGTGAAAGAAAGTGAAAGTTGCTCAGTCGTGTCCTACTCTTTGCGACCCCATGGACTAAACAGTCCATGGAATTATCTAGGCCAGAATACTGGAGCGAGTAACCTTTCCCTTATCCAGGGGATCTTCCCAACCTAGGGAATGAACCCATGTCTCCCACATTGCAATCTGAGCCACAAGGGAAGCCCATTTGATATTAACTCCTTCTTTACTGGATCAATTTTTTTCAAAATTTTCTCCCATTCTATAAGTTTCCTTCAATAGTCAACAATTCTCTGTTGATTACTTCCTTAACCTTGAAGAAGTTTTTCACTCTGATGCAGTCCCATTTTTCTTTTGTGGGGGGGGCACTTCCCAGGTGGTAAAAAAGAAAAATCCACCTGTCAATGGAGGAGATGGGAGAGATGTGGAGTCCATCAAGAAGATCCCCTGGAGTAGGAAATGGCAACCCACTCCAATATGCTTGACTGAACAATTCCATGGACAGAGGGACCTGGAAGGGGCAGTCTGTGGGGTCACAGAGAGTCAGATATGGCTGAGCACACACTACTTGGCACACATGGGGGAAAATGGCATTTATTTTTGCTTTTGTTGCCTGTGCTTTTGGAGTCATATCCAAAAATATTTGCCCAGAATAATGTCAGGAACTTTTCCCCTACATTGTCTTCTGGTAGTTTTATGGTTTCTGGTATTACACTTAGGTTTTTAATTCATTTTGAGTTTATTTTTGTGTATGACATAAGAATTCAATTTCATTCTTCTGCGTGTGGACATCCATTTTTATCAACATCATTTACTTAAGGGACAGTTCTTTCTCTACTGTGTATTCTTGGTAGCCTTCTCAAAAATCAGTTGACCATAGACGCATGGATTATTCCTGGGTTCTCAATTCTGTCCCATTGGTCTATATGTTTCTTTGCCAGCACCATGCTATATGCGTGTACACAGCATATTGTTGAGGATTGTTTCTTGCTTGTTTCATTTTTAATCCCTTCAGCCACTCTATATCTCATGGCTGGAAAATTTAATTGTTTATATTATTTAACTTATATGCAGAGTACATCATGAGGAACGCTGGGCTGGAAGAAGCACACGCTGGAACCAAGATTGCCGGGAGAAATATCAATAACCTCAGACATGCAGATGACACCACCCTTATGGCAGAAAGTGAAGAGGAACTCAAAAGCCTCTTGATGAAAGTGAAAGAGGAGAGTGAAAAGTTTGGCTTGAAGCTCAACATTCAGAAAACAAAGATCATGGCATCTGGTCCCATCACTTCATGGGAAATAGATGGAAAGACAGTGGAAACAGTGTCAGACTTTATTTTTTTGGGCTCCAAAATCACTGCAGATGCTGATTGCAGCCATGAAATTAAAAGACGCTTACTCCTTGGAAGGAAGGTTAGGACCAAACTAGACAGCATATTAAAAAGCAGAGACATTACTTTGCCAACAAAGGTCCATCTAGTCAAGGCTATGGTTTTTCCAGTGGTCATGTATGGATGTGAGAGTCGGACTGTGAAGAAAGCTGATCGCCGAAGAATTGATGCTTTTGAATTGTGGTGCTGGAGAAGACTCTTGAGAGTCCCTTGGACTGCAAGGAGATCCAACCAGTCCACTCTAAAGGAGATCAGTCCTGGATGTTCATTGGAAGGACTAACGCTAAAGCTGAAACTGCAATACTTTGGCCACCTCATGCGACGAGTTGACTCACTGGGAAAGACTCTGATCCTGGGAGGGTTTGGGGGCGAGAGGAGAAGGGGACGACAGAGAATGAGATGGCTGGATGGCATCACCGACTCGATGGACATGAGTTTGAGTGAACTCCGGGAGTTGGTGATGGACAGGGAGGCCTGGCGTGCTGTGATTCACGGGGTCGCAAAGAGTCAGACACGATTGAGTGACTGAACTGAACTGAACTGAAGGTAACTATTGATAAGTAAGGACTTACTGTTGCCATTTCATTGTTTTCTGACTGTTTCATAGTAGTTCAGTTTTTCCTTTCTTCTCATTCCATCTTTCTTTGTGAGTTGATGAATCTTTGCAGTTTTATGCTTTGATTTCTTTCTCCTTATCTTTTCTGTAACTACTAGAGGGTTTTTCTCATGGCTACCATGAGACTTATATAAAATATATGATAACTATAACACTTTGTGTTAAACTGATAATAACTTCAATAACACAAAAAATTAAATTAACAAAGTATTGACTCTATAGTAATTTTAACTTTTGTCTTTTAAATTTATTCTAGAGTTATCAGTAATTTGTGTGTCACATTATGATCCTGAATTTGACAACTATTGGGTTAGCCAAAAGGTTCATTCAGTTTTTCTGTAAGATGTTACCATGAATCTTTTGGCCAACCACCTTTACCCATGAGTTTATACTTTCATAGTTTTATTTTACAACTTTTTTCCTTTATTTTTCTTCCTTTTGTTTTCCATTTAAAAATTCATTTTTAATTGGAGGTTAATTGCTTTACAATATCATGCTGATTTCTGCTATACATCAACATGAATCAGCCATAGGTACATATATATATGGCCCCTTCCTCTTGAAACTACCTCCCACCTTCCACTCCATCCCACCCCTTTAGGTTTTAACAGAGCACTGGTCTGAGTTCCCTACATCATACAGTAAATCCCTACTGGCTCTCCATTTTACATTTGGTTATATGTTTCCATGCTACTCTTTCAATTCAACCCACCCTCTCCTTTCCCCATTGCATCCACAAGTCTATTCTCTATATCTGTGTCACACTGCTGCCCTGCAAATAGGTTCACTGGTTCCATCTTTCTAGATTCCATATATATTTATGTTAATATGTGATATTTGTTTTCCTCTTTCTAACTTAATTCATTCTGTATAATAGACTCAAGGTTAATCCACTGCATTAGAACTGACTCAGATGTGTTCCTCTTTATGGATGAGAACCGTGAACTCCCAGATGTTCAAGCAGGTTTTAGAAAAGGCAGAGGCACCAGAGATCAAATTGCCAACATCTGCTGGATCATGGAGAAAGCAAGAGAGTTCCAGAAAAACATCTATTTCTGCTTTATTGACTATGCCAAAGCCTTTGACTGTGTGCATCACAATAAGCTGTGGAAAATTCTGAAAGAGATGGGAATACCAAACCACCTGACCTGCCTCTTTGCAGGTCAGGAAGCAACAGTCAGAACTGGACATGGAACAACAGACTGGTTCCAAATAGGAAAAGGAGTACGTCAAGGTTGTATATTGTCACCTTGCTTATTTAACTTATATGCAGAGTACATCATGAGGAACGCTGGGCTGGAAGAAGCACAAGCTGGAATCAAGATTGCTGGGAGAAATATCAATAACCTCAGATATGCAGATGACACCACCCTTATGGCAGAAAGTGAAGAGGAACTGAAAAGCCTCTTGATGAAAGTGAAAGAGGAGAGTGAAAAGTTTGGCTTGAAGCTCAACATTCAGAAAACAAAGATCATGGCATCTGGTCCCATCACTTCATGGGAAATAGATGGATAAACAGTGGAAACAGTGTCAGACTTTATTTTTTTTGGGCTCCAAAATTACTGCAGATGCTGATTGCAGCCATGAAATTAAAAGACTCTTACTCCTTGGAAGGAAAGTTATAACCAACCTAGACAGTATATTAAAAAGCAGAGACATTACTTTGCCAACCAAGGTCCATCTAGTTAAGGCTATGGTTTTTCCAGTGGTCATGTATGGATGTGAGAGTTGGACTGTGAAGAAAACTGATCGCCAAAGAATTGATGCTTTTGAACTGTGGTGCTGGATTAGACTCTTGAGAGTCCCTTGGACTGCAAGGAGATCCAACCAGTCCATTCTAAAGGAGATCAATCCTGGGTGTTCATTGGAAGGACTGATGCTAAAGCTGAAACTCCAATACTTTGGCCACCTCATGTGAAGAGTTGACTCACTGGAAAAGACTCTGATGCTGAAAAAAGGTTGGGGGCGGGAGGAGAAGGGGACGACAGAGAATGAGATGGCTGGATGGCATCACCAACTCGATCGACTTGAGTTTGAGTGAACTCTGGGAGTTGGTGATGGACAGGGAGGCCTGACATGCTGTGAATCATGGTGTCGCAAAGAGTCAGACACGACTGAGCGACTGAACTGAACTGAACTGAATATTCCATTGTATATATGTACAACTTCTTTATCCATTCATCTGTCAGTGAAACATCTATACTCCTTCCAAGTCCTAACTATTTTAAATAGTGCTGCAGCAAACACTGGGGTACTTTCTTTTTCAGTTATGGCTTTTTCAAGGTATATGCCCAGTAGTGGGCTTCCCTCATAGCTCAATCGGTAAAGAATCTTCCTGCAATGCAGGAGTCTTGGGTTCAATTCCTGGGTCAGGAAGATCCCCTGGAGGAGGAAACAGCAATCCACTCCAGTATTCTTGCCTGGAAAATCTCATGGACAGAGGAGCCTGGTGGGCTACAGTCCATGTGCTCGCAAGAGTCGGACACGACTTAGCAACTAAACCACCACCAATGGGATTGTTGGGTCATATTTTAGTTTTATCCCTAATTTTTAAAGGAATCTCCATACTGTTCTCCATATGACTGATTCAGTTTACATTCCCACTAACAATGCAAAACGGTTCCCTTTTCTCCACACCATTTCCAGCATTTATTGTTTGCAGATTTCTGAGCATGACCATGCTGACTGTTGTCAGGTGATACTTCATTGTAGTTTTAATTTGAATTTCTCTAATAATTAGAAATGTTGAACATCTTTTCATGTGTCTGGCCATCTGTATGTCTTCTTTGGAGAAATGTATTTTTAGGTCTTCTGCCTATTTTCTTATGGAGTTGTTTTATTGATATTAGTTTGCATGAGCTGCTTGTGTTTGTTAGAGATTAAACCTTTGTCAGTTGCTTCATTTGCAAATATTTTCTCCCATTCTGAGGGTTGTGTTTCCATCTTGTTCATGGCTTCCTTTGCTGTGCAAAAGCTTTTAAGTTTAAGTATGTCACATTTGTTTATTTTTGGTTTTGTTTTTATTACTCTAGGCGATGGATCAAGAAGAATCTTGCTGATTTATGTCAGTGTTCTGCCTATGTCTTTTTCTAAGGGTTTTATAGTGTCTGGTCTTACATTCAGGTCTTTAAAACACTTTATTTTTATGCATGGTGTTAGGAAGTGTTCTAGTTTAATTCTTTTACATGTAACTGTCCAGTTTTCCCAATACCATTTATTGAAGAGATAATCTTTTCTCCATTGTATATTCTTGCCCCCTTTGTCATAGATTAGGTGACCAGAGGTGTGGAGCTTTCTATCCTGTTCTATTGATCTATATTTCTGTGCCAGTACCATACCATCTTGATTACTATAGTATGTTTTTTTTAAAAATTATTTTCCGAGTCCAAAAATCCCGCCAAGGGAGCCGCCGAGCAGAGGAAAAGCCGAAGTGGAGAAAGGAGAAGAAAGAGAGCAGGGGGTCACCGGGCGAGCGGGAGGCAGAGAGCAGCGGCCGCCGCCAGCACCCGTGAATTGGGTACCTGGACTCAGGGCAGAAAAACCTCTCCCGGATCCACAAAGGCAGCCTGAGCGCGCACCTCTCGTTTGCGACTCCAAGTACCAGGTTTGAGAATTTCCAGGTACTTTTCCTGTCCTGCCCTTAAAAGGAGCTTACAGGGTTGAGGAACAAGATGGCGGAGGAATAGGACGGCGAGACCACTCCTCCACAAATTCATCAAAAGAACTTTTGAATGCGAGTAAAGTCCACAAAACAACTTCTGAATGCTGGCAGAGGACGTCAGGCACCCAGAAAAGCAGCCCATTGTCTTCGAAAGGAGGTAGGAAAAAACATAAAAGATAAAAAGCGAAACAAAAGAAGTAAGGATGGAGCTCCGTCCCAGGAAGGGAGGCTTTAAAAAGAGAGAAGTTTCCAAACACCAGGAAACATTCTCACTGGCGAATCTGTGGCGAGCCTTGGAAGCTCAGAGGGGCACATAACCCTCTTTTTTTTTTAAAGATTTTTTTAAAACCCACAGATTACCCGCCAAACGGTAACTCCCAGCGGAGAAGCAGCGCAGACGCCTGCATACGCCATTAGCAAGCGGGGGCTGGGCAGGGAGGAGCCGGCTGAACTGCTTAGAGAGAGGACTGGGCTTGAATGCCGCGAGAACAATTTGAGAGAACTGGGGAGAGCAAAGCAGACTGTGGGATAGCTTCCCCACGAAAAGGCGGAAAGCTCTAACCTAAGACTCGGCCAGCCCCGCTCACAGAATAAAGGACTGAGCAGAGCGAGCCGGCTTTGGTCGGCCCATCCCCCATCCCCCGCCAAGACAGGCAGGGAGGTCAGCCAGAGCCGGAGCGGGCAACCGCGGCCCCGGAAAGGCATCAGATACAAACTGCAGGCAGGCTTGTTGCTATTCAGGACTTCTTGGGCTCGGGCCGGTCGATATCCCCCTGAGAAGGTGCGCCGGTTGTACACCCAGAAAACTGAGTGGCGGGGACTGGGGAGGCGATAAGTCGCAGAGACCGTGCTCGCCAAACACCTGGTCCCCTGAGCTGCTCGGACTGGGGAAGGCACAAAACGCAGGCCCAACCAAGTCTGCGCCTTTGTGGAGTACCTGAGAACCTGAACTTGAGCCGCTCAGACCTGGGAAGTGCATACAACCCGGTGCCAGCCTCGGACAGTTCCCGGCAGAGCAACCTAGAGCCTGTGCAGTGTAGACTGGGACAGCATACGTGCTGTGAGCGGGGGGCAAACCCAGTGTGGCCGAGACGCTGCGAGCACTCCCCACAGACGCCAGAGATAATCAACTGCAGCGTTCCTCCCTTCCCAGAACAGGACTGAACAACTGAGCCTTAAAAAGTGTCCACCCACCCCCTAGTATCGGGGCGGAAATTAGACACTGAAGAGACCAGCAGACAGAAGCTAAAACAGAGGGAACTACCTTGGAAATGACAGATAGAGACGTCTAGAGACTACTCCAAGAATAAGACCAAAAACCAGAGGCAAGAGGCTTAAGCCCGAATCCTGAGAACACCAGAGAAGTCCTGACTCCAGGGAACATTAATCGATAGGAGCTCATCAAACGTCTCCATACCTACGCTAAACCCAAGGGTCAACAAGTTCCAGAGCAAGACATACCACGCAAATTCTCCAGTAACACAGGAAACTAGCCCTGAGCTTCAATATACAGGCTGCCCAAAGTCACTCCAAACCCACTGACATCTCATAACTCATTACTGGACACTTTATTGCACTCCAGAGAGAACAAATCCAGCTCCACCCACCAGAACACCGACACAGGCTTCCATAACCAGGGAAACTTGACAAGTCACCTGTCCAACCCCACACACAGAGAGGAAACTACATAATAAAGAGAACTCCACAAACGGCCAGAAGAGGGAAAGGCCACCCCAAGCAAAGCATTATAAGCAAGATGAAGAAGCAGAGAAATACCCAGCAAGTAAAGGAACAAGATAAATGCCCACCAACACAAGCAAAAGAGGAAGATATAGGGAATCTACATGAAAAAGAATTTCGAATTTTGGTGGTGAAAATGATTCAAAATCTTGAAAGCAAAATGGAGTTACAGATAAATAACCTGGAGAAAAGGATTGAGAAGATGGAAGAAAGGTTTAATAAGGACTTAGAGGAAATAAAAAAGAGTCAATATACAATGAATAATACAATAGATGAGATCAGAAACACTCTGGAGGGAACAAACAGTAGAATAACAGAGGCAGAAGACAGGATAAGCGAGCTAGAAGATAGAATTGTAGAAATAAATGAAACAGAGAGGAACAAAGAGAAACAAATTAAAAGAAATGAGGACAATATTAGAGACTTCTGGGACAATGTTAAACGCTCCAACATTCGAATCATAGGAATCCCAGAAGAAGAAGACAAAAAGAAAGACCATGAGAGAATACTTGAGGAGATAATAGTTGAAAACTTCCCTAAAATAGGGAAAGAAATAATCACCCAAGTCCAAGAAACCCAGAGAGTCCCCAACAGGATAAACCCAAGGCGAAATACTCCAAGACACATATTAATCAAATTAACAAAGATCAAACACAAAGAACAAATATTAAAAGCAGCAAGGGAAAAACAGCAAATAACACACAAGGGGATTCCCATAAGGATAACAGTTGATCTTTCAACAGAAACTCTTCAGGCCAGGAGGGAATGGCAAGACATACTTAAAGTGATGAAAGAAAATAACCTACAGCCCAGACTACTGTACCCAGCAAGGATCTCATTCAAATATGAAGGAGAAATCAAAAGCTTTACAGACAAGCAAAAGCTGAGAGAATTCAGCATCACCAAACCAGCTCTCCAACAAATGCTAAAGGATCTTTTCTAGACAGGAAACACAGAAAGGGTGTATAAACTCGAACCCAAAGCAATAAAGAAAATGGCTATGGGATCTTACTTATCAATAATTACCTTAAACGTAAATGGGTTGAATGCCCCAACCAAAAGACAAAGGCTGGCTGAATGGATACTAAAACAAGACCCCCATATATGTTGTCTGCAAGAGACCCACCTCAAAACGAGGGACACATACAGACTGAAAGTGAAGGGCTGGAAAAAGATATTCCATGCAAATAGAGACCAAAAGAAAGCAGGAGTAGCAATACTCATATCAGATAAAATAGACTTTAAAACAAAGGCTGTGAAAAGAAACAAAGAAGGAAACTACATAATGATCAAAGGATCAATCCAAGATGAAGATATAACAATTATAAATATTTATGCACCCAACATAGGAGCACCGCAATATGTAAGGCAATTACTAACAAGTATGAAAGGGGAAATTAACAATAATGCAATAATAGTGGGAGATTTTAATACCCCACTTACATCTATGGAAGAGGTCAGTCTTCATTCCAGTCCCAAAGAAAGGCAATGCCAAAGAATGCTCAAACTACCGCACAATTGCACTCATCTCACACGCTAGTAAAGTCATGCTCAAAATTCTCCAAGCCAGGCTTCAGCAATATGTAAACCGTGATGTTCAAGCAGGTTTTAGAAAAGGCAGAGGCACCAGAGATCTAATTGCCAACATCCGCTGGATCATGGAGAAAGCAAGAGAGTTCCAGGAAAACATCTATTTCTGCTTCATTGACTATGCCAAAGCCTTTGACTGTGTGGATCACAATAATCTGTGGAACATTCTGAAAGAGATGGGAATCCCAGACCACCTGACCTGCCGCTTGAGAAACCTGTATGCAGGTCAGGAAGCAACAGTTAGAACTGTACATGGAACAACAGACTGGTTCCTAATAGGAAAAGGTGTACGTCAAGGTTGTATATTGTCACCTTGCTTATTTAACTTATATGCAGAGTACATCATGAGGAACGCTGGGCTGGAAGAAGCACAAGCTGGAATCAAGATTGCTGGGAGAAATATCAATAACCTCAGATATGCAGATGACACTACCCTTATGGCAGAAAGTGAAGAGGAACTCAAAAGCCTCTTGACGAAAGTGAAAGAGGAGAGTGAAAAGGTTGGCTTGAAGCTCAACATTCAGAAAACAAAGATCATGGCATCTGGTCCCATCACTTCATGGGAAATAGATGGAAAAAAAGTGGAAACAGTGTCAGACTTTATATTTTTGGGCTCCAAAATCACTGCGAATGCTGATTGCAGCCATGAAATTAAAAGACGCTTGCTCCTTGGAAGGAAAGTTATGACCAACCTTGATAGTATTTTAAAAAGCAGAGACATTACTTTGCCAACCAAGGTCCGTCTAGTCAAGGCAATGGTTTTTCCCGTGGTCATGTATGGATGTGAGAGTTGGACTGTGAAGAAAGCTGATCGCCGAAGAATCGATGCTTTTGAACTGTGGTGTTGGAGAAGACTCTTGAGAGTCCCTTATACTGTAAGGAGATCCAACCAGTCCATTCTAAAGGAGATCAATCCTGGATGTTCATTGGAGGGACTGATGCTAAAGCTGAAACTGCAATAATTTGGTCACCTCATGCGACGAGTTGACTCACTGGAAAAGACTCTGATGCTGAAAAAAGGTTGGGGGCGGGAGGAGAAGGGGACGACGGAGAATGAGATGGCTGGATGGCATCACCGACTCTGTGGTCATGAGTTTGAGTGTACTCCGGGAGTTGGTGATGGACAGGGAGGCCTGGCGTGCTGTGATTCATGGGGTCGCGGAGAGTCGGACACGACTGAGAGACTGAACTGAACTGAACTGAACTGAACATCTATGGATAGATCAACTAAACAGAAAATTAACAAGGAAACACAATCTTTAAATGATACAATAGACCAGTTAGACCTAATTGATATCTATAGGACATTTCACCCCAAAACAATGAATTTCACCTTTTTCTCAAGTGCACATGGAACCTTTTCCAGGATAGATCACCTCCTGGGCCATAAATCTAGCCTTGGTAAATTCAAAAAAGTTGAAATCATTCCATGCATCTTTTCTGACCACAATGCAGTAAAATTAGATCTCAATTATGGGAGAAAGACTATTAAACATGCCAACATATGGAGGCTGAACAACACGCTGCTGAACAACAAACAAATCGTAGAAGAAATCAAAAGAGAAATCAAAATATGCATAGAAATGAATGAAAATGAAAACACAACAACCCAAAACCTCTGGGACACTGTAAAAGCAGTGCTAAGGGGGAAGTTCATAGCAATACAGGCACACCTCAAGAAACAAGAAAAAAGTCAACTAAATAACCTAACTCTACATCTAAAGCAACTAGAAAAGGAAGAAATGAAGAACCCCAGGGTCAGTAGAAGGAAAGAAATTGTAAAAATTAGGGCAGAGATAAATGCAAAAGAAACAAAAGAGACCATAGCAAAAATCAACAAAGCCAAAAGCTGGTTCTTTGAGAAGGTAAATAAAATTGACAAACCACTAGCCAGACTTATCAAGAAACAAAGGGAGAAGAACCAAATCAATAAAATTAGAAATGAAAATGGAGAGATCACAACTGACAACACAGAAATACAAAGGATTATTAGAGAATACTATCAGCAATTATATGGCAATAAAATGAATAACCTGGAAGAAATGGACAAATTCCTAGAAAAATACAACTTTCCAAAACTGAACCAGGAAGAAATAGAAAATCTGAACAGACCCATCACAAGCACGGAAATTGAAACTGTAATCAAAAATCTCCCAGCAAACAAAAGCCCAGGTCCAGACGGCTTCACAGCTGAATTCTACCAAAAATTTAGAGAAGAGCTAACACCTATTCTACTCAAACTCTTCCAGAAAATTGCTGAGGAAGGGAAACTTCCAAACTCATTCTATGAGGCCACCATCACCCTAATCCCAAAACCTGGTAAAGACCCCACAAAAAAAGAAAACTACAGGCCAATATCACTGATGAACATAGATGCAAAAATCCTTAACAAAATTCTAACAATCGGAATCCAACAGCATATTAAGAAGATCATACATCATGACCAAGTGGGCTTTATCCCAGGAATGCAAGGATTCTTCAATATCCGCAAATCAGTCAACGTAATACACCACATTAACAAACTGAAAAATAAAAATCATATGATTATCTCAATAGATGCAGAGAAAGCCTTCGACAAAATTCAACATCCATTTATGATAAAAACCCTCCAGAAAGTGGGAATAGAAGGGACATATCTCAACATAATAAAAGCTATATATGACAAACCCACAGCAAACATTATCCTCAATGGTGAAAAACTGAAAGCATTTCCCCTAAAGTCAGGAACAAGACAAGGGTGCCCACTCTCACCACTACTATTCAACATAGTTCTGGAAGTTTTGGCTACAGCAATCAGAGCAGAAAAAGACATAAAAGGAATACAAATTGGAAAGAAGAAGTAAAACTTTCACTGTTCGCTGATGACATGATCCTCTACACAGAAAACCCTAGAGACTCTACCAGAAAACTACTAGAGCTAATCAATGAATACAGTAAAGTTGCAGGATATAAAATCAACACACAGAAATCCCTTGCATTCCTATACACTAATAATGAGAAAATAGAAAGAGAAATTAAGGAAACTATTCCATTCACTGTTGCAACGAAAAGAATTAAATACTTAGGAATATATCTACCTAAGGAAACAAAAGACTTGTACATAGAAAACTATAAAACACTACTGAAAGCAATCAAAGAGGACACTAATAGATGGAGAAATATGCCATGTTCATGGATTGGAAGAATAAATATTGTAAAAATGAGTATACTACCCAAAATAATTTATACATTCAATGCAATCCCTATCAAGCTACCAAAGATATTTTTCACAGAACTAGAACAAATAATCTCACAATTTGTATGGAAATACAAAAAACATCGAATAGCCAAAACAATCTTGAGGAAGAAAAATGGAACTGGGGGAATTAACCTGCCGGACTTCAGGCTCTACTACAAAGCCACAGTCATCAAGACAGTATGGTACTGGCATAAAGACAGAAATATAGATCAATGGAACAAAATAGAAAGCCCAGAGATAAATCCACGCATCTATGGACACCTCATCTTTGACAAAGGAGGCAAGAATATAAAATGGAGAAAAGAGAGTCTCTTTAACAAGTGGTTCTGGGAAAACTGGTCAGCCACTTGTAAAAGAATGAAACTAGAACACTTCCTAACACCATACACCAAAATAAACTCAAAATGGATTAGAGAGCTAAATGTAAGACCAGAAACTATAAAACTCCTAGAGGAGAACGTAGGCAAAACACTCTCCGACATAAATCACAGCAGGATCCTCCATGACCCACCTCCCAGAATATTGGAAATAAAAGCAAAAATAAACAAATGGGACCTAATTAAAATCAAAAGCTTCTGCATAGCAAAGGAAACTATAAGTAAGGTGAAAAGACAGCCTTCAGAATGGGAGAAAATAATAGCAAATGAAGCAACTGATAAAGGATTAATCTCAAAATTATACAAGCAGCTCCTGCAGCTCAATTCCAGAAAAATAAATGACCCAATCAAAAAATGGGCCAAAGAACTAAACAGAAATTTCTCCAAAGAAGACATACAGATGGCTAACAAACACATGAAAAAATGCTCAACATCCCTCATAGTCAGAGAGATGCAAATCAAAACCACAATGAGATACCATTTCACACCAGTCAGAATGGCTGCTATCCAAAAGTCTACATGCAATAAATGCTGGAGAGGATGTGGAGAGAAAGGAACCCTCTTACACTGTTGGTGGGAATGCAAACTAGTACAGCCACTATGGAGAACAGTGTGGAGATTCCTCAAAAAATTGGAAATAGAGCTGCCATATGATCCAGCAATCGCACTCCTGGGCATACACACCGAGGAAACCAGAATTGAAAGAGACACGTGTACTCCAATGTTCATTGCAGCACTGTTTATAATAGCCAGGACATGGAAGCAACCTAGATGTCCATCTGCAGACGAATGGATAAGAAAGCTTTGGTACATATACACAATGGAGTATTATTCAGCCATTAAAAAGAATACATTTGAATCAGTTCTAATGAGGTGGATGAAACTGGAGCCTATTATACAGAGTGAAGTAAGCCAGAAAGAAAAACACCAATACAGTATACTAACACATATATATGGAATTTAGAAAGATGCAAATGATAACCCTGTATACGAGACAGCAAAAGAGACACAGATGTATAGAACAGTCTTTGGGACTCTATGGGAGAGGGTGAGGGTGGGATGATTTGGGAGAATGGCATTGAAACACGTATGTTGTCATATGTGAAATGAATCACTAGTTCAGGGTCAATGCATGTTATAGGATGCTCGGGGCTGGCATGCGGGGATGACGCAGAGGGAGGATAAAGGGAGGAGGGAGGTGGGAGGGGGGTTCAGGAGGGGGAACTTATGTAAACCCGGGGCAAATTCATATCAATGTATGGCAAAACCAACCAATATAATATTGTAAAATAATTTGCCTCCAATAAAAAATAAATTAATTACATAAAAAAATAAAAATAAAAATTATTTTCCATCATAGGTTATTGTAAGATATTGACTATAATACCCTGTGCTATACAGTAAAATTTTGTTGCTTGTTGCACATCTATTTTTAAATTAGAAATCTAGCATTCTATTCATAGTAAGTCAAACAAGTGGGATAAATACATCATGATTTTTTGTTAGGCAAAAATTCATACATTTTCTAAAATATATATATTATACATATCTCTGTATATGTTTATACAAAAGCTATTCTACTACACTTGATAAAGGCTTGAGAAAGAACATAAAAAAAGAATAGGTGGATAAATTAGAGAACATTAAATAAGTGGAAGCATTGAATATGAAATATAAAAAGTGAAACAAACTAGATATAAATAAAAAATCATCATAGAGTCCAGATGTTTTTAAACATGACTGCTCACTAGAAACATAACTGGAGCTCTGGAGAAAAAAAAGGAATGCCTGAGCATTTTTATTTTTAAAAAAATTTCAAGATAATTCTGATATGCATCTGGATTTTAAAAAGTTATTACAGGTTTTACTATTATGTACTAGTTTTGGTGATATAGAGTTCTACTATTTTTCTGTTGTCCAATCATGATACAAAGGTATTAAGTGAGTAATATTTACATAATCAAAAAAGTAAAAGATGTTTTTCAGTTTTGACAATCAATAGCTAGACATAAAATAAAAGATAATTATAACTGCAAGCCATAATGGGAACATGATTAACCTAATAATATAAAATAATTACATATAATTTGAAGGAGTTAAGCAGAGTGATGTGGTAAGTGGAAGTGCATGCATGCAGATGTCTTCATCCACCCAACCAGACTATGTCTTTTGGTTGGCACATTTAATCCATTTACATTTAAGGTAGTTATTGATGTGTATAATCATATTAGCATTTTCTTAATTATTTTGGGTTTATTTTCTGTAGGTGTTTTCCTTCTCTTGTGTTTCCTGCCTAGAGAAGTTCCTTTAGCACTTGTATTAAAGCTGACTTCCGTTCCGTTCCGTTCCGTCGCTCAGTCGTGTCCGACTCTTTGCGACCCCGTGGACTGTAGCCTACCAGGCTTCTCCGTCCATGGGATTCTCCAGGCAAGAATACTGGAGTGGGTTACCGTTTCCTTCTCCAGGGGATCTTCCCGACCCAGGGATCGAACCCAGGTCTCCCGCATTGGAGGCAGATGCTTTAACCTCTGAGCCACCAGGGAAGCCCCAAAGCTGACTTGGTGGTGCTGAATTCTCTTAACTTTTGCTTGTCTGTAAAGTTTTTGATTTCTCCATCAAATCTTAAGTACAGTCTTGCTGGGTAGAGTATTCTTGGTTGTAGGTTCTTCCCTTTCATCATTTTAAATATGTCATGCATTCCCTTCTGGTCTGTAGAGTTTCTGCTGAGAAATCACCTGATATTCTGATGGAAGTTCCCTTGTATGTTATTTGTTGTTTTCCCCTTGTGGCTTTTAATATTTTACCTCTGTCTTTAATTTTTGTCAGTTTGATTATTACGTGTCTCAGTGTGCTTCTCCTTGGGTTTACCCTGCCTGGGATGTTCTGTGCTTCCTGGACTTGGTTGATATTTCCTTTCCCACATTAGGGAAGTTTTCAACTATTATCTCTTCAAATGTTTTCTCAGGTCCTTTCTCTCCCTCTTCTGCCTCTGGGAACCCTATAAGGCCAATGTTCATGCATTTAATGTTGTCCCAGAGGTCTCTTAGGCTGTCTTAATTTCTTTTTATTCCTTTTTCTATAGTCTGTTCTGTAGCAGTGATTTCCACCATTATGTCCCCCAGGTCACTTACCTGTGCATCTGCCTCAGTTGTCCTGCTATGGATTCCTTCTAGTGTACTATTTATCCCTGTTTGTTTGTTCTTCATTTCTCATAGGTCTTTGGTAAAGATTTCTTTCATCTTCTCAATATTTGCCTCCATTCTTTTCTGAGATCTTGAATCATTTTCACTATCATTAGTCTGAATTCTTTTCCTGGAATGTTGCCTATCTCCACTTCATTTAGTTTCTTTTTTTTTTTTCTGGGGTTTAATCTTGTCCCTTCATCTGGGACATAACTTTATGCTTTTTCATCATGATTAACTTTCTATAATGAGGCTTTATTTTTTTTCAAGCCACTGTGAGACTGTGCTTCTTCTTGCTGCCTTCTGATGGAGGAGGCTGAGATTTGTGTAAATTTCCTGATGGGAGGGACTGGTGATGGAAAAAACGAGGTCTTGCTCTGGTGAACAGGGTCTTGCTCAGTAAAACTTTAATCCATTTATCTGCTGATGGGTGGGATTGCACTCCCTCCCTGATGAGCCCCTGCTGTCCCATACCTCCACCAAAGAATGGATAAAGAAGATGTGGTGCATATATATAATGAATTTTTTTCACCCATAGAAAAATTATGAAATAATACCATTTTTAAATAACGTGGATGGGTCTAAAGATTACCATACTAAATGAAGTCAGTCACACAAAGAAAGTAAAATATCCTATGATATATTCACATGTGAAATATAATTTTAAAAAAAATGAAGCAATTGAACTTATTTACCAAACAGAAACAGACTCACAGACTTGGAAAACAAATTTATAGTGAACTCCGGGAGTTGGTGATAGATTGGGAGGCCTGGCGTGCTGTGATTCACGGCATCGCAAAGAGTCAGACACGACTGAGTGAATGAACTGAACTGAACTGAAAGGGTAAATGTGGTTCAGTTCAGTTCAGTTCAGTCGCTCAGTCGTGTCCGACCCCATGAATCACAGCACGCCAGGCCTTCCTGTCTATCACCAACTCCCGGAGTACACTCAAACTCATGTCCACAGAGTCGGTGATGCCATCCAGCCATCTCATTCTCCGTCGTCCCCTTCTCCTCCCGCCCCCAACCTTTCCCAGCATCAGAGTCTTTTCCAGTGAGTCAACTCGCCGCATGAGATGGCCAAAGTATTGGAGTATCAGCTTTAGCATCAGTCCCTCCAATGAACACCCAGGATTGATCTCCTTTAGAATGGACTGGTTGGATCTCCTTGCAGTATAAGGAACTCTCAAGAGTCTTCTCCAACACCACAGTTCAAAAGCATCGATTCTTCGGTGATCAGCTGTTAACAGTCCAACTCTCACATCCATACATGACCACGGGAAAAACCATAGCCTTGACTAGACGGACTTTGGTTGGCAAAGTAATGTCTCTGCTTTTTAATATGCTGTCTAGGTTGGTCCTAACCTTCCTTCCAAGGAGCAAGCGTCTTTTAATTTCATGGCTGCAATCAGCATCTACAGTGATTTTGGAGCCCAAAAAAATAAAGTCTGACACTGTTTCCACTGTTTTTCCATCTATTTCCCATGAAGTGATGGGACCAGATGCCATGATCTTTGTTTTCTGAATGTTGAGCTTCAAGCCAACCTTTTCACTCTCCTCTTTCACTTTCGTCAAGAGGCTTTTGAGTTCCTCTTCACTTTCTGCCATAAGGGTAGTGTCATCTGCATATCTGAGGTTATTGATATTTCTCCCAGCAATCTTGATTCCAGCTTGTGCCTCTTCCAGCCCAGCGTTCCTCATGATGTACTCTGCATATAAGTTAAATAAGCAGGGTGACAATATACAACCTTGACGTACACCTTTTCCTATTAGGAACCAGTCTGTTGTTCCATGTCCAGTTCTAACTGTTGCTTCCTGACCTGCATACAGGTTTCTCAAGAGGCAGGTCAGGTGGTCTTGGATTCCCATCTCTTTCAGAATGTTCCACAGTTTATTGTGATCCACACAGTCAAAGGCTTTGGCATAGTCACTGAAGCAGAAATAGATGTTTTTCTGAAACTCTCTTGCTTTCTCCATGATCCAGCGGATGTTGGCAATTTGATCTCTGGTGCCTCTGCCTCATGAACAGTAACAAAAGGCAAAATGATAGGATACTGAATGAGGAATTCCCCAGGTCAGTAGGTGCCCAGTATGCTACTGGAGCTCAGTGGAGAAATAACTATAGAAGGAATAAAGGGATGGAGCAAAAGCAAAACCAATACCCAGTTGTGGATGTGACCAGTGATAGAAGCAAGGTCCGGTGCTGTAAAGAGCAATATTGCATAGGGACCTGGAATGTTAGGTCCATGAATCAAGGCAAATTGGAAGTGGTCAAACAGGAGATGGCAAGAGTGAATGTCGACATTCTAGTAATCAGTGAATTAAAATGGACTGGAATGGGTGAATTTAACTCGGATGATCATTATATCTACTACTGTGGGCAGGAATCCCTTAGAAGAAATGGAGTAGCCATCATGTCAACAAAAGAGTCCGAAATGCAGTACTTGGATGCAATCTTAAAAATGACAGGATGATTTCTGTTCGTTTCCAAGGCAAACCATTCAATACTACAGTAATCCAGGCCTATGCCCCAACCAGTAATGCTGAAGAAGCCGAAGTTAATCGGTTCTATGAAGACCTACAAGACCTTTTAGAACTAACACCCAAAAAAGATGTCCTTTTCATTATAGGGGACTGGAATGCAAAAGTAGGAAGTCAAGAAACACCTGGAGTAACTGGCAAATTTGGCCTTGGAGCACGGAATGAAGCAGGGCAAAGGCTAATAGAGTTTTGTCAAGAGAACGCACTGGTCATATCAAACACCCTCTTCCAACAACACAAGAGAAGACTCTACACATGGACATCACCAGATGGTCAACACCGAAATCAGATTGATTATATTCTTTGCAACCAAAGATGGAGAAGCTGTATACAGTTAGCGAAAACAAGACCAGGAGCTGACTGTGGCTCAGATCATGAACTCCTTATTGCGAAGTTCAGACTTAAATTGAAGAAAGTAGGGAAAACCACTAGACCATTCAGATATGACCTCAATCAAATCCCTTATGATTATACAGTGGAAGTGAGAAATAGATTTAAGGGACTAGATCTGATTGATAGAGTGCCTGATGAACTCTGGACAGAGGTTCATGACATTGTACAGGAGGTAGGGACCAAGACCATCCCCATGGAAAAGAAATGCAAAAGAGCGAAATGGCTGTCTGAGGAGGCCTTACAAATAGCTGTGAAAAGAAGAGAGGCGAAAAGCAAAGGAGAAAAGGAAAGATATAAGCATCTGAATGCAGAGTTCCAAAGAATAGCAAGGAGAGATAAGAAAGCCTTCCTCAGTGATCAATGCAAAGAAATAGAGGAAAACAACAGAACAGGAAAAACAAGAGACCTCTTCAAGAAAATTAGAGATTCCAAGGGAACATTTCATGCAAAGATGGGCTCGATAAAGGACAGAAATGGTATGGACCTAACAGAAGCAGAAGATATTAAGAAGAGGTGGCAGGAATACACAGAAGAACTGTACAAAAAAGATCTTCACGACCAAGATAGTCACGATAATGTGATCACTGACCTAGAGCCAGACATCTTGGAATGTGAAGTCAAGTGGGCCTTAGAAAGCATCACTAGGAACAAAGCTAGTGGAGGTGATGGAATTCCAGTTGAGCTATTTCAAGTCTTGAAAGATGATGCTGTGAAAGTGCTGCACTCAATATGCCAGCAGATTTGGAAAACTCAGCAGTGGCCACAGGACTGGAAGAGGTCAGTCTTCATTCCAATCCCCAAGAAAGGGAATGCCAAAGAATGCTCAAACTACTGCACAATTGCACTCATCTCACATGCTAGTAAAGTCATGCTCAAAATTCTCCAAGCCAGGCTTCAGCAGTATGTAAACCGTGAACTCCCAGATGTTCAAGCAGGTTTTAGAAAAGGCAGAGGCACCAGAGATCAAATTGCCAATATCCGCTGGATCATGGAGAAAGCAAGAGAGTTCCAGAAAAACATCTATTTCTGCTTCATTGACTATGCCAAAGCCTTTGACTGTGTGGATCACAATAATCTGTGGAACATTCTGAAAGAGATGGGAATCCCAGACCACCTGACCTGCTTCTTGAGAAACCTGTATGCAGGTCAGGAAGCAACAGTTAGAACTGGACATGGAACAACAGACTGGTTCCTAATAGGAAAAGGTGTACGTCAAGGTTGTATATTGTCACCTTGCTTATTTAACTTATATGCAGAGTACATCATGAGGAACGCTGGGCTGGAAGAGGCACAAGCTGGAATCAAGATTGCTGGGAGAAATATCAATAACCTCAGATATGCAGATGACACTACCCTTATGGCAGAAAGTGAAGAGGAACTCAAAAACCTCTTGATGAAAGTGAAAGAGGAGAGTGAAAAGGTTGGCTTGAAGCTCAACATTCAGAAAACAAAGATCATGGCATCTGGTCCCATCACTTCATGGGAAATAGATGGAAAAACAGTGGAAACAGTGTCAGACTTTATTTTTTTGGGCTCCAAAATCACTGCAGATGCTGATTGCAGCCATGAAATTAAAAGACGCTTGCTCCTTGGAAGGAAAGTTATGACCAACCTTGATAGTATATTAAAAAGCAGAGACATTACTTTGCCAACCAAGGTCCGTCTAGTCAAGGCAATGGTTTTTCCCGTGGTCATGTATGGATGTGAGAGTTGAACTGTGAAGAAGGCTGATCGCCGAAGAATCGATGCTTTTGAACTGTGGTGTTGGAGAAGACTCTTGAGAGTCCCTTATACTGCAAGGAGATCCAACCAGTCCATTCTAAAGGAGATCAACCCTGGATGTTCATTGGAGGGACTGATGCTAAAGCTGAAACTGCAATACTTTGGCCACCTCATGCGACGAGTTGACTTACTGGAAAAGACTCTGATGCTGGGAAAGGTTGGGGGCGGGAGGAGAAGGGGACGACGGAGAATGAGATGGTTGGATGGCATCACCGACTCTGTGGACATGAATTTGAGTGTACTCCGGGTGTTGGTGATGGACAGGGAGGCCTGGCGTGCTGTGATTCATGGGGTCGCGGAGAGTCGGACACGACTGAGCGACTGAACTGAACTGCCTCTGCCTTTTCTAAAACCTGCTTGAACATCTGGGAGTTCACAGTTTACATACTGCTGAAGCCTGGCTTGGAGAATTTTGAGCATGACTTTACTAGCGTGTGAGATGAGTGCAATTGTGCAGTAGTTTGAGCATTCTTTGGCATTGCCTTTCTTTGGGATTGGAATGAAGACTGACCTTTTCCAGTCCTGTGGCCACTGCTGAGTTTTCCAAATCTGCTGGCATATTGAGTGCAGCACTTTCACAGCATCATCTTCCAAGACTTGAAATAGCTCAACTGGAATTCCATCACCTCCACTAGCTTTGTTCCTAGTGATGCTTTCTAAGGCCCACTTGACTTCACATTCCAAGATGTCTGGCTCTAGGTCAGTGATCACATTATCGTGACTATCTTGGTCGTGAAGATCTTTTTTGTACAGTTCTTCTGTGTATTCCTGCCACCTCTTCTTAATATCTTCTGCTTCTGTTAGGTCCATACCATTTCTGTCCTTTATCGAGCCCATCTTTGCATGAAATGTTCCCTTGGAATCTCTAATTTTCTTGAAGAGGTCTCTTGTTTTTCCTATTCTGTTGTTTTCCTCTATTTCTTTGCATTGATCACTGAGGAAGGCTTTCTTATCTCTCCTTGCTATTCTTTGGAACTCTTCATTCAGATGCTGGAAAGGTATAAATTACGAGCTTGAGATTACCATATTTATACCACTATATATAAGAGTGATGTCAACAAAGGCCTACTGTCTAGCACAGGGAACTCTATTCAGTATTCTATAGTAACCTATATAAGAAAGTTTTATATATATACATATAACTTATATATATCCAAGGAGCAAGCGTCTTTTAATTTCATGGCTGCAATCAGCATCTGCATATATATATATATATATATATATTAGTTCAGCTCCGTTGCTCACTCATGTCTGGGTTCCCTGTCCTTCACCAACTCCCAGAGCTTGCTCAAATTCATGTCAATTGAGATGGGGATACCATCCAACCATCTCATCCTCTTTCATCCCATTTACTCCTGCCTTCACGTCTTCCTAGCATAAGGGTCTTTTCTAATGAGTCAGTTCTTCATATCAGGTGGCCAAAGTATTGGAGCTGCAGCTTCAGCATTAGCCCTTCCAATGAATATTCAGGACTGATTTCCTTCAGGATTGACTGGTTTGATCTCCTTGAAGTCCAATGGGCTCTCAATAATCTTCTCCAGTTCCACAGTTCAAAAGCATCTGTTCTTCGGTGCTCAGCTTTCTTTATGGTCCAACTCTCACATGCACAAGCAGAAGTAGATGTTTTTCTGGAATTCTATTGCTTTTTCTATGATCCAGTGGATGTTGGAAATTTGTTCTCTTGTTTTTCTGCCTTTTCTAAATCCAGCTTGAACATCTGGAAGTTCTCAGTTCACGCACTGTTGAAGCCTTGCTTGGAGAATTTTGAGCATTACTTTGTTAGTGTGTGAGGTGAGTGCAATTGTGCAGTAGTTTGAACATTCTTTGGCATTGTCTTTCTTTTGGACTGGGATGAAAATTGACGTTTTCCAGTTCTGTGGCCACTGCTGAGTTTTCCTAATTTGCTGGCATATTGAGTGCAACACTTTCACAGCATCATCTTTTAAGATTTGAAAGAGCTCAGATGCAACTCCATCACCTCCACTAGCTTTGTTCGTAGTGATGCTTCCTAGGCCCACTTCACTTTGCACTCCAGGATATTTGGCTCTAGGTAAGTGATCACACCATCGTGGTTATCTGGGTTATTAAATCTTTTTTATATATTTCTTTCTGTGTATGCTTCTGTTAGGTCCATATTGTTTTAGTTCCTCAAGCTTCTGTTAGGTCATATTGTGTTAGCTCTGGGTATGCATAAAAGTGATTCATATGTATATATATATGTATACATGAATATACCTGATTATCAAGTATATATAAATATATATATCTGAATCCCTTTTCTGTATACATGAAACTAACACATAGTTGTACATCAATTATTCTCCAGTATAAAATAAAAATGAAATAAAAAATAATTCAGTGTCAGGTGCTACTTTATTTAAATTTTAATAAGGAGTAACCAAAAGAAAGTACAAACATTTTCAAAAGCAATGCCTATATGAATTGACAAGAAAAGGTTTAAATTACTATAGCACAACAATGTGAAAAAGAATTAAGAAAGCACTATAATGGTATGAAGCAGAATTGACATTTCTCTCATTTTAATCGATTGAAATCAATCTAATAGTTTTTATAGTAGCCACCAGTTATTTATTTCACAGGCTAAACTCGGATAATTTCCAATGTTTACTCCCATTTTTAATGGGATCTTAATGACACAAAAAATGTTGATTATAGATTAAAAATGCTAGTACAAAATACTTGATGAGAAAAGTTAACTTAAAAAATGAACATATTAATAGATCCAGTTTAATTCACATTATGGGAGAAACTAGCCAGAGAGCCTCAAAGGAGAATTCTGTATTAAACATGAAGAGAATAATTTCTATAGAGTTTTATAGAGAAGTAAGAGAAGTCAATCAAAGTTTAGTTCTTTCTGTCAAAAACACAATTGGAAAAAAAGTAATTTAGTAATTTGTGTGGATGCTCCTTCTCCAATATTTTTCTAAGGCATCACAAAATATGATATATTCTGATTGGTGTAGTTTTTAAGTTTTGATAAATCACTCATCCAGGTGTTGAAACAGGTTTAGATCTCCTTTGTGAAAGGAATCTTGTGTTTTCCTACATTACCAAGAAGGGAAGATACCATATGAAGGTTAAATCCACCAGAAGGTATGATCTAGGGTATATAGCCACCATATTAGAAAATCAGCACTGCCCATGGTCACGTGGTTCCCACAATATAATCATATTTCCTAAATTAGCAACATAAGATGTAAACAATCAGAAAATAAGATCTCATGTCTGTTTTACAATGCCTAGCAAAAGCCTAGCTAACAGACATAATATTTGGAAATTCAATTTAGGAACACGTTAGTTCCAAAATGAGCTGATTATCAGTCCAATCTGGCAAGTTTTTAGAAATGTCAATTCCTGGCTCCCACTCTCCAGAATCTCTTTTTGAATGGACCCAGGAAACTCTTCCTTTTAATGGTCCCCAGGTGACACTGATGATCATTCAGATTAGCAAACTCTAGCATGCTAGTCTTCGTACTTGAAAATAATGGCCTACACATCAAAACATCTTCTTTTCTATCCTGTCACATCTTCAGATACAGTGAAGTTATCTTGAAATTATTACCTTGAATAATTACAATGAAATTATTGATTAGTTTTCATAGGCTGGGTAATTTCATATGCTAATGAACGGGAGGATTATTCCAACAATTTTTGAGAAGGGGTGGAGATTTCCAGGATTGGGCTACCGCCCACTCCTTGGTCTTTTGGCAGTGCCTTGGAACTGTCATGGCACCTCTGGGTGTGTCATTTCACTTGGTGATTGAGGATCAAGGTCTAGTCTTGTCTGCCATCTTGATCCCATTTGATTCTAATTTGCTTATGTTGTGTCCTTGGGTTATATCATTCTTTCAGAAATTGTTCTCTGCCCCTTTCCCTCCTGTTACAAACCTACCTGAGAATTACCTCTCTGAATATTATGAATAGTCATCCCCCCACCCCCCAGATAACTGGTATGTTTCCATGTTTTGTATAACATGAATGATTATATTGCATCTTGGTTCCATTTTGTCTGAGTTGTCGGCAATCACAGGTTTACTTTTATTCTGAAACAAAGAAACTTTTTCTCTTAGGACTGGTATTTCTGTGCTGGATTAAGCTTAAACTGGAATTAAGATTGCCAGGAGAGATACCAGTAACCTCAGATATGCAGATGACACCACTCATATGGCAGAAAGCAAAGAGGAACTGAAGATTCTCTTGGTGAAAGTGAAAAGAAAGAGTGAAAAAGCTGGCTTAAAGCTCAACAGTCAAAAAGCAAAGATCATGGCCTCTGGTCCCATAACTTCATGGAAAATAGATGGGGAAACAGTGAGAAACTTTATTTTCTTGGGCTTCAAAATCACTGCAGCCATGAAATTAAAAGATGCTTGCTCCTTGGAAGAAAAGCTATGACCAATCTAGACAGCATATTAAAAAGCAGAGACACTGCCCACAAAAGTACATCTAGTCAAAGCTATGGTTTTTTCAGTAGTTATGTATGGATGTGAGAGTTGGACCATAAAGAAAGCTGAGCACCAAAGAATTGATGCTTTTGAACTGTGGTGTTGGAGAAGACTCTTGAGTGTCCCTCGAACTGAAAGGAGATCCAATCAGTTAATCCTAAAGGAAATCAATTGTGAATATTCATTGAAAGGACTGATGCTAAAGCTGAAACTCCAATACTTTGGCCACCTCATGCGAAGAGTTGACTCACTGGAAAAGACCCTGATGCTGGGAAGGATTGGGGGGAGGAGAAGGGGACAACAGAGGATGAGATGTCTGGATGGCATTGCCGACTCGATGGACATGAGTTTGAGTGAACTCCAGGAGTTGGTGATGGGCAGGGAGGCCTCACAAGCTGCGGTTCATGGGGTTGCAAAGAGTTGGACACGACTGAGCAACTGAACTGAACTGAACTGAATGTTCTAATCTGTTCTGCTTGAGCTGATATAACAAAATTCCAAAGACTTGGTGGCTTAAAAATACGAATTTATTTCTCATCATTCTGAAGACTGAGAAGTCCAAGACCAAAGGACCAGACGATTCAGTGTCTGGTAAGAGCCCTTTTCCTGGACAGGTTACTGTCCTTATATTGTAAAAAGGGACAAGGAAGTTCTCTGGATCCCTTTTATATGAGCACTAATGAGGGCAAAGCCCACACAAAGACCCCATCTCCAAATACCATCACACTGGAGATTAGGTTTCAGTATCTGAATTTTGAAGGGAACACAGAAATTCAATCTTCAGTACATAACAAACCTTAGAGATATTGTCTTCAATCCACCTTTCAAATGAGAAAGTTGGTTTAAATAAAGAATATGAAGATTTTTCTGAGAGTCATGCTGTTAGTGATTAGCACATATACAATTTGAATGTAGAATCAATTCTTTTATTTGCTGTGTTATCTTCCTTTAAGATGATTTTTTAAAATGTGTCTTACATAATTTGGGTAGGGCGGGAGGAGGGAACAATGAGGCAAAAACAGAAAGAGCAATTTGACAAATGATGTTTTGTATATGATTTTTAATGATTTTACTATATTAAGCTCTGACTTAATCTATGACCTATGTGTGAAATAGAAAAATACAAAGTACAGCAATAAAAAAATTCTGTTTTTTTAAATGGGTTGAATGCCTCAACCAAAAGACAAAGACTGGCTGAATGGATACGAAAACAAGACCCCTATATTTTTTGTCTACAAGAGACCCACCTGAAAATGAGGGACACATACAGATTGAAAGTGAAGGGCTGGAAAAAGATATTCCACGCAAATAGAGACCAAAAGAAAGCAGGAGTAGCAATACTCATATCAGATAAAATAGACTTTAAAACAAAGGCTGTGAAAAGAGACAAAGAAGGACACTACATAATGATCAAAGGATCAATCCAAGAAGAAGATATAACAATTATAAATATATATGCATCCAACATAGGAGCACCACAATATGTATGGCAAATGCTAACAAATATGAAAGGGGAAATTAACAATAACACAATAATAGTGGGAGACTTTAATACCCCACTCACACCTATGGATAGATCAACTAAACAGAAAATTAACAAGGAAACACAAACTTTAAATGATACAATAGACCAGTTAGACCAAATAAATCTCTATAGGACATTTCACCCCAAAACAATGAATTTCACCTTTTTCTAAAGCGCACACGGAACTTTTTCCAGGATAGATCACATCCTGGGCCATAAATCTAGCCTTGGTAAATTCAAAAAAATTGAAATCATTCCAAACATCTTTTCTGACCACAATGCAGTAAGACTAGATCTCAATTACAGGAGTTAAAAATGCCAATATATGGAGGCTGAACAACACACTGCTGAATAATGAACAAATCATAGAAGAAATCAAAAGAGAAATCAAAATATGCATAGAAATGAATGAAAATGAAAACAAAACAACCCAAAACCTCTGGGACACTGTAAAAGCAGTGCTAAGGGGAAGGTTCATAGCAATACAGGCACACCTCAAGAAACAAGAAAAAAGTTAAGTAAATAACCTAACTCTACACCTAAAGAAACTAGAAAAGGAAGAAATGAAGAATCCCAGGGTTAGTAGAAGGAAAGAAATCTTAAAAATTAGGGCAGAAATAAATGCAAAAGAAACAAAAGAGACCATAGCAAAAATCAACAAAGCCAAAAGCTGGTTCTTTGAGAGGGTAAATAAAATTGACAAACCACTAGCCAGACTCATCAAGAAACAAAGGGAGAAGAACCAAATCAATAAAATTAGAAATGGAAATGGAGAGATCACAACCAACAACACAGAAATACAAAGGATCATTAAAGAATACTATCAGCAATTATATGCCAATAAAATGGACAACTTGGAAGAAATGGACAAATTCTTAGAAAAGTACAACTTTCCAAAACTGAACCAGGAAGAAATAGAAAATCTTAATAGACCCATCACCAGCACAGAAATAGAAGCTGTAATCAGAAATCTTCCCGCAAACAAAAGCCCAGATCCAGAGGGCTTCACAGGTGAATTCTACCAAAAATTTAGAGAAGAGCTAACACCTATTCTACTCAAACTCTTCCAGAAAATTGCTGAGGAAGGGAAACTTCCAAACTCATTCTATGAGGCCACCATCACCCTAATCCCAAAACCTGGTAAAGATCCCACAAAAAAAGAGAAAACTACAGGCCAATATCATGGATGAACATAGATGCAAAAATCCTTAACAAAATTCTAACAATCAGAATCCACATTAAGAAAATCATACATCATGACCAAGTGGGCTTTATCCCAGGAATGCAAGGATTCTTCAATATCTGCAAATCAATCATCATAATACACTACATTAACAAACTGAAAAATAAAAATCATATGATTATCTCAATAGATGCAGAGAAAGCCTTCGACAAAATTCAACATCCATTTATGATAAAAACCCTCCAGAAGGTGGGAATAGAAGAAACATACCTCAACATAATAAAAGCTATATATGACAAACCCACAGCAAACATTATCCTCAATGGTGAAAAACTGAAAGCTCTTCCCCTAAAGTCAGGAACAAGACAAGGGTGCCCACTCTCACCACTACTATTCAACATAGTTTTGGAATTTTTGGCCACAGCAATCAGAGAAGAAAAAGACATAAAAGGAATCCAAATTGGAAAAGAAGAAGTAAAACTTTCACTGTTCACAGATGACATGATCCTCTACACAGAAAACCCTAGAGACTCTACCAGAAAACTACTAGAGCTAATCAATGAATGCAGTAAAGTTGCAGGATATAAAATCAACACACAGAAATCACTTGCATTCCTATACACTAATAATGAGAAAATAGAAAGAGAAATTAAGGAAACTGTTCCATTCATTGTTGCAACGAAAAAAATAAAATACTTAGGAATATATCTACCTTAAGAAACAAAAGACCTGTACATAGAAAACTATAAAACACTGGTGAAAGTAATCAAAGAGGACACTCATAGATGGAGAAATATACCGTGTTCATGGATTGGAAGAATAAATATTGTAAAAATGAGTATACTATGCAAAGTAATTTATACATTCAATGCAATCCCTATCAAGCTACCAACGATATTTTTCATAGAGCTGGAACAAATAATCTCACAATTTGTATGGAAAAACAAAAAACCTCGAATAGCCAAAGCAATCTTGAGGAAGAAGAATGGAACTGGGGAAATCAACCTGCCGGACTTCAGGCTCTACTACAAAGCCACAGTCATCAAGACAGTATGGTACTGGCATAAAGACAGAAATATAGATCAATGGAACAAAATAGAAAGCCCAGAGATAAATCCACGCACTTATGGACACCTTATCTTTGACAAAGGAGGCAAGAATATAAAATTGAGAAAAGACAGTCTCTTTAACAAGTGGTGCTGGGAAAACTGGTCAGCCCCTTTAAAAGAATGAAACTAGAACACTCCCTAAGACCATACACAAAAATAAACTCAAAATGGATTAAAGATCTAAATGTAAGACCAGAAACTATAAAACTCCTAGAGGAGAACATAGGCAAAACATTCTCCGACATAAATCACAGCAGGATCCTCCATGATCCACCTCCCAGAATATTGGAAATAAAAGCAAAAATAAACAATTGGGACTTAATTAAAATTAAAAGCTTCTGCACAGCAAAGGAAACTCTAAGCAAGGTGAAAAGACAGCCTTCAGAATGGGAGAAATAATAGCAAATGAAGCAACTGACAAAGGATTAATCTCAAAAATGTACAAGCAACTCCTGCAGCTCAATTCCACAAAAATAAAAGACCCAATAAAAAAAATGGGCCAAAGAACTAAACAGACATTTCTCCAAAGAAGACATACAGATGCTCAACGTCACTCATAATCAGAGAAATGCAAATCAAAACCACATTGAGGTACCATTTCACGCCAGTCAGAATGGCTGCTATCCAAAATTCTACAAGCAATAAGTGCTGGAGAGGGTGTGGATAAAAGGGAACCCTCTTACACTGTTGGTGGGAATGCAAACTAGTCCAGCCACTATGGAGAACAGCGTGGAGATTCCTTAAAAAACTGGAAATAGCACTGCCATACAACCCAGCAATCGCACTCCTGGGCACACACCAAGGAAACCAGAATTGAAAGAGACACATGTACTCCAATGTTCATTGCAGCACTGTTTATAATAGCCAGGACATGGAAGCAACCTAGATGTCCATCTGCAGATGAATGGATAAGAAAGCTGTGGTACATTTACACAATGGAGTATTACTCAGCAATTAAAAAGAATACATTTGAATCAGTTCTAATGAGGTGGATGAAACTGGAGCCTAATATACAGAGTGAAGTAAGCCAGAAAGAAAAACACCAATACAGTATACTAACGCATATATATGGAATTTAGAAAGAAGATAACGATAACCCTGTATACGAGACAGCAAAAGAGACACAGATGTATAGAACAGTCTTTTGGACTCTGTGGGAGAGGACGAGGGTGGGATGATTTGGGAGAATGGCATTGAAACATGTATATTATCATATGTGAAACGAATCGCCAGTCCAAGTTCAATGCAAGATACAAGATGCTCGGGGCTGGAGTACTGGAATGAACCAGAGGAATGGGATGGGGAGGGAGTTGGGAGCGGGGTTCAAGATGGGGAACATATGTACACCCGGGGCAGATTCATGTCAATGTATGGCAAAATCAATACAATAATGTTAAGTAATTAGCCTCCAATTAAAATAAATAAATTTTAAAAAAAGAGCCTGGGAAAAAACACTTTTATTTTCTAACTTAGCAAGTTTTGACTCCTTTATATTGTCTTTAAATTCCTCATAGTGAGTGAGTAATTACTTCTTTATATCATTTTTATCTGTACCTAATGATTAGCAAATAAAGCAGCTGACACTTTTGACATTCTTTCTGGAAATTTCCTTAGTCAGATATATCATTTTATTAGATGAAACTTATTTTCCATATTGCCTCAGGTGACAGTCTTGCTATGCTTTCTGAAAGTGAAAACTCAGTCATGTCCGGTGCTTTGTAATAAAGAATGTCCAAGATGGTTTCTTCGTTCACATGTTAGTCACCTGAGCTGAGGTGACTGGAGTAGCGCAAGTTGATTGAGATTTTTTTCTCTTCTTATTATGATTTTCCACATGGGGTAGCTGTGCTTCCTCATACCACAGTCAGATTTATGTGGCAACTGTCTTCCCCTAGAGAGTATATTTTAAGAGGCAAGAATTGGAAACTACAAGTTTCTAGGCCTGGGCCTAGAAAAAACTTTTTTTTTTTTTTACATTAAGCACAATACAGCAATTTATTTAGATGCTTAAAATGAATACAAAGGGAAATAAAGACAATGAAATAATACATACTACAACAGTGTGTCATATATTAGATGGTATAAATGAATACACCAGGGTGGTGTTTAACTAAAGATAAACTAAATATCCAAAGAGCAGCACTCACTGGTCTGCTGCTTCAACACAACACGCTTCTGTACAGATCTAAACGGTGTCAAAATTAGTAGCTGCAAAGTCGATTCTTGCATGTGTTTTTTAGCTTAAAAGATTTCAGGAAACATCTGAAATACCAGTTTTTGTTTTTGTCAGCTGTAATGTCAAGGATATTCAGAACAAGAAAAATTCTATTATACAAGAGAGTCCAGATATATATCTTATGTGGCTGGCCTCTGTCGTGAGATTGTAAGGTTATGTGCAAAAACTAAGTCTGTCCTGAAGTCCACACTAGTGTAAACTAGTCCACACTAGTATAAACTAGTCCACAGTTTCTAGCCTGGGCCTAGAAACTGCCAAAGAATCATTTCTGTTGTTATTTGTATGTTCTTACTTGTCAAGGTAGAGAGCCCACCTAGTTTCAAGAGACAGGAACACAGATGTCTCAGAGGTTCAAATGTCAAAGAATTTGTAGCTATCTCTAATCTACAAGATTTAAACTTCTCCCTTCTTCACTTGACTGAGTTCCAGAGGCCTGTATCCATCGATGCAATCATCAGTTTCAGTGAATAGCGCAAAAGCACCTGGTCACGTCAAAATCAAATTTACTCCTTTCCTGGTGTTTCCAGGAGCAGTGAAGGGCTCTGTCACTTGCTAAACACTTGGAGATGATCACTGACACTTCACATGCATTTTATGCAACACATCACCAAGTTCTTTTGATTTTATCTCATACTATCACTATTTGATACTTTCAATCTGCTAAGCATCCATTCTAGAGCTTTTTTTCTTTTCTTTTAAAATTAATTTAATTCTTTTAAATTAATTTTATTCTTTTCTTTTTAAATTAATTAATTTATTTTAATTAGAGGTTAATTACTTTACAATATTGTGGTGGTTTTTTGCCATACTTTGACATGAATCTGCCATGGGTGTGCAAGTAAGAGCATTCTCATCTTGGTTATGCTTTTTTTTTGATCAGTATTTTCTTCTCACATATTCAACAGTCTTTTAAAAATATTTGTGTTTATTTATTTGGCCAAACGAGGTCTTAGTTGCAGCATATGGTATCTAGTTCCCTGATCAGGGATCAAACCTGGGCCCCCTGCCTTGGAAGTGCAGAGTCTCAGCCACTGGACCACCAGGGAAGTCCCTAGAGCTTGAATTTCTTGAGAATGATCTATCATTCAGATTAACACAGTATGAAAAATTAACTTTCCTCCTATCAACATTGTCTATTTCTTGTTTACAAATCCAAAGTCAGCAAGGATCTACACATTCCTCTCTTTCCACTTTAATTAAAAGATGCATAGTTTTAATTAATGTCTTACAAACTATATGAAATAAAACAAATGTAGGAGGAAAACAAGCTGGTATTTTTCTACAAAAAGAATAAATTACTAACCAGTTTCAGAAAGCTGTGTTTTCTGCCTCTGAACTGTACCACTGAATTTATGAGATTTTAAGGCATACCTTAACTTAATTATTTGTTTAGTTGAGTTTTTCATTACTTTGTTATTCACCTCAATTGTTTCCACTTTGGTCTTAGGAATGTATTGAACTAAACTTACTTCTGGTAATGGAGAGGAGATGAACCGTCTTATACTTCATCTTTAATATTCCTTCCCCCAAATGTACTTATTATCAAGCTAAGGTCTAATTTTTATCTTTAATCCAGGCTTTCCTCTATCATGGATATGCACTGCTTTCTAACTTTTAGGAAGCAGGATTATCTCATCTGCTATTAGGTTTGACAAATTCTTATTATACCAGTTCACAAAATGAAACTAAGTCTGAAAGAAATTAAGTACTAAGTATGCACATGAAAGTGTCTCTATATACATATACACACAGACACATAAAATTGGCTTATAATATAGTAAAGCCTTATTTATTAGTTGTTTAGATTTATAAAATACTATAGATTCATCAAAGAAATAATAATTATTACCATAAGGTGCTTATTTAGTGTTTAAAACTCACATAATATTGCCAAATCTTTATTAATGCTATTTTTACAAATGGAAAATCTTAGTCTCAGTCTTTACACAACTTTCACAAGGTCACATTGTAAATGGTGATCTAGGAAGATCTGTATGGTAGAGTTCTTTTTATTATACAATATAGAGTCCCATAAAATCATAGAGCACTGTTTGTGTCTCTGATATACATCTCTCACAATATGCCACGTACTTATGTTATTTGTATATATGCTTGTCTTTCTACTTATTTTGAAGTTTGAAGTCCAGGATTTTCTACTTAATAGAATTTCCACCCTGGGAAAGCTATTTAAATGCCCTGTTTCTCATTTCCCATGTATGTAAATGAAAGGGCTGAGCTAGAAGGTATCTTTGGGTTCCAATGTTCTATAATTTCTGTCACTGTGAGCTCCTCCATATCTTGTACTACTTACAAAGTATAGTAAAGTACTAATATCTACTGTATAAATGTCTATTGCATGAAGTAGGTTAGTCTTATACTGCTTTAATAATTAGTAAAGTTAGAAATTCAATAAATATATTCATTCATTTTTCATAATATGTTCACTTGACCAAATGCAGTCTATTAGGTATATTATTGTAAAAAGACAAATAAATCATAATCTCTGCCCTCAACAAACTTCCACTTTGAGGTTATTTTTGATTATTTTTATATAAAATAACATGAAATTCATAAAAAATGATGCAAGGTATCTTTTAGTGTCATTATTTTAATTTAAAATATGAGAAAACTAAGGTCTGGAAAATTAATTGATTAGTCAATAGCATCTACTTCTGCTTCAATGACTACACTAAAGCCTTTGGCTGTGTGGATCACAACAAATTGTGGAAAATTCTTAAAGAGGTGGGAATACCAAACCACCTTACTTGCCTCCTGAGAAACCTGTATGCAGGTCAAGAAGCAACGACTAGAACTGGACATGGAACAATGGACTGGTTCTACATTGGGAAAGGAATATGTCAAGGCTGTATATTGTCACCCTGTCTATTTTTTTAAATTTATTTTTTTATTGAAGGATAATTGCCTTACAGAATTTTATTGTTTTCTGTCAAACCTCAACATGAATAAGCCATAGCGAACCTAGATAGCATATTAAAAGCAGAGACACTATTTTGCCAACCAAAGTCCATCTAATCAAGGCTATGGTTTTTCCAGTGGTCATGTATGGATGTGAGAGTTGGACTGTGAAGAAAACTGATCGCTGAAGAATTGATGCTTTTGAATTGTGGTACTGGAGAAGACTCTTGAGAGTCCCTTGTACTGCAAGGAGATCCAACCAGTCCATTCTAAAGGAGATCAGTCCTGGGTGTTCATTGGAAGGAGTGATGTTAAAGCTGAAACTGCAATACTTTGGCCACCTCATGAGACGAGTTGACTCACTGGAAAAGACTGATGCTGGGAGCGATTGGGGGCAGGAGGAGAAGGGGACGACAGAGAATGAGATGGCTGGATGGCATCACCGACTCGATGGAGGTGAGTTTGAGTGAACTCCAGGAGTTGGTGATGGACAGGGAGGCCTGGCGTGCTGTGATTCATGGGGTCGCGGAGAGTAGGACACGACTGAGCGACTGAACTGAACTGGACTGATAAATATATCCCTTCCCTTATGGACCTCCCTCCCATCTCCCACCCCATCCCACCCCTCTAAATTGATACAGAGCCCCTGTTTGAATTTCCTGAGCCAGTCAGCAAATTCCCATTGGCTATCTCTTTTACATATGGTAATTTAAGTTTCCATGTTACTCTCTCCATACATCTCACCCTCTCCCCTCTCCCCATGTCCATAAGTCTGTTCTCTATGTCTGTTTCTCCATTGCTGCCCTGTAAATAAATTCTTCAGTACCATTTTTCCAGATTCTGTATATATGCTTTGAATACGATATTTATCTTTCTCTCTCTGACTCACTTCACTCTGTATAATAGGTTCTAGGTTCATTCATATCATCAGAACTGACTCAAATGTGTTCCTTTATGGCTGATAATATTCCATTATGTATATGTACCACGGCTTCTTCTGTCAATGGACATCTAGGCTGCTTCAATGTTCTAGCTATTGTATGTAGTGCTGCAATGAACAATGGAATAAATGTGTCTTTTTCAATTTTGGTTTCCTCAGGGTATATGCCTAGGAGTGGGATTGCTGGGTCATATGGTCGTTTTATTCCTAGTTTTGTAAAGTGAAGTTGCTCAGTCATGTCCGACTCTTTATGACCCCATGGACTGTAGCCTACCAGGCTTCTCCATCCGTGGGATTTTCCAGGCAAGAGTACTGGAATGGGTTGCCATTTATCTCCATACCATCTTCCATAGTGGCTGTATCAATTTACATGCCTACCAACAGTGCAAGACTGTTTCCTTTTCTCCACACTCTTGCCAGCATCTATTTTTTGCAGACTCTTTTGATGATGGCCATTCTGACTGGTGTGAGGTGATATGTCTTTGTAGTTTTGTTTTGCATTTCTCTGATAATGAGGAATATTGAACATCTTTTCATGTGTTTGTTAGCCATCTCTATGTTTTTTTGGGAAATGTCTGTTTTAGTCTTTTTGCCACTTTTTGATTGGGTTGTTTTTCTTGCATTGAGTTGTATGAACTGCTTGTATATTTGTATATTAATCCTTTGTCAGTTGTTTCATTTGCTATTATTTTCTCCTATTCTGAAGGCTGTCTTTTCACTTTACTTATAGTTTCCTTTGCAATGCAAAAGATTTTCAGGTCCCATTTGTTTACTTTTGCTTTTATTTCTATTACTATAGGAGGTGGGTCATAGAAGATCTTGCTTTGATTTATGTCATCGAGTGTTCTCCCTATGTTTTCCTCTAAGAGTTTTATAGTTTCTGGTCTTACATTTAGGTCTTTAATCTATTTTGAGATTATCTTTGTGTATGGTGTTAGGAAGTGTTCTAATTTCATTCTTTTACAAGTAGCTGTCCAGTTTTCCTAGCACCATTTATTGAAGAGGCTGTCTTTGCTCCATTGTATATTCTTGCCTCCTTGGTAAAAAATAAGGTACCCATAGGTGTAGGGTTTATTTCTGGGCCTTCTATCTTGTTCCATTGGTCTATGTTTCTGTTTTTGTGCCAGTACCATACTGTCTTGATGACTGTAGGTTCATAGTGTAGTGAAATCAGGAAGGTTGATTCCTCCAGCTCCATTCTTCTTTCTTAAGACTGCTTTGGCTATGTGGGGTCTTTTGTATTTCCATATGAATTGTGAAATTTTTTGTTCTAGTTCTGTGAAAAATGCTGTTGGTAATTTGATAGGGATTGCATTGAGTCTGTACACTGTATTTGGTAGTATAGTCATTTTCATAATATTGATAATTCCTACCCAGGAATATGAAATATCTCTTCATCTGTTTATGTCATCTTTGATTTCTTTCATTAGTGTCTTATAATTTTCTGTGTACAGTTCTTTTGTCTTAGGTAAGTTTATTCCTAGATATTTAATTCTTTTTGTTGCAATGGTGAATGGGATTGATTCCTTAATTTCTTTTTCTGATTTTTCATTGTTAGTATACAGAAATACAAGTGATTTCTGTGTATTGACTTTGTATTCTGCAACTTTGCTAAATTCACTGATTAGCTCTAGTAATTTTCTGATACTATCTTTAGGGCTTTCTATGTACAGTATCATGTCATCTGCAAACAGTGAGAGCTTTACTTCTTCTTTTCTGATCTGGATTCCTTTTATTCCTTTTTCTTCTCTGATTGCTGTAGCTAAGACTTTCAGAACTATGTTGAATAATAGTGGTGAAAATGGATGCCCTTGTCTTGTTCCTGATCTTAGAGAGAATGCTTTCAGTTTTTCACCATTGAGAATAATGCTTGCTGTAGGCTTATCATATATGGTCTTTACTATGTTGAGGTAGGTTCCTTCTATGCCCAGTTGTTTTAAGAGTTTTAATCATCAGTCAGTTCAGTTCAGTTCAGTTCAGTCACTCAGTCGTGTCCGACTCTTTGCAACCCCATGAACCACAGCACGCCAGGCCTCCCTGTTCATCACCAACTCCTGGAGTTCACTCAAACTCATGTCCATTGAGTTGGTGATGCCATCCAGCCATCTCATTCTCTGTCGTCCCCGTCTCCTCCTACCCCCAATCCCTCCCAGCATCAGACTCTTTTCCAGTGAGTCAACTCATCGCATGAGGTGGCCAAAGTATTGGAGCTTCAGCTTTAGCATAAGTCCTTCCAATGAACACCCAGGATTGATCTCCTTTAGAATGGACTGGTTTGATCATAAATGGGTGCTAAATTTTGTCAAAGGCTTTTTCTGCATCTATTGAGATAATTACATGGTTTTTATTTTTCAATTTGTTAATATAGTGTATCACATTGATTTATTTGCATATATTGAAGAATCCTTGCATTCCTGGAATAAACCCACCTCGATCGTGTTGTATGAGCTTTTTGATGTGTTGCTGAATACTGTTTGCTAAAATTTTGTTGAGGATTTTTGCATCTGTGTTCATCAGTGATATCGGCCTGCAGTTTTCTTTATTTCTGATGTCTTTTTCTGGTTTTGGTGTCAGGGTGATGGTGGCCTTATAGAATGAGTTTGGAAGAGTTCCTTCCTCTGCAATTTTTTGAAAGAGTTTTAGAAGGATAGGCATTAGCACTTCTCTAAAAAGATCTTCACGACCAAGATAGTCACGATAACGTGATCACTGACCTAGAGCCAGACATCTTGGAATGTGAAGTCAAGTGGACCTTAGAAAGCATCACTACGAACAAAGCTAGTGGAGGTGATGGAATTCCAGTTGAGCTATTTCAAATCTTGAAAGATGATGCTGTGAAAGTGCTGCCCTCAATATGCCAGCAAATTTGGAAAACTCAGCAGTGGCCACAGGACTGGAAAAAGTCAGTCTTCATTCCAATCCCAAAGAAAGGGAATGCCAAAGAATGCTCAAACTACCGCACAATTGCACTCATCTCACATGCTAGTAAAGTCATGCTCAAAATTCTCCAAGCCAGGTTCAGCAATATGTGAACAGTGAACTCCCAGATGTTCAAGCAGGTTTTAGAAAAGGCAGAGTCACCAGAGATCAAATTGCCAACATCCGCTGGATCATGGAGAAAGCAAGAGAGTTCCAGAAAACCATCTATTTCTGCTTCATTGACTATGCCAAAGCCTTTGACTGTGTGGGTCACAATAAACTGTGGAAAAGTCTGAAAGAGATGGGAATACCAGACCACCTGACCTGCCTCTTGAGAAACCTGTATGCAGGTCAGGAAGCAACAGTTAGAACTGGACATGGAACAACAGACTGGTTCCAAATAGGAAAAGGAATACGTCAAGGCTGTATATTGTCACCTTGCTTATTTAACTTATATGCAGAGTACATCATGAGGAACGCTGGGCTGGAAGAAGCACAAGCTGGAATCAAGATTGCCGGGATAAATATCAATAATCTCAGATATGCAGATGACACCACCCTTATGGCAGAAAGTGAAGACGAACTCAAAAGCCTCTTGATGAAAGTGAAAGAGGAAAGTGAAAAGGTTGGCTTGAAGCTCAACATTCAGAAAACAAAGATCATGGCATCTGGTCCCATCACTTCATGGGAAATACATGGAAAAACAGTGGAAACAGTGTCAGATTTTATTTTTTTGGGCTCCAAAATCACTGCGGATGCTGATTGCAGCCATGAAATTAGAAGACGCTTACTCCTTGGAAGGAAAGTTATGACCATCCTTGATAGTATATTGAAAAGCAGAGACATTACTTTGCCAACAAAGGTCCGCCTGGTCAAGGCTATGGTTTTTCCAGTGGTCATGTATGGATGTGAGAGTTGGACTGTGAAGAAAGCTGATTGCCGAAGAATTGATGCTTTTGAACTGTGGTGTTGGAGAAGACTCTTGAGAGTCCCTTGTACTGCAAGGAGATCCAACCAGTCCATTCTAAAGGAGATCAGTCCTGGGTGTTCATTGGAAGGACTTATGCTAAAGCTGAAACTCCAATGCTTTGGCCACCTCATGCGACGAGTTGACTCACTGGAAAAATCTCTGATGCTGGGAAAGGTTGGGGGCGGGAGGAGAAGGGGACGACCGAGAATGAGATGGCTGGATGGCATCACCGACTCTGTGGACATGAGTTTGAGTCAACTCCGGGAATTGGTGTTGGACAGGGAGGCCTGGCGTGCTGTGATTCATGGGGTCGCGGAGAGTTGGACACGACTGAGCGACTGAACTCAACTGTACTGAAATGTTTCATAGACTTCTCCTGTAAAGCCATCTGGTCCTGGGCTTCTGTTTGTGGGGAGATTTTAGATCACAGCTTTGATTTCAGTGCTTGTAATTGGGTTGTTCATAATTTCTATTTCTTCCTTGTTCAGTCTTGGAAGAATGAACTTTTGTAATAATCTGTCCATTTCTTCCAGGTTATCCATTTTATTGCTAAATAGTTGTTCATAATAGTCTCTTATAATCCTTTGTATTTCTGCATTGTCTGTTGCAACCTCTCCTTTTTCATTTCTAATTTTGTTGATTTGATTCTCCTTTCTTTTTCTTGATGAATCTGGCTAAAAGCTTGTCAGTTTTGTTTATCCTCTCAAAGAATCAGCTTTTTGTTTTATTAATCTTTACTGTTGTTTCTTTCATTTCTTTTTTACTTATTTCTGCTTGGATCTTTATGATTCCTTTCCTTCTACTAATTTTTGGGTTTGTTTTGTTCTTCTTTTTCCAGTTGTTTTAGGTATAAAGTTAGGTTGTCTATGTGATGTTTTTCTTGAGGTAGGATTGTATCACTATAAACTTCCTTCATAGAACTGCTTTTGCTGCATGCCATAGGTTTTGAGTTGTCATGTTCTCATTGTCATTTGTTTCTAGAAAATTTTTGATTTCCTTTTTGATTTCTTCAGTAACCTGTTGGTTATTTAGAAACGTTTTGTTTAATCTCCATGTGTCTGTGATTTTTACAGTTTCTTTCTTGTAATTGATATCTACTCTCATAGTTTTGTGGTGGGAGAAGATGCTTGATATGATTTCAATTTTCTTAAATTTACTGAGGTTTGATTTGTAACCCAAGATGTGGTCTATCCTGGAGAATGTTCCATGTGCACATGAGAAGAATGTGTACTCTTCTGCATTTGGATAGAATGTCCTGAAAATATCAATGAGACCCATCTCATCTAATGTATCATTTAAGACTTGTGTTTCCTTATTAGTTTTCTGTTTTGATGATCTGTTCATTGGTGTGAGTGGGGTGTCAAAATCTCCTAGTATTATTGTGTTACTGTCAGTTTCTCCTTTTATGTCTGTTAGTGTTTGTCTTACGTGTTGAGGTGCTCCTGTGTTGGGTGCATAGATATTTACAATCGTTATGTCGTCCTCTTGGACATAATAGGACATAATGATCCCTTGATCATTATGTAGTGCTCTTCCTTATCTCTTGTAATCTTCTTTATTTTAAGGTCTATTTTGTCTGAGTATTGCTGCTCCAACTTTCTTTTGCTTCCCATTTGTATGGAATATATTTCTCCATTCTCTCACTTTCAGTCTATACACATCTTTAGGTTTGAAGTAGGTTTCTTGTAGACAGCGTATACAGGGGTCTTGTTTTTGTATCCATTCAACCAGTCTGTGTCTTTTAGTTGGAGCATTTAATCCATTTACATTTAAACTCATTACTGATACATATGTTCCTATTGCCATTTTCAGCAAGAGAGTTCCAGAAAAATATCTATTTCTGCTTTATTGACTGTGCCAAAGCCTTTGCCCCGGATGAACTCTCCATAATAAGTGTGAGATTGTGGTCATTGCGAACCACTCGACACTAGGACAAAGTACAGACTGGAGTAAGGCCAGATCTGAGCCTGAGCTGACTTCAAAACACCCACAACAGGTCAAGAGGCCTTCCTAGAAATATTGGGGTACTTTCTAAATAGGCAGATTGGGTGATGCTTGCTGTGTGGAGAGGTCAATGCAGGAGTAAGGAGGTCATTTATCTTACTACCACTCTCTCTGTATATAATTTTCTTCTTCACTTTTATTTTTTTATCATACAGTTCTAATGTTGTTCTTTATTATTTCTTTAATTGTTAATTTTCCCCTTTAAAAAAGAATCTTATTTTAAAATAAACTTACTTTATTTTATATTTTTTCCTATTTTTGTAGTACTATTTAATTATATTCATTTTCCTCATATTTTTGATTTTGTATTTTTGCTAGTGTAGGCTTTAGTATTTATTTTAAATTATGTCTTGGTTTCTTTCTTCTTTTTGATTCCTGCTTTTACTAATTTAAAAAATTTTTTTATTTTTTTCACTCTTCTTTTTGTGTATGAGTTTCTTAGAGTGTTCTTGGCTGTTGAATGTTGCTTTCACCATTAGTCTTGGGGTTTTGTCTTCTGTGCTGTGTGGCTTATGAAGCATTGGTGCGACAATAAGTTTTCGGGCCTGAACCTTCAAGGAAGGAGACTGGAGTCCAGGACGTTGAACCACCAGAGCAGTCCCAACCCAATGGAACATTAATTGGTGAGAGCTCTCCCAAAGGCCTCCATCTCAACACTAAGACCAAGCTCCAATCAAAGCCAGCAAGCTACACTGGACATTTCATGCCAAACCTTCAGCAAAACAGGAACACAAGCCTGCTCATCAGAAAACAGACTGTACAAGGCAATACTACGTCCATACAAACCACAAAACTATACTGAACATGGCACTGCCTTTTAAAAGACAAGATCCAGCTCCATCCACCAGATCATAGGAACAAGTCCTCTCAACCACTAAACCTTCACAAGGAACTGGTCCAACCTCAGCCACGGGGGACAGACCTCACAAATAAGAGGAACTATGATTTGTCCAGCCTGCAGAAAGAAGACCCCAAACAAAGTAAACTAAACAAAATTAAAAGACAGAAACATACAGCAGATGAAAGAATATGGTAAAAGTCCACAAGATCAAATAAATGGAGAGGAAATAGGCAGTCTACTTGAAAAAGAATTCATAGAAATGATAGTAAAGATGATAAAAAATCTTAGAATAAAATGGAGGCACAAATAAATAGAATAAAAACATGGATTGAGAAGATGCAAGAAATGCTTAACAATGAGAAAATATTTGAAGAGATTATAGTCAAACACTTCCCTAACATAGGAAAGGAAATAGCCACCCAAGTCCAGGAAGTCAAGAGAGATTCATACAGGTTGAACTCAAAAAGAAACATGCCAAGACACATATTAATCAAACTAACAAAAATTAAACACAAAAAATAAATATTAAAAACAGCAAGGGAAAAGCAAAAAATAAATACAAGGGGATCTCCATAAGGCTAACAGCTGATATTTCAATGGAAACTCTGCAGGCTAGAAGGGAGTGGCAGGATATACTTAAAGTGATGAAAGGGAAAAATCTACAACCAAGATTACTCTGTCCAGCAAGGATCTCATTTATATTTGAAGGCAAAATAAGAAGTTTTACAGAAGCAAAAGAAGAATTCAGCACCATCAAATCAGCTTACACCAGGAAACAAATGCTAAAGAAATTTCCCTAAATAGGAAGCAAAGAGAAAGAAAAGACCTAAAAACAAACAAACAAACAAACAAAAATAAAACCCAAAACAATAAAGTAAATGGAAACAGGATCATACATATCAATAATTACCTTAAATGTAAATGGTCCAAGCAAAAGACACAGTTTGGCTAAATGGACACAAAAACAACAGCTGTCTACAAGGGATACACTTCAGTCATAGGAACACATACTGATTGAAAGTGAGGGGCTAAGAAATATTATTTCATGCAAATGGAAATCGAAAGAAAGCAGGAGTAGCAATCCCCATATCAGATAAAATGACTTTAAAATAAAAAATATTACAAGACAAAAGAAGGACACTACCTAATGGTCAATAGATCAATCCGAGAAGCATATATAACAATTATAAACATGTATGCATCCAACATAGGAGTACACCAATACATAACAGAAATGGCACCAACTATTATAGTGGAAATCGACAGTAACACAATAAAAGAGGGAGATTTCACCAACCCACTCACACCAATGAACAGATCATCTGGACAGAAAATTTATAAGGAAACACAAGCATTAAATGATTTGTTGGACCAGCTGGATCTAATTGATATCCATAGGACATTTCATCCAAAAATAGTATGTTTCACTTTTTTTCTAAAGTGCACACGAGACATTGTTCACGGTCACATCAAGGCTTGATCTTGCATCACATCAAGCCTTGGTAAATTTTTTAAAAAAATGAAATCATTTCAAGTATCTTTTCCTACCACAGTGTTATAAGATTAGATATCAAGTAGAGGGGAAAAAATCTGTAACAAACACATGGAGGCTAAACAATATACTTCTGAATAACCAACTTGTCACTGAAGAAATCAAAAACAAAATAAAAATATACCTAGAAATAAATGATAATGAAAACACAATAACTTGATATCTACAGGATGAAACAAAAGCAGTGCTAAAAGAGAGGTTTACAGCAGTACAAGCCTACCTCAAGAAACAAGAGATACCACAAATTCTTACACCTAAAACAACAGAAAATGAACAACCCCCCCCAAAGTTAGTAGAAGGAAAGAAATCATAAAGATCAGAGCAGAAATAAATGAAAAAGAAAAAGGAGAACAATAGCAATGATCAATAAAACTAAAAGCTGGTTCTTTGAGAAGATAAAGAAAATTGACAAACCACTAGCCAGGCTTATCAAGAAAAAAAGGAAGAAGACTCAAATAAATAAAACTAGAAATGAAAAAAGAGAAGTTACTAGAGACAACACAGGAATACAAATGATCATAAGAGGCTACTATGAACAATGATGTGCTAATAAAATGGATAACTAGGAAGAAATGGACAAATTCTTAGAAAAGTATGACCTTCCAAAACTGAACAAGGAAGAAATAGAAAACATGAGCAGACCAATCATAAGTATGGATATCGGAAGTGTATTGAAAAATCTTCCAACAAAGAAAGCCCCAGGGTCAGATGGTTTCATAGGTGAATTCTATCAAAAGTTTAGAGAAGTGCTAACACTTATCTGACTCAAAACTTTGCAGAAAATTGCAGAGGAAGGAAAACTCCCAAACTCATTTCACAAGGGCACCATCATTCTGATACCAAACCAGACAAAGATACTACAAAGGAAATTGCAGGCCAATATCACTGATGAACACTGATGCAAAAATCCTCAACAAAATTCTAGCAAACAGAACCCAACAACACATTAAAAGTTTATGCATCATGATCAAGTGGGTTTTATCCCAGGCATATATATCCCAGTACATGCAAGGCATGCATATATTGCATTCAATATATGGAAATCAAGCAATGTAATGCACCATATTAAAAAATGAAAGATAAAAATCATATGATCATCTTAATAGATGCAGAGAAAACTTTCAACAAAATTCAATACCCATTTATAATAAAAACACTTCAGAAAATAGGCATAGAAGGAATGTACCTCAACATAATAAAAGTCATACATGACAAACCCACAGCAAAAATTCTCAACAGTGAAAAACTTAAAGCATTTCCTCTAAGACCAGGAACAAGACAAGAGTGCTCACTCTCAACAATATTATTAAATATAGTTTTGGAAATCCTAGACATAGCAATCAGAGAAGAAAAGGAAATAAAAGGAATCCAGATTGGAAAAGAAGAAGCAAGACTCTCACTGTTTGCAGATGACATGACACTATATATACATAAAAACCCCTAAAGATGCCACCAGAAATTAATAGAGCTAATCAGTGAATATAGTAATGTTGTAAGCTATAAAATTAACACACAGAAATTTCTGGCATTTCTATACACTAAAAATGAAAAACCAGAAAGAGAAATTAAGTAAACAATTCCATTCTCCATTAAAACAAAAAAGAATAAAATATCTAGGAATAACCTACCTAAAGAGAAAAAAGACCTGTATTCAGAAAACCATTAAGACACTGGTGAAAGAAATCAAAGATGACACAAACAAAAGGAGAGATATGCTGTGCTCTTGGATTGGAAAAATCAATATTGTGAAAATGACTATACTTCCCAAAGGAAGCTACAGACTTAATGTAATCCCTATCAAATTACCAATGACCTTTTTGTGGCTCAGCTGGTAAAGAATCTGCCTGTAATGTGGGAGACCTGGGTTCGATACCTGGGTTGGGAAGATCCTCTGGAGAAGGGAAAGGATACCCACTTCAGTATTCTGACCTGGAAAACTCCATGGACTGTACAGTCTATGGGGTCGCAAAGAGTTGGACACAACTGAGCGACTTTCACTTTCATTTTTTTCACGTAACTGGAACAAATAATTTCAAAATTTGTATGGAAATATAAGGCCCCAAATAGTCAAAGCAATCTTGAGAAAGAAAAACAGAGGAATCAACCTTCCTGACTTCAAACTATACTACAAATCTGTCATCAAGACAGTATGGCACTGGCACAAAAACAGAAATATAGACCAACAGAACAAGATGGAAAGCCCAGAGACAAACCCATGCACCTATGGGCACCTTATCTTTGACAAATGAGGCAAGAATATACAACGGAGAAAAGATAGTCTTTTCAATAAGTGGTGCTGGGAAAACTGGACAGATACCTGTAAAGGAATTAAATTAGAACACTTTCTAACATCATACACAAAAATTAACTCAAAATGGATTAAAGATTTAAATGTAAGGCCCCAAACTGTAAAGCTCTTAGAGAGAAACATAGGCAGTATATTAACGCATATATATTGAATCTCAGAAAATGATATTGATGAGCCTATTTGCAAAGAAGGAAGGGAGATGCAGTCATAGAGAACAGACATGTGGACATGGTGATAGAAGGAAAGAGTGGTATAAACCAAAAAAATAGGATCAATTATATATACAGTACTATGTGTAAAATAGAGAGCTTGTGAAAATTGCTGTATAACACATGGAGCCAAGCCTGGTGTTCTTTGATGACCTAGAAGGGTAGGATACAGAGGGTGAAGAGAGAGGCTAAAGAGGGAGGTGAAAAAGCAAAAATGTTAGTCGCTCAGCCACATCTGACTTTTTGTGACCCCATGGACTGTAGCCCACCAGGCTCCTCTGTCCATGGAATTCTCTGGGCAAGAATACTGGAGTGGGTTGGCAATTCCTTCTCCAGGAGATCCTCTTGACTCAGGGATCAAACCAAGTTCTTCTGCATTGCAGGCAGATTCTTTACTGTCTGAGCCACCAGGGAAGCACTGAAGAGGGAAGTGATATATGCATAATTTTGGTTGATTTGCATTGTTTTACAGCAGAAACCAACACAACAGTATAAAGCAATTTTCCTCCAATTAAAAAATAAATTTATCAAAGGAGAAAAAAACCTGGAAAAAATCCATAAGAGGGTCAAAAGAGAGCCATACTGCCTTACTCCACAAAAGCAAATAGACTCTCTAAATAATACAAAATCACTTGTTTAGACATCCCACACAACAGCTCATGTAGTAAATATGAAAACAGCATTGCTTTGCAGGTCATTTCATATGGATCTGTCTTTTTAAGTGTGGAGGCCTGGAGGGCAAGGACAATTGAAAAGGGATTTATTAAAATGTATTACTTATGAAACTGAGAAGGACCCTGAGGGGTCTTCCTGAGTACAGAATCCCCTCTATGCCCCCATTTCTTGTTTGTAGAAAAAAAGGCTTTAGTCTTCAAAATCTTTACTGAGCTTCAGAGAATAGGCTCAAGCAGTTAGTGATTAGGACAACAGAGTCATTAAACTCCTAATTCTTCCTGAAAGGATATAGATACAATTTAATGTATATCTTTGAGCTTTTGTGTAGAAACTAAGACCTCACCAAGGTGGAGGGTGGTGACTACATGCTGACTACACACATGTAGGCCCCAGACTGGAGCCGGAAGATTGAGGTTTCCCAAACATTACCCTATTATCTCACCACCAAGCTGTTACCAAGTCCAAACTCACTGTGCTCACCACATGACAGGTCAATAAATCCAAAAGACTAGGTGTTGAGGTAAGGAATATAACTTTATTTGGAAAGTTGTCTGACCAAGAAGATGGCAGACTAATATCTCAAAATAACCATTTTATTGGAATTGGGAAACTAGTATCTTTTAAAGAAAGGAAAGGGGAAGCAGTGAGGAACTAAAGTAAAAAGTCATTAATCCTGCAAATATTTCCTGGAATGGCCAATCTCAGGGAGGGGATAAGTTAACTTCTTCTTTCCTGTAGCCATCCACAGGTGAGTAGGGTCCTGAACAAAAGCACTTTGGTTTAACATTCAGACAGAGGGGCAGGGTTTCCCAAAGCAGGCCATTATATATAACTATAATAACAAAAACAACAAAAAGCAAAGATTAAAGTCGAAGAAACAGATCCAACATGGAGTCAAAATTGGCTCTTTCCCATCAACTAATCAGAAGAACGTCCACAGTTCTTTCCTAACACTGTCTTTAAAAACTCTTGCTTGAAAGCCATTTGAGCATAATCTGCCTGTTCTTCTTGCTTAATGCCCAAATAATTCCTTACTTTGCTGCAAACACCCACTTTCTATAGAGTTTGGCTTTCTATAACATGGGCACCAGAGCACTTATTTAATAACAGCTTCAAACATAGTAGATATTTAAGGTTTCTTAAATTGATGGTGAAATTATTTCTTTAGTCAATCTGATCTAAAAACAGCCCAGGTCGATGTGCATAAAAACAAAAAGCAAATGAAGCCAGCAGATTATACTTTGTCTTAATTCATGAAAGAAAAAATAGTCCTTAGTGATACCAATTGTCCTATGAATCAGGTTAAAATGATTCAACTAATATATGCTCCCTCCTGGGATGCTATGCCAAATGTTTACCCTAAGCTTTACCATAGTGTCCTTACAGAAGAAATAATTTATCACAAACTGTGGAATGGTTTAAAATAAAACTACCCATTCTTTGGGAGCAAAACCTTTGGGCACGCAGATTATTTTGAGCTGAAAACAACACCCAAAAGACTCAGGAAGAAATTTTGACAGTCCTTCTAGCTGCCTAAAGAATGTAGCTAGAGCTGTTCCAGGAAGGGAGCTATCATCAAAGAAAACTATTGTATGAACCAGATGTGTAGACTGGGAGAAACCTAGCAAAATCTGTTTGTTAAAATTCTCCTTGTCTCCTATTGTCTCTGCATGGCAGAGTAAGCATTTGTTTACCAAGCATCTGCTTTTCCATCTCCTTGTGAATTGTCTTCCACCCCTTTGAGGTACCAAACTGATGCCCCCAACGTCCTCTTTTGTCTTTAGCTGAAGAGGGCATTTAAGGTGAGGGCTTCAGCCATTTTGGTGAGTCACTCATTTTTCCTGAGTCTCTCCCATTGTACATTACTAATTTTTTTTCTCCTGTTGATCTTTCTCACATCAATTTAATTCTTAGACCACCCTGAAGAATCAAGATGGGTTGAGGGAAATTTCTTCCTCCTCAACATGAACAAATTCAGGATATTTCACTTCTAAAATAAAGAATCCTTACCTAACAAAAGTTAAATCAATCTTCAGATTATAATATGGGATCAAACTCTGCCTGAAAACAATTTAAAAGCAATGTAAATTTATTTCCTATAACCTTGTGGCACATGTTTATTAACATTATTTTGTAGCTTTAGCTCCACTCATTTGTGTTAGAGAATTATAAGAGTCTAAACCCTTCAGTTTGGAGAAGGCACTGGCAAGCCACTCCAGTACTCTTGCCTAGAACATCTCATGGATGGAGCAGCCTGGTAGGCTGCAGTCCGTGGGGTTGCTAAGGGTCGGACACCACTGAGTGACTTCACTTTCACTTTTCACTTTCACACATTGGAGAAGGAAATGGCAACCCACTCCAGTGTTTTTGCCTGGAGAGTCCCAGGGATGGGGGAGCCTGGTGGGCTTCCGTCTATGGGGTCACACAGAGTCGGACACGACTGAAGTGACTTAGCAGCAGCAGCAGCAAACCCTTCAGTTAGCCCTTTGACTTAGTTAAAGCCCTGAAAGCAATTTCCTCAGGTTGAGCAATCTGTGTGACAGATTTGAACTTAACCCCTTTCCCCTTTAACACCTGTGCCTTGTCTTCTTCAGTACTTAAGTCACTTGAAAGAGTGATAAAGGAGATCAGGTTATGCAATCTCAATTGCCAATTGCATATTAATGGACAAAATTCAAACTGAATATTAATACAAATAACATTTTGTTTTGTGGTCTCTTAAATTTAGTAAAAAAAAATTTAAATAGCAATGAACAACTTTGCCTATTCACTATATTTATGCATAAAAACCAATACAATAATGTAAAGAAATTAGCCTCTAATTAAAATAAATAAATTAAAAAAAAACTGAACTGGGTAAAGGGTAAGTGCACCCCATGGGGAATTTTACTTTTAGTAGTAAAAAGAGCTCTTGGGTTGAATATTCTGTTTCTAAACAATCATAGAAATCAAAAAGAAAAAAAAAGTCATTTCTAAAATGCTTTCCTGGGATGTCTTTTTTTCTTTCTGTAGACGTCTGGTTTGATCGTTCATCTACTAGGTATTTCATTAACTTTTTCAGTTTGTTTTCAGTTGGCACGATCTTTTAAAGAAAAGTATTATAGAATCAGAGCACATCTGTAATCAAGAGGGGTTTTGGTAGGGGGGTACGGAGGCTGGGAAAGGTACCCAGAAAATCAAGATTTCTCACCAACCTGCGCGCCAGAAGAGCATCTCTGGCCTCAGCAGGAAAACCCAGCAAGGGCTCCCGGCGGCGCCTCCTCCGTTGTCTCCCGCTTCCCCCGGTGACTAGAGACGGGGTCACCAGACCCGCGCCAGGCTGCGATTGGACGCGCCGTCGTCAGGCACCCTCCAGAAACACAAACGCTTCTGCGAGTGAAGGGCTTTAGGCTTTTTACGTCTCCCCCCGCTCCCCTCCGCTCTCCATGCCAGGTCTCTCTGGCTTGTTTGGGCTCGTTCGCGCGGCCTGAGAATTAGCAATAACCTCGCTGCCGCCTCCGGCTAGCTCTAATTCCCGCTCCAGACTCTCCACCTTCTCTGGAGCCTTCTGCTCCCGCTATGGGGCCAACTTGGGGCTCCTAAGAGTTGCCGCCTCTTAGCTGCGCGCTCTTGGGCCAAAGTCTCCGAGGGCGGGATATGGCTTAGGGCGCTAGAGGGGTCAGCACAGAGGTAACTGGAAGGGGAACGAACGGCTATCTGGGAGAAACGAGGCCAAACGATGAGTTTCCGTAAGGAGGACGGAGTGAGCAGCCTGTGCCAAAAGGCGCTGCACATCGTCACGGAGCTGTGCTTCGCGGGCCAGGTGGAGTGGGAGAAATGCTCGAGCATCTTCCCCCCGGACGGGGGCAGCCAAGGCGGAAGTAACACAGGTAACTGGGGAGGGCTCGGCTCGCGACCTCGCAGTCCTCGGGGACTCGCGCTCTCTGCTCCAAGCGCCTGGGTCCTGCGCCTTCCGGCGGCGCGGGGGCTTCTTTAGGACGCCTAGGCTTCTTGTCTTACCTCTCTCCTTTGGTTAGCTCCTGGCGACTTCCAGTGTGGACTGCTCGGGTTTTGCCTTCTTGCCTCCATCTGTCTGGCTTCTTCCACTTCTCTGCTCCCCTTCGTACCCGCTGCCGCCGTTTCTCGCTCCTAGGCTCCTGTACCCGCTTTCTCTGAGCTCTCCCACGCCTCCCATCTCGCTCCCAGAGAGGAGAGGCGAGCGCGGGCCGCGGCGTCCAGACCTTTAGCCCAGCGCTGCCCGCGGGGGCCGTTTGCCACCGGGACTCTGGCTGCCCTCGCTTTTGTCCCGCAGGTGGCGGGTCGCGGTTTGGGGAAGGGACCAGGCCGAAGAATCCGTACTTGGATGCAAAACAAACAAAAACTCCTTGGAAATGGGGCTGCGTTGGTCCCCTAGAACAGAAAGGAGCCCTGTAGGGGTAACCCGCAACCGATGTCATGTTTGCATTTGACCGTGTGCAAAACCCTTTAATATAAGTGAAATTCTAGGGCTTCTTGATAACGTTGGGCCAACAGCGGGGATGATCAACCCCATTTTTCGAGGCAACAAGTAAGGCTTAGAGGACAGACAGATTTAAGTGGAAGGAAAGGTTTATAAATCCTTTCTACACGTGTTCATACAGCCCTTAATACAGGCATCCTCTCTGCCTTGTCAACAAACTTGGGGGAAAAAAACGGGGTGGGATGGAGGAAGCACATGGATCTTTAGAAATCTGAAGGTGGAAAGAAGTCTCAGGTAACAGATTTTTTGCAAAAGGGATGTGGAGCATAGCAGAGCCACTTAGGGGTGATGCTTGGCGGGAAAGGATTTGTAACCACCTGCACTGTGGTTAGTTTGTGTAGCCTGTTGTGCCATTGATGGGGTCTAGCTGGATTCCTAGAGTTGCGGACCGAGTAGTTTTAAGTTCCATGGGAGAGAGTCCACATAGTTTTGGGAGGTGAACACAGGTTTGGGGATTTTCGTTATCGGGCTGGAAGATTGTCATTCTTTCTGTAGGGTTTGTTTCTTTCCTTTTACTAGCCTGTCATTTTAGTCTTCTGGCAGGACCTCCTGGGTTGAGGGTAGTCAGGGCAACAGATGAGAGCTGGACCTTAGCTCAACGTGGAACGTTAACAGTGGAGAACCCTGTTTGCTGGGAAGGAGACAAGGAAGGCACAGTTAGTGGGCTCCCCATCCACTACCACCAAAGACAAAGAGAGAAAGGATGGAGGTGGGGAACGAATGTGTTTTAACCTTTACAGTAACATTATTTAAGTGGAATATTTGTACTTTTTAAAATTCTCTGATCATGGCAACAGGAACCAAGAGAGGCGTCTGTCTGCCCTTGGCAGAACCTGCAGAAATGTTTCTACTTGGGTCCTGAAAGGGATGATACATAATTGCTGCTATACATATGCTGGAAACAGACATTTTGTGAATTTTAATAAACATAGCAGAGTCTTTTCCATTTGTTCAGCAGGTGTTACATTCCTAGGAGTGTGTGAAATTCAACTACTAGTTGAAGGCACTGGCTAAATATTGCATATATGCTTGTCTTGTGTATGGTTGCTCAGCATGAGGTAAACACTCAAAATAGTTTGAACTTAAAGTCTTCTGTGGTAATTGGGTAAGTTGCTCTGAAATGTCTGATGATACATGTGCTAAAGACAAGACTCAGAGATGGAAGTGCAGTGAAAGAAATGAGAATATCTAAAAGATCTGAACTTTGGTCATTTAATAGTTGATGCTGTGGATAAAACTACTGATTTCCACTGCACCCCAAGCTGCACCCCTTGTGATCGTACAACAAATAGTGGTTTTCTGGGCCTCAGATTGGCTGGTAATGAGGAAAATATGAAGACTGGAAGCCAAATACTAGCTTTTAAATCTTTATAAATACACAATTATGGCCTTCAAGTGGGCTTCCCAGGTGGCTCAGTGGGTAAAGAACCTGCCTGCAGTGCAAGAGATTCTGGAGATATGGGTTCAATTCCTGGGTCAGGAAGATCCCCTGGAGGAGGGCACAGCAGCCCACTCCAGTATTCTTGCCTGGAGAATCCCATGGACAAAGGAGCCTGGTGGGCTACAGTCCCTAGGTCTCAAAGAGTCGGACATAACTGAAGCAACCTAGCTCAGCACAGCTTAAGTTAAAACACAGCATATGAGTTGTAGAGAGAATTCTGAACTTGTTCTAAGCATTACAGCAAGTAATTGTAATCCTAATTCCTTTTGGATTTGTGCCTGGGAACAAAAATGGAGCAAAACAAAATCTCAAACAATTACATGGGTATTTTTCTGCCCTTAAGTGAAAATATGTACTACTCACATTGGGTATTCAATTTAATATATGAGTATTTATTGAATGGTTGCCACTAAAAAGACATCCTACTAGGTTGTGTATGAGATATAAAGATGCAGAAGCTTGTTTTACACTTTCCATTTGTAAATCCATGCAACAATTTAAAGTAAAATAATCTGCAAATAAGCTCCTATTACTAATAGATATCTATGAAATGTATCAAAGATTAATTATCAAATCTTTAGCTAAATTACTCAGCCTCACCTGTTCTTTGTAGTAGATTTTCTTATGCACTTGTTCTAGTAGGTGATTCTCTACTCACTGTTTGTTTAATGAGAAACACATTATGGTAAGAGGACATGGACATTGCATAGAATGGTGGTTTTTTACTTTCAGCACTTCCCAGATGGTGCCAGTTATTCTAAGGTTGCAATGACAATTGCAAACTTCCAGATTGTGCATGTTTTTAGATTCCTTCATGCAGGGGTAGGGGGAGAGAAGTTCAGGTACAGGGCTCTCTTGGTCTCCTTGGTGGATTGAATCCAGAAGGCCCCACAGATACCAAGATTTATGATGCTCAAGTTCCTTACATAAAATGCTGGAGTATTTGCTACAACACTTCCTCCCATATATTTAAATAATCACTAGATTACTTATAATACCTAAATCATCAAGAGGTACTTCTAATACCTCTTCATCAAGAAGATAGAAAGGTATTCATACCTTCATCAGGTATTATAAGTACCTCTTGATGAAGGTGAAACAGGAGAGCGAAAAAGTTGGCTTAAAATTCAACATTCAAAAACTAAGATCATGGCATCTGGTCCCATCACTTCATGGCATGAAAAAATAAAATTAAAGTCACTCACTTGTGTCTGACTGTTTGTGACCCCATGGACTCTACAGTCCATGGAATTCTCCAGGCCAGAATACTGGAGTGGGTAGCTTTTCCCTTCTCCAGGGGATCTTCCCAACCCAGGGATTGAACCCAGGTCTCCTGCATTGGAGGGGGATTCTTTACCAGCTGAGCCACCAGGGAAGTCCACTTCATGGCATATAGATGGGGAAATAGTGAAAGACTTTATTTTCTTGGGCTCCATAATCACTGCAGATGGTGACTGCAGACATGAAATTATAAGATGCTTGTTGTTTGGAAGAAAAGCTATGACAAACCTAGACAGAGTATTAAAAAACAGAGACATTAACTTCTGACAAAGGTCCATATAATCAAAGCTATGATTTTTTCCAGTACATGAAAGTCACTCAGTCATGTCTGACTCTTTGTGACCCCATGGACTGTAGTCCATGAAATTTTCTAGTCCAGAATACTGAAGTGGGTAGCCTTTCCCTTCTCCAGGGGATCTTCTCAACCTAGGGATCGAACCCAGGTCTCCCACATTGTGGGTGGATTCCTTACCAGCTGAGCCACAAGGGAAGTCCAAGAATTCTGGAGAGGGTAGCCTATCCTTTCTTCAGTAGGTCTTCCCAACCCAAGGAAACTGGAGCCACAAGGGAAGCCCAAGAATTCTGGAATGGGTAGCCTATCCCTTCTTCAGCATATCTTCCCAACCCAGGGATCAAACTGGGGTGTCCTGCATCACAAGCAGATTCTTTACCAACTGAGCTATCAGGGAAGCCCTCACGTATGGATGTGAGAGTTGGACCGTAAAGGCTGATCGCTGAAGAATTGATGCTTTTAAACTGTGGTGTTGGAGAAGACTCTTGAGCGTCCTTTGGACTGCAAGGAGAAGAAATCAGTCTATCCTAAAGGGAATGAATCCTGAATATTCTTTGGAAGGATTGATGCTGAAGCTGAAGCTCCAATAATTTGGCCACCTGATGTGAAGAGCTGACTCATTGGAAAAGACCCTGATGCTGGGAAAGATAGAAGACAGGAGGAGAAGAAAACAACAGAGGATGAGATGGTTGGATGGCATCACCAACTCAATGGACCTGAGTTTAAGCAAGCTCCGGGAGATGGTAAAGGACAGGGAAGCCTGGCGTGTGCAGTCCATGGGATCACAAAGAATGAGACACAGCTGAGTGACTGAACAACAGCAATCTAAATCAAGGTAAATGATATGTCACTCATTCATTTGGCGCTCAGCCTTGTCTGACTCTTTGCAATCCCATGGACTGTAGCTCTCCAGGCTCCTCTGTCCATAGGTTTCCTCAGGCAAGATTACTGAAGTGGGTTACCATTCCCTTCTCCAGAGGATCTTCCTGACCCAGGGATTGAACCTGGGTCTCCAGCGTTGCAGGCAGATTTTCTTCCATTTGAGCCACCAAGGAAGACCCATATAAAGGCAATGTAGACAGTTGTCTGTTTGACAATCTAAATTTTGGTTTTTTTAAGCTTCCTGAATTTTAAAAAATACTTTCAACCTGTGGCTGGTTGATTGTATGGATATGAAACATGGATACAGAAGGCTGATTGTAAGCCTAAAGTTACTCTACTTTAAAGAAGTCATGAATCACATATAGAAATAAAATATTCTTCTACTGTTTTTTTTAATACCAATTAAGAACAGGCTTCACCATTCTCTTTACCATTTACTGAAGCAGAAGCGATGATAATGTTATTGAGAATCAAGCAGTCAAGTTGACAGATTCTATATTTTAGTAAACTTTACAGTCACTTAACTGCAGATGGCAATACTGGTTAATTTACTCTTTTGACAAAGTTTTTTCAGAGACATTATTAATGTCAACATTACTAGTACACTAGAAAGTTCATTGTGTGCAGTTTTAGAAAATCAGGTTTTTGCAGTCTTTTTACCACTGATTCTCCCCCTCCAAAATAGACAGGTCACCCACTAAATTCATTAATGTAAAATAGAACTTAACACTCTAATACTTAGGGAAAATACAAAACAGTATATTGGCCTATTGCCTTAAATGTAATTTTTCATATATACTGTGACTGAATATACGTAATAGTTTTTGAACTGGATTTGAGTTCATTTCTGGTCTTTAATTGCTGTTCCATATACAAATGCTTGTGAAATTTTAGGAAATTTCATTACTTGAGAGGCAGACCTCATAAATGCAGCTAATTAAACCCCCTTAACTCATAGTCACATCACAACTGTGCAGACATAACCATAATTTAAAAATTTTATGTAAATATTTAATTCCTCAAAGTTTTAAATTTACGTTTTATACTTTTGATTTAGTACTAAAATTCTAAAATAAAAATATAAACAAATTATTCTAAATTCATATATGTGTTCTTCATTTTCTTAAGATGTGGGAATCAGTAGGTAGTTATATGGCAAACACTTTCGTTGTAGTTACTTGACTAATAAAAACAGAGATGGCTAAGTAAAAAAATTAAACTAACATGATTTCCTCTGAGAATAAGGCATTTTAAGTCTGTCTTGATAGTTTCAGTTCAGTTCAGTTCAGTTCAGTTGCTCAGTCATGTCCAACTCTTTGCGACCCCCTGAATCACAGCATGCCAGGCCTCCCTGTCTATCACCAACTCCCGGAGTTCAATCAAACTCATGTCCATCGAATTGGTGATGCCATCCAGCCATCTCATTCTCTGTCGTCCCCGTCTCCTCCCACCCACAATCCCTCCCAGCATCAGACTCTTTTCTAGTGAGTCAACTCATCGCATAAGGTGGCCAAAGTATTGGAGTTTCAGCTTTAGCATCAGTCCTTCCAATGAACACCCAGGACTGATCTCCTTTAGAATGGACTGGTTGGATCTCCTTGCAGTCCAAGGGACTCTCAAGAGTCTTCTCCAACACCACAGTTCAAAAGCATCAATTCTTCGGTGATCAGCTTTCTTCACAGCCCAACTCTCACATCCATACATGACCATGGGAAAAACCATAGGGCTTTATAGATTTTCTCTACAGATAGAAAGTCAATGATTACCCAATTAATTTAATTATTTTGTATCACTAGTAGTAATGAGTTTTACACATTCTAATGATTGTATAAAGAATTACACTTTAGAAACATAGTAGTCATGTTAGGATTAGTAGAAATCCTTGAGAGTTGTAGGTTTCAAAAAGTAACTGAACCACAGTGAATTCAGACCTGTAGGCACATTTGAAGGATTCACCAGAGGGTTTTTTCCTTCCCCATGTTGATACTCCACTGAAGAATGGCCAGCTTCTACTATTTCTAGTCTCATATTTACATGATCTTCAGTACATATTGTGCTTGGTCTTAGTTGCTTCTAGGCAAATGGATGACTACTTTGGCTTCAAAGGCCAAGCAGGTATCAGCAAACATCCACTATTCTTCACTGTATTGGCATGATTTACTTTTTGCCTTAAACTTTTTTCCACTTTGAGACAAATTAAGATGTGTGTTGCATCTCTATGTGAGCTGTAAATTTCTGAAATCTGATTCTTTCAAGAGCAATTTAATGTACAGAGTATATAGTGGTCCCTTTCATCCAAATCAGATTTTCTTTAAAACTTTAGTCATCATTGTAATCTTGTTTTATGGGGGAAAATTGTCATTATTGGGAATATGTATGCATTCATTTACAAATTGTTTTTGTACAAAAATGTGTCAGAAAATGAACATTATCATAAATGTTTAATGGACTTTCCAATGTCAATTTCAATAATCTATATTTTGAAAATATAATTATGTTTTTCCTGATCTACCTTTTATTCTGTTAATGACATTAATTCAATAGGCTGTAAACACTTTGGGGGCAGTGGCTTGTTTATTGTTTTATCCTCAATGCCTGGAAAAAAACTGTGGCTTGTTAAGAGTTTCAATAAATATTTATTGGATACTGAGAGAATGAATAATTGAATTAATGAATTTATCCTCAAGAAACCTCAATATCCTTAACTGTATACCAGTGGGTGCTATTTAATCATCTCCCAATCCCTTCTGAAACTCAGTCAGTTCAGTTCACTCAGTCGTATCCGACTCTTTGTGACCTCGTGGACTGCAGCACGCCAGGCTTCTCCATCACCAAATCCTGGAGCTTGCTCAAATTCACGTCCATCCAGTTGGTGATACCATCCAATTATCTCATCCTCTGTTGTCCCCTTCTCCTCCCGCCTTCAAACTTTCCCAGCATCAGTATCTTTTGCAGTGAGTCAGTTCTTCATATCAGGTGGCCAAAGTACTGGAGCTTCAGCTTCAGCATCAGTCCTTCCAGTGAATATTCAGGACTGATTTCCTTTAGGATTAACTGGTTTCCTGTCCTTGCAGTCCAAGGGTTTCTCAAGAGTCTGTTCCAATAGCGCAGTTCAAAAGCATCAATTCTTTGGTGCTCAGCTTTCTTTATGGTCCAACTCTTACATCCATACATGACTACTGGAAAAATCAAACCATAGCTTTGATTATAGGGGCCTTTGTCATCAGAGTAATGTCTCTGCTTTCTAATACTCTGTCTATGTTTGTCATAATGTTTCTTCCAAATAGCAAGTGTCTCTTAATTTCATGGCTGCAGTCACCATCTTCAGTGATTTTGGAGCCCCCCCAAAATAAAGTCTGTCACTGTTTCCATTGTTTCCCCATCTATTTGCCATGAAGTGATGGGACTGGATGCCATGATCTTAATTTTTTGAATGTTGAGTTTTAAACCAGATTTTTCACTCTCCTCTTTCACTTTCATCAAGTTCTTTAGTTCCTCTTCGCTTTCTGCCATAAGGGTGGTGTCATCAGCTTATCTGAGGTTATTGGTATTTCTCCTAGCAATCTTGATTCCAGCCTCTGCTTCAGCCAGCCTGGCATTTCACATGATGTACTTTATATATAAGTCATTTTGAACTTCAATTTTGAACTTCTGAAACTAAGTTGTATATATTTGTATCTTTGTGTCTGTGGTGTCCAATACAGTATTTTATGTAGATAATATACCACTTATTTAGTTTTATGATAATGGAAAAAATTAGAGCACTTAGGCATTTAAAAGCTAGAACATGATAAGCAACATACTCAAAAGTAACTGAACTTTGGATGTCCTTTCACTTCCTGAGTGTATTCAGGTAGAACTATGACTCCATGGCTCAACTTATGTGTTACATAATAAATGTATTGAATTTATTAAAGTTCTAGAAAAGTGTGAATATCTTTTAAATATACCCATTCATAGTAGTAAAAGGAAAGCCTGTCCATTTGCTTATGTAAAAAGTAGCATGGAAAAAAATAATCATATTATTATTCAAACTGCTGTTAGTCATTCCAGTAAGAACTAGAAATCATCATTTTGCAGTTGTGAAAACTGAGGCAGTAAAAGTTAGTAACTTCCCCTCAATCACAACTAATTAATGATGTGGCTAGGATAACAACACTGGGCTCTTTAGATCCTGTCCTAAGCTCAACAAAAAGTAGGCATAAGAAGAGATCCTGGGGCCATCCATGGTGCTAAAGGACACTGGAACAACATCAATTTCCTCTGTTGGTGTAATACCCAATACTGTTCAAGTTCAGAAACAATTCCTGAAGAGAGCTTCTAAACAGAGTTATTTTCTTTTTCCTCACAATGTTAAATATCCTAGTGACCACTGAAGCTGTAAGAGCTGATATTAACATAGCTTAGGTAGAATGTCAGAATGTAAAGCTATATATATATAATAAATATATTAATTCTTTCCTGGAATTGTGCTGTGATGGCCTAAGAGCTAAAAGGTAAAATCATCTAGAGGGAGTGATGAGGGAAAAAGGAACTGATATTAACTTTTTTCCATTCAGATGGGTCCCAAAGTGTTATAATCTACTGTTAAATAGTCTGTTAGAGAACATGATAGCTTTTAAAACCTTATGTCAGTTTGTCCATACTGCAAGATTATTTTAACAATGAGGACTGTTTTCTCTTCAGTATCCACTCTTCCTTTAGTTGTGTTTAAGTAGTCACACATTTATAGGTATAATGAACAAAACAATATTAAGTGACTTATTATCATTTTGAATATATTATAATATGAGTTGTTAATATACATGAGAGCTAGATTTAGCATTATGCTTTTTTCGATAAATATTTACTGAGGTCTTACTATGTGAAAGCCACTGTGCCAAACATTAAAATGTACTGGTACGATTAAATGTGCATAGTTTTTCAAGTTAACATAAATGTAGTGTTAATATATAATAATAGATTATAAATTATTTACTCAATTATGAATATATATAAAGATTTAAAAGTAAATTTGGCTAATTTAATGATATTTGATACCATGCTTGATACTGTCAGGCAGGCTTATTTCTCTCCGTTGATTTTTGTCTCCTCATAACAAAGATTTGGAATAACAGACTAATTACAGCTCAAGCAGGCAGGATTTCTCAGCCCCTGTCTCTTCATAGTAAGCATTCAAAACAATGGTAAGGTTACAGCTCAGTTATAGCTCAAGCAGAGAGGTCTTTTATTAAACAGAGAAGGGATAGTGCACTCCTGAGATGTGGGGACAAGCCAACACTGAAGTAGTGGCCACGATCCCTCTTGGCTTTCCCTTTTTATACTCCCTGTCTCCTCCTCTTGGTTCTACCCTGTACAAAATGCAAATGGACCAATCAGGGAAGGGGGGGTATCTGGTCACATGCATAATAGGGCTTTTATATATTCATCTAGATGGGCGCAGACTGAGAGTTTTGATGGACAGTTGAAAGTTATATAACAACAGACTCTATTGTGCATGTCTTTCCCATAATTCAGTCTATTATAATCAGATGTATGAATGTATAGAATATTTATGAATACCTAATGGAAGTTGGTGATGGACAGGGAGGCCTGGCGTGCTGTGATTCATGGGGTCTCAAAGAATCGGTCAAGACTGAGCGACTGAACTGAACTGAACTGAATGGACTCCTAGGAGCCTAAGGTCACTTAAGGAAGTCCCTGTGGTTAGTTTGTATCCATTGTGTGCCCAGGGTACCTGTGTAGGAGTTGGAAAAGTTTCTGGGGTTATTTTTGTAGCATAGCTGTGAGCTCTCCTGGGCCTGTGTGGAATGGGATTTAGAGATCAGCTTGCATCCTTTTCAGTTAGGCCACCTCTTGTTGCTCATGCCTAACTTCCTACATAACAATACCATTTCATTGAATTTAGGATGCTGTTGATTACAAGGCACACATTATTTTATATTATACCAGGAAAATCAAAAAAGAAGACTACAAAAATTAAATTATGACTTGGTGCTTTTTCATCACATAGAATTTTTAGTTTACACCTATGGAAAAATTTCTTTTAGAACAGAAACAAATTTTAAAAATCATATATCACTCTTGTACAAGCATAAAAAGGGAAGCACTACAACAACAACAACAAAAACGAAAACATACAAGACAAATAGATTAAAATAATTTAAAATGTAAAGTACTGAGTCTGATTCTTCTGAATGGTGATACTTTCATTTATCCCCTCATTATTGGACTCTATGGCATCAAAAATACTGTCAAGAGTAGTAATGATCCATTTTTTGCCTTAAAGGAATTCATTGTTGTGCTAAATTGCTTCAGTCATGTCTCTTAGCAGCCCCATTGTAGCATGCCGGGCCCTTCTGCCTATGGGATTCTCCAGGCAAGAAAACTAGAGGGTGTTGCCATGCCCTTCTCCAGGGAATCTTCCTGACCCAGGGATTGAAGCTGTGTCTCTTGTCTCTTGCATTGGAAGGCAGGTGTTTTTTTTTTTTAATAGCACCTGGAAAGCCCCAGAGGAATTCAGAAGAGATATAAATACTAGTGTTGCTGTGCTCTAAAGCTAGCTATACAGTTCTGTTGAATCTGACAATGTTGCCAAACTCATTTGACCCAGCAAGTTTGGCTTATGAAGGTTATGTGTGTGTTTTGCTATTTTCTCAACACTTTCTTCCAAGCCATTTAGACTCATTCTTTGACTTCTGATGCTGATGCATTTGCTTTAGCATAAACACAGAGCAAAATATGACACACTTACTTAATGACTACTAGTACTTGTAACAGGTCATTGATACTGATACATTCTGATTTCAAAAACTGAAATGTCTAAAAATATGCATTTTATAATCAATTAAATATGGTAATGATATAAAGTTTCTATCATTTACTGAAATTCAAGAGAAAGACAAAAGTCAGTAACAATTAAAATGGAAATTTTAAGCGGCATTGTTGCAACAGTAATAGGTTGGTTGATTATGTACTGGATTTATGGTTGAGGAAGAGACTGATAGTTGTTTCCTAGTATTCATTTCCTCCTATTTCATAGAATTAGAATCCTTTATTTTTAGTTTGGTATGTGGCAGCATTATTTTAAAAAAAAACTTTAAAAAGGACAACTTTTTTCAGCATACCTTATAGGTTGGTACGATTGCATGACTAAGTTATGATTGTTGGAATATTAGCAGCACTGATGTGCACTACTTCTAGATTTTTCCCTTAAAGTGAAAGGACACACCATTCTTCCTTTCTCCCTTGTTACTTTTCATCCACCTGCCTGGAATGTACACATGTAAGCTTGCCATCTTGGACGTTAAGGAAGAGGCAAAAACCTTTGAGTAGAAAAGCAAAAACATGGAAAAAACCAGGATTCCAGACACCTTAAGCTGATGTGTTTACCCTGACTTGCTTATTCTGGACCAATTAATTAAATGAGAGAGAAATAAACTTCTATTTTGTTTGTTACTATTAATTTGGTCCCTTTTTGTAGAAATTAGAATTATGTGGCATTATAATAATAATACCATATTGTTGCTGTTACTTAGTCATTAAGTCTTGTCCAACTCTTTGCAACCCTGTGAACAGCAGCACACCAGACTTACCTGTCCTTCAGTATGTACCTGACTTTGCTCAAACCCATGTCCACTGAGTCAGTGATGCCATCTAATCATCTCATCCTCTGTCACCCCCTTCTCATCTTGCCCTCAATCTTTCCCAGAATCAGGGTCTTTTCCAATGAGTCAGTTCTTAACATCAGGTGGCCAAAATATTGGAGTTTCAGCTTCAGCGTCAGTCCTTCCAATGAATATTTAGGACTGATTTCCTTTAGGATTGACTGGCTTGCTCTCCTTGCAATCCAAGGGACTCTCAAGAGTCTTCTCCAGCACAGTTCAAAAGCATCAATTCTTCGGTGCTCAGCCTTCTTTGTGGTCCAACTGTCACATACATACATGACTATGGGAAAAACCATAGCTTTGACTATATGGACAATGAGGACAACCAAAGAAACAAAAGATTTGCAATTTACAAGAAACTATAATTTCTGATTAATTGAGAAGTTACTTATTTGTACATTTTGAGAAATTAAAGAACTAGAATTTTTAAATTTAAAAAAGTGGTACAGTAATAATTGGAATTGAGAGAATAGCAATTGGTTTATGATTTTCTGCATCATTGTAGCCATCTGCATGGATAATACGTAATTAGTCCTAACAGTATGCACAATTTATAGTAATTAAGACCATGCAAATGTTATAAATTAGCAAAATTCTGGTTTATTAAAAGCTTATGAGGACTTAGCATGTTTTTGCTAATTATGTTTTCTGATGAATTATGTTTTCTGATGAGAGTGTTGTTTTTTTTTTCAGAACTCTCTGACTTTATTTTGAGATATTAAGGCATGATAAAAGAGTAAGATCTTTATAGCTATACATGAGTCAGAGATGAAGAGTTAGCCAGCCAGACAGATAAATAAGTAGATACATAGTGGTAGAACCAATAGTTATGAATATGTATGCAATCAAATCAGGGTTTGTGCAATATTAAACCTGATTATCTTTGAGCCTAATTTAATTTTTGAAATTTAATTAACTTCAATTCTTACCAAGATATAATTGGATGAATGGTGTAAAATGGATTATTTTTAATTATCCAGAGACATTGAAATTTTGAGCTAGAGAGATTCTACTTATCAAGTTTATTCATTATATAATGGGTAACTTCAAAGTCTGTGTGGAGAAGGAAAACCATTCATATTCATCTCCCTCCAGTGATCTCGTCTCCACCTTACTTCATTTCTTTCATGATCATGACCAAACACTTGTCATTATGTTAAAAGTACTATTTTAGAATTATAAATCCAAACATTCCAAACCCCAATCAAAAGCTCCTATGCTTTCTTCTTTTGCATTTGGAAACTCCATTCAATTTTCTACCTCTGGGTGAATTCCCTGTCAATAAATATTGCATCATACTTATGATACATCATTTAATCTTTGCAATCACTTTCTCCTTTGAGGTTTATTACATTCTTCTGGGAGGATAGAAGGTGCTCATTCATGGGTAAATTCATCTGCTTCTCTATTCCTACACCAAAGGACCTGAATATTTAGAAGATTTTATTTTACTTTTTTTTGAGTATATTTGAATGTATTCTCCATATAAAATAAAAGTTTTCAAAGCATTGTTGCATTTAGTATTTCACTTGATCTGAATAACAGTCCTCTGATGTCGTTGTCTTCTCATCCTGGTGTAGTATAGTTTCTTCTGAAAAAAGTCCTTCCATCCAGGTTGGAGACAGTCCCTTAAATTATGTCTTTTTCTAGTCCTGGTTGCAGGTCATGAGGCATCTGATCTTCATCCAAAGATAGATCACTGATACAAGCTTCAGAAACAAACCTAGGGTGCTCTTCAAGAACTCAACCAAATCCCAGTTCAGAAACTTGTATTTATCCAAAAGTCCTTTTTATAAATCTTCGAAGGGCATCCACTGCCCACCAGATTCCGGATTGGGAGAGACCTCCTCTCTCCCGCAGAGCCAGCTGCCTTCCAGCACGAATGCTGGGCCTCGGCCTTACGCTGGCTATGGCGATCGCCCCTGAACAGACCTTGCACCGGTGCTATAATCAGCCCTCCTCCGGGCTGATGAACCCCTTCTGCCGGGAGAGCGTTATTCTCCCCAGTCAGAGGGATCCCGGATGAGCCCCCAAATGTTATGCCCTGAGTCCGGTCCCCCCATACTGGTAGAATAAGACACTCGCAGCAATGCAAAAGCAAGAATGGGGTTTATTTCTAGCTTGAGCTAGGGCTCATGCCTCCTCCAGCGCAGTGGAGTGGGACAAGAGCTATTTAGAAGATTTTAAAACCAGGCAGGCTAGTATCACTCTTAGTCTTCAGTTGCAAAAGAACCCTCAATTCTGACCAGATGTCTTATGTTTTCCTATTCAATTTTCTCCTATTCTCTAAAGTTCATATATCAAATATTCCCCACTGTATTTAAATATTCCAAAATATTTTTCAGCATCCCCAAATAACTGGCAGTTGACTCTAACTTCTATTTGGAGAGATAATTATAAACAAGAATTCTCTTGAATTCCAGACTATGTTTATAAAATTTGATTCCAGAACTATCCTCTTTTTCTTGAAAAGGAAGAAGTGATCGAGTTCTTTCATCTTTGCTTCAGATACCATCCGTCGTCACCTTTTATGTGACTTTATTGTTAATTATTCACTCTGCTTGATTTTCTTTCTCTCCTTATCTAGTAATACTTTCCCATAAATTATAAACCATGCTGAAATATTGCACATTTTAATGAAAAACACCAATTAAAAACATCAATTCCATGAGTGATTCCTTCCTCCTTTCCTACCTACAATATCTTGAAAGCACTGTCTATACTCACAGAATTCATATCCTCACTCTCATTCATTCATTCAACTACATTCATCTGGTTAACACAGTCTCTGCTGCACCAGTCTCATTGAATTCGCTGCAGACTTCCTTGTTTAAGTTAATGTTTACTTACCTACCTTAGTTTTTATTGAACTTATTTTAACTTCTTATACTACTAATCACTTTATAAATACTCTCCAAACTTCTGTGAAAACACCTTGACCTCATTTTTTTCATGTCTTCTACTCTTTCTCAGTCTTATATGCCGGCGCTTTGTTCTTTAAATTTCTCTTTCTTTCTTTAATTATTGATGTCTTCAGGATTCTGCTGAGGAGCTTTTACCTTCTTTGTCATGGATTCAACTTCTTCTGTTTAAAGAAGTCCTTCAATTTTATCTTCAGTTACAGTCATATATGACCGACAGCTTACTCAAAATTTCCACTTGCATGTTGAGTATTATTATTAACATACAGTCTAAACCCCTGAAGTCATGGTCTTTCTTACTTCATCATCCTGTTTGTCTCCCAGTGAATCATATTCTTCTTCTTCAATATTCACACTCCTCACTAGCCCCTTGCCTTGACAAATACCTCTAAAATGTGCTCTTTTTCAAATACCTCTAAAATTCTAGCCACCTTTGTTCAGAGCCACTATCATCTCTCATGTGGATGACTACTATAATCTGTAACTATTTTTTCTCTTCTCATTTGGTCTCCACTTTTATTTTCTCTCCAGCCAGAGTGTTATTTATGAAATGCATATTTAACCATTTCATACCTTGACATAAAAATCCTTCTGGGACTACATATTTCAATCTGAACTAAGTCCAAACTCATAACATCTTTATGTCATAGTTAAATGTTGAAAAACAATCACTAAAAAAATTTTTTTAACATTTTGATGACTTCACAAATTCTCACAAATCCTCCCTTAATCTTTTTTTAAACTCCCTTAATCTTTTGATAGAGTCTTTATCTTGTTTAACAAATTTTGTTGAAAAAAATGTCATAAAGACCTAAGAATTAAATTCTTGGTTTTGTTTTTAAAATACTCTTATTTGTCATAATTGCAATAATAATGTAAAAATATATAATGCAGTGAGCTTGTTTTTATAATTTTAGTTTTATTTTTCTCAAAGAAATTCTAATTAATGAAACTCCTTTCACTTTTTCTTGTTGTGGGAAAAGCCCTTTCCCTTCGTTTTACATTTCTGGATGGAAGAAGCTACAAGATAAGATAATCGTGGAATCTTAGCTTACCCTATCCCTAAGACATGACTTACCTATTTCCCTCTTCATTGGTGGATATTCTCTACTTCTTCATGTAGTAAATTTTATAGGGTCAAGTACTCATGGAGAATACTTATGGTTGTCCAGCCAGGCTTCTGACTGTATCTGAAAGTCTAATTAATTCTAGGTGATATGTTAGCAAGTCCACTTTCTAATAGACCCAAGAAGAGTTGATTCTTTTGAACTATGGTGTTGGAGAAGACTCTTGCAAGTCCCTTGGACTGCAAGGAGATCTGTCCTGGGTATTCTTTGGAAGGACTGATGTTGAATCTGAAACTCCAATACTTTGGCCACCTGATGCCAAGAGCTGACTCATTTGAAAAGACCCTGATGCTGGGAAAGACTGAGGGCAGGAGGAGAAGGGGACGACAGAGAATGAGATGGTTGGGTGGCATCACTGACTCAATGGACGTGAGTTTGGGTGAACTCTGGGAGTTGGTGAGGGACAAGGAGGCCTGGCTTGCATGGGGTCGCAAAGAATCAGACACAACTGAGCGACTGAACTAACTAAGCTTATACTCACTTTTATTATAATTGCTGCCTGGTTGGGTAGGAAAATAGAATGTCATTTATTAGCTTCTTGAAAAAATAATTTTTACTTATAAATTTTGGTCTCTAATATAAACAAATTCACTCCTTTTATTACCAAATAGCATTGGAAGATGTTTCTCTTCTTACTAATCTGTGAATCACCATTCAATCCGTACTTGTTTCATACCTATGCCTCCTTCCCTCTAGGTACTCTTTTTTTAAAAAAAAAATATTTATTTTAATTGGAGACTAATTACTTTACATTATTGTATTGGTTTTGCTATACATTGACATGAATCTGCCCCGGGTGTACATGTGTTCCCCATCTTGAACCCCCCTCCCAACTCCCTCCCCATCCCATCCCTCTGGTTCATCCCAGTACACCAGCCCTGAGCATCCCGAATCATACATCGAACCTGGACTGGCGATTCATTTCACATATGATAATATACATGTTTCAATGCCATTCTCCCAAATCATCCCACCCTCGCCCTCTCCCACAGAGTCCCAAAGACTGTTCTATACATCTGTGTCTCTTTTGCTGTCTCATATACAGGGTTATCGTTATCATCTTTCTAAGTTCCATATATATGCGTTAGTATACTGTATTATTGGTGTTTTTCTTTCTGGCTACTTCACTCTGTATAATAGGCTCCAGTTTCATCCACCTCATTAGAACTGATTCAAATGTATTCTTTTTAATTGCTGAGTAATACTCCATTGTGTATATTTACTACAGCTTTCTTATCCATTCGTCTGCAGATGGACATCTAGGTTTCTTCCATGTCCTGGCTATTATAAACAGTGCTGTGACGAACATTGGAGTACATGTGTCTCTTTCAATTCTGGTTTCCTCGGTGTGTATGCCCGGCAGTGGGATTGCTGGGTTGTATGGCAGCTCTATTTCCAGTTTTTTAAGGATTCTCCACACTGTTCTCCATAGTGGCTGTACTAGTTTGCATTCCCACCAACAGTGTAAGAGGGTTCCCTTCTCTCCACACCCCCTCCAGCATTTATTGCCTGTAGACTTTTGGATAGCAGCCATTCTGACTGGCGTGAGATGGTACCTCATTGTGGTTTTGATTTGCATTTCTCTGATTATGAGGGATGTTGAGCATCTTTTCATGTGTTTGTTAGCCATCTGTACTTAAAGAAAAAAAATAATTGATAATAGTAACAGCCCATTGTTGCCCTTACTATGTTGTTGTTACCCATAGTTGTTGCAAACTATGATGATAAATAATTTACATACATTTCCTTATACAAAACTCACAGTATTCCTATGAAACAAAAAGATAAATTCCTCAATTTTACTACGATTCTTTAAGTCTAAACAAGTTGCCCAAAGCCACACAGTGGTGGGGCTGACATTTGAACCCAGGTCAAAATGGTTTCACAGTATAATTATACTATTTTCCTAGTATAAGAATTTTTGCATATTCCTTTCATATCACTCAACTCTTAGTTATCCAGCTGTCTTGAAGTACATAGGCATATCTTTTTAGATAATTCCCAAAATATGTTTTCAGTAGCTCCATAAATATTTTTTGACTGTGTGATATATACTAAACACTAAAAAAGGTAAATAAAGGGAATGAGCTTATTTTTAGGCTGGGAACACTTGGAGAAGCAAAATAAACACATATCCACAATCCCTTATCCACAATTATGAAACCTCCAAACCTCTAAAAACTGAAAATTATTTTGTAAATTGCCCAATTTGGCACCAACATCTTACCTAAATTGACATTAAGTTGCTTATGGTCTTCAGTGATCCCGTTCAGCGTGTCTAATTCATATATTTCATTACATATCTATTAATGTGTTTGGTTACTAGATGTTATCCCTGATAATGTTTACCATGATACCTTTCTAATATCCAAAAGAATATGAATTTTGAAACCATTGTGTCCCAAGCATTTAGGATAAAAATTATAGGACAAAAATTATTAATGTTACAATACTAGTGCTGTGGTGGTGGGTGTGCTTTAAAAGCCATCAGGAACAGAGGGGGCAGAAAGAGCTTCAGGGAAAGATACTACTGGATCTAGTTATTGAAGCATGAATACAAATTTGCCAGACAGATAGGAGAAAACAATGGAGCCACTTGAAACAGACTGAACAGAACAGAAATTGTGAGAGAGTAATGTGTGGCCTGGAGGAGGAGAATAGGCAAGAGAGTGGCAGACGAATGAAGTTGGGTCAATAGCCAGGGGTCAAATCACAGGATACTGTGGAATGCTATGCAAAGTTTAAATGTGACCCATATTGGCTAAGGTGACCTGGGAGGATGTTAGGCTAAAAGAGGTAGGAACACAGTTTATCTAAGTTGCATAATAATAGAATATATAAATTAATAAAATAACTTTATTCCTGCTATCCTGTTATTACTAATAGCATAGGCTGTCACTTTCAAAAGTGATTTGGTTTGGATGAAATATATGACCAAGAATAGTGAGAAGAGAGGTGTGCTATTGTGCATATATATTTAGTCTTTGTCCACAGTTCCTGGCTCACAGCTCACCCAAACCTTAGAATTTCTTCAGTGATGAGAGCCATAAAGGTGTCTTGTTAGCTTAATGATATGACTTTTGGATCCCAGCTAAGCTTGGGTACTGTTTTCCAGAAGATCAACCTTGTGATTAGAGGACTGGAACTTTAGCTCCACTCCTGCTGAACTTCTGGGAGGGGAGAAGGGCTGGAGGTTGAATCAGTTGGAGATTGAACCAATGGCCAATGTTTTTACTCAGCCATGCCAGTATCATGAAACCTCTATAAAACCCCCAAAGGATGGGGTCTGAGAGCTTCTATGTTAAACATGCAGAAATTTGAAAACACTGTGCTCTGAGAGGGCATGGGAGCTTTCTCAATACTTTGCCTGATGAACTCTTCAATCTGGCTATTCCTGAATTACATCTTCTTTTAATAAACTGGTAAACAAACAAGTTTCCTGAGTTCTATAGGCTTGTCTGGCAAATTAACCAAACCTAAGGAGTAGGTTATTGATATTTCTCCCGGCAATCTTGATTCCAGCTTGTGCTTCTTCCAGCCCAGCGTTCCTCATGATGTACTCTGCATATAAGTTAAATAAGCAGGGTAACAATATACAACCTTGACATACTCCTTTTCCTATTTGGAACCAGTCTGTTGTTCCATGTCCAGTTCTAACTGTTGCTTCCTGACCTGCATACAGGTTTCTCAAGAGGCAGGTCAGGTGGTCTGGGATTCCCATCTCTTTTAGAGTGTTCCACAGTCTATTGTGATCCACACAGTCAAAGGCTTTGGCATAGTCAATGAAGCAGAAATAGATGTTTTTCTGGAACTCTCTTGCTTTCTCCATGATCCAGTGGATGTTGGCAATTTGATCTCTGGTGCCTCTGCCTTTTCTAAAACTTGCTTGAACATCTGGAAGTTCACGGTTCACATATTGCTGAAGCCTGGTTTGGAGAATTTTGAGCATGACTTTACTAGTGTGTGAGATGAGTCCAATTGTGCGCCAGGAAATTAAAAGATGCTTACTCCTTGGAAGGAAAGTTATGACCAACCTAGATAGCATATTAAAAAGCAGAGACATTACTTTGCCAACCAAGGTCCATCTAGTCAAGGCTATGGTTTTTCCCGTGGTCATGTATGGATGTGAGAGTTGGACTGTGAAGAAAGCTGATCGCCAAAGAATTGATGCTTTTGAACTGTGGTGCTGGAGAAGACTCTTGAGAGTCCCTTGGACTGCAAGGAGATCCAACCAGTCCATTCTAAAGGAGATCAATCCTGGGTGTTCATTGGAAGTACTGATGTTGAAGCTGAAACTGCAATACTTCGGCTACCTCATGCGACGAGTTGACTCACTGGAAAAGAGTCTGATGCTGGGAGGGATTGGGGGTGGGAGGAGACGGGGACAACGGAGAATGAGATGGCTGGATGGCATCACCAACTCGATGGACATGAGTTTGAGTGAACTCTGGGAGTTGGTGATGGACAGGGAGGCCTGGTGTGCTGTGATTCATGGGGTCGCAAAGAGTCGGACATGACTGAGCGACTGAACTGAACCGAACCGAACTAAAGGAGTAGGTGGTGGGAACCTCCTCCAATCTTTTGCCAGTTGGTCAGACTCCTGCCCCACATTGTGCTGCAGTCTCCTTATATCTTGGCTTGGGCTCCAACTGAGCAGAACGTAGCCACTGAAGAAGTTAGCTGGGTTAAAATATCTAGAAAAAATGTATAAGTGGGGCTTAAAATATATGAAGATTATGAAACAAGTCATAGGCTTCCTTCATTTCAAAATTATAGTTAATAATCAGGAATCATATTGATTTTATATTTTTTCTCTTTTACTCAAGTTATAGTGCTAAAAATAAACTACAAAATATAAAATATGATCACACATTCCTCACCAATGGAATATAAATGGAAAATATAATCAATGTAGCTTTAGTTTCAATTGAAAAATGAAGGAAAAATTAGTTTCTGTATATCATAGCATGTTAAAATTAATTTTTATTCATATAATTAAGAAGCAATAAAAACTTAGAATTATTTCAATTTCTGAATGGATTTGCATCAGCAACAGATTGAGAATTAAACCAGAACCATTTTATCTCACTAGTTACAGAAAGATAAAATAAAACTACCAATCATTTCCCTATCAGGTCAATGAAAATAAAAGTAAAATAATATTTCTCTGAAATTGTAGAAACTGGTCAACTTACATGATGTTCTTATCAGTGAGTCTGGGTTCTGTTTTGAAATATTTGTTGTGTTGTTGTTGTTCAGTCATTAAGTCATGTCTGACTCTTCAAGAACCCATGAACTGAAGTACACCAGGCTTCTCTGTTCATCACTATCTCCCTAAGTGTGCTTAAACTTATGTCCACTGAGCCAGTGACCAGCCGTCACCCACTTCTTCTCCTGCCCTCAATCCTTCCCAGCATCAGGGTCTTTTCCAGAGTCAGCTCTTCACATCAGGTGGCCAAAGTATTGGAGCTTCAGCATCAGTCCTTCCAATGAATATTCAGGGTGGATTTCCTTTAGGACTAACTGGTTAGATCTTCTTTCTGTCCAAGGGATTCTCAAGAATCTTCTCCAACACCACAGGTCTTAAGAATCAATTCTTCAGTGATCAGCCTTTATGGTTCAACACTCATGGTCCAACTCTTATGGTCCAGCTCATCCAAACATGACTGTGGGAAAAACCATAGCTTTGACTACACAGAATGTTGTCAGCAAAGTGATATCTCTGCTTTTTAATGCACTGTCTAGGTTTGACATAGCTTTTCTTCCAAGAAGCAAGCGTCTTTTAATTTCATGGCTGCAATCACCATCACATTGATTTTGGAACCCAAGAAAGTGAAATCTGATCCTGTTTCCACATTTCCCCCATCTATTTGCCATGAAGTGATAGGACCTAGTTTTTTTTTTTTTTTTTTACTTTACAATATTGTATTGGTTTTGCCATACATTGACATGAATCCACCCCAGGTGTACATGTGTTCCCCATCTTGAACCCCCCTCCCACCTGCCTCCCCATATCATCCCTCTGGACCTAGCTTTTTGATGTTGAGTTTTAAGCCAGCTTTTTCACTCTCCTCTTTCAACTTCATCAAGAGGTTCTTTAGTTCCTCTTCACTTTCTGCCATTAAAGTGGTATCATCTGCATATCTGAGGTTATTGATATTTCTCCTAAACATCTCAATTACAGCTTGTGATTCATCTAGCCTAGAATTTTCTGTGATGTACTCTGCATACAAGTTAAATAAGAAACGTAACAATGTACAGCTTTGTTGTACTCCTTTCCCAGTTTTGAACTGGTCAGTTTTCCCATGCATGTGGGCTTCCTTGGTGGCTCAGTATAAAGAATCTGCCTGCATGCAGGAGCCCCAGGAGATATAGATTAGATCCCTGGGTTGGGAAGATCCCCTGCAGTAGGGCATGGCAACCTACTCCAGTATGCTTGCTTGGAGAATCCCATGGGCAGAGGAGCCTGGCAGGCTACAGTCAATAGGGTTTCAAAAAGTCAGACACAATTGATGTGACATAGCATGCACAAATACATGAAGTTGTTCCATGTCCAGTTCTAACTGTTGCTTCTTGACCTGCATACGGAAACAGGTAAGGTGGTCTGGTATACCCATATCTTTAAGAATTTTCCACAGTTTGTTGTGATCCACATTGTCAAAGCCTTTAGTCAATGAAGCAGAAGTAGATGTTTTTCTGGAACCCCCTTGCTTTCTCCATAATCCAACAGATGTTGGCAATTTGATCTCTGGTTCCTCTGCCATTTCTAAATCCAGCTTGAACATCTGGAATTTCACAGTTCACATGCTGTTGAAGCCTGGATTGGAGAATTTTGTGCATTACTTTGTTAGCATGTGAGATGAGTGCAATTGTGCAGTAATTTGAACATTCTTTGACATTACCCTTCTTTAAGATTGGAATGAAATCGCACCTTTTCCAGCCATATGGCCACTGCTGAGTTTTCCAAATTTGCTGACATATTGAGTGTAGCACTTTAACAGTAACAGCATCTTTTAGGGTTTTTTTTTAATTTTTTATTTTATGTTATTGGAGGCAAATTACCTTACATTAATATATTGGTTGGTTTTGCCATACATTGACATGAATCCGCCCCGGGTGTACATGTGTTCCCTTTCTTGAACCCCCCTCCCACCTCCCTCTTCCCCATATCCTCCCTCCAGGTCATCCCCGTGTACCAGCCCCAAGCATCCTGTATCACACGTCGAACCTGGACTGGTGATTCATTTCACATATGATAATATACATGCTACATTGCCATTCTCCCAAATCATCCCACCTTCACCCTCTCCCACAGAGTCCCAAAGACTGTTCTATATACCTGTGTCTCTTTTTCAGTCTCGTATACAGGGTTAAGGTTACCATCTTTCTAAATTCCATATATATGCGTTAGTATACTGTATTGATGTTTTTCTTTCTGGCTTACTTCACTCTGTATAATAGGCTCCAATTTCATCCACCTCATTAGAACTGATTCAAATGCATTCTTTTTGATGGCTGAAAAATACTCCATTGTATGTACCAAAGCTTTCTTATCCATTCATCTGCAGATGTAGCTCACCTGGAATTCTATCACCTCCACTAACTTTGCTCATAGTAAGGCTTTCTAAGGCCCACCTTACTTCCCACTCCAGGATTTCTGGCTCTAGGTGAGTGACCACACCACAGTGCTTCTCTGTTATTAACACCTTTCTGAGTATTCTTGCCATTTCTTCTTAATCTTCTGCTTCTATTAAGTCCTTACCATTTCTGTCCTTTATTGTGCCCATTCTTGTATGAAATATTCCCTTTATATCTCTAATTTTCTTGAAGACACCTCTCATCTTTCCCATTCCACTATTTCTCCCTATTTCTTTTAATCATTCATTTAAGAAGGCCTTCTTGTCTCACCTTGTTATTTTCTGGAATTCTGCGTTCAGTTGGGTATATCTTTCCCTTTCTCCTTTGCCCTTCACTTCTGTTCTTTCCTGAGATATTTGTAAAGCCTCCTCAGACAACCACTTTGCCTTCTTGCATTTCTTTTTCTCTGGAATAGTTTGGTCACTGCCTCCTGCACAAAGTTACAAATCTCTGCCTTATTCAGGCACTCTACCAGATCTACTCCCTTGAATCTATTTGTTACCTCCGCTGTATATCACAAGGGTCATACCATGAGTGACTAACACTTTCACTGAATGATCTAGTGGTTTTCCTTACATTCTTCCATTTAAGCTTGAATTTTGTAATAAGAAGCTCATGATTTGGGCCAACTCCAGGTCTTGTTTTAGCTGACTGTATATAGCTTTCCATTTGCAGCTGCAAAGAACATAATTGATCTGATTTCCATATTGATCACCTGGTGATGTCCATGTCTCTTGGTATGTTGGTGAAGGATGTTTGCTATGACCAGTGTGTTCTCTTGGAAAAAGTCTGTTAAACTTTGTCCTGGTTCATTTTGTACTCATAGGCCTAACTTGCTGGTTTTTCTGGGTATCTCTTGACTTCCTACTTTTGCACTCCAATCCGATAAAATGAAAAGGACATCTTTTGCTTTTTGTTCTAGAAGGTGTGATAGTCTTCATAACCAGTCAGCTTCAACTTCTTCACCATTAATGGTTGGGGCACAGACTTGGATTACAGTGATATTGAATGATTTGTCTTGGAAATGAACTGAGATCATTCTGTCTGAGCTTGCACCCAACCAAGTACTGCATTTCAGAATCTTTTGTTGACTATGAGGGCTACTCCATTTCTTCTAAGGGATTCTTGCCCACAGTAGTAGATATAATGGTCATCTGAATTAAAATTTCCCATTCCTGTCCATTTCAGTTCACTGATTCCTAAGACATCAATGTTCATTCTTTCCATCTCCTATTTGACCACTTCCAATTTACCTTGATTCATGGAGCTAACATTCCAGGTTCCTATGCAATATTGTTCTTTATAGCATTGGACTTTACTTTCACCACCTGGTGCATCCACAACTGAGCATTATTTCTGCTTTGGCCCCGCCACTTCATTCTTTCTGGAACTATTAGTAATTGTTCTCTACTCTTCCCCAGGAGCATATTGGACACCTTTTGATATTGGGGGCTCATGTTATGGTGTCATATCTTTTTGCCTTTTCATACTGTTCATGGGATTCTCAAGGCTAGAATACTGGAGTGGGTTATCATTTCCTCTTCCAATGAAATTCTATATTTTATTCTATATTTAAAATTCTATACTTTATGATTACTTAAGAGATATTTTTGTTTATTAGTGCTTGGACTGGACAGAGTCACACCAAACTGAGGTTACTGGTTGCTTTTGAAGAGTGGTGTTTTACAATGGTGATTAAAAGAAATTAGATTTGTTCTTCAGTTTTCTAGGGCTTCCATAACCAAGTACTACAATGGGTCACTTAAACAATAGAAACGTACTCCTCAGAGTTTTGAAAACTAGAAGTCTGAGATAAGTTGTCAGGAGGGTTGATTTCTTCTGAGTCCTCTACGCATTGGCTTCTTGATGGCTACCTTCTCCCTGGGTCCTAACATGGTCTTCCTTCAATGACTGCCTTTGTCTTAATCTCCTCTTCTTATAAGGACCTCAGATATATTGCACTAGGGCTCATTCATATGACCTCATTTTGCCTAAATTACTAATTTAAAAGGCCCATCTCCAAATACAATCATATTCTGAGGTCCTGGCTGTTAGGACTTTAGCATATGAATTTGGAGGTAGTGGAGGGACAGACATAATTCAATCTGTTATATCCCTAATATTTTATTTAAAACAGAGAAACAAAAGAAATTAAGAGTTATATTTGATACTGATGTTAAACAAAGTTGTGAAATAAAAGAATATGGTTATCTAAGTCTAGAAAAGTTCTTCATGGGATATCTATTTAGTCTTCCAAACTTTAAGAGTGCTGCAGCACCAGATTGCTAACATTTGTAATTTTAGGAAGGTGAAAATGGAAGTTGGCAGAGGGATATTCTTAACACGTTTCAATGAATTTTACTTTTTGAAACTGTAGTCAATGTACAGAAACATTCGGGAAGACAGTACAGAGTTTCCATATTCCCCACACTCAGTTGCTCCTATTGTTAACATTTTACATTAGTGTGTGAAATAGTAATGTATTTGGTTACAGTTGCTGAACTAGTATTGATACATTGTTAACTGAAGTCCATACTTTATTCAGATTTCTTTTTTTATAATGTTCTTTATTTTTTATTCCAGGAGTCTCTCTAGGGTAATTCCATCTAGATTACCATATCACATTTAATTAGCATGTGTCCTTAGTCTCTCTGGGTTATGAAAGGATGACATCTTCTCAGACTTCCTTTTTTTGACAACATTGGGTTTTGAAGAGTACTGGTCAGGTGTTTTGTAGACTGTCCCTATACTCGAATTTTCATATGTTTTTTCATGATTAGATCTGGATCATTAATTTGGGGAGGAAGATTGCAGAGATAAAGTGCCATATTTATCACATCATTTCAAGGCTATTGACATGATTTGTCACTGTTGATGTTCCCCTTGATCACCTGGATGAGGTTTGTATTTTTCAGATGTCTCCTGTGTAAAATTATACCATTTTGCCCCTTTTTATACAAAAGGTACTCATTAGGAGGAAGTACTCATTAGGAGGAAGTCACTTTGTCATCCCACAGTTAAGGAGTGGAGAGCTGTTTTCTACTTCCTTGAGGGCAGAGTATCTACATAAACTCCTTGGCATGATTTTGCATGAGAGATTTGTGACTTCTCCCGCATTTATTTATTTATATAATCTTATTAACTTTTTATTGTATTCCTTTTAATTATTTTACACATATATTAATTTTATATTTATTTTAAAATAAGAATATTTTAAAGTTCTGTAGCAAATTATTAACCAATTTTGGACTTCAGAAGTTAGAAGCACTCAAGCTTATTAGAAAGGACCTACAGATTTTGAAGAGGGTTTCCCAGGTAGCACAGTGGTAAAGAATCTGCCTGCTAATGCAGGAGGTGCAAGAGATGCACGCTGGTTTGATTCCTGGGTTGGGAAGATCCCTGGAGTAGGAAATGGCAACCTGCTCCAGTATTCTTTCCTGGACAATTCCATGAACAAAAGAGCCTGGTGGGTCCATGGGGACACAAAGAGTCAAACATAACTGAGTGACTGAGTACATACACACACATGGGGTTTGAAAATACAACTAATTGTGTACTCATTCTCTATTAGTAATGTGTCCCAGGTGGTGCTAGTGGTAAAGATGCTGCTTGCCAGTGCAAGAGACATAAGAAACATGAGTTCAGTCCCTGGGTTGAGAGGGCATGGCAACTCACTCCAGTATTCTTGCCTGGAGAATCCTATGGACAGAGGAGCCTGGCAGGCTACGATCCATTGGGTCACAAAGAGTCAGACATGGTTGAAGCTGCTTAACACACACATTCTCATTAAGACCACAGAAAGCAGCTTATACATATATTTAACATTATTACTGCTTAGAGAGTAAGAAGTTTGCATCTGTAGATCAAAGATGAAGCCAACAGAAGGCTTTCTTGTTGTATACAGTCTCAGAGCATGTTAAGCTTCATGACTTCAAGGTAGGTTGCAAGGAGCTAACCTTCATTTTGCAAACTCTTGGACCCCCTTGTACTATACTTGGAAATGATATGTATATATCATGCTTTTCTTGTGTACAACTGAAAACTTCCTGGGATAGAAATTTTCAATTGTTTCCTTTGAATGTATATATATATATATATATATATATATAGTTGGAGTATAATTGCTTTGCAATGTTATCTTAGTTTCCTCTGTACAATGAAGTGAATGAACTATATGTAAATATACATATTTCCCCTCCCTCTTGGACCTCCTTCCCACCTCCTCCCATCCCACCCATCTATGTCATCAGTGATATAGATGAACCTATTTCCAGGGCAGGAATGAGATGCAAACATAGAGAACAAACATAATTATTATTTCCTCCCTACAAAAGTACTTAAAAGTAGATTTTTGAAACTCTGAATCAGCATACTATTAATAATAACCATAACATCACATTATCCCACAATTACTGCTCTACTATATACATTGTCAATGACTTAATATTTCTCCTACTTTGTAATTTTTTTCCAGATATTTCAGTCAGCCTGTTAGCAGTTGTTGTCAGCTTTTGTGGCCTGGCCTTGTTGGTTGTTTCACTTTTTGTCTTCTGGAAGTTATGCTGGCCTTTCTGGAAGAGCAAACCCATGACTTCCAATGTCAGTACCCTTCCACAGAGCATGTCAAGTGCTCCCACTGAAGTTTTTGAGACTGAAGAGAAAAAAGAGATTAAAGAAAATGGAGAACCAGCACTAAAAGTTATTGAGCCTGCAATAAAAATCAGCCACACTTCCCCTGATATCCCAGCCGAAGTCCAAACTGCTGTAAAAGAACATTTAATTAAACATGCACGTGTGCAGAGACAAACAACTGAGCCTACATCTTCATCCCGGTAAGGAAAGATCAAATAAACAAAACTATTTGGGCTCTGTGTGTGTCTGTATTTGTGTGTGTTGTATATGATTTTCTAAGGGAGAAAAACTGAAGTGGGAAAGGAGAAAAGACAAACAAGGGAAATGAGAAAGACAGAGGAAAATAAATAATAGAGTAAGGAGGGAATTGACAGGACAGAATAAATAGGGATGAAGAGAAAGAAATTGAGGACAAAGTCCGACAGAGAGTGGTACCATGAAAGGTAGAGGTTTCATTAAAATAATCTAATTAGAGTTTTATTTATTGGCTTTTTCCTTTGAAATATTTTTGGTTGATTTCCAGTCTTTCAATTTAGTTTAATACAACCAGTAAAGAAATCAGCCATTTGCCTTGTGTTCCATTAAATCATCTACAAGTTCACAATCAAAACTAACAGAGGTTAATGTTTAGTTTACACTTGTTTAGCTCCTATACCATAAACTGCTAGAAAGTTTCATTGCTTATTGGAACTCACAGACAAAACTATTATGGTAAATTCCACAACAGCTTTGTTGGGTATCATGAGCATAGCAAGAGTGCACAGGAAGGGAAAGCAGAGGGAAACCTCCTTAAAGTGATACATTTGAAGAAGGTACATTTTAATTCAACCTGGAAAAATCAGCAAAAGTTTACTTGAACAAAAAGAAGTTGCTATAGTGTATTTCAAACTGTGTTAACTGTAAATGGGAAAAAGATTCTTATGAAAAGATTTTTTTCTACTAAGTATGGTCTTCAATATTTAACGTGAAAAACCAACATGTTATTGTAATAGTAGCAGTGTTTCTGATAATAATGGTCTAATAGTAGCAGTGTTTCTCTGATTCCCAGACATAACAACTAGTTTTACCCTAGGAACATGGTAAAAATCAAAAGCAATGGGGGTAAGTGATGTTTTCTGCTAACAATTGACTTCCTTATCTTACCTTCCTATCTCTCTAAATCAAAGATGCATTCATGCTTTCTGACATGATATACTTTTTGTGGACTTGGAAATCTATCAAGTTGAAAAACTACAAGGATTGAAAGAATATTCGATATATCTTTTGTAAAATTAAAAAAAAAAGGATTGTACTATAAATAAACCATCTTCTTTCTGAGATAAATTCCAGTGAGATAAGTAAGAATAATTGTTACTTCAGGGATGAGGAACTTTGGGGTAAGGAGGATGGATGGAGGTGTTATACTTTTCAAGCTATTTAAATTTTATAATCTAGATGTGCTTCGTGTTTAGTTATTATGTTGACAGGTTTTCCTGAGCACTGCATTCATTCAGTTTTATTATCCAGTATGCATTAATTTAAATTTATTTATAGATAGTTAACTCTAAAATAATTATTCCATATGCATCTTCTTTATATTTATAGGACAAAATACTTTAAATTTATTTCATGTGGTTACTTGATTATCATTACTATCAAAACTTCAAACTGTGGCCAAATATGATATTTAATAAAGCCTTAACATACTCAGAAATTTCAGGATAAAAATATTGAATTAATCTACAAGACATTTTAAAAAAATATTCATACTGTCTGTGACTATATATCAACTTAGTGTTCAGAATTATTCAAATCTTTTTGTGGATAAGTGCACCCCACATAAAGACACTCAATTAATGAAGATAACTTGGGCTTCTCAGGTGATAATCTGCCTACCAATGCAGGAAAGAAATTGTGGGTTCATACCCTGGGTCAGGAAAATATCTTGGAGTATGAAATGATAACCCACTCCAGTGTTCTTGCCTGGAGAATTCCATGGACAGAGTAGCCTGGTAGGTTGCAGTCCATGGATTTGCAGAGAGTTAGACACAGCTGAATGACTGAGCATGTACAATAAGAATAACTGGCCTTTCTTTGCTCAATTTTTTTTGGAAACCTCAGAAAAATGAAACACTATCTCCAAAAGATTATCTGTTGAATGTAAACATACAACTTATCCAATTATCACTAGCTAGGGGAGAATGAAAGAATACCTACTGAGAACACATGTTTGAAGAATTGGTTTTGGATGCAGAATTGCTGTCTAGAAATAAAATACAATAGAAAGTGATAACACGTCATTTTAGTGCTAAATTTCTCAGTCAGTCAGTCACCCAGTCATGTCTGACTCTTTGTGACCCCATGGACTGTCCCCCATGAGGCTCCTGCCCATGGAATTTTCCAGGCAAGAATACTGGAGTGGGTTGCCATTTCATACTCCAGGAATTTCTCAGTAATTATATGAAATTAAATTAGAAAAATATCCTTTTTTCTCTTAGTCTTAAAAAACATAAAGATGGCATTGTACATATGTCTCATATTTTTTAAGAGAAAAAGTATAATACAGATTCATAGTTTTTCTATAAGTTTGATATCATTGACCTCTTTGAATTTCCTTGTTTATGAGTGGTTGGGGAAGGAAGAAAATAAAATATCATTTTTGAGTGCTTGCAGTTCAGTCACTATGCCAGCATCCTTCCTGCTAATCCTCCACCAGCCTGCATGAAGTTAATATTATTAACTATTCCTAGTGCTTGTGAGTTAACTGAAACCCAGAGAGATTTTTAAAATTTCCTAAAGACATGCAGCTGGTGAAAATTAGAACTCACATTTATCCAGATTAATAGAACATATTTTTAGAGTTAAAGCCAAGGAGATATGGTTTTTTCACAATCAAAGATGTTACAAACAGGGACCTGCTGTATAGCATATGGAACTCTGTTCAGTGTTATTTAACAGCCTGGACAGGAGAGGAGTTTGGGGGAGAATGTATACATGTACATGTATGGCTGAGTCCCTCCACTGTTCACCTGAAACTATCACAATATTGTTAATCAGCTATACCCCAATACAAAATAAAAAGTTTAACAGAAAATGCTGCTACTGCTACTGCTAAGTCGCTTCAGTCGTGTCCGACTCTGTGCGACCCCATAGACGGCAGCCCGCCAGGCTCCCCCGTCCTCGGGATTCTCCAGGCAAGAACATTGGAGTGGGTTGCCATTTCCTTCTCCAATAGATGGTTACAAAGTCCACTGAGAACAGGTAGCTTGGAGGTTGGAGAATGAGGGCATCTTCCTGCTCATTCTGCTCAGTTAGAAATGTGGGATTATATGTGGTTATCATGAATAGCTAGTCATGTTTGACCCTGAGATGAAAACTTGATTATTTCTATTTCTCAAAACTCCCCATATATGTTAATTACTTCATCATACTAAAATTACCTTTATATAGAGAGGAAGGGGAAATTGCTGAGTTAATTATACAGACAGAGAGCTTTAGGGCTCATTATTGTAAATTGGTTTATTCTGTTCAAATGCTAACTTTTCATTGAAGTCTAGTAATATCAGGAACCCTCCCCCTGCAACCCACACAGTAATCTAACTTTAATGCTTGGTTCCCTCACCTTATTAGGATATCCCAGCTCTAGTCTGGTATCAGGACTCCCTTTTATTGGCTTAGACAATAGATGACAAGCATCATATTCTCTCAACTTTTAGTTGTCTCTGTTTTTAAGTGACATCCTAATTAGTTAACAACATGCTAGAAACTATCACATTTCTCATCTTCCTTTTCAAATATTTGCACATTTGACCCCATCAGTCTGCTGGTAGTCCAACAGCCCAACAGACGCCTGTGTATTTCTTATTATTAACATTATTCTAGCATCTATCTTGATTGCTTTTTCATTCATCCAGTAGTGTTACTTTGTAGATATAGCCAGTAGATATAACTTTTAAGTATAGTCAGGGTATTCCGCATACTCTATCTGATCTGCAACTCTAGGGAACTGAGAAAAACATCCACAACATAATTCAGAAAGATAAACATAAGAAATTACAGTATTCAAAACTACAAGTACATACTGTGTGGTGGGAAATGTGGATTTAAGAGAATAGAAAAATCATTGCTAGCTGAGGCATGGATCTGAGGCCAAAGGAAACTAGAAATTCACATAAATGGCAATTCGAAGAGGGTATACATTCCATATGGAAACATTTTGTATGGAAAGACACAGAATAGGAAATCTTGCTATGAAAACATCAGGTAAATTACCTTAATCAGAAAACAGAAGTCAACTGAGGAATAACTGAAGATAAAGTCAGTTGGAATTAAAGTCTGAGAAGTCCTTCAAATCATGGACAAAATGTTCAAGGTCTGTCCTGTCAAAAATATTTGTGTCAGAAGAGTCTCTTGGTTAAAGAGTTGTATTTTAGTAAAATTAATTTGGCAACAGTTTGTAGGGCAGGCTGTAGAAAAAAGACATTTATTTTGGAAGTAATATAGCAGTTCAGGAATGATAAAAACAAGGAAGTTGCAAACAACAACAAAATGAAAACTGAGAAAAGTTATAAAGGAAGAATCTAAGATTTCATAAAAAATATTAAGTGACATTTCTGTCATTCCAAGTCTATTCCAATCCTAGACTAAAAGCTTGACATTCAAACTTTTGATGTTTGATGTATGTGTCTGATGATGCCAAGCTGCCATTATAATGTTTTAGGTCCATATTGCCCCACACATATAGCCCTGCCTTCTTAGGCAGAAAATCTGCTGATTTCACTTCTGCATTGCTCTTGACACCTAGACAAAGCACTGTAGGAATTCAGGATAAATTTGTTGAATTTAAAAAATCAGTAAATGAATTTGATAACTTCATCTTATCTGTCCAAATGGGTCTTTCACGGTTACCAGTTAGAAAGGTGCTTGGTCTTTTTGTCATCCTCCTGTAGATCTCAACTTTATTCTTCTGTGCTCGTTTCCCTTGTCTAGAATGACAAACTCTTCTATTCACTATAAGATCTTTAAGGAAATAAATCTTTCTCTATTCAATTATCATTTATTGTCCTTTAAAGTCATATCTACAGTCTAGCAATTGTTTATTGTCTTAATGTTGATAATAGGATAATAGGATAACTTCTCAGAGAACCAGTGTGTACATAACCTACTTTAATGTGCTCTTTTTTTTTCCATCATTGAAAGACACTGAGAGTGTTAGTTGCTCAATCATATCTGACTTTTTGTGACCCCATGGACCATAGCCCGCCAGGCTCCTCTGTCCGTGGAGTTCTTCAGGAAAGTATGCTGGAATGGTTAGCCATTCCCTTCTCCAGAGGATCTTCCCAACCCAGTGATTGAACCCAGGACTCCTGCATTGCAGGTGGATCTTTACATCTGAGCCATAACAGGAGCCCCAATTTCCATCACTGGGTAAGTGCATAGTAAGCATCAGGTGAATGATTTTGATTGATTATCTCTCCACTTTGCTCCTTCAAAGACATCATCAGCTGGTGAGATAATAAGTGCTAATATTAGGAGAAGGCTAATGATGGTTAATCCTAGGTCAACTCCCTAGGATGAGTATAAGGAACAATTTTCTGTGCATTCATTGCTATTGTGAAATGAGATGAATTGTAAGTGGCAAAATAATTTGTTGAGGATGAGAAATTATGTTGGTTAATCACTGTTAGAGAGGATTCTAAGTACCTACTGAAAATAATTAAAGAAATCATTGACTTATATGTCAGTGATGGATTTACATTAGCCATGGTTTCTTAGAAAAGTAATTCTTAAAGTCATCACAAATAAAGTTAGAAAGAACACTCAGAAATAAATTATGTAAAAATATTTTAAAAATATATAAAACTGGATTACATAGTTTTCTTTAAGAGATTTTTAAAAAAGTAAATCCCTCTCAAAAGATAGCACGGAGAAGGCAATGGCACCCCACTGCAGTACTCTTGCCTGGAAAATACCATTTACGGAGGTGCCTGGTGGGCTGCAGTCCATGGGGTCGCAGAGTCCGACAGGACTGAGTGACTTCACTCTCACTTTTCACTTTCATGCATTGGAGAAGGAAATGGCAACCCCCTCCAGTGTTCTTGCCTGGAGAATCCCAGGGACGGGGGAGCCTGGTGGGCTGCCGTCTATGGGGTCGCACAGAGTCGGACATGACTGAAGCGACTTAGCAGTAGCAGCAAGAGATAGCAAAAGTTGCAATTTTCATTCCAAGATACTGAACAGAGTGGGAAACAAGATGTTACACAAATGAAGGATTTAGAAGATATTTAACTAGCTAGGATGTCATGACCAGAACAATAGGAGAACCTCAGATCTGTTGTTCACTCACTCAGTGTTCTCAACTCTTTGTGACCCCGTGGACTGCAGCACATCAGACTTCCCTCTCCTTCACTATCTCATGGAGTTGACTCAAACTCATGTCCATTGAATTGATGATGCCATCCAACTATTTCATTGTCTGTCACCCCCTTCGCCTCCTGCTCTCAATATTTCCCAGCATCACAGTCTTTTCCAATAAGTCAGCTCTTTGGCATCAGGTGTCAAAGTATTGGAAGAAGCTTCAGTTTCAGCATCAGTCCTTCCAATGAAAATCCAAGGTGGATTTACTTTAGAATTGACTGGTTTGATATCCTTGCTGTTCAAAGGACTCTCAAGAGTATTCTCCAGCACCATAGTTCTAAAGCATCATTTCTCTGGTGCTCAGCCTCCTTTATGGTCTAACTCTCATACCCATACATGACTTCTGGAAAAACCATAGCTTTAACTATACAAACCTTTGTTGACAAAGTGATGTCTCTACTTTTAAATACACAGTCTAGGTTTGTCAAAGCTTTTCTTCAAAGGAGCAAGCATTTTTGAACTTCATGGGTGCAATCACCATCTGCAGTGATTTTGGAGCCAAATAAAATAAAGTCTGTCATTGTTTCTGTTTTTTCCCCATCTATTGCCATGCTCAGTGGTAAAGAATCCACCTGCAATGAAGGAGACCCAGGTTCAATCCCTGGGTTAGGAAGATACCCTGGAGAAGGAAATGCAACCCACTCCAGTATTCTTGCCTGGAGAATCCCATGGACCCAATAACCAGGCAGGCTGCGAAGAGGGTTGCAAAGAGTCAGACACGACTGAAGCAACTTATCATGCACACACAATGGGACTGGATACCATGATCATTGAGTGCTGAGTTTTAAGCCAGCTTTTTCACTCTTCTCTTTCACCTTCATCAAGAGATTCTTTAGTTACTCTTTGCTTTCTGCCATTAGGGTGGTGTCATATGCATATCTGAGGTTATTGATATTTCTCCTGGCAGTCTCGATTCCAGCTTGTTTCTTTCAGCCCAGTATCTTGCATGATGTACTCTGCATATAAGCTAAATAAGCCATATCTAGCTCCTTGAAATAACAATTCATAAAATATACTGTACAGATGCTTGAGGTGGTTAAATAATTTCCTTTAGGAAAAATATTCTTTTGGTATATAATTTAACTTTTGAAATGGAGTGACTCTTTGAACCAAGGTCACAGATAAAACCTTATAAGGTATAAAAACTATGAGATTTTATTTAATGACACTGATAAATATTATCTCCTCTTTGTAAGCACCAATTATAAATTGGTTAGGGCTTCCCTGGTAGCTCAGCTGGTAAAGAATCTGATTTTAACGCAGGAGACTCTGGTTTGATTCCTGAGTCAGGAAGATCTTCTGGAGAAGTGATAGGCTACCCATTGCAGGATTCTTGGGCTTCCCTGGTGGCTCAGATGGTAAAGAATCTGCCTGCAATGTGGGAGACCTAGGTTCAGTCCCTGGGTTGGGAAGATCCTCTGGAGGAGGACATGGCAACCCACTACAGTATTTTTGCCTGGAAAATTGCTATGGACAGAGGAGCCTGGGGGGCTACAGTCAATGGGGTTGCAAAGAGTCAGAAGTAACTGAGTGACTAAGCACAGCACAACACATAAATTGGTTAGGCCCTCTTCTTCATAGTACAAATAATTCTTGGGAAGTTGAATTTTACTAGTCATAAGATCTTTTAGTAATCATTTCATACAAACTCCAACAGATATTTCCTGAATCCTAGCTTGTGATTATTATGAAATTCATGAAAAGATGAATAAAACTCATTTTCTGTTATTATAAAGAGTACTAGTGGGAGGGTTGGGGAATGGTAGATAAATCTGAAGATAGGATATTTTAATACACTCTTTGCAGTATGCTCAAGGAGATGTGAAGGTACAGAAGGAGGGCCCCAGAGTGGTAGGTAAATTCATTTGAAGGATTTTAACATTTTTCTTCAAATCCTAGCTAAGCTCACTAGGAGAGAGGCTCATGATAGACATCAGCATACTTAAAATTAAGGGACAGCCTAAATGTCATGTTGAGCATAGAAAGTTAAAGCTAAAATACATAATTATAAGATCAGAAGACCTTAGAGTGGATGTAGCAATACCAAATAAAATATTCTTGGTTTTATTATTCTGACAAGATGTTTTTTTTTAAATTTAGGCTTTTATATTGCTACATTCTTTTAATATAAAATATTATGTTCTCAGAACTTTATTTGTTGATAAAAAACTACCAAGAAAAATTTCCCAACCTAATTACTTCACATGCATTCCTTTAAATATATGATGCATCAAAAGCAATTGCTTATCATCTCTTGTTTTGATTTATAAACATTTTTTAACATGATAAAAGGTCAAGGGACAAGTATTCTCTGAATGCCATAATTCATTTTATTAATTTCTATTAAAGAACAAGTTTCCTTGAACAGAATAAAGATGTTACTAAAATTAACCATTATATTGCATAATTGAGAAGAAAAACAGTTTTTCTCTCCAAACAGCTTTTATTATTATTGGATTGTTAGTCATATAGCTAAAGTTTTCAGGGAAAATGCTTAACTTATTTATTCAACAATGTTTATAGAGCAGGGCTTCTCTAATGGCTCAGGGTAAAGAATCCACCTGCCAATGCTGGAGACTTGAGTTTGATCCCTGGGTCAGAAACATACCCTGGAGTAGGAAATGGCAAACCACTCCAGTCTTCTTGCATTCTTGCCTGGAAGTTCCCATGGACAGAGGAGCCTGATTGGCTACAGTCCATGGGGTTGCAAAAGAATCAGACGTGACTTAGCAACTAAACAACACCAACAACGGTATGTGCGTCTGTGTGTGTGTGTGTGTGTGTGTGTATTCAGTTCAGTCGCTCAGTTGTGTCCGATTCTGCGACCCCATGGACTGCAGCACTCCAGACTTCCCTGCCTATCACCAGCTCCCAGACCTTGCTCAAACACATGTCCACTGAGTCGGTGATGCCATGAAACCATCTCATCCTCTGTCGTCCCCTTCTCCTCCTGCCTTCAATCTTTCCCAGCATCAGGGTCTTTTCCAATGAGTCAATTCTTCACATAAGATGGCCAAAGTATTGGAGTTTCAGCTTCAGCATCAGTCCTTCCAATAAATATTCAGGACTGATTTCCTTTAAGCTTGACTGGTTGGATCTCCTTGCAATCCAAGGGACTCTCAAGAGTCTTCTCCAACACCACAGTTAAAAAGCATCATGTCTTTTGCCCTCAGCTTTCTTTATAGTCCAACTCTCACATCCATACATGACTACCGGAAAAATGATAGCTTTGACTAGAGGAACCTTTGTCAGCAAAATAATTTCTGTTTTTAATATACTGTCTAGGCTGGTCATAGCTTTTCTTCCAAAGAGCAACTGTCTTTTAATCTCATGGCTGCAGTCACCACTTGCAGTGATTTTGGAGCCAAAGAAAATAAAGTCTGACACTGTTTCCCCATCTTTTCCATGAAGTGATGGGACCATATGCCATGATCTTAGTGTTCTGAATGTTGAGTTTTAGGTCAGCTTTTTCACTCTCCTCTTTCACTTTCATCAAGATACTTTTTAGTTCTTCACTTTCTGCCATAAGGGTGGTGTCATCTGTGTATCTGAGGTTATTTATATTTCTCCCAGAAATCTTGATTCCAGCTTGTGCTTCATCCAGTCAGGCATTTTGTATGACGCACTCTGCATATAAGTTAAATAAGGAGTTAAATAAGTTAAATAAGGTTGCATCAATATGCAACCTTGATGTACTCCTTTCATAATTTGGAATCAGTCTGTTGTTCCATGTCTGTTGCTTCTTGACCTGCATGTAGATTTCTCAGAAGGCCAGTAAGGTGGTCTGGTATTCCCATCTCTTGAAGAATTTTCCACAGTTTGTTGTGATCCATACAGTCAAATGCTTTGGCATACTCAATAAAGCAGAAGTAGATGTTTTTCTGGAACTCTCTTGCTTTTTTGATGTTCCAACAGATGTTGGCAATTTGATCTATGGTTCCTCTGCTTTTTTGAAATCCTTCTTGACCAGCTGGATGATCACAGTTCTTGTTCTGTTGAAGCCTGGCTTGGAGAATTTTGAACATTACTTTGCTAGCATGTGAGATGAGTGCAATTGTGCAATAGTTTGAACATTCTTTGGCATTGCCTTTCTTTGGATTTGAATGAAAACTGACCTTTTCCAGTCCTGAGGCCATAGCTGAGTTTGCAGTATGCTCAGCAGTGGCTAAACTCAGCAAACTATATATACATCTTCTGGCTGGATTCTGACTATATTTTGAAGATAGAATGAACAGAATATGACACATTAGCTTGGGCATATGAGTAAGAAGAGGAAGGCAAGACTGACTGCACTGTTTCGATCTGAGCATCTGGAAATATAAAATTAACAAAGATGAAACTGAGAATGGAGTGAGTTGAGAGCCAAGAACAGGAAATATGGAACTGTTTTGTTTAAGGATTTTGTTTGAAATCTTAGTTGAAAAATTGAATGGGCAACCAGATAATGACTCTGGAACTCTGGAGAAATTTGTGATACGTACTTAAATTTGAAATCCATATAGAACTGATGTTCAAACTCAGGAGAGAATATTATCAAAGAGGTGAGTGTATATAAGAAAGAGAAATCTTTCTTGAAGAATTCAATTTATTGAATCCCCAAAGTACTTCAATATTAAGTAATCAGGAAAAACACAGTAGTCTGAGAAGTAAAGACTAGTAAAGTAGATGGAAAACCAGGAGAGTACAATCTGAAAGCCAAGTGAAGAGAGCAGGTAAACAACCATGGAATAAGCTGAGTTTAGTAATGTGGAGGAGATATTATGGACATTTTCAAGATCAATTATGTCAGAATTCGTGTGTGAAAATCTAATTAACATGTGTTTACATAGAATGGAAAGAGATAAATTGGATAGTGTATGAACTATCCTTAACTCTTCCAAGGAGTTTGGCTGCAAACATGTTAGAGAAACAGCAGTACAGACAGAGGAAGTGGGTTTTTCGGAAAATTCCTTTAAGATAGCAGATATAACAGTATCCCTCTTGTGCTGATAGTAATAATCTGGTAAAAAGGAGTTAGTAATGCAGGAATCAAAGAGTAGCAGTCTTTAAAATGACATGAGAGAAAATGGAAATTAGTGTATAAGTGGACAAACTGGCTTTAGATAACAGCATGGGTGTGATCACTCACCTATAGCCAGACATACGGGAATGTCAAGTGAGCCTTAGGAAGCATCACTATGAACAAAGCTAGTGGAAGTGATGGAATACCAGTTGAAATATTTCAAATCCTAAAAGATGATGCTGTTAAAGTACTGCACTCAATATGCCAGCAAATTTAGAAAACTGACCAGTGGCCACAGGACTGGAAAAGATCAGTTTTCATTCCAATCCCAAAGAAAGGCAATGCCAAAGAATATTCAAACTACTGCACAATTTTGCTCATCTCACATGCTAGCAAAGTAATGTGCAAAATTCTCCAAGTCAGGCTTCAACAGAACATGAACTATGAACTTCCCAGTGTTCAAGCTGGATTTCGAAAAAGCAGAGGAACCAGACAGCAAATTGCCAACATCCATTAGATAATCAAAAAAGCAACAACCTTACCTGCCTCCTGAGAAATCTGCATGCAGGTCAAGAAGCAACAGTTGGAACCAGACATGCAACAACAGACTGGTTCCAAATCAGGAAAGGAGTACGTCAAGGTTGCATTTTGTCACCCTGCTTATTTAACTTATATGCAGAGTACATAATGTGAAATGCTGGGTTGATGGAGCACAAGCTGGAATCAAGAATTCTGGGAGAAATATCAATAACCTCAGATACGCAGATGAAACCACCTATGGCAGAAAGCAAAGAACTAAAGAGCCTCTTGATGAAAGTGAAAGAGAAGAGTGAAAAAGCTGACTTAAAGTTCAACATTCAGAAAACTAAGATCATGACATCCAGTCCCATCACTTCATGGCAAATAGATGGGGAAACAGTGGAAACAGTGTCAGACTTTATTTTCTTTGGCTCCAAAATCACTGCAAATAGAGACTGCAGCCATGAAATTAAAAGACACTTGCTCCTTGGAAGGAAAGCTATGACCAGCCTAGACAGTATATTAAAAAACAGAGACATCCCAGGGAACACATGTACACCCAGGGCAGATTCATGTCAATGTATGGCAAAACCAATACAATAATGTAAAGTAATTAGCCTCCAATTAAAATAAATAAGTTAAAAAAAAAAAAAACAAAACCAGTGACATTACTTTGCTGACAAAGGTCCATCTAGTCAAGGCGATGGTTTTTCCAGTAGACATGTTTGGATGTGAGAGTTGGACTATAAAAAAAGCTGAGGGCCATAATGCTTTTGAACTGTGGTGTTGGAGAAGACTCTTGAGAGTCCCTTGGATTTCAAGGAGATCCAACCAGTCAAGCCTAAAGGAAATCAGTCCTGAATATTTATTGGAAGGACTGATGCTGAAGCTGAAACTCCAATACTTTGGCCATCTTTTGTGAAGAATTGACTCATTGGAAAAGACCCTGATGCTGGGATAGATTGAAGGCAGGAGGAGAAGGGGGTGACAGAGGATGAGATGGTTGGATGGGATCACTGACTCAATGAACATGAGTTTGAGCAAGTTCCAGGAGTCGGTTATGGATAGAGAAACCTGGTGTGCTGCAGTCCATGGGGTCGCAAAGAGTCGGACATGACTAAGCAAGTAATCTGAACTGAATAGCATGGATGATTAATCTTTTAGCCCTCAAAAAGGTAGAATAATATATATATACAGATACTGATAACAGATTAATGAGGTGGAAGGTTTCTGCTATTTGCTTCAACTTCATTAGTGAAATGGGAATTAAGGCCCCATAGTGAAATGGGAAGTTAGTGAAATGGGAAGTGAGATTGGGAATAAGGATGGTGATACAAGTTTGAATAAATGAGAAGGTGGAAATTGAGAGTGAGAATGTTTTGCTGTTCAGCGTTAGGGTCTAGTGAGGAATGTGATGAATTTAAAATGAACATTGAAAGCTGTTTATGTTTTTCTTTAGCTTATTCACTTATACATGTACAGGTGTAGAAATGGTGCAAAGTTGAATTCAACTCCGACTGTGGTTTTGCAATCCTACGAAGAAGATAGAGAGCAGCAAGAAAATTGAGAATATATGCATGAGAGTGACTCTAATGATTAACCATAGAATTGAACTGAATAAAGAAGGGAACTACTGCACAATTGGGCTCATTTCACATGCTAGCAAGGTAATGCTCAAAATCCTTCAAGCAACAGTATGAAAAGGCAAAAAGATAGGACACTGAAAGATGAACTCCCCAGGTCGGTAGGTGCCCAATATGCTACTGGAGATCAGTGGAGAACTAACTCCAGAAAGAATGAAGGGATGGAGCCAAAACAAAAACAACATGCAGTTGGGGATGGGACTGGTGATAGAAGCAAGGTCTGATGCTGTAAAGAGCAATATTGCATAGGAACCTGGAATGTTAGGTCCATGAATCAAGGCAAACTGGAAGTGGTCAAACAGGAGATGACAAGAGTGAAGATCAACATTCTAGAAATCAACGAACTAAGATGGATTGGAATGGGTGAATTTAACTCAGATGACCATTATATCTACTACTGTGGGCAGGAATCCCTTAAAGAAATGGAGTAGCCATTATAGTCAACAAAAGAGTCCGAAATGCAGTACTTGGATACAATCTCAAAAACGACAGAATGGTCTCTGTTCATTTCCAAGGCAAACCATCCAATATCATGGTAATCCAAGTCTATGCCCCGACCAATAACACTGAAGAAACTGAAGTTGAACAGTTCTACGAAGACCTAAAAGACCTTCTAGAACTAACACCCAAAAAAGATGTCCTTTTCATTATAGGGGACTGGAATGCAAAAGTAGGAAGTCAAGAAACACCTGGGATAACAGGCAGATTTGGCCTTGGAGTATAGAATGAAGCAGGGCAAATGCTAATAGAGTTCTGCCAAAAGTACGCACTGGTCATAGCAAACACCCTCTTCCAACAACACAAGAGAAGACTCAACACATGGACATCACCAGATGGTCACCACCGAAATCAGAGTGATTCTGTTCTTTGCAGCCAAAGATGGAGAAGCTCTATACAGTCAGCAAAAACAAGACCGGGAGCTGACTGTAGCTCAGATCTTGAACTCCTTATTGCCAAATTCAGACTCTAATTGAAGAAAGTGGAGAAAATCACTAGACCATTCAGATATGACCTAAATCAAATCCCTTATGACTATACAGTGGAAGTGAGAAATAGATTTAAGGGACTAGATCTGATAAACAGAGTACCTGATGAACTATGGATGGAGGTTTGTGACATTATACAGAATACAAGAATAAAGACCATCCCCAAGAAAAAGAAATGCAAAAAAGCAAAATGGCTGTCTGAGGAGGCCTTACAAATAGCAGTGAAAAGAAGGGAAGCGAAAAGCAAAGGAGAAAAGGAAAGATATACCCATCTGAATGCAGAGTTCCAAAGAATAGCAAGGAGAGATAAGAAAGCCTTCCTCAGCAATCAATGCAAAGAACTAGAGGAAAAAAACAGAATAGGAAAGACTAGAGATCTCTTCAAGAAAATTAGAGATACCAAGGGAACATTTCATGCAAAGATGGGCTCAATAAAGGACAGAAATGGTAGGGACCTAACAGAAGCAGAAGATATTAAGAAGAGGTGGCAAGAATACACAGAAGAATTGTACAAAAAGATCTTCATGACCCAGATAATCATGATGGTGTGATCATTCACCTAGAGCCAGACATTGTGGAATGTGAAGTCAAGTGGGCCTTAAGAAGCATCACTACAAACAAAGCTAGTGGAGGTGATGGAATTCCAGTTGAGCTATTTCAAATCCTGAAAGATGATGCTGTGAAAGTGCTGTCCTCAATATGCCAGCAAATTTGGAAAACTCAGCAGTAACCACAGGACTGGAAAAGGTTAGCTTTCTTTCCAATCCCGAAGAAAGGCAAGCCCAAAGAATGCTCAAAGTACTGCATAATTGCACTCATCTCACATGCTAGTCAAGTAATGCTTAAAATTCTCCAAGCCAGGCTTCAGCAATATGTGAACCGTGAACTTCCAGATGTTCAAGTAGATTTTAGAAAAGGGAGAGGAACCAGAGACGAAATTGCCAACATCTGCTGGATCGTCAAAAAAGCAAGAGAGTTCGAGAAAAACATCTATTTCTGCTTTATCGACTATGCCAAAGCCTTTGACTATGTGAATCACAATAAACTGTGGGAATACCAGACTACCTGACTTTCCTCTTGAGAAATCTGTATGCAAGTCAGGAAGAAACAGTCAGAACTGGACATGGAACAACAGACTGGTTCCAAAGAGGATAAGGAGTACATCAAGGTACTTATTTAACATATATGCAGAGTACATCATGAGAAATGCTGGGCTGGAGGAAGCATAGACTGGAATCAAGATTTCTGGGAGAAATATCAATATCCTCAGATTGCAGATGACACCACCGTTATGGCAGAAAGTGAAGAAGAACTAAAGAGCCTTTTGATGAAATTGGAAAAGGAGAGTGAAAAAGTTGGTTTAAAGCTCAACATTCAGAAAACTAAGCCCATGGCATCTGGTTCCATCACTTCATGGCAAACAGATGGGGAAACAGTGGCTGACTTTATTTTTCTGGGCTCCAGAATCACTGCAGATGGTGATTGCAGCCATGAAATTAAAAGACTCTTATTCCTTGGAAGAAAAGTTATGACCAACCTAGATGGCATATTAAAAAGCAGAGACATTAGTTTGTCAACAAAAGTCCATTTAGTCAAGGCTATGGTTTTTCCGGTGGTCATGTATGGTTGTGAGAGTTGAATTATAAAGAAAGCTGAGCACCAAAGAATTGATGCTTTTGAACTGTGATATTGGAGAAGACTCTTGAGAGTCCTTTGGTCTGCAAGGAGATCCAATCAGTCCATTCTAAAGGAAATAAGTCCTGGGTGTTCATTGGAAGGACTGATGTTGAAGCTGAAGCTCCAATACTTTGGCCACCTGATGCTAAGGGCTGACTCCCTGGAAAAGACCGTGATCTTGGGAAAGATTGAGGGCAGGAGGAGAAGCGGACGACAGAGGTTGAGATGGTTGGATGGCATCACTGACTCAATGGACATGGATTTGAGGGACTCCAGGAATTGGTGATGGACAGGGAGGCCTGGTGTACTGCGGTTCATGGGGTTGCAAAGTGTTGGACACGACTGAGCGACTGAACTGAACTGAGACTTCAACAGTATATAAACTGAGAAGTTCCACATGCTCAAGCTGGATTTAGAAAAGGCAGAGGAACCAAAGATCAAATTGCCAACATCCATTGGATCATAGATAAAGCAAGCTAATTCCAGGAAAACATCTACTTCTCCTTCACTGTCTACAATAAAGCCTTTCACTGTGTGGATCACAACAAACTGTGGAAAATTCTTAAGACTGAGAGCAAAAGGCCACCTTACCTACCTCCTGAGGAACTTGTATGCAGCCCAGGAAGCAACAGTTAGTACCAGACGTGGTACAATGGACTGGTTCAAAATTGCGAAAGGAATGCATCAAGACTGTATATTGTCACCCTACTTATTTAACTGATACACAGAGTACCTGATGTGAAATGCCAGGCTGGAAGAAATACAGCTGGAATCAAGGTTTTTGGGAGAAATATCAATAACCTCAGATATGTAGTTGACACCACCCTAATGGCAGAAAGCTAAGTGGAACTAAAGGGCCTTGATGAATGTGAAAGAGGGGAGCAAAAATGCTGACTTAAAATTCAACATTTAGAAAACTAAGATCATGGCATCTGATCATCACTTCGTGGCAAATAAATGGGGAAAACATGGAAAGAGTGACATACTTTATTTTCTTGGGCTCCAAAATCTCTGTGGATAGTGACTGCGGTTATGAAATTCAAAGATGTTTGCTCCTTGGAAGTAAAGTTATGAGAAACCTAGACAGCATATTTAAAAACAGAGACATGACTTTGCTGACAAAGTCCCTAGAATCAAAGCTATGGTTTATCCAATAGTCATGTACAGATATGAAAGTTGGACCATAAAAAGGCTGAGCACTGAAGAATTAATGCTTTCAAATGTGGTGGAGGGGGAACTTATGTAAACCCGGGGCAAATTCATATCAATGTATGGCAAAACCAACCAATATAATATTGCAAAATAATTTGCCTCCAATAAAAAAAAAAAAAAAGAAAAAAAAATTGTGGTGCTGGAGAAGATTCTTGAGAGTTCCTTGAATAGCAAGGAGATCAAACAAGTTAATCCTAAAGGAAATCAACTCTGAATATTCCCTGGGAGGACTGATGCTGAAGCTGCAGCTCCAACACTTCAGCCACCTGATGCAAAGACCTGACTCACTGGAAAAGACTCTGATGGTGGGAAATATTGACAGCAGGAGAAGATGGAGGTGACAGAGGATGAGATAGTTTGATGGCATCATCAACTCAATGGACATGAATTTGAGCAAGCTCCAGGGGTTGGTGATGGACAGGGAAGCCTGGTGTGCTACAATCCATGGGGTCACAAAGAGTGAGACACGACTGAGTGACTGAACTGAACTGAAAACTAAGTAGTTGGAATAAACTTGTGCATTGCTAGGTATTAAAGCAAAAGCATTGTCAAAGAGAGTTAATGAACCAAGAGATTAAAATAATGAAGATTTTAAAGGAAGTGGTTTGAGTATTAGTAAATGACTCACAGTGCTGCAGTTCATGGGGTCACAAAGAGTCTGACATGACTGAGTGACAATATAAGGGTTAATGGGGATATGATCTGTTTTTTAAAAATATAAATTTATTTGTTTTAATGGGAGGCTAATTGTTACAATATTGTGGATATGACCTGTTGACTTGAACATTTTAGAGCCTGGAGTGGTGTATTCAAGGGGATTTATGTGAAAGTGGTAATGGAAGACAAGAAAGAAGGGTTGTGTGCAGTTATGCTGTGTCTGCTATAGCTGCTGCACCAGCCAGGAGAGAATAAACAGGGCTGCAGTTCCTAGATTCCTCACATTTTCTTCCAGTCTCTTAGCTCTCACCTTGCTTACCATGGTTTCAGTGAACAGTGTGCCCAGTGAGATATAGCAAGACAATTGGCGCTGTGAGCAGGATGAAGAACAATCCATTGTAAGAGACATGGGTTTGATACCTGGGTCAGGATTCCCTGGAGAAGGAAATTCCTACCTACACCAGTATTCTTGCCTGGAGAACCCCATGGACAGAGGAGGCTGGTGGGTGACAGTTCATAGGTTCTCAAAGAGTCGGACATGACTGAAGCAACTGAGCAGCAGCATGGCAGCAGGGATGAAGAAAATAAAGTTCAAAAGGTGAATTAAACGAATCGCCAGTCCAGATTCGATGCATGATACAGGATGCTCGGGGCTGGTGCACTGGGATGAACCAGAGGGATGATATAGGGAGGGAGGTGGGCGAGGGGTTCAAGATGGAGAACACACGTACAGCCAGGGCAGATTCATGTCAATGTATGGCAAAACCAATACAATATTATAAAGTAATTAGCCTCCAATTAAAAAAAAAGTGAAGTGACTTGTCCAAAGTTGCCCTCACTTCATAGGAAAGCAGGGACCAAATTATTGTCTGATTTTGAGTGCTGCATATTTTAAACCTCATCTCAATGTAATCCTCTTCAAGTGCTTTCGCTTGGATAGTGGGAAATATTGGCACGGTTTCCAGTGGAATTCCAGGACTCTACTCACATGTCACCCAAAGAGATTCTGTCCATACGTATTCAACTTCTGGCCTCTGATTTTGTTTGAAAGAAAAGAACTGTTGGTAAAACAATGCTTTTAAATTACTGTATTAATACATTTATTCCTATGACATTATGTAATATTGACTATATTTAGTAGCTACCCTTGGATGTTCCAGGTAAGGTGGGTAGAATTTTTCCTTCTCCAACTAGAGGAGTATTTATGTGGTGTCTTCTTAGGTTGGAAGGTTAAGAGTGGGGTCTGTAGCAGTCTAATGGCCTGTACTTTAATTGGCTGGATATTTGTGTGAGACTAAATAGCCACTTACCACTGTCATTCCAAAGGAGCAAAAAACAAATGCAATAAGGTAAAGAAGATCTGTGTTGTCATGACAATATTTTAACACTGTAATAATTAAAGCTTCTGCTGGCTGACTAGCTAAACTCTGACTTAGAACAGGGACTATTTACTCTATAATTAAGGTATTGGCTTACTAGAATGAAAATCTTACTACTTTTTGATTCCTGTTAGAAGGGGCTTACAGCTGTACAGTTATATTCAGTGACATAAGAAATAAATTATTGATTTTTTAGGGGGAGGACAGAAGATTAAATTTTATTGAAAAGCATAAGGGAGGTGAAATTATGGATCAATTTATAAAAAGTAAGAGAAAAATTTTTGTGGGGTTTTTTGCTTGCACAAATAACAAAATATTAAATTGCTGCATAAGTGAAAGTGATTTTGGCAGAAACATTAGATTGTTTAGTAAGTATTCCAAGAATGTATAAAGTGGGCTATACTAGATCTATTTTATAATTCACAGAAATATATACTACCTGTATTCTTTTAAAATTCTTGAACCCCCCTCCCACCTCCCTCCCCATACCATCCCTCTGGTTCATCCTGGTGCACCAGCCATGAGCATCCTGTATCATGAATTGAACCTGTACACCTGGGGTGGATTCATGTCAATGTATGGAAAAACCAATACAATATTGTAAAGTAATTAGCCTCCAATTAAAATAAATAAAATTTAAAAAAAAAATTCTTATTATTTCCTGATGATTTGTGACCCTAATTTAAGTCCCTGATCTTATATATCTGGAATAGAGTCAAGATTAAAATACATTTTATAGAGTGTTCAACACATTATAATGGGACCAATCTGAGGAAGCAGATCACTTCAAGATTTAAGTCAGTCAGTAAAGATTTTTATATTTATACTCAAATACTGAAACTAAAATATTGAATTTATTTTTTTTTCTCTTTTTTTTTAATTGGAGGCTAATTATTTTACAATATTATATTGGTTGGTTTTGCCATATATTGACATGAGTCCGCCCCGGGTGTACATGAATTCCCCTTCCTGAACCCCCCTCCCTCCTCCCTCCTCTCTTTATCCTCCCTCTGGGTCATCCCCACACACCAGCCCCAAGCCTCCTATAACATGCATCAACCCTGAACTGGTGATTCGTTTCACATATGACAACATACATGTTTCAATGCCATTCTCCCAAATCATCCCACCCTCACCTTCTCCCACAGAGTCCCAAAGACTGTTCTATACATCTGTGTCTCTTTTGCTGTCTCGTATATAGGGTTATCATTTGCATCTTTCTAAATTCCATATATATGCGTTAGTATACTGTATTATTGGTGTTTTTCTTTCTGGCTTACTTCACTCTGTATAATAGGCTCCAGTTTCATCCACCTCATTAGAACTGATTCAAATGCATTCTTTTTAATGGCTGAGTATTACTCCATTGTGTATATGTACCAAAGCTTTCTTATCCATTCGTCTGCAGATGGACATCTAGGTTGCTTCCATGTCCTGGCTATTATAAACAGTGCTGCAATGAACATTGGAGTACATGTGTCTCTTTCAATTCTGGTTTCCTAGGTGTGTATGCCAAGGAGTGTGATTGCTGGATCATATGGCAGTTCTATTTCCAGTTTTTTGAGGAATCTCCACACTGTTCTCCATAGTGGCTGTACTAGTTTGCATTCCCACCAACAGTGTAAGAGGGTTCCCTTTTCTTCACACCCTTTCCAGCATTTATTGCATGTAGACTTTTGGATAGCAGCCATTCTGACTGGTGTGAAATGGTATCTCATTGTGGTTTTGATTTGCATTTCTCTGATTATGAGGGATGTTGAGCATCTTTTCATGTGTTTGTTAGCCATCTTTATGTCTTTGGAGAAATGTCTGTTTAGTCTCCTTTGGTCTACTTTTTGATCGGGTCGTTTATTTTTCTGGTGTTGAGCTGCATGAGCTGCTTGTATATTTTCAGTTCAGTTCAGTTCAGTCGCTCAGTCGTGTCTGACTCTCCGCGACCCCATGAATCACAGCACGCCAGGCCTCCTTGTCCATCACCAACTCCCGGAGTTCACTCAAACTCATGTCCACAGAGTCGGTGATGCCATCCAGCCATCTAATTCTCGGTCGTCCCCTTCTCCTCCCGCCCCCAACCTTTCCCAGCATCAGAGTTTTTTCCAGTGAGTCAACTTGTCGCATGAGGTGGCCAAAGTATTGCAGTTTCAGCTTTAGCATCAGTCCTTCCAATGAACACCCAGGATTTATCTCCTTTAGAATGGTATATTTTGGAGATTAGTTATTTGTCAGTTGTTTCATTTGTTATTATTTTCTCATGTTCTAGAGGCTGCCTTTTCATGTTGCTTATAGTTTCCTTCGTTGTGCAAAAGCTTTTAAGTTTAATTAGGTCCCATTTGTTTATTTTTGCTTTTATTTCCAATATTCTGGGAGGTGGGTCTTGGAGGATCCTGCTGTGATTTATGTCGGAGAATGTTTTGCCTATGTTCTCCTCTAGGAGTTTTATAGACTCTGGTCTTACATTTAGCTCTTTAATCCATTTTGAGTTTATTTTGGTGTATGGTGTTAGGAAGTGTTCTAGTTTCATTCTTTTACAAGTGGCTGACCAGTTTTCCCAGCACCACTTGTTAAAGAGACTGTCTTTTCTCCATTTTATATTCTTGCCTCCTTTGTCAAAGATAAGGTGTCCATAAGTGCGTGGATTTATCTCTGGGCTTTCTATTTTGTTCCATTGATCTATATTTCTGTCTTTATGCCAGTACCATACTGTCTTGATGACTGTGGCTTTGTAGTAGAGCCTGAAGTCCAACAGGTTAATTCCCCCAGTTCCATTCTTCTTCCTCAAAATTGCTTTGGCTATTCGAGGTTTTTTGTATTTCCATACAAATTGTGAGATTATTTGTTCTAGTTCTGTGAAAAATATCATTGGTAGCTTGATAGGGATTGCATTGAATGTATAAATTACTTTGGGTAGTATACTCATTTTTACAATATTTATTCTTCCAATCCATGAACATGGTGTATTTCTCCATCTATGAGTGTCCTCTTTGATTACTTTCACCAGTGTTTTATAGTTTTCTATGTACAAGTCTTTTGTTTCCTTAGGTAGATATATTCCTAAGTGTTTAATTCTTTTCGTTGCAACAGTGAATGGAATAGTTTCCTTAATTTCTCTTTCTATTTTCTCATTATTAGTGTATAGGAATGCAAGTGATTTCTGTGTGTTGATTTTATATCCTGCAACTTTACTGTATTCATTGATTAGCTCTAGTAGTTTTCTGGTAGAGTCTTTAGGATTTGAATTCAGTATAGTTTAATTAGGAGCAAATTCCCTCATCTGAGATAAAGTAGTCCTAGTTTCGGAGAAGGCAATGGCAAGCCACTCCAGTACTCTTGCCTAGAAAATCCCGTGGGTGGAGCAGCCTGGTAGGCTGCAGTCCGTGGGGTCGCTAAGGGTCGGACACGACTGAGCGACTTTACTTTCACTTTTCACTTTCACACATTGGAGAAGGAAATGGCAACCCACTCCAGTGTTCTTGCCTGGAGAATCCCAGGGACGGGGGAGCCTGGTGGGCTTCCGTCTATGGGGTCACACAGAGTCGGACACGACTGAAGTGACTTAGCAGCAGCAGCAGCAGCAGGCCTAGTTTGTTTCTGTATAGAAATAATTTCTCAATTATGATCAAGTGGAAAAAGATATAACAATATGAGTAAAGGATTTTGACGTAAGCGCTGGAGAGCTATTGAGTGTAAGAGAGAGCTGAAAGAAGGAAAGCCAAACTGAAGGCTACTGTAGCAAGCAAAGTATGAGGTGATGAGAATCTGGACTGAATAGCAATGGAAATGAAGCAGAATGGGCAATTATATGAGATGTCTCAAAGCAGCAGATCGACAGGACTTGGAAAATTGAGCAAAGCCCATGAATTAACGGAAAGGTGATTCAAAGCGTACTGCAGGATTCAAAGCATAAATGATTGATAAAACTGTTAGACCTGTTATAAGAGATTATAGAAGAGATAACAGATTTGAAAGCAAAATAGAGAAAATAATGAATTTGCTTGACTTTGGGGCAAAATTAGGACATTTGTTTAGAAATCCCCCTTGAAGACAAAGAGATATGGAACTAAATTTTTGTCTATATGAGATATATCTATATCTCAGGAATCTCTGGGAATCATCAGATTTAAGATAGTAATTATAGCCCAGGAACTGATTATTAGTCTAATGAAATGATTGAAAAAAGAACAGAAAACCTGGAAATAGACCTTGAGGAAACACATAAGTTGACATAGCTCATGCTAGAAATCATGGAGAAAGTATAAGAGAATCAGATCTTTTTTTTTTTTTGTAATTAATTTATTTTTTATTGGAGGCAAATTATTTTACAATATTATATTGGTTGGTTTTGCCATACATTGATATGAATTTGCCCCGGGTTTACATAAGTTCCCCCTCCTGAACCCCCCTCCCACCTCCCTCCTCCCTTTATCCTCCCTCTGGGTCATCCCCGCATGCCAGCCCCGAGCATCCTATAACATGCATTGACCCTGAACTAGTGATTCATTTCACATATGACAACATACGTGTTTCAATAATGCAAGTCATAGGTGAAAATTAGTAAGCTGATATATATATTATACAAAATGTTCTGGAAATGTTGATGAGATAAATAATAACAGTGAGTATATGAAATTCAGTTTGAATTTTAAGAACTATTATTTAACCCCTAATTCTAAGATTCTATAATCTTTTAATCCTTAAGAGTTTCTGAAGCCACTCTATGTTGAAAAAAGTAAAATGTACTTGTTTTGGCTGTCATAATTATATATATTTTTGAAAAGTAAATGTTAATTTGGTTAAATGTTAGAAATAGCACAGTGTAAGAATATGTGGACTTATGTCTTTAATATTGACACTAAAATGGAAATTCATAGGACCAAAATATCCAGACGAAAAGAAACCAGTCATCTGAATGATTTGTTTACATAATGTTTACATATAGATGCACCCAGGTAATTGATAACATTTATAACATTTTGTGTAATATTGAACTTTTTTGGTAATCCTCTTTCTTTGTAATTGTGCTTATTATGGTAAGTAAAAATACCAAGAACTTGTAAATTGTGCATTTGTGTGTTTTAGGTGTTTTTATAATTTTAGGAGATTTTTTTCTTTGAATACTTCATCCCTGGTTTTTCAAAAGTACTGTGTGTGTATGTGTGTGTGTGTGTTTGTCCATCTGTTTATTGCTGTCGATAAAATACTTCATTATCATGGGTGTGGGGAAGAGTTTATATGCCACTGTATATAACATTATTATCAAAACAATCTACCTAAATGATTTTTTTGTGTGTATATATATATATATGTATATGTATACAGACACAATTCCTTCAGAAGACACCTACCAAGGCAAATGCAGGTTTCCAGTGTTGATTTTGGCATGGGCACAGAACCCATTTTACAAAGAGGAGAAACAACAACCAGCATTGGGAGAATAAAACCAGAGCTCTACAAACAGAAATCAGTGGACTCTGAGGACAACAGGAAAGAAGACGTCAAAACCTGTGGGAAGCTTAATTTCACCCTCCAGTATGACTATGAAAATGAACTTCTAGTGGTGAAAATTATCAAAGCCTTAGATCTCCCTGCTAAAGACTTCATGGGAACTTCTGACCCTTATGTGAAGATGTATCTTCTTCCAGATAGGAAAAAGAAATTTCAGACTCGTGTGCACAGAAAGACTTTAAATCCTCTGTTTGATGAAACTTTTCAGTTTCCTATAGCATATGATCAACTAAGCAACAGAAAACTACATTTCAGTGTGTATGACTTTGACAGATTTTCTAGACATGACATGATTGGAGAAGTGATTTTTGATAATTTGTTTGAAGCCTCTGATCTCTCCAGAGAAGCCACAGTATGGAAAGATATTCATTGCGCTACCACAGTAAGTTATAATTCCATCAATATATTCCTTTTATTTGACCTGCAGTGATATATAAAACTAATTTTTACCCAGATTAGTTCCAAAAAGTTAGAGAAATTTTGTCCTAAATACCTGCAAACAGTGTATGAATTACATATATACATACATAATTCAGGCACTTAACACTATCTAGGTAATATTAGTGATTTTATACATAAAAAATCTTTTCTTTCAATGTCTAACCTTTGTTTCTACACTGCTTGCTTTGAGGAAGTTCATTACTTCACCACACTGCACAGTTCTTATAATTTGCCAAAAATAGTAGGCCTTTTCACTTTTAAAATATTTATCTTTAACTTATTCTCTACAATCAATTTCCAAATAGTTATTAGTGATTTTAATTATTTAAGATGATTTCATTCCTCAGGTTTAACCTAAAATGTACTTTGATGCCATTTGGAAAGGCCTTGATTTGGCTTAAAACAGCCCACTCCTTCAGAAGCTTTTGTGGAATTAGTGAAATTATACCATTTGAAATGACAAATGATGAGGAAGTGATTGTTTCCATTCAGTTCAGTTCAGTTCAGTCACTCACTTGTTTCCAACTCTTTGTGACCCCATGGACTGCAGCACCCCAGGCCTCCCTGTCCATCACCAACTCCCGGAGATTACCCAAATTCATGTCCATTGAGTCAGTGATGCCATCTGACCATCTCATCCTCTGTTGTCCCCTTCTCCTCCTGCCCTCAATCTTTCCCAGCATCAGGATCTTTTCAAATGAGTCAGCTTTTCGCATCAGATGGCCAAAGTATTGGAGTTTCAGCTTCAACATCAGTCCTTCCAATGAACACCCAGGACTGATCGATCTCCTTTAGGATGGACTGGTTGGATCTCCTCTCAGTCCAAGGGACTCTCAAGAATCTTCTCCAACACCACAGTTCAAAAGTGTCAGTTCTTCAGCACTCAACTTTCTTTATAGTCCAAATTTCACATCCATACGTGACCACTGGATAAACCATAGCCTTGACTATATGGACCTTTGTTGACAAAGTAATGTCTCTGCTTTTTAATATGCTGTCTAGGTTGGTCATAACTTTCCTTCAAAGGAGCAAGCGACTTTTTACTTCATGGCTGCAGTCACCATCTGCAGTGATTTTGGAGCCCCCCAGAATAAAGTCTGCCACTGTTTCCCCATCTATTTGCCATGAAGTGATGGGACCAGGTGCCCTGATCTTAGTTTTCTGAATGTTGAGCTTGAAGCTAACTTTTTCACTCTCCTCTTTCACTTTCCTCAAGAGGTTTTTTAGTTCCTCTTCACTATCTGCCATAAGCGTGGTGTCATCTGCACATCTGATGTTATTGATATTTCTCCCAGCAATCTTGATTCCAGCTTGTGCTTCTTCCAGCCCAGCATTTCTCATGATGTACTCTGCATATAAGTTAAATAAACAGGGTGATGATATACAGCCTTGATGTACTCTTTTTCCTATTTGGAAACAGTCTGTTGTTCCATGTCCAACTGTTGCTTTCTGACCTGCGTACAGATTTCTTAGGAGGTGGGTCAGGTGGTCTGGTATTCCCTTCTCTTTCAGAATTTTCCAGTTTGTTGTGATCCACACAGTCAAAGACTTTGGCATAGTCCATAAAGCAGAAATAGATGTTTTTTTCTGGAACTCTCTTGCTTTTTCGATGATCCAGCGGATGTTGGCAATTTGATCTTTGGTTCCTCTGCCTTTTCTAAAACCAGCTTGAACATCTGGAAGTTCTCGGTTCATGTACTGTTGAAGCCTGGTTTGGAAAATTTTGAGCTTTACTAGCATGTGAGATGAGTGCAATTGTGCAGTAGTGAGTACTCTTTGGCATTGCCTTTTCTTAGGGATTAGAATGAAAACTGACCTTTTCCATTCCTGTGGTCACTGCTGAGTGTTCCAAATTTGTTGGCATATTGAGTGCAGCACTTTCACAGCATCATCTTTTAGGAGTTGAAATAACTCAACTGGAATTGTTTACATTAGAACTTTTCTTTTTCATTGTAAAATGATTTTTCTTATTATAAAATAATTTAATATCAAAATTTGAAAAATAGAATAAAAATATGCAATTAAATAGTCTATAATGTCACAAATTGATATGTAAAAACTTGGCATATTGATTTCTATTTGTTTTTCTATAAATGTTTGAAAGTAATTAAAGTCAATATAAGTTTAAACTTTTCCATGCTTTTTTTCAGATGCTATTTGTTTTAGTACCTGATGTTCAAGATATGATCCATTTTCCCTAGTGAATCTTTTATTGTTGGACATTTAAATTAGGCATAAATTTTGTTACACTAAAAATTGTTGCATTCTTTTTACAGAAATTTCTTTTATATTCAAAAATACTTGGCCAGAATAGAACTGGAGAAGCAGAATTAGGGAACTGGTCTCCTAGGAGGTTATATTGGTAATTTTTTTCATTTATTAGTTATTAATTGAAGGTATTTAATTTTTTACTGCCAGGCTCTCTTTATGTATTTAACATCTTTTATAAAAGTTTTACCACAAATTATAAACTTAAAATGTTGAAGTTTTTGATAGAGACAGAGGTTATTTAAAAAATAAGAAAACTGTTAAATTTGAAATCGTTCCTTTTGTAGTACACTAGTATTTGAGGTAAACACATTTTCATTATAAATTATACAGATAAATAAAAATTTATATTGTCAGTTTATTGCATTACATCATCAAAACATTTTAGCTTTTGGGTTTTTTATTTCATGGTCTCCACTGTGATTCTCTATTAAGGAACAAACTAGATTATATTTCAAAGGCACATTGGAGCTTTTTTGATTTCATATCATTTTTTACCTTATTACTTATATTCCTATAAGAATAACAGTGGTGAAGACGGAATTTTTACTGTTTTAAATATATGACTTATTCTATAATTATAAAATGCAGTAACAATGAATTGTTAGGTTACTTCTCTTGATTCTCCAATCTTATATTATTCCTTCTTTTATTTATTCAACAACTCTTTGCTGATTACCCACTCTATGTTTGACATACTCTGAGTACTAGGAATGTGAAAAATGTTACCATAAAAAATTGTTTGACATACATTCTGTTCATATGTTTGTGATCAGAGGTAGGTAACCCCTAAATGAAGTATAACAATTAGCATAATTTTATAGGTGACTGATAGTGGATTTTCTAACAGTCAAAAGTTTTCGTGTTCCATAATTGGTCCTTAAAAACATAGTAAGGATTCCTCATGGAAGCTTCAATTTTTTACTGTTTATAGAACATAAACTGTTTTTTGGTAAATATGAACAAACTCTTCAGTTTTATTTTCAATTCTCCCATATGCTTCAGGTGTTACTTTTTTATTTCTCCTGTAAAACTTACCACAAATATAGTGTCTTAACACAAATTTATCACGTCATACTTCTGTAGGTTAGAAGTCCAACATAGGTCTTGTTGGTCTGAAATCCAGGTGTTGGCAGGACTCTGCTCCTTTCTAGAGGTTCTAGGGATGATGCATTTCCTTGCCTTCTCCAGATTTTAGCAGTCACAGGAATTCCTTGGTGTAGATTGAGCTCATGTGAGCAATCAAGGATAAGCTTCCCATCCCAAGGTATATAATCATAATCATATATGCAAAGTCCTTTTTTGCCATGTAGATAGAAGGAAATGGCAACCCACTCCAGTGTTCTTGCCTGGAGAATCCCAGGGACGGGGGAGCCTGGTGGGCTTCCGTCTATGGGGTCACACAGAGTCGGACACGACTGAAGTGACTTAGCAGCAGCAGCAGGTAGCATACTCAGGTCTTGTAATCAGGATGCAGCCATCTTTAAGGATGCCTTTATTTTGTCTGCCATGGCTATAGACATTTTCAATTCCGTATTCTGGATATAAAAGGAAGTATGAGGATAATAATATGTATTATTAAATTATTCTAGTCAAATGATGTTTGCCTTTAACTGGAACACTGAGCCACGCACTGTTCTAGATACTACTTATGACTTTTTGTTGTGAAGATAGTGACAAAACCTAGGTTTCTTGAATACGGAACCAAAGTTCTCAGTATGCACTCAGTTCAGTTCAGTTGCTCAGTCGTGTCCAACTCTTTGTGACCCCATGAATCACAGCATGCCAGGCCTCCCTGTCCATCACCAACTGCTGGAGTTCACTCAAACTCATGTCCATCGAGTCGGTGATGCCATCCAGCCATCTCATTCTCTGTCATCCTCGTCTCCTCCTGCCCCCAATCCCTCCCAGCATCAGACTCTTTTCCAGTGAGTCAACTCTTCGCATGAGGTGGCCCAAAGTATTGGAGTTTCAGTTTTAGCATCAGTCCTTCCAGTGAACACCCAGGATTGATCTCCTTTAGAATGGACTGGTTGGATCTCCTTGCAGTCCAAGGGACTCTCAAGAGTCTTCTCCAACACCACAGTTCAAAAGCAAAAATTCTTTGGTGATCAGCTTTCTTCACAGTCCAACTCTCACATCCATACATGACCACGGGAAAAACCATAGCCTTGACTAAACAGACCTTGGTTGGCAAAGTAATGTCTCTGCTTTTTAATATGCTATCTAGGCCATAACTTTCCTTCCAAGGAGAAAGTGTCTTTTAATTTCATGGCTGCAATCAGCATCCGAAGTGATTTTGGAGCCCCCCAAAAATAAAGTCTGACAATGTTTCCACTGTTTCCCCGTGAAGTGATGGGACCAGATGCCATGATCTTTGTTTTCTGAATGTTGAGCTTCAAGCCAACCTTTTCACTTTCCTCTTTCACTTTCATCAAGAGGCTTTTCAGTTCCTCTTCACTTTCTGCCATAAGGGTAGTGTCATCTGCATATCTGAGGTTATTGATATTTCTCCCGGCAATCTTGATTCCAGCTTGTGCTTCTTCCAGCCCAGCGTTCCTCATGATGTACTCTGCATAGAAGTTAAATAAGCAGGGTGACAATATACAGTCTTGACGTACTCCTTTTCCTATTTGGAACCAGTCTGTTGTTCCATGTCCAGTTCTAACTGTTGCTTCCTGACCTGCATACAGGTTTCTCTAGAGGCTGGTCAGGTGGTCTGGGATTCCCAACTCTTTCAGAATGTTCCACACAGTCAAAGGCTTTGGCATAGTCAATGAAGCAGAAATAGATGGTTTTCTGGAACTCTCTTGCTTTCTCCATGATCCAGCGGATGTTGGCAATTTGATCTCTGGTGCCTCTGCCTTTTCTAAAACCTGCTTGAACATCTGGAAGTCCATGGTTCACATATTGCTGAAGCCTGGCTTGGAAACTAGTATCATCTTTTAGGTTAATGTAGTATTTAATTAAAAATTCTCTTCAGCTTTTGAGAAATTATTAAACATTTTTTATATCCTCAGATTAATAAAGATGAAAAAAGGAACGAGTTGAAATTTGCTTAAGAAATTGTCTTTTCCTATTCACATATCTTTAATTTTTAAAAATTCATACAGAAATTATAGAGTTTTCTAGAAAGAAGGAGAAAGGAATGAAATAGTAATGTAGTCATACGCCCTCACTAAATATTTGTTGAATAATTAACTTAGCATGTTTTCATATAAGGTCAAGTGAAAGAATGTATGTTAGGTCAAATCTCCCAGAGGGGAAAAATCAATTCAATGAAGTATTTTACTGATACGTTTGGTTATATTTGTTGTCATTAACTACTTTCTGTAGACAAAAAATTTAAAAATTATTGAGTGTGTAGCACAAATTCATATGTGAATAAACCAGAAATATTAATATTTTTAATTTATTGTTAATAATCCTATCAGGTTGAAAAAAGAGATGCATATCAGGTATAAATATATTACTAATTATACAAGTAGGATTAATATTTTTATCAGGAATTAGCAGGGTTTTTTAAAATTTCAGGTTGAATGACAAAGAAAACAGTAAAGTTGTATTTTTATTTTGTGCAAAAATATTAGTTTTCACTTTACAGCTCATCTCATTGTATGTTAAAAATACGGTAAGCCAATCAGCACGTCACCTAACATAGAAATATCTCCAATGTAGGAAAAAATCACATTGAAGGACAGTGTATACCCTGTACCTCTACTTCTAAAATGGGAAAGAAAAATCTATATTTGCATTGAGTTATATATGCAATAAATGTCTTTATAAGGAGACATAAAATTTTAATAATAGTTATTGCATGTGTCCCTGGTAGTTCAATTGGTAAGGAACCTGCCTGTAATGTAGGAGGCCCTAGTTGGATTCCTGGGTCGGGAAGATCCCCTGGAGAAGGGACAGGTTACCCACTCCAGTATGCTTGGGCTTCCCTGGTGGCTCAGACAGCAGAGAATGCAATGCGGAAGACCTGGGTTCAATCCCCAGGTTGGGAAGATCCCCTGGAGGAAGGCATGATAATCCACCCCAGTATTCTTTCCTGGAGAATCTCATGGACAGAGGACCCTGGAAGCTATAGTCCATAAGGTCGCAAAGAGTCAGACACAACTGAAGCAACTTAGCATGCATGCAGGCAATGTGCTTAGCTACCCAGTCGTGTTGGACTCTTTGTGACCCCATGGACTGTGGCCCATCAGGGTCCTCTGTCCATGAGATTCTTCAGGAAAGAATACTGGGGTGGGTTGCCATGCCCTCCTCCAGGGAATCTTTCTGACTCAGGGATGGAACCTGCATCTCTCTCTTACATCTCTTGCATTGGCAACTGGGTTCTTTATAACTAGAACCACCTGAGAAACCCAATAATTCAGTTCAGTTCAGTTCAGTCACTCAGTAGTGTCCGACTCTCCGCGACCCCATGAATCACAGCACGCCAGGCCTCCCTGTCCATCACCAACTCCCGGAGTTCACTCAAACTCATGTCCACAGAGTCGGTGATGCCATCCAGCCATCTCATTCTCCATCGTCCCCTTCTCCTCCCGCCCCCAACCTTTCCCAGCATCAGAGTCTTTTCCAGTGAGTCAACTCGTCGCATGAGGTGGCCAAAGTATTGCAGTTTCAGCTTTAGCATCAGTCCCTCCAATGAACATCCAGGATTGATCTCCTTTAGAATGGACTGGTTGGATCTCCTTGCAGTATAAGGGACTCTCAAGAGTCTTCTCCAACACCACAGTTCAAAAGCATCGATTCTTCGGCGATCAGCTTTCTTCACAGTCCAACTCTCACATCCATACATGACCACGGGAAAAACCATTGCCTTGACTAGATGGACCTTGGTTGGCAAAGTAATGTCTTTGCTTTTTAATATACTATCAAGGTTGGTCATAACTTTCCTTCCAAGGAGCAAGCGTCTTTTAATTTCATGGCTGCAATCAGCATCTGCAGTGATTTTGGAGCCCAGAAAAATAAAGTCAGCCACTGTTTCCACTGTTTTTCCATCTATTTCCCATGAAGTGATGGGACCAGATGCCATGATCTTTGTTTTCTGAATGTTGAGCTTCAAGCCAACCTTTTCACTCTCCTCTTTCACTTTCATCAAGAGGCTTTTGAGTTCCTCTTCACTTTCTGCCATAAGGGTAGTGTCATCTGCATATCTGAGGTTATTGATATTTCTCCCAGCAATCTTGATTCCAGCTTGTGCTTCTTCCAGCCCAGCGTTCCTCATGATGTACTCTGCATAGAAGTTAAATAAGCAAGGTGACAATATACAACCTTGACGTACACCTTTTCCTATTTGGAACCAGTCTGTTGTTCCATGTCCAGTTCTAACTGTTGCTTGCTGACCTGCATACAGGTTTCTCAAGAGGCAGGTCAGGTGGTCTGGGATTCCCATCTCTTTCAGAATTTTCCACAGTTTATTGTGATCCACACAGTCAAAGGCTTTGGCATAGTCAATGAAGCAGAAATAGATGTTTTTCTGGAACTCTCTTGCTCTCTCCATGATCCAGCAGATGTTGGCAATTTGATCTCTGGTGCCTCTGTCTTTTCTAAAACCTGCTTGAGCATCTGGGAGTTCACGGTTTACATACTGCTGAAGCCTGGCTTGGAGAATTTTGAGCATGACTTTACTAGCGTGTGAGATGAGTGCAATTGTGCGGTAGTTCGAGCATTCCTTGGCATTGCCTTTCTTTGGGTACTTATTGGCAAAAATGGTAGAAATTGGATGAATATGGAAAAGGAATGATTTGTAATATATTACTTTATATACATTTTATGTTTCAGTAGTTCAGTTCAGTTCAGTTGCTCAGTCATGTCTGACTCTTTGTGACCCCATGGACTACTGCACACCAGGCTTCCCAGAGATTGCTCAAACTCATGTCAGTGATGCCATCCAGCCATCTCAACCTCTGTCATTCCCTTCTCCACCTGCCTTAACTTTCATCAAAAGGCTCTTTAGTACTTCACTTTCTACCATAAGGGTGGTGTCATCAGCATATCTGAGGTTATAGATATTTCTCCCAGCAATCTTGATTCCAGTTTGCGCTTCATCCAGTCTGGCATTTTGTGTGACATACTCTACATATAAGTTAAATAAACAGGGTGACAATACACAGCCTTGACTACTCCTTTCCCAATTTAGAACCAGTCTGTTGTTCCATGTCCAGTTCTAACTGTTGCTTCTTGAACTACATACAGATTTCTCAGGATGGAGGTAAGGTGGTCTGGTATTCACATCTCTTGAAGAATTCGCACAGTTTGTTGTGATCCACACAGTCAAAGGCTTTGGTGTAGTCAATAAAGCAGTAGATGTTTTTCTGGAACCCGCTTGCTATTTTGATAATTCAGTGAATGTTGACAATTTGATCTCTGGTTCCTCTGCCTTTTCTAAATCCAGGTTGAACATCTAGAAGTACACAGTTCATGTACTGTTGAAGCCTGGCTTGGAGAATTTTGAACATTACTTTGCTAGCATGTGAGATGAGTGCAATTGTGCAGTAGTTTGAACACTCTTTGGCATTCCCTTTCTTTGGGATTGGAATGAAAATTTTCCTGTGGCCACTGCTGGGTTTTCTAAATTTGCTGGCATATTACTGAACTGAACTACTGAAAGATAAAATCTATATAAAGTAATATATTCCAATGTGAGTAGAACACATTAACCGGAGAAGGCAATAGCACCCCACTCCAGTACTCTTGCCTGGAAAATCCCATGGACGGAGGAGCCTGGTGGGCTGCAGTCCATGGGGTCGCTAGGAGTCGGACACGACTGAGCAACTTCACTTTCACTTTTCACTTTCATGCATTGGAGAAGGAAATGGCGACCCACTCTAGTATTCTTGCCTGGAGAATCCCAGGGACGGGGGAGCCTGGTGGGCTTCTGTCTATGGGGTTGCACAGAGTCGGACACGACTGAAGTGACTTAGCAGCAGCAGCAGCAGAGCACATTAACAGAATCATCTTTTAGGATTTGAAATATCTCAACTGGAATTCCATCACCTCCACTAGCTTTGTTCATAGTGATGTTCTCCAAGGTCCATTTGAGTTTGCTTTCTGGGATGTCTGGCTCTAGGTGAGTGATCACACCATCATGACTACCTGAGTTGTGAAGATCTTTTTCTATAGATCTTCTGTGTATTCTTGCCACCTCCTCTTAATATCTTCAGCTTCTGTTAAGTCCATACAATCTCTGTCTTTTATTGTGCCCATCTTTGCATGAGACGTTCCCTTTGTATCACTAATTTTCTTGAAGAGATCTCTAGTCTTTCCCATTCTATTGTTTTCCTCTGTTTCTTTGCCCTGATCACTGAGGAAGACTTTCTTATCTCTCCTTGCTATTCTTTGGAACTCTTCATTCACACAGGTATATCTTTCTTTTTCTCCTTTGCCTTTAGCTTCTCTTCTTTTCTCAGCTATTTGTAAGGCCTCCTCAGACAACCATTTTGCCTTTTTGCATTTCTTTTTCTTGGGGATGGTCTTGATCACTACTCCCTGTACAATGCCATGAACCTGTGTCCATAGTTCTTCAGGTACTCTGTTTATAAGATCTAATCCTTTGAATCTATTTGTCACTTCCACTGTATAATCATGAGGGATTTGATTTAGATCATACCTGAATGTTCTAGTGGTTTTCCCTACTTTCTTCAACTTAAGTCTGAATTTGGCAATAAGGAATTCATGATCCGAGCCACAGTCAGTTCCCAGTCTTGTTTTTGCTGACTCTATAGAGCTTCTCCATCTTCATCTGCAAAGAAAACAATCAATCTGATTTCATTATTGATCATCTGTTGATGTCCATGTGCATAGTTGTCTCTTGTGTTGCTGGAAGAGGGTGTTTGCTATGACCAATGCATTCTCTTGGCAAAACTCTGTTAGCCTTTTCCCTACTTCATTTTGTACTCCGAGGCCAAATTTACCTGTTACTCCAGGTATCTCTTGACTTCCTACTTTTGCATTCCAGTCCCATAAAATGAAAAGGACATCTCTTTGGGGTGTTAATTCTAAAAGGTCTTGTAGGTCTTCATAGAACCGTTCAACTTCTTCAGCATTACCGGTTGGGGCATAGACTTGGATTACTGTGATATTGACTGGTTTGCCTTGGAAACGAACAGAGATCATTTTACGTTTAAACTAATACTATTCAAATTTTTATTAACTTTTTCAAAAAGTACAATATCATAAAAACTAATGTATTTTGAATATATAAATGTAGTTTTCTTATGAACACTCAAGAAGCCACTGAAAGTTTAAATATATAAGGAAGGGTTTTCCTCTTATAAACAGAACCACTTCATTTGTGCATTTATTTATTTATCCTGCTATTGAAATAATATTTTTTCAGCACCACCTATGTTCTAGACACTCAGGAATCTCAAGGGGGGAAGGATGTATGTGTGTGTGTTTATGTGTAAACCACATTGACCTGGTTTACAGATATAAAATGTTTCAATCTATTATCTTTTTAAAAATTTATTTTAATCTATTATCTTTTAATAGTCTATCAAAAGTCTATTATGTTTTGACTCTGTTTCTTTTTTTAGGTGTTTTTTGGTTATCCATTTTATTTTTATTTTTAAAATTTATTTATTTTAATTAGAGGCTAATTTAAATAAGTTCGTTTGTACTATTTTTTAGTTTCCACATACAAGTAATAGCATATAGTATTTGTCTTTCTTTAATCTTTAATCTCTAAGTCCACCCATGTTGCTGAAAATGGCATTATTTCATTCATTTTTATGGCTAAGTGTTATTCCACTGTATATATATTGCATGTTTATCCATTCAACTGTTGATGGACATTATGGTTGCTTCCATGTCTTGGCTATTGTAAATAGTACCACTACAAACATCGAGGTGCATGTATCTCTGAATTAGAGCTTTCATCTTTTCTGGACTTATGTCTAGGAGTGAAATTGCTGGGTCATATGGTGACTTTAATTTTAGTTTCTTAAGGAACCTCCACACTGTTTTCCATAGTAGCTGCATCAATTTGCATTCCCACCAATAGTATAGGAAGGTTTTCTTTTTTCCATACCCTCTCTAGCTTTTATTTGTAGACTTTTTGATAATGGCCATTCTGAAGGATGTGACATGATGCCTCTTTGTAGTTTTGATTTGTATTTTGCTGATTATTAGGCCTTCCTAGGTGGTGCAAGTAGTAAAGAACCCTCCTTCCAGTGCTGGAGACATAGAGACACTGATTCAATCCCTGCATCAGGAAGATTCCCCTGGAGAAGAGCATGGCAACCTACTCCAGTATTCTTGCCTGGAGAATCCCAAGGATAGAGGAGCCTGGCATGCTATAGTCAATAGGGTCACAAAGAGTCAGAAATCATGGAAGCATGCATGATAATTAGTGATACTGAGCATCTTTTCATGTGCCTATTGTCTTCTTTGGAGATATGTCTATTTAGGTCTCCTGCCCATTTTTTTTTTTTAAATTTCATTGTTGAGTTGTATGATCTGTTTGTATATTTTGGAAATTAAGTCCTTGTTGGTTCCATCCTTTGCAAATATTTTCTTTGAGTCCATAGATTGTTTTTTCATTTTGTTTCTGATTTCCTTTGCTGTGCAATACCTTATAAGTTTGATTAGGTCCCATTTGTTTATTTTTTTTCTTTTATTTCTATTGCCTTGGGAGACTGACCTAAGAAAATATTGCTACAATTAATGTCTGAGAATGTTTTACCTATGTTTTCTTCATGGTGTCTTTTCATATATTTAAGTATTTGAGCCATTTTGAGTTTATTTTTGTGTATGATGTGGGAAAGTGTTAACTTCATTAATTTACATGCAGCTGTCCAAGTTTCCTAGCACCACTTGTGGAAGAGAATGTCTTTTCTTCACTGTATTTTCTTGCCTCCTTTGTTGAAGATGGACTGTAGGTGTGTGGGTTTATTTCTGGGCTCTATATTCTGTTTCACTGATCTTTGTCTGTTTTTCTGCCCATACCATGCTTTTCTATCACTGTAGCTTTTCAGTACTGTCTGAAGTCTGGGAGGCTTATACCTCCAGCTTTCTTCTTTTTCCTCAGCATTGCCTTGGCAATTATGACTCTTTCATAGTTTCATATAAATTTTAGGATTATTTGTCCCTCCCTTCTGGCAACCACCAGTTTGTTCTTTGTACCTATGAGTCTGTTTCTGTTTTATTTGTATTTGTTTTTTAGATTCCACATATGAGTGAATTTATATACCACTTGTCTTTCTCTCTCTGATTTATTTCACTTAGCATAATGCCCTCAAGTTCTATCCATATTACTGCAGATGACAAGATTTTATTTTTTATGACTGAGTACAATTCCATTGTGCACATATATACCACATCTTTCTTATCCATTTATCTGTCAATAGAAACAGGTGGCTTCCATATCTTGGCTACTATAAATAATGCTGTAATGAACACAGAGGTACATATATATTTTTAAAAGAGTATTTTTATTTTCTTCAAGAAAATGCCCAGGAGTGTAGTTGCTGGCCCATATTTCAGTCCTAGTTTTTCATTTTTTGAGCAACCTTCATACTGTTTTCTACAGTGCTTGCACCAACTTACAGCTTCCACTAACACTGTATGATAATTTTATTTTCTCCATATCCTCACTAAAACTTTTTTCTTGTCTTTTGATAATAGCCATTCTGAAAGTTGTGAGGTGGTATCTCATTATGTTTTTTGACTTGCATTTTTCATTCTCATTTTTCCCATTAAGTAGGCATTTTAGTTTGATCTAGTCCTACATATTTGTTTGTTTATACTTTTGTCTTCCTTTCCTGACGAGACACATCCAAAAAATATCATTAAAATCAGTGTCAGGAAATGTTCTGCCTATGTTTTCTTCTAGGAATTTTATGGTTTTGTTTTATACATAATAAGTCTTTAACCCATTTAGAGTTTATTTTTATATGGTGTGAGAGAGTAGTCAATTTGATTCTTTTGAATGTAGCTGTTCAGTTTTCCAACACCATTTATTGTATAAGCTTTTCGCACTGTCATTTCTTGCCTCCTTTAATGTAGATTAATTGTCCACCTAAATATGTGTTCATTTATGGGCTCTCTATTCTGTTCCATTGATTGTTTTTGTGCCAGTACCATACTATTTTGTTTACTGTAGCTTTGTAGAATAGTTTGAAGTCAAGGAGCATGATATTTTCAGCTTTCTTCTTCCTTCTCAAAATTGCTTTGACTATTCAAGGGCTTTCATGGTCCCATACAAATTTTAGGATTATCTGTCCTACTTCTGTGAGAAAACATCAGCTATTTTTATAGATATTGCAATGATTAATAAAATATTGATTTGTCCAATTCATAAGAACAGACTATCTCTCCTCTTATTTGTAATGCCTTTGATTTCTTTCATCAAAGTCTTAAGAATTTTCAGAATAAAGATCTTTCACCTCCTTGGCTAAATTGATTCCTATATATTTTATTTGTTTTGATGCAGCTTTAAATGGGATGTCTTTTTTAATTTCTCCTTCTGATAGTTTGGTATTAGTGTATAAAATGCAACAGATTTATGTATATTAGTTTGTATCCTTCAATATTGTTGAATTTTAAAATTAGTCCTAATATTTTGTTGATGCAGTCTTTGGGGCTTCTATATATATATGGTGTCAGGTCATCTGAAAATATTGATAATTTTACTCCTTGCCTTCCAATTTGGATGACTCTTGTTTCTTTTTCTTGACTAATTATTGTGACTAGAATTTCTAATACTCTGTTGTATAAAAGTGACAAGAATGGGCATCTGTGTCTTGTTCCTGATCTTAAAGAAAATGTTTTCAACATTTTATCATTGAGTATGATGTTCAGTTCAATTCAGTTCAGTTCAGTCACTCAGTCGTGTCCGACTCTTTGCGACCCCATGAATCACAGCACCCCAGGCCTCCCTGTCCATCACCAACTCCCAGAGTTCACTCAAACTCATGTCCATCGAGTTGGCGATGCCATCCAGCCATCTCATTCTCTGTCATCCCCTTCTCCTCCCACCCCCAATCCTTCCCAGCATCAGAGTCTTTTCCAGTGAGTCAACTCGTTTATCTTATATGGTCTTTATTCTGTGAAGTATGCTCCTTCTATGCCCTCTTTGTTGAGAGTTTTTATCATAAATTGATGTTGAACTTTATAAAATGCCTTTTCAACATCCATTGAGATGATCATATGATTTTTACTTTTTGTTTTGTTCACATAGTATGTCACATTGATTGAATATGTGGATATTGTACCATTTTTGAAACCCTGGAATGAGTCCAAGTTGATCATTCTCTCTTTAACTTTTGCCATTTTAATTATAATATGCCGTGGTGTGGACCTTTTTAGGTTTATCTTGTTTGGGGCTGCCTGTGCTTTCTATACCTAGATGTCCACAAGTTAGGGAAGTTTTCAACCATTATTTCTTCAGATATATTTTCTGTCTCTTTGTCTCTCTCTTCTCTTTTTGGAGACCCTGTAAATATTATAATGCTTGATTTTTTAGTGTATTTTTATGTCAGTTATTGTATTCTTCATTTCTGACTGATTCATTATTATATTTTCTAAGTCTTTGTGAAAGTTCTCACTGACAGAAACAGTCACAAGGATACTCACCCAAATCAGGAAAAGAATGGAAGAATTCAGTGAGAACTTTGAAACAAACTGACCATGGATTTGCATACTTACTAGCTCATTAATCTGTATAGTTTTGAGCAAGTTACTAGATCTCTTACTTATCTGCAAAATGGGGATTATTAGAAGATTAATCATGGTTTGTTGAATAAACTAAATAAGATATGTGCTTAGCATTGATCCAGACCTTTTGTAAATTCTCACTATACATTAGCTGGCAGAATGATATCATTGGTATATTGTTTTGGTTTTTGTTATAGTTGGCTTATTATATAGGAATTAAGATCTTGGTGCTAAAAGTAGCTTTGCCCTATTATTATACTAAAGATAGTTTTAGATGGTGTGGTTTTCTACTTAGATTGGAAAGTTTTGTGCAAGAGATAATTCAAATCTATTTAGTTACTGTATATCATGAATCAGTGAGTAGATACTACTTTTTCTTTTATGATATCTACTGTTACCTAACATGCTTCTCATCTCCCACCTGACTTGACACTTCCTTTTCCACTGGGCCCATCTCCTCCTCTTTTTCCCCTCACCAACCTCTGCATGCACTTATAATGTGTATCTTATAAAACCTCAAGAGTTAATGATGCTGGTTATCTTCAGTATGCTACTTTCCATTATTCTTCAACCTGTTTGATGCATAAAGAGGTTGACTTGTTTGTCCACACACTCTATGCTCTCTGAGTTCTGGCAAAAGATGTTAGGGCAGAAGGAGAATGGCATTTGGCTATGTATTCTCTTCAGATCTTTCTATGAGAGATTGGCTATGTGCTTTACCTGAAGGTACAGTTCCTCTCAAAGTAGGCTTTTCTTATTACACCTCTTTCTGAGTTCTGGTAACTGTCCTCTCCCTGGCCCTTTCAGACCTCGAGATCATTACTACCTCTACTCTTACCAGCAGCCAGGACATCACACTGTCTCTTGTGGTTTCCCTACTTCCTGCTTACACCCCTTAGATGCCCCCCACCCCCCCCATTAAGCCCTTTGGAATTACTCTGATTTGTGTGTGTCATTCTGTTTCTTCCTATATCCCTGAATGATATCACAAAGAAATAAAATGATTCCTGCTTACCAACAGCTTAATTTCCTGTAAACTTCTTGGATCATGCATGTATGCATGCTTAGTTGCTCAGTCTGTCCAACTCTTTGTGACCCTATAGACTATGGACCCTGCCAGGTTCCTCTGTCCATGGGATTTCCCAGGTGAAAATACTGGTGTGTTGCCATTTCCTTCTCCAGGGGATCTTCATGACCCAGTGACTGAACTCACATTTCCTGTATCTCTGGCATCGCAGGCAGATTCTTTATCCATTGAGCCATTGGGGACCATGTCACGTGTGGAATATATTCTGCATATTTATTACTTTTAGGGAAGCTAAATTAGTCCTTTAAATGCTTGATGTTAAGATAAGGTTTTCAACAACTATTAACAAGGCAAAATAGCTATGACATTGTTGCTGCTGCTGCTGCTGTGTCACTTCAGTCGTGTCTGACTCTGTGTGACCCCATAGACAGAAGCCCACCAGGGTCCCCAGTCCCTGGGATTCTCCAGGCAAGAACACTGGAGTGGGCTGCCATTTCCTTCTCCAATGTGTGAAAGTGAAAAGTGAAAGTGAAGTCGCTCAGTCGTGTCCGACCCTTAGCGACCCCAGAGACTGCAGCCTACCAGGCTCCTCCATCCATGGGATTTTCTAGGCAAGAGTACTGGAGTGGCTTGCCATTGCCTTCTCCGTTACAGTCTTCTAATCTTTTTTATACAGAGAATTTCAAAGGGCTTCCTTGTATCAGAATTTCACATTTCATTGCAACTGAAAAAAATCTGAATTTCTGCCTTTAAAAAAATCAAGATTTCAGCATAAATAATATACCATTTATTTAGATAGTCTAAAAAATGACTATTTATGATAATATTTTTAGATTTCAAAATATATATTTGTGTGCCCAGTTCAGAAATATAATCTAAAAACACATATATATCTCTACTTTTTCAATAGAAACTACTGAATATAATTTAGCCTTTGCTTATTAGCAGTGATTTTTTTAAAATTTATTTTATTATTTTTTTAAAATTTATTTTATTGGAGGCAAATTACCTTACATTAATATATTGGTTGGTTTTGCCATACATTGACATGAATCTGCCCCGGGTGTACATGTGTTCTCTTTCTTCAACCCCCGCCCCCACCTCCCTCTTCCCCATATCCTCCCTCCATGTCATCCCCGTGCACCAGTCCCAAGCATCCTGTATCATGCGTCGAACCTGGACTGGTCACTTATGATAATATACATGCTACAATGCTGTTCTCCCCAATCATCCCACCTTCACCCTCTCCCACAGAGTCCCAAAGACTGTTCTATATGCCTATGTCTCTTTTGCAGTCTCGTATACAGGGTTCAGGTTACCATCTTTCTAAATTCCATATATATGCGTTAGTACACTGTATTGATGTTTTTCTTTCTGGCTTACTTCACTCTGTATAATAGGCTCCAGTTTCATCCACCTCATTAAAACTGATTCAAATGCATTCTTTTTGATGGCTGAAAAATACTCCATTGTATATATGTACCAAAGCTTTCTTATCCATTCATCTGCAGATGGACATCTAGGTTGCTTCCATGTCCTGGCTATTATAAACAGTGCTGCAATGAACATTGGAGTACACGTGTCTCTTTCAATTCTGGTTTCCTCGGTGTGTATGCCCAGGAGTGCGATTGCTGGATCATATGGCAGTTCTATTTCCAGTTTTTTGAGGAATCTCCACACTGTTCTCCATAGTGGCTGTATTAGTTTGCATTCCCATCAACAGTGTAAGAGGGTTCCCTTTTCTCCACACCCTCTCCGGCATTTATTGCATGTAGACTTTTGGATAGCAGCCATTCTGACTGGTGTGAAATGGTATCTCATTGTGGTTTTGATTTGCACTTCTCTGATTATGAGGGATGTTGAGCATTTTTTCATGTGTTTGTTAGCCATCTGTATGTCTTCTTTGGAGAAATGTCTGCTTAGTTCTTTGGCCCATTTTTTGATTGGGTCACTTAGTTTTCTGGAATTGAGCTGCAGGAGCTGCTTGTATATTTTGGAGATTAATCCTTTATCAGTTGCTTCATTTGCTATTATTTTCTCCCATTCTGAAGGCTGAATTTTCACCTTGCTTAGAGTTTCCTTTGATGTGCAGAAGCTTTTGATTTTAATTAGGTCCCATTTGTTTATTTTTTCTTTTATTTCCAATATTCTGGGAGGTGGGTCTTGGAGGATCCTGCTGTGATTTATGTCGGAGAGTGTTTTGCCTACGTTCTCCTCTAGGAGTTTTATAGACTCTGGTCTTACATTTAGCTCTTTAATCCATTTTGAGTTTATTTTGGTGTATGGTGTTAGGAAGTGTTCTCGTTTCATTCTTTTACAAGTGGCTGACCAGTTTTCCCAGCACCATTTGTTAAAGAGACTGTCTTTTCTCCATTTTATATTCTTGCCTCCTTTGTCGAAGATAAGGTGTCCATAGGTGCATGGGTTTATCTCTGGGCTTTCTATTTTGTTCCATTGATCTATATTTCTGTCTTTATGCCAGTACCATACTGTCTTGATGACTGTGGCTTTGTAGTAGAACCTGAAGTCTGGCAGGTTAATTCCTCCAGTTCCATTTTTCTTCCTCAAGATTGCTTTGGCTATTCGAGGTTTTTTGTATTCCCATACAAACTGTGAGATTATTTGTTCCAGTTCTGTGAAAAACATCGTTGGTAGCTTGATAGGGATTGCATTGAATGTATAAATTACTTTGGGTAGTATACTCATTTTCACAATATTTATTCTTCCAATCCACAAGCACGGTATATTTCTCCATCTATTAGTGTCCTCTTTGATTACTTTCACTAGTGTTTTATAGTTTTCTATGTACAAGTCTTTTGTTTCCTTATGTAGATATATTCCTAAATATTTAATTATTTTCGTTGCAACAGTGAATGGAATAGTTTCCTTAATTTCTCTTTCTATTTTCTCATTATTAGTGTATAGGAATGCAAGTGATTTCTGTGTGTTGATTTTATATCCTGCAACTTTACCGTATTCATTGATTAGCTCTAGTAGTTTTCTGGTAGAGTCTTTAGGGTTTTCTGTGTAGAGGATCATGTCATCAGCGAACAGTGAAAGTTTTACTTCTTCTTTTCCAGTTTGTATTCCTTTTATGTCTTTTTCTGCTCTGATTGATGTAGCCAAAACTTCCAGAACTATGTTGAATAGTAGTGGTGAGAGTGGTCACCCTTGTCTTGTTCCTGACTTTAGGGGAAATGCTTTCAGTTTTTCACCATTGAGGATAATGTTTGCTGTGGGTTTGTCGTATATAGCTTTTATTATGTTGAGATATGTCCCTTCTATTCCCACTTTCTGGAGGGTTTTTATCGTAAATGGATGTTGTTATTTGTCAAAGGCTTTCTCTGCATCTATTGAGATAATCATATGATTTTTATTTTTCAGTTTGTTAATGTGGTGTATTACATTGATTGATTTGCAGATATTGAAGAATCCTTGCATTCCTGGGATAAAGCCCACTTGGTCATGATGTATGATCTTCTTAATGTGTTGTTTGATTCTGATTGCTAGAATTTTGTTAAGGATTTTTGCATCTATGTTCATCAGTGATATTGGCCTGTAGTTTTCTTTTTTTGTGGGATCTTTACCAGGTTTTGGGATTAGGGTGATTGTGGCCTCATAGAATGAGTCTGGAAGTTTTCCTTCCTCAGCAATTTTCTGGAAGAGTTTGAGTAGAATAGGTGTTAGCTCTTCTCTAAATTTTTGGTAGATTTCAGCTGTGAAGCCGTCTGGACCTGGGCTTTTGTTTGCTGGAAGCTTTCCAATTACTTCCTCTATTTCCGTGCTTGTGATGGGTCTGTTCAGATTTTCTATTTCTTCCTGGTTCAGTTTTGGCAAGGTGTACTTTTCTAGGAATTTGTCCATTTCTTCCAAGTTATTCATTTTATTGCCATATAATTGCTGATAGTATTCTCATAAATCAAAAGAGAAATCAAAATATGCATAGAAATGAATGAAAATGAAAACACAACAACCCAAATCCACTGGGACATTGTAAAAGCAGTGCTAAGGGGGAAGTTCATAGCAATACAGGCACACCTCAAGAAACAAGAAAAAAGTCAACTAAATAACCCAACTCTACATCTAAAGAAACTAGAAAAGGAAGAAATGAAGAACCCCAGGGTTAGCAGAAGGAAAGAAATCATAAAAATTAGGGCAGAGATAAATGGAAAAGAAACAAAAGAGACCATAGCAAAAATCAACAAAGCCAAAAGCTGGTTCTTTGAGAAGGTAAATAAAATTGACAAACCACTATCCAGATTCATCAAGAAACAAAGGGAGAAGAACCAAATCAACAAAATTAGAAATGAAAATGGAAAGATCACAACTGACAACACAGAAATACAAAGGATTATTAGAGAATACTATCAGGAGTGATCTTTACGATCATTAATTCTGATAGTAAATTTAAAAAGCAGACTTTTATTTTTGTCCTTTGTTCATCTATTACACCTTTTTTTCTCCATATAAGTACATATGCTTGCTACATTCTTTAATTCTCCAATTTGTTCCTTCTAGGTTGTATAATAAAATATCTAAGTTTGGAGAACTATATATAAGTAAAAGCAATATGTGTTAAATAATGATTTGAGATTTTGTCCTCATAGTAAAGTGCATGAGGCTTATAACAAGAAAGAAGTCTTTTTATATTAACCTAAAAGCTCAAGGGTATGTTCTGAGTAGGTTTTAAAAGTCTGGATCTTATGATCATATTATTTTAGAATTGGTAGAGAATTCAAGTGATCCTTTAGTTTTGTAGTTTAGCAAATGGAGGCCCAATGATAATAAGAAAATTACCAGTTCACACTGCTGATTAATAGAAAGTTTAAAACTAGATTTTAAATAGTTAATTAATTCTTGGTTCAGTGTTGTTTGCCCTGAACTATGTTAGATTGCAAAGAGAGCCAACCAGTCCATTCTAGAGGAGATCAATCCTGGGTGTTCATTGGAAGGACTGATGCTAAAGCTGAAACTCCAATACTTTGGCCACCTCATGCGACGAGTTGACTCACTGGAAAAGAGTCTGATGCTAGGAGGGATTGGGGGTGGGAGGAGACGGGGACGACAGAGAATGAGATGGCTGGATGGCATCACCGACTCTATGGACATGAGTTTGAGTGAACTCCGGGAGTTGGTGATGGACAGGGAGGCCTGGCATGCTGTGTGTGATTCATGGGGTCGTGGAGAGTCGGACACGACTGAGTGACTGAACTGAACTGATGTTAGATTGCATGTTTGAAATATGCTAAAAAGAAATGAAAAGAATTAATATTTTAACATGGAATTTCACTTTTGGCTTACAGAATTAAAATCTCAAATTACTTATATAATTTGAATTAAATAAAAATTTAATATGATACTTAACATATGTAAAAACATTTAATATAATAAAAATTTAGTATATGTAAAAATTTTAAAGCTTATAACCCTGTCAAATTTATCTTTACAACATTGATCAAAAATGCATGAAGTACTAAGCAGTAATTATTTTGGCCTTATTCTAAACAGTAGTCAGAATCAATGCTATTTCAGGGAATGTCTAGACTATTTTTCTTTCTTATATATATTTGGTAAAAAATCCTTACTAGAAGTATAATTTAATTGTATTTATTGTTAGTGTCTTTCTATATTACAATGTTTGGAGGTTATAGGAAACAGAAAGAAACTTTTTATGCCCATGATATTCTAGCAACATATGCAGGTCTGTTGCAAGTTTTAGGAATTTAGTATAATTCTACTGATAGTATTGAATTAAAATTTTTCCTTTCTCTCTTGCATTTAACTAGTTTAATTATTAAGATTATCTTATATAGTGAAAAGAATATGCAGTTGATTTTTAAATATTCAAAATATTCTCCTTTTCTATAATAAGCTGCATTAAATATTTTCTTGAAATTCAGTAACTGATTTTTTAATTAAAAAATTTTTTTTCAAAGAAATATAGTACTTCATTCACTAGCTTTGACATCTAAGTCCATGAAAACAATTCTGAATTTGTCCTTCTGGCTTTTAAAATATGAACCAGTATTTCCATTGAGGAAAGTCACAGAGGAAAGCAGAAGACCACAGGAACTCAAAATGAGTGTCCTTTAATTACAATCCAGGATTTGTTACCATCTAGCAAGCCACTCCAGTACTCTTGCCTGGAGAATCCCAGGGACGGGGGAGCCTGGTGGGCTGCCGTCTATGGGGTCGCACAGAGTCGGACACGACTGAAGCGACTTAGCAGCAGCAGCAGCAGCAGCCATATCATTTTGGGGAAACTGCTTACCATTTCTAAACTTGTTCCTACAACCATAAAAAAATGGTTTATAATAATATCAACCCCATGGGAATAATTTTGAAAATAAGATAATAAAAGTGCAGTTCCTGTAAAATTTACTTCAAAATAAGTTGTGTCACTTATCCTCAACATGCTATAATCTTGTAAGTAAAGAAAACAGCTACATGTTATCTACTTGATTCAGTTCAGTTCAGTCACTCAGTCGTGTCCAACTCTTTGCGATCCCATGAACCGCAGTACGCCAGGCCTCCCTGTCCATCACCAACTCCCAGAGTCCACCCAAACCCATGTTCATTGTGTCAGTGATGCCATCCAACCATCTCATCCTCCGTTGTCCCCTTCTCCTCCTGCCCTCAATCTTTCCCAGCATCAGGGTCTTTTCAATTGAGTCAGCTCTTCACATGAGGTGGCCAAAGTATTGGAGTTTCAGCTTCAACATCAGTCCTTCCAATGAATATTCAGGACTGATCTCCTTTAGAATGGACTGGTTGGATCTTCTAGCAGTCCAAGGGACTCTCAAGAGTCTTCTCAAACACCACAGTTCAAAAGCATCAATTCTTCGGCACTCAGCTTGCTTTATAGTCCTACTCTCACATCCATACATGACCTCTGGAAAAACCATAGCCTTGATTAGATGGACCTTTGTTGACAAAGTAGTGTCTCTGCTTTTTAATATGCTGTCTAGATTGGTCATAACTTTCCTTCCAAGGAGTAAGCGCCTTTTCATTTCATGGCTGCAATCACCATTTGCAGTGAATTTCAGTTCAGTTCAGTTCAGTCGCTCAGTCGTGTCCGACTCTCCGCGACCCCATGAATCACAGCCCGCCAGGCCTCCCTGTCCATCACCAACTCCCGGAGTACACTCAAACTCATGTCCACAGAGTCGGTGATGCCATCCAGCCATCTCATTCTCTGTCGTCCCCTTCTCTTCCCGCCCCCAACCTTTCCCAGCATCAGAGTCTTTTCCAGTGAGTCAACTCGTCGCATGAGGTGGCCAAAGTATTGGAGTTTCAGCTTTAGCATCAGTCCCTCCAATGAACATCCAGGATTGATCTCCTCTAGAATGGACTGGTTGGATCTCCTTGCAGTATAAGGGACTCTCAAGAGTCTTCTCCAACACCACAGTTCAAAAGCATCGATTCTTGAGCCCCCCAAAATAAAGTCTGCCACTGTTTCCCCATCTATTTGCCATGAAGTGATGGGACTGGATGCCATGATCCTAGTTTTCTGAATGTTGAGCTTTAAGTCAACTTTTTCACTCTCCTCTTTCACTTTCATCAAGAGGCTCTTTAGTTCTTCTTCACTTTCTGCCATAAGGGTGGTTTCATCTGCATATCTGAGGTTATTGATATTTCTCCTGGCAATCTTGAGTCCAACTTGTGCTTCCTCCAGCCCAGCGTTTCTCATGATGTACTCTGTCTATAAGTTAAATAAGCAGGGTGACAATATACAGGCTTGATTATCTTGAATATCTACTTGATTAGTAATGTCCAATTCCCTCCATATGTTAAATTTCTTACCTTAATGTTTAACTTTCTTAAATGTATTATTGTCACAATATTTTTAAAAATGAATAATATATTCTTTACTATTATCCTCAATCTTAAGTTAATTAAAACATGACACATTATAAAAGACTGTGCTATGGCATCAGTTCAGTTCAGTCACTCAGTTGTGTCCGACTCTCCATGACCCCATGAATCACAGCACGCCAGGCCTCCTTATCCATCACCAACTCCCGGAGTTCACTCAAACTCATGTCCACAGAGTCAGTGATGCCATCCAGCCATCTCATTCTCGGTCGTCCCCTTCTTCTCCCGCCCCCAACCTTTCCCAGCATCAGAGTCTTTTCCAGTGAGTCAACTCGTCTCATGAGATGGCCAAAGTATTGCAGTTTTACACTGCATTAAAACTTTCTATAAATTTAATTAGTTCACTAAACCAATTTTTTACTTGGTTTTGTAAACTAAGTTTTACAAAATTTTTACCAATTTTAAACCATTCAATTACTGATTGAATATTTTATTTATATTTTTGGAATGTTTTTAATTTTTGTATATGCTATGCACAGTCCCACACCCCATAGTAAGTAATGGGATGCTTTACAAGTATAGGCACATATGAAATAGCAATCTAGGAAAGAGTTTAGACACCCAGGAGCAGGTTGCTACCATACCAAGTAGACTGCAGATTTTTCAATTTATAATTAGTTATTTATAGAGAAGCAACTCGGGAGGAGAAGGGGACGACAGAGAATGAGATGGCTGGATGGCATCACCGACTCTGTGGACATGAGTTTGAGTGTGCTCCGGGAGTTGGTGATGGACAGGGAGGCCTGGCGTGCTGTGATTCATGGGGTCGCGGAGAGTCGGACACGACTGAGCGACTGAACTGAACTGAACTGAACTGAACTATGATATAACTCATATGATGACTATAACATATTGCCCACACAGTGAAAAGTAATGACTAGCAGAACATTTTTGTAACAGAGGCTGGTTACCTGCTATGCCTATTTAGACCAAGGATCTTAAATCTATCGGTTCAATAACTTCCGTTTAGTTCTTCTATTTGCCAGGTATTCTTTTGGATGTTTTAGGACATGAAATGTCCCCAATCTCATAAGGCTTACTATGTAGAAACAGGTGATAATGAAAAAAAATATGACTATCTCCAGTGCATGGAAGTGCTATATGAGGCAAGGTAAGGGACAAAATGTTGGCAGTGAGGCAGGGCTGGTTTTCGTAGTGTGGTCAGATAAACCCTCTCTGATGAGAGTAGTAGATGAGGGTCAGGTCACCGAGAGCCTTTAGGTCATGGAAAGAACTTTGAGTTATATTCTGAGTGACATGTGAGACCATTGATGGCTTTTGATCAGAAGTGAGCCATGACTTCATTTATTAGCTGTAGGATCTCTGGCTACTATATGGAGAAAAAACTTTGGCAGAGAAAAGTGGAACCAGTTTTTTATTTTTTAAAATAGTGAAGCCAAATTCATCCAGTTCAAATATCTTCATATAACTGAGAGGAATTCCTTCAATTGGGAATTTTGTAATGATATTTAAAGGCGTCAAGCATTCAAAGGACTGCTGTATACAGTTTAGCACACAAGTTTCTATACCCCACCTATAAATAGCAATTAAGTTTTGAAAATAAGTCTCCAGTTCCTCTCAGCAAGAAACTTTGATCTCTCTTAACCAGTAAGATGAAGAGTTCTTATCAAATTTGTATACTTTTATTGTGTTCCAAGTTCTTCTTGTCCCAGTGTCTATATTAGTCTATCCCATTTGTTCTTTATGTAGATGGTTCAGTTCGGTTCAGTTTAGTTCAGTCGCTCAGTCGTGTCCGACTCCTAGCGACCCCATGAACCACAACACGAAAGGCCTCCCTGTCCATCACCAACTCCCGGAGTTCACTCAAACTCATATCCATCGAGTCGGTGATGCCATCCAGCTACCTCATTCTCTGTCGTCCCCGTCTTCTCCTACCCCCAATCGCTCCCAGCATCAGAGTCTTTTCCAGTGAGTCAACTCGTCACATGAGGTGGCCAAAGTATTGCGGTTTCAGCTTTAGCATAAGTCCCTCCAATGAACACCCAGGATTGATCTCCCCTAGAATGGACTGGTTGGATCTCCTTGCAGTCCAAGGGACTCTCAAGAGTCTTCTCCAGCACCACAGTTCAAAAGCATCAATTCTTCGGCGATCAGCTTTCCTCACAGTCCAACTCTCACATCCATACATGACCACGGGAAAAACCATAGCCTTGACTAGACGGACCTTGGTTGGCAAAGTAATGTCTCTGCTTTTTAATATGCTGTCTAGGCTGGTCATAACTTTCCTTCCAAGGAGTGTCTTTTAATTTCATGGCTGCAAATAGCATCTGCAGTGATTTTGGAGCCCCCCAAAATAAAGTCTGACACTGTTTCCACTGTTTCCCAATCTATTTCCCATGAAGTGATGGGACCAGATGCCATGATGTTCGTTTTCCGAATGTTGAGCTTCAAGCCAACCTTTTCACTCTCCTCTTTCACTTTCATCAAGAGGCTTTTGAGTTCCTCTTCACTTTCTGCCATATGGGTGGTGTCATCTGCATATCTGAGGTTATTGATATTTCTCCCGGCAATCTTGATTCCAGCTTGTGCTTCTTCCAGCCCAGCGTTCCTCATGATGTACTCTGCATATAAGTTAAATAAGCAGGGTGACAATATACAACCTTGACGTACTCCTTTTCCTATTTGGAACCAGTCTGTTGTTCCATGTCCAGTTCTAACTGTTGCTTCCTGACCTGCATACAGGTTTCTCAAGAGGCAGGTCAGGTGGTCTGGGATTCCCATCTCTTTCAGAATTTTCCACAGTTTATTGTGATCCACACAGTTAAAGGCCTTGGCACAGTTAATGAAGCAGAAATAGATGTTTTTCTGGAACTCTCTTGCTTTTTCCATAATCCAGCGGATGTTGGCAATTTGATCTCTGGTGCCTCTGCCTTTTCTAAAACCTGCTCGAATATCTGGAAGTTCACGGTTCACATATTGCTGAAGCCTAGCTTGGAGAATTTTGAGCATGACTTTACTAGCGTGTGAGATGAGTGCAATTGTGTGGTAGTTTGAGCATTCTTTGGCATTGCCTTTCTTTGGGATTGGAATGAAGACTGACCTTTTCCAGTCCTGTGGCCATTGCTGAGTTTTCCAAATTTGCTGGCATATTGAGTGCAGCACTTTCACAGAATCATCTTTCAGGATTTGAAATAGCTCAATTGGAATTCCATCACCTCCACTAGCTTTGTTCATCGTGATGCTCTCTAAGGCCCACTTGACTTCACATTCCAAGATGTCTGGTTCCAGGTGAGTGATCACGCCATCATGATTATCTTTGTCGTGAAGATCTTTTTTGTACAGTTCTTCTGTGTATTCTTGCCACCTCTTCTTAATATCTTCTGCTTCTGTTAGGTCCATACCATTTCTGTCCTTTATCGAGCCCATCTTTGCATGAAATGTTCCCTTGATATCTCTAATTTTCTTGAAAAGATCTCTTGTTTTTCCTATTCTGTTGTTTTCCTCTATTTCTTTGCATTGATCCCTGAGGAAGGCTTTCTTATCTCTCCTTGCTATTCTTTGGAACTCTGCATTCAGATGCTTATATCTTTCCTTTCCTCCTTTACTTTTCGCTTCTCTTCTTTTCACAGCTATTTGTAAGTCCTCCTCAGAAAGCCATTTTGCTTTTTGCATTTCTTTTCCATGGGGATGATCTTGGTCCCTGTCTCCTGTACAATGTCATGAACCTCCGTCCAGAGTTCATCAGGCACTCTATCTATCAGTTCTAGACCCTTAAATCTATTTCTCACTTCCACTGTATAATCATAAGGGATTTGATTGAGGTCATATCTGAATGGTCTAGTGGTTTTCCCTACTTTCTTCAATTTAAGTCTGAATTTGGCAATAAGGAGTTCATGATCCGAGCCACAGTCAGCTCCTGGTCTTGTTTTTGCTAACTGTATAGAACTTCTCCATCTTTGGCTGCAAAGAATATAATCAATCTGATTTCGGTGTTGACCATCTGGTGATGTCCATGTGTAGAGTCTTCTCTTGTGTTGTTGGAAGAGGGTGTTTGCTATGACCAGTGTGTTCTCTTGGCAAAACTCTATTAGCCTTTTCCCTGCTTCATTCCGTGCTCCAAGGCCAAATTTGCCTGTTACTCCAGGTGTTTCTTGACTTCCTACTTTTGCATTCCAGTCCCCTATAATGGAAAGGACATCTTTGTTGGGTGTTAGTTCTAAAAGGTCTTGTAGGTCTTCATAGAACTGTTCAACTTCGGCTTCTTCAGCATTACTGGTTGGGGCATAGACTTGGATTACTGTAATATTGAATGGTTTGCCTTGGAAATGAACAGAAATCATTCTGTCATTTTTAAGATTGCATCCAAGTACTGCAGTTAGGATATTTCATTTGTTAAATCCAGGAAAGCTTGTTTCAACTCTATCTCTTCAACCTGAGCATTCAATGACCCCTGGTAGCTAATCCAATGGCTATATTGGATTGTATAAGAGTTAAACCATTGTTTCAGGTAGTTATTTCCTGCTTGGATTAAGGGCTGAAAATGGTTTTCCTACTGAGACAAAACAGGGGCAATATTAAATAGCATCCTTGGCAATAATAGCTCTTGGCTGTAATCATTAAGCACTTAATGCTCAGTATTCTTTATAACGGTCCCATCTGTAACACTACCATGCTCTCTGCCCACTTCTGCCCTGACTTCAAATAAGTTTCATCTTTGTTCCATGACCAAGCACAATGCTTAATATTATATGCTTAATACAAAGGCATTCCTTCATTCTTATGGAAATACTAGCAGGTCCTGCTAAAGGACACTAGGTGAGCATTTTCTCTGTTTTTAATGGAGATGATGGGAAAGAATCAATAAAGAGAATGAGAGGTAAAAATCCAGGAATGTAACTAGGTTTTCTGATAGGACCCTCCTTTGGCTGTTTCTTCCCCATCTTCATTGAACATGATGAAATCTAGTTTAATCGGAATCACTGAGAGAAAGAGGAAGGGCAGGGAAGAAGGGCTGTTCAAAAATTGTGGTTCTTCAAAGAAGAAGGAGGGAAATGAGCTAGAAATTGGAACAGGATTATGATGTTAATTATATTTCCTAATTGTATTCTGCCAAGCATCTTCTTCATCATTTTCCCTTGCTCCCTATAGTCACTAGACTGCTTGCTCTGGCTGAGTGGAAGAGATGGTCAGATGTACAAAAAATGAAGCAATTTGTCTACCTTAGGGGTGTATTTATTTTGAAATTCCAGAGTGCTATAGAATTATAGCAAACATAATGCCAAATCACCCTAGAGTAAGGGGATCTATAAAGAAATAGGTTCAATAAAACTAGCAGATATGTATCATGCAACTTCAGCTCCCCAAATCCTGTGTACCTTTAAATGACTCAAAAGTGTTTTGAGCCATACATGGATATGCCCTTGCACACTTCTAAGAGGGTTTCACTCATAAAGCCCTCAACAGTCGTGAACAGTGTCTTAGCTCAGTTTCTCTCTGGTTAATGAGCAGTCTTCACATCTTCAAATAGAGGTGAAGTCCCTGCTGCCACTGACCTGGCTTGATGCTTTTATGATTTTTTTCATTCAGTATGCTTTTAATTGAGAATCAACATTATGATGCTCATGAACAATAGAAATATTGTTATCAACAAGAAAAGAATAGTATTTCTTGAGTATCTGCAAATTGAACATACATTATCTTTGCATATTATCCCTTTTAAGTCTAAATGCAACCTCCCTAGGAAATTGTTATTGATATTAGTCATGAAAGTGGATCTCATCTTGACTGCAGAGAAATTCTGGGTTCATCTGAGTAAGTATTATTGAGTACGGGTCCTAAACCAGTGATCTTGTTTACACTCTGGTCATAGTTAGACACTTAAAAGTCTTACCTCACAACTTCCTTATATGATGCTTCCTCTATTTAAATTTCCTTTACCATTAGTCACTCTTCAAGATTCAGTCACCCACTTCTGAAGTTCTCATAGATCCTCATGGGAAGAATCAAGTATTTTTCATCTCTACTCTCATAATTAAAACCCAGGAATCCCTCTAAAAGACTGTACAACACTGGATCTAAAATTGTACTTTAAAATTATGCAGACTTATGTTTTTATTCCATTTTGTCTCTTAATTATGTGCTGTTCTGAGAGGCTATGTAACTTACACAAAATCCCATATAAGCCCTATGAGGAGAAAAATTTTGTCCTGATCATCAGTGTTCCCCTAATGACAAGAACAGTGTTTTCCATTTAGGCTGTTCTTAATAAACACAAGCATACTAATTAATGAATGAATGTTTAGAAATTGATGAAGTATTTGATAAAGCTAGAGTGCAGAGTTTGTTGTATCAGTTCAGTTCAGTTCAGTGTCAGTCACTTAGTTGTGTCTTACTCTTTGGACCCTTGTCCATCACCAACTCCCAGAGTTTACCCAAACTCATGTCCATTGAGTTATCCTCTGTCATCCCCTTCTTCTTCCACCTTCAATCTTTCCCAGCATCAGGGTCTTTACAAATGAGTCAGTTCTTTGCATCAGGTGGCCAAAGTATTGGAGTTTCAGCCTCAACATCAGTCCTTCCAATAAACACTCAGGACTGATTTCCTTTAGGATAGACTGGTTGGATCTTCATGCAGTCCAAGGGACTTTCAAGAGTCTTCTCCAACACCACAGTTTAAAAGCAAAATTCGGGCTTAAGTTGAAGAAAATAGGAAAAACCACTAGGCCATTTGCTGCTGCTGAGTTGCTTCAATCGTGTCCAACTCTGTGTGACCCCCATAGATGGCAGCCCACCAGGCTCCCCCACTCCTGGGATTCTCCAGGCAAGAACACTGGAATGGGTTGCCATTTCCTTCTCCAATGCATGAAAGTGAAAAGTGAAAGTGAAGTCACTTAATCGTGTCCAATTCTTAGTGACCCCATGGACCGCAGCTTACCAGGCTCCTCCGTCCATGGGATTTTCCAGACAAGAGTACTGGAGTGGGGTGCCATTGCCTTCTCCACTATCAGAGGGCAGACAGACTGTAAACCACAATCACAGAAAACTAACCAATCTAATCACATGGACCACAGCCTTGTCTAACTCAATGAAACTATGAGCCATGCCCTGTAGGGCCACCCAAGACAGACAGGTCTTGGTGGAGAGTTCTGGCAAAATGTGATCCACTGGGGAAGGGAATGGCAAACCACTTCAGTATTCTTGCCTTGAGAACCCCATGAACAGTATGAACAGTTTGTTGTATATAAAAAGAAATATGTAAATGAAAGTAGAAAAAACATGGGAACCAACTTGATAGGGACTATGTGTCATGTTGAGGAGTATGGACTGTATTGAAAGTCCTGTGTGTCCAACATGTATCAGAGAGTCAAATACTTGGACTTTTTAGCAGAGCTGGGAAACAATATAAATGACCCTGAATGTTACTTGTTCAATATGGTCTTTTCTCACAAATCCCTAACCAAATAAACCCTATGTTCTCTACTTTAAGGATTGGATCCTTCCTCATCTGAACCACATTGTCTGGCAATTTAATTAACAGCCATGTTTTATAACTGCTTATTCTTAAACTTGAAATCAAGCTATGAGCACCAACTGATCCTTTCTAGTCTTTCCAATGAGGTTTTGCCGGCTCTGTCGCACACCGAGACTAAAAGGGCCTGTCCATCCAGTCTAAACACACCTGAGCTGTGTATATTATTTAGTCCTCATTTTATTAGCAATTAAGACACAAAATTTTAGAGCTGGAAAATCAACTAGTTTTTCTCTTTGAACACCTTCATTTTATACCAAAAAAACACTAAGGCCAAGAGTTAAATGAATTGATTGTTGTTAAGTTCTATGATTTCCTCAGGTGTATGGGAGGTGTGGGTCAGAGAGAAATAAGTATTTTACTGTAGTTTAAATTCAGTAGACCCTCTGTGGGTCTGCATTTCACTATAGCTTCATTTCATGAAGTAAAATAGTAACTTCATGAAGCTACTCATTTGATTCAGTAACATATCATTTAACAAAGTGAGGAAAGCCATCTGTTTTCTTACCAAACAGGAAATTTGGAAGGCAGGCTGCATTTAGGGTCTTAAGTGGGTGTGATGACTGCTGTCACTGTGACAACAAGTTGTTCATTTAAAGATTTATTTAAAAAAAAAAAGATCCTTCCTGGGTGTTCATTGGAAGGACTGATGCTAAAGCTGAAACTGCAATACTTTGGCCACCTCATGCGACGAGTTGACTCACTGGAAAAGACTCTGATGCTGGGAAAGGTTGGGGGCGGGAGGAGAAGGGGACAACAGAGAATGAGATGGCTGGATGGCATCACCGACTCGATGGACACGAGTCTGAGTGAACTCCGGGAGTTGGTGATGGACAAGGAGGCCTGGCCTGCTGTGATTCATGGGGTCGCAAAGAGTCGGACACGACTGAGCGACTGAACTGAACTGAACTGAACTGAATGATCCTTCCTCGGAGAAGGCAATGGCAAGCCACTCCAGTACTCTTGCCTAGAAAATCCCATGGATGGAGGAGCCTGGTAGGCTGCAGTCCGTGGGGTCGCTGAGGATCGGACACCACTGAGCGACTTCACTTTCACTTTTCACTTTGACACTTTGGAGAAGGAAATGGCAACCCACTCCAGTGTTCTTTCCTGGAGAATCCCAGGGACGGGGGAGCCTGGTGGGCTTCCGTCTATGGGGTCACATAGAGTCAGACACGACTGAAGTGACTTAGCAGCAGCAGCAGCAGCAATGATCCTTCCTAATATATCTCTGAATTCAAGCATGTCTTTAGCCAGCAATTCCGTACATCTGTTTACTTCAGTGATCCCTCTCTTTGGTCTTTTCCCAGCCTAATCTAGCCTACTCCAAATAAATAAATGTTTTTAAACCATTATGTTCATTGGTATCATTATTTTTGAATGTCTATTCATGCCAGGCACTTTAAAGGGATGACACCTACCTTGTGAGGCAAAAGTTATTATCCCCATTTTACTAGTGATCAAACTGAAGTTAAAGGAGTTCATATTTTTGCCATGTGCTTGGGAACTAGTACATGGAAGATGTAGCTTCAGCTCTGGCTTTTCCAATCCAGGAACCTATGCCCTTTTCATTCTGCCAAGCTCCCATGCTCTAGTGTTACCAAAACCTCTGGATCCCTGTTGCCCAGAGAAGTCACCAAAGCAACTATATCTAGCTGTAAACCTCCTTCAACATGTTGCCAGACTCCATATTTCTCAACATAAATTGTGCGTTCTTTTTTTTTTTTTAGTATTTCTTTCTTTCTCTTTTTTAAAATTTATTTTAATTGGAGGCTAATTACTTTACATTATTGTATTGGTTTTGCCATACATTGACATGAATCATAGTACTCACCTGTAGCATTATTCCTCCTCTTCCCTGTAAAACCCAATTTCATTAATTCTTCAAACCCAACCTAATGATTATTTCCCAAGGGGTGCTTCCCTTTGTTATTATACACACTAGTCATTGAGCCTTTAAACTGCCTCTTTTCCATATCTTGAGCTTGCTATTAGTTCAGTTAGTCCTGAAACAAGATGTGCAGTGCAACTGTTTGCATATTGATTTTTTTCCAATGATTGCTGTTTTAATGACACAGTACACAGAAAAACTTTATAACTGTGACTGTGTTTCAGAGGTTGACTGTAGCCAGTCATCAATTATCTTGATTTCTCCAGCTCTATGTCTGTGGAACCAGGTGAAAGAAATCAAAGATACAGTGTCTAATCCCACCCTGCTGCTGCTGCTGCTGAGTCACTTCAGTCGTGTCCGACTCTGTGTGACCCCATAGACGGCAGCCCACCAGGCTCCGCCATCCCTGGGATTCTCCAGGCAAGAACACTGGAGTGGGTTGCCGTTTCCTTCTCCAATGTGTGAAAGTGAAAAGTGGAAGTGAAGTCGCTCGGTCATGTCTGACTTCTAGCAACCCCATGGACTGCAGCCTACCAGGCTCCTCCGTCCATGGGATTTTCTAGGCAAGAGTACTGGAGTGGCTTGCCATTGCCTTCTCCGAACCCCACCCTAGTGTTAGCTTTTATTCATAAAGCCTTTATTCCAAGTATGGGTTAAGAAAATTGTCATTGTGAATGTTTCACCAATTATGTGTGTGTATCAGAATTAAATTAAAGTTGTCCCATCTGAAAGAAAATTTATGAAACATGATATCCTAGACTTAATAGTAGGCTTTCAAATAATTATATGCATAAATACACAAATGTTTTTTAAAGGTTAATATGGGGAGTCCATATTTATATAGCATTACAGTAAATGAGATTACTCATAAATAAAATTTTCAGAAATTCAAAACATTTCTCATTTTAAGCCAAAATTATTATTTTAAACATTGTAAGGTTTTGGGATAAAAATAACTCCAGACAATAAATACTGTATACTTTTCTACTTTCTTAAACAAAACATAAACGATAATTTTCCGTAGCTTGATGACTCAGAATCATCATTTTGAACTTTAATTACTCTTCAACTCTGTAATAAAATGACATTTTTAAGTTACTGAGGCATTATTAGTGTTGGTCACCTTTGATAAAAAATGATTCTAGATTGCTATCCTTTTTAGAATACAGTATTTGCTTCTTTTTTATATGCTTTGTATCTCTGCAGCTATCATTTATCTCTGCTTTTGCTAGACCTAGTGCTGTTAGTTTTCCCAACTTTACATTTCATGTGTGAGTTTTGACCTGTTATAGATTGATACACCAATTAAACATTATTCTTAGAATTTTGTCTAAAATAATAGTAAATGGGTGTTGAATAGGGATGGTATAGCATCCTTATATAAAAGAATTTTACTGCATACTTATGTTATATTTATGCTGTATATTCAGAGACCTTTCAATTTATTTCCTGGTCTTTTGCTGGGCCTGGGAAGTTCAGATTATTGAAAGTGACTTTCCTGATAAACGACATTGCTCTGGGGCAGACAGAGTCAAATAAAACTCAGTCTGTTCCCTGGAGGTGGGCTATCAACATAGGGACAGATACAGTGAGGGTACTGAGATCAACACATATTGTGGCTCAGAAGACTGTCATCAAAATCCAGAGATTTGATGCACTTTTGTTATGGGATCGTTTTATAGATCATACAGTCATTTACGTTCATCAAGTTCATTTCTCATGATTATCTCTTGTATTGCTTCCAGATTTAAAAAGCTGAAAAATATTGGTATTTACCCTAGAGAGTATTTTGCCCTTTTCCGTATATGGGCAGTTTTACTTCTTTCAAATTCTTACTTCCTAAAGGAAAAACTTAGTCTCAACGAAGACTCAAATTTTGTGCAGTTATTATTGCATGCCTACAATACATTAATTTTCCCCACCCAGCTCATTCCAGTTTCCTTAAAACTCCTGACTATATGGAATTGACACATTTAAGTGGATTTCTTAGTACTGCAGTGAGCAAAAAGCCAACTAGCTTGTCATCAAAGTGGTCCTTTAATCATATTCTTTTCTTTCAGTTTATTTGGGCTAGTTCTTCGATCACTCCTCAATTTAACCTCTTTATCTTTGCCAGTACTTGTTGATAGTCCAAATTATGTTGCAGCTCGATTCATAGATAGGATCTTTCAGAGATGGCACCAAACACAGCAAACTTTCTTTGTTCCACCCTGTAAATAAGTGATACATCAAAAGAAAAAGAAAAATTACTCCTACAGATTGTGTGATGTATAAAAGAATCCGTCAGAGGTATGAAAATGTTTTATTAATCCCTTTAGAAGTCTCTGTTAACTTTTTTTCTGCACAAGCAGAAAATGTGGTTCATTTCCTGTTGAATTCTAAGTATTTCATCTCTGAGATTATCTCTTCTATTTCTTTCCTAACTTATCCATCACAATCCCCAACATGTTTCTTGGTGGCACTTGGTATCTTGTTCTACATTTATAAAGGGATCCTTTAATTTTTGTTGTTGTTGTTCAGTCTCTCAGTCATATCTGACTCTTTGACTTTATGGACTGCAGCACACCAGGCTTCTTTGTCCACCATCTCCCAGGGCTTCCTCAAACTCATGTCCATTGAGTTGGTAATGCCATCCAACTATCTTTTCCTCTGTCATTCCCTTCTCCTGCTGCCTTCAATCTTTCCCAGCAACAGGGTCTTTTCTAATGAGTCAGCTCTTCCCATCGGTGACCAACGTATTAGAGCTTTAACTTCAGCACCAGTCCTTCCAATGAATATGCAGGACTGATTTTCTTTAGAATTGACTAGTTTGATATTCTTATAGTCCAAGGGACTCTCAAGAATCCTCTCCAACACCACATCTCAAAAGCATCAATTCTTCAGTGCTCAGCTTTCTTTATGGTCCAATTCTCACATCCATAAATGACTACTGGAAAAACTATAGCCTTGACTAGGCAGACCTTGGTTGGCAAAGTAATGTCTCTGCTTTTTAATATGCTATCTAGGTTACTCATAACTTTCCTTCCAAGGAGTAAGCGTCTTTTAATTTCATGACTGAAATCAGCATCCGCAGTGATTTTGGAGCCCCCAAAAATAAAGTCTGACACTGTTTCCACTGTTTCCCCATCTATTTCCCATGAAGTGATGGGACCAGATGCCATGGTCTTTGTTTTCTGAATGTTGAGCTTCAAGCCAACCTTTTCACTCTCCTCTTTCACTTTCCTCAAGAGGCTTTTGAGTTCCTTTTCACTTTCTGCCATAAGGGTGGTGTCATCTGCATATCTGAGGTTATTGATATTTCTCCCAGCAATCTTGATTCCAGCTTGTGTTTCTTCCAGCCCAGCGTTCCTCATGATGTACTCTGCATATAAGTTAAATAAGCAAGGTGACAATATACAGCTTTGATGCACTCCTTTTCCTATTTGGAACCAGTTGTTGTTCCATGTACAGTTCTGACTGTTGCTTCCTGACCTGCACACAGGTTTCTGAAGAGGCAGGTCAGGTGGTCTGGGATTCCCATCTCTTTCAGAATGTTCCACAGTTTATTGTGATGCACACAGTCAAAGGCTTTGGCATAGTCAATGAAGCAGAAATAGATGCTCTTCTGGAACTCTCTTGCTTTCTCCATGATCCAGCGGATGTTGGCAATTTGATCTCTGGTGCCTCTGCCTTTTCTAAAACCTGCTTGAGCATCTGGGAGTTCACGGTTTACATATTGCTGAAGCCTGGCTTGGAGAATTTTGAGCATGACTTTACTAGCATGTGAGATGAGTGCAACTGTGTGGTAGTTTGAGCATTCTTTGGCATTCCCTTTCTTTGGGATTGGAATGAAGACTGACCTTTTCCAGTCCTGTGGCCACTGCTGAGTTTTCCAAATTTACTGGCATATTGAGGGCAGCACTTTCACAGCATCATCTTTCAAGATTTGAAATAGCTCAATTGGAATTCCATCACCTCCACTAGCTTTGTTCCTAGTGAAGCTTTCTAAGGCCCACTTGACTTCACATTCCAAGATGTCTGGCTCTAGGTCAGTGAACAGAAGCAGAAGATATTAAGAAGAGGTGGCAAGAATATACAGAAGAACTGTACAAAAAAAAAAAAAAAGATCTTCAAGACCAAGATAAGTTAAACAAGCAGGGTGAAAATATACAACCTTGACATACTCCTTTCCCAATTTTGAACCAGTGTGTTTTTCCATGTCTAGTTCTAAGTGTTGCTTCTTGACCTGCACACAGATTTCTCAGGAGGCAGGTAAAGTGATCTGGTATTCCCATCTCTTTAAAAATTTTCCACAATTTTTTTGATCCACACTGTCAAAGGCTTCAGCATAATCAATGAAGCAGAAGATGTTTTCCTGGAACTCTCAGTTTTTCAATGATCCAACAGATGCTGACAATTTGATCCCTGGTTCCTCTGCCTTTTCTAAATCCAACTTGAACATCTGGAAGTTCTCGGTTTATGTGCTTTTGAAATCTAGCTTGGAGAATTTTGAGCATTACTTTGCTACCGTGTGAAATGAGTGCAATTGTGTGGTGGTATGAACATTCTTTGGCATTGCCCTTCTTTGGGATTGGATTGAAAACTGACCTTTTCTAGTCCTATGGGCACTTCTGAGTTTTCCAAATTTGCTGGCATATTGAGTACAACAGGTTAACAGCACTTTAGTTTTAACCAGTTTTCAACAAAAAGTGATTACTCTGATTAATAGTTCCTGGGAGAACAAACATCCAGAAATGGAAAGAAGGATGGGCTACAGACAAAGAATTTTAACCCATTAACTGAGCCTAAAGAAATTTTTGGAAAAAGAGAGAATAAGTAAAGAATCAGATAAATAAATTCAGACATTTCATTAGCCCTTTATAGTCTTATATACTGACTTCCTCCTCAGCTGAGATCTTCGAGGGCAGAATCATGCCATCTCTCTTTTAGTATCTACAGCATCTACCAGTGTACCTAACAAATAATGCTCAATATTTTCTTGGTAGTGAAAAGAATGAGTCCTGTAGGAGGCTGTATCTTCCTGTTTTCCCCAGGCCTCTCCTTTTACATCTTTCTTGTTATTTTAAGTGTGCAGCAAACAACCCAGAGGAGAGCCATTTGGATATACTTTGGTCTTAAAATAATTATTTTCTTACTCTTTTAAAAATAATAATTCTTCTATTAAGTTTTTTTTCACTTACCCAATATTTCTGAGCACCTGATATGTGTCAAGGTATATCTCCATGTGATAGCAATATAGCAACGAACAAAGCAGCATGCCTTATCATATGCCAGACACTTTGTTAAATGCCTTGGTCTTTATTTACATTATTTCAATTACTGATTAAAACCCCTGTGGGGAGGATATCTTCTTCAATTTGAAAATGAAATTTCAGAGATTCAAAGCTTAATTAAATTTCCCAGGATCTCGCAGCTCGGAAGGAGAAAACAGGAGTCAGTGCAACTTTAGCTGACTCTAAGATTTATGCTCTTAATTGCTAGGCCTGATGGTTCAGATGGTAAAGAATCTGCCTGCAATGCAGGAACCCCAGATTCTATCCTTGGGTCAGGAAGACCAGCTGGAGAAGTGAATGGCTATCCAATCCATATTCTTGCCTGGATAATTCCGTGAACTGAGGAGCCTGGTGGGCTACTGTCCACAGTCCATGGGGTAGAAAAGAGTCAGACATGACTGAGCAACTAACACTAATTCTAGACCATGAATAAAGAAATGGGAATTACATAGATCAGAACTTGAATTGTAAGAATTAGTCCAATAAATATTAATAGTATTACATGAAAAAATTTTAAGAACCAAGTTTTATGGACCTCAATGAATAGCAACTTAATCTTTCCCATATTAAATCTACCACAGATTTTCTTACCAGGAATAATTTAACTCCTGTAAACAACTCTTTGAGAAGCATCCAGAATGTGCATTGTTCATACTCATTTTCATTTGTCTACCATCTATGCAGACTTTGACAGCAAAATTATCTATACGAGGATATTACGGACAGTTCTACTTTACAAATGAAGCAAGGCAGTTCAGACTTTTATCCAGATTAATTAATAATATTTTCATTCCTTCAAAAACTGCACTTAAAGTCAGCTATGTACCTTCATTAGGTTACAAAAATAAAGTAGATAAGAACTATACTCCCTTAGACCTTACATATGGGAGTTGGGGAAATGAAAAATGAATTTAAAAGATAATTCTGATGATGCTTAGTGCTATGAAAAAATGTGAAGAATCTGTGAGTAGGGTGGATATAGGATAGGAAGGAGGAAGGCCTCACTGAAGGGATTTTTTTTTGAGCTGAATCCTAGATGGTGAGCTGAGTCAGCCATGTAAAGTTATGGGAGAGAAAAAGAAAATGCAAAAGTCAAAGGCACAAATAAATATCATCTGATGAATAACTGAGAAAAAGGCTTTTGGCCTACATGAGAGTGAATTGAGGGAGGGGCAAGAGAGTAATAGAGTGATATATGGGACCAGATCACATGGGGCCTATGTGCATGACTTTGTAATGCATTTTCTAAACAAAGACATATTTAATAATAGATAGAGATATTCTTAATAATTATACCAAGACAAAAGGTATTAGTCTGGAATTTCCTAGATATACCAGATGTTTAGATGATTTTAAGCAGGAAGGTGAGATAATGTGACTTGCATTTCATAAGTCACCACACTGACTGCTTCTGATCAACCTTTGCAGTAATCCTGATACAAAGTGAAAGTGGCTTCCATGAAATTAATAGTAATAGAGCTTCAAAGAATGTCAGTAATTTCAGATATGTTTTATAGATAATGTAGACAAGATGTGGGTTGGATGTATTAGGGGTGAGAGAAAAAGAATAACAGTAAGTGCTAGGTTTTTAACTGAACCTCTGGATGAATTAAGATACCATTTCCTGATTTTGAGAAGATGATAGAGGAACTGGTTTTAGTAAATGTTTGCAAATAAGTAGAACCAGCAGTCTGATTCTGACTGTATTAAGTTTGAGATTCTGGTTAGAAATACAAGTGGATATATCAAAATACCAGCTGGGATATACTCTCTTTTCTTACCTGTTTATTAGAGCATTTTTGCATTGTAACATGTATCCTCAATAAAACAATTTAAAATGGAATTCAAATAGTCCATTAAAGTAATTTTTTTACACAGCAGTAATTTTTCCCCCCTATCTGGTGTTTTAAATTGCTAACATTACTGATTTCCTTTCTAGGAAAGTATAGATCTGGGTGAAATCATGTTTTCCCTTTGTTATTTGCCAACTGCTGGACGTATGACATTGACAGTCATCAAGTGCAGAAACCTGAAGGCTATGGATATCACTGGCTCATCAGGTATGCTCACAATTGGCTAATGGAAACATTCCCAAACAAACATGCCATATAGCTGAAATTATGACTCTTGAGAGTCCCTTGGACTGCAAAGAGATCCAACCAGTCCATTTTAAAGGAGATCAGTCCTGGGTGTTCATTGGAAGGACTGATGCTAAGCTGAAACTCCAATCAATACTTTGACCACCTCATGTAAAGAATTGACTCACTGGGAAAGACTCAGATGCTGGGAGGGATTGGGGGCAGGGGGAGAAGGGGACGACAGAGAATGAGATGGCTGGATGGCATCACCGACTTGATGGACGTGAGTTTGAGTGAACTCCAGGAGTTGGTGATGGACAGGGAGGCCTGGTGTACTGTGATTCATGGGGTCGCAAAGAGTCGGACACGACTGAGCGACTGAACTGAACTGAACTGAACTGAATTGTTAAGTTCATTTGTCTGTTGTGGGACACTATGTGCTAAGTCGCTTCAGTTGTGTCTGACTTTTTGTGAACCTATGGACTGTAATCTGCCAGGCTCCTCTGTCCATGGGATTCTCCAGGCAAGAATACTGGAGTAGGTTGCCATTTTCTTCTCCAAGGGATCTTCCCAACCCAGGGATTGAACCAGCATCTCTATGTCTCTTGCATTGGCAGGTGTGTTCTTTACCACTAGCACCACCTGGAAAGCTTTGGGGCACTATAAAAGTGGAAAAAGAGATTACCAACTAAAGTGTTCTAAACACCTCTTTAGTTTACATTATCACTATGACATTTTAGAAAGGTATTATCAAGTAGATTGCCTTTGAACTTGGGTTTATATTTTAATTTCTTTCTCTACTGATTTAGTTCTTTTACAAGAAATGTGTAACTTACCATATACTTCAGGGCTTCCCTTGTGGCTCAGCTGGTAAAGAATCCACCTGCAATGTGGGAGATCTGGGTTCAATCCCTGGGTTGGGAAGATCCTCTGGAGAAGGGAAAGGCTACCCACTCCAGTATTCTGGCCTGGAGAATTCCATGGACAGAGGAGCCCGGAGAGCTACAGTCCATGGGGTCACAAAGAATGGAGCACAGCTGAAGTGACTGAGCATGCATGCATGCAGGAACAGAGAGATATAATAAAGTAAATGAACACACCTTAAAGTTTCTTAAAAACATTAGTGGAGGAAATTTCTCTTGTTCTAGATTTGACAAAGAGGTAAAAACTGATCATTCTCTTTAATCCCTTCATTTAAATCACCACAATTCTGGAGAGTTATTTGTAAGTTAATAGGGAACTTTGGCACACCTCTGTGGAAGAAAAAATGATAAGGACAGAGTAGGGAGGTCAGTAACATTTGTTGAATTAAATAAATAAAAAATAGTAGGCAGAAGACAGGATTAGCGAACTAGAAGATAGAATTGTAGAAATAAATGAAACAGAGAGGAAAAAAGAAAAACGAATTAAAAGAAATGAGGACAATATTAGAGCCCTCTGGGACAATGTTAAACGCTCCAACATTCGAATCATAGGAGTCCCAGAAGAAGAAGACAAAAAGAAAGACCATGAGAGAATACTTGAAGAGATAATAGTTGAAAACTTCCCTAAAATAGGGAAAGAAATAATCACCCAAGTCCAAGAAACCCAGAGAGTCCCCAACAGGATAAACCCAAGGTGAAATACTCCAAGACACATATTAATCAAATTAACAAAGATCAAACACAAAGAACAAATCTTAAAAGCAGCAAGGAAAAAGCAGCAAATAACACATAAGGGGATTCCCATAAGGATAACAGCTGATCTTTCAACAGAAACTCTTCAGGCCAGAAGGGAGTGGCAAGACATACTTAAAGTGATGAAAGAAAATACCCTACAGCCCAGATTACTATACCCAGCAAGGATCTCATTCAAATATGAAGGAGAAATCAAAGGCTTTACAGACAAGCAAAAGCTGAGAGAATTCAGCATCACCAAACCAGCTCTCCAACAAATGCTAAAGGATCTTCTATAGACAGGAAACACAGAAAGAGTATATAAACTTGAACCCAAAGCAATAAAGAAAATGACTATGGGATCATACTTATCAATAATTACCTTAAACGTAAATGGGTTGAAATTTTCAAAAAGGCTAGGAAACAATTCTCATAGCCATCAATAGTTCAGTGTTGAGTTCATGAATAGTTTTTAAAGTTTGGGACAAACTGTAGTATTTGCTATTTGAAGTACTATTTGTAATTGGCATATTACGATGTAACATTGGTCTTCATTTCCAACTTAAAACGCCTAAAAATGCCTAACAGGTTTTTAGATTTGCGAATTTTAGTTGATATGTATTTTATGATGTTACTGAACCTGCAGAAATATTGAAATATTTCAGAGAACTTATTCACTGTACATTTAATTTATTTTATTTATAAAAGTTATGAACTGTAGAAAGTTTTACTTGTTAGGTCAAATGCTTGTTGCTTCAAATGCTTGTTGCATTTGAAGTGCTAGTTACAAGAAAATCAAATACCTTCAATGTATAAATGCTATTAAGTTTTTAAAGGACTCTGGAGTATAAGTAAGTTTGTTTAAAGAAATTTAGTCTATTCAACCTGAATCAGCTCTGTCAAACATTAATTAAAAGCCTCATTTAAAATAAATAAATAAATAAATAATGGTGGTGGGAGGGAGGGTTGGGAAGCTGGCTGGAGGTGGAGGTGGAGGTGGTGAAGTTTATTAATCTAATTAAAAATGAAGTTGCATTTCCATTTTCCAAAACCACCCATTCACCAGTGTACTGTGTCACTAGACATTATGTACGATTTTACTTTGCAACAGAAACCATTACATTTAAAAATTCATTACAGCAAGGTTAGTTAGACACATGATGGATGCAGCTTTAATCCTGCCATATATTATTACAGTTAAAATGTAAATGACGAAAAATATTTTGTGCTTATCAGCATTTATGTGGAAATGTGTTTTACAGTGATATATGGTGTTATATTTCTATTATTGTGATGAGAAAGAAAGCAATACAAAAAGACGAAGTGTTTATTAAAACATGAAAAAAAAAAAAGAAATAAATGGTTTTGCAGCACTGAAGAGATTATAGAAAGTAAATAAGCTAGATCAGACCTGTTTTATGTAGTAATTTTATAGTTTATTTTAATTATTTCAGTTGTAAAATATTGTTATACTGTTAATTAGTTCTGATTGTTCATATTAAACTATTGTAATGCAAATAAATAAATAAATAAATAAAATTAAAAAAAAATAAATAAAAGCAAGAAAAAAAAAAAAAAAAGATCAAGGATCTCGTGTGCTGCAGCTGAGACCCAGAGCAGCCAAAATAAGTAAATAAATAAAAATAAATGTAAAATAAATAATAGAATGCATTGTAAAAAAAAATAGTAATGCAGATATAGTAAAAGATGACTTGGGGAGTGCAATCTATAACCTTTTAGTTCTTCAGAACAAAATAAATTAAATTTGCATCACAGAAAGTATTAAGAACTCTAATGTAGAAAGGATTCCAGGAAAAACTAACTGAATAAAAAATGAAGTACAAGCATAAATATGGATATCATGCTCCTTTTGATATAAGAATATGGAATCTTAGAATATATAACATGTTGCTAATATTTGCATAAAGAAATACTTGAGTGATATATAAAAACTGAGGTGTGGAGAGGTATGGGAACAGATGGGAAGGAAACTTCTCATTGCATGTCTTTCTCTGTCTCATCTAAAATTTGTGAATTTTTATTCATTTTTTAAAATTTGCAATGCATAGTTGAAATGTAAAGATAGAAAGAAAGGAAATTAATTCCACATTCATTTTGGTGAAAAAGTCTTAAGTAAACAAATGTGGAAGAACTTAAGATAAACAATGTATTCTGCAAATTATTTTGCTCTTTCTACCGTGTATTGAAAGAGAACCAAATTTCCAGACAAGCAAACAGCAAAGTTGTAATTAAGTTCAAGAATATTTTTTATTTATATGAAGCTTCTCATCAGGGGAGTGCATGCTTTGAGAACATCACCTCATTAAGTCTCACAACAGCCTTGTGAATCAAGTAAATTATACTTATCACTAATAGAGAAATGTCATCAGAGACATGATGGGGGTAGTAAATGATAAACCAGGCCTCATTCTCACTGTTAATAAGAGGCTTAGACCTGGGGTTCATACCACAAAAGTGAGTTTCTTCCTTAGAACATAGTTCCTACTATTAAAAATTGAAAAATATATAGGAGTGTTTCTATTTTGCAAATAAGTTCATTTATATCATTTTTAGATTTGCATGTAAGTAATACCATGCAGTATTTCTCTTTCTCTGTCTGACTTATTTCACTGAGTATGACTTCTCTAGGTCCATCCATGTTAATGCGAATGGCATTATTTCATTCTCTTTTAATAGCTGAATAACATTCCACCATATATGTATATACATCTTCTTTACCCATTCCACTATCAGTGGACATTTGAGTTGTTCCCAGGTCTTGGTTGTTGTAAAAGAGTGTTGCAGTGAACATTGGGATACATGGATCCATTCAGACCATGTTTTTCTCTGAGTATATGCCCAGGAGTGGGATTGCAGGGTCATATGGTAGCTATATTTTTAGTTTTTGAAGTGAAATGAAGTGTTAGTTGCTCAGTTGTGTCTGACTTTTTGTGACCCCCCTGGGCTATAGCCTGCCAGGGTCCTCTGTCCATGGGATTTTGCAGGTGAGAATACTGGAATTCTTAAGGGAAAAAGGGAATGGGTAGACACTCCCTTCTCCAGGGGATCCTCCCAATCCAGGGATCAAACCTGTGTCTCCAGCATGGTGGGCGGATTTTTTACTGTCTGAGCCACCAGGGAAGATCCAGTTTTCAAAGAAACCTTCGTAGTGGCTGTATCAATTTACATTTCCACCAACAGATTAGGAAGATTCCCTTCTTTCCACAGCCTCTCCAGCATATATATTTTGTTGACTCTTTGATAATAACCATTCTGACTAGTGTGAGGTGATATCTTATTGTGGTTTTGATTTATATTTCTCTAAGTAATTAACAATGTTGAGCATTTTTTCATATGCCTTTTGGCCATCTATATGTCTTCTTTGGAGAAATGTCTATTCAGATCTTCAGCCCATTTTTTGATTCAGTTGCATTTTATAATTTTTATTTATTTCTTTATTATTTATATTTTTGCTGTGTTGGGTCTTTGTTGCTGCATGTGCTTCTCTCTAGTTGAGGTGAACGGGAGCTACTCTGTAGAGGCCATTTGGGTTTCTCAATGTTGTGGCTTCTACTGTTGTGGAGCACGGGCTCCACGGCTCATGGGCTTCAGCGGTTGCTGCATGTCATCTCAGTAGTTGTGGCTCCTGGGCTCTTGTGTGTATAGGCTTAAGAGTAGTTGTGGCTTGTGGGCTTAGTTGCTCCATGGAAGTGGGATCTTCCCAGATCAGGGACTGACCCCATATCTCCTGCATTGGCAGGTGTATTCTTTACCACTGAGCAACCAGGGAAGCCCTGGGTTGTTTGTTTTGATGATGTTAAGCTGCATGAGCTGTTTGAAAATATTGAAAACAAACCCCTTCTCAGTCACATTGTTTGCAAACATTTTCTCCCTTTCTGTGGATTGTCTTTTAGTTTTGTTTATTGTTTCCTTTGCTATGCAAAAGCTTTTGAGTTTAATTAGGTCCGGTTTGTTTATTTTTGCTTTTATTTCCATTACTGTGAGAGACAGATTAAAAAAAAGATGTTGCTGCAATTTATGTCAGAGAGTGTTCTGCCTGTGTTTTGCTCTAAGAGGTTTTTTTAAAATTAATTAATTTATTTTAATTGGAGGCTAATTAATTTACAGTACTGTAGTGGTTTTTTGCCATACATTGACATGAATCAGCCATGGGTGTTCTTAGAGTTTTATAGTGTCTGGTCTCACATTTAGGCCTTTAATCCATTTTGAGCTTATTTTTGTGTATGATGCTACAGAATGTTCTAATTTCATTTTTTTTTAACAAATAGCTGTCTAGTTTTTCCAGCACCATTTATTGAAGAGATTGTCTTACCTCCATTGTTTCATTGTTTAGTTTTTCCACTTTTGTCATAGATTAATTTGCCATAGGTGCATGGGTTTATTTCTGGGTTTTCCATCCTGTTCCATTGATCAATATTTCTATTTAAACAAACTCACAGAGTTAGAGAACAAACTTATTGTTACCAGGGGGAATGGGTGGGGGGAAGAAATAGTCAGGGATTAGGGGATAGATATGTACACACTGCTATTGATATATATAACCTGGGCTTCCCGCATAGCTGAGTCAGTAAAGAATCTGCCTGCAATTCAGGAGATCCAGGGTTCAATACCTGGGTCAGGAAGATCCCCTGGAGAAGGAAATGGCAACCCACTCCAGTATTCATGCCTGGAAAATCCCATGGACCAAGGAGCCTGGTGGGCTACAGTTCATGGGGTCTCAAGAGTCAGACACACCTCAGCAACTAAACCACCACCACACCCTGCTATATTTAAAATGGATAACCAACAAGCACCTACTCTATAGGGAAGATAACTCTGCTCAATACTGTAACAGCCTAAATGGGAAAAGAATTAGAAAAAGAATGAAGTGAAGTGAAGTGAAATCGCTCAGTAGTGTCCGACTCTTTGCTACCCCATGGACTGTAGCCCACCAGGCTCCTTGGTCCATGGGATTTTCCAGGCATAAATACTGGAGTGGGTTGCCATTTCCTTCTCCAGGGGATCTTCCTGACCCAGGGATCGAACCGAGGTCTCCCGCATTGTAGGCAGACGCTTTACCATCTGAGCTACCAGGGAAGCCCAGAAAAAGAATAGATGCATGTATATGTATAACTGAACCACTTTGCTGTAAACCAAAAACTAACACAACATTGTTAATCAACTCTGTATGTGTGTTTGTTAGTTGCTCAGCTGAGTTTGACAACTGTATGCCAATATAAAATAAAAAGTTTAAAAAAATACAGTCATTGAATATTTCCCCTCTACCTTGTTTTCCTCTATATACCTTATTTCCAGCCACAAAATGTGTTTTGGCCCCTTGGTACAAATGCTTATGAAATATACAGATACATTTTTCTAGAATCTAAAATACATTCATTTCATCTATTTGCTGAAATAAATTAATGTCACATTTTTGGCTTATTCTAAGGAAATAAGATCTATTATTACATTGATAGAGAGAAAAAAAAGTTGTGGTGCTATAATTGGAGGGTAGCTATAATGAAAAAAAGAACAAATCAAGATAGAATAGACAGTTTTAACCACCTAGCAAACTCATCCCAATGCCTATACCCTCTTCCAAAACCATGCTTCCTTTTTATAAAAAGGTACAAAAAGCAAACTTTTAATAAATATTATATCAGTTCAGTTCAGTCGCTCAGTCCTATCTGACTCTTTGTGACCCCATGGACTGTTGCATGCCAGGCTTCCCTGTTCATCACCAACTCCTGAAACTTGCTCAAACTCATGTATATTGAGTCAATGATGCCATCCAACCATCTCATCCTCTTTCATCCCCTTCTCCTCCTGCCTTCAATCTTTCCCAGCATCAGGGTCTTTTCCAATGAGTTGGTTCTTCCCATTAGGTGGCTAAAGAATTGGAGCTTCAGCTTCAGTCCTTTCAATGACTATTGAGGACTGATTTCCTTTAGGATGGACTGGTTGGATCTCTTTGCAGTCCAAGAGACTCTCAAGAGTCTTCTTCAACACCACAGTTCAAAAGCATCAATTCTTCAGTGCTCAGCTTTTGTTATGGTCCAACTCTCACATCCATAAATGACTACTGGAAAAACCATAGTTTTCATTAGACAAACCTTTGTCAGCAAAGTAATGTACCTGCTTTTTAATATCTTGTCTAGGTTGGTCATAGCTTTTCTTCCAAGGAGCAAGTGTCTTTGAATTTCATGGCTGCAGCCACCATCTGCAGTGATTTTGTAGCCCACCAAAATAATGTCTGACACTGTTTACATTGTTTCCCCATCTATTTGCTGTGAAGTGATGGGACCAGATGCCATGATCTTTGTTTCTTCAGTGTTGAGTTTTAAGTCAGCTTTTTCACTCTCCTCTTTCATTTTCATCAAGAGGTTCTTTAGTTCCTCTTCACATTCTGCCATAAGGATGGTGTCATCTGCATATCTAAGGCTATTGATATTTCTCCCGGCAATCTTGATTCCAGATTGTGCTTCATCCAACCCAGAATGAAGTATTCTGCATATAAGTTAAATAAGCAGGGTGACAATATACAGCCTTGATGCACTCTCTTCCCAATTTGGAACCAGTCTTGTTCCATGTCTGATTCTAACTGTTGCTTCTTGACCTTCATACAGATTTCTGAGGTGACAGGTAAGGTGGTCTGGTGGTATTCGCATCTCAGAATTTTCCACTGTTTGTTATGATCCATACAGTCAAAGGCTTTGGCATAGTCAATAAAGCAGAAGTAGATGTTTTTCTGGCTGGAGAAGGAAATGGCAACCCACTCCAGTGTTCTTGCCTGGAGAATCCCAGGGACGGGGGAGCCTGGTGGGCTATTGTCTATGGGGTTACAGAGTCGGACACGACTGAAGCAACTTAGCAGCAGCAGCAGATGTTTTTCTGTAATTCCCTTGCTTTTTCAATGATCCAATGGATGTTGGCAATTTGATTTCCAGTTCCTCTGCCTTTTCTAAGTCCAGCTTAAACATCTGGAAGTTCTCAGTTCATGTACTGCTGAAGTCTGGCTTGTAGAATTTTGAGCATCACTTTGCTAGCACGTGGGATGACTGCAATTGTGCAGTATTTTAAACAATCTTTGGCATTGCCTTTCTTTGGGATTCAATGAAAACTGACCTTTTCCAGTCCTGCGGCCACTGTTGAGTTTTCCAAATTTGCTGGCATACCGAGTGCAGCACTTTCACAGCATCATCTTTTAGAATTTGAAATATCTCAACTGTAGTTCCATCCCCTCCACTAGCTTTGTTCATTGTGATGCTTCCTAGGGCCTACTTGACATCTCAATCCAGGATATCTGGCTCTAGGTAAGTGATCATACCATTGTGGTTATCCTGGTAACTAAGATCTTTTTTGAATAGTTCTTCTGTGTATTCCTGCCACCTCTTAATATCTTCTGCTTCTGTTAGGTCTTTACCTTTTTGTCCTTTATTGTGCCCATTTTTGCATGAAATGTTCCCTTGTCTCTAATTTTCTTTAAGAGATCTCTAGTCTTATTCATTCTATTGTTTTCCTTTATTTCTTTGCGCTGATCATTGAGGAAGGCTTTCTTTTTTTTTTTTTAGGTAATTAATTTATTTTTTATTGGAGGCAAATTATTTTACAATATTATATTGGTTGGTTTTGCCATACATTGATATGAATTTGCCCCAGGTTTACATAAGTTCCCCCTCCTGAACCCCCCTCCCACCTCCCTCCTCCCTTTATCCTCCCTCTGGGTCATCCCCGCATGCCAGCCCCGAATATCCTATAACATGCATTGACCCTGAACTATTGATTCGTCTCACATATGACAACATACGTGTTTCAATGCCATTCTCCCAAATCATCCCACCCTCACCCTCTCCCATAGAGTCCCAAAGACTGTTCTATACATCTGTGTCTCTTTTGCTGTCTCGTATACAGGGTTATCATTTGCATCTTTCTAAATTCCATATATATGTGTTAGTATACTGTATTGGTGCTTTTCTTTCTGGCTTATTTCACTCTGTATAATAGGCTCCAGTTTCATCCACCTCATTAGAACTGATTCAAATGTATTCTTTTTAATGGCTGAATAATACTCCATTGTGTATATGTACCAAAGCTTTCTTATCCATTCGTCTGCAGATGGACATCTAGGTTGTTTCCATGTCCTGGCTATTATAAACAGTGCTGCAATGAACATTGGAGTACACGTGTCTCTTTCAATTCTGGTTTCCTCGGTGTGTATGCCCAGGAGTGCGATTGCTGGATCATATGGCAGTTCTATTTCCAATTTTTTGAGGAATCTCCACACTGTTCTCCATAGTGGCTGTACTAGTTTGCATTCCCACCAACAGTGTAAGAGGGTTCCTTTCTCTCCACATCCTCTCCAGCATTTATTGCATGTAGACTTTTGGATAGCAGCCATTCTGACAGGTGTGAAATGGTATCTCATTGTGGTTTTGATTTGCATCTCTCTGATGATGAGGGATGTTGAGCATTTTTTCATGTGTTTGTTAGCCATCTTTATGTCTTCTTTGGAGAAATGTCTGTTTAGTTCTTTGGCCCATTTTTTGATTGGGTCATTTATTTTTCTGGAATTGAGCTGCAGGAGCTGCTTGTATAATTTGGAGATTAATCCTTTATCAGTTGCTTCATTTGCTATTATTTTCTCCCATTCTGAAGGCTGTCTTTTCACCTTGCTTAGAGTTTCCTTTGCTGTGCAGAAGCTTTTGATTTTAATTAGGTCCCATTTGTTTATTTTTGCTTTTATTTCCAGCATTCCGGGAGGTGGGTCATGGAGGATCCTGCTGTGATTTATGTCGGAGAGTGTTTTGCCTACGTTCTCCTCTAGGAGTTTTACAGTTTCTGGTCTTACATTTAGCTCTCTAATCCATTTTGAGTTTATTTTGGTGTATGGTGTTAGGAAGTGTTCTAGTTTCATTCTTTTACAAGTGGCTGACCAGTTTTCCCAGCACCACTTGTTAAAGAGACTGTCTTTTCTCCATTTGATATTCTTGCCTCCTTTGTCAAAGATGAGGTGTCCATAGATGTGTGGATTTATCTCTGGGCTTTCTATTTTGTTCCATTGATCTATATTTCTGTCTTTATGCCAGTACCATACTGTCTTGATGACTGTGGCTTTGTAGTAGAGCCTGAAGTCTGGCAGGTTAATTCCCCCAGTTCCATTTTTCTTCCTCAAAATTGCTTTGGCTATTCGAGGTTTTTTGTATTTCCATACAAATTGTGAGATTATTTGTTCTAGTTCTGTGAAAAATATCATTGGTAGCTTGATAGGGATTGCATTGAATGTATAAATTACTTTGGGTAGTATACTCATTTTTACAATATTTATTCTTCCAATCCACGAACATGGTATATTTCTCCATCTATTAGTGTCCTCCTTGATTGCTTTCAGTAGTGTTTTATAGTTTTCTATGTACAAGTCTTTTGTTTCCTTAGGTAGATATATTCCTAAGTATTTAATTCTTTTCATTGCAACAGTGAATGGAATAGTTTCCTTAATTTCTCTTTCTATTTTCTCATTATTAGTGTATAGGAATGCAAGGGATTTCTGTGTGTTGATTTTATATCCTGCAATGTTACTGTAAACATTGATTAGCTCTAGTAGTTTTCTGGTAGAGTCTCTAGGGTTTTCTGTGTAGAGGATCATGTCATCAGCGAACAGTGAAAGTTTTACTTCTTCTTTTCCAATTTGTATTCTTTTTATGTCTTTTTCTGCTCTGATTGCTGTAGCCAAAACTTCCAGAACTATGTTGAATAGTAGTGTGAGAGTGGGCACCCTTGTCTTGTTCCTGACTTTAGGGGAAATGCTTTCAGTTTTTCACCATTGAGGATAATGTTTGCTGTGGGTTTGTCATATATAGCTTTTATTATGTTGAGGTATGTCCCTTCTATTCCCACTTTCTGGAGGGCTTTTATCATAAATGGATGTTGAATTTTGTCGAAGGCTTTCTCTGCATCTATTGAGATAATCATATGATTTTTATTTTTCAGTTTGTTAATGTGGTGTATTACGTTGACTGATTTGCGGATATTGAAGAATCCTTGCATTCCTGGGATAAAGCCCACTTGGTCATGATGTATGATTTTCTTAATATGCTGTTGGATTCTGATTGCTAGAATTTTGTTAAGGATTTTTGCATCTATGTTCATCAGTGATATTGGCCTGTAGTTTTCTTTTTTTGTGGGGTCTTTACCAGGTTTTGGGATTAGGGTGATGGTGGCCTCATAGAATGAGTTTGGAAGTTTCCCTTCCTCAGCAATTTTCTGGAAGAGTTTGAGTAGAATAGGTGTTAGCTCTTCTCTAAATTTTTGGTAGAATTCAGCTGTGAAGCCGTCTGGACCTGGGCTTTTGTTTGCTGGGAGATTTTTGATTACAGTTTCAATTTCCGTGCTTGTGATGGGTCTGTTCAGATTTTCTATTTCTTCCTGGTTCAGTTTTGGAAAGTTGTATTTTTCTAGGAATTTGTCCATTTCTTCCAGGTTATTCATTTTATTGCCATATAATTGCTGATAGTATTCTCTAATAATCCTTTGTATTTCTGTGTTGTCAGTTGTGATCTCTCCATTTTCATTTCTAATTTTATTGATTTGGTTCTTCTCCCTTTGTTTCTTGATAAGTCTGGCTAGTGGTTTGTCAATTTTATTTACCTTCTCAAAGAACCAGCTTTTGGCTTTGTTGATTTTTGCTATAGTCTCTTTTGTTTCTTTTGCATTTATCTCTGCCCTAATTTTTACGATTTCTTTCCTTCTACTGACCCTGGGGTTCTTCATTTCTTCCTTTTCTAGTTGCTTTAGATGTAGAGTTAGGTTATTTAGTTGACTTTTTTCTTGTTTCTTGAGGTGTGCCTGTATTGCTATGAACTTCCCCCTTAGCACTGCTTTTACAGTGTCCCAGAGGATTTGGGTTGTTGTGTTTTCATTTTCATTCATTTCTATGCATATTTTGATTTCTCTTTTGATTTCTTCTATGATTTGTTCGTTGTTCAGCAGCGTGTTGTTCAGCCTCCATATGTTGGCATGTTTAATAGTTTTTCTCCCATAATTGAGATCTAATTTTACTGCATTGTGGTCAGAAAAGATGCATGGAATGATTTCAACTTTTTTGAATTTACCAAGGCTAGATTTATGGCCCAGGATGTGATCTATCCTGGAAAAGGTTCCATGTGCACTTGAGAAAAAGGTGAAATTCATTGTTTTGGGGTGAAATGTCCTATAGATATCAATTAGGTCTAACTGGTCTATTGTATCATTTAAAGATTGTGTTTCCTTGTTAATTTTCTGTTTAGTTGCTCTATCCATAGATGTTAGTGGGGTATTAAAATCTCCCACTATTATTGCATTATTGTTAATTTCCCCTTTCATACTTGTTAGTAATTGCCTTACATATTGCGGTGCTCCTATGTTGGGAGCATAAATATTTATAATTGTTATATCTTCATCTTGGATTGATCCTTTGATCATTATGTAGTTTCCTTCTTTGTCTCTTTTCACAGCCTTTGTTTTAAAGTCTATTTTATCTGATATGAGTATTGCTACTCCTGCTTTCTTTTGGTCTCTATTTGCATGGAATATCTTTTTCCAGCCCTTCACTTTCAGTCTGTTTGTGTCCCTCGTTTTGAGGTGGGTCTCTTGCAGACAACATATATGGGGGTCTTGTTTTTGTATCCATTCAGCCAGCCTTTGTCTTTTGGTTGGGGCATTCAACCCATTTACGTTTAAGGTAATTATTGATAAGTACGATCCCATAGCCATTTTCTTTATTGCTTTGGGTTCGAGTTTATACACCCTTTCTGTGTTTCCTGTCTAGAAAAGATCCTTTAGCATTTGTTGGAGAGCTGGTTTGGTGATGCTGAATTCTCTCAGCTTTTGCTTGTCTGTAAAGCTTTTGATTTCTCCTTCATATTTGAATGAGATCCTTGCTGGGTACAGTAGTCTGGGTTGTAGGTTATTTTCTTTCATCACTTTAAGTATGTCTTGCCACTCCCTCCTGGCCTGAAGAGTTTCTGTTGAAAGATCAGCTGTTATCCTTATGGGAATCCCCTTGTGTGTTATTTGCTGTTTTTCCCTTGCTGCTTTTAATATTTGTTCTTTGTGTTTGATCTTTGTTAATTTGATTAATATGTGTCTAGGAGTATTTCGCCTTGGGTTTATCCTGTTGGGGACTCTCTGGGTTTCTTGGACTTGGGTGATTATTTCTTTCCCTATTTTAGGGAAGTTTTCAACTATTATCTCCTCAAGTATTCTCTCATGGTCTTTCTTTTTGTCTTCTTCTTCTGGGATTCCTATGATTCGAATGTTGGAACGTTTAACATTGTCCCAGAGGTCTCTAATATTGTTCTCATTTCTTTTAATTTGTTTTTCTTTTTTCCTCTCTGTTTCATTTATTTCTACAATTCTATCTTCTAGCTCGCTTATCCTGTCTTCTGCCTCTGTTATTCTACTGTTTGTTCCCTCCAGAGTGTTTCTGATCTCATCTATTGTATTATTCATTGTATATTGACTCTTTTTTATTTCCTCTAAGTCCTTATTAAACCTTTCTTCCATCTTCTCAATCCTTTTCTCCAGGTTATTTATCTGTAACTCCATTTTGCTTTCAAGATTTTGTATCATTTTCACCACCAAAATTCGAAATTCTTTTTCATGTAGATTCCCTATATCGTCCTCTTTTGTTTGTGTTGGTGGGCATTTATCTTGTTCCTTTACTTGCTGGGTATTTCTCTGCTTCTTCATCTTGCTTATAATGCTTTGCTTGGGGTGGCCTTTCCCTCTTCTGGCCGTTTGTGGAGTTCTCTTTATTATGTAGTTTCCTTGCTGTGTGCGGGGTTGGACAGGTGACTCGTCAAGGTTCCCTGGTTATGGAAGCCTGTGTCGGTGTTCTGGTGGGTGGAGCTGGATTTGTTCTCTCTGGAGTGCAATGAAGTGTCCAGTAATGAGTTATGAGATGTCAGTGGGTTTGGAGTGACTTTGGGCAGCCTGTATATTGAAGCTCAGGGCTAGTTTCCTGTGTTACTGGAGAATTTGCGTGGTATGTCTTGCTCTGGAACTTGTTGACCCTTGGGTTTAGCGTAGGTATGGAGACGTTTGATGAGCTCCTATCGATTAATGTTCCCTGGAGTCAGGACTTCTCTGGTGTTCTCAGGATTCGGGCTTAAGCCTCTTGCCTCTGGTTTTTGGTCTTATTCTTGGAGTAGTTTCTAGACGTCTCTATCTGTCATTTCCAAGGTGGTTCCCTCTGTTTTAGCTTCTGTCTGCTGGTCTCTTCAGTGTCTAATTTCCGCCCTGATACTAGGGGGTGGGTGGACACTTTTTAAGGCTCAGTTGTTCAGTCCTGTTCTAGGAAGGGAGGAACGCTGCAGTCGAATATCTCTGGCGTCTGTGGGGAGTGCTCGCAGCATCTCGGCCACACTGGGTTTGCCCCCGCTCACAGCACGTATTCTGTCCCAGTCTATACTGCACAGGCTCTAGGTTGCTCTGCCGGGAACTGTCCGAGGCCGGCACCGGGTTGTATGCACTTCCCAGGTCTGAGCGGCTCAAGTTCAGGTTCTCAGGTACTCCACAAAGGCGCAGACTTGGTTGGGCCTGCGTTTTGTGCCTTCCCCGGTCCGAGCAGCTCAGGGGACCAGGTGTTTGGCGAGCGCGGTCTCTGCGACTTATCGCCTCCCCAGTCCCTGCCACTCAGTTTTCTGGGTGTACAACTGGCGTACCTTCTCAGGGGGATATCGACCGGCCCGAGCCCAAGAAGTCCTAATTAGCAACAAGCCTGTGTGCAGATTGTATCAGATGCCTTTCTGGGGCCGCGGTTGCCCGCTCCGGCTCTGGCTGCGCTCCCTGCCTGTCTCGGCGGGGGATGGGGGATGGGCCGACCGCAGCCGGCTCACTTTGCTCAGTCCTTTATTCTGTGAGCGGGGCTGGCCGAGTCATAGGTTAGAGCTTTCCGCCTTTTTGTGGGGAAGCTATCCCACAGTCTGCTTTGCTCTCCCCAGTTCTCTCAAATTATTCTCGCGGCATTCAAGCCCAGTCCTCTCTCTAAGCAGTTCAGCCGGCTCCTCCCTGCCCAGCCCCCGCTGCTAATGGCGTATGCAGGCGTCTGCGCTGCTTCTCCGCTGGGAGTTACCGTTTGGCGGGTAATCTGTGGGTTTTAAAAAAATCTTAAAAAAAAAAAGAGGGTTATGTGGCCCTCTGAGCTTCCAAGGCTCGCCACAGATTCGCCAGTGAGAATGTTTCCTGGTGTTTGGAAACTTCTCTCTTTTTAAAGCCTCCCTTCCCGGGACGGAGCTCCGTCCTTACTTCTTTTGTCTTGCTTTTTATCTTTTATGTTTTTTGCTACCTCCTTTCGAAGACAATGGGCTGCTTTTCTGGGTGCCTGACGTCCTCTGCCAGCATTCAGAAGTTGTTTTGTGGACTTTACTCGCATTCAAATGTTCTTTTGATGAATTTGTGGAGGAGAGAGTGGTCTCGCCGTCCTATTCCTCCGCCATCTTGTTCCTCCCGACCAGATGCTAACTTTTTAAGAGGACTGGCCAAAGAGGTCACCAAATAAAGTTCAAATTTCTATATATCAATCATGGCCAGTGATTCCCTTTCCTTCAAACCTCTTCAGTGAGCCCAGGAGAGGCTGCTCACTGCTAGGGGACCCGACACAAGGTATCCTGATGCCTCTGTTACCCGAACTCAAACCAGATTTTTACTCCCAACACCGGCAACTTCCCGTAAATCTGCTCTGAAATTTTATCCTGCTCGCTGAGCCTCCGCTGGCTGAAGGCCAGTGCAACATTCCTGTTGTTTTAGGAGCGCAGATACCTTTGCTGAAGGTTGGGGGAAAAAACAAAACCAATCTGCCTTGATGGGGAAGAGACGCGGGAACTTCACCACACAGACTTGTCGCTCCCCGCTCAAAAAGTCACATCCATTTTAGAAAGCCAAGAAATAGCCCCAGCAGTAGCACCTGCTCCACCTGAGGACATCTGCCCGAAATCAGACGTCTGGCCCCCCGCTTTGGGCGGCTGAGGGAACCCAAGCAGAACCACGTTTGAGGAATAAGGAACCAGCTGTTGAATCACGAGCCGGTCGGCACACCCCACCGAGGAAGGCTTTCTTATCTCTCCTTGCTATTCTTTAGAACTCTGCATTCAAATGGGTATATCTTTTCTTTTCTTCTTTGCCTTTAGCTTTTCTTCTTCTCTTAGCAATTTGTAAGGTCTCCTTAGGCAACCATTTTGCCTTTATTTTTCTTAACGATGGTCTAGATCACCACCTTCTGTACAATGTCATGAACCTCTGTCCACAGTTTTTCAGGCACTCTGCTTATAAGATTTAATCCCTTGAATCTATTTGTCACATCCAATATATAATTAAGAGATTTGATTTAGGTCATACCTGAATGGTCTAGTGGTTTTCCCTACTTTCTTCAGTTTTAGTCTGAATTTTGTAATAAAGAGTTCATGATCTGAGCCATAGTCAGCTCCCGGTCTTGTTTTTGCTGACTCTATAGAGCTTCTCCATCTTCAGCTGCAAAGAAAATAATCAATCTCATTTTGATATTGAACATCTGGTGATGTCCATGTGTGGAGTTGTCTCTTGTGTTTTTGGGAGTAGGTGTTTGCTGTGAGCAGTGTGTTATCTTGGCAAAACTCTGTTAGCCTTTGACTTGCTTCATTTTGTACTCCAAGACCAAACTTGCCTGTTACTCCAGGTATCTCTTGACTTCCTATTTTTGCATTCCTGTCCCTTGTGATGAAAAGTACATTTTTGGGGTATGTTAGTTCTAAAAGGTCTTGTAGATCATCATAGAACTGTTCAGCTTCTTTAGCATAAGTGGTTGGAGCATAGACTTGAGTTACTCTTATATTGAATGGTTTGCCTTGTAAATGAATAGAGATCATTCTTTCATTTTTCAGATTGCACCCAAGTACTGCATTTAGGACTCTTTTGTTGACTATGAGGGTTACTCCATTTTTTTCTAAGCAAATCTTGCCCACAGTAGTAGATATAATGGTCATCTGAATTTAATTCACCCATTCTGGTTCATTTTAGTTCACTGATTCATAAAATGTCAATGGTCACTCTTGCCATCCCTGTTTGACCACTTCCAATTTACCTTGATTCATAGACCTAACGTTCCAGTTTTCTATGCACTATTGTTCATAGGAAGTCATCAAACATTGCTTCCATCACCAGTCACATCCACAACTGGGCATTGTTTTCACTTTGGCTCCGTCTCTCCATCTTTCTGGAGTTATTTCTCCACTACTCCAGTTGCATGTTGGGCTCCTACCTATCTGAGGAGTTCATCTTTCAATGTCTTATCGTTTTGCCTTTTCATACTGTTCATGGGGTTCTCAAGGCAAGAATACTGAAGTGGTTTGCCATTCCCTTCTCCAGTGGACCACATTTTGTCAGATCTCTACACCATGACCCATCCATCTTGGGTGGCCCTACATGGCATGGCTCAAAGTTTCATTGAGTTAGACAAGGCTGTGTTCCATGTGATCAGTTTGGTTAGTTTTCTGTGATTGTGGTTTTCATTCTATCTGCTTTCTGATGGATAAGGATAACAGGCTGGTGGAAGCTTCCTGATGGGAGACACTGACTGTGGGGGAACCTGGTTCTTGTTCTGATAGGTTGTGCCATGTTCAGTATATCTTTAATCCAATTTTCTGTTGGTGAGCAGGGCTATGTTCCCTTACTGTTGTTTGGCCCAAGGGCAAACTATGGTAGGGGTAATGGTGATAATGGCGACTTCCTTCAAAAGGACCTATGCCTGCATTGTTGTATTCAGTGTCCCTGACTCCAAAGCAGGCCACTGTTGACTGATGCTTTCTCCAGAGACTCTTGGACACACACATGCAAGTCTGGCTCAGTCTCTTATGGGGACATTGCTCCTTTCTCTTGGATCCTGGTGGGCACAAGGTGTTGTTTATGCCCTCCAAGAGTCTCTTTACCCAGTTCTGTGGAAGTTATGTAATCAAATTCCACTGGCCTACAAAGTCAAAGTCCCTGGGAGTTCTCAGTCCCTTTGCTGAATCCCCAGGATGGGAAATCTGTTGTAGATCCTAGAACTTTCTTAACAATGCAAGAATTTCTTTGGTATAATTGAAACTATAGGACATAATATACCATTATAGGACATAATATACCACTATAGGACATAATATACCACTATAGGACATAATATACCACTTTTCTTATTTAATAAAATTAACCACAGTTTTTATTTGTGCTTTGTACTATTATTTGCATTTTATTAAAACTACCTTTCTATTGCTAGATCCTTATGTCAAAGTGTCTCTGATTTGTGAGGGTCGAAGATTAAAAAAGAAGAAGACGACTACAAAGAAAAACACTCTAAACCCTGTATACAATGAGGCAATTATTTTCGACATCCCTCCGGAGAATGTGGACCAGGTCAGCCTCTCCATTGCAGTCATGGATTATGATAGGTATGTTCATTTCTCTACTCACAGAGTAATTGCTACATTTAGTCATATGTGGACCAAATTCAGCTTTTCAGGTTATTTCCTGCTACAATAATTTTTATTTTAAATTGGAAAAGGGAAAAATTATTTATTCAGAATTTACTTTATTCTACGGTATAACATTCATTTTTCTCTTCCAAAGGATGTCATCCTGAAGTTGAAGGACAGGTTACCTGAGTATTGTGACATAATGGGTATGGAAGCTGTATGGGATACATTATAAGAAACACTTCTGTGAAGTTTTTAAAAATAGTAACCACAGAAATTACAGTCAATGGATTTTGCTTTTCCAAGTGGACTGGAATATGAATATCATGATGCTTACCTGAGCTCTATCATTAGTTAGCTGTGTAAAGGGCAAGTTTTCTCTTAGAGAGTCACTTTTGCGTTTTTAAAACATTAGTATAATGTGAAATTGTGAACAGTGAGTTGAAGGTGAGTTGAAGGTGAATATTATCCATATTGTTATTGCCTTGAAGGTTTCACACTAATCTTAAATCATTGCTTTATGGATAGTTCTTCTAACTCACACACTTTGATTACTTCTCCTTTTATAAAGTAAATAGCTAACTACTGAGTAAAGCACTGAATCTTCTTCCTGTTGCAGCACCTACTCCTTCCTTTTCTGAAATGTTGCCCTGCTCAGTTTATCTCATTGCATTCATGGTTTACAGCTCTGCTCGAGTCACCACTTCTGCGTCTTTCTTGGCTAACCAATCTCTTCTTCCTCTGAACTTGTGTTCCACTGAAGTTCCTTGCTATATAATTATTTTTGTTGCTTTCTTTTTATATTTATAAAGCTTTCAAAAATGAATCTTGTATATTTAAGCTACAAAATTATCGGCACATAGATAGTGTCTTATTTTGTTCTAAAGATAACAAAAGTGGTACAGAATGCACATACATAAATATTCAGAGTGTCTATTTTGTATTATTATGCAAATGGTAGTAGCCAGGACCCTATAACAGAGAGACATTAAAAATGGTATACTTTGGATGACAGCTAGAAAAATGAAGTACTGAAAGATAAGATGATTTGTACTATTTGAAGTTAGATTATATCACAGTTTACAGAAAAGCTGACACTGTTTAAAGAGAGAGAGAGAAATCTTGAATTTCTAGTTGAAATGGGAAACTCTAAAAATATTGCAGTGTTTCAATCAGAACCCCTTGTTCCACTTTATCAAAAAATTACTCCCATTGATTTCTCACAGCAAAGACTGCAGGTATATACAACTGAGCATTTGTCACCCAAATAACTTTAGGAAAGTGAACCCTGACAATCTGTAAAATGAATTCTAAAAGTTATTTATAAAAATATACTTTTGGAGGGACTTCACTTTAAGGGGGGAAGATACTAAGCATCAGTTCAGTTCAGTTCAGTTCAGTCACTCAGTCGTGTCTGATTCTGTGACCACATGGACTGCAGCACACAGGCTTGTCCATCACCAAGTACCAGAGTTTGCTCAAACTATGTTTTTCCTTATCTACCTGTTAGTCTGCTAATGACATTAATTCAATAGGTTGTAAACTCTTTGAGGGCAGTGATTTGTTTATTGTTTTATCCTCAGTGCCTAGGAAAAACCTGTGGCTCCTTTAAGAATCTCAATAAATATTTGTTGCATACTGTGAATAATTGAATTAATGACTTTATCATAAATAATTCATAAATGAATTCATAAATAATTTATGAATTTATTATTTAATGAATTTATCCTCAAGAATCCTCAATATCCTTAATTGTATAACAGTGGACACTATTTAATCATCTCCCAATCCCTTCTGAATTTCAGTCGGTTCAGCTCAGTCGTTCAGTAGTGTCTTATTCTTTGCGACCCCATGGACTACAGCATGCCAAGCTTCCCTGTCCATCACCAACTCCTGGAGCTTGCTCAAACTCATGTCCATCGAGTTCGTGATGCCATCCAACCATCTCATCCTCTGTTGTCTGCTTCTCCTCCTGCCTTCAATCTTTCCCAGCATCAGGGTCTTTTTCAATGAGTCAGTTTTTCACATAAGATGGCCAAAGTATTGGAGTTTCAGCTTCAGCATAGGTCCTTCCAATAAATATTCAGGGCTGATTTCCTTTAGGCTTGACTGGTTGGATCTCCTTGCAGTCCAAGGGACTCTCAAGAGTCTTCTCCAACACCACAGTTCAAAAGCATCAGTTCTTTGGCACTCAGCTTTCATTATGGTCCAACTTGTGCATTCATCCATGACTACTGGGAAAACCATTGCTTTGACTAGACAGACCTTTGTCAGCAAAGTAACATCTCTGTTTTTTTTTTTTTTGTTTGTTTGTTTTCATCATGAAATTGTTGGAGAGGTATCTTTAGCGTCAACTTTTGAAAATGGGACTGCTAAGCCAGAGGGCAGAAGTGTTTGTAGCTGAATCAGGTATTACCCAAGTCCTCTCCACTGGAGTTGTACCATTTTTTCTTTTTTTTTAGGTTTTATTATTTTAATTATTTATTTATTTATTTATTCTAATTGGAGGCTAATTACTTTACAATATTGTATTGGTTTTGCCATACATTGACTCTGCTTTTTAATATGCTGTCTAGGTTGTTCATAACTTTTCTTCCAAGGAGCAAGTGTCTTTTAATTCCATGGCTGCAGTCACCAGATGCAGTGATTTTGGAGCCCCCCAAAATAAAACCTGTCACTATTTCCATTATTTCCCTATCTATTTGCCATGAAGTGATGGGACCAGATGCCATGATCTTTAGTTTTTTGAATGTTGAGTTTTAAGCCAGCTTTCTCACTCTCTTCTTTCACTTTCATCAAGAGGCTCTTTAGTTCCTCTTTGCTTTCTGCCATAATACATCAGTTAATTATTACATCATTAATTAACTGTACAATTAATACATCAGTGACAGTGAGAAATGTCCTAAAATCATCTCAAAAATCTCCTTTGAGTTTTCTGTCAAAATAATGATAGAAAAAAATGCCTTTAACTTGCATTCTGTTCTTGAGAAGCAGCTTACCCCCCATGTGTGTTCGGGTCAACCCTTTTGATTCAAGTCTTCTATCTCTTACTAAGTGTACAAAGGCAGGCAGGCCCCTTCTGAGTTTTTAACTTCTTTGTCTGCAAAACGAGTTGATAATAATGATATTCATGGTCATGATGTAAAGATTAAGTGAGTCAGTACATTTAAATTACTTAGAAAAGTGTCTCACACATAATAAGCTCTCAAAAACATTAACTATCATTATTATTTTGATTTATTACTATGAAAACAAGGCATGAATAGAAAACAAGAATGTTCGCTATGCTCTGATGTTATACAGTAAGTTAAATGCCATGGCTCAAAATGTAGCCCTTCCCTGTTTAATTATTATACCAGTGGTAGCATTCACTGACATATAATTTAGAATCAATTAATTATGGTCATTTATACAAGCTCATTTATATTGAACCCTTTGTGAGTAATTTATGCATCATTATAAAACATTAAGCCCTTTGGGAAAAGGAGATTAGAGTTACATCACTTAAAGTTAATAGGTCTGCTTCCAAGAAAGAAACTCATCATATAGGTAAGGACCAACTGGCATTTCTCATCCACACTCCTATTATTGTGAAATGTGCTTGATTTACAGAGCACTAAAATAGTTTGTGTATAGTCCTTTTACAAATTCGTTTTTGAATGCTGATCCTGCTCAATCACTTCAGTTGTGTTCTACTCTTTGCTACCCTATTGATTGTAGCCCACCATGCTCCCCTGTCCAAGGGATTCTCTAGGCAAGAACACTGAAGTGGGTTGCCATGCCCGATTCCAGGGGATCTTCCTGACCCAGGAATCGAGCCTGCATCTTTCATATCTCCTGCATTGGCAGTTGGGTTCTTTACCACTAGAACCATCTGGGAAGCCCAATCTTGTTTAGTAAGTTTTAACTTACTTAAGACTCTTCATTTGACCTGAAGTAGTTTAATATGTAAAATTATCTAGAACTTATCACAAAATCTACTGTTTTAATTGTGCTTAAAATTCTGTTAAGGTGTGTGAAACTTATCTTTGAATATTGGAATGAAAGTAAAATATTCTCCAAATCATAGGGTAGGACACAATGAGGTCATAGGAGTGTGTAGAACAGGACTGGATGCCGAGGGTCTTGGGCGAGACCACTGGAATGAAATGTTGACCTATCACCGAAAACCAATAACACATTGGCACCCCTTACTGGAGGTAAGCTTTGGACCTCTCTTGCATCTACTCTCTTCTTTATCTCTTGTTTAAATATTATTTATCTGCTAACATTTCACTAACATTTTACATATTCACCTTTTAAAAAAATAGCTATTTGCTCTTGTTTTTGTCCCACAGACTCTGTTATCCAGTATGCAAAGTTCTGTATGTCTTGTTGGTTTTTAAAAATAACTAAATTATGATATTGATATTCCTTTAAAGTAAGTCCATAAAAACTGCAAATCTATTATTTTCTCTACATAGTCTGAAAACCTGTGTCATTAAGTGGTGGAGGAATCAAGTAAATTCATTATTACCTGGAAACTGAATTTTGTTGCTTCTCTTTTGTGAAAGCAGCCACCTCACCTAAACTTCCCAAGAATCCCTAAAGATGTCACTTAATATGTAGGGGGGCAGGTATATAGTTACTGGCTCTATTCAGGAAGTAAAAAGTCTCACAGATTGTTTTTAAAAATATTGAGGCATCAGTTTGCCTAAGTTGAAAACCTGGTTCTGCTGTGTGACCCCATATTGGAGAACCTTGGGCAAGACACAAACCTAAGTTTCTGTTATTACTACTTAATAGCAGTAAACTTAGAGTAAAACTAGACGAACTGCTGACTATTAAGTACTTAACACAGAGTATAGCACTATGTTGTTCTAAATATAACTAATATTAATAGTTATATTAACTAGAAGTGATATCAATACCAGTTCCTATCAGAATATTTAGCCATGAAAGCAGTTTTCGGTCTACTCGATACACTGAATGTTGTTAGGTGAAGTGATTTTCTTTCCCAAAGACTGGAATATCTTGAAGAACCTCAAAATAAATTATTTATATGACCTAATTAATTGTGAGTTGATAAGAGGTGGAATTTATGCAATTCAATACAAAAATTTATGATAACCACACAGTAACAGTAAGTGAAATACATTGCCATCTCTCCCATGGATAAGATTCTGCTTCTTATTCTGTCACTAAGCATAGGTTGAATAGGAGAGACAGAGCAGTATAATTAACTAAATGTCATTGAGCCCTCGTTCTATTCTCAGCTTGGTCACAAAAGTGTGACTTTGGCCGTGTTCAGTTCAGTTCAGTTCAGCCGCTCAGTCGTTTCCGACTCTCTGTGACCCCATGAATCACAGCACGCCAGGCCTCCCTGGCCATCACCAACTCCCAGAGTTCACTCAAATTCATGTCCATCGAGTTGGTGATGCCATCCAGCCATCTCATTTTCTGTCGTCCCCTTCTCCTCCTGCCCCCAATCCCTCCCAGCATCAAAGTCTTTTCCAGTGAGTCAACTCTTCGCATGAGGTTACTCAAGACATTATGGGGAAAATTCCATGAACATTATATAAACAGCACATGCTCAGACATAGGAGGTGAAATGTCATCTTAGATAAATTATTTGCTTTATTACATTAATGTTCCAAATCTTTAATTCACTTCATTATTTATTGTAAATCATAAAAGACAGACACGTTATGCAAATGTACATTCACACAGCACTTTCCCCTAAATAATAACTCAATAAGTCCTGAGAAGGTTGTTTCATTTCAACAATGTGTATTATCTGAAGTATACTCTACTGCTTTGCTATTCTTTTCCTGATTCTCATCTTTGTTTTTGCTTAAAGTTTGAAAAGTGATTGTTAGGTCTAAGAATCTAGACATAAGAGTAGAGTTTGCTGGGCAGATTACTACACTGAAGGCAGATGTGAATTCTAACCCTTGTTCCTCTGACTTTCTAATCCTGGGCAGACCACGTGCTTTATCTGCAGCTACATTTCTCTATATTTAGAAAAGAGAAATGCACACCTCTGGGACTTCCCTGATTGTCCAGTGGCTAAGACTGTACATTTCCAATGCAGGGGCCCCAGGTTTGATCCCTGGTCAGGGAACTAGGCTCTACATGTTGCAACTAAGCATTCTCATTCCACAACCAAAGATCCTGCATGGCACAATGAAGACCCAGCACAGACAAAAAATTAATAAATATTAAAGAAAGAGAAATATACACTCTTACAGAGTTTATCGGAGAAGGTGATGGCACCCCACTCCAGTACTCTTGCCTGGAAAATCCCATGGATGGAGGAGCCTGGTGGGCTGCAGTCCATGGGGTCATAAAGAGTCAGACACGACTGAGCGACTTCACTTTCACTTTTCACTTTAATGCATTAGAGAAGGAAATGGCAACCCACTTCAGTGTTCTTGCCTGGAGAATCCCAGGGACAGGGGAGCTTGGTGGGCTGCCATCTATATAGTTGCACAGAGTCGGACACGACTGAAGTGACTTAGCAGCAGCAGCAGCAACAACAGAGTTTATAGGAATGATGTAGGGATAAGTGAGATGATGTGATCAACAACTTTTAACTAATGAAAGGACAGATGTTTTATGACCCAAAGCATATTATAGTTGCTTATGACTAGTAAGTTGGGCATGCAGCAGTCCATGGGGTTGCTAAGAGTCGAACATGACTGTTCAGCTGTTGTTTAGGGCAACTGAACAACAATAAGCAGTTATACATTTATATGATGAGGAAAAACTATGAAATAGGCATGAATTTGTGTGTGAAAACATGGGAGAACTTTTCAGTCATTGTAGGGTTTATAGGAAGGATAAACATCAGTAGAAGATCCCAGATAAAATGTTCTAGTTGCTCACTAGCAGAGGACAAGAGGGCTGAAAAGATTTTGCAGAGATACTTTCTCCAGCAAATAGCTCACTTTTTCTAACTTCTACACCTGCATTCACTGGTCAAACAGAACATAGGGACTACAGACCTAAGAACTGGCTGGATTTTGAATTGTGAGAAAGTGCTGTGTGTGGAATTATGTGTTTTGTTGCCACAGCAGTGATTAAAATGAGAAGGGAACAATTACTCAAGAGCTGAGTAAATTGGTAAGAAAAGAGACTAAAGCATCGCTTGGAAAATCTGTCTACTTCTACCTGGATATAAAAGTTTATCCTATTGTAATTAAATCTATAAAATATACATAATATTTAGGGGCCAGGAGAAATTATTCTTTATCCCTTGTGGCTCCTATCTTCCAAACTCAGTCCTTATCATTAATTGCTTCTATAAACATCACCTCCTGCTTTAGAGCAAATGGAATGCAGTCTCCTATGTCTTGAACCTTCTTGCTCTTATCCAACCTTAGAATGAAAGTATTAGTTGCTCAGTTGTGTCCCACGATTCTTTGTGACCCCATGGACTGTAGACCACCAGGATCCACTGTCCATGGAATTCTCCAGGCAAGAATACTGGAGTGGGTAGCTATTCCCTTTGCCAGGGATCTTCCCAACCCAGGGATCAGACCTGGATCTCCTACATTGCAGGCAGATTCTTTGCCATCTGAGCCACCAGGAAATAAAACTAATAGTCTGTGATAGAATGTGAGATGAATCTGCAGTTTCCCTGCATGTCATCTATGTACCATGCTCTGCCTACATTTTTGTGAGATGTTTGTGTCCCCTCACGCCACCTGAGAAGGTAAGTTATGCAGGTCATGGGGAGTTATGTATATCTTCTCTTCAGAAACTTGCATATCATGGGTGTGAATATTCACTATTAAAAGGTAACAATTACCCACTTTATTATTTTTTTGCACATTATAAAATTATTATCTTTCAGTTACCTGGCCGGGCGACCAGTTTTGATAGTCAAGGATCCTGTCCATCTCCCAAGCTAACTTCCACACCATAATGCTTCCAAAATAATGCCATTATAATAAGGACCCAGGATCATGTTCTCACCAAATCAGAAAAAAAAAAAAAAAAGTGGAAGATTTTATTTCCTCATTTGAATACATCCTAATAACAAACAAAATATTGTGTAAATTTTGCCTTCATTGTCTGTTTACTAACTTTGAACATCTTAATGTATCTTACTTGAATACAAATGGTCTTTACTTCCATTAGGCATTTTATTATTTGTGTCATATGCCAATTAGAAGAAAAACTGTTTTTAATAAATTGTAAATTCTCTGCATAAGCAAATAATACATTTTTGAAAATAATCCATACTTATCTGAAATTAAATATAGTTAATGCTGCTATTGTATAAAGTAGCACATGTCATATATGTATGGTTTTGACTTTGTTAAAACTATGTTCATTTCCAGTTGTGTATATGGTTCTGTATAAACCTTAATGGAAAATGTGAGCTTTACTCACTGCATTAAATAATCAAATTAATATAATTTATTAATTTATTATTTATTCTTTCATTCTCAACAAAATCTTTTCTTGATGAAGTTTGGTTTTTGCTAAACTCTAAACTTTTTCTTTCAAGCTTATTCTTTAAGATATAGAGAAAACACTATAATTTGAAGATCCTCTCTGAGTATAAATTTAAGAATATTTAGTAGCTGGAAAATGGAGATTGAGCCATTTGGGCTAGTATTTTATACTGTCTTAAAGTTACTAATTCAAACATCTGTAGCACTGTTTGATATTTTAAAAATTATATTATTAGTTTTCTCAAATGTAGCATTAGTATTCCTAAATGAATAGAATCAGAACTCATGAGGTTCTCAAGTACTACATATTTATTTTGTGACATAAAGTTATCACATGGATCCTGTATTCCTGATAGACATATTGACACCAAAGTTACAATAAATCTCTGTGCTTATTGCCATTTGGATTGTACACAGTGATAGTGACTTTTAAACTCAAACAGAAGCTAATCTTTAGAAATGGGTATTCCCTTAAAGAAAAAAATGACTTATTTTTCAGCACATTATATAATTATAAATAATTCAACTTCAATATCTAATAAAAGACAAATAATTCTCAAGGCACAGACCCACAGTCTTTTGTGAAAGCCTTTGCCCTCATAAGAATCAAGAATCAGGCCACTAGTCGTAAAAACAATGCAAATGTTTTTACAGAACTTTCCTTTAAATCATGTCAACATTTTATTGTCATGTTTCTGGGCCCTATTAGAAGGTATCTATATTGAATGACCCCAACCTTACTTTTGAGATGTGTATTGTGCATGTTTCAAGCTTATCCCAAGATAGAAGGTTAAATCTCAATCTTCTCCCCCCTGCCCAAATAAAAATCAAGAAAATCTGCAGTTAGGCTATAAAAACAGATTCATCAGAACTAGAAAAGTTTTCAGCAATTGCAAAATTTTGATTTTAGTAAAATCCCTTATTTCTAAATATTAAAATTTGGTTTTAAAGTCTTGAGATTTTGTATTTTGGTACTTCTCATATGATGGTATTAACATTAATTAAGATGTAACTATTTTACAAATTAATATTTTTAAGTCATACATAATTCCCTAAATTTTTTCAAAACTACTTGTGGCATCTCAATGAAAACAAATATTCCTGGCCAACATTTTCTGATTTAAAACTAAAGAAACCTTACCAAGTCTAAAAGAACCACTTGCTATAGACAATATGACTGAGGATGACACTTCTATTTTGTAATCCTTTGTTTTACTGGAAAATAGAATTGTCAAATGAGAAGACTCTTAAAAAATAACATGTTCAGAGATAATTGTTTATAGGCATAGCTGCAACTTACAATTAATTAGCAACTATATTTCCGTAGTATAATAATTTTTTTCACCTAAAACATACTTAAGGATTTTTATTCATGCTTTTCTTTGCCTCCTATGTAGAAATAGTCAATGTTTACAGTAAAAAACACAACCAACCAGCCAACTAGGAGACTTTAATATGGTTATTGTAGACTAAAAGTTTAAGATAATTTTTTTAAAATTATTGTTTCCTAGGGATTAGAATAAACATATCAGGACTGACCATTTGCTAATCCTTGAGAGATTAAAGGGAGAAAATTCATAACAGATTTTAAATACATGATTTAAAATGGTGTGAAAGTATTAGTTGCTCAGTTATGTCTGACTCTTTGCAACCCCATTGACTATAGCCCACCAGGCTTCTCTGTCCATGGAATTCAGCAGGCAGAAATATTGGAGTGGGTTGCCTTTCCCTTCTCCAGGGAATCTTCCTGACCCAGGGACTGAATCCAGGTTTCCTGCACTGCAGGCAGTTTCTTCACTGTCTGAGCCACCGTAGGATTTTCAGTACACCCTACTCTGCACAGTCACACATCCATACAAACATAACTTATCCTCTTTCTACTTATGATTAAAGATGGAATGTTTTTCATTTTAATATTCAAAGTAAGGTTTGCTGTTACAGATATTCTCCACTAATTTGTGTGAAAGACAACATTTTAACAACCTCACTGATGCATGATGAAGTTGCAGTTTAGGTATATAATGGATACCTAATTCCAGGGACATGCCAAACATAAATCTAAGAAAAAGAAACGTGTTGATTAGTTAGTGTAACAACACTGATGTTCTTTTTGTTTTTTAGTTTTATTTTGTTTATTCATTTGCCTATTTTACACTAAGTAATCAGGGGAATGAGGAAACTGAGTATAAAAAAGCACAGATGTTTGTGGAGTATATAATCATTCTCTTGTAAAATTCTTAACAGTTGATGCTTTTTTTTTAACCACAGTTTCTTAGCATTTTTATTGACAATTTAAATTTTTTGTCAGGCCAGTCCTATTTCTGTCACTTTATTTTACATATAAAACTTGTGATGTTAATACATTAACAATACATTTGAAAAACTCATCAGGACTAAAGACAGGGAACTAGGGACAGAACACAGAACCAAGCACCCACCATCTTACGCACATTCTAGTTACTGCAGGGAGCACACAAGTGATTGATACTGACTCAGGTATTAGATACAAAATATATATATTTGAATCTATCTGATTGTGATATTTAATTGACACCTGTGCTTATTCTCCTGTAATGTTTGCTATTTTAAAATTTACACAATGCAATAAAAAGCTGTCAATCCCTTAAAGGCTCCCATTTAATAATTAATTGCTTCAAAAATGAAAAAGCCAAACTTTCACTTCTTTCTCAGCTTTTACTATCCATGAAACAAAATATAACTTATTTCAGAATGAGTCATCAAAAGAGCCAGACACTGTTGCAAATAAAGGGACACAAAATCTTAACATTGAAAGCATGGCTATTTCTTTACTTCTTTAAAAAGAATACTTGATATTATCTTAGATATATTTTCATGGAATGGAGTTCCATATGATTTTTTTGCCACCTTAGTTGCAATCATGACCAAATAATTTAATTACCTGATAATTAAAAAAAGAAAGAAAGAGAACTAGAGTTGATGTGGATTTAAGAAAATCGTCTCAGAAAATCTGTTCGTGAAGCAGCTTTGGTTGTTCTGATATACTTTAATTTATTTAAGCATTTATAGTTTGTAGGCTAGGAATTGATTGCTGCCAATAAGAAATGATACAAAAGCAAAGAAAGTGAGGTAAATTAAGAATCTATATAACTAAATGACAATTAAACGCAGATGTTAAAGCTTATGGGAATAAAGACATTGAATGCAAAATTAAAAGCACTTTTGTAATTTAACTTTTAGGAGAAAGAAAATTCTCTAATACTATTCAAAAAACCCACGATACAGCATTTTAATACTTACTAGAAGACGTGGCTCAGGATATGATTCATCTGAACCTACTAGGACCCATTATGTAAAAGAAAATAGTGAATGCATATTTTATATGCAAAAGAGAGTTAACATTTCCAATGTTATTCAGTGATAATCTCTTAGGTAAGAATTCTCTTTTTCATTAAAAAACTTTTCCTGTATTTGCTCAATCATATGTTAAGTGAATAGTAATTTAATAAAAAATGCATTGGTAATACTTGCCATCTGTCAATAACAGTTAATCAAAAAGATGTACATTTGAGCCACAGCAACTTGTTCTCAGTTCAAGTGTTTTCTCATCAAGGCAAAAACATGTTTTTATTACCACTTTGTTCATCATGAAGATTGGTAACCAGGGTTTGACTTGATAGCGTAATAGTATCATGATATCAAGACCTTAAAAAGAAAGCATAAAGGGCTGAGGTGGGACTTAAGGATTTATTGAATGCAAACATTTTGGATATTAGAAATAGTGATTGAAAAAAATAAGTAGAAGATATAAAGGAGAAGATAGGCTTCATCATGCTTAAAATGATTTAAATACACTTATAAGAAGACTTGTTTACACTAATCCTATTTTATTTATTCTGAAACACTGGAAATGACTTCTATTAAATGGATCTAAATATGCAAATACTAATTGTATGGGAATGTTTTAACCTCAAATTGACAGTGCTTTCTTTGAAGCTCAACTGTGTCATGAATGCCCTCCCCAAAGAACAAACTATGCCTGATTTTGTCATGAAAGGGTAAAAATGGACCACTGTCTTCAGAAATTTTGTTATGAATTGCATCAGCTATACACAGAATCTATTTACTGTATGGGATGCTGGATTTCAATTATTCAATATAATTTTGTTTCCTCAAAAGCAATGTATGGGATAACAGTGCACATTATAAAAATGAGTCAAAAATTGTTCAGAGAAATAATTCCCAATGCTGAAAAGTTAATGCACTGGATTTTCATTTTTGTTATCTTTTCAAAATTGTTTTATTATTTTCCCAATCTAAACATCCATACAGAGTTATATTTGACTATGATTTTGCTATAGAATAAAGTTTGTGAACCTAAAAAAAAAAAAACCAAAAACCTAAGGCTATGTACAAACTGGTCACAGAGTCGTTCCTCATGAAAATTGGATGGCTTATTTTATTTGTATTCATATAGATTATTTTGCTAATTTTATTATAAATATTTTTGTTTTTTTCTTTTAAAAGACCCTTTAAGCTTTCCATATAGAAGCATAGTAATCCCCAATGTGAATAGCTTCATAAATTCTATCACAGCATAAGAAAGAAGCAGGTAGACCAACTCTAAAATACAAGATATTTGCATTTAAAATTTTTACAAACAAAAAGTCCAACTCAAATTTGCATTAACTTTTTGGACTTTTCCAACTGAGAGAAATAATTGGGTTCATCTGAAAAATCTAGATAAATTTTGGAACACATGAAATGAGATCTTCATTGAAGAATGAAGAAGTCAATACAGAAAAGAAATTTCTCATATTGTAAATACAATGATTCCACTAATGAGCAGTCCAAGATAATTTGCCAGTTATTCTAAGCTGGCAGAAGACATGAAACTTCTTCATTTCATATATATCATTGAATAATTTGTATCCATTATATTTGACATTTTTTGTATCCTTCAGTCATTGTTGATGTGGTTTTTTAACTGAAGTTTGTGATATATGTAGCTATTGTTCAAATAGATATCTGTGAGTCTGTATAACAGAACAAAACTTTTAAAATCTTTTGAAATTCATGTTTCTGGCTTTTGTATATGGTAACCAGCCATTTGTGAAACTTGACAAGATATAATTGTATTACTTAGAACAAATGTTTTGCAACCACCTTTAAAAGATGTTACATAGTTCAGTATTTTTACAATGTCTTCTTTAAAATGTGTGAACATATTTGTCAGGTTCAGATAAATTATGAAACAATGAAACCTCAAAGCTGTTGTAAAGTCTATGATTACTTTTATAGAAGAAAATGGAAAAGCACTTGAAATATAATTTTATTGTTTCATATGTATTTTGAAAAATAAAGTGATTAGAAATTATTTTTTATTGATATTGAAGAAAATATCTTTTTCAGATTTACTTTTGAGATCTTTAAATTGCTAAGTCATTCTTTAACAGTCATTATTTTTGGCATTCGTTAGAGAGCAGAGTAATTCATTTATCAATAATTCAGTAGCTGAGGCAACTTAATGTCTTTAAAACCTCACTTAATTCATACCATTATTTTAATGAAATAATTAACTTAAGATCCTGGATTATTTCCATATGGAACAATGAAAAAAAAATGAATCAGGTTTAAGAAGAGGTAAATGCCATTTATACGTACCAGCTACATTGTTTCATCTGCAAAATATCCCTATAAATACATTATCAGATGATCTAGTAGTTGGGGAATACCAGTTAATTGTTTCTCTTTACTTCATATTTTCATAAATAATCAATATTTTCATAAGGAATGTATATATAGCAACAAATTTCAGGCAATCAACACAACACTGACTCAAAGGAAATTATAAACCAAATGTTCTCTATTTGGGTTTGTTGGGGATGACATGGAGGGAGGATATGGGGAAGAGGGAGGTGGGAGAGGGGTTCAAGAAAGGGAACACATGTACACCCGGGGAGGATTCATGTCAATGTATGGCAAAACCAACCAATATATTAATGTAAGGTAATTTGCCTCCAATAAAATAAATTTTTAAAAAATCATCAAAATGTAAAAAAAAATAAAATAAAACAAAACTTAGTCAAATAGTCACTCTTAAAGATATTTTGTGTTTCTAAATGTATCCCCAGGAAGTTTTTATATTTACATTTGCACTGAATTAAAATTTATATTTCCACTAACAATATACGAGAATTTTCAGTTAACCTTTTCAATAAGTGATGTAATTATTATTTGAAACTTTACCAATTAAACACAACTAAAATGATATTTCATCAGTGTTTTAATTTTATTTCTTTTTTAATCAGGTGGTATTCATCATTTTTCATAAATTTTGATTGGAAATTTCAATTTTATTGCTTAATATTTCCTCATTCTTTTGTTGAAATTGACTTCTCATTCAATTTTAGAGGCTTTTTTCCCCTTAATGTAGACAGATTCTTCATATGACCACATCTGAAATTAATTTCCATTCTGCAGAGCTGAAGGCATTTAATACTAGATTATAATCTGTAAAGGCAGTTTATACAATCTATACAAGTGAAAAATATATAGTAAAAATATATATGAGAAATAAAAAGTGCAATCAAAAGTCACCATGTTTTTATTATAAAGCATGAGATATTTTGTTGACAAGGTTCTAGATCATTTTGTGCTGTCACTGCCAGTGTTTCTAAAAGAATTTGAAGACATCCATTTTATAGATAAACCATTATTTCTTATGTTTTAACTAATTTTTGTGCTGGATTTGGACAGTTTCAAAACTACCCACTTTCATAAATTAATACAGAACAGGGACAATATATCCATTCATGTCTACAGAAAATTAAATTAAAAATCTGAACAGTAACATGATAACACACAATAGTTTCCATTTTTTTAACTCAGTTTTCCTTCAAATGAAAAATATATCATCCAAATTTCCACCTACAAGTATAAATTATGTAGATGGAGTCAATTCCAACTAAGAATCCACTTAATGAGTCTAATTGTTTAGCTTGTGTGCATTTCATGAGCAAGATTTGTGTGGGGGGGTAATGCTTCTTTGTTTTTTATAATTTTCAGAACATACATGACTAAAAATTGTACCTTTTCAACCTTGAGTCACTAGAATTGAGTCAGTGACAGGAACTTAAACCCTAAATAAAAGAAACTAATAAGTAATCTTAGAGATAGCTAACAAACACAAGAGAAGATGCTCAACATCACTCATTATTCAGTTCAGTTCAATTCAGTCTCTCAGTCGTGTCTGACTCTACGACCCCATGGACTGCAGCATGCTTTGCCTCCCTGTCCATCATCAACTCCTGGCGTTTACTCAAACACATGTCCATTGAGTCAGTGATGCCATCCAAACATTTCATCCTCTGTTGTCCCCTTCTCCACCCACCTTCAATCTTTCTCAGCATCAGTCACTCAGTCAGTTAGTTCAGGCGCTCAGTCGTGCCCGACTCTTTGCGACCCCATGACCTGCAGCACACCAGGCCTCCCTGCCCATCTCCAACTCCCAGAGTTTACCCAAACTCATGTCCATTGAGTCGGTGATGTCATCAACCATCTCATCCTCTGAGGTCCCCTTCTCCTCCTGCCTTCAATCTTTCCTCAATCGGGGTCTTTTCAAATAAGTCAGCTCCTCGGATCAGGTGGCCAAAATATCGGAGTTTCAGCTTCAACATCAGTCCTTCCAATGAACACCCAGGACTAATCTCCTTTAGGATGGACGGGTTGGATCTTCCTGCAGTCCAAGGGACTCTTAAGAGTCTTCTCCAACACCACAGTTCAAAAGCATCAAAAAGTTCAAAAGCGCTCTTCTGTGCTCAGCTTTCTTTATAGTCCAACTCTCACATCCATACATAACTACTGGAAAAACCATAGCCTTGACTAGATGGACCTTTGTTGACAAAGTAATATCTCTTCTTTTTAATATGCTATCTAGGTTGGTCATAACTTTCCTTCCAGCATTTCTCATGATTTACTCTGCATATAAGTTAAATAAGCAGGGTAACAATATACATCCTTGACGTACTCCTTTTCCTATTTGGAATCAGTCTATTGTTTCATGTCCAGTTCTAACTGTTGCTTCCTGACCTGCATACACATTTCTCCAAGCCAATGGAGAAACACACATTCACATTCAGCAATATGTGAACCGTGAACTTCCAGATGTTCAAGCTGGTTTTAGAAAATGAAGAGGAACCAGAGACCAAATTGCCAACATTCTCTGGATCATCAAAAAAGCAAGAGAGTTCCAGAAAAACATCTATTTCTGCTTTATTGACTATGCAAAAGCCTTTGACTGTGGATCACAATAAACAGTGGAACATTCTGAAAGAGATGGGAATACCAGACCACCTGACCTGCCTCTTAGCATCAGGGACTCTTCAAATGGGTCAGTTCTTCACATCAGGTGGCCAAAATATTGCAGTTTCACCTTCAGCATCAGTCCTTCTAATGAATATTCAGGACTGATTTCCTTTAGGATGGACTGGTTGGTTCTCCTTGGAGTCCAAGGGACTCCCAAGAGTCTTCTCCAACACCACAGTTCCAAAGCATCAATTCTTCAGCGCTCAGCATTCTTTATAGTCCAACTCTCACATCCATATATGTCTACTGGAAAAACCACAGCCCCGACTAGACGGCCCTCTGTTGACAAAGTAATATCTCTGCTTTTTAATATGTTGTCTACGTTGGTCATAACTTTCCTTCCAAGGTGTAAGTGTCTTTTAATTTCATGTCTACAGTGGTGACTCCAAAATCTGTGGTGATTTTGGAGCCCAAAATATTTAAGTCTGTCACTGTTTCCATTTTTTTCCCATCTATTTGCCACGAAGTGATGGGACCGGATGCCATGAGCTTAATTTTCTCAGTGTTGAACTTCAAGCCAACTTTTTCACTCTCCTCTTTCAGTTTCATCAAGAGGCTCTTTAGTTCTTCTTCAGTTTCTGCCATAAGTGTGCCAGAGGTATCTGCATATCTGAGGTTATTGATATTTCTCCTGGCAATCTTGATTCCACCTTGTGCTTCATCCAGTCCAGCATTTCTCATGATGTACTCTGCATAAAATTTATATACATAAGGTGACAATTTACAGCCTTGACATAATTCTTTCCCAATTTGGAACCAGTCTGTTTTCCCATGTCCAGTTCTAACTGTTGCTTCATGATCTGCATACAGATTTCTGAGGAGGCAGGTCAGGTGGTCTGGTATTCCCATCTCTTTCAGAATTTTCCACAGTTTGTTGTGATCCACAGAGTCAAAGGCTTTGGCATAGTCAATAAAGCAGAAATAGATGTTTTTCTGGAACTCTCTTACTTTTTTGATTATCCAGAGGATATTGGCAATTTGATCTCTGGTTCCTCTGCCTTTTCTAAATCCAACTTGAACATCTGCAAGTTCACAATTTACATACTGTTGAAGCCTGGCTTGGAAAATATTGAGCATTACTTTGATAGCATGTGAAATGAGTGCAATTGTGCAGTCGTTTGAGCATTCCTTGGCATTGCCTTTCTTTGAGACTGGAATGAAAACTGATCTTTTACACTCCTGTGGTCACTGCTGCATTTCCCAAATTTGCTGGCATATTGAGTGCAGCACTTTCACAGCATCATCACTCATTATTAGAGAAATGCAAATCAAAACCACAATGAGGTGTCATCTCACACCTGTCAGAATGACCATCATCAAAAATTTACAAACAACAAGGCTGAAAAGGGTGTAGAGAAAAGGGAACCCTCTTACACTGTTGGTGGGAATGCAGACCAGTACAACCACTGTGGAGAACAGTGTGGAGATTGCTTAAAATATCTGGGAATAGAACTGCCATATAACCCAGCAATCCCATTGCTGGGCATATACTCTGAAGAAACCAGAATTGAAAGAGACACACATACCCTAATATTCACTGCAGCACTATTTACAATAACTAGGACATGGAAGCAACCTACATGTCCATCAGCAGATGAATGGATAAAGAAGTTGTGGTACATATCATTGGAAGGACTGCTGCTAAAGCTGAAACTCCAATACTTTGGCCACCTCATGCAACGAGTTGACTCACTGGAAAAGACTCTGATGCTGGGAAAGATTGGGGGCGGGAGGAGACGGGGACAACAGAGAATGAGATGGCTGGATGGCATCACTGACTCGATGGACATGAGTTTGAGCGAACTCCAGGAGTTGGTGATGGACAGGGAGGCCTGGCGTGCTGTTGTTCATGGGGTCGCGGAGAGTCGGACACGACTAAGCGACTGAACTGAACTGAAGTGACTATCATTATTTATTATGTTTATGTCCTCCATAGCAGCCATTCTTCAAGATGGCCCCCATCTATTCTCACCTTCTGTTATCAGGTCTCTGTTTAGTCCTCTGCCACAATGAGTAGAACTGACCTATATTATCTGTAGGATAGTACACAAATAATGAAGTATGATTTTGAGAATAGATTGTAAAAGTTGTACTTTTACAATATCACCTTACTCTCTTACATTACTTGCTCTGTTGGAAGCCACCTTCCATTTTATAAAGATAATCAGTTGTACAGGGAAGACCATGTGGTAATAAACTAAAGTCTCCTGCTAACAATATTGTCATTACTTTCCAGCCATATGAGTAGTCCTAATTGGGTGGAAGTATATTCTGATTTCTATCCAAGTCATCAGATATCTATAGCACTGACAAACGTTTTGTCTTTAACCTCATAAAAGCCTCTAAACCAGAACAGCAACTCCCAAATTTCTGAACTATAGGAACTGTCCATAGTTGTCTTAAGTTTTCAGGCAATTTGCTATTCAACAATGGAAAATTCATACAGATTTTTGTACCGAAAATCAGGGTCTGTTACAATAAAAACTTTAAATGCAGAAGTGGCTTTGGAGTCAGAAAAATGAAAGAACTCTGAGCAATGAGCTAGTAAAATATTGAAAAAGTTCAAAGAAACTGCTAGGACATGTCTGATGAACTTTGAGGAGGATATAGGTAAGGGCTTAAAGGAAAGTAAGGAATATGTCACCGGAAATTGAAGGAAACATTTTTGCTATGGCAAAATGTTTAAGAATATCATCACTTTCTGTACTGTAAAAGGTAGTTAATGTGTCCAGATGGAATGGGGTAATCTTGCTAAGTAGACTCCAGGTAGAGTGTTGAATGTGTCACCTGGTTTCTTCTTATTTATAGTAAGATGTGAGATGAGAGAAACAAGATAAAGGAAGGACTGTTAGACATAAAGAAACAAGGACTTCCTAGTTATAGATTTCACCCCTGCTTTCCTAGTGACAAATAGTGATTAAAAACAAGAAGTAAGCTTTTGTTGTGTTGAGCCACTAAAATTTGGGGATTTTAACTGTTATTGCAGAGTGGTGGTGGTTTGGTGCTAGTTTAGTTGCTCAGTTGTGTCCAACTCTTTGGGATCCCATAGACTGTAGCCAACCAGGCTTCTCTGTCCGTGAAACTTCACATGTAAGAATAATGGAGTGGTTTGCCATTTCCTTCTCCAGTGAATCTTCCTGATCCAGAATCGAATCTGGGTCTCCTGCATTGCAAGTGGACTCTTTACTGACTGAGCTACAAGGAAAGAGCTTAGTGTATTCTAATACAATAAGCAAATCTAGCAATACAGATTAGAAACAGACTGTATCTATGTTGGATCATCAAAAAAAGCAAGAGAATTCCAGAAAAACATCTACTTCTGCTTTATTGACTACGCCAAAACCTTTGGCTGTGTAGATCACAAAAAAACTATGGATAATTCTTCAAGAGATGAAAATACCAGACCACCTTACCTGTCTCCTGAGAAATATGTATGCAGGTCAAGAAGCAACAGTTAGAACCAGACATGGAGCAACAGACTGGTTCCAAATTGGGGAAGGAGTACATCAAGGCTGTATGTTGTCATCCTGCTTATTTAGCTTATATGCAGAACACATCATATGAAATGCTGGACTGATTGAAGAATAAGCTGGAATCAAGATTGCCAGCGGAAATATCAATAACCTCAGATACACATATGACACCACCCTTATGGAAGAAAGCGAAGAATTGAAGAGCCTCTTGATGAAAGTGAAAGAGGAGAGTGAAATAGCTTGCTTAAAACTCAGCATTCAGAAAACTAAGATCATGGCATCTGGTCCCATCAATTTATGGCAAATAGATGGGGAAACAATGGAAACAGTGAAAAACTTTATTTTGGCGGGGCAGGGGGAGGGGCGGGCTCCAAAATCACTGCAGATGGTGGCTGCAGCCATGAAACTCAAAGATGCTTGCTCCTTGGAAGAAAAGCTATGACCAACCTAGACAGCATATTATAAAGCAGAAACTTTACTTTGCCAACAAAGGTCCATCTAGTCAAAGCTTTGATTTTTCCAGTAGTTATGTATGGATATGAGAGTTGGACTATAAAGAAGGCTGAGCACTGAAGAATTGATGCTTTTGAACTGTGGTGTTGGAAGACTCTTGAGAGTTTCTTGGACTGAAAGGAGTTCAAACCAGTCAATCCTAAAAGAAATCAGTCCTGAATATTCATTGGAAGTACTGATGCTGAAGCTGTAACTCCAATACTTTGGCCACGTAATGTGAATAACTGACTCTTTGGAAAAGACCCTGATGCTGGGAAAGATTGAAGGCAAGAGGAGAAGAGGATGACAGAGAATTAACTGGTTGAATGGCATTACCAACTTATTGGACATGAGTTTGAGCAAGCTCTGGAAGTTGGTGATGGACAGGGAAGCCTGGCATGCTGCACTCCTTGGGGGTCACAAAGAGTTGGACATGACTGAGCGACTGAACTGAACTGAAGGCTGTGTCTGAAGTCCTCTAACAAGGCAGTATTTCAGAGTTATCTTCACTACATTGCCAAGGTTTATCTGCTTTTCCTCCCCATCACCAACTTCAAAGGATTATGTATATATACATATGTGTATATATGCACACATATATATATTTATAGGTAGTTGACAGTGAATAAAATAGCAAGGAATGGATGACTAATTGCTGAAAGAACAAGGAAGTAATTGGATAAATTGCATCCTGGACTAAGTTCTTGAAACTGCTTTACAGTTCAGAAGCATGTGCCTAATAGCTAAAAGAAGCCAGGTGTGCATTCTCTGAAACTATACTGTTTCAGCAGAAATTGCAGCTTAGTCATCAATTTACCTCACCTCTTTCTGGCTCTCAGAAATTGTATCTACTTCCTGAGTTTGTAAGATCTAAACACATTTATTTAAAATAAATTAAAACAGCACCTCAAAGTAGGCTGAGACTAAGGTTTTCTACATGCAAATTCTCAAAAATAACAGAGTTAAAGATTAAGAACATAGATCTGGGATATTTGAACTCAGGCTTTACCACTTACTTATTCTGTGACCTTTCATTTAACTTTTCTATCCATCAACATCTTCATTTATAGAATGGATGCAAAAGGAGTTCTTCCCTCATCAGTCTGCAAGAAGAATTAGGTGAGTTAACATTTACTAACTGAATTAATTCATATGAATTTAATGAGTTAATTTATTATTAGTGTGTAGTTGTATGTGTTAATATTTAGAAGTATTTGACTCATAGTGTATACATCTAATTTAAATTTTTTTAATCAACAGGTAAGCAAGTTGAGAGAGTAATATTGACATATATACTCTACCAAGTGTAAAATAGATAGATAGTGGGAAGCTGCTATTTAATTCAAGGAACTCTGCTCAGTTGTACAGAAGAAACTAACAACATTTTAAGGCAATTATCCTCCACTTCAAAAAATAAATGAAAATAATATATTAAAAAAACGCAAGTCTTCATGTCAACTACAGATTTTTATAGTTATTGTAGCTCCTGGTCTTCAAGTCTCTATGTCTTTTTGACTTGACAGTAAGGCATATGAAAGAATATTGGGTTTTCTTCTTACAATTCCTATTCAGTTCAGTTCAGTTCAGTTCAGTCGCTCAGTCGTGTCCGACTCTTTGAGACCCCATGAATCACAGCACGCCAGGCCTCCCTGTCCATCACCAACTCCCAGAGTTCACTCAAACTCATGTCCATTGAGTCGGTGATGCCATCTAGCCATCTCATTCTCTGTTGTCCCCTTCTCCTGCCGCCCCCAATCCCTCCCAGCATCAGAGTCTTTTCCAGTGAGTCAACTCATCTCATGAGGCAGCCATTAGGTTATCTCAATTTCTTAAATCTTCAGTTGAATTATCTATCAATAGATGTTAAATGCTTCTCTGGTTAGTCATTGGAAAGTTTCTAACAGATCGTTGATAGGCACCTCTGTGACATAACTTTTTTATGACACATTAATCTGTCACTCCAGCCTTTCCTAGCTTTGAAAAATTCTATGGTTTATTCTGAGAGATTTGACAATTTCTTTTGTCTTTAAATTACTTGACTTGTGACAGGTAATCTTCTGTACACTATGCAACTCTACATTTCAATGGTGCATCATAATGCAATCTTTTAAAAAATATTTTTAGCAGAATTATAAACCCAAAATTCACTTAAAATTCCATTACCTGTGGAGTTATCAGTGTAGGTATCTCTACTGAAGTGAAAACAAAAGGAACATCTGTTAAAACAAAACAAACACTGAGTTCTCACAAGCAAAGACAATAAAAACTTGCTCCTTTTCCTTATTGCCAGCAAGTTTATTTTAACATTTTAAAGTTTCATCTCAATTTCAGAAAGAAGGAAAAGAAAAATTTCCAATTTGAAAGAAAGGAAAGGACAAATTATTGAATGTCTTACACAGATTCTGTGCTATTTATTTTATGTATTTTATCGCTATTCTTCATAAAATGAAATGTTGTTATTGCTATTGTTCTCTTTATCCAAATGAAAAGGTATAATCTTAACAAAAATTAACTAGCCCAAAGTCACATAGTGGCACACTCACATATACCTAAAATAGGTTAGAAGTGGAAATTGAAGCCTGATGAGTTAAAACACAAAATTCATGCATATTTCATTATGTTACGTTGTCTATTAAAGTAATATGTGCTATTATATAGTGACTAATTTATTAAATAAAACCTAGTTTTCTATTAACAAAACTTATTGAACTTTAGTGCTTTAGGGAACTAAACATAAATATTCCTTTCATCCCTTCTTTTGATCCATTTTCCTTAAATTCCTATTAGAGGCATTTATTTTTGGTTTATTATATATTGCTATACCTTGGTTGCTCATGATTTGGGCTACTTTTGTTGACTTCTACAAAAAAAGTTATTGCATAAAATCTTGCTACCCTACTATTTTTAAAAAAACATTTTCTCAGCAAAAGAGACACAGATGTATAGAACAGTCTTTTGGACTCTGTGGGAGAGGGCGAGGGTAGGATGATTTGGGAGAATGGCATTGAAACATGTATATTATCATATGTGAAAAGAATCGCCAGTCCAGGTTCGATGCATGATACAGGATGCTCGGGGCTGGTGTACTGGGATGAACCAGAGGGATGGGATGGGGAGGGAGGTGGGAGGGGGTTCAAGATGGGGAACATATGTACACCAGGGGTAGATTCATGTCAATGTATGGCAAAACCAATGCAATAATGTAAAGTAATTAACCTCCAATTAAAATAAATTAATTTAAAAATTTTTTCTCTTTCCATTTTCTAAAGTATAATTATTGATTATTAGTTAATTTTTTTTTACTTTTTTGTGAACATTTTCATAGTTTTACTATATTACCATATTTTATTGACCCCCAAAATGATCCTAAGCAATCATCAAAGATTATATCTATATGGAAAGTATATTTAGTCTTACTTGATCTGCTATTACCATAACTTTGAGAGTCCCTTGTACTGCAAGGAGATCCAACCAGTCGATTCTAAAGGAGATCAATCCTGGGTGTTCATTGGAAGGACTGATGCTGAAGCTGAAACTGCAATACTTTGGCCACCTCATGTGACGAGTTGACTCACTGGAAAAGACTCTGATGCTGGGAAAAGTTGGGGGCGGGAGGAGACGGGGATGACAGAGAATGAGATGGCTGGATGGCATCACCGACTCTGTGGACATGAGTTTGAGTGAACTCCGGGAGTTGGTGATGGACAGGGAGGCCTGGCGTGCTGTGATTCATGGGGTCGCGGAGAGTCAGACACGACTGAGTGACTGAACTGAAATGAACTGAACTGAACTGAAACATATCTACAAAGTTATTCTTTTCTTATTTGACTTTGCTATTTTTGTCTCAATCTCTTCACCTTTAGTTTCTCAATCTATAATTTAATTAAATGAGCTTTCAGTAAAAATTTTCAAATCTTGCTCTTTAAGCTTCATATTTTGCACTTTTGAGAATTTTCTCATTTGATATTTTTTAACTCACATCATGTATGACCTTTGAAAATAAGACTTCTTTTTTGTAATTATATTGACCTCAACTAATTGTTTTTCCTGTTCCCACCAGAATTTTCTAATCTTCCACATACTCTGTATAATTAATAAATTTTACCATCTCTGGAGTTTTTAAAAACACAGCACACATCACAATTACATCACATTACATCAAGTTAATACATGTGTGTATATATATCTTGACTTTACTTTGCCCTATTTCTTTTTTATGTTTCTCAACTAAAAAGCTATTCACCTGTAAAGTCAAACATACTTAATTCTGTTTTCTACATGTTTCATATGTTATCTTACAATTATTTTCATCTTTCTTATCCCAACGGTGCTAAAATTTTCAACCCAGAAAGACTCTCAATTCTCAATTTTCACTTTCACTTAATCTTTACAGACTCTATATGTTAACAATGAAAGATTTGAGCAATTTTTTTCCTTCATTAATTTCTGTGATTACACAACTGCAAGCTGAAACACATATAATTTGAACATCTGTACTATGTGAACCTAGCATCTTTTGAAATACTAATAAATACATACCAGTTTTCAACAATGTTCCAAACCTTATATTGTGCACTGAGCATAATAAGAATACCAACCACTATTCAAAGCACTTCTTGTTTATTAGTTCATGTTAATGCCCTCTAACCAAAGACCACAGGGAACAAAGACTGCTGGCCACCACAGAAACGAAGCTGACCCTTGTGGTGAAGAGAGGTAGAAAGTTTCTGCTTCCCCTCCATCTTTTTTAAAGGACTTGTCTTTTTCTAATGACAATTACAAAAGAATTCCAAGTATATACTGAGGTAGAAGTTACTGGCTCTTTTCTTTTTCCCTTCCTTGAAACAGAACCAGATATAGATGTCTCCTTTATGTAAATTATATCCTCTTTTGCTTTAAAATCTGTGTATTTAGGAAACGTTATCTTTATCTGTTATATCCAAAATGGCTTCCTGATTGAACGTTTCACTAAGTGATTACCAGAACAATATCTATAACATATTTGGGTAGCCTTGCTTCTTTGCCCCTAAAAGAAAAGAAATAAAATAACCTAGTATGAATGCTTGTAGGTGAGAAATAATTGAAAAGACAGTCCTTAAGTTCTGTTGTTTACAGTACTGGAATCCATATTGTTCCCAGGGTCAAGGTAAGGTGAGGGAGGTAGTTGAGCTACAGAGAAAGAATTCTGCATTCACCATATCTGGAGTCCCACAGCAGTCCTTGCTGGTGCATTTTCATATTTCCATTTATTTGGAACCTATGCCAACATCCTATTCTCTCTTTTATTCTCTTATACTTCCATTAGAAGCTAAGAAAATCTGTATGGTAAGTGGACTTCTACTTTCATAATATTAAGGTATGTTGAGACACAAAACATGAATATTGTAAGCTCTCAAACAATGTGGACAGGTACCTAAACTGGTACCTAGTAATGTACAACTACCTAGAATGGCAGTGAATTAAGAAACTTTATTCTTCGATATATTTTTCAAATCCTAAATTGTATTACCCACATTGCCACCCCATCCTGCCTCATAGGATTCCATGCTATCTGGTGTCCCAGAGTGCTTTGCATTATTGCCTTTTCATAACCATCTGCTCAGTGCTCAGTCACTTCAGTCATAACTGACCCTTTGTGACCTGATGGACGGTAGCCCACCAGGCTTCTCTGTCCATGGGATTCTCCAGGCAAGAACACTGGAATGGGCTGCCATGCTCTCCTCCAGGGGATCTTCCCAACCCCACGATTGAACCTACATCTCTTATGTTTCCTGCAGTGGCAGGTGGGTTCTTCACCACAAGCACCACCTAACCAACTTCATATTAGTCTTCTGTATAGAAAATGGATTCAACCCCTGCTATCAACAAAGAAGTATTTCCTCACAGCATCATGCTTCATTTATTTTATTATGACTGTTGGAGCAGGGACAGATTTTCAGAGTATGAAGTCACAGACAGGGGTGGATCTAAGAGAAGCCTAAAGCCTACAAAGCATCAGCCAATTTTGATACTGCAGATTGCATAAAATATTAGCTCACATGCATTATTTATCAAAGTAATACTGAGTTTGAGCCATCCTTGAAGCATGACTGAGACACTCCTCTAACTTGTGCTCCATGTCGTTGTTTTGGATCCTTATCTTGTAGCAATTAGCAAAGTGAAGAAGTCAAAAAGTCATTTTCCTAAGATTTGAATAACACTGTGATCCTATGGACTGAAACCTTGAAGACTGGGGTGAAAAAAGTTATATTCCCAGCAAGACGAACCTCCCAGAGTTTGTAATAAAAACATACATGAGCTTACAGCCTACCACTCAAATACCAATGTGTAGTCTCCTTGAATGTTACCATATAAAAGAACTCTGGATATTTGGCATCTGGCATGCCGTGGCATGCTCTTCAAGAAAATTAGAGATAACAAAGGAACATTTCATGCAAAGATGGGCTCAATATAGGACAGAAATGGTATGGACCTAACAGAAGCAGAAGATATTAAGAAGAGGTGGCAAGAATACACAGAAGAACTGTACAAAAAAGATCTTCACAACCCAGATAATCATGATGGTGTGATCACTCACCTAGAGCCAGACATCCTGGAATGTGAAGTCAAGTGGGCCTTATGAAGCAACACTACGAACAAAGCTAGTGGAGGTGATGGAATTCCAGTTGAGCTATTTCAAATCATGAAAGATGATGCTGTGAAAGTGCTGCCCTCAATATGCGAGCAAATTTGGAAAACTCAGCAGTGGCCACAGGACTGGAAAAGGTCAGTCTTCATTCCAATCCCAAAGAAAGGCAATGCCAAAGAATGCTCCAACTACCGCACAGTTGCACTTATCTCACACCCTAGTAAAGTCATGCTCAAAATTCTCCAAGCCAGGCTTCAGCAATACGTGAACCGTGAACTTCCAGATGTTCAAGCTGGTTTTAGAAAAGGCAGAGGCACCAGAGATCAAATTGCAAACATGCGCTGGATCATGGAAAAAGCAAGAGAGTTCCAGAAAAACATCTATTTCTGCTTTATTGACTATGCCAAAGCCTTTGACTGTGTGGATCACAATACACTGTGGAAAATTCTGAAAGAGATGGGAATACCAGACCACCTGACCTGCCCCTTGAGAAACCTATATGCAGGTCAGGAAGCAACAGTCAGAACTGGACATGGAAAAACACTGGTTCCAAATAGGAAAAGGAGTACGTCAAGGCTGTATGTTGTCACCTTGCTTATTTAACTTCTATGCAGAATACATCATGAGAAACACTGGGCTGGAAAAAGCACAAGCTGGAATCAGATTGCCGGGAGAAATATCAATAACCTCAGATATGCAAATGACACCACCCTTCTGGCAGAGAGTGAAGAGGAGCTAAAAGGCCTCTTGATGAAAGTGAAAGAGGAGAGTGAAAAAGTTGGCTTGAAGTTCAACATTCAGAAAACAAAGATCATGGCATCTGGTCCCATCACTTTATGGCAAATAGATGAGGAAACAGTGGAAACAGTGGCTGACTTTATTTTTCTGGGCTCCAAAATCACTGCAGATGGTGATTGCAGCCATGAAATTAAAAGACGCTTACTCCTTGGAAGGAAAGTTATGACCAACCTAGATATAGTATATTAAAAAGCAGAGACATTACTTTGCCAACCAAGGTCCGTCTAGTCAAGGCTATGGTTTTTCCAGTGGTCATACATGACCACTGATGTGAGAGTTGGACTCTGAAGAAAGCTGATAGCCAAAGAATTGGTGCTTTTGAACTGTGGTGCTGGAGAAGGCTCTTGAGAGTCCCTTGGACTGCAAGGAGATCGAACCAGTCCATTCTAAAGGTGATCAGTCCTGGGTATTCATTGTTAGGACTGATTTTGAAACTGAAACTCCAATACTTTGGCCACCTGATGCGAAGAGCTGACTCATTTGAAAAGACCCTGATGCTGGGAGGGATTGGGGGCTGGAGGAGAAGGGGACGACAGAGGATGAGATGGCTGGATGGCATCACCGACTCAATGGACATGAGTTTGAGTGAACTCCAGGAGTTGGTGATGGACAGGGAGGCCTGGCGTGCTGTGATTCATGGAGTTGCAAAGAGTCAGACACGACTGAGTGACTGAACTGAACTGAACTGAAGATGACTGATTATAAGGTGACTAGAAATTCAAGGAAATTCTCTTATACAAAAGATAGAGTTAAAGCAAAACTTTTATTTTTAGATTTAAAAAAAAAAGAAATCATAAGAACAGAAACAATGCAGAGAACAGAAGAAATTTTGGAAAATAATCTAATCATATTCTAAGAGATGAACAATGGTATTTCATTCATGAAATGAAAACAGAAAACAAAGCAAAAATCTCAGTATTCCCAGAATTTAAAAATATGATAGCTAAATTGAAAATTTCACAGAAGCATTAAAAGATAACATTGAAAAAAATCTTCCAGAAAATAGAGCAGATACAAAATTTTGGACAATAAAAAAGATAAATAGAAAAGTTAGAGAATCAATGAAGTACAAAATCCCTTAATAATAGGTCCAGAAAAGGACACTAGGTAAAATAATGATGATGAATTTTTACAATAATTAAAGGAAGTTGCTCAAATAATGTATTGACAAAGCCCATCAGTTATCCTAAACAATGAATGTAAAGACATATCAACTTACTTCAATGTGAAATTTTTAAATTTGGGAGCAAACATAGGATCCCAAACCTTCCAGAGAGGGGAAAACAAAAGCAAACACAAGCCACATATCAGTTCAGTTCAGTCGCTCAGTCCTGTCCGAATCTTTGTGACCTACAGCACAATAGACTTCCCTCTCCTTCACCAACTCCTGGACCTTGATCAAACTCATGTCCATCGAGTCAGTAATGCCATCCAACCACTGTATCCTCTGTCATCCTCTTTTCCTTCTGCCTTCAATCTTTCCCAGTATCAGGGGCTTTTCTAACGAGTCAGGTATTCACATCAGGTGGCCAACGTATTGGAGTTTCAGCTTCAGCCTCAGTCCTTCCAATGAATATTCAGGATTGATTTCCTTTAGGACAGAGTGGTTTGATATCCTTGCAGTCCAAGGGACTCTCAAGAGTCGTCTCCAACACCACAGTTCAAAAGCATCAATTCTTCAGCTCTCAACTTTCTTTATAGTCCAACTCTCACATGAATACATGACTACTGGAAAAACCATAGTTTTGAAGAGATGGACCTTTGTCAGCAAAGCAATGTCTCTGCTTTTTAATATGCTGTCTAGCTTGTTCATAGCTTTTCTTCCAGGGAGCAAGCGTCCATGGCTGCAGTCACCATCTGCAGTGATTTTGGAGGCCCCCCCCAAAAAAAAAACAAAGTCTGTCACTGTTTCCATTGTTCCCCCATCTATTTGCCATGAAGTTATGGGACCAGATGCCATGATCTTCATTTTTTAAATGTTGAGCTTTAGGCCAACTTTTCCACTCTCCTCTTTCACTTTCATCAAGAGGCTCTTTGGTTTCTCCTCACTTTCTGCTATAAGGGTGGTGTCATTTTCATATCTGAGGTTATTGATATTTCTCCTGGCAATCTTGATTCCAGCTTGTGCTTCATCCTGCCCAGAATTTTGCATGGTGACAATATACAGCTTGACGTACTCCTTTCCCAATTTTGAACCAGTCTGTTGCTCCATGTCTGGTTCTAACTGTTGCTTCTTGACCTGCATGCAGATTTCTCTGTAGGCAGGCAAGGTGGTCTGGTATACCCATTTCTTCAAGATTTTTTCCACAGTTTGTTGTGATCCATACAAAGATTATGGCGTAGGCAATGTCTACTACAATTATTGACTATGCCAAAGCATCATGTAGTAAAATGGAAATCAGAATGTGTCAGGCAAGATGAACATGGAAATTGAAAAAGAAGTGCAGCAATGACTTTAAAATTCTTAGTGAAATTATATCCAAACTAGACTTCTATACCTAACCCAACAATCAATCATATCTGATTACAGAATGAAGACATCTTCAGACATGCAAAATCTCAAAAACTTTACCTCCTGGACACCAGGAAACAGAGAATATAATATACAAGATTTCTAGGATGATAGCAAAATTGAGTATTATGTTGTCAGTAAGATAGCAGTTTTCAAGTACTAGTCCAAATTAGTAGATGATGAATATTTGAAACTAAAGATCATTTGTTGTTTTGAATATTAGGACACACTTCTGGTATAGAAATAGGGGTGTACTATGAGTGGTAAGTGCAGTTAAAGATGTAAATGCCGAAAACAATTATTATTAATTTCTTCAAAAAAAGTAAAACAAAACATATTGCTCAGAGATAGAAATGTAATCATGTCATACATCTTATATGGCTCTTGTGAGATTAACATTTGTTTAATCCTTATAATATAAAATGTAACTTTTTTTAATTGTATGGATGATCAGAGAGGAAGAGAGCTAAATCCTTGTCTTCCTTACTTAGGAATCAATAAATAATCTCTAGAACTGAAAATTTTAAAAGAAATAGTGGCATGTGTGTATTATTTAGAAACTAGAAGAACTAAAGAAATAACTAAAAACTATGAGATAACTGGAGAAGGAAATAGCAACCCACTCCAGTATTCTTGCCTGGAGAATCCCAGGGACAGGGGAGCCTGGTGGGCTGCCTGTCTGTGGGGTCGCACAGAGTCGGACACGACTGATGTGACTTAGCAGCAGCAGCATGAGATAATTTCCTATGAAGAGGCTGAACCAGGGGTAGACACAGCTGAAACAGAGATCCTTTTGTTTCCAGGATAAGTCCATTGATTTTTTCCAAAACGATGTGCACAAAAATATATAACCAACAAAAGTTAAACAGAAATAAAGATGAAGACTGGTTTTATTATTTTGTAGGAATTTTAAAATTCATTTTTATTTTATTAAATATGATTGCATCTACATATAGTAGAATATGCAAATATAGTTTTTCTTGAGTCTACATAAAAAAATGATTTATGTACCTAATGGATTTACATAACTTTAGAATTTCCCAAGAATCCAGAGCTCACAAGCTTGGAAACATTGTTTTAAATCTTAAATTTTAGCTGAGTGGGTTCTAACTGAAAAGAAGTCACAGTGATTGATCACAGGAAAAATTTATGAAGCACAATTTCTTATTTTTTGGTGAGGGTAATATAACACAATCTCTGATGCTGGGAAAGGTTGGGGGTGGGAGGAGAAGGGGACAACAGAGAATGAGATGGCTGGATGGCATCACCGACTCGATGGACATGAGTTTGAGTGTACTCCAGGAGTTGGTGATGGACAGGGAGGCCTGGCGTGCTGTGATTCATGGAGTCGCAAAGAGTCAGACACGACTGAGCAACTGAACTGAACTGAGAGTAATGAAGGTGGTGATTTTCAGAGGGTTTGTGAGTAACAGACATAAATCTCTAAAATCAACCCAATCTTTTTCCATCCCACTTCCAAGAATAAAGGGAGGTATCTCAGAAACAAAAAATAGAAAAGAAAAAAATGTTTCTTTCTTTTTCTGTATGCAAAGAACAAACCTGAAAAATTATCTGCTCTGTAAAGTGGCTGATTATCTGTCATGTTGCTAAGGCATTTAATTGCTTAGATTATGCCACATAATGTTAGCTAATCCTTTGGAGAAAACAGAGTACAAACAGTTTAAAACTAATCGTCACCTTTTGCAAATTTACAATATAAAGATCACTAGGAGGAACTGATGCTAAAGCTGAAACTGCAATACTTTGGCCACCTCATGTGACGAGTTGACTCACTGGAAAAGACTCTGATGCTGGGAAAGGTTGGGGGCGGGAGGAGAAGGGGACGACGGAGAATGAGATGGCTGGATGGCATCACCGACTCTGTGGACATGAGTTTGAGTGTACTCCGGGAGTTGGTGATGGACAGGGAGGCCTGATGTGATTCATGGGGTCCCGGAGAGTCGGACACGACTGAGCGACTGAACTGAACTGAACTGAACTGAACTGAGTAAGAACATATCCATTCAAATGAAAAACCAAAACATCTAATTCTGCCATCCCTATTAGAAACTGTTGCTAAAGATATTGAGCCCAGAAAATATTAATACATTTTATATTAAAAAGATATGTCTCCAGAATCTTTTGCTTTGGAAATTGCCCTATAATGGGACTAGAGGTACAATGAATGTCTAGATTACATTTTTAGAGTCTCAGAAAACTTTTTAAAAAATATTTTCTGCTGTCCTGTTACAAAGTTACCATTCACTGGTGTTCGAGAAGACTCTTGAGAGTCCCTTGGACTGCAAGGAGATCCAACCAGTTCATTCTAAAGGAGATCAATCCTGGGTGTTCATTGGAAGGACTGATGCTAAAGCTGAAACTCCAATACTTTGGCCACCTCATGCGAAGAGCTGACTCACTGGAAAAGAGTCTGATGCTAGGAGGGATTGGGGGTGGGAGGAGACGGGGATGACAGAGAATGAGATGGCTGGATGGCATCACCGACTCGATGGATATGAGTTTGAGTGAACTCCGGGATTTGGTGATGGACAGGGAGGCCTGGAGTGCTGTGATTCATGGGGTTGCAAAGAGTCAGACATGACTGAGCGACTGAACTGAACTGAAGCAAGCATTTATTTAATACTCTCTTCACTTAAAAATTAATAGAAAGGTGAGAACATCATAAAATGATTAAAAAAATTGTGTGCAATCTGGACTCAAAAGACATTGTTGCCATTCTCCTGCTGTAGGCAACATTTTCTTTCATGTGATAAAAGTTTTGACCTATTGAGTCTTTGGCATCCTCTCAGTGCTCACAGATCCTTCACTCTTCTGCTTTGCCGCAAGCTGCACTTCAAACAACTAATCATTCTGGAGACTCCAAATTGTGGCCATTTAACAGGTTGCTGTCCCTTCTTAAGTAGAACAAAATGTCTCTGGAAATGCCATCATTTTGAGGGACTAATAAAAGATAATCAGGTTTTTTTAAATTAAACTTAAACTATGTGATGCATCAATTGAAAGCAAGAAAGAATAATTTCTCAGGTCAAACATTCAACATGTAATGATTAAAACCAACTTTGTAACAGTTCTTCCATTGATAAGTATTAGCAACTTAGTTTAATGTAAAATATGGGTTTGAAAGTAGTTTCTCATTTAGATTTAGGCTTCCTGGTGCTTTCATCTGTCTCAAGCATAATTTGTTTCCATTTTCCATGATTGAAAAATAAAATGATAAATGGCTCCCCCAAAGGACTGCTGAATGAGTTTAATATTCATGAAAATTACGATTAAATGTCAACCTTGTTCTCATCCTGTGGTTTCAACACTTGTGAAAGTCCTACAGTTTTCATAGGTAGGCTCTCCGCAATTAATACTTTCTGGCACTAAAAATATTCCTTGAATCAAGTCAAAGCTATTTCACAGCAAAATAACTCCAAAGAAATCCAAGAGAGAAGTTTTAAAGCAATTCAGAACCCTCTGAAGTAAACACCGTGCAAGTAATGAATTTCTTACATTAATTTGCAGGTTGCCAATTAGACCACATCAAAACAGAAACTGAAGGAACATATCTGCATCAGAGAAAATCAAAGAGCCACAACTCTGCAGATACATATTATATATAATATACTAGGATGCAGCTTAAGAATGAAGCTGAGACTTCAATGTGAACAAAAGTGGGTAGATGTTTAAAGTTTCAAGTTCTTAAAATATCAGTAATAATTTCATACCAATGGGGTCACATGTTCCTTTTTCCTGGGTCCTGGTGCCCTAGAAGAAACTGTTTCCCTAGTCTGTAGAAGTTCTGTCATCAAATCCCACTGGCCTTCAAAGTTAAATTCCTGGGAGTTCTCAGTCCCTTTGCCAGATCCCCAGGCTGGAAAATCTGTTGGGGGCCCTAGAACTTTTGCAACAGTACAAGAACTTCTTTGGTATAACTTTTCTCCAGTTTGTCAGTTATCTGTTCAGAGGCTCTACAGTAGAGCTAATGGTGACCTCCTCCAAGAGAATGTATGCCACATGCTGTGTCTCCCAGGTCTTCTGCAGCCAGAGCCCCTGTCTTTGCAGCAGGCCACTGCTGACACATGTCACCACAGGAGACACTCAAACACTAAATGGCAGGTCAGGCTCAGTGTTTCATTGAGGTCCCTGCTCCTTTCCCTGGGTCCTGGTGCATTTGAGGTTTTGTTTGCACCCTCTGATTGTCTCTGGTAGGTATGAGATTTGATGTTTTTTTAAATTTATTTATTTTAATTGGAGGCTAATTACTTTTTATTATTGTATTGGTTTTGCCATACATTGATATGAATCTGCCCCGGGTGTACATGTGTTCCCCATCTTGAACCCCCCTCCCACCTCCAACCCCATCCCATCCCTCTGGTTCATCCCAGTACACCAGCCCCAAGATCCTGTATCATGCATCGAACCTGGACTGGTGAGATTTTATTTTAAACATTATTGAGTCACTCCTACCATCCTATTGGGATCCTACTGGGGTCCTTTGCCCTTAGATGTGGGATATCTTTCTTTGGTGGGATCCAACATTCTCCTGTCGATGGTTGTTCAGCAGCTAATTGCAACCTTGGTGTTTTCACATGAGAAGATGAATGTGCGTCCTTCTATTTCACCATCTTGTGTAATGAATTTCTATTGATTACACAATGAATAGAAGACTCTTGAGACTCCTTTGACTGCAAGGAGACCAAACCCATCAATCCTAAAGGAAATCAACCCTGAATATTCATTGGAGAGACTGATGCTGAGGCTGAAGCTCCAATAATTTGACCACCTGATGCAAATAGTTGACTCACTGGAAAAGACCCTGATGATAGGAAAGTATGAAGGCAGGAGGAGAAGGGGATGACAGAAGATGAGATGGTTGGATGGCATCATTGACTCGATGGACATGAATTTGAGCAAGCTCTAGGAGTTGGTGAAGGACAGGGGAGCTTGGTGTGCTGCAGTACATGGGGTCAAAAAGCATTGGACGTGACTTAGTGACGGAATAACAACAACAACTAGGTATCCTTGGAACATGGAAAATTATCATTCGTTCAGTTCAGTCGCTCTGTTGTGTCCAACTTTCCATGACCCCATGAATCACAGCACTCCAGGCCTCCCTGTCCATCACCAACTCCCAGAGTTCACTCAAACTCATGTCCATCGCGTCGGTGATGCCATCCAGCCATCTCATTCTCTGTCATCCCCTTCTCCTCCCGCCCCCAACCTTTCCCAGCATCAGAGTCTTTTCCGCTGAGTCAACTCGTCGCATGAGGTGGCCAAAGTATTGGAGTTTCAGCTTTAGCATCAGTCCTTCCAGTGAACACCCAGGATTGATCTCCTTCAGAATGGACTGGTTGGATCTGCTTGCAGTCCAAGGGACTCTCAAGAGTCTTCTCCAGCACCACAGTTCAAAAGCATCAATTCTTCGGCGATCAGCTTTCTTCACAGTCCAACTCTCACATCCATTCATGACCATGGGAAAAACCATAGCCTTGACTAGACGGACCTTGGTTGGCAAAGTAATGTCTCTGCTTTTTAACATACTATCAAGGTTGGTCATAACTTTCCTTCCAAGGAGTAAGCATCTTTTAATTTCATGGCTGCAATCAGCATCTGCAGTGATTTTGGAGCCCAAAAAAAAAAAAAAAAAGTCTGACACTGTTTCCACTGTTTTTCCATCTATTTCCCATGAAGTGATGGGACCAGATGCCATGATCTTTGTTTTCTGAATGTTGAGCTTCAAGCCAACATTTTCACTCTCCTCTTTCACTTTCATCAAGAGGCTTTTGAGTTCCTCTTCACTTTCTGCCATAAGGGTGGTGTCATCTGCATATCTGAGGTTATTGATATTTCTCCCAGCAATCTTTATTCCAGCTTGAGCTTCCTCCAGCCCAGCGTTCCTCATGATGTACTCTGCATATAAGTTAAATAAGCAGGGTGACAATATACAGCCTTGACGTACTCCTTTTCTTATTTGGAACCAGTCTGTTGTTCCATGTCCAGTTCTGACTGTTGCTTCCTGACCTGCATACAAGTTTCTCAAGAGGCAGGTCAGGTGGTCTGGTATTCCCATCTCTTTCAGAATTTTCCACAGTGTATTGTGATCCACACAGTCAAAGGCTTTGGCATAGTCAATGAAGCAGAAATACATGTTTTCCTGGAACTCTCTTGCTTTTTCCATGATCCCGCGGATGTTGGCAATTTGATCTCTGGTGCCTCTGCCTTTTCTAAAACCTGCTTGAACATCTGGGAGTTCACAGTTCACATATTGCTGAAGCTGGGAAAATTATCATTCATTAAGTAAACTTAACTGTTGTGGATGAATTAAATTCCTCTGTTTGAGCCACTTCAGTGCAAAGCTACTTTCTGCTGCTCACTTGAGGGCTTGTGCACCCCAATCATTTTTTCCTCTAGGTTGATGTAGATTGCTAGGACAAAACTTGGAGATTTTTCTGAAAAAAATAATGATATAAATATAATAGAAAGCAAACTAAGCTTTGTTTGCCTGTTGACTTGAATATATTGTGAAGCATTGTTGTTGTTCAATTGCTAAGTCATGTCTGACTCTTTGCAATCCTCTGAACTGCAACACACTAGACTTCCCTGTCCTTCACCATCTCCTGGAGATTGATCAAACTCATGTGCATTGAGTTGGTGATGCCATCCAATCATCTCATCTTCTGTCATACCCTTCTCCTCCTGCCTTCAATCTTTCCCAGCCTCAGGGTCTTTTCCAGTGAGTTGGCTTTTTCCATCAGGTGGCCAAACTATTGGAGCTTAAGCCATAACACATCTCAAATAAAACTATAGATCTATATTAAAAATACATCTTTTATCAATACATACAACATTGAGATCAGTAGTGAAAATTGTTAAGGACCTGGTCCATAATATATTGCTTTGTAATTAAGACCAGTTGAAATTTTCTGTTTGAGTTTTGCAAAATAAAATAACCAGAACTATGGCAATATCTTTACAAATTCTAATTCTTTAATTGTTTTTTCTCTCTGCTTTACACAGATTTGTTTGAAAGTTAGATTATTTATTAGGTAGCTAGAATATAGGGGTAGGGTCTTCAAATGACATATTTCTAAGAAGTTTATTGGTCAATGTTGTTGTTCAGTCACTCAGTCTTTTCTGACTCTTTGCAGCCCCCATGGATTGCAGCACACCAGGCTTCCCTGTCCTTTACTTTTTCCCAGAGCCTGCTCAAACTCATGCCCATTGATTTGGTGATGCCATCCAACCATCTCATCCTCTGTCACCCCTTCTCCTCCTGCTTTCAATCTTTCCTAGCATCAGGGTCTTTTCTAATGAGTCAGCTCTTTGCATCAGGTGGCCAAAGTATTGGAGCTTAGCTTCAGCATCAATCCTTCTAGTGCATATTCAGGGTTAATTTCCTTTAGGATTGACTGGTTTGATCTCCTTGCAATCCAAGAGACTTTCAAGAGTCTTCTAAAATACCACAGTTCAAAAGCATCAATTCTTTGTTGTTCAGCCTTCTTTATGGTCCAACTCTCACATCCATACATGGCTACTGGAAATACCATAGCTTTGTCTATGTTTGTCAAAGTGCCATCTTTGTTGGTAATGTCATGAGTCCGTTTCCCTAGCTTACTAGAGCATAGGAAAATTTGAACAGGTTTTATCAGGCTGTTGTCTGAAGTAAGGAAGGGACAGTCCCACTATGCCTTCCCACTCTGTATTTATGCAAGTTAAATTACAAAGTTGACATATTTTCAAGGATGAGTAAGAAATCATGATTCTGAACTCGAACACTATTTTGATTATCTTCAGCCTGGTGTATGAGGACGCCGTGCTACAGAGTCTTGAGACAATAGGCTTTCCAGTCATGAAATACCACAAGGTTACTCTCTTCATGGTTTCATAAACAAGGATTGCACTGGTATCTCAAGGGACAAGCCTCCAAGCCAGTGTGAAGAGAGTGGAGGCAGAATAGAATAGAGACCAAAGTTCCCTCAATTTAAGGGCTATTTCATAACATTTATGCCAACTATGTGATGTTCAAGTTTCTTCATGGTCTGACCTCAGCCTAAAACATCTGTCCTCTAAGACATGCTATGTGACTTACACTCCATTCTCATAAACTGCCACACTACACCTGCCATAAACTCTGTACTCTTCTAACTTATTAGTAAGCAGAATTAAAACAGTATAAGTTCACCTGTGTAAACTAGACATGTAGAAAACAAACAATGAAAGGGTATACACTAAATGATAAAAAGTGGTCACCTCTCAGAATACTGTTTCTTCTTTTACCATATATGATTAAATGAACATACATTTTTATTTCATGAGCAGAAAACATCATTTGTAAGTCTTTCTATGAATATAGAATCATTTTTTCCTGCCCACACAGTCAGACATTTAATATATTTTTCTAGCAAATTTTATGCAAAATATAACACAGTGAGTCAGCAACTAAATTTTCTACTTTCTATTTTTCTATTTAACCATATTTATCTTTGTTTTATTTGACATGTAAATTATATAGCAAAAATTATATTTTTCCTTAGTGTAGATTGTGGTGATGATGGAAGGGGGGAGGGTGGGATAGAATCATAGAAAAGCTGGGTTTTATTTTTTAAATGTTTTGCCTGCTTCAGTAACAAAAATTCTATGATTCTAAATACTTTCTGTATTCAGTCTGCTACCAGTTTTACTTGACACTCTGCATTTGATATTTGAATATTTCTACTTGCTTGTCTGTTTTGATTCAACTTTTCCATAAATCTTATCTATACTCTATAAGCATTGAGTTAGTTCAACTTTTTTTTTAAGTTGTTAAAAGTCAGCTAGTAAAATCATCTGATGCTTAGTAACATTATATTTAGCAGCATGTACTTATATTAACTTGTCTTCCATCCTGAAATTTTGGTGTTCAATATTTCTTCCATATCTCTAGAAGAGTTACTTTGAAATTGTGATATGTGACAGGTTTTTGAGTTGTATGCCTTCATAATGTTAGGGGGGGTTTTGAAATTGTGATATGTGACAGGTTTTTGAGTTGTATGCCTTCATAATGTTAGGGGGGGTTTGACAAATTTATTTATAAAATTTCTAGGGCAAATATATAAAAGCATTACATTGAAATATATGGATTCTGTGGAATTCAGACCTTTTAGATATCAATATGTCTACTCATGATGCATTTATTTAGAGTTCACAAAAGGTAAATAAATATCTGAGGCATAGTTTAACTTTCTAGTCAAAAGTCTAAAAGCAAAATTCAAAACAGAAAAAAAAGGATGCTGAATTATCCATCTGGACATTTTTTTTTAATTTAACATTTTTGAGCTATATTTTGTACTGAGCACAATGCAGTAACAATAAAGCTTGCAGGAAGTATGATGTGTGTTTTTCCCATCACACTAAGAAATTCTCTGACATGAGCTGGGCTATCCTTTTTCTAACCTATCTACCAGGAGATAGCATCAGATCCCACAGCTTAATGGGTCAGTCCTATAAGACTACCACACCCTTGACTTCAGATGCCTTTCACAAATCCATACTGTAAGTTAGAGGTTCCCACAACCTCCACCTTAGGTTGGATTCATTTGCTGGAACAACTCACAGAACAAAGGAAACAGTTTACTTATGAAAATATGATATGAACATCCAAATGAATGTGCCCTTGGGAAGGAACACAAAGCTTCCATGTCCTCTCATGGAGACCACTATCCAAGCACTTCCACATGTTGACCAAGCAAAAGCTTTCTAACCTTGTCCTTCTGAGTTTTTATGGAGACTTCATTATATAATTGATTAGAGCATTGGCTATTGGTGATTAATTCAACCTCTAACTTCCTGCCTTGAGTACAGAATATACAGGGATATCAAAAAAGGCAGTAATCAAGATAAATAATATCTATTTTGAAAATCTGTGATAAAGTATCAAAATGCAAATCCTATAACATGCTATATACTAATATATAATTATACATTATATTATTTATACCAAGCACAGCTCTTTGCTACAGAAAATGCTTAATGAATGTGTCAATAGAATCATTTGGGATGCAATCAGCAAGGCAGAGTTACAACTGCACTGATACATATTTTATATATTGCTATTTATTATATATACTTATACATATATACTCTGATACGTTTGTATATTTATACTGAGCGACTGAACTGAACTGATACACATTATACTGTGATATATATGGTGGCACTGCAGTCCGTGGGGTCACTAGGGGTTGGACATGACTGAGCGACTTTACTTTCACTTTCACACATTGGAGAAGGAAATGGCAACCCACTCCAGTGTTCTTGCCTGGAGAACCCCAGGGACTGGGGACCCTGGTGGGCTTCTGTCTATGGGGTCACACAGAGTCGGACACGACTGAAGTGACTTAGCAGCAGCAGCAGCAGTGGTAAAGAACCCACTTGACAATGCAGGAAACATAAGGGACATAGAGATGTGGGTTCAATCCTGGGTCAGAAAGATTCCCTGGAAGAGGGCATGCCACCCACTCCAGTATTCTTGCCTAGATATCCCATGGACCAAGCATCTTGATGGGCTACAGTCCATAGGGTCACAAAGTGTCAGACATGATTGAAATGACTCAGTATAGCACATATATATATATATATATGTTATGTATATAGATATATTAGGAGAAATGGCTGAGGGAGGTAAAAGATTAAACCAGCAGCAATTGGCCGGTAAAATTTCCAGATTGCAAAACAGTTCTGACACTTATGAAAGGAGATGAGAAATGAAGGAACACTGGAAGGAAAAGCCTTGCCTCTGAGAAGGTAGGTCTCAATCAGCCCAGGGCAGGGCTTACCACAAAGACTTGTTAGAAGACACTTGGCAGGTGCAGTGAGCCTTATTATACCACTGTGCTCAGTCATCACCTGGGAGTTGCCAGGAACAGCATGACCTTGGATCTAAAGCTCAGATGATCCTGAAAAAAATTCACAGCAGGAGATTGTCAGCTAAGTACACCCCCAGCAGCAGTTTCTCTCTTCAAGCGACATCTGAGTCATGCACCTCAATTACTACCATAAAGAATGCCTAATAAGGTTAATAATAGAAAGGTGGGGGAAGGGAAGAAGTTGGTTAGTATTAAGAGCTTTTAGTTCACATTTATTTTTCCATAATGAAAGATCTTTAAAAATGCTCTGCCAATTAAATGGTTATCACATGTACAATTACATCATGAAAACGTAACCTACTTGTATTAAAACTCTAGAGGAATCACACACACACACAAAAACAGCCTGTAGGGCTCTTGGTCTCTGAAAAAAAGAGCCTATAGGGCTTCCCTGGTGTCTCAGTTGTGAAGAATCCAATGCATGGGACCCGGGTTCAATCCCTGGTCCAGGAAGATTCCACACAACAATTAAGCCCATGGGCTGTGTGTCATAACTACTGAGTTAGTGCTCTAGAGCCCACAAGCCATAGCTATTGAGCCCATGTGGCGCAATTACTGAAGCACATGTGCTAGAGTTCATGCTCTACAAGGGAAACCACAGCATTGAGAAGCCTATGCACCTCAACTAGAGAGTCTATCCTGCTTGCCACACTGCAGAAGGTATGCTAGCAGCAATGAAGACCCAGCACAGCCATAAATAAATACAATGAATAAAGATATATTCTTTTAAAAAAGGCTTTAAACCTAGGTTTTAGTGAAAATGTGTTGATACTACTAAAATTTTTAATCAAGGAGAGACATATATCTGTACACAAGTGGTACAGATTTTATATTATTTTATAATTCTGTTGTTGTTCAGTCACTCAGTCATGTCTGATTCTTTGTGAACCCATGGACTACAGTACCTCAGGCTTCCCTGTCCTTCACCATCTCTCAGAACTTGCTCAAACTCGTATACATTGAGTCAGTGATGCCATCCAACCATTTCACCCCCTGTCGTCCCCTTCTCCTCCTGCCTTCAATCTTTCCCAGTATCAGGGGCTTTTCTAATGAGTCAGCTTTTCACATCAGGTGGCCAAAATATTGGAGCTTCAGCTTCAGCTTCAGTCCTTCCAATGAATATTCAAGATTGACTTCCTTTAGGATGGACCGGTTGGATCTCCTTGCAGTCCAAGGGACTCTCAAGAGTCTTCTCCAACACCATAGCTCAAAAGCATCAATTCTTCAGTGTTCAGCTTGTTTTATTGGTCCAATTCTCACATCCATACATGGCTACTGGAGAAACCACAGCTTTGACTAGATGGACTTTGTCAGTAATGTCTCTGCTTTTTGATATGCTGTTTAGGTTTGTCATAACTTTTCTTCAAAGAAGCAAGTGTCTTTTAATTTTGTGGCTGAAGTCACCATCTGCAGTGATTTTGGAGCCCCCCCAAAATAAAGTCTGTCACTGTTTCCATTGTTCCCCATCTATTTGCCATGAAGTGATGGGACCAGATGCCATGATCTTTGTTTTTTGAATGCTGAGTTTAAGCCAGCTTTTTCACTCTCCTCTTTTCACTTTCATCAAGAGGCTTTTTAGTTCCTCTTCACTTTCTGCCATAAGGGTGGTGTCATCTGTGTATCTGAGGTTATTGATATTTCTCCCAGCAATCTTGATTCCAGTTTGCTCTTCATCCAGCCTGGCATTTCACATGATGTACTCTGCATATAAGCTAAATAAGCAGGGTAACAATATACAGCCTTGACTTGCTCCGTTCTCAATTTGGAAATAGTCTATTGTTCCATGCCTTGTTCTAACTATTGCTTCTTGACCTGCATACAGATTTCTGAGGAGGCAGGTGGGGTGGTCTGGTATTCCCATCTCTTGAAGAATTCTCCACAGTTTTTTGTGATCCACACAGTCAAAGGCTTTGGTGTAGTCAATGCAGCAGAAGTAGATGTTTCTCTAGAATTCTCTTGGTTTTTCTATGATCCAACAGATATTGGCAATTCGATCTCTGGTTCCTCTACTTTTTCTAAATCCAGCTTGAACATCTGGAAGTTCTTGGTTCAAGTACTGTTGAAGCCTGGCTTGGAGAATTTTGGGCATTTCTTCGCTAGAATGTGAAATGAGTGCAACTGTGTGGTAGTTTGAATGTTCTTTGGCATTGCTGTTCTTTGGGATTGGAATGAAAACTGACCTTTTCCAGTCCTGTGGCCACTGCTAATATATTCTTATCTTGATGTGAAAAAACAGATATAACTGTTCAGTGTCTCTTAAAATGCCTTACAATGGTTTTGAAGGGTGATGCAAAAAAATATAGGGACAAAACTCTTTTTTCCTAAGGTACTTCATTTAGATTAAGATATTTTCTCCCTAGAAATCAATTTTCATCAGTAGCAGATAGTCTTAAAGAAATAAGACTGGCTTTTCTTTGAAAATCCAAGCAGAACTTATTCACAATTTTGACACATATTTAAATATTATTTACGTTTACTGTGCAGTTCATAACTTCTCATTTGCTTTAAATTTTATGAGGTACTGGAATAAATGTCAAAGTTGTAATATAATTATATCTCACTCTCACATTAGAGCTTTGAGTTTCAGTTTTATCTGAGAAATTTCTGAAGACTATAGCCCAGAGACAGCCTCTCAGATAGCTCTGAAGAAATATTCCAAAGAGGTAAGGAGAGAGGTATATATATATATATATGCATATATACATGCAATTAAGCATACATTTCAGTAGAAGATTGCTGCTTGTCTGGAGGAACAGATATCAGTTAATGATTCTGTGGTATGGTAAAATATAAGAATTCAGATTCATTAAAAATTTCTCCTGAAATATTTCTGATTATATAAGGGTCTGTTTTGCCTGTTTTCTCACAGAACAGAATGCCTCATCCTAATTTTTGCCCTGAAATCCTTTCAGAGTATATTGTAAGTCAGTGATTACAGCTACTAAGGACTTGATTCTTGTAGAACTGGATGGTGGGCAACAGTCTTTTTTTTTTTTTTTAAAAAAGAAAGGTAAGTTGTGTAATGAATAAAAAGATTTATTTCAAAATGCATTATTATATTTTTGTAAAACGAGCGACTGAACTGAACTGAAAACAAACCTAAGTATCAATATCCATTATGCAATATTTTAATGTAGGTTGAAGTTCAAATAAAGTAGGTGTTAATAGAACCACTGACCAAAACCACCCACCATGGCCAGGCATAATAGTAACCACTTACATGAGTTATTTCACAACAGGAAGTCCTGGTAAAGAATGTGGAACTAACAAAATATTACCAACAGGAAGAATTCAGGAAAGATTCAATAGGAAAGAGGAGACACCTCTATCCTACCAACCTCCCAGAATCTTTCTCACTGGAATCCATCTTGACTGAGTAATGCACACACCACTGGCAAGAGCCTTGAGTCAAAATGATAGTTTCTAGAGACAACCTTGGAGAAAGCAATGGCAAGCCACTCCAGTACTCTTGCCTAGAAAATCCCATGGATGGAGGAGCTTGGTAGGCTGCAGTCCATGGGGTCACTCAGTCAGACACGACTGAGTGACCTCACTTTCACTTTTCACTTTCATGCATTGGAGAAGGAAATGGCAACCCACTCCAGTGTTCTTGCCTGGAGAATCCCAGGGATGGGGGAGCCTGGTGGGCTGCCATCTATGGGGTCACACAGAGTCGGACACGACTGAAGCGACTTAGCAGCAGCAGCAGCAGCAGCAGAGACAACCTAGAAACTAACCTTATTACCATAAAACCTGAGACTGAAAATGACATGACAGAACAGTTCTTCTGGGTTCCCTTACCCTCCTACTCACCACCTAGGTTCCCCTTCCCAATAAAGTCTCTTGCTTTGTCAGCACATGTGTCTCCTCAGATAATTCGTTTCCAAATATTAGACAAGAGCCCACTCTTGGGCTGTGGAAGAGGTCCCCCTTTCTTTAACTTAAGGATAAAATAAGTCTTGGATGAAAACAGAATGTTTTATGATAATGTTCTTATAATACTTAAATGAAGGAAATCTTTCTAAGTATGATGCAAACTCAGGAAACATAAAGAAAATCTTGACAACATAAAATTTGAAGCCTGTATACCATAAAAATTTTTTAATATTTTTTAAAAACTAGAAAAATTATATCATAAATTATGTATCTGATAATAAGATCCTTAACATTTTTTAAAACTCTTGTAAATCAGTATATCATTTAAAGAAAGCTATCTGGAAACAAAAGTGAAACAATAGATATTGTTGATTGAATTGCAATGTAGGAAACAGTTTTTAATAAAACCAGAAGAACATTCTAGGAAAAAAAGAGTCAAGGGCTTATAAAGGCAAAAGTCATGAGGCTGTACTCTAACATAAGAAAGGAAATATTTGTCCTTAACAGTTCAGTTCAGTCACTCAGTCATGTCTGACTATTCGCGACCCCATGGACTGCAGCACGCCAGGCTTCCGTGTCCATCACCAGCTCCCGGAGTTTACCCAAACTCATGCCCATTGAGTCAGTGATGCCACTCAACAATCTCATCCTCTGTTGCCCCCTTCTTCTCCCACCTTCAATCTCTCCCAGCATCAGTGTCTTTTCAAATGAGTCAGCTCTTCGCATCAGGTGGCCAAAGTACTGAAGTTTCAGCTTCAACATCAGTCCTTCCAATGAACACTCAGGACTGATCTCATTTAGGGTGAATTGATTGGATCTCCTTGCAGTCCAGGGGATTCTCAGATAGGCTGTCCCAAATTATTTAGGATAAGAGTCCTGTGGAGAACAAAATCTTCTACCCCAAAATAAGCCTTTTAGCATATCAATTTTTTTTGCATATCAATTATTTTAAGCTGGTTGCTTTCTAAGAAACAGTAGAAAAGGAGATAATTTTGAAAATCAAGTAGGATTTACCCTTTTATAAGAAATAATTACATTTTTAAGGGAAATCATCATTTGTAAGAGGTTCTCCCCCACTGTACCAAGAAGAGGAGAATGACCAACTCTAGAAACTCTTATCAATGGAGAAGGCACTGACTTAAATCTGCATAGTAACCTTACCTTTGTTTATTGTGCTTTTCCTGGTCACCTCCTATAACTAACTCTCTCCAGCCAGAATAACCTAGAAGGGCAGAGGAAATTGTCTTCCTCCTCAATAAATAGATAGACTAATATGAGTTATTTTAGGGTAAGGGTCTTGTGGACTTCAAAAAAAAATTCACAACCTAAAAGATGAGAATTATGTTTTAATGAGTGGGAATATTTTTAGACTTCAAGCCCAAGAGATAGCATCTCAAGTAAACCTGAGAGAAACTACTCTGAGGTGAGGGGAGGAGCCAAGTTTTACAGAAGTTTTGCAACAAAGTGCAAGTAGTTTGAACATCAAAAGATTATTGCTGATCAAAGAAGAACAGATATTCCAAGTTAAGGAATTTAATGCTTTTCTATGTATGAGAAGATGCCAAAGTCTGAGCTCACTGAAATCATTCCTTTGCTATGCACCTCAGCTATTTAGGGCCAGTTTCCTGTGTTTTTCACATCCTGAACTTCCTCGGGGCTCACCATAAGAAGTGTCTCAGTCTGATCGCTGCTAGATGAGAGGTATTCTTTCCTTCTTGAGTTTCCTCAGGGCTCACCAGCTTACCATCCATGGTAGATACACTTGCTGATAACTGTCATATCCTTGTTTACTGATATGGTAGGATATATCCAATTTCTCAATCTGATCAATATTTTTAGTTTTTGGAACACTAGGCATGTTCTGGCTGCACCATATGTCATGTAAGATCTTGGTTTTCCAACCTGTATCCCCTGCATTGGAAGCATGGAGTCTTAACCACTGGATCGCCAGGGAAGTCCTGAGATGAGATGTATATGTCACATTTCCTCAATAGACTCCAAGTTTCACTTTAGAGAGTTCTCTTGGCAACACCAACTCCACTTTGATATTCCAGTGCAAATGGAAATAAACGTCAATATGCAAACAATCTCACAAATAATTTTAAAATGCATATTTAAAACACTATATGCAAGAACATGGACGGTCCTCTAGGTTATCATAGTAAAGTGATGTAAGTCAGACTGAGAAAGACAAACACCGTATAATATCACTTTCATGTGGAATCTAAAATGTGATACAAATGAACTTATCTATGAAACGAACTCACATTCATAGAACAAACTTGAGGTTGCCAAGAGGGAAGAGGGGTGAGTAAAGAGTGGATTGAGAATATGGGGCTAGCACACTATAAAATATAGCACAGAAAACTGTTCTCAATGCCCTGTGAAAAACCATAATGGAAAAGAATATGAAAAAGAATGTATATATAGATATATATAACTGAATCATTTTGCTGTACAGAAGAAATTAACAAAACTTTGTAAATCAACCATTCTTGAATAAAAGTATTTTAAAAAAACCAGTATAATATTTTTCTTATGAAATAAAAAGCCTGAAAGAATGATGATGCCAAGGATTGATGAGGATGAAATAAAAGTAAATTAGAGAGGTGGTCCCAAGATGGCAGAGGAATCGGATGGGAAGACCACTTTCTCCCCCACAAATTCATCAAAAGATCATTTGAGTGTTGAGCAACTTCCACAGAACAACTTCTGAACTCTGTCAGAGGACACCCGGGCACCCAGAAAGACAGCCAAATCTCTTCAAAAGGAGGAAGGACAAAATATAAAAGAAGAAAACAGAGACAAAAGATTTAGGGATGGAGACCCGTCCTGGGGAGGGAGTGGTGAAGGAGAAGTTTCTTCACAATAGGAAACTCTCTCACAGGCATGTCTGTGGGGGAGCTTTGAAATCTCAGAGGGCAATATAACTGGGAGGGAGAAAAAAAAAACAAACCCACAGAATATGTGCCTAACCATGACTACCAGCTCAGACACTTGCTCCCGCCAGCAGCGAGTGGGGGCTGGGCAGGGAGGTGTGGGCTGCATCATTGGTCCTTAGGGTAAGGATCAGGCTTGAATGCCCTGAGGATAATCTGAGGGAACTAATGTGACATAGTAACCCAAACTGTGGGGTCACCAGAGAGACAAAAAAAAAAAAAAAAGGTCCCTTTCCCACAAAAGACTCTAATGCCACACAGTGACTCATGGTACACTCACAGAACAAAGGACTTTAACAAATAAGAGAGCAAGCCAGCTGCTGTTTAGGGACTCCCACCCCAGAGGCAGAGAGGCAGGTGTCTGACAGCAAAAGCCGGAAAACAAGGGGCTACTGCAATCTCAGCCACAGAGAACTCATCATCCAATAAACTGTGAGCAGGCTGCCAGTTGCTAACCATGTCCTCCTGGGATCTTGGACAGTTCACATCTGCCAGGAGTGTCACAGCCTGAGATTAACTCCCCAGAAAACACACGCAGCACACCTGGGGCTGTGCCCTTGTGGCACACCTGGGAAACTAAGCAGCTGGAACAGGGGAGGTGCATAAGACGCATGGCACACCAGGGACAGTGATCTCGCCAAGCACTTAGTTGACTGAGTGGGCTGGACCTGGGAATAGCTCAAAACACACAGCCCATCTGGGTCTGTGCCCCTGTGGATCACCCGAGAACCTGAGCAGCTTAGACGTGGGAAAGGCAGATAACAGAGGGCCCACTTGAGACTGTTCCCTTGCAGAGCACCCTGGAGCCTGAGCAGTGCAGTCCTGGGAAATATACTCTGCCTTGGGCTGTGGCAAACCCAGTGTGGTCCATCCAATAAGAGCACTCCTCACACATGCCAGCAGTATTTGTTTGCAATGTCCTTCCCTCTCCACAGCACAACTGAACATGTGAACCTAAATAAGTGACCACCTTTCCCACCTTGTGTCAGGGCAGAAATTAGACACTGAAGAGACTTGCAAACAGAGGAAGTCAAAATAAACAAAAAAGGGGGAACTGCTCTGGAAGTGACAGGTGCAACTATTAAAACCCTGCAGTTAATGCTGAGATTGTGCATTTGAAGGACACCTATAGACTTTGAGAACAAGTACAAGCCAGAACAAGGGATTATCTGACACTGAACTGACCTCACACTGCCTACAACAGCTCCAGAGAAATTCCTAGATATAATGTTACTATTAACACTTTTTAATTAAAAAAAAATTAGTGCTTTGCTACACCTTTAACTTTCATTTTATAGCCTAGTATTACATTTCAAAAAACCCTCTATTTTTAAAAAACAAATTACATATATATTTTTTAATGTTTGTGATTAATTTGAATTTCTAATTTTTATATTGTATTTTTGAGACTCTAACCTCTGTTCTAGGTTTTTAATCTTTGCTTTTTGATATTTGCTATCAATGTTGTACCTTTACAAATCTAATCTTCAGTATCCATTCTCACTTAGACATTTGATTACTGGCTTAATTGCTCTCTCACCTTTTGACTCTCCCTTTTCTGTTCCTGGTCACCTCTATCTCCATCCTCCCTGTTCTCTTCTTTATATAACTGTGTGAATTTCTCTGAGTGTCCCTGGCTGTGAAGAGCTGTTTCAACATTAACCTAGCGGTTTTATCTTTATACTGTATGGATGGAAAAATTGTGAGGCTAATGTAGAGAAGGATCAAAACTTAAAGGCAGGAGGCTTAACTCCAGAAGTTTAGAACATTAGAGAACTCCAGACTCCAGGGAACATTAATAGACAAGAGCTCACCCAAAGTCTCCATGCCTACATTGAGACCAAGCTCCACCCAACAGCCAATAGTTCTAGTGCAAGACACACCACACAATTTCTCCAGCAACAGGAACATAAACCTGAACATTAAAAGATGGGCTGCCCAAAGACGTGCCAAACCCAAAGACTTCACAAAACACCACTGAAGACTTCATTGCATTCCTGAGAAAAGAGATCGAGCAACACCCACCAGAACACAGACACAAGTTCCCCCAACCAGGAAATCTTGATTAGCCACTATTCCAACCCCACCCACAGGAAGTAGATTTCACAATTAAGAAGAACCATGAATTTCCATTCTGCAGAAAGGGCACACCAAACACAAGAATCTAAATAAAATGAAAATGCAAATAAATATTTAGCAGGTGAAGGAACATGATAAAAACCCACCAAACCAAACAAAAGAGGAGAGTCTACCTGAAAAAGAATTCAAAATAATGATAGTAAAGATGATACAAAATCTTGAAAACAAAATGGAGTTATAGAAAACAAGACTAGAGACAAGGATAGAGAAATATAAGAAATAAAAAGAGTCAATCAATAATGATCAAAGCAATAACTGATATTTAAAAGCACTCTGGAGGGAACCAACAGTAGAATAACTGAAACAGAAGAGAGGATAAGTGAGGTGGAAGATGGAATGGTGGAAATAAATGAAGTAGAGAAGAAAAAAGAATTAAAAGAAATTAGGACAACATCAGAGACCTATGTGAAAATGTTAAATGCCCCAATATTTGAATCATAGGTGTCCCAGAAGAATACCAAAAAAAGGGGGCATGAGAAAATACTTGAGATAATAGTTGAAAACTTCCCTAAAATAGGGAAGGAAATAGCCACCCAAGTCCAAGAAATCCAGAGAGTCCTAAACAGGATAAACCCAAGGCAAAACACCCCAAGAGACATATAATTAACTAACAAAAATTAAATACAAAGAATAATTGGAAAATAATAAGGCTCCAATTAAAATAAAAAATTTTTTTAAAAAAAGCACCAAGAGAAAAAAAACAAATAACACACAAGGAGATTTCCATAAGGATAACAGCTGATCTCTCAATAGTTAAAATCAGTGAACATACTTAAAGTCATGAAAGAGAAAAAACTACAACCAAGATTCCTCTACCCAGCAAGGATCTGACTCATATATGAAGGAGAAATCAAAAGCCTTACAGACTAGCAAAAGCTAAGAGAATTCATCACCACCAAACCACGTTCAGTTCAGTTCAGTTCAGTTGCTCAGTCGTGTCCGACTCTTTGCTGCCCCATGAATCACAGCATGCCAGGCCTCCCTGTCCATCATCAACTCCCGGAGTTCACTCAAACTCATATCCATCGAGCTGGTGATATTCATTGGAGAGACTGATGCTGAGGCTGAAGCTCCAATAATTTGACCACCTGATGCAAATAGTTGACTCACTGGAAAAGACCCTGATGATAGGAAAGTATGAAGGCAGGAGGAGAAGGGGATGACAGAAGATGAGATGGTTGGATGGCATCATTGACTCAATGGACATGAATTTGAGCAAGCTCTAGGAGTTGGTGAAGGACAGGGGAGCTTGGTGTGCTGCAGTACATGGGGTCAAAAAGCATTGGACATGACTTAGTGATGGAATAACAACAACAACTAGGTATCCTTGGAACATAGAAAATTATCATTCGTTCAGTTCAGTTCAGTCGCTCTGTTGTGTCCAACTCTCCACGACCCCATGAATCACAGCACTCCAGGCCTCCCTGTTCATCACCAACTCCCGGAGTTCACTCAAACTCATGTCCATCGCGTCGGTGATGCCATCCAGCCATCTCATTCTCTGTCGTCCCCTTCTCCTCCCGCCCCCAACCTTTCCCAGCATCAGAGTCTTTTCCAGTGAGTCAACTCGTCGCATGAGGTGGCCAAAGTATTGGAGTTTCAGCTTTAGCATCAGTCCTTCCAGTGAACACCCAGGATTGATCTCCTTTAGAATGGACTGGTTGGATCTCCTTGCAGTATAAGGGACTCTCAAGAGTCTTCTCCAGCACCACAGTTCAAAAACATCAATTCTTCGGCGATCAGCTTTCTTCACAGTCCAACTCTCACATCCATTCATGACCACTGGAAAAACCATAGCCTTGACTAGACGGACCTTGTTTGGCAAAGTAATGTCTCTGCTTTTTAATATACTATCTAGGTTGGTCATAACTTTCCTTCCAAGGAGTAAGTGTCTTTTAATTTCATGGCTGCAATCAGCATCCACAGTGATTTTGGAGCCCAAAATAATAAAGTCTGACACTATTTCCACTGTTTCCCATCTATTTCCAATGAAGTGATGGGACCAGATGCCATGATCTTTGTTTTCTGAATGTTGAGCTTCAAGCCAACATTTTCGCTCTCCTCTTTCACTTTCATCAAGAGGCTTTTGAGTTCCTCTTCACTTTCTGCCATAAGGATAGTGTCATCTGCATATCTGAGGTTATTGATATTTCTCCCAGCAATCTTGATTCCAGCTTGTGCTTCTTCCAGCCCAGCGTTCTTCATGATGTACTCTGCATATAAGTTAAATAGGCAACGTGACAATATACAACCTTGATGCATTCCTTTTCCTATTTGGAACCAGTCTGTTGTTCCATGTACAGTTCTAACTTTTGCATTCTGACCTGCATACAGGTTTCTCAAGAGGCAGGTCAGGTGGTCTGGTATTCCCATCTCTTTCAGAATTTTCCACAGTGTATTGTGATCGACACAGTCAAAGGCTTTGGCATAGTCAATGAAGCAGAAATAGATGTTTTTCTGGAACTCTCTTGCTTTCTCCATGATCCAGCGGATGTTGGCAATTTGATCTCTGGTGCCTCTGCCTTTTCTAAAACCTGCTCGAACATCTGGGAGTTCACGGTTCACATATTGCTGAAGCCTGGCTTGGAGAATTTTGAGCATGACTTTACTAGCGTGTGAGATGAGTGCAATTGTGCGGTAGTTTGAGCATTCTTTGGCATTGCCTTTCTTTGGGATTGGAATGAAGACTGACCTTTTCCAGTCCTGTGGCCACTGCTGAGTTTTCCAAATTTGTTGGTTTGAAAGTGCTGTACTCAATATGCCAGCAAATTTGGAAAACAACCAAGGTAAGAGAAACCCAAATAAGACAGTAGGTATTGAGAGAGGGCATCAGAGAGCAGACACACTGAAATCATAATCACAGAAAACTAGTCGATCTGATCACATGGACCACAGACCTGTCTAACTCAATGAAACTAAGCCATGCCCTGTGGGGCCACCCAAGACAAGCGGGTCATGGTGGAGAGGTCTGACAGAATATGGTCCACTGGAGAAGGGAATGGCAAACCACTTCAGTAGACTTGCCTTGAGAACCCCATGAACAGTATCAAAAGGCAAAATGATAGGATACTGAATAAGGAATTCCCCAGGTCGGTAGGTGCCCAGTATGCTACAGGAGAACAGTGGAGAAATAACTCCAGAAAGAATGAAGGGATGGAGCCAAAGCAAAAAAATACCCAGGTGTGGATGTGACTGGTGTTAGAAGAAAGGTCCAATGCTGTAAACAGCAATATTGCATAGGAACCTGGAATGTTAGGTCCATGAATCAAGGCAAATTGGAAGTGGTCAAACAGGAGATGGCAAGAGTGAACATAGACATTCTAGGAATCAGTGAACTAAAATGGACTGGAATGGGTGAATTTGACTCAGATGACCATTATATCTACTACTGTGGGCAGGAATCCCTTAGAAGAAATGGAGTAGCCATCATGGTCAACAAAAGAGTCCAAAATGCAATGCAATCTCAAAACGACAGAATGATCTCTGTTCATTTCCAAGGCAAACCATTCAATATTACAGTAATCCAAGCCTACGCCCCAACCAGTAACGCTGAAGACGCTGAAGCTGAATGGTTCTATGAAGACCTACAAGACCTTTTAGAAATAACACCCAAAAAAGATGTCCTTTTCATTATAAGGGAGTGGAATGCAAAAGTAGGAAGTCAGAAACACCTGGAGTAACAAGCAAATTTGGCCTTGGAGCACGGAATGAAGTAGGGCAAAGGCTAATAGCAAACACCCTCTTCCAACAACACAAGAAAAGACTCTACACATGGACATCACCAGATGGTCAACACCGAAATCAGATTGATTATATTCTTTGCAGTCAAAGATGGAGAAGCTGTATACAGGTAGCAAAAATAAGACCAGGAGCTGACTGTGGCTCAGATCATGAACTCCTTATTGCCAAATTCAGACTTAAATTGAAGAAAGTAGGGAAAACCACTAGACCCTTCAGATATGACCTAAATCAAATCCATTATGATTATACAGTGGAAGTAAGAAATAGATTTAAGGGACTAGATCTGATAGAAAGAGTGCCTGATGAACTCTGGACGGAGGTTTGTGACATTGTACAGGAGACAGGGGCCAAGAACATCCCCATGGAAAAGAAATGCAAAAAAGCAAAATGGCTATCTGAGGAGGCCTTACAAATACCTGTGAAAAGAAGAGAAGTGAAAAGCAAAGGAGAAAAGGAAAGATAGCAACATCTGAATGCAGAGTTCCAAAGAATAGCAAGGAGAGATAAGAAAGCCTTCTTCAGCGATCAATGCAAAGAAATAGAGGAAAAAAAACAGAATAGGAAAGACAAGAGATCTCTTCAAGAAAATTAGAGATACCAAGGGAACATTTCATGCAAAGATGGGCTCGATAAAGGACAGAAATGGTACAGACCTAACAGAAGCAGAAGATATTAAGAAGAGGTGGCAAGAATACACAGAAGAACTGTACAAAAAAGATCTTCACGACCAAGATAATCACGATGGCGTGATCACTGACCTAGAGCCAGACATCCTGGAATATGAAGTCAAGTGGGCCTTAGATAGCATCATTATATACAAAGCTAATGGAGGTGATGGAATTCCAGTTGAGCTATTTCAAATCCTGAAAGATGATTCTGTGAAAGTGCTGCCCTCAATATGCCAGCAAATTTGGAAAACTCAGCAGTGGCCACAGGACTAGAAAAGGTCAGTCTTCATTCCAATCCCAAAGAAAGACAATGCCAAAGAATGCTCAAACTACCGCACAATTGCACTCATCTCTTACCCTAGTAAAGTCATGCTCAAAATTCTCCAAGCCAGGCTTCAGCAATATGTGAACCATGAATTTCCAGATGTTCAAGTTGGTTTTAGAAAAGGCAGAGGCACCGATCAAATTGCCAACATCTGCTGGATCATGGAGAAAGCAAGAGAGTTCCAGAAAAACATTTATTTCTGCTTCATTGATTATGCCAAAGCCTTTGACTGTGGATCACAATAAACTGTGGAACATTCTGAAAGAGATGGGAATAGCAGACCATCTGACCTGCCTCCTAAGAAATCTGTATGCAGGTCATAAAGCAACAGTTAGAACTGGAGATGGAACAACAGACTGGTTCCAAATAGGAGAAGGAGTACGTCAAGGCTGTATATTGTCACCCTGCTTATTTAACTTCTATGCAGAGTACATCATGAGGAACGCTGGGCTGGAAAAACACAAGCTGGAATCAAGATTGCCAGGAGAAATATCAATAACCTCAGATATGCAGATGACAACACCCTTATGGCAGAAAGTGAAGAGGAACTCAAAAGCCTCTTGATGAAAGTGAAAGAGGAGAGTGAAAAAGTTGGCTTGAAGCTCAACATTCAGAAAACAAAGATCATGGCATCTGGTCCCATCACTTCATGGGAAATAGATGGGGAAACAGTGTCAGACTTTAATTTTTGGGGTTCCAAAATCACTTCGGATGCTGATTGCAGCCATGAAATTAAAAGACGCTTACTCCTTGGAAGAAAAGTTATGACCAACCTAGATCGTATATTAAAAAGCAGAGACATTACTTTGCCAACCAAGGTCCGTCTAGTCAAGGCTATGGTTTTTCCCGTGGTCATGTATGGATGTGAGAGTTGGACTGTGAAGAAAGCTGATCGCCGAAGAATCGATGCTTTTGAACTGTGGTATTGGAGAAGACTCTTGAGAGTCCCTTGGACTGCAAGGAGATCCAACCAGTCCATTGTAAAGGAGATCAATTCTGGATGTTCATTGGAGGGACTGATGCTAAAGCTGAAACTGCAATACTTTGGCCACCTCATGCGACGAGTTGACTCACTGGAAAAGACTCTGATGCTGGGAAAGATTGGGGATGGGAGGAGAAGGGGACGACAGAGAATGAGATAGCTGGATGGCATCACCAACTCGATGGACATGAGTTTGAGTGAACTCCGGGAGTTGGTGATGGACAGGGAGGTCTGGCGTGCTGTGATTCATGGGGTCGCAAAGAGTCGGACACGACTGAGCAACTGAACTGAACTGAACTGAAATCTCTCCCATAAGGAAGCTTCCATAAGCCTCTTGTCCTTATCCATCAGAGGGCAGACAGAATGAGAACCACAGTCACAGAACACTAACCAAACTGATCACGTGGACCACAGCCTTGTTTAGCTGAATTTTGCTGTCAAGTCCTTCTACTTGAAGACTTGTTATTGTTCATATTGAGAACATGCATGTGATGGATTGCATCTGCTTGGCTATATAAAAAAAATGAGGTTTTTTTTTTTTTTTTTTTTTAGCGTATTTGTAATCTCTAAGCACATTGCTTGTGATTTGAATCACATTCTGGGTAATGGTTTATTCAATAATAAAATGTTTTTATTTTCTTTCCTTTATTCCTTACTACCTTTGTGGAGAGTTTTTCTGGGTTTTTCGAAAATTTTATTTTTAATTATATTTCCCCAACACATGGAAGAGAAATAATATAATAATATAAACATTATTTTGCAAAGGAGTCCTAGATCTCCTACTGATTTCAAACTTTGCCCCTTCAGATCTACCAGGAATAATAAATAGTCCCAATGCTGAGGCATGCTCTCTTAATAGCTTCCTTAGCCAATGAAGAGACTGAAACCTTGAAAATACTCCCTAAGGACTTAGAGATATTGAAGACAGTGATTCTATTCTTTCAATTTAGCATTTAGTTAAATGTTTCTCTCCTATTATATTATCAAGCAAGGTATCCCAGATACATTTTTTCACAGTAAATTACATTAATTAATTAAAATGGGTGATTTTAAAAGATTATACTAGAATCTGATATACTAATACTAAAAATTATACTGAAAATTTTATACTAAAATCACCCACTGTAATTTATTTATTTAATTTATTTTGAAAAAATGTATCTGGGATGCCTTGCTTGATAATATAATATTCCTGATAGATCTGAAGGGGCACATTAGGTCTTACCTGGTGGCTCAGATGATAAAACGTCCGCCTGCAGTGTGGGAGATCTGAGTTTGATCCCTGGGTCAGGAAAATTCCCTGGAGATGGAAATGGCAACCCACTCCAGTACTCTTGCCTGGAAAATATCATGGATGGAGGAGCCTGGTAGGCTACAGTCCATGGTGTTACAAAGAGTCGGAGACGACTGAGCAGCTTCACTTTATACATTAAATTCACACTCATGTATATTGATATATGTTCAGGGTCATATATATTCATATTATCATAAACTTTTTTCATTTCTGAAAGATTGTAACTCAAATATTTAATTGGAATGATGAAGACCAAGGGGAAAAAATTTACAAAATTTTGTCATAGTATTGATTGCAGCCTCCATTTGCTACACTTTATCAAAAACAGTGTTTGTTCATTGATATTTCTGAATTATTAGGGAAGAGATGGAGAGAAATCAGTAGGTTTTGGTCTCACTATGGAATCTGAACTCCAGGAACAGGACTTCAATTAGCACACACACAAAAAACAAAACTAAGATCAAAGCAGAATCACAATCCAAGGTACAGGAGCTTTCAGGAACAGAAGGAATAAGCCAGAAACTGAGTCACTAGACTACAATGAACAAAACAAGATCTCTGAGTTACTAGCCTCAAAATCAAGTAATTTTCTGCCTAACATGCAGACGGGTTCCAGAATTTAGAACAAAGATGTACTATATAGGGTGAACAAATGAGCACAGCTGTGAAGTTTCAAAGAAGAAGCAAGAAATAAGGCATGAAAATAGTAAACCAAGAGGTGCATATAAAAAACCTATAAAACAAATTTAATCACAGACATATCATGAAAACTCATAATCCAATATTTTGGACACATGTGAACTTTAGGAATCAAAAGACTTAAATCACTGCACTCAGGAATTTGTTTTTTGTTAAAATTAGTATATTTTTAGTCAGTGATGCTTAAAACTTTTAGAGTTCCTTTTAATTTTCTTATCTCTCATATGCTGATAACCACTAAATCCTTCTCTTTTCTTGGGGATAATAAGGGGATTAGCACTAACAAGTGGGGATTAACTAGAGACAGAGAAGAGGGCACGTCTTACAGACATTAGTTGTCTACTATTGCTTTTCTTCTTTTCTGAAGAAATTAAACATATTTGGTTGGATCTCTTTTGTCTACCTACATTTCAAACACTTTCTCTCTGCCCATTGTTCTCTGCCTGTTTTGTAGTTTTGATTTGTATTTTTCCTTCTTCTTTGCACTCTTCCTTTATGGTTTGATGAATTTTTGTGGTGGTATGTTTTGTTTCTTTTATCTCAATCTTCAGGTTTATCCTTTGTGGTTACCATGAAGCACACTTAAAATATCTAATAATATCCTAGTTTAAACTGTAACTTTAATAGCATACAGAAACTCTACACTTCTCCTACCTCTCACATTTTAGGTTATTGACATTATTTATATCTTTCTATATTGTATATCCAATAAAAATTATGAAAGTGGTTGACACACCATTACAACATTAGAGAATCTATTTAATATATAAATATATTTTTATATATTTACCTTGCCTGATGAGTTTTATGCATTCATATGATTTTATGCTGTTAATTTAAAAGTCCTTTCATTTCAGCTAGAACTCCCTTTAACATGTTTGTAAGGCAGGATCTAGTGGTGATGAACTCCCTAGCTTTTGTTTGTTTGGGGAAATGTGAGCTAAAGGACTAATGATAAGCGTTTGGTATATTTGATACATTTAATTGTAGACTAAAGCAAGAATGAAGACATAGCTGGAAGTAAACTATATAAACATTATGTATGGTAAGAGCAGAAAGAATACAACTTTTTAAAAATGGAAAAAGTAGAACAAAAGGGAGAGTAAATAAGATTCATGATTGTTATATGGGTAATAAGTTGGAGTTAACGTTGTTGTTGTTCAATTACTAAGTCATGTCCCCTTCGTTGTGACCCCATGAACTGTGTCACACCAGGCTTCAGTGTCCTTCACTATCTCCTGGAGTTTGCTCAAACTCATGTCCATTGAGTCAGTGATGTCATCCAATCATATCATTCTCTGTTGTCCGCTTCTCCTGCCTTCACTCTTTCCCAGCATCAGGATCTTTTCCAGTGAATCAGCTTTTCATGTCAGGTGGCCAAAGTATTGGCGTTTCAGCTTCAGCATCAGTCCTGCAAATGAATATTTAGGTTTGATTTGCTTTAGGATTGACTGGTTTAATCTCCTTGTTGTCCAAAGGGCTCTCAAGGATCTTCTCCAACACTACAGTTAAAAAACAATTCTACAGCACTCAGCCTTCCTTATGGTCCAAAACTTACATCCATACATGACTACTGGAAAAACCATAGCTTTGACTAGATGGACCTTGCTCAGCAGAGTGATGTCTTTGCTTTTTAATACTCTGTCTAGGTTTGTCATAGCTTTTCTTCCAAGGAGCAAGCATCTTTTAATTTCATGGCTGCAGTCACCATCTGCAGTGATTTTGGAGCCCAAAAAATAAAGTCTGTCACTGTTTCCATTTTGTTTCCTCATTTATTTGCCATGAAGTAATGAGACCAGATGCCATGATCTTAGTTTTTTGAATGTTGAGTTTTAAACCAGGTTTTTCACTCTGTTCATTCACCTTCATCAAGAGGCTGTTTAGTTGCTTTTTGCTTTCTGCTATTAGAGTGGTATCATCTGCATATCTAAGGTTATTGATATTTCTCCCAGCAATCTTGATTCCAGCTTGAGCTTCATCCAATCCAGCATTTCATATGATGTACTCTGCATGTAAGTTATATAAGCAGGGTGACAATACACAGCTTTGACATAATCCTTTCCCAATTTGGAAACAGTCCATTGTTCCATGTCCATTTGTAACTGCTGATTCTTGACCTGCATACAGTCTTCTCAGAAGGCAGGTAAGGTGGCCTGGTATTCCCATCTATTTCAGAATTTTTCACTGTTTGTTGTGATCCACACAGTCAAAGGCTTTAGTGTAACAGTCAATCAAGCAGAAGTAGATGTTTTTCTGGAATTCTCTTGCTTTTACTATGATCCAACAGATTTTGGCAATATGATCTCTGGTTTCTCTGCCTTTTCTAAATCCAACTTGTACATATGAAACTTCTCAGTTCACATACTACAGAAACCTTTCTTAAAGGATTTTGAGCATAACCTTACTAGCATGTGAAATGAATGCAATTGTGTGGTAGTTTGAACATTTTGGTATTGCTCTTCTTTGGGATTGGAATGAAAACTGACTTTTCCAGTCCTATGGCCACTTCTGAGTTTTCCAAATTTGCTGGCATATTGAGTGCATGCAACACTTTAACAGCATCATCTTTAAGATGTGAAATAGCTCATCTGGAATTCTATCAGCTCCACTAGCTTCATTCATAGTGATGCTTCCTAAGACCCACTTGACATCACACTCCAGGATGTCTGGCTGCAGGTAAGTGGTCACATCATCATGGTTATCTGGGTTATTAAAATATTTTTTGTATAGTTCTTCTGTAAATTCCTGCCATCTCTTCTTCAAATCTTCTGCTTCTTTTAGGTCCATACAATTTCTGTCCTTTATTGTGCCCATCTTTACATGAAATGTTCCCTTAGTATCTCTAATTTTCTTGAAGAGATCTCTAGTTTTTCCCATTCTAATGTTTACCTCTGTTTCTTTGCATTGTTCACTTAAGAAAACTTCCTTATCTCCCCTTGCTATTATTTTTAACTCTTTATTCAGATGGGTATATCTTTCCTTTTCTCCTTTGCCTTTAGCTTCTCTTCTTTTCTCAGCTGTTTGTAAGTCCTCCTCAGACAACCTGTTTGCCTTTTTGCATTTCTTTTTCTTCAGGCTGGATATCTAATCCCTTGAATCTATTTGTCACCTTCACTATATAATCATAAGAGATTTGATTTAGGTCATATCTGAATGGCCTAGTGGTTTTCTCTACTTTCTTTGATTTAAATCTGAAATTTGCAGTAAGGAGCTGATGATCTGAGCCACAGTTAGCTCCAAGTCTTGTTTTTGCTGACTGTAGAGCTTCTCCATCTTTAACTACAAAGAATATAATCAGAATATAATCAATCTGATTTTGATATTGACCATGTGGTGATGTCCCTGTGTATAGTTTTCTGTTGTGTTGTTGGAAGAGGGTATTTGCTATGACCAGTGTGTATCTTGTCAAAACTCTGTTAGTCTTTGCCTTGCTTCATTTTGTACTCCAAGGCCAAACTTGCCTATTACACCAGGTATCTCTTACCTTCCTACTTTCGCATTCCAGTCCCCTAAGATGAAAAGGACCTCTTTTTAGTGTTATTTCTGGAAGGTCTTCTAAGGTATACTATTTGAAATTTACAAACCAGAGGTTGAAAGATGAAGTTTAAAAGTAGGGTTAAAATAACTAGTATAGAAGACTTTAATACAATCTTTCTTAAACAAGAAAAGAATTTTTTCAAAAAATAAATGATCACACTTAGACAAGTTGTATATGTAGCAAAATACACATGGCAAATGAAGTATAAATTAACAAACCCAAAAGAATATTTTGATTAGTTAATACCAAATTGGTCAGTCAGTTACTTTAATTTTTTTTTATTGGAGGCAAATTACTTTACATTAATATATTGGTTGGTTTTGTTACTTTAGTATGTGTTACTGGGCTTCCTTATCGATTCAAAGATATTGAAGTTAACTCAAAGAGTAAAATTCAACTCTATCAATAAAGGCACACCTAAAATAGAAGGGTTCAAAAAGTCAAAATATAAAAGAATAGGCAAAGATTTACTGGAAGAGTAATAAAACACCTGTGATCTCCATATTGGACAATATAGAATTTGGGCCAAAAATCATTAATTGAGACTAAAATTATCTTATAACGGTTAATGTTACAGTTTACAGTGAAGAAACACAAAAACCAGCAACCACCTATATAAAGCCAAAAATTCATGAAATATAAGAAAAAAATAATACCATGTTAATAGTAAAACACACATTCAGAAAGAGAGGTTAAATGGAGCAAAAACTAAATAAATGAATATAAATATGTAGAAGAGCTAAACTGAAGAGGCAATAAGGTTGGCCTTATGGATGTATGTTAAAACTGCAATATGCTTCTTAATATACATGAAATATTCATAAAAATGATTTCATCGGCATTAAATTTCCTGAATTTTACAGTTGCACTATGGCTATGATAGTGAATATCTTTGTTCATAGTAAATATACACTGAAGTGTTTAAAGAAAATGTGGAATATGGGTAAGGGTATATGGGAGTTTTCTCTGTGACTTCAACTGTCCTACAAATTGGACATTATGTCTAAAAAAAGTTAAAATAGAACTGTTGCATTTGCTTGGTGGTTTGTAGCTGACAAATTCATTGCTGCATCTTCTTCCAGGCTACGAAACACAGAACCTAGCATTCTTCTCAAGCTACTGCTTCAGTACTGGGAAGGTGCACTGTGTTGTGCTTTGTGTTTTATGCTAAAACCTTTACATCTGCTTTAGTTTTCTGTAACTCAGAGTGGGTATCAACAATAGAATATGTCCATGTCTAGTTTCCATTTATCCAGTACCAATTATCTTTCCCTTAAAGTGACCTTGCATACAAGAGCCAAATTCCGTGGTTTTACAACAAGAAGAAACAAGCTTCCATCCTCCTTTCTAGAAGGATCATTAAAGACTCTCTTATGGAGTGGAGAACACTGTAGACATTTAGTAAATGTATTTTAATATGGATGATACTGTATGAAACTTCTGTGCTGAGAACCTTTAATGATCACCAGGCAGACCATAAACTTATGAACATGCAGTAGAAAATCTTAGCCATTTCTGTTTCCAAGATCACATTGCAGCTCTTGGAAAAACAGCTAAAAATTCAAGGCAGAGCAGCATAAAGCTAATCAAAATTTTAGTCTGAGAACATAGCACACAGGAGGACTAGACAAAGTATAGCTTTGGGAAATATCAGAACCCAGCATAACTCACAAGAGTTACAGATTCAAAGCCTGATTATAAAGAAAGAATGATTAGATAAAGACATCAGACAAAGGCTTCCTGAGGGAAACTAATACTAAACCTCAATCAATGGAGTAGCTGCTGCTGCCTAAATGCTTACTGTTAGAAAGTCTGGCTGAAAAGCTATAGGAGTCAGAGGCCAGGGAGATAAAACGCTAAAACATTTTCTCTAACTTTTTTGAGGAAGCATCAATTTGAAAGGCAAATTGATTTCTAAGAACATCTATATCTTCTGAAATAGAATGTAATTGGGTATGTTTTTCTCAATTAAATATCAATATTTAACATGCTTTAGTCTTGATTTCCCTAGGATTCTTACATTTATTTGCATGTCAACATAAATGATAGGAAAATACTGGAACAATAACAAATACATCTTGCTGAAGAAACAATCTACAGATACAGCTCTCACGATGTCCACAAGCAAATACAATACAGGAAGTTTTAAGTTAATTTAAAAAATCTCTGTGTAAGAAATACAAAGGATCATATGAGACTACTATCAGCAACTATATGCCAATACAATGGACAACTTGGAAGAAATGGGCAAATTCTTAGAAAAGTATAACCTTCCAAAACCAAACCAGGAAGAAATAGAAAATCTTAATAGACACATCACAAGCATGGAAATAGAAACTGTAATAAAAAATCTTCCAGCAAACAAAAGGCCAGTTCCAGATGGCTTCACAGATGACTTTTACCAAAAATTTAGAAACAAATTAATATCTATCCTATTCAAACTCTTCCCGAAAATCGCAGTGGAAGGTAAACTCCCAAACTCATTCTATGAGGTCACCATCACCCTAATATCAAAACCAAAAAAAGATGCCACAAAAAAGGAAACTGCAGGCCAATATCACTGATGAACATAGATGCAAAAATCCTCAACAAAATTTAGCAAACAGAATCTAACAACATATTTAAAAAATCATACATCATGACCAAGTGGGCTTTATCCCAAGCATGGAAGGATGCTTCAGTATTCACAAATCAATCAATGTGATATACCACATTAACAAATTGAAAGATAAAATCCATGTGGCTATTTCAACAGATGCAGAGAAAGCCTTTGACAAAAGTCAACATTCATTTATGATTTAAAAAAAACAAAAACAAAAAAACTCCAGAAAGTAAGCACAGAAGGAACATAACTCAACATAATAAAAGCCATCTACGATAAACCCACAGCAAACATTATCCTCAATGGTGAAAATTTGAAAGCAAAAAATTTCCTCTAAAGTCAGGAATAAGACAAAGTTGCCAACTCTCACCACTACTACTAAACATAGTTTTGGAAGTCTTAGCCACAGCAATTGGAGAAGAAAAGGAAATAAAATGAATCTAAATTGATTAAAAAAAAAAAAAGAGTAAAACTCTCACTGTTTACAGATGATATATCCTCTACATAGAAAACCCTAAAGACACCACCAGAAAATGACTACAGCTAATGAATGAATATAGCAAAGTTGCAGGATATAAAATTAATACACAGAAATCCCTTGCATTTCTATACACTAACCCAGAGAAAACAAGAAGAGAAATTAAGGAAACAGTCCCATTCACCTTTGCAACAAAAATAATAAAATACCTAGGATTAAATTTACCTGAAGAAAAAGATATTTATATAGGAAGCTATACAACACTGATGAAAGAAACCAAAGATGTCACAAATAGATGGAAGAACACACCATATACATGGATTGGAAGAAAGTATATAGTGAAAATAAGTATACTACCCAAAGCACTCTATAGATTCAATGCAATCCCTATCAAGCTACCAATGGTATTTTTCACAGAACTAGAACAAATAATTTCACAGTGTGTATGGAAACACAAAAAGCCTCAAATAGCCAAAGCAATCTTCAGAAAGAAGAATGGAACTGGAGGAATCAACCTGCTAGAATTCAGACTATACTACAAAGCTACAGTCATCAAGACAATATGGTACTGGTACAAAGACAGAAATATAGATCAGTGGAAGAAAGTCGAAAGCCCAGAAATGAATCCAGGCACCTCTGGACACCTTATCTTTGACAAAGGAAGCAAAAATATTTAACGGAGAAAAGGCAATCTCTTTAACAAGTGGTGCTGGAAAAACTGGTCAACCACCTGTAAAAGAATGAAACTAGCACACTTTCTAACACTATACACAAAAATAACCTCAAAATGGATTGAAGATCTAAATGCAAGAGGAGAAATTATAAAACTCCTAGAGGAAAACATAGGCAGAACACTCTCTGACATAAATCACACCAAGATCCTCTATGACCCACCTCCCAGAATAATGGAAATAAAAGCAAAAATAGAGAAATGGCCTAATAAAACTTAAAGCCTTTTGCACAACAAAGGAAACTACAAGTAAGGTGAAAAGGCAGCCTTCAGAATGGGAGAAAATAATAGCAAATGAAACAACTGACAAAGAAGTAATCTCCAAATTGTATAAGCAGCTCATGCATCTCAATACCAGAAAAGTAAATGACCCAATCAAAAAGTGGCCCAAAGAACTATACAGACATTTCTCCAAAGAAGACATACAGATGGTTATAAACACATGAAAAGATGTTCAACATCACTCATTATCAGAGAAATGCAAATCACAACCACAATGAGGTACCATCTCACACCGGTCGGAATGGCTGCAATCAAAAAGCCTGCAAACAGCAAGTGCTGGAGAGGGGACTTTTGGACTCTGTGGGAGAAGGAAAGGATGGGATGATTTGAGAGAATAGCATTGAAACATGTATATTCAGTTCAGTTCAGTTCAGTTCAGTCGCTCAGTCGTGTCAGACTCTTTGCAACCCCATGAATCACAGCACGCCAGGCCTCCCTGTCCATCACCAACTCCCGGAGTTCACTCAAACTCATGTCCATCGAGTCGGTGATGCCATCCAGCCATCTCATTCTCTGTTGTCCCCTTCTCCTCTAGCCCCCAACCCTTCCCAGCATTAGAGTCTTTTCCAGTGAGTCAACTAGTCACATGAGGTGGCCAAAGTATTGGAGTTTCAGCTTTAGAATCAGTCCTTCCAATGAACACCCAGGATTGATCTCATTTAGAATGGAATGGTTGGATCTCCTTGCAGTCCAAGGGCCTCTCAAAAGAGTCTTCTCCAGCACCACAGTTCAAAAGCATCAATTATTACAACAAATGTTAAACAGATTTCTGTAGTCAAGAAATACAAGAGGAGAAAAAAGATCCACAAAATCTACCCCCAAGTGATTAGAAAATTGCAATAGGAACATATATATCAATAATTACTTTAAATATAAATGTATTAAATGTTCTGACCAAAAGACACAGACTTGCTGAATGGATATAAAAGTAAGACCCGTATATATGCTGTCTACAAGAAACCCACTTCAGACCCAAAGACACAAACAGACTGAAAGTGAGAGGATGGAAAAATATATTCCATGCAATGGGAAGCAAAAGAAAGCTGGAGTAGCAATCCTTACATCAGACAAATAGACCTTAAAATAAAGAAGGTTACAAGGGATAAGGAAGGACACTACATAATGATCAAGGGATCAATCCAAGAGGAAGACATAACAATTGTAATTATCTGTGCACCCAACATATGAGCCCCTCAATATGTGAGACAAACACTACCAGACATAAAAGGAGAAATTAACAGTAACACAATAATAGTAGGAGACTTTAACACCCTACTCACACCAATGGACAGATTATCAAAACAGAAAATTAATAAGGAAATGCAAGTCTTAAATTACACATTAGATGAGATGAATTTCATTGATATCTTCAGGACATTCCATCCAAATGCAGAAGAATATGCCTTCTTTCCAAGTGCACATGGAATATTCTCCAGGATAGACCACATCTTGGGTCACAAATCAAACCTTAGTAAATTTAAGAAAATTGAAATCATATCAAGCATCTTCTCCTACCACAAGACTATGATACTAGATATCAGTTATAAGAAAAAAAAAAACTGTAAGAAACACAAACACATGGAGATTGAACAAAATGTTTCTAAATAACCAACAAGTTACTGAAGAAACCAAAATGGAAATCAAAAATGTTCTAGAAACAAATGACAATGAGACATGACAACTCAAAACCTGTGGGATACAGCAAAAGCAGTTCTAAGAGGGAAGTTAATTGCAATACAATCCTACTTCAAGAAATGAAAAACATTGAAGAGACAACCTAACTTTACACATAAAGCAACTGGAAAAAGAAGGAAAAAAAATTAGTAGGAGGAAAGAAATCATAAAGATCCAAGAAGAAATAAATGAAAAATAAACAAAAGAAACAATAGTAAAGATTAATAAAATAAAAGCTGATTCTTTGAGAAAATAAACAAAATCAACAAACCCTTAGCCAGGCTCATCAAGAATAAAAGAAAAGAATCAAATTAACAAAATTAGAAATCAAAAAGGAGAGGTTACAAAAGACAATTCAGAAATACAAAGGATTATAAGAGACTATTATGAACAACTGTATGGCATTAGAATATATAACATGGAAGAAACTGACAGATTCTTAGAAAAGTTCAACAAGACTGAACCAGGAAGAAATAGAAATTATGAATAACTCAATCACAAGCACTGAAATTGAAGCTGTGATCAAAAATCTCCCCAAAAACAAAAGCTCAGGACCAGATGGCTTCACAGAATTCTATCAAACATTTAGAGAAGAGCTAATGCCTGTCCTTCTAAAACTCTTTCAAAAAATTGCAGAGGAAGGAACACTTCCAAATTCATTCTATGAGGCCACTGTCACCCTGATACCAAAACCAGACAAAGACAACACAGAAAAAGAAAACATGTACACTCATAGCGGATTCATGTCAATGTATGGCAAAACCAATACAATATTGTAAATTTTAAAATAAATTTTAAAAAAATGTGGAGAAGACAGTGAAAAAAAAAAGAGAAAACTTCAGGCCAATATAACTGATGAGCACAGATGCAAAAATCCTTGACAAAATTTTAGCAAACAGTATTCAGCAACACATCAAAAAGCTCATACACCATGATCAAGTTGGGTTTATTCCAGGGATTCCAGGATTCTTCAATATACACAATAGATGCATAAAAAGCCTTTGACAAAATTCAACACCTAATTATGATTGAAACTGTTTAAAAAATGGGCACAGGAGGAATCTACCTCAACATAGTAAAGGCCATATATGATAAGCCCACAGCAAACATTATTCTCAATGGTGAAAAACTGAAAGCATTCTCCCTAAGATAAGAAACAAGACAAGGGTGTCCACTTTTGCCACTATTATTCAACATAGTTCTGGAAGTCCTAGCTACAGCAATCAGAGAAGAAAAAGAAACAAAAGGAATCCAGATCAGAAAAGAAGTAAAGCTCTCACTGTTAGAAGATGACATGATATTGTACATATAAAAATCTTAAAGATACTATCAGAAAATTACTAGAGCTAATCAGTGAATTTAGCAAAGTTGCAGGATACAAAATCAATACACAGAAATCACTTACATTTCTATATACTAACAATGAAAAATCAGAAAGAACAATTAAGGAATCAATTCCATTCACCACTGCAACCAAAATAATTAAACATCTAGGAATAAACTTATCTAAGGAGACAAAAGAACTGTACACTTTTATAAGACACTAATGAAAGAAATCAAAGATAACATAAATACATGGAGAGAAATATTCCATGTTTCTGGGTAGGAAGAATAAATATTGTGAAAATGGCTATACTACCAAATGCAGTCTACAGATTCAATGCGATCCCTATCAAATTACCAATGGCATTTTTCACAGAACTAGAACAAAAAAGTTTACAATACATATGGAGACACAAAAGACCCTGAGTAGCCAAAGAAGTCTCTAGAAAGAAGAATGGAGCTGGAGGAATCAAGCTTCTTGACTTCAGGTTATACTACAAAGATACAGTCATCAAGACAGTATTGTACTGGCACAAAAACAGAAGTATAGACCAATGGAACAAGATAGAAAGCCCAGAAATAAACCCATGTACCTATAGGTACCTTAATTTTGACAAAGGAGGCAAGAATATACAATGGGACAAAGACAAGCTCTTCAATAAATGGTTCTGGGAAAACTGGACAGCTATGTGTAAAACAATGAAAATAGAACACTTCCTAACACCATACACAAAGATAAACTAAAATTGGATTAAAGGCCTAAGTGTAAGATGAGATACTATAAAACTATTAAAGGAAAACATAGGCAGAACACTTGAGGAAATAAATCAAAGCAAGATCCCCTATGACTCACCTCCTAGAGTAATGGGAATAAAATTAAAAATAAACAAGTGGGACCTGATTAAACTTAAAAGTTTTTGCACAGCAAAGGAAACTATAAGCAAAGTGAAAAGAAAACCCTCACAATGGGAGACAATAATAGGAACTGAAACAACTGACAAAGGATTCATTTCGAAAATATACAAGCAGTTCATACAACTCCATGCCAGAAAAACAAACAAACCAATCAAAAAGTGGGAAAAAGACCAAAGAAGACATACAAATGGCTAACAAGCACATGAAAAGATACTAAACATAGCTCATTATTAGAGAAATGCAAATCAAAGCTACAATGAGATATCATCTCAGACTGGTCAGAATGGCCATCATCAATAAGTCTACAAACAATAAATGCTGGAGAGGGTGTGGAGAAAAGGGAATACTCTTGCACTGCTGGTGGGAATGTAATTGATACAGCCACTATGGAAGACAGTATGGAGATTCCTTGAAAAACTAGGAATAAAACCACCATATGACCCAGAAATCCCACTCCTAGGCATATACCCTAAGGAAATCAAAAGTGAAAGATACACATTTATCCCATTGTTCTTTGCAGCACTATATACAATAGCTAGAACATGAAAGCAACCTAGATGTCCATCGACAGATGAATGGATAAAGAAGTTTTGGAATACATACACAATGAACTCAGCCATAAAAAGAAATGCATCTGAGTCGGTTCTAATTAAGTGGATGAACCTAGAACCTATTATACAGAGTGAAGTGGGTCAGAAAGAGAAAGATGAAAACTATATTCTAATGCATATACAGAATCTAGAAAAATCACACTGAGGAATTCATTTACAGGGCAACAATGGAGAAACAGACATGGAGAATAGACCTATGGACATGGAGAGAGGGGAGGAGAGGGTGAGATGTATGGAAAGAGTAAAATAGAAACTTACATTATCATATGCAAATTAGATACCCAACAGGAATTTTCTGTACAGCTCAGGAAACTCAAACAGGGGCTCTGTATCAACCTAGAGGGGTGGGATGGGGATGGAGTTTCAAAAAGGAGGGGATATATGTATACCTATGGCTGATTCATGTTGAGGTTTGAGAGAAATCAGCAAAATTCTGTAAAGCAATTATCCTTCAATAAAAAATAAATTAATTAAAAAAGTATTTTTAAAAGTTAACATCATTTTAGTTGGAAAAGATTAAGACAGTAAGATAAAATTTCTACAACTAGCAAACAAGCCAATGACCCATCCCTAAGCCTCACTCTTTTATGGATTAAAGAAGCTATCAATAACGTCAATTTTCTAGTAGCAATAACTTACTGAGTGAAAGAGCCTTAGGACGGAAACAACACAAAATTAAATTTGTTTCCTTGATGTTTGATTTAAACTGAAATAACTTTGTTTATGGTGGAACGTTTTTAATTTGTCTTTTCACCAACCCTTGTCTTTCCTTAGCAAAAATGACCCAGGGGCTGAGGTTGCCCTTAAAAGTTAATTTGCTTGCTTTTCCCTTACCATCAATCAGTTACACCTGCATGTGGTAATACAAGCAAGAGAACACTGAGTTTTCATATAAATCAAAACAGGAGAATCGATTACTTCTCAATTATGGAGCTCACCGAGGAACAGATTACCTGGCGTGGGTTTAGTCACATATGGTGTTCTTTAGCTGATGGTCAAAGTACTAAAAATCCTCTGATGGGAACATACTGCTTTGCCCTTTAGTTCTAGCCTTCAGACACTGTTTTACAGCTCTCTGGCCAGTTGCCCACCTCAGAGAAGTCCCTGGCCATGAATTCCATTCCTTTTCATCTCACCATGATGCCTTTTCTATTCACTTAATGGTTCTGTTCTCATGATTAATCTTGCAGGTAAATATTTACTAAAGTTCAGGTTGTGTGGAATCTAATAAATATTACCTCTCTGCTTTGCCTGTGTTATAAACCAATTTCAAGCTAAGCCTAAAATATTAATAGTTAAGTATTACCCCTTTAGCATGAACTGTGATCAGTGATTTGTTTTCAACAATTACATTATGAAAAGAAGAAGTAGAAAGAGTAATTAACAGGTTGGCTAAATCTGGAAAACACTACTTGGCCAGGTTATCAAGGTTTATATCAGTTATAAGTCATATTGATAGCATGTACCCCAATTTAGTGTAATGAAGGAAATGCTTCACTTCTGTGGTATTCTTCTTCAAATCCATGATCCCATTCTAACTGTGGCAGAAACATCAGACACACTCAAACTGACCCTTCTACAAAATACCTGACTATCTCAAAACTGTAAAGATTATGAAAAACAAGTAATGTCTGATTGTTTTAGACTGCTGCTGCTAAGTCACTTCAGTCGTGTCCGACTCTATGCGACCCTATAGACGGCAGCCCCCTAGGCTCCCGTCCCTGGGATTCTCCAAGCAAGAACACTGGAGTGAGTTGCCATTTCCTTCTCCAATGCATGAAATTGAAAAGTGGAAGTGAAGTAGCTCAGTTGTGTCTGACTCTTAGCGACCCCATGGACTGCACCCTACCAGGCTCCTCTGCCTATGGGATTTTCCAGGCAAGAGTACTGGAGTGGGATGCCATTGCCTTCTCCGAAACATATGGTTACACATATGTTCAGACCCATAAAATATGCAATGTCAAGAGTGAATCTTGATGTAACTATGGAGTTTGAGTAATTAAGAATGTGTCATTGTAGGTTCATCAGTTGTAGCAAATGTATCTCTGTGGTCAAAATGTTGACAACGAGAGGCTGTGCATGCATAGGGACAGGGCATATACAGGAAATAAGTGTGCCATACCAACTTTTAGGATTTCCTTGTAGCGCTAAGGGTAAAGAATCTGCCTGCAATGCAGGAGATCTGGGTTTGATTCCTGTGTTGGGAAGATCCACTGGAGAAGGGAATAGCAGTCCACTCCAGTATACTTGCCTGGGGAATCCCATAGACATAGAAGCCTGGCAGGCTATAGTCCATTGGGTTGCAAAAAGTCAGACACTACCAAGGGACTAACACCTCACTAACACTTAACTAATTTTGCTCTGAATCTAGAACTTCTCTGAGAAATAAATTCTATTTTAAATATAAAGATAAATTCTATATATTTTTAAATAAAATATATTGTCTTTGTCAGAAAAAAGTATATGTTTTACCCTTTCAGGTGGCCAACCAGTCTGCCCGAAATCTGGAGTCTATAAACACCAGACAGCTTGAACTATGAACTTAAACTTTCTTTGGATTAAATACCTGTCTTCTGCTACAATGCTACATTCATCAAGACTTTCATCAAGTATGGTACTGGCACAAAGACAGAAGTATAGATCAACGGAATAAAATAAAAAGCCCAGAGACAAATCCATGCACCTATAGAAACCTTATCTTCGATGAAGAAGGCAAAAATATTTAATGGAGAAAAGACAATCTCTTTGACAAGTGGTGTGGGGAAACTGGTCATCCACCTGTAAAAGAATGAAACATGAACACTGTCTAACACCATGCACAAAAATAAACTCAAAATGGATTAAAGATATAAATGTAAGACCAGAAACTATAAAACTCTTAGAAGAAAACATAGGTAAAACACTCTCTGACATAAATCACAGCAAGATCCTCTATGACCCACCTCGCAAAGTAATAGAAATAAAAACAAAAATAAACAAATGGGACCTAATTAAACTTAAAAGCTCTTGCACAACGAAGGAAACTATAAGCAAGGTGAAAAGGCAGCCTCTAGAGTGGGAGAAAATAATAACAAATGAAACAATTGACAAATAACTAATCTCCAAAATACACAAGCAGCTCATGCAGCTCAACACTCAACACCAGAAAAATAAATGACCCAATCAAAAAGTAGACCAAAGGAGACTAAACAGACATTTCTCCAAAGAAGACATACAAATGGCTAACAAACACATGAAAAGATGCTCAACATCACTTGTTATCCAAGAAATGCAAATCAAAACCACAATGAGGTACCATTTCACTCTGGTCAGAATGGCTGCCCTCAAAAAGCCTGCAAAAAATAGATGTTGGAGAGGGTGTGGAGAAAAGGGAACCCTCTTACACTGTTGGTGGGAATGCAAACTAGTATAGCCACTATGGATAACAGTGTAGAGATTCCTTAACAAACTGGAGATAGAACTGCCATACGACCCAGGAATCCCACTGCTAGGTATACACACCGAGGAAACCAGAACTGAAAGAGACACATGTACCCCAATGTTCATTGCAGCACTGTTTTTTCAATAGCTAGGACATGGAAGTAACCTAGATATCCATTAGCAGATGAATGGATAAGGAAGTGTAGCACATATACACAATGGAATATTACTCAGTCATAAAAAGGAATGCATTCGAGTCAATTCTAATGAGGTGGATGAAACTGGAGCCTATTTTACAGAGTGAAGCAAGTCAGAAAGAGAAACACCAATACAGTATATTAATGCATATATATGGAATTTAGAAAGACGGTAACAACAACCCAATATGCAAGACAGCAAAAGAGACACGGATGTAAAGAACAGACTTTCGGCCTATGTGGGAGAAAGCGAGGGTGGAAAGATTTAAGCGAAGAGCATTGAAACATGTATATTACCATATGTAAATAGACGACCAATGCAAGTTCAATGCAAGAAGCAGGGCAGTCAAAGCCAGTGCTCTGGGACAACCCAGAGGGATGGGGTGGGAAGAGATATAGGAGGGGGTTCAGGATGGGGGGGCCATACATACACCCATGGCTGATTCATGGCAAAAACCACAACAATATTGTAAAGTAATTAGCCTCCAATTAAAATAAATTAATTAAAAACAAATGTCTGCCTTTCTTTTACTTTCTCTTTCAATTCTAGCTGGTATTTGTTTTCCTGTGATATTCATCTAAAGTTTTTCTTTCAGATACACCATCTTGAGAAAGATGAAATCAGTAGCTTCTAGATATGTGAAAAGAAACCATTGCTCAAAAAATTTTGTCAGCTTTCATTCTCCTGAGATGGATAATACCATCCATCTGGCAATCTTTTCCTTATAGTCTACCCCTTCCCTGTTACAACCACTTATTTAGGCTGTACCATCTACCTGGATCTATTGAGGCACTCTCGGTGTTCCATGTATGAACCCAGGTAGTTTAAGATCAAAATGCAACACAACCCACCTATTGAGCATCTTCTGAGACTTTCACTCTTACTTAAGTGAAAGTGAAAGTGAAAGTCTCTCAGTTGTGTCTGACTCTTACTTAAGGCACTTAGTATTGAAAAATCACTACTCAGTCCTCAGTCTATATTTATTTAAATTGGAGAAGTTAGAAAGTTCCATCCACACTCACCAAACTTACATGAAGCTTGCAGATTAGGTTCCACCAATTAAATGAACTCTTGTGAGATCGAATAAATGAACATAAGGCAGAAGTCACCTTCTATGGCTCTTAGCCAGTGTTTCTTTAATTTTTTTTTTTTAGCCAGTGTTTCTTTCAAAAAAAAAAAAAGTTTGGAAATGGCAATTTCCTCGGGGAGAATTTCAGTGTCTAGTTTCTAGTCTCCTTAGTATGAAAAGCAGTGTATAGTGGCAACAGTTTCTTGCTTTAATATAAATTTAAGTATAATAGCAGCAGTAGTATATTGTCCTATAAATTTTCTCAGGAGACCCAATTGAAAACCTTTAGTTCTTTTTGAATGTCCAATAATCTTCAAAGCACCTATATATTACATCAATTCTAAATTCTATCTTTTCCTATTTCTACTTTTCTGAATTTGGGGTACATACATAATCAATGGCATTACTATAATCAGTATCAACCATGTAACATTCATGACATAATTTTTTTTAAAGTTCTTTGATTGAAAACTTCTTTTAAGATCAAGAAAACACTAGCATCAACACATCTTGGATAATCTCAAATGAAAATCTCACCATATTTGAGGTTTGTAGAGTATCCTGTGTCTTCTTCACTAAACCATATTTGGAAAGAGTAGGTGAGACTCATGGACCACTTGCTCAAGGTATTAAGAATATTGGTCTATCTCTATAAGTTGGAAAAGGCTCCTTGTTTGGGGAAAAGTTTTGTGAAAAGTCTTAAGTTGTAGTGTCTTGGCATTGTGAAAATCCAGTATAATTAAAGCTACCTGCCAAGGTTAGAACAGTTAAAAGAGTACACTTGATTGTAAAATCCTGCCACATAGAATAATATAAATCAGGGCAATGTTCAAAAACCCAGCTTGAAGAAGCAGCATCAAACTAAAAATAACCTAGTGAAAGTTATTTTTTTCATCAAAATTCAGGTTTACCTGACAATATTCTTGACACATTCATTAGAATTTGGTGTCTTAAGGGGGCTAATAAATAGCACCTTTTTCTTTGCCCAAGTTCCACATAATTTGAGAAATAAGATCCAGGAAAAACTTTTAAACAGATACATAAAGATCACAATGTCAACGTCACTAATAGTTTTGCTAAAACATTGCTTAGGCATGTAACAGAAATGGTCTTCCTAGTATCCCATTTCATCACACATGGTGGGTGCTCTGTGCCTTAAAGAAGTAGTGTGAAATGTCTTTTCTCCAGGCTGAAGCCTGCCAGAAGAAGGGAAGAAAGGTGAGGTGAGTTCACATGACCATTTTCTCCCAAAATCCCAACAATATTCATAAAATTAAAAAGAAGAGGAAAAGTGATAAATAAGAAAAACATTGCCTACAGTCTCAAAAAGGCTTTGTTCTAGAAACTAATCATAAAGGCAGGGACTTTGTCTTCTTTAATGCTAGTTTTTGGCAGCTAAACCACTTCTTGGCACTTAGTGAAACTCAGTATTATTAGCTGAACACTGATAGAAGCTAAAAAAAAAAAAAAGTAGATTTATATTAGCTTACTTTTTTCCCTAAAATAAGGTTAAAAATTCAAAATAAATAAGAAAATTGTTTAGTCATGTCATTTTCCTCAAGAAAAATATCACCAGCAAGTAGCATTATTTAACCAGAGAAGGTGTATTCAGTTCAGTTCCTTTTTTATGTCCTTCCTCTACCTGCTTCAAATAAACATCGTTGAGCCCAAGAGTATCCAGGATACTCTTTCGTAAAGTTTTCTTCTAGCTCAAAAAACTCCCAGATGTTTCTACTTGGACAACAGTCCCAGGTTCACTGCAGATTTAGCCATTACAAAAGTGTTATTAAACAGATTGTTTGATTACAAACAGGAACAAAAAATACAGGCAAATGAAAAGGAATTAGAAGTAAAGTCTGTCATTGCAAGCTTCTGAAGGACCTGAAGAAATTCTAATTGTAAGCCTTTATATATATACACTACAAATCTCCCATGATTAGACATGTCCTAAAAGGTTGATCGGAGAAGGCAATGGCACCCCACTCCAGTACTCTTGCCTGGAGAATCCTGTGGATGGAGGAGCCTGGTAGACTAAAGCCCATGGGGTCGCACAGAATCGACACGACTGCGACTTCACTTTCACTTTTCACTTTCATGTATTGGAGAAGGAAATGGCAACCCACTCCAGTGCTTTTGCCTGGAGAATCCCAGGGACAGGGGAGCCTGGTAGGAGGCCGTCTATGGGGTCACACAGAGTCAGACATGACTGAAGTGACTTAGCAGCAGCAGCAAAAGATTGATACTCCCATAAAAGGTAAAAACTCTAATTCAAAAATTTGCATGCACCTCAGTCTTCATAGCAGTACTATTTACAATAGCTAAAACATGGAACCAGTCTGTTGTTCCATGTCCAGTTCTAACTGTTGCTTCCTGACCTGCATGTAGGTTTCTCAAGAGGCAGGTCAGATGGTCTGGTATTCCCATCTCTTTCAGAATTTTCCGCAGTTTCTTGTGATCCACACAGTCAAAGGCTTTGGCATAGTCAATGAAGCAGAAATAGATGTTTATCTGGAACTCTCTTGCCTTCTCCATGATCCAGTGAATGTTTGCAATTTGATCTCTGGTGCCTCTACCTTTTCTAAAACCTGCTTGAACATCTGGAAGTTCACGGTTCACATATTGCTGAAGCCTGGCTTGGAGAATTTTGAGCATGACTTTACTAGCGTGTGACATGAGTGCAATCGTGTGGCAGTTTGAGCATTCTTTGGCATTGTCTTTCTTTGGGATTGGAATGAAGACTGACCTTTTCCAGTCCTGTGGCCACTGCTGAGTTTTCCAAATTTGCTGGCATATTGAGGGCAGCACTTTCACAGCATCATCTTTCAGGATTTGAAAGAGCTCAACTGGAATTCCATCACCTCCACTAGCTTTGTTCATAGTGATGATTTCTAAGGCCCACTTGAGTTCACATTCCAAGATGTGTGGCTCTAGGTCAGTGATCACACCATCGTGATTATCTGGGTTGTGAAGATCTTTTTTGTACAGTTCTTCTGTGTATTCTTGCCACCTCTTCTTAATATCTTCTGTTTCTGTTAGGTCCATACCATTTCTGTCCTTTATCGAGCCCATCTTTGCATGAAATGTTCCCTTGGAATCTCTAATTTTCTTGAAGAGATCTCTTGTTTTTCCTAGTCTGTTGTTTTCCTCTATTTCTTTGCACGGATCACTGAGGAAGGCTTTCTTATCTCTCCTTACTATTCTTTGGAACTCTGCATTCAGATGCTTATATCTTTCCTTTTCTCCTTTGCTTTTCTCTTCTCTTTTTTTCACAGCTATTGGTAAGGCCTCCTCAGACAGCTATGTTGCTTTTTTGCATTTCTTTTCCATGGGGATGGTCTTGGTCCCTGTCTCCTGTACACTGTCACGAACCTCCGTCCATAGTTCATCAGGCACTCTATCTATCAGATCTAGTCCCTTAAATCTATTTCTCAACTCCACTGTATAATCATAAGGGATTTGATTTAGGTCATATCTGAATGGTCTTAATTGGACATGGAACAACAGACTGGTTCCAAATAGGAAAAGGAGTACGTCAAGGTTGTATATTGTCACCCTGCTTATTTAACTTATATGCAGAGTACATCATGAGGAACGATGGGCTGGAGGAAGCACAAGCTGGAATCAAGATTGCCGGGAGAAATATCAATAACCACAGATATGCAGATGACACTACCTTTATGGCAGAAAGTGAAGAGGAACTAAAAAGCTTCTTGATGAAAGTGAAAGAGGAGAGTGAAAAGGTTGGCTTGAAGCTCAACATTCAGTAAACAAAGATCATGGCATCTGGTCCCATCACTTCATGGGAAATAGATGGGAAAACAGTGGAAATAGTGCCAGACTTTATTTTTTTGGGCTCCAAAATCACTGCGGATGCTGATTGCAGCCATGAAATTAAAAGACGCTTGCTCCTTGGAAGGAAAGTTATGACCAACCTAGATAGTATATTAAAAAGCAGAGACATTACTTTGCCAACAAAGGTCTGTCTAGTCAAGGCTATGGTTTTTCCCGTGGTAATGTATGGATGTGAGAGCTGGACTGCGAAGAAAGCTGAGTGCCGAAGAATTGATGCTTTTGAACTGTGATGTTGGAGAAGACTCTTGAGAGTCCCTTGGACTGTAAGGAGATCCAATCAGTCCATTCTAGAGGAGATCAATCCTGGGTGTTCATTGGAAGGACTGATGCTAAAGCTGAAACTGCAATACTTTGGCCACCTCATGCGAAGAGTTGACTCAGTGGAAAAGTCTCTGATGCTGGGAAAGGTTGGGGGCAGGAGGAGAAGGGGATGACAGAGAATGAGATGGCTGGATGGCATCACTGACTCGATGGACATGAGTTTGAGTGAACTCCGGGAGTTGGTGATGGACAGGGAGGCCTGGCGTGCTGTGATTCATGGGGTCGCGGAGAGTCGGACACGACTGAGCGACTGAACTGAACTGAACTGAACCGAAGGAATAAATGCTGTAGAGGGTGTGGAGAAAAGGGAACCCTCTTACACTGTTGGTGGGAATGCAAACTAGTACAACCACTATGGAGAACAGTGTGGAGATTCCTTAAAAAACTGGAAATAGAACTGCCATACGACCCAGCAATCGCACTGCTGGGCATACACACCGAGGAAACCAGAACTGAAAGAGACACATGTACTCCAATGTTTACCGCAGCACTGTTTATAATAGCTAGGACATGGAAGCAACCTAGATGTCCATCTGCAGATGACTGGATAAGAAAGCTCTGGTACATATACACAATGGAATATTACTCAGCCATTAGAAACAGTACATTTGAATCAGTTCTAATGAGGTGGATGAAACTGGAGCCTATTATACAGAGTGAAGTAAGCCAGAAAGAAAAACACCAATGCAGTATACTAATGCATATATATGGAATTTAGAAAGATGATAACGTTAACCCTGTATGCGAGACAGCAAAAGAAACACAGCTGTATAGAACAGTCTTTTGGACTCTGTGTGTGAGGGCGAGGGTGTGATGATTTGAGAGAATCACATTGAAACATGTATATTATCATATGTGGAATGAATTGCCAGTCCAGGTTCGATGTATGATACAGGATGCTCGGGGCTGGTGTACTGGGATGAACCAGAGGGATGGGATGGGGAGGGAGGTGGAAGGGGGGTTCAACATGGGGACACATGTACACCTGGGGCAGATTCTTGTCAATGTATGGCAAAACCAATACAATAATGTAAAGAAATTAGCCTCCAATTAAAATAAATAAATTTTTAAATAAATAAATAAAAATAATAGACACATGTACTATATAAAAAATAAACAACAACGACCTACTGTATAACACAGGGAACAATATTCAGTATCTTTTAATAATCTGTAATGGAAAGAAAAGAATCTGGACAAAAGGGGTGTGTGTGTGTGTGTGTATATATATACATGTATATATTAAATTACTTCTCTATACAATTGAAACTGATACAACATGTCAATCAACTATACTTCAATTTTTTTTAATAGCTAGATGATAATTTTCACATTGTTTGCAAAAAAGCCAGGATATAATTAAACATTAAAGGTCTCTACAAACAGGCCCTGGATAGGGAGTTTGTCTTCTACAGGAACACTTTAACCTCCTCTCTTTTTGAAAGTTATTTTGCCAATTTTAAGCTAAAATTTAGTTTCAAATATATGATAACTTAATCTAAAAGTTGCTATGGCATTTGTCTAGATTTGTCATAGGTTTTCTTTCAAAGAGCAAGCATCTTCTAATTTCTTGGCTGCAGCCACTATCTGCAGTGATTTTGGAGCCCAAGAAAATAAAATCTGCACTGCTTCCATTGTTTCCCTTCTATTTGCCATGAAGTGATGGGACCAGATGCCATGATCCTAATCTTTTAAATGTTAAGTTTCAAGCCAACTTTTTCACTCTCCTCTTTCACCCTCATTAAGAGGTTCTTTCATTTCTCTTCACTTTCTGCCATTTGCGTAGTATCATCTGCATATCTGAGATTGTTTGTATTTGTTACAGGTCCTATTGAAAATCCATAACTTAGTACTTCTAATTTAATTGCCTTTAAACCTAAAATGGTAAAACTTTGGAGGACTTTCAAAGGTCATCTAAAGACTTTATAACATTATGCTTCGTATGTGAGTATTATTTAATATGTTTGGATTTCCCTCATAGCTCAGTCAGTAAAGAATCTGCCTGCAAGACAGGAGACCCAGGTTTGTTTCCTGGGTCAGGAAGATCCCCTGGAGAAGGAAATGGCAACCCACTCCAGTATTCTTGCCTGGAGAATCCTATGGACAGAGGACTCTGGCAGGCTACAGTCCATGAGGTGGCAAGAGTCAGACACAATTTAACGGCTAAACCACCACCATTATTTAATATGAGGAATAATGAATTCAAGATCTCCAAAGTGGTCAATTTAGTATTCTCAAGACATATAGAAAAGTCTCCCTAAATATCCAACACAGAAAACCTTCTTGAACTCCAGACCTATATTGCAACTGCTCCCTGAATCTGCCCCCAAACCAACATGCCTGCAATGTTTTTTTTTTCTGTTTGTTTTAAAAAGCCCCTATAACCTGCAAAATCAACCTGGCTACCAGCAACAAGGTTAGGCTAGAGACACTGAAGATAAAGATACAGACCTCATATATGTAAAGTCTTGTGTGTCTATGTGTGCTCAGTTGTGTCTGACTCTTTGCAAACCCATGGACTATAGCCTGCCAGGCTCCTCTATCTAAAGGACTTTCCAAGCAAGAATACTGGAGTAAGTTGTCATTTCCTCCTCCAGCAGATCTTCCTGAGCCAAGGAAAGTGATCTACCCTCATATAGCTCACACCTACTTAGACTTCCCTGGTGGCTCAGATGGTAAAGAATCTTCCTGCAGCGCAGGAGACTTGGGTTCAATCCATGGGTCAGGAATATCCCCTAGAGAGGGAATGGTAACCCACTCCAGTATTCTTGTCTGAAGAATTCCTTGGACAGAGGAGCCTAGCAAGCTACAGTCCACGGGGTTGCAAAGAGTCAGACAAGACAGAGCGACCAACAATTCCACTTGTGATCGTGTTAAGGGTCACAATACAAGATTGTTAAGGCTGTCTGACACTCAACTCAAAACCGACTTAGTCTTCTCAGTTTAGACAGGCCCTTACACATGCTCAGATCTGTCCATGGACCATGTGGCCAGAATTAATTCATACACATCACAGAATTTATAGTCTTTGCCTCTTTCTAATTCCTTTTTCAAGTTAATTTCCTAAGGTCACATGCAGATTCAGGATAGCTGGGCAGTAATGATGTAGGGGAAGGAGTCTTCTAGCATTATATTACATGAAATTGATGACCATTATATCTACTACTGTGGGCAGGAATACCTTAGAAGAAATGGAGTAGCCATCATGGTCAACAAAAGAGTCCGAAATGCAGTACTTGGATGCAATCTTAAAAACGACAGAATGATTTCTGTTCATTTCCAAGGCAAACCATTCAATATTACAGTAAGCCAGGCCTATGCCCTAACCAGTAATGCTGAAGAAGCCGAAGTTGAATGGTTCTATGAAGACCTACAAGACCTTTTAGAACTAACACCCAAAATAGATGTCCTTTTCATTATAGGGGACTGGAATGCAAAAGTAGGAAGTCAAGAAACACCTGGAGTAACAGGCAAATTTGGCCTTGGAGCACGGAATGAAGCAGGGCAAAGGCTAATAGAGCTTTGCCAAGAGAATGCACTGGTCATAGCAAACACCCTCTTCCAACAACACAAGAGAAGACTCTACACATGGACATCACCAGATGGTCAACACCGAAATCAGATTGATTATATTCTTTGCAGCCAAAGATGGAGAAGCTCTATAGAGTTAGCAAAAACAAGACCAGGAGCTGACTGTGGCTCAGATCATGAACGCCTTATTGCCAAATTCAGACTGAAATTGAAGAAAGTAGGGAAAACCACTAGACCATTCAGATAGGACCTAAATCAAATCCCTTATGATTATACAGTGGAAGTGAGAAATAGACTTAAGGGACTAGATCTGATAGATAGAAGCCTGATGAACTCTGGACGGAGGTTTGTGACATTGTACAGGAGACAGGGACCAAGACCATCCCCATGGAAAAGAAATGCAAAAAAGCAAAATGGTTGTCTGAGGAGGCCTTACAAATAGCTGTGAAAAGAAGAGAAGAGAAAAGCAAAGGAGAAAAGGAAAGATATAAGCATCTGAATGCAGAGTTCCAAAGAATAGCAAGGAGAGATAAGAAAGACTTCCTCAGTGATCAATGCAAAGAAATAGAGGAAAACAACAGACTAGGAAAAACAAGAGATCTCTTCAAGAAAATTAGAGATTCCAAGGGAACATTTCATGCAAAGATGGGCTCGATAAAGGACAGAAATGGTACAGACCTAACAGAAGCAGAAGATATTAAGAAGAGGTGGAAAGAATACACAGAAGAACTGTACAAAAAAGATCTTCATGACCAAGATAGTCACGATAACGTGATCACTGACCTAGAGCCAGACATCTTGGAATGTGAAGTCAAGTGGGCCTTAGAAAGCATCACTACTAACAAAGCTAGTGGAGGTGATGGAATTCCAGTTGAGCTATTTCAAATCTTGAAAGATGATGCTGTGAAAGTGCTGCCCTCAATATGCCAGCAAATTTGGAAAACTCAGCAGTGGCCACAGGACTGGAAGAGTTCAGTCTTCATTCCAACCCCAAAGAAAGACAATGCCAAAGAATGCTCAAACTGCTACACGATTGCACTCATGTCACACGCTAGTAAAGTCATGCTCAAAATTCTCCAAGCCAGGCTTCAGCAATATGTGAACCGTGAACTCCCAGATGTTCAAGCAGGTTTTAGAAAAGGTAGAGGCACCAGAGATCAAATTGCCAACATATGCTGGATCATGGAGAAAGCAAGAGAGTTCCAGAACAACATCTATTTCTGCTTCATTGACTATGCCAAAGCCTTTGACTGTGTGGATCACAATAAACTGTGGAACATTCTGAAAGAGATGGGAATACCAAACCACCTGACCTGTCTCTTGAGAAACCTGTATGCAGGTCAGGAAGCAACAGTCAGAACTGAACATGGAACAACAGACTGGTTCCAAATAGGAAAAGGAGTACATCAAGGCTGTATATTGTCAACTTGCTTATTTAACTTATATGCAGAGTACATCATGAGGAACGCTGGGCTGGAAGAAGCACAAGCTGGAATCAAGATTTCTGGGAGAAATATCAATAACCTCAGATATGCAGATGACAATACCCTTATGGCAGAAAGTGAAGAGGAACTCAAAAGCCTCTTGATGAAAGTGAAGGAGGAGAGTGAAAAGTTTGGCTTGAAGCTCAACATTCAGAAAACAAAGATCATGGCATCTGGTCCCATCACTTCATGGGAAATAGATGGAAAAACAGTGAAAACAGTGTCAGACTTTATTTTTTGGGGCTCCAAAATCACTGCAGATGCTGATTGCAGCCATGAAATTAAAAGACGCTTACTCCTTGGAAGGAAAGTTATGACCAACCTTGATAGTATATTAAAAAGCAGAGACATTACTTTGCCAACAAAGGTCCGTCTAGTCAAGGCTATGGTTTTTCCCGTCGTCATGTATGGATGTGAGAGTTGGACTGTGAAGAAAGCTGATCGCCGAAGAATTGATGCTTTTGAACTGTGATGTTGGAGAAGACTCTTGAGAGTCCCTTGTACTGCAAGGAGATCCAACCAGTCCATTCTACAGGAGATCAATCCTGGGTGTTCATTGGAAGGACTGATGCTAAAGCTAAGACTGCAATACTTTGGCCACCTCATGCGACGAGTTGACTCACTGGAAAAGACTCTGATGCTAGGAAAGGTTGGGGTCGGGAGGAAAAGGGGACGACCGAGAATGAGATGGCTGGATGGCATCGCCGACTCTGTGGACATGAGTTTGAGTGAACTCCGGGAGTTGGTGATGGACAGGGAGGCCTGGTGTTTTGTGATTCATGGGGTCGCGGAGAGTCGGACACGACTGAGCCACTGAACTGAACTGAACTGAACTGATATTTCTGCTGCATCATACCTGATCTGATAAACCTAAATACATCTATTGTTTTGGTAATTGTGAGTTGCTCTAGTATTTTTCCTTAAGCAACACAACAGGTAGAAAATTCAATTCATATTATCTGGAGACTTAGGATAAGCTTTTGAAAAAAGGCCTCTCAAAGAGCAGTAGATTAAAACATCCTCCCTCAAAAGTGCTCCTCTTCCTGCAGTCCCTAAATTGATAAAAGACACAGTATACCAATCTGGAAATCTGCAAGTCTTTGAAATTACTACTTCTCTCTTACATACGTATGTGATTAAGGATAAAAATTCACTCAGGGTTGCTTCCTAAATAACAGTAAAATTCATTTCCTCACTACCATCACCAGCATTTCTGCCTCTCAGGTCTGAGTTACTTAGATACCCTGTTAACAGGATGACATCCTTTCCTTCAGCCATTCTAAGCTACTTGCATTTCCTCAAACATACCATACTCATATTTGTTTAGACTGAGCTACCCCACACTCACTGAACTTAAAATTACTTTAATACTTAAACTAGGATTAAACCTTTGAACAAGACACTCTAAAAATTCTAAGACTCTCCCAACAAAGCCCAATCCTAATTTATGTCATATATTACTCTCTTTAAGCTTTCCACCAGCCTCACTTCTGGGGACTGGTACAGTGAATCACTCCTCCTGAGTTTTTTTTTTTTTTTAATCCTAATAGAGGGGCTTACCTAACTTCTCACACAGTAGTTTTAGATGTGTCATAGTGTTTATACAATACTCTTATTTCTCAGACTATGATTTTCAAGGTGCAGAATAGGTTTTGAATATTACTGATTTTTTTTTAACTTAGAAGTACAACTTACTTAGCAAACTGCAAGACTGAAGAAAATTATGACATACAGTATGTCACTATATAAAAGTATGTCTCTCCTGAAAGTTTGGTGCCAATATGATTATTATTTCTGCTACCAATGCTGCTGTTGAGTCCCACCTTCTGATTTTGCTGCATTCAATATTCCTGCAACTCCCAGTGGTCTTTGCTACTGACCTCAGCCTTAGATAGCAAAACCAACCTGTGCCTCTTCCATCCAGGATACTGTACTCTAGATTTGAGATTTTAAAAAACTCTCAAATCTCTGGTCCTCCCCCAGTCTTAAGGACACACACTCTTTTTCCTTATATCAGGGCATCTTTGCTTCTTCTTTCCTTACTCTTGTCCCTTTTCTCTATTTCTAGGGGTTCTTTCCTCACTGAAAATCTAAATAAAACTCATCTTCTGAGATCCTAGTAAATGCAGAGCAAGGAAAAATTATGTCTGGCTCTTTTGACTCCTCTATAGCAGCTAAAACAAAATATCAAATCACCATAATTTGCTCTTCCATACAGATTTTCAGGTTATAGTCATTTATTGAACACACACCATGCTCAAACAAAGCACTACACACTTATCCAGTAAAAAAAAAATATGGAGATCTTTATCCTGGGCACATGAAAGTGATATTGAAAGTTTTTTGTATTTATCATGCAATTCTTAAAGTTAAAAGGACAAGGATTTTAACCAATTCATCCAAAGTACACCAGGCATAATTGTCAATCTCATTTTATACAAAATTTATAATTAGTGTTATCTCCAATGACATTCTAATGAAATTAAACACATTTGAGATTCTGATTTATTTAGAATTAATAACTCCTTTCAATGGCATGACACTTTTATTTCATCCAAAACATCTGTGACAAAAATGAAGCTATCTTCTCTACCAAGAAGGAACAAAAACATCCTTGAAGGAGCTGCCAGTGCAGTTACGGTATCTGTCTATCAAAAAAGAGATGATGACATTTGGGGTGAGCCTCAGGCATAAATCCTAAGTAGATGACATGTGCCATCTAGCATTTTTAGCTTTCCTGACTTAGGGCTTTTAACTTTTTCAGTGTCCTTGTCTCCTTCTTCAGGCACCCAAGATACTAAAGCTTTATCCAACCACTCTATATCTCCTGTCAAAACTCTTGGGAAATGTCCTAATGAATTCACCCATACTCAAGTATAAATGACTGATGCTGCTTAAATTGGAGAATATCTACAGTAGTTTTTATTTCCAGGCCTGACAGATAGTACTGGGTGTATAAGGATTATGTATGGGCAGAAGGGCTATTCAGCCCCTGGTAATCACACTGATGTATCCATGCCAAAAGCACTTCAAGTGAAATGTTTATTTGTATATGTTTTGGAAAAGGCCCAACATAAGTTAGTATCCTTTAAAATCTCACCTAGGAAAACTATGGTCAGAGCCAAATGAGATTATATATGTAAAAACATTTTTAAGTTAATATTAATAAGGTGTGTACTGATACTAAATACTATTCTATTAGCTTTATCTGAATATCTTATTTATTCGTTACAATAATCTTAGGAGATAAGTACTATCATTCCTATTTCACAAAGGATAAAATAGAAACAATGAAAAGCGAAATAGTTTTCCAAAGGTCAAAAATCCATAAAGTGGTCCTGCTTGTAAACTATAACCTTTCATTATAATCATTAGCAATGTTATTCTCATACCTCGTGCAGTGAAGGACGGAAAATTAGAGGCAAAACTAGCTTACTTTATAGGCTGTGTTACTTATTTTTAGAAAAATATAGACAACACAGTTATTGTAGCTAACACTTGGTAAACCTTTTCTATGACCTAAGTAGCCTCTGGCCACCTGATGTGTAGAGCCGATTCATTAGAAAAGACCCTGATGCTGGGAAAGATTGAAGGCAATAAGAGAAGGGGATGACAGAGAATGAGATGGTTGGATGTTATCACCGACTCAATGGACGTGAGTTTAAGCAGGCTCCAGGAGGTGGTGATGGACAGGGAAGCCCGGCATGCTGCTGCCCATGGGGTCATAAAGAGTCAGACACAACTGAGTGACTGAACTGAACTGAAGTAGCTTGGTGAGAGCTGAGTGCATATCTGATTTATTGTTCCCAACAACCCTGGAAACAGGTCATCTTAGCTCCCATCAATTAACAGATAAGAAAATCATGGTGTACAAGACACACACACGGGGACACAGAGACCCAGCCCTCAACCTCTCGTGAACTGCTCCAGCCATTAAATCCTCCCACTGGCTGCACAGCCAACTGGGCAGAAAGCCTGTCACAACAACCCAAAATCTATCACATGCAGCAAAGTGGTTTTAAGAAGCTTTATATTGATACAAGCGTACTTTGGGAAGCAATAAAATTCTCAAATAAATAACCTAACACTGCACATAAAGAAAAAAAAGAACAAGCAAAACTCAAAGTTAGTACAATGAAAGAAATTATAAAAATCAGAGCAAAAATGTGAAGTAAGGACCAAAAAAATGGAAATAGATCATTTAAATGAACCAAATAAACAACATTAGAAATTATATGTACACTCGTGTTGGATTCATGTCAATGTATGGCAAAAAATACAATATTGTAAAGTAATTAGCCCTCAATTAAAATAAATAAATTTATATTTTAAAAAAAGAAATTATAAAGGAGAAGTTACAACAGAATCTACAGAGATAGAAAAATTGTAAGAGACTACTATAAATAGCTATACATCAATGAAATGGACAACCTAGAAGAAATGGGCACAAGTCCAAGGCCAAATGCCTTCACAGGTGAATTCTTCCAAGCATTTAGAAAAGAATTAGCACATATCCTTCTCAAACTACTCCAAAAAATTGTAGAGGAAGTTAACATTTCTGAATTCATCCTACAAGGCTAGTCTCAATCTGATACAAAAAAAGAAAAAAGACAAAAATATCACACACAAAAAAAGAAAATGACAGACCGATGTTACTGATAAACATAGATACAAAATTTAACAATGAATTAAAAGGATCATGCACCATGATCAAGTGGGATTTATCTGACTGACAGAAAGGATTTTTCAATATCCACAAGTCAATCAATGTGATAATCCCAAATAAATAAATTGAAGAATAAAAAGCATATGAGAATAAAGGGACCATGTGTTAACATAATAAAGTCCATATATGATAAACCAACAGCTAACATTATACTCAAAGTTGAAAAGATCACAAACAAGGCAAGAATGCCCACTCTTGCTGCTTTTATTAAGCATAATATTGGAATTCCTAGGCACAGAAATGAAACAAGATAAAGAAATAAAAGGAATCCAAATTTGGAAAAGAAGACCTAAAACTGTTACTTCTTGCAGATAACATGATACTATACACAGAAGATCCTAAAGATGCCAGAAGAAAACTTCTAGAGCTCATCAAAGAATTCAATAAAGTTGCAGGATACAAAATTGATACACAGAAATCTGTTGCATTTCTATGCACTAACAAAGAAGTATCAGAAAGAGAAATTAAGGAACAATCCCATTTACCATTGCATCAAAAATAAATAAATAGGACTTCCCTAGTGGCACAGTGGATAGGAATCTGCCTGCCAAGGCAAGGGACATGGATTCGATCCCTGGCCTGGGAAGATTCCACATGCTGTGAAGCAACTAGGCCCGGGTGCCACAACTACTAAGCCCACGCTCTAGAGTCCTCGAGCCACAACTACGGAAACCCGCGAGCCTAGATACTGTGCTCCACAACAAGAGAAGTCACTGCAACAAGAGAAGCCACAGCAATGAGAAGTCCGTTCACTACAGGAAAAAGTAGCCCACCATCTCTGCAACTAGAGAAAGCCCACACACAGCCCAGTGCAAACAGAAGTAAATTAAATTTAAAAATATAATAATAAAAAAATAAATAAATAACCAAGGAATAAATCTACCTAAGGAGGTAAAGGACCTGTACCCAGAAAACCATATTAATGATATTCTAAAAAAACAATGTTTTATGAAGTTCCAAATCAAACTTTTACTAGTTTAGCCTTTTTAAAATAATCAATTAAATTAGCATTATGATATATTTTAGAGATTTCCTAGCCAGCAAGTCAACTGCCCATGATGTTATAGCAGTTGATCCTTAGATTACAAAATTTCCTAAATATCTCCCCTCTCATCTAGCCAATGCTGCTATTCCTACTCCAATAAGCCAAATTTCAAAAACAGGTGTATGTCTTTTCACTCAGATTTGGTTATCATTTTGCTTCTTCATACATATACTCCAAATCAATCACACCCATTTATCTAAACCAATTCTTGGCAAGAGACTAGATCATCAGAGAGAAAGAGTCTAATAGCCATCCTAGTAGCAGTGTTTGCCATATTTGCCAATTAGCCTGAAGGATTATAGTAACTGTAAGTTGAACTGTGGTGCTGGAGAAGATTCTTGAGAGTCCCTTGGACTGCAAGAAGAGCCAACCAGTCCATTCTAAAGGAGATCAATCCCGGGTGTTCATTGGAAGGACTGATGCTAAAGCTGAAACTCCAATACTTTGGCCACCTCATGGGAAGAGTTGACTCACTGGAAAAGACTCTGATGCAGGGAGGGATTGGGGGTAGGAGGAGAAGGGGACGACAGAGAATGAGATGGCTGGATGGCATCACCGACTCGATGGACATGAGTTTGAGTGAACTCCGGGATTTGGTGATGGACAGGGAGGCCTGGTGTGCTGTGATTCATGGGGTCGCAAAGAGTCGGACACTACTGAGCGACTGAACTGAACTGAATGATTAGTGAGCACCTTTTCATGTGCTTGTTGGTCATCTGTTTGTCTTCTTTGGAAAAATGTCTTATTTAGCCCCTCTGCCCTATTTTTAATTGGATTGTTTGAGGTTTTTATTGTTATTGAATTGTATAACTTCTTTATATATTTTGATATCAACCCCTTCTTCAATATGCAGTTTGGAAATATTTTCTCCCATTCTATAGGTTGCCTTTTCATTTTGTTGATTCTTTCTTTTGCTTTGCAGTGGCTCTTGGGTTTGATCTAATCTTTAAATTTGCTGTTTTGTTTTTTTATCATATCCAAAAAATCAATGCCAAAACATCAAAGAGTTTCTTCTATGATTTTTTCTAGGCATTTTATAATATCAGGTCTTATGTTTTAGTCTAAATAGTTTCTAAATAATTATTTTCCCCAGACTTGTTTCCTTTGGCAGATGAATGGTCTGAATTGTGTAAGCCACCACTGCCAAAGGTAGAATTCAGATTAAACCTTTAATTTTGGTTTAATTTTAGAGCTTTAAGAGTCATTACCTTATAAAATAAAATAATGTTGACAAGGGAAGGCATGTAGAACTCATATTAAAATCCAATATAATTCTAATGTGATTTGATTATGTCTGGTTATTATTAATGTATTAAATATAATTATGGCCAGGACATCTATATTGTTAAAGTTTTAGACCTCTTTTTCTTACAAAGCACTCAAGCTGCTAAATGAGTAAAGAATATTCTGCTTTACAGATTTTCTACTATAATTACAGTTAAGGACTAAAGCATTAAGTATAATTAGCATCAAGTGTAATTTTACACAACAGAAAATGGTTTCCATAATTATAGATTTAGAATGTCTGCTACTATAAAATTAAGTTTAAATTTTCAAGCAAATTCTGTATTGTAGTTAATACATATTCATAAGCATACAGTATATTGTCCATAAACCCAAATGAGATTGTAAAGTTTACATAGAAGATCTAGTTTTATTTCCTCCAAGATATCAAACTCTTAAATTTGACTTGTTATAAGTCACATTTTGCTTTCCATAATGTGTCATGTATGCATGCATGATCAGTCACTTCAGTCATGTCTGACTCTGCTACCTCATGGACTGTAGCCCACCAGGCTCCACTGTCCATGGGATTTTCCCAGCAAGAATACTGGAGAGGGTTGCCATGCCCTCCTCCAGGGGATTTTCTGACCCAGGAATCAAACCCTGGTCTCCTGCACTGCAGGCAGATTCTTTACCACTGAGCCACCAGGGAAGCCCCATAATAGGTCATCAGTTCAGTTCAGTTCAGTCGCTCAGTCATGCTCGACTCTCTGCGACCCCATGAATCACAGCACGCTCATAGATTCCATTACATTTTAAAAAGATAAGGATACAGAAAATAACAGTTTACCTTCCAAATCATTCTATGTTTACACTGTTGAACAAAGTCATTTTTATTTATCCCTACATCCTTCCACCAAGCAACAAAAACCTCACCAAACACAGTAAAAGGAATGAAGGGCAAAGAAAATGCATTGGTAAATGAACTCTTTCAGTTCCTCTCCTACTTTCATTCCATTCTTCCAGTAAGCAATTCTGTTTGAGGATAAGTTATAATCAGAAAGAAACCAATACAAAATATGCTTAAAATTTGGGAAGGGCATGGAATGAGAGGAGGCAAATGAGAAACACAAATCAAATGGAAATTTACCCATTAAAACATGCAATAAGTCAGGCTGAGAATTTTTATTCTTGCATAGAAATTACAGCTCTGAACTCTTTCTGATTTAAAACAGAGGGCAATTAGCAAGTTCAGAGTTTCAAAGAAGAGGTGAAAAGGAAACTCTGAAGCTCAGAACAGAAAAGGAAAGGGAAAAATAGCTCAATAGAGACAAAAGTTATCAGTTCAGTTCAGTTCAGTTGCTCAGTCCTGTCCAACTCTTTGCAACTCAATGTACTGCAGCAGGCCAGGTTTCCCTGTCCATCAACAATTCCCCAAGCTTGCTCAAACTCATGTCCATCAAGTTGGTGATGCCATCCAATCATCTCATCCTCTGTCATCCCTTTCTCCTCCTGCCTTGAATATTTCCCAGAATCAGGGCCTTTTCCAGTGAGTCAGTTCTTCACATCAGGTGGCCAAAGTATTGGCGCTTCAACTTCAGCATCAGTCCTTCCAATGACCAAACACACACATGATTGAAAGCACAATCAGGAACTTAGTAAGTAGGATTTTGCATTTCACAGAAAACAAAATGTAAAAGAAAATCATTTAAAATTGAGTATAGACATGATAATAGACATGGAGCCAAAGTAACAAAATTTAACAAATGTATCTTTGGTATGTTTTCCTTAAGAAAATAACCAAGCAAAAAAAAATCTATTCTAAAATAAAAGGAAACAGTCTTGAAATGATGGTTTTAGTTTGCAGTTCAAAGAAGTATAGCATGTTCCAGGAAAAGTCAATGCAATAATATCAGCACTGAGACATAACCTCAGGAATTTACTGAACCACAAGGACATAGGGAAAAAAAAATCACACAGATATACAGGTAGGAAAACAAGAATTTGCATGCTAGGTTGACCTCATAATATCTACAAAAGCTCTCTTGCTAGATGATAGTGTAATGATACAGTTAAATTTTAAAAAGAAGAAGGGGTGACCTTGGAATTGAATACCTAGTCAAGTGTTAATTCTTAGTTAATATGTTTAATCTACAGACTTTATTTGGACATCTTCAGTTCCAATATATTTCTTTTTTATTGCAAAAGAAAATCCCAGATCATTTATTGTACAGTTGCCCCTTGAAAACAGATTTAAATTGTATAAGTCGAGTTAGCTGTGGATTTTTTTAAATAGTAAATTCTACAGTACTACACAGTTCTCAATTGGTTAAATTCAGTTTTAGAATCATGTATACAAAGAAACCATGGGGATACAGAGGAACCATGGGTACTGAGGACCAACTATAAATTATTCTGAAATTTTCAACTGCTTGGAAGGTTGGCAACCCTAATACCATGTTATTCAAGAGTCAACTGTATTTCATTGCTATGAACTTTCAGTTTTCTTTAATCTAAATCAGTGCCACCATCTTTTTTTTTTTTTTACACATTTCTTTACATTGCCATTTTCAAAGTTCTCTAAATTGGTTCAAAAACATATACCCAAGGAGAGGTGGAAGAAAAAGTCATACCACTCCAGGTTGGTAGGTAACAGGTTTAATATGTAAAAGAACTTACATATGGACAGCTGAAAGAAAGACAAGTAGATCTCTGTCCCCACACACCAGAATCTTAAAAGTTTATATGGAAGCCTTAACTGAGTTCATTCATATATACTATTCAGATGGTCTCGGCAACACCTTACTCTTTCAAGATCATGTTCTTGAAACAACTCCTAGTATGGGAACGATGGATGGAATGTACATTCCAAGGGCAGAGGAGGAAATGAAGAGACTTTGATTGCTGGGCCTAGCTCAGGAGTCAGCCAGAAGGCCCCTGTGTTCAATGACCTCCTTCAACAATTGGATAGGTCTGATGTTTCCTCATACTTATACACAAGTTATGTATATTTGACAGGAATAGCAGAGACACCATCTTAACTAAGTGATCAAATTAAAACCAATAGTAAAGGGACAAACTGATACCATGTTTCTCTTCATATAACGAATGGAGAAAAATAAACTCAAAATTTGAAGTCTATTTCTTATATAAAGTATAAATACATTCTTTGTTATGCTTTTTTAAATAAAGAAGTTTCATAGTAAAAGTAAACTTCTTGTCATTATTATCTCAGCCCCCAAGTTCACTTTTTCCTCATAGGAAAGTGCTGTTAATGGTTTGTGGACATTTCTAACATCTCTTTCTGTGAGTTTACATATGTATAAAAAGTATACGGGCAGTCCATGACTTTCAGTGTACTTCAAATTTTGAATTTTAATTTTTTCTTTAGCTAGCAACTCAAGTTACAATAATCTCTCATTATGCTAGGCAGTAACAGCTAGCCAGCCAGCCACAGCTCCCAGTCTGCTACATGATCACAAATGTAAACAAATCATATGGTTACAACCATTCTGTATCCATATAGTACTCATTACAACATGGGAAATATTCAACAGTTCAGTTCAGTTCAGTCAGTCGTGTCTGACTCTTTGCGACCCCATGAACCGCAGCACGCCAGGCCTACCTGTCCATCACCACTTTATAATACTATAGGATTTATGTTGGATTTTGCCCCATTGTAAGTTAATATATGTGTTCTGGGCACATTTAAGGTAGGCTGGGCTAAGATAGAATGTTCAGTAGATTAGATATATTAAATGTATTTTTTATTTATGACGGATTTATCAGGATGGTGGTGCTAGTGGTAAAGAACCTGCCTGCCAATGCAGGAGACCTAAGAGATGCAGGTTCACTACCTGAGTTGGGAAGATCCCCTGGAGGAGGGATTGGAAACCTATGCCAGTATTCTTGCCTGAAGATCCTATGGACAGAGAAGCTTGGCAGGCTACAGTCCATAGGGTTACAAAGAGTCAGACATGACTGTAGAAACTAAGCATGCACTCAACCCCATTATAGTGCTTCCCAGATGTTGTAGTGGTAAAGAATTCTCCTGCCAATACAGGAGACCTAAGAGACATGGGTTTGATCCATGGATCAGGAAGATAGACTTGAATAGAAAATGACAACCTACTCCAGTATTCTTGTCTGGAAAGTTCCATGGATAGTGGAGCAAGGTGGGCTACAGTCCATGGGATCACAAAGAATTGAACACAACTGAGTGACTGAGGATGCAACCCCATGTTAAGTCAAGGAAGATCTGTATTCAGTGTGATTTTGAGGGGTGGTGGTGGAAGTTGCCTAAGTATAATAATACTACATATTTTGTCTTATAGTTCATTTTATTCACTTAATATACTTTAGAATGTTTTTCATGAAAGCTCACAGCTCATTCTTTTTTTGAATTAATTAATTTATTTTAATTGGAGGCTAATTATTTTACAATACTGTAGTGGTTTTTGCTATACATTGACATGAATCAGCCATGGGTGTACATGTGTCCCCCATCCTAAACCTCCCTCCTACCTCCCTCCCCACCCCATCCCTCAGGGTCGTCCCAGTGCAGCTCATCCTTTACCTGATGATTAATATTCTATTATATATATGAATAATTAATTATTTAACAATTCTTAAGTTTATAAACACTTGGATTGTTTCCAACCTTTTATTATTCCAAACAATTCTGTAAAGGCACTCTTATACATGTATCTCCATGTACATCTACAAATATTTCCATGAATAACTATCTAGGAATTAAAAACTTGAAAGATGACATTCTTATTTTTTTTAAATCCTACCAATTTCCCTTTAAGTCAACTGACCATTTCATGTTTCTACTAACTGTATAAGGAAAACCTGTTTCCTCTACATATTTGTCCATAGTTATTATTAGCAAGAAAATTTTCAATATTTGTTAATCTGTTGGGAAAAATCTTATTATTGATTGCTAGAGGTTGTGTGCTTCTTCATATATTTATTGATCATTTTTGTAATGCTTCTATGAATTGTCTATTTGTATACTTTACACACTTTCATTGTACACATTTTTTCTTATTTATTTGAAAACTTCTCTTTATATTTGTTTTCACATTCATCATATATGATTCTTATGTTATCAATATATGTTTTATCAATTACTTTTATTCAAGTATGCTTTGTAACAGATCATTGGAAGAAACTTAAAAAACAAAAGTCCTACTGTCATGATTTTACCCAAGGAAAACTTAAGACTACAAAGAGAAGCATATTAACTTATTCTAAGTCGCACAACTAAGCTTTCAGTATTATGTGAGGATGCCAGAGTGTGTAGGATAGTGGGAAAAAAAATTCAGAATTTATATTTTTGTCAAAAGGCCTGGCTTGGAGCAAAATATGAGGTAATAACAAACTGCTCTTAGATCTCTTATTTGGCAAGGACTTTAAAATCCCTGAAAAGAAAACCAATTTGGAATCCAAAGGCATAGTTTCAATGTTTAGCTCTAAAATATATGAGCTAAGTGTACTCAGTACTATTCAGATTCCTCATTTGTAAAATAAGAATACAAGCAGATGTCCTATGTATTTCAAATCAGTGAAGAGTTTTATGCCTTTAAAATATTACACAAATAAAGGCAAACACAAAGTGACTTTTGGTAACACAAGGTAACCTCTTATTTTGCAGATAAACCACTCTGTCTCTTAGTTTCAAGTAAATGAAATAAAGAAAACAATGTTTTATACTATATTCAAATAATAGAGATTTCTGTTGCATAGAGCTTCTCATCCTCTGTCATTATCTTCACAAACCAACATTAGTTTTTCATTAGGCCAGACACCCTTCAAGTATTCTAAATTTCTATCATTTCTCATTTCTTTTATATTTAATTTCAATTTAAACCTGATTTTCAATTTAAAATTAAAATGCCCAAATTTATTTTTCTGTCTAAGATAGAAAAAAATGTTAATGGCCATGTTTTATGGCATTGATAATTCAATTTTGAATCTTCTTATGAAAAGAATTTCCTCAAACTGTAGAAGTTCATCATTATTTTATGTGAACTATAAGCACAGCTATATGGTTCTCTTGTTTCTTGAAGTAGGCTTGAATTGCTATAAACTTCCCTTTTAGAACTGCTTTTGCTTCATCCCATAGGTTCTGGGTCATTGTGTTTTCATTATCATTTGCCTCTAGGAATATTTTTATTTCCCTTATTTCCTGAGTAACGTGTTCATTAGTGAGAAATGTATTGTTTAATCTCCATGTGTGTGTTGTTGCTGTTTTTTATAGGTTCTTCCTATAATTGATATCTAGTCTCAAATTGTTGTGGTCAGAAAATATGCTTGATATGATTCAATTTTCCTAAACTCACTTAGGTTTTATAAGTGACCCAAGATGTGGTGTATCCTGTAGAATGTTCCATGTGCACTTGAGAAGAAAGTGTAATCTTCTGCATTTGGATGGAAAGTCCTAAAGATATCAATTAGGTCCATTTGCTCTAATGTTTCATTTAAGGTGTGTGTTTCTTTATTAATTTTCTGTTTTAATGATCTGTCCATTGGTGTATGTAGGGTGTTAAAGCCCCCTACTATTGTGTCACTGTCAATTTCCCCTTTTAGGTCTGTTAGTATTTCCCTTATGTATTGAGGTGCTCCTATATTGATTGCATAAATATTTACTATTATTATATCTTCTTGGATTGATCTGCTGATCATTGTGTAGTGTCCTACTTGATCTCTTGTAATAGTCTTTATTTTAAGGCCTATGTTGCCTGAAATGAGAATTCCCACTCCAACTTTCTTTTTATTTCCATTTTCATGGAGTATCTTTTGCCATTCTCTTATTTCCAGTCTGTAGGTATCTCTAGGTCTGAAGTGGGTCTGTTGTAGATAGCATGTGTATGGGTCTTGTTTTTGTATCTATTCAGCCAGTTGTTTCTTTAGGTTGGAGCATTTAATCCATTTACATTTAAAATAATTATTGATATATATGTTCCTATTCGCATTTTCTTAATTGCTTTGGGTTTGTTTTTGTAAGTTTTTCCTTCTTTTGTGTTTCCTGCCTATAGAAGTCCCTTTAATATTTGTTGTAAAGATTGCCGGGAGAAATATCAATAACCTCAGATATGCAGATGACACTACCCTTATGGTAGAAAGTGAAGAGGAACTCAAAAGCCTCTTGAGGAAAGTGAAAGAGGAGAGTGAAAAGGTTGGCTTGAAGCTCAACATTCAGAAAACAAAGATCATGGCATCTGGTCCCATCACTTCATGGGAAATAGATGGAAAAACAGTGGAAACAGTGTCAGACTATTTTTTTGGGCTCCAAAATCACTGCAGATGCTGATTGCAGCCATGAAATTAAAAGACGCTTGCTCCTTGGAAGGAAAGTTATGACCAACCTTGATAGTATATTAAAAAGCAGAGACATTACTTTGCCAACAAAGGTCCGTCTAGTCAAGGCTATGGTTTTACCCGTGGTCATGTATGGATGTGAGAGTTGGACTGTGAAGAAAGCTGATCGCCGAAGAATCGATGCTTTTGAACTGTGGTGTTGGAGAAGACTCTTGAGAGTCCCTTGTACTGCAAGGAGATCCAACCAGTCCATTCTAAAGGAAATCAATCCTGGGTGTTCATTGGAAGGACTGATGCTAAAACTGAAACTGCAATACTTTGGCCACCTCATGTGACGAGTTGACTCACTAGAAAAGACTCTGATGCTGGGAAAGGTTGGGGTCGGGAGGAGAAGGGGACGACCGAGAATGAGATGGCTGGATGGCATCACCGACTCTGTGGACATGAGTTTGAGTGAACTCGGGGAGTTGGTAATGGACAGGGAGGCCTGGCGTGCTGTGATTCATGGGGTCGGGGAGAGTCAGACACGACTGAGCGACTGAACTGAACTGAACTGAACTGAAAGCTGCTTTGGTGGTGCCCTGCCAGGGAGAATAATCTTGGTTGTAGAATTTTTTTTTTTTCAGTACTCTAAATATATCCTGCCATTCCCTTCTTGCCTGTAGAATTTCTGCTGAAAGATCAACTGTTATTTGTATGGGTTTTCCCTTGTATGTTACTTGTTGCTTTTCCTTTGCTGTTTTTTAATATTCTTTCTTTGTGTTTATTCTCTGTTAGCTTGATTAGTATGTGTCTCAATGTATTTCCTTAAGTTCATCCTGTATGGGACTCTCTGCACTTATTGGATTTAATAGACTATTTCCCTTCTCATGTTGGGGAAGTTTTTTACTTCAGAAATTTTCTCAGACCCTTTCATTTTTCCTTCTTTCTCTCAGACCCCTGTACTCAAATATTGGTGAATTTAATATTGTACCAAAGGTCTCTGAGGCTATCCTCAATTCTTTTCATTCATTTCCCTTTATTATGCTCTTCAGGAGTTATTTCCACCATTCTATCTTCCAACTCACTTATATGTTCTTCTGTCTCATTATTCTACTGTTGGTTCCTTTTAGAGTATTTTTAATTTCAGTAATAGTGCTATTCATCCTTTTTTTGTATTATTTATTCTAGGTCCTTGTTATTTGTGTTAATTGATTCTCACATTTTCTCCATTCTATTTTTGACATTTGTAACATTTTTACTATCATTACTCTGAATTCTTTTCCAGATAGTTTGCTATTTCCTCTTCATTTGTTTGGTCTTGTGAGTTTCTTCCTTGTTCCTTCATTGGCACTATATTTCTCTGTCTTTTCTCTTTTTTTCCCCCGTAACTTACTCCATTTCAGGTCACCAGTTCCCAGGTTTTAAGGTCATATTCCTTCTTCCTTTTGGTTTCTTCCTTCAATGAGTAAGGTTGGTCTAGTGGTTTGTGCTGGTTTCATATTGGGGGTGACATGCCTGTGTTCTAGTGGGAGGAGGTGAGTTATTTTTCCCCTCTGATTGGCAGGGCTGTGTGAGGTTCTGTATTTTGGGGTGTCTGTGAGAATTCTGTCTGCTGATAGCTGGTTTGTGTTTTTGTCTTGCTTGCTTGAGTGAGGCATCCTACACTGGGTGCCATCAGGAGATGAAGGATACCGGGCTTTATATACAGGTTTTGGCTTTCATGGGCTTCCCTGGTGTTCAGACAGTAACGATTCCTCCTGCAATACAGGATGGAAGTTGTCACTAATTAATACTCCCTGGGATTAGGGGTTCTTTGGCAGTCTGGGATCCTGGACTCAGGGCTTCCATTTCAATGACTCAGGCCCAATCCCTTGTCAGGAGACTGAGACTCCACAAGTTGTTATTTGATTAAAATGTATTGAAACAAACACACCAAGATAAAAAGCAAAACATAATAAGAAACAAAAGATGAGCCCAAACAAATGGTAAGTACAAGATCAGACAGATAATTACAAAAACAATGAGGCATATATATACACACACAAATATAAGCAAAATATTCAGAAAAAAAAAGTACAAGAGATTGCTTTGGTGAGCAATGGAAACCAAAAGTGATATCATCAAATTAATAACAGAGCTAACTAAAACTTAAACTAGAAAGCTGAGCCAAAGCAGAGTGCCATTTGGGGAATAAAGCAAAAACATAACAAATAACAAGCATGGTGAAAAAAAAAAGAAACAGTGAAATAAAAGAAAGGAAGAAAAGGAGAAAAAGGGAAGGGAAGGAAGAAAAGAGAAAAAGAAAAAATAGAAAAGCAAATGCAAATAGAAGTACATAGGAAAGGTTTATATATCTTAGGGAATAACTGCAGCAGGAAACAAACAATAAAAATAACAGTCAAGGAAAAAAAAAAAAACAAAAAAATCAAAGAAAAATTTTTTTAATTATTAAAAAGTAAAAGGAAAAATTTGCAGCACCTGAAAAAGCTAACAGAGAAGTATGTAAGATGCACGTGGCTGGTGTACTGGGATGAACCAGAGGGACGGTATGGGGAGGGAGGTTGGGGCGGGGTTCAGGATGGGGAACACATGTACAGCCAGGGCGGATTCATGTCAATGTATGCAAAACCAATAGAATATTGTAAAGTAATTAGCCTCCAATTAAAATAAATACATTTTTAAAAAATGAAAAGTGTGATTTTTAAAAAAGAGAAAAGTTCTCAAGGTCATAGTTCTTCTTAGCTGTGGTATCTCCCACCCATGAGTGGGGTTGGACTAGTACCCTGTGATGGTTTCCTGTTGGGGGAAACTTGTGACTATGTTCTGGTCGATGGAGCTGGATCTCATCTCTCTGAAGTGCAACATATCCAGCAGTAGGTTTTGGGATGTCTATGGGTTTGATATAGCTTTGGACATCCTGTCTGCTGGTGTGCAATGTTGTGTTTCTGTTTTGTTGAAGGACTGGCATGGGATATCTGGGCACAGGTGCTTGCTGACCTTTGGTGCTCTTCATTTTGGTGTTGAGATGGAGGTATTTGGGAGGGTTTTGCCTACTGATATTCTCTGGGATCAGGAGTTCTCTGGTGATTCAAAGTCTTGGGCTTGGGTCTCTAACCTCAGGGGTTCAGGCTTGATGCCTACTGAAGCTCCAAGACCTCACAAGCCACACAGCACAAAAGACAAGTTCCCAATACTCTTGGTGAAGGCAACACTTAACAGCCCAAACCACCCAGACAAGTGTACACTAAAGTCCCTAATCTTTCTAGGAAGGCCTCTGGACCTGTTGTGGGCAGTAAGGGTTCAGTTCAGTCTCAGATCTGACATTTTTCTAGCTTGTAATTGCTCCTAATGTTCACAGTTGCCCCTAAAGTGCACAGTATGTTCCCCACCTGAACATGAGGGGACGAAAGCCAAGGTCGGCAGCCCACATATGGGGGAGTGCTTGGGTTGTGCAGGCGGAGTGCTTATGGCAATAGCTACCTGTTGGATGTTGTTATGGTCTGAGGTGGATCATGAGTTCTCCCAGAGGAAAAGGTCCCCCCGTTCATGGATCCCTAGAAAGAGCTCAGCTGTTCAAGCTCCCAACAAGGTGTGGGCAGTAACCTGGGCCTGCTCACAGTCTGGTGGTGGCTGTAACCTCTGGGATTGGGACTGCATCAGTGGTGTTTTGTCCACTGCCTCCGGCAACCCTCACAGCTTTGGCAGTGGCAATCACATCTATTTCTGCAACAGTGTTGAAGTAGCCCTCTCAGCACATCCTAACAACCGCCAGCCCCCTACCTCTCCCAGGGGTCTTTGGAGGAGCCTCCACTCCCAGTCCCACCCTCTGCTGCAGGCGGAAGCTTGCTAGCCACTCTCTCAGCTCCCTGTCCCCACTCTCTGCTCTGGTGGAGGCTTATGAACTGCTTTTCTTGGCTTCTTGCCCCCTCCTGGTTCAGGCTAGGGCTTGCTAGCTGCTTCTTTTGTCTCCCAGCCCTCACCCTCTCATCCAAGTTGAGGCTTGTGAGCTGCTTAAGGGCTGAGAATTGCTGTTCAGCAGCTTTCTCTGTATTTTGCCTTCTGAGCCCCCGCTGTTGCACAGCAACCTGAGGTTCTGCGACTCCCTTTTGGGCCCACCTGTGTGGGGGTTTCCTAGTGCATAGAAACTTTTCCTCCTTCATGACTCCCTCCCTCCCTTGGGGCACAATCTCCCATTCTGAAGTCCTCTTGGTTTTCTTTTAACGTATTTATCTTTAATCCTACCTCATTCCATAGCTTGCCTTTTTGGAGGCAGGCCTGGGGTCTTCTGCTGTCATTTAGAAGTTGCTCTGTAGGAGTTGTTCTGTATTTTTATGAGTTTTTTATGTATTTGTGGGGAGGCAGCCTATATCCCCATCTTATTCCTCTGCCGCCTTCTTCTGCTTTCTCACTATCTCTTAATGGCTGTTTCTCTACTTTCTTTTTTGGAACAACGTTCACTTTTTTAATATCCTTATATGCTATTAGGAAAGCAATACACATACAAACAGACAAAAAAAGTAAAGAAGTTACTACCATCCTCATTATGAGTCATATATAGAGCTTGTGCTGAGTCATATACTTGTATGTCGATATATAACATATGTTATACATAAATTGGGATATATCCTTTGTAATTTGCAGAAAAATATATTTCATGTATTTTACATATATATGTATACATACTCATACATATATATATATATATATATACACACACACATATATAGTTGAACTTGGTTAACTGAGACAAATACAAGTATTCCAACAATAAAAGGTAAATATTGCTTAAGTCACTTCACATTCACTTTTTAAAATCCTTCAAATAAAATTTCAACAAAGCATCATTGTCTCTTTTGTGGTTTAATATTAACATTTAAAACAAATATTCTTCACGACAGAACTAACATCAGTGGAACACAGCCCAAGAGAAATTTCAAAACGCCTCTTACTGACTCTGAAATGTGAAAAACTGGTCCATTCTGGCCACCAAGGATTAGCACAGAGCCAGTACACAATGACAGGGAGGACTGGCATGCTGTGATTCATGGGGTCGCAAAGAGTTGGTCACGACTGAGTGACTGAACTGACTTGAGTACACAATGTGCAACAGCACATGTAGGTGTTACTAATACACAAGTAGGTCACCGGCCCCGGCAGTGCAGACGCCAGAGATGCTGGCCCAACCGACCACTCAAAGAGGCGCGGCCGTGAAGAGCTACACCACGCCTGAGGCCAGGCTGGCAGTTGAGAGGAGCTACCCCACGTCCAATAGGCGGTGGCTGCACGGGCGCAGGAGGGCCAAGAGGAGCTACTCCACGTTCAAGGTCAGGAGGGGAGGCCTTGAGGAGATACCCCTCATCCAAGGTAAGGTGCAGCGGCTGCGCTTTCTTGGAGCAGCTGTGAAGAGATATCCCACGCCCAAGATAAGAGAAACCCAAATAAGACGGTAGGTATTGCCAGGGGGCATCAAAGGGAAGACACACTGAAATCATAATCACAGGAAACTAGTCGATCTGATCACATGGACCACAGCCGAATGTGGTCCACTGGAGAAGGGAATGGCAAACCACCTTAGTATACTTGCCTTGAGAACCCAATGAACAGTTCAGTTCAGTTCAGTTCAGTCGCTCAGTCGTGTCCGACACTCCGAGACCCCATGAATCACAGCACGCCAGGCCTCCCTGTCCATCACCAACTCCCGGAGTTCACTCAAACTCATGTCCACAGAGTCGGTGATGCCATCCAGCCATCTCATTCTCCATCATCCCCTTCTCCTCCCGCCCTCAACCTTTCCCAGCATCAGAGTCTTTTCCAGTGAGTCAATTCATCGCATGAGGTGGCCAAAGTATTGCAGTTTCAGCTTTAGCATCAGTCCTTCCAATGAACACCCAGGATCGATCTCCCTTAGAATGGACTGGTTGGATCTCCTTGCGGAACAAGGGACTCTCAAGAGTCTTCTCCAACACCACAGTTCAAAAGTATCAATTCTTCGGCGATCAGCTTTCTTCACAGTCCAACTCTCACATCAAAGGGCAAAATGATAGGATACTGAATGAGGAATTCCCCAGGTTGGTAGGTGCCCAGTATGCTACTGGAGATCAGTGGAGAAATAACTCTAGAAGGAATAAAGGGATGGAGCAAAAGCAAAACCAATACCCAGTTGTGGATGTGACCAGTGATAGAAGCAAGTTCCGGTGCTGTAAAGAGCAATATTGCATAGGAACCTGGAATGTTAGGTCCATGATTCAAGGCAAATTGGAATTGGTCAAACAGGAGATGGCAAGAGTGAACATAGACATTCTAGGAATCAGTGAATTAAAATGGACTGGAATGGGTGAATTTAACTCAGATGACCATTATATCTACTACTGTGGGCAGGATTCCTTAGAAGAAATGGAGTAGCCATCATGGTCAACAAAAGAGTCCAAAATGCAGTACTTGGATGCAATCTTAAAAACAACAGAACGATTTCTGTTCATTTCCAAGGCAAACCATTCAATATTACAGTAAACCAAGCCTATGCCCCAACCAGTAATGCTGAAGAAGCCGAAGTTGAACGGTTCTACGAAGACCTACAAGACCTTTTAGAGCTAACACCCAAAAAAGATGTACTTTTCATTATAGGGGACTGGAATGCAAAAGTAGGAAGTCAAGAAACACCTGGAGTAACAGGCAAATTTGGCCTTGAGGCACGGAATGAAGCAGGGCAAAGACTAATAGAGTTTTGTCAAGAGAATGCACTGGTCATAGCAAACACCCTCTTCCAACAACACAAGAGAAGACTCTACACATGGACATCACCAGATGGTCAACACTGAAATCAGATTGATTATATTCTTTGCAGCCAAAGATGGAGAAGCTCTATAGAGTTAGCAAAAACAAGACCAGGAGCTGACTGTGGCTCAGATCATGAACGCCTTATTGCCAAATTCAGACTGAAATTGAAGAAAGTAGGGAAAACCACTAGACCATTCAGATAGGACCTAAATCAAATCCCTTATGATTATACAGTGGAAGTGAGAAATAGATTTAAGGGACTGGATCTGATAGATAGAGTGCCTGATGAACTCTGGACGGAGGTTCATGACATTGTACAGGAGACAGGGACCAAGACCATCCCCAAGGAAAAGAAATGCAAAAAAGCAAAATGGCTGTCTGAGGAGGCCTTACAAATAGCTGTGAAAAGAAGAGAAGAGAAAAGCAAAGGAGAAAAGGAAAGATATAAGCATCTGAATGCAGAGTTCCAAAGAAGAGCAAGGAGAGATAAGAAAGCCTTCCTCAGTGATCAATGCAAAGAAATAGATGGAAACAACAGGATAGGAAAAACAAGAGATCTCTTCAAGAAAATTAGAGATTCCAAGGGAACATTTCATGCAAAGATGGGCTCGATAAAGGACAGAAATGGTATGGACCTAACAGAAGCAGAAGATATTAAGAAGAGGTGGCAAGAATACACAGAAGAACTGTACAAAAAAGATCTTCACGACCAAGATAGTCATGATAACGTGATCACTGACCTAGAGCCAGACATCTTGGAATGTGAAGTCAAGTGGGCCTTAGAAAGCATCACTACGAACAAAGCTAGTGGAGGTGATGGAATTCCAGTTGAGCTGTTTCAAATCTTGAAAGATGATGCTGTGAAAGTGCTGCCCTCAATATGCCAGCAAATTTGGAAAACTCAGCAGTGGCCACAGGACTGGAAAAGGTCAGTCTTCATTCTCATCCCAAAGAAAGGCAATGCCAAACTGCCGCACAATTGCACTCATCTCACATGCTAGTAAAGTCATGCTCAAAATTCTCCAAGCCAGGCTTCAGCAATATGTGAACATGAACTCCCAGATGTTCAAGCAGGTTTTAGAAAAGGCAGAGGCAACAGAGATCAAATTGCCAACATCCGCTGGATCATGGAGAAAGCAAGAGAGTTCCAGAAAAACATCTATTTCTGCTTCATTGACTATGCCAAAGCCTTTGTGTGGATCACAATAAACTGTGGAACATTCTGAAAGAGATGGGAATACAAGACCACCTGATCTGCCTCTTGAGAAACCTGTATGCAGGTCAGGAAGCAACAGTGAGAACTGTACATGGAACAACAGACTGGTTCCAAATAGGAAAAGGAGTACGTCGAGGCTGTATCTTGTCACCTTGCTTATTTAACTTATATGCAGAGTACATCATGAGGAACGCTGGGCTGGAAGAAGCACAAGCTGGAATCAAGATTGCCGGGAGAAATATCAATAACCTCAGATATGCAGATGACACCACCCTTATGGCAGAAAGTGAAGAGGAACTCAAAAGCCTCTTGATGAAAGTGAAAGAGGAGAGTGAAAAGTTTGGCTTGAAGCTCAACATTCAGAAAACAAAGATCATGGCATCTGGTCCCATCACTTCATGGGAAATAGATGGAAAAACAGTGGAAACATGTCTGACTTTATTTTTTTAGGCTCCAAAATCATTGCAGATGCTGATTGCAGCCATGAAATTAAAAGATGCTTACTCCTTGGATGGAAAGTTATGACCAACTTTGATAGTATATTAAAAAGCAGAGACGTTACCTTGCCATACTCAAGGCTATGGTTTTTCCCGTGGTCATGTATGGATGTGAGAGTTGGACTGTGAAGAAAGCTGATCACCGAAGAATTGATGCTTTTGAACTGTGGTGTTGGTGAAGACTCTTGAGAGTCCCTTGTACTGCAAGGAGATCCAACCAGTCGATTCTAAAGGAGATCAATCCTGGGTGTTCATTGGAAGGACTGATGCTGAAGCTGAAACTGCAATACTTGGCCACCTCATGCGAGGTGGGAGGAGGGGCAGAACCACTGACAAAATGAGATCCAAAGGAGCTTTCTATAATTCATTAAAAAAGAGCACCTCTGTGGGAAATAAAGCCCACCAGTACAAACCCAAAGAATGGACTTGGAGACACAAAGGGTAGCAAGAAGCGAGGCTTTAAAGACCATCTCTTAAGAGCGATGTCTGGTGGGCAGGCAAATGGAGGGCAGTTACAACAAGCAATTTATCCTCTAGCATGAAAGTTCCTCCCCCCAGTTCCTCACTGGATGAGTACAATGGGGTGAACAATCTTCCTGGATGTCACCTAGGTTTATTCTCTCCCTCTTTATGGGTTGGCCCCTCCCTGACACATTGTTTTCTCCTTTGCTGCACACCTATTCCTGATACTATGTTTTGAATTCACCAGTAGGACGAGCCAGCATGAATATCCTAGGCATCCCACACTCCCCTTGTTTGCCCAGACTTTCCAGTTTTGTAACCCTTAAGGTTACTACATCAGTAAGCTGTTAGGCAAGTCATGCTGGTAATAATTTTTTCACTCCAAGCCAGCCAGTCTATTCTAAGGGAGCTCGATCCTGGGTGTTCATTGGAAGGATTGATGCTGAAGCTGAAACTGCAATACTTTGGCCACCTCATGTGATGAGTTGACTCACTGGAAAAGACTCTGATGCTGGGAAAGGTTGGGGGAGGGAGGAGAAGGGGACGACGGAGAATGAGATGGCTGGATGGCATCACTGACTCTGTGGACATGAGTTTGAGTGAACTCCGGGAGTTGGTGATGGACAGGGAGGCCTGGCGTGCTGTGGTTCATGGGGTCGCGGAGAGTCGGACATGACTGAGCGACTTAACTGAACTTAACTGAACTGAAGCCAGCCACCGTTGAAAATGGACCACTTTAAGTTTTATTCTTTACACCTCCTAGAAGTCTGTTGGGCAATGAGAATTCTGAGATCCATTTAGAAACTAGAAAAGGCTAGAAACCCAATTGGTAATTGAGTTTTATCCCAATAAATTACAAGGATATAAGCAATACTCTTGACCACACGTAGAACCTAGATTCTAACAACGAAGCATATAGCTGGTGGAGAATATAAAAGAGGTCCTTTAATTGAGCATCTGTAACAACTTCCATCGACTCTGTGGACATGAGTTTGAGTGAACTCCGGGGGTTGGTATGGACAGGGAGGCCTGGCGTGCTGTGGTTCATGGGGTCGCGGAGAGTCAGACATGACTGAGCGACTGAACTGACTGACTGAACAACTTCCAAGTCCAGATAAGTTACTTATCCTTGCATTTTAATCCAGTTTTATATATATTTCACATTGTTGTGTACAATAGACATTTTGATATACATAACAATGCTTAGATATTGCACACTTACATGAAAAGTTTTATACTTTTAAAACTGAAATTGGTAAAAAATGCAACTTTAGATGTCCTGTATGAAATGGGAAAGTTACTAACAAAGCAGAAGGAAAGAAATTCTCGAGTATATCCTCCTTAGCCTAACAACAACTTCTAGTATTCTCTTTGACAACCAAGCTGCTGTTTAAGCCAAGAAGTGAATTAATTTCTTCTCTACCACTAACAAGCGCACAGACGCCACGCCAGCTCCGAGTGACGGACCACTCACAGAAGCGTGGCCGAGAGGAGCTACCCCTCACCCGAGGCCAGGGGCTGCGGCCGAGAGGAGCTACCCTACGCCCGAGGCCAGGGGCGGTGGCAACTACCCCACGTCCAAGTGGCGGTGGCTGCACGGGCACAGGAGGGCCAAGAGGAGCTACTCCACATTCAAGATCAGGAGGGGAGGCCCTGAGGCGATACCCCTCATCCAAGGTAAGGTGCAGCTGCTGCGCTTTGCTGGAGCAGCCGTGAAGAGATACCCCACGACCAAGGTAAGAGAAAACCAAATAAGATGGTAGGTATTGCGAGAGGGCATCAGAAGGCAGACAGACTGATATCATAATCACAGAAAACTAATCAATCTGATCACATGACCACAACCCTGTCTAACTCAATGAAACTAAGCCATGCCATGTGGGGCCACCCAAGACAGGCAGGTCATGGTGGAGAGGTCTGAGAGAATGTGATCCATTAGAGAAGGGAATGACACCACTTCAGTATACTTGCCTTGAGAACCCCATGAACAGTATGAAAAGGCAAAATGATAGGATACTGAATGAGGAATTCCAGGCCGGTAGGTGCCCAGTATGCTACTGGAGCTCAGTGGAGAAATAACTCCAGAAAGCATGAAGGGACGGAGCCAAAGCAAAAACAATACCCAGTTGTGGATGTGACTGGTGATAAAAGCAAGGTCCGATGCTGTAAAGAGCAATATTGCATAGGAACCTGGAATGTTAGGTCCATGAATCGAGGCAAATTAGAAGTGGTCAAACAGGAAATGGCAAGAGTGAAGGTAGACATTCTAGGAATCAGTGAACTAAAATAGACTGGAATGAGTGAATTTAACTCAGATGACCATTATATCCACTACTGTGGGCAGGAATCCCTTAGAAGAAATGGGGTAGCCATTATGGGCAACAAGAGTCCGAAATGCAGTACTTGGATGCAATCTCAAAAACGACAGAATGATCTCTGTTTATTTCCAAGGCAAACCATTCAATATTACAGTAAACCAAGCCTATGCCCCTACCAGTAATGTTGAAGAAGCCGAAGTTGAATGGTTCTATGAAGACCTACAAGACCTTTCAGAACTAACACCCGAAAAAGATGTCCTTTTCATTATAGGAGACTGGAATGCAAAAGTAGGAAGTCAAGAAACACCTGGAGTAACAGGCAAATTTGGCCTTGAGGCACGGAATGAAGCAGGGCAAAGACTAATAGAGTTTTGCCAAGAGAACGCACTGGTCATAGCAAACACCCTCTTCCAACAACACAAGAGAAGACTCTATACATGGACATCACCAGATGGTCAACACTAAAATCAGTTTGATTATATTCTTTGCAGCCAAAGATGGAGAAGCTCTATACAGTTAGCGAAAACAAGACTGGGAGCTGACTGTGGCTCAGATCATGAACACCTTATTGCCAAATTCAGACTTAAATTGAAGAAAGTAGGGAAAACCACTAGACCTTTCAGATATGACCTAAATCAAATCCCTTATGATTATACAGTGGAAGTGAGAAATAGATTTAAGGGTCTAGATCTAATAGATAGAGTGCCTGATGAACTCTGGATGGAGGTTCGTGACACTGTACAGGAGACAGGGACCAAGACCATCCCCAAGGAAAAGAAATGCAAAAAAGCAAAATGGCTGTCTGAGGAGGCCTTACAAATAGCTGTGAAAAGAAGGGACGTGAAAAACAAAGGAGAAAAGGAAAGATATAAGCATCTGAATGCAGAGTTCCAAAGAATGACAAGGAGAGATAAGAAAGCCTTCCTCAGCAATCAATGCAAAGAAATAGAGGAAAACAACAGACTAGGAAAAACAAGAGATCTTTTCAAGAAAATTAGAGATACCAAGGGAACATTTCATGCAAAGACAGGCTCGATAAAGGACAGAAATGGTATGGACCTAACAGAAGCAGAAGATATTAAGAAGAGGTGGCAAGAATACACAGAAAAACTGTACAAAAAAGGTCTTCATGACCCAGATAATCACGATGGTGTGATCACTGACCTAGAGCCAGACATCTTGGAATGTGAAGTCAAGTGGGCCTTAGAAAGCAACACTACGATCAAAGCTAGTGGAGGTGATGGAATTCCAGTTGAGCTGTTTCAAATCTTGAAAGATGATGCTGTGAAAGTGCTGCCCTCAATATGCTAGCAAATTTGGAAAACCCAGCAGTGACCACAGGACTGGAAAAGGTCAGTCTTCATTCCAATCCCAAAGAAAGGCAATGCCAAAGAATGCTCAAACTACCGCACAATTGCACTCATCTCACACGCTAGTAAAGTGATGCACAAAATTCTCCAAGCCAGGCTTCACCAATACGTGAACTGTGAACTTCCAGACGTTCAAGCAGGTTTTAGAAAAGGCAGAGGAGCCAGAGATCAAATTGCCAACATCTGCTGGATCATGGAAAAATCAAGAGAGTTCCAGAAAAACATCTATTTCTGCTTCATGGACTATGCCAAAGCCTTTGACTGTGTGGATCACAATAAACTGTGGAAAATTCTGAAAGAGATGGGAATACCACCTTACTTGCCTCTTGAGAAACCTGTATGCAGGTCAGGAAGCAACGGTTAAAACTGGACATGGAACAACGGACTGGATCCAAATAGGAAAATGAATATGTCAAGGTTGTATATTGTCACCCTGCTTATTTAACTTATATTCTAGTATATCATGAGGAACCCTGGGCTGGAAGAAGCACAAGCTGGAATCAAGATTGCCGGGAGAAATATCAATTACCTCAGACATGCAGATGACACCATCCTTATGGCAGAAAGTGAAGAAGAACTAAAAAGCCTCTTGATGATAGTGAAAGAGGAGAGTGAAAAAGTTTGCTTGAAGCTCAGCATTCAGAAAACTAAGACCATGGCATCTGGTCCCATCACTTCATGTTAAATAGGTGGGGAAACAGTGGAAAGAGTGTCAGACTTTATTTTTTTGGGCTCCAAAATCACTGCAGATGCTGATTGAAGCCATGAAATTAAATGACACTTACTCTTTTGAAGGAAAGTTATGACCAACCTAGATAGCATATTAAAAAGCAGAGTCATTACTTTGCCAACCAAGGTCTGTCTAGTCAAGGCTATGGTTTTTCCCGTGGTCATGTATGGATTTGAGATTTGGAGTATAAAGAAAGCTGAGCACTGAAGAATTGATGTTTTTGAACCTTGGTGTTGGAGAAGACTCTTGAGAGTCCCTTGGACTGCAAGGAGATCCAACCAGTCCGTTCTAAAGGAGATCAGTCCTGGATGTTCACTGGAAGGACTGATGCTAAAGCTGAAGATGCAATACTTTGGACACCTCATGTGAAGAGTTGACTCACTGGAAAAGACTCTGGTGCTGGGAGGGATTGGGGGTAGGAGGAGAAGGGGACGACAGAGAATGAGATGGCTGGATGGCATCACCGACTCAATGGACATGAGTTTGAGTGAACTCTGGGAGTTGGTGATGGTCAGGGAGGCCTGGCATGCTGTGATTCATGGGGTCACAAAGAGTTGGACACAATTGAGCGACTGTACTGAACTGAACGGAACTACTAATTAGCTGTAATGGGACCTGTTTCCTCATCTATAATGTGAGAAAAATAAGAATATCAACCCCACAGGAATAATCTGTAGAGTTTAAAGAAGGACAATTTGGCCTGTGAAGAAAGCTGATCACCGAAGAACTGATGCTTTTGAACTGTGGTGTTGGAGAAGACCCTTGAAAGTCCCTTGTACTGCAAGGAGATCCAACCAGTCCATTCTAAAGGAGATCAATCCTGGGTGTTCATTGGAGGGACTGATGCTAAAGCTGAAACTGCAATACTTTGGCCACCTCATGCGAAGAGTTGACTCACTGGAAAAGACTCTGATGCTGGGAAAGGTTGGGGGCGGGAGGAGAAGGGGACAACCAAGAATGAGATGGCTGGATGGCATCACCAACTCTGTGGACATGAGTTTGAATGAACTCCGGGAGTTGGTGATGGACAGGGAGGCCTGGTGTGCTGTGATTCATGGGGTCGCGGAGAGTCGGACACAACTGAGCGACTGAACTGAACTGAATTTTACATATTTTATAAGTCCTATATGTCCAAAATATCATTTTAGCAAGCAGTCAATCTAAAACTTATTAATATGTTTTACATTGTTCCTACAATATATTTTATATATGATGTATCTTTTGTGCCTAGAGTCCATCTCAATTTAGTTTAACCCCATTTCAATACTCAATAGCCACCTGTTACTGGTGCCAACTGTACTGAACAAGGCAGAGCTAGGATATGGTTAACACTCAACAAATGTTTATTAGTATTAATTGTTATAACAATATTGGAATTACTATTGCCATTGTAATATTCTAACAATAATCCCAAGCAGTGTTACAACTATTCATATGTTGGGACTTAGGGCAAGTCACTTCAAAATATGCCACAGTGGCATATTGATTATTTGGAATTAAAGTTACAGAAGAAAGAGATGACACAAGAGGAACATTCTGACCCTCCTTTCTGTCTCCCTGAAAGCAGGAAATTAATCTCCCATGTGAAGACTATATTCTCTGCATCTAGAGGTAGAAGGACATTCTTATCATAAAAGATGAAAAATTCAAGTGGAAAATCCTATATAAAAAATATCCTGTTTTAATTTGCTACCCCAAGTTCAAATTCTGTGTAAAATTTTACTGAGTACTCCAAAACTAAGTGTCTTTTTTCTGTCCAGTCTTCACAAATTCATTGTTTCTTTGTCTAGAAACTAAAAAAAAAAAAAAACCTGTCTGTTTTGTTCATTTCTTAGGTCCCATTTCTATGGTACCTCAATATTTATGAACTAAAATGTACTTCTTTTTCTCCTGTTAATATATCTTGTGTTAATTTTACAATTAGTCCAACCATAAGAACTCAAGAGAAGTAGAAGTGATATTTTCCCTTCCCTAGTGTGTAGAATTATAAAATAATTTAAAATCCCTTTCTAATTTACAGAATATAAAGTCTTCCCATGATGGAACAAAAACTAATAAAAATAAAAGTTGATATGAATTTTGATATGTTAGGAAAAACTACAGAAGAAAATTGTCAAAGAGCACAACAAATATTCAAAGGGGAAAAACTGTGGAATGAGGAAAATTTCAGACAGATTATATATTTCAAGAAAAAGTTTTTAAAAGGCAAAATTTAAGACTCTAAAACATAAGTTTAAATTTTTGTTTATAGCCAATATAGTGGGAAGTGTTATCTAAAACCTCTGTTTATTTTCCAGAAAATCCAGATAAATGTAAAAGTCTTAATAAGGCAACTTAGATGTACAGTTTTTTTTTCAATTTATGAATATAGTTTATTATTAATTTATTTTTCAAGTTTTTGTTGCTGATACATAAAAGAAGCTAATTTTGGATATTGAGCTTACATCCCATAACTCTGATTAAAACCACTGGTAATTTTTTCATACATTCCTTAGGATTTTCTAAACATGTGATCATGTGTTTAATTCCTTCTTTCTATTGTTAAGCCTTTTGTGTCTTAGATGTACAGTTTTGAATTAAGCAAAATCAGGGTTAACTCTGTACAAGACTTTCTAGAACAAAATTATTTTATAAGTCAGGGAGGAACTTTATTCTTTGAAGAATAAAAGTTAGCCTGAAGTTCTAAAGGACTATGTAGATTTTATTGTCAGATTTCAAGGGAGTGAGCCTTCCTAAGGCTTGTCAACCTAAAGAATAGTCACAACGTAGAAGTTGAGAGTTATATTTTATTTGGTGGGAATTTTTATGACTTCAAGCCAGGGAGACAGCATGTCAAATGACCCAGAGAAGACTGTTCCCTGAAGTCCTCAAAATTCCCACCAAATGAAACATAACTCTCAGCTTCTATGTTGTGACTATTTTTTAAGTCGATAGTTCTGGCAACCATCATGAAGAGAACCAGAGCAGATTCCTGTCCTCTGCTTGGTCCCTACAAGGAACTGGAGCCTTGGTTCCAGCAGAGGCCACTTGTACTCATTTGTCTCCCTGGGGAGTCCAGACAGATTTGAGTGAGACTCTCCTGGTTCTCAGCTCTCCCGTATTGGTTGATGATCCTGAGTTTTATTTGGTGGGGTATGGCAGGTGCCTGCCCTTTCTCAGTTGAAAGATATGGGGATGGGGAGAGGGGGGAACAATTGAAAGACACCAATACATACCCACCCAGGGTCTGGATACTGGATGGGGCTTGGTTGAAAGATGCTGAGGAATACACAGGACCCTGTTGAAAGATAACAAGTTGCTCCATTTTAGGAAGCTAAGTGGTCTGTGCTGAGTAGTTAGGTAAGAGCCTGATCTGATGCTTTTCTGCGAGTCAGCTGCCTTAATAGAATTTATCAGGATAAAAGTGAAGATATTACATTTACTCCAAAGAAAAGGGACAGAATTCTGCATGGCTGATTGCAGCTTTCTCAGGTGACTGAGAAATTTACAAGAGTGGTGGAGGCTGAGTCCTCATATTGTTCAGTGGTCCCATAGGGAAACCCATTCATTAATTAAAACTTTTGATCACCCAGGCATCACAAATAAGAATTGGCTATTCAGTGATCTGACCACCCATGGTGGTCTTTGCTGAAGAGAGAAACCAAGACACGGAAGATGAGCTGAAATGACTCTGGGTTAACTCCTGGAGGAATTAAGCTCACAAGTGGCACACAGTCCCACCACACAGTTTCACTAGTAAATTTTATCCATGACAGACTTAAAATGGGAAGCAGAATCTCTCAAAAAATAAAAACAAGGGGCATCATAAAGCCAGTCTCCGATGAACATCCCATTCAGATTCAAATACAATACATATAGAGTTCATACTTATATTTGCAGTACCCAGTTAATCGGAGAAATTACACTAAAGGAAATCTCTCCCTAAAATGAAAACACTCTTTTATTGGGTAAGCAATTTAAATTAAGATTTTAAAACCTGGCTTGATAAAAATATCTTCAGAAATCTGATTTAAGTAAAGGCCTCTAAGGGGTAAATTTGCATTTCTCAGTGACTTAAAGGTATCAATATTCTACCTGACCTACCTCGGTTTTTCTGATTCTGTGTTTTGTTTGTTTGCATTTTTGAAAACTTGACCTTGAGAGTAGGCTTTCTGAATTTAAGTTATATCTTCCTCCACTTACTTATGGGGAGACATTTTGTATCTTAATGGTTCAAATCTCTGTTGAGATATATTTTATTGGTAGCCAAAGATGAATCCTTTTAAAATTGGAGTAACTAACAAATTTTTATGGCAAATAGATGGGGAAACAGTGGCTGACTTTATTTGGGGGTGGGGGCTCCAAAATCACTACAGATGGTGATTGCAGCCATGAAATTAAAAGATGCTTACGCCTTGGAAGGAAAATTATGACCAACCTAGACAGCATATTAAAAAGCAGAGACATTACTTTGTCAACAAAGGTCCACCTAATCAAGGCTATGGTTTTTCCAGTAGTCATGTATGGATGTGAGAGTTGTGCTATAAAGAAAGCTGAGCTCTGAAGAACAGATGCTTTTAAACTGTGGTGTTGGAGAAGACTCTTGAGAGTCCCTTGGACTGCAAGGAGATCCAACCAGTCCATCCTAAAGGAAATCAGTCCTGGTTGTTCATTGGAAGGACTGATGTTGAAGCTGAAACTCTAATACTTTGGCCGTTTGATGTGGAGAGCTGACTCACTGGAAAAGATCCTGATGCTGGGAAAGATTGAGGGCAGGAGGAGAAGGGGATGACAGAGGATGAGATGGTTGGATGGCATCACTGACTCAATCGACATGAGTTTGGATAAACTCCAGGAGTTGGTGATGGACAGGGAGGCCTGGTGTACTGCGGTTCATGGGGTAGCAAAGAGTCGGACACGACTGAGCGATTGAAATGAACTGAACTGAGCTGAGCAAATTGGTAAGAATGTTTCCTCAAGTCAAACTTTACATATAGTAATCTTTAGTTATCTGAGCAAGCAACATTAATGTATTCCATTTGTAAACTTGTAAGTTTATATTGTAATATTTGATTCTTAGCTAAGCTTTTAAATGAAGCCATGAGATCTCTAGTTTGCAGACACCTCTACTTCTAAATTATTTGTAGAATTGAATTTATAAAGTGCTCCATTTAATTTTAATAAAAAGTTCTTACATTTCTAGAAAACTGGTGTGAAATGAATATATCTCCTGCCATATTAATAAACAAGAAATGTCACAGTCATCGGTGATTTCTGGCCTCCAAATGTGAATGAGACTCCCAAAACTGTGATCCAGCAGATGCTGCCACCACCTACAGATTGCTGAGGAGCTGGGGCAATGCAAGAAGCAAGGTGAACATGGAAACAGGATTGGCCCCAGATAGCTGAGGTGCATATGGTAGGAATGAATTCAATGCTCCCAGAGTCTTGCATCTTCCCATATATAGGATGCTAAATTATTTAACTTCATACCTGATCTTCAATGTCCAGACTCCCTGTTCCTGTTGTTGCAAACTTGTATATAGTCTGACTTCCCCTCCTAGCTCCTTGGAGCAGTTTTCTCAGAGCTACTGAGATGCTGGCTCCCAGGCTCAGAGTCCTAAACATTCCCATCAAATAAAATAACTCTCTACTTTCAGGTTATAACTATATTTTTTAGTCAGCAGTGGCAAAGATGACTTTCAGGCTCACATGAACTGAGAAATATTCAATATCAAGTTGACACCTGATATTAATGTTTAAGTCTGTTGATCTAATTAATATGATATGTTGTTAAAATTATTGTCTACATTTAATAAATAAGTCCTTACTAGATAACATGTAAGAAAAACAACATGATTAAACTTTGAAGTAAATGTAAATGAAATAAGAACTTCAGTATAAAAATCTGGGTTGCTTTGAAGAAACACCTCTGAGACATTTCTGAGGCAAATGTTAAACTAACTTTGATATTTTAATTCAGAAACATCGGATGATTGGCGGTAAACTTTAGGTTGCAATGTATGTATTAATGTCACTAATATAGATATCCCCTGTCAACTTAAAAAATAGTCACAACCTAGAAGTTGAAAGTTGTATTTTATTAGGTGGAATTTTTAGTACTTTAAGCCCAGGAGGCAACATCTCAAGTGACCTTGAGAGAACTGTTCTGAGGAGGCAGGGGGGAAAAAGAACTAAGACTCTGAAAAATAAAATCACAAGATACTGGCCCCAGATAGCTGAGACTCATATGAAAGAATGATTTCAGTGAATCCAGACTCTCCCATCTTCCTATGCATAGAAAAGTACTAAATTCCTTAAACTGAGATATCTGCTTTTCCTTAATTAACAATAGTCTTTTGATGTTCAGAATACCTGCTCCTTGTTGCGTGAATGCATGCGTGCATGCATTTTAAGTTCCTTCAGTCCTGTCTGACTCTGTGCAACTCTACGGACTGTACCCACCAGGCTGCTTTGTCCATGGGATTCTCCAGGCAAAATACTGCAGTGGGCTGCCATGCCTTCCTGCAGGGGACCTTCCTGACCCAGGGATTTAACCCGTGTTTCCTCCATCTCCTGCATTGCAGGAGGATTCTTTGCCACTGGGGAAGCCCACTCCTTGTTATAAGCTTGTATGTAACCTGACTCCTCCCTTACCTTCTCAGAACAATTCTCTTAGTTCTTTTGAGATGCTGTCTGCTGGGCTTGAAGCCTGAAAAATTCCCACCAAATAAAACATAAATCTCAACTTCTAGGCTATGACAGGCTGGTTGAGTCCACTTCCCTAACTCCACTTCCCTGACTCCACAAAGCAATCTTTCACTCACCCCAATCTCTTTCTATTGTTGGTGTTGTTCAGTTGCTAAGTCATGTATGAATCTGCAATCCCATGAGCTGCAGCATGATAAGTGTTCCTGTCCTTCACCATCTCCCAGAGTTTGCTCAAAGTCATGTCCATTGAGTCGGTGATACCATCCAACCATCTCATCTTCTGTTGCCCCCTTCTCCTCTCGTCCTCAATCTTTACCAGCACCAGGGTCTTTATCAACAAATTAGATCTTTGTATCAGGTGATCAAACTATTGGAACTTCAGCTTCAGCATCAGTCCTTCCAATGAATATTCAGAGTTGATTTCCTTTAGGATTGACTGATTTAATCTCCTTGCTGTCCAAGGAACTCTCAAGAATCTTCTCCAGCACCACAGTTCAAAAGCATCACTTCTTCAGTGCTCAGCCTTCTTTATGATCCAACTCTCATATGTGTACATGACCACTGGAAAACCTACAGCTTTGACTATATGGACCTTTGCTGGCAAAGTGATATTTCTACTTTTTAATATGCTGTCTAGGTTAGTCAAAACTTGTCTTCCAAGGAGCAAGTGTCTTTTAATTTCATGGCTGCAGTCACCATCAGCAGTGATTTTGGAGCCCAAGAAAAAAAAGTCTGTCACCCTTTCCACTTTTTCCTCATCTATTTGCCATGAAATGATGGGACTAGATGCCATGATTTTAGTGTTTTGAATGTTAAGTTTTAAGCCAGCTTTCTCACTCTCCTCTTTCACCTCATCAAGAGGCTCTTTAGTTCTTCACCTTTGCCATTAGGGTGGTGTCATTTGCACATCTGAGGTTGTGGATATTTCTCCCAGCAATCTTGATTTCAACTTGTGAGTCATCCAGCCTGGCACTTTGCATGATGTATTCTGCATATAAGTTAAAGAAGCAGAGTGACAATATACAGCCTTGACGTACTCCTTTCCCAATTTTGAACCACTCTGTTGTTCCATGTCAGAGTTGTAACTGTCGCTTCTGGACCTGCATACAAGTTTCTCAAGAGGCAGGTAAGGTGGTCTGGTATTCCCATTTCTTTAGGAATTTTCCAAAGTTTGTTGTGATCCACACAGTCAAAGGCTTTGTCATAGTCAATGAAGCAGAAGTAGATTTCTTTTTTTTAATTTCCTTGCTTTTTCTATCATCCAGTGGATGTTGACAATTTGGTCTGTTTCCTTTGCCTTTTCTAAATCCAACTTGTACATCTGAAAGTACATGGTTCATGTACTACTGAAGCCTAACTTTAAGGATTTTGAGCCTAATCTTGTTAGCAAGTGAAATGAGTACAATTGTATGGTAATTGAAAATACTTTGGTATTGCATTTCTTTGGGATTGAAATGGCAAATGACCTTTGCCAGTCCTGTGGCCACTGATGAGTTTTCCAAATTTACTGGCATTTTGAGTGAAGCACTTCAGATATTAACCTAGACTTACCTTCCTTTGAGAATATTTACCTGACCCTGAAAGACCCTGACCCTATGACACCCTCTTATACCATTATAGCTGGTCTCACCACAATGTATTTCATTTCCAGGATATGTGCTTATTTTCCTTTTTGAAAAAAAATTTTTTTTTTGCTTGCTCTCTAAAGAGTATTATAATTTTCTATGGTTTCAACTATCTATGCACATAGCTTCTATATCTAAAACGTGCTAGAATTCTCCACATTAAAATATACAAAACTAAACTTGTCATACTATCTTTTCAAAACCTAGTCCTCCTCCTGATACCTCATTTTTAAAATAGCCATACTGTCCTCTTGGTTACGAAGGAAATCTTAAATTTACTTTTGTTCTCTCCTTTCCTCTTACCACCCAGATTAAACATAAGCCCAGTAGGGAAGCAAAATTTGTCACTCCAAAATATCTCTCTGGGATGAGGATTATTTCAACTTGAAAACAAGCAAGATCCAGAAGATTCAGAAGAAACTGTGACCTCCCCTCTAACTGCCTAAAAGAATTTTAGATAAAACGCCTGTTTCCAGAACAGAGCTACCACCAGAGATATCTGCAAAGAATATGGGCTAGCTGTGATGGGCGAAACTCAGCAGGGCATAGAGATCAGAGTGGACTCTGTGTCATTGTCTCTGCATGGCTCTGCAAATATTTGTTTACTAAACATTTGCTTTTCCACCTCATTGTGAATTGCCTTCTTCCCTTTTACAGTCCCAACCCACTACCGCCAACATCCTCTTTCTTCCCTAACTGAAGGTATTTAAAGTGAGGGCTTTGGTCATTTTGGTGAGTTAATCCATTTTCCTGGGACTTTCTCATGTAAACATATTATTAAACTTTTTCTTGATTATCTTCTGTTAATGTTTTATGTTATGGCTTACTATAAAGTTAAAAATTTAGCAACTAATTTTCTCTTTTAAGTTATACATTGAATTAAATAATGAACACGTTTTTTTCTCTGCTAATTATGCCAATAATTTCTGTTCTGTTTAGCTAGTTATTCTTATCTTGATTCACAGGTGATAGAATCAAGCAGTCAGCAGAAAAAGAGTAAGAGCATCTTAACCAGATTCACACAACCACGATGGCCATGAATCACAGAAATATCAAAACAAGCTGTGCCAGCCCAGCAAGGTCTCAGTCACATTAGTCTTGCAACTCTCACTCTCAAAATTCTCCTTATGATAGTTTTCAAGACATGAGTCTGCTACACTCCCCATTTTCTGGCAATTAATACTCTTTCCTTTACCTTGTCCTTATTATTCTCATTTAGCATACAAAACGGAGACCAAATTTTTGCCTATAATGTCAACTTAATTCTTAGAGCAGCCAGAAGGACCTAGAAAGGTTGAAAAAATTTTTCTTCCTCTCCAGCACCCCACTAACCACTGTCTCCAGAATGTATTTCCATTATTCTGATTCACAGCTTCATGAGTTTCTACTGACATAGACACCTTCTAGCTGGCCCTTGGAGAAGGCAATGGCAAGCCACTCCAGTACTCTTGCCTAGAAAATCCCATGGATGGAGGAGCCTGGTAGGCTGCAGTCCGTGGGGTCGCTAAGAGTCGGACACGACTGAGTGACTTCACTCTCACTTTTCACTTTCACACATTGGAGAAGGAAATGGCAACCCACTCCAGTGTTCTTGCCTGGAGAATCCCAGGGACGGGGGAGCCTGATGGGCTTCCGTCTTTGGGGTCACACAGAGTCGGACACGACTGAAGTGACTTAGCAGCAGCAGCAGCAGCTGGCCCTTGAACTGAGGAGTCTCTCCTACCCCAGTCAGTGGACACATTGTTGCAAAATTTTCTTAATACAGTTATTTGTCCATGCTATTCCTTTACTTGTTAAGTCTTAACTTCTTTTTATTTTAATATTTTTAATTTATTTATTTTAATTGGAGGCTAATTACTTTACATTATTGTATTGGTTTTGCCATACATTGACATGAATCTGCCCTGGGTGTACATGTGCTCGCCATCTTGAACCCCCCCTCCCACCTCCCTCCCCATCCCTTCCCTCTGGTTCATCCCAGTACACCAGCCCCGAGCATCCTGTATCATGCATGGAACTTGGACTGGTGATTCGTTTCACATATGATAATATACATGTTTCAATGCCATTCTCCCAAATCATCCTACCCTCGCCCTCTCCCACAGAGTCCAAAAGACTGTTCTATACATTTGTGTCCCTTTTGCTTTCTCGTATACAGGGTTATCGTTATCATCTTTCTAAATTCCATATATATGCGTTAGTATACTGTATTGGTGTTTTTCTTTCTGGCTTACTTTACTCTGTATAATAGGCTCCAGTTTCTTCCACCTCATTAGAACTGATTCAAATGTATTCCTTTTAATTGCTGAGTAATACTCCATTGTGTATATGTACCACAGCTTTCTTATCCATTCGTCTGCAGACGGACATCTAGGTTGCTTTAAGTCTTAACTTCTAAGTCTGTCTTTCTAAATTCCCAACAACCTAGCCCCAAACTATCATTCCAGCTCTATTTTCCACAATTACCTTCAGTTAACTAGATATTCCAGCCAAATTAATTCTGTCCTTGCTAGTGTTATAGCCATGCATTCTGGGAAACAAACTCACTCAGAAGGACAATACAGATAGTGGAGTGCAGTTTATTACACTGGCGGGCCCAAGGCAGAGTCTCCTCTTAGCCAAGGACACTGACCAGTTTTTGTGAAAACCTTATATACCCTAAGTGTACGTGCCCAAACCAACCTCCCCAAATTCCCTGAAACTAGTCTGAACAAAGGAAAAGAAAGATACAATCAAAGTTAACCCATGATTCATATGTTTTAAGCTTATGTAGTTAACAGTGGACAATTATCAGTAGGCCTGTGGTCTTAACCCAATAAGCATAATAGAATTTATGATTCTATTTGTTTACACAGATTATTAGGATATTCTTTTAGGCTATGGAGAGTCTAAGTACAAGCTCTGCGGTCTTCCATTTGGGAGGGGGGTGTTGTCTTGTTTTCCAATTGGTATGTCGTTTCCATAGATATTGGGCATATAGCTCAAAGTCCATGGTCCGGCCCAAGATGGAGTCCTGATTTCAAGGACTAGGAATCCTTATAATTCCTTGATTTTATTAACTTTTCATTTCCAATGCATAGGAAGATGCCACCCACACAATCTATACCTAAAAATCCCATATTTTTCCTGATCCCTTTTTTAAGTGATCTTTTTCTCACTTGAGCCACAACCTATATTTTTTAAAATTTCATTTGTATTAGTCAGCTTCATCTTTATAGATGTTCTGCAGGTTTCTAGTCAACTTGAAATTCCTTAAAGAAGGAACAGGGCTTCCCAGGTTGGTGCTAGTGGCAAAAAAATTCTGCCTGCAATGTAGGAGATGTAAGAGACATGGGTTCAATCCCTGAGTCAGGAAGATCCCCTGGAGAAGGACATGGCAACTCACTCCAGTATTCTTGCCTGAAGAATCCCATGGACAGAGGGGTCTGGCAGGCCACAGTCCACTGGGTTGCAGAGTCAGACACGACTGAGTGACTTAGCATGCAAAAAAGAAGCATGTTTTGATTTTCTTAGTGTTACCTTCAACACACAACCCTAGAAATAAGCAGTAAAAAATAGGAAGAGAAGAAAACTCCCCAGATGATATCACTACAAATGTCCCATACCAAATTAGAAGCAAATTTGGAGAGTCTGGTTATGTTTTAGGTAGAAATAATTCAGTTTAGGATAGGCTTCTTAAATTTGTGAAAGTTTCTCAGTCATGTCCGACTCTTTGCAACCCCATGGACCATACATTCCATGGAATTCTCCAGGCCAGAATACTGGAGTGGATAGCTGTTCCCTTCTCCAGGGGATCTTCCCAACCTAGGGATCAAAACCAGGTCTCCCACACTGCAGGTGGATTCTTTACCATCTGAGCCACCAGGGAAGCCCATGAGCAGTTTGAAATATGACAGAGAAAGCTAGTAGGCAAATAATAGAAAAATATTTGTGTATGTCAATTGTTTAATTACCCAGTATGCTTTAAATGTCTACTGATATCCTCAAATCATTTTAGATGCAGAAAGAAGTTCTAAAAGGGGGGAAATACTTCAGCAAGTATGTTCAGAACCTCATCTTAAGTGACTGTACCATGAAGTTTCCTCCAAGAATAAAAAAGGTCAGCAAAAACATCTTCCCATGTTTATAAAGCTGCCTTTTAATTCAGAAGCCTCCTGGAGTTGAAATGTAGTAATACAAAAGCACTGAGAAACTGAGTTCAAGTCATCTTGTAATATTTTTTTTATTTTTAGTAGTTTCTATGTCTTAGGGATGTAAAAATGCAAACTACATCTTAGTAGTAGGAAGGAGACTCTAGACTTGCAAATAAAAAATGAGCAGTTAGACAAGAAGAATAGGAAAATGCAAATAAGACAGCAAATGAAATTACAAAACTTTTAAATGTCAGTTATATAATCATGGTTTGAAATCATAACAGATGCAAGTGATTTTGATAATCTAAAAAGTAAGATAGGTAATTGGAAAGAAAACCAAAATAACAAATGATACCTGAACAAAATAATTATTGTAACTGTTTGAAGTTTTAATAAAATCACTTTAGCTGACCATAATGTATTCAGGATATAGAATTGTATTCTTTCAAAAAATAAATATAAATCTCAAACATTCTGGATTTTTTTTTCTTGGAAATGTAATATAACAATCTCTGAATGGTTTAAGTATTTGAAACTGAAGTAAAATTTTATGAACCTATACATGAGCTCTCCTTTAGAAGTACAAATTTTTAAAAAATAATAATTAGGGTCAAATTATCCCCATAGCATAAACAAGACATTGTGTGTCTTTTATACATAAACCTGGCATACATTAAGAAATTATTCAGAGAAAATAAATGAGGACTAAGCATGGTATGAGCTCTGCTTAGTATTCCAGCCTCATTATTTACTACTCCTTTAAAATATACTTATAGTCTACCCACATTTAACCACTCATATTGTAACACTCACATTTTCCTATATAGTTAAGCTTCTGCTCCTACTAATTTGCCTTTCTCATGTGATATTTCCAAGTTACACACATAATAGGCTTTTCTCTTCCATTAACTGAATTCTATGATAAAGAGATCAATCCAAGGTAAAGATATAACAATTGTAAATACATATGCCCCAAACATAGGAGCAGCCTAACATGTAAGGTAAATGTTAACAGTCATAAAGGAGGAAATCAACAGTAGCACAATAATAGTGGGGAAATTTAACACTCCATTTACAGGCTCAGAGGGTAGAGTATGCCTGCAATGTTAGAGATCTGATTTCAATCCCTGGGTCAGGAAGATCGCTTGGAGAAGAAAATGGCAACCCACTCCAGTATTCTTGCCTGGAAAATCCCATAGACAGAGGAGACTGGTAGGCTACAGTCCCTAGGATAACAAAGAGTTGGACACAACTAAGCAACTTCACTTTCACTTACATCAAAGGACATAGCCAGAAAAAGTCAATAAGAAACACAGGAATTTAATAATACATTAGACCAAATGGACTTATTTATAAAACATTTTATCTGAAAGCAGCAGGATATACATTCTTTGTAAGTGCACATGGAACATTCTCTAGGGTAGATCACATGCTAGGCCATAAAACAAAACTAAGAAAATTGAATTCATACCAAACACCCTTTCCAACCAAAATGTTGATGAGATTAGAAACCAACTATAAGGGTTTCTCTGGTGGCTCAAGAATCTGAGAAATCAACGATAAGGGCTTCTCTGGTGCTAAAGAATCTGCCTGCCAATGCAAGAGAAATGGGTTTGATCCCTGATCCAGAATGATCCCACATGCCATGAGGCATCTTAGTCCCTTGGACTTCAAGGAGATAAAACTTGTCAATTCTAAAGGAAATCAATCCTGAATATTCATTGAAAGGACTGATGGTGAAGCTGAAGCTCCAATACTTTGGGCACCTGATGTGAAAAACTGACTCATTGGAAAAGACCCTGATGCTGGGAAAGATTGAAAGTAGGAAGAGAAGGGTATGACAGAGGATGAGATGGTTGGATGGCATCACTGACTCGATGGACATGAGTTTGCGCAAGCCCTGGGAGTTGGTGATATACAGGGAAGTCTGGCTTGGTGCAGTCCATGGTTTTGCAAAGAGTCGGACATTACCAAGCCTCTGAACTGAACTGAAGATACACATAGTGAAACTGAATTTCAGTGTTAAAGTGGGAGTCATATAAAGATACAACCAGAAGAAACAGTTCATCAAATAAGGCAAATCAATTTAATTTTATAAACTTCATATGCAAAAGGACAAGAAAACAATATCTCCAGAATTTAGGGAAGAAATAGATTTCAGAAATAGAGGGAACAACCAACTAAATTGTTATTAACATGTCAAGGCAACAGAAAAGTATTCAAAATATACAAAGGCTTGTCAACTATATGCCCTATGTACTCTTCATGAAAAATCTACTTGACTAGATAATCTATCAAGTAAAAGATTGAAACTGTGGGAAGAAAATCCTGGTGGTAAATATTAATTTTAAAAAACATAATTACTGCTGTTTAAAAATTTAAATCATGGTTACAAAACTTCTTTATGATTTTAACTCAACAGCAAAGCCATATAATGAAATAATTGATAATTATTAATAATTCAGTTATACCAAGGAAAATGTCCCAGACTAGTCACCATAACTGAAAGATAAAAAGAAAAAAGTGGTGAAATTGTACAATTTTTTTCACTGTTTTTATATGACATAAATTACATAGGCTCTAAATATATTTTTTAAAACTTTAGAAAATAAATCAAAAAATATAATTATAATCATTAATTTTAATACTTCTTTAGTTCTTATCATGATAGATTGAGAAATCTTATCATGCTAGATTGAGAAATCTTATTACACTAGATTGAGATTCAAGAAGGATGCAGTATTTCTAATTATAATATTTAATATAATTAATAGAGTTGCTATAAAAATTTATAGACTGTAGAGGCTCTACCATTTTAATAGGTCCTATGAACTCACAAAGAAAATCTCAATAAATTCTTGAAAATAGAAAAGCATAATCTCTGAATACAATTTAGTGAAAACAGGTATATCTAACAAAAGTAAAAAATAAAACAATAACTTTAATTTACCAACTTTCAAGTCAAGAAGAAAATTTAAAAAAACTGAAAGTATAGAATGTTTGAAAATAAGGTTGAGGAAAAGAAAGAAGGAAAGAAGATAAACCAAAGGAAAGAAGATAAAAATAATTTAGCATTCAGTAGAAGGAAAGTTATGACCAACCTTGATAGTATATTAAAAAGCAGAGACATTACTTTGCCGACCAAGGTCCGTCTAGTCAAGGCAATGGTTTTTCCCGTGGTCATGTATGGATGTGAGAGTTGGACTGTGAAGAAAGCTGATCGCCGAAGAATCGATGCTTTTGAACTGTGGTGTTGGAGAAGACTCTTGAGAGTCCCTTATACTGCAAGGAGATCCAACCAGTCCATTCTAAAGGAGATCAATCCTGGATGTTCATTGGAGGGACTGATGCTAAAGCTGAAACTGCAATACTTTGGCCACCTCATGAGACGAGTTGACTCACTGGAAAAGACTCTGATGCTGGGAAAGGTTGGGGGCGGGAGGAGAAGGGGACGACGGAGAATGAGATGGCTGGATGGCATCACCGACTCTGTAGACATGAGTTTGAGTGTACTCCGGGAGTTGGTGATGGACAGGGAGGCCTGGCGTGCTGTGATTCATGGGGTCGCGGAGAGTCGGACACGACTGAGCGACTGAACTGAACTGACTGAGGAGAAGACTCTTGAGAGTCCCTTGGACTGCAAGGAGATCCAACCAGTCCATTCTAAAGGAGATCAGTCCTGGGTGTTCATTGGAAGGACTGATGCTAAAGTTGAAACTCCAGTACTTTGGCCACCTCATGCGACGAGTTGACTCACTGGAAAAGACTCTGGTACTGGCAGGGATTGGGGGCAGGAGGAGAAGGGGATGACAGAGGATGAAATGGCTGAATAGCATCACCGACTTGATGGACATGAGTTTGAGTGACTCCAGGAGTTGGTGATGGACAGGGAGGCCTGGCGTGCTGTGATTCATGGGGTCGCAAAGAGTCGGACATGACTGAGCGACTGAACTGAACTGATAGGATGCTGAACTAATATGTCCTAGGAAAGTGAAAGCAATAACCAATAAGATAAAAGCACTGATTAACAAATTAGAGAAACAGTAGAATAGATATCACTAGGAGATCTAAGCAATAGTAACAGTACCTTTTTAAATAGGAAACTTTCCACTTGGCTTGGTCAGTGGGTTAGATGGGAAAAAGTTAAAGCACAAGTAAATAAATTTAAATGTGAGAACAAGGAATAATCCACCAGAACAGAAATGATAAAGCTACAAGAAAATAGTGTTCAAAATTCTATGCTAGTAAATATGAAATGTTCCTTGAGTGGATGATTTTTTCAAGACATATGTTCCCCAAATTAACTTCTAAAGGGAAATAAAATATAAACACCCAATAATCTTAAAGGAAATTAGACAGTTGTCATAGAAACACTGCCTTCATCTCCATTAATTATTTTTAAAAACAAGGACTTTGCATGTCTACAGTGTTCTGGCAGCAATATTTATTATCCATAAGATTGAAAAATTACATCCAGTCATCTCATTACTCTGGAATGCATTTTGTCCAGTTTAGATATTTTATTTGGCTTTAAATATTTATTTTTATTAACATCCTCTTTCTGTATGGAATTCAATGTCTGGTTTTAAATTGTTTCTAACAATTATATTTACAATCACCTTGCTAGAGAGAATCTTGTAATTCAATTCCTTCCATTTCCAAGTTAGGAAACACATTCACTTTTCTTTATCATGGTCATCCAGGAAGCTAGTGGTAGAACAAGCACTAGAAAGAAATGGTTACCTCCTCAGGATAGAAAAGCTAAGAAAATGTTCCTTTGCTAGGTGTTGGATGGAGGGGAAATTGCTATTATATGTATTTCCCAGACTTTATTCCTATAAGTACTTTAGCCTTAGTTAACAGTGCTTTAAGTATCTTAACACTTACATATATATTTTGTTTATATCAGAATAAGGAAGCAAATTTGTTAAACTATTTTGAAAACTTCTTGAGTTAATAAAAATGTATTCTGAGGAGACTGCAGTCAAAACTAGAGCCCAGGGTAACAGATGTCTCACAAATTGCAACGCTTTTGCAGAGTATAAGATTTTTAAAGTGGTCCCCAAAGATTACTAAGGACCTCACTGCTATGAGAAAAAAATGGAATCATCAGTGCATAGCCGGGTAAGAAGTAATGTCACATCCTGACATTACCAACCCCATTAAAGCTGTTGAGAAAAAGCAAGCTGGGAGGTAACAACTGTATTTCTAAATGATGAAAATGTTAAAGGTACTGCAGAGGTCTGTGGTGGTTATTTACTTTCATCACAGAGCTGCGCTGATCAAGTAGGTTCATTTAATTGCAATTCTACAAAAAATAGGTCCTGTAAGATTTAGAGCACCATGTGAATGAGGACTTACGCTTCTCTTTTCTCTTCTGAAAAGCCTACATTTTAAGGCTGAGTTTAAAGTCTTGTGAAGGTCAGCCTTTGGTTACATAAGGAAATCAGTATGTATTAATCCACAGATTTGAAAGAACTTTAACAATGATTTGTATATTTCATGGGGAACTTTTGTTTTCTCTGTTTTGTTTTGTTATATTCTTTTGCCCATAATGGTCCCTGCAACATATTGTATGCTTAATAAACATTCATTAAATTCTCTGATGGCTCAGTGTCATACCTTGTGTTCTAATAATCACAAATTGCCTTATTGTTCTTTACATATACTAGAGATTTCTTCTCTTTTGTTCATGTTTTACCTCTTCTTAGTAGGTCCCTATCCCCAAATTGACTTTAAAGATTCATTAAATAAGTACTCCTTTTTGCTGTGTGTGCTGTGCTGTCACTTCAGTAGTGTCTGGCTCTTTGTGACCCCATTGACTGTAGCCAATCATGTATTATTAATCTCTCTACTTTTTGGCTGGGTTTTTTGCCCAATTCATCATTCTCTGTTGCCCTGGGAACCACTGTTGCAGAACTTTCTACATTACACCATGATGGTCTGTTTAAAACCTATTTTACCTCTAAAATGGTGAGCTTCTACAAGGCAAGGACAAATTCTCAGTCATTTTGAGATTCCCAACACCTTACACAACACATGGAAGTTAAAAGACTCCCTGTGTCTATTGACTGACTTTGTAGATATTAAGGAAGAAAAAATATCTCATGACTCTAGGGGAGCATTCTCTAGGGACACTCTAGGGAGAGAATGCATATTTTATCCACCCTCTTTCACACAAAAGATCAGGCCTAAGAACATTTTCATACCTAATTTTTAAAAAATAAAACCTAAAAGAAAATTATTCCATCTCCTCTCCACAAAAAGGGGAAAACTTGATTGCAGACTGAGAGACAGTACTAAAAGCAGCATGGTGGAGAAAAATTAAAAGGGTAAAGTAGTTCTGTGAATCTTACATAGAGAGCGCATGTATTCTGGACCAGAGGGAATATCTGGTAGGAATAACCTGGGGATCTGCTCTTGACATTTCAATTCTCTCTCTGCCTTCTCAAGGCTATTTGTTAGCTTGAACACATGGTTGTATATAGTAAGCTTACTACTTAGTAGAATCTACTTTTGTAAGAACTCTGTGTTAATTAGCTCAGCTCCAGGACAATTCTGGTGGTCTACCAAATGCTCATTCTCTTCTTTTTTTATTAACAGAGCCATAACTTTATACACACCCTTGTACAGTGGTGGGTGTACAATGCAGGTCTAAAATTAGCACTCCAAATCCAACAATACATTAAAAAAATCATACATCATGATCAAGTGGGATTTATCCCAGGGGTGCAAGGGTTTTTTTCAATATCTGCAAATCAATCAATGTGATTCAGTTCAGTTCAGTTCAGTCGCTCAGTCATGTCCGACTCTCTGCGACCCCATGAATCACAGCACGCCAGGCCTCCCTGTCCATCACCAACTCCCAGAGTTCACTCAAACTCGTGTCCATCGAGTTAGTGATGCCATCCAGCCATCTCATTCTCTATCGTCCCCTTCTCCTCCCGCCCCCAACCCTTCTCAGCTTTAGAGTCTTTTCCAGTGAGTCAGCTCATCGCATGAGGTGGCCAAAGTATTGCAGTTTCAGCTTTAGCATCAGTCCTTCCAATGAACACCCAGGATTGATCTCCTTTAGAATGGACTGGTTGGATCTCCTTGCAGTCCAAGGGACTCTCAAGAGTCTTCCCCAGCACCACAGTTCAAAAGCATCAATTCTTCGGTGATCAGCTTTCTTCACAGTCCAACTCTCACATCCATACATGACCACGGGAAAAACCATAGCCTTGACTAGACGGACCTTGGTTGGCAAAGTAATGTCTCTGCTTTTTAATATGCTATCTAGGTTGGTCATAACTTTCCTTCCAAGGAGTAAGCGTCTTTTAATTTCATGGCTGCAATCAGCATCTGCATCCACATCAAAAAATTGATTAAGAACCATATGATCATCTCATCAGATATAAAAAAAAGTTTTTTGACAAAGTTTAGCATTCATTTATGATAAAAACCTCTCCAGAAAGTGGGCACAGAGAGAACATATTTTAACATAATAAAGGCAATACATGACAAATCTACAGCTAACATAATATTCAATGGTGAAAAGCTGAAAAGGATGTCCACTCTCACCACTTTAATTCAAGATATTTTTGGAAGTCCTAGCTATAGCAATCAGAGAAGAAAATGAAATAAAACAATCCAAATTGGAAAAGAGAAGTAAAACTGTCACTGTTTGCAGATAATTTGATACTATACACAGAAAACCCTAAAGATGCTACTAAAAAACTGCTAGCTCATCAGTGAAGTAGCTAAATTTGGATAGAGATTCCAGGAAGTTTTATAAAAGCATTAAACTTGGCTGGCTTGTCCCTTTACTTCCCTGTTCCCTCTCTTTTTATTTCTTAAAAATTTGCCCTTCTTTGGGCCTAAAAGTCGAACAACCATATTATGAACATAAAAGAAAGGACTGCAGCATAAGAGTGCTATGCTAATAAAAGTTAGAATAGCAACTGATGGCTTTTTAAAGCCATATTATCATCCCTACATTTCTCATTTTGTGAAAAAATGTTTCTTTTTCCCTTCAGTGCGATTATAACACTGCTTTTCATGAGACAGAATATATTCTTAGCTAATAGCAATCTCTGTCATTAGAGATGGGCTCTAGAGATTGCTTTGAAGTGTTGGAGAATACTTTAACTCTCTTTTGATTAGGGAAAATGAGATCAGAGGTTTCGTATTGATGTATCATGGCCACAACAGTGAAAATAAAATTGCTATATAACAAAATGATAAATGATAAAATATCAGGAGTTTGGAAGTAAGGATATGTGAGGAGACTAGAGAAACAAAAAGAAGAGGAGGTATAGTGAAAGACAAGTTATGGAGAAGAATTCTAAGGCAACATGATGGCAGCCTAGACCATGGCTGGGAGGGTCAACTTGTTCCCAAATAGAGAAAAATGAAAATTCCCTGTAGATAAATGAGAGGTTTCAGAAATTAAAAGGTTAGTATGAAATTTTGGATTGTGCTTTTTCTATGTTTAAGTTTCCTTTTGCTAATCTGATAATTTCAGTAAAATTCCCTATTATCCTGAGGGTAACTAAAGAGAAAGCAAACATCTAGTCTGGGCTAAGGTGTGCAGTAGGTGAAAGAATAATAGAACTTTGAATGAAGTAGGAAACCAGGATGAGAGGCATGTGGGGAAAATGTAATACCTTAATAATCCTGAAGAAAAAGTTGGGGTTCCTCAACCCTCCAGATTGCTTAGAAAGGGCTTATTGAGATATTAAAGGAGGAAGTCGAGACCCTAAAATGTTGGAGAACTTGGGAATATGCAAGTGGTTAATACTTGGATTTTATAGAAGAAAAATGGCATATTGTCCCTTGAGTTTTTCCAAGGTGCACTAATCTTCAGACCAGATGGATCCATTCAGACAAGTGACCATCAAGGTAAAGAAATTTTGGTAACTTTCACTAAATGTTTCGAAAGCTACTAAATTGGAAATCTATCCTGCATAATTTTGCTTAACTCCAGGGACTATGTTTTGTAGAAAAACTAATCAACTGTTTTTCCCATGAGAGACTTGCTTACATTAGAGAAAATGTAAGTAACACCACTCTTGTGTGTGTTCACTCATTTATGGTAGACTGTAAAGCATAATGTAAAGAAAATGTACAGATTATTTTTAAAGGGAAAGCATGACATTTAGCATACTAAATTTGGATGAAGGGCCATTTTTTTTCTCAAGAAAGAGTCCTAACTGACTAAAGAGCTTAGGAGTAGTACCATCACTAACATTATATCATATCCGAATTTTAATTTGCATATTTCTACATAATATCCATTTATTGAAACTCCAGGAAAATTTAGCTCTTTACAAAATGTTTGGGACTGCTGTGGCCCAAATATTTGTTTGCAGTGTTTCTTTTCAATTTCTATACATTTTTTACCTCTGTCAGGGTCCAATGAGGAATGTGTTCTTAAAAATTTTAATCATAGGAAAATGGAGAAAATTAGGGCTTACAAATCATTTGAAAAGACTGGAAGAGTGGAATTCAGAGGGACTTCCGTTGGATTTTTGTCTTCAAAGTCAATCCACCAAAACATTAAGTCAAAGGTCATGTAGAGCTGCTGTATGGCTTTTACCACTGTGGCACACAGCAGCCCTACACCCTCCAAGTGGATAAATAGATTGTGGAAAATGAAGTATTCCACTGCAGGCACTCATATCTGTTTGTCTGTCAGTGCTGTCTCCATCCCTCTTCAGGTTTCCATATATCATGGGAAGCCAACTCATTGGTAGAATCTATTCATGTAGACATGTTTGATAAGTGCGATTATGTAAGAGACCTATCAAACTTCCTTTGGAGTTCCAGGGATTTTCATAGTCCAGAATTTAGGGTAGAATCAGTCTGATTACTATTGAAGAGGCAATTAAACAACATTCACATTTGGTTCTCTCTGGTATGCAACTTGGGGATGACATTTATTAGTCCTCTCAAACCCTCAATCATCTATGTCAATATTCTATATGTTCTTAGTTATCACAAGGGAAATTATATTTTTACAATGGAAAATTCTGGTGGTCATCATTTTAATGAAATGCTCAAGCCACACCTGTAGAGGGACAACTTGACATTATGTGCTTTCTTTGGTGATGGACAGGGAGGCCTGGCGTGCTGTGATTCATGGGGTCGCGGAGAGTCGGACACGACTGAGCGACTGAACTGAACTGAACTGAACTGATGGGATACGAGAAAAGGAGCAATATATCACTACTTGGTTATTTGTGTCAAAAACAAAACAATTTGAATCTATTTAGGAGGAAAAAGACAGATCAAGACTACTACCTGGACAATTTTTAAAAGTTGATAACCTGAAAATCAATCAATTAAACAAAAGTGGAATAATGTCTTGTATTCAAAATATTGAAAAACCATAACAACAAAATTCCAGTGAAACTTCATTTTTCATGTATGTGTAAAAAGCCACTCCAGTACTCTTGCCTAGAAAATACCATGGATGGTATACCATGGATGGAGGAGCCTGGTAGGCTGCAGTCCGTGGGGTCACTAAGGGTTGGACATGACTGAGCGACTTCACTTTCACTTTTCACTTTCACACATTGGAGAAGGAAATGGCAACCCACTCCAGTGTTCTTGCCTGGAGAATCCCAGGGAAGGGGGAGCCTGGTGGGCTTCCATCTATGGGGTCACACAGAGTCGGACACGACTGAAGTGACTTAAAAAAAAAAAATTAAATCTAGAGTGTATATTAGAAAATATTATGAATTATTGAAATATTATTAACTTTTTAGGTGTGATGATAGTTTGCAGTTATGCAGGCAATGCATGTTGAAGTCTTTGGGGTGAGATGTTATGATATTCATAATTTACTTTCCAGTGGTTTTGTGAAATAAATCTCACATACCCACGAAGAGGGCTAAGTCTGTTTTTAAGTCTAGAATACATCTAAATGGATGTTCATTGTTCTATTCTTTCAATTTTATGATTATTTGGAGCTTCTAACAATAAAGACTGGAAAAAAGAAAATAATTTTGACATCCATTAATCTCAACCTGTTAACACAACAGGTGCTATTAGTGCCAGTGTATAAATGCACAGGATGATTTTTTCATAGAATGGTCCCATTGATTGTCACAAGGGACACAGGAGCCTCTAGTAAAGGGTGGTTCACAGCCTTATTATCTAGCAGGCAAGAATTCAATATGTTAGCATTTATCAAACATGGTATGTGTGTTAATAAGAACTGAATTTCCCTGAATTTAAGATATGAAATATTTTAAAATACACCGGAATTTTACATATATCCAAAAAAGAAAAAATTATTAATATTGTACAATGTTATCTAAAGGTAATTTTAGGAAAGATCTCAATAGAAGAGATGCTAAAAAATAAAAGAAAGCATGACTCCTAGTCTTCAGTTCAGTTCAGTTCAGTTCAGTCGCTCAGTCGTGTCCGACTCTCCGCGACCCCATGAATCACAGCACGCCAGGCCTCCCTGTCCATCACCAACTCCCGGAGTACACTCAAACTCATGTCCACAGAGTCGGTGATGCCATCCAGCCATCTCATTCTCCGTCGTCCCCTTCTCCTCCCGCCCCCAACCTTTCCCAGCATCAGAGTCTTTTCCAGTGAGTCAACTCGTCGCATGAGGTCTTATTTCCCCCCAAATGGATGATTGCGTGCATGCATGCTAAGTTGTTTCAGTCGTGTCTGACTTTTGCAACCCTGGAGGAGAATTAATATAATTGCATTAAGATCCTAGTCATTGTCCTATTTATTGCATCTCTAAGTGAAAAAATATGAATTTTTTAACTTAAATTATTTTCATATTTTGTTCTTATGAGTTGAGATTTATTTAAGAAAAACATTTGCTTTAAGCCATAATACACACATCTATTTTTTCCCTTTTCCATTATGATTTATTACAGGATATTGAGTATCAGTTCAGTTCAGTTCAGTTGCGCAGTCGTGTCCGATTCTCCGCGACCCCATGAATCACAGCACGCCAGGCCTCCCTGTTTATCACCAACTCCCGGAGTACACTCAAACTCATGTCCACAGAGTCGGTGATGCCATCCAGCCATCTCATTCTCCGTCGTCCCCTTCTCCTCCTGCCCCCAACCTTTCCCAGCATCAGAGTCTTCTCCAGTGAGTCAGCTCTCCGCATGAGGTGGCCAAAAGACCTTGTTGTTTATCTATTTTATACATAGTAGTTTATATCTGTTAATCCAAAATGCCTAAATTATCCCTACCCATCTCCTTTCCCATTTGGTAATCATATGTTTGTTTTCTATGTCTGTGAGTCTGTTTCTGTTTCATAAATAAGTTTATATATTATACACATCTATATTCCATATATAATAGATATCATGTGATATTTGACTTTATCTTTCTGACTTACTTCATTTAGTATGATAATCTCTAGATCCATCCATGTTGTTGCACATGGTATTATTTCTTTTTATGGTTGAGTAGTATTCCATCATATTTATGTATCACATCTTTAGTCATTCATCTGTCAAAGGACATTTACTTAGGTTTCTTCCATGTCTTGGCTATTATAAATAGTGCTGCTATGAACTTTAGGGTGTATATATTTTTTTGAATTAGTTTTTGCCTTTTCCAGATATACACACAGGAGTGGGATCGCTGGATCATATGACAACTCTATTTTTAGCTTTTTAAGAAAGCTCCATACTGTTTTCCATAGTGACTCTACCAATTTACATCCTCACCAAATGTAGGAGAGTTCCCTTTTCTTCATTCCCTCTCTATCATTTATTATTTGTAGATTTTTGATGGTGGCTATTCTGACTGGTGTGAGGTGATACCTCATTGTAGTTTTGGTTTGCATTTCTCTAATAATTAGTGATATTGAGCAACTTTTCATGTATGTGTTGTCCATCTGTATGTTTTCTTTGGAGCAGTGTCTATTTAGGCCTTCTGCCCATGTTTTTATTGAATTTTTGCTGTTTTTTGTTGTTGCTATAGAATTGAATATTTGCATATTTTGGAAATTAAGCTTTTATTGATTGTTTCATTTGCAAATATTTTTCCCAGTCCATAGGTTATCTTTTCATTTTGTGTATGGCTTCTCTGCTGTGCAAAAGCTTATAAGTTTGATTAGGTCCCATTTGTTTATTTTTGCTTTTATTTGTATTGAGAAATTGACCTAAGAAAACAATGGTATGATTTATGTCAGAGAATGTTTTGCCTATGTTCTCTTCTAGTTTTATGGTATCATGTCTTATATTTTAGTCTTTAAGCCATTCTGAGTGCTTTTTTTTTTTTTTTTTGGTATGGTGTGAGAGATTGTTCTAACTTCATTGATTTACATGCAGTTGTCCAGCTTTCCCAACACTACTAGCTGAAGAGACTATCTTTTCTCTATTGTATATTTTTGCCTGCTTTGCTGGAGATTAGTTGACCATGGGTGCATGGGTTTATTTCTGGGCTCTCTATTCTGTTCCACTGATACACATGTCTGTTTTTGTGCCAATACATATCACGTTGCTTTGATTACTGTAGCTTTGTAGTATTGTCTAAAGTCTTGGAAGGGTTATTCTTCCTTCTTTGTTCCTTTTACTCAGGATTGCTTTGTCAATTCTGTGTCTTCTATGGTTCCATATAAATTTTAGTATTGTTTCTTCTAGTTAAGAATAATTTTAATAACAAGTTAGACATAAGGTCTCTGCCTATAGCACTGCATGATTGGATCTAGTACTTACAGAAGTAGTGGAGAAAATGGTACAGAAATATTTCATAGAATAAGAAAGAGGAGAATTTGACCCCTGTCATACATCTCAATCCTATGCCATAGGGCCACAAATGTCCCTAGTTTCAGGGTAGAATTTCTTTTCTAAGTCATAATAAATATTACTGTTGTGAAATGATTAAAGAAAACAAAATAACATTAGCAATTGCCCAAAACTACATAGTGTAAAATCACTCCCCCCTCCAAAAAAAAAAAAAAGAAAGAAAAAAGAAACCTATCCCATGCCAATTTAAAACCAAAACCCTAATTCCTGGCATCACTAAGACCTGGTACAGTGATTGTGGTAGATCCTATTTTTGTTCAAGATATTTGTTGTCTCCCTCCATGGTGGAGCCATTCTGTCTCTGGCTCAGGAGTGGCCATGTGACTTACACTGGTCAATGAAAAGTGTGGGAATGTTATGTGTTACTTTGTGTATAAGTTTTAAAAGTGAGCTCAGAGATGTTTGGAAGAGGGAAGAGGATGGTGGAGGAATAGGACGGGGCGACCACTTTCTCCCCCATGAATTCATTAAAAGAACATTTGAACGCTGAGTAAATTCCACAAAACAACTTCTGAATGCCGGTAGAGGACATCAGGCACCCAGAAAAGCAGCCCATTGTCTTTGAAAGGAGGTAGGAAAAAACATAAAAGATAAAAAGAGAGACAAAAAAGGTAGGGACGGAGCTCCATCCCGGGAAGGGAGAAATAAAAAAGAGAGAAGTTTCGAACACCAGGAAACACTCTCACTGGCGAGTCTGTGGCAAGGCTTGGAACCTCAGAAGGCAACATAACGGGGAGGAAAAAGAAATAAATAATTAAAACCCACAGATTACGCCCCCAAAGGTAACTCCCAGTGAAGAAACAGCTGAGATGCCCACATCCGCTATTAGCAAACGGGGGCTGGGCAGGGAGGAGCCGGCTGCATTGAGGACCCAGACTGAATGCCGCGAGGGTAACCTGAGAGAGCTAACTGGAGATAGCAAAGCAGACTGTGGGATAGCTACTTAGTGAAAAGGCGAAAAGCCCTAACCTAAGACTCCGCCAGACCCACTCACAGAACAAAGGACTGAGCAGAGCTAGCCGGCTGCGGATGACCCATCCCCCACCGAGACAGGCAGAGGAGGACAGCCAGAGTCAGAAGGGGGCAATCACAGCCCCAGAAAGGCATCGGGTACCAAACTGCAGACAGGCTTCATTGCTGGCCAGGACTTCTTGGGTTTCTGGCTGGTCGACATCCGCCTGAGAACGTTCACTTGTTGTACACCCAGAAAACCGAGTGGCAGGCAATAAGTCGAAGCAACCATGCTCACCAAACACCTGGTCACCTGAGCTGCTCAGACAGGGGAAGGGCACAAGACGCAGGCCCAACCAAGTCTGCGCCTTTGTGGAGTACCCGAGTACCTGAACCTGAGCAACTTAGACCTGGGATATGCATGCAACCCAGTGCCGGCCTCGGATGGTTCCCATCAGAGAAACCTAGAGCCTGTGCAGTGTAGACTGGGACAACACATGTGCCGTGAGTGGGAGCAAACCCAGTGTGGCCGAGACGCTGTGAGCACTCCCCACAGACGCCAGTGATATTTGTCTGCAGCATACCTCCCTCCCAACAACATGACTGAACAAGTGAGCCTTAAAAAGTGTCCACCACCTCCCCCTTGTGTCAGGGCGGAAATTAGACACTGAAGAGACCAGCAAACAGAAGAAGCTAAAACAGAGGGAACCACCTTGGAAGTGACAGATGGAGAAGTCTTGAGGCTACTGAAAGAATAAGACTGAAAACCAGAGACAGGAGGCTTAAGCCCGAATCCTGAGAACACCAGAGAACTCCTGACTCCAGGGAACATTAATCAATAGGAGCTCATCAAATGCCTCCATACCTACACTGAAACCAAGCACCACCCAAGGGTCAACAAGTTCCAGAGCAAGACATACCACACAAATTCTCCAGCAACACAGGAATATAGCCCTGAGGTTCAATATACAGGCTGCCCAAAGTCACTCCAAACCCACTGACATCTCATAACTCATTACTGGACACTTCATTGCACTCCAGAGAGAAGAAATCCAGGTCCACCCACCAGAACACAGACACAAGCTTCCCTAACCAGGGAACCTTGACAAGTCACCCGTCCAACTCCACACACAGCGAGGAAACTACATAATAAAGAGAACTCCACAAACTGCCAGAAGAGGGAAAGGCCACCCCAAGCAAAGCAATATAAGCAAGATGAAGAGGCAGAGAAATACCCAGCAAGTAAAGGAACAAGATAAATGCCCACCAACACAAACAAAAGAGGAAGATATAGGGAATCCACGTGATAAAGAATTTTGAATTTTGGTGGTGAAAATGATTCAAAATCTTGAAAGCAAAATGGTGTTACAGATAAATAACCTGGAGATAAAGATCGAGAAGATGCAAGAAAGGTTTAATAAGGATCTAGAAGAAATAAAAAAGAGTCATTATACAATGAATAATGCAATAGATGAGATCAAAAACACTCTGGAGGGAACCAACAGTAGAATAACGGAGGCAGAAGATATAATAAGTGAATTAGAAGATAGAATGGTAGAAATAAATGAAACAGAGAGGAAAAAAGAAAAATGAATTAAAAGAAATGAGGACAATCTCAGAGACTGCTGGGACAATGTTAAATGCCCCAACATCCGAATCAGAGGAGTCCCAGAAGAAGAAGAAAAAAGAAAAACCATGAGAAAATACTTGAGGAGATAATAGTTGAAAACTTCCCTAAAATGGGGAAGGAAATAATCACCCAAGTCCAGGATCCCAGAGAGTCCCAAACAGGATAAACCGAAGGCGAAATACCCTAAGACACATATTAATCAAATTAACAAAGATCAAACACAAAAGAACAAATATTAAAAACAGCAAGGGAAAAGCAAGAAATAACACACAAGGGGATCCCCATAAGGATAACAGCTGATCTTTCAATAGAAACTCTTCAGACCAGGAGGGAATGGCAGGACATACTTAAAGTGATGAAAGAAAATAACCTACAGCCCAGATTACTACTGCAGCAAAGATCTCATTATTACTACAGCAAAGATCTCATTCAAATATGAAGGAGAAATCAAAAGTTTTACAGACAAGCAAAAGCTGAGAGAATTCAGCATCACCAAACCAGCTCTCCAACAAATGCTAAAGGACCTTCTCTCTAGACAGGAAACACAGAATGAGTGTATAAACTCGAACCCAAAACAATAAAGTAAATGGCAACGGGATCATGCTTATCAATAATTACCTTAAATGTAAATGGGTTGAATGCCCCAACCAAAAGACAAAGACTGGCTGAATGGATACAAAAACAAGACCCCTATATATATTGTCTACAAGAGACCCACCTCAAAATGAGGGACACATACAGATTGAAAGTGAAGGGCTGGAAAAAGATATTCCATGCAAATAGAGACCAAAAGAAAGCAGGAGTAGCAATACTCATATCAGATAAAATAGATTTTAAAACAAAGGCTGTGAAATGAGACAAAGAAGGACACTACATAATGATCAAAGGATCAATCCAAGAAGAAGATGTAACAATTATAAATATATATGCACCCAACATAGGAGCAACGCAATATGTACGACAAATGCTAACAAGTATGAAATGGGAAATTAGCAATAACACAATAATAGTGGGAGACTTTAATACCCCACTCACACCTATGGCGAGATCAACTAAACAGAAAATTAACAAGGAAACACAAGCATTAAATGATACAGTAGACCAGTTAGAACTAATTGATATCTATAGGACATTTCACCCCACAACAATGAATTTCACCTTCTTTTCAAGTGCACACGGAACCTTCTCCAGGATAGATCACATCCTGGGCCATAAATCTAGCCTTGGTAAATTCAAAAAAATTGAAATCATTCCAAGCATCTTTTCTGACCACAATGTAGTAAGACTAGATCTCAATTACAGAAGAAAAACTATTAAACATTCCAACATATGGAGGCTGAACAATATGCTGCTGAATAATCAACAAATCATAGAAGAAATCAAAAAAGAAAAACAAAATATGCATAGAAATGAATGAAAATGAAAACACAACAACCCAAAACCTGTGGAACACTGTAAAAGCAGTGATAAGGGGAAGGTTCTTAGCATTACAGGCATACCTCAAGAAACAAGAAAGAAGTCAACTAAATAACCTAACTCTAAAGCACCTAACCTAACACCTAAAGCAACTAGAAAAGGAAGAAATGAAGAACCCCAGGGTTAGTAGAAAGAAAGAGATCTTAAAAATTAGGGCAGAAATAAATGCAAAAAAAAAAAAACCCAAAAGAGACCATAGCAAAAATCAACAAAGCCAAAAGCTGGTTCTTTGAGAGGGTAAATAAAATTGACAAACCACTAGCCAGACTCATCAAGAAACAAAGGGAGAAAAACCAAATCAATAAAATTAGAAATGAAAATGGAGAGATCACAACAGACAACACAGAAATACAAAGGATCATAAGAAACTACTTAGAAGAAATGGACAAAATATTAGAAAAGTACAACTTTCCAAAACTGAACCAGGAAGAAATAGAAAATCTTAACATACCCATCACAAGCATGGAAATTTCTGAAACTGTAATCAGAAATCTTCCAGCAAACAAAAGCCCAGGTACAGAAGGCTTCAAAACCGAATTCTACCAAAAATTTAGAGAAGAGCTAACACCTATCCTACTCAAAGTCTTTCAGGAAATTGCAGAGGAAAGTCAACTTCCAAACTCATTCTATGAGGTCACCATCACCCTAACACCAAAACCTGACAAAGATGCCCCAAAGAAAGAGAACTACAGGCCAATATCACTGATGAGCATAGATGCAAAAATCCTTAACGAAATTCAAGCAATCAGAATCCAACAACACATTAAAAAGATCATACATCATGACCAAGTGGGCTTTATCCAACGGATGAAAGGATTCTTCAATATCCGCAAATCAATCAATGTAATACACCACATTAACAAAATGAAAAATAAAAACCATATGATTATCTCAATAGATGCAGAGAAAGCCTTTGACAAAATTCAACATCCATTTCTGATAAAAACCCTCCAGAAGGCGGGAATAGAAGGAAAATTCCTCAACATAATAAAAGCTATACATGACAAACCCACAGCAAGCATTATCCTTAATGGTGAACAATTGAAAGCGTTTCCCCTAAAGTCAGGAACAAGACAAGGGTGCCCATTCTCACCACTACTATTCAACATAGTTTTGGAAGTTTTGGCCACAGCAATCAGAGCAGAAAAAGACATAAAAGGAATCCAAATTGGAAAAGAAGTAAACTCTCACTGTTTGCAGATGACACGATCCTCTACACAGAAAACCCTAAAGACTCTACCAGAAAATTACTAGAGCTAATCAATGAATATAGCAAAGTTGCAGGATATAAAATCAACACACAGAAATCCCTTGCATTCCTATACACTAATAATGAGAAAATAGAAAGAGAAATTAAGGAAACAATTCCATTCACTGTTGCAATGAAAAGAATAAAATACTTGGAAATATATCTACCTAAAGAAACAACACCTTGATAGTATATTAAAAAGCAGAGACATTACTTTGCCAACCAAGGTCCGTCTAGTCAAGGCAATGGTTTTTCCCATGGTCATGTATGGATGTGAGAGTTGGACTGTGAAGAAAGCTGATCGCTGAAGAATCGATGCTTTTGAACTGTGGTGTTGGAGAAGACTCTTGAGAGTCCCTTATACTGCAAGGAGATCCAACCAGTCCATTCTAGAGGAGATCAATCCTGGATGTTCATTTGAGGGACTGATGCTAAAGCTGAAACTGCAATACTTTGGCCACCTCATGCGACGAGTTGACTCACTGGAAAAGACTCTGATGCTGGGAAAGGTTGGGGGCGGGAGGAGAAGGGGACGACGGAGAATGAGATGGCTGGATGGCATCACCGACTCAGTGGACATGAGTTTGAGTGAACTCCGGGAGTTGGTGATGGACAGGGAGGCCTGGCATGCTGTGATTCATGGGGTCGCGGAGAGTCGGACACGACTGAACGACTGAACTGAACTGAACTGAAAGAAACAAAAGACCTATATATAGAAAACTATAAAACACTGGGGAAAGAAATCAGAGAGGACACTGATAGATGGAGAAATATACCATGTTCATGGATTGAAAGACTAAATATTGTGAAAATGAATATATTACCCAAAGTAACTTACAGGTTCAATGCAATCCCTGTCAAGCTACCAACGGTATTTTTCACAGAGCTAGAACAAATAATTTCACAATCTGTATGGAAATACAAAAAACCTCGAATAGCCAAAACAATCTTGAGAAAGAAGAATGGAACTGGGGGTATCAACCTGCCGGACTTCCGGCTCTACTACAAAGCCACAGTCATCAAGACAGTATGGTTCTGGCATAAAGAAAGAAATATAGACCAATGAAACAAAATAGAAAGTCCAGAGATAAATCCATGCACTTACGGACACCTTATCTTTGACAAAGGAGGCAAGAATATTCAATGGAGAAAAGACAATCTCTTTAACAAGTAGTGCTCGGAAAACTGGTCAGCCACTTGTAAAAGAATGAAACTAGAACACTTCCTAACACCATACACAAAAATAAACTCAAAAGGGATTAAAGATCTAAATGTAAGACCAGAAACTATAAAACTCCTAGAGGAGACATAAATCACAGCAGGATCCTCCATGACCCACCTCCCAGAATATTGGAAATAAAAGCAAAAATAAACAAGTGGGACCTAATTAAAATTAAAAGCTTCTGCACAGCAAAGGAAACTATAAGCAAGGTGAAAAGACAGCCTTCAGAATGGGAGAAAATAATAGCAAATGAAGCAAATGATAAAGGATTAATCTCAAAAATATACAAGCAACTCCTACAGCTCAATTCCAGAAAAATAAACGACCCAATCAAAAAACAGGCCAAAGAACTAAACAGACATTTCTCCAAAGATGACATACAGATGGCTAGCAAACACATGAAAAGATGCTCAATATACCTCATAATCAGAGAAATGCAAATCAAAATCACAATGAGGTACCATTTCACGCCAGTCAGAATGGCTGCTATCCAAAAGTCTACAAGCAATAAATGCTGGAGAGGATGTGGAGAAAAGGGACCCCTCTTACACTGTTGGTGGGAATTCAAACTAGTACAGCCACTATAGAGAACAGTGTGGAGATTCCTTAAAAAACTGGAAATAGAACTGCCATCAGTTCAGTTCAGTTCAGTCGCTCAGTTGTGTCCGACTCTTTGCGACCCCATGAATCACAGCACTCCAGGCCTCCCTGTCCATCACCAACTCCCAGAGTTCACTCAAACTCATGTCCATTGAGTCGGTGATGCCATCCTGGGCATACACAGCGAGGAAACCAGAATTGAAAGAGACACATGTAGTCCAATGTTCATCGCAGCACTGTTCATAATAGCCAGGATATGGAAACAACCTAGATGTCCATCTGCAGACGAATGGATAAGAAGGTTGTGGTACATATACACAATGGAGTATTACTCAGCAATTTAAAAGAATACATTTGAATCATTTCTAATGAGGTGGATGAAACTGGAGCTTATTATACAGAGTGAAGTAAGCCAGAAAGAAAAACACCAGTATAGTATACTAACACATATATATGGAATTTAGAAAGATGATAACAATAACCCTGTATCAGTTCAGTTCAGTTGCTCAGTCGTGTCTGACTCTTTGCGACCCCATGAGTCACAGCACGCCAGGCCTCCCTGTCCATCACCATCTCCCAGAGTTCACTCAAACTCATGTCCATCCAGTCGTTGATGCCATCCAGCTATCTCATTCTCTGTCGTCCCCTTCTCCTCCTGCCCCCAATCCCTCCCAGCATCAGAATCTTTTCCAGTGAGTCAACTCATCGCATGAGGTGGCCAAACCCTGTATATGAGACAGCATTAGAGACACAGATGTATAGAACCGTCTTTTGGACTCTGTGGGAGAGGGCAAGGGTGGGATGATTTGGGAGAATGGCATTGAAACATGAATATTATCATATGTGAAACGAATTGCCAGTCCAGGTTCAATGCATGATACAGGATACTCGGGGCTGGTGTACTGGGATGAACCAGAGGGAAGGGATGGGGAGGGAGGTGGGAGGGGGGATTCAAGATGGCGAGCACATGTACACCCAGGGGAGATTCATGTCAATGTATGGCAAAACCAATACAATAATGTAAAGTAACTAGCCTCCAATTAAAATAAATAAATTTTTAAAAATTAAAAATAAATAATAAAAAATAAAATTAAGATAATCAAAATAATTATTGGATTATTTATATGATGCAAGATAAACTTTATGCTCATTAATTTTATGATATCTGGGTTTCCCATCTAAATGGAGACATATAATATTTGGCAGGATTCAAGAAGAACTATGCAAATTCATGAGATTAAAGGACCTACTTGGCACATATGAAAATAGGTCAGGAGAAATGAGCTTATTTGACAGTCTAACAAACAACTTGGAAAAGATAACAGTAACCACCAAAATCAGAAAGGATCATATATAGAGGCTATAACGACTTGTTCTTTTCTTCTACGAAGGATATAAATATATTTTAAGACTAGAGAGGAGATTGCCTTTGACTGTGTGGATCACAATAAACTGTGGAACTTTCTGAAAGAGATGGGAATCCCAGACCACCTGACCTGCCTCTTGAGAAACCTGTATGCAGGTCAGGAAGCAACAGTTAGAACTGGACATGGAACAACAGACTGGTTCCAAATAGGAAAAGGTGTACGTCAAGATTGCATATTGTCACCTTGCTTATTTAACTTATATGCAGAGTACACCATGAGGAACGCTGGGCTGGAAGAAGCACAAGCTGGAATCAAGATTGCTGGGAGAAATATCAATAACCTCAGATATGGAGATGACACTACCCTTATGGCAGAAAGTGAAGAGGAACTCAAAAGCCTCTTGAGGAAAGTGAAAGAGGAGAGTGAAAAGGTTGGTTTGAAGCTCAACATTCAGAAAACAAAGATCATGGCATCTGGTCCCATCACTTCATGGGAAATAGATGGAAAAACAGTGGAAACAGTGTCAGACTTTGTTTTTTTGGGCTCCAAAATCACTGCAGATGCTGATTGCAGCCATGAAATTAAAAGACGCTTGCTCCTTGGAAGGAAAGTAATGACCAACCTAGATAGTATATTAAAAAGCAGAGACATTACTTTGCCAACCAAGGTCCGTCTAGTCAAGGCAATGGTTTTTCCCGTGGTCATGTATGGCTGTGAGAGTTGGACTGTGAAGAAGGCTGATCGCCGAAGAATCGATGCTTTTGAACTGTGGTGTTGGAGAAGACTCTTGAGAGTCCCTTATACTGCAAGGAGATCCAACCAGTCCATTCTAAAGGAGATCAATCCTGGATGTTCATTGGAGGGACTGATGGTAAAGCTGAAACTGCAATACTTTGGCCACCTCATGCGACAAGTTGACTCACTGGAAAAGACTCTGATGCTGGGAAAAGTTGGGGGTGGGAGGAGAAGGGGACGACGGAGAATGAGATGGCTGGATGGCATCACCGACTCAGTGGACATGAGTTTGAGTGTACTCCGGGAGTTGGTGATGGACAGGGAGGCCTGTCGTGCTGTGATTCATGGGGTCGCGGAGAGTCGGACACGACTGAGCGACTGAACTGAACTGAACTGAAGAGAGGAGATTTACATAACATGCAAAGCTCAGTTCAGTTCAGTTCAGTCTCTCAGTCGTGTCCAACTCTTTGCAACCCCATGAATCACAGCACACCAGGCCTCTCTGTCCATCACCAACTTCCAGAGTTCACTCAAACTCGTGTCCAATGAGTCGGTGATGCCATCCAGCCGTCTCATTCTCTGTTGTCCCCTTCTCCTCCCACCCCCAATCCCTCCTAGCATCAGACTCTTTTCCAATGAGTCAACTCATCACATGAGGTGGCCAAAGTATTGGAGTTATGACCAACCTAGATAGCATATTGAAAAGCAGAGACATTACTTTGCCAACAAAGATCCGTCTAGTCAAGGCTATGGTTTTTCCCGTGGTCATGTATGGATGTGAGAGTTGGACTGTGAAGAAAGCTGATCGCTGAAGAATTGATGCTTTTGAACTGTGGTGCTGCAGAAGATTCTTGAGAGTCCCTTGTACTGCAAGGAGATCCAACCAGTCCATTCTAAAGGAGATCAATCCTGGGTGTTCATTGGAAGGACTGATCTAAGATTAGCAGTAAATTAAACTACCCAGCTTCATTTTAGGCCTCTGATTCTAATAGTTTTAGGAGGGTTTTTTTTTTTTTTCTTTTTTTTTTTCTGGTTCCTGACTACTGCTTTTCTAGATTTTATGGAATTGCTCCTCTTTTTTTAATTTTTTTTTCAGTAGGAAGATGCTTTTTTGGCACTCTCTTTTTAGCTGCCTGGGGTCTTTGTTAAGATAGCAAAACAAGTGTTCTTGGTCTCACTCTTGTTTTAAAAAAACAAGATTTATTTTTTACAAAAATAAATATCAGCTTCCCTCATAGCTCAGTTGGTAAAGAATTTGCCTACAATGCAGGGGACCTGGGTTCAATTCCTGGGTCGGGAAAATCCCCTGGAGAAGGAAATGGCAATCCACTCCAGTATCCTTGCCTGGAAAATCCCATGGACAGAGGAGCCTGATGGGCTGCAGTTGATGGGGTCGTAAGAACCGGACATGACTTAGCGACTAAACCACCACCACCTATATTTGTGCTTGTCAACTTTAAAAAGTAGTCACAACCTAAAATTTGAGAGTTATGTTTTATTTGGTGGGATATTTTTCAACTTTAAGTCCAGGATACAGCATCTCAAGCAACCCTGAAAGAATTGCTCTGAGGAGTCAGGGGTTGGTGTGCTAAGTTGTTTCAGTCGTGTCTGACTCTTTGTGACTCCAGAGGAAGGAGTCATGTTATACAGACGTTTGCAGAAGGAGCAGGTAGTCTGAATATAAAGATTAAAACCAGACATCTCAAGTTAAGGAATTTAGTGCTTTTCTATGTTTGGAAATATACAAGAGCCTGGGTTTAGTGAGGTCGTTCCTTTCATATGCATCTCAGCTATCTGGGGCAAGCATCCTGCTATTGATTTTTCACATTCTTAGTTCATCACTCACCATAGGAAGTGGTGGCAGCTCCTGGTGGCAGCTTGATGGCTGCAAGATAGCAGGCATTGTTCTTCCTGAGCTCAGAAATTCACATTTGAAAGGCCAGAATCCCTGATGGCTATGACATCTTTGTTTATTGATATATATAGCAGGAAGTACTCCATTTCACACACTCAAAATCATTTTTATGTGTGTGTGTGTGTGTGTGTGTGTATTTTCTGACTGTGCCATGTAGCATGCAGGGTCTTAGTTCCCAGATCAGGGATCAAACCCATGCCCTTTGCATTGGGAGGGCAGAGGCTTAACCACCAGACCGCCACAGAAATCCTCAAAATTGTTATTCATGGGGTTTATTGTAGCAGGATCCAGAAAATAGCTGCCTCTATATTTTAATTCTCAGGCAAAAATTTCACTTAAAAGGAAAATGATGAACTTATGTAAATTTTTTAAAATATTGAAATGAAAAAATCCCAACTACTGCAGAGTTGTAATTTCTTTAACTGTTGTAACAAGACATCTGCCTGTCGAAGCCAATCACATCAGCATTCTTTTTGAAAATTGTTTACCTCTTTAGATTTTCTTTTTAAGATGCCACTTGAAAATGTCATTGATGCATGATGTATTTTTATTCACAGAAATAGAACTCAGTAGTTGTTTTTCAGCCAGACGGAATGGTAATGTTCTTGACAATTGTTCTAAGAGAAGGATCAAGTTTATATACTTAGAGATATCTAAAGCAATATTGGATTTACCAAGAAAGGGATTTTAGCCAGGACAAAATGATAGAGCCCTTGACTTAGTATTGTCTTTTCTCCAGTTAGTGTTTCTTCCATATTGTTATACGTTTTATGTACATGCTTATTGGGTGCTCTCTTGTATTATATAATATGAACAGATTGTGAAACTCCATGTCCCCTCAAATACTCCCTAATTAATTGTTATAACAACATAACCCCCCTATTTAATTCAAATAGTCCAGTGATTTTTTAAAGATTTGGAAGTGGGTTAGATAACAGGTGGAATGGATTAGTTAATATTTACCAAGCAAGTTATCTGTAAAACCTGAGCCTAAAATGCTAATCTATGCTTTTACTGCTGCTGCTGCTAAGTCATTTCAGTCGTGTCCGACTCTGTGCGACCTCATAGACAGCAGCCCACCAGACTTCCCCGTCTCTGGGATTCTCCAGGCAAGAACACTGGAGTGGGTTGCCATTTCCTTCTTCAGTGCATGAAAGTGGAAAGTGAAAGTGAAGTCACTCAGTCGAGTCCGACTCTTAGAGACCCCATGGACCACAGCCTACCAGTCTCTTCCGCCCATGGGATTTTGCAGGTGGGAGTACTGGAGTGAGTTGCCATTGCCTTCTCCAAATCTATGCTTTTAAGACAGACTTATTTTGGGAGAAGTCCTGACATAATAAATACCTCCTATTATGGTTCTTTTGTGCCCTGGGGTGTTAGGAAGAAGGGTGCTAGAACCTGGGACCCGGGCAGTACTAGCAGAAGAAGGTGTAGAAGAAGGTGAGAGGACAACTAAATGACATTGATTGTCTGGAATAATTCGACGGAATAACCACTGGCCATGGCACTTAACAAGTATGAGATAGGAGGATATAGAAGTATTTGTCAGCATTTGGTGCATTGGCACATTTGAAGGACTAGGGTATTGAAAGCAAACTCAACTACTTTTGGTTGTAGCAGTCTTTCATATTATGGTTAGCCAGCATCATAAGTGAAGTCCTCAGGATCAAGACCTAGACAAGACATATTTATGATAACTATTCTGATGGCAGCTCAAATATAACACTTAATCTGAATGCCTATTGTAGAATTTATGGCCTGCTGTTCTGTTATTCAGTTCAGTTCAGTTCAGTTCAGTCACTCAGTCGTGTCCGACTCTCTGCGACCCCATGAATCACAGCACGCCAGGCCTCCCTGTCTATCACCAACTCCCGGAGTTCACCCAAACTTTCCCAGCATCAAAGTCTTTTCCAGCGAGTCAACTCGTCGCATGAGGTGGCCAAAGTATTGCAGTTTCAGCTTTAGCATCAGTCCTTCCAATGAACACCCAGGATTGATCTCCTTTAGAATGGACTGGTTGGATCTCCTTGCAGTACAAGGGACTCTCAAGAGTCTTCTCCAACACCACAGTTCAAAAGCATCAATTCTTCGGCGATCAGCTTTCTTCACAGTCCAACTCTCACATCCATACATGACCACGGGAAAAACCACAGCCTTGACTAGACGGACCTTGGTTGGCAAAGTAATGTCTCTGCTTTTTAATATACTATCTAGGTTGGTCATAACTTTCCTCCCAAGGAGCTAGCGTCTTTTAATTTCATGGCTGCAATCAGCATCCACAGTGATTTTGGAGCCCAAAAAAATAAAGTCTGACACTGTTTCCACTGTTTCCCCATCTATTTCCCATGAAGTGATGGGACCAGATGCCATGATGTTCGTTTTCTGAATGTTGAGCTTCAAGCCAACCTTTTCACTCTCCTCTTTCACTTTCCTCAAGAGGCTTTTGAGTTTCTCTTCACTTTCTGCCATAAGGGTGGTGTCATCTGCATATCTGAGGTTATTGATATTTCTCCCAGCAATCTTGATTCCAACTTGTGCTTCTTCCAGCCCAGCGTTCCTCATGATGTACTCTGCATAGAAGTTAAATAAGCAGGGTGACAATATACAGCTTTGATGTACTCCTTTTCCTATTTGGAACCAGTCTGTTGTTCCATGTCCAGTTCTGACTGTTGCTTCCTGACCTGCATACAGGTTTCTCAAGAGGCAGGTCAGGTGGTCTGTTATTACAGTTATTTAAAAGCTAGACTGTGAGCTGATGGAAGGCAGCAATGGTGTTTTACTAATTACTGCATTCTTGTAATACTTCCTAAATAAGTAGTAAGTGGTAGGAGTTAAGTCTTGTGTCTGCTTCTTATTCATCACCCATTTTCTAGGCATGACTAAATTGCCTCAGGAAAGTAGAGATGACCTGGTGTAAATAGGATTTTTTTAAGATGACTCTTGAAGTATACAGAACTGAAGCCAAGGAGGAACAGAGATAGTCCGTAATCAGTTTGAATCAATTGAATCTTATGTCACATCAAAATTATGCTCAACTACATCTTCTTTATCCATGCCTCTGATGATGAACATTTAGGTTGCTTCCACATCTTGGCTATTGTAAATAATGCTGTAATGAACATTGGAAGTCACATCCAAAGTGTCTTTTGGAATTATGGTTTTCTCTGGGTATATGCCCAGAATTGAGATTGCTGGATCATATGGTAGCTCTGTTTTAGTTTTTTGAAGAACCTCCATACTGTTCTCCATAGTGGCTGTACCAATTTACATTCCAACCAACAGTGTAGGAGGTTCCTTTTCTCCACATCCTCTACAGCATTTATTGTTTATAGATTTTTTTTAATGAAAGCCATTCTCATGAGGTGATACCACGTTGTAGTTTTGATTTGCAATCCTGTAAAAATTACTGATATTGGACATCTTTTCATGTACTTTTTGGCCATCTGTATGTCTTCCTTGGAGAAATGTCAATTTAGATCATCTGTCTATTTTTGATTGGGTTGTTTGGCTTTTGTGCTTTGTTTTTTGGTTTTTAAACTCCATGAGCTGTTTTTTATTCAGCCATAAAAAAGAATAAAATAATGCTGTCTGCAGCAACGTGGATGGACCTAGAAATTGTCATACTGAGTGAAGTAAGTCAGAAAGAGAAGGACAATTATTGTATGTTATCACTTACATGATGTGCTGTGCTTAGTTGCTCAGTCATGTCCGACTCTTTGCAACCCCATGGACTGTATCCCACCATCTTCCTCTGTCCATGGGATTCTCCAGGCAAGAATAATGGAGTGGATTACCATTTCCTTCTCTAAGGGATCTTCCCAACACAGGGATCGAACCCAGGTCTCCCACATTACAGGTGGATTCTTTACTGTCTGAGCCACCAGGAAAGCCTTTACATGTTGACTCTTAAAAAGTTGTACAAATGGTTTTATTTACAAAACAGAAATAGAGTTACAGATGTAGAAAGCAATCATGGTTATCAGTGGAGAAAGGAGTAGAGGGATAAATTGGGAGGTTGGGATTGACATATGTGCATGTGTGCTAAGTCACTTCAGTCCTGTCCAACTCTTTGCGATCCTATGGACTCTAGCTTACCAGGCTCCTCTGTCCATGGGATTCTCCAGGCAAGAATACTGGAGTGGGTTGCCATGCCCTTCTCCAAGGGATCTTCCTGATCCAGGTATCGAACATGTGTCTCCTGAATTGGCAGGCAGGTTGTTTACCACTAGAGTCACCTAGGAAGCTCCGGGATTGACATGTACATACTACAATATATAAAATAGATAACTAATAAGGAACTGGTTCACTTTGCTATACAGTAGACAGTAACATATTTTAAATCAACTATACTCTAGTCGGACATGACTGAGAGACTGAACTGAACTGAACTGAACTGAATCATTTTTAAAAATTGTGCTTAGTCAAGAAATCACAAATGCTTCCTCTCATGTCTCTCATTCCCTCTCTTTGTGTTGATTTATGAGTGTGGCTTACAGAAAGTTGTTGCTAGGGGACAGATTTTTTTTTTTCAGGTTTCCATTGAAGATATATTCATGAAAAAAATATGAACAAGATGTTGGTTATTTGCATGAAGAAGGTAATGTGGAGATGTCAGATCTGAAACTTGGATAATGTGTATAAATAAAATTTTTTAAAAAGTGGATGAAGGAAACACCAGTATTCCAGACAGATGAAGAATGAGCAGAGACACTGAGGTGAGAGACAACAAAATATATGTTGAACATAGCACTCTGTTTAATTTGTTGCAGCAGGGGGTGACAAAAGAAGATTCTGGAAAGATTAAGCAGGAGTCAGGCCATAGGAGAGTTTGTATTCCATGGTAAATGTCACTGCTACTAGATTCCCAAATTGGCATCACTCTGAACTTCTTTCACTTCAACCCACATTACCCTTCTTTTTCCTCTTTAACATTCTGAACCCATTTCTTTATCCTTAAAACAATGGTTAGATGAAAATACACTGAAATGATAGTAGAGGAGCCTTACATTTTGGTCCAAGGCTATTATTAATTATTTTAAATATAACAATCAATTTTTCCACTTGTGAGGCTAAGATTTTTAATGATATTTTGAAGGTAAGTGTTCCATATGAATAAAATAAATAATAGTACTTTTATTGACTTCCTATTTTGGAAACCAAAAATCCAAATAAGGAATTGTTGCTCATGTTCAGTCACTAAGTGGTGTCTGACTCTTTGCAACCCCATGGACCACAGCACACAGGCTTCCCCTGTCCTTCATATCTCCTGGAGTTTGCTCAAACCCTTGTCCATTGAGTCAATGATGCCATCCAACCATCTCATCCTCTGTCATCCCCTTCTTCTCCTGCCCTCAGTCTTTCCCAACATCAGGGTCTTTTCCAGTGAGTCAGCTCTTCACATAAGGTGTCCAAAGTATTGGGGCCTCAGCATCATTCCTTCCAATGAATATTAAGAGTTGATTTCCTTTAGGATTGGCTGATTTGATCTCATTGTAGTCTAAGGGACTCTCAGGAGTCTTCTCCAGCACCACTATTCAAAAATATTGATTCTTCAATGGTCAGCCTTCTTTATGCCCCAACTCTCACATTCATAAATGACTACTGGAAAAACCATTGCTTTGACTGTACAGACTTTTATCAGCAAAGTGATGTTTCTGCTTTTTAATACACTGTTTAGGTTTGTCATAGCTTTTCTTTCAGGAGGAAATGCCATTTAATTTCATGGCTGTGGTCACCATCCACAGTGATTTGGGAGGACAAGAAAATAAGATCTGTCACTACTACTTTTCCCCCATTTATTTGCCATGAAGTCATGGGGCAGGATGCCATGATCTTAGTTTATTGAATGTTGAGTTTTAAGCCAGCTTTTTCACTCTCTCCTTTCACCCTCATCAAGAGGAATTTATCTCCTCTTCACTTTCTGCTATTAGAGTATTATCATCTGTATACCTGAGGTTGTTGATATTTCTCCCTGCAATCTGGATTTCACTTTGTGATTCATCCAGCCCAGCATTTGGTGTGATATACTTTGCATATAAGTTAAATAAGCAGGGTGACAGTATACAGCTTTGATGTTCTCCTTTCCCAGTTTTGAACCAGTCTCTTGTTCCATGTATGATTTTAACTGTTGCTTCTTGAACTGCATACAGGTTTCTCAGATGGTCTGATATACCCATCTCCTTATGAATTTTCCATAGTCTCCTGTGATCCACACAATCAAAGGCTTTAGAATAGTCAATGAAGCAAAAGTTTTCCTGGATTTCCCTTGCTTTTTCTATGACCCGAAGGATGTTGGCAATTTGATCTCTGGTTCCTCTGCCTTTTCTAAATCCAGTTTGTACATGTGGAAATTCTTGGTTCATGGACTGTTGAAGCCTAGCTTAAAGGATTTAGGAATTACCTATGCACATATCTTCAAATTGTTAATATTCTTAAACTCAGTTATTTCTATAATATATATTTAAGGGTTCCTCCAGGGAAAAGCTTAAATAAGATGAAATTGTTGAGCACTTCTATCAATAAATTAAACATAATATATATGTATAAGGGCTTCCCAGGTGGCACAAGTGGTAAATAACTGACTGCCAGTGCAGGAGATGTACGAGATACAGGTTCGATCCCTGGGTCAGGAAGATCCCCTGGAGGAGGACATAGCAACCACTCCAGTATTCTTTCCTGGAGAATCCCATGGAGAGAGGAGCTTGGAGGGCTACAGTCCATAGGGTCACAGAGTTGGACACAACTGAAGCGACTTAGCGCACACGTGCACACGCACACACACAAACACACATTCATCTTTGTACCTTCAGCATCCACTACAGTGCTTCTCTTATGTTGTTGTCCAGTCACTAAATCGCGTCCAACTCTTTGTTACCCCATGGACTGCAGTATGCCAGGCTTCTTTGTCCTTCACTATCTCCCAGAGTTTGCTCAAACTCATGTCCATTGAGTCAAGGATGCCATTCAACCATCTCATTCTCTGTTGCCCTCTTTTCCTCCTGTCCTCAATCTTTCCCAGCATCAGGTCTTTTCCAATGAGTCAGCTCTTTGCCTCAGGTGGCCAAAGTATTGGATCTTTGGCTTTACCGTCAGTCTTTCCAATGAATATTCAGGGTTTATTTTCTTTATGGTTGACTGGTTTGATCTCCTTGCTGTCCAAGGGACTCTCAAGAGTCTCTTATGTGAAGAGCTAAAAATAATTTGTGGTATAAAGGATATTTACTTTTCTCATTTCTTCTTCTCCTTGGTAGTATTAGTCTTGTTTTAAAGCATCTCTTCCTTTTTCTGATTGCATATTTTACATTATATTTTTCTCTCATATTCTTTAGATTATTGTTTCATTAGGTAACTGAACTAATGTGGAAATATCTTAAGAGAGATTTACTCTCATGAATTCACTCTAAAATGAAAGTGTTAGTTGCTCAATCAGGTTCGATTCTTTGCAACCCAAAGAACTGTAATCTTTGTCCATGGAATTATCTAGGTAAGAATGCCAGAGTGGACAGCCACTTCCTTCTCCATGGGATCTTCCTAACCTAGGGATTGAACCTAGGTCTCCTGCATTGCAGGTAGATTCTTTACCATCTGAGCTACCAGGGAATTGACTCTAAGGTTAATATAGTTGTAACTGGAGAATTTTTGAAAATATTTTCCAATAATAAGGATAAACTTCACAGAAACATCATGTGAAATCAGTTTAAGAGCCTGCAAATTTTCCGGTCTTAAGACTTTCTATCTTTACCAAAGTTTGCTTCAAAATTGTGGTGACTAGGACCATCTACCACATTGTGATGATTATATATTTAGAGAAATGACATGCTGGATTTACAATCAGTGTGATACCTGCTATTGAGATTTTCAGAATAAGTTGCAGCTCCTATAAAGGATGTTTGGTATAAAAATACTCAGAAAATGTCTTAGAAACCAAGACTTTCTTTCTAAATATAACTAATTATGCAATTTCTATCTTTCATCTATAAACAATTAGACAGGAATTACTCTCCTTGTAAATAAAGTTAACTCTGAAGCTGTGGGCTATGTCTCATTCACTGTTGTATCTCCCTAGATCTAGAGAATTTCCTGGGACATAGTAAACAATAAATATTTGGTGAATGAGTCAAGTAACAAACAAATACATATAGAATTCTCCAGGTCCAGTGAAAAGACAGAGAAAAAGTTAAACTTTTGCCAATGGAGAGAAGTTGTTTCTTGGTGATAAATATTAAAGGCAGACATTCTGTAGATATTGTTATGACCAGAGGAAAGATACTCTCATTATCAATCTGCTTAAATTCTTTGCAGTTTCAAACACTGATAACTAGAGATATAGAAACACAGTCTGAAATCTTCCTCTCTTTAAAACTGAAGTGTAGTTAATTTATAATATTGGTTTCAGGTGTACAACATAGTGACTCAATATTTTTATAGATTTTACTACATTTAAATTTATTACAAAATAGTGGCTATATTTCCTTGTGCTGTAAAATATATCCTTGTTGCTTATTTATTTTATATATGGTAGTTTGTATGTCTTAGTGCCCTTAAAATCCTGAATATTTTTGGTAGTTGCAGTTAGAAACATAATAACTTTTCTACAGTAAGTATTAAAAATCCTCCACAATTGAATGCCTTGTCCAGTCTGGCATGGGACCTAAATGAGAAGGAACATAATAGATTTTAGCCAACAATTCAAAATCCAAGGGAAGAAAGGAGAGAAATAGTGTAAGATATGGCAGATTTTCCTTCTTTATGTCTGGTAAAGGATGTCTGATCCCTTAGAAAGGAAGATTTTAAAACTAATAGCAGAATTTTATATGTACAACTAAGGATTTTTGTATATTTAATGCATAAATTCTCAGTTTACTAAACTGTGTATAGGTCATAGTGTGGTTTCCAATATTGTTAATTATACTTTCATTGTCTTTATAGTATGTCTAAATAAAAGAAATTGAATTTAGTTATTATTTTAGAAAGAATTGTCTCCATATAATTGTTTCAATCTTGTATCCAAAATGGATAGATAGAATACACGGTGCCTCTTGTTCTGTAGTGCCTTAACAATGCTTATTTCTGCCTGGATGTGAGTTGTTCCATACACTCACGTGGGTTTGAACAGGTTTTTGTTGTTTTTCAGTCGAAGTCATGTCCGATTCTTTGCAACTCCATAGACTGCAATACACCAGGCTCCTCTGTCCTCCACTATCTCCCAGAGTTTGCTCAAACTCATGTTCATTGAGTCGGTGATGATATACAACCATAACATCCCCTGTTGCCCCTTTCTCCTCCTGCTTTTGATCTTTCCCAGCATCAGGGTCTTATTTCTAATGAGTCAAATCTTCACTTCAATTGGCCAAAGTATTGGAGCTTCAGGGTCAGTAAAAGTCTTTCCAATGAATATTCAGAGTTGATTTCCTTTGGGATTGACTGGTTTGATCTCTTTGCAGTCCAAGGGACTATCAAGAGTCTGCCCAGCAACACAGTTCAAAAACATGTTTTTTGGCTCTCAGCTTTCTCAATGGTCCAACTCTCATATCTGTACATCTCTACTGGAAAAACCATCAGTTCAGTTCAGTCACTCAGTCGTGTCCATCTCTTTGGGACTCTGCAGCATGCCAGGCTTCCCTGGTCATCACCAACTCCCAGAGCTTGCTCATCCTCAATGCCCATCAGGTCGGTGATGCCATCCAAACATCTCATCCTCTGTTCTCCCCTACTTCTCCTGCCTTCAGTCTTTCCCAGCATCAGTCTTTTCTAATGAGTTAGCTCTTCGCATCAGGTGGCCAAAGTATTGGAACTTCATAGCTTTGACCATATGGATGTTTGTCGGCAAAGTGATATCTCTGATTTTAACATACTGTCTAAGTTTGTCATAACTTTTCTTCCAAGGAGCAAGCATCTTTTAATTTCATGGCTGTAGTTACCATCTGCAATGATTTTGGAGTCCAAGAAAATAAAATCTGTCACTGCATCCACTTTTTCTCCTTTTATTTATGAAGTGAAGGGACCAGATGCCATGATCTGAAAGTCTTCTGAATGTTGAGTTTCAAGCCAGTTTTTACTCTCTCCTCTTTCACCCTCACCAAGAGGCTCTTTTGCACAGGACTTGTTAATATTTATTTTGCTTAGTCTGAGTATCAGAATTTTCCAGCTGACAGGCTAAGTATAGGGGTTTTAGATAGTGATAATGCTACTGCTTAAAGTTGCCATTTGTATTAACCCCTATGCTGAGCCTTTCACATGTATTGTATAAATTATTTCTTTTGATTATTTTTAAAATTTTTCAATACTATTAATAATAGAAATATGTCACAGTGTGTATTATATGTCAAAATATTTCAATAGGTATTGGCATACCAATTTTTCCCCTAGGTCAGGAAAATCCCCTGGAGAAAGGTATGGCAACCCACTCCAGTATTCTTGCCAAGAGAATCCTATGGACAAAGGAACCTGGTAGGCTAGAGTCCATGGGTCACAAAGACTGGGAGACAACTGAAGCAAATTACCACACATGCAAACCTAGTTTTAGGGCTTCCCAGGTGGTGCAGGTGGCGCTAGTGGTAAAGAACCTGTCTGCCAATGTAGGAGATGTTAAGAGATGAAGGTTATGATTCCTGGTTTGGTAAAATCCCTTGCAAGAGGGCATGGCAACCCACTCCAGTATTCTTGCCTGGAGGATCCCATGGACAGTGGAACCTGGTGAGCTAGGGTTCTTAGAGTCGCAGAGTCAGACATGACTGAGCACACACACACACACACACACACACACATACATACATACACACACACCTATTTTTATATATGATACCCATTTATTTATTTTATATATATATAAATTTATTCATTTTAATTGGAGGTTAATTCTTTTACAATAGTGTAGTAGTTTTGCCATACATTGACATGAATCAGCCACGGGTATACATGTGTTCCCCCTCCCACCTCCCTCCCCATCCCATCCCTCTGGGTCATCCCAGTGCACCATCCCCAAGCACCCTGTCCCATGTATCAAACCTAGACTGGTGATCCGTTTCACATATGATAATATACATGTTTCAATGCCACTCTCCCAAATCATTCCACCCTTGCCTTCTCCCACAGAGTCCAAAAGACTGTCTTAAATTTATTATTTTTCCCATATTATAGATGGAGAAACAGAAGCAGAAAAGTTAACTTTTTTTTAAAATTTATTTTATTGGAGGCAAATTACCTTACATTAATATATTGGTTGGTTTGGCCATACATTGACATGAATCCGCCCCGGGTGTACATGTGTTCTCTTTCTTGAACCCCCCTCCCACCTCCCTCTTCCCCATATCCTCCCTCCATGTCATCCCCGTGCACCAGCCCCAGGCATCCTGTATCATGCGTCGAACCTGGACTGGTCACTTATGATAATATACATGCTACAATGCCGTTCTCCCCAATCATCCCACCTTCACCCTCTCCCACAGAGTCCCAAAGACTATATGCCTATGTCTCTTTTGCAGTCTCGTATACAGGGTTCAGGTTACCATCTTTCTAAATTCCATATATATGCGTTAGTATACTGTATTGATGTTTTTCTTTCTGGCTTACTTCACTCTGTATAATAGGCTCCAATTTCATCCACCTCATTAAAACTGATTCAAATGCATTCTTTTTGATGGCTGAAAAATACTCCATTGTGTATATGTACCAAAGCTTTCTTATCCATTCATCTGCAGATGGACATCTAGGTTGCTTCCATGTCCTGGCTATTATAAACAGTGCTGAAATGAACATTGGAGTACATGTGTCTCTTTCAATTCTGGTTTCCTCGGTGTGTATGCCCAGGAGTGCAATTGCTGGATCATATGGCAGTTCTATTTCCAGTTTTTTGAGGAATCTCCGCACTGTTCTCCATAGTGGCTGTACTAGTTTGCATTCCCACCAAAAGTGTAAGAGGGTTCCCTTCTCTCCACACCCTCTCCAGCATTTATTGCATGTAGACTTTTGGATAGCAGCCATTCTGAATGGTGTGAAATGGTATCTCATTGTGGTTTTGATTTGCATCTCTCTGATTATGAGGGATGTTGAGCATTTTTTCATGTGTTTGTTAGCCATCTGTATGTCGTCTTTGGAGAAATGTCGGTTTAGTTCTTTGGCCCATTTTTTGATTGGGTCACTTATTTTTCTGGAATTGAGCTGTAGGAGTTGCTTGTTTATTTTGGAGATTAATCCTTTATCAGTTGTTTCATTTGCTATTATTTTCTCCCATTCTGAAGGCTGTCTTTTCACCTTGCTTAGAATTTCTTTTGCTGTGCAGAAGCTTTTGATTTTAATTAGGTCCCATTTGTTTATTTTTGCTTTTATTTCCAATATTCTGGGAGGTGGGTCTTGGAGGATCCTGCTGTGATTTATGTCAGAGAGTGTTTTGCCTATGTTCTCCTCTAGGAGTTTTATAGTATCTGGTCTTACATTTAGCTCTCTAATCCATTTTGAGTTTATTTTGGTGTATGGTGTTAGGAAGTGTTCTAATTTCATTCTTTTGCAAGTGGCTGACCAGTTTTCCCAGCACCACTTGTTAAAGAGACTGTCTTTTGTCCATTTTATATTCTCGCCTCCTTTGTCAAAGATAAGGTGTCCATAGGTGCGTGGGTTTATCTCTGGGCTTTCTATTTTGTTCCATTGATCTATATTTCTGTCTTTATGCCAGTACCATACTGTCTTGATGACTGTGGCTTTGTAGTAGAGCCTGAAGTCTGGCAGGTTAATTCCTCCAGTTCCATTTTTCTTCTTCAAGATTGCTTTGGCTATTCGAGGTTTTTTGTATTTCCATACAAATTGTGAGATTATTTGTTCTAGTTCTGTGAAAAAAAGTTAACTTTTGATGGAAGGAAACATAGACAGTAAATGGCACAGCTAGGATTTGAATCCAGACCATCTGATTTTATTAATACAATGAAAACTGTGAATGTACCTGTCATATTCTACAAGGTGACTTTACCTTAAAATTGCCTTGTTTTGCTGTTTCCTAAATCTTTTCCAACTGATATTTTCAAAAATCAAGATGAGCTGATCTATTTAAACTTCTGATACAATAGGAAGTCAATTTTCTTAGAAGTTTGCTTCAGAGAGCTCGGCAAATGAATATAAAAATTTTAGCTAAAATATAAAATGTGAGCTGTTCTAAGGCTATAAACATAACTCACATACACACTTTCTGTCTTGAGCTGGAGTATTGTTGAAAGTTTAATTTCTTAATTTCTGAAGAACAAGGGAATCGATTTATCCTTGTGACTTAGCATTAATACATCCACTTTCACAACAATGCAGTTCAAGCTGGCCAACTCTCCTTCCTATATCAGTTTCATCACATGTTCAAAATAGAAAGGCAATTATAAACACTTAAAATTTTAAGCCTATTAGATTCTAAAAATTTAATTCTCCTGGTAAAATTTGATTTCAGTCATGCATCTTGCTATATTTTCTCTTCTCTTTCACCCCATACTGCTTTTAGAATATATTGCTTAAAAAGAAAATAAATATCCATGCAATATAGTGACACACAATGACCCCATGAAAAGACAGATTCCCGTGAAACTCTGCCTCAGATTTTTACTTTTGTGGATCACACATATGTGTTGTTAGTACAAGGACATCTTTTCTCATTGAAGAATATTTATTTATTTAGCGTGTTTTTTTTAACTTCCAGTTTTATTGAGACATAATTGACATACATCAACATGTAAGTCTAAGGTGTACAGAATAAAGATTTGACTTAGATACATCATGAAATGATTAATAAGTTTATTGGAACATCCATCATCTCATATAAATACAAAATTAAATGAAAATAAGAAATACTTTTTCCTTGTGATGAGAACTTTTAGAATTTACTCAACAAAGTTTATATATAACATACAAGTGCTAATTATATTATATACTGTTTATCTTATAACTGAAAGTTACTTTTGACCTCCTTCACCCAATTACCCTGCACCCCTGAATCTGGTAATCACAGATCTGATCTCCTCCTATGAGTTTGTTTGTTTGTTTGAAGTATAATTGACCAACAACACTATGTTAGTTTCTGTTACACAACATAGTGTTTCAATATTTCTACACATTTCAAAATGATCACAGCAAGTCTAGTTACCATCTGTTACCACACAAAGATATTACATAATTATTAACTATATATCCCACAGTCTACATTCTATATCTGTGACTCCATTTATTTTGCAACTGGAAGTCTGTACCTCTTAATTTCCCTTACCTATATCACTCATCCACCTACCCCTCTCCTCTCTAGAAAACACCTATTTGTTTTTGGTATTTATGACTCTACTTCATTGTTACATTTGTTCATGTTTTTGTTTTTAAGATTTCACAGGTAAGTAAATTTATTTGGTATTTGTCTTTCTCTGTCTGACATTTCACTTAGCACAGTACTCTGTAAGTTCTTCTATATTGTCATAAATTTCATGATTTCATTATTTATATGATTGAATAATATTTTGTTATATATATATATATATATATATATATATATATATATGGCTTCCTTGGTGACTCAAACAGTAAAGAATCCACTAGCACAGTACTCTGTAAGTTCTTCTATGTTGTCATAAATTTCAAGATTTCATTATTCACATGATCAAATAACATTTTGTTATATATATGGCTTCCTTGGTGACTCAGACAGTAAAGAGTCCACTTGCAGTGTGGAAGACCTAGGTTCAATCCCTGGGTTGGGAAGATCCCGTGGAGGAAGGCATGGCAACCCACTCCAGTATTCTTGCCTGGAGAATCCCCATGGACAGAGGCCGGCAGGCTACAGTCCATGGGGTCATAAGGAGTTAGACATGACTGAGCAACTAAGCATATACATATATATATATCAGATTTTCTTTATCCATTCATCTATTGATAGGCTTCCTTATCTTGTTTATTGTGAATAATGCTACCATGAACATAAAGAACATATATCTTTCTGAATTAGTGTTTTTGTTTTCTTTTATTTCCTACACTTAATCCATACCAAAATGAAACAGAATAAAGAACCAATAAAAAGTCTGATACATATGCAACTGGGCTCTCTTTGTGGGAAAACTGCCTGGCTACAGAAATTATCCAAGCAAATTATATTTGAAAAAACACCTGTATATACTTTTCCTGAGAAGCTTATATCCTGATATTTCAGACATGCAATTAGTATCAGTAGTAGACAATAATTAAATACCAAAAAGTGAAATTTCTGCATCATATGGCACTTCTATTTTTAATTTTTTGAGGACTCACCATACTGTTATCCATTGTGGCTGCACTAATTTACATTCTCATCAAAAGTGCATGAGGGACCCCTTTTCTCCACATCCTAACCAATTCTTGTTATTTGTTGTCTTTTTCAGTATAGCTATTCTGGCAGGTATGAAGTGGTATCTGATTGTGATTTGCATTTCCCTGCTGATTAGTGGCATTAGGTATCTTTTCATGTGTCTGTTAGCCACCTCTATGTCTCCTTTGGGGAAATGGTTATTCAGGCTCTCTGCTCAATGTTTAGTTTTTAATTGTTATTTTTTGATGTTGGGTAGAAGGCAATGGCACCCCACTCCAGTACTCTTGCCTGGAAAATCCCATGGATAGAGGAGCCTGGTGGGCTGCAATCCATGGGGTCGCTAATAGTCAGACACAACTGAACGACTTCACTTTCATTTTTCACTTTCATGCATTGGAGAAGGAAATGGCAACCCATTCCAGTGTTCTTGCCTGGAGAATCCCAGGGACAGCAGAGCCTGGTGGGCTACCGTCTATGGGGGTCTCACAGAGTCGGACATGACTGAAGCGACTTAGCAGCAGCAGTGTGAGTATATTGTGTATTATTCCCTTATCAGATACATGATTGGCAAACATCTTCTCCCATGCAGTAATCTTTTTATTTTGTTAATAATTTCCTTCACTTGCAAAAGCAGTTAGTTTGATGTATTATTATTTGTTGTTTTTTGCTTTTTTCCCCTTGTTTGAGAAGACAGATCCAAATATATATATATATATAGCTAAGGATAATGTCAAAGAGCAAACTGCACATATTTTCTTCTAGAAATTTTATGGCTTAAATTTAAGTCTCTAAACCATTTTAAATGTACTTTTACATGTAGTATGAGACAGTGAACCAGTCTGATTCTTTTGCATGCAGCTATCTAGTTTTCCAAACACATCTGATCAAAGAGGCTGTCTTTTCCCCATTGTATATTCTTGGCACCTTATCATAGACTAATGGCCCATAGAAGTGTAAGTTTATTTCTGAGTTCTCTATTCTGCTCCTTTGATCTATATGTCTCTTATTGTGCCAGGACCACACTGCTTTGATTATTGTAGGTTTCTAGTATAGGTTGACATGGGAAATAGATGGGGAAACAGTGGAAACAGTGTCAGACTTTATTTTTGGGGGCTCCAAAATCACTGCGGATGCTGATTGCAGCCATGAAATTAAAAGACGCTTACTCCTAGGAAGGAAAGTTATGACCAACCTAGATAGCATATTAAAAAGCAGAAACATTACTTTGTCAACCAAGGTCCGTCTAGTCAAGGCTATGATTTCTCCCGTGGCCATGTATGGATGTGAGAGTTGGACTGTGAAGAAAGCTGATCGTCAAAGAATTGATGCTTTTGAACTGTGGTGTTGGAGAAGACTCTTGAGAGTCCCTTGGACTGCAAGGAGATCCAACCAGTCCATTCTAAAGGAGATCAATCCTGGGTGTTCACTGGAAGGACTGATGCTAAAGCTGAAACTGCAATACTTTGGCCACCTCATGCGATGAGTTGACTCACTGGAAAAGACTCTGATGCTGGGAAGGATTGGGGGCAAGAGAAGAAGGGGACGACAGAGAATGAGATGGCTGGATGGCATCACCGACTCGATGGACATGAATTTGAGTGAACTCCGGGAGTTGGTGATGGACAGAGAGGCCTGGCGTGCTGTGATTCATGGGGTCACAAAGAGTCAGACACGACTGAGCGACTGAACTGAGTATAGGTTGAACCCAGGGAGTGTGATACCTTTATCTTTGCTCTTCTTCCTCAAAATATTTGGCTACTCAGGGCATATTGAGTTTCCATAAAAATTTTAGAATTATTTTATTTCAGTCATTTCAGTCACTTAGTCATGTCCAACTTTTTGCCACCTCCTGGACTGCAACATGCCAGGCTTCCCTGTCCATCGTCAACTCCTGGAGCTTTCTCAAACTCATGTCCATCAAGTCAGTGATGCCATCCAACCATTTCATCCTCTATCATCCCCTTCTCCTCCTGCCTTCAATCTTTCCAGCATTAGGATCTTTTCCAGTGAGTCAATTCTTTGCATCAGCTGACCAAAGTATTGGAGCTTCAGCATCAGTCCTTCTAATGAAGCCTTTGCCCTGCTTCATTTTGTACTCAAAGGCCAAACTTGCCTGTTACTCCGGGTATTTCTTGACTTCCTACTTTTGCATTTCAGTCTCATGATGAAAAGGACATCTTTTTTTTTTTTTTTTGGTGTTAGCTCTAGAAGGTCTTGTAAGTGTTCATAGAAACATTCAACATCAGCTCCTTCAGCACTAGTGGTTGGGCCTAGACTTGGATTACTGTGATATTGATTGGTTTGCCTTGGAAATGAACAGAGATCATTCTGTCATTTTTGAGATTGCACCCAAGCACTGCATTTTGGACTCTTTTGTTGACTGAGGGCTACTCCATTTCTTCTAAGGGATTCTTGCCCATAGTAGTAGATATAATGTTCATTTTAATTAAACTCATCCATTCCAGTCCATTTTAGTTCACTGATTTCTAAAATGTCAATGTGCAGTCTTGCCATCTTCTGTTTGACCACTTCCAATTTACCTTGATTCATGGACCTAACATTCCAGGTTCCTATGCAATATTGTTATTTACAGCATCAGACTTACATCATCAGTCACATCCACAACTGGGCACTGTTTTTGCTTTGGCTAAATCTCTTCATTCTTTTTGGTTATTTCTCCACTCTTCTCCAGTATCATATTGGGCACCTACCGACCTGGGGAGTTCATCTTTCAGTGTCATGTCTTTTTGCCTTGTTATACTGTTTGTGGGGTTCTCAAGGCAAGAATACTGAAGTGGTTTGCCATTCCCTTCTCCAGTGCACCACGTTTTGTCAGAACTCTCCACCATGACCCATCAGTCTGGGGTGGCCCTCCATGGCATGGCTTATAGTTTCACTCAGTTAGACAAGGCTGTGATCCATGTGATCATCTGATTTAGTTTTGTGAAAAATGTTATTGGTATTATGATAAGGATTGCATTGAATTTGTAGACTGCCTTGTGTAGAAATGGTCATTTTATCAATACTGATTCTTCCAATCCATGAGAACCAAATATTTTCCACTAGTTTGTGTTATGTTGTTTCTTTCATCAATGTATTTTAGTTTTCCGAGTAACTTTCTAGGTTTATCCCTAGGTATTTGTATTTTAATCACTCTGATGCAATTGTAAAAGTGATTGTTTTCTCAGTTTTTCTGTCTGACTTTTCATTGATAGCAGATAGAAAAACAGCAGCTTATATATATTAATCATTTTTAGAAATGAAATTTATTGAAAGCTCTTTTTGGCCTTGCACTTAGTAAGGGTATCTTAATTCCCTGGTCATACAGGAAATGCTTTGGCTTTTCATTGTTGAACATGACGTTAACTGTGGGCTTGTCATATATGACCTTTATTATGTTGAAGTATGTTTCCTCTATTCCTACTTTGTTGAGAGTTTTTAATCTTAATTGAAGGTTGAATTTTTTCAAAAGCTTTTTCTGTGTCTATTGAGATGAAAATATAATTTTTATTCTTTAGTTTGTTAATGTGATATATCACATTGTTTGATTGGTGAATATATTGAACCATCTTTACATCCCTGAAATAAATTGCATCTGATCATGGTATATCATCCTTCTAATGTATTATTGAATTTAGTTGGCTAATATTTTGTTAAGAGTTTTTTCACCTATGATCATCAGAGATACTGGCCTGTAATTTTCTTCTTCTGTGGTGTCTTTGTCTGGTTCTGGTATTAGGGTAATACCAGCCTTTAGACTGTTGTTGGGAAGGCTTCTTTCCTCTTTAATTTTTTAGAATAGTTTGAGAAGGGTAGATGTTAGCATTCTTTAAATATTTGAAGACGTCATGTCTTAGACTTTTGTTTGTGGAAAGTTTTGACTCCTGATTAAATTTCATTACTGGTAATCATATTTGTTCCTAATTCAGTTTTGGGAGAGTGTATATTTCTGAGTTTATCCAATTATTCTACATTGGTCTTTTTATTGGCCTATAATTTTTTTGAGATTCTTTGTCCTTTTGAGGTGTTGGTTATAATTTCTTCTCTTTCTTTTCTGATTTATTTATTTGGGCTCTCTCTCATCTTTTTTTTTTTTGATGAGTTTTATTAAAATTGTATAAGATTTTTTTTCCTTTTAAAAGAACCAGCTCTTATTTTCATTGATGTTTTCTATTATCTTTAAGTCTCTAATTTATTTATTTTCATTCTGATCTTTATGAATTCTTTTCTTGTAATTACTTTGGGCTTTGTTCTTCATTTTCCAAATTCTTTAGGTCTAAAGTCAGTCAATTTGAGATTTTCTTAGATAAGGTTGCATCACAATAAATTTCTCTCTTAGAACAGCTTTGCAGCACCCCATAGATTTTGGATCATCATGTTTACAGCTTCATTTGTCTTCTAGTATTTTTAAATACTCTCTTCAGTTTCTTTAATGACCCATTGACTGTTGAGTAGCATGTTGTTTAGGCACCATATGTTTCTGTTTTTCACAGTTTTTCCTCTGTGGTTGATTTCCAGTCTCTTATAATTGTCCTTGAAAAAGATGCTTGTTAAGATTTCAGTCTTCTTAAATTTACTGAGACTTGTTTCATGGCTTAGTATGTTATATACTCTAGAGAATGCTCCATGTCCATTTGGAAAAAAAAAAAGTGTATTCTGTTACTTTTGCATGGAATGTTCTGTATATATCTATTACTGGTATCTGATATAATGTGGGATTTAAATACAGTGTTTCCTTATTAATTTTTTTCTGGATGATCTGTTCATTGATGTAAGTTGGGACTTTAAAGTCCCCTACTATTATTGTGTTATTGTCAATTTCTGCCTTTATTTTTGCTAATATTTACTGTACATATGTACATGTACATATGCATGTGTATTTATAATTGTTTTATTATCTTGTTAGGTTTATCCTTTATCATTACATAATGTCCTTTTTTGTCTCTTGCTAAAATCTTTGTTTTAAAATCTGTTTTGTCTGATATCAATGTTGCTACCCCAACCTTCATTCTATTTTCATTTTCATGGAATACATTTTCTATCCTCTCATTTTCAGTTGGTATGTGCCTTTAAATGTGAAATGAGTGTTTTGTAGGCAGCATATATGGAGGACTTGTTTTTTACCCATTTAGCCACTGTACGCCTTTTGATTATTTAGTTTATCTATATTTGAAGCAATTATGATAGGTGTATGAAGAGAATGGCAGAAAAAGAATAGAGAAGGGAATGGCAACCCACTCCATTATTCTTGCCTGGAGAATTCATGGACAGAGGAGGCCAGTGGGCTACAGCCAATGGAATCACAAAGAGTCGGACACAACTGAGTGATTCACACTATGATAGGTGTGTGCGAGACAGTTGCTCAGTCGTGACAGACTCTTTGTGACCCCCATGTACTATACAGTCCATGGAATGCTCCAGACCAGAATACTGGAGTGGGTAGCCGTTCCCTTCTCCAGGGGATCTTCCCAGCCCAGGGATCGAACCCAGGTCTCCCGCATTGCATTTGGATTCTTTACCAGCTAAGCCGCCAGGGAAGCCCAAGAATATTGGAGTGGGTAGCCTATCCCATCTCCAGCAGATCTTCCTGACCCAGGAATTGAACTGGGATCTCGTGCATTGCAGGCGGATCCTTTACCAACTGAGCTACTGGGGAAGTTTACTTCTACCGGGGAAGTACAGTCAGTGTACTCCTATCAGCTACCCTGATAGGAGTGTACTCATCGCTATTTTGTTAATTGTTTTCAGACTGTTTTGTACTTTTTTCTCCTTTCTTTTCTCTCTTCCCTTGTGATTTGATGATCTCCTTTAGAGTTATGTTTGGATTCCTTTCTCTTTTTGTGTATCTAACATTTTTTTGGCTTGTGATTACCATGATGTTCATACATATATATATATATATATGAGGAAACCCCAATCATATATATATGTAAAGGAGGTTTTATATATATATATATATAATTATTGGTTCTTCTTCAGTGGCTCAGTGGTAAAAAATCTGCCTGCAATGCAGAGAACTTGCAGGAGTTGCTGGTTCTACCCCTTGGTCAGGAAGATCACTTGGAGAAGAAAATAGCACCCCAGGAGAAGAAAATAGTACCCCACTCCAGTATTATTCCCTGGAAAATACCATGGATGGAGAAGCCTGGCGGACTACAGTCCATGGGTTTGCAAAAAGATCAAACGTGACCTAGTAATGAAACAACAAAAATATGATTATATAAAAGATTATATATGCCAAAGCCTTTGACTGTGTGGATCACAATAAACTGTGGAACATTCTGAAAGAGATGGGAATACCAGACCACCTGACCTGCCTCTTGAGAAACCTGTATGCAGGTCAGGAAACAACAGTCAGAACTGTACATGGAACAACAGACTGGTTCCAAATAGGAAAAGGAGTATTTCAAGGTTGTATACTGTTACCCTGCTTATTTAACTTATATGCAGAGTACATCATGAGGAACGCTGGGCTGGAAGAAGCACAAGCCGGAATCAAGATTGCCGGGAGAAATATCAATAACCTCAGATATGCAGATGACAATACCCTTATGGCAGAAAGTGAAGAGGAACTAAAAAGCCTCTTGAGGAAAGTGAAAGAGGAGAGTGAAAGGGTTGGCTTGAAGCTCAACATTCAGAAAACAAAGATCATGGCATCTGGTCCCATCACTTCATGGGAAATAGATGGGGAAACAGTGGAAACAGTGTCAGACTTTATTTTTGGGGGTTCCAAAATCACTGCGGATGCCGATTGCAGCCATGAAATTAAAAGATGCTTACTCCTTGGTAGGAAACTTATGAGCAACCTAGATAGTATATTAAAAAGCAGAAACATTACTTTGCCAACAAAGGTCCGTCTAGTCAAGGCTATGGTTTTTCCCGTGGTCATGTATGGATGTGAGAGTTGGACTGTGAAGAAAGCTGATCGCTGAAGAATTGATGCTTTTGAACTGTGGTGTTGGAGAAGACTCTTGAGAGTCCCTTGGACTGCAAGGAGTTCCAACCAGTCCATTCTAAAGGAGATCAATCCTGGGTGTTCATTGGAAGGACTGATGCTAAAGCTGAAACTGCAATACTTTGGCCACCTCATACGAAGAGTTGACTCACTGGAAAAGACTCTGATGCTGGGAAGGATTGGGGGCGAGAGAGGAAGGGGACGACAGAGAATGAGATGGCTGGATGGCATCACCGACTCGATGGACATGAGTTTGAGTGAACTCCGGGAGTTGGTGATGGACAGAGAGGCCTGGCGTGCTGTGATTCATGGGGTCACAAAGAGTCGGACATGACTGAGAGACTGAACTGAACTGAACTGATAAAAGATTAATTTAAGTGATGATCTCTTCATTTTGAGCACATTTGAACAACCCTGCATTTTTATTACCCTTTCATTTAATATTTTTGGCATCAAAATTTATATATTTTTTTGTTTTGTGTATCCCTTAAATACTTAGTGTGAATATGGATGATTTTTTTACTACTTTTAGTAAAATATTGGGACAGTCATTTAACTTTCCCACTAGTTTTATAAACGGTTGCTCTACAACCTTTTCTGTATATTTTCCTTAACAATGAAAATTTTCCATTCATAATTTTTATATTTTTAAATGTGGTCTTTTCTTTCTGTTTAGACCAGTCTCTTTAGCATTTCTTGTAAAGTCAGTCTGTAGGTCATGAACTTCTTTAGCTTTTGCTTGTCTGTGAATTTCTTCATCCTTCTTTCAAATCTTAACAATAATCTTGCCAGATAGAATATTCTTCACTGTGATTTTTTTCCTTTTATTAGTTTATAATTTGTGCCACTCCCATATAGCCTTAAAATTTTCTCTGGCAAACTCATAGTCTTATGGAAATTCACTTGTAAATAAGCAATTTCTTTTCCCTTGTTGCTTTTAAGATTTTCCTTTTATCTTAAAGTTTTACAATTTTAATTATAATGTATCTTGCTTTGGACATCTTTAGATTTATCTTCTTTAGGACTTGGTGCTTCCTGGACCTGATTATCTGTTTCCTTCCCCAGATTAAAAAATTTGCAGTTCTTAGTTTTTCAAGTAAGTCTTCTGTCACTTTCTCTCTCTTCTTTTCTCGGACCACAATAACGTAAATGTTACTATGCTTGACATTGTGATGAGAGGACTCTAAAACTATTTTCACTTTTAAATATTTTTTTCTGTTCTGCTTGGTGATTTACACCCCTGTTTCAGCTGGCTGATTCACTCCTTTGTACCATCTTCGATACTGATTCACTCCTTTGTATCAACCTATTGTTGATCCCTTCCAGTGTATTTCAGTTATTACATTCTTCACCCTGCTTGATTGTTCTTAATATTCTCTAACTCTTTGTTGAGCTCTCATTGTGTTCATCCATTCTTTTCTCAAGTTTGTCGAGTATATTTATGATCACTACCTTGAATTCTTTCGGCATGTGGAGTCTAGTTCCCTGATCAGGGATTGAACCTGGGCCCCTACCATTGGGATCACAGAGTATTTGCCACAATGTCAAGAAAATCCCCAAGAAATAGAAATGCAAAAAGGCAAAATGGCTGTCTGAGGAAGACTTACAAATAGCTGAGAAAAGAAGAGAAGCTAAAGGCAAAGCAGAAAAGGAAAGATATACCCATCTGAATGCAGAGCCCCAAAGAAAAGCAAGGAGTGATAGCAAAACCTTCTTTAGCGATCAATGCAAAGAAATAGAGGAAAACAATAGAATGGGAAAGACTAGAAAATTAGAGATACCAAGGGAACATTTCATGCAAGTTCAATTTGGTTCAGTGTCTCAGTCGTGTTCAACTCTTTATGACCACACATATGCCAGGCTTCCCTCTCCATCACCAACACTGAGAACTTGCTCAAACTCATGTCCATCGAGTTGGTGATGCCATCCATCATCTCATCCTCTGTTATCTGCTTCTCTTCCTGCCTTCAAACTTTCCCAGCATCAGGATCTTTTACAATGAGTCAGTTCTTCACATCAGGTGGCCAAAGTATTGGAGTTTCAGCTTCAGCATCAGTCCTTCCAATGAATATTCAGGATTGATGCACTTCAGGACTGACTGATTTGCTCTCCTTGCAGTCCAAAGGACACTCAAGAGTCTTCTCCAGCACCACAATTTGAAAGCATCAATTCTTCAGTGCTCAGCTTTCTTTATAGCCCAACTCTTACATTGGTAAATGACTGCAGGAAAAACCATAGCTTTGATTAGTCAGATCTTTATATTAAATTGGATGAAAGATTTACTGAGCATGGCCCCACCTTTCAGAACAAGAACCAGTTTCCCCCACAGTCAGTCTCTTCCATCAGGAAGCTTACATAAGCCTCTTATTCTTATCCATCAGAGGGCAAACAGAATGAAAATCACAATCACAGAAAACTAATCAAACTAGTCACATGGACTGCAGCCTTGCACAACTCAATGAAACTATGAGCCATGTCATGTAGGGCCATCCAAGATGGACAGGTCATAGTGGAGAGTTTTGACAAAACATGGTCCACTGGAGAAGGGAATGGCAAACCACTTCAGTATTCTTGCCTTGAGAACCCCATGAATAGTATAAAAAGGCAAAAAAGACATGAGACTGAAAGATGAACTCCCCAGGTCGGTAGGTGCCCAATATGATACTGGAGAAGAGTGGAGAAATAACCCCAGAAAGAATGAAAGAGATTTAGCCAAAGCAAAAACAATGCCAAGTTGTGGACATGACTGGTGATGGAAGTAGTCTGATGCTATAAAGAACAATATTGCACAGGAAGCTGGAATGTTAGATCCACGAATCGAGGTAAATTGGAAGTTGTCAAACAGGAGATGACAAGTTTGAACATCAACATTTTAGGGATCAGTGAACTGAAATGGACTGGAATGGATGAATTTAATTCAGATGAACGTTATATCTACTACTGTGGGCAAGAATCCCTTAGAAGAAATGGAGTAGCCCTCATAGTCAACAAAAGAGTCTGAAATGCAGTACTTGGGTGCAATCTCAAAAATGACAGAATGATCTCTGTTCATTTCCAAGGCAAGCCATTCAATATCACAGTAATCCAAGCCTATGCTCGAATCACTAATGTCGAAGAAGCTGATGTTGAATGTTTCTATGAACACATACAAGACCTTCTAGAGCTAACACACACACACACACAAAAGATGTCCTTTTCATCATAGGGCCTGGAATGTGAAAGTAGGAAGTCAAGGGATACCTGGAGTAACAGGCAAGTTTGGCCTTGGAGTACAAAATGAAGCAGGGCAAAGGCTAACAAAGACTTTTGCTAAGAAAATGCACTGGTCACAGCAAACACCCTATTCCAAACACACAAGAGACAGCTCTTCACATGGACATCACCAGCTGGTCAATACCAAAATCAGATTCATTATATTCTTTGCAGTGAAAGGTGGAGAAGCTCTATACAGTCAGCAAAAACAAGACCAGGAGCTGACTGTGGCTCAGATCATTAACTCCTTATTGTCAAATTCAGGCTTAAATTGAAAAAAGTAGGGAAAACCACTAGACCATTCAGGTATGGCCTAAGTCAAATCCTTAACGATTATACAGTGGAAGTGACAAATTGATTTAAGGGGTTAGACTGAAAGAGCCTGAAGAACTATGAGCAGAGGTTCATGACATTGTACAAGAGGTAGTGATCAATATCATCCCTCAGAAAAAGAAAGGCAAAATGGCTGTCCTAGGAGGTCTTACAAATAGCTGAGAAAAGAAAAGATGCTAAAGGCAAAGGAGAAAAGGAAAGACATAGGAATCTGAATGCAGAGTTCCAAAGAATAACAAGGAGAGATAAGAAGGCCTTCCTCAGTGATCAGTGCAAAGAAATAGAGGAAAACTATAGAAGGGGAAACACTAGAGTTCTCTACAAGAAAATTAAGGATACCAAGGGAACATTTCATGCAAAGATGGGCACAAAAAGGACAGAAATGGTATGGACCTAACAGAAGCAGAAGATATTAAGAAGGGTGGCAACAATACACAGAAGAACCATACAAAAAAGATTTTCATGACCCAGATCACCATGGTGGTGTGATCACTCACCTAGAGCCAAATAGCCTGGAACACGAAGTCAAATGGCCTTAGGAAGCATCACTATGAACAAAGTGAGTGGAGGTGATAGAATTCCAGCTGAGCTATTTCAAATCCTAAAAGATGATGCTGTGAAAGTGCTGTACTCAATATGCCAGCAAATTTGGAGAACCCAGCAATGGCCACAGGATTGAAAAAGTTCAGGTTTCAATCCAATCCCAATGAAAGGCAATGCCAAATAATGTTCAAACTACCACATAATTGCAGTCACCTCACATGCTAACAAAGTAATGCTCAAAATTTTCCAAGCTAGACTTCAACAGTATGTGAATCAAGAACTTCCAGGTGTTCAAGATGGATTTAGAAAGGGCAGAGGAACCAGAGATCAAATTACCAGCATTCTTTGGATCATCAGAAAGCAAGAGAGTTCCAGAAAAACAGCTACTTCTGCTTTATTGACTATGCCAAGCCTTTGACTGTTAATCACAACAAACTGTGGGAAATTCTTCAAGAGATGGGAATACCAGACCACCTTACCTGCCTTCTGAGAAATTTGTATGCAGGTCAAGAGGCAACAGTTAGGACTGGACCTGGAAAAACAAACTGGTTCCAAATTATGAAAGGAGTACATCAAGGATATATATTGTCACCTTGCTTATTTCACTTCTATGCTGAGTACATTATAGGAAATGCCAGGCTGGATGAAGCACAAGCTGGAATCAAGATTGCCAGGAGAAATATCAATAACCTCAGATACGCAGATGACACCACCCTCATGGCAGAAAACAAGAAGAACTGAAGAGCCTCTTGACGAAAGTGAAAAGAAGAAAGTGAAAAAACTGGCTTAAAACTCAACATTCAAGAAACTAAGATCATGGCTCTGGCCCCATCACTTCATGTCAAATAGATGGGGAAACAGCAGAAACAGTGACAGACTTTATTTTCTTGGACTTCAAAGTTACTGCAGATGATAATTGCAGCCATGAAATTAAAAGATGCTTGCTCCTTGGAAGAAAAGCTATGACAAACCTAGACAGCATATTAAAAAGAGAGACATTTCTTTGCCAACAAGGTCCATCTAGTCAGAGCTATTGTTTTTCCACTAGCCATGTATGCATGTGAGAGTTGGACTACAAAGAAAACTGAGCACCTGATAATTGATGCTTTTGAACTGTGGTTTTGGAGGGGACTCTTGAGAGTCCCTTGGACTGCAAGATCAAATTAGTCAATCCTAAAGAAAATCAGTCCTGAATACTCTTTGGAAGGACTGGTGCTGAAGCTGAAACTCCAAATCTTTAGCCACCTCATGTGAAGAACTGAGTAACTGAAAAAGACCCCGATGCTGGAATGATATAGAAGGCAGGAAAAGAAGGGGATGACAGAGGATGAGATGGTTTGATGGCATCACTGACTCAGTGAGCATGAATTTAATCAAGGTTTGGGGAGTTGGTGATGGACATGGAAGCCTTATGTGCTGTAGTCCATAGGGTCACAAAGATTTGGAAACAACTGACAGACTGAACTGAACTCAATTCTTTATTGGATAGATAGCTTATCTCCATTTTTTAAAGTGCTTTGTCTGAGGTTTTGTTTTGTCCCTTGTTTGGAACATATCCCTCTATCTTTTCATTTTGCTTAATCCTCTGTTTTTATTTTATGTATTAGGCAAGTTGGTTATGATTCCTAATCTTGGTGAGGTGCCCTTGTGTAGCAGATGTTTTATGGAGCCCAGCTGCACACTCATCTATGGTTACCAGAACTGTAATCTCCAGAGATATCATCTATGTGGACTGCTTTGGCCCTTCTGTTTTCATGGAATCAACTATGCTGGTAATGCTAGTTGGCAGGGCTCCCCCAGACTAGTTGGTTGTAAGGCCCTGCCTCGTGTGAGACATGTGGTAGCTGCTAGTCCATGGTGGGCATGGGGTTAATGCTGACCTGCTGGTAGGAGCGGTCAAGCCCTATACAGTTGGCTGAGGGTCCCAGAGTTCCAGTGCTGGTGCTGGCCTAATGGTGAGATGTGTTGGGTCTCAGTCTGGTTAGTTTGGAGTTTCATTGGACCTTGGACTAATACCATTCTGCTTGTGGGTGCATAAACCCCTTTCACTCAATAAGCTAGAGGGAGGACTCCAAAATAGCACTTGCCAGGACCAGCTTTGCTGTGGTAAAAGATCTCCTCAAAATAGGTGCTGCCAATATCTATCTCCTCAGGAGGAGTCCCAGTTGCCTCATACCTCCCTGGGAAGTTGTTCAAGATCACAAGTGAGTCTGGCTCAGTGTCCTTTCAAATTACTGCCTCGACACTGGAACTCAGACTGCGTGAGATTTTATCTACCCTTGAAGAGGTGAGTCTCTTTTTTACAGCCCTCTGACTCTCCTGTCCCCAAGCCTGGCAGGTTTTCAGAGTCAGATGCTATGGGAGCCTGTCTTTCTAGTGCAGGACCCCAAGACTGGGGAGTCTGACATGGAATTTGGACTCCTTGTTCCTTGAGGAGAACCTTTGCAATTGTGGCTAGCCTCCCACTTATGAGCCGCCTGGGTTGTGAATCTTACTATACTGACTCTCTGCCTCTCCTACCTGTCTCACTGTTCCTTCTTTAGTGAAAAATCTTTTCCAATAGACTTCAGCTCGTTCTGTTCATGTCATTCTATCTAAAGATAGTTGCTCTTTAAATAAATGTAATTTGGGTGAAGAGGTGGGAAGAGGTGGGCTCTGGGTCTTCCCACTCCACCATCTTGTACACACAGTTACATTTACTTTTGATGACATTTCTGAGTCACACGAAATGGACTCGGAGTCTACTTGGACTCCCAAATGAAATTTGGGGTTCTGCATATTTTTTTCTGTGCGAGAAATTTATGATCATTCAGCTAATCAATAAATCAGACATATAAAATAGAAAAGGTGACGTATGTTTACTGATTTTGTAAAGATAATGCTCTAAGGGTTTACTTAGTTTGGATATCATTGTAGTAATTACACCTGAGAGGTGAGTCCATGTGATTCAGAGAGCTGTAACAAATAGTTGACATACAATTTTAACTTTGGACCATTGTCTTGGGACAGCAGTTATACAACAAATGTAGAACTTTTATTATTCTTAGTATTTCATGTACATACATCACCTACTGTAATGATAACTACCTCTTCCTCTTTAAAATATTAAACTTGGGGATCGGCGGCTGGAGCCGTTTGGGACGAAGCTCGTGGGCGTCGCCTTCGGCGACCGCACGAGCGCGACCATGTGGCGGCTGCTGAGTGGCGCCCGCGCGCCCCTCCTGCGAGCGGCCCTGTCAGATTCGTGGGCAGCACCGCCCGCCCATGCCGGCCTGAAGACGCTGCTCCCGGTGCCAGCGTTTGAAGATGTCTCCATTCCTGAAAAGCCCAAGCGGAGATTTGTTGAAAGGGCACCACTTGTACCAAAAGTGAGAAGAGAGCCTAAAAACCTGCATGACATACGAGGTCCTTCCACTGAAGCCACTGAGTTCTCAGAAGGCAATTTTGCAATCTTGGCACTGGGCGGTGGTTACTTCCATTGGGGACATTTTGAAATGATGCGCCTGACAATCAACCGCTTCATGGACCCCGAGAACATGTTTGCCTTATGGCGAGTACCAGCCCCATTCAAGGCCATCACCCGCAAGGGCGTGGGGCAACGCATGGGGGGCGGCAAGGGCGCCATCGACCACTACATGACTCCTGTGAAGGCGGGCCGCCTCATAGTCGAGATGGGCGGGCGCTGCGAATTCCAGGAGGTGCAGGGCATCCTTGACCAGGTTGCCCACAAGTTGCCTTTCCCTGCCAAGGCCGTGAGCCGTGAGACTCTAGAGAAGTTGCGGAAAGACCGAGAGGAGCGAGAACGGAGCAGCCAGAACCCCTGGACCTTTGAGCGCATCGCCACCGCCAACATGCTGGGGATACGGAAGGTGCTGAGCCCCTACGACCTGACCCACCGGGGGCGGTACTGGGGCAAGTTCTACATGCCTGAGCGCGTGTAGTGAGGCTCAGGAGCGGGAATCCGCACCTTCCTGCCCCTAAGCCAGTCCTTCGGGTCTTTGGGTACCTCTGATGTCATAACCGAGGAGCAGCATATGGACAGACGCTCTGAAAAACTGTGCATCACCGGTTGGATTCTTTCAAGTGTATTAAAGTTTGAGCATCAGCTCAAGATGATGAAACTTCTCATTGGTCACTCAGTCCCTTAAAGGATCAAGAACCAGACCTGATTGACTGGTTCTCAACTGGAAGAGGACTGTCTTCAAGGCTAAATCACATGTTTCCTTTTCCACCTCTGATACAAGTCAACCTTTTACATATACACACTTCAGGAGCTAGTTTTTATGCCACGTTACTAGTGACAAACTTTTACTGTTTCTGGAAAAACAAAGAAAAAACAGCAGTACACAGAAAAAAAAATATTAAGCTTGTAACTAGAACTGTCAAGGGAAATATCTATCTTATATACAAACAGGTATATTTATAACTTTCTTGAACTTCATTCTAGTGACCCACTTTTTTTTCACCTCAAGCTACTTTTTCTTTGCACCATACTTATCATTGTCTGGGTACTCTGAAATTAATCTATGTTCACAATTGTTTAAAATTCAATCACAATGAGAAACTTCCTCAGCTGTCATTCTATTTCTGTTCCTTTTGGTACAAAAGATACCAGTGTGCTGATGAAATGATGGTGATATTTATCTTTCACTACTCTTTATTTTTTATTGAATATAGTTGATTTATAATAATACATTAATTTCAAGTGTACAGCATAATGATTCAGCATTTTTGCAGATTATACTCCATTATAAGTTATTGTAAAATAATGGCTATAATTACCTTTGCTATACAATATATTATTGGTGTTTATTTTTTTATACATGGTGGTTTGTACCTACTATTAATAATTGTCCTACTTTGTTCCTTTCCTCTTCCCACTCTCCTCTGGTAATAACTATGTTTCTGCATTGTGAATCTGTTTCTGTTTTGCATATACATTCATTTGTATTATTTTTTTATTCCATATAAATGTGATATCATACAGTGTTTGACTTATTTCACTAGGCATAATATTCTCTAGGTCTATCCATGATGCTGCAAATGACAAAAATTTATTCTTTTTTTAAAAGCTGAGCAATATTTTATTATATATAAGATCTTAATAATCCAATTGTCTGTTGATGGCCATTTGGGTTGCTTTCATGTTTTAATAATTGTAAATAGTGCTGCTATGAACATTGGAATTCATGTATCTTTTCAAATTACTATTTTTGGTTTTTTCAGAATATATGCCCAGTAGTGGAAATGCTGGAGCATATGGTAGTTCTATTTTCAATTTTTTTTGAGGATCCTCCATACTGTTTTTCACAGTGGTTGTGCCAATTTATGATCCCATCAACAGCATACAAGGGCTTCCTTTCCTCCACACTTTTTCCCACATTTGTTATTTATAGATAGCCATTCTGACAGGTGTGAGGTCATATCCCATTGATATACAGATAACTAACAGGGACATCAAAAGGTGCTCAACACTGCTAATTATTACTGCCCTTTATAAAGTGATTTCTCTTTTGGTGTGGGGTTTGTTTATTATATAATTTATGTTTTAAAAGGTTAAAATCTATTTTTACAGTAGTGGAGATACAATTTTATCAACTCAGATATGAGGAAAATACATAATTTTGTTTTTAAAAGTATAATATATTTTAACTTATTTCATGCCCCATTCTGACATAGGAAAAGAAATTTGGCCTCCATAAATGTACAGTTCTTGTCCTTTTAATAAGTGACAGATATGACAGAATGGGAAGATGGTTCTTGTTATGTCCAACTTTTGATGGCTGGTAGGATGAGTGTGAAGGAGAGTTGTATCTTACTTTCAATAGCAAGTCCCACAAAGATATCTCTTGAGATGTGTGTCATCTCTTCTGATTCTCTGTCATCAATCCATGCACACTCTTCTTTCTATTGCCTGACCTCTTCAGATTTCATCAGTATCACACTTGAGGTCATGGAGTCTCTGCAAGGCTGTTTTAATTCTTGTTTCTCCAGCTGCGATCCTGCCTTTTTGCTCTCAGGGATCTTCCCTGCAAGAGGATGCAGGTCCTCTCTCTCTCTCCCTCTTTTCCACTCTCCGAGATCTGTTAATATATATATATAGTTACAGGTATTCTCCCAGGTCTGTCCTCTACCTTCTGGCTCATGGGAAACTTTTCTTCATTTAGGGGACTCTCTTCTGCTCTATGGCTGCTCCCTACAAACTTAAAAAAATACTTAGAGACATTTTCTCTCTCACAATGGTGTGAACTTTTTGATTTAAAAATAAATACCAAGAGGATCCTTGTTAGCGACTTCACCTACCTTGCTTCAGTAAAATAAAACACACTTGGCTGGTTGGACGTAAGTGAAGCCCACCAGGAGCAATAAAAAAAGGAGGGACAATCAACTAAGTAAACAACAGCAACAGCACTGAACTGCCACAATTTATTTTATGGCTATTTCATATCTTTCCCCTTCCACCAATTACCTAAAATCTCCTCGCTCTGATAATTTCCTTCATCTCTCTGTCATTCCTTCCTCATCTTAGCTGCTCTCACTAGTTCTTGCCAATGGAATCAAGACCTTGATGGACGACTTACTGTCTGTCAAATTTTACTTCAAGTCTTAAGTCACATAAAATCATGAAACTGGTTATTTTTTGTGATTTTTTTTAAAAGAGTTTTATTATGTCTGGCTTTTAACTTTGTTTTCTTTGGTTGGCCTGGGGATCGATAAATTGGAACAACAATTTTCTGGTAGGCTGTGAAGTTGTCATTAGAGTAATAAAGTGATGGCCATATTTAGCTTCCTAGATAGATCTGTCAAAATACATCAACTCTTCTAAAGCCTAGCAAAAATAGCCATATCCTAACTAGTCCTTCAACAAGCCTATTTTCAAAAGGATTGTTGATAGTTGCTCAGAAATAATAATTGTGTAAGTAATTTTTCTAAGGTGCAGAACATAAAAATTTTAAAGTTCCAATTTCTGTTTGACAAAATGACTAATAGTCCTGCTAAAATAACTTTGAAATATATGGGATTATTCTTGTTTAAAGCAAAACAAAAATGAGAAGAATGATGCAGACTTACTTTGCAGCCATTTCAGATAAGTGAGGAAAAAGTGCTATGATAAATATTGGGTTTTCTTTTTAAATGTTTCTTTACACAAGATCATTAAGTAATCATTTTTATCTGTTTATGTTTTCAGACCAGTTGTCAGCACTGCTTTAGCCTTAAAAGAAATTATTTTTATAGGTTAAGAAATATTTTTATGTTGTTTCAGTGTTCTTTAAAATAGTAGGTTCTGTAAAAATCTGCAATATATTGCAAATGCCATGAAACAAATGAAACAAGAAATGTTGATCACTTTTCTAGAGTGAAAAAGCAGAGTAAATAGTAAGGGGAAGTGAGAGAGCTTAAAGCTTTTGGGAAATCTTAATGGGATGCTTCTTATGCCAAAGCCATTTAGGGAGTGAGGACTTTTGTAAGGTAAATGTATTCCATTTCTCTAGAATTTGCTCTTCATGCTAGGATCCCGTTGAGGAAGGATGTAGGAAAACTGAGTGGAAGATTTATGTTTTTGTTTATGTGGCACATTAATTGATCCTTTTGCTGAAAACTTCTCAAAATTATGAATAAAATAATGTCAATAATCATAAAAGAATTGGTAATCTTACAAGGAAGTGAATAATTTTTTGTACCAGAGAAACTAATGAAAGTAAGATCTAAGAAAGGATAGTGGAGGACAGAAGCTTATTTTTTACCATGAAAGCATTTGCTGAACATTGCACAATTGAGTTTTGATTTTCATGGCCTCACTGGATGCCTGATAAGTGAGATGAAATAGAAAACTGAACCAAGCTGGTGAGTTTAATAGAATAATTCCTCTCTTATGATTGAGATTCCACAGATTACAACCTCAGCATAAAGGTGAACTAGAAATAAACCTAGATAGCATATTAAAAAGCAGAGACATTACTTTGCCAACCAAGGTCCATCTAGTCAAGGCTATGGTTTTTCCCGTGGTCATGTATGGATGTGAGAGTTGGACTGTGAAGAAAGCTGATCGCCGAAGAATTGATGCTTTTGAACTGTGGTGCTGGAGAAGACTCTTGAGAGTCCCTTGGACTGCAAGGAGATCCAACCAGTCCATTCTAAGGAAGATCAATCCTGGGTGTTCATTGGAAGGACTGATGCTAAAGCTGAAACTGCAATACTTTGGCCACCTCATGTGACGAGTTGACTCACTGGAAAAGAGTCTGATGCTGGGAAGGATTGGGGGCGGGAGGAGAAGGGGACGACAGAGGATGAGATGGCTAGATGGCATCACCAACTCGATGGACATGAGTTTGAGTGAACTCCGGGAGTTGGTGATGGACAGGGAGGCCTGGTGTGCTGTGATTCATGAGGTCGCAAAGAGTTGGACACGACTGAGCGACTGAACTGAACTGAACTGATGAGATGAGATGCCACAATGTTAGTTTTTTGAATGCTGAGTTTTCCCATATTGTTGTTGTTGTTCAGTCACTCAAAGGTGTCCAACACTTGCAACCTCATGAACTACAGCACGATGGGCCTCCCTATCCTTCATCATCTCCTGCAGCTTCCTCAAATTCATGTCCATTGTGTCGGTGTTGCCGTTCAACCATCTCATCCTCTGTTGTCCCCTTCTCCTTCTGCTCTCAATCTTTTGCAGCATCAGGGTTAGGTTAATATATTAGGTTAAAACTAAGAAAATCTGAATAAACTATGAACTTAATCTCATATATTAGTATTGATTCACTATCTGTGACAAATATACTATAATGATACAAATAGAGAAACGGCAAGCCACTCCAGTACTCTTGCCTAGAAAATCCCATGGATGGAGGAGCCTGGTAGGCTTCAGTCCCTGGGGTCGCTAAGGGTCGGACACGACTGAGTGACTTCACTTTCACTTTTCACTTTAACACATTGGAGAAGGAAATGGCAACCCACTCCAGTGTTCTTGCCTGGAGAATCCCAGGGATGGGGGAGCCTGGTGGGCTTCCATCTATGGGGTCACACAGAGTGGGACACGACTGAAGTGACTTAGCAGCAGCAGCAGCAGCACTGACATATAGACACTACCATGTGTATAATAGATATTTGGTGAGAAGTTGCTGTGTAGCACAGGGAGCCCAGCCTGGTGTTCTGTAATGACCCAGAGAGGTGTGAAGGGAAGAGGGGAGGAAGGCTCAAGAGGGAAGGGATATATGTATAATTATGGCTGATTCACATTGCTGTATCAGCAATGATACAACACAACATTGAAAAGCAATTTTTCTCCAATTAAAAAATAAAACCAACACAACATTGAAAAGCAATTTTCCTCCAATTAAAAAATAAATTAAAGAAATAATAAAAATGGAAATAATGAAAGATGTTAGTAATAAGTAGAACTATATATGGAGAACATGAGAACTTTTCACTACCTTCCAATATTTCCTTTAAAATAATATCTATTGTAAAAGTTTTATTGGAAAAATATAATTCAGAATCTCCCTTAATAATGATGAATATTAACCCATAGATTTTAAAAGACCAACAACTTCCAAAACTGAGAAAGCAAATTCACACCTATACATGTAAAAGTCAGTCAGTTCAGTCACTCAGTCTTGTTCCACTCTTTTCAGTCCCAAAGACTGCAGCACACCAGGCTTCCCTGTCCATCACCAACTCCCGAAGCTTGCTCAGACTCATAGCAATTGAGTTGGTGATGCCATCCAACCATCTCACCCTCTGCCGTTCCCTTCTCCTCTTGCTTTCAATCTTTCCCAGCATTAGGGTCTTTTCTAACGAGTCGTGTCTTCTCATCAAGTGACCAAAGTATTGGAGCTTTGGCTTCAGCATCAGTCCTTCCAATGAATATTCAGGATTGATTGGTTTGATCTCCTCACGGTCTAAGGGACTCTCAAGAATCTTCTCCAACATCACACTTCAAAAGCATCAATTCTTCAGTGCTCAGCTTTCTTTGTGGTCCACCTACATGTATGATCCACATACTCTTACATACATGTAAAAGTAAAGCTGATGAGACCCAAAGATGAACAGAATATCCCAAAAGTTAAACAGAAAAGATTCATGATGTACAAAGCATCCTCAGTGAGAGTGTCTGCAGAAGGCAGAAGACAATATAACGAATGTAGCAATAAAGATAATAAAGGTATGAACAGTAATTATTGAGACTAAAACAAGCTTTCAGAACATTAGCTAAATAACAGTTGATTTTACAAAAAAGACTAATAAAATAGACAACCTCTTTCAAGACTGATGGAAAAATAGAAGGTAAAAAAATATATAGATATAATTGACTCAGCTCTACATTTTTTATTTTAAAAAATAATTAAAAAAAAACTTTCTTCAATTCTATAACATAAAATTGAAAAAAAATTATATATACATAAGGTGTACACTGTGATGGTTTCAGATAAATATACATTGTGGAAATTATCACCACAATCAAGTTAATTAGCATTTACTATCGAGGGATTGGGGGCAGGAGAAGGGGACAACAGAGAATGAGATGGCTGGATGGCATCACGGACTCAATGGATATGAGTTTGAGTGAACTCCAGGAGTTGGTGATGGACAGGGAGGCCTAGCGTGCTTTGATTCATGGGGTCGCAAAGAGTTGGACACGACTGAGCGACTGAACGGACTGACTGACTGACTGACCTCATCTAGTTACCTTTTTTTTTTCCTTTTCATTTCTCCAATGCTCTTCTCTCTGGCAACCACCTGTTTGCTCTCTGTATGTATCTTCCTGCTATGTTTGTTTGTTCATTTATTTTGTATATAATCTCACATATAAATGAAATCATGTAATATTTGTCCATCTATCTTGTTTCACTGAGTGTAATACCCTCCAGGTCCATCCATGATATTATGTTGCAAATGACAAAATTTTATTCTTTTTAATGGGTGAGTAATACAGGGAGGCCTGGCGTGCTATGATTCATGAAGTTGCAGACAACGGACACGACTGAGCGACTGAACTGAACTGAATATTCCATTGGGGTAACAGGCAAATTTGGCCTTGGAATATGGAATGAAGCAGGGCAAAGGCTAATACAGCTTTGCCAAGAGAACACACTGGTCATAGCAAACACCCACTTCCAACCACACCAGATATGACTCTACACATGGATATCACCAGATGGTCAAGACCAAAATAAGATTGATTATATTATTTGCAGCCAAAGATGGAGAAGCTCTATACAGTCAGCAAAAACAAGACCAGGAGCTGACTGTGGCTCAGATCATGAACTCCTTATTGCCAAATTCCGACTGAAGTTGAAGAAAGTAGGGAAAACCACTAGATCATTCAGATATGACCTAAATCAAATCCCTTATGATTATATAGTGGAAGTGAGAAATAGATTTAAGGGACTAGATCTGATAGATAGAGTGCTTGATGAACTCTGGATGGAGGTTCGTGACATTGTACAGGAGACAGGGACCAAGACCATCCCCAGGAAAAGAAATGCAAAAAGGAAAATGGCTGTCTGGGGAGGCCTTACAATTAGCTGTGAAAAGAAGAGAAATGAAAAGCAAAGGAGAAAAGGAAAGATATAAGCATCTGAATGCAGAGTTCCAAAGAATAACAAGGAGAGACAAGAAAGCCTTCCTCAGCAATCAATGCAAAGAAATAGAGGAAAACAACAGAATGGGAAAGACTAGAGATCTCTTCAAGAAAATTAGAGATACCAAGGGAATATTTCATGCAAAGATGGACACGATAAAGGACAGAAATTATACGGATCTAACAGAAGCAGAAGATATTAAGAAGAGGTGGTGAGAATACACAGAAGAACTGTACAAGAAAGATCTTCACAACCCAGATAATCACGATGGTGTGATCACTCACCTAGAGCCAGATACTGGAATGTGAAGTCAAGTGGGCCTTAGAAAGCATCACTATGAACAAAGCTAGTGGAGGTGATGGAATTCCAGTTGACCTATTTCAAATCCTGAAAGATGATGCTGTGAAAGTGCTGCACTCAATATGCCAGCAAATTTGGAAAACTCAGCAGTGGCCACAGGACTGGAAAAGGTCAGTTTTCATTCCAATCCCAAAGAAAGGCAATGCCAAAGAATGCTCACACTACCGCACAATTGCACTCATCTCACACGCTAGTAAAGTCATACTCAAAATTCTCCAAGCAGGTTTCAGCAATACGTGAACCGTGAACTTCCAGATGTTCAAGGTGGCTTTAGAAAAGGCAGAGGAACCAGAGATCAAATTGCCAACATCCGCTGGATCATGGAAAAAGCAAGAGAGTTCCAGAAAAACATCTAATTCTGCTTTATTGACTATGCCAAAGCCTTTGACTGTGTGGATCACAATAAACTGTGGAAAATTCTGAAAGAGATGGGAATACCAGACCACCTGACCTGCCTCTTGAGAAACCTGTATGCAGGTCAGTTAGAACTGGACATGGAACAACAGACTGGTTCCAAATAGGAAAAGAAGTACATCAAGGCTGTATGTTGTCACCTTGCTTACTTAACTTCTATGTATAGTACATCATGAGAAACGCTGGGCTGGATGAAGCACAAGCTGGAATCAAGGTTGCTGGGAGAAATGTCATACCTCAGATATGCAGATGACACCACCCTTATGGCAGAAATTGAAGAAGAACTAAAGATCCTCTTGATGAAAGTGAAAGAGGAGAGTGAAAAGGTTGGCTTGAAGCTCAACATTCAGAAAACTAAGATCATGGCATCTGGTCCCATCACTTCATGGGAAATAGATGGGGAAAGAGTGGAAACAGTGTCAGACTTTATTTTTTGGGCTTCAAAATCACTGCAGATGGTGATTTCAGCTTTGAAATCAAAAGACGCTTACTCCTTGGAAGGAAAATTATGACCAACCTAGATGGCATATTAAAAAAAAGAGACATTACTTTGCCAACAAAGGTCCATCAGTCCTTGGTTTTCATTGGAAGGACTGATGCTAAAACTGAAATTCCAATACCTTGGCCACCTCATGCGAAGAGTTGACTCATTGGAAATGACTTTGTTGCTGGGAGGGATTTGGGGCAGGAAGAGAAGGTGACGACGAAGGATGAAATGGCTGGATGGCATCACCAACTCAATGGACATGAGGTTGGGTGAACTCCAGGAGTTGGTGATGGACAAGGAGGCCTGGCGTGCTGCGATTCTTGGGGTCGCAAAGAGTCGGACACAACTGAGTGACTGAACTGAACTGAACTGAAGAGTATTCTACCCAGTAAAGATCTTGTTCATATTTGATGGAGAAATCAAAAGCTTTACATACAAGCAAAAGATAAGCCATTACCAACAAAGCAGCATTACAATAATTGCTAAAGGAAATTTCCTTTCTCTAGGTTGAAAAGAAATAGTCATAACTAGAAACAAGAAAATTATGAATGGGAAAGCTCTCTCATAAAGGCAAACATACAGTAAAGGGAGGAAATCATCCACACACAAATATGATATCAAAACCAGCAGTTATGAACAGAGAATAAAAGTGCAGGATATTAGAAATGCATTTGAAATTAAGAAACCAGCATGTAAAAAACAGCTTTGTGTATCCTGAGATTGCTAAATCAAAACCTCAAGGTAACCACAAACTAAAAATCTACATTTGATACACAGACAGAGAAGAAATAGGAATCTGAACAAACCACTAAAAGGTGTCACCAAATCACAAGAGAACAAAAGAAGAAGGGGAGAATAAAGGCCCACAGAAACAAGCTCAAAATGATTAACAAAATAGTAATAAGAGCACACATATCATTTCCTTAAATGTAAATGGATTAAATGTTCCAACCAAAAGACAGACTGGCTGAATAAATACAAAACAAAACTGTGTGTGTGTCAATAAGTGATCTAGCTGAGATCTAAAGTCAAATACATAATGAAAGTGAGGGGATGGAAAAAGGTATTCCATGCAAATTGAAGTCGAAAGAAAGCTGGAGTAGCAATACTCATATCTGAAAAAATAGACATTAAAATAAAGACTGTAACAAGAGACAAAGAACAACAATATGTAATAATCAAGGGACCAATCCAAGGAAAAGATACAACAATTGTAAATATATATGCACTCAAACAGGAGCAACCCAGTATGTAGGGCAAATTTTAACAGCCATAAAACAAGAAATCAATGATAACACAATAATAATGAGGGAATTTAGCAACCCACTTACATCAAATGACAATGATCGAACCAGAATATCAACAAGAAACAGGATGAAGGCCCAGGATGGCAGAGGAATAGGATGGGGAGACCACTTTCTCCCTCACAAATTCATCAAAAGATGATTTGAATGTTGAGCAACTTCCACAGAACAACTTCTGAACGCAGGTGAAGGACATCAAGCACCCAGAAAGGCAGCCCAATCTCTTCAAAAGGAGGTAGGACAAAATATAAAACACAAAAACAGACAAAAGATTTAGGGACAGAAACCCATCCTGGGGAGGGAGTCATGAAGGAGACATTTCCACACAGTAGGAAACCCTCCCACAGGCATATCTGTGGGGAGTTTTGGAATCTCAGAGGGCAACACAATGGGAGGGGCAAAAAATACCGGAAGAACATGTGCCTAACCACAATTGCAACTGGAGACAGAGAAGTGGCCCATATGCTCATGTCTGCCACCAGCGAGTGGGGGCTGGGCAGGGAAGCATAGGTTGTATCATCTGTCTTTAGGGTAAAGACTGGGCCTGAATGCCCTGAGGACAATCTGAGGGAGCTAATGTGAGATAGCAACCCAAATCATGGGATTGCTAGAGAGACAAAAAAAAAAAAAAGACCTTACCCGACTTCCCCCCTCCCCCCGCCCCCACAAAGGCTCTAATGCTGCACTGTGCCCACTGAATCACTCACGGAACAAACAAATTGAGCAAATACCAAAGGAGAGCAAGCCGGCTGCCCTATAGGGTCCCCTCCCCACAGGAAGAGGCAGGCCTGAAACAGCCAGAGCCGGATGACAAGGAGCTACTGCAATCTTGGCCCCAGAGACTGCATCTTCCACCAAAGATCTTCCGCTAACCATGTCTTCCTAGGATCCTGGATGGTTGACATCTGCCAGGAGTGTCACACAGTCTGAGATCAGCTCCCCAGAAGAGACAGATGGAACACCTATAACTGTGCGCTTGCAGCACACCTGGAAAACTCGGCAGCCAGGATGGGGGAGGTGAACAAAACACATAACCCACCTAAGACAGTGTGCTTGCCAAGCATCTAGTCACCTGAGCTGCTTAGACCTGGGAAGGGCACAAAAGGCACAGCCCATCTGGGTCTGTGCCCCTGTGGAGCACCTGAGAACCTTAGCAGCTTAGACCTGGGAAGTGCATGACACACAGGGCACACTTGGGACAGTGCCCTTTCAGAGAACTCTGGAGCCTAAGCAGTATAGACCTGGGACGCACACACCATCTTGGGCTGTGGCAAACCCAGTGTGGTCCCTCCACTGCAAGCATTCCCCACACTTGCCAGCAGTATTTGCTTGCAGTATTTCCCTCCTCACAACACAACTGAACAAGTGAGCCTAAATAAGTGGCCACCTCGCCCACTTGTGTCGGGTGGAAGGTAGGCAATGAAGAGACTTGAAAACAGAGGAAGCCAAAATAAACAAAGAAGAGGGAACCATGCTGGAAGTGACAGGTGCAACAGATCAAAACCCTGCAGCTAATACTGACTGTGCATTTTACAGGTACCTATAGAGCTGACTCGGAGAAGGCAATGGCAAGGCACTCCAGTACTCTTGCCTAGAAAATCCCACGGATGGAGGAGCCTGGTAGGCTGCAGTCCGTGGGGTCGCTATGGGTCGGACACGACTGAGCAACTTCACTTTCACTTTTCACTTTCACACATTGGAGAAGGAAATGGCAACCCACTCCAGCGTTCTTGCCTGGAGAATCCCAGGGACGGGGGAGCCTGGTGGGCTTCCGTCTATGGGGTCACACAGAGTCGGACACGACTGCAGTGACTTAGCAGCAGCAGCATAGAGCTGACTTACTGGAAAAGACTGATGCTGGGAGGGATTGGGGACAGGAGGAGAAAGGGACGACAGAGAATGAGATGGCTGGATGGCATCACTGACTCGATGTACATGAGTTTGAGTGAACTCCGGGAGTTGGTGACGGACAGGGAGGACTGGCGTGCTGTGATTCATGGGGTCGCAAAGAGTCAGACACGACTGAGTGACTGAACTGAACTGAACTGATAGAGCTTGAGAACAAGCAAGCCAGAACAAGGGAATATCTGACACTGAACTGACCCCACACTGCCACAACAGCTTCAGAGAAATTCCTAGATATATTTTTACTATTATCACTTTTTAATTTTCTAAAATTATGACCAACCTTGATAATATATTAAAAAGCAGAGACATTACTTTGCCAACCAAGGTCCGTCTAGTCAAGGCAATGGTTTTTCCCGTGGTCATGTATGGATGTGAGAGTTGGACTGTGAAGAAAGCTGATCGCCGAAGAATTGATGCTTTTGAACTGTGGTGTTGGAGAAGACTCTTGAGAGTCCCTTGTACCGCAAGGAGATCCAACCAGTCCATTCTAAGGGAGATCGATCCTGGGTGTTCATTGGAAGGACTGATGCTAAAGCTGAAACTGCAATACTTTGGCCACCTCATGCGACGAGTTGACTCACTGGAAAAGAGTATGATGCTGGGAAAGGTTGGGGGCAGGAGGAGAAGGGGACGACAGAGAATGAGATGGCTGGATGGCATCACCGACTCTGTGGACATGAGTTTGAGTGAACTCCGGGAGTTGGTGATGGATAGGGAGGCCTGGCATGCTGTGATTCATGGGGTCGCAGAGAGTCAGACACGACTGAGCGACTGAACTGAACTGAATTTTCTAAAAAATTTTAGTTCTTTATTAATCCTTTAACTTCCATTTTATACCCAGTACCTTTTGAAAAAAGAAAACCTATTTTTAAAAACAAATTCCATATTTTTTAAAAATTTCTGTGATTAATTTTGTTTTGTTTTTATTGTATTTTTGAGAATCTAACCTCTATTCTAGGTTTTTAATCTTTGCTTTTTGGTATTTGTCATCAATTTTGTACCTTTGAGAATCTAATCTTCAGTATCCATCTGCACTTAGGAATTTGATTACTGGCTTGATTGTTCTCTCCCCTTTTGATTGTCTCTTTTCTCCTCCAGATCATCTCTATCTCCTTCCTCCCTCTTTTCATCTCCACACAACTCTGTGAATCTCTCTGGATGTTTTGGGCTGTGGAGAGCACTTAGGGATTTGACTACTGGCTAGATTGCTCTCTCCCCTTTTGACTTCCCAATTTCTTTTCCTGATCAGCTCTATCTCCCTACTCCCTCATCTCTTCTCTCTATAACTCTGTAAATCTCTCTGGGTATTCCTGGCTGTGGACAATCGTTTCACCATTAACCTAGGGGTTTTATCGTTTCTGCTTTATGGATGGAGAAGTCTTGAGGCTACTATAAGAGAAGGACTAAATGTCAGAGCCAGGAGGCTTAACTCCAAAATTTTAGAACATCAGAGAACTCCAGACTCCAGGGAATATTAATAGACAAAAGCTCACCCAAAAGTCTCCATACCTACAATGAAACCAAGCTCACTACTGGTTTCAGCACCACCCACCAGATCCAGCACCACCCACCAGAACACAGAGAAAGCTCTCACAGCCAAGAAACCTTGACAGCCACTAGCCCAACCCCACCCAAAGGGAACAGACTCCACAATTAAGCGGAACCGTGAACTTCCAGCTTTCAGAAAGGGCACCCCAAACACAGCAATCTAAACAAAATGAAAAAGCAGAGAAATATCCAGTGGATGAAGGAACATGATAAAAGCCTACCAAACCAAACAAAAGAATAAGAGCTAGGGAGTCTACCTGAAAATGAATTCAGAATACTATCAAAGATGATTCAAAATCTTGAAAACAAAATGAAGTTAGAGATAAATAGACTAGAGACAAGGATGGAGAAGATGCACGAAATGTTTAGCAATGACCTAGAAAAAATAGTGAATCAATAATGAACAATGCAGTAACTGAGATTAAAAGCACTTTAAAGAGAACCAACAATAGAAAAACTGAGACAGAAGAGAGGATACATGAGGTGGAAGATAGAATGGTGGAAATAAATGAGGCAGAAAGGAAAAAGGGAAAAGATTTAAAAGAAATGAGGACAACATCAGAGACCTCTGGGACAACGTTAAATGCCCCAACATTCAAACCATAGGTGTCCTAGAAGAAGAAGACAAAAAGAAAGGGCATGAGAAAATACTTGAGATAATAGCCACAAACTTCCCTAATATGCGGGAGGAATGAGCCACTCAAGTCCAAGAAACCCAGAGAGTCCCAAACAGGACAAACCCAAAAAGAAACACCCCAAGACACACATTAATCAAGCTAACAATAACAAAGATCAAACACAAAGAGAAAATATTAAAAAGCAGCAAGGGAAAATCAACAAATAACACACAAGGGGATCCCCATAAAGGTAACAGCTGATCTTTCAACAGAAACTCTTCAGGACAGAAGGAAACGGCAGAACATACTTAAAGTGATGGAAAAGAAAAACCTACAACCAAGAGTATTCTACCTAGCAAGGATCTCATTCAGATATGAAGGAGAAACCAAAAGCTTTCCAGACAAGCAAAAACTGAGAGAATTCAGCACCACCAAACCAGCTCTTCAACAAATGCTAACGGATCTTCTCTAGACACAGAAAAGGTTTATAAACTCGAACCCAAAACAACAAAGGAAAAGATAATGGGAACGTACTTATCAATAATTACCTTATATGCAAATGGGTTAAATAATCCAACCAAAAGACAAAGAATTTCTGAATGGATACAAAAATAATACCCCTATATATGCTGTCTCAAAGAGACCCACCTCAAACAAAGGGAAACATATAGACTGAAAGTGAAGGACTGGAAAGAGATATTTCATGCAAATGGAGAAAGCAGGAGTAGCAATACTCAGATAAAATAGACTTTGAAATAAAGACTGTGATACGAAACAAGGAAGGACACTACATAGTGAGCAAAGGAGCAATCCAAGAAGATGATACAACTATTACAAATATATATGCACCTAACATAGGAGCATCTCAATATGTAAGGCAAATGCAAACAAGTATGAAAGGGGAAATTAACAATAAAACAATAATACTGGGAATGTTAATACCCCACTCACACCTATGGATAGATCAACCAAACAAAAAATTAGCAAGAAAACACAAGCTTTAAATGATACAATGGACCAATTAGACCTAATTGATAGCTATAGGACATCTCACCCAAAAACAGTAGATTTCACCTTTTTCTCAAGTGCACAGGGAGCATTCTCCAAGATACATCACATCCTGGGCCATAAATCTAGCCTTGGTAAATTTTTAAAAATTGAAATCATTTCAAGCATTTTTTCTGATCACAATGCGGTAAGATTAGATGTCAATTATAGGAAAAAGGCTATTAAAAATACAAGCTTATGGAGGCTAGACAACATGCTTCTGAATAACCAATAGGTTATGGAAGAAATCAAAAAGGAAATCAAAATATGTATAGAAATAAATGAAAATGAAACCATGACAGCCCAAAGCCTATGGGATTCAGTAAAAGCAGTGCTAAGAGGAAGTTCATAGCAATACAAGCCTTCCTCAAGAGAAACCTCAAATAAACAACCTTACTTTATGCTTATAGTAACTAGAAAAAGAAGAAAAGAAGAACCACAAAGTTAATAGAAGGAAATAAATAATAAAAAGCAGAGCAGAAATAAATGAAAAAGAAACGGTGGAGACTATACCAAAAATCAACAAAGCTAAAAGCTGGTTCTTTGAGAAGATGAATAACATAGGCAAACCTTTAGTCAGACTCATCAAGAAAAAAAAGGGAGAAGAATCAAATCAATAAAATTAGAAATGAAAATGGAGAAATCACAACAGACAACACGGAAATACAAAGGATCATAAGAGACTACTGTCAGCAACTACATGCCAATAAAATGTACAACTTGGAAGAAATGCACCTTCCAAAACTGAACTAGGAAGAAATACAAAATCTTAAAGACCAATCATTAGCATGACTATTGAAACTGTTACCCAAAATCTTCCAACAAGAAAAAACCCAGGCCCAGATGGCTTCAGAGTTGAATTCTACCAAAAATTAAGAGAAGAAATAACACCTATCCTACTAAAATTCTTCAGAAAAATGCAGAGGAAGGTAAACTCCCAAACTCATTCTGTGAGGCCACAATCACCCTAATACCAAAACCAGACAAAGATGCCACAAAAAAAGAAAACCACAGGCCAATATCACTGAAGAATATAGATGCAAAAATCCTTAACAAAATTCTAGCAAACAGAATCCAACAACATATTAAAAAGATCATACATCTTGACCAACTGGGCTTTATCCCAGGGATGCAAGGGTTCTCCAATATTTGCAAATCAAACAATATGATACACCACATTAACAAATTGAAAGATAAAACCATATTATTATCTCAATAGATGCAGCGAAAGCCTTTGACAAAATTCAATATCCATTTATGATAAAAAAAAAACCCTCCAGAAAGAAGGCACAGAAGGAACATACCTCAACATAATAAAAACCATCAATGATAAACCCACAGCAAACATTATCCTCAATGGTGAAAAATTGAAAGTATTTCCCCTAAAGTTAGGAACAAGGCAAGAGTGCCCACTCTCACCACTACTATTCAACATAGTTTTGAAGTTCTAGCCACAGCAATCAGAGAAGAAAAAGAAATAAAAGGAATTCAGATTGGAAAAGAAGAAGTAAAACTCTCACTATTTGCAGATGACATGATCCTTTACATAGAAAACCTTAAAGACACCACCAGAAAATTACTAGACCTAATCAATGAATAAGGTAAAGTTGCAGGATATAAAGGCAACACACAGAAATCCCTTGCATTCCTATACACTGACAATGAGAGAACAGAATGAGAAACTAAGGAAACAATTTCATTCGCCATTGTAACAAAAAGAATAAAATACTTAGGAATAAATCTACCTAAAGAAACAAAAGACCTATATATTGATAACTATAAAACACTGATGAAAGAAATCAAAGATGACAAAAATAGATGGAGAAATATGCCATATTCATGGATCAGAAGAATCAATATAGTGAAAATGAGTATACACCCAAAGCAATCTATAGATTCAGCGCAGTCCCTATCAAGCTACCAATGGTATTTTTCAGAGAACTAGAACAACTAATTTCACAATTTGTATGGAAATACAAAAAACCCTGTATAGCCAAAGCAATCTTCCAAAAGAAGAATGGAACTGGAGGAATCAATCTGCCTGACTTCACACTATACTACAAAGCTACAGTCATCAAGACCGCATGATACTGGCACAAAGACAGAAATATAGATCAGTGGAACAAAATAGAAAGCCCAGAGATAAATCCATGCACCTATGGACATCTTATATTTGACAAAGGAGGCAAGAATATACAGTGGAGAAAAGACAATCTCTTTAACAAGTGGTGCTGGGAAAACTGGTCAACCACTTGTGAAAGAATGAAACTAGAACACTTTCTAACACCATACACAAAAATAAACTCAAAATGGATTAGAGATCTAAATGTAAGACCAGAAACTATAAAACTCTTAGAGGAAAACATAGGCAAAACAATCTCTGACATAAATCACAGCAGGATCTTCTATGACCTACCTCCCAGAGTAATGGAAATAAAAGTAAAAATAAACAAATGGGATCTAATTAAGCTTAAAAGCTTTTGCACAATGAAGGAAACTATAAGCAAGGTGAAAAGACAGCCTTCAGAATGGGAGAAAATAATAGCGAATGAAGCAACTGACAAAGAATTAATCTCAAAAATATACAAGCAGCTCCTGCAGCTCAATTCCAGAAAAATAAATGACTCAATTTAAAAAATGGGCCAAAGAACTAAACAGATATTTCTCCAAAGAAGACATACAGATGGCTAACAAACACATGAAAAGATGCTCAACATCACTCATTATCAGAGAAATGCAAATCAAAACCACAATGAGGTACCACCTGACGCCAGTCAGAATGGCTGCTATCAAAAAGCCTACAAATAAATTCTGGAGAGGGTGTGGAGAAAAGGGAACCCTCTTACACTGTTGGTGGGAATGCAAACTAGTACAGCCACTATGGAGAGCAGTGTGGAGATTCCTGAAAAAACTAGAAATAGACTGCCATATGACCCAGCAATCTCACTGCTGGGCATACACACCAAAGAAACCAGAATTGAAAGAGACACATGTACCCCAAAGTTCATCGCAGCACGGTTTACAATAGCCAGAACATGGAAGCAACCAGATGTCCATCGGCAGATGAATGGTTAAGAAAGCTTTGGTATATATACACAATGGAATATTATTCAGCCATTAAAAAGAATGCACTTGAATCCGTTCTAATGAGGTGGATGAAACTGGAGCCTATTATACAGAGTGAAGTAAATCAGAAAGAAAATCACCAATACAGAATATTAACACATATATATGGAATTTAGAAAGATGGTAACGATGACCCTATATGCAAGAGAGCAAAAGAGACACAGATGTAAAGAACAGACTTTTGGGCTCTGTGGGAGAAGGCGAAGATGAGATGATTTGAGACAATAGCATTAAAACATGTATATTACCATATGTTAAATAGGTCACCGGTCCAGGTTCAATGTATGAGATAGGTTGTTCAGGGCCAGTTCTCTGGATTGACCCTGACAGGTGGGATGGGGAGGGAGGTGGGAGAGGTGTTCAGGATAGGGAACACATGTATACCCATGGCTGTTTCATGTCAATGTATGCCAAAAACCACTACAATATTGTAAAGTAATTACCCTCCAATTAAAATAAATTAATTAATTTTAAAATTTTTTTGAAAAAATACAAGCTTTTGGACTATGTGGGAGAAGTAGAGGGTGGGGTGATTTGAGAGAAGAGCATTGAAACTTATGTATTACCATATGTAAAATAGATGATCAGTGCAGGTTTGATGCATGAAGCAGGGAACTCAAAGCTGGTGCTCTGGGACAACCCAGAGGGATGGGGTGGTGATGGATGTCAGAGGAGGGTTCAACATGGGGAGACACATGTACACCCATGACTGATTCATATCAATGTATAGCAAAAACCACCACAATGTTGTAAAGTAATTAGACTCCAATTAAAATAAATAAATTTTAAGAAATAAGAAACACAGGCATTAGATGATACATTAGACCAGGTGGACTTATTTATAGCACATTTCATCTAAAGCAGCAAAATGCACAATGTATTCAAGTGCACATGGAATATTCTCCAGGGTAGATCACCAGCTGGGCCATAAAACAAGTCTCAATAATTTTAAGAAAATTTAAATCATATCAAGCTTTTCCTACCACAATGTTATGAGACAAAAATCAACTATAAGAAAAAACATTGTAAACTATAGAAACACGTGGAGGCTAAATAGCCAATGGATCACTGAAGAAATCAAAGAGATCAAAAAATATCTAGTGACACATGACAATGAAAACACAACAGTCCAAAACCTATGGGACACCACAAAGCCAGTTCTTAGAGGAAAGTTTATAGCAAGACAATCTTACATCAGGAAACAAGAAAAATTTCAAATAAAAAACCTAACCTTACACCTAAAACAAGTAGAGAAAAGAGAAAGCCTAAAGTTATCAGAATGAAAGAAATCATAAAGATTAGGGCAGAAATAAATGAAATAGAGTTGAAAAAACAATAAAAAGATCAATGAAACTTAAAGTTGATTCTTTGAAGTGATACACAAGATTGACAAACATTTAGACTCATCAAGAAAAAAGGGAGAAGGCTCAATAAAATTAAAATGAAAAAGAAGTTGCAATAGACACCACAGAAATACAAAGGATCAAAGAGACTCTTCCAAGAAAGTATACACCAATTAAATGGACATTCTATGAGGTCACCTAGAAGAAATGAACAAATTCTTAGAAAAATACAATCTTTCAAAATTGAACCAGGGAAAAATAGAAAGCATGAACAGATCAGTCACAAATACTGAAAATGAAACTGTGATTTAAAAATTTCAAACAATGCCCAGGACCAGATGACTTCACAAAAAAATTCTATCACATTTAGAGAAGAGTTAGCACCAATAATTCTGAAAATATTTGAAAAAAATTGCAGATGAATGACTACTTCCAAATACCTTGTATGAGGCCACCTTAATCCTGATACCTAAACCAGACAAAGATAACACATAAAAAAGAAAATTACAGATCAATATCATTGCTGAACATAAATGTGGAAATCCTCAATAAAATGCTAGGAAACCCAAATTCAACAATAAATTAAAAGGACCATACATCATGATCAAGAGGGGTTTACCCCAGGGATAAAAGGTTTCAATACACACAAGTCAATCAATGTGATAAACCATATTAATAAATTGAAGACTATAAAGCATATGATCGCATCAATTATTTTGTTTATCAGCCAAGTCATGTCCAACTCTTTGCCACCCCATAGACTGCAGTGATCCAGGGTTACCTGTTCTTCACTATCTCCTGTATTTTGCTCAAACTCATGTTCATTGAGTCAGTGATGCTATCCAACCATTTCATCTTTCATCACCCCCTTCTCCTCCTGCCCTCAGTCTTTCCCAGTATCAGGGTCTTTTACAGTGAGTTGGATCTTCACATCAGGTGGCCAAAGTATAGGAGCTCCAGCTTCAGCATCAGTCCTTCCAATGAATATTCAGGGTTTATTTCCTTTACTATTAACTGGCTTGATCTCTTCGTAGTCCAAGGAATTCTCAAGAGTTTTCTCCAAACTCTCAATAAAGATCATCTAAATAGATGCAGAAATAACTGTTGACAATTTTCAACACTCGTTTATGATAAAAAAAAAAAAACTCTCCAGAAAGTGGACAGGGAACATACCTCAACAAAATAAAGGTCATATATGACAAGTCCACAGCTAACATCACACTTAATGGCAAAGCTGAAAGTATTCCATCTAAGAGCAAGAACAAGACTGTCATCGATCGTTGCCACTTTTATTCAGCATAATTTTGGAAATCCTAGCCACAGTAACTAGAGAAGAAAGAGAAATTATAAAAAAAAAACAAACAAACCCAGATTGGAAAAAGCAGTAAAATTATCACTGTGTGAAGATGGCACAATACTATATATAGATAATCCTAAAGATACCACCAGAAAGCTACTAGATCTGATCAATGAATTTGGTAAAGTTGCAAGATACAAAAATAATACATAAAAATCTGTTGCATTTCTATACACTAGCAATGAAATATCAGCAAGAGAAAGTAAGGGGGGAAATCACATTCACCATCATATAGCAAAAGATTAAATATCTAGAAATAAATCTGCCTAAGGAGGCAAAAGACATGCACTCCAAAAAATAAAAAATGTTGATGAAAGAAATAAAAGCTGACATAAACAGATGAAAAGATATACCATGTTCCTGGATTAGAAAAACCAGTATTGTCAAAATGACTATATTGTCCAAAGCAATCTACAGATTCAGTGCCATCTCCATCAAATTACCAATGGCCATTTTTTTAGATCTAGAACAAAACAAAAAAAAAACCTCAAAATTTGTATGGAAATATAGACTACCCCAAGTAGCCAAGTCAATCTTAATAAAGAAAAACAGAGTTGGAGGAATCAGGCTTCTTGACATCAGACTATACTACAAAGCTACAACCATCAAAACAGAACAGTACTGATACAAAAACAGAAATATCAATGGAACAGAACAGAAAGACCAGAAATAAACCCTTGCACCTATGCTCAATTAATCTGTGAGAAAGTAGGCAACAATATACAGTTGAGGAAAAAGAGTCTCTTCAATAAACAGTGCTGGGAAAACTGGACATATACATGTAAAAAAAATGCAATTAGAAAATTCCTTAACACCATGTACATAAATAACCTCAAAATAAATTAAAGAACCTAAATGTAATACAGATACTATAAAACTCTTAGAGGAAAACACAGAACACTCTTTGACGTAAATCACAGGAATATCTTTTCTGAGCCATCTGCTAAAGAAAATAAAAACAAAAATAAACAAATGGAACCTGGTTAAACTCAAAAGACTTTGCACAGAAAAGGAAACCATAACAAGAGAAAAGACAACCCACAGAATGGGAGAAAATATTTGCAAATGGTGTGAACAACAATGGATTACTCTCCAAAATAATACAAACAGCTCATGCATCTCAATAACAAAAAACAAACCAATCAAAATAATGGATAGCAGGTCCTAATACACATTTCTCCAAAGAAGTCATACAGATGGCCAACACACATATGAAAAGATGTTCAACATCACTATTTATTAGAGGAATGCAAATCAAAGCTACAATGACATATCACTTCACACTGGTCAAAATGGCCATCTTCAAAATGCCTACAAACAGTAAACACTGGAGAAGGTGTGAAGAGCAAACCCTCCTGCATTGTTTGTGGGAATTTATATCGACACAGCCACTATGGATACCAAAGGGGAAAGTTGGGTGAGGGATAAATTAGGAGGTTAGGATTAACATGTACACACTACTATATCTGGAGAAGGCAATGGCAAGCCACTCCAGTACTCTTGCCTAGAAAATCCCATGGATGGAGGAGCCTGGTGGGCTGCAGTCCGTGAGGTCGCTAGGGGTCAGACACGACTGAGCGACTTTACTTTCACTTTTCCCTTTCACACATTGGAGAAGGAAATGGCAACCCACTCCAGTGTTCTTGCCTGGAGAATCCCGGGGACGGGGGAGCCTGGTGGGCTTCCGTCTATGGGGTCACACAGAGTTGTACACGACTGAAGTGACTTAGCAGCAGCAGTAGCAGCAGCACTACTATATATAAAATAGATAATTAACAAGGACCTACTGTATAGTGCAGGAAACTCTATTCAATACTCTGTAATAACTTATTACAGTTCTTTTCAGAAAAGAATCTGAAAAAGAGTATATGTCTATAAATGTGTAACTAAATCATTTTGCTATACATCTGAAACTATCACAACAATGTAAATCAACTATAATATGAAATAAATATTAAGAAAAATTTTTAAAATAAGTTGATAAAACTTGAATTGCATTTAAAAAATTAAAGGAAAATGGTTCAGACTATATAAGAGTCTATACCATATGTGGTAAACGCTAACATCTCCATGGGCTAATCAGTAACATAAATGAATGAGAGAGGCCAAATGTCAAAGAATAAGTTGTGGAAAGGATCGTCACTATCAGGAAACTACCTGTGAAGGAAGCCACCATTACTCTACATTGACCAACTAAACTGCTGCTCAGTGGGAAGACAGGTCCAGGAGTGCTGGTTGTTACTACTTTGTCAAGTGAAGCTAAAACTCTGGGTGAGTGTAAAATATTTATATTTTAAAATGATATGCAATCAAAAAAAAAAAAACACTGTAGTGTAAAACCTGATTTTCAGGGTTTACTAACAGTGACTATGAGTGGATTCAGAACCTCCACATTGGTAGGAGAGAGCCTGACTTCTTTGGAAAGATTAACTATAGGGAGAGGGGTAGTCTGAATTTGTACATCAAACCTATAATCCGGAATCAAAGAGAAAGAAACATTCTTCCACTATATGTTCAAATGAGAACCACTTACCTGGTAAGTAGTTGAATGAAGTACAGCCTGGAAAATCAGGCATATTGTAAAAAGTTTGTTAGAGTTGTTAAAGAGACTAAAAAACATATTGAGCCCTAAAGTGTTCCCTATATGTTCACTATTGGTTAAACTAATGAAAAGCATAAATGATAATGACATTAAGCAAAAGAGTGCCACAGATATGCCTCATCATCTTAAAGTTAAATCTATGGGAGGAAAGATATCAGTGGAAAAGTGAAAGTGTGAGTTTCTCAGCTGTTTTTGACTCTCCGACCCAAAGGACTATAGCCTCCAATGCTCTTCTGTCCATGGAATTCTCCAGGTAAGAATACTGAACTGGGTAGCCATTCCTTTCTCCGGGGGATCTTCCCAACCCAGGGATTGAACATGAGTCTCTTGCATTGCAGGCGGATTCTTTACCATCTGAGCCACTGGGGAAGCTCATCAGTGGAAAGGGATAAGTCAATACATAGATTTCAGCTAAAGTGATTGGCATCTTCTCTGAATCGATGGAGGGTCAACTTGAAATGGGACTCCCTGATGTTCTTTCTCTATGTCAGGTAGACCAAGGCTTTTAGTAACCAGATATGCCATATCCTCGTGGCTCAGACAGTAAAGAATCTTCCTGCAATGCAGGAGGCCCATGTTCATCCCTTGGGTCAAGAAGATCCTCTGGAGAAGGGAGTGGCTACCCACTCTAGTATTTTTTCCTGGAGAATTCCATGGGCAGAGGAGCCTGGTGAGGTTGCAAAGAGTCAGACACAACTGAGCAACTACCACACACTTTCTTCCCATTTTATAGGCATGTTATTGTCCCCTGCAGGGATGAAGATAGCTGTACACTGGCTGTGGTTGTGACAGAAAGACATTTTATGGAAAACTGCATTTTGATGATTTTAACCCTAATTATAGAAGTAGAACCCCTAAAGGAAGGGAAAATTACATCCCAGTAAGAATATATTGATTCCCATACTTGCCAGGAAAAACTGATTTGTGCAACTAGATTGAGGCTAGTAATGCTTTCAGAGGAAATTGAGAAAAATCTCATTTACCTCAGAGAAGGGAAAGAAAGGGATACTGAACAGTGAAAGGGAAGAGATCTAGGAGGCAAATATATATACAGTGTGCCTCTCTGTGGAGCACTACATAGATTTTTTTTGCTAAGGGGAAAATGTAATGAGATAGAGAACTGCATGCATGTAACAGAATTCCAGAGAGTCTGGGGGCTCAATTTGAACAAGGAAAACAAGTGATAAACCATGATTACAAGGGAGCTGTGGGATAGAAAGGGACAATTGTCAGGAATGTGGGGCATAAGCATTCTTAAGAATAAGATAAAGAAGAGGCAGAAGCAGCAAAATGGTAAGGATATTGCAGAAAGAAAGGCAAAGGTAGAGATTTTTAGCAGCTGCCCTGCATGGGAAACTTGGGGCAAGAAAACAATACCTAAAGATTTCTTAGGAAGATTTTAAGTGCTAAGCTGTATAAAATTCCTATCTTACTACTTCAAACACAACAGGCATTAGACATCTATGCTGTTCTTCAATTTTTTAAGAGTAAAATTCATAATGGGGTTGTTAAAGTGTGTGGGCAGGGTGGGTGGGGGATTGGGTGAGGTGGAATGTAGAGGCAAAGGTATGCCAACTCGTCTACTTATAGTTGGGGACCATCTTGGAAGCCCATCTAGGACCAACATTTGCATAAACAACAGACTTCAAAATAAAACATAAGACAATACTGGAACTTAAGATACACATTTTGGAAAGTGCATGGGGAATAAGATCAAAACATTTAAAGGCTGGAGCTCCTCCTTCTGACCCAAATCAGGCACTCAGTGGTGCAGGGTGCCATTAGCCACAAGCATGGAAAATACTTACCAAGGAGAGACTTTGATGTCTACTTATTTAGAATGTCACTCACTTTGCAAGAAATCTCATTTAACAAACTAACAAAGTTTGACATGTTTGTTCAGTGCTGTTGACTGTAATTCATTTTAGTGAGTTTAATTTCCAGTTTAAAGTGAGTTTAATTTTCAGACTGTTGTCATATCTAAAGTCCCTGCTGAAAATAATCCTTGTGAGAAGCTTCTGACAGTTTGGGCTTAATTACTTTCCATAAAATCTCCCTGAAGTAGAAAAAAACAACAAACAGAGTCTATTCAAGCTTACTAATGCTTTAATACTTCAATCCATGTGACCACTGGGAAATCTTGGTACAGTAAATGATAATTTACAAAACATACTTTCCTCGTTTCCTATTACTAAGTGGAAATGAAATATAGATTATTACTGTTACTTAAAGAAAGAAACTGAACCCTTGGATGTGATTATAGACAACTACCTGGGAGACAAAAATGATATGGATGATGTTTCAGTAAGAAAATTACTTTTGAATAAATACTTCACAGTAAATATTATTGTTAAGATAGTGGCATTATGCAGCCTGGCTACTGTATTCTCAAAGAGATACAGTGCTCTTTTCAGCCTTATTCACTTACAGATTGATTAATTTCATTGTTTTTGAAATTTTATTTATCAATTATTAATCCCTCTGTGATACACTAGATGGAATCATGAAGGCTTAAAAAGGTTTATGCAGCTCATCAAAGGCCTAAACTGCTACCAGAAAGTAGCTTAGAAACAAACAATGCTCAACCTTGTCAGCACATTAGAATCAGTTGATGTACCTTAATACAAAAAGTACCAATGCTGAAACCCTGTCCCCAGAATCTATGGCCTAGGGTAAGGGCTCACCACTGTCATTTTATATAAGTGATTCTAATGTGCAGCCACACTTGGGAAACATTGAATTTAAAAACCTGTACAACCAATATTTTAAAAATCAACAAGTGACATTTATTATCAATATTAATATAGTGAAATATTAGCTCAAGACCAAAGAAGTTTCACCTAATTGCCATGTCTTTCCAAAAGAATAATAGTACAACATGTAAGTCCTACTGTTACCATAATCTAGAATTATGGAAAAAGCTGCCCAGTTGTTCCAGAATTGGATATTGTTATTTTGCATAGTGCATAAATAATGTATATATATAATTTACCAATGGAACAAGATAGAAAGCCCAGAAATAAACCCATGCACCTATGGGTACCTTATTTTTGACAAAGGAGGCAACAATATACAATGGGGCAAGGACATCCTCTTCAGTAAATGGTGCTGGGAAAACTGGACAGTTACATGTAAAAGAATGAAATTAGAACACTTCCTAACACCATACACAAAGATAAACTCAAGATGGATTAAAGACCTAAATGTAAGACCAGAAACTATAAAACTCTTAGAGGAAAACATAGGCAGAACACTCAATGACATAAATCAAAGCAAGATCCCCTATTATCCACCTCCTAGAGTAATGGAAATAAAAACAAAGGCAAACAAGTGGGACCTAATTAAACTTAAAAGCTTTTGCACAGCAAAGGAGACTATAAGCATGGTGAAAACCCTCAGAATGAGAGAAAATAATAGCAAATGAAACAACTGACAAAGGATTCATTTCCAAAATATACAAGCAACTCATACAATTCAATGCCAGAAAAACAAACAACCCAATCAAAAAGTGGGGAAAAGACCTAAACAGACATTTCTCCAAAGAAAACATACAGATGGTTAACAAACATGTGAAAAGGTGCTCAACATCGCTTGTTATTAGAGAAATGCAAATCAAAACTACAATGATATAACACCTCACACTGATCAGAATGGCCTACATCAAAAAGTCTACAAATAATAAATTCTGGAAAGGGTGTGGAGAAAAGGGAACACTCTTGCACTGTTGTTGGGAATGTAAATTGGTACAACCACTATGGATGATGGTGTGGAGATTCTTTGAAAATTCAGGAATAAAACCACCATATAACCCAGAAATCCCACTCCTAGGCATATACCCTGAGAAAACCAAAATTGAAAAAGACACATGTATCCCATTGTTCATTGCAACACTAGAACATGGAAGCAACCTAGATGTCCATCGACAGATGAATGGATAAAGAAGTTGTGGTATATACACACAATGGAATATTACTCAGCCATAAAAAGGAACTCATTTGAGTCAGTTCTGTAGGTGGATGAGGTGGATGAACCTAAAACCTATTGTACAGAGTGAAGTAAGTCAGAAAGAGAAAGATAAATACCATATTCTAACACATATATACGGAATCTAGAAAAATGGTATTGAAGAATTTATTTACAGGGCAACAATGGAGAAACAGACATAGAGAATAGAGTTATGAACATGGGGAGAGGAGAGGGTGAGATGTATGGAAAGAGTAACATAGAAACTTACATTAGCATATGTAAAGTAGCCAACGGGAATTTGCTGTATGGCTCAGGAAACTCAAACAGGGGCTCTATATCAACCCAGAGGGGTGGAGAGGGGAGGGAGATGGGAGGGAGTTTCAAAAGGGAAGGGATACATGTATACCTATGGCTGATTCATGTTGAGGTTTGACAGAAAACACCAAAATTCTGTAAAGCAATTATCCTTCAATAAAAAAATTAATATATATACGTTATTTCAACTTACTAGATGTATCAAGCTATGAGAAAGTACTTCAGTCACCACTACATGCTTACATATAAAATGGTGCAAGTTTTTAAATAATGCTATCTAACCATCTTGTTCTCTACTGCCCCCTTCTCCTTTTGCCTCCACTCTTTCCCAGCATCAGGGTCTTTTTAAATGAGTCAGCTCTTCACATCAGGTGTCTAAAGTACTGGAACTTCGGTTCAGCATCAGTCCTTCCAATGAATATTCAGGATTAATTACCTTTAGGATTGACTATTTGGTCTCCTTGCAATCCAAGACTCTCAGGAGACTTCTCCAGCACCACAATTCAAAAGCATCAATTCTCCGGCTCTCAGCCTTTTTTATGGTCAAATGCTCTTATCCTTGCATGATTGGGAAAACCATGGCTTTGACAATCCAGAACTTTGTCAGAAAAGTGATGTCTCTGTTAGACATCTCTGTCTAGGTTTCTCATAGCTTTCCTTTCAAGGAGCAAGCATCTTTTAATTTCACAACTGCAGTCACCATCCACAGTGATCTGAAAGCCCAAGAAAGTAAAATCTGTCACTGCTTCCATTTTTTCCCCTTCTATTTGCCATGAAGTGATAGGACAAGATGCCAAGATCTTAGTTTTTTTTAATGTTAAGCTTCAAGGTAGCTTTTTCACTCTCCTCTTTCACCCTCATCAAGAGTCTCTTTAGTTCCTCCTTATTTCCTGCCATTAGAGTGGTATCATCTGCATATCTATACAAAAAAAAAGAAAAGATCTTAATGACCCAAATAACCACAATGATGTGATCACTCACCTAGAGGCAGACATCCTGGAGTGTGAAGTCAAGTGGGCCTTAGGAAGCATCACTATGAACAAGTTGGTTAAGGTGGTGGAATTGCAGCTGAGCTATTTCAAATCCTAAAAGATGATGCTGTTAAAGTGTTGCACTCGACAGCAAATTTGGAAAATTCAGCAGAGGCCACAGGACTAGAAAATGTCAGTTTTCATTCCAGTCCCAAAGAAGGGCAATGTCAAAGAATGTGAAAGTTGCTCAGTTGTGTCCGACTCTTTGCAACCCCATGGACTGTCCAGCCTATGAAATTCTCTAGGCCCGAGTACTGGAGTGGGTAGCCTTTCCCTTCTCCAGGGGATCTCCCCAACCCAGGAATCAAACCCAGGTCTCTTGTATTGCAGGCATATTCTTTACCACCTGAGTCACAAGGGAAGCCCAAGAATACTGGAGTGAGTAGCCTATCCCTTCTCCAGTGGATCTTCCTGACCCAGGAATCAAACTGCGGTCTCCTGCATTGCAGGTAATTCTTTACCAACTGAGCTATCGGGGAAGCCCAAGAATGTTCAAACAACCGCACAACTGCACTCATCTCACATGCGAGAAAGTAATGCTCAAAATCCTTTAAGTTAGGCTTCAACAGTATGTGAACTGAGAACTTTCAGATTTACAAGCTGGATTTAGAAAAGATAGAGGAACCAGAGATCCAACTGCAAACACCCATTTGATCATAAAAAAGCTAGAGAATTCCAGAAAAAATATCTACTTCATTGACTACACTTAAGCCTTTGACTCTACAATCACAGCAAACTGTGGAAAATTTTTAAAGAGATGGGAATACCAGAACAGCTTGCCTGCCTCCTGAGAAACCTGTATGTAGGACAAGAAGCAGCAGTTAGAACCAGATATGGAAGAACGGACTGATTCAAAATTGGGAAAGGAGTACATCAAGGCTGTATATTGTCACCCTGCTTATTTAAGTCATATGCAGAGTACATTATATGAAATGCTAGGCTGGATGAAGCACAAGCTGGAATCCAGATTGCAAGTAGAAATATCAATAACCTCATATATGCAAATGACACCATCCTTATGGCATAAAGTGAAGAGGAGATAAAGAACCTCTTGTTGAAAGTAAAGATGAGAGTGAAAAAACTGGCTTAAAACTCAACATTCAAAAAACTAAGATCATGGCATCTAGACCCAAAACTTCATGGCAAATAGAAGGGGAAAAAATGGAAACAGTGACAGACTTTATTTTCTTGGACCCCAAAATCACTGTGGATGGTGACTGCAGCCATGAAATTATAAGATGCTTCCTTCCTGAAAGAAAAGCAATGACAAACCTAGACAGTGTATTGAAAGCAAACACATTACTTTGCCTACAAAGGTCCATATAATCAAAGATATTGTTTTTTCAGTAGTCATGTACAGATGTGAGAGCTGGACAATAAAAAATGCTGATCACTGAAGAACTGATGCTTTTGAACTATGGTGCTGGAGAAGACTCTTGAGAGTCCCTTGGACAGAGAGGAGATTAAACCAGTCCATCCTAAAGGAAATCAATCCTAAATATTCTTTGGAAGGACTGATGCTAAAGCTGAAGCTCCAACACTTTGGCCACTTGATGCAAAGAGCCCATTCACTGGAAAAGACCCCGATTCTGGGAAAGATTAAAGGCAGGAGGTGAAGTGGACAACAGAGGATGAGATGATTGTATCTCGTTGACTCAATGGACCTCACCGTTGGATTTCACCAACACAATGGACAAGAGTCTGAGAAAACTCCAGGAGATGGTGAAGGACAGGGAAGCCTGGGGTGCTGCAGGCCATGGGGTCACAAAGAGCCAGATATGACTGAGCTACTGAACAGTAACAACAAATATGCATATTTGAGGTTGTTGATATTTCTCCCAGCAATCTTGATTCCAGCCTGTGACTCAACCAGCCCTGTATTTCACATGATGTTCTCTACATATAAGTTAAATAACCAGGGTGACACTATACAACTTTGTCATACTCCTTTCCCGATTTTGAACCAGTTAGTTGTTCCATGTCCAGTTCTAACTGTTGCTTCTTGACCCACATACAAGTTTCTCAGGAGACAGGTAAGGTGGTCTACTACTCCCATCTTTTTAAGAATTTTCCAAAGTTGGTTGTTATCCACATAGTCAAAGACTTTAGCCTAGTCAATGATTAGACGTTTTTCTGGAATTCCCTTGCTTTCCCCATGATCCTTGAATGTTGGAAATTTGCTCTCTAGTTCATCTGCCATGAACTAAAGCAACACTTTTTAAAGGTCAGCCCCAGGATACCTCTGGGAAGTGAGGCAGAGGAAAGTTTTCCTCTCAGGGTGTGGATGAGGTCAGAATTTGTTTTTATAATAACACTAAGAAGGAAATGGCAACCCACTCCAGTGTTCTTGCCTGGAGAATCCCAGGGATGGGGGAGCCTGATGGGCTTCCATCTGTGGGGTCGCACAGAGTCGGACACGACTGAAGCGACTTAGCAGCAGCAACAACAGCAGGCTTTACTTCTTGTCCTTTCAAAGAGTTAAAATTTGTACTGATAGTATGTATGTAAATAATGATGGGGGAAAATACAGATGTCCCAGCATGAAACAAGCACAAAACTGTGCTATAAGTCATGCTATTTTTTATTTTATATTGGAGTATAGTTAGTTATAAATGTTTTAATTTCAGGTGTGCAGCAAAGTAATTCAGTTATACATATATATGCATCTAATGGTTTTCAAATTCTTTCCCCATATAGATTGTTATAGAATATTGAGCAACTTTCCCTATGCTCTACAGTAAGTCTTTGTTGGTTATCTTTAAAAAGTTGCTATACTTAAAAATGTATAGCAGTTTGTACATGTCAGTCCCAAACTCCCAGTCTCCTCCACACTGTTGACTATAAGTTTGTTCTCTATGAGTATGTTTCTGTGTTATAAATAAGTTCATTTGTATCATCTTTTTTAGATTTAGCATATAAGTGATATCAAATGATATTTGTCTTTCTTTGTTTGACATGTCATTTAGTCTCCAGTTTCATCCACATTACTGTAAATGCCATAATATTCCCTGCATACATGTACCACATCTTCTTTATCCATTTATATGTTGATGAACATTTTGGTTGCCTCTATGTCTTGGCTATTATAAACAGTGCTGCAATGAACATTGGGTTGCATTTATCTTCTTGAAATACTATTTTAACCCTGATATATAGCCAGGAGTGGGATTGCTCGATCCTATGGCAACTCAATTTTTAGTATTTTTTAAAGAAACACCATACTGTTATTCATAGTGATTGTGTCAATCTAAATTTCCATCAACACTGTAGGAGGGTTCCTTTTCCTCTATACCCTCTCTAGCACTTACTGTTTGTAGAATTTTGAGAATAGCCATTCTGGCCAGTAGTTTTGGAAAAGGTCAGTTTTCATTACAATCCCTAAGAAAGGCAATGCCAAAGAATGCTCAAACTACCACACAGTAGCACTCATCTCACATGCTGGTAATGCTCAAAATTCTCCAAGTCAGGCTTCAGCAAAACATGAACCATGAACTTCCAGATGTTCAAGCTGGTTTTAGAAAAGGCAGAGGCACCAGAGATCAAATTGCCAACATCTGCTGGATCATCAAAAAAGCAAGAGAGTTCCAGAAAAACATCTATTTCTGCTTTATTGACTATATCAAAGCCTTTGGCTGTGTGGATCACAACAAACTGTGAAAAATTCAGAAAAAGGTGGGAATGCCAGACAACCTGACCTGCCTCTTGAGAAACCTGTATGCAGGTCAGGAAGCAGCAGTTAGAACTGGACATGGAACAACAGACTGGTTCCAAATAGGAAAAGGAGTATGTCAAGGTTGTATATTGTCACCCTGCTTGTTTAACTTACATGAAGAGTACATCATGAGAAACACTGGGTTGGAGGAAGCACAAGCTGGAATCAAAATCACTGGGAGAATTATCAATAACCTCAGATATGCAGATGACACCACCCTTATGGCAGAAACTGAAGAAGAACTAAAGAGCCTCTTGATGAAAGTGAAAGAGGAGAGTGAAAAATTGGCTTAAAGCTCAACATTCAGAAAACTAAGATCATGGCATCTGGTCCCATCACTTCATGGGAAATCGATGGGGAAACAGTGGAAACAGTGGCTGACTTTATTTTGGGGGGCTCCAAAATCACTGCAGGTTTTGACTGCAGCCATTAAATTAAAAGATGCTTACTCCTTGAAAAGAAAGTTATAACCAACCTAGACAGCATATTAAAAAGCAGAGACATTACTTTGTCAACAAAGGTCCATTTAGTCCAGTCTATGGTTTTTCCAGTGGTCATGTATGGATATGAGAGTTGAACTATAAAGAAAGCAGAGCGCTGAAGAATTAATGCTTTTGAACTGTGGTGTTGGAGAAGACTCTTGAGAGTTCCTTGGACTGCAAGGAGATCCAACCAGTCCATCCTAAAGATCAGTCCTGGGTGTTCATTGGAAGGACTGATGTTGAAGCTGAAACTCCAATACTTTGGCCACCTGATGTGAAGAGCTGACTCATTTGAAAAGACCCTGATGCTGGGAGGGATTGGGGGCAGGACGAGAGGGGGACAACAGAGGATGAGTTGGTTGGATGGCATCACCAACTCGATGAACATGGGTTTGGGTGGACTCCAGGAGTTGGTGGTGGACAGGGACGCCTGGCGTGCTGCGGTTCATGGGTCTCAAAGAGTCAGACACAACTAAGTGATTGAATTGAACTGAACTGAACTTGAGTACCCTCAATAATTTTGAGTGCAACCAGATCCTGAGACAGAAAATTTGTAAATACCTGCCCTAGGTGAACTCTTCACCTTCCTTAAACTTCACCAACCTTATTCTTTTCAGTGAGCCACTCAGTCCACAAATAATTATTTAACACTTATTGTTATTGTTAGGCAACTTTATAGGGACTGGGGTTAAATATCCGGTTGGCCAAAAAGTTTGTTTGTGTTTTTCCATAACATCTGACACAACAATCCAAACAAACTTTTTGCCCAACCCAATAAAAGAAACCCACTCTATGTTCTCATGGAATTTATGGTCTAGTGTATACAATACACATGTATACAAATATATTAATGAGGCAACATCTGACAGTGATAAGTGCCAAGAAATAAATAAAATGGGTGAGGTGAGTCTCAGGACTATTTTCAATTGGATTTTGAGGAGAGACCTCTATGAGTAGAAAACACTGAAATTGATACTGAATGACACTAAGGAGCCATCCATGAAAAAAATGGGAGAAAACTTGTTTCAGGGAAGAAATAGAAAGTACAAAGGCTGTGGTACAAAGAGGTGAGCCTGAGCCCATCAGGGAGTGTCTTGTAGGTCAGGGGAAGGAGTTAAAATTTTATACATAGAGGGATGCATCTAATCTATAATTATTTTTTCAATCAGCACACTCCCTCCCTCCCTCAAAATTTGCATTCATTATATTCTTTCAATCACCCTACAGGCCTCACTTCCCCTGCTCTAAACCCACACTCAAATCATATGCTGAGTAAAAAAGAAACAAACTGTTCCCAAAATAGGAAGACTTCTATGCACACATGCAAAGTGAATTTTTCTGCTCAGAGGGTGATTATATAAAGAGAGCAGAGTGACAGCAAGAATATTTCTCTGCCCTCCTCTTACCTACCTGAACTCAGGGCATGAATTTCCCCTTGTGAAAGTGTCCGCTTCTTTCATACCCGGAAGAAGAGGGCAGCTCTTATCACTGGAAACATAAAGAGAGCTTCAAAATGAGTTTGCATAGACAAAGCTGTTAAACCCTTATCTTCCATTAGTTTCCCCAGGTATTAACTAGTAACTTCCCCACAATCTCTTGAAGCCCAAATACCCTTCGTTTATATTTTTAAGTATCATTTGCCTTAATTTATTTATTGGCTGTGCTGGGTCTTCTTTACTGTGCACAGGCTTTCTCTAGTTGCAGAAAGTGGGGCTTACTCTCTATTTGGGGTGCACGTGGCTTCTCTTGTTGCAGAGCACAGGCTGTAGAGTATACAGGCTTCAGTAGTTGCAGCACTCAGGCTCAGTGGTTGTGGCACACAGATTTCAGTAGTTATGGCATGCAGGCTCAGTAGTTGTGGTGCACGGGCTTAGTTGCTCCACGTCATATGGAATCTTCCCTGACCAGATATTGAGCCTAGGTCCCTTGCGTTAACAGATGGATTCTTATCCACTGTACCAGCAAGGAAGTTCCCTTTCTTTGTTTAAATGGTATGTAGATCCCTGAATCTAAGCATTTCTCTGAGTTTCTCTTCTTTTTTATGAACTTGTATGCATATAAATATTAATAAAATTTATATGCCTTCTCTCTTATTAATTTGTCTTTTGTTAGTGTGATTCACTGGCCCCCAGTCACTGAACCTAAGAAGGCAGAGGACAAGTTGTTCTTTCTCAACTACACCTTCTACCTATTCTTCTCCTATGTATAAGACCTCTCTTCCTTAAAATAAAATTTTCATTACATTGGGGAGTGTTATCTTAGTGCAAAATATTTTTTAGTTTTACTTGTAAACATATAATTACCAAGTATTTCAGTAATTTGTGGCATATTTAAATAGAGGTAAGTCTTTTTCATTTGTTTTATTTATTTAATTTATCTTTGGCTGTGCTGGGTCTTCATTGCTTTTCTCTAGTTGCAGTCTGCAAGCTTTTCATTGTGGTGGCTTCTCTTGTTGTGGAGCAGGGACTCAAGGGCACATGGGCTTCAGTAGTTGCAGTTCACAGGACTCAGCAGTTTCAGCTCCTGGGTTCTAGAGCACAGATTCAATAGTTGTTGTGCATGTACTAAGTTGCTCTGGCGTGTAAGATCTTCCTGGATCAGGGACTGAAACTTTATCTCCTACCTTGGCAAGTGGATTCCTTACCACTGGGTCACTAGAGAAGCCTCAGTATGTCTTAGTAAGCTAGCATTTTAATAGCATACTTTTTACCTGAATTTTTTCATTCTAGATGTAAGAATTGTTACTGTAAAATTCAGGCAGTGTCCATTCAGCCCACAAGCATACATATTGAGAATGATTAATTACATATCTTAAAATGAGAACTATATATTCTTATAATAATTCATGTAAGTATCATCAATTTTGTAAATAACCCACAGAGAGGTCCTTAATTTGGAAGTGGGGATCACTGCCCTTCCAAGACTCTGATGAGAGTTAAGGATACTCTCAAAGAAACTTTTGTACACAGAAAAATATGCGTAGAATTCCAAGTAATATTCTAGACCCTGAAGCTTATCGATGAGCCAAATTAGGAACACATTCTACATAATAAATTATCATATTTTTCAGATTTTTAATAAGCAAGTGGTATGACCTGAGATGGGTATAGATAGATAGAGAAAGAGAGGTATTTTGCAGAAAGTAACTCTGGTAGTTTTTTACAGAGTGAGTTTTAGAAATGCAAGAAGTCTACTTGGAACAATAATGCAATGATCCAATGATAAGAATAAATGCAAAGTAAGCAATGATGTTAGCCTGGACTACAGAAATCATAACCAAAGACCTGGTATGAAGGAATTTCTAAAAGATAACTTCAAGTCAAGGGAAATAATAGTTACCCACAAGGTAGTCATGATTATTATCATTACCAAATCTCAGTTCAGTTCAGTTCAGTCGCTCAGTCGTGTCCGACTCTCCGCGACCCCATGAATCACAGCACACCAGGCCTCCCTGTCCATCACCAACTCCCGGAGTTCACTCAAACTCATGTCCACAGAGTTGGTGATGCCATCCAGCCATCTCATTCTCTGTCATCCCCGTCTCCTCCTGCCCCCAACCTTTCCCAGCATCAGAGTCTTTTCCAGTGAGTCAACCCGTCACATGAGGTGGCCAAAGTATTGCAGTTTCAGCTTCAGCATCAGTCCCTCCAATGAACACCCAGGATCAATCTCCCTTAGAATGGACTGGTTGGATCTCCTTGCGGTACAAGGGACTCTCAAGAGTCTTCTGCAGCACCACAGTTCAAAAGCATCAATTCTTCGGCGATCAGCTTTCTTCACAGTCCAACTCTCACATCCATTCATGACCATGGGAAAAACCATAGCCTTGACTAGACGGACCTTGGTTGGGAAAGTAATGTCTCTGCTTTTTAACATACTATCAAGGTTGGTCATAACTTTCCTTCCAAGGAGCAAGCGTCTTTTAATTTCATGGCTGCAATCAGCATCCACAGTGATTTTGGAGCCCAAGAAAATAAAGTCTGACACTGTCTCCACTGTTTTTCCATCTATTTCCCATGAAGTGATGGGACCAGATGCCATGATCTTTGTTTTCTGAATGTTGAGCTTCAAGCCAACCTTTTCACTCTCCTCTTTCACTTTCATCAAGAGGCTTTTGAGTTCCTCTTCACTTTCTGCCATAAGGGTAGTGTCATCTGCATATCTGAGATTACTGATATTTCTCCCAGCAATCTTGATTCCAGCTTGTGCTTCTTCCAGCCCAGCGTTCCTCATGATGTACTCTGCATATAAGTTAAATAAGCAAGGTGACAATATACAGCCTTGACACACTCCTTTTCCTATTTAGAACCAGTCTGTTGTTTCATGTACAGTTCTGACTATTGCTTCCTGACCTGCATACAGGTTTCTCAAGAGGCAGGTCAGGTGGTCTGGGATTCCCATCTCTTTCAGAATGTTCCACAGTTTATTGTGATCAACACAGTCAAAGGCTTTGGCATAGTCAAGGAAGCAGAAATAGATGCTCTTCTGGAACTCTCTTGCTTTCTCCATGATCCAGCAGATGTTGACAATTTGATCTCTGTTGCCTCTGCCTTTTCTAAAACCTGCTTGAACATCTGGGAGTTCACGGTTCACATATTGCTGAAGCCTAGCTTGGAGAATTTTGAGCATGACTTTACTAGCATGTGAGATGAGTGCAATTGTGCGGTAGTTTGAGCATTCTTTGGCATTGCCTTTCTTTGGGATTGGAATGAAGACTGACCTTTTCCAGTCCTGTGGCCACTGCTGAGTTTTCCAAATTTGCTGGCATATTGAGTGCAGCACTTTCACAGCATCACCTTTCAAGATTTGAAATAGCTCAACTGGAATTCCATCACCTCCACTAGCTTTGTTCATAGTGATGCTTTCTAAGGAACACTTGACTTCACATTCCAAGATGTCTGGCTCTAGGTCATTGATCACGTTATCGTGACTATCTTGGTCGTGAAGATCTTTTTTGTACAGTTCTTCTGTGTATTCTTGCCACCTCTTCTTAATATCTTCTGCTTCTGTTAGGTCCCTACCATTCCTGTCCTTTATCGAGCCCATCTTTGCATGAAATGTTCCCTTGGAATCTCTAATTTTCTTGAAGAGATCTCTTGTTTTTCCTAGTCTGTTGTTTTCCTCTATTTCTTTGCATTGATCACTGAGGAAGGCTTTCTTATCTCTCCTTGCTATTCTTTGGAACTCTGCATTCAGATGCTTATATCTTTCCTTTTCTCCTTTGCTTTTTGCTTCTCTTCTTTTCACAGCTATTTGTAAGGCCTCCTCAGACAGCCATTTTGCTTGTTTGCATTTCTTTTCCATGGGGATGGTCTTGGTCCCTGTCTCCTTTACAATGTCATGAACCTCCATCCAGAGGTCATCAGGCACTCTATCTATCAAATCTAGTCCCTTAAATCTATTCCTCACTTCCACTGTATAATCATAGGGATTTGATTTAGGTCATATCTGAAAATCTAATAATACAAAAAAATGGATTGAATCATAATCACTATTTAAGTTGAAGCAGTGGTTTAAATATTTCCATAAACATACACAAGGCTCAAATGTATTACTACAGAGTTCTATAAAACTGCCTGTATGTGTGAGACTCTAATCTAACATTTTCAACAGGGAAAATTTAATTAAAACAATTATTGACTTTTAAAAGTGGTCAATAAAAAAAAAAAGAGCACTCTAAAGAATATAGGATGGATAAACACAGGAAGCAGAACTATTTCTAGGGTCAAGAGTAAACAGGGAAGGAACTAAGAACTGTTGAATCCATCCCCATGCCTGCTTTCTAAGCTCCTGAGGGTACAAATAGTCAAGATCTTGTACCTCCTTTCATATATATGCTGTCTCTCCCTTAGAGTTGTCCTTACACTTCTCCATCTGGACTATGCTGTATATTATCTCTCATTAAAGGCTTCAAGCAATAATAGATTGTGTGGGAATTTCCTGCAGAGAAGGTAACTATATAAAGTCATTGAATATTATTAAAACAAAGGAATAATTGCTCACTCAAAGTAAGATGGCAGGGTCTTTCTACTAGCAAAGAAGTTTCAAGATATTATGGGGACCCAAACTTCTCACCTTGGTCTTTATCTGTCTAAATTCTCCACTCAAGGTAGGGTAGCACTCCTTCCCAACCAGTTGCCTTAGCATAAGGGACTTAGCAAGTTAATAGGTTTTGCTATCCTGCACATCTACAATCAGATCTGAGGTCTGTTGCTTGCAATGTCTGCCCTGTGGCTACATAAGATAAGAAAGTTCTTTAAGGTTATCATGGAGGCTTTCTGATACTCCATTCAGAACATAACTTGGGAATCCAAACTCCTAATTTTTATTTAATTTTATTTATTTTATTTAGTGCTTTTATTTTTATAAGCTCTCCAGCACACTCATAAATGACCAACCTACTTCAGTATCTTGTAATCAAAACTATCACCATAGCAACTAAATCCAGAGGCACTATGCCAACACCTTGCCCTTTTCCAGCACTCCATTTCATGCCACTGCCAGTGATAGGTTAAATAATTACAAAGCTACTATATGCCACAGAATACTTGTGCCATACTCCCCCCAATAAGGAGATTATCTGAGTGCTCATTAAGCATGTGAGCAACTGAAACTCAAAGCCTCACTTTGAAGGTTTCTATCATGACACCAGGTCAAGTTTTTTTTTTCCTTTTTTTTTTTTATTGGAGGCTAACTATTTTACAATATTATATTGGTTAGTTTTGCCATACATTGACATGAATCCACCCCGGATGTACATGAGTTCCCCCTCCCACATCCCTCCTCCCCTTATCCTCCCTCTGGGTCATCCCCGCATACCAGCCCCCGAGCATCCTGTAACATTCATTGACCCTGAACTGGCAATTCGTTTCACATATGATAATATACACGTTTCAATGCCATTCTCCCAAACCATCCCACCCTCACCCTCTCCCACAGAGTCCCAAAGACTGTTCTATACATCTGTGTCTCTTTTGCTGTCTCATATACAGGGTTATCATTTGAATCTTTCTAAATTCCATATATATGCGTTAGTACAGGTCAAGTTTAGAACCAATTGATTCCTCAGTCATGATCCTGACAGAAAGATGGCATATGAGAATGTCCTGGTGGTCCAGTGGTTAGGACTCTACATTTTCACTGCTGAGGAAAGGGATTAAATCTTTGATCAGGGAACTAAGATGCCACATTCTGCATGATGCAGCCAATGAAAAAAAAGTTGGCAAATGTTAAAAGGTTTAATTGAAGAGAAATTAATGAGGGACCAATTTCACAGAAAAGTGAATGTGATTAAGGGTAAAAACAAAAGATGATAAAGCACCCCTGAATTTTCAGCAGTGGGAAATCTCCACCAGCACCAGGTCTAAGGGGGCAAGAAGATAGAATCTAGTTATCAGAAGGCCATGAGAATTAGAACCACACAAGAAGGAATTTCTAGAGGAAATTGTAGTTTAAAGGAAAGGCAGCCTCTGCTGAAACTAGAGAAAGTGGGAAGCATAAGCACCTTAATCACTCATCCTCCTGTCCTCTACTCTCCAGTCTTTACCTCCCATTTGTTCATCTTTGTGACCCCATGGACTGCAGCATGCCAGGCTTCCCTATCCTTCACCACTTCCCATAGCTCACTCAAACAAATGTCCATTGAATCAGTGATACCATCCAACCATCTAGTCCTCTGTTATCCCTTTCCCCCCCTGCCTTCAATCTTTCCAAGCATCAGGGTATTTTCTAATGAGTCAGGTCTTCACATCAAGTGGTCAAAGTATTGGAGTTTCAGCTTCAGCATCAGTCCTTCCAATGAATACTCAAAACTGATTTCCTTAAGGAATGACGGCTTTGATCTCCTTGAAATCCAAAGGATTCAAGAGTCTTCTCCAACAACAAAGTGCAAGAGCATCAGTTCTTCAGTGCTCAACCTTCTTTACAGTCCAACTCTCATGTCCAGACATGATTGCTGGAAAAACCGTTGCTTTGACTAGATGGACCTTTGTTGACAAAACACTGTCTCTGCCTTTTAATATGTTATCTGGGTTTGTCATAGCTTTTCTTCCAAAAAACAAGCATCTTTTAATCTCATTGCTGCATTCATCATCTGCAGAGGTTTTGGAGCCCAAGAATATAAAGTCTGTCACTGTTTCGATTGTTCCCCCATCTAATTGCCATGAAGTGATATGACCAGATGCCATGATCTTAGTTTTCTGAATGTTGAGTTTTAAGCCAGCTTTTAAACTCTCCTCTTTCGCTTTCAACAAGAGGCTCATTAGTTCCTCTGAACTTACTGCAAAAAGGGAGATGTCATTTGCATATTTGAGGTTATTGATATTTCTCCTGGCAATCTTGATGTCAGCTCGTGCTTCATCCAATTCAGCATTTCTCTATATATAAGTTAAATAAACAGGGTGACAATATACAGCCTTGACGTACTCCTTTCCCGATTTGGAACCAGTCCGCTGTTCCATGTCCAGTTCTAACTACTGTTTCTTTACATGCATACAGATTTCTCAGGAGGCAGGTAAGGTGGCCTGGTATTCCCATCTCTTGAAGAATTTTCCACAGTTTGTTGTGATCCACACAATCAAATACTTTAGCATAGTCAATGAAGCAGAAGTAAATGTTTTTCTGGAATTCTCTTGCTTTTTCGATGATCCAACGGATGTTGGCAATTTGATCTCTGATTCTTCGGCCTTTCGTAAATCCAGCTTGAACATCTGGAAGTTCTCAGTTCACATACTGTTGAAGCCTGGCTTGGAGAATTTTGAGCATTACTTTGCTAGCTGTGGGATGAGTGCAGTTGTGCGGTAGTTTGAACAATCTTTGGCACTGCCTTTCTTTGGGATTAGAATGAAAACTGAGCTTTTCCAGTCCTGTGGCCACTGATGAGTTTTCCAGATTTGCTGGCATATTGAGGGCAGCACTTCAACAGCATAATCTATTTAGGATTTGAAATAGCTCAGCCTGAATTCCATCACCACCACTAGCTTTGTTTGTACTGATGCTTCCTAAGGCCCGCTTGTCTTCACACTCCCGGATATCTGTCTCTAGGTGAGCGATCACATCATCATGGTTATCTGGGTCATTAAGTTCTTGTTTGTATAGTTCTGTGTATTCTTGCCACCTCTTCTTAACATCTTCTACTTCTGTTAGGTCCATACTGTTTCTGTCCTTTAATGTGCCCATCTTTGAATAAAATGTTTCCTTGGTATCTCTAATTTTCTTGAAGAGATCTATTGCCATTCTACTGGTTTCCTCTATTTCTTTGCATTGACCACTTAGGAAGACTTTCTTATCTCTCCTTCTTATCTCTTTCTTTGGAAGACTTTCTTATCTCTTCTTTGGAACTCTGCATTCAAATAGGTATATCTTTCCTTTTCTCCTTTGCCTTTAGCTTCTCTTCTTTCTCCTTACAAAGACTACTTGTAAGTCCTCCTCAGACAAACATTTTGCCTTTTTACATTTCTTGGGGATGTTTTTGATCACTGCCTCCTGTACAATATCACAAATCTCTGTCCATAGTTCTTCAGGCACTCTGTCTATCAGATCTAATCCCTTGAATCTATTTCTCACTTCCACTGTATAATTGTAAGAGCTTTATTTAGGTCATACCTGAATGGCCTAGTGTTTTTTCCTACTTATTTCAATTTAAGTCTGAATTTTGCAATAAGCAGTTCATGATCTGAGCCACAGTCTGCTCCTGGTCTTATTTTGGCTGACTGTATAGACTGTCTCCATCGTCTGCTCCTATGTCAAACCCAAGTAGAAGGCAGAAAGCAGAGTAACTTGGGTGATTCATTCCCTAGCAATCTACTTCTCTGACCATATAAAAAGATAAACACAGAGAAAAGATCTGAAGGGACAAATTTTAAAAATATAACAAGTCCACAACTCAGTTTGTGAGGTTAGCATTATCTCAATAATAAAACTTAACTAGGACATTTCAATAAAGAAAAATTACAGCCACACTCATAAACACAGATAGAAGAATGCTAAATAAATCATTAAGAAACTGAATCCAGTATTATATATAGAAGGATAATAAAACAAAAACAAGTTGAACTTAGTCCAAGAATTAAAATTAATTTAATGAACAGAATAAATAAGAAAAATCATGTAATCATCTCAATCAATGTAGAAAAGACTTAAAATTCAGCATACATTCAGGAGACATTTCAGTCTATTGCTACACCAGGAATTAAAAATTATTTCCTTAGAAAATGGAACCCTCCAACACTGTTGGTGGGAATGTAAATTGGTACAATCACTATGGAGAATAGTATAGAGGTCCTTTAAAAAACTAAAAATAGTAATGCCATGTGACACAGCAATGCCAGAGCAAACCACAATTCTAAAAGATACAGACGCGTCAGTGTTCACTAAAGCAAACTAAAGTCAAACTAAAGCAAACTAAATGTATATTGACAAAAGAATGGATAAGGAAAATGTAGTGTGTATGTGTGTGTGTAATGGAATATCACATAGCCATAAAAAGAATGAAATAGTGTCATTTGCAGCAACATGGATGGACCTAGAGATTAACATACTAAGTGAAGCAAGCCAGACAAAGAAACATAAATATCACATAGTATTGCTTATACCAGAATCTTTTAAAAAAGATGTTGTTCAGGTACTAAGTCATATCCTAGTCAGTGACCGCATGGCACACCAGGCTCTTCTGTCCTCAACTATCCCAGAGTTTGTTCAAATTCATGTCCATTGAATCAATGATGCTTCTTAACCATCTCATTTTCTTCTCATCCCCCTTCTCCATTTACCTTCAATCTTTCCCAGCGTCAGAGTATTTTCCCAATGAGTGAGTTATATAAATATATATATATACACACACACACATATACATCCTATCACCCTAAAAATGGCAGATAAATAGGGCGGGGAGACCACTTTCTCCCCCACAAATTCATCCAAAGATCATTTGAATGCTGAGTAAATTCCACAAAACAACTTTTGGACCCTGGCAGAGGACACCAGGCACCCAGAAAGGCAGCCCATTCTCTTCTAAAGGAAGTAGGACAAAATATAAAAGACAAGAAGAGAGACAAATGAGTTAGGGATGGAGAGTTGTCCTGGGGAGGAAGTCATGAAGGAAGAGAAGTTTCCACACACTAGGAAACCCTCACAGGTGGGTCTGTGGGGAGTTTTGGAATCTCAGAAGGCAACATAACTGGGAAAGAAAAAAAAAAAAACTACAGAATACATGCGTAACTGCAACTGTGGAAAAGAGAACTTTCCCTGGGAAGGCTCTAACCTAACAACCTAACGCACAGCCTGGCCCACTCACAGAACAAAGGAGAGCAGGCAGGCTGCATTGGCCCCTCCCAGCCCAGAGGCAGAGAGGCAGGCTAGCAACAGCCAGAGCCAGAAGGCAAGGGGCTGCTACAATCTCAGCCCCAGAGATGGCATCTTCCACCGAACTGTGAGCAGGCTCCCAGCTGCTAACCATGTCTTCCTGAGATCCTGGATGGTTGACTTCCACCAGGAGGGTCACAGCCTGAGATCAGCTCTTCAAAGGAGACATACAGCACACCTGAGATGGTGTTCTCATGGCGCACCCAGGAAACTGATCAACCCGGACCAGGGAGGTGATTAAGACACATGGTCCACCTGGGACAGTGTGCTCAGCAAGCATCTGGGCACCTGAGGTGCTCAGACCTGGAAAGGGCACAAAACCCATGCCCAAACAACAGAGACTGAGCCAGAATTGTGTCTGAGTGTCTCATGTGGAGGTGCAGGTAAGCAGTGGCCCACCGCAGGGGCTCTGGGTGCAGCAGACCTGGGTATGGCATAAGCCCTCTTGGAGGAGGTCGCCATTTACCCCACCATAGAACCAACAGAACTTACACAGGACTGGGGAACAGACTCTTGGAGGGCACAAACAAAACTTTATGCACACCGGGACCCAGAAGAAAGAAGCAGTGACCCCACAAGAAATTGACCCAGATATGGCCATGAGTGCTCAGGAGTCTCTGGCAGAAGTGCGGGTTGGCGGTGACCTGCTTCAGGGTCAGAGGCACTGAGTGCAGCAGTACTTGCATGGGATCTTTTGAAGGATCACCATTATCTTCATTACCTCCACCATAGTTTGGTCTCAGGTCAAGTAACAGGGAGGGAACACAGCCCCACCCATCAACAGAAAACTGTATTAAAGATTTACTGAACATGGCCCCACACATCAGAACAAGACCCAGTTCTCTCCCATCAGGAAGTTTCCATAAGCCTCTTATCCTTATCCATAAGAGGGCACACAGAATGAAAACCACAATCACAGAAAACACCAAATTAATCACATGGAACACAGCCTTGTCTAGCTCAATGAAACTATGAGGCTTGCAATGTAGGATCACCCAAGACTGATGGGTAATGGTGGAGAGTTTTGACAAAAAGTATCCACTGGAGAAAGTAATGGCAAAGCACTTCAGTATTCTTGCCTTGAGAACCCCATGAACAGTATGAAAAGGCAAAAAGTTATGACACTGAAAGATGAACTCCCCAGGTCGGCAAGTGCCCAATAAGCTACTGGAAAAGAGGGCAGAAATAGCTCCAGAAAGAATGAAGAGACAGAGCCAAAGCAAAAACAACAGCCAGTTGTGGATGTGACTGGTGATGGAAGTAAAGTCTGATGCTGTAAAGAGCAATATTGCATAGGAACCTGGAATGTTAGTTCCACGAATCAAGGCAAATTGGAAGTGGTCAAACAGGAGATGGCAAGAGTGAACATTGACATTTTAGGAATCAGCAAACTAAAATGGACTGGAATGGGTGAATTTAACTCAGATGACCATTATACCTACTACAGCGGGCAAGAATCCCTTAGAAGAAATGGAATAGTCATTATAGTTAACCAAAGAGTCTTAAATGCAGTACTTGGATGCAATCTCAAAAACAACAAGGATCTCTGTTCGTTTCCAAGGCAAACCATTCGATATCATAGTAATCCAACTCTATACCCCAGCCAGTAATACTGAAGAAGCTGAAGTTGAACTGTTCTATGAAGACCTACAAGACCTTCTAGAACTAACACCCAAAAACGATGTCCTCTTCATTACAGGGAACTGGAATGCAAAAGTAGGAAGTCAAGAGCTACCTGGAGTAACAGGCAAATTTGGCCTTGGAGTACAAAACAAAGTAGTTCAAAGGCTAAAAGTGTTTTGCTAAGAGAACGCACTGGTCTTAGCAAACATCCTCTCCCAACAACACAAAAGATGACTCTACACATGGACATCACCAGATGGTCAATACCGAAATCAGACTGATTATATTCTTTGCAGTCAAAGATGGAGAAGCTCTATACAGTCAGCAAAAAGAAGACCAGGAGCTGATCGTGGCCTAGATCATGAAATCTTTATTTCAAAATTCAGACTAAAACTGAAGAAAGTAGGGGAAACCACTAGACCATTCAAGTGTGACCTAAATCAAATCCCTTATGATTATACAGTGGATGTGACATTAGATTCAAGGGATTAGATCTGATAGAGTTCCTGAAGAAATATGGACAGAGGTTCATGACATTGTACAGGAGGCGGTGATCATCCTTAAGATCATACCCAAGAAAAAGAAATGCAAAAAGGCAAAATGGTTGTCTTAGGAGGCCTTACAAATAGCTGAGAAAGGAAGAGAAATTAAAGAAGAAAGGAAAGATATACCCATTTGAGTGAAGATTTCCAAAGAATAGGAAGGAGAGATAAGAAAGTCTTCCTCAACATTCAGCGCAAGGAAATAGAGGGAAAAAATAGAATTGGAAAGACTAGAGATCTCTTAAAAAAAAATTAAGATACCAAGGGAATATTTCATGCAAAGACGAGCAGAATAAAGGACAGAAATGGTATAGACCTGACAGAAGCAGAAAATATTAAGAAGAGGTGACAAGAATATACAAAAAAGATCTGCATGACCCAGATAACCACAATGATGTGGTCACTCACCTAGAGCCAGACATTGTGGGATGCAAAGTCAAGTGGTCATTAGGAAGCATCACTACAAACAAAGCTAGAGGAGGTGATGAAATTTCAGCTGAGCTATTTCAAATCTTAAAAGATGATGCTGTGAAAGTGCTGCACTCAATATGCCAGCAAATCTGGAAAACTCAGCAGCAGCCACAGGACCGGAAAAGGTTAGTTTTCATTCCAATCCCAAAAAAATGAAATGCCAAAGAATGTTCAAACTACTGCACAATTACACTCATCACACACACTAGCAAAGTAGTGCTCAAAATTCTCCAAGTCACGCTTCAACAATTCATGAACCATGAACTTCCAGATGTTCAGGCTGGATTTAGAAAAGGCAGAGGAACCAGAGATCACACTGCCAACATCTGCTGGATCATCAAAAAAGCAAGAGAGTCCCAGAAAAACATCTACTTTTGCTTCATTGACTATGTCAAAGCCTTTGGCTGTGTGGACAACAAACTGTGGAAAATTTTTAAGGAGATGGGAATACCAGACCACCTGACCTGCCTCCTGATAAATCTGTATTCATGTCAAGAAGAAACAGTTAGAACTGGGCATGGAACAACAGATTGGTTCCAAATTGTGAAAGGAGTACATCAAGGCTGTATATTGTCACCCTGCTTATTTAACTTATAGGCAGAGTACATCATGTGAAATGCTCAGATGGATGAAGTACAAGCTGGAATCAAGATTGCAGTGAGAAATATAATAACCTCAGATACACAGATGACACCATCATTATTCCAGAAAGTGAAGAACTAAAGAGTCTCTTGATGAACATGAAAGAGGAGAGTGAAAAAGTTGGCTTAAAACTCAACATTCATAAAAATAAGATCATGGCATCTGGTGCCATCACTTCATGGCAAATAGATGGGAAAACAATGGAAACAGTGAGAGACTGTATTTTGGGGGGATTCCAAAACCATTGCAGACAGTGACTGCAACCATGAAATTAAAAGACACTTGCTCCTTGGAAGAAAATTATGATCAACCTAGACAGAATATTAAAAAGCAGAGACAACACTTTGCGAACAAAGGTCCATCTAGTCAAAGCTACAGTTTTTCCAGCAGTCATGTATGGATGTGAGAGTTGAACTATAAAGAAAGCTGATCACTGAAGAAAGATGCTTTTGTATTGTGGTGTTGGAGAAGACCCTTGTGAGTCTGCAAGGAGATCAATTCAGCCAATCCTAAAGGAAATAAGTCCTGAATGTTCATTGGAAGGACCGATGTTGAAGCTGAAACTCTAATACTTCAGCCTCGTGATGGGAAGAACTGACTCATTGGAAAAGACCCTGATGCTGAGAAAGATTAAAGACTGGAGGAGAAGGGGACGACAGAGGATGAGATGGTTGGATGGCATCACTGACTCAATGGACGTGAGTTTGGGTAGTCTCTGGGAGTTGGTGATGGACAGGGAAGCCTGGCGTGCTGCAGTCCATGGGGTCGCAAAGAGTCTGACACTATTGAGTGATTGAACTGATTGACTCTAATATATAAAAAAAACACTGTATATAAAGAGAACATACTCAATATTTTTTAATAACCTATAAGGGAAGAAAATCTGAACAAGTATATATATATATATATATATATATATATATATACATACACATATATATTCTGTGATATATGTATATACATAACTGAATCACACTGCTATATAACTTAAACTAAACACCATACTATAAATCAACTATACTTCAATTTATATATTTAACTATACTTCAGTGGGCTTCCCTCTGGCTCAGTTGTTAAAGAATCCACCTGCAGTGTGGGAGATCCGGGTTTGATCCCTGGGTTGAGAAGATCCCCTGGAGGAGGGCATGGCAATCCACCCCAGTATTCTTGCCTGGAGAATCCCCGAGGACAGAGGAGCCTGGTGGGCTACAGACCATGGGGTCTCAAAGAGTTAGACATAACTGAGCGACTAAGCACATACTTAAATAAAAACGTAAAACAAAATTTAAAAATTTTATATAAGATGGCTAACACTATATTATAAATCAACTATACTTCAATTTGTATTTTTAACTATACTTCAGAGTGCTTTTCTGGCAGCTCAGCTGGTCAAGAATCCACCTGCAATGAGGGAGACCTGGGTTCAATCCCTGGCTTGGGAAGATCCCCTGGAGAAGGGAACGGCTACCCACTCCAGTATTCTGGCCTGGAGAATTCCATGGACTGTATAGTCCATGGGGTCACAAAAAGTCAGACATGACCAAGCGACTTTCACATGTCAGCTGCAAAACACTTAGAATATGAATTTTTTCATTATGTCACTTTCAATAGAATTTAAGAAACAAATCTTTAAAAATAAACCTAATGAAATTTATGAAGGACTCTATACAAAATATTGTAAAATACTATGGAGAGAAATTAAAGATGACCAAAACAAGTAGGAGAAAACTATGTTCATAGATAGAAATATTACAAAGATATCAATTCTCTAGACTCATTTCATTTCACTGTAATACCAATCAAAATTCCAACAAGTTTTTGGTAGACTGTAACAAGTTGATCCTAAAATATTTATGGAAATGCAAAGAATCAAGATTACCAAAGGCACTATTGAATGAGGAGGAGAAGGCAGTAGTGGTAATGGTGGTGATAATGAAAGAATTTAACAATCATTTATCATCTTAAAATAAACACATAATAGTGAAGAAAGTGTGTTATTTTTGCAAAGATATATAAGTAGACCAATGGAATAATACAGAGAGCTCAGAAACACCCCCCCTACCTTCACATAGATATGTACACTCGACCTAAAGGGGAAAAAAAGAAAAAGATATCTTAATTTAATTTTTACAATGTTTTACTAGTTTCTGCTGTACAAGAAAATGACTCACTTATACACATATATACATTCCTTTTTCATATTATTTTCCATTATGGTTTATTTCAGGATACTGGATATAGTTCCCTGTGCTCTACTGTAGGACCTTATTGTTTTTCCAGACTAAATGCAATAGTTTGCATCTACTAAGACGGTAGGTATTGCTAGGGGGCACCAGAGGGCGGACAGACTGATATCATAATCACAGGAAACTAGCCAATCTGATCACATGGACCACAGCCGAATGTGGTCCACTGGAGAAGGGAATGACAAACCACTTCAGTATACTTGCCTTGAGAACCCCATGAACAGTAACAAAGGGCAAAATGATAGGATACTGAATGAGGAATTCCCCAGGTCAGTAGGTGCCCAGTATGCTACTGGAGCTCAGTGGAGAAATAACTATAGAAGGAATAAAGGGATGGAGCAAAAGCAAAACCAGAACCCAGTTGTGGATGTGACCAGTGATAGAAGCAAGGTCCGGTGCTGTAAAGAGCAGTATTGCATAGGAACCTGGAATGTTAGGTCCATGAATCAAGGCAAATTGGAAGTGGTCAAACAGGAGATGGCAAGAGTGAACGTTGACATTCTAGGAATCAGTGAACTAAAATGGACTGGAATGGGTGAATTTAACTCAGACGACCATTATATCTACTACTGTGGGCAGGAATCCCTTAGAAGAAATGGAGTGGCCATCATGGTCAACAAAAGAATCCGAAATGCAGTACTTGGATGCAATCTTAAAAATGACAGGATGATTTCTGTTCGTTTCCAAGGCAAACCATTCAATATTACAGTAATCCAGGCCTATGCCCCAACGAGTAATGCTGAAGAAGCCGAAGTTAATCGGTTCTATGAAGACCTACAAGACCTTTTAGAACTAGCACCCAAAAAAGATGTCCTTTTCATTATAGGGGACTGGAATGCAAAAGTAGGAAGTCAAGAAACACCTGGAGTAACTGGCAAATTTGGCCTTGGAGCACGGAATGAAGCAGGGCAAAGGCTAATAGAGTTTTGTCAAGAGAATGCACTGGTCATAGCAAACACCCTCTTCCAACAACACAAGAGAAGACTCTACACATGGACATCACCAGATGGTCAACACCGAAATCAGATTGATTATATTCTTTGCAACCAAAGATGGAGAAGCTGTATACAGTTAGCGAAAACAAGACCAGGAGCTGACTGTGGCTCAGATCATGAACTCCTTATTGCGAAGTTCAGACTTAAATTGAAGAATGTAGGGAAAACCACTAGACCATTCAGATATGACCTCAATCAAATTCCTTATGATTATACAGTGGAAGTGAGAAATAGATTTAAGGGACTAGATCTGATTGATAGAGTGCCTGATGAACTCTGGACGGAGGTTCGTGACATTGTACAGGAGACAGGGACCAAGACCATCCCCATGGAAAAGAAATGCAAAAGAGCGAAATGGCTGTCTGAGGAGGCCTTACAAATAGCTGTGAAAAGAAGAGAGGCGAAAAGCAAAGGAGAAAAGGGAAGATATAAGCATCTGAATGCAGAGTTCCAAAGAATAGCAAGGAGAGATAAGAAAGCCTTCCTCAGTGATCAATGCAAAGAAATAGAGGAAAACAACAGAATAGGAAAAACAAGAGAGCTCTTCAAGAAAATTAGAGATTCCAAGGGAACATTTCATGCAAAGATGGGCTCGATAAAGGACAGAAATGGTATGGACCTAACAGAAGCAGAAGATATTAAAAAGAGGTGGCAGGAATACACAGAAGAACTGTACAAAAAAGATCTTCACGACCAAGATAGTCACGATAACGTGATCACTGACCTAGAGCCAGACATCTTGGAATGTGAAGTCAAGTGGGCCTTAGAAAGCATCACTACGAACAAAGCTAGTGGAGGTGATGGAATTCCAGTTGAGCTATTTCAAGTCTTGAAAGATGATGCTGTGAAAGTGCTGCACTCAATATGCCAGCAAATTTGGAAAACTCAGCAGTGGCCACAGGACTGGAAGAGGTCAGTCTTCATTCCAATCCCAAAGAAAGGCAATGCCAAAGAATGCTCAAACTACCGCACAATTGCACTCATCTCACACGCTAGTAAAGTCATGCTCAAAATTCTCCAAGCCAGGCTTCAGCAGTATGTAAACCGTGAACTCCCAGATGTTCAAGCAGGTTTTAGAAAAGGCAGAGGCACCAGAGATCAAATTGCCAACATCCGCTGGATCATGGAGAAAGCAAGAGAGTTTCAGAAAAACTTCTATTTCTGCTTTATTGACTATGCCAAAGCCTTTGACTGTGTGGATCACAATAAACTGTGGAACATTCTGAAAGAGATGGGAATCCCAGACCACCTGACCTGCCTCTTGAGAAACCTGTATGCAGGTCAGGAAGCAACTGTTAGAACTGGACATGGAACAACAGACTGGTTCCAAATAGGAAAAGGTGTACGTCAAGGTTGTATATTGTCACCTTGCTTATTTAACTTATATGCAGAGTACATCATGAGGAACGCTGGGCTGGAAGAAACACAAGCTGGAATCAAGATTGCCGGGAGAAATATCAATAACCTCAGATATGCAGATGACACTACCCTTATGGCAGAAAGTGAAGAGGAACTCAAAAGCCTCTTGATGAAAGTGAAAGAGGAGAGTGAAAAGATTGGCTTGAAGCTCAACATTCAGAAAACAAAGATCATGGCATCTGGTCCCATCACTTCATGGGAAATAGATGGAAAAACAGTGGAAACAGTGTCAGACTTTATTTTTTTGGGCTCCAAAATCACTGCAGATGCTGATTGCAGCCATGAAATTAAAAGACGCTTGCTCCTTGGAAGGAAAGTTATGACCAACCTTGATAGTATATTAAAAAGCAGAGACATTACTTTGCCAACCAAGGTCCGTCTAGTCAAGGCAATGGTTTTTCCCGTGGTCATGTATGGATGTGAGAGTTGGACTGTGAAGAAGGCTGACCGCCGAAGAATCAATGCTTTTGAACTGTGGTGTTGGAGAAGACTCTTGAGAGTCCCTTATACTGCAAGGAGATCCAACCAGTCCATTCTGGAGGAGATCAATCCTGGATGTTCATTGGAGGGACTGATGCTAAAGCTGAAACTGCAATACTTTGGCCACCTCATGCGACGAGTTGACTCACTGGAAAAGACTCTGATGCTGGGAAAGGTTGGGGGCGGGAGGAGAAGGGGACGACGGAGAATGAGATGGCTGGATGGCATCACCGACTCTGTGGACATGAGTTTGAGTGAACTCCGGGAGTTGGTGATGGACAGGGAGGCCTGGTGTGCTGTGATTCATGGGGTCGCGGAGAGTCGGACACGACTGAGCGACTGAACTGAACTGAACTGAACTGAATCTTACACTCCCAAAGCGATTTCATCTGAAGTGTAAATTATGGGAACACACAGACAGAACATATCCATAAGACATGCTTTTTCACAGAAAAATAGCTCTATCCTTCCTTATAACGTTTAAAGCATGTCAGTACTGAACAATTCATTTCCACAGGCTCAGTGATAGGGCCCTATCTTAGTCTTCAGTGGCTGCTATCACAAAATACTGTAGACAAATGGCTTAAACAAAACATTTATTTTCTCAAAATTCTGGAGCCCAGGAGGCTGAGATCAGGTGCCAGCATGGTTGGGCTCTTATGAGAGCCTTTCCTGAACTGCAAATGGCCAACCCCTTGATGTGTGCTCATATGGCCTTTCCTTGGTGTTTGTGCAGAAAAGTTCCAGGGTGTCACTGTCTCTTCCTAAAATAGCAGTGATGTTATCGTGGAAGATCCAACCTTATAATCTTATCTAAACCTAGTTACCTCACCAAGACCACACCTTCAAATACCATTACACTGGGGGCCAGGGCTTCAGTGTATAAAATTTGGGGGGACACAAGCATTCAGTTCACAATGGGCCCAAAGATCTTAAAATCAAGAGGAAACAACTTTATAACTGGGTGTGAAAGCCACTATTTTTCATATATAAACCTATTCCTAGAGTTTAATTCAGAGCAATTCTTACCTTTATGATAAGTACAATTCATTTTATATCAAAGACTAAAATAAGACCTATGTTTAGTCCTAATTTTTAAATATTTCAGTGCCTCTTACAAAATTGCCAGTCCCTTCCTTCAATAACTATAAGCAAACAAGTTCTGGTTTTTTTAAATATTTTATTAATTTCTATAATTGAATATCCTTTTCTCTGTCCTTTTTTATGACAATATCTTTCCTTTTCAAACATCATTTTTCTTTTTACTGAATTACTGAGGTGAAAAAAAGATATTGAATAGCATCGTGGATGTAAACATATCTGTTGCCATGGAAGCAGCAGTAGCTGGATGATGAGTACCACTTGTGGTGGCAATATTTGCAGGAGACCAATTACCAAAGCTGAAATCTCTAATTCAGTAAACAGGAGCAACGGTGAGCATAACTAGAGAAAACTGCTTATTTTATTGTCAGGGAGAGAGATTTAAAGTCAGGAGACTTCAAGAAATATAGGAGGCAGAGATAACATTGATGAGCGTGCTCATTGCCTAATGAAGTGATTGTTTTCAAAGAAGCCTGGGGAAAACGCAGTTTGCAGCTACTGTGACTGCAATGTGGGAGTCTAATATCATCTCCTGTGTTTACTAGCATTTCCCATACAGGCCTGGTGATGAGGCAGTGTGAATATGGCACCACCCTGCAATTTAACAAACTGTTCCAAGTTGCAGCCTACTGGGAACCATAAATTTCTCTACATTGTAAAATAAGTCCAGTAGGACTTGGTCATTCACTTAACTTTACAAAAGAAAATCTACTTAAATGCTCAGTATCATGGAAATAAAACCACAGCTACATGTCTTATTCTTCTCCATCTTTAAATGAGGAATATAATCAAGAAAACTTTTTATTACCAAAAGCATCATTCTGTGTCCTCTGGGTCTTAAGGATTGGGGAGCATCATTGTGCATTTTGTTTTCCAGTTGTCTTAAGGAAAATTTTAATGGGAACAACTAGGTACACCCATATTTCTGGGATTTTGTGAACAAGAACTGGGGATGCATCTCATAAGTACTTTACATACTAGAGAATATTAAATAAAAATTATTTGTGTTTTATATGACATCACCAGGACCCCAAAAACTGCAACCTCAAGGATCTAGTTTGTCACAACCACAAAAAAATAGCCCAATGAACTCCTTGATGACTTATTTGACTATACAGGTTTTTTGATCCTTCTCTGTTAACTAAACAGAATGGTTTCCTGCAAGAATCACTGATACTTCTAAATATAAGTATTTATAAAAATAATAAAATTCATTCAACTAAATTTAAATAGCAAAATTAAAAGTTGTTAAAGTTGTTAGTTGGCTTCTTTTCTCGACTGGCACTGCAGAGCTCTGCAAGAGATAAGTCCAGAACTTTAACATCTTTTTAAAAACATCCTCAGAAGGAAGGGTCAAGATGGCAGAATAGGAAGAGGTGGAATATTTTTCTCCTCACAAGTGCATCAAGAATACATTTTCACATAGAACAGTTCTCACAGAGCACCTGCTGAATATTAGCAGAAGACTTAGGACATCTAAAAAGACAAGAAAAATCCCCTCACAACCAGGTAGGACAAAAGAAAGAAAAAAAGAAAATAGGAATGGTGAAAGGGACCAGAAACCCCTGGCAGGAATCTGAAGGTAAAGAGAGGCTGGAGGAATCAGGCTTCAAATTGTACTACAAAGCTGCATTAATCCAGACAGTATGGTATTAGCACACACACAAAAAAAGAAATATAAATCAATGGAACAGGATAAACCCATGCAGCTATGGTCACTTAATGTATGGCAAAGGAGGCAAGACTATACAATGGAGAAAAGACAGTCTCTTCAATAAGTGGTGCTGGGAAAACTGGACAACAGATGACACCACCCTTATGGCAGAAAGTGAAGAACTAAAGAGCCTCTTGATGAAAGTGAAAAAGGAGAGTGAAAAAGTTGGCTTAAAGCTCAACATTCAGAAAACTAAGATCATGGCATGCAGTTCCAGCAAATAGATGGGGAAACAGTGGAAATAGTGGCTGACTTTATTTTGGGGGGCTCCAAAACCACTGCAGATTCTGATTGCAGCCATGAAATTAAAAGATGCTTACTCCTTGGAAGGAAAGTTATGACCAACCTAGATAGCATATTAAAAAGCAGAAACATTATTTTGTCAACAAAGGTCCATCTAGTCAAGGCTACGATTTTTCCAGTAGTCGTGTATGGATGTGAGAGTTGGATTATAAAGAATGCTAAGAGCTGAAGAATTGATGCTTTTGAACTGTGGTGTTGTAGAAGACTCTTGAGAGTCCCTTAGACTGCAAGGAGATCCAACCAGTCCATCCTAAAGGAGATCAGTCCTGGGTGTGCAGTGGAAGGACTGATATTGAAGCTGAAACTCCAATACTTTGGCCACCTGATGCGAAGAGCTGACTCACTGGAAAAGACCCTGATGCTGGGAAAGATTGAGGGCAGGAGGAGAAAGGGACTACAGAGGATAAGATGGTTGGAGGGCAACACCGACTTGATGGACATGAGTTTGGGTGAACTCCGGGATTTGGTGATGGACAGGGAGGCCTGGCGTGCTGCGGTTCATGGGGTCGCAAAGAGTCAGACATGACTGAGTGACTGAACTGAACTGAACTGATTTATAAAAGAATGAAATGAGAACCCTTCCTAATATCATACACAAAAATTAACTCAAAATGGACTAAAGACCTATATGTAAGGCCAGACACTATAAAACTTTTAGAGGAAAACATTGGGAGAACACTCTTAGACATAAATCATAGCAAGATCTTTTTTGACCCACCTCCTAGAGTAATGAAAATAAAACCAAAAATAAACAAATGGGACCTAGTTAAACTTAAAAGCTTTTGCACAGCAAAGGAATCCATAAACAAGATGCAAAAACAACCCTCAGAATGGGAGAAAATATTTGCAAATGAAGCAACTGACAAAGGATTAATCTCCAAAATATATAAGCAGCTCATGCAGCACAATATAAAAAAAATACAACAACAACAACCCAATCCCCCCTCCCCCCCAAAAAAAATGGGCAGCAGATCTAAACAGACATTTCTCCAAAGAAGACATACAAATGGCCAACAAACACATGCAAAAATGTTCAGCATCAAAAATTATTAGAGAAATGCAAATCTAAACTACAGTGAGGTATCATCTCACACCAGTCAGAATGGTCATCATCCAAAAATCTACAAACAACAACTGCTGGACAGAGTGTGGAGAAAAGGATCCCTCTTGCACTGCACTATTGGTGGGAATGTAAATTGATATGGCCACTATGAAGAATAATATGGGGTGCCTTAAAAAACTAAAACTAGAATATCATGTGATCCAGAAATCCCACTATTGGGCATATATCCAGAGAAAACCATAATTCAAAGAGACACTTGCACCCCAATATTCACTGCAGCACTGTTGTAATAGCCAGGACATGAAAGCAACCTAAATGTCCATCAACAGAGGAATGGATAAAGATGATGTGGTATTATATACACAATGGAATATCATTGAGCCTTTAAAAGGAATGAAATTGGGTCATTTTCAGAAATGTAAATGGACCTAGAGCCTGTCATACAGAGTGAAGTAAGCCAGAAAGAGTAAAACAAATATCATATATTAATGCATAAATGTGGAATCCAGAAAAATGGTATGAAATGAAGTAGAAGTAGCTCAGTCATGTATGACCCTTTGAAACCCCATGGACTGTACAGTCCATTAAATTCTCCAGACCAGAATACTGGAGCGGGTAGCCTTTTCCTTCTCCAGGGGATCCTCTCAACCCAGGGATCGAACCCAGGTCTCCTGCATTGCAGGCAGATTCTTTACCAACTGAGCCACAGGGAAGCCCAAGAATACTGGAGTGGGTAGCCTGTTCCTTTGCCAGCAGATCTTGCTGACCCAGGAATCAAACCCGGGTCTCTTGCATTGCAGGCTGATTCTTTACCAACTGAGTTATCAGATGGTCTTATTTGCAAGGCAGAAATAGAGATACAGATAATAGGACAAATATGTGGATACCAAGGGGGAAAGGGAGTGGAATGAATTGGAAGATTGGGATTGATACTATTTATAAAAAAGTTAACTAAGCAGACATACTATATAGCACAGGGAACTCTACTCAATGCTTTGTGGTGACCTAAACGGAAATGAAATCCAAAGAAGATGGGATATATATACATGGATAGCTGATTCACTTCGCTATGCAGCAGAAACTAACACAACATTGTAAATCAACTATACAACAATAAAAATTAATTTTAAAAAACCAGTTGTACCAAATATGAATAGTTGAATATGATAAAAGAGTTTAAAAGACTTTTAATTTCTGTATTTTAAACTAGAATAGTGAGTTTTTTTATTTTATTTTTAAACAATTAAGCTTATTTTTCTGTGGGCCCCAAAAGAATGTTCAGTCTCAGTTTATAAACGTTGAGTTTGTACAGTGGAAACAATACACCAAGATTTTTTTTTTTACATTTTGTGTACAGCTTGGGTTCAAATTGGCTGCATGACTTTAAGCAAATCTTTAATGCTCATTTTCCTATTCTGTAATATTCTCCCTGGTGAGGTCCAAACAACATGATAAATGTGAAAGCAGTTCAAAATTTGTAAGCTATAAAATAAACTTTTAGTGTCTATAAGCTATAAAGTAAATTTTTAGTGTCTATAAGCTATAAAATAAACTCTAGTGTCTTTATACAAATGCCATCTTCTTATTGAGGCCATCCTAGAGCACCTTTTCTAAAATGCAGCTTGCCACCACCCCCGTTCCTGCTTTATTTGTCTCCTTAGCATTTATCATCATGTTGCACAATATACATCTTACTGATTTGTTTTGTGTGTGTACTCCCTGCTTGCTAATATAAGCTCCAAGAGAACAGAGGTTGTCTGTTTCTTCCCTCAGCTATATCCACAGACCTAAATAGTAGGTGTTAATACATATTTTTGAATGAATGAATACAAGAATGAATAAGAAATTCATTGTCAATTTTTTCTAAATGGCTTTTCAAAAAGAGGGAAACAAGCAGTGTCATCATATCAAGGCCTCTGATCACATCTGTTAAAGTCAATGAACTTCAGGGAAAGAGTTAAGACACTCACAAAGTGGAAGGTCTTAGGCATACTTCTCAACCATTCCCATGCTATCACATGAACAGACTAACCAACTAGTAACATCAGCTCCAACCCTTTGATAGGATTGTTATCAGCACAAAAAATTGATTATGTGAGCAAAGTACTTTAAATGTTAAAAGCACCAATAAAGTATTACATTCTGTACTATTTAGCAGTAGGGTTTCTTGTACCTTAACATTTTGTCAGGGACATTAAACCATGATGGGAGGAACAGTGACAGTTGTAATGCAAAGATTTTCCAAGGAATGAAGAGAAGGAAGCTACAGTTGGTCTCACCCCCTCTACTCTGAATGCATTTGGAATCTCAGTCATGAGCTATGGAGTAGAACAAAAACCACAGAGCTTTGGTCAGAGATCAGGGACATCCTCAAAGTTCTTCAGAAACAGAGGAGTGAAGTTGTGAAGCAAACTCAAACATTCTAGCAAACTAAAATATGTAAATTAATGTGCACTGTTCAGTACCACATAAAAGGGATAATTAAAAACATTTTAAAATTAGTCGTACATCTCAAATTACTAAATCACTGCTTTGCTTCTTTCAAAGTGTCATGAAAATGGGAAGTTTCCCCTGACAGATTACATTGTTCTTTGGGTATTTTCTTTTAGTATACATGCATATGATTAATTTTCAAATAACACTACATTTTTAGGTATTAAAATTCAGGGTAATTTTCCACACTTTGTGTTTATCTTTTCTTGAGAATCATTGTGTTCTAGATGTCAAGAATGAGTTTTAATGACAAACCTTCTAAAGTAAATTGAATCAGAAACAAGGAAAGTTCTAGGCCTATGTGTTGGGAAATGATGTGCTTATTGAAGAACAAACCCCTTTGGTTTTGACTGTCTTGTGTTTCAGTCTCAGTTCAGGGACTATTTTAGTCAGTTTCCTGGCTTATTTCAAAATAAGTTTCAGATTCTGGCCATCTATGTGTGAGTTAAGGGGTTTTAATCTTTAAAGAAAGAGGAATAAGTAAAGAAGGAGTGTGAAAGAGGGAAGATAAAGATAATCTATCTCCTCACATGTACCAGGGATTAGTCTGAGACCCAGTGGAAAGAGGAGTGAAGAACAGAAGTTGAAGAAGCAATAATTAGTGAAGCAAAGAATGAGATATGTGTGCAATAATAGTACAAATAAGTGCAACTGCGGGTCTGGGTGAAAGGTGCTGCACAGAGATGAAGATAAAGCCAACTTTTACCCTGAATTCATTTTACCCTCTTACAGGACTCTAAGCTACCACTGATTTCAGTTCAGACTTGGTGCTGAGGGATCCAAGAGCAGCTCCCAAGCCAGTGTCTCTTTTTGGCAGAAATGCTTGGAGAGGCCATTCTCAGCCGAAATTATGCTGACCCATCAGTGTGGAAACCAGAATGGAGGAACAGGAGTAGCCTTGCCCATGTGAGACACCATGGGGAGAGACTGGAAGGGTGACTCTCAGACAGGAAGGGATAAGGGCATTGCAGTTTGGGTGATAATGTTAACAGGGCTTCATCCATGCACTCAGACAGGTAAGACTTGAGGCAATTCTGGTTATAAGGAGTATAATTACCTTACAGACTTATTAAAAGGATTGATTCGATGACAAGGAGATATATAGCACAATGATTTGACACATAGAAAGTACTGAATAAACATATCAGTCTTAGAGTATCTCCCAGGTACCTGAATGCAAAAGAGCAGAAAGGATACCCACAGCAATCAGAGTCCTTCTGTGTCACCCACCACTTACTTAAGCATCTTACTGAAATCGCTCTAATGGGTGATTGTCCAAGAGAATATCTGATAGGTTTCTGTTCCCTTAAAAAATACCAGCCTGGACTTTGATTCCATTTCGAGGTCAAGTGTCAACAAACAGATAGACACAGTGAAATATGCCATATGGGTTTGTACTCTACCTCACTGGCCTCTGTTAAGTGTCTTATAAATTAACAATATCCTTTGAAAGAAAGAGATTTTTTTACTTGAAATAGTGCCAAAATTAAATGAACAAACCTGAATAAAGTTAGTCATAACCATCTGACTCAGAGGAAATTTTTATAGCCAAATTATCATCCTGCAGTAGTTCAACATGCTATTTTTAAAGCCCCTGTAATGTTGCTTTCAAAGGAGCTGTATGAAAAGTCAAAAAGAAAAGCCTAATAATAAAAATAAAAATGAGACTGCATACCAAACATGACAAAATAAAACATTTATCTCTCTTGGGGGTCTGCCATAGCCAGTTCTTCCAGCTAATCTACTGCTGAGAAGTTTTATGTTCTCTTGATTACATCCAAAGCAAAATTGCCCCAAATTATTTAATCATATGTGTACCAGGACTACACTACGTCTGATAAATGAAATGAAATCAGCTCCATCTTTTTTTCCCAGAATTAAATATGCGTGTGTGGACTTTCTAAGTAACACAGATTTATGAAATGGTTGTAAATTAAAATATAAAAAATTCACATTGCTTCAGTCAGATGAACTATTCAAAGGACAAGAATGTGAAACTTCTTAGCTGTGTTCTCAAGTGATAGGAAATGCTCATTCAGTTCAGTTCAGTTCAGTCGCTTAGTCGTGTCCAACTCTTTGCGACCCCATGAATCACAGCACGCCAGGCCTCCCTGTCCATCACCGACTCCTGGAGTTCACTCAAACCCATGTCCATCGAGTCGGTGATGCCATCCAGCCATATCATTCTCTGCCGTCCCCGTCTCCTCCTACCCCCAATCCCTCCCAGCATCAGACTCTTTTCCAGTGAGTCAACTCATCGCATGAGGTGGCCAAAGTATTGGAGTTTCAGCTTTAGCATAAGTCCTTCCAATGAACACCCAGGGAAAAACCATAGCCTTGACTAGACGGACCTTGGTTGGCAAAGTAATGTCTCTGCTTTTTAATATGCTATCTAGGCTGGTCATAACTTTCCTTCCAAGGAGCAAGCGTCTTTTAATTTCATGGCTGCAATCAGCATCTGCAGTGATTTTGGAGCCCCAAAAAATAAAGTCTGACACTGTTTCCACTGTTTCCCCATCTATTTCCCATGAAGTGATGGGACGAGATGCCATGATCTTTGTTTTCTGAATGTTGAGCTTCAAGCCAACCTTTTCACTCTCCTCTTTCACTTTCCTCAAAAGGCTTTTTAATTTCTCTTCACTTTCTGCCATAAGGGTAGTGTCATCTGCATATCTGAGGTTATTGATATTTCTCCCAGCAATCTTGATTCCAGCTTGTGCTTCTTCCAGCCCAGCGTTCCTCATGATGTACTCTGTATATAAGTTAAATAAACAGGGTGACAATATACAACCTTGACATACTCCTTTTCCTATTTGGAACCAGTCTGTTGTTCCATGTCCAGTTCTAACTGCTGCTTCCTGACCTGCATACAGGTTTCTCAAGAGGCAGGTCAGGTGGTCTAGGATTCCAATCTCTTTCAGAATGTTCCACAGTTTATTGTGATCGACACAGTCAAAGGCTTTGGCATAGTCAATGAAGCAGAAATAGATGCTCTTCTGGAACTCTCTTGCTTTCTCCATAATCCAGCGGATGTTGGCAATTTGATCTATGGTGCCTCTGCCTTTTCTAAAACCTGCTTGAACATCTGGGAGTTCACGGTTCACATATTGCTGAAGCCTAGCTTGGAGAATTTTGAGCATGACTTTACTAGCGTGTGAGATGAGTGCAATTGTGCGGTGGTTTGAGCATTCTTTGGCATTCCCTTTCTTTGGGATTGGAATGAAGACTGACCTTTTCCAGACCTGTGGCCATTGCTGAGTTTTCCAGATTTGCTGGCATATTGAGGGCAGCACTTTCACAGCATCATCTTTCAGGATTTGAAATAGCTCAATTGGAATTCCATCACTTCCACTAGCTTTGTTCGTAGTGATGCTCTCTAAGGCCCACTTGACTTCACATTCCAAGATGTCTGGTTCCAGGTGAGTGATCACGCCATCGTGATTATCTTCGTCGTGAAGATCTTTCTTGTACAGTTCTTCTGTGTATTCTCACCACCTCTTCTTAATATCTTCTGCTTCTGTTAGGTCCATACCATTTCTGTCCTTTATCGAGCCCATCTTTGCATGAAATATTCCCTTGATATCTATAATTTTCTTGAAAAGATCTGTTTTCCCTAGTCTGTTGTTTTCCTCTATTTCTTTGCATTGATCAGAGGAAGGCTTTCTTATCTCTCCTTGCTATTCTTTGGAACTCTGCATTCAGATGATTATATCTTTCCTTTCCTCCTTTGCTTTTCGCTTCTCTTCTTTTCACAGCTATTTGTAAGGCCTCCTCAGACAGCTTTTTTGCATTTCTTTTCCATGGGGATGGTCTTGGTCCCTGTCTCCTGTACAATGTCACGAACTTCCATCCACAGTTCATCAGGCACTCTATCTATCAGATCTAGACCCTTCAATCTATTTCTTACTTCCACTGTGTAATCAAAGGGATTTGATTTAGGTCATATCTGAATGGTCTAATGGTTTTCCCTACTTTCTTCAATTTAAGTCTGAATTTGGCAATAAGGAGTTCATGATCTGAGCCACAGTCAGCTCCTGGTCTTGTTTTTGCTGACTGTATAGAGCTTCTCCATCTTTGGCTGCAAAGAATATAATCAATCTGATTTTGGTGTTGACCATCTGGTGATGTCCATGTGTAGAGTCTTCTCTTGTGTTGTCGGAAGAGGGTGTTTGCTATGACCAGTGCGTTCTCTTGACAAAACTCTATTAGCCTTTGCCCTGCTTCATTCCGTGCTCCAAGGCCAAATTTGCCTGTTACTCCAGGTGTTTCTTGACTTCCTACTTTTGCATTCCAGTCCCCTATGATGAAAAGGACATCTTTTTTGGGTGTTAGTTCTAAAAGGTCTTGTAGGTCTTCATAGAACCGTTCAACTTCAGCTTCTTCAGGATTACTGGTTGGGGCATAGACCTGGATTACTGTAATATTGAATGGTTTGCCTTGGAAACGAACAGAAATCATTCTGTCATTTTTAAGATTGCATCCAAGTACTGTATTTCAGACTCTTTTGTTGACCATGATGGCTACTCCATTTCTTCTAAGGTATTCCTGCCCACAGTAGTAGATATAATGGTCATCTGAGTTAAATTCACCCATTCCAGTCCATTTTAGTTCACTGATTCCTAGAATGTCGACGTTCACTCTTGCCATCTCCTGTTTGACCACTTCCAATTTGCCTTGATTCATGGACCTAACATTCCAGGTTCCTATGCAATATTGCTCTTTACAGCACCAGACCTTGCTTCTATCACCAGTCACATCCACAACTGGGTTAGGCCCGAGTAAATATGCATAGTAGTATGTACTAGATTATAAAAGATCTTCAAGTTAGGAGCCACGTTTTCTTGAGTGATTTTTCCAGTCTTCCCAACCCTACTTTCTACCTCATTTATATTGCAATATAGAATTATAGCTATACAGGAACTTAAATAGTAACCAGTCCAATCACTCATTCTAAAGATGAGAAATAAATGAAACACAGTAAAAGCTAGTCTTTTGGGTTAAAACCTTTCTGAAAAAAAAAAAAACAGTTAAAAATCCTAATACAGGAGAATATTTATAAAAGCTCTCTTCTCTTGGATCTAACCTTAGAGACCTATAAAAGAATGCATTTTTGTCGCCAAGCAACAGGAAATATTAGGCAAAAAGATTATATGTTTGTCTCCTCTAAGACACTGAATTCTTCAAACAAAGGCACTATGTGCTATTATCTTTACAATTTAATAATGCCTATACTGAAATGGGTAGCCATCCCTTCTCCAAGGAGTCTTCCTGACCCAGGGATTGAACCTGGGTCTCCTGCATTGCAGGCAGATTGCTTACTGTCTGATCCACCAGGAAAGCCCCTTAAATAGTGTAAAAAGAACAAACTATCCTATATGTGAGATAAATCAAATATTCCTCCTCATCATCCTATTTGTCCAATTTTCCATAAAAATTTCCCCAGTTATGGACTGTGCCAGTAGCAGATACTAAGTATCACATGTAAATTAAATACTCTAGAACTATTTTCAGTGGCTCATAACTTAATTTTTGCATGTGCATGAAGGAAAGTTATGACCAACCTAGATAGCATATTAAAAAGCAGAGACATTACTTTGCCAACAAAGGTCTGTCTAGTCAAGGCAATGGTTTTTCCCGTGGTCATGTATGGATGTGAGAGTTGGACTGTGAAGAAAGCTGAACGCCGAAGAATTGATGCTTTTGAACTGTGGTGCTGGAGAAGACTCTTGAGAGTCCCTTGGACTGCAAGGAGATCCAACCAGTCCATTCTAAAGGAGATCAGTCTTGGGTGTGCAATGGAAGGACTGATGCTAAAGCTGAAACTCCAATACTTTGGCTACCTCATACGAAGAGTTGACTCACTGCAAAAGACTCTGATGCTGGGAGGGATTGGGGGCACGAGGAGAAGGGGACGACAGAGAATGAGATGGCTGGATGGCATCACCAACTCGATGGACATGAGTTTGAGTGAACTCCAGGAGTTGGTGATGGACAGGGAGGCCTGGCATGCTGTGATTCATGGGGTCGCAAAGAGTCAGTCACGACTGAGCGACTGAACTGAACTGAACTGAAAGGAAATATACAGAAGACTGCATAGAGTTTAAAATATCCACATTTATATATGCCCAAATTTTGTTACTGTAGATAAAATCATTCTTTTGAAAAAGAATATTCTTCAAATGCATGAAGATTTTGGAATTTATATTGTTCTTCATCATAATAAAATGATAGTCCTATTGCACTAATTATGAAAAAGCACACCCTGCATTGTAGATATTGTCTCTTTGCCTATGAAGTACACCATTTTCTTCCACTTTGTTCGGTAAACTGTTGACAACTACTACTGTTCAGATAGAAATAATAGCTTCAACAATCACATTTCAAATGCCCATAATGAAATGTGAGTGTTTTTATGTTAAAAGTTAGAAAGAACTACCCAACTAGATGAGACATACAATTATACATTATATATATACATGAAAGTCTTAATCGCTCAGTCATGTCTGACTCTGTGTGACCCCATGGACTGTTGCCTGCCATGGCTCTTCTGTCAGTGGAATTCTCCAGGCAAGAATACTGGAGTGGGTTGCCATTCCCTTCCAGGGGAATCTTCCTGACATATTTATCCTATACATATATCATAGGATTTGTAGAAGTTAATAATATGCTTATGCCAACTAGTAGTTTTCAGCTGCTTTTTGAAACTGCCAAAGAATTATTATTTAAAGAGTGTTTTTACTTACTTAATAGGTAAAGAATTTCCTGTTAGAATCTCCAGGTAGTTTTACAGAGAATACTTTCACTAACCTTTACAGTATGCTTCTCTGAAAAAGAATTTCTAAAGGGAGCCATATGCTGGCACATTGCACTGAGAGTGGTGATGAGCTCTGGGAGATAAAAACCTGACTATCCCCATACTGCTTACACTGGAGACCTTTTGCATTAGCTTCACAACTATCTCAATATGTGAAGGTGTGCAGACTTAGTATCAGCAAAAAAGCAACAACTGAGGGGCTTTGAAATGTCAATCTTAATATTATTCAAGTTCCACCAAGTAAAAATCTAAACATTTCAAAGCCTATACAGACACCATTGCATACCATCTTTCATATCCTCTCAGCACCCACTCTGAGTTCCTATAGTTCTTATGGACAATTTCTGGGCACATTGATAAACTTTCCATCTCAAACACCCTGCCCTATCTGTTTATCTCCTTGCAGGTTTTCTCTGTCCTAGGAGAGACAGCTTGTTCAGCTGGTCATGAAAAATCTTAACTTTATTCTGCTTCAAGTGTGCTTTGTATGTCCATACTTCTATAAGCAAGGTTCTTTTAAAATACATATTTGTGGGCATTCTGGAAGTGCTGGGGATTAAACACAAGAAGCAACCCTCAACAACAAGGGAAGGAAATGAATACCCCAACTTCCTTGTCCCTCAGTAAGATAAATAGCATCCTCAGCTGGATTGAACCCCATTGCCTACCTAAGTAATGTATTCACTTAATGCACCCTCTAATGGCTTTTCCTCCCTTCTTTCTCCCATTTTCTCAGTTCCTTCACTTGTGCATCTCAAAATCTAGCCAGATAAACTACTACACTCAAGTCCTTTTTTTCAAGGTCAGCTTTTAAGGGATTGCAGCTGGACTGTGAAGAAAGCTGATCGCCAAAGAATTGACGCTTTTGAACTATGATGCTGGAGAAGACTCTTGAGAGTCCCTTGGACTGCAAGGACGTCCAACCAGTCCATTCTAAAGGAGATCAATCCTGGGTGTTCATTGGAAGGACTGATGCTAAAGCTGAAACTCCAATACTTTGGCCACCTCACACGAAGAGTTGACTCACGGGAAAAGACTCTGATGCTGGGAAGGATTGGGGGCAGGAGAAGAAGGGGATGACAGAGAATGAGATGGCTGGATGGCATCACTAACTCGAAGGACATGAGTTTGAGTGAACTCTGGGAGTTGGTGATGGACAGGGAGGCCTGGTGTGCTGTGATTCATGGGGTTGCAAAGAGTCGGTCATGACTGAGAGACTGAACTGAACTGAACTAAGATAAAACCTTCCTTCAAACAAAGTCAGTGGTAATGAACAAATCTCAAGTAATGAGGAGCTGGAAGAGGACAAGGGAAGAAGAAGTGTCACCTTTTACTAAACATTGGAAAATGGATTCCAGTCATGACATTCATCGATATACCATTATGCTAACAGAATTTCATAAGGGATATAGCCTTCATTTTCAAACCATGGACTTTTCAGGTAGTTTCTGGAGCTATATCTCCACCAACACATTTTCCTAATGATGCTTGGTTTTCAGAGTCATTACATTTGTCTGTAGATGCCACTCTTTTTCTTATCTGGTAAAACTTACAGACATAAGGTGGAGATATTATACTATTTGCAAATTACTTGGTTGTCTGTAGTTCTTAACAGTAAGCCCAGATATTCCTTAATGTCAAGTAAAAAAATAAGTTTTACACTCCAGAAACTCAGGAAAAGCACTGAGATCTGAAACAGATTCTTCAAAGGAAATTAAAGTCTAACACCAAAACAGGGTTCAAAAAGAGAGTCAAACCAAGGCATTCCAAGCTCTTAACAGAATGGTTTAGTTCAAGAATATTTTATTCCACTGTATAGAACAAAAAATTCAAAAATCAAATGTGCATAAAGGAAAAAAATGTGTATGATGTTTCTGGGTCTTGGAAACATAATAAAAGTTCATCTACATGAAGATAAAGTGAATAGTAAAAAAAAAAAAAAACTTGTGAAAATTAAAGTAGTGATACTCTTACCCTATGATCAGCAATACACTCTTTGGTACTTACCTAGAGGAATTGAAATTTTATGTTCATACAAAACCTGCACACAGATATTTATGGCAGCGTGCAGATATTTATATCAGTGGTTGGCCAGCATCAAGGGGAAAGGAAAGATGAATAGGTGAAGCACAGAGGATTTTTAGGGCAATGAAACAACTCTCTGATGCTATAATGGTGGATGCTTGTCTTTATACATTTGTACAAATCCATAGAAGGTACAACACTGAGTGAATCCTAATGTAAACTGCAGACTTTGGATGATAACCATTGACTTATCAATTGTAACAAATGGACAACTTCGGTGTAGGATGTTAATAACAGGCGAGCCTATTATTAGGAGGCAGAAGGCAGAGGGTATTTGGGAAATCTCTGTACCTTCTCATCAGTTTTGCTGTGAACCAGCAGTTGCTCTAAAAAAAAGAAAAGGTTATTTTTTAAAAAATATTAAAGTAGTGCATGATTTTGTTCTCACCAGCAATTATCTACTTTCAACTGACTTGTTCAAAATTCTTCTTTATAAAGTTATTTGTTTCTCTACTCTCCTCAAAATAAAATCAAATAAAGAGAAAAAAATCAATATTGAAATGCTGGCAATTTTTTTATTTTCTTCATACCACTCTCTCCAAATCATGTTTTTACAAAAGGCTCATATGTGCAAAATTTTTATGAAAATATTCTTTGCAAATTATAGTGCAAACAGCTTGGAATCTGTGTGATCTTTTACTTCCTATCTCAAGAATTAATCTCCTTAGTTTTCTTTCCAAGACAAACAAGTTTTAGTTCAGTTGAGGGAATATAATAAGTAATTCATCCAGGCTGTAATTTCAAACTGTTGAGCTTCTGGCAACTTGCCCCTCCTCACCATTTCTTCAGATCTTCCTCTCCTCCTCCTTTTATCCTCTTCACTCCCACGCACACACAGCCCCTCAATAGCCTCCTTAGAAGCAACACGAGTACAAACTGAAATGATAGGAAGGTTTTGAAGTCACTCAGGCATAATAATTTGCTTTCTATTTTTAAAAACACATCTACTAGTAAAACAAATCAAATGTCAGGCAAAGTGGTATAATCAAATGTTGTGCTTTGTACCTATTTCTGAAGAACAAATAAATTTTCCCTCCATAAGGATGAGATATTATGTAAAGGTTTGGAATAAGCTTCACCTCTGCCCCCAAAGTCTTGGTCTAGAAATATTGACTGTCTTGGTGAGAAACGCAGACTAAGCCCAATAGGAAAGACTCAGAGAGAGTGCCAGGCTGCTCTGTAACAGGGAAGACAGTGCCTGTAGGTTTCTTTTCAATGTTCAAGTCACAAACTAGATCCCTTATGGTCGGCATTATATTTACAAGTTATAGTACTTTAGTCTTCTTTGCTTCCTCTCTGCTTCTTTGGAATGGAGGAATAGAAATTAATAAATATTAAAGTAAGTATCATTTTAAAGCCCAAGCAAGTAGTAGGAAAAGAAATGCTATTTCCATATTTATAAATTTATACATGTTTATAAATTTATTTACATATTTGTAAATGTATACTCAAAACTTCAAATTCCAGGTTTCTGTTTATTTTAGAGATGGGGCCACACTAATACTCTTGCAGTCATTTCAAAAAAAAGGTGAAAGCTGAAGTCAAGCTCTATGCAACATTAGAAGAAAAAAAAAAAACCAAGAGAATTCCAGAAAAACATCTACTTCTGTTTCATTTAAAGCCTTTGATCACAACCAACTGCAGAAAACTCTTAAAGAGAAGGGAATACCAGACCACCTTACCTGCCTCCTGAGAAACCTGTATGCAGGTCAAGAAGCAACAGTTAGAACTGGACATGGAACAATGGACTGGCTCCAAATTGGGAAAGAAATACATCAAGACTATATGTTGTCACCCTGTTTATTTAACTCATATGCAGGGTACATCATACGAAATGCCAGCCTGGATGAAGCAGAAGCTGGAATCAAGATTGCTGAGAGAAATAATAACCTCAGATACGAAGATGGCACTACCCTTATGGCAGAAAGCATAGAGGAACTAAAGAACCTATTGATGAAATTGAAAGAGGAGAGTGAAAAAGCTAGCTTAAAGCTCAACATTCAGAAATCTAAGATCATGGCATCCAGTCCCATCAATTCATGGTAATTAGATGGGGAAACACTGGAAACAGTGACAGACTATTTTCTTGGCCTCCAAAATCACTGCAGATGGTGATTGCAGCCATGAAATTAAAAGACGCTTGCCCCTTGGAAGAAAAACTATGACGAATGTAGACAGCATATTAAAAAGAGAGACATTACTTTGCTGACAATGTTCTCATAGTAAAAGTCATGGTTTTTCCAGTAGTCGTGTATGGATGTGAGAGTTGGACTATAAAGAAATCTGAGCTCCTATGAATTGATGCTTTTGAACTGTGGTGTTGAAGAAGACTCTTGAGAGTCCTTTGGACTGCAAGGATATCCAACCAGTCCATCCTAAGGGAAATCAGTCCTGAATATTCACTGGAAGGACTGATGCTGAAACTGAAGCTCCAATACTTTGGCCACCTGATGCAAAGAACAGACTCATTAGAAAAGACCCTGATGCTGGGAAAGATTGAAGGCAGGAGGAGAAGGGGACAACAGAGGATGAGATGAATGGATGGCATCACCAACTTGATAGACATGAGTTTGAGCAAACTCCAGGATATGGTGAAGGACAGGGAAGCCTGATGTGCTACAGTCCATGGGATTGCAAAGAGTCAGACACAACTGAGTGACTGAACAACAACAAAATGCAACATGACTCATGGTAACTGAATGCCATTCCCAAAATAATTCCAGCAAAATCCCATGATCCCAGGTATATCAGTGATAAAGACTCTCTTCTGGACCAAACTCTAGAAGAATAACCTTTAGCATCTTAAGACCTAGGGTAACATCGGGCCCTTCTTCAAATCCTGCTTGAGAAAGATTGCAGTGATACATTCTCTCTGTTTCCCCCACCCCATCGCTGCACTTCGAGCCCATCCCACACAACTCTACCCACTAGCCATACCCATCCATCTCTCCTGCAGTGGAAACAAGGAGTCGTAACCACTGGATGGCCAGGGAATTCCCTAAGATATAAATCTTCTACCATTCAAATCTATTTCCTCAGGGACCTGGAAGTCATCTCTTGAAATACATTCAAGCACATAACTGTCACCCTGGCTCTCAGTTCCCATGGAAAAGAAAGGGTCTAATTTCAGAGGACACTTTGCTTCAACTTGTATAACCACCTCCTATCATAAATATGCAAGTTTGTTTCTCCTCTGGATAAACACCAATCAGCCAGATAGCCTAGTTATATGAACCAAATACCCCCTTCACACTCTTAGTTTCCTTCCTTTAGCACACCTTAGTATTTTAAAAGTCTCCTGCCTTTTATTTCAGCAGACTTGAGCTCAGGATACACTGGGTTCTCTCTCTTATTTTAATAGTTATAACAATAAAATCTGCCTTTGTTTTCAAAAATAGTGTACTGCTTTATCTCTGACACTGTAAAAGAAACAATAATCACTCTAGGCATTTCAAACAGAAGAAAATTAAATGCAGGTAACTAGGCGTTTGCGTTTAGTTGGATAGAGCTTTGCATTTCTCCCTTTCTTTTTTCACTTCTCTTCTTTCTTTAGCTATTTGTAGACCTCCTCAGACAACCACTTTGCCTTCTTTTTCTTTGGGATGGTTTTGTTCGCTGCCTTCTGTACAATATTATGGACCTCCATTCATAGTTCTTCAGACACTCTGTTTACAAGTTCTAATCCCTTGAATCTTTGTTAACTACACTGCATATTCATTGGGGATTTAAGTCATAAAGGAAACATATATCCAAATAAATGCAGATTTCCAAAGAACAGCATGGAGAGACAAGAAGGTGAATGGTGTAAAAAACTAGAAGAAAACAAGAGTAGGAGAAAGACTAAAGATCTCTTCAGGAAAATTGAAGATATCAAGGCAACATTTTGCCCAAAGTTGGGCGCAAGAAAGAACATAAATGGTAGAGACCTAGTAGATTCAGAAGAGATCAAGAAGAGATGGAGAGAATACATGGAAGAACTCTAAAAAAAAAAAAATCCAAATGAACCAGATTACTTCTATGGTGTGGTCAGCCACCCAGAGCCAGATATTCTGGAGAGCGAAGTCAAATGGGTATTAAGAAGCATTGCTGTTAATAAAGCTAGTGGATGCAATGGAATTCCAGTAGAACTATTAAAAACCCTAAAGGATGATGCCAACAAGGTGTTACATTCAATATGTCAGCAAATCTAGAAGACCTAGCAGTGGCCACAGAACTGGAAAAGGTCAATCCTCATCCCGATTCCCAAGAAGGGTAGTACTAAAGAATGTGCTAACCATCGAGCAATTACACTCATCTCCCATACTAATAAGGTCAGGCTTACAATCTTGAATGTTAGACTTCAGCATTATGTGAACCAAGAACTTCCAGATGTCCAAACTGGGTTTAGAAAAGGAAGAGGAAGCAGAGATCAAATTACCAACATTCACTGGATCATAAAGAAAGCTAGGGAATTCCAGAAAAACATCTACTTTTGTTTCATTGACTACACCAAAGCCTTTGACTGTGTGGGTCATAGTAAACTGTGGAAAGCTCTCAAACAGATGGGAATACCAGACCATCTCACCTGTCACCCAAGAAACCTGTATGTGGGCCAAGAAGCAATTAGTTAGAACCCTGTATGGAACAACTGATGGGCTCAAGATTGAGAAAGGAGGCTATCTGCTGTCACCCTGTTGTTTAATCTATACACCGAGTAAATCATGAGAAACGCCAGGCTGGACGAGTTACAAGCCGAAATCAAAATAGGCGGGAGAAACATCAACAACCTCAGATATGCGCATGATACCACTCTAATGGTAGAAAGTGAAGAGGATCTAAAGAGCCTCTTGATAAGTGTGAAGGAGGAGAGTGAAAGAGCTTGCTTAAAGCTAAATATTAAAAAAAAAAAAAAAACTAAGATCATGGTATCCAGCCCCATCTCTTCATGGCAAATAGAACGGGAAAATGTGGAAGTAGTGACAGGTTTCCTCTTCGTGGGCTCTAAAATCACTGCAGATGGTGACTGCAGCCATGAGATCAGAAGACGTTTGCTTCTTGGCAGGAAAACTATGACAAATCTAGACAGTGTGTTGAAAAACAGAGATATTACTGTGCTGACAAAGTCTGTATAATCAAGGCTATGTTCTTCCCAGTGGTCATATACAGTTGTGAGAACTGGACCCTAAAGAGGGAAGAGCATAGAATTGGTGCCTGTGAACTGTGGTGCTGGAGAATATTCTTGACAGTCCCTTGGACAGCAAGGAGATCAAACTAGTCAATCTTAAGCGAAATCAACCCTGAATACTTGTTGGAAGGGCTGATGCTGAAGCTGAAACACCAGTATTTTGATCATCTGATGTGAACAACTGACTCAACGGAAAAGTCCCTGATCCTTATAAAGATTGAGGGCAGAAGGAGAGAAGGGTGTCAGAGGAGGAGATGGCAGGATGGCATCACCAATGCAATGAACATGCATTTGCACAAAGTTCTGGAGATGGTGAGGGACAGACATTAGGTATTTATATAGTCTTATTGCAAGAACTGGAAAATCAGGGGTAGGATTACTACTTTTGGAGTAGAGAGTATTTTTAAGTGTGATTGGGACTCTATTAATAATTACACTGGTACAGTGGTCATAAGTCAGGACTGTTCTAGGCATATATATATGATTAACCTAAAGTCAGATGGCCACTATCATGTCAAGTCACATCTGTTAGCAGTATTCAAAATTTTGAAGTTTTTGCTCCTACTGCTATTGTCACAACACTTAAAGGCTCATACCCACAAAGCTAAAGGCTAGAAAGGGGAAATCCTCACCAACATTTAGCCAGAGTGTGCTTGTCAGGACAACAGCCTTCTCTTCTTCTGTCTGTTCATTCTGTCTGAGGGCTTCTATTTAGCAGAACCTGAATCTTACCTTAAAGACTCTTGAGAGTCGCTTGGACTGCAAGGACATCCAACCAGTCCATTCTAAAGGAGATCAATCCTGGGTGTTCATTGGAAGGACTGATGCTAAAGTTGAAACTCCAATACTTTGGCCACCTCATGCGACGAGTTGACTCACTGGAAAAGACTCTGATGATGGGAAGGATTGGGGGCGAGAGAGGAAGGGGACGACAGAGAATGAGATGGCTGGATGGCATCACCAACTCGATGGACATGAGTTTGAGTAAACTCCGGGAGTTGGTGATAGACAGGGAGGCCTGGCGTGCTGTGATTCATGGGGTCGCGGAGAGTCAGACACGACTGAGCGACTGAACTGAACTGAACTGAACTGAACTGAATCTTACCTGAACCCCCTAGATTTGACTGGAAATGTCATTGATAGTTTTCCAGTCTCTTCAGAAAGGAGGAGAATGAAATCTAGGTTCAGAGAACCAATAATCTATCCCACCAGGTATTTGGCCTTGATTTCAGACTGGAAAAGAAGAATCTGCTGTGTTGGAGTGAAATGGAGCAGGACCTATCGTCCTTGTTCCCCCATGTCCTCAGCCTGCCTTTGGTATGTGGAAAACTTTAGTCAAAGAATAAATTTAATCAGAAAAATGAGAACATGTGAAAACAGGAAAACAGTCAAAGGAGAACAAATAATAATGTATTTATTAAGCATAATCAAGGAACTTTAGTTCTTTCTCAAGATCTATAGATAATATTCTGAGCCATATCCTGTGAACTCATAAATACTAAAATACCAGGTAGAAGAAGTTAACTACATGATGAACAGATTGTACCCACAGGAGAAGCTACTACAATTCTGAGAATTGGACTCAAGAGAAATAGAAAAAAAACGGACTCTGGAACTAAAGATTAACTGTACCTAATACTCAACATTCAGAAAACAAAGATTATGGCATCTGGTCCCATCACTTCATGGGAAATAGATGGAAAAACAGTGGAAACAGTGTCAGACTTTGTTTTTTTGGGCTCCAAAATCACTGCAGATGCTGATTGCAGCCATGAAATTAAAAGACGCTTGCTCCTTGGAAGGAAAGTTATGACCAACCTTGATAGTATATTAAAAAGCAACCAACCAAGGTCCGTCTAGTCAAGGCAATGGTTTTTCCCGTGGTCATGTATGGATGTGAGAGTTGGACTGTGAAGAAGGCTGATCGCCGAAGAATCGATGCTTTTGAACTGTGGTGTTGGAGAAGACTCTTGAGAGTCCCTTATACTGCAAGGAGATCCAACCAGTCCATTCTAAAGGAGATCAATCCTGGATGTTCATTGGAGGGACTGATGCTAAAGCTGAAACTGCAATACTTTGGCCACCTCATGCGACGAGTTGACTCACTGGAAAAGACTCTGATGCTGGGAAAGGTTGGGGGCGGGAGGAGAAGGGGACGACGGAGAATGAGATGGCTGGATGGCATCACTGACTCTGTGGACATGAGTTTGAGTGTACTCCGGGAGTTGGTGATGGACAGGGAGGCCTGGCGTGCTGTGATTCATGGGGTCGCGGAGAGTCGGACACGACTGAGCGACTGAACTGAACTGAACTGAACTGAAAAAAACTAAGATCATGCTGGTCAAGCCACCAATGACCACTTTGAAGATGAATGTTAGAGATGACTGTGCTGTTTCTGCATGTAGCCCCTCTCCACTCTGTCTGTAAAAGCTCTTACCCCTGCTTGTCAGGGAGGAAGTTGGCCTTTGAACAGATGTCCAGCCTCCCTGACCAACCCCCCCACCCACCCAGTTGCCCACATTTGAAATAAAGCAAACTTTCTTTTCCACCAACCTGGCCTGTTTACTGGCTTCTGTGAGCAGTCAAACTCCACCCTCTCTCAATAATACAAACTCTGAAAATGTGAAGTTTTGAGATTTTCAAGTTCCATCAAGAACTTGATGGAACTGTAACTGGGCAGCGTAACTCAGACCTATTCATTTGTTCCATCCTTTACTAACTGTTGATCCTAATTCTATTCCTGAAGAAGAAGGCAAAGAGGATGAAGTGTTTTTTTGCACTAATTCTCTGTTAATAAATTATCAATGCATTAATATTTGGTCAAAGCAGCAGGTAAGGTTTTTTTCTAAAAGTATAAAGGATCTGTGTGGTCAAGAGGAGGATGCCTGGGGAGTTATAAAAAGAATATTTTTGTTCAGTTTACATTCCACCTTCTGAATTTACAGTGGAATACTTACTAAGTTGGTTATTTGGTTTGTCCTTTGGGAGTGGCTGTGACAGATACAAAGAAATGTCAGGTAGGATCTACCAGGGAAGAGACATAAGCAGAGGGAGAGAAAAACAGAAAATTACCAAAAGTCAATAACAAAAACAGACATAAAGGCCCAGAGAGGTACAGTGAGACAAAGACATAAACTGCACTTTCCCTAACAGGAGATACAAGTGGGCACACGTAAATGAGGCACACACACATATCCTGAAAATAATGGAATAGGGCAGATGAGAGAAAAGACAGAGAGAAAGCACACAAAAGTAAAATGAGAGAATAAAACTATCTAAAGTCAATAAGATAAAAATACAGAGATAAAGAAAAAATATGTAATGCTTAAGCTATGCAGAGAATCATTACAGCACATGAACAAGTTTTAAACTGCTTCATTTTGTTCTTTTTATCTTTTTAATTTTTTTATTGAAGGATAATTGCTTTACAGAATTTTGCTGTTTTCTGTCAAACCTCAGCATGAATCAGCCATAGGTATACATGTATCCCCTCCCTTTTGAAACTCCCTCCCATCTCCCTCCCCTTTCCACCCCTCTAGGTTAATACAGAGCCCCTGTTTGAGTTTTCTGAGCCATACAGCAAATTCCTTTTGGCGATCTATTTTACATATGCTAATGGACATGAGTTTGAGTGAATTCCGGGAGTTGGTGATGGACAGGGAGGCCTGGCGTGCTTTGATTCATGGGGTCGCAAAGAGTCGGACACGACTGAGTGACTGAACTGAACTGAACCGAACTGAATGTAAGTTTCCATGTTACTCTTTCCATAAATCTCACTCTCTCCTCCCCGCTCTCCATGTCCATAAGTCTATTCTCTATGTCTGTTTCTCCACTGTTGCCCTGTGAATAAATTCTTCAGTACCATTTTTCTAGATTCCTTATATATGTGTTAGAATACAATATTTATCTTTCTCTTTCTGACGCACTTCACTTTGTATAATAGGCTCTAGGTTCATCCACCTCATCAGAACTGACTCAAGTGTGTTTGTTTTTATGGCTGAATAATATTCCATTGTTTATATGTACCACAACTTCTTTACCCATTCATCTGTCGATGGAAATTTAGGTTGATTTCATGTTCTAGCTATTGTAAATAATGCTGTGATGAACAATGCAACACTTGTATTTTTCAGTTTTGGTTTCCTCGGGGTATATACCTAGGAGTAGGATTTCTGGGTTATATGGTGGTTTTATTCCTAGTTTTTTAAGGAATCTCCATACCATCTTCCATAGTGGCTATATCAATTTACATTCCCACCAACAGTGCAAGAGTGATCCCTTTTCTCCACACCCTCTCCAGCATTTATTGTTCGCAGACTTTTTGTTGATGGCCATTCTGACTGGTGTAAGGTGATATCTCATTGTGGTTTTGATTTGCATTTCTCTAATAATGAGCTATATTGAACATCTTTTCATGTGTTTGTTAGCCATCTGTATGTCTTCTTTGGAGAAATGTCTGTTTAGATCTTTTCCCCACTTTTTGATTGGGTTGTTTGTTTTTCTAGCATTGAGCTGTATGAGCTGCTTGTATATTTTGAAAATGAATCCTTTGTCAGTTGTTACATTTGCTATTATTTTCTCTCATTCTGAGGGCTTTCTTTTCACCTTGCTTATAGTTTCCTTTGCTGTGCAAAAGCTTTTAAGCTTAATCAGGTCCCACTCATTTACTGTTGTTTTTATTTCCGTTACTCTAGGAGGTGGGTCATAGAGGATCTTGCTTTGATTTATGTCATTGAGTGTTCTGCCTATGTTTTCCTCTAAGAGTTTTATAGTTTTTTATCTTACATTTAGGTCTTTAATCCATTTTGAGTTTATCTTTGTGTATGGTGTTGGGAAGTATTCCAATTTCATTCTTCCACATGTAGCTGTCCAGTTTTGCAAGCACCATTTATTGAAGAGACTGTCTTTGCCCCATTGTATATTCTTGACTCCTTTGTCAAAAATAAGGTACCCATAGGTGCATGGGTTTATTTCTGGGCTTTCTATCTTATTCCACTGGTCTATATTTCTGTTTTTGTGTCAGTACCATACTGTCTTGATGACTGTAGCTTTGTAGTATAATCTGAAGTCAAGAAGGTTGATTCCTCCAGCTCCATTCTTCCTTCTCAAGGTTGATTTGGCTATTCAGGACCTTTTGTATTTCCATATAATTGTGAAATTTTTTTGTTTTAATGCTGTGAAAAATGCCATTGATAATTTGATAGGTATGGCATTGAATCTGTAGATTGCATTTGGTAGTATAATCATTTTCACAATATTGACTCTTCCTACCCAGGAACATGAAATATCTCTCCATTTGTTTATGTCATCTTTGATTTCTTTCATCAGTGTCTTATAATTTTCTGTGTACAGTTCTTTTGTCTTAGGTAAGTTTATTCCTAGATATTTAATTCTTTTTGTTGCAATAGTGAATGAGATTGATTCCTTAATTTCTCTTTCTGATTTTTCATTGTTAGTATGTAGAAATGCAAGTGATTTCTGTGTATTGATTTTGTATCCTGCAACTTTGTTAAATTCACTGATTAGCTCTAGTAATTTTCTGATACAATCGCTAGGTTTTTCTATGAACAGTATCATGTCATCTGCAAACAGTGAGAGCTTTACTTCTTTTCTGATCTGCATTCTTTTATTTATTTTTCTTCTCTGATTGCTGTAGCTAGGACTTTCAGAGCTATGTTGAATAATAGTGGTGGAAGGAGACACCCTTGTCTTGTTCCTGATCTTAGGGGAAATGCATTCAGTTTTTCACCATTGAGAATAACATTTGCTGTAGGCTTATCATATATGGCCTTTACTATGTTGAGGTAGGTTCCTTCTATGCCCATTTTCTGAAGAGTTTTAATCATAAATGGGTGCCAAATTTTGTCAAAGGCTTTTTCTGCATATACTGAGATTATCATATATTTTTATCTTTCAATTTGTTAATATGGTGTATCACATTGATTGGTTTGTGCATATTGAAGAATCCTTGCATCTCTGGAATAAACCCAACTGAATCATGGTGTATGAACTTTTTGATGTGCTGCTGAATTCTGTTTGCTAAAATTGTGTTGAGGATTTTTGCATCTATGTTCATCAGTGATATTGGCCTTAAGTTTTCTGTGTGTTGTCTTTGTCTGGTTTTGGTATTAGGGTGATGGTGGTCTCGTAGAATGAGTTTGGAAGTGTTCCTTCCTCTGCAATTTTTTGAAAGAGTTTTAGAAGGATAGGCATTAGCTCTTCTCTAAATGTTTGGTAGAATTCTCCTGTGAAGCCATCTGGTCCTGGGCTTTTGTTTTGGGGAGATTTCTTCCTAGTTCAGTTTTTGAAGATGGAAATTTTCTAAGAATCTGTCCATTTCTTCCAGGTTATCCATTTTACTGCCATATAGTTGTTCATAATAGTCTCATAATCCTTCGTATTTCTTCACTGTCTGTTGTAACCTCTCCTTTTTCAGTTCTAATTTTGTTGAATTGATTGTTCTCTCTTTTTTTCTTGATGAGTCTGACTAAAGGTTTGTCAACTTTGTTTATCTTCTCAAAGAACCAGCTTTTAGTTTTATTAATCTTTACTATTTATTCCTTTCATTTCTTTTTCATTTATTTCTGCTCGGATCTTTATCATTTCTTTCCTTCTACTAATTGGGGGGGGGGGTGTTCTTCTTCTTTGTCCAGTTAAGTATCAAGCTAGGTTGTCTCTTTGATGTTTTTCTTGTTTCTTAAGGTAGGATTATATTGCTATAAACTTCCCTCTTAGAACTGCTTTTGCTGCATGCCATAGGTTTTGATTGTCGTGATTTCATTGTCATTTGTTTCTATAATTTTTTTTATTTCCCTTTTGATTTATTCAGTAATCTATTGTTTATTTAGAAACATGTTGTTTAATCTCCACTTGTTTGTGTTTCTTACAGTTTTTTTCTTGTAACCAATAACTAGTCTCATAGCATTGTGGTTGGAGAAGACGCTTGATATGATTACAGTTTTATTAAATTTACTGAGGTTTGATTTGTGATCGAAGATGTGGTCTATCCTAGAGAATGTTCCATGTGCCCTTGAAAAGGTGTATTCTTCTGCATTTGGATGGAATGTCCTGAAAATATCAATGAGATCCATTTCATCTAATGTATCATTTAAGACTTGTGTTTCCTTATTAATTTTCTGTTTTGATATTCTGTCCATTGGTGTGAGTGGGGTGTTAAAGTCTCCTACTATTATTGTATTACTGTCAATTTCTCCTTTTATGTCTGTTAGTGTTTGTCTTCGAAGAAGGCAATGGCAAGCCACTCCAGTACTCTTGCCTAGAAAATCCCATGGATGGAGGAGCCTGGTAGGTTGTAGTCCATGGGGTCGCTAAGGGTCGGACATGACTGAGCGACTTCACTTTCACTTTTCACTTTCACACATTGGAGAAGGAAATGGCAACCCACTCCAGTGTTCTTGCCTGGAGTATCCCAGGGACGGGGGAGCCTGGTGGGCTTCCGTCTATGGGGTCACACAGAGTCGGACACGACTCAAGTGACTTAGCAGCAGCAGCAGCAGCAGCAGTGTTTGTCTTATGTATCAAGGTGCTCCTATGTTGGGTGCATAGATATTTACAATTGTCATGTCTTCCTCTTGGATTGATCCCTTGATCATTATGTAGTGGCCTTCTTTATCCCTTGTAATCTTCTTTATTTTAAGGTCTATTTTGTCTGATATGAGGATTGCTACTCCAGCTTTCTTTTGCTTCCAATTTGCATGGAATATATTTTTCCATCCTCTAACTTTCAGTCTATATGTGCCTTTAGGTCTGAAGTGGGTTTCCTGTAGACAGCATATATATGGGTCTTATTTTTGTATCCATTCAGCCAGTCTGTGTCTTTTTGTTGGAGCATTTAATCCATTTAAATTTAAAGTAATTATTGATATATATGTACCTATTGCCATTTTCTTAATTGTTTAGGGTTAATTTTATAGATTTTTTTTCTTCTCTTGTATTTCTTGACTATATATGTCCATTTAACATTTATGGTAAAGCTGGTTTGGTGGTACTGAATTCTCTTAACTTTTGCTTGTCTGAAAAGTTTTTTATTTCTCCACCAATTCTGAATGAGATCCTTGTTGGGTACAGTAATCTTGGTTGTAGATTTTTCCCTTTCAGTACTTTAAATATATCCTGCCATTCCCTTCTGGCCTGCAGAGTTTCTGCTGAAAGATCAGCTGTTAAGCATATGGGGTTTCCCTTGTATGTTACTTGTTGCTTCTCATTGTTGCTTTTAATATTCTTTGTATTATGTCTTTGTTAGTTTGATTAGTATGTGTCTTGGCTTGTTTCTCCTTGGGTTTATCCTGTTTGGGACTCTGTGCATCTTCGACTTGATTGGCTCTTTCCTTTTCCATGTTGGGGAAATTTTCAACTATCATCTCTTCAAAAATTTTCTCATATCCCCTCTTTTGCTCTTCTTCTTCTGGGACCCCTATAATTGGAATGTTGATGTGTTTGATATTGTCCCAAAGGTCTCTCAGACTATCCTGAGTTCTTTTCATTCTTTTTACTTTATTCTGCACTTCAGAAGTTATTTCCACCACTTTATCTTCCTACTCACTGACTTATTCTGCCTCACATATTCTGCTATTGATTCCTGCTACAGCATTTTTAATTTCAGGAATTGTGTTATTTGTCTCTGTGTGTTTATTCTTTAATTCTTCTAGGTCTTTGTTACTTGATATTGCATTTTGTTAATTGCATTTTCTCCATTTTGTTTTCAGGGTTTTTTTTATCATCTTTACTATCATTATTCTGAATTCTCTTTCAGATAGTTTGCCTATTTCCTCCTCATTTATTTGGACTTCTGTGTTTCTAGTTTGTACCTTCATTTTTGTAGCATTTCTCTGCCTTTTCATTTTTTAAAAACTTATTGTGTTTGAGGTCTCCTTTCCCAGGCTTCAAGGTTGAATTCTTTCTTCCTTTTGGTTTCTGCCTTCCTAAGTTTGGTACACTGGTTTGTGTAAGCTTTGTATAGAGTGAGATTTCTGCTGTTTTTGTTTGTTTTTCCTCTGATGGGCAAGGCTGAGTGAGGTGCTGATTATTGGGTTTGTATTTTTGCTTTGTTTATTGTTTAGATGAGGTATCCTGCACAGGGTGCTACTGGTGGTTGGGTGATACTGGGTCTTGTATTCAAGTGGTTTCCTTTGTGTGAGTTCTCATTATTTGATACTTCCTAGGGTTATTCTCTGGTAGTCTAGAGTCTTGGAGTCAGTGATCCCACTCCAAAGACTCAGGGCTTGATCTCTGGTCAGGAATGAAGACTCCACAAGTGGTTTATTACGGCATTAAGTGATATTAAAACAAATATCCAAAAACAAGGAAATAAAGATGAACCCCAGACAAATGGCAATTACAAAATCAGGCAAATAATAAATAAAATAATGGAACATACACCTATACATATATACCCATGAGAAAAGTCAAAACAGTCCAACAAAAATTAAGTACAATAGATTGAACCAGCAAATGAAGAAAATCAAAAATTATATTTACCAGTAAAGAACAAAACTAACTAAAGCACAAACTGGAAAACAAAGCTAAAACAAGGTGCCAATTAGGGAATAAAGCAATGAAAACAAAACTAACAAATATGTTAAGAGGAAAGAAAAGAAAGAAGAGATATGCAAAATTAAACAGGTAGATGAAGAAGATTTATATACATTAAAGGTTAACTGCAAGGAGAAAAGAACAGTAGGAAAAGCAAACAAAGGAATAAATGTAGAAAAAATATAATAGGTTTTAAAAAATTAAAAGTCAAAAATATTTTTTTTTAGGTAATTATTTTTTATTGGAGGCAAATTATTTTACAATATTATATTGGTTGGTTTTGCCATACATTGATATGAATTTGCCCCGGGTTTACATAAGTTCCCCCTCCTGAACCCCCCTCCCACCTCCCTCCTCCCTTTATCCTCCCTCTGGGTCATCCCCGCAAAAGTCAAAAATATTTTAAAAAGAGAAAAGAAAAAAATACAGAAGAAAGAGAAGGGGGGGGGGACAAAAACTCCACAGAAATGCAAAAGCCCAACGTGGATGCAGAGACTTATAACAACAATAAAAAGTGTGACTGAATATACACATATCCATATACATATACACCCACAAGCAAAAACAAAACAGTCCAACAAAAATAAGGTACAATAGATTGACCCAGTGAACAAAGGAAATCAAAAATTATATCTCCCAGTACAAAACTAACTAAAGCACACACAAGAAAACAAAACTAAAGCAAGGTGCCAGTTGGGGAATAGAGCAATCAAAATAAAACTAACAAATATGATGAGAGGAAAGGAAAGAGAGAAAGAATAGATATGCAAAGTTAAATAGACATAGCTGAAGAGATTTATATATTAAGATTTATTGATTAAACATTAACGTTTATTAATATTTAACTCCAAGGGGAAAAGAACAGTAGGAAAAGCAAACAAAGGAATAAATGTAGAAAAAATAATAATAGGTTTCAGTTCAGTTCAGTTGCTCAGTCGTGTCCAACTCTTTGCGACCCCATGAATCACAGAACGTCAAGCCTCCCTGTCCATCGCCAAATCCCGGAGTTCACTCAAACTCATGTCCATCGAGTCGGTGATATCATCCAGCCATCTCATTCTCTGTCATCCCCTTCTCCTCCTGACCCCAATCCCTCTCAGTATCAGAGTCTTTTCCAGTGAGTCAACTCTTCGCATGAAGTGACCAAAGTATTGGAGTTTCAGCCTTAGCATCAGTCCTTCCAATAAACACCCAGGACTGATCTCCTTTAGGATGGACTGGTTGGATCTCCTTGCAGTCCAAGGGACTCTCAAGAGTCTTCTCCAACACCACAGTACAAAAGCATCAGTTCTTCGGCACTCAGCTTTCTTCACAGTCCAACTCTCACATCCATACATGACCACGGGAAAAACCATAGCCTTGACTAGACAGACCTTGGTTGGCAAAGTAATGTCTCTGATTTTCAATATGCTATCTAGGTTGGTCATAACTTTCCTTCCAAGGAGTAAGCGTCTTTTAATTTCATGGCTGCAATCAGCATCTGCAGTGATTTTGGAGCCCAAAAAATAAAGTCTGACAAGGTTTTCCACTGTTTCCCTATCTATTTCCCATGAAGTGATGGGACCAGATGCCATAATCTTAGTTTTGTGAATGTTGAGCTTCAAGCCAACTTTTTCACCCTCCTCTTTCATGTTCACCAAAAGACTTTTTAGTTCCTTTTCACTTTCTGCCATAAGGGTGGTGTCATCTGCATATCTGCGGTTATTGATATTTCTCCCGGCAATCTTGATTCCAGCTTGTGCTTCTTCCAGCCCAGCGTTCCTCATGATGTACTCTGCATATAAGTTAAATAAGCAGGGTGACAATATACAACCTTGAAGTACTCCTTTTCCTATTTGGAACCAGGACCTGGTACAGGTCCTGACCTGCATACAGGTTTCTCAAGAGGCAGGTCAGGTGGTCTGCTATTCCCATCTCTTTCAGAATTTTCCACAGTTTGTTGTGATCCACACAGTCAAAGGCTTTAGCATAGTCAATGAAGCATGTTTTTCTGGAACTCTCTTGCTTTTTTCATGATCCAGAAAATGTTGGCAATTTGATCTCTGGTTCCTCTGCCTTTTCTAAAACCAGCTTGAACATCTGGAAGTTCACGGTTCACGTATTGCTGAAGCCTGGCTTGGAGAATTTTGAGCATGACTTTACTAACGTGTAAGATTAGTGCAATTGTGCGGTAGTTTGAGCATTCTTTGGTACTGCCTTTCTTTGGGAATGGAATGAAAACTGACCTTTTTCAGTCCTGTGGCCACTGCTGAGTTTTCCAAATTTGCTGGCATATTGAGCGCAGCACTTTCACAGCATCATCTTTTAGGATTTGAAATAGCTCAACTGGAATTCCATCACCTCCACTAGCTTTGTTCGTAGTGATGCTTTCTAAGGCCCACTTGACTTCACATTCCAGGATGTCTGGCTCTAGGTGAGTGATCACACCATCGTGATTATCTGGGTCGTGAAGATCTTTTTGTACAGTTCTTCTGCGTATTCTTGCCACCCTCTCTTAGTATCTTCTACTTCTGTTAGATCCATACCATTTCTGTCCCTTATTGTGCCCATCTTTGCATGAAATGTTCCCTTGGTATCTCTAATTTTCTTCAAGAGATCTCTAATCATTCCCATTCTATTGCTTTCCTCTATTTCTTTGCATTAATCACTTAGAAAGGCTTTATTATCTCTCCTTGCTATTCTTTGGAACACTGCATTCAAATGGGCATATCTTTTCTTTTCTCCTTTGCCCTTTGTTTCTCTTCTTTTCACAGGCATTGGTAAGGCCTCCTCAGATATCCGTTTTGTCTTTTTCATTTCTTTTTCTTGGTAATGGTCTTGATCACTGCCTCCTGCACAATGTCACAAACCTCTGTCCATAGTTTTTCAGGCACTCTATCAGATCTAATAACTTGAATCTATTTCTCACTTCCACTGTATAATCATGTGGGATTTGATTTAGGTCTTACCTGAATGGTCTAGTGGTTTTCCCTACTTTTCTCAGCTAAAGTCTGAATTTTGCAACAAGGTGTTCATGATCTGAGCCACAGTCAGCTCCCAGTTTTTTTCTGCTGACTGTATAGAACTTCTCCATCTTTGGCTACAAATAATATAATCAATGTGATTTCAGTATTGACCATCTGTTGATGTTCAAGTGTACAGCCTTCTCTTGTGTTGTTAGAAGAGGGTGTTTGCTATGACCAGTGCATTATCTTGTCGAAACTCTGTTATCCTTTTCCTGAAGTGGCCACAGGACTAGAAAAGGTCAGTTTTCATTCCAATCCCAAAAAAAGGCCTTTCCAGAGAATGTTTGAACCACCACACAATTGCACCCTTCTCTCCCACTAGTAAAGTAATGTTCAAAATTCCCCAAGCTAGGCTTCAACAGTACATGAACCGAGAACTTCCAGATGTTCAAGCTGCATTTAGAAATGGCAGAGGAACCAAAGATCAAATTGCCAACATCTGTTAGATCATCAAAAAAGCAAGAGAGTTCCATAAAAACATCTACTTCTGCTTTATCAACTACTCCAAAGTCTTTGACTGTCTGGGTAACAACAAACTGTGGAAAATTCTTCAAGAGATGAGAATACCAGTCCACCTGAAGGTTGGGGGCAGGAGGAGAAGGGGACGACCGAGAATGAATGGCTGGATGGCATCACCGACTCTGTGGACATGAGTTTGAGTGAACTCCGGGAGTTGGTGATGGATAGGGAGGCCTGGCGTGCTGTGATTCATGGGGTCGCGGAGAGTCGGACACGACTGAGCGACTGAACTGAACTGAAACTGAACTGACCTGCTTCCTGAGAAATCTGCATGCAGGTCAAGAAGGAACAATCAGAGCTGGACTTGGAACAACAGATGGTTCCAAATTGGGAAAGGAGTACGTCAAGGCTGTATATTGTCACCCTGCTTATTTAACTTACATGGGAGTACATCAAGATTGCCAGAAGATATATCAATAAACTCAGATAGGCAGATGACAACACTGTTATAGCAGAAAGCAAAGAACCAAGGAGTCTCTTGATGAAAGAGGAAGAGGAGAGTGAAAAATTTGGCTTAAAACTCAACATTCAAGAAACAAAGATCATGGCATATGGTCCCATCAATTCATGGTGAGTAGATGGCCAAATGATGGATTCCATGACAGACGTTATTTTCTTGGGCTCAAAATCACTGCAGATGTTGACTGCAGCTATGAAATTAAAAGACACTTTCTCCTTGGAAGAAAATCTATGACAAACCTAGACAGCATGTTAAAAAAATATAGACATTACTTTGCCAAAATGGTCCATCTAGTCAAAGATATTGTTTTTCCAGTAGTCATGTATGGATGTGAGAATTGGACCATAAAGAAAACTGAGCACTGAAGAATTGATGCTTTTGAACTCTGGTATTGGAGATGACTCTTGAGAATCCCTTGCACTGCAGGGAGATCAAACCAGTCCATCCTAAAGAAAATTAATCCTGAATATTCATTGGAAGGACTGACTGAAGATGAAGTTCCAATACTTTGGCTACCTGATGCGAAGACCAACTCATTAGAAAATGCCCTGATGCTGGGAAAGATTGAAGGCAGGAGGAGAATGGGATGGTAGAGAATGAGATGGTTGGATGGCATCACTGACTCAATGGACATGAGTTTGAGCAAGCTCTAGGATTTGTGATGGAGGGGGAAGTCTGGTGTGTTGCAAAGCATCAGACACGACCGAGCTACTGAACTGACTAAGTGACTAAGAAAAACACTAATAAGTCTTTTTGACTTATTTTGACTAATAAGTCCAATACAAATTAATATAACCTATGGGAAAGCAATTTGTCTATGAAACTGTGAAATGTGCATTCCCTTTAACTTAGCATTTCTTTTTCTAGAACACTAAACATGAATTTCAGAGAACCTTTCATAACATGATTACTATTTAGTTAAGTAAGGTATATGTAGATGTGTGTGTCTGTTGTAATGTGTGTGTCTATAGCTGGTTCCATATAAAATGAGGCAAGGTTAGGATGGTGGGATAAAATTAGGAAAAAATGTAAAATGAGTACTTTGGAAAAAAAGGTTTTTATTTCTTTTTATATTTTCATTTCAGAAGTAGTGTCATGTCCATCAACAGAGGAGTGGATACAGATATTGTTCTTGTTCAGCCTCTAAGTCACGTCTGACTCTTTCTAATCCCATGGACTGCAGCACACCAGACTTCCCTGTCCTTCACTGTCTCCTAGAATTTGCTCAAACTCATATCCGTTGAGTCAGTGATGCTATCGAATCATCTCATCCTCTGTCACCCTCTTCTCCTCCTGCCCTTGATCTTTCCCAGCATCAGGGTCTTTCCCAGTGAGTTGGCTCTTCACATCAGTTGGCCAAGGTATTGGAGCTTCAGCTTTAGCATCAGTCCTTCCAACAAATATTCAGGGTTGATTTCCTTTAGGATTGACTGATTTGATATCCTTGCAGTCCAATACCAATAAAGATGAAGTACATGTATACAATGGACTATAACTCAGCCATAGAAAAGAATAAAACACTGTCATTTGCAACCTCATGGATGGACCTAGAGATTATCATAGTGAGTAAAGTAAGTAGGTTAGAGGAAAAAAATATCATATGATATTGTTTACGTGTTTTCTTAAAAATAATGGTACAAATGAAATTATTTACAAACTAGAAATTGAGTCACAGATGTAGAAAACAAACTTAATGGTTACCAGTGGAAAAGGGAGGGGTGGAGGAATAAGTTGGGAGATAGGGATTGACATATTGCTAAATTGCTTCATTCATGTCTGGACACCCATGGGATTCTCCAGGCACGAATATTGGAGTGGGTTGCCATTCCCTCCCCCAGGGAATATTCCCAACCCAGGGATGGAACCCATGTCTCTTACATTTCCTGCATTGGCAGGAAGGTTCTTTACCACCAGCACCAGCTGAGAAGCCCACTATATATAAAATAGGTAATCAATAAAGACTTACCTACTATATAGCAGAGGGAACTCTACTCAACACTCTGCAATAATCTCTATAGGAAAAGAATTTTTACAAACTGGATATATGTTTATGTATAACTGATTCACTGCTGTACCACAGAAAGTAACACAACATTTTAAATCAATTATAGGAAAAAATTTTTAAAAGTAGTCCCAATCAACAGGTGAACGAATAAAGAAAATGTGGCATATATACACAATAGAATAGTACTGAGCTTCTAAAAGGAAAACCTGAGATTTGTGACAACCTGGATGAAGTTGGAGGACATTAAGCTAAGTGCAATAAGCCAAACACTGAATAAGTATCACATGATCTCACCTGTATATGAAATCTAAAAATAACAGTCAATGTCATAGTAACAGAGCAGAACAGTGGCTACCTGGTGCTGGAGGGAAAAGGGGATATATGGATCAAAGGGAACAGATTTTCAGTTATAAGATGATTAAGTCTGGAGACCTACTGTATTACCTGGTGACTATAATGAATAATAATGTATTATATACTTGAAAATTTTTAATACAGTAGATCTTAAGTGTTCTCACCACAAAATGAAAGGGCATAAACTATGGGAAGTGATGGATATGTTAACTAGTTTGTGATAACAATTTCACAATATGTAATATATATAAACATCACATTCTATACCTTAAACATGTATGATTTTTTCAAAATAATTTTTTTAAAGTTTTAAAGTGCTAACTTTTACAAAATTAGAGTATTAAATTTAAGCACATCATCTATAAACTGAATAAAGTATTTGACTTTATTTCTCCCTATAACTAATATGGTTTTATTCAGTTCCCTCACATATTCTTCAGTTTAGCTCTATTTGTTATACCATAATCACTCAACAAATATTTGCTGAACAAGTGAATGAATGGCCAGGCATGGTCTACTTTTTATCTGTCTGGAATCCTCTTTATCCTCCAAAATACAGCAGCTAGTTTTTATTTCTACTTGGCTTATTTATTTCTACTGAGCTTATTAGTCTCAATATTTTCAAGACTGTTTTTAAATTACTTTCCTCTTCCTAAGGATTTAATTAGCACTCAATTCCCCATCTGCCTTCTACCTCTCACCTCTCCTCCTCCACTCCAAAACTGGAAAGCATGCATTTGTAGGCATATTCTGTCTATGTGCTCATTTTTAATCACTGATTTAGGCATTGTATTATAAGAACTGAATACTTTTTTAATTTAAAGGATAATTATGTGAAATTATTTGAGGAATTGTTTCTTTAATTTGAAAAATTAATTACTGGGCTCAATCATGTATTTATTATTATTATTATTCTGTTAAAAATAATTTTCCAGTTAACCAGGGGGAGGGAGAGATTAATTTAGCTGTGAAAATAAAGAAATACATTCCCAAAACAAAAAACAAAGTATGTTAGATTAGCTCACATTTTCTACAGTGATAGTCAAAATGTGCTTTTTTTCACAACATATCTGAAGTCCCTGCTTCCTAAATCCAGAGTAACTTATTTGGCTTATGAAGAGCCCTCTTCTAAATTGATGAAAGAGATTGCTTATGCCTCTCTCCAGAAGGTCTGGCTACCTTTATCTAAGTGATGTGTGGTGAGAAATATTTCATGGATAGAGTTTTATTGTCATTGTTATTGTTTATTGTTTCAAATTACTCTTCCTTAATCATCTAAAACTAGAAGAAAAATAAATATTTTTTAATTACTTGACATATGCTAACTCATCCTTTCTTTTTTAAAATAATTTTTTTTATTTATTTTTGGCTGTGTTGGGTCTTTGTTGCTACCTGCCAGCTTTTCTCTAGCTATAGGAGCAGGGGATGCTCTCTAGTCGTGATGCTTGCGCTTCTCAAGGTGCTAGCTTCTCTTGTTGCAGAGCACAGACTCTAGAGCATGTGAGCTTCAGGAGTTGCAGCACGTGGGCTCAGCAGTTGCAGCTCCTGGATTCTGAAACACAGGCCTAATTGTGATATATGGGTTTAGTTGCCATGTGGCATGTGGGATCTTCCAGCACCAAGGATTGAATCCATATCTCCTGCATTGGCAGTGAATTCTTATCCACTGAGCCAGGAGGGAAGCCTCTAACTCATGTATTCTTAAACTATGTTATTAAGTAGCTACTTTATGTCCATTTTAAAGATGAAGAAATTAAAATTTAGGGTAATAACTTTACTAAGATCTTACTGATTGTTTTGCTGTTCAGTCGCTAAGTCATGTCCAACTCTTTGTGAACCCATGGACTACAGCACACCAGGCTTCCCTGTCCTTCGCTATCTCCCAGAATTTGCTCTAACTCATATCCTTTGAGTTGATGATGCTATCAAACCATTTCATCCTCTGTTGCCTCCTTCTCCTCCTGCCCTCGATCTTTCCCAGCACCAGGGTCTTTTCTAATGAGTTGGCTCTTTGCATCACGTGGCCAAAGATTTGGAGCTCCAGCTTCAGTGGCTTCAGCTTCAGGTTGTTTCTTAAGTAAATTTAACTCAAAATTATCAATAATCACTGAGGCATATTCAGGGGTGGCCTGACCTGTGCCGCAACACTAGCCCATGGGGAACATGAGAGGTAATCTAGTTTCTAGAGAAAACTCCCAATATTCTTTGAGAAGAATTTACAGTAAAACTAGTTTCCACAGAGATGTAAGAGAAGTCAGCAAAATATCATTTTGAGGTATCATTTTCTCTCTGGGTAATAAAACCCAGGAAATGATTAATTATTAGGTATAAACAAAATCCTAACACATAAAATTCTTTTTCTTATTATTTTTATCTTTCACAGACATTGGCTTGACCCAAAATTTAACAATGACCTGTTTTTCTCTAAGAAAATGTTAATTGTGAATCAGAAAGCAGAGAGATTCGCATTTTAATAAAAACTTTTAATGAAAAAAACCTTTACTTTGCTTTTATTTTATCAACAAAGACTCTATGTCTGATCATTAGTAATAACCAAATATCACTACATACTACATATTTCTAACATCTATTTTCCACTGTATATAATACTCTTGTTCGGAGGATTTAAGTTGCTTCATCATGCTTTATGATGGTTAATCTATCCAAGGAATTTCTCGTTTTACCAAAAATGTAAAGGCATACCTTGTTTTATTGTTTTTCTCTTTACTGACATTTGCAGATGTTATGTTTTTCACAAATCAAAGGTTTATGGCAACCCTGCACGGAGAAAAATCTATCAACACCATTTTTCCAGCACCAATGTTTTTTAATTAAAATGTGTACTTTGTTTTTTACACCTAATGCTAATGTACATTAGTAGATGCTAGTATATTGTAAGCATAGCATTTATATGCAGTGGGAAACCAAAAAGCACGTGATGCAGTTTGCTGTGGTAATCTGGAACTGAACCCACAATATCTCCTAGGTATCCCTGCCATTATATATCCACTGGAAGAGTCAGTAAACATCACAACTGAAATATAGTATTTTACATTGTATGCAGCTTTTAAATGAAGATTAGTTAAATATGTGGTTTACTATAAGTTTTCAAATACAAGGGCCTTCCTTAGCAGTCCAGTGATTAAGATTCTGCACTCCCATTGCAGCAGGCATGGGTTCAATCCCTTGTCAGGGAACTAAGATCCTGCATGCCACCAGGTGCAACCTGCATGCCATTTCTTGCAACCAGGTGCAAGAAGATAATTAAAGAACTTGACAGAAAATATATACCATTACTTACAGAAATTTTTGCTTATGTTCCACCAAAAAAAAAAAAAATAGGCTGTAAATAGAAACTGTCCACCATTATCCCCCTCCCAGCTAACCTCCAACCACATTGACCTTTTCGCCATTCCTCTAAGGTGCCAACTGTGTTCTTGCCCCGAAGATTTTGCTCTTGTCATTGCCATTTGACTAGTTTTATATTTCCAAATAGCAGAATACCCCCAAAACCACAAGACTTACAACAATAAGCCTTTATAATCTCACATTTTCTGTGAATCAGACTTCAGCAGAGACTTAGCTGGGTGCTCTGGAACAAGTTTTCTTATGAGATTGCATTAAGATGTCAGCTGGGGCTGTTATCACCTGAAGCTTGATCAGGGGCCCTAGGGTCCACTTCCAAGAGAACTTCTCACATCGCTGTCAAGGTGGTACTAGCTATTCAGTTCAGTTCAATCAGTCAGTCGTGTCTGACTCTTTGCGACCCCATTGACTGCAGTACAAAAGGCTTCCCTGTCTGTCACCAACTCCCAGAGCTTTCTCAAAATCATGTCCATCCAGTCAGTGATGTCATCCAACCATCTCATCCTCTGTTGTCCCCTACTCATCCTGCCTTCAATCTTTCCCAGCATCAGCATCTTTTCCAATGAGTCACTTCTTCTGTGATTCTTGCCCCCTTTCCGCATCAGGTGGCCAAAGTACTGGGTTTCAGCATCAGTCCTTCCAATGAATATTTAGGACTGATTTCCTTTAGGATGGACTGCTTGGATCTCCTTGTTGTCCAAAGGACTCTCAGGAGTCTTCTCTAACACCACAGTTCAAAAGCATCAATTCTTAGGTGCTCAGCTTTCTTTATAGTCTAACTCCCACATCCATACCCGACTACAGGAAAAACCATAGCTTCAACTAGACGGACTTTTGTCGGCAAAGTAATGTCTCTGCATTTTAATATACTACTAGTTTGGTCATAGCTTTTCTTCCAAAGATCAAGCATCTTTTAATTTCATAGCTGCAGTCACCATCTGCAGTGATTTTTTAGTCCAAGAAAATAAAGTCTGTCACTGTCTCCCCATTTATTTGCCATGAAGTGATGGGACCAGATGCCATTAACTTCACTTCATGAATGTTGAGGTTTAAGCCAGCTTTTTCACTCTCCTCTTTCACTTTCATCAAGAGGCTCTTTAGTTCTTCTTTGCTTTCTGCCATAAGGATGGTGTCATCTGCATATCTGAGGTTATTGATATTTCTCCCAGGAATCTTGATTCCAGCTTGTGTTTCATCCAGCCTGGCATTTCTCATGATGTACTCTGCATATAAATTAAATAAGCAGGATGATAGTATACAGCCTTGACATATTCCTTTCCTTATTTGGAACCAGTCTGTTGTTCCATGTCCAGTTCTATCTGTTGCTTCTTGACCCACATACAGATTTCTCAGGAGGTGGGTGAGATGGTCTCATATTCTCATCTCTTGAAGAATTTTCCACAGTTTGTTATGATCCACACAGTCAAAGGCTTTGGAATAGTCAATAAAGCAGAAGTTATGTTCAATAAATATTTTAATCCGATTTTCTGTTGATGGACAGGGCTCTGTTCCTTCCCTGTTGTTAGACCTGAGACCAGACTCCGGTGGAGTTAATGAAGATAATAGTGACCTCCTTCAAAAGGTCCCATGCATGCACTGCCGCACGCAGTACCCCTGCCCTGCAGCAAGCCACTGTCGACCCACGCCTCTGCGGAAACTCCTGGACACTCACAGGCAAAGTCTGGGTCAGTCTCTTGTGGGGTCACCGCTCCTTTCTTCTGGGTCCTAGTGTACACAAAGTTTTGTTTGTGCCCTCCAAGAGTCTGTTTTCCCAGTCCTATGCATGTTCTGTAATCAAATCCCACTGGCCTCTAAAGTCAAATTCCCTGGGGGTTCTCAGTCCCTTTGCCAGATCCCCACATTAGGAAATCTGTTGTGGGCCATAGAGCTTTCTTAACAGTACAAGAATTTATTTAGTATAATTGTTCTGCAGTTTGTGGGTCGTCTGCTTGGTGGTTCTACAGTGGGGTTAATGGTGACCTCCTCCGGGAGTGCTTATGCAACACGCTGTGTGACCCAGGTCTGCTGCACTCAGAGCCCCTGCCCCTTCTCAGGCCACTGCTGACCTGTACCTCCACAGGAGACACTCAAACACTCAAAGGCATATTTGGCTCAGTCTCTGTGGGGTATCCAGGTCCTGGTGCACACAAGCTTTTGTTTGAGCCCTTCGAGCATCTCTGGCAGGTACGGGGTTTGATTCTAAACATGATTTTGCCCCTCCTACAGTCTTGCTGAGGCTTCTCCTTTGACCCTGGACATGGGGCATCTTTTTTTGGTGGGATCCAACATTCTCCTGTCAATGGTTGTTCAGCAGCAAGTTGTCATTTTGGAGATCTCGCAGGAGAAGATGAGTGTACATCTTTCTACTCCTCCATCTTGTGCAGGTCATTTGGCTGTTGGAAAGAGATATTATTAATAGATCTTCACCATGTAGCACCCTTCCATAGAGTTACTTGAACATCTTCTTGAAACTTCAGCTAGCTTTCCCCAGGAAATTTTCCAGAAACCAAGGTGGAAGAAACAATATCTTTACATTCAAACCTCAACATTTGCACGCCATCACTTCCACTGTATTCCACTGGTCACATCACATATTAATAGATCAATTCTGATGAGGGGACTACAAAAGGGCATAGCAAGAGGTAAAGATAATTGAAAGCTGCTACCGCACTCCTCTCAGATCCGTTTACTTTCTGTTAACTCACCTAATTCAGGTCGTTGTTGAAATATGATCTCCTTACTTGTTTAAAATAGATTGCCCTGACCTATGACTGTCTATCTCACTACTTGCGTTGATTTTATAGCACTTTTCAATGCCTGAAATTATACATTTATTCCCTTATGTATTTTTTTAATCATCTATCCCCCAAGCTTTGTCGTCCTGTCCAAATGCAGGTCAATCATTGAGCATAGTGCCTGCCATAGAGTGGACATTCAGTAAAAATTTTTTAAATGGATGAATTAGTATAATGACTTTACATGCATTTCTCCATGCTCTGTCCTACAGGTTTACAACTGCACATAAAGCAAAATATTAGCAGTAACCTGAAGGATAGCAAATCACAAGGCTGGAATTCTCTAATATTAATTTTAAGTGAACTGTAGTGTTTGTTACTAGTTAAGATTTTTTATATTCAATATAAATGATTTTTAATAAAGGGGAATTTCCAGAAGTTTGAAATATTTTAATTAGTGTATATATATATTATGAGGAAAGGTAAATTGTTTTAAATATTCAAGTTTAATAAAAAACAATAAGCTACCAGGAGAAAATATTTGGAAATAAATGTAGATGAATGAAGATGTTCACTTTGAAAGGGGCATAATCTCATTTAATACCACTTATTTAATACTTCTGGTTCATGGGGCTTTTTATTATTTCAGTACCTGATACACGTACACATCATATATCATTCCAGCACTGAAGAACTGATGCTTTCGAACTGTGGTGCTGGAGAAGACTCTTGAGAGTCCCTTGGATTGCAAGGCGATCAAAGCAGTCAATCCTAAAGGCAATCAAGTCTGAATAATCATTGGAAGAACTGATGCTTTAGCTGAGGCTCAATACTTTGGCCACCTGGTGCGAAGAGCCAACTCATTGGAAAAGATCTTGATGCTGGAAAGACTGAGGGCAGGAAGAGAAGGAGGCAACAGAGGATGAAAGGGTTGGATGGCATATTCAACTCAATGGATATGAGTTTGAGCAAACTCTGGGAGGCAAGGAAAGCCCGACGTGCTGCAGTCCATGGGGTTGCAGAGTCGGGACTGAGCAACTCAACAATAACAATTATTCTATCACTGAACTAAATGAAGAAAACAGTATACTTGCTTTAAATACATGAAAGATTTCTTTCTATACTGACCCTGCTCTCCTACCCACAACTCTCCAGGAGATAAAATTGCAACTTACCTCTTCCATGCTTAAGAGTATAATCAAAGTTAAAACCTAATACTTAAGTCTCATCAGAGATGCAGTAGTTCACACTCTGTACAAAAAAGGAATGCTTAGACACAGTCTGTCAAATATTCATTTCTGCAAAGTTTCTGCACCTATGCAATTAGATTATTATGGTGATAATCTTCTCAGACTATAAGCTCTCACTGTGAATGTAATTATTCCAGATTTAATCTATTTTAATTTGAGTAGAAAGGCAGAAAGTCGGTCAGTGAAATTTTAACTCTAAGATTAAAGTAAGCAAAGGATGTTCATTCTAAAGTGGATTGATAGATAATTTGGGGGGAGAGGGTAATATAATTATTAAAATTGAGAGACTAATAGGAATTATATAATTCAACCCCTCAGTCAACGCAAAAGTTTCCTTCACAATACCCAACCTCTATGTAAACTATAACTTTGATGGAGGTCTTCTCCTCTCAAAGTGTTTTTTTAATATGAGTTAAAAAGTGCTCTTTATGTTGAGCCAAAGTAACATTCAGAAGCTAGATCTGAATGTTCCATGAAATTCCATGAAATTTTTTAAAAAATAAGGTTAAATTTCTTCCACTTGATTGTTCTTAAATTCAGTTCAGTTCCGTTCAGTTCAGTCGCTCAGTCGTGTCTGACTCTCCGCGACCCCATGAATCACAGCACGCCAGGCCTCCCTGTCCATCACCAAATCCCGGAGTTCACTCAAACTCATGTCCATCGAGTCAGTGATGTCATCCAGCCATCTCATTCTCTGTTGTCCCCTTCTCCTCCTGCCCCCAATCCTTCCCAGCATCAAAGTCTTTTCCAGGGAGTCAACTCGTCGCATGAGGTAGTGAATCTCAAATATGGGGGCACATTGAATACCAGATGCCTAAATTCCATCAGCAAAATTCTGATTTATCTTGCCTGGAGTGTGTTTTATGCATCTAAAGTTTTAAAAGCTCCCTGTGTGACTTTAATGTGCAGGCTGTGCTGAGAACCATTACATTTGAAAGGAGCTCAGTGCCCAACAATTTTAATCCTCTCTTTCCAAAAGAGAGGATTAAACTAATTCTCTTCTTTTCCTTATATTATTCTTCATATGACATAATTTCAGGATTCCTTCTATCTTTTTAGTCCCATAAATGTTATTGTTGCTGTTATTGCTGTCCCATCGCTAAGTCGTGTCCAACTCTTTGTAACCCCATGGACTGCAGCATGCCAGGCTCCCCTGTCCTTCACTATCTCCAAGAGTTTGCTCAGATTCATGTCCATTGAGTCAGTGATGAATGATGCCCTCCAACTGTCTCATTCTTTGTTGCCACCTTCTCCTTCTGCCCTTAATCTTTCCCAGCATCAGGGTCTTTTCCCATGAATCGGCTCTTCACATCATGTGGCCAAAGTATTGGCGCTTCAACTTCAGAATCAGTCCTTCCAATGAATATTCAGGGTTGATTGCCTTTAGGATTGATTGGTTTGATCTCCTTTCAGTTTAAGGGATTCTTATGAGTCTTCTCCAGCAGCACATTTCAAAAGCATCAACTCTTCTTGAACAACAATTCAAGAAAATCAGCCTTCTTTATAGTCCAACTCTCGCATCTGTTGGATACATAACTACTGGAAAAACCATAGATTTCACTATATGGACCTTTGTTGACAAAGTGATCTCTCTGTTTTTTCATACACTCTCTAGGTCTGTCATAAGTTTCCTTCCAAGGAACAAGCATCTTCTAATTTCATGGCTGCAGTCACCATCTGCAGTGACTTTGGTGCCCAATAAAATAAGTAGATCTTTAAATGCACAACCTAGCAGCTCTCCAGTGGTCTGTCCAATGCAGAATAAAGGTACCTTTATGATTTCTTGTTCTCTGTAGATTTAATTGCATTAGTTATTTTGAATAAGTATGTAACACTGGTAGTACCTGGTAAGCCTACAATCAACTAAAGCTCTTAATTCATTTTTATGTGAACCGATGTTAAACCATGAATCCCATATCCTGAATGAACAAAGTTGATTTTCTGAATTCATTATTTATTGTCATCCCAAAAAGCTTTCATTTTGTTAGTTTATTTTCATTTGCTCTACCTTATTAATTTTTAAATGAGTCATTATTCAAGTATTCAATACAACAGCTGAGGGCCAAGATTAGTGAGGGCTTTGTGGCTCAGATGCATTGCACTGCCTGCAATGCAGAGACCCAGGTTCAATCTCTGGGTTGGGGAGATCCCCTAGGAAGGGAATGGCTATCCACTCCAGTATTCTTGCCTGGAGAATTCCATGTAGAGAGGAGCCTGTTGAGTTACAATTCATGGGGTCGCAAAGAGTTGGGCAGGACTGAGCGAACAGCTTTGAGTTAAGACTGAGTTTAGTCACTCAGTCGTGTTCAGCACTATGCAATCCCCTGGACTGCAGCACAAAAGGCTTCCCTGTACATCACCAACTACTGGAGCTTGCTTAAACTCACATCCATTGAGTTGGTGATGCCATCCAAACATCTTATCCTCTGTCGCCCACTTCCCTCCTTCCTTAAACTTTTACCAGCATCAGGGTCTTTTCCAATAAGCGAGTTCTTCAGATAGCCAAAGTATTGGAGTTTCAGCATCAGTCCTTCCAATGAATATTCAAGACTGATTTCCTTTAGGATTGACTGGTTTGATCTCCTTGCAATGCAAGGGACTCTCAAGAGTCTTCTCCAACACCACAGCTTAAAGGGATTAATTCTTCAGTGCTCAGCTTTGTTTATAGTCCAACTCTCACATCCATCCTTGACTACTGGGAAAACCATAGCTTTGACTAGACGGACATTTGTCGGCAAAGTAATGTCTTTTTTTTTTAATATGCTGTCTAGGTTGGTCATAACTTTTCTTTCAAAGAGCAAGCATCTTAATTTCATGGCTGCAATCACCATCGGCACTGAGTTTGGAGCCCAAGAAAATAAAATCTGACACTGTTTCCATTTTTTCCCTATCTATTTGCCATGAAGTGATGGGAACAGAGGCCATGATCTTAGTTTTCTGAATGTTGAGTTTCAAGCCAGTTTTCTCACTCTCCTCTTTCAGTTTCATCAAGAGGTTCTTTAGTTCCTCTTCGCTTTCTGCCATAAGGGTGGTGGCATCTGCGTATCTGAGGTTATTGATATTTCTTCCAGCAAACTTGATTCCAGCTTGTGCTTCATCCAACCCAGCATTTAGCATGATGTACTCTGCATATAAGTTAAATAAGCAAGATGAGAGTATACAGCCTTGATGTACTCTTTTCCATTTGGAACCAGTCCATTGTTCCGTGTCCGGTTCTTACTGTTCCTTCTTGACCTGCATACAGATTTCTCAAGAAGCAGGTAAGATGGTCTGGTATTCCCAACTCTTGAAGAATTTTCCATAATTTGTTGTGATCCACACAGTCAAAGGCTTTGGCATAGTCAATAAAGCAGAAGTAGTTGTTTTTCTGGAACTCTCTTGCTTTTTCAGTGATCCAACAGATGTTGGCAATTTAATCTCTGGTTCCTCTGCTTTTTCTAAATGCAGCTTGAACATCTGGAAGTTCTCAGGTCACATACTGCTGAAGCCTCGCTTGGAGAGTTTTGAGCATTACTTTGCTAGCGTGTGAGATGAGCACAATTGTACGGTAGTTTGAACATTCTTTGGCGTTGCCTTTCTTTGAGATTGGAATGAAAACTGACCTTTTCCAGTCCTGTGGCCACTGCTGAGTTTTCCAGATTTGCTAGCGTATTGAGTGCAGCACTTTCACAGCATCATCTTTTACGATTTCAAATACTTCAGCTGGAATTCCATCACCTCCACCAGCTTTGATCAGAGTGATGCTTCCTAAGGCCCACTTGACTTCGCATTCCAGCATGTCTGGCTCTAGGTGAGTGATCACATCATCATGGTTATCTGGGTCATGAAGGTTTTTTTTTGTATAGTTTGAAAAGACCCTGAAGCTGGGAAAGATTGAGAGCAGGAGGAAAAGGGGACGACAGAGGATGAAATGGTTGGATGGCATCACCAACTTAATGGACATGGATTTGGGTGGACTCCAGGATTTGGTGATGGACAGGGAGGCCTGGCGTGCTTTGGTTCATGGGGTCATAAAGAGTCAGACATAACTGAGCGACTGAACTGAACTGAACTGAAAGAGATTTGGGGCTAAAATTGGGACTCTGTGGGAGAAGGTGAGGGTGGGATGATTTGGGAGAATGGCATTGAAACATGTATGTTGTCATATGTGAAACGAATCACCAGTTCAGGGTCGATGCATGTTACAGGATGCTCAGGGCTGGTGTGTGGGGATGACCCAGAGGGAGGATAAAGGGAAGAGGGAGGTGGGAGGGGGGTTCAGGACGGGGGACTCATGTACACCCGGGGCGGATTCATGTCAATGTATGGCAAAACCAACCAATTTAATATTGTAAAATAATTAGCCTCCAATAAAAAATAATTAACTAATGAATTTTAAAAAATTTAAAAAATCAATGATGTTTGGTGCCATCCTAAAAGGTTCTCTCTAAAAAAAAAAAAAAAGAGCCAAAGTTTTTAAAATTATCACTGGTATTTATACTCACCAATCTATGAAATGTTAATATAAAATAGTTCTTGGTTGCTTAAGGAAAGTAGGAAGTGTGTATTCAGTAAAGAAGGTGTGAGGAATGGAATTGCATTTTGTGAAGGGAAAAGAAAATAAACCTGACTTACAGGTGGCTTTTTAGAATGGAAGAACAAAGTAATGGGTACAGAAGTGATATGAAGGTTTGTGGAAAGTGAACCATGAGAAAAGAGTTTTATACTGGGTTTAAAATAAGTTTAAGTTTATTTTTAAATAAAGTAAGCTGGTGCAAAAACTTGAATTTAGCTTTTCTCTCTGCTGACACCTTTTCTTCAGATGTTAAACTGCCTTTGATAATAGATTTAAGTTTATTTAATCTCTTAAATGATCTGTCCTTAAATTCTTTATTGTTACTTTGGCTAAGTGAATGGCTATTGTTTCACAATGACCTATAATCCTATCTGACTGCCTGTTTTAAACCTTTTTGATATTTGTTGACAAAACTTCCTAAATCTTTCCAATGAAGATTTCTAGCTAAGTTTGGGATGATTCAGAGGGCTCCTGAAACATCCCAAAGACAGATATTACACTAATTAGGTTCATTTTGTATACATAGTAACTTGGGAGTTATTGTCAAGGGAGTAGTAAGTCTACAGTTATATTGTCTGGGAAATGTTACTAATATAGATATCCTGGAAACTATATGGAATTCCTAAAATTCTGATCAGTTCAGTTCAGTCACTCAGTCGTGACTGACTCTTTGCGACCCCATGAATCACAGCACGCCAGGCCTCCCTGTCCATCACCAACTCCCGGAGTTCACTCAAACTCATGTCCATCGAGTCGGTGATGTCATCCAGCCATCTCATTCTCTGTCATCCCCTTCTCCTCCCGCCCCCAATCCTTCCCAGCATCAGAGTTTTTTCCAGTGAGTCAATTCGTCGCATGAGGTGGCCAAAGTATTGCAGTTTCAGCTTTAGCATCAGTCCTTCCAATGAACACCCAGGATCGATCTCCCTTAGAATGGACTGGTTGGATCTCTTTGCAGTACAAGGGACTCTCAAGAGTCTTCTCCAGCACCACAGTTCAAAAGCATCAATTCTTCGGAGCTCAGCTTTCTTCACAGCCCAACTCTCACATCCATACATGACCACTGGAAAAACCATAGCCTTGACTAGACGGACCTTTGTTGGCAAAGTAATGTCTCTGCTTTTTAATATGCTATCAAGGTTGGTCATAACTTTCCTTCCAAGGAGTAAGCGTCTTTTAATTTCATGGCTGCAATCAGCATCTGCAGTGATTTTGGAGCCCAAGAAAATAAACTCTGACACTGTTTCCACTGTTTCCCCATCTATTTCCCATGAAGTGATGGGACCAGATGCCATGATCTTTGTTTTCTGAATGTTGAGCTTCAAGCCAACATTTTCACTCTCCTCTTTCACTTTCCTCAAGAGGCTTTTTAATTCCTCTTCACTTTCTGCCATAAGGGTGGTGTCATCTGCATATCTGAGATGATTGATATTTCTCCCGGCAATCTTGATTCCAGCTTGTGCTTCTTCCAGCCCAGCGTTCCTCATGACGTATTCTGCATATAAGTTAAATAAGCAGGGTGACAATATACAGCCTTGACGTACTCCTTTTCCTATTTGGAACCAGTCTGTTGTTCCATGTCCAGTTCTAACTGCTGCTTCCTGACCTGCATACAGGTTTCTCAAGAGGCAGATCAGGTGGTCTGGTATTCCCATCTCTTTCAGAATTTTCCACTGTTTATTGTGATCCACACAGTCAAAGGCTTTGGCATAGTCAATGAAGCAGAAATAGATGTTTTTCTGGAACTCTCTTGCTTTCTCCATGATCCAGCGGATGTTGGCAATTTGATCTCTGGTGCCTCTGCCTTTTCTAAAACCAGCTTGAACATCTGGAAGTTCATGGTTCACATATTGCTGAAGCCTGGCTTGGAGAATTTTGAGCATGACTTTACTAGCGTGTGAGATGAGTGCAATTGTGTGGTAGTTTGAGTATTCTTTGGCATTGCCTTTCTTTGGGATTGGAATGAAGACTGACCTTTTCCAGTCCTGTGGCCACTGCTGAGTTTTCCAAATTTTCTGGCATATTGAGTGCAGCACTTTCACAGCATCATCTTTCAGGATTTGAAATTCTGATATATTTGGGTAAATTGTTATCAATCATAATTCTAGTTACTATCTCAAAATATTGTCATAGCACTAACCAAGTTTCTCAAAAATGCATCCTCCTAAAGAAGATTTATAGGGGGGTGGTCCTAAAATGGCAGAGTAATAAGACAGGGAGACCACTTTCTCCCCCACAAATTCATCGAAAGATCATTTGAATGCTAAGCAGATACCACAAAACAACTTCTGAACGCTGGCGGAGGACACCAGGCACCCAGAAAGGCAGCCCATTGTCTTTGAAAGGAGGTAGGACAAAATATAAAAGAAAAAATAGAGAGACAAAAGAGTTAGGGACAGAGACCCATCCCAGGGAGGGAGTCTTAAAAGAGAAGTTTCCAAACAGCAGGAAACCCTCTCACCGGTGAGTCTGTGGGGAGTTTTGGAATCTCAGAGGGCAACAATATCAGGAGGAAAAATAAATAAATAAAATCCACAGATTACATGCCTAACTGCAACTTCCAGCGGAGAAGTAGCCCAGATGCTTGTGTCCACCACCAGCAAGCACAGGGAGGCGTGGGCTGCATTGCTTAGGTTAAGGACCGGGCCTGAATGCCCTGAGGGCAATCTGAGAGATCTAACATGAGATAGCAACCCAAACCGTGGGATAGCCATAGAGGGGAAAAAAAAGAGGAAACAGAGAGAGAATTTTCCCACGAAAAGCTCTAACCTAAGGCATTGCCTGCCTGCTCACAGAACAAAGGACTGAGAGAATGCCAGAGAAGAGTTAGCCGGCTGCCAGAGGCAGGGAGGCAGAAGGGCGACAGCCAGAACTGGAAGGCAAGGGTCAAACTCAGCCCCAGAGATGGCATCTCCTACCAAACTGCGAGCAGGCTCCAGGTTGCTAACCAAGTCTTCCTGGGATCCTGGACAGTCGACATCTGTCAGGAGGGTTGCAGCCAGAGATCAGTGCCCCAGTAGAGCCACACAGCACACCTGAGACGGTGCTCCCACTGCCCACCCAGGAAACGGAGTGGCTGGGACCAGGGAGGTGATAAGATGCACCGCCCAGCTGGGAAGAGTGCGATCGCCAAGCACCTGGTCACCTGAGCTGCTCAGAACTGGGAAGGGCACAAAATGCAGGCCCAACCAAATGTGTGCCTTTGTGGAGTACCCGAGAACCTGAACCTGAGCGGCGTAGATCTGGGACGTGCACACAACCCAGGGCCCACCTTAGACAGTTCCCCGGCAGAGCAACCTGGAGCCTGAGCATTGTAGACCAGGAAAGCACACATGTCATGAGTGGGGGCAAACCCAGTGTGGCCCAGACACTGCAAGCACTCCCCACACATGCCAGTGATATTTGTTTGCAGTGTTGCTCCCTCCCTCCAGCACAATTGAACAAGTAAATAAATAAAATAAACAAATGACCACTTTTGCCCCCTCTGTCAGGGCGGAAGTTAGTCACTGAAGAGACTTGCAAACAGAGGAAGCCAAAATAAACAAAGAAGAGGGAACGCTTTGGAAGTGACAGGTGCAACAGATTAAAACCCTGTAGTTAGCACTGGCTACATTGGAAGGGACCTATAGACCTTGAGAAGAAGTATACGGTGGAACAAGGAACTATCTGAAACTGAATTGATCACACACTGCCCTCAACAGCTCCAGAGAAATTCCTAGATGTATTTTGCTATTATAATTTTTTTATTTTTAAGTTCTTTATTACTCTTTTAATTTTCATTTTAAAAACCTACTATTACTTTGAAAAAAAAGACCTTATTTTTAAAGCAAATTTTGTATTTTTTATATAACTTTTGCAATTTTGTTTTGTTTTTTCAATAATGTATTTTTGAGAGTCTAACCTCTACCCTAGATTTTTAATATTTGCTTTTTGGTATTTGTTATCAATTCTGTATCTTTAAGAATCCAATCTTCAGTAACCATTTTTACTGAGGAATGTGATTACTGGCTTGATTGCTCTCTCCCCTTTTGACTCTCCTTCTTCTCCCCCAGCTCACCTCTGTCTCCTCCCTCCCCCTTCTCTTCTCTGCTTGACTCTCTGAATCTCTTTGGGTGCTCCAGGCTGTGGAGAAAACTTAGGAAACTGATCACAGGCTAGAGTGATCTCTCTTCTTTTGACTCCTCCTCCTCTCCTCCTGGTCACCTCTATCTCCTTCCTCCCTCTTCTGTTCTCTGTGGAACTCCGTGAACCTCTTTGAGTGTTCCAGACTGTAGAGACCAAATAGAGAATTGATTACTGGCTAGACTGCTTTCTCCCCTTTGACTCCCCCTCTTCTCCTCATGCTGCTGCTGCTGCTGCTGCTAAGTCATTTCAGTCATGTCCGACTCTGTGTGACCTCATAGACAGCAGCCCACCAGGCTTCCCCGTCTCTGGGATTCTCCAGGCAAGAACACTGGAGTGGGTTGCCATTTCCTTCTCCAATGTGTGAAAGTGAAAAGTGAAAGTGAAGTCGCTCAGTCGTGTCTGACCCTTAGCGACCCCACAGACTGCAGCCTACCAGGCTCCTCCATCCATGGGATTTTCTAGGCAATAGTACTGGAGTGGCTTGCCATTGCCTTCTCCGAATGATTCCTGCTACGTAGCCAATAAAAGCTCGAAGAGGTAGATGGATATGCAACTAGGTTCTCAGAAGAGGTTTGGGCTTTAGATGTATATATATGGACATCTCTAGAGATGGTATTTTAAGTCATGGGCATGGATGTGATATCCTAGGACAAAGCACAGAATGGACAAGAAATCCTATCAACCCCAAACCCTGAGGAAACAACATGTGGAGATTAGAAGAGTTAAGAACTAGTGAAGAACAGGAAAAAGCAGCAGCCCAGAAAGGAAAGAGGAAAGTCAGAAAGTACGGTGCTATGGAAATGAAAGGCAGTATGTTTCAATTAGGAAAAAAGATGGACAACAATGATAAAGAACACTGAAATAAGGATATTAATGATGGTCAGGGTTCCAGGCCAGTTACAAACGATCATTAACCCATTACATAGGCAGATTACAGTATCAGACTATCTAAGTAGTCCAGCTCAGTAATGAAACATGCCCAGGTTTAAATCCCTGCTCCACTACTTACTTGCTATGTGGCTGTAAGTTTATTAATGTCACAATGTCTCAGTTTTCAATTCTTAAAAAAGAAGGTATAAACAATACCTACCTCAAAAGATTACTTTGAGGATTAAATAGTGTTTGCATTGATCACTTAAAACAGTAGCTAGCACAAATCAGTTGTCAGTAGCTGACACTACTTACAACATTACAAATTACTTATAACACTGTTTCTGTGGGAAATTATGAACAACAAAAGTTTGTTCCAAGTAACCTTTCACTATTTTGTGATTGTCTCAACTCCTTACAAATTGTGATCTTTCAGGCCTTATCCCAAAAGCCTTGAGGAAAATGCTAGATTTAAAACCTACTCAAAATCTCCTTGGGCTTCCCGCGGTGGCTCAGTGGTAAAGAATCTGCCTGCAATGTGGAGAACCTGGGTTCTATCCCTGGGTCTGGAAGATCCCCTGGTGGAGGGCATGGCAACCCACTCCAGTACTCCTGCCTGGAGAATCCTATGGACAGAGGAGTCTGGCAGGCTATCGTCCATAGGGTGGCAAAGAGTTCTCCTCATAGTCACCTCTATCTCCCTCCTCTTTTCTTCATGTAACTCTGTGAACCTCTCTGGGTGTCCTTCACTGTGGAGAATCTTTTCACCATTAACCTAGATGTTTTATCATCGGTGCTGTATGGATGGCGAAGTCTTGAGGCTACTATAAGAATAAGACTGAAAGCCAGAGGCAGGAGGCCTAAATCCAAAACTTGAGAATACCAGAAAACTCCTGATTCCAGGGACCATTAATCGACAACAATTCATCCAAAAGCCTCCATACCTACACTGAAACCAAGCTCCACACAAGAGCCAACAAGTTTCAGAGCAAGACATACCAAGCTAATTATCCAACAAAGCAGGAACATAACCCTGAGCACAAAAATACAGGCGGCCAAAAGTCACACCAAATCCACAGACACCTCAAAACTCACTACTGGACACTACATTGCACTCCAATGAGAAGAGATCCAACTCCACCCACCAGAACACCGACACAAGCTTCCTTAACCAGGAAACCTTGACAAGCCACTTGTCCAACCCCACCCACAGGGAAGAACTTCCACAATAAAGAGGAACCACAAACTTCCAGTATACAGAAAGGCCACCCCAAACACTGCAACCTAAACGAGATGAAAAGGCAGAGAAATATTCAGTAGGTAAAGGAACATGATAAAAGCCCACCAAACCAAATAAAAGAGGAGGAGATAGGGAGTCTAACTGTAAAAGAATTCAGAATAATGATAGTAAAAATGGTCCAAAATTTTGAAAACAAAATGGAGTTACAGATAAATAGGCTGGAGACAAGGACTGAGAAAATGCAAGAAAAGTTTAACAAAGACCTAGAAGAAATAAAAAAGAGTCAATCAATAATGAATAATGCAATAACTGAGATCAAAAACACTCTGGAGGGAGCCAACAGTAGAATAACTGAGGCAGAAGATAGGATAAGTGAGGTGAAAGATAGAATGGTGGAAATAAATGAAGCAAAGAGGAAAAAAGAATTAAAAGAAATGAGAACAACTGCAGAGACCTCTGGGACAATGTTAAATTCCCCAACATTTGAATCATAGGAGTCCCAGACGAAGAAGACAAAAAGGCCATGAGAAAATACTTGAGGAGATAATAGTTGAAAACTTCCCTAAAATGGGAAAGGAAATATTCACCCAAGTCCAAGAAACCCAGAGAGTCCCAAACAGGATAAATCCAAGGCAAAACACCCCAAGACACATATTAATCAAATTAATGAAAATCAAACACAAAGAAGAAATATTAAAAGCAGCAAGGGAAAAACAACAAATAACCCACAAGAGGATCCCCATAAGGATAACAGCTTATCTTTCCATAGAAACTCTTCAAGCCAGAAGGGAATGGCAGAACAAACTTAAAGTGATGAAAGAGAAAATCTTACAACCCAGATTAGTGTACGCAGCAAGGATCTCATTCAAATACGAAGGAGAAATCAAAAGCTTTACAGACAAGAAAAAGCTGAGAGAAATCAGCATCACCAAACCAGCTCTCCAACAAATGCTAAAGGACTTTCTCTAGACAGGAAACAGAAAGGGTGTATAAACTCGAACCCAAAACAATAAAGCAAATGACTATAGGATCATACTTATAAATAATTAGCTTAAGTGTAAATGGGTTGAATGCCCCAACCAAAAGACAAAGACTGGCTGAATGGATACAAAAACAAGACCCTTATACATCCTGTCTACAAAAGACCCACCTCAAACCTAGGGACACATACAGACTGAAAGTGAAGGGCTGGAAAAAGATATTTCAACCAAATGGAGACCAAAAGAAAGCAGAAGTAGCAATACTAATATGAGATAAAATAGACTTTGAAATAAAGGCCATGAAAAAAGACAAAAAAAGACACTACATAATGATTAAAAGATCAATCCAAGAAGAAGATATAACAATTATAAATATATATGCACCCAACATAAGAGCACCAAAATATGTAATGCTTCTGCTGCTGCTGCTGCTGAGTCACTTCAGTGGTGTCCAACTCTGTGTGACCCCATAGACGGCAGGCCATCAGGCTGCCCCGTCCCTGGGATTCTCCAGGCAAGAACACTGGAGTGGGTTGCCATTTCCTTCTCCAATGTATGAAAGTGAAAAGAGAAAGTGAAGTCACACAGTCGTGTCTAGCTCTTAGCGACTCCATAGACTGCAGCCCACAGGGCTCTTCCATCCATGGGATTTTCCAGGCAGGAGTACTGGAGTGGGGTGCCATTGCCTTCTCCAATATGTAATGCAAATGCTAACAAATATGAAAGGGGAAATTAACAGTAACACAATAATAGTGGGAGACTTTCATACCCCACTCACACCTATGGATAGATCAACTAAACAGAAAATTAAGCAAGGAAACACAAACTTTAAATGATACAATGGACCAGTTAGACCTAATTGATATCTATAGGGCTTTTCACCCCAAAACAATGAATTTCACCTTTTTCTCAAGTGCACACAGAATCTTCTCCAGGATAGATCACATCCTGGGCCATAAATCTAGTCTTGGTAAATTCAAAAAAAGTAAAATCATCTCAAGAACATTTTCTGATCACAATGAGGTAAGATTAGAAGTCAACTATAGGAAAAAAAAACCTATTAAAAATATAAACATATGGAGGCTAAATAGCACACTTCTGAGTAATCAAAAACCACAGAATAAATTAAAAAAGATATCAAAATATGCATAGAAATGAATGAAAATGAAAACACAACAACCCCAAACCTATGGGATTCAGGAAAAGCAATGCTAAGGGGAAGGTTCAGAACAATACAAGCCTACCTCAAGAAACAGGAGAGAAATCAAATAAATAACCTAACTTTACACCTAAAGCAACTAGAAAAGGAAGAAATGAAGAACCCCAGGATTAATAGAAGGAAAGAAATCATAAAAAATGGGGCAGAAATAAATGTAAACGAAACAAAAGAGACCATAGCAAAAATCAACAAAGCTAAAAGCTTGTTCTTGGAGAAGATAAATAAAATAGACAAACCATTAGCCAGACTCATCGAGAAACAAAGGGAGAAGAATCAAATCAACAAAATTAGAAATGAAAATGGAGAAATCACCACAGACAACACAGAAATACAAAGGATCATAAGAGACTACTATCAGCAACTATATGCCAATAAAATGGACAACTTGGAAGAAATGGACAAATTCTTAGAAAAGTATAACTTTCCAAAACTGAGCCAGGAAGAAATAGAAAATCTTAACAGACCCATCACAAGCACAGAAATCAAAAACATAATCAGAAATCTTCCAACAAACAAAAGCCAGGGACCAGATGGCTTCATAGCTGAATTCTACAAAAAATTTAGAGAAGAGCTAGCACCTATCCTACTAAAACTCTTCCAGAAAATTGCAGAAGAAGGTAAACTTACAAACTCATTTTATGAGGCCACCATCACCCTAATAACAAAACCAGACAAAGATGCCACAAAAAAGAAAACTACAGGGCAACATCACTGATAAACATAGATGCAAAAATCCTTAACAGAATTCTAGCAAACAGAATCCAACAACATATTAAAATCATACATCATGACCAAGTGGGCTTTATCCCAGGGATGCAAGGATTCTTCAATATTCACAAATCAATCAATGTAATACACCACATTGACAAATTAAAAGATTAAAACCACATGATTATCTCAATAGATACTAAGAAAGTCTTTGACAAAATTCAACATCCATTTATGATTAAAAAAAACAAAACCAACCCTGCAGAAAGCAGGCATACCTCAACATAATAAAAACCATCTATGATAAATCCACAGAAAACATTATCCTCAATGGTGAAAAATTGAAAGCATTTCCCCTAAAGTCAGGAACAAGACAAGGATGCCCACTCTTATCACTAAAATTCAACATAGTTTTGGAAGTTTTGGCCACAGCAATCAGAGCAGAAAAAGAAATAAAAGGAATCCAGATTGGAAAAGAATTAAAACTCTCACTGTTTGCAGATGACATGATCCTCTACATAGAAAACCCTAAAGACTCCACCAGAAAATTACTAGAGCTAATCAATGAATATAATAAAGTTGCAGGACATAAAGTCAACACACCGAAATCCCTTGCATTCCTATACACTAATAATGCGAAAACAGAAAGAGAAATTAAGGAAACAATTCCATTCACCGTTGCAAAAAAAAGAATAAAATACTTAGGAATAAATCTATCTAAAGAAACAGAAGACATATATATAGAAAACTATAAAACACTGATGAAAGAAATAAAAGATGACCCAAATAGATGGAAACACATACCATGTTCATGGATCGGAAGAATCAAAATAGTAAAAATGAGTATACTACCCAAAACATTCTATAGATTCAATGCAATCCCTATCAAGCTATGAACTGTATTTTTCAGAGAATTAGAGCAAATAATTTCACAATTTCTATGGAATTACAAAAATCCTCCAATAGCCAAAGCATCATGAGAAAAGAATGGAACTGGAGGAGTCAACCAGCCTGACCTCAGGCTATACTACAAAGTAACAGTCATCAGGACAGTATGGTACTGGCACAAAGACAGAAATATAGATCAATAAAACAAAATAGAAAGCCCAGAGATAAATCCACACACCTTTGGACACCTTATCTTTGACAAAGGAAGCAAGAATATATGATGGAGAAAAGACAATCTCTTTAAAAAGTGGTGCTGGGAAAACTGGTCAACCACTTGTAAACTAGAAACTAGAACACTCTCTAACACCATACACAAAAATAAGCTCAAAATGGATTAAAGATCTGAATGTTAGACCAGAAACTATAAAACTCCTACAGGAGAACATAGGCAAAACACTCTCTGACATAAAGCACATCAGGATTCTCTATGACCCACCTCCCAGAGCAATGGAAATAAAAGCAAAAATAAACAAATGGGGTCTAATTAAACTTAAAAACTTGCACAACAAAGGAAACTATAAGCAAGGTGAAAAGACAGCCTTCAGAATAGGAGAAAATAATAGCAAATGAAGCAACTGACAAAAAATTAATCTCAACAATAAACAAGCAATTCCTGCAGCTCAATTCCAGAAAAATAAGCGACCCAATCGAAAAATGGGCCAAAGAACTAGACAGACATTTCTCCAAAGAAGACATACAGATAGCTAACAAAAACCTGAAAAGATGTTCAACATCACTCATTATCAGAGAAATGCAAATCAAAACCACAATGAGGTACCATCTCACGCTGGTCAGAACAGTTGCTATCAAAAAGTCTACAAACAATAAATGCTGGAGAGGGTGCGGAGAAAAAGGAATCCTCTTACACTGTTGGCAGGAATGCAAACTAGTACAGCCACTATGGATAACAGTGTGGAGATTCCTTAAAAAACTGGAAATAGAGCTGCCATACAACCCAGCAATCCCACTGCTGGGCATACACATCAAGGAAACCAGAATTGAAAGAGACACATGTACCCCAATGTTCATCTCAGCACTGTTTACTGTTTACATCATAGCCAGGACATGAAAGCAACCTAGATGCCCATTGGCAGATGAATGGAAAAGAAAGCTGTGGTACATATACACAATGGAATATTACTCAGCTATTAAAAAGAATGCATTTGAATCCATTCCAATGAGGTGGATGAAACTGGAGCCTATTATACAGAGCGAAGTCAGTCAGAAAGGAAAACACCAATACAGTATATTAATGTGTATATATGGAATTTAGAAAGATGGTAGCTAAAGTGAAAGAGGAGAGTGAAAAGTTTGGCTTGAAGCTCAACATTCAGAAAACAAAGATCATGGCATCTGGTCCCATCACTTCATGGGAAATAGATGGGGAAAGAGTGGAAACAGTGTCAGAGTTTATTTTCTTGGACTCCAAAATCACTGCGGATGCTGATTGCAGCCATGAAATTAAAAGACGCTTACTCCTTGGAAGGAAAGTTATGACCAACCTAGACAGTATATTAAAAAACAGAGACATTACTTTGCCAACAAAGGTCCGCCTGGTCAAGGCTATGGTTTTTCCCGTGGTCATGTATGGATGTGAGAGTTGGACTGTGAAGAAAGCTGATCGCCAAAGAATTGATGCTTTTGAACTGTGGTGTTGGAGAAGACTCTTGAGAGTCCGTTGGACTGCAAGGAGATCCAACCAGTCCATTCTAAAAGAGATCAATCCTGACTGTTCATTGGAAGGACTGATGCTAAAGCTGAAACTCCAATACTTTGGCCACCTCATGCGAAGAGTTGACTCACTGGAAAAGACTCTGATGCTGGGAAGGATTGGGGGCGGGAGGAGAAGGGGACGACAGAGAATGAGGTGGCTGGATGGCATCACCGACTCGATGGACATGAGTTTGAGTGAACTCCAGGAGTTGGTGATGGACAGGGAGGCCTGGTGTGCTGTGATTCATGGGGTCGCAAAGAGTCGGTCAAGACTGAGCGACTGAACTGAACTGAACTGAACTGAGCGATGACCCTACATGTGAGACAGCAAAAGAGACACAGATGTAAAGAACAGACTTTTGGACTCTGTGGGAGAAGGCGAGGGCAGGATGATTTGAGAGAACAGCATTGAAACGTGTATATCATCATAAGTGAAACAAATCTCCAGTCTAGGTTCAATGCATGAGGCAGGGTGCTCAGGGCTGGTGCACTGGAATGACACTGAAGGATGGGATGGGGAGGGAGGTGGGAGGGAAGGTCAGGATGGGGAACACATGTACACCCATGGCTGATTCATGTGAATGTATGGCAAAAACCACCATAATATTGTAAAGTAATTAGCCTCCAATTAAAATTTTTAAAATAACAATAAAAAATAAAATTATAGAAAGGACTTTTGGATAAATTCGTTTCTGAACTAGGTAAGGATTCTAATGAAAAACTTGATGACTTCACAAAGGTTAACAAAAGGACTGAATGAACTGGCAAATATGCTTTTAATATGGTTTCTATCTGAAAAATTACTGGGTTGAATCTGTGTTTTCCAGGTGTAAGTCTCAATCAAAAAAATTAACCTCTCATCTATTAAAAGGAAAATTCCCACAATTAACAGATGGATCTATATGGTTAACACCAGGCTATGAGAAATCGTAAAAATTAGGGCAGAGATAAATGAAAAAGAAACAAAAGAGACCATAGAAAAAATCAACAAAGCCAAAAGCTGATTCTTTGAGAAGGTAAATAAAATTGACAAACCACTAGCCAGATTCATCAAGAAACAAAGGGAGAAGAACCAAATCAATAAAATTAGAAATGAAAATGGAGAGATCACAACCGACAACACAGAAATACAAAGGATTATTAGAGAATACTATCAGTAATTATATGGCAATAAAATGAATAACTTGGAAGAAATGGACAAATTCCTAGAAAAGTACACCTTGCCAAAACTGAACCAGGAAGAAATAGAAAATCTGAACAGACCCATCACAAGCACGGAACTAGAGGAAGTAATCAGAAATCTTCCAGAAAACAAAAGCCCAGGTCCAGACGGCTTCACAGCTGAATTCTACCAAAAATTTAGAGAATTGGTACATATACACAATGGAGTATTTTTCAGCCATCAAAAAGAATGCATTTGAATCAGTTCTAATGAGGTGGATGAAATTGGAGCCTATTATACAGAGTGAAGTAAGCCAGAAAGAAAAACGTCAATACAGTATACTAACGCATATATATGGAATTTAGAAAGATGGTAACCTTAACCCTGTATAAGTTCAGTTCAGTTCAGTCGCTCAGTCGTGTCCGACTCTCCGCGACCCCATGAATCACAGCACACCAGGCATCCCTGTCCATCACCAACTCCCAGAGTTCACTCAAACTCATGTCCACAGAGTCGGTGATGCCATCCAGCCAGCTCATTCTCTGTCATCCCCTTCTCCTCCCGCCCCCAACCTTTCCTAGCATCAGAGTCTTTTTAGTGAGTCAACTTGTCGCATGAGGTGTCCAAAGTATTGCAGTTTCAGCTTTAGCATCAGTCCTTCCAATGAACAGTCAGGATTGATCTCTTTTAGAATGGACTGGTTGGATCTCCTTGCAGTCCAAGGGACTCTCAAGAGTCTTCTCCAACACCACAGTTCAAAAGCATCAATTCTTCGGTGGTCAGCTTTCTTCGCAGTCCAACTCTCACATCCATACATGACCACTGGAAAAACCATAGCCTTGACTAGACGGACCTTTGTTGGCAAAGTAATGTCTCTGCGTTTTAATATACGAGACTGCAAAAGAGACATAGGTATATAGAACAGTCTTTGGGACTCTGTGGGAGAGGGTGAAGGTGGATGAATGACCCCCAAGCATGTATATTATCATATGTGAAATGAATCACCAGTCCATGTTCGACGCGCATGATATAGGATGCTTGGGGCTGGTGCACGGGGATGACCTAGAGGGAGGATATGGGGAAGAGGGAGGTGGGAGTGGGGGTTCAAGAAAGGGAACACATGTACACCCTGGGCAGATTCGTGTCAATGTATGGCAAAACCAACCAATATATTAATGTAAGGTAATTTGTCTCCAATAAAATAAAAAATAAAAAACACCAGGCTATGATCATTTAAGTTTAAAAGCTCTTCTATGTTGGGAACAATTAAGTAATACTAAAAATGATCAACGTGGTAATGTTATGAGATAAGGCCAAGTGCTTTATGAACTATGCCTATTATTACCCTTAGAGAGAATGATTGTTATGGAACTCAGTGGATTTGTGGCACTAATTTATGGCCTTGACATCTACAAAGATGGATACAAAGGTGTAGCCTGGGATTCCCATGAATTTAAGGTCATGCTGCTAACAAATTAGAGGTAATCCCAACCAATCTACCACTGGTATGATCCCAGTGGGTCAAAAATCTGTATTTTACTGGTATGAATGACCTTTAGCAGCTCTTTGTGTGTTTGTGTGTGTGTGTGCCTTCTATGGAGTTGGAGGATGTAACTGGCCATATCGAAGCCTTAACAACTTTCATAAGCTTTAAATGATAGTAACCAGGCTATTAGCCTATTGAATTCTGAGATCTCTATAATGAGAAAGGCAGTGCTACACAACTGCAAGGCCCTTGACACCTTACAGCCTCTCAGGGAGATATCTGTGCTATAATTCAAACTGAATGCTGTATTTTATACCTGATAAATCCTTTAACATAACACATTTGATGAAAAATCAGATTTCTGCCTTAAGTGACCCATTCCCTAGTCTTGACGATCTTTTAAAAAACTGCTTTGGTGTGGGAGGCTCATGGCTAAAATATTTACTTTTAATTCCACTAATGTTATTGACTATAGTATTTGTATTTTGCCTGTTTCACAAGATTTTTTGTTTCTCGTATTACCAAGTGTATGACTGAGCCTACAACAAAAATAATGGTGACTAGACTTGAAACAGTTGAGAGTACATATAGCTCGATATATGATCAATGATTATAATAGTGTATATCTAGATATGGGGAGATGCAATGAAAGGGAATAGTTTCCTAGACCATAACTAGAAGACAGGTGTACAGAGATCTTTGACTATAAAGACCTAGTCCAGTAATAGCACTTTGTGTGTACTGTCAGTAAAGCCCTTCTTCAGAATTGGGAACAAGCCTTTGCAGTAACGCGGGACAAAATGGTCATAAAATGCTCCTCAAAGTATAGTTAGATCTATGACAACAAAGGGGCCATGTCAACTACAAATTGGCATTTACCAAGAGCATTGCCAACAGCTGAACAACAAAGGCATTTGCCATCTGCCTCTACAGAGACTGAGCCCCGTGCTGCCAAAGCTATTGACTTTCCACAACCCCTGAGGGAGTTCAGTTCAGGGAATCTGGTGGGATAAGTCTTTAAATAGTTGGATTTTTTTCAGTTTAGTTCAGTCACTCAGTCATGTCCGACTCCTTGCGACCCCATGGACTGTAGCTTACTTGTCCATCACCAACTCCTGGAGCTTGTTCAAAATCATGTGCATCAAGTCAGCGATGTCATCCAACCATCTCATCCTCTGTCATCCCCTTCTCCTCTTGCCTTCAATCTTTCCCAGAATCAGGGTCTTTTCCTACGAGTCAGTTCTTCGCATCAGGTGGCCAAAGTATTGGAGTTTCAGCTTTAGCATCAGTCCTTCCAACTGATATTCAGGACTAATTTCCTTTAGAATGGACTCGTTGGATCTCCTTGCAGTCCAAGGGAATATCAAGAGTCTTTTCCAACACTACAGTTCAAAAACATCAATTCTTCAGCGATCAACTTTCTTTATAGTCCAACTCTCACATCCGTACATGACTACTGAAAAAACCACAGCGTTGACGAGACAGACCTTTGATGGCAAAGCAATGTCTCTGCTTTTTTTTAATGCTGTCTAGGTTGATCATAGCTTTTCTTCCAAGGAGCAAGTGTCTTAATTTCATGGTTGCAGTCACCATCTGCAGTGATTTTGGAGCTCAAAGGGATAAAATCTCTCACTGTTTTCATTATTTCCCCATCTATTTGCCATGAAGTGATGGGACCAGATGCCATGATCTTAGTTTCCTGAATACTGAGTTTTAAGCCTAAAACTGGATATTTTTAGTAACATATTTTATGATTTCAATCTTTGCATCTCCTCATGTCTAGATAAGCAATAAATCCATTCATGGTGGCATCAGATCCTCATGACTAATAAAAATCATTTTGTAAAATGAGTGCTTCATGGCATTGAAATTTCCCTTCACCAAAGCCTTATATACTGACCTCCCCCCACTGCCTCTTTGGAGCAGTCTCTCAGAGCTATCTGAGATGTTGCTTCATAGGCTGCAGTCCTCATTTTGCCCCAGATAAAACTTAACTCGCAATTCTCAAGTTGTACATCTTTTTTAGTCAACACAACCTACCTAAGAATTGACTCTCTCACTTGATTTCTCTATGATGCAATGAAAGTTGGCAATTTGATCTCTTCTTCCTCTGCCTTTTCTAAATCCACCTTGTACATCTGGAAGTTCTCAGTTCACATACTGTTGAAACCTAGTTTGAAGGATTTTGAGCATAACTTTACTAGCATGTGAAATGATTGCAATTGTATGATAGCTTGAACTTTCATTGGCATTGTCTTTCTTTGGAATTGGAATGGAAACTGACGTTTTTGATCCCTGTGGCCATTGCTGAGTTTTTTTCAAATTTGCTGACATAGTCAGTGCAGTATTTAGCAGCAGCATCTTTTAGTACTTTAAATAGCCCAGCTGGAATTCTGTCACCTCCACTAGCTTTGCTCGTAGTAATGCTTCCTTAGTCCTACTTGACTTCACACTCCAGGATGTCTGGCTCTAGGTGAGCGACCACACCATTGTGAATTTCTAGGCCATTAAGACCTTTTTTGTATAGTTCTGTGTACTCTTGCCACCTATTCTTAATCTCTTCTGCTTCTGTTAGGTCCTTACAAGTTCTGCCCTTTATTGTGCCCATCCCTACATGAAATATTCCCTTTATATCTCCAGTTTTCTTGATGAGATCTCTAGTCTTTTCCTTTCCATCATTTTCTTCTCCTTGCTATTCTCTGGAACTCTGCATTCAGTTGGGTATATCTTTCCCTTTCTCCCTTTCCTTTTGCTTCTCTTTTTTCCTCAGCTATTTGCAAAGCCTCCTCAGACAACCACTTTGCCTTCTTGTATTTCTTTTTCTTGGGGATGGTTTTGGTCACCACCTCTTGTACATTGTTATGAATCTCCATCCATAGTTCTTCAGGCACTCTGTCTACCAGATCTATTCCTTTGAATCTATTTGTCACCTCCACTGTATAATCATAAGGGATTTTATTTAGGTCATACCTGAATGGCCTCATGGATTTCTCTATTTTCTTCAATTTGAGCCTACATTTTGCAATAAGAAGCTCATGATCTGAGTCACAGTCAGCTCCAGGTCTTGTTTTTCTGACTACATAGAGTTTCTCCATCTTCGACTGCAAAGAATAGAATCAATCTGATTGTGATATTGACCATCTGGTGATATCCATGTGTAGAGCTGTCTCTTGTGTTGTTGGAAAAGAATGTTTGCTATGGCCAGTGTGTTCTCTTGGCAAAAGTCTGTTAGTCTTTGCCCAGCTTCATTTTGTACTCTATGGCCAAACTTGCATGCTATTTCAGGTATCTCTTGAATTCCTACTTTTGTATTCCAATCCCCTGTGATGAAAAGGACATGTTTTTTGCTGTTAGTTCTAGAAGGTCTTGAAGGTCTTCATAAAACCAGTTAATGTCAGCCTCTTTAGCACTGGTGGCTGGGCATAGACTTGGATTACTGTGATGTTGATGCTGAATGAATTACTGTGATGTTGAATGTCTTGGAAACAAAGATCATTCTGTCATTTTTGAGATTGTACCCAAGTACTGCATTTAGGACTGTTTTGTTGACTATAAGGGCTACTCCACTTATTCTACGGAATTCTTGCCCACAGTAGTAGATATTATGGTCACCTGAATTAAATTTTCCCATTCCCATCCATTTTAGTTCAATGATTCCTAAGACATCAGTGTTCAACCTTGCCACCTCCTGCTTGACCATGTCCAATTTACCTTGACTCATGAACCTAATATTCCAGGTTTCTATGCAATATTTTTCTTTATATCACCAGACTTTACTTTCACCATCAGACACATCCACAACTGAGCATTGTTTCCACTTTGACCAGGCACTTCATTCTATCCGGATCTATTAGTAATTGCCTTCTGCTCTTCCCTAGTAGTAAACTGGATACTCTCCAACATGGGGGGCTCATCTTCTGGCGTCATATCATTTTGCCTTTTCATACTGTTCATATGAAATACTGGAGTGGTTTTTCCATTCCCTCCTCCAGTGGACCACATCTTGTCAGAACTCTTCACTATGACCCATCCATCTTGGGTGGCCCTGCATATCATGGTGCATAGTTTCATGAATTATGCAAGCCTCTTCACCATGACAAGACTGTGATCCATGAAGGAATCTATTCCTTAGAATCACCTTAAGTCTTTAAAACACTGATGATCAGGCCCCACTTCAGGTCAATTAAGTCAGAATCTTCTAAAGCAAAAAGAAGTAAGAGTATTTGTTAAAGTTTCCCTATTGTTTTTAATGTGCATTGAGAGTTGAGGACCCACCATTATACTGTGTATTGTGCTCTCTCATTCTCTTTTTCTAGCACAGGTGGAACTTAAAAACCAAAACAGTCAGAGATTCTCTGCATGTTACTGACTCCACAGCAGTAACTGAGACACAGGTGCAATCAGAATATTTTAAGTGCCCAAAAAGGACAGAGTGACAATTTCTGACTTTCAAAAAAAGTTTTCCTCCCTCTATATGGAAAAATAAAAGATAAAAAAATCTTTTAAAAAATAAAATATTCTAACAATTTTGGGTTCTTTTTGCTTTGTTTGTTTTTACTATAAAACACAGTTGAGAAATAAGCAAACCCCAATTTGGGACACTTCTAGTGTGTCACAGTATCCTGTCTAATTGCTGGCACATGCATACATGTGTGCTCAATCATGTCCAACTCCTACAACCTCCTGGACTGTAGTCCACCAGGATCCTCTGTCCATGGGATTTCCCAGACAAGCATACTGGAGTAGGTTGACAATTCCTTCTCCCTAATTGCTGGTAGGTTATAGCATGTACCGATTAGTAATAAAAGCTGCTGCTGCTAAGTCACTTTAGTCATGTCTGACTCTAGCTAGCACCTTACATATCAGATAATTTTAATTTTAAGAACACAGTTATGGGTCAGTCTTTTGGACCATTTATTTAAATAAGTATTTGATCAAATCTATAGAAGAGATTATCTGAAAGTCCAGTAACAAAGGAGTGATTCAACAGATCATGAATGAAAAATAAAGATACATTAAAATTGACCAATACTCTTGTGTGAAAAAATTCACACAAGAAGCATAAAAAAATAAAATAGCATAAAAGTAGCATAAATACTATAAACCCATTTTTATAAAATATAAATATATATAATAAATTCATATATAAAGTCATAAATATTATTTTTCATATATATTCATCTTCCATATGTTGGAAAGGAAGAATAAACAATTGGCAAGCCATGCAGGAGACTGGCTGGATGCTGCTTCCCACCCTGACACTGCTACAGCTAAGGGATTGTGGGACATCTGACAAAGGTCAGCAAAAGGTGAAATTTCTTACGAATTAGCCTCCCAGATCTCTGCCTGTAAGGTCTTGCGGAAAGGAAAATAGAGTCCCTTTCTCTCTCAACTTGGATTAGCAGGCAAAGATATTTGTGGAGCTAGCTCTTTAAATTTAGTGACTCTAGGGGATTCTTTTCCTCCCAGAGATGGTCATTGTCTTTCTTTGTCTCTGTTATGTCATTTGTCATAAGGAAGAAAACTTTTGGTCTGATTAGGTTTATTTTTCTTCTCCCTCTGTGTCTTAAGAGCTTGAATTTATGTACAGTGAGAATATCCACTATGGTCTCTGCCATCCAGAATGTCCATTTACCAAGGCGCATCTGGTAGCCAGTTGAATAGACTAGGAATCTGAGACATTAAGTCATAAGCAGCGCTCTTTTTATCTGGCTATGTCAGCTCTCAGCGGAATTTGTCATAAGAAGTACCAATCCATAAGAGGCTTTCTCATCTCAACCTTCATTGACTTCAGGACATCTCTCTTAATTGCCTGTAGCAATGAAGGACCTTTACTTTCTTAGACTAATTCTGGGAGTGAACATCTTGGATCTTGGGAGGGCTACATACCCTTTTGTGATATAGCTCTATATCTTTGGCTAAGCCATTTTTTAAAGTCTTATTGGTTTCTCTGTAAAGAAATATCCATACAGAGTCAAGTGAAAATGGAGGATAAGCAATCAGGTTAGGACCCATATCCTCAAGAAAAGATATTGGAGTAGGGGGATATCATGTGCTTAAAGGCCTTCCCTGGGGAGTACAGTGTTTGAAACACATATTGGGCACCCCAGCCCTGGGGTCCAGCACCAGGAAGATGAGTTCCCTTAGCTGATTTGAAAACCAGTTAGACATACATTGAGGGCTGTAAGAAACTGAGACTCTGCCTGTGAAAATCATGTGTAAACTTGCTTACTCTTAAGAATAAGGTGGAGGAAGCAGACCCAAACTGCCCAAGGCCCTGCCAGTTTCCCATAACCACCCCGACATGTGCCCTGACCCACACCAAGTGTCCACTCTGGCTCCTCTAGCTTATGTGCAGCTCCAACTATGGCAAAGTCTGCCATTGCCAAGAAAAGTGTACAAATCAGCTGGGCAGAGCCACCTCAGACACAGACCTTAGGGCTTTTGCTCCAGCACCTTGGGACCCAACCCCACTCCTGATAGGGCACTGTCAACCACTGAGCATAGGAGAAGCCCTGGCTCACACCTGGCTCTATCTCTAGCCTCTCCATCTCCACCCCCACTTCCCACCAACATGACAGCTGCCAGCACACCAAGGGAAAGTGTTACCCATGATGACTTCAGATCCAGCTCTCTCACCAGAGCCACTGGGCACATGCAAACTGCATAGAGATGCTCCCACAGAAGGACACCCCTTCAAAACCAAGATAGATAACTGTTGCACCTAATTTCACAGGGACAGAAAAAGTTGAACAAACTGAGAAGACAGAGGAAATTATTTTTAACAAAAGAACAAAAAACAAACCCTGAAAAGACAACTAGTGAAATAGAGATAATCTATCAGAGTTCAAAGCATTGTCATAAGAATGTTAACTGAATGTGTAAAAAGACTAGATGATCACAGAGAATTTTAACAAGGAACTAAAAAAAATAAAAAGAAGCAGTCAGAGAGACTTCCCTGGCAGTCAAGTGGTTAAGACTCTGCACTCCCAATGTAAAAGGTGCGGGTTTTCTTCTCTGGTGGCTCAGACAGTAAAGACTCTTCCAGCAATGCAGGAGACCCAGGTTCAATCTTTGGGTCAGGAAGATTCCCTGGAGAAGGAAATGACAACCCACTCCAGTATTCTTGCCTGGGAAATCCCATGGACAGAGGAGACTGGCAGGCTACAGTTCAGGGGATCACAAAGAGTCGGACGTGACTGAGAGACTAATTCTTTCACTTTCTCTTCAGGGAACTAAAATCCTGCATGCCATGTGGTACAGCCAAAAAAATAATAAAAGCAGTTAGAGCTGAATAATACAATAACTGAAATGAAAAACACACTAGGAGGAATTAACAGCACTCTAGGGGTTCAGTTCAGTTCAGTCGCTCAGTCGTGTCTGACTCTGCCCGACCCCATGAACCACAGCACGCCAGGCCTCCCTGTCCACCACCAACTCCCAGAGTTCACTCAAACTCATGTCCACAGAGTCAGTGATGCCATCCAGCCATCTCATACTCTACAGAACCACAAAAGGCCCCAGTTAGATAAAGCAATCTTGAGAAAAAAATAAAGCTGAGGATATTAAACTCCCTGACTTTTGACTATACTACAAACCTACTGTCATCAAAACAGCATAATATTGGAACAAAGCACAGGTGCATAGATCAATGGAACAAAATAGAGAATTCAGAAATAAACCCACCCACGGATGTCCAGTCAGTTAATCTCAAACAAAGGAGGCAAATATATACAATGGGAAATAAAATATCTTCAATAAGTGGTACTGTGAAAACCAGACAGCTACATGTAAAAGAATGAGATTAGAACATTCCTCATGTGAGTGCATGCATGCGTGCTAAATTGCTTCAGTCATGTCTGACTCTTCGTGACCCAGTGGACTTTAGCCTGCCAGGTTCCTCTGTCCTTTGGATTCTCCAGGCAAGAACACTGGAACAGGTTGCCATTCCCTCCTCCAGGGTATCTTCCCAACCCAGGAATCAAACCCACATCTTTTATTTCTCCTGCATTGACAGGCAAGTTCTTTACTACCAGTGCTACCTGAGAAGCCCAGAACATTCTTCACTCCATATGCAAAAATAAACTCAAAATAGATTAAAGACCTACCAGAAGAAAACACAGGCAGAACATTCTTTGACATTAATAGTAGCAACAATTTTTGGATCTATCTCCTCAGGCAAAATAAACAAGAGCAAAATAAACAAATAGGATCTATTTAAACTTAAAACCTTTTGCACAGCATAGGAAATCATCAATAAAATGAAAAGACAACATACTAAATGGGAGGAAATATTTGCACATGATACAACTAATAAGGGGTTAATATCTGAAATATGAAGACAGTTGATACAACTCAACGTAAAAACAACAAACAGCACTATTAAAAGTGGGTAGAATAAATGAATAGACATTCTTCCAAAGAAGACACACAGATGGCCAACAGACACCTGAAAGATGTTCAATATCACTAATCATCAGAGAAGTGCAAGTTAAAACCACAATGAGATATTACTTCACACCTGTCAGAATGGCTGCCATCAGAAAGACTACAAATAATAAATATTGACAAGGATGTGGAGAAAAGGGAACCCTAGTACACTGTTGGTAAGAATGGAAGTTGGTGCAGCCACTCTGGAAAATAGTGTGGCGGCAGCTGGTGCTGCTGCTAAGTTGCTTCAGTCGTGTCTAACTCTGTGTGACCCCATAGATGGCAGCCCACCAGGCTCCTCCATTCCCAGGATTCTCCAGGCAAGAACACTGGAGTGGGTTGCCATTTCCTTCTCCAGTTCATGAAAGTGAAAATTGAAAGTGAAGTCACTCAGTCGTGTCCAACTCTTGGCAACCCGAGGGATTGTAGCCTACCAGGCTCCTCTGACCATGGGATTTTCCAGGCAAGAGTACTGGAGTGCATTACCATTTCCTTCTCCAAAATAGTGTGGAAGTTTCTCAAAAAATTAAAATATAACTAAAATACTATCTAACATTTCTACTCCTGAGCATACATCTGAAAAAAAAAAACTTTAATGTAAAAGATGCATACACTCCAATATTTATAGCAACATTATTTACAATAGCCAAGATATGGAAGCAACCTCTGTTCATCAACAGATGAATGCATAAAGAAGATATGGCATATATATTTATATATATTATATACATAAAATATATAATGGAATATTATTCAATCATAAAAAATAATAAAATTCTGCCACTTGAAACATGTGGATTGACCTAGAGAATATTATGCTTAGTGAAGTAAGTCAGAGAGAAAGACAAATACTGTATATTGTCACTTAAATGTGAAATCTAAAAAATAAATAATTGTATATAATGAAACAAAAACAGACTTGCAGATATAGAAAACAACTAGTAGATATCATTGGGGAAAGCATAGTGAGGGGCAAGGTAGGGGTATAGGATTAAGAGATACAAACTAAAATGTACAAAACATATAAGGAACAAGTATATTATATAGTAATGGGAAATATAGCCATATTTTCAGATAACTTTAAGTGAAATATAATCTACAATAAAATTGAGTCACTAAACTTTACTCCTGAAACTAGTATAATATTATAAATTAACTATACTGCCATAAAAATATAATAATAGTAATCATAATGAAGAAACAAATAAAACTAGCCCAAGTCTCATCTACTACTGAATCCTTTCCACCAATTCCAAGCCTTCCAACTAATTTCGCCCTGCTCTAAATTCATATCTTTTTGTCTATACAACAAATTTAGATCAATTCAATATCAAGTTATATTGTTATTTCACTTTTCATATGTGTAAAACTGCACTTTCCAATGAGAATATAAGCAGAGGACAAGATTATATCCCTATGAGCCCAACAGCTTTCCACACACAACTATTTACTACCTACTTTCACATTCATGAGGGTATAGCTCCTTTACAATGGCACTTGCTCAATTGCACTTAAATCATGAGAGGGCCAAGTTTCTGATGATATTCTGTCACCTGAAGCTAAAGTAGTAAGTCCTTTCAATGATTTGTCACAGAAGATAATGCCATAGTGTGTTTGACAAAGATTCCAATTTTATAATCCATTGTTGTTTACAGTAACTAGGCCTTCATCTGATCATATGCCCGTTGCTTAAATAAGCAAGATATGCTTTACCTATGTCATTTGTATAGCAGTCAAAAGATTTTTCAAAGGATGAATCTAGGGCAAATCTTCCCAAAGTTTGCTTTCAAGAACATGAGACCATTAAAATACTCTGTTAACAAAATTTATGATGAAATAAGAATGAAAATGCTGCATATTTTATCCAACTCTTGGAAACTCACACTGTGCATTAATCTACCAAGACTCCTGTGAATTCTTGCATTAAACAAATTTGCTTAATTTTTTTTAATCCAGCGTTTCTCAGTGAATCATTTGTTGTATACCATTCAATAACATCCTGCAGAGCATTCTTTGGGAAATGCTGATTCTGAGATTCAGAATTTCATTTTCTCTTTTTTAAAGGACATACAAAAATATCATTCTTAATCATTGAGATCTCTCCATGAATATTATTGGGGTTAATTAAGAGGAATCAACATCATAATCCTTTGTTTTGTCCAAACTTCTCCTTAAAGATTTATCACTCAGAAGATTGCCTTTAAGTGTCTGGAGAACCAAATAAGAAATCCACATATTTGAAGTTTCTTATTTTATTTACTAGTTAGCCACCCCAGTGAAGAGTAAGGCTGTCAACTTTCTGTTCACTAATATGGTTTTCCAAAAGGCTTATTCTTTTTCTCTGGTTCAACTGTTAGATCACAATGGCAATACTTCAAAATATTCTATCTGGAAATGAATCTACTAATACCAAAGGAAGCTTTGGACCATGCACAGAGTGCTTGACAAAAAAGAATAATGGAAAAGAACATCTATCCTGATAGAGAACAAAGCCTCCTAGCTGTGCTTAAAATATTAAAATCTGGTTTGCAGCAGCTTCTGTCCCTCTGTGAAAATAGAGAAAGATGGTGAAAGCACAGAGTTGGAATAGGGTTCTGGATGCCATAGTAACCACATCTTCAATGATGACATTATGTACCACCTGGTGCTCTCCAACTAAATTGCAATATTATGTCTCAGTATTCACCAAGGTGGGACAAAACTCAGGAATAAAATAGAATAATCACATTAAAGCAGCAATTCATCTACAGATTATGGTAGAATACATCAATCTTTTTTATACAGCTAATAATGTCCTTTGTGCTACCAGGTGTTAGCACCACAGCAAGATTTATGAGTACACAGCAAGATCCAAAATACTCTAAAGGTAAAACAGAACGCCATAAATTTGTAAATCACAAACCTGCACAGAAGATGCTACTGAAATCTAACTATTTCAGTAAGAAACTTTTGCCAAACTTTGAGTCTGTCTAATCAATAAAGGTGCAAAGGAAGAAGTTTCACTTTGGGAAAACATGGAGGAGAGATGGATAAGACCTTAGCCTACAGCATCTTCAACACATTAAAATACAATACTTCTGCGATACAGTCACAATGGTTCCCAGCATCAAAACTGAACAACCTTCCTGAGTTGAGAAAATTCCCCGTTTTCCACCTAAGAAGGGAAAACCCAGTTTTTCTCCTGTGTGTCTGCTTTACTCACTATCACCATACTCACAGTATTTAGGACACCAGATATATGGGGGCTTATCTCCCTCCAAGCAATTCTAAGCAAAACCAGCTGAGTGCCCTATGATTTAACTCAATTCTGACACTATCTGCCTGGAGGTAGTGTCAAATCCCAAAGATTGAGGGCTCAGTTCAACAAGATTGCCTCTGATTCCTCTCATCCCATTTCCCATGCCAATTCCAACTCAGGACACCACCTGAACTTCTGACTGACTGGCTATAAATTGAAGATTCTCCTGATCCCTCCCCACTTTGAGTTCAATTAATTTGCCAGCAGCTCATAGAATTCAGGAAAACAGTTACTCACTTTTACCAGTTCAGCTAAGAATATGATAAAGGAATACAGATAAACAGACAGATACATAGGGCAGATTCTGGGAGGGTCTCCCAAGGACAGGAGCTTCTGTCCTCATGGATTGAGCTGCATCACCCTGTTATATAGATGAGCTCACCAACCTGGAAACTCTCCGAAACCCATAGTATTGGGATTTTTACAGAGGATTTATCACATAGGCATGATGAATCATTTACTCCATATCAAGCCCTTCTCCCTTCTTAAGAAAAGGAAGGGTGGACCTGAAAGTTCCAAACTTCTAATCAGGTCTTAGTCTTTTTGATGGTCAGCCCCCATGCAGGAGCCATCCAGAAGCCCACCCAGAACTGCCTCATCAGAACAAAATATACTCCTATCACCCAGGAAATTTAAGGATTTCAGAGCTCTGAGTCTGGAAATAGGAGTCAAAGACCAAAAAAGATACTCCTAGTGCTCTTATCACTTAGGAAATTACAAGAGTTTTAGAGCTCTAAGCCAGAAATCAAGGGCAGAGACATATATATATATATATATATATATATATATATATATATATATAATATTATCTCACATTACCAAATAAAAGTAATTTTCCATTTTCCTATTAAAAAACCATTTATAGTTTTGTGAACAAATTCAAATAAAGCTTTTATTTAACTGTAGGCTCTAATTCATTTCTAGACATGTTAATATTCATTCTGTAAGCAACTATTCATGGAGAATTTGTCCCATGTGTAGGATTACAAGTGTTGTGAAAAATATATCATCATTACTATTCAACAAATATTTCTAGCTGGAGAGTTTTCAGGATACATGGTGGTTGCACTTACTGCCCCTTTTTGAAGTTAAACTCAGACTTGCAACTTTTTTTGACCAATGGCATATGAATAGAAGGGAAGTATATTACTTCTAGGAAGTTTTAAGAGCCAATGCATTTGCTATATTCTCTCCCCATTGCTTCTGTAATGATGGAAGCAAATGTCAAAATGAAATTTCCATTACCCTGGGTCCTTGAGTCATTCCATTGAGCAAAGACATGCAGTTGACCTATGTTGGAAATGAAATCCAAGAGACATAAATTTCCGCTATGTGACTGAGATTTGGATTGTTTGTTACCACAGAATAATCAAACCTTTCTGATCTGGTAAAAAAAAAAAAAAAAAGATAATTGCTTTTTAGAGCAAGTGACAGAGAGGAAATCTGTGTATCAGAGGGATTAAGTAACTTGCCCTAGATCAAACAATTGTAAAATGGCAGAGCCACAAGTGAAACTAGGTTCTGAACCCATGCTTTTTCTACCACTCAAGCAGTCTGTTCTTGAGGGAGTTAAATTCCAGCCCAACAATTTTTTGAAAGATGAACACAATAATTTTGAGATAATACAAGGGTATAACATACACACAGACATTGTGAATAAAATCTTTGCAGAAACACACATTTTAAAAGATTAGTTTATACCAAATTTAATTAGTAATAGTGATATAAATAGGCTTTGAGCCAAATCTATAAGATTTAGCAAAATTTTGATGAATAGAAAGAATGAGGCTAGTAATAGAGGCTGAAGGCACTACACAAGCAAATATGGATAGGAAGGAAGTTAGTAGAAGACAGCTGTAGCAGAGGATCTTATGAAAGAGTGAAAAAGATGTAATAAACTGGCTGTGGATGGTCTTTTTGGTTTTTTCCCAATGGAACTCATTTTTAAATGTAGGACTAAGCTGTAAAATTCCAATCAGTTCTAGAAGAATACAGTGAGAAATGCAATTAAGAAAGTTATAAATATTTTAAAATATTGCAATCTAAATTTATAGCCAGTCAGTCAGAAACTCAGGTGATGGCCTGGATTGGTTGGCAAGTGAAATGGATGCACCATCAGAGTGAAAACAGTTCTTTTGCCCCTTTCTTGTTTGCCCATTTCTGGTCCTTTCCAACTTTAAAAGAACCTAATTATAGGAATGATAATCTAATTATAGGCAATTTAGTCTAACTCTTGATTTAGGCTCTCCTGAATGTACATCATGTCCTGCCTAAACTGTTAATTCTTTTCCTAGATAAAAAGAAGTAAAAATTAAGAATTAAGCAATTAAATATGACTAGCTCTCTAACCCCCAACAGCTCCCTTAGCAATCATGCAAGTAGATCAAGTAGGCAAGAAAACACCTGAAGAGCCAATCTGCACACAACGAAGAATGAGGTATCAATCTCCTGCCACTGTGAGGCACTGAGAATCTTCCCTTTTTTCCTCTTTGAAAACTGTCTTGCCTGAGCAGAATCTTCAGAGTTGGACTCAGGACATGAATCCACCTTCTCCCCAGAATGTTAGCTTTTCTGATTTAAGCACCTTTCCTTTCTACTGATATTTGCCTCTCAAATTATTGGGTTTTGAATGATAAGTATCCAGACCTGAGTTTGGTAACAAGAGTTTCCACTCAATCAACCCTAATCCCAAAGTTGAATCGTATAATGTATAGACTATCCAGAGTAAACAATAGTATTATTTGAAAGGAAGAAAAGTGAGTTTGAATATTTGAAGGAAAAAAATTGATTCATAAGTATGCCATAATGGATGATAGTAGTAGTGTTAGTCGCTCAGTCATGTACAACTCTTTGCGACTCCATGGACTGTTGCCCACCAGGCTCCAATGTCCATGGGATTCTCCAGGCAAGAATACTGGAGTGGGTTGCCATGCCCTTCTCCAGGGAATCTTCCTGACCCGGGGATCAAACCTGGGTCTCCTGCATTGTAAGCAGATTCTTTACTGTCTGAGCTACAGGGAAGCCCTTAATGGATGGTAGGTATTGAATAAATGGATTTCAAGTTATAAAAAACTTCATTGTCAGAGAGGAAGTGAATTATAAAACATGCTTAAATGGCAGAGTAGAAGGAAAAATAGAAAAAGTACCTACAAATATGTATTTGTGAAAATAATCAACCAAATAACTGATCAATGAATCAATATATTAGAATCACATTATTGATGGATTTTAAAGCTGAAGAAGATATCTCAAAGGTATAGGGAGGCAGCAAAGGTTTTTGCTCAGAGGGCTAATATAATTTAATTCATTTATTTTTATTTAGTATATTTGCATAGTGGTTGTTTCCTTTTATATTCCTCAGTTCAGTTCAGTTCAGTCGCTCAGTCGTGTCCGACTCTCCGCGACCCCATGAATCACAGCACGCCAGGCCTCCCTGTCCATCACCAACTCCCGGAGTACACTCAAACTCATGTCCATCAAGTCGGTGATGCCATCCAGCCATCTCATTCTCCGTCGTCCCCTTCTCCTCCCGCCCCCAACCTTTCCCAGCATCAGAGTCTTTTCCAGTGAGTCAACTCTTCGCATGAGGTGGCCAAAGTATTGGAGTTTCAGCTTTAGCATCAGTCCCTCCAATGAACATCCAGGATTGATCTCCTTTAGAATGGACTGGTTGGATCTCCTTGCAGTATAAGGGACTCTCAAGAGTCTTCTCCAACACCACAGTTCAAAAGCATCGATTCTTCGGCGATCAGCTTTCTTCACAGTCCAACTCTCACATCCATAAAGTGCTTTTAAAAAAATGATGAAAATACTGAAAAGCAATTGTTTGGAAGTTGTTTTTTTATGAATTGTTTATTAAACAACTAAAATGTTTAAATATCTAAAATGTTTTCAATGTGTCCGACTCTGAGATCCCATGGACTGCAGCACACCAGGCTTCCCTGTCCATAACCAACTCCTGGAGATTACTCAAACTCATGTCCATAGAGTCAGTGATGCCATCCAACCATCTCATCCTCTGTCGTCCCCTTCTCCTCCTGTTCTCAATCTTTCCCAGCATCAGGGTCTTTTCCAATGAGTCAGTTCTTCACATCAGGTGACCAAAGTATTGGAGTTTCAGCTTGAACATCAGTACTTTCAGTGAATATTCAGGACTGATTTCCTTTAGGATGGACTGGTTGGATCTCCTTGCAGTCCAAGGGACTCTCAAGAGTCTTCTCCAACACCACAGTTCAAAAGCATCAATTCTTTGGCTCTCAGCTTTCTTTATGGTCCAACTCTCACAATCATACATGACTATGGAAAAACCATAGCTTTAACTAGATGGACATTTGTCTGCAAAGTAATGTCTCTGCTTTTTAATATGCTGTCTAAGTTGGACACAGCTTTTCTTCCAAGGAGCAAGCATTTTTCAATTTCATGGCTGCCGTACCATCTGCAGTGATTTTGGAGCCCAAAAAGATAGTCTCTCACTGTTTCTATTTCCCCATCTATTTGCCATGAAGTGATGGGACTGGATGCCATGATCTTAGCTTTCTGAATGTTGAGTTTTCAGCCAGCTTTTTCACTCTCCTCTTTCAACAAGAGGCTCGTTAGTTCTTCTTCACTTTCTGCCATAAGGGTGGTATCATCCACATATCTGAGGTTGATATCTCTCCCAGCAACTTGATACCCACTTGTGCTTCACCCAGCCTGGCATTTCGCATGTTATACTCTGCATATAAGTTAAATAAGCAGGGTGACAATATACAGCCTTGAAATACTCCTTTCCCTGATTTGGAACCAGGCTGTTGTTCCATGTCCAGTTCTAACTGTTGATTCTTGACCTGCATACATGTTTCTCAGGAGACAGGTCAGGTGGTCTCGTAGTCCCATCTCTTTAAGAATTTTCCACAGTTCATTGTGATCCACACAGTCAAAGGCTTTGGCATAGTCAATAAAGCAGAAGTAGATGTTTTTCTGGAACTCTCTTGCTTTTTCAATGACCCAACAGATGTTGGCAATTTGATCTCTGGTTCCTCTGCCTTTTCTAAATCCAGCTTGAACATCTGGAAGTTCACGGTTCATGTACTGTTGAAGCCTGACTTGGAGAACTTTGCATTATTGTACTAGAGTGTGACATGAGTGCAATTATGTGGTAGTTTAAACATTCTTTGGCATTGCCTTTCTTTGGAATTGGAATGAAAACTGAACTTTTCCGGTCCTGTGGCCACTACTGAGCTTTCCAAATTTGCTGGCATATTGAGTGCAGCACTTTCACAGCATCATCTTTTAGGATTTAAAATAACTCAGCTGAAATTCCATCACTAGCTTTGTTCATGGTAATGCTTCCTAAGGCCCACTTGACTTCACATTCCAGGATGTCTGACTCTAGGTGAGTGATTACACCATTGTGATTATCTCAGTCATGAACATCTTTTTTGTATAGTTCTTCTGTGTATTCTTGTCACCTCTTCTTAATATCTTCTGCTTTTGTTAGGTCCATACCATTTCTGTCCTTTATTGAGCCCATCTTTGTTGAAATGTTCCCTTGGTATCTCTAATTTTCTTGAAGAGATCTCTAGTCTTTCCCATTCTATTGCTTTCCTCTATTTCTTTGCATTGATCACTGAGGAAGGCTTTCTTATCTCTCCTTGCTTCAATGTGTAGAGGAGCAAAATTTGCCACCCCAAAATGTGTCTTTAGAGTAAGAATTAATTTAGGCTGATGATTTTCAAGAAATAAGAGACTCAAGAAGTCTTCTTTTTACCTCTCCTTTAACTGCCTAAAGAATTTAAATAAAGAGCCTGATCCCAGAATAGAGCTATTACCAGAGATATCTGCAAGAAATATGGGCTAGTGTAGTGGCAGGGTTTGGAAATCCCCTCTGTGTTCTATTGTCTCTTCACGGCCCAGCAAACATTTGTTTACCAAATATTTACTTTTCCATCTCTGTGTGAAATATCTACCTCCCCTTTGAAGTTGAAAACCACTATGTCCAATATCCTCTTTTTATCCTCTTTTGCCTGAAGATGGTATTTAAGGTGAGGGCTTCAACTATTTGAGGGAAACATTCAGATTTGCTGAATCACTCCTGGTGATACATATTGTGGAGAGGGAAGAATTTTCCTCTACTCTTCTAGGTTCTTCTGGCTGGTCTAAGAATTAAATTGACACAAGACAGGTTAACAAGAAAAACTCAACCAAAGTTTTAATAACATGAACATATGGGAGAGACTCAGGAAAACAGAGTAACTCACCAAAATGGTGGTAGAAGTCCTCACCTTAAATCTCATCCTTAGTTAAAGTCAAAAGAGGATGTTAAGGGTGGTAAGAGTCAGTTCTTAGAGTTGACCATGAAAAGCACAGTAAACAAGAGTAAGGTTGGTATGCAGATAAAAGTTATAGCCTTCTCCATTAATAAGAGCTTCTAGAGATTTGTACAGAGAGAAAGATACCTCTACAAATGGAGATTTCCCTTATAAATGTGTTTTTTACAAAAGGGTAACTTCTACTTAGTTTTCAGAGTTTCCCTCATGTCTCCTATTTCTTAGATTATTTTTCTTAATATAAATTTATTTATTTTAATTGGAGGCTAATTATTTTACAGTATTGTATTGCTTTTGCCATACATTGACTAGAATCCACCACGGGTGTACATGTGTTCCCCATTCTGAACCCCTCTCCCACCTCTCTCCCCGTCCCATCCCTCTGGGTCATCCCAGTGCACCAGCCCCAAGCATCCTGTATCATGCATCGAACCTGGATTGGCAATTCATTTCACATATGATAATATACACATTTCAATGTCATTCTCCCAAACCATCGCACCCTCGCCCTCTCCCACAGAGTCCAAAAGACTGTTTAATACATCTGTGTCTCTTTTGCTGTCTTGCATACAGGGTTATCATTACCATCTTTCTAAATTCCATATATATGCATTAGTGTATTGTATTGGTGTTTTTCTTTCTGGCTTACTTCACTCTGTATAACAGGCTCCACTTTCATCCACCTCATTAGAACTGATTCAAATGTATTCTTTTTAATGGCTGCGTAATACTCCATTGTGTATATGTACCACAGCTTTCTTTTTTTTTTTAATTTATTTTATTGGAGGCAAATTACCTTACATTAATATATTGGTTGGTTTTGCCATACATTGACATGAATCCGCCCCGGGTGTACATGTGTTCTCTTTCTTGAACCCCCCTCCCACCTCCCTCTTCCCCATATCCTCCCTCCATGTCATCCCCGTGCACCAGCCCCAAGCAACCTGTATCATGTGTCAAACCTGGACTGGTCACTTATGATAATATATATGCTACAATTCCATTCTCCCCAATCTTCCCACCTTCACCCTCTCCCACAGAGTCCCAAAGACTTTTCTATATGCCTATGTCTGTTTTGCAGTCTCTTATACAGGGTTCAGGTTACCATCTTTCTAAATTCCATATATATGCGTTAATATACTGTATTGAAGTTTTTCTTTCTGGCTTACTTCACTCTGTATAATTGGCTCCAATTTCATCCACCTCATTAGAACTGGTTCAAATGCATTCTTTTTGATGGCTGAAAAATACTCCATTGTGTATATGTACCAAAGCTTTCTTATCCATTCATCTGCAGATGGACATCTAGGTTGCTTCCATGTCCTGGCTATTATAAACAGTGCTGCAATGAACATTGGAGTCCATGTGTCTCTTTCAATTCTGGTTTCCTCGGTGTGTATGCCCAGGAGTGTGATTGCTGGATCATATGGCAGTTCTATCTCCAGTTTTTTGAGGAATCTCCACACTGTTCTCCATAGTGGCTGTACTAGTTTGCATTCCCACCAAAAGTGTAAGAGGGTTCCCTTCTCTCCACACCCTCTCCAGCATTTATTGCATGTAGACTTTTGGATAGCAGCCATTCTGACTGGTGTGAAATGGTATCTCATTGTGGTTTTGATTTGCATTTCTCTGATTATGAGGGATGTTGAGCATTTTTTCACATGTTTGTTAGCCATCTTTATGTCTTCTTTGGAGAAATGTCTGTTTAGTTCTTTGGCCCATTTTTTGATTGGGTCACTTAGTTTTCTGGAATTGAGCTGCAGGAGCTGCTTGTATATTTTGGAGATTAATCCTTTATCAATTGCTTCATTTGCTATTATTTTCTCCCATTCTGAAGGCTGTCTTTTCACCTTGCTTAGAGTTTCCTTTGCTGTGCAGAAGCTTTTGATTTTAATTAGGTCCCATTTGTTTATTTTTGCTTTTATTTCCAATATTCTGGGAGGTGGGTCTTGGAGGATCCTGCTGTGATTTATGTCGGAGAGTGTTTTGCCTACGTTCTCCTCTAGGAGTTTTATAGTTTCTGGTCTTACATTTAAGATCTTTAATCCATTTTGAGTTTATTTTTGTGTATGGTGTTAGGAAGTGTTCTAGTTTCATTCTTTTACAAGTGGCTGACCAGTTTTCCCAGCACCACTTGTTAAAGAGACTGTCTTCTCCATTTTATATTCTTGCCTCCTTTGTCGAAGATAAGGTGTCCATAGGTGCGTGGGTTTATCTCTGGGCTTTCTATTTTGTTCCATTGATCTATATTTCTGTCTTTATGCCAGTACCATACTGTCTTGATGACTGTGGCTTTGTAGTAGAGCCTGAAGTCTGGCAGGTTAATTCCCCCAGTTCCATTCTTCTTCCTCAAGATTGCTTTGGCTATTCAAGGTTTTATGTATTTCCATACAAATTGTGAGTTTATTTGTTCTAGTTCTGTGAAAAATATTGTTGGTAGCTTGATAGGGATTGCATTGAATGTATAAATTACTTTGGGTAGTATACTCATTTTTACAATATTTATTCTTCCAATCCACGAACACAGTATATTTCTCCATCTGTTCGTGTCCTCTTTGATTACTTTCAGTAGTGTTTTATAGTTTTCTATGTACAAGTCTTTTGTTTCCTTAGGTAGATATATTCCTAAGTATTTAATTCTTTTCGTTGCAACAGTGAATGGAATAGTTTCCTTAATTTCTCTTTCTATTTTCTCATTATTAGTGTATAGGAATGCAAGGGATTTCTGTGTGTTGATTTTATATCCTGCAACTTTACTGTAATCATTGATTAGCTCTAGTAGTTTTCTCGTAGAGTCTTTAGGGTTTTCTGTGTAGAGGATCATGTCATCAGCGAACAGTGAAAGCTTTACTTCTTCTTTTCCAATTTGTATTCCTTTTATGTCTTTTTCTGCTCTGATTGCTGTGGCCAAAACTTCCAGAACTATGTTGAAGAGTAGTGGTGAGAGTGGGCACCCTTGTCTTGTTCCTGACTTTAGGGGAAATGCTTTCAGTTTTTCACCATTGAGGATAATGTTTGCTCTGTGTTTGTCATATATAGCTTTTATTATGTTGAGATATGTCCCTTCTATTCCCACTTTCTGGAGGGTTTTTATCATAAATGGATGTTGAATTTTGTCGAAGGCTTTCTCTGCATCTATTGAGATAATCATATGATTTTTATTTTTCAGTTTGTTAATGTGGTGTATTATGTTGATTGATTTGCGGATATTGAAGAATCCTTGCATTCCTGGGATAAAGCCCACTTGGTCATGATGTATGATCTTCTTAATGTGTTGTTGGATTCTGATTACTAGAATTTTGTTAAGGATTTTTGCATCTATGTTCATCAGTGATATTGGCCTATAGTTTTCTTTTTTTGTGGGGTCTTTACCAGGTTTTGGGATTAGGGTAATGGTGGCCTCATAGAATGAGTTTGGAAGTTTCCCTTCCTCAGCTATTTTCTGGAAGAGTTTGAGTAGAATAGGTGTTAGCTCTTCTCTAAATTTTTGGTAGAATTCAGCTGTGAAGCCGTCTGGACCTGGGCTTTTGTTTGCTGGGAGATTTTTGATTACAGTTTCAATTTCCGTGCTTGTGATGGGTTTGTTCAGATTTTCTATTTCTTCCTGGTTCAGTTTTGGAAAGTTGTACTTTTCTAGGAATTTGTCCATTTCTTCCAGGTTATTCATTTTATTGCCATATAATTGCTGATAGTATTCTCTAATAATCCTTTGTATTTCTGTGTTGTCAGTTGTGATCTCTCCATTTTCATTTCTAATTTTATTGATTTGGTTCTTCTCCATTTGTTTCTTGATGAGTCTGGCTAGTGGTTTGTCAATTTTATTTACCTTCTCAAAGAACCAGCTTTTGGCTTTGTTGATTTTTGCTATGGTCTCTTTTGTTTCTTTTGCATTTATCTCTGCCCTAATTTTTATGATTTCTTTCCTTCTACTGACCCTGGGGTTCTTCATTTCTTCCTTTTCTAGTTGCTTTAGATGTAGAGTTAGGTTATTTAGTTGACTTTTTTCTTGTTTCTCGAGGTGTGCCTGTATTGCTATGAACTTCCCCCTTAGCACTGCTTTTACAGTGTCCCAGAGGTTTTGGGTTGTTGTGTTTTCATTTTCATTCATTTCTATGCATATTTTGATGTCTCTTTTGAGTTCTTCTATAATTTGTTCATTATTCAGCAGCGTGTTGTTCAGTCTCTATATGTTGGCATTTTTAATAGTTATTCTCCTGTAATTGAGATCTAATCTTACTGCATTGTGGTCAGAAAAGATGCTTGGAATGATTTCAATTTTTTTTTAATTTACCTAGGCTAGATTTATGACCCAGGATGTGATCTATCCTGGAAAAGGTTCCGTGTGCGCTTGAGAAAAAGGTGAAATTCATTGTTTTGGGGTGAAATGTCCTATAGATATCTATTAGGTCTAACTGGTCTATTGTATCATTTAAAGATTGTGTTTCCTTGTTAATTTTCTGTTTAGTTGATCAATCCATAGATGTAAGTGGGGTGTTAAAATCTCCCACTATTACTGTGTTATTGTTAATTTCCCCTTTCATACTTGTTAGTAATTGTCTTACATATTGCGGTGCTCCTATGTTGGGTGCATAGATATTTATAATTGTTATATCTTCTTCTTGGATTGATCCTTTGATCATTATGTAGTTTCCTTCTTTGTCTCGTTTCACAGCGTTTGTTTTAAAGTCTATTTTATCTGATATGAGTATTGCTACTCCTGCTTTCTTTTGGTCTCTATTTGCATGGAATATCTTTTTCCAGCCCTTCACTTTCAGTCTGTATGCGTCCCTCGTTTTGAGGTGGGTCTCTTGTAGACAACATATATGGGGGTTTTGTTTTTGTATCCATTCAGCCAGCCTTTGTCTTTTGGTTGGGGCATTCAACCCATTTACGTTTAAGGTAATTATTGATAAGTACGATCCCGTAGCCATTTTCTTTATTGCTTTGGGTTCGAGTTTATACACTCTTTCTGTGTTTCCTGTCTAGAGAAGATCCTTTAGCATTTGTTGGAGAGCTGGTTTGGTGATGCTGAATTCCCTCAGCTTTTGCTTGTCTGTAAAGCTTTTGATTTCTCCTTCATATTTGAATGAGATCCTTGCTGGGTATAGTAATCTGGGCTGTAGGGTATTTTCTTTCATCACTTTAAGTATGTCTTGCCACTCCCTTCTGGCCTGAAGAGTTTCTGTTGAAAGATCAGCTGTTATCCTTATGGGAATCCCCTTGAGTGTTATTTGCTGCTTTTCCCTTGCTGTTTTTAATATTTGTTCTTTGTGTTTGATCTTTGTTAATTTGATTAATATGTGTCTTGGAGTATTTTGCCTTGGGTTTATCCTGTTGGGGACTCTCTGGGTTACTTGGACTTGGGTGATTATTTCTTTCCCTATTTTAGGGAAGTTTTCAACTATTATCTCCTCAAGTATTCTCTCATGGTCTTTCTTTTTGTCTTCTTCTTCTGGGACTCCTATGATTCGAATGTTGGAGCGTTTAACATTGTCCCAGAGGTCTCTAATATTGTTCTCATTTCTTTTAATTTGTTTTTCTTTTTTCCTCTCTGTTTCATTTATTTCTACAATTCTATCTTCTAGTTCACTTATCCTGTCTTCTGCCTCTGTTATTCTACTGATTGTTCCCTCCAGAGTGTTTCTGATCTCATCTATTGCATTATTCATTGTATATTGACTCTTTTTTATTTCTTCTAAGTCCTTATTAAATCTTTCTTCCATCTTCTCAATCCTTTTCTCCAGGTTATTTATCTGTAACTCCATTTTGCTTTCAAGATTTTGAATCATTTTCACCATCAAAATTCAAAATTCTTTATCAGGTAGATTCCCTATATCTTCTTCTTTTGTTTGTGTTGGTGGGCAATTATCTTGTTCCTTTACTTGCTGGGTATTTCTCTGCCTCTTCATCTTGCTTATATTGCTTTGCTTGGGGTGGCCTTTCCCTCTTCTTGCAGTTTGTGGAGTTCTCTTTATTATGTAGTTTCTTCACTGTGTGTGGGGTTGGACGGGTGATTTGTCCGGGTTCCCTGCTTAGGGAAGCATGTGTCGGTGTTCTGGTGGGTGGAGCTGGATTTCTTCTCTCTCCTTTAGAAGACAATGGGCTGCTTTTCTGGGAGCCTGATGTCCTCTGCCAGTATTGAGAAGTTGTTTTGTGAACTTTACTCCGCGTTCAAATGTTCTTTTGATGAATTTGTGGGGGAGGGAGTGGTCTCGCCATCTTATCCTTCTGCCATCTTGTTCCTTCCTCCCCAAAACACTGGATTCTTATATTCTACTTGGTCGTGGAGTATCTCTTCACAGCTGCTCCAGCAAGGTGCAGCCGCTGTACCTTACCTTGGACGAGGGGTATCTCCTCAAGACCGCCCCTCCTGCTTTGAATGTGGAGCAACTCCTCTCGGCCCTCTGGTGCCCAAGCAGCCACCGCCTCTTGGACGTGGTACAGCTCCTCTCGGCCACCGCCCTAACCTTGGGCATGGGGTAGCTCCTCTCAGCCACGATTCTGCACGTGGTCGGTTGCACCAGAGCCGGGCGTCTCTCGTGTCTGCGCCGCCGGAGCCCTGTACCACAGCTTTCTTATCCGTTCGTCTGCAGATGGGCATCTAGGTTGCTTCCATGTCCTGGCTATTATAAACAGTGCTGCAATGAACACTGGAGTACATGTGTCTCTTTCAATTCTGGTTTCCTCGGTGTGTATGCCCAGGAGTGGGATTGCTGGGTCTTATGGCAGCTCTATTTCCAGTTTTTTAAGGAATCTCCATACTGTTCTCCATAGTGGTTGTACTAGTTGCATTCCCACCAACAGTGTAAGAGGTTTCCCTTCTCTGCACACCCTCTCCAGCATTTATTGCTTGTAGACTTTTGCATAGCAGCCATTCTGACTGGCGTGAAATGGTACCTCATTGTGGTTTTGATTTGCATTTCTCTGATAATGAGTGATGTTGAGCATCTTTTCATGTGTTTGTTAGCCATCTGTATGTCTTCTTTGGAGAAATATCTGTTCAGTTCTTTGGCCCATTTTTTGTTTGGGTCGTTTATTTTTCTGGAATTGAGCTGCAGGAGTTGTTTGTATATTTTTAAGATTAATTCTTTGTCAGTTGCTTCATTTGCTATTATTTTCTCCTATTCTGAAGGCTGTCTTTTCACCTTGCTTATAGTTTCCTTTGTTGTGCAGAAGCTTTTAATTTTAATTAGGTCCCAATTGTTTATTTTTGCTTTTATTTCCAATATTCCGGGAGGTGGGTCATAGAGGATCCTGCTGTGCTTTATGTCAGAGAGTGTTTTGCCTATGTTCTCCTATAGGAGTTTTATAGTTTCTGGTCTTACATTTAGATCTTTAATCCATTTTGAGTTTATTTTTGTGTATGGTGTTAGAAAGTGTTCTAGTTTCATTTTTTTACAAGTGACTGACCAGTTTTCCCAGCACCACTTGTTAAAGAGATTGTCTTTTCTCCATTGAATATTCTTGCCTCCTTTGTCAAAGATAAGGTGTCCAAAGGCGTGTGGATTTATCTCTGGGCTTTCTATTCCATTGATCTATATTTCTGTCTTTGTGCCAGTACCATACTGTCTTGATGACTATGGCTTTGTAGTAGAGCCTGAAGTCAGGCAGGTTGATTCCTCCTGTTCCAGCTTAAAATAATTAATATACCAGACATATTTTGGAGTGGCAAATTCTGCTCCCCTACAATGTTATTAAACAGTTTGTTTGATTTTTGCCTGTTAGTCTGTCTCACATCAATTTAATTCTCAGACCAGATAGAAGAACTTATAAGGATTAAAAAAAAAATCGTTAATTCCTCCCAATAAATAAAAATAGTTTCTTTATTATAAATGTACATACAATGGCATTTCCTATATTATATTTAGAAAATGTAACTTTACAAAAGTAGTGAATAATAATAATAACACATAATTAGTGTAACATTTTTATATATGTCCTTCTAAATGCTTTTAAATAAAATAAAATCATACAATATCTGCTATTATGAAATCTTTTTTTTTTTTTTTGGTTTGACATGGTAATAAGACTATTTTTTCAAGTCAGTGAGACTTAAAGATCATATTAATGGCTAAATAGTATTTTTAAATGAAAAATCAATCAGTCTATCTAAGAAAAAAATACTCTATTTGACCCCAAGTGAGGATTATAACCTGGAAACAGCCTCTCAGAAAATTCCTAGAACTGTCATTCTGCCCATTAGCAGTCAAGGCATAGTTACATAAGTTTTTTGAGGCAAGCTTGTACATTACATGACATATTATTGACAGTACACACAATCCAGATCTAAGGGCCATCATGGGTCATTGTGGTCCCTTACAAGATTAAGAAGGGGGACTTCCAACGTGGTGAAGTGGTTAATATTGCACAATTGCAACGCAGAGAAAGTGGATTCGGTACCTGATCAAGGAACTAAGATCTTGGATGCTACGTGACATGGCCAAAAAAAGAAGACCAAGAATGAATATTATCTTTTAAAGAGTTGTCTTTTTGGAGCTAGGAGAATGTTGTTCTGTATGGCTGAGCAAGTGTTTTTGCCAATGGAGCTCAGTTGGTTGATGCATAATGTGGATACAAAATGCACAGTAGAGGGGAAAGAGGAAGTCAATGGCAGAAAATTTTTACATTTAAATTTTTCTTGTCTTGTCATAAAACATCAGTATAAATTTTATTTCACATTTTGTATGGATATACCATAATTTATCAAAAAGGTGTGTTTTGCATTGCAAAACAGAGAAGTACAGAACTCTTATTGTTTTTGTTGTTTACTCACTAAGTCATGTCCAACTCTGCTATTCCATGGACTGTAGCCTGCCAGGCTCCAATTTCCTTGGGATTTCTCAGGCAAGAAAGTGGGTTGCATTTCCTTCTCCAAGGGATCTTCTGTCCTTGGACAGGGTTCCTCTGTCCTTGGGATTTCCCAGGCAAGAAAGTGGCTTGCATTTCCTTCTCCAAGGGATCTTCCTGACCCAGGGATAGAACCCACATCTCCTGCATTTGGCAGGTGGATTGTTCACCACTGAGCCACCAGGAAAGCCTCCAAACCTTTTGACTTTATACTAAAACTATCTAACCCAGTAAAATGAACCTTAACCTAGGAGATTCAGACATATGGAGATAAGACCTTTGAAAGTTCCTCCTCAAATCCCAGATCAAATATGTCCTGGCTCAACAGGATGTAATAACAATAATTAATAGTCTCTTGTTAATAAATAGTGTCTTGTTAATTAATCTCTAGTTGAAAATTAGTCTCGTGTTAGTAATTTTCTCATTAACAAGAGACTTGCTAGAACTCACCTGTGTATCTCCAAATTAAAGAGCTTTATTTTGACCGAGTGGTTTTGCCTACTTTCTTCAATTTAAGTCTGAATTTGGCAATAAGCAGTCATGATCTGAGCCACAGTCAGCTCCTGGTCTTGTTTTTGCTAAATGTATACAGTTTCTCCATCTTTGGCTGCAAAGAATATAATCAATCTGATTTCGGTGTTGACCATCTGGTGATGTCCATGTGTAGAGTCTTCTCTTGTGTTGTCGGAAGAGGGTGTTTGCTATGACCAGTGCGTTCTCTTGACAAAACTCTATTAGCCTTTGCCCTGCTTCATTCCATGCTCCAAGGCCAAATTTGCCTGTTACTCCAGGTGTTTCTTGATTTCCTACTTTTGCATTCCAGTCCACTATGATGAAAAGGACATCTTTTTTGGCTGTTAGTTCTAAAAGGTCTTGTAGGTCTTCATAGAACCGTTCAACTTCGGCTTCTTCAGTGTTACTGGTTGGGGCATAGGCCTGGATTACTGTTATATTGAATGGTTTGCCTTGGAAATGAACAGAAATCATTCTGTCGTTTTTAAGATTGCATCCAAGTACTGCATTTCAGACTCGTTTGTTGACCATGATGGCTACTCCATTTCTTCTAAGGGATTCCTGCCCACAGTAGTAAATATAATGGTCATCTGAGTTAAATTCACTCATTCCAGTCCATTTTAGTTCACTGATTCCTAGAATGTCTATGTTCACTCTTGACATCTCCTGTTTGACCACTTCCAATTTGCCTTGATTCATGGACCTAACATTCCAGGTTCCTATGCAATATTGCTCTTTACAGCACCGGACCTTGCTTCTATCACCAGTCACATCCACAACTGGGTGTTGGTTTTGCTTTTTCTCCATCCCTTCATTCCTTCTAGAGTTATTTCTCCACTGATCTCCAGTAGCATACTGGGCACCTACCGACCTGGGGAATTCCTTATTCAGTATCCTATCATTTTGCCCTTTGATACTGTTCATGGGGTTCTCAAGGCAAGTATATTGAAGTGGTTTGCCATTCCCTTCTCCAGTGGACCACATTCGGCTGTGGTCCATGTGATCAGATCGACTAGTTTCCTGTGATGATGATTTCAGTGTGTCTGCCCTCTGATGCCCCCTCGCAATACCTACCATCTTATTTGGGTTTCTCTTACCTTGGGCATGGGTAAGAGCTTCTTCACAGCTGCTCCAAGAAAGCAAAGCTGCTGCACCTTACCTTGGACAAGGGGTATCTCCTCAAGGCCGCCCCTCCTGACCTTGGACGTGGGATAGCTCCTCTGGGCCACCGGCCCTGGCCTCAGGCGTGAGGTAGCTCCTCTCGGCAGAGCTTCTTTGCATGGTCAGTTGCGCAGGGGTCGGCGTCTCTAGTGTCTGTGCCGCTGTCCTTATGATTATACAGTGGAAGTGAGAAATAGATTTAAGGGACTAGATCTGATAGATAAATGACTGCCTGAGGAGGCCTTACAAATAGCTGTGAAAAGAAGAAAAGCGAAAAGCAAAGGAGAAAAGGAAAGATATAAGGATCTGAATGCAGAGTTCCAAAGAAGAGCAAGGAGAGATAAGAAAGCCTTCCTCAGTGATCAATGCAAAGAAATAGAGGAAAACAACAGAATAGGAAAAACAAGAGATCTCTTCAAGAAAATTAGAGATTCCAAGGGAACATTTCATGCAAAGATGGGCTCGATAAAGGACAGAAATGGTATGGACCTAACAGAAGCAGAAGATATTAAGAAGAGGTGGCAAGAATAAACAGAAAAACTGTACAGAAAAGATCTTCACGATCAAGATAGCCATGATAAAGTGATCACTGACCTAGAGCCAGACATCTTGGAATGTGAAGTCAAGTGGACCTTAGAAAGCATCACTACGAACAAAGCTAGTGGAGGTGATGGAATTCCAGTTGAGCTATTTCAAATCTTGAAAGATGATGCTGTGAAAGTGCTGCACTCAATATGCCAGCAAATTTGGAAAACTCAGCAGTGGCCACAGGACTGGAGAAGGTCAGTCTTCATTCCAATCCCAAAGAAAGGCAATGCCAAAGAATGCTCAAACTACCGCACAATTGCACTCATCTCACACGCTAGTAAAGTCATGCTCAAAATTCTCCAAGCCAGGCTTCAGCAACATGTGAACCATGAACTCCCAGATGTTCAAGCAGGTTTGAGAAAAGGCAGAGGCACCAGAGATCAAATTGCCAACATCCGCTGGATCATGGAGAAAGCAAGAGAGTTCCAGAAGAGCATCTATTTCTGCTTCATTGACTATGCCAAAGCCTTTGATTGTGTGGATCACAACAAACTGTGGAAAATTCTGAAAGAGATGGGAATACCAGACCACCTGACCTGCCTCTTGAGAAACCTGTATGCAGGTCAGGAAGCAACAGTCAGAACTGTACATGGAACAACAGACTGGTTCCAAATAGGAAAAGGTGTACGTCAAGGTTGTATATTGTCACCTTGCTTATTTAACTTATACGCAGAGTACATCATGAGGAACGCTGGGCTGGAAGAAGCACAAGCTGGAATCAAGATTGCCGGGAGAAATATCAATAACCTCAGATATGCAGATGACACTACCCTTATGGCAGAAAGTGAAGAGGAACTCAAAAGCCTCTTGATGAAAGTGAAAGAGGAGAGTGAAAAGGTTGGCTTGAAGCTCAACATTCAGAAAACAAAGATCATGGCATCTGGTCCCATCACTTCATGGGAAATAGACGGAAAAACAGTGGAAACAGTGTCAGACTTTAATTTTTCGGGCTCCAAAATCACTGCACATGCTGATTGCAGCCATGAAATTAAAAGACACTTGCTCCTTGGAAGGAAAGTTATGACCAACCTAGATAGTATATTAAAAAGCAGAGACATTACTTTGCCAACAAAGGTCCGTCTAGTCAAGGCTATGGTTTTTCCAGTGGTCACGTGTGGATGTGAGAGTTGGACTGTGAAGAAAGCTGATCGCCGAAGAATTGATGCTTTTGAACTGTGGTGTTGGAGAAGACTCTTGAGAGTCCCTTGTACTGCAAGGAGATCCAATCAGTCCATTCTAAAGGAGATCGATCCTGGGTGTTCATTGGAAGGACTGATGCTAAAGCTGAAACTGCAATACTTTGGCTACCTCATGCGACGAGTTGACTCAGTGGAAAAGACTTTGATGCTGGGAGCGACTGGGGGCGAGAGGAGGCGGGATGATGAGAATGAGGTGGCTGGACGGCATCACCGACTCGATGGACATGAGTTTGAGTGAACTCCGGGAGTTGGTGATGGACAGGGAGGCCTGGCGTGCTGTGATTCATGGGGTCGCAAAGAGTCGGACACAACTGAGTGACTGAAATGAACTGAACTGAACTGAAGCACAATAATAAAAATGACAGTTGGATTTTATTAAAATTTAATACTTTGCTTGTGAAGACACCACTAAGAATGTGAAAAGTTGTTACAAATTGAAAAAAAATTTTTGCGTTAAGAAAAAATAAGCATTTCAGCTTTTTTAATGAGCAAAAAACATGAACATGCATTTCACAAAATGTGATTTCCGCATGGCCATAGCACGTGCAAGGTGATCAACATCCTTTGTCATTCAGTTCAGTTCAGTTCAGTCGCTCAGTCGTGACCGACTCTTTGCGACCCCATGAATCACAGCATGCCAGGCCTCCCTGTCCATCACCAACTCCTGGAGTTCACTCAAACTCATGTCCATAGAGTCGGTGATGCCATCCAGCCAACTCATTCTCTGTCGTCCCCTTCTCCTCCCGCCCCCAATCCTTCCTATCATCAGAGTCTTTTCCAGTGAGTCAAATTCAAACTGAAACCAAAATTAAAAAGTCTATTGCCAGCAAATTTTGGCAAGAACACAGGGATCCATCTGTAGTCATTGGTTGCAAGTAACAGAGAAGAAAACTGATTCTTTTACAGAACAAGCACACAGTAGAGTTGACCTGAAACAAGTAGACTGCCAGATATTTCTCCAGCAAGTGTTAGTCACTCAGTCATGTCTGACTCTTTGTAACCCCATGGACTGTAGCCCGCGAGGCTCCTCTGTTCAAGGGATTCTCCAGCCAAGAACCCTGGAGTGGGCAGTCAATCCCCTCTTCAGGGGATCCTCCCAAAGCAGGCATCAAAACCCAGTCTCCTGCATTGGAGGCAGATTCTTTTCTTTTTAATTAATTAATTTATTTCACTTTACAATATTGTATTGGGTTTGCCCTACATTGACTTGAATCCACCATGGGTGTACATGTGTTCCCCATCCGGAACCCCCTCCCCATCCCATCCCTCTGGGTCATCCCAGTGCACCAGCCCTGAGCATCCTGTATCATGCATCGAATGTAGACTGGTGATTCATTTCACATATGATATTTTACATGTTTCAATGCCATTCTCCCATATCATCCCACCCTCACCCTCTCCCACAGAGTCCAAAAGACTGTTCAATACATCTGTGTCTCTTTTGCTATCTCGCATACAGGGTTATCGTTACCTTCTTTCTAAATTCCATATATACGTATTAGTATACTGTATTGGTGTTTTTCTTTCTGGCTTACTTCACTCTGTATAATAGGCTCCAGTTTCATCCACCTCATTAGAACTGATTCAAATGTATTCTTTTTAAAAAATATTACTCTCAAAATAAGATATTACTAAAAATGAAGGAAGGCTCTCAAGACTTTATCAAATTATCTCTCTTGCCTCCGGCCTACTGGCACAGCTATCTGACTGTATGGCGATGAGGGGATGGGTCAGAATAGATGCATCTACACTTCTGAGATATTGATGGTGTACTAGGCACCATGGAAGGTTCTGGGTATGCTGAGATTATCCTATACTGATGGACATGAGTTTGAGTGAACTCCGGGAGTTGGTGATGGACAGGGAGGCCTGGTGTGCTGTGATTCATGGGGTTGCAAAGAGTTGGACACGACTGAGCAACTGAAATGAACTGAACTGAACTGATGATAGAAGAACTTTGAGTCTGGTGAATCAGACAGATTTCTGCTCATAAGATAGGGAGCTTTGGATAGGCTGTGAGAGTCAGAAGGTACCGGTCCTGAAAGATATATATCAGAGATTTTAGAAATGAAGAAAGCCAGAATAATAATAATATTAATTATTATTACATAATAATAATAATGTAATTATAAATTATAATATTATTATTAAAATAATAATCTAAGAATCTAAAGAGCTGCTTAGATTTTACTCTGCTTATGAGTTAGAAAAAATCCTGTGATCCTGACAAATAATTTGCTTTCCTTTAACTTCAGTGACATCAGGTCCCTTCTTGTTGTACCATTACACCAGTCTATTAAGCAGTTTCAGAATCACAAGACAGTTGTCCGAGCCATAGATCACACTATGACCTGGAGTATATGTATTCATCTTATGTGCTAGTACTGCTTTACATCTGCTCTGTAAGTTTTCTTGAGCTGAACTCTCTCTAAAATAAACTCTCTCACCTTCCTGGGGTCTAGGATTCATGAATCTTGTGCTGTCAGCTTTGCATTCTCATGAAGAGATTTGCCCTGCATAAACACCTTAGAAAATTTTCTTTCACAAGTTTATAAGTATATACCTTCTCAAAGACTTTGGTTAAGTAAACTAGGTAATTGCTTTCTTTAAGTACATATGCTGTATGTAACGGAAACAGCATTAGCCTGAGAGTGAAAAAACTTGGATCCTTGTTTTAGAAAAGACACTACTCTATGTATCATTAGACAATAGCTTACATATAGCAGGCACTCAGTTACTGCCTGGGAAATTGTAGTTGCTAAGCCATTATTGTGAAGGATTTTGATGTTGTAATACTACCACCTTGTGGGAAATCTGAGCATGTGAATCAAATATTTGAGAACTATTTTTAAACAGCCAAAAACAATAAGGCAGAATTTCTTGATAATTGGAGTCACAATATATGAACAGATGATATATGAAAAAAACATTTATGGTCAAGTAATTTTAGAAAACAGGATGAAACAAAATAAACAAGATTTTTTTTTTAAGTTAGGCTTCTCAAAGCATTTTTCACCTTATAATGTCCATCTCGTAATATTTTTAGAATTGTGAACTTCACCTATAATCAATGAGTATATTTCACACAGCTATAGAATTTTCTCCAAAAATTACATCAATGACAAGACTTAAAAGTACACCTACAGGGGACTTCCCTGGTGGCCCAGTGGTTAGGACTCTGGGCTTCCACTGCAGGGGTTACATATTTGATCCCTAGTCAGGGAACCAAATTCTTGCTTGTTACATGGCCAAAAAAAAGAAAAGTAAGAAAAATTGCAACTACATTTTTATTGAGGATAAATATAGCAATTTGCAGCTTTAACAATTTTTATTTGAATATTGATTGGTCTCTTTGTCTTCTTGGAGCAGCCCATAGAAATATGTTCCACATAGCATAGTTCTATCATCAGTTCAGTTCAGTTGCTCAGTCATATCCGACTCTTTGTGACCCCATGAATCACAGCACGCCAGGCCTCCCTGTCCATCACCAACTCCTGGAGTTCACTCAAACTCATGTCCATCGAGTCAGTGATGCCATCCAGCCATCTCATTCTCTGTCGTCCCCTTCTCCTCCCACCCCCAATCTTTCCCAGCATCAGAGTCTTTTCCATTGAGTCAACTCTTCACATGAGGTGGCCAAAGTATTGGAGTTTCAACTTTAGCATCAGACCTTCCAATGAACATCCAGGATTGATCTCCTTTAGAATGAACTGATTGGATCTCCTTGCAGTCCAAGGGACTCTCAAGAGTCTTCTCCAGCACCACAGTTCAAAAGCATCAATTCTTCGGCGATCAGCTTTCTTCACAGTCCAACTCTCACATCCATACATGACCACTGGAAAAACCATAGCCTTGACTAGACGGAACTTTGTCGGCAAAGTAATGTCTCTGCTTTTCTATCATAGGTCAAATGTAAACTGTTGATCTAGCTGTATTAAATGGTTATCATGATAAATTGGTTAACTGCACATTTATTTTGGCACTCTTACTGTGCAAATCAATTTTACCTTTGTGATCTATTTAATGGCTTGAAACCCAGAGTTAGAGCAGCTGGGAAAAGTAAAACCTGGCTAAGAATTCTACACTTAGGATGGTAGTAATATGTCCTGTAGAAGAGCAATAAGGATATAGGGACTCAACATGTTCTTATCTCAAATTGTAAATCAGGGCACCCCAGGGCACTGCAGGAAACATTCAGGGCTACTGCAAGATATGTTAAATTTTCAACTGAAATCTATCTTGACCTCTACTGCATTAACTAATAGCTCAGGGTAGTTCAGATTCACCATTCGTTCACACTATATTTCTTTAATTGATGTCGCATCTTTGAGTTTTCTATAGTTACAGTGATACAAAAATTTTAAAAATAGGCACCATTTGAAAATCAACTAGAATTATTATTTTTTTCTTTTTTTCAACATGAAGCAAAAAAAGTTTGAGAACTTCAGGATTAATCCATTCACTAGTTAACAAATATTTGAGAACTGATCAGATACCAGGCACTGTTCTGAAAGCAGGCATTAATGGCAATAAACCAAAACAAAATCCCTACTCTTCTGGAACTCATATTTTAAAAAGGAAAGATAGATAATAGCAAATTAATGTGCATTCGGTTCAGTTCAATCCAAACTCAGTCGTGTTCAGTCGTGTCTGACTCTTTGGGGCCCATGGGCTGCAGCATGCCAGGATTTGCTGTCCATCACCAACTTCTAGAGCTTATTCAAACTCATATTCATTGAGTCATTGATGCCATCTAACCATTTCATCCCCTGTGATCCCCTTCTCCTCCCACCTTCAATCTTTCCCTCAGGTCTTTTCCAATGAGTCAGTTCTTCGCATCAGGTGGCTAAAGGATTGGACTTTCAGCTTCAGCATCAGTCCTTCCAATGAATATTCAGGACTGATTTCCTTTAGGATTGACTGGTTTGATCTCCTTGCAGTCCAAGGGACTTAAGAGTTTTTTCCATCACCACAGTTCAAAAGCATCAGTTCTTAGGAGCTCAGCTTTCTTTATAATCCAACTCTCATACCCATACATGACTACTGGAAAAAGCATAGCTTAGACGAGACGGATCTTTGTTGGCAACGTAATGTCTCTGCTTTTTAGTATGCTGTCTAGGTTAGCCATTGTCTTTCTTCCAAGGAGCAAGGGTCTTTTGATTTCATGGCTTCAGTCACCGACTGCAGTGATTTTGGAGCCCAAAAAAATAGTCTCTCTCTGTTTTCATTGTTTCCCCATTTATTTGCCATGAAGTGATGGAACCAGATGCCATGTTCTTAATTTTCTGAATGTTGAGTTTTAAGCCAACTTTTTCACCCTCCTCTTTCACTTTCATCAAGAGGCTCTTTAGTTCCACTTCGCTTTCTGCCATAAGGGTGGTGTCATCTGCACATCTCAGGTTATTGATATTTCTCCAAGCAATCTTTAACCCAGCTTGTGCTTCATCCAGCCTGACATTTTGCATGTTGTACTCTGCATGTAAGTTAAATGCAGGGTAACTATATACATCCTTGACATACTCCTTTCCCAATTTGGAACCAGTCTGTTGTTCCATGTCCTGTTCTCACTGTCGTTTCTTGACCTGCATATATATTTCTCAGGAGGCAGGTAAAGTAGTCTGGTATTCCCATCTCTTGAAGAATTTTCCACAGTTTGTTGTGATTCACACAGTTAAAGGCTTTGGAGTAGTCAATAAAGCAGAAATGGATGCTTTTCTGGAACTCTCTTGCTTTTTCTATGATCTATTGGATCCAACAGATGTTGGCAATTTGATCTCTGGTTCCTCTGCCTTTTCTAAATACAGCTTGAACATCTGGAAGTTCACAGTTCACATACTGTTGAAGCCTGGCATGGAGAATTTTGAGGGTTTACTAGCTGGCGTGTGAGATGAGTGCAAATGTGCATTTCAGTGTGGTAAGAGGAGCAACTGAGTGCTGCCCAATTCTGCTTTGTATACATCATTGTTGTTATTCAGTCACTAAATCGTGTGACTCTTTGTGACCCCATGGAATACACTATGCCAGGTTTCCCTAACCTTCACCGTCTCCCGGAGTTTGCTCAAACTCATGTCCATTGATGCCATCCAAGCTTCTCGTCCTATGTCTCCTTTCTCCTCCTGTCTTCAATCTTTCCCAGCATCGGGATCTTTTCCAATGAGTCAAGTCTTTGCATCAGGTGGCCCATATTGGATCTTCAACTTCAGCATCAGTCCTTCCAATGAATATTCAGGGTTGATTTCTTTAGGATTGACTGGTTTGATCTCCTTGTTCCAAGTGACTAACAAGAGTCTTCTCCAGTACCACAGGTCAAAAACATCAAATCTTTGGCAATCATCCTTCTTTATGGTCCAAATCTCACATCCATACATGTTACCATAGCTTTGACTATATAGACCTTTGTCAGCCTAAGTGATGTCTATACAAATACACCGTCTAGGTTGGTAATAGCTTTTCTTCCAAGGAGCAAGCGTCTTTTAATTTCATAGCTGCAGTTAACATCTACAGTGATTTTGGAGCCCAAGAAAGTAGACAGACTTTACTGCTGACAAAGGTCTGTATAGCCAAAGCTATGGTTTTTCCAAGAGTAATGTAGGGAGGTGAGAGTTGGACCTGAGCACTGAAGAATTAATGCTTTTGAAGTGTGGTGTTGGAGAACTCTTGAGAGTCCCTTGGCAAACAAGGAGATCAAATCAGTCAATCATAAAGGAGATCAACCCTGAATATGCATTGGAAGGACTGATGCTGAAGCTAAAGGTCCAATGCTTTGGCCACCTACTGTGAGGAGCTGACTCATTAGAAAAGACCCTGATGCTGAGAAAGACTGAGTGCAGGAGGAGAAGGAGATAAGAGAGGACAAGATGCTTGAGTGGCTTCACCGACTCAATGGACATGAATTTGAGCAAGTTCCAGGATATGGTGAAAGACAAGGACACCTGGCATCCATGGGGTCACAAAGAGGAGGACACAACTGAGCAACTGAACAGCAGCAACTTGCCATGAAGTGATGGGACTGGATGCCGTGATCTCAGCTTTTGAATGTTGGGTTTAAAGCCAGTTTTTTCACTCTTCTCTTTCACCTTCACCAAGAGGCTCTTCAGTTCCTCTTCACTCTCTACCATTAGAGTGGTATCATTTGCATATCTGAGGTTGTTGATATTTCTCCCAGGAATCTTGATTCTAGCTTGTGAGTCTTCCAGACTGGCATTTTGCATGATGTACTCTGCATAGAAGTTAAATATGCTGGGTTACCATACTCCTTTCCCAATTTTGAGGAAGTCCATTGTTTCACGTCCAGTTCTGTTGCTTCTTGACCTGCATACAGGTTTCTCAGGAGGCAGGGAAGGTGGTCTGGTATTCCAATCTCTTGAAGAATTTTCCAGTTTGTTGTGATCCACACAGTCAAAGGCTTTAGTGTAGTCAATGAAGCAGAAGTAGATATTTTTCTGGAATTCTCTTGCTTTTGTCTGATTCAACAGATATTGGCAATATAATCTCTGGTTCTTCTGCCTTTTCTAAATCCAGCTTGAACATCTGGAAATTCTTGCTTCACAAACTATTGAAGCCTAGTTTGAAAAATACTGAGCATTACCGTGCTAGCATGCAGATATGAGTGCAATTGTATGGTAGTTTGAACATTCTTTGGCATTACCCTTCTTTGGGATTGGGATGAAAACTGACATTTTCCAATCCTGTGGCCCCTGCTGAGTTTTCCAAATGTGCTGGCATATTGAGTGTAGCACTTAAACAGCGACATCTTTTAGAATTTGAAATAGTTTGGCTGGGATTTCATCACCTCTGCTACCTTTGCTGTGATGATTCCTAAGGCCCACTTGACTTCACACTCCAGGATGTCTGGCTCTAGGTTTGTGACCACACCATCATAGTTATCCAAGTCATTAACACTTTTTGTTCAGTTCTGTATATTCTTGCCACCTCTTTTTAATCTTTTCTACTTTGGTTAGGTCCTTACTGTTTCTGTCCTTTTTGTACTCATCTTTGAAATGAAATATTTTCTTCATATCTCTAATTTTCTTGAAGAGATCTCTAGTCTTTCCCATTCTATCGTTTTCCTCTATTTCTCTTGTTGCTCATTTAAGAAACCTTTCTTATCTCTACTTGCTATTCTTTGGAACTCTACCTTCAGTTTGGTATATCTTTCCTTTTCTCCTTTGCCTTTCACTTCTCATCTTTCCTCAGCTGTCTATAAGGCTACTTTAGACAACCATTTTGCCTTCTTGCATTTCTTTTTTTTGGATGGTTTTGATCACTGCCTTCTGTACAATGTTACAAACCTTTATCCATAGTTCTTCAGACACTCTGTCTATCAGATCTAATCCCTGAATATATTTATCAGTTCCACTGTATAATAGTAAAGGATTTTATTTGCTGCTAAGTCACTTTAGTCGTGTCTGACTCTGTGTGACCCCATAGATGGAAGCCCACTAGGCTCCCCTGTCCCTGGGATTCTCCAGGCAAGAACACTGGAGTGGGTTGCCATTTCCTTCTCCAATGTGTGAAAGTGAAAAGTGAAAGTGAAGTCGCTCAGTCGTGTCCGACCCCCAGCGACCCCACGGACTGCAGCCCACCAGGCTTCCCCATCCGTGGGATTTTCCAGGCAAGAGTACTGGAGTGGCTTGCCATTGCCTTCTCCGAAAGGATTTTATTTAGCTCACACCTAAATGGCCTAGTTGGAAAAGGCGATGGCAACCCACTCCAGTGCTCTTGCCTGGAAAATCCCATGGACGGAGGAGCCTGGTAGGCTGCAGTCCATGAGGTTGCTAAGAGTCAGACACGACTGAACATCTTCACTTTCATTTTTCACTATCATGCATTGGAGAAGAAAATGGCAACCCACTCCAGTGTTCTTGCCTGGAGAATCCCAGGGATGGGGTAGTCTGGTGGGTTGCCGTCTATGGAGTCACACAGAGTCGGACATGATTGAAGCAACTTAGCAGCAGCAAATGGCCTAGTGGTTTTTCCTGCTTTCTTCAATTTAAGCCCAAATTTTGCAATAAGGAGCTGATGATCTGAACCATAGTCAGATCCAGGTCTTGTTTTTGCTGACTGTATAGAGTTTCTCCAACTTTGACTGCAAAGAATATAATCAGTCTGATTCTGGTATTGACCATCTGGTGATTTCCATGTCCACATATGACCAAGCAGTGATTTCCAAGTTATTTCATCACTTGTGTTGTTTGCTATGCCCGGTGCATTCTCTTAGCAAAGTTCTGTTAGTCTCTGCCCTACTTCATTTTGTACTTCAAGGCCAAATTTTCCTGTTGCTCCAGATATTTCTTGACTCCCTACTTTTGCATTCCATCCCTTTGAGGAAAAGGACATCTTTTTTGTGCATTAGTTCTGGAAGGTCTTGTGGGTCTTCACAGAACCGTTCAGCTTCTTTGGCATTAGCGGTTGGGACATAGACTTGGATTACTGTGGTGTTGAACGGTTTGCCTTGGAAACGAACTGAGATCATTCTGTCATTTTTGAGACTGCACCCAAGTACTGCATTTCAGACACTTTTATTGACTATGGTGGCTACATCATTTCTTGTAAGGGATTCTTGTCCACATTAGTAGATATAATGGTCATCTGAATTAAATTCTCCCATTCCCGACCATTTTAGTTCACACACTGAAAATGTCAGTGTTCACTGTTGCCATCTCCTGCTTGACCACATCCAATTTACCTTGATTCATGGACCTGATATTCCAGGTTCCAATGCAATATTATTCTTTACAGCATCAGGCTTTAATTTTACCACCAGATACATCCACAACTGGGCATCATTTCCACTCTGGCTCATTCCCTTCATTCTTTTAGGAACTTTCTTGCTCTTCTCCAGTAGCATATTGGACACCTACCAGCCTAGGGGGTTCATCTTCCAGTGTCATATCTTTTTGCCTTTTCATATTGTTCATGGGGTTTGTGTGGCAAGAATACTGAAGTGGTTTGCCATTCATTTCTCCATGGGCCAGGTTTTTTCAGAACTCTCCACCATGACTCGTCCATCTTGGATGACTCTGCATGGCGTGGCTCATAATTTCATTGAGTTAGACAAGTCTGTGACCCATGTGATCATTTTGGTTTGTTTTCTGTGATTGCAGTTTTTGTTCTGGAGGCTGTTGGATTGTAGTTTTTGCTTCTTCTGCCTGCCCTTTGTAGATGAGGATAAGAGGCTTGTGCAGGCTTCCTAATGGGAGGGACTGGCTGTAGGGAAAACTGGATCTTGTTCTGGAGGGCAGGGCCATGCTCAGTAAATCTTTAATCCAAATTTCTGCTGATGGTTGGGGTTGTGCTCCCTCCCTGTAGTTTGGCCTGAGGCAGCCCAGTCCTGGAGTCTGCAGTCCCTATGGTAGGGCTGCTATATGGTAATCTCTATGGTAGGGCTCACTGTAACCTCCTCCAAGAATGCTTATGCCAACAAACTGTGCCTGCCAGAACTGCTGCTGCCAATGGTCCTAACCCTGCAGCAGGCCACTGTCGAACCACATCTCTGCAGGAGACTCCCACACACTCACAGGCAAGTTGGCTCAGTCTTTTGTGGGGTCACTGTTCCTTTACCCTGAGTCCTGGTGCACACAAGGTTTTGTCTGTGTCCTCCAAGAGTCTCTATTTCCCCCAGTCCTGTGGAAGTTCTGTAATCAAACCCCATTGACCTTCAGATCTGGGGATTCCCAGTCTCTTTGCCAGATTCCCAGGTTAGGAAGTCTGATGTGCATCCTAGAAACTTCTCAACAGTGTGAGAAATTTTTGGTATAATTGTTCTCAGTTTCTGAGTCAACCATCTGGTGGCTTCACGGTAGGGCTAATGGTGACCTCCTCCAAGAACACTTATGCCAACACACCACGCTTCCCAAGATTGATGCTGCCAGTGTCCCTCTCCACATGGCAGACCACTGCTGACCCACACCTACTCAGGAAACCCTCAAACACTCACAGGTAGGTCTGGCTCAGTCTCTTGTCAGGGGTATCTGCAACTTTCCCCAGGTTCCAGGTGCAGACAAGGTTTTGCTTGTCCCCTCCAAGAGTCTCTGGTAAGTATGGGGTTTGATTTCAACAAGATTGCACCCCTCCTATCATCTTGGTGCAGCTTCACCTTTGTTCTTGGACATGAGGTATCTTGTATTCATGGTGGGTTTCAACATTCTTTTGTCAATGGTTGTTCAGCAGCTAGTTATGATTTTGGTGTTCTTTCAGGAGAAGATGAGTGCATGTTCTTCTACTCAACCATCTTGTTTAAAATAGTTTACATTAATCTTGTTCAAAAATTGTTGATGTATTTCCATTACCTATCAAATAAAATTTAAAGTCCTTAGTCTGGCCTTCATGTCCCTCCATAATGCATTTCAATAATTTAATGGTTAAAATTTCTGCCATGAAATTCCTTCATGTAGAGATTTTTACATTCTGCCTTACAGACTATCACCTATGGGAATGTGTCATCTTCTTTACTGGGATGTAAACTACTTGAGGGAAGGGACAGAATCTCATTCAATTGTATATTCCTTTCAGGATCAATATAGTTCCTTGTCTATGGAAATCACTCATTAAATAACCATTTAATAAATGAAAGATCCTGGATAATAACATTGTACAACAAACAAAACCACTTCAATTCATAACCTCACTAGAGATTACTCATGTACATAAATTTCTTGAGGACTAATCTAGTCTTCTCCGCTTACTCAGTGGCTATGCAAAATTGCACTCTTACATACCCATTCCTTTGGGTTATAATTTTCAGGGCAATGACAATATACCTTGAAAATCTTCTTAGCCATTTTTGCCTTCATAGAAATTCACTTTCTTAAATCTAAACTATAAACAAGTTTAGGCATTCAGTCAATACTTGTGGGTTGATAAAACAATCAATTACTTTTCTTGACCTGTAGGCTCACATTTTCAAGCTGGTTTTAGAAAACACAAAGGAACCAGAGATCAAATTGCCAACATCTGCTGGATCATCGAAAAAGCAAGAGAGTTCCAGAAAAACATCTACTTCTGCTTAATTGACTATGTCAAAGCCTTTAACTGTCTGGATCACAAGAAACTGTAGAAAATTCTGAAAGAGATGGGCACACCAGACCACCTGACTTGCCTCTTGAGAAACCAGTATGCAGGTCAGGAAGCAACAGTTAGAACTGGACATGGAACAACAGACTGGTCCCAAATAGGAAAAGGAGTACGTCAAGGTTGTATATTGTCACCCTGCTTATTTAACGTATATGCAGAGTGCATCATGAGAAACGCTGGGCTGGATGAAGCACAAGCTGGAATCAAGACTACCAGGAGAAATATCAATAACCTCAGATACGCAGATGACACCATCCTTATGGCAGAAAGTGAAGAAGAACTAAAGAGCCTCTTGATGAAAGTGGAAGAGGAAAATGAAAAAGTTGGCTTAAAGCTCAACATTCAGAAAACTAAGATCATGACATCTGGTCCTGTCACTTCATGGCAAATAGATGGGGAAACAGTGGAAACAGTGGCTGACTTTATTTTTCTGGGCTCCAAAATCACTGCAGATGCTGATTGCAGCCATGAAGTTAAAAGATGCTTACTCCTTGGAAGAAAGTTATGACCAACCTAAACAGCATATTAAGAAACAGAGACATTACTTTGCCAACAAAGGTCCATCTAGTAAAGGCTATGGTTTTTCCAGTGGTCATGCATGGATGTGAGAGTTGGACTATAAAGAAAGCTAGGCACAGAAGAATTGATGCTTTTGAACTGTGGTGTTGGAGAAGACTCTTGAGAATCCCTTGGACTGCAAGGAGATCAAACCAGTCCATCTTAAAGGAGATCAGTCCTGGGTGTTCATTGGAAGGACTGATGTTGAAGCTGAAGCTCTAATACTTTGGCTACCTGATGCAAAGAGCTGACTCATTGCAAAGGACCCTGATACTGGGAAAGATTGAGGGTGGGAGGAGAAGGGGACAACAGAGGATGAGATGGTTGAATAGCATCATTGACTTGATGGACATGGGTTTGGTTGGACTCTGGGAGTTGGTGATGGACAGGGAGGCCTGGAGTGCTGCAGTTCATGTTGTCAGAAAGAATCAGACACAACTGAACAACTGAACTGAAGCTCACATCTGTTCATTTTCAGAAAAAATTATGTTAATACCTAAGTTAAAATAATCATAACTTTGTATCAGCTATTCTTCCAAGTAAATATCAAGTTTCAAGGAAATGATGCTTTTCAGCTTACAAATCAAGTGTTTTTCTTCAAGCTAGCAGTCATACTTTTTTTTTCTTTATTTATTATTATTTTTTTAATGAACAAATAAACGAGCACAACTGCAACTTTAATTGGGTATCAGTAATTAATTACAATGATCTCTTTTTCAGTCTAGTACAGGAAAGGGTTTTACAAGTGTGCTGAGATTCTAGCCTTCTGCCTGTGACCTCCTGTCTTTGTCCTAAGTATGATCTCGCTGATCTTCCAAGCAAGGATTTCAGCCAGAGCATACAACAGATGCTCTGAGTTCAAATCATAATTTTTCCTTCCTATAGTTTTAAGACCTTGAACAAATCATTTCACATTTCCTGCCCTCAGTTCCCTCATCTATGAAAGAACAGAGCTGAGCTAGATAATACTGGTAGACCTTTTACACTTTCAATCCTAAGAATGAATATTCTAACACTTCTCACAACATTGCTGAGGTCTCTGCTCAGAGACGGAAGCTATATTGGTAAAGAATTGAAAAGTTCTACTTAAGAATAAGTTATAATTGAGTAATCAGCAGAAGTATGTTATGTCTACTGCCCATTTCATCTCATAAAGTATTAAAAGTTGCTGTTTAAGATTGAAATTGAGTAAAATTATTAATTTTTACTGCTGCATTAGGTGAAAAAATACTTGCAGGTTGGAAGAGTAAATGAATGAATTAATAACCAGATGAGTAAAAGTGAGGATGACTCCACAATTCACAAAAATACATATCTGTCTCCTGAGAAACCTGTTTGCAGGTCAGAAAACAATAGAATCAGACATGGAACAGACATGGAATCAGACACGGAACAATGAAATGGTTCAAAATTAGGAAAGGATTACATCAAGTCTGTATATTGTCACCCTGCTTATTTAACTTATATGCAGAGTAAATCATGTGAAATGCCAGGCTGGATGAATCACAAGCTGGAATCAAGATTTTAGGGAGAAATATCAACAGTCTCAGATATGCAGATGATATCACTCTAATGACAGAAAGTGAAGAGGAACTAAAGAGCCTATTGATGAAGGTGAAAGAGGAGCATGTTCAAACTGGTTTAAAACTCAACGTTCAAAAAAACTAAGATTATGGCATCCAGTCCCATCGTTTCACGGCAAAAAGATGGACAAAAAGTGAATACAGTGACAGATTTTCTTTTCTTGGGTTCCAAAACCACTGCAGATGGTGACTGCTTCCACAAAATTAAAGACACTTACTCCTTGGAAGAAAAGCTGACAAAATTAGACAGAATATTAAAAAGCAGAGACATCCCTTTGTCAACAAAGGTCCATATCATCAAAGCTATGGTTTTTCCAGTAGTCATGTACGGATGTGAGAGTTGGACCATAAAGAAGGTTGAGCACTGAAGAATTGATGCTTTAGAATTGTGGTGCTAGAGAAGACTCTTGAGAGTTCCTTGGACTGCAAGATCAAACCAGTCAATTCTAAATGAAACCAACCCTGAATATTCATTGAAAGGGCTGATTGTTGAAGCTGAAGTTCCAATACTTTGGCCACCTAATGCAAACAGCCAACTCATTGGCAAAGACCCTGATGGTGGCAAAGATTGAGGGCAGTATAAGAAAGGGGTGACAGAGAATGAGATGGTTGAATGGCATCATCAATCCAATGGACAGGAGCTTGAGCAAACTCTGAGAGTTAGTGAAGAACAGGGAATCCTGACATGTTGCAGTCCATGATGTCACAAAGAGTCAGACATGACTTAATGACTGAACAACAACAGAAATTATGCCAACCCAAAGATCCTAAGACTTAGATGTCTATCCCTCACCACTAGACATGGATAGTCTTTCTGAAAAATCTAATTGTGAATATTTAAGAAAAAATAAAACTATTAAAATTAAGTACCCTATGGTCTGTATACTATCATTCAATATAGGTTCTTTCTGGTTTCCACTGCCAGTATACAAATTAAATAATTAAAGGCCCTAATGGAAAAGACTGTGATGCTGGGAAAGGTTGGGGGCGGGAGGAGAAGGGGACGACAGAGAATGAGATGGCTGGTTGGCATCACCGACTCTGTGGACATGAGTTTGAGTGTACTCCGGGGGTTGGTGATGGACAGGAAGGCCTGGCGTGCTGTGCTTCATGGGGTCGCGGAGAGTCGGACACGACTGAGCGACTGAACTGAACTGAATAATAGTCCATCACCCGGGGTGGATTCATGTCAACGTATGGCAAAACCAACCAATATAATATTGTAAAGTAATTAGTCTCCAATAAAAAAATAAAAAATAAATGAATGGGAAATGAATTAGTCACAGAAAGAAACTGAGTTAAAGGGGAAACAATTTGCTTAATATCACTTTGAAAACCACTGATAAGTCCAATATTTTGCTAGTGCTTGTCTAAACAATGCCATTGTTTTTTGGTGATTCTGTGCATGACTATCATGGCAAATCATGTTTATGTATTGTCTGAATTCTATACATCTCACCATCAACACCACTGCTAAAATATAAGCTATGAGTCAGGGGCCTTGTCTGTCTTATTCTCCACTGTATTATAGTGCCTACAATAGTGTATAACACATAATAAGTACTCAGTTAAAGAAGATACCAAAGTAAGCTTGGTTTACCCCTAGATTTCTTTCCAAACTGAAATGCATAATAAAAAACCATATCAGCCAAAAGACATCAAATAAATTTTTATAACATCTCTACTACAGTAAAAGTGTTTGGCAGGTCTTATCATGAATTTCTCATTTTAATGTCACTCAAATTAGTGCTTGAAATTCACTAAAAACAAGTTTAAAGCAAGAACAATCCAAGCATTTTCTTTTCAAAATAATTTTCGGAAGTACATGTTTGACTCTATTCAGTAGAAAAGATCTTCCCCCTAACATTATTCCACCATGCTTGCTGGGGGATATTTTGTCAGTATCTAGACACAATCAGTATCAGGAATCTGAATTTACATATAAATGGAATCAAACTGTAGCATTGTCCTGTGATTTTTTTATACTTAATATGTGTATCATGGCCTTTGCTGGTGGCTCAGATGGTAAAGAATCCACCTGCAATGCGGGAGACTTGGATTCAATCCCTGGGTTCGGAAGACCCCTTGGAGGAAGGCATGGCATCCCGCTCCAGTATTCTTGCCTCGAGAATCTCCATGGACAGAGGAGCCTGGTGGGCTATGGTCCATGGGGTCACAAAGAGTTGGACATGACTAAGTGACTAAGCATGTATGTATCATGAATATTCTTTCGTTTTAGAACATGAAGAAAGCTGATCGCTGAAGAATTGATGCTTTTGAACTGTGGTGTTGGAGAAGACTCTTGAGAGTCCCTTGTACCACAAGGAGATCCAACCAGTCCATTCTAAAGGAGATCAATCCTGGGTGTTCTTTGGAAGGACTGATGCTAAAGCTGAAACTGCAATACTTTGGCCACCTCATGCGACGAGTTGACTCACTGGAAAAGACTCTGATGCTGGGAAAGGTTGGGGGCGGGAGGAGAAGGGGACGACGGATAATGAGATGGCTGGATGGCATCACCGACTCTGTGGACATGAGTTTGAGTGAACTCCGGGAGTTGGTGATGGACAGGGAGGCCTGGCGTGCTGTGATTCATGGGGTCGCGGAGAGTCGGACACGACTGAGCGACTGAACTGAACTGATCTTTCTTATTTTTGCCAATCATCTCATGAGTAAGATGAATGACAGATCATAGATCATGACATTGCTCACTAAAATTTGAAAATTCTGCTGTCAACTACTTTAGCCCTCATGTCCAACTCACCATCAAAAGGAAAAGATATACTTCTCCAGAGATACTAAGTACTAATTTTTCTAGACTCTACCATTCTTTCTCAAAACAGTCATGTGAGTTTGTATTAATTTTGTATGGCTACCACAGCAAGTACCACAAATCATGTGGCTTAAACAATAGAAATTTATTTCCAAACCGTTCTGGAGACTAGAAGTTCACAATTTAAGTGTAGACAGGGTTGTTTCCTCTAATGCCTCTCTCCCTGGCTACAGATAGCTGTCTTCTTGTAGCTTCATATCATCTTTCATCTGTGCATGTCTGTATCCTAATCTCCTCTTTTAATAAGGACATCAACTTATTAAGTTAGGGCCCACCCTAATGACCTCATTTTGCATTTTTAAAGACCAAACATCTTCAAACATAGTGACATTCTAAGGAGGTTAGAACTTCAATATATGAAATTTGAGATAAATGGTTCAGCCATATTTAACAGTATATTCATGTTTCGATAACATAACAAACATTAAACAATAGGAACTATGAGATGAAGTAATTTATCAAAATTCTAAATTAAGTAGTACATATGAGAGAGAGAAAACTACAACTTTGATTAGAGATCCCAGTTACTAGAAGGGATAGAGGTGGTTTTGCTACTTTGGTTTTTACTTTTTCCATTTAGATTTGATGCTCATATATCAGAATGGACACTTACTAGGAAACACACTTATCTCCCACGTAAAATCATCTTCAGAAAATTTTATCGTCAATGGCTGCCAATAGTAATTAAGAAGATATGATTATCTAGCTTACTGTCTTTGGTAAAAATGAAACACTTAAAATCCTTAACACAGTCATTTATCATTCTGCCATCCAGAGTCCCTTGGACTGCAAGGAGATCAAACCAGTCAATCTTGAAGGAAAACAGTCCTGAATATTCATTGGAAGGACTGATGCTGAAGCTTAAACTCTAATACTTTGGCCACCTGATGCGAAGAGCTGGCTCATTGGAAAAGACCCTGATGCTGGGAAAATTGAGGGCAGGAGGAGAAGGGGACGACAGAGGATGAGATGGTTGGATAGCATCACCAACTCAATGGACATGAGTTTGAGCAAGCTCTGGGATTTGGTGATGAATAGGGAAGCCTGGTGTGCTGCAGTACATGGGGTCGCAAAGAGTCAGACACAACTGAGAGACTGAACTGACTGAACTGATCCAGGCACTTCAATTTCCCAGTGACATCCAAGCCTCAGTTGCATCTTAAATTTATGCAGCATCTATCACTTTTGCCATTCAACATGGCAAAACCTTTTCACAAACTACCTGCTGAGGAATAATTTCTTCGTGAATAATTTCTGCATTGATTTCCAAGATACCAATGGCCTGAATAAAGGTGCATATTAATCTCCTGCTTATTTAAATTCTTTGATTCGGGAAGTATTTTTATATATTAACCTTGGTGTGAACAACTTTCAACACCTAATCTACAAAAGGCAATTACAGAGACAGAGTTCACAGGCAGTTTTGAGCTGGCAGGAACCTCACACACTTATTGTCACAGTGGGGTCAATGACCAATTTGTTGATTCAGCCTTCTCATGTGATTTCAAGGAAAAAGTAGAGGTATTCAACTTATCCTGGTTTAGAAATAAAGACTTGAGGTTCCTGCCAGCTCAGAACTGCCTGTGAACTCTGTCATCATTTATTAAATGATGACAGATTTACCACCACACCCCTCTTCCACTCCTAGACAGAAAAAGAAGCACCTGTTAAACACTTCTCTCTACCTCTAATCCAAGAGGGACAGGACCAGGTTTATGCCTTTTAGCCTGGCCCCTACCAAGATCCATGAATTACAGTGGGTTCTCTCTTTCATTGTCTGATATCGAATGTCTGAGAACTATTGTTTCATATCTTTTGCCCCTTTTTTTAGCGGGTTCTCTCTCCCTCTCCCTCTCACTAACCCCTGTCACTTTTATAAGGAGTATCTTCAACAGTTTTCCCAGAAATTTCCTTAACTAGATCACCTAGTATATGAGGTATATTTTCTACTTTCTACATTACCTCAGGTGACAATATTCCTAAACTTTCTACCATCATGCAAGGATCTTTTTTATCTAGTTTCTGAAAACATTTTCCCTAGTTTCCTTTCATCCCTTACTTGCAGCCTCCTGAAAGGCCATCAGCCCTCTACTGAGAGTCTCTTCAAGACATCTTAGGCTTTCACTCACACTTTCCTCAGTATTCTTCCATCTTCTGCCCACTGCTGCTTCTGCTGCTGCTAAGTCGCTTCAGTCGTGTCCAACTCTGTGCGACCCCGTAGACAGCAGCCCACCAGGTTCCTCTGTCCCTGGGATTCTCCAGGCAAGAATACTGGAGTGGGTTGCTATTTCCTTCTCCAAAGCATGAAAGTGAAAAGTGAAAGTGAAGTCGCTCAGTCAAGTCCGACTCTTAGCGACCCCATGGACTGCAGCCCACCAGGCTCCTCCATCCATGGGATTTTCCAGGCAAGAGTACTGGAGTGGGGTGCCATTGCCTTCTCTGCTTCTGCCCACTACCAGGTCCCAAATCTCCTTCAACATTTTTATGTTTTGTTTTGATAGCATTCCATTTCTGGGTACCCAAGTATGTAATAGCTATTCAGTGCTGCATAACAAATGATTCTAAAACCTAGCAACTTCAAATAACAATCAACATTTATTATCTCACAAGGTTTCCATTGGTCAGGAAATTGGAAGTGGCTTAAGTAGGTGGTCTTGGTTCAGAGTCTCTCGTGAGATTGCAGCTCAGATATCAGATGGAGCTGCAGTCAACTGAATGTCTGAGACTGAATGATATGCTTCCAAGATTCCTCAATTGCCTTATTGATGATTTTGTGCTCATTGTTGGCAGGAAGCTTCAGTTCCTTATTATGTGAAAGTGAAGTCGCTCAGTTGTGTCTGACTCTTTGTGACACTACGGACTGTAGCCTACCAGGCTCCTCCATCCATGGGATTTTCCAGTCAAGAGTACTGGAGTGGGTTGCTATTTTATTCTCCAGGGGATCTTCCCAACCCAGGTATCGAACCCGGGTCTCCCGCATTGTAGGCAGACACTTAACCATCTGAGCCAGGAGAGAAATCTATCATGTGACACTCTCTATAAATATTCTTAGTCATTATGGCGAGAGTCTGGATTTACCATTCTCTCTGAAACAGCTAAAAAAGGGGGCAAAAGATATGAAACAATAGTTCTCAGACATTCGCTATCAGACAATGAAAGACAGTGATCCCTGAGAGAGGGAAAGCAAATAAAGTGAAACTATAATTTCCCCAGCTTCCTGCCTAAAGAGTTTGCAGGCAATAACACAGGCAGAAAGAAAACTGAGAAGACTGGGGATCAGCTGGAGTTGAAGAGAGAAAACTGGGAATCCAGAGGGGCCAAGGCTATAGTTCACAGGGAAGAGGACCAGAGAAGAGAGAGCTATGTAGAGAGAGAACTCTGGAGATCAAAAAAGGTACCTATCAAATCTTCAGCTGAGTACCAGTTAGCACATGTGTAAGAAAATACCTGAGGCTAAGCGGAAACAATCAGGAAGTAGTAGAAGGAACAATTCTCAGAGCTTACAAAGGGCTGGGAAATGTTCATGTTCCCACCTAGTAGAGTCCTCAAAAGACCTCAGCACTGGGTCAAATAAGCCCTGACCTGAAGGTAGCTCTCAGTTTTCTTTGCAATCTCAAAGAAGGGCAAAGCCAAAAAATATTCAAACTATCACACAATTGTACTTATTCTACATACTAGCAAAGTAACGCTCAAAATTCTCCAAGCCAGGCTTCAACAGTATGTAAACTGAGAACGTCCAGATGTTCAACCTGGATTTAGAAAAGGCAGAGGAACCAGAGATCAAATTGCCAACAACCCTTGGATCATCGAAAAAGCAAGAGAATTCCAGAAAAACATCCACTTCTGCTTTATTGACTACTCCAAAATCTTTAACTGTGTGGATCACAACAGACTGGAAATTTTTTCAAGAGGTGGGAATACCAGACCACCTTACTTGCCTCCTGAGAAACCTGTATGCAGATCAAGAAGCAACAGTTAGAACTGGACATGGAACAAAGGGAAGATTCAAAACTGGAAAAGGAGTACATCAAGGCTATATGTTGTCACCCTGCTTCAGTTCAGTTCAGTCAGTTAGTTCAGTCACTCAGTCATGTCTGACTCTCCGTGACCCCATGAATCACAGCACGCCAGGCCTCCCTGTCCATCACCAACTCCCGGAGTTCACTCAAACTCATGTCCACAGAGTCGGTGATGCCATCCAGCCATCTCATTCTCGGTCGTCCCCTTCTCCTCCCACCCCCAACCTTTCCCAGCATCAGAGTCTTTTCCAGTGAGTCAACTCGTCGCATGAGGTGGCCAAAGTATTGCAGCTTCAGCTTTAGCATCAGTCCCTCCAATGAACACCCAGGATTGATCTCCCTTAGAATGGACTGGTTGGATCTCCTTGCGGTACAAGGGACTCTCAAGAGTCTTCTCCAACACCACAGTTCAAAAGCATCCATTCTTCAGCAATCAGATTTCTTCACAGTCCAACTCTCACATCCATATATGACCACGGGAAAAACCATAGCCTTGACTAGACGGACCTTGGTTGGCAAAGTAATGTCTCTGCTTTTTAATATACTATCTAGGTTGGTCATAACTTTCCTTCCAAGGAGTAAGCGTCTTTTAATTTCATAGCTGCAATCAGCATCTGCAGTGATTTTGGAGCCCAAAAAAATAAAGTCAGCCACTGTTTCCACTGTTTCCCCATGGATTTCCCATGAAGTGATGGGACCAGATGCCATGATCTTTGTTTTCTGAATGTTGAGCTTCAAGCCAACCTTTTCACTCTCCTCTTTCACTTTCATCAAGAGGAGGCTTTTGAGTTCCTCTTCACTTTCTGCCATAAGGGTAGTGTCATCTGCATATCTGAGATTACTGATATTTCTTCCAGCAATCTTGATTCCAGCTTGTGCTTCTTCCAGCCCAGCGTTCCTCATGATGTACTCTGCATAGAAGTTAAATAAGCAAGGTGACAATATACAGCCTTGACGCACTCCTTTTCCTATTTGGAACCAGTCTGTTGTTCCATGTCCAGTTCTGACTGTTGCTTCCTGACCTGCATACAGGTTTCTCAAGAGGCAGGTCAGGTGGTCTGGTATTCCCATCTCTTTCAGAATGTTCCACAGTTTATTGTGATCCACACAATCAAAGGCTTTGGCATAGTCAATGAAGCAAAAATAGATGTCTCTCTGGAACTCTCTTGCTTTCTCCATGATCCAGCAGATTAACTTATATGCAGAGAACAATGTGAAATGTCAGGCTGGATGAAACACAAGCTGGAATCAAGACTGCAGGGAGAAACATCAATAACCTCAGATATGCAGATGACACCACCCTTATGGCAGACAGCGAAGAGGAACTAAAAGAGTCAGTTGATGAGGGTGAAAGAGAAAAGCAAAAAAGCTGGCTTAAAACTCAGCATTCAAAAACCGAAGGTCATGGCATCCAGTCCCATCACTTCATGGCAAATAGATAGGGAAACAGTGGAAACCGTAAGATACTTTATTTGGGGAGGCTCCAAAATCACTGCAGATGGTGACTGCAGCCATGAAATTAAAAGACACTTATTCCTTGGAAGGGAAGTTATGACCAACCTAGACAGCATATTAAAAAGCAGAGACATCACTTTGCCAGCAAAGGTCCACATAGTCAAAGCTATGGTTTTTCCAGTAGTCATGTACGGATGTGAGAGTTGGATCATAAAGAAGGCTGAGTGCCAAAGAATTGATGCTTTTACTGTGGTGCTAGAGAAGACTCTTGAGAGTCTGTTAGACTACAAGGAGATTAAACCAGTCAATCCTAAAAGAAATCAGTCCTGAATATTCATTGGAAGGACTGGTGCTGAAGTTGAAGCTCCAGTACTTTGCCCACCTGATGCGAAGAGCTGACTCATTTGAAAAGATCCTGATTCTGGGAAAGATTGAAGGCAGGAGGAGAAGGGGATGACAGAGGATGAGATGGTTGGATGGCATCACCGACTCAATGGACATGAGTTTGAGTAAACTCCGGGAGTTGGTGATGGACAGGGAGGTCTGGCATGCTGCAGTCCATGGGGTCTCAAAAAGTCAAACACAACTGAGCAACTGAACTGGACTGCAACCACAAAAGTTTAACTTATGGTTAACAAAAAATCTAGAGGTAAGTGGTTCCAAAAACTTTAGTGGCTCAAAGCTGCCAGCATTCCAAGTTTAAGTCTCTGAGATTCTCTTGACTAAGTCAAGAGAGTCAAAATGGCTACTACAGTTCCAGTCAGTACTACTGCCTACTGGTATACCTAGCAAAAATAGAGAGAAATAAGTACTTCCCTACCAAGTATATTCCATTGCCATAAACAGAACTAAGCCCAATATTTTCCCATTGGCAAAGAAGAACAAGATTAATATGACTCCCTTAATTGGTTATGGTTCACTTCTTACACCAAGTGACAGGCATAATCTAAGTCAATTGTTTTTTGTCTAATACATCAACAAAAGCAAGAATCAATTAACTAGGAGAAAAAGAGGCATTGATTGTTGGATAGATGAACAGCTGCATAGGCCACCCAAGCTTCTGAGAGGTTGTTGTTTAGCCGTTCAAGACACCGAGATTCTTGTCGTCTGGAGGAGAGGAATTAAATTCAGGGCCAGGGACGAGGCTTGATTTTAATATTACACAAAAGCTCTGAGCAATCAAGCCTCGTCCCTCATCTGGAATGAATTCCTCTCCACTGGAGGCCAAGAATCCCAGCATCTTTCATGGCACAACAATGACCTTTCATCTCCCAGAGCAGGAACTAGCAGCATAGCAAACATAGTCATATCTGTCCCACTTTATATCCATTATTTCAGCACATAGGATGTTCAGTATATTTTGAATGGGTGAAACACTTAAAGATGAGGTAAGTAGGATGGCAAAAATAAGAACAATATATTTTAGTGTCTGTATGTGTGGTGCTTGTTTGTATAGTAAAAGATATTAGGATTAAATACTTGAGTCACATTGATTTTTGAAAGACTGACTTTTTAAAACCTGAACAAAAATACACGAGTACAAAGATACAGAATAATTAATGCTGCTGCTGCTAAGTCACTTCAGTCGTGTCCGACTCTGTGCGACCCCATAGACAGAAGCCCACCAGGCTCCCCCGTCCCTGGGATTCTCCAGGCAAGAACACTGGAGTGGGTTGCCATTTCCTTCTCCAATGTGTGAAAGTGAAAAGTGAAAGTGAAGTCGCTCAGTCGTGTCCGACCCTTAGCGACCCCACGGACTGCAGCCTACCAGGCTCCTCCATCCATGGGATTTTCCAGGCAAGAGTACTGGAGTGGCTTGCCATTGCCTTCTCCAAGAATAATTAATACTTATAGCTAAAACATTATATATGCCGTATATAGTAGTATATGATGCGATGATTACTTTTAGGAAAGACTTTTTAAGAACCGTGAGTTTTCAAAAGGTGTCTGAAGAGAGAAAATGACAACTGAAAAAATAAGTGAGAAGAGCACCTGTGGAATGACTGAACCGGAATCAAGAATGTCCAGTAAAATATGTGTTGTTACCCCTTCTTATTTTTTCCTTAATGCCAGTATTTTCCTTTCCTAGCAACCTCTTGTCATTCTTTCCAAACTTATTTCATAAAGTCACTCCACACTGCCTCTACTCCTCACCTCCTAGTTGACTACTCAATTCCAGGCAATTTATTGTTCTACCCGACAAGAACAGATAAGAAAACACTGTTAGAAATTACTTAGTCTACAACCTACTTCTTCTTCTCTGGTTCATCTAACCTAAAACATAGTATCTTATTCCAATAAAATAAGAGCCTTTCTCTGAATAAAAGGAGATATTGGAAGAAATTCTGAATTTTGCCCTAAAATATGTAGCTGACCCAACACTGTTGGGAATGTTATTCTTCATTCATCAGTGCCAGTTTTGCTTACCAGAATTTAGCCCATTAGACTTCCATATTCATTAAATTGAAGTTATTAGAAAAGCATCTTAGCTCAGAAGACTTTTTGTGGAAAACAATAATAGAAGAATACAAGACACAAGCCCGTGAAATTAAAAGACACAGCAGTAGTTTACACAAGGCAACCCCATTAATTCTACCTTCCTCTCCATTTCCCCAGCAATGATATTTGCCAGTTTCCCTACCTTCGGCCTTATCCTCCTCCAATATGTCTTACACACTACCTGTTATTTCTTCCCAAGACCTGATAATCTCTTTTGTTTTCTTGAAAATATCCATTTATTGCTGAAGAAAATATGGATCATTTATGTTTTGAACCAGTCTACTCTTCCAGCTTTATCTCATGCTGCTGCTGCTGCTAAGTCACTTCAGTCGTGTCCGACTCTGTGTGACCCCACAGATGGAAGCCCACCAGGCTCCCCCGTCCCTGGGATTCTCCAGGCAAGAACACTGGAGTGGGTTGCCATTTCCTTCTCCAATGTGTGAAAGTGAAGTCACTCAGTCATGTCTGACTCGTAGCGACCCCACGGACTGCAGCCTACCAGGCTCCTCCATCCATGGGATTTTCTAGGCAAGAGTACTGGAGTGGCCTGCCATTGCCTTCTCCGTATCTCATGCTAGTCAGTGCTTAATACATACTCGTTGAAGGGAAAAAACTATAGAAAGACCTGACAAAAGACAACTATTATTGGCTACAATATAAATTTTTATGCTACCTCTGTTGTTCAAGTAGATATAGTTTTGTTCAATCTATTGTAACATCTGACTGGGTAAAATAAAAGTGAAAACTCAGTCCTCGTATTTGGGGCCTTGAGATAATTTCATAGGGATTTATAAAATTCCCAGTATATCAATTCAGAGACAAATTTGGTTTAAAGTAGGGCAAAACACTCTTCCTCATCTTGGAATTGTTTATCTCTCAGAAGCTAAAGAAAAATACTCATTAATCTCTCCCTATTATTCACATATGAATGTGAAATGCAGAGGGATGCCTCATCACTTAGTCATTCACAAATTTTAGAACATTCAGCTCAAAAATAGATGATAACTCCTAAAAGTTCTCTCCATACTTACTATTTCTGATTATTAAATTGTCTATGGCAGCAAGTTCGTGACACATCATGTCAGCCTACTGCTGTTTTTCGTTTTTATATATATTTTCCTTCTGCCAATTTTCTAAATGTGACAGCTTTCTACCAGTGACTGAAAATGAGTAAGCATCAAGGAGTTAAACTAAGGACCAGTCCTTTCCCTGACTTATAAAGTGGTTAAATATATCCTTTTTAAATAAGATATGTTTCCTTTGCTTTTCAGATTTTAGAAGTATTGATAGACATAATGAATACAAATTAAGAAAAATGACATTTGAGAAATATAGAAGGAAAGTAAAGAGCATGACCTGTAAATTGGTGACTTTATTCTACAGCTCTTGCACTAGCACAGGGAGCCTGGGATTGGTGGCTAACCTAGATGCATACCGTTATTTCTTTTTTGAAAAAATATGTTTGTTTTTGGCTGTACTCGGTCTTCATTGTCGTGCCAAGCTTTCTCTAGATTCGGAGAGTGGGGTATACTCTCTACTTGTGGTGCACTGGCTTCTCATTGCAGTAGTTTTTCTTGTGGACCATGGGATCCAGGGCACGTAAGTTTCAGTAGTTGCTGCATGTGGGCTCAGTAGTTGTGGCTCGTGGGCTCCAGAGCACAGGATCAGCAGTTGTAGCCATGGGCCTAGTTGCCCAGAAGCATGTGAGATATTCCTGGACCAGGGATTGAACTGGTGCCCCCTGTTTCCAAAGATGGATTCTTAATCACTGCATCACCAGGGAAGCCCCATGCTGTTGATTCTTTAACCAAATCTATTAATTGGTTCCACATACAAAATGATGGTCCCTGAGATGAAGAGACCAAGAGTGATCCCATTGCCTTTGTGCTTCTTCTTTATTTTTTTTCTTTTGGATTCTGTTCTTTAATAATTTTTACGAGGAAAACCATGACAAGGCTTCCAGCTCAGTAGAGACATTGATTAAAGCTTGGTTAAAAAAAAAAAAAAGGCAGGTTTGCAGACCTTGGGTTCAGTTCAGTTCAGTTGCTCAGTCGTGTCCGACTCTCCGCGACCCCATGAATCACAGCACGCCAGGCCTCCCTGTCCATCACCAACTCCCGGAGTACACTCAAACTCATGTCCACAGAGTCGGTGATGCCATCCAGCCATCTCATTCTCCGTCGTCCCCTTCTCCTCCCGCCCCCAACCTTTCCCAGCATCAGAGTCTTTTCCAGTGAGTCAACTCATCGCATGAGGTGGCCAAAGTATTGGAGTTTCAGCTTTAGCATCAGTTCCTCCAATGAACACCCAGGATTGATCTCCCTTAGAATGGACTGGTTGGATCTCCTTGCAGTATAAGGGACTCTCAAGAGTCTTCTCCAACACCACAGTTCAAAAGCATCGATTCTTCGGCGATCAGTCTTCTTCACAGTCCAACTCTCACATCCATACATGACCACGGGAAAAACCATTGCCTTAACTAGACGGACCTTGGTTGGCAAAGTAATGTCTCTGCTTTTTAATATACTATCAAGGTTGGTCATAACTTTCCTTCCAAGGAGTAAGCGTCTTTTAATTTCATGGCTGCAATCAGCATCTGCAGTGATTTTGGAGCCCAAAAAAATAAAATCTGACACTGTTTCCACTGTTTTTCCATCTATTTCCCATGAAGTGATGGGACCAGATGCCATGATCTTTGTTTTCTGAATGTTGAGCTTCAAGCCAACCTTTTCACTCTCCTCTTTCACTTTCATCAAGAGGCTTTTGAGTTCCTCTTCACTTTCTGCCATAAGAGTAGTGTCATCTGCATATCTGAGGTTATTGATATTTCTCCCAGCAATCTTGATTCCAGCTTGTGCTTCTTCCAGCCCAGCGTTCCTCATGATGTACTCTGCATATAAGTTAAATAAGCAAGGTGACAATATACAACCTTGACGTACACCTTTTCCTATTTGGAACCAGTCTGTTGTTCCATGTCCAGTTCTAACTGTTGCTTCCTGACCTGCATACAGGTTTCTCAAGAGGCAGATCAGGTGGTCTGGGATTCCCATCTCTTTCAGAATGTTCCACAGTTTATTGTGATCCACACAGTCAAAGGCTTTGGCATAGTCAATGAAGCAGAAATAGATGTTTTTCTGGAACTCTCTTGCTTTTTCCATGATCCAGCGGATGTTGGCAATTTGATCTCTGGTGCCTCTGGCTTTTCTAAAACCTGCTTGAACATCTGGGAGTTCACGGTTTACATACTGCTGAAGCCTGGCTTGGAGAATTTTGAGCATGACTTTACTAGCATGTGAGATGAGTGCAATTGTGCGGTAGTTTGAGCATTCTTTGGCATTGCCTTTCTTTGGGATTGGAATGAAGACTGACCTTCTCCAGTCCTGTGGCCACTGCTGAGTTTTCCAAATCTGCTGGCATATTGAGTGCAGCACTTTCACAGCATCATCTTTCAAGACTTGAAATAGCTCAACTGGAATTCCATCACCTCCACTAGCTTTCTTCGTAGTGATGCTTTCTAAGGCCCCCTTGACTTCACATTCCAAGATGTCTGGCTCTAGGTCAGTGATCATGTTATCGTGACTATCTTGGTCGTGAAGATCTTTTTTGTACAGTTCTTCTGCGTATTCCTGCCACCTCTTCTTAATATCTTCTGCTTCTGTTAGGTCCCTACCATTTCTGTCCTTTATCGAGCCCATCTTTGCATGAAATGTTCCCTTGGAATCTCTAATTTTCTTGAAGAGGTCTCTTGTTTTTCCTATTCTGTTGTTTTTCTCTATTTCTTTGCATTGATCACTGAGGAAGTCTTTCTTATCTCTCCTTGCTCTTCTTTGGAACTCTGCATTCAGATGCTTATATCTTTCCTTTTCTCCTTTGCTTTTCGCCTCTCTTCTTTTCACAGCTATTTGTAAGGCCTCCTCAGACAGCCATTTCGCTCTTTTGCATTTCTTTTCCATGGGGATGGTCTTGGTCCCTGTCTCCTGTACAATGTCACGAACCTCCATCCAGAGTTCATCAGGCACTCTATCAATCAGATCTAGTCCCTTAAATCTATTTCTCACTTCCACTGTATAATCATAAGGGATTTGATTGAGGTCATATCTGAATGGGCTAGTGGTTTTCCCTACTTTCTTCAATTTAAGTCTGAATTTTGCAATAAGGAGTTCATGATCTGAGCCACAGTCAGCTCCTGGTCTTGTTTTTGCTAACTGTATACAGCTTCTCCATCTTTGGCTGCAAAGAATATAATCAATCTGATTTCGGTGTTGACCATCTGGTGATGTCCATGTGTAGAGTCTTCTCTTGTGTTGTTGGAAGAGGGTGTTTGCTATGACCAGTGCATTCTCTTGACAAAATTCTATTAGCCTTTGCCCTGCTTCATTCCGTGCTCCAAGGCCAAATTTGCCTGTTACTCCAGGTGTTTCTTGACTTCCTACTTTTGCATTCCAGTCCCCTAGAATGAAAAGGACATCTTTTTTGGGTGTTAGTTCTAAAAGGTCTTGTAGGTCTTCATAAAACCGATTAACTTCGGCTTCTTCAGCATTACTGGTTGGGGCATTGGCCTGGATTACTGTAATATTGAATGGTTTGCCTTGGAAACGAACAGAAATCATTCTGTCATTTTTAAGATTGCATCCAAGTACTGCATTTCGGACTCTTTTGTTGACCATGATGGCTACTCCATTTCTTCTAAGGTATTCCTGCCCACAGTAGTAGATATAATGGTCATCCGAGTTAAATTCACCCATTCCAGTCCATTTTAATTCACTGATTCCTAGAATGTCGACGTTCACTCTTGCCATCTCCTGTTTGACCACTTCCAATTTGCCTTGATTCATGGACCTAACATTCCAGGTTCCTATGCAATATTGCTCTTTACAGCACTGGACCTTGCTTCTATCACTGGTCACATCCGCAACTGGGTATTGATTTTGCTTTTGCTCCATCCCTTTATTCCTTCTATAGTTATTTCTCCACTGATCTCCAGTAGCATACTGGGCACCTACTGACCTGGGGAATTCCTCATTCAGTATCCTATCATTTTGCCCTTTGTTACTGTTCATGGGGTTCTCAAGGCAAGTATACTGAAGTGGTTTGCCATTCCCTTCTCCAGTGGACCACATTCGGCTGTGGTCCATGTGATCAGATCGGCTAGTTTCCTGTGATTATGATTTCAGTGTGTCTGCCCTCTGATGCCCCCTCCCAATACCTACCGTCTTATTTGGGTTTCTCTTACCTTGGTCGTGGAAAATCTCTTCACAGCCGCTCCAGCAAAGTGCGGGGGGTCAAATTCAACAGGCCAAAGGAGTGGGCTTTCATGATGGGGCTCTCAACCACTCACTGGTTTTGGGCCAGTTTTCCATAGCCACCTCTTCCAGCATCATAGTCCTGACGATATTCATCTCGTACCTGGCCCCCAGAACGCCCACGGCCATACTGCCTGCCCTCCTTAAAGCCTGCATCCCAATCTGTACGAATGATCTGGTCATCCAGAAGAGTTCCATTTATATACCGCATGGCATTTTCTGCATCTACTCTTGAATAGTATTCCACAAAGCAGAACCCACATGCTGTCTTCTTCATTTTATCCAGGCCCATGATGATTTTCTTTATGTCACCACTTTTGCTGAAGAGCTCATAGATGTGTTCTTCCATTGTATAAAAGGAAAGATTTCCAACATACAGTATACAGCTTTTCTTCAGTAATTTTTCCTGTTCTTCATTGTCACCCCGGAAGTGCTTGTCCCAGTACTGGCTCAGCTCGACATAGGAGTCACTGCGCAGCACCTTCAGGAGGCCACCTGACATAGTGCAGAGAGGTGGCGGAGGACACTGCCACTCAGAGTATAACGAGGTGGCCCCTGTGCTTCTTCTTTAAAATTAAGTGTTCTCCCCTGCCAGTGTTTGGAAGAATCATAGTCCAGAGTAAGTAAACACAACTCTCTTGTTTACAATTAATTGCTTAAACTCCTCTTCTTTCTTTTGTTCATAATTTGGGAATGTCTTACTCTGTTTAGTTTCCCCAGATGGCTCAGCGTCAAAGAATCCACCTCCCATTGCAGGAAATGCAGGTTTGATCCCTGAGTTAGGAAAATACCCTGGAGAAGGAAATGGCAACCCACTCCAGTATCCTTTCTGAGGAAATCCCAGGGACAGAGAAGATTGGTGGGCTGCAGCCCATGGGGTCGCAAAGAGGTGAATATGACCAAGTGACTGAGCATGCATGCATTCATGACTCTGTTTAGCAAATTTTTTAAAGTGTCTATATAAAATGTTTATAAACTTAGTCATAGTATAAATCAGGGGTCCCCAACCCCCAGGCCAGACTGACACTGGTCCATGGCCTGTTAGGAACTGGGCTGCACTGCAGGATGTGAGTGGCAGGTGGGCAAGCAAAGCTTCCTCTGTGTTTACAGCCACTCCCCATTGCTCACATTACTGCCTGAGCTCTGCTTCCTGTCAGATCAGCGGTGGTATTAGATTCTCATGGGAAGCTGAATCCTACTATGAACAGTACATGGAGGGATCTAGGTTGCCTGCTCCTTATGAGAATCTAGTGCCTGATGATCTGAGGTGGAGCTGAGGAGGTGATACTAGTGCTGAGTGGCAGCTGCAAATACAGATTATCATTAGCAGAGATTTGACTACATAGAGACCATAATAAATCAGTAACTTGTAGACTCATATCAAAGCCCTATCAGTGAGTGGCAAGTGACAATTAAGCTGCATTTGGTGGCAGGCTTTAAGTCAGAATCTGACACATTTCAGTCTGCTTGTGGCTTGCCCATTGTTTTACTTACCACTTCCATCCATGCCTCTTTCCCACACTGTGCACTTGCCTCAGTCACAGTTTTGGTTAAGCCTACAAGCTAACTGCAGCCAAAATTAGTAAAAAACAAACATCACAGTAGGGCTTATTTGAAAGGCAGGAAGATCCAATGATGAGAGATCAGAAGACTCTAAGACTGCCAACAACAACAACAAAAAAAAACCTGCATTTTAAAGAAAATACTTAAAGAATCCTACTTAAATTATGGGTTCATTGCAACAGGTGATTCACATTCTCAAAGCCTGTTTTGCATAATATGTGGTAACTGGCTATCCAATGACGCCACGAAACCTTCAAAACTGCTTTGCCATGTGGAGACTAAGCACTCTGCATTAAAAGGCAAGCCTTAGGAGTTTTTCAAAAGGAAAAAATGTGAATACAAAAACAGAATTAATTACTGAAGGTCACCACTTCATCAAATGTGTCTGCACTAGAGCATCATTCTTAGTGGCTTAAGTGCATTGCCAAAGCTAACAAGTCCTTTACTATTGGTGAAGAGTTGATCCTGCCTGCTACTAAGGACATTTGTCATGAACTTTTAGGAGAGGCTGCAGTTCAAAGTGGCACATGTTCCTCTTTCAGTTAGCACCATAATTAGACAAATTGATGAGACAGTAGAGGATTTTGAGGCATGACTGTTAGGATTCATGAGTCACCATGGTATGCAATCCAGGTTGATGAGTCTGCCAATGTTAACAGCGGGGCAACATGGCATGTTTTTGTGCGATATATTTTTCTTGAGGATGTCGTGTGCATGAGAATATGTTGTGTGCACTGTTGTTGCCAACCAACACCACAGGTGCAGAACTATTCAAGTCTTTGAATGATTACTTATCAGGAAAACTGACTTGGTCATTTTTTGTGAGTATATGCATGGACAGAGCAGGTGGCATGACTGGACAGCTTTCTGGTTTCACTACTCAGGTCAAAGAGATGGATCTGAATGTGAGTCTACACACCGTGTCATCCATAGAGAAATGCTGGCTGAACTTAACAACATTTTGCAGGATGTGATTAAAACTATCAACCACGTTAAAGCACATGCTCTTAACTCACATCTGTTTGCCCAGTTCTATGAGGAGATGGACACAAATCACACACATCTTCTCTTATACACAGAAGTGAGATAGTTTTCTAAAGGTCAATTACTGGCCAGAGTTTTTGGGTTACAAGACACACTTCAGAGATTTCTTTTAGAAAAACAGTCACCACTGGCAGCACATTTCTGTGACACAGAATGAGTTGCAAAACTTGTTTACTTGTGTGACATATTCAGCATGCTCAATGAACTCAGTCTGTCACCTCAGGGGAGAACAACAGCTAAGTTCAAGTCGGCAGATAAAGTGGCTACACTCGAAGCCAAATTGGAATTATGGGGGTGACAAGTGAATATTGGGATTTTTGACATGTTTCAAACATTAGCAGAGGTTTTGAAAGAGACTGAGGTAGAGCCTTGTTTCTCCCAGCTGGTGCATCATCACCGATCTCATCTTTCAAAAGAGTTTGAGCTTTACTTCCCAACCATGAGAAACCTCTGAACCGGGAAGGACTCAATCCACAACCCTTTTGTGAATAAGCCAGGTGAATCGACTTTGTCTGTGCTACAGAGGGATCATCTGCTTGAGATCGCAAATGGTGGTGGCCTTAAAAGTATGTTTGAGACAACTTCAAATCTCCACACATTCTGGATTAAAGTCTAGACAGAATATCCTAAGATTTTCACAAAAGAACGGAAAAACCTGCTTCCATTTTCAACATCCTATCTTTGTGAAGCATGGTTTTCTACAGTGACAGCAATCAAAATGAGATTACAGAGTAGACTGGACATAAGCAACACACTTCAGGTGCCACTGTCTCCCATCATCCCCAGGGGACTATCTAGTTACAGGAAAACAAGCCCAGGCCTCCTACTGACTCTGCATTATTGTTAGTTGTACAGTTATTTCATTATATATCAAAATGTAATAACAATAGAAATAAAGTGCAAAATAAATGTAATGTGCTTGAATTATCCCCAAACCATCTTACCCTCCACCGTGGTCTGTGGAAAAACTGTCTTCCATGAAATATGTCCCTGGTGCCAAAAAGGTTGAGCACTGCTACTATAAACAGAGGTCACTATTTAAAGGAGACCTTTGACAAATGCTATTATAAAGTAAAAATCCTAACAGCCACCTCTTAGTTTCTCTCCTATAAAATCTGATTTCCACTAACTGAGTTGCATAAAATGGAATGTATCAATAAACGTTTTTGGCCTTTAGAATATAAAGGCTTTGAAATCTACTTTTACTTTGTTTAATTAAGATATTTTGAATGTTGTTGTTCTGTGAATACTAAAGCTTCAGCCTACCACAATTATTATGAAGGGAGTTTTGCCCTTCATGATAGTTTTTTGAGTTCTTGACATCAGTCTAGAGTATTCTCACTTTAGTCAAGTTCATAGTGCTCTCTTGTTTATGTGCCTTATTATTTTAAATACAGTCACAGTTTCATCAGCATCATCATGCACCAATTTTTGCATTTTGAGTTTAGTTTAGGTTTTCTATCGCTTTGCTGAAACTACCTGTTTCTATAAACAACTAAACAAAGGTTTATATTGGATCAGCACTCAAAGGATCACATGGCAGGATCAAGTTTTGTTTATTGTTTTTCTCATTCTTTTAGCATTTCCAGAAGTAAAATGTATAAGAACTAAAGAATGCACTCTCTAACTGTTCCAAGAAGAAAAAGGAAAACAATTCTATTTAAGTTAATTTGTTTAATATCAAAATACCAAATAAAAAAGGAAATACCCTATAACAACCACTTGATGTCACCACTTTAGCTTCTCTCTAGCTTTAGAGAGGAATACAAGTTGCCTTCTTAAGTCACCAGAAAAGAAAAATTAGACAAATGTACTTTTAACATTTTTATGGACTTTTTTTAAAGGTAGTGGTTCTTTCAGTTTTAAGTTGGGTTATTCCATCTTGTTTCTTTTTCTTGTTCTGCAAAAAGAAAGCAATTATGTGAAGAGACTGAGGCAGACATTACTGGACAAAGATAAATATTCCATTCCCTTATCAGTTCAATTCAATTCAGTCGCTCAGTCATGTCCAACTCTTTGCGACCCCATGGACTGCAGCATGTCAGCATGTCCATCACCAACTCCCGGAGTTTACCCAAACTCATGTCCATTGAGTTGGTGAAGCCATCCAACCATTTCATCTTTTGTCATCCCCTTCTCCTCCTTCCTTCAATCTTTCCCAGCATCAAGGTCTTTTCAAATGAATCAGTTTTTCACATCAGGTGGCCGAAGTATTGGAGTTTCAACTTCAACATCAGTCCTTCCAGTGAATATTCAGGACTGATTTCCTTTAGGATGAACTGGTTGGATCTTCTTGCAGTCCAAGGGACTCTCAAGAGTCTTCTCCAACACCATGGTTCAGAAGCATCAATTCCTTGGCGTTCAGATTTCTTTATAGTCCAACTCTCACATGCATACATGACTACTGGAAAAACCATAGCTTTGACTAGACAGACTTTTGCTGGCAAAGCAATGTCTCTACTTTTTTATATGCTCTCTAGGTTGGTCATAACTTTTCTTCCAAGGAGCAAGCATCTTTTAATTTCATGGCTGCAGTCACCATCTGTTGAAATTCCCATATCAGCAGTTCTCAAATGTAGCTATGTATCAAAATTCATCTGGGGATCTTTTTAAAACACAAATCACTGGAGTCCACCCAAGAACTACAGAATCAGAATCTCTGGAATGAAGCATAGGGATTTACATTTAAAATTTCTCAAAGTATTGTGAATATCAGTAATGAAACTGAGCAGGACCCTGTAAGACTCCTGGGCACAGAAGCTATTCTGTGTCCCCTGCTCCATGTAGGGAACAGACTCCAGCCTCCATGACCCTCCCTGAGTCCCAAGGAGCAGGTTCAAACACTTGCTAATGAGGGAAGGGAGGGGATTCAGAGACCAGGAAAGAGCAGCCAAGAAATAATAGTGCAGTCTTAGGGCAGGGTTCTGGTTCCAACCCAAAGGATACACATAGAAATATCTTTTGAGTTTTGGGTAGAACTAAAACCCCCACTAAATGGAAGATGTCAGAATTTTTCACTCTAGAGAAGACATCCCGGGGCCAGATTAAAAGTAAACAGAAAAGCTCGCTCAGTCGTGTCCGACTCTTTGCGACTCCATGAATCACAGCACGCCAGGCCTCCCTGTCCATCACCAACTCCTGGAGTTCAATCAAACTCATGTCCATCGAGTCAGTGATGCCATCCAGCCATCTCATTCTCTGTCGTTCCCTTCTCCTCCTGATTACCTGAGACCAAATTAAAGGAGTGCAGGCCCTGCACACACCCTAATCTTATCAGCAACACCACCCTTGAATTATTGCTATAAGACTCCTCACCAGATCCTCCCAGGTGGGACACACAGTTTTTTTAGGGCAGGAGCCTGCTGAGTCCCTCTTTGCATGGCAAAGTACCAAAAACTCTGTCTCCAAGATTCAGTTTGGCACTGGTGTACAGAGGCCAAGTTTCAGCATCAGGAAGGATTGGAAATCTCTGTTCCACTCTGTCCTATACCTCTTCTGATTTATAGCATTGGAGAACATAAGCTGACCTGATATTCTATATAACTAAACAATTTTACACTTTCACATCTTCATGTGTCACTCAAAATGAACCTTTTGGTTGCACTCCAGTTCTCATTCAACCTTCTTTCATCTTATTTTTGTCATATTGCCTCTTTATTTTTCCCTTCTTTAAATATTACACCACATACATTCCCTTGGGGCTTCCCAGGTGGTTCAATGGTAAAGGATCCTCCTGCCAATGAAGAAACACAGGTTTGATCCCTGGGTCAGGAAGTTCCTTTGGAGGATGAAAAGGCAACCCACTCCAGTATTCTTGACTGGAAAATCCCATGGACACAGGAACCTGGCAGCCTATAGTCCATAGAGTCTCAAAGAGTTGGACTACAACTGAGCACGCACATACATTCCCTTAATTGCCATAATTTTTTATTTTGCTTTGCTGATATATCTTTCAGATGAAGATAGTTTGATCTTCCTTTTTATGACAAGCAATAAAAACAAACTCTCTTGTCAAATTTACACAATGTTATATGTCAAATATATTTTAAAAACAACAATAGTAGCACTCCCTAAACTGGCCAATTACATGCCAAATCCTAACAAGACATATTAATACATACATGCATTCTCTCATAAAGCCTTGTGTAAACAGTACCATTAAAGTGTCTTTACAGATGAAGAAACTGAATCCAGAGTATTGCCTCCTGCATCCCTGCACCTTAATCTGAAGGTCAGAAATTCTAACTCAAATACTTTCTCAGGTTTTCGCATTCTCCTTTAGATGCTGCTTTGTCTTATCAGAAATATGATCACCTTGCTATTAACCAAATTATGAAGTTCCCAGTGTGCAAACCTCAAAGAAATTAGACAAGTTAAATACAAAGAGCCCCACATAATGGTGTAATATTCAGTCTTCTTGATGAGTCATATTGTTTCTGGTTACCAGGGAAGAAGGGCCAATGGCAAACCCCAGAACTGTGAGCTGGTAGCTCTGCTCCAATCCATCACATGTAGGACATTTCTCAAAATTCTGCTGACTGAGGAACAGAAGAACCTACCCCTTGGACAAATAACCTAATTACTGAACCCACCTTTGGCTGATAAAATGAAGATTATGTTTTCTTGGGTTCTTTCGGTAACACTCAGTGCATTTCTACAGCTCTTCTGTAAAAAACAAATTTAAAAAAGGGAGCAATATCAAGTTTCTTGCTTCTTTTCAGACTTCAAAGGAGATTTGTGACTAAAACAGACTTGCCGAAATGAATTATTTATATAAGAAATACTGATCCAATTTTAGCATACTGCCTAATTCTGCCTTTTTTCCTGAAAAAAAACAACTAGGAAGAATATCAAAGGAAGAAATTGCACTGCTAATTCTGATAATAGCCAGAATAATGATTACCTAGCAACAGATCCTTGAAATATTTCCCGTGGAAACAGATATCACTGATTTTGCTTACTTAAGTACTATGAAAAAAGATTCTGAATCAAGGCCAAGTGAGAGGTCTTGTATCTCATTATGACCCAGTCATGATTTTTTCATTAATTAAAGTGATAGTCACATAAAATTAACCATTTTAAAGTAGACAATTCAGTGGTATAAATTAGAGTCACAGTGTTGTATGACCACCACTTCTAACTAGTTTCAAAACATTTCCATCACCCCAAAAATCACTGCAGATGGTGATTGCACCCATGGAATGAAAAGATGCTTACTCCTTAGAGGGAAAGTTATGACCTATCTAGACAGCATATTAAAAAGCAGAGACATTACTTTGCCAACAAAGGACCATCTAGTCAAGGCTACGATTTTTCCAGTAATCATGTATGGATGTGAGAGTTGGACTATAAAGAAAGCTGAGCACCGAAGAATTGATGCTTTTGAACTGTAGTGTTGGAGAAGACTGTTGAGAGTTGCTTGGACTGCAAGGAGATCCAACAGTCCATCCTAAAGGAGATCAGTCCTGGATGTTCATTGGAAGGACTGATGTTGAAGTTGAAACTCCAATACTTTGGCCACCTGATGCGAAAAACTGATTCATTTGAAAAGATCCTGATGGTGGGAAAGATTGAAGGCAGGAGGAGAAGGGGACGACAGAGGATGAGATGGTTGGATGGCATCACCGACTCAATGGACATGAGTTTGGGTAAACTACAGGAGTTGGTGATGGACAGGAAGGCCTAGCATGCTGCGGTTCATGGGGTCGCAAAGAGTCGGACACGACTGAGCAGCTGAACTGAACTGAACTGAAAAAGAAACTCTGTACCCATTAAGCAGTTACTTCCTGTTCCTCTCTCTCCAAGGCCCCACCAACCACCAATCAGGTTTATATCTCTATGGATTTACCTACTCCAGAGATCTCATATAAGCAGAATCATGTGACTTTTGTGTCTGGATTATTTCACTTTGCATGTTTTCAAGGTCTATCCATGTTACAGCATGTATCAGTACTTCATTCCTCTTTATGACTGAGTGACATTTCACTGTGTGTCTTTGTCACAATTGGTTTACCCATTCATCTGTTGATGGGCATTTTGTTTATTTCCTCCTTTTGGTTAACATGAATAGTGTTGCTTTGCAATGAACATGCGTGTACATGTATTCGAGTAGCAGTTTTTAATTATTTTTGGTGTCACTAGGATAAGAACTGCTAGATCATACAGTAATTTTATGTTTAACTTTTTGAGGACCAACTAATACTCCTTGCAGGACATCTCTTCTCCCCCATTAAGATAGAAATGATAGTAATTGGTTGGATGACTATAGTTAAACTAGCAGTTTTCAAACATTTTGGTCTCCATAACACTTTATACTCCCAAACTTTTTTTTAACCGCAGGATGCTGTTAGTTTTGTTCCAGGGTGAGTGGGTTCCCATGGAGGGTATGCAAGAATGGCCAAGGTCACCTGGTGACAGGATGACCAGGGGTGGCCACAGGTTCTGCAGGGCCCTGCAGGGCCTGAGTCTCTGGTTTGTTCGGAAGCCACAACCTGAAGTAGGGGAGGCAGTCACTGATGGAACAGTTTCTGTAGTTCACAGGGCTCGGTGGTGGGCATCTAGTAGGCCTGATTCTCACACACAGAGGTGGTAGCCTGGTCTTCTATCTGCCACATGGTACCTGGTACCCAGCTGGCAGGACAGGAAGCTTGAGAGCTCCCCACGGGCCAGAATCAGCAGCTTGTTAGGGATGTAGATGGAATGGACAGACTGCAACAGAGCCTTGGTATCCTTGGCCTGGGCGTCCCCACAGATCACAATCTGCCTGATGGTCTGCTGGCAGTCTGAGGGCACAGACAACTTTAGGCAATGCCATGGGGACACGGTGCATGCACTCAGAAGAGGTCGTCAGTAGGCACACACAGTTGTCCATCCAGTCTTTGTGGCCCATGAAGCCAAGCAGTGCAGGTTGTGGGCCAACACAGAGTTGGCACTGGGCTCTATACCTTCCTGGTCATCCTTCAGATACAAGGGCAGGCTAGTCCCCAGCTCAGCCTCACTGCAGAAGTAGCTGCCACTCTGACCCCAAACATTTTTAAAGAACCCAAAGAACTTTTGATTTTCTTGGTCATATCTGTCAATATTTATTGTATAAGAAATTTAAATCAAGGATTTTTTCAAATAATAGAGCCATCCCATATTAACGTAAAGTAAGTCTTAGAAAGATAACTGTATTTTCCAAATGAAAATATTTAGTGACGAGAAAAGAATTTTTTATATATTCACAGCCAATGTAAGACAGCTGGATTCTTATACCTGCTTCTATATTCAACCTGTTATGATAAGTTGTTTTATTGAAGTATAGGGAAAAAAATCTAGCTGCACACAGGTATGCAGTTGAAAAGAGGTGGTGTGGTTTAATAGCTTTTTCAGATATTTATAGGCATTTTCTTTGATACTACATGAAAACATAACAAATGATAGAATCTTAAAGGTTACTTGTAATGTGGAATCTGAAACTATATTAATGAATTTTTCCTAGCTACCTACATTAAAATCCATTTTGTCTATTTAAGCACTTTGAATAGCTTTTTCATCCATGCATGATTTTTAAAATGTTGATTTACTGAGTTATGTCTCTCCTCAAACTGTTGATATATCATGCTATATATATATATATTATCACAATAACATTTATCACATATATGTTACACACATGTATATAACATATATACACAAATATATATAACATATATCACACATATACATATATCACAATAGCAAAAAATATTTACTTGTTAATATCATAATAAATCTCATTAAAAAAATATGCAGAGCTTTCAAAGTCCCAATGGTGGCAGAAACATTTTTCCAAAATTCTAAGTTTTACTTAAAAGTTTGAATCTTGTCATTTACAATAAACACTTGCAGCTGGTGTCCTTGAATTTCACACTTACTCACTGATTTTTAAGGAAATATCTGCCAATTACCCAAATCTGAGTAATTATATTTTGTCAATCCACTTCTTACAAGTTGATGGCAGTTTTCTATGATTCTATGAGGCCTACAGTTTTATCATAGAGTCCCTAGAGATATTTTTCCCTTATAAAAATATTCATACATTATTAAATTTAAGAAGTGCTGTTGTATAAAAGACAAAACCTACTCTTAATATTTAAGGTCTTTGCAATTTATATTTCAACTAAATTTCTTGCTTTATAGTTCCACTAACTGTGCTTACCTGTGGTTTCTAGACCTAGCCATTCATCAGAATCACCTTGAAAGTTTTTTCAAGCTACAGATTCCAGATGCCACACCTTGAGATTCTGATTTAATTTGTATTCTAAAAGATTACATTTTAACTGAAATCTGTATAATTTTTAAAGTTCCCTCTTTGATTATAATGTCCAACTGGATCTGGGATCATGAGCTGGAGTTACTCTGCTTTCCTAGTCAGCCTTCCACGTATCACGGTTTTGAATCTCCACGTGTCTGCTGCCCATCTTCTTATACCTTCCGCCCTCTTTACACCTCATCAAGTCCTACCCACCTTCAAGATGTAGTTCAATTGATGCCCAGTCACAAATACCCTTCCTGGTTGCATCAACTGGAAAGCAACCTCTTACTCCTAGGACTTCAGAAATACTGTTTGTCTTTCCATTTATATGGCACATCATACTGTACCACCTCCTTCACTGTTGCTTTGAATAACTTTTGACTTTTTTTTGGTTTATTTTCCTATCTACAATGGAAAAACCTCCAGCACAAGGATGTGCCTCATCTTTTGATACCAAGTTCCTAGCTACTGTCTTTCATACGACTAGCTTTAAAACAATCTGTTATTTGATGACACATATCAAACATTCTAAAATATGCAAGATAATGTTTAACACTCACATAATGCTTTATGATTTGCTAAGAAATTTTTATCAGTTATTTCATTTTTCACATTCAGTTCAGATCACTTCAGTTCAGTCACTCAGTCGTGTCCGACTCTTTGAGACCACATGAATGCAACAGGCCAGGCCTCCCTGTCTATCACCAACTCCCGGATTTTACCCAAACATATGGCCATTGAGTTGGTGATGCTATCTACCCATCTCATTGTCTGTCAGCCCCTTACCCTCCTGCCTTCAATCTTTCCCAGCACCAGGGTCTTTTCAATGAGTCAGCTCTTCATATCAGGTGGCCAAAATAATGGAGTTTCAACTTCAGCATGAGTCCTTCCAATGAACACCCAGGACTGATCTCCTTTAGGATGGACTGGTTTGATCTCCTTGCAGTCCAAGGGACTCTCAAGAGTCTTCTCCAACGCTACAGTTCAAAAGCATCAATTCTTTGGTGCTCAGCTTTCTTTATAGTCCAACTCTCACATCCATACATGACCATGGGAAAAACCAAAGCCTTGACTAGATGGTCCTTTGTTGACAAAGTAATTTCTCTGCTTTTTAATATGCTGTCTAGGTAGGTCATAACTTTCCTCCAAGGATAAGCGTCTTTTCATTTCATGGCTGCAATAACCATCTGCAGTGATTTTGGAGCCCAGAAAAACAAGGTTAGCCACTGTTTCCACTGTTTCCCCGACTATTTGCCATGAAGTGATGGCACTAGATGCCATGATCTTAGTTTTCTGAATGTTGAGCTTTAAGCCAACTTTTTCACTCTCCTCTTTTACTTTCATCAAGAGGCTCTTTAGTTCTTCTTCACTTTCTGCAATAAGGGTGGTGTCACATGCATATCTGAGGTTACTGATATTTCTCCTGGCAATCTTGATTCCAGCTTGCTCTTCATCCAGCCCAGCATTTCTCATGATGTACTCTGCATATAAGTTAAATAAGCAGGGGGACAATATACAGCCTTGATGTACTCTTTTCCTATTTGGAACCAGTCTGTTGTTCCATGTTCAATCTAACTGTTGCTTCCTGACCTGCATACAGGTTTCGCAAGAGGCAGGTCAGGTGGTCTGGTATTCCCATCTCTTTCAGAATTTTCCAGAGTTTATTGTTATCCATGCAGTCAAAGGCTTTGGCATAGTCAATAAAGCAGAAATAGATGGAACTCTCTTGCTTTTTTGATGATCCAGCGAATGTTGGCAATTTGATCTCTGGTTCCTGTGCCTTTTCTAAAACCAGTTTGAACATCTGGAAGTTCACGGTTCATGTATTGCTGAAGCCTGGCTTGGAGAATTTTGAGCATCACTTTACTAGCTTGTGAGATGAGTACAATTGTGAGGTAGTTTGAGCATCCTTTGGCATTGCCTTTCCTTGGGATAGGAATGAAGACTGACCTTCTCCAGTCCTGTGGCCACTGCTGAGTTTTCCAAATTTGCTGACATATTGAATGTAGCACTTTCACAGCATTATCTTCAGGATTTGAAATAGTTCAACCGGAATTTCATCACCTCCACTAGCTTTGTTTGTAGTCCATTCTGTTCCATCGCTCAGTCGTGTCCGACTCTTTGCAACCCCGTGGACTGTAGCCTACCAGGCTTCTCCGTCCATGGGGTTTTCCAGGCAAGAATACTGGAGTGGGTTACCGTTTCCTTCTCCAGGGGATCTTCCCGACCCAGGGATCAAACCGGGTTCTCCCGCATTGGAGGCAGACGCTTTAACCTCTGAGCCACCAGGGAAGTTGTTTGTAGTGGTGCTTCCTAAACCCCACTTGACTTCACATTCCAGGATGTCTGGCCTCTAGGTGAGTGATCACACCATCGTGATTATCTGGATCGTGAAGATCTTTTTTGTATAGTTCTTTTGTGTATTCTTGCCACCTCTTCTTAATACCTTCTGCTTCTGTTAGGTCCAAACCATTTCTGTCCTTTATTGAGTCCATCTTTGCCTGAAATGTTCCCTTGGTATTTCTAATTTTCTTGAAGAGATCTCTAGTCTTTCCCATTCTATTGTTTTCAATTGTTTCTTTGCACTGATCACTTAGGAAGGCTTTCTTATCTCTCCTTGCTATTCTTTGGAACTCTGCATTCAGATGGGTATATCTTTCCTTTTCTCCTTTGCCTTTCACTTCTCTTCTTTTCACAGCTATTTGTAAGGCCTCCTCAGATAGCCATTTTGCTTTTTTGCACTTCTTTTTCTTGGGGATGGTCTTGATCCCTGTCTCCTGAATAATGTCATAAACCTCCATCCATAGTTCATCAAGCACTCTATCAGATATAGTCCCTTAAATCTATTTCTCACTTCCACTGTATAATCATAAGGATTTGATTAAGGTCACTTTCTTCAATTTAAGTCTGAATTTGGCAATAAGGAGTTCATGATTTGAGCCACAGTCAGCTCCCAGTCTTGTTTTTGCTAACTGTATGGAGCTTCTCCATCTTTGGCTGCAAAGAATATAATCAATCTGATTTTGGTGTTGACCATCTGGTGATGTCCATGTGTAGAGTCTTCTCTTGTGTTGTTGGAAGAGGGTGTTTGCTTGACCAGTGTATTCTCTTCCAAAACTCTATTAGCCTTGCCCTGCTTCATTCTGTACTCCAAGGTCAAATTTGCCTGTTACTCCAGGTATTTCTTGACTTCCTACTTTTGCATTCCAGTCCCCTATAATAAATAGGATATTTTGGGGGAGTGTTAGTTCTAAAAGGTCTTGTAGGTCTTCATAGAGCTGTTCAACTTCAGCTTCTTCAGCATTACTGATTGGGGCATAGACTTGGATTACTGTGATATTAAATTGTTTGCCTGGGAAAAGGACAGAGATCATTCTGTCGTTTTTGAGATTGCATCCAAGTACTCATTTCAGGCTCTTTTGTTGACTATGGTGGCTACTCCTTTTATTCTAAGGGATTCCTGCCCACAATAGTAGATATAACGGTCATCTGAGTTAAATTCATCCATTCCAGTCCATCTTAGTTCGCTGATTCCTAGAATGTCAACATTCACATTTGCCATCTCCTGTTGGACCACTTCCAACTTGCCTTGATTCATGGATCTAACATTCCAGGTTCCTATGCAATATTGCTCTTTACAGCATCGGACCTTGCTTCTATCACCAGTCCCATCCACAACTGGGTGTTGTTTTTGCTTTGGCTCCATCCCTTCATTCTTTCCAGAGTTATTTCTCCACTGATCTCCAGTAGCATACTGTGCACCTACCGACCTAGGGAGTTCATCTTTCAGTGTCGTATCTTTTTGCCTTTTCATACTGTAAATGGGGTTCTCAAGGAAAGTATACTGAAGTGGTTTGCCATTCCCTTCTCCAGTGGACCACATTCTGTCAGCCCTCTCCACCATGACCCATCCTTCTTGGGTGGCCCCACATGACATGGCTTAGTTTCATTGAGTTAGACAAGCTGTGGTCCATGTGATCAGATTGGCTAGTTTTCTGTGATTGTGGTTTCAATCTGTCTGCCCTCTGATACCCTCTGTCAGCGCCTACTGTCTTACTTGGGTTTCTCTTACCTTGGACATCGGGTGTCTGTTCACGGCTACTCCAGCAAAGCGCAGCCTCTGCTCCTTACCTTTGACATGGGGTAGCTGCTCTCGGCCACCGCCCCCGGCCTTGGACGTGGGGTTTCTCACATTTATTAAATGTGGTAGTCTCTGTTACCACTGTCTTCAAGCCAAAAACTAAGGTTTAGAGATCACAGCCTCATCTAACTCATTGAAACTATGAGCCATACTGTGGAGGACCACCAAAGACAGATGGGTCGTAGTGGAGAGTGCTAGAAAAATGTGGTCCACTGGAGAAGGGAACAGCAAACAACTTCAGCATTCTTTCCTTGAGAAACCCATGAACAGTATGAAAAGGCAAAAAAAAAAAGACACTAAAAAATGAACTCCCCAGATGAGTAGGTACCCAATATTCTACTGAAGAAGAGTGGAGAAATAGCTCCAGAGAGAATAAAGAGACTGAGTCAGAGTGAAAAAAAACACTCAGTTGTGGATGTGACTGGTGGTGGAAATAAAGTCCGATGCTGCAAAGGAAACAGGAATCTTAGGCCCATGAATCAGGCAACTTGGAAGTGGTCAAACAGGAGATGGAAAGAGTGAGCATCAACATTTTAGGAATAAGTGAACTAAAATGGATTGGAATGGATGAATTTAATTCAGATGACCTTTATATCTACTACTGTCAGCAAGAATTCCTTAGAAGAAACAGAATAGCCATCATAGTCAACAAAAGAGTCCAAAATGCAGTACTTGGGTACAATCTCAAAAATGACAGAATGATCTCTATTCGTTTACAAGTGAAACCATTCAATATCACAATAATCCAAGTCTATGCCCCAAACCACGAATCCAAAGAAGCTGAAGTTGAATGGCTCTGTGATGACCTACAAGATCTTTTAGAACCAGCACCCAAGAAAGATATCCTTTTCAAAATAGGGGACTGGAATGCAAAAGTAGGAAGTCAAGAGATACCTGGAGTAATAGGCAAGTTTGGCCTTGGAGTTCAAAATGAAACAAGGCAAAGGCTAACAGAGTTTTGGAAGAGAATACACTGGTCATACAAAATATCCTCTTCCAACACAAAAGAGATGACTCTACACATGTACATCACCAGGTGGTCAATACCAATATCAGATTGGTTATATTCTTTGTAGTCAGAGATGGAGAAGCTCTATACAGTCAGCGAAAACAAGACCAGAAGCTGACTGTGGCTCAGATCATGAACTCCTTATTGCAAAATTCAGACTTAAATTGAAGAAAGTAAGGAAAACCATGAGACCATTCAGGTATGATCTAAATCAAATCCCTTATGATTATACAGTGGAAGTGACAAATAGATTCAAGGGATTAGATCTGACAGACAGAATGCCTGAAGAACTATGGACAGAAGTTTATGACATTGTACAGGAGGTGGTAATCAAAAGCATCCCCAAGAAAAAGAAATGCAAAAAGGGGAAATGGTTGTCTGAGGAGTCCTTACAAATAGCTGAGAAAAGAAGAGAAGGTAAAGGCAAAGGAGAAAAGGAAAGATACAAGCATCTGAATACAGAGTTCCAAAGAATAGCAAGGAGAGATTAAAAAAAAGCCTTCCTCAGTGATCAAAGAAACAGATGAAAAAAATAGAATGGGAAAGACTAGCGATCTCTTCAAGAAAATTAGAGATACCAAGGGAACCTGTCATGCAAAGATGGGCACAATCAATAGGTATGGATCTAACGTCTGATCGGTATGGACCTAACAGAAGCAGAAGATATTAAGAAGAGGTGGCAAGAATGCACAGAAGAACTATACAAGAAAGATCTTCATACCCAGATGACCATGATGGTGTAATCACTCACCTAGAGCCAGACATCTAGGAGTGCAAAGTCAAGTGGGCCTTAGGAAGCATCACTATATTCAAAGCTGAGGTGATGGAATTCCAGCTGAGCTTTTTCAAATCCTAAAAGATGATGCTATGAAAGTGCTGCACTCAATATGCCAGCAAAATTCAGCAGTGGCCACAGGACTGGAAAAGGCCTTTTCATTACAATTCCAAAGAAAGGCAATGCCAAAGAATGTTCAAACTACCACACAACTGCAATCATCTTAAATGCTATCAAAGCAGAGCTCAAAATTCTCCAAGCTAGGCTTCAATAGAACATGAACTATGAACTTCCAAATGTTCAATTTGGCTTTAGAAAAGGCAGAGAAACCAGAGATCAAACTGTCAACATCTGTTGCATCATAGAAAAAGCAAGAGAATTCCAGAAGAACATCTACTTCTGCTTTATTGACTACACCAAAATCTTTAACTGTGTGGATCACAACAGACTGAAAATTCTGAAAGAGATGGGAATACCATACCACCTTACCTGCCTCCTGAGAAATAAGTATGCATATCAAGAAGCAACAGTTAGAACTGGACATGGAAAAACAGACTGGTTCCAAATTGAGAAAGAAATACTGCAAGGTTGTATATTGTCACCTTGCTTGTTTAGCTTCTATGCAGAGTACATCATGTGAAGTGCTGGACTGGATGAAGCGCAAGCTGAAGTCAAGATTGCTGGAAGAAATATCAATAACCTGAGATATGCAGATGACACCACTCTTATGGTAGAAAGCAAAGAGGAACTGAGGAGCCTCTTGATGAACGTGAAAGAAGAGAGTGAAAAAGCTGCCTTAAAATTCAACATTCAGAAAACTAAGATCAAGGCATCCAATCCCATCACTACATGGCAAATAGACTGGGGAACAGTGGAAACTGAGATACTTTATTTTTGGGCTCCAAAATCATTGCAGACGGTGACTGCAGCCATGAAATTAAAAGATGCTTGCTCCTTGGAAGAAAAGCTATGACCAACCTAGACAGCAGAAACGTTACTTTGCCAACAAAGGTCCATCTAGTCAAAGCTATGGTTTTTTCTAGTAGTCATGTATGGATGTTAGAGTTGGACTGTAAAGAAAGCTAAACATGAAGAGTTGATGTTTTTGAACTGTGGTGTTGGAGAAGACTCTTGAGAGTCACTTGGACAGCAAGGAGATCCAACCAATCCATCTTAAAGGAAATCAGTTCTGAATATTCATTAGGAGGACTGATGCTGAAGCTGAAGCTGCAATACTTTACCCACCTGATGTGAAGAACTGACTCATTTGAAAGGACCCTGATGCTGGGAAGGATTGAAGGCAGGAGGAGAAGGGGATGACAGAGGATGAGGTGGCTGAATGGCATCACCGATTCAACAGACTTGAGTTTGAGTAAGCTCCAGGAGTTGGTGATGGACAGGAAAGGCTGGCATGCTGCAGTCCATGGGGTTGCAAAGAGTCAGCAGGACTGAGCAACTGAACTGAACTGAAGGCTTCAAGAAGTCTAACAATATGACCAAGGTTAAATAAGTCTTAAATGGAAGAGTATGAAAAATAATCCAGGTTTATCTAATTCCAGAAGCTAAGTTCTAAGTTATTAGGCTATATTTCTTTATATCTCATACCATTAGTATTTACTTTTTTATCCCTTAATTTTTATCTTAAGTATACTACATATTCAGGAACACATCTGAGCTCTTAAAAATGCAATCTCTATTTCTCAGGAACAAAAACAAATGATTCTAAAGAGCCTAGGGGGTGGAGTAAGGGGAAACCCAAGAGAGCAAATGAAATCAGATTTGCTAAGAAGAGGAAGCAACTGGACCTTAAAAGATGGGTAGAAATAAATTAGGCAGCCACTGAAAATAAGAAAATGAGCACCATCAATTTTAGAGTGTGATCACTCTACTTGAGTGATTTGAGTGAGAATTTGAGCTTGGCTACTTCAGAATGTTTGTGCTAGAGAGTTCCGTACTTGTGAGATAAACTGATCTTGGTAGAGAGAGGTTGATGTAAAAGATCTTAAAATACCAGGAAGTTAAAACTCTCTTAATCCCTTATGCAACCAGTTGTTAATGGGATAATTTCCTCATTTATGTGCTTTCCTAATAACATGGAAATTTTATTTGAGTCAATTGATTTGTTATTCATGACCCCAAAGCTTGATATTTCTGCTGAAATCTACAACACTGAAATGTTAGCAGGGTCAATCAAAACACCTGGCGAATCATCCTGAACCATTATATCAGAAGCTATTGCTACAGTCACAACTTCAGAGGGACTACTTTCTTACCATTTCTTCTGTCTCATAGGGCCATCACTAGAATTCCTATTTGACTTTGGTTCAATGGCCAGATCCCCAAGTCACTAGCTGCCCAATATGCTACTGGAAAAGAGAGGAGAAATAGGCCCAGAAACATTGAAGAGGCAGAAACATTAGACACTTGTGGATATGTCTGGTAGTGAAAGTAAAGTCCGACGCTGTAAAGAACAATATTGCCTAGGAACTTGGAATGTTAGGTCCATGAATCAAGGTAAATTGGAAGTGGTGAAACAGCACATGGCAAGAGTGACATTTTAGGAATCGGTGAGCCAAAATGGACCAGAATGGGCAAATTTAATTCAGATGACCATTATATCTACTACTGTGGGCAAGAATCCCTCAGAAATAATGGAGTAACCCTCATAGTCACAAGAGTCTGAAATGCAATACTTGGGTGCAGTCTCAAAAATGACAGAATGATCTCTGTTCGTTTCCAAGGCAAATCATTCAATATCACAGTAATCCAAGTCTATGCCCCAACCACCTAATCCTGAAGAAGCTGATGTTGAATGGTTTTGTGATGAGCTACAAGACCTTCTAGAACTTACACCAAAAAAAAAAAAGATGTCCTTTTCATCATAGAGGACTGGAAAACAAAAGTAAGAAGTCAAGAGATACCTGGAGTAACAGGCAAGTTTGGTCTTCGAGTACAAAATGAAGCAGGGCAAAGGCTAACAGAGTTCTGCCAAGAGAACACACTGGTCATAGCAAACACCTTCTGCCAACAACACCAGAGATGACTCTACACATGGATATCACCAGATGGTTAATACCAAATTCAGATTGGTTATATTCTTTTCAGTCAAAGACAGAGAAGCTCTATACAGTCAGCAAAAACAAGACCAGAAGCTGACTGTAGCTCAGATCATGAACTCTTTATTGCAAAATTCAGACTTAAATTGAGGAATGAAGGGAAAACCATGAGACCATTCAGGTATGACCTTACCTTAATCAAATACTTATGATTATACAATGGAAGTGACAAATAGATTCAAGGGATTAGATCTGACAGACTGAATGCCTGAAGAACTATGGACAGGCATTCATGACATTGTACAGGAGGTGGTGATCAAAACCATTCCCAAGAAAAAGAAATGCAAAAAAGCAAAAGGATTGTCTGAGGAGGCTTACAAATAGCTGAGAAAAGAAGAGAAGGTAAAGGCAAAGGAGAAAATGAAAGATACACCCATTTGAATGTAGAGTTCCAAAGAACAGCAAGGAAAGATAAGAAAGCATTTCTAAGTGATCAATGTAAAGAAACAGATGAAACAATAGAATGGGAAGGACTAGAGATGTCTTCAAGAAAATCAGAGATACCAAGGGAACATGTCATGCAAAGATGGGCACAATAAAGGACAGAAGCAGTATGGACCTAACAGAAGCAGAAGATATTAAGAAGAGGTGGCAAGAATACACAGAACTATGCAAAAAAGATCTTAATGACCCAGATAACCATGATGGTGTGATCACTCACCTAGAGCCAAACATCTTGAAATGTGAAGTCAAGTCAGCCTGAAGAAGTGTAATTATGAACAAAGCTAGTGGAGGTGATGGAATTCCACCTGAGGTATTTCAAATCCTAAAAGATGACATTGTTAAAAAAGATGTGAGAAAGTGTCTTTCAGGAAGAGGAAAAAGCTAATGCACAAGTGTATTTCACAAAGAAATGAAAAAGGATACTCCTCCATCTTTCAACCTCACCTGGAGAATTTTTAAATTGCAGTCCACGCTTCCAACCTAATAAAAGACAACAGAACACAATTGCTATGGTCTAAATCTCCCCCTAAAATTCATATGTTGAAACCTAATGTCCATTGTGATAGTATTAGGAGGTAAGAATTTTGGAGGTGCTTAGGTCATGGAGGTGGAGTCTTCATGAATAAGATTAGTGTTTTCATAAAACAGACCCCAGAGAGACCCTTTCCCTGTCTGCAGTGTGAGCATGCAGTGAGGAGATACCTTCTATGATCTAGGAAGTGGGTTTACAACAAGCACTGACTCTACTGGTATTTTGATCTTGGACTTCCCAGATTCCAGAACTTAAGAAATAAATGTTTGTTATTCTACCCATTTCATAGTATTTTGTATAGCAGTATGAATGGACTGTGACAATAATGGAAAAGCAATGTGAAATGGGGTTGGACTAATAGTTGACTCTCTTTTCTTATCCACATGTTCTCTTGGGAAATATTGTTCTTTTGGATCACAGCAGCAATATTCCAAGTGAATAGTATACTGTCCTTCTTACTATTGTAAAAGTGTTATGTATTTTTCTTTTATCATTATCAGTAGGAGTGCCACAATAAAATAATGCTATTAATCACTTTTAAGATTCAATTTTTCATTTTTTTCAATTTTTCATTTTTTTCAATTTTTCATTTTTAATATTTAAATATACTCTAAATATAATCCAAAATGAAGATCACTGGAGCAGTGACATCACTGAGATGGTGAACAAACTGGAACTTCATCCACTTTTGAACCAGTAGAGGACCAACAGGTAATCCTTCAAATCCAGTGAAATAAGTCTGGATTAACAGCACTTGATTTCTAAGGGTATCTAAGCTTCCTCTTAAAAGAGTTTAAACTGTGCTGATATAACAGACAGAGAGCTACATATATCCACTAATCACAGGTGTTTTCTTTAGATTCATTCCTCCAGCCATCAAAAGGTAATAACAATCCTGACAACAATTCTGTCAACCCTCAAGACATAAGCCAGTTCTAAACAATAATGATAATAATGGCAGCTACCATTTATTGAGCAGTAAGGATGTTAGTCTGCAAAGTTGGCCACAAACCAACCAATATAATATTGTAAAATAATTAGCCTCCAATAAATGAGTGCATGTAGTAAAAAAATTAAAAAAAAAAAAAAACTTTGTGATCTCTCTCTTAAGTGACTCTTCACCCTTTGAATCTGGGCTGGTCTTGTGACTCGCTTTAACAAACAGAATGTGGGCAAATGACATTGGACAGGTGTGAGAGCCTAGGCCTAAAAGGTCTATTGCTTCTGCTCTCACTCTCTAGCAAGAGAACCAAACTAGCCACATGAAGGATAAGAGGCCACATGGAAAGAGAGAGGCAATCATCCTAGTTTTTCCAGCCATACAAGCTCAGGCCTCAGTTTCATGAGAATGGCTGTCCTACACCGTCCAACCAGCCCCAGTCAAGACAGCAGCTGACTTCAGCTACATGAATGAACCCAGGTGAGACCCATATAATTGTGGAGTCAAAAAAATCATGAGAAAGAAATCATTGTTTTAAGCTCTTAAACATTGGAATGAGGTTTTTTTTTTTCAATTATTGATAAATGATACCCTAAACATGGCTTAGAAAAGCTAAGTGTTTTATTTAGTATCTAATTGATCTCAACAACCTTATGTGGCCAAAGACAGTACATTACAAATAAAGAACTGGAAGCTCAGTAACTTTGAGCAGCTTGTTCAAGGTCACCCAGTAAAGCAACAAATAAAATCAAGCTCTGCCTGGCCTCAAGAACCTATTTACATCACTTTACTATTCAGGATGATGCCCTGGAGAAGGGAATGGCAAGCCACTTCAGTATTCTTGCCTGGGAAATCCCATGGACAGAGAAGCCTGGCAGGCTATAAACCCATTGGGTTGCAAAGAGTCAAACATGACTGAACAACAGAGCATGCACTCATGCACCCACACACACCATTCTATACGAATGTTTTAAAATATCGTTCCAAGATAATGTCTATGAAAGAGAAAAAGGTAAGTGATGAGGATTTTAAATCCAATATTATTTTTCTACATGGAATATAATGCTTCAGTTTCTGGAATTGCAAAAACATAGTAGTGTGCATGGGAAAAGGAGATAAATGTAAAGCACAGAAAATGTGGGACTTTCTTAATGGTCCAGTGGTTAAGGATCTGCCTCAAATCAGGGAAGACAGGTTCGATACCTGATCAGGAAGCAAAGGTTCCACATGTCTCAGGCACATGTACCACAGTTAGAGAGCCTGTGTGCTGCCATGAAGACCCAGCGCAGCCAAAATAAATAAATAAATATTTCTTTAAATACAGATAATTTATTTGTGATTGAATATGTATATTCATATATCAATCAACATCTTATACTCAATTTTCAAGCACTTCAAAAAGCATATAGTGCAATAATTTTAAAAATTTACACAATGCATGATACAAAGGCACTAGATCCTCCACAAAGTTACAAAAAGTCAATTCTACCAAATTTCTTTGATACCTTCATAAGCTTACAAAACACTAAATATTGTGTTTCCTTAGGCACTCAAGTCACTTTGAAATTTTTGTTTCATGCCAGGCCACCACCTTTAGGATCCTTTTGCTCAGCTGAACCTGGTCCACTCAGAGGCAAGCTAATTAATCAAAATGCCTATAGGTGAGAGGTTACATTCAATTAACTATTTATTGAGCACTTACTAAAAATCTCATTGCTAGGTTCTGTGGCAGAGACAAAGAATATTCATCTCATATGAAGCCAAGAATGTATAATGAAAATCCACCAAGTTGTTCCCTCCCTTCAACCTCTCTGGCCATGAGACAAAAGATCTGACAACATTATGTAGCAGCTGGAGTCATCCATTGAGAATGTAATCATTTTAACTGATGTACCAAAAGCATACATGAAAAACAGTCATGAAAGGAACTGCTTTGAAAGCCTCTGTATGAACAAATTGGTCATTGCTAGCCCTCAAGGTTGTCCACCTGGTTTCCATCTCCCACACCATATTTGGTGTCTTTTAAAAATAAACACCCTCATAATATATCCAAAATAACAGATAAAATGAACATCTGCATTAAAGATAAACAGTCTAACCCTCACTGCTACTGAAAGTCCCCATCAAAGAGTGCTGTTCAGCACTTACATGTTCAGAGCTTCCTTTTCCACTTCTGATTCAGCATCAGTGCATGTGGCTACTGATAAGCCTGCTACCATTGCCTCGCCAGCATATCCATTTGCTAAAACTCATGGTTTATATTACATTTTCTATCTGCTGGGTCGCTTATACTACTTTAGGAAATGTTTTATTTATATATTTATTTAATCTGTGCTGGGAAGCTTGCAGGGATCTTAGTTCCCTGTCCAGAGATCAAACCCAGGCCCATGGCAGTGAAAGTATCAAGTCCTAACCACTGGATCACCAGGGAATTTAGGAAAATATGTTTTAAGCAATAGATATTAGTAGCCTACAAACAGTAACAGGAAAATATTTCACAAGAGAAGACATTGATGAAAATGTGTTAGAGTTTATTTTTTTAAATCTGAACCAAAGAGTTTGGGTGCCACTGAGGTTCTCTATGAAAATTTTATTTCTGCCATAGAATTTATACTATGTTTAGTCTTTTAGTAACTTTCTGGATTTTTGCATATTGGAATTTATTTATGGTTAAAAACAGTAAAGATTATGCTGAGGAAGACCTAACTATAGTTCTGAAAACTATAAAATATTAGTGTTTTAAGGCTATAGTATGTAAATTAAAAATGCAAGTTTAAAACTAAAGAATTTTTGAATCCTTATCATCGGTTTCTATGATAGAAACTGTAGCCTCATAATTGTTACCTGTTATTTATAGTCCACTTCAATCTTCCTGTGGTTTTACTTTTTTCTTTTATCAGATTCTGTTGGTAAATGAAAAACAGAAGAGATGGAAGAGTTTTCAAAACTGAACCTAAATACTAAATAGTAGCAGACTGTAGAACACCCATATACCACAAAAGTATTCATAGCATTTAATTTCCATGCTTCAATATGTTGGGTAGAAACTACATTTAATAGTTATCTCACAGAGACTGCTCACAATTTAGGAAGTCAGCCAGGCAACTTTCCCAGGAAATACAAAGAGCATGAAAGGGCCTGCACTCTATTGGAATAGAAGCACATTTAAGACTGTCTTGGAGCACAGTGCCAGAGTCTGGATTCCTTTACCCTATAATTAATTATTGCTGTTGTAATAGGATTCTCACCTCCATAGATATTCTTTCAATTAATTTATATGTTTATCTTGTTTTCAAAGGGATTATTCTAATGAATCATTGAATTCTGAAAGTATTCAAAATGACCTCAGTTTAGTTGTTTTTTATTTACAGGGAATATTACATAGCTAACTAGTAGAATACCTAGAATACTAACAGTTGTTGAACACTAGTTATATACCACGTAATATACTAAGTGCTTTTGTACATGATTCATTCATTCATTCAACATATCTCTATTATCTACTATGTGCACTATTCTAGGTCCTGGAGACAACTGTAAACAAAACAAAGAACCTGTTTTCAAGGAGTTTACATTCCAGTTGGAAAATAATAATCAACAGTTATAAATATAAAGCATATGTATGAAAATAAGTGCTGTGAAGAAAAATGAAGCAGAGAAGGGAGATAATGAGTGACTCTGTGTGTGCAAGCATGTGTGTGTGTGAGAGAGAGAGACAGAGACAGAGAGACAAAGCATCTCACCCAAATGATAAGTTAACATATGAACAAAGACCTGAAGGAGGTGAGGAATGCAGAAGTGGAACTCAGTGGGATGTTTGTTAAAGAGTATTGAACAATGATTTGCTCGGTTTTTCTTATGAACCATTTATTTAATTATCATAGCAGCACTTCATGGTGGGTACTTTTATTACTCCCATTTTACAGGTAAGAGTATTAAGGCTTAAAAATGTAAAGACACTTGCTTAAGGATACACTATAAAAGGACAAGCTAAGGTTTGAACCCAGATCTGCCTCATTCACAACTCGGTGCTTTTAACTATCCTGTCAAATCATCTAACTACCCATTACCAAGATTTCTACATTCACAATAGGATATTAGGCTAGTCAACTACAACATCACACTTGAAAAAAAAAATCAATTTGAGAGGAAGAAAGCAAATGAAGTTTGGACCAATCAAATAAATAAATGAGAAACATTCCTCTCCAGTCCCCTGCTGAAGGATCTATATGGAGGCAGAGCTGACTTTATTAGGCACAAAAACCAAGGAATGGCCCAGCTGACCCTGTGGGACAGGTACTTAAATTATCTTTCAAAGCAGCATCTACAGAGCTGCCAGAGGAGGCTACCAGGTGGGCGGTGAGGGGAGGAAGAAGGGGACAGGAATGAAATTCGATGTTGGAAGTCTCTATCATCACTTCCCCTTCAGTTCACCCCTCTCTTTTTCAGTTGAATCTCAGCACCAGGTTTGGATATTTACATCTGGCTATATAATTAAGTTCTTCGCAAGGTATGCGTGCCTGTGTGCTAAGTCACTTCAGTTGTGTCCAACTCTTTGCGACTCTAAGAACTGTAGCCTGCCAGGCTCCTCTGTCCATGGGATTCTCCAGGAAAGAATACTGGAGTGGGTTGTCATGTCCTCCTCCAGGGGATCGTCCCAAACCAGGGAGCAAACCCATGTCTCTTACATCTCCTGCATTGGCAGGCAGGTTCTTTACCAATAGCGCCACAAGATATAATCTACTTTAAGACTAGTCCTACTGGGATAGGAGGAGTTGCATAGAAGCCCCACCATCTACATGGCTTCACTTAAGCAACGTAGCCAGCTGAGAAAGGATGGCAGAACTGTCGCCAGTCCTGGCTTTGGGCCCCTTCACTTTCTATTCATCCCCTGGAAGGCCTTATACTGTGCTTTAAGTGTGTGTGTAAAGACAGAAGGAAATGCCATAGGAAAATGGAGACAGGATAAGCTGTGTTCTATAGCCACCAGAAACCTGAATAAGTGAGGTTCTGCAATAACAGTGATTTGAGGGAGAGTGGACATAGAATCCCAGGTAATCAAATGGAATACTGGGGATAGACGTTTTTCCTTCTGCCTCTCAAGTCCAAAGAGGGAAAGCAGGGTGAGTGACTTAATTTGAAAGCTTTAAGGTCAAGGGCTCTTTCTGTTGAGTTTAGCTCATCATGTTCTCTGTAGTTAACTAAGTGTGAAACACAACTAATAGCAATACATGGTGGAATACACGACTGAAAAGTCATAGACTCCTTCCATGGGATCCCTACAAAGAGCCTATCATAAAAAGGACTTTAAAAGTACCAGCTATTGAAAGCGTGCTTGCTGTCTTACTGGAGCTTCTCTGTGTGGGAGTGTTCATAAGAGAGGAGTGGGTGAGCAAGAGTGTACTGGGTACAATTTGTGTATGTGCAAGAGAAAACAGAAACTCTCACTAAGGAAGAACATATGTTTCCGGGACTGCATCTGCGCAAAAAGGACACAGTCCCTGAAACTGAACTAAGGAGGAAAAAAAAAAAAACTATTTTAAAAAGTCTTTTATTTTACACAGGTCGTCTTCTCGACACATTTCTCTCCTACTGCCTTTTGACGCCTGATCAAATAGCCCCTTCTCATCTCAGATCCAGGAAATGTTTCGAACAGTCTGACAGAGCTTGACGAACCAGACAGACGACTCCCTCGGAGATCCCAGAGGCAAACCTCGGCCCAAGAACAGCACTGACCCTCCAGGGAGCAAGTGCCTGCAGGTCGGCCCCGGCAGTCAGGCGGAAATCACATCCTCCTCGAGGGCTAGGCGGTGGCCGGGCGAGGCATAGAGAGCGGGGTGCGGCCCCGGCCCGCAGGATCCGCGGTGACTCGGAGAGTGTGCAAGCCCCACGGCGGACCGCGCCCCTCTCCCGTTTCCCTGTGAGCAGTTCAACTCGCCAGGTGTCGGCGCGCGAGGTCCGCTGGGCCCAGCTCCCTAGCCGAGTGCTTGGCGCGCTAAAACCGCGCCCCTCTCCAGCCTGAGACCCGGCTCCGGCCTCCGGAGGCCCAGCTCTCCTCTGCTCCGGCCTCTCACCGGCGCGGGGGCGGGGCCGGAGGAGGGACCGGGGCGGTGGGGCGGGGCTTGCACCGGTGCCCCAGGCTCCGCCGCAGCTTCTCCCGCAGGTCTCGCGGCAGGCAAGCGGCTTGGTCCCCAGCTCCGGCCTCATGGCTGCTCCCAGCTCCTCGGCTGAGTGCGGTTACATCCGGACAGTCCTGGGCCAGCAGATCCTGGGGCAGCTGGACAGCTCCAGCCTGGCTTTGCCCTCCGAGGCCAAGCTGAAGCTGGCGGGGAGCAGCGGCCAGGCGGTCAAGAGCCTGCGGATCCAGGAGCAGGTGCAGCAGACCCTGGCCCGGAAGGGCCGCAGTTTCGCGGGCAACGGTGAGTGGAGCCCCGCTGTCCCCTACACCGCCCTCATCCTGCCCTTTATCCCTTCCCTACCCGCCGTTCACCCTCAGCGCCCAGTTGCTTCCTCTTGCTTCTTCCTGAGGGTGCAGGACCCAGTGTTCTGCGCACCTGTTGGTTGCCCGGCCCATTGTACGGCCAGTTGCGCCTCCAGACTCAGATCAGCTTACTTTGGAAAAGCACTCTTTCTTAAAATAACCTCTTATTCAGATTTGTCATGTATGTATCTACGTATATTAAATGCATATACGTATGTATATATATATATTTGAAAAGAATTCAGTCCAAGATTTTCACCCCTTCCTTAACCTACTCCCCTAGGCCCCCTGCCCCCATCCCAGGGGACTTCATCTGGAGGTTCCAGGAATTTGTAAACACTTTGAAATTCTGTGCAGAAATTTGATATGATCATTTTTTCTGGGAGAAAGCGTCCCTAGCTTTTATTAAAAATTTTAAAGGATCTGTGACCTCCTTAAATATTTTTAAAAAGAAAACCTGAAAGTACTGGCGCTCCTACAACCTATAAATTGGGATTGTGGGCCTTGCCCAGATTCTTCGGGGCACTCCACCCAGTATATGGAGCGAGTGGTTTCAGCTCGGAAGTGAAAGGTAGGGGAACAATCACACCATCCCGCGGGCTGACTAGGAGGAGGAGAAAGAAGGGGACTTTGACCCGGCCAGCAGCAGTCCTGCCTGGCTTGCTTGCTGTGCCCCACCAACGCACTCGTGAGCACAGCGCTGGTATTTCCAAAAAATTAAACTTTGGAGGTGAACAAGGTTTGGTTTTGTTTTTTAAAAAAAAACTATTTTAGTAATTGATAGTCAAGGAGGTGGAAGGGAAAGAAGATGGCAAGCCTGTTCTGAAAATTAGAGAACGTGAAATACCTTTTCTCTCTTGCTAAAAGTCAGATGATCAGAGCCCCCCAGTAATTATTTTATTAGTTGTTTAATTTTTTAATATAAAAGTATTCCAGGCTTATTATGGAAAAGAGAAGAGGAAAGAAACAGTTAAGTTGGATTACCGGTTGTTTCATGCAATGTTGAGCTGTTTCTCTAGGAAGTTAACTTGAGAAATGACAAATGTAGACTCGATTAGGAAAAAGAAAAATGCTTGCAGACCAGATCAGAGATCTAAAACAGCAGAATCTGAGAGGCTGTATTGTTTTCCATTTGTGTAAAATAATTTTAAAGGATCAGGCAATCAATATTTACATACTTGAAAGGTAAAGAGAAGCTGTTTAATGATTAGAGTTGATGTAATTGTGTGCCTACTATGTGCCAAGAATTGGACTTTGTGGTGTGTATTCATTATGTTATTTGTGTTTCCAGGGGGAAAAGAAAATGCTTGTGAGGTAGGTTGCTTTACTAAGCAGTTAAGTAACACTTAATTTCCCACAGATATTAAGTAGCAGAAAAACTCCCAAGCCTTAATTTTTAAACTACTCATCAGTTACACTGTTAAGCTTTTTGGTAATTAATACAAAGTAGGATTTTTATTAGACCCAAGCCTGTCTATGGTCCATTGCAATTTTTCCTTTAAATATAATTGATATAGTTCTGAGAGAGCAGAGACATCTCAGTGACACAGAACTGCCATAGCACATGGAAAAAAAGAACCTAATTTACATTTAGGATTCTGACTAAAGACCGGAGGACAACTGACTCCAGTTTTTGACCAGTGAGATCATTGTACCCCTTTAGTCTGTGCAGATCCAGTGCTAAACTGGAGCCAGACTAGCTGCTTCTGCATAGGGGAACACAAAGAAGGCACATGAAATATTTTTCCTACCCTTTGAGAATGGCGAGGAAGAGCAACCAGACATCAACTATTCAGTAAATATAGGGAATGAACAAAAGGAAAGGGAGCATTGCTGAGCATCTACTATGTGCCTAACCCTGTTCAAGATTATGTTTGCATTTTATTATATCCTTCAAATAATTATATGAGATAGATACGAGGATCCATTTCACACATGAAAAGTCTGTTAGTCTCTCAACATTTATTGGATGCTTAGTCCCAAACCCACACATGATTTGTTCTCTTGAAAATGGTGAATTCACTTTGTGTGGTGAATTCAAGAACTTTCTGGTGTGTCTAGTCTTCATTCAGGGCACTGTGCAGGTGCTGAATTAAGCATACACTCTTTTTGCTTTAAAGCAAGGAGTTCAATGTCTGTAGAAGGAAAATGCTCTCTAAAAAATGTTTATCAAATAAAAAATGGTAAGCTACCCAAAGGAAGAACAGCCAACAGATTATGGAGTTTAGAAGTATGAGTTAGACTATTATCTGGAGGGAATTTTGAAAAGTTTCTTGGAGGAATTGGGATTTTAGGTCTCAAAAATTCAGTAGGATTGGACATAGGTAATGGGTTGAAGGAAGAGTGTTCTAGGGGGAACAGCATGAATATTACACAGTTCACAGAATTGATACGGTAGAACAAAGGGCCCTGTCATGATGCTTCTGCTGTAACTGCTTGAGTCCAACTAAGGAACAAAGCTTCTGAGACTCAATGAGGAAATTAGCTTCAGAGGAATTTAGCATTAACATACTATGGAACAATTACCAGGGGTGGTTTGTGTATATTGTTAAAGTTCTTTGAAAAAGTCTGGGGGCTTCTTATGGTTGTGAGTGTTGTTTCGATGTTACCATCCTGTCTCTAAAGTTGAAACAGACAGGCAATTGTTGAAACTGTGGTGGTCTGGAAGGAATGCTGTATCAACATAAATTCCAGGAAGAAATGACCCTAATGTTAACTGCTTTTAGCTCCAGGGCCCTGGAGAATTCTGAATTGTTGACATACCTGTAAGATTGAAGCAGCAGATAATCTGCTGAAAGCAGAGATGAGATAAATATGACCGATTTGTTGATAAATACCCTGCAGGGTTCTTTAACTTGTCAGATTCTCTCTAATGCCTTTGTATAAGTGAGTGGTTTTCAGTGTAAATTACTCTAACTTTTGATGTTATTTTTAAGTTTTTTAAAGTTGTGTTGAACATTTTAAAATGTTCAACATTTTAAACTCTTGGGCGTTGGGGAGACGTAACTGAGGTCTATAGCAGCATTGTGAGATGAATTTGTATTGTAGAAAATTTTAATTCTTTTATAAAAGTTAGAACTCATTTATGAATTGCAAGTACATTATTATATTAGCAAAGGGAAGAATTTTAAGTGTCCATATCCTATTTATTACATTTACTTTGAAAATACTACTACTTTACTTATAACAGTTCCCCCTTGGGTGCCTGGGTAAGGAAATTATGTTTTAAGTTATCATATGTAATACTTATAAACACAATGAACAATATCCTAATAAAATTTGCAACTTTGGAAATCAACCAAAGGCATGCTTTACTTGGTTTTCCTGGCCAAGATGTTTTGAATATCTGTGATCAGAAGGATTTTGGGGGAAAGGACTGAAAATTGGCTAAGGTAGCAAAAAAGGCAATTAATAGGTATTATTGGGGCTGGGGGGTGAGGGTGAGGGTTGTTGGACATTGTTTAAATCCTGTGTGAATCATTTGTTGCCAAAAAAGGAATGCCAGGAATGAAGCAATTCTGGGAGCAAGGCAGCTAGTCCTTCACAAAGTAGGAGAATTCTGGAGAGAAGGAAAAAAAGTTAGATGGTGGGGTGGCAGGAACATGGCCATGTTGCTGTGAATGTAAAGTATCAGTAGTGCCACCTGATTTAATATACTTCCTTGTCTGCCTGATATATAGCCTAGTGTCTAGCAGATCAATTGCAAGGATTAAAAAAAGTGTTTTTATTTTTATTTTTCCAGAAATTCTTCCGATTATAATTAGTCAAAGGAAATAGAATGTTAACAACTCATCCCTAAATAATGGTGAAAATACATCTTTTATGGATAAGGTCTTGAGTGAGGACATGAGTCGGGATGCTTCGGAGTCAATTGAAATGTAACAGTGTTTGATTATAAACGTACATTGCTCTATGTCCCAGATAAAGTATCAGAAATTACCTTAAGAGAAGACAACTGTTCGCTTAGACTTTTTAAAGACTGCATTAATGTTACTTATGCCCTGTGTTAGTAAGTCATGAGAACAGAGGGTAGCTCACTTCAGCTAGATATTCTAGGCATATGTTATTCACCTTCTTCTAACTGTTTTGGATATCAGCTTTAAATTTTTTTCCTATGTATTAAAATAAGGCTATACATAGTATCTTCAAATAGTTAACATTAATTTTACATTCAAATTGAATTTCTGGTCTGATCAATGCTGCTAAGTCACTTCAGTCGTGTTCGACTCTGTGTGACCCCCATAGACAGCAGCCCACCAGGCTCCCCCGTCCCTGGGATTCTCCAGGCAAGAACACTGGAGTGGGTTGCCATTTCCTTCTCCAATGTGTGAAAGTGAAAAGTGAAAGTGAAGTCACTCAGTCATGTCTGACTCGTAGCGACCCCATGGACTGCAGCCCACCAGGATCCTCCGTCCGTGGGATTTTCTAGGCAAGAGTACTGGAGTGGCTTGCCATTTCCTTCTCCGGGTCTGATCAATAGAAATTATTAAAAACTTTTTTTTATTTTTTGAGAGAACAAGCATATCTTTGATAATAATGAAATATAAATAACAAATATGTTGCCAACACCTCTGGAATTGATATATCAGACTTGATTAATATTGTCTATAACAAGATCATTTGGTACTATCTCAGATGACATTCAAGAATTTTAAATTATACACTTCTGAGGTAAATGTTGGACTTCAGCTATTTTGTGCATGTACACAAATGTATGAAGACATAAATATCATACTCCTTCTGGGAGAGTCAATAGTAAAAAGAGTGTTGCAAATGGAAATAGACAATTAGTAGAATATTTAATCTTTGTATTAGAGTGAACCATCCCCTGACTTATTAGGATAAGAACAATAAGCAGAATTTCAGGTCCTCTTATAATAGAATTATTGAAAAATCTATTGTGTATCTTTTGTGTAATACCATTAATGGTGACCGGATATAGGACATAAAAACAGTTGCTCTGTTATTAAGAAAAGTGCTTAAAGATGAGCTGAGGAGCCCATTCAATATGTAGACTTAAATGAAAATGCATATTCAGAAAAAAGAACTTGAGCATTTGAAAACACAGCTTGCTATTACCATTAAAAGAATTCACATACTTGTGTTCTTGAAATAGTCAGCTTTAGGCTTAAAAGTGTTAATTGGCCAAAGCATCATAACCAAAGTTCTGCAACTCCTTGATATCCAGAAGAAAATACTACTCACTAGAAGCTTAATAAATTATTCCCGCTAAATCTTAAATCTCACTAGTATGGTCACAGGATGGTGGTGAGGAAGATCACATCAGAATTACTGTATCTTGATGACCTTTTCTTTTAAAGGAGGAATATAAATTTCAACTTTTCTTGACAGATCATAGGAACTTACTGTAGAATATCAAAATATTACAGATAAACAGACACACCAAAAAGATAAGAGAATGACAGTAAATATATATTATGCAGATGTAGAATCAGCCTTGCCACAATGAACATAGTCAGCTTTTCTAATCACTTAGAGCCTGCCTACATTTCGGGGAAATTTTTTTTCTTCCTCTCTTTATTTCCAGAATGACAGAGAAACAATAGGAAATATTTGAGCACCTTCTATCTACTCTAAGACAAAAGCGTATATGCAACTGTCATCCTCCCATTTTGGCTCCACTGTGGTGATCCACAGGAAGGATTAAGTGCAAACTGAATACGTGTAACTAGGATATTTTGAATGTACAAGGAAATATTGACTGATCATCCATTAACATGTCAAGTGCTGATGTAGGACTGCCAGAAGTGGTAGTAAAAGATGGATTCTATGTTAAAAAGGTAAAAATTTACTTGGAACATAAGAACTCTTCCTGCTTATACTGGCCTTACTCCAATTCATTCTCCACCTAGGTAGTAAACTTTTTAAAATCTCAGCGCTCCATTTCCTGATTTAAATGCCTTCAGTTTCTTGCTGTTCTCTAAGCAGTGAAATTCCTTATTCAGCATGGCATTTTAAGTTCTCTGTGCTCTGATGCCTGCATCTTCTCAAACTTGGTCCTATCACCACTATTCTGGCACAAAACCAAACGCCAGCAATTTATCTTGCTCAGTTCCTCTCCCTACTACTACTCTCACTCCCCCTTCCCTCCTCTTGGCTGGCTTAACTCTTAAATGCCCCTCAAAACTCAGTTCAGTTTGTGCCCCTGTATAGGCAGCTTTCCCTCATCCCTCCACCTCATAGTGTCAAGTTAAAGATCCAAGTTAAAGATCCAAGTTAAAGATTTGATCACTGTGAGTCAAACAAGATGTTTCAATAGGGGAGAAACAAGAAATATGCAGGGGTTTTCTGAAAATACATTTGGTGGATTTAAAGAAAGGACGGAAGTTATGAAATCAGCTGGGAGAGAAGAGGTTAGCACTCGCAAGTGAGAGGTGGTGGAAATATCATGATTTAAGAGTTACTACAAAAATTTGTAGAGTTTTTTAAAGGAAAAAGTTCTATAAGTTCATCTATTTGACTATTAGTTGCATCATTGTGAGTATAATGTGTTATTTGTCATTGTAGTTCTAAAGTTTTATAAGTAATCATTATGAGATATCTCACCAAATGAACTGGCAGGAATGCCAAAGTACAGTGATAAATTATAGGAATTCCTATAGATTTAAAAACTTCCAGGATGTATCAACTTAGTATTTTACCAGTATGCTAAATTACCAGTTTATAATCACAAATTTTATAATCACATATTATGGTTACTCAAAGTATATGATATAGATGCCTGCAGTATAGAAGGAACTTTTAAATGTGTGTTTTGTGGTTATCTAAAGCAATAATTTGAGGAATACCTCCAAAATGTCATAAACTGATGTCATAAACTACATTAGGGACTCCTAAAAAATAAGGACTTCTGGCAACTGGTTAGTATGTTAGTAGGTGATAGCCATTGACTAGTGACACAGTGGCATTTGGAGTTCAGGGGCCTTTCTGCCAGGATGGTTGGTCTGTCTCTGGCATATTCAACTTTGAAGCCAGCTATGGTCACCACTGTACGGCCAACACTGGCTCCTGGCATATTCCACTTGGTAAGAACTCATAGCCAGTACTTTCCAACTGTATACTCAACACACTGAGTTGTTCCTCATGGTTGATCATGTGAGCTTTCTTAACTGGTCATTTATAGCACCACCACGTTTTGTTAATTTTTTCATAATGCAAGACATTAATAGACTCTGCTGCTGCTGCTGCTGCTAAGTCACTTCAGTTGTGTCCGACCCTGTGCAACCCCATAGATGGCAGCCCACCAGGCTCCCCCATCCCTGGGATTCTCCAGGCAAGAACACTGGAGTGGGTTGCCATTTCCTTCTCCAAAGCATGAAAGTGAAAGGTGGAAGTGAAGTCGCTCAGTCGTGTCCGACTCTTAGCGACCCCATGGACTGCAGACTACCAGGCTCCTCCGTCCATGGGATTTTCCAGGCAAGAGTACTGGAGTGGGGTGCCATTGCCTTCTCCGATTAATAGACTCTCAGTTCAGTTCAGTTCAGTTGCTCAGTCATGTCCGACTCTTTGCGACCCCATGAATCACAGCACGCCAGGCCTCCCTGTCCATCACCAGCTCCCGGAGTTCACTCAAACTCATGTCCATCAAGCTGGTGATGCCATCCAGCCATCTCATTCTCTGTCGTCCCTGTCTCCTCCCACCCACAATCCCTCCTAGCATCAGACTCTTTTCCAGTGAGTCAACTCTTCGCATGAGGTGGCCAAAGTATTGCAGTTTCAGCTTTAGCATCAGTCCTTCCAATGAACACCCAGGATTGATCTCCTTTAGAATGGACTCGTTGGATGTCCTTGCAGTCCAAGGGACTCTCAAGAGTCTTCTCCAGCACCACAGTTCAAAAGCATCAATTCTTCGGTGATCAGCTTTCTTCACAGTCCAACTCTCACATCCATACATGACCACAGGAAAAACCATAGCCTTGACTAGACGGACCTTTGTTGGCAAAGTAATGTCTCTGCTTTTTAATAGACTTTAGTCTGAGCCTGGTGGGCTGCCATCTATGGGGTCGCACAGAGTCGGACACGACTGAAGTGACTTAGCAGCAGCAGTCTTCTTTAAAACAATTCTTCACCATAGTTTTTTGAACAAACAAATTCCACTCATTTTCCAGCCTGAGCAAGTGCTTACCTGAGTTGTATACAGGGTTGTGGAACTGTAGTTTTCATGAATACATTTTTCTTACAGAGTAAAAACAGAAGGTAAAAGAAATAATTTTTTTTAATGTTAAGTCAGGGAAAATGAATTCTATGTTACATGACCACACAGGCAAAGAAAAGTCCTTCACTAACTCAAGAGTACTGATGTATGGTTCTTAGTGAAACTGAAAGAGTTAGTCACTCAGTCGTGTTCAATTCTTTGCAATCCCATGGACTGTAGCCCACCAGGCTCTTCTGTCCATGGAATTCTCCAGATAAGAATACTGGAGTGGGTAGCCATTCCCTTCTCCAGGAGATCATTCCAACCCAGGGATCGAACCTGAGTCTGTTAATGTCTCCTGCATTGGCAGGCAGGTTCTTTACCATCCAAGCCACCAGGGAAGCCCATTTGGTTCTTAATGGGTCCTATTTTGTGTTTTCATTTAGTACCTACTTTTGTTAGTAAATGATTTTAAGGAGCTATTTAAATATGTATTGCTATACAGATTCCTTCTAAGAAATTTCAAGACATCATGTAGTTAAATCTTTTTTAAGGTATGTGGAGAAAGAGAGATGTTGTTATCCAGAGGTTGCTGTGAAAAGACCAAAGAGAAGAAGGTGATAGCTATTAGACTTCCAGAGTCTAGTCTCTTTCCATCAAAAAGACCATTGTGAATTCACACAGAAGGCAACTGTTTGTGATCGAGCACAATAAATTGTAGCATTTAAATCAACACCGGTAGTGAACACATACTGATTTCTATGAGTACCTGTTTTCATGGGAATTTCTTATACCACCATCTCTACACATTCTTCTTTTAGAGCTGAATGTGAACCAAATCAGTTTTTTAACCATACTTAGTGCTGGAGGCTTGAAAAAAAGATGCTTTTCTGAATGTGAATGCTACTCTCATCTCTCTAATAAACACAAGTTATTTAAAGGTGTTTGTTTAGCAACTGTATCACCTGTTTTAATGCTTGCCATAAAGGAAGCTGTGTTTGATTTTTTTTTTAATGTGCCCAGATACAGATACATAATTAGAGGCTTGTCAATTTAATTTCATAAATGTATTGTTGTTGTTCAGTTGCTAAGTCATGTCCGACTCTGCGACCCCATGAACTGCAGCACGCTAGGCTATCCTGTCCTTCAATATGATAAATGTATTAGATTTATCTATAATATATACAAATCAATGTATTAAATTTGATCAATTAGATATTTTTATGTATGTAATATATATAAATAAATTATTAAATTTAACCAATTAGGTAATAAAGCTGGTCACAAAAGCTACAAAGAAAGAACTAATTATAGAAATTAATTTTCTATTTTTAACTCTAAGAGTATTTCATTATCTTGGACAATACTTGCATAGATGACCAGAAACCAAGATATTTTCCCATGAACAGCTGCTTAGGGATCACATCATTCAGATTAACATTCAGAATTGGAAAGAGAGAAAATTACATTTCCTGTGAGGTCTACACCTCTGCAATCCTCTAAGCCATCTGGAATCAAAACCAACACCCCCTCACTCTCACCGTCCTACCCTGCCCCCGCAACTGCTTTGATCTGAATTGATTGTTATTTGAGGAGGACTGAATTCTGTAACTTCCTCCTTCATTTTCCTTAAATTGGGCTCCATAGATATCTGCAGTGTTCTTAGAAGAAACAATTTGGATAATGTTGCCTGAGTCAGTATTAATTTGAAATAGTGCCTATAAATCATTGCCTTTTTAGGAAATAGCAAAAGCACATTACATGAATGACTATTTAAAACCACAATAATGTCATTGTGATCATCCTCAATGGCTGGGTCAATCAAAATAACCAGAAAAAGCCAAATTCAATACCTGAATAAAAACTCTTAGATACAATACAGTGTGAATTAAAGCATACAAACCAGTTTATCCCTCTTTCTCAGTTCAGTTCAGTTCAGTCGCTCAGTCGTGTCCGACTCTCCGCGACCCCATGAATCACAGCACGCCAGGCCTCCTTGTCCATCACCAACTCCCGGAGCTCACTCAAACTCATGTCCACAGAGTCGGTGATGCCATCCAGCCATCTCATTCTCCGTCGTCCCCTTCTTCTCCCGCCCCCAACCTTTCCCGGCATCAGAGTCTTTTCCAGTGAGTCAACTCGTCGCATGAGGTGGCCAAAGTATTGCAGTTTCAGCTTCAGCATCAGTCCCTCCAATGAACACCCAGGATCGATCTCCCTTAGAATGGACTGGTTGGATCTCCTTGCGGTACAAGGGACTCTCAAGAGTCTTCTCCAACACCACAGTTCAAAAGCATCAATTCTTCAGCGATCAGCTTCCTTCACAGTCCAACTCTCACATCCATACATGACCACAGGAAAAACCATAGCCTTGACTAGACGGACCTTGGTTGGCAAAGTAATGTCTCTGCTTTTTAATATATTATCAAGGTTGGTCATAACTTCCCTTCCAAGGAGTAAGCGTCTTTTCATTTCATGGCTGCAATCAGCATCCACAGTGATTTTGGAGCCCCAAAAAATAAAGTCTACAACAGATTAATTCATGAAAATGTGTGAAATATAAATTTTGTTATCCAAATTCTGTTTTTAAAGCTTTATCTCATTTTTGCATGTTGTTTTACAATTTTAAAAGCATTGACTATATGCTTTCTCGGGTAAATGTCTCTCACCAACTCTGTTAATAGGTGGAATTATGGGAAATAAATGTAGGTAATTTGTAAAGACACACAGAAAGTAGTAGAGTTGGAGGCCTCATACAGATTATTTCAGTTTAAAGAAAATACCCATGTCCTTTTGTGATGTAAACAAGTCCTTTGAAATAAAGGCATGACCTAATTTTCCATGTTAGAAAATACAAACTTTTATGTTGGATTTATTTAAAGCAGTATGTACCTGTATGTATAATATGTTTTTGTTGCTTTCTTATTTCTGTTTTTGGAGAAGGGCATGGCTGAGTTATATATTCAAGAGTCATATTATCATGTGTTTTATCCTCTGAGTGAACAGAAAATGATGACTTGCCTTAAAGAGGTTTGTTTCCATCCTGATTAATATTTTTTAATTCCACCCAGTTCAAAATATCTTTAAAATCTTAGATAACAGCTGCTAATTCATTAGTCCCCTATACTGATCTCAAACTCATGACTGCCTAGGTAAATTAATGTGCATTATTTGTTGTTTAAGATTGGCCTTTTAACCAGAGAAACTATCTATTGAGCCATCCTGTGGTTTGAATATCAAGAGTCACAAATTTTCTTGCACAGGAAGAGAGTCTGTGGTTTGAAGATCTAATCTTAGTTTATTCCCTGTTACCAACTACCTTGTAGTTATTTTGGGAACCAGTAAATCAGTCTCAACATTCATCTGAAAACAGAAGAAGAACTTCCTTATAAGGATTTATGTCAGCAAATAAAAAACTTACAGAGTATTTGGAGTTGTCCAGGTAAAGGTTATAGAGGAAAGAGAATGATTGTTTTGGTTCTCATAAAAAAATGATAATTCCTCTAGGGTTTTGATAAATGACAGTTTCAGAAGAGCCACAATGCAATCAAATAGTAGAGATCAGTGGAAATGATGAACCCAGAGTTCAAACCTGATATTAAGTCTCTTTGCAGTTTAAAACAAGTAATTTAAGTTTGCTTTGAGCAAACGCCCTTTTCCAACAACACAAGAGAAGACTGCACACATGGACATCACCAGATGGCCAATACTGAAATCAGATTGATTATATTCTTTGCAGCCAAAGATAGAGAAGCTCTATACAGTCAGTAAAACAAGACCAGGAGCTGACTGTGGCTCAGATCATGAACTCCTTATTGCCAAATTCAGACTTAAATTGACGAATGTAGGGAAAACTACTCGACCATTCAGCTATGACCTAAATCAAATCCCTTATGATTATAAAATGGAAGTGACAAATAGATTCAAGGGATTAGATCCGATAGAGTGCTTGAAGAACTATGGATGGAGGTTCGTGACATTGTACAAGAGAGATGGAAAGATATACCCATTTGAATGCAGAGTTCCAAAGAACAGCAAGGAGAGAGAAGAAACCTTCCTCAGTGATCAATGCAAAGAAATAGAGGAAGATAATATAATGGGAAAGACTAGAGATCTCTTCAAGAAAATTTGAGGGAACATTTCATGCAAAGATGGGCACAATAAAGGACAAAAATGGTATGGACCTAACAGAAGCAGAAGATATTAAGAAGAGGTGGCAGGAATACACAGAAGAACTATACAAAAAAGATCTTCATGACCCAGATAACCACGATGGTGTGATCACTCACCTAGAGCCAGACATCCTGGATTGTGAAGTCAAGTGGGCCCTAGGAAACATCACTACGAACAAAGCTAGTGGAGGTGATGGAATTCCAGTTGAGCTATTTCAACTCCTAAAAGATGATTCTGTGAAAGTGCTGCATTCAATATGCCAGCAAATTTGGAAAACTCAGCAGTGGCCACAGGACTGGAAAAGGTCAGTTTTCACTCCAATCCCAAAGAAAGGCAATGCCAAAGAATATTCAAACTACTGCACAATGGCACTCATCTCACACACTAGCCAAGTAGTCCTCAAAATTCTCCAAGCCAGGCTTCAGCAGTATATGAACCGTGAACTTTCAGATGTTCAAGCTGGATTTAGAAAAGGCAGAGGAACCAGAGATCAAATTGCCAACATCCGCTGGATCATGGAAAAAGCAAGAGAGTTCCAGAAAAACATCTATTTCTGCTTTATTGACTATGCCAAAGCCTTTGACTGTGTGGATCACAATAAACTGTGGAAAATTCTGAAAGAGATGGGAATCCCAGACCACCTGACCTGCCTCTTGAGAAATCTGTATACAGGTCAAGAAGCAACAGTTAGAACTGGACATGGAACAACAGACTGGTTCCAAATAGGAAAAGGAGTACGTCAAGGCTGTATATTGTCACCCTGCTTATTTAACTTACATGCAGAGTATAACATGCAAAATGCTGGGCTGGATGAAGCATAAGCTGGAATCAAGTTGCTGGGAGAAATATCAATAACCTCAGATATGCAGATGACACCACCTTTATGGCAGAAAGTGAAGAAGAACTAAAGAGCCTCTTGATGAAAGTGAAAGAGGAGAATGAAAAAGTTGGCTTAAAACTCAACATTCAGAAAACTAAGATCATGGCATCCGGTCCCATCACTTCATGTCAAATAGATGGGGGAGCAATGAAAACAGTGACAGACTTTATTCTGGGGGGCTCCAAAATCACTGCTGATGGTTGGTCACTGCAGCCATGAAGTTAAAAGACTCTTGCTCCTTGGAAGAAAAGTTATGCCCAACCTAGACAGCATATTAAAAAGCAGAGACATTTACTTTGCCAACAAATGTCCGTCTAATCAAAGCTATGGTTTTTCCAGTAGTCATATACGGATGTTGGACCATAAAGCTGATAGCCAAAGAATTGATGCTTTTGAACTGTGATGTTGGGACTCTTGACAGTCCCTTTGACTGCAAGGAGGTTAAGCCAGTCAGTCCTAAAGGAAATCAGTCCTGAATATTCATTGGAAGAACTGATGCTGAAGTTGAAACTCCAATACTTGGGCCACCTGATGCGAAGAACTGACACTTTGGAAAAGAACCTGATTCCGGGAAAGACTGAAGGTGGAAGGAGAAGGGGACGGACAACAGAAGATGAGATGGTTAGATGGCATCACTGACTCGATGGACACGAGTTTGAGTAGGCTCCTGGAATTGGTGATGAACAGGGAAGCCTGCTACAATCCATGGGGTGGCAAAGAGTCAGATGCAACTGAGCAACTGAACTGAATTTAAGTTTCCCTCTTTTAAGGGTATATGATAATAGCTAACTCTGCATCACAAAATATAAAATAATTTGAGTTCCTTCAAAGTAATCTTGCAGTTTAAGGTGTTAATCCATGTTGCTTTAAAAAGCCTTACCACCCACAGCAACAATGTTGAGTTAAGAATGTAAGTCAAACATTTAGCCTCCTTTCCCACATGGGTGGGACTCTTCCTTGCAGCATTACCTCCCTGGTAGTGGGGGGTGGGGGTAGGGGTGAGAGAAGGAACAGTGAGACCTGAGTTGGGGACTACAGACAGCCTGAGCAGGAACCTCAGGCAGACACTGAGAGCTGAGGACTTAAGCCTCTCAAAGTTTTTGATATGGAGTCGTACAGAAGATTCCTTTCAGTGTCCAGGTTCTAGGCTTCTTCTGACATTGAAGTTAAAAATTAAGAGGCTGCCTGACCTTGTGCTAACCCTTGAGAAGATATCAAGCCCCTGGAAACAGCTGTCTGCCTTTGCTCAACTCCCCTGATCTTTAGGGTGTTAGTTACAAGCGTGTAGCTGTCTTCCCCAGGACCCCTTGAGGTCTGAAACATGTTTGCTAGCCAGATTATTTGTCTCCAGGAAATAAAACACATGTACAAAAATAATCTGGGATGGATTCTTACTTTTTTAGCTTTTTGACAACAATACTCTCCATTCCACCTCTCCCTCAAAATAACTTGTTGAATATATTGTTAGTTAGAATATAACAATTTATTGGGAAAGTATGTTGGTATGTTCCAGTTGTATTGGAAAGGGACTACCTGTGTTATTTTATTACCAACATCTTTCACGAGTTTTTGAAGCCTAGAAGTAATTGAGTATTTTATTTTTCCTCTAATGTCTAAAAGAATGCTACGTGACAGTAATTTTGGTTAACGTTAGGAAATTAAAAATTAACTAGGCTTTAGAGATAATTGATTATTTTGATTAGTTTTTTGGGGTTGTTTTTATTTTTATTTTTTGTAAAGCAGTGGGAGATTACAAAAGAACTGATTAAAAAACTGGAAGCTTTTTAAGACATTTGAAGCTCAATAAGGAGTATTTTAAGATGTGCCTCAGTTAGAGTCTGACACAACTTAGCAACTAAACAACAGCAAACTTACTTGAGAGTCCCTGTAGTCCCCACAGACCTGAGCAGGAAGGGCTTGTCTCCTGTGCAGCATTTGCAGGAACAGGCTACCTGTTAAACCCCAAGCTAAGAACCAGTCACCAGTTCTTTTTTGGTGTGGAAGTGGATTCCCTCTCCTGCCTAACTCTCACATTGCCTAATGCCCCAGGCCCAGAGTTGGCCTTTTTCAAACTGACCCATGTTTTGTCTGACCATATTGACCCATTATATTTGTTGCCTCGCCTACCTTCTCTCAGCAAACTTCAGAGTTCCTGCCTTGGGTATTCCTCTTAACAGAAACTCAACTTTTATAGTACAGACCACATAAGCCAACTGAGTGATTTCCAAATTCTTTAGCATTGTAATAAACATTTATTTTTGTGAAAATCTCCTCTCTCCTTTCTTCCCTTTCCTCAAAAAAAAAGTTTTAATATTATTTTTAATTCAGCTTTTATTTTGAAAAGCTTGTGGAGGATGTTGCCACCTGCGATCATTGCCACATCCAAGGGTCATATTAAGCTTGCACTGCATTGCATGCATGCTCAGTTGTGTCTGATTCTGCAACCCCATGGACTCTAGCCCACCAGGCTCTTCTGTCCATGGAAGCTTCTGGCAAGAATACTGGAGTGGGTTGCCATTTCCTACTCCAGGGGATCTTCCCAACCCAGGGATCAAACCCACATCTCTTGCATCTCCTGCTTTGGCAGACAGATTCTTTACCATTTTGTCACCTGGGAAGCCCCATGTTAGCCTAGCACTGAAAAACACTAATATAAATCTAATACTTGTCACTGACTTTAATTACTTAAATTTAAAATATACTATTGTTATACATTCTTGCCTGGAGAATCCCATGGTCAGAGGAGCCTGGCAGGCTACAGTCCATGGGGTCACAAGAGTCAGTCACAACTTAACGACTAAACCACCACCACCACTGATTGGCCCACTTATTTTATTATATGCTTGATTACAGGAAATCTTCACCGAACTAGCAGTGTTCCTGAATATGTCTACAATCTACACTTGGTTGAAAATGATTTTGCTGGTGTGCGTTCCCCTGTTACTAAAACCTATGATTTGCTAAAGGTAGGATACCAAAGAATATAACCATAGTTATTAGAATACCAAGAAAACATTTTTAAACTTCTATGGGTTATTTTTAATGTGTACCATTCTCAAGTATTACCATTTCCTAAATGTATTATAAGAAGATTGGTTTTGTGTGGACATCATGGAAAACTGGAGACTTGAAACAGTATCAAATCCTGGTGCAAATAACTAGACAACCAAATCTTGTTAAAAACAGTTTTTACCCAGAAAAGAGCCGACTTCTCCATGTGATTTAGAAAGACCAACATCTTGTGTAATAGTCTTAGGATAACTGATCTTCAACAAAGTTGAAAACTGATTCATGCCTCATTTAAATTTTATTTTTCTTTTGTGCAGACAGGCACAGCCCCCACTTATGAAGGTCGCTGGGGAAGAGGAACTTCACAATACAGCTCCCAAAAGTCGGTAGAGGAAAGGTTCTTCAGGCAGCCTCTAAGGAGACTTGAGATTTCCCCAGACAGCAGCCCTGAGAGGGCTCAGTACGCACACAGTGAACACCAATACAGCCAGAGAAGTCAGGCCGGCCACACCTTGCGGCACCAAGAGAGCCGGAGGTCCACGCTTCTCGTGCCACCTCGCTACGCCCGCTCGGAAATTGTAGGCTTCAGCCACTCCGGGGCGGTGGGCAGACAGCGTCACTACGACACCTACAACAGGCGCTACCAGTACGGGTCTGTGAACGAAGCCGTTTTTGACGGCGCCCCGGTCCACCCAGTAGTGCTCACCTACCCCAGGCCTGGGACCAGCCACAGCCTGGGCAACCTCCTGGAGAAGGAGAACTACGTGACTGCGGGACTCGCCGCAGGGCAGGCCAGGCCGGGGCCCATGCCGCCGGGCACACAGGGCCGGGCAGAGCGGTCGTCCTGGCATCAGAGCTCCTTCCACAGCACCCGCACGCTGAGGGAAGCCGAGGCGGGCGGGAGGAGGCCGCACATGACCGTGGGTCAGGTGGCGGCAGGAGGAAGTGGGATCGTGCTCGCCGCCGAGAGAGGCGCTTTCACCGAGGCCCAGTCTGGGTGAGTCCCCTGCTCAATCTGCAGCGCTGTCAGTGCCAGCACATTCTGTTCCCATAGCCCTTAACTGCGTGAGCTGGCGCTTCTGGGGCTGCAGAGAAAGGCTTCCAGAGATAAGTGATTAAAATAATGACTTCTCAGGCAGCTGCCTAATTGACAGATTAGCCTATTTACCTCAGGGACAGGGGCCAAGCTACCTGCTTGTATGGCAGCTCTGCGGGGAAATGTGGCTTTTAGTCCATCTGTTTCAAATTAGATGATGGCTGAAAGGGAGGCCTGACCCCTTGGTTATGTGAAAATGTGCGTTGAATGAGAGCTAACTCCAAAGTAGATGAAGAAATGGATAATTACTTGCATTTTTCTCAATCATTCCTTGAAATAAAAGGCAAAAATGTTTATTCCCGGTGTTAAAAGCAAACTAAATGCTGTTTTGATAACACTACCGAAAAAGGAAGAGCTAATCAGAGGCAACTCATTTCTAAATGTCTCTTTCCCTTTCTTTGATATACCTGATAATTTTATTCAATATTATTTGACTCTAGTATATGGGATTTATCAGAGTTTTTGTTTTGTAGTACTGAATAATTAAAATACTTGAAGTTTCAAAGTCATTCCTTTGCCTCTCCTGTTTACGTTATGGCTTGACTAATCTAGCGTTTGAACTTTAACTTTTACTCAAGTTTAATGCTGGAGCACAAATTTCGTAAACTGAGGAACTCACTAAGAGAAAAGTTGAGAAATGGATGGATGATTACATTAGTAACTACTAAAATAATGACATATCATTATGGTAAAACATTAAATATTTGATTTTTTTTTAACTTGGGAAGTTGGTTAATGGAAATTATTACCTTTAATCATCCCTTTAACTGAAATTGTGCAGTATACTCATTGATTAGGTAGGCACCAGTGAGAAAAGATTTTAGGGCTAATCTAATCTTGAAGCAAGAAATATTTTTTATAAAGCAAAATTGAATATGAGACTTATTCTTTAGAAAGTAGATCTTTGTCAATATGGACACACTTATAAAAAGAAAAATGCATGAGGTAATTATTTACGGAGGGAAAAGCTGATCAATTCTTTTAAATTGATAATTCAAGATGTATTAAATGCCTGCTATAGTGTAAGATTTGTGCTTGGTCAGTTTTAATGAAATGATTCAGTAACAGGACTATTGCTTCACCTTCTCCACACTCTTCTCTTCTTCCATCTCTGTCCTCATGCTTCCACCGCCTTGTCACTTCCCAGTCTGTCGTCCACTCATGCAGTATGACTTTCGTCCCCAACATTTCTGAAATAGGCTCCCCACAGATCTACCAAAGACTGCCCTAATGCTACATCTGAAGCAGACACATAATTAGCACTTATATTAGTCTGTGGGCAGCATTTGGTAAACTGTCTGTGAAATTCTCTGTTCCCTGGGTTGTCGGGACACCAGCGTCTCCTGGTTTCTTCTAGCTATGTGTTAGTCTTCCCGGAGAGGACTTTTTGGCATGCCCAAGGAAGTCATCTTCATCAACCTTCTGTTTTGCTCTTGGTGCTCTTTTAAAGAGGCCCTGCATACTGCACTTACATCCTGTGATTCCCATGTTTCATTTTCATCTCTGTCCTCCATCCTCAACTCTAAATTGGTGTGTATTTCTAACAACCTCATGGACTCAGTATGTTCAGAATTAAATTTATCAGCTCTTCCCTACCTTCTATTCCTGACCATCTTCTTATACTAAAGTCCTGTCATTTATAAACCTGGGAGTCATTCTTGTCTTTTCCCTTCATAGTCACATATCACCAAGCTATTATTTTTAACTCCTTAATGGGTTGTAAATTTTTACCCTCTTTCTGTCTCTATTGCATAGGTCTCTCTCCTCTGGTCTTGCTCACTCAACCATTCTGTAAAACTGTTAGAATGATCTTCCAAACTCTGATGATTCCTCGCCACAACTTGTAATCTTTCCATAATTCCACCAAACTTTTGTGCTTTTTAGCATGGCACACAAGGCCCATGTTTCTACCTCTGCTTACACTCTAGTCTGATCTCTTTCTATTTTTCTTCACCCTTCATCATCACCATCCCCAAAAACACGCCTAAACACTCAAACCACGTTGAACCGCTTGCTTCTCTTGTTGTTCAGTTGCTAAGTTGTGTCTGACTATTTGCATCCCCATGGACTGCAGCATGCCAGGCTTCCCTGCCCTTCACTATTTCCCAGGGTTTGCTCTAACTCATGTCCATTGAGTCAGTGATGCCATTCAACCATCTCATCCTCTGTCAGCCCCCTTCTCATCCTCCCATCAATCTTTCCCAGCTTCAGGGTCTTTTCCAATGAGATGGCTCTTCACATCAGGTGGCTGAAATATTGAAGCTTCAGCTTCAACATCAGTCTTTCCAATGAATATCCAGGGTTGATTTCCTTAAGGGTTGACTGATTTGATCCTCCTTGCTGTCCAAGGGACCCTCAGGACTCTTTTCTAGCATCACAGTTAGAAAGCATCAGTTCTTTGGCACTCAGCCTTCTTTATGGTGCAACTCTCATATCCATACATGATTACTGGAAAACCATAGCTTTGACTATATGGACCTTTCTCAGCAAATGGATGTCCCTGCTTTTTAATATGCTGTCTAGGTTTTCCCTGGTGGCTCAGACAGTAAAACGTCTGCCTACAATGCAGGAGACCCGGGTTCAATCCCTGGGTTGGGAAGATCTCCTGGAGAAGGAAATGGCAACCCACTCCAGTATTCTTGCCTGGAAAATCCCATGGATGGAGAAGGCTGGTAGGCTACAGTCCATGGGGTTGCAAAGAGTCAGACATGACTTAGCAACTTCACTTTCTTTCTTTCTTTCTAGGTTTGTCATAGCCTTTCTTCCAGGGAGGAAGTGTCTTAATTTCATGGCTGCAGTCACAGTGATTTTGGAGCCCCAAAAATGAAATCTGTCTCTGCTTCCATTTTTTTTTTCCCTTCTATTTGCCATGAAGTGATAGGACCAGATGCCACGATTGTAGTTTTTTGTTTTTTGTTTTTTTTTCATACCTGAAATAAAACTAAGAGGAAAATTATGTCAGTTTTAGTTGTAGCTAAGTTCAATAGAATTTCATTTCACCTCACCTACATTTTCCAAACCACTAGAACACTAAAAAAATATGGAACGCTTCACGAATTTGCGTGTCATCCTTGCGCAGGGGCCATGCTAATCTTCTCTGTATCGTTCCAATTTTAGTATATGTGCTGCCGAAGCGAGCACGATTATAGTTTTTTGAATGTTGAGTTTTAAACCAGCTTTTTCACTCTCTTTGATCCCCATCAAGAGTCTCTTTAGTTCTTTTGTGCTTTCTGCCATTAGAGTGGTATCATCTGCATTTCTGAGGTTACTGATATTTCTCCCTGCAGTCTTGATTCCAGCTTGTGCTTCATCCAACCCAGCATTTCTCATGATGTACTCTGCATATAAGTTAAATAAGCAGGGTGACAATATACAGCCTTGATGCATATTCCCAATTTTGAACCAGTCCATTGTTCCATGCCCAGTTCTAACTGTTGCTTCTTGACCTGCATACAGGTTTCTCAGGAGGCATGTAAGGTGGTTTGGTATTCCCAGCTCTTGAAGAATTTTCCACAGTTTGTTGTGATCCATACAAAGGCTTTAGCATAGTCAATGAAGTAGAAGTAGATGTGTTTTTTTGGAACTCTCTTGCTTTTTCTATGATCCAACAGATGTTGGCAATTTGATCTCTGGTTCCTCTTCCTTTTCTGAATCCAGCTTTTATATCTGAAAGTTCTCAGTTCACGTGTTGTCGAAGCCTAACTTGAATGATTTTGAGCATTACTTTGCTAGCATGTGAAATCAGCAGAATTGTATAGTAGTTTGAACATTTTTTGGCATTGCCCTTCTTTGGGATGAAAAGTATTGATTCACTTATTTTATTTCTTTTTCTCTTTCTGCCTTCTTTTCTTCTTTCCTTCCTTTCTTTCCCTCTTCCTTCCTTCTTTTCTTATCTACCTATCTAATCTATTTCTTCCCAGAAACTATTTTTTGGCTGACTAATCCTGATTCTAGATTTATCTCAGTTACTGCCTTTTCCCTTACCACTTGCCTTGCCAACTAGGTGCTCCAGATAGCTGCACTGTGTGGGTGTCTCTACTACAGAATAATACATTGTGGTTATTCATTTACCTGTCTGCTCTCCCTCTAATTTTGAGTTGTTTTAATAGAGAAAATTTTATTACAATAATTAATCATGTTCCAAGAATAGAAATACTTGGGACCAAGAAATTTAAAATAAAGGGCAAGAAGCCTATTCTTAATGATTCCCAAAGTTGCCATCCAAGAGAACAGAAATCATAGAAATGACCACTTCTTGAAAATATTGCTATGTATGGAAAGGAAAGGGGGTCAGGGATATTTCCTATAATGATCAAGGTGGCATCCATATCTGATTCTCTTCCTCCTTTGATGTGTTCCATGGCTCATTTCAGTTCCACAGGCTGCCCCTGAGAACACATGCTCTGCTCCCCTATGCCTTGCAGTGTCTCATATTTCAAGCTCTATTTAGTGCCTATATATTGAATTCGATTTTTTCACAAAGTCCCACATGTGAAGAAGTGTTCTTTCACATTTGTGGAAAATTCCTATAGAGTAGGAATAAAACTATATTCTCTAAAACTATAATCCTACATAATGGCAGAAGGTATTAAACAATGGGTCTTTGTTTCTAAAAGAAAAATGGCTGGTCAGTTTCTAATGTAGCTGAAAATCAAAACATTGGAGTAGAAGAGAGATAGTCAACAGCTGCTCTAAATCAGACTATTGAAAAAGATTTAAGAAATCACTAAGTAAAACACTGTAATCAGTTTTATGAAAATATGATTTCTGTACATATAAGGGACTGGTGGTTCAGCAAATGAATATTAGATTGCTCCGCTGTACCCAGCACTGCAATAAGCACCATAGAGATAAAAATGTAATGGGATATTTGAAGGTCTAGAGAGGATCTGTAAAGAAGAAAATAAAATAAGACACATCAAGTGCTAGATTGTACTAGTGTCTGTAGGAATTTAGAGAACAAAAGAGTGATGCTTTTGCATTGGTAGACGGTGACAAAGGTGAGTGCCTGTGTCTCTGGTACGATCGCCAGTCGAGTTTGAGATGTAGAGCAGCACAGAACAGAAAAGATGTCATATTAACTTCCCTTCACATCCTCTTAGTTACCTGCTTTTTTAGTTCTTTGGTTATTCAGGTCTCTTTCAACTATATCTTTCTTTCCATTTTTCACAGTTGTGAACAAAGTTCACAACTTTATTGCTTCAACTAAGACTTTTGTAATGCCCTCAAAACTGTCTCTAGAAACTCATATGCACTCTAAAGTCACCTTTGTAAAGCAGTGCTTTCATCACACCTAAAATCTTTGTGAGGTAGGAGGGTTTGCATTTCCTAAGCATCTTACAACAGGAGGGAGCTCTTCATTCATCATCTGGTGTTTGCTTAACCTTCCGAGCTGTTGTGATATCTGTGAACCAGCCTGGGGTAGGGCTGTGTTGTTATTGTCAGGAATGTGGTTGCTGAGGGATTGCATACCAAAAAAAAAAGTACTGTTTTTAGTTTTTTCCTGTAATTACTCATATTCTGACCAATAATACTTTACACTGCTTCCTGTTTACATTTTTATGATGAATGTATTGACATCATATTAACTAAAGTGGTTGAAAAGACTCACTATTGCAGAATACATTCAGTGGATAACGGGACCCCTGGAACAACTGCTCGTCCTGATCCTTCCCTCCCCAACCCTTTCTCCCAAGCCACATTTCTGTAGGGTTCAAGAAATGTGAGTGAGCAGAAAGGGAAGGAGGAGGGAAGAAAGGGAGGCAGAGAAGAAAGTAGGGAGGAAGAGAGAGAGATTGAAGTAAAACCAAAGAGGAGCCTGCAGGCCCTTGCCTGGGTACAGACTTCCCTCCATGTGCCCCATTTCTTGTTTGAAGAAAGGCTTTAGTCTCCTGGGCTTTTTCTGAGACCCAAAGAGCAAGAGCTTAAGCAGTTAATAATTAGAACATGAGTCACAGGACTCCTGGTCATCCTGAGGAATATAGATAACAATCTGATATGTATCTTAGAGTTGTTTTACAGAAATTAGGACCCCTAATCATGGTGGATGGTGACTACATGCTCACCACCAGCGCCTCGACCCCATACTGGTTGGAACCAGAAGGCTGAGTGTTGAGATTCCCGGAACATCATTCTGTTACCCCACTAGGAATCAATCAGAAGAATATCCACAAGCTGACCAGGCACTCTGCAACCCTTACCCCTAGTTTTCCTTTTAAATATCCTGTCCTGACAGCCGTCCTGTTTTTTGAGCATGAGCTGCCCTTTCTCCTTGCTTGCTGTCCTATAACAAACACTGTACTTTCCTTTAGCACAACCCAGTGTCATTAGATTGGCTTCGCCATGTGCTGGGTGAGCAGACTCCAATTCCATTGGTAAAGAGAGAATAGAGGAGGAAAGGAATAGCTTTAGCTGGGGATAGGAATACAGAAGGGATGATATTTGAATTGAGTCTTGAAGAATGATAAGAAATAGGTAGAAGGGTAGGTCTCTTAGAAACATCAGAGAGAGTGGCTTGTGAAGGGGCATGCAGCATTTAGAGAAGGATTAAAAGTCGGGTGTGATTGGAGGAAGAGTTAATCCATCAGGGGAGGGAGCGGAGATGGGATGGAGGTTGGCAAGAGATGGAGCCAGACTGAGGTCAGAACATACGCTGTGCTATACGGTTGGACTTTACAGACAATAACAAAACAGAAAATTGATGCCCTGACAGCTGTGGCAGACGTTCTTGTTGAGGAAGTCTTTGTTCTGTTTGGGAGTTGTTTTTAGTAATAAACTGAAGTAGCATTAGGTTGGCTGGTGGTAAATGAAGAACTTCTTTGTGAATCATGTTCAGGAAAATAAAGGATTAGAGTAATGGAATTATTTGTTGGTTGGGAAATTTTGGTTTGGATGGGAAATTTTGTTGGGAAATTCAAAACTTTCCTGAGTCATTTATGACTTATGAAATGGATTAATAGCTAAATCTTAAAAAAAGAAGTATTAAATAGAAGGTTACTCTTAGCTTATGAATGCTGTCTCATCAGTTTAAACACCTATAGTGGTACATGGTGAAAGACTTAAATTTTTTTTTTATTTTTGATTTCCCTGTAAAGTAATTGGAGTCCATGCCTGTGAAATATTCCCATGTCTTTTTAAAAGGGAGTTTATGTTAAATAAAAGTGATTCAAATTCTAATTTTAATGGTAATAGCCTACATTTTTACCAATTAAATTGACTCCTGAGGCATAAAAGTTTAAAATATGAGATCATTATATAATTCTCAGTAGAGATGCCAGAACTTCTTAATTTTTAATACCCTTATACTCATGAGGTAACACTTCTGTGTTTGAACATGTGTTTCAGAAGCAGTGGGAATTAGTTTTCAGTCATGAGGCCTTTACTCTTATCCTCTCACCTGTGCCATACCCATTCACACACCAACATGCCACTCACAACATAAAAATGCTCCCCTCAGTACATAGGTGCATGCATTGGTGGGTTAGCCTGATAGAAGAGAGAATTGCTTCACCATGCTTGCTAGCAGATGCTGGAAAATACCCTCCCATAATGTCGTAGAAATCTCCGTTAACTGAAGTGAATCAGTTGTAATCCTCTTTGACACCAAAGAGAAGCCTAGGTTACTTTTAAGGCCTGTCTTTAGCCACAGTCCTAAGGTGTTGCCATCCTCAGTGTGGTTTCTCTGAGGTGATACTTTGTTGTTGTTCAGTTCAGTCGCTCAGTCGTGTCCGACTCTCCGCGACCCCATGAATCACAGCACGCCAGGCCTCCCTGTCCATCACCAACTCCCGGAGTTCACTCAAACTCATGTCCATTGAGTCGGTGATGCCATCCAGCCATCTCATTCTCTGTCGTCCCCTTCTCCTCCCGCCCCCAACCTTTCCCAGCATCAGAGTCTTTTCCAGTGAGTCAACTCGTTGCATGAGGTGGCCAAAGTATTGCAGTTTCAGCTTTAGCATCATTTAGTCGCTAAGTCATGTAGGACTCTTTGTGGCCCCATGGAATGCAGTATGCCAGGCTTCCTTGTTCTTCAGTATCTCCTGGAGTTTGCTCAAATTCATGTCCATTGAATCAGTGATGCTATCCTAACCATCTCATTCTCTGCTCCACTCTTCTCCTTTTGCCTTTAATCTTTCCCAGCATCAGGGTCTTTTCTAATGAGTGGGCTTTTCCCATCAGGTAGTCAAAGCATTAGAGCTTCAGCTTTAGCATCAGTCCTTCCAATGAATATTCAAGTTTGATTTCCTTTGGAATTGATTGGTTTGATCTCCTTGCAGTCCAAGGGACTCTCAAGAGTCTTATCCAGCACCACAGTTCAAAAGCATCGATTTTTTGGCACTTGGCCCTCTTTATGGTCCAACTCTCATATCCATACATGACTTCTGGAAAAACCATAGCTTTGACTGTACGGACCTTTGTAGGCAAAGTAATGCCTCTGCTTTTTAATATGCTATCTAGGTTTGTCATAGCTTTCCTTCCAAGGAGCAAGCAGTTTTAAATAAAATTTAAAAAATAAAAAAGGAAGTTACAAATACACCTTGGTAATAGGCTGCCTAAACTTAGTCACCCTCCAGGCAGAAGTAAAAGGGGAAGGAGAATTAATGCCACTTTTGTGAGGCATTTGGGAGTTATTGTTTTATTCATAGCAATTTTATTTATTCTCTATAAATTATCTTAGTATCAAACTATATCAGATTTCATCAATACTGTATGTATTTGCAATTAGTAGAGAACAAAATATGTTACTTAGACTGTAGCTGAATGTCATTACAATGGTAACAGAATGTTGATTAAATTGTATTTAAAAGGGACTTTTTAAATAGTAGTAGAATGCTTCTTTTAAAACTTATTCTGAGATGTAATAACAGATTTTGAGCAGCTGTGAGAAAAATCTAATAATTTTTGAGGGAAGGTATTTAACTTTCAGGTATGAGATTACCACGGAGGGATAATTTTTAATTTCTGTGACCAAATTTCTTTTAAATTTCATGTCAGATATATTTATATTTCATGTGAGACATATATGTATCTTAAATAGAGGGAAGTTTCTTCTCAATTCAGTGGTGTCCTCAGAAGCTAGTCTGAACAGAAGTGGAGTGTTTCTGCTGCTGGATTCCTATACCTTCTGACCTCAGAAGCTAATTTTTCCTTTGCCTGAACAGGAGCCATGGCTCAGATGTTCTAGGTGCTTCCCGATATTAGCCAGGTTATCCCCTGGAGGATCAGGTTGACAGGCAGGAGGGAGCAGGTTTGGAATCTTGCTAAATCTGTGATTGTTTGTCTAGGAATGTAGACACAGAGATGACTCTGGAACGAGCAGTGAGTATGCTTGAGGCAGACCACACGCCACCGTCCAAGATTCCTATTGCAGCTACTTTCATACAGCATGAGTGCTTCCAGAAATCTGAGGCACGGAAAAGGGTGAGTATATCATCTCAAGTCTGGTGCAAAACAAGCATACTTTCACATCTATTATGGTGATCCTGCAAACTGAAACCAAATTTAATATTTGAAATTATTGAATTATTTGTGGGCTTCCGGGTGAATCAACTGGTAAAGAATCCGCCTGCCATGTGGGAAACCTGGGTTTGAATCCTGGGTTGGGAAGAGCCCCTGGAGAAGGGAACGTCTACCCACTCCAGTATTCTGGCCTGGAGAATTCCATGGACTGTACAGTCCATGGGGTCCCAAAGAGTCAGACATGACTGAGAGACTTTAACTTTCATTTTTTTATGTCAATTATAGCTTATTTCTTTAATTAATTAAAGAATTAAAAATAATCTTTTATTGAGACCTTTTAATCTAAAAGGAAATATACACTGATTACCACAAAAGTTTTCTGCAATCCAGAAAATTAGAACATAAATGACTACATGTACCTCTCCCTTCTTTGTCTGCCTCTCCCTTTAGAACCATCTCCAGAAATAATTGTTTGTTTCAGTCTGTGTACTTTCAGATTTTTTTGAGAGAGAAGAGGGGAGAGAGAGAAAATGAGTGTACATTTTAGGCTATTGTTTTCTATATTTAAAAAATATATTAAATGTGAGCAATGTGTTCTGAGTTTTTATTTTCCGTAAACAGTTCTTTACCATTACAACAGTGACTCAATAAATAGCTTTATACATATATCTTTTGGCATTTCCACCAGTGTTGCTATAGAACAGATCCTCTAAGATGGAATCAATAAGTCACTTTGTTTTAAATGGTACATTTGTAGGGGGGCGGAAATCATAGTTTAAAAAGGTACGCAGTGAAAAGAAGTTTTTCTCCAGTCTAGGCCTGCATCTCCCTCATTTTCTCTCAACCTCCCATTCTTTGTCCTCCACCCTCCCCTCCTTCTCTCTTTGTCTCTCACATCAATTTTAAGGTATCTTTCCAGAGATAGTTTATGCATTTAGAAGCAGTTATTGGATGGGTTGATTGAATATCCTTTTTGTTTTAAAATAAAATCACAAATGGTAACAGGTTACTTATAATACTCAGTACTTTGTTTTAATTTAACACTATATCTTGGAAATCTTCAGCATATATTAGCCCTTATATTAGCCCTAGCTTCATTCTTTAAAACTGCTACATTTCTTTTTAATTGGAGATTTAACTTTATTTAACTTTACAATATTGTGTTGGTTTCTGCTATACATCAACGTGAATCCGCCGTAAGTATGCACATGTCCTCGCCCTCTTAAACATCCTTCCCACCCCATCCCACCCCTCTAGGTTGTCACAGAACACTGGATTTGAGCTCCTTGTGTATTTTACATATGGTAGTGTATATGTTTCAGTGTTAACTCTCAATTCTTCCCACCCTCACCCTCCTCTACTCTGTCCTCAAGTCTGTTTTTTAGGTCTGTGTCTCCTTAGCTGCCCTGCAAATAGGTTCATCAGTCCCACCTTTCTAGATTCCATATATATGTGTATCTCTGTATTAATTAAAACCGCTACATAGATTTCTCTTGTATAAATGCACTAATTTTGTTTGTTCAGTTTTTTAACAGTTTTATTAAGGTTAAAAATGACAAAATTTTTGATACATGTTTTGATACAGTGAAACCATCATCACAATCAATACAGTGAGCAAATTCATTACCTCCAAAGTTTCCTTGTGCCCCTTGGTAATCACTACATCCCACCCCCTCCACAACCCACTTCCCATCCCCAGGCAGTCAATGATCTGCTTTCTGTTACTATAGATTAGTTGAATTTTCTAGAATTGTATATATATGGTATCAGATAGGCTGCAGTCCGTGGGGTCGCTATGGGTTGGACACGACTGAGCAACTTCACTTTCACTTTTCACTTTCACACATTGGAGAAGGAAGTGGCAACCCACTCCAGTGTTCTTGCCTGGAGAATCCCAGGGACGGGGGAGCCTGGTGGGTTGCAGTCTGTGGGGTCGCACAGAGTCAGACACGACTGAAGCGACTTAGCAGCAGCAGCAGAGTAAATATGCATTTTTTTGGTCTGATTTCTTTTACTCAGCTTAAATCTTTTAAGGTTGTATATAGGGACGGGGGTTCAGGAAGGGGAACTCATGTACACCCGGGGCAGATTCATGTCAATGTATGGCAACACCAACCAATATAATAATAAAAAAAAAAATCTACCAGCAGGGACTTCCCTGGTAGTCCAGCAGTTAGAACTGCGAACTTCCACTGAAGGGAGCACAGGTTCGATCCCTGGTTGGGGAACTAAGATTCTGGGTGCCCCAAGGTAAGGCGAAATAAATTAATAAATAAAGGGGAAAAAAAAGGTTGTATATATCAAAAGGTGTGTGTATGGCTGAGTAGTATTTTGTTTTGTGGTTACCATAAAGGGGTGTGTGTGTGTATGTGTGTGTGTGTGTGTGTCTCTGAGTAGTATTTTGTTTTGTGGTTACCATAATGTGTTTATCCACTTACCTGTAGATGGGCATTTGAGTTTTGGGTATTACAGATAAAGCTGCTATGAATATATGTTTACAAACAAGTGTTTTAATTTCTCTGAGGTAAATACCTTGGAGTAGAAGCAGTTCAGTTCAGTTCAGTTCAGTCGCTCAGTTGTGTCTGACTCTTATACCTGGATAATATTGTAGTTGTTCGACTTTTTAAGGATTTGCCAAACTGTTTTACAAAGTAACTAAACCATTTTACATTCCCATTAGCAATGTATGAGAGTTCTGGTTCCACAATGTCCTAACACTTGATATGGTCAGTCTTAATTAGAGCCAATAGGTTTGTAGTAGTTTTTCATTGTGGTTTTAATTTGCATTTTCCTATTGACTAATGTTGAGCATCTTTTCATTTGCTTGTTATCTATATATTGATACCATCTTTGGTGAAATGCGTTTTCAGATCTTTTGCCTGTTTTTATTTGGGTCTTCTGTTTTCTTACTATTGAATTTTAATATTTCTTTATAGATTCTGGATATAAGTCTTTTTTCATATGTATGATTTGGAAATATTTTCACTCAGTTATGTTTTGTTTTTTCATTCTTTCAAGAGTTTTAAATTTTGATGGAGTATAATTTGTCAGTTTTTTCCTTGTGGATCCCGCTTCTCATGGTGTATCCAAGAAATCTTCCTGTACTCAAAGGTTGCAAAAATAATCTCCTATGTCTTCTTCCAGAAGTTTTTTTAAGTATAAGACTTTGTAGTTGAATAGTGCATTTGTGGTTAATCTTTGTATATATTGCAAGATGTTTACCAAAGTTCCTTTTGTTAAAATATATATATCAATATATACAATTGTTTAGGCAGGATTTGTCAAAAAGATTATCCTTTTGGTACTGAGTTATTTTTGCACTTCAGTTGAAAAGGAATTAATCATATACATGAGTTTAATTCTGGACTATGCATTCTATCCCACTGCCCCTATCTTTATACTAATACCATACTGTCTCGATTACTGTATTTTTATGTTAAGTCTTGAAATTAGGTACTGTTAGTCCCCTGACTTTGTTCTTTTTCAAATTATTTTGGTTGTTCTAGGTTTTTTTGCAGTCCATTTGAATTTTAGAAATAAGCTTGTCAATTTCCCAATTTTAAAACCAACTGTTGGGATTTTGTTTTGAGGTTGCTTTGAATCTATAAATCACTTTGTGGAGAACTGACATCTAAACAGGTCTTCTGACCTCTGAACATGGTATATTTTACCACTTACGTTGGTCTTTAGTTTCTCAGCAGTGTTTTTTAGTTTTTACTCTAGAGATCTTTCATGTCTTTTGTCAGATCTGTCCTTAAAGTACCATATTTCTAGATGCTTTTATAAATGGGCATGGTTTTTTCATTTTAATTTTTGATAGTTTCATGATAGTAGACAGAAATTCAGTTCACTTTTATCTCTTGATTTTGTATGTGTGTTATTACTAAATTTAGTTACTAGCTCTTGTAACATATTTGTAGATTCATCATGTTTCTACATAGAAGATCATACCATCTGCAGATAAAGACATTTTTTTTTTCCTTTCTAATCTTCTTTGATTTGTGCTGGCTAGAATCTCCAGTACAGTGTTAAAAAGAAGAGTGGATATGTTGTCCTGTTCCTGATCATAAGGGAAAGCATTCAGTTATGCTTTCATTCTTAAGTATGATTTTTAACTGTAAGGTTTTTTGGTCGTGTTTTTTTTTTTTTTTTTTGAGGAATTTAATTTGGGGGATTTTTGTTGTTTTTTTCTTTTTTTGGAAGAAAGGGAAAGGCTTATACTTTAATATTCTTAATAACAGTTTTTCCTGCTTTTTGTCTTTTGTGTTTTTTTTTAATTGAGATATAATTGGCATATATTAGTTTTAGACATATAATATAATGATACAATATATGAATGTATTGTGCAGTGATCACCACAATAAATCTGGTTACCATTCATCACCACACATAGTTATGAGATTTTTCTTGTCATGAGAAGTTTTAAAATCTACTGTCTAGCAACTTTCAAATATGCAGGACTGTATTATTAACTATAGTCATCAGGCTGTACATTACATCCCCGGAACTATTTAGTTTACTGCTGTAAGTTTGTACCTTTTGACCCCCTTCACCCACTGTACCCTCCCTCAAACCCCCTCCCCAACCTCTGGCAACTGCCAGCCTGTTCTCTTTATCTATGATTTTGTTTTTGTTTTGTTTTGTTTCTTAGATTCCAGATGTGAGTGAGATCATAGGGTGTTTGTCTATCTCTGACTTATTTCACTTAATATACTGCCTTTAAGGTTCATCCATGTTGCAGTAGCCGTAATTGCTTCCTTTTTATAGCTGAATAATATTCTATATATATATATATATATATGGAATATATATGTGTATACACGCATACACCGCAACTTCTGTATCTACTCATTCATCAGTGGATACTTAGGTTGTTTCCATGTCTCTATAAATAATGTTGTAGTGAACATTTTTGTTTCCTTAGGATCAGTTCAGTTCAGTCACTCAGTCGTGTCCAACTCTTTGCGACCCCATGAATACCTATAATTAGAATTGCTGGATCATATGGTAGTTCTACTTTTCATTTCTTGAGGAACCTCCATACCATTTTCCAAAGTGTGCCAATTTACATTCCCACCAGTAGTGTACAGGGTTTCCTTTTCTCAATGTCCTTGCCAGTGCTGTTATTTCTTGTCTTTTGGTAATAGCCGTTCTAACAGGTGGGAGGTAATCATCTCATTTTGGTTTTGATTTGCATTCCCTTGATGATGAGTGATGTTGAGCATCATTTCATGTGTTTTTTGGCCATCTGTCTGTTTTCTTTGAAAAATGTCTATTCTTGTCCTCTTCCCATTTTTTAATCAGGTTGTTTTGATGTTGACTTGTATGAATTATTTGTATATTTTGATATTAACCCCTTATCAGATGATTTGCAGTTATTTTCTCCCATTTACAGGTTGCCTTTTTGATTTTTTTAGATTTTTTTTTTGGATGTGGGTCATTTATAAAGTTCTTAGTGAATTTGTTGTAGTGCTTCTGTTTTATGGTTTAGTATTTTGACCACAAGGCATGTAGAATCTTAGCTCCCTAACCAGATATCAAACCCATACCCTTTGCACTGGAACATGTCATCTTAACCACTGGACCACTATTTCTGCTTTCGTTGCTTTTTCCTTTGTGTGTCAAATCCAGAAAATCATCACTATTATCAAGGTCAAGGAGCTTATAGCCTATCTTTTCTTCAGGCGATTTATAGTTTTGGGTCTTAACATTGAAGTCTTTAATCCATTTTCATTTGATTTTGGTGTATGGTATAAGATAGTTATATTAAACATGTTTGGAGCTAAGTTGTCCACCAGGAAGGGATAAGGAACAAACTTGTCAAGGGCTGTACTTGCTGCATGTATATTTTCAACTCCTGTAGAAGACTAATTTTCCCAGGAGATGCAAGCACATCTAGTCCGTCTTAATTTGATTGGAGTAACCTGAGACAGTGGAGAACAGCTAATCTTACCTATTCCACAAGAAAGCTTTTGCGACTTGCTATATTTGACTGGAGAATGGACATGTTGGGTTTTTAAAGTCATTCCTTTGGGTGCTCTTAGCATCATAAGGTGGTTGAAAGGGATTTTTCCAGCCCTTTACAACCTGACCAGCAGTCACCCTTCAGGGGGAAAAAAATGGAAACACAAAATTAGGTACTATGGGACATTTTCATATAATTTTTGATGTCTATGAATGTTCAATAATTTGATTCAACAAGTTTTGGGTTTTCTGGTACTAAAATACATTTCTGAAATCTAGGAATAAATATATTAAATACTTGCACAAAAACTGTATTTCTTCAGAGGCACCTAAAAATACATTAGCAATATAATTTTAGCTAAAATACAGCAGCTAAGTTCTTAAACTGCCTTCTATCAACAGATAGAGTGGAAAAATCAACAAAATAGTTATGTTGCTATGTTTTATGTGTACTGTGCTTAGTTGGTCAGTCATGTCCTACTCTTTGCAACCCCATGGATGGTAGCTTCCCAGGCTCCTCTGTCCATGGGGATTCTCCAGATAGTAATGGAGTGGGTAGCCTATCCCTTTTCCAGGGGATCTTTCTGACCTAGGAATCGAACTGAGGTCTCCTGCAAGGAAGGTATTCTTTACCAGCTGAGCTACCAGGGAAGCCCATTTCTGTTTTCTACTACAATTTATATATATATATATATCAGTCAGTTCACTTCAGTCTCTCAGTTCTGTCTAACTCTTTGTGACTCCATGGACTGCAGCACGCCAGGTCTTCCTGTCCATCACCAACTCCCAGAGTATACTCAAACTCATGTCCGTTGAGTTGGTGATGCCATCCATCCATCTCATCCTCTTTCATCCCCGTCTCCTCCCGCCTTCAGTCTTTCCCAGCATCAGGGTCTTTTCCAATGAGTCAGTTCTTTGTATCAGGTGGCCAAAGCATTGGAGCTTCAGCATCAGTCCTTCCAAAGAATATCCAGGACTGATTTCCTTTAGGATGAACTGGTTGGATCTCCTTGCAGTCCAAGGGACTCTCAAGAGTCTTCTCCAACACCACAGTTCAAAAGCATCAATTCTTCAGTGCTCAACTTTCTTGATAGTCCAACTCTCACATTCATACATGACTACTGGAAAAACCATAGCCTTGACTAGATGGACCTTTATTGGCAAAGTGATGTCTCTGCTTTTTCATATGCTGTCTAGGTTGGTTATAGCTTTTCTTCCAAAGAGCAAGCATCTTTTAATTTCATGCCTGCAGTCACCATCTGCAGTGATTTTGGAGCCCCCCAAAATAAAGTCAGTCACTGTTTCCATAGTTTCCCTATCTATTTGCCATGAAGTGATGGGACCAGATGCCATGATCTTAATTTTCTGAATGTTGAGTTTTAAGCCAACTTTTTCACTCTCCTCTTCCACTTTCATCAAGAGGCTCTTTAGTTCTTCTTCACTTTCTGCCATAAGGGTGGTATCATCTGCATATTTGAGGTCACTGATATTTCTCCTGGCAATCTTGATTCCAGCTTATGCTTCATCCAGCCCAGCGTTTCTTATGATGTACTCTGCATTATAAGTTAAATAAGCAGGATGACAATATACAGCCTTCACATAGTCTTTTCCCAATTTGGAACCAGTCTGTTGTTCCATGTTCAGTTCTAACTGGTGCTTCCTGACCTGCTTACCGATTTCTCAAGAAGCAGATCAGGTGGTGTGGTACTCCCATCTCCTGAAGAATTTTTCACAGTTTGTTGTGATCCACACAGTCAGAAGCTTTGGCATAGTCAATAATGCAGAAGTAGATGTTTTTCTGGAACTCTCTTGGTTTTTTGAATATCCAGCAGATGTTGGCAATTTGATCTTTGGTTCTTCTGACTTTTCGGAATCCAGCTTGAACATCTGTAAGTTCACAGTTCGTGTACTGTTGAAGCCTAGAGTGGAGAATTTTGAGCATTACTTTACTAGCGTGTAAGATGAGTGCAGTTGTGTGGTAGTTTGATCATTCTTTGGCATTGCTTTTCTTTGGGATTGGAATGGAAACGGACCTTTTAAAGTCCTGTGGCCACTGCCGAGTTTTCCAAATTTGCTGGCATATTGAGTGCAGCACTTTCACAGCATCATCTTTCAGGATTTGAAATAGCTCAACTGGAATTCCATCACCTCCACTAGCTTTGTTCGTAGTGATGCTTCCTAAGGCCCACTTGACTTCGCATTCCAGGATGTCTGACTCTAGGTGAGTGGTCACACCATTGTGATTATCTGGGTCATTAAGATCTTTTTTGTATAGTTCTTCTGTGTATTCTTGCCACCTCTTCTTAATATCTTCTGCTTCTGTTAGGTCCATACTATTTCTGTCCTTTATTCTGCTTATCTTTGCATAACATGTTCCCTTGGAATCTCTAATTTTCTTGAAGAGATCTCTAGTCTTTTCCATCCTATTATTTTCCTCTATTTCTTTGCATTGATCACTGAGGAAGGCTTTCTTATCTCTCCTTGATGTTCTTTGGAACTCTGCATTCAGATGGGTATATCTTTCCTTTTCTCCTTTGCCTTTCATTTCTCTTCTTTTCACAGCTATTTGTAAGGCCTCTTCAGACAATCATTTTGCCTTTTTGCATTTCTTTTTCTTGGGGATGATCTTGATCCCTGCCTCCTGTACAATGTCACAAAACTCTGTCCACTCTGTCTATCAGATCTAATACACTTCCACTGTATAATCGTAAGTGATTTGATTTAGGTCATACCTGAATGTTCTAGTGGTTTTCCCTACATTCTTCCATTTAAGTCTGAATTTTGCAATAAGGAGTTCATGATCTGAGCCACAGTCAGCTCCCAGTCTTGTATATGTGTGTATATATATACACATATGTATATGTATACACATATGTATATATATACATGTACATATGCATACATATGTATTGGACTTCCCAGATGGCACAGTGGTAAAGAATTCACCTGCAATGCAGGATACATGGGTTTGATCCCTGGGTTGGGAATATGTCCTGGAAAATGAAATGGCAACCCACTCCAGTATTCTAACCTGGGAAATCTCATGGACAGAAAAACCTGGCATACTACAATCCATGCGGTTGCAAAAGAGTCGGATATGACTTAGCGGCTAAACAATAAGATAGTGGTACAGTTACATTCTTTTCCGTGTGGCTGTGCAGCTTATGCAGATCCTCTTACTATGTATTCTTGGTTCCTTTGTTGTAAATCAATTAGAGTGTTTGTATTTACTTCTGGGCTCTCTAATCTGTTCCACTTATCTGTATGTCTGTGTTTATTTCCAATATCATACTGTTTTGATTATTATAGCTTTTTAGTATAGTTTGAAATCTGGAATGCATAATGCCTTCAGCTTTGTCCATTTTTCTCAAGATTCCTTTATCCATTCAGGGTGTTTTTTATGGTTCCATATAAATGTTAGGACTGATTGTTCTACTTCCATGAAAAGTACCATTTGAATTTTAATGGTGACTTCATTGAATCTGGAGATTACATTAGACATTTTAATGGTATTAATTAATTACATGTAGACATTTTAATGGTATTAATATTTCCAATCTGTGATCATGGAATATTTTTCCATTTATTTGTGTCTTCAGTTTCTTTCGTCAGTGCCTTATAATTTTCAGTGTCCAGATCTTTCATTTAGTATATAGAAATGCAACTGATTTTCGTACATTGATTTTGAATCCTACAACTTGACTGAATTCATTGATTAGTTCTAATAGTTTTCTGTGATGTCTTTAGGGTTTTCTATCTATAATATCATGTAATCTGCAAATAGTGACAATTTTACTTCTTCCTTTCTAATTTGATGCCTTTTATTTCTTTGTATTGCCTAATTGCTCTGGCTAAGGCTTTCAATACTATGTTGACTAGAAATGGTGAGAGTGGACATCCTTATTGTTTCTGATCTTCAAGGAAAAGCTTTCAGGTTTTTACCATTAAGTTTGATGACTTCCTTGATAGCTCAGTTGGTAAAGAATCTGCCTGCAGTGCAGGATACCCCGCTTTGATTCCTGGGTAGGGAAGATCCTCTGGAGAAGGGATTGGCAACCCACTCCAGCATTCTTGGGCTTCCCTTGTGGCTCAGCTGGTAAAGAATCCACCTATAATGCGGGAGACCTACGTTCGATCCCTGGGCTGGAAAGAGCCTCTGGAGAAGGGAATGACTACTCACTCCAGTATTCTGGCCTGGAGAATTCCTTGGACTATGTAGTGCATGGGGTCACAAAGAGTCGGACACAACTGAGCAAACTTCGCTTTCACTTTGATGATACCTGTGGGTATAGACATTTCATAAATCACCAAATCAAGTTGAACATCTTCCCTTCTATCCCTAATTTAATAGATTTTATTTTTACTAAAGGGCTTTCCTGATGGCTCAGATGGTAAGGAATCCTCCTGCAATGCAGAAGACCTGGGTTTGATCCCTGGGTTGGGAAGATCCCCTGGAGTAGGGCATGGCAGTCCATTCTAGTATTTTTGCCAGGAGAATCCCCATGGACAGAGGAGCCTGGCAGGCTACAGTCCACAGGATTGAAAAGACTTGGACATGACTGAGGGAGTAAACACACACAAATTTTTACTAAGGAACGACTTGATTTTTATCAAATGCTTTTTATACATCTATTGAAAGATTTCTGGGGTTTTTATTTTAATTTTGCTAAAAACGTCTCTTACTATGATTTTTAAATTTATCCCATTCCTATGAAAAAACTCACTTGGTCATGATGTACTGTCACTTTTTATATCTTTTAATTAGATTTACTAAAATTTTGTCAAGAAATTCCACAGTTAATTTATAAATGATATTAATATGTAGTTTTCTTATAGTATCTTTGTCCAACTTTAGATTGAGGGTTCTCCTAGCCTCGTAGAATAAATTGGAAAGTGACCTCTCCTCTTGAAAGAGTCTGATTGGACTTGGTACTCTTTCTTCCTTAAATGTTCAGTAGAATGCACCAATGAAACTGATTCTACCTTTAAGTCTTATTTGTGAGGTTATTAACTATAAATTTAATTTCTTTAACTGATATGGGGCTATTTGGACAATCCATTTCTTCTTATTGAGCTTTGGTAGTTTATGTTACTCAGAGACCAAAATCTTTGTTCATTTTGTCTAAGTTGTTCTGTGTTCTTCATTGCTTTTTATAAATATCATCTGATGTCATTTCCCTTTGCCTGAAGAATTTTTTAAAACATTTTTTATAGTACAAGTATTCTGATGATTAACTATTTTAGCTTTGGTATATCTGAGAAATAATTTCATTTTTGCTCTCATTTTGCTTTACTAGCAACAAAACTCCTAAAAACAGAATTTCAAGCTTGTTACTCTACTGTCCTGCCACTTGCATTGTTTCAAACAAGAAACCTCCTGTCCTCCTAATTGTTCCATTTTACATGATGTGTCTCTCCCTGCCTACTCAAGTTGCTGTTAAGATTTTATCTTTCTCATTGTTGTCGACAGTTTGATAACAATGTACCTTGGTGCAGTTATCCATAGGTTTCTTGTGCTTCAGTATCAGTTCAGTCGCTCCGTTCAGTCCGACTCTTCGCAACCCTATGAACCTCAGCTCACCAGGCCTCCCTGTCCATCACTAACTCCCGGAGTTTACCCGAACTCATGTCCATTGAGTCAGTAATGCCATCTAACCATCTCATCCTCTGTCATCCCCTTCTCCTCCTGCCTTCAATCATTCCCTCTTCACATCAGGTGGCCAAAGTATTGGAGTTTCAACTTCAACATCAGTCCTTCCAATGAACACCCAGGGCTGATTTCCTTTAGGATGGACTTGTTGATCTACTTGCAGTCCAAGGGACTCTCAAGAGTCTTCTCCAACACCACGGTTCAAAAGCATCCATTCTTCAGCACTCAGCATTCTTGATAGTCCAATTCTCACATCCATACATGACTACTGGAAAAATCATAGCCTTGACTAGACAGACCTTTGATGGCAAAGTAGTGTCTCTGCTTTTTCATATGCTGTCTAGGTTGGTCATAACTTTCCTTCAAAGGAGTAAGCGACTTTTTACTTCATGGCTGCAGTCACCATCTGCAGCCATCACTGATTTTGGGGCCCAAAAAATAAAGTCTTCCACTGTTTCCCCATCTATTTACCATGAAGTGATGCAACCGGATGCCATGATCTTAGTTTTCTGAATGTTGAGCTTTAAGCCAACCTTTTCACTCTCCTCTTTCACTTTCCTCAAGAGGCTCTTTAGTTCTTCATCACTTTCTGCCATAAGGGTTGTGTCATCTGCATATCTGAGGTTATTGATATTTCTCCTGGCAATACTGATTCTAGCTTGTGCTTCTTCCAGCCCAGCATTTCTCATGATGTACTCTGCATATAAGTTTAATAAGCAGGGTGGCAATATACAACCTTGACATACTCTTTTTCCTATTTGGAACCAGTCTGTTGTTCCATGTCCAGTTCTAACTATTGCTTCCTGACCTGCATACAGGTTTCTCAAGAGGCAGGTCAGGTGGTCTGGTATTCCCATCTCTTTCAGAATTTTGCACAGTTTATTGTGATCCACACAAAGGCTTTGGCATAGTGAATAAAACAAAAATAGATGTTTTTCTGGAACTCTCTTGCTTTTTCGATGATCCACCAAATGTTGGCAATTTGATCTCTGGTTCCTCTGCCTTTTCTCAAACCTGCTTGAACATCTGGAAGTTCATGGTTCACGAATTTCTGAAGCCTGGCTTGGAGAATTTTGAGCATGACTTTACTAGCATGTGAGATGAGTGCAATTGTGTGGTAGTTTGAGCATTCTTTGGCATTGCCTTTCTTTGGGATTGGAATGAAAACTGACCTTTTCCAGTCCTGTGGCCACTGCTGAGTTTTCCAAATTTGCTGACACATTGAGTTCAGCACTTTCACAACATCATCTTTTAGGAGTTGAAATAGCTCAACTGGAATTCCATCACCTCCACTAGCTTTGTTCGTAGTTATGCTTCCTAAGGTCCACTTGACTTCACATTCCAGGATGTGAAGAACTGTGAATACACAGTTCTTCTGTGTATTCTTGCCACCTTTTCTTAATATCCTCTGCTTCTGTTAGGTCCATACCATTTCTATCCTTTATTGAGCCCATCTTTGCATGAAATGTTCCCTGAGTATCTCTAATTTCCTTGAAGAGATCTCTAGTCTTTCCTATTCTGTTGTTTTCCTCTATTTCTTTGCACTGATCACTGAGGAAGGCTTTCTTATCTCTCCTTGATATTCTTTGGAACTCTGCATTCAAATGGGTATTTCTTTCCTTCTCTCCTTTGCTTTTCTCTTGTCTTCTTTTCACAGCTATTTGTAAGGCCTCCTCAGACAGCCATTTTGCTTTTTTGCATTTCTTTTTCTTGGAGATGGTTTTGATCCCTGTCTTCTGTACATTGTCATGAACCTCAACTAAGGCGTGTCATGTGGGGCCACTCAAGATGGACGGATCATGGTGGAAAGGTCTGATAGAATGTGGTCCACTGGAGAAGGGAATGGCAAACCACTTCAGTATTCTTGCCTTGAGAACCCCATAAACAGTATGAAAAGGTAAAAAGATAGGACACTTAAAGATGAACTCCCCAGCTCAGTAGGCGCTGAATATGCTACTGGAGATCAGTGGAGAAATAACTCCAGAAAGAATGAAGGGATGGAACCAAAGCAAAAACAACACCCAGTTGTGGATGTGACTGATGATAGAAGCAAGGTCCGATGCTGTAATGAGCAATATTGCATAGGAACCTGGAATGTTAAGTCTATGAATCAAAGCAAATTGGAAGTGGTCAAACAGAAGATGGCAAGGGTGAATGTTGACATTCTAGGAATCAGCGAACTAAGATGGACTGGAATTGGTGAATTTAACTCAGATGACCATTATATCTACTACTGTGGGCAGGAATCCCTTAGAACAACTGGAGTAGCCATCATAGTCAACAGAAGAGTCTGAAATGCAGTATTTGGATGTGGTCTCAAAAATGACAGAATGATCTCTGTTCGTTTCCAAGGCAAACCATTCAATATCACAGTAATCCAAGTCTATGCCCCTACCGGTAATGCTGAAGAAGCTAAAGTTGAATAGTTCTATGAAGACCTACAATACCTTTTAGAACTAACACCCAAAATAGATGTCCTTTTCATTATAGGGGACTGGAATGCAAAAGTAGGAAGTCAAGAAACACCTGGAGTAACAGGCAAATTTGGCCTTGGAGTATGTAATGAAGCAGGGCAAAGGCTAATAGTGTTTTACCAAGAGAACACAATGGTCATAGCAAACACCCTCTTCCAACAACGCAAGAGAAGACTCTACACATGTACATCACCAGATGGTCAGCACCAAAATCAGATTGATTATATTCTTTGCAGCCAAAGATGGAGAAGCTCTATACAGTCAGCAAAAACAAGCCCGTGAGGTGACTGTGACTCAGATCATGAACTCCTTATTGCAAAATTCAGACTTAAATTGACGAATGTAGGGAAAACCACTGGACCATTCTTGTGTTTTGGAGTTCATTAAACTTCTCAAAATTGGGTATTTCTACTTTTCATCAAATTTTGAAATTTTATTTAGGAAATCTTCTGTCCTTCCTTTGAAAACTGCCATTACATATAATTACATATATATTAGGCTGCTTGAAGTTGTACCGCAGTTCATGCGTACTCTGTTTTTCTTTTCTGGTTTTTTTCCTGTATGTTTCTTTTTGGGTAAATTCAGTTTCTATGGTTTAAATTTGCTGATCTTTTCTTCTGCATTGTTGAATATGCCATTATTTCATTCAATGTACTTTTTATTTTGTAAATTATAGTTTTCATGTCTAGAAGTTAAATTTTAGTCTTTTTTTATATCTTCTGTGTCCATACTTAACATGTTTCTGAACATTTGCAAGACTGTTAAAATAGCTCTTTGACTAACCTTGTCTATCTGGCTGTCTGGTGAGAATAGGCACTGTTCACAGGCCTTTGGGAGCCTGAAGAGCAGTAACTTTATTTAGGCAGTTACTTCTCTGGCCTCAGGCAATTTCTTCACAATGATAAAACTGGTTAATACTCTGCTGAATACTAAATGGGAACCCTCTGCAGATCTCAGGAATCCTTCTGTGCAGTACTTTTCTTACTAGTACTCTTCTTCCTTGTTCTTCTTGTATTCTTCACTCTTTCTTCTCATCTCTGCTTGTTGAATTCCACTTAAGATCACCCTTACAACACCACAGCCTGGGGTCTCTCGCAAGACTGTGATCTGAGGCAGCATTAGGGCTCTCCTTACTTGTCCTCCATCTCCATCATTGCCTCATGTCCAGCTATTGAAACAATTATATAGTTTGTCTGGTTTTTAAAACCATTTAAGTGGTAGGTAAATCCAGTCTTCATAACTAGTGAGTCATTTTTAATTTTGATAAATAACTTGCTATAAATATTCCCCTAAATTATATAAATTTAACCTCCCACCAACATGGTGTCAAAGGGCCTATTTACATGCACCATTATCACAAGATATTATTCTTCTTTGTTCATTTTTGCTAATCTGATAAGCAGAAAGAAAGGTATTTCTTTATATTAGAAATTTTCCTCTTTTTGAAATCAAGACAATCTCAGATCGCGTTATCAGAATTACAGAGAAAATCTTTTAAAAAATTATAAACACACAGAGTTTGTCATTGTTTTTCATATATAAACTATTCCCATTATGTTTCATTTGCCATTTTTAGATTTTCTGGAGTAAAATGAGAACCTAATGGCCGTAATTCATTGGAGTTCATATCCTTCTAGATTCTTATATTTTTACCTAGCTTTTTAGGTTAATTTCTTCCAGTTAAAACCAATTATAGATCTTTTCAAAGCTCTTCACCTTTATCTAGTCTTTCTAAAGCATTCAAATTAGCTTTCAGAGAGACAGAGCTTTTTCAGAATAGGTAAATAAATTACATAATTACAGTAACAAGTACAGTTGGCATAAATACATTAGGTAACAAACCTAATTTGCTCTTGGTAAAACAGAGTAAATAAGAGTCCAAAGGCCAAAATATACTAACCTGCCAGCTTTGACAGTATTCAAAATCTGGATTTCACAGAGGAGAAAGAGCATGTGATTAATCCTACAGATTGAGTAGTAAGTCAGAACTTCCACTGTTTTTTTTTCCCCACTTGCATTTCATTAATTATTCATGAAGATGAGCACCTTTTTATATATTTTGACTTCATATTTATTCAGTCAATTGTCATTGTTTAACTCATTTGTTATTTTTCTAAGACATTTGCCTGTTTCTAATGAGTTGTAAGAGTTCTTTATTATGCACATTAGCCCATCGCTACATATGTGACAATATTGTTTCCTTCTTTTATGATATCTTTCATTATGCATGTTTTTAAATTCTTATGAAGTAAATTTGTCAGTATTTTTCTTCATGATATCTATTATGTATTATTTCAAAAGATCTATTCCATATATATTTACTTTTAAAAGTTATGTTAAGTCTTGGGTATTTCTCACTGACCCTTTGTCTATGTTTATTCCATGGAAAAAATAAGGATTTTTTTTTAATAGTATGTTTAGTATTAAACCTTCTTTATACACAAATCTTGTTTTATTCCCAGTTTTTAAAACTGAGCACTTTTATACATGCTTTCATTTTATAATGTGGGATTACATGAAATATTCTCTTGTTACTCAAGTTGGACTAGATTTCCACTCTCTTAAATTACTAATTTGACTATAAATATCATTCTGCTTACATGTAGGATTAAACCTGTGCTTCCCTTCTTAGCTCTTATTCAGTGTGATAAAGCTAAAACAAAGACTGGTTTTGAGAATAATGAAACATGAAAACTATATGAAACCTAAACACATACATGCTTGATAGGAAATCTAAGAATTGTGACAATATAACCCAAGGGCATTCACAAAACCCATTAATATCAAGAGTGATAGTATAGTTTTTTTAAGCATTTAGCACCGTCAATTCCTCATTCCTTTTTGAAACTTTCTTCTTTTGGCCAAGAGTCTCCTGGCTCTTTTTCCATCTCTCTGGCTCCTTCAGGTTTCCTCTATTTAAAAAAAATTTATCCTCAACCTGTACCTTAAATGTTCATGTTTCTTAGACACTTTCTTGGGACTTTTCTTATTTGACACCATCTCCTGACCCACCTCATCTACTCCTCTGACTTCCACTAATGTGATCTCAGTGCTAACAACTAACAGCATCTCCAAACCATGTCTTTCCCTGGGTTCCAAGCCACATGTCTGTCCATTTCCTAAGCATCCTGCTGTACTCAATACCAGCTCATCTAAAAATGAACACATCTTCTTTGCTGCATTTTCTCAACTATCCAATCCTCCTTCTAAACTTGTTCTTTCTGCTGAGTTGAGAGGTTCAAGCATTGACTCTCAAGAGTAGCCAGGGGCTGAGTGTGAATCCCAGTACCCTAATTACCCTTACTTTACCTCAGCTTTCCTACCTTTAAATGGAAAATAATAGTCCTACTACTGAGTTGTTGTGAGAATGCAGTTAGATAATCATACAACATTTGCCCTGAAATAATAGCTCTCTCCTCTCTGAGTGGTAACTCACTCAGGCAGTTTGATACCAAAATATGGACAGACTTTGAACCTTCTTTTTTCCTTACCTCTCATACTCATGCAGGCTTCAGGTCCTGTTAATGCTGCTCTTACACATGTCTGGAATCTACCTACACTTTCTCTCCCTACTCAGTGCCACCCTGCTGATCCCTGTCACCATCATCTTTGTTAATTCAGCTGACTCCTAATTAACCTCTCTGCCTCCATTTTTACCCACACCTAAGCCCAGTCTCTTCATAGCATCCGGGAGACCTTTCCAATATCTGTCCTGCTTGCCTACAGTATAAAGAACAAATCCTGTAATTTATTCTGTAAGACCCTTCTTAGGCTGGTTTTATTTCCATGCCTACTTCAAATCTCATCACTGAATCACCATAACTGCTTTGCAAAATCTTTTTATAATATGTTTATTATAAGAAATTTGAGAAATTAAAAAAGAAAAAATGTTTTAGAAGGAAATTAAGAAAGAAAAAAGCCCACAGTCCATCTGTTATTATTTTGGTTTTACTCTCTAATTTTTTCATGCATGCATATACATAGCTGTCATCAAATTGAATATGTAGCTTTCTGTATGAGGATTTTTCTTTTGTTTTTAAAAAGCATGCATAAATACATGCTTGCTGTTCAAAAAAAAAATACAAAGTAGCAATCCCCATTCATACATTATAATCCCACCATTTCTCCCAAACTCCCTAGTCACATTCCCTTCCTTGTATCTGTGAGCAGAAACACATAGATATTCAACTTTTTTTCAGTAACATTGCATGAATCATTTTCTTATAACATTAAAGATATTTTTTAAACAGAATTCCCTAGTGGTCCAGTAGTTTTGACGCCATGCTTCCACTGCAGGGACATGGGTTCGATTCCTGGCCGGGGAACTAAGATCTCACATGCCACTGCATGGCAAAAAATATATTTTTTTATTGATGGCATAGTAATCAGAATAGTAGTAACTACTATATGTTGAGAACTACTGTGGGCCTAGCACACAATTGCCAATCTTATATAATCCCATTTAACTGATGAGGGAACTATATGACCAATAAAATCCCTGTCAGTTCAGGCATTGCTCTGGCCTCTTCTGTGGATACCTCATTAACCATTAACCAGTCTTCCCCCATCATTGGACATTTATGGCTTCTTATTTTTTAGTATTATAAATAATGTAGTTACTATTATCATGTTAATCTGTATTTCAAATTATTTCCTAATGAAGTTTACTAAAAGTGAGTATGTTTGAAGTTTTTAACACATATTGACAATTGCCTTCCTGAAAGGTTATACCAGTTTACAAGGAGTGATTAATTGTAATGAGAGGAAAAGAAAGAGTGACACTTTGCAGAGGGAGGTAATATTTGAGCTGCTTAGGCAGGATGAGTGGGACTTTGCCAACACAAAGGCAGAATGGCAGAGCATTTCAGACAGGAAAAGAATTGAGAGTGAAGGCACCAGGACATGAGGGAACCTTTGTGCCAAGAGAATTTGTCTGTTCCCTCTACTTATTTGCTATCAGAAACCCTCATCATTTAATTCTTTAAGAGTTTTCAGGGAAGAGAATCAGAATAATCAAGGAGAAAGTTAAAATTCTACTATGCGATTCTGCCCTTTCATATATTTAGAAACCATTTCAAATGAAGTTTTTTTGAAGTTCTGAAATGTTCGTGTAATTCTGGTTTTTTTCCTTTCCCCAAAGTATTTTTCCCTCCTGAGGATTCAGTGTAAAGTAAACATAGGCAACTTCTCTGGTCCTGCCTGTTTCCCTGAATTCAAAGGGGGCAAGAACAGTGCATTTAACATTGGACCTAACGTGTATAGGGCTTTCCAGGTGGCTCAGCAATAAAGAATTCACCTGCCAAGCAGGAGTCATGGGTTTAATTCCTGGGTTGGGAAGATACCCTGGAGAAGGAAATGGCAATTAATACTGGAGTGGTATTAATTGCCTAGGAATTCTTGCCTAGGAAATCCCACGGACAGAGGAGTCTGGTGGGCTGCAGTTCATGTGGTCACAAAGAGTCAAACACAACTTAGCAACTAAACAACAACAACAAATGTGTATAGGAGTCATTACCAGCTGTCCACGTTATAGGCAATACACAGAATGTCATCAGCTTCTTGCACTTGATATGATTTATATTCATTTAATTGATAAAATGGGTAAAAATAGCTAAAATCTATTTTTAAATGTGAGGTAGGTGCCAAAAACTAGGGAGGCACATTCTCCAGTGAGCAAAGCTGTAGCTGGATTTCAGCATTTATCCGAGTATGGTGTGTCTGAAGTTTCTTTTTACTAGACTTGAGCAAGTGCTGAAAGTCAAGGGAATAATGGTGACAGGGTAATGGAATGGGTCAGAGGGATGTTAGCAAAAGCCAGCCATCCTTGCCACCCGGACAAGGCAGTGGAGGTTTCCACTAGCCACTTCTGACCCATGCTGTCATCACAGGGAGAAAGGAAATTTGGCCAGTAAGCCATTTCACATCATATTTTGAAGAAAGCAACTTGTAAGTTATAAATTAAGAAATGAAATATTTCCATAGTCAATCTACTGTTTAAGGAGTTTATAGAGTAGGAATTCAGTCATCATAAAACCTAACTATTGACAGAATTAGGGAAACACAAGAGTTATTGGCTGTTTTCAAGTAAGTTTTGCCTTTCTGCTTTTGAAATAGATGATCTGCTGGACCAGATCTAATTGATAGCTACCATTAGCATTTTCTTACGAACACATGAGAATGATTTTAGACATAGCCCAACAAAATTGCTGTAGCCAGTCTCCCAGTTGTTTATTTCCTCTGAAGGGAGTCAAAAGTGGAAGTGTTCTTCTTTATTGCCTTAAAGGGACCCAAAGAGTACTTTCCTTTTAAGGTTCTTGCAAGTTATTGCTTAGATAATGTATGTATTAATATATACAATTTTTAATACTATGCCAATACCTCCTAATGATAGAAGTAGGAGGAAGAGTTGTTATTTTTGTTTTATTATTATTGTGGTTATTATTTTTACTAGATTATCTCACAGCCTTGACTTTTATTCCTGATTTGCTAATCTCTCCCCAGTCCTGTAAAGGAAGATGTGAGACTGGAAGGCAAGTGTCTTAAATTCCATTATCTGCCCATCAGATACATAGGAAATGTGAAATGCGCCGCCAAGCCAAGTGTGCAGCGCTCTCCTGTTTGGAAACTGTTGTGCAGTTAGGACATCATTCATAAAGTAATGAACTTTATCCTAAAGGGAAATGTATTCACAGCAACTTAATTCCTATAAATTTCTGCATTAAGACAGTAAAAATGACTGAGATCCTTACCAAAAGGTCTTACCAACTAAAAAGTTTTAATCAGATGCTAGTGGAAGCCTCTGAGAAAACAAGCCCTCAGTCTGTAACTTAACATTTCTCTTCAGCAATACTGCATCCACCTCCTGATTTCTTTCAATATTTGCAGCCTGAAACACAAAGTCACCTTGTTCAGACTGTCATTATTTGGCCTCTTCTTAAACAGCCTTAGTTTTCAGAATCAAAGCCATCTTTTTTTCTTTTTTCTTCCTAGTTCTTACCCTCAGGTCCTTCTCCAATAGAATGCCCTTTCTTGCATATTTGTATAGAAGAAATATTTTTTAAATAGCATATTAAAAATTATAAAGTTATGTATTTACTTAAAATGCTTGCATAACTTATTTAAATGTTTTTAAATAGCCAAAACAATTGATTATAAAAATAGCTTGCATTCTTCTAATTATAAAATAAATGTCATGGGAATGTAATGTACAGCATGGTAACAATAAAAAGTTGCTAAGAAAATAGACCTTAAGAGTTCTTATCACAAGAAAAAAAATTTGTAACTCTGTGTGGTGAAAGTTGCTCAGTCTTGTCTGTCTCTTTGCAACCCCATGGACTGTGTAGCCTGCCAGGCTTCTCTGTCCATGGAATTCTCCAGTCCAGAATACTGGAGTTCCCTTCTCCAGGAGTTCTTCCCAACCCAGGAGTTGAACCCAGGTCTTCCACATTGCAGGCGGATTCTTTAACAGTTGAGCCACCAGGGAAGTCCAATTATGTGTGGTGGTAATAGACTTACTATATACAGATATTGAATCATTATAGTCTACACCTGAAACTAACATAAATGTTATGTCATTTATATCTCAAAAAAAAAACAAACTTGCATTTAGGATTGATTTTGCATTGCTACTACAATTGCCATGGTAAATGAAAAATGATTTTTATTTTTACTACTGATGGAGGTGATTTCTATTGTATATATTGACTGTATAGCTCTGTCCTGGAAAGCAAATTCATGTAATATGGTATTCTTCCATAAAACTTTATCTATTTCTCGGATTCCTAGTTCTCTTCATCTTTATTGTGATTAAGGCTTTTCTGTCGCCTTAATTGGGCTTCCCAGGTGGCTCAGTGGTAAAGAATCTGCATACAATACAGGAAGCTCAGGTTCAGTCCCTGGGTCAGGAAGATCCCCTGGAGAAGGAAATGGCAACCCACTCTAGTATTTTTGCCTAGAAAATCCCTTGGACAGAGGACCCTGGTGGGCTACGGTCCCACAGGGTCCCAAAAGAGTCAGACATGACTGACTAAACGGCAACAACATCCACTTAATTATCATTTATTCACCCTTTATCACGTAACTTTGCCCTTCAGTTTTTTCATAGGTTTCAGTCTTAACTTCGCAGATTTATCCTGAGCCCTTGATGAGTTACTGCCTTAGAGCTGGGATGTGTTGTACACTGGAGTGTCAGGTTGCACCAGACGTTAATTGGTGGTAGTTATCAGCAAATTCAGTGAACTTCCTCTGTTCATTCATATTACATTGAATATCTTTACTATCAAATAAAAATTAATAAGTATCTGAAATATGCATCTACTTCCCAGGTTTATCAGCTTCATGGCATCCCCAAGCTTCTACAGCTCCTAAAAGTTCAGAATGAAGATATCCAGCGAGCCGTGTGTGGGGCCTTGAGAAACTTAGTGTTTGAAGATAATGACAATAAATTGGAGGTAGCTGAACTCAGTGGAGTACCTCGGCTGCTCCAGGTGTTAAAGCAAACCAGAGACTTGGAGACTAAGAAGCAAATAACAGGTAATGCCTACTATTAACAGGGGTAGCATAGTGCACCCCAGCCAGATGTGTTAATATCATTTGTTTTTCTGAAGTTTCCTGAAACAAATGACAGATGGGCTCATTGTTATCTGTGAGATGACTTTTAAGGAACATTATTACTGTTGGCTTAGACCCCAGATTCAAGTTTGAATTCCTTTTTTTTCTAAAGGGGAAATTCTTCTGGAGCTTTTGGTTAATATTTTTAATTAAAAATTCTATGTACCTTTCATCACCTGGACCCCTGTCAATACCAGCTTCCTAACTTCCCTGTCCCTTGACCCCCTAAAAAGAAAACATGACTAGATATGTTTTTCAGTTCTCCATTTCATATTTCTATTCAAATACTGATTTGGAAAAATAAATGTCTCTGTTCTGTGTGTGAATTGGAAAACTAAAATAATCAGAAATAAAGTAATGCTTTTAATAATTCTTGAAGCATGGAGAAAAGTGGCTTAATTTCATTTAAAGGAATAGTGTATGTGATAGAAAATAACTCATTGAAAATGATTCATCAGCTCTCTGCTGAAGCTCCCTGAACTCATTACAAAGAATGTAAGAAACCATTACTGAGTATAATCTTCAGTAGTATTTTCTTGGGGAAACTTTTAAGTATCTTCAGTGTCCTCAGTTCAGTTCAGTTCAGTCGCTCAGTCGTGTCCGACTCTTTGTGACCCCATGAATCGCAACACGCCAGGCCTCCCTATCCATCACTAACTCCCGGAGTTCACTCAAACTCATGTCCATCGAGTCGGTGATGCCATCCAGCCATCTCATTCTCTGTCGTCCCCGTCTCCTCCCACCCCCAATCCCTCCTAGCATCAGACTCTTTTCCAGTGAGTCAACTCATCGCATGAGGTGGCCAAAGTATTGGAATTTCAGCTTTAGCATCGGTCCTTCCAATTTAGAAATTTTTAATTTATTCTCACAAAACCTTAGTTTTGAGATATTTTGAGGTATTGGGTACTAAATCTCAGTTTTACAGATGAGGAAGTTAAGTCCAAAGAAGTTAACCCTTTTTAATATATAAAAGTTTTTCTTAGTGATACAGTTGACAGTGTTTATACTTATTTAAAAGAGGTGCTCCCTAAATATTGTTTAAATTGAACTGAATATCTGTTGCACTTCTGCTATCTTTTATTATTCAACAGTTGTCTTTTTTCCTATAAAAATGTTGTCATTATATCTTCTGTACCCATTTGTATCTCAAAATACCACAGTTTTCTATCTTGATATAGTTTAATTTTGTAAAACTACATGAAGTTTTGTAATTGTTTAAAACTATATGAAGAGTTTCTGCATACTACCCTTCTGCCAGCATGCTGTCATGTCCTATGAGAGACTTCCTTTCATATCCGTAACTTATATTAAAGTACCTCAGAAATCTCACTTATTCATTCATTCATTCAGCCAACATTTAGAGAGCAGCCTTCGAGTATCAAGCAAGGCACATCACAGACTAGAGAGGTTGTGAATTTTATTTTCCATCTACTAAAGCATGAACGATTATACAATTGTTGGCCTTAAAAAAAAAAAAAAAACCTTACGTTTAGAAACTAACATTTTCTTCATTAAACTACAGTAGTGAACACAAAAGAGAATCAGATCCATACACAGTCAGGACTTCATGAAGGAGATATGTTTCACTGTGGACCTTAAAAGAGGTATAGACTTTGGACTAGTGTTTTGAAAGAGTATGAAAGTTATTCCCAGCATTGTGAAAATCACTAGTAGAGCAAAGAAGCTGCTGTTCATCTAGAGGAATCTTCAGTAATAAACTGATCAAGGTTAGGGTGCATGATAGCCAGAACACTTAGGAGGATGTGTGGGTGTTTGTAAAGGAAATAATCTGTCGTTTGTGAACTTCCTCTTCTTTTGTGTAGGAAGAAGGAAACTAAGAACAGAGAATATTCTATGGTATTGATGCCATAGAAATCATTCCATCTTCTTTACATAATCTACAGAGCTGAATTTGTGCAATTCCCAGAGTTTCTAGTATAAGCCAAACATCCCTACCAGCAAGTGCTCATTGCATGAGTTGATATTTGAATGTTTGATACAAATCCTAGTAAATAACAGGCTTCTCTGGTGGCTCAGTTGGTAAAGAATCTGCCTGCAATGCAGGAGACCTGGGTTTGGACCCTGAGTCAGGAAACTCCCCTGGAGAAGGGAATGGCAACCCACTCCAGTGTTCTTGTCTGGAGAATTCCATGGACAGAGAAGCCTAGTGAGTTACTCTCCATGGGGTCCCAAAGAGTCAGACACAACTGAGTGACTCACACTACTAAATAACTTCCTTTAGCTCTATTAATAGAAGTGCTAAATAAGTGCTTTGTGGGATCAAAAATAAATTAACTAATTTAGACATGTTTATATCTTTGTTTAGAAACATAAAGTGAGTAGCCATATATATGAATCTTTTCTTGTCTGTTTTTATAAACATTTTTTTTTTTTATTGAGCCTCTATTATGGGCTGTCATGTCTGACTGTTTGCGATCCCATGGACTGTAGCTTAGCAGATTCATCTGTCCATAGAATTCTCCAGGCAAGAATACTGGAGTGGGTAGCCATTCTGTTTGTCAAGGGAATCATTCCCAAACCAGGGATCAAACCCAAGTCTCCAGCATTACAGGAAGATTCCTTAACATCTATGCCTAGCCATAACCTTGAACTTTTCATTTTTTTACCTCTGTTCTTCCTGATAGCTCCATAAGGTATGGTATTATTGACTGTTTACATATGACCAGTGTAAGGCTCAGGGGGTTACATGAGCTGCCCAACGTTGCACAGCTAAGAAAACAACAAAACCCAGATGTGAGTCCAGTATTATCTGAGTGTTTTGCTGTATCAAAATATCCAAAGTTGCTCCCTTTGGCAGCAATTGACTGTCTCCTGGAGTCTGCTCAAAATCATCTCCATTGTGTTGGTGATGCCATCCAACCATCTCATCCTCTGTTGCCCCTTCTCCTCTTGCCTTCAATCTTTCTCAGCATCAGAATCTTTTCCAAGGAGTCAGCTCTTTGCATCAGGTCCTGGAGCTTCAGTTTCAACATCAGTCCTTCCAGTGAATATTCAGGGTTGATTTCCTTTAGGATTGACTAGTTTGATCTCCTTGCTGTCCAAGGGACTCTCAAGAGTCTTTTCCAGTCCTACAGGTAGAAAGCATCAATTCTTCAGCATGCAAACTTCTTTATGGTCCAACTCTCACATCCCTACATGACTACTGGAAGAGCCGTAGCTTTGACTATATGGACTTTGTTGGCAAAGTGATGTCTCTGCTTTTCAATATGCTGTCTAGGTTTATCACAGCTTTTCTTCCAAGGAGCGAGTGTCTTTTAATTTCATGGCTGCAGTCACAGTCTGCAGTGATTTTGGAGCCCATGAAAATAAGTCTGTCACTGTTTCCTTTTTTTTTCCCCATCTATTTGCCATGAATTGATAGGACCAGATGCCATGATCTTAGTTATTTGAATGTTGAGTTTTAAGCCAGCTTTTTCACTCTCTTTCACCTTCATCACGAGGCCCTTTAGTTCCTCTTCACTTTCTACCATTAGGGTGGTATCATCTGCATATCTGAGGTTATTGATATTTTTCCCAGCAGTCTTTTTATTCAGTTTCCCAGCTTGTTATTCATCCAGCCTGTAATTTTGCGTGATGTACTCTGCATAGAATTTAAATTAGCAGGGTGACCATATATAGCCTTGACATACTCCTTTCCCAATTTGGAACCAGTCCATTATTCCATGTTCAGTTCTAACTGTTGCTTCTTGACCTATATACTGGTTTCTCAGGAGACAGGTAAAGTGGTCTGGTATTCCCATCTCTTGAAGAATTTTCCACAGTTTGTTGTGATCCACCAGTCAGAGGCTTTGGCATAGTCAGTGAAGCAGAAGTAGATGTGTTTCTGGAATTCTTGCTTTTTCTGTGATCCAACGGATGTTGTCAATTTGATCTCTAGTTCCTCTGCCTTTTCTCAATCCAGCTTGAACATCTGGAAATTCTCAGTTCATATACTGTTAAAGTCTGTCTTAAAAGATTTTGAGCATTACCTTACTAGCATGTGAAATAAATGCAGTTGTACAGTAGTTTGAACATTCTTTGGCATTGCCCTTCTTTGGGATTGGAATGAAAACTGTCCTTTTCTAGTCCTGTGGCCACTGCTGAGTTTTCCAAATATGCTGGCATATTGAGGGCAGCACTTTAACAGCATCTTTTAAGATTAGAAATAGCTCAGCTGAAACTCCATCACCTCCAGTAGCTTTGTTGGTAGTGATGCTTCCTAAGGCCTACTTGACTTCACACTCCAGGATGTTTGGCTCTAGATGAGATGACCACACCATCTTGGTTATCCGGGTCATTAACATCTTTTATGTACCATTCTGTGTATTCTTGCCACCTCTTCTTAATACCTTCTGCTTCAGTTAGGTCCTCAATTTTTCTGTTCTTTATTGTACCTATCTTTGCATGAAATGTTCCCTTGGTATCTCTGATTTTCTTGAAGAGATCTCTAGTCTTTCCCCTTCTATTGTTTTCCTCTATTTCTTTGCATTATCCACTTAAGAAGTCGTTCTTATCTCTCCTTGCTATTCTTTGGAACTCTGAATTCAGTGGGGTATCTTTCCCTTCCTCTCTTGCCTTTCACTTCTCTTCTTTTCTCAGCTTTTTGTAAATCCTCCTTAGACAACCATTTTGCCTTCTTGAATTTCTTTCTCTTGAGATTCATTTTCAAATAAATGATCTTTGTTATAATATGATATTCCTGATAAGTTTTACAAAAGTTAGGTTAAAGAAGGAATGATCCATGTAAGGGAAATTACAAAAACACATTCCTCCTGTTCTGTGATCATTTTGAAATATAAGTTTAAAAAGAATCACTTCTACTTCTGCTGCTCCTTGAAGATTTAATCATAAAATTTACCAGTTTTGCTATTAACATTATACAGATTTGGTTAACTATATTTCTGGTCCTAAGGGCAATATTAATAAAACTGGGGTTTAATATCTATTAGATCCCTTTATTCACTAACTATATTTTATAAATATCAGTTGGCAATAAGTTTCTCAATAATGCAATTATCATTCTCTCACTTAAAATTGCTAATTATTCAAATTATACCCCTTACCAGAATCCTGTTCCTTTCTTTTTGGCTAGAAAGAGAGCTTAGCGACAGAAAATTACAGACAGTACACCTACAATAAAGAACTGTAATAATAGAAATTAAGGCACTATGAATAAACTGACCAGAAGTTAAAGCAAATGGAAATCTAAACCCCAAATATAATGCAGTATCAGGGAATACAGAATGTAATCATTGAAAGGGACATCTATTCAGGGTCATCTAAACCATTAATTTCCCAATGCCAAAAATGTGAATCATTTTTAAAATGTAAATTCCTGGAATCCATCCTGAGAGTCAGGCTTAGTAAATTTTTCTATGAGTATGCCTAAAAAAAATTGCAGGTGTGGCCCAAGAGTACATGATTCTAATTTGCCACTGGGCTCACTTGAAAACTGCTAGTCTCTTGTAATACTCTAGTTTTGAGATAAAGCACCTTGTTGATATTTTCATAAAAGATGAGCTCATTTTTTTTGGCTCCATTGATAATGCTGAATCTTACAAGCAGATCTTTCTGTTTTCTTCAAAGTTCTTTTAGAAGTTTATGCTTTCACTGAGCCAAAATCTCCTTCCTCAGAATTTCCACTCATTGCTCTGGTTTTGCCTCCTGTAGCCACAGAAAATGATATGTAGTTGTTAAATAATGCATTTTTTTTTAGTTACTAGAGAGCCTGCATTCTTATGTGTATTAGACGCTTTTCACTTTGGGTTGGGCTTCCCTTGTGGCTCAGCTGTTACAGAATCCACCTGCAATGCAGGAGACCTGGGTTCGATCCCTGGGTTGGGAAGATGCCCTGGAGAAGAGAAAGGCTACCCACTCCAGTATTCTGGCCTGAAGAATTCCACGGACAATATAGTCCATGGGGTGACAAAGAGTCAGACACGACTGAGCTTTGGGTTAATTTTTCTATCAATAACTTAATTTTTAAAGATTTATAAGAACCTTGTATATTAATGGTATTTAACCTTTGTCCTGTATTGTCATATACCTTTTCCCAATTGGTAATTGGTCATTTACTGATTTTAGATGTATGTATGTGATGGTGTGTGTAAGGATATACAATCCTGAATCTCTAGGGAACATTTAAGCTCTTCCCTTGCTTTGTATCATACAGAACTTTGGCAAGTATGACATTTCTGTACAGTATCTTACATTTAAAATTCAAAAATTATACTGAAACTTTCCAAACCATATACTTCTGTAGTAATAGTATAGCATGCCAAACTGCAAAGGACATTGACTTTGGAAGAAACTTCCATTCCCTTTTTTCACATTAATCCTCTCTGGGTTTTATTGTAAGGTGTACTTTCTTTGAGTGTTCTGTGTGGTCCTTTTTAAGAGAGGAAATGCCATTATGCTTCACATTTTTAAGCTTCTGGCAGGCAGAGACTGTTCATTTGTTTGCTTATTTAGAACAGGAAGCTTTTATTTTCCTTTTCTCTCTTTTCTCTTCAGCTTTCTTTTGTAGCTTAGTAACCAAAACTCAACCTCAGACCTGCCTTTCAGTTGTTTTCAGCCACCTTAGGAGTTTTCTGGAATTTTATTCTGTCTTTCCCCTTCCAGGGCCTCTTAATGTGAGGTGTGACCAATGAAGTCATTGTGTTGCAAAGCCTGTGGCTGAGTGACACTGCTAACCCCAAATGCCAGTTTGATCAGGAAAAGACCTCATTGGCCAAATTCTAGTCCTCATGAAAACACTAGACCCCGCATTGCTTTGTCTAATGGAAGCTAGGTATAAGCTGTGGTGGATATTTCGTGATTTAAATAAAAAATTAGTTACTTGTACACTGCTAAAGTAAACTGTTTAATCCCCAAAAGACTACATCAGGCCTGCTGCTGCTGCTGCTGCTAAGTCACTTCAGTCGTGTCCGACTCTGTGTGATCCCATAGACGGAAGCCCACCAGGCTCCCCTGTCCCTGGGATTCTCCAGGCAAGAACACTGGAGTGGGTTGCCATTTCCGTCTCCAATGTGTGAAAGTGAAAAGTGAAAGTGAAGTCGCTCAGGCGTGTCCGACCCTTAGCGACCCCACGGACTGCAGCCTACCAGGCTCCTCCATCCATGGGATTTTCTAGGCAAGAGTACTGGAGTGGCTTGCCATTGCCTTCTCCACATCAGGCCTAGAATGCTCTAATTGAAGGGCCAGATACAAGTATGGTTGATTAACTACTAAGCTTTAATCACAGACTTGTATTTCTGTCATTAATATCAGGGGAGGTAATATCACCACATAATTTAGCTGAGACCACCATGTTTGCTTTATTCATAGAGTGGACTGCCCTGTATATCTATGCTTCCTCTGTTCTTCATGCAGACAAAGCAATAAATTTAAGAAGTAAGAATTACTGACTGGGTGGTGGGTCATATATAGGAAGAAAATTCTCTTTCTGTCCTCTCTCTCTTTCTGCTTTCTTGGATGATAGTGAGTTATAGTAATTTACTGAAGAATGAATGATGGCACAGAAACTTGACACCTGCTGGGAGTCACTGGAATAGCAAGGGGTAGGTATATAGTCCTTCCACTGAATCAGAGGTATTTGAACACCAAATTTGTGAGAAAAACAAATCCTAAATGTAAATATATGCAACTTTGTATTCTCTCTCAATACCCAGCTTCAGTTCCTGTGGATGTCCTGGGAAGTACAGTATTCTGTTATCTTAATTTCTTCCTGAGTTGGCTGATATGGCCTTTCTTTTTAATTGGGGGTGGAAGGGATTCAAGAGGACAGGAAAGTTAAGGGAGTAAATGTGGTACCAGTCTTAGACCAATGCCTAGCCCCTGCAAGTTGGCAGGTAGAGTAAATACTCTTATTTCTCCTTCTCTGCCAAACTGTAATATAAGATGAGGTAGCACTAGCATCAGAGAAGGAAATGGCAACCCACTCCTGTATTCTTGCCTAGAGAATCCTGTGGATGGGGAGCCTGGTTGGCTGCTGACTGTGGGGTCGCACAGAGTCAGACACAACTGAAGCGACTTAGCAGCAGCAGAGCTAGCATAAATTCTGGGTGGACATAAAGTTTACTATTGGGTAGGAGTTAATAAATATTCATTGGTGATATTGATGAGCCTACTCTTGACAGGCATAGGCAAAGGCTCTCTACAGGCTTTTCCTGCTGTTATTGGAAAGTGAATGTCAGGTGGGAGTTGTAGGTAGTAGGGAAGCAGGAGGCAGGCAGAGATATTCTTAGATATGTATCTAAGGGAGAAAAATATGAGTCTTAAAATGTTGAACTCTTAATTACAGTAGGATCATTTCAAGCTTTCCTGTTCCTCAGCCCAAAATTTATTATCCTAATGAAGTCAGCTTTGTGGTAGGATCTTTTAAGAGAATAGTAATAAGAATTTTTGGCATTCATTTATGTTCTTGATTAATTTAGATATGTATAGTTTCACATTGTAAGTTCTCTTTGTTTTATATATATTTTAATTGTTCTTATGGGACAGCTTCCATTGGCATCTAACGATGTCTAAACAAGTTCTTTCCCTTGTGAAAAGGACTATCTCCCTCGCCTTGTTTTTTTTTTTTTTTTCTTTTTATAACCAGCCGTGGATCTAAGGGTGAGGTTCTTAATTGACCTCTTCAGCAGTCATTTTGACCTAGTCCTGCACTGTTTTGATGGTACTCTTTACTTTCCTAGGTTTGCTGTGGAATTTATCCTCTAATGACAAACTTAAGAATCTCATGATAACAGAAGCCTTGCTTATCCTCACTGAGAATATCATCATCCCCTTTTCGGGGTGGCCAGAGGGAGACTACCCGAAAGCAAATGGTTTGCTTGATTTTGATATATTCTACAATGTCACAGGATGCCTAAGGTAATGCCAGTCTACATCTCCCTCAACATTTTCTCTGTTGACTCTAAATACTGCATCCAGATCTGTCTTAAACTCTACCCAATTACCTGGAAATACAGTTAAAAATTATAAAGGTCACTCTAAGTACTAGAAGCACAATATAGAAAAGAGTATTGTTTTTCCTGACATGTTTGATTCCAGAAGCTACCCACATTATCTCAGGAGAGAGAGCATATCATTTCCGATAGGTAAACTGGAAATCCAATCCGAACACCTACAGTTCCGTGAAGACTGGAATTCCCTATCTCACAGGATTTAAATCAGGCTGCATGCTATTTTTCAGTTGACAAAAATATAATTTAATGACATAGTTAAAAAAATTTTTTTTGAACCTGGTGTTTTTAAATAGGCAATAAAACCTAAAGGGATAGATTATCTTGCCACAAGAATAGCTACAAAAGAAGTTAGTTTGATCAGCATTTCTAAATATTGGGATGAAAAAGGTACTTGAAATGTTTTCTCCCCTGGACTGTCAGGTGCCAGCTAAACCAGGAGGAAATAGAAGTGCATGTACGAAGAGGAAATGTTAGTCTTCACTCAACTAGAAGTAGGTGTCTCAGGCTTTCTTACTTTTATTTGAAAATAATCATTGTCCTTTATGTCTAAAGATTAAAAGAAACCAAATAGATATGTAATCAAAATTAAGCAGCCCAGAAGAAGCTGGGATATATTCTGCCTTTTGATCTTTTCTCTAGTTTCATAGTTCACATTTTGAGGGAGCCTGTTTGGATGATAACAGAGAGAATTTATTATGGTAAGATATTTATCTTATCTCCATAATTAATCACACTGTGTGTGTGCGTGCACACGTGCTCAGTCGTGTCCAATTCTTTGTGGCCCCATGGACTGTAGCCTTCCAGGCTCCTCTGTCCTTGGAATTTCCCAGGCAAGAGCTGTGGAGTGGGTTGCCATTTCCTCTTCCAGGGTATCTTCCCATCCCAGGAATCGAACCCACATCTCTTGTGTCTCCTGCAGTAGCAGGCAGATTCTTTACCACTAACTCCACCTGGAAAACCCATAATCACAGAGTAATACATATTAAATACCAGATTTTTATGAAGAATTATGTTAGCCACTGAGATTTTTCAAAAATGAATGAGAAAATTCTTAAGAAGCCTTTAATCTAGCAGGGGATGTAGATGAGCAAACAAAGTAAAATGCAATAAAATATGTTACAGCAAATTTTCCTACAGCTCCCATTGCCTTACCATGTGCAGCAGAGTTCTTAGTGTGGCAGATTAGGTTAGGACTGTTTCACTTCATTGTGCACATGGCAGGGACACAATTCAAACTTCCTTTTTAAAAATTTTTTGCTTATTTATTTTAATTCGAGTATAATTGCTTTACAGTGTTGTGTTAGTTTCTGCAATATCACAACGTGAATCACCTTCACACCCCTCTAGGTCATCACAGCACCAAGCTGAACTCCCTGTGCTATATATAGCAGCTTCCCACTAGCTGTCTGTTTTACAGATAGTGTAAATATGGTAGTGTATATATATTAGTGCTACCCTCTCAGTTCGTACCACCCTCTCCTTCCCCTACTGTGTCCACAAATGCATTCTCTACATCTGTGTCTCTATTCCTGCCCTATAAATAGGTTCATCAGTACCATTTTTCTAGATTCCATATATAGACATTAATATGTGATATGTGTTTTTCTTTTTCTGACTTACTTCACTTTGTATGACAGACTCTAGGTTCATCCACATCCCTGCAAATGATCCAGTTTCATTCCTTTTTGTGGCTGAGTAATATTCCACTGTGTATATGTACCACATCTTTTTATCCATTCATCTGTCAGTGGACATTTAGACTGCTTCCATTTCCTGGCTATTGTAAATAGTCCTGCAGTGAACAGTGGGGTACGTGTGTTTTTTTCAATTATGCTTTTCTGAGGGTATATGCCTAGTAGTGGGATTGCAAGGTCATATGGTATTTTTTGTTTTTTAAGGAACCTCCATACTGTTCCCTATAATGGCTGTATCAATTTACATTCCTACCAACAGTACACGAGGGTTCCCTTTTCTCCACACCCTCTCCAGCATTTACTGTTTGCAGATTTTTTGATGATAGCCATTCTGACCAATGTGAGGTGATGCTTCATTGTAGTTTTGATTTGTATTTCTCAAATAATGAGCAGTGTTGAGCATCTTTCCATGTGTTTGCTGGCCATCTGTATGTCTTCTTTGGAGAAATGTCTGTTTAAGTCTTCTACCCACTTTTTTATTTGCTTGTTTGTTATTTTGATTTTGAGCTGCTTCAGGAGCTTTTGTATTTTGAAGATTAATGCTTTGTCAGTTGCTTTGTTTGCAGATACTTTCTCCTAGTCTGAGGGTTATCTTTTCGTCTTGTTTATGACTGCCTTTGCTCTGCTAAAGCTTTTTAGTTTAATTAGGTCCCACTTGTTTATTTTTATTACTATAGGAGGTGGATCAGAAAGGATCTTGCTCAATTTATGTCAAAGAGTATTCTGCCTGTTTTCCTCTTAAGAGTTTTATAGTGTCTGGCCTTTCATGTAGGTCTTTAATCCATTTTGAGTTTATTTTTCATATGGTATTAGGAAGTGTTGTTACTTCATTCTTTTACATGTAGCTGTCCAGTTTTCCCAGCACCACTTATTGAAGATGCTGTCTTTTCTCCATTGTATATTCTGGCCTCCTTTGTTAAAGATAAGGTGACCATAGGTGTATGGGTTTCTCTCTGGGCTTTATCCTGTATTCCATTGATCTGTATTTCTGCTTTTTTGCCAGTATCATGCTATCTTGATTACTGTAGCTTTGTCATATAGTCTGAAGTCAGGAAGTGTGATTTCTCTAGCTCCATTTTTCTCTCTCAAGATTACATTGGTTATTCGGGGTCTCGTGTTTCCATACAAATTGTAAAAAAAAAAAAGTTTTCTACTTCTGTGAAAAATGCCGTTGGTAATTTTGTAGGCATTGCATTAAATCTGTAGATTGCTTTGGGTAGTATAGTCATTTTCACAATATTGATTCTTCAAATCCAAGAACATGGTATATCTCTCCATCTGTTTATATCATCTTTGATTTCGTTCATCAGTATCTTATAGTTTTCTCCATACACGTCTTTTGTCTCCTTTCAGTTCAATCACTCAGTCGTGTCCGACTCTTTGCAACCCCATGAATCACAGCATGCCAGGCCTCCCTGTCTATCACCAACTCCCGGAGTTCACTCAAACTCACTCAAACTCAAATTCCATCGAGTCGGTGATGCCATCCAGCCATCTCATTCTCTGTCGTCCCCTTCTCCTCCTGCCCCCAATCCCTCCCAACATCAGAGTCTTTTCCAGTGAGTCTACTCATCGCATGAGGTGGCCAAAGCATTGGAGCTTCAGCTTTAGCATCAGTTCTTCCAATGGACACCCAGCACTGATCTCCTTTAGAACGGATGGGTTGGATCTCCTTGCAGTCCATGGGACTCTCAAGAGTCTTCTCCAACACCACAGTTCAAAAGCATCAATTCTTCGGCGATCAGCTTTCTTCACACTCCAACTCTCACATCCACACATGACCACTGGAAAAACCATAGCCTTGACTAGACGGACCTTGGTTGGCAAAGTAATGTCTCTGCTTTTTAATGTGCTGTCTAGGTTGGTCATAACTTCCCTTCCAGGGAGTAAGCGTCTTTTAATTTCATGGCTGCAATCAGCATCCGCAGTGATTTTGGAGCTCAAAAAATAAAGTCTGACACTGTTTCCACTGTTTCCCCACCTATTTCCCATGAAGTGATGGGTCCAGATGCCATGATCTTATTTTCTGAATGTTGAGTTTCAAGCCAACTTTTGCACTCTCCTCTTTCACTTTCAAGAGGCTTTTGAGTTCCTCTTCACTTTCTGCCATAAGGGTGGTGTCATCTGCATATCTGAGGTTATTGATATTTCTCCCAGCAATCTTGATTCCACCTGTGCTTCTTCCAGCCCAGCGTTCCTCATGATGTACTCTGCATATAAGTTAAATAAGCAGGGTGACAATATACAACCTTGACGTACTCCTTTTCCTATTTGGAACCAGTCCATTGTTCCATGTCCAGTTCTAACTGTTGCTTCCTGACCTGCATACAAGTTTCTCAAGAGGCAGGTCAGGTGGTCTGGTATTACCATCTCTTCAAGAATTTTTCACAGTTTATTGTGATCCACACAGTCAAAGGCCTTGACATAGTCATGAAGAAGTAGATGTTTTTCTGGAACTCTCTTGCTTTTTCGATGATCCAGTGGATGTTGGCAATTTGATCTTTGGTTCCTCTGCCTTTTCTAAAACCAGCTTGAACATCTGGAAGTTCACGGTTCACGTTTTGCTGAAGCCTGGCTTGGAGAATTTTGAGCATGACGTTACTAGTGTGTGAGATGAGTGCAATTGTGCGGTAGTTGGAGCATTCTTTGGCATTGCCTTTCTTTGGGATTGGAATGAAGACTGACCTTTTCCAGTCCTGTGGCCACTGCTGAGTTTTCCAAATTTGCTGGCATATTGAGTTCAGCACTTCAGGATTTGAAACAGCTCAACTGGAATTCCATCACCTCCACTAGCTTTGTTCGTAGTGATGCTTTCTAAGGCCCACTTGACTTCACATTCCAAGATGTCTGGCTCTAGGTGAGTGATCACACCATCGTGATTATCTTGGTCGTGAAGATCTTTTCTGTACAGTTCTTCTGTGTATTCTTGCCACCTCTTCTTAATATCTTCTGCTTCTGTTAGGTCCATACCATTTCTGTCCTTTATCGAGCCCAACTGTGCATGAAATGTTCCCTTGGAATCTCTAATTTTCTTGAAGAGATCTCTTGTCTTTCCTATTCTGTTGTGTTCCTCTATTTCTTTGCATTGATCGCTGAGGAAGGCTTTCTTATCTCTCCTTGCTATGCTTTGGAACTCTGCATTCAGATGCTTATATCTTTCCTTTTCTCCTTTGCTTTTAACGTCCCTTCTTTTCACAGCTATTTGTAAGGCCTCCTCAGACAGCCATTTTGCTTTTTTGCATTTGTCTCCTTAGATAGGATTTATTCCTAGGTATTTTATTCTTTTTATTGCATTGATGAACAGGATTGTTTCCTTAGTTTCTCCTTCTGATTTTTCATTGTTTATAGAAATGCAGGGAATTTCTGTGTAATAATTTTGTATCCTGTGACTTTACTAAATTCATTGATTAGCTATAGTAGTTTTCTGATGGCATCTTTAGTATTTTCTATGTGTAGTATCATGTCATCTGTGAAAGTGACCATTTTACTTCTTTTCTAATCTGGATTCCTTATATTTCTTTTTCTCCTCTGATTACATGGCTGGGACTTCCAAACTTCCTTAAACCAAGTGACTCATGTGGCTGAGATGTTAACAGTCACTTGTGGAAGTGAAAGCAGTACACCAGGAACCATGGCCTCATGGACTGGGACAGAAATTCAGCATCCCTAGGACTCAGTCTCCTGTTGACAGGCATACCTCAGATATATTGTAAATTCAGTTCCACACCACTGCAGCAAAGTGAATACTGCAATGAAGCAAGTCACACAAATTTTTTTGTTTCCCAAGTACATACATAAGTATGCACTTTATATTATACTATAGTCTGTTAAATATCCAATGGCAGTATGTCTTTAAGAAATCAGTATACATACCTTAATTTAAAAATACTTTAATACTGGGACGTCCCTAGACTTCCAGTGGTTAAGACTCATGCTCCCAATGCAGAGGGCCCAGGTTCAATCCCTGGTTGGGGAACTAAGATCCCACGTGTTGCCCATGGCGTAAAATAAATAAAGGCATTAAATAAATAAAGATTAAAAGAAATATTTAATTACTAAAAAATGCTAACCATCATCTAACAACACAGAGTTGCCACAGACCTTCGATTTGTTAAAAAATAATTGTAGTATCTATAAAACTCAATAAAGCAAAGCACAATAAAAACAAGATATGTCTGTACATCCCATCTCTGCTTACTCTTCTTTGAAGACTACTGGGCTCATTCTCTAAAAATGCAGACAAGCCTTCTCCACATAGCAGATCCCTAAATCACAGGCCACCCAGCAGAAAAAGTAAACTTCTTTCTTCAAATGTTAGTTTCAGGGAAGGTTTAACCCTGGCCCTGCTTCTGAAAAGTGCATATCATTTCAGCCTCTGTCCCCTGGATTGGCCAGACCTGGATCAGATACTTGCTTCATGGCAACAATGACAACAAGGTTTATTTAAGTAGCAAGAGGGAGGTGGACACTTGCTGGGAAAAGGAAGCAAAAATAGAAGACACCTTCCTCAGTTACAGCGTATGCAACCTTTCTGGGTCTGTCTGCAAGCTTCTTTACAGTCTTACTTCACATTTTTCCACCAACATACATCAAAGTACAAGCAAACTACAAAATACTTGCTTTCCTTAGATATTATAGGTAATTTCATATAGTCAAGGCTTTATTCAATTTTATTTCCTGGGAAACATTTTCCATTATCTTCCCATTAAACGCTTAATCTCCTAATCATCTAACACCAAAGATAAAGTTCATCTTTTCTATAAAACATTTTTCTGCCTCCTCAGACAAACACCATTACTTGTTTTTAAGAATTCAAATGGGGATTTTTACAGGTAAATCACCTGTGTACAGATTTTGCATCCATTACTGTTTTTATGCGAAATTATTTACATACCTTTTTTTATTAGATTGTGAACTCTTAAGAGCTAAGCCTATGCATTGTTTTAATCTCTAATTCGTAGCGCCTAGCAGGGTTTCTGACACATAGTAAGCAAGTATAAAGTATTTGAGTGAAATGGGTAAATGAATGAATAAGCAAATTAAAATCCATCATCAATTAGGTGGATGATCAAGCCTGGCAAGGTATCAAATTTATAATGGAAAGTAATGAAACAGAAGTTAGAAACTTTAGCTAAGGCCAGACTATGGGGGCATTATAAAACATGCTAATGAGTTAATTTTTTTTTTTTTCTGTAAGCAAAATTCATAGTGTGGGGAGAATAGAAATAAAAGTTCTGTGTGAAGTAGAAAAATTATAATATCAACATGAAAGGTGTGTTGGGAAGGTAGAAATCTAAAGACAAAGATGTTGGTTACAAATCTTCCTGTAGTCTTCTTTTATGAACAAGGAATAACAGACTTGCATGGTTTGAGTGAAGCACATTTTTTAGATATATTTTATCCTAAATCTACTCCCATCGTAATGATACCATTTTAAACTGTTTGCAAAGACAATCCAAACCACTGGTTTGAACTACTTTCAGAAGCAGAATATTACACAAAGACTGGGAAATTAAGCATCATGGTATTTGCTTACTAAAATAATCTGTTATTTCATCTGTATATCTAGTTTATAATAATAATAGCTAAGATTTATTGTATATTATGTTGTAAAAACTGTTCAAAATGCTTTATGAGAATTTTCTCATTCTCAGAGTGACGCTTGTAAAGTAGGTCTTCCTATTTTATGGATAAGGAAATTGGAGCTGAGAGAGGTTAAGTGATTTTCACAACATCATACAGCCAGTAGGAGACAAAGCTGGAATTCTCATCCAGGAAGCCTGTCTTCATAACCGAGCTCTTCATCTTGTCCTGGATATGTTGATATTAATCAATGTATACAAACTGTATATCTGTTTACAAACTGCTCTGCTGTGGATTAAGCCTCTGCCCTTTACAATCTCATAACCTCACAGAGTCAGGTATGCCAGTGTACAGTCATATTCTGTCTTATTATGGGCATTATATCTGTGTTTCGGTAATTGTCTTTTTTAAAGAGTTCTATGCAAGTAGAACCTCTGCACTGAATTTCCTATTAACAAAGAAGACAGAAAGCATATGAAGTTGGAGGTCTTTCCAAGAGAGGAGTTGGCTTTGTAGACTACTTCAGGTAGATGTCACAATGGGTATAAAAGTCAGTAAGGAGATGTAAATTAGAACCTAAGAAAAGACCAATAGGGAAACTTCAGTCAAATAGACTCGATTTCCATGAGTAGAGCTGTCTTCTGAATAGTTGCTTACTTCTTTTTTCTTTTTAATTTTTAAATTTGTATTGGAGTATAGTTGCTTTACAATACTGTGTTATTTTCTACTATACAGCAAAGTGAATCAACTATATGTGTGTGTGTATATATATGTATATATACACCTGCTTTTTTTTATTTCCTTCCTATTTAGGTCACCACAGGGCACTGAATAGAGCTCCCTATGCTATGGAGTATGTTCTCATTACTTATCTGTATTATACATAGTAGTGTTAATATGTCAAGCCCAATCTCCCAGTTCATCCTACCCCTTCTCTCCCAGTTTGGTGTCCATACATATGTTCTTTACATCTGAGTATATATTTCTGCTTTGCGAATAGGTTCATCTGGACCATTTTTACAGATTCCACATATATGTGTTAATATACAATATTTGTTTTTCTCTTTCTGACTTCATTCTGTGACAATCTCTGTCCATCCATGTCTCTGCAAATTGCACCATTTCGTTCCTTTTTATGGCTGAGTAATATTCCATTGTATATATATGCTACATTTTCTTTATCCATTCTTCTGTTGGTGAACATTTACATTGCTTCCATGTCCTGGCTATTGTAAATAGTGCTGCAGAAAACATTGGGGTACATATATCTTTGGGAATTATGGTTTTTCTAACTCCAAGTTACTCTAAAAAGATTTTGACTGGTATTGCCTAGCTCTGATAAAAATGAATCTTAACTACATATAAAGGTCATAAATGTTAACAAATATAATTTCTACAAGTTCATTGGAGGTATTGTCTCCCCTGCTGAGTGTGGAACCAACAGTGAATTGGCATCCTGAGTGTATCTTTGACATTGTGGTTGACTTAGGTTAGTGTGCCTAAATTCCTTCAATCTACTTTGGAATAAAACTTCTACATACCAGTGACTTTGTCCCCTGATTAACTTGATGATGAGATCAGTTCTGAGAGGGACCACCCAGGTCTTTATGTAGCAGTGGTGCAGAGTGAATATGCTCTGCAGGTAAAATCTTTGCTTCATTAATGAACTTGTGACTGTGACTTCAGTTCTGCCCACCTGGAGCTGTTACCAGCTCCAATGCCATACTGTGAGATGGCATTCAAATAGGAGAACACACATGGGTTATCCTTCGGAAACTGTCAAGTACTCCATGTGCCTGCATGCTAAGTTCCTTCAGTCATGTACGACTCTTTACAACCCATAGACTGTGGCAATTTTTTCTTAAACAGTATGCTAGCATAATGAATAGTTAGTAAAAGAAAAATAAATTGATACATTCCAATTTGTGGTAGAGCTGTCAGAAGCAGTTGTTAGGATCTCTTCATACCTCCACACACATGCAGTGGCATCATTTTTCCACCTTGAAATCAGCCATGGTAGGAATATTTACGCCACAGAAATCTGCAAATTCTACAAATCAGAACTCTCCCCACTCCCCTTCCCCTGCCTCCAGGGGTCAGACAGGCACTTAAGTGGACAGGTGTGAGACTGTGGGCTGCTGTCTGACTAGAAAGTGGAGGGGGGGGATGCTTACCCCAAAGAGAAGTAATATTCAAAGTTCTGGAAAACACTTTAGGCCAAACAGACTCTTCTGAGGCAGCCTCTGTTAGCAGCCTCATTCTTCAGTTGAAGAAATTAAGTGCCAGTGACTCTTCCACAATAATAGAAGCAGTTATCAGAAATTTGAGAAAAGCAACTAATCCGTGCTTCTTGGGATTATACCACTTGGTCTGTCTTTCCTCTTGTTCTTATCCATCCCTGTCCGGTACTCAAGTGCCTGCTGTATCCAAAGTACTGTTTAAATTTCTGAAATTTCAAAGGGGAATGGGACCTATTTTTGCCCTGGAGGACCTCCAGGTTTAGTGGGAGAAAGGCACCAGAAGAGATAATCACAATCCATTTGATAAGAAGTGTAGAAGCGGTCTGAAAAGACTGTCATGGAGACACTGAGTTGCTTAACTGATGTTTCCTGGGAGCTGGGGAAAATGTTGACTGGAGAGCCACATGTGGTAAAGGATGAGTAGCTGTATGAATGAATGTCTCCTCAATCATAGCTAGTTCATCTCTGTCCTTTTTCAGTATAGCCATATAAAAATATGAATTCACAAAAGTCTGAAACGTTGCTTTCCTGAAGTCCTGTTATTTGTTAACCATTCGCTTAATTTTATCTCCACATCTGATTACTAGTTATTTCCAAGACTCACAGACTTAGAGAACCAGTATGTGGCTGGGGGGAGGGGATAGATTGGAAGTTTGGGATTGACATATACACACTGCTACATTTAAGATAGATAACCAACAGCACAAGGAATTCTGATCAATTCTGTAATAAGCTAAATGGAAAAAGAATTTGAAAAAGAGTAGATACATGTGTATATATAACTGAATCACTTTGCTGTAAACCTAAAACTAATACAACATTGTTAATCAGCTACGCTCCATTATTAGATAAAAATTAAAAAAAAAACAAAAACACAACCATTTCTGCATTGTAAAGGCTACCTCAGAATTTGCCATTTTGTTTAGGATAATAGGACAAAATGACAAAACATTACTATGAAACATTATGAAACATATTCCTTTTTCCTGATTGTATTTTATGCTGGATGAAGAAGAAAAGCAATTGGTAATGCATTTCTGCTGCAAATGACTTAAACTTAACTCTTTCCTACATGTGTCATGGTTTAGTAAATGTGTTTTAATGAATGTATAATATAGTTATTTGTACTAAAATTTATAACTGTCTTAAAAGAAAATTCCATTTTCACTTATCACTGAAGATCTAGCTAGGGTGGGGAGTAATCAGAGGAAGCAAACTGTACTTCTAGAAAGAAAAGCAATAATTATTAGCCTTAATCCTGATGAGCCTCCTGATTAAGGACAAGTTTTTTGGTAATATCAATACCAACTACTTTTTGGAAAAAGAATATCTCCATGTAAATTTTTAATATATTCAATTATATCTATCTACTCCTGCACAATAAAACATGTAACTGTATTTTTGAATTTCATTTTTTATAATACCTGGATATCAAACTTCAGAACTCTGCTGAATCTGTGTTTCCTTAACTGTGCTTTTTGTTCTGTTTACCTTTGCTTAGTTATCCCTTATTCTGAATACTCCTGACAAAAAGATTTATCTGGTCTGTCTCTGTGCATAATCCTAATTTAGTTACTAAAATAATTAAGAATTAGATAATTAAATGAGAGTCTAATTTCTCTTATTATCAAATAACTATTTTCCTTTTTCGTAAGACATATCTTTAGTAAAGTTGATGTTCCTTGTCCTGGAAGGAACAAGACATATAGGTTGTACAGCTTTGTTCTGTTCCCAATGTTGCTTCTGTTTGCAGAATGAGCAGCTGACTTTGGCTGATGTTTGCGGATACCTGCAGGATCTGATGTTGACTTCAGAGTAACAGACAAACCCTTTTTTTGGCATAGAGTTTTTGTTTCTCTGCCAGTTCAAGTGAGGCTCCCCTTTTGTTCTGTGCAACCACAAGCTGCCTCTGCTGCTTTCTCTAGGTTAATCACAGACAAGGCCCAACTGTTTGATATGTATCAGCTGAGAGCTAAACAAAAGCCCAGACCTAAATCTCAAATAACAAGAGGAAGAAGGATGCCTGCTTATCAGCCACTGTCTTATCAAGTGCCTATTGGGTCTTAGAATGGACTCAGACCAAGCTCTTAAATTGACTGGTACCACTTGGGATACAATTTATAACATGTGTTATTAGGAAGCCTATAATTGTTGGTGAAAATGAAAATATAGCCACAGTTTTTTTAAAACCATTGTGGTGATCACTAAGTATGCTGATTAGACCTTAAAGATAGGTTCATTAACACACATGTAAATTTTTGTGTTAGTAGAAAACCACCTATTATCCAAAGAAGTAGTCCCTTGTGGTTGGTTTTTTTTTTTAATCTCTACATCTTAGAATTACCTGTTGGTGAAATGTCTTGAAAAGATTCATTCCTATCGTATTGTTGCCTGCCATTCTCACGCCCTGGTGACTAACTCTGGCCTTAATTCCAGTTGTCCATACACAACATTTAGGCATTCTGTGTTGTAACAAACTTTTCTTTCAATGCTGATAGACTATATTTGACAGCTTGCCTGCATGTAGCCCCACACAGATAACTTTATGGAAGGGCCATTAAAAATCCCATTAGAAGTGGGTAATTCTGATTTTAAAAAATAGTCATAGGTCAGAAATCTGAATGAAATTCAGCACACCCTAATTTCAGGAATTTTGTGAAAGCATAATATTTGCAAAGTATGCAATAATGTCTAGCCTATGCACTAAATTGCAGTTATTCTTATCATTTGACACTGTTCACACTTTGGTTTGCCATATGAGTTTAAAGCTTATTGTCATTAATCTTAACAAAGACAGTTCTTTATTTTAATTCCAGCAAGGTCCTGGGTGTTTGTTTTCTGGGTTTTTTTTCTCTCCTTTTGATTGTGACACTGAGGAATGTGTGAGATAAATGGTCCTGGAGAGTCAGGAATCACTGATTCGCTTTCAGATAAATCACCTGAAGCCTCCTATTTGAAGTTTTGGTTAGAGACATACAGAGGTTCAGATTCTATTTTTTTCTCACCCCTTACAGGTCACATTACCAAAAAAATTCTTCTTAATATCAAACACAAGCAGCTATAGTTTTCGCTGGTATCCTCCTACTCAGGCCCAGTGGAGGAGAAGAGCTCTGAAACAGCCCTGCCTTTATATTTTAGAGTAGTTCACATCCTTCTCTACCCATCTCCTTCTGAGGCCCCAGCCCCTAGCCCCAAAGACCTGGTATTTGAATTTTAATATACAACAGGGTGAAGTTCTAATTTCCAGAAAGGTGCTCACATATTTACTCAGACTTCTGCTAAATTACACCAAGGGGAAATAAATTCATCATTTAATCAAATTCAAACCATAGACACTAAATTAAACATTTCCAATATATTCATTGGGTTTCCCTGGTGGCTCAGATGGTAAAGCGTCTGCCTGCAACGTGGGAGACCGGGTTTGATCCCTGGGTCAGGAAGATCCCCTGGAGAAGGAAATGGCAACCCAATATATTCATTGGTAACTCTGATAATGAACTTTTATCGAGTAACTACTGTGGTTTTTATGCTCTTTTTTACTTTTCAACAAGATAGTTGTTTTAATATACTTTGTGAACAGTTTTGAGGCAGTTTTCCATATTACACCTCTATTGGGCTACATCTTGGAAACGGTGATACATATTTCTCAGGACTCAGGAGACACAGTGTGAAACGATTGAGTCTTCCTAAGATTAGCCATGTTAATTCTCTCATTCCCACAAATTTATGTATTAGCTGTTGAAAAAATACTGTAAGATGAATTTCTTAATAATTTCCTAATAATTACTGATTATTTTCAGAGTGATACAATAGCAAATTCCTTTCTAACTAGTGACCTCTATTCGTGGATGTATTGCTGTAAAATAATCCACCCTTATCATTTATATTTCTGAGTATCTGAGTAAGGTAGGAACTATTTTTGATATGCAAAACAAATATTGAGGTAGTAGTGTTCCATGCACTTTCTGTCAGCAAAGGTATCAGCTGTCAGGAACCCCTGATAAGTCCCGTTTCAAGCCAGTAGAGTCTGGATAATACCAAACTACAAGACAACAGTTAGTGTGTGTGAGCTGGAAGTACTGCCAAATTGAATTACCATCCTCACCCAAAATAAACAGCCTGAAGTTAAACAAAGCTGAGTCATTCATCTGCACGGTATGTAAGGGGCTTTGCTAGGAAGAAAGACCTTTTGATTTGTCAAAGCCATTTTAAAACTACTGCCATTCCTCAAGCCAGATGTTGAAAAGGTCAAAGGAAAGCTTTAAAATATGATAACACTGTCTCGGAGTTGGGGGACATATGGTACTTGCTAAACAAATGGCAAACTGAATGAATGTTAGATAAGGTATGCTTTACTGTGGTGCTGCCCTCAGCACAGAATAAAGAACAGCTCTCCTATTCTGACTTCACCACTAACTTAATCTCACCAGTAAAAGTAACTTCAGCTCTTTGGTTCTCAATTTCTTCATGTGCAATATAAGGAGATTGTGAAAGATGCTTTTTCAGTTTTGTCAAGCTTCTTAAGATCTCATGACCTTAAAGGGCTCAGAGAGTAGACAAAGGATCTTGGTTCAAATAATCATTTCTTGAGAAAAAAATTATAGAAAAAAATGGTTTTATTGACAGTCTGTGAGCCAATTCATAATCTTTTTAATGGACAAAGTGTCAAAATCTTTCAAGTACAGTGAAAATAAGGAAGTGAATAATTATATTAGAAACATCAAATGAGAACCAAAGTCACAGAGGGGTTTTGTTAAAATAAAAAAACTCATTGTATCAATTCAGCAACCATTAAATTATTAGTCCATGCTTAGTTTTAGAGTACTTGTCTTATCTCCTTAAGGTTATTAGGAGATAACCTTGTCTTATCTCCTTATTAGGTTGGATTCTGAAACTTCATTTTCATGGGTTAAAGACAGCTAAAATAGTATAGATGTGATCTCCCTGGGAGCAGGTGCAGTGCTGGGTACTCCTTCCTTGTTCCCTGCAGTTCTTTATACAATGCCAGGCACTTTTGTTCTTTGACAGTATGTATTGAAAACAGTATTTGGGGACAGAAAGCCTTTTTTAAATCACTTAGTGCAGTATATTAAAGATGAAGAAAATATGACCCCCAAAGTTCTCAGAATTGTAGTTCTTTCAGTGTTCAGTATCACACTGAGACATTATACACAAAAAGAATATGCTTTGTAATGTTCTGCCTACAGTGAAAGGAGCTGATTTGATAAGTTTTATAGGAATAGTTCTTAGCCAATGAAGTTAGCAAACGAGAATAAGGGTGGTTCTCAAAATTCTAAAAATCTGAAGTCATTCTTTTATCATTCTTGTTTATAGAAGTGTTAACATTTTGGGGAAAAAACATATTTAAATAGTTAATGCTGACAAAAATTAATGCAAAGGAACATAGTAATACCAGCATAAAAACATTATCTGAATCTGAAATATGATCCCTAAATATATTACTTTACTGTATTTGATAACCTTCAGTGTCTATAAGGAAGCACCTTCCACTTGTAGATTTAGTTACTGTTTATAGAAAAGTGTCATGGCTTAGCCAAATTAGAAATAGACTAAGTGCAAAGATGTTTCTATGTCAGGCTTGTAACTTAGGTCTTATACACTGTGAAACTGTATTTTTTGTGACATCTCTCTGTCATTGTAATTATAGAATCATCACATTTTAGAGCATTTGGTTTAATATTTGTCAGTAACAGTTTATGCTGAAGCCTAGAAAACCTCCAAATGGTATAGTCTAACACTCTGTTTTTACAAATGAGGAAACTAAGGCCCAAAGAATTTAGGAAATTTTTAATTTAATTAGAATTAAGGCAAGGAATAAGTTGAGACTTGGACATGTAGTGTATTGCTACAGCTAATATGCCATTTATTCTACTTTTAACTGTAAGATGTTTTCCTTGTATATTTATACCCTTTGAAAAATAGGGTGACGATTAAGTAAATAATGCTCTGACCTTGGTGCTTGGAATGAAGTAGACAGAAGGCTTATATTACACAATGATGTGTTAAGAATATATTTATAAGTTGTGTCCAGATTTGATGACTGTAGGCAATTGGTGATTTATTGAGTCTAGGACAAGTCTGTCAAACTTTGACAAATTTTCCAGTTTTCCAAACCCTTGGAAGAAACTTTGAAACAAAAGTAAACCCTTGAAACAAAAACCTATTAGATACACAGCCTAAGTGTGTCTTATCCTAAGCCTAAATCTTTTGATTGTTTGTTTTTCCTAACAGAAACATGAGTTCAGCTGGCCCTGAAGGAAGAAAAGTGATGAGGAGGTGTGATGGACTTATTGACTCACTGGTGCATTATGTCAGAGGCACCATTGCAGATTACCAGCCAGATGACAAGGTGATTTAAGAGTTAGATCTCTCTCATATAAAATTACTTATTTTGTCTTACTAAGACTTCAGAGTATTCTTGAAGTAGCTGCTTGGGTTTGGCTTTATTCATTAACTCATTCGTTGAGCTTAAGATTTCCCATACATGCTCATAAATTTTAAAATCTATGTGGTCCAGTTTTTCTTTCTACTTTCCAGACCCAAATTTCAAACTGTTTAACACCTCTAGATATTTGAAAGGAGCTTAGATGCTACATTTTCAGCAATGAAATTCATCTCTTCCTTCATCCCCAAACTTGCTCCTCTGTATAATCTGTAATAGTTATTACCATCTACCAAATGAAAATAGCAATCTAAGTAATCTAGGACTTCCTCACTTCCATCACATCCCACATCCACTGGACGACAAATCATGTGCATTCTACTTCTGAAATACTCTTTAGTTTAAGCACTCCTCTTTAATGCTACTACTGCTATCCTAATTTGTGCATCTTTCATACTGATTATTGTAGTCAGCTCCTGATTGGTCCCTATAAGTAATATCTCCTCCTGTTTTCCAACTCCACATGGCTGGTAAGCAGTGTACCTAAAATATAAAATCATTCTGAACATATTGTAAAAACCAATGTTTTAAAAAATCCAGCCTCTACTTCTTAGCATTGTGCTCATGACCATTTATGATTTAACCCTAACCTTTCTAGTCATATTTATGTCACTCCCCCAGGCACCCTGTAGTCCAGGCACACCCTGTTGCATCCAGTTAACCTTTTAAGATCTAAAGCCTAAGAAGTTCTGTGATATACCTGTGAAGTTGCCTATATACACATATATATAATCAATATTCATGTCCTATTTCTCAGGCCACAGAGAACTGTGTGTGCATTCTTCATAACCTTTCCTACCAGCTGGAGGCAGAGCTCCCAGAGAAATATTCCCAGAGTATTTATATTCAAAACCGGAATATCCAGGCTGACAACAACAAAAGTATTGGGTGTTTTGGCAGTCGAAGCAGAAAAGTAAAAGAGGTATATCGGGAAGTCTTTGAAAGAATAAGTGTGCATGTGTATTTCTAAGTACTTAATATATGTCAGGCTCTATTTTAAGTTCCTTTAATCTTTGTATCAGTCCTATGAAGTGTGTATTATTAATATCTTCCTTTACTGATGAAGAAACAGAGATACAAAAAAGTTAATTGATTTTTCCGAAATAATTCAGCGAATTAGTGGAGGAGATAGAATTCCATCCCAGGCAATCTGGCCCCAGATTTACATTGTTAGCCATCAAACCATACTGCTCTGTGCCCCGCAGTTTAGGAAGTAAACTTAATACCGTGTGGCCAGTGGTATAGCATTGTCTTAACATTAAAAGAAGCCCAGACATTCAGCTTTAAATGTTCTAGAAAACAAACAAGACATCCTAAAAGCAAACCGCATAGGAAGGACACCTTCCAGACTGGCATTTTGTGAAAATTAAAGGAATGTGATCTCTCCTGCTCTTCAGATTACCACAGTGTTGATGAACTTGGAGAATACTTGGTAAATTTAGAATCCTGATGCTATCCTGGACAACTTCACAAGACTCTGTGAGAAGAGGCCTGTTTTTCTTATCTTCAGAGCAGTTGTGACTAATTTAGCTTTTAGCTTATCAGCAGCCTGAAAAATATTCTAGAACACTCTTTGCTTAATTCTCTGTATTCTCTCTCATGGTGAGGGAGAAATAATCATCATGGGCTAAAAGTTAAGTGATTGTAAATCATACACATGTGCCTTTTTAATGTTTAAGGTCTTCTTATTAGTCTCTCTAGACAAGACAATACTTCTGGTCTCTTGGTTTGGGTATGGAATTGTAGAAATCACCTGAAGTCTTTAATTTTGGATTCCATTGTGTGTGTGGTTAGCAATACCAGGACATGCCAATGCCAGAGGAAAAGAGCAACCCCAAGGGTGTGGAGTGGCTGTGGCACTCCATCGTGATACGAATGTATTTGTCCTTGATCGCCAAGAGTGTCCGAAACTATACTCAAGAAGCATCTTTGGGAGCTCTCCAGAATCTCACAGCAGGAAGTGGACCAGTGAGTATCATGCTACTTTTAAAAATAATGACATTATAGATACACCTACATTAAGTTCAGAAATGATAGTGAAGTAAAATCATCAGTTTTCTCGTTTTAGTCAAGAAAGTTCTCAGGAGTTGCCAGAGAGTTTGGCTTTCCAGGACTTTCAGCTTCTATAGAGCCAAGTCAAACTGTAAGTGAAAGACTCAGTATTTATCAGTGTTAGTCAGAGCTCTTTCAGTTAGAAGTCTCAAAATCCTACCTAAGCTGGCTTAGGCAAAAGAAAGGAATTTCTTGACTCATATCACTGAAAAGTCCAGGATGGGTTTTCCTTCTATCCTGGTGGGACATAGGTGCCCCAGGGATTGTAATTGTGATTCTCTATCTCTGGCCTCTGTTTTCTTTCCTCTCTTGGTTTCTTTCTCAAAGGCTATCTTCATATTATAGCAAAGATAGCCACCAGTGATTTCAAGCTTACCTTTCATCCAGCCCAGTGTCTCCACAGAAAAGAAACTGCTGCTATTTTCCCAATGGCTCTAAGAACTTAGCCATTTGCAAACAAGTTTCTGTGGCTAGGAGTCTGTGATGTTCTAACTGGTCAAGTCTGAGTTGTGTGCTCACATGTGAATTTCAGGGGCATGTGGTGGAGTGAGCAAGGGTCACTGCCACTTGTACCATATAGAGTGACTCTCTAATGGAAAGTCAGTGTTGTTACCAAAAAGAAGAATGACTGCCAGAAGGCAGACAACATATGTCCAGTGCAGTTGGAAAGGACATCTGTGCTTTTGTGTCCCAGAAAGTCAACTACAAAATGAAGAGCTACATCTCTTTTCAGGTGTACTTACTTTATACCAGCAAAATCAAAATATTAAAAAGAGTCAAAACTTACAAGGTCCTGTGATAAATCATAATGGAAAAGAATATGAAAAGGAATGTGTATATATAAATGTATACCTGAATCACTTTTCTCTATAGCAGAAATTAACACAGCACTGTAAATCAGCTATACTCCAATAAAATTATTTATTTTTTATTCTTTGGCCACCCCACACACCATGTGGGATCTTAGTTCCCCAACCAGAGATCAAACCTGCACCCTGTGCATTGGAAGTGTAGAGTCTTAATCACTGGACCACCAGGGAAGTCTTAAAAAATTATTTTGAAAAAGAGTAAAAACTTGTTCCTTCTCCCATGTATTTTGCAACACAGTAAGGGATTCTATAAATATTTAATTATTTGAACGAAGCTTGTGTTCTTTGCCTTGATCATAAAATGATTAAACTCTCTTCCAATAGTTCATTATAAGGCCAGCCTAATTATCCATCATCAGAGAGGAAAGCACTCTTGTAGATAACAAAAATATTATTTGTTCTTTACTTGAGAAGCCATGTTCATTCTTTTATGTGTTTATACAAAAGCTTGTTCAGCTTCGAATAAAACTGTGAAATACTGAAGCTAGTATTTCTCTAATTTTAGCACTGTGGTTAAGAATACAACCAAACTTTAACCTCTTTGAAATTCTTTAAAACATACTTGTGCATAAGGAGAAGGAAATGGGGAGTGAGCAGGGAGCCCTGACAGACATAGTGACATATTTTATCATCTTATCTTCCCACTTCCCCATGCTTGGTTTCCCAAAACCACTTCTTTCATTTTCCCAAACTAAAGAGGCTCTCTTATTAACTAACAACCAGTCAAATTAATAGAAAAGATCAGAAATTACATTGCTGTGTATTTATGATTTAAGCTCACTGTGCTCTGAGGGTGGTTCAATATGAGCTAACCCTTTATTTTGGATTTTAGCCTTTTCCATTCCAAAATCTATGTTGGAATGAAAATCATTCAGAGGTGTTTCCATATGCCTACCAAAACAAGAATATTTGCCACCTAATATACAGGAATATGCCACTTAAATTCTGATTATGTAGTTTGTTACCTAGATTCTAATTCCTCTATTCATTTATTAAACAGTATTTGAGCACTAAAAGGCACTAGCCTAGTGCTACATATATAGTGATGAATAAGACAAAATCTCTGTGTTTGGTAATAATCTAGCTGGGATAAAAAATAAATAAACAGAAATCTAAGATACCAGAAGAGTTCCAAGTCCAAAAGGAATCCAGGAAATGGAGATATCTTCACAACTGTTCTAATTATGTGAAGGCATTTAAAATCATACCTAACCTTAGACATCTGCCTCCAATGCGGGAGACCCGGGTTCGATCCCTGGGTTGGGAAGATCCCCTGGAGAAGGAAACGGTAACCCACTCCAGTATTCTTGCCTGGAGAATCCCATGGACGGAGAAGCCTGGTAGGCTACAGTCCATGGGGTCGCATAGAGTCAGACACGACTGAGCGACGGAAGGGAACGGAACATTAGACCAGTCCAGTCCCCTGAAAGAAGACCTATACTAAACTGGTATTAATCTGTACCCAAAGCTGTTGGAGTTGAACTTAAATAGAGATTTATAGGAGAAAATTATTAGCAGCATGGGACAATGATAAGAGGACTCTTTATTCTTTTAAGTTGTGAGATGCTTTTTATTAAAGTTTTGATTTATAAGTATTTCTTTTCTAATTATTGCATTCCCTGATTTTCTGTGTTTAGATATATGATAAAATAATACTTGGCTTTATAATTTATAAAAGGAATCACTGAATAGAAAAACATGAAAAGCTGCCATTAAACATAGTTCTAGAAAATACTCCGTCCATCTACCTGTGTTCATAACAGAAACATCAATGAAAATTGATGGCCATGTGTCTTAGATGGCAAAGAACCTGAACTGGACTGAATAGCTTCTAAAAGATAGAGTATGGAATTTTTATATAAAATATGAAAGTAATTTCTTGTCAGTAAGAATACCTTAATGTAAACTTTATTAGTTCAAGTATAATGGCCATTATTTTTAAATGACACAAAAAATATAAGGAAAGGGGATGAGATGATAAAATTTGCCCATTTAGCAAATTCTCTAAATATAGTGTGAAGTATAAAGTACAATATAAATAACTCCTGGAGGTGTAGTGTACAGCATGGTGACTATAGTTAACAATACTGTAGTGGTTAAAAGTTCTCATCACAGAAGGAAAAAAAATTGTGACTATGTGTGATGATGGATGTTATCTAAACCTATTATTTCACAATGTATATCAATACATATATCAACTCATTATGTTGTATACATGTAAAATTAAAAAGTACATTGTAAAAGTAAAAATCCATTGAGATAAGCAGTTTTCAAGTTTCTAAAACACTAAAGGCACTTAATTTGATACCCACTAAAAAAAAACAAAACATATTTCTTATATCACACCTTACCCACAAATTAGTTCCAACAGCAGTGTGATTTAAATGTGGAAGATAAAGCAATAGAGATTCTAAATGTTAACATAGAATATCTTCATGACCTGAAATAGGGAAAGATTTCTTAACAGTAGACATAAAAAGCACATAAAGTAAAAGCTTCATGAATTGATTACATAAAAATTAATTGCTTATGCTAGCAAACAAGCATAAGCTGGAATCAAGATTGCCAGGAGAACTATCAATAACTTCAGATATGCAGCTGACACCACCCTTATGGCAGAAAGCAAAGAAGAACTAAGAACCTTTTGATGAAAGTGAAAGAGGAGAATGAAAAAGTTGGCTTAAAACTCAACATTCAGAAAACTAAGATCATAGCATCCGGTGCCATCACTTCATGGCAAATAGATGGGGAAACAGTGGAAACAGTGACAGACTTTATTTTTCGGGGCTCCAAAATCACTGCAGATGGTGACTGCAGCCATGAAATTAAAAGACGCTTGCTCTTTGGAAGAAAAGCTATGACCAACCTAGACAGCATATTAAAAAGCAGAAACATCACTTTACTGACAAAAGTCTGTACATTCAAAGCTATGGTTTTTCCAGTAGTCATGTATGGATGTGAGAGTTAGATTATAAAGAAAGCTGAGAGCCGAAGAATTGATGATTTTGAACTGTGATATTGGAGAAGACTCTTGAGAGTCCCTTGGAATGCAAGGAGATCCAACCAGTCCATCCTAACAGAAATCAGTCCTGAATATTCATTGGAAGGACTGATGCTGAAGCTGAAACTCCAATACTTTGGCCACCTGATGCAAAGAACTGATTCATTTGTAAAGACCCTGATGCTGGGAAAGATTGAAGACAGGAGGAGAAGGGGACAACAGAGGATGAGATGGTTGGATGGCATCACCGACTCAATGGGCATGAGTTTAAGTAAACTCTGGGAGTTGGTGATGGACAGGGAAGCCTGGCATGCTGCAGTCCATGCGTCAAAAAGAGTCGGACATAACTGAGTGACTGAACTGAACTGATGCTAGCAAAAGACAGTAAAAAGGCAAAGCACAGAGGAGGAAAAGATTTCGGTAACATATATAAGTAACAAAGGTTGGTATTTAGGAAATATTTTTTTAAAAAACTCATCAATTTAACAATGATAGGATAGACAACCAAATTGTAAATGGACAGAGATTTAAACAGGCATTTCACAAAACATAATATAGAAATGGCCATTAAACATTAGTAAAGATGCTCAGCCTCATCAGTAATCAGGACAATATGAACTAGAATTGCTGTGTGTAAACAGTTATAGTAATCATTTTCACAAATTCCCTAAAACTGGAATATGAAACCTCTATTTGGTAAATCTCATTGCTTATTTTCCTTAATGAGCAAATTCTAACGGCCATTCCACGTCAGCCTCTCCCGTTTCCTTCAATGAATCAGAATTCATGTTTCCATAATCATTTTTATATACTAGACCTTGAGATGACAAGAAATGCTATGAGAGTGATAGAGCTCAATGGCAGTGACTCAGAAAAGCAGAGCTTTTGCATATGAGGACAGATGTAATTACTTAGATGGACCATTGGAAAGAGAGATGAATACCTCCCTGTTCAAGGAGGAGCAGTTTTACAGAATCCTACAGAGGAAGGATTTTTCTCAGAGGAGAGAAAAGAATCTAATAGAATGTTCTGCAAATTAGTGAAAGACAAAGTGTAACTTTGGAATAAACATTGCAAAATAGTGGTTATTAAACTTCCATGAGATACTCACGGATATTTTGAGTATGTAATAAAAATGATAGTGAAAGTGAAGTCGCTCAGTCGTGTCCGACCCTTAGCGACCCCACGGACTGCAGCCTACCAGGCTCCTCCATCCATGGGATTTTCTAGTCAAGAATACTGGAGTGGCTTGCCATTGCCTTCTCCAAATGATAGATTCTTTACTTGAGAAAGATTATTATAAACACAAAAATAATTTTAAGGACCTCCTGTTCCCTCCCTGAAACCTATCCTGGCTCCTATATTAACTCCTTCTCTGGAAGGTATAGTGGAGAATATAAGGAGAACAGTGTGCAGGAGGTAGGGGAAGCAGGCATTGTTGGGTAAGATAAACAGGAGATAGACACCCTCAAGAATGGTTAAGAATGTATGGATTTTGGGTACGGTGACCTAATATTAGCTTCAAATAAAAATACATAAAGTTGCAGACAAGTTAAGGCCCCAATATTGTTGGGGGTTTGCTGATGCCAGGTAGGGCCTACTTGGTACTCAGACCTGTGAAAGTAGGTGACCAACCTGATTCCAAGTAAGATTTGCTTCTGGAGGACTTAGACCTGAAACAAGAAACTTGCACATGCAGCTTCCCATACAGAGCATAGAGTTACAGGTAATCTGACTAGCCATACACTCCTTATTTTTAAAGTCCAATATATCTTTCAGAATAAACTGGTTTTTTAGAAATGAGTAAATTTATTAAAATATGTAAAATGCCAAAGTTTAAACTAGAGAAACAGAAAAGATGAATAAGCTAACAGTCAGTAAATACATTTAAATAGTAATCAAAGACATCTCTCTGTAAAATTTTCCTCAGCTCAGTTGACTTTATAGCTAAGTTAGTTCTACTAGAGCCACAAAGTTGAGAGTATTATTTATATTACACACATAGTTTAAGAAAATAGAAAAAGGAAAAAAACGTAATAAATTTTGACATTAGTATAAATTTCATCCTAAAACATTCTTTTCTTTTCACAACAATGAACTGAAAATGTGAGTAAAAAGCAGAATATTATGAAAAAGAAAGGGAAAGACAGACCCATTTTATTTATGAAGTGAAGTGAAGTGAAGTCGCTCAGTCGTGTCCGACTCTTTGCAACCCCATGGACTTCTCGGTCCATGGGATTTTCCAGGCATGAATACTGGAGTGGGTTGCCATTTCCTTCTCCAGGAGATCTTCCTGACCCAGGGATCGAATCCAGGTCTCCCACATTGTAGGCAGACACTTTAGCTAAACTGATGCAAAAAACATTGTAGCTAACCAAATCCAATATTTTTATTTTAAAATACTGAATAAACTGTCTTTATCCAGTAATTGAAAACTTAATAAGAATTTGAAGCTAGCTTTTTAAACATATTTACATCTTATATATTACAATCTCTAGTAATCTACAGAAACTTAGGAATTTTACCCCGAAATGAAATACAGTAGTATTTATAGGACATGTCTCACAAAACAGATGCCAACATCAGTAGCTCAGACAGTTGTCCAGAAGGAAAATGGCCTTCAACACACACGAAAGATGCTGCATGTTTGTGATCCAAGTGTGAAAAAGACTGCCGTCTCTCTGCTGAGGAATTTGTCTCGGAATCTTTCTCTGCAGAATGAAATTGGTAAGTGAGTATAAGACTCTAGAGGTAATGTGTCTGATTGAAAATACAAATGCACTAAAACAAAAACATTGTCCTTATCCCATTCTTTTTACAATGATGAGTTGAAAGTGTGAATAAAAAGCAAAATGTGATAAATAGAACTGGGTTTTGTGTATCTAGACATCAAGAGTAGACTTTCACACTGGTCTCAAATAGGATTTTTCTTAGTATCCAACCTCATTTTTGTTCCCATTACTACTGAAGAGAAATTTTAAACCATACTAATAATGAACAAGATAGGTAATATACGCGATATTTCTTGGCCCTCAGCTATGCCATCCGATGACATCTTTTTTAAACCATGTCTTTCAGAATGTTCTGTGTAATCTGCTTAAGCACCACCCTTCTCAAACATTAAATAAACACACACACACACACACACACACAGTGGTTGTTCACTTAAGAAGCTTGGCCATTGTTATACTAGAAAAAATGGATGAACAGAACAGAAAGAATGAATCATTCAGATTTGGCATAGGTTTTAGAATAAATAACGATAAAACACATTTGCTCCCTTTTTTGTAAGCCTGTATTATTGACAAAAATGATAACATGTTACCCTTTCAAATAACATAATTTTTTATTCATTTTCTTTATATATGAATATGTAAATGTTTGTGAATTAAGTCAAAAGCTGTAAAATGAGATAATAGGAAAATGCTAAAATTAATCCTGCTTCCTCTAATGTTCCATAGTCATTTCAGACTACTTAAAATTAAATTTTTCAGAAATTCCAATATAGTTTTATTTTTTTGTTTTTTAATGAATTGGATTACTTTGGAATCACACAGTGTGGTTGTATTTTAATAATGTCATTTTCAAAGACAGCCAACAGCACAACATTGAATAGGAGGTTTCATACAATGGTTTTGTGCCCATTATAAATGTAGAGAGCCTGGAAATTTTTCAGTGAAATCTGAAAGAAACTTTGCCAAAGGCAGTGTCTCCGAATTATGAAAGTGTTCTCCTCATTGTCTTTTATGGACTTTTGTGCTGTACTTCAATCAGGTGTATTATCCTTTGATTTTTTTTTTTCTCTCAAATGAACTATTGACTCCATCTTTAGAACACAGCTGATGAGAAGAACTGTGCTCTACACACTGAGCCTGTGCCTTCAGGGCAGAAATGCTATTGTCTCAGGTTCCAATGTCCTCCAGCTGTTGGGACAATAAAGCTGTAGCCCCACAAGTTACATAAGGTGATTTCACTGATAAACCTCTCCAAGTTTTATGGACAATCATGAGAAGAGGCTTCAGTAAGATAAATGCAATTTTTGAATTCCATATTGGCATTATGTCAAATACGTAATTTGAGTAAAATAACCTGTCTTGATTTAGAGTATTAATAGCCAGGAAGAAACGAAAATCAGTTTGAAACAAGCGTTTTGTTTTTCTTCAGATTTGTAGGCCAAGTAAAACTTTCCATGTGTTGACCTGGAATGAAGTCATCACATTTTACTTAGATTTACAGAAATAAACTTGGAATTATATTTTCTTAAAAACTTGAAGATAGGCAACTTAGCATGGAGACAGAATAACAGGTCTCATGCAGAAGACACTGATCTGTGTCTTCCAATGCTACTTTGCCACATGTCACCTTAGATAGTCATTTAACGGCCCTAAGCTGAGAAAAATTAGTAATCACTATGAACAGTGTTTTTCCAGGGACCAGATAACCTAATGTATGTGAAAGCACCAGCATTAAATAAAATCTCCCTCAACAATATGACATTGAGCTATGACTCTCTAATATCATGATAGGGCCTTTAATTTTATATTTCACTGTTGAAGATCTAACTTTAACTATCTCAAAGTGAATGTATTTACTCAGGTCCACAGGGTATGTGTGTTTGTGTATAAAGACAGAATGACCCTCCTTTACTATATTGTCATATTTAACTTTGTTGATGTAAGCATTTATACTACTTTTCTAAGAAAAACGAACAAGATATAAAATGTTAAAGACTCTAATTTCTCTAATTCTCACCCCTCCTCAAACATAAGGCAAAGTTTCAACCATAAAATTGATCTGTAGCATTGGACATTCTTGTTGGTCATACAGAGGCAGGAGAAGTAAAACTCTCTCAGCAGGGCTCCGTCTCAGTGTGGGCAGCCTGGTCTCAGCCAGCCATAGCTGCGCCCTGCAGAGAGATCAGTTAGACATGTTCTGGTGTCATTGTCTCACTTGTTTGCATGCTGTCAACCTAAATTCAGCAAAAGGAAAACTCAGGTTCTCAAGGCTTTTCATTCTGTTTTACCTTTCTAAAAGGAGGAAACCTTCTGGTAATAGCTCACATCTATGGAGAACTTACTGTGTGCAGGGAACTGTGACACAGTTCACGCATAGTAACTCATTTAATCACTCAAAACTCCTGTGAAGTAAATATTATTATCTCATTTACATATTGGGAAAATGTAGCATAGAAGAGGTTAATCTGCTTACCCAGACCACACAGCCATGAAGTGGCAGAGACAGGACTAAAATTTTAAAAGTGTAGCTTCAGAGACTCAGCTCTGAGCTCCAACACTATGCTGTGATGCTTAGACAACAGTGAAAAAGGAAGTGTTCAGGCCTTTGAGCAGAAGGTATGTTTTTCCTGTCAATCAGTTCCAGGTATTATCAAAGGAAGACATACATTTCATTTCCTTTTATTGAGTTTCTCTTTTAGGCATGGTGATCGATGTTGAAATCCAGAAATAAATACAATAATTATCCTCATGGAACTCATGGCTCCATTTAGAATTCAGACAGGCATGTAACTAATTACAGTCTGGTGTTAGAGAAAGGGATTACCAGGTGGCACAGTGGTAAAGAACCTGCCTGCCAGTGCAAGAGATGCAGGGAAGATCCTCTGGAGTAGGAAGTGACAACCTACTCCAATAATTGTTCTTGCCTGAAAAATCCAATGGACATAGGAACCTGTCAGGCTACAAGTCCAGTGGGTCACAAAGAGTCAGATACGACAAGCAACTAAGCATGCACAGCACCAGTATTCTTTCCTGAAAATTTCCATGGACAGAGCAGCCTGTTGAGTTACAGTCCATGGGGTCACAAAGAGATATGACTGAGCATGCAAGTGCAGTTCAAGGTGCCATGTAAACTCAAATGAAAAAACAATGAAGTTAGGCAGAAGTATTTGTACAACCATGATAAACACAGCACTGTCTTAAAGAGCTGTGAGAAACAACGAAAGCAATAGAAGCATCCTTTCTTTCAAGGAGAGTCCAAAGTAGTTAGAGATGGAGAAAAAAGAAAACCTCTCTTGTTACAATAGAAAAAGCTAAACAAAAACTCTGTAACCAGGATCTTACATATGTAGTGAAAAAATAAATTTTAAATAGTTTCTCTTTTTCTAAATAATGGTGTTATTTTCACATTAAGGAAACTTTGGACAGTACAGATAATTTTTTAAGAGTATTTTGAGATCACCATCAATATTGTAGAAAAATAAGTCCTGTTAGTATTTTAGTGTATTTCTTCTCAGGTTTCTTCTGTATGAGTTTTTCTTTAAGTATATCAGTTATTTGCACATGAAATATTAACAAATATTTTCTTGTTATTATACATGCTTCATAGATATGTTTTGGGATGCATGAGATTCTTTGAAGATATGTTTTAATTAATCATAGTCATATTACTGGGATGTTTAGACTTTGTAAATTTTTCATTTTATCAAAGAGTCAGACACGACTGAGCGACTGAACTGAACTGATAATAAAGATCTCTGCTTTTCAGTTTTTAAAGTGATATCTTCAGGATGAATTCTCAAAAGTGAAAATACTGAATCAAGAACTGTGAACATTTAAAAAAATTTTTTGACATTTCTGTCAGATTGCTTTCTGGAAAGATTTCCAGTGCACTGAGCACAGAATATCTTTTTTTTAATTTTTTTTTTTTGGTAATTTGAATATTTAAATGGTTGCATCCTTTCATATGTTTGTTAACCAAATGTTTCTTCTTAAATGTTATTGAGATCCTAAGGTTAAGAAACAATCTTTTTAATCAAGTGTTCTTTTTTCTTTCATTTGTAGCCAAAGAAACTCTACCTGATTTGGTTTCCATAATTCCTGACACAGTCCCAAATACTGATATTCTCATTGAAACTACAGCCTCTGCCTGTTACACATTGAACAATATAATCCAAAATAGTTACCAGAATGCACGGGATCTTCTAAACACTGGGGGCCTGCAGAAAATTATGACCATAAGCGCAGGTGACACGTAAGTCCTCCAGCACTGCCTGTCAGTGTCTCTCCTTTTCCCACCACCAATCCCATATATAATGTAGTGAATGTTCAGTCTTTGAGTACCATGGCCAAAAAATAAGATTGTAAAGCTGGGCCAGATCATGTGGCCCAGGCCTTGGTGATCAGATAAGTGAAAACCTGAATCTAAGCCAAACAGTTGCTCATTCGCTACTGAAATATCCAGAAATAGTCAAACTTCATAACTTACCTGAGTCATGCATTCCAGCATTTTATTGACCTAATGAATTGATTCCCAGAGCCACAGCTGTGATTTAAGAAGAGAAGAATGTAGGCAAATTGGAGTCCTATGGACAAGGAATGCCCTTATCCTCACTTAACTATGTGAAACCAGGGTCACCCCAGGAGGAGAAGTAGGAGGCAGAATAACAAGAAGTTCTTGCTTCCTTAGTTTTCTTTATCACATCTCTTCCACCTCTTACTCTCTTTTGAAAGTAGAAAGTTTAATGCATGTAAGTCATCTCACATCCTTGTTTCTGTGTCTTTAAATATTCTCCATTTTTAAAAAAAAGATGAAGAAGAATGTAACTAATTATTACTGTTAGTTAATTTAGTGGTGGGATTCCAAGGAGGTATGAAGATTATTATTTTTTCTCTTTATACAATTCTGAGTTGTTTGACTTGTTAAATAAAGTTAGTTTTGTAAGTAACCATAAAAGAAAACCAATGTTATTATAGTCCAGACTCATACTTCTAATGAGTTGCAAAGCAAATGGACTTTTGACTTCTAGTAGACAAACGTGTGCTTGGCTGCACAGGGGCTAGCATAGGGATCTTTGGTATCCTAGAATGAGCACATCCCTTTTCCCACAGCTCTACCCAATTTAGCCCCTTGTGCTCTGCGATTTCCCTCTGGCAAAGTTTACAGGGACGGGGGACTCCATTCACAGTCACATGATTAAAAAGAGTACAGTTAGAATGTCAGTTTCCCAAAAGCAGGGAATATTTACCTGTTCCCATGTAGCAGTTTCTCTGACTTTGTGGAAAGTCATCTTTGACTTTCTTTTGTGGAAGTAGTCATCCAAACTTCTAACCAAATCTCCATAGACTGTATATGACAGTGTATGTTTTTTTAATATGAGTATTCAGACATAATAATAAGCACATGGGAATATACCATCACTTTTGGAAATTTCTTGTAGCTTAGCCAGTTATGGGGTGTGCTATTCTGATACTTCTTTGTTGTACTGAGTATCCATTTGTAAGTTCGTCCTCACATGTTCTGTCTCAGAAAAAAAAACCAACAAGGACACCCTACCATTGGGTCTGCTTCCTTACTAGGGTGTTGTATAGCTAACCCATAATTTATAGACTAGCGTGATAACCAATCAGTCATCAATTACATTTCCTCTTTGAGTAAATGAGTTCCAAGTGCCAAGCAATCAACTTACGAACAGACTTTATAACCTTTGCAGTTTAAGAACTTTCAATAATAAATATTAGAGACCCATAGCTTTCATGAATGTCTTAATACTTCAGTTATTAGCAAGTCACTCTGAAAAGCCCCTGAGATACTAAAGAATCTGTGAGGTGCTGATTTGACTTACCCTCCCTATTATGCTGGTAGCTAGCTATTGAATGAACCCAGCATGGGCTTCTTCATATAGCTTTGCATTCTCTACTCTTGGTTGCATACTTACAAATTCCTATGATAGGAAAAATAAAATATTTTGTTTCTTTGTTCAAAGAAGAAAATACAGCCATGTGCTAATTCAAGTGATGGAAGAGAAAAAGATCTATGAAAGTAGCCAGAAACTAGAAGTTTGAGATGAATTTAAAAGAACATCAAAAACTAAGAACATATTATAATAATAATAAAGTTAAGACCAAAAAAAGTAAGAGGACGTTCCTGGTCATCCAGTGGTTAAGACTCTACACTTCCAATGCAGGGAGCATGGGTTTGATCCCTGTTCGGGGAACTAGAATTCCCACATGCTGTGCAGTGTGGCCAAAAAAAAGTAAGGACAGTGTCAAAATCAGTGGTGACTCAGATTTATAACAGGAACACATTTTCCATTTGCTATACAAAAAAGCATAAATTTTTAAACTATTTTAAATGCTCCAGTAAGAATTTATTAATTTGAAAAAGATACATAACTCTTATATTCATGGAGTCACTAAGTCTAAGAGTTATACATATTTTTCAGTCATACTTTCATGTGTTTGTCTCTATAAATATGCATTAAAGACAAATATCTTCTAAAATATAAATACAAATATAAATTTTATTCTATAAATTCAAGGATTTGTAAAACTTTTAAGAATATATGCCTTATAAATATCAGGAATTTGTTAGCACTTTGCTAGTGGTTTAAAAAAATTAAAAAAAAATAAAGCACCCACGTGACTCCTGCCTCCTAAAGCTCTCCATCCTAACCTCTTGTCATGGTGAGTGGCCTGACTTAATGGATGGCTCATGAGCGACAGCAATTAAAGAAGATTTACAGAACATCCAGGGGCAGCATCCAGAAGCCTCACACATTCTCACTGATCACAAAATATTTCCTTTTCTTATTTTCAGCTACGCCTCCAACAAAGCAAGTAAAGCTGCTTCTGTTCTCCTATATTCTCTGTGGACCCATGCAGAGCTCCATAATGCCTACAAGAAGGTAAGAATGCTAAAAAGAGCCAGGTAATAACGTGCCACTTGATTTGACCCTGGAGATAAGTTACTAAAACCTACATTGTCTTATGTGTAAATGTTGTTACCTTTCACATTTCTGTTTGCTTATTCCAAAGGCTCAGTTTAAGAAGACGGATTTTGTCAACAGCCGTACTACCAAAGCCTACCACTCCCTGAAAGACTGAGGAATGTGAAAAAGTGCTCTCAGAAATATGAACCTCTTCATTCTCAGTTACAAAAAGCTCCAAAGGAAAACACCTATTTTTCTACTTCCCAGCTTAAGAAACCTCAAAAAAGCATATCCTGTTTCTATACTTTTCTATTTCTATGGTCTTTGAATCCAGAAGACATTTGTGAGTTTGACACCAGTAGATACTGGCAACAGGCTCAATTTTACCCTCTACAAATAGTGGTCTTTTTGATCAGGGCTAATGGTGCATGGCCTCCTGGAATCAAAATATGAATTTATATGGAATGGACATTAACAAAGTAAATAAGGAAGAAAGCTGTTGTATCACTAGGATTTTAAATTTTGACTTACATTTATATTTCTTTTCTGATTTCCATGTTTTGTCACTCACATGTGTGTTGTTTCACCATTGAGCCATGAGTGTATTGTTCTGCAGTGTTGAAACAGAAACAAGAAATATTTGTGGAGTTGCCCAGGAGAAAATATAATGGCAGCATTGCCTGTTTGTTTACTTTGTGCTTGTTTTTCTCGGCTTTTCAATAAATGTAAGAAATTTAGATCACAGAGCATGCATGACTATAAGAATAAGAAATTGAAAGGAAGTGATCATAGAAAACTTAAAAATCTTTTCTACAGTTTGAAATTCGGTGTTTCCTCTAAATAATAAATAGGATTTTTACTCAAGGAAACACTTCACCTATAACAGCACTATTAAATGCAAATTTCTCCTGACAGTAGTATTCATGATACTGTTTCCTGGACGCCAGCCACTGCAATGAGCTGGTGGAAGAATGGACTTTACTGTTTGGCTACAAAAGGAACCTAGATCTCTCAATCTGTTGGACCAGCTAGGGCCATGAAAACCCAGCTCATTTTAATGAACTACATTATCAACCAGCCTACTTTGCCCAAATTTTAAAAATAGTACAGAACCACTAAGTCTCATGTGATCTTCCTTAAGCCATTATTTTAAGTCAAGAAAACACTAGAGAAGAAAAATGAAGTTATGTTGAGGAAAAAAATGTGTCTAGGCCATCCAGAAATGATATGAGAAATGCTAACATTTAAAAGTTGACAGCATCATCTATTGGAGTCTAAAGTGTTATTTTAACTGGACTGTGATTAATACCATTCAGATAAAATTAGTCTTCTTAACCATAATTCTGTTATATTTTTCTTTTTAAAAAGAATCTGACAATATTTACTTCAAGGAAGTAAGAAGGAAAAAAATCATTCAGCTCCTTTTGGCCAGCAAAGTGTGATAGGAAATAAATTGCCAGTTTCATTTTGAATGTGTACTTAAGTCTTTATTTGGAACTTAAATTTTTTCCATTTCAAAAGCTCAATGAAGAAGACTAAGGTTACTACTTCAAAATGAAATTATTTAGATACCAATTTTTAAAACACTGGAGAGAAATTATATCTCTTTTTCCAAAATTCTGATGATAAGCATTTGGAGTATCTTTATTCCTCCAGATAATTAATGTATATTTAAGGAATTTCTGTGCTTTTAAGGCATAGTAAAGCGAGGAAATGGTAACCCACTCCAGTATTCTTGCCCGGAGAATCCCATGGACGGAGAAGCCTGGTAAGCTACAGTTTACGGGGTCGCAAAGAGTCGGACACGACTGAGCGACGGAACGGAAAGCGACTTCACTTTCACACATTGGAGAAGGAAATGGCAACCCACTCCAGTGTTCTTGCCTGGAGAATCCCAGGGACAGGGGAGCCTGGTGGGCTTCCATCTATGGGGTCACACAGAGTCGGACACGACTGAAGTGACTTAGCAGCAGCAGCAGCAACAGAGCCTTCAGTAATAGTAAACACAAAATGAAGCAAAAATAGCATTGCCTGCCTTGGTAGCTGGGTATATGTGACTTATTTGTGTATCTTGGTATCTGTGGTATGACTGATATAATGTTTGAGTATTTGACTTATAAAGTTCAACTTTAATTACTAAGAGTTTAATAAGAAATATAATTGCTTATATTTCTCCCCTAATTAGTCCTAAATTCTTTACCAAGAAACAGTTCCTGTAAGAAAGATGGGAGTAGCTATTGACTAAAGATGGAGAGACATACAAATCTAGATATTGTTAGATTTTAGTAAACTGAGTGGGTCTGCGACCATAAGATAGACTATGTTTGATCCCCATGTCCTACTTTGTTTGCAAAAACCTCAGTACTCTACTGTCTATGAACACTTCTGAGGGAGGTCCGTATGTAGCTAAATATCACTTGGATCACAGGGCTATATACACAAAGCTTTTCTTCTTTTCTGTGTGTCTGAGACCGTGTCCATATCATCAAAGGGACTGAGCTGGACCTCTGCATTTATTTCCGCTAAAAGATCTAAAGGCCTTGCTGCTTTGTCAAGAATTCTTCATGATCTTCTGGAATAGGGGAGGTTGCTGCCCTGGATTTCTATTAAATGGAAACATTGTTTATACTTGATGGAAATAACCAAAGGGTTATCTGACAAGATAAAGAGGGGATTAATGTGTCAAATGGGAAAATTAAGCAACATGAGTAGATAAACCATAAAACCAATCTAATCACCCTATAAAGAAGGTGATTCTTCTTTAGAAGAAAGAAGGAAATGGAGGGGAGATATATATAAAAACATGTATATATAATTTACATACTATAGTTACAAATGAAATTTCCTCTAAATAAAGTGCATGGAGTGAGGACTTCAGTATGTATATACTTTGAAAAAAATTGCAGAAGCCTCAAATCACAAAATCTGAGGATTAGGAGGGAATGTAGAGGACATCTGGTCAAGTCCTCTTTAGAATATCTTCTTGTATAAGGAAAGATTCAGTTCTTTTTTTTTTTTTAAGAAAAGATTCAGTTCTTATGAAGAAAAATGTGCAGTCATTCATTCAGTTAATGTCCAACATGACCCTGTAACTGGCCCATGTTAAGATTCAGGAACTTATACATTTTAAAGTATTTGTTGTAGGAATGAAATAGATTAAAAAGGAAACAGACTTTTCAAAATAAAATTCTACTTTAATGTTTTATTTTTAGTAATACTGACAGTTTCATCTCTTAAGAAATAAACTTCAACCCTTTAAGGACTATGAGTAAAAGGAAAATTTTTTATGGTCTATTCAGGAGAGAAAAATCAAAATACCACACATTGGCATAAGAGTTGTTTAAAATTTGTTAAGGGGGAAGCATTCTAAAAGTCATAGTCTGGAAGAAAGTTAAAAAAAAAAAAACAGCAATATTCAGCCTGGAAGAACAGTGTCACATTATCTCTCTTTAAATATCTGAAAGACCACTGTATAGAAGATGACATGGACTTCCTCTGACAGAGTAGAGGACAGACTAGGGTCAGTAGGGGGAGGCTTGTATGACTGTCTTTGACTGAACAAGAATGGACATATGTTGAGCACTTCTCACAGCCTCCTCATAAAGTATATACTTTTTTCTTTTCTTTTTACATTTTACATGTGAAAATAACCTGAAGCAGAGAAAGGTTAGGTTACATTCCAAAGCGGCTGAGTTGGAAAATGCAGAGGGGCCATGTGAATCCAGGTGAGATGGCTTCTCTCTGGGGGTTCCCTGGGAGCCAAGAATGCAAGACTCTGTCTTCACTCTGGGGAAATGAGGGGGCTCTCTTTGGTTTGTCTCTTGGCCAGTTAAGAGGACTGATTCTAGGACCAGCCAAGTTGAACTCAAATTGCAATTGCTCCACTTGCTGGGAGGGTAAGGGTTAGTCTTAGTTGGGGTAAGGTCCTTAACTCTCTCTGAGCCGGAGCTTTCCTTCTCTGTTATATGTGAATGATAGGGGTAGTTACCTCATGGGATCGCTTTAAGGATTGAATGTTTTCATAATTATAAAGCACTTAATGCCTGACAGTATCTACACAATAAACACTGACTAAATTATTTGGAGTTTCCTGTGTGGATGGGCCTTTGTTTTCCTTTTTTAATCTACTTATTTGAATTTCTCTTTTCAGATAGGTTGGCTTAGATAAAAGCCCAATCTTTCCCCCAGTCAACCATTTTATACACACACATAGACACTTATGACTCATCCCTCAGAAGGCCAGGTAGAATGAGGAAGATAAATATTGCCCAGACAAGTGTTCCTGAAAGTCTGTTCTTCAGAACACAGGTTCTTTGGGGGTATTTATACGTGTTATGTAAGAAGAAATAGCCTATACTTAATAAGTTTGAAGGTGGCTGAGTTATATATACAAAGATTGAAAAGATCTAGATTATAAGATTTCTCAGTCCCTAATATGCAACATGCATTGTGAAATCTCTAAGAAGGAATAGAGTATGCTGCATGTCACCAATCTTTTTGAATCAATAAACCCCTTTTTTCCTAGATGATTCTTGAAGCTGTGCCTCTGTTGTAAACACTGTGACATCAGTGATCTGAGCCATAGTCAAGAGGGGAAAAGGCGTTTATCTTATTTGCAGTCTAGCCCAGGCTTCCCTGGTGGCTCAGTGGTAAAGAATCCGCCTGCAATGCAGGAGACACAGGTTCAATCCTTGGGCAGGGAAAATCCCCTGGAGAAGGGCATGGCAACCCACTTCAGTATTCTTGCCTGGAGAAATCCCATGGACAGAGGAGCCTGGCGGACTATAGTCCATAGGGTCACAAAAGAGTCAGACATGACTTAGCCACTAAACAAAACAACAGTCTAGCCCAGTTCATCTAGCTAAAGCCTGGACTACTGGTAAATCAGACCTGAGCCTAATCATGATTTAGTAAAACCTGAAAATCAGTGATTTCAATAGATTTAGGATTAGTTCCTGAACATTTTGTCTTACTCCCACCTGGAGTGCTGCATCTGTGGATGGAAAGACAACTCAGGAGGTATAGATTAGTCCAGAGAAACAGGTTGAGGCAGCCACAGACATTCCTTCATTTTCACTGATCAATCAGACCTTCAAAGATCCCACTTCAAGAGGAAATTAATTCTCTCAGAAGCCTGAATTTTGCTTGTAAGCTGCTAACATACATCTGGCATTTTTATTTTGAATACAAATAGAGTCCAAACTGTTGCAGATTTTCTTTGAACCACTTCAGGGTGTTTTCTTATGTTAGGGATTTCCATTTTCGAGTATCTTTCAACATACATACACCAAACACTTATTCCTAGAGCTATGGACCAGTGAGATGTACCTTTCTAAGGAAGCACTCACAGCTCTTGATGGAACTGACTTCACTGTGACACTTGCACAGTTTATAGTGGCCTTTGTTCCACCTGGGAAATGCGGAGTCATCAACTGTGCAGTGAGAGTGAAGGCACTCTAGACCTATACAGGTCTTCCGGAAAAGATCTCCCTCATAAAACAAGAAATTATTAGAGTGGGAAGCAGAGAATTATTAAGAAAATGCTTTTGTTTTTAGCCAAAATGGGTGAAGTCAGAATTGACAGCCTCTATAATAAGAGTGCATAAAAACTAGTATTTTGAAAATTGACACTATTTTCCTCAGGAACTTGTTTCTTTTATTCCTTGCTCGAATTGGAGATTTTTGCAGTTGTAAATTTAAAAGACAGAAGTAATCTATTTTAGTATTGTAAAAACAGATTTTTAAAAGAATTAGGTGTGACCGTATTAATAGCGTAGCAACATTCCCGCTTCTGGTGGCTCCTACCTAAAGTGAGCCAATTCTTCCTCTCAGGTTGTTTCTCCTGTTTCAGTTTATCACTTAAAATGCTTCATTTTGCAGTTGAGTAGCAAGAAGGTTCAACTAAAAATGGTTTGGGCAGTAAATGTTTTTTGCCTAAGAAACAGAAATGTCAGGTTTAGGCTCAGATTTGGTTATTTAGCAATTCATTACAGTCATCAAGAACTTAGATTCCTTCCATCTGCCTGCTGGGTCACTGTCACTGTTTTAGATTTTGTCTCTAGGTTGATTTCTTCCATTTTGACAAACTGGTTACAGCAATTCCAAACACCTCATCTTCATAGAGCCACATTTAAAGGCCAGAAAAAGTAAATATCCCTTTCTTGCATTCTTTAAGTAAAGAAAAATTTCCAAGTTTCCATCAGGCATCACTCATACTATCCAGTATTAGATCACACATCCATTCCTAACTCAATTCATGCTAAGAAAAATGAAACTACAATTCGTTTACTAAACCAATCATATTTCACCAAAGGCAGGGGCTACCTTCCCTAGGACTCATGAATGGTGACTACTTGAACAAAATCAGTGTTTTATTGAGCAAGGAAAAAGGAGGTTGCAGAATAGTCAACATTGCCTGCCCTATGTCAGTCAGTTCAGTCGCTCAGTCGTGTCCGACTCTCCGCGACCCCATGAATCACAGCACGCCAGGCCTTCCTGTCCATCACCAACTCCCGGAGTTCACTCAAACTCATGCCCACAGAATCGGTGATGCCATCCAGCCATCTCATTCTCTGTCGTCCCCTTCCCCTCCCGCCCCCAACCTTTCCCAGCATCAGAGTCTTTTCCAGTGAGTCAACTCGTCGCATGAGGTGGCCAAAGTATTGCAGTTTCAGCTTTAGCATCAGTCCTTCCAATGAACACCCAGGATTGATCTCCTTTAGAATGGACTGGTTGGATCTCCTTGCAGTACAAGGGACTCTCAAGAGTCTTCTCCAACACCACAGTTCAAAAGCATCCATTCTTTGGCGATCAGCTTTCTTCACAGTCCAACTCTCACATCCATACATGACCACGGGAAAAACCATAGCCTTGACTAGATGGACCTTTGTTGGCAAAGTAATGTCTCTGCTTTTTAATATACTATCAAGGTTGGTCATAACTTTCCTTCAAGGAGTAAGCGTCTTTTAATTTCCTGGCTGCAATCAGCATCTGCAGTGATTTTGGAGCCCCAAAAAATAAAGTCTGACACTGTTTCCACTGTTTTTCCATCTATTTAGAGACACTCAAAAAGAATTCAACAATTTTAGCAAACTGATTTCATCTGACTTTGAAGGTAACTGTTCTTTCAGATGCTACAGAGTATCAACTATGGCTGTTTCATTGTATTTAGGACAAAGTTCATGAAAATTCATAGTTAAAGAATGATAGGTGAGCCAAGAACTGCAGTTAAACCAATAATCATGATTTCAAGGAGAACAAGAAAAGATGATGCACAATTAAACTACAGGGACGGAATAAAGTCATTTCAGAAACTACTGTGCCTCTTTTCATTCCTTACTTTTCTTGACAGCTGCAATTCCTCACCTTTAACTGCTAATTATAGAACACAAGTTGTACCTTCATTGAGCAGATTACCTTGGAAGAAAGTTGGCTTGAGCATCAGCTGTTTGGATAATCTCCAGTTACTTCAATGAGACATTAGTTTGTTTTTGTTTTTTTAATTGAGGCTGATTATTTTACAGTATTATATTGGTTGGTTTTGCCATACATTGACTTGAATCCGCCCCGGGTGTACATGAGTTCCCCTTCTTGAACCCCCGCTCCCACCTCCCTCCTCCCCTTGAGACATTAGTTTAGCTGAGTAGAGAATTGGGTTTGGATTCTGACTTTATTTCTCAATGACTGTGTGACTCTGGAGAGTTACTTTAACTTTCTGAATGTCAATTTTACCTCATTGATAAAATGGAGTTGAAACTTACTGATTATAAGATTGTTGAGGAAATAAACTAACATGATGTTTCCAAATGTCTGGCTCCTACTTAATAAAACATAGTGAATTGTTGTTCAGTTACTAAGTTGTGTCTAACTCTTTGCAACCCCATGGACTGTAGCACGCCAGGCTCCTCTGTCCTCCATGATTTCCCAGAGTTTGCTTAAATTCATGTCCATTGAATCAGTGATACTGTCTAAACATCCCATCCTCTGCCGCCCTCTTCTCCTGCCTTTAGTCTTTCTCAGCATAAGGGTCTTTCTCAATGAGTTGGCTCTTTGCATCCGGTGGCCAAAGTATTGGAGCTTCAGCTTCAGCATCAGTCCTTCCAATGAATATTCAGGGTTGATTTCCTTTAGGATTGACTAGTTTGATCTCCTTGGAGTCCAGGCAACTCTCAAGAGTCTTCTCCAGCACCACAATTCCAAAGCATCAGTTCTTCAGCACTCAACCTTCTTTATGGTCCAGCTCTCACATTCTTACAGGACTATTGGATAAAACATAGCTTTGACTTTGATCTTTGATGGCAAAGTGATGTCTCCTCATTTTAATACACTGTCTAGGAAATGGCAACCCATTCCAATACTCTTGCCTGGAAAATCCCATGGATGGAGGAGCCTGGTGGGCTGCAGTCCATGGGGTCGCTAAGAGTCGGACATGACTGAGCGACTTCACTTTCACTTTTCACTTTCACACATTGGAGAAGGAAATGGCAACCCACTCCAGTCTTCTTGCCTGGAGAATCCCAGGGATGGCGGAGCCTGGTGGGCTGACGTCTATGGGGTCGCACAGAGTATAACACGACTGAAGCGACTTAGCAGCAGCAGCAGGTTTGTCATAGCTTTCCTTCCAAGGAGCAAGCGACTTTAATTTCATGGCTGCATTCACTATCCAAAGTGATTTTGCAGCCCAAGAAATAAAATCTGTCACTGCTTCTACTTTTTCCCCTTCTTTCTATCCATGCCACGAAGTGATGGGACCAGATGTGATGATCTCCGTTTTTTGAATGTTGAGTTTTAAGCCAGCTTTTTCACTCTCTTCATCCTCATCAAGAGGCTCTTTAGTTCCTCTTCACTTTCTGCCATTAGAGTGGTATCATTTGCATGTCTGAGTTTCTTAATGTTTCTCTCAGCAGTCTTTTGATTCCAGCTTGTGATTCATCCAGCCCAGCATTTTGCATGATGTACTTTGCATAGAAGTTAAATAAGCAGGGTGACAGTATACAGCCTTGTTGTTCTCCTACCCCAATTTGGAACCAGTTTGTTGTTCCATGTCCAGTTCTAACTGTTGCTTCTTGACTCACATACAGGTTTCTCAGATGTACAAGATGGTCTGGTATTCCTATCTCTTTAAGAATTTTCCAGTTTGTCATGATCCACACAAATACTTTAGCAAAATCAATGAGCAGAAGTAGATGTTTTTCTGAAATTCCCTTGCTTTCTCCATGTATGATCCAACAAATGGCAGTTTGATCTCTGGTTCCTCTGCCTTTTCTAAACCCATCTTGTTACAAATGGAAGTTCTCAGTTCACGTACTGTTGAAGCCTAAGTTGAACGATTTTGAGCATAAGCACAACTGTGCAGTAGTGTGAATATTCTTTCTCATTGCCCTTCTTTGAGACTGCAGTGAAAACTGACCTTTTCTAGTTCTATACAGTATTTATTTATTTGGGAATACCAGACCACCTTACATGTCTCCTGAGAAACTTGTCTGTATATTTATATGTGTGCTTAGTTGCTCAGTCGTGTCGGACTCTTTATGACCCCATGGACTGTAGCCCACCAGGCTCCTTTGCCCATGGGATTCTCCAGGCAAGAATACAGGAGTGGGTTGCTATGCCCTCCTCCAGGGGATCTTCCCAACCCAGGGATTGAACACAGGTCTCCAGAATTGCAGGCAGATTCTTTACCCTCTGAGCCACTAGGGAAGCCCATATTTAAATATATTTATTTATAAATAATTTATAATAATAAATAACATAACTAATTATAATTTTTATATTATAAAATTATATAAATATGAATGTAAATTATAAATTATTTTTATTATTTGAATAATAATAATTTTTAAAATAAGAGGTACAAACTTCCAGTTTTAAAGGAAATAAGGCATGGGCATAAAATGCAAAGTGTGGGAAATATTGGCAATAACTATATAATATCTTCAGTGACATTGTAACTAGACTTATTTTGGTGATCACTTTGAAATGTATAGAAATACTGAATCATTATATTGTGTATTAAGAACTAACATAATGTTGTAAGTCAATTATACTTCAAAACAAACATAGAAAAAGATCAAATTTGTGGTTACCAGAGGCAGGGGTGGGAGAAAGGGGAATTGAATGAAGGCAGTCAAAGGTACAAACTTCCAGATAAAAGATAAATAAGTACTAAGGTTATAATTTTAAAAAGTGAAAGTCGCTCAGTCATGTCCGACTCTTTGCGACACCATGCACTGTATAGTCCAGGAATTCTCCAGGCCAAAATACTGGAGTGGGTAGCCTTTTCCTTCTCCAGGGGATCTTCCCAACCCAGGGATCGAACCCAGGTCTTCTGCATTGCAGGCAGATTCTTTACCAGCTGAGCCACAAGGGAAGCCCATAGAATTAACCATTATGAACGTAAAAGTGAACGTAAAAGGCTCAGTCGTGTCTGACTCTTTGCGACACCATGGACTGTATAGTCCAGGAATTCTCCAGGCCAAGGTTATAATTTATAACATGATAAATAAAGTTAACATTGCCAAATGTCATATATGAAAATTACTAAGAGAATAAATCCTAATTCTCATCACAACAAATTTTGTTTCTATTTTATTCTATTTTGTACCTCTATGAGATGATGGATGTTCACTAAACTTATTGTAATATCACTTCGTGATATACGAAAATCAAATTAGTATTCTGTATACCTTAAAACTCCAATACTTTGGCCACCTCATGTGAAGAGTTGACTCACTGGAAAAGAGTCTGATGCTGGGAGGGATTGGGGGTGGGAAGAGACAGGGACGACAGAGAATGAGATGGCTGGATGGCACCACCGACTCGATGGACATGAGTTTGAGTGAACTCCGGGAGTTGGTGATGGACAGGGAGGCCTGGCGTACTGTGATTCATGGGGTTGCAAAGAGTCGGACATGACTGAGCGACTGAAGTGACTAACTGACTGACTGATACCTTAACTTATACTGTATGTCAGTTATATTTCAATAAAACTGGAAAAATAAGAAACCACTATGCAATGTCACCTCATGGCTGTTAGAATGGCTTTGAGTGCTAAGTCACTTCAATTGTGTCTGACTCTGTGCGACCTATGGACTGTAGCCCACCAGGCTTCTCTGTCCATGGGATTTTCCAGGCAAGAATACTGGAGTAGGTTGCCATGCCCTTCTCCAGTTAAAATGGCCATCACCAAAAGAAAGACATAACAATTTCTTGTGTTAATGTGGAGAAAAGGGAACCCTGTACACCGTCAATGGGAATGTAAATTGATACAGCTCATAAATAAAACAGTATTGAGGATCCTCAAGACATTAAAAATAAAACTATATGCCAGCAATTCTACTTCTGAGAATATATCCAAAGAAAACGAAAATACAACTCAAAAAGTTATCTGCTGCCCCATTTTATGGCAGCATTATTTACAGTAACCAAGACAGATAAGCAACCTAATTCATCATTGGATGAATTGATAAAGAAGCCATGATACATATAGATACTATACACATATACTATGAAATATTATTCATCCATGAAAACAAGGAAATCCTACCATTTACAACAACGTGGATAGATGGTAAAGGTATTATACTGAGTGAAATAAGTCAGACAAAGACAAATAGTGCATGATCTCATTTGTGTGTGGAATCTTTTTTAAAAAGAACAAGCAAACTCATAGAAAAAGAAACCAGAATTATGGTTACCTTAGGTAGAGGTTCAAGGGAGAGAAAGTGTAGGAAGGTGATAGAAAGGTATAAACTTCCAGTTATAAATAAATATTGTGGATATAATGTACAACATGATGACTATAGTTAACACTTCTGTGTGATGTATAGAAAAGAGTATATCCTATGAGTTTCATCAAAAAAATAAATTTTTTACTTTTTTTTCTTTTCTTTCTATTGTAAGTTTATGAGAAAATGGGTATTTGCTGAATATATTTCAAAATATATGTAAATCAAACCATGATTCTATATGTCTGAAACTTAAACAGTGATCAATTATTTCTCAATAAAATTGGAAAAAAGTAGAATCATTAAAAGAAATGGCAGAAGGTAGCCTTAATAATGGTCCTCAGACTTGAAAGGTTTTTGCCAAAAACAGTAACAAACAATCTAGTATTCTTCTTGGGTTCAGAACAAGAAAACTCCCCTTTTTAATGCACAGTGTTAGCAAATAAACCTGTTACATTTCCTTATGACCCTTTGTACAACATATTCTGATGTCATCTGTAGTTTTCTTGGTCTGTACATTAACTGATGTTTATTGGTCTTCTCAGTGTAAGAATTTCACAATGAAAAGATGATTTATAATTTGCTTCCCTCTTCATACTGTATTATGAAATACAAAGATAATGATAAGGAACATGCATATGTGAGCTCCATGCTGAAAGTTTGTATTTTCTCAGCCAGGAAGACCCCTGTTAAAGGTCATTTCTAGGAATAAAAAGAGAATTCAGGCTGAGACCTCCCCTAGGATATCTCTCTTAACTTATGACAGATTGACTGAGCCACACCCCAACATGGCACTTGAGAAAACTTTTAATCATTTTAATCAGGATCGATTGTACAGTGGAAGTGGGAAATAGATTTAAGGGACTAGATCTGATAGACAGAGTACATGATGAACTATGGATGGAGGTTCGTGACTCTGTATAGGAGAGAGGGATCAAGTCCATCCCCAAGAAAAAGAAATGCAAAAAAGCAAAATGGTTGTCTGAGGAAGCCATACATATAGCTGACAAAAGAAGGGAAGCAAAGAGCAAAGGAGAAAAGGAGAGATATACCAATCTGAATGCAGAGTTTCAAATAATAGCAAGGAGAGATAAGAAAGCCTTCCTCAGTGATCAGTGCAAAGAAATAGAGGAAAACAATAGAACGGGAAAGACTAGAGATCTCTTCAAGAAAATTAGAGATACCAAGGGAACATTTCATGCAAAGATGGGCTCGATAAAGGACAGAAATGGTATGGACCTAACGGAAGCAGAAGATACTAAGAAGAGGTGGCATGAATACACAGAAGAACTGTACAAAAAAGATCTTCACAACCCAGATGATCACGATGGTGTGATCATTCACCTAGAGCCAGACATCCTGGAATGTGAAGTCAAGTGGGCCTTAGGAAGCATCACTACAAACAAAGCTATGGAGGTGATGGAATTTCAATTGAGCTATTTCAAATCCTGAAAGAGGATGCTGTGAAAGTGCTGCACTCGATATGCCAGCAAATCTGGAAAACTCAGCAGTGGCCACAGGACTGGAAAAGGTCAGTTTTCATTCCAATCCCAAAGAAAGGCAATGCGAAAGAATGTTCAAACTATCGCACAATTGAACTCATCTCACATGTTAGTAAACTGATGCTCAAAATTCTCCAAGCCAGGCTTCAGCAATATGTGAACCATGAACTTCCAGATGGTCAAGCTGGTCTTAGAAAAGGCAGAGGAACCAGAGATCAAATTGCCAACATCCGCTGGACCACTGAAAAAGCAAGAGAGTTCCAGAAAAATATCTACTTCTGCTTTATTGATTATTCCAAAGCCTTTGACTGTGTGGATCACCACAAACTGTGGAAAATTCTGAAAGAGATGGGAATACCAGAGCACCTGACCTGCCTCTTAAGAAACCTGTATGCAGGTCAGGAAGCAACAGTTAGAACTGGACATGGAACAGACTGGTTCCAAATAGGAAAAGGAGTATGTCAAGGTTGTATATTGTCACCCTGCTTATTTAACTTATAGGCAGAGTACATCATGAGAAACGCTGGGCTGGAAGAAGCACAAGCTGGAATCAAGATTGCTGGGAGAAATATCAATAACCTCAGATATGCAGATGATACTACCCTTATGGCAGAAAGTGAAGAGGAACTCAAAAGCCTCTTGATGAAAGTGAAAGAGGAGAGTGAAAAGGTTGGCTTGAAGCTCAACATTCAGAAAACAAAGATCATGGCATCTGGTCCCATCACTTCATGGCAAATAGATGGGGAAACAGTAGAAACAGTGTCAGACTTTATTTTTGGGGGCTCCAAAATCAATGCAGATGGTGACTGCAGCCATGAAGTTAAAAGACGCTTGCTCCTTGGAAAGAAAGTTATGACCAACCTAGAAAGCATATTAAAAAGCAGAGACATTACTTTGCCAACAAAGGTCCATCTAGTCAAGGCTATGTTTTTTTCAGTAGTCATGTATGCATATGAGAGTTGGACTATAAAGAAAGCTGAGTGCTGAAGAATTGATGCTTTTGAACTGTGGTGCTGGATAAGACTCTTGAGAGTCCCTTGGACTGCAAGGAGATCCAACCAGTCTATCCTAAAGGAGATCAGTCCTGAGTGTTCATTGAAAGGACTGATGTTGAAGCTGAAACTCCAGTACTTTGGCCTCCTGAGGCGAAGAGCTGACCCATTTGAAAAGACCCTGATTCTGGAAAAGACTGAAGGTGGGAGGAGAAGGGGATGACAGAGGATGAGATGGTTGGATGGCATCATTGACTCAATGAACATGAGTTTGGGTAAACTCCCGGAGTTGGTGATGGACAGGGAGGCCTGGCATGCTGTAGTCCATGGGGTTGCAAAGAGTCAAACACGACTGAGTGACTGAACTGAACTGCACTGATGAAGAGGAAGAGTCATATTGGAAGAGAAGAAAGAAGTGCTTCCTCTTCGTCTCCTTACAGGCATACAAGTCATCAAGACTGTCACAGCCCTCACTGATTGGAAGGAGAAAGCAGGCTCTGGTCAAAGGTGGCTTCATAAACTAATAAAGTGCATAAAAGGATAGCCCATATTTTACCAAAGGTGTAACATGTATTACTGCTTCCAGTCTTGTCAATGAAACCTCAGAAAGTAGACTCTATTCTCACTTTATTACAGATAAGAAAGGTGAAACTCAAAATGGCTGAATAACTTGTTCAGAGTCACAGCCAGAAAGAATTTAAGCTGAGATTCAAGACCATGTTTGTCTTCTTAACTGCACTATATAGCTCCCCTGATTCAAAAGAACTCTAATCAGAGCTCTGCCAGGAAAGCTGCTAGAACAGGATGCAGGCTGCCGAGGTCAGCATGCACCAGCTCTCCTGGAAAAGAAGCACATGGTTACCTTGATTTCCAACAGCAAAAGCAGAGATTCAAAAGCAAGGGTTGAGCTACTCCTCATCTGAGGCCCCTGCAAAATTCAAACCCTGGATAAGCAGGTCAGAGTGAAGAATTAAAGCCCCTAGGACTAGGATCATAGATAAGAGGTCAGCATGAAGCAGCCTATCGTGGAGTGCAAGATGCAGGCTGACACAAGGCTTAAGCCAACTCTGAAAAAAACAGGAGTAGAACTGAGTTTAGTCCTGTTTGGATCAGCATTACAGACTCTTTAAAAGTAGAGGGTACCCACTGAGAAGTAACATTCATCAGGATTGACTCATTATCCCAAGAACAGGGTCTTTCTATCCTCTGCTGTCACTTTAAATTGCTATTATATGTGGGTGAATACAGCTAAGTCTGTGTGTTCAGCTATCAAATCAAGGCAAGGTTCTCTGTATGCCCTTTAAAGAAGACTTGGTCTTCTACAGAACCGTCTTAGTTCTAATAGAGCTGATGTAACCATAAAAGAGATGACATTTATAATAATCTTCACCATTTGGGTAAAGGTACAAATAGTGCAAACCCCATTGTAAGAGCACCAACTTTCTTGCCCTGTAATTGTAACTACAATCTACCCCAGACATATTGTAGCCATCTTCTCTGCCAATAGGACTTCATTTACACCCTAAATGCTTTCAACTTGAGAGAATGCTGAACTGTATCTTTGCTTAGTACATTGACTTCATTTGAGGCATTAACAAGAATATGTTTTTATCCAAAGATGCACACCTGGAAGAATAAAGCTTTGTTTCTCATCTGAACAAACAAGTCCAGTGAAAACGACTAATTTTTGCTTTTGGGGTTGTAAAACCTAACCTTACCCTTGTATCTTAAAGTGAATGTTACTTTGAAGCCACAGCCATTGCAGTTTAGGGCGGAGTTTAGATGGATAGCTTACCTCTGTTATCTCACTGTGCCCACATCAGGACAAGGAAGCAATAAACCCAGAAACTTATTTGTCAAACATGAGCTGATTTTGAATTTATTATTGAAAATAGTTGTAATGCTTTAAAGATTGTATATTTCAAATTTCCGTCACATATACTGCTTTATGTGATTTTACAAAGGTAAATTGGATCAACAAATGAATATATGAGTTCTCAAACAACTATAAAGCATTGCACCCAGTATTGTAAAGGACACATTATTCACTCTCATATTTCTGGAAAAAAATGCCAATACCTATAAAAGTTAAAATTACATATCCCCTGATCAGCAATTGAATTTCTAGGAATTCATACTACAGATGTATTTGTGCATATGTAAAATAGCATGTGTAAGATGATTCATGCAGCAGAATTTGTACTGGCTAAATATCAATGCTATTGATCATCAGCAAGTATTGGTTAAACAAATTACAGACAAGACATGGAAGCAACCTAATTGTCCATCAATAGATGAATGGACAAAGAAAATGTGGTATATATACACGATAGGATATTATTCAGCCATTTGAAAAAAAGGGACTTCCATAATGGTCCAGTGGTTAAGACCCTGAGCTTCCACTTTAAGGGGCACAGGTTTGATCCCTATTTGGGGAACTAAGATCCCACATGCTGTGTGGCATAGTCAAATAAATTAATAAAATTATGCTTAAAAATGAGTGAAATATTGACATTGTGGCAACAGCAACATGGGTGAACCTAGAGGGCATTACACTAAGTAAAATAAGTCAGAGAAAGATGAATTCCATATCATGTCACTTATATGTTGAAAAAAACAAAACCAAGCTCATAGATACAGAGATCAGGTTGGTAGTTGCCAGAGGCAGAGTTGAGGGTGGGCAAAATGGATGAAGTAGGTTAAAAAGTACAAACTTCCAGTTATAAATGTCAGGACTTCCCTGGCTGTCCAGTGGTTAAGACCCCATGCTTCCACTGAAGGTTCCAAGGGTTCAATCCCTGGTCAGGGAACTGAGATCCGGCATGACACACAGCACAGCCAAATAAAAAATAATAATAATAAATAAGTCATGAGAATGTAATGTTCCTCAGATGGCTACAGTTAGTAATACTGTAATGGATGTGTGACAGTTGCTAAGAAAGTAGATCACAAGAGCTCTCATCACAAAAAAAAGAACTTTGTAACTATGGTGTGTGCTTAGTCGCTCAGTCATGTCCAGCTCTTTGTAACTCCATGGGTTGTAGCCTGCAAGGCTCCTCTGTCCATGGGGATTCTCCAGGCAATAATACTAACATGGGTTGCCATGCACTCCTCCAGGGTTCTTCCCAACTCAGGGATTAAACCCAGGTCTCCCGCATTGCAGGATTCTTTACTGTCTGAACCACCAGGGAAACCCTGTAACTATGGTGATGGATGCTAACTTATTGTGGTAATAATTTCACAAATTAAACAAATATCAAAACATCATGTTTTACACCTGAAACTAATATAAAGTTATATATCAATTATATTTCAACTAAAAAAGAAAACGAATTAGGTTACAACTTTTCCTTAGACTATAAAAAAAGAATAAGGGTGTTGCTCTTTCTGTACTGACTAGCAACTTTGCCAAGATACAATGTTAAATGAAAAAAAGAAAGTCCAGGTTCAATGCATGATACAGGATGCTCAGAGCTGGTGTACTAGAATGACCCAGAGGGATGGGATGGGGAGGGAGGTGGGAGAGGGGTTCAAGATGGGAAACACATGTACACCTGGGGGAGATTCATATCAATGTATGGCAAAACCAATACAATAATGTAATTAGCCTCCAATTAAAATAAATAAATTAAAAAAAGAAAGATGAAGAACAGTCATTATCAGTGTTATATATGGTATATTTGAAAAGATGTGAAAGAAACTGATAACAATAGTTGTATTTTGGAAGAAAACTGGACCTGTGCAAATGTCTCAAATTTGACTATTAGGGTTTTGCATTGATCCTAAGATATGACGGCCACGTGGCTGAGATCACAGGCCTCATTATGCAGTGAAGAGTTACCCTTCTAGTTCTTAGACCTCCTCGTATGTGTCTCTTCCCTTGGGTGGATTCTTGGCTTTTCTTGTAGCACAGACCCCAAACACCAGTCTTCACTTCCACCTCAAGTGAAAAAACTGAAGAAATTGAGATCCTGCCTCCAAGCCAAAGGAAACATCTGTTTTTCTGAACTTGCCTAAGGAAGGAAAAGAACAGCAAGAAGCAACTGAACATACTGATGAAAAAAATAAAATAGACAGACCTGATAAACAAGCCAGTGAGGAGATTTTGAAAGCAGAACAGAAATATAACAAATTCTGCCAAACATTTTTTCAGAAGAGGTCAAAATTGATTGCCGAAATACAAAATTTACATTTGTTAACCATCCACAAGTGTCTGCATGGCTTGGGGAGGAGGACGAAGAGACATTGCATTATTTGACAAGAGCTGAAATGACAGAATTTGAAGATATTAAATCAGGTTATGGAATAGATTTTTATTTTGATGAAAACCCTTACCTTGAAAATAAAGTTCTATTCAAAGAATTTCATCTGAATGAGAGTGGTGATCCATCTTCAAAGTCCACTGAAATCAAACAGCAATCCAGAAAGAATTTGATGAAATGTTCAAGTCAAACACAGAATAAAGCCAGGAGGAAGAGACAGCATGAGAAACCAGAGAGCTTCTTCACCTGGTTTACTGTTCATTCTGATGTAGGTGCAGATGAGTTAGGAGAGGTCACCAAAGATGATATTTGGCCAATCTCCATTACAGTAATACTTGATTCCTGACAAGGATGATGAGAAAGGGAAAGGAGAAGAAGAAGGAGAAGAAAAAGGAGATGATAACGAAGAGGAAGGATTGGAAGATATTGTTGAAGTGGATGAGGATAAACATGAAGATGAAGATGATGGTGAGTGGGAGGAAAGAAAGGAAGATGAAGGAGAAGACAAATGGAACAAACAGATTCCAGTAGCAGTAGTCACTCAGTCATGTCCAACTCCTTGTGACCCCACAGATTGCAGCCCGCCAGGTTCCTCTGTCCATGGAGTTCTCCAGGCAAGAATACTAGAGTGGATTGCCATTCCCTTCTCCAGGGGATCTTCCTGACCCAGAGGTCGAACCCAGGTCTCCTGCACTGCAAACAGATTCTTTAATGTCTGAGCTGCAGGGAAGCCCTACCTTTTTTTAATTTTCTTCAGTCTGTGGAAGCAAGTAGAAACCTTTTTTTTTCTCCTCTTGTGCTTGGTTGCTCTGTTTTTGAGGTCTCTTCTTCTTTAAACCATGGTTCTCACCTTATTTTGGGGAACAGATACCTTCAGCAGAACTCATTTGAAAGAAACTTTTTACCCTCTTTCTGTTCCAAATTCATTTTAATCCCTTCCAGTCTCAATAAAAACTTTATGTGATCAACACCACCATGTTCTGTGAGAAAACAGAAAAACCTTCTGCTCCCTCAGTTCTGTTGGAAGCTGGAGGATGCTAGCTCCTATGTAATAGTGTGCAGAGTTCTAGCTTTTTTACTCCTTTCTCTGAATATTGGACTCAGAGATTACACTGTGTATCAATGTGAATATGGACAGTTAGCATTTACCAACATGTATCTATTTTTCTCTTGTTTAAAACAAAAATATTTTTTAAGTGGGGTTATAGAGGTCAGCAAAGTATGGTTTTGAAATGATTGGATGAGCTAAGTGGACATTTTAATTACATGACTTCTCTTCTGGCATATTTAATTATAATGTTTAATGGACATCCTTGCAGTATAAGATAACACTTTTTAAATAAAATTTTATCTTAATGAAAATTTTTAAAAATAGCTACCTTTCTAGGGAAAAGTAATAAATGTCTTATTTCTATTCATGTCTCTTTTATATATATTTTTTACATGTGGGAAATGCCAAGTTATTTTCCAATATTCCAGCCAATTAGCAATTATCCAAGACTTTGAGTGGCTTCCAGGTCCTTTCTATCCTGGGCTGAACCCAGGTGATGTCTAAAAGAAATCATTCTTTCTTGCATGTATATATTGTCAATTTTTCCAGGAATAATATTTTATAAAATAAATGTAAGTGTGGGAATTCCCTGGCTGTCCAGTGGTTAAGAAAAGACTGTGCTTTTACTGCTGAGGGTCCAGGTTCAATCCCTGTTTGGGGAACAAAGATCCTATAAGCCATGTAGCATAGCGAAAAAAAAAAAAAAGAAAGAAAAAATCAATGTAAATGCATGTATTTAAATATTAAAATGTGATGGAATATAGATTCCCTGAGAGAAAACAAGACTGGGAATAAGAAGAGTGAGCAAAAGAACAAAAGTCAAAAAAAAAAAAAGAGAGAGAGAGAAAGAGAAATCAAGGATTATGTTAGTTAAGGCTTGAAGTAAGAAGGGTTACATGTATGCAGTGAGAAACTAAAAAGTCATTTTTTTTTTAAATCTTAAGAAACTTAGTGTCATTCTGAGGGTGATTCGGGATCCAGCAGCTGCAGAGAAAAGATCAAAAGGACAAGAATCTCTGAACATTTTATCCCCAAAGGAAGAGCCATCTTCAATACCTGAGAGACCACAAAAGAAATTAGGTAGAAAATCAGAGATTATATTCTAATAGTTCCTCTCAAATTACATGATTCATTCAATCAAGAATATTTATGGAGGCTTTTTTTTTTCTAATCCTACCAAGATGGAATAACTGTTAGCAGACTTGTCCTTCCACTGTAAACAACTGGAAAATTAAACAAAAATATGTGAAACACCTGGTTTTAGAACTGAGACGATAGACATTCCAGAACTTTGATCACTGAGAGAAAGAATAAAATGAAGTGATCCCTATGGCCACCTCAACTTTCCGCCTGGAGGCATTTTCCAATCCATAGCATAGGGAGGAAGGATCCAACCAGAGAAGAGCAGCTGCCAACACGTAAAGGGAGAAAATTATTCAGGGAAGTTTGAAAATGTCATCATCAGTCAAGCAGTGAGAAGATAGAAATGTATAAAATTTTGTGAATAATTTTGCTGTTATTTAACAAATTAAAGCATAAACAAATACATATATACATAGATGTATTGCAATAACAATATCATTTTTGCTCATGTGAATTCTAATATGCTTTTTGGAATGCGAGATAAAAGCATAGATTATACCCTCAAGTCATGTGGTTTTCATGCATACAAATGTCAATCATTATGCATGTTGTGAAAAATTGTTCTAAAAGATTATTTTAATGAATATAGAATATATAATCTGATGATATATAGTAATAGTGATGTCTAAGAACAGGGCTTTGATTAGGTCATGAAGACCTGTCATCTGCTTTGAGAATCCAAAGAAAGAGTGTGAAAGTCAGACACACAGTAGTAATAACAACAACGATAACAATAGGAATAACATAACTGTCATTTATCAACTTTCATTATGTACACAGCACTTATACAAGGTGGCATTTAATCTCCATGACAGTCCTGTGAGGTATATTATCATCACTGTTAATATTTTACCGTAAGGAAACAGACTCCTAAAGGTTAGATGACTTTCCTATGGTAACTGAAGAAAATGTGATGCCAAAACAGATTCCAGAGATTATATTCTTATCCCTTACACAGACTGTCTATCAAGTCATGATAGGATGGCTGCCTAGGGAACATGAAACTAGAACCATGAGAGTGAAATAAATCAAATGAGAATTGAGTTGTCAGTCAAGACTCAGTGTAGGAAACAAATAACTCCAGAAAATTTATGGCCAAGGGATTCAGTAAGGAATCATTACTGTTGGAAGGAACAAAGGAGTAGGAGTAAAGGGGCTGCCACTGGAATTTCTGTGGTCTAGTAATAAGGAGGATCAGAAAGCCAGAACCAGAAAACCATGGCTGCTTCTACTACTTCCATAATTGCCTCACAACACCCATGAAGCTGGACACTAAACACCACAACACAGTCTGGCTCCTTATAGTCACCCTTTCAAATTCTTGACACATTTCCATGACTTGCTTGCCAGGAGAAACATCAGAAAGACAGCTTCAAAAACTATGCAATAGGGAAAAGATAATCTCTTTAAAAAATGGTATTTGGAAAACCAGACAGCCACATACAAGAGCTAAACTGGAGGGGGTGAAGTCAAAATGGTGGAGTAGTAAGATGTGAAGTTCATGTCACAACTAGGGCACCTACTTGACATTGGTGGGGGATAGATATGGACACCTAAGAGGATGAGAGGAATGCCCAAACTACTGTGTAGGTTGTGGGGGTGGGGGTGAGCAGGGAGGGGGAAGAGATGGAGGCAGAAAGGGACAGGTACCCTTGAGGGGGAACTGGGAGAGAGAATTGGGGTCCCACTACTGGAGGGGTCCACTCACCATGAGGAGAGCAACAGGGACAGGAAGGGACTCTCAGGGGATTGGGGATGGGAGGAGAATGTGGCCAACATTTCTCCTGTCCACTTGAGCCCCAGAGAGCCTACTGGGTCCCAAGCCTGGTCCTCCACCCTCTGAGGCTTCCTCCAATGCCCTCTTCAGTGCCCCCTTCAGGTCCTGGGAGCATGGGAGGGAGGAGGAGGAGAGGAAGAATAGAGGTAAATGGGGTGACAGGGAGGGACCCTTAGGGATAGGAGGATCAAAGGGGAACACAGCCAGTGTTTCCCCAATCCACTTGGGTCCCAGCAAGCCTGTAGCAGTATTGGTCCTGATTATCCACACTTGGAGATGTGAGGCTGCACCCTGCCCCCCACCCCTAGGGCCCTTTCCAGATCCCTGGGTCCTGAACCTAGGCCCCGCCCCCACCAAACATCAGCGCCACCTAATCCATACCCACACCTAAGCTCCAGCCCCACCACCGCCAAGGCCTTTCCAGAGTTTTTTGGGTTTTTATTTTTTGCCATTGTGGTTCTGTTTTATCTTGTTGATATTTATCTTGTTTATCTTGTTGATGTTATCTTGTTTCATTTCTATTTTTATTTCTTCTAATATATCTGTTATTTTTCTAATTTTATTTTTTATACTTTGTTATTATTCTCCATTTTTTTTTCCTTTGTGGTGTCACACAGATTGCAGGATCTTGGCTCAAAGGTCAAGGGTCAGGCCTGATGCTCCTGTGGTGGGAGCATCAACCTGAAACCACTAGACTAACAGAGAACCTCAGACCCCCAAAAATGTTTATCAGAGTGAGGTCTCCCAGAGATCCTCATCTCTGCACCAAGACCTGGCTCTACCCAACTGTCTGCAAAGTCCGGTGCTGGAAGCCTCAGGCCATACAACCAGTAAGACAGGAACATGGTCCCACCCATCAAAAGAATGAAACAACAACAACAAAAATATGTTCCAGATGAAGAAGGAAGGTAAAAATGTACAAGATTAAATAAATGAAAAGGAAATACACAATCTACCTGAAAATGAATTCAGGATAATTATAGTAAAGATGATCCAAAATCTCAGAAATAGAATGGAGAAACAGATAAAAAAAAATATACAAAATATTTTAAAAAGACCTAGAAGAACTAAAGAACAAACAGATGAACAACACAAAAATTGAAATAAAAAAAAATACACTAGAAGGAATCAAATACAGAATAGCTGAGGCAAAAGAATGAATAAGTGAGCTGGAAGATAGAATGACAGAAATAACTGCCAAGGAGCAGAATAAGGGGGAAAAAATTGAAATGAATTGAGGACAGTCTCAGAGACTCTGGGACAACATTAAATGCACCAATATTTGAATATAGGGGTCCCAGAAGAATAGAAAGAGAAAGGGTGTAATAAAATATTTAAGAAATTATAGTTGAAAACTTCCCTAACATGGGAAAGGAATATCCACACAAATTCAGGAATGACAGAGAGTTCCATACAAGATAAACCCTAGGAGAAACACACACATATTAATCAAACAAAACTTAAATTCAAAGAAAAAATATTAAGAGCAGCAAGGGAAAGCAATAAATAGCATACAAGGGAATCCCCATCAAGTTATCAATTGATTTTTCAGCAGAAACTCTGCAGGCCAGAAGGCAGTGGCAGGATATATTTAAAGTGATGAAAGGAAAAAAAAAAAAAAACTACAACCAAGATTACTCTATAAAGCAAGGATCTCTTCCAGATTTGATAGAGAAATCAAAAGTTTTACAGAATAAGTGAGCTGAAAACTAAGATAATTCAGCACCACCAAAACAGCTTAACAACAATGCTAGGGACACTTACAGACTGAAAGTGAGGATAGGGAAAAGAAACTACAGCAGTCTCCTGAAATCTCACCTCAGGAAACAAGAAAAATCTCAAATAAACTGTCTAGCCTTACACCTAAAGCAGCTAGAGAAACAAGACTAAAGACAACTGTAAATCAGTAGAAGGAAAGAAGTCATAAAGATCTGAAGATAAAGAAATGAAGAAAACAATAGCAAAGATCAATAAAAAGTTGGTTCTTTGAGAAGATAAAATTGATAAATCTCATCAATTTTAATAGCCAGACTCATCAAGAAAAAAAGGGAGAACTCAAATCAATAAAATTGATTTGGAGAAATTACAACTGACACTGCAGAAATACAAAGGATCATAAAAGACTACTACAAACAACTATGAGTATTACCCTAGGTGGCTCAGATGGTAAAGAAACCTCCCGCAATTCAGGAGACACAGGTTCGATCCCTGGGTCAGGAAGATCTCCTGGAGATGAAAATGGCAACCCACTCCAGTATTCTTGCCTGGAAAATTCCACGGACAGAGGAGCCTGGTGGGCTACAGTCCACGGGGTTTCAAAGAGTTGGACACGACTGAACGACTGTCACTTTCACTTTCACAAGCAACTATATGCTAATAAAATGGAAAACTTGGAGGGAATGGAAAAATTCTTGGAAACGTACAACTTTCCAAGACTGAATCAGGAAGAATTAGAAAATATAAACAGGCCAATCACAAGTAATGAAGTTGAATCTGTAATTAAAAATCTTTCAACAAGCAAAAGTCCAGGACTACACAGATTCACAGGCAAATTCTATCAAATATTTAGAAAAGAGCTAACATCCATCCTTCTCAAACTCTTACAAAAAATTGCAGAGGGAAAAACACTCCCAAACTCATTCTATAAGGCTACCTGATACAAAAACCAGACAAAGATCACACACACACAAAAGACAACTACAGGCCAATATCACTCATAAACACAGATGCAGCAATTCTCAACAAAGTACAAACAGAATCCAACAACACATGAAAAGGATCATATACCATGATCAAGTGGGATTTATCTCAGGGATGCAAGGATTCTTCCATACATGAAAATCAACCAATGTGATATACCATATTAATAAATTGAAGAATAAAAACCATGTGATCATCTCAATAGATACTGAAAAAAATTTTGACAAAATTCAACACCTATTTATGATTAAAAACTCACCAGAAATTGGGCATAGAGGGAACCTATCTCAACATAATAAAGGACAAATATGGCAAACCTACAACATCATTATCAATAGTGAAAAACTATAAGCATTTCCTCTAAGATCAGGAATAAGACAAGGGTGTCCACTCTTGCCACTATTACTCAACATAGTTTTGGAAGTCCTTGCATGGCAATCAGGGAAGAAAAAGAAGTAAAAAGAATGCAAATTGGAAAAGAAGTAAAACTGTCTGTGTGCATTTATGATATTATACATAGAAAATCCTAAAGATGACATTAGAAAACTACTAGAGCTAATCAATGAATTTGGTAAAGTTTCAGGATACAAAATTAATGCACAGAAGGCTCTTGCATTCCTATATACTAACAATGAAAAATCAGAAAGAGAAATAAAGAAAACAACCCCATATACCATCACAACTAAAAGAGTGAAATATCTAGGAATAAACCTGCCTAAGAAGGCAAAAGACCTGTACTCAGAAAATTACAAAACACTGATGAAAAAAATCAATGATGACACAAATAGATGGAGAAATATACCATATTCTTGGATTGGAAGAACCAATACTGTGAAAATGACTATGCCACCTAAAGCAATCTACAAACTCAGTGCAACTTTATCAAATTACCAATGCCATGCTTCACAGAATTAAAACAAAAAAATTTACAATTTGTATGGAAACAAAACACCCCAAATAGCCAAAGCAATCTTGAGAAAGAAAAATTGAGCTGGAGGAATCAGGCTCCCCAGTTTCAGCCTATACTACAATGCTACAGTAATCAAGACAGAGTGGCACTGCCACAAAAAACAGAAATATCAATCAATGGTACAGGATAGAAAGCCCAAAGGTAAACCCACGCACCTATGGTCACCTAATCTATGACAAAGGAGGCAAGAATATACCATGGAGAAAAGATAGTCTATTCAGTAAGTGGTTCTGGGAAAACTGCACAGCTACATGTAAAAGAATGAAATTAGAACACATCCTAACACCATACAGAAAAATAAATTCAAAATGGATTAGAGACCTAAATGTAAGACTGAACACTATAGTACTATCAGAGAAAACACAGGCAGAACACTCTTTGACATAAATCGTAACAAGATTTTTTTTGACCCACTTCCTAAAGAAAATAAAAATAAACAAGTGGGGCCTAATTAAACTTAAAAGAATTTGCACAGCAAAGGAAACCATAAACAAGATGAAAAAACAACCCTCAGAATGGGAGAAAATATTTGCAAACAAAACAACTGACAAAAGATTAATCTCCAAAATATACGAACAGCACATGAGGCTCAATATAAAAAATCAAAAAACCCAATCAAAAAATGGATGAAATATACATCTAAATATACATCTCTCCAAAGAAGATATACAGATGGCCAAAAGACACAAGATATTGATCATTAATTATTCAGTTCAGTTCAGTTCAGTTCAGTCGCTCAGTCGTGTCCGACTCTTTGCGACCCCATGAACCGCAGCATGCCAGGCCTCCCTGTCCATCACCAACTCTCAGAGTCCACCCAAACCCATGTCCATCGAGTTGGTGATGCCATCCAGCCATCTCATTCTCTGTTGTCCCCTTCTCCTCTCACCCCCAATCCCTCCCAGCATCAGACTCTTTTCCAGTGAGTCAACACATCGTATGAGGTGCCCAAAGTATCGCAGTTTCAGCTTTAGCATCAGTCCTTCCAATGAACACCCAGGATTGATCTCCTTTAGAATGGACTGGTTGGATCTCCTTGCAGTCCAAGGGACTCTCAAGAGTCTTCTCCAGCATTAATTATTAGAGAAATGCAAATCTAAACTACAATGAATGATCACCCCACATCAATTAGAATGGCCATAACTGAAAAATCTATGAACAATGAATGCTGGAGAGGATGTGGAGAAAAAGGAACCTTCTTGTACTGTTGCTGGGAATGTAAATTGATACAGCCACTGTAGAGAACAGTATGGAAGTTCCTTAAAAAACTAAAAATAAAATTATCATATAACCCAGCAATCCCATTTCTGGCTAAATCCCCTGAGAAAACCATAATTCAAAAATGATACATGTACCCCAATGTTCATTGCAGTACTGTTTACAATAGCCAGGATATGGAAACAACCTAAATATCCAACGATAAATGCATGGATAAAGAAAATGTGGTACATATATACAATGGAATATTACTCAGTCATATAAAGGAATGAATTTGAGTCACTTGTAGAGATGTGGAGGGACCTACAGCCTGTCATACAAAGTGAAGTAAGTCAGAAAGAGAAAAACAAATGTTAACGCATATGAGGAATTTAGAAAAATGGTACAGATGAACCTATTTCCAGGACACAAAGATTCAGATGTCAAAAATGGACATGTGGACATAGAGCAGAAGAGGAGGGTGGGACAAACTGGGAGATTAGGATTGACATATATATATAGACATATATATATATATACACACACACACACTGCTGCTACTGCTAAGTCGCTTCAGTCATGTCCGACTCTGTGTGACCCCATAGACAGCAGCCCACCAGGCTCCGCCGTCCCTGGGATTCTCCAGGCAAGAATACTGGAGTGGGTTGCCATTTCCTTCTCCAATAATATATACACTATCATGTGTAAAATAGATGGCTAATGGGAACCTACTCTAAAGCACAGGAAGCTCAGCTTGGTTCTGTGATGACCTAGAGGAGTCTGATGAGGGGGTGGGGCGAGTGGGAGGTCCAAGAGGAAGATATATACATACAACTGATTCGCTTCATTGTACAGCAGAAACTAACACAACATTATAAAGCAATTATGTCCCAAGTTTTTAAAAAAGAACAACTGAAGTGGACCACTCTCTTATACCATACAGAAAGTCAACTTAAAATGGATTACAACTCTATATAAATAAGTCATATGTCCTCCTATCTGTTAAATTCTCAGAACCTATTACAGGGTTTACTACACGTTTCTTGAAGAAAAAACTACTTGAAGGAAAAAATGTTTTTTGTTGTCAGAAAAATCTGCATTCAAGTACCGGTGTCTCATCGTCTCTCAACTAAAAACAAAAATGAAATTTCTCTCAAAAATTGTGGTGAGAATTAAATAATATATGTGAGGCACTTACCACAAGACCTAACACACAGCATTCAATAATGTTTGTATGGAATTCTCCAGGCCAGAATACTGGAGTGGAGTGGGTAGCCACTCCTTTTTCCAGAGGATCTTCCTGACCCTGTGGCTAAGTGTGAATTACTAAAGTTCTCTGCTTTTTTTTGATTGTTTGTTTTTAGACACTAAGTCATGTCCGACTCTTTGTAACCCCATGGACTGTAGCCCACCAGTCTCCTCTGTCCATGGGATTTTCTAGGCAAGAATACTGGAGCGGGTTGCTATTTCCTCCTCCAGGGGAGGAGCTATCTCTTGTTTTGTTGGAAAAGAGTGTTTTCTATGACCAGGGTACTCTCTTGACAAAACTCTGTTAGCTTCATTTTGTGTTCCAAGGCCAAACTTGCCTGGTATCCTGGGTATCTATTGACTTCCTACTTTTGCATTCCAATCCCCTACAATGAAAAGGACATCTCTCTCTTTTTTTTTTTTTCTTCTTTTCTTTCTTTTTGGTGTTAGTTCTAGAACTTGTTGTAGGTCTTCATAGAACTGGTCAACTTCAGCTTCCTCAACATCAGTAGTTGGAGAATAGACTTGAACTGCTGTGATGTTGAATTGTTTGTTTGGAAATGAAATGAGACCACTCTGTCACCTTTGAGATTGCACCCAAGTACTGCATTGTGGACTCTTTAGTTGACTATGAGGGATTTTTGCCCACAGTAGTAGATACAACAGATTCCATAAATACACACACATTTACACACTCACACACAGACACACTCTTTGAAGAATGATGTTTCCCCACACAATACTAATTCATTTTTTAGAAGAGTAGCTTCTGATTCCTCTATCTTGTTTATAGTTGCAGGGCATCTGTGTGTTAAACACATTATGTAAGGAGCAATTTAGCACCAATCATTGGAAAACTGTCTGATTTTCATTTTTGAATGATTTAACTGAGCCATGAGGGAAGCCCTTAACAGTTAGTTGGAAGTTCTTAATATATATTGTGGAGGATTTTTAGATATTAATTTATTCTCTTTATCCTTTTCATGGATCACAGCCTTGTTGTAGTGAAAGGCCTTCCATAACTCAATGAAGCTATGAGCCATGCTCTGCAGAGTCACTCAAGACAAATGGGTCATAGTGAAGAGTTCAGACAAAACATGGTATACTGCAGGGGGAAATTGCAACCCAATCCAGTATTCTTGCCTGGAGAACCTCATGAATAGCAGGAAAAAACTAAAAGATATGACATTGGAAGATGGGCCCCCTGGGTCAGAAGGTATCCAGTACGCTACGGGAAAGAACAGACGGCGATTACTAATAGCTCCAGTAAGAATGAAGCGCTAGGCCAAAGTGGGAACAAATGCTCAGCTGTGTGTGTGCTTGGGGATAAAAGTAAAGTCCAGGGCTGTAAAGAAAACTATTGTATAGGAACCTGGAATATTAGGTCCATGAATCAAGGTAAATTGAACATGGCCAAGCAGAAGATAGCAAAAGTGAACATCGACATCTTATGAATCAGTGAACTCAAATGGACGGGAACTGGAGATTTTAAAAAGCACAGACATTACTTTGCCAACAAAGGTCTGGTTTTTCCAGTAGCCATGTATGGATGTGAAAGTTGGACTATAAAGAAAGCTGAGAGCCAAAGAATTGATTTTGAACTATGGTTTTGCAGAAGACTCTTGAGAGTCCCTTGGACTGCAAGAAGATCCAATCAGTCCACCCTAAAGGAAATCAATCCTGAATACTCATTGGAAGGACTGATCCTGAAGCTGAAGCTCTAATACTTTGGCCACCTGATACAAAGAACTGACTCATTGGAAAAGACCCTGACGCTGGGAAAGACTGAAGGCAGGAGGAGAAGGGGACGAAATGAGATAGTTGGATGGCATCACTGATTCAATGGACATGAGCTTCTGTAAGCTCTGGGAGTTGATGATGGACAGGGAAGCCTGGCGTGCTGCAGTCCATGGGGCTGCAAAGAGTCAGACATAACTGAGCGAACTTAACTGTACTGAAACAACCAAAAGACTAGCAGGAAAAAAATTTCCACAACTAAAGACAGAAAGAAGGAATCACAAGACAGGTAGGAAGGGCAGAGACATGGTATAGTTAAGACTCACACCCCCAGGGTAACTGACCTACAAATGAGAGGATAATCACAATTTCGCAGGTTATCCCTAAGGAGTGAGGGGTCCAAGCTCCATATCAGGCTCCCTATTTTTGGGGATTTGTATTAGGAAGATGAGCCCCTTTTCCCTTGAAAGCTGGTTTCGAAGCCAGGGTTTGTAGCTTATAGCTCTACAAAACATAAGTGAAGTGAAGTGAAAGTGAAAGTCGCTCAGTCGTGTCTGACTATTTTTGACCCCATGGACTGTTCATGGAATTCTCCAGGCTAGAATACTGGAATGGGTAGCCTTTCTCTTCTCCAGGGGATCTTCCCAACCCAGGGATCGAACCCAGGTCTCCCACAATGCAGGCAGATTCTTTACCAGCTGAACCACAAGGGAAGCCCAAGAATAATGGAGTGGGTAGCCTATGCTTCTCCAGTGGATTTTCCCGACTCAGGAATCGAACCAGGGGTCTCCTGCATTGCAGGCGGATTCTTTACCAACTGAGCTATGAGGGAAGCCCCCTAGAAACAGAGTCCACTCTTACTGGGCATGTGCAAAAACTCGCTTGAAATTCCCACATACTCAAGACCTAGCACAAAGGTAATAATTTGAAAAAAGATTAGATGATAGTTGACTAGGTGATGCACAGGAACATATCAGCAAACTTGAAGACAGAATTTGGACCTCATCAAAGTTGATGAGAAAAAATTAGTTTTTTGGTTTTTTTATAAAATGAGGGCAGTTTAAGAGACCTCTGAGACAAGATCAAACATACTAACATTCACATCATAGGGGTCCCAGAAGGAGAAGAGAAAAAAGGGCAGAAAACTTACTTGAAGAAATATTAACTGAAAATTTTCCTAACCAGGGAAAAGAAACAGACATCCAGATTCAAGAAGCACAGAAAGTCTTATTTACAAGACAATCCCATTTATAATTGTATCAAAAGAATAAAATACTTAGGAATAAATCACATATGACATTAAGAAAAGAAACTGAAGATGACACAAAAAAATGGAAAGATATACCATACCTGAGGATTGGAATAATTATTATTGTTAAAATGATCATACTATTTAAAGCAATCTTCAAATTCAATGCTATTCCAATCAAAGTACCAATGTCATTTTTCATAAAACTAGAAAAAATAATCCTAAAATGTGTATGGAAACACAAAAGACCCCCAATTATCAAAACAATCTTGAGATAGAACAATAAAGCCAGAAGTATCATGCTCAATGACTTAAAACTACTCTACAAAGCTACAGTAATCAAAACAGTATGGTACTGTCACTGGTGTTTTTACAGACACATAGATCAATGGAACACAAAAGACAGCCCAGAAATGAACCCACATTTAGATGGGCAATTAACGTACATTAAAGGAGGCAAGAATACAACAGGGAAAATACAGTTTCTTCAATAAATGGGATTGGGAAAAATGAACACCTATGTGCAAAAGAATCAAATTGACTACTCTCTCCCAACAAACAGAAAAACAAACTTTAAATGTATTAAAGACTTAATGTAAGACCTAGAAGAAAACATAGGCTGTAAGCTCCTTGACACTGGCTTCAGTGATGATTTTTTGGAAATGTCTCTTCAGGCAAGGGAAACAAAAGTACAAGTAAACAAATGGGAGATAAGAAAGCCTTCCTCAGTAATCAATGCAAAGAAATAGAGGAAAACAACAGAAAAGGAAAAACAAGAGATCTCTTCAAGAAAATTAGAGATTCCAAGGGAACATTTCATGCAAAGATGGGCTCGATAAAGGACAGAAATGGTATGGACCTAACAGAAGCATAAGATATTAAGAAGATGTGGCAAGAATACACAGAAGAACTGTACAAAAAAGAACTTCATGACCAAGATAGTCACGATAACATGATCACTGACCTAGAGCCAGACATCTTGGAATGTGAAGTCAAGTGGACCTTAGAAAGCATCACTATGAACAAAGCTAGTGGAGGTGATGGAATTCCAGTTGAGCTATTTCAAATCTTGAAAGATGATGCTGTGAAAGTGCTGCACTCAATATGCCAGCAAATTTGGAAAACTCAGCAGTGGCCACAGGACTGGAAAAGGTCAGTCTTCATTCCAATCCCAAAGAAAGGCAATGCCTAAGAATGCTCAAACTACCACACAATTGCACTCATCTCACACGCTAGTAAAGTGATGCTCAAAATTCTCCAAGCCAGGCTTCAGCAGTATGTAAATCATGAACTCCCAGATGTTCAAGCAGGTTTTAGAAAAGGCAGAGGCACCAGAGATCAAATTGCCAACATCCGCTGGATCATGGAGAAAGCAAGAGAGTTCCAGAAGAACATCTATTTCTGCTTCATTGACTACGCCAAAGCCTTTGACTGTGTCGATCACAATAAACTGTGGAACATTCTGAAAGAGATGGGAATCCCAGACCACCTGACCTGCCTCTTGAGAAACCCGTATGCAGGTCAGGAAGCAACAGTCAGAACTATACATGGAACAACAGACTGGTTCCAAATAGGAAAAGGAGTGCATCAAGGCTGTATATTGTCACCTTGCTTATTTAACTTCTATGCAGAGTACATCATGAGGAACGCTGGGCTGGAAGAAGCACAAGCTGGAATCAAGATTGCTGGGAGAAATATCAATAATCTCAGATAGGCTGATGACACTACCCTTATGGCAGAAAGTGAAGAGGAACTCAAAGGCCTCTTGATGAAAGGAGAGTGAAAAGTTTGGCTTGAAGCTCAACATTCAGAAAACAAAGATCATGGCACTTGGTCCCATCACTTCATGGGAAATAGATGGAAAAACAATGGAAACAGTGTCAGACTTTATTTTTTGGGGCTCCAAAATCACTGCAGATGCTGATTGCAGCCGTGAAATTAAAAGACGCTTACTCCTTGGAAGGAAAGTTATGACCAACCTTGATAATATATTAAAAAGCAGAGACATTACTTTGCCAACAAAGGTCCATTTAGTCAAGGCTATGGTTTTTCCCATGGTCATGTATGGATGTGAGAGTTGAACTGTGAAGAAAGCTTATCGCCGAAGAATTGATGCTTTTGAACTGTGGTGCTGGAGAAGACTCTTGAGAGTCCCTTGGACTGCAAGGAGATCCAACCAGTCCATTGTAAAGGAGATCAATCCTGGGTGTTCATTGGAAGGACTGATGCTAAAGCTGAAACTGCAATACTTTGGCCACCTCATGCGATGAGTTGACTCACTGGAAAAGACTCTGATGCTGGGAAAGGTTGGGGGCGGGAGGAGAAGGGGACGACAGAGATTGAGATGGCTGGATGGCGTCACCGACTTTGTGCACATGAGTTTGAGTGAATTCCGGGAGTTGGTGATGGACAGGGAGGCCTGGCGTGCTGTGATTCATGGGGTTGCGGAGAGTCGGACACGACTGAGCGACTGAACTGAACTGAAACAAATGGGATTATATCCAACTTAAAAGCTCTTGTACAGTGGAGGAAACTACCAACAAAACAAAAAGACTGCCTACTGAATGGGAGAAGATATTTGCAATTTGATAAGGGATTACTCTGATCTGATAAGGGATTAATATCCAAAATATACAAAGGACTCATGCAACTCAACATCAAAAAAAAAAAAAAAACCTTGATAAAAATTGGGAAAAGGACATGAATATTCATTTTTAAAAAAAAAAAAAAAACACAGATGGCCAATAAACACATTGAAAGATGCTCAACATCACTAATCATCAAGGAAATGCAAAACATGAGATATATCCTCACACCAAAAAATGGTTATTATCCAAATGACAAGAAAAAACAAGTGCTGGTGAGCTTGTGAAGAAAACGGAATCGTTGTACACTGTTGGTGGGAATATAAATTGGTGCAATCACTATGGAAAACAATATGGAAGTTCCTCAAAAAATTACAAATTTTATTATCATATAATCCAGTAAATCAACCCTGAATATTCACTGGAAGGACTGATGCTGAAGCTGAAACTCCAATTCTTTGGCCACCTGATGCAAAGAGCCAAATCATTGGAAAAGATCCTGATGCCGGGAAAGATTGAAGGCAAAAGGAGAAAGGGGCAACAGAGGAGGAGATGGTTGAATGGCATCACCAAGCAAACTCTGGCAGATAATGAATATGGAAGCATGGCATGCTGAAGTTTATGGGGTCGCAAAGAATCAGACACAATTTAGTGACTGAACAACATGATCCAGGAATTCTACTCCTAGGTATTTCTCTGAATAAAAATAAAACACTAATTAAAAATATATATGCACCCCTAGGATCATTGCAACATTATTTACCATACCATTATTTACCAAGATTTGGTAGCAACCAAAGTGCACACTCAAATGGATATAGCTTTCCTTTTCTCCTTTGCCTTTAGCTTCTCTTTTCTCAGCTATTTGTAAGGCCTCCTCAGATAACTATTTTGCCTTTTTGCATTTCTTTTTTTGGGGGATGGACTTGATAACTGCCTCCTGTACAATGTCACGAATCTCCATCCATAGTTCTTCAGGCACTCTCTCTATTAGACTTTATCCCTTGAATCTCTTGTCACTTCCACTGTATAATCATAAAGGGTTTGATTTAGGTCATACCTGAATGGTCTAGTGATTTTTCCTACTTCCTTCAATTTAAATCTGACTTTGGCAATAAGGAGCTCATGATCTGAGCCACAGTCAGCTCCCAGTCTTGTTTCTGCTGACTGTATAGAGCTTCTCCTTCCTTAGCTGCAAAGAATACAATCAAACTGATTTTGGTATTGACCATGTAGTGATGTCCATGTTTAGAGTCTTCTCTTGTGTTGTTGGAAGAGGGTATCTGCTATGACCAGTCTGTTCTCTTGGGAAAACTGTATTAGCCTTTGCCTTGCTTCATTCTGTACTCCAAGGCCAAATTTGCCTGTTACTCCAGGTATCTCTTGACTTCCTACTTTTGGATTTCAGTCCCCTCTGAAGAAAAGAACATCTTTTTTGGGTTGTTAGTTCTAAAAGGTCTTGTAGGCCTTCATAGAACCATTCAACTTCAGCTTCTTCAGCATTACTGGTTGGGGCATAGACTTGGATTAGTGTGATATTGAATGGTTTGCCTTGGAAACGAACAGAGACCATTCTGTTGTTTTTGAGATTGCACCCAAATACTGCATTTTGGACTCTTTTGTCGACTATGGGGGCTATTCCACTTCTTCTAAGGGATTCTTGCACATAGTATTCTTGCCATATAATGGTGATCTGTGTTAAATTCACCCATTTCAGTCTATTTTAATTCACTGATTCCTAAAATGTCAGTGTCCACACTCACCATCTCCTGTTTGACCACTTTCAATTTACCTTGATTCATGGACCTAAGATTCCAAGTTCCCATGAAATATAGTCCTTCATAGCATCAGACTTTACTTCCATCACCAGTCACATCCACAACTTTGTGCTATTTATGCTTTGGTTCCATGTCTTCATTTTTTCTGGAGTTATTTCTCCACTGTTCTCCAGTAGCATATTGAGCACCTACTAACCGGGGAGTTTATCTTTTAGTGTCCTATCTTTTTGCATTTTAATACTGTCCATGGGGTTCTAAAAGCAAGAATATGGAAGTGGTTTGCCATTCCCTTCTCCAGTGGACCACATTCTCTCAGACCTCTCCACCATGACCAGTCTGTCTTGGCTGACCCTACACGGCATGGCTCATGGTTTCATTGAATTAGACAAGGCTATGCTGGATCATGGAGAAAGCAAGAGAGTTCCAGAAAAACATCTATTTCTGCTTCATTGACTATGCCAAAGCCTTTGACTGTGTGTATCACAATAAGCTGTGGAAAATTCTGAAAGAGATGGGAATACCAGACCACCTGACCTGCCTCTTGAGAAACCTGTATGCAGGTCAGGAAGCAACAGTTAGAACTGTACATGGAACAACAGACTGGTTCCAAAAAGGAAAAGGAATACGTCAAGGTTGCATATTGTCACCTTGCTTATTTAACTTCTATGCAGAGTACATCATGAGGAACGCTGGGCTGGAAGAAGCACAACTGGAATCAAGATTGCCGGGAGAAATATCAATAACCTCAGATATGCAGATGACACCACCCTTATGGCAGAAAGTGAAGAAGAATTAAAAAGCCTCTTGAGGAAAGTGAAAGAGGAGAGTGAAAAGGTTGGCTTGAAGCTCAACATTCAGAAAACAAAGATCATGGCATCTGTTCCCATCACTTCATGGGAAATAGATGGAAAAACAGTGGAAACAGTGTCAGACTTTATTTTTGGGGGCTCCAAAATCACTGCAGATGCTGATTGCAGCCATGAAATTAAAAGACGCTTGCTCCTTGGAAGGAAAGTTATGACCAACCTAGATAGTATATTAAAAAGCAGAGACATTACTTTGCCAAACAAGGTCCGTCTAGTCAAGGCTATGGTTTTTCCCGTGGTCATGTATGGATGTGAGAGTTGGACTGTGAAGAAAGCTGATCGCCGAAGAATTGATCCTTTTGAACTGTGGTGCTGGAGAAGACTCTTGAGAGTCCCTTGGACTGCAAGGAGATCCAACCAGTCCATTGTAAAGGAGATCAATCCTGGGTGTTCATTGGAAGGACTGATGCTAAAGCTGAAACTGCAATACTTTGGCCACCTCATGTGATGAGTTGACTCACTGGAAAAGACCCTTGATGCTGGGAAAGGTTGGGGGCGGGAGGAGAAGGGGACGACAGAGAATGAGATGGCTGGATGGCATCACCGACTCTGTGGACATGAGTTTGAGTGAACTCCGGGAGTTGGTGCTGGACAGGGAGGCCTGGCGTGCTGTAATTCATGGGGTCGCGGAGAGTCGGACACGACTGAGCGACTGAACTGAACTGATAGTTGAAAACTTCCCTAAAATGGGGAAGGAAATAATCACCCAAGTCCAACAAAACCAGAGAGTCCCAGACAGGAAAAACCCAAGGCAAAATACTCCAAGACACATATTAATCAAATTAACAAAGATCAAACACAAAAAAACAAATATTAAAAGCAGCAAGGGAAAAACAACAAATAACCCACAAGGGGATTCCCATAAGGATAACAGCTGATCTTTCAATAGAAACACTTCAGGCCAGAAGGGAATGGCAGGATATACTTAAAGTGATGAAAGAAAATAACCTACAGCCCAGATTACTGTACCCAGCAGGGATCTCATTTAAATATGAAGGAGAAATCAAAAGCTTTACAGACAAGCAAAAGCTGAGAGAATTCAGCATCACCAAACCACCTCTGCAACAAATGCTAAAGGACCTTCTCTCGAAAGGAAACACAGAAAGGGGTATAAACTCGATCCCAAAACAATAAAATAAATGGCAATGGGATCATACTTATCAATAATTACCTTAAATGTAAATGGGTTGAATGCTCCAACAAAAAGGCAAAGACTGGCTGAATGGATACAAAAACAAGACCCCTATATATGTAGTCTACAAGAGACCCACCTCAAAACAAGGGACACATACAGACTGAAAGTGAAGGGCTGGAAAGAGATATTCCACGTAAATAGAGACCAAAAGAAAGCAGGAGTAGCAATACTCATATCAGATAAAATAGACTTTAAAACAAAGGCTGTAAAAAGAGACAAAGAAGGACACTACATAATGATCAAAGGATCAATCCAAGAAGATATAACAATTATAAATATATATGCACCCAACATAGGAGCACCACAATATGTAAGACAATTGCTAACAAGTATGAAAGAGGAAATTAAAAACAACACAGTAATAGTGGGAGACTTTAATACCCCACTCACACCTATTGATAGATCAACTAAACAGAAAATTAACAAGGAAACACAAATGCTAAATGATATAATAGACCGGTTAGACCTAATTGATGTCTATAGGACATTTCACCCCAAAACAATGGATTTCACCTTCTTCTCAAGCACACACGGAACCTTCTCCAGGATAGATCATATCCGGGGCCATAAATCTAGCCTTGGTAAATTCAAAAAATTGAAATCCTTCCAAGCATCTTTTCTGACCACAATGCAGTAAGATTAGATCTCAGTTACAGAAGAAAAACTATTAAATACCAACATATGGAGGCTGAACAACATGCTGCTGAATAACGAAAAAATCATAGCAGAAATCAAAAAAGAAATCAAAATATGCATAGAAATGAATGAAAATGAAACCATAACAACTCAAAACCTCTGGGACACTGTAAAAGCCCTGCTAAGGGGAAGGTTCATAGTAATACAGGCATACCTCAAGTAACAAGAAAAAAGTCAACTAAAAAACCTAACTGTACACCTAAAGCAACTAGAAAAGGAATAAATGAAGAACCCCAGGGTTAGTAGAAGGAAAGAAATCTTTAAAATTAGGGCAGAAATAAATGCAAAAGAAACAAAAGAGACCATAGCAAAAATCAACAAAGCCAAAAGCTGGTTTTTGGGAGGATAAATAAAATTGACAAACCACTAGCCAGACTCATCAAGAAACAAAGGGAGAAAAATCAAATCAATAAAATTAGAAATGAAAATGGAGAGATCACAACAGACAACACAGAAATACACGGGATCATTAGAGAATACTATCAGCAATTATATGCAATAAAATGGACAACTTGGAAGAAATGGACAAATTCTTAGAAAAGTACAACTTTCCAAAACTTAACCAGAAGGAAATAGAAAATCTGAACAGACCCATCACAAGCACAGAACTAGAGGTTGTAATCAGAAATCTTCCAGCAAACAAAAGCCCAGGTCCAGACGGATTCACAGCTGAATTCTACCAGAAATTTAAAGAAGAGCTAACACCTATCCTACTCAAACTCTTCCAGAAAACTGAAGAGGAAGGTAAACTTCCAAACTCATTCTATGAGGCCACCATCACCCTAATACCAAAAGCTGACAAAGATGCCACAAAAAAAGAAATCTACAGGCCAATATCACTGATGAACATAGATGCAAAAATCCTTAACAGAATTCTAGCAATCAGAATCCAACAACACATTAAAAAGATCATACATCATGACCAAGTGGGCTTTATCCCAGGAATGCAAGGATTCTTCTATATCCGGAAATCAATCAATGTAATACACTACATTAACAAATTGAAAAATAAAAGCCATATGATTATCTCAATAGGTGCAGAGAAAGCCTTTGACAAAATTCAACATCCATTTATGATAAAAAAAACCCTCCAGAAAGCAGGAATAGAAGGAACATACTCAACATAATAAAAGCTATATATGACAAACCCTCAGCAAACGTTATCCCCAATGGTGAAAAATTGAAAGCATTTCCCCTAAAGTCAGAACAAGACAAGGGTACCCACTCTCACCACTACTATTCAACATAGTTTTGGCCACAGTAATCAGAGCAGAAAAAGACATAAAAGGAATCCAAATTGGAAAAGAAGAAGTAAAGCTCTCACTGTTTGCAGATGACATGATCCTCTACATAGAAAACCCTAAAGACTCCACCAGAAAATTACTAGAGCTAATCAATGAATATAGTAAAGTTGCAGGATATAAAATCAACACACAGAAATCCCTTACATTCCTATACATTAATAATGAGAAAATAGAAAGAAATTAAGGAAACAATTCCATTCACCATTGCAACAAAAAGAATAAAATACTTAGGAATATTTCTACCTAAAGAAACAAGAGACCTATATATAGAAAACTATAAAACACTGGTGAAAGAAATCAAAGAGGACGCTAATAGATGGAGAAATATACCATGTTCATGGATTAGAAGAATCAATATAGTGAAAATGAGTTGACTACCTAAAGTAATCTATAGATTCAATGCAATCCCTATCAAGCTACCAACAGTATTTTTTACAGAGCTAGAACAAATAGTTTCACAATTTGTATGGAAATACAAAAAACCTCAAATACCCAAAGCAATCTTGAGAAAGAGGAATGGAACTGGAGGAATCAACATGCCAGACTTCAGGCTCTACTACAAAGCCACAGTCATCAAGACAGTATGGTACTGCCACAAAGACAGAAACATAGATCAATGGAACAAAATAGAAAGCCCAGAGATAAATTCATGCACCTATGGACACCTTGGACGAGGGGTATCTCCTCAAGGCCACCCCTCCTGACCTTGAATGTGGAGTAGCTCCTCTCGGTCCTCCTGTGCCCACGCAGCCACCGCCTCTTGGCCATGGGACAGCTCCTTTTGGACACCGCCCTGACCTTGGGCGTGGGGTAGCTCCTTTCGGCAGCGCTTCTGTGCGTGGTCAGTTGTGCCGAGCCGGCGTCTCTCATGCCTGCGCCTCCGGACCCGGCGTCTCTCGCGCCTGTGCCGTAGTCCAAGGCACAGCCACTGCACTTTGCTGGAGCAGCTATGAAGAGATACTCCACAACCAAGGTAAGTGAAACCCAAATAAGACGGTAGGTATTGGGAGGGGGCATTAGAGGGCAGACACACTGAAATTATAATCACAAAAACTAGTTGATCTGATCATATGGACCACAGCCCTGTCTAACTCAATGAAACTAAGCCATGCCGTGTGGAGCCACCCAAGACGGACGGGTCATGGTGGATAGGTCTGACAGAATGTGGTCCACTGGAAAAGGGAATGGCAAACCACTTCAGTATACTTGCCTTGAGAACCCCATGAACGGTATCAAAAGGCAAAATGATAGGATACTGAATGAGGAATTCCCTAGGTCGGTAGGTGCTCAGTATGCTACTGGAGATCAGTGGAGAAGTAACTCCAGAAAGAATGAAGGGATGGAGCCAAAGTGAAGCAAATACCCAGTTGTGGATGTGACTGGTGATAGAAGCAAGGTCCGATGCTGTAAAGAGCAATATTGCATAGAAACCTGGAATGTTAGGTCCATGAATCAAGGCAAATTGGAAGTGGTCAAACAGGAGATGGCAAGAGTGAATGTCGACATTCTAGGAATCAGTGAACTAAAATGGACTGGAATGGGTGAATTTAACTCAGATGACCATTATATCTACTACTGTGGGCAGGAATCCCTTAGAAGAAATAGAGTAGCCATCATGGTCAACAAAAGAGTCTGAAATGCAGTACTTGGATGCAATCTTAAAAATGACAGGATGATTTCTGTTCGTTTCCAAGGCAAACCATTCAATATTACAGTAATCCAGGCCTATGCCCCAACCAGTAACGCTGAAGAAGCCGAAGTTGAACGGTTCTATGAAGACCTACAAGACCTTTTAGAACTCACACCCAAAAAAGATGTCCTTTTCATTATAGGGGACTGGAATGCAAAGTAGGAAGTCAAGAAACACCTGGAGTAACAGGCAAATTTGGCCTTGGAGCACAAAATGAAGCAGGGCAAAGGCTTATAGAGTTTTGTCAAGAGAAGGCACTGGTCATAGCAAACACCCCCTTCCAACAACACAAGAGAAGACTCTACACATGGACATCACCAGATGGTCAATACCAAAAGCAGATTGATTATATTCTTTGCAGCCAAAGATGGAAAAGCTCTATACAGTTAGCAAAAACAAGACCAGGAGCTGACTGTGGCTCAGATCATGAACTCCTTATTGCCAAATTCAGACTTAAATTGAAGAAAGTAGGGAAAACCACTAGACCATTCATATATGACCTAAATCAAATCCCTTTGATTACACAGGGGAAGTAAGAAATAGATTTAAGGGTCTAGATCTGATAGACTGCCTGATGAACTCTGGACGGAGGTTCATGACATTGTACAGGAGACAGGGACCAAGACCATCCCCATGGAAAAGAAATGCAAAATAGCAAAATGGCTGTCTGAGGAGGCCTTACAAATAGCTGTGAAAAGAAGAGAAGCGAAAAGCAAAAGAGGAAAGGAAAGATATAAGCATCTGAATGCAGAGTTCCAAAGAATAGCAAGGAGAGATAAGAAAGCCTTCCTCAGCGATCAATTCAAAGAAATAGAGGAAAACAACAGAATAGGAAAAACAAGAGATCTTTTCAAGAAAATTATAGATATCAAGGGAACATTTCATGCAAAGATGGGCTCGATAAAGGACAGAAATGGTATGGACCTAACGGAAGCAGAAGATATTAAGAAGAGGTGACAAGAATACACAGAAACTCAACATTCAGAAAACAAAGATCATGGCATCTGGTCCCATCACTTCGTGGGAAATAGATGGGGAAACAGTGGAAACAGTGTCAGACTTTATTTTTTTGGGCTCCAAAATCACTGTGGATGCTGATTGAAGCGATGAAATTAAAAGACGCTTACTCCTTGGAAGGAAAGTTATGACCAACCTAGATAGCATATTAAAAAGCAGAGACATTACTTTGCCACATAAGGTCCGTCTAGTCAAGGCTATGGTTTTTCCCGTGGTCATGTATGGATGTGAGAGTTGGACTGTGAAGAAAGCTGATCACCGAAGAATTGATGCTTTTGAACTGTGGTGCTGGAGAAGACTCTTGAGAGTCCCTTGGACTGCAAGGAGATACAACCAGTCCATTCTAAAGGAGATCAATCCTGGGTGTTCATTGGAAGGACTGATGCTAAAGCTGAAACTGCAATACTTTGGCCACCTCATGCGTTGAGTTGACTCACTGGAAAAGAGTCTGATGCTAGGAGGGATTGGGGGTGGGAGGAGACGGGGACAACAGAGAATGAGATGGTTGGATGGCATCACTGACTCGATGGACATGAGTTTGACTGAACTCCGGGAGTTGGTGATGGACAGGGAGGCCTGGTGTGCTGTGATTCATGGGGTCGCAAAGAGTCAAACACGACTGAGCGACTGAACTGAACTGAAGTGATGGCTTGCTAATCAAGCTTGAAGAAGCAAAATGTTGATGTGAACATTTGGTGATAGCACCAGCTACCACCAAACTCACAGCAGAAAAGAAGGGTGGTGGGGAAATAGTTTCCGGGGGGAAAAAATTTAGTGCAGCAATTGTGAAGGAAGATATCAATGGAGATCGAAAGGGGAAGAAAGGTTTGAATTCTTCAGCCCCAAGTCCCTTAAACTCTATGCCCAAGTCCCTTTAACTCTATGTCCTTTTAACTCTATCACCAATCTTCCACTGGGGATGTCCTTCTCTTGTCATATTATCCATAATGCTTCTCTCTCGGAGCTCCATCCTAATCCACATGTTTCTGAAACAACCTGGGAGTCATTCCCTCTCCTACAGTTCAGTTCAGTCGCTGAGTCATGTCCGACTCTTTGCGACCCCATGAATAACACCACGCCAGGTCTCCCTGTCCATCACCAACTCCCAGAGTTCACTCAAACTCATGTCCATCAAGTCAGTGATGCCATCCAGCCACCTCATTCTCTGTCGTCCCCTTCTCCTCCTGCCCCCAATCCCTCCCAGCATCAGAGTCTTTTCCAGTGAGTCAACTCAACGCATGAGGTGGCCAAAGTATTGCAGTTTCAGCTTTAGCATCAGTCCTTCCAATGAACACCCAGGATTGATCTCCTTTAGAATGGACTGGTTGTATCTCCTTGCAGTCCAAGGGACTCTCAAGAGTCTTCTCCAGCACCACAGTTCAAAAGCATCAATTCTTCGGTGATCAGCTTTCTTCACAGTCCAACTCTCACATCCATACATGGCATGAGGTGGCCAAAGTATTGGATTTTCAGCTTTAGCATCAGTCCTTCCAATGAACAACCAGGACTGATCTCCTTTAGAATGGACTGGTTGGATCTCCTTGCAGAGTCTTCTCCAACACCACAGTTCAAAAGCATCAGTTCTTCAGCACTCAGCTTTCTTCACAGTCCAACTCTCACATCCATACATGACCACGGGAAAAACCATAGCCTTGACTAGACGGACCTTGGTTGGCAAAGTAATGTCTCTGCTTTTTAATATGCTATCTAGGTTGGTCATAACTTTCCTTCCAAGGAGTAAGCACCTTTTAATTTCATGGCTGCAGTCAGCATCCACAGTGATTTTGGAGCCCAAAAAATAAAGTCTGACACTGTTTCCACTGTTTTTCCATCTATTTCCCATGAAGTGATGGGACCAGATGCCATGATCTTAGTTTTCTGAATGTTGAGCTTTAAGCAAACTTTTTCATTCTCCTCTTTCACTTTTATCAAGAGGCTCTTTAGTTCTTTTTCACTTTCTGCCATAAGGGTGGTATCATCTGCATATCTGAGGTTATTTATATTTCTCCCAGCAATCTTGATTCCAGCTTGTGCTTCTTCCAGCCCAGCATTTCTCATGATGTACTCTGCATACAAGTTAAATAAACAGGGTAACAATATACAACCTTGACGTACTCCTTTTCCTATTTGGAACCAGTCTGTTATTCCATGTCCAGTTCTGACTGTTGCTTCCTGACGCTCATACAGGTTTCTCAAGAGGCAGGTCAGGTGGTCTGGTATTCCCATCTCTTTCAGAATTTTCCACAGTTTGTTGTGATCCACACAGTCAAAGACTTTGGCATAGTCAATGAGGCAGAAATAGATGTTTTTAGGGAACTCTCTTGCTTTTTTGATGATCCAGCGGATGTTGGCAATGTGATCTCCTGTTCCTCTGCCTTTTCTAAATCCTGCTTGAACATCTGGAAGTTCACGGTTCACATATTGCTGAAGCCTGGCTTGGAGAATTTTGAGCATGACTTTACTAGCGTGTGACATGAGTGCAATTGTGCGGTAGTTTGGGCATTCTTTGGTATTGCCTTTCTTTGGGATTGGAATGAAAACTGACCTTTTCCAGTCCTGTGGCCACTGCTGAGTTTTCCAAATTTGCTGGCATATTGAGTGCAGCACTTTCACAGGATCATCTTTCAGGATTTAAAATAGCTCCCAGTAAAACAGTGGGAAATTGCTTCTCCATCATCACTGGGCTACTTTCTTCCTCCTTCCAGGTTTTCATCAAAATTTGATCATCCTTCATGATTCCCAGGAGATAATAATTTATTACCTATTTTGATCACTCTAGCCAACCTTATTGGCCAAGCCCACAGTGGCGCTCTGAAGCTTCCAGTCAGTGCTGAGGCACTACCCTGCCAAGAACCTCAGGCCTGAAGGTATATCAGGACCATCTCTTTGAGGTCAAGAAGAAATGTACAGTTCCTCTTGCAAACTGGGCCAACCAGCTGGGCTCTCCCACCCAGGATGGAGGCCCTCCTTAATATGGAGATTCCTATGTCTTTCTCTAAGCTCATTTCCTTAAACAATTGCCTGTCTCTAGGTTTCAGACTTTTGCAAATAAAAGCCACAAAAATTCCAGATTTATTTTGCATTCCTCCCTGACTTCCCCAGGTACTAACACAAACAAACTTCAATCAGGTTAAATGGATAAAATGAAAAGTGGAAAATGAAGGATTAAAAAATAACCAACATAAATAACTCAAAATATTATCCAGCCACATCGGTTGGGACCAGGTGCATATATTTAGAGCAACTGTAAATCCTACAGGTTAATCCACTGACTACAAAAGTAGCATAAAACAAAGAATGAACAGTTTTTTGTGTCCTTCTTTAAACTCCAGTAGAGAAAGAAACTTCACATTCAGTAACAGGTTTTTCGGTTTTGTTTTTTGGTCTAATATCCTTCTGCTGCTGCTGCTGCTGCTAAGTCACTTCAGTCGTGTCCGACTCTGTGTGACCCCATAGACGGCAGCCCACCAGGCTCCCCCATCCCTGGGATTCTCCAGGCAAGAACACTGGAGTGGGTTGCCATTTCCTTCTCCAATGTGTGAAAGTGAAAAGTGAAAGTGAAGTCGCTCAGTCATGTTTGACTCGTAGCGACCCCATGGACTGCAGCTTACCAGGCTCCTCCGTCCATGGGATTTTCTAGGCAAGAGTACTGGAGTGGCTTGCCATTGCCTTCTCCGAATATCCTTCTGCAATGAACAGCTTAAAGAAACTAATCTCTTCTGGAAAAAGTTTGGATGTTAAGACAACCACTAACTCAAAAAGCATCAGAGCTACTTCAATAAGAGGATATAGACTAGCTTTCTTTTTTATTTTGTTAAATTTTTATTGGAGGTTAATTATTTTACAATATTATATTGGTTGGTTTTGCCATACATTGACATGAATCCGCCCCGGGTGTACATGAGTTCCCCCTCCCAAACCCTCCTCCCACCTGCCTCCTCCCCTCCCTCTGGGTCATCCCCGCACACCAGCCGCGAGCATCCTGTAATATGCATCGACCCTGAACTGGCGATTCGTTTCACATATGATAATATACATGTTTCAATGCCATTCTCCCAAACCATCCCACCCTCACCTCTCCCACAGAGTCCCAAAGACTGTTCTATACATCTGTGTCTCTTTTGCTATCTCATATACAGGGTTATCATTTGCATCTTTCTAAATTCCATATATATGCGTTAGTATATTGTATCGGTGTTTTTCTTTCTGGCTTACTTCACTCTATAATAGGCTCTAGTTTCATCCACCTCATTAGAACTGGTTCAAATGCATTCTTTTTAATGGTTGAGTAATACTCCATTGTGTATATGTACCAAAGCTTTCTTATCTATTCGTCTGCAAATGGACATCTAGGTTGCTTTCACATCCTGGCTATTATAAACAGTGCTGCAATGAACATTGGAGTACATGTGTACTTTTAATTAAATTTAATGGCCTTTTTGTGAGGACAATGAGCATTATTTAATTTCACATTTTAATATATTTTAAGAGACATGAAAACTTGGATAGTAAAAACATCTTTCTCTTATCCCACTAATGCAAAGGAATCTTCCTGGAAGGAATTTGTTTGGAATGAAAGGGGAAGGATTGGCGTGTAGGTAAGGGTGGGCAGAGTGGGAGGGTTCTTTAGGATTTATAGTGTTTCAAGATTAACAACAGTGAAGCCATGAGAAAGGATGAAATTATGAGGCAGATTGATTTATTAATTAGAAATACCATGGAAATAGCTTATTTGGAAGGAAGGCCATCACCAAATACCTTACAATTTCTATTCCTTATTCCTAATCACTGCTTTGCATCCTGTGTTACCACATATGTTCCAGAACAAACCTATACATCCAGTCTCCAGGAAAAAAAAGGAAACACAAATAAGAACAACATTTTATAGTGATTTTAATGACCAGAACTCTCAGACTCCTTTCTGCCATCATTTTCCTGAAGCCTCTGGACTAGTTCATATTTCAGCCCCAAGCAGATCTCTGCTGTAATTTGCACCATGCTACAGATACACACTTCAGAATTATGTAGGAGTGCCTAACTTTAAGGGCTTCCCCAGTGGCACTAGTGGTAAAGAACCCACCTACCAATGGAGGAGTCCTAAGGGACATGGGTTCAATCCCTAAGTCAGAAAGATCCTGAGGAGGAGGGCATGGCAACCCATTTCAGTATTCTTGCCTGGAGAATCCCTTGGCCAGAGGTACCTGGCGGGCTATAGTCCAAAGTGTAGCAAAGAGTTGAACATGACCGAAGTGACTTAGCACACACGCATGCCTAACTTTAAACTGTGGGCATAACTTGTGAGAAGACCAGTTAAAACACTAGTAATCTGTATTATTTTTGTATTTTTTAAATGCTCTTATATTTACAATTGCTTACATTTTAAAAATCAAACCATATAAAACAAAGATTCTTTCTAAATGAATATTTACATGGCATTTTGTTTCAGGAAAGAGTAATTATGAAATAAATGTCCCACTAATCCAAAGTCAACTAACCTAAAGTTACCACGGTTGAGGTAAACCATATTTTCTAAAATACTTTTTAACATTGTTCGTTCACTTTTCAAAACTAATAAAAACAGCAAGAAACAACTTGTGCACCTTTACTTACCCCAAGCTCAAGTTCCAGTTTCATAAAACTTTAGTCATGTATATAATTCCAAAGACTAAAAAGTACCACCTTCTTCAATTGCTTCCATCTTTGGACACAGTTTCACTTTTCCTATTACACCAAGACAAATTATAAAAAGGAAATAACTTGCTGTCATTGAGCCACTGTCAAGTCTCACATGGGACCTGTTCTGATACTACCTTCTGTACCAGATTTCACTACATGTTCATAAAATACAACTAAATTTAAAAAGACAGAACTCAAACCTATAAAGGCCCAATAATAAATTAGATAATAAATTCTAACCTCCAATAAGATTTTTCTGTTTCTTGTCATCTACAAAAGTTCTTTAAGCATGTCATCAAGTAAGGTGAAACAGGAACATAGTTCTCTAAGAACTATGATTTCTTGAAGTGACTAAGTAATTAAACCACAACATGAAGTCATACTTCCTCATATAGAATTACTAACATACTTGTAAAAGTCACCTGTCATATTAACCAGAAACCTCAAGAATGAAAGACACTGCTTTGAAAATGTTCAAATCTTCCTGTGTGTTAGGTACTAAAAACACATGTGCTCAGGAAAATTTCCTGCTACACATACTGAAATATATCCCTGATCAAAGTGGTGTGAAATAAGAATGCAGCTAAATTGGTTATGATGGCAAATATTAAGATATGTTGAATAACAACATGAAAGCTAGAACACACCCTGCTTATTTCCTTCAGGACCAGATGGAACTGCAAATATTTTTTGAACCTGTATCTTTTAAACTGAGGTAGAAAGATAATGATAGACATGCAATGATTCAGTGCACTTTAAAATATCACTGTAATTGACAGAATGAATGTATAGATACAAAACCTTACTCAAGAGGCTGTCTTTTCCAAATAAACTTTGTTTAAAGAAATGTTTCTCTCTTCAAATATTCGTTTTCTTGAGGAAAATGTTGCTCTGTCTTCATTTTCATTATCAAGATTCAATCTGGCCCTTGCTAATATTAAATAGAAACATTCAGTTTATGTGCTTTAGGGAAGAAAATTATGGGATTTGGGGTTATGTTACATAGCCTGGTGAAACTCTATCAAAATTATTACTCTTTGAAATTTCTCATGAAACTCATGTCACTGATAATTACATACATAAATAAACAAATTTTTTAAAATACGATTTCATTTTGTTAAATGACTTATAATGTTAAGAACTGGAAAAGGTCCTCTAAGAACAGTTTGGAACATGGCCACATGCCTGCATCAGGAGCAAGGCACTTCATCTCCCAGCTGCTGAGAGTATTGGTTATTGATGGCTCACAGCTGAGTCCTCTTCAGCATCTCACTCTCTGCCAAAGCTTTGCCCAGGGGCATCCCACCTTTAAGGAATGGTCAAAACCAGGGTACAAAAACATGCTTCCTTGCCTGTATTGAGGTTGACACAGAAAGGAAACCCCAGATCCAGAGCCCCTGTAGGGGTTGCCTGTGGCCTGTACTGCAATGTGTTGACAAATCAACTTCTCCTTCTGCTTCCATCTTTCCAGTACAGATGTTGTCCCCAGATATTATGCACATAAATCTCCCATTGGAGTCTCTTTCCCAGGTAACTAGATTTAAGACAGTGGGCATCAAAAGTGGTCCCAGAAATAAGACTCTAAAATGGAGTTCTGGAATTCCCTGTTGGCCCAGTGTTTAAAAGTCCACCTGACAGAGCAGGGGACACAGGTTCAAAACCACATGCCACAGAGCAGCTAAAGCCACACGCCACAAATACTTTAGAGACCAAGTACTGCAACTACTGCACTCCCATCCTGCAACTAATGAAGCGTGGCACTCTCTAAAGATCTGCAACAAGAGAAGCCAGTGCAATGAGAAACCCTCGCACCACAATGAAGTGTAGCACCTACTTGCGGCAACTAGAGAAAGCCCCTGTGCTGTGTGTTCACTTGCTTAGTCATGTCCCACTCTTTGCAATCCCATCGACTTCAGCCCATCAGGCTCCTCTGTCCGTGGGATTTTCCAGGCAAGAAAGCTGAAGTGGGATGCCATTTCCTCTTCCAGGGAACCTTCCTGACCCAGGGGTTGAACTGGCGTCTCCTCCATCAGCTGGCAGACTTTTTACCACTAAGCCACTTGGGAGTCCCCAGAGAAACAACATGCACAGCAACTCAATGCAGCCAAAAATAATAAATAAAAATTTTAAAAAATAAGTGGCAGTTTTGAAGTTGGCTCCCTGCCAGCCAGCTGCCAGTGAGAGGCCCATTCCTAGCCCAGAGAAGACTGACAGCACCTGGTCATTGCTGTGGCAACGTGATTACTAATTTGAATCTCATATGGCTCAGTGGTAAAGAATCTGCCTGCAAATGCAGCAAAAGCGGGTTCCATCCGTGGGTCTGGAGGATCCCCTGGAGGAGGAAATGGCAACCCACTCCAATCCCATGGACAGAGGAGATTGGAGGGCTATCCAGTTCATGGGGGTTGTACCGAGTCTGACACGACTGAGCACTCACATGCCAAAGCTGTGCCCCACTTTGTTACCTGTAATTGAAGTGAATGAATTAAACAGAGCCTTTTGCTTTTAATTCATCGGATTATATCTGGTTATAGCTTAGACAAGACTGCCACCTCCAGGAGAAGCTGATAAATACTGGTGACCGAGGGGTTCACATCCTTTTGGGAATCAGTATTAGGAAACTGGCAGAGGAACCAGAGATCAAATTGCCAACATCCGCTGGATCATGGAGAAAGCAAGAGAGTTCCAGGAAAACATCTATTTCTGCCTCATTGACTATGTCAAAGCCTTTGACTGTGTGGATCACAATAAACTGTGGAACATTCTGAAAGAGATGGGAATACCAGACCACCTGACCTGCCTCTTGAGAAACCTGTATGCAGGTCAGGAAGCAACAGTTAGAACTGGACATGGAACAACAGACTGGTTCCAAATAGGAAAAGGAATACGTCAAGGTTGTATATTGTCACCCTGCTTATTTAACTTATATGCAGAGTACATCATGAGGAACGCTGGGCTGGAAGAAGCACAAGCTGGAATCAAGATTGCCGGGAGAAATATCAATCATCTCAGATATGCAGATGACACCACCCTTATGGCAGAAAGTGAAGAGGAATTAAAAAGCCTCTTGATGAAAGTGAAAGAGGAGAGTGAAAATGTTGGCTTGAAGCTCAACATTCAGAAAACAAAGATCATGGCATCTGGTCCCATCACTTCATGGGAAATAGATGGGGAAACAGTGGAAACAGTGTCAGACTTTATTTTCTTGGGCTCCAAAATCACTGCAGATGCTGATTGCAGCCATGAAATTAAAAGACGCTTACTCCTTGGAAGCAAAGTTATGACCAACCTAGAAAGTATATTGAAAAGCAGAGACTTCACTTTGCCAACGAAGGTCCGTCTAGTCAAGGCTATGGTTTTTCCCGTGGTCATGTATGGATGTGAGAGTTGGACGGTGAAGAAAGCTGATCACCGAAGAATTGGTGCTTTTGAACTGTGGTGTTGGAGAAGACTCTTGACAGTCCCTTGGACTGCAAGCAGAGCCAACCAGTCCATTCTAAAGGAGATCAATCCTGGGTGTTCATTGGAAGGACTGTTGCTAAAGCTGAAACTCCAATACTTTGGCCACCTCATGCGTCGAGTTGACTCACTGGAAAAGAGTCTGACGCTAGGAAGGATTGAGGGTGGGAGGAGACGGGGACGACAGAGAATGAGATGGCTGGATGGCATCACCGACTCTGTGGACATGAGTTTGAGTGAACTCCGGGAGTTGGTGATGGACAGAGAGGCCTGGTGTGCTGTGGTTCATGGGGTCGCAAAGAGTCGGACACGACTGAGCTACTGAACTGAACTGATTAGGAAACTGATTGCATCTCCAAGCCACCTCGGTATTTCTCCATGAGGTTAAACCAGCTCCTAATCTCTCACAACCTCTGTGAAAAAACTTTTGCATAGGACCAAGATTTCAAAGAATTCGTGCATCACGACCTTTCTTAGGTGACAAGAAAACGGTAATTTAAGTTTAAACAAAAAATAATATTTTAGAAAGCTCAGGTCTTAGTTCTTACATCAGCTCTCTGAAGTAGGAACTATTATAAACACATCCACGTTACCAAGGAGGAAAATAAGGTCTACGGAACTTACAGTTACCCGAATTTTAGCGGAAACCCCACCCAGGAAGTCAGAACTCCAAGACTGAGGAGATCGGTAACTAAGTAACCGCGCTGCCTCAGTTGGGCATGCGCAGAAAAACACTGACAAATTGTGCAGGAATTTTAAGAGGCGGGAACTGAGGGGTGTGGCGGGCCGCTAAGGTCCCAGCATTCCCTTCGTGCTGCCGCCAAGATGGCGGCGCCCATGTTGCGGTGCATTTCCAGGAGCCAGTGGCTTGGTACTCAAGGCCTGCTAGGAATCTTGCCCTTGGTGCTGCGTGAGGCCCACTCGGCCGCTCAGGGGTTGCTGGCGGTGCAGAAGGCTCGAGGTCTGTTCAAGGAATTCTTCCCCGAGAGGGGTACGAAGACAGAGCTCCCAGAGCTCTTCGACCGCGGCACGGGGGGTAAATTTCCGCAGACTATCTACTGCGGCTTCGACCCCACGGCCGACTCGCTTCATGTCGGGCATCTGCTGGCGCTTTTGGGCCTTTTTCATTTCCAGCGAGTGGGCCACAACGTGATCGCGCTGGTGGGAGGCGCCACGGCGCGCCTGGGAGATCCAAGCGGTCGTACCAAGGAGCGCGAGGCGCTGGATGCGGAGCGCGTGCAAAGCAACGCGCGTGCCCTGAGCCAAGGGCTAAAAGCCCTGGCGGCTAATCACCAGCAGCTCTTTGCAAATGGGCGGACATGGGGCAGCTTCACCGTGCTGGACAATTCGGCGTGGTACCAGAAGCAGGACCTGGTGGACTTCCTAGCGGCAGTGGGTGGCCACTTCCGCATGGGAACGCTGCTGAGCAGGCTGAGTGTGCAGACTCGGCTCAAGACCCCCGAAGGCATGAGTTTGGCCGAGTTTTTATACCAGGTGCTCCAGGCCTATGATTTCTACTACCTGTTCCAGCATTATGGATGCCGGGTCCAGCTGGGTGGATCAGATCAGCTGGGCAATATCATGTCTGGATACGAGTTCATCCACAAGTAAGCGCCTGTAGGCCGGGAGAAATCTCAGGTCAAATAAGTTACACACAAATAGCCTGTAATGCACTGTCAGTATTGTGGAATGACGCTCTTTGTTTCAGCCCTTGTTGGTTTTATTTCCCCTAAGAGTCTAATGGGGTTAATTTTATTTCACTGGCTAATGAGAACTAAAGTGCTGAATTAATGATGTTAGGTATGGGGTATACTCTAGAGCTCTGAAGGAAATAGACTCCACTAGCCAGGATTCAGATTGTATCTGTTTGCTACTTCTAAGAAGCTTTTTCTGTGTTTCTAATTTGAAAGACTGTTTATAACCTGACCATAAGTGGGCCACCCTGAGTAGTTTCTGCTTTTGCTCTGCACCTTCCTTGAAGCTAAGTGTTAGTCATTGGTTGGCATCTCGAAAAAAATTTTTGCAACACCAAATGTTTGTGAATAATGTATCTTTAATGGCATTTTCTAGAGGGAGATGAAATACAGGGCTAGCTCATATGCTACTCATTTAAAAAATCCTTTAAAATACCTCTTTTAGTGTCTACCTGACCACACCTTTACCTAGTTTTCTCTCCTCTTCCCACCCAACCTTTAAAAATTTCTAGGCCCCAATTATGTGGCACTTCCCCTTGTCTTGCCCAGAGTCACTGGTTCAGTTGCAGTTCAGAATGACAAATGTCAAATAGGGTGCTGTGAAAGCAGAAAGATGGACAAGAATCCTGGTTTGGAAGGTTTCTTAAAGCAAAAAACCACACTGAAATCTGAGAATGATTAGCAGAACCTACCACCACTTGAGCTTGAAGCACATAATAAAGTTCTTCTTTATGCATAGGTTGACTGGAGAAGATGTGTTTGGAATCTCTGTTCCTCTAATTACAAGTACAACTGGAGCGAAACTGGGCAAGTCTGCTGGCAATGCTGTTTGGCTAAACAGAGATAAGACATCTCCATTTGAACTGTATCAGTTTTTTCTCAGGCAAAAAGATGATTTGGTAGAAAGGTGAGTTCTTAATAATTGTGTGCTGAGAAAAATTAAGTTCATTAAGCTCATGATACAATTTTAGTCATTGACTCTCTCTGTACCCTTCATCCCTTCGGTTTTTTTGGTTTTTTATTTTAACATAGATTCTATTTAAGGCAGTACATCATGTAACATTGTAGTTAAACACTGTTGGTTAAAGCAGAAAACTACTGTGGGTGCTAAAAAAGTTAGAGCCAAGTTTGTGATCTACATCTAGCAGGTTCTTAGGACATTATTGCTTGCATATTCTAGTTTTTTACTCCTTTCATCGTAAACTTGACTTTTATTTTACCATTGTCTCTATAGTTCCTTTTCTTTTAACATAAAAGAAGATCCTTTTTTAAGTGATTTTTCTCATTGTTTCATATGTTAAACTCTTGGAAGAATATAAATTAATGAGAAATACACCTGCAACAAAGAAAATGTGCATTTTTCCCAAAAAATGCCATCTGACATAATGATCATCAAAAATAATTTAGGAATAATTCTTAAATTTTTTAAATATCTAAGACTTTACTACAGAACATGAGAAACCACTATTGAGTAGGAAAAAAATGTTCTCTCAGAGGGTATCTTGAGGATTGCTAGAGGGGACCAACAGTGGGATTTGGGTGAGTGTATAATAGTTGGTATATAGGATGTGAAGGCCCAAGAAGTGAGAATTAAGCAAGATGAGGGTCTGGAGCAAGAGTTCAGTCCACTTTGGGGACCAATTGCCTGAGAGTAATTTCAGGAGTATCTCTTTAAGGAGGTTGATGATGCTCAGTGAGGCCAGATGCCTGGGGCTATAACAACCTAGATGGAAATTCCAAAAAATATTATGTTGGAAAGCCCATTGTTTAGTCTCTGGAGAGGTAAAGTGGGTCAGAGTCAGTAATGCCTGGCAATCCAAAGGGAACAAAAATAAATTTACTGAGGCAAGAGATTTGTGTCATCCAGAGAAGCCCCGTGACTGTGAAGGCGTATCTGGAGGCCCCAGGAGAAAAAGGAAGTGGCCAGTGAAATTAACTGCCAATGGGAATATGGTTGGTCACCCCAGGGAATATATCCTCCATTGATTTGGGAACAGAGAATACAGTCATCTGTTACAACTTTGGCTGCTGCTAAGAAGATGATGGTGAGTCCGCTCACTACAGCCCAAGCTGTTAAGGCCTGAATTCCTTAGTCACCCAAGGAATTGTGAGCCCATTTTTTTGAGCTGGTAGGGTGTGTGCCGGGCAGAGTGTGGTAGGCTTAGTACTGCAACAGTCTGCAGTACTGTTGAAATGGCTTCCAGCATAGAGCAGGTAGTGCTAGTATTCTTGCCAGGAGAATCCCTTAGACAGAGGAGAGTGGTGGGCTACAGTCCATAGTGTCGCAAAGAGTCAGACACGACTGAAACGACAGCACGCACACACAGAGCAGGTAGTCTGAACAGAAACATGAGTAGCAATGATAGGAACTAGGGACTCCTTCCAGGTTTGGGCCAAACGGGCTTGTCTTATATGAGAAAATTGTCCCTTAGCCATTGACCAGACCAAACCACGAGGTCATTAGCAGTAGCCCAGGAGTCTATGAAAATGTAGATCTGCCAGCATTCCCTTTTTGGCTTACTAAGGGCTTCCCTGGTGGCTCAGCTGGTAAAGAATCCGCCTGCAATGCAGGAGACCTAGGTTCGATCCCTGGGTTGGGACAGTCCCCTGGAGAAGGGAACAGCTCCAGTCTTCTGGCTTGGAGAATTCCATGGACTGCATAGTCCATGGGGTTGCAAAGAGTTGGACATGACTGAGCAACTTACACTTTCAAGGGCTAAGTGAACAGCTACAAGTTCTGCCAGTTGGGCTGATTCAGGACTGCCTTCTTCAGCTAGAGAGGCCCCTTAGACCAGGGGGAATGCTGCAGTCCTCCAGCTAGCTGCAGCGCATACATACAATGGTGGTGCTATCATTGGTTAAGAATATGGACTCCCTGTCCATCTCAGACAGTTGGTCCCAAAGGACTCCCCAAGTAGCAGGAGCACCACTACAAACTCCAAAAGGCTCTTAGGCAAGGAGCCGATCATGAGGGAAGCTCCATTCTCCTGTAATTTTTAAAGGCTTTGATATCCAGGTTAGCCCTCTCCTGAAGGTACCATTTTCATTTTACCAAGGAGGCATCTCTAACCCAGGGCATTAGGTGGTTGTATTGGTTGGGGGCTGTTTAGGGCCTCAGTTTCTAAAAGAACCCGGTAGAATCCTTTGGGCTTAGCCACTTAATCCAAAATCCATAGGAAATCAAGTCGACTTATATTTGGTCTAGAGACTCTAAGGAGACATAATCAGATATGGTCAAGTACTGACTTGGAATGTGGAGCCAGATGGGACTAAAGGTAGGGCTCATCAGCCTGCCTGCTGGGCATCTTCCCAAATGTATTGTTGGGCTCACCCCAGTGAAAGGTGGTGCCTTGCATGTGATTGTGGCAAAGAATTGGTAAGAGGTGAGGTATGTGTTGCCTCCAGACATGAAAAGGCCTAGTACATGTTGTACCTGAGTGTACTGGTGGTTTAATGAGTAATTTCCTCCATGTTTAGGAACCCTGTCAGTGCTCTCCAGTGCCCTTTGAATGGTTTTGACAGATGCAGTAAAATGCACAAGCATTACCCCATGATTAGACAGAGCACCTTGTAAAAAGAGTTCTCTGGACTTAGGGTCAAAGAGACTCAGGGTTAGAATGAAGAGGGGATCATTTAAGTCACTCTGGTCATAGAAATGATAAACCAGTTGGACCATGCCATTTTTGCACAGCAGGAGACAGGCCTCTAGCAGTAATCACCGTGGTGGAAGGATGGGCCCAGAGTCAGGCAGTAAATATCCAGATGAGGCAAGGGAGGACCCTGGTACGAATACTGGTGGCTCTCGGATCATCTGCCTTCCTTCCTTCTTCCTCTTCATCCTCACTGGAGGCCTATAACCCTGTTAGCCTTTCCATTGGTGGCAGGGGTATCTCATGAGGCATGTTGCTTTATTCTGTCCCATTCAGGGGAAATCTGAGGGGACTCAAGATCTTTGGTTTCTTAGAGGAAGGAAACATATATCCTGGACAGATAGATCTCTGAGAAGGTTGTAGATTTTAGGATCTTTAGATACCAGCCAGATGATGCATTTCAGCAGCCATGAGTAACTATTTAGGTTCCAAAAACCTGCAGTTGCCAATCAACTCCTTCCTTTTCGTCCTTACGCACAGAATTTCAGTTAAGGTGTAGTGCCTGATCTGTTTTTACTTCCTGATTCTCATTACCTTAATCTTACATGTTGTCACCAGAAAGTTTGTGGAAGACATCCCCATAAGCCTTCTTAATAGGTGGCTGCCTCCCTTTTCAGGGTGTCCCAGTCATCCTCCCCAGGCCTGGGCTCTGCCTCCAATGGCAGGTTACCACAGGGTCTTTGGGAAAGCCGTCGACCTCTGGCGCGTAACACTAGAGCCTTGGCATATTGGTACACAGCAGCAGTAAGCAACACCCAGGAAGCCTCCATAGGGGTTCTGATTTATCAAGGAGCTGCTGTACCTCCTCAGGGGTCTTAATAGGCATTGGCACAAGATGTTCTGAGCATTTATATCTATCCATTGTTCAACAACATCACACCAGATACTGAACCCATGGTATCCCATTGGATTTGGGGGACAGAGGAACACATGCCTCAGCTGTATTTCCCTTTCTTTGCTCTGCTGTTTCCCTGTTGCAGGGTTGTTCCATTCATCCAGGTTAGGAAGTGTAGTCCCAGTATGACTCACTCACAGGGCAGGTCTCTTTCCTCCTTGCATATGTGAGTATCCTTTCCTTTGCCTTGCACTCAGAGCCTCAGATTGGGCAGTGATAATAGCCTTGGGATCCATTCCACCCTCCTTAGCTCTCCTTACCCTGTGATGTAAAGGATCATCATGTACATTAGTAGTTAATCAAGGCTTTTATAATTAGTTGTCTGATCATCTCATTAGAGGATATGACTTTGATTGTTGATCACAATACTGCGGATATTGTTAAACTGCGGCAGTAATGACATTTTGGGATGAATACTGAAGTAACATGAGGCAATAGGCAAAAGACATAATAGCATTATGGGCCTCCAGCATACATTGCTACCCTTGCAAACGTGTTATCCATCTGGGTTAGCCAGTTAATAAACTAGTCAAAGCTAAAGCGCAGTCATGCAGTCCTGCCAGCTATGCCTTTGCCAGTTATGTGGGCCTCAACCTGTTGGTAGTGTTACCATCAGCTAGAAATGCCTGGTTGCGGGGGCGGGAGGGCAGCCCTCACCTGGGCCCATACTACTTGTGGGAGCCCCCACAGACATCTCCTTGGCCAGAGCCAAACTTGTGACTAGACTAGACTTATGGTCCTTATTATGACTATTAGACACGCCTCAGCAAGTCATCAGGGAACCTTAAAAAATAAAATGTATTACTTTCTGAAGGGCACAGGCACACAGTGACTCAGGATAGAAAGGGAGGGAGGATCCACCCAGGGCTCTGCCTTTATTGGGGTGCCTAGGGTTCCGCAGGTTCACTCTCCACTGGCTAATTTAAAACAGGGAAAACTAGGGAGTGGGAAGGCTGGAGAGGGGTCATTCAGGCAGTCAGTTATCTGAGTTACCCAGGGTTTTCTAAAATTGGATTTTCATCAGTGGGATAGTCTGACTCCTTACCTAGTTGGTGGGTGAACTCTGGGAGTTGGTGATGGACAGGGAGGCCTGGCGTGCTGCGGTTCATGGGGTCGCAGAGTCAGACACAACTGAGCGACTGAACTGATGACATACAATTGGCACTTGTTTCTTCGAGATCAGTGTCTTTGAAATGGCTACTTTGGCATTAAGCAGTCAGAAGTTAATGTCGAGCACTTACATTATACATATAGATCTACTTGGAAAAATATGTGGCTGTACCTACTCAGTAGATGTGTATGACTTGTGTTAATACCAGCAGTGCCTCCCCGGGCACATCCCTGACAGATTAGTGCACCAAGAGAAATACATTGGAATAGTCGTAGCTGCACCATCAGCTACTGTCCAGGAGGAGGAACAACACAGAATACCCACACCAAAGTAAGTACACTGTGAACTATTTAATGTGGAATCTGTATTCAGCAGCTGCACACACAGCAACATGGGTGCACTGCCAACATCATGTGCAGTGAGTGAAGTCACTCAGTCGTGTCCGCCTCTTTGCGACCCCATGGACTGTAGCCGCCCAGGCTCCTCCGTCCATGGGATTTTCCAGGCAAGAGTACTGGAGTGGGTTGCCATTTCTTTCTCCAGAGGATCTTCCTTACCCAGGGATCAAACCCAGGTCTCCTGCATTGTAGGCACTTTACCATCTGAGCCACCAAAGAAACCTGATGTGCCAGAGTAGTCAAAAAAAATACGTTGCGTATGATTCTGTTTACATAAAGTCTAAAAAGAGGCAAAACTAAGTGATGCTGTTTAGGGAGGCATACTGAGGTGGTAAAAATATAAACAAGGTTATGCCTGCCATCAGAGTCGGGAGAGTGGTCACCTTGAAGGGTAAGGGGACGTCATGCAGTTGTGCTTCCTTGGGTAGGAGCACTGTTGTGTGTCTGTTATTGTTCAGCTGCAAAGTCGTGTCTGACTCTTTGCAGCCCTGTGAATGTAGCACACCAGGCTTTCCTGGAGTTTGCTCAGACTTATATCCATTGAGTCCATGATGCCATCCAACCATCTCATCCTCTGTTGCCGCCTCCTCCTCCTCCTGCCCTCAATCTTTCCCAGCATCAGGGTCTTTTCCAATGAGTTTGCTCTTTGCATCAGGTATAGGAGCTTCAGCATCAGTCCTTCCAATGCATATTCAGGGTTTTCCTTTAGGATTGACTGGTTTGATCTCTTTTCTGTTCAAGAGATTCTCAAGAGTCTTCTCCAGCAACACAATTTCAAAGTATCAATTCTTCTGTGCTTTACCTTCTTTACGGTCCAACTCGCAACATCCATACATGACTACTGGAAAAACCACAGCTTTGACTAATACAGATTTTTGTGGGCAAGTGATGTCTTTGCTTTTTAATATGCTATCTAGGTTTAATATGCTGTCATAGCTTTTCTTCCAAGGAGCAAGTGACTTTTAAATTTCATGGCTGCAGTCACCACCTGCAGTGATTTTGGAGCCCAAGAAAAGTTTGTCAATGTTTCCATTGTTTCCGCATCTATCTGCCATGAAGTGATGGGACTGGATGCCATGGTCTTCATTTTTTGAAAGCTGATTTTTAAGCCAGCTTTTTCACTCTCCTTTTTCACCCTCATCAAGAAGCTCTTTAGTTCCTCTTCACTTTCTGCCATTAGGGTGGTATCATCTGCATATCTGAGGTGGTTGATACTTCTCCCAGCAATCTTGATTCCAGCTTGTGAGTCATCCAGCTGAACATTTTTGATGTCTCTGGAGCAAGAAGAATATATATGATCCGGATGGGGTCATCTGTATCTAGACTATTACTTTTAAAAAGGAAGCACCTGAAACAAAGATGGCAAATTAAATCTTCAGTCGGGGTGATGTTTTATTATTGTCCTATTTTTGGTATATTTCTGCATGTTATATTCCATAATCTAAAATAGAGGGGGGAGACAAAAACTAGGTATGTTATATAACTCTAACAGGACTTTTTTTTTTTTCACCCCAAAGATACCTGAAGCTCTTCACTTTTCTGCCTCTTCCAGAGATTGACCACATCATGCAGCTACATGTCACAGAGCCAGAAAAGCGGGGTCCTCAGAAGCGACTTGCTGCGGAAGTAACAAAGCTTGTTCATGGACAAGAAGGGCTGGCCTCTGCTAAAAGGTGACCTTGTAGAATAATGATCACTTGATTAATTAGTTAAGAGACTGCAGAACATTTAGAGCCACTGTTTTAGTTACCTTTTACCACTAACAAGGACTGTCAGTGTTAGCCAGTTTAAAATACTAGCGTTCATTTACTAGGAAAAGATTGTCCTGAATTAAGCTTATATATTATACAAGATAAATGTTGCTGTTTGAAAAACTTCCCATCTGGAACATAATGGGTACTTCATAATTGGTAATTGGGTAGTAGAACACGTGTCTGTATAAGCTGTCAACGTGATGTGGTTCTCAAAACGTGTTTTCTAGGTGTACACAGGCCCTTTATCACAGCAGCATAGATGCGCTAGAAGTCATGTCTGATCAAGAGTTAAAAGAATTGTTTAAAGAAGCTTCATTTTCTGAATTAGTTCTTGACCCTGGAACAAGTGTCCTAGATACGTGCCGCAAAGCAAATGCCATTCCAGATGGTCCCCGAGGGTAAGGCTATTTACCTTTTAGGTTCACAGTTATATTTCATAGCATGTTTCCAGAGATGGTATTTTCCTGATAATAGCATCTCATTCCTTATAGATGTTAGGTTAGTCTGAGAATTAATTGAAAACTGAGAGTACTTACTGCTGAAAATAACTGAAATTTTCTGTACAGTATTACTGTACTCTCTTATTAAGTCTAACCTGGTAAGTTTTTTCTCCAGCATTAGAGAATTGGTTTAAGGGACCACAGTTGTATAGGCTGGGATCAGTTGGCTCAGGGATAGTCAGTTTGAGATGATCACAAGATCAGAGGCCCTAAGTATACAGATTCACACAGCCCCTCATACTCAATCTGTATCATCTTTATTTGAGGGGCATAGTGGGGTTGCTCAGCCTGTTTTAAAACTTTAGTTGAATTTCTTTCATCTGTTCCTTTAGCTGGGAAGGATTGGGGGCGGAAGGAGAAGGGGACGACAGAGAATGAGGTGGCTGGATGGCATCACCGACTCTATGGATATGAGTTTGAGTGTACTCCGGGAGTTGGTGATGGACAGGGAGGCCTGGCGTGCTGTGATTCACGGGGTCATAAAGAGTCAGACATGACTGAGCGACTGAACTGAACTGAAAGGGGAGGCAGAATCTAGAAAACATGAAGATAACAATTCAGTGCTAAATGATTTCAATTATTTAAATGAAATGATATATGTGTTATTGTTAGAAGTGGTCAACAATGATTAGATTTATCTAGTTAATAAACATTTCTATTTTTAGGTACCGGATGATTACAGAAGGTGGAGTCAGTATAAATCACAGACAAGTAACAAATCCTGAGAGTGTTTTAGTTGTTGGACAACATATTCTTAAGAATGGACTTTCATTACTTAAAATAGGAAAAAGGAACTTCTATATTATAAAATGGCTTCAGCTATGATGAAAAATCCTTCTGGTGTTGAAACATCCATCATTCATTGTCAGGATATACAAACTTACATCTTCACTTATGCAACTCAAAACAAAGAAGAGTGTATTCTAGGCCTCCGTGTGAGTAATTTCATTGTTCATACAGGTTAAGTTTGTGGAATATTTTATTTCCTGATCTTTAAATATTAAAGACTAACACAGAAAAGCATGATTTCTAGGTTTAATTTCTTTTAATAATTATGCTTCATGAAAAGTTTCCTATCCTGTCCTTGCTCTTGTATTAGGTAAATATATCATTGGATTCTTGTTGTTGTTCAGGAAGCAGATTCTATAAAAAAGGAGAAAAGTTAGAGGAAGCCATAGACAGCACTAGAAATTACAGTAGAAATAGTTTCCTTTTGGAGAAAAATCAGTACATGACTTTTCAGAAAGTTTATAATTCAGTGTTCCAGTCACCTGTGTTTCCATGAAATTAAATTTACTCATTAGCCGTGTTTTAACTCAGTAAAAATGATATCAATGTCTTATAAATTTATCAACTTTTAAATTAGTCTTAAGTTTCAACTTCTGTCCCCAAGCAGATTGCAGCTTGGGATGAATCAAAAAGTTAAGTAACCAACAAGATAAAATAGAGGCAAAATATACACACTAAAATATCCAAACATATGAGAATATCAAGATATTCCAGGAAGGGAAGTTTTCAGGTCAAATTTAAAGGATCTGGAATCAAGATTTAGTCAAATTAAGCTCTACATTCTTTAGGCAAGTTGATTCTCCAGAACTGTTTGCAACATCTAAAAAATCAGATCATTGATTTTTCTTGGTTTCCTTAATTTCACTTGATCACTTGAGGATCAAGTAAAACACACACATACACACAAAATGGTTAACAATCAGATTTGTTCTAGAAAATCTTACAGGCAGCAAGGCATGGCTTTGGAGTTCAAATTCTAGCTATTTACTACCTGGATTATTTGGAGCAAGTCATCTTCATATGCAAAAAAATGGAGATGTATTATAATAAAATCTCAGTCAATTATAAAAATCTAAAAAGAAAAAAAGTCACTAAACTTTTATATAGTATAAAGTATATTGCTATGTTCCAAAGTAGATTGCATGTACTCTTCTGGGAGTACAGTTAGGAAGAATTCACTTATTGACAAGCTTTTTAATGTCACTTCATACCAGCAACTTTATTTACAAAGTAAGAACATACAGGTATCCATTGTAAGTCAGCGACCATCTCTACATTTCAGAACTTCACTCGGTTTAAGGGCCAACAAAAGGAGGTTTCCTCTGTCTGTACCTATCTTTCCTGTTTTCTTTGTACATGGTGTGTAGTACTAACAAGTGCATTACCATAGCAGGTAATGTTTTCAGTTTGAAGTTTGCTGGAGAAAGGTGCATTATAAGGTTCTGTCCCCCTTTACAAATTAAAAAAGTTAGACTAGAATGGTAATCATCTGGTCTGTCTCAAATACATGAATTGTGGATGGTTATAATTTCAAAACATGTTTAATAATGGCAGAGTGATTTTAAAGTATGCTAGTAAACATTTCGGAAGCATGTATTCTATGAAGATGGTACTGCTAACAGATTCATAGTCCTGTATCACCAGACTGAATCTGTTATGTTTGAGATCAGTTGCTGATCCTGTTGTTTCTCAGTACAGTGAGTATCATTAGCTAAAGGTAACGCACATTCATATGTTCCTGCCAGTATCTCCTCATAAATGTTGTAACATAAAAATAAATTTAATATCTGCAATATATAATTCATCTTAAAATTTATCATGTAATTCATATGAAGAATAATCTGGGGAATTTTGGTAAAATGTGTTCATGTTCTAAACCTCACTCCCAACCCTCTGAGAGCATTTAGGAGTATGTGTGTGTCAGGATGTTTTTCTGTGAATAATAAAGCCCCACCATTATTTTTGTACCTTTATTCTAATCTACTTTGTTGGTGTGAAGCAGAAGTAATAACTATTACCAATTAATACTTAGAGAAAGAAGATACACTTAAAATCAGTACAGTATTTGGTTCTAAGACCCTCCTCCAGGTGAATCTTGAAGTGTGGTCTGTGGGCTCCAATTTATAGATGGATTACTGGATTACTACTATTATATTTGAAAGCCAAGGAGAATTTATTAGTTCTTCTAAAAACTAAAAGGAAATGGTCATGACCAAATCTTACTAGATAATCAAGGCTAGATGGTTGTTCTTAATGCAGTAAAACATAATTCATGCTTCCAAGTTTAAGTAAGATCAAAGGTATTTTAATTTTTAATGCACCAGGGGAAAGTGGACCCAGAAGTGGAAGGACGGTAGCTACACATTATGCAAATCACATCAGTGTCAGTGTTACAGATCCTCTCACGTGTTCAGCTTTCTTACACAAAGGTTGCAGAGAAGCTCAATAAAACTTAATCAAAAGATAATTGGAACAGTGACTACGTGAGTAACTTGTCAACCCATCTCTTTCAAAGCCAGGTCGGTTTATATAGTGCATGCATCATAGTCATATGAAATGGTATCTCGGTGCATTCTTCTCGAAGGGCTACGGCAGCAGCTTTAAGACTACTAGCAGATCACACAGGTCATCTTATTCACAGACAAACTGCTTGTACAACTAGAACTATTAATGGTTCCTTTTAAGTTCAAATGAAACTGTCACAAGACAGACTTGATGTATTTTATATATACTAGGAAATTTTAGAAATAGCCATTTATTATTTGGATTAAATGTGTGATTTGTTCTGGAATACAGAGTACAATTTTCAGTTTATAGCCAGTCTTCACATGAGCAGATTCGTATCACTGCAAGACACAGGAGTTCATAAATAAAATTTTACCCAAGTAGGCAGTACTAACAAGTCAACAAAATCTCAGGATTACATAGTTCTCTTCACCAAAGATGAGTCTCTCGGATTTCGGCAATAATTTGACCGGCTCCTTGTAATGCCTGCATTAGAGAAGATGATAAAAATTATAAATGTTTAAATTATAATACCAAAGAATCTGAATTAATATGGGATGATCTCTCCACTTTATATGTGGTTGATTCATATCTTCTCTGAAATCTGAATCAAGTGCCAACAGAGTAATATTTAGCCATCATAGAAAGAATATATATATATACTCTCCAAGCATTTTAAATAATAAATGTTTATACCTACAACCCAAATAAAATTTTTAAAAAATTCAGTTTACCTTTAGCATATCAGCTGCTTCTTTCCTACGCTGTGCCATGTCCTCAGATTCAGTCAGAAGATCATCCAATAAGGATGATTTATACAGCTGTCCTACTAACTCACTCTGAAGAGTATCTTTCACATGATTAACCAAAAAATGCATTACTGCCTTTGGCACACTGCAAAACAATCAAATAATCCATTTCTTTGAGAATAAAAACCTAAATTTTAAAAAATACATATATTTTCAAAACGATTAAGAAATTATCCAGCAGTATTCTAGTCTGATTTATATACATAATACTAACCTGTCTTGAATATTCTTTCTGACAATAAGAAAATATGATTTGATGAGTCGTTCAATAACTTCACAGTCTCGCTGTTCACGGGCAGATAGTTTTCGTGCAACAGGAACTGGCTAAATTGGGTGAGGGGGAGAACAAATTTACTGTTGTGCCATTTTGAAATGACAACACGTAACAGTATGTTTTTGAGATACCAGTTCCTTCTGCCTTTTCAAATGCTTTCTTGGTAATTTGGTTCTTTGTCCTCAACCAAACTCTACAGCTTACCACATCCAGCAAATTCACAGCGTGGCCTTTTTGTGGACTGGCTGGCATAATTGGAATTGGTTTTGATTTTTCCTCAGCTAGTAACTCCTCAGCTTTTGAAGTTTTCAGCATTCCTCTCCAGCTGCCTGTTGTTGGTTCTTGAACAGCATCTCCAACCCCACCACCTCCAGATGCAACCTGAAAAAAACATGTTCCAAGACCTGTACCAACCATATCAAACTGACATTATCTAAACAAAGTTAATTTTTTTTTATTGGAGTCAAGGAGAATACCCATCTAGTACCCATCTGCAGTTTAATCTATTCAGAGAGAGAGCAGGGTCAGAAAGAGATGGTGACTGCCATGTGCAACTGGAACCCTGAGCTGTCTAAATAAGAGGTTCTGTTCTAAATTGCTGGCAAGGCCTCGGCCAGGATATCTTTAATTCCTTTTTTATTACTTGCTAACTTTTCAAAGTTTTTCCTCCTCTCCAACCTCTAACACTAGAGATTGTGGAAAAACAAGACTGACCATTAAAAGCACATGCACGCATGCTAAGTTGCTTCAGTTGTGTCCGACTCTGTGCGACCCTGTGGACAGCAGCCCACCAGGCTTCTCTATCCACAGGATTCTCTAGGCAAGAATACTGGAGTGGGTTGCCATTTCCTTCTCCAATGACCATTAAAATCACAAGGAAAGTCAAAACTGCTATTCACATTATTTTTTCAAAGTAACTTTAAACACTGTTGAACTGTGATCTCTCGTCATTAATCACAAGTGCTTTTGCACCTTCTTTTTTAGGATCTGTTAGTCTTGATTTATAAAAGAAAAATGACTGTTTAAGGTAACAGGGAACACTAATTCATCAATATTTAAGACATGTTTTTAGATATTTAAGATTTTACAATCTAAAATGAAGATAAAATGGCATTCAGAATTATAGAAATAAAAATGACTTTTTATAAATTTAACAGTGTTATAGCAATGGTTAAATGTTTTTTGTATCACTTATTCAAAACACTGCCCAAAATTTGTCTCTAAAAGATATATTAAAGATGATATTTATCAATATATAGGTGGAATATTTATATACTGCTTTTTAAATGAGTAATTGTATTTCTAAATGCCTGTTAACTACACATGAGTGACAGACCTACTTATGAAATCTTAAGGTGAAGCCATGAGTAAAATAAAAAGCAATGATTTAAATGGTTCTCTTAAGATCTTAGTACAGTGGGCTGAGAGAAGATAAGACATTTAATTATAAGGTTTTATCTGAGGTTCAGAATCTTAAACCTGGACAATAAATAAGGAAAGGAGCTGAATGGCAAAAATAAGAATGGGTCTGAATAACTTACAGATTATTTTATCAAGAACTGGCAACAGTCTCAAACTCTCACAGTCCCCTTGTATGCTCTGAATTTGCTTAAGCTATTGAGGCACATGTTAAGCTACATATTTAGGGTGACAAGTGCATAAGAAAGAAGTGACAAGTGCGTAAGCATAAGAAAGACGCCTAAGAGAACTATCTATTAACACTGGACACATCTCAGAACCTTTAAAGAGGAAAAGTCCAAAAGTACAATTTTCATCTCCAGAATTTTAATTCCCTACCAAAATATTAAATTCAACACTATTCTTGAAGGTAACAGAAAATGGTGGGAAAGGCTGTTATTATTTAAAACAATGTTAAAACTAGAATTAATACCATCTTAGAAGTTAGTTGAATAAGAGAAACATTAAACATAACAAAGACAATGATAGATAGATGCCACTGTTACAAACAAGTTATTCAATGGTTTTGAAGACAGTGTTTCTGAAAACCAGGAGTACCAACATTTTCATTGTGACACAAGACTCACATTTTTAGTTTCTCTTCTGCTGTCCTGAATTAACTGTTAAAAGATATGTTAAAACATGCAGTTTAACAACCAAAATTTAAATACCGATGGCTTGAAATTCAAAAAGTGCAGGATAATTTCCTCTTTAAATTCTTTTTCTGTATGCATCTTCTATATTGCAAGCAAAAGCATGTTAACAAATTTATGTTATGAAGTATACACTGTTAAACGATTTAAAATTTCTATTAGACTAAAATTTGATCTTAGCACAATATCCAATATTAATATTCTGCTATTCAGTGTATTGTTTCCAGATGATTATGTTGCACCAAATTAGGCATGCAGGCTTAGATTAAGAATCAGAACAGACCTTGCCATCAGCCTCAGCAGAAGCAGCAGGGGAGGGCTCCTGGGAGGCAGGTGCCAAAGCACTTGGAACTTTAGAAGACTAAAGGCAAAAAATTCAGGGAAAAAAAAAAATCAAGGATGCCAAAAATGCATTCAGAAACATTCTATAAATATGAATTTTCCCCATGAAAAACAAAAATGGGACATAATGTTTATTTTGCCTTATTTCCTGTACTACTATCACTGCTGTCACCTTTGTTTAAGGCTTTATTCAGATGAATTCCTAAGAAAAGTTCAAATCCAAAAGCTTCATTTTGATTTTTACAAGCTGATAAGATCTTTTCTGTTAAAGAATTCAAGGTAACAGATTTTTACACAAAAACTATAATATATGCAACTATTATAGGAAGCTAAAACCTGGTACGCACATATTGTCATCTTCCCTCGCCAAAAAAACCTTCTTATAATAAAATCATTAGTCATTTCAACTAATTTTACAAAGTTGACAGTCACTGAATTCTTCAAAAAGCCTTCATACTTAAAATCCACCTTTAAGCATTTATTCCAATGTATTAAAAATATTTATCTTTAAATTATTCAAAGCCTGTTCTGAAACTTGCATACCTTTACTCAAATATGCCAATGGAATATTAAAGAGAGAAGAAAAAATTACTCCTAGAACTCATATTCTGAGGCTCACCAGTCCATCTCTGTATATTGGTTGGGAATATGCTTTAAAAACGTTTTTTACCTTGTCTCGTGATACAGCTGAAGGCAGTTCTCTTGCTAGCCTGTTTCTCCTTTGTTCCTATAAAACACAAGCAATCATAAGATTCATGATTATCAGAACATAAGAGATGTAAGCTACTAAAAAAAAAGTTCAGCTTAATTGAGAAGTATGGAATAACAGTATATCCTCCCACTGTTGAGACTCATGCCATAAATATATTTTAAAACAAACAAGAAATCATTTCACCCAATGCTTCTCAATCTTTTTTCTGCCCCAACATACCTGAAGGATAAATACAACATCAGTAATAGTGGCTTCCTGTACCAAGAATTCTCAAGGGATGGGCAGTGGACCAGCATCATCTCTGCCTTTCCCCCTAAGTTAAGAATCACTGATTTAAACTGTTCCCACATAAAAGTGTACATAAGCCTTCAACATACCATATAGAATCTGAAGTACACAGATCACAGAAAACTTAAGCAAAACCTTTAAAAATCACTCTAACCTGCTGACATCTCCGTTACTTTCACACAATTCTCACAAAGCAATAAGAAATATCTGTAAGAATGTTCTGCTTTCTTAGTATTAGAAACTGACAGTCTGTTCTGCAACCTGGGTAATTTAACAGACTGATCACCTGCCACTCCTCTAATTGGTTGTATCATCAATGTAATTCTGGTACCAAACAAACTGTAAATTCAAACCAATAGTACATACTGTATGTCGAGCACCATAATAGGTGCAAGACTATGAAAATATAGAAGGACGAAGGTGTTAATACTGGCTCACAAGCAGCATCAAATACAGCAGAAAAGCATTTAAGTTAAATGTAGTCAAAATGCTCGAGTAGAAAGCATTTCATGAACACTCAGACTTGCAAAAAAGGTGTAAGTTAACAAAGCTTCACAATGATGTTTTTGGGTAAGAAAATTTTGTAACAAATTATACTAACTTTTCACTATAAAATATATAGCAAATGATAAAAATATATGGATTTTTAACAGTTTTCATAATTACAAGTTAGCATTTAAATGTTCATTTTGAAGAAGGACACAAAGCAAAAGGTAGAGGAATCAAGAGACCAGATTTTCATGCCAACCACTTATGACCTTAGCCGGCCCTGGAGAGCTGGCTTATATGCTTTGTTAACTGAACAAGTTACTCTCAGCCCCGGTTTCCTAGTCTATTAACATTACCTTTATAAGGTTGCTCTAAAGATTAAATGAGAGTATCTGTGTGTTCGTTCTCTGACACATAGTCATTAAAATCAGGGACATTCACTTATAAGAAAAATACTGATCTGAAATCAGATCATAAATGACCTTGTCAGTATTAGAAAACCTATTTCAGACAAAAATTTTCCTTGAAGGTTTCCATGTTACAAGAACTACTATCTTAAAGAGAGTGTCTACAGGCCAATTTTTAACGTGACAACTGTTATATAATCCACTTTCTTAAGTGTTTTAAAGTGCCTTACTTATATGTGTTTTGGAATTTTTTCTGGTCATGCTACCCAGCTTGCAAGAGATTGAAGATGGGCCACAGCAATTCTGTGGAATTTTTTGAGAATAGGAGTTACCTCAACTATGCAGCTAAAAAACAGGTCCCTGTACCTGTTAAAGAGAAGGTGCTTTTCCCCTCTAACAGTGTCCAGCAAAATAAGCAGTAAAGTAAATAGCTGTTATCAGCTGTGGGTCTTGGGTTCTTCATCTTTTTAACTAAAAGATCCCTTGCAGTTCCCAAATTCCATGTTTACGATTTTCTCTCCACCCATGTGCATAAGGGAAAATTTGATACAGAAGACAGACTGAGGTCTTCCTGGACTATGAAACAGCAGAAAAATTTACAGTTTTGTATAAAAATGGCAGAGAAAAAAATGCATCCAGGTAAATCATTCTATCCATCAGTCTTGGCTCCTTCTGAGTTCTTATGCAACCTACAACATTAACCTCAAATGGAAAAAAGAAAGGATCCATGAAATGCAGTGGTGAAACAGTACTGTTTTTCCAAATACACTATAATTTAGGTAATTCTTGGATTGTTTCCTTCAAAGCTTTCAGAATCAAGTAAAAACTAGTTTAAACATCCACTGTTTTACATACTTCAGTCTAATAAACTGCAACAGTTAACTGAAATGGAACCAGGCAGTCCTTCAAATACAAATACCAAATCAATGAGCCCCAGATCCTCTCTGAGTTAGTTTCATAAGCAGAAAATAAGAACAATCCCTCTAGGTGGTTCTGAGGATTAAATTTAAGAAAATAATGTAATGCCCTCAGCATAATTCTTGGAATATGACAATAATAAGGTACATAAAGGTCTTATAGTTATTCCTTGTTCAGTAAATTTGATATAATTAATGTAAAACAGATTTTCTCTCTCAAAAAACACAAATCTAAATTGTATTTACCTCTATATTGTTGTTCATTAACCCACAAGCATCAGCAAAGTCTGGATGTTTTGTGTTGATATAAGCCAATTCAATTGCCACTAAGTTATGGACCTAGAAAAAAATAAAATTAGGCTATATACAATATTATGCCAACCTAATTTTAATTTAGGAAACATATAAACTTATTTAACAGATAAATTCTGAAAGACCGTACAGGAAACATGCCTAAATAAATATTGATAATTATACTCCAACTGATAAATCTTATACCAAATAACAATTTGCTCTCTCTTTTAAATTATTTATATGTCAGCATCTAAGACTGCATTTCTGACGTTGAAGTAGATAGAAGTATACTGTTAGGGGGAAAAAAGTTATCTACTTGATGCATATCTAACTTCCAAGCAACTTTGCTACATAAAAACTTTAGATCATCCACTATTCCATGTCAAAAGTTCAGGTTCAATAATAAACCATTACAGAATCAGATATAAGTTAAAGATGTTAACTTTACTTCAGTAAAAGATACATTTAAAGGCCTGAGCTAACCTAATTGATTAGCCCTAATTATGAAGCACCTAGTTTAAATATATGTAGTTCAAAATCCTAATTGGGACAATAATCAAAAAGGAAAGTTGAAATTAATTATCTAGCATTATACAGAGATTAAACTAAGTCCTTCATTTCATTGTCCTGACAAATCTCAGTTATCAGAACAGCACTGAAAGATCAAAATCAGTGAAAATGATTTATTTAAATGAAATTCTGATGACTCTAGTGTCAGTGGGTAGAGTCCAAGATCAGGCTAATCATGTTCTCACTCATTTCAATTCGTGGTTATGCTTGCCAGGGAAACAACTAAGCAGCAGCACTTACATTCTATACTTCCAAGGACGGTTTTGTACTTGTAAAGTAAATGTAAGTAAATGTCCATTGGGGCTCACCACCCTGAGCCAAGGACCCAAATGCACTTTTAGAGACCAGAAAGGAAAAAAAGAAACAGTCAACAATTAGAGGCAATATGGACAATTTCAAATGCTTATCTCATATTTACGCCAATTTCAGGATTTTATTTTTAAGGATAGCAGCCATGATATTATGACATTAGGTCATCAAACAAGCAAGCTGTACAAACAGCCAAATTATCCTGACATACATCAAAGTTAAAAAATAACTTGCTGTATAAAGGCTCAGTTTACCGGGGCTAAAGATAAAACCAACTTTCCATCAGATCAGTGCTGCTATATATACGTGTGCTCAGTTGTGTCCGACTCTGTGGATGTGAAGTAGAGCCCACAAATGGAAAAAGTTTAATGGCTAGGCTTAAAAATATCCTTGTCTATTACGTTACGTATGATGAGCGCACTGTATTAGAAAAAAGTATTATTTAATTTACACCCAGTCAAGAAAGTTTTTTAAGGTGGTAGTATTTTAATAGATCGATGTAACCCCTAGCATTAGTGATTCTACGTAATTGCCAGGATGTGACATGAAGACATTTATCAAAGGTATACTAATAATACCTGAAGGTAGCTGAAATTAAAAATTATGGATAGGAAACTAATTACTATTGAGTGTCTACTTAAGTTTTGGACACTCTGCTGTGAGAAATTTGCAAATGGTATCTCTTTGAACCTTCCCAACATACCTGAGAGCTATTATATTAGTCTGTTTTACAATCAGGAAACTTACTAAGTGATACATTTACCAAAGTCACATGGCTGGTGAAAGCAGAGCCAGATTCAAATGAAGATCATAGTCCAAAACCTTTATAAAACAGGAAGCACTGAAAGTGTCATGAGGTCTGGGTTCTACTCCCAGTTCATCCACAAACTAGGTGTAATGTGGGTTTAAATGATTCCTACCATCTTTGGTCTCAAACCTTTTAAAATGAAAATGTTACTAATTGATGTCTTTATACTTGCCTGCTTCTAATCACACATCTTTCTCCCTCACCCCTACTCTTTTTTTTTAATTCCCATTATCTCTTTTCAAGGCAAGCAAGTTATAAAAGTGTTGTATTTGCAGATGGCTACTCTCCAATTTAGTTTCTTGTCCATGGATAAAGTACACAGTTGATTAAGATACATATATTTTTACCTGTTACTTAAGAGTACTGCTTTTGACTGTGGTTAATGGTAATAATGCGGCCTACGTTATTCAAACATTGCTTACTTAAAAGTCACACAGTTTGAATCTTGGCTGAATTACTTAATATGTGACCTTGGGTAAATTAATCTCCCTGGGGCTTCCTTACTTTGTTATAAAATGAGATAATACCTATTGCATAGAATTATTGTGAGAATTAAATAAAACAATTCATGTCAAGCACTATAGACAGTTCCTGGTGCCATCATCATGAATTTTAGGTTATCATTGTCATCCTCCTCACCATCCAAAGTACTTAGTACCACAGTTTACTTTAGTTGAAACAGTTTTGTTAATTTTTTCAACCTTAGGAGCCAGCTAGATATTAACAATAAGAAGAATGTATCAGATTCATTCAGTGATGAATATGCTTTCCTTCAAAAGAAATACCCATCTCCGGCTAATAGAAATGGAACAAAGTATCTTGCACAGATTTTAAACGGGTAACAATTTTTACCTTTTGGAAAATGAGATGTTTTTGGTTTGCCAATAGGTGTCTGACACCTTTGATTACATTTTTAATCCTTACATTTTTATAATGTGCTTTTCTATAAAATTTCACTTTTCGTTTCTTGTATAGTAGGGTCTTAGAATGTATTTATTTTTATTGAGTTGTGCCCAGTCATGTCTGACTCATTGCAGCCCCATGGACTGTAGCCTGCCAGGCTTCTCTGGCCATAGGATTTCCAGGCAAGAATATTGGAGTGGGTTGCCATTCTTAGTCCAGGGGATCTTCCCAGCCCAGGGATCAAACCTGTGTCTCTTGGGTCTACCTGCATTGGCAGGCATATTCTTTACCATTGCGCTACCTGGGAAGCCCATATATATATAATAAAGCAAACCTGAATACAATCCTCAACAATAAACTTCCGCTGGCTATTTTTAGGAAAATGTGGCTGCAGGTTAACAATCACTAAAATATGAGGAAAAATGTTTTTTATCAGAACTACTGAAGTTTCCTTTGAAATAAGACTGAAATTCACTTCTTTTTCTTTTTGATACACTGGGAAACATTATGCCTAAACTCATGAAGTATACAAAATTATTTTATTAACAGTGACTACAATGATTTATGAAATAATAGCTCACCATTTCATTTGTAACAGGCAACCGTTTACGAAGAAGACAAGTCACTACTTCAACTATGGCATCATGAAGTTTAGGGAACCGCAACAACTCCTATATATGATGGAAGTAAGAAACAGTCTGTTTGGTTTGAAGGAAAATTAATCACTGAAATACTAAACCAGATTTGGAAGCGATATTTCACTACACTATTTCAAATATCACTTTTAGATAAGGAACTTTTAACTTTTAGCCCATCTTCTATATTTCCTCCTGCCCCTTGAAACCATCACCTCATGTCTTTTACTACTTAATCAGAAACCTGTTTCATTCCTCAATACCTGTGTACTGTAATTGCTACAGTGCTGAATGATCCTTTGCATTTCTTCATGAACCAGTTCCACACAACGGAGGCTGGGCTCTTCCAGACGTTTGATCTGCCGTTTGACCAGTAACTCAAATGAAACTTCAGGCACAAACAAAGCAGGACGAGGACCCTAAAAAGATAAAATTATGAGCTCTTATAGCTACATATAATTTTGGTTCTTCCCTAAGGTTAAAATAAATCACATTTTTTGGCATTTTTTCATGAAAAGTACTTCCTAATTTCAAGAATAAGAGCAAAATAACAAACTGTACCATTCATTTAAAAAGATATATGGATTAAAAAATAATCTTTAACCTCATTTCAAAAAATTCTAAAAGTTAAGCATACTCACAGTTGCATTTCTAATGGCAGTCAAAATGTCAATAGTGTTAAGGCCACCGAGAGGGTCAACAGATTCTAAGGTTCGCCCAAAAGTCTCATGGAAAATATAACATATTCGAGCACCACCACATCTGAAAGGCAAGGAAATGTATGATTTCTAGTATTACTAAAAGGGAAAGGCACTACAAACTAGAAGTCTTTCTGTAAGCTTTAAGATGATAGACAACTACATTTAGACCATTTCCATGTATTCTCAACTGTATTATGAACCAATTTCTCTAATCTTTAATGGGGAAAGGAGTCATTTCACAAAAGGCATTCATACATGCATGTGCACGTGCACACACAGAGTAAACTGTACTGTCAGAAAACACCAGTTAACTAAGAACGACTAAACATTTTTCTCTGCTCTAGTTTTCAACTAGACCACGCACTCCTTAAGATATTTTCCAGTGGTCATGTATGGGAGAGTTGGACTATAAAGAAAGCTGAGTGCCAAAGAATTGATGCTTTTGAACTGTGGTGTTGCCGAAGACTCTTGAGAGTCCCTTGGACTGCAAGGAGATCCAACCAGTCCATCCTAAAGGAGATCAGTCCTGGGTGTTCATCGGAAGGACTGATGTTGAAGCTGAAACTCCAATACTTTGGCCACCTGATGCGAAGAACTGACTCACTGGAAAAGACCCTGATGCTGGGAAAGATTGAGGGCAGGAGGAATAGGGAACAACAGAGGATGAGATGGTTGGATGGCATCATTGACTCAATGGACATGGGTTTGGGTGAACTCCGGGAGTTGGTGATGGACAGGGAGGCCTGGCGTGCTGCGGTTCATGGGATCGCAAAGAGTCGGACACGACTGAGCGACTGAACTAATTTCTATTTATTCACAATCTAGAGTAGAGATCAGCGAACTTTTTCTATGAAAGGCCAGTTTCAGGCCTCTGTCACAACACGCCAATTCTGCCATTGAGCACAAAAGCAACCACAGACTGTATGTAAACAAATAAGCATGTTCCTGTAAACTTACACACACTAAAATTTGAACTTTACATATACACTACATAAAAAATTCTTTGAATTTTTTTTCAACCATTTAAAAAATGTAAAAATGATTCTTAGTCAATGGGCTTATCCCTGCTTTAGACAAATTAAATCTCTAGGCCTACATACTGGATACCTTGGTTTCCTGTCTTAATGACTAGAAATGCTGGTATTATCTTTTATGTTTTTCATTCAAGTCCAGTTAAAACTTTACAAATATGGTATATCCCCCCAAATCATTCGTTCTTCTCTATTTTTAACATCACTATTCACTACTTTCTTACAGTAGCAGAAGGTACCAGCCTAACATTATGCTAAGTGAAATAACCCAGACAGAAAAGGAAAAATATTGTATGATTCTCCTTATATGAAATATCTAGAATAGGGAAATGCACATAGACAGAAAGTAAGTCAGAGGTTACCATGGGCTAGGAGAAGAGAGGAAGAGAGGTATCACTGTTTATTTGATACAGAGTTTCTGTTGGGATGATGAAAAATCTTGGAAATAGATACTATTTGATGGTTGTACAATACTGTGAATATACTTAGTAGTATGTATTATACTTTAAAATAGTTAAAATTACCAGTAACTAATCTCTCTGCCTCCAACCTTTACCATCTCCAAAGTTTCCATAATGACCAGAATTACCCCTGTAAAGTGAACTCCTGTGACCAAAATTTTCTCATTTTTTTATAGTAGGAAGCTCTTCAAATTCTGACATATTACACTTTCCACAGTCTTGTTCATCTTAGACACCTTTCCTGCCTTACTTCCTGTTACATCCCATCACTGTACATGCCATTCTCCAAATTTGCCCTGAACTATTCTCTGCTATTCCAAAGCCTAAAATACCTTTCTACTTACTGCTTACGGCCTTCCCCATATTCTATTCACAGCCCAACCCAAATGCATTCCTAACTATGGAGCTCTCCCAATCCTTGAAAGAGATATAAATGGTCCCCTTCAGTGTTCTAATGAGGCTTGATTAGACAATTAAAATCACTGCAGATTAGACAATTACAAAGACATAAATATTCTATGGAGTTAACTCACACAGAAGGCTAACAGGGTCACATGAAAGTACACAGAACTGTACACCCACACACACACATAAAGTATAACTGGTGAAATCTGAATAAACTTTGTGGATTGCACCAAAGTCCATTTTCTTGCTTTGTTATTGTACTACAGATATGCAGGATGTCAGTGCTGGGGGAGGTGGGGTGAAGGGTGAATGGGACCTCTCTGTACATTTATCTGCAACTTGCTAGAAATCTATATTTATTTTTCAAAATTAAAAGGCTTTTTAAAGGTGAGAGTTCAGAGAAATATATTCTTATATATTGCTACTAGTAAAACAATACAATCTACTACTAATATCCCAGGTGGAACTAGTGGTAAAGAACCTGCCTGCCAATGCAGGCGGATTTTAGAGACCTCCTAACAGTAAAGTCATGCTCAAAATTCTCCAAGCCAGGCTTTAGCAATATGTGAACCGTGAACTCCCAGATGTTCAAGCAGGTTTTAGAAAAGGAAGAGGCACCAGAGATCAAATTGCCAACATCCGCTGGATCATGGAGAAAGCAGGAGAGTTCCAGAAAAACATCTATTTCTGCTTCATTGACTATGCCAAAGCCTTTGACTGTGCGGATCACCACAAACTGTGGAAAATTCTTAAAGAGATGGGAATACCAGACCACCTGACCTGCCTCTTCAGAAACCTGTATGCAGGTCAGGAAGCAACAGTGAGAACTGTACGTGGAACAACAGACTGGTTCCAAATAGGAAAAGGAGTACGTCAAGGCTGTATATTGTCACCCTGCTTATTTAACTTATATGCAGAGTACATCATGAGGAACGCTGGGCTGGAAGAAGCACAAGCTGGAATCAAGATTGCTGGGAAAAATATCAATAACCTCAGGTATGCAGATAACACCACCCTTATGGCAGAAAGTGAAGAGGAACTCAAAAGCCTCTTGATGAAAGTGAAAGAGGAGAGTGAAAAGGTTGGCTTGAAGCTCAACATTCAGAAAACAAAGATCATGGCATCTGGTCCCATCACTTCATGGGAAATAGATGGAAAAACAGTGGAAACAGTGTCAGACTTTATTTTTGGGGGCTCCAAAATCACTGCAGATGCTGACTGCCATGAAATTAAAAGACGCTTACTCCTTGGAAGGAAAGTTACGACCAACCTAGATAGTATAATAAAAGGCAGAGACATTACTTTGCCAACAAAGGTCCGTCTAGTCAAGGCTATGGTTTTTCCTGTGGTCATGTATGGATGTGAGAGTTGGACTGTGAAGAAAGCTGATTGCCGAAGAATTGATGCTTTTGAACTGTGGTGCTGGAGAAGACTCTTTAGAGTCCCTTGTACTGCAAGGAGATCCAACCAGTCCATTCTAAAGGAGATCAATCCTGGGTGTTCATTGGAAGGACTGATGCTAAAGCTGAAACTCCAATACTTTGGCCATGAGTTGACTCACTGGAAAAGACTGTGATGCTGGGAAAGGTTGGAGGCAAAGGGGATGACAGAGAATGAGATGGCTGGATGGCATCACTGACTCGATGGACATGAGTTTGAGTGAACTCCGTGAGTTGGTGATGGACAGGGAGGCCTGGAGTGCTGTGATTCATGGGGTCGCAGAGAGTCAGATACGACTGAGCGACTGAACTGAACTGAACTGAACATGTTGGAGGACGTTAGAGATCTAGGTTTGATCCCTGGGTCAGGATGATCTCCTGGAGGTAGGCATGGCAACCCACTCCAATATTGTTGCCTGGAGAATCTCCTGGACAGAGAAGCCTGGTGGACTACAGTCCACAGAGTCGCAAAGAGCCAGACACGACTGAAGCAACTTAGCACGCACTACTAATATAGCAATGATAAAAGACTTTGAGGATGTGATGTACCTTTTGATCTAGTAATTCTACTTCTAGAAATCTACCCTAAGAATTTACTTGGATACATGCTCCAAAGATAGTCCATCACAACATTGTATATATTTGTATATAACTGAAAGCAAACTATCAAGAGTAGGGGACTCATTGAACAAATAAGAGTATATGTCTAAAAAGTAAAATACTATGTAAATCTTAGGGTTGAAAATACAAATATACAATTTCTACTAGCTGTTTGTACAAGTTGATTTAAAGAAATGATTCTGCAGCATCTGATTTTTAAAGATGTGTATTATAGGCATTTATATGTGTTATAAATACATAGGAAAATGTCTAGATTAATGCCAATTTCTGGATGATGGAATTAAAAGTAATTTTATCCTTACACTTTACTCTTTTTACTTATCTGCATTTTTTTATTTTTTCATGAACAATGTTGTTGTCCATATTAAAGAAACAAATGTTTTAAAATTAAAAAATGTTATACCTATCAATTAAAGTCTTGTTTTAAAAAAGAAAAAACCTGAAACTTTACCATGTTTTACATATTTTTACATATTTTACTTACCTATCAGATATCATTCATAATTTCTACAAAATGATATTCCTGTTTTACAGATAATAAATCATAATCAGATAATCTCAAAGTCACTGTAATAAAAGATCTTTATCTTTCTTCTTTAGAAGAAAGGTAGCCAAATCCATAGAGAAATTTCTTACTTACAGCTCTGAAGTTTCAATATATTTTGCAGTTCCTTCAATAGTATTACAATATTCTGTGGCAAATTTGGTAATAAGCTGGAGTAAAGTAGCACTTTTATCATCCACAGGTTCACCATAGCTATTTAGAAGAGACTGATATTGAGCAGCTAGAACATTTATTCTCGTTTTCAACTCTGGTAAGCAATCTCTGATGTGATGCATCAGTAACCTAACAAAAGTTAGAAAGGAAGAATTTTAAAGTAAAATTGTGTACTTTGAAGATCCCAAGCAGCTCAAATTTTAAAAATGTAAATAATGGGGAAACCTGTCAAACAACTTGTCTTGGCAGGAAATAATGCAATTTTAGACTAGACATAAATATTTAGTCTGAAAAAAAAATGACATGAAGGAAACTGTCTTATTAAAATGCCTTTAAATTTGCCTTCAATCCAATAAATGGGAACAACTGCTAGAGAATCACATATAAATTTTAAAAATTTTTCCTGTATTACTACAATTACCTTAAAGAAAATAAGCTACACAGTCTAATTATATCTACATTATTTTGGTTTCTGACTTATCTTTTACAATAGGTACTCAGCATAGTGAAAATCAATCTTGTTAAGATCCATGTCCATCCAGCTTTAATTTATTTAGAGAATAAGCAAAAAGACACAGACACGATTTAGCAACTGGATGACAACAACAGAAGGAAATAGCTTTCACCTAAGTTGTTAATAAATCATCTAGAAAGCTCTTCTAATCCCTTGAATGACCTAATACCATCAGTGGGTATTAAGAATTCAAGGTATACACCTTACATCCTTTTTATGAACAGGACTAGAAGACATCCTAATTAGGACAAGATTATGCAAAAATTATAAATTTTAATTCAGTTCCTGAAATACAAAATGGAAATGAAGTCAACTGCCATCTATTTCTATCATCAAAGTAGAATGACTGTAAATAATTTCATGATTAATGTATTTTAAAAATCACTTGAGCATTTCTAGATTACATGATGAGTTTTAATGCGAACTACCTCAATAAAAGGGTTTCCCAGGTGGCATGTTAGTGGTAAAGAAACCACTTGCCAATGCAGGAGATGTAAGAGACACAAGTTTGATCCCTGGGTTGGGAAGATCACCTGGAGTAAGGAATGGCAACCCACTCCAACATTCCTGCCTGGAAAATTCCTGGACAGAGGAGCCTGGCAGTCTACAGTTCATGGGGCTGCAATGAGTCAGGCATGACTGAGCACACCTCAATATAAATAAATACATTATAAGAACCTACTATAAAAGAAACAAAAAGTGAAATTTTATAGACAAAGCACATTATAAAAATGTAAGGAATTGATAATCAAAGGTCTGATACCTACTGGCAAACCAAAAACATCTCATTTTCCAAAAGGTAAAAAAATGTTACCTGTTTAAAGTCCGGGCAAGATACTTTGTTCCATTTCTATTAGCCAGAGATGGATATTTTTTTTGAAGGAAAGCATATTCATCTCGGATTGAATCAGTTACACTCTTCTTATTGTTAATATCTAGCTGACTCCTAAGGTTGAAAAAATAACAAAACTGTTTCAACTAAAGTAAACTGTGGTACCGAGTACTTTGGCAATATCCGCTGGATTGTGGAAAAAGCAAGAGAGTTCCAGAAAAACATCTGTTTCTGCTTTATTGACTATGCCAAAGCCTTTGACTGTGTGGATCACCACAAACTGTGGAAAATTCTTAAAGAGATGGGAATACCAGACCACCTGACCTGCCTCCTGAGAAACCTGTATGCAGGTCAGGAAGCAACCGTTAGAACTGGACTTGGAACAACAAACTGGTTCCAAATAGGAAAAGGAGTACATCAAGGCTGTATATTGTCACCCTGCTTATTTAACTTATATGCAGAGTACAACATAAGAAACGCTGTGCTGGATGAAGCACAAGCTGGAATCAAGATTGCTGGGAAAAATATCAATAACCTCAGATATGCAGATGATACCACCCCTATGGCAGAAAGTGAAGAACTAAAGAGCCTCCTAATAAAAGTGAAAGAGGAGAGTAAAATATTGGGCTTAAAACTCAATATTCAGAAAACTAAGATCATGGCATCTGGTCCTATCACTTCACAGTAAATAGATGCGGAAACAGTGGCTGACTTTGTTTTTTTGAGCTCCGAAATCACTGCAGATGCTGATTGCAGCCATGAAATTAAAAGATGCTTACTCCTTGGAAGGAAAGTTATGATCAGCCAGGATGGCATATTAAAAAGCAAAGACATTACTTTGCCAACAAAGGTTCGTCTAGTCAAGGCTATGGTTTTTCCAGTAATCATGTATGGATGTGAGAGTTGGACTATAAAGAAAGCTAAGCACCGAAGAATTGATGCTTTTGAACTGTGATATTGGAGAAGACTCTTGAGAGTTCCTTGGAATGCAAGGAGATCCAACCAGTCCATCTAAAGGAGATCAGTCCTGAGTGTTCATTGGAAGGACTGATGCTGAAGCTGAAACTCCAATTCTTTGGCTACTTGATGTGAAGAGCTGACTCATTTGAAAAGACCCTGATGCTGGGAAAGATTGAAGGCAGGAGGAGAAGGGGACAATAGGGGATGAGATGGTTGGATGGCATCACCGACTGAATGGACATGAATTTGGGTAAACTCTGGGAGTTGGTAATGGTCAGGAAAGCCTGGCGTTGTAAAGAGTCAGACATGACTGAGCAACTGAACTGGACTGAAGTAGTTCAGATGGTGGTGAGGAGGATGACAATGATAGCCTAAAATTGATGATGATGGCACCAGGAACTGTCTATAATGCTTGACGTGAACTGTTTTATTTAATTCTCGAAACAATCCCATGCAATAGGTATTGTCTCATTTTATAACAAAATAAGGAAGGCCCAGGGAGATTAATTTACCCAAGGTCACATATTAAGTAATTCAGCCAAGATTCAAACTGTGTGACTTTTAAGTAAGCAATGTTTGAATAACGTAGGCCGCATTATTACCATTAACCACAGTCAAAAGCAGTACTCTTAAGTAACAGGTAAAAATATATGTATCTTAATCAACTGTGTACTTTATCCATGGACAAGAAACTAAATTGGAGAGTAGCCATCTGCAAATACAACACTTTTATAACTTGCTTGCCTTGAAAAGAGATAATGGGAATTAAAAGAGTAGGGGTGAGGGAGAAAGACGTGTGATTAGAAGCAGACAAGTATAAAGACATCAATTAGTAACATTTTCATTTTAAAAGGTTTGAGACCAAAGATGGTAGGAATCATTTAAACCCACATTACACCTAGTTTGTGGATGAACTGGGAGTAGAACCCAGACCTCATGACACTTTCAGTGCTTCCTATTTTATAAAGGTTTTGGACTAAGATCTTCATTTGAATCTGGCTCTGCTTTCGCCAGCCATGTGACTTTGGTGAATGTATCACTTAGTAAGTTTCCTGATTGTAAAACAGACTAATATAATAGCTCTCAGGTATGTTGGGAAGGTTCAAAGAGATACCATTTGCAAATTTCTCACAGCAGAGTGTCCAAAACTTAAGTAGACACTCAATAGTAATTAGTTTCCTGTCCATAACTTTTAATTTCAGCTACCTTTAGGTATTATTAGGATACCTTTAATAAAATGTCTCCCAAGTCACATCCCAGCAATTGCATAGCATCATTAATGCTAGGGGTTACATCAATCCATTAAATACTACCACCTAAAAAACTCTTTCTTGACTGGATGTAAACTAAATAATACTTTTTACTAATACAGTGCCCTCATCTTACATAATAGACAGGGATTTTTTTTAAGCCTAGCCATTAAATTTTTTCCATTTTGTGGCACTGCTTATATATTTTCTGTTTAAAAGTATCTATAGGAGGTTTTAGTGACTCTCTTTCCTTCCTTTAGAGCAACGAATTCTTTAACAATACCAAGATTATAGTAAAAGAGGAAAATATAGGGACACTATCACATTTCAGACTGAATCAAAAACTTTAGGTTTGCTCTGAAATGAGAACGCTGTGATCTTGATTGCTCACCTGTTAACTACTCCAATTATTCCCAGTTTGACCGGTATAACCCTTCCCATCAATACATCCATGGCATCAGTACCTGCATCCATGAGATCAAGTTTAGTGATTACAGCTAGGGTTCTGCGACCTGGTAAATGCAAAAAAGAAAAGAAATGACCCATTAAATTAAGCTTTTAAGTATTAATAAAGGAAAATCCTAATCTATAATCCCATCTAACGTTACCTCTACCATCATTTTGGTAATGTTTTTCTAACCTTTGCTTACAAATACTTTTTAAAACTAATTTTAATCATGTTTAATTTTTAAACTTTTTCACATAATAATTTTTATTAGCTATTTTTTCCTAGCCTGTATAGCAATTTATCCATTTCCATCAAAATTTCTATTTGATACTATAAGTAAAATAGAAGTGCATTATTAGCTAGAGATACTCACTTTAAAAATTAAAAACTCCTCTCTTGAGGGCAGATTCACCTCTGTTAACCAAGCATCTCATTAAAAATTAATATCCGTCCTTACCATCTGGATCTACCTCTCTTGAAATTTTAAGTGCCTCTGATGTTGCCATATCTGTATTAGCAGCCGTGACAGCAAGGATAATGGAATTTGGATTACTGATGAACCGAAGAATGAGCTCTCTGATTTGAAGCTCAATATCTTTAGGTTGATCACCTACAGGCACCTGAACAAAACAGAGATGATGAAGGAACAGGTAATAAAAATCAACTCAGCTTTTTCCCCCCATTTAATCCACAGAATATAGGTGTTACTCCATTTACAGATAATTAAAATGAATTTATATAGTTCAGTGTACATACAAATTTGGTAATATGTATAAGTCTCAAAATGTAACTCCTGCAAATATTAAAGTCTGCCATGTTAAGGATTGGTCAGTGTTAACTGTCTAGAGACAAATTCATTCATTCACTCAATTAGCAAATATTTATTGACAACCTACTATATTTCAGGTACTATTCCATATATCAGATTATGTCACAGTAGTGAATAAGACAAAGACCAAATTTCCTGCCTTCACTGAGTTTTAGTGATAAGAAGGAGGTAATAAACACTTAAATACATAGTATCTAGGTGGTGGTAAGACTATGGAAAAAATAAAACACAGGAGGCTAAGGAATACTTAGGTTAAAGCTTATACTTTAAACTATTATTTTTAATTGGATTATGCTTTTATATTGAGTAATCAGGGAGACCTCACCCAGAGGATGACATTTAAGGGAATGACTGCAAACTGAAAGAGATGAGGGAGAGGTACAGGCAGCTACCTAGGGAATGAACATTTGAACACAAAGGCAGAAGACTGACTGGAGCAAAAGCAATTAGAAGAGTAACAAGAGACAGATCAAGTAGATACTTTAGATTTCTTTAAGAACATAAGCTTTTACTCTGAGTGAAATGGGAAACCTCTAGAAAGATTCTGAGCCAAGGAATTATACAATCTCATTTTCACTTTAACAGTATCACTCTGGCTACTTAGTTAATAAATTATGAGGAAGACCTTTTAGGAGACCATGGTAGTAATCCAGCTGAGATGACAGTGGCTAGCTCAGGATGGTAGAATTTGTAAGACATGACAGAGTTCCGGATATACAGGCACACTGTTTTACTGCATTTTTCAGATTTGGCATTTTTTGCATATTGAAGGTTTGTGTCAACAAGAAAGTCTATTGGAGCCAATTTTTCCAATAGTATTTGCTCACTCTGTGCCTCGGTATCACATTTTAGTAGTTCTTGAAATATTTCAAACCCCACCAGCAGAAAGATGACATCCAACTCACTGAAAGTTCAGATGGTTAGCATTTTTTTTAGAAATAAAGTATTTTTTTAAATTAAGGTATGTACTTTGCTTTATTAGACATAATGCTGTTACACACCTAACAGACTAGAGTACAGCTGATCCTTGAATAACACAGGGTTAAGGAGCACTGACCCCTTCAACTACCTGAAAATCTGCTTTTGACTCCCCAAAAACTTAACTACAAATCCTATTGACTAGAAGCCTTATACCAACAACAGGCAATAACATATATTTTATATGTATTATATACTGTATTCTTACAATAAAGATAAAGAAAATGTTGGTAAGAAAACTGTAAGGAAAATAAATTTACAGTACTGTACTCTGTCAATACTTAAGTATACGTCATCTGTTTACAAGATAGCTCATCTATTAGTACCTACATCAATACTCTTATGATACAAAACACTGTTAGTTGTTATACATTACTGACACTAAATAAAAAAATGAAAAGATTATATGAAAGAGAAATTCATATTTATTGAAAGATATAACAATTCATGCATTGATAATGAAGTAGCAATAAGACTGCTTGATGATAGCCTAGTATAATTGAAATGACTGCTTCACAGTAGCCTAGAATATGCAGCAAAGAATGAATCATTATAAAATATTTATAGATTCCAATGTTGAAGTCATATTCACAATACCACACAGAAACCAATTACCTGTGATGATAGGGTGAAATGCAGTTTCTCCAGTTACAAGTGAAGGCATACTGTACAGTAATATAATTCTTTGAAAGCAAAGTTACAAAACAGTAAAAAAAAAAAAACCTAACACATTATTAATTTTATATTAAATATCACTCCATTATGCCTATGTAGGGCTTTCCTGGTGGTTCAGACAGTAAAGAATCCACCTGTAATGCAGGAGACCTGGTTTGATCCCTGGGTTCAGACGATCCCCTGGAGAAGGGCATGGCAATCCACTGTAGCATTCTTGCCTGGAGAATCCCCATGGACAGAGGAGCCTGGTGGGCTACAGTCCATGGGGTTGCAAAGAGTCAGATGCAACTGAGCGACTAAGCACATGCCTATGTAAGGATAGGCTATTCACTTCAATACAAGTCTTGTACGTGATGTTCTACATAATGAGTACTTAGGCAATGATGACAAAGATGACATAAAAACACACAGTTCTTGCCATATAGTTACTAGATTTCACAAGAAGACACAACAGAACTCGTGATTATTTGCTATTTGTTACGTGGAAGTGGATCACCCTCGTCTTCATATCAAGTAGATAAAAGAAGAAAAGGAGGAGCTGGTCTTGCTATCTCAGGAGTAGCATAGGCAGAAGTGGAGCAGGCCAAAGGGAAGGCAGGAGAGGTAGGCACACTCAGTGTAACTTGATGGAAATACATCATAATTTCTGTCTGATACTTTTTTCACTCCAAAAATGTTTCTGTATGGTTCCATTCCTTCTTCAACCAAATCACAAGTAGTCTTGAATAACTGTAACTTTTCTCACAAAGTGCCTAATGTCATTATGTTTTCCAGTACAGTTTCTTTTAAATCTTCTTTCCCATCATCTGGGCTTCTCAGGTGGTTTAGCAGTAAAGAATATGCTTGCAATGCAGGAGATGCTGGTTCGATCTGTCAGTCAGGAAGATGCCCTGGAGGAGGGAATGGAAACCCACTCAAGTATCCTTGCCTGAAGTATCCTATGGACAAAGGAGCCTGGTAGGCTACAGTGTATAAGGTCACAAAGAGTTGGACACGACTGAAGCGACTGACCACACATGCAACCCCCTCATCTGGCACTGTTTCAGAAGCACTCATCTCCATCAAATCGTCCTCTGTTAATTTCTCTCACGTAGTATCTGCTTTAGCTACTGGATTTCTATGAGATCCATATCTTGAAAGCCTTCACCCATCTAACCCACTTTTTCTTTTTTGGTCGTGTCCACAGTCGCTTTTATGATTTCCTTGACTGGCTCTGTTGTAAATCCTGAAGTCATACATAGCATCTGGACAGTTTTCTCCAGCAGGAATTTATTATTTCAGGCTTCATGGCTTTCACGGCTTTTTCAATAACAACATCTTCAATAGTATAATCCTTTCCAGACTTTCATGATGTTCCATAGGAATGACAATCCTTTCCATACAGCTCCGCATGTAATGAGCCTTAAAGGTCCATATGACCCCCTGATTTAGAGGGTAAATAAGGGACACTGTGTTTGGGGGCAAGTAGACCACTTCAACACCTGTGGCCTGGAGCACAGTCTAATACCAAAAGAACTTTAAGTCAGTCCATTACTGGAAAGGTACTTCCTGACTTCAGGGACAAAGCATTGATGGAACCAATCCAGAAAAAGGGTTATCTGTGTACAGGCCTTCTTGTTGAGCAACCAAAAGACTGGCAGCTGGTGTTTAATCTTTTGCCTTCAAGGATCAAGGGTTAGCAGCTTTATAGATAAGGGAAGTCCCAATCATAACCCCCCTGAATTTGCTCGGAATAGTAGAGCTGGTCTATCCCTTCCTTCTTTGAATTCTGGTGTTCACTTCTCTTCCTTACTAATAAATGTCCTTTGTAGCATTTTTTTTCCAGAATAGGGCACTTTCATCTGCATTAACATTAAAAACTTGTTCAGGCAGATATCCTTTCTCCTTAATGATTTTCTTAATGGCATCTGAGAACTCATCTGCTGCCTCCTATTAACTTGACTTTTTTTAAGGAAAACTTTCTAAAATTATCAAACTATCCTTTGCTGGCAATATATAATCCAGCTTTAGATCATTCACCTTCCTGTTGCTTTAAGTTGTCATATATTAAATACGTTTTTTCTCAAATCATGTTAGAGTCTACAGATATGCCTTTCCTATAGAAATCCTATACCAGATAAAAGCTGAAATTTCAATAAAAAGGCATTTAACATAAAGTGCAAGATTTTCATGCCTCCTGGCATAGCTGTAGCATTGCCTTCATGAATTTCCTTTTTTAAAATGCTTCTTAAGCTGGATTTATCTTGAAATGATGGGCAACCACAGCTGCAGGCCTCAATCTACAGACAGAGTACCATTAAGCATTTTAACTTCTTGTTATGTCATGACTTTTCTCTGCTTGTTGGGAGCACTTCCAACATCACTAGTGACACTTCATATGGGTCTCTTGGTGTTACACTAAACACAATGAAAAAATGCAAGAACCTCAGTTCAGTTCAGTCACTCAGTCACGTCCGACTTGTTGTGACCCCATGGACTGCAGCACCCCAGGCTTCCCTGTCCATTACCAACTCCCAGAGCTTGCTCAAACTTACGTCCTTCAAGTCAGTGATAGCATCCAATGATCTTACCCTCTGTCATCCCCTTCTCCTCCTGCCTTCAATCTTTCCCAGCATCAGGGTCTTTTCCAATGAGTCAGTTCTTTGCATCAAGTGGCCAAAGTGTTGGAGTTTCAGCTTCAGCATCAGTCCTTCGAATGAATATTCAGGACTGATTTCCTTTAGGATTGACTGATTTGATCTCCTTGCAGTCCAAGGGACACTCAAGAGTCCTCTCCAACACCACAGTTCAAAAGAATCAATTCTTTAGCGCTCAGCTTTCTTTGTTTCCTTATCTGCCATGAAATGATGGGACTGGAAGCCACGATCTTAGTTTTTTGAATGTTGAGTTTTAAGACAGCGTTTTACTCCCTTCTCACTTTCATCAAGAGGCTCTTCAGTTCCCCTTCGCTTTCTGCCATAAGGGTGGTGTCATCTGCATATCTGATGTTATTGATATTTCTCCCAGCAATCTTGATTCCAGCTTGTGCTTCATCCAGCCAAGCATTTCGCATGATGTACTCTGCATATAAGTTAAATAAGCAGGGTGACTGTATATAGCCTTGACGTACTCCTTTCCTGATTTCGAACCAGTCCATTGTTCCATGTCTGGTTCTCACTGTTGCTTCTTGACCTACACACAAATTTCTCAGGAGGCAGGTCAGGTGGTCTGGTATGCCCATCTCTTTCAGAATTTTCCAGTTTATTGTGATCCACACAGTCAAAGGCTTTGGCATAGTCAATAAAGCAGAAGTAGATGTTTTTTTGGAACTCTATTGCTTTTTTCTATTATCCAATGGATGTTGGCAATTTGATCTCTGGTTCCTCTGCCTTTTCTAAATCCACCTTGAACATCTGGAAGTTCACAGTTTATGTACTGTTGAAGCCAGGCTTGGAGAATTTTGAGCATTACTTTACTAGCATGTGAAATGACTGCAATTGTGCAGTAGTTTGAGCTTTCATTGACATTGCCTTTCTTTGGGACTGGAATGGAAACTTTTTCCAGTCCTGTGGCCACTGCTGAGTTTTCCAAATTCGCTGGCATATTGAGTGCAGCACAATATCACAGCCTTTGAGGATTTGAAATAGCTCAACTGGAATTCCATCACCTCCACTAGCTTTGTTCTTAGTGATGCGTCTTCCTAAGGCCCACTTGACTTTGGACTCCAGGATGTCTGGCTCTAGGTGAGCATTTTATAGTGTTACACTAAACAAGATGAAAAACATGCAAGAACCTTAAGAGATCACATTTTATTGTGATATGCAATTTACTGGAGTGATGAACTACTCAGAGATGATTTGCATCACACAACATTTTGGGATACTCAACAACACTTGAGCTCAGTGCAACAGGAATAGAGGGTGGCTATGAAATTATTACATTAGTACAGTATGTACTACAGCCAATCGTATGAAGTTATGACTAAATAATGCATCTTCACATTTTTTTACATTTCTTTCTACTTAAAGCACCATGTATAGTCTATGTCTGTGTGTGTAGGTTTTGATAAATTTTAACTTTTTACACTAGATTTGTATATTAATTTTTATTAATCTTTTTCAGTTGTTCTAGGCTATGCAGTTGTCTGCAAGTTTTTTCAAACTGTTATAAATCTTCAAAAAATTTTCGAATATATTTATTGAAAAAAATTCACATATCACATATAAGTAGACCCATGCACGAACTGTGCAGTATAAACATAACTGTTATATGCACTGGATAAACAAAAGAATTTGTATATTTGTTTTACTGTGATACTTAGTTCACTGCAATATTCACTTACTGGGATGGTCTGGAACCAAATTTGAAATATCGCACATATGCCCGTATGTTAAGTTAAGGAAAGCTAACAGGATAGGCTAACAGGGTAAGTAGGGTGTAGGATAAGAAATGTCAAGGATGACTACAAACTTTTTGGCTAAGCAACTGGTACGACAGAGTTGCCATTTATTGAGATGGGAGAGACTACAGAAAGACCAAGTCAGGTTGAGGGACAGATCAGGCATTTGGTATTAGACACATCATGTTTTAAATTTGTACATGTATATGTCAAGTAGACATACAAGATGAATATATAAGTCTGGCAATATTTGAATGCTGTCAGCATACAGATACTCATATCTAAAGTCATAAGACTGGATGAAATCATTAAGACGTTAAGTGTACCCCCTTGATAAGATGTCCAAAAATTAAGCTATGGGATACTCACTGTTTAGACATTGAGAAGATAAGTAATCAGCAAAAGAGACTGAGAAGGAGTGGCTGGTAAGATCAGAAATAATCCTCTAGAGTGTGGTGACCCGGAAGCTGAGTAAAGAAAAGTGTTTCAAGGGGAAAGGAGGGCTCAACTATGTCAAATGCTGCTAAAAGATCAAGATAATTGCAAAAAAAAAAAAAAAAAGGCTGATTATTCCATACGAGGTTAAGGAAAAACTATGTTGTTTGTTCAGATAAAATCAAACATGACCACATCCACAATGAGTAACAACTATTTTTACCTTGGTCATTCCTGGCAAATCCACAAGTGTCAGATTGACAACATTGGGTGAAAAAATCTTAAGATGAATTGGTTCAGGGCTTACTCCCTAAAAATAAATTTTAAAATATTATATTAAAATAACATTAAAATGTCATTGATATAAAAATGCTAAAGTAAAACCTCATTTCAAGTATTATACATTCGATGCTTTTAAATGTTAAACCATAATCTCCAAAGCATTTCAATAATCAAAACCTAATGAAACATATAGAAAATAAGGCAGCCTGCCATAGGTTATAATCCTATCCAACCTTATATTATTAATATATACAATTTATTTCCTGTTACTTCACATTCTTTTCTCCTGATTCTCAGCAGATAACATTTCTTAAATATGTTTAATAGACTCAGTGCTGAACAAAAGAACAATGTATCACTATCCAAATTTATTAGGTTCTTGAATTCAGAGTGAGACATAGGTAACAAGTAATCCAAACCAGGGAAATAGGGCAGCAGTAACTTCATTCAGATATGACCTAAACCAAATCCCTTATGATTATACAGTGGAAGTGAGAAATAGATTTAAAGGACTAGATCTGATAGATAGAGTGCCTGATGAACTCTGGACGGAGGTTCGTGACATTGTACAGGAGACAGGGACCAAGACCATCCCCATGGAAAAGAAATGCAAACAAGCAAAATGGCTGGTCTGCGGAGGCCTTACAAATAGCTGTGAAAAGAAGAGAAGCGAAAAGCAAAGGAGGAAAGGAAAGATATAAGCATCTGAATGCAGAGTTCCAAAGAATAGCAAGGAGAGATAAGAAAGCCTTCCTCAGGGATCAATGCAAAGAAATAGAGGGAAACAACGGAATAGGAAAAACAAGAGATCTCTTTAAGAAAATTAGAGATTCCAAGGGAACATTTCATGCAAAGATGGGCTCGATAAAGGAGAGAAATGGTATGGACCTAACAGAAGCAGAAGATATTAAGAAGAGGTGGCAAGAATACAGAGAAGAACTGTACAAAAAAGATCTTCACGACCAAGACAGTCACGATAACGTGATCACTGACCTAGAGCCAGACATCTTGGAATGTGAAGTCAAGTGGGCCTTAGAAAGCATCACTACGAACAAAGCTAGTGGAGATGATGGAATTCCAGTTGAGCTATTTCAAATCTGGAAAGATGATGCTGTGAAAGTGCTGCACTCAATATGCCAGCAAATTTGGAAAACTCAGCAGTGGCCACAGGACTGGAAAAGGTCAGTCTTCATTCCAATCCCAAAAAAAGGGAATGCCAAATAATGCTCAAACTACCGCACAATTGCACTCATCTCACATGCTAGTAAAGTCATGCTCAAAATTCTCCAAGCCAGGTTTCAGCAATATGTGAACCGTGAACTCCCAGATGTTCAAGCAGGTTTTAGAAAAGGAAGAGGCACCAGAGATCAAATTGCCAACATCCACTGGATCATGGAGAAAGCAAGAGAGTTCCAGAAAAACATCTATTTCTGCTTCATTAACTATGACAAAGCCTTTGACTGTGTCGATCACAATAAACTGTGGAACTTTCTGAAAGAGATGGGAATACCAGACCACCTGACCTGCCTCTTCAGAAACCTGTATGCAGGTCAGGAAGCAACAGTTAGAACTGGACATGGAACAACACACTGGTTCCAAATAGGAAAAGGAGTACGTCAAGGCTGTATATTGTCACCTTGCTTATTTAACTTATATGCAGAGTACATCATGAGGAACGCTGGGCTGGAAGAAGCACAAGCTGGAATCAAGATTGCCGGGAGAAATATCAATAACCTCAGATATGCAGATGACACTACCCTTATGGCAGAAAGTGAAGAGGAATTAAAAAGCCTCTTGATGAAAGTGAAAGAAGAGAGTGAAAAGGTTGGCTTGAAGCTCAACATTCAGAAAACAAAGATCATGGCATCTGGTCCCATCACTTCATGGGAAATGGAAAAACAGTGGAAACAGTGTCAGACTTTATTTTGGGGGGCTCCAAAATCACTGTGGATGCTGATTGCAGCCATGAAATTAAAAGACGCTTACTTCTTGGAAGGAAAGTTATGACCAACCTAGATAGCATATTAAAAAGCAGAGACATTACTTTGCCAACAAAGGTCCGCCTAGTCAACGCTATGGTTTTTCCCATGGTCATGTATGGATGTGAGAGTTGGACTGTGAAGAAAGCTGATAGCTGAAGAATTGATGTTTTTGAACTGTGGTGCTGACTGTGGTGCTGGAGAAGACTCTTGAGAATCCCTTGGACTGCAAGGAGATCCAACCAGTCCATTCTAAAGGAGATCAATCCTGGGTGTTCATTGGAAGGACTGATGCTAAAGCTGAAACTGCAATACTTTGGCCACCTCATGCGACAAGTTGACTCACTGGAAAAGACTCTGATGCTAGGAAAGGTTGGGGGCGGGAGGAGAAGGGGACGACAGAGAATGAGATGGCTGGATGGCATCACCGACTCTGTGGACATGAGTTTGAGTGAACTCCGGGAGTTGGTGATGGACAGGGAGGCCTGGCATGCTATGATTCATGGGGTCGCGAAGAGTCGGACACGACTGAGCGACTGAACTGAACTGAACTGAACTAAAAGGTAACCTACCCAGAGTTCAATAACAAATTTAGTCAATCACTCAAACAGAGACAAATATCTTGAATAGGCATAAAGAAATTAACATGGCTCCAAAAATGCCTTTGGTTCAGGAAAACCTTTCCAACAGTATCCAGCAGATAAAAGGACTCAATAAATATATATTTTTTAATATTAGCAGTCAGCTCAGGCCCAGTTGTGCAATTAAATGTACCCATTGAAGAATGGAGGTAACACAAAGGGAAGGGAACAGAAAGGTAGTAAGAATAAAAAAAGAAGACAGAGAAAATAGAAGCATTTAAAGAAGGCATTGACAGTGCCTCCTTTAAATGTGCCTCATTTACCATATAATGGTATCTGAGACTTCTAAATTCTTAGAATCTTAGAAAACAATTCAGTTGCTAACATTTCTTTTCATTTTCACTGAAGAAAAAAAAAACACCTTGCTTTGCCTCTCTTTGCTTTCATAAGTAAATCTCGATTTACTCAGGTAAGAAAAAGAGCTCTTCAAAATAAATGTATCTTGTAAGCTGTATATTGCTTCTTGAGTTAGAGTACAATCAATCCAGCAGAAAAAAATAACACTGTAGAAAGTATTAAATAGAAAAGCTATATAATAAAGTGATATATACAAGATCAAGAATAAACATCTAAATGAAATACCTGTTTGTATATGAAAGCTCTAAGAAACAAAAGTGGTTTTATATGAAGTTTTTATATATTTGAGAAAATACTTCATTAGTTTAAAAAACCAGAATACCCTTAATGATAAATTTACTGACGGTTACACTTTCCAGCTCTAAAAAGATGCCTACCTTATTATTTCCTGAAATCCTTTCTGTTTCATTTTCAATTTCTTGTCGAATTTCATCAAAATCTGTGTAAAGCTAAAAATTATTGAAACAAAAAATATATTCAAAATAAGATTTAAAAAGTTCCTAGAGGGCTTTGATAAATTTCAAGGATGTCTATGGATCTGCTTCAGAGAATTAATAAACAAATTCTAATATACACAAATATCATTATGAGCCAAAGAGTCAGAGTTTATATGAGTTTTCAAAGCTGCTTGAGCCTACAACAGTTAAGAGTCTCCAAATTAGAGAGAATAAGGCTCAATTTAAAATGTTTTCCAAATAAACTATTATGGTTAGAAATGTTACTAAGGTAAGATTTATTTTTCAAGAACTGCTTCAAGATAACAGTGCTACACTGCCAATCATAAGAAAACTAAATTATCAGTTACGTGTACCAAAAAAAAAAAAAAAACGTTTTCAACATGTTACTTCTTCAACATATTTTTGTATGATTACCTTATTTTTGGTGTGAAGAAATTTACCCCATTCTTCTGCTTCAACCCCTGGAAAAAGAGAAACTTCACTTATTGAAAACTATGGAAATTAGTTAGGAATTAAAAAGACAGTACAGTATTATTTGTTCCTACTTTGCCACAAACTATAAGCTTATATTTGAAATCTAGATTTTAACTAATAAAACTGTTCACCTCTCCTCATATTATAATAAAATATGTACATAAAATACTTTACATTTTTGTGGTATCTAAAACTTTTTATTTGAGCAAGTAGATATAAAGTGTATTTTAAAAAGACCTTAACCCATATATTAAATGACTCATTACAATTCTATAAAATGAACAACTCCTTCTAATCCATTATGTGTTCAGTTAAAATTGTTTCTTCCAAGAATCCTCCACATGTAGTTCAACAGACTCTGGTTCTGTATTTAGTATAATTTAGAGCAATGGCCAATTAAGTATTAGATTATATTTAATTGTTCATTTTCATCCAATCTGGGACCTGTCTTTTTTTCTTTTGAACTTTTTATTTTGTATTAGGGTACAGCCGATTAACAATGTTGTGATGTTTTCAGGTGAACAGAAAAGGGACTCAGCCATACATATACCGTATCCTTTATTTTTAAATATCTTACATATAAAAACAATTTTATTTGATGAAAATACTCAAGCTAATGGCTAAAAAAAGAACACTTACGAATCATACTGAATAATCATGCAAAAAGCATATATTGTAGACTTACACACAACTCAAGGTAAAAATTTGCAATATGTCAACAAAATAGCTAATTTTTTGTTCTGTTTTCTCATTTTTCATTTTAATTCAGTTTACTGTTGGCAACCCATCAAGTCACAATTTGCTGTTACTTTAAAGAGCTCTCAGTAGCATGAAGGTATTCTGTATGCATTTTCAAGGTGATTTTTTTCCCCTAGGAATAAGATTATGTTTTCCCTTGGAATTGAAAGTAGGAAAGAAATGAAATGGCAAGGGGTGGGAGATTGGGGGAACCTGGCATGTATACTGTATGGAATTGCTACTCGGCAGTAGCTTCCAATAGGTCTGTTTCTCTTGCACTTGCTGAAAAAAGGAAAAAATTATTCATTTTAGGTACTGTTTTGAGTGGCCTAAGACTTGGAGAGCAAGTTTTGCTCTAATTTTTCCAGAGAAGCTAGAATGTAGAAAAATAAACTTCACCTCCTCCAAGCACAGCTATTCTGCTTTTGTCAAATTCACAGTTTTAAATGTTTTAATGATTAACACATATCAGCCACCTGATATCAAAATAAAAATGACTGTAAGATATTCAAATAAATATTTATGGAGGAAAAGGTGGAGCAGCTTCTTTGGTGGGTAAAGGTAACAAAACTGGATCCTTTTTGCAAATCAAATGCTCACCTACTTGAAGCTTAGTACCTTCTTCCAAGAAGTCTCATTGGAGGATTGGAATAATCTAAGTGAACAGAACTCAGAGGCAAGTACTATATACCAAAGGGTTTTTTTAAATTTACCTTATCATATAGAAGAGGTCTGGCTTCACAAGCATGTTTTTAAAAATAAAAATAAAATAAATTACATTCACCAAAAACAGCCTGCATTGTGATGCAATGCCAAAAGGTAACAAGAACCACTAACACCTGCAATCAATCAATGTGGATAAGCAAATAAAAAATGGAAGAAAAAAAAAATGCACACAGCCTGTAAGAGTACAAAAGCACACATGCAGGCATAATAGGAAAAGAAGGGCCAAAAACAAATGGATAAAGGAAACCTTTAGAAAGGTGTCTTGAGTTTTTCCATGTAGCAGGGTCTGTAGTCAAAGAGAAATAGCACAGAATGAGAAGTTTAGTGCTTATCCCTAATATTTCAAACCTTTCTAAAAAATCAAATGTGCAAGAACCTGAACACATTTCAAATGCATTCAGTTATTCCAAATTTACAACTGTAAACTTTCCATTACAATTAGTTATAATTAGAGGGATGTATATAATATTTTAAATGGCATAAATGAAGTATATTGAGTGTAATAATTTATTTTCTATTACATTAATTTTATCACCTCTGGTTTCTAATTCTAAGTGGATTGAAACTAATTTACTATTCAGAAATTTGCTGATAACTACAGGAAAAGATAAATTACCTAATAAAAAAAATCTACAAAACATATCAAATACATCTTGAAAGTAATACAACCTTGAAAGTAAATATGAAAGTACCCTAATTGCTAAGACTGAACTTAACAGGGGTTTATTTTCTCTGAAATATATAATAAATTTAACAAAAACAGTTTTGGTATTCAGTCAGCATGCTACCTTCGGATTTAGTCTAAAATGAGATCTGAGGACATACATGAAGTTCAAAGTTCACACTAAACCACTTGAAAACAGCTTTTGTTTTTAATAAGGTATTATCAGAAAATTCTTTTACATTGGCAGAAGTGGGGAGCAAGATGAGAAATACTATAAATCTATATATTGACACCTAAATTATATTATGTAGTTGGCAGAATGATCTCGTTAAATAAATTTTCCTGATAATTAAATTATACTAGTAAATATGTAAATATTTTGTAAGAGTTTAGCCAGTTTTGATGGACCTATCCATGTTATGTTAGAATCCACTGCTCTTAAACTTTACCTATTAATAGTAACTTAGGTCTTTGTTACATAATAAAGCCATTTATATATAGACAACAAATCCCTGTACAAAACGGTTAGAGACTAATTTTTTCTTTTTTGAAATTCTCCTGTTTTCCTCCCCTTTCTCCTCTATGGTTGCCAGGCTGCCAAACAGTTCATACTTTTCTGGCTATCTCTTGCTTCATTGTTTCTAATTTCCTCTAGAATAGAGTGATTTGTGATAAGGCAGAATTGTTTATCCTGAGGATAAACAGGCTCTAATGATAAGTTACAAGAACTACCCTAATTATTAATAAAATACATGATATTTAGTACTCAAAATTTACAAAATCTATTTGTGTTCTGGGTGGCTGAGTTGTCATTTTAAGTATTATGTTTTTTAATATAAAAAATAAGCACTAAGTTTGGGGAAAAAAATATATATATACATAAGTAAAGATATGCAGATTTATTGACCTACCACCACCAATAAGAGATGTCAATGAAACAAAGTGAACAATACAAACAGATAACAAGAACTGACACCTCTACAGTTGTAAAATGTACACCCTTTCTAGAAATATTGCCCACGTACTCTGAGAGAAAAGATATCATCTGCCCTTTCCAAGGTGACTGAAAAAAATTAAAAGTTAAAAGAAACAGACATCATCATACAGTTTCTTGAAGTTTTGGTTTAAAGTATTTGGTAAATTTGATGATATTAGCAAGATTGAAATTTTTGAATAATTATTCTATACATTTAAAATTGGACCATAAATTAGCCCAAAATGATTAAATTCAAGGTTCAGAATTTCAATAATAAAGAAATATTATAGAAATGCAAAGTGATAAATAACATACCAAGAAGCTACCTAATATAATCAAATAACTTTTACATATCTTCTGGCATCCTACTCAAAAATATTACTTGTAACATCTACAACTTCATTAATCTGCTTCAGTGATTAACTTTCTATAGTCCTTGTAGATGCTCATGACATGTCTTTTTTAAAATCCCTTTAAAATAAAAATCAAGTTATCACCAACCAGTAAGTGAAGGAAAAGATCAGATAGAGAAATTAAAGTAACTTCACTGCATCAAACTAATGAAACTGCTGAAGAAGGACATGGCAACCCACTCCAGTACTCTTGCCTGGAAAATCCCATGGATAGAGGGGCCTGGTAGGCTACAGTCCACGGGGTTGCAAAGAATTGGACACGACTGAGCGACTTCACTTTCATGCACTGGAGAAGAAAATGGCAACCCACTCCAGTATTCTTGCCTGGAGAATCCCAGGGACTGCGGAGACTGGTGGGCTGCCGTCTCTGGGGTTGCACAGTCAGACACGACTGAAGCGACTTAGCAGCAGCAGCAGCAATGAAACTGCATTTAAAACAAATCTCTTGCAGAATGAGAAACAATCATGGTACTCTGCTGCAAATGTAATTTAATAACTAGAACATTTTACAGACTTTTATAAGGAAGACAGATGGCTTCCCTGATGGCTCAGATGCTAAAAGAAACCGCCTGCAATATGGGAGACCAGGGTTCAACCCCTGGGTTGGGAAGATTCCCTGGAGAAGGGAATGGCAACCCACTTCAGTATTCTTGCCTGAAGAATCCCACAGACAGGAGCCTGGTGGGCTACAGTCCATGGGGTCACAAAGATTTGGACATGACACAACTAACACACAAATAAGACAGAGTCTGAGCCAAACACTGAAGATCAAATATATTACTCTCACCAAACATTCCAAACTTCACTAATGTAAATGTACAGTATATAATAGGGCACATATTTAATAAGCAAACTTAAATATGTTGATAAAGACAGCATTTCTTAAAATATTTTCAGTGTAACCAAAGAAGAAAGGATGATGCATGTCTTCTAATCCTGATACTCCACACTTACTATTTGGGTGAGGGAGGAATCTAAAGAATCAAGGTAATACATGCCATACGTAAGTCTTGGCAAAATAAGCACAGTAAAAATAATAATAATAATGATTAAGGACTTTCCTGGCAATCCAGTGGTTAAAAAGACTCCAAGCTTCCACTGCAGGGGACACAGGTTGGATCCCTGGTCAGGGAACTAAACAAGATTGCACATGCTGTGCAGTGTGGTAAAAATAATAATAATACTTTTTTCAAAAAACTCTTTCTATAAATAATATTTATCATGGATCGAAGGGCCAAAGATTCAAAATTCACAGGCACATGGCAAGACAGAAAAGTGAAGGTGAGATAACACTGTTATGCTGAAAAGCGGAATCATTTTATTTAAAATAAAATCTTTAAACTAGAATTTAAAATATTTAAATTCTAAAACAAAGTGAAAAAAACACTGCTTTAAACACTAGGAAAAAAGTTTAAAACATTCCAAGACACAAAAACTTTTAAAATACTTGATTTTTGTTTACTAAGTTTCTCACTAGATCCTCCACTAAACAGTGTTAACAGGGTTACTTAACTACATTACCAAAAAGATTCTTTCAAAAAAGTTGACTCACAGTCCTCAAAAACAAACAACAACAAAAAATACTCCCTTTTTACATGAGAAAAGACATATATCACTTCTTTACAGTATTTCTGACTTCACTACAGCCACTAATTTCTGTCTAATTAACTCATATCTTTTTAAGATTGACCAAAAATGAAGAATTTTTAAATAATTTTATTCCAATTCTAAAATTTACCATTTTCTTCTCCTGTTGTTTTTCGTTTATCTTCAGGTGAAACATGGACTAGCTGCAGAATGAGAGGTCTCCGGGTGACAATACCAGTGCCTCTGGGAAGCAGGTCCCTCCCAACTAGGCTTTCTAGCACTGAGCTCTTTCCACTGCTCTGAAAATGGAATACACAAGAGCAAAATGAGTTTCTTAACAGATTTTTTTGCAACTCAGTAAGACTATACTATATAATTTTTAAAAATTATTGCAAAGTTTTTTAAAATGAAATAAAATTAGTTGTATTTTCAATTATATGATCTTTATTTCTTTAAAATAAAAAGGTACAAAAAGAATATAAACGCTAGTACAAAATAAAATGTGTAATTCAAAAAAAGAGAATATAAAAGTTCCACTTGCCCATAATTTTCCTACCTTTTCTGACACTCTCCCAACCATATAATATTGGTGTATATATATATATGTGTGTATATATTTTCAAAACCCATATAATATTGGTATACATAAATTATGCCTATAACATGTAGATATTTTACTCTAAATGAGGTAGTAGTATGTGTATTTTTCTCTAACCCACTTTAATTTTATTGTAACAATCAGAGATATCATTCCATATCAATATATTAACTTCTGTGCTTAATAGTTAAATAGTATTCTGCATGTAAAACCAAACCCAAACTGATGGACATGCAAATGGGCCTTGCTGCAATGTTGCAATGAACATGATTTGTACATACAACCATACTCATTTATTCTTTCATTAGACTTATTTAGAACATACAGATTTTATACTTTCAGATACTGCTAGACTACCCACTATAAGACAGGAGGCACCACGCTGTGCTTCATATTCAATCTGCTACATCCACACCAGCACTGGGAATTACCACTTTTTTGAATCTTAACTACTTTTTTTGGATAAACACTGACAGCTCATTTATATTTGCATTTCTTTATTATTCAGTCAAGTATCACTTTAAGGACCTTTTGTATATCTCCTTTGGTGATCTGCTTGTTCAAATGTTGGTATATTATGTTTCTCATTAAAGATCTTTATCCATATAAGTATTTATCTTTTGTTATGTTGAACACTTTCCCTTAACTTTTTATTTTGAAAATTTCAAAGCCACAAGAGTTGCAAGAACAGTAACAGTGAATACCCATATCTTAACAAAGATACCCTATATCTTAACCAGTTATTAACATTTTGACATATTTGCTTTATATCTCTTCTTACACATGCATATTTTTTACTTTTGCTGTCTCTTTTGTGTTAGTTAATATGTCATGACATTTCATCCCTAAATATTGTGGCATAGCGACTTAACTTTCACTTTTTACTTTCACACATTGGAGAAGGAAATGGCAACCCACTCCGGTGTTCTTGCCTGGAGAATCCCAGGGACAGGGGAGCCTGGTGGGCTTCTGTCTGTGGGGTCACACAGAGTCGGACACGACTGAAGTGACTTAGCAGCAGCAGCAGCAGCAGCTCTAAGAAAACAGCATTCTTCTATATAATCACACTACAATGATCTCACTGAGGAAATTTAACAGACACAATACTGCTGCTACTGCTGCTGCTAAGTCACTGCAGTCATGTCCAACTCTGTGTGACCGCATAGATGGAAGCCCACCAGGCTCCCCCGTCCCTGGGATTCTCCAGGCAAGAACACTGGAGTGGGTTGCCATTTCCTCCTCCAATGTGTGAAAGTGAAGTCACTCAGTCATGTCTGACTCGTAGTGACCCCATGGACTGCAGCCTACCAGGCTCCACCGTCCATGGGATTTTCTAGGCACGAGTAATGGAGTGGCTTGCCATTGCCTTCTCCGTCCCCAATGAACTACATATTGTCAAATCAGGGATAGCAACATTCTGACTTTAAAAAACAAATTAACTCAAAATAGCCACCATTGCCAAAGATAAACATCTTTAAAAATTATATGCCAATCACTTAAAAATACTTTTTTCATAAAATAACATTTTTCCTGGCATAATGAAGTATTATCTATTTACTAGAGCCCCCCTCATTTTATTTAAAACATACTGTTTAAAGGGGGAGGATGTGATTGCACGTAATAAATTCCTGCCCATCACAATACTAATGAACAGTAAATTATCAAATATATATAAACCCATTGTCTCTATTATACATTTTTATACAATACATAAATTTGAAAAATTTGCTATTTTTTTCAACTTGGTAATTCACATGTTTTTCTGTTAACAGTATTTTTTCTATACTGTATTTTTTCTTAATCAAAACCAGTGTGTCTTCTAATTTCTTATTTTCTACAAAGGCAAAAACCCTAAGCTCATCTACTGTATCAGAAAGGGTTTTCAGGAAACAGATGACCCACTCAAGTTAGATTAATTTAAGGACAGTTTATTTACAATCAGACTGTTCACAAAGTTTTGGATGGGGGGGGGTCACAACAGATAGTGGAATCACCCAGGCCAGTAGCAACACAGCAGCTCCTATCACCCGCAAGCTCCAAGAGAAGGATGAAGATTTTCAGGGAGAGCCAGCACATACACATAGGAAGTCGAGTCAGGGGAGAATATACCCAGACTTTAGTCCCCTCCTTCTCCCAAGTCCTGTCGACTCTCCCCATTTCCAAATCCAATCAGAAGGAAGAAAACGTTAAGGGCCCATTCCTGTTGTCCAGAAAGGTCCCCTATGATGGAGAACAGTAATGTTGAGTGTATAAAGTGGGTCAAATTTAAAATTTGACAGTTTTCGATGGCTAAGTCAAAAATTTCTCTTGGTAAATGTCACACTGCACTTGAAAATGTGTGTGTCATTTTCAACTATCTTTTGATATTGATTTCTAACATAATTCTACAATGATAAAGGAACAGACTCTGTATGATTTCAATACTTTTGTTGTTTAGTCACTAAGTCATTTCTGACTCTGTGACCCCATGGACTGCAGCACGCCAGGCTTCCCAGTCCTTCACTATCTCTATTCAATACCCTTAGACCACAAAATTTTTGCACCTTGTTTTACGTTCCTGGATATGTTTCAGTGTCTCCTAGTTTACAGTCTATGGGAACTTGAATAGGAATTTGCGTTGTGACAAAACTGTATAAATCTTTATTATGTTGAATTGGTTCACCATGATTTTCAGGTCTACTATATCCTTCTACTTCTCTGTATATTCATTCTATTAATTTTTGAGAGTTTGACATTGAAACTCCAACTAAAAATCTTAATGTAGCTACTTAAACTGTTCACTTTTTTCTAATATTTTACCTTTATGTTTTTTTTTCTGACCAAATTTGCCAGTTGACTATGACATTGATTTTTTGCATCAAATCTGTATTTTACTGATTTCACTTTGTAATTATTTTTTATTTTTAATACTGTTAATTTCTTCTTATCAGTGTAGGCAAAACACCTCCCAGTTTCAGCTGGTATTCTTAAATGCTCCTCCAGACTTTCCAGTGATTGGCTATTTTTTGATTCTCACATTCATTTGAAATTTCATGGCTTCCTTCTTCTTCTTAAGTAGAAATTAATACACAGGTCTTGGAGCTCTTAATGGTCTATTCCCAAACCACTGGTACATGAGGGTTTGTAGAGAGAAACAAGGTCAAATAATTTTCTCGTCAATGTTCATGGATCTGGGGTTTTCCTATATGTTCTGTTTTTATGGGAAAGTCATACAAGATTAAAAAACTATTCTACCATTGCTGTCATCCTCCCAGAATCCCCAAATACAAAAAATTGGTTATGTCTCTGTGGGAAAAATGAACATTCATTTGGGTAGTTAATATTTGTTTCTTTAACTGGGAGGCAGACACAATGTTGTCCTATTATTCTTTTTATCTTTTTGATTTTTTCAGTATTTCGAAACAATTTTTTAATCCTTCAAATGTGGCACATGATTTTATACTGATGAGGAAATTAAATAAGTTACATTTTCACCTCCCTCCCATAGCTTAAGCAGATATTTGGTACAGCCACACACATCTTGCATACAGGTCACAGACTAGTCCCTTTGTCCACTCCGTCCTTCTGTGCAAGTGATCTATACTAGCTTAAGTGCCCAACTCTGCTAGGAAGTTCAAAGTATTAGTCAAGCTACAACAGATATCTGGAAGCAATTCAGGTAATACTCCAATTTTATTTCACAAAATCATAGATGGGAAATACAGAATTAAGAAAAAATTTTTTTGTTCTTATTGTCCAGTTATTTATGCTTCACTGCATTTGATGAATGGTTATAGTACAAATGGATACAGAATTTTATAATCACAATTAATTCCCCCAGGAACTCTAAATTTTAAACATTTCTCCACGTCATCTAATATTATTTACTGATGCTGATTGAAAGTATGATGCCAAGCTGAGTCTCTTTCCCTTTCAGGAAATCTTTTTTTCCTCCTTCCTTCTATTTTGACACTTGGGAGAATTCTAGGGGTTTGGAAAAGTTTAGATTTCAGAAATTTACCCAGGTTATGTCAATCCTTTCAATATTTGTGCCCAGCAACTCAAATATGAAGATGTGGGAACTTGGGCTTACTGTTTGATTATTCTTTGTCCCTTGTTCCAAGTGTTCTTTCTTAACTAACTATGACAAGGATTTTGGTTCTCTTAGCTCTCACCAACAAGTCTCTTATCTCTAATTAATTTCATAACATATGATTTTGATTTGTCTTTTAATAGAATTACTAAAGTTATTTTTCTATTTCATAAATTAGGTTCTCAACAATATCAATGTGACTGCTGTTCCCCATCACCGACTATGCCATTTTATTCTTCCTTCTTAAATATGTCACAAAAAATACTTCTTAAATTCCTCTCCTAAATTCTGTATCAACCTCATTTTATTCCTCTGATTATCTACCTTACTCTCCTCCTTTGCGGCTACTGCTTTTCAATGTTTAAATCTACCAATTTTTACCCTGTCCATCACCAACTCCTAGAGCTTACTCAAACTCATGTCCATTGAGTCGGTGATACCATCCAGCCATCCCATTCTCCACTGTCCCCTTCTCCTCCTGCCTTCAATTTTTCCCAGCATCAGGGTCTTTTCAAATGAGTCAGTTCTTCACATCAGGTGGCCAAAGTATTGGAGCTTCAGCATCAGTCCTTCCAATGAATATTCAGGACTGATTTACATTAGGATGGACTGGTTGGATCTCCTTGCAGTCCAAGGGACTCTCAAGAGTCTTCTCCAACACCACAGTTCAAAAGCATCAATTCTTCGGTGCTCATTTTTCTTTATAGTCCAACTCTCACATCCATATGTGACTACTGGAAAAACCAAAGGCATGACTAGATGGACCTTTGTTGGTAATGTCTCTGCTTTTTAATATGCTGTTTAGGTTGGTCATAACTTTCCTTCCAAGGAGCATCTTTTAATTTCATGGCTGCAATCACCATCTGCAGTGATTTTGGAGCCCAAGATAATAAAGTCTGTCACTGTTTCCACTGTTTCCCCATTTATTTGCCATGAAGTGATGGGACCAGATGCCATGATCTTAATTTTTCACTCTCCTCTTTCACTTTCATCAAGAGGCTCTTTAGTTCTTCTTCGCTTTCTGTATGTTGTATATATCAATTCAAGATAGCAACATGGGAGGATCCTGAACTCACCTCCTATCATGGGCACACTGAATTTACAGCCACAGATAGAACAATTCCCTCTCAAAGAAACTAAAACATTAGATAAGCAATTCTTACATATCAGGCAAATGACAAAAACCCACACTGAAACAGGTTGGAGAGGCTGAGACACAGTCTCACCATAAACATCACTCAGGGGTAGTGACCCACAACCGTGAGGGAACTCACAACATTCAACTTCTCTGCGAGGAGCAAAGGGTTTGAGCCCTGCCTCTGGCAGCCCCAACTCCTAACACCTTCACCTGAAAGACAGGCCACCAAAATATCTAGCTTTGAAAGCAAACAGGGCTTGCATTCATGAGAACAAGGCAGAGTGAACTAAGAGTTCTTGGAGGGATTGTACAGGTTCACTGTGGCTAACCTCCCAGGTTACAGTGCAGAGTGAGCAGAGAGAACTACCCACGTCCCAGTTTCCCCCTGAAAAAGGTATTTTTGCATGTACGTAAAAAGCTGCTCCCTGAGCCTCCAGCTTCCAACTGGGCTGAACCTAGATACTAAGAACCTCCTCTAGGGATACTGATAGATCTTAGACAACCTAAACTAATGGGACCCACTAATAATAAGGTAGGCTATTTGGACAATCACAAAGTTTCGAGAGACAACCAAGATTGAGGGCAAGGTTGAACAATAAGATTCATCTCCTACACAAGGCCACTCTTCAAGACTTGGAGAGGTTGCTGTTTATTCTAATGCACCCAAACCACTACAGAGACTCAAGGAAAACAAAGAAACAGAGGAGTATGTTCCAAACAAAAGAACAAGATGAAACTTCAGGAAAATAGCCTCAATGAGATAGAGATCAGTGATATATCTGATAAAGTTCAAATTAACATTCATAAAAATGCTAAAATAGCTCTGATGAACAAAGAGAGATTTTCAACAGAAAGAAAATACAAGAAAGTACCAAACAAAGTTCAACATCAGACTACATGAAGCAGAAGAATCAGTAAACTTGAACACAGACCACTGGAACTCATCTAATCAGCAGCAAAAAGACAATTTAAGGGACTTATAGGACAACCGGTTTTTCCCGTGGTCATGTATGGATGTGAGAGTTGGACTGTGAAGAAAGCTGATCGCCGAAGAATTGATGCTTTTGAACTGTGGTGCTGGAGAAGACTCTTGAAAGTCCCTTGGACTGCAAGGAGATCCAACCAGTCCATTCTAAAGGAGATCAATCCTGGGTGTTCATTGGAAGGACTGATGCTAAAGCTGAAACTCCAATACTTTGGCCACCTCATGTGACGAGTTGATTCACTGGAAAAGAGTCTGATGCTGGGAGGGATTGGGGGTAGGAGAAGACAGGGACGACAGAGAATGAGATGACTGGATGGCATCACCGACTCGATGGACATGAGTTTGAGTGAACTCCGGGAGTTGGTGATGGACAGGGAGGCCTGGCGTGCTGTGGTTCATGGGGTCGCAAGGAGTCGGACACAACTGAGCGAATGAACTGACTGACTGAGTGATAGGACAGCAGTTAAGTGGACTAACATTCACATTATAGGAGACTCAGAAGAAAAAGAGAGAAAGAGGCAAAAAACTTGAAAAAAATAATGGCTGATAATCACTGCCCTAAACTGGGGAAGATAAGAGACATTCAGATCCAAGAAGTTCAGAGAGTTCGTATAAGATGAACTGAAAGAGACCCAAACCATTTATAATTAAAATGTCAAAAGTTAAAGACAAGGAGAGAATTTTAAAAATAGCAGTACAAAACAACTTATTATGTATAAGGAAAATCTCCCACAAAATCAGTAGATTTTTGTATAGAAACACATGGGTCAGAAGGGAGTAAGCGGCACAACATATTCAAAGTGCTGAAAGAAAATAACTGCCAACCAAAAAATCTCTAACCAGCAAAGCTGTCTTTCATTATGGAAGATGAGGTAAGAGTTTCCAGACAAGGAAAAGTTGAAGGAGTTCATCACCACTAGACTGGCCTTAAATGTTAAAGGGATTCCTGCAAATTGAAACAAAAGGGAGTGAATTAGTAACAGGGAAACAAAATATGAATTTCACTGATAAAAATAAATATATAGTAAAATTCAGAATAATCTAATGTAAAGATGGTAGGTTAATCACTTGTAAATCTAGTGTAAAAAAAGAAAGTAATAAAAACAATTAGCAAGTGAGAGGAGTAAAAGCTTTACATAAGAGTTTTAGAATAGAATACACTATACTGATGTTATCAATTTAAAATAGACTATATAATCCATTTAAAACAGACTTGTACATGGAACAACAGACTAGTTCCAAATAGGAAAAGGAGTGCGTCAAGGCTGTATATTGTCACCTTGCTTATTTAACTTATATGCAGAGTACATCATGAGGAAGGCTGGGCTGGAAGCAGCACAAGCTGGAATCAAGATTGCTGGGAGAAATATCAATAATCTCAGATATGCAGATGACACTACCCTTATGGCAGAAAGTGAAGAGGAACTCAAAAGCCTCTTGATGAAAGTGAAAGAGGAGAGTGAAAAGGTTGGCTTGAAGCTCAACATTCAGAAAACAAAGATCATGGCATCTGTTCCCATCACTTCATGGGAAATAGATGGAAAAACAGTGGAAACAGTGTCAGACTTTATTTTGGGGGGCTCCAAAATCACTGCAGATGCTGATTGCAGCCAGGAAATTAAAAGACACTTACTCCTTGGAAGGAAAGTTATGACCAACCTTGATAATATATTAAAAAGCAGAGACATTACTTTGCCAACAAAGGTCCGTCTAGTCAAGGCTATGGTTTTTCCCGTGGTCATGTATGGATGTGAGAGTTGGACTGTGAAGAAAGCTGATCGCCAAAGAATTGATGCTTTTGAACTGTGGTGTTGGAGAAGATTCTTGAGAGTCCCTTGTACCGCAAGGAGATCCAATCAGTCCATTCTAAGGGAGATCGATCCTGGGTATTCATTGGAAGGACTGATGCTAAAGCTGAAACTGCAATACTTTGGCCACCTCATGTGACGAGTTGACTCACTGGAAAAGACTCTGATGCTAGGAAAGGTTGGGGGCGAGAGGAGAAGGGGACGACCGAGAATGAGATGGCTGGATGGCATCACCGACTCTGTGGACATGAGTTTGAGTGAACTCCGGGAGTTGGTGATGGACAGGGAGGCCTGGCGTGCTGTGGTTCATGGGGTCACGGAGAGTCGGATGCGACTGAGCGACTGAACTGAACTATACATTTTAAATAAGCTTATTGGTAACTACAAATCAGAAACTTATAGTAGAAATATAAAAGATAAAAGGAATCTAAACATACCACTATAGAAAAATCATCAAATCATACAGGATGAGAATAAGAAAAGGAAAAAAAAAAGGAATTATAAAAGTCAGAAAATAATTAACAAAATGTCAATAAGTACATATCTATCAAAAATTACTTTAAATGAAAAAAAATTACTTTAAATGTTAAATGGGCTAAATTCTCCAAATAAAAGATAGAGTTCCTAAAAGCATTAAAAAAAAAAGACGCATCTATACACAGCCTATAAGAGACTCACTTCAGAGGTAAGATAACACACACACTGAAAGTGAAAGGACGGAAAGAGCTATTCACATTCAAATGGAAACCAAAGACATGATTCACTGGGGAATTTCTGTAGAAACTAAAATTCGTGGCCCATGATGTTATATAAGAGAATATTGAAACATCTCCATTTGAGTAAATATCACCAACTTTTACTGTACTTCATGTACTTATTTGAAGCCTTGTACTTACAAGCCTCACAAAAGCATTTCAGTATTTCATTAGAGTGTGACAGGCAGTATAGCAGGCACCTCTGTGCAGGGGAACAGAACACCCAGTACAAACACACCATGGTTCACTGCATGTTGCCCTGGTAGAGCAGACTCTACACTTTCTGGCAGCACTTTTTTCCCCCAGTCCTGTAGGTATTATTTCCTCTAGAATACGTTCTTTTATTTTACCTGGTAGTCGACAAGGTGGATCTTTGCAGGAAGCTCTTTTAGAAATGCCACAAGGGGCTTCCCTGGTGGCACTGTGGATAAGAATCTGTCTGCCAATGCAGGGAACATGGATTCTATCCCTGGTCTGGGAAGATCCCACATGCTGAGACCAACTAAGCCCCTGCACCACAACTACTCAGCCCGTGCGCCCCAACTAATAAGCCTGTATGCCACACCTACTGATGCCCACACACTAGAGCCTGTGCTGAGCAACAAGAAAAAGCCAGCACAAAGAGAAGCCTGGGTGAGTGAAACCAACACCTCCGAGCAGCAGCTGCCCTGTGGCCGAGGAGGGTTTCTCTGGCCAGTGTTGCTCCCACTAGTCTACAGCACGGGGAATATCTTTGCAAACCTATTCAAGGGGCTTTTTGGCAAAAAAGAAATGTGCGTTCTCAAGGTGGGCCTAGATGCTTCAGAAAGACCACCATCCTGTACAAACTAAAGCTGGGTAAAACGGTGACCACCATTCCCACCAATAGGCTTCAATGTGGAGACCGTAGAATACAAGAACATCAGCTTCACTGTGTGGGACATGGGGGGCCAGGACAAGATCTGGCCACTACTTCCAAATCACACAAGGTCTCATCTTTGTGGTTGACAGCAATGACACAGAGCATGTGAATGAGGTCCACAAGGAGCTCATGAGAATGCTAGCAGAAGACAAGCTCAGGGACACTGTTCTGCTCGTGTTTGCTAACAAATAGGACCTTCCCAATGCCATGAATGCAGACAAGATCACAGATACTCTAGGTCTACACACTATGCGCCACAGGAATTGGTACATTCAGGCCACCTGTGCCACCAGTGGGGAAGGGTCTATGAGGGACTGAACTGGCTATCCAATCAGCTTCAGAACCAGAAATGAGCTGTACTCTTCTCTCCTCCCCTCTTACTCCCTCCTCCCCTCTCACTCCCTCCTTCTACCCTCATTTTACTCTCATGTGGCAAATGTGCCCCTGTGATGTGAGTGCCAGAAGCTGTCTCCATGGTTGGTCACAGTGTGCTTCATCATGCGGTAAATGTGCAGATGCAGCCTGCAACTGGGTTTTTATTTAATGTAAATAGATCTTGTTTCCAGTGAGGCAGTTTCTGGTACTCCTGTTCAATGCTGGGTGGTAGTCACTTAAGTCCTGTCCAACTCTTTGCAACCCCATGGACTGTAGCCCACCAGGCTCCTCTGTCCATGGAATTCTCCAGTCAAGAATACTGGAGTGGGTTGCCATTTCCTTTTTCAGGGATCTCCCTAACCCAGGGATTGAACCCAGGTCTCCTGCATTGCAGGCAGATTCTCTACCATCTGAACTACAGGCAAGTCCCCCTATGCAATACTACTCAGCTTTTTTAAAAAATTATTATTGTAAAAGGAAAGTCAACCTACTGGTTAGTATGGAGAAGGGATTTTAAGCACACAGGTCATCCAAGAGTTGCTGTGTCAGACGAGTCCGATGCTCCTCCTCTGGGCTTTAGATTTGTGTTAAGATGCATTTTGGTGGTTGCTTTTTAACCCAAAGTCAGTGCATTTTTTAAAATAGTTACAAATACAAGACAAGGAGAACACCTGAACACAGAGAAGGGAGAAATATGCCTAGTGTAGGTTCTGCAGTAATGGCCTGAATCCAGTCTACTGGTGGTCTCTTTCCCATTGGGAATGTGGAACGGGGCAGAACCAGCCATGATTCATTCTGCATAGTCACAATAGGGTCCCTGTGATTTGCTCTGTCTTGGATCATCCCACACCCCAAAGCTTTTGTGCTTGCATTTGGGCTTACATGGCCACCCAGGAAATGGGGTGAAGGCTGTAACCACCACTCTCAGAACCCTTGGAAGAACCCCAGTCTTTTCTTGGGTCAGAATGGTCACTTTGGTTGGAACACCCTGGCTAGAGCAGGAGTCCTTGAAGTCCCCTTGCTTGCCTGATCTGGAGGCCCCTGTCTACATATGCTTTCACTCCCTCAGCCTAAGAGTCAGATCTGCCATCAAAAATGATAACTTCTACTTTTTTCCTTTATATTTTCATAAAACACTGAAGAAGCTGGAGCTATTAAACTTTATCTTGGGGAAAACCTCAGAACTGGCTTATTTGGTGTCATCAAACTTCTTACTGCTTTCAATACACAATTAATAATCAAAACAAAAAACTAAAAAAGCAACAGCAGCCCAGGTACCCCAGTAAAGAGCAGCCCCTGCTCACCACAACTAGAGAAAGTCCATGCAGAGCAACAAGACCTGGTACAACCAAAAATAAATAAATAACAAATTAAAGAAAATAAAATTACATTTAAAAAAAAAGCCACAAGAAGGACCAGGTATAAGACTACCACTACATTCACCAGAATGGTCAGTTACCCACTCACTAGCTACTACTAACAAAAATTGCTTGCAAGTCATTTTATCCTATAGCATTAAGTCTACAATAAATTTTAAACACATTGAATAAACTGCAATTACTCAAACAGAAACCCACTTTTTATATCATTTTCAAGTTTTCTGGAGGATATTGAAGTTTACCAGATATTGAGCAGAACAATCAGCTCCTTTCATATATTTATTATACTCTAACTTACAGTGGGCTCAGTTATCTGATGGCCAGTTCTTCTTTTCCTGTAGATGTTATGGAGGTGTCATGAATAGTCATCACCATGTGGACTAGCCTTCTGTCTTTCTGTATAAGAATCACTTCTCCCTTCCATAAGAATGTCTTTTCTCCCCTCTGTAGATTTTTAGATCTCTTCTTTAATTTGCTTGATAGATTCTCTCTTGTAAGTCCCATAAACTGTCTTTATTTTCAACAATATTCCAGATGTGGACACACTACTGTAATAACTGTCTTGGTAAATACAGTGCCATGAACCAAGATAAGGCTGTAGGACCAGTAATATTGTTTCTTGCAGATTCTTTCCTTCACCTGTGTAAATCTCAAGGTTGCATACATATCCAGTTTTACTTTTGCTAATCACCCTGACCAAAATTCCATATTTTGTAAGTTTTCTGGGATTACAGACTTTTGAATCTGAGTTGTCCTCTCGACTTTATCATTGCCTCATCAAGTGCTAGCTCTTGTTCCAATATATAGATCCAATAAAATTTTGGAAGAAAATAATCCAAAAGAGGTTTAACTTTTGAAATTCTGTCTGCAGGAAGTGGAGTTTCTGAGTTATTCTTAAAGAATGTCATTATTTGTTCAACACTTCTTCTCATCAAAATCTTTGGAAAGATAAGTGCCTCAAGTAAGGCATCAGCTGATCAATATTCTTTGCGGTGTGATTTTATTTGTCCCATCAAAATTATTAATCCAAGTAACTTCTTTGTGTTACTATTGGTTACATCAGTCCATTTTATATGATTTTTCAATCTGTTGGTGATACAAGTTTGTTTGAGAAACCACCAACTCAAAAGTCATTACCAAAAATTAATTCTGTTATTTCACTAACAATTTGCAGGTTATCACATTCGATAGCTACACCTAACACACCTATAAAGTCTAATTTTTGTGAAATGTTGTCTTCGATCCACTCTTCTGTAGAAGCAAAGGAGCATTACCCAACACCGTGAGTTTCATTTTCACTTTCTATATCAGAATCAATCACTATAGGTTTTCTGTCTTTTCGTTGGTCTAATATTCACACAGGTGATGCCATCCAACCATCTCATCCTGTGTCACCCTCTTCTGCCTTCAATCTTTCCCAGCATCAGAGTCTTTTCCAATGAGTCAGCATTACCAATTCAATGGACATGAACATGGGCAAATTCTGGGAGATGGTGAGGGACAGGAAAGCATGAGTGCAGAGTCAGACAACTTGGCAAGTGAACAACGACAATAACAAATATTCACATCATCTGAATCAGAACTATATTCTGAAGAACTCATCTTCTGAGACACTAGTACACATGTCACTCAGACAATCAGGGAGTACCTGCACAAAATTCACCGAAAAATTCTTCACTCAAAATTTCATGACACATCATCTTTGAAAATTTTATGGTAATAAACCTGCATGAATAATATACACAAGGTTGGAACAAAAACCTAATGGAGCAAAATGTGAATGATAATAATCATACGTTGCATAATGAAGCCTTTTAATCCCAACCAGTCCATTCTAGAGGAGATCAATCCTGGGTGTTCATTGGAGGGACTGATGCTAAAGCTGAAACTGCAATACTTTGGCCACCTCATACGATGAGTTGACTCACTGGAAAAGACTCTAATGCTAGGAAAGGTTGGGGGCGGGAGGAGAAGGGGACGACAGAGAATGAGGTGGCTGGATGGCATCACCGACTCTGTGGACATGAGTTTGAGTGAACTCCGGGAGTTGGTGATGGACAGGGAGGCCTGGCGTGCTGCGGTTCATGGGGTCGCGAAGAGTTGGACACGACTGAGCGACTGAACTGAACTGAACTGAAACTCCAACAGCTTCCCAAGGTGATTTTAATTGTATCACTCTCTAAAAAACATATATACATCTCTGGTCAATAATGTTCAGGAAACAAAAGACATATTATCACATCTCCAGTCAATAATGTGTTAAGACAAAGACTACATTAAGAGAAAAAAAGGAATTATGTTATAATAAGGGGTCAATCCAAAAGAGGATATAACATTTGCAAATATTTGTGCTTGCAATACAAGAGCACAAAATACATAAAGTAAGTATTAATGGGCATATAAGGAGAGAGACACAGCAATACAGTAAGAGTAGATCATACTGATTAAAAAATCAATCAATACTGGTTTGAAATGACTTGTTAGACCATATGGACTGTACACATATAGAAAACAACAGAATACACATTCTTCTCTGGCACATAAGGAATAGGCCACAGGATAGGCCACAGGACAAGTCTTAAAAATAAATTTAAGAAAACTTAAATTATATAAAGCATCTTTCCCAACCATCATGGTATAAAACTAGAAATCAGTTGTAAGAAGAAAATTGGAAAATTCACAAATTGTGGAGATTAAACAATATGCTACTGAACAACTGTACTGGGCTTCCCTTGTGGCTTAGCTGGTAAAGAATTCACCTGCAGCGTGGGAGACCTTGGTTGGGAAGATTTCTGGAGAAGGGAAAGGCTACCCACTCTGATATTCTGGTCTGGAGAATTCAATGGACACAGTCCATGGGGTCGCAAAGAGTTGGACACCACTGAGCTACTTTCACTTCACTTCACTACTGAATAGCTAATGGATGAAAAAAGTCAAGAGAAATCAAAGAATATGTTGAGACAAATGAAAACAGAAATATGCATACCAGAACTCTTCAGTTCAGTTCAGTTCAGTCGCTCAGTCGTGTCCAACTCTCCGCGACCCCATGAATCACAGCACGCCAGGCCTCCCTGTCCATCACCAACTCCCGGAGTACACTCAAACTCATGTCCACAGAGTCAGTGATGCTATCCAGAACTCTTAGAATGTAGCAAAAGCAGTTTTTAGAGGGTAGTTCACAGCAATAAATGTCTATTATTTAAAAACAATAAGGATCTCTAATAAAAAATCTCATTTTACACCTCAAGGAACTATTAAAAAACAATGCCCAAAGTTAGTAGTAAAGGGAAGGATTTATCAAAGATCAAATCAGATAATGAAATAGGGACTAAAAAAAGAAAAACGAACAGCCAGTTCTTTAAAATGATAAACAAAATGGACACACATGTAGCTAGCCTCACCAAGGAAAACAGAGAGAGGACTCAAATGAATGAGAAATGAAAGAGAGGTCACAATGAATATCACAGAGTTACAAAAGATCATGAAAGACTAGTACAAACAATTATACATCAAAAAGTTGAACATTCCAGAAGAAATAGACAAATTCCTATCAAAAAAATCTAACGAGACTGACTCATAAAGAAAAAGAAAACCTAAACATATCAATTACTAGTAAGAAGACTGAATCAATAATTAAAACCACCCAACAAAAGTCTAGGTATGAGAGCTTCACTGGTGAATCCAAACAATCAAAGAATTAACACTCCTCCTTCCCAAACTAGAGCCAGACATCCTGGAATGTGAAGTCAAGTGGGTCTTAGGAAGCATCACTACAAACAAAGCTAGTGAAGGAAATGGAATTCCAGTTGAGATATTTCAAATCCTAAAAGATGATGCTGTGAAAGTGCTGCACTCAATATGCCAGCAAATTTGGAAAACTCAACAGTGGCCACAGGACTGGAAAAGGTCAGTCTTCATTCCAATCCCAAAGAAAGGCAATACCAAAGAATGCTCAAACTACCGCACAATTGCACTCATCTCACACGTTAGTAAAGTCATGCTCAAAAATCTCCAAGCCAGGCTTCAGCCATACATGAACCGTGAACTTCCAGATGTTCAAGCTGGTTTTAGAAAAGGCAGAGGAACCAGATCAAATTGCCAACATCTGCTGGATCATCAAAAAAGCAAGAGTGTTCCAGAAAACATCTATTTCTATTTCTGCTTTACTGACTATGCCAAAGCTCTATGTGACTCTGTGGATCACAATAAACTGTGGAAAATTCTGAAAGAGATGGGAATCCCAGACCACCTGACCTGCCTCTTGAGAAACCTGTATGCAGGTCAGAAAGCAACAGTTAGAACTGGACATGGAACAACAGACTGGTTCCAAATAGGAAAAGGAGTACATCAAGGCTATATATTGTCACCCTGATTATTTAACTTATATGCAGAGTACATCATGAAAAATGCTTGGCTGGATGAAGCACAAGCTGGAATCAACATTGCCAGGAAAAATATCAGTAACTTCAGATACGCAAATGACACCACCCTTATGGCAGAAGGTGAAGAAGAACTAAAGAGCCTCTTGATGAAAGTGAAAGAGGAGAGTGAAAAAGTTGGCTTAAAGCTCAACATTCAGAAAACTAAGATCATGGCATCTGGTCCCATCACTTCATGGCAAATAGGTGGGGAAACAGTGGCTGAGTTTATTTTGGGGGCTCCAAAATCACTGCAGATGGTGATTGCAGCCATGAAATGAAAAGACGCTTACTCCCTGGAAGGAAAGTTATGCCCAACCTAGACAGCATATTAGAAAGCAGAGACATTACTTTGTAAACTAAGGTCCATCTAGTGAAGGCTATGGTTTTTCCAGTAGTCATGTATGGATGTGAGAGTTGGACTTTGAAGAAGCTGAGGACTGAAGAATTTACGCTTTTGAACTGTGGTGTTGGAGAAGACTCTTGAGAGTCCCTTGGACTGCAAGGAGATCCAACCAGTCCATCTTAAAGGAGATCAGTCCTGGGTGTTCATTGGAAGGACTGATGCTGAAGCTGAAACTCCAACACTTTGGCCACCTTATGGGAAGAACTAACTCATTGGAAATGACCCTGATGCTGGGAAAGAGTGAAGGCAGGAGAAGAATGGGACTACAGAGGATGAGATGGTTGGATGGCATCTCTGACTCAATGGACATGAGTATGGGTAAACTCCGGGAGTTGGTGATGGACAGGGAGTCCTGGCGTTCTGTAGTTCATGGGGTCACAAAGACTCGGACACGACTGAGCGACTGAACTGAACTTCCCAAATTCTTCCAAGAAAGATGAGGAGGGAATAATTCAAAATTCATTTTACAAGGCCAGCATTACCTGGTATCAAAACCAGGCAGGACCACCACAAGAGAAGAAATTGCAGGCCTATATCCCACAAAAACATAGATGCAAAAATCCTCAACAAAATTACAGCAAACTGAATTCAATAATTCATTAGAAGGATCATACCATGATCAAACGGGATTTATTCCAGGGATGCAAGGACGGCTCTGTTACACAACGCATTAACAAAATGAAAGATAAAAATCAGATGACTATTTAAATACATGCAAGAAATACATTTGACCAAATTCAATATCCATTCATGATTAAAAAAAAAACAACTCAACCAAGTGAGTAAAAGAGGGAGCATACCTCAACTTAATAAAGGTCATATATGATAAGCTCACAACTAACATACTCAGTGGTAAAATGCTAAAAGCTTTCCCTCTAAGATTAGAAACAAGACAAGGGTGCCTACTCCTGACACTTCTACTCTACTCGACACTGGAAGTATTGGAAGTTCCAGCCAGATCATTAGGTAAGAAAATGGCATTTAAGTTAGAAAGTAATGTAAAATTGTTACTATTTGCCATGATATTATATGTAGAAAACCCTAAGGACTCCACAGAAAATGTTAGAACTAATCAATGAATTTAGTAAAGTTGTAGGATACAAAGCCAATATGCAAAATAGGTTTTGTTTCTATACCATAATAATGAACTATCAGAAAGAGAAATTAAGAAAACAATCTCATTTACATTGCTTCAAAAGAATAAAATACATAAGAATAAACTTAACCAAGAAGGTAAAAGACCTGTACATTAAAAACTATAGAACACTGTTGAAATAATTGAAGATACAAATAGAAAGATATTCTGTGTTCATGGATTAGAAGATCAAGGTTGCTAAAATATCCATACTACCCAAAGTAATCTACAAATTCAATACAACCCCTATCAAAATTCCAATAACATTTTTCAAAGAAACAGAGTAAACAATCCTAAAATTTATAAATAGAATAGCCAAAGCAATCGTGACAAAGAACAAAACAAGAGGAGAGGCATCATACAAGCTTCCTGATTTCCAAATATGTTTAAAAGTTGTAATAATCTGGGCGTTCCCAGGTAGCCTGGTGATCAGGATTCTGAGCTTTCATTACCATGGCCCTGGTTCAATCCCCCTGGTCAAGGAGCAACTGAGATCCCTCAAGTCACAATAAGATGATGCCATAAAAGATACCACCTCACACCTGTTAGAATGGTTATTACCAAAAAGGGAAGAAATAAATGCTGTGCAAGATGTGGAGGAAAGGAAACCCTCATATACTGCTGGTGGGAATGTAAATTGGTGCAGCCACTGTTTTAAAAACAGACACACAGATCAATGGAACAGAGAGCTCAGAAATAAGCCTACACATATATGGACAATTAATTTACAACAAAGATGACAAGAATATAAAATGGGGAAAGGATAGTCTCTTCAATAAATGGTGTTGGGAAACACGACAGCTACATGCAAAAGCATGAAACTGTACTAGTATCTTATACTAAACAAACAAACAAAAATCAGCTGAAAAATGGGTTAAAGACTTGAACATAAGCCCTGAAAATATAAAACTCCTAGAAGAAAAAACAGAGGCTGCAAGCTCCTTGACACTGGTATGGGTGATTATTTTTTTGGATTTGACACAAAATCAAAGCCAACTAAAACAAAAACAAACAAGGAGTACAAAAAAACTAAAAAGCTTCTGCATTGCAAAGGAAACCATCAATAAAGTGAAAAAGGAACCTATGGAATTGGAAAATACATTTTCAAACCACTTATCCAATAAGAGGCTAACATACAAAATATACAAAGAACTCAGACAACTCAATAACAAACAACAAAAGAAACACACATGCACACAAATAACCTGATTTAAAAATGAACTTCGGGGAATTCCCTGGCAGTCGAATGATTAAGACTCCAGGCTTACACTGCCAAGGGCCAGGTCCCATTCCTGGTGGGGGAACTAAGATCCCACAAGCCACATGACATGAACAAAAATAAATAAATAAAAATGAACTTAGAAGCCAAGTAGACATTTTTCCAAAGAAGACATACAAGTGGACAATAAGGACACGAAAAAAGGCTGAACATCGCTAAGCAGTGTGTTGTTGTGTGTGCTTAGTAGTGTCTGACTCTCTACAACCTCATGGGCAAGAACACTGGCTGTTGCTGCTGCTAAGTCGCTTTAGTCATGTCTGACTCTGTGCGACCCCATAGATAGCAGCCCACCAGGCTCCCCCGTCCCTGGGATTCTCCAGGCAAGAACACTGGAGTGGGTTGCCATTTCCTTCTCCGATGCATGAAAGTGAAAAGTGAAAGTGAAGTCGTTCAGTCGTGTCCGACTCCTAGAGACCCCATGGACTGCAGCCCAGCAGGCTCCTCTGTCCATGGGATTCTCCAGGCAAGAGTACTGGAGTGGGGTGCCATTGCCTTCTCCGAAGAACTCTGGTGTGAGTTCCTATTTCCTCCTCCAAGGAATCTTTCTAACCCATGGATTGAACCTGTGTCTCCTATGTCTCCTGCATTGGCAGATGGATTCTTTACTGCTGTGCCACCTGGGATGCCCCCTAATCCCTGGGGAAAACAAATCAAGGCCACAACATATTACCACACACCTGTTAGAATGGCTATTACCAATAAAACAAAAAATAAGTATTGTTGAAGATGTGAAGGAAAGGAAACCCTCATATGCTGCTGGTGGGCATGTAAATTGGTGCAGCCACTATTTTAAAAACAGTATGGAAATTCCTCTAGAAATTATAAATAGAGCTATGATCCAGCAATTCTACTTCTGGGTATTTATCTAAAGGAAACAAAAACACTGAACTGAATAGATACATGCATCCATTCACTGCAGCATTATTTCAAATAGCAAGAAACGGAAATAACCTAAATGCCCACAAGTGTATGAACAGATAAAATAAATGTATACGTAAACACACACACACACACACACACACAGGAATATCATTTAGCCATTAAAAAAAAGAAGGAAATCCTGTTATTTGCAACAACATGAATGAACTTTGCTAAGTAAAATAAGTCAGAGAAAAAGTGAACAGTGCATGATCTCATTTGTATGTGGAATTTAAAACAAAAACAAACAAGTCATAAAAAACAGACCAGTGTTTTCAGACCAGAGGTGGGGGGTGAGTGAAATGGGTAAATGTGATCAAAAGGTACAAACTTCCAGTTAAAAATAAGTCACGGGGATGTTAAGTACAGCCCAGTGATTATAGGTAATAATACTATAGTGTATACTTATAAAGTGTGAAAGTTACCAAGTGAAAGAAAGAAAGAGTTAGTCGCTCAGTTGTGTTGACTCTTTGCAGTCCCCTGGACTGAAGCTCGCCAGGCTTCTCTGTCCATAGGATTCTCCAGGCAAGAATACTGGAATGCGTCGCCATTCTCTTCTCCAGGGAATGGAGAAAATCTTCATAGGAAATCTTAATAGTTCTCATCATAAGAAAGAATTACAACTGTGTGGTGACAGATGTTAACTAGACTTATTGGAGTGATTGTTTCCTGGTGTATACACATGTCAGATCGTTATGTTACACAACTGAAATTAATATAATGTTTACATGTCAATCATATCACAATTTTTAAAAATTTATGTGTCAACACACACACCGAACAAAACATGTCTGGGCACTCCCAATTTTTACCTCAGTATTCTAAATGCCATCGGTTTCTTCAACAAGTGGTTAGATCAGGGCTTGTTTCCCCCTGGTGATATAAACACTACCATGTCTGCACTCTTCCACAAAGGTGAGCAGCTACAGGAGCATCAAAGTGGTAAAAGTCACAGCCGGCTTGCTGTGCAAATAGGGCTCGCTTGGCACTGCAATGTCTTCTGCTCTTTACATATCTGATACTCCCAAAACTGACTCAATATCCTATATACTCAGGGGCTAAAAATTCGTGTATATGGTCTCAGTGTCATTTTTTAGTTTCTTCCAAACTGCACAGTATTGAGATTTATAATGTCCTGAATTTATATTTTGAGATGGACCCTTAACGTTTTGTCATAGCTTTACCTCTTTCTGATAACTAAGATCAACTGGGAGCAGAAAGTTGTATTCTTTTCATGCAACTGAAAATACAATTGTTGTAAATATTCATTCATGCCACATTAACCAAAGCTGATTTAGTTTTTAATTTCTAAGTTTTTACTTTCCATTGCATAAAGCAGACCTCTCAATTGTTTATTTTGATATTAATATAACAGATCAAAATGTACATTTACTAATTTTTTAACTTTTTATTTTGAAGTAGTTTTAGTTTTACAGAAGGTTTCTTTAATATTTTTCATGTTTATTTTTAAAGAGTTCTTTTTAAAATTTTTTATTTTTGGCTGCACTGGGTCTTGGTTGCTGCATGCAAGCTTTCTCCAGTTGCAGCCAGCAGGGGCTACTCTCCAGTTGCAGTGTGCAGGCTTCTTATTGCAGTGGCTTCTCTTGTTGCAGACCATAGGCTCCAAGGCACAGGCTTCGGTAGTTGCAGCCTGCAGGCAGGCTCAGTTGCGGCACATGGGCTTAGCTGCCCCAAGGCATATGGAATCTTCCCAGCCCAGGGATAGAACTAACGTCCTTTGATTGGCAGGTGGATTGTTAAGCACTGGACCACCAGGGAAGTCCTGTCTCATTTATTTTAAATAAAATATTTCTGAGTATCCTTGGAAATATTAAATTTTGGGGTATTTAAATAAATAAACTAACATGTTTTTACCACAAAGCTCAAACACTCCACCTATTGACAAAATGGGCTTCCCCAGTGTACTTCAGACAGTAAAGAATTTACTGCAATGCAGAAGACCCAGGTTCGATCCCTAGGTCAGGAAGATCCCCTGGAGAAGTGTATGACTACCACTCCAGTATTCTAGTTTGGAGAATTCCATGGACAAGGAGCCTGGCGGGCTTCAGTCCGTGACGTCTCAAAGAGCTGGACACAACTGAGTGACTAAGCACACAGCACGCACACACGCAGGCAAAATATAAATCTAAAATGTAAACCACTTCAATTATCTCAGATCCAAACTAAAGACTTTAAGGAGCAGTTTTTTTCTTGGTTATAAAATATAGGCCCAGTGCTGTCTGGAACATAAATGGTAAGAGTGAAATATAGATATCTGCAAAGCAAAAGTAATATCCAGAAAAATCCCTACTTCTTTCATAAAAGCAGGAAAACTTGGGGAATGTGGCATGAATCTACATATTAAAGAACTCAGTGAAATTCCACCATGTAGGATAAACACAAAGAGATCCACATGGGGACAAATTATAGTCAAATGGTAAAAGACAAATATTGAAAGCAGCAAGAGAGAAACAGAGAATCAACTCAAATACAGGGGATCCTCAATAAGATTAATAATAATAATACAATAAATTTATCACTAGCCAGCTCAGATGCCAGAGGTAATAGTATGACATTTAAAGATGTGAGACAAAAAAAATCTATCAACTAAGAATTCTAGATCTAATTTAATACTTTGAGGGCAATACTCCCCAAAGCAATGCATATTCAACACAACCCCTATCAAAATCCAAATAATCTTGTCTGCAGAAATGGAAATTCCAGTTCCAAAACTTCTATGGAATGAATGGCAAAGGACTCCTCACTGCAAAACAATCTTGAAAAAAAAAAAAGAACAAAGTTGGGAGGCTCATACTTTTTGAGCTACAAAGTAATATGCTACATTAGTATATTCCTACATTAGTAATTAGTATATTACTAGTATATTACTATATTCCTATATTAGTAATACTACTAACAATTACTATATTATTTGTAGTAATATACTACAAAGTTACAGTAATCAAAACTGTGTGTGGTACTCACTTAAGAGGAGACCCAAAGACCAACAAAAAATAATTGAAAATCCAGAAATAAGCCTATACATCTATAGTCAATTGATTTTCAACAATAGTGCCAAGACCTACTGTGGGAAAGGATAGTCTCCAACAAACAGTCCTGGATCAACTGGATAGGCACATGGAAAGGAATGAAAGTGAACCCATACATACTTCACACCAAACACAAAAATTTACTCAAAATGGATCAAAATCTAAATATAAGAGCTGAAACTATAAAACACTTAAAAGAAAATACAAAATAATAATAAAATTATAAATTTTCATTACCCTGGACTTGGCAATGTGTTATATATGACACTAAAATCACATGCAACAAAAGAAAAAAATAGATGCTAGACTTTATCAAAATTGAAAACTTTTGTGCATCAAAGGAATGATCATGAAAGTAAAAAGATTACCTTCAGAATGGGAAAAAATATGTGCAAATCATATACTGATAATGATTCTGTATGCAAAATACATAAAGAACTCTGGCAACTCAACAATAAATAATCCCAAAGTTGGGACCCTGGTAGTTTGCTACCATAAATAATCTGGAGCTTCCCTGATGGCTCAGATGGTTAAGACTCTGCCTGCAATGCAGGAGACCCAGGTTCAATCCTTGGATTGGGAAAATAGACTAGAGAAAGGAATGGCAACCCACTGCAGTATTCTTGCCTGGAGAATTCCATGAACAGAGGAGCCTGGTGGGCTAAGAGTCAGACATGATGAGTGACTAACACACACACACAGACAGTGTAGAAACAGTTTGGTGGCTCCTCAGAAAGTTAAAACATAGAATCACCACATGACCTCATTTTATTTGTAGATATATACCAAAAATAACTAAAAACAGGCATTCGAATATTTGTACACAAATATTCATAGCAGCACCATTCACAACAACAAAAAGATAGAAACAAACCAAATATCCATCAATAGATGAATGATAACAAATATGGTAAATACACACAATAGAAGATCAGTCAGCAGTTAAAAGGAAGCACTGGTACCTGCTACAATGTGAATGAATCATGTTATAACAAGTGAAAGAAGCCAAACATAAATGGCCACATATTGTATGATTCTGTTTCTATAAAATTTCCAGAAAGGTAACTCTATTAGAAGGAAAAAAAATTGGTGGTTGCCAGGGACTCCAGGGAAAGAGAATTACAAAATGACTGCTTAATGGATACAGAGTTTTCTTTTGGGGTGATGAAAATATTTTGGAACTAGACAGAGGTGGTGGGTTGCACAATATTATGAATGTACTAAATGCCACTGAATTGTACACTTTAAAATAGCTAATTTTTACGCTATATACATTTTACTTCAATGATTTAAAAAACATTTTTTTTAAGTAGTCAGCACACAGATCTGATCTTTTAAGGTCTACATAGAGAAACTAGGGAAAAAGAAAAGGAAAGGGAAAAACATGAGTTTACTTGAGTATTCACAATACTGAAGGAATTAAACACTGAAGGAATGAAACTAAGATCAATATTTGGCACCAAATTACTAAACTTAATGAAGCCATCACCTCTACAGTTCAGTTCAGTTCAGTCGCTCAGTCGTGTCCGACTCTTTGCGACCCCATGGACTGCAGCACACCAGGCCTCCCTGTCCATCACCAACTCCCAGAGTTTACTTAAACTCATGTCCATTGAGTCGGTGATGCCATCCAACCATCTCATCCTCTGTCATTCCCTTCTCCTGCCCTCAATCTTTCCCAGCATCAGGGTCTTTTCCAATGAGTCAGCTCATCGCATCAGGTGGCCAAAACAGTTTCAGCTTCAACATCAGTCCTTCCAATGAACACCCAGGACCGATCTCCTTGCAGTCCAAGGGACTCTCAAGAGTCTTCTCCAACACCACAATTCAAAAGCATCAGTTCTTCGGCTCTCAGCTTTCTTTATAGTCCAACTCTCACATCCATACTTGACCACTGGAAAAATGATACGATTGACTAAACGGACCTTTGTTGGCAAAGTAATCACTCTGCTTTTTAATATGCTCTCTAGGTTGGGCGTAACTTTCCTTCCAAGGAGTAAGTGTCTTTTATTTCATGGCTGCAATCAGCATCTGCAGTGATTTTGGAGCCCAGAAAAATAAAGTCAGCCACTGTTTTCCCATCTATCTGCCATGAAGTGATGGGACTGGATGCCATGATCTTAGTTTTCTGAATGTTGAGTTTTAAGCCAACCTTTTCACTCTCCTCTTTCACTTTCATCAAGAGGCTCTTTAGTTCTTCTTCACCTTCTGCCATAAGGGTGGTGTCATCTGCATATCTGAGGTTATTGATATTTCTCCTGGCAATCCCGATTCCAGCTTGTGTTTCATCCAGCCCAGCGTTTCTTATGATGTACTCTGCATATAAGTTAAATAAGCAGGGGGACAATATACAGCCTTGACATACTCCTTTCCCAATTTGGAACCAGTCTGTTGTTCCATGTCCAGTTCTAACTGTTGCTTCCTGACCTGCATATAGGTTTCTCAAGAGGCAGGTCAGATGGTCTGGTATTCCCATCTCTTTCAGAATGTTCCACAGTTTATTGTGATCCACACAGTCAAAGGCTTTGGCATAGTCAATGAAGCAGAAATAGATGTTTTTTTCTGGAACTCTCTTGATTTTTCAATGGTCCAACGGATGTTGGCAATTTGATCTCTCATTCCTCTGCCTTTTTAAAACCAGCTTGACAAACACAAGGCAAATGTAGATGTATCAGGAAGGAGAGGGTAAGATTTCAGAAGGATCTAATAAAATGCAGATAACAGTGCTGCAGAATGCAGGAAGAGGGGATATACATGTGCACACTTTTTTAAAAATAAAGAATTCCAGAAATGATTTAGCGATTTCTAAAAAAAGACAACTGCAAGATTTCGTAAAAGTGTACAGAACCTGAAACCCTCATATACCAGAGGGAGGTTTATAAAATGGTACACTACTGTGGAAAACAGTTCCTAAGGAACTATGGCAGTTCCTTAAAAAGTTAAACAAGAGTTACCAAAGTGAAAGTCGCTCAGTTGTGACCAACTTTTTGCAATTCCATAGACTATACAGCCCGTGGAATTCTTCAGGGCAGAATACTGGAGTGGGTTGCCATTCCCTTCTCCAGGGTATCTTCCCAGTCCACGTTCAAACCCAGGTCTCTCACACTGCAGGCGATTCTTTACCAGCTGAGCTACGAGGGAAGCCCAAGAGTTACCAAATGAACCAGTAATTCTACTCCTACATACAAGTAACCCCAGAACAACACAAGAGGTTAGAGGCACTAACGGTACAGTAAAAAATCTGCATATAATTATACAGTTGGCCCTCTACAGCTGCAGTTCCACATCCATAGATTCAACCATCCACACATTATGTAGTACTGGAAAAAAAAAAAAAATTCAAGTAGGCAGTACTGAAAGATTTACTGAAAACCATCTGAATATAAGTGGACCTGTACAGTTCAACCACATATTGCTCAAGAGTCAGCCATATATATCCAAGAGAACTGAAAACATATTTTCACACAAAAACTTCTAAACAAAAGTTCATGGCAGCATTATTCAATACAGGCAAAAAGTGGAAACAACCCAAATATCCATCAACTAATGAACAGATAAACTGTGGCATATCTAGACAAGGGAATATTATTCAGCCATAAAAAGTAATGAAGTATTAATATCAATACATGCTACAACGTGGATGAACATAAAAACCATTATGCAAAAGAAGCCAGACACAAAAGGCCACATATTATATGATTACATTTATTTATGAAATGTCCAGAAGAGGCAAATCCAGAGAGACAGAAATTAGTGGTTGACAGGCCGGTGTGGGGAGGGCAAAATGAGGAGTGACTGCTAATGGTAATGGAGTTTCTTTCTGGGGTTATGTAAATGTTCTGGAATTAGATAGTGGTGATGGTTGCATAACCGAGTGAATACACCAAAAACCACTAACTGAGTGGTTGGAATGTATGTTACATGAATTATACCTTAATTTTTTAAATGTTAAACAGTTGGTTTGCAGGTTGGTCATTTAAAATCCAAGATTCCTTTTCCTTCTGTATATTTCTGAATTGCTGAAATCACTGAACTAACAGGCAAAGTGAAAAGCGCAATACTAGCAGCACTAATGTCACCTCTATTAGGATTCCTCTACTAGTTGTGGTTTATATGGTTTATGTGAATTACATACCTGGAGGGCTCCCCCTTTCAATTCTCAACTTAAACAATGATTAAATTTCCCAAGTGGAACCACACATATCACTGAAACCTTATCTCCTCCTCTCCCTGCAAAGTACACCAAGGTTTAATAGTACCAACCTTCTCTCTTCCCATTTTCTGTTCTTTCCACATGGAGGTTCTCAGCAAAAGCAAAAGGAAAGCAATTTACTTAGCTAAATCATAAAACCTGTGAATGAACAAATAAAACATCTCTCCCCTCAACTTCTCCAACTCTCTCAGCCTCATATAAATATTATTTGAAATTTAAGAAATAAAAATATTCAGGGGTCAGCAAAGGTTGCCTGGAAGTTGATACTTTGGAGCAAGAATGCCACCAAAATCAACAGGCTATTGAGGAGTGGCATGCCCTTAGACTAAGCTTCCCTGCTTTTCCCAGTTTTAAAATCAAAGACTAACTATTACACTTTTCAAATCAGGTTCTATGAACCATCTACATCAGAATCATCTATGTTGCCTGGACCACCCCAGACTTGTAAAATCAAAATCTCTGGGGATGGGGTCCAGGAAATTTATTTTCAAAGTAATTCTTATACATTCAAGTTTGAGAAAAAGTTCCCCAAAATGCGATCTGTAGCCATTTAAAGTATAGGTAAAGTGTAAGACAGAGACATTACTGCCACTGAGAAGTTTACCACTGGAACTAACTACAGAGCATTTACTACATCTGTAACTCACTCACTGTACACGACTCCATTAAATGTGAATTTGAGGTGTTGTATATATGCTGCTGCTGCTGCTAAGTCACTTCAGTCGTGTCCGACTCTGTGTGACCCCATAGACGGAAGCCCACCAGGTTCCCCCGTCCCTGGGATTCTCCAGGCAAGAACACAGGAGTGGGTTGCCATTTCCTTCTCCAATGTGTGAAAGTGAAAAGTGAAAGTGAAGTTGCTCAGTCGTGTCTGACCCTTAGCGACCCCACAGACTGCAGCCTACCAGGCTCCTCCATCCATGGGATTTTCTAGGCAATAGTACTGGAGTGGCTTGCCATTGCCTTCTCCGGTATATATGCTATACAACATTAAATGGCTTAGATGACAACTATTTAAAATCCCCTCTCGCCCACCCTACACAGGATGTCTATGGTTTCCAGGATTACTAGTGTCTGGAAATACTCTATTTTGAGTTCCCTCTCAAAATATTCATACCCTATATATTAAGTTCTCTCTCAAAATATATATACCCTACCCTTTAATTTTTTAGCAAGAAGTAGCGATGAACCTGATGGAAAGTGAGGAAACCGTCCCCTTTCCAAGGGAAAACATTATTTTTAAAAGCCTGTGGTTGATTCTCTTCAACCAAAAAAAGCAGCAGGCAGAGAAAATGAAATTTATACTTCTGTCATACTAAACGTAACAGTTATTTCTTCAACATTTCCACATGTAAAAATGTATTATCTACAAGAGATGCCAACATGAAAAGGTCAGAGAACCTTGATGCCCAATTTAGATGGAAGTCAAAACCACAACAATGGAGAAGGCAATGGCAAGCCACTCCAGTACTCTTGCCTAGAAAATCCCATGGATGGAGGAGCCTGGTAGGCTGCAGTCTGTGGGGTCGCTAAGGGTCGGACACGACTGAGCGACTTCACTTTCACTTTTCACTTTCACACATTGGAGAAGGAAATGGCAACCCACTCCAGTGTTCTTGCCTGGAGAATCCCAGGGACGGGGGAGCCTGGTGAGCTTCCGTCTAAGGGGTCGCACAGAGTCGGACACGACTGAGGTGACTTAGCAGCAGCAAAACCACAGCCTACGCAGAAAAATTGACTATCTCTTCCTTATGTCCACAAACTCCAAGTTGGTCTGGGTTTTTTGTTTGTTTTTAACTGCTTCGGTGTTTTCGAAACGGGAATCACACAGCAGGAAAACACTCAGGTGCACACAAATAGGGGCCTCCTGGGCCCCGACACCGCAGTTCCAAAACTGATTCCGCAGCCCCTGAGCACGGCAAGGAGGGAAACAAACACCCCGCCGCCCTGAAACCAATCTAGAAGGGGCTACCCTGCCCCGCGTGCCCCACGCGTCCCCCAGGTGCCCTTGGAAGCAGCGGCCCGCGGGCGAAGCCGCGCCCGGTCCCCGCGGACTCCAGTTCCGCCCTCCCGTCCCTCCCCCACCCCGCCCCCGGGACCCGCGGGACCGCCGCGCCGGCTCCGCCCCTCGCCTCCCCGCCAGGCCCCGGACTACCAGCCCGGGTGCAACGCAGCCCCAGGCGCCCAGGCGCGGCAGCGCCCTCCTCCCCCAGGCCGCGAAGGCCGGTAGGGGAGCAAGCGCTGCCGCAGCCTCATCCAGGCCTGCGCCCCAGGCTCCGGCCTGGACGGAAGCCGCCCTCCTCTCTCACCTGCGTTCCCACCACCACGATCTGAGGCAGCTGGATGATGTCGGCGCCCACCGTGTTGAAGACGTCCTGGAGTTTGTTAATAACAGGAATTAACGCCTCCATAACTCGTAACACACGAGACCCCAGCCCGGCCGGCCGCGGCAATGAATGGGGCCGGGGCCCAGAGTCGGCCTGCTTCCTCCTCTCCCCCGCCCTCTCCTCGGGAGCCGGCACCCATTGGACCCCGCCCGCCTGCTACCTGCCCCCTCCCGACGGGCCGTGCGCCAAGACGCAGGCGCAGGGAAACAGACGCTGCCGGGAGTTGTAGTTCTGGCGAGGCGGACCGCCGGGGCCTTCAGCTTCCGGAAGGCTGCGCGGCGCAGGCGCGTCGCCAGCATGGAGGGAAGGATGGTTGCGATGGGGATGCTGTCAAAAGAATAGGGGGCGAGGCCCAGAGAGTCAGAAGGAAGAGGTACATTTATACTTGTCCGCGAGGCAAAATAAGTGTGAAAATTTCGGATAGGAATATGTGTTAAATATAGCGGAGCCTGTTAATTATCCAGGACGTCATTTCCTGAAAAGGACACTGTCAAGTAGGGCTGGTTGGAAAGGCTTAAAGAATAGTAGCCTCAGACACCCCAGCCAAGTACAAATGGTATGCAGGCTGATACTAGAAGATGTGAGGTGCTATTCTGCAACAACAAAATGCAAAACCAATTAGAACACGAGGGTTCTCTAGAATGTTAAAATGTATTCAGAAAGACTATGAACGTGCCAGATTTTCAAGAGAAGGGCTAGGGCTGGGCCCTCATTCTCTATGTTCTGTATAAATATGTATTCACTGTGGCCTGTTTCCTGGCAAAGTGGAGAGCTGATAACTGCCTTTCTGCTGCTGCTGCTGCTAAGTCACTTCAATCGTGTCCGACTCTGTGTGACCCCATAGACGGAAGCCCACCAGGCTCCCCCGTTCCTGGGATTCTCCAGGCAAAAACACTGGAGTGGGTTGCCATTTCCTTCTCCCATGTGTGAAAGTAAAAAGTGAAAGTGAAGTCGCTCAGTCGTGTCAAACCCTTAGCGACCCCACAGACTGCAGCCTACCAGGCTCCTCCATCCATGGGATTTTCTAGGCAATAGTACTGGAGTGGCTTGCCATTGCCTTCTCCGAACTGCCTTACTAGCTGTTTGCTAAGTGTGCCTATTGTTTTATTCCTAAATGTTTTTCTTTTTTAGATGGACAGTATCTCTCCTCTACTGTGAACCTCCAAAGGTTTCCTTTCTCAAAATAAAAAAAGGTGACATCTGAGCAAAGAGCCAAAGTAGGGGAAGAAAAAGAACCCTTCCCTACTTGACTTTTTTCCATTGTGTATCTCCATGTAACATGGTACATACTAAACTTGTTAACTGTCTCTCTCTCCTAGATTACAAGCTTGTAGAGGCCAGGGATTTTTGACTGTTTAATTCACTGATGCATCCCTAACCCCTGGAAAGGGACAAACAAGATAGTCCCAAACTTATTATCCTCTGAGTTTGCAATCTAACAGAGGATGACACCGTAATAGATAAATGGGTAAAGTGCTATGACTGCGTTTGTTATGGAGTCCTTTTTCTAATCCAAGATAGGAGTGAAAGGTCAAGCAAGGCTTCCTAGAAATCACTAGGTATAATCTCCTTGAGAGTAAGGACCACCCCTTTGAGAGTAGGACCACTGCACAACCTTACTGAGAACCATTCACCCGCACAGCCATACATATCGTGTGCTAAGTCATTTCAGTTGTGTCCAGCCCTGTGACCCCATGGAGTGTAGCCCACCAGGCTTCTCTGTCCATGGGATTTTTCAAGCAAGGACACTGTAGTGGGTTGCCATGCCCTCCTCCAGAGGATCTTTCCGACCCAGGGATCAAACCGACATTTCTTGTGTCTCCTGCATTGGCTTTACTACTACTACTTCCTTACTACTAGCACCACCTGGGAAGCCCCCCATACATGTTGGCTGCAGGGAATATGCTTGATTTGTTCAGCAAGACACATGAGAGATACTCAATAAATACTTCTGAACAAATGAATTAAATTTCATCTAAGCTAAGACCTGAAAGTCCACTAGTGGTGTTTTGGCATCAAGTTTTATGAACATTTCCTTTTAATTCTTTTTTTTTTTTTAATTTCAGAGTCAAAATGAGACAAACAAGTTGAGAATTCCAAAAACAGAACACAGACCAAAGATAGTATTTATTTTCTACCAAAGATAGTATTATATAACAGTCAGATGTTACCCACTTTGTTTCTCAGCACTCTGTTGATGGAGCTTTTGGTCTCTTCTTTATCTCTGAGCAGTCTATATTTTGTCTGAGAAGAAAAGACAGACAAAAGGAGAACGTAGGCTCACAGTGAAGCTCCGTGGGCATAACCAGTAACTGCTTCATAGGGGCAAGGTGCCCTGGGCAACAACTATGCAACTGCTTTTCCTTTATTTGTGGCCTCAAAGGACATAGTCTTTTTTATTTGTTAATGGAAAAATTTAAAAATCAGGCATATATATAATATAATATGGGGTAATATTATAATATATCCATGGGGTCGCGAAGAGTTGGACACGACTAAGCGACTGAACTGAACTGAACGGGGAAATTGTCTGCAGATGGTAAAGTCAGTCAGGTGGCTCAGAAGCTAACAATTGAATCTGCTAAATAGTGAAATACTGAAAGACCATTAGAGGGCAGCGTGACAATAGAATTAAGAGTAGTAGAGTCTACTTTCTTCACCCTAGACTGTTTTCTTCCCTTTGCTCCACACCCATATACCAGTGGAACATATCACCTCCTTTAATCCTCCCACCTATAAAACGTGGCATATTTTATTAACTGTTTGACATAATAGGTTGATTTTACCTCACAACAATGCCAACAACAAAATGTTACATGTTTGGAGTCCCTGTTCTGAAACACCTACCCTATCTCTGGGAATTTCTCATTAGCCTCTTTGTATCTGTACTTCAGGTTCCCAAAATGTTGTTTGGCATTCCTAGAAACTCCTCAAACCTGCTCTCTACTCTGTTTTTAGGACTCTTTTTCACTTTCCTGCTGTTGCTGCTGCTAAGTGGCTTCAGTCATGTCTGACTCTGTGCGACCCCATAGATGGCAGCCCACCAGGCTCCTCTGTCCACAGGATTCTCTAGGCAAGAATACTGGAGTGGGTTGCCATTTCCTTCTCCATTCATCTTTCCTACACCAACTCAAAGCCCACACTTTTCAGTGAAGAAAAATTTAGCTTTTCAGCCCTTGGTTAGCTGCCTTTGCATATCCAAGGTCTCACTGGTACACTGTGGTAAACAAAAGGGACAAAAGCCAGGATTTCTTCTGTCACCAACCCAGTCTAGGAAAGACTTTGAACAGCACTGTACATTAAGCATGTAACACCCTTTCTAATTCCCAACCAGTCCATCTAACCAGTAATGGGCAGCATGAGTCAATTTGAGTTTTAAGAACTAGTTTTCTGGGACTTCCCTGGGTTTGGTTAAAAAACCACCTTACAGTGCAGGGGACATGGGTTCGATCTCTGGTCAGGGAACGAAGACCCACATGCCGCAGGGCAACTAAGCCCGCGCACCACAACTACTGAGCATGCGTGCCGCAACTGGGACTTGACGCAGCCAATACGTAAAGAAAAATCATTTTTAAAAAGAACCAATTTTCTAGAAATGCTGTATAACTGGGATGGATGTGTCACATCAGTGACACAGCAAAATTAGTGAATAACATGGTCTATCATAAAGTTCTAAGTATATTGTATATAACGTGTATAAAGTTTTATCCATCAGTTGACTTTTTGTTTCGTTTTGATGGCTTTGATTTATTCTCTTTCCTCTTCAGTTACTGAATATTTGACTAAATGGACAAATAGATATATGTCTGTATGAATGAATGAATATATGTTTTCCATATTAAATATACTTTATTTGGGCTGGTCAAGAATTAGAACTTGTTGTTTTAGACTTATTACAGCATGAGGGAAGAAGTTCTGAATAATCATTCTATTTAAGAATGATGTGACCTTACTCCCAATCCATGAAATAGGAATAATAACATAACTACTAAAGATGTGACCTACTACCAAAATGAAAGTAAGTTTTTAAACAGCATTAGCAGTACTAGGAAGCTAATGCAAAGGTTAAAAAATAATATACCTCAAAATCCCGACAGCAGTCTTTAATGTGTGCCACTATTCACACCACTGGCAAAACCAAAAGCAAACAAACCAAAATTAAAATAGAGAATTAATATAAATAATTAAAGCTATATTAAAAAGTAAAGCTACAAAAGTAAATAAAACACATTCTGCAAAGTTGCTCAAATCTCTCTTCTCATTCTCTCCTCTGAGGAAGAAAATCAGCAAGTAACTAGAATTAATATGGAAGTCAGCCCTAGATGAAAGGATTAATAGGAGTTGACCTGACAAAGATGAAGGGAAGCAACAAAAGTGAAGAGAAAGGAAAGGACATGAGGCATTCTGGATGGTTCAAACAGCTTAGTGTAGCTTAGTATAGGGTGAGGCCTGTGAGGGAATAGTGAGTGGCAAGGCTTATAGCTGGTCAGACCAAGGTGAACTCATGAGAGTGAGGAATGAGAGACGTCTCCTGAAGGTAAAGAAGAAAATCAGAAGGGTGACCAAAGAGAGACATGATGTTATGAATTTTACAAAGATCACATCCATCCCACTGAATTGGGATGGGGGAAGGGAGAACAGGAAACCTGATAGGGAGTATTGTGGTAATCAAGTCAGAGATGATGGTAGTATATCCTGGGGTGGTAATGATGGAGTGTGTATGTGTGTGTGTATGTGTTAGTCACTCAGTTGTGTCCGACTCATTGTGACCCCATGGACCGTAACCTGCCAGACTGCTCTGTTCTGGAATTCTCCAGGCAAGAATGATTGAGACACCTGGACAAATTTAGAATAGATGCACTTGTACATAGAATATAAAGAAGAAAAATGACCAAGGGCAAAAAGGGTGATAGGAATATTTAAGAGGAAACAGAAGAAGGATGTTAAAGAAATAAACCATAAAACGGTGAACAAAAAGATAAAAGGAAAACAACAGCTTGTTCAAAATGTATTTAAACCTCTTTCTTGTGGGTCTTTTCTCCTTTTCTTCTGCTTCAGAAATGAAAAAGCTGAAAGCTACATATCCAAATATATTTAAAACAAAGCACTACAGATATTTTTGTTCCCTAAAATAGGCTCAAAGGCTTAAATTCTGAACTAAACTGTGAGAGAATGGAGAGGTATGCAAGGCATCCATTTTGCTTGTGCAGATCATGGACATGAGACACAGTCCTGGAGTTGATGGTTCTGATGATGTTTTCCTGATTCTCAGTGACTGATGTGAAGAGATCCTGAGAGCCATCTCCTGATTGAAGTAAACATACCAGTAATCCTAGGAGTCACAGTAATTCTGGGAGTATTTCCTAGATGTCTATCCTAGAGCCTGTTTTTTTCAGTCATCCTAACAGAGTAAATATTAAGCATCTAATTCCATGTACTAAATCCCTTTCTGCTTAAATTTGATAGAGGATTGTATTTGTTTTCTAGGGCTATTGTGGCAAAGTACCACAACCGGTTTCTTTAAAACACAGAAGTTTATTGCCTCATAGTTCTTCAAGCTAAAAGTTCAAAGTCAAGACCTCAGCAGGACTGGTTTCCTTTAAGGACTGTGAAGGAGAATCTATTCCATGCCTCTCCCCTAATTTTTAGTGACCACAATCATTTCTTTCTTGTGACAGCATAACTCTAATCTCTGCCTCCTTTTTCACATGACAGTCTGCTCCCTACATGTGTTCACATCAACTCACTTCTGTGTGTGTCTGTCTCTGGGTCCAAATGTCCTCCTTTTATAAAAGCACTAGTCTTATTGAATTAGGGTTCACTTTAAAGGAGATCAGTCCTGGGTATTCATTGGAAGGACTGATGCTAAAGCTGAAACTCCAATACTTTGGCTACCTCATGTGAAGAGTTGACTCACTGGAAAAGATTCTGATGCTGGGAGGGATTGAGGGCAGGTGGAGAAGGGGACGACAGAGAATGAGATGGCTGGATGGCATCACCGAGTCGATGGACATGAGTTTGAGTGAACTCCGGGAGTTGGTGATGGACAGGGAGGCCTGGCATGCTGTGATTCATGGGATCACAAAGAGTTGGACATGACAGAGCGACTGAACTGAACTGAACTAATGACCTCATTTTACTAGAGACAGAGAAGGATTTTTTTAGTTTCTTTTTTTTTTTTAATGTAGACCATTTTAAAAGTCTTTACTGAGTTTGTTACACTACTGTTGCAGTGTTAAGTTTTGTTTTTTTGGCCACAAGGCATGTGGGATATTAGCTCTTCCACCAGGGATTGAACCTGCACCTCCCTGCATTGGAAAACAAAGTCTTAAGCACTGGACCACCAGAGAAGTCCCAGGAGAAAGATTTTTACTTGAAGGCATTTTTAAACTTGATTACTTCTGTAAATACACTATTTCCATATAAAATCATATTCTGAGGCCCTGGTAGAATATATTTCAATCCATATCAAGGAGCATGACAGGAACATTGGTATTTTTTATATGTTCAAAACAATTCTCTGAGGAGGCCTTGCAAATAGCTAAGAAGAGAAGCTAAGGGCAAGAGTAAAAAGGAAAGATACACCCATTGGAATGCAGAGTTCCAAAGAATATCAAGGAGAGATAAGAAGTCTTCCTAAGTGAACAATGCAAAGAAATAGAGGAAAACAATAGAATGGGAAAGACTACAGATCTCTTCAAGAAAATTAGACATACCAAGGGAAAATTTCATGCAAAGATGGACAGTAAAGGACAGAAACAGTATGGACCTAAGACAAGGGGAAGATATTAAGAAGAGGTGGAAAGAATACCCAGAAGAACTATACAAAAACAATTTTAATGACCAGCTAACCATGATGGTGTGATCAGGCACCTACAGCCAGACACCTTAGAGTGCGAAGTCAAGTGGGCCACAGGAAGCATCACTACAAACAAAGCTAGTGGAGGTGATAGAATTCCAGGTGAGCTATTTCAAATCCTAAAAGATGATGCTGTGAAAGTGCTGCCCTCAATATGCCAGCAAATTTGGAAAACTCAGGAGTGGCCACAGGACTGGAAAAGGTCAGTTTTCATTCCAATCCCAAAGAAAGGCAATGCCAAAGAATGTTCCCACTACCATATAATTGCACTCATTTCACATGCTAGCAAAGTAATGCTCAAAATTCTCCAAGCCAGGCTTCAACAGCACATGAACCGTGAAATTCCAGATGTTCAAGCTGGATTTAGAAAAGACAGAGGAACCAGAGATCAAATTGCCAACATCTGTTGGATCATCAAAACAGTAAGAGAGTTCCAGAAAAACATCTGCTTCATTGACTATGCCAAAGCCTTTGACTGTGTGGATCACAACAAACTGTGGAAAATTCTTGAAGAGATGGGAATACCAAACCACCTGACCTGCCTCTTGAGAAACCTGTATGCAGGTCAGGAAGCAACAGTTGGAACTGGACATGGAACAATGGACTGGTTCCAAACTGGGAAAGGAGTACGTCAAGGCTGTATATTGTCCCCCTTCTTATTGAACTTATATACAGAGTACATCATGAGAAACGCTGGGCTAGATGAAGCACAAGCTGGGGTGAGATTGCTGGGAGAAATATCAATAACCTCAGATATGCAGATGACACCACACTTATGGCAGAAAGCAAAGAGGAACTAAAGAGTCTAAAGATAAAGATGAAAGAGGAGAGTGAAAAAAGCTGGTTTAAATCTCAACATTCAAAACATGAAGATCATGGCATCCAGTCCCATTACTTCATGGAAAATAGATGGGGAAACAATGGAAACAAGGACAGACTTTATTTTCTTGGGCTCCAAAATCTCTGCAGATGGTGACTGCAGCCATGAAATTAAAAGACACTTGCTCCTTGGAAGAAAAGCTATGAAAAACCTAGACAGTGTATTAAAAAGCAGAGACATTACTTTACCGACAAAAGTCCATCTAGTCAAAGCTATGGTTTTTCCAGTAGTCATGTTTGGATGTGAGAGTTTCACCATAAAGAAGGCTGATCGCCGAAGAATTGATGCTTTTGAACTGTGGTGTTGGAGAAGACTCTTGAGAGTCCCTTGGACTGCAAGAAGATCAAATCAGTTAATCCTAAAGGAAATCAACCCTGAATATTCATTGGAAAGACTGATGCTGAAGCTGAAGCTTCAATTCTTCGGCCACCTGATGCAAAGAGCCAACCCGTTAGAAAAGACCCTGATGCTGGGTAAGACTGAAGGCAGGAGGAGAAGGGGATGACAGAGGACAAGATGGTTGGATGACATCACTGACTCAATGGACGTGAGTTTGAGCAAACTCCGGTGAAGGACAGGGAAGCCTGGCATGCTGCAGTCCATGGGGCTACAAAGAGTTGGACATGACTGAGTGACTGAACAATAGCAACAATGTTCATGTAATGGCACTTCCTTGGTGGTCCAGTAGTTAATAATCCACCTTTCAATGCAGGGAACATGGGTTTGATCCCTGGTCAGGGAACTAAGATCCAAATGAAACAAGGTAGCTAAGTGCACACATGCTGCAGCTACTGAGGATTCTAGAGCCCATGTGATGCAAATAGAGAGCCTGCATACCACAACAAAAGACTCATCATGACAGAATGAATAAATTCTGTGTGCTGCAACTAAGACACAACACAGCCAAATAAATATTTTCAAATAAAAATAAATAAATAAATATTCATGTAGTTCTCATATTTCCCAGCTTCCTTTGCAGCTTTGTTGGGGCCATGTGACTAGTTCTATGAGCAGAGTCTCTGTGTGCTTCTCCAGAGCTGGGTTAGTGAAAAGCCTTGTTTGACACTCTGGCTTGCTTTCCATGCTTTGTCAAACTCTGAAACCATATGTTGAAAGAGTAATGTAGCAAGATGGTCAACCCTGTCAGCCTGGGTCCCTGCCTGTCTACACAGAATAGTGTTCCCTGCCACAGCCTATTAGACATGCAACATGAACAAGAAATAAATCTTTGTGGTGCAGAAACACTAAGATTTAGAGGCCAGTTGCAACAGTTGGTGTTGATTATCTTAATTAATACAGTCTAACCCTGATGGTGTTGGAGAAGACTCTTGAGAGTCCCTTAAACTGCAAGGAGATTCAACCAGTCCATCCTAAAGCAGATCAGTCCTGGGTGTTCATTGGAAGGACTGATGCTAAAGCTGAAACTCCAATACTTTGGCCACCTCATGCAAAGAGTTGACTCACTGATAAAGACTCTGATGCTGGGAGGGATTGGGGGTGGGAGGAGAAGGGGACGACAGAAGATGAGATGGTTGGATGGCATCACTGACTCAATGGACATGAGTTTGAGTAAGCTCTGGGAGTTGACAATGGACAGGGAAGCCTGGCGTGCTGCAGTCCGTGGGGCCACAAAGAGTCAGAAGTGACTGAGCGACTGAACTGAACTGTACTGAACGCTAATGGACATATTATTGAAAAAGTTCCTGTGATGGGAATTCAGCTTCTGTCCTGAAGTAGGCCTTTTAAAGCATCTGCCAAAAAAAAAAAAAAAAAGTGTCTCTCTCAACAAAGACTATCCAATAACAACAGTATAAAAATTTCTACATATCTGTATTAGTCTCCTCAAGTTGCTATATAGACAGGGTGGCTTGAGCAACAGACATTTATTTTCTCAGAGTTCTGGAGGCAAAAATTCCATGATCAAGGTGCCAGCAAGTTTGGTTTCTGTAAGATCACTCTTTTTACCTTGCAGATAGCTGCTGCCTCCTCCTCCTACTACTTCTTCTTTTCAAGGGTTGATCTTGTTTTAAAAAATATGGAACATTTCATGAATTTTTTGTGTGTTATCCTCATGCATATAAGTTAAATAAGCAGGGTGACAATATACAGCCTTGACATACTCCTTTCCCAGTTTGGAACCAGTCTGTTGTTCCATGTCCAGTTCTAACTGTTGCTTCCTGACCTGCATACAGATTTCTCTTCAAGAATTTTCCACAGTTTGCTATGATCCACACAGTCAAAGGCTTTGGCATAGTCAATGAAGCAAAAGTAGACATTTTTCTGGAACTCTCTTGCTTTTTCTATGATCCAACAGATGTTGGCAATTTGATCTCTGGTTCCTCTGTCTTTTCTAAATCCAGCTTGAACATCTGGAATTTCATGGTTCATGTACTGTTGAAGCCTGGCTTGGAGAATTTTGAGCATTATTTTACTAGCGTGTGAGATGAGTGCAGTTGCATGGTAGTTTGAGCATTCTTTTGCATTGTCTTTCTTTGGGACTGGAATGAAAACTGACCTTTTCCAGTCCTGTGGCCACTGCTGAGTTTTCCAAGTTTGCTGGCATATTGAGAGCAACACTTTCACAGCATCATCTTTTAGGATTTGAAATAGTTCACCTGGAATTCTATCACCTCCACTAGCTTTGTTTGTAGTGATGCTTCCTAAGGTCCACTTGACTTCACACTCTAAGGTGTCTGGCTCTAGGTGAGAGATCACACCATCATGGTTATAGCTGGTCATTAAAATCATTTTTGTATAGTTCTTCTTTGTATTCTTTCCACCTCTTCTTAATATCGTCTCCTTGTCTTAGGTCTATACCATTTCTGTCCTTTATTGTGCCCATCTTTGCATGAAATGTTTTCTTGGTATCTAATTTTCTTGAAGAGATCTGTAGTCTTTCCCATTCTATTGTTTTCCTCTATTTCTTTGCATTGTTCAGTTCAGTCGCTCAGTTGTGTCCGACTCTTTGCGACCCCATGAATCACAGCACGCCAGGCCTCCCTGTCCATCACCAACTGCTGGAGTTCACTCAAACTCATGTCCATCGAGTCGGTGATGCCATTCAGCCATCTCATTCTCTGTCGTCCCTGTCTCCTCCAGCCCCTAATTAGGAAGGCTTTTTTATCTCTCGTTGCTATTCTTTGGAACTCTGCATTCAGATGGGTATATCTCCTTTTCTCCTTTTTCTTTAGCTTCTCTTTTTTTGTCAGCTATTTGTAAGAACTCCTCAGACTACCAAATAGTTCTATATATATAATTCTAGTTTTTCACTTATAGTATATAAAGTTCCATTTATTACATTTTTTCTTCACTTATTGCTATGTCTTCCATACCAGGACATAAAAATCTCAAAATATTCCCAATGGTTTCACAGTAATTTCTTATAAGGATTAGGATAATTTATTTAACAGTTTTTCTCTTGGTAGTTGATAGATCATTTGGAATTTCTTAATTTCTTATTATGGACCTTGCTGCCAAAATATCCTTATACATGTGTATATTCATAGTTTTGTTAATATTTCAGCAAAGTAGATTCCTAGAAGTGAAATTGCTAAGTCAAAGGTAATGCATATTTAAACCTGAATAGATATTTAGTGCTAGTTTACATTCTAATGAAGTTATTTAGGAGTACCCATTTCCTCATGCCCACCTTAGAGTAGTATCAATAATTTTACTTTTGCTAATATAATAAGGTTAAAAAGCAAACATTTTTATTTGTATTATCGGTAAATTTTTGCATGTTTGTCCTTATTTCTTTTTTGTTAGTTACATATTCATAGTCTTTGCCCATTTTCCATTGCACTATTATTTTTAAATAGTTATTTTTAAGAGTCATTTATATTTATGATGGCAAGTAAACTTTATTATATGTGTTTCAAATATCTTCTCTCAATACGTGCTTTGTCTTTTAATTTTGTTAATGGTATTTTTAACTCTATGGCAGTGAAGTTACAGGGTCAAATTTAGCCCATTTTCAGGTAAATGGTACAGAATATGTGTGTTGCTGCTGCTGCTGCTAAGTCACTTCAGTTGTGTCCGACTCTGTGCGACCCCATAGACGTTGGGGGTTAGGAATTAGACTCCAGGCATGACAGGTGGGCAGGGCAAAAATAGCCACTACAAATACCTTCTCAGTGCCTAAGTGTAACACTTAGAATGCCTTATCTGACAATCAGACAAATTTATTTGCCTGACTAAAATCTTTGAATCTTGAAGAGGAGATTTTATGTGCTTATCAGCACTAATGCTGATCCCACCAGCTACCTTATTGATTCTCACAGGATCCACTGATGCTCAGGGACTGTGGCTGAGAGACTGGAACCTTCTGAGTGAAAAGGAAGGGAGAGCAGACTGGTCTACAGCACCAAATTGAGGAAGCATTTGAGTAACATTTGAAAAAATGGAAGTGACTATGTGTATTCATACATACAATAGATTGAACTTGCATATGATATCAAATATAGGCTTTCAAAAAGGCAAGGAGATTCATGGGAACAATGAATAATAAAGATGTAAACAATAAGAGTCTTACAACACTAAAACCTAAGGGAACACAAGCAGTTTTCATGATTTTAAATTTTAGTCCACTTCAGTATTTTACAAATAAGGAAACAAAGGTTCAGAGAAGTAATATGATGCGCTCAGGTTTGCAGCTCTAGTTACTACCAGAGACAGGATTAGAACTCAGTTCTCTTGACCCTCAATTTGACAAAACCTCCTTAGTTTAGGAGTTCCTTGTATCTCTGGATAAACAACAACCAAAAAGCCCATAACGTTTAAAATGTGACTTTTAGCAGAATTAAAATATGATAAATTAGGAATCAGGTTTTAAAATTATTTTATGTCTCTGTCTGAGACCCACTGCACTCTTTGGTAGAAGGTGAATCCTAGCCCTGAAGCCAGCTCAAAGCCTCAGGAAGCAGCATTCCTGAGTTTTGCCCACAGACTCTGACTTCATCTAGACATTCAGTTCCCAGGATCAGCAACTCAGAGCTACCCAAGACACACCTCTGGCCTATGTACCTTGTCTGTAGGTTTTCTAAAAACCACTTCACACCCTCAACCCCACCCATCCACCTTGCCAACTGTGTGTCAGAGATGACACCTCACTGTCTAGATCCCTTTATGAAACATTAGCCTGTTGGCAACCTTTGGATTGCTTTTATGACACGCAAACCAGTGTATGTTCTCAAGCTAGGAGGTTCTCTGAGGCTGTGTTTAGATTGTTTCATCTGAAAGAAAGGGTAGAAAGTGAAGTTGTTCAGTCATGTTCAACTCTTTGTAATTCCATGGACTGTAGCCTACCAGGCTCCTCTGTCCGTGGGATTTTCCATGCAAGAGTACTGGAGTGGGTTGTCATTTTAATGAAAAGTATAAGGGAAAGGCAGAAGTTGCCTGATGTCTGTTCAGTCTTTTGCCCATGAGCTAACTGCTATTAAGAGTTTCTTGTGTGGGAAGGAAAGAGTGGGACGAATTGAGAAAGTAGCATTGACGTACATATACTACCATGCGTAAAATAGACACCCAGTGGGAAGCTGTTGTGTAACACAGGGAGCTCAGTTTGGTGATCTGTGATGGTCTAGAGGGATGTGAGGGTGGAAGGGAGACTGAAGGGAGGGGATGTGTGTATGTGTGTGTGTGTCTCTCTCTCTATATATATACATATAGTTGATTCATGTTGGTGTACAGCAGAAACTAACACAACATTGTAAAGCAATTATCCTCCAATTAAATTTTTTTAAACTTTAAACATTTTATTTTGTATTTTTGTTTTGGGGTATAGCTGATCAACAATGTTGTGGTAGTTTCAGGTGAAGAACGAAGGGATTCAGCCATAGGTATACTTGTGTCCATTCTCCCCCAAAACCCCCTCCCATCCAAGCTGGCACATAACATTGAGCAGAGTTCTATGTGCTATACAATAGGCCATTGTTGATTAAAATTTTAAATATAGTAGCATGTACATGACCTTCCCAAAGTCCCTAACTATCCCTTTCTTTCCCCAGCTAAAATTTTTTGAATTTATTTAATTGGAAGATAAATATTTTACAATATTGTGATGGTTTTTGCCATATATCAACATGAATCAGTCAAGGGTATACATGTGTCCTTCCATCCTGAACCCTTCCCACCTCCTTCCCTACCCTATCCCTCTGGATTGTCCCAGAGCACTGGCTTTGGGTGCCTTGCTTCATGATCAAATTTGCACAGGTCACCTGTTTTACACATAGTAATATACATGTTTCAATGCTACTCTCTCAAATCATCCCATCCTTGCCGTCTCCCACTGAGTCCAAAAGTCTATTCTTTATGTCTTTGTTTCCTTTGCTGCCCTGCATGTAGGATCCTCGTTATTGTCTTTCTAAATTCCATATATATGCGTTAAATACAGTATTTGTCTTTCTCTTTCTGACTTACTTCAGTCTATTAAAATAGGCTACAGTTTCATCTACCTCATTGTAACTGACTCAAATGCATTGATTTTATAGCTGAGTAATATTCCATTATGTACATATACCAAAACTTCCTTATCCATTCATCTTATGATGGACATCTACGTTGCTTCCATGTCCTAGCTATTATAAATAGTGCTGCAATAAACACTGGGGTACATGTGTCTCTTTCAATTCGGGTTTCCCCTGTGTCTATGCCAGCAGTGGGATTGCTGGGTTGTATGGCAGTTCTATTCCCAGTTTTTAAAGGAATCGCCACTGTTCTCCATAGTGGCTGTACCAGTTTGCATTCCCACCAACAATGTGAGAGGGTTCCCTTTTCTCGACACTAAGAGTTTCCTACGTGCGCTTTTAGAAATTTTCCGCACATGCCTAGGTAGGATTACCATCATATTGTTTTATAATTTATTTCTTTAAATTTTCACATACTATCTTGTAGTTGCCTTTTAAAATTACCTGATTCTAAACTGGAAATGTATAATATGTATGTAGGACAGAATTTGATTATGATTTGGTTTGTTTTTAAAACTGCACTGGTGCTTCAAAAGGCACCTACACTGATTGAAGCTGAAAATTATTGTTGGAGTACTAACATTTCTTACCTAATACAATCCATGTATATGGCTTAGATAAGTTACTTGTGCTATCTGAGCTTCAGTTTTTCCATCTGCAAAAAAGGTACCATTTATTGGCAGGAGGCTAGTCATAGAATTTGATGAGATAATGCTTGTAGCACAACCTGGTGAGGTGGAAATAATGTTTTGCGGAGACAAAACAAAATATATTGTATTCTCTAAAGCAGATGAAATGTGCTTGAATCCACAATTTATTTACCAGTTAAGTTGGCTTAAAGATCAACATTCAGAAAACTAAGATCACGGCATCTGGTCCCATCACTTCATGGCAAATAGATGGGGAAACAGTGGAAACAGTGTCAGACTTTATTTTTTGGTGCTCTAAAATCACTGCAGCACTTTCACAGCATCATCTTTCAAGAGTTGAAATAGCTCAACTGGAATTCTATCACCTCCACTAGCTTTGTTTGTAGTAATACTTTTTAAGGCCCATTTGACTTCACATTCCAAGATGTCTGGCTCTAGGTCAGTGATCACGTTATCGTGATTATCTTGGGAAATAGATGGGGTAACAGTGGAAACAGTGTCCAGACTTTATTTTTTTGGGCTCCAAAATCACTGCGGATGCTGATTGCAGCCATGAAATTAAAAGACGTTTACTTCTTGGAAGGAAAGTTATGACCAACCTAGATAGTATATTAAAAAGCAGAGACATTACTTCGCCAACAAAGGTCCGTCTAGTCAAGGCTATGGTTTCTCCAGTGGTCATGTATGGATGTGAGAGTTGGACTGTGAAGAAAGCTGATCGTCGAAGAATTGATGCTTTTGAACTGTGGTGCTGGAGAAGACTCTTGAGAGTCCCCTGGACTGCAAGGAGATCCAACCAGTCCATTCTAAAGGAGATCAATCCTGGGTGTTCACTGGAAGGACTGATGCTAAAGCTGAAACTCCAATACTTTGGCTGACTCACTGGAAAAGAGTCTGATGCTGGGCAGGATTGTGGGCGGGAGGAGAAGGGGACGACAGAGAATGAGATGGCTGGATGGCATCACCGACATGATGGACATGAGTTTGAGTGAACTCCGGGAGTTGGTGATGGACAGGGAGGTCTGGTGTGCTGTGATTCATGGGGTCGTAAAGAGTTGGACACGACTGAGCAACTGAACTGAACTGAAAATCACTGCAGATGGTGACTGCAGCCATGAAATTAAAAGACGCTTACTCCTTGGAAAGAAAGTTATGACCAACCTAGACAGCATATTAAAAAGCAGAGACATTACTTTGCCAACAAAGGTCCATCTAGTCAAGGCTATGGTTTTTCCAGTGGTCATGAATGTATGTGTGAGTTGGACTGTGAAGAAAGCTGAGCGCTGAAGAATTGATGCTTCTGAACTGTGGTGTTGGAGAAGACTCTTGAGAGTCCCTTGGACTGCAAGGAGATCCAACCAGTCTATCCTAAAGGAGAAAGGACTTGGGTGTTCATTGGAAGGACTGATGCTAAAGCTGAAACTCCAATACTTTGGCCACCTCATGCAAAGAGTTGACTCATTGGAAAAGACCCTGATGCTGGGAGGGATTGGGGGCAGGAGGAGAAGGGGACAACAGAGGATGAGATGGCTGGATGGCATCACCGACTCGATGGACATGAGTTTGAGTGAACTCTGGGAGTTGGTGATGGACAGGGAGGCCTGGCGTGCTGTGATTCATGGGGTCGCAAAGAGTCAGACACGACTGAGTGACTGAACTGAACTGAACCCAAGATGTGAGTTAAGCTTCTGCGCCTCAGTTTACTCTCTATAAAATACACAAAAAATAGTTGTGAGATTTAAAACAAAATAATGCGTATGAAGGTCTTACTAGGATATCTTTTCCCTAAAATGTACTCAGTAATAATAATACCCATTACTGTCAAGTGAGGCCCTTGATCTGGGCTTAAAGCCTGCTTCTGCCATTCCTTAGATATATGTCTCTGAGGAGCTGTCTTGAAGTTTCTGAGCCTTAGTTTCCTCATCCCACCTTACTGGATTGTGAGGATAAAAAAGATGCTTAGTATCCTCTCCAAAACATGGTAGATACCAGCACTTAGCACTGTGTCCAGGTCTTTGAATGGAAACACACATCAGCTGCTTTCCTCATCAGTTAACTTCTCTTTTTCCTTCCCAATTCTTCACTGCATAGATGAAGTGTATTTAAACTAGTGCAGGAGTGTTGAAAATAGAATTTTAAAGTCGGAATCTCTGCTCCCTTTTTTCATTGTTAATTTTAAAGTCCTTTCTATGGGCTAGTTTTACCCTACAACTCATAAGAAATGTAATGATGTGTAATGAATAGTGATAAAGCGTATTCAGATCTGAACATTAATCATTTAAGCAAAACAAACCCATAGAGGACTTCTTTCTTCAAAGTATATATATTTTCATCAAATTAGTTTATCAAATAACAATTAACACAAGTTCTAGTTCTCTGTTGAATTTACATTTCAATAGAAATATGAATCATAATGGCATATTGTGGGGATGGGTAGTGGTTACTGGAGACTCTGAATCATAGTCCAGAGGAAAGGCAACACTGAGAAATATCCTAAGAAGATGTTAAACTAGAGAAACAGTTTCTGAGAGAGAAAAAAGCTTTGCAATCACAGTCCAAGGCCATTTAAGGACAGTAATTCTCAAACTCTGAACACAGATCATAGCCCAACCAGGTGTTTAGACTATTCTTGTCTCTCCATGAGTTCCCAGATCTTATAAATGAGATAAGGAGTCACTTAACTCAAGAAAACTTATTGCTAAAGACTCACCAACTACAGACTGAGAACATAGGGAAATTGCTTGAGGCCCATGAAGCATTCTAGTTAGATGCAGTCATCTTTCCATTTGAATATGAGAGAAGTAGAGCATTGGACAGGGGAACAAAAGAAAAAAGAGGGTTATAGGAAAGGGTTGTAGGGCTTCAGCTTTGGCACTACTGACATTGTGGTTTGAAGAATTCTTTGTTGGGGGGCACTATCCTGTGCACTGTAGGATACAGAGTGGCACCCCTGGACTCTATGGTATATGCCAGTAGCACAATGTCCCTCCCAGCTGTGACAACCAAAAATGTCTCCAGACTTTGCCAAATGCTCCCAGGGATGGAGGAGAAAGGAGATAGAAAACCAGGTTGAGAACCACTGTTCTGGAGTATGTGGAGGCAAGGAATTGGAATATACAATGGTCACCCCCCAGTTTTCTTTTTCCTTTACAAATATTTTGCTGCTTTAGAAAGGCTTTTTATGGATATCTTAATTCTCTTCTCTCTTCCTGGATACTATTTCTGTTTTCATTCTGGTCACCCCAGGACAGGATGAGACTTACCTCCGAGACCCTCAGTGAAGTCCTGGGCAGCTGGGAGGAGAGAAGGAGAGCATGAGGTCAAGGCAACAGGCCAGAGACCGAGGTCTCCTCTTGACAGGGCTTGTGGTATCCGGCCTGAGTGCAACACTGAAGACGAATGTTATTCCCTGTTTTGACTGTTACAATGGTTCATAAAAGTAGGGTGGGTAGGAACAGGAAGAATGGGAAGAATCAGAATCATTGGGAGAAAATGACACATCTTTATCCATCTGCCAGCATACAGCCCCAGGCAGGTCAAAAGGCAAGGCATGGCATAGGTATGTATGTTGTCAACTCCAATGCACAGTTAGTGTAAGCTCTTACTCTCAGGCTCTTCTAGTGGAACCACCTGTCTAAGAAGTTTTCTATGATATCTAACCTATTGAGGAGTAACTCTCAATAACAAGTTAGAGACGTGCCTTGAAGCATGATTTGAACTAGTGAAAAATGATGAAAACACTAATTTGAAGACATAGGCATTTTTATGTTCATTGCAGTATTATTTATGATAGCCAGAATATGGAAGGCGCCTAAGTGCCCACTGATAGATGAGTGGGTAAAGAAGATATATGGAGAAGGCAATGGCAAGCCACTCCAGTACTCTTGCCTAGAAAATCCCATGGACGGAGGAGCCTGGTAGGCTGCAGTCCATGGGGTCGCTACGAGTCAGACATGACTGAGCGACTTCACTTTCCCTTTTCACTTTCACACATTGGAGAAGGAAATGGCAACCCACTCCACTGTTCTTGCCTGGAGAATCCCAGGGATGGGGGAACCTGATGGGCTGCCGTCTATGGGGTCACACAGAGTCGGACATGACTGAAGTGACTTAGTAGTAGTAGTAGTAGTAAAGAAGATATAAAGATAATAGAATATTACTCAATCATAAAAAAGGATATAGCAAGCCCCTACATATGAATTAGTTCTATTCTGAGAGCACATTAGTGAGTCTAGTTTGTTAAGTCCAACAGAGTAGCCTAGGTATCCAACTAACACAATCTGCTATATGGTATTGTACTGTAATAGCTTTACAATGCTTTTCACACAAATAATACATAAAAACAGAGAAGAAAAGTATAGAAAACATTTCTAAGCTTACAGTACAGTACCTTGGAAAGTACAGGAGTACAGCACAATAGCTGTCACCCAGGGGCTAGCATTGAGTGAACAGGCAAGAAGTGTTGCTGACTGGAGGAGGGAGAGAAGGTGGGAGATGGTAGAGCAGAAGGATCGTCAACAACAGGAAACAAAGGGCCAGCTGCAATTTTACTCACATCTGACCCTGATGGAATGCACATTCACACCTTTCAAAGTTTTCAACTTGAAGGTTCATATGTAGGGGACTTACTGAAAAATCTTGCCATTTTCAACAACATGGAAGGACCTAGAGGGTAATGTTGTTCAGTTGTCCATCATGTCCAACTCTTTGCGACCCCATGGCCTGCAGCATGCCAGGCTTTCCTGGTGCTGCAGAGGGTAATATGCTAAGTGAAGTAAGTCAGACACAGAAAGAGGAATACAAATACAAACTGTATGATTTCACTTATATGTGGAATCTAAAAAAAAAAAAAAAACAAATTAACAAACATAACTAAACAGAAATAGTCGTAGATACAGGGACTAAACAGATGGTTGTCAGAGGGCAGGGGTTGAGGGAAGAAAGAAATAGGTGAGGGAGATTGAGAGGTACAAACTTTCAGTTATAAAATAAATGAGTCATAGGTATTAATTATACAATGTGGGGAAGATAGTCAATAAATATGAATTAACAGTATCTTCATGGTAACAATGGCAAATAGACTTATCATGATGATCACTTTGAAATATACAGAAATATTGAATCACTATGCATTGTACCAGGAACTAACATAGTTTTGTAGTTCAATTATATTTCAAATACAAAGAAACAAACTTATAGAAAAAGATCAGATTTGTGGTTGTCAACAAAGGTCTGTCTCGTCAAGCCTATGGTTTTTCCAGTAGTCATGTATGGATGTGAGAGTTGGACTATAAACAAAGCTGAGTACGGAAGAATTGGTGCTTTTGAACTGTGGTGTTGGAGAAGACTCTTGAGAGTCCCTTGGAATGCAAGGAGATCCAACCAGTCTATCCTAAAGGAGATCAGGCCTGGGTGTTCATTGGAAGGACTGATGTTGAAGCTGAAACTCCAATACTTTGGCCACCTCATGCAAAGAGCTGACTCATTGGAAAAGACCCTGATGCTGGGAAAGATTGAAGGCAGGAGGAGAAGGGGACAACAGAGGATGAGATGGTTGGATGACATCACTGACTCAATGGACATGAGTTTGGGTAAACTCCAGGAGTCTGTGATGGAGAGGGAAGCCTAGCATGCTGCGGTTCATGGGGTCGCAAAGAGTTGGACATGACTGGAGCAACTGAACTGGACTGAAGTGGGGCTGGGGAGAAGGGGAATTGGAGGAAGGTAGTCAAAATGTGCAAACTTTCAATTGCAAGATAAATAAGTACTAAGGATGTGACATACAATATAAGTAACACTGCTCTATGTCATATATGAAAGCTGTCAAGAGAGTAAATCCTAAGATTTCTCACTGCAAGAAAAAAATGGTTTTATACTTCTTTAATTTTGAGATGATGTTCAGTAAACTTATTGTGGTAATTAGTTCCTGACTCACGTGAGTTAAATCATTATTCTGTACACCTTAAACTTATACAGTGCTGCATGTCAATTATCTCTCAATAAAAGTGGAAGAAGAAAAGAATAACAGATAAAACCATTGAGATTTTTTAAACCTGTTAGAGATAAATGCAAACAACCTTTTATACTACAAAACTAGAAACTGAGAGGGACAAGTGACTTCTATTAAATACTGCATACCAAAAGAAGAAAATAAAAAATATGGGATATCAAAAGTAAATTAAAAAGAATGAGAAACTGGAAAAAATGGGAAAAACAAACTATAAGTATTTGGAAGCATTAAAAAATAAACTAGTGCAAAATGGGAAATTTTCAAAATGGGAAAATCAGGGTAGGTTTTCTGAATAAATTTGTCGGGGAGAATAAATGAAATATTCCATGTAAAGATCCTAGAATAGTGTGTAGTAAGCCCTCAAATGTTGACCATAACTACTAAAAACGGTTTTTAAAGATCAAGTGCTTAGAGTATGATGTTAAATGAAACTAATAAGATCTAAGACTACAAACAGTAGATCCCCATTTCATAAAAAGATACCCATAATTTGGGGATCAAGACTGAGCTGTGATAATCTATCCCTTGGACTCAGTGTAGACATATTTGAGAAATTATTCTGTTATTTTTAAGGGAAGGAGAATAAGGGGACAGGGTTGAGAAGACTAAGGTGACTGGGAGAACCACACAGCAGCTGCACTGTCACCTGCTATTCCCAGAAGATCTGCGTTAAGGGTGGACCAGCAGGGGAGCCGTCCATGCTGCCACTGTAGGGGCTGCCATTGTAGGGAGCACTGTTGCGGTAGAAAATAGTGATAGGGAGAAAATCGTATTTACAAAAATTCTTACCAACAGAATGTGGTTAAAATCACTTGTCATAGCTTGAAACCCCCAGGGGGCACACTTGAGCAGTGGTCTCTACGCCGCTTTGAGAAAGAAATGGCAACCCACTCCAGTGTTCTTGCCTGGAGAATCCCAGGGACAGTGGAGCCTGGTGGCCTGCCGTCTATGGGGTCTCACAGAGTCGGACACGACTGAAGCGACTTAGCAGCAGCAGCAGCAGTGAAACTGGGTCCGGTTGATTTCCATCTTTTTACTTTGTGAATAGTAAGTGTATACAATTCTCTTGCCCAAACTGAGGAACTGAGAATACAATAGAAGAGCTTTCCCCAAGTCTTCAGTTCAGTTCAGTTCAGTCGCTCAGTCGTATCCGACTCTCACAACCCCATGAATCACAGCATGCCAGGCCTCCCTGTCCATCACCAACTCCCGGAGTACACTCAAACTCATGTCCACAGAGTTGGTGATGCCATGCAGCCATCTCATTCTCTGTCGTCCCCTTCTCCTCCCGCCCCCAACCTTTCCCAGCATCAGAGTCTTTTCCAGTGAGTCAACTCGTCGCATGAGGTGGCCAAAGTATTGCAGTTTCAGCTTTAGCATCAGTCCTTCCAATGAACACCCAGGATTGATCTCCTTTAGAATGGACTGGTTGGATCTCCTTGCAGTATAAGGGACTCTCAAGAGTCTTCTCCAACACCACAGTTCAAAAGCATCAATTCTTCAGCGATCAGCTTTCTTCACAGTCCAACTCTCACATCCATACATGACCACGGGAAAAACCATAGCCTTGACTAGATGGACCTTTGTTGGCAAAGGCTATTCCTTTTCTGAATAAATATTAAACAACTATTTCAGTAGCAATAATTTTGGGGATTCCCTGGTGGCTCAGATGGTAAAGAAGCTGCCAGTGATGTGGGAGACCTGGGTTTGATCCCTGGGTCAGGAAGATCCCCTGGAGACGGGAATAGTTACCCACTCCAGTATTCTTGCCTGGAGAATCCCATAGACAGAGGAGCCTGGTGGGCTACAGTCCACAGGGTTGCAAAGAGTCAGACACAACTGAGCACTAATTTTAAGAGGTACCAAATTATTACTGTACTTGGGAACCTGTGTATCCCATTGGACCCTCATCCTTGGCCTCCTTCAGGGCCATAAAAGGCAGATTATTGGCAGAAGTTGGAAGAAATTTCCCTTGTTATATGCTGGTTATGTTGACCAAGGGATATTTTGAATACTAAGATCTGCAGCATACCTCATATAATTGGAGCACAGGTGACAAATAGTAATGAAAAGTGCAGGAGCTGAGGATTCTCTCTTCTGTGTGGAGCCCAGTTTAGCCACCAGATAATGCCCTGTGGATGAGAGGAAGTTTGAGTCTGCCCTGTTGCCACCACTATTGGGAAATGATGGTAAGTGGGCTGGTAGCACATTCTTTGGTAAATGTTGGTAGTTCCTTAATAATGACACTTTTCGTAACTTCCATTTTTAGACTTTAGAAAAACTGGAAAATACAGGGAAGGAGAGTTAAGGAAAAAAAGCTGCCAGTATTTCATCATTTTTCAACTTCATCGAACTTTGCTTTGGCAGCTTGATTTTCTGCTCATATGGTTTCATGGTTTCCTTGCCTTGGGTTCTGAATCCTGAAATGTATAACTTGTTCTACTGCATTTTTTCTGTTTTCTGAAACTCAGGTCCTCTGTGAAATTTAGGATTTTTAAAATAGATGACACAGCCATTTATATCTCTATCAGTTCAGTTCAGTCGCTCAGTTGTGTCCGACTCTTTGTGATGAAGGAGCTCTGGAACTTGGAAAAGTCAGAGATTTTCTCAGCTTGCTCTCTCTTTTATTCTGACACAATTTTTTCCTACTGAAATTCCATTAGTCTTTCTTGGATTCCTTAAATAAACTAATATTACTAAATATTAAACAACCAGGAACATAGTCCCTTATTTGAAACAATGTGTAATTTTATAACATTTTAGATACTTATTTGTTCATGTTTCCACTTTGGTTAAAATAGGATGCTTCCGGTTTTACTTCATTTTATAAATCTTATATTAGGTTGAATCATAGATGACAAGTGTCAGAAATTTACCTTGTGAATGTTGACATATATACATTTTGTGAATATTCAGAGTATTTTGTTTACAAAGAACATACTTTCTGATTAGAGGCATGATAAAATATAAGGAGAGTTATTCGTATGCTAAGAGAGTTGGACTGTGAAGAAGGCTGATCGCCGAAGAATCGATGCTTTTGAACTGTGGTGTTGGAGAAGACTCTTGAGAGTCCCTTGGACAGCAAAGAGATCCAACCAGTCCATTCTAAAGGAGATCAATCCTGGGTGTTCATTGGAGGGACTGATGCTAAAGCTGAAACTGCAATACTTTGGCCACCTCATGCGACGAGTTGACTCACTGGAAAAGACTCTGATGCTGGGAAAGGTTGGGGGCGGGAGGAGAAGGGGATGACGGAGAATGAGATGGCTGGATGGCATCACCGACTCTGTGGACATGAGTTTGAGTGAACTCCGGGAGTTGGTGATGGACAGGGAGGCCTGGCGTGCTGTGATTCATGGGGTCACGGAGAATCGGACACAACTGAGCGACTGAACTGAACTGAACTGAACTGGAGAGAAATTCAAAAAGAAACCAACCGTCAGTATATTCAAAGTAATCCTAGACCTTAAATATTGATACAATAAGCAACTAGCCTATAGGAATCACTCAATATTTATGTTCAACTGTCCCAGATTTTGCTATTTGGAGCCTCTTCAAGCTGACTTCTGGGTCTTTTGACATGTTCACATCATTCTTTGCGTACTTTTTCACTTTCTTGAGTGAGTCACTCAATCATGTCTGACTCTGCGACTCCGTGGACTGTAGCCAACTGAGCCACCAGGGAAGCCCAAGAATACTGGAGTGCATATCCCTTCTCCAGCAGGTCTTCCTGACCCAGGAACTGAATCAGGGTCACCTGCATTGCAGGTGGATTCTTTACCAGCTGAGCTACCAGGGAAGCCCCTTCACTTTTTGTCACAGTATGATATTCCAGCTTATCTTGAATTTTCTCTGCTATATCCCTGGAATCAGTTTCTCAAGCAGCTCTGGTTCCTTTAGTGGAAATGGTATTTAGAAACCAACATAGGTATGCACATTGCTGCTGCTAAGTCACTTCAGTCGTATCCGACTCTGTGTGACCCCATAGACGGAAGCCCACCAGGCTCCCACATCCCTGGGATTCTCCAGGCAAGAACACAGGAGTGGGTTGCCATTTCCTTCTCCAATGTATGAAAGTGAAGTCGCTCAGTCGTGTCCGACCCTTAGTGACCCCACAGATTACAGCCTACCAGGCTCCTCCATCCATGGGATTTTCCAGGCAAGAGTACTGGAGTGGCTTGCCATTGCCTTCTCCGATGCACATTGCTACTGGGGTATTATTGCTTCTTGACCCTCACAGCATGTGTGCACACACAAATATAAATATGTACACATCTATATATGTATTATATCTATACCCAGTTAGCTAGATAACTTTATAAAAGTATATGTTCATATTGATACCTGTAATTCTAGTTCAACACAAAATTGATCACATTCCCCCTTTCCCATATTGTAATTGCCTTCTCTTGTCAGTGAGAAATTTGGCTCCCATTATATTCAACAAGCTAATTTGCTAGGCTCTAGAACTCACAGACTTTTGAAATGTTTTCATACCACTGGATAAAACAAACCAATGACCTAGAATTCATTACATCTATAAGATTCTATTTGCCTTTAGTCTAAGCATGTATTGTCAACATACTATATTCAAAAGTGTGCATTAGGGATTTCCCTGGTGGTCCAGTGAGAATCTGCCTGCCAACGCAGTGTCATGGGTTCGATCTCTGGTCCGAGAAGATTCCACATGCTGTGGGGCAGGTCAGCCTATGCACCACAACTGCTGAGCTTGAGTGCTGCAACTACTGAAGCCTGTGTGCTCCAGAGCCCATTCTCTGCAACAAGAGAACCCACTGCAGTGAGAAGCCTGCAAAATGAAACTAGAAAGTCCGTGAGCAGCAACAAACACCCTAATACATAAATTGTAGCCAACAATATATACTTACTTTTTAATTAATTCTTCTAATTATTGTCTACAGAGTGGTTGTTATTCACTTGGCATTTCTTTGACAACTGATATGTTCATTGGTATTTACATTCCATTTCAGTTTTTTCATCATTTTCTATCATGTGTGCTTGTGTACATAAATAATCATAATAGCTCAAAAGTGAAAACTCAACAAAAAAGGTATACTCAGAAAAGCATCAAGACTTAAGAAAATAATTTCTCTTTATTTCCTTTCCTTCTATTTAAAACTGTGAGCCTGTGCCTCCCTGTACTCTGTGCCTGCCTGCTTTCCACTCCCCAAGGACACACACATCTTTTTTTGGGGTGGGAAGATTTTTTTTTCAGTTTTATTTCACTTAACAATATTGTATTGGTTTTGCCATACATTGATATGAATCCACCATGGGTGTACATGTGTTCCCCATCGTGAATCCCCCTCCCACCTCCCTCCGCATCCCATCCCTCTGGGTCATCCCAGGCACCAGCCCTGAGCACCCTATATCATGCATCGAACCTGGACTGTCAATTCGTTTCACATGTGATAATTTACATGTTTCAATGTCATTCTCCCATATCATCCTGCCCTCGCCCTCTCCCACAGAGTCCAAAAGACTCTTCTATACATCTGTGTCTCTTTTGCTCTCTCGCATACAGGGTTATCATTACTATCTAAATTCCATATATCAGTTCAGTTCAGTTGCTCAGTCGTGTCTGACTCTTTGCGACCCCATGAATCACAGCACGCTAGTCCTCCCTGTCCATCACCAACTCCCAGAGTTCACTCAAACTCATGTCCATCGAGTCGGTGATGCCATCCAGCCATCTCATTCTCTGTCGTCCCCTTCTCCTCCCGCCCCCAATCTTTCCCAGCATCAGAGTCTTTTCCAGTGAGTCAACTCATCGCATGAGGTGGCCATATATATGTGTTAGTATACTGTATTGGTGTTTTTCTTTCTGGCTTACTTCACTCTGTATAATAGGTTCCAGTTTCATCCACCTCATTAGAACTGAGTCAAATGTATTCCTTTTAATGGCTGAGTAATAGTCCATTGTGTATATGTACCACAGCTTTCTTATTCATTTGTCTGCTGATGGACATCTAGGTTGCTTCCAGGTCCTGGCTATTATAAACAGTGCTGAGATGAACATTGGGGTACACGTGTCTCTTTCAATTCTGGTTTCCTTGGTGTGTATGCCCAGCAGTGGGATTGCTGGGTCATATGGCAATTCTATTTCCAGTTTTTTAAGGAATCTCCATACTGTTTTCCATAGTGGATGTACTAGTCTGCATTCCCACCAACATTCCCACCCACACCCTCTCCAGCATTTATTGCTTGTAGACTTCTGGATAGCAGCCATTCTGACTGGCGTGAAATGTACTTCATTGTGGTTTTGATTTGCATTTCTCTGAGTGATGTTGAGCATCTTTCCATATGTTTGTTAGCCATCTGTATGTCTTCTTTGGAGAAATGTCTGTTTAGTTATTTGGCCCATTTTTCGATTGGGTCATTTATCTTTCTGAAATTGAGCTGCAGAAGTTGCTTGTACATTTTTGAGATTATCAGTTGCTTCATTTGCTATTATTTTCTCCCATTCTGAAGGCTGTCTTTTCACCTTGCTTATAGTTTCCTTTGTTGTGCAGACACTTTTAATTTTAATTAGGTCCCGTTTATTTTTGCTTTTATTTCCAAAATTCTGGGAGGTAGGCCATAGAGGATCCTGCTGTGGTTTATGTCGGAGAGTGTTTTACCTATGTTCTCCTGTAGGAGTTTTAGAATTTCTGGCCTTACGTTTAGATCTTCAATCCATTTTGAGTTTATTTTTGTGTATAGTGTTAGAAAGTGTTCCAGTTTCATTCTTTTACAAGTGGTTGACCAGTTTTCCCAGCATCACTAGTTAAAGAGATTATCTTTTCTCCATTGTATAGTCTTGCCTCCTTTTTTGAAGATAAGGTGTCCATAGGTGCTAGGATTTATCTCTGGGCTATTTTGTTCCATTGATCTATATTTCTGTCTTTGTGCCAGTACCATACTGTCTTGATGACTGTGGCTTTGTAGTAGAGCCTGAAGTCAGGCAAGTTGCTTCCTCCAGTTCCATTCTTCTTTCTCAAGATGGCTTTGGGTATTCGAGGTTTTTTGTATTTCCATACAAATTGTGAAATGTAGTTGTTCTAGTTCTCTGAAAAAATACCATTGGTAGCTTGATAGGGATTGCACTGAATCTATAGATTAGGTAGTATACTCATTTTCACTATATTGATTCTTCTGATCCATGAACATGGTATATTTGTCCATCTATTTGTGTCCTCTTTGATTTCTTTCACCAGTGTTTTATAGTTTTCTATATATAGGTCTTTTGTTTCTTTAGGTGGATATATTCCTAAGTGTTTTATTATTTTCATTGCAATGGTGAATGGAACTTCTTTTCTGTTTTCTCATTGTTTGTGTATAGGAATGCAAGGTATTTCTGTCTGTTGATTTTATATCCTGCAACTTTACTATATTCATTGATTCAGTATTCGTTGATTAGCTCTAGTAATTTTCTGGTGGAGTCTTTAGGGTTTTCTATGTAGAGGATCATGTCATCTACAAGTAGTGCAAGTTTCACTTCTTCTTTTCCAATCTTGATTCCTTTTATTTCTTTTTCTGCTCTGATTGCTTGGACACACATCTTAATGGAAAACTTCAAGATGATCTTTAGGATGTGGTATGTTTCTCCTAGCTTAGAACATGATTCCATATAGAAAAATATACTTTTTTGTTTCAGCTATTGCCTTTGTTCAGTGTATGATAACCATAGATGTAAGCAATCTAAAAATATGGTTTCGTGAAAACACCATGACTATGTGGTACCATCTTACTCTATAAAAGCAGTTTCCTTTATTGAGACAAAGCAACCTGGCTCTGTATTTATAAACACAAGACCAAAACAAAACATGGATCATTTCCTCTGTAAGAGATTGACTCCAGACTAGGAGCTCATTATCCAAACCATCTGGCAGGTCCTCTCTAGCCCCACTTCCTTGGGACATGCATCTTTCACCACTACTGGCTCCTTCTGGAACAGTGACCAGCTGCCTCTAATTTTCTCACAGACTAGATGTTGCAGTGATGGTGATAAGAACAAGTTGAGACAGACTTTTTTATAGCAAGACTCCATCTGCAAAGGCTGACTAAGATTTTCATTATTATATTTTGAAGTCCTTGACTATGTTTTAAACAATCAGGAATTTGGTTTTGTTACTAAAACAATTTAACTATATAAAATGTTGCTTTCTTTTCCTCTCATTCCCTATTCCAAAGTTCTGTGTTCACAACAATTTGATACTTTGGAAATACATTTCTGTTCATTTAAAATTTTTATAGCCTAGTTTTTGTATGCAGTTTTTATTGAATGTCTACAAAGTGCCAAGCAACTCCTAGTACTGGGGATTGGGATCATCAGTGATTAAAACAGATAAAAATCCTTACTTTCAAGGAGCTTATGTTCTAGTAGATAAAGAACATAGAAAACAAAAAAACCAAATAGCTAATTATCTAGTTTGTTACAAGATGCCAAGTGGTATAGGAAAAAATAGGTCAGGTTGAGGAATGAGAGTGTTATGTTGGTAGTGGAGACAGTAAACTGAGGTTGTGGTGATGAGATATGAGCAGACTCTAAACTGGAAAAGATGACCATGCAGACATCTGGGAAAGGAGCACTGCAGGGAAGAAGGAACAGTGTATATGTTCTAAGATTGAAGTGTACTTGGCTTGCTTAAAGAAAAGTAAAATGTATGGTATGGGGTGGTGTAGTGGGGAAACATAGAAACTTGTGAGGCCAAAGGACTTTGGCTTGTATTCTGAGATGGGAGTCCCTGGAGGGATTCGGGTACAGAAGCCACATAATTTGATTTGTGTTTTAATAGGATCTGGCTGCCTTTTTAACAGTGGAGGGGTGGAGGGAGAGCTGGAAGACTTGAGACTAACTAGAAAGCTACTGAAATAATGTAGCAAGAGACAATGATAGTTTAGGCCAGAATGGTAGCAGTGGGAATTGGTAAAAAAGAATCTGAAAAATTCTTGGAATATTTTAAAGGTGAGCTAATATAAATTCCTGATTATTAGATGTGTATTCTGAGAAAGAGAGGAGTCAAAGATGAAAGTTTTTGGCTTAAGAAACTTGAAAACCAGAGTTCCAATTAATAGAGATGGAGAAAATTATGGATAAAGTAGGTTTTATCAGGGGAGATACATTTTTCAGCCTGATTGGAGTACATTCAGCAAAGAATGGGAAGAGAGGAATTGGAAACAAGTATAGAAAACTCAACTATTGCTCCAAAAAGGAAGGAAAAATGGGTGGTAGCTGGCAGAGGAAGTGGAGTGAAGAGGTTTACTTAGGTTGGGAAATATGGTAACCTATGTGTTTGCTGGTAGAAAGATTCAGTTAAGAGGGAAAATTGATATTGTATGAGAAAAAGATAATGGTTGGAACAGCATTCTTGAGAAGGTGAGTGGGGACAGGATACAGTGTAAACTAGAAATCAGATTTAAGTAGGAAGATGGATGGTTAGGAAGATAAGAGTATGTAGAACCTGTGTTGGTAGACGGCTGGATGTGGTTGTGGGAAACTACAGGAGTCCTCTGTCAATTAATTTTTTGACTAAAGTAAGAAAGAAGGTCATCAATTGGGTGGAGGATGAGGGAGGTGGTGTTGGAGATATGAGGAGAAAGGGGATATGAAATGGTAATCCAGTAATGAATTTAAAATGAGACCAATCAATACAGTTGTTCATTTTGTTTGGCTACTTGGCTGTAGGCATGGAGAAGACAGAATAGAGTCAACCAGGTTTTGCTTTTGCCAAGCAAGTAAGACAAACCTATGGAAGAGGTTGAGTGAATTGAATGCAAAGGAGTGATTATAGTGATTGAATGTTTAAACCAGATAAGGAAGAGAGGACTTCAAGAGCTGAGTGACAGGGCCCTCCCTGGTGGCTCAGTGGTGAAAAATCCACCTGCCAATGCAGAGGGCATGGGTTTGATCCCTGGTCCTGGAAGATCCCACACGTCGTGGAGCAGTTAAGCTTGTGCACCACAACAATTGAGCCGGTGCTCTAGAGCTCAGGAAGCCCACACTCCCTAGAGCCCATGCTCTGCAATGAGAAGCTACTTCAATGAGAAGCCCACACACTGCAACTGAGGAGTGCCCCCCACTCACTGAAACTAGAGAAAAGCCTTCACAACAATGAAGAGCTAGCACAACCAAAAACAAATTTTTTTTTTTTAAGTGGAGTGACGAATTACTTAATCTCTCAGTTCCTGATTATTTAATATGAAAATGTTACGAGTGCTGTGTGAGGCTTATGTGGAATAATGTTTGCAATCACTTCTTGAGGTTTCTCATCAGGATCACCTGGGGTATTTTTGACACTACTAATGGCCACAGCCCAACCCCCCAAATAGAATTTCTGAGGGTGAGGCCGAGGATGACTCAGTCTAACTACTTTCCAGGTGATTCTACTGTATAGTCAGGGCAGCAAACTTCCATGTTATCTTAATGATCTGTATTCATGATACTAACAGTTATTTAATGAATGTCTCCTATGAGCCAGGCAACATACTATAGTATTCTCTCATTTAAGTCCCACAACTTTTCAAAGAAGAGTTTGTGCCTAAAATGACAAACAGTAAGTGACAGAGCCAGGGATGTCTAGCCAGTTGTCCATGATATAAAGCCTGTTACTCTAAGACTGGTTTGAGAAGCAACAGCATCACTGGAGACCTTGTTAACAAGAACTGCCTTGCCACTGACCTGTTAAATCAGAATCTGTATTTGAATAAGATCTTTACATTTATCTCTGCCCTAATTTTTACGATTTCTTTCCTTCTACTGACCCTGGGGTTCTTCATTTCTTTCTTTTCTAGTTGCTTTAGATGTAGAATTAGGTTATTTAGTTGACTTTTTTCTTGTTTCTTGAGGTGTGCCTGTATTGCTATGAACTTCCCCCTTAGCACTGCTTTTACAGTATCCCAGAGGTTTTGGGTTGTTGTGTATTCATTTTCATTCATTTCTATGCATATTTTGATTTCTCTTTTGATTTTTTCCTATGATTTGTTCATTATTCAGCAGAGTGTTAAAAAGACAGTCTCTTTAACAAGTGGTGCTGGGAAAACTGGTCAGCCACTTGTAAAAGAATGAAACTAGAACACTTCCTAACACCATACACCAAAATAAACTCAAAATGGATTGGAGAGCTAAATGTAAGACCAGAAACTATAAAACTCCTAGAGGAGAACGTAGGCAAAACTCTCCGACATAAATCATAGCAGGATCCTCCAAGACCCACCTCCCAGAATATTGGAAATAAAAGCAAAAATAAACAAATGGGACCTAATTAAAATCAAAAGCTTCTGCACAGCAAAGGAAACTATAAGCAAGGTGAAAAGACAGCCTTCAGAATGGGAGAAAATAATAGCAAATGAAGCAACTGATAAAGGATTAATCTCCAAAATATACAAGCAGCTCCTGCAGCTCAATTCCAGAAAACTAAGTGACCCAATCAAAAAATGGGCCAAAGAACTAAACAGACATTTCTCCAAAGAAGACATACAGATGGCTAACAAACACATGAAAAAATGCTCAACATCCCTCATAATCAGAGAGACGCAAATCAAAACCACAATGAGATACCATTTCACACCAGTCAGAATGGCTGCTATCCAAAAGTCTACAACCAATAAATGCTGGAGAGGGTGTGGAGAAAAGGGAACCCTCTTACACTGTTGGTGGGAATGCAAACTAGTATAGCCACTATGGAGAACAGTGTGGAGATTCCTCAAAAAACTGGAAATAGAACTGCCATACGACCCAGCAATCGCACTCCTGGGCATATACACTGAGGAAACCAGAATTGAAAGAGACACATGTACTCCAATGTTCATTGCAGCACTGTTTATAATAGCCAGGACATGGAAGCAACCTAGATGTCCATCTGCAGACGAATGGATAAAAAAGCTTTGGTACATATACACAATGGAGTATTACTCAGCCATTAAAAAGAATGCATTTGAATTAGTTCTAATGAGGTGGATGAAACTGGAGCCTATTATACAGAGTGAAGTAAGCCAGAAAGAAAAACACCAATACAGTATCAGTTCAGTTCAGTTCAGTCACTCAGTTGTGTCCGACTCTCCGCGACCCCATGAATCACAGCACGCCAGGCCTCCCTGTCCATCACCAACTCCTGGAGTTCACTCAAACTCATGTGCACAGAGTCGGTGATGCCATCCAGCCATCTCATTCTTTGTCGTCCCCTTCTCCTCCCGCCCCCAACCTTTCCCAGCATCAGAGTCTTTTCCAGTGAGTCAACTCGTCGCATGAGAATGCATATATATGGAATTTAGAAAGATGCAAATGATAATCCTGTATACGATACAGCAAAAGAGACACAGATGTATAGAACAGTCTTTGGGACTCTGTGGGAGAGGGTGAGGGTGGGATGATTTGGGAGAATGGCATTGAAACATGTATGTTGTCATATGTGAGACGAACCACCAGTTCAGGGTCGATGCATGTTACAGGATGCTTGGGGCTGGTGTGCGGGGATGACCCAGAGGGAGGATAAAGGGAGGAGGGAGGTGGGAGGGAGGTTCAGGAAGGGGAACTCTTGTACACCCGGGGCGGATTCATGTCAATATATGGCAAAACCAACCAATATAATATTGTAAAATAATTAGCCTCCAATAAAAAATAAATAAATAAAATTAAAAAAAAAGATCTTTAGGCAATTCCTACATATATTAAAGTTCGAAAAGCCCTCAAACAGGCCACACTAGCTCTCTCCACCAAAATTTCTATTCTGGGGTAAGATGGATCCAAATAATTCATATCAGTGGGCCAAGGGCAACATTTAGTTTAATAAATTCTTCAGCTGATACCAATTGCTTGCAAGTATCAATAAATAGTTCTTTAATGCCTGAAAAAGGTAATAAATGCCTAAAAAGGATTATTTCTAGAAATATTTTACTTATAACACTGAGAGTCACTTAGGATTCCTTTGAGGGATATCTTTTATTTGTTAAATTAAAGGCCAATAAGGTATGATCCCCGGAGAAGGCAATGGCAAGCCACTCCAGTACTCTTGCCTGGAAAATCCCATGGATGGAGGAGCCTGGAAGGCTGCAGTCTGTGGGGTCACTAAGGGTCGGACACGACTGAGCGACTTCACTTTCACACACTGGAGAAGGAAATGGCAACCCACTCCAGTGTTCTTGCCTGGAGAATCCCAGGGACCGGGGAGCCTGGTGGGCTGCCGTCTATGGGGTCACACAGAGTCGGACACGACTGAAGACTTAGCAGCAGTAGCAGCAAGGTATGATCCCAATGAAGTGTTCCATGAAATGCTATTTTGTATAGTGCTTCATAGTTACTGAATGTCTTTTTCTTATTCCTTGAAATGAACGTGAGTTTGTTACTAGGATTCAGGCAAATTGTCTAAGATCACATAACAGGCAATTGCAGGACTAAGACTCACACACAGTTCCTTTCAATTTCTGTTTCACAAGACAGAGTACTATGGAGTAAAGCGGTCATTTCAAAGAGAACAAAGCAGCGCTACTTTACCAGTTCCTGGAGATCTAGCCTTGTAGTTCTTATAGGGAGAAGCCCCTGTACCTCTACAACCAGGCAATCCTGGCTTCTGTCACAAACTTTATTCTTGAAACATTTACACAGGGTTTGGTGGGATTGGAGGTCAGAAGGAACATCAGTACCTTATGCAGTAACTTTTTTCTGAATCAAGCAAAATTTCTAACAACCAAAATCATTGTGAATTGAACATTAATAATCCTAGGTCAAATAACATCTAAGCCTTTAGAATTCATTCAAGGATGTATTTATTTACAAGATACAAGTGTTTATTTAATAAGAATTAAAGTGCTTAATTTTACAATGTTTCCAGCTCTCTGACCAAATATACATATTTACACAATATATACACTCTCTGCAAGTATTTTACATTCATACAGCTAGAAAAGAAAACTTACTTTTTGTGTATACTTTTTCACATTTGAGTTAACTCTAAAATTTTGCTAACATACCTTTTTAAATTGATCATTCAACAATTCAAAAACCCAGATAGCACTTATTCAAAAATAACAGTCAATTGTCACTCACAAAATGAAATCCTAGTTTGTAAAACAAACAAATAAAATCCCCCAAATTTTATATACAGATATGATTGCTGATGGAGACCTTCCCCAAGTAATACATTCCAACATCCATATAATATGTAATATATAATGCAATTCTGTTATCATAATGGTCCCATAGACTATTATGCCTTTTCCCAAACCATATATTAATGTATATATATCTCACTCTATGTATTTGGTATTCACTTATTCAAATATGCTACAGTATTTCTTGATTTAATTTCTCACTAGTCTACCTGATCTCACTAATTCAATCTATAATGAATCTTAGGAAGGGGTAAACATCATGTAAATCTCAGTGACTCACAATGAGTTAACTATCTTGTAGAAGCCATGTGCTATTTTATTTCAAAAGACAGAAAGGACACTGTTTGCTGCCAAATGTTCAGTCCTAAAAGTAGAAGACAGACCATGACTGACTTTAGAGGGATTTTTTTTTTAAATGTCATTAAACAGTACAGAAAATGGTCCAACAGTATTATTATTAGGTCTAAAAGAAAAAGAAAGTAATAATATGATTGTTGCTGTTTAGTTGTTAAGTCGTGTCTTAGGCTACAGTCCACCAGGCTCCTTTGTCCATGGGATTTCCCAGGCAAGAATACTGGAGTGGGTTGCCATTTCCTTCTCCAAGGGATCTTCCTGACCCAGGGATTGAACCCACATCTCCTGCTTAGCAGGTGGATTTTTAACCACTGAGCCACCTGGGAAGTCCAATGACAAGATACTAGTGGTATAATTTAGAGGTCACGGTGAAAGGCTCAGGTGCAATAGATCTATGAGTGTGCAATTACATAGATTTGCATCTTATAGTTTATACCCCCCTGCAGTTTAAGTAATTTTCATTTATCTTAGATATATTGCTCTGATCTGGAGACCATGGGTCTCATTCTGTCCACCTTTCTGTCCGTACTTGCTTGTTTCAGTTCCTAATCATATTCCTCTCTGCCATACCAGTAAAGAAAGCAAAGGTATCTTCTCATGACAACATGATTACAGGGCATACATAAGAATAGATTTTACTAAAAATCCATATATATAATTTATGTTAAAATATTTAAGTTAAAAAGAATACTTTCTATAAAATTTTTATTCCTATGGAAAAACAGAATTTGAAATCAATAGTGCTTTTTCATATATACCTGTATGCATAAACTCACAGAAAGGGTTTCAAAAGTATATCTAGTAGTCTTTCTACATCATACTCCTCTTTTCTAAATCTGGAGACTCTACAGTAAATAATAGTATTAAAATAAAAAGCAATTTGATTCTACTAAAATTGGATAAGGATGAAAAAGTAACATGATCCACTATAGATGTTCAAAATAGCCCTAAGAATAAGAACACATTAGTCACAGATTTCACATTAATATATTCTTACAGAATAAAAAATTTAAGAATGAAGACATTAAGATATTTTTGCTTTTTGAATTAATTTTAGCTTATATATATCATGTGCTTTTAATCTTAGAGGCGCTAACAGGAACATTATGTAATGTAGAAAAAATTTTCTATTCTGCAATACAGCAAGAATACCTGCAAAAACAAAAAACAAAACAACAACAAAAACTTTTTGTTCCCTAGAAGTTTATTTGTTCCCATTGTTACCTTTTCCTCAGGATATACTCAGCCCAGAAAGATCATTATTACCGTTATCATAGACAATGAGTTCAGTATAAGAACTTAAGGCTTTGGGTATAACCAAAAATGAGATCTAAAATTTAGAGGGGGACAAATCCTGTTTCTATAAAGAAGACAATAAAAGGTTTGGTAAGTTTTAAAAACTTGGATTTTTTTTTCTTTTTAATTTACATACATTAGCCAGTAAATATAAGTATACCAATCTACATTAAGCTTCATGGAAAATGAAATGTAACCTGATGAAGTTGTGCAGATGTGCTTTAACTGTTTTTGCTTTTTAAACCATCCAGACCCTTTGCAAAAATAAAAAGGCTTTTGATGATTACTTGAATCCCAAGAATAATGTTGTCCCTATCCCAAACCCTGCCACATATACTTTCCTTTCCTTAAAATGAGCAATTCGAATTACAGTATCACTCCTAGAAGTTAATTCTCTATATCCTTGTGGCTAGGAATGTTCACATTAAAATTTCAGTTTAAAATCATACCCTGTAAAATTTTATTGCTTGCATACATGATGGCATTATAGATGCCACCATCACAAAAGTGGCTGGTGGCATTTTTCATTTTTGGGTCCCACTTAAAACCTGAAGATAAGTCTGCACTACATTTCATATTCAATATACCAAATGGTAGACTTTCAATAAAGCAAAACTTATATTTAAAAAACTGGAATGTTTTATAATAAATAGTAGTTTTTATCAAAGAAGTATTTTTTTTAAGTCTGAAGAAAGGGCACGTTAAAGAAAAGATGACTTAGAGGAAAATCAAGAATAAGGCCCTTATGGAATGTTGTTTTAATAGCAAAACAATCAATTGCTTTTCTAGGCTCAATTTATTATGACAGCTCAGGTGTCTCAGAAAGCAAAAGACATTATTCTTATAATCAATTAGGTGCATTTTGAGGTCTTTTGGTTGAGTGTTTCTAAATGGCTAAAAGTATTCCTTTGCCTTTCTCCAAGTAAAAGCATTAGTGAAAACAAAGCTGCTTCATTGCTTCTCTTTGTGCCTGACAAAAGAACATGTGGAATGTGAAGACAGTGATTGGATAAGCAGAAATTTTCTTCTGATACTAACATTTCTATTTTTTTGGAAAAAAAATTACAGATAATGTTAAGAGTATGGTAATAAATATTCTCTCTACATGAGTCGTCTTTCAATAATCTACATTAAATAACATCTGATATTTACTGAACCAAAACTTGAATGTGTTCATGTTACTTCCATTCCAGGAGTACTTATTTGTAGGAAAAATGTAATCTTTTTGCTCTTCAAAATAGTTTTCAAAAATAATTTGACTTGTAAATCTTCTATCTGGCCCTTACATTTCCAGTTTTCTATCCTCATTACAAAAGTCACCTTCTCCTGAAAATCATTCTACATTTTTACTGCTTCTCTTTTCTTGAGATTAAGAAAATCAAAGCATCACCTACAGACATATTATAACCTTCTCAATAATCACCCCTAAACACCACATACACAAATACGCCCACGCCTGGCAACTAGAAAAGGGAAACGATGTAAAATATTTTAAATTTGTCCTTAATTTAATAGGGCCTAAGAAGCTACCTTTATCTTTTTTTGACTCCAAATATTTGGCTTAATGTTGATGGTAATGGCTGGTATTCCTTTTTCAGAAGAAGGCAATCTAATGATGCCCACTATAATTAGTTTAGCTTTTCCTTAGGGATGTCGGGGAAAAAAAGAGATTCTGATACTTCATATATTTCTTTAAAAAACAGGGCCTGAATAAAATGTGTGGCAATCTCAAATTCTGAGTGAATCTAATCTACTTTTAAGGTGTAATCCCCAAAGGCTAGTAGAATCATTCTTATGGGTTTCTAGCAGACAGATGAATTTTAAAGATGAGAATGTTTGGAACATGATAGAGTAAATGAAAAACAAGAGAGAGATCTAAGTTTGAGAAAAGGATTAACTTAAATATCCAACAATGTGAGATTTTAATCACAACTACAATATAATAAATAACGGCCTTTGTGACAGGAATCTATTAATATTAAAATTGTTTATTAAAATTCCCCAGAGGATAAAAGGGGGAAAAATGCTCAAATTTTCATAAATCATACTGCACCCCCCAAAACCTGCCATTAAAATACTATTTTTTCTATATTGTATTTTCCCCTACTGTTCTTTAGTGAGGTGGTTTAAAAAGTTAAGCATAAACTGTCTTAATTACCTATCCTTTACCCTTAATCACAGATAATCACGTGTGAATTTTTTTTCGTATCTGACAAAGGAATAAGCCCACACAGTTATCTTAAGTGTTAACTATATATAGTCCTCATTTAACCAAAAGTAACAGTCTTAAGGGAAAGGAAAATATAACAATAATTGTAGTTGCCTTATGTCCCAGTTCTGTGTAAGGTCAGGAATCTTGTACATGCCGATATTAACTGCCACAACAATTAGAGGACGGTAAAAGGTAGAATAATCTGTATGACTTGATCATCCCAGTGACCAAAATGCACTTTATCTCAGAGTAATCAAGACTGAAGCATTAATTAAACCCTCATCTTATATTTAACTAGGTATTATTAGCACCTTCAAAGAGAGGCACTGTTTTAAATAGGCACAGAACAAAGAAAAATAGCACTTCAAAAAATACTGTTGGAACTCATTAATATATCCCATGCCACATAAATTACAGTTTTTTATAAAAATATCAATACCCTTAGATGTTAATCAGTTAAATGTAAATCAGCAAAAACATCTCATAAGTTTAGAACACTGCTCAGTCCCAAGATAAAACATGCTGTATATTTAAAAATAAATTAGAGACAAATATGAACCTAACCTGAAAAGTGTGGATAGTGTGTATATATAATTTGTATTTAATACTATATGTACATAATTGCTATATACTTAAGATATTTTATTCTTAGAAGTATTTCTACAAACACAAGTATTATCTTGAGTACCAACAATGCGTCTTTTTTCTTTTGCTTTAAAACAATGTACATCATTTATGCAGCTTGTTTTATAAACTAACTTAAATAAGTTAATACAATAGCCTAAATTGTCCCTGTATTGTTGTTTTTCTTTTTTTTTTTAACTGTGGATCTATTTTGGCAACATGGAGGTATATCTTTCAAACTGTTATAAAGCCTACATGTGTAAGTGAAGACATTAAAGGATTTCTTAAATGAAAGAAGACTTCTCTAATGTAAAGTGATAGAATTAATTGATACCACTTTTTTCCAAGACAAAAGTACACATTCAAGGAATAGCTCGTTAAAAAAATGCTCCACTTTTCACATTATTTCAAACTTTATGGGTAGAATGGCTGTGCACATTAATTTCACTAAGAGTACATAAAATCAGTCCCCCAAAAGATGCATTTATGAGCCTGTAAAATTTTTCAACATAAAGTGCTAAGAGATGAATAAGGAGAGCTGAGAATATCGTGAGCTATAAATCTGGAGACATGCCCTACACCGTGGTAGGTCTTGGAACTTAGCATTCTGATTTTCTCTTAGGTTCAAGATGATCGTCCAAAGTGTCTGGATGCTGGCTAGGACCATCTGGCGTCTCACCTGTGACAGCTAAAAGGATGATTTTCAGCCACTTCTGTTTCAGTTCCTCACTGTCTGCAGCAAAGCTGTGCACAGACTTGGACTGGGTCAGTTTGAAACTGTGTGGCAGGTCTGCACTCCTTGGCATGTCGTCCACAACATAGCCCAGGAGTGGAATGGTGGCCTGGGCTCTGACATCCTAAGGAAAGAACATGGTGAGATGTGACCCGGCTCCCACTAACACTCCTTTCCCATCATCTCTCCACAGACTTGTACTGTGAGCTCTCCATGGAGATGGGAGAGATCCATTGCTTAGCACTGTGCCTCTGCATGAGGCCACTGGTAATGTCACCTGAGTGAATTAATGAATAAGCACTAATGCCTAAATCAGCCAGAATTCATTGACCCCACACCTCTTTCCCTGTGAGGGAGCCCATTCAGCTCTTTATTCAGTGTAAAAGAGAAGAAAAGAACAGTTAACTTTATTGTACAAAGTCAGCAAATGTTAATGATGATTTCATTACCAAACACAGTTCTATTTGGTGTTTAATTCATTCATGCATCATTTATGGACAGGAAAAACAATGAAACAGAATAAAAAACAAATAGCCCAATAAAAAAATGGGCTGCTGCTGCCAAGCTGCCAAGTCACTTCAGTCCTGTCCGACTCTGTGTGACCCCATAGGCGGAAGCCCACCAGGCTCCCCCGTCCCTGGGATTCTCCAGGCAAGAACACCGGAGTGGGTTGCCATTTCCTTCTCCAATGTGTGAAAGTGAAAAGTGAAAGTGAAGTTGCTCAGTCGTGTCCGACCCTTAGCAACCCCACAGACTGCAGCCTACCAGGCTCCTCCATCCATGGGATTTTCTAGGCAAGAGTACTGGAGTGGCTTGCCATTGCCTTCTCCGAAAAAATGGGCATAAGACCTAAACAGACATTTCTTCAAAGACATACAAATGGCGAAAAGGTACATGAAAAGATGCTCACCATTGCTAATTAGAGAAATGCAACTCAAAACTGCAATGAGGTATCATCTTACACTGATCAGAATGGCCACCATAAAAAAGTCTATAAATTATAAATGCTGGAGAGGATGGAGAGAAAAGGGAGACCTCCTACACTGTTGGTGGGAATGTAAATTGGTTCAGCCACTATGGAAAACACTGTTGAGGTTCCTTAAAAAACTAAAAACAGAGAAAATGATGTGTTGCAGTTCGGGCAGGTTGCAAAGAGTTAGACATGATTTAGAAATGGAACAAAAACAACAAAAAGCAATTATATGATTCTGCAATCCCACTCCTGAGCATACATCCAGAGAAAACCATAACTCAATAAGACATATGCACCTCAATGTTCAGTGCAGCACTATTTACAATAGTCAAAACATGGAAGCAACCTAAATATCCATCCACAAATGAATGGACAAACAAGATGTGGTACATATATACACACACATACACAATGGAAAATTGCTCAGCCATAAAAAGAATGAAACGATGCCATCTGCACCAACTTGGATGGACATAGAAATTATTATACTAAGTGAAGTAAACCAGAAAAGGAAAGGCAAATATTATATGATATCACTTATGTGTGGGCTCTCAAAGAAAAAAAAGACACAAATGAACTTATTTCCAAAACAGAAAGAGACACTCACAGACACAGGAAAAAAAAAAAATTGGTTTTTTGCTTACCAAAGGGGAAAGAGGGATGGAAGGAGGGATAAATTAGGAGGCTAGGATTAACACACACACACTAATATGTATGAAATAGATAACCAACAAGGACCTATTTATAACACAGGGAACTATACTGAATATTATATAATAACCTATAAGGGAAAAGAATCTAAAAAATATGTATATGGGCTTCTCTGGTGGCTCAGACAGTAAAGAATCTGCCTGCAATGCAGGAGACCTGGGTTCAATCCCTGGATTGGGAAGATCCCCTGGAGAAGGGTACAGCTACCCACTCCAGTATTCTAGTCTGGAGAAGTCCAAGGACAGAGGAGCCAGGCAGGCTACATGGGGTTGCAAAGAGTTGGACACGACTGAGGGACTTTCACTTTCACACACACACACACACACAGCGATTTCTGAATAGCTGTGCTATACATCTGAAATTTATTCGATATTGGAAATCATTCATACTTCAATTAAAAAAATACATGTACACATCTTGGCATTTTAGTCTATTTTGAAAATAAAGTTTCACTAGCCCTTAAAGTAGATATAGGCTAAAATACAACAGGTACATTAAAATTTTCATGTTTCTAAGTGAGTGCACAATTGATTTATGTGTTGTTGGTTTTTAAGCACAATACAATCCATTAATGCCTGGTGTATGTCTGTTGTTCCCAAATGCTTATTTCACACAAGGTCCCCCCAAATTATTACTGGATAATGGTAATCCAAGGTTGATTTAAAGTCACCTTCTTCTCACACTGCTTTCTTTTTCAGGTATCCATCCTTTCAGGGGTTGAAAAAAAGGCTTATTGATATTTCCTATCACTAAAAAGGCTCCTTGCCTTTCCCTCTGATTCAACCTCTTCTTCCCATGTTCTTTACTAATTCAACCCATATTTTCTCAAACCCACTGAATAGGATTGACAGAAGGGGGCAAATGATCCATAGGGAGAAAACATTTTTGGCTATAGAAGGAATCGGGCTTCCTTGGTAGCTTAGACAGTAAAGAATCTGCCTGCAATGCAGGAGACCTGGGTTCGATCCCTGACTCTGGAAGATCTCCTCTCCCTTGGAGAAGGAAATGGCTACCCATTCCAATATTTTTTGCTTGGAGAATCCCACGAACAGAGAAGCCTGGTGGGCTACAGTCCATGGGGTTGCAAAGAGTTGGATATGACTGAGCAACTAAGCACATATAGAAGGAATCAGTCTAAATAAATCCGAATTATAGTTACTTATATTTTTCAATTATAATGAAAAATAGTGAAACTGTATGAATTCTTTTATTCTATAGAGAAGAAATGGAAAAATTTTAAGTTCACTGTCCACTGGCCTCCCTCTGTCCCTTCAGAAAGATATAGTTTAGATACCTGGGGAGCACCGTACATGTACAGCACGAGAGGGTCTTGTTTGGGGATCACACACCAAGCTTTCTGCCAAGGTTTTGACTTTTCCATATACTGAAGAAAGCTGCACACCACACTGTTTCCAGATACTTCCGCTGATTCAATCTAGAAAATATAATGCAAAGAAATACTGAGACAGAGAAATGAACACAAAATAAACCCAGATAGTGAGGTAATTCAACTGAAGGGAATATTCATAAATTATAATATATTTACATAAAATGCCTCCTGGGATTGTCCAAAAAAAGGTTCATCTGCAATAGTTATTTAAATATGCATCTAGATCTATGATGAATTAAATCAATTTTAATTGTATTAGCAGACCTTGAATTTGCACAAAATTAAACATTTATTGACTACTTACTATGAAGGCACTTTTCTTAACTTACTACTTGTATCAATTCATGTAATATTCACACCAACACCGAAAAGGTATTACTTTCATTATCATGAGGTTTAGAGACGAAACAGCTTTCCTAAGATTTAGGAAATGGTGTACTAGGATTTGAGTCTGGATCCAGAGTTTGAACTCTTAGCCAAAATGCTATATCAGCGTCACTATTTAAGAATACAATAGCAAAAAGGCAAATGATTACCAGTAATCTCTGCCCTTTACCTGAGATAATTTCAAACTTTTTTAAAATTACATTAACTCTTGGTAGAGCCATGTACAGTTTTCTGCTTTGAATCCTAATACATAAATAACTGGTTAAAAAGGGAACAAAATCCTTTGACTAATGATGGTTTTTATTACATATATTATGGAAAGCAATTGGTTTGCATCTATTTTCTGTTTTTTCTTTTCTATTTTTTGGCCACAGTAAAAAATGGTCAATGGTTTGCATCTGTTTTCTGCCTTTTTCTTTTCTTTCCATTTGAGGCATGCAGGATCTTAGTTCTCTGACCAGGTATTAAACCTGTGTTCCCTGCAGTGGAAACACAGTGTCTTAACTACTGGACTGCCAGGGATCCCTGCATCTATTTTGTATCACTCAAATCCAGTGTCATCCACTGAGCAGTGCTGGTGGGCAAACTGTTTTGCTACCAGTTAGAGATAAGCACAAAAAGCAAGAGTAAGCATTTAGAAACTTTTACAGCTTTCTGACTTGTGATGATACCTGAGTACATAATTGTGTATTTTACAAAAATATAGCTAAGCAGAGATCTTACAGATGAACATTTAAAATCAATCTGAAGACAAGGAACACTAACTCTGAACTCAAATTAAATGTTACCTATCTTCCCTGACCCCAAGGCATTCCATACATTTTATTATCATATTGCAAAAATTTTATACTAAATTATGACTTTTGTTTCTAGGATCTACTGAAGCACGTCTTTCCACCATCCCCTGCCAGAAAAAGTCCATTCTGGTTTGCCATACAAGCAATACCTATATACTAGAAGAATACAAAGTTACAGCTTGTGGGACCATACTTTAACCTCAAGTGGATTTTAAAGTTTATGATCCTTCTTCAGTTAACAGAAATGACTTTTGTATGTTTATACAGCATAGATGTTTAATAAATATTAACTGATTCTTAGAATCAATGAATTGTAGAAATTCTAAATAAACCAAGTATTTCTATAACTTTAGATACATAAGAATTTTGATCACGAGCCTATTCTTCACAGATTTCCAGGCTATCTTGAACCTTCTGTCACCAAGAGCCTTATTATATAATTTATTACTTATATTATTAATATATTTCGGTATACAACTCATTTCAGATATTAGCTGCATTATAGTTCCTAGGTTTGGGAGGTCTGAATTTATGTAAAATATTAAATCAAACTCAGTTGTAAGACATTTCATATTTCAATATAGTTCTCAGATTACTGTCACTGGCCATTAAACGATGCTTTTAATGCAATAAGCTGGAAGAGTTTTTCAGGTAATAAGACTTTAATCTAAATTTTTATATCATACAATAGTTTTCAAAGCCAATATGATGAAATTGATAGAGACACTTTCCTCTTAAAAATATACAGATATATTGTAATAAGTTGAACATTAAAAGAAATACAATTAATACTCTAATATTTGACTACACCTTCACAAAGTCAATACACAATCAGCCCTCTATATCTGTGGATACAGACCCTAAGGATATGAAGGGCTGGCTGTATCACACCACTGAATGGATATAAGAGATTTGAGCATCCATGGATTTTGGTATCTGTGGAGGGGCCTGGAACTAATCTCCCAGATACCAAGGAAGGTCTAGATTTACTCTCAAATGCATGTTGGTTAATCGAGCACTGCCCCTCTTCTTTCTATACAACTGAGCACGATCCCAAGAGTCAGCAATAGAACAAAAGTATAAATCTTGCTCGCCACGGTCCAAATTGTGATACTAAGAGAAATAACAAAATATATTACTTGTATTTTTCAGAGTTAAAAGGAAATTCTATTTCTAGTATAAAAAATAAAAGAAAAAAATTTTTAAAAATCTGAAAGATAGCCAGTATTTAATATTTCATACCTCTAAAATTCCTTTCCTTTTCTTTTCTTCACTGTCTGTGAATCCACTTATTATTTGATAACAGTCTTTACAGACTTTGCTCAATTTACCACCATCATACTCAAGTTGAGCTTTATAATCAGAACACTTCCAACAAACCACCTTAAATTAAGAAAAAACAACAGAGTGAATAACCATATTTATAAAATAAGATTTAAGCAGTAATCAGTTATGGGTAATAATAAATGAGAAAAAGCTAAATGCAAAAGGCAAATTTTTACTAGACTAGTAATATTTCCATGAACATTTGGAGTATTTGTCATGGTATTATAATGTTATTTGGGATGGGCTCTGCTTGCTCATCCTTCTCTTTCTGGCCCCTAAAGGTAGATCTTCAAAGGCTTGGTATAGATTTTCATACTTCATGTGCATCCATGTACACTCAAGTCATGTCTGACTCTTTGCGCCCTATGGACTACAGCCCGCCAGGCTCCTCTGGCCATGGGATTTTCCAGGCAAGAATACCGGAGAGGGTTGCCATTTTCTCCTCCAGAGATCTTCCTGACTCAAGGATCAAACCTGCCTCTCCTGCGTCTCCTACGTTGGCAGGTGGATTCTTTACTACTGAGTTACCTGGGAAGCATACTTCTGGATATTTAATCAATATCCTCCCCAAAGGAATTCATAGTCTTCCTTGCCCTCAGCTTTCTCCTTATTACACCTAGCCCTCTCAACAGTACTCTCTATTGCTCTAAATAACACAGCCTTCTAACCAGTCATGGCAAGTCAGAAACCTAGGAGTCATTCTGACCCCTCTCTTTACCTCACCCCATAGATTCAGCTTATTATAAAGCTCTGCTGATTTTACTCCTAGATACTTTTTCAGTCTGTCATATCTTCCTTGCAATCACCTGAGTCTAAACTATCAGTGTCCTGGTTTGGACCATTATAGCCTCATGACTGGTCCTTGTAGCATACTTACTGGAGTCCAGGTGCTGCTCTAAGAGCCCCTTTAAGCTATTTTCTGAATGGAATGAGATACTTACTTCCTTTAAAATGCTAATCTGGTATGTTTCTCTTCTATTTAAATTCCTTTAAAATCTTCTCTTTGCTCTTGGATAATGAGCAAATTTTTAACCATGGTCTATAAAGTCTTGCATGATCTATCCCTTTTATTCTGTCTTCAGTGACACTGACTTCCTATAGTTCCTAAAGTGCTATGCTTCCTTCCCTCTCTCATCTATGCTTCAGTGAGTTAATTCTTGCTCATTCTTCAGATATTTTACTCAAATTTCACTTCCTGAAGGAAGACTCCTCCAACTTCCAGAATATAGCCCATCTCACCACTGTGTTACTAAAGTTTCATGTACTTTTTTCCTGTACTGATCACAATTTCTAGTCATATACTTGTGTGATTATTTGATTAATGTTTGTCAACCTCACTAGGCTTTAAGCTCTATGAGGAATCACCCTTATATATTTTGCTCCCTATTTATATAATAAATATTTATAGAATGCCAATGACATTTATAGAATACTAAGGACATTTATAGAATGAATGACTACAATGCAAATGCATGCTACTTCTTAGTGAATGGTATTTTTTTCTAATTATTATAAGGTAATTGTTAAAAAAAAAAAAACAACCTTGTGGTTTAAAAACTTATCTCCTTGCTTCTAGAAGCAATTTTCCATTTCTAGTAGAAAAACTATATTTGAGAAATATAAATATTAGCAAAACTTTTGGGTTAGATTAGATTACAGCATGGAAAATTCATGATAAAAATTATCCATTGTTTTCTCATGATTACAATGAAATTACTCTAGGATTTAAAATTAGACTTGTCTATATATGCAAATTCATATCAACTTATATTTATTTTCAAATTATGCCATAGAATATTCAAACATTTTTTTGTTTATTGAAAACAGTATGTCAATATCTCATATCATTTCAAGTAAACTCAGTGATAGATTAAAAAGTCTTACCCTGGGCGGGGTGCGGGGGGAGATATTTGCTATTAATTTGATTATAAAACTGTCTCACTGAGTCAAAACTTGGAAAAAAAGGAAGAATAAATCCGCAGAGTAATTGAGAATAATCTATGAGTACTATCAATAAATCAATAAAAACTGTTGCACAAAAGCATACTAATAATACATTCAATCATGACACTACAATGCCTACCCTTCTGTCTTTATGTTGCTTTTTAGAAGAAAGTATTAATCTTCAACTTGGTTTGCAAGGCCCTCCAAAACCTGCTACTACTCTCCAGCTTCAGTTCCTGCTTTGTTTCTTCTCACTCTTTCTATATGAAATAATTCAATTGCTGTAAACCTGTCGGCCGCCTTTTCTGATTTGCGTTGCTGAGTTTTATTAGAGAAACATCACTGTATTAAATGGGCTAGTGTGTCCTTTTAAATTTATAACCATAACCTCCAAAAGGTAGCCAGCAGGCCATCACTGCTTCTTTGGTAGGCTCTTTTCCTTGCCCAGAGACGATGCTCTTTTTCAAATCTCCTGCCCTCTTCTTCCTTCCCCCTTTTACTTTTGGATGATGACTCTTCCTCATATTTCAATGAAAATGTAGATAGTATCAGACCTAAATCCTCTTATTTCCCACCAGAAAATAAAAAACACACCCACAAAAAATAAATAATAAATCAAAATGCATTAAAAAGCCCCCAAAAAACAAAACCACATCTACATTAGCACTCACCTTTCCCTTCATCCTCTGTTATAATGGAGAGAAGTTGCCTTCTCCCTATCAAAAGCCTGAAGTTCAACTTAAGCTATAGGTTTCATCTCTTATTTTCTCAAAGCTCTTGACTCCTTTGGTTCTTATTTATCTATTTCTTAGATTGCGCATTATGCTCCAGCTGCATGACCTTTTGACAGTCTCAAGAACAGATCTTTCCTACCAAAGGGCTTTTGATATACATCTTACGGCCTTAATGTACTTCCTGCCTTTTTTATGGTTAGCTCACGTTTTAGGCATCATCTTAAATATCAACCCCTCAGGTAGGTCTTCATTTTTCTAAGCAAAATTGCTTCCAAATCTTTTCATTACCACTATTCTCCATTTTAACTTCTTGATTTCTTATTCCATTTATAGTCAATTGAAATTCTTGTCTGTTTACTTGACTGATCTATTTTCCCCATTAAAATGTGAGCTCTGTGAAACTGGCCAGCATTTTGCTTACTAGTTTCCCCCCTGGACCCAACACAAACTTTTGCATAAAGTTATCACCAAAATAAGTTTATCAACTAAGTGATTTATTGAATGATTTCTTTTTATTTTCCAAGATAATGATTTTATAACACTTATACACTGATTAGCAGCCTTAATGACCAAGAAATCTCACATACATGTCCACATGCTCGACAATGATGCCTTCTTCTTGTCAGGGCATTAAAAGATTCCTTGCATTTCATACACATTGTAACTTCATTATCTCGGATCCATTTTGGAGCCCTTTTCCCTAGCTCAGCAGTCTATAAAGGAAAGAGATTCAATTTTAATTGCAAAAACTGTCATTTCCATGCATCCATTCATTTTAAGAAGCATTTTAACAACATCGTTCATACCATGTCCTGAAACTCAGGATGCAAAAGAAAACAAAAGTTCAAAGACATTTAAGCAGCATGAAAAGGCACTCTATTGTATTCATCTAAGAAATGAGATTCTGTCCAAACAGCCAGTTTTGGTGTCTTAAAGGGAAAAAAAAAAGGATAACAAAATGACTAGATAACAAAATGACTAGATAGATATTCTGCAATTGCAGAAAGAAAAAAACTTAAAGAATTTAATTCAACTTACAGAAACCTCTGAGTGAATCTCACTATCCTTGGCAATTGCATTTCTGAAAGTTTCATGCCTCTGATGGAAAGCATCAATAGTCTCTTGAAGTGCCTAAAATACATATGAAATTCAAACACATATTAAATTATCACATGCAAATTAATTAAACAAATACTTTAATTTAAATTAAAATTAATTTAAAAATTAAAACATGCAATTTAATTAAACAAATACTTCATTAATACCTAAGATATAAATCACCTTAAAAATTAAAGGTGATGACTTTAACTTATTCTGATGACTACAATATGTGCATAAAACAACAATAATATGCACATCTGGGTACACATACAGTTGTTGTTGTTTAGTTGCTAAATCATCTCTGATTCTTTCTATGACCCAATGGACTATAGTCTGCCAGGCTCCTCTGTCTATGGGATTCTCAGGCAAGAATACTAGAGCAGACATACAGAGGTTACCACAAAACAAAAATGAAAACAGAAATCAGGTTTACCTTGATCCATTCTTCTTTGTCTTGCTCAGAACTAAAACATATAACAACAAAAAATTAAAGTGAAAAAGGAGAACATTAATGAGTTATATCTGGTGCATGAAACTATGTTTCTATGTTATTCCAACTTTATGAAAAATTTGGGGATGTCTAAGAAGGATTTATAATAAAACTAAAACAGAATGTCCGGCAACTGAACATATGAATTTATAAACATAGTTTTAGACTATCCATTTATTTTGGTATTTTGACAGAGAGAGTTAAGTTGGGCTTCTATTGGTTTAACAACCATCAACTAGTTGTATATATTAGGTATCTGTAGATCTAGCATTATACTAGATATAGGCTTAATCTTCCAATTCACTTTTATGAAAACACATGAGGTTTTGAAAGACTACTAGTCACAACCCATTTTAGGAAAGATTGTAATTATCCTTGAGAACATAAATTGTCTTTGTAAGGCCTCGGGGAACTATTTAACATTTCCTTTAATAAGCAATTTTATTTTGCTAGGAGGCTTCAGGAAACACCATGCCTAATTCATTATAGATAAAGCACAACAAAGATTTAAATACCTGTGAGAAGGAGATTTTACAGATTAATGAAATCCAGTATTTAATAATTTTCTGGTGGGAAAATAATTTCCCATTTAGCAGACTTTATCTTCAAATTGAGGGATTGTGAAGAATGGGCTCTATTTGTTTGTGTGTATTTTGGTAGGCTAGGGCTAAGTTTGAGGCCCAGTGTCAGCTTGAATGTCACATGCCTCAGTTCCACAGGTATCACATACGTGAGATACAGGCTTGCTCCTGTAACACCATCCATCTTTCTCACAAATTTATTACTGAGTATCATGATATGCCAGGAATGCTGCTGGAATCTGTGTCTGCCAAATGTTGAAGAGTCTGCTTATTTTTCACATAGGGATCCTTGAACCAAGAACCTTGGTGAAGGCAGAGGCTTCAATCTTACCCCTCAAAAAAGATTTCTCCTAATGCTATGCCCACTCCCACAAAATCAGCTCTGTTGCTCTGGAAGCATAGTCATCTGCTAGCTGCTTTTAGCCTTTAAAATAAAAAGTAACTTGATAAGTCTGTTTTTTGTTTTATCAATCATGACAGATTTTTTTTACTCCTTTGTTTATTCATTACTCTATTTTTATAACCATTTGGCAATAGAAAACCATTGATAAAAACTATATAAAATAGTTTTGATTCAAAAGCTTATACTCTTTTCAATGTAGATGGGGAAGCAGAGTATAAGAGGTTAGTCTTGAGGCTGACTTATTTAGTAAGAAAAGCAGTACATTTTTTCCTGTATTTGCTTCAGAAGTGAATTATCTTTAAATACCATCAAATATATACCCAAATTGAGGTTCCATTTAATCCCTCTGGCTTTCTGAGAATTTCAATGTGTGTCTATACTCTTGAGAGAGTCACTGTGGGCCAGAAGATAAATAATCACATTTCATTCAGATCTTCAAGTCATCAAATAATGATAAATACAACTAATGCAATGAGATTAGGCTGCTGCTGCTAAGTTGCTTCAGTCGTGTCTGACTCTGTGCGACCCCATAGATGGTAGCCCACTAGGCTCTGCCCTCCCTGGGATTCTCCAGGCAAGAACACTGGAGTGGGTTGCCATTTCCTTCTCCAATGCATGAAAGTGAAGTGAAAGTGAAGTCGCTTAGTCGTGTCCGAAGTTCGTGACCCCATGGACTGCACCCTACCAGGCTCCTCCGTCCATGGGATTTTCCAGGCAAGAGTACTGGACTGGGTTGCCATTGCCTTCTCCGAATGAGATTAGGGGAATATGAAATTTAAGGAAAAATGAATGTGTTTTCAATACTAATTGTAATATATCCTATAGTATATGTTGCAACTCTGCAAAATGATAAACTGCCTGTACTTAAGAAAAAAATTTCATGGATCAGCCCCATCCTGAAGGGAAAAATAGCCCAACCTGCTAATGGAGGGGCTGGAGTTCCTCCCTACTCAGGAAAGCCAAGAAACCTTAACAATCTCTTGTCTGCTGTTCAGACACATCTTTTAGGTTTGCAAATTTGGAACTATGTTCACATTCAGAGCCAGCAACACCTTCATTCATCAGTAATGAATGATGATCTGAAATACTGATGAGTCTTCCCTGTCACCAGGGCCACTCAGTAAGTCAACCACTGAATAAGCACTTTGGTCAGGAGCTTCCACACACAGCAGCATACATTGTTCTCTTAGGTTTGACAGCTGGGGTCCAAATCTCACCATGATAAAGTAGAAAAACTGTAACATTTAAGGCCAAGTCCTTCACCACTTTAACTCATGCTTGAAATTCCACCTCCTAATCCTCAGAGAACCCTCCTGGAAGCTCCCTAAGGAAAGCAGGTTCATTAAATATTTTCTGTGGAAAATCAAAGAACTGGCGAGTTATTTCTTCAAACTTTCCTAGTCTGCCACATGTTCCATATCTGTATTCACCATTCCCTTGCTCCCTGGGCACAAATTCATACTAAAATAATTTATTCTCTTTTGAAAATATGAAGTTTAAGCTCGTACAGAGTTGTGTGTGCTAAGTTGCTTCAGCTGTATCTGACTCTTTGCGACCCTATGGACTGTAGCCTGGCAGGCACCTTACTAATAAGCACAAATATCCTGGATGAGTTCACGTGAGCAGCCAGAACGACACAGAAAGGAACACAAGGGCTCTCTGATTCTCCACAGGCTCTAAGGTATCAGAACTATTAGAGCTGGGATTAGTAGTTAAATCTTCTGATCTGTACAGAACTTTTGGCCAATCTCAATTTTCACCATGCTTGGTCCTTACAGGATAAAAGGATGACAGTTTCTTAAAGCAGATATTTTAAAATCTGACAGTATTTGGTTTTCCAGAGGTTCACACATGAGGAGGCTGTGATCTACTGCAGGCGGTTCTCAGGTTATTTTTTTCTTTCCAAACATGGTTATGCTAGAGGGATGGTTGCTAGACCTCTGGCTCTTTTCTCCTACTCAATAAAGCATATAAGAAGAGCCACCCTTTCCAGAATTCCTGGTTGCTAGAGGCTACTAGAGCCCCAAATGACCCCCTTTATGCATCCTCAATTGTGGCAGGAGAATTATCTTTTCCAAAATGCCTCCTCCAGTCATTCTCTAGACCAAAGTGCCATTAAGTCCTACGGATGCAGAGTCTCTGAAGGACAGATTGCTAAAGCTTCAACATTTATCATGAAACAATAAACATCAATAAACATTTGTGAACCAAAAGGAAAGATGGAGGGGAAAATGGTTAAGAGATAAATTTTTCCTCCCAGACTGGAAACTTTGGCTTGAATGCAACAACTTCATTCTTTGAACCATGTAAATCTACAGAGCCACATTAATTTATTGAGTGTTTACTGTCTGAAAAACCACTATCCTAGGCACCAGGAATCAAAAAGGAAGACAATTTCTGACTTTCCAGAGCTTACATCTTTCCATTTATGTTCAACCAAGCTTGGGAAAAGTCCTCAGAATTATTGTATCCTACGATTTAACCTTATGCTTTTGGAAAGTTGTTAGAGAGAAATGGTTCTCTTACCTGGCTTGCAGTTCCAATGTTCTCTCTTTCCCAGATATCTGGAAAGTGTGTGGATATTCCTCATTGTGAGTCTCTATAATTTTCATTCCATCGATGCCTACCCTGGTTCGAACAGTGAACTTAGAGCCCACCAAGCTGAATTTTGGCACACAGTATAACAACATGTTGTTGAACTGCAAGAAAGAGGAATACACGTTAAAAAAAACAAGAAAACAAGGCAGAGGAAAATGACCAACATTGAAAGTAGCCCAAGACAAAAATTCCAGGGAATATCATGCTTTCTTTGTGAAAAAATTATTTCTATACTATAGAGCTTTTATGCTTATATCAAATGATTATATTATAAAATATGTAGCATGTATTCTCCTTTGTTGGTTCATAAATATTTTGCTAATATTTAAGTAAATAAATCATTTTATACTAGTAAGAAAATCAGTTAAAGAACTTAGGTTCAGTAACAATTTATTAAGGATCTTCTATATACCAGAAACTGAAGTTCTCAACCATATAAGCTGAAGCCCTTAGACAATAAAACTTCTAATTGTTTTATCTCAGGCAACAAGTCTATAATAGCTGTTAAAGGAAAAGAGCAATATTTAGCAATTATTTTTACCAATGTGTTTAATGTTAAGTTTATTATACAGAGTGAAGTAAGTCAGAAAGAGAAACATAAATATCATTATTCTAATGCATATAATACGGAATCTAGAAAAATGATACTGAAGAATTTATTTATAGGGCAGCAATGGAGAAACAGACATAGAGAACAGACTTACGGACTTGGGGAGAGGGGAGAGGGTGAGATGTACAGAAAGAGTAACATGGAAACTTACATTGCCATATGTAAAACAGACAGCCAACAGGAGTTTGCTGTACGGCTCAGAAAACGCAAACAGGGCTCTGTATCAAACTAGAGGGGTGGGATGGGGAGGGAGATGGGAAGGAGGTTCAAGAGGGAGGGGATTTATGTATACCTATGGCTAATTCATGTTGAGGTTTGTCAGAAAACAACAAAAGTCTGTAAAGCAATTATCCCTCAATTAGAAAATAATCTTTTTTAAAAGTAGGTACATTATTCATTTAAATTTATTAGAGCATGGGTTAGAACAGTAAATCATCTGGAAAAAACAAAGTCACTGTTTTATACTGTCACCCATCTCCAATAAGAATTCATCATGTATGAATTAACAGAAAAGTCATCTATTTTAGTCAAAAGTCTTTATTTAAAATGAAGAATTTCTTTTGAAACTGAATCAAATTACTGCCTCATTTCTAGTCAACAATGAACAACCCCTATTAATCACTACCAAACAATGATTTGGGGAGGGCATTTAATTAACTTTTAAATATATTAAATCATGCAAAAGGATGAAAGTCTAAGTATCTGGATTAACTTGTACGCAGATTACTAAAGAAGGTCCATAATTTTCTTCCTACTTCATATTTATTGTTTCTAACATTGTTTCTAGGATTAAATATATTTTTTATAAGACAAAAGAAACTGAGAACTTAACCTCTTATGTAACCTCTCATTCTTCAGGATCATTATCTGTAAAAGTCACAAGTTGCTGAGAGGATTAAATGAGGAATAATGTCCTGTTCTGCCAGGTCTTCTGTTTAGCTCCAAACATCAAAGAAATGTTGATGGATATTTAAAACATTTCAACATGTTTATGTGACAATGTCCACTGTACTCATTCTGAAAGCAAATTTTTTTACCAGTTGTTCCTCATACATTATTTTTAACTTCCTATGACCAGTGTCATAAATTTCATTCCCACACTGGATAATGCAGAAATAAAAGGTCACCAAATACATTTTTATCAGATATACCTAAGTACAACACTTCAAATTCACATTTCTAGAAGGGAATATAATCCATCTTTATCATTAATTTGCCCACTATATTCTATGTATGGCAATCACAGCCTCCTTGTGGTACACAGAATCTGGAGATCTGAAACTACTCTTAAAGGTTATCATCATCACGGCAGCTTGATTAAGGCAACACCTTGTTTGCTAACTGTTCATGTTAATATTTCTCTCTTCTATCAAGGCCTTCTCAAGAGGGGGTTTTGCTACATCTGAACAGTGTGGCAGGACTACAAAGCAGCCACCAAAATGGATAGGACTCACACTTTCAAGACAGCAACAACAATCAAATTTTTATGCAAACTGAGTGACAAATGTAATATTATGGAATTAAATTTCTGAGTTATTAGATATACATACTCAAATTTGCTGTATAAAATTTGACAAAGTTTTATCATCTTATAGAAACACAAGCCCAGGAATATTGAAGTTCTGAGCATTTGCTTTTGGTAGTTAAGGTCACAAGAGATGACAGACTGTCTTATAATGAAGTGCTTCTCTTTCCCTTTCATGCTTTCAGGATTACATTTCCCCTATTCTTCCTAAGTGGGACTTCACATTCTAAATTGTTAATACTATATATTAACCTTATATAAACTCAGGTTACAATATACCTAGTAAATACCCTTCTTCTTCTACTTAGAGGTGCAGGTGATAATGCTTACAAAGAAGTCCATGTCATATACATAGAGGAATTAAACAGCTAGCCCTGTTCCCTCTGTGAATCTTGCTCCTATGGCAAAAGCCACCATCACCTTCTCTGGGTTTTTGCTAGGACTAAAAGAGGAAGTTATAACAACGGTAGGACCAAGTAGACTGACTCTCTTTCAGTGAAAGAGATTCTTTTTATTCAATGCCCATAGCTCAGAAGTAGTTACTGACAAAGCATTCTCTGGCTGGCAAGCTCTAGAAGAGCTAGACTGTGCCAAAACAAAACCTAGAAGAAAATCTCAACTTTATTAAAAGAGTAGGGGGGTTTCACCTACTTGATCTCCAGTGTTTCTTGATTCTTTCAATTTTCTTAAAATATATTATCTGACTGAAACAATTCAATTTTATGTCCCACTCACGACAGTACATTCAGGTTTGTTTTAGAAGGTAAAAATATAATGTTGGAGAAAATTTCCAGTGCCTGGTCTATATTCAAAGTTTTAAATAAGTCAAGAGAAAAAAAATATATGTACATATATACATATATGTATGTGTGTGTGTATATATATATATATATATATATATATATATAATAACTTGGTCAAAAGCTACAAGGAAATAAGGACTAGAACTCCAAAGAGCCAAGAATAAAATCTCTTATTCTATGGGAGAATTTAATGGTTTTTTAACTTTCAGATGTCAGATGTGATTACTTACTCAACAGAGTATATTAACATGAAAAGCATAATGTGGAGGCAAGAAAACAATGCAAACACATGATGATCATTTGAAAGCCGAAATCAAATTTTAACTATAAATTTGGCTTTTCAGATTTACAAATGTAACATCTTCAGAGTAAGAAATAGAAAACTAGCCCTCATTTTACTTCTAGAGAGAAAGGAAAATAAAAAGGTACTTCTGAAGTTTCTGCATATAAGAAAAGTAAGATATTCCATGGGAATAAATGTGTGCTGCAGAGAAGAGAGATTCTATGACAAGTGCAATACTAGAGGGGGAGGACTGAAAGAACGAACATCATAGGAAATGCTTTTAAGTTGGTCTTCAAAAGACGGATAAGGCTTTCCTAAAATTTCTACTGTAGGACTTCATTCTCCTGAATGGAGAATGATGTGTTTGATAACTTACAATAACTGGAACACGATAGGTACTTTTAGGTACTTTCCTCAAAGTCACTACTGCTGCATCTCCTTCAAGGCTCTTTGCCGGCTATTCTCCAAACAGCTTCTTATACTGGCTCTGTATTAAGGTATTCAATCCAAAACTATTTCCACAATAATTCTCAAATGTGAAAATTAAACCAAGACCACTGGTAGACACAGAGTTTAAAGTTTAACTATAGAAACTGTAACACTAATGTTGAAGAGGGGGAAGGAAATTTACCTAAGCACCAAAGGTAGAGTAAAGACAAATGGAAGACACCGACTACCAGGCCTTTTGCCCAGAACAGATATTAAGCATGTCTTTTTAATGTGGATTTCTGATGCTCTGACATTTCAGGGCCCTGCTGACATCGGAGGACTGCCTGCTCTCAGTCAGTCAGTTCAGTCGCTCAGTTGTGTCGGATTCTTTGTGACCCCATGAACTGCAGCATGCCAGGCCTCCCTGTCCATCTCCAACTCCCGGAGTCTACCCAAACCCATGTCCATTGAGTCGGTGATGTCATCCAACTATTTCATCCTCTGTCGTCCCCTTCTCCACCTGCCTTCAATCTTTCCCAGCATCAGGGTCCTTTCAAATGAGTCAGCTCTTCGCATTAGATGGCCAAAGAATTGGAGTTTCAGCTTCAATATCAGTCCTTCTGGTGAACACCCAGGACTGATCACCTTTAGAATGGACTGGTTGGATCTCCTTGCTGTCCAAGGGACTCTCAAGAGTCTTCTCAAACACCACAGTTCAAAAGCATCAATTCTTCGGCGCTCCACTTTCTTTATAGTCCAACTCTCACATCCACACATGACTATTGGAAAAACCATAGCCTTGATGAGACGGACCTTTGTTGACAAAGTAATGTCTCTGCTTTTTAATATGCTGTGTAGGTTGGTTGTAACTTTCCTTCCAAGGAGTATCTTTTAATTTCATGGCTGCAATCACCATCTGCAGTGATTTTGGAGCCCCCCAAAATAAAGTCAGCCACTGTTTCCCCTGTTTTCCCATCTATTTGCCATGAAGTGATGCCCCCTCTCAGGACTACTCAATTCTGAGACAGTGCGTGACTCATGTGCAAGCATAACTTTAAACTAACAGACCCAGAGCCCACACCCCAACCACCCTCTCTACCGAGTTCTTATACTTTGGGCCAGTATTCCCCTTCTCCAAGAACCCTAAGGCTAGGTACCAGGCAACGGTCCCTGTGCCCCACAGCCTAATGAAATGATTTAAACCAGTAAATTCTAAGCATGTTTTCCCTGCCTTGCCTATTCCTTCTTGCAGAAACCAAACTAAAAGTTCTTGCCCACGTGTTCTGCTTGCTCCCTCTGCCTTCTGACCAACCCTGGTGCTTTTTCACGAAGCCCTTGGTGTGGCGTTCCCCCGCCTTTTGGGATCTGTGAGTATAACTATCTTTTCAATGGCAATCTTCTCCTGATGTGTTGGCTTTACCATATCTGAGTAACAAAACCTATATTTCTAAGTAAATAGTTCTCTGAACCCTAATAAAACATTACAAGTCCCTGATTTACATTTAGGTCTTTACAAAACCTCTGAAAAGTGAAGTTCTTCTTCTGAGCCCAAATGAAGATTTTCTTTTATAGGTAATTTGGAAACTATCTATTAAAAATTATAAGTTATGAGATATAATTTAAAAAATCCTTTTAAAATATATAATTCATGGTTTTTATATAGCTGTAAGTTGTGCAACCATCACTACTAATTTCAGAACACTGTGACTCTAAACAGAAATCCTGTGCCTATTTCCTCTCCCCACCAGCCCAAGGTTACCACTCAGTTCAGTTCAGTTCAGTTCAGTCGCTCAGTCGTGTCTGACTCTCCGCGACCCCATGAACCACAGCACGCCAGGGCTCCCTGTCCATCACCAACTCCCAGAGTTCACTCAAACTCATGTCCACAGAGTCGGTGATGCCATCCAGCCATCTCATTCTCCGTCGTCCCCTTCTCCTCCCGCCCCCAACCTTTCCCAGCATCAGAGTCTTTTCCAGTGAGTCAACTCGTCACATGAGGTGGCCAAAGTATTGCAGTTTCAGCTTTAGCATCAGTCCCTCCAATGAACACCCAGGATTGATCTCCTTTAGAATGGACTGGTTGGATCTCCTTGCAGTATAAGGGACTCTCAAGAGTCCTCTCCAACATCACAGTTCAAAAGCATCGATTCTTCGGCGATCAGCTTTCTTCACAGTCCAACTCTCACATCCATACATGACCACGGGAAAAACCATTACTTTCTATTAGTAGTAAGTAATATTCTAGACATTTCATATAAATGAAATCATATGATACACTGTGGCCTTTTTGTGAGTGGCTTCTTTCACTTACACAATGTTTCAAAATTTATCCACATAGCATATATTAGTATTTTATTCCACTTTACTGCCATATAATATTCCAGTGAACTCTCAAGTCTTCTCCAACACTATACTTCAAAAACATCAGTTCTTTGGTGCTCAGCTTTCTTTATGGTCCAACTCTCACATCCATACATGACTACTGGAAAAACCATAGCTTTGACTAGATGGACCTTTGTTGGCAAAGTAATATCTCCATTTTTTAATATGCTGTCTAGGTTGGTCATAGCTTTTCTTCCAAGGGGCAAGCGTCTTTTAATTTCATGGCTACAGTCACCATTTGCAGAGATTTTGGAGCCCAAGAAAATAAAGTATGTCACTGTTTCCACTATTTCCTCACTGTTTTGCCATGAAGTGATGGGATCGGATGCCATGTTCTTCGTTTTTTGAATGCTGAATTTTAAGCCAGCTTTTTCACTCTCCTCTTTCACTTTCATCAAGAGGTTCTTTAGTTCCTCTTTGCTTTCTGCCATAATCGTGGTGTCATCTGCATATCTGAGATGACTGATATTTTCCTAGCAATCTCAATTCCAGCTTGTGCTGCATCCAGCCCAGCATTTTGCATGATGCACTATGCATGTAAGTTAAATAAGCAGAGTGACAATATACAGCCTTGATGTACTCCTTTCCAAACTTGGAACCAGTTTGTTGTTCCATGCCAGGTTCTAACTGCTGCTTCTTGACCTACACACAGATTTATCAGGAGGCAGGTAAGGTGGTCTGGCATTCCCAACTCTTGAAGAATTTTCCAAAGTTCGTTGTGATCCACCGAGTCAAAGCCTTTAGCTTAGTCAATGAAGCAGAAGTAGATGTTTTTCTGGGATTTTCTTGCTTTTTCTATGATCCAACGGATTTTGGCAATCTGATCTCTGGTTCCTCTGCCTTTTCTAAATCCAGCTTGAACATCTGCAACTTCTCAGTTCATGTACTGTTCAAGCCTAGCTTGCAGAATTTTGAGTATTACTTTGCTAGCATATGAGGAGTGCAACTGTGCAGTAGTTTGAATATTCTTTGGCATTTCCTTTCTTTGGGATTGGAATGAAAACTGGCCTTTTCCAGTCCTGTGCCACTGCTGAGTTTTCCAAATTCAGTGGCATATTGAGGACAGCACTTTCACAGCATCATCTTTTAGGATATGAAATAGCTTAGCTGGAATTCCATCACCTCCATGAGCTTCGTTCATGGTGATGCTTTCTAAGGCCCACTTGACCTCACACTCCAAGATGTCTGGCTCTAGGTGAGTGATCACACAATCATGGTTATCTGAGTCACTAAGAACTTTTTTCTATAATTCTTCTGTGTATTCTTACCACCTCTTCTTAATATCCTCTGTTTCTGTTAGGTCCATACCATTTCTGTCTTTTATTGTGCCCATCTCTGCATGAAGATGCTTTCCTAATATCTCAATTGGTAAAGTATCCACCTGCAATGCAGGAGACTCCAGTTCCATTCGTGGGTGGGGAAGACCTGCTGGAGAAGGGATAGGCTACCCACTCCAGTATTCTGGCCTGGAGAATTCCTGCTCCCAGTAATGGTCATCTGAACTAAATTCACCCATTCTGGTCAATTTTAGTTCTCTGACCCTAAAATGTCTTGCATGTCCTGTTTGACCACTTGCAATTTACCTTGATTCATGGACCTAACATTCCAGGTTCCTTTGCATTATTGCTCTTAACAGCATCGGCCTTTGATTCTTTCACCAGTCACATCCACAGCTGGGTGTTGTTTTTGCTTTGGCTCCATGTCCATTCTTTCTGAAGTTATTTATCCACTCTTCTCCAGTAGCATATTGGGCACTTACTGGCCTGGGGAGTTCATCTTTCAGTGTCATATCTTTTTGCCTTTTCATACTGTTCATGGGGTTCTCAAGGCAGGAATACTGAAGTGGTTTGCCATTCCTTTCTCCAGGAAGTTCTCGACTAACTGTCATTTCCAGGAAGTCAAGAGAGGGACAGAGAGTAACTACAGTGAAAAAGAACTATGTAGCAAACTCATGTACTTTTACACACACATTTGAAGCACAAGTTTTACAACTTTATCTATATATTTCTTTAAAAGAATAATTAAAATAGTAATCCCCATGTATACACTGATGCCTATGATCTTCCAGAAAGGTTAAATTTATCTTCACTATGTGTTACTGAAATAAGTTACACGTGATAAGCACACAGAAAAATTACAGAAAACTACTTGAAAAACAGATTCGTGTCCTTCAAAGAACAAGTTTCAGTTACTATGGACATTCCCTGATGTGGAATCCAGACAGTATTGACTAAATCAGATTAGGAATAATTGCTTGGGTGAGCAAGCAAGCACCCTACTTTTCCAAGATACATATAACAGTGTTATGAGGTATTCTAATGTGACTTCCTCATACTAAAAAACTCACTAAGAAAAGGTAGCGTTCTTGTGCTGATGTGTTCCGAGCAGCTAGTTTGAGGATCTGTCCATCTTTAATTAATTCATTTGAAGGATTTACAATGTCTTCTTCTTCTCCCAACATTTCATAAATCTCTAAGAGTTTCTTTAGGTTTTCCTAGGAAATTAAAACAAAACACAGCAAGATCAAATATAAGGAGGCTTCTCCTTAATGCCTTTAATCAATGACCATAGCTAAAATATACACAATTCAGAAAGGATTGGAACTAAGCATAAACTTAAGTATAAAGATCAGTTAAGAGCAAATTAAAATCTGGGAGAGGTGGGAAGAGGATAATCACAGATAGTCCTAAACATTTTATAAACAATATTTTTTGTTCACTTGTGTCAATTCATTTTGGTCCAAAACTGTAGATTATATTAGACTACATTATTAATAATTATCTAACTAAAAGATTCCCATTTCCTCTGAAAACTACTTACCATTTTTCTTATTGCACTATTAGAATGGCTTGCTGCTGTAGATATAATTTCAAGTGATTCTAAACAGGAAAAAAGAAAAGTAAATATATTTTTTCCTCACTATATTACTAGATAGCTGAGTAATATATAGTATAATAAGGAATCTGAGACCAAAACACAATAAAAGCAGGGGCAATTTCCATTTACAAATTGGATACTTCCAAAGTTCATTTGTAAGCAAATGATTGGAACTTGAAAGGTATTTACTCATAAAAAGTAATATATAGTGACTAGGCTCACAGGTACATTTAATTCATTAGGAATCTTCAAAATAGCAAACATTTGTGACAATAGCTTGTCACTTTGTCAGGGGTGTCCATATATATTACGTCAATTCATTTTTATGCAACCCTGAGAGCCCCTTGGACTGCAAGGAGATAAAACCAGTCCATCCTAAAGGAGATCAGTCCTAGGTGTTCATTGGAAGGACTGATGTTAAAGCTGAAACTCCAATACTTTGGCCACCTCATGTGAAGAGTTGACTCATTGGAAAAGACTCTGAAGTTGGGAGGGATTGGGGGCAGGAGGAGAAGGGGACAACAGAGAATGAGATGGCTAGATGGCATCAGTGACTTGATGGACATGAGGTTGAGTGAACTCCGGGAGTTGGTGATGGACAGGGAGGCCTGGCATGCTGTGATTCATGGGGTCGCAAACAGTCAGACACGATTGAGCGACTGAACTGAACTGAACTGAATGGAAAATACATTAGCTTCATTTGGCAGATGAAAGAAGTAGAGAGTGATGTTACTTTGGTAGGGTCACAAATTATGATACTGAAGGGCTGCATTTGAACCTAAGTCTTCTGACTCAAAAGTTCTACAACATTTCAGCAGTAGTAAGTATTTAGTTTTACAAGCAAATTAACCAACAAATAATCAGTTTTCTCTGGGAAAACACACTCACAGTTCTAAGTGAAAAAGAATTTTCTGATGCCAATGTCGATGGAAGGTTTTGTTGCTAGGGCAGGTGGTAGTGACAGATGGGAATGGGGAAGGTAGGAGCTTTTATATGGGCAAGGTAGGAGCTTCAGGACTACTGGTGAAGCGAGGTTGAAGGTGGAAGCTGAGGCTTCCTGCTGGGTTAACCTGAGGGAATGTTCTCAATCCTCCATCATGTCCTGCTCTCCTCCTTTCTATCTTATGAATACTGGTTAGGTTAATTCTGGTATCACAACAACTTCATCGTTCTGAACCAACTTTTCTGTCTTCTTTGTTCTGTCGCTGAACAAAATGCACTTTTGCTGCTTTCCCTTCTACTTTTAGGTTTCTAAAAGTATTTTTGTGTTTCCTTGGAATGTTAGCATAAGTAGTAATGGGAAATCAAAGAGCAATAAAATACCCTATTATGTTGTTGAGTTTCTCATTTTGGAGAGGGGGGAGGTGGTGTGGGGACCACCAGCACCTACCCCTCTCATTGCAGTCTTTTTTTTCCTATTTTAAAATTTTTATTTAATTATTTTCTGGCTGCCCTGGGTCCTTGTTTTTGTGTGCAGGCTTTCTCTAGCTGCAGCAATCAGGGGCTACTCTTTGTTGCAGTGTATGGGTTTCTCATTTCTGTGGCTTCTCTTGTTGTGGAACATGAGCTCTATGGTGCATGGGCTTTAAGTAGTTGTGGCTCACAGGTTCCACAGTTGTGGTGTATAGGCTTAGTTGCTCTGCAGCATGTGGAATCCTCCCAGACAAGAGATTAAAACTGTATCCCCTGCATTGGCAGGTGAATTCTTAACTACTGGACCATCAGATAATTCTGACTTTCTCACTTTTGACATAGGTACTTTAGCAGAAGTCAAAGTCTTTGAATATAGAAGAAAAGGAATTTTTACTTATATTTAAGAGAACTAACCTGATTTGGGCAACTCAGTACATTCCATGTAGTATCCAAGGTAGAGGGAGACAAGTTAAGATGGGCTGGGGCTACTGCCCAAGAGACTAGTTTGAGAAGTAGCAATAGTAATCCAACTTCCAATCCTACCACCAGTTCTGCTGGGTTGAGTAGCAGTAGTAGTACATGCTGATTACCAACCCAAGTTAAATTTTCATTCTACACAGTTAATTGATTTTTTCAAAAGTACACAAGAAAACAAAAATCTTATTTAAACTCTTAGGTCCTAAAAAGTCTTTCATTATGATCTAATGAAAAAAAAAAAGATAATGAGTAGAACAGGAATAAAGTTTTCTCAGGGAAAATGCTAACTGACACTAAACAGCATTATTTTCTCGTCTATCTTAGTAAAAGGTAGAGAGAAATCACTTTGCTTAGGCTATTTTTAAATAGTAAATGTCATCTTAGTTTCCGTGGTAGATATCTACTCCCCTAATTAACCAGCAGCACTAGTAATTTTGAATGGTTGTATTCTTCCTGTGAGAAGGTAATTGTGTATTGCTATTCCAGATGTCTCTAAGACTACAGTTTTATATTTCAGAGTTAATCACTAATGTGAAACCAGCATGAGAAATGTGATTTGCATTGCTCTAAGCCTATGATTTGTGCTGAAAAGTGCTTGCCTAATTGAGGTGTTGATAACAATTTCCAGTGAGGTTATTTTCTGGCACCAATATTTTACTGAAGTGGCTTCTACTTCACTTTGAAATCACAAGGCTACTTGGCCACTAAATTATCCCATAATGGAAGGGGGGATTTACTTTTAGCATCATTCCAGTCCGGAGAATCAGGGGGCAATTTCCTTAGGTAGTCCTTAAGGAGCATCTCATACCGGGGAATGCGCTGAACAGGTTCTAGCATGTGATGCTGCAAAGTCAAGCTCCCACAGATCTTCTGTTTCTGTAATAAGAAAGGTTTTTACAGAAAGATTTAAAAATTAGATTAGCCAATCTAAAAACTCAAGCTAACACAGAACTTTCACTAAGGGCAGCGTTTCTCTACAAAGTGTGGCCTGTGCGTCACCTGCGTTAGATACATTCTTTGAATGCTATTAAAAGTGGAAATCCTAAACCCCACTCCAAACTATGAAACCACTATTTTGAGGCCACAGCCTGGGCATATGTATTTAAGAACATCCCCAATTTTTTCCATTAAAGTCTGAGGACCACCAATCTACTCAGGAAAAAAAAAAAAAATCAAGCAGAATTTTAAGCAAGAAAATTCCAGATTGATGGCATCTACTTTCAGTGGTCATTACAAGGGTTTGTCAGGTCACATTATCAAATCATAACTCCAGAGATTTTCAAAAGAAGCATCTATTTAAAGAGGTTAACCAAGTAACACTATATTAAATGACTATGCATTCAGCAGAAACTATACCATAATAAGGCCACTATAAATGTCATTCCCTCTGAACTGAAAAGACTCCACATGTAGAAGGGTGACAAGATAATAAAATTTTAATTTTTCATTAGGTCATGGCATTCTTTTCCATTAGAAACCAAACTCTGAATAGACCTCCTTTGCTCTGGCAAAACTGAGTCTACAGAAAATGCTTTCAGTAAGCAAATAATGTGGAAGGGGAGCAAGAAGATTACTTGAAAAATAAGACGTGTTCCTCCTCATATTAAACAAAGAGGAAACCCCTTAATATATTTACTGATGACCATGACCAGGGCACTGCAGGATAAAAAAATGTGTCAATATTAAGACAAGACATGATATTTGCATTCAAAGCAAACAAGAAACTAAAAGGTAATCTGGTGTAATAATGTCATGCTGAGTTTAGATTTACTTTACCTAATGCATGTTTTCAGGCAGAAGAGTGATATCATTAGATATGACATCTATTAAGATTAATCTACTACAATGTGGCTTTGGGAACATGTAGGGAAACTAGTTTGAGAGTTATTGTAGACCAGGAAAAAAGTAAAAACAGCCTGAACTTAGCATGGAAGCTGAGGGTGAATGGCTCTTCTTAATAACTTGTAAGATACAAATATTATAAGATTAGTTATCCCATTTGAGTTTCTCCAGCAAGCCTAGGGGACACACACACACACACACACATATATGTCCAGGAAAATATTACTGATCCCCAAATTTTACATGAAGGAACTGGTCCAGAAAAGTTAGGGGAGCTTTCGAAGGTCAAGTGGCAGACTAGAATCTTAACTACCTTAGCTGATTCTCAATCTATCACTTCATTCACAACTCTATCCTTTCCTAATAATGTGGAGAAGACAGATATTGCTGATTCAGAGTTTTAATACTTGATGAAACAGTAGTAATAATCATTATCACCATCACCATATTGAGCACTTATATACAACAAGCTCCATGTTAAGTCCTTTGAATATACTGTTTCATGCACACATACAGAGAATGAGGAAAAATGATAAAATGATAAAAAGAAAAGTCACGTGATCAAATTCTGGTGAATAAAAGAATATTGGTGCTGTGTAATAAATCCAATCATATAATCACAAAGGTCACAAAGTATAAATGTTATGTGGAAAAAGTGTCTGAAAGCTGAAGACGGGAATCGAACATGTTGCCTTTGTATTGATGACAAGATGCTCATACAGAATGTGAAGCCAGCGCTCAGAATTTCATAACTAGAGTGCAGGCCTGAAGGACTAAATGAGAAATAATGACCCTATAAGCAGATAGTGACTTATATGCAGAGTACATTATGCAAAATGCCAGGTTGGATGAAGCACAAGCTGGAATCAAGATTTCCGGGAGAAACATCAATCACTTCAGATATGCAGATGACACCACCCTTATGGCAGAAAGCAAGGAGGAACTAAAGAGACTCTCGATTAAAGTGAAGGAAGACAGTGAAAAGGCTGGCTTAAAATTCAAAATTCAAAAAATGAAGATCATGGCATCTGGTCCCATCACTTCATGGCAAATAGATGGGGAAACAGAAGAAACAGTGACAGACTTTATCTTCTTTGGGCTCCAAAATCTCTGCAGACTGCAACCATGAAATTAAAAGACGTTTGCTCCTTAGAAGAAAAGCTGTGACCAACCTAGACAGCATATTAAAAAGCTGAGACATTACTTTGCGACAAAGGTCCATTCATCTACTCAAAGCTATGGTTTTTCCAATAGTCATGTATGGATGTGAGAGTTGGACCATTAGGAAATCTGAGGACCAAAGAAGTGATGCTTTTGACCTGTGGTGTTGGAGAAGACTCTTGAGAGTCCCTTGGACTATAATGAGATCCAACCAGTCTATCCTAAAGGAAATCAACCCAGAATAATCATTGGAAGGACTGATGCTGAAGCTGAACTCCAAAACTTTGGCTACCTGATGGGAAGAACTGACTCACTGGAAAACACCCTGATGCTGGGCAAGACTGAAGTCAGAAGGAAAGGGGATGACAGAGGATGAGATAGTTGGATGGCATCACCAACTTGGTGGACATGAGTTTGAGCAAGCTCTGGGAGTTGGTGATGGAGAGGAAAGCCTGGCATGCTGCAGTCCATGGGGTTGCAAAGAGTCAGACACAACTGAGCGACTGAACTGAACTGACCATATAAGCATCTGTATGACATTATGGTTAATGGCTTGAGAAGCTATGACATCACTGAGAAAGTGGAGAGGAAGATTATGCAGGGCAAAACACCTTATATTCTGCCCACATTTCAATATTAGCAAAAGGAGTTAGTGAAAGAATCAAAGAAAGAACCAGTGTTCGGAGAGATAGATGACTGCTTAATCATGAGAGATAAGAGACATTAAAGAAGAGCAGTGAAGGGCAAGGACAGGACTTCGGGCTACGACTGAGTAATAAGGATGCTGGCAAAATCACCCCTTTAATAAAAAAGCAACTTTAAAGCTGGATAAAACTTAACAACAACAATTATTTCAGTACTTTGGAAATTGACCAAAAGCACGTAATGATCTGAAAATTATAGTTTGTTTTTGCTTTTTAAACTGCTGAACTTTGGGTAAGAACAGTAAGAATCTATGGTCTTCTGGCCTATGTGTGTTAGTCGCTCAGTCGTGTCCAACTGTTTGCAACCTCATGGACTGTAGACCTCCAGGCTCTTTCATCCATGGGATTTTTCCAGGCAAGACTACTGGAGTGGGTTGCCATTTCTTTCTCCAGGAGATCTTACCAACCCAGGAATCAAACCAGCGTCTCCCACATTACAGGCAGATTCCTCTGTCTGAGCTACCAGAGAAGCTCTGACCTGAGGCTTTTGGCCTGAGGCTGTACCTATTCCTGCACCAGCTCAGTCAATGTGAAGATTCTGACCTGAGGCTTCTGGCTTAAGGCTGCACCTATTCTTCCATCAGCTCAGTCAATGATTTCCAGGCCGTGAGGACTGGCAGTTTCTCTGCTGAAACTGAAGAGGGCTCATTTGATTTAGAGTGATGAACAAAGCACACACCCAGCAATACTGTCAGTGAACAGTATGAAAAGGCAAAAAGATAGAACACTGATAGGTTGGTAGGTGCCTAATACGCTACTGGAGATCAGTAGGAGAAATAACTTCAAAAAGAATGAAGGGACGGAGACAAAGCAAAAACAACACCCAGCTGTGGATGTGACTAGTGAAAGAAGCAAAGGTTGATGCTGTAAAGAACAATACTGCATAGGAACCTAGAATGTCAGGTCCATGAATCAAAGTAAATTGGAAGTGGTCTCGTTGACCGTTTAAGAATCAGCAAGATGGCAAGAGTGAACATCGACATTTTAGGAATCAGCAAACTAAAATGGACTGGAATGGGTGAATTTAACTCAGATGACCATTATATCTACTACTGTGGGCAAGAATCCCTTAGAAGAAATGGAGTAGCCCTCATAATCAACAAAAGAATCTGATGCAGTACTTGGATGCAATCTCAAAAATGAAAGAATGATCTCTGTTCGTTTCCAAGGCAAACCATTCAATATCACAGTAATCCAAGTCTAGGTCACGACCACTAATGTTGAAGAAGCTGAAGTCAAACAGTTCTACAAGACCTTCTAGAACTAACACCAAAAAAAGATGTCCTTTTCATTATAGGGGACTGGAATGCAAAAGTAGGGAATCAAGAGATATTTGGAGGCAAATTTGGCCTTGGAGTACAGAATGAAGCAGGGCAAAGGCTCATAGAGTTCTGCCAAGAGAACACACTGGTCATAGCAAACACCCTCTTCCAACAACACAAGAGACAATTCTACACATGGACATCACCAAATGGCCAACACCGAAATCAGATTATATTCCTTGCAGCCAAAGATGGAAAAGCTTTATACAGCCAGCAAAAACAAGACTGGGAGCTGATTGTGGCTCAGATCATGAACTCCTTATTGCCAAATTCAGACTTAAATTGAAGAAAGTAGAGAAAATTACTAGACCATTCAGGTATAACCTAAAGCAAATCACTTACGATTATACAGTGGAAGTGAGAAACAGATTCAAGGGATTAGATCTGATAGACAGTGGCTGGAGAACTATGGACTGAGCTTCATGACATTGTACAGGAGACAGGAATTGAGACCACCCCCAAGAAAAAGAAATGCAAAAAAGCAAAATGGTTATCTGAGGAGGCCTTACAAACGGCTGTGAAAAGAAGAGAAGGGAAAAGCAAAGGAGTAAAGGAAAGATCTTTTTTGTACAGTTCTTCTGTGTATTCTTGCCACCTCTTCTTAATATTTGCTGCTTGTCTTAGGTCGTTACCATTTCTGTCCTTTATTGTGCCCATCTTTGTATGAAATGTTCCACTGATATCTCTGATTTTCTTGGAGAGATTGCTAGTCTTTCCCATTCTATTGTTTTCCTCTATTTCTTTGCACTGATCTCTGAGGAAGCCTTTCTTATCTCTCCTTGCTATTCTTTGGAACTCTGCGTTCAAATGGGTATATCTTTCTTTTTCTCCTTTGCTTTTCCCTTCTCTTCTTTTCACAGCCCAGATAATCATAATTATGTTCACTCACCTAGAGACAGGCAACCTAGAATGAGAAGTCAAATGGGCCTTAGGAAGTATCACTATAAACAAAGGTAGTGGAGGTGATGGAATTCCAGTTGAGCTATTTCAAATCCTGAAAGATGATGCTGTGAAAGTGCTGCACTCAATATGCCAGCAAATTTGGAAAACTCAGCACTGGCCAGAGGACTGGAAAAGGTCAGTTTTCATTCCAATCCCAAAGAAAGGCAATGCCAAAGAATGTTCAAACTACCACACAATCGCACGCATCTCAACACTAGTAAAGTGATGCTTAAAATTCTCCAATTCAGGCTTCAGCAATATGTAAACCATGAACTTCCAGTTGTTCAAGCAGGATTTAGAAAAGGCAGAGGAACCAAAGATCAAATTGGCAACATCTGCTGGATCATCAAAAAAGCAAGAGAGTTCCAAAAAAATATCTATTTCTGCTTTATTGCCTACATCAAAGCCTTTGACTGTGTGGATCACAATAAACTGTGGAAAATTCTTTAAGAAATGGGAATACCAGACCACCTGACCTGCCTCTTCAGAAAGCTGTATGCAGGTCAGGAAGCAATAGTTAGAACTGGACATGGAACAACAGATTGGTTCCAAGTTTGGAAAGGAGTATGTCAAGGCTGTATACTGCCACCCGGCTTATTTATCTTATATGTAGAGAACATCTTGAGAAATCTTGGGCTGGATGAAACACAAGCTAGAATTAAGACTGCCAGGAGAAGTATCAGTCACCTCAGATATGCAGATGACACCACCCTTATGGCAGAATGTGAATAACTAACAGTAGAGCCTCTTGGTCAAAGTGAAACAGGACAGTGAAAAAATTGGCTTAAAACTCAACATTCAGAAAACTAAGATCATGGCATCTGGTCCCATCGCTTCAGGGCAAATAGATGGGGAAACAATGGAAACAGTGAAAGACTTTATTTTATTGGGCTCCAAAATCACTGCAGATGGTGACTGCAGCCATGGAATTAAAAGCTGCTTACTTCTTGGGAGAAAAGTTATGACCAACCTAGACAGCATATTAAAAAGCAGAGACATTACTTTGCCAACCAAGGTCCGTCTAGTAAAGGCTATGGTTTTTCCACAGTCATGTATGGACGTAAGAGTTGGACTATAAAGAAAGCTGAGTGCTGAAGAATTGATGCTTTTGAACTGTGGTATTAGAGAAGATTCTTGAGAGTCCCTTGGACAGCAAGGAGATCCAACCAATCCATCCTAAAGAAAATCAACCCAGAATATTCATTGGAAGGACTGATGCTGAAGCTGAAACTCCAATACTCTGGCCACCTGATGGGAAGAACTGACTCACTGGAAAAAACCGTGATGCTGGGAAAGATTGAAGGCAGGAGGAGAAGGCCACGACAGAGGATGAGATGGCTGGATGGCATTACGACTCAACGGACATGAGTTTTGAGTAAGCTCTGGGAGTCGGTGATGGAAAAGGAAGTCTGGCGTGCTGTAGTCCACGCAGTTGCAAAGAGGCAGACACGACTGAGCAACTGAATTGATCTGAACTGATTCTGATATTTCATTGTTAGTGTAAAGAAGTGGAACAGATTTTTGCATGTTAATCTTGTATTCTTCTATGTTGTTGAATATGTTTATCAGTCCTAGTAGTTTCTGTGTGGAGTATTTATAGAGTTTTTTATATATAATATCATGTCATATGCTTACAATGACAATTTTACCTCTTTTCTTCCAATTTGGATAACTTTTCTTTTTCTTCTCTGATTGCTGTGGCTAAGACTTCCATTATTATGTTGAAGAGAAGTGCTGAGAGTGGGTATCACTGTCTTGTTCCAGATTTTAGCAGGAAGGTTTTCAAGTTTTTCCCTGTTAAGTATTATTCTGGTTGGGGCTTGTCATAAATAACTTTTATGTTGAGATATGTTCCCTCAAAGGGCTTCCCTGATAGCTCACTTGGTAAAGAATCTGCCTACAATGCAGGAGATGCTGGTTTGATTCCTGGGCTGGGAAGATTTGCTGGAGAAGGGATAGGCTACCCACAGTATAACGGCCTGGAGAATCCCATGGACTATATAGTTCATGGGGTAGCAGAGTCAGACACACCTGAGCAACTTTCACTTTCACTTCATGTTCCCTCAGTACCCATTTTGGTAAGAGTTTGTATCATGAATGGATGCTGATTTTATCCAATGCTTTTTTTGCATCTTTTGAGATTATCATGTGGTTTCTGTCTTTCCTTTTCTTGATATTGTATACCACATTGATTTGTATATCAGTTCAGTTCAGTCGCTCAGTCGTGTCCGACTCTTTGCAACCCCATGACTTGTATATAGATACTTTTAATATTCTAACTTCTTTAAGACATAAAATTATACAAAACAGTAATCATATCACTGTATTAATGGGTTTTAAACACAGGTAAAAAATATCCATGTAGCACAAAAGAAGCCAGTCAAGAATACTCACCCAGATAATCTTAGATGATCTAAGAAATCCTTTTCAATATTTAAACTTAAGCAAAGAAATTATCAACAGTCTTGACTAGAGAATCAAATAGAAAGTATTATGGTATTATTAAAATGTATTATCCAGGTTTGATGAAATTTTAAGCCACATATATGAAATGACCAATTGCCCCACCCCCAAGAAACAAAACAGAATATAGTTGATCCTTGCATATGGGTTTGTACTGTGCACGTCCACTTATACACACATTGCTATTGTTTTTTTTCCCCCAGTAAATATGTACTCAGTTCAGTTCAGTTGCTCAGTCGTGTCCGACTCTTTGCGACCCCATGAATCACAGCACGCCAGGCCTCCCTGTCCATCACCAACTCCCAGAGTTCACTCAAACCCATGTCCATCGAGTCGGTGATGCCATCCAGCCATCTCATTCTCTGTCGTCCCCTTCTTCTCCCGCCCCCAATCCCTCCCAGCATCAGAGTCTTTTCCAGTGAGTCAACTCTTCGCATGAGGTGGACAAAGTATTGGAGCTTCAGCTTTAGCATCAGTCCTTCCAATGAACACACAGGACTGATCTCCTTTAGAATGGACTGGTTGGATCTCCTTGCAGTCCAAGTGACTCTCAAGAGTCTTCTCCAGCACCACAGTTCAACAGCATCAATTCTTCGGCGATTGGCTTTCTTCACAGTCCAACTCTTACTACAGTACTACATAATCCATGGTTGGTTGAATCCATGGATGCATAACCATGTATATGAAGGACTGGCCATGAAACTATACTGGGATTTTCAAACAGTGGGGGATCAGCGATCCTAACCCCTGTGTTGTCCAAGGGTCAACTGTAATTATGTTTCCAAAATGTCATGGTTTATAGCATTCTTTATATTCATTCCAACATCTCAACCTCTGACAGCAAGCAAGAGACACACAGAGCTGGATGGAAACTTACTTTGTAAATTTTTGTGGACCCTGATAAAGCCAGAGTCTCCTTGCCTTAAAAATAAATGGAGAATTTACTGTTCACTATATAGCATTTGCTCAATAAATATTTTAACTTAGCAGAGATGATTTTTGCATAATTTAGAGTAGAATGGAATTTGGCTAGGCGTCTCAATCTAAAATTTAGATCTAGAAAACCTTATGATTTGTACAGAAAAGTTAATTTATAGCCTTGAACAAAAGAGTTCTATTTACCTGAATTTCTTCAACTACTGATTTGAACTGGGGAATACGCTCTGTCATGTTTTTAACCAATTCCATTGCGTTATCAAATCCCTTCACATATTCTCCATACATCTTAAGGAATGGTGCCAATTTCTGAAGGATGTCACCAATTCTAGGGGTAGTTTCCCTGTATAAAATATAGAAGCAAGTTATTAAGATTTCTTATAGAATGAGTGAATTAAGAGGACTCCAAATGAAGTAATCATTTTTTAAATACACATCCTGTGCTGTTATCAGATCCACTTTGCTGTGAAACTGACAGAATGAAAAAATCACTTTTTAAAAGAGTTAGGAATGACACAGTAAAGAGATGCTATGGAATTCTGACGTACCAGATAATCCCTAATATCTTGTTTTCACTAATCAAACAATAGCTTGGAAAGAAGAGATAAAATGTTTTACACTGAAGCCAAAAAATGTACTACAAGGTCTTTCATCTTTAACATAAAAATTTTGCATAAATGTTGCCTTCGATATATTATTTGTTATCTACTCCTCTTACCATTCTTGCATTCTTTTCTCCAGCTCTGGCAACAGGAATTTACTATGGAAGGCATTTATTGATGAAATATTAGAAAAGATTTTATTCACCAGCTCTGCTGAAAATGAACCTCGATTTGCTTCTTCCAATAGTTTGCAATAAAATACCTGAATAAGAGAATAAAGCAAATATTACTTCAAATTTATTGGTTAGCATGTGCTAAGGCACACAGTGAGCTCTTAATAGCTTTTTGCTGAATAAATGTAAAAGTTCATGATTCAAGAAATCAATCACTTTTGAAATGTAGGAATGAGCATATGCATTGATAGAGAAAAACCAGGAATTAGGAAACTAATTCTAACCTAGGCTGTGCCTCTATCTACAGGATATCAATCTTTTCTGTTCCAGAGAAATTTCCAATTGAGGCTAATGGTGAAACAGGAGGGAAAGGGGCCGGGAACAACTTCTGAAAGAATGACATAGCCCAAGAACACAGCATAAACCAATTAGAATCAAATGGGTCCAAGATGACAGACAAGCCACCTTCAACTAGACTTTGATCCTCAATCAGCAAGCTAAATGACACACTCAAGAGGCGCCACGACAGTTCCAAGGCACTATCAAAAGACCAAAAACTGAGTGGTGGCCAAGTTCCTGGAAATTTCCACCCCTTCCCCAAAATAGTTGGAATAATCCTTCCACTCATTAGCCTATGAAATTACCCAGCCCATAAACACTGATTCTGCCGCATTCTGGGGCCACTGCACTCGCCTTCTGTGATGGCCCACACTCTGTCTGTGGAGCGTGCTTCTCTCTGAATACATCCACTTTTTATTTATCACTTTGTCTCTCACTGAATTCTTTCTGTGATGAGACATCAAGGACCTGAGCTTCATTACTGTGGGTTTTGACTGAATACCAAGTCCCAGCCATGTGGGTTAGAATTCTAAGCAGGGTTTTGGCCAGGCTCGAGTCCTGGAACATGGGTTGAAGCTTGAATCTGAGAAAAATGGTTTCAATAGGATTTACCTTTCCTATCCATAGGCAGAGTTAAGAGATGTGGAAAATGATATATATGCACAATAACTGTATTTTCCACTCCTCTTTATATTTTGAATGACTTTTATGTATTACATGTTGCCTTTTATTATAATTTATTGGCATAAATCTCATCTTCCCTATTTAAACTGTACACTCCTTGGGGACAGAGAACACTGTGAATTAGATCTCATAGCACGACACGCACTTAATAAGTTAAAACTCAGAAATGAGGATAAAAAAACTTCTCTTGTACATAATTACAGGTATTTTAAAGAGAGTAAAAATAGTTTTGCAGTCTTAGCTCTACTCCAGTAGGGCTAGTATACCTCTTAATTGCCATCCTGTTAAATGTAGGCAGAAGGAATTCTGTTCTTTCATAATGTCCAGATGGTTGTTTATTTTCTAAATTCACCTCTATTGCATTTTATTAGGAGGCAAAAAGAATACAAAATTATGTCCTTAGAGACTCCAATAGGATATTTTAGTAATTAAGACTCTAAATTCTAAAAGGTCAGCCAAAGTCACTAACAAGATAATATGGCTGGAAAAAAGAAAGAAAAAAAAGTGCAACCTGATAAGAGGAAAAAGCACATTTCCACTATAAGAATATCTAAAAGTTTCAGGTCTGTAATCTCCATGAGAACAGACATTACTTCAAAGGTACAAATCAACATAAGTTGATTGACTTATGGTGAAATTCCTTGAAAAGTGAGTATGTGAGTCACAAACTCATTACTTTGGAGAACACAAATCTTAATCAGGCTCACCCTAACAGGCAACGTAGCTTAGTCCAGGGACTCCTGATTAGGAGGCATGCCCAGGATGATCTGCTTCCACAAAGTTCCACTTTCCAATTGCCATAGTGGGACAAGCCTTCTGGCAAGTAACACTCAAACATAATACTCACTTTCTCTTCTAATAAGAGGAGTCTATGTCAGCAATCTACCAATTATCTTGATCTTTTATCAATGTAACAGGATTAAGAGGCCATTGTGTTGAACAGTTAAAACTTTCTTCGCAAATGTACACTTGAGATGATTCAAAAGCCTTTACCATGATAAAAGTACAAAATGTTATTCACATATTCAACAACTATTAATACCAGGCACTGTTTTTAAATTTTCGTGCAAGGCTGAACAAGTGAAATCTCAAATTTCCATCTGGCCCTATGACTGTAGGTAATTCCAATTGCTCTCAATGGCTGAACAGCAAGAGAGACAAGAATCAGTGATGTATTCACGCCAGCATCTGAATCTCCTATTTAGTAACATGGCATTTAGGATCGCAATAAAGGGTCAAGAAACAGAGTAGTGTTTAGGGTTGAAAGACACAGATAAAAGACACTCTGTGACCTGTAAGAGAAGCTTTCGGTCTGTTTTCTATGAATTATGAAACCTTTCAGTTCAGTTCAGTTCCAGTTGTGGATGAAACCTTTCAGTTCAGTTCAGTTCAGTCGCTCAGTCGTGTCCAACTCTCCGCGACCCCATGAATCACAGCACGCCAGGCCTCCCTGCCCATCACCAACTCCCGGAGTTCACTCAAACTCATGTCCACAGAGTCGGTGATGCCATCCAGCCATCTCATTCTCGGTCGTCCCCTTCTCCTCCCGCCCCCAACCTTTCCCAGCATCAGAGTCTTTTCCAGTGAGTCAACTCGTCGCATGAGGTGGCCAAAGTATTGCAGTTTCAGCTTTAGCATCAGTCCTTCCAATGAACACCCAGGATTGATCTCCTTTAGAATGGACTGGTTGGCTCTCCTTGCAGTCCAAGGGACTCTCAAGAGTCTTCTCCAACACCACAGTTCAAAAGCATCGATTCTTCGGCGGTCAGCCTTCTTCACAGTCCAACTCTCACATTTATACATGACCACGGGAAAAACCATAGCCTTGACTAGATGGACCTTGGTTGGCAAAGTAATGTCTCTGCTTTTTAATATACTATAAGGTTGGTCATAACTTTCCTTCCAAGGAGTAAGCGTCTTTTAATTTCATGGCTGCAATCAGCATCTGCAGTGATTTTGGAGCCCCCAAAAATAAAGTCTGACACTGTTTCCACTGTTTTTCCATCTATTTCCCATGAAGTGATGGGACCAGATGCCATGATCTTTGTTTTCTGAATGTTGAGCTTCAAGCCAACCTTTTCACTCTCCTCTTTCACTTTCATCAAGAGGCTTTTGAGTTCCTCTTCACTTTCTGCCATAAGGGTGGTGTCATCTGCATATCTGAGGTTATTGATATTTCTCCCAGCAATCTTGATTCCAGCTTGTGCTTCTTCCAGCCCAGAGTTCCTCATGATGTACTCTGCATATAAGTTAAATAAGCAAGGTGACAATATACAGCCTTGACGTACTCCTTTTCCTATTTGGAACCAGTCTGTTGTTCCATGTACAGTTCTGACTGTTGCTTCCTGACCTGCATACAGGTTACTCACCTTTACACCTTATTAATTCACCGACAAAGTTGAAGATGTTCGCGATTTCCTTGAGGAAGTAGCCAGAAACAGGCAAGCCCTTCTTGCAGTTTCTAAAACACTTTACTTACTAAGTTAAAGTGATGTATCATTACAAAAATAAAATAATTCTGAAAGAGAAAATATTACCTGATCTAAGAGATCAAGTCGGCTGACATAAGCTCTTTCTGTAAGCAAAAGTTCATTGGCTATTTTGTGAAGTTTCTGTTCATCAGTCTCCTAAAAATAGAATAGATATTCACATATTAGGAAAGAAAGCTTGGATGGTATTTCTAAAGTAATAAACATTATCAAATGGTTTCATCAAGTTTTCTTAGGCTTCTCACATACCCAATTTCTTTAAGTCATCAAGGAACATCCAACCAGAAATGAACAAAACTAGACATTAGCAATCTGCTAGATTCAACCTATGGCAACATGTTTAGGTTATGACATCTCTGATCTCTGTATCAATTAACAGTATCACCCATCTTTTCCCTGAAACATCTTTCATTTTTTTTTATTTACCAGGTGCTACACTTTCCTCATTTCTCCCCTACCTCTCTCAGGCTACTCTTTGCACATGCTTGTATCACTCTATTAGCTCTATGCACAGAACTTTTTAGCTTAAAAATTTTACACTTGATCTTAGCCAAAAGGCCAAGAAGCGATAGCTTAAAAATTTTAATTATAGAAAATTTCAATCTTATATAAAACTAGAGAAAACAGTAAAGCAAATTCCCATGTGTCCATCATTAAGATCCAACATCAACTCATTGTTAATCTTTCATCTATGCTCCCACCCATCTTCCCTCTACCTATATTATTTTTAATTAATTTCCTCAGTTTATGTCTACTCAACTCTTAAATCAGAGAAGGCAATGGCAAGCCACTCCAGTACTCTTGCCTAGAAAATCACATGGATGGAGAAGCCTGGTAGGCTGCAGTCCCTGGGGTCGCTAAGGGTCGGACACGACTGAGCGACTTCACTTTCACTTTTCACTTTCACACATTGGAGAAGGAAATGGCAACCCACTCCAGTGTTCTTGCCTGGAGAATCCCAGGGAAGGGGGAGCCTGGTGGGCTGCCGTCTATGGGGTCACACACAGTCGGACATGACTGAAGTGACTAAGCAGCAGCAGCAGCAGCAGCAACTCTTAAATATCTTTGTATAACCTTACTAGTGCCATGAGGATGGGAACTGTCTCCCCCTGTTAACTGATCCATCTCATGCATCTACTACAGTGCTTCAATAAAACACTGGCACCCAACGAAACATCACTGAGTGAATTATGAACAGCAGTCGCTCATGCCTAAATACTGCTGGACATTTATTACTGCTGCGACATGTTGTGAATCGAAGACCAAAATTACCTTTTCTGTAAGATCTCCATTTTACCAAACTCCTTGGACCTTACCAACCCAGCAGTGGTTCTATCCCTTTCTAGTTCAGTTCAGTTCAGTTGCTCAGTCGTGTCCGACTCTCCACAACCCCATGAATCACAGCACGCCAGGCCTCCCTGTCCATCACCAACTCCTAGAGTTCACTCAAACCCATATCCATCGAGTCGGTGATGCCATCCAGCCATCTCACTCTCTGTCATCCCCTTCTCCTCCCACCCCGAATCCTTCCCAGCATCAGAGTCTTTTCCAGTGAGTCATCTCGTCGCATGAGGTGGCCAAAGTATTGGAGTTTCAGCTTTAGCATCAGTCCTTCCAATGAACACCCAGGATCGATCTCCTCTAGAATGGACTGGTTGGATCTCCTTGCAGTCCAAGGGACTCTCAAGAGTCTTCTCCAACACCACAGTTCAAAAGCATCAATTCTTAGTTGACGTAAATTACTTTAAGCTCAGTTCCCTATTACAAAATCCAGTCAGCCACCAATTCCTATTCATAATATTCTGTCGTTAGCATAATCTTTTAAGTTCTCATCACTAGTACCCTGTTTGCTAGGCCAATCAACAGTTGTCCAATTATCTGATTCCATTATTTTGGTGGCTCTAACCCACCTTGAATACTACTGTAAAAGGAATCTTTCTAAAACTCTGCTCTGCTCACCTAAGTCTAATTTTAATAGGAAAGGGAAAAAAAGTCTCCAATAGTCCTCTTCTCACTAACAGGATAAAATCTAGGTTCTGTGTACCATTCAGAGTTGTTTCTATCTAGTTAACTTTTCTGAAATACTCTTTTCATTCTAGGAGAGTATGAATATAATGAGTTTAGTAAAAACTTTAGTACCAAAGCAGACCAAAGTATACTTTAAGCCAGTGTCTAATTTTTGTAAAGGCTACATTTTGAACTCTGTATAAAATGCTATGAAGTTGTGTAAATATTTCATGGTATTAAACATATATGACATCTACTTTATGCTTTATATGCAATATATATTTTAATGTGGAAAGTTATCATGCTGCTTCTTATATTACCACTGAATTGAGATATTTCTATGTGAGTCTTTAGGATAAAGTAACATAATGTTATTTAAATAATTTGTGGTCTCAGAAACACTGAAATAAGAACTACATAGCAATCAAATTTCACAATCAGTCAAGATTTTGGTTTAACTTAATAAATTCAGAGTGAAGTACTAGCATTGTTGCTTGCCCGCCTGGCATCCCTCCCTTCCCCTTATCTCTTAATGGTATCCAGATTTGGTTGATGTGTCTATTCCAGTACCATGTAATCTTTCCTTTGCAGAAACTGACCTTATCCACAGATGAAAAGGAAGCCCTGAATGATGTTGCTATCAATGGTATACAGCAATTGGTTTAGGAGCCAATGTGACACGAGACAATATGCAATGGCAGCTTTTGAAAAGAAGGCTCCCTACCCTTAAGGAAGAAACAAAGAAAAAGAGACCTGTTTGCTGCTCCATGTAGATGAGGGCATGTGCAGGCTTAAGTGCCAAAGAGCAGTCATCTCACAACCACAGAAATGAAGCCAATAAACTTCCTTATTATTTAAGGAGGTCGAGAAAAACATCTACTTCTGCTTTATTGACTATGCCAAAACCTTTGACTGTGTGGATCATAACCAACTGTGGAAAATTCTTAAAAACATGGGAATATCAGACCGCCTGACCTGCCTCCTGGGAAATCTGTATGCAGGTCAAGAAAAGCAACAGTTAGAACTGGACATGAACAACGGACTGGTTTCAAACTGGGAAGGAGTATGTCAAGGCTGTATATTGTTACCCTGCTTATTTAACTTACAAGCAGAGTACATCATGAGAAATGCCAGGCTGGATGAAGCACAAGCTCGAATCACGACTGCCAGGAGAAATATCAATAACTTCAGATATGCAGATGACACCACCCTTATGGCAGAAAGCAAAGAGGAACTAAAGAGTCTCTTGATGAAAATGAAACAGGAGAGTGAAAAAGCTGGCTTAGAAGTCAACATTCATTGCTTCTTGGCTTTTTGGCTAAGATCAAGTGTAGAACTCAACATTAAAAAAACCAAGATCATGGCAAATAGATGGGGAAACAATGGAAACAGTGACAGACTTTATTTTCTTGGAGTCCAAAATCACTGAAGATAGTGACTGCAACCATTAAAAGACACTTGCTCCTTGGAAGAAAAGCTGTGACAACATATTAAAAAGCAGACATTACTTTGCCAACAAAGGTCCATCTAGTCAAAGCTATGGTTTTTCCAGTAGTCATGTACGGATGTGACAGCTGCACTATAAAGAAAGTCGAAGAATTGATGTTTTTGAACTGTGGTGTTGGAGAAGACTCTTGAGAGTCCCTTGGAGAGCAAGGAGATCCACCCAGTCCATCCTAAAGGAAATCAGTCCTGAATATTCACTGGAAGGACTGATGCTGAAGCTCTAATACTCTGGCCACCTGATGGGAAGAACTGATTCATTTGAAAAGACCCTGATGCTGGGAAAGATTGAAGGCAGGAGGAGAAGGAGATAACAGAGGATGAGATGGTTAGATGGCATCACTGACTCAATGGACATGAGTTTGAACAAGCTCTGGGAGTTGGTGATGGATAGGGAAGCCTGGTGTGCAGCAGTCCATGAGGTCACAAAGAGTTGGACACAACTGAGTGACTGAACTGACTGACTGATGAGTAGTATTGCTGTTACTGGTAGTATCCTGATCAAAATAAAAAACTTAAAATACTAAAAAACATATGCAGTATATTCCATGAAACTGATAAACTTTCAAGGAACTTTTAGATGATCACTATTTATAGAGAAGAAAATAAAATACCTAATGAACTAACAATGTGACTTACAAAGCTATAAGTAAGTATAATAAGTAAATACATAAGAAATCTACTGACATTTCAGAATAAGTTATATCTTCTTTCACAAACAGGAAATAGTGACCTGCACGAACACTACAGCTATTTGTTTCAGGTTTTAAGACAGATTTACTGGGATAAAATTACAAATAGTAAAATTCACCCTTTTGGTGAATAGTTCACTTTCACTTTTTCTAGGAGTTTTGGCAAATGCTTACAATCATGTTACTACCACCACAATCAAAATAGGTAATATTTCTATCAAAATTCTTCTTAGGTATCTGTAGTCAATCACATTCCTCTTCTGCCACTAACTCCTAGTGATGCTGATCTGGTTTGTTCCAGAAAGACATGTAAATGGAATAACACAGTATGTATGTATCTTTTGCGTCTTGCTTCTTTCACTTATCAAAAAGCATCTGAGATACATCCAAGTTGTTATTAGTATTAGCAGTTCATTCTTTTCCAGCCCTTCATTTTATTCTTACAGTGGTGATATCTTTTTGACCCACCATATTTCTTTTCTATCTTCTAATGCTAAGATTTCTAACAAAAATCTTTAAAGAAAACAATCCAGCAGAATTTGTGCCATGAAAAAATAATACGTCTCATGAGTCAGAGAATTCACTAAACAACAGATTATACTGTCTACTACTGTTTTGTGATGAGGTCACCCCTGAGGAAGCAGAAGAGGAAGTGGAATAGGAAGCTCATAAGAAAAGTCTTTTGCTGACTGCAAATTATACTTTAGCTGATTGTGGCAAATTATGGGTATCCTGGTCATATTTTGCAAAATCCAAGGGAATGCCAGCAGTTATTTGTAAAAACTATACTCCTTCCACACAGATGGTCTTCGAACATTAGGTCCTTGACCTTGCCAAAGCCAACACAAAGATAAGCAAAAGTAAACATGCTGACAAATGGTCATATATAAGGTTTGTGAAAAGTTACAAGGGATTTTATGGTGAAAGTGAGGACATCATAGAGTTATGGAGACTTTTTTAGGTTAATCACAACAATAATGTTGATAATATCACCATAATAAGAATAGCTAACAATTATTCACTTATTGATTGTTATGTGTGGGTTTCCCTGGAAGATGGTAAAGTATCTGCCCACAATATGGGAGACCCAGGTTTGATACCTGGGTTGGGAAGATCCCCTGGAATAGGAAATGGGCCAGACTGTTACAAGCATTTTACACACACTGACTGGTCCTTAGAACAAGTGTATAAAATGGGTGCCAATATTATTCCTATTTTATATGTAGTATACATATACAACAAAATTCTAGAGCTTAAAAAAAAAAAACAAGACTCAAAGAGGCCAGGAAACTCGCCCAAGGTTACACAGTTAGGACTAAATCAGATTTTATTTATATAGCAGAGTATGTGATTTTGAGTAACCATTAGTAAATAGTTGGCTTTCACTCTAATCTTCTTTGCAACAAAAACTGAGACTACTACTTGCCTACAAGACTAATAAAATACCAGCTATCCATTTAAAAATGGAATGAACATTTTAATTTATATGCTCATTATTTTTCCAACATAAATTTTACTTAAAGCAAACTTTTAAGCATTTTAGTAATAATTATCGGTATAAAAAATTCAGTCACATTTGATGTAATAATATGATGGCTTCCAAATTTTAAAGAATTGGTTTAGTTTCTGAAACTTGCTCACATTTCAGAAACATATATACTTTAGTACATTTAGGGAGAAGTATATGATCTCTCTGTATCCACAGGACTCTATTACTCTATCAGACTTATGCTTAAATAATGAACCCAGGAGTTTTAGAACTGTTGGTACATTGGGGCTGTAGCCTGATATTTTTTAAAATAGTCTTTTACTAAGAAGTCATTTAGTTTTGTAATTCTTGGGAAAACAATATGGTTACACAATACTGACTGGATGAGTAATCTCATTTGGTTCTTTTGGAACTGAATACACAGGCCTGATTTTACAAAATAAGTATAAATATGCTATTTGAAAAGTATCTTACTTTTGATATACCTATATAAAGGGATTTTTTTTTCTTTTTTTACTTGTAAACATATACTGTATTAAAAGCTGATTTTCAGAGTATTTCCTTGAACAAAAATACACCAGAGTATAACTAAACTATCAGAACTGAAAAAGTAAGACATACTCCCCTTACAATAAAAGACTACACAATTTATTTTGCCCTACTTCTCTCTGCTTAATACATTCCTAGGCTATTATTGTGTACCTTTAAACCTCCAATAATCTTTTCACAGAGACCTGCTCCTTTTCACTAGGGTTAGGGTCAGCCTAGTTATTAGTCAATGTACCCGCTGGCACACTGCAGTATCAATTCTATCTCCTTTGCAGATGTCACCAACTCCTGCAGCTCTTTTCAGACCTTTTGGCATGACTCTTCCATATGGCAGGAACTGGGACAAAGAGCAGCTCACAGAGTTCATTCACTGGATAGGCTGAAAATGCTTGTGTGGAGCCAGCAATTCACTCTTCTGAATATTAGTGCCATACTCCCTGCCACATGCTTCAAAAACTACCAAGAAAGGGAGTAGATATTTTGAAAAGAATTTTGGAAATGCCAATGAGCAACTGTTTCCTGAAAGATTCCTTAAGTGTAGAATCTTAAATTATTTAAAAATGAATCAGATATTGACATTATGCTTTATAATTCTTAATAAATATTCTCAGTCACTTTGTTTTAAGCAGTTTTTTCCTAAACACACTGAATCAAAACTACTAAAAGTTCTTATAGCCTTCTTCATATATATATTTATAACATACTCAATATGCTATATATAAAACTACATATATAAATTATCGGGTTTTATAGAATGGATGTTTCTTGCTCGTGGGGAATTTCTATCCAAATCTGTCGTCAGTTAATTACAGTCTTCAATTTAGCAATAAGGAGTTCATGATAGGAGCTAGTAACTGACTGAAGGGAAGTGAAAGTCGCTCAGTTGTGTCCATCTCTTTGCGAACCCAGTTCTCCTGCATTGCAGGCAGATTCTTTACCAGCTGAGCCACAAGGGAAGCCCCATAAGTGACTGAGTTAAATTCAGGTCAGGTTTGTGAAAACAAAGTTCTTATTCTGCTGCCACCTTATACATAAGAGAACTCCCCCTGGATCTAGGGAGGAAGAAAATGAGAAGGTATGGGAATTAAACACAGATTTTGTATTCTAATAAGATCATATAATAATGCCATAAGTAAGGTCACATGGTCTCAGGGAAGATTTGCAATCAGGAAGAAATGTATCACTAGGTACACAATATAAGAAAAAGAGAACCACCACTGTAACATTCAGGCATTATTCCTTCCGCTGCCTCATAATATAGTCTCACAAGCATAAATAGTCTGTTACTTTAACATGATCCTTCAGGAAGTTCTGGGAGCAAAATTCAAGCCTAACTGTGACCAGCACCAATATTTTCCCAGTCTACATCCTCCACACTGTTTATCAAATTCGAAAGTAAGAGCTTTAAACTTGAAGGTTTAAATTACATCTTTTTGATAAAGGTTACAGAGGAGAGAGGAACAGAGCCTGAACCGAGGAGGACAATTTGCTTACCTGCATAAGATCAGACTGGAAATGGCAACAAGAGAGGAAAACTTTGTTCTTCTTATACACAATTTAATATACATTAGACTAAAGTGTCTTTTGGGTTTAGCAGAAATTAAGTCAAGAAAATATATACTCAGAATCAATCACTAAATTATCTTATCCCAAGCCAAGGAAGAATATCAAAGTAATTAGGTCACATAATATTTCTGATGACAGTAAAGCCTTGTACACATTAGTGTTTTACATGGTAATAATCTATGGTGTTCAGGCAGGATAAACAAACAAAACAAAAAAAAAGAAGTTAATAGGCAAGAGGCATGCAAACTTATCTGTGTACCTCAGTTTAAAGAAGAACTAAGAGTGAGGTGCGGGATCTTCAGCAGGCACAATATGCTGAATGTCTATCAAGGGACATCTCAGATCATGAGTCTATTCATCTAGATTTATAAATGAGGAAACGGGATTTGTATTTTTTGTTTTATTTAACAATTATACAGCTCACATTGTTTCAAGGCACTGTTCTCTATACTTACAACTATTAAAAGATTTACCCCTTGTAAAAATGTTATGAAGTAGGTAATATTACCTCCATTTTATAGATGAAGCAACCTGAGGTATACAGAGGTTTAAGGTGACCTGCTCAAGGTCACATAACTGGTAAATAGCTGAGCTGGAATTCAAACTGAGAAAGTCTGGTTCTTGAGCCTGTCTTCCTGTTGCTCTGTTTTGCTTTTGTTTTTTTAAGCCACATACAACAACCACTGTTTTTTCAAGTTCTGATCTTTCTATTTCTCTCACACCCACACTAAACTGAATCTTTGTGCACACTGTGGCCTTCAAGCACCTGACTTTCCCAAATCTCCTGGTTCATATTAACATTCTGTTAAACCCAATCCCTGATTCTGTTGTTCCGCTGCTCTTCGCTCTGCTGCATGGCCAATCCCACTTCAAATTTGCTTTCTCTTTCTTCAGTTCCAGGCCACTCAGCAAGCTAGAGAGACTGCTGACTGGTCCCACCATCTTGGATCTGAGTCCTCAGAGTCTTGGTCAGAAGGCACCACAAAAGCTAATTTCTCCAATGTCTTCAAACTCAAAGTCCCATTCTTTGAAGATACTCCACTGGCCTTTATGGCAGGGGGTCCCCAACTCCCGGTCTACAGACTGCTGCTGGTCCATGGCCTGTTAGGAACCAGGCTGCACAGTAGGAGATGAGCGCCAGGTGAAATCTAAATCACCTAACCCTGCCCCTGCCCATGGAAAAACTGTCTTCCATGAAATCGGTCCCTGGTACCAAAAAGGTTGGGGTTCAAACTGACACACCCAGCACAAAGCCTGTATGGGCTGTTTCTCAGAACCTCACTCACTCACTTGGTGAGCTTCAGACTGCCTGACTTCTCCATTTCTGCTAACAACAGGTAATTCATCCTCTCAGCCATGCTCCAAACCTTGGCTCTATCTTTGAGCTCTCCTTTCCCCTTTACCTCATGATACCTTAAATAATGGTCATTTATCTTAATCAGCTCAACGGCTAGTTTCCTCTTTGAATTTACTGCAGTGCCTTGCACATGGTTTATGTGCAATATAGATTCACTGTATTTAATCTCAATTCCCAGATTTACTGAGCTATTAGCTATAATGTCCCAGCAAAGGCCTAGGTCTCCAGGTTAACTCCTAATTGCACATTTTAAATGATGACAGTCCTTGCAAGTTCATCAATTCCAGCCCCTCATCCTCTGCCCTCTGAAGCCAGTGATTCTCATAACAGAATCCTTCTTTCTCCTCTTGGAAACATCACTATGTTCTCGTTTTGATTACGCTTGTGCTCTTCAGGGCTCAGTGCCTGGCTTTCTTCCGGTTCCCACACATTCTATTTCGGCAATATTAATCACTTGCTTACATACATCCTCTTACATTCCTACCCTCCTTCCTGAGCTCCAGATCTTTACTTCACCTGCCTAATATCTTCCAGTGGATGTCCTGTAGGTGCCACAAGCTAAGTAGTATAAAAGAAGTTTAATGAACAGTTCTACTCCCTCCCCTCATTCCAAACACAATCACTTTCCTTCTTGTCTGTCATCTCAAAAAGCTTAGGAAACCAGGACCTGTAGAATTTAGTACTAATGAGCCCTGAGGTTACACAGCTAGGAAGTAATGGGGCTGGGATCTGAATTTATCTCTTTTAATTCTGAAGCTTTAGAATCCTAAAGCTTTAATTCTATAGCTTTCATTCTTAACCAATAATTCATAATGTCTCAAGAATATCCCATATTTGTTTTACATATCTTTACCTGAACTTTGCAACGAGTTGTTAGTTGCTCAGTGGTGTCCAACTCTTTGGGACCCATGGACTGTAGCCCCGCATGTTCCTCTATTCACAGAACTCACCAGGCAAGAATACTGGAATAGGTTGCCATTTCCTTCTCCAGGACACTGCAAAAGTCCTTTAAATTCATTATGTCTAAAGCCAATTAAATTTTTTTGCCTCCAAATATGTTGTTCTTTCTATTCCTTTGTAGTTCAGTAAATGGTACACCATTCTATCTGCCACTTCACTGGATGAAGCTACAGGGAATGAACATGACTCATTCCCTATATCCAGTCATGCAGTTCTCGGAAATCCCTCTTCCTTGTCCCTAACCCTCTGCTTCATCCAGGACCTTTTCCTTTCACACCTGGAATACAACAGTTGCTTACTAACCACATACCCTGCTCCATCTGTTTTTCCTTTCATCTGAGTCATTTTTCTAAAACCCACAGATGTACAATCATGTCACATCCATGCTTTAACTAAATGCCTCTTAGACCAGATACTATTAGGCTTATAGAAAGCTTGAAATAACATGGGAAAATACATATCCTACAAAACAGGATGCAGAATGACCATATATTAAGCTACTGAAATATGTTTTTTTTTAAATCAGCTGAGAAAAATAAGCTAGATATCAAAGCACTTTGACAAGTGCAAATAAGTTAGATATCAAAGCACTTTTCTCTAGGTGATAGAACTATGAGTGATTTTGTATTCTCAATGCTTTGCTGCATTTTCTTGATTTTCTACGAAGATTATTAATTTTTATTCAGACTTTAAAAAATTAAAAAAAAAAAATCTCCAGGGCTTTCGGGGGAAGAAAATACAACGTAGGCAAACAAACCCACTGCAATTTATCCTTAGCTTATACTTTCTCATTAAGCCTATCCTTCTATCCCAACACTTATTTCACTAGCCCTTCTGGCCTCTATTATGAGGCCAGAAAAATCCCTAGACATGGCAACTACCCTCCTGTTACTCTCAGCCCTGTGCTCAGCCTGAATGCACTCCTCTTCTCTACCTCCCTGTTCCCTTCTATTCTGGACCACTAGCACCTCCCACTGCTCCTTCAAGTCCAATTGTGCTAGCAGCTCCCCTCACCAGCTATCCTCCAGGCACAGCTATTTTCTCATAGTGTTTCCTAAGCCCTTATTGTTCCACATCGTGGTGATTTACTCATGTTTCTCTCCCCTCAGCAGACTGAGACTTTGTGGAAAGGGTCTGCCTTCTTCATTTCCGTCTCCAGGACCTAGAAAAGTAAGTCCTGAATACTGAATTTTTACAGTGAACAATAGTAGATATATGTTTTTTCAGGTATAGGCTCTCTGAAGTTCACTTTTTCTCATTTCTTTCTTAGAACTTTCCAACATACTAAACAGTCACCACAACGTAAAGAAGTTTCTGAGATTCCCATCAGTTCTAAATGAATAATGAAAAGCTATCCTCAAGACTTTTATGAATGATCCACATGGTTAGTGGGAAACTTTTCCATTATCCTACATGCCATTTTTAAATGCCTACACTTCAGTTGGAACCTTTATTATAATACTAGCAACAATGAAATATTGATTAGTAAAGGTAGATAATTGGTTTGTACTGCCTTTCACTTTCTTGGAATTAAAAGTTGATTTGGCAAGAGAAGAAATATAGAAGTAATTTACTACTTGTCTTCAAATCTAACAAGACCACAAAAGCTGTCTCTTTATATTTCAAGATGTGAACCAAAAGAAATTTAAAGTTTTATTGGGGAATGGGGGATAAATTGGGAGACTGGGGTTGACATATATACACTAAAACAGATAACTAACATAAACCTACAGTATGGCATAGGGAACTCTACTCAATACTTTTTAATGACCTAAATATGGGAACAGAATCAAAAGAAGAATAGATATATGGATACATATAACTGATTCACTTTGGGGCACAGCAGAGACCAACACAACATTGTAAATCAACTATACTCTAATAAAAATTAATTTAAAATAAAGCTTGATTATAAAAGAACTTGTAGTCCATAAAAAATGGATAACCTATGTAAGCATTATGTTTTAACTCTCAGAAAACTCTGATAACTCATATTACACTCTATAAATTAATCAACAATTTTAAGAGTTACAATTAAACTTAGAAGAAACTGAAGGAAAAATAGGAAAACGGAATTAACTTGGATTACACCACTGGTTTTCTGTTTGCAATTTACTTCTGAATGTGATTCTCTATCATTTTTCCCCCCTAGGAGATGATTTGGAGAAGGCAATGGCACCACACTCCAGTACTCTTGCCTGGAAAATCCCATGGATGGAGGAGCCTGGAAGGCTGCAGTCCATGGGGTCGCTGAGGGCTGGACCCAACTGAGCAACTTCACTTTCACTTTTCACTTTCATGCACTGGAGAAGGAAATGGCAACCCACTCCAGTGTTCTTGCCTGGAGAATCCCACGGACAGGGGAGCCTGCTGGGCTGCCGTCTATGGGGTCGCACAGAATTGGACATGACTGAAGTGACTTAGCAGCAGCAGCAGCAGCAGGAGATGATTATCTTAATTTTTGAGTATGTTAAAAAGTTATAAATCCTCAACGTTTATAAAAAAAAGTAGTAAAATTAAAAAACAGGAAATAAGCAGGAAATAAATATGTAAAAACTCGTGTTTATATAAATCTCCATATTCTGTATACCACCTTCATCTATTCCTCTACTTCATTACATAATTTCTTTCATCTTTGGTGGAAGAAAAGATTAATATTAGATCTGTTATTTATATGAACGTTAGTCTTAAAAAGTACACACCTTTACACTTATATTTGGCTTGCTGTATGAAATATTGTCACTCTGCTTATTTAACTTACATGCAGAGTACATCACGCAAAATGCTGGGTGGGAGGAAGCATAAGTGGGAATCAAGAATGCTGGGAGAAACATCAATCACATCAGATACGCAGATGACACCACCCTTATGGCAGAAAGCGAAGAAAAGCTAAAGATGCTCTTGATGAAAGTGAAAGAGGAGAGTGAAAAAGCTGGCTTAAAACTCAATATTCAAAAAAGGAAGATCATGGCATCCGGTCCCATCACTTGATGGCAAATAGATGGGGAAACAATGGAAACAGTGAGAGACTTTATTTTCTTGGGCTCCAAAATCACTGCAGATGGTGACTGCAGTCATGAAATTAAAAGACGCTTGCTCCTTGGAAGAAACACTATGACCAACCTAGACAGCAACTTAAAAAGTAGAGACATTACTTTATCAACAAAGGTCCATCTAATCAAAGCTATGGTTTTTCCATAGATTTGTCATGTGATGTGAGAGCTGGACTATAAAGAAAGTTAAGCACAGAAAAATTGATGCTTTTGAACTGTGGTGTTGGAGAAGACTTTTGAAAGTCCCTTGGACTGCAAGGAGATCCACCCAGTCCATCCTAAAGGAAATCAGTCCTGAATACTCATTGGAAGGACTGATGCTGAAGCTGAAAGTACAATACTTTGGCCACCTGATGTGAAGAACTAACTCATCGGGAAAGACCCTGATGCTGGGAAAGGTTGAAGGCAGGAGAAGGAGATGACAGAGGATGAGATGGTTGGATGGCATCAATGACTTGATGGATATGAGTTTGAGCAAGCTCCAGGAGTTGGTGATGGACAGGGAAGCCTGTCGTGCTGCAGACCATGGGTTTGCAAAGAGCTGGACATGACTGAGTGACTGAACTGAACTGACAAAATATAAAGGAAGGAAGTACTTTAAATAAATCTCAGAAAAAAATTACCAACCAACCTATTGAAATATAACTTGGATATTAAAAGACTCATGAAACCTGTGAAGAGAAATTTTCATTTGTGGCATAAATTGATGACTGCTGCATTCAACATAAGGCAGTTCTACTAAAGTTTACCCACTGAAGCCTACAAATATGAGAAAGTGTAAGTACTTTTAATGAAATTCATTCTAACTGATCCTGAGCTATTTATCTGAGCCTCCTAATATGGTTTAAACTATTTATGATAACCCAAATTTGTCATGCCAAACAGGAATTATAATACTGTTGTTATCCCCAATGCCTTCAAATACTCCTGCCCACGAGGGCACATGCATATACTCTAAAACAGTCCCTGACCCCTATCTTTCCTGTAACTTAGAGGCAAAGTATGTTAGTATGCTTAGTATGTTTTCTTATAATAAAACCTTTCTTTTAGTAGATTTCAATCTTGTACTCTGCTATAATACATGGTTAATCCTAATGAGATCAGTCCTCGGTGTTCATTGGAAGGACTGATGCTAAGGCTGAAATTTGGCCACCTCATGCGAAGAGTTGACTCACCAGAAAGACTCTGATGCTGGGAGGGATTGGGGGCAGGAGGAGAAGGGGACGACAGAGAATGAGATGGCTGGATGGCATCACCGACTCAATGGACATGAGTTTGAGTGAACTCCGGGAGTTGGTGATAGACAGGGAGGCCTGGCGTGCTGTGATTCATGGGGTCGCAAAGAGTCGGACACGACTGAGTGACTGAACTGAACTGAACTGAAAGACACTATTAAAACTTTGAGTTTGAAAGCTAAAGGTATCACAAGGTACTAAAATTTTCTTTTGACTCTGAGGTTTTTAAAAGAAATATATGCTTGCTTTGAGGTGTCTGTTTATATCTAGATTACTGGTGCAAAATGTTTAAACACTGGAAAAGTGTTGCTTTCCTAAGTATAGTAACTAGAGTCAACAGTTTCAATGAGGAAGGGATTATTTTTTACAAGATAAAAATAACAAGATTCTATATTCACCACTGAAAGTGATTGTTGATCAAAATACATCAATCAGTGAGAGCTACAGAAACTGAGACTCAGTTATTAATAATGATTGTCTAAGATATATTTTAATATATATCTACTTTCCTGAAACTTAAGAAGACTATTTTGATGTAAATCTCTACATCCAGTTATATAAAGACTGAAATAATTTTTTTTTCAGTTATCTGCACAGTGAAACTCAAAAACTCCATGATGTCTTAGAAGTTTATCACATTAGATAATCTTTAAGAAACAACTGACATTCTGGAAAGCTATGCTAACAAGAGAATATTCCTACATAGAATAGCACAGAATTATTCTATTATCATCACTAAAGAGAGCCTTAAGATCTGACTCAAAGAGGGGATAAGGTATAACTGATTCAATTTGTTGTACAGCAGACACGAACACTTCCCAGTTGTGCCTGTGGTAAGGAATGCATCTGCCAATGAAGGAGATGTGACACACGTGGGTTTGATCCCTGGGTCAGGAAGATGCCTGCCCTGGAGAAGGAAATGGCAACCCACCTCAGTATTCTTGCCTGGAGAATCTCACGGACAAAGGAGCCTGGTGGGCTACAGTCCATGGGGTTGCAGAGTCAGATATGACTGAAACAACTTCTCATTAGCATCAGGAACAAACACAACCTTGTAAAGCAACTATGTGCTTAGTTGCTCAGTCCTGTCTGACTCTTTGTGACCCCATGGGCTATAGCCTACCAGTCTCCTCTGTCCGTGGGGATTCTCCAGGCAAGAATACTGGAGTGGCTTGCCATGCCGTTCTCCAGGAAAGCAACGATACTTCAATTAAAAAAAAATTCCTGGTTCTAATTGTTTGGTCCACAATATACTACTAACCAAAAAATTTTTTAATTTTACTTTTAAAATTGTGGTAAAATACACTTAACATAAAATGTATCCTCCTAACACTGCTAACATTTATCTTTGCATTTTGGAACAAGGAAAGGCAGTGTAACAAGCACTAGAGCAACAAAGGAAAACACATTGTCACCATGTAGAAATTAAATCCTAACAGTCCTTTTTAGATGGGGGACTCAAGTAGTGTTTGGATCAATAGCTCTGAAGAGAAAATTTTTCTTCCTACATATAGCATGTGCCAACTATTGCTTAAATGCCCATTAGAAGAAAGACCAGATGTACATGTTTCACTAATGTAACAGGAAGCCCTATTAAGTCTTTCCCAAACCATGTAAGACACATCTGTGAAAATGTATACATAATAATACACAACAGGGGGAAAAAAAGTAGTATCCATCAACCACAGACATCACCAATTAAAACATTTCCCTTAATAAAAACAGTTCTTGCTGTTTTACTGATACTTGCTGGTGGCATCATCCCAATTGTAAAATGACATATATGAGTCTTGAGTTCTTTGGTTCGAAAATTCTCTTCCATTCAAAGTAATTTAAGCACAGAGACACTAAAATCTACTACTATACTGAGATGTAAAGAGAATCACTTTGTATGGTCCTGTTTCTTTAATGTTTCAGATATTGTTACCAAGGATGACTCACTTTCTCCCACCCACTTCCTTATTTAAACTTTCTTTGCTTCAGAGTCAGCATTTAAAATTAAACCTCTGGCCTTTTGCCTATTTGTGACATTTTTCAGGGTCACTGTGAATTGAACTATAAGACAGATTTTACTTTAAAGTTCTGAACACATCAATCAATCATTTTTACTCTAATATTTTAGTATCAGTCTTTTTGAATTTTTGCCTATGGTAGTGCCACTTAAGACAGTATCATAGAAAAATAATTCTAAACAGATTTAGGACTTGGATTTGTCACTTACAAATTTTCCTATAATTGTCCAATTTTCAATTCTCAACTATCCTACCCAGATTATTATTTATAATCAACAAGAGAGACTAGACAATGGAAACCTTTTTTCCTTGTCTTCAGAATTATAACAACTCTCCACTCCAGGGAACTCTATAATAATGCTTATATTGCATTTCTGATCCAAGAAATTCCAAATGGAATTGGAATTTCAAATTCTATATTTTCAATATGTAAAAGCCGTATTTATTGATCTTCCCAAAGCACTAAATTGACATGAATAAAGAATACAAATGCAGTGGGGTCTTGTTACTGAAGTTGTATAAAAGTTTCTGCCATAGTACAGGTAGGTTATGAATATTATTTCATCAGCAAATCAGTCCTTTATTAGCTTATAAATGCCATTTAGGTGGTTTATCAAACTGCTGCTCTGTTTAGAAAGGAAATGAACTTCTAGTTTGCACAGTCTCACCTCTCTTTAGTCTATCACTCATGGCTGCTGCATTCACTGACATTTACTGCAATTAGGCATTTACGCTTGTGACTTCTTGAATCAGGACACAACATCGGCCTGAGAGTCAAGGCACAAGATGTCTGGGCTTCTACTGTGAGTCTAGAACATCATTTAAGCTTCCCGGGACTATTTTTTCTTCTATAAATGAACTACTGAACTAAGATGATTTTCAGTATTAAATAATTTACTGTTACTCAGACCATACATACTGGGGATGCATCCCTATGTTTATTATTCAGTTCATTTCAGTTCAGTTCAGTAGCTCATATCCAACTGCCCATATATTTATGGGGAGCAATTTCTGATGTAAATATAAACACTATGTTTGTGGTTTTCCTATATCAAAGTCTTTACACTGTTCTGAATGTTGAAATCATAATAGAGAGATCAACAGAAATTATATAGAAGAAAAAGTGAAGTGTCTCCTCAGAGAGTAGGGGAAACATGCATCAGCAGCTAGAGCTTGAAAACTGCTGAACTGGTGGTGAAGATGATCAGACTTATTCATCACATAAGTGCTATAAAACAGAGTTTAAATTGTAGTGGAATAGTTAGTGCTTCCTCCTACTTATGCTTTACCTTCATCTCATGGTGCTGGGCCAGCTGTTCCAGTTCTAGGGGGCTTTCTTCACTTTCCCTCTCTTGTACCTTGGCTTCTGTGTCTGTCCTTTCCTCTTCCAGGGGGAGCACAGGGCTGGCACGTAAAGTCCTGTAGCTACTGTCAGAAACATCTTCATGACAGTTATTTGTTGTGGGTGATGCAGGGCCTGTGGTTGTTTCCTGTTTTTCTCCATTCACTAAGTCTGTATCGGGCAAGGGTTCAGAAGTTTGAATAGGAGTATCTGGGCTAAGAGTGGCCGCTTTGTCCTCCTCACATTCCGCCTGGTTTTGTGCAGCTACCATACCATTAGCCACACAAGTCTGTTCACCCTGAGATTGATCTGTACCATTTCCCTGCTTCTGTGGTGAGTGCTGGGAGAGGAGTTTCTGCTGAGGTGTGGCTGTCAATCCATGCCTTCCTGGGGTTCTAGGAGCATTTAGGTTCACAGCAGAATCTTTTTTCAAATCGCTGTAATTCGATAAAGCGCTAAAAGATAAAACACAAAGGAAGTATGAAAATGCTGTCACGGACAAGTTCCAGAATAAAAACAAATTTATTCCAGTTGTTTAGGGGTATTTAGTGAAGATATCCGGAGAAGGCAATGGCAAGCCACTCCAGTACTCTTGCCTAAAAAATCCCATGGACGGAGGAGCCTGGTAGGCTGCAGTCCGTGGGGTCGCTATGGGTCGGACACGACTGAGCGACTTCACTTTCACTTTTCACTTTCACACATTGGAGAAGGAAATGGCAACCCACTCCAGTGTTCTTGCCTGGAGAATCCCAGGGATGGGGGAGCCTGGTGGGCTTCCGTCTATGGGGTCACACAGAGTCGGACACGACTGAAGTGACTTAGCAGCAGCAGCAGTGAAGATATCTGTCCCCTCCCCTTGGTTTTAGAAACTTAGATAAAAAGTGGCAGAGTAGCTCTCAGTTGTTCAGGATGTTATCCACACTCAAATAAACATTTAAATAAAGATGATAAGCCTGAGCTTTACCTATAGGTTTGGAAACATTTCCTTGGGTTGTTTATTAACATAGCTAATTAGTGAAGACTGAGATGTGAGAAATAGATAATAAGGCCATCTTATCCCAAGATTTTTACTTTCTTAACATTTTAAAGACAAGTATAGTCAGCCCTCAATTTATGAACAGGTTAGAAACCAAAGATTATCTTTGGAAAGCAGACACATTTCTCAAAAACCTTACTGCACATGTTGCCACAGCATCCCAACTGGTCTATTTCCACAGAGATCCCCTCCAGTCCCAGGTAGGCCACAGAGATCAAACTCTGAGTGAGGGCTTCCCCGAACACTTGAAGGTAAATTTGGCATCTTAATCACGGCCTACATGATTCTACATACTCTAGCCCCTACTAGTTCTGGCCTCATTAAATTCTGTTCTCTCCTCACTCACTGTGCTCTTCTCATATTAGTCAATTTGCTGTTCCCATACGCAATAAGCAAATGTGCATATCTAAGCTGCAATTCTCTCTGCCTAGGACGGTCCTCCCCAAGTCAGTAGTGTGGTTTACTCCTTCCCATCATTCACGTTTCTGCTCAGATGTCACCTCAAAGAGGCTTAAGATTAACTACCAGTATACAGAAATGCTTCCGTGGAAATACTAATATAGTACTTAAATCTAGGATTCCAGGAAGGAAAAATATAAAATTCTGGACTTCAGTCTTGAAGAGATTCTTATGACTTACTGAGGAGAAAAAAATAAAACAGACTAATACTCTGTGATGGTACAAAATGTACCCATCTTGTTCTCTGCTTTATTCCCACCTCTTAGCACAGCGCTTGGTATGTCACAGTGCTCAATAAAAAGTGGAGGACCAATAGAATAACTAACTGTGATGATGATCATAACAGTAATTCAATAATACCAACTAACATTTATTAAGTGCCAGAAACTACATTAAACCCTTTATATAGATTATCTTGTTCCATATCATAAATAATTCCAAAGTAGGGACCCCACAATACAGGCTTAGAAACCTAGACAATGTGGCCAATGTAATGTGGCTAACAAATGGTAAGAAAGTTTACTATCACAAGAAGGGAAGGAAAAATTTGGTAGGGGAAAACATCTTATAAAAGTCGGAGCTTGTCCACAGACTTAGAAAACAAACCTATGATTGCTGGGGGGAAGGGAAAGTTAGGGACTTTGGGAAGGGCATGCACACACTGATATATTTAAAATGGATAACCAACAAAGACCTATACTACAGCACATGAAACTCTGCTCAATGTTATGTACCAGCCTGGATGGGAGTAGGGTTTGGGGAGAGTGGATACATTTATATATATGGCTGAGGTACTCCGCTGTTCATGTGAAACTATCACAACATTGCTCATCCGCTATACCACAATATGAAATATTTTTGGTGTTAAAAAAAAAAAAAAAGTTGGAGGTTGCTAGTATAAGTAAATGCGATATCTTCCACCACTGATGTCTGCCTTCTAGGAGCGTATTCCTTACTCCTAATTGAAAATGCTGGTTTAAAACTAAACATTCAAAAACCTGAGATCATGGGATCCGGTCCCATCACTTCATGGTAAATAGATGTGGAAACAATGGAAACTGAGAGACTTTATTTTCTTGGGATCCAAAATCACTGCAAATGGTGACCGCAGCCATGAAATCAAAAGATGCTTGCTCCTTGGAAGAAAAGCTATGACAAACCTAGACAGTGCGTTAAAAAGCAGAGATATTACTTTGTCAACAAAAGTTCGTATAGTCAAAGCTATGGTTTTTCCAGTAGTCACGCACAGATGTGCTAGTTGGACCATAAAAAAGGCTGAGTGCAAAAGGATTGATGCTTTTCAACTGTGGTGTTGGAGACTCTTGAGAGTCCCTTGGACTGCAAGGAGATCAAACCAGTCAACCCTAAAGGAAATCAGTCCTGAATATTCATTGGAAGGACTGATGCTGAAGCTGCAATACTTTGGCCACCTGATGCGAAGAGCCGACTCATTAGAAAAGGCCCTGACACTGAGAAGGATTGAAGGCAGGAGGAGAAGGGGACAACAGAGGATGAGATGGTGGGATGGCATCACTGATTCAATGGACATGAGTTTGAACAAGCTCTGGGAGCTGGTGATGGACAGGGAAGCCTGGCGTGCTGCAGTCCATGGGGTTGCAAAGAGTCAGACACAACTGATCAACAACAAATTTCTGCAAAAGCCCTTCAAGATATGAATCAAACTGTCCTTTACCTGGACACATCAGTGTCCAGCAACACAGTGGAAAGATCCTCAGAAGACCCTCTGAACCAAACTCTGGACTTACTTAGGATTTTTGGAAAGGCCTGCTGTGAACAAGAAGCAAGAATCTCCTGTAATAAGTGACATCCAGAGGATATGCATGGGAGAGTCGGGTAGGATAAGGTGGGGAGGGAAGCCACACTACAGGTACATGAACCTCACTCAACAAGAAATAAAAACTTCCCATTCAAGTCCTATAGACACAATGCAACAGAAACCCATTCAGATATTTTTCAGGGCCTGTTCCTATGGGTAATACTTCATTAAAAACATATAATTTTTTTTGTACTGGCAGTGGATTTTTGCCACAAGTACATCCCTTCACCAGACTGGCCCAAATCCTCACATTACAGCCTACCTGCTCTTAGAACAATTTTGCTTAAAATGTTATACATTATAGCACATCTTTCCTTAGAGCCAACCTTCTAGCTTTTCTTCAAAAAAAGGCTTTGAATCTGTTAACTGTAAAAGAAAACTGATTTGGAAGAATATATTGAAAAAAATAATCGATATGGAAAAACTGCACTTTTTGTGTATGAAGAGAAATAACACTGGGTTACCAAAATAGTGAGGAGTATTGACCCATTTGGGGCTTCCCAAAGTTATACCCAAATCTGAGGATACAGGTTCTAGCATGTAATATGAATAGGGGTCGGGGCCCATCCCCCCCTTTTATTATGAAGTCACTGGACATGGACCTGGGAATCTGCAAAAATGAGGCACATCACTTTGTGCTATAGAATCAACCTGCCACAGAAAACAATCTTCTCTAGTAAAGATTACTATAATTTAAGATAGCAAAGGTATTAAAAATCCTACTTCAGAGAGTGAAATGTTGAAATTTAAATATATGACAAGTTTCCATAATTGATCAAGAGCGAAAAAATGAAGACAGGCTTCTGAACTACTTTTCTCCAGAATTTGTTACTAAATATAGTCTCACAAATGAGGGACATTGCAGTTTTGCATTTGGTCACAATTTCTAGAAGATGTTGAAAGTATTTCCAAGCTATGATTCACTACATAAATAAAAATGTGTTCGGCAAATAAAAAACTAAATCACCTAATGGATTACCATTCCCAAATATTACACTAAAATAGATGGAAATATTGGCTTCAAGGATGAAAGTGAAGTTAAATATATTTTTTAATTATATATAGACTTTTGACATATAATAAAATCCTTCTGATAAATTAAAAAAATTCTAAGTCAGTGATGGGAATTCTAAGAAAAAACAACTGAGGGTCATATAAGTAGAAAAGAAACTTACGTGAGTTTGTTTTTATCTTTAATTGAGAAATATACATTTCAGCTACTTTTTAAAAACAGAGTTAAATAATAAAAAATTACATCTAATAAATACAAACAGAGATTTAACATAAACTTTGCTACTGCCAGTATCTCTTCACTAACCTAGAACAGTATAGGAGTATGAGGAGAGGGAAAACACACTGAATGGATGCAGATCTATACTAAATAAAATGGAATAGAAAGAAAAGATGGGACAGGCCCATAGAAGTTCATTCAAGCATACGAAATGAGAAACAGACAGATACAACTTCCTGCCCTTCCAACCCAGATATCCAGTGACCAGTGGAATGACCGACCACAAGAAGCAACAACACATGGAATGACGTTACAGACACAGAGGAAGCAAGGTGTACACAGTGCACAATGTGATGAGAAGGCTGGGGCAGAGAGAACTGCACGCAAATAAATATGATAAATGACAACTCATGTAGGGAAAACTGTTGCTCAGTCACTAAGTTGCGTTCGACTCATTGCAAACTCATGGATTAGCATGCCAGGCTCCTCTGTCCCCTTCATGGATCACAGCTTTGTTATGGCAAAGGGGCTTGTATAACTCAGTGACACTATGAGCCATGCCATACAGGGCAACTCAAGACAAACAGGTCACAGTGAAGAATTCTGACGATTTACACTGGAGAAGGAAATGGCAACCCACTTCAGTATTCTTGTCTGGAGAACCCCATGGACAGTATGAAAAGACAAAAAGGGCAAGATTAGCATTTTAAAAATTCACTCTTTCTAAAGGCCAACCACGCCTAATGGAATAAAAAACTACATTTTTTTATTTTTAAATCTACATCTCTATCATACATTTTTTCAAAAATCAGCTTTAGTCTGCCCTCAGCCCTCTCCCATTTTAAGTTAGCTCTTACCTGCCTCCTTCAAAGCGACTGATGAGATCTGATATCTTACTGGGTTTTTCCTTTGAGACACAAGCAGAGGCAGGTTTAACTTCCTCCATCCTTGGTTTTGCACTAGATAAAGCTTTATGCCTAGGAGTTTGGTGTATAGTGGTCGAAGGTAAATTCTGCAGGTGCAGTGGCTTTGGAGGCACTGTAGAAAAAGGATTCATAGAATTCAGTATTTCACTGATATTTGTTCCTAAGCAAAAATTCCTAGTGTTACTGGTGCAAAAATCTTAACCATTACCAAATTTTTGTTAAGAGATCTGTAAAATTTGGGCAGAACCTTAACCAAGAGACCTTTTTCTATCTTGGACACCTGTTCTGTGTCCTGTAGAAGTCCGATATCCAAGATTCAAGAGGTTCTTTTAATTTTAAGTTATTTTAAAATATGGCTTTAGTAAACATCTATGGATCTATATACGACTAAGGCATTCCAAACTCTACTAGAGATGACATAGCAGTTTTTTATCTAAACAGAGAAAAGAAAGTACTAAATTTGAAACTAATTCCTAGAGATACATTGCCTGCTATAAAAGAGATTTTCTAATAATGAGAGTGATAAAAGATATACTAAAATCCAGAGGTACTAGGTTAGACATAAAGCCAACAAAAAAACCAACAAATGACATTAATATAATGTTGCATTATTTAGAGTGTCTTCTCAGTTAACAAAAGCACTATATCTCATTTGATCTTAGATGAATTTTTTTCCTTACAGACCTCTGAGATAGATCATTTTTTGCCTCCTATGTCTATGACGGCTTAGAGAGCTTAAGTGATTATTGGCCTGGGGTAACAAGGCTGATCAGACTTTATAACTGGTACCCAGACTCTAGCTTCTTCCATTATTAGCACTGTTTCTCATCATAAATCTGTAAAACGTGGTTAAAGAACTTAGACTGCTACATTAATAGTTGCCTAGCATTAACACACCACACGTATAATTTGCTTACTAATAAGTCTTCCACTCAATTAACAGAATATGAACAGATCATTTCCAAAATAAACATTCAGAAAATGAAGATCATGGCATCTGGTCAAATCACTTCATGGGAAATAGATGGGGAAACAGTGGAAACAGTATCAGACTTTATTTTTTGGGGCTCCAAAATCACTGCAGATGCTGACTGTAACCATGAAATTAAAAGATGCTTACTCTTTGGAAGGAAAGTTATGACCAACCTAGATAGCATATTAAAAAGCAGAGACATTACTTTGCCAACAAAGGTCCATCTAGTCAAGGCTATGGTTTTTCCAGTGGTCATGTACGGATGTGAGAGTTGGACTATGAAGAAAGCTGAGCGCCGAAGAATTGATGCTTTTGAACTGTGGTGTTGGAGAAGACTCTTGAGAGTCCCTTGGACTGCAAGGAGATCCAACCAGTCCATTCTAAAGATCAGTCCTGGGTGTTCATTGGAAGGACTGATGCTAAAGCTGAAGCTCCAATACTTTGGCCACCTCATGCGAAGAGTTGACTCACTGGAAAAGACTGTGATGCTGGGAGTGACTGGGGGCAGGAGGAGAAGGGGACGACAGAGGATGAGATGGCTGGATGGCATCACTGACTCGATGGAGGTGAGTTTGAGTGAACTCCGGGAGTTGGTGATGGACAGGGAGGCCTGGCGAGCTGTGATTCACGGGGTCGCAAAGAGTAGGACACGACTGAGCGACTGAACTGACTGACTGACAGGTTTTCTCTAACAGATGAGAAATTCTGTATCTGAGAAAACATAATATGCCATAAATGCTTAATCAGTACAAGAATTACTTCAATTTTTAAAACCAGTATAGTATCATTTTTCTCTTCAATTAACATTCTGGGTAAAATAATACATAACTATACATGTTTCCGGAGAAGGCAATGGCAAGCCATTCCAGTACTCTTGCCTAGAAAATCCCATGGATGGAGGAGCCTGGTAGGCTGCAGTCTGTGGGGTCGCTAAGGGTCGGACACGACTGAGCAACTTCACTTTCACTTTTCACTTTCACACACTGGAGAAGGAAATGGCAACCCACTCCAGTGTTCTTGCCTGGAGAGTCCCAGGGACGGGGGAGCCTAGTGGGCTTCCGTCTATGGGGTCGCACAGAGTCGGACACGACTGGAGTGACTTAGCAGCAGCATACATGTTTCAAAAAATCAAACAGAATCATCTCCATTTTTTTTTAAATCCTTTTCCTAACTTCCTGAAAACGGGTGGAGAATCATGTCTTCTAACTATATGCCCCTGTTCCTGGAGCTGGTTACCCTGGTTTTCAGTAATCTTATGTCTTTTATAAACTCAGCAAGCTGACAGTTGTCTGATGCTTACTGGCCTAGATTTCATCATTTCTGTTTCAGTAATCAATTCTTACAGAGAGGAGGAAAACATATACATAACACAATGTGCTATATGTATAACAATCTACCTCTTTCTCTGTCAACACAAACAAGAAAAAAATTCCAATGAAAAAAATTTTTCTGTGTAGAACAAATATAAAACAAAATAGTACACCAGGACAATATTCTACCTCCCCACCAAATAGTTTTAACATTAGTAATGATTTCAGTATTCCTAACTAGAATATGCAAAGGAGGAAGTTTATATTTGTTCTACACAGAAAAATTTTCCTTAAAATTTCAGTGACCCCCAGATCCTTCAATCTTCCCTACAAAGAAAAGCATTAAAGTCATTACCTTAAGAGATCTTTCTGTTCTTTGTGATTCAGTTCAGTTCAGTTGCTCAGTTGTGTCCGACTCTTTACGATTAGTAGTAATCTTTTTGTGCTTGACTACATGTTTTTCCCAGCAATAAAAAGCTCATATTTATCTTGGCCCCTTCCTTAACTCTTTGGAGCAGTCTCCAGATAATACCAGTGAGTGTTGGGGTGGGTGCCACAGGCCTGCAAAATTATCTCCAGTTGAGAATTACTGATCTAGAATAAGAGTCTTCAACTGAAGTAAAATTACATAATGGCTCTTGAAGCCTCAGCAGCAGCAGCAGCATAATTTATAAAGGATTTGCCAGGAATTGGGCATAAAGGTGTCAGTGATAATCTCTCAGTCTGAGCAGGAAGTCCCCACTGGTATCACCTTCTTTTCTCAACCAACCTCAGTCACGCAAATGTTCTTAAGGGTTTGGAGAAATTAAAAGTGGCTTCTCTTTGCTAAAGGGTGGGAAATACTATCAATCAGTCAAGTCAATGAGTAGTGATCTATTTGGCAGCTGATCTGACAATATCAAGATATAGCCTCATTTCAGGACACTGGTCTCTATATAGGGGCTTCCTAGGTGGCCCAGTGGTAAAAACTCTGCCACCAGTGCAGGAGACTCAGGAGACGCTGGGTCAATCTCTGGGTAGGGAAGACCCCCTGAAGGAGGAAATGGTAACCCATTCCAGTATTCTTGCCTGGAAAATCCCACGGACAGAGAAGCCTGGCGGGTTGCAGTCCATCGAGTCATAAGAGTTGGTTCAGATATGACTGAGTGACATAGCACAACAGTCTCTACATAGCATACATTCTAAGTTTTAAACAACGAATAGCAGAAACAAAGTAAAAGAAACATGGTGATGGAGCAAGATTCACTCAGTGAGTATTACTGAAGGCCTGCTACGCTGTGTGTGAGACACAGGGAATACAGTAGTGTAAAAAGCAGAAAAAAAACAAACATGGATGAGTTAAATAGTAGACCAGTCTGTAATGAATGAGAAAAACCAAAGAAGAGATGATTAAATGTGAGATTTAAGGGGTGACAGTGGAGCTAAAAGTTTAGCTGGGGCAGGGAGGGGGTCAGGAAAGGGCCAAACAATGAGAATATTTTGGAAAAAAGTATACTCTATGTTGTTTATTTTATATCTGGAAATACTTTGTTGTTATGCAGCTCAGAAAGAACACGGCTATAATTTATCTCAATGAACCAATAACAATGAAGTGATGCAATACATTTTTCCAAAACAGTCTATCAACAATGAAATTCTTGCTTTTCATCTGGGGAATTACATAAAATTGAATTGCATTTATTTCTTATTTTTTTTACTTTATTTGAGGTCAGCTTACACTAATGAGCAAGGTGGAATTTTGTATTGTGCAAATAAAATTGCTTTAATCATGATAAGAAAAATTTCTATTTTCATATTCACAATGTTATAAAGGAATATGGTCAAAGACTGAGGTTATAAACTCATCAATGAGTTTTTCACTTGAATTTCCAATTATCTGACCTTGTTTGACAGCCCGTATCTCATACCATTACCAATATAACTAGTGAAACTCAAACTGAAGTCGCTCAGTCGTGTTCGACTCTTTGTGACCCCGTGGACTGTAGCCTACCAGGCTCCTCCATCCATGGGATTCTCCAGCAAGAATACTGGAGTGGGTTACCATTTCCTTCTCCAGGGGATCTTCCCGACCCAGGGACTGAACCCGGGTCTCCTGCATTGGAAGCAGACGCTTAACCTCAGCCACCAGGGAAGGCAAGCACAATAAGAAAAATAGCCTGTGATTGGGAAGACTCCATTCTAACCTCCCTTTAAAGATCTCTTTCAGAAAAATTTAAAACATAAGAACAAGAAAAGAGACCAAAGAAAATATAAATAATCCAAACAGAAATTGATTTTTTCAAAGTATAGTGATTCTGAAAATGCCTAGTGTTGTTTCCTGATTAAATGTTCAGCATTTGATGTAAATAAAAATATGTTTGAAACAAACTACACGTTAAGCCAATGCAGCATACTTTTGTTTTATACTTCAAAGACCTTGCTCTCAATCATCAAATCAAAATTATAATTTTGTGTTTCTTAAAGTTAATTACCATTTACTAGAAATTTACTTGTAAAATGAAATGGTTACTGAGCAAAGCATTTAGAGATTTTCATCACTAAAAATTTTCCCCTTGTTGGATGCTCAATTCCTAGATGAAGGGACTCAGTTTTTGTGGATGACTTTACCAAGAAACCTGAAAAGCCCCACTTCCTTAATACTGTAAAATCACATTCTAGCTAAGTATATTAAAGCACTGGTTTAGAATGATCTGTTTCACAGACCCTCTCACATTTATAAAGTCATGACAACTTTGACAGTACTTCTAAGTACATATTAATTTGTTACATATTTATTACACAAATGGTAAGTTAGGCTCATAGTCTGTCAAGCATAGTGCATGAAGAGATCACATTTCCATTAAGGGGACATATAAACAGTTAATGAAAAGAGCCATAATAGGGAAATATAGAAGGTATTATCAGAGTAGAAACCCTGCCTGACTTTTCTCCTGAAAAGACAAATGCACCCAATTCCTCAATTTATAGCTTAAAACTCTTTCTGAGTGATCATCATTCCTTTGTGTTACTTTCTTCAATGAACAAAGCACCCAACTTGATCAAAAAACCCCAACAGCATACCTTGTGGCTTTGGACTTGCAGCTAAGTGTTTTGCTGGCGTTTTCCCATTTATTCCCTGAGCCTCTTCATCAGATGCATTCTGATCAATCAGTGCGGTTGTGCTGCTTTTCAAGCAAGGTGGAACTATAGCGATCTTTGGACAGATACTGCTGCCTGGGAAAGATCAAAAAGAAAAGACAGGTAAACAATGATGTGGAGCTTAACTCTGTCTTATGATTTGATTTCTTCTGACCCCATAAAACAAAAACAGTCACAGTTACAAGACTAAGCACTGAAATACTTTTCCCATGTGTGCTGGCCTTGACAGAGTTTTCCTGAGAAAGATCTCTTTCCATGTGCTTGAGAAACCTTGTAACATCTGCTGACAAGAGATTGCTGACTTCTACTACAACACACACACACACACACACACACACACACACACTCACTCTTTCTCTCTCCCATCCCTTTCCTTGCAGGGACACAGACATGACAGAATGTAGCTGCTATGATGCAGGTGAAGGAGAAGACCAAAGGGCCCAGCACGAATCTGCTAAAATAGTTCCTTTCCAAGATCCATTCAGTTGCCAGTCATCAAGTGGCTCAAAAGAACAAAGCAGGAAGGCACGAACATGACAGTTGAAGACTCTAGAAGAATGGCTTGATTACAAATGAAGAAAAACATACACACACACCACGTCCCTCTTCTTACTAACTTACTCAGACTCCAAATCAATGTTATCAATGCCCATGTTTTCAAAAAATGATGAGATTATGTAGGTAATGCTCATATTTAGTTATAACTCAAAATCTTTAAAACACTGCAATGCTTTAAAATACTGAAATACATCATGAGACAGAGAACAGATCAATTCTCAGTTCAATTTCTGATAAATACTGAATTTCAGAGACTTTTAAAGAAATCATATGTCAGTGTTTTTATATACATATTAAATTTTCCCTCCTTCCGGCTGGCACAGTGGTATTAACAGACTGAACCTGTTTAGGAGAAAATAAAAGTATGTATGCCATTTAAGAAACTAAGAAATCTAAGAAAGTTTATTTTCATAGAATCCAAATATCTAAAATTATATCTATTAAAGATAAAAGGCCTTAATTATTACTCAACACAAGAAAAACTAATAAAACCCAACAACTTTCTACTGAGTAAAAAAAATTCCCTTTTACTTCAACTGATTATTGAGTAATACTGACTAAAAACTATAATAATGCTTTATTTTCCGGGTACACCTTAAAATGTATCTAGGTAAAACAAGTTTTAGAAGATTTAATAGTTACAAGTATTGTCTGAGAAGTTATTAGAGACCAAATGCTAAAACACATTAAATGAGTTTCATCAGACACCCTTCTGTTAAAATCGACTGCCATCTAAATAAAGCATTGTTTAGCCAAACATAACAAAGGCCATGAATGAAAGGTTTAAGGAACATTATGTGACAGCATATTGGTAAAATTATAAACAAAGAAATAAAAGCTAAGTCTTCAAATGTATGACCTTATCTACCTTCTTAGAAAAGCCAATTTAGTAGTCAAAGTATATCTGGAAAAACCCACAGTGTACCATCCAGCCACTTAGTCTTTTAGGGGCATTAGAATTTTTTTTCCACAAATATCCCAAGAATGGCTTAGTATCTGAAAGACTACATGCTGGGGTCTAGTGAAGGATGGCCTTGGGGCAGAAACAGTGAAAACCCACAACCCAACTACAAATCAGAGGCAGAAACTATAACCTAACAGTAAAATGAGACACTGTGAAAGCAAGAATACAGCTTTAGAGATGATTTATGGCAACAGAACAGTAAAAGGGGGCCAGCTGGAGGGGGTAAATGAGAAAACAAATTAAACTGAATCTTGAAAAAATAGACACCACTGCTACGTATTAAAAGATGAAGCTACTTTAATAACTAACCTATTTAGAAACAAAACATGTCTTGAATAAATAATATTTAACTGAAAACTAGGCACTTAAAATTTCTGGATAGCAAACTTGTATGATCTGATGGGTTTACAAGATCCCATTTATTCATCTCAGATGAATATGATGAAATGCCTGCAGTAAGAGATCAACTATACATCTATTTTCTTTTAAATCCATTCAAGTCATGATTACAAATCTTTGCCAGTGACAATAAATCCACAGCCAGAAACTTCATTACAGATCATTATTTAAAGCCCATCTCAGACTTCAACCATTATCACAAGGTATGAAAATACAGTGAAAGATGCAGAACACACATACTTAAAAGGTGTGGTTTTTTTTTGAAAAGCAAAGACAAATATGCAACAGAGACCATGCAAATTTCAAAATCTTTACTATTATTTATTTTCTGGTCCTTTACAGAAAAAGTTGCTTGACCATGGTCAAGAACACATCATGGTAAAGGAAGTTTGACTAAAATTAAGCAGCACCATTTCATTAAATACTTTATCTTTTAACATCTTGGATATTAGCAACACAGAGGAATATTTCTTTTTGCTTGTTTATGACTGACTCAGCCTACTCACATTTGGAGACAGTCCTTATTTGGGTACCAGTTGCATAACAGGGACTTGAAACCAAAATTGTAACCAGATGGTCTACCCATCCAAGAGCTTTTATTATTAACAATAGAGGCTTTCAGATTCCAATTAACCAAGAACCAGGATGGGTGATTAAACAGGTATCTTGGACACAGATACAACATTATGTTAGCATGGGGAGTGGGGTCCTAACCATTTTGCATTCCTCTGTCTCATGCTTGCTGGGTCATACTTCCTGTAAGAAATGTCTAGACATATGTAACTGCAAGGTATCATCAGATAATCTCAGTTAATCCAGCCTCATCTGTGACTGCATAAACCTCCCTGTTCTAACTGGAAAGGTGCCCACTGTGGCTTAATTTTATTTATTGTCTTCTGCATGATACTTGTGAGTGGCAGATAATCTCTTTGACTGGTTAGGGTGACTTTGTCTCCTATTCGTAAAATTTTGTGCTGGGTTGTTATATTTTGCCAACTTACTGTTGAATGGATTTTCCACAAATTAAGGTTGGATTTACTTCAAAGCAAAGTCCACTCACTTCCTGATTCTTCAGGCATAATCTCTTGTCATTGGATCCATGACCTCAGATCACTCTTTATGGCCTTATTATAGCCTTGTCTATACTGCCTCACACAATCAAAACATCTCTTCCAACTGTGCCAATTCTCTAGCCTAGAAGATCTTCATGGACTGACCACCTCTCAGGACAAGAGGATCTCTTAACTTACAAGCACACAGTAAGTTTCTAAGGAAGACAATCTTCCTAGGATTATATTGCCCAGAAGGAAAGAGATACTTAAAAACAAAAATCACAAACAAACAAAAAACCCTTTATTTTGAAAAAACCTCAGATTTACAGACGGAGAAGATGATGGCACCCCACTCCAGTACTCTCGCCTGGAAAATCCCATGGACGGAGGAGCCTGGTAGGCTGCAGTCCATGGGGTCGTGAAGAGTCAGACACGACTGAGAGACTTCACTTTCACTTTTCACTTTCACGCATTGGAGAAGGAAATGGCAACCCACTCCAGTGTTCATGCCTGGAGAATCCCAGGGACGGGGGAGCCTGGTGGGCTGCTGTCTATGGGGTCACACTGAGTCAGACAGGACTGAAGCGACTTAGCAGCAGCAGCAGACTTACAGAAGAGCTGCACTCAGGCTCTTAGGTTAGCATCTTATATAATTATGGTACTGCTGCTGCTGCTAAGTCACTTCAGTCGTGTCCGACTCTGTGTGACCCCATAGACGGAAGCCCACCAGGCTCCCCCGTCCCTGGGATTCTCCAGGCAAGAACACTGGAGTGGGTTGCCATTTCCTTCTCCAACGTGTGAAAGTGAAGTCGCTCAGTCGTGTCCGACCTTTAGCGACCCCACGGACTGCAGCCTACCAGGCTCCTCCATCCATGGGATTTTCTAGGCAAGAGTACTGGAGTGGCTTGCCATTGCCTTCTCCGAATTATGGTACTAAGAATTGAATATTGGTACAATACTAAACCACAGATTTCATTGAGATTTCACCATTTTTCCACTAACAGTCTTTTTCTGTCACAGCATCCAAACCAAGATATCATGTTGCATTTAGTTCTCCAATCTGTGAGAGTTACTCAATCTTTGCTTGTCTTTCATTTCCTTGGCACTTTTGAAGAGTGCTGCTAGTAGGTATTTTGCAGAGTGGCCCTCAAATTCTTTTCTCATGATTAGACTGGGTTTTCAGGTTTGGGGAAAGAACATTCTAGCGGTGATTTACCCATCTCACGACATTACATCACTGCATGATATTAGCATGATTAGCACGTGTGGTGCTAAATTTGGTCACTGTGTAAGGTAGTTCAAGGTAGGAGATAGATGGGTTTCAGGTTGGACATTTACAATCAGTCAGCCTCCTCTTCGCTTTTCCTGAGATAAGAGATAGGTGGGTTGCAGTTGAGGAATTTACAACCAGCCCCCCATTTGCTCTTGGAAATGGAAGTAACAACAGAAACTGGGTAAATAGCTAGTCTTGTCTCTTGTTAATACCTTAAGGCAATAATCATGGCAAGGACAAAGAGAGGTAAAGATCCTTCTGAGTAAAAGATAAAAGAGACACTATATACGCTCAGAAAGGCTCCTGAAAGTCAAAAGTCAAAGGATGATTCCAGGCCATAATGAGTCTTGCTTCTCCCAGAAGCCTTCACTTCAAGATCCGTCTTGACTGCGTGTGCACCCGAGGGCAGGGTCCCAGGTAGGTCAGGTGTGGAAAAAGAAATCAGATAACTGGTCTGAAGGAACACTAAGGTCAGTTAGTCTTAAGACAGACCCGGAAGAACTGATTCATATAAATGACTTAACACCACTCTTTATAGTGCTCCTCCTCACTAGGGGGGGGGATGCCCACAACCTTCTTCTCCAGTAGGGAATCTCTGCCTTGCTTCTATTGCAACTAAACAAACTGTTTCTCTATGTGCTCTCCCACTTGTTGTTCTGCTATATCTTTAATAATAAACTTTGTATCTGGTATTTACAGTTTCTGCCTCTGTGATAAACGCATTTTTCACTGGGGACAAAGATCCAGGGAAAATTAGCTTCCAGCCCTCGCTGATTTGGTGGCTAGGATTCGAGTTTTCATCCAGGGTACCCAGGTTCAATTCCTGGGCAGGAAATTAAGATTTGACTTCATGCCACTGAACGATGCTGCCTTGCTGAGATCAGTATCTACTAAGTTTATCCACAGGAAAATGTTCTATCTATTATAAAACATTTTTCAACAGTCTTCTCCTATCATCCCTTCAAGACTCTCCACTTGTCTCACAGATTCTGGGTATGGGTCATACCTCCCATGTGCTGTTTAAAATGCCTAGACTAAGACATCAATTGCACTTAAAAAAAAAAACAGTCATTAAGGTTATAAAACTCATGGCTTACAACTCATTTGCTAAGGGTAACAAATCTATAGCAAGTAAATTTATTTCAGAAAACTACGTTAGTTTCCCAAACTTAAAGAACTCAATAACAAAATCCATACCCACGCCCACCCTACCTTGCCAAATAATTAGCAAATCACAAAAGAGAAGGATTTTCTTCTTCTTGGAGAAGAAAATACATGGACAGTTTTAAGAAATTTCCTTGGACCTAGAAAATCGAAACCTAGGAATCCAATCTACAGAAAAAATCTTGTGTGTGTAAAAGCATATGTACATGGATAATCAATGAAACATTATGCAACATACACAGCTGTGAAAAACAAAAATAAGACTGGGAAAATCTTCAAGGTATTATAAAATAAAAGATCAAAAAAATAGAAAAGTATGTATAATATAATCCAATTTTTTAAAAAATACGATATACACAAACATGTATAAATGTACTGAAAAGAATGGAAGGTAACATGACAAAGGGACAGGGGTAGGGTGAGAGAACAATCAAGAACTTCTATGTTTTGCTGTCCATAGAGCAATATCATTAAAATCATTTATAACAAAAATATACCTCTATAAAAAAGAAAATCTATGAAAGTTGCCAAGTAAATGTACTACAAATTATTTTTAAAAGAATACCCTTTATATGTCATAGCTCAGTTGGAAAAGAATCCTCTTGCAATGCAGGAGACTCCAGTTCAATTCTTGGTTCAGGAAGATCCACTGGACAAGAGATAGGCTACCCACTCCAGTATGCTTGGGCTTTCCTTGTGGCTCAGCTGGTAAAGAATCCGCCTGCAATGTGGGAGACCTGGGTTCGATCCCTGGGTTGGGAAGATCCCCTGGAGAAGGGAAAGGCACCCACTCTAGTATTCTGGCCTGGAGAATTCCATGACTGTAAAGCCTCCTATCTGGTCTTTAGTCCCCTTAGCAATAACCTCATTGCCTAGTATTACCCCTGTGCTCACTACAATCTAGTCATACTGGTGCCCTGCTATTCCTCCAAAAGGAAACTCATGCTTTAAGGGAATTGGGCTAGCTGTTTTCTGCTGTAATGCTCTTCCCCCAGAGAACTGCTTCCTCTTCACATCTTGGCTCAAATTGCATCTTGTCAACATGGGCTAACCTGACAACTCTTATCTAGTATAACTGGTACTCAAAGTTATAGCAGTTACACTTAACTGTTATAATATATAGTTATCATCAGTTCAGTTCAGTTGCTCAGTCATGTCCGACTGTTTGCGACCCAATGGACTGCAGCATGACAAGCTTCCCTGTCCATCACCAACTCCTGGAGCTTACGCAAACTCATATCCATTGAGTCGGTGATGCATCCAACCATCTTATCCTCTGTTGTCCCCTTCTCCTCCTGACTTCAATCTTTCCCAGCATCAGGTTTTTTTCCAATGAGTCAGTTTTTCACATAAGGTGGCCAAAGCAGTGGAGTTTCAGCTTCAGCATCAGTCCTTCCAATGAATATTCAGGACTGATTCCTTTAAAATGGACTGGTTGGATCTCCGTGCAGGCCAAGGGACCCTCAAGAGTCATATGTGAAATGAATCACTAGTTCAGGGTCAATGCATGTTATAGGATGCTCGGGGCTGGCATGCGGGGATGACCCAGAGGGAGGATAAAGGGAGGAGGGAGGTGGGAGGGGGGTTCAGGAGGGGGAACTTATGTAAACCCGGGGCGAATTCATGTCAATGTATGGCAAAACCAACCAATATAATATTGTAAAATAATTTGCCTCCAATAAAAAATAATTACAAAAAAAAAAAAAAGAGTCTTCTCCAACATCACAGTTCAAAAGCATCAATTCTTCAGTGCTCAGCTTTCTTTATACTCCAACTCTCACATCTGTACATGACCACTGGAAAAGCCTTGACTACACAGACTTTTGTTGGGAAAGTAATGTTTCTGCTTTTTAATATGCTGTCTGCTGCTAAGTCACTTCAGTCATGTCCGACTCTGTGAGACCGCAGAGATGGCAGCCCACCAGGCTCCGCTGTCCCTGGGATTCTTCAGGCAAGAACACTGGAGTGGGTTGCCATTTCCTTCTCCAAATATGCTGTCTAGGTTGGTTATAATTTTCTTCTAAGGAGCAAGCATCTTTTAATTTCATGGCTGCAGTCACCATCTGCAGTGATTTTGGAGCCCCCAGAATAAAGTCTGTCACTGTTTCCCCATCTATTTGCCACGAAGTGATGGGACTAGATGCCATGATCTTAGTTTTCTGAATATTGAGCTTTAAGTCAACCTTTTCACTCTCCTCTTTCACTTTCACCAAGAGGCTCTTTAGTTCTTCTTTGCTTTCTGCATAAGGGTGGTGTCATCTGCATATCTGATGTTATTGATATTTCTCCTGGCAATCTAGATTCCAGTTTGTGCTTCATCCAGGCCAGCATTTTGCATGATATTCTCTGCATTTAAGTTTAATAAGCAGGGTGACAATATACAGCCTTGACGTACTCCCTTACCTATTTGGAACCAGTCTGTTGTTCCATGTCCAGTCCTAACTGTTGCTTCTTGACCTGCATACAGATTTCTCAGGAGGCAGGTAAGGGGGTCTGGTATTCCCATATCTCGAAGAATTTTCTGGGGTTTGTTGTGATGTACATAGTCAAAGGCTTTGGTGTAGTCAATAAAGCAGAAATAGATGTTTTTCTGGAATTCTCTTGCTTTTTCTATGATCTAAACAAAGTATGTTAACAATTTGATCTCTGGTTCCTCTGCCTTTTCTAAATCCGACTTGAACATCTGGAAGTTCTCTGTTCATGCACTGTTGAAGCCTGGTGTGGAGAATTTTGAGCATTACTTTGCTAGTGTGTCAGATGAGTGAAACTGTATACCAGTTTGAGCATTCTTTGGCATTGCCTTTCTTTGGGACTGGAATGAAAACTGACCTTTTCCAGTCCTGTGGCCACTGCTAAGTTTTCCAAATTTGCTGGCATATTGAGTACAGCACTTTCACAGCATCATCTCATTGTCTTTCTCTATCTTTTTGCTATGATCACTGAGGAAGGCTTTCTTATCTCTCCGTGCTATTCTTTGGAAATCTGCGTTGAAATAGGTATATCTTTCCTTCTCTCCTCTGCTTTTTGCTTCTCTTCTTTTCACAGCTATTTGTAAGGCCTCCTCAGGCCATTATACATTGTTGCATTTCTTTTTCTTGGGGATGGTCTTACTCACTGCCTCCTGTACAATGTCAGAAACCTCCATCCATAGCTCTTCAGGTACTCTGTCTATCAGATCTAACCCCTTGAATCTGTTTGTCACTTCCACTGTAAAATTGCAAGGGATTTGATTTAGGTGATACCTGAATGGTCTAGTGGTTTTCCCTACTTTCTTCAATTTAAGTCTGAATTTGGTAATAAGGAGTTCATGATCTGAGCCACAGTCAGCTCCTGGTCTTGTTTTTACTGACTGTATACAGCTTCTCCATCTTTGGCCGCAAAGAATATAATCATTCTGATTTCAGTATTGACCATCTGGTGACGTCCATGTGTAGAGTCTTCTCTTGTGTTGTTGGAAGAGGGTGTTTGCTATGACCAGGGCGTTCTCTTGACAAAACTCTGTTAGCCTTTGCTCTGCTTCATTTTGTGCTCCAAGGCCAAATTTGCCTGTTACACCAGGTATCTCCTGACTTCCTACTTTTGCATTCCAGTCCCCTATAATGAAAAGGACTTCTGTTTTTGGTGTTAGTTCTAGAACGTCTTGTAGGTCTTCATAGAACTGCTCAACTTCAGTTTCTTTGGCACTAGTGGTTGGAGCATAGACTTGAGTTACTGTGATATTGAATGGTTTACCATTCAATATATAGTTATGCTGCTGCTGCTAAGTCGCTTCAGTCGTGTCCGACCCCGTGCAACGCCATAGATGGCAGCCAACCAGGCTCCGCCGTCCCTGGGATTCTCCAGGCAAGAACACTGGAGTGGGTTGCCATTTCCTTCTCCAATGTGTGAAACTGAAAAGTGAAAGTGAAGTCGCTCAGTCATGTCCAACTAGTAGCGACCCCATGGACTGCAGCCCACCAGTTAACTATAACTATAGTTAACTGGTATATATATTATATAATATATATATATATATAGTGAGCTGCTCTCTCTCTATATATATAATATATATAGTTAACTGCTATGATATAGTTTGCTTTATACATTGTACCACCTCCCATAGTACTGATCACCTTCTAACAAAATGCATTATTTATTTCGTTGATTGTCTCTCTCCCCTGGTTAGAATGTAAGTCCTGGGAACACCTCATGAACATCACCGGCCAAATTAAGTAGATGTTCAGTAACTAACTGTTGAAGGAATAAATTCTAGACACTTAGGCAAGTTTCTCTTCATCTGCTTACATTTTCATTTTCTGTTTCATGAGAAGTGTTTTCTACACTTCATTCCAACAATAAGGAAAGATGGAGCGGCTTGAGAACTCAATCTATACAAAATTTCAAACATTTACATTCTGAGGTAAAATTTAAACATTCCAAGTTATTTGAATACAAATTCCTAATATTTAGCAGGGGAAAATACCCAATTCATCTTCCTCAATCCAGGAGATTTCTAAACATCTGGAACTGTGGAACTATCCAGATGTTTGTCTTGATTAAAAAAAAAATGTAGCAGCAAAAAGTCCCAGCAATGGACTGAAATATTTTATGTAGTTTTATTTACATTTATTAGACCAACTAAAATGTACTACAGCTGCCAGTGTTTCAGAATCAGCATCTGATACTACCTAAAAATATAGAATAGTATCAAGTTAAACTGTTAGGAAAAGTAGATTGCTTCAGATCTTTGAAGTTCAAAAGAAATATGAACTTAAGCTTTGAAGGTAGGTTAACTGTTCAGTTCAGCTCAGTTCAGCTCTGCCACTCAGTCGTGTCCGACTCTTTGCGACCCCATGAATTACAGCACGCCAGGCCTCCCTGTCCATCACCAACTCCTGGAGTTCACTCAAACTCAAGTCCATCGAGTCGGTGATGCCATCCAGCCATCTCATTCTCTGTCGTCCCCTTCTCCTCCTGCCCCCACAAACTCATGTCCATCGAGTCGGTGATGCCATCCAGCCATCTCATTCTCTGTTGTCCCCTTCTCCTCCTGCCCCCAATCCCTCCCAGCATCAGAGTCTTTTCCAGTGAGTCAACTCGTCGCATGAGGTGGCCAAAGTATTGGAGTTTCAGCTTTAGCATCAGTCCTTCCAATGAACACCCAGGATTGATCTCCTTTAGAATCGACTGGTTGGATCTCCTTGCAGTCCAAGGGACTCTCAAGAGTCTTCTCCAACACCACAGTTCAAAACCATCAATTCTGCAGCGGTCAGCTTTCTTCACAGTCCAACTCTCACATCCATACATGACCACGGGAAACATCATAGCCTTGACTAGACGGACCTTGGTTGGCAAAGTAATGTCTCTGCTTTTTAATATGCTATCTAGGTTGGTCATAACTTTCCTTCCAAGGAGCAAGCATCTTTTAATTTTATGGCTGCAATCAGCATCTGCAGTGATTTTGGAGCCCCAAAAAATAAAGTCTGACACTGTTTCCACTGTTTCCCCATCTATTTCCCATGAAGTGATGGGACCAGATGCCATGACTTCATTTTCTGAATGCTGAGCTTCAAGTCAACCTTTTCACTCTCCTCTTTCACTTTCATCAAGAGGCTTTTTAGTTCCTCTTCATTTTCTGCCATAAGGGTGGTGTCATCTGCATATCTGAGGTTACTGATATTTCTCCAGGCAATCTTGATTCCAGCTTGTGCTTCTTCCAGCCCAGCATTCCTCATGATGTACTCTGCATATAAGTTAAATAAGCAGGGTGACAAGATACAACCTTGATGTACTCCTTTTCCTATTTGGAACCAGTCTGTTGTTCCATGTCCAGTTCTAACTGCTGCTTCCTGACCTGCATACAGGTTTCTCAAGAGGCAGGTCAGGTGGTCTGGTATTCCCATCTCTTTCAGAATTTTCCACAGTTTATTGTGATCCACACAGTCAAAGGCTTTGGCATAGTCATAGTCTGCTTTAGCAGAAATAGATGTTTTTCTGGAACTCTCTTGCTTTCTCCATGATCCAGCGGATGTTTGCAATTTGATCTCTGGTGCCTCTGCCGTTTCTAAAACCTTCTTGAACATCTGGGAGTTCACGGTTCACATATTGCTAAAGCCTGGCTTGGAGGATTTTGAGCATGACTTTACTAGCGTGTGAGATGAGTGCAATTGTGTGGTAGTTTGAGCATTCTTTGGCATTGCCTTTCTTTGGGACTGGAATAAAGACTGACCTTTTCCAGTCCTGTGGCCACTGCAGGTATTCCTTATTTTTAAAGGTTCCATTGTGTGGGTAAATTAAGAAGATGGCACCAGTCAAGCTCTCTCAACCCATGCTCTCAGCCCCTCTCACCCCATAATCTGTAAGCAATGACTTTGCACAGTTAGGTATGGCTCAGATCACTTACAGAACTGCATATGTGTCATGAGGTACTCGCTTGGTTACAGGCTACTTTTTGTGGTACGCCTATAAGAACTTCACCGTGGAAACCCTGGCTGCTGCTGCATCAGTCTACACTGGAGTGACATCATGGTTACATCATATGAGGTTATGTTATGGCTACTTATGGTTATGTTAAGGCTGCTGCTACAGATGCTGCATCAGCCAGAAGAGAGGCTGTGTTATGGCTGCCATGCCAGCCAGGAGAGAATATTCACATCTGTAGTCCCTACGGCTCCTCAAGTCTCCTTCCAGCCTCTTACCTCGAGCCTTGCCTACCCTGGATTCAGCAGTGTGGACAGTGTGAACAGCAAGATATCTGGTGTAACAAATAGGATCAGCAATACACTCTGCTTTATGCTACAAATAAAATATGTATAAAGATAATTGTTATACTGTATCTAAGGCAAATCCAACAACATATGTAATGAGATAAAATAAATGCAGCCTCTGAAAACACAAAAATAATTTGTTTTCAAACTAGTAAGAGTTTATTTTCCTGAAACATGTTTCATAATTTTATTAAAATTTTTGCTACTCAAAAGTAATGGAAAGGTTAATAAAATTTCTAAAGACTGCTATAGTGACTAATCCTTTCAAAGTTAAAATTGTATTAGATGAACTGAAACACAACTCACTAAGACTGAGTTCCAGTTTTGATGTAAGTTTTGAGCTTACAGAGGAGGCCCACAATCATGGTACCTGTTATAAATATATACACATGCTGCGGCTACTGTTCAGTCGCTTAGTCATATCCAACTCTTTGCATTTCCATGGATTGTAGCCTGCCAGGCTTCTCTAGCCATGGCGCTTCCCAGGCAAGAATACTGGAGTGGCTTGCCATTTCCTTTTCCAGGGGATCTTCCCGACCCAGGGATCCAACCCGCATCTCCTGCATTGGCAAGTGGATTCCTTATTACTGAGCCACCTAGAAAGCCCAATACAGCAGACTGCATATATCACTACAATTCAGTCATGAGTTCTAGGGGTCTGAATCCCTGCTACCCACTTTCAGAGTGACCATTTGTTAGGTGCCATGAATCTCCACCCAGAAAGTACTGAAATCACATTTCACCATGCCTTCTGGGTTGGTGCTGGGGCTGCTTGATCAGTGTGTTCTGTTGTGCCTTGGTATAGTGCTATTTTGGGTAGAGACCAAACTTCCTCTGCATCACCCTGAGTGGGGAAGGGAGCTAGAGGCAGTTCTTCCACCCCCAAACATACACTGATGGAGGTTCCTCTTTTGGCCATAGGTAACAAAGAATGTTGGTCACGATTACAGAAAAACTCTTGCTATTTAAAGCACAAAAAAATTCCTCTGTGTCTACAGCCATGACCAAAGCAGAAGGTGAGAGTAAAGACAAACCACATCAATTACATGTTGTTCTTTTTGCCTACTTGCAAAGGGCAGTTCTAGTTGATACCATCTGAGCTGGAGGAGGTTCATAGCCTGCTGTGCTTTATTGGATAAAGTGCTGCTAATTTATTTGTTTTCAGTGGCTAGGTTATGTTTTACTCTTTGGGACCCCATGGACTGCAACACACTAGGCTTCCCTGTCCTTCACTATTTCCCAGAGTTTGCTCAAATTAATGTTCATTGATTCCATGATGTTATCTAATTTATAATAACACCCATTTCTTGGTTCCTTCTTCCTTATAACGAAGTGAAAGAAGCTGAGCCCTAGATTTATCAAAACATCCTGTGTTACTGCTGTACTGACAATCAGAAATATACCTGAAAAGCTGTCCAACCTAATTAAGTGCTGAGTTTTGAAGTCATCACACTTTTTGCCAGAGTCTAAGGTTTATAACATTTTTAAGTTTTGAAACTGATGAACATACCATGAAAGACCTCTAGCTATTAATGTGCAGATGGGCCTGCTAACTGGTGTTATATTTCCCCATAGGATCATCTGTATCAGATCAGATGCTGCACATATGCACACCTAGGCAACTTTTCTTGATCCCCAGAAGTATAACACGTGGCTGTTTCTGGGCCAGTTGTATTAGTTTTACAGCTAGTTTACTAAACACACCCTTGGGCTTTCTAGGTGCCACTAATGGTGAAGAACCTACCTGCCAATGCAGGAGACATGAGATGGGTGTTCAGTCCCTGGATCAGGAAGATCCTCTGAAGGAGGGCACGATAACCCACTCCAGTATTCATGCCTGTAAAATCCCATGGACGGAGGAGCCTAGAAGACTAGAGTCCATTGGGTTGCAAAGAGTCGGACACAACTGAATCAACTTAGCACACATGCAAACACACCTTTCCAGCAATTTAAACAATCTTCAGGGTACCTCTTTCATACAACTCTCATTTGCTTAGGTTCAAATCCTGGCTTTACCATTTAATAGTTGGGTGACTGGCTTATATAAATTTCCTGATCTGTAAATGAGAATTCATAGGATTTACAACAGTACCCCTCTTATAAGGTTGCTATGAAAATTATGATTTAATTCTAGTGGAAGTACTAGAGCAGTAGCTAGCACATGATAACTGCTATATAACCATTTGCTATTATTTTTATAACCCACATAATACTCAGAGCTGTATAATTGTCAGGGTAGTGGATCAGGGGAGCAGATCTTTACTTTCTCCTCGCTTTAATCTCTTAAGGCCCTTCCTTTATGCCTCCTCCTATGCCTGCCATTCTCCTTATATTTACCCGTCAGTTCAGTTCAGTCGCTCAGTCGTGTCCGACTCTCCGCGACCCCATGAATCACAGCACACCAGGCCTCCCTGTCCATCACCAACTCCCGGAGTTCACTCAAACTCATGTCCATCGAGTCGGTGATGCCATCCAGCCATCTCATTCTCTGTTGTCCCCTTCTCCTCCCACCCCCAACCTTTCCCAGCATCAGAGTCTTTTCCAGTGAGTCAACTCTTCGCATGAGGTGGCCAAAGTATTGCAGTTTCAGCTTTAGCATCAGTCCTTCCAATGAACACCCAGGATTGATCTCCTTTAGAATGGACTGGTTGGATCTCCTTGCAGTCCAAGACTCTCAAGAGTCTTCTCCAGCACCACAGTTCAAAAGCATCAATTCTTCGGTGCTGAGCTTTCTTCACAGTCCAACTCTCACATCCATACATGACCACTGGAAAAACCACAGCCTTGACTAGACAGACCTTGGTTGGCAAAGTAATGTCTCTGCTTTCAATATACTACCTAAGTTGGTCGTAACTTTCCTTCCAAGGAGTAAGCGTCTTTTAATTTCATGGCTGCAATCAGCTTCCACAGCAATCTTGGAGCCCAAAAAAATAAAGTCTGACACTGTTTCCACTGTTTCCCCATCTATTTCCCATGAAGTGATGGGACCAGAGATGCCATGATCTATTCACCCTTACCAAGGCCTGAATTTTATTTACCAGTACTTGCTCATGCTTGCTTACTAGCAGCTGTCATTTGCTTCGGTGTCTCTGCTACTTTCAGGGATTCCCAATAGGCCATTTTGGATAAATTCTGACCAGTTAATGACTCTTTTGCAAATTAATACAATAATGAATTATTTACAAATAAGTGGCCTGGTACATTAAACATAACAGTATTAGTAATGACAATGTGACTTTTTTTTTTTTTTTTGCTGTCCCATGAAGCTTGTGAGATCTTATTTTCCTGACCAGGGATTGAACCTCAGCAGTCAAAGTGCAGAGTCTTAACCACTGGACTGCAGGGAATTCCTTGAGCCTGACATTTGATGCAGAGTAGAATTTACTGTAGATCATTTTAATCCCAAACAATTTAATGATTATTCTTCACCTTTTACCATGATTATAAATATATATCTTGGATTCCATAACTTTTTTCATTTTTCCTCCATTTTACATTACTCACAATCACTAGTTTTTAATAATCATTTTCTGAAAAGTACCTTTAACTGCCCATAACCCCTTAAATTCAGTATTTAATAGCTCTCATCTTTATGCCTCCAAAGTACAAACTGCTTTTATAAGCTCTGAGAATATCCAAGGGTCAACTGCAAAATGAGTAACAAAACCTTCTACTTTATTATTTTTTTCTTTGGTTCCTCCTTACAGGTACTAAGTGATAACTCCCTAATTAAAAGTGCCAGGTACTCTGCTAATTACTGGGGAAAGGAGGACAAATAAGACATAATTCTTACCCTTGGCTAATTCTGAAAGAGATATGTACAGTACCATAGGTGTCAGTACCCTTGCCCCCATCCCTTTGCTAACTGCCATTAGGAGGCAACTGGACCATTTACCCTATCAGCAAAGGCAGAGGATGAAAAGGAGAGAACTAGTAAGGGACTGACTTAAGAAGGGAGGGACAGAGAGGAGGAAAGGATAACACTTACTTAGGCTCCTGACTGTCAGGGAAACAGTGCCTTTCACTTTAAGAATGTAAGAAGACTAGAGTTCTGCATGCAGTATTTTAGGAGTCTGTGAGACTGTGCAGGAAGAACAGTCTGCCCTGTTCACTCATTAGGTTTGGCCAATCTTAACACTCCACCTGCCTCATTTTCCAATCTCACTGTTTAAGTTTTCCAGATATATTTTAAACTTTTTAGACTCCATGTGTAGGACTCAAGCATCCTGGATGTGACCTAATGCTGCTTTTGTGGTCAGCACATTGTGGGATTGTGCAGCATTGAAGCTGGGGACAGTAGGGTCATATCTAAAAGCCAAGGCCAGGCTGGAGTTTCAGTTCATAATTTGAGAGTTATGGTCATGTGGGCAGCCAAAAGGATTATCAGGAAGTAAGGAGCAGTGGAGTTAAGAAAGTATGGGAAGTAGTCTGAGCAATAGTTGTTAGAATGTGAGGAGTCCCTGGGGTAACCTGTCCCAAAATGTGTTTTTAAAACTTTACCAGATATATTCCCTCTGAAATTTTCTTTAAAATATAATTTCAATGCTCGTTAAGGTAAGGGGGAGGGAAAAGCCTATTTGCCCCATGCAAGGTCAGTTAAAAGAGACTCTGACCCATTTTTGTTTTTTTGGTCCCAGTAATTATGGGTTAATCACTTGTCTTTCTTCAGAAGGGCTGATTTCTTTAATTTTATCAATAACAAATATCAGTCAAGGGATTAGGCTGGAGGGAGGGAAAATGCACTTATGGAGAGCAGGGCCAAGTTTCTGGGTGTTTATGGGTTCCTTCAGGACTCCATGGGGCTCACAGAAGTCCATTAAAGAGCCCAGGCGAAAAGTAACAGCAGTCTTCACAGGAGGTGTCACATGTCCAAGGATAACTTTCACCAAAGTAAGTCCTGTGAAAAAGATCTCTCAATTCCCCCCTCTACCACTCCACCACAACCAACCAACTAATCATGATTCTATATGAAATATTTGTGACCTGCCAAATTTGACAGGTTTATCTTGCAGACTCATGATACCAATAGGCATATTGAGGCATCAAGAGCCCTACAGTAAAAAATGAAAACAAAAACCTGTTTAACTTTGAACCCAGTATATGTCCAGGAAACATTTTTATCATTTATTACAAGTTAAAAATCCCGTGGCACTTAGAACACATTTTGGGACAAATTACTCCAGGGACTCCTCCCGTTATAACAACTATTGCTCAGGCTACTTCCCATACTTTCTTAACTCCACTGCTCCTTACTTCCTGATAATCCTTTTGGCTGCCCACATGACCATAACTCTCAAATTATGAACTGAAACTCCAGCCTGGCCTTGGCTTTTAGATATGACCCTACTGTCCCCAGCTTCAATGCTGCACATCCCACAATGTGCTGACCACAAAAGCAGCATTAAGGTCACATCCAGGATGCTTGAGTCCTGCACATGGAGTCTAAAACTGGAGTAGCCTTCAGCTTTAAAAAAAAAAAAATCAGATGAAATGACATTGTGTAATTCTGCCAATCTACTTCTACTTCCTTTCCATTCTCTCCATCTCTCTTCCTCTCACCTGCAGAATCCCACAGCCTAGCAGACAAATGCATACTATTTTGTAACACTTAGTTCAATCCCTGGGTCGGGAAGATCCCCTGAAGAAGGAAATGGCATTCCAGTATTTCTGCTTGGGAAATCCCATGGACAGAGGAGCCTGGAGGGCTACAGTGCATGGATTGGCAAAAGAGTTGGATACAACTTAGCAACTAAACAACAACAAGGCATTTTAGTGTCCATGACAAAGATGAGTCAACTGAGGTGGTGTTAAGTGACTAGGTTGGTGATAGATGTCATATCTACATATAGTTCGTAAGTACCTTCTGGGCAGGGACTCTAGCTGATAATCCTTTGGTTGAACTCAGCAAGTAACAAAGTGATTACATCTGTTATAGTACAGTTATTTGCAATGACTCTGTGCCTCTATTTCAAAGAATACTGTGCAGCCAAGAGCTTCCAAATACCCAAGACATTAAAAAAAAATCATACTAGATTAAGAAAAATGCAAGAGTGAGAATCTCATTTGGAGTCACTGAACGGAGAAAGACTCCCAGACTTCCCTTTTCCCATTGAACCGCCTCCTTACTTGTTCTTCAGTCTTTCGATTTCTGTTATCTGTGCTCTAGGATAAGTCTCTACAGTAGATTCTCAGATATTCCCTCTAGAAACCAATAGGGAGAGTCCCTTAGGCTCACTCCATGCTAGTCTAGTCTTCCTTAGCTTTCGGCTACACAACTGTCACTTCTGCTAAACCTGACCCAGGCCTCTTCAATGAGGCACTTCCACATATGTCATACCATGTGAAAAGTAACAGCAGTCTTCACCTTCAGCATCCATAAAACGTATGTAGGACAGATATCTGCATATTATGGTTGAAGAAAGTAAGGCTGGTAAATAGTGATAAATCCAAGAGTTACACCTGGGTTTTTGATTCCAAGGTCAGTGTTCTTTCCACTACAACTCATGGCCCTGTTGTCAGGCTTGTTTGTATTTTGCACTGGAAATAAGCTCATGATTTGGAGCTGTATTTCCAGTATTTCTGGGGCTTTGAGGACTCAGTATTCACTCTGCTTAGCCAAAGATTCCATTAACCACATACAAGCACTACAGTGATCTTAAATTCAAATGAAGTGAAATATTGATCTGAGAAACTGAACATACCCTTTAAATTGTTAATGACCCCCTATTTGTCACAAGACCAAGTTTAAGAAATATTTTGAGTTTTTAAATAAAGTCTTGGTCTACTCGAAGAAATTAAAATAATAAATGACCTCAGGGAATCAGGTCTCTATTCCATTAGAAAATTCTACTAAATCCAGCAATCACAACTTGCTACAGACTTCAAAGGACTATAGTGCATTTCTTCTTCATAACTGGAATACAGGCCAACATTTTTCCCTACCTGAAGACTGATTATAACTGTGAGTTGGAAGTAAAAGATAAAAAGTTAAGAGTTAATAAAGTTTTATTGGAATACAGCCACACTCCTCCTTGTGTATACTGTCTATGAGGCTTTTTGCTAGGTTGACAGTTAAGTATCTATAACAGAAACCATATGGCCTGCACAGCCTAAAATATTTATGATCGGCCCTTTATTTACAGAAAAGCTTTGCAGACCTTGACCTAAATAATCAAGGCAACAAACCACAAATTAGTACTATAAATGTTATGATATTATATGATAACACTATTATTGATATTATAACACTACTGTTATAATATTATAACATTATTATTATAGCACTATGTTATAATACATTCGTACTATAATTTTCCAGAATTAATCCTGGTTCCATCCCCAGCTAGCAATGTGATCCCAGGCAAGGAAAAACCTCTAGGTTTCAGGGAACTAACTGGTGGCACAATTGATCTAGCACATTTGGGGTTACAGATGACCCTGAGATGTATTTGGTAAATTAACAATGTTACAAGGTATAATCTTCGCTTTGTTATTGGTCTAAATCCCACATGCCCAGCATCCTTGTAATTCAGTTGCAGTTGTCTTCCCATTTTTCACAAAAACTATCTTCCCCAGGAATCTACTGAATGTGAATTAATAAGCCAACAGGTCATGTTTTTTGATCAGTGCTGCTCAACCATGAATGACCTGTGGAGCTTTAGAAAAGAAAACTATTATACCTTGGCTGAATCCCAAGCCAATGAAATCACAAACTCTAGGGGTGGGGACCCAGGTATAAGTGTGTTTTAAAGCTTCCGAGGTGATTCCAATGTGCAGTCAAGGTTGAGAACCACCATTCCTGGTATCCTGGTAACAGGCTTGGATCAAATTAGTATATTCAGTGGAAGCTCTATGAAATAAATTTCATAATTTTAAGCTGTTGAGTGAAGTTCCACCAAATTTATATCACAAAATGTGGATTCCATGAAGACTGCAAAACTTTAATAGAACTGGTTTAGGTTTGCCATATCAATTGACTCCTGTGTAAGTAATAGCCAATACTCATGTGTTCAGTGTGAGGCCCTCTTCAACATCTGGTTGATAAAGATTATCTGATTTTAGAACCCAGTACTGGAAAAAAAAAAAAGACACCCGCTGGGTTTACATGAAAAGCTACCTTGAGAATCCAGAAGAAGGAGATTATTTCTGGCTGATGGAGAGTATGGCAAACTTCGCTATGGAAGAAGAGACTTCTGAAAATAATAAAATTAAAAAATTTTTTTGACTTCATAAACTCTAAAGAAATAAAAACAGATGTAAGAAATGAACTTGAAGGGCAAAAGATGGTTTTTCTCCTAAGAGCTATAGCCAACTCATCTATTCAAGATGTCTGGTTTATAAATTAACCAGAATCTTGGCTTTTCCTCTTCCTTTTTACCCACTGCCAAACTATTTTCCATTTATTCACAATAAATTTATCTGCAGGTCCAGAGAGAAGAGGAAAATCAAACTGGCCAAAATGTTTCATAAGGTTTGACAAGGATGTTGCTAAAATCAAGCAGAACTGTTTTTCACAATGTCAATTACAGCAACTGAGACTGGACTACTATTTCTGTACACAAAGGGAAAAATACATCCTTTTCATAAGCAAATCTTTCCTGACCTAGTTTGACTTTCATTCATTTTGTATCTGCTTTTCTGGTTTATTTTTCTGAACTTGATTTCTCTAAACGTGGTTTCCAGAACCCAAAACATTCTAGCCTAATGCTCTCTGAAAACTAAGTTCAGAAATTTTTACTGCTCGTGACTGATGTGACTTAGCAGCAGTAGCAGCAGCAGTGTTTATTGCTCAGGCACAGATCACAGGCAGATGCAGACTTTGATTACTGACAGTTTTTTTAAAAAAATCCCACAAGGTAGGTGGTTTTCCAAAAAGGGCATGGTGACAATCTGTGGTCTTTCCCAACTCTTTTTATCTTGATATTCTTTTAAGACAAATATTAACATAAATATCATTGGACTAAAATTTTGATACTTAACAGCTTATGTAGATATTTGCTTTCCTTACTCCTGGCTGTGTAATCAGACCAGCAGGCATCATATTTTTCCCCTGGCTACATTTCTAGACCAGGAGCACAAGAACATTGTGTGTTTAGCTTCTAACACTGTGGGGGATTGTTCCAAGTCATGCAAAACTTAAAAAGCAAATACTGATCTAGCTTATCTTTTATTTCTTATATGTATTTTTTGGTTGATAGAGGAAGGCAGTTAGGAAGAAAAATAATCCAATTTATCAAATATAACCATTTCTCTAATTCTGAATTTTAAAACTGCATTACATAAGTCATATTTAGTTATGTCGAACACGATTGCTCCTACAAAGAAAAAGTTTATTCACTCAATGATGAAACCAGTCTTATTATGCTCTTGTTGAAAATTCTATAATAGTACTGAAAGATCTGTAGGAAAAACTCCATTGTTTCCAAACAGAACCCTTTATCATCAGACATAAGACTGTAAAGGCTTCATATCTGCCTACTCACAGTCATGCACCCCTAATGTTCTATCCACGTTCTGATCTTCTCCATTCCTGTAACACACTATACCTCTTTTCATATCTGTATAATTTTGCATATCGGTTCCCTTAGCTCAATAGTTTATCTTTAAACACATTAATCTAGTTTCAATGTCACCATTTTTGAGGAAATTTCCTTGAGTCAAAAAAACAGTCAGCTGCCCCTCCTTTCCTATTCTCCACACACACATTTTTTAACCTATACTATGACACCTGTCATGCACAATCACTGCTTTTACTGGTTTTCTACCCTTTCAAATCAAGTTTTACAAGAACTGTTGAAGAGGAAACATTTCTAGATTGCTACATTTTATTCTATCTCCTTTCTTTTCCTATTATTTTCCTAACAGGAAAATTTCAAAGAGCTCAATGTCTTAAACCGAGGAGGGGAAAAAAAGAAAAACAAAAAAGGGAAGGGAGTACACCCTTGGAACTTAGCAAAATACCTTACATAGTTTCTCTTCATCTTGCCACAATTTACTTCACGCAAACTATTCTCTGAATTTCTTAGTCTCAAGAAAAGAGTGATGGAGTGCTTTCCATTTTTAAGAGTACTCAGGTTGCTAGGCGGAGAACAGAGTTCAAGAGGTTAATAATCCAAGGAAAAGCTGAGCATGACTTGAACCAGAGGAATAGCAATGAAGGCATTAACACATGGTCAGTTTGATATCTGTCAAAGCAGGACTGACTGACAGATTGGATTGACAGACTGGGGAGAGGAAAAAAAGATTCAAGAAGACTAGTTTTAGGCCTGAGCATAAGAAGTAATGGTTATAATGACATGGAGATGACGAGGCTACAAAGGTTTAGGAGTTTTTTTATGAGAAGAGAGAGAGTTTTTCACCAGGCTAAGTTTTAATAACCACCATGCAGAATGACCAACTTCCATGACTAACATTATTTTTCTTTTCAGAGGCACTTTCCTGAGGCCTGCTTCAAGATATGACTTAAAAACTACAGATCTTGGGTCAATTAGCAGAGGAAAAACCCTTAGAAGGGTCTGATCTGAACAGGGCTTAACAGGGACTGTGGGAAGGAATTAGTTAGAGAATGTATTTAAATCAGAGTGAAGACCTTCAAAAATATATTTCAGACCAATATAAATTAGCTTTGTGGGGCTTCCCTGGTGGTCTAGTGGCGAAGACTCTCTGCTCCCTATGCAGGGGGTCCAGGTTCAATCCCTAATCAAGGAACTAGATCCCGCATGTCACAAGTAAGACCCAGTAGAGCAAACTAAAAATAAATGTTTATTAAAAAATTATCTTCCTGGACTTCCCTGCTGGCTCAGTGGTAAAATGTCCACCTGCCAATGCAGAAGTTCCACCCCAATCCAGGAAGACCCCACATGCCGCAGAGCAACTAAGTCCATGCACCACCACTACTGAGCCTGTGCACTTAGAGCCCAGGAGCCGCAACTACTGAGCCTATATGCTGCAACTACTGGAGCCTGCACACTGTAGAGCCATTGCTCCACAACAGGAGAAGCCACCACAATGAGAAACCTGCACACTGCAACTAAAGAGTAGCCCCTGCCCTCCACAACCAGAGAAAAGTCCCTGGAGCAACAAAGACCCATCACATTCAAAGTAAAATTTTTAAAATATTTTTAAAATTAGCTTTGATTTTATATATATGAAATAGCACAGAGTAAAGAAGACTAACAGAGCGATAAGCATCTAGGAAAACTTTTTATTTTATGAATGAATGGTATTCCAGTGTCTAAGGAAAACTGTTCAGATTTAAATCTTTCTTTTCTTAATTTTAAACAAATTTTTATCTTTATTACGTTACAATTATACACCTTTGAATCCATGTAAACACACAATACTGTCATTCCATGAGTCCCCACTTTATATTAAGTGATTTTTACATTATGCAGAAACAGGACATGATATTGGAAACTTCACCATCTGTACTTTCTTCAGCCAGCTTTCCTCCCCACAGCCTACAATGTGGCCATACCAAACTTATGGGTTACATAACACGAGAGACCTTGTGATTTCTCATTCCGGAAACTTTGCACATTTCGCCTTTCCCTTCTCCAGGGGATCTTCCCAACCCAGGGATCGAACCCAGGTCTCCTGCATTGCGGGCAAATTCTTTACCAGCTGAGCCACAAAGGAAGCCCTCCTTCTGCCTGCTGTTGTTGCTGCTGTCACTTCAGTCGTGTCCGACTCTGTGCAACCCCATAGACGGAAGCCCACCAGGCTCCCCCGTCCCTGGGATTTTCCAGGCAAGAGTACTGGAGTGGGGTGCCATTGCCTTCTCCGCTCCTTCTGCCTAGAATCCTCTAAATATGCCTTCCCCCATATTTCCCCATTCCATGAAGTTGACTTCTTAATTCCCTAAATCTCATCATTACTGATAAATCCCCAGATCACAAAACTGCATTCCCGTGTGCTCCCACAGCCCATTATGCACACAGTCCTATTTTCCCATCTTGTATTTTTTTTGTTTGTTTGTATGTTTGGTGATCCATTTGCTCCAAGAGAGCACAGGTCATCACTTGTTTGCTTTCTTATGTATCCCCACTGCTTACCAATGGGCCCAGCACACTGAATACCTATTATATGAAAATACTTTGGGGATTTTTGTATTGACTACATCAAAGCCTTTGACTGTGTGGATCACAACAATCTATGGAAAATTCTTAAAGAGACGGGAATACCAGACCACCTTATCTGCCTCCTGAGAAATCTGTATGCAGGTCAAGAAGCAACAGTTGGAACTGGGCATGGAACAACAGACTGGTTCCAAATTGGGAAAGGAGTACATCAAGGCTGTATACTGTCACACTGCTTATTTAACTTATATGCAGAGTACATCACAAGAAATGCCAGGCTGGATGAAACAAAAGCTGGAATCAAGACTGCCAGGAGAAACATCAATAACCTCAGATATGCAGATGACACCACCCTTATGGCAGAAAGCAAAGAGGAACTAAAGAGCCTTGTGATGAAAGTGAAAGAGGAGAGTGAAAAAGTTGGCTTTAAACTCAACATTAAAAAAACGAAGATCATGGCATCTGGTCCCATCACTTGATGGAAAATAGATGGGGAAACAATGGAAACAGTGACAGACTTTATTTTCTTGGGCTCCAAAATCACTGCAGATGGTGACTGAGCCATAAAATTAAAAGACACTTGCTCCTTGGAAGAAATGCTATTACCAACCTAGACAGCATATTAAAAAACAGAGACATTACTTTGCTGACAAAGGTCCGTCTAGTCAAAGCTATGGTTTTTCGAGTAGTCATGTACAGATGTGAGAGTTGGATTATAAAGAAAGTTGAGCGCCGAAGAATTGATGCTTTTGAACAGTGATATTGGAGAAGATTCTTGAGAGTCCTTTGGATTGACTGCAAGGAGATCAAACCAGTCAATTCTAAAGGAAATCAGTCCTGAATATTCATTGGAAGAACTGATGCTGAAGCTCCAATACTTTGGCCACCAGATGCGAAGAACTGACTCATTAGAAAAGACCCTGCTGCTGGGAAAGACTGAAGGCAGGAGAAGAGGACGACAGAGGATGAGATGGTTGGATGGCATCACTGACTCGATGGACATGAGTTTGAGCAAGCTCCAGGATATAGTGATGGTCAGGGATGCCTGTCGTGCTGCAGGCCATTGGGGTCACAACGAGTCAGACACAACTGAGCGATTGAACGGAACTGAACTTTGGGGATGGTGGGACAATAGATGATTTTGTCTCTCAACTTTCCGAACTTTCTGCACACTTGTTATACAATCTTCATAATAAAAAGATTTTAAATTCCTTTCTTAAAAACGACCCCACCAATTGAAATTACCACCAATTTCGGATCACAGTGACTTGAACCTGGTTGAATTTGATAGTTGGAATAACTAATACAGTCCTTTATTTCAGTGCTTGAACTAACACAGTCTTTTCTGAAACAGCTAAAAGCAAAACAAATGAAATCTTACCTCAAGTAGAGATAAGATAATCAGTTTTAAGCAGCTGAAACTGGAACAAATGAAAATCTCCCTCAAGAAGAGACAGATACTCAGATAAACTGAGAAACAGAGTGAAAGTACAGTCCAGCTGTCTGTATCCTAGAACACAGAACTTGTGGATCCTGGGTGCTGATTATACTATGCCATTTGATATAACAGACTTGCATATCCCTGGATTTTGGTATTTGCAGGAAGTCCCCTGCAGATACCTAGGGACAACTGTACCTTACTAGATCTACGCCAGCCTATCTGTAGACTGGATTTTAGGGAGTTCTAAGTGGGGTAGAGAATTTATTTTTAATCCTAGTCTTTTCCAAGCTGGTTATATTAATATTACTCCAGGAGATGTTAGAATTATAATATAATTATATATTCTGTATATTAATATTCTGCATATAATTATATATATTCTATATACATATAGTAACATAATTATATATAGAAATATTATAATCTCATATTTTGGGATTATAATACCCAGAATATGATAAATCTCTGCTACAACTAAATACATCAGAAAATTGTACATTTGACTGTTAAAAATGTTTTACATTAGTTAAGTCCATTTGTTCTATTAGCAGTAAGCATCAAACTCAAAACATTCTCCCTCTCCCCCAAAACCCTCCTCACAAGTATATGTTGAATGAAAGGTGAATACAGGTTCCATGGGGCTTGCCTGGTGGTTCAGATGATAAAGAATCCATCTGCAATGCAGGAGATCCAGGTTTGAACCCTGGGTTGGCAGGATCCCTCAGAGAAGGGCACGACCGCCCAATCCAGCATTCCTGCCTGGAGAATTCCATGAACAGAAGAGCCCAGTAAGGCAACATCCATGAGGTCCCAAAGTGTCAGACATGACTGAGGAACCAACACTTTCACTTTCATAGGTTCCATAAGAAAATTGAAGGTATTTTTCTGATGCCTGTCTTAAACTCAAATGTGTCCAAGTTCCTAGCTCTTGAAGAGCCCAACACTCCTCTTTAACACCTAAGTTCTCATTCTGCATAAAAGCAAAAAGTTCACTTTCTCCCTACGTTTTGGAGTCTTCCTGGGGAAACTTCCTCAAACCCTCCCTGGTTGTTGCTTGTTGCCTCAAACTCCTGACCCAGTAGCATAGGGGCTAAGAGGATGGGCTGCAGCTTGAAATTATGATTTGCCTCCTGGTTCCATCACATGTTAGCCACGTGACCTTGAACAAATTTCTCAACCTGCCTAAGCATCACTTTCCTTGTTTATAAAACAGATATAATCACAATGCCAGTCTCATATAACGCTGCTATGGGGATTAAAGAAATGGGAAGTATACTGCTTGACATATGACAAGCAACACCTACACTGAATGTCTATTATGCTTTGTTAGTTGCTTAACACTGTAAACTACTTCTCGAAAGGTCTTTTTCTGTCCCCATATTAACTTTCTAAAAAACATGGATATAGCCACCTCCTCTAATTCTCCCAGTTTCTGCTGAAGACTAGGAAATAACAAAGGGAAACTACAATTAAAAAACGAGCAAACAAAAAAGGATGAGGAGGACACAAGATAAAATATTAGCTGGCTTCTTCTAGCTTACTGATTAAGCCATCTTTCTCCTTAGCCCTGGCAGGCTGCCAAGCTTGTAGAATTCATCTTAATAGCATATTTGGGGGAACAGAGGGAGGAGCAAGGAAAGCTCATGCTTTCCCAGTACTTAGCCCCAAAGTGCTGCTTTTTCTTAATTAAAATTTGTTAACATAGAGGAAGTAGCTTGAAAGTGAGAGACAGTCCATTAAATGGTAGAAATATCAGTTAGTGAGATATAAAGAGAAGACAACAATTTGTGTTATTTAGTATATGTTTTTTATCCCTAATGTTAGATCTTGGCTATGTTTCTAAGCCAGCTCCCTTCCCACTCCCCTCAAACCATTCCCCTACTACCACCACCTCAGAATTGTAGCTTTACCCTTAAAAAACAAAAAAGCCTGTCACACATTAAGCGGTTTTTTACAAAGTGTTTTGGTCCCCACATAGTGCTGCCACTGCCAGGAGTCCCAGTTCTATATCCCACAACCTACACACCAAATCTGACCCTTATTAAGAGTCTCAAGACTTTGACTCCTATCTCCATTTTTATTATTTTTTAATTTATTTTTAACTGGAGGATAACTGCTTTACAATATTGTTTGTTTCTGCCATATATTAACATGAATATAATAGCCATGGCTATATGTATATTCCCGCCCTCTTGAACCTCCCTCCCACCTTCTACCCCATCCAACCCTTCTGGGTGGTCACAGAGCACCAGATTTGAGCTCCCTGTATATTACAGCAAGCTTCCATTGGCTCTCTAATTTTATATATGGTAATATGTATGTTCCAATGCTACTCTCTCAATTCGTCCCACCCTGTCCACAACTCTTTCTCTACGTCTGCCTCTCCACTGATGCCCTACGGATGAATTCATCAGTACCATCTTTCTAGATTCCATACATATATACATTAATATGTGATATTTGTCTTTCTCTTTCTCTGAACAGACTTCACTCTGTATAACAGGCTCTTAGGTTCATCCACCTCATTAGAACTTTCTGACCTCACTCTGTATAATACACTGTTAAGTTCATCCACCTCATCAGTTCCTTTTAATGGCTGACTAATACTCCAAACTTCTTTATCCATTCACCTGTCAGTTTACACCTAGGTTGCTTTCATGTCCTGGCTATTGTAAATAGTGCTGTGACGAACACTGGGGTACAGGTTTAAATCTTAATCTTGAATTACAATTTACATATTGTTTGAATGAAAACTATGTTATCATCCCTGCAAAGACTGACAAATACTTCCCATTGAGTCATTTTTCATGTTCCATTTTTCTCTTCAGTTTTCATGTGAGTCTGTCTACAAGCAAAAGTTTTTAAAAAGGAAAGTTTCTTCAAGTCATTAAAGAAAGATAAAACTTCTACAAATAATATGTACACTAAATGCACATATTCAAATTTTTTCTTGAACAACTTAATAGCAATAAAATAACCAGTGGTGTGGGCAGGAAGTGCTACATTACTGTCTTCTTAAAAACCATAAAAGGAACTTCTAAAACCCACACTATAGTGGCCCCTCACTATAGGGAGTTGTCCATTAGAGCAGAAAATTCGAATAGCACTTCTCTCCAATGATCCTTAAATATTTGAAAGTGTAATGAGAACAGATGTGTCAGAGAAAGAGAGATTTCACCAACCGAGAAAGGAAATACTTCCCTTTTGCTGCTTTTTAAAAAAATTTCATGTTTAGAGTGTAATGGTAAACCATGTGGAGATCACAAAAACTTTATGCAAGAAGAGTAGAACCCCTGCAAAGGAACTGAGGCTTCTTGCTGGAAAATGGAGGGAGCCAAGGCAGACATGAAGTGGGTTACTCAATCTCTAGCAGCTACTAGAACCTGGGAAAAGAGCCAGCCAAGACTGCAGCTGCAGGAGGGAGCCTCAGCTTCCTGGCTGCAGAACTGTGACCAGCCCCACCCTTGGACTTCCATACTCAGTGCAACTCCCACCCCCCTCCCTAGCCACCCCCCTCCAAGGCCTAAAGAAGGAAAGAGTGACACTGCAAGGAAAAGAATCCTGATAAACTATGAAGACTACCTGTTTTAAGGTTCAGTTCATTTTATTTAATAGTGCAGACAGCAGTGTAGACATTCCTCAGGAAGGTCAATAGATCCATGCAGACAGTGAGAAAATAGCATCACAGAATTAAACCCATCTCAGTTCTAAAAAATATTTTTAGCAGAAATTTCCTGTCACATGATTACATAGAGCTTCATTCCTCTTTGAAAGAATCAATTTTTCATTAATACACTCCAGAATATTGGAGGATAAAAACAATGGCTTAATACCACTAACAACAACAAAAATACATCCATGCCTGTCTCTATTTGCTATCTCATATTGAAAAGCAGGTAATATTCACTCTTCTGAACTTTGCTCAAACAAGAAGACTGATTTGTTTGCTTGAACAGAACAGTATTCTGGTGCAGTAGTACTTGAAAATGTTTAGTAGCAAATATTTCTTAGCTTTGCTCACACCAGAAATGAAAGAAAAAAAGAAAACTCTGGTTTTCTTTCTCTGCATTCTCCCGTCAGTGACTAAATTTTCAAATTTCTAATGTTAGTAAGAATGAGTCAGAGAAACAGAACTATTAAACTTGTATTTTGCTAACCCAGAAACAGCCTCCTGGAAGAAGCAGAAACCATAAATACAGTACATATTTTTAATGTTAAAGTTGAAAAATAATGTGAACCTTATTCTTAACTTAAACCAAACTCTGCAACTTTCATGCCCTTTAAGCATGCTGTTGTAAAATGACCCACATAAACTGGGGGGAGGAAAAAAAAAAGAGAGAGAAAAGATACACTAGAAAATGAAACTACTTACCGTCATCAGTGGACATCATTTCATATATACTGAAAAGTAGTCTACTTTGGTTTGATAAGAAAATATTTGGCTTTACTCTTTTAAAGTTCATGTGATAAAATCTCACTCCCGGCTCTAAAGCCTCTCACAGCCACAGGTCAGCCGAGAACTCTGATGATGCACTGCTTACTTCAGGACCTTCTCAGACCTCACTGCTCACAGACAGACAACCTCATGCATAATATGCCACTCCTCCCCAGAGGAGGGTTGCTATAGTGTTTTTCAAGAGACCAAGTATATAAGGATGGAGAGATGTCTATTTATTACAGTAAACAACAATGAAAGCTCATGGAAGCATCAAATGCACTAGAAATACACTTGGGAATAGGACAGTCTATAAACTGACTAATTCCTTAACTATTAGTAATGCTCTAAAAAAGTCAACATGAAAACAGTTTGTGTCCACTTGAACTGGGTCCATGCTCTGGACCAAAGAGGTTTACAGATTCAGGATTCACAGGCTTAAGATGTTAAAATGTCATTTTGAAAGATCTCAAATGCTATTTTGCCACTGACGATTTTCTATTTTAGCATAGTTCACTGACCTTGGTGCACGGTCAATAACTGCTACTCATAAATTTCCTAAGAAAACAAGTTTTATGTGATTTCAGAGCACTGCTTACTTATTTTTATATATCTTTATAAATTTATATTATTTATCAGTACTTTCAAAATTTCTCATAGCCCTGAAAAACCAGAAAGCGTCAATTAAAATATGTATAAAATCACAATGAAGTAACAGGCTATAGACATCAGTCTCACAGTTGAAAGCGGCGTTTCCAAACCACTCCTTACTATGTCCAGATGCAGTGGTTCCCACACACCAGATCATCTGGATGGAATTTTAAAACACACACTGCCTACGTCCTATCTCAGGAGTTGAATTCAACCCCAGAATCTGCACTTCCAACAAGCTCCCAGGTGATGTTGACACTGTTGGTCTGGGACTACACTACAGGAACCACACTTGGAGAACCGCTGGGGCAGACCTGATACTCAATGGCAGCCTAAAGCTCTGACTCAACTGCAACTGCTTCAGTTCAGTTCAGTCGCTCAGTCGTGTCCAACTCTTTGCGACTCCATGAATCACAGCACGCCAGGCCTCCCTGTCCATCACCAACTCCTGGAGTTCACTCAAACTCATGTCCATCGAGTCGGTGATGCCATCCAGCCATCTCATTCTCTGTCGTCCCCTTCTCCCGCCCCCAATCCTTCCCAGCATCAGAGTCTTTTCCATTGAGTCAACTTGTTACATGAGGTGGCCAAAGGACTGCTTAATATCAGGGCAGGTAGGAAACACTCAAAGCGTGGTATGAGGCAACTATGTATTACACACTCAGATAAAGCTCATCAGGAAGTAGACTTATCAACTTAATTCTTAATAAAAGAAATCTGCATATTAGGCATGAACAGACAATTAACAACATGGAGAAAAGGAGTCAAAGAGAAGACACTGGAATTGCCTTTTATGTCCTTCACAAACTTCACCGGTCTATTTAAAACTCACTGTGTAAGGAAAACTATATTTGATTCCAAAGACCACTTAGCCTTGGCAAATTTCAGTAATGCAAAAAGCAGAATGCTTCCCTGTCATAAAATGCACCAATTTTGTGCTTGCTGAATTTTGATAGCCATACTTAAATTATAATCTTAGGTTTGGTTTTCAAACAAACACCTTTTCTTTTTTTATAGCTAACCTTTACTTTGTGCCTGGTGCTCTGGTAAGCACCTTCCATGCAGCATTTCATTAAATCCTCACTGTGAGGTAATAATAATTTATCAATATTTTACAAAAGAGAATGCTCTTCTGCAAAAGGAAAAAATAATATAGGTAAGGTATGGAGTAATAATTACCATTCTGCAGAAGAGAAACCTAGGTTTAACAGGTTAAAAATCTTGGCCAGTAACACTAGTAAAATAATAACCTTTAAGAAATTCAATTCTCTTTTGCACAATAAAGATATAATAAAATTCATGTTTGAATCTATATAGTAAAAACCACAATATGATTTGCAGCTAGGAAATGATAATTAGTTTTAAACAAAATATCATTGACTCTTATTGTTCACAGTGGATAATCTGAAATTATATTTGGCATCTACCACAAACTAGTGACTGAATTTAAGCTACCCACTAGTAGCCATGGCAGTTTCTTATAAAGTTAAACCAGCACTTCCATATGACCCAGCAATGACACTCCTAGGTACTTACCCAATTGAAAAGAATACTTACATTAACAGAAACTTGCAAATGAAAATTTTAAGTTTATTTATTTTAATTGGAGGATAATTACTTTACAATATTGTGAAGGTTTTTCCCATACATCAATGTGAATCAGCAACACGTATGTACATGAATGTTTACAGTAAAGGCTTTATTCATAACTACCAAAAGCTGGAAAATACACAGTTGACCTTCAATCAGTGAATAGATAAGCAAACTGTGGTAAATCTGTCTTTACAACACTCAAGAAATGAACTGAGGACACTTGCATGTGTGTTAGAAGGAAGCCAACTTAAAACACTAGAGGATTTCCCTGGTGGTACAGTGAATAAAAATCCCTTGCCAATACAGAAGACATGGGTTCAATCCCTGGTCCACAAGATTTCACAAGCCACAGAGCAACTAAACCCGTGGGTCACAACTACTGAGCCCATGCTCTTGAACCCAAGAGACACAACTACCAAGCCCCCGTGCTGCAACTAGTGAAGTCCAGGTGCCTTGAGTCTACGTTCCACAACAAGAGAAGCCTCCACAAGAGAAGCCCACACACCACAACTAGAGTAGGCCCTGCTCACCCACAACTAGAGAAAACCCCCACGCAGCAACAAAGACCCAGTGAAGCCAAAACTAATAAATAAATGCCACACATTTAAGATTCCATATGACATTCTGGAAAAGGCAAGCACAGTTCAGTTCAGTTCAGTCACTCAGCTGTGTCTGACTCTTTGCGACCCCATGGACTGCAGCACGCCAGGCTTCCTTATCCATCACCAACTCCCGGACATTACCCAAACTCATGGCCATTGAGTCGGTGATGCCATCCAACCATCTCATCCTCTGTTGTCCCCTTCTCCTCCCGCCTTCAATCTTTCCCAGCATCAGGGTCTTTTCAAATGAGTCAGTTCTTCGCATCAGGTGGACAAAGTACTGAAGCACACAGGGACAAAAACTAGATCCAAGGTTGCAGGAGGGTAAAGGAACTGATTGATTACAAAAGGGTACAACAGAATTGTCAAAGGTGATAGGAATGTTTCATATCTGCATTGTTGTGCTGGTTATATGGACTGTATGCATTGTCAAAACTCAGAACTGTACCCTAAAGACGGTGAATTTTACTGCATATAAATTATCCAATAATTTAAAAAAACAAAGATTTTTGGTTTATCTATTGCCTTTCTCAGAGAAGGCAATGGCACCCCACTACAGTGGAAAATTTTCTTGCCTGGAAAATCCCATGGACGGAGGAGCCTGGTAGGCTGCAGTCCGTGGGGTCGCTAAGAGTTGGACACGACTGAGTGACTTCACTTTCCCTTTTCACTTTCATGCACTGGAGAAGGAAACAGCAACCCACTCCAGAGTTCTTGCCTGGAGAATCCCAGGGACGGGGGAGCCTGGTGGGCTGCCGCCTATGGGGTCGCACAGAGTCAGACATGACTGAAGCGACTAAGCAGCAGCAGCATTGCCTTTCTCGTCATCAGTAGTAGAGATAATTACTGGTTCATTGTATTTGTTTCCTGTGATTTAAAAAAAAAAATCTTGAAAAACTGAAAAGTGACCTAATTAGCTCCCCACACAATGTCCATTTGTGAACAATGAAGTTTATAACAATATATTTAAAAGGATCTTTCAAATTAATGTTTAATTAGTAAGATTATTTGTGATTGACATCAGTCTTGAAAAGTATCTAAACTTTACGCTAACCAACTCAGTTATTCACTGTAGTTATGTATTAAAGACTTCGAAGCAACTTAATACGCACGCACAAAGACTTGGTGGGCTGTCACCCTGCTATCAGGCTTCTCCTCCTTGTAGAGTGGTTATTTCTTTACAAATTCTGTTGAGTAAGGAAGTCAGAAAGTTCTTACAGTCACGAGGTATTTCATAACCACTGTATGAAACTTAGTTTACCTTTTATTAAAGACTGCTAGTATTTTCAATAGCTTACCATTTCTAATGTAAATGATCCAAAACAAAAATTTTACCATGTAACCTGTGCTTCCTGAATTAAAATTTACTAATTTGTAATGTCTAAAAAAGAAGGGGGTGGGGAAACTAAGTTGTCTGCCCTTGTTTGTTTTTTTTTGCAAAGCTGTGCAGCACAGGATCTTAGTTTTCTGACCAGGGATTAAACCCATGCCTTCTGCGGTGCAAGTACAGTCTTAACCACTGGACCACCAGGGAAACCCCTGCCCCAGCAATGTGGTTTACAGCTACCTAGCATATCATCTAACATATAATTGAAAACTTCCATGTACTAATGGCAAAGTTAGCTTAAATAATTATTTACTGATAAATGTATTTTGGTAGTATAAAGACAGGACAATTATACCAAGTGAAAGTTAGTATTTCACTTTGTTCAAACAGAACAAGAAGTTGGAAAAAAATAAAGTACTTCTTACTTTCAGTTATTAACTAAGGAATAAAATCCTCAAATTGATTCTCCAATGATATTTAACTGGGAGACAATCTCCATTTTCACAGAATGAAATATGAATCTTAATCTAGTTTGCACACTTTAGTACTCTAATAATAATCTAATAAAATCAAACAATTTGTTATTAAAATGATTTCCTCATTGACTTAAAAAAAACTATAATTAAAAAACCCAATCAAATGATGTGTAATTTCTATTTTGTATGTCTCTGAATCTAAATGAAGTGAAGCCTATAAGTTCTTGAATGCATGCTAAGGAAATCGTGAGGGGTGTTTTGTTTCTTTTTGGCCATGCCCTGCAGTATGTGGGGTCTTAGTTCCTCGACTAAGGACTGAACCGGCGCCCCCTTCATTAGAAGCATTAACTCTTAACCACTGGACCACCAGGGAAGTTCCTAAATCGAGTTTCTTGAATATTCTGTCCCAAACTATTTTTATACAGATCTTTAAAACAAACCATTATCCCTGAATCTATTCTTTTAAATTAAAAAAAATTTAATACACATTTTAAGATTTATTTATTTATTTCTTGGCTCTGCTGGGTCTTTGTTGCCCTGCACAGGCCTCCTTCAGTTGCAGCAAGCAGGGGGCACTCTCAAGTTGTGGGCCTTTCACTGCAGGGGTCTCTCTTGTGGAGCATGGGCTCTAGGCACAAGAGCCTCAGTAGTTGCAGCACCTGGGCTCCACAGTTGTGGCTCACAGGCCCCAGTGCTCTGGCTAAGCAGCTGTGGTGCACGGGCTCAGCTGTCCTGTGACATATGGGATGTTCCCAGACCAGGATCAAATCCATGTACTCTGTATTGGCACACAGACTCCTTACCACTGAGCCACCAGGGAAGCCTCTTAATATACGTATGTATGTCTGTGAAAGTTTCTCAGTCGTGTCCGACTCTTTGCAACCCCATGGACTATACAGTCCATGGGATTCTCCAGGCCAGAATACTGGAGTGGGTAGCCTTTCCCTTCTCCAGGGGATCTTCCCAATCCAGGGATAGAACCCAGGTCTCCCACATTGCAGGCGGATTCTTTACCAGCTGAGCCACAAGGGAAGCCCCTTTTAATTCATTTTTTATATTAATTATTTAGTTAAATGGTCACTTAAAGTCCCAACCACACAGTATCATTAGACAGTCCCCCCAAACCAGGGTTTCCTGATGGATGACAATACAATTGTAGGTTAAACTGTTGCTCATTCTGGGTTTTAACTCAATTCTATTAATATTATTCTTCTACTTTGGAAGACCATGATGAGAAGCTATACCTCTCTCTAATGGCATGTGGATAGGAATAGTCTGTATATTTTAGGTATACAGTTTAGTGGAAGAAACCTTGTATCTGAAGTGTTACATGACTTTAACAATGCTCTTCTGGTTAAAAACATTTAATCTTGGATTATAAAGCCATTCCTTACGAGTATAAATTATGGAATTGATCCTCATGCCCTAATTTATAGTTTGTTTGACCTCACCTATAGATTTCCTGCATCACACCAGTCATTTCATCTGTTAACATACACAGCTCAGCAGTAAACACAGTGTTAGGATGGTAATATTTCAGCATATCCCCTATCATGCTCCACTCTTCAAGATAAAGGCATGCTTTTCATCTAATTTTGCTTTATACTAATCCCAAATCATCGATATTATCTAAAGTCAAAGCAGGAACAAAGTTAATTGATAAATATAGTGTTTCTTGTTTCATTAAGACCATTATTGTTTTTACAGAACTTCTTTGGATTCCACTTGAATACCAACTAACCACCCTAAACTGGATGAGCTACATATTTCCTGTAAGTCACATCACTTCATCAAGAAGTTAACTCTGAGACTTCAAGCTCTATAATTCCAGTACTGCCACCAGCTAGATTTCTACCTTTCCTTCTCTAAACTCCTGAATGAATCCATTCTTAGCTCTGTTTCATTAAAGAACATGTACAAAGTACTTAATGTCATGCTGGGCACATAACAGGTGCTCGTTTCTCTGTTCAGTCTTTCCGTATCCTTCTGCCTTACCCACCTCACGACTGTCACTCTTTACAAACGCTCTCTCTAGCAGTTTAGTGTCCTTTACCTGCATCTCTTTCATCTGCCTGAAAGCCTAAAGGCAGTAGAAGGGGATGAAAGAGGACGAGATGGCTGGATGGCATCACTGACTCAATGGACACAGGTTTGAGCAAGCTCCAGGAGATGGTGAAGGACAGGGAAGCCTGGCATGCTGCAGTCCATGGGGCTGCAAAGAGTCGGACACGACTGAGCAACTAAACAACCATGATGATGTCCACCTATAGGGTTCTAGCACTGTGGTTGTCATGTATCGTGAACAAAATATTACTGCAAGTATTATATGGCTATATTAAATAGGTACAGAACTTCAGTTAGGAAAAACAAAAGAAATTCTAGACATGGATAGTGGTGGTAAAACAATGTGAATGTACTGATGCTAGAGAACTGTACACTTAAAAATGCCTAAAATGATAAATTTTATGTTGTGTATATTATATATATATATACTGTTCCTCAATCATGTTCTCCACTGCCTGTACTGTTTCTCTGCATTCTTTCCTTTCTTCAGAGTCTACCTTGGAAAACCTATTCACCCAAGGGCTCCAACTCCTCCACTAAAACATCTAATTCCAGTACCAACCTCTCTTAAACAACCTCCTTCCCTGGAGAAGGGAAGTTTAAACCTTATCTTGAGGGATGAAGATTTCATTATGCAGCAAAGAGAGGAAAGGATCTTATTTCAGGTTCTAAAGTGAGGAAACCTGTGGCAGATTCACAAATTTCATTGTGGTTTGCAGAACTATTCCTCACTTGTCAGCTGATATCTTCAATGGCTGCTTACTGCATTGAGAATGAAATCCAAACTCCTTATAAGGCCTCAAGGCACGGCCCCTTGCTTACCTTTCCAATCTCATCTCTTGCCACTCTGTTTTCAAAATATGTTCCCAAACCACGTTCCATCAATCATGGGTTTTGGAAAGGAAGTTAAGAAAAATGTTTTCTTTTCATAAATTTCCACAGAAACCTATTTTTTTTTCCAACGTTGAAATAGCCATGCAGTTTCCAGAAAAGGCTCCTCTGAGGCTTTAAGAAAATAAAACTTGGGCTTTGCCCTGGCCACGTCAGATAAAGGATAAATAAGATACAGCCAGTTACTTGCTACTAACTTGGGAGTAGAGAGAGCTTTCATTTCTCTTTTTTTAATTGAAGGATAATTGCTTTATAGAATTTTGTTTTCTGTCAAACCTCAACATGAATCAGCCATAGGTATACATATATCCCCTCCCTTTAGAACCTCCCTCTCATCTCCCTTCCCATCCCACCCCTGTAGGTTGATACAGAGTCCCTGTTTGAGTTTCCTGAGCCATACAGCATACTCTCTTTTTGACCAAGATTTAAATACTGTCTTCCTTTCCTGAAGACTCTAATGTGCTACTTACTGGGGTAACAGCTGCTGCTTAGGCCTTTTGTGTTGGCCCAAATATTCCTAAAGGACAAACTCAATGTAACAAAAAAATAAATATAACCATCATCTTATCTTTGCAAATCATCCACTCTACTTATTATTTCTTCCCTTTTATCCCATGGTAATATGGCATAATTAAACCATGCAGTTTAATTACTGATGCAATATCAGACGTGTACAGTACGTCCCCTACATACGAACAACTTCCATTCCAGGAACACCTTGTTAAGTCCAAGATTTGTTCATTAAGTCCAACAAAATTAGCTCAGGTACCAAACTAACACATTTGGCTACATACTACTGTATTGTACTAGGTTTATAGTAGTTTTCACACAAATAATATATTAAAAAACAAATACATAAAAATAAATAAAACATTTTAAATCTTACCATACAGTACCTTGAAAAGTACAGTAGTACCAGCTACATAACCATTGCTTTTATGCTTGCTTCCAGATATCCTGGGCCTCAAATAAAGATACTTCACTACTGTACTCTATATACAGTACTGTAAAGCACACAAAAGCACAACCACTTGTAGAGGACTCATGCAGGAGATGATGTACGCCAAACACATGAACTAACAAGGCATGAGACAGGCAAACACATGTTTGCATCTTTGAAAGTTTGCAGCTTGAAAGTTTGTATGTAAGGGACTTTCTGTATTACAGGAATAAAGAAAAGTCCAAAGAAAGAAAGAAAAATTTACACTTAGATTTCAATAAGCTTTTCAATAACTTTTCTAAGTTATTGTCTTGCAAGAAGACCAACGATAAAAAGGCAACTAAATATTTTAATCAAAAAAAATTTTTAAGGTCCATTTCCATCATATGGGCCTTAACTGATGAATTGGGACTTGATAAATTACAAATGTACTTGTTGAAATTTTTAAATTATTATTCTAGCAATCTATATATTATGAACTTTATAAATACTGCTCAAAGAGATTTTAAGTATTATACTAAGAACTAAAAAATATCCACATAGTCTTTTAGACACAATAGTTTGAACATTAATGACTAGTAGAACTCAAGATAAATTACTTTATAATGGTCAACAACTCACTATTAATAGAGTATGTAGTATTTTTATCTTTTACATAAGGTAACAAGGACAAATATATTTAGCATTCATGCAGATAATGCAAATGGGTAAGCATACAGGGTTAAAACAGTATGAATTAGTTATATGGCAAATTAGAGAATAATTTTTTATTTTTTTTTAATGGGAGGATATTTTATTTTGACTCAGACATCATATAAAATCCTATAGATTAAAGCCAGCTATGGTTGACTGCTGTGTTCTTCAAGTATAAATGAAGAAGCATCTTATAGAAAGGAATCTAAAGCAGAGTTCAACATTCAAAAGGTCTTAGGGAGGTAGGGAAGGAGCGTGGGAATCAGTACGCTATCTGATATCAAAGAAATGAAGGTATCGGGAGGGGGGTTCAGAAGGGGGAACTTACATAACCCAGGGCGAATTCATGTCAATGTATGGCAAAACCAACCAATACAATATTGTAAAATAATTTGCCTCCAATAAAAAATAAATTAATTACTTAAATAAATAAATAAATAAAATTGAAAAAAAAAAGAAATGAAGGTATCAAGAACAACAGTAATTTTGATTGCTTCATTAAAATATTCCTCATAGAATTCTTTACAAAAAACATTATATCCTAAAAAAGGCATTCAACAAATATCAAGACCTTCTATGTATAGGACATTGATGGAAAAAGCAAAGGAATCTGTGTTCCTGATCCTTAAAGTGAAGTCACTCAGTCGTGTCCAACTCTTTGTGACCCCATGGACTGTAGCCTACCAAGCTCTTCCATCCATGGGATTTTCCAGGCAAGAATACTGGAGTGGGTTGCCATTTCCTTCTCCTGAGAATAATGTTTTAAATTTAAATTTTAAAACTCAAAAAACCATTGTGTAAGTAAAAGAAAACTTGGAGCCATCAATTTGAGGTCCCTTTTAAAACTGTTTAACCCATTTATTAATAATTACAAAGAAATAGTGAGTCCTTACATGGGATTGAATACAGTTCATTGGTAAGAATTTAGGACTCTTTTTTAGAAAATTATGATCATCACTTTCTGGAATCTCATTTTTCTTCAGCCACACTGCTGCTGCTGCTGCTGCTAAATCACTTCAGTCGTGTCCGACTCTGTGTGACCCCATAGACGGAAGCCCACCAGGCCCTCCCTTCCCTGGGATTCTCCAGGCAAGAACACTGGAGTGGGTTGCCACACTACCCTTTTCAATTGCTGTGGCCTTAAGGTTTTCACATACGACTAATCTTACTATCTTCTGGATTTCCTTTGAGCATTTGTAACTTCTTAACATTTGTCATCCTTACTACTGCCAAAGCTTCTGGAAAGCAAGGACTATAAGTGTCCCATTCACTATTAGGGGTCCCATGGATGTTGCATCAAACATAATAAAACTTCACTAAATGGTCTCTTCTAAGAAGTCAAAGAGAGAGCAGACAAGCCAAATGGTGACTGACAAGTTTGGCCAGGGCCCTGTTACTGTTCAGAGAAGGCAATGGCAAGCCACTCCAATATTCTTGCCTGGAAAATCCCATGGAAGGAGGAGCCTGGTAGGCTGCAGTCCATGGGATCACGAAGAGTTGGACACAACTGAGCGGCTTCACTTTCACTTTTCACGTTCGCACATTGGAGAAGGAAATGGCAATCCACTCCAGTGTTCTTGCCTGGAGAATCCCAGGGACAGGGCAGTCTGGTAGGCTGCCGTCTATGGGGTCGCACAGAGTCAGACACGACTGAAGTGACTTAGCAGTAGCAGCAGCTGTTACTGTTACTGATGCACAGAGGAGGGTTAGGGGAGACCTTCCAGAACAGTGGTCTCCAAACTTTTTGATGGCACATCGTCTTAGTATAAAATGTGGGCACTGCACTCTCAAATATGTATATATGCACAGACACATGTAGGAATGTATATAAGTTAAATACAAGTATTACAGTGCAAAAATGAATACTATAAAACAAAAACAAATTAAAATAGGATGAAGTAAAGATAAAATGGCTTCCCTCCGTGGTAAAGAATCCACCTGTCAATGCAGGAGATGTGAGTTCGATCCCTGGGCCAGGAAGATCCCCTGGAGAAGGAAATGGCAACCCACTGCACTATTCTTGCCCAGAAAGATCCCATGGACAGAGGAGTATGGTGGGCTACAGTCCATGAGGTCGAAAAAGAGTCAGAAACGACTTAGCAACCAAACAACAACAAAGATAGAATACCATTTTAGAAAAAACAATGTGATTCAATCTGCTTTGTTTTTTAGAAATATCTTGGTTAAATATTTCACGATACAGACATTTGAAAGAGTGGAACTAAGTCAATTACTTCCGTACATGGTTTTAATGATTGCCACAGCTGAGATTTGCTGTTCTACAGGGAAGAAGTGCATCACTGGCTACACTTACTAAATCATGATATATATTTTTCAGTCTTCCAGTTATGCAAAGGATTTCCTTGAAATTCTTCTAGTAAATGTCCATCTTCCTAGATGTCTTGAAAGCTGTTGCATTTTTTAATAATTTGGTCTAATATCTTAAAACTACTTACAAAAAATTTAAAGAAGATTTTAAAAAAGACCTGAATTTAATACATACTACTATATATGATATCGATATTAAGAACCTACTGTATAGCATAAGGAACTCTACTCAATATTCTGGAATGGCCTGTATGGGAAAAGGATACACACACACACACACAAAGAAAGAGTAGATTTATGTATAAGAGTAACTGATTCACTTTGCTGTATACCTGAAACAAACGCAACATTGTAAATCAAGTATGCTCCAAAAAAACTGAAAACTGTACTTAAGTTTATGTGTAAGAGGGGGTTGTATTTTTTAACTTTTAAAAGGAAAAGATATATGTCATTTTTGGTGGTAAAAAGAAACAGTAACGGAAACATTTCCAATCATTTAAAAAACTTTCTGTCCATAGAGCACTTTTCCTCTGCTGACTACAGTTACTTTCTCACTGATTCAAATATCACCTTTACCTGAAAAAGGCACGCTGTGTTTATTTCTTCAAATATATCTACTAGATAAGAGCCTGCAAAATATGTACTGTGTCTACTTCTCTCTTTTTTAAAAATAACTTTATTTCTGGACAGCTGGGTCTTTGTTGCTGTGCAGGCTTTTCTCTAGTTGAGACAAGAAGGGGCTACTCTAGCTGTGCTGTGCAGGCTGCTCATTTTAAAGGCTTCTCTTGTTGCAGAGCACAGGCTCTAGGCATGCCGGCTTCAGTAGTTGTGGTACATGGGCTCAGTAGCTGCATCTTCACAGCTCTAGAACACAGGCTCAAGAGTTGTGGCATATGGGCTTAGCTGCTCGCTTGCATGTGGGATCTTCCTGGATCAGGGATTGAACCTGTTTCTCCTGCACTGGCAAGGGGATTCCTTACCACTAAGCCACCAGGGAAGGCCCCATGGCTACCTCTCTTTACATGAAGGGCTAGTAAATAGGGAACATTTGTGTTTTTGGTTAAAAGAAAAAGACACACTGTCTTTGTTTGACAACTCATTTAAGTACTATGCCATGTATAAAACTTAACATTCAAAAAACTAAGATCATGGTATCTGATACCATTCCGTTCCGTTCCGGCGCTCAGTCGGGTCTGACTCTTTGCGACCCCGTGGACTGTAGCCTACCAGGCTTCTCCGTCCATGGGATTCTCCAGGCAAGAATACTGGAGTGGGTTTACCATTTCCTTCTCCAATCTGATACCATTACTTCATGGCAAATAGATGGGGAAACAATGGAAACAGCGAAAAACTTTATTTTATTGGGCTCCAAAATCACTGCAGATGGTGACTGCAGCCATAAAATTAAAAGATGTTTGCTGCTTGGAAGAAAAGTTATGACCAACCTAGACAGCATGTTAAAAAGCAAGACATTACTTTGCCGACAAAGGTCCATGTAGTCAAAGCTATCGTTTTTCCAGTAGTCATGTACAGATATGAGAGTTGGACCATAAAAAAGGCTGAGAGCCAAAGAATTGATGGCTCTGAACTTTGGTGTTGGAGAGGACTTTTGAGAGTCCCTTGGACTGCAAGGAGATCCAACCAGTCAATCCTAAAGGAAATCAACCCTGAATATTCATCGGAATGACTGATGCTAAAGCTGAAGCTCCAATTCTTTGGCCACTTTATGTGAAGAGCTGACTCATTAGAAAAGATTCAGATGCTGGGAAAGATTGAAGGCAGGAGGGGAAGGGGATGATAGAGGACAAGATAGCTAGATGGCATCACCAACTCAATGACCATGAGTTTGAGCAAGCTGCGGGAGATGGTAAAGGGCAGGGAAGCCTGGCATGCTGCAGTCCATGGTGTTGCAAAGAATCGGACAAGACTGAGCAACTGAACAACAACATATAACTTACAAATCTCTGGGTGGTACAAAAGATGTTTGTACCTAAAACGTTAGGGCAGAAAGGAGGCAAGTAAACTTGCCACTGCCTACCTCCCACTTTTCCCTCAGAATTCCTCACCTGTACCTGAAATACTAGGTGTATTCAACACATATACTGAATGAAAGTGCACAAATAGTCCAGCATCACTGACTCGATGGACATGAATCTGAGCAGACGCCGGGAGACAGTGAAGGACAGAGGAGCCTGTTGTGCTATAGTCCATGGGTCACAAAGAGTTAGACACAACTTAGTGAGCAACCAATAAAAAGTGCTTTTTTTTCCAACCCCTTAGGCAAAATGTTCCAAGTTCTAGGATCTGCTTCCTACACGACAATGATTCATTTTTTGCATCCTCAGGGCACGTAATGGTTTCATAAATGATTGCTTTTGAGAAGGAAACTTCTAGAAGACGGGTAGTTTTTCACAGGGATCTTATATACATTTCATCTAATAACTCTTCAATCTTCAGGTTATTCCTGAAATTAAGTCATAATGTTGACACAAATGTACTGTATCAATGTCAAAATTATGACTGTAAAAGTCGGTAGCATAAACAATAAATGCACAAAAATAAATTTAAAAATAAATACACTGGACTTCCCTGGTGGGCCAGTGGTTAAGAATTTTCCTGCAAATGCAGGTCATACAGGTTCGATGCCTGCTCGAGCAAGATCCCACATGCCACAGAGCAACGAAGCTGCACCACAACTGCTGAGCTCGCATTCTATAAGCCAAGAGCTGCAGCTCCTGAAGCCCGTACGCTCTAGAGCTCTGCAATAAAAGAAGCCACTGCAGTGAGACGCTCGCTCACCACAAAGAAGACTAGCCCCTGCTCACTACAACTAGAGAACCAGCACAGGGCAACGATGACCCAGTGCAGCCAAAAATAAATAAAAACGAGAGAGCAGAAGGGCTTTGAGAGGTCAGACAGCTGCATTAAAAAAAAAAAAAAAGGAAATACACTAATTTCGAAAATAAAACTCTCCAGGACAATTTTAACTTGAATTTTTCCAAAACTTTAATCATATTCTCTATATCAGTCTAGATATGAAGACTACCCAAACTTATAGTTTGATTCTAAGGATAATAATCATGATAATGAAAAATTAAGAAAATTCCATGATTCCATTTTCATCTAAAACTAATTGTGGATAATATTGGTAAAGAAATATTTGAAACAGAATGTCATCATAATAAAAGATAAAAATTTAAATAATACTATTTTTTATCCCTGAGTTAAATGCTTTTAAATTATAAGATCCATCCTAAAGAAATTGTTATCTAAAGTAATGGAGCAGCGAGAGGCTAAAAGGAGATACCCCATGTCTAAGGTCAGGAGCGGAGGCCGTGAGGACATAACCCACATCCAAGGTAAGAAGCAGTGGCTGCCCTTTGCTGGAGCAGCTGTAAAGAGATACCCCACATCCAGGGTAAGACAAACCCCAGTAAGACACTAGGTGCTGAGAAAGGGCATCAGAGGGCAGACAGACTGAAACCACGATCCCAGAAAACTAGCCAATCTGATCACGTGGACCACAGCCTTGTATAACTCAACGAAACAAAGCCAGGCCGTGCAGGGCCACCCAAGATGGCCGGGTCATGGTGGAGAGGTGTGACAAAACGTGGTCCACTGGAAAAGGGAATGGCAAGCCACTGCAGTATTTTTGCATTAAGAACCCCATGAACATTATGAAAAGGCAAAAAGATAGGACACTGAAAGATGAACTCCCCAGGTTAGTAGGTGCCCAATACACTACTGGAGATCAGTGGAGAAATAACTCCAGAAAGAATGAAAGGACGGAGCCAAAGCAAAAACAACATCCAGTTGTGGATGTGACTGGTGATAGAAGCAAGGTCTGATGCTGTAAACAGCAATATTGTATAGGAACCTGGAATGTTAGGTCCATGAATCAAGGTAAATTGGAAGTGGTCAAACAGGAGACGGCAAGAGTGAACATTGACATTTTAGGAATCCGTGAACTAAAATGGACTGGAATGGGTGAATTTAACTCAGATGACCATTATACCTACTACTGTGGGCAAGAATCCCTTAAAGAAATGGAGTAGCCATCATAGTCAACCTAATAGTCTGAAATGCATACTTGGATGCAACCTCAAAAATGACAGAATGGTCTTTGTCCGTTTCCAACTCAAACCATTCAATATCACAGTAATCCAAGTCTATGCTTCAAACAGTAATGCTGAAGAAGCTAAAGTTGAACAGTTCTATGAAGACCTACAAGACCTTTTAGAACAAACACCCAAAAAGGATGTAATTTTCATTATAGGGGACTGGAATGCAGAAGTTGGAAGTCAGGAGGAAACAGGCAAATTTGGCCTTGGAATACTGAATGAAACATGGCAAAGGCTAAAAGAGTTTTGCCAAGAGAACGGATTGGTCATAGCAAACACCGTCTTCCAACAACACAAGAGAAGACTCTACACATGGACATAACCAGGTGGCCAGCACCAAAATCAGATTGATCATATTCTTTTCAGCCAAAGATGGAGAAGCTCTATACAGTCAGCAAAAACAAGACTGGGAGCTGACTGTGGCTCAGATCATGAACTCCTTATTGCCAAATTCAGACTTAAATAGAAGAAAGTGGGGAAAACCATTAGACCATTCAGGTATGACCTAAATCAAATCCCTTATGATTATTCAGTGTAAGTGAGAAACAGATATAGGACCTAGATCTGGTAGAGTGCCTGGTGAACTATGAATGGAGGGTCGTGATATTGTTCAGGAGACAGGGAGCAAGACAACCCCCAAGGGAAAAAAAAATGCAAAAAAGCAAAATGGCTGTCTGAGGAACCCTTAGAAATAGCTGTGAAAAGAAGAGAGGCAAAAGGCAAAGGAGAAAAGGAAAGATATACCCATTAGAATGTAGAATTCCAAAGAATAGCAAGGAGAGATAAGAAAGCCTTCCTCAATGATCCCTGCAAAGAAACAGAGGAAAATAGCACAATGGGAAAGACTACAGATCTATTCAGGAAAATCAGAGATGCCAAGAGAATATTTCATGCAAAGATGGGCTCAATAAAGGACAGAAATGGTATGGAGCTAACAGAAGCAGTAGATAAGAAGAAGAGGGGGCAAGAATACACCGAAGAACTGTACAAAAAAGATCTTCACGATCCAGATAGTCACTATGGTGTGATCACTCACCTAGAGTCAGACATCTTGGAATGTGAAGTCAAGTGGGCCTTAAGAAGCATCACTACAAACAAAGCTAGTGGAGGTGGTGGAATTCCAGTTGAGCTATTTCAAATCCTAAAAGATGATGCTATGAAAGTGTTGCACTCAATATGCCAGCAAATTTGGAAAACTCAGCACTGGCCACAGGACTGGAAAAAGTCAGTTTTCATTCCAATTCCAAAGAAAGGCAATACCAAAGAATGCTCAAACTACTGCACAATTGCACTCATCTCACACGCTAGCCAAGTAATGTTCAAATTCTCCAAGCCAGGCTTCAGCAATACGTGAACCATGAACTTTCAGATGTTTGAGCAGGTTTTAGAAAAGGCAGAGGAACCAGAGATCAAATCGCCAACATCCACTGCATCATCGAAAAAGCAAGGGAGTTTCAGAAAAACATCTATTTCTGCTTTATTGACTATGCCAAAGCTTTTGACTATGTGGATCACAATAAACTGGGGAAAATTCTGAAAGAGATGGGACTACCAGATCACCTGACCTGCCTCTTGAGAAATCTGTATGCAAAGCAACAGTTAGAACTGTACATGGAACAATAAACTGATTCCAATAGGAAAGGGAGTATGTCAAGGCTGTATACTGCAACTTATATGCAGAGTACATCACGAGAAATGTTGGGCTGGATGAAGCACAAGCTGGAATCAAGACTGCTGGGAGAAATATCAATAACCTCAGATATGCAGATGACACCACGATATGGCAGAAAGTGAAGAACTAAAGAGCCTCTTGAGAAAAGTGAAAGAGGAGTGAAAAGTTTGTTTAAAGCTCAACATTCAGAAAACTAAGATCATGCCATTCAGTCCCATCACTTCATGGGAAATAGATGGGGAAACAGTGGAAACAGTGGCTGACTTTATTTTTGGGGGCTCCAAAATCCCTGCAGATGGTGATTGCAGCCATGAAATTAAAAGATGCTTACTCCTTGGAAGGAAAGTTATGACCAACCTAGACAGCATATTAAAAAGCAGAGACATTACTTTGCCAACAAAGGTCCATCTAGTCAAGGCTATGGTTTTTCCAGTAGTCATGTATGGATGTGAGAGTTGGACTGTAAAGAAAGATGAGCGCCGAAAAATTGACGCTTTTGAACTATGGTTTTGGAGAAGACTCTTGAGAGTCCCTAGGACAGCAAGGTGATCCAACCAGTCCATCCTAAAGGACATCAGTCTGAATGTTCACTGGAAGGACTGATGTTGAAGGTGAAACTCCAATACTTTGGCCACCTGATGTGAAGAGCTGACTCATTGGAAAAGACCCTGATGCTGTGAAAGATTGAGGGCAGGAGGAGAAGGGGACGATAGAGGATGAGATGGTTGGATGGCATCATTGACTCAATGGACACGAGTTTGGTAAACTCTGGGAGTTGGTAATGGACAGGTAGGCCTGGCATGTTGCAGTCCATGGGGTCTCAAAGAGTCGGAAACGACTGAATTACTGAACTGAACTAAAATGAAACAGGCACTGAGAAGGCAAAATAGTAATTTGTATCAAATACCAGAAAACTTCAAATTATCTACTTTTGCCACTTGGGGTGAGCTATCCTAAACAAAGTATACACATAAAAATGACTGTGTAATGTTATTTGGAAAAGGAGAAAATTAGAAGAAACCTAATAGTTTAATAAGTTATTTTTATAAATATAGTCCTTCCCCCAAGATAAGGTCATCTCAAAGTATTCAGAGGTCACACAATATTTGCTTATTTGAATGAGTTAATAAAGAAGCTTTACTAAGCATTTAAGTAATTTTGGGCCTACTCACATAAAAATACTGACTTGAACTTGCCCAATTTAAATTAGGGTAATTTACAGGCCCCTTATAGTATTATATAATAAAGGTCCCAGTATTATGTCACAGATCTGTATTCATTAGATAAATTATCATCTCAAACTAAAGTGATAAGTTTCCTATTCTTTTTCATTAAATAATGGATTAAAGTTTTGGTATACCTAAAACTTTCTTCTAGAATTGCCTAAGAGCTCTCCTGGAGTTTGAAATGAGATTTTTTTTTTCCTATTAAGATAAACATTATTATATTTTAAATATAAGAGTTCATACTAAAATATCAGTTTATAATTTACATAACTTGTAGTTATGACGTACATCAATGTAAGTAAGCATATATGCTTACAATAGATTACCTTTATTAGCCAGCATGGTTATCTAAAAAATCTTGCATATTATGTGCAAACAGAAAATGTTAATGCTATTAACCCCAACTTTAGAGACAGACATTCTTGAGTGTGAATTCAAGTAATCCTTAGTCAAGCATTACTATGAACAAAGTCAATGGAGGTGATGGAATTCTAGCTGAGCCAGTTCAAATCCTAAAAGATGATGCTATTAAAGTGCTGTACTGAGTATGTCAGCAAATTTGGAAAACTCAGTAGTGGCCACAGGACTGCAAAAAGGTCAGTCTTCATTATAATCCCAAAGAAAGGCAATGCCAAAGAATGTTCAAACTACTGTACAATTGTGCTCACATCACATACTACCAAGGAATGCTAAAAATCCTTGAAGCTAGGCTTCAACAGTATGTGAACTGAGAACTTCCAGATGTACAAGCTGGATTTAGAAAAGGCAGAGGAACCAGAGGTCAAATTGCCAACGTCCTTTGGATCAAAGAAAAAGCAAGAAAATTCCAGAAAGTCATCTACTGCTTCACTGACTACACTAAAACCTTCGACGAACTATGGAAATTATGGAAAATTCTTAAAGGGATGGTAATACCAAACCACCTTACCTGCCTCCTGAGAAACCTGCATGCAGGTCAACAGGCAACAGTCAGAACCAGACATAGAACAACAGACTGGTTCCAAACTGGGAAAGGAGTACGTCAAGCCTGTATATTGTCACTCTGTTTATTTAACTTATGCAGACTCAGTCACTTTAGTCTTGTCCAACTCTTTGTGACCCTATGGACTGTAGCCTTTCATCCTCCTCTGTCCATGGGAGTCTCCAGGCAAGGATACTGGAGTGTGTTCCCATGCGCTCATCAAGGGGATCTTTCCCACCCAGGAACAGAACCTGCATCTCTGCATTGCAGGCATATTCTTTTTTTTTTTTTTTTTTTGAATCCACATGAAGGAGGCACACGAACGACTGGATTACAAGAGTTACAGGAATGAGGGCTGCTCACTTCCCAGAAACTACAGCTCACAGAAAACCAACAAAGGCACAAGATACAGACCATTTACTTATGAATGTGTTAAACTCAAGAAAGTCCACATTATTCCTACAACATGTTGAAAGTGCTTCAGCATTCACATAATACTAATTTTCTTACGGTTCTGGTTAAATTATATATACCAGTTTATAACAAATGGTAAAATCTGTAACTCTGTTCAAAGTTTTAAAAGATTACTTAAGAATAGTTTCTTGTATTTCTATGCCACCTTTATAGTTGTGGTTTCTCATTTCTTAATTAGTAAACTCAGCGTGCAGGTTCTAGCCCAGGCTAATTTATACACTTCCTGAAGGAACGGCCTCTTAAATCCACAGAGTGTTGAGGTGGGGAGCCCTCAACCACGTCAGATTCGTTGCACATATGATAATATACATGTTTCAATCCATTCTCCCAAATTATCCCACCTTTGCCCTCTCCCAGAGAGTCCAAAAGACTGCTCCACACATCCGAGTCTCTGCTGTTGTCTCGTATACAGGGTTATCGTTATCCTCTTGCTATATTCCATATATATGTGTTAATATACTGTATTGGAGTTTTTCTTTCTAGCTTACTTCACTCTGTATAATAGGCTCCAGTTTCATCCACCTCATTAGAACTAATTCAAATGTATTCTTTTTAATTGCTGAGTAGTACTCCATTGTGTAAATGTACCACAGCTTTCTTAACCATTCGTCTGCTGATGGACATCTAGGTTGCTTCCATGTCCTGGCTATTATAAACAGTGCTGAGATGAACACTGGAGTACATGTGTCTCTTTCAATTCTAATTTCCTTGGTGTGTATGCCCAGGAGTGGGATTGCTGGGTCGTATGGCAGTTCTATTTCCAGTTTTTTGAGGAATCTCCACACTGTTCTCCATAGTGGCTGCACTAGTTTGCATTCCCACCAACAGTGTAAGAGGGTTCCCTTTTCTCCACACCCTCTCCAGCATTTATTGCTTGTAGACTTCTGGATAGCAGCCATTCTGACTGGTGTGAAATGGTATCTCATTATGGTTTTAATTTACATTTCTCTGATTATGAGTGATGTTGAACATCTTTTCATGGGTTTGTTAGCCATCTGTATGTCTTTGGAGAAATGTGTTTAGTTCTTTGGCCCATATTTTGATTGGGTCGTTTATTTTTCTGGAATTGAGCTGCAGGAGTTGCTTGTATATTTTTGAAATTAATTCTTTATCAGTTGCTTCATTTGCTATTATTTTCTCCCATTCTGAAGGCTGTCTTTTCACCTTGCTTATAGCTTCCTTTGTTGTGCAGAAGCTTTTGATTTTAATTAGGTCCCATTTGCTTATTTTTGGTTTTATTTCCAATATTCTGGGAGGTGGGTCTTGGAGGATCCTGCTGTGATTTATGTCGGAGAGTATTTTGCCTATGTTCTCCTCTAGGAGTTTTATAGTTTCTGGTCTTACACTTAGATCTTTAATCCATTTTGAGTTTATTTTTGTGTATGGTGTTAGGGAGTGTTCTAGTTTCATTCTTTTACAAGTGGTTGACCAGTTTTCCCAGCACCACTTGTTAAAGAAATTCTTTTCTCCATTGAATATTCTTGCCTCCCTTGTCAAAGATAAGGTGTCCATAGGTGCAAGGATTTATCTCTGGGCTTTCTATTTTGTTCCATTGATCTATATTTCTGTTTTTATGCCAGTACCATACTGTCTTGATGACTGTGGCTTTGTAGTAGAGCCTGAAGTCCGGCAGGTTGATTCCCCCAGTTCCATTCTTCTTTCTCAAGATTGCTTTGGCTATGCGAGGTTTTTTATATTTCCATACACATTGTGAAATTATTTGTTCTAGCTCGGTGATTCTTTATGAATCTGCAGGCAGATTCTTTATGGCTGAGCCACTGAGGAAGCCCTATATGCACAGTTCAGTTCAGTTCAGTTCAGTCACTCAGTCGTGTCCGACTCTTTCTGACCCCATGAATCACAGCACGCCAGGCCTCCCTGTCCATCACCAACTCCTGGAGTTTACTCAAACTCATGTCCATCGAATCGGTGATGCCAACCAGCCATCTCATTCTCTGTTATCCCTGTCTCCTCCCACTCCCAATCCCTCCCAGCATCCCAATGTGAAATGCCAGGCTGGATGAATCACAAACTGGAATCAAGATTGCAGGGAGAAATATCAACAATCTCGGATATGCAGATATCATTCTAATGGCAGATACCATTCTAATGGCAGAAAGTGAAGAGGAACTAAAGAGCTCTTGATGAAGGTCAAAGAGGAGAGTGAAAAAGCTGGCTTGAAACTCAACATTCAAAAAATTAAGATCATGGCATCTGGTCACATCACTTCATGGCAAATAGATGGGGCGGGGAGGAATGGAAATAGTGACAGATTTTATTTTCTTGGGCTCCAAAATCACTGGGGATGGTGACTGCAGCCATGGATGCTTGCTCCTTGGAAGAAAAATTACGACAAATATAGACAGTGAATTAAAAAGCAGAGATATTACTTTGCTAATAAAGATCCGTATAGTCAAAGCTATGGTTTTCCCAGTAGTCATGTACAGTGTGAGAGTAGACCGAGTGTTGAATAACTTATACTTTTGAATGGTGGTGTTGGATAAGACTCTTGAGACTCCCTTGGACAGCAAGATCAAACCAGGCAATCCTAAAGGAAATCAACCTGAATATTAATTGGAAGGATTGATGGTAAAGCTAAAGCTCCAATACTTTGGCCACCTTATGCAAAGAGCCAACTAACCGGAAAAGACCCAGATGCTGGGTGCTCTGATTGCTCTTTTTTTCAGTTTCAGTTCTGTAACACTTCACTCACTCAGTAGAGTATGAACAAGAAAAATGCTCTCCCATTTGTCAAACCAATTTGGGTACTCTCCCGTATCCATAAATGCCTGGTGGAATCTTAAATCTGCCTTAGCATAAGTCATTATAGACCTTAAAAGAACTTTCACATAATCCAATCCTTGCCTATCACATCTTTCAAGATGTGACTCAAATTCATTGCCTCATGCTTTTATCCCACAGACTCTGGCAGCCCTTCTATTACAATTTAATATCTCTTTCACAAAAGCTACTTGCTTTACATACCTTCCCCTAATATCTAATTGAATTTTTTAAAATAATCATTCCAAAGTAAATCTCTTTTTCTAACATGGGGGGTTGAAAAGGACTTTAGAGGTCATCTAATTCTTCATTCCTGATAGATGAACCTATTCCATGGTATGTCTTATCAATGTTTATCTAATTTCTATTTGAATAGTACCAGTGATAGGAAAAAGCTTTTGAACAGTGCATCCTACTTTTTAAAAATTTATTATGAAATCCATCCGTAAGTTTTTATTATACAATTTGTAACACTACTACATATTAGCTTAGTTACTATTACTTCACCTAGAACAAGTTTATCTTTCCTGCCAGATTATAATTTGCTTTTTTGAGTATTTTTTATAAGTATAAAATTATTATATGGCCACTGTTAATCATTTAAAATCTACAGAAAAATTATAAAGACAACAAAAGTGATTCTAAAATCTAGTGTTTGGTGTAATTCCCTCTAGTATTTTTTTCTATGTATTATATAAAATGCAACCTAGTACAGCATACACAACATAATTTACATTTCATTGTAAGTATCTTCCTACACGTTTTGAAAACATGTCTTTAATATTTGCATAACCTACAATCTCATGAACAGTCATTAGCCATTTTCCTATTTTTGAACATGTTAGTGGTTTCCCATTTCTTCCCATTCCCACTGGAGAATGTGATGTGATGTGATAAATGATTTACTAGATCAATCAGTAATTTCCTACTGGCAGATCTCTAAAACTTGGACTGTGAGGTCAAAGATCATGAACATCCTTAGTTCTGTTGATACAAGTAACAAAAAGTGTGTTCTTCTATTTGCTTACTTTACCCCGCTTTCAAGGAGTTCTTGTTTTACAGAACTTTCTGAGTAGGTAGCTAAGTCAAGTGACCTTGTTATTCTATGATCACATCTGACGGGACCAAGGGTAAATGCTGACCAAAGCTTAGCCCATCAGAGTCTAAGTCCAAGATATCAGTAATTGGAATTTCTGTGTTTCTACCAGGCACTGGTACTAGGAAGTGGTATAATCGAGATTTGCAATAGCCATGTTTTGTTTTGGCGGGTTATTTTTTGCCATGCACACAGAAATGCGGAAGGAGTTAGTCTGAAGGACAGGAGTTATAACAGTCCTGTTTGCAGGCTCCTCTGAGGCCTAGATGAATTTACTGCCCCTTGGCTCCTGGAGATGCCTTTTATTTTTTCTATATATCCCTCTTTTCTCTTGAATTATATTTTCTTCTATTCCTGGCCACAAAGGTTCTCTAGTTAAGATAAAACATATTACTACATTGTTTCCCCAAAAGTTAAATCAATGCATACTGTAATCTGAAGTTACATTGTTATCGAAGCATATGGAGGTTCCAATGGAAAATACAACCATTCAGGAAATTTTTTGCCAAGGTAATGAAAGAATATTTATTTTGTATATTTTTTTGACTGCCAGTTATATAAAACTTTTTTTCTCATATATTAGGCATTTGTGTTTCCTCCTTTTTGAAGTATCTCTTCATGTTAGATATTTAGTTAGCTTAGTCACACAGTTGTGTCTGACTCTTTGTGAGCCCATGAAGTGTAGCCTGCCAGGCTCCTCAGTCCATGCAATTTTCTAGGCAAGAACACTGGAGTGGGTTGCCATTTCCTCCTCCAGGGAATCTTCCCAAACCAGTAATCAAATCCACATCTCCTGTGTCTCCTGCATTGCAGGTGTATTCTTTACTCACTGGGTCACCTGGGATGTACCTACACAAAACTTTTCCCTCATGTATTAGGCATTTGTATTTCTTCCTTTATTAAGTATCTGTTCAGTTCCTAGATAACTATTTAAGGTCTTCTTAAACACAGTAGTCATTTATTCTCTCCGTTTGTCTCTTTGGAATCTTGTTTCTACACCACTGCTATCATAACATTTGTTATATTTTTCTGTCTAGGTTAATGCAACGGCTTTCTAATTGAAACTGAGCATAATAATAAGATTATAGGATTGAAGTTGAACAGATCAAGGTTTTAATCCTAGTTCATCATTTAATTATTAGTGAACTTGAAAACAGTATGTATCTAATAGGAACAGTTTTATTTATTCAATAAAGATAAATTCCAGCTATTTCAAATGTTTAATAAAGGTTAAATGAGATGATAAATGTATTCTGCATGGTCTGACATATAGAAAACACAAAGTTGGTACTGCAGTTGCAGCAGTTGTATTGTAAGCATATTTAAGCTGGCCTGAACTGAACCATATACGATTTGCAAATATAAAACACCTGTACCAGAAAGCACACAAACACAGGTGCGGTAGTTAAAGGCAACAATGCTCTTGGTCTCTGTTGTGGGAGTCAGACAGATCATGAGCCTGCTGCTCCCTCTTACTGCATACAGCATGACCCCTAAATACAAAAGGAATTATTTCATCTGGTGCCTAAGCAAAACAGCAGCAATCTATTCCAACCCTGGGAAAAAAAAAACAAAAACACATGCTGGATTGGACTTAATAAATTGATCTCCAAAGTTATGCCCTCCTAAAGGAATTCTCAAGGGCTTTTTGGACTCTGTGCAAGTTTTACTTAATGTGCTGACTTTAAAATCTAAAGAATAAATATGACTTAATTATATTGTAGTGGTAATGACAGCATAAGAAAAATCTTGCCTGGTATGGATGAAGATGAGAAAAAGAAGAACTCAGGTTGCCTTGGAAGTTGTTCTCTCCAACATTTTCATCATTTTAACTACCAGTTATCTTTTTAGATGATAAAACTGAAGATTTATTCCTCAGATGTTTAAAACTATTCAAAGGTTCCTCATTCTTTGTAGGATACAGTTAAAACTTCTATGCAAACCAAGGTTTCCATTCTCAAATCCTGTCCTGCCTTACTTAGCTCAAATTCTCCACTCAGCTACCAGCACACCTCCCTGCATTTGCTGCCCAGACTAGAATTCCAAGCGGACGTTACCTGTACAGTCGACCACCTGTTCCTGTCTCCCACATCCCTCCTGCACTGTGTCACCAATCATACTGAATGGAGCTGACTGGTTAACAGATTGTTAGTCGAGTATCAGGTGAGCACAGACCTGTGAGAACATGTCTAATCATGTTCTTTATGCAGAATCTAGCAAGGGGAGGTGGATGTGCAAAAAGTCTTCTTTTGGAAGTGATGAATACATTTGTGGCATAGATTGTAGTGATGCTTTCACACGTGTACACATGCACGGGTGCTAAGTCACTTCAGTTGTGTTTGACTTTTTGCAAACAATAGACTGCAGCCTGCCAGGCTCCTCTGTCCATGGGACTCTCCAGGCAAGGGTACTGGAGTGGATTGTCATAACCTCTTCCAGGAGATCTTCCCAACCCAGGGGTAGAACCCGTGTCTCTTACATCTCCTGCATTCACATGGGTTCTTTACCTCTAGTGCCACCTGGGAAGTCCCTTATAAGTGTATATTTATCTTTAAAGCTCTTGAAGTTACACACATTAAGTATATACAGCTTTTTGTATGTCAATCATGCCTCAATAAAGGGATTTTTTTTAAAAGCATTTGTTAAAATAAATGAATGGGAGGGATGAGAGAGGGAATGGAAGAGATCAAAGAAAAATTATCCTATAGAGAGAAGGCTAATAGTACTCCCAGGTTCTCACTGCCAACCATAGAAAATTATTTTAATATTCATGGGATTATTACTGAAGCCCCTCAGAGAACCAAATGTTTTTTTAATATTATCTCCTTTAATATCCACAATAACTCCAGAAGTTCTAACAAATGGGGAGACAGGTTTAAGTAACTTGCCTAGAGACCTCCAGAGTAGACAGTATGTGCGATGGGACTAATCTAGGTCTGCTTGTGCTCTTAGCCATTGTACTGAAGTAGACACTACTTCCCTTGCTATCCCATTAAATTCTGACTTTGAAAAAGAGCATGTTGTCAACATTAGGAGAAGGCAATGGCAACCCACTCCAGTACTCTTGCCTGGAGAATCCCATGGACAGAGGAGTCTGGTAAGCTGCAGTCCATGGGGTCGCGAAGAGTCGGACGCGACTGAGCGACTTCACTTTCACTTTTTACTTTCATGCATTGGAGAAGGAAATGGCAACCCACTCCAGTGTTCTTGCCTGGAGAATCCCAGGGACGGGGGAGCCTGGTAGGCTGCCATCTATGGGGCCGCACAGAGTCAGACACGACCGAAGCGACTTAGCAGTCAACATTAAGTTCTGAAAGAAAAGACAAGTGGTATGGTTTTGCAGCACCAGGTGAACAACGAATGGTCCTGATGACAGGCTTTCCTCAATTTCCACGGGAATAAAGTGGGGATAACAACACATTCCTAGCTTTCCTGGATCAACCTCGTGGCTTATCATTTGTGACTCAGCTTATATGAGATCTCCCCTAATTTCTTCATCACTCAACATAAAATTTGTTGCTCTAAAATCCCTTAACACATTACATTTTGTCTTCACATACTCGTCACTATTCAAAATCACACTGTTCATTTATTTTTTTAACTATGTTTTCTCTGTCTCCCTCTCTGTTACATAAGTTCACTAAAGAATCTGACCATTGTGTTCCATGCCCTGTCCTCCACACCTCCAACACTGCCAAGCACAGAGTAAATGTTCAATAAATATGTGATAAGTGAATGATAACAATAACAGAGCCAAAGAGGCAATGTCTCAGTGGACAGTAGGGGGTCCTGAGCAAGGTGAAGCAGGTGGGTGGGGTGAGCACAACAGAGCAGAAGGAGGCCAGATAAGCAAACAGGTTTTATGTCTCCACCAATGTCCACAGAAGAAAGTGCATTAACTTGTTACAGAAGTATACTAATCAGGTGACAGCTGTGCCCTAGAATGGAAGGGTGTTTGACCTTCAGGCTGTCCTCCTCAGTACTCCACTCCCACCCACTCTGGGCTCCAAAATCACCAAGCAACATCCTGATCACAATTTTACGAGTATAAACACAGATACAAGGGCAAGAATCTGCAAACTAAGAAACACACACATCTAGTTGACCTGGCAGTTACTTTTTAACGTTTAGGCATTTATGAAAATATATATTTCTTATGACCCTGATTATTGAGGGAATTATCTTTCAAAGTTGCCGCTCTTTGGGCACATTGAAAATTGTATCTGTGAGACTTTAGGGCAATACCCCAATGTTCTGTTCCTCATGAAGGTAACAATGTAGGAAGTAAGTTGGCTTTGCCTGTATCTTTTTACTCAACATGTGATAGTCAACATTAGCTGTTTCTGCAACTCAAGTTCTGTGACCCTGGACAGGCTGCTTAATTCTTATGGGCCTCAGATTCTTCTGACAGATCCAGTCTTTAAATTATGTGAAAATAAACATCTAGCAATGTAAATAGGGACCTAAAAAATCTAACAGATTTCATCTGCTTGCCTTATGGAAATACATCTTGCCTCGTAATTCATGAATGTGGGGTCAGGGCCAGGAAATTGGCAAAAATTTAAAAACAACACAGGAATTCAGCAGACAGGGAAGAAGGAAACAACTACTTACAGGGGAAGTCAGTAACTCAACACCTTTATTGTTCTTTACAAAAGAACAATGTAGCCCCCACAGATTAGAGTTATCTGTAAAACTATGGAAGTTTTTTCAGATAAGGTATCCCTAGATACTCCCATACAACTCCATCAAGTCATCACTGGGCTTTTTAAGTGGCGACAATTGAATGAGAAAGGCATTAGTATATTACACAAAACTGATCCAAGGATCTGCTTCTGCCTACATAGACCCATGCACTGCCAATGTATAGAAAGTTTGCCTTTTCACTTAACAGAAGCATAGAAGCAGTTATAAAAACAGAAGAAATATCTCAGAAGAAACTGATGATAATCAACTATATGACATACTCACAGGAAGAAAAATCCTGCCAAATGCAACCACCTTTGAACCACAGCTTTTGGGTGAGTTTACATCTATCATGTGCACATTTTATAGGCATCACACCCTGCAGCTCTATATCTAACCCAGCAATGCAGAATTGTACTGACGCACAATGTTAACGACTCATTCCAAGCACTTCTTGAAACCACGGCAATATGGAATTGTGGGAGAGGGCAAAAGAAGGCAATTTTCAGTACGTCTATTTTAAAAAGTCACATTTTTATGCAAATGGCTTCAATACTACCAGGAACATGAGAACAAAGCAGCATAAGTGATGACAGCATAAGCAGGTTCTTCTTCCCTTCAAATCCCTAGCACTCCATCGCCTGTCCAACGGTCAAATGGACCATCATGGCCAAATACAGTTAACAGCAAAAACAGATTATAAATCAGTATCTCAAAAGCAAAAGAGAGAGTCAATTTAGAAGTAAGACTGAATGTGGTAATAAGAAAAATGTAAGAATTTAACTGATGTTTATGAGCTCTGTGGTCTACTTGTTGAAATAACTGTCAGGCAGCCTTCCAGCATAAAGTGTCAAAGAAGCAGAAAGACTTGCCTGTTCGTACTGCACCAGTGGTGGATTGAGATACTGTCTACTCAGATTGCTATGGATTTGAATCATTTCAGGTACTTTATTCAGTTTCCAATTTTTTTATCTATATAATAATACCTTTATAAGAAATAACCCTGAATAAGGGTTGCTTTACATATTTACAAACATAAAGCTAAATTTTCCATTTAGTAAAATCTTAAGTCGTATTGAAGGAGACTGAAAAGCCTCATGCCATTCAGAAGTTGGAAAAGGGTCAGAAAGCACTGAATCTAGCACCTCCCTCCACCTTCAGAGACAAGGAGAGTGAGAACCAGGAAGCAATGCTTCCCAGCTGACCTGACATTATCAACTTGTTACCACAAGACTGTGGACATGATGGTAGGTGTCACCACTGACAATGTTTGTGAATGGCAGTGAACATCTCACCACGAGCAATACCAGGTCCAAAAACCATATTCCCTCAAGGAACTACACATCGTGGGACTGAGCACTCCTGTCCCCCAGGCACCCTACTAAGAATCACAAGTGTTCCAGGGACTATCCCGCTAACCACTCCTCTTCACCAATTTTAGAAAGTATAACCCTAGGCTTCTTGTCAGTGGCTGATGGACCAAAGTTTTTCAACACTTTTTAAATACCCTGTGGCTTTATTGTTTATTACTCAGAAAAACTCAGCCAAGAAATATATTAATAAACACGTTTACAAGTGAGAACAAATAAATGCCTGCCAATACCTATAAATGCTGGGACACATTCTGTGTAAATATCCACTTTAAAAAAAAAAACACAATCTTACAACTTTAACTCAGTAACAATCATAATAGTAAGGAAATTCACAAATACTTAGGGAACTTGAGAGGTGTATTGATTTGCCCAGTTCACTTCAACTGCTTGAGTAATCACATCCCAGGCACACAGAATACTCTAGAGTACTTCATACCCATTCAATCACAAGCCTTTTCTGGTTTCTAACTGAACTGAAGATACAAGGTAATTAAGGTAACACAAACAGCCTAAATGTACCTGCTTTTAAATTATCTCATTTCCTCTCAAAACTTATATTGCTTATGAACAACTGTTTTCATGAGTGAAAATTTCAAGCAAATAATACAACATTCACTTAAAATTTTTTTACAGATGCTGGTAAGGAAATTTTCAGGCAGATACATGTCTATTGTTAGTGAAAAAGATGCTTTTTAGAGGTAGCATGTACCTGATCTGATCTTGCATATTAAAAAATTGAGAATTATAAGAATAATACAATGTGAATAGCCCAGTAAGCACAAAAGAAGGTAAGAATTTTAACTACAATAAGTCAACAACAATAAATACCAAGAACCCATAATTAGCAGTCAGGCTTGAAAACCTGAAGTAAGAACATGAGTCCTTGACCAGTACAAGGTTATCTAATTTTATTCTACAATCAGAAAAAGAAAATCAAAGTAAGGCCTGTTAACAATGACCTGTTCTAGCTCTCTGGGCAGCCACTGACCCACTGACATGAACGTCCAAGATGACAGCAGAACAGCACAATTAGAGGAACTAAAGCTGTTAGCAAATCCTCTCTTTGCAACCCCTTCCCATATCAAATAAAAATGGCAGACCCAGCTAGATGCACATATCCCTGGCACTATGGTTTAAATGACAGGAAAACTTACACAAAAGAAGTATCCAGAGTATAGACAGCACTCTTTTTGTTTTTCACTTCTATGTTTTAGGGCACAGTTTTGGGGAAGGGTATATACAATGCTGCCTTACAAAGGATATAGAAGTCCCTTGTTTGAGCTACCGACCTCTTAGCCACACAGAAAAATGTCAGTCATCCATTTGTTAGCACCAAAATCTCCTTCTACTGCTTACAATATGCACCACACATTTTAAGGGGCTGTTCAAACAGAAAAACAAAGGAAGCCCTTGAAATAGAAGCAGATCTTCCGAGCTTTGCCCTTTCCTTTATCACTATGCCTATATGCCTGCTGTTAAAGCACTGTCACATTGTTTCCACATGCTCAAGCCCTTGAAACTTGTGCAAAAGCATTGCAAAATTAACTGCATAAACATCACATCACAAAACATGAGCTAGTAATGTTAAGCCAGTCACATGGGCCAGAATAATGATGAATAAAATCATAACCTACAAATGTCCCTGACCTGAGACATTTTCTTATTTGAAGAAGACGTTGAACACGTTGTGGCCATTGAGTGTATTTCGAGTATTGGTACAATTAACTCTGAGAAACCATTTAAAATTACTGTCTTTTTGCCACTTTCAGAAGTCATAATACAATCTTGACTAAATTTTTAAAGATTAAAAAAATTATTTCTTTTTTCAACATATAACTGAGCTGCAAAATCAATACAACAGAAGTGTGTAATGCTGGAGGCTCCTTACAGAAGAGCTTACAGCTCCCTTTCCTAGAACCACATGCAGATAATGCCCCACACCAAACATAGTACAAACGGGATACACAGTACTAGAATTACTTACCTTATAAAAGCTGAATTTATTCCTCTTGGTTAGTAGTCACAAATGGTTAAGAAGTAAAATTCCCTTCATCTGTTCTTCTAGTGAGCCAAATCTAGCTCCCATTAACCCAGTCCATTGCAGATAATTCCACACTGCACACGCTCCCAGTTCCCACCCCAGCAAGGATAATCACATTCCAACGGGGAGTGAACAGATGGTGGATTCCATGGTAACCAGCCCTCCTAAGGCGATTGGTAGAATTGTGTGACTACTGCTTATTGGGTAACAATCGCTGTCTTTGTGCTCCAGCCTTGCAAATCCTAACGGAAGGAACATATAGCCACTCACATGTGCAGGGGCTTGCCTAGCAGGTGTTTGGCTATTTAAACAAGGCAATGCAGGCCAATTAAAAGCTGTCCTGCAAATCTACCCTTGAAGGTACAAAGCGTTAACATGCCAGATAGTGTCCACTGCTCATTCACAGAAAAAGGTCACATGAGGCTTAACTTGACAAACAGAAAATAAAACTTGAAAGTAAACTTGAAAATTCAAGATAACGCATTCCAGAAATCTAAGCTGTATCAGCAAATCCTTTCTGTTGATTTACAATCCACATCAGAAGTGAAACTGGTTTTGTATTTAGACTTTTTAAAATAAAATTTTCAAATTTGTAAAACTTAGCTTGAAAATAAGTTTTCAAAATCAACTTCTATAAAGATACAAGTATTAATTTTTTAAACTTAAATGAATTCATTTTTACTGTTTTTGTTTTCTGGGAGAGAGGGACAGGCTACTGAACTTAACATTTGCATTAGGACCTTATCCAATTATATGACTGAAATCTCTTGGTTATGTATTCTCTACAGGCTTTAATTTGTTTCTGCATCCATGAAAGATCAATGCCGATTCAGCAGGAAAAGAGCTTCCCCAAATTCATGGTATTCAAGGAATCAGAGAATATGTCCTTGGAAGAGCAAAATGACTGGATAAACCTCTCTTTCCAAGAATTGCAGACTTCTACACCTAACTATGTATTGAACATCTCCACCTGAATATTTAATAAAAATCTTGAACATAACATCCCAAAACTTAACTCCTGACTTCTCCCCCAAATCGGCTCCTCCTGCATCCTTCCTTGTTTTTGGAAACAGCAATTCCACTCTTCCAGTAGCTCAAGCTGAATGCCTGAGAGCCCATCTTCGACTTTTTCTTCGACATCTTCACATCCAACCTGACAGCTATTTCTTCCAATAAAGCTACTTCTTACCACCTCCACCACTTCCACCTGGTCGAAGACACACCATCTCTCACCTAGATTCCTTAATTTCCTAATTAAACTCTCTACTTCCACTTCGCTTTGTAGAGGCTATAAAACCTAAGCAGATAATGCGAATTCTCTTCTCAAAACTGACTTTCCCTTGCACTGAGGACAAATGCTGCATTCTGTATAAAGATTTAAAAGTCCTTAATAACCCGCACCTCACCTCCAGCACTTGATTCCTCTCCCACAACCCTCTCTTGCTTTCTGTGAGGCTCTCTAAGCAGAATCTCACATTCTGTCCTCTCCTCAGCACTTTTTCAGTAACTTGGACAGTGACAATGTTTACCACAGGTCAGAGTTCTCTTCACGTATCTCCACTTACAAACCGAGAGCCCCTCAAAGCTCAGGACTTTTCCACTCTGAGCTCTGTGCTGCTGCTGCCAAGCAAAGGTCCTTATACATAGTATTTTCTGAATCTGCTGAACGAATAACAGCTTGCTGAAAAATTTTTTATTCTACGGCAAATTTAGAGGAAACAAGAATCTAATAATAGATGAATGGTTACACAAATTGGAATATACTCAACTTGATAGAATATCATGCAATTATTAAAAATATGGTCACAAGGACTATGGGGCATAAGGGAAATGTCAACTGGTATACTAATAATGATATTCTATTTGCTGAGTCCCTAGTCTGTGCTGGGAACTATAATAAGCACTTATAAATATTTTATTTAAATCTCACAGGGATTATGAAGTAGGTATTACTATCATCATTTTTTAGTTACGGAAACTGAGACTCAGAAACTAAGTTCTTTGCCCTACATCTCACTGCTGAGACTAGAATATCAAGTGAGACCAAAGCTTGGGTCTGATCATTATGTCACACTACCTCCTGAAGTACAGGGGGAAAAAATGCATAACTGAGTATTTGCTATGAACAACTGCAATAAAAAATGAAAGATTCTCAGAAACCAAAGCCTAAGCCTACCTATCTCAAAATTATAAGAGCAGCTGAGAAGAGATTTTACTGATATTTTCCTTTCTCTGTTTTCCAAAAATCTTAATGTCATAAATGATAATTTTCTAAAAGTAATATTTATTCTTCCTACACATATTTTTCAAAGTTTACCCCGCTATATTCTCAGGTGGATCTACTATCAAGACAATAGAAAAAAACGAAAATGAATCTGGCTCACCACTTCTAAGAAATTGATTCTGTGGGAATTACTCAGAAAGAAAAAAAAAAAGACAGATCTAAGAAAAGCAAGTAAGCAGTAGCGTCCTTTTTAGCTCCAAGTTCACCTCCGGCTGTTCTGACATTGTCTCCACAATAGCACCTTAAGCCACACTGCTCAGAGTCTAATAATAGGGTCCCCATACTTAAGCTGTAGGGCACGTGACAAAGAGTCAATAATCCCCATAAAGGTTCTCAAGATATAAAGTTGTTGAAAACAGAGAAGAAGCCTGACATCTTCTTCAAATACCGGGCAGTTGGCAATGTTGCCTACAAGCTGTTACAGTAGTTACTCTGTCAGCTAAGCAGTGATCAAATAACCCTGGGAGTACTATTCTATTGCCCTTCACTACTGCATCTGCACACAGACACATATTTTTGTAAGGAAGTTTTCAAGTCCTCAGCTTTTGCAAAGCTCAATGACAGAACCGCTGTTTAGAATTTAAGAAACCTGGACTCTAGTCCCTGCTTAGCCACTGGTATGACATGCTAAGCCATTGCCCTCTTTGGTCCTGTGCATTTCAATTGCAGAATGAGAGAGCTGAGTTAGATCATCTTCAAAAATCTCTACCATTCTAAAATAATGAGAATGAACGTTGGAAGGAGGGTTCCTCCTCATTCTTACTAATTTCAGCGGAAAAGGAGAATAAAGCACTACAAGGGCAAGAACAAATGTTTATTTTCCAGAATGAAATGGCATAGTAAAAGTTCCTGGGTACAACCCCTGGGTGTGGTAAGACTGAAAGTTCTGAGCAGCGGGTATTACTAAAGTACCAGGTGAGATGGCAATTGTACCTGCACAAAGATGCCCCAGGTAGGTACACTTTGAGTAATATTGCCACCAGTTCTGCTCTTGCCACATTCTCTTTGCCTTGCTGAAACTGCTTTTTGACAAGTAGTTTATATTATGAGGTGACTGGGTATTGCTAGAGTTTTGTCTGTGAATATGAAACAGACTCAAATTATTCTCAGTGTGTTCACAAATTAGTTTCACTGTGTTACAAACTCAAATTATTTTGTCTAAAAATACAGAATTTTGTATTTTTGCTTAACATTCTATGTAAGCATTCTATGTAAACATTCTATAGTTTTTATTTGACTTTTTTCTTTTGCAACAAGTTCTTTAAAGAACATTTACAGCAAAAATACACATTTGTACGGTACAAAGTACCTCACAAGCAAAAAAAAAAAAAAAAACACTGAAATAAAAGGAACTTCTCTGTCCAGTTTTTAAGGTCGTAACAATGATGGAGTAAGGAATTCTCTGGTGGTTCAATGGTTAGGACTCAGCATTTTCACTGCTATAGTCCAGGTTCAATCCCTGGTGGGGAACTAATGTCTATAAACTGCACTGCATGGCCAAAACCAAAACAAAACAGGACTCCCCTGGTGGTCCAGAAGCTAAGAATCCACCTACCAATGCTGGGGACATGGGTTCAATCCCTGCTCCAGTAAGATTCCACGTGCCTCGAGGGAACTAAGCCTGTGCACCACAACGACTGAGCCCGTGCACCCTAGAGCCTCTGCTCTGCAATAGAGAAGCCACTGCAAAGAGAAGCCCATGCACTGCAACTAGACAGCAGTCCCCACTCGCCACAAGAGAAAGTCTGCACGCAGCAACGAAGACCCAGCACAGTCAAAAACAAATTTTTTAACACAGAGAAACTGTCTTTAAAAACAACAACAAAGAAAAAACAATGATGGAGAAATAATCTAGCCTGATTTGATGAAAGCATTTTCTTTTAATTGCTCATCATTCCTCTGATATGGTTAGCATAGCAGCAGTACTTTCCTTTCCAGGACCTGTCCAGCTACCATACTGCAAAGAAAAAAGTGTTGAGGGTAAGTCTACATTAGGGAGTTTCAGAGTGCTAGCCCTTTTTTCATCAAACTCCAACCATCAGGACTCTAATACAATTCTACCAATGCCCCAGGGATATTTTTTATTAAAATTAAAAGGATATTATATCTCAGCCAAATGAGAATAATGGGATCCAATCTTCACATCATTCAGTTCAGTTCAGTTCAGTTCAGTCGCTCAGTCATGTCCGACTCTTTGCGACCCCATGAATCACAGCACGCCAGGCCTCCCTGTCCATCACCAACTCCCGGAGTTCACTCAAACTCATGTCCACAGAGTCGGTGATGCCATCCAGCCATCTCATTCTCTGTCGTCCCCTTCTCCTCCTGCCTCCAACCTTTCCCAGCATCAGTCTTTTCCAGTGAGTCAACTCTTCGCATGAGGTGGCCAAAGTATTGGAGTTTCAGCTTTAGCATCAGTCCTTCCAATGAACACCCAGGATTGATCTCCTTTAGAATGGACTGGTTGGATCTCCTTGCAGTACAAGGGACTCTCAAGAGTCTCCTCCAACACCACAGTTCAAAAGCATCAATTCTTCGGCGATCAGCTTTCTTCACAGTCCAACTCTCACATCCATACATGACCACGGGAAAAACCATAGCCTTGACTAGACAGACCCTGGTTGGCAAAGTATTATCTCTGCTTTTTAATATGCTGTCTAGGTCGGTCATAACTTTCCTTCCAAGGAGTAAGCGTCTTTTTATTTCCTGGCTGCAATCACATCATTAGATTACTGCTATCTTCATTAGGGTAAAATTCCCTGTCTTTTCATATATTTAATATTGATTCTAAAACAGGTAGGAGGAAAGTATACAAATATCTGGGTCCTAGTCCGCTACCTTCCACATTCATCCTTCCCACATTCTTTCAGTAAGTGATGCATCTAAATTGGAATCTAGATGTTTTAATTCTTCTACCTTTCTTTGTCTAAGAAACTTTCTGAAATATATGCAAGGGAAGACTCTCTATGCTGAGTACATATATATAACATATGTTTAGTCACTGAGTCACGTCCAACCCTTTTGCAAACCCATGGATCGTAGCCCACCAGGCTCCTCCGTCCATGGGATTTTCCAGACGTGAATACTGGAATGGGTTGCCATTTCCTTCTCCGGGAACATAATATATATGCTAAATATTAATAATTATATTAGTGACTATATTTTTTCAAATATTTGTGACAAGTGAGAAAGGGATTAAGAACAAAGAATGTTCTATAAACAAGACTTACTGAGCATCTACAATTTGCAAAAGTTCTAACCTAAACTCTGAATACACACAAAAAAGGAGACACTGATTTCCTTCTCTTGATGAGTTTTTAATATGTTCAAAAAACAAAAACTTTCACTTCTTTGGGAGATGAGGGTTAAAAAGGCACTTACAACTGGGACAGATGTCTAGCACTTGTTGTTCAGTCACTCTGTTGACTGTCACTGTTCCCATTGTTTCCCCATCTGTTTGCCATGAAGTGATGGAATTGAATGCCATGATCTTCATTTTTTGAATGTTGAGTTTTAAGTCAGCTTTTTCACTCTCCTCCTTAACCTTCATCAAGAGGCTCTTTAGTTCCTCTTTGCCTTCTGCCATAAGGGTGGCATCACCTGCATATCTGAGGTTATTGATATTTCTTCCGGCAATCTTGACTCCAGCTTGTGCTTCATCCAGTCTTGGATTTGGCATGATGTACTTTGCATATAAATAAGCAGGGTGAAAATATACAGCCTTGACATACTCCTTTCCAAATTTTGAACCAGTCCGTTGTTCCATATCTGGTTCTAACTATTGCTTCTTGACCTGCATACAGATTTTTCAGGAGGCAGTTAAGGTGGTCTGGTATTCCCATCTCTTTAAGAATTTTCTACAGCTTGTTGTGATCCACATGGTCAAAGGCTTTAGCATAGTCAATGAAGCAAAAGTAGATGTTTTTATGGAATTCTCTTGCTTTTTCTGTGATCCAACAGATGTTGACAATTTGATCTGTGGTTCCTCTGCCTTTTCTAAATCCAGCTTGACCATGTGGGAGTTCTCGGTTCACATACTGTTGAAGCCTAGCTTGGAGAATCTTGAGCATTACTTTGCTAGCATATGGAATGAGTACAATTGTGCAGTAGTTTGAGCATTCTTTGGCATTGCCCTTCTTTGGGATTGAAATGAAAACTGACCTTTTCAGTCCTGTGGCCACGGCTGAGTTTTTCAAATTTGCTGGCATATTGAGTGCAGCACTTTAACACTAGGACTAGGTTAAGTGAAAAAAATATATCACACAAACATTCTGTAAAAACGATCAAAATATCAACATTATGAATGTTCTTTTTCATACTTTAGGGACTGAGATCAAGCTACAATGAAAACTATCAATCCCAGTTTTGTGTGCATAAAATTCCAAGGCTGAACAGTTAATCCTCGAAACTTAAAAAATATCCTGAAGGACCAAAGTATACAACTATTGCTCTAGATCAAATTTATGCAAAAACTGTTTAGTATCCTACAGGGTTTCCTTTGAGGAATGAAAGCAAATTCAGTAAAAACTAAATGATCAACTGAACCCTTATTGTTGAAGCCTAGGGATTTACAGACTTCCCTCTGAGATATTACAGTTTTGGTTCCAGACCATAGCAATAAAGCAAGTCATACGAATTTTTTGGTATCCCGATGCATATAAAAGTTATGGTTCCACTATAGTATAGTCTATTAAGTATGCAATAACAATGTACATACTTGAATTTAAAAATACTTTATTGTTAAAAACTGCTGACCATCATCTGACAGTGCAGGGTTACCACAAACCTTTGGTTTGTGAAAAAAAAAATAAAAAGGCAGTATCTGCAAAGTGCAATAAAGTCAAGCCCAAGAAAACAAGGTATGATTGTATATACAGTCTCTAATCTGGGCTCATAAAATCAATTCTTTCTAACCTAGCTACTGTTTTCACCCCAAATCCAAACTGCAGAAAGAGAAAAGTAGCCTACTTTTGTGGGCAAGGAATAAAGTGTCTCTAATTGTGAACGTTTGTGGGCTGTGCGGGTGGCAGAGATATGTATGTGGGATGAGTTGTGTGTGTGTGATATAGGAGTGTGCACGGATGGGTGAGAAGGGTGTGCGGGCAGGGGGGAAGTAAAGGGGGATTTGGGAAAGCTTCTTAATCTGACCTATAAATTATATCTAAAAACTTAGACTTTTTTCTGGGGTAACCAGAGGATAACCACTTGAACAAGAGGCAAATCAAGGTTAGTTAATGCTGTAAACACAGATTCCCAAACTCTGAGCAAGGCAGGGTACACTTACAAATATTCTTGCCCCACAAGTTATCAGTGGAATGACTTCTCAGCGACAACCTCTGAGCTTTTGAGGTTTAAATCTAAGAAACAGGCATAATATTTGGCACCTCCCTCTCAAGAAGATCAATGAGATCACAAAGGTCAACCCTCTTGGAATACATAGAAAATTATATAGTTGTAAGAAATTTTAAACATGTTTAAAAGGGTAGGGAGGGAGGGAGACACAACTGTCTGCTCTGAGCCAAGAATAGGAAAGGATGACTTCCTGTTATAAGGAAAAAAAAAAAAAAACCAAACACTGAAGTCTCTTCCAGAAACCAAAAACCCTCAAAACCCAAAATAAAACAAAAGCTCTTGGTTCCATCCATATTCTTCTCAAGCTGTTTAATCTCATCCTTTTTCTTGTTCACACTTGCCTCCACTTCCTCACCTCCCCTTGAGGCCACCTGTCTAACACAGACCAGATCCTGCTTCCACAAGGGCCAGTGGGCCACTGCAATCAACAGCCCACCCTTCTTACCCTGTACTTCTCTGGGAGCATCTGACAGTGGTGACCGCATTTTCATTTTTTACATTCTTTCCTGCCGGGCGCCTTCACAACTCTCTCTCCTGCTTCTTTAGGACTCTCTCCAGTAAACTCCTTTCTTCTTTGCTTTAATCAGCAACTCTTCTCCCTCCTCCATCATATCCAATCAATCAGAGCTGTCCAATAAATATTTACTGAATACACATTCATAAAACATATCACCAGTAAATATGTTTAGATATTATACCGCAATTAGTTGACAAAACATGAAGTTGCTAATTCAAACATGGAACCCCAGTGACTGAATAGAAGGCTTTTTGAGCTTTATAAAAAGAAAACAAGCCAAATAATACCTTACTGAGTATACAGTTGGAGGTGAGTAAAAGTAAAGGCCTTGTTACCTTCCCTCATAAGCTGAAAGTTGTCTATGAATTTAAATACTTCCTTGCGAAGTTCTTCAAGTGCCCTGCACTTGCAGTTCCCTCTGCTTCATATGTTTCATCCAGATTTTCCTCGTGCTTCCGTAACACATTTCATGCAAATCTGCACTTTGATGCCACTTTCTCAGGTGAGTCTTTCTTTCCTCACAAGCCCATTTTTGTCATTTTCCATTAATCCTAGCACTTTGGTCTTTGGGATTTAATAGCACTTATCACTGTGCAACATTATATTAAATGTTTCTTTTTCACTCTTTTTATTTTTGGCTCTTAACCTATTTTTTAATGGACAAAAGTCTCAATTGGGAACTTCACAAAAGGTCTCCAATAAGCATATAAAAATTATTAATCAGAGACATGCAAATTAAAATCACAAAATGATACCACTAGATACCTGCCACATGGCTAAAATTGTTTTAGATAAAGTACTGGCTAGGAAGGGGAACTAGAATATTCACACACTAAACCACTATGGAAAACCTTTAGGCAACATCTCCTAAAGTTGAACATACACACTTGCAACAATTCCACTAGATGATGTACAATAATGTGCACAGAAACTTTCATCATAAATGTCATTAACAGTAAAATGGAAATAAAATACTATTCACAATAAAAAAAAAACCTACTGCTACATATGCAATGGATAGGTCACAAGCTTTGGAAGCATGATCTTGGATTTGAATTCCAGGTAATACTATAATGCAGATGTAACACTGAATATGTTGATAAGGGTTATAACCTTAGAGTCTGCTTTCTCCACCGGAAAATTAAGGTCATATCACCTTTCTTACAAGCTTATTCTGAGGATTAGAAATAATCTGCATACAATACAAAGTACTGTGTCTAATAGGTACTCAGTAAACAAGACTAGGATTCAGGAGATACAATTATACCACTCAGAATCAATTACCAATCCTTCTTATACATAAACTTTCTTCCAGTAAAATAAAGATGATGTTTCCCTTGACTTGACAAACAAATCTGTAGCACTGCTGTTACCAATTCAGTTATCATGAAAACTATGCAAGGATCAGATTATAGCATTTTATTATTCAGCTACTTTATGGACCAATTGCAGCTGTTGGCCCTAATGCCACAGGATCAAATGAGTTGGGAAGATGAAAACAAATGGGTAGGAGAAGTGCCAAGAAGCTGATTCTCAGGATGCTGTGGAGCACTGTATACACACTCTGAAGAAGCATATGCAGGTTGGGATGGCTTAAAAAAAAAAAAATGCCGGCAAAAAAAAACCCCCCTTGAACTACTGTGGCTTTCAGCCTAGTTCTGAGTCTCCTTTGGTCTTATAAATAAATCTATTCATACTTGCCATTAGAGAATGAAAACTACAAGTCTGATAATAAATCCTATTTTGACTTCTTTTTAATAAAAAATATATATCTATACTTCCCTGGTGGCTCAGAGGGTAAAGCATCTGCATATATATATGTATCTATCTATATAATCTGGTATTTAATAGTAAAAAAAACCTAAATTTTAAAGTTACAATAAAAATTAGGAGAAATGACTATTTCTAAGTGTAATGCATGTTCACTAAAATTTTACTCATTTATGAAGAAAAGTCAGGTATTTTAGGCATGTTAGGTTGCCTTCAGTCATGTCTGAGTCTGTGAGACCCTATGGACTGTAGCCTGTCAGGCTCCTCTGTCCATAGGATTCTCCAGGTAAGAATACTGGAGTGGATTGCTCCAGTTCAGGAAGATACCCTCCTCCAGATACCCTGGATCGAACCCATATCTCTTACTCTCCTGCACTGCCAGGCAGGTTCTTTACCACTAGTGTCACCTGGGAAGCCCTGTATTAATTTATATTACCATCTAAACTAGCAAGGTGGATGCAGAAGCAATATAAAGAAACAATCAATCCCCTATAATCTTGAAATCAAATATTCCAATCCAAAACAATTACTTGAAGAAAAACACTCCATACTTTCATATTTTGATTGTATATTCATATTACTCTTGCTATTTGTATTCTATTAAAATTTATCATCATGCCTATAAAGTTTTAAATAGAAGACACATTAAAGAATTTATGTCACTTTGTTACTTTCAGTTACTCTAAATTCAGTTCCATTCATTCTACAAGGTAGGTCAGTACTCCATGCTGGTGCAAGTCTGTGACATAGGGGCCTCTGCACAATGGGAATGAAAACAACAAGCTTTTTCTTTCTCCTGTGGCTGAATTATTGGGAGAATCTCAGGCCAGGCCATTTCTAAGTTAGTGAAACAAGGAAAAACCAAAGGCTTTGGCTGAAGTCTTGTGAATCTGTGTTTTTCCTGGCACTAGTATTTTCATAGCCCAAGCTTTCTATGCATAGATTTAGTTTTCCATTCACATGGAGCTTGTGGCATAAAAGAACCTGCTTTAATTAAGGAAGTTCTCTTTCAGTGTCCATCACTGATCACCTATTTGCAATTATTTTATAAATCCCAGGCCACAAAGACAGCAATGTCATCCACATTTGAAAAATAGCTGGCACTCAGCCTGCCTGCCACACAGAAGTAAAAGTTTTTTAAATGTGTGATTCATAAGTTTAAACAAACATGGAATCCAACACATTTGTTTAAAATCCTAATTCAATGCTTGTCCTTAAATTCTAAGTGGTAGGACCATTGGTGGTCCAGTGGTTAAGAATCTGCCTGCCAATATAGAGCACTCATGTTTGATCCCTCATCTGGGAAGATCCCACATGCAGCAGGGCAACTAAGCCCAAGCACCACAACTACTGAAGCCCATATACCGAGAGCCTATGCTCTGCAACAACTGAAACCACTGTGACAAGAAGCCTGTTCAATGCAACTAAGGAGCAGACTCCATTCGCCTCAACTAGGGAAAGCCCATGCACAGCACCAAAGATCTAGCACAGTCAAAAATAATATTTTAAAAAACCAAATAAATTAATTAAAAAACAATTCTAAGGTATAGCTGTTATGAATGTCTTAAATCAGGAATACAAATACAATGGGAGAGGACTTCCTCAGTAGCCCAATGATAAAGAATCCACCTTCCAATGCAAGGCACACAGCTTTGATCCCAATGAGGAAACTAAGATCCCACATGCCCGGGGAAAACTAAGCCCACCAACCGCTACTAGAGAAGCCTGCACACCACAACGAAGACCCAACACAGAGATAAATAAATAAATAAAATTAAGGAAAAACAAATACAATGGGATTTCCCCCCAAGTCATCTTGCAAAGACAGTCTTTAAAAAATGGTAATGTTCTCTGATTTATAGTCCAAAATCTTTAAAGATGTTAAATATCCAACAATAGAGTACATGCTAACTAAAGTACTACTTTTTAAGAGAGTATCATATAGCTATTGAATTTTTACTAAGAAGTTGTGTAATGTGAAATAGTTAATGTTATTTGGAAAGGGGAAAGAATGACTTTTAAAAATCCATGTAAATTATGACCTCAGCTTTACCAAACAACAAATACAAAGGGGAAGAACATATCAAAATGTTATCGGTAGTTACACCCAAATGTTTATTTTCCTTCTCCTTATTACAAATAAAAAATGTTTTAAAATGTTTTTTTCTGAATAAAACACTCACTTAACGTAGTTTTTCAGTTAAACAGAAAAGTCCCTGAGAACATTAAAGCCACAATGCTAGGAGGATCTAGGCAAGCCAACTAGACTTTCAGTTCAGTTCAGTTCAGTCGCTCAGTCGTTTCCGACTCTCTGCGACCCCATGAATCACAGCACGCCAGGACTCCCTGTCCATCACCAACTCCCGAAGTTCACTCAAACTCATGTCCACAGAGTTGGTGATGCCATCATGCCATCTCATTCTCTGTCATCCCCTTCGCCTCCCGCCCCCAACCTTTCCCAGCATAAGAGTCTTTTCCAGTGAGTCAACTCGTCGCATGAGGTGGCCAAAGTATTGCAGTTGAGACCAATAAATCATAGGCAATTTCAAGAAATCCTTAACTTTGTTGCATTGCCCATGCACCTTGCTGATGTTTTAGAAGTAGAGAGAATTTTATCCTCAAATCAACTGATGACTGAGAGAATATTAAATGCATAAATAAATTCTAAGAAATCTGTTGAAATGTAGCTTTTACATATTAAAAATGGAAGGAGTAGATACAGAAAATAGAAATAGGAGGAATGAGGCTATAATAAAGACTCAGCTAAGATAGGTCAACACTGATTGCACTTAGCACAGTTCACTTTCACTGCTCTCAGGGAACACTGCTATGCTACGAATCCACAGGAAGAAATGTCATTACCTCAAGTAATTGTACTTGGGCCATGAAAATAAGAAAAACTGTACCTCTGTGTTAAAATCACAACATGAAACCATTCTAAACAAGAGGCAGGATAATTTTTCAATAATGATACAAATTACTTATAATTTGGTAGTAAACAAAGAGATAAATACCAGTTACCATATAGTTTGCATACTCAAAAAGTTCAAATGTTTTTAAACTAAAATATTTTAAAAATAGAAACTGCAAAAACAATACTCACAGCCCCCCATAAAGAATTCCTTTCAAACAACATCCAGCAGTGCCTTTTTTTCTTCTGATTAATCATTCTTAATTCCTGCTTGTGGAGGGACTATCTGGATCTACAGTTTGTGGGTAAAATCTATAGGTATTCTGCATTTAGACACCAGTCACGCACACATCTTCTGCTCAACAGGGTAAAGAACTAACTAAAGGGAAGTGCAGATACGTTTCATAACTCCTTCCACCACTGATGCAGCCTCAAAGAACTACGCAAGTAATGAATTTCAAAATTCCACAAAGGTATTTCAAAATGTAGTGAGAGAACCCTAGAACACTGGGGCAAAATGGGAAGGATGGGGCCAACTACATGTGATTTAACTGTAGTTATAGTCTTTAAATTTACAAACTATCCTTGAAAACTAGGTCTTAAAGAATTTCAGAATTTTTTTCATGGTCATAAGAAAAAAAAAATCATAAGAAATGCTGAATAACAAAACCATGTCCATCTCCCCCAAAACAAGTCTTTTATCTCTTCCCAGGTTACTAGCAATCCAAATGACTTCATTGAAAAAAAAAAATAGAATTTTAAAGGAGAGGCACCAATGAGCAAATTTCCCATCCTTGTCATGCTTGTAAGATAAAATTACTAATCAAAGTTAATGTTTTAGATAATATATAACACAGACTTCTGAAAACATCTAAGGTTTATCATCACATGGATTTAACATTTACATAGTGACACTAATTTCCCTTTCATGTGATATTTAGATGGTATAGTCACACTCAAACTATAATAATCTAGACTCAAAACAACTTTATAACATCACTTCTTCAAATTATTGTGTTTCTGAAAGAATTGAAAGTCATGTACTACCTTAAAGTACCTGACAGCACTTGAGGAAATTTTGATAGGTAGAATGAAACAAAACATGGAGAAAACTACTTGGAGAAACACACACTAAAATTATAAACCCTTAGAAGTTCTCCCTTTGTATGGATAAGAAAACTGAGATCAAGAGTGTTAAGGAAGGCTAGATATAGACATATTGATATTAAACAGACAAGATATATACATTTCAGACATTCTGATAGGCTTTTTTCAGTTCAATTTCCATGGCATTTTATTTCTAAATTAGGTCTTTCTTAAACATGCTTTCACGGAGTGGTAGTTTTGAGAGTTAATAACTGGCCTGCAACAATATCTTACTGTCAATGAATGTTGTTATTGCAAGCTTTCATTGAAAGCTTTGAAAGCTTATTTCTATGAAATGAAAGGTATAATAACGAGACATGGCACGTTCACATGGTGTGAAGAAGTATCCAATGGCTAATACTTTCCAAATTTCACCAGCCTATGCCAGCATCTCCACCCAGATCAGCTGAAGGCTGACAGTGTCCTCTGCAGAGTCAGGGTAGGTTCTGCACAGGAAGTGTTGCTGTTTTTGCTCAGGCATAAGTGATGAAGTCAAATGAGGATGTCAGCATTTTTGGTTCCTTCTCTCTAGCTCAGAAGAGTACAGCAGGAAACTTCAAACTGACCACATGCCAGTGAACTACTGGTTGAAACTGGACCTGTTCTGCCCTGCTACAGTGTACCAGGACTGGATGTACCCAAATAAGTATGTTGGCTCTGGTTCTTGACATCTTCTTTTTCAATGTTTTAGCAGTTAGGCAGGCAAAGAAAAAGAAAATTCATATGGAATGTTTTCTGATTATTTGACACTGTACGTTGTAGGTTTTTCATATCTTTATAATTAGCTAAACTTTTTCACTCTTCATTCATATATTATGTGAATATAGCTCTAGAAATCCGTTACAGGGATTGTACTGAAATAAAATTTCATACATATGTGCTTTCCTTCCCCTTAGTTTTCTGTTTATACGTTGGTCTGCTAGTTTTTATAAAAACAGATTTATACCTCTTGACTTTAAATCAAGTAATTTAAATTAATTCATTCATACAATAAATTGAGAACGGCTTTAAGAATCATAGTATCAACCAATCTGTAATAAAGCTAAAATTTGTAATCCCCTCAAAAAAGAAAAAAAAAAACATTATTATGTGGCTAAAACTAAGTCTTCATTTAAAAAAAGGGCAAAGCTATTTATCTGCTCTTAACACCACAATCATTGGAGAAGGAAATGGCAACCCACTCCATTGTTCTTGCCTGGAAAATCCCAGGGACAGGGGAGCCTGGTGGGCTGCCGTCTATGGGGTTGCACAAAGTCGGACACGACTGAAGTGACTTAGCAGCAGCAGCAACACACAATCATTCCATTCCATGTCTTGATGAAATTAATATTATCATTAGTAATTACACCTGTGTATTATTTTGCACCCTTCTCATAACAACCCTAACAAAAAGGCATTAATTATCCCCACTGTATAGGTGATGAAACTATATGGCAGAGCTGCAATTCAAACTTTTGACTTTTTAACTTCAAAACCTGAACTTGATCCCTGGGTCAGAAAGATCCCCTGGAGAAGGGAATGGCAAACCACTCCATTTATTTTGCCTGGAGAATCCTATGGACAGAGAAGCCTGGCAGGCTACAATCCATGGGGTCGCACAGAGTTGGACACAACTGAAGCGACTTAGCATTCAGGAGGCTCTTTAGTTCCTCTTCGCTTTCTGCCATTAGAGTGGTATCATCTGCATATCTGAGGTTGTTGATATTTCTCCCAGTAATCTTGATGTCAGTTCATGATTCACCCAGCATGGCATGCACCCCAATGTTCATTGCAGCATTCTTTGCAACAGCTAAGACATGAAGCAACCTAAATGTCCATCAACAGAGGAATGGATAAAGAAGATGTGACACACATATACAATTGAATATTACTCATCCATTTAAAAGAATGAAATAGTATCACTTGCAGCAACATTGATGGACCTAGAGACTGTCATGAGTGAAATAAATTGACTGAGAAGCAAAAATATCGTATGATATCCCTTATATGTGCAATCTAAAAAGAAATGATACAAATGAACTTATTTACAAAACAGAAACAGACTCACAAACTTAGAGAATGAACTTATGGTTATTAGGGAGAAGGATGGGAGGAAGGGTTATTAGAGTTTTGGGTCAGCATGAGACGATGCTGTATTTTAAACAAATAACCAATAAGGATCATCTGTATAGCATATATTTTAATAAACATGCTATATTTTAAATAAACAACCAACAAGGACTTTCTGTATAGTGTAGGGAACCCTGCTCAATGTTATGCGGCAGCCTGGATGGGAGGGAAGTTTGGGGGAGAACAATACATGTATATGTATGGCTATGTCCCTTTGCTGTGCACCTGAAACTATCACAACATTGTTAATTAGCTATACTCTAAATCACTTCATGGGAAATAGATGGGGAAACAGTGGAAACACTGTCAGACTTTATATTTTTGGGCTCCAAAATCACTGCGGATGCTGATTGCAGCCATGAAACTAAAAGATGCTTGCTCCTTGGAAGGAAAGTTATGACCAACCTAGATAGCATATTAAAAAGCAGAGACATTATTTTGCCAACCAAGGTCCGTCTACTCAAGGCTATGGTTTTTCCCGTGGTCATGTATAGATGTGAGAGTTGGACTGTGAAGAAAGCTGATCGTCGAAGAATTGATGCTTTTGAACTGTGGTGCTGGAGAAGACTCTTGAGAGTCCCTTGGACTGCAAGGAGATCCAACCAGTCCATTCTAAAGGAGATCAATCCTGGGTGTTCATTGGAAGGACTGATGCTAAAGCTGAAACTGCAATACTTTGGCCACCTTATGCGACGAGTTGACTCACTGGAAAAGACTCTGATGCTGGGAGGCGTTGAGGGCAGGAGGAGAAGGGGATGACAGAGAATGAGATGGCTGGATGGCATCACCGACTCGATGGACATGAGTTTGAGTGAACTCCGGGAGTTGGTGATGGACAGGGAGGCCTGGCGTGCTGTGATTCATGGGGTCACAAAGAGTCGGACACTACTGAGCGACTGAACTGAACTGAACTGAACTGAATACAAAATAAAAAGTTGAAAAAAAAACAAAAACCTGATCTCTAAAATGCACATCGCCTACCATTCTCCCAAAGTTTTCCCAAAATTTCTAACTTCAGAAAGAATAAGAAAAACTTTTACCCCTACGTCTGAGTTTTCTTTGTTTTAACCCTCAAACTCAAAGCTTAAAAATGTTCATGTCTGGTAAAGCAAACTTTCTCTTTTTACTTCATGTAACTCTTCCACTTACTAAACTCCTCAAAACTTTGCATCTAATCTACTTATAAAGTGAAGCATTTTATACCTAGCCTAAAACATCAGAATTATTTAGAATAACTTTCCTATAGTCCACCAGTGCAACAGTCAGTTTTAATTTTGCTCATTAGTTATGAGAAAGAGAAGAGTCACTTCCTCAAGGTCACTTTGAGCCAGAAATAGAATTCTGGTTTAAGGTCTGGTCACTAAATCATGCTTCCTCTGCAACAGTGAGCCACTGTTGGTAAACTGGTCACCAAGTGACAGAAAATAACAAAAAATATGGGATACTTAAAATAATTCTTCTGTTGATACTTACTTCCGCTACCTGTCCACTCCTTCTATTTTGGCCATTGCCAATATATTCTATATTGTAGTATGAAAAGAAACCGCAACTGCCTTGGCAGATAAAAAAAAATCTATTCCTATTTCAAACATGAAGCAAATGTTTCATTTCCTTTTCTTATTAAAATATGGGATATAACCTCAAAAATTATGATAGCTTTTAAAAGTGTCAGATTAAATCTACTTTTTTCTATTTAAATTTTACTGGTACATACTATTATCTTTTGACTTATAAACTTAAGATAGTTCACTAAGAAACGTGTAGATGTTCACATGTATGGCAACTGGCATCACTGCTTTGTCTAAAGCAGTAGTACCAGTTGAACTTTCTGTTATTGATGGAAATGTTCTATATTTGTGCAGTATAAGTATAAAGTAGCTATATGAGCATTTGAAACATGACTTGTATGATCAAGTAATGTGTGATCAAGGAACTAAAATCTTATTTTCCGTTCCGTCGCTCAGTCGTGTCCGACTCTATGCGACCCCGTGGACTGTAGCCTACCAGGCTTTTCCATCCATGGGATTCTCCAGGCAAGAATACTGGAGTGGGTTAGCGTTTCCTTCTCCAGGGGATCTTCCCGACCCAGGGATCAAACCCAGGTCTCCCGCATTGGAGGCAGACGCTTTAACCTCTGAGCTACCAGGGAAGCCCCTTATTTTAGTTAATTTTAGTTTTAAAAGCAACCTATGGCTAGTGGACACACAGCTCTAAAGCCTAGGTGTATGTGTGTGTATTTTTTTAATAAAATATATAAAATTTATAACTTTTATTTTGAAGTAATTATTGACTCACAGGAAGTTACAAAAATAATACAGAGAGGCCTAATTTCCCCTAAGAAAGAAAGACAGCACTAAGTCATGTCTGACTCTTGCGATCCCATTAACTGTAGACTGCCAGGCTCCTCTGTCCATAGGATTCTCCAGGCAAGAATACTGCAGTGGGTTGCCACTTCCTTCTCCAGGAGAACTTTCTGACCCAGGAATTGGACCCAGGTCTCCCACCCTGTAGGCAGATTCTTTACCAACTGAGCTATGTGGGAAGCCCCAATTTCCCCTAATCATTATGTCATATAACTATAGTACAATATCAAAACCAGGAAATTGATATTTGTACAATGTGTATGTTTAGTTCTATGCCATTGTATCACTTGTATAGACTTGTGTAGCCTCCACCACAATGAAGACACTGAACAATTTCCATCATCATAAGGAGCTCCCTCATGCCACCAGTTTATAGGGTGAACATAAGGAGAACACCCTTCTTCCCACCTTCTCTAACCCCTGGTAGCCACTAATCTATTCTATATAACATGCTGTCATTTACAGAATGCACTGTTAAGTGGAATTACACAGTATGTGACTTTCTGAGACTGGCTTTTTTTCACTTAGCATAATACCCTTGAGCTCCATTCAACTTCCTGTACGCATCAAGAGAGTGTACCTTTTTACTTCTTTGTTGAATTCCATACTGTGGATATTCCATAGTTAACTTAGCCATTCAGGTTAATGAACATGAGAATGTTCACAGTTTGGACTATTACAACAAATAAAACTATGAACATTTTGCACAGGTTTTAGTGTAGATCTAAGTTCTCATTTCTCTGCAATAAATGTTCCAAAGTGCAGATGCTAGATTATATGATGAGTGTCCACATGTGCTTATTTTCACTTGTCATCTGTGGATTTTTTTTCATGTTGTTCCCCCATTTTCTAACTAGATTGTTTGGGTTGTTTTACTGTTAAGTTTCGAGAGTTCTTTACATATTTTAGAGAGGATCCTTTGTCAAACATAGGGCTTCAAAATATTTTTCCAGTCTACAGCTTCTCTTATCACCCTTTCAACAGACAAAAGTTCTAAATTTTGATGAAATTTTATCAATCTTTTCTTTTACTATTCACGCTTTTGGTCATGTGACTAATAACTTTTAAAACATTATTTACTGAAGTACAGTTGATTTATAATGTTGTGTTAGTTTCAGGTGTACAGCAAAGTAATCAGATATATATATCTCTCTCTAATATATCTCCATCCTTTTCTAGACTGTTTTCCCATATAGGCCATTACAGAGTATTGAGTAGAGTTCCCTGTGCTATACAATAGCTTCTTACAAATTATCAATCTTATATACAGTAGGGTATATATGTCAATCCCAATCTCCCAATTTATCCCTCTCTGCCCATCCCTTGATAACTGTAAGCTTGTTTTCTGTATCTGGGACTTTAATTCTGTTTTGTAAATAAGTTCATTTATACCTTTTTTAAGATTCCACATATAGGCAAGATCATATATATTTGTCTTTCTGTGTCTTACTTCACTCAGTATGACAATCTCTAGTACCATTCATGTTGTTGTAAATGGCATTATCTTAGATTTTATGGCTGAGTAATATTCCATTGCATATATGTACCAAATCTTCTTTATCCATTTCTTTGTTAATGAACATTTAGGCTGTGTTCATGTCCTGGCTATTGTAAACAGTGCTGCAATAAACATTGGGGTGCATTTATCTTTTTGAATTATGGTTTTCTCTGGGTATACATTGCTAATAACTTTTTACCAACCTCAGAGCCTGAAGATTTTCTCCTATGTTGTCTTTTTAAATTTTTACAGGTTTTTATGTTTTACATTTAAATTGATAATCCATTTTGAATTAATTTATAGTCATATTATAAGGTTTAGTTTTTTTGTTTGTTTGTTTTTGTCTATACCTATCCGACTGCTCGAGCATCATTTGCTGAAAAGACAAACTGTATTACTTTTGAACCTTTGTCAAAAATCAGCTGGCTGTACCTGTATGGGGCTATTTCTAAGTTCTCTATTCTGTTGCATTAATCTATTTGTCCCTCTGGCAACCACAGAGTTGATTACTATAGCCACATAATGTTTTAAAATTAGATCAAGTAATTTTCTCAACATTACTCTTCTTTATCTAAACTGTTTTGGGTATTCTAGTCACTTTGTCTTCCCATGTAAATTTCAGAATAACCTTATTCATACCTCCACAAATTTTCTGAGAATCTTGGGAAGAATTGTTAAACCTGTATATTAATTTGGGAGATCATCTTTACGATACTGAGAGTCTTTCAGACCATGAACACAGTATATGTCTCTCCATTTATACAGACCTTTGATTTCATCAGCAGCAATTTATAGATTTCCTGGGTATATCTCTTAAAAGCAAGTCAAATGATGAACTAGAAACAGTTTGTAAATGCTACCAAAATAAAAAGTGGTATTCCAAATAAATTTCAGTAGTCAAAATAATCTTGGCTAACAGAGTTAAAAATCAAGAATAACACAAACACAACAAACATATAAGTATATTTGGCTGAAAGACTGGCTTTATATAATTTACAAAGAAATGAAATGGCACAACACAGTATTTTGCAATTAAAACAATTAACAGGGTAGATGGAGGTATAAAACATATAAAATATCCTCTAATTACATGCAGCACTGTATTCCCTTTGTTGGATTATTATATTTATTCTATGAATCATCATACTTGTGTATTATGTATGAAACAACTGTATGAGATCAAGGCTCTAAATTACATAATTTCGAAAGTCTCTTCCAAGTCCTACATTAAATTATTTTATTTTTTGAAGAGTTCATGGTTGAAAAGGCTTTATGAGTTTTGCTACGTAGGTATCTTTGGAGGGCAAGTCAAGTGGAAAAAATAATTCTATTGAATATAAGTGTATATGACCATTTGGAAAATTTACTAAAGCTATTAGGGAAAGAGATACAAGAAATCTGAAGGTGATTAAAATTATCTAGCCTAGAAATGAGTATTCTGTGAAAATACCTGGAAGGTAATCAGGAACTTATGTACCTATCCAAAGGAAATAAAGAACAATTTTTAAATACATACAAAAATACATTCTTAACAATTGAGTTAAAAAATAGTGAGACTACCATAGGTGTATAAACCCTGAAATAAATAAGGTCTTATTTAATGAATAAAGTATAGTTGTGAAGGTGGAAGAGTACCTAAATAACTCAGCGACTTCCCCACCTACCTCCCATCAACATTCTACAAGTATCTAATCCAAGCCTTTGGAAATCCATATCCAGCTTTCAAAGTTGACTGAGAAGGAAGAATTTGAAGACTTGAGACTAAGGAACAAATGACCATGAGCAGTTCCTATTCATCTATATGTCCCCTAGAATGTTTTATTGGTTCATACACACACTAACGGCTTAGTGGATTGATAAGTACCTAGGATACCACAAAACAAATGGAAAATTAATTTGTAGAGAAATAGAAGATGATACTTCCTAAAATCAAAGAGCATAGGCATCATTTTCTAAACTGTTGGTAATGATATCATCCCAAAGAAGTTTGAGGCATTTGGTTTTTTTTCTTTTTGCAGCTTGAGGCAGTTGTAAAATAACTTAATGTAGCTTTTTACAACTGTGTATTCTATAGTATTTTTTCATTTGGTGAAATTTTAACTGTTAATGTTTTTGGCATTGTGCTTTGTACCATTTATTAAAAAAAAACAAAAAGAAAAATAAAAGAAGACGCTGGAAGGATTCCTCATACAGAATCATAAATATATGTATAATAATCATCTCATTCACAATACGCATTCACTCCTGAATATGTCATTCTACCAGACTTTGTAGGGTATGAGGAGACTAAAGAAGAAAAACATCAATAGATGAACCAAGGTGAGAGAGAAAAAAAGGAAGCAAATTGTTAGTTACACTTGATAACTACTGGGGAAGAGTAAAACTAAAAGCAAGTTAGGGAAACCAGTGCTGACTCAAACATTTTCATACACAATTAAAGAAAACATGCTCAAATTATTTCAATATTTAACAACTTCTCACTGTTATCAAGGTAACATAAAACCAAACTCAAAAGTATGAAATCAAAGCTAAGAATAGGAATTAAAGCTCAAAGATTTAATTTACCAGTTGGAGTCTAGGAGGGAAAAAGCTGGCTTAAAACTCAACATTCAGAAAACTAAGATCTTGGCATCCGGTCCCATCACTTCATGGCATATAGATGGGGAAACAATGAAGACAGTGAGAGACTTTATTTTCTTGGGCTCCAAAATCACTGCAGATGGTGACTGCAGCCACGAAATTAAAAGACACTTGCTCTTTGAAAGAAAAGCTATGACCAACCTAAACAGCACATTAAAAAACAGAAACATTACTTTGCCTACAAATACAAAGGTCAATCTAGTCAAAGCTATGGTTTTTCCAGTAGTCATGTATGGATGTGAGAGATGGACCATAAAGAAGGCTGAGTGCTGAAGAACTGATGCTTTTGAACTGTGGTGCTGGAGAAGACTCTTGAGAGTCCCTTGGACTGCAAGGAGATCAAACCAGTTAATCCTAAAGGAAATCAGTTGGAATATTCATTGGAAGGACTAATGCAGAAGCTAAAGTTCGAATACTTCAGTCACCTGATGTGAAGAACTGATTCACTGGAAAAGACCCTAATGCTGGGAAAGATTGAGGGCAGGAGGAGAAGAGGGCAACAGAGTATGAATTGGTTGGATGGTATCATCGACATGTATTTGAGCAAACTCCAGGAGATAGTGAAGGACAGGGAAGCCTGGCATGCTTCAGCCCATGGGGCTGCAAAGGTCAAACACAACTGAGCAACTGAACAACAACAAGAGCATATGAATTTTAAAGCTATAAGATATAATTAAACTCTTTAAAATCACTATTATAATAGAACATTAATTTTTTCAGAGCCCAAAAATTGGATTGTATGCATGTGCTCAGTCACTCAGTTGTGTCTGACTGTTTGCAACCCCATGGACTGTAGCCTGCCAGGCTCCTCTGCCCACGGACTTTTCCAGGCAAGAATACTGGAGTGGGTTGCCACTTCCCATTCCAGGGTTGCCATTTCCTACTCTTTCTGACCTAAGGAGTGAACCTTCATCTCTTGCGTCTCCTGCATTGGCAAGCAGATTCTTTACCACTGTGCCACCTAGGGGAAAATTTACTAATATAAGTCTTTAACAAATTCAGTAAGTGATTTTACTAGTCTGTATTAGTTAATCTCTTACTCCTTGGAAGGAAAGTTATGACCAACCTAGATAGTATATTAAAAAGCAGAGACATTACTTTGCCAACAAAGGTCCGTCTAGTCAAGGCTATGGTTTCTCCAGTGGTCACGTATGGATGTGAGAGTTGGACTTTGAAGAAAGCTGATCGTCGAAGAATTGATGCTTTTGAACTATGGTGCTGGAGAAGACTCTTGAGAGTCCCTTGGACTGCAAGGAGATCAGTCCATTCTAAAGGAGATCAATCCTGGGTGTTCATTGGAAGGACTGATGCTAAAGCTGAAACTCCAATACTTTGGCCACCTCATGCGAAGAGTTGACTCACTGGAAAAGACTCTGATGCTGGGAGGGATTGGGGGCAGGAGGAGAAGGGGACGACAGAGAATGAGATGGCTGGATGGCATCACCGACTCAATGGACATGAGTTTGAGTGAACTCCGGGAGTTGGTGATAGACAGGGAGGCCTGGCGTGCTGTGATTCATGGGGTCGCAAAGAGTCGGTCACGACTGAGTGACTGAACTGAACTGAACTGAAAGGATAATTTGGGTGAATAACCAAAAGCTAGGGCAGCTTCTGCTACCATCTGTTTTGTCTTCTCTCGCCAATATGGAAAGAGCTGCACACAAAAGTTCCAAATGAAAGAACCTTGGGATCCTTTCATTCCATTATTTACCCTCTGCTTTACCACAACCACTTTAACAAAGCATCCAGAGTTCACCTTTCATGGTACACAACCTTAAAGAGCACCTACTCCCTATTTTAAGAAGAGGAATCTTTGGAATGAGACTATTTCTCTCCATCTGGTAACATATAGGGCAACCTTTACTAAAAATAAACAGATCAGTGTTAAAACCAAATAAGATACATAAGTGCATTCGGACATCCTTGTCACATACAAATCTGCATACCAGAAGTGCTTGAGAATATTATTCTGTTGATGAGAAATTTAAAAATTAATTTTACCAAAATGACTTTTGTCCACCAAATTATAACATTTAAAATTGACAGATATCGAAATGCCTTTTATATATAAAAATTTTCTTTTATCCTTCTTCCAGAGCTTACAATCTTACTTTAAACAATAAACAATTACTTTTTACCATCTCATTACTTGAGCCAAGAGTGTCTTTTCAGTACTATCAAAACCAAACAAAAAAACCCTAACAGTAGAGTCATGATAGCCAAATTCTGTCACTACTGTCACCAATACCCCACCAGTAGGTGGGGTCTATTTTGCCACCTCCTTGCTTCTGGGTTGGGCCTATGACTGTCCAAAGGAAAAAGGCAGAAATGACATTGTACTAATTCTGGGCTAAATCTTTAAGAGGCCTGGCAACTTCTCCTTCCTTCCTTTTAGAGTCCAGCTGCCATGCTATGAGCAGGTCCAAAGAGCAACAGGAATAAGAAAGGCCTACACAGAAAAGAAGACAGGCCCAAATAACAAGACCTACTTGCCACTCGTGAAAGTGAGCTATCCTAAAAGTAACTCCTAAAAGCTCTAATCAAGCTGCCTCCGCTGACAGCAAACGACCTTCAGATAAGGTAAACTGTCCTTATAAAAACCCTGCCAAATCCCAAACTTGTGAGTATAAAAGCCATTATTGTCTTAAGCCACTAAATTTGGAGGTTGATCTGTTACGTAACAATAGACAGATAATTGAAAGAAAATTTGGTACCAGAAGTGGGGTTCTACTACAACAAAAACCGAAAATATGTACCAGCTTTGGATCCAGGTGATGGGCAGAAGCTTGAAGAGTTTTGAGGAGACTGCTCATAAAGATTTGAAAAAGTGAAGAAATGTTATCGGTGCCTAAAGAAAAGGGACTCAAGTTATGTACTGTGAAAACAATCAGCAAATCAATGCAAGCAGTGATGTGGAAGGTGGAAATGGTACCTAATAAGCTCATGATCTGACTAAGTAAATTCAAGGAAGAATGTTAAAAGTATCAACTGGCTCATTTTAACTGCTTCTGTAGTGAGAAGAACTAAAAAAGGAACTGTCTGGTTCCTTTTCAAACAGAATTTAGAGGAAATATAAAGGCGTTGCATTTGGCGGGTTCAAAAACAAAACCATTGCTCATTTCAGCATCTTAGCAAAAAGTAAGCTCAAAGTAAGAAATGGTTCAGGGCAAAGATCAAATCCTGCACTGCCAGTACAATGTGGCTGTATGATCCTTTGTTGACCCCTCATAAAGATTTTAGGTTTCTCATAGACTTTTTCCTTTAAACCAGTGATTCTAATATTCCATGTACACACTTCTAGGTACTCATGTCCTTGTAGAGACTCTTCCCACATTGACTCTGGGCTGAGCATATTACTGCTTTAGACCACTAGAATAGGGCAGAAATCATGCAGTGCCAATCGTGGGCCCAGATCTTATTTGGTTGGGCAACATCTATTTCTTCCATTTTGGAACCCAGACACTACAGGTAACCTAAGCAGCCATGGGTCCCAGCTGAGCTCCTACCCAAACCTAAGAGGACCACAGCCATTCCAGCATCCAGCTGACAGGACATGAAAACAAAATCGCCTGGTCAACCCACTGAATCACAAGATAACAAACTGCTGCTTTAAGCTACTGAGTTTTGGAGTGGTTTATTACACTTAAATAATAACCAAAACACGGGTTCCTTTCAGTGGTATATTAAATGTCACTTCTTTCTAATCATAAAAGGCTAGATAATTATGAAGAAATGCAATGAAAATTTTTTGTCCTAAAAATTTAATGTCCAACATGGACAGACCTAGAGGTTATCATACTAAGTGAAACAAGCCATACAAAGACAAATATAATATCTCATATGTAGAATCTAACAACAACAGCAACAAAAAGATACAAATGAACTTATATACAAAACAGAAATAGAAGCACAGACATGCAAATTTATGGTTACCAAAGGGGAAAGAAGGGGAGGATAAATTAGGAACTTGGGATTAACATATACCACTGCTGCTGCTGCTGCTGCTAAGTCACTTCAGTCGTGTCCGACTCTGTGTGACCCCATAGACGGAAGCCCACCAGGCTCCCCAGTCCCTGGGATTCTCCAGGCAAGAACACTGGAGTGGGTTGCCATTTCCTTCTCCAATGTGTGAAAGTGAAAAGTGAAAGTGAAGTCGCTCAGTCGTGTCCGACCCTTAGCGACCCCATGGACTACAGCCTACCACTACTATATATAAAATAGATAACCAACAAGGACCTACCATATAGCACAGGAAACTCTACTCACTATTTTGCAATAACCTATGAGGGAAACAAATCTGAAAAAGAATATTATTGTATTGGCCAAAAAGTTCATTTGGGTTTTTCTAAGAAGATGTTATGAAAACCCTGAAAGAACTTCTGGCCAACTCAATATACATATAATGTGTAACACAACATTTTAAATAAACTATACTTCAATAAAAAAAAAATGTATATATTATACCTAGTATCAATTTAACACCTATTTAAACAAATAAAACATACCTTCTAAGTCTAAAGAAAAAATTTTTTAGAGTCTATCTTACAGATATATCTTAGAGTCTGTCACTGCTGCTGCTACTGATGCTGCTGCTGCTAAGTCACTTCAGTCGTGTCCGACTCTGTGTGACCCCATAGACGGCAGCCCACCAGGCTCCCCCGTCCCTGGGATTCTCCAGGCAAGAACACTGGAGTGGGTTGCCATTTCCTTCTCCAATGTGTGAAAGTGGAAAGTGAAAGTGAAGTTGCTCAGTCGTGTCCAACCCTTAGCGACCCCACGGACTGCAGCCTACCAGGCTCCTCCATCCATGGGATTTTCTAGGCAAGAGTACTGGAGTGGCTTGCCATTGCCATCTCCGAGAGTCTGTCACTACTAAGGACAAAAACTTTAGAGTTTCCATTTTCAGTAGAAAACAATAAGCACCTATACATTAGGGAGGACTAGATAGGGAAGGAGATCTTAGCAAGGCATACCAGGGGTACAGACAAAACTGAGAAAAGGCCCTGCTTATCAGGAAAATTTCAGTAGGAATTCGGAAATCAGCAGAGGAAAATACACAGATACCAAACAATTTGTGGTAACAGCCAAGGAATTCTCAAGGCACGGTCACAAGAGTGAAGATGACAGGTCTTCCAAAGCCTACTGTTATAGCAAATAGCAAGATTTTTACCATCAGTATCTACAACGAAACACTATAAGCTCTGCTTTCTCATGTGCTGATGCAACTGTTGCCCTCTGCTTAGCTCCTTTGGATTTAAAGGGCCCTCAAACATCTAAGCCATCACCCTGATTTCAGTCCATCCTGTGGATGACTATGATGGCATACAGGGAGGCTGGAGACTTTCTGCATCTTGAGAATAGGAACAATAAAGGTAAATTCTTCAAAAGATGGTTGTATTATTATTTTAAGTTTCATAGAACAGTGCTTAGAAGAGTTCTAGTCACATAGTAAACTCTTAACATCCAACACTATTAACAAATTACACTTGGTAAATTTGTTCAATTACAAGTACATCTACCCTAAAAACAATAACTTTCAAGGAAAAAAAAATTAAAAGAATATCAACTGAGAAGCCTATTAATAGGAAACTGGTTTAAACAAACTGTAGCAGAGCTATAAAGCTATAAATACTATGCTGCCTTAAATGAGATAATAAAAAATGAAGAGGATTTTAAAAGATTTGATGTGGAAAATTTGTAATATAAGTGAAAAACCAATTGAAAAAACATATAATTCCACTTTAAAAATAAGTATATATTGCTATATATGCATAGAAAAGAATTTCTTAGAGCCACCAGACTAAACAGCACAATTTGGGTTGGGATTTCACTTCTACTTAGCACACTGCTATAACATCTGGAGCTTTTTAAATTTATTTTAACAGCAAGCACAAATGATTCTTACAATCAGAAAAACATTAAAATAAAGACACACAGATTCTTCTTAAAACAAAGCATGCTTTTACCTGAACTAGTTCACAAGTTTTCAGTGCTTATTCTTCTTTGCACACAAGCAGCTCAGGTCTGTTTTTAGAACAGTGTCAGGAGCTGCTTGCTATATGAGCTGTTGTTTCCTGTATCGGGCAGCTATTTTTAATTAATGAATATTTTGTTGTAAGAGTTCATGGGAAGATAAAAACACTACCACTGCTGCACGTGAAACTAAAGAAAGGCTTATTCTGCAAACTAAAATGAAAGATTTAAGTCATAAAAAAGTACTCCATGTTAAAAAGTATTAAGGTACATAGCATTTAATGTTAAGCACTTTATTTCCACTGTGATATTGAGATAAATTTGATCATTTAAAAATTCCTGAAGTAGAGAGCATATTAAAAAGCAGAAACATTACTTTGCCAACAAAGGTCCATCTAGTCAAAGCTATGGTTTTTCCAGTAGTCATGTACGGATGTGAGAGTTGGACCATAAAGAAAGCTAAGCGCCGAAGAACTGATGCTTCGGAACTGTGGTGTTGGAGAAGGCTCTTGAGAGTCCCTTGGAATGCAAGGAGATCCAACCAGTCAATCCTAAAGGAAATCAACCACGAATATTCATTGAAAGGACTGATGCTGGAGCTGAAGCTCCAATACTTTGGCCACTTGATGCAAAGAACTGACTCACAGGAAAAGACCCTAATGCTGGGAAAGACAGAAGGCAGGAGAAGGGGACAACAGAGGATTAAATGTTGGATGACATCACCAGCTCGACTGACATGAGTTTGAGCAAGGTCCAGGAGTTGGTAATGGATAGGGAAGCCTGATGTGCTGTAGTCCATGGGGTCACAAAGAGTCAGACACGACTGAGCGACTGAACTGAAGGAGTAGATATAATTCTATTTAACTTTTCCTAAAAAATGATAAGAGCTGTTTAGAGCTTCCCTGGTAGCTCAGTTGGGAAAGAATCTCCTGCAATGCAGGAGATCTGCGGTTCGAATCCTGATCAGGAAGATCCCTTGGAGAAGGGATAGGTTACCCACGGGGACTCAAATGTGAGCTGTGGAAAAATCAGAGTTTAAGAGAAGAGAGAATGAGCACAGAAATAGAATAAGATTTCTTCCAAACAAAATATTGATTAAGCAACTATGTACAAAATGCTGTCCCAAACTGACTAGAGAATTAAAATTGTGGTTACTCTGTCAGAATGAACAGCAACATAGTCACTGCATCCATTTTATTTTCTTTCAAGTTTATGAGATAAATGGCTCAAAAGATAGCTGCTATGTAAAGAAATCATATTTTTCATCTATCCAATCCCATGCTCGAACAGCATCACAAGGAGTCCTCTGGAGGGTCAGTAGCAGTTGAGAGTAGGTGGGAATGCAATGGCTGCTTAACAGAGCCAGAATTCCCAGGTGCCACCCAAGACGCTTTCCCACAGAATGAAGATGGGATTTTCCTGTAGACCTAAGAGAAAGTTCGAAGGCCTCACTGCACTACGGATGATTATGTGCAGTCCAGTCACAAAAAGAAAGTTTATTGTTCTCTTGCCAACGTATAACCCTCACAACAGGTGGCAATCCACCCAATTATGCTAAACTCTACCCACACCCTCTTCACTCACCACTTTCCTAAATTCCTTGCATTTGTAAACTGCTTCACAATTTTTAAGTGCTCTCTTATCCATTAATTTGATTCAAACAGGTTACAAGATATCTACATAATGTGTTTAGTTAAAACTGAATTTGAAAGGAGTTCTAAGGATGGAACAGGGCTCCCAACATCCTCTAAGAAGGCCTTGCTTTTAGCACATCCCATGGCAGGGGTGAGGGAGTTAATTCTATGCATCAGCATGGAGGGTGTTTTGGAAAAGACAAACATTTAAATCAGTGAACTCCAAGTAAGCAGACTGCTTTCCATAATGTGGGTGGGCCTCATCCATTCAGTTGACAGCCTGCATAGACTGAAAAGACTGGCCTTCCCGAGCAAAAAAGAACTCTTCAGCAGCCTGTCTATGGATTTCATCTGAACCACTGGCTTGCCTGGGTCTCTGCCTGCTGGCCTTTGGACTGGAGCTGCACCACCAGCTCTTCTGGGTCTCAAGTCTGCCAACCCATGCTGTGGACTTGGACTTGCCAGCCTCCATAAACATGTGAGCCAATTCCTTATAATATATATGTGTACACATACAATCTATTGGTTCTGTTTCTCTGGAGATGCCTAACTAACACAGGAGGTCCCACAGTTTAATAACTACACAGGAAGAATCACTCAGTGAGGGACAGGTGGCCTCTCCTAACTAGGGGATGCCTGACCTTTCTCCCTACCATGGTGCTCTCCAGCCAACAATACTGTTTGAGGATGCATGAATATGCCTGGAATAGATACACACCTTATTATTTCTTACTTTTTAGATACCTAGGAAGAGAAATGAGTCCTGAAAATGGGTTCACACTCTGCTCAAAGTTTAAAATCACAAATATAATATAAAAATCACAAAATTAGCTAGGTAAGACTCAGCAATGCCTGCTGAGGTCACTGTGGGAAGGAGAGTAAGAGGAAAAAAGTAAAGGAGACAGTATGGGAAGCACAATGACCTTTGATTCAGGGCATCACACACATTATTCTCTATTACAGATAACTGAACTATTCATGTCTGCCTCATATCTCAATTGTAATAATATCATAATATCTCAAATACCTCCCTAGATAGTTACGGAAATTCTCTACCCAGTTCTTTTAAAATCTTCATCAACATTTAGCATGGGTCATCTGCTTAACTGGACAAATGCACCACCTTGTGGTTATGCTTCATCCTAAACTCCCCATCCTCGAGAGGCTGTCTAGTCTGGACGTTCCCCCCAACCCCGCCGGCAGCAGCACCACAGAGGAGCCCTTTACCTCAATCCTCTCAGCTATGACAGAGCTACTTGTGCTTCTTGAGCGACACTTCTGACGCCCCCCACTCACCTTCCCATGAAGGTAGTGCCTACAGCCTACACTGACAATTTTAATATTTGTACTCACTTTTCCTTCAAACCAATGGTTTGAAGTATTTTTGTATATAAACTTTTACAAAATATACTCATTTCCACTTTCTATTGTCTTTACCCCCTTGTCTTTGCCTCCGCTACACAGTGTATCCTTCACCAGGGCCAATACATCTCCCCAGCTTTAATTGCCTACACAAAATAGAACTGTAGGTAGAATAGAAATTATCACACAATTTAGAGATGAGGAAAGGGGCAAAAAGATGAAATAACTTGTGCAAGTTTAAATTCTAAATTAATGGTAATCAGGGCCCATTTTCTATGACCTGTTAGTTGAATGTCTATTAAATTTAGAATGACAATATAACAGTTATTATATAGCTCCTCATGTGAAGAGTTGACTCACTGGAAAAGACTCTGATGCTGGGAGGGATTGGGGACAGGAGGAGAAGGGGACGACAGAGAATGAGACGGTTGGATGGCATCACCGACTCGATGGACATGAGTTTGAGTGAACTCCAGGAGTTGGTGATGGACAGGGAGGCCTGGCGGGCTGTGATTCATGGGGTCGCAAAGAGTCAGACACGACTGAGCGACTGAACTGAACTGAAGATGGCAGAGAAGGACATGAGCTCATCTTCTCCTGCAAGAACACCAAAACTGCAACTAGCCGCTGATTAACTATCAACAGGAAAATAGTGGATCCCACCAAAAAAAAGATACCTCGCATCCAACAGCAAAGGAGAAGCCCCAACAAGATGGTAGGAGAGGAAAAATCGAACTTAGAATCAAACCTCATATCCACTGCTGCTGCTGCTGCTGCTAAGTCACTTCAGTCGTGTCTGACTCTGTGTGATCCCATAGACAGCAGCCCACCAGGCTCCCCTGTCCCTAGGATTCTCCAGGCAAGAACACTGGAGTGGGTTGACATTTCCTTCTCCAATGTGTGAAAGTGAAAAGTGAAAGTGAAGTCGCTCAGTCATGTCTGACTCGTAGCGACCCCATGGACTGCAGCCTACCAGGCTCCTCCATCCACTAGAGATGTGCAAATAAAACTTTCTGTGCAACAGGTCCTACAAAAAGGAGCAGTGAGAACCACAAGACACTGACCCAAACCTGCCTTTGAGTGTCTTGAGTATCTCCTGCGGAAGCACGGGTGAACAGTGGCCTACTACAGGGCAAGTGGCACTGAAGACAACAGTCCGGGAACGCAGGCATACTGCCATAAGTCCTTTTCAAGGACATCACCATTACCACCATTACTGAGGCCAAACTACAGGGAAGGCATACATATCCAACCATCAGCAGAAAATCAGATTAAGAATTTACTGTGCTTGGTATTTTCCAGGCCCCCTACAGTATTATATAGCAACAGTCCCAATGTTATGTCATAAATCTATATTCATTAGATAAATCATCACCTCTTGCAAGTCAAGAGATACCTGGAGTAACAAGCAAATTTGGCCTTGGAGTACAAAATGAAGCAGGGCACAGGCTAACAGAGGTTTGCCAAGAGAAGGCCCTGGTCATAGCAGAATGCCCTGGTCATAGCCCTCTTCCAACAACACGAGACTACTTTACACATGGACATTATCAGATGGTCAATACCTAAATCAGACTGATTATATTCTTTGTAGTCAGAGATGGAGAGAAGTTCTAGGTTCAGTTCAGTTCAGTCACTCAGTCGTGTCCAACTCTTTGCAACCCCATGAACATCAGTACACCAGGATTCCCTGGGCATCACCAACTGCCGAAGCATACTCAAACTCATATCCATAGGATAAATGATGCCATCCAACCATCTGATCCTCTATCACACCCTTCTCCTCCTGACTTCAATCTTAAATAGTATCAGGGTCTTTTCCAAGGAGTCAGTTCTTCCCATCAGGTGGCCAAAGTATTGGAGTTTCAGGTTCAGCATCAGTCCTTCCAATGAATAATCAGGACTGATTTCCTTTAGGAATGATTGGTTGGATCGCCTTCCTATCCAAGGTCTCTCAAGAAAATTCTCCAACACCACTGTTCAAAACCATCAATTCTTCAGTGCTCAGCTTTCTTTGTAGTCCAACTCTCACATCCATACACGACTACTGGAAAAATCGTAGCTTTCACTAGATGGTCCTTTGTCAGCAAAGCAATCTCTCTGCTTTTTAATATGCTGTCTAGGTGGTCATGGATTTTCTTCAAAGGAGCAAGCATTTTTTAAATTCATGGCTGCAGTCACCATCTGCAGTGATTTTGGAGCCCCCAAAAACATGTCACAGTTTCCATTGTTTCCCCATGTATTTGCCATAAAGTGCTGGGACCAGATGCCATAATCTTAAATTTCTGAATGTTGAGTTTTAAGACAACTTTTTCACTCTCCTCTTTCACTTTCATCAAGAGCTCTTTAGTTCCTCTTCGCTTTCTGCCATAAGGGTGGTGTTATCTGTATATCTGAGGTTATTGATATTTCTTGTGGAATCTTGATTTCAGCTTGTGCTTCATCTACCCAGCATTTTGCATGATGTACTCTGCATATAAGTTAAGCATAGTGACAATATAAGCCGTGACGTACTCCTTTCCCGATTTGGAACCAGTCTGTTGTTCCATGTCCAGTTCTAACTGTTGCTTCTTGACCTGCATACAGATTTCTCAGGAGGCAGGTCAGGTGGTCTGGGATTCCCATCTCTAAGAATTTTCCATAGTTTGTTGTGACCCACACAGTCAAAGCCTTTGGTGCACTCAATAAAGCAGAAGTTTTCCTGGAACTCTCTTGCTTTTTCGATGATACAACAGATGTAGCTAATATGATCCCTGGTTCCTCTGCCTTTTCTAAATCCAGCTTGAACATCTGCAAGTTCACGGTTCACGTACCTTTGAAGGCTGGCTTGGAAAATTTTGAGCATTACTTGGCTAGCGTGTGAGATCAGTGCAATTGTGCGGTAGTTTCAGCATTTTTTGGTATTGCCTTTCTTTGGGATTGGAATGAAAACTGACCTTTTCCAGTCCTGTGGTCACTGCTGAGTTTTCCAAATTTGCTGGCATATTGATTGCAGCACTTTCACAGCATAATATTTTAAGATCTGATAGAGCTCAACTGGAATTCCATAACCTCCACTTGCTTTGTTCCTAGTGATGCTTCCTAAGGCCCACTTGACTTTGTATTCCAGGATGTCTGGCTCTACATGAGTGACCACACCATGTAGTTATCTGGGTCATGAAGAACTTTTTTGAATGGTTCTTCTGTGTATTCTTGCCACCTCTTATTATCTTCTGCTTCTGTTAGGTCCATACCATTTCTGTACAGTGGAAGTGACAAATAGAGTCAAGGGATTAGATCTGATAGAGTACCTGAAGAACTATGGATGTAGGTTTTTAACACTGTACAGGAGGTGGTGATCAAGACCATCCCCATGAAAAAGAAATGCAAATAGGCAAAATGGTTGTCTGAGGAGGCCTTACAAGTAGCTGAGAAAAGAGACGCAAAAGGTAAAGGAGAAAAGGAAAGATATACCCATTTGAAAGCAGAGTTCCAAAGAATAGCAAGGAGACATAAGAAAGCCTTCCTCAGTGCTCACTGCAAAGAAATAGAGGAAAACAACAGAATGGGAAAGACTAGAGATCTCTTCAAGAAAATTAGAGATACCAAGGGAACATTTCATGCAATGATGGGCACAGTCAAGGACAGTAAAGGTATGGATCTAACAGAAGCAGAAAATATTAAGAAGAGATGGCAAGAATACACAGGAGAACTATGCAAAAAATGATCTTCACGATCCAGATAACCACGATGGTGTAATTACTCACCTAGAGTCAGATATCCTGGACTGTGAAGTCCATTCAGCCTTAGAAAGCATCACTACAAATAGAGCTAGTGGAGGTGAGTGATGGAACTCTGACTTACCTATTTCAAATCCTAAAAGATGATGCTGTGAAAGCACTGCACTCAATATGCCAGCAAATTTGGAAAACTCAGCATTGGCCACAGGATTGGAAAAGGTCAATTTTCATTCCAATCCCAAAGAAAGCCAATGCCACAGAATGTTCAAACTACTGCACAATTGTACTCATTTCACACATTAGCAAGGTAATGCTCAAGATCTCCAAGCTAGGATTCAACAGTACATGAAGCAGAACTTTTAAATGTTCAAGCAGGATTTAGAAAAGGCAGAGGAACCACAGCTCAAATTGCCAGCATCTGTTGGATTACAGAAAAAGCAAGAGAATTCCAGAACATCAACTTCTACTTCACTGACTATGCTAAAGTGTTTGTGTGGATCACTACCAACTGTGGAAATTTCTTAAAGAAATGGGAATACCAGACCACCTTACCTGCCTCCTAAGAAATCTGTATGCAGATCAAGAAGCAACAGTTAGAACTGGACATGGAACAATGAATGGACTGGTTCAAAATTGGGAAAGGAGTACATCAAGGCTGTATACTGTCACCGTGTTTATTTAACTTTTATGCAGAATACATCATGTGAAATGCCAGGCTGGATGAAGCACAAGCTGGAATCAAGATTGCAGGGAGAAATATCAATAACTTCAGATATGCAGATGATACCACCCTTATGGCAGAAAGCAAACAGGAACTAAAGAGCCTCTTGATGAAAGTAAAAGAAGAGAGTGAAAAAGCTGGCTTAAAACTCTACATTCAAAAAATTAAGATCAGGGCATCGTGCCCCATAATTTCATGGCAAATTGAGGAAACAATGAAAACTATGTCAGACTTTATTTTCTTGGGCTCCAATATCTCTGCAGATAGTGACTGCAGCCATGAAATTTAAAAAGACTTGCTCCTTGGAAGAAAAGCAATGACCAACCTAGACAGCATATTAAAAGGCAGAAACATTATTTTGCCTGCAAAAGTCCATCTAGTCAAAGCCACAGTTTTTCCAGTAGTCATGTATGGATGTGAGAATTGGGCCATAAAGAAGCCACCCCCACCCAATGTGGATCATTTTTTAAAGTTCTCTTTGTATTTGCTACAATATTGCGTCTGTTTTATGTTTTGGTTTTGAGGTTGCAAGGTACATAAGATCTTCTTAGCTCCCCAACCAAAGATTGAACCCATACCCACTGCATTGGATGTCAAAGTCTTAACCACTGGACCACCAAGGAAGCCCCTCTTGTGCTACATTCTGTGAATTAATTTGTCTCCCAAATAATTAGTATTTTAAGTAGTATTTAGTCCACAAGAAAAGTACTCTTGGTATCAACATTTTAAATTATGAAGGGTTGTGGGATCAAGATTTTTAGTAATAAGACAGCCCTGGTTGAAGCTCTACTCTCTCCCCACAGCTATGTGATTTGAAAAAGCTAGCTAAGCTCTTGAATCCTTGGATTTTGTTTGCTTGTTTTTCAGTGGTGATGATGGTTTTGAATAAACACGATAATTTAATCTCTTCTCTCACAGGGTTAGGGGGAACAAATGAGACCACACACTGCAAGTTATGAACAAGAAAACACCAGTCAACACTACTGGCCTATTCTATGAGCAGCTGAGGAAGCAATCTGTTTCATTCAACAATTCACACCTTATAGCATAATGAACTATGTTCAATATCCTGGGATAAATCATAATGGCAAAGAATATTTTTTAAATGTATAGATGTGTATAACTGGGTCACTTTGCTATACAGCAGAAATTAACACAATACTATAAATCAACTATATTTCAAAAAACAAAAAACAGTTCACACCTGAATTTCCAAAGCTACTGAGTAGTGGGTCTGTTTGACGATGTGAGTTAACGTAAGCCCACTGATCCAAGAGCTGCAAGAAATGAGTTTAAAATTGACCCACAAAAGAAATATAGGGTGAGTAAAAGTTTTAGCAAAAATGTTAGCTGTGTCTCACAGTACCTACACTGCATTTTCTTTCTGTTCTCAATGCCTTTAATCATAGGTAGCGTACAGTTAACTGTGAGGTGAGCTGATAGAAATGTCAATACTCCTCAAGTACTACTGGAAGCATTTACATATTCTAAGAGGTATAACCTTCTCATCTTATTTTGAATTTGACCCTGGATTTGCCAACCTGGAAGGTCTTTAGTTAAGATGGAAGGAAACAAAGAAGCCCAAAATGAATGTTTTCTTATCTTTCTCTACAGCATAAGATTTTTCAAACTGTGGTCTCATCTTATTAGTGGATCTGACAGAAAATAGTAGAGTATATAGACACACAGAAAGGATTAACTTTATTTCAGACACAAACACAGATGTATAAGCACACACAGAGTACTAGGTTATGGTTTAAAAGTTTGAAAGCTGCTATTCAGAAGCATAGTTGTGGACTGTTCTTCTGAAAATAAGTGGGAAAGTATTATGCATTCAATTTCCACAGTAACACTGCTTTGAAAAATCAAAGTTCACTGCTGTGACAAAGAAAAGGAAGACAATTTCTTCTTGAGAAGAAAGTTTTCCTTCCCATTTCAGCATGTTGGTTCCAAGTAATCATTAATATGCCCAGATAACTAACACATTTTCAAAACAAAGAAACAAATATGAGAGGCAGCTTCAGAGGGAAAAACATTTCATTAATTTCAGGTTATATGTCAGGCACACATATAGGCTTCCTCTTTTAATTTTCACAATTCTGTAAGTATCACAATGTGGTAACTGCTATGACTTTATAGTTCTGCATTTCAAGTGACCATCTAATGAAGGCTGTTTCCTTACTGTCACAGGACTGGCAAGTTAGTCATTACCACCTGTTGACCAGTCTGCTTTGCGCTGGTCATAGGGGCCTATACTCAGAACTATGGAAAGCCAGAAAGTAGAATCCAAAACATCTTCTATTCTCTGTTTTTCCTCATAAATAGGCTTCACTTAAAATAACAGCTTAATTGGTACAAAACTGTAATTCAAAGAGCAAGACCAACCAGTGACTTGCTGTGAAATCTTGGAAAAACCAACTTCTATGGACATCTATTTGTGTATCTATAAAATAGGAATAACAATGCTTACTCCTTGGAAGGAAAGTTATGACCAACCTTGATAATATATTGAAAAGCAGAGACATTACTTTGCCAACAAAGGTCCATCTAGTCAAGGCTATGGTTTTTCCCGTGGTCATATATGGATGTGAGTGTTGGACTGTGAAGAAAGCTGATCGCCGAAGAATTGATGCTTTTGAACTGTGGTGTTGGAGAAGACTCTTGAGAGTCCCTTGTACCGCCAGAAGATCCAACCAGTCCATTCTAAGGGAGATCAATCCTGGGTGTTCATTGGAGGGACTGATGCTAAAGCTGAAGCTGCAATACTTTGGCCACCTCATGTGACGAGTTGACTCACTGGAAAAGACTCTGATGCTGGGAAAGGTTGGGGGCGGGAGGAGAAGGGGACGACCGAGAGTGAGATGGCTGGATGGCATCACCGACTCTGTGGACATGAGTTTGAGTGTACTCCGGGATTTGGTGATGGACAGGGAGGCCTGGCGTGCTGTGATTCATGGGGTCACGGAGAGTCGGACACGACTGAGCGACTGAACTGAACTGAACTGAACCAACTTGATGGTAGAGCTCTGCAAAGTTTCTAAAACCTAAGATTTTATGGTTCATGCTTTTAAGACCACACATTCTAAATACTAACTTCCATCACCAGAAACTTCATTACCAGGGGCAGAATTAAAATCACTAATAGAGATATGCACTCCATGTCTCAAGTTCTTTCCAACTGTGGCACCCCAACCGACCACGCCATATCTCCCACCAGCGAAGTATGGCTGAGCAGGCTTCCTAACCTTACACATCTGCCTAGAATGTTTGCTTCTGTCTTGCCACCTCGTGGCAGCAGGATTCACATGACCATAGCAGATGCTGACTCCTGGTGTTCAAGAGAAAGAAACTGAAGGTCGATCGGCCGTGACTGACTCTGCAACCCCGTGGACTGTACAGCCCATGGAAATCTCCAAGTCAGAATACTGGAGTGGGCAGCCTTTCCCTTCTCCGGGGGATCTTCCCAACCCAGGGACTGAACCCGGGTCTCTCGCATTGCAGGCAGATTCTCTACCAGCTGAGCCACAAGGGAAGCCCAGAGAAAAACAGGTAAGGGCCATTTCCTGAGCCAACAAGTTTTTTCCTCAGTCACCAGGCAGGAGACGCAAACCTGGGAGCTCTCTCGGCTCTCCTCACTGGAATCTGGCCTTCAGGTGCCTCCATCTTCCAAAACTTGTCTTCATTAAGAGAAAATTCACGAGATGGAAGTTTTATGAAGAAAAACTTCAACCTGAGAAGCCATCAAGCATTTGCAAGCATTTTTTTTAATGGTAAAATATATAGATGGGATCCAAAAGAGACTAAAAGACCCACACAAATAGAAAATGAACTCTTAGAATTTATCCATCTATTAGACTCAAGGCCACAGCTCTGGAGTGTGGTGGGGCATTCACAACTTAGCATATAAGAATAGCACCCCAACAACCATTTTATATAGGCTCAAGGGCCCTGATGAGACTTGCTACTACTTAATAAATACATCTCTGCATTTACTGTGCAAAACTTGTCAGAACTTCCCCTTACTGCTTTATTTGTATCCAGGGCCTCCTTGCCTTATGCAAAGCTAAGCTCTAGAAATGCTTACTTATTTAAAAAAAAAAAAAAAGGGAAAAAGATCTTCAAACTTTTAACAGAACCAGCTCTAAGCTTTCTACAGGTCTCAGTTGGCTCCTACTTAACAATCAAAATAGAAAGGCTCTCTGTGAGCGGTCCCCTCATGGTTAGCTTTTTCATGTAGGACATTTCATTTCCTCAAGTTGCTCCTTCTCCCAAAGAAAGGAAACACAGCAACTATCCCCTTTGCCTCTTTTTAAAGTAATTGCTTCACAGATAGCTACAAAAGTTTAGAAAGAGAAGGGAATCTACTCTTATTAAGAATCTACTCAACTATATTTCAACTAAATAAGCCAACTACATTTAGAAAAGAATTGAATATGTGACAGACACCACGTTAAGCCTTTTTTATATATAGGTTATACTTTTCAAGAAAAAGCAGTGCAACGGTTCCAAAATCAGAGATGAATTCCCTGTGTCAGTTACTAGAGGTTTACAACCTTGAAATGCTTGTTATTTATATTCTCTGGAGCCTATTTCCACCAGTGTAAAATGAGGATTACTATATTCTATTTTTACTAAACATCAAAGCACCGTGCCAGTGAAGTGCTGACTGCATTCTCTCCCTTACTATTCCCTGCTTCTGCTTTCTTAAAGCAATGGGGAAGAGGGTGGGGGTTGTAGAGTCCCATGCATCTTAGCACTTATAAACTGCCTCCAGCCTTTTGTTTATTTTTAGAAATATTTGGAATTAAGTTTCATTTAAAATAAAGGTGCAGAGCGGCTTCCTCAAACATCAAAAAGAAGGCAAATTGTAGTGCATGGGAGGAGTTCAATAGTACTTCCCTGGGGCTCAAATGGTAAAGAATTTGCCTGCCATGCGGACACCTGGGTTCAATCCCTGGGTTGGAAAGATCCCCTGGAGAAGGGAATGGCAACCCACTCCAGTATTCTTGCCTGGAAAATTCCACGGACAGAGGAATCTGACCGGCTACAGTCCATGAGACTGCAGAGTCAGACGCAACTGAGCAACTAACAACAACTTTTTTCAGAAGTTCAATGGCATTCGTTTTAAAAAGTAAGCAAACCCTGGAGAGAATATAAGCAAATAGTGAAAATTAGTGACCTTGAATCAGAAAAACAGAGCGAGTCAAATACAGGATAAAACAATATAATAACAGCAATTAATTACTAAGCACTTAAAAGTTTTGCATATACACTGTATTTGACGCTCACCAGAAAAGGCCAACCAAGGACCAAGGTGTGAAGGTTTTTAAGGCTGCCACACTGGAAATAGAGAAGCAAATTCTATACCAATTTCCCTATGACATATGTAGTGTTTATTTTTATTAACCACCTACCACTGATATAATGCAGAAACCAAGTCAAATCCACAGCTAAAAAAGTCCAAAAAAAAAAAAAAAGTCACAGCCCAAAGGGAAGGATAATAGTCACAGGGCAAAGGGCAAAAACTGGAAACAAAAGAAGCAGTTACTTCCATTTTAAAAAATACCCAACATTCCTAAAATTACCCCAGGAAGATTTCTGTTCCCTTTAAAGCATCTTTCAGTGACCTGTGCAAATAGGTGGATTCAAATTCCACTCTGCTAGTTGTATAAATTTACAGTAGATAAATCACCTCACCAAAAAAAAAAAAAAATATATCAGAAAGAGAACAAGATGGCAGAGGAGTAGGTGTACAAGGATGTATCTCTCTCCACAGATACATCAGGAATACATCTCAGACACAGAAGTGCATGCAGAACCTAAGAGAGCAGACAAGAGTACCTAACCAATGGAAAAGAATATACAGAACTACGGTAAAACTCGGTAGGACAAAGGAACTAGGGGGAAAAACAGGAGTGTTAGTAAGACTGGACCTGCCCTCAGCCAGTGGGGAAACTGAAGCAGGGTCTGATCCCCACATTGGAGCAATTGTCTGAGTCAGAGGAGAAACATTTAAGACCGAGAGTGAAACAGCTGATCTGTGGCAACCTAAATGGAATGAGAATCAGACAGTCCTTGCTGCAGCCGTACATACCCCAGACAGGGACGTAGGTCCCCTGGAAGGTGCAGCAGCTGGGAGCTGGAGTTTAGGGTTTGTGGAGCAATCCCGGGCTGAGGGCTGCTACTGACTGCAGAGACAGATGGAAGTAATGTGAAGGAGAAGACTGTGGTGGAAAGCCCGGCAGCCATGCATAGTGGGTGGAGCCATTACCATAGCCTCTCTCTCCCCACATGCCAGCATCTGCAGCCGAACAATAGAGAGGCTGGCCCATCAAACATCTGATGCACTGAACTACAGAGCAGAACCCTGCCCAGGGTGCTCCTTTAAGTGACTGATGTGCCAACTAAAGAGTAGGACCACACCCAGGGGAGCCCCTCTATGTGCCTGACATGTCAAACAACAGAGAAGGACACCAGGCAAGGGAGCCCTCTAAGTGCCTGAGTGGGCTGAACTACAGAGAAAGATTGGCCAAAGAGGCCTTCTGATCGCCAGCTACAAGAGGCTCGAAAAAAAGACTCTGATAGGGCCATAACTCCGTGGCAGAGACAGTCCATGTCCCTGCATACTTGGCACTGCCAAGGTCCTTGCAAGTCAAGCACCTGCGCCACCTTCACGCTCAACTCTCAGTGGGGCAGAGTGGCCACAGACAAACAAGTTTTAGGTCTATGTGCATATCTGACTCTTTGCAACCCTGTAGACTGTGGCCTCCCAGCCTTCTCTGTCAGGGAGGGGATTCTCCAGGCAAGAATACTGGAGCGTATTGGCCAATACAGATTGCATTACCCTTCTACAGCACTATAGTTCCTGCTGCCCTAGCCGCAAACTCCCCTGAGTACGTGGAATGAAGCTGCCAGAACCCCTGCAACCCAAGCAACTGCACCACCTCCACACCTGGCCTTCACAGGGCAAACCCAAGTTCTCCAGGGCGGCCTCCGGAGAAAACCCCAGTGGACAACCCACGTGTAGAGGTGGAAATAAAACTACAATTGAAACCCAGGGGCAGTGTGGCTAAGGAAGAAGACCCAAAACCATCATCACACAAGCTGCAGATTAAAGCCACACATTCAACTAGGCAGACTCTGTGTCCATGGAATATATAAAAGGTGATTGAGAGTTCCCACAAAAGAAAACTGACTGAATAGAGCTTCCCCATCTTTGGCTGCAAAGAATATAATTAATCTGATTTCGATGTCGACCATCTGGTGATGCTCATGTGTAGAGTCTTCTCTTGTGTTGTTGGAAAAGGGTGTTCATTATGACCAGTGCGTTCTCTTGACAGAACTCCATTAGCCTTTGCCCTGCTTCATTCTGTACTCCAAAGCCAAATTTGCCTGTTACTCCAGGTGTTTCTTGACTTCCTATTTTTGCATTCTAGTCCTCTATAATGAAAAGGCCATCTTTTTTGGGTGTTAATTCTAGAAGGTCTTGTAGGTCTTCATAGAACTGTTCAACTTCAGCTTCTTCAGCATTACTGGTCGGGGCATAGACTTGGATTACCATGATACTGAATGGTCTGCCTTGCATCCAAGCACTGCATTTCGGACTCTTTTGTTGACTATGATGGCTACTCTCTTTCTTCTGAGGGATTCCTGCCAACAGTAGTAGATATATAATAGTCATCTGAGTTAAATTCACTCATTCCAGTCCATCTTAGTTCACTGATTCCGAGAATGTCGATGTTCACTCTTGCCATCTCCTGTTTGACCACTTCTAATTTGCCTTGATTCATGGACCTAATGATCCAGGTTCCTATGCAATACTGCTCTTAACAGCATCGGACCTTGCTTCTATCACCAGTCCCAACCACAACTGGTGTTGTTTTTGCTTTGGCTCCATCCCTTCATTCTTTCTGGAGTTATTTCTCCAGTGATCTCCAGTAGCATACTGGGCACCTACCGACCTGGGGAGTTCATTTTTCAGTGTCCTGTTTTTTGCCTTTTCATACTGTTCATGTGGTTCTCAAGGCAAGCATAATGAAGTGGTTTGCCATTCCCTTCTCCAGTGGACCACATTCTGTCAGACCTCTCCACCAAGAGCCATCCATCTTGGGTGGCCCCACAGGACATGGCTTAGTTTCATTGAGTTAGACCAGGCTGTGGTCCGTGTGATCAGATTGGCTAGTTGTCTGTGATTGTGGTTTCAGTTTGTCTGCCCTCTGATGCCCTCTCTCAGTGCCTACCGTCTTACTTGGGTTTCTCTTACCTTAGATGTGGGGTGTATCAGTAGGAACCTACCTCAACATAGTAAAGGCCATGAATGATAAGCCTACAGCAAACATTATTCTCATTGGTAAAAAACACTGAAAGCATTCCCCCTAAGATCAGGAACAAGACAAGAGTGTCATTTTCACCACCATTATTCAACACAGTTTTGGAACTCCTAAGGCAATGGCAAGCCACTCCAGTACTCTTGCCTGGAGAATCCCATGGATGGAGGAGCCTGGTGGGCTGCAGTCCATGGGGTCACTAAGGGTCGGACATGACTGAGCGACTTCACTTTCACTTTCACACATTGGAGAAGGAAATGGCAACCCACTCCAGTGTTCTTGCCTGGAGAGTCCCAGGGAGGGGGGAGCCTGGTGGGCTTCCGTCCATGGGGTCACACAGAGTCGGACACGACTGACGTGACTTAGCAGCAGCAGCAGCTACAGCAATCAGGGAAGAAAAAGAAATCAAAGGAATCTAGATTGGAAAAGAAGAAGTAAAGCTCTCACTGTTTGCAGATGACATGATACTGTACACAGAAAACCCTAAATATAGTATCAGAAAATTACTAGAGCTAATCAGTGAATTTCGCCAAGTTGCAGGTAACAAAATCAATACACAGAAATCATTTGCATTTCTATATACTAACAATGAAAAATCAGAAAGAGAAATTAAAGAATCAATCCCATTCACCATTGCAACGAAAAGAATTAAATATCTAGGAATAACTTCCCTAAGGAGACAAAAGAACTGTAGACAGAAAATTTTAAGATACTAATGAAAGAAATCAAAGATGACATAAACAGATGAAGAGATATTCCATGTTCTAGGTGGGAAGAATCAATATTGTGAAAATGACCATACTACCAAATGCAATCTACAGATTCAATGCAATCCCTATCAAATTACCAAAGGCATTTTTCACAGAACTAGAACAAAACATTTCATTATTCATATGGAAACACAAAAGACCCTGGATAGCCAAAGCAGTCTTGAGAAAGAAGAATGGAGCTGGAGGAATCAACTGTCCTGACTTCAGATTATACTACAAAGCTGCAGTCATCAAGACAGTATGGTACTGGCACAAAAACAGAAATATAGAGCAATGGAACAAGATAGAAAGCTCAGAAATAAACCCACGCACCTAAAAGTACCTTATTATTGAAAAAAGGAGGTAAGAATATACAATGTGGCAAAGACGCACTCTTCAATAAATGGTGCTGGGAAAACTGGACAGCTACAATATGAAAGAATGAAATTAGAACACATTCTAACACCATACACAAAGATAAACTCAAAATGGATTAAAGACCTAAATGTAAGACCAGATACGATAAAATTCTTAGAGGAAAACACAGGCAGAACACTCGATGACATAAATCAAAGCAAGATCCTCTATGACCCACCTCCTACAGTAATGGAAATAAAAGCAAAAGTAAACAAGTGGGACCTGATTAAACTTAAAAGCTTTTGCACAGCAAAGGAAACTATAAGCAAGGTGAAAAGACAACCCTTGGAAAGGGAGAAAATAATAGCAAATGAAACAACTGACAAGAGATTAATTTCCAAAATATACAAGCAGCTCATACAACTCAATACCAGGAAAACAAACAACCCAATCAAAAAGTGGGAAAAAGACCTACACAGACATTTCTCAAAAAAAGACATACAGATGGCTAACAAACACATGAAAAGATTCTCAATATCGCTCATTATTAGAGAAATGCAAATCAAATCTACAATGAGATATCAGCTCACACTGGTCAGAATGGCCATCAAAAAGTCTACAAACAATAAATGCGGGAGAGGGTGTGGAGAAAAGGGAACACTCTTGCACTGTTGGTGGGAATGTAAATTGATACAGCCACTATGGAAGACAGTATGGAGATTCCTTAAAAAACTAGGAATAAAACCACCATATGACCCAGCAATCCCACCCCTAGGCATATACCCTGAGGAAACCAGGGTTGAAAAAGACACGTGTATCCCATTGTTGCACTATTTACAATAGCTAGAACATGGACACAACCTAGATATCCATCAACAGATGAATGGATAAAGCAGTTGTAGTACATATACACAATGGAATATTACTCAGCCATAAAAAGGAATGCATTTGAGTCAGTACTGATGAGGTAATGAACCTAGAATCTATTATACAGAGTGAAGTGAGTCAGAAAGAGAAAAATAAATACTGTATTTTAACGCACATATGCGGAATCTAGAAAAATGGTACTGAAGAATTTATTTACAGGGCAAACAGAGAAACAGACATACAGAATAGACTTATGGACACGGGGACGGCTGGGAGAGGGTGAGATGTATGGAAAGAGTAACATCAAAACCTACATTACCACATGTAAGATAGATAGCCAACGAGAATTTGCTGTATGGATCAGGAAACTCAAACAGGAGCTCTGTATCAACCTAGAGGGGTGGGATGGGGCAGGAGATGGGAGGGAAGTTCAAAAGGGAGGGTATATATGTATAATTATGACTGATTCATGTCAGAAAGCAACAAAATTCTTTAATGCAACTATCCTTCAATAAAAAAAAATTAAAAAGGAAAAAAAAATCAAAAGAGGGTTTCCTTGGTAGTATACTGGTTGAGAATCTGCCTGCCAAAGCAGGGGACATGGGTTTGATCCCTGATCCAAGAAGATCCCACATACCACAGAGCAGCTAAGCCCGCATGCTGTAGAGCCTGTGCTCTGCAAGAAAGGGAAGTCACTGTGATGAGAAGCCCTAGAAATCACAACCACAGAGAAGACCCTGATGACCACAACTAGAGAAAGGCTGTGTACAGCAATGAAGACCCAGTGCAGCCAAATATAAATAAAGAAATATTTTTTAAAAATCAAAAGAATCAGAGAAACAGATAAATAGATGGAAATGTTACTACTGTGGGGGAAGTCTTTGTGTGTATGGAACTGTTTTGTATCTCCTAGGGTTTTCTAGTTATTTTGTTTGTTGTGTTCAGTTGGTTGGTTGGTTGGTTGGTTCGGTTTTTCTGGCTGCACCATGGATTGTAGGATCTTAGTTCCCCCACCAGGAATCAAATTCAGTTCCACAACAATGAAAGTCCAAGTCTTAACCACTGGGCCATCCGGGGAATCTCCAGAATTATGATTAAACTCATCAAGTAAAAAGCCTCTTAAACACCGTGGCATTTTTCTTCATTTTGTTAGCTTCTATGATTGAAGAAATTTTTGAAAGTTTTTGTTACAATCCTGAAAATACATGAATCGTAAGTGACCATGAAAATATTTATTTGAAAAGGGCAAAAAAAAAAAAAAAAACCAAATCAGTAAATGTGTATTTATACCATTTAATTGTATTTAATTGCCTGAACAGTTTTTCCCACATGACCCTGATTCAAAATATGATAATTTATGAAGGGCAAAATATTTTTTCCTAAATGAATATTCTATTACCAAACATAAACTTAGAAGAATCAATATTAACTTTGAACATGATATGGATCCCCAGAGACAAAAACAAATAATACACATCATATATGGATTCAGTTCAGTTCAGTTCAGTCGCTCAGTCGTGTCCGACTCTCCGTGACCCCATGAATCACAGCACGCCAGGCCTCCCTGTCCATCACCAACTCTTAGATCTCACCTAATAGCTAGGGCAATAGGATAGGTAGGGTTACTATACATATAACTTCATTAAAAATTCACTAGTAATCCACTGGATAAAATGAGTTACTTATATTCTTTAACCTCAGCTAACTGAATTTTCAAATGCCCAGTTATTCAAAAGAAACAACAGGTAGAAAGAATGTGGGTCTTAAAGAGACCTAGGCTGAAATACTGAATACCGTAATTGTGTCCTTAGGCAAGGTATTGAACTTCTTTGAGCCTCAGTTTTGCCATCTATAAAATGGCAGTATCTACTTCATAGAATTACAATTATCATTATATCACATAATATATGCAAAAGAAACCACATAATCTATAATATGTAGTAGAATCGGAAAAGATCCTTCCATGACCTCTTTCCCTTAAGTTTTTCAGCATCTTTCAACCAGTCATCTCAAATTTTTTTCATCATACAACCAATTAAAACTTTTGATTCTGCACCTGAGGAATGTATATTTATAAATTCTATACTATGTACTATTGTGTAATACTATATTACAAAATATGCAAAAATAGAAATTTTAATAAGATGCTAAAGATGACACAAAAAGTAGCTTTAAATACTGGCCTCATAGTATTAGCTAATACTACCTCAAGGCATGATAAAACTTAACATACTTAACAAGATTAGGACTTCCCTATTGGTCTAGTGGTAAAGATCCACCTGCCAATGCAGGAGACATGGGTTCAACCCCCGGTTCAACCCTGGTTCAGGAAGATTCCACATGCTGCAGGGCAACTAAACCCAAGCACTTCAACTACTAAGCCCCCTCTCTACAGCAAAAGAAAGCCAATGAACAGCAATGAAGATCCAGTTCAGCCAAAAATAAATAATAAATTTTAAAATGTTTAAAAAGCAAGAGTAGATGTAAATTCAGACTTCAAAGAATGTTCATGGTAATTCTGCTTGTTTGCTTGCTTTCTGTTAACGTTCTCGTCCTAAATGGTTAGACGGTCTGATTGTTTTTAACATCATAATATGACTCAGAGTTACTAGAAGTATAAACTGTATGGTTTACTTGTTGTTCATTTATCTTGTATTCTTAGGCTTATCTTCAAATTGTGCTTTCTTTAAGACAGTTTTGTTGGTTTGAAGCTCAACATTCAGAAAACAAAGATCACGGCATCTGGTCCCATCACTTCATGGGAAATAGATGGAAAAACAGTGGAAACAGTGTCAGACTTTGTTTTTTGGGGCTCCAAAATCACTGCAGATGCTGACTGCAGCCATGAAATTAAAAGACGCTTGCTCCTTGGAAGGAAAGTTATGACCAACCTTGATAGTATATTAAAAAGCAAAGACATTACTTTGCCAACAAAGGTCCGTCTAGTCAAGGCAATGGTTTTTCCCGTGGTCATGTATGGATGTGAGAGTTGGACTGTGAAGAAGGCTGATCGCCGAAGAATCGATGCTTTTGAACTGTGGTGTTGGAGAAGACTCTTGAGAGTCCCTTATACTGCAAGGAGATCCAACCAGTCCATTCTAAAGGAGATCAATCCTGGATGTTCATTGGAGGGACTGATGCTAAAGCTGAAGCTGCAATACTTTGGCCACCTCATGCGACGAGTTGACTCACTGGAAAAGACTCTGATGCTGGGAAAGGTTGGGGGCGGGAGGAGAAGGGGACGACCAAGAGTGAGATGGCTGGATGGCATCACCGACTCTATGGACATGAGTTTGAGTGTACTCCGGGAGTTGGTGATGGATGGGGAGGCCTGGCGTGCTGTGATTCATGGGGTCGCGGAGAGTCGGACACGACTGAGCGACTGAACTGAACTGAACTGATCATTTTACGAGAGTTTAGTGAAAGTGAAGTTGCTCAGTCATGTCCGACTCTTTGCAGCCCCATGGACTGCAGCCTACCAGGTTCCTCCATCCATGCGATTTTCCAGGCAAGAATACTGGAGTGGGTTGCCATTTCCTTCTCTAGGAGATCTTCCCGACCCAGGGATTGAACCCGGGTCTCCCACATTGTAGTCAGATGCTTTACCATCTGAGCCAACAGGGAAGCTTGAGAGTTTAGTTAAAGCTAAACAATGTATCCTATAAGTTCACTAAACCAAATACTTAAAGATTATACTGTTTAGCAAAAAGCTAAAAGGAAAGGGCAAAATGGCCTGCCATCTCTCTGAGTCATAGAATTTCCATTCTCCTTTTAGGAAGCCTTCTCTACCACATGGGATATGGCATGTGACAGTGTGACATTCAGATCAGGAAGTCACCATCAACACATAAAACGATTTTTCAACCTATATAATAGAAGTTAGTAAGATTTATTTTTTAAACAATAAGCAGAAGTTCTAATATTTTTCTCCCAATACCTGGATTGCCTTACAAACCCCAGTGTATACACAGCTTACACCCCACTTGACCTTCAAATCTTAAAGCAGCCTCGTGACCAATGTCAGCCTCTCCCCTCCTTCAGTCTATCTTCTACACTGTTTACAACTGTTCCTTTCTAAATCATAAATCATACTGCTACCCAGTCCCTCTCAGGAACCCTCAATGGCACTACAACTCCTTACAGAGTGACTCCAAACTCTTTAGCATGGCATAAAAAGCCTGTAGCATAAAAAGTCTAGCTCCAAACTCACGTACATCCAGCTTCATCTCTTACCAATGCTCATACTATGGCTTATTCTGGAGCCCCCACAAAAGGTCAGATGTTTCCCACATATGGTCTCACATACCTCCCTTCACTCAGCAAGCAATCACTGGCTACCTACCATACATGAAGCACTGGAGATGGTAAGACCAGTCACTGCCCTTGAAGGCACCAGTCTCCCAGCATGACAATCAAGTAAATAAAATTACAGCATAAATTGAAAATTACTCTGATGGAGATATACAAAGTACGTATTGTGAAAGTCTGGGGTCAGGAACACTTCCCTTAATGTTGCCAGAACTGCATCAGATCTTCGCTCAAAATCCGCCAACCCCAAATTTTAGCAGGAGTTAACCTAAATCTTTAAGGCAAAGGAGCCAGAGATTTCTTTTTAAAAAGGAAGCTACAAACAACAACAAACAGAACTGGCTAGAACCAAGAATGTGAGTAATCTGACTTCCAACAGACTATGAGTCTCATTATTTGATTTTACTACCAACAGCCATGACAGCCCATTACAGACCAAGAAAGGTAAGGGGTTATCAGCACTGTACTCCCTCAAAAAGCCCTGCCCCTTTTCTGTTAGACTAATGCATAATGCCTTCTGATCATTAACCTCACTCCACTTCCCTTGTTCTTTACTTTTTAAAATTAAATCCCTCTTGCCTTGTGTGAAAGAGTATACTTACTTCCCTTATTCCTTGTATGCTGCTAAGTCACTTCAGTCGTGTCCGACTCTGTGTGACCCCATAGATGGAAGCCCACTAGGCTCCCCCGTCTCTGGGATTCTCCAGGCAAGAACACTGGAGTGGGTTGCCATTTCCTTCTCCAATGTGTCAAAGTGAAAAGTGAAAGTGAAGTCGCTCAGTCATGTCAGACTCGTAGCGACCCCATGGACTGCAGCCCACCAGGCTCCTCCATCCATGGGATTTTCTAGGCAAGAGTACTGGAGTGGCTTGCCATTGCCTTCTCTGTATTCCTTGTATAATAACTTCTTTATTAAGAAGTTCAAAAATGTCAATTTTTACTCCATAAACTGCCCTGGAAAGATGTGGTCTCTTCTTTCCAGAAGCTCCTGTAGCACTTTATCATGCTGTTGTAAAACTCACTGCTATTTCATAATGATAACTTTAAAACATGTTTTGTACAAAGGGATCTTCAAGTGTTGGAAAGACTTGGGGAAAACCTGTAAAATAATAATGAAAATTTTTTAAAAAATTAATATTAACCATTCAAGAAATATACTTGCTCTTTGGGGGGATTTTCATTTCCAATCTTCAATGGAAGTATAACACACAGACAAAAGTGCTCATATGCTCAATGGATTTTCACATACTGAACACACTCCAGAAACTTTGCACCCATCCTTAGGTCTTTATTAATCTCAGCAACTATCTGATCATCCATATTTAGACATTATGAGATTGATAATCTAGATTTTAACCACTGGAGCTTCTTTAAAAAATAAGAATGCTTTCTTTTAAATATTAAATTGAAAATTCAAAGGACAGAAAAATTATAGTAGGAAAATATATTGTAAATAAACATGACAGTTTTAGTCAGTTACATAATTCTTTCATTTCTCATACTGATCTAAGATATTTCAAAACAAATATCTTTTTTCTTAGAAATACTTTGATTTTAAATGCATGTGTTTCCTTTTACAAAACTTTATAAGTGTCTTTAAGTGCCTTAAAAATATTTTCTGTGATCCTTATAATAGAATTATTCAAACATTCTCAAATAACCACAATTTACCAACCAAAATGATACTCTCTTTCAAATATCCATCTGCGGACCAAATTCTTCCTGATGTCTAAATTCTTGAAATTTTTTAATTCTAATGAGTCAATGACTCAAGAGATTTCTGAAAGTACCATCACTCTTGTTTATAATTTCTAACCAATTTCATGAAGGATCAGCAATTTCAGTACATGACCCGACTTCGTCTTCAACTAGCAGAGAAACTTTAGCAAGCTTAAGCAAATCCCTTAAATGGTGTATGCCTGTTTCATCTGTAAAAATGAAAATTACGTAAGTGAAGAATAAGTAAGTCCTTCTCAAATAAAAAGGCTCACTTCAAATTCAGCTATACTACCTGTGAAGTATTGCTATTAAATCTAGAACAATGAATATAAAGTTAGAAGCCATACAACAGAGCCCTTGTGCTCCCCAGGACCCAGAGACCCCACAGAGACTGAGTCAGAACTGTATTTGAGTGTTTCCTGTGGAGGGACAGGTCGGAAGTGGACTGCGGCAGGGGCAGCGGCTCTAGATGTAGTAGACCTGGGTGTGGCATAAGCCCTCTTGGAGGAAGTTGCCATTAACCCCACCTGAGAGCCACCAGATGTTCAAGCAGGTTTTAGAAAAGGCAGAGGCACCAGAGATCAAATTGCCAACATCCGCTGGATCATGGAGAAAGCAAGAGAGTTCCAGAAGAACATTTATTTCTGCTTCATTGACTACGCCAAAGCCTTTGACTGTGTGGATCACAATAAACTGTGGAACATTCTGAAAGAGATGGGAATACCAGACCACCTGACCTGCCTCTTGAGAAACCTGTATGCAGGTCAGGAAGCAACAGTCAGAACTGGACATGGAACAACAGACTGGTTCCAAATAGGAAAAGGAGTACGTCAAGGCTGTATATTGTCACCCTGCTTATTTAACTTACATTCAGAGTACATCATGAGGAACGCTGGGCTGGAAGAAGCACAAGCTGGAATCAAGATTGCCGGGAGAAATATCAATAACCTCAGATATGCAGATGACACCACCCTTATGGCAGAAACTGAGGAGGAACTCAAAAGCCTCTTGATGAAAGTGAAAGAGGAAAGTGAAAAGGTTGGCTTGAAGCTCAACGTTCAGAAAACGAACATCATGGCACCTGGTCCCATCACTTCATGGGAAATAGACGGGGAAACAGTGGAAACAGTGTCAGACTTTATTTTTTGGGGCTCCAAAATCACTTCGGATGCTGATTGCAGCCAGGAAATTAAAAGACGCTTACTCCTTGGAAGGAAAGTTATGACCAACCTTGATAGTATATTAAAAAGCAGAGACATTACTTTGCCAACAAAGGTCTGTCTAGTCAAGGTTATGGTCTTTCCCGTGGTCATGTATGGATGTGAGAGTTGGACTGTGAAGAAAGCTGATCGCCGAAGAATTGATGCTTTTGAACTTAGGTGTTGGAGAAGACTCTTGAGAGTCCCTTGGACTGCAAGGAGATCCAGTCAGTCCATTCTAAAGGAGATCAGTCCTGGGTGTTCATTGGAAGGACTGATGCTAAAGCTGAAACTGCAATACTTTGGCCACCTCATGCGACGAGTTGACTCACTGGAAAAGACTCTGATGCTGGGAAGGATTGGGGGCGGGAGAAGAGGACGACAGAGAATGAAGATGGCTGGATGGTATCACTGACTCTATGGACATGAGTTTGAGTGAACTCTGGGAGTTGGTGATGGACAGGGAGGCCTGGCGTGCTGTGATTCATGGGGTCGCAAAGAGTCGGACACGACTGAGCGACTGAACTGAACTGAGAGCCACCAGAACCTACACAGCACTGGGGAAACAGACTCTTGGGGGCACAAACAAAAGTTTGTATGCACTGGGACCCAGGAGAAAGGTGCCATGACCCCACAAGAGACTGACCCAGACCTGCCAGTGAGTGTCCAGGAATCTCTGGCAGAGGTGTGGGCTGGTGGTGGCCAGCTGCAGGGTCGAGAGCATTGAGTGGAGCAGTGCGAGCATGGGACCCAGTTTGGGACATTTTGAAGAGGTCACTGTTATCTTCATTACCTCCACCTCAGATCAACAACAGGGAGGGAACAAAATCCCACCAAACAACAGAAAGTTGGATTAAACCTGTACTGAGCATGGCCCCAACCACCAGAACAGGACCCAGATTCCCCCTCAGTCAGTCTCTCCATTTCAGGAAGCTTCCATAAGCCTCTTCTCCTTCTCCATCAGAGGACAGACAGAATGAAAATCACAATCACAGAAAACCAACCAAACTGATCACATGGACCACAGCCTTGTCTAACTCAATGAAACTATGAGCAGTGTAGTGAAGAGCCACCCAAGATGGACTCACGGGGGAGAGTTCTGACAAAACATGGTCTGTTGGAGAAGGGAATGGCAAACCACTTCAGAATTCTTGCCTCGAGAACACCATGAACAGTATGAAAAGGAAAAAAGATATGACATTGAAAGATGAACTCCCCAGGTAGGGAGGTGTCAAATATACCAATGGTGATCAGTGGATAAATAACTCTAGAAAGAAAGAAGAGAGGGAGTGAAATAAAAAACAACATCCAGTTGTGGATGTGTCTGGTGATGGAAGTAAAGTCCCATGCTGTAAAAGCAATACTGCAGAGGCCCTGGATTGTTAGGTCCATGAACTGAGGCAAATTGGAAGAGGTCAAACAAAAGATGCAAGAGTGAACATGGACATTTTAGCAATCAATGAACTAAAATGGACTGGAATGGGTGAATTTAACTCAGATGCCCATTATATCTACTACTGTGGGCAAGAATCCCTTAGAAGAACTGGAGTAACTATCATAGTGAACAAAAGAGTCCAAAACGCAGTACTTGGATGCAACCTCAAAAATGACAGAATGATCTCTCTTCATTTCCAAGGCAAACCATTCAATATCACAGTAATCCAAGTCTAGGCCTAGACCAGTAATGCCAAAGAACCTGAAGTTGAAGAGTTCAATGAAGATCTACAAGACCTTCTAGAACTAACACCCAAAAGGGATGTTCTTTTCATCAGAGGGGACTGGAATGCACTGGAGTAAAAGGCAAATTTGGCCTTGGAGTACAGAATAAAAGAGGGCAAAGGCTAACAGAGGTTTGCCAAGAGAACACACTGGTCATAGCAAAGGCCCTCTTCCAACAACACAGAGAAGACTCCACATATGGACATCATCAGATTGTCAATACCAAATACAGACTGATTATATTCATTACAGCCAAAGATGGAGAAGCTCTATACAGTTAGCAAAAACAAGACCAAGGAGTTCTGTGACTCAGAACATGAACTCCTTATTGCCAAATTCAGACTTAAATAGAAGAAAGTGGGGAAAACCACTAGACTATTCAGGTATGACCTAAATCAAATCCCTTCCTGTTATACAGTGGAAGTGACAAATAGATTCCAGGGATCAGATCTGATAGAGTGCCTGAAGAACAATGGACGGAGGTTCCTGACATTGTACAGGAGGCAGTGATCAAGACCATTCCCAGGACAAAGAAATGCAACAAGGCAAAATGGTTGTCTGAGGAGGCCTTACAAATAGCTGAGAAAAGAGAAGTAAAAGGCAAAAAAGAAAAGGAAAGATATATCCATCTGAACGCAGAGTTCCAAAAAATAGCAAGAAGAGATAAGAAAGCCTTCCTCAGAGCTCAATGCAAAGAAAAACAGTAGAATGGGAAAGACTAGAGATTAGAGATACCAAGGAAACATTTCATGCAAAGATGGGCACAATAAAGGAAAGAAATGGTATGGACCTAACAGAAGCAGAAGATATTAAGAAGAGATGGCAAAAATACACAAAACAACCATACAAAAAAGATCTTCATGACGTAGATATCCAGGATGGTGTGATCACTCATCTAGAGCCAGACATTCTGGAATGTGAAGTCAAGTGGGCCTTGGGAAGCATCACTACAAACAAAACTAGTGGAGGTGATGGAATTCCAGTTCAGCTATTTCAAATCCTAAAAGATGATGCTGTGAAAGTGCTGCACTGAATATGCCAGCAAATTTGGAAAACTCAGCAGTGGCCACAGGACTGGAAAAGGTCAGTTTTCATTCCAATCCCAAAGAAAGGCAATGCCAAAGAATGTTCCAACTACCGCACAAGTACACTCATCTCCCACACTAGCAAAGTAATGGTCAAAAATTCTCCAAGTCAGGCTTCAACAGTACATGAACCATGAACTTACAGAACTTCTGGATTTAGAAAAGGCAGAAGAACCAGAGATAAAATTGTCAACATACACTGGATCATCGAAAAAGCAAGAGAGTTCCAGAAAAACATCTACTTCTGCTTTATTGACGACGCCAAAGCCTCTGACGGTTATGGATCACAACAAACCTTAAAAATTCTTAAAGTGATGGGAATACCAGACCATCTTACCTGCCTACTGAGAAATTTGTATGCAGGTCAAGAAGCAACAGTTAGAACTGGACATGGAATAATAGACTGGTTACAAATCGGGAAAGGAATATGTCAAGGCTATATATTGTAACCCTGCTTATTTAACTTATATGCAGAGTACATCATGCAAAATGCCTGGCTAGCTGAAGCACAAGCTGGAATCAAGATTGCCAGGAGAAATATCTAACCTCAGATATGCAGATAACACCACCCTTATGGCAGAAAGAGCAGAAGAACTAAAAAGCCTCTTGAGGAAAGTGAAGACGAGAGTGAAAAAGTTGGCTTAAAACTCAGCATTCAGAAAACTAAGATCATGGTTTCCGGTTCCATCATTCATGGCAAACAGATGGGGAAACAATGGAAATAGTTGCAGGTTTTTATTTTTTGGGCTCCAAAATCACCGCAGATGGTGACTGTAGCTCTGAAATTAAAAGACGCTTGCTTCTTGGAAGAAAAGCTATGACCAACCTAGACAGCATATTAAAAAGCAAAGACATTGCTTTGCCAACAAAGATCCATCTAGTCAAAGCTATGATTTTTCCAGTAGTCATGTATGGATGTGAGAGTTGGACAATAAAGAAAGTTGAGCACCAAGGAATTGATGCTTTTGAACAGTGGTGATAGAGAAGACTCTTGAGAGTCCCTTGGACAGGAAAGAGACTAAACCAGTCAATCCTAAAGGCAATCAGTTTGAATATTCATTGGAAAAACTGATGCTGAAGCTGAAGCTCCAATACTTTGGCCACCTAACTGAAGAACTGACTCACTGGAAAAGACTCTGATGTTGGGAAAGACTGAAGGCAGGAGGAGAAGGGGACCACAAAGGATGACATGATTGAATGGCATCACTGACTCAGTGGACATGAGTTTGAGGAAGCTCCAGGAGTTGATGATGGACAGGGAAGCCTAGAGGGCTGCAATCCATGGGGCTGCAAAGAGTCGGACAGGACTGAGCAACTGAACTGAATTGAATAGAGCCCTAATCCTATTATTGATTTTTTGGGTCACCTTAATTGAGTCATTACATTTCTCTGGGCCTCACTGATAAGTAAGAACACTGGACCACACCACTAGTTGTATTAACTACTGGATGATGGGAGTACTTGAAATTCATGATGATCTTTGCAGAACATGTTCCTGTGGGATAAAATATTGATTTACCCCAAAAAACAATCTGCTTGAATTTTTCTATTAATTTGCATTCATTTATACTAGAACAAATTTCACTTTGAATTCAGTTAGTGCTACCAAGCAGAAAAACAGCAGGAAATGATAAATTTTTTAAAAAATTAAGTAAAAAAATTTAAATGAAGAAATTCTATTAATTATCTATCTAATAGAAAGGAAAGCAATCTTGTCATTATAAGATTTAATTATTAATAACTTAGTTATTTAATTCCAATAGCAGAATTCCTCACTCCAGCTCCTAGAAACAGAGCTAGAGTATGGAAGCATAAGACACTCTCCAAGATTCCTTTCAGCCCTAGGATTCTTTCCACTGAAATTTGTATTCTAACTGTAAATGCTGCAAGATGCTCTGGGCACAAAAAATATATATAATATTTTTAATAAAGCCTAATAAGTTGACTACTTTTAATGAAATAGCCCATCAGACTCATACATAAACAGATATCCACAAAACTCAACACTTCAGTTTTAGGTCCACAGAAGACATCTTAAAGCTCACTGAATGCTATAACAGTGCATATTATTCCATATTAATTTGACAGATGAAACAAAACCATCTTTTTCTGCAAAACAATCTAGCAATTAGAAGTTAGAAATTTCCTTTAACAATCTGTACACACTTATGGTGTATTGTGATGTATGCTTGTGGCACTGAATAGACAAGTTCCAAAATTAGGACAGTTTGAAGTGGTAAGAAAATAACCTAGTTATTGCAGTTCCCTATCTTAAAAGGATCATGACACCTTTCAGTTCAGTTCAGTTCAGTCTCTCAGTCGTGTCCGACTCTTTGCAACCCCATGAATCACAGCACGCCAGGCCTCCCTGTCTATCACCAACTCCCAGAGTTCACTCAAACTCATGTCCATCGAGTCGGTGATGCCATCCAGCCATCTCATTCTCTGTTGTCCCCTTCTCCTCCTGTCTCCAATCCCTCCCAGCATCAGAGTCTAAAAAATAAAGTCTGACACTGTTTCCCCATCTATTTGCCATGACATGATGGGACCAGATGCCATGATCTTAGTTTTCTGAATGTTGAGCTTCAAGCCAAATTTTTCACTCTCCTCTTTCACTTTCATCAAGAGACTTTTTAGTTCCTCTTCACTTTCTGCCATATTTTAGCTGTATAGTTATGAATTAAGTTAATGGACAAAAATAACCCTAGATGCACTTCAGCTATAATTATTTCATAATAGCCACCAGGGAAGTTCATATATATTTTAGCTGTATAGTCATGAATTAAGTTAATGGACAAAAATAACCCTAGATGCACTTCAGCTGTAATATATTTCATAATAATTCTCCTTCATGTAACTCTGATTTCTAGTTAAAACAAATCTTACACCTACCAAAGGGCAGTAGTAGGATAAGAGGGACAAATTAAAAGCATGATATTGACAGATACAAATTCAGTTCAGTTCAGTCACTCAGTCCAACTCTTTGTGACCCCATGGACTGCAGCATCCCAGGCTTCCCTGTCTGTCACCAACTCTCAGACCTTGCTCAAACTCATGTCCATTGAGTCAGTGATGCCATCCAACCATCTCATCCTCCATGGTCCCTGATACCCTGATATCAGGGTTTCCCAGCATCTTTTCCAATGAGTCAGACTTTGGATCAGGTGGCCAAAGTTTTGTACAGTCTTTTATTGTATTGTATTGGAAGTCCAAGGTACAGTCTTTCCTATGAATATTCAGGACTGATTTCCTTTAGGATTTGACTGGTTTGATCACCCTGCAGTCCAAGGGACTCTCAAGAGTCTTCTCCAAGACCACAGTTGAAAAGCATCAATTCTTTGGTGCTCAGACCTCTTTATTATGGTCCAACTCTCACATCCATACATGATTACTGGAAAAACCATAGCCTTGACTATATGGATCTTTGTTGGCCAAGTAATGTCTCTGCTTTTTAACATGCTAAGTTGGTAACAGCCTTTCTTCTAAGGAGCAAGCATCTTTTCATTTCATGGCTGCAGTCACCATCTGCAGTGAATTTGGAGCCCAAGAAAATAAAGTCTGTCACTGTTTTCATTGTATCCCCAATTATTTGCCACGAAGTGATGAGACCGGATGCCATGATCTTCGTTTTTTGAATGCTGAGTTTTAAGCCAGTTTTTTCACTCTCTTCTTTCACTTTCCATCAAGAGGCTCTTTAGTTCCTCCTTGCTTTCTGCCATAAGGGTGGTATTACCTGCATATCTGAGGTTATTGATATTTCTCCTGGCAATCTTGATTCCAGCTTGTAATTCATCCAGCGCAGCATTTTGCATGAAGTACTCTGCATATAGGTTAAATAAGCAAGGTGACAATATACAGCCTTGACATACTCCTTTCCCAATTTGGAACCAGTCCGAGGTTCCATGTCCGGTTCTAACTGTTGCTTCTTGACCTGCACACAGATTTCTCAGGAGGCAAGTAAGGTAGTCTGGTATTCCCATCTCTTTAAGAATTTTCCACAGCTTGCAGTGATCCATACAGTCAAATGCTTTAGTGTAGTCAATAAAGTAGAAGTAGATGTTCTTCTGGAATTCTCTTGCTTTTTCTATAATAGAAGGGATTTGGCAATTTGATCTCTGGTTCCTCTGCCTGACGCGTCCAGCACAGCGGGTGAGAAAGACCTGAAAAGGGTGCAAGTGAGTAATGAAAAGAGAGACACATATAATTTGGCAAGCAGGGAGACACAGGGCCCTCCTGCTCTCCATGGCAGGAAGACAAAATGGTTCCTTTCTGCATGCACTTTTACAGGCAGAAGTTACATGAGATCATCACAGAATAGCTATTCTGGGGAGTTTGATCGCCGCGCCATGAAGAGGGAGTAAAGTTAAGTCTCTGCTGTTTATCAGGAACATCTTGTTTTGTTTCCATGGGGACAGACGCAGGGGCAAGCAGTGAGGTGGAGCAAAGAGCACGTCCTGCCCCAAGAATGTCCGTCTGACATGCTTACTAGGACAATCGCGAGGGCACAGTTTGCAGCACCCTTGAGTCGTGGAGCAGGTTCTGGCCTCTGCTCCACCGCTTGCAACACCTGCCTTTTCTAAATCCTGCTTGAACACCTAGAAGTTCTTCGTTCACGTATTGTTGAAACCTAGCCTGGAAAATTTTGAGCATTAATTTCCTAGTGTGTGAGATGACTGCAATCGTGCGGTAGTGTGAACATTCTTTGGCATTGACTTTCTTTGGGATTGGAATGAAAACTGACCTTTCCCAGTCATGCCACCACTGCTGACTTTTCCAAATGTGCTGGCCTATTGAGTGCAGTGCTTTCACAGCATCATCTTTTAGGATTCGAAATAGCTCAGCTGGAGTTTCATCACTTCCACTAGCTTTATTCATAGGGACGCTTCCTAATGCCCACTTGACTTCACACTCCAGGAGGTCTGGCTCTAGGTGTGTGATCACACCATAGTGATTATCTGGGTCATTAAGATCTTTTTTGTATAGTTGTTCTGTATATTCTTGCCATCTCTTCTTAATATCTTCTGCTTCTGTTAGATCCATCCGTTTCTGTCCTTTGTTGTGCCCATCTTTGCATGAAATGTTCCCATGGTATCTCTGATTTTCTTGAAGAGATCTCTAGTCTTTGCCACTCTACTGTTTTCCTCTATTTCTTCGCACTGATCACTTAGGAAGGCTTTCTTATCTCTCCGTGCTATTCTTTGGAACTCTGCCTTCAGATGGATATATCTTTCCTTTTCTCCTTTGCCTTTTACTTCTCTTCTTTTCTCAGCTATTTGTAAGGTCTCCTCAGACTACCATTTTGCCTTGCTGCATTTCTTTGTCCTGGGAATGGTCTTGATCACTGAATCCTGTACAATGTTAGGAACCTTTGTCCATGGTTCTTCAGGCACTCTGTCAAATCTAATCCTTTGAATCTATTTGTCACTTCCACTGTATAGCTAGAAGGGATTTGATTTAGGTCATACCTGAATGGTCTAGTGGTTTTCCCTACTTTCTTCAATTTAAGTCTGAATTTGGCAATAAGGAGTTCATGATCTGAGCCACAGTGAGCTCCTGGTCTTTTTTTTTGCTGATTATATAGAGTTTTTCCATCTTTGCTGAAAAGATTATAATCAATCTGATTTCGCTATTGATCATCTATCTGATAACGTCCATGTGTAGAGTCGTCTCATGTTTTTTATATAAGCAACAATGATTTACTGTATAGCACAGGAGTTATTTTCACTATCTTGCAATAACCTATAATGGTACATAATCTGAAAAAATAATTAAATCACTGTATTGTACCCTTGAAATTAACACATTATTAATCAACTACATTTTGATTTTTTTTTTAGTCTAAAAAAAAAATCAACAATATTGGAATAGAATATTTATTAAAATGACACTAGTGGAATTTCCCTGGTGGCCCAGTGGCTAAGTCTCCACATTCCCAATGCAGGTGGCATGAATTCGATCCCTGGTCAGGGAACTAGATGGAAGATCCTCAGTGCTCCAATTAAGACCAGGCGCAGTTACCTGGAGAATCCCCATGGACAGAGGAGTCTGGTGGGCTACAATTATTGGGGTCACAAAGAGTTGGACATGACTGATCAACTAAGCACAGCACAGCAGTCAAAATAAATAACTCAAAAAGCATAAAATGACGGTTTTTTTTGATAAAAATTATAGGTTACCTGAAAGTAACTTTCTTAAAGACAACATATACTACACGGAAAGTAGAGAAGAGAAGCCCTGTTTTGCTTTTTAAAATTTAAAGGTTTCCAAATAATTTAATTCCTTCATCGAGTACATGCCTGCTCATTACAGAATTCAAAACCTGATCCAGTATAACCTACTGGTTCATGTTCTCCCATTTCCATTTTTTTCCCAAATATTACCCAGGCAACACAGAGACAATGAACTTTTATTTATTTTACGGCAAAAGCAGCCCAGCTCATTAGGTGACTAAAGAGCTTTGTGTCTTAAACACAAAACGGAGCAAAAATCTCAGATCATTCAAACAAGAAAATGTCAGATTACTTGTTCACAGAAACTTCCATTTTAAACGACCCCATCCCTCTTTGGGAAAAGTAGTGAACTTCTTTAGAACATAGAGCACTCTATTTTTCTTAACACTTATCAATTCTTTCAGTATAACTTTTTATTACTTTGGTTAATTCTTTCTGGATTAAGCACATTCAAACATAAAAGAGCACGCTGAACTTTACAAGGTTTGGTTGAAACAGATCCAAGTTTAAGTTAATGATAATAACAATATCAATCTCATAAATATGGTTATAAATAAATCCTCCCATGAGTTCCTTTGCCATCTGAATACCTTTGAGTTTTGAGAAGAACAAATTCTCCTAAAAGTGGTAATTCCAGGAGAACCAAGGGACATTATCCTTTTACTACAATACCCTCAGCCAAGTCACTAAATAGGCTTTATTCAGGTGCCATGAAAACAGGAAAAGCAAGGAAAATAGACGAAAGGATTACTATTCTATCATTGTCCTCATACAAAACGTTCACAGTCTCTGTTCTTCTGAAGCCAGCAAGTCACATGTCATGAGTACATTCGATCACATGCAAAAGTATCTAACTACAATGAAGAAACTGATAAAATGTATCTCCTGAATTTCAACCAATGTTCAGTTCAGTTCAGTCGCTCAGTCCTGTCCCATTCCCTGCGATCCCATGAATCACAGCATGCCAGGCCTCCCTGTCCATCACCAACTCCCGGAGTTCACTCAAATTCAGTGATGCCATCCAGCCATCTCATTCTCTGTTGTCCCCTTCTCCTCCTGCCCCCAATCCCTCCCAGCATCAGAGTCTTTTCCAGTGAGTCAACTCATCACATGAGGTGGCCAAAGTATTGGAGTTTCAGCTTTAGCATCAGTCCTTCCAATGAACACCCAGGATTGATCTCCTTTAGAATGGACTGATTGGATCTCCTTGCAGTCCAAGGGACTCTCAAGAGTCTTCTCCAGCACCACAGTTCAAAAGCATCAATTCTTCAGCAATCAGTCCTCTTCACAGTCCAACTCTCACATCCATACATGACCACGGGAAAAACCATAGCCTTGACTAGACGGACCTTTGTTGGCAAAGTAATGTCTCTGCTTTTTAATATGCTATCTAGGTTGGTCATAACTTTCCTTCCAAGGAGTAAGCGTCTTTTAATTTCATGGCTGGGCTGCAATCAGCATCTGCAGTGATTTTGGAGCCCAAAAATAAAGTCTGACACTGTTTCCACTGTTTCCCCATCTATTTCCCATGAAGTGATGGGACCAGATGCCATGATGTTCGTTTTCTGAATGTTGAGCTTCAAGCCAACCTTTTCACTCTCCTCTTTCACTTTCATCAAGAGGCTTTTGAGTTCCTCTTCACTTTCTGCCATACAGGTGGTGTCATCTGCATATCTGAGATTATTGATATTTCTCCCGGTCATCTTGATTCCAGCTTGTGCTTCTTCCAGCCCAGCGTTCCTCATGATGTACTCTGCATATAAGTTAAATAATCAGGGTGACAATATACAGCCTTGACGTACTCCCTTTCCTATTTGGAACCAGTCTGTTGTTCCACGTCCAGTTCTGACTGTTGCTTCCTGACCTGCATACAGGTTTCTCAAGAGGCAGGTCAGGTGGTCTAGTATTCCCATGTTAGACAGCTCTTAATAACAGCTGTAAGAGAACTAACTACAGCTAATGTAGGAAAGCTATGACATTTGCTATTTTAAATATAATTATTCAAACTGTATTAAAATCAACACTTAAAAAAATAAAATAAAATCAACACAACATAGTACTTTAATGACAGTAATACTCATATATAATTTACACAAGAGAATTGTGATCTGCAAATGGAAAAGTACCTATCCATTAAAATTATTAATTCCTTTATTTTCTCAATCACTAGGCTACTGCTATGGCAGTCATAGTAACTCCTTTTCAGGTAATCACAAAGAGAATGACAAAATCACCAAATCTCTTTCTCCAGGACGCTATCAGCCGTTATCTTATTCATTCCCAGTGTAACTTTATGATTCAGAGGGCAAAAAATTTCATGCAGGAAAATTCTTAAAATGACATAGACCGTTTCCTTATTCAGGATCCAGAAACTTTACACTAGATCATGATGCCTCCTAGAGGTCAAGGTACATAAAAACACTTATACATTCATCATACTGTAACAAACATCACATATCTTAAAATTCAAATCTTGATAATGACCAAATGGAACATAACCTACCTATTTTATTTTTTAAGTGATTCTTTTTCTAATTTCTGTATCTCCTTGCATTTAAAAACCTGAAATAGCAAAAAAATCTACTGCAAGTGATCCAACCCTAAAGAAGGCAAATAATATATTCTGTTAATCAAAAAAACCAAATACTGGGACTTCCCTAGTGCTTCAATGGATAAGACTCTGCATTCCCAATGCAGGGGGCCTGGGTTCTATCCCTAGTCCAGGAATTAGATACCACATGCCGCAACTAAAGATTATAGATGTGGCAACTAAAAGATTCACCTGCCACAACTAAGACCCGGTATCACCAAATAAATATTCTTTAAATCAATAATAATAATAAGTGCAAACATTGAAAATGTATACTATATGATTTTTAATCATATGCTATACGTTAAATACAACTGTCTTCATAGTTCACTTTTAAATATGTAAGGGACTACAATGCTACATTCTTAAAAATGGCAATTTTAGGCATAAAGCCATATGCCTTAAAGTGTTCTCAGCAAATTTTTCTCTATATGTATCAATATAATACCCTATTAAACAAATGCATAAAGGTGTTTCTCAACGCAGCCATCATACTGAGATAAACACAAGTAAGCAACTGCTGCTATGAAATTCTTGTTCAAAATATTATTGTAGTAGAGTCTGTAGAACTATGAATAAAACTTAATTCAAGGAAGTCAAGCACAATGTAAACTTCCTCGCTTCTTTTTGGCTTTATGCAGGTTCATTGTGTTTGTGTAATAAAAGACTTTGTAAGTGGGAAGTTTCAAGGCATTCACCCAGGGCAATTCTGTAGCAGAATTAACCCTGGGGATAAATATGCTCTCCAGCACAAAGAACCATTCCAAGTAAGTCAAAGCACTCCCAAAGAGTATTTAGATCACCAGAATCTTCATGACTTTAATACTCTGTTGCTTCAGCAAGAAAGGAAGACAATTACAAAGAATCACAAGATACATTGTTAAAAACAAGAACATGGAGGGATTTTTTTTAAGGCAACTATTAAAATAATTTTTTGAGATTTTAAATTGGAGTCTAGTCAATTTAAGATATTTATCAGCAAAATATCTGTTCAAAAGCATGCTTATGATCTTGTAGAATTAAATAATTAAAAAAAAAACTGCTAGGTTAGAGATACAGACAAATAGCAATCAAAACTTGTTTAAAACAATCACTTGGTATGAATTCAGAGGCTGGAATCTATCACACTGCACTACTTTTAAAACATCAGTGATTTTAAAAGGGCTTACAAAAGACTAATGATTAATGAAAGGACAAAATCAAAGATACTATCTATTTAATAACAAAACAGGGGTATTTTATAGAGAAAACTAGGAAAGCAAACTGTGCATATATAAAACTCTAATTTTTCCTGTACTCTCACATCAACACTGAGGCACCTGCAACTGTTTCCCTCGTTTCTTCAACGATTTCTGGCTTCCTGGGCACTCTAGACAGTAAGAAGAGGAACCAACTTTAAAAACATCTTTTTCCTCCAAGACTTAACAGAAACGTAAGGCGTTAAAGTTCTCTGAAAAAACATGTTGAATATCTCAACAATGATGGACCTGGTAAGGCTAAATCCTCACAGTTGACTATTATTTCTGTTCTTATGTCTACATGTGACAACATCAGCATATTTATTCTAAAATACACAAGAAAGGAAATTTGGAACCTCTATGTGTGTGAGAGAGAGAGACAAGTTTCAAGAAAATGTAGAGCTGGCTTAAAATGAGCTAAGTTTACTCTAAAGATGAAACAGCTTCTCACAGAAACCAAATGCAGGGCTGCAACTCAGTCTCAGAAAGACTAAAACAGAGAATCGGAAGACATCCAGAAGCCAAGGGAGGTTTCTAGCCTCACCTCTATCTCATTTCATGGGCTAGTCTTTCTCCACTCACAACCTTCTGTTATTCAGTCCCCATGGTTTACCACACAGAGGTCCAAATTTCACATGTTAATATGACTTTTTCAGTCCAAGTTCCCTATTCCTAGTGTCGACTAAAAAAGATGCACAACATGAAAGTTGTGAGTTAAGTTTTATTTGGGGCAAAATGAGGACTGCAGCACAAGAGAAAGCACCTCAGAAAGCTGAGAAACTGCTCTAAATAGGTAGTGAGGGAAGGTCAAAATATAAGATTTTGATGAAGGGGAAGTTCAATGCAATCAAGAGCTCATTTTACAAAAAGATTTTTGCTAGTCACAAGAAGCTGATGTCACCATGAAGGGATTTAGTGCTTTTCTAGATATGAGGTGATGCAAGGATTGGGATCATGAAATCAGTTCCTGAAAAATACCTATCTAAAGACCTGTTCTATAAATTTCCCTGAAGCACAGAGTGCCTCACTCTCCACCCTGAACTCCTTCAGGAGTGCTGAAGGTCAACAGCTGCAGCAGCCCAGGGTTCAGTCTCCACAGAGGCAGGTGGCAAATGCCCTTGGCAAGCACCAAGTACTTGTAGTTGACACTAGAAAGACATTCTGACTGACCAAGCTAACATCTGCCTCAGTTCAGTTCAGTCGCTCAGTCATGTCTGACTCTTTGCAACCCCATGAATCACAGCACGCCAGGCCTCCCTGTCCATCACCAACTCCCGGAGTTCACTCAAACTCATGTCCATCGAGTCGGTGATGCCATCCAGCCATTTCATCCTCTGTCGTCCCCATCTCCTCCCGCCCCCAATCCCTCCCAACATCTGCCTATTTATGGTCAAATCAATTTTTCCCAATCAAGCAGGGTACCTGAAAGTTCATCTATTTGATGATTAATTCTTCTGGCTTTTCTATGTCTGAATATATTTATATTTTTAATTTTTAAAAAATATTCATTTATTATTGGACTGCATCAGACCTTAGCCCTGCAGATAGAAACTTTACTCTTCACTGCGGCACATAGGATTTTTTAGTTGCGGCCACATGCAGTCTTTTGGTTGTAGCGTGTAAACTCTCAGTTGTGGCATGTGGGATCTAGTTCCTGGACCAGGGATTGAACCAGGGCCCCCTGCATTGGAAGCATGCAGTCTTAGCCACTGGACCACCAGGGAAGTCCCAGAAAATGTTCAAAATGTCCTTATTTCATTTTTATTTTTGAAAGATATTTTCAATGGGTACAGAATTATAAGTTAAAAAACTTTTCTTTGAGTACTTTAAAGGTGCTGCTCTTTTGTTTTCTTGCTTACATTACTTCAGAGGAGAAATCTGCCACCAAGATCCTTATGTCTATTACTCTACATGTAATAAATCTTTTAACTCTGACTGCTTACTTCCACTTATTGTAAAAACCCTCAACAAACTGGACATCGAGGGACTATACTGCAACATAATAAAAGCTATATATGACAGGCACTTAGCTAACATCACACTCAACCACGAAAAGCTGAAAGCATCGCCTCTAAGATCAGGAACAAGACAAGGATGCCCACTCTCACCATGTTCATTCAACATAGTATTAGAAGTACTAGCCACACTGACAAGAAAAAAATAAACAAAAGGAATCCAAATTGGAAAAGAAAAAGTAAAACTGTCACTGTTTGTTGATTTCATGATGTTACACCTGGAAAATCCTAAAGATATCATCAAAAAAATACTAGGATACATTAATACAATTGGTTAAGTTACAGGATACAAAATTAATATACAGAAATCCATAAAATTTCTATACACTAACAACAAACTATCAGAAAGAGAAATTAAGAAAACAACCCCACTTACAATCACATGAAAAAGAATAAAATACCTAGAAATGAATCTAACTAAGGAAGTAAAAGGCCTGTACACTGAAGAAAGAAACTGAAGACAACACAGATGGAAAGATATACTGTCTTCTTAGATTGGGAAAATTATTGTTGAAATGACCATAGTGCCTAAAGCAATCTACAGATCTATGCAACCTCTACCAAAATACCAACAGCATTTTTCACAGAACCCACAATGGCAGAAAGCAAAGAGGAACAAAAGAGTCTCATGATGAAGGTGAAAGAGGAGAGTGAAAAAGCTGGCTTAAGATTATTCATCTGGGGGCTTCCCTGGTGGCCCAGTGGTTGGGAGTCTGCCTTCCAATGCAAGGATACACCAGTTCAATCTCTGATCTGGGAAGACCCCATGTGCCCCAGAGCAGCTGAGCCCATGCACCACAACTACTGAGCCCACACGCCCTAGAGCCCGCACTCTGTAATGGGAAGCCCATGCATCGCAGCCTCTGCTCAGCTCAGCTGGAGAAAGCCTGCACAGTGACGAAGATCCAGAGCACCCAATAAATAAATAAATAAAAATTTTTTTAAAAATTATGGCATCTGGTCCCCTCACTTCATGGTAAACAGATGGGGAAAATGGAAACAGTGACCGACTTTATTTTCTTGGGCTCCAAAATCACTGTGGATGGTGACTGCAGCCACAAAATTAAAAGATGCTTGCTCCTTGGAAGAAACGCTATGACAAACCTAGATAGTGTATTAAAAAGCAGAGACATCACTTCGCTGACAAAGGTCCATATAGTCAAAGCTATGGCTTTTCCACTAGTCATGTACGGATAAGAGAATTGGACCATAAAGAAGGCTGAGTTCCGAAGAATTCATGCTTTCGAACTGTGGTACTGGAGAAGACTTCTTGCAAGACCCTTGGACAGCAAGGAGATCAGGCCAGTCAATCCTAAAGGAAATCAACCCTCAATATTCATTGTAAGGAGTGATGCTGAAGCTGAAGCTCCAATTCTGTGGTGACCTGGTGTGAAGAACCAACTCACTGGAAAAGAGCTCAACTCTTTCCCTGATGCTGGGAAAGACTGAAGGCAGAAGAAGGGATGACAGAGGATGAGATGGTTAGATGGCATCACTGACATAAACATGTTACCATCAATGTCAACATGGACACTGACATCATCAATGGACATAAGTCTGAGCAAACTCCAAGAGATGAGAAGAACAGGTGAACAGAGAAGTCTGGTGTGCGAAAAGTCAGATGCAACTTAGCGACTAAACAACAACAAGAAAAAATACTTATAAAATCTGTATGGAAACACAAAAGACATCAAATAACCAAAACAATCTTAAGAAAGAGAAACAAAGCTAGAGGTATCATGCTCCCTGATTTCAAACTATACTACAAAGCTACAGTCATCAAAACAGTATGGCAGTGGCACAAGAACAGACACAGAGGTCAATGGAACAGAATAGAGAGCCCAGAAATAAACCCACAGTTACATGGTCAATTAATCTATGATAAAGGAGGCCAGAATATACAATGGGGAAATTTTAGTATCTACAGTAAATGGTGTTCAAACTGGACAGTGACATGCACAAGAATCAAACCAGACTACTCTCTCACACAATGCACAAAAATAAATTCAAAATGAATTAAATACTTCCATATAAGACCTGAAACCATAAATTTTCTAGAAGAAAACAGAGGCAGTTCACTCTTTAACATCAGTCTTAACAATATTTTTTTGGATATGTCTCCTCAGGTAAGGGAAACAAAAGCAAAGTGCAACTGTATGAAACAAAAAAGTTTTTGCATAGAGAAGAAAACTATCAAGAAAATGAAAAAGCTGTCTATGGAATGGGAAAGGATATTTGCAAATGATATAGCCAACAGTATTATGAATATTAAATTATATATCATGTTTAGTATACTTTTAGGAAAAAAATATAACATTAAAATAGATTAATTTATAATCCTGCTTTAAAAATATTCTGTCTTAGGAGATGTCTTATGGTTTCAGGTTTTCCCCAGGTTTTCCCTGCATCCCTCTTGCACGTCCTCTCCTATAATTCAGCCTACAGGACGTGATCAATCTGCTCTTGTTCCCCATGACCTCTGTTCTCTTCCTTTCAATATTTTTCCCTTCCCCTTGCTGAATACACATTAATATTTCAAGACCAAACTCAAAACACCCCTTTTCCCCTATGAGCCCATCTGACTCTGCTCCATATGCTCAGACAGAAATGATGCCTCTCTTACTTGTATTCCCACTATACCTTCTACATATATTCATCACAATACTTCTAATACCATATAGCACTGTGATCTGATTCTATTCACTGCTCTAGCAATATCATGGCATGAGCCGAAATTCATCATGCTTAAACCTGGTAGGGCCCAGTAAGTGAAATCTGACTGAATCGACCAAAGTGAATGAGCAAATGAGGGAAAAGTAGAAGGTATCAATTTGAGGAACCTGAAGATTTGAGGACAGATCAGGCAGGCAGGCATTCACTTCTCATTTCTGCCAAACAGATTTTGTCTCATACCTGTGTTCTTCCCCTTTTAACACCACGGGGGGCTGGGGGGGACGTGGTGGAGAGGTCCTCTTCTAAGCTGATTTTAACCAATGTAGAAGGGAAACTCCCCCCCCCCCGTGGTGTTAGAAGAATAAAAATAATAATAAATGCTGTCCCTTCCCCAATGCCTGTTATGTGTGAAGATTCCATGGTGAACATATTAAGAGTATCATGGGGGAGGGGACAGAATTTCTGTTTGTGTATTACAAATCCTGCCCTATTAAGTATTCAGCCAGAGGACACTTTATTTAACAGGTGAAACAAACAACACAAGTCACTCAAGGTAAGTGATTTACCCTGTAACTGAGTAAGTTAATGGATGACCCAAGACTACAATGTTAACCTTTCACTGTACACTTTCAACTCTCAGTTGTGTCCGATCATCTCATACTTCAAATGGCACTCTCATTTAATATAGCACAACTGTGTTCATATAATGGTGTCACTTTAAATCAGCAATCTAATGCTTAAGGGAAGGACAATAAACTTTAACTCTAGAAAGGTGAAAGAATAACTTTAATAGCCTTTATTTGAGTCATCCAACCACACCCCAGAAACTATGCCTTGAGAAATATAAAGGTAATTCTAAAACAAGAAAGTATAGTGAAGGAAAAACAAAATTTAAGAGACCAAAGACTTAAATTCTCCCAGTACTGAGCCAAAATCTTCTTTACTTACAGATGTGAGAAGGTTTTATTTTCAGTCCAGTGATTCGTCAGATGAAAAATGGGTGATCACTTAAAAAACAGTAGATCAAGCAGCAGCTCCCCAATAGAAAAATGCACGATTCACTTGAGGAGGTTTTCTGTTGTTTTCATTTTTTGTTTGTTTGGAGGAGTTTTGAGTAAATCTGGGTAAGGCTGGTGGCTAAATTAACTGCACTCACAATAACTAGCCTGTGCTTTCCTATTCCCAGGTGGTGCCAGTGGTAAAGAAACCACCTGCCAATGCAGGAGACACAGGTTTGATCCCTGGGTGGGGAAGATCCCCTGGAGAAGCATATGGCAACCCACTCCAGTATTCTTGCCTGGAGAATCCCCATGGACAGAGGAGCCTGGAGGGTTACAGTCCACAGGGTCACAAAGTCAGACACAACTGAAGGACTTAGCACACATGCATGCACACCTTCCCAATCTAGGCAAGGCAAACATCCCTGATTGACCCAGGGTTAAATCAGGGCCTGGCCTGGTGCCCCCTCCTCCTCTCTGGACTGTTCCTTATGGCCCCTGCTGTAGATTCTTGGCCCTTCTATGTGCTCTAGGAGTGATCACATAGGTACTGATTGTGTACTATTAATGCTCTCTCCACTGAAGGCAGAATCACATCCCACTCTGCCTAGGCCAGGGAGTGCACATGAACAAGACCAAGCAACATTTTTAAAATTAGCTGCAACCACTGAGAAATTTTACACAGCCTTTAGGCTTCTCTACAAAAACTGCAAGTTCGACAAGCAGGAAGTCCTTACATGAGCTGTTTTGAATCTGTGTTTAACAGATAAATTTTAGACTCTTAGAAATAATATGTATCTCATTCACAACTTAGAGTTTACCTAATTCCCAGTCTCAAATTATGCCTCATTCTCAAAATGATTATTTATATAAAATGTTTAAGTTTAGTTCCAAAATAACCAATGCATAAAGATCTACTGACAGAATGCAATAAATATGCTTCCTGACTGCCATTTTCAGCACTAACAGAAACAACAGATTTTATTCAGTATCCTAGCATGAGATGTTTCCTTCAGTTCTTACCCATATAAAAAGCCATTGTACTATAGGCAACCCCCAATCTGCAATCTAATCATTCCTAAGCAATGGTCAAAGGGTAAGAATTACAGAAGTCAAACTCAAATTTCCTAAATAATTATTTTATATCACAGAAAAGAAAGATAAAAAGAAATTTCAAAATAGGCTTTTACAAATACTAAGCATACAAAAAGTTATCTTTAAAGAGTCATATTATGAATATTGTATATCTTTTTAAATGATTTTTTTTTCTTATAACAACTAGACAAGACTGTTTCACTAAAAACTTCATTAGAAACACCTTCTTTTTCTAACAAGTCTTATTATAGCTAGTACAGGCTTTTCTATCTTGTAAAGGAAATTTGAATCTTTACACTTCATTCACCTCACAATCTTTCATTGTCAATTATGAACACACCCAAAAGTCTTCAACTGGTAAATGTTAGAGGAAGGTACATATTTGCATGGGAACTTATTCATCAATGACCCTTGCTCTTCTATGCCACTCTGCTAAAAGCTTCTGTGCAAGATACCATGAGTAAGTCAACTGTATTTATATTATCAATCACCATTTCAATGTTACACAATTTGGTTACAAACTGAGGCAGAGTATCTTCATAAAGGTTGCCAAACCTCTCTGAATTCTGAAGAAATACCACCCATTCTTTGTTTGATCTTTGCCTCAGTTCTTCAGTTCAGTTCAGTTCAGTCGCTCAGTCGTGTCCGACTCTTCGCGACCCCATGAATCACAGCTCGCCAGGCCTCCCTGTCCATCACCAAATCCAGGACTTCACTCAAACTCATGTCCATCAAGTCGGTGATGCCATCCAGCCATCTCATTCTCTGTCGTCCCCTTCTCCTCCTTGCCCCCAATCCTGCCCAGCATCAGAGTCTTTTCCAGTGAGTCAACTCTTCGCATGAGGTGGCCAAAGTATTGGAGTTTCAGCTTTAGCATCAGTCCTTCCAATGAACACCCAGGATTGATCTCCTTTAGGATGGACTGGTTGGATCTCCTTGCAGTCCAAGGGACTCGCAAGAGTCTCCTCCAGCACCACAGTTCAAAAGCATCAATTCTGCGGCGCTCAGCTTTTCTTCACAGTCCAACTCTCACATCCATACATGTTTCTCACATCCACGGGAAAAACCATAGCCTTGACTAGACGGACCTTTGTTGGCAAAGTAACGTCTCTGCTTTTTAATATACTATCTAGGTTGGTCATAACTTTCCTTCCAAGGAGTAAGCGTCTTTTAATTTCATGGCTACAATCAGCATCCGCAGTGATTTTGGAGCCCCAAAAAAATAAAGTCTGACACTGTTTCCACTGTTACCCCATCTATTTCCCATGAAGTGATGGGACCAGTTCTTACCTTGCCACAATTAAGCACTGCAGAAGAGAAGAAATTCCTCTGTCAAAAATAACTGCTAATTCAGAGTTCTATGGGACAGTATTGAAGCAATTCAAACTTTCTCCATCTCAGAAGTCAGTCTATCCCTTTTAAATGGGTAAACTGTACCGCATCTGAACTCTACCTCAAAAAAACTTTTTTAAAAGCCAGCCTGTCAACTTTTTTTTTTTTATCAAAGTGTATTTCTTTAGTTTGGTTTTAGGCCCTTTCAAATACTATTACTTCTTCAAAATTGTCATCACAGTCAAATGCAAAAACAATGAAATTGAAAGCTGTATCACTCATTTTCACCTGGCCTTTTGATCAGTATCAGTACCATGCTCTTCTAGAATGAAAGATTTTCTTGACATGTGTTTCTCACAAACTCTTCTTACTCAGAAAGAAAAACAAAAACTTTTAAGGAATGTGACAATATACAAGAACTTTAAGGATAAAACTTTTTTTAGGAACAGCTGGGGACAGGAATTAAGATAAAAGATAGAAGGGCCCCAGGCTGGGCAGCTGGAGTTGTCTGTCCCCTGTGGACAGATACTCCAAAATAGCAGGAGCAAAAGAAGAGCTGAGCTCTGCCCAGATAAATGATAGAGACCACGTATTTCTCATTCTTGAGCTTAAGGAGACCTTTCCAACTATACATGAGAAAAAAGACTCCTCAGAAGTCAAAAGGGAGGGGGTGTCACCTCATAGTAAGCAATGTCAACCTACCCATAGGCTTCTTTGCTAGAATCCATTTTGGCTAAGAGAAGCACACATACACACGGGAGTGTACTGCTATATGCCAAATACAGACTCAGAACCAGGCAAAGAGATTACTGGCCAAAGGAAACCCAGAAGAGATGCCCCATATAAGCAATCCAAACTACCATGAGAGCATGACTCTCTGAGCCCACCCATGTGTCTATCCACATGTACCTTTGTTATTTTTTCCCTAAATGAACACTGGTGGCTCAGAGGTTAAAGCGTCTGCCTCCAATGCAGGAGACCCGGGTTCGATCCCTGGGTCGGGAAGATCCCCTGGAGAAGGAAATGGTAACCCACTCCAGTATTCTTGCCTGGAGAATCCCATGGACGGAGAAGCCTGGTAAGCTACAGTCCACGGGGTCGCAAAGAGTCAGACACGACTGAGCGACTTTACTTACTTACTTTACTAAATGAACACTTCACTGGTTTCACTACTTACTGTGCCTTTGTGGAAATGCATTTCGGCAAAATCAAAGGGCCAGGGCCTTGTCACTGGCCACTGGTCTAGTGGCTAGGATTCAGCACTCTCACTGCCATGGCCTGACTTCAGTCTCTGGCCGGAAACTGAAACCCACTACAAACCAACGCCACCTGAGATTAGAATGAGCCTGAGTCACTATGATCAAATGCCAGAGCTGACAGTTTAGTGAACTTTCAGTAACTAGGAGGGACAGAGAATTATTTATCACAAAACATACCATAAAACCAGAGGGCTACTAGCCCACTGCTTCATAAACTGGGATCACCTGAAGTAATTCGCTAAGAAAAGAACAATGTAGAGGTTTTTACTTAAGCAGACGGTAGTGGGCAAGAACATTGTCTGAGATATATCCAGATGATTTATAGATTTATCTTACCATAAATTAACACTTACTGTGCATGTAATCTGCTTTACAGCATTAAAAAATATCTATCCAAAATATGAAAAAAAAGAAATCTACCTAAATATCCACCGAGATTAACAACCCAATATGAAAAATATGAATAAAAAGAAATCTACCTAAATATCCACCGAGATTAACAACCCAATATGAAAAATATGAAAAAAAAAGAAATCTACCTAAATATCCACCGAGATTAACAACCCAAACGAGGAAGGCACATGCACACACATGAGGAGAAAAGGAATGAGTGTTATTCTGCTAGAAGACACAGGCTCTCACAGGGCCACAGGGTGCTATATTTCTCCTCTTCTCAGTGGTTTGAGCTATCAGTAAGTAAAGGATGTCACAGACAACAGCTACTGCCAATGGTGACCTGGTAAGCCCTGAGGGAAGGGAAGAATATCTGCCATCTAGCAGACATCAGACTGCAACCACTCCCCACAGGGAAAACACAGGATACCAGTCCCAGATAACTGACATGCATATCAAAGGAATGATTTCATTGAGTCCAGACTCTGTCATCTTCCCACTCACAGAAAAGTGCCAAATTTCGGAAACTTTCAATTTCCTGTTTTCTTTAATTAACAGCAATCTCTTCTTCCTACTACCTTCCCTTTGTTGCAAAACTCCTATACATCACAGCTCCTCCCTTCGCCTGCTCAGAGCATGCTCAAGGTTACTTGAGATGCTGCCTCCTACGCTTGTCGTCCTAAAAATTCCCACTAAATACACCATAACTCTTAACTTCTAGGTTGTGAATATTTTTTAAGTCGACATGTCCAAAGAACTTTAGTTTCTCTTTATTTAATTAGAATAAAAGATAAGTTTCTACTATCTGTGTTTCTAAAACTTACAAACTAGAAACGTAATTCCTAACAGCATATTACGGTGAAGGCAATGGCACCCCACTCCGGTACTCTTGCCTGGAAAATCCCATAAACGGAGGAGTCTGGTAGGCTGCAGTCCATGGATCCGGTAAGAGTCGGACACGACTGAGCGACTTTACTTTCACGTTTCACTTTCATGCGTTGGAGAAGGAAGCAGCAACCCACTCCAGTGTTCTTGCCTGGAGAATCCCAGGGACGGGGGAGCCTGGTGGGCTGCTGTCTATGGAGTCGCACAGAGTCGGACATGACTGAACCGACTTAGCAGCAGCATCATATTAACTGAATAATGCTGTGGTTACCACTGCAGGCTTCAGAACTGGACCAGCCTAGATGTGTCCTGGTTCTACCATTTAGTAGCCTGTGGGCAAGTCAGTCACCGTTCTAAGGCCTTGGCCTCCTCATCTGTGAAATAAGTGTAACAGCACATGCCTCAGCAAGTTGGTGAGAAAATTTAACTGAAGCAGTGTATATCAAGTTCTTTGCTTAGCATCTGGCATGTAGAAGACTCAAATATGAATATGAATAAAATGTCTACTCTACAGAAATATCTCTTCAAATCCCCTCTGACTGCCCAAGCACTCCTCGTATTCTGCCACAATTCCTGGGCCTATTTAAAACTCCCTCACAGCATCCCCATAACCTCAGCCTCCTTAGTGCTTCCGCCTATCCCTGGTTCATGCTACTGCAAAACCAATATGGAAATGCTAAAACTCCTGATGGAATGAGAAAAGAAAATGAAAAAACAAGGCCAACAGCACCCCCTCTGGCCACGGAGATAAAGGCTGGCAACATTCATCTCCCTCGTAGATTATCTGGTGTTCAGCACACCCTGAGACTGAATTCAAGAGAACCAGCTAATTTAGGGCACCAGGTACAAATTAGGCACTTTCCAAGTACTCTTCCCTTCAACCAGCACTTGGCATTCTACTAGAATCATGGCCTGCCAAAAACTCTAGACGCTTCTATAATGCGGAGCTATTAATAAAACAATGTATACTTCCTTGTGAGTCACAGAAATCTTTTTCAGCACTTTAAAGTGGCAATATGGACAATGTGAAAAGGTAGAAAACACAGGCAGTTCTCTTCTCTACTCAACAACAAAAAGTGAGACCAGAAGGTATCCAAAAGAACCAACCAGAAATGATGGTAACTGGATGCTCTGCATCAGTTCAATTCAGTTCAGTCACTCAGTCCTGTCTGACCCTTTGTGACCTGATGGACTGCAGCACGCCAAGCCACCCTGTCCATCACCAACTTCCGGAGTTTACTAAAACTCATGTCTATTGAGTCAGTGACGCCATTCAACCATCTCATCTTCTGTCGTCCCCTTCTCCTTCCACCTTCAATCTTTCCCAGCATCAGGGTCTTTTCCAATGAGTCAGTTCCTCCCATCAGTGGCCAAAGTAAAGGAGTTCAGCTTCAACATCTGTCCTGAATATTCTTTGTAAGGACTGATTCATTGGAAGGACTTCCAAAGAATATTCAGGACTGATTTCCTTCAGGATTGACTGGTTGGATCTCCCTGCAGTCCAAGGACTCTCAAGAGTCTTCTCCAACACCACCGCTGAAAAGCATCAATTCTTTGGTGCTCAGCATTCTTAAAGTCCAACTCTCACATCCTTACATGACTACGGGAAAAACCATAGCTTTGACTAGATGGACCTTTATTGGCAAAGCAATGTCTGTGCTTTTTAATATGCTGTCTAGGTTGGTCATAACTTTCCTTCCAAGGAGCAAGTGTCTTTTAATTTCATGGCTGCAGTCACCGTCTGCAGTGATTTTGGAGCCCCTTTCCAAAATAAAGTCAGCAATTGTTTCCACTGTTTCCCCATATATTTGCCATGAAGTGATGGGACCAGATGCCATGATTGTTATTTTCTGAATGTTGAGTTTTAAGCCAGCTTTTTCACTCTCCTCTTTCACTTTCATCAAGAAGCTCTTTAGTTCTTCTTTGCTTTCGGCCATAAGCATGGTATCATCTGTATATCTAAGGTTATTGATATTTCTCCCAGAAATCTTGATTCCAGCTTGTGCTTCATCTAACCCATTGTTTCTCATTATGTACTCTGCATATAAATTAAATAAGCAGGGTGACAATATACAGCCTGACATCCTCCTTTCCCTATTTGGAACCAGTCTGTTGTTATATGTCCAGTTCTAACTGCTGCTTCCTGACCTGCATACAGGTTTCTCAAGAGGCAGGTCAGGTGGTCTGGTATTCCCATCTCTTGAAGAATTTTCCACAGCTTGTTGTGATCCACACAGTCAAAGGCTTTGGCATAGTCAATAAAGCAGAAACAGATGTTTTCCTGGAACTCTCTTGCTTTTTCGATGATTCAACGGATGTTGGCAATTTGATCTCTGGTTCCTCTGCATTTTCTAAATCCAACTTGAACATAACAGAAGTTCACGGTTCACATACTGTTGAAGTCTAGTTTGGAGACTGTTCTGCATAGCTAAAATAACTAACAATGCATTTGGTTCATACTTAAAGTTCCCACCTAACTTAAATGCATTTACACTAAACCAGTGGTTCTCAAACTGGGGCAATTTTGGCTCTCAAGAGATATCTGGCTATGTCTAGAGCTACTGGTATGTAGTTAATAGAGGGTAGGATGCTGCTAAACATCCCACAATACACAGGACAGCCCCCCACAACGAAGAATTATCGAGCCCAGAACGTTAATAGTGCTGACTTGAGAAATCCAGCACTAACCAAATACCTCATTGATGGTCATCTTAAACATCATAATCATTATCAATAAAGAAAATTCTGTTAACCACATTCATTTGTTAAAAAAATTTTTAAGATCCTTTAATTAAATAGTTTCTTTAGATCTCACAAACACCTAAGAAGTGGGGCCAATGGAAACCAAAGGAGAAAAGAGATGTCTGGCTGTGATATTATTATAATGGTCAGGATGCTATTTCTAATTATTTTACATTATATGTATATATGAACTACACTGTATGCATATATGTATACTACACTGGTATATGAAACTATAGTTGAAAAATATTTCAGTTGAAATTTCTAGGAAATTAAATACTAACTCATTTTCTACAATTCTGAATATTGTTCAACATTTTTGATGAAAAGGATATATTTATAACTATCCATTACTGAAATAATGGTATTGAAAGCTATTCCTACTCTTGATATCAGACTGTCAGACAATTTCCACTGTCATGTCTAAAACCACACTCCTATAGCCACTTCCTATCACATCAACTGTCATCCCTTTTCTCTTTTGTGGCATTTTATTTGCCATGCATAAACAGTGAAAAACTTAAAACCAAGTTCATTAAAGAATTTGCTGAGTGAAGGCTAACATGAGTAAAGTACAGAGCTTTCCACATTATTTTAAGAGCAGATACTCTTTCCTTTTTCAAGTTGGGCTGACGTCCTAGAGGTTAATACTGTTATGTCAGGAATGACCTATGAAAGCGCAGTTTTAAAAGATACTCTATTTCCAAACCATTTCTATGACGCAAGTAAGAATTTAATGTTTTCTAAGATGTGAAGAAACAGTTCAAGAACACATTCCTACCTGCCATAACAGAGAGCAATAAAATTGTGAAAAATAATTTTCACAGTAACAAAAGGTATATATCTGCTATATATATATATATGTGGTATCTAGGATGACAGAGTGAAACAATGTATGATAGCAGGATTGTGCACCTAGAAAAGATATTTCACTTTAGCTGAAAATGAAAAGCCACTGGTCAGACAGAAAATATCCAAAAGGGTAATGGGGAATTCATATGACATGTTAATGTAATTTGTCTTTGAAAGATGTTAGAAGCAAATAAAGGCATCTGCTGGGCTTCCCTGGTGGCTCAGTGGTAAAGAATCCACGCGCCAATGCAGAAGACATGGTTTCAATCCCTGGTACGTCTTAACCCAATCAACAGCTTATTCCCTGGAGAAGGAAATGACAACCCACTCCAGTATTCTTATCTGGGAAATCCATGGACAGAGGACACTGGAAGACTACAGACCACGTGGACACAAAAGAGTCAGACAAAACATAGCAACTTAACGACAACAACAATAACAAAGGGATCTGCGAATATGAAACCTGTTGATTCTACACCACATCGCTTCCACAAGTGAAACTGATCAATGTGAAAACATTGCCCAGTTATAGATGTGACTGGTGATGGAAGTAAAATCCAATGCTGTAAAGAACAATATTGCATAGGAACCTGGAATTCTAGGGCCATGAATCAAGGTAAATTGGAAGTGGTCAAACAGGAGATTTGTTTTAGCAATCAGTGAACTAAAATGGACCAGAATGGGCAAATATAATTCAGATGACCATTGTATCTACTACTGTGGACAAGAATCCCTTAGAAGAAATGAGTAGTCCTTATAGTCAACCAAAGAGTATGAAATGCAGTACTTGACTACAATAGCAAAAACAACAAAATGATCTCTATTCGTTTCCAAGGCAAACCATTCAACATCACAGCAATCCAAGTCTATGTGTGCCCCAACTACTAATGCCGAAGAACCTAAAGTTGAACAGTTCTATGACGACCTACAAGACTTTTTAGAACTAACACCAAAAAAGATGTCCTTTTCATCAGAGGGGACTGGAATGTAAAAGTAGGAAGTCAAGAAATACCTGGTGTAACAGGCAAGTTTGACCTTGGAGTACAAAATGAAGCAGAGCAAAGGCTAATAGAATTTTTCCAAGAAAACACACTGGTCATAGCAAACATCCTCTTCCAATAACACAAGAGACGACTCAACACATGGACATCACCAGATGGTCAATATGGAAATCAGACTGATTATAGTTTTGCAGCCTAAGATAGAGAAGCTCTATACAGTCAGCAAAAACAAGACCAGGAGCTGACTGTGACTCAGATCATGAATTCCTTATTGCAAAATTCAGACTTAAATTGAAGAAAGTAGGGAAAACCAGGAGACCATTAAAGTGTGAGCTAAATCAAATCCCTTACGATTATACAGTAGAAGTGAGAAATAGATTGAAGGGATTAGATGTAACGATAGACAGAGTGCCTGAAGAACTATGGACGGATGTTGGTACACTGTATAGGAGGTGGTGATCAAAACCATCCCCCAAAAAAAAGAAATGTAAAAAGGCAAAATGGTTTTCTGAGGAGGCCTTACAAATAGCCAAGAAAAGAAGAAAAGTGAAAAGGAAAGATATACCCATCTGAAGGTAGAGTTCCAAAGAATAGCAAGGAGAGATAAGAAAGCCTTCCTCAGAGCTCAATGCAGAGAAATAAAGAAAAATAATAGAATGGAAAAGACTAGAGCTCTCTTCAAGAAAATCAGAGATACCAAGGGAACATTTCATGCAAAATGGGCACAATAAAGGACAGAAACAGTATGGATCTAAGAAGCAGAAGATATTAAGAAGAGGTGGCAAGAATACACAGAACAACTATACAAAAAAGATATATGACCTAGATAACCATGATGGTGTGATCATGCACCTAGAGCCAGACATCCTAGAATGCGAAGTCAAGTGTGCCTTGGGAAGCATCACTACAAACAAAGCTAGTGGAAGTGACGGAATTCCAGTTGAGCTATATCAAATCCTAAAAGATGATGCTGTGAAAGTGTTGCACTCAATATGCCAGCAAATTTGGAAAACTCAGCAGTGGCCACAGGGGTGGAAAACGTCAGTTTCCATTCCAATCCCAAAGAAAGGCAGTGCCAAAGAATGCTCAAACTACCGCACAATTGCACTCATCTCACACGCTAGCCAAGTGATGCTCAAAATTCTCCAAGTCAGGCTTCAACAGTACATGAACCGTGAACTTCCAGATGTTCAAACTGGATTTAGAAAAGGCAGAGGAACCAGGGATCAAATTACATCTGTTGGATCATCGAAAAAGCAAGAGAATTCCAGAAGAACATCTACTTCTGCTTCACTGACTACACCAAAGCCTTTGACTATGCTGTGTGGATCACAAAAAACTGAAAAATTCTTAAAGAAATTGGAATACCAGACTACTTTATCTGCCTTCTGAAAATCTGTATGCAGGTCAAGAAGTAACAGAACTGGGCATGGAACAATGGACTGGTTCCAAATTGGGAAAGAGTACATTAAGGCTGTAGACTGTCACAATGAATGTTTAACTTATATCCAGAGTACATCATGCGAAATGCCGGACTGGATGAACAGAAGCTGGAATCAAAATTGCCGGGAGAAATATCAATAACCTCAGATACGCAGATGACACCACCTTTATGGCAGAATGTGAAGAGGAACTAAAAAGCCTCTTTTTGAAAGTGATGGAGGAGAGTGAAAAAGCTGGCTTAAAACTCAACATTCAAAAAATGAAGATCATAGCATCTGGTCCCATCATTTCATGGCAAATAGATGGGGAAACAGTGACAGACTTTATTTTCTTGGGCTCCAAAAATTACTGCAGATGGTAACTGCAGCCATAAAACTAAAAGATGCTTGCTCCTTAGAAGAAAGGCTATGACCAACCTAGGCAGCATATTCAAAAGCTGAGACATTACTTTGCCAACAAACGTCCATCTAGTCAAAGCCTGGTTTTTTCAGTAGTCATGTATGGATGTGAGAGCTGGACCGTAAAGAAAGCTGAGCACCAAAGAATTGATGCTTTTGAACTGTAGTGTTGGAGTAGACTCTTGAAATTCCCTTGGACAGCAAGGAGATCAAACCAATCAATCATAAAGGAAATCAGTCCTGAATATTCATTGGAAGGACTGATGTTGAAACTGAAGCTCCAATACTGTGGCCACCTGATGTTAAAAACTGACTCATTGGAAAAGACCCTGATGCTGGGAAAGACTGTGGACAGGAGGAGAAAGGTACAATATAGGATGAGATGGCTGGATGGCATCACCAACTCTATGGGCATGAGTTTGAGCAAGCTCTGGGAGTTGATGATGGACAGGGAAGCCTGGCGTGCTGCATGCAGTCCATGGGGTCACAGAGTCAGACACAACTGAGCGACTGAACTGAACTGATTCTACTCATTTAAATACCATGGGTATCTGTCTAGAAATTTTGCTACATTAGTTTTATCAGACATCTTCTAAAGGACTGGGCCAATTCCAATACACACACCACACACATACATACAAAATACATACACATAATTTATTGTTACCATTTATTGCATAGTGACTATGGAAAATGTACCAAACTTTATAAGCATCACTTCATTTAATCTTTCACAGCCATATGAAATATTCTTTCATTATCTCAATTTTATAAAGGAATGGCCTGAGGGAGGTTACACAACCCACTGAAAACTGTAAGAGGCAGAGGCAGTATTTAACCTAAGGCCCAGTCTGATTCCCTAGTGGCTCACTGGTAAAGAACTGCCTCTCAATTCAGGCAACTGGGTTTGATCCCTGGGTCAGGAAGATACCCTAGAGAAGGAAATGGCAACCCACTCCAGTATTCTTGCCCAGGAAATTCCATACAGAGGAGCCTAGCAGGTTAAAGTCCATGGGGACACAAAAGACTGAGATATGACTTAGCGACTAAATGCCATATGCCAGTCTGATTACTGAACCAGATCTTTCAACCACTTTACACCAGTTTCAAGAAACTCAGAACAGAAATTTCCATTAGTCACCATAATATCTGATTTTTTAAATCTTGTCCATACTCCATGATTTATACACGTGTGCATGAAATTCAGTCAAAACACCATATCTTGCCTCATATTGTGCATATTTTTGCATTAGAATAAAGTTGAACTTTGTTCGCAAGTTTATCATTTTAAATGTTAATATCTGATACAAATGTTTAAAGTAGTTTCCATCTTCCTGGCATAAAGAATTGAGAAGGTAATTAAGTTAATTATACCCATTAAAAAAACCAGAGTGGGCTCAGAAGCAAAAATATACTACTTTACAGGAAGGAAGTGACCTTCCTAAAGAAGGCAGTATGATTAAAGCTTTCTTTTTGAAAAGGTCAGACTATTTCAAAGGAGCTAAGAAATTTACTTAGCCTACAAATTTAAAATTATTTTCATGAGCATGAGTTTCCCCATAGAGAGAGGGAATGAAACTAAATATTCCAGTTGTAAAGAGTTATTTACATTCAAACTGTTACTGTTCACCTGAGCCACATTTTTTAGTTATAGGACAACCAACTTTTCTGTGGCTAAAGAATATCTAATGCAAACTAATAGTACAATTCTCTTCCATCTTACAAGTACAGACAGAAAGTCAGAGAACACAGCATTAACTAAAAGAGCTGAAAAGGAACAGAATGTGTGCAAAACATTACAAAACCAAGGGAAAAGGCTTAGCTTGTTATATAGTTGAGGTTAAATTACAATAAGAAAGCCAATTCCTTTGCCTTGCCAAAGAATTTTTTCATTGCACCCCATCCTCAATCCATGATAGAGATTTCCAAAGATGTAACCTGTCTCAAAGAAACAATTAATAGTACTGTAACTTCAACAGCTGTAACTAGAGAATACTTTGTTACATAAAATATATAGTTCTGAAAGTTATATAGTTAATGCACTTTTAAATTGAATCATCTCTCAAAATTATCAAGGAAACTCACTTAAAGGAATGCTATGTTGGAAAAATAAAGAAACTGAGTAAAAAAATCAAGATAAGATAGTGATAAATCTTGGGTATTAACTAGATTTTTACATATTGGCCATAAAATATGCACTCTGAATTTTTTTAATTCAGTAACTCTACTTTTTAAATTCAATAACTCTACTTTTAGAGAAACCTCCATACTCTTTTCCATTAGTGGCTATAGCAATTTACACTCCCACCAACAGTGTAGGAGGGTTCCTTTTCTCCACACCCTTTCCAGCATAAAACATGTAGTTTGAAATGTAGCACTCAACATGGGATTTCATTCACTTACTCGGTTAGAATTTCACAAACACCTAACATGAAACACAATCTACTGAGTGTTGGGTAAACAGCAGGGAACAAGACAAGTATGGTTACTGCTCTCATGATGCTAATGCAGTTTCATCTTCATGTCAAAATGATTCAACAAATTACCGTAAGACATGGTGAAAAAAGTTTCTCTGTACACACAGCTCAACTTGATGAACTGAAGGCCTCATGCCAACTCCTGTCTCTCCCTTACTCTTAACTCAGTTAATCCCATGCCTGACTCCACCCGTTCCCATTAAAGCATCAGCCCATGCTGTCTCCGGAGAAGGCAATGGCAACCCACTCCAGTACTCTTGCCTGGAAAATCCCACTGACGGAGGAGCCTGGTGGGCTGCAGTCCATGGGGTCACGAAGAGTCGGACATGACTGAAGTGACTTAGCAGCAGCAGCATGCTGTCTCAGTTGCTATGGCTGCTGGCACTTTGATGCAAAGGGCCCAGACCTGGCACTCAACCCCTAAGATGTGTCAAATGCTTACCTTATCCCTAAATACGAACAATCACCACCTCCTTCCCTGTCTCACAGACCAGCCACTGAGAACAAGTCCTCAGGCCCAAGCTTGGTAGTTTTCACATTGAGCATCCTGATTGCTACCTGCCTCTGGAAAAGAGAACACAACAGACAAAATCCCCTGCTCTTCCCAAAACTATCACAACATTGTTAATTGGCTATACTCCAATATAAAATAAAAAGTTTAAACAATAAATAAATAAAGCACAAATGTAAGGGGAAAAAAACCATGCTCTCATAGAATTTACTATACACTGGGGTGGAGATGGAAGGATAGAAAAAGATTTTAAAAAATAGTTACTGGTAAGTATTGTAGAGAAAAAGAAAACAAGTAAAGGAGTATGTCAAGGCTGTATATTGTCATCCTGCTTATATAACTTATATGCAGAGCACATCATGAGAAATGCCAGGCTGAAGGAAGCACAAGCTGGAATCAAGATTACCGGGAGAAATATCAATAACCTCAGATACCCAGATGACACCACCTTTATGGCAGAACGTGAAGAGGAACTAAAGAGCCTCCTGATGAAAGTGAAAGAAAAGGCTGGCTTAAAACTCAACATTCAAAAAATAAAGATCATGGCATCTGGTCCCATCACTTGATGAAAAATAGATGGGGAAACAATGGAAACTGTAACAGACTTCATTTTCTTGGGCTTCAAAATCACTGCAGATGGTGACTCCAGCCATGAAATTAAAAGACACTTGCTCCTTGGAAGAAAAGCTATGACCAACCTAGACAGCATATTAAAAAGCAGAGACATTACTTTGCTGACAAAGGTCCATCTAGTCAAAGCTATGGTTTTCCCAGTAGTCATGTACTGCTGTGAGAGTTGGACTATTGAAAAAGCTGAGCACCGAAGAACTGATGAACTGTGGTACTGGAGAAGACTTAAGAGTCCCTTGGACAGCAAGGAGATCAAACCAGTCAATTCTAAAGGAAATCAGTCTTGAATATTCATCGGAAGGACTGGTGCTGAAGTTGAAATTCCAATACTTTGGACACCTGATGCAAAGAACTGACTCATTGGAAAAGACCCTGATGCTGGGAAAGATTGAAGGCAGGAGGAGAAGGAGATGACAGAGGATGACATAGTGGGATGGCATCACCGACTCGATGGACATGAATTTGAACAAGCTCCAGCAGTTGGTGATAGATAGGGAAGCCTGGCGTGCTGCAGTCCATGGGGTCGCAAAGAGTCAGACACAACTGAGCAGCTGAACTGAACTGAAAGGAGTAGAGGAGTGGGCCTTCCAATTTTAAATATGGTGACCAGGGAATAGCCTCAATGAGAAGGTGTATTTAAGTAAAAATGTGAAGTAGATGAATTCAATACATTTTAAACACTGAAAGTAAGATTTCAAGTGACTGAAACTTCCTGTTAGTCAAGACTTTCAGGTCTACAATAAAAAGCTGTGTTATTTAACACAAGAACAAAGGGAAAATATTAAAAGAAAAAATTAATAAAGGAAAATTATCCTTTTTTAACCTATTCTGAGAGTGGCCGTTTCTGAATAAAGGAAAATAAGCAGACATAAACTACAAAACTTTTCTCAATGTCCATAAAAAAGTCTATTTTCTCAATGAAACACTATAGCATTTGAAGGAACTAACTGTAAGGAACTAGCTTTGAGACCCAAACTAAGAAGTGAGAATAAAAATCCCTTTTCCAGATGAAAAAATATAAATTGCAGTTACCCAGGAATTTATGCCAGAAATGAACAATTAACAAAAGACATGCAGGAATGACGGCTCTGAAATATGGCATTTAGTGCGTCAGTTATAGACAGGAGTTTACGGAAATGAACCACCATCAAGACCACGAGGAAGAGAAGCACGGGCCCATCCCTGCCAGCTGGCTCATCAGAGGCCTTCAGACGATGTTTGATGACAGCTGCCACTGAAGGTGGGAGTTATGTGAACATCTTTTAACTTTGTTTCTTTTTTCTACCTCCTCAATGCCCAGAATGTGGTTAAGGCAAAACTCCCAGGTTAACAAAAATATACAAGTCAGTCATTCAGTTCCAAAACTCAGAAATGGGCATTAATTCTCCATGAAAATGAGCTTATACTGGGCACCACACTGACTTTAGAACAATGACTGCCATCATTGGCAGTTTCCTCCCTGCTTCCTCCTGAATCCTTCTCTTCCCTTCTTTTCACAGTTTTCATAACCAGTGGCCTGAGTTTACTGCTTTCTGTAAAAGGACAATAAGGGCCTCTAATTAGCACCCTAGTCAGTTCCCTAGTTCTTCTATGGGAGACAGCCTCTCTCAGTGTAACTACTCACATCCAAGTTTTTATTACACCAAGATGTTTAAAGAGTGAAAAGAGCTACACAATTTTCTTAATTAAAAAAACTAAAGTGGTTTGCCAACACATACCAACAAGATCATGGTATTGATATATTAATACTACATACATACACCTGTGTATGTATATTGTATTGATATGTATTATGTTAAGATATACACTCTATATTATTCTATACTTCCTATTATACAGCCACTCATTATAGCCTTTTTAAATGGGGTAAAAGAGGAGAAATGCGGTTTTGCCTCTTTTTTGCAGAACACCTCAAATTTAACACGATTCTTGAAAATTTACACTATTTACATAATTTCAAAGTTCAGTATGTAACCATCACCTTGCTAATGAGATGTAAGAAAAAGCAGTGGAGGCCTGAATTAGGCAAGTATTCCCAAGAGGTCTGGTTGCCCAGCAAAGACCAGAAAGCTATGCTTTGTTTCCATCTTCAGAATTGTTTCTAAGACTATTTCTCCTTTTCCTTGATATGTTTTTTTATCCCCTTCCTCATTCGCTATGGTTGACCAGAGTTGCCCTTTTTAAGACCCTGGATAAACTGGATAAAAATATCAGAAACAGTGTCTTTCCCATTACTAAAGATCAATAATTAGTATCCTTATATTTAGAGATATTAAAAAACTGGCAATAATAAATTTATGGAGGTAGGAAAGTACAGTGGTTAAGAGCTGGAGTTTAAATCTTGACTCCCTAATTGTGAGAAATAACAAGCAAAGACAAAAAACGCTGCTTAAGGAGAGGACACCAGGAACTGGAAATGACAGATGTAAGGTAATGAAACTATTGACAATGTATCAAAGCATTCTGAGGCCTTTTAGTGGAGAAGTAACCCAGGGCCTACAATCTCCAAGACATATCACAGTATCAGAAAGGATGCCAGGAATAATCAGAACTGTTACACTAAAAGGGACATCTAGTCCATGAAACCTCAAAGAGAACAAAGTATACTATTCCCATGCCTTGCCTAATGATACACTCCTGCACAAAATCAGTACATATTCTTGATAAAAGAGTACATGAATGGTGTAGATGCAGAAGGACAGCTAAGATCACTGACAGAATATTTTAGTGTGCAAGCTGGGATTACTGGTCAGAAAAGGTTACATCTGACATTCTGTCTACGCTATAGGCACCAAGGCATCCTGCCTCTCTTTGAATATTTTCATAGGGAATTCACAACCATCAAAGGAAATCAATTCCGTATTCTGTCAGCATTGTCAGAAAATTCGTATGTTGAAGCAAGATATGATGCGCTGCTTTGGGGTTCTTCTGTTGACCCAATATTTACTGAGCCCTTGAGTGGACTTTGAAGAGCAATGGCAATGAATGACTCAATTTAGGGACTGGTGGGGCAGGCACAGGAAATGCAAGGAGAAATTTAGTCAAGAAGTTGAGGTGGCTGGCAGGAATGAATTCAGAAGGATTTTTTTTTTCTAGGAAGGTAGAAGAAAAATACCCAGGAAAAGGGGAAATCTGGGTCTTATTCTGATGGGCTCTTTGCGACCCCATTGTGTGTACCCTGTCAGGTTCCTCTGTCCATGGGATTTTCCATGCAAGAATACTGGAGTGAGTTCCATTTCCTTCTCCAGGAGATCTTCCCAACCCAGGGATCCAACCCAGGTCTCCCTCATTGCAGGCACTCTTTACTGTCTGAGCCACCAGGGAAGCCCTGGGGCCATGCTCAATAAATCTTTAATCCAATCTTCTGCTGATGGGTGGGACTGTGTTCCCTCCCTGTAGTTTGGCCTCAGTATGGCAGAGGTAATGGCTGCTGCTGCTGCTGCTAAGTCGCTTCTATCATGTTCAACTCTATGTGACCCCATAGATGGCAGCCCACCAGGCTCCCCTATCCCTGGGATTCTCCAGGCAAGAACACTGGAGTGGGTTGCCATTTCCTTCTCCAATGCATGAAAGTGAAAAGTGAAAGTGAAGTCGCTCAGTCGTGTCCGACTCTTAGCGACCCCATGGACTGCAGCCTACCAGGATCCTCCACCCACGGGATTTTCCAAGGAAGTGTACTGGAGTGGGTTGCCATTGCCTTCTCCAGAGGTAATGGCAACCTCCTTCAAAAGGACTTATGCCAGGGCTGTTGTATTCAGTGCCCTTGAACCCATGGCAGGCCAGTGTCAACCCACACCTACACTGGAGACTCCTGGACATTCACAGGCAAGTCTGACTTAGTCTCTTGTGGGGTTACTGTTCCTTTCTTCTGGATCCTGATGCACAGAAGGTTTTGTTTCTGATCTCCAGGAGTCTGTTTCCCCAGTCCTGTGGAAGTTCTGTAATCAAATCCCACTGGCCTTCAAAGTCAAATTCCCTAGAGGTTCTCAGTCCCTTTGCCAGATCACCAGGTTGGGAAATCTCTTGTGGGCCCCAGAACTTTTGCAACAGTGCAAGAACTTCTCTGGTATAACTGTTTGCCAGTTTGTGGGTTGTCTGCTCAGTGGCTCTATGGTAGGGCTCACACGCCGTGCCTCCCAGGTCTGTTGCAGTGAGAGCCCCGTCCCTGTCACAGGCCACTGCTGACCTGTACCTAAGAAGGAGACACTCAAACACTCAAAGGCAGGTCTGGCTCAGTCTCTTGTGGGGCCCCTGGGTCCTGGTGTGCACAAGGTTTTGTTTGAGCCCTCAGAGTATCTCTGGTGGGCATGAGGTTTGATTCTTCGCGAAGAATCGATGCTTTTGAACTGTGGTGTTGGAGAAGACTCGAGGGTCCCTTATACTGCAAGGAGATCCAACCAGTCCATTCTAGAGGAGATCAATCCTGGGTGTTCATTGGAAGGACTGATGCTAAAGCTGCAACTTCAATACTTTGGCCACCTCATGCAACGAGTTGACTCACTGGAAAAGACTCTGATGCTGGGAAAGGTTGGGGGCGGGAGGAGAAGGGGACGACAGAGAATGAGATGGCTGGAAGGCATCACCGACTCTGTGGACATGAGTTTGAGTGTACTCCAGGAGTTGGTGATGGATAGGGAGGCCTGGCGTGCTGTGATTCATGGGGTCGCAGAGAGTCGGACACGACTGAGCAACTGAACTGAACTGAACTGAATTGTCTTGTTGGGGCTTCTCCTTTGCCCTTAGATGTGGGGTAACTTTTTTCGGCAGGATCCAACATCCTCCTGTCAATGGTTGTTCAATGGTTAGTTGCAATTTTGGAGTTCTCACAGGAGAAGAGGAGCACATGTCCTTCTATTCTGCCACTTGGAAAACTCAGCAGTAGCCACAGGACCGGAAAAGGTCAGTTTTCATTCCAATCCCAAAGAAAGGCAATGCCAAAGAATCATCAAACTACCACACAACTGCACCCATCTCACACACTAGCAAAATAATGCTCAAAATTCTCCAAGATAGGCTTCAACAGTATGTGACCCGAGAAACTCCAGATGTTCAACCTGGATTTAGAAAAGCTTTAAAAAGGATTTTAAAAAGGCAGATATCAAATTGCCAATATCCATTGGATCACAGAAAAAGCAAGAGAGCTACAGAAAAACATTTATTTCTGCTTCACTGACTACACTAAAGCCTTTGACTGTGTGGATCACAACAAGCTGTGGAAAATTCTTCAAGAGATGGGAATACCAGACCACCTTACCTGCCTCCTGAGAAATCTGTATGCAGGTCAAGAAGCAACAGTTAGAACTGGACATGGAACAATGGACTGGTTCCAAATAGCGAAAGGAGTACATCAAGGCTGTATATTGTCACCTTGCTTGTTTAACTTATATGCAGAGTACATCATGCAAAATGCCGGGTTGGATGAAGCACAAGCTGGTATCAAGATTGCCGGGAGAAATATCAATAACCTCAGATATGCAGATGACACCACCCTTGTGGCAGAAAGAGAAGAGGAATTAAAGAACCTCTTGATGAAAGTGAAAGAGGAGAGTGAAAAGGCTTCTTTAAAACCCAACATTTAAAAAAACGAAGATCACGGCATCCAGCATCATGTCACTTCATGACAAATAGAAGTGAAAAAGTGGAAACAGTGAGAGACTTTATTTTGGGGGGCTACAAAATCACTGCAGATGGTGACTGCAGCTATGAAATTAAGATGCTTGCTCCCTGGAAGAAAAGCTATGACAAACCTAGACACCATATTAAAAAACAGAGACATCACTTCACCGACAAAGGTCCATACAGTCGAAGCTATGGTTTTTCCAGTAGTCATGTACGGATGTGAGATATGGACAATAAAGAAGGCTGAGTACCAAAGAATTGATGCTTTCAAACTGTGGTGCTGGAGAAGACTCTTGAGAGTCCCTTGGACAGCAAGGAGATCAAACCAGTCAATCCTAAAGGAATTCAACCTTGAACATTCACTGGAAGGACTGATGCTGAAGCTGAAGCTCCAATACTTTGGCCACCTGATGTGAAGAGCTGACTCACTGGAAAAGACCTTGATGCTGGAAAGATTGAGGGTAAGAAGAGAAGAGGTGGCAGAGGATGAGATGGTTGGGTAACATCATGGACTTAATGGACAGGAGTCTGAGCAAACTCCTGGAGAAGGTGAAGGAAAAGGAAGCCTGGCGTCTTGCACTTCATGGGGTCGCAAAGAGGTGGACCGGACTAAGCAACTGAATAAGAACAAAGGGGAGCAGAGGGCTAAGCAGGAAGTGGATAAAGAGGGTGGGAAGATACGTGCCTAGAAGAGCTTATATTTTGGGCAGTAACTTGTACTCTATTGGTACAAGTGTAAACAACCAATCACATAAAGGGAGACAGTGCTAGATCAGATACACATAAAATGCAAAAAGAACCCAGACTGAGGGTAGATTTGTGTTAATCCCAACAAAAATACCAAAGAAGCTATTATTTGAAATTTCCCAAGCACTGTTCTAAGCCCTTTAAAAATCTGTTTTATTCTTCCAACAACTCCATGATGTAGGTAATATATGTTACTACCATTTTATAGATTAGGAAACTGAGTCAAAAAGAATTCCAAGTCACCCAGTTAATTACTAGAGAAGAATCCAAACCCAGTCAATTTAACTGCAGAGCCCAGAGTCTTGTAAACCACTATAGTGTCTTCTCACGGTGATTTCTAGGCCCCAACACAACTGGCTGTCCAGAGTAAACACTGAAATACTTCTTGAAGAGCCAAAAGATCCAGCTTTAGTGGGATCTTAAGAGGCAAAATTTCTAATGAAGGATATATAGATCTGAAAAGAGAACACAGAAATACTAATAGAATTAATTGGCTTATGGGTCTGAACAGAAACCTGTGGGTAGATTTGTTTTTCCAACTTGCTATGGATTTCCAGCTTGTGTCAGCAGGAAGGTGCTCCAATCAGCATGAGCCAGCACACAGGCTCACGGGTGACTTCAAAGGCACGAGTCAGAGGTGTAGTCTTCCACAAAGTATGGATGCAACACAATCAAAAATGTGCCTTCCTCTGTAATATGACCACTCTGATCTCTACTCTTATACCTAACGTGACCTTATGCCCTGGTGTTTATTATACATCATTTCCCCCCTTCTAGGATGGAAATTTGTCTAGGAATTTGTCTAGGTCAAGGCATTTGTCTTATTCATCTCTGGATTCCCAATACCACTTATGAATACTGGTACATCATCAATCTGACAGCATTAAGATAGCGTGTTTTAGGGGAAAAAAATATTTCATTAGTCAATTTTCTACAGAGGAAGTAAAGATGACTCTGTTTAAAAGCTGTAATTTTCTACAAATGGCTTTTAGTAATTAATTTTAATTAAATTTGTCCGTAACTTGATAACCTCCCACACATACAACACTGCACTTGAAATTATAATAACGGCTCAGTATTCTTCAGTTGAGGTATCATATAATTTATGTGGTTCTACATCCTGACTTTTTGGCCTCCTAATGTACTCATTAACACTACGTTTTAAAAATAAAATAATATATGTTATAGTCATAGCACTTTTAAAGGCTACTATTAACACGTGGCCTAACACAATATCTGCCAGAGGCCCCAGAGAACCACCCAGCCTTGCAGAGCAGGCTGGATACTTCTCTGCAGCAAGGCTTCACTGCGACTCAGTGCAGTCCCCGGAATGGAAGCAGCTCCCTGGTTTCTGCAGATGCTGCAGCTGGTGAAGTTGACAGCTTAATTTCAGTGAACAGGTATGTGTGTGAGACAGGCACAGCGACTCGGTTTCTGTGCACTCTATTCCTGCATAAGTGAGGCAAAAATATAAAATTGATTATGCGCTCTCAGAGTACTTGCTCGTGCTAATTCCACTCACTATTAACTTGTACTCCAAGGACAAGTTAATTCTAGATGATACTTTACAAACAATGACAAATTTATTCCTGAAAACACGCACATTCACAACTCCTAAAGTGTGTGCCTAATGCATGACTATTCTGGGTTTAATAATTCAAATAAGATTAAACATTTGCATGAATTTCAAAAGGTCCATCTCTATACCAAAAGGTTACTGGTAAAGGTTTAACCAACCAGTCACTAAAGTGATCAGTTTTGAATATAGAGTATTCCATTATAAACATCAATAACAGACAGTTAGGACCCATAGAAAGTTTTTGGCTATGGGAAGAATATGACTAATACTCAGATTTAAAAAAATTAATTGGGAGCTGGGGGCACTAATGTAAAATGGAGAGAGAAGCAGCCTGAAATAAGACAAAGGTCACCATCATGACATGGAGACTCAATAACAACTGGTGGTTGACTGGGTGGCAAGTAGATAAGAGGAAAGAGTAGATTTAAAATAAACTTTGAAGTCTGGAAAAGCCAGGTTAATAATACCTCTAAGAAAGTCTGGAGGAGGGGCTAGACTGCAGCAGAAAAAGGAGTTGCAGTTTGGTGCCCTCAGGATATTTACATTTATTCAGCCAGGGTGGTTCAGTAGTAAAGAATCAACCTGCCAAGCAGCAGATGTGGGTTCCATCCCTGGGTCAAGAAGATCCCCTGGAGAAAGAAATGGCAACCCACTCCAGTATTCTTGCCTGAAGAATCCCATGGAAAGAGGAGCCTGGTGGGCTACAGTCCACGGGGTTGCAAAAGAGTCGGACAAGACTTAGCAATTAAACAGCAACAACACAGATGAAGAAAAAGAAGACCAGGGAGTGGATGACACCACCAAAGAATAGAGGAGGCAGGAAATAATGTGAAAGAGAAAATGGGAATGCTGGAAGAGAGAAAGGACAAAAATGAGCTAGTCAAAGGAATAAACTTGTAGATACAGTGAAGTACGAAAATCAGGACCAAGAAAAGAGATTTAAAAAGAAGCAAATAGGAATTCCCTGGTAGTCCACTGGTGAGGACTAGGTACTTTCACTGCTGAGGGCATGGATTCAATCCCTGGTTAGGGAACTAAGATCCCACAAGCTGCAAAGGTGTAGCCAAATTAATTAACTAACTTTAGGAAGAAGAAGAAGAAATAATGACTCCTTGATCCATGGACTGCAGAATGGATGCTGTGTTAGCAGACATGAAAACAACATAAACATCTCCATCAGAGCTCTTTTTTTTTTTTTTTGTCATTAGCTTGGATATTGTTCAGTTCAGTTCAGTTCAGTCTCTCAGTCATGTCCGACTCTTTGTGACCCCATGAATCACAGCACGCCAGGCCTCCCTGTCCATCACCAACTCCCGGAGTTCACTCAAACTCATGTCCATCGAGTTGGTGATGCCATCCAGCCATCTCATTCTCTGTCGTCCCCGTCTCCTCCCACCCCCAATCCCTCCCAGCATCAGAGTCTTTTCCAGTGAGTCAACTCATTGCATGAGGTGGCCAAAGTATTGGAGTTTCAGTTTTAGCATCAGTCCTTCCAATGAACACCCAGGACTGATCTCCTCTAGAATGGACTGGTTGGATCTCCTTGCAGTCCAAGGGACTCTCAAGAGTCTTCTCCAGCACCACAGTTCAAAAGCATCAATTCTCCGGCGATCACCTTTTCCTGTGGTCATGTATGGATGTGAGAGTTGGATGCTGTTAGTTTATTATAAAAGAGAAACATGGAAATTATTTACATGATGAAAGATTTCAGAACTTCAATGGAATGGGCGGCTTCGCATGATGCCATTTCAATAGTGACTTATTTCAGTCGACATATTTCCCAAGAATGTCACCATCTCTAAATAAGAAATAATCTTTGTCGTCTAGAACTACTTTGGTGCCTCCATATTCTGGAAAAACTTTATCTCCCAACTTTCACACTAACTGATTGAATCTCTCCACCCTTTCCTTTAGAGCCTGATCCAACAGCTACCACCATTGCTTGCAATATTTTTCCTTGTGATTTTTCTGGAAGCATAATGCTTTCTTTGGTTACAGTTTCGGCTGCACTTCTTTCAACTAATACTCGATCAAACAGGGGAAGAAACTTTCTAAATGCCTGTCCTGCCATGACTCCGGCTGCCACAGTTCGTACTCTGCTTCCATCAGAACTCTTGAGTGACCAGGTGCACTGTCAATGAGCAGTAATATTTTGAAAGGAATCTTTATTTCTAAGAAGTAGGGCTTAAAATATTCAGTAAATCATTGTTGTAAATGGATGTTCTGTCATCCAGGCTTTGTTGTTCTATTTATAAAGCCCAGACTGAGTAGATATAGTATAATTCTAAAGAGTGATAGGATTTTCAGAATGGTATGAGCAATGGCTTCAACTTCAAGTAACCAGTTGTATTAGCCCCTAGCAAGAGGGTCAGCCTGTCCTTCGAAGATTTGAAGCCAGGCACTGACTTCTCTCTAGCTATGAGAGTCTTAGATGGCACCTTCCTACAGTGAAGGCTGTTTCACCTACATTGACAATCTGTTGTTTAGTGTAGCCACCCTCATTAATTATCTGAGATAGATCTTCTGGTAAGTTGCTGCAGTTTCTATGTTATCCTTGCTATTTCACCTTATACTTTTATGTTATGAAGATGACTTCTTCTCTTAAACATCATGAACCAACCTCTGTTTGCTTTCAACTTTTCTTCTACAGTTTACTCACCTCTCTTGGTCTTAACTGAACTAAGGAGAGTTAGGGCCTTGCTCTGGATTAGGCTTTGGCTAAAGGCATTGTTGGGACTGACTTGAACTTCTCTCCAGACCATTACAACTTTCTCTATATCAGCAGTAAGATTGCTTTGCTTTCTTACCATGAGTGTTCACTGAAGTTAAGACTCACTTGATTTCAAGAAGTTTCCTTTTGCATTCAAAACTGGCACAAGGGCCTGTCTTTCAGCCTATCTTGGCTTTCAATATGCTTTCCTCACTAATTATATCTAGCTTTTGATTCAAAGTGAGAGGCATGTGACTCTTCCTTTCACTTGAATGCTTAGAGGCCACTGTAGGGTTATTAAATGGCCAAATTTCAGTACTGTGTGTCAGGAAATAGGGAGGCCCATGGAGATGGACAGAGACAGGGGAAAGCCCAGTTGGTGAAGCAGTTAGAACATATGCATTTATAGTCTTTATGGATGAGGTTCATGGTGCCCCCAAACAAATACAACAGTCACATCAAATATATCACTGTTCACAAATCACCATAACAAATATAATAATAATGAAAATGTTTGAAGTATCACAAAAATTATCAAAATGTGACACAGATACACAAAGTGAGCAATGCTGTAGGGAAAAAGTGCCAAAAGACTTGCTTGACACAGGGTTGCCACAAACCTTCAATCTGTGTGGGAAAAAAAAGACAAAATAAAAGGTATTTTTGAAATACAATAAAGGAAACTGAAAAGTGAAGTCGCTCAGTCATGTCCGACTCTTAGCGACCCCATGGACTGCAGCCTACCAGGTTCCTCCATCCATGGGATTTTCCAGGCAAGAGTACTGGAGTGGGGTGCCATTGCTTATAAAACCCTAACTATACTAAGACCGAATCCACATGCCCAAGAAGCACAGAAGTAACGGCCTTGAGCCAATCTCTAATTCCTACCCCAATAGGTCCAGGTTGTCTTCTCTGTTACCAGTTAGATCCATGACCCTAAGTTTTTCTCAGTAGAGGAAAGGAATGCAAGCAAAAATCTCAACATTCCTAGGTTCACAAGTTTATGCGGCTACTCACTGAAAGACAACTGACTACTCTAAACTGCTCTTGGCCTTCCAAGAAATAAGAAAACTCTTCCTGGTTCCTGTTCCTCTGAAGGACTTTTCTTATTTCAAAGTCAGTCTTAAGCAGGAAGGAAAGTTATGACCAACCTTGATAGTATATTAAAAAGCAGAGACATTACTTTGCCAACCAAGGTCCGTCTAGTCAAGGCAATGGTTTTTCCCGTGGTCATGTATGGATGTGAGAGTTGGACTGTGAAGAAGGCTGATCGCCGAAGAATCGATGCTTTTGAACTGTGGTGTTAGAGAAGACTCTTGAGAGTCCCTTATACTGCAAGGAGATCCAACCAGTCCATTCTAAAGGAGATCAATCCTGTATGTTCATTGGAGGGACTGATGCTAAAGCTGAAGCTGCAATACTTTGGCCACCTCATGCGACGAGTTGACTCACTGGAAAAGACTCTGATGCTGGGAAAGGTTGGGGGCGGGAGGAGAAGGGGACGACGGAGAATGAGATGGCTGGATGGCATCACCGACTCTGTGGACATGAGTTTGAGTGTACTCCGGGAGTTGGTGATGGACAGGGAGGCCTGGCGTGCTGTGGTTCATGGGGTCGCGGAGAGTCGTACATGACTGAGCGACTGAACTGAACTGAACTGAACTGAAGAATAACTGATAAGATCACCATCACCACTTTATTATAAACCTTTAGATAGTTTGCTTAGATCATTGTTTCAAATTTAATATGCATTCATTATTGCTACAAATAACATTAACCCTAACATATGTGAAACACAGTACTTGCAACTGCACTTTGCCTCCAAAGCCCTGAGAAACCTTAAGAACTAGTATTATAAGCATGTGAGTACTGGAATCAGAGAGACCTGGTTCAAATTCTCTCAGAAGATTAGACTGGTTGTAGAGCACTGAAACTTGGTTTTTCCTTTCCTCTAAAATACCATCTATCTTGCAGTGCTGTCATAAGAATAAGTAAAACACAAACAGTCCTGGTTCACAACCAGCATTCAATAAAAACAATTACTCTTACTGTTTTGTTTAGTCCCTAAGTCATGTCCAACTCTTTTGCGATGCCATGGACTGTAGCCTGCCGGGCTCTTCTGTCCATGGGATTTTCCTAGGCAAGAATAGCGGAGTGGGTTGCCATTTCCTTCTCTAGGGGACCTAACCCAGGGATGGAACCTGTGTCTCCTTCATTGAAGGCAGATTCTTTACTGCTGAGCCACCTGAGAAGCCTACAATTACTCTTACTGCTATAACCTGAATCTTCATCCCTCCTTTTCCAACAAAGGTAAAATTAGTCTTCAAAAAGTGCACAGGATATTGGAGTATATGTTGAAAAAAGACCCCTGGGTTGGGAAGATGCCCTGGAGAAGGAAATAGGCTACCCACTCCAGTATTCTGGCCTGGAGAAATCCATAGACTCTACAGTCCATGGGGTTGCAAAGAGTCGGACATGACTGAGCCACTTTCACTTTCAGGAAAAATCTGCCCTCCATCCTAACAAGGGTGAGAACTGGAAAAAGGAAATCTACTTATAGGAAGTCTGCACATCAAATAGTGTGGAAAGCCCTTGACCACAAAGGACACAGATGCTGAATAAATTACAACAGATATACTTTTAAATGCATTGCTGAAATCATAAGAAAACAAAGGAGATTCCTAAGGACAAGAGTAAAAAAGAAAAAAAAACCAATAAGCCTAAACCTAGGTGGTAGAACCTAGAGCCTAGGAACTTCCACTCTGGAAGGATAGGACATGGGTCTTGAGCTTGTGAAACTAGAAAGGGACTGAATCTGGAACCCACACTGAAGGAGTTACACCTTGGAAAAAAGAATGGCCTACGGCTTCCCTGATTGCTCAGCTGGTAAAGAATCCGCCTGCAATGCAGGAGACCCTGGTTTGATTCTGGAGTCGGGAAGATCTCCTGGAGAAGGGATAGGCTACCCACTCCAGTATTCTTGGGCTTCCCTGGTGGCTCAGCTGGTAAAGAATCCGCCCGCAATGCAGGAGACCTGGCTTCGATCCCTGGGTTGGGAAGATCCCCTGGAGAAGGGAACAGGCTAGGCACTCCATTATTCTGGCCATGATAGTCCATGGGGTTGCAAAGAGTCAGACAAGACTGAGCCACTTATACTTCCAGGAAAAATCTGCCTTCCATCCAAGAGAAGTCTGTAAACCTACACCAAACCTAAGTGGAAAAATTAATGACAACAATGCTGATTTTCCCTCAGCAAACCTGAGCTAGATTTCGGAGAAATGCTTGGCTAATCAAAGTGGCTATGGTTGGAAGTAGAAGCAAATATATTTTCTACAGAAAATCATCTTCAATAAAGATTCTTCAAGATTCTCATAAAATTAACGAATAACTGAGGAGATAAGCTACCTTCAATGATATTCAATAGATAAACTCTCCCTCAACCCCAAGGGCTTTGGATATTCAGACTATGGAAAAGAAAAAAGGGAAAACAGAAAAAAAGCTGGACCAAAAACAAAAACACATGCACACACACAAAATAAGAAAATTTTCATTCTACTGTGTGCATAAAATATACCTTTAAATATATGTTTTTACCATAATGGAGTTACATGCTTTATGTGAAGTGTGGTAAGAGCTCTGCCTTTAATACCAGGCATACCTGAATTTGAAACTAGATAAACAAGTACTAGTTTAAGATTTCAAGCAAGTTTAGTAAAACTTTCTGGACTTTAATTAGCTGGAAAATGAGCATAATACTCCCTATTTACTAAAATTGTTGTGAAATAAATTCACGCACATACATACTTATATGTGTATCACAAACCACAGTCCTTAGTACAGAAAATGCACTCAATAAACAGAATGAACATCACAGGAGAAGGATTTTCATTCATCCAACAAGTAATTACAGTGTCTCTTAGGTGCCAGTCCCAGAGCCAGACTTTTTTGGGAAACAGATGGATAATGACTCCTTGTTATGTGCTGTATTGCTTGTTTTGTGTCAGACATTCATCAATATAAGCTTACTTTATCCTTCCCACAATCTAAAGTTCTGTTATCTCCACTGTCCAGATGAAGAAACTGAGAAATTAAGAAACTTGATTCAATTCATACAACTGCAGTGTAAGGACTTCAAATTGGGCTCTATATCTTAATTTAATTACCTCATCTGGATGAGGACATTGCCATTCATATATATATGGAAGATGCAGTCTGTAGACTGTCTTCTTTTTCTTTTTTAGGAAAAAGCAGAGAATTCTAAAAATAATGGCTTTCACAATCATAGAATATAACATAACATCATTAAACTGAACTCTCTACTTTCTTGACCTTTCAGTTTTTGTTCCTTCTTCAACAGAGAAAGTAACATTTCAATTATGGGTGACATCTACTACATATGCAATGGGTCTAAATGCTGTAGTTTTCATTTGTAAATACTTTTCTAGGTACTACAGAATAAATTGGCCTTTCTTGGAAATTTAAACCTGGTTTACTTTCTGATGAGGGGAGAATCTTACTTATATAGTGATAGCAGATAAAACTTAATTGGGAGGCAGATAAGACTCAAAAAAGGAAGCAATTTCTAAAATGTTTTCATCTCACCAAACTGAATAGTTTCAGACTACTTTGCAAAACATTAGATCACTCTCCAACAGATACTACAGATTACACTATGGTAAAGACAAACAATTATTCCATACGGTAATTAATTTTCAACCTTGAAAATAACAGCAGCAAAAACTTTTGAGTTCTTTTAAACAATACTGAGACAACCTTACAGATGTATAAAAGTTATTGCAGGTTATAAAAGTTTTTTATAATTAAAAAAAAAAGTGTTCTGGATTTTCTCCTAAGGAAAAAAGAGAATAGAAAAGAAGAAAGGACTCTTCTAAAGGCACAGCTGCCTTGTAGAAACGGTTTACAGACACTCCTACTTCTAGGAGAGAAAATTCATCTTCTGTTCACCGACTCAGAGTTTGAAACTAAGCATGTGATTTTAAGTAACAGTAATTTTAAGTAATAATGATGTAAAGAAACTGGATCCCTTTACCCTCATAAACTGAAAACTGCTGATGATTAAGAAATCAAGTAGCTCAAACAATTTAAAAATTGATAAGTAACTCCAAAACTAATGAATTTTCACTTAAAATGGAAGAAAATCCTCTTCTATTCATTTCAGAGTGACTCACACCAAAATCTGGAGAAGGCAATGGCAAGCCACTCCAGTACTCTTGCCTAGAAAATCCCATGGATGGAGCAGCCTGGTAGGCTGCAGTCCATGGGGTCGCTAAGGGAACACGACTGAGCGACTTCACTTTCACTTTTCACTTTCACACATTGGAGAAGGAAATGGCAACCCACTCCAGTGTTCTTGCCTGGAGAATCTCAGGGACGGGGGAGCCTGGTGGGCTTCCGTCTATGGGGTCACACAGAGTCGGACACGACTGAGGTGACTTGGCAGCAGCAGCAGCAGCACACCAAAATCTGTAAGAGATACCAGTCTTCACTTTGATGATAAGGAAATTGAGGGCTAAAGCACTGTGATTCAATTACCGATCCCCTGGAGAAGGAAAAGGCTACCCACTCCAGTGTTATGGCCTGGAGAATTCCATGGACTGCATATGTATAGTTCATGGGGTCACAAAGAGTCGGACACGACTGAGCGACTTTCACTTATATATTTTCTCACATCATTATTTCTTCCCTTATCTAATGTAGTTATAAATTTGTAAGTCATCATCCATCATGTTTTTCTGCCCTGTGAATACTACAGCTTCAGGACAAGGACAGAGAAAAATTTTAAAGTTCCGATACTTCACATTTAAACCATCGTAACAGCTTTGTTTAATGAGAATTAAATCAGTGTAAGTGAATAAAAGAACTGTTATTTCCGCCACTCAAGGTTTCTGCCTCATAACTAGTCTATATACAAGCCATCTCTGGTTTTTGCACAATAGGAGCGCAAAACGGGGGGCAGGGATTTTAAAGAAAAGTTTCGCAATTCAAGAGAAAAATCCCTGGTGTGTCCTACATAGCTTCAAGCCTGCCTAGGGAGAACAGAATGCCTTTAAAAAAAGAAGGAGAAAAACTGTGGGCTGGAATAGGTCAGTTTGAGGACTTCTTCCAATACTAAGAGTCAATGAGAATTCAGAATTCAAAATACCGCATTACTGATCATCTTAATTTAACACCTAAACACAATAAAATTCAATTTCTTGATAGTAAGCATATGTTTCCTTCTGAGAGACCTGCAGTTTTTCACACTCAAGCATCTTTTTCAAAAGGGAAAACTGGAGCACTCAGGATTGCTGGTCCGAAGTCACTCAAACACGAGTCTGCCGGACCTGGGTGGATCTAGCCTGCCGCATTCCTTGTATTAATCCTTCACAAGGTCTGTCCGAAGCAATTTAGCGAAAAAAACTTAAACCTCAGTATGTAGAAAACAGGTCTTATTAATTCCTAACCAATTTTTTTTAAAGTTATCCTTCACTTCCGGAACTCCCTGGTAAGTGACCTCCAGGACAGGTAGTGCGGCGCCAGGCGCGCTCCCGCCTAGGACCTTTGGGGGAAGGGACACAATTAGCTCAGTGGCTGGGCTGACCTGCGCGGGCCCCCGGGAAGGTCTCGGCGCCGGCTCCCAAGGCTGCTGCCGACCCGACGCACCTGCCGGGCAAAGGCGGTCCCTCACCTGCGACAACGCCCCCGCCCACCCTTACCTCCCGAGACGCTTACCTGGGGCGTCTGCCGCGGCCTGGCCCCTGCACGGGGCCGACTCGGCCCAAGCCAGGTGCGACGAGGGCCGACTCCAGGGCCGCGGGGTCCCGAGCGGCAGGTAGGAGGGGTTGGACTTGCGCCGGATCGCCACCCGCCTGAAGTTGTAGTCGCCCTCGCCGCTCATCTGGCCGCTTTCACTCGCGGCTCGGCGCCCGCTCCCGCCCTCATCCGGCCGCGAGCGCGCGCTCGGCGGGCACCTGAGGGGCGACCTGACCCAGGGGGGCGTCGCTTGCATGGCAGGCTCGGCGCGACTCGACAGGGGCAACTTCTGCTTCGAGTCGTCTGCGAGTGTCTCCGCGTCCCTTCCTCCCAGGACGCGCAAGGCCGCGCCGAGTTTGGCTCCGACTCCCTGTGCGGCAGCCGCCACGCCCGAGTCTCTGCGGCTAGCCCCCTCACCTGACGCCGCCGCTAGAGCGGCGGGTTCTGGCCACCGCCAGCCCCTCCTCTCTGGACCAATCACCGGCGGACCCCCGAGAGCGCCGAGGGCTCGGCCTGTGGGCGCCACCGCTGCGGCCGCCTCCTCGCCTCTCCCGGGCAGCGGCCCAGGACGCGCGGTGCCGCCGGGAGCGTCCCGGGCAGCTCCGCCCCGCCCTCTCCCCTCCCCCCTCCAGCGTCCTTCTCCCCTCCCCCGCCACTGGCCGGCTGGAGCCAAGGGGGCGCTCACCTGCCGACGCGAAGGTCAGCCGCGCTCACCGGTGGGGCACACGCACTGGGCTCCGGAGGAAAGAAGCGATCACAACAGCTACTCTGAACTCTGTGCAGGGCCTGCCATCCTCGCAGACCCATAATACGAGGGTCACACGTGTGTCTCAAGACGCTACTGAGCCCTTGATAATGATCTTACTTATGCTGTAGAGCTACCCAGTGAGGTAAGTATTTCAGATAAGGAAACCAAGATGTGGAACTTATACTGGGTCACTTAGTACTGCAGAGCTAGAATGCATACCTGAGGCTCTGCCCCAAAGTCTGGCCTTATCTCACTCAACCAAAAAATCTTGCCGGGAGCATCGAGACAGAGAAAGGTGAAAAGGTGCATGAAAGTAAAAGAAAAGGTGGCGCTGAAGATCCGCAGGATTCCTGAAGAGCATTAGCCCCTCCATCACCACAAACACTTTTGGGGCTTTGTTAGTAATGCTCTTCAGAATCCTTTAATGTGTCAAGTCATTTTTTAGAAGCTTCAGCTAAATAGTAAATTGAAATTTTTTTCTTTGGTTTGCTTACCTGCATCTTAGAATTCATTAATAATGAAGAGGCTGAGTTACAAAACCGCAGAGATAGGAGGTGAAAGAATTCCCCAGCCATCACTCCCACCTTGGAAGTCACCCCACATTTTTTTCAGATGGGACCTTCACCCAGGTAACATCTCTTCCATCTCCCTGAAGTATGTCCCAAAACCCAGTCCTCCTCAAGAAGCCTTTTAGGAGGCAGTTCAACTGTCTTAGTCTCCTTGGCCATTACTCCAATTAATGTACCCTTTAGAAGAAACTACACACATAGTTTTTAATGCATCCATTCTGACCTTGTTAAAAGGAACTTTTGCTCCCTTTGGATTTATTGTCCCTGTATCACTGTATTGTAACTAACTGTTGTTACTCTTTCTCTGTAATTGTGTTATCTAGTACACTATATGATATCAGAAATGATTTAAACAAGTGCCTTCAAATATAAATTAGTAATGAAAGAGGTTTTACCTCCTTATGCATAAGTTAACTATAACTTAAATGCAGGTTTTTTAACATAATTTATTTGGTTTGATAAAAAGGCAGTGTGGGATGGGAGCAAAAAAAAAAGAAAGTGGTGTTGCAATCAATACCATCCTAGCAACCTACTTCACAGCGACCTATTTTTAAGTGAGAAGGTGATGGCAATCTTCTCTTTTAGAGAACTGGCTACTGATGAAAAGTATCCCCCCCAACTGCCTCCCTGCTACTATTCCATATCGGTGCTTACTCTGTGCGTGGAGAACTGCAGTAAACATACCTATATGGGGCAAAAAGATATCAGACATATGTAAGGCAGCAGTTTAATGTTTCCTCATTTGGACATTTTGACCTGTTTACATTATACATATTTCTATTTCTTGGCTCAAGTTGTTCACATTACTTAAGATACTATTAGTTCACAACAGTGGATGTCGTATTTTCAGGCATTCATACTTCATCTGACATTTCTTTTAAATGTTATGATGCTTATTATTTTCTGATAGAAACCATTTCTAAAGGACTTTGCATTTGATGACTATATTTTTGGAACGTTAAATAGGTCAACATAACTTTATTTGATCTCAAGTTATTATAGGCTAGAATAGAACAAAATGTTTGAAAATCATTATAAATGATGACATAGTCCTATGTACTATTTTATTTGCTTTTATAGCCAACAGAAAGTTCGATAGTAATTCATTACCACATATTGAATGAGAACTGTGCTGGGTCCTGAAATACAGAGATGCATGCAATACATAGCTGTTTATACTCCATGTCTCCGTGACTGAGACACTGCTGAATGCTGACTAAATCATGTATCTTTTTCCTTAGGCACACTAAGAGACTGATTTGAATCTTCCCTTACAGTTAGGTGGAGCCACCTAACTAAATTCTTCAAAAAGTTTTGTGGGCAAAAGTAACGTGTGTCACCTTCAGGCCTGACTTTAGCACACTGGACATCTTCTCCAACTGCCCCCTAGAATGCAAAGGGGCCAGTAGAGGAACCTGAGCCCTCAACCATGGTGGAGCCACTGTATGGAGAGAAGCTGGCAGCCCAGAATCACCCCTTTGCTGTGAATTAACACAAAATCAGACTAGCAAAATGCATAAGAAGACTAAACTAATTCACATTCCTTAAATATTATCTTTATATGTTCTAGTGTAGCAAAAATTTTGTATATGTCTCTTAATTCTAATTAAAATGCTTTAAACAAACATTCGATTTAAGTTTAACATAACCAGCCTCAGATTGGTCTAGTCCCTAATAAATAAGATAAAACCAAAAAGAAACACTCAAGAGAAAAAATATGAATCAATAAGCAATTTCAGCTGTTGGCAGAACATCACTTCCAAAACTAGAATTTAAGAAAAATCAACGCTTTATAGCAGATTCACTCATTTTAATCTCACTAAAGAAAGAAAAATATTTCTCTTGCTTTAATAATAAATTGTGTTATTTCTTCAGTAAATGAATTATAAATTTATTAGTTATTTGATGCTGTTGCTGCTGCTAAGTCACTTCAGTCGTGTCCGACTCTGTGTGACCCCATAGACGGCAGCCCATCAGGCTCCCCCGTCCCTGGGATTCTCCAGGCAAGAACACTGGAGTGGGTTGCCATTTCCTTCTCCAATGTGTGAAAGTGAAAAGGGAAAGTGAAGTCGCTCAGTCATGTCTGACTCGTAGCGACCGCATGGACTGCAGCCTACCAGGCTCCTCCGTCCATGGGATTGAGTAGGAATTTATGTAAATATCATTAAAGTAATAAAGGTCATTAAAAGGCATGAATTATACTGACTTTATATAGTAGTATTAGGGGCTGAAAAATTGTTGACTTAAAGAAAAACTCACAGTGTGAAACACTGGGAAAGACTGAAGGCAGAAGGAGAAGAGGGTGTCAGAGGATGAGATGGCTGGATGGCATCACCAATGCAATGGACATGAACTTGGGCAAACTTCAGGAGATGGTGAGGGACAGGGAGGACTGGCATGCTGCAGTACATGGGGTCGCAAAGAGTTGGGCACGACTGGGCAAATGAACAGCAACAATGAATTTTAAGAGTTTTAAGTTTTATTCAGAGTCTTACTGAAGACTATAGCCCAGGAGACAGTCTGTCAATAACTGAGTAAACTTCTCTGAAGAGGTTGGGGAGGAGCCAATTTATAATTATGAATTTTTTGCCTAGGATATACATGTAGTCGTGTGTGTGTGTGTGTGTGTGTGTGTGTGTGTGTGTGTGTGTGTGTGAGTTGCGCAGTCATGTCTCTTTGCGACCCCATGGACTATGGCCCACCAGACTCTTCTGTCCATGGAATTCTCTAGGCAAAAATACTGGAGTGGATTGCCATTCCCTTCTCCAGGGGATCTTCCTGACCCAGCAATCCAACCCTGTCCCCTGCATTGCAGGCAGATTCTTTACAGTCTGAGCCACCAGGGAAGCCCATAGTCATGCATACATCTTGGTAAAAGATTACAGTAGTCACCAAGAAGAGCTATCTTAAGGTAATGATTTTAGGGCTTTTCTATGGAAAAGATGCAAGAATCCGGTAATTTAAATTCTTTCTGAGATATACATCTAACTATTTAAAGGCCTGTTATCCTCAGCACAGAGCACTCATCCTGTTTTTTCATCCTGATTTCATCTCAGGGAATAGAGTTGGTAGCCAACTGCAGTGAGTTGTGAGTTAACCCTTTTATATATGGTTGATGAATGATGCTCCTTGTTTTTTGTTTTTGTTGTTCACAATAAAGAAGATAATTTCAAGAAGACCTAATTGAAGGTGATATATTTATTTTAATAGAAACTTAGTAAACAGTATGATATTTTGAGTTGGTGCAAGTTGAGATTTCAATTGTTTATGTATATACATAATTTATGTTAATTTGATCTCTGGGCTTCCCTTGTGGCTCAGCTGATAAGGAATCCGCCTGCAATGCGAGAGACCTGGATTGGGAAGATCTCCTGGAAGAAGAAAAGGCTACCCACTCCAATATTCTGGCCCGGAGAATTCCATGGACTGTATAGTCCATGAGGTCGCAAAGAGTCGGACACAACTGAGCGATTTTCACTTCACAATTTAATCTCTATGTCTGTATCTGGACCAGTATTGCATGTATTAATAGCCTTTGTAAGAAAACACATGTGTGCTAAAGTCACTTCAGTTGTGTCTAACTCTTTGTGACCCTATGAACTGTAGCCCGCCAGGCTCCTCCATCCATGGGATTCTCCAGGCAAGACTCCTGGAGTGGGTTGCCATGCCTCCCTCCAGCGGATCTTCCCGAGCCAGGGATTGAACCCACATCTCCTTCATTGCAGGTAGGTTCTTTATCACTAGTGACATCTGGGAAGCCCTGAAATAAAGACTAGTTCTACTTCTTAGAACATTTGCACAAATCTGAGGTGTCAACTGAAACTGTCAAGGTACAAGTTTGGTTTGTACTTATATTGATAACTGTTGTTCCTTAAAGGAAAATGGTCAGTTAATATCTTTTTAAAAATTATTTAGAAACTAGAAAGAAAGCAGTTACTTTCTAAAGAACATGGTTCATGGAGCCTTTTATTCCATGAGATTAGAAGAGGGGCACCCAATTTGAAACCTCAAGTTTCAAGTTCCTAGAGGATGTCAAAATTAAAGGAGACCTCAAAGTGAAGAGTTGGCCTGGTGGAGGAGATAAATAGTTACCCTAGTGTAAGGAGCAGGACACAAGGGAGAGAAAGGCAGAAGAGGAAGGGGATGGGAGAGAGACAAAGTTGCACTTATAGGACATGGGAAGAAAGAAGTGAAGCTGGAGAAAAAGTAAGATCAGATCAAGAACTTTGTATGTCACGGTAAAGAGTTAAAACTTTAAAGGAAATAATGCCATTTGCAGCAACATGGATGGAACTAGAGATTATCTTAATAAGTGAAATCAGAAAGAGAAAGACAAATACCATATGATATCACTTGTGTATGGGAATCTAAAATATGACACAAATGAGCCTATTTACAAAGCAGAAACAGTCTCACAGACGTAAATGACTTGTGATTGCCAAAAGGCAGTGGGTAGAAAGGGTGGACTGGGAGTCTGGGGTTAGCAGAAGCAAACTGGATAGAATGGATGGACAGCAAGGTCCCACTGTATAGCACAGGGAGCTATATTCAGTGTCTTGGGGTAAGCAATAATGAAAAAGAATATAAAAAATGTAACTGAGTCACTTTGCTGCATAGCAGAGCAAATGTATAACCTTGTAAATCAACTATACTTCAATTTTAAAAAAGAAGACTGTATTCTGATGCAGGAGGTTTTTAAGTTTTAAGCCAGAAGTGATGTTATCAGATTTGCATTTTAGCAATCACCATAGCCATCCACATCCCTTATTTTTATCCCATTAGATCAAAAAATACTGATCAAGGGACTTCCTTGGTGGTCCAGTGGCTAAGACTCTGCGTTCCCAGTGCAGGGGACTCCGGTTCAATCCCTGGTCAGTGAACTAGATACCACATGCCACAACTAAAGATCCTGTGTGCTACAGCTAAGACCTGGTGCAGCCAAATAAATACATTTTTTGAAAATGTTGATCAATACCAAAATATTTAATCTCAAAGGATATACCACCTCCAAGACTGACTGACCGAATGAATGAATAAATGAATGAAATATTTGGAAAATTTACTTACATCTGGCACACATAGGAAGTTTTAAAAAAAAACTTTCTTTATCCCTATGACAGATCCTCACATCTTTCTGCTACCTACATTATGGGTTTTTTGTTTTTTAATTTAGTTTTTGTTGTAGTGGTTTGTTTGTGATTTGTTAAACATCTCTTATATAAATGTTGCCAAACTATCTTATTGGTTGCCAGGACAATTCAGTTCAGTTCAGTTCAGTCACTTAGTTGTGACCGACTCTTTGCGACCCCATGGATCACAGCACACCAGGCCTCCCTGTCCATCACCAACTTCCGGAGTTCACTCAAACTCATGTCCATCGAGTCGGTGATGCCATCCAGCCATCTCATTCTCGTCGTCCCCTTCTCCTCCCGCCCTCAATCCTTCCCAGCATCAGAGTCTTTTCCAGTGAGTCAACTCGCCGCATGAGGTGGCCAAAGTATTGGAGTTTCAGCTTTAGCATCAGTCCTTCCAATTAGAGCATGGATTAATGGAATGCAATTCAATACTATTAGACTCTTCTTTTCTGACCAGGAAATACAACTCAAAGATACTGAATACTCAAGCTTTCCATGTGTTATTAACTATTTTGGTTGCTTAATTAGCCGTAAGTATTGATGTACATGCTTTCCATAGACCAGTTTAGTGCTGTGAAACAGTAGCCTGTGAAGTAGGCAGGAACAGAATACAAAGATTAGTTTGTTAGTTCCAGGGGCTACATGCCCTAAAATGCTTGGGTTTTCCTTTGTTTTTGGGTGGGAAATATGGAGATACATGTCTGATGGGTATTTGCTGATATCATGTTTGCCCCATTACTAATGTTATTAATACCACATTTATACCTGTTGCTCTATTTCTGTATCTTTCTAAATATATTCTAAGATCTTTGTTTTAATTCTCAATTATAGTGAAATCTCTTTGGAGACATTTTAAATGCATTTAAACCTACCATGCAGATCTACAATGCATAAACTCACTGATTATGAGGTATTTAAAGGACTCAAACTCTTAGAAAATAGGATGGTAGTTGCTGTGGGTTGGAAGAGGGAGGAAAGGGGAGCAGTTGTTCAGTGGGTGTAGAGCTTTGGTTTTGCAAGAGGGAAAAGCTTGAGAGTATGTTGCCCAATAATTTGCAGATAGTTAACACTACTGTATTATACACTTAGGATGGTAAATTTCATGCTATGTATTTTTACCATTATTACCAAAAAAAGAAAAACCCAGACCCCTCAATGACCAAGTTTACAACACATATACAATGATATATTTTATCAGGAGCTATTTGGTTTTTAGCAATTATATGATGCCATTGATTTAAAGATGAAACCCAATTTCAGAGATGTGAAAAAGTAAAAAAAGAAAAAATGTGTCTTAAGATGGATGGAATGTGGTATACATATATTTATGTATAAATATTAATACCACTTTTTGTACTTTTATAAATTAAAGTTCTGGTAGAAATTGGCTAAATCTTCCTATACTGCCTGATTTAAATAAATGTCCTTTATTGAATGTTTGTTTATTTTTATTTACTTATTGCTGGACGAGGTGAAATAGTCCAGGATTGAAAAGAGCAAATTAATGGTGGAGTATATAAAGAAGTCAAAGCAAAAGCAACACCCAGTTGCAGATGTGACTGGTGATGGAAGTAAATTCCGATGCTGTAAGAACAATATTGCATAGGAACCTGGAATGTTAGGTCCATGAATCAAGGTAAATTGGAAGTGGTCAAACAGGAGATGGCAAGAATGAACATCGACATTTTAGCAATCAGTGAACTAAAATGGACTGGAATGGGTGAATTTAACTCAGATGACTATTGTATCTACTACTCCATTTCTTCTGCTATCCCTTAGAACGATAGTAAGGGATATCCCTTACTTATTCTAAGGGATAGTAGAAGAAATGGAGTAGCCTTCATAGTCAACAAAAGAGTCCTAAATGCAGTGAGTGAGTCAAAGTCACTCAGCTGTGTCTGACTCTTTGTGACCCCACTGACTATATAATCCATAGAATTCTCTAGGCCAGAATACAAGAGTGGGTAGCCTTTCCCTTCCCGAGGGGATCATCCCAACCCAGGGATCAAACCCAGGTCTCCCACATTGAAGGCAGATTCTTTACCAACTGAGCCACAAGGGAAGCCTGAAAGGCAGTACTTGGATACAGTCTCAAAAGTGACAGAATGATCTCCATTCGTTTCTAAGGCAAACCATTCAATATCACAGTAATCCAAGTCTATGCCCCTATCAGTAATGCTGAATAAGCTGAAGTTGAGTGGTTCTATGAGGACCTACAAGACCTTCTAAAATGAACATCCAAAAAAGATGTCCTTTTCATTATTGGGGACTGGAATGCAGAAGTAGGAAGTCAAGAGATTACTGGAGTAACAATCAAGCTTATCCTTGAGTACAAAATGAAGCAGGGCAAAGGCTAACAGAGTTTTGCCAAGAGTACACACTGGTCATAGCAAACACCCTCTTCCAACCACACAAGAGAAGACTGCACATGGACATCACCAGATGGTCAACACTGAAATCAGATTGATTATATTCTTTGCAGCCAAAGATGGAGAAGGTCTGTACAGTCAGCAAAAACAAGACCGGGTGCTGACTGTGGCTCAGATCATGAACTCCTTATTGCCAAATTCAGACTTAAATTGAATAAAGTAAGGACAACCACTCGACCATTCAGGTATGACCTAAATCAAATACCTTATGATTTGATTATACAGCGGAAGTGACACGTAGATTCAAGGGATTAGAGCTGATAGAGTGCCTGAAGAGCTATGAACGGAGGTTTGTGATACTGTACAGGAGGCAGTGATCAAGACCATCCCCAAGAAAAAGAAATACAACAAGGCAAAATGGTTGTCCGAGGAGGCCTTACAAATAGCTGTGAAAAGAAGAGAAGCGAAAGGCAGAGGAGAAAAGGAAAGATATATCCATTTGAATGCAGAGTTCCAAAGAATAGCAAGGAGAGATAAGAAAGGCTTCCTCAATGATCAATGCAAAGAAATACAGGAAAACAATAGAATGGAAATTGGTGATGGACAGGGAAGCCTGGCATTCTGCAGTTGATGGGGTTGCAAAGAGTCAGACTCGACTGAGCAACTAAACTGAGCTGATAGAATGGGAAAGACTAGAGATCTCTTCAAGAAAATTAGAGATACCAAGGGAACATTTCATGAAAGGATGGGCACAATAAAGGACAGAAATGGTACGGACCTAAGAGAAGCAGAAGATATTAAGAGGTGGCAACAATACACAGAACAACTATACAAAAAAGATCTATCTTCATACCCAGATAACCATGATGTTGTGCTCACTCACCTAGAGCCAGATATCCTGGAGTGCGAAGTCGATTTAGCCTTAGGAATCATCACTACAAACAAAGCTAGTGGAGGTGATGGAATTCCAGTTGAGCTATTTCAAATCCTAAAAGATGATGCTGTGAAAGTGCTGCACTCAATATGCTAGCAAATTTGGAAAACAGCAGTGGCCACAGGGTTAGAAAACGCCAGTTCATTCCAATCCCAAAGAAAGGCAATGCTAAAGAATGTTCAAACTACCACACAATTACAGTCATCTCACACACTAGTAAAGTAATGCTCAAAATTCTCCAAGCTAGGCTTCAATGGTATGTGAACCGTGAAATTCCAGATGTTCAAGATGGATTTAGAAAAGCAGAGGAATCAGGGATCAATTTGCCAATATTGTTGGATCATCGAAAAAGCACAAGTCCAGAAAAACATCTGCTATATTAACTACGCCAAAGCCTTTGACTGTGTAGATCACAACAAACTGTGGAAAATTCTTTAAGACTACCTTACCTGACTCCTGAGAAATCTGTATGCAGGTCAAGAAGCAACAATTAGGACTGGACATGGAACTACAGACTGGTTCCAAATCGAGAAAGGAGTGCATCAAGGCTGTATGTTGTCACACTACTAATTTAACTTATATGCAGGGTACATCATGCGAAATGCCAGGCTGAAGGAAGCACAAGCTGGAATCAAGGTTGCTGGGAGAAATATCAATAACCTCAGATATGCAGATGATACCACCCTTATGGCAGAAAGCGAAGAACTAAAAAGCCTCTTGATGAAAATTAAAGAGGAGAGTGAAAAAGTTGGCTTAAAAGTCAACATTCAGAAAACTAAGATCATGGTATCCAGTCCCATCACTTCATGGCAAATAGATGGGGAAACAATGACAGACTTTATTTTTGGGGCTCCAAAATCACTGCAGATGGTGACTGCAGCCATGAAATTAAAAGACGCTTGCTCCTTGGAAGAAAAGCTATGACCGACCTAGACAGTTTATTAAAAATCAGAGACACTACTTTGCTGACAAAGGTCCATGTAGTCAAACCTATGGTTTTTCCAGTAGTCATGTACGGATGTGAGAGTTGAACTATAAAGAAAGCTGAGTGTCAAAGAATTGATGCTTGTGAACTGTGGTGTTGGAGAAGACTCTTGAGAGTCCCTTGAACTGCAAGGAGATCCAACCAGTCAATTCTAAAGGAAATCAATCCCGCGTATTCATTGGAAAGACTGATGTTGAAACTGAGACTCCAATACTTTGGCCACCTGATGTGAAGAACTGACTCATTGAAAAAGACCCTGATGCTGGAAAAGATTGTGGGCAGGAGGAGAAGGGGATTACAGAAGATGAGATGGATGGCATCACCAACTCGATGGACATGAGTTTTTGCAAGCTCCATCAGTTGGTGATGGACAGGGAAGCCTGGCATGCTGCAGTCCATGGGGTTGCAAAGAGTTGGACACAACTGAGTGACTGAACTGAACTCAACTGATATAAAGACGTTAGAAAATTTATTACAGTGTCATAAAAGCCACATGTCTCATTAGATAATTGTGTTCTTTTTTTCTATTTGGTTTTATACACCTTAAATATATCACTTTAAAAATTAATTACAAATTAAAAGAATGTGGCAAATACTCTTTGTTATTTACTCAACTGCCATTCCCACTTTTTCTTGTTAACAAAACCCAATTTCATTCAAATGTTGATATAAATGTGGTCTGACAGGTTGTGCTTCTTCATAAAAAACTGGATAGGGTCAGGCAATTTCTTTGCCAAGTGTTGAGTTAGGAGGAGCATATGATATGGTTCTGAGTCTAGAGTGGAAATAGGCTGTGGATTTCTGGAAAGGATTTTCTTCCTCATTAAGAGAACTTATTAAAAGGAACTCACTCCATATCTACCTTCTCCCTACTCCTCTTGATTTTAGATGTGGTTTTGTAGAGCTACAGAGTAAGTTCTGAACTGCTGTAACCATCTGGTGACCCAAAGGGAAGATGGTACCAATCTGTTGAGGGTGGCAGAACAGGATGATGGAAAGAATCCTGGGATTGCTAAGTTTAATATGCTACTGAATCAGCCCTGAAACTTCCTACCTCTTGAATCCTTAAGAAGTGACAAGATAAACTGTCCTAGTTGTTAAGCCACTATCAGTCAGGTTTTGGGGTTCAGTTCAGTTCAGTTCAGTCGCTCAGTCGTGTCCGACTCTTTGCGACCCCATGAATCACAGCACGCCAGGCCTCCCTGTCCATCACCAACTCCCGGAGTTCACTCAAACTCATGTCCATCGAGTCGGTGATGCCATCCAGCCATCTCATTCTCTGTCGTCCCCATCGCCTCCCACCCCCAATTCTTCCCAGCATCAGACTCTTTTCCAGTGAGTCAACTCGTCGCATGAAGTGGCCAAAGAATTGGAGTTTCAGCTTCGCCATCAGTCCTTTCAATGAACACCCAGGATTGATCTCCCTTAGAATGGATTGGTTGGATCTCCTTGCAGTACAAGGGACTCTCAAGAGTCTTCTCCAGCACCACAGTTCAAAAGCATCAATTCTTCGGCGATCAGCTTTCTTCACAGTCCCAACTCTCACATCCATACATGACCACTGGAAAAACCATAGCCTTGACTAGACGGACCTTTGTAATGTCTCTGCTTTTTAATATGCTATCTAGGTTGGTCATAACTTTCCTTCCAAGGAGTAAGCGTCTTTTAATTCCATGGCTGCAATCAGCATCCGCAGTGATTTTAGAGCCCCCCAAAATAAAGTCTGACACTGTTTCTACTGTTTCCCCATCTATTTCCCATGAAGTGATGGGACCAGGTGCCATGATCTTTGTTTTCTGAATGTTGAGCTTTAAGCCAACCTTTTCACTCTCCTCTTTCACTTTCATCAAGAGGTTTTTGAGTTCCTCTTCACTTTCTGCCATAAGGGTGGTGTCATCTGCATATCTGAGGTTATTGATAATTCTCCCGGCAATCTTGATTCCAGCTTGTGCTTCTTCTAGCCCAGCGTTTCTCATGATGTACTCTGCATAGAAGTTAAATAAGCAGGGTGACAATATACAACCTTGACGTACTCCTTTTCCTATTTGGAACCAGTCTGTTGTTCCATGTCCAGTCCTAACTGTTGCTTCCTGACCTGCATACAGGTTTCTCAAGAGGCAGGTCAGGTGGTCTGGTGTTCCCATCTCTTTCAGAATGTTCCACAGTTTATTGTGATCCACACACTCAAAGGCTTTGGCATAGTCAATGAAGCAGAAATAGATGTTTTTCTGGAACTCTCTTGCTTTCTCCATGATCCAGTGGACGTTGGCAATTTGATCTCTGGTGCCTCTGCCTTTTCTAAAACCTGCTTGAACATCTGGAAGTTCACAGTTCACATACTGCTGAAGCCTGACTTGGAGAATTTTGAGTATGACTTTACTAGCGTGTGAGATGAGTGCAATTGTGCAGTACTTTGTAGCCAAAAGCATACATACAAAATTCAGCTTTTGAACTTTCAAAGATGCAAGAGTGCATTTGCATGTCCAGCCGCAATTATTGTCTGGTGTACATTGTCATGTGCATGCGTTCTCTACAAGTAGTTGTGCTTTTGTGTACTTTACTGCATGGTACTGTATAGAATACAGCAGTACTTTATTTCAAGTCCAGAATGTCTGGAAGCAAGTGTAAAAGCAGTGGTCATGTAGCTGGTATTGATAAGAAGCACCAAGCAATAACAATGGAGACAAAAGTGAAAATAATTGAAGGGAGCCAAGGGGAAAAGATGGTAGAGGCTTACATTCTTACAATACGAATCATTCAACCATTGGCACAATTCTAAAAAACAAGGACAAGAGCATGGAACATGTGAAGTCAACAGTGCCAATGATGTCAACAATAATAATATCAAAAAAGCATAGAAAAATGATGGCGAAATGGAGTAAATTCTCAGAGTATGGATGTAGGATCAGCATCGGTGTCAAGTCCCACTAAGTTTATTCCTGACTCAAGAGAAAGCTAAAAGCATTTATGAAGACTTGAAGAAACACAGCAAAGAATCAGAGGGCACAAATTTTAATGCTAGCCATGACTAGTTTCAGAATCCCTGAGTCAGAAGATGCCCTGGAGGAGGATCCCATGGGCAGAGGAGCCTGGTGGGCTACAGTCCATAGGGTTGCAAAGAGTCAGACACGTCAGAAGCTACTTAGCATGAGCTCATGCATGACTGGTTTATAGGTTCGAGGCTAGAGCCAACCTTCACAACGTAAAAGTAAGTGGTGAGACAGTGAGTGCAGATATGGGAGGTGCCCAGGAATTTCAAGAAACTCTTTAGGAAATTATTAATGAAGGCATGTACCATAGTGATGAAGACCTGATGGAACTGGAGGCCCAGAGAAAGGATGAAGAGAGACAACAGGAAGAAGAATTAACTCAAGAACCTAAGAGGTTCATGAGAAAATGGTAAGGGGATTTTCTTTATTTGAGAAGGCACTGTTAGTTATTGAGGCACACGACTGGAATGTAGAGTGGTACACAAAGGCTGTGGCAGTTGTTCAAATGCAATTCTGTGCTACCGCATCATCTGTGATGAGAAAAAAAAAAAGAGTTACCACCTAGACATCACTGGATCATTTTTATAAGAGGGCAGACAGAACCGAATCCAGCAAGGAACCAGAGCCTGTGCCATCAACATTAGGCATGCAAGAAACTGCAGCCTGCCCTCCATCTCCTATTGCTGATGATTCTCAGCTCTGCCGTCTCCCACCCCCTCTTCCTTCTCCAGTCAGTAACTCTTCTTGCCTGTTCCCTTGATGCCCTTGTATGCCAGCTGTTGTACTCTACTACTGTACTTTTCAAGGTACTGTACTGTAAGATTTTAAATATGAATTTGTGGGTTTTTTTAATGTTATTTGTGTGAAAAGTATTATAAACCTAGTACAGTACAGTACTACATAACCAATTGTATCAGTTGAGTACCTAGGATAACTTTGTTGGACTTACAAACAAATTGGACTTAGGAGTGTGTTCTGGGAAAGGAATGCATCCATATGTAGAGGACTTTCTGTACTGATACAGGAATAATAGTCTATCTAAATTTTAAGGAAAGCACTTGAGGGGCTTCCCCAGTGATTCTGTGGTTAAGACGTCACACTTTCAGTGCAGGGGATCATGGGTTTGGTCCCTGTCTGGGAACTAAGATACCACATGCCTCACAGTATATCCAGAAAAGAAAGAAAAGCGCTTGAAGTTATAACATTGCAAAGCCTTTCACTTAATGATTTTATTATTATTACTTGGAAAGGTTTTATTTTAGGATTTATGCATATCCCTTCGTTGTTTTTCAGTGAGATTATCTAGATAAGAGGTCAACAAACTGTGACCTGTGGTCCAAACCTAGCCCACAGTTTTTTCTATGGCCCATGAGCTAACAATGTTTTTTTTTTGCCTTGTTTTCCTTTTGTTTTGACTCCACTGCGCAGCATGCAGGATCTTAGTTCCCCCATCAGGAATTGAACCTAAACCCCGTATTGTGGAAGCACAAAGTCTTAACCACCAGACCGCCAGGGAAATCCTCTAACAATTGTTTTTATTTTTTAAATAGTTAGAGAAAAATCAGAGGAAGAATATTCCATAATATATATGAATTATGTAAAATACTAATTTCTTAAATAAAGTTTCATTGAAACCCAATAAAGAGTTTATACCTGCTTTTACACCACAGCAATGGCATTGAGTAGTTTGGACAGAGACCAGATAAACAGCAAAGTTGAAAATATTTACTACCTGGTCCTTTATAGAGAAAGTTTGTTGACTTTTGATATAGATGGAAATAAGAAACTTACATAAAAGTTTCATTTGATTTTGAAAAATGATCTAAATATTATCAAAAACTATAATTTAAGCTCTGCCTTTTTACATCCCATAACAATGTCAACAGAAAGTGATATACATGTAAGACTGTAATGCCAATCTACAATTATAAATTTACATCTTTCTCCAATGTCACCATTGCTTTATTACAAGGCTGACACCTCTGTAAGCATTTGCAGTAGCCCACATAGCTCTGAATCATTAGAATACAAAATAACGATATTCAAGACATCCTAAAGTTTCCCATGAAAACAAGATAAAGTATAAATTTGAAATCATTGATATTATTTATGCAATATTTCCAATAGAGGCTTTTTCTAAAGCAAACACAAATAGATATATGATAAACATTATAATGAGAATAGTAGCAATTTTAAAGGAATAAACATTTTCATGTGAATGATTTTCAATTTGTCATGTGAAACAGACTCCTAGTTTTTGAGTCTCCAAAGCACAAAGCAAAACCTTTATCATGGAATGTATCACCTGCCACCATATATTATTGTTATGTATGTGTGCATGCTAAGTCTCTTGAGTTGTGTCTAACTCTTTGCAACCCTATGAACTGTAGCCCGCCAGGCTCCTCTGTCTAGAGATTCTTCAGGCAAGAATACTGGAGTGGGTGACCATGCTCTCCTCCAGGTGATCTTTCCCACCCAGGGATCAAGCATGCATCTCTTATGTCTCCTGCATTGGTAGGTGGTGGGTTCTTTACCACAAGCGCCACCTAGGATACCTTCCTGACCTGCATACAGGTTTCTCAAGAGGCAGGTCAGGCGGTCTGGTATTCCCATCTCTTTCAGAATTTTCCACAGTTTATTGTGATCCACATAGTCAAAGGCTTTGGCTTAGTCAATGAAGCAGAAATAGATGTTTTTCTGGAACTCTCTTGCTTTCTCCATCATCCAGCGGATGTTGGCAATTTGATCTCTGGTGCCTCTGCCTTTTCTAAAACCTGCTTGAACATCTGGAAGTTCACGGTTCACATATTGCTGAAGCCTGGCTTGGAGAATTTTAAGCATGACTTTACTCGCGTGTGAGATGAATGCAATTGTGTGGTAGTTTGAGCATTCTTTGGCATTGCCTTTCTTTGGGATTGGAATGAAGACTGACCTCTTCTAGTCCTGTGGCCACTGCTGAGTTTTCCAAATTTGCTGGCATATTGAGTGCAGCACTTTCACAGCATCATCTTTCAGGATTTGAAATAGCTCAACTGGAATTCCATTACCTCCACTAGCACCAATTAGATCTGGACATGGAACAACAGACTGATTCCAAATAGGAAAAGGAGTACGTCAAGGTTGTATATTGTCACCCTGCTTATTTAACTTATATGTAGAGTACATCATGAGGAACACTGGGCTGGAAGAAGCACAAGCTGGAATCAAGATTGCCAGGAGAGATATCAATAACCTCAGATATGCAGATGACACCACCCTTATGGCAGAAAGTGAAGAGGAACTCAAAAACCTCTTGATGAAAGTGAAAGAGGATAGTGAAAAGGTTGGCTTGAAGCTCAACATTCAGAAAGCAAAGATCATGGCATCTGGTCCCATTACTTCATGGGAAATAGATGGGGAAACAGTGGAAACAGTGCTAGACTTTATTTTCTTGGGCTCCAAAATCACTGCGGATGCTGATTGCAGCCATGAAATTAAAAGACGCTTACTCCTTGGAAGGAAAGTTATGACCAACCTAGAGAGCATATTAAAAAGCAGAGACATTACTTTGCCAACCAAGGTCCGTCTAGTCAAGGCTATGGTTTTTCCAGTGGTCATGTATGGATTTGAGAGTTGGACTGTGAAGAAAGCTGATCGCCGAAGAATTGATGCTTTTGAACTGTGGTGCTGGAGAAGACTCTTGAGAGTCCCTTGGACTGCCAGGAGATCCAACCAGTCCATTCTAAAGGAGATCGATCCTGGGTGTTCATTGGAAGGACTGATGCTAAAACTGAAACTCCAATACTTTGGCCACCTCATGCGGTGAGTTGACTCACTGGAAAGGATTCTGATGCTGGGAAGGATTGGGGGCGGGAGGAGAAGGGGACAACAGAGAATGAGATGGCTGGATGGCATCACCGACTCGATGGACATGAGTTTGAGTGTACTCCGGGAGTTGGTGATGGACAGGGAGGCCTGGCGTGCTGTGATTCGTGGGGTCGCAAAGAGTCAGACACGACTGAGCAACTGAAATGAACTGAACTGAACTGAACTGAGGATACCTTCGTCTGAGTTTCCTTTCTAGATTGTAAGCTCCTTCATGGCAGTTCATCTAATTCATATCCTCTGTAGCATCTTGTACAGTGACTTCTGCATAGTAAAATACTCAGTGAAATTTACTGAAGAAAAATGCATGAAAGGAAAAAATTGATGAAGATTAACAGTATTCTTCCTAAAGAAATGGTCTATAAGTAGTCAGAAATTTAGATGACAATTTCTGTATAAAAATTTTAATGGTGTAATTATTTGAAATAGTAAAAGTCTAGAAGTAACTTAAATATCCAGTAATAGGAGATACTTCTGTTTTAAAAAGAATATAAAAAACCATTTATACTTATATTTTATAAAATATTTTAAAAGCATATAAGTATAAAAAGATTAATAGATGTTTCTTTTTTAAAAAAAAATGCATGGCTTATCCATCCCATAGAATATTATGCCAGTCTTAAAAATAATGTAGTTGTGGACTTCCCTGGCAGTTCAGTGGTTAAGACTATGAGCTTCTACTGTAGGGGCACAGGTTTAATCCCTGGTCAGAGAATTATCCCTTGTGCATCACAGTATGGCCAAAATAAATAAAAATTTGAAAAATAATAATGTAGTTGAAAACTTTTGATAAACTAGGGGGAAGATCACCATAAAAATGTTACGAGAAAATTTCAGGATTCAGAATTATGTATTCAGTATGATTTCACGGAAAGGCACCAAAATGTTAACAGCAGTTTTCACTGAGCAAAGATTGTGGGTGAACTTTATTGGTGTCTCTCTACTTCTCCACATTTTCCAAATTTGTTATAATAAGCACGCTTTTATTACTGGGAAAATAAAAACAAACATTTGGGAAATAAATGAATAGGGTTGGCAGAAACTCACCAATGACCATTCTGAAGGAAAATAACCTGATTTAAGGGAAATGAGTGTTTTTATCCTGAACACAGCAGGTTTTCCCAAACTTCCTGGCTGTGAAGGAGAGATGAAACTCCCATCCAGACAAAGAGAAGCTCTACCAGGGACAAATATGAATAAGCAAGCCTGGGCTGTGGATAAATAACCTTCAACTTAAAAAGCTGACACTGCCTCCACAGCCTCAGCCTCACTTGTATGATCATCACTTACCCAGACAATTATCACCCTGTGTCTTTGCTAATTAGAGAATATTTAAGAACACAATCAGTTCTTGAATAATTTGTTCTGTATCTTAGAATGTTCAGATGGAAGTTTTTTCCATCTGAAAATAGATGCAGTTATGGGCTTTCTGTGCTTGTTTTCAAACTTTATCAGATGTATTCTGGTACATATTATAAGGATATTATGATTCTGTCATATATCCTAAATAATAGGACTGCTCTAGAAGCATCAGTATTGTTCAGTGTAAGGTTGCAAATGATAGGAGAATGTGGTTATTTCAGCACATATTCTGGTTTTTCATGTTTGGAAGTTGTATAATTTTGCTCAATCCTAATCTTAAATAGAGATTCTGTCTACTGATGCCTGTAGTATGCAGTCAATAAATGTTTATCTACTAACTGCCATCAGTTTTTAGTAGTAACTAAATTGAAGCTGGAATCAAGATTGCTGGGAGAAATATCAATAACCTCGGATATGCAGATGACACCACCCTTATGGCAGAAAGTGAGGAGGAACTCAAAAGCCTCTTGATGAAAGTGAAAGAGGAGAGTGAAAAGGTTGGCTTGAAGCTCAACATTCAGAAAGCAAAGATCATGGCATCTGGTCCCATCACTTCATGGGAAATAGATGGGGAAACAGTGGAAACAGTGTTAGACTTTATTTTCTTGGGCTCCAAATCACTGCGGATGCTGATTGCAGCCATGAAATTAAAAGACGCTTACTCCTTGGAAGGAAAGTTATGACCAACCTAGATAACATATTAAAAAGCAGAGACATTTCTTTGCCAACAAAGGTCCGTCTAGTCAAGGCTATGGTTTTTCCAGTAGTCATGTATGGATGTGAGAGTTGGACTGTGAAGAAAGCTGATCGCCGAAGAATTGATGCTTTTGAACTGTGGTGCTGGAGAAGACTCTTGAGAGTCCCTTGGACTGCAAGGAGATCCAACCAGTCCATTCTAAAGGAGATCAATCCTGGGTGTTCATTAGAGAGACTGATGCTAAAGCTGAAACTCCAATACTTTGGCCACCTCATGCGACAAGTTGACTCACTGGAAAAGACTCTGATGCTCGGAGGGATTGGGGGAGGGAGGAGAAGGGGACAACAGAGAATGAGATGGCTGGATGGCATCACCGACTCTGTGGACATGAGTTTGAGTGAACTCTGGGAGTTTGTGATGGACAGGGAGGCCTGGCGTGCTGTGATTCATGGGGTCGCAAAGAGTCAGACATGACTGAGTGACTGAACTGAACTGAACTGAAATTGCTTATAAGAGAAAACTGCAGTTTTAATGTTACTAAAGTCATTATTAAGAGTATATATGAGAAGAACCTTTATCACTGGAGCTCATTAATTATAATTTCAAAAATAGAAGAAACATTAAGTTATGCCATTTTCCTGACCTGATCTCACCTTCAAAGTTCTAATGAAGTACATTGAACAAGAAAATATTGTTTTCAGTTGTCAATAAACACCTTTAAATGTAAGGTGTATATCTTTTAAAATATATAGAAATTATGTAGGAATGTGCACAATATATGCAAATATGGAATTTGGAGCATTCAACATCCAATAAGAATGCTTCTAAGGAATGTTTCAGAAAATCTTGCTTTTCCCGTCAATCATTAGATGTGGAAATGATATTACAAATAATGGTAGACTGTGATCATCCAGTCCAAAGAACAACTATTTTCCAGATAAAGCCCACTTTTAAAAAATTGTTTATTTATTTTTGGCTGTGCTGGATCTTTGTTGCTGAATGCAGACTTTCTCCAGTTGTGGCAAGTGGAAACTACTCTCTTGTTGCATGGTGGGCTCCAGGGCTTGTGGGCTTGAGTAGCTGCTGCACTCTGGCTCAGTAGCTGTAGCTCACAGGCTCTAGAGTGTGGGCTCAGTAGTTGTGGCACACCGGCCGAGTTGCCCTGCAGCATGTGGGACCTTCAGACCAGGGATGAAGTGGTGTCTGGTACATTGGCAGGCAGATTCTTAACCACTGGACCACCAGGGACTTTGAGGCACACTTTAAAAAGACAACCTTTGACTGGTTTGATGTATGTAATTAAAATCACATTATCATAATTACACCTGCTTTCCTTTTGCATCTGCTGGCAAGAAGTGACCTTAAAGAATGCTTCACATGAGGTAATGAACACTTTTAATAAGTAATTATTTTCATCATTTGGATTTTATTTTCATCTTTGATATTTGTTAAGTATGCATACTTATCTAAGCATGTAATTTGATGAGGTCCTTTCCATATTACATAAATATATTTAGTAATGTGGCCTTTATTTTCTAATAAAGTAACCCAGAATTAGGACAATTATTCAGAAGGCTGAGTTTTAAATACGTATTACTTTCTGACAGTTCTACTAAAATAGCCATGCTTGAATTACGGATCTATCCAAATCTAAGTAAAATGGTAACACTCAGCAACAGGCAAATGCAAATCTTAGTAAGACTTAGTAAAATATTATCTCTCTTACCTTTGTACTAGGAAGAAAGTTTGAGAGAATATATTTTACAAGATGCCCTTGATTTTACAGAAAATTTGGATGAAAGTGTCATGCAAGGAGGAGAGAGTTGGGATTAAGGAATAGAAGAAAGAATAGCTTAATCTCTGACTATATACTGAAAAACAACTTTATGAGTTATTTTAAACCTATGTAATTTAATAATTTTTAAAACTGAAGCAATCAGGATGTAAACAGGATGATTTTTATCTTATTTACTTAATAAGGTCCAATCTGACCACACCATTTAATATTCTATTTGACTTTTTCCCCACTCTAACCCAGCACAATCTCTTTTCCCTGTTCTACTTTTTTATTTTTCCATAACAGTCTCACTAACACACTTTGGTATTTCCATATTTATTAATATTATATTTGCTGGGATTTATCTCCCTCATCAATGCCACATAGATGATACAAACTTCAGAAAGGCATGAACCTTCTTTGTTTTGTTCTCTGCTGTATCTGAAGCTCCTGGAGCAGTATCTGATATGATAGGCTCTCAACAGATATTTGTTGAATTGATGTATGTATAAGTGAATGAATGGATTTCATCCATATGGGATTCCAGTAGCCTAGGCACTGTTCTGTTGGAAATAATATTATTATTTCCAATAAAACCAAAGGCTAGATACTGTTTGGAAGATGTCATGTATGTTGTCTGACTTAATCTTTGCAATAACCTTACCAGGTAGACAGTTTTATACTCTTTAAAAATGAGACAATTGAGCCTTGTAGATGTGAAGTAACTTTGCAAAGTCTCAGAATTGGTAAGTGCATGCCAGAATGAAAATTTGCACAAAAACTCATGCATTTAAAAATATTTCTACTGACAGAGCCTGCTTTAGATATTTCTCTAGAATTCATGTTAATCTTAATTTTTGACTTCACTGTGACAAGTTTGAGCTATTTTCTTTATTTTTTCATTTTTGGGTAGATGCTATATTTCTGTGGTTGAAATAGGAACACAAAATAAAAAGGTATTCACCTACTGAGAAATCTGGCTCCTCACTTGTTCCCTTCCACCAACCCTTTGCTCTTTCACAGATAACCATTTCTGTAGGTTTCCACTGTTACTTTATCAGAAACAGGAGAAAATTATTATATATTTTTATTTTCTCCCTTTCTTACATATAGGATAGCATACTACAAGAGCCCATATTTCCAGTGTCATTAGATTTCATGAGGTAAATAATTTTTCCCCTTTGATTTATTTAGAAGAAAAGTTGATAAAAATCACTTATTAATCTTGGGCTAATAGATCTTTTAAACGAGGTGAATCTTCCTGTGACATTTGACTGACATTATTAATAATTTATTAACTTCAAAGGAAGTCAAATTATGAAGGTATCAGGATTCTTAGTTTTATTTTAATATACACTAATTAAAATGTCTACTGCTGACATTTTGAAGATTTCTTTTAATTATTTTTATAATCTCTGTACAACTTGGTACACATGTGAGAGTTCAGAAGCTTTGAGTTGAGAAGTATGACTGCGTTGGGATATAGGAGTATTGCAAGATTCAATGTTATAACTCTTTGAAGTAATAGCATTAAAATTTTTCTCCAGAACAAAAAACATTGTTAGTTTTTCTTCCAAGCCCACAAATTGGAAAATCCATTCTGTTAAAGCCCAGGTCATTTTCTGGATAGCTGCATTGTGTTGAGTTTCTAAATCATTATTTCGGCATATTTTGAGAATAGGCTGGCTTCTTAGGCATGTGGACTTCTACAGTCACACAGAGCCCTGTGCCTAGAACTCCCTGTTAGTGCAGTGTCTGCTATTACTGTCTTGAAAATTTTAATAATTTTTGAACAGAGAGATCTGCATGTTAATTTGACACTGGGTCTCACAAATCATGTAGACAGTTATTACATTTCTTTACTACTTAACAGGATGTCACTATACTTAGTTATGATTTATATTGCTTTTTGCATTTAAATTATATTATAAATTGTGTTTACTTTTGACACTGACAATATTTTTTCCCAGTGAAATTTATCTTCATTGAGAGTTATGGTGTGGATGAATTACCCTGAGTTTCTTCTTAAGGTATTTAAGTGATAGTTGATTCATAAAATGTTTAAGAAGGGACTCAGATTTTTTCATTATTCACATTATTTTCAAATACAACATTAGAGATATAGTTTTTAGATTGACAGGAGAAAATGATAGGAATAGCCATTCACTTAAAGACCATTTCCCATTAATTGGCATTTAGTGCCTGTTCATTTTATAGTAGGTGACAGTTTCTATAAACTCAATTCCACATGTGTTATCAGAAAAGTAGATGGCAAGGAGTCAAGGACTTCCATTGAGTTCTTATAGTGTGCCAGTCAATGTGTAACCCAAAACTAAGAAAACCCCTTCTAGAAGATGTCATCAATTCTGGCCCCTTTCTTATCCACAGTGGGGTTGCAGAACCATCCCCACTGCCCTCAGTCACAGTTGCCTACAAAATGTAGGATGAGAAGAGACCTCGATACTCCTGGAGAGTGATCCAGTTGTTTTTGCTTTTGAATGTAGTAGACTATCAGTTTTATTGTATATGAGAAAATCAAGGATCAAATATACTTATAATCTCAAAGAAAAACAATAGCTTTCAGAAGACACAAAAAAGAGATTTTTAGGGAACTTTATACTATTCTTTCTAGAGTTGTATTTATTCAACAGGTAAGCAGATTACTTTAGCTGGGACTGTTGCAGTGTCCATGGTGGGTTAATATGATTCATTAAAACAAGGCTTGCATTAGAGGCTTCAACTCATTAGAACCTCACATAAGTCAATATTCTGGTTCTCCTCTGCCTCTAGAAATAAAACCAAGTCAAAGGAGATGACTCCCAAGGCAGCTGATTTGTCACAACAGATATCTGGAGAAAGAGTTAGTCACTCAGTTGTGTCTGACTCTTTGCGACCCCATGGTCTGTGTAGCCTGCCAGGCTCCTCTGTCCTTGGAATTCTCTAGGCAAGAATGCTGGAGTGGGTAGCCATTTCCTTCTCCAGGGGATCTTTTCAACTCAGGGACTGAACCCAGGACTCCTGCATTGCAGGCAGATTCTTTACTGTCTGAGTCACTAGGGAAGCCCCAAATATCTTGAGAAGGAGTTAATAAATTAACCTTCCTTAAAGTTTTGGGATCTTCTGTTTCTTCATATGAAAGAGAACAAAGCATTATCTCCCAAAATAAAGTATATGAACTTCATTCTTCTTACATTAAAATAATATTTCCTTCTTAGGAATAGGCATTTCCTTCATGTTGGTATGTTTCTAATCTAATTCAGCTAGGCATATCCTCCTGTCAAAATAACTTTAGAAAAGATTACAAGTAGGAGTGATGATATTAAGAAAAAGAGAAAATGGACAAAGTTGATACACATTTCTTACTAAGAATGTGTAGAAATGTCAAGGCAAAGCATTCAGTTTTTAGTTTGAGTAAGTGCTCACTTTGAGTAAATATATAAATCATAGAAATTCATAATATTTTTCTTTTTTTGTAAGTACAAATCAATATAAAATACAGAAAAACTGCTCAGACTGATAAAAATGTAGCATAGATGAAATGAATGAAAGATAACCAGTTTATTTACTAGAAAGAGTTATACATTAAACCATATTCAGTTGGCAACATAAACCAAGATAAAAGAATTGATGTATTGGCCTCAGTTATTTTCTTAGCACTGTAGTGCCTTTTCCAACCATTGAGTGCATGATCAAATACAAATACAAGCACATATTGTATGGATTCTCCCATGAGACATTCACTTAGGATTGTCAACAACAAAAAAGTTTAAAAGGACAAGCAAATATGAATTCATAAAATAATTTTTTAGATTTAAAATAAACACATTTGTCTTCAAGAACAAGTTTCCTTTGAAATTCAAATTTTAAAAAATAATTAGCAACTAAAGAGTTTCTTAGGTCAGATTCTTCATCATGTTTTCATATGGTATCATAATTCAGTGGAAACACTTTACATCATTTAACACTGAAAGGGATAATAACAAAATTGCAATTAAATGCAGGATCATTACAACAATAATCATACAGTATACAAATCAGGGTCAGCCACACATTACACAAGTGTTAATACTAGAAAGAAATACAATGCCAGAATTATGTATGGTTCATCACATATGCATATTCATGCAGATAAAAACACTGTGTAGATTACCAAGATGTCATAAAATATTTTCAAAGAATTGTTTAATCAATTCTAACAGTCAAACCATTGAGCTAAAAACTATGACAATAATATTAAAACCATTTACTTCCTCTAAGATTTGGTGCACAATCATATCTCTGAAGTCAAACAACCAAGCAATTCATTCTTTGTCTCCATTATCATCAAATAATGATTTGTTAACAAAATGATGACATTTCTCTTTCTAGTTCTCTGATCTTTGTTTTAAAATGACTTTTTAAAAAGAAAAACAGTCACACTAGAAAGCATCAGATTTACTTCTCAGTGTTTTCATTAGAGAACCATAACAATAATTCTGACAGAAAAAAGAGTTTAAAATGTGTTCTCAATCAAAGTTCTATAGCAATTAAACTTCGATCACGGAAATAATCTGGCTCTGCAGTTTATCCAGGCTTCAGTTTAAATAGGGCAAATTTTAAATAACTCCAGAGGAAAGGGATAAAAATACACTGAGGAATAGAGCCATGCATTTCAATATGGGAAGGAAACCAGATACAGGTAACGATCTCCTTACATTCCTAATGAGAGGTCACAAGAGAAATAAGACTTTCTATAGTGTTTGTATTATGAATATGGGAAAGCTTACATGATGTGAAATATCTCATGCAACATTTTACACAGCAGACTTTTATGCACTCACACCCTTACACTAAAGGCAGTTAATTGCTGCTATTCTTCGTAAGCAGAAATATTTCTGGAAAATCTTGATTGGGGAATATATCTTAATACTGAATTTTTTTTTAAGTTATTCTTTGAGTAAGAAGGACAAAAGAGATGTTTAGATGACATCTTTCAGATGTAAACACAAAAGAATCAAGATACATACACCACATACTGTGGTGTTTAATTTGGCATTTAAATAAAGATGAATTAAATTACAGATATAACTCATGTGGGGGCATTATTACAGACAATGGAAAAGATCACTTGGGAGTTAGATATGTTTTGTATGTCCACAGAAATTGATTTTAAAGTAAAAACTTGTTAATCAGTATCAGCATTGATCATGCTTTCTATCACATCTCCAATTTAATAGCTTTTTGAAGAATTATATTCTCTTTACTGAAAACATGTAAATTTTTTGCAATCTTAAATATAAGGACTATTTAAAATCACTCTGGTTTATAAATAAAAAACCTGGAGGGCAAATTTTAAAAATTTATCCTAAAAGTTCCTTTTGAGTCTAGTTCTTCTTTATATCTTTGATATCAATGCAGTGGCCTCCATGGGTTGGTTGAACCAGCACAGTTCCTTGGTGGAAATCCATCAGCTTTCCATGGTGTGTCTTTCTGAGATACAGATTATGTTTTTTGGCTGGTTGATTATAATTTGCCATTCTTAACCCAGTTGAAAATATATTTCATTTCTTCCTTTTCATATTTTGTAATATCTAATTGAGAATTATAAGGACTTTATTTAAAGCAGAATATCAGAAAATGTCCACATTTGTAGTTGATTTATTTGAGTGATGGTTCATGCTTGTTTGAAACAGAAAGACTATCAATACAGGAAATTTTTCTAAAGCATGGAAAAAGTAAAAATTTTAAATTGAAGATTCTTTTAAGAAAAGATAAAATTTGAGAGGCATTTGTTCCCCTGAGGGGTTGCATACCTATTTCTGAAATATTCCTGAGGACATTTGTTTTTTTAGACTCTGACAATTGAGGCTTTTTTATGGTAAAATTACTACATTCTTTAAATATATTATGAAATATAACTGGAAGGAAAAATAACACCAACAACCCTGTTTTGTTTTTCACCAAATGTTTTGGAAAAATTAAGATTGCCATCTTATTTTCAAGGGACAAAATATTTCACGTCTAACCAGTATAACTTTAATTTATTTTTTAAGTTTTAAATAAAAGAAGCAAAAAATTGTGGTTCCCAGAATTATCACACATTATCATAAGATACCTTGCCACACAACTTAATCCTTACTAGACAATCAATAATATTTAATTCTCAACCAATAATATTTAATTCTTAAAAAACAAAGCTTCCTTATGAATATCAATTTCACTGATCAATACCCCAATGTTAAAAATCTCTTTCCCACAGTGAATATAAATGCTTTACAGTGATGATTGTTTTTCTTATTCTAGAGTTAGTAACGGTAGCCATAGTGGGTACCTATCCTTTATTATTGGAGAAGGAAATGGCAACCCACTCCAGTGTTCTTGCCTGGAGAATCCCAGGGACAGGGGAGCCTGGTGGGCTTCCGTCTATGGGGTCACACAGAGTCGGACACGACTGAAGTGACTCAGCAGCAGCATCCTTTATTAACTTTTCTTTTCTTAAAGATCACTACTGTATCTCTTCTTCTTTAAGCTATATAATCTTTATAAATAGGTCTTTTCTTAATTATTTAATAACTCTCCATTTTTTCCAAGTCCTCAAAATTCTTCTTATTGAAACAGAACTGGATATGAAAAAAGGATCTGATGAATCATGAGTTGATTGGAAAGATTAATTCTAGGGTCCTGTATACCCCTGTGCACCTAGACCAAAGGCAATTTATTGCTCCTTTTTATTTTTTTACCTAAGAAAAATTCTCAATAGGAAAGCATTTCTGAATTCTATTCTTTCCAGTATGGTAATTGTGCTTACTTTTTAAAGTCTTACTAGTTATTTTTAATCTTTGCCCACTGTGTTTGTAATAATTAGCCAGTATTTTCATTATGGTTCTATAGTTGATTTTTCTACTCCAAGTCTGTCTTCAACCAGCCTTACTGAGGTTCATTCTTTATTTTCACTAGTTCTTCAGTTTTCCAATTTCCTTTTAAATCCTGATGTTTACAGGTGTTGATTTTCATCAATGCTACACATATTTGGCCATTTTAAATGCCTATAAACAAATATAGATATGGCTCAGTCTAAACTATACTAAGTGATGCCACAATTTAAATACATGGAATTCTCTCTTACTGCTTAGGTACTATTATCTATTTTTGTGCTGAAAATGAGAAATTTATTTCCAAATTTCTATATCTTTTTGGCAAAATTTGCTAAAATTAACATTTTTATAGAATTGCTATTTCAAAACAAGCATTTCCCACTGTATTAATATAATGAATTGAAACAAAACTAGTATATAATAGACTTAATGATAAACTTTTATGAGAAGAAATAAATGTTTTGTCTATGGCCCAACTTTTCAGCTGGTCACAAATACAGAGTGGGGAAGCACGAATGCCCTGTAGATACACACAGACGATACTTACTCCTGAATTCCCTGTACCACCAATGAAACTGAGGAGGCAAAATAGGGAAATGTTCTGAGGTACTTTTTAAAAAGGCATATTTTCCCTCAGGCACAGTTTTTATTAAAAGTCAACTTAGCAGCTATGCCACTTTTCAGGTCCAAACGCATGATACTTGAAAAAGAAAAAGCAGGGGTGGGGGTGGGGGAGCTTCCTTTAATTGAACTCTAATAAAATCCATGCTGTCTCACTAAGACTAGTACCAGGCGGATACAACACCAACAAAATAAAGAAAATGTTTAGGAACAGCAAGTCAATGCAGGCGGAAAGAGCAGAGGGTTAGGTTGCCATGATGAGTGCTTTATGAAGATTTGTTTCTTTTCCCATATTTTAACCTGAATCTCTATTTGGATAAAGATTTTCAGCTACTGCAAGTTGCATAATAAATGACACTGTTGAAAATAGCACACATGTAAGGAACTCAAAATCTCTTGGTGGCTTTGGTAACAGTGACCACTACTTAACAGGTATATGACTGATAGAGCTCCTGCTCTGTGCTTTAAGACTTGCCGACTGGCTGCCACCTCTGATGGGTCACCCTACTAGTGCTCCAATACTTCCACTCAGTCAGCTGAGTCACTGCTACTGGGTCGTCATTATTAGAGCCCTGCATTGTTAACTACCTTTTGTTAACAGTGAGGATTGCTTTTGTTTTAAAGAGAAGTTACAGATATCATTACAGGAAAAGGTCAAACCGTTATGGATTTAAACAAGTTAAGGCTACCTGACTAGACAAGGAATCAGGGCTAAGAGCAGGTGTGCGGGCAGCACTTGATATAAGGAGCCCAAAAGTATTAGACCTTTCAGCTCAATTAGCTGTTTTCCTTGTTTGTCAGATTATGTGCAAAATAAATTTTGCTGTGAAAATCCACTGCCTTAAATTAAGTCATAGAAGTTACCCAGCAGAATCTGTAAATTAACTAGGAACATGAATTATCTCAATATAATATAATGATTGTAGGCACCTGAGTGTTTGTCAAAAGTAGACAATGAGCTAAGGTTTTTTACCTCATGTTTTTTTTTGGCAAGGAAGATTCATTATGAGAAAAACTAACAACAACAAAACATACAATTTTAATCAAAATTTGAACACTTTCTGGGTAAGTTAATTAACCAAAGGCTAACTTACATCTGTATATGTATATATTTCCCATTTATACTTGATATCTTAGAGCAGGAAAGACTCCTAATAGGACCCTGAATTTGGGAGAAGTAAAAAAATTCTGGTCATTAAATAAACACACCATTTTTTCCCATCATGTTATTTAGCCTTCTTTAATGTTATTACATACGCTCATACACACACACACAAAGGAGCAGCACCAGTGTGTCTACTCATCTGCGATTAAAAAAAATTAAAGATGCCGTCGAAAGTTGAATAAGTCAATGAACCATATAACATAGTCTCTTTTTCAGATTTACTTAATAACATCCAATGAAGAATTCTAGTTAAAAAACAAAACATAAAGAACTCAGCTATGAGCTACTGATTAGAAAGTAAGTGCATAAACAATATCAGTGTAGCAGCAAAATACAGTTATTGTTAACATTCTGATGCACCTCATTTATCATTTTGTGCAAGAAAAATGACCAGTCTGGCCAATTCCAGATTTCAAACTAAATTAAAACTCATACTTAATTGAGCATATTATGCATATCTTAAAATAAATGAAGTTCACCTCTCACAGTAATGATTTTTAGACATATATATGTGGCAAGTAAAGTACAAAATAAATATCAATGACCAAAAAATTAGAATTAACTTCTATAGCTGAAATTGAAGTATAAGGAAAGATGATTTTACAGTATATGTATTTTACATTGTCTTAGGTCTCTCTTATGCTATCGAGGTAAAGCCAGCCATCTGAGATACATATTTACTGTTTTGTTTTATTTTGACTTGATTGAATTTAACTGTAGCCATTTGTTTACAGAAGTTTATCTGTGATTTAGAGAAACCATAAAGTATTTTGCTACACCGGAGTCTGTGCTTTGTGTTATTCTTCCCAACTTCCTCTTATCTTCCAAAAGGATGGCCATTAATGCAATCAAACATCAAACCAACGAGAAGAAACCAGCCGCTGGATCTTGGGCAGTATCCTGTGTATGGCTACAAAACGTTCACCACAAGTGTTTGTCCGCGGGAGATGAAGACTAGGGGTAAGGAGGCTTGGCGAGACAGTGGAGAGGGGCGCACTGCGAGCTGGAATGTGGCTGCTCATCAGGCAGAGCTACGTCAGGACTGCAAATGAGAAATAGTCATGTCAGCAAGAGACAAATTAGCAAGGGGCTATGCACAGTGGTAAGGGTTCGACAGACATTTTCACAGGAATTTTGCACAGAAAATGGCCTAAATCCCAAGCATGCCAAGACAACTGTAGATTAAAAAAAAAAAGACTCCCAGAAGAAAAATGAAACATGTTAGGGAAACAGCATATGAACTCCTCGGCAGTTACTGTTTTCAGTTTCTGCACACAGTCATTCCCCTAGGTCTCTGGGTTAGCTGCAAGATTAGTTCTTTTCAAAATTTAATGATTATATAGCAATTACCTGGGAGTGATTCTGATACAATAAATCTGAGGTGGGACATGAGAATCTGCATTTCTAACAAGGTCCTGGGGACATGGACCTACTGAACCAAGGCTTCTGAGGATTCCACAGTTCCCTAGTAGAGCCAGATTCAGTAGAACTAATTTGAGTGTGGAAGTCTAATTTAGCTTGGTGGTGTAAAGATGACAGAAGTGTAACTATATGATGCATGTGGTTGTTCCCACATGACCACTTCTGAGAGCTTCTAGTTTAAATGAACACAGAAATGCTCAGGCTCATCAACGGCTTGATAAATAATACTGCAGAATAAGGATGCAAAATCATTGAATTTTCTAAGGTAATATTACAAATACATTTGGGTTCAGACCTTTTAAAATGTGACTAATGTGGGAAAAAATCACATTATGGGGAATTTTTTCAATTGAAAAAGACTGGCATTTTTCTAAAATTCTGCTTTTTTCCTTTATACTTTGGAACTCAGTACCACAGAATAATTTCTGCCAGGAGCGTTATTTGAGAAAGCTATTCAAGGTTTATTATTGTTATTTATTAATTTGATCATAATTTTAAAAAGCTAATATAATCATTCAAGTCATTAAAAATGAACATTAAAGTTTTTATCTTTGCTTTTTCATGTATATTTCTTGAGTTTTATACAAAATCATAATTATGTACAATACTACACTACTTGGGGTCTCTCTTCCCAAAATCTTGAACTCTTATAAATGTAGTTAAATGGAGATATTCTCTTCTGCACTAGTTAGGACAACCAGTGATAAAAAATGATTTTTCTTATCTATTTTTAAAATGTGGTAAGTAAACATGGAAGAGCTGGAGGTTCAACACGAGGACTAAGAAAATACTGCATGGCAGGATTTTTCCTCCATCCTCAGATGACCTGGAAATAGAGAGGCAGACTTTCCCATGGACCTAAGTTTCTTTCTGTTAAGCTTGCATGATTTAAAACAAGTTTCTTTTTAGGGAAGGAAACATATTATTAAGCATAAGTTATGGCAAGTAGCATAAGATGGTCACATCATACAAGAGGGATAAGTGTTTGAAAACCCATGGAGTTCAATAATCTTCTGTATAAAGGAAGGCAAGCATTTCTGTTTGACCCAGTGAAGTGTATAGCAGCGACTTCCCTGGTGGCTCAGATGGTAAAGCGTCTGCCTACAATGCGGGAGACCTGGGTTCAATCCCTGGGTTGGGAAGATCTCCTGGAGAAAGAAACGGCAACCCACTCCAGTATTCTTGCCTGGAAAATCCCATGGATGGAAGAGTCTGGTAGGTTACAGCCCATGGGGTTGCAAAGAGTCAGAAACGACTGAGCAACTTCACTTTCACACACAGGTTACAGCTCACTTGGCCCAAAACATTATGTTGTTTATGATAATTAAAATTCTTTTCATTATTTTTCATTTCTTAAAGTGACAGGTTACAAATAATTCATATTATACTATTACTATTTTTAATTTGCACAAAATATAATTGTACTGTGTATTTTACGTGACAGAGGCATATTTTTGGCTTATAGATTAAGGAATCACTTCTTGAATATAAATACTCTATTTGATATATTCTAATCAGATTGCAGCCATGAAATTAAAAGACGCTTACTCCTTGGAAGGAAAGTTATGACCAACCTAGATAGTATATTAAAAAGCAGAGACATTACTTTGCCAACCAAGGTCTGACTAGTCAAGGCTATGGTTTTTCCAGTGGTCATGTATGGATGTGAGAGTTGGACTGTGAAGAAAGCTGATCGCCGAAGAATTGATGCTTTTGAACTGTGGTGTTGGAGAAGACTCTTGAGAGTCCCTTGGACTGCAAGGAGATCCAACCAGTCCATTCTAAAGGAGATCAGTCCTGGGTGTTCATTGGAAGGACTGATGCTAAAGCTGAAGCTCCAATACTTTGGCCACCTCATGCAAAGAGTTGACTCATTGGAAAAGACCCTGATGCTGGGAGGGATTGGGGGCAGGAGGAGAAGGGGACAACAGAGGATGAGATGGCTGGATGGCATCACCGACTCGATGGACATGAATTTGCGTGAACTCCGGGAGTCGGTGATAGACAGGGAGTCCTGGCGTGCTGTGATTCATGGGGTCGCAAAGAGTCGGCACAACTGAGTGACTGAACTGAACTGAACTGAGCAACTGAAATGAACTGAACTGAGCAACTGAAATGAAATGAACTGAATCAAATAATTTAATCATAATAATCATAATCACTTAATCAAAATAAGTTCTAATCATTTAGTCAAACTGGTTCTCAAAAAAAAGCAAGGTGAAATAAAATTAAACTTAGATTCCTCATTAGCCTTTCCATTTCTTATCTAACTGAAACACTTAAAACAGTAGCTTTCTCCAGTCTTTGCCCAAGCAAGTTAGAGAGGTTATGAGAGATTGCAGATTTCTGTATTGAGGAATGGTGAGGTACGAAGAGTGGTTAGTAGTAATTAAAGATATTGAGAACACATTCTGGGCCAGCCCTGTGCCTCCCTGAATCCTCCCAATATCCATTCTTTCTCACTTTACAAGTAAAGAAATGGAATCTTAGCCAGCAAAAGCAACTTCCAAGATTACACAGCTAGTAGGTATTAGAAGTGGGAACCAAACCCAGATAATGTGACTCCAGAATTCATTCACTCACTGAACTTCTGTCATGTGCCTGGCACTACTCCAGCCGTGGGTGGGGTGAAGGTGCTTTTTAGAGAATGACTAAGTTAAGAGCCCATGTTCTTCTGCCTTACAAACAGAGAATCCCACTGAGATGGATTTGAACATTTATAATTATATTCTGTTACTTAGTAATTGAAATTGCTCTACAGTTGACTGCTGTTATTAAATATCATTTGTATGTTAGTGAAGAACTTTCCTGAAGTAAAAACCTTGTTGCTGGAAGGGGTGGGAACAGCAGGCTGAGACATCAGTTGGAAGTTACTGGCTTGGGGCCTATTTAATCACATACTTTCTCCTGCTAACTTGATGTTCCACTTAAATAGCTGGCTGCCCAACTGCCTCAGAGACCAAGTCACACTGGAGCTTTGGCTGCTGCTGATCGCGGAAAGCATTTGCAGCTCTCAGCTCTAACCCATGACCAACATGAAACCTGCTACTGATATCTACTCCTCAGACACACATGGAAGTACATCTGGGCCTGCCCTTACTCAAAAGAAGCCTTTTCCTGGGAGAAGAGCAACAGTCATATTAAAATAAGGAGAGAACAACAAGCAGGCTATAAAAGCCACAGCCAGATTATAAAAACTAGACACCATCAGAGGCCAAATAACTGGAGATGAAGGATTTCAAGAAAATGTTTAGGTCCTGATGGGGTGCTCTGATGCTTGTGTCAAAGTTTGCCCATGAAATTTACCATGAAAGTAAATTCATGATGTATTTGCAATGCTTTCATTGGAATAGAAATTATTTAGCCAACTCTCCAGGTTACCATTCAGGGAGTCTGTAGACCTGCCTTTAAAATTGTTTAGTGAATCTTACATAAAGGCACTATCACTGAAAATACTCTTTTCTGAATGCCAATTACAAGGTTCTCTCCATCTTTCAATTTCAGTTTCACTGAGGGTACTGAGTGGACAGAAAACGGAAACACTTCCGTAAAGCTGTCTTGGAACAGACATTAGATATGCTTTATACTTTCCTAATTGTTTGCCTGAGTAATATATTCTAAAGCAGAAGACAAACAATTCCAGGTTTTATGTTTTGAATGGTAATGAAACCCTGGACTAATCCAAGGATTTACTCACAAAAGGGAGCTGAAGGCAGCCTGTAGTCTACCTGTTAGTGACCAGTAAAATAAATTCTAGCTCTCTTATATTTTCAGTGGGCACATGTGAACTTCAGGAATCCAATGTGTGTTTCTATAGTCCATGTTTGAAATAAAATGTGGCAAGTATAATTATACATAAAAAGTCATCATGTGGGAAAGGAGAGCCTGAGGTCTGTGGAACTGACATGCAGCTGGGTGGGAAGAGTAAGGACGTCTGAATTTACCTGACAGTTGGGCAGTCTTGCCTTCCGGCTAGTTGTGAGCACTGTGGCGGTACGGAGGCAGCAGGCTGCTGACAATCTATAAGAAACTGATAAATTAGACATGTATACAAAGAGATGACAGAGCAACATGTTAGTAACAGTAACTTAGGCAGTTGCCTGAGAGATTTAGTGAGGAATGTGTAGTCACACAGAAACATCTGAATTAAGCTTTTTTCCCCTGAATGATGCCAATAGAGAAGACAAGACTTTATCCTTAATCAAACACAGTATTTACAAATTAGTGAAACAAAATTAGGAGTGAAATTTCTCAAGTATATTAGGACATACATAGCCATTCATATTTGATGCTTGGTTACATCTAAAAATAAAAGATGTATTAACATAATGAAAGATCCTCAAGTTCTAAACTTGAACATGGTGGTAGATACTTGCTCAGCACTTAGATTTGCTATTCCAAAATGTTTTATATTCAGATAGCTGACTTTATATTTGGACACACAGGTATATTGTTAATCCCACAGGTATATTGAGAAAAGCATGCAATACACACTTTTCCATGATTAATAGAAGGATATCTGAGAAGAAAATTAGCTTCATAGTTTTCTGAAAATAGATTTTATTTATCAAAAGTAAGACTTGTGAGAAGTCTTAGAATGTTTATTTTATTATGTTAAATTGTTAGTAACTTGGATTGATGGAGAAAGCTAACCTGAATGAGAAGTCTTTTATTTTTGTGTTCTGAAAAATCACATAACTCACATTAGGTTGACAAATCACTAGCTGTTAAAAGTTCATTCTTTAGCTGATCAGTTATGTTACTCATCTACTCCAAGAAAGACTGTGTTCTGAAAGAATCAAAGAGCAGTCTGTTTGCTGATGTACTACAATCACCTGCTAAGCTAGTTAGAAATGCATACATTATATTTCTGCAAAAAGATTTTGCAGAAAAAGTTCAAATTAGAACAAAAAATTCAATTATTTTTAATTGCAGAATTTCTTCTTACTAACTAATTGCTTAGACTATGTATCTTTCCCTACATGTTATATAGGTAGTAGTTAAATTAATTACAAATTCCAGATTTAAAGTCTTGATTTAATGAGCTTTTACTAAAATTTACATTCAAAGGCTTGAATCTAAGCACTACTTGTTCTAAAGTCAATATATTCTCTGTTACAACAAAACTTGCTTGTGTAACTCCAAAATATCAAAATTCATGATGCTTTTATAGAAGACATTGCAAATACACTAAAGTTGTCTGTGATGGAAAGTAGAATATAAGATAGGCTTGGTTTAAATTCATTCAAGAGAACATCACTGAAGAGAGAGTACCTTTTCATAAGGTGGTCTTGGTTCCAGAGTAACTTATTAATTATTGTTTTTTAATAGGGACAATATTTGATTGGTTGAGTAGCTGTTGTTCAGATTATCATACTCAGTTAAAGTCTTTCAAATATAACAAATATTTCCATTTTCTTAGCTTTGGCAAATTCTTTTCATTTTTTTTTCTTTAAGTCTTTGTTTCTCCATTTTGCAGCTTGATTAGCTCAATGATTCCCTTTTGTAGAAACTCAGGAGTCTTAAAGAATGAATTCCTTTATGTACTTTTCATTTTTTTCAATAGACATGATAAAGGATAATTTTAGACAAAGTTGTACAAATTTAGACAACTATTTTAATCTTGCCAGCAGACCTAAGTTAAACAGATGTATGCTGCCCTCTCATGTTACATTTGAGTTAATGCAATAAATATAAATACGAACACTTGGGAGTCTAGCTTGCTTTTCCTATTGCCAGCTCTTCACCTGTGAATGGCAAGCCTCAGAATTAGAGTTTTTAAATGACTTAAATTCTTTTCTGTCTCTTATTTCCGTAAGATTTTTCTTTTTCTTTTTTTGGTTAATACAGTCACAGATTTTTGTTCATTGGAAATATACTTTGTGATGAAATTCAGAAAACAGGCAAGCAGGACCACAATATACCCTCTTAATGAACTGTTTGATATGTGGTGGATATTTCTTACATTTGTAGTGAATATCAGTTTTCCCCTCTTTAGAAATTATAATGCCTCCAGTTAATTATTATTTTGCATTTATTATTTACAAGTACTTAGCTAAGTGTTATATTTAAAGAATTAAAAACAAATTTCATAGATAAGGTGGTAAAGATTTTAAAAAGAAATCTGAAAAATAATTAATTGCTGTGACTCAATTGTCTTCTGAATTCCTCTTCTGTTGTCAACAGTTCTCCAGTCATGGACTCGGCTAACCCAGTTGAACAGCAATGTGTATTTAGCATGTACTTTGAAAATGAAAGGGGAGGTTGGAAGATTGAGAAAATCCCTTCCAGCTACGAGATGCTGTGGGCTTTATGTGATCGCATGTGTTCTTTGTAGGTTCTACTCTGGTAGTCTTATTCACAAAGGAACTAGGCCTCATCTCATTGCTTTTGAGGGCATAGATAATTAGAATTATGTGACTTAAGGAGGAGGAGTCTCAGAACATTGGAAGTCACTGCTGTCATCTGGGGCCACCAGAACTTGTTTCAACCATTCAGCAATTTAGTTACTAAACTCCCATTGTGTGTCTGAAACTGTTAGGTGGTAGAGATAAAAGGAAAACAGAAAATATGGTCCCTGGTCAATTGAGAAAGACAAGCATATTCAACAAACAAAATAAAGTGTCATGACGATGATGATGATGATGAGATGTGGTGGTGGTAACACCTAGTAGCACTCATTCATTGCTTACCATGTACCAGGCACTGTGTAGGTGCTTAATATGTGTGCTCTCCTTTAAACATGTTTTGTTAACCCCAACTTGTGGATTACAAAAGGGGGAGAAATAGGTTAAATAACTTGCCAAAGTTCACTAAGAGGTGGAGCTGGAATTTGAATCCAGGATTATATGATCCAAGGGCTGAGTTATATTTTGAAACACTTCACTGCATTGTTTCCCATGATGGGGAAAAGTTGAGCTCTCAGAGCAGAAACAATTCAGTAATCTAAGTGGTCAGGAAATGCTTCTTGGAGGTTGTGATATCTAGGTTGTACACCTAGAAAAGAAATTAGTTAAAGAATTTAGCAATTATAAGCTGTTTATGGCCTCTACTAATAGTAATACAATATTTTACAAAATTAAAGGGTTTACTTGAAATGCTCAGAATTTGATAACACTGAACATTTATATTATAAAGCTATAGGCCTGAGAAATGTCACAAAACTGAAGAGATTGTTAGTGCCTCAAGGGCAGAGATGAATAAGGGATATTATTGTTTAACACGTCTGTATGTCCTGATATACATACGGACTTATTTGACATTCCTCCATAAACAAAGCCTCCAGTAGAAAGGAAGATAGAAAAGGGGAGAAGGAAGGAAGGAAATTATTTCATGAATCAACGTGATGTTACTTCTCCTAGGAACTGTATATAAGTTTTAAATTTTAGCAACACTCTGCAGTTGTTATTTTCACTATTTCTATCATGAGGAAAGTAAGTATTTTTGATCTATGGGACTATATTGAAATCTCTTATCTACTGATACTATTTTTTCTTTACATTTTTCATGATCTCTCCCACCAAAAACAAATACAGAACTTGGCATCATGGTAGGGTCTCCACAGACATTCGTTGATTTAGTTAATACATGACCACCTGCTAGGAAGCAGCTGAGCAAAGATATAGCCTTTTCTGATGTTAAGGCTTATTTTCTACTCGCTACTCTGGTTGTCTCTCTGATTGATGCCAGCTACCTCTATACTCACTACTCTGGTTGTCTCTCTGATTGATGCCAGCTACCTCTAGAAATACCTCTAGATACCTCTGGCATCACCGATTCAATGGACATGAACTTGGGCAAACTCTGGGAAAGGGTGAGGGAAAGGGAAGCCTGGCATGCTGCAGTCCATGGGGTCGCAAAGAGTCTGACATGACTTGGCAACTGAAAAACACCAACCTCTAGAAAATATCAGACCCGTATTGCCAAAGAAACATAAGAGCTTCATGAGACAGTTGACAGTAATTTGAAGGCAACTAGTTACCTCAAAAACACAAAGAAAGATAAAAGGTGCAAGAATGAGGATAATATCCAGTTTCTATAAAGAGGTGGCTGAAAGTGACGAATTTCATTGGCAGGAAGGAAAATCTTGTTATTATGGTTTTCCTTCAGGTATCTACCATTTTTAAACTTTTCCATGCAGTTTAGAATACCAACCAATTTTCTAAGTCAGTACCTTTGGGAGTCCATGAGCCCACTGGTGACTGGGAGAGCCTCTTGAGGAAGGAGGCTAGGAACACCTTTGTGTTTTTGGCCCCATGTGTGTCTCAGATGGCAGTGAGAGGAGTTGGTAAGGACAGTGTGCATCTTCAGGGGTGGCTTCCTACAGCCAGGATATTCTGATGGGGGCAGAGCAGCAGCTCCTTGTGGCTAACAGTTTCCTACAGAATGACCTGCACTCCAGTGCCTGGTTTTCCTGACTTGAGAATTAATGCATCCTTACTATTTCATGAGGTATTTTCTATACCACATCTCCTTCCCTCATGACATACACTGTGTCAGATGCTTCATACTTTCCCCTGGAAATGATTTCTATCTCCTGAGTTTTCCTCAGGCTAAATAATTCAAGTTCTTCCTCACAGGACATAATCTCAACCTCCCATACCCTCCTCTTTGCTCTCTGACCATGCTCCAGTTTATGTACAATCTTCTAAAATTGAGGTGCTCAGAGAGGAAACCATGCATAATAAGATGTAACAGCTTGACTGGGGTGGCAGCATCCTGCCTCACCTGAGACATCCTGATTCTATTTAAAAAAAAACAAAACAGAAGCCTGCATGGCAGTTTTTGGGCAGCAACATCAGACTGCCAACTTCACATGAGCTTACTTTGTTTGCACATGGTGCTGTCAAGTCATATCTCCTCCATCCTGTACTTACAGTGTCAGGAATTCCAATGCAATATTTTATATACTTTTAACTTTATGTTAATCTCTAATAAGTTTCACCTCTTCCTACCTGGTGCTTCTCTTAGGTCCTATTCTGTCATCTACCATATCAACTTCCTCTTCCTTTTATTTTTTTCTCTCAAGTTAGAAAATGTGAGTCATGACCTTGATTCTTCTCAACTCTAAGCAGGTGAAGGGTTGAAATAAATATTTTTTAATTCAAGGAAACTCACAGGAAAAGATATATACAAGCACAAATTCTATATGAAAATCCATACTCCAATTTCAGCTGACTTTCTTTTTAGCAAAAATCAAAGTAGAGTGAAGTTAAAGTGATCAAATCAGTCTTAGAGAAAACAAAATTGATGATAGAATGTGAAATTTGAGTTGGTAGAAAATACACATTTTTATGCATTGTGTACCAAGGCAGAGACATAAAACTTGAATATAGTATGTTTTTAGTCTCTCAACTCAGGAACTCTGAATATTTGTGGATAATTGCACAAAGGTGTTCTTCACAATTAATTACTGATATACTTAAGCACACACTCAGCTCTTAAATGAGGGTTTTACACAGTAATCCATGGGACTGGATAATGGGTACATCACAATTTCCTTCCATTGCCCAGCAATGCTTCTGCAGCAATTTTTTTTTATGGTCTCTTTGCCTTCCTCTTTATTCTTTCTCTTCTGTGCTCTTCAACTTTCTTCCATATCAGTATATGATGTAGGTCCATCAGAGAGATCTTAATGTTTAGACTCCCTGCTCCACAAACCAGCAGATGAGAAACATTGAAGAAGTGAATTCAGTCCTAGCCTCAGCTTTTCTGTTAAGTGAGGACATTAAATATCAGTCTTGCAGATCAGGTGAGAGGATGTTTGTGAAAGCATGAAGGATAAGAACTGGTCATCAAATAACACAGAAGGAGCCAAAAAGAGAAGTCAAGATGACCTTGAGATTTTCAGTTTCAAGAAACAAAGTCAATGACATTAAAACAGAAATTAAAAGGCCAAAATAGACCATATGATAAAAACATTTCAACAAGTCTTTGTTCCTTTTATTACTTTCATATAAAATGCTCTTTTCTTCTCTTGGGCTAACTAACAAGTTTCAGTTTTTACTCCTGACCACCCCAGAAGGAAGTGTCTGCTTCCTCTAAACTCCATTAGTACTTATCTCATCACCTTCAGCTTTTGAACACTGTTTTCCTTGCAGTGTATCTGAATTCTTCAGTCATGCTATGCAGTTGACAGAGAAGACACTGCCTTATAATTCTTTGTTTTCCCACAGTCCTTTACTTTGAGAATTTGCATGTGATGCAGACTACCTGCTAATATACTGACTTTGCCTTCCCTAAAGATCACTAGATTTGTTTATTAGTTACATTATCAATGTCATTGTGTGATGGGTTGACTTGAGAAAGAAAGAGTCAATTTAGACATTCCTGTCATCATAACAACATCCTCCTAACAAAAGGAATAGGAAAGAGAAAATACTCTCCAATAAAGATTTTAATGCTAGTTTAGTGATATCAGGTGATTAATGATTCTTTAATAAATTTTAAGACTTTGATGTATAAATCTTGAAAATAATTATAATTGCTATTATTTGAAATAGATCAAATAACATCAATACTAAATTATTCCTCACTAAATCTATAAAATGAGTAATAGTGTGTTAGTGAATAAACAGAAAAGTTAATGGAAAGAAGCATTAAAATACATTCTTCTTGTAGTAATAACTTGAACACTTAAGGAGTCCTATGGATGCCTATACACATAAACTGAAAAAACAGATATATACAGTAGAGAATTTAAGAAAAATTTAAGATGGAAACATTATATAAAGAAAAATAATGAGAGCATGAGATAGAAACATTTACATGAATATAAACAGTAGATAGGAACAGTTGAACTATTTTAAAAAATCTAATGATGAACTTAATGGTACATCAGCACTAGTAAAAATGGATAGCTGTGAACAGCTTTTAACATTTTATAATCAAACACACAGAGTTGGCTATCTCATCCCTTTTTGCCAGACACATCACATGAATTTCTCTGGAAGTACCCACAAATAAAACAATTACATAATTTCTGGCTACTCAGGAGTGTAGTCTACAATTTGTCACCAGTCACTTCAGCCTTAACTTTACATCAGCGTTTAACACAGCAAATCCCCTTATTTGTTTATACCCTTATTATAGTCAGAGACAATCATTATTCATTAAAAATTTCCAGGGAAAAAAGCAGAATTGTTGAAACACGTAAAAATATTTCAATATAGACAATGATCTTTAAAAACATATGACTCTTTAAAACATCTGGCTCTGCCTTCATATAAATGACAACTGTGCATAGGTTATCATGCTTAGGGGACAAGCATTAAAATTGTCTTCAACAATACAGAATCAGAGCATGACTTGCTAAAGAGAGGGAACATTTATAGACTTTTCAGTGATTATAGATAAGACAAAACTTTCACACAGCTTTCCACTTGCTGTCCTGAGGAATATCACATGACTAGCTGATAAAACAAAGCAATATTAATAAATCTATATTTATTTCAAACCTTGAAAAAGAGAAATATAAAAATGCCCTGCAGTATTGTCAACTTTCTGCTTCTGAACAACTTACAATTAAACCATGAGCATGTGTGTAATTAACAGCCTATGTAGGAAGACATGGAAGATAAAGGGGAAGAGGGTAATTAAATACAGTGGCACCAAGAGGTAAAAGTACATTTTGCTTCCAGATTCTTACATCAATTAGTACCTTCTAGAAAATAACTTTTTGTTCAGAAATGACCTTCTCAAGAACAGTGTCAGCTGGTACAAAGTTAACTCAGGATGGTGTGATGGTCTGTTAGATGGATCAGATGAAGACCATCTATTCCTTTAAAATGTCAGAATTAATTCATCATCAAAAAGAAATAAGAGAGAAATAAGTTAAACTACAAACAAGAGCCCACTCAAAAATCAAGTGAAAATATATCCTAAACAAGAAAAATGAGACACCACTCAGTGAAATGTGTTTGATTTTCTTATTTTATAGTCATTTCAAAAAAATAGGGCTGTGTATCAACCTAGAGGGGTGGGATGGGGAGGGAGATGAGAGGGAGTTTCAAAAGGGAGGGGATATATGTATACCTATGACTGATTCATACTGAGGTTTGACAGAAAACAGCAAAATTCTGTAAAGCAATTATCCTTCAATAAAAAATAAATTAATAAAAAAACACACACACACTAAAAAAAAAAATCACACTAGAAAATATTCTGAGAGGTTCAGGGTATCCTCTTCTGTAAAGCAATGGATTGGAAAATTATAGACTTTCACCAATATCAGTTGTTTCTTGGCTTTTTTTTTTAAGTAAAGAAGAACTACTTATAACATGTATTCCTCCATATTTGAGGAGGAGGACAACTCAGAAACCCCAAAACTAAAGTTCCTCACAAGAAAATTAAACCATATGTATAACTTGGTTAAAGGAAAAGCAGTATGTTTAAATATTAAGTATTTTTAAAATCCAAGTTTACAGAAGGTGCTTATTCAGCTTTCAAAGAAAAGATTAAAGATCTATAATAACAAACTTCCCAATGTAAAATTACTTGCTTTGTAGAAAATTGAAGCAAAGCTCTTTCAGAAATAAATCTATTAAAGAAAATAAGGTTCACTCAGGTTTATAGCCAACTTACCTCTTTTTGCTTTTGATGGCAAGTAGTGCATAAAAAGAGAAAAAAATTTATGTTTAACTGATTCTCTGATCATAATGGCTTATTCCATAAACACCTACTCAGAGTAAATGACTATACTATACTTTTTGTTTGTTTGTTTTACAGAATCCTACCAATAGTGGTAGAGCTGGGACTTCCTGGAAAGTCAGAATAGGTATTTAAGATGAATTAAACAACATCCACATTGGGTATCTCTTCCTACTCTAAATTTCTAATTTCAGTTCTTATGACCCAAACTGATCATAGGCTGATTTTCCATTGTTAATAAGACAAAATCTTAAGTGCAATGAAGGACTGGGAGGTGAAAGTCAGTTTAGAAAAAAAATTGACTAGATGAACAGCATCAGAGCAGCAAAAAATTCCTTAACATAAGGAAAGTATATCTCCTTAAACTAAAAAATGTACCAATTATATATCCACCAAAAGCAGGTTTAATTAAAACAACTGTCCTGCTCTAAACCATTATCCTGCAAAGTAAATGTATATAATTTCAAATAAAATTTTAAATCATATAAATCCAAATATTTGAAGTTATCAAAGTTTCTTTTAAATAATTATTTTAAGAGTAACAATCAAACCTAGCCCATCATTCAAGAACATTCACTGACAATGGAGGTTACATGAGAGGCTCAGCTCAGGAAGCAGTCCCCCTCAAGGACACTTGATTAGTGAACTGGACACACTGAAGTGACATAAAAATAATGTATACACCAAAAAAAAAAGAAAGAAAAGAGGACATCTATAGAGTCCACTCTAGTAATGAGCATAGCCAAAACAAATTTGGCTCTTACATGTACAGTTTACAAAAATTTTAAATTTGTGATATGGAGAGTATACCAATGACTTCTTTTTTGGCTGAGAGGTGACTATGAAATTAATGGTTATATGATATCTTTATAACTTTACATTTACTTTTTTAGTAAACAATAGAAAGCAATAAAGTCAACCATTTTGAGTTGTGGTGTTTTTTTTTTTTTGGTCCTCTCATACCTTTTATGCATAATACACTGGGAAACAGCCAAGAAAACCAAACAAGCATCAGCAGATGGCTAAAGAGAAGGATGTGTGGAAGAAGGAACATATAGCTATGCAAGAGCAAAACAAGAGGGTGGCAGGGTGTTTCATTGTTGTACAACGAATACAGCGCACTGTGAATCTTTCTGGTTGATTAGCTGTATGAGTTCAATGCCTAAGTCCCTTTAAGTAGTCTAAATTTAGTAAGTGTAAGGAACTATATTACATAATTTAAAACAAAGGAATAGGAAGTAGCAAGTGTAGGCTTTTTGTGAGCATCAGAACTACTTATCGTTTGCACCATGTTCTCAGCCAGAATTAAGCGCTCCTTCAGACCCTGCCCAACTTGCTCACAGTGGCTCTCAGGGAGCCACTGGACCCAGGTTTAGCGTGTACAAAGGCCACTCCCCAAACTGTTAATGTGCCTCAGAAGAGTCTGATTGGCTGCCATGTTGATGGGTCCCAGAGAAGCATTTCTCAGTTAAGTCAGTGGCCCCCGTAGCCAGTGTAACAATATAGATATACTTTTAGAAACTGAATCTCATATGTTTTGGGAAAGAAAGCAAAATGTTAGCACACTTCAAGAATTCAGCATTAATTCTGAATTAATTCTGAATTTCGTGCCTTGTAAAGTCAGATTATAACACTAAGACACTTCAAATTGTACCAAAAAAAGTTTGCATTGTTTATTAGATAATGGGAATTTTACTTTTTCTTGATGAAGACTATACCATCTGGTGCTGAGATATTTTAACATATTAAAAACATGGATGGTACACAATAAGATCCAGTCCCAGTCACGGAGAGAAGAATTTGTATTCATTGAATCAGAGAGACTCAGAGTTGAGAGAGCTCCTTCACTATTCCTTCACTGTAGCTGTTCACGTATCCTCATAAATGTAAAGGAGAGCCTGGAGTTGTTAAAGATTAGCTTTCCTGGGTATCCACTGTGTTTTTTTAAATTATGTTTTCCTTAGTATTCCTTGTAGGTAAAAGACGTTCCTTTGAAAACTGCAGTTTGAATATAACATCCCAGGAAATGCTCATAATCAGAGCATTTTTATAATAGTTAAATATAGTTACAGTGAGAACATGTAATCATGTAGTTACAGTGAAGACAAACAGTAGAATTCAATAGTCTGATGCCAGCAAGTCAGATTAAATAGTGTGAGGAGCATAGCATAGCTGATGGCCACTTTCCTGGGAATACAATGAGGGACAGGCCCTACTGGCCATCACAGTGGAGTATTATACATTTTCTTTGCATATGGAGGGCTTTGGGATCTGAAGGCAGGGCCATGCCAATGGCAGACGGTTATACACCTGACTCCCTGGCACAAAGGATACCAAAGAAACCAAGGGTTAAGTGCTGTAGGTAAGTAATTGATTGTAGTCTGGTAGAATAAAAGCTGTTCTCTGACTTACAGGTGGGGAGCATGCATAGTAGAAGGTGGTGAGATAATGTGCAGTTTTAATATTCAGTATCTGGACAAGTCTGTGTTTTGGTGGCAGAGGTTGGTCACTTCAGTGAGTCTGCTTGTAGACCCAGGCGCTTATCTCTTTGGAGTTTTCTACCTGCCCGTTGATACTTTGTAGTGAGCCAGAAGTATCATTTGGGCAAGGTCAAGGAGGGGTAATTGCCTACAATGTGCTGGGTCTTCCCTGTGTCTCAGCCCACCTGTGCCTCCCATTATTCCTCCAGACTCAGCCCCCTTCTGGAGGCTTCTCTCTTCACACCACAAGGGTGAATTCTGGTGGACACAAGCACAATGTGATCACTTTTGCCCTAAATATGTAATAATTAGAAATGTCAAATAAGTGTATTTTTTTCACTTAATGGATATATTAGAGAAAGACTGTAGTTATTTTCCCTTGAGGATTTTAATTAAAAATTTTAAATTTCCATGGGTTTATTAAAACATTAATAAAACTTAGAAGACTTTAAAGCATAGTTATACTAAAAGACATATATGACTTATGTGACATATTAAAAGAATCAACATGGATTGAAAGTATGATCTAATTTAATAGGTACATTCCTATTACAGTGTTGGTTTTCATGTTGATCCTCAGTAATTAAATAATTCCATCATTTTATCATAGCTTATTTTGCTTACGATGCTTAGGTCTTGGATATGAAATCTTTTAAGAAAATGCATGTTCTGGATAGTGTACCTGACAGAGGAGGTAGTAGAAGACAAAAACCAAAAATAAAACAAAGATGCTGCTAGAACTGTGGTCATCAAATGTTCCATTCATCATTGCATTATTTATTGAGTGGCTCCAATCTGTACCATGGAATGGTTTACTTAGTATTGTCTTTATCTTCTCTTTTATCCTGGAAATAGGAAAACACATGGAATACACCTTGGAAAAGTCTGATGTCTTTTCAGTCTAAATGTGAAGTAATTAAATGCTGCCACTTAAAATTGGCAGGAAATATTTTCCAGGCACTCCTTGCTTTGAATAAATAACATAGACTTTTTACAAGCTTGATTACATACACACACACAAATTAAGCTGTTTTTACTATTTCAAGAATACTTAAAAGGAGGGTTTCCTAGGATATCTAAACAATAGGAATTAAATTCTTAATGACAAAGACGCCTAGTAAACAAAGGAGATGCACAGAGAAGGGTACACAAACATTTAGTATGTATCTATTTGAAAGAATATTGCTACCAGAGACAAATAAAGCAGAACCAACTAGTAACAGCAAACATTTGGCCCAATATTTCATTTTAAAAGAAAACCAAAACATGTTACCTTAAATCTTATTTTAAAATTAGATGCTAGTGATTAGATTTCAGTGTAGAAATTACATCTAGTTGGAGCCATTGGTAAGTAAGAAGGTCTATAACTTCATTGTCTAATACAGTAGCTACTAGCCAAATCTGTCTATTGGGCACTTGAAATATGGCTAGTTCACATTGAGATGTGCTGTCAGTGCAAAATACACACTGAGTTTCAAAGACTGAGTACGAAGAACAGTGCAAAATCTCATCAATAATTGCTTCTACTTATTCCATGTTACAGTCATAGTATTATGGACATATTGTATTAAATAAAATATATTATTAAAATTAAGTTTGTTTCTTTTTACTTTTTCTCACATGGCTACCACATTATTCAAATTGAATAGCTTTGGTCTAGAAGGTGAAACATCCTTGTAGCTGTCATTTTATTGTTTGGCAAGATATATTTCAATTCTACACATAAAGACATTTCAAACTTTCTTAAAGGGTTCAAGTATATCTTCCTTCTCCTCCAGACATCTAGTTAAAAATAAAAAAAAGATGAATAGTAATATGAAAGGAGAAAAAAGCCAAGACAGATTAAGTGAAAAACAATAGCATGCATAATGATGTTTGTGGTTGTGCCAATGTTATTGTAATGCATACATAAAATACATATATGTGATTATATATGCATATATTTACATATATTTGCTTGTATATGTACAGAATGTTTCTGAAAGGATACCCAAGTTTGGCTGGGCACAGTTGTGGCAGAGAGAACTACTTTCTATTTGTATGCTGCTGCTGCTGCTGCTAAGTCACTTCAGTAGTGTCCGACTCTTGTGCAACCCATAGACGGCGGCCTACCAGGCTCCTCCATCCCTGGGATTCTCCAGACAAGAACACTGGAGTGGGACTTTCTATTTGTATACCCTTTTGTAATTATACCTTTGCAATTTTGAATAACCATTATCTATTGAAAAATATACTTGAAAAATATAAAACATATAAAATGGAATAAGAGAAAGTAATAAGTAAGGAAAGCCTATATATTTATATATAGCCGGTTGGTGTGTATTACATGGGTTCATACATTTTTGCTCTGTAAAATGAATATTTTCAGGGGAATTCCTTGACAGTCCAGTGGTTAGGACACTGTGCTCCCACTGCAGGGAACATGGGTTCAATCCCTGGTCAGGGAACTAAGATCCCAAATGCTGTGGGGCATGGCCAAAAAAAGTGAGTATTTTCTTATAACTGCTTTGATTATTAGGCATAATATATTAAAACAACCAAATCAAGAACCTTTAAATGATACATATGCTGCCTAAACAGTAAGAGAAATGAATAACTCATTTGAAAATTTTCCTAATGCAACTGCTATATAGATCTTTACTACATCACCTACATTAAACCACACTGAAATGTACTATATTTCTGTACATGGAGAATTACATGTAGAGATGATAAACCATAATAAAGCTGTATATTTTGAGATATTGTAGAAAATTTGGATTAATTACCAATTATCCAACAAATTGAGGGCCTAATATGTGCCAGGTACAGTGGAAGATTCTGGGGATTAAAAGAGACAAGGTTTCAGCCCAAAAGCTTACAGACTTATAGAGGAATTTGTTTTTAATACAAATTTTGTGTTATCTGTAGTGAGGCATAGAGGGTTAAGCGGCTAATTTGACCCAGGGGAGGCAAGGGGTCAGAAAACTTAAAAATTTTGTGCATTTATGCACACAACTTCAAAACTGGTATAAAAGATACATCTAGCTTAAACTCTTTGCAAGAAAAAGTAAAGAAGGGAAAAAAAATCCTAAAATTCCAAAATATTTTTATATGAAACTAGTTATCTGGATGAAAATCAAAACATTCAGCTAAATTGGAGGATATTTGAGATTTACCTAAACAAAGCAAATACAGAGCTATTTGAGAAAGATGAAATAATTTCTTATATTTTTCAGTTTTCCATTAGGTATCTGTCATTATGGGCTTCCCTAGTGGCTCAGTGGTAAAGAATCTGCCTACCAATGCTGAAGACATGGGTTTGATCCCTGGGTCAGGAAGATTCCCTGGAGAAGGAAATGGGAACCCACTCCAGTATTCTTGCCTGGGAAAGTCCCATGGACAGAGGCGTCTGGCAGGCTACAGTCCATGGGGCTGCAAAAGAGTTGAACACAATTTAGCAACTAAACAACAACATCTGTCATCACATAGATGGACAGAATCTAAAGATGAGATATATTTCTCCAATGACATTCTTTGCACATTCCAACCCAAGATCATTCTATATTGAAAGATTTCTTGCAAAATGGAATTGCTACTTGAAGAAATACTGGAAGAATTGAAATTTGATGATGTGCACATTTCCACTGTGCAATGAATCAGCGCTAACCCAGAAAAAGAGAGAAAATACTCTTGTAGCATACATGATTCCTTGGTGAAGGAGGCAAGTGAAAAAGCTGGCTTAAAACTCAACATTAAAAAACTATGACCATGGCATCTGGTCCCATCACTTCATGGCAAATAGAAGGGGGAAAAGTGAGAGCAGTGACAGATTTTCTCTTCTTGGGCTCCAAAACCACTGTGGATGGTGACTGCAGCCGTGAAATTAGAAGATGCTTGTTTCTTAGAAGGAAGGCTGTGAAAAACCTAGACAGTGTATTAAAAAGCAAAGATATCACTTCGCCGACAAATGTCCATATAGTCAAAGCTATGGTCTTTTCATTAGTCAAGTATGGATGTTACAGTTGGACCATAAAGAAGGCTGAGCGCTGAAGAATCGATGCTTTTGAATTGTGGTTCTGCAGAAGACTCTTGAGAGTCCCTTGGACAGCAAGGAGATCAAACTAGTCAATTGTAAGGGAAATTGATCCTGAATACTCATTGGAAGAAGTAATGCTGAAGCTCCACTACTTTGGCCACCTGATGCAAACAGCTGACTCATTGGAAAAGACACTAAAGCTGGGAAAGATTGAAGGCAAAAGGAGAAGGTGGCAGAGGATGAGATGGTTGGATAGCATCACCAATTCAATGGACATGAACTTGGGTGAATTCTGGGAGATGGTGAGGGACAGGGAGGCCTGGCATGCTGCAGTCCATGAGGCAGTCCATGCGGTCGCAAAGAGTTGGACACGACTTAGGGACTGAACAACAACAACAAGCAAACAAGATTCACTAAAATTTGGAAATCTGAACAAATTTTTGATAGCACATTACATTGGAGCAAGATACAAAAATGTAGTTTTAAACATATGGTTGATAATTTTGTGAATTCGTATTTTTAAATTAATTTTTGTTTCAGCAGACTCCAAACTAAGGACAACATGCTGTAGCATGAGAAAATGCCCAAGCTTTCCTCTGGAGGGAGAACTGTGCAGAAGCTGTGTTAAAAGCAAATACAACCCTAAAAGGTTACAGGTTTCAACAGAATGCTGTTCACTCCTACTATTTCAAGAAATGAATCCTGTGGACAAAGAAAGTATATGGGGAAGTGGAACATACAAAAATGGAGAAGGCTCTATAGGGAATAAACACACTTTAGGCAAAAAACCAGTGAGGCTGTTAGTTCAGGAAGTCAGTTCAATTAGTATTAGCCAAGCTCCTTCCGGGGCTTCCCTGGTGGCTCAGAGGTTAAAGCGTCTGCCTGCAATGCGGGAGACCTGGGTTCGATCCCTGGGTTGGGAAGATCCCTTGGAGAAGGAAATGGCAACCCATTCCTTCGTGCCTGGAGAATCCCATGAACGGAGGAGCCTGGTGGGCTATAGTCCATGGGGTCGCAGAGTCGGACACAACTGAGCGACTTCACCTTCACCTTCAAGCTCCTTCCACAGACAAACCATGAGAGGATGAAGGAGCAGTTAAAGTAGGTTGCAAGCACACAGGACACTCGGGCTTAAGCACAGAGTTGAACCTCTCTGATTTCAGACACTTACAAACATTCATATTCCTCACAGTTTCCATTCTGAGTCTCTGCCACCTCTATTCTCACATTTCATTAGACTCTGTAGTTGCCTCTTTATCTCAGGTATTGCTGTAAGCAGTTAGTGCAGGAGGATTGAAGAGAAAGAGAACCAAGACAGCTTTCTTTTCGGAAGAGAAACCATTTTTGCCCTAAGCCATTTTGTGATCTAAGCCAGGCTTTGAACAAGTCTCAGTAATTAACATCTTAAGGGAACTAAAGAATGCAGAAACATTGCCTGTTATCAGGCAAGAGAAGTAAGGACACTCCCAGTTCTGTGTCAATGGTAAAGATCAGCCTGGGGCACTCAACCACCAGATCAACTGGAACCTAAGGAATGATGATGTTGACCTTTTTCTGACCCTCCTAACTTCAACCAGCTAAAGCTTGGACTCAATGAAACCCCTTCATGAATACACTTATACTTAAAACTTTCTCAATTTTACTCTTCCGGGAGACACTGCTTTGGGCAAGATCCCTAGTATTCTTACTTGCTGCAAGTAATAAATCTTTTCTTCCCCCAATCTTTGATTTCGTTGTAAAACAGGAGGGAAGGGGGCAGGGTACAACCTTTCAAAGAAACATAGCCATAGAATATGACAAGAACTGGTTAGAACCAACAAGGTCCAAGGTGGCAGAAGATTCGACTTCCAGTGGATCTTGAGCCACATTTTACGCTCATTGTAACACACTGGCCCTCTGATGGATATGGATAAGAGACTTATAGAAGATTCCTGATGGGCGACACTGACTGTGGGAGAAACTGGGTCTTGTTCTGATGGGTGGGGTCATGCTCAGTTCAGTTCAGTTCAGTTCAGTCGCTCAGTCGTGTCCGACTCTTTGCGACCCCATGAATCACAGCACGCCAAGCCTCCCTGTCCATCACCAACTTCCGGAGTTCACTCAAACTCATGTCCATCGAGTCAGTGATGCCATCCTGCCATCTCATTCTCTGTCGTCCCCATCTCCTCCCACCCCCAATTCTTCCTAGCATCAGACTCTTTTCCAGTGAGTCAACTCGACGCATGAGGTGGCCAAAGTATTGGAGTTTCAGCTTTAGCATCAGTCCCTCCAATGAACATCCAGGATTGGCTTCCTTTAGAATGGACTGGTTGGATCTCCTTGCAGTCCAAGGGACTCTCAAGAGTCTTCTCCAGCACCACAGTTCAAAAGCATCAATTCTTCGGCGCTCAGCTTTCTTCACAGTCCAACTCTCACATCCATACATGACCACGGGAAAAACCATAGCCTTGACTAGACGGAACTTTGTTGGCAAAGTAAATCTTTAATCCAGTTTTCTGGTGATGGGCAGGGCTGTGTTCTCTCTCTGTTGGAAGGGATAATCCCTACGGAAGGGATAATGAAGGTAAAGACAACCTCCTTCAAAAGGATTTGTACATGCACTGTTGTATTCAGTGCCCCTGACCCTACAGCAGGCCACTATTAACCCATGCCTCTGCTGGAGACTCCTGGACACTCACAGCCTTGTCTAACTCAATGAAACTGTGAGCCACGCCATGGTGGGCCACCCAAAATGGATGGGTCATGGTAGGGAGTTACAACAAAACGTGGCCCACTGAAGAAGGAAACAGCAAACCACTTCAGTATTCGTGTCGTGAGAACCCCATGAACAGTATGAAAAGGCAGAAAAATATGACACTGAAAGATGAGCTCCCCAGGTCAGTAGAGTGGAGAAATAACTCCAGAAAGAATGAAGGTACGGAGCCAAAGCAAAATCAACACCCAGGTGTGGATGTGACTGGTGATGGAATTAAAGTCCAATGCTATAAAGAACAATATTGTATATGAACCTGGAATGTTAGGGCCATGAATTAAGGTAAGTTGGAAGTGGTCAAACAGGAGATGGCAAGAGTGAACATTGACATGTTAGGAATCAGTGAACTAAAATGGACCAGAATGAGCGAATTTAATTCAGATGACCATTATATCTACTACCATGGGCAAGAATCCCTTAGAAGAAATGGAGTAGTCTTCATAGTCAACAAAATGCAGTACTTGGGTGCAAGCTCAAAAACGACAGAATGATCTCTGTTTGTTTCCAAGGCAAACCATTCAATAACACAGTAATCCAAGTCTATGCCCCAACCACTAACGCTGAAGAAGCTGAAGTTGAACAGTTCTATGAAGACCTACAAGACCTTCTAGAACTAACACCCAAAACAGATGTCCTTTTCATCAGAGGGGACTGGAATGCAAAGGTAGAAAGTCAAGAGATAACCTGGAGTAACAGGCAAGTTTGGCCTCGGAGTACAAAATGAAGTAAGGGCAAAGGCTAATAGAATTTTGCCAAGAGACCACTCTGGTTATAGCAAACACCCTCTTCCAACAGCACAAGAGAAGACTCTACACATAGATATCACAGATGGTCAATACTGAAATAAGATTGATTATATGCTTTGCAGCCAAAGATGGAGAAGCTCTATACAGTCAGCAAAAACAAGATTGGGAGTTGACTGTGGCTCAGATCATGAACTTGTTACTGCAAAATTCAGACTTAAATTGAAGAAAGTAGGGAAAACCACTAGACCATACAGAAATGACCTAAATCAAATTCCTTACTATTGATTATACAGTGGAAATGACAAATAGATCCAAGGGATTAGATCTGATAGACAGAGTGCCTGAAGAACTATGAATGGAAGTTTGTGACATTGTACAGGAGGCAGTGATCAAGACCATTCCCAAGAAAAAGAAATGCAAAAAGGCAAAATGGTTGTCTGAGGAGGCCTTACAAACAGCTGAGAAAAGAAAAGACGTGAAAGGCAAAGGAGAAAAGGAAAGATATACCCATTTGAAAGCAGGGTTCCAAAGAATAGCGAGGAGAGATAAGAAAGCCTTCCTCAGTGATCAATGTAAAGAAATAGAGGAAAACACTAGAATGAGAATGACTAGAGATCTCTTCAAGAAAATTAGAGATACCAAGATAACATTTCATGCAATGAATGGTATAATAAAGGACAGAAATCATATGGACCTAACAGATGCAGAAAATATTAAGAAGAGGTGGCGAGAATACTCAGAAGAACTATACAAAAAGATCATTATGACCCAGATAACCATGATGGTGTGATCACTCACCTAGAACCAGACATCCTGGAAAGTGAAGTGAAGGGAGCCTTAGGAAGCATCACTATGAACAAAGCTGGTGGAGGTGATGGAATTCCGGCTGAGCTATTTCAAATCCTAAAAGATGATGCTGTCAAAGTGTTGTACTCAACATTCCAGCAAATTTGGAAAACTCAGCAGTGGTCACAGGACAGCGAAAGTCTGTTTTCATTCCAATCCCAAAGAAAAGCCATGCCAAAGAATGTTCAAACTACTGCACAATTGCATTCATTTCACATGTTAGCAAAGTAATGCTCAAAATTCTCCAAGCCAGTACGTGAACTGAGAACTTTCAGATGTACAAGCTAGATTTAGAAAAGGCAGAGAAACCATAGATCAAATTGCCAACATCTGCTGGATCACTGAAAAAGCAAGAGAGTTCCAGAAAAACATCTACTTCTGCTTTATTGACTATGCCAAAGCTTTTGACTGGGTGGATCACTATAAGCTGGAAAATTCTTCGAGAGATAGGAATACCAGACCACCTTACCTGCCTCCTGAGAAATCTATATGCATGTCAAGAAGCAACAGTTAGAACTGGACATGGAAAAATGGACTGGTTCCAAATTGGGAGAGGAGTACATCAAGACTGCATTTTGTCACCCTGCTATTTAACAAATGCAGAGTACATCATGTGAAATGCCGGGCTGGATGAAGCACAAGCTAGAATCAAGACTGCAGGGAAGAATATCAATAACCTCAGATATGCAGATGACACCACCCTTATGGCAAAAAGTGAAGGGGAACTAAAAAAACCTCTTGATGAAAGTGAAAGTAGAGAGTGAAAAAGCTGGCTTAAGTCTCAACATTCAAAAAATGAAGATCATTTCATCTGGTCCCATCACTTCACGGCAAGTAGATGGGAAACAATGGAAACAGTGACAGACTTTATTTTGTTGGGCTCCAGAATCACTGCTATGGTGACTGCAGTCGCTTGCTCCTTGGAAGTAAAGCTATGACCAACCTAGACAGCATACTGAAAAGCAGAGACATTACTTTGCTGACAAAGTTCCATCTAGTCAAAGCTATGGTTTTTCCAGTAGTCATGTATGGATGTGAGAGTTGGACCAGAAAGAAAGCTGAGCATGGAAGAATTGATGCTTTTGAACTGTGGTGTTGGAGAAGACTCTTGAGAGTCCCTTGGATTGCAAGGATATCAAACCAGGCAATCATAAAGGAAATCAGTCCTGAATATTCATTGGAAGGACTGATGCTGAAGCTGAAGCTCCAATACTTTGGCTACCTGATGTGAAGAACTAACTCACTGGAAAAGACCCTGATGCTGGTAAAGACTGAAGGCAGGAGAAGGGGACAACAGAGGATTAGATAGTTAGATGGCATTACCGACTCAATGGACATGAGTCTGAGCAAGCTCCGGGAACTGGTGATGGACAGGAAAGCCTGGAGTCCTGCAGTCCATGGGGTCGCAAAGAGTCGGCCAGGACTGAGCAACTGAACTGAACTGAGTACACTAGCATATGCTAAATGACACACCCACCAACACCATCACAGGTCTGAGGCTGATCATCAAAGGCAAAACATTGGACAGTGACCCAACTCCTGGAAAAACCTGCCCCTTCCCCAAAATAGTTGGCATAATCCTTCTAGTCATTAGCCTATGAAATTACCCAGCCCATAAAAACACTAACCATACCATACTCAGGGGCTGCTCTAGTCTTCTGTGATGGCCCACACTTGTGGAGTGTATTTCTCGCTAAATAAATCCATTTCTTACCTATCACTTTGTCTCTCACTGAATTCTTTCTGCGATGGGACATCAAGAAACTGAGTTTCATTAAGTCCTGAGATTAGGTGTGATATCAGTTAAAAGACCGTGGGTTCAAGTCCCAATCTGAGTTACATGGTTTCAGTTGTGTCTTTTGGCTTGACACCCATCAAGAGGAGAACCCAGTTTTTTGGGTAACGTTCAGTCAGTCAGTCAGTTCAGTCACTTAGTCCTGTCCAACTCTTTGCAACTCCATGGACTTCAGCATGCCAGGCTTCCCTGTCCATCACCAACTCCTGGAGCCTACTCAAACTCATGTCCATCGCATCAGTGATGCCATCCAACCATCTCATCCTCTGTTGTCCCCTTCTCCTCCTGCCTTCAATCTTTCCTAGCACTGGTTAACGTTACCCACATCTAATCCATTCTCTACCTTGCTGTCAGGTGGAGACTAAATACACTATTTAGACTTATAAACTAAAAATCTTCTCCTCTTCTGAAAACTTACCTGTGCCCTTGGAATAAAGTCTACTGTCACTAACCTGGCCCTCTCTTTTCAAGTCCCTGTCTGCCTTTCTAGAGTCATTCCCATCACTCCCAAGCCCTGATCCAGTTTCTAGCCCCTAATTCATCAGCCTTTGTGCAAGCTGATCTCCTATAAGGCTTTTCTCTTTACCCACACCTGCACCTACCTCTGCCTTCTGCCCATTAAGGTCTACAGTTACCTCTCATGACCAGTACTTGCATTTCTTCAGGCAGGATTTCCTCATCACCCCAATCCTTCTATTTACCAGGAATATTTACTAATATCATTACTTATTTGCCTGTCTACCTTCCCTTAAAGGGAAAAACAGAGGTGATGTTTTACTTGAATACCACTGGGTTGGGAAGATCCCCTGGAGAAGGAAATAGCAACCCAGTATTCTTGCCTGGAGAACCCCATGGAGTGAGGAGCCCAACAGGATACCATCCATGGGGTTTCAAAGAGTCAGACATGACTGAGAAACTAACATTTTCATATTATAAGTAAGCAAGTAAGTAAGTGAAAATCGCTCAGTCATGTCCAACTCTTTGCAATCCCATGGATTATACCAAAAGCAAAAAAAAGTGCCTGACACATAGTAGGTGCACAATATACCTTGCTAGATTTTGACAAACAAGTGAATGAGAAAATGAGTTAATGAAAGAAATGTAATTTGGGTACATATTTAAGAATATAGGCTTTACAATACAACAAACACATATACATATTTACTATTTGAATGTAGGGAAATGTAAAGGCAACTTTCATTAATGAACATATTTAGTAACAAGTTTGTTACTAAAGGAGTGAGTACATACTAAGGTTAATATACTTCTATGAGCTTCTTTAAAAATTGTTAAGATCTAAAATACCATAGAAAAATTTCAGATTTCAAAACCATTCTTTCACATTAGTTCAGTAATGGTTTCAGAGAAAGAGAGAGGAGGAAGGAAAAGAGTAAAGTAGGGAAGAACAGAGGAACTGAAATGACACGGGGAAGCAGAACATTCAAGAGAAAAAGCTTCTACAGGGAAAACACAGGTTCATGAAGAGCCAACTGCTCAGGCTATTACTTCAAGAAGAAAGTTAAAGCTTGCTTTTTCAAGTTTCAGATTTCTTATTTATCCTGTTGCGATAATATGATTTATAAGAAATGTATATTTGGTCTTAGCCCAGGATTCCTGGCTCTTAGCTCCCCAAACGTTGGAATTTCTTATGTGCTAAGAATGACAAAAGTGTCTCTTACTGTGTTAATGAGATGACTTTAGGACCCCACCTAAGGGTGGAGGCTGGTTGCCAGGAGAACCAACCACAGAATTAGAGAGTTGGAACTTTCAGTTTCAACCCCTGAAGGTTGAATCAATCATCAAACGATTTAATCAAACTCATGCTTCTGTAATGAAGCCGCCATAGAAATCTTAAAGGACAGGGTTCACAGAACTTCTGGGTTGGTGAACACATGGAGATTACAGGAGGAGTGTCACGCTGGAAGAGTAGGCAAACTGTAGCACCTTTCCCTGTTTCTTGCCCTACAAATCTCTTCTGTCTGGCTGTTCCTGAGTTACTTTTTCCTTTTAAAAAATAATAAACCTGTGATTGAGGAAGTAGCAAATTAACTGAACCAGAAGAGGGGTCGTAGGAAACTTTGGTTTATAGTCAGTCGTTCAGAAGTAAGGAAACAACCTGGACTTTGCACTGGCATCTGGAGTCTAAAGAGGGGTCATGGGAACTCCAATCTATAGCGGTGGGTCAGAGACACAGGTAATAGCCCAGGCTTTTGATTGGCTTAAGAAGTGGGGATGAGGGTGTGGGGCAATCTTGTCAGATTGAATCCTCAGTGTGTGGAATCGGATGCCATCTCCAGGTAGATAGTATCAGAATTGAGTTGAATCCTATGGCAACCAGCTGGTATCAAAGAACTGCCTGGTGTGCTGAAGCATTCCCTTTCCCTCCTCCTCACACTGCAATGGGGTCCGGAACCTAATTCACTTGTACAAATGATGCAGTTAGGTCTTTACCACAGAAATAACATCTCTGGCCTATGATATGAATAGATTCCTTTCATATACTCTGGTAGATTGATTTTAATTATTGATTAAATTATGTTTCTATTAATTATATAGACCTAGGTAGTTAAGGCATTAAGATGAAATGTTGGCTACAAAATAACCACTAATATTATGAAGATATACTACCTGCTGTCTGATTGCAAACTTGATATGAGAAGGGAACCCTTGGATTCAAGTTCTTCAAAGCTACATGAGGGGAGGATGTTGAAGTTTGTATGCTGGATAAGGATAAGTCAGGAGAAAGAAAGTCAGTAAGTCATGGCCAGAAACTCTGGAATTTCTAGAGCTGAGGTAGCACAGACTGAGCCATAGCCAGAATTTTCCTCCACAAAGTTTTACAAATTTTAGAAATCAATCAGAATAATGTACTAATAAATTAGCACAAAACAGTCTACTAACTTTGAAAATTAATGCCCTATTTTAGAACTGATTTCCCAGAAATTGAGAAATTGTACCTTGAAGAAGATGGGGTTTTCTGCTAACCATCTCATAGAAGTGAAATCTATTTGTAATTATTCTATATATGGTAAATAATATTCTATGTTCTGTTTTAAAATTTACATTAGATTTATATCTCTTGTAATTCTTCAACCGAAGAATCCAAAACAAATTAAACTAATATCATTTACATTGATTTAATTTCTTCAATGATCCTCAATAGAAACAATGTGTATATCAATTTACTAGAATAATTAAAATCACCTAAAAAATTAAAAATATATTGTAGAAAACATTAAAAATACATTTTAGAAAACAATGCCTATCAAAGAATTCTGATAAATTAACAGGAAATCATCCTTTTAAAATGATGAATATAGACTGTTACCAGCAAGTAAATCTATAATAATCAATAACTTATATTAAACTCAAGAATAAAAAATACTCATAAAACCTATTACTTGCCATGGGTTTAAGATATTCTTGCATAGAACACAGGATTGGATATAAATGGCATACCTTCCCTCCCTCACCTTAATGAAACATTTTGTATAGTGAAAGCATTGTAAAAAAAGTTTAATATGCCTTCCAATATAGTTTAGGAAAAATATATATTGTCAATAATGCAAATATTTTTAGAAGCTACAGTTTGGTGTAGACGGCTAATCAGTTTCTATTCATTTAAACAGTACCTTTTAGAAAATGTTTCTGGGTTGATCTAAGAATTTATTAAGGACTAACCTGGTTGGTTCCATGATATAAGATTGAAAATTCTTCAGGCTATAATAACAGATTTACTTCCTTCATACTTTTATTATTTTAACTTTAAATAAATGGTTAAAATATAAGTTTTGTCTATTTGCTAAGTTGTAATTAAAATGTTTTTCTGGCCTAATGATGATTCTGAATTCCACATTATTTATATCTCATCTTGTATATAGCAACCATTTCTAAGGTCTATGGCATTTTCTTATTATTCAAAACTAAAGAATTTCAGGCCACATAATAGTATTCTCATTCATGTATTCTGACTAGCAGTAGCAGATAGATTCAGAATGTGTGAAATGCCCTTTTGGACATCACATCAGAACATTAAAACAGAGCAAAAAACATAAAGATGTTCATACTTTAACCCAATGATCTCACTCTTGAGAAAAGAATGGAATAGATGAGAAGTTGAATGCATGATATTTCTAACAGCATCTTATAACAAATAATGGAAAACCATCTCAGTGGTTAACAAGAGAAGAAGTGGTGATTAATGCAATGATAATATCTGAGGTAAAATTTATGATACAACCTTTAAAAATAAAAATAAGACTAGATAGTAACAGAAAAATTTATGATATGTTAGTGGTTTCTGCAATGTAATGACTATAATGTAAAATAGATATTAATATAAACAAGGATCAAATAGTCATATACAAAATGAAAATAGTTGTTATTAATATTTATTATTAATTTTAATATTATTGATATGTCACTTTTAAAATTAAAATACAATAGATTTACTTATTAATCACAGAATTTCTTTTCTAAGTTCTAGGAGATAATGCTATTAGGTCCAGTTGGAACACAATAAGATCTTTGGGTTTTGTTTAACTTAGGTGTTCTGATGAATCAGGACCACTTTGGTGACTCACAGATACTTCAAGGTAGCTTCCAAAGGGGTCTAAAACAAAAGCAAAAGAGTCACGAAAAGAGGAACCTCCAGGAAAGTCTGGCTTTTTACTTTAGGTGAACATTTTGGCTGTTAGTCTCCTCCAACTCCTTATCATACTACCTATGTCCTCAAAGATTCTTAGAATGTTTAACTTGTACTATAACTTTTCATACCATATCTTTTAATCCCAATCAGTGGGCTGATTCATGAATAAGATAAGGGAAGTACAGTATTAGAGATCCAAAAGCTAAGGGTTTCCAAAAAGGAATTAAGGTAAAATTGAAGTAATTAAAAATTTTTTTGTGTGTGTGGCAAAGGTGACGAACTCAAAGGTTACATTAGGGACCAGATGACAACAGAAACAAGTGCAGCAGGCTGGGTATATGTAATTGGCAGTGAGGGGACCTGTGGTAAACTGCAGTTTGCCCTGTGTAAAAGCAGCAGCCACTACATAGCTCTAGCAGGTTGCTGACATGCATGAATGCAGACTTAAGGCTGCCAGGATCATTCAAGGGAGGCCAGAAATACAGCTGTCCTGGTGAAATTTCTTGAATTTCTAACTGTTGACAACTAACTAGAATTAGTTTTTAATTTTTCATTCCTTATGATAGGCTAATAGCAGCTGCCTTTGGGCTTATTTTATTTCACAGAATTCAAGTGCACCACCTCTGACCTATAGTTAACATGCAGGGATTTCCCAAAAGAATGATGTTTATCTGCCAGAAGTCGTATTTTCAAATGAGGCCCTTCAGAGAAAAAACAAAAAATATTAGAAAAATGCAAAACAGTGAAGCTAAAGTAAGTTGTGAGCATGCTGATAAGCACAAATCAATAAGGGTTTACAAACTATAAGAACATTATATTAAGACCTAAATGTTCCTGAGGAGCAAAACCTAAGAGGATTTTACTTTTATATTTTCTATAATTGAGAAGACATTCTGAGTCACTGCAAAAGGAGATCAGCCCAAAGAGCTTTTTATAAAGATGGTTCCCTTGACTGAAATTATGTTAAAAATGATCAGAATAAAATGACAAAATTTGACCAAGACAGAATTGCTAGGAGCTACCAAACTGCAAATAGGACTGTGTGTCTTGCGTTGTGCCTGTTGCTAGTTTCCCTTAACCTATCCCATTCCTTCCAACTCATTTTTCATCCTTGGCTGCTGAAAAGGGAAGTCCCTAGAGGCGCCTAAGAAATGACTGTCTGGCTGAGTAAAGACGGAAACAGGAAGCAAAGTATAAAGGCATTTTTACTTTAACAGTAGGAATTTATCATCATCAAAGTTAGACTCCGTGGATGGGTGGGCGTGAGTAGCTGGAAGGAAGGGAAGAGTTGGTCTACTCAACTCATCATTTGCATCACATGCACCCAAGGAAAAAATGTTTACCTGGTGGAGCCACGGTTAACCTTTTTTCCTTGCTGAGCCGGTGCCCTTGGATGAATTCACTCATGGAAGGGGGGCCCTTCAGAAGAAATGACTCTGTGGAGGTGGGATCAGGGGGAACTCTTAATAAATTCTGTAGGTAGGAAGCCCCTGAAGTCCTGGGACGGCTCTGATCACAAAGGGAAGGTGAAAATTGTCTTGCAGGAGATCCAAGAAAATACATATAGGAAACAAAAAAGTTTTACTTTAATTACCTTTCAAAGCCTCACCAGTGACAACATTATTTATATTGGCAATTAATTTTTTAACAAGTAAATCAAGATTTTCACTAAATGTTTAGTTCCATACCAGGATACAACCCTATTTGGAAATTGTACTGGATACTGGAAAAGAGATTTATTATAGTTAGTCAGTTTGAACCACAAACAGAAAATATTTATATTGTTTGATTCTTAATTGAAAGCTCCTAAAATAAAATTTCACTATTAACTGAAAAATACAGGGTAAGTAATTCAACATCCAGGACTCTGGAGAAAGGTCATAAAATCAAGCCATTAATAACCTTACGAGTGATTTTTTTAAACAATATTCACATACTAAAAGAAAAAGCACAAAAACCTGCTTTTAGAAAAACACTATACATATTCCATTCTATTTGACTGAAATAGAGACATCTCCTTTCAGTCAGTCATCAGATTTCGGCATGTGACCAAAAGTTCCCCTAAGAGAACACATTCTTGCCTCATTATAGAGAAGCTGGTAAATAGCACCATTACCATTCAAAGTATCACCCATGTAAAACATAGCTTCACTCTTAATATCCACTTTTCATCTACCAATTTTTAGGTTGGAGGTAAGGGAGAGGCATGTTTATGCATACAAGGAACAGCAAAAATGTTAACAGACACTTGAAAAGTATATTATGGTTAACCAAGAGATGGGGTGTTGGGGACAGAAACAAATAAACACAATGATCAAAAGGTTTTAATTTGGAAAAACCAACATTGGCAAGGCCCATTTATAGACCCACTCCCACTTTTTCTCTTCCTTCCCTTCCTCCATCCTCCACAATAAGAGCACAATAATTTTTGCAGTTAACTAAAATCTGGCCACTGCACCACACTATGAAGATCGCTGCATGCATACCTTTTCCTCTGAGTGCCACTGCTGACCCGAATGTTGGGTGTCTGTGGGCCCTGACTATGCAGGAGGTAAGTGTCTATGGTGGGCACGGTGACTGATGCCTCCCCACTTACTTTAGGGCTGCCGATCTTGCTCTTTCCAAGTTTGCCTTTGCTGCGACGGGACTGCTCATGGTCAAACTCTAAGTCCTCCAGCCGCTGGGTCAGGGCGAGTTTTTGCTGGATAGCCATTCGTAACAAAGTGTTTAGAGTCTTCTTTTCATCCTCTGCGGCTGCTAACTGTCTCTGCATCTCATCCAACTGTGTGACATATTCATCACATCTAGAGCCACAACAGAAAAGTGGTCAGGAGAAAATCTTGGTGCAATTAAATTTGGAGCTTCAGTTGAAAGTAATGAATTTTACTCGGATTTGGAAGTAATGGATGTAATTCCATTACAATGGAAGTAATAGAATAGAAGTAACCTATTACAGTAGAAAGTTGGAAACAAAGCAGGTTCAATAACTGATAGTTCATCTATACAATGAAGTACATATGGGGGCGTTCTTTTTGTTTTGGCCTTGCTGTGAAGCATGCAGGATCTTAGGTCCCTGACCAGGGAACCAGGGATTGAACCCGCACCACCTGCAGTGGAAGCACAGAGGTTAACCACTGGGCCGCCAGGGAAGTCCTAGGGACATTCTTAATAGGCGGTATCTTAAACTCCAGAGACAGAAGTATTGTGAGGGCTGCTCCACGATGCAAAAAATCCAACAGTAAAGTCTCAGGTAATGACACAGCATCGTAGATGTGTTATAATAATTTTATAGTCTATGCCTTTAGCATACAAAAGAATAACAATATTTGTAAAGAAAACACGTAGTTTATTTATATTTTTGAGTTCAGATTATAGTTGCTACTGATTTCCACATGGCACATTTGCCTGAATTAGAAACCTGGGTATTTTCAATAATTTCCCAACCAAATGATAAAACAATAGGTGTCAGAGAAGACCAAGATTTGCAGAGGGTTTGATACAGATATAGTTGGGTTTGTTCAGGTTTGATACTGCTGCATCAGGAGGATAAGCTCAGTGGTCTTTTTTCCACTGAGTGGAAAAAGTGACACCTGAGTACATGTACATTTGGAATGAAGAATTATTCACACAATTATTCAGAGCTTTTACTGAGTTTATTTACCCACTAAGAACACTCTTCACAAATCAGAAGATAGTTAATGACTTTCCGGAGTTACCAAATGTATAAACTTTGAAATTAACACAAGACTTATGGCATTAAAAAAAAAATAGACTTTGTAGTGAAAGAACTTGAGCTCCAGGTGGGTCTCATTATATTTTAACACTGAATGTCAAGAAGCACAGTAGGAATATTATAAGGAAAGTCAGGGCTTAGTAAAATAACATGTGGATTTTGGGACCCTGGATTTATTTTACTTGATTAGATAACAATATTTTAAAAAATACAATGGAGTAGGCAGTTAATAACCTGAAAAAAGAAATTTCTGTGAGAATACATTATTTTGGGGTAATAATTCTTATATAAGCCAGATCGAGACATTAAATGTCCCTTTAAAATTTTTTTGATTTCCTTTTCAAAGAGGGAGGCATCAGGCATGAAACCCATTCTCCTGTTCCTACGTCCCCATAGAGGCCAGAGATATGCACACTCTTCTGGGCTCAGACCAAGAAGTCAGTTCCCTTCAGTTCTCCTATACCCTTGTGGTCTCTTAGGCACTTAGCCTCCTCATTGCCATTTCCAAGAGTCGATCAAAAAGTATGAGCTTGAGCCTTTTCTCTCCTGACACAAAAAGGAAGCTGGACAGATTCCATGGCCCAGGATTTATTTTTACATTTATATTAGCTATATGCAAGTAATTTATCGAATCTGCAAATAAAGCATAACCGTAGTTATGCTTTGTGAATTTTATACCATTTGCATCATATAAAATATAGAATTATTTTTGTTTTGGCACTGAATTGTGACAGCAAAAAGGAAATTGCGGCACTATATTGAACATCTCAAGATTTGAAACCACCGAATCAATACTTTTTTTTTTGAATCAATACTTTTTGAACAATCATTTCACGTCTAAAAATAAAATACAGTGGTGCTTCATAACAAAACTGGTGGCAGGAGGTAGTAACTAACATTTGTCTAAATAATTAGTTGGGTAGTGTGAAAAATTTGGTGATATATATAATAACATCTTAGAAATCATAATTTAATTCACAGTATATTAAGTCTAGGCTTTCCTGGTGGCTCAGTGGTAAAGAATCCGCCGGCTAATGCAGAGACATGGGTTCAGTCTCCCAGATGGGAAGATTCCCTGGAGAAGGAAATGGCAACCCACTCCGGTATTCTTGCCTGGGAAATCCCATGGACAGAGGCCATGGGGTCGCAAAAGAGTTGGACACAACTTAGCAACTAAACAAGAGCAACATATTAAGTCTAAGTAGTTACGGATATGATGAATATTAATCTTCATTATGAAGATATCTTTTCATACAAATACTTGCTAATGATAAACACTTTTATGTACACAAAAATAAATGTCAATGATGATAATGTAATATTTAGCTATTTCAGGAAGTGGGTTTTTCTCCCTTATTGGAGGTTTTGTTTTCCTTGGTCTAATTCTTTTGGGTACAGAAGGCCCTAGAAAAAATATCTATTGTATTAACTTAAAAACATTTGTATAGGGAATTCCCTGGAGGGCCAGTGGTTAAGACTCTGTGCTTCCACTAATGGGGGCCCGGGTTCAACCCTGGGTTGGGGAATTAAGATCTTGCAAGCCGCGTGGCATGGCCAAAAAATAATAAAATAAAATAAAAACACTTTCATGTAAAAGAATTGCTTGATCCAGGGTGTCCAGTAGAGGGCTTTGGAAAACAGCACAAAAGGTTTTATTTTAGATTTGTCAGAGTGGAATCTCATGTTATTTTCTTTACACTTTGCCCTTTTAGATGACACTCATGATGCAGGAAGATGAACATATACATTTTAAAGTCTTATCCCCAGAAAGGAAAGTGAAGTTGCTCAGTTGTGTCAGACTCTTTATGACCGCATGGACTGTAGCATACAAGGTTCCTCTGTCCATGGATTTTCCAGCCAAGGGTACTGGAGCGGGTTGCCACTTCCTTCTCCAGAGGATCTTCCCGACCCAGGGATCGAACTGGGTCTCCCACATTTCAGGCAAACGCTTTACCATTTGTGCCACCAGGGAAGCCATGTACCACACCTTATCCCCATGTACCACACCTAACCTTGCAAGAGAAAACTGTTACCTTGTTGCAAACATTGCTCTCAGGGATGAGAAAGTTGCTGCATCTTCTTTCAAAGCCTTCAGTTCATTTCTAAGTTTTGTCATAGTTTCAGTCACCATTGCTTTTTCATTTTCATATTTGTTCTTGAGATTAGCTAATGCCACCTCAGCTGTCTAAAGCAGAAAAATGACAGGGCTTACAATTTTCATATCAGGAAAATCTATCATACACATTTCTTCATGCTGGGTCTATTTCTTTCATGAATAAAAAGTAAAATTGTCTAGGTTGAATTTCATATAAACATATATGCATACTTTGGACATAGGGTGATTTTTTATGTCAAAACATAAATATCAATCTATAATATGGATAAATTGCCCTAGCAGCCAGCTGTGAACCAGAGTCATTATCAGTGACTAAGGGAAAGATACATAATAGTTTAGTAAATATTTAATGCAGATTGTTGAGAATATGGGATTTTCAGATATGAAGGGATCAAAATGAAACTTTATATAAGAAGGATTTTATCAAGAAGCTAGGGAAGAAGCACAGCTTCCAAATGAAATACAATAGAACTCAAATATTCTTGTATCATATGTGCGCAGTGGATCTGAAACATAATAGAATAAAAGGCGCAAGTCATTGTGATTTATGAGTATGACAAACTATAAATCTGTATTATATATTTAAGGAAAGGAATTAACAAAGAATCAATTCTTTCCTATGTCTTAGTATTTAACTTCTTTAAAAATTACAGTCAAATTATTTTTCACAATCTTCATAAAAGCAGATATATATATATTATATATATATATATATATATGCATGTGCATGCTCAGTTTCTCCGTCATGTCCTACTCTTTGTGATCTCATGGGCTGTAGCCCTCCAGGCTCCTCTGTCCCTGGAATTCTCTAGGCAAGAGTGGGTTGCCATCTCCTACTCCAGCTATATATATATATATATATATATATATGTAAAACTGGATGTGCTACCCAAGCAAGTACCACAATATTGAATGAATTAAAATATTTGTTTAAGTTTGGGCATGTTTAAAGTTCTTGGAATTAAGAGGGTTTCTAAGTGAGAACCAGCCTGACACAGAGTAGGAAATAAAAACAAACATAAAATGCTGGCTAAATCAATGCATGAAATCAATGTACAGTTAGGGACTGCCTGTTTGAAGCACAGCCTCCACGGTATTCATATTGAAGCCAAACTAGAAACACACCATTTTTATAAACTGCTAACTACAGCTCTTCAGAGTGTGTAAAATATTCAATGCTAATGAAAAAAGCCCATTACTAATGAAAAAAACCCACTAGTAAAAGGATTTCCCAGAAAGACTACCATGATTTCTTAGCATTTCTTTTCGTGCTTCAAGTCGACAGCTTCAACTTTCTTATACAAAGTGCCGATCCATCTATAGAGATAAATGGATTCTTTTTAAAATTAAAACAATGTTGGGATAGCAATGTAGTTTGTTAATGTTTTTATTCCAAAGTCACAACTTAATTGTTTTTAAAATTTTTATTGTTAACATAACAATAATTTTGATTGAATTTAACTTTAGATTAAAAGAAGTTACTCATAAAATACTTCAGTATGTTCTGTAGTGCTATAACTCAGTGGAATCTTTAGAAATATTATAGATTCAGAAAGTTATCCATAATGCAGAAATCAACCTGGGGAAAATAGGAGCTGTTTAAATTTTTTAAAAATTTAGACACAAAATCACTAAGAACAGATAGTGAAGTTGTGAAAATGTAGATGTAACGAGTTTGTAAGCATGTGTAGCTACATGGTCAGTTATCTAAGAGGAGAAGAGAAGAAAGTGATGGTAGAGCAAGATCTGAAATAGAAGTACAAAGTCATTTATTATTTGTGAAAAATGCCCCGAACGACTCATCATTGTTTATAGATTTTTGTCCACAAGACTGCACAAAGCTTTTTTGGAATTAAGGAAGTCTAAGACCCATTAGCAGACTTGCTGACATCTGCATTTACCACATTCTCCTGAAGTTTATTTTTTAAATAAAAAAATCTTGTTTCTAGCCACAGAGTTCTAGATTTAGGATTCATTAGTTACTTTCTTTGCAATGTTCCCATAAATTGGATTATAGTATACCTAATATCAAACTGTAATTATCTGTTCTACTCTGACATCCCCATAAGTCTGTGAATCCTTTTCTGGAAGGCAGGGACCATGTACTGGCCTTCTTCAAATCTTTGGCATCCATCATAGCGTAGGTCCTTTCTAAACATTTACTTATTTCATCAGAAGACACTGTGCTTACAAAAAACCCTAAGATATATGAAAAGAGTTGTAAAGAATGCAGAACACTTATTTTAATAAAAACAGGATACTCTTTCTTTCCTCTATGACAGAATTCTTGTTTAGACTTAACGATAAACGTTCCACAATGTCTAAATATAGTGGATGTCCTCTGTAGATACCTGAGCCATTCATGGCACACAGCATCACAGCAATAGTCCTAACATCATTAAAATGTAAACTAAAGGTATGGCTAGAAATGTGTCTACATTTAATTTACTGAGACCATATGGGATGTGACAATAATGTAATGCAAATAGTACCACAAACCACTGTGAAAATTAAAATTCACCCAGAAATGCTTTGTACTGCTCTTAATTTTTACGGCACTGTTTACACCACTCTAAAGTGCTTGATGATTGGTCCTATCTTGTAAACAGTTACAGGCATATATTGAAATTCTACTAGATTACTAGTCACTTATTTTTGCATCCCTACTTACTAACTGCCAGGAAATATGCAATTAGTGAATGCTTATTGACAAATTCTCTTGGCTGATCAACCATGCTTATCTATACATCTATGTCAGTTAAACATTTGAACACTTATAGACCTCCAAATTATACCAACAGGTTTATGGTAACTGAAGATAAAGAGGGTAGAAAGCTGCACTGTAGATACCCATTTAAATGCAAATGGAAAAGGACGTCTGAATCTGAAATTAACTTTCACTTTCCAACACTAGTATTGCTTACATTTGCCAGAAGGTATCTGATGCTTTGTTGCTTCTCTTTATTGATATTCTTTATTCACCACCCTTTTCAAAGGTGTTTGTCAAGTCTCACTTTCCAGAGAAACTAGACAGAGGTTAAAAATACCTCCCACCTGTATTTCACAGCACTGTCACCACTCAGGTAAAGTTTGAAGGTAAAACACAAATGCAGACATCAAAGAGATCTAGGAGTTGGTAGAATCTTGTGATAGCATTCCTACTTATGCCCTAGGGACAAGATCTATGGTTAGGACATTTTTTCTACTGTGTAAGCTGTGACTCAGGTGAATTAACATCCCAAGTGGACCTAAATTTCAGATAAGTGGTCACTGACAGAGTTAGTGCATAATTTGTTTTCTCTCTTTCTCTGCCTCTCTCTCTGCTCCAACTGCCTACCAGGGTGCCTTGCCAGCCTATTCTGCATCCCTCCATCTCCCTTTTCTATACTCAATGATTGCTGGGCTCCAGGTAAGTACCGCCTGGACTGCCTTTCTACATATGCAACTGGATTTTCTCTGTTCCTGCTTTAAGTTCCTCACTTCTGCCTTAGTAAGGCATAGCTACTCTCCTGTCCCATCCATTCACGCACTTTAAGGAAACTATTACGTTCTGATCTGGACCTGATCAGGCTCTGATCACAGTTCATTTTATTTCTCTGCTGACCAGGAATCTGAACTCTCATCCTGATGGTAGTAATAGTAGTGTTAGTCACTTAGTCATGTCCGACTCTTTGTGACCCCACGGACTGTAGCCCTCCAGGCTCTTCTGTCCATGGAATTCTCCAGGCAAGAATACAGGAGTGGGTTGCCATTTCCTTCTCCCATCCTGATGGTAGTGGACACTAAAAACATTTAGGCATAAACTAAAGCGTTGGCTAGCATAGCTCATCAGTAGAATGAGATCACCTGTTTATTGGCTTTCAGCACCGCCCTCAGTGTGGCGATCTGCTCCCGTTTGGTGCTCAGCAGGGACTTGAGCTTGAGGATCTCTTCCATTAGGGCTTCCTTGTCTTTATCGATCATGGGGGCCAGCTCCCGGGCTGCAGCTCTTTGACGAGACAGTTGCAAGGACCGGTCCACAGCTTTCTGCAGATGTTTGATTTGGTCCCGGATTATGGCATTAAGGTTGTAGATATTCATTGGCTCTTTGCGAATGTCACTTGTATCTAATACTGGAGATGATGGTGGGGCAGTAATAACAGGAGAGATGGTGGGGGTCTTAGTTGGACTTGGTTCTTTGCTGGCCTCTGTGTTTTCTTTTGAAACTGGTTCAGGTGAGGTCCTTGTTTCTACCGGGGATGACACACCCCGCCTGACCAACCGTGGAGACAAAAGTCCCCTGGGATCATCGGGGCCTTTCAGGCTGCCACTACGGGTGACTCTACTTTGCCTGTAGTAGTCCAGCATGACCCTGTTAGGGGTTTCATTATTACACAGACACACATGATGATAAAGCTGAGCAAGCTCCTCACTAAATGTCACCAGTTCATCCTGGGCTGTATTAAGGGTATTGTGGTTTTCATTGGCTATGCTGGTCATCTTTTGCAACTCATTCTCCATGTGGGCCATCTTCTCTCCACTCTCCTTGGTAGTCTTCTCAAGGCTTGTAACCTGCTCATCATACATTTGGATCTTACTCTCATACTTGGCCTTCTCTTCAGTATAGTTTTCTACAGATTTATTATATTTCTCCTTTAAGGCCTTAATTTCAGCTTTCAAATCAATCACCTCAGTTACTGCCACCCTGTATTTGCATTCAAGGATCTCTAAGCCATTGATGTCCACCTCATAGTCATGGGCCTCCTCCCCCGAGTCCCGGCCCTTTTCCCCATCTAGCTCCTTCAGCTCCTTGCTGCTCTGCAGGCCCCTCATGGCATTAACATGCTCCGTGAGCCGGTGCACCCGTTCGTGCTGCTCCGTCAGTGCCCCCTTGGTGTGTTCCAGCTGTGTCTGTGACTCCTGGAGATTGGCCAGAAGAATGGCCTTTTCCCGTTCTACCTGCAACGGTAAAAGAAAGTCTTTGAATGACTTCAAGGCAATGCCAGTGATGAACTTGACCCATTCACATTTGGACATATATACATTCTAAAAATGCAGAAGAGACAATATTCCCGTTACTACAAACTGAATTGGGGTGTGTTTTCTTATTTCAGTTCTAGTAGGTCAATCAATCAAAAGGTACATCATTCCAAAAGAATTACACTCTGTATATTTACCTATCCAAATTCTTATGCCTTCAGTTCAGTTCAGTTCAGTCGCTCAGTCATGTCCGACTCTTTGCCTTATACACAAGTAAATCTGGATAAGCTTCAGTTTGATAATCTATAAAATGAGCATAACAATCCTTGTCTCCTAGGGACATTTGGGTGATTCAGTAAGTCAGTGAATTTAAAGATCAAGGTATTATAATGTTGGGCTTCCCTGACGACTCAGTGGTAAAGAATCCACCTGCCAATGCAGGAGATATGGATTCTATTCCTGGGTCAGGAAGAAGGAAATGGCAACCCATTTCAGTATTCTTGTCTGGGAAATCCCATGGACAGAGGAGCCTGGTGGGCTACAGTCCATGGCGTCATAAAGAATTGGACACCACTTGGTGACTAAAAAACCACAACAACAATTATAACATTAGATCTTGTTAACATTTGGATAACTGTGGTCCAGTTCCCATACCTAAATGGCTTTACATGACAAACACATTTATTTTACAAATTTGTATTTGTATATGCAAAAATAACTCATCTCAGAGTTAGGATATATTTGAATACAAATCCTCTTAGCTGGGTTTCATTAGATACAACAGATTGTATTTGTATATAGTTGAAGATGAACTGATTTAGTCAGACTACTAAGCAATAATTTCAAGTGAAAATCCATATGGTATTGGATGAAAAGTCAAGACATTTGAATTTTTGATGATAAAAGAGACGGAAAATCTCAATAGTCTATGTTGGTACTGTACACAATCTCAATGAAATGGATTGTTTCAGGAGGTTTTTTTCTTTTTCTCTCTTTCTCTTGAAAACTAAGTGAATTTTTCCTGAACAGTCTAAGTCATTATTTGATTAGTATACAAGAATACAATATGAAAAGCTGATTTCAGAAAGCTCTTTAATAGGAAAAGCTTTTGGATAAACTAAAAACCAGACCAAAACAAAATGTACTGAATATCTCTCAGGTTTGTTTTAGAGGCACAAGTATTGTGATGCTTGAGATAATGCCTTTAGGAGAGCTTCCAACCCTGGACTTTGCTAATTCTCATTTAATGTAAATATTTTCTAAGTCTCAAATATAAATCTATCAGTTTCTTCATAATAGCACCTCCAGAAAACATCAAACAGAACACTGCCTCTGTCATATATATATATGTTCCACACTAATTTCCACACTTAATATATTTCTAGTGGAATCTTTTGAATAGGGAATGATATCCAAATTTTATACACACACACACACACACACACACACGTGTGTGAGTATATTTTTTCTGGACAGTTAAGGTTGCTCTGCCCTCCTCCAAAAAAAATGATAACTAAATTGTGGATAATTTTGTATAACTCTGCATTACATTTTCACTCAGCTATTAAGGCTTGAAGTACTATTGCTGCTTTAAGTACTAAATTGTATTTGAATTTCAGACAGCAGAGTTTAAACTATTTAAAATACATTGTGCTTTGAATTATTAAATGCAAAGCACTTTAAAGTTTAAAATTGCTATTCATTTTAATTGTATATTTTAATCTCCATTTGTGAAGAACTTATTCAAGAGAGACTTGCTGAGTTAATTATAGTCTTCTATAATTATATATAAATAATATATAATCTACAGTGACTAAGAACATTTTCTTTATTTCTCTTCCTACAATCTCCATCTTCTATCTGAAAGTGAAGATATTATTTTGTGTAGTAGGGCTGGCTGTTTTGCCAGACAACCTGAGTGAGTAATTTTTTGGCCACACGGCATGCAGGACCTTAGTTCCCTGACTAGGGATTGAACCTGTGTACCCTACAGTGGAAGCACAGAGCCCTAACCACTGGAGCACCAGGGAAGTCCCATCCCATAGAAATTATTTTTAATTTCACTGAGTGTTTACTTTTAAATAAACATTTAAAAGTGTTTCAGTTCAGTTCAGTCACTCAGTTGTGTCCGACTTTTTGCGACCCCATGAATCACAGCACGCTAGGCCTCCCTGTCCATCACCAACTCCTGGAGTTCACTCAAACTCATATCCATCGAGTCGGTGATGCCATCCAGCCATCTCATTCTCTGTCGTTCCCTTCTCCTCCCACCCCCAATCCTTCCCAGCATCAGAGTCCTTTCCAGTGAGTCAACTCCACACGAGGTGGCCAAAGTATTGGAGTTTCCGCTTCAGCATCAGACCTTCCAATGAACACCCAGGATTGATCTCCTTTAGAATGGACTGGTTGGATCTCCTTGCAGTCCAAGGGACTCTCAAGAGTCTTCTCCAAAACCACAGTTCAAAAGCATCAATTCTTCGGCACTCAGCTCTCTTCACAGTCCAACTCTCACGTCCATACATGACCACTGGAAAACCCATAGCCTTGACTAACGGACCTTGGTTGGCAAAGTAATGTCTCTGCTTTTTAGTATACTATTAGGATTTAAAAGTGTTTGCTGCTGCTGCTGCTAAGTCACTTCAGTCGTGTCCGACTCTGTGCGACCCCATAGACGGCAGCCTAGGCTCCCCTGTCCCTGGGATTCTCCAGGCAAGAACACTGGAGTGGGTTGCCATTTCCTTCTCCAATGTGTGAAAGTGAAAAGTGAAAGTGAAGTCACTCAGTCATGTCTGACTCACAGCGATCCCATGGACTGCAGCCTACCAGGCTCCTCCATCCATGGGATTTTTCTAGGCAAGAGTACTGGAGTGGCCTGCCATTGCCTTCTCCGTTAAAAGTGTTTACTTTTACATAAACATTTAAAAGTGTTTACTTTTACATAAACATTTAAAAGTGTTTGAGTGAGTGAGTGAAGTCACTCAGTCGTGTCTGACTCTTTGCGACCCCGTGGACTGTAGCCCACCAGGCTCCTTCATCCATGGGATTCTCCAGGCAAGAATACTGGAGTGGGTTGCCATTTCCTTCTCCAGGGGATCTTCCCGACCCAGGGATCGAACCCAGGTCTCCCACATTGCAGGCAGACGCTTTAACCTCTGAGCCACCAGGGAAATTTTACATAAACATGTCTCGAGTACTGATAAATTCTTTTGTGAAGGAACAAAAGAAAAGATAGTGGAATTTGCTCATTAATATTAGGACTTCCACAGGAAAAGAAATAAAAGCTGTTCTATGAGTTATTAATTTCCATAAAGTCTTTATCCTGGTCATCTGACTCTCAATTTGACACCTGAATGACTGATGTGATATTGTAATGGGATACATAGTAAGGGCTTCCCAGGTGGTACCCATGGTAAAGAACCTGCCTGTCAATGCAGAAGACATAAGAGACTTGGGTTCGATCCCTGGATTGGGACAATCCCCTGGAGGAGGTCATAGCAACCCATTCCAGTATTCTTGCCTGGAGAATCTCATTCCTGAGGAGCCTGGCGGGCTATGGTCCATAGGGTCACAAAGAGTTGGACATGACTGAAGCAACTTAGCATATCAATAGTATGAGTATGTAAAACAGAACTCAGAAATAAATAATTTATTCTTCTCTGCTTGAAGTGAAGCAACCCTGACAAATCTATGCCCTGAGAAACAAGAGCACAAGAGCTATGAAAAAAGATCAGCCTAAAACCAAGAAACATGAGGAGAGGAAATCTAGTAGTTGGGAAAGAAGGCAATATATTTTGGACAGTGTGGTGAGACGGAATCTCTTCCTCTTTCTATCTCTCTCTCACACACACACTCACACACAAGTATACGCAAGTTAGTAAGCTGGACAAAGACTCAAAACAAAAAAAAAGGGCGGTGGGGGGCGGACTTTTTCAAGTCATTCTAAGAGCCAATATTATTCTGATACCAAAACCAGACAAAGAAAAGAAAACCCCAGGCCAGTGTCTCTTACAAATACAGACACAAAAATCTTGAACAAAATGTAAACTGAATCCAGCAACATATAAAAAAGGGCTAGAAAACATGACCAACTGGGGTTCTTTTTAGTGTAATGAATTGACTGTGGTGATGACTACACAACTGTGTGATTGACTAAAAAACACTGAATTATACTCTTTAAATGGGTGGATTGTGTGAATAATCACCTTAAAGCAGTTCTTAAAAAAAACTGTATAGACTCATCCCTTGTTGTTCGATCATGGATGCTTTTATTATGTTTACTGATGGATGGTTTTTAAAAAAGTAAAACTTCTGATAAATATGTTTGCCTAAAGCTTATTAAAGGAAATCTTTAACTGTAAAGTTTATAATAGTTTGACAACTTAAGCTGTCAACTTTGTGCTCAGTTCAGTAGCTCAGTCGTGTCCGACTCTTTGCAACCCCATGAATAACAGCACACAAAACTGTATTTGTAGAGGGATGGGATGGGGAGGGAGGTGGGAGGGGGGTTCAGGATGGGGAACACATGTACACCCAGGGCAGATTCATGTCAATGTATGGCAAAACCAATACAATAATGTAAAGTAATTAGCCTCCAATTAAAATAAATAAATTTTAAAAATAAATAATAAATAAAAATAAAAACCAGGAACTGACCAATCTTGTCTTAATTAATTTCATCTCATAAATATTCTGTGAGTCTTTGTTAAACACAGATATTTGATTGGTTTGACTCTCTTTCTGTGTAGCAACTCCACTTCAAAGGCTTTTGACTTTGAGCAAATGACATATTTGTGCCTCAGTTTCCCTGTCTGTAAAATGGGGATAATACCATATACCTCTTAGTTGTTATAAACACCCACCAATAAAGCAAACATACATAAATTGCTTTGAACTCTTTGGAGATATACATAAAATTCCTATCACTATAGGAAAAATTAAAATTGCCTTTAACAAACTGTATCTGAACACAATATGAATCATTTCTTCCACATCCATAAGGAAACAACAAAACTTATTAATTTCATTTTTACAGAAATATTACTGTTTTCTCATATCACACGAGAAATTACATAGCTAGAATGATATTGAAGAAAACAATCCAGAGAGTTTCTCCTGTTTAGTCTGACTCTGTGTGATATGAAGTTGAGTTCAGTTCAGTTCAGTTGCTCACTCGTGTCCTACTCTTTGCGACCCCATGGACTGCAGCACGCCAGGCTGCATGAACATAAGTTCACAGTGAACAGAGGTTATTTATCAAAAGTCGAACTTTTAGCACAAGCATAGAGATTCCTTTAATAGATTATATTATTTACTGTTCCCGGGCATGATCTACTTATTTTTATTCTAATAAAATGAATTATGCTACTTGTCACTGGGAATTATTATTATATTCTATTTGAAATAATTGAGTTTTGACGGTGATCCAACTCTAGGAGTCACTATGTAAATTGTAGTCAGTATAGGTTTTTGTATTTATTATTGCCATTTCCCAGCAGATGGCAGTATGATACCTTGGAAAAAAAAAGAAAGGTCCATTTCCTCAAGACATAATACTGCCATCTCCATCTGCTGGGAAATGGTAATTATAAATATAAAGGGGACCTCCCCCCACCCCTGCCCCCCACCATTTCCAAGCAAGGTCTCATAGAGACTAGTGATAGGGGATAATTTATTACTTTCCCCTTTGTAAATGCACCTCGGAGAAGTGAAGCAATTCACCCAACAGTCCTTATACCACGGCTGAAACTTAGGTTTTTTTCTTTTCTTTTCAGAAAGAAGTAAATACTCTTAGATGGGAAAACACTTTATATGCACAGATGGAATCTTATAAGTTAAGAAAAAGATGATAGGCTTTGACTCAGACCTGCTGTTTTCAAAGGGTTTCTTTAATCCTAAGAAAGAAAATCTTAAAAGCTGCATATTCCCTGGTAGAGGGTGTTATATCCCTGTCTCTGCCCTTCTACAAATGAAATTAAATCTGTTTTTCACTTGTGAATCTGTCTTCATTTTAATTATTGGACCAGCCAAAGAACCTAGAAGGGAAGAGGGGAAATTTTTTCCATCCCTACACTTTCTATAGTCAGAATATTTAATTTCAAAACACATCTGGCCCCAAATGTTTCAGATGGCCATAGTGAAAGTGCATTTTATTGCTTCCTCTGAAGGTCCAAAACAATGATACTGACACAGTATGTGTTACAAGGGGCTGAGAAATGGAATATTTCCTGCCATATCAGGAAACAAAAGATGTCACAGCCATAAGCAATTGTACCCATTACTGCAGATGAACTGGTGAGCCCTGAGGGAACTCAGGAAGGAAAGAATACCTGCTATCTAGCAGCCATCAGACTGCAGCCACTTCCAACAGTGAACCCTGAGAAAAGTCAGGATGTGAAAACAGAGGATACTGGCCCCAGACAGCTGAGGTGTAAACCAAAGAAATGATTTCAGTGAGCCCAGACTCTTGCATCTTCCCTTACATGGAAAAGCACTAAATTCCTTGAGATATCTGGTTTTCCTTTCAGTTCAGTTCAGTCAAGTCACTCAGTCGTGTCCAACTCTCCGCGACCCCATGAATCACAGCACGCCAGGCCTCCCTGTCCATCACCAACTCCCGGAGTCCACTCAAACTCATGTCCATCGAGTCGGTGATGCCATCCAGCCATCTCACTCTCTGTCGTCCCCATCTCCTGCCACCCCCAATCTTTCCCAGCATCAGAGTCTTTTCCAGTGAGTCAACTCTTCGCATGAGGTGGCCAAAGTACTGGGGTTTCAGTTTTAGCATCAGTCCCTCCAATGAACACCCAGGATTGATCTCCTTTAGAATGGACTGGGTGGATCTCCTTGCAGTCCAAGGGACTCTCAAGAGTCTTCTCCAACACCACAGTTCAAAAGCATCAATTCTTCGGCGATCAGCTTTCTTCACAGTCCAACTCTCCTTTAATCAACAATAATCTTTTGATGTTCAGACCATCTGCCCTTTGTTGCAAAACTTCTGTATAACCTGGCTCCTTCCCTTGCCTCCTCGGAGCATTTCTTTCAGGGTTACCTTTAATGATGCCTCCCAGTCTTGAAGTCCTAAAAATTGCCGCTGTATAAAACATAACTCTCAGCTTTTGAGAGGCTCAGTTGGTAAAGAATCTGTCTGTAATGAGGGAGACCTGGGTTTGATTCCTGGATTGGGAAGATCCCCTGGAGAAGGGAAAGGCTACCCACTCTACTATTCTGGCCTAGAGAATTCCAAGGACTGTATAGTCTCTAGGGTCGCAAAGAGTCAGACACAACTGAGCGAATTTTACTTCCCTTCACTTCTCAACTTGTATGTTATGAATATTTTTAAAGTCAACAGTGCCTAAGTGTTGTTTATTAGAAATGCCATTTTATTTTCAAGGCTCATTCACATCAGTGCCAACTGCAACAACTTCTAGGCAATTTCTACTGTAATGTTTATATAATTTACAGGAATTAAACACAAACACACAGCTAAGGAAAAGCTCAGACTGTAAAGAAATTATGCACAAGAAGATATGTTCTGCTATACTTGTGTTCAACAGTTCGAATGAGATACGAACTTACAAAAAATGCTGATTACAAGAAAAACAGGTGTTCACTTTACTTACAACAGAATTAGAAGTTAGTGTTCCTAGTGTGAGACTGGAAGCTTCAAATTCATTCCTGTGTTAAGCCTGGTTTTTGTAACTAAATTAGAAGCATACTTTGGGAATAAAAGGCCCTGTGCATGTTCCTCTACAGCTTAACAAATTGTCACATCAATTAAACGCTCATGAAAGATTCAAAGATACAAAGTTTTCTCATATATTAAAGAATAGTTCTCACTCTTTTTGCTGAATGAATATCGCTTTTCAGACTGTCTCATACTTTGAGTTTTAACTGTCACCTTTCTGTATTCCTACCAGTGACATTACTCCCATGTGAGATTACAATCCTTGAGCTAAAAACCCAATAGTAACGGTTAATAATATTAATAGTTAAATAAATGAAGTGCTTAACAAATTAAAGACACTGTGGAGTTGAAATAGTGATAATAGTTCATAATTATTGAGCATTTATCATATGTTTGGCCTTGTTCTAAGCACTCTATGTACATTAATTCATAAGTTCATGACACTTTGAGCAAAGTAAAATGTGTCCCAATATTATGGGAGAAAATGCTGTCCTTCTAAGAATGACTCTCAACTAGAGGCTGACCCTTGGGACATCTGAAAAGTGTGGGACTTTTTGGTCAGTACATCTACGAGGAGAGGTAACTAGCATTTAATGGCTTGGGAGCAGAGATGCTAAACCTCCTGTAAATCAACAGCCAGGCTCAGACAATGAGCAACTACCCCATCACAAATGCTGCAAGGTGCTTCCCACTGAGAACCACTCTCTTACTGAGAACTTGTTCTCCATCATTCTTTTTATTAAACTACTCTTCTCTTTTGGATTTTGTATTCCCCAGCTCAGATGATATTTAGTATTATACAAAACTGAGAACAGCTCTGAGCTTTCAACCAAATAGATGATCTGGTTGAAAACTGTCAAGCTCTTTTACACGTAAAACCCCTACTTCCTCATATATTTTACACACTATCACCAAAATAAAAAGAAGCAAAAGCTTCCACTGAGTAACTTTTCATCCTAAAAACATGATAGTTTCAGAAAAATTTTACATTAATTCTATTCAGTTTGAGGGCACACATTCTTATAAATACATGTCACATAAACTTTTTTTTACAAGGAAATAAGTTTTCTATTCACTTGCATATATTAGTGTAAACTAATAGAAAAGTATTAACTACACAGAACTGGACTTTGCAGCCAATTAAATCTATACGAAATTAATTTTCTTCCAGTGTCCATATTTTCTTCAGTTCAGTTCAGTTTAGTTCAGTCGCTCAGTCATGTCTGACTCTTTGCGACCCCATATTTTCTTACCTTGATTGAAATTGAACACTGAGAAAACAAATTCTCACTAATTATCTTTCAGCAGCTAAAAGCACTGGGCAGGTGAAGTTAAAAGTAAAAAGATATGTTAACTCTTGATATATTATTAAAAATGAGTCTATTATATTAATTTCATTGATTCTCTAGTCTCATTTATTCCTGCTAACTACATTTTCAATCATCATTTCTGTAGATGCAGAAAATTATAAGCCCTGTTTGTTATAAAAATAAGTGACTGCCAGAGTCTTAAGGCCTCTAAATATCAGCTTTATGCAAAGAACCTTGGCAGGATAACAGACTGAAGAATAAATCTTAAACTAATTACCTGATCACCAAAAAAGCAAGAGCGTTCCAGAAAAACATCTATTTCTGCTTTATTGACTATGCCAAAGCCTTTGACTGTGTGGATCACAATCAGTTCAGTTCAGTTCAGTCACTCAGTTGTGTCCGACTCTCCGCGAACCCATGAATCACAGCACGCCAGGCCTCCCTGTCCATCACCAACTCCCGGAGTTCACTCAAACTCATGTCCATCGAGCTGGTGATGCCATCCAGCCATCTTATTCTCTGTCATCCCCTTCTCCTCCCGCCCCCAATCCCTCCCGCCCCCAATCCCTCCCAGCATCCCTTCTCCTCCTGTCCCCAATCCCTCCCGCCCCCAATCCCTCTCCAGTGAGTCAACTCGTCGCATCAGGGGGCCAAAGTATTGGAGTTTCAGTTTTAGCATCAGTCCTTCCAATGAACACCCAGGATTGATCTCCTCTAGAATGGACTGGTTGGATCCCCTTGCAGTCCAAGGGACTCTCAAGAGTCTTCTCCAGCAAGAGATGGGAATACCAGACCACCTGACTTGCCTCTTGAGAAATATATATGCAGGTCAGGAAGCAACAGCTAGAACTGGACATGAAACAACAGTCTAGTTCCAAACAGGAAAAGGAGTACATCAAGGCTGTATATCGTCACCCTGCTTATTTAACTCATATGCAGAGTACATCATGATAAACGCCAGGCTGGATGAAGCACAAACTGGAATCAAAATTGCCGGGAGAAATATCTAAACCTCAGATATGCAGATGACACCACCCTTATGGCAGAAAGTGAAGAAGAACTAAAGAGCCTCTTGATGAAAGTGAAAGAGGAGAGTGAAAAAGTTGGTTTAAAGCTCAACATTCAGAAAACTAAGATCATGGCGTCTGGTCCCATCACTTCATGGCAAATAGATGGGGAAACAGTGTCAGACTTTATTTTTTTGGGCTCCAAAATCACTGCAGATGGTGACTGCAGCCATGAAATGAAAAGACACTTACTCCTGGGAAGGAAAGTTATGACCAACTTAAACAGCATATTAAAAAGCAGAGACATTACTTTGCCAACAAAGGTCTGTCTAGTCAAGGCTATGGTTTTTCCAGTAGTCACGTATGGATGTGAGAGTTGGACTATAAAGAATGCTGAGCGCTGAAGAATTGATGCTTTTGAACTATGGTGTTGGAGAAGACTCTTGAGAGTCCCTTGGACTGCAAGGGGATCCAACCAGTCAATCTGAAAGGAAATCAATCCTGAATATTCACTGGAAAGACTGATGCTGAAGCTGACACTCCAATACTTTGGCCACCTGATGCGAAAAGCTGACTCATTTGAAAAGACCCTGATGCTGGGAAAGATTGAAGGTGGGAGGAAAAGGGGATGACAGAGGAAGAGATGGTGCGATGGCATCACCGACTCAATGGACATGAGTTTGAGTAAACTCCAGAAGTTGGTGACGGACAGGGAGGCCTGGCATGCTGCAGTCCATGGGTCTCAAAGAGTCGGACACAACTGAGCGACTGAAGAGCCCAACAGTTATCTCCTCAGAAGCCCCCACGTGATGGTGGCTGTGGTGATGCTGTTCCTCAGACAGCATTTCCATTATCACAGGATTAAGGTATGGTCGGGAGGCAAGACTCTACACTATTAACAGAAAGCCATTTCACAGTGACATAAGCTTAAAGACTGGGACTCTCCCCCAAGATGTTAGATTTGAAGATGCTAAAAATTTAAGGCTTAGCTCATGTACGAGTAAGAATGCCTTGCTTTCAGATTTATACCTCTTCTGTATTTTTAATCATACAATATCCTAGTTAGTTTGTATATAGAAAATCCTTCTTGTCTTTTAGAGCTTAAAATATTGTTGTGAAGTATAACCATTAATCTTGTATATATACATAGATTTGCTTGTGATGGGAAACTTCATTTTTGATCATTTTTCCTGTATAAAGCTTTTGAATTTTTTTTGTGAGAAATGCATCACGATGCCATCTTTCTCCCTTTACACTCAATTGCCATCTAATTTATCTAAGAGATAAATTTCATAAAACAATGTAAATAAGAGATTCTCTTAATACCATTTTTTTATCTTTCTAAAATATTGTACTTTCAAAGTGACTAGTTAAAGAATACTTTAAAAAATAATCTGGAAGTAAAATATGACAATAAGAAATCCCACACCATGCTACACATAACTTACAGAAAAGTCACCAAACAAGCCCTAAACAAAGTTCTTACCTGCATAAGTTGCTGCTTCAATTTCTGTATTTCTGAAATGTTTAGCTCACTGAACAAGTCAGAAACAGGGTGGAGAGACTCTCCTTTCCTTAAAGTGGGAGTCCGATAGTCTCCATTCAGTTTCACAAGGGGCCCGTGGATATGTCCGTTCATTTTGTCATCATTGTTGGGTTCACTCCCATCATCAGCAAACTTGAGCCCATCAACTGAGATGCTGATATGGTTATCATTGAGGGTGATGTATTGGGAGAGCTCCTTCCGCAGGCTGTTCTTTTGCTCCCTTTCATTTTTTAAGGTCTCAAGGGCTTCTTCCAGTTGGTGCTCAGCGATCTCTTTCAATCGGATGGCATCTTCCAGTTGGCTGTTTAGCAGCACCGTCTCCTCCTCAAATCGCTTAATCTCATGCTTTAAGCCTTCATATTCAACCTGAATTAGATAGGATAAAGAAGATTCATAAAACTAAAATTTGGGTCTTACAAAACTGCCATTAAACACTCTAGTGGACCTAACATTTAAAAACTTAAAAGTCTACAAAATAAATCTAAAAAGCACATGATATATACACATTTAAGGTAATACAGTATGGTTTCTTCAGACACCCATATATATAAATTCAGTTCCTAGCAGAAATGAAAAAGGTACCTCTCTTAGATTTCTTTTATAGGTTCCAATGATCAAAAGGGGACACTATTTGCCTAATAAATCAGTAACATGTTTTGTAATAGTATATCAGAATACTCACAATCCAAGAAAAGACTTTTATCATCACTATTATTTTGTTTTAAATTATTAATAATGAGGACATTTTTATTCTCAGGGCTAAGTTAAAAGATCACAGTATGAATATAATCTCAATAAAATATGTATGAGAGTAAGATGAGAAAGCAAAGAAATACTTCACATGCTTAAGGAAAGAATCTGGAATAACAGTGCCAATTACTCTAAGACATAAGTGGAAGTGGATCAAGATAATAAAGCAGGAGGACATGGATCTCACCTCCTCCCCAAAACACATCAAAAATACATCTGCATGTGGAACAATTCTCACAGAAAACCAAATGGAGACTGGCAGATCTCTCACACAAGCAAAGCTGAAAGAAAGATCCCATCATAACCAGGTGATTGTGTACCAGTCCTGGCAGTTCTGCTTCAGGATGCCAGCTGGACAGACTTGGCGTCAGGCTTCAGATTGTGTTCAAGTCTGCTGTACATGTCTTGTTTTAGGACCAAACTTGAAGGGTCACTCTTCCTGGGGTGTGTTTTTCTCATTGCGATACAGGAAAATAAGGGATTAATCAAACCAAGGCTGGATGTCTGAAATCTGTGCTCCATTATGTCTGCTAATATTCCAATGTCAGTGGAGCTGACGAATTTACTCTGCTACTTTTAAGGCAATGCCAGATTATGGCAGTGGGAGAGAGTAAAGAATTGAGAACAATCTAAATCTACCACACACTTTTATAATCACATGATGAGACTTTAAGAAACATTTTTTAATTGTAGGTAATGTAAAAATACTCAAGTAGTGAGAAGAGTTCAATAACTCCCAGGAAACCCACCACTCAGTTTCAACAGTCATCAACTCCTGGCTACTCCTTTCATCTATTCATCTATATTTCCATTCACTCTCCTAGTTGGATTTATTAACTCCAAGATATCACATACTTTAGGATCTATCTCTAAAAGATGACTTTTTTTAAAAAAAAGCATAGCCATAATTCCTTAAATAATTTCTTAAGAACAAGATATAATCTTAGTTATCAAAAACAATGTCAACAATTAGCTTGTATTGATATAGGAAAAAAATAAAACTCAGTGAAAAAGGATAATATATTATTACAACCATGCAATACAAGAGATTAATTGGAAATTTAAGAAAATGCTAACAGTTGATCTTTAATGGTGGGAATAAAGAAAAAATACCTACATATTGTTATCAATATAATATTCTTTTGAATTACAACCAAATAAGAGCCTGTTCAAATACCTCCTTGGTTGTGAAAGTCCACAAATGAAAGAGATATCCCACTCTGAACACAACTGCCTTCTTTGGGGCCTTTTCCATGGCTCTTGCCACAGGCCATCTTTTAATAAGTGTTTTTATCTCCACAACTACTAAGAGGAAATATTTTTTATGCATCTAGGTGTCCCTCAGAGTGCTTTAGTCTCAATAAAATTCTGCTCTTGATAAATATTTGCTGAATAAACTATTGTGAATGAAAAAATAAAGTAGAAAAAAATATGACAATGTGAATTATGATTTTAGATAGTAATATAAACTGTTTTTACCTTTAAATATATTTTAATATTTATATTACCTTAAACTTTTGTTTTGTAAAGGATTTTAAAAACTAAAAGACAAGGCTTCCTTGGTGGTCTAGTGGTTGAGAATCTGCTTGCCAATGCAGGGGTCACAGGTTTGATCCCTGGTCTATAAAGATTCCTGCAGGTCCCAAAGCATCTAAGTTCATGTGTCACAACTACTGAGCCCAGGTGCTGCCATTACTGAAGCCCACATGCCTAGAGCCAGTGCTCTGCAACGAGAAGCCCGTGAACTGCAGCAAAAAATAGTACCCCTTTGTCAGAACCAGAGAAAACCTGTGTACAACAACGATGACCCAGCACAAACAACATAAAGAAATAAATCTTAAAACAAACAAATAAACAAAAAAAACCCCACTAAAGGATAGAGATCATAGATAATGATCATTTTCATATATTTGTATTCCTTCCCACACCCCTACCCGTTCTTCACAAATCTCAATTCAGTGGCTTGTCTTGCAAACTTTAGATAAGAGTCTTGATACAGATTTAATTAGGGTGTAGGTTTGGCTGATGTAAGAGAGACCTAAATAAGAGTGAGTTATTTGAGACAGAAATTTGTTTCTGTCGCATGTAATAGTACAGAGGTAAACAGTCAAGATTCAACATTCAAAAAACTAAGATCATTGCATCTGGTTCTATTACTTCATGGCAAATAAAAGGGAAAAAAATGGAAATAGCGACAGATTTTATTTTCTTGGGCTCCAAAATCACTGAGGACAGTGACTGAAGCCATGAAATTAAAAAGACGCTGCTCCTTGGAAGAAATGTTATGACAAAACTGGACAGTGTATTAAAAAACAGAGACATTATTTTGCTGACAAAGGTCCAACAAAGGTATAGTCAAAGCTATGATTTCTCCAGTAGTTATGTACGGATGTGAGAGCTGGATTATAAAGAAGGCTGAGCACAGAAGAACTGATGTTTTCGAACTGTGCTGGAGAAGACTTTTGAGAGTCCCTTGGACTGTAAAGAGATCAAATCGGTTAATCTTAAAGGAAATCAACCTTGAATATTCATTGGAAGGACTGATGCTGACGCGCCAAAACTTTGGCTACCTGATGTGAAGAGCCAACTCAGTGGAAAAGACTCTGATGCTGGGAAAGATCAAGGCCAAGAGGAGAATGGGGCAACAGAGGATGAGATAGTCGGATGGCATCACCAACTCAATGAAAATGAGTTTGAGGAAACTCTGGGAGATAGTGACAGACAGGGAAGCCTGGTGCACTACAGTCCATAGGGTTGCAAAGAGTCAGACACAACTTAGTGAGTGAACATCATCAGTCACGGGTCAGTATAAAATCTCTGTTTAATGAGGTCATCCAAGAATCAGACTCCTCCCATCTTATTGCACTGCCTCCTACACTAGCCTACACGATCTAAGGTTGCTTGACTTCTTGATCATGTTCCAAGCAGTGGGACAAAATAAGGGTACACCCTCCTGTCTCTTTAAAGACCTGTCTCAAAGTTGGCCATATCATTTCTCTTCACATCCCATTGGCTAGTACCAGTTGCAAAGAAGGCAAAGAATGTAGTCTTCACTCTCAGTAACCTTGTGTCCAGTTAAAAATTGGGTAATATATTGGAAGAAGGAAACAATGGATATTGATGGATAGTCAGCACTCACCACCACTCACTCAGACAGTGGTGGTGACCTGTGGAAATTCACAGGTCCATGATAGAATCACTTAAAAGAGTCAAATCATAAAATTTTCTTAGTATAACAGAGTCTGTTTCCTTCTATCATGGTTTCTTCCAGGCCTTACGTACTGTAGAGTCATCTTCCTCCTGACCTTCACCTTTTCTATCCCTGGACAAATTGGGACACTGGCTTGCCAGTCTTTCCCAGTATCTCAAGCAATCTTCTGACTGGCCTCAGATTATGTGGTAGCTTACATTTGCAGATATTAATTTAGTTGGTAATGAAGAAATTTTATCCTGTAATCCTTGACAGACTGATGTCTTTGACCAGGCATTTTCAAATATTACTGTGTCCTTTGGACTAAATCCAGCTCACAGTCTATTTTCGTAAACAAAGTCTTATTGAAATATAGTCACACTATTTTGTTTTTATATTGTCTATGGCTTCTTTTCATACCAGAACAGCAGAGTAGGATAGTTGCAAGAAAGAATATATGGCTTGTAAAACTTAACATATTTGCTACCTAACCCTTTATAGAAAAATTTTGCTGACTCCTGGTCTACAGGAGGAAGGAAGGAAGACATTAATTTAGTTTGGATTGTAGATTTTTTTATCCTGTAATTTTTACTTAATTGATAGTAGACTTTCCTTAAGACTTGATCTCTTTCTATCTGGTCAGCTTCACTCATACTCATTCAAAGGTGGTTTGTGCTTCTATTTACCCAGCTGTTTCATGTTTCTCTACCTAGGTAAAGACAGTCTTCTGGAAAACTCTTATTCATTCTTCAAGACCCAAATCAAGACTCTGATACTAACTGAAGTCTTTGTTGACCCACTCAGGCAAACAAATCACTCTATTCTTGTACCATTATAGCAAGGCTGCATCATAGGATTAGAATCACAGCAAAATGGAAGCACCAGGAATAGAATGGGAAGGCACTTAAAAATGGGTAATTGACATTTTGAAGACAGCATCAAAGTAGTCACCATTATAAAAATCAATACTTTGTTGCATTTCCTTACAACAACTTCATAGTTTAGTAATTCTATTTTTAACTACTTGAGGGTTGGAGACAGCATTTAACACTGTAATCTTTTCAGAGTTTAGGAACTCTAAAGATATTTTGTTTTCTTTTTGTTTTCCTTTTGGGTTTTATTTGGGAACTGCCGAAGAATCGATGCTTTTGAACTGTGGTGTTGGAGAAGACTCTTGAGAGTCCCTTATACTGCAAGGAGATCCAACCAGTCCATTCTAAAGGAGATCAATCCTGGATGTTCATTGGAGGGACTGATGCTAAAGCTGAAACTGCAATACTTTGGCCACCTCATGCGACGAGTTGACTCACTGGAAAAGACTCTGATGCTGGGAAAGGTTGGGGGCGGGAGGAGAAGGGGATGACGGAGAATGAGATGGCTGGATGGCATCACCGACTCTGTGGACATGAGTTTGAGTGTACTCCGGGAGTTGCTGATGGACAGGGAGGCCTGGCGTGCTGTGATTCATGGGGTCGCGGAGAGTCGGACACGACTGAGAGACTGAGCTGAGCTGAGCTGAAGATCTTAATTTCAACCAGTATTGCTAAACCTAAGAGACAGCTTTACTCTTCAATTTTATGTGACCCTAAGCTCTTTGAGCCAGTAACAATGTTTTTTGTCCTCAAAAAAGTACATGGCCTCTGTACCACAAACCCACAGCAACTATTCTCAGTGGTGAAAAACTGAAAGCATTTCCTCTGAGATCAGGAATAAGACAAGGGTGCCCACTCTTGCAACTATTATACAACATAATTTTGGAAGTCCTAGCCATGGCAATCAGAGAAGAAAAAGAAATTAATGGAATCCAGATTGGAAAAGAAGAAGTAAAACTCTCACTGTTTGTAGATAACATGATACCATATATACGAAAACCTTAAAGATACCACTAGAAAATCATTCAGTTCAGTTCAGTTGCTCAGTCTTGTCTGACTCTTTGCAACTCCATGGACTGCAGCACACTAGGCCTCCCTGTCCATCACCAACTCCTGGAATTTACTCACTCATGTCCATTTAGTCAGTGATTCCATTCAACCATCTCATTCTCTGTCGTCCCCTTCTCCTCCAGCCTTCAATCTTTCCCAGCATCAGGGTCTTACCCAACGAGTCAGTTCTTTGCATCAGGTGGCCAAAGTATTGGAGTCTCAGCTTCAGCATCAGTCTTTTCAATGAATATTCAGGATTGATTTTCTTTTGGATGGACTGGGTGGATCTCCTTGCTCTCCAAGGGACTCTCAAGAGTCCTCTCCAGCACCACAGTTCAAAAGCATCAATTCTTCAGTGCTCAGCTTAATTTATAGTCCAGCTCTCACATCCATACATGACTACTGGAAAAACCATAACTTTGACTAGATGGACCTTTGCTAGCAGAGTAATGTCTCTGCTTTTTAACAAACTGTCTAAGTTGGTCATAACTTTTCTTCCAAGGAGCAAGCGTCTTTTAATTTCATGGCTGCAGTCACCATCTGCAGTGATTTTGGAGCCCCCCAAAATAAAGTCTGTCACTGTTTCCATTGTTTCCCCATCTATTTGCCATGAAGTGATGGGACCAGATGCCATGATCTTAGAGCTAACCAATGAATTTAGTAAAGCTGCAGGATACAAAATTAATACACAGAAATTCTTTGAATTACTATGCACTAACATTACTTTGCCAACCAAGGTCCGTCTAGTCAAGGCTATGGTTTTTCCAGTGGTCATGTATGGATGTGAGAGTTGGACTGTGAAAAGAGCTGAGTGCCGAAGAATTGATGCTTTTGAACTGTGGTGTTGGAGAAGACTCTTGAGAGTCCCTTGGACTGCAAGGAGATCCAACCAGTCCATTCTAAAGGAGATCAATCCTGGATGTTCATTGGAAGGACTGATGCTAAAGCTGAAACTCCAATACTTTGGCCACCTCATGTGAAGAGTTGACTCACTGGAAAAGACTCTGATGCTGGGAGGGATTGGGGGCAGGAGGAGAAGGGGACGGCAGAGAATGCGATGGCTGGATGGCATCACCGACTCGATGGACATGAGTTTGAGTGAACTCTGGGAGTTGGTGATGGACAGGGAGGCCTGGCGTGCTGTGATTCATGGGGTCACAAAGAGTTGGACACGACTGAGTGACTGAACTGAACTGAACAATGAAAAATCAGAAAGAGAAATTAAAGAAACAACCCCATTCACCATTTCAACAAAAGAAGAAAATACAATACCTAGGAATAAATCTACCTAAGGAGAAAAAAGACCTACATGTAGAAAACTATAAGACAACCATGAAAGAAATAAAGATGGCACAGATAGAGAGATAGATCATGCTCTTGTATTGGAAGAATCAATATTGTGAAAATACCTATACTACCCAAAGCCTTCTACAGATTCAGTGCAATCCCTATCAAATTACTAATAGCATTTTTCACAGAACTAGAATAAAAAATTTTACAGTTTGTTTGGAAACACAAAAGACCCTGAATAGACAAAGCAATCTTGAGAAAGAAATATGCAGCTGGAGGAATCTACCTTCCTGACTTCAGACTGTACTATAAAGCTGCCATCATCAAGACAGTATGGTACTGACACAAAAACAAAATATAGATCAATGGAACAAGACTGAAAGCCCAGAGATAAGCCGACGCACTTATGGGCAGCTTACTGTTGATAACGGAGGCAAGAATATACAATGGAGAAAAGACAGCCTCTCTTCAATAAGTGGCAGTGGAAAAACTGGACAGCTATGTCCAGTTTTTCATTCTTTTAAAAGAATGAAATTAGAACACTTTCTAACACTATGCACAAAAATAAACTCAAAATGGATTAAAGACCTAAATGTAAGGCCAGAAACTAAAAATTTTTAGAGAAAAAGGCAAAACATTCTTTGACATAGATCACGGCAAGGTCCTCTTTGACTCATCTCCTAGATTAATGGGAAAAAAAAAAAACTAAACAAATGGGGCCTAATTAAATGTAAAATCTTTTGCATAGCAAAGGAAACTATAAACAAGATGAAAAGACAACCCTCAAAATGGGAGAATATAATTGCAAATGAAACAACTGACAAAGGATTAATCTCCAAAATATATAAGCAACTCACAAAGTTCAATATCAGAAAAACAAACAACCCAAACAAACAAACAAACAAAAAGGGGCCAGAGTCCAAAGGCAAGGGTGGGAGCAGTCAGTGCCAGGACCCTGTACTTGCCGAGTACCCTCCAAGATTCATGGTGAGGAGGATATTCTCCCTGTAAACCTCTCTTCTGAACTCATATGCCCTGGGGGAGAGGTTTCTGCTTTTCACTTCAGATGGTGGAGTAGAGGGATGTGCGTTCATCTTCTCCTGTGAGAACACCAAAATTGCAACTAGCTACTGAACAACCATCAACAGGAGGATGTTGACATCTACCAAAAAGATATCTTACATCCAAGAACAAAGGAGAAGCTACAAAAGGATAGTAGAAGGGGTGCAATCATGTTAAAATCAAAACCCATACCTGCCAGAGACTCTTATAAGGTACATACAAAACCTTGTGCACACCAGGATCCAGGGAAAAGGAACAGTGATCCCCACAAGAGACTGAGTCAGACCTGCTTGTGAATGTCTGAGGGTCTCCTGTGGAGGTGTGGGTCAGCAGTGGCCTGCTGCAGGAACAGAGGCACTGGTACAGCAGTCCTAGTAAGCATGGCATGTGGCCTAAGTCTTCTTGGAGGAGGCTGCCCTTAGCCCTACCATAGAGCTTGCAGCCCTGACATAGAGCTGCTGGCTGGGCAACCCATAAACTGGAGAACAATTATATCAAAGAAGTTTCTTGTACTGTTGCAAAGGTTCTAGGCTCCACATCAGACATCCCAACCTGGGGATCTGGCAAAAGGACTGGTAATCCCCAGGGAATCTGACTTTGAAGGTCAGAGGGATTTGATTACAGAACTTCCACAGGACTATGGGAAACTCTTGGAGATTCTTGGAGGGCACAAACAAAACCTTGTGTGCACCAAGACCCAAGGGAAAGGAGCAGTGACCCCACAGTAGACCGAGTCAGACCTGCCTGTGAGTGCTTGGGGGTCTTCTGTGGAGGTATAGGTCAACAGTGGCCTGTCGTGGGGCCAGGGGCACAGGCAGCAGCAGTCCAGGGAGGCACATCCTGGCATCTCTTGGAGGAGGTCATCATTAGCCCTACCAAGGAGTCTGCAGACTCCAGGACTGGGCTGCCTCAGGACAAACAACTAACAAGGAGGGAGCACAGCCCCACTCATCAACAGAAAATTGGATTAAAGATTTATTGAGCATGGCCTGGCCCACCAGAGGAAGACCCAGTTTTCCCCCATGGAACACAGCCAGTCCCTCCCATCAGGAAGCTTACACAAGCCTCTTATCCTCATCCATCAGAGGGCAGAGAGAAGAAGCAAGAACTACAATCTCATGGCCTACAAATGAAAACCACCATCACAGAGAACTAGCCAAAATGATCACATGGATCACAGCCTTGTGTTAATCAATGAAGCCATGAGTATAGAGCAATGTAGTATAGAGCAACCCAAAAGGGACAGGTCTGGTGGAGAGTCTGATATGGGTCATGGTCTGACAAAATGTGGTCCACTGAAGAAGGGAACAGCAAACTACTTCAGTATTCTTGCCCTAAGAACCCCATGAACAGTATGAAAAGGCAAAAAGATATGACACTGAAAGATGAACCCCCCAGGTCTGTAGGTGCCCAATATGCTACTGGGGAAGAGCAGAGAAATAGCTCCAGAAAGAATGAAGAGGTTGAGCCAAAGTGGAAACAACACCGAGTTGTGGATGTGTCTGGTGGTGAAAGTAAAGCCAGTGCTGTAAAGAACAACACTGCACAGGAGCCTGGAATGTTAGGTCCATGAATCAAGGTAAACTGGATGTGGTCAAGCAGGAGATGGCAAGAATGAACACTGACATTATACAAATGAATCAGTGAACTACAATGGAATGGAATGGATGAATTTAATTCAGATGACCATTATATCTACTACTGTGGGCAAGAATCCCTTAGAATAAATGGAATAGCCCTCACAGTCAACAAAAGAGTCTGAAATGCAGTAACTGGATACAGTCTCAACAATGACAGAATGATCTCGACTTGCTTCCAAGGCAAATCATTCAACATCATAGTAATCCAAGCCTATGCCCCCACCACTAATGCCAAAGGAAATGAATTTAAAAGAGTCTATGAAGACCTACAAGACCTAGAACACACACACAAACAAAAACAAAAACATCCTTTTCATCAGGGAATTGGAATGCAAAAGTAGGAAGCCAAGAGATACCTGGATTAACAGGCAAGTTTGGCCTTGGAGTAAAAAATGTAGCAGGGCAAAGGCTAACAGATCTTTGCCAGGAGAACACACTGGTCACAGCAGACACCCTATTCCAGCAACATAAGAGATGACTAATCACATGGACATCACCAGATAGTCAATATTGAAATGAGATGGATCATATACTTTGCAACTGAAGATGGAAAAGCTCTATATAGCCAGCAAAAACAAGACCTGGAGTTGACTAGGGCTCAGATCATTTGAGCTCCTCATTGCAAAGTACAGAGTTAAATTGAAGAAAGTAGGGAAAACCACTAGGTCATTCAAGCATAACCTAAATCAAATCCCTTATGATTATACAGTAGAAGTGACAAATAGACTCAAGGAATTAGATCTGATAAAGAGTGCCTGAAGAACTATGGCAGAGGTCAGTGACACTGTACAGGAGGCAGTGATCAAAACCATCCTCAAGAAAAAGAAATGCAACAAGACAAGATGGTTGTCTGAGGAGACCTTACAAATAGCTGAGAAAAGAAGAGAAATGAAAAGCAAGGGAGAAAGGGAAAGGTATACCCAACTAAATGCAGAGTTCCAGAGAATAGCAAGTAGAGATAAGAAAGTCTCCTTAAATGAACAATGCAAAGAAATAGAGAAAAACAATAGAATGGGAAAGACTAGCAATCACTTAAAGAAAATTATAGATTCAAGGGAACATTTCATTCTAAGATAGGCATAATAAAGGACAGAAACAGCAAGGATCTAACAGAAAGCAGACGACATTAAGAAGAGGTGGCACAAATACACAGAAGAATTGTACAAAAATGGTCTTAATGAACTGGATAACCATGATGGTGTGGTCACTCACCTAGGAGACATCTGGCATGTGAAGTCAAGTGGGCATTAGGAAGCATTACTACAAATAAAGCTAGTGGAGGTGATGGAATTCCAGCTGAGCTATTTCAAATCCTGGAGGATAACACTGAACTCAATATGCCAGCACATTTGGAAAACTCAGCAATGGCCACAGTATTGGAAAAGGTCAGTTTTCATTCTAATCTCAAAGAAAGGCAATGCCAAATAATGTTCAAACTACCATACACTTGTGCTTATTTCATATGCTAGCAAGTTAATGTTCAAAATTCTTCTAACAAGGCTTCAAAAGTATGTGAACCAAAAACTTCCAGATGTACGATTTGGATTTAGAAAAGGTAGTGGAACCAGAGATCAAATTGCCAATATCCTTTGGATGATATAAAAAGCAAGAGAATTAAAAAAAAACACACTACTTCTGCTTCATTGACTAGGCTAAAGCCTTTGACTGTTTGGATCACAACAAACTGGAAAATTCTTAAAGGGATAGGAACACCAGACCACTTTACCTGTCTCATGAGAAACCCGTATGCAGGTCAAGAGTCAACAGCTAGAACTGGACAGGGAACAACGGACTGGTTCCAAATTAGGAAAGGAGTATGTTAATGCTGTATATTGTCACCCTGCTTATTTAACTTCTATGCAGATCATATCATGTGAAACGCCAGCTGGATGAATCACAAGCTGGATACAAGACTGCCGGGAGAAGTATCAACAACCTCAGAAATGCAGATGATACTACTTCAACTGCAGAAAGTGAAGAGGACTTACAGAGCCTCTTGATGAGGGTGAAAAGGTAGAGTGAAAAAGCTGGCTTAATCTCAATATTCAAAAAACTAAGATCATGGCATCTGGTCCCATCATTTCATGGCAAATAGAAGTGGAAAAAGTGGAGGCAGTGGCAGATTTTATTTTCTTAGACTCCAAAATCACTGAGGATGGTGACTGCAGCCAAGAAATTTAAAGACATTTGCTCTTTGGAATAAAACTACAACAAACCCAGATGGTGTATTAAAAAGCGAAGACATCACTTTGCTGACACAGATCCATATAGTCAAAGCTATGGTTTTCCTAGTAGTCATGTATGGAAGTGAGAGTTGGACCATAAAGAGAGGGCTGAAGTATCATGATTTTCAATTGTGGTACTGGAGAAGACTCTTGACAGTCTGTTGTACTGCAAGGAGCTCAAACCAGTAAAGGAAATCAACCCTAACTATTCATAGAGAGGAATGATGCTAAAGCTGAAGTTCCAATAATCTGGCCACTTGATGGGAAGAGGAGAATCATTTGAAAAGACCCTGATGGTGGGAGAGATTGAAGGCAAAAGAAGAGGGTGACAAAGGATGAGATGGTTAAATAGCATCACTGACTCTATGGACATGAATTAGAGCAAACTCCAGGAGATAGTGAAGAACAGGAAGCCTCTTGTGCTGCAGTCCTTGGGTTTCAAAGAGTTGGACACAACTTAGTGACTGAACAACAATACAGAATCTAGAAAAATGGTACTGATGAAAACTATTTGTAGGGCAGGAATAGAGACACAGATGTAGAAAATGGACTTGTGGACATAGTGGGGGAAGAAGAGGGTGGGAGGAATTGAGAGCATAATACTGAACTATATATACTGCCATGTGTAAAAGAGATAGTGGGAAGTTGCTGTATAACACAGGGAGCTCAGCCTTGCTCTGTGAAGACCTAAGGGAGTGGGATGGGGGTAGAGCAAGAGGGAGGCTCAGGATGGAGGGGATGTATGTATACTTGCGGCTGTTTCACTTTGTTGTATGGCAGAATCCAACACAACATTGTAAAGCAATTATCCTCCAATTAAAGATAAAGTAAAATAAATTAAAATAATAAGGCTTCATAGAAAGCTACATCTGAAATATTGGTTAAATGAAATCAAACTGAATTGATTCCAGGGTCTCTTATGACATAATTACTTGATATAGAAATATATCCCTAGAGGAAATATTCTTCATAATAAAAATATGATTGAATTGTTAATTGAAAACTATAGTTTTCAATGCTCAGACAATAAACATTGAGTGCCTTAGTTCAGTATGTGAGACATCAGGGGCCTATAATTTATTATTTCTCTCTCTTACCATCACATCTCTAAGAATTGAATATGATTTCCTGTCCTATGTTAGTCCTTCCTCTATGTTAAGTAATACTGGGACAAGGCATAAAAAACTAGCTACTTGAGTGAAAAACATGCTCCTGGAAGATAACAACTAAAACAGCTTCCTCAAGACTCGAATCAAGACCCTCACTTTGTTGCACCTCCCCACTCAAAGCTATTGTCATAAACTCTGTCTGTACCAACCACTTTCCCACCATGCAAGAGCCACCAGTTCAGATCCTCAAATCATATGAATATCCTTCCCCTGGACACCCCATTTTGAGATTCTGCTAAATCTCTATTGAGGTGATATCTTACTGCAAGAGGTCTAAGAGCTTTTTTTTTATCAATGAATTTTTCTGATGGTTTGTTGGGGAAATGACAATTGATACCTTCATATGACTTCTGCTTATTGTACTTTCAGATATTTGGGTTTGAAAAGTATAAAGGTATAAAGCATATTTAATATAAGGCAAGGTCTGGTTTTATTTTAGACAAAGTGAAGTGAAAGTAGCTCAGTCGTGTCCAACTCTTTGCGACCCCATGGACTGTCCAAGGAATTCTCCAGGCCAGAATACTGGAGTGGGTAGTCTTTCTCTTCTCCAGGAGATCTTCCCAACCCAGGGATCGAACCCAGGTATCCTTCATTGCAGATGGATTCTTTACCAGCTGAGCCACAAGGGAAGCCCAAGAATACTGGAGTGGGTAACCTATCCCTTCTCCAGCGGATCTTCCCAATCCAGGAATCAAACCAGGGTCTCCTGCATTGTAGGCGGATTCTTTACCAACTGAGCTATTTGGGACCCAAATGTGAGGAATGTGGCTAAAGTTTTCAGAGTCAACTCTTTGGTGTTCCTATACTTCATAATTAGGATCACAAATAAAAATTGACATGGTTAATAATAACAATCTTAAATTTTAGTTTCCTCTCTAAGCTGACTTGTGGTTGTAAGATAAAGAAAAAAGTTTACTTATTATTTGAAAAATTATTTAATACCTACTATGGACCAGGCCCTGTTTTAGGTGTTATATTGTAATGAAGAGAGCTAGAAACAGACTATAAAATACAGAAGCTACATAGGGAGTAAGAAGTGCTATTTAAACAATTATTTAGAAAATAATCTACTGATTGTTTAGTTCTTAGAACTAAACACTATACAATCCTAGCAGCTTTGCTATTTAGGGAAACCTTAAACCCAGCTGGAGGAGTATATTGCACATAGGAAGCTTCAGTACAAAGCAACATTCAGACCAATTCTGAAAGTGAAAGCCAGCCATTGTTATGTATTTGAATGCTAAATTTTGTAAATAAAGGCCAATAGGAAGACAAAAACCAAAATCAGCGTTTCGTTAATTAGGAGAAACATGTGGCCCTACAGTGCATTCACTTGTTAAATAAGCCAGAATGACCCTTTGTATGGAAAATGTTTTTAAATTAATTAATTAGACACTTAATTGGGAAAATTACCATATTACATCTAGAAAATAAAATTTAAAAGATGTATATATTTTCCTGTTTTTTTTTTTCCAACTTCTGAGTTAAGCATTTGATTTCCATGTTTCAATTACTCATGGGAGGGCATGAGTATACAGTAAACAGTAATCAGCCTCACTCGTAGTACAAATTCCCATAGAAATGGCATCTGGGCTAATGAATTCTCACAGGATACCTTGGCAGTCTTTCAAGAATACCTAATACTGGCCTAAATTAACCTCCTGAGGACATCAGTCTGCCACGCGCAGTGATGGGGCACCCTACAGTACAGATGGGTGCTCTCACACTCCTGCCCGCACAGAGAGCTGTGAGGGCTTTAGGGATCAGGAGAAATGACCACTTTATTTGCACTTTAAGTCCTCTACATTCTTCATCAATAACAAAGAACCAAAACAATAAAAAATACCCTTCTTATTTTAAGACATTTCTGAGAATTTTTTTTTTTTAAATTTTCTAATTTTCTCCACTGTGTGCTTACTGACCTCAGCCAAATCAAGACCTGGGACCTCACATACTGCCAGCCTCAGCACACACAATGATTCAGTGCTTAAACAGAAAGGAATGAGGTAAAAATATATGGAATATACTGGTAACTTTTTTAATGGTCCAGAACCACTCCATGCACTCCTTAATAGACATCTTGCTCCCCAACACTGGGGGAAGTGACAATGATCAGAAATCAGATTTCAATTGTGTCAATACACGGATTTTTTTTTTCCTTCTGGATTTTACCATTCCCCTCTTCATCTTTATATCTGTCAAAACCACACCATTGTCCCTCAGTATCCATGGGGTATTGGTTCCAGGAGCCCCCACAGATACCAAATTCTGTGGATGCTCAAATCCCTTAGATAAAGCAGTCATAGTATTTGCATATGACCTATGCACATTGGCACATCTTTAAATCAATTCTAGATTATTTAAAAATACCTAATACAATATAGATGCTATGTACCTGACAGTGTGAGACAACTTCAAGTTTTGCTTTTTGGAATTTTCTGGAATTTCTTTCTTTCTTTTTTTTTTTTAAAGAAAATTTTCAATCTGTGGATCAGTTCTAGAAGGAGATACTAACTTGGGAAGGAAGAGAAGTGGAAGCATACATCTGGACTGACCTCCAAATTGACAGAGGATGAGAATCCTACCTTTTGGATTCTGAATTCAGCCTAGCACAGTGCCTGGTGCAGTTTGTTGACCTGGTCTGAGAGTTTATGACAACATTTAGACAAGAATAGGGTTGTGGTGGAAAAATCACCTTTGAAAACACCTTGAAATCCAGCTTACCTTTGCTTAACTACCTATAAATTTTACTCATAAATAAATTCTACTAAAAGTACAGATTCAAGAATGCTATTACTAATAGCTATAACAAACCACAAAGCAAACTGATCAGGAAAATTAAACGATTAAGTTTTCTAAGACTCATTACTCACAAAATCATTCAAATGTACACATGCAATCTTTTTTATCAGGTTACAGCAGAACAAAGAAATTAGGCATCTTCTTTTTCTTATAATGTTGTTCTTACTGATTTATGTTTCATAATACCCTTCCTTGCATGATTTGAAAACAATTTACGAGAGAAAGAGTGAAGGAGATAGAGAGATTGCAGGGAAACTTTAAGCTTGTATTACAAGTTTATAATAAGGCTTTTAATAAGTCATCAGGTTAGATTAATCACAACACATTTAGCTTACTCCAGAAATAAATTAACATATAACAAAAGAATAAAGTAAATTTTTTTCTATCCAATAAAGTTTTTTTGGTAATTACAGTACTTCTAAGTTTGCCCTTTAAATTTTAGCTGAAATAGGAGGGTTGGGAAATTTCAGCACATAATTAATGTTGGGAGATTGAGGCAAATTTCAACAGTTTATTTTCTGATAAAGTCTCCCATATTCCTATATGATTTCCTTTATATATCAGAATTTTAGTATAGAGATTTAAGAAGGTTCAAGATTTAAGATTAAGAAGGAAGAAGATTTAAGATTTCAGAAGGTGTGAATCCATTTGGAGTGCAACCAAAAATCTTAAACCTCACCTGGTTCTGTTTTAATGTGGACACCAGTTTCTGCAGCGTGATGTTTTCCTCCTCTAGTTCAGTGTAGTCCTGAAGGAGACGGGCCTCTCGGAATTTATATTCTCTGATTTCATCCTTCATTCGTATTCTTTGTAGCTCCCCCATCTCATTGTTCTGAAACAAGAGAATAAACAGTAAATACAAAAGTTTCTTATAATAGATTCTAATAAGTATAGATAAAGTCTTGGTAGTTAATAATAATAAAAATATCTCATGGAGTGTAAATTGGTACCGGTACCATCTTTTTTTGAGTAACAATTTAAAATCTGTCAAACTTTACAAGCACATACACATAACCTAGCAATTCTAAAGTCATTCTTAAGCATACTTCCTTAGAAGTAAACAAAAAGAAAAATACAGTCATGCATATTTACATAAAGAATAGGAAAAGTCTAAACATTTGCTAATAATGGGAAACAATGAAATGATCATGCATCCTTTAGTGGAACAATATAAAATTATTTAAAATAATGAGAAAAAGGAATGAGTAGTAGTTTTATGTACTAAAATGGAAATATAGCCACAATATATTTAGAAAATTATAGATTAATATGCTTCCCAAGTGGCACAGTGGTAAAGAATCCACTGGTCAATGCAGGAGATATGCTTTGATCCTTGGGTGGTGAAGATCCCCTGGAATGGGAAATGGCAACCCACTCCAGTATTCTTGAAAGGAACCTGGCAGTCTACAGTCCACTGGGTTGCAAAGAGTCAGACACGACTGAACATGCGCGCGCGCGCACACATACACACACATACACATGCATAAAATACCATTTTTCCAAACTCTGATGGGAGAGTCCTTCTACAAGTTTCAAGATCTTCCAACTAAAGCCACATGGCCTAATTCTGCCTTGCTTCAGCTACCCTGGCTTCAGCCACAGAAACTTCTTTCTGCTCCCACAAGATGTTGAACTTGGCAGCTCATTCCTGCCTTAAGACTTTTGCAATCCCCCTCCCAGACTCCCTGCCTCCAGATCAAGGTACCATGAGCCTCTTTGACAATGTGGTAAAGCTGATAAACCACTTCTCAGAATATCTTAAAGGGTACTGAAAGAGTTCAGATCCTCCAATGCCAAAATATGGCACTTTGGTATATTATTATTTTGAGCTGAAGGCATTTGACAGACAGCAGATTCAGGAAGGGCTCTCTGCCCTCCCCCTTTCTACATAAAAGCTGGACATGAAATTTCCTTTGGAAAGGAGCGTCCTTGTACTGGAAGAGAACATTTTTTTCGCCAGAGACTGGGAGTCAGTGCCAAAATGGACCTATGCAAACAGACCTACTAAAATGATCTTCCGTTAGTTCCCTCTATTTAGTTCCTAGTCACTGTCCCATGATATACTACCTCCAGTCCAAGCTCCTTTGTTTTCTCATATCCCCACAATTTATCATTCTTTGTGCAAAAAACGTATATAAGTTTTTGGATCTAATGATTTCTGGTCTTCATTTTCCTTTTGAAGGCTCCCATGTACTTATAAAAAATTCAATAAATTTATATGCTTTTTTTCTTGTTAATCGGTTTTATGTCAGTTTAATTCTTCATCCCAGTCACAGAATCTAAGAGGATAGAAGGAAATTTTCTTCCCTTACAGCATAAAAGACAAGAATATAAAGGACACTGACTATGTTAAAACTAAGTTAACATAATATTTCATAAAATTATGATACGGTAATCAGGTAGATTACTTATGGTAAAAAGAAAGTGTCAGTTGCTCAGTCATGTATGACTCTTTGCAACCCCATGGACTGTAGCCCACCAGGCTCCTCTGTCCATGGAATTCTCCAGATAAGAATATGGAGTGGATAGCGATTCCCTTCTCTAGGGTATCTTCCTGACCCAGGGATGGAACCTGGGTCTCCTGCATTACAGTCAGATTCTTTACCATCTGAGCCACCAGGGAAGCCCCAGATTATTTATTGCAGTGGCCCTCAATTAATCATACTTTCCTGTGGTCACACGCAGTAGAGTCTCCTTTCAAGTCAACCCTTTATTCACGACAGAATGCAGTGGAAGCCTTAGCCTTAAGAGGCCTTGAAGCTATTGTTCTTTCTCTCTTGGAACTCCACCACCACATGAAGAAGCCCAGGTTAGCCTGCTGGAGCATGTGGCCCAGCAAACAGTCAGGATCAGTTGCCGGGAGTGAGACACCTTGAATTCTTCAGCTCAGATGGCTGCCAGATGATGGTTGCCACATGAGTGACCCCAGGCTAGTTGGTAAGAACTGCCCAGCTGAGTACAGCTTGAATATCTGATCTACAGAATCATGGGGTATTATTTTAAGCCCTTAAATTTGGGGTGATTAGTAACACATAACTGACACACTAACACATGTGACTCTTTATTAATGGAATGTATAATCAGATCTAGTGGTAGATCTAAGAAATATATTTTCAAAGTAATGATGAAATTTGGGCTTCCCTGGTGGCTCAGAGGTTAAAGCGTCTGCCTCCAATGTGGGAGACCTGGGTTCGATCCCTGGGTTGGGAAAATCCCCTGGAGAAGGAAACGGTAACCCACTCCAGTATTCTTGCCTGGAGAATCCCATGGACAGAGAAGCCTGGTAGGCTACAGTCCACGGGGTCGCAAAGAGTCTGACACGACTGAGCGACGGAACGGAACGGAATGATAATATTTAAAGATCCTGCAATATGATGTGATATGAAAATACACAAAGTAATGGTGTTGCTAATGCTACCGAAGTTTGTTGCCTACATTCAAACAGAAGAAACCGTTAAATTTTAGTCTGAATCTAGAGAAAAAGGAGATGTAATAATTTTTCCCTCCAAGTTTACAGGTCTTCTGCATTTGATCCACAGATTCCCTTGACCCAAGTTAGGAAACTCTTCTGCTTCTATTCGTCATTTAGGTCTCAGTTCAAATGTTATTTCCTCAGAGAGGGCTTCCCTGAACAACTCCCCCACCCCTGCCCTTTAGTCTCCCATATTCCTATATAATTTCCCTTATAAATCAGAATTTGAGTATAGAATAGATACTGAAAAAATAACTGTTGAAAGAACAGCACTAAACATTACTTGAAATTAGTAATTTACATACCATTTACATTTTTAATATCTGAATACAATCAATCTTTTCTATAGTGTTGCTCATGTGTCCCTAATACCTGACATATTTTAGGTCTTTATAACCGTGGAATAAACAGGTTTACAAATAGCTGAAAACAAGATCCAAAAAATATTATCGTAGGGATTATGGTTTTTTTCTGGGTTCTGAGAGCAGGGAACAAAGCGAGAAAACACATTTTCAAATAAACATACCTAAATATGTGAAATGCCTTGACTTGTTACAATTCTTCAACATACTGTCCAGCTATTTGGAGGCAGAAACATTACTTTATTCCCTGCTCCTTGAAAAATACTTTAAGCATATATGCTCAATAAGTATAGAATGAAAACCAGTAGAGTTTGGCGGTAAAGCCAAATTACAATATTTTATTAAATTCTTTTATTTTGTAGAAATAGGAAATCTTAAATAATATTTTTCTATATCTTTAAAGGTCTACAATTAACTGAGTGATTTATAGTTATTTAGTTTTCCTCATTTATGTGCATGAACATATGAGGAAGCTAACAAACTAGATGCCATTTACATAAAATTATAGACAAAAATGTTATTATATAACAGATTCTGTAAAATGTGACTATATACAATGTAAATATAATGCCCAGGAAATCTAGCTCATATAAACTCAGAATTAACCATAAAATCTTATATAGTAAGACAGTAAATGTAAGGACAAATTTAAGGCCCTGACAAAGCTAATAAGGGTCACCAACAAATAACTCATAAAACAGCTAATGAAAACTTCTGATGTTAACTAAGGAAAAGGAAGAGCTTGGCGTGGAGACTGGTTAAATTCAAAGACTTTCTAGCAATAAAACAGACATAAGACCCAGAGGAAGAAAACTGATCTCATTTATTTTGCTAGAAACTCATGTTTTTTTGAATTGCCAAAGGTTAAATTTTGGGGCAATGCTTCCACAGCAAATTTAAAAATTTGCTATGTTAGAGTTTTACATACTCATCATCCGCTCATCACTGACAATTTTTTTTTTTTTCTTTCTGGGATAAGATGATGCTGAGCTCTACTAAAAACCCTTATCAAGAATAATTAGAGTAAGGAAAATAAAGCATGAGAAAGAAGAGAAAATGGCATAACCAGGGAATACTCTAGGCTTTCACCTCCAAAGACCTGAGTCCTAGCCTCTTCTCAGGGGACAAGGGGAGTCCCAGAAATGTTTGGGGTAGATGATCCTCATAGTTTGCATTGCACTTGAGTGTAGCAGCATTCTGTGAGTTTTATTTTAATTAACGTTAAGAGGATTCCTTTTTGTGGGAATAATAAATTCCCTCTACTATTGGCCAGAGATATGAAAATATAAGCACTTATTACTACACAAAGATTAAAAAGTATAAACAATAATAGTGCACTCCAGGTCTATAACTCTTAGCTTTTTATAGCTTAATTATATTCATTGTCATATTAGATCTTAATAATAGCTTGTGTGAGTTAGGTGACAAGTACTTGCCGACAGCTTACTCATCTGTAAAGTGGGAATACTAACACTTAATGTTATATGGTAGTTATGAGAATTTAATGATATAATATGGGGAAATGAGCAGAGATGCCCGGCACACAGAAAATTTCCCTAACAGTGGAATATGTGCTTCTACAGAGAGACATTCACATCTAAAGGCTGAGAGCAATTATTATTATTTCTAATTACTCCTGGATGAGTCAGGGGTAGCTTTATAATGGACATAATATTTGACTAGAACCCTGAAGGACAAGTAGAGTTGACTAAATGGGTAAAGAGGTGGATGAACTTTTCCAGTTGGAAGTAAAATTTTGGCCAAAAGGGGAGTACTATTTGTGTTGAGGACAACACTAAAATAGCCAATAGCCAGACTAAGCAATTCCTTAGGGCGCCAGTGAAGCTGGAGCACTGACGGAGAGAAAGAGAAGAGAGAAATTCAAGAAAATCTAGAAAAAGCTCGTTATTTTCAGTTTATGTCTACATTTGGTGTTATTTCATAGAATAAAATGTTAAATTACCATCCAGTGAGGTTAACCTATGAGGTAGTAGGAGGAACCAAAGTATTTCCATTACTTGGAATCTTTCAAGAATTTTACTAGGCTGTGGTTTAGGAAATAGGGCAGTTTGGTGTGGCTGATGCAAAGTAATGAGATAGATTTTGCAGGAAATTCTATATTAAACAAAGGAATTTGGGTAACCATTAAAGTCCTTTAAATAAAGTAGTCATGTAGTCACGAGACACACGTTTTGAAAAGTCACTCTGAGAGGTGGGATGGTGGACAGGAGAACAAGCTAAGCCATCCCCTAAAAGTCAGCATGAGGAAGAGGATAAGGAATATTGAGGAACCTCTCCGCATGAACAGAACTTGGTCCCTGACTGATGTAATAATTAATGAAAGAGGAAGAAGAGTAGAGCGAAAAAAACAGCCTAATAAGGATAACAGAACTGTAAGAAAGGAAAAAAGTTTACAACAAAGTGAACATGGGAGTTAAAGACGTGTCTTCTTAATAATCACACATAATATTAATTTGGGAAGTCAAACCAGGAATTTCTGGATCTGTGAGTGGAGTGAGGGAAGACAACTGGAGAGGAGAAAGAATGGGATATGCAGCACTGACTTTCTTACTTCTCTCCCATAGAGTTGCTGCTGATGGGGAGTTTTGGCACTTCAAGACCTTAATATTTATTTTCCTTCTTTTGGCCAAAAATTAACTCTTGCTGGTGAGAGGAGTGGATGACAGTTCTTCTTGCCTGACCGCTCATGTCCTCAGCTCAGGTGATTTGTTCTCTGTCCCATTTAACGAATAACTTATTTCCTATTTTTCTAAATCATCTCCAGTTCTCCCCAGAGGAAAGACATTCTTCCATCAAAGTTTGTTATGCTTGGATCTCCAATGTTCTCATTATCTGCAACTCTGTGTCTTTCCTTCCTTCTTTACCCAGGTCTGATTCCACTATCATCACATACTGTCTTGCAAACACATTTTACTCCCTTGCATCTCTCTCTCTTGATCACAGAACCCAACTTTCTGCCTTGCTATGCCCAAAGAACAAAACTGGACAAAATACAAATCCATGCCCTGTGGTTTCAATTACAACTCATGAAAAGGTAGTGGGATGTGGTGGTGAAGAGCTCTGACTCTGAACCAAACTTCCTTGAGTTCAAACCTCTGTTTCAACACAGGAAGTTTAGTCAAGGTTACTAATTCTCTGTGCCTGTTTCTTTTCCTGTCAGGGGAATAACCTCCAGGGGAGTAACCTCCATCTGCTAGGTGGATCAGAACGGTGCCTGGTATGAGTGGTGGATTAAAAAAACAAACCAGTTCTGAATCTCTCAAACAAGCCATGCTGTTGCTGCTGCTGCTAAGTCACTTCAGTCGTGTCTGACTCTGTGTGACCCCATAGATGGCAGCCCACCAGGCTCCCCCGTCCCTGGGATGGGTTGCCATTTCCTTCTCCAATGTGTGAAAGTGAAAAGTGAAAGTGAAGTCGCTCAGTCATGTCTGACTCGTAGCGACCCCATGGACTGCAACCTACCAGGCTCCTCTGTCCATGGGATTTTCCAGGCAAGAGTACTGGAGTGGCTTGCCATTGCCATTGTTTATTGGTCATTCACATTCATATCCACGGTGTGGTAAGTTTCCAACTTCTCTCTTCTTACTATCAGTCTCCTCTTTCCTGAGAATCTTGCCTCATGTTTACTTGGGTTGGGGGTGGGACAAAAGATAAGGAGGTATGGTTCATATTCCCATTCTCAATACTTTCTTCTAATCTGCTGGACACAGTTTAAAGACAGTAAATCCAGTCTAAAACAAACTCTAACTTTTACATCCATATTGCAATTTCTATAGTCATGATTGTTTTTTTTCAATCCATTCCAATGAACACTGCATCTGCTCTTGTCAAAGTCATCAATAACCTCCATGTTGCCACTGGATTTGGTGGCCATGCCTGTGTTTTCCTCTCACCCCACTTCTTCAGCAGCGTTTACCACTCCCTCCTTTCTGAAACTCTTTATGCTATTGGCTTTTCAGACATCTAAACTCTAACCTTACTGTTAGAGTTTCTTTGCAGTCCTTTCTGACTTGCTCTCCTCCTTCTCAGCTCAACCTCTCTACTGGCCAGTGTACCAAATCTATAGTGAGCCCCTCCCTTTTCTGGCTACTCTCCAAAGGTAACCTCATCCAAGGCTCTGGCTTTAAATATACCACTGATATGATGATGACTCTCAAATCTCCACCAGGGCTAACAGAACCCTACTGGACCTGATCCTTGCCTTACTTAAAGTGCTCATCCTATAGCTTTCTCCAACAAACACATCATGCCTCTGCTTCCTGAGATTCTGATTTCCTAACCATCTCAAGCTGGGTCCTGCTTTAGAGTCCTTGCACCAGGTGTCTCCTCTGCTTGGATTTCCTTCTTTGTTCACACTTTTTTTGGTCTCTTTATTAGGATCTCAAATGTCATCTCCACAAGAGATGACCATTGAATCTAAAGTACCCAACAGCTGCCCAGTCACACTCACATAACCCTGTCTTAATGGTCTGAAAAGTGTTTATCACTATTTATTTGTTTTCTGGGTATTGGTTATTTTTCCTTCACTAGATGTCAGAAGGACCAGATGTCCTTCACTAGTTTTCTGCTAGACTTCTCAGAGCCCTTAATATGCTAGCATGCATTGAGACTTTGTAAGAGTAAGATGTGGTATGTAGCATTTGCTAAATTTTTTTGACCACAAGATCTTTGCCTTTTAAAAGGAGCATTTTGATCAATCCATAGACCAAGTCATTGAAAAATGTTACACTAAGACAGTGGAAAACGATAGTACCTATACAGTTGAGTGGGGTAAACCACCAAGCTCTTTACAGCACAACTCCAGATTCCTTCCAATTGCCAAGCACTGAATGGATCATCAGATTTAAATAATGGAATAAGATTAAAAGGAGAGGAGTGAATAGGTATGAAAAGGGGTGAGACAAGATGATCAGGTATACAAGAGTAATATAGCTAGAACAAAGCAAGACTCTTTAATCCTCACTTTGAAAGTACCTGCAAATCTTGTTCTGAAGAAAGTGACATCATGAAGAGTTATCTATCCTAGACTCAATTTGAAGCAATATCAGCATCTTTCCCACGGGATATCAGCCTCCATTAGAAGTTAAGGAACAGCCATCTCACAAGTAGTTCACATTTCAATGCCTCATTTCAAACATTCTTCTTAAGCAAAATCTTGACAGCAACATAAACATTTGAGATGGCACAAAATAAATAAGGAATGACTGATTTTCTTATACCCTGATTTACCATTTTTCCCTTCTTTTACTTGTATAAAAGGACATTAAAATAATACAGATATTAATCTGATAGCTTAATAAACATTTACATTGCATCTTAATTGAGTTGAAGATGTGTTTTACAGGAGAACTTTTTGTGTAAAAATTCTTTTGGTATCAACTTTATTAAAGATGTAATTCACAAACCTAAAATTCATTCATTTAAAGCATACAATTCAATAGTTTTTAATATAGTCACAGAGTTGTGACCATAACCACACTCAATTTTAGAACATATTCATCACCGCAAAAAACAAATTCCAGGGACTTCCCTGGCAGTTCCAGTGCTGAGGACTCTGTGCTTTCACTGCTGAGGGCACGGGTTCAAGCCTCAGTCAAGGAACTCAGATCACAAAAAGCTGTACAGTGAGGTAAAATGAAAAAAAAATTCCATGTATTTTAGCTATCGCCACTCCCATCCCCTCTAGCCCAAGGCAACCACTAATCTACTTTCTATTTGCTTATAGTATTTTGAGAGACTATAAAATTTTTTACTGCTGATAAAATATCTTTTTTTTGCAAAGCTGATACAAAACAGTGCAGTCCTTACCCCTCCCTCCCCATGTCCTTTGCCTGCCTTTTGTCTGTAGAAAACTTTAGTCAAAGAATAAGTTTAATCAGAGAAATGAAAAGTACAGAAACAAAGGAAAACAGTCAAAGGAGACCAAATAATAATGTAGTCACTAAGCATAGTCAAAGACCTTTAGTTCTTTCTCAAGGGTTATAGATAATATTCTGAGCCATATCCTGTGAGCTGTCTTATACATACTAAAACACCAGAGGGAAGAAGTTAACTATATAAAAAATAGACTGTACCCACGACATAAGCTGCTGCAATTCTGAGAACTGACCTGAGAGAAATGGAAACAAATGGACCTGAAACTGAAGATTAACTGTACCTAAAACAACCAAGATCATGCTGGTCAAGCCACAGATGATCAATTTGAAGATGACTGTCAGAACTGACTGTGCTGTTTCTGCATATGTCCCCTCCTTCTGTCTATAAAAGCTCTTGCCCCAGTGGCTGCCACTGGGGGGAAATCAGCCTTTGGACAGATGTCCCTCCTCCTCCCTACACCACCTGTAGGCATCTGAAATAAAGCAAACTTTCCTTTCCACCAATTTGGACTGTTTATTGGCTTTTGAGAGGTGAGCAGCCAGACCCTCCACATTCTTTCAGTAACAGAGTTTTTCTGCAGCATGAATACTCCACATGATATCAGCAAATTGTGCTGGCAGTGTCCAGTACATATCAGATCCAGTAACAGAGATACTACGTTTCACACGGTAGTATGCTCATTTAAAGTTCACTCAAGGGACTGTAAGTTACTTTTTAATCAGTGAAAAGTGTGGCTTTGAGAGGTGGGTATTGTAACAGGACATACTGATTTATTTTGGAATGAGCTTTTGCAGATAATAAAATACTGGAGTCTTTTCTTCTTTCCATAATCAAAATTGAAGTCAGGAAACCATGATCATTTCCCAAAATAGTCTAGTTAACTCTTTCTTACTTCTTTGGTTTTTCTTTTTAAAAATTCTCTTTTTTAAAATTTAACGATGCAAAACATCATAATGAATGATGGCATGACGGTTTTCTTTTCTGATAGTATCTCCTTATAACTATGAATATCCAAGCTGCCCTGATTATATGATTACTGTAATAATTTATTAAATGGAAAAGGGAAATTTACACTAAACAGATTTGAAATTTAGATTGTGCAATAAACATCAAGGCTCAATTGACAAATATTCCAGAGATAGTTCAATCTCTCGCACCTCACCTATTTCACCTCAGCTTCACAGACTTTCTTGTGACCTTGCTATAAAGAATAGCATCAATTCAAAATCATTGATTATAATAATTAATTTTAGTTTCCATTTCCAAGGGAACACCCTATATAAAGATTTTTAATGAGAAGAAAGACCATGAAAAGGAAAGAAGTGAACAAAAGTCGAAGTAATGGTATGTATTTAAAACAATTTTTAAAAACCAATACAATAATGTAAAGTAATTAGCCTCCAATTAAAATAAATAAATTTTTTTTTAAATTTAAAAAAATAAAACAATTTTTAAAAATAACAGTGAACACTGAAATAAAGAAAAAAATAGAGGAATAAAAAGAAGAAGGGATTGAAAAATGACAAAATATGAGATAAGTATCAGGGGGATAAAACCCTGACAGAAAGGGAGGTATTGATACAATTTATAACTTGATTGAAAGATACAAGCTAACCCCTCAGGGGGCTGAAGGTTATTCAGTTCAGTTCAGTTCAGTCGCTCAGTCATGTCCGACTTTTTGCGACCCCATGAATCACAGCACGCCAGGCCTCCCTGTCCATCACCAACTCCTGGAGTCCACTCAAACTCATGTCCATCAAGTCGGTGATGCCATCCAGCCATCTCATTCTTTGTCATCCCCTTCTCCTCCTACCCCCAATCCCTCCCAGCATCAGAGTCTTTTCCAGTGAGATTAGAGACACTATTTTTATTTATTCCTTAAGTATATGTAGAGGCTGATTGATTCATCCAGATAGTTCTGAAATTTTACAGGGTATCTGACTGGTCTGATTTACTTGCTTATTTTTGTTAATATGTGTGTGTGTGCGTGCGTGCACACACATGTTTGGTCACTCAGTCAGTTTGACAATTTGCGACCCAGTGGACTATAGGTCACCAGGTGCCTCTGTTCGTGGGATTCTCTAGCAAGAATACTAGAGTGAGTTGCCAATTCCTTCTCCAGGGATCTTCCCAATCCAGGGATCAAACCTGGGTCTCCTGCATTGCAGTCAATTCTTGCTCTCTGAGCCATTATAAAGTACCTTTATTACCCAGGAAACAAATAACCCAAACATTGGTAATAAAGAAGAAAGTTTAAACTAATAGTGAATATAGTTACTCAAATGAAGTTTTCAATATATAGAATAGTATGAAAATAACACCTTCAGAAAAACAACTATTTTACAAAGAAGTGGGTGGTAGAGTAAAAATAGCTCTGGACCTAGATTTGAATGCTAGCTTACACCAAAAAATTTCCAGGACTTTCAATTTTCTTAACTCTAAAAACATAAAAATAGCTTTCTACTCTACTCCAGAGTAGTCAGAAATAATGAGAAAATATTTCTAAAAGCACTTTGTAAATTGTAATGAGCCATCCTACATCCTTATTAAGAGGTAATTTTTTTAAAAGATCAAACGCTTTTATATAACAGTGTTGGAAATTCTTCAGAATGTTCTTTATCAATAACCATTTGAAGATTCTTCAAAAAAAACCCCATCAACATGTAGATATGCTTCTAGCTCATCATATGAATAATTTAAAATGAGGAGATACTGATCTCAGACCCAGAAATTATAAAAAATATATGCAATGAATAAAAATCTCACTCTCAACTTGTTCCATCCCTCCAACCTTCTGTTTTTAGTATCTTATATATATTTGCAGAGTTTCTTTACATTTTGCTTATTTCAAACTGTATCTACAAAGCCAACTTGTTCCCACATGAGAATGAACATGGTTAACATAATTATATAATGGACTAATCATGATAAAATTATTTGTATATATGTATATGTGGTATACATGTACATATATATCACACACATGTCTAGTGACATACATACATATCACTAGAATCCGTATCTCATATAGCATTCTTCAGTTACAAGCTAGAATTTATTTAATAAGCACTTACATAATGTTTTACAATGTGCCAAGACCATTCTAAGCACTTCAGAAATATAAAACTCTTTTAAAACTTTTAGTCTCCATAACAACTCTATGAAGTAGAGCCCATTATAATCCCATTTTACAGCTAGGCTAATGGAGGCATGGGTAGGTTATATAACAATTTCCTCCAAGTTCAAGAATAAGTGCAGAGTCAGGAGTTCAATCTAGCTCTAGAACATGTGTTTTGAACCATTAAACTCTGCTTTCTTCTTTTTAAAAATGATGTTTTTTTATTTGGCTGCGCTGGGGTCTTAGTTGCATGCGGTATCTTTAGCTTTGACATGTGAACTCCTAGTTGTGGCATGTGGGATCTAGTTCTCTGACAGGGACTGAACCTGGGGCCCCTGCACAAGTTCCAGCCTCAAAATGGCTTATTAAGTGAACTGTTGCTTGAATGGCTTATGATGGCTATTATGAACCAGATTACTGTAAACTGTCTAGGTTTTAGGTTCCTTCTCTCTATGAAATAAGGAATGAATAGAAATACAAATGCCTCAGCAAATTTGCTCCATTTTATAATGAGTTAGTGGATACTATTTCTGAAAAATAAATTATTTTATTATTTTCAACACATAAATTCTTGCAAAGAACTGACTCTGGAGATAATGATGTAATAGTAGCAAGAGGTGCTCGTTTTGAACATTCATTATCTATGAAGTTTCAGAGTAAAATCTCTGACTACTAAAGCAAAGCCATAACTTTGACCCTGACTGTTATAGTGTCTCCAGAATCTTTCCCTTCTGAAGGCTTTCAGTATTCTGGGCATGTGACTACTATAGGCTAACTAATACTACAGGAATTCAGTTGTATATGTGCTTATTAAAATGTAAGTTCCAAATCCTGAAGTATCTTAAGATGCCTGGCATTCTGCTTTTCAACATTTATATTAAAAGTCTAAGAAATTCGAGATATATTTTTTTAGGTAATTATCAAAGGTGATCAATTTGCTACCATTACAATTTACATTAACCTTTCAAAAAGATGTCCCCTTACCAATATCTTCCTGGTACTGGCTTTTCCTTTTGTTTTGAAATAAGTGGAAACTGAACTTTAGAAAAACATAGAGAAAGGAATTTTGCTATGGCAGGTGTGATAACTTGAGAGACAGGTGAAGACCTAGGTAGTAAAATTTAAAACTGATAAGGACAGAGTGAGAGGGAAGCAATACTGGGAAAGAAAATGGGCTTTTGTGTAAGGTTGGGGTTAATCAGTAATTAAAGGTCACTCTTTGCTCATCTTCAGAGACCCCAGACATCTGTGACTAACCCTGGCCCCTAATTAGTGACTTACCAGTGACTCATAACGTGCTGCTTAAACCTGAAACTCCCTTGACACACACTCTACTAGTTTGTCTCCATTACTTATAGAAAATTTATAAGCTGATGATTAGTAGGGCTCCATAGGTTATATTGTCTAATTTTAGCTATCTATGAGCAGCTGGGTATAAAAGACTTCTGTAAAATTATATGAAAACAGGTATCTTGTGTGTATCTTAGTGGTTCACAACCTGAACACAAAACACATCCAGTGGTATTAAGAAAGGGTCCTGGAGCTGCGTCCGGAAGTCTCAGACTTCTGTCTGCCTGTTTCCTCTCTCCTGCTGTACCAGTTCTTTAGCTGATCAAAGCTGAGGGAGAGTGGAATAAATCATCCTAGTACATGCCACTTTGGAACGTGGATATTTTGAGCTGAAAACAGTTGGAATCCAGTGGAATTAGGAAGAGCTTTTAATCTCTCTCTTACTTGTTTAAAAGAATTTAGAATGAGGGTTTAAACCAGGAAGACAGCTATTATCAGATATAACTTTTTGTACCAGAATGACTTGTCTGCATGGTGCAACAAACATTTGTTCATCAAACATTTGCTCTTCTAATCTTCTGTGAATTATCTTCCTCCCCTTTGAAGTTCCAGACACCAAATTCTTCCTTCTGAGCTCAGGATGGTACATAAGCTTTGACTATCTGGCTTCTGGGGAGTCTCATATTTTATGGGGACCCCTTATGGTTTTTTTTTTTTTTTCCTTGGGAATGATCTTGATCACTGCCTCCTGTACAATGTCACGGACCTCTGTCCATAGTTCTTCAGGCACTCTGTTTATCAGACCTAATCCTTTGAATCTATTTGTACTGCTGCTGCGTCACTTCAGTCGTGTCCGACTCCGTGTGACCCCATAGACAGAAGCCCACCAGGGTCCCCCGTCCCTGGGATTCTCCAGGCAAGAACACTGGAGTGGGTTGCCATTTCCTTCTCCAATGTGTGAAAGTGAAAAGTGAAAGTGAAGTCGCTCAGTCGTGTCCGACCCTTAGCGACCCCACAGACTGCAGCCTACCAGGCTTCTCCATCCATGGGATTTTCTAGGCAAGAGTACTGGAGTGGCTTGCCATTGCCTTCTCCACTATTCGTCACTACCACTGTACAATCACGGGGGATTTGATTTAGGTCATACCTGAATGGTCTCGTGGTTTTCCCTTCTTTTCTTAAATTTAAGTCTGAATTTGGCCATAAGGAGTTCATGATCTGAGTCACAGTCATCTCCCAGTATTGTTTTTGCTGATTGTATAGAGCTTCTCCATCTTTGGCTGCAAAGAATATAATCAACCTGATTTCGATATTGACCATCTGGTGATGTCCATGTGCAGAGTCTTCTCTAGTGCTGTTGGAAGAGGGTGTTTACGATTTCCAGTGCGTTCTCTTGGTAAAACTCTGTTAGCCTTTGCTCTTCTTCATTTTGTATTCCAAGGCCAAACTTGCCTGTTATTACAGGTATCTCTTGACTTCCTACTTTTGCATGCCAGTCCCCTCTAATGAAAAGGACATCTTTTCTGGATGTTAGTTCTAGAACGTCTTGTATGTCTTTATAGACATTAGTGGTTGGGGCATAGACTTGGATTACTGTGTTATTGAATGGTTTGCCTTGGAAACAAACAGAGATCATTCTGTCGTGTTTGAGATTGCACCCAAGTACTGCATTTTGGACTCTTTGTTGACTATGAGGGCTACTCCATTTTTTCTAAGGGATTCTTGCCCACAGGAGTAGATATAATGGTCATCTGAATTAAATTCACCCATTACAGTCCATTTTAGTTCACTAAAATGTCGATGTTCACTCTTACCATTTCACGTTTCACCACTTCCAATTTACCTTGATTCCTGGACCTAATGTTCCAGGTACCAATTTTACAGCATCAGACTTTACTTCCATCACCAGTCATATTCACAGTTGGGCGATGTTTTCACCTTGGCTCCATCTCTTCATTCTTTCTGGAGTTATTTCTCCTCTCTTCTCCAATAGCCTATTGGGCACCTACTGACCTGGGGAGTTCATCTTTCAGTGTCATGTCTTTTTTGCCTTTTCATACTGTTCATGGGGTTCTCAAGGCAAGAATTACAGGCCAGCAAATTTGGAAAAATCAGCAGTGGACACAGGACTGGAAATGGTCATTTTTCATTCCAATCCCAAAGAAAGGCAATGCCAAAGAATATTCAAACTAATGAAAAACAGCACTCATCTCACATGCTAGCAAAGTAATGCTCAAAATTCTCCAAGCCAGGCTTCAACAGTACATGAACCATGCATTCTAGATGTTCAAGCTTGATTTAGAAAAGGCAAAGGAACCAGAGATCAAATTGCCAACATCCATTGGATCATCAAAAAAGCAAGAGAGTTCCAGAAAAAGATCTACTTCTGATTTGTTGGGTCACAAAAATCTATGGAAAATTCTTAAAGAGATGGGAATACCAGACCACCTTACCTGCCTGCTGAGAAATTTGTATGCAGGTCAAGAAGCAACAGTTAGAACTGGACATGGAACAACAGACTGGTTCCAAATTGGGAAAGGAGTATGTCAAGGCTGTATATTGTCACCCTGCTTATTTAACTTATATGAAGAGTACATCATGAGAAATGCTGAGCTGAATTAAGCTCAAGGTGGAATCAAGATTGCAGGGAGAAATACCAATAACCTCAGATATGCAGATGACACCACCCTTATGCTAGAAAGTGAAGAAGAACTAAAGAGCCTCCTGATGAAAGTGAAAGAGGAGTGAAAATTTGACTTAAAACTTAACATTCAAAAAATAAGATCATGGCGTCCAGTCCCATCACTTCATGGCAAATAGATGGGGAAACAATGGAAACAGTGAGAGACTTTATTTTCTTGGGCTCCAAAATCACTGCAAATGGTGACTGCAGCCATGAAATTAAAAGACATTTGCTCCTTGGAAGAAAAGCTATGACCAACATAGACAGCATATTAAAAAGCAGAGACATTACTTTGCTGACAAAGGTCCATCTAGTCAAAGCTATTGTTTTTCCAGTAGTCATGTATGGATGTGAGAACTGCACCATAAACAAAGCTGAGTGCATAAGAATTTACGCTTTTGAAGTGGGTTGTTGGAGAAGACTCTTTTTTTAAAAAAAAATTTATTTATTTATTTTAATTGGAGGCTAATTACTTTACAATATTGTAGTGGTTTTTGCCATACATTCACATGAATCAGCCCTGGGTGTACATCTGTTCCCCATACTGAACCCCCCTTCGACCTCCCTCCCCATCCCATCCCTCAGGGTCATCTCAGTGCACCAGTAATGAGCACCCTGTCTCATGCATTGAACCTGGGCTGGCGATCTGTTTCACATATGATAATATACATGTTTCAAAGCTATTCTCTCAAATCATCCCACCCTTGCCTTCTCCCACAGAGTCCAAAAGACTGTTCTAAACATCTGTGTCTCTTTTCGCTGTCTCGCATATAGGGTCATTATTACCATCTTTCTAAATTCCATATATATGTGTTAGTATACTATATTTGTGATTTACTTTCTAGCTTACTTCACTCTGTGGGTAAAGTGTCTGCCTACAATGCGGGAGACCCAGGTTCTATCCCTGGGTCAGGAAGATCCCCTGGAGAAGGAAATGGCAACCGACTCCAGTACTCTAGCCTGGAAAATCCCGTGAACAGAGAAGTCTGGTAGGCTACAGTCCATGGGGTCGCGAAGAGTCAGACATGACTGAGCGACTTCACTTTCTTTCACTTTAACTTTCTTTCACTCTCACTTTCTTTCACTCTGTATAATAGGCTCCAGTTTCATCCACCTCATTAGAACTGATTCAAATGCATTCTTTTTAATGGCTGAGTAATATTCCTTTGTGTATATATACCACAGTTTTCTTATCCATTTGTCTGTCAATGGACATCTAGGTTGCTTCCATGTCCTGGCTATTGTAAACAGTGCTGCGATGAACATAGGGGTACACGTGTTTCTTTCAATTCTGGTTTCCTTGGTATGTATGCCCAGCAGTAGGACTGCTGGGTCGTATGGCAGTTCTATTTCCAGTTTTTTAAGGAATCTCCATACTGTTCTCCATAGTGGCTGTACTAGTTTGTATTCCCACCAATAGTGTAAGAGGATTCCCTTTTCTGGAGAAGACTCTTGAGAGTCCCTTGGATTGCAAGATCAAACCAGTCAATCCTAAAGGAAATCAGTCCTGAATATTCATTGGAAGGACTGATGCTGAAGCTGAAGCTCCAATACTTTGGCCACCTGATGTGAAAAACTGATTCATTGGAAGAGACCCTAATGCTGGAAAAGATCGAAGGCAGGAGCAGAAGGGGACTACAGAGGATGAGATGGTTGGATGGCATTACTGACTCAATGGACATAAGTTTGAGCAAGCTCCAGGAGTTGGTGATGGACAGTGAAGCCTGGTGTGCTGCAGTCCATGGGGTCACAGAGTCGGATACGACTGAGAGACTGAACTGAATTTATGATTTTTTCCTGTGAATCTGTCTATGTCAGCTTAATTATGAAACCTGCCATAGAACTAAAAAGAAGAAGGGAAAATTTTTCTGCCCTACAGAGTCTTATATACTGGAATCTTGTGAGTCCTTTCAATTATTTGACCCTGTGTAATTGCTGCAACTTCAGGAAAAGCCAATAGAAACAGAATTGAGGCTAGGAGAGCAGAGTCCAATAATTATAAGTTCCAGCAACCATCCAGAAAGACAATGCACAGAAAATAAGGTGCAAACCCCCTTGCTCATACCCTGAACATTCAGATGAGAGTAAGCTGCTCAGTCACAAGAAGACAGAGCATACTACTCAATCCTGAAAAGAAATAGAGATGTCAGGGCTACAAGCTGCATCAGAAATTTTTGTCTTCCTAAGAGAGTACTCCGAGGCATTTTCATTTTTTTCACACACTCTGTAGCAATAAGGAAATTGGGAATAGAGTATTTTTCTATAAGCTTCATCTTTGCAGATAAGACTTTTAAAAACAAATAAAGCACTATAAGGCAAAATAAAACAAACATTTGAATACTACTCACTTAGCAGAAATTCGTTTATTTTATAAATATCTGAAAGATATACATACACTGAATAAATAATTCCAATAATATTTTATACTCTCAGTGTGTGTACAAAGTCATTTTAGTCGTGTCCAGCTGATTGTGATCCTATGGACCGTAGCTTTCCAGGCTCCTTTGTCCATGGGATTCTCCAGGTAAGAATACTGGAGTGGGTAACCATTTCCTTCTCCAGGGGATCTTCCTGACCCAGGAATCAAACTCAGTGTCTCCTAAGATTCCTGCATTGCTCCTTACCACTAGCACCACCTGGGAAGCCCTTCCTCTTGGCAGATGAAGGTAAATAGATCCTAAGTCTTGTGGTTTTTCTCTCTTTTATATGAAAGTAACAACTGCTTTGTTTTCATTACTTATTTTACAATCACTCAAAGTGTCTTTTTCAGTCAATTACAGTACTACTGAACTGGAAAATCTTGATTATTTAATATTTTAATAAAAGTTGTTTTCAGTTCAGTCAGTTCAGTCCCTCAGTCATGTCCAACTCTTTGCAACCCCATGGACTGCAGCACCCCAGGTTTCCTTGTCTGTCACCAACTCCCAAAGCTTGCTCAAACTCAGGTCCATCAAGTCAGTGATGCCATCCTACCATCTCATTCTCTGTCGTTCCCTTCTCCTCTTGCCTTCAGGTGTTCCCAGAACCAGGGTCTTTTCTAATGAGTCAACTCTTCGCATCCCTGGTGGATCAGAGGGTAAAGCATCTGTCTGCAATGCAGGAGACTCAGGTCTGATCCCTGGGTTGGGAAGATCCCCTGGAAAAGGAAATGGCAACCCACTCCAGTACCCTTGCCTGGAAATCCCATGGATGGAGAAGCCTGGTAGGCTACAGTCCATGGGGTCACAAGGGGTCAGACAAGGCTGAGCGACATCACTTTCACTTTGAATCAGGTGGCCAAAGTATGGGAGCTTCAGCTTCAGCCTCAGTCCTTCCAATGAATATTCAAACTGATTTTCTTTAGGATTGATTAGTTTGATCTCCTTGCAGTCCAAGGGACTGTCAAGACTCTTCTCCAACAGCACAGTTCAAAAGCATCAGTTCTTCTGCACTCAGCTTTCTTTATGGTGCAACTCTCACACCCACACATGACTACTGGAAAAACCATAGCTTAGACTAGACAGACCTTTGTCAGAAAAGTAATGTCTCTGCTTTTTAATATGCTGTCTAGGTTGGTCATAGCTTTTCTTCCAAGGAGCAAGTGTGTTTTAATTTCATAATCTGCAGTGATTTTTGAGCCCAAGAAAAAAAATTCTGTCAGTTTCCATTGTTTCCCCCATCTATTTGCCATGAAATGATGGGACCAGATGCCATCATCTTCATTTTTTGAATGGTGAATTTTAAGCCAACTTTTCCACTCTCCTCTTTCACTTTCATCAACAGGCTTCAGCTCCTCTTCACTTTCTGGCATAAGGGTGGTGTCATCTGCATATCAGAAGTCATTGATATTTCTCCCTGCAATCTTGATTCCAGCTGGTGCTTCATTCAGCCCGGCTTTTCGCATGGTGTACCTTGCATATAAGTTAAATAAGCAGGATGACAATATACAGCCTTGACGTACTCCTTTCCCAATTTAGAACCAGTCTATTGTCCCATGTTCAGTTCTAACTGTCACTTCTTGACCTGCATACAGAGTTCTCAGGAGGCAGGTCAGGTGGTCTGGTATTCCCATCTCTTCAAGAATTTTCTACAGTTTGCTGTAATCCACACAGTCAAAGGCTTTAGCACAGTCAATGAAGCAGAAGTAGATGTTTTTCTGGAATTCTCTTGCTTTTTCTATGGTCTAACGGATGTTGGCAATTTGATCTCTGGTTCCTCTGCCTTTTCTAATTCCAGTTTGTACATCTGGAAGTTCTCAGTTCATGTACTGTTGAAGCCTAGCATGGAGGATTTTGAGCATTACTTTGCTATCCTGTGAGATGAGTGCAATTGTGTGGAAGTTTGAACATTCTTTGGCATTGCCTTTGGGACTGGAATGAAAACTGACCATTTCCAGTCCTGTGGCCACTGGTGAGTTTCACTTGCTGGGATATTGACTGCAGCACTTTCACAGCATCATCTTTTAGTATTTGAAATAGCTTAACTGGAATCCATCCACCTCCACTAGCTTTGTTTGTAGTGATGCTTCCTAAGGCCCACTTGAATTCGGACTCCAGGATGTTTGGCTCTAGGTGAGTGATCACACCATTGTGGTTAACTGGGTCATGAAGATCTTTTTTGTACAGTTCTTCTGTGTATTCCTGCCATCTTTTCTTAATATCTTCTGCTTCTGTTAGGTCCATACTGTTTCTGTCCTTTATTGTGCTCATCTTTGCATGAAATGTTCCCTTGATTTCTCTAATTTTCTTGAATAGATCTGTAGTCTTTCCCTTTCTTTTGTTTTTCTCTATTTCTTTGCATTGATCACTGAGGAAGGCTTTCTTATCTCTCCTTACTATTCTTTGGAACTCTGCATTCAGATGGGTATGTCTTTCCTTTGCCTTTAGCTTTCTGTCTTTTCTCAGATATTTGTTTTTTAAAAAGTTGTTTTAATCACTTCAGTTCAGTTCAGTTCAGTCGCTCAGTCGTGTCCGACTCTCCGCGACCCCATGAATCACAGCACGCCAGGCCTCCCTGTCCATCACCAACTCCCGGAGTTCACTCAAACTCATGTCCATAGAGTCGGTGATGCCACCCAGCCATCTCATTCTCTGTTGTCCCCTTCTCCTCCTGCCCCCAACTTTTCCCAGCATCAGAGTCTTTTCCAGTGAGTCAACTTGTCACATGAGGTGGCCAAAGTATTGGAGTTTCAGCTTTAGCATCAGTCCTTCCAGTGAACACCCAGGATTGATCTCCTTTAGAATGGACTGGTTGGATCTCCTTGCAGTACAAGGGACTCTCAAGATTGCTGGTAATTAAATACGGTACAAATAGTTAAATAAAAAGAACTTGTAGTATATATTTTACTACAATATACACCAGCAGTAAATCTCTTTGGGATTAAGGAAGGAGATTAAGGAAACTGAAGTAGGTCATAGGAGTAGGAAATGATAGCTCTAGGCTTTGACCCAAGTCCTCCACACCCTAATTCTGAGCTCTTTTCATTAAGACACCTTGACTTTGCCTCCTGGGTTCATGGCAAAAGCCAAAGAAAACAGAATGAAACAAAAAGAATAAAATAAGCAAAGGGAAAACTAAGAATTCTCTCCAAATCAAAATAAATTCCTCATTTTCCAGGCCTCCAAACTCAGGAGAAGGCTGGGAGCACTACGAAATAGAGAACAAAGGGGCGGTAGCCTTAAGTTCTGAGTGCTATCTTGTTTGGCTCAAAGTTTCAAAGGACATTAACTCAGGGACAAAATAGTGTTTGGGGGATGAAAACATGATTTCCTTCGTTGGAAATTCAAAGTTCTGTACAGAGGCTCAAAAGATGGCTCCCATCCCCCAGCCCTGGGAAAGAATTTTAGAAAGATGAATGGGCGTCTTCTTTTGGCACCTGATGGTCAGGGGCTCCCTGCTGAGCAGTGTGCATGAGGGCTTCTGGCTGGTGAGTGACTGGTGTCTAGATTGTTCCTGAAGACACGACTGGACACACTTCACACATAGGGTCCCTCTCAGTTTGCAGAGAAGAGATTTCACACTGAACAAAGTCTAATAAGAAGCCCTTTCATAGACACACAAAAGCCAGTGATGTAGTTTTCCCTGCCCTGAATTTCAATTAGCATCCTAAGCAACAAACCTGAAAATGACTGAGAAATGTCTGCATTTAGTCTGTGGGTCCAAGCCAAAGACATAAAATATATATTAAGAATCACGATTAGCCAAATGAATTCTCAGTGTGTACATGAGAGGAATATTGCCTAAGAGCATTCGGTTGGAGTTTCATATTTTTTACCTCTTACCTAAAAACTCCTGATAATGACCTTCTTTGTTTTACCCATTTAACATCTTACTGAGTTACATTGTGGGATAAAATATGTTTCCACTCACCATTTGTTTAATCAAAGTATGTGTGAGATATCTTTGATTCTTTGGTGGCACCTCAGTTATTATATTCTACTCTTATTAATTTTGTATACTTTCAGTAAAGCTCACATTCTCCAGAAACATTTTACTGATAGACTTTTAAAATAAAAAGTTTTCTTTAAGTCAGAGCTGCTTTTTGTAAAGAATCAGCCACACAAAAAATATGTTATCAGTTATATTCAGATTTTGAAGATATTTTGTATTACAAAGCTAGTGGAGGTGATGGAATTCCAGTTGAGCTATTTCAAGTCTTGAAAGATGATGTTGTGAAAGTGCTGTACTCAATATGCCAGCAGATTTGGAAAACTCAGCAGTGGCCACAGGACTGGAAGAGGTCGGTCTTCATTCCAATCCCAAAGAAAGGCAATGCCAAAGAATGCTCAAACTACCGCACAATTGCACTCATCTCACACACTAGTAAAGTCATGCTCAAAATTCTCCAAGCCAGACTTCAGCAGTATGTAAACCGTGAACTCCCAGATGTTCAAGCAGGTTTTAGAAAAGGCAGAGGCACCAGAGATCAAATTGCCAACATCCGCTGGATCATGGAGAAAGCAAGAGAGTTTCAGAAAAACATCTATTTCTGCTTCATTGACTATGCCAAAGCCTTTGACTGTGTCGATCACAATAAACTGTGGAACATTCTGAAAGAGATGGGAATCCCAGACCACCTGACCTGCCTCTTGAGAAACCTGTATGCAGGTCAGGAAGCAACAGTTAGAACTGGACATGGAACAGCAGACTGGTTCCAAATAGGAAAAGGTGTACGTCAAGGTTGTATATTGTCACCTTGCTTATTTAACTTATATGCAGAGTACATCATGAAGAACGCTGGGCTGGAAGAAGCACAAGCTGGAATCAAGATTGCTGGGAGAAATATCAATAACCTCAGATATGCAGATGACACTACCCTTATGGCAGAAAGTGAAGAGGAACTCAAAAGCCTCTTGATGAAAGTGAAAGAGGAGAGTGAAAAGGTTGGCTTGAAGCTCAACATTCAGAAAACAAAGATCATGGCATCTGGTCCCATCACTTCATGGGAAATAGATGGAAAAACAGTGGAAAAAGTGTCAGACTTTATTTTTTTGGGCTCCAAAATCACTGCAGATGCTGACTGCAGCCATGAGATTAAAAGACGCTTGCTCCTTGGAAGGAAAGTTATGACCAACCTTGATAGTATATTGAAAAGCAGAGGCATTACTTTGCCAACCAAGGTCCATCTAGTCAAGGTAATGGTTTTTCCCGTGGTCATGTATGGATGTGAGAGTTGGACTGTGAAGAAGGCTGATCGCCGAAGAATCGATGCTTTTGAACTGTGGTGTTGGAGAAGACTCTTGAGAGTCCCTTATACTGCAAGGAGATCCAACCAGTCCATTCTAAAGGAGATCAATCCTGGATGTTCATTGGAGGGACTGTTGCTAAAGCTGAAACTGCAATACTTTGGCCACCTCATGTGACGAGTTGACTCACTGGAAAAGACTCTGATGCTGGGAAAGGTTGGGGGAGGGAGGAGAAGGGGACGACGGAGAATGAGATGGCTGGATGGCATCACCGACTCTGTGGACATGAGTTTGAGTGTACTCCGGGAGTTGGTGATAGACAGGGAGGCCTGGCGTGCTGTGATTCATGGGGTCGCGGAGAGTCGGACACGACTGAGCAACTGAACTGAACTGAACTGATTACTATCCATATATTTTATTCATCATTATTTTAATATCTTTCATTAGTGAATTGAGGATACAAGTCTAAATAACAATATCTTGAAGCAATCACAATGGTAAATTAATATACTCCTGGGGCCCAAGATATGATTGGTTTAAAGCAAGTCAATTTTAAGGGAGTAGAAAATTAAATAGCATTAAAAAAAAATGAAAGCAAATAATTTTAGCATGTATTCCTAATGAGTTACCAACCAGTGTCTCAGCCATCAGATTTATGGTGGCACTTCTAAAGTGTTATAAACCCAGAAAATTTAATATTTCTCCATAAAACTGCATCATAAATACTAAAATGATGTACTATTTACCTATCTCTGCTGATAAGTTTTTCTGTAATTTTTTTCTTTTGGATTAAGATCAAATTAGAACGCTGTATTGACTAGTAAAAATGATTTTTTGCATGTGGAGAATATCCTATTAAATTACTGAACTTATATTTAGCTCCTATAATTAAGTCTGAAGAGAAATATGCTCTACATTATCAGTCTTAGAAGATAGTCTGCAGTAAAAAACCAACAACTCCTACTATCAAAATCTGGGAGGACGGTATTCATATTTAAATTCCTTTAAAAAAAAATCATGGCAACATTTACTTGAAGTCCAAAATATTATGTATTCATGTGCTTATTTTCAATATTATATTTTAAATAAATCTGCCTTTCTAATATAAAATTCCATATTAATATATACACTACTATTTAAATCTAGTAACATATTAATTCTAGGGGAAAAGAAATAAATAATGACTACTTGAAATCATATTATTTGGTAAGACCTTAGTTGCCTGACCAGGGACTGAATCTGGGCCACAACAGTGAAAGTGCCAAATCCTAATCAATAGACCACCAGGGAACTCCCAGTGATCTGTGTTTTAATAAGTAGTTGTGATGCACCTTAAGCAAAAACAATACCCAGTGTGGATGTGACTGGTGATATAAGCAAGGTCCGATGCTGTAAAGAGCAATATTGCATAGGAACCTGGAATGTTAGGTCCATGAATCAAGGTAAATTGGAAGTGGTCAAACAGGAGATGGGAAGAGTAAACGTAGATATTCTAGGAATCAGTGAACTAAAATGGACTGGAATGGGTGAATTTAACTCAGATGACCGTTATATCTACTACTGTGGACAGGAATACCTTAGAAGAAATGGAGTCACCATCATGGTCAACAAAAGAGTCTGAAATGAAGTACTTGGATGCAATCTCAAAAACGACAGAATGATCTCTGTTCGTTTCCAAGGCAAATCGTTCAATATTACAGTAATCCAAGCCTATGATCTACCAGTAACGCTGAAGACCAAAGTTGAATGGTTTTATGAAGACCTACAAGACCTTTTAGAACTAACACCCAAAAAAGATGTCCTTTTCATTATAGGGGACTGGAATGCAAAAGTAGGAAGTCAAGAAACACCTGGAGTAACAGGCAAATTTGGCCTTGGAGCATGGAATGAAGCAGGGCAAAGGCTAAGAGAGTTTTGCCAAGAGAACGCACTGGTCATAGCAAACACCCTCTTCCAACAGCACAAGAGAAGACTCTGCACATGGACATCACCAGATGGTCAACACTGAAATCAGATTGATTATATTCTTTCCAGCAAAGATGGAGAAGCTCTATACAGTTAGCAAAAACAAGACCAGGAGCTGACTGTGGCTCAGATCATGAACTCCTTATTGCCAAATTCAGACTGAAATTGAAGAAAGTAGGGAAAACCACAAGACCATTCAGATATGACCTAAATCAAATCCCTTATGATTATACAGTGGAAGTGAGAAATAGATTTAAGGGACCAGATCTGATAGATAGAGTGCCTGATGAACTCTGGACGGAGGTTCATGACATTGTACAGGAGACAGGGACCAAGACCATCCCCATGGAAAAGAAATGCAAAAAAGCAAAATGGCTGTCTGGGGAGGCCTTACAAATAGCTGTGAAAAGAAGAAAAGGAAAAAAGCAAAGAAGAAAAGGAAAGATATAAGCATCTGAATGCAGGGTTCCAAAGAATAGCAAGGAGAGATAAGAAAGCCTTCCTCAGCAATCAGTGCAAAGAAATAGAGGAAAACAACAGAATAGGAAAGACAAGAGATCTCTTCAAGAAGATTAGAGATACCAAGGGAACATTTCATGCAAAGATGGGCTCAATAAAGGACAGAAATGATATGGACCTAAAAGAAGCAGAAGATATTAAGAAGAGGTGGCAAGAATACACAGAAGAACTGTACAAAAAAGATCTTCATGATCAAGATAATCACCATCATGTGATCACTCACCTAGAGCCAGACATCTTAGAATGTGAAGTCAAGTGACCTTAGAAAGCATCACTACGAACAAAGCTAGTGGAGGTGATGGGATTCCAGTTGAGCTATTTCAAATCCTGAAAGATGATGCTGTGAAAGTGCTGTACTCAATATGCCAGCAAATTTGGAAAACTCAGCAGTGACCACAAGGCTGGAAAAGGTCAGTCTTCATTCCAATCCCAAAGAAAGGCAATGCCAAAGAATGCTCAAACTACCGCACAATTGCACTCATCTCACACACTAGTAAAGTCATGCTCAAAATTCTCCAAGCCCGGCTTCATCAATATGTGAACTGTGAACTTCCAGATGTTCAAGCTGGTTTTAGAAAAGGCAGAGGCGCCAGAGATCAAATTGCCAACATCCGCTGGATCATGGAAAAAGCAAGAGAGTTCCAGAAAAACATCTATTTCTGCTCCATTGACTATGCCAAAGCCTTTGACTGTGTGGATCACAATAAACTGTGGAACATTCTGAAAGAGATGCTTGCCTCTTGAGAAACCTGTATGCAGGTCAGGAAGCAACAGTTAGAACTGGACATGGAACAACAGACTGGTTCCAAATAGGAAAAGGAGTACGTCAAGGCTGTATATTGTCACTCTGCTTATTTAACTTCTATGCAGAGTACATCATGAGGAACGCTGGGCTGGAAGAAGCACAAGCTGGAATCAAGATTGCTGGGAGAAATAACCTCAGATATGCAGATGACACCAACCTTATGGCAGAAAGTGAAGAGGAACTAAAACGTCTCTTGATGAAAGTGAAAGAGGAGAGTGAAAAGGTTGGCTTGAAGTTCAACATTAAGACAACAAAGATCATGGCAACTGGTTCCATCACTTGGGGAAACAGTGGAAACAATGTCAGACTTTTATTTTTTTGGGCTCCAAAATCACTGCAGATGCTGATTGCAGCCAGGAAATTAAAAGACGCTTGCTCCTTGGAAGGAAAGTTATGACCAACCTAGATAGTATATTCAAAAGCAGAGACATTACTTTGCCAACCAAGGTCCGTCTAGTCAAGGCTATGGTTTTTCCAGTGGTCGTGTATGGATGTTAGATTTGGACTGTGAAGAAAGCTGATCGCCGAAGAATTGATGCTTTTGAACTGTGGTGTTGGAGAAGACTCTTGAGAGTCCCTTGGACTGCAAGGAGCTCCAACCAGTCCATTCTAAAGGAGATCAATCCTGGGTGTTCATTGGAAGGACTGATGCTAAAGTTGATACTCCAGTACTTTGCAAAGAGTTCCTCATGCAAAGAGTTGACTCACTGGAAAAGACTCTGATGCTGGGAGGGATTGGGAGCAGGAAGAGAATTGGATGACAGAGAATGAAATGGCTGGATGGCAGCACTGACTCGATGGACATGATTTTGGTGAACTCTGGGAGTTAGTGATGGACAGGGAGGCCTGGCATGCTGTGATTCATGGGGTCGCAAGGAGTTGGACACGACTGAGCGACTGAACTGGGTTCAGATAAGAAAGATCAATACACAAAAGCTGAAGTTCATCCAGGAAACAAATGCTTATAGAAGGTTGATCTATTATCTACTCAGTGACATAAACAGGATAGACAAGCAAACAATGGAGCATAAAAGAGAGCCTAGACTCAGACCACATTTATATTGAAACTTAATAAACAACAGAAATGTCACTGCAGAGCAATGGGGGAATGATGGGCTACAAGAAAATTCAGAAGAACATATTTATGATTGTGCAGCACAGAATTTCTTCAATAAGAAACACAGATGGCTTACTTGTAGAAGAAAGACTGATATACTTAACTATACTAAAATTTAATATTTCTGCTCTTCTGAGTATCACTTACAATAAAGTTAATGATAAGACAAAAGTATAACTAGGAATATATTTCTCGTACATATTGGCAAAGACTTGTATTTAGTATTTATTCATTTCAACAACTACTCATAGAATGCTTATTATGTACAAGACAATATTACAAGTGCTAGGGATGAGATAGTCTGGGACCTGGGACCCTTTGCTGCAGTGCTGCAATGCTCCTACCTGGACACACTTCTCCTCTAGCACAAAATACAAATAAACTATATGGGACTAAAAATAACTGCATGCATGTGCAGTGAGATCAAATTTTGGACAAAAGATACAGAGACCAAAAAACCCAACTGTCACTTCTGAAGAGCCTGGAACAAAAACAGAGGGTTGAGAACAAAAGTGGGAGACTGCACAAGTCCGCTGAAAACGACACCACCTAAGGGGTAAGAAAATTACCTAAGCCACCCTCTAACCTGTCCCCTGGACACACACACCTACCCAGGAGCAGGCAAACAAGAGAAACTGTTACTTGTTCTTACTCCTTCCTGCTGTAGCAGGGGCTCCAATAAAGCCATGCCAGAATTTCCTGTCTGATTTCTGATCAATGTGTATTGATTAAGGAGGCCAAGAACCCTGGTTGGTAACAGGGATACAGTAAACAACAGAAAACTATGGCAATCTGTGCTCTTAAACTTATATGCCTTGATTACAACAGACATAAGTAAGTTATGTAGTTTATTTACTTAAATTATATGTATACATTATACATACACACACACACACACACATGTATACAGGGACCCAGAAGAAAGTTTAGATTGGGGAGGTCTGGACAAGAGGTGTATGAATGGATATGTAATAGTGCTCACACAGTATGGAGACCTTTGTACTGCATATTAACACTTAGAGAACATCTTCCTGGAAGAGACTGTAAACAACCCAGCAGACAGAATGCCTTATACGGTTGACATCTGCCAGACTCTGTCACGAGCAACTCTCATGCTGACAAATGGAACCATGAAGGTACTGGGATACAGGGAGGTCCTATCTGTAGATAACAGACTTCAAGCCTCAGGGCCAGAGTTCTCCAGCCAGGGCTTAATTCCCCTGAAATGACTGAGGGATTATTCATTAACTTCTTGATTATCCTATCCTAGCTATCATTATGTTGGATTTTGGACCATAGGTGGCCCCCAAATTTCTTAATTGATGTGGCTCAAATGCTGTTATGGCAGCTCACATAAAGGAGCTTTTAAGAGTCAGATCAAAATTAACAAGGAAATGAATATTCAGAATGTGGCCTGATTGCTATCACAGTAGATAATAATTATGCTGAAAAGAAAATCATCTTTTATAAAATTGAAAATTTTAATAAAATTTGAAATCTTGGGAAAACATAATGTCAGGAGTGTTCTCAGACAAGAAAATCCTCCAGTAGATATAAATCACTTCCTTGATGAAATGACTCCCCCAACAATCTATTAAAATAGATGGTCTATGTATAACACGGCTATAGGGCTATGACCTTGAAGGGGAAATGACTGGCTGCACAGAAATAACATAAATAAAAATGGCCTCTATGCTCAGCTGAGGAAATCTGTATTTATCATTGTTAAAAGTTGAAACCAATTTGTGAAAAGCAATAGAGGTTCCTAGTAGAATATAACTATATGAAAATGAATGCACAAATAAACAGGAGAGAGATAACATTCTTACCACTCTGCCTAACAAGTTATGAGATATGTGCTTTGGTACAGGCAACAGTATACAATCTTTATTTATACTTTAGAATTCTCTTCTCCACTCTTATTTCTTTAAGCCAGAAGTAAAGACGGAAGGGTGTAACCCTGAAGCAAACTGCTGACATAGCCTGAAAACTTGCCTAGCAGAACCTCTTCAAAACTAAGGAAGGGCCCTGTAGTTCTTCATCAACAAAAGAACCAATGAAATAAAGGTAGAAGTCTTAGTTTATAGTTACTCTTTTTTTTTTTTCTCTTTTAACCAAGACACCTGCTTGGTTAAAAGCAACGAAGACTTCACTCTCATTGTGAACAGTTAGAAAACTAAACAAAACGCATGAAACAGATGTTTTCAGACACTGAACAAGAGACCTGTAAGACCGAGCTCCGGAAGAAGGGAAACAGAGGAGATGAGTGCTTTAAACATCCTGGAGGCAATTCATGGACTGCAGATGTAGGGAGGGGGACCCTAGAGAACCTGCTGAGGTGAGGAGTTCAGAGCTCAGGAAGCTGAGCTGGACAGAAGCTGCAGGGTAGAATTCCAGAAAGGACTGACAAAGAGAAAGACCTCCAGAATCTGTGTGTTTGCTGTGTTCTTCCTGGGTTGGAAGCAAAACATGATGCACAATTCTAGAATTACAAGGAAACATAGGACAAGTTGCCAGCGTCCAGGGGCTAAAATATGATGAACAATTTCACATTTGTAGTAATTTTTTCCTCTTCTTTTCTTAATTACATTTGTAGTTCTTTGACAATCATTTAACTGTTTAATTTCTTTCTTTTTTTTTTTTACTTGGAAAGAGGCTTTATTGAACATAGCTGTGAAATTATCTTTTAAGTTGAATACCGTTTAATTTCTTAATACATTTTTATTGCAACATGTCAACAAATGTTTATTGATTCTGTATGATTTGGGGGCAAGAAAGTATTATAAACAGGTAACCATTCACTAATTCATTCCTTCTATTAGTTCAACAAATACTTATTAAACGAATATACTATGCAAAAAATTGTGTAGGTTCTGAGATTATTAAAAACACTGGGCATTTCTCTCTCTCAAAGAGTTTATAATTTAGTTGGGAAATGTGTTTAGCGCTAATAATATTTAACATTTATTGAATCCTGGTATGCAAGTACTAGTCTTAATTCTAAGTACTTTATATGTAATACAGAGTAGGAAACGGCAACCCACTCCACTACGCTTGCCTGAAAAATTCCACGGACAGAGAAGCCTGGCAGGCTACAGTCCAGGGGGTTGCAAAGAGTTGGACACGACTGAGCACACACCCTATATGTAATAATTTACTAACTCCTCACAATATTATGTGGTAGGTATTATTATTATTATTCAAATTTGATAAACAAATTGAGGCACAGACAGTTTATATACTTTGCTTAATGACTTACATTCTGGAGGTGGCAGGGCCAGGATTTTTAGATTCCAGAACTGATGCTATTAAACACTATTGTATGATGCTTAAAAATGAACTGTTCAAAGGGAGTTTATTAGTACTGGGGGTGTCTAACGTATGCAAATCAGTCTGTGAGGTAGTGAACTTATATATGTGCAGCATAATCCTGAGTTTTAGGAAATCTATAGTCCGCATGTGACTACCATTAAAATAATTATTATGGGTTAACATCTGGAAAATATCCATAATATATCACATGACTCCTGTAGGAAAAGATGTATTATGAGTCTCAAACAATTTATGTTTTAACTTTAAGTTCAGTTCAGTCGCTCAGTCATGTCTGACTCTTTGTGACCCCATGAACCGCAGCACACCAGGCCTCCCTGTCCATCACCAACTCCCGCAGTTCATCCAAACCCATGTCCATTGAGTCGGTGATGCCATCCAACCATCTCATCCTCTGTCGTCCCCTTCTCCTCCTGTCCCCAATCTTTCCCAGCATCAGGGTCTTTTCAAATGAGTTAGCTCTTCGCATCAGGTGGTCAAAGTACTGGAGTTTCAGCTTCAACATCAGTCCTTCCAATGAACACCCAGGACTGTTAACTTTCAGTTCAGTTCAGTTCAGTTCTGTCGCTCAGTCGTGTCCGACTCTTTGCGACCCCGTGGACTGTAGCCTACCAGGCTTCTCCGTCCATGGGATTCTCCAGGCAAGAATACTGGAGTGGGTTACCGTTTCCTTCTCCAGGGGATCTTCCCGACCCAGGGATCGAACCCGGGTCTCCCGTATTGGAGGCAGACGCTTTAACCTCTGAGCCACCAGGGAAGCTGTTAACTTTAGGAGCACTTTATTGTCAGGTGAGAACTGGCTCTATAATTGTGTTAAAAATAAGTGTTTAGCAAATGTTAAAAATATTCAGCAAAGTCTTTTAATTATTAATGATTGAAAATATTTACATATTCTTTTCTAGAACATTTTTTATTATTTTAAAATATTCACCAATTGTGAAATAAATGTTTCTTTGGTGCTGTTTAGTGTTTTACTACTGTCCAAGTTTCCCAGGCCCACCATAACTAACTGCAGTAAGTTTGCTAGCTTAAACAATAGAATTTATTGTCTCACAGTTCTAGATCCAGAAGTCTGAAATTGAGGGGTGGGGAGGGCCACACTCCTTCTGCAGGCACTAGAGGAGAATCCTTCCTTGAGTTTTCCAGCATCTTGTGGCCCCCAGCATTCTTTGTCTTGGTCAGCAGAACTGTGATTTCTGCCTCTGTCTTCACATGGCTTCTTCCCTGTGTCTCTGTCTGTATTCTCCTTATCTATCTCTTATAAGGCACTTGTCATTGGATATAAGGCACACTTGAATCCAGGATGATCTCATGTCAAGATCTTTACAGTAATTGCATTTGTAAAGACACTTATTACAAATAAAGTCATAGTCTGAGGTACTAGAGGTTAGCATGTGTTGAGCTATATGACACATTTATTTAGGAGCCATAATTCTGTCAACTATACCCACCTTAGCTATTTTTTTTTTTTATGGTTCTGTTTTCTTTCTTTTTTTTTTATTGGAGGCTACATATTTTACAATATTATATTGGCTGGTTTTGCCATACATTGACATGAATCCTCCCTGGGTGTACATGAGTTCCCCCTCCCAAACCCCCCTCCCACCTCCCTCCTCCCCTTATCCTCCCTCTGGGTCATCCCCACATACCAGCCCCGAGCATCCTGTAATATGCATCGACCCTGAACTGGTGATTCGTTTCACATATGATAATATACGTGTTTCAATGCCATTCTCCCAAACCATCCCATCCTCACCTTCTCCCACAGAGTCCCAAAGACTGTTCTATACATCTGTGTCTCTTTTGCTGTCTCGTATACAGGGTTATCATTTGCATCTTTCTAAATTCTCTATATATGCGTTATATATGCATTAGTATATTGTATTGGTGTTTTTTTTCTGGCTTACTTCACTCTGTATAATAGGCTCCAGTTTCATCCACCTCATTAGAACTGGTTCAAATGCATTCTTTTTAATGGCTGAGTAATACTCCATTGTGTATATGGACCAAAGTTTTCTTATCCATTCGTCTGCAGATGGACATCTAGGTTGCTTCCATGTCCTGGCTATTATAAACAGTGCTGCAATGAACATTGGAGTACATGTGTCTCTTTCAATTCTGGTTTCCTCGGTGTGTATGCCCAGGAGTGCGATTGCTGGGTCATACAGAAGTTCTACTTCCAGTTTTTTAAGGAATCTCCACACTGTTCTCCATAGTGGCTGTACTAGTTTGCATTCCCACCAACAGTGTAAGAGGGTTCCCTTCTCTCCACACCCTCTCCAGCACTTATTGCATGTAGACTTTTGGATAGAACTTAGCTATTATTTTTTGCTGTTTTGCTAACTGAGGATAGTAGGAAGATAAAGGGGGTATGGCCAGGACATCAGGGAGGGACTTGCTAGTAACAAGAATAGAGGCGAGGGAGATGAATGAGTAGAAAAAGCAGATACAAATAGAAGACACAAGTAACAGCACAACCAAGGAGTTCATGATTCTCCTCTGCTCAGGCTTGGATGTAGACACAAGAGATCAAGGACAGGGTGGGCAGAAAAGGAGACAAGTTTAAGAGAAAGAAAAAAAATGTCAAGGCAATGGGGAAGGTTTGGGGACAGTGTTCAAGGATTTTTGGTAATGAGCTGCATTCATGCTTCTATAAAAGGACATTTTTAGGTAAAGCAAATACATAGAGAAGGAGAAATAATCTTGCTGTCTAAATCCATGACTTACCCTGGGGCCACATTACTAATAGTAACAGTCTGTATATTACTGGTTCTCGCCTCTATCAGCTACCGCAATATCTCTAAATATGAACTCATCTCATCCTTATAATTATTTCTGGGAGTCTCCTTTAGCTGTCCTCCTGGAATCAGAAACATGTTAGCCATTTCCTTCCTCTCCTGTTCTGGCCCTGTCCCGCAATGTCTACTGTGGGGCTTCCACTGCCTCCAGCTGACAAAAAGGGGCATTATTTCTACTGCTTTGAATGATCCTGGTAAGCCCCTCTTGCCATGTTCCACCAGGCCTTGCTGCCCGAGTATGCTGTGTACACCTGACACCACTACTTAGGTGGTTGAATTGCTTCCAGAGACCAACACCAAGGAGATGGTGGAATCCCCTCGGTATCACAAATGCACTGCACCTCAAAATGCAAAGCTTTCACTGAACCCTATGAAAACGTGAAGATACTTCTTTCCCTCTAGTCCAACCCTTTTCACTTGGTTTTATAGCAATACTGCTTGTGTCATAGTGGCCAAGAGACTTTTACTTGGTGTCTCATCATCCCCATACCCTCTACCTACAGCATCACACATAAACCCATCACTTACACATACAGACAGAGAGCAGTTAGAATCAACAAACATCTGAGCAGGAGGACACATCTGAGTAACAAACCCTTAACTAGAATTGCCCTCTGACAATGGATGAATTTCTGGGTCAAGGGAAGAACACAGCAAACAACAAGGTAATAAAACACAGAAATAAATGATTACTATCTAGACTATGTGCATCTAGATCTTCGTACAAAATTTGGATGAGTTCCCTAGTACAGGAAACACAGGTGAACAATAAATATTTGTTAAGTGAATCCATGATACAGTGGAATCGATCTGTGGGAAACATGTACTTGGGTCTCCCGAGGTAATAAAGTCATCATTCACAGTGCTTAGCCTCTGAGACCGCTCCTTCCTACACCCACAGTAAGACTCACTTGTGCTGATCAGGTGCTCAGTCATGTCCGACTCTGTATGACCTTATGGACTACAGCCCACCAGGTTCCTCTGTCCGTGGGATTCTCCAGGCAAGACTACTGGAATGGGGAATCATTTCCTCCTTCAGGGAATCTTCCAGACCCATGGATCGAACTGGCATCTGTCTCCTGCATTGTCAGGTGGGTTCTTTACCACTAACACCACCTGGGAAGCCCAAGACTCACTTACATTTCATCCTTTATTCCCTAGCCCAGCCAGGAAGTTGTGATATTTTGAATCGGAGATCTATTTGCCTAAAAACCTATTTTGACTGAAATAGAAAGTCAAATAAGGGAAGAGTAATCATAGAAACTTGCAAGTATTCAAGCAGTATAAATTTTATTTAAGACCTTTGGGCAAACCCAGTAAATGCACAGGCTTAAATCATTGACGGAAAGCAGCTGCTGCTCACCCACACAACAAGCTGTCCCAGGAATCTGGAAATGTTTACACAGAAATTCAATCTAGAAAAGTAACCAGTGGCATTCAGAGGAACAGCAGACAAGTAATATGATTGAGAGCAGTGTTTTCAACTTGTGGCCTGTGACCTAGCAATGGCTTGTGAAATCAATTTAGAGGCTGATTTCATATTTTAAAGAAAGGAAAGAACAAGGTAAAGTAGGATAGAATAGAAGAGATGATATCAGCATGCACTGTAGAAAACAGTAAGCACTGTTTCATGGATTTGCTTTGGAAATATGTAAGTATATGCATGTGTTTACCTGTACATGAATGTGTACACCTGCATATGTACACATGTGAGGCGTAACACAAAATGCATTGTTTATTGTGGGTTATGTAAGAAATGTTTGCAAGGCACCAGTGCAGTATACATCCCATCTAGAATGGTAATGCCACTCAACTCCAAATGGTTCTTCCTGTAACTTAGACTTCCATGAAAAGCCAGAAATCTGCATCTTTGTGAAATGCCACGATTTTTAAATGATGACAACTAATCAACAAAACAGAGGTGCAGCACAAGTATGTGTTGAAGACAGCCCACCCATAGACAAACAGTTTGAGTGTTCCATCCTAGACTATTACTGTTATAAACTTCCTTGGCAGAAAGAGATGCTATGCGTCACTCTCTTGTTTACAAATATTTAACGCCCTTTCCTCTGAGCCTCTTCTTTGTGGAAGATCACACAATGCTCTCACTGACGTTAATCATGGACACACAATTTGCTTGGGCCAGTGGAATGTGAGGAAGTGAAGTACTTGCCATCTCTAAGCAGAAGCTTTAGGAGCTTGTGTGTGATCCATTGCATTGCCACCACTTTTTTAATTTGTCTGGAGACCAACAATGACACAACTAGGGGTTGTCCTTCCCAAGCTGCCATAATGGTTGGCAGGTAGAGTAGAGCCACTGACCATCAGAAAAAGACATGTGGCAAGAGAAAGAATTAAATCTTGCTGTTTTAAGCCACTGAGATTCTCAAGTTTTATGTCATTGTAGGATGCTGCTGCGGCTGCTAAGATGCGTCAGTCATGTCTGACTCTGTTCGACCCCACAGACGGCAGCCCATCAGGCTCCTCTGTCCCTGGGATTCTCCAGGCAAGAATACTGGAGTGGGTTGCCATTTCCTTCTCCACATTGTAGGATAATTCTGCTTTAATTCACTGATATGATGATTTATATAGACATTTCATAATCAACTTTATTAAATAGTGCTTCTAAAGATAATCACGATGGCATGATCACTCACCTAGAGCCAGACATCTTAGAATGTGAAGTCAAGTGACCTTAGAAAGCATCACTACCAACAAAGCTAGTGGAGGTGATGGAATTCCAGGTGAGCTATTTCAAATCCTGAAAGATGATGCTGTGAAAGTGCTGCACTCAATATGCCAGCAAATTTGGAAAACTCAACAGTGGCCACAGGACAGGAAAAGGTCAGTCTTCATTCCAATCCCAAAGAAAGGCAATGCCAAAGAATGCTCAAACTACCACACAATTGCACTCATCTCACACGCTAGTAAAGTCATGCTCAAAATTCTCCAAGCTTAGCTTCAGCAATATGTGAACTGTGAACTCCCAGATGTTCAAGCAGGTTTTAGAAAAGGCAGAGGCACCAGAGATCAAATTGCTAACATCCGCTGGATCATGGAGGAAGCAAGTGAGTTCCAGAAAAACATCTATTTCTGCTCCATTGACTATGCCAAGGCCTTTGAGTGTGTGGATCACAATAAACTGTGGAAAATTCTGAAAGAGATGGGAATCCCAGACCACCTGACCTGCCCCTTGAGAAACCTGTATGCAGGTCAGGAAGCAACAGTTAGAACTTTACATGGAACAACAGACTGGTTCCAAATAGGAGAAGGAGTATGTCAAGGTTGTATATTGTCACCTTGCTTATTTAACTTATATGCAGAGTACATCATGAGGAACGCTGGGCTGGAAGAAGCACAAGCTGGAATCAAGATTGCTGGGAGAAATATCAATAACCTCAGATATGCAGATGACACCAACCTTATGGCAGAAAGTGAAGAGGAACTCAAAGGCCTCTTAATGAAAGTGAAAGAGGAGAGTGAAAAGGTTGGCTTGAAGCTCAACATTCAGAAAACAAAGATCATGGCATCTGGTCCCATCACTTCATGGGAAATAGATGGAAAAACAGTGGAAACAGTGTCAGACTTTATTTTTGGGGGCTCCAAAATCACTGTGGATGCTGATTGCAGCCATGAAATTAAAAGACGCTTACTCCTTGGAAGGAAAGTTATGACCAACCTTGATAGTATATTCAAAAGCAGAGACATTACTTTGCCAACCAAGGTCTGTCTAGTCAAGGCTATGGTTTTTCCCGTGGTCATATATGGATGTGAGAGTTGGACTGTGAAGAAAGCTCATCGCCGAAGAATTGATGCTTTTGAACTGTGGTGCTGGAGAAGACTCTTGAGAGTCCCTTGGACTGCAAGGAGATCCAACCAGTCCATCCTAAAGGAGATCAATCCTGGGTGTTCATTGGAAGGACTGATGCTAAAGCTGAAACTCCAATACTTTGGCCACCTCATGTGAAGAGTTGACTCACTGGAAAAGACTGATGCTGGGAAGGATTGGGGGCGGGAGGAGAAGGGGACGACAGAGATGAGATGGCAGGATGGCATCACCGACTCGATGGACATGAGTTTGAGTGAACTCCAGGAGTTGGTGACGGACAGGGAGGCCTGGCATGCTGTGATTCATGGGGTTGCAAAGAGTCGGACACGACTGAGCGACTGAACTGAACTGAACTTGAATTTTGTTAATATCCAATAAATCAAATTAACAGTGAATGAATCTGTTAATTCATCCAGTGTTTCTTTTTTTTTTCACATTTTTATTGGCGTATAACTGATTTAATATGTTGTGTTAGTGTATGCTATACAGCAAAGTGAATCAGCTATACATATGCATATATCCAATCTTTTTTAAGATTCTTTTCCCATACGGTCATTACAGAGTATTAAGAGTTCCCCTGCTACACATTAGGTCCTTATTAGTTATCTATTTCACACATAAGTGAAGTGAAGTCGCTCAGTTGTGTCCGACTCTTTGCGACCCCATGGACTGTAGTCTATCAGGCTCCTCCGTCCATGGGATTTTCCAGGCAATAGTACTGGAGTGGGTTGCCATTGCCTTCTCCAGGATATCTTCTTGACCCAGGGATCGAACCCGGATCTCCCTCATTGTAGACAGACGCTTTTACCGTCTGAGCCACCAGGGAAGTCCCATAGTACTGTGTGTATGTCAATCCTAATCTAATTTATCCTTCCTCCCTTTCCCCAACGATAACTGTAAGTTTGTTTTTTACATCTGTGACTCTATTTATCTTTTGTAAGTAAGTTTATTTGTACCTTTCTTTAAGAATTCACATATAAGTGATATCATATGATATTTGTCTTTCTCTGACTTACTTCACTGAGTAAGACAGTCTCTAGATGCATTCATATCGCTGCAGTGACATTATTTCATTCTTTTTTAAGAAAACCAATGTTTCACTTAAGTTGCTCAGTCATATCCGACTCTTTGCGACCCCAAGGATAGTCCATGGAATTCTCCAGGCCAGAATACTGGAGTGGGTAGCCTTTCCCTTCTCCAGGGCATCTTCCCAATCCAGAGATCGAACCCAGGTCTCCCACATTGCAGGAGGACTCTTTACCAGCTGAGCCACCAGGGAATCCCAAGAATACTGGAATGGGTAACCTATCCCTTCTCCAGTGGATATTCCTGACCCAGGGATCGAACCGGGGTCTCCTGCATAGCAGGTGGCTTCTTTACCAGCTGAGCTACCAGGAAAGCCCTCTTTTTCATGAAAGTCAGTGTTTCTTATTTCATGTAATCTCATAATTTCCTTTTTACAGATAAGAAACAGATGATAAGAGAAGTGACAGAGCCAGTTGGTGGCCGGGTCAGAGTTCAAAATCATGTCTGTCTGATTACAAAATACCTTTATCTTCATGAATCATCGCTGACTCTTTTCATAATTTTCTTCCTGAGCTATTATTTTCCCAGTCTTTCAAAACAAAGATACGTTGTAGTTTTTATCTTTGTTCATCATTTGGCGAAAGAGAAATCCTGCTGGGCTTAAAATGTGAAGCCCAAGGAAACTGAATAAATCCCTGCTCTATTGCTTTCTTGTGAATGGCCTTTGGCAAGTGAGTGAATCTCCTTAAACTGCAGCTTACTGATGTGATACAACATGAAGATAACAATCATATGTACATCAGAGGATTAAATCAGAGAAATAATCATAATCTTTGGCATAGTACTTCATACACAGTAGGTGTTCCATATATGCTAGCTATTATTAATAACACTACACACATGCCAACATTTACTAAGGTTAACGCTATAAAGACAGGGAAGCCTGGCGTGCTGCAGTCTATGGGGTCACAAAATACCGGACACGGCTTTGCAACTGAACAACAATAACAACACTATAAGAAGCCTGGCTTTCTACTACTGATCTTTGTCTTCTTTTATATCCAGCGAAGTATCTGTCACAGAGCAGCAAGCCAGGGAAATTGTGATTGGGTGTCAGGGATGTGCTATGCAGGATGACATTTAGCTGAAGTTAGAAACAGACAGCTTTGTTAACATCTCCATTTTAGCCCAGGAAGATGAATTTCAGACTTCTGAACTACAGATCTATAAGATAAAGAATGTATTTTTTAATCCACAAAGTTTATGGCAAACTAATAGAAGTGGTTACTTCTGTAGAGTGGGGCTGGAGGTTGGGCAGTGTGAAGAAAGATTTCATGTTTATGTCATTCCATTTTAGTTAAGTATTTTGATATGTATACATAACTTTAAAAATACATAACAACAATGAAGAGTTGAGTTAACTGGCACTTTGAGAACTGTATTTCCCTTTGTAGTGGCAATAACTTTAAAAAAATTTTCTATTATAGCTAGAAATAATGAGGTAAACATATGAAAAAATTTAGAGGGGAAATTTTGCACAGGTGCTAATAAACTCAAAAGGACTAGAAACTGAGTTTGCAATTTCACGCTTACAAATTACACAAGGTGACCTAAACATACTTAGAGTATGTCTGTGTGTAATAAAGATTAAAATAACACAATTTAAAAAGTAGGTGGAATACCTAGTGAAAGGCAAAAACAAAACAAGATAAAACTTGAGTTTCCTTTCTCATCCTTGAGTATTCAATAGGTTTGCATCACTGCCCTATAGTTTCACTATCTCTTAAAATTAACTAAGTGATAAATATGCACTGCTAGTTGCACAATGTTTTCTAGACAGTCATCTTGTGTGTGTGTGTGTCAACGTATGTGCTCTCAATAGTGTCTGACTCTTTGCAAACTCATGGACTCCTCATGAGTCCATGGACTCCTCCTCCCGTCAGGCTCCTCTGTCCATGGAATTTTCCAGGCAAGAATACTGGAGTGGGTTGCCACTTCCTACTCCAGGGGATCTTCCTGACCCAGGGATCAAACTCATGTCTCTTGAGTCTCCTGAACTGGCAAGTGGATTCTTTACCACTGAGCCACATGGGAAGCCAGACAGTCCATCTTATTATATCACAATGCAATAATAATAAAAAAAATGTAACCCATGCCATTGATATTGTTCTAATTGTTTAATATGTATTGCATTTTATCCTCATAATACCCTACTAAGGTAGGCACTATTATCATGTCTATTTCTTTGAGGCACAAAGAAGTTACCTGCCCCAAATCCACATAGCTAATAAGTGATGACACCCAGATTTGAATAGTAAGAGGAAAATTGCAGAGTGTACAGTATTACCTGTACGTAAGAGTCAGGGAAGTCTGACTCACTGTGTACTTTGTGATTAATATAGTATAGGAAAAGCTTTAGTTTTAGTGGTACTTCAAGCATCACAGATCTAAGGCTGTGGAATTAACATAATGACATGCTTTTTAGTATTTTTCATTAAAACAGTTTAGCGTCTCTTTCATACAGGTTCTCCCAACAATCCTTCTTGTGTCTCCTATTTCAAGGGGTGGATCAGTAACTAAAATGGACTGGTATACCAACATTTATTATTAAATCCCGTTTTTGTCCTTTTCAACTCTCTGTTGCAGGACCCATACTTCAATATTCCTGGAAACCAAGCTAGTGCTGCAACAGAACCACTTGCAAATGATTGGTATTATCAACTCACATAGGAAGATATTTGTGCATAAAAATAAACAGAATGAAATAATGGAAAAACTTCAATTCAATGCTGCCAATTGAACAAATAAAATTTAAAATATGAGAAAGCAAACAAATTCATCCTGAGGTCCCTGTACCCCTTAGTGATTTCTAAGAAAACAGTCCCAAACATATAGCATTTTAACTTAGACTCCATTTGAATGTTGTCAGGGACAACTATATTCCCTCCCTCTCTAGCCATAATGATCTGTATCATCTTCCTCTGTGAAAATCAAACCAGAAAGTCTCTTCTCTCTTGTTTTAACTCTAGATGAGAGAGGAAGAGAGAAAAGGAAAGACACACTCACAGGCAAATCAATAAACAACTTTAAAGTAGATTTATATATTATTAACCATAATACAGGATCAATTACACCATTTCAAAGAACATGCACGAGAATACATTTTGTTTTAAAGAGATACTTGTACACATCAGGCTTCCTGCCAGATCCACTTTTTCATCCCAGGTCACCAGGAAGTTTGCTTGTTCAAATCTTTTTTTTTATTGGCCAGCTGTTACCATACTTTTTGGGCTTCCCTTGTGGCTCAACTGGTAAAGAATCCGCCTGCAATGCAAGTGACCTGGGTTCGATCCCTGGGCTGGGAAGATCCCCTGGAAAAGGGAATGGCAACCCACTTCAATATTCTTGCCTGGAGAACTCCATGGACAGAGGAGCCTGGTGGGCTACAGTGCATGGGGTCACAAAGTGTCGGACATGACTGAGTGACCCTATCTATGTGGGGTTCTTCTCCCTAGAAAATAGTACTGAGTAACATACTGGCTCCTCAGCTTTCCAGTTCCCCCTTTCCCCTACCCATACCATCTTCACCCTATCCTAACTTCGAGTTCTTGAAATCCGTACAAGAATCTTTTTTCATTTTAAGATTTGCATTTTCATGCATATCAGGAAAGCAGATTTCAACTGCTCAAGGACTTCCCTTTTGCAATTACCCCTTCTACCTCTCTTCAATTTATCCTTCTTTAAGGTTTTTCAGTTAACAAACACATATTTCCCATTAAAATAAACCACCACCACAGAAAGAAATAGTAACCAAGAAAGCAAAAATAATAACATCCCATCCCTCTGCTGCCTTTTATGGCAAAATCCTCAACTAAATTTGCTTATACCTGATATCTCCATTCCTTTGCACTCTCTCTATGGCCCACTCTAATTAGGCCTTGACTCCCTCTACTCCAGGAAAATCTCTTGCCAAGGTCATTGGCCACCTCCATCTTCCCAATCTAATTATCAATTCTTAGTTTCATCTTACTTGCACAGTTCTTTATTTTCTCCTTTTGGAAGCACATTTATCTCTAGGATTTAGTCTCCTTTAATGACTCCTTGTTTTCTTCACTGACTTCTGTATAGTGGAGTGCTTGAGGTCTGATCATCGGATGTCTTCTCTTGTCACTTCATAGGTGATCACATCTGGGCCCATGGCTTGGATTATCTGCTCCACTTGGATATCTAATAGACATCTCAAAACATGACCAAAACAGAACTCCTGATGTCACCACACCCCAACACACCAACCCAGTCCCTCCATGAAGATTTCTCATTTTATAATGTGACATTATAATTATATTTGCTATCCATCTCACTCACACAAATTTCATGAGAACAAGGATGTTGTCTTGTTTCTTGCTGTGTCTTCAGGGCCTAGACCAGTATCTGGCAACTAAAAGGTGTTCAATAAATATCTGATGAATGCAGGATAGTGGGAGTAAGAAAGTAAAAACAGTAAGCACTTGAAAAACTACAAGTATCAGTTCAGTTCAGTCGCTCAGTTGTGTCCAACTTTTTGCGACCCCATGGACTGCAGCATGCCAGGCTTCCCTGTCCTGCACCAAGTCCTGGAGCTTGCTCAAACTCATGTCCTAGGCAGTGATGCCATCCAACTATTTCATCCTCTGTCATCCCCTTCTCTCTCTGCCTTCAATCTTTTCCAGCATCACGGTCTTTTCCAATGAGTTCTTCACATCAGGTGACCAAAGTATTGGAGCTTCAGCTTCAGCATTAGTTCTTCCAATGAATATTCAGGACTAATTTCCTTAAGACTGACTGGTTTGATATCCTTCCAGTTCAAGGACTCTCAAAAGTCTTCTCCAATACCACAGCTCAAAATTATCGATTCTTTGGCACTCAGCTTTCTTTATGGTCCAACTCTCACATACATACATGACTATTAGAAAAACCATAGCTTTAACTAGATGACCTTTGTCAGCAAAGTAATGGCCCTGCTTTTTAATACCCTATTTAATATTTATTTGATATACAAATATCAAATAAATATAAAATGTTTTCCTAGTAGTTCTTCCTAATCAATAGAAAAGTGTATTTTAAAAAAGGGTTTGGTAGAAATCTGCCATATAAATATAGTGGTATTTCTGAAGGTAGAGATAATAAATTTTCCTCTTTAGAGACTAATCTCTCCCATCCTTCTCCTAGTTATCCTGAGAAGGAGAACAAATAACTGAACTGAAAGGCCATTCAAGTGTCCCTAGACTCAAAGGTATTATTTGCTTTATTTATCAGTGGGCAGTTGCTTTTCAATCTAAATGTTCTTTCTACACTAAAATGGAAAAGTCAAGTTAAGCAGCAGTTCATAAATTTTCCATTTAGTAGAGAAAGAAATGGAAGCAATGTTGGCTGCTCCTTGGATATCTGGATATCTTGTTTTTAAGACTAAAGTGATTACTAGGTCCATTTCCAGCTCTGGAATTTGGAATTAGACTATCTCAGAAAATTTAACCAGAATCAGGGTTTGTGATATTCTTTAAATAATCCTTAAACTTAGCAGGACCAGGTTAAAGTTAAGCACTTTTTTGTCTACTGTAGTCCATGTTTCTTGATTTAAAAATGCCAAGGGACACTTTTTCTCTCCAAAGCTCAATTTTGCTTCAACACAATACTCAATCTTTAAAATGCCAAGTTGTGATTTCATTCTTTTTTCTTAAACTACTGTTAATTGGGAACTTAACTACTCCAAATGTTTTGCTCCATCTTATTTAATCCTCAAAGTAACCCTATTTAGCAATACTATGCTCATTTAACAAATTAAGAAATTGAGACGGCAAGAAGTAAATAACTTGCTCAGGGCCATGATTAAAACCCATGTCTGACCAAGATCCCATACTTTCACCATTATAGCACACAGCCTCTTTTGCTTTCTTTGCACCTGCTGATGGTTTAGATACTATCACTTTTATTTTATTATTATTATTACCGTTTATAACTTCTGCTTTAAATGTTGTGAGGCCATTACAGTAAAATATGTCTTTATAACAAGGCAGTTAAAATAGGAAATTTTGGGGGAAAAAAAGCAGCAGCAAATATCCTTGAAAAGCATGACCAGACTACGGCCATACCACCATGAATGTACCCAATCTCGTCTGTCTCAGAAGCTAAGCAGTCAGGCCAGGTTAGCACTTGGATGGGAGAAGCATGACTATAAACACTGACATGATGGAGCTATTGGGACTGAGAACTGAAACCCCTGTGTCAATATGGCTTGTTTGTTCCAGGGAAACTGCTCAGGGCAGATAAGATTATGGAAAATCCATTGATCTTAGACAAAAGACTGCTCACCTTACTAAACAGTGATATCTTGACCAGATCTCAAATACTCATTTTAATTGAGCTTTAAACCGAGTGAGTTCTCTGTTTCCCAGCCAACAAGTAAAAAAGGAAATACAAGAGTCATAACAATTCTATTATTTGGTTTAGCAAAATACAGTTGGTTTATCGAGAGAAATATATTTCTTCACCATTATTTTTTGTCCCTATTGTAAAGATAAAGAAATGAAGTTTAGAAAGATTATGAGATTTAGATAAGGTTCCACTGAACTCAACTCTTATCTGACTTCTGAGTCTCTATTTTTAAACATTATATCATACTGCTGAAAAGTGTTTACAGCTTTCTAATACTTTATATCAAGAGAAGGCTAAAATTTAAGACAAAATGTGGGAATTGGCAGGGTGCATGTCACTTGGGCTATGACCTTTGACTATCTGTCAGCTGAATTTCTGACGGGAATAGAATAACAAGTAGGCCACTGACGATAACTCTCTCTGATGACAGCCTCTGTTGACTATTTTATGTTGCAGACTGAAGGGGGATAAAAGCAGGTGGCAAACTGACATTCCATTAAAAATGATGAAAAGCCTGTTGTGATGATTTGACTAGATGTAAGAGTCATCTTATTTGCATAAGGGGGAAGGGTGAAGAGAGTCACAGGGTGAAATGGTCCTTAAGACTCCTGTCAGAATGACTATCATTTAGCAGAAAAAAAGATGAGATTCGAAAGTTCTATGAGTAGATATTACTAGCTTTCTATTTCAAATATGAAAGAATCTTAGCATTGATTTGTGCAATTTCTGGTTGTGAATATGATTTTGTGTCCATATTTCATTTTAGAGAATGTATATGAAATCAATGACTTTAATTTTGCAACAGTTGATTAAGGATAATTCTTCTTACCTGGAGACAACTGAACTAATGAATTTTCAAAGTTACTCCTAGAAAACAATATTAAATCAGCACAGGAAAAAAAAAAGCAGGGGAGCCTAAGCTTGTCTTACAAATCAAGCATACAAGTATACTGATAATCTAAAAACTGAACCTGACCATTTAAAATGAAATAAAAATGAAAGGGCCACCATAATAACTGAAATATTAAAAAGAAAGGGAGAGAGAAACAGTACCAGTAATCTGTAACATATTGTTACATGGCAATCATTACGAAGTGAATCTCTGACAGAAGAGTAGGTAGAGAGAATAACAAAATATGATAGAAATAAGACAAAATAGGCCAGAAATAGGATAGATAGTTAGACAGGATATAAGAACATAATACAGTGAAGATAGAGTAGTGTAGGAGTTCTTTTAGAAAATATAGTGTCTTTTGAAACAGGAATCAATTTTAATTAAAGGGAAATCATGAAGAAACTCATTCAGGCCAAAAAGAATGCTTTACTTATTCAGAAACCTGATAAGAAACCCTTAGGCTAGTGAATATTTAGGTCACAGGAAGCCAATCAAGTCCTACTGCTGATGAATCAGGCTGGGGAAAATAAGATTAAATTTGATTATTGATTATACTTTTATATTTTCCTGAGATTGAAACTTATCAGAAATGGAAACCCTTAACTCCAGGCCTTAGCAAATTCTTTGGTACTACTCTTCCTGGGGATTGGGATGAGGACCCTTTCCAATCCTGTGGCCACTGCTGAGTCTTCCAGATTTGCTGACATAATGAATGAAAAACCTTGATGGCATCATCCTTTAGGGATTTGAATAGTTCTGCTGGAATTTCATCGCATCCACTAGCTTTATTAACAGCAGTGCTTCTTAAGGTCCACTTGACTTTGCACTCCAGAATGTCTGGTTCTGGGTGACTAACCACACCATCACAGTAATCTGGATCATTAAGAACTCTTTAATACAGTTCTTCTAAACCCAGTCCAAGCTGGGTTTAGAAAAGTTAGAGAAACTAGAGATCAAATTGCCAACATTCAGTGGATTATAGAGAAAGCAAGGGAATTTCAGAAAAACATCTATCTCCGTTTCACTTACTATACTAAAGTCTTTGACTGTGTGGATCATGACAAACTGTGGAAAGCTCTTAGAGTGATGGGAATACCAGACCATCTTACTTGTCTCCTGAGAAACCTGTATGCGGGTCAAGAAGCAATAGTAGAACCCTGTATGGAATAACTGATTGGTTGAAGATCGAAAAAGGGGTGACAGGGCTGTCTGGTTACCCTGTTTGTTTAACCTATATGCTGAGCACATCATGAGAAATGCCGGGCTGGATGAGTTACAAGCTGGAATCAAGGTAGGAAGGAGAAACATCAACAACCTCAGATATGCTGATGATACGACTCTAATGGCAGAAAGCAAAGAGGAACTAAAGAGCCTATTGATGAGGTTGAAGGAGAGTGAAAGGGCCGGCTTAAGACTAAATATTAAACAAACTGAAGATCATGCAATCTAGTTGCATGGCATGTAGAAGGGGAAAAGGTGGACATAGTGACAGATTTCCTCTTCTTGGGCTCCAAAATCACTGTGGATGGTGACTGCAGCCATGAAATCAGAAGACAAACCAAGACAGTGTGTTGAAAAGCAGAGATATTACTCTGCTGGCAAAGATCCATATAGTCAAGGCTATGGTCTTCCCAGTGGTCACAGATAGTTGTGAGAACTGAACCATTAAGAAGGCAGAATGCCAAAGAATGGATACCTTAGAACTGTGGTGCTAAAGAAGACTCCTGAAAGTCCCTTGGACAGCAAGGAGATCAAACAAGTCAATAATAAGGGAGATCAATCCTGAATATTCACTGGAAGGACTGATGCTAAAGCTGTAGCTCCAGTATTTTGGTCATCTGATGAGAAGATATGACTCACTGGAAAAGTCCCAATGATGCTGGGAAAGACTGAGGGCAGGAGAAGAGGGGGGTCAAAGAATGAGATGTCTGGATGGCATCACTGATGCAAGGAACATGAAGTTGGGCAAACTCCGGGAAATGCTGAGGGACAGGGAGGTCTGGCATGCTGTAGTCCACGGGGTCACAAAGAGTCAGAAGTGACTGGGCAACTGAATAACAACAACCACCCCAGGACTTATGCTACTTCCAAAAGTTTATAAACCATGTCTTAAAGATCTACGACAAATCATAAAAGTTGTATATTATAGGAAATAGTATTAATATATTAAATATGCTTATTTTTCATCTCAAATTGATAATAACTTTAATAATAATTCAATCTTCTCATTTACTTTGCTCTGTGACATAAAAATATTCTGGGATTTTTTTTTTTGAGACTATAGTCTATTCCAATTCTCTCACTGTTTATGATAAGTTTGAATACAAAATATAGATAAGAATCTAACATTTTTATTAAAAGAGAAGCCTCATAGTGTAAACGGTGTTGGGCCATTTAGCCAATTAGGGGAACATTTTTATTTTTATCATTCATCTATTTATATTTTTTCACCTTGCTGCAGCATGTGAGATATTAGTTCCTTGACCACGGATAAAACCCATGTCCCCTGCATTGGAAACCTGGAGTCTTAACCAGTATATGGCCAGGAAAGTCCTAGGGGAACATTTTAAATTTAAACTCTGACACTGTTCCACACATGAAATGACTAAAACATTAAAAGTAATAATTAAACCATAAAAACTGATATAAGTGAACATTACAGTTTTATAGTTTTGAGAAGATTGAAGGGGAGAAGAAGAAAGAATAAGCATCCTAGTCTTTTTTTTAATTGAAGGATAATTGCTTTACAGAATTTTGTTGTTTTCTGTCAAACCTCAACATGAATCAGCCATAGGTATACATATATCCCCTCCCTTTTGAACCTCCCTCCCATCTCCCTCCCCATCTCAACCCCCTAGGTTGATACAGAGCCCCTGCTTGAGTTTCTTGAGCCATACAGCAAATTTCTGTTGGCTGATATTTAACGTATGGTAATGGAAGTTTCCACATTACTCTTTCCATACATCTCACCCTCTCCTCCCCTCGGCCCATGCTCATAAGTCTATTCTCTATGTCTGTTTTTCTGCTGCTGCCCTGCAAATAAATTCTTCAGTACCATTCTTCTAGATTCTGTATATATGCGTTAGAATATGATATTTATCATTCTCTGACTCACTTCACTTTGTATAATAGGTTGTAGGTTCATCCACCTCATCAGAACTAACTCAAATGTGTTCCTTTTAATGGCTGAGTAATATTCCATTGTGTATATGTACCTCAACTTCTTTATTCATTCATCTATCAATGGACATCTAGGTTGCTTCCATGTTCTAGCTATTGTAAATAGTGCTGCAACGAACAATGGGATACATGTGTCGTTTTCAATTTTGGTTTCCTCAGGGTATATGCCTAGGAGTGGGATTTCTGGGTCATATGGTGGTTTTATTCCTAGTTTTTAAAGGAATCTCCATACCAACTTCCATAGTGGCTGTATCAATTCACATTCCCACCAACATTGCAAGAGTATTCCCTTTTCTTCACACCGTCTCCAGCATTTATTATCTGTAAACTTTTTGATGATGGCCCCTCTGACTGGTGTGAGGTGATATCTCATTGTGGTTTTGATTTGCATTTCTCTAATAATGAGTGATGTTGAGCATCTTTTCATGTGTTTCTTATTCATCTGTATGTCTTCTTTGGAATAATGTCTGTTTACATCTTTTTCCCACTTTTTGATTGGGTTGTTTATTTTTCTAGCATTGAGTTATATGAGCTGCTTATATATTTTGGAAATTCAACCTTTGTCAGTTGTTTCATTTGCTATTATTTTCTCCCATTCCGAGGATTGTCTTTTCACCTTGCTTATACTTTCCTTTGCTGTGCAAAAGCTTTTAAGTTTAATCAGGTCCCACTTGTTTACTTTTGCTTTTATTTCCATTACCCTAGTAAGTGGGTCATAGAGGATCTTGCTTTGATTTATGTCATCGAGGGTTCTGCCTATGTTTTCCTCTAAGAGTTTTATCGTTTCTGGTCTTACATTTAGGTCTTTAATCCGTTGTGAGTTTATCTTTCTGTATGGTATTAGGAAGTGTTCTAATTTCATTCTTTCACATGTAGCTGTCCAGTTTTCCCAGCACCATTTATTGAAGAGTATGTCTTTGCCCCATTGTATAGTCTTGCCTCCTTTGTCAAAAATAAGGTACCCATAGGTGCATGGGTTTATTTCTGGGCTTTCTATCTTGTTCCATTGGTCTGTATTTCTGTTTTTGTGCCAGTACCATACTGTCTAGATGACTGTGGCTTTGTAGTATAATCTGAAGTTAGGAAGTTTGGCTCCTCCAGCTCCACTCTTCTTTCTCAAGACTGTTTTGGGTATTTGGGGTCTTTTGTGTTTCCATATGAATTGTGAAATGTTTTGTTCTAGTTCTGTGAAAAACGCCATTGGTAATTTGATAAGGATCACATTGAATCTGTAGATTGCATTTGGTAGTATAATCATTTTCACAATATTGATTCTTCCTACCAAGGAACATGGAATATTTCTCCATCTGTTTATGTCATCTTTGATTTCTTTCATTAGTGTCTGTCTTATAATTTTCTGTGTACAGTTCTTTTGTCTCCTTAGGTAAGTTTATTCCTAGATACTTAATTCTTTTTGTTGCAATGGAAGCATCCTATTCTTAAAACCACTAAAAGGAATCCCAAAGGAAACAAGCAGTAGATGGAAAAATAGAGCAAATTTTCAATGTGTCAAAAGTAAAATAAAGTCAAAGGGTAAATAAACTGGGGGTAATACTCATAGCAAATGATTTAAGAAAAACAATAATTTCTTGGAGCACACATAAATAATAGAAAAGTTAAAACCTAATAAATGTGTAAAAATTTTTATAGAAATTACCCCTTAATTAATGAATTTATTCACGTATTAGTCCAAAAAACTAATGAAAGTGGCAAATTTCTTATTCACTCATTTGTTCTTTTTTTTTTTTTTTAATGTGTCCAGTATATACCAAGTTCTGTGCTAGGATATAGTGATGAACAAGATAGACCATGTCCCTACCATCAATGACCTTATAAATTAATACTGAAATGCCACTATTCAGCTATCAAATAAGCACCTGAAGAATTATGAAGCTTAATGCTTCCTAGGGCTCAGCGTAATGGGAATTCTCTTCTATTACTAATGAAAGCAGAAATTGTTTTACTCCTCTAGAAAAGCAATATAACTACATGAATAACCTTAAAAAAAACCTTTTACCATTTCATCCAGTAATTCTACTTCTAGAATGCTATTCTGAAGAAATAATACTAAATATATTTCCAAAATACATGCAAAGAGCAGTGAAATAATGCAAAACCCAACTCTGACTCACTGTCCGCTGAGTGTCAAGTGCATCATATGTAAGGATTCACAACAGCCCTGTGGCAGCAGGTGTTACTTTTATTTCCATTTACAAGATAACAATATTGAGATCCAGAAAGGATAATCATTTGTGCAAGCTTATTCAGAAAATATGTACATGTTGCTGCTGCTGCTTAGTAGTCTCAGTTGTGATGACTCTGTGCGATCCTATGGACTGCTGACCACCAGACTCCTCTGTCCATGGAATTCTCTAGGCAAGAATACTGGAGTGTGTTGCCATGCCCTCCTCCACGGGATCTTCCCGACCCAGGGATTTAACCTCGGTCTCCTGCACTGCAGGCAGATTCTTTACCACTGAGCCACCAGGGAAGTCCTAATATGTGTATAATCCAGTGTTCAGTTCAGTTCAGTTCAGTTCAGTCGCTCAGTCGTGTCCGACCTTGGCAAATCTGAAGATAAATACACCTGAAAAATCTGCACTTAACTCTAAAACAAAATGTAAAGCTTTTAACTTCAGTGAATCACAGCCTTATCATGGTGAAGGTATTTGTAAAACTCAATGAAGCTATGAGTCATACTGTGCAGGGCCACCAAAGACAGATGGGTCACAGTGGAGAGTTCTGACAAAACATAGTCCACTGGTGGAGGGAATGGCAAATCACTCAATATTTTTGCCATGAGAACCCCATGGACAGTATGAAAAGGCAAAAAGATATGACACTGGAAGATGAGCACCCCAGGTCACAAAGTGTCCAAAAAGGTGCTGGCGAAGAGTGGAAGGGAATTACTAATAGCTCCAGAAAGAACAAAGTGAGTGGGCCAAAGTGGAAATGACACTCAGTTGTGGATGTGTCAGGTGGTGAAACTAAGTCCGATGCAGTAAATACAACATTGAATAGAAACCTGGAATGATAGGTGCATGAATCAACATAAATTGGACATGGTCAGTCAGGAGATGTCAAGAATGAACACTGACATTTTAGGAATTAGTGAACTAAAATGGTTTGAAATGAGTGAATTTCATTCAGATGACTGCATTTCATTCATAATTCATTTGAATTTCATTCAAATGACCACTGTGGGTGAGAATTCCTTAGAAGAAATGGATTAGCCCTCAGGTTCAACAAAAGAATCCGAAATGCAGTACCTTGAGTGCAGTCTCAAAAATGACAGGATGGTCTTGGTTTGCTTCCAAGGTAACCATTCTTTATCACAGTAATCCAAGTCTATACCCCAAACACTAATGCCAAAGAAGCTGAAGTTGATTGCATCTATGAAGACTTACAAGACCTTATAGAACTAAGATCAAAAAAGATGTCCTTTTCATCAGAGGGGACTGGAGTGCAAAAGTAGGAGGTCAAGAGATACCTGGAGTAACAGGCAAGTATGGCCTTGGAGTACAAAATGAAGCAGGGCAAAGGCTGACAGCGTTTTGCCAAGAGAACACATTAGTGATAGCAAATACCTTTTGCCAATAGCACAAGAGACAACTCTATACATGGACATCACCAAATGGTCAATACCAAAATCAGATTTACTACATTCTTTGCAGTCAAAGATGGAGAAGCTCTATACAGTAAGTAAAAATAAAACCTGGAGCTGACTATGGCTCTGATCATGCGTTTCTTATTGCAAAATTCAGACTTAAATTGAAAGAAGTAGGGAAAACCACTAGGCCATTCAGGTATGACCTAAGTCAAATTCCCTAGGATTATACAGTGGAAGTGACAAATAGATTCAAGGGATTAGATGAGGAAGACAGAGTGCCTGAAGAATTATGGACAGAGATTTGTAAATTGTACAAGATGCAGTGACCAAAACCAATCCCAAGAAAAAGAAATGTAAGGAAAATTGGTTGTCTGAGGAGGTTTTATATATATATATTTTTAAAATAGAAATTTATTTATTTTAATTGGATGCTAATTACTTTACAATATTGTGTTGGTTTTGCCATACATTGACATGAATCCGCCACAGGTGTACATGTGTTCCCCATCCTGAACCCCCCCTCCCACCCCCCTCCCCCTTCCATCCCTCTGGGTCATCCCAGTGCACCAGCCCCGAGCACCCTGCACTATGCATCAAATCTGGACTGGTGATTCGTTTCACATATGATAATATACATGTTTCAATGCTATTCTCCCAAACCATCCCACCCTCTCCCTCTCCCACAGAGTCCAAAAGAGTGTTCTATACATTTGTGTCTCTTTTGCTGTCTCACATACAGGGTTATCGTTACCATCTTTCCAAATTCCATATATATGCGTTAGTATACTGTATTGGTGTTTTTCTTTCTGGCTTACTTCACTCTGTATAATAGGCTCCAGTTTCATCCACCTCATTAGAACTGATTCAAATGTATTATTTTTAATGGCTGAGTAATATTCCATTGTGTATATGGACCACAGCTTTCTTATCCATTCGTCTGCTGATGGACATCTAGGTTGCTTCCACGTCCTGGCTATTATAAACAGTGCTGCGATGAACACTGGAGTACATGTGTCTCTTTCAATTCTGGTTTCCTCCGTGTGTATGCCCAGTAGTGGGATTGCTGGGTCATACAGAAGTTCTACTTCCAGTTTTTTAAGGAATCTCCACACTGTTCTCCATAGTGGCTGTACTAGTTTGCATTCCCACCAGCAGTGTAAGAGGGTTGGTTCCCTTTTCTCCACACCCTCTCCAGCATTTATTGCTTGTAGACTTTTGGAGAGCAACCATTCTGACTGGCGTGAAATGGTACCTCATTGTGGTTTTGATTTGCATTTCTCTAATAGAAGACTCTTGAGAGTCCCTTGGACTGCAAGGAGATCCAACCAGTCCATTCTAAAGGAGATCAATCCTGGGTGTTCACTGGAAGGACTGATGCTAAAGCTGAAACTGCAATACTTTGGCCACCTCATGCAACGAGTTGACTCAGTGGAAAAGACTCTGATGCTGGGAAAGGGGGGCGGGAGGAGAAGGGGACGACAGAGAATGAGATGGCTGGATGGCCTCACCGACTCTGTGGACATGAGTTTGAGTGAACTCTGAGAGTTGGTGATGGGCAGGGAGGCCTGGCGTGCTGTGATTCATGGGGTCACGGAGAGTCGGACATGACTGAGCGACTGAACTGAACTGAACTGAATAATAAGTGATGTTGAGCATCTTTTCATGTGTTTGTTAGCCATGTGTATGTCTTCTTTGGAGAAACGTCTGTTTAGTTCTTTGGCTCATTTTTTGATTGGGTCATTTATTTTTCTGGAATTGAGCTGCAGGAGTTGCTTGTATATTTTTGAGATTGATTCTTTGTCAGTTGCTTTGTTTGCTAGTATTTTCTCCCATTCTGAAGGCTGATGCTTTATAAATAGCTGAGGAAAGAAGAAAAATGAAAGGTAAAGAAGAAAGGGAAAGATATACCCAACTGAATACAGAGTTCCAGACAATAACAAGGAAAGATAAGAAAGCCTCCTTAAATGAACAATGCAAAGAAACAGAAGAAAACAACAGAAGGGGAAGGCTAGAAATCTCTTCAAGGAAACTGAAGATATTAAGGGAACATTTTGTGCAAGGAGGGACATGACAAAGGACAGAAATGGTAAGGATCTAACAGAAGCAGAAGAGATGGCAAGAATACATTGAAGACCTATACAAAAAAGGTCTTAATGACCTGGATATCCACAATGATATGTTCATTCACCTAGAGCCAGACATCCTGGAGTGTGAAGTTAAGTGGGCATTAGGAAGCATTATTATGAACAAAACTAGTGGCGGGGATAGAATTCCAGCTGAGCTATTTCAAATCCTAAAAGATGATGCTGTGAAAGTGTTGCATTCAATATGAACAAATTTGGAAAACTCAGCAGTGGCCACAGGACTGGAAAAGGTCAGTGTTCATTCCAATCCCAAAGGGCAATGCCAAAGAATGTTCAAAATATGATACAATTGTGCTCATTTCACATGCTAGTAAGGTTATGCTTCAAGGTAGGCTTCAGCACTATGTGAACTGAGAACTTTCAGATGTACAAGCTGGGTTTAGAAAAGGCAGAGGAACCAGAGATCAAGTTGCCAATATTTGTTGGATCATCAAAAAAGCAAGAGAGTTCCAGAAAAACACCTACTTCTGCTCCACTGACTATCCTAAAGCCTTTGACTGTGTGGATCACAACAAACTGTGGAAAATTCTTAAAGAGATGGGAATACTAGAGCACTTTACCTGTCTCCTGAAAAACCTGTATGCAGGTCAAGTAGGAAAGTTAAAACTGGACATGAACAACTGGTTCAAAATTGAGAAAGGAGTAAGGCAAAGGCTTGCTTATTTAACTTCTATGCAGAGTACATCATGGGAAATGCCAGGCTGGATGAATCACAACCTGGAATCAAGATTGCCGGAAGAAATATCAACAACCTCAGATATGCACATGATACCACTCTAACAGCAGAAAGTGAAGATGAATTAAAGAGCCTCTTGATGAAGGTCAAAGAGGAGAGTGGAAAAGCTGGTTTAAAACTCAACATTCAAAAAACTAAGATCATGCATCCAGTCCCAAAGTTCAAGGCAAATAGAAGGGGAAAAAGTGGAAGCAGTGACAGATTTTCTGCAGCCAAGAAATTAAAAGACGCTTGCTCCTTGGAAGAAAAACTATGACTAACCTAGACAGGGTTTTAAAAGCAAAGACATCACTTTGCCAACAAAGGTCCATAGAGTCAGGGCTATGGTTTCTCCAGAAACCATGTGAAATTTGGATCACAAAGAGGCTGAGTGCTGCAGAATTGATGCTTTCAAACTGTGATGCTGGAGAAGACTCTTGAGAGTCCCTTGGGAAGCAAGGAGATCAAACCAGTCCATCCTAAAGGAAATCAACCCTGAATATTGATTGGAAGGACTGATGCTGAAGCTCCAGTACTTTGGCACCTGAGGAAAAGAGCCAACTAACTGGAATAGACCCTGATGCTGGAAAAGACTGAAGGCAAAAGGAGAAGGTGGAGGCAGAGGATGAGATGGTTAGACAGCATCACTGACTCAATGGACATGAATTTGAGCAAATTCCAAGAGATAGTGAAGGACAGAGGAGACTTGCTTGCTGCAGTCCATGGGGTCATGAAGAATGGGACATGAGTTAGTGACTAGACAACAACAACAAGGAATTTTACTGAATACAATTATTTTTGTGCATCTGCTCTATCCAACATGAAATATTATATTACTAGGCTTCAGTAAATTTCCCTGGCAATCTTGGTTTTTTAAATATTTATTTATTTATTTGGGTCACACTGGCATGTGGTATGTGACTTGTGAGATCTAGTTTCCTGACCAGGGATTGAACCCGGGGGTCTGTATCAGGGGAACTCTGTCTCCAAAAGCAGCTGGAGCAGAGCACTAAGAAACCAGTTGACTTCAAAAGTATTCTTGTTGAATTCAACCTTATTTTTATATTAAATATATTACTCAATCTCCATGATAACCTCTACGCATTTCAAATGAGAGTACAATACATGGATTCTTAATAGAGAAGTGATCAATCAGTACCATCTAAGATCACCATTACAATAAACAAAGAAGACCTTGGCATTGAGTCTTTAATTAATAATACTTAGGCTGGAGAGTCAAGTGGTATCCACTGGATGTTTCCCAAAGGGCTCTAATCAGGCCATGTGCTTAGAGGATGTCCGGTAGGTGTTTCCTGTTTTACTTCAGGCAGCTATCTTCAAAGAAGCAGCCCAGGGGGAGAGATATGCCTTCCAATACTAGAATTAATTATGTATTCATTTTATTCCTCAACATTCTAATAGAGGCTGATTTGCAGAGTGGTGCTCAATAGAATGGTCATTCTTGAAGGAGAAGTTTTACAGCAAATTAAAATACAACACAGAATTTTCATTTCTCTTTGCCACAGAGTCTGAAAAATTGTGATTACATATGATGATCTACATATACACATTGAAAACATTTGCCAATTCTGTAGAATTTCTCTCAATCTGAAGCTTAATGGTGGATTTGCCCATTATAATTAGAATTAGGTAGTAACACTGTCTGGCTTTGGAGTGTCATTGCCCTTCTCTGCTGACTGACTCCAGCAGAAACAGTAATGCAAAGTAAACGGATGGGTTAGTACATCATAAAAAGATGGGCATCACCAACTCTTTGGCTTCTGAATCTTACTAATGTTAATCATATATTCTGTTCTAATGGCAAATGCCCCAAGAAGATTAGGATATAGTGAAAAATTGATTACTAGCAAAAGTTACAGGGCTTCCCTGGTGGCTCAGTGGTAAAAAATCCACCTGTCAATGCAGGAGACATGGGTCTGGTTCCTGATCCGAGAAGATGCCATATGCTGTGGAGCAACTAAGAACATGTGCCACAACTACTGAGCCTGTGCTCTAGAGCCTGGGAGCCACAACAGCTGAGCCTGGGCACCCTGGAGCCTGTGCTCTGACACAAGAGCAACCACTGCAATGAGAAGCCCACGTACTGTTCAGTTGTGTCCAACTCTTTGCGACCTCATGAACCGCAGCACGCCAGTCCTCCCTGTCCATCACCAACTCCCAGAGTCCACCCAAACCCATGTCCATCGAGTCAGTGATGCCATCCAACCATCTGTATCTAGAGAGCAAGCCCCCGCTCTTCACATCTAGAGAAAAGCCCACACAGCAAAGACCCAACACAGTCAAAATAAATAAAATTAAAAAAAAAATATTTTAAAAGCTACATATTTATTATCTTTATTCTTCTTTCTTTCTTTTCTTTTTCAATGGTGTAGAATATGTATTTCCAGTAGGGGTTGATATCACCTGTGGTAACCTGAATAAGGGCCTCCAAAAATATCTAGGTCCTAATTCCTACAGTCTATGGATGTGGTAGCTTATGTGGTAACAGAGATATTGCAGATGTGATTAAGTTAAGATTTTTGAGTCAGAGAGATTATCCTGGGTAGATCAGTGTGGTTCAGATGGTAAAGAATTTGCCTGCAGAGCAGAAGGCCCCAGTTTGATCCCAACATTGGGAAGATCCCTGGAGAAGGGAATGGAAACCCACTCCAGTATTCTTCCCTGGAGAATTCCATGGACAGAAGAGCCTGGTGGGTTACAGTCCATGGATTCACAAAGAGCTGGACACAACTGAGGTAGTTAACACTTACACTTATCAGAGGGAAGCAGAGGAAGATTTGACACAAAAGGAAGGTGATATGACACTGAAATAAGATACTATAATGCTGGCTTTGAAACGTGGAGAAAGGGGTCATGAGTCAATAAATGCAAGGGGTGCAGTTCTAGAAGCTGGAAGAGGAGAAGGACATTCTTCTAGCACCTCCAAAAAGAGTAAAGCCCTGCCAACAACTTAGCCCAGTAAACTGCAGACTTCTTTCCTGCAGAAGTATAACACAATAAGTCTGTATTTTCATTAAGCCACCAAATATTAAGTATTTTGTTACAGCATCTCTCAAGAATTAATACAGCCCCCAAAGGGGTAAAAATTAATTCTTGGGGAAGCAAAAAAGTCATATATTACAACAGCTTGTGATCCTCTCAAGCTCAACACTACCCTACAAAATCTTATTCCTCAGTATTTTGTTTTATGGCAATTAGGGGAAAAAATATCTGAACTGCTCTTTTTTTTTTTTTTCCTGTGCTGGGTCTTCTTTGCTGCACACAGGCTTTCTCTAGTTACAGAGAGTGGGGGCTACTCTCTAGTTTCAGTTTGCAAGCTTCTTATTCTTGTGGCTTCTCTTGTTGCGGCTCGAGGACCCTAGAGCTCAGGCTCAATAGTTGTGGAACTTGGTCTTGCTCCATGACATGTGGGGTCTTCCCAGACCAGGGATCGAACAGCTATCCCCTGCACTGCAAGGTAGACTGTTAACCAAGGAAGAGTCTATTACCAAGGAAGCCCCCAAACCGCTCTTTAAGGAGTTGAGAATGAAAAATAGGTCATGAAACAATAGTTCATTGGCAAGCACTGTCAATGACAGTCTGATTCAAATATTGATGCAAGACTTTTATTACTCTCAAGGCCCATTTCATCACCATTAGCAGTTAGATAATGGTATTAGACAAAAAAGCATTGCTACCTTGACACCATTAGACAAAATAGATATTACTATCTTGACAGGTTCTTCTATACTTTCATTCTAACAACAGAATTTACCATCCAGAAAAGGCTTGCTGACCACTTTGTGCAAGTAGCCAAATCTCTACCTCATTTTTAGACAGGCATTCTCTCCTATACTCCACAACAAGACACAGGAATAATTTGGCCCATAAATAGTGTCAATCTATTAATGTGTATGTTTGAAACTGTGTGCCAAAGCCCATTACAAAGTACATTTTAATATTCCAGATTTTAAAAATGTAACACAGGAAGGTTTATGACTATTGTGACAGCCTTGGAAGAGATTGTTTAACCATAATTCTACCTTTGGAATAATTGTTTTAGTGAAACCAAAACTCTATCAGAAACCTATTTCTAATGTACTTTTAGCATTACTGAACAAGTGATGACAAAAAAGCTATATAAGTAGTTAACCAGTGGATAGCTTTTCTTATGGGATGCATTCTGCTTTCACACAAATTGAAAGTTAAAAATCTGGGTATATTAATGTATCTAGTATGATTCAGTCTATAGTACTTTTTAAAATATCTTTGTTGATTAAGCATTAAAAAGTATAAGTCAAGATATATATCAACATTCATTCTATCACTAAGCTCACTCATTAATTTGCTCTTTCTGCCTTGCTCAAGTAAAAGTTTCCTGTAACCTTCAAGAAATTAAGTTCTGAGTAGATTCAGGTATTGTTGACTGTTAGATTAAGCTATAAATTCCCTTAGAAGGGTTAAATGCCTGAATAGAATCTTAATCACGCTAGATCTGCCAACCAGGGTCTTCTTTGGAAAGAGGTCAAGATGTAAAAAAAAAGATTAAAATTGTCCACTAAGCATTCTAGCAGACATGCTGATTGTGCATTACTATGCCTTCTACCCAGTCCACACAGGGAGCAAACTCTGAGCTTGGGGTGGGAGAAAAATTCTGAAATAGAATCAAGCTATTTATAGTCCAAGAATCAGTGTGTACAAAATAGACTGTGCACAGATCTTTATTCTTAAATGTTCCAAGAGATAGAAGTCTGGTGTTTGACCATAATTCACAAGACAGGAAAGGGGAGGGAGGGCAGGTAGGAGGAGGAAAGAAGGAAGGAAAGGAAAGATATCTATATCTATACATATAATACATATAATTCATGTATATAACCTATATATATATATGATAGATACATCAAGTATATACCATACGTTCTATATTTTTAAAAAGTAGACTGGCTTTTGCTGCTTATTTTTTTAAAATGCTGAATGATAACTGATAAAACCCGATTACCTTAGAAACTGTAAAGAAACTACAAATGAATATTTTTTAAAAAGATTTTATTTTTTAACCTTTGCCAGCTCCAGAGTTGCCATTTCTGCATCCTGCCCCAAGGGCTTCCCAGGTGACTCAGTGATAAAGAAACTACATGCCAAGCAGGAGACGTGGATTTGATCCCTGAGTTGGGAAGATCCCCTAGGGAAGGAAATGGCAATGCACACCAGTATTCTTGCCTAAAAATCCCATGGACAGGGGAGCCTGGTGGGCTACAGTCCATGGGGTCGCAAAGAGTCGGAAATGACTTGGTGACTAAACAACAACATCCTGCCCCAAGCAAAGCTCCATCACCATTTCTAACATTAGCTTGACCATGGTGAAGTTTCCCATTTAATTTTATATTTGGCACTAGTTTAATGACTGGCTGTTACACAGGAAGTTGATCCAATTGTTGTTATCAGGCCAGAAGTTTATGCCTCTTCTTATTGTCTAATGCAGAAAGAAATGATTCACAAATGAAAATGGTAGTATTCCTGTGTCCTAATGCTGTCCAACATCTGGATGATGGATGCAATATTTACACATGCCTTCAATTTTGAAGTTTTCCCTAGAATGTTTGGGATTATGGAGATGCTGGTCCTTATTACCTCCCCAAAATAATGGCAAAAAAGACTAAAATTATTTTTGACTAAAGATCAACTGATGTTGTTTTGAGAGCTATTTAAAAGTTGTTCTGTTATTTCTCATTGACAAATACAATTCAACTTTCCAAATCATAGGAAAAAGGTATTTTCAACTCTTAAAAAGAGAAATTATCTGCAGATGACCAGAATCTACTTGCTGGCTACAAGGACAACCCAGTAGGAATGTGGCAAGTAACCATTAGCACCTGCTAGAAATAAACATCACAGAGCTTTCAAAATTAGAACAAACAAACAAACAAAAAAAAAAAACTGGCTTTCTAACTTTAAAAACAAAGAGAGAGAAATTAAATGTATATGCTCCTTACAACAAGGCATGCATTTTATTCAGTATTCACTGACTCCATCAGCATATGGGATTACAGCAGGCATGATGATTTTATAGATGTGAATAATGCACTCCGCAATTAATGGAAACCTGATTCTCCCTTGGGGCCATTGTTTCCCCTGTACCTCTCTCGAGCATAGATCTGGAGGTGAGGTGGGTGCTCCTCTTGCCTCTCATGGCTGTTTCATTCGTCCTCCTTCTCCTTTACCCCTAAAACTACCTGCTTTAAATCTCACGTCATCATGAGATTTTTTAAGTTAGTAAATGTACATTTTTAAAAACCAAATTAACACTAACTTCCTCCAGGGACAGGGTAACAACAGTAGGAGAGGCTCAGACACTGCATACTATCCACTGCTCAGCACTGTTCAAACACCAACTCATTCCCCCTCATTTTTCTAAGACTTTAGCTCCTGGTTCACTGCCAATGTTTCCTGAACTCCTGGTCTTAATTCCTAGAATTCTCAATATGCATAAAGATGATCTCAATTCTTAGAATTCCTCCTCTTGGGGGATCCTCTCCTGTCAACCACTCGTTTCCAAGATCTTACCTTAGTGACTCACGCTTTTCTAAGTGATTATGTCACCACTTCTCTATCCTCAAATACCCTACACCCCATCTTCCCTCTCAGTTGCTGACCTTGCTTCCTTCAGTGAGAAAATTGAAGCAACCTGAAAAGAACCTGCAAAGACTCTCTTCATTCAGACCTGCCAGGGTACTAGCGATGCATCCACAAACTCCTCTTTTCCTGGCTATCTACTGTAGAAAAATGAATACTTATGTTCACATTTAAATATAAACGTACATGAATGTATATAGCAGCTCTATTTGTAATTGCCAAAATCTGAAAATAACCCAAAAGTTCTTCAATAGGTGAATTGATTAAAAAGTAAAACAAAACTGTGGTATATGCATATGGTAGTATTTGACAATAAAAAGGAAGGAATACAACTGACTTGCAACAACTAGATGACTCTCAGAGGCATTATGCTGTGGGAAAGAACCCACTCTCAAAGGTTACGTACCATACGGTTCCATTTACATGACATGCCTGAAAAGACACAACTACAGTGATAGGAACCAGATGACTATCAGAGGCTGAAGAGAGGAGGGTATGACTGCAAAGGAGAAGAAGAGGAGAAGGGAGATTTTGGGGGTGAGAAAACTTCTGCATCCTAAGTGTGGTTACATCAATCTATATTTGTTAAAATTCACAGAACTACCCACACATACATTTTAAAAATTCTGTGAACCTGTAATTTTAAATTAATCCTATAAACAAACTCATTAATGTAAATTATTATTCCCAAAGGCACAATGAAATCACAATAATTCAAAAGTGAATTGTTTGAATATTGTTGAACTTTGCTTTCAAATTCTTGATGATGGTACTATGATGGTAATAGGGATGTTTTGTTTACTGCAGCTCAGCAAGTGTGGGAAAGAAGCAAGGACTATTAACCAAGCCTGGTTTAGGACAACAGTCTGACTGCTTGGTGGACAAGTTGTTAGCCTCTCTGCCTCACCCGTAAAGGGGGGATAGAAACAGTACATGCTTCATAAGTTTAAGAAAACTAGGTGAGATAATTGAAGGAATGTAAAATGCTGAGTCGGAGAAGGCAATGGCAAGCCACTCCAGTACTCTTGCTTAGAAAATCCCATGGATGGAGGAGCCTGGTAGGCTGCAGTCCATGGGGTCGCTAAGGGTCTGACACGACTGAGCGACTTCACTTTCACTTTTCACTTTCACACATTGGAGAAGGAAATGGCAACCCACTCAAGTGTTCTTGTCTGGAGAATACCAGGGACAGGGGAGCCTAGTGGGCTTCCGTCTATGGGGTCACACAGAGTCGGACACGACTGAAGTGACTTAGCAGCAGCAACAAAATGCTGAGTATCGTGCTTGGTACATGATAAGCTCTCATAAATGTTAGGTATCATATTATTTAAACCAATTAAAAAGAGTGATCATTCTTTTTAAATTAAATTTAAAAAATCACTTTTTGACACTTTGCAACATTCCAGGGAGGTGTGAGGTCCAATCCCAACAAGTTCAAAGAGCAGGACAGAAACTGGAACATTTCAGGGAAATAACTTTTCAGCTATTGCCAAGCCATGCCTTTACAGAATGGAAAACCATCATTCATTGGAAGTGTCAGTCTTATCCAGCTCTCACTGACCAATCATTTAACCAGATCTCAGAGACTAGAAGAAAAGCTTTGTTATTATTGGATGCCTTAATTTAAATAGTTCAACTTCTCCCCACCAGTAAGCACATTCAATGTTGTACTTAGAAATAATGCAGTGACCCTTTTGAGAACCAGCCAGGTACAACAGGTTATTTACACTGATAGTATTTAAAAACACCTAGAAGACTCTCCTCTTGCAACCTGTGGGCTTTTAAACATGTAACATTTCTTACTTTGGTGTCAGCATTACTTCGTGCTGTCAGAAGGTGCTGGGGCCTTCTGACAGTAGACCCCAATACATCTTTCTACATTTATTGTTTCTGTCTTGCTGTGTGTAAATAAGTCTGATTACCAAACTTTGAAACAGTAAATAACACTAACATAGTCCTCTACTTCTTGTGAAGCACTTTCATGAAAAATATTTTATCCTCATAAATATCATGAGAAGTAGGAGAGGTGTTATTATAATGTTTATGTGGAAAAATAAATTTAAGAAGTTTAATCACACATCTAATCGACTGTTTAGATATTTCTTGCTTAGTCACAGCAGGTACCATCTATCTGTGGTTTTAATGAGACTAAGATGAGGGTAATTTACTGCACAAAACGTTATATGTTTTTTTAGTCCATGTGAGCTGCTCTGATAATAACACAATAGGCTAGGTGGCTTAAACAGACATTTATTTCTCATAGCTCTGGAGACTAGGACGTCTAAGATTGAGGCACCAGCAGATTCAATGTTAGGTGAAGGCCCACTTCCTGGTTCAGAGTCGGCCACCTTGCTGTGTCCTCACATAGTAGAAGGGGTAAGGGAGCTTCTCTACAGTGTTCATACAGTCTCATTCACAAGGGCTCCACTCTCATGACCTAATCATCCCCAAAGGCCCTACCTCAAAACACCATCACATCGGGGATTAGGTTTCAACATATTAATGCTGGGGGGACACAAACATTCACTCTATAGTACATGTTGTCTAAAACACAGCTCACTATCTCTGGAGATACTAAGGTATATAAAGAAAGAGTTTCTGAACACACTGAGTTGCTTATCACTGAAAACAACTACTCATTGTTGAATTTTTGTTCACTGATTCTTTCAGGTACCCAAGCATCTGACTCATAGCAAGCACTGAAGAGACCTCTGTTGAATAAATTAATGTATGATTTCAAAGGAGAAAATCTAAAAAGATGAAAACCCTAAGATAAGAAATTCAAACCCTACATCCAACAGTTCACATTTTCAAAAATTTCCAGTGGGGTAAAGATAATCAACAGTATGTGGTTAAAGAGCAGACACACATTTTTAAGAGACACTGGATGTCAGTCTAAGAAGGTAATAACCAGGATGCTGAGGCATCCTGAAACCACGTCACATGAGGAAGTGCTAGTGGATCTAGATATGTTTAGTTTGAAAAAGAGAAAATAAGATTGCTCTTTCCAAATATTTTAAGTTGTTTGGCATGGGCTAAAATTGTCAAGTGGAATAGAAAACTTAAAAAAAAAATGTATTCTCTGTAGATCCAGTGGCTAGGAATATGACCAGTTAGTGAAAATTACAGAGAATCAATTTTTCACTGAACAAAACAGGGCAGTTTAACAGGTGGAGCTGCCAAGCACCAGGATGGGCAGCCTTGGGAGGGAGCTGGAAGACAGGAATGAACAGTAATCTAACATCTCCTGTGTGCACGGCGTTGGACATAGGACCTGTATAATGTATAGGACTTTACATTGGTATTACCATCTCCAGGTCAGAAGTGAGGAAAGTGATGCTTACAGAACAAAAGTGACTTGTCCAATATCACACAGTTGCTAAGTGGCACATCTGGAATTCAAACCAGAGGTAGCTAACTCCTAACATAAGTTATTTCTGTTCAGTTCAACTCAACAAACATTCTTTTTTTAATGTCTGCTTTTGACCAGGAACTATACTGAGTCCTGGGAAATACCAAGATAAATGACAGACAGAAGACAGTCCCTTTCTTGGAAAGATTCAGAGTTTACCATCTCCACAGTGCTAGAAGTGTCTGAATAAAGGCTACATGACCATTCCAGGTTACTGGAGAAAGAATTATTGACCTGGGAGTAGTCTTTATCAAATAATCACTTAAGGTACCTACATGCCCAAATTCACAGATGTGGCTATAATAGATTTCTGGAAATTGAGTTCGTATATTATAAAATCTGGTTGTATATTCCACTGAAGGGAAAATTGAGCTTCAGTTGTGATAAAAATCATATGAATTAAGCAACTTTTAAAATATAAAATGACCATATCCTAATGTTACCAATAGGTAACATTTTGTTACTGGACCTGAAGGATTAACACTTAATTTGATTAACTCCCATTTGGTCCTGATTGGGTGACATTTTTCCTTTATACTCCCTGTCCTTAAAAATCTTATTTAAAGCAGTTTACTCTTTAAAAACACATACAATAATGCTGTTTAAAAAGTCTAAAAATGAGAATTACATGAAAAATCTGTTAGGTTTCACAGTCACACATAGTCCTGGAGCTTTTCAACAACTAAAGCAATAATGAAAACATATTGTAATTCCTACCATCCGATTCATATCTCAACAGAAAGAATTTTCAAGGCAATAAATTCAGAGAGGTATTTACCTGATGTTTCTTTAACCTAAGAATGTGGACCTACACAATAAATGATATCTTCAATAATATTTTTATGGAGGACTCAGAAAGTTATTAATGATAACATTTTATGTTTATTATATATTCACTATATAATAAAGTAATCTTTAACAAATTCTAGCTGAGACTAGAATATTGATTTTCTAACGCCTAATTCAGAAATGCTTCCATTTTTTTCACTATACTATCCTATACATACCAAATATAGAAAAGAATTTGGCCGTGAAATTACAGATACATACACACACACATGTGCACACATGCATGCATGCAAATGTGAGTGTAAAATGTCCATAACACACACAGCACACATACAAACACAAGTACCTTTACCAGTATTGATGATTCTACTGAAATTAGAGATTAGTCCTTTTAGTAAATAAAAATAATTCCATTAATTAACTTACCAAATTCACATAGCACCTGTCACACTGATGATTTACTATGTTTTGCATTGGTTATCTTTGTCTACTTCTCATGGTCCTATCACGTCTCTCTTTTAGTAACTATGCACCCATCCAAACCCAGAATACAAAAAGACAAATAAAACTGAGCCTACAATAAAAACAAATCTGGGATTTCAATTTAACGCCAGTCATCAAAAGTCTATATCAACATACCAAGAAATATAATTTATTCCTTTTCTCTTTTCAAATGTACTCAACACTGCATGCTAATAATAATTTTATTAGTGACATTAAAACCTAAGGTCTGCATGAAAAACAGCAGGCCTCCAGGATGTAGTAATACCACTCACTAGCTTTCAGCCCATCAGAAAGAATATTAACAGATACACGGTTGACATATTTAGAAAACCAGGAAACTGACCACCTGTTTTTTTCTTTTAGTTACTGACAAACCCAAATGGCTATAGTGTCTTGAGCTGTTTTAGATTGAAAAAATACATAAATTTGGATGTAACAAGTTATTCCCTTACTCTAAATCAACTATCGAAAATGCATAGAAATCAATGGATTATAACCAAGTAATCATTCAGCAATTCCCCAAGTTGTGAGCCTTATGATACTCTAATACCCAGCCAAAAAAAGGTCTAAATTAATGTTTCTTAAAGTGTGGTCTCTGTGTGCTGTGAATTTGTTAGAAATGCAAATTCTTGAATTCCACCTAGACTTTGAATCAGCATTTTAGGGGGTGGAGCACAAGACTAGGTTTTGATGAGTTGTCTAGATTATTCTGGTGCTCACTAAAATTTGAGAAATTATCTGAATGAAGGGGTTCTCAACACTTTGTTTCCACTATGGCCTCAGTTCATTTCTACCTTGCATGCTCATTTGTAACCAACTCCTGTTGCTTATCATAAGCCTATTCCTTGGAAACTGCAATCAAGCATGGTGTAAGTGAGGATGCTCTGTCAATCCCCATTGTCTTGCATCAACAGAAAAACATCTGTGGATACCCTTTCCTCAACCTTTGCTATTCTTCCCTCAGCTGAACTGCCACGCACAAGATGGGGTATGCAGCTTTCAGAAGATCTATCCAATTGGCAACCAAAACTGCCCAACTCACTGGTTTCAGTCCTTCTATACAAACCATCTGCACATGGGTACCCAAGGCACAGTTGCCCATGTCACAGCCCCCTTGCCAACCTGCTATGTGAGCCTGCTGTTCATGGTGGCTGAGGGCCCTGCCTGTCGATGTTTTGGCTTTGCTTAATCCAGGAAGGTAGTCTATGGCACCTTGAGTCCACTTGGAGGAGGAGGTCTGGTACTCCAAAGGATAAGCAAGTGATGATGAAAACCCAGCACATACAGATGCGACAAATGAAGAACTGGAGATGGGCTTTGTTTTTTAACAATCATTTAGGAAAATAAGGCAGAGTGTCCCGAAAACTCTCATGTTCTTCTTAGTACCCAACACTAAATTCCCTTGGTTGTCTCCTTTCTTTGTCTCCAGAGGCATACCGCTATAATTGGGGCATGCCGAAAGACAACAAACTAGGTAAAGCAGATACTTTACTGTCAATATTCACTGACTTCATTGTAATATGGACAGAGGCTAATGTAAATTATTGATTAAATGTAAGTAAATTTTGGACAACTTATATATCGTAATAATGAAACTTTACTTGTACTACGCCACTAAATTTCAAGAGAAGGGTATCAGTGGGTTGCTTTGGTTGCATTTCACAATATCGAATAATTTTTTCATCTGATGTTTTTCTATTGTTATGCTCAGTTAATGAACCTACTTGGTAGTGTAGCTGGTATTTGTTCATTAACCTCCACTGCACTGGTGTAGGAATCAGAGGATACCTGCACCTCTTCTACAGCTTTCTTGATCAAAAAATGGAGTGAACAATTTAATATGAAGCTTTCAAAATTACTCCTAAAAGGGTAGCGGATGAAGCTGCTTTTGGCTATTTCTGTCCCCAGGATCACCTCCTCCCTGCAGGGAAGAATGACTCTACCACTCTGAAACCATCTGGCATGTAATGCTGCTAAGTACAAAGCTGAAGGGAAAGAGTGAGTTCAGGGGAGGCCCTGGGAATGAAGAAGGCTCCTAATCTGATTCATACCAGCAATAATTTGCTGCTTGTCTACAACCAGCAAAACAGTTTATGGTTCTCTAACGCCAGACTCTCAGACTCCCTCAAAACACTCCTCCACCAGTCTCTCTCCCTCAGTAAGGAGAGTCCTGTGCGAACACCACTGTCATTTTGAATTAGTGCTGACACTGAGCACAAGAGCCAACCACCATTCCTCTCCACAGTGTAGCGAAGCAGGTAAAGGGAAGGTAGTGTTAAGGTCACTATATTTTTTAAACACCTCTGCAGAAATAGCAAGAACAGGTCCCAAGTACTCAATAAGTACTCAATAAGTATCTCAACGAATGATAAAAGAGAGAAAAGCTCACCTCAGAACAGGCTTTCATTTCACTAAAAATGCAGAAAAAATTGCTAGCATTAACATTATGTGCTTCTTGTTTAATATAGCTCCTCTGATTATAGTGAAAAAGTTTTACTCCTCCTTCCTAACAAGAATTTTATCTTCTCTCTCCCATAGCTCTCTCACAGGGAATATGTTTGCTATTTGTTTACCTCCTTCAGATCCTGCACGACGGCTGTGAGCCTCTCATTTTCTGCCTGGACATTAGTGACCACAGCCCGGCTCTGTTTCAGTTCGTTCTGCATATCCAAGATCTTCCCCAGATAGTAAGCTTCCTTCGATGCTGACTCCTGCAGAAGCGTTTCCTCCCGAGTCTCTCCATCCTCAGCAACCTTACGGTGGATGGAGAAGGACTGCCCAAATGCCTGCAGAGGATTTGGAAAGAGAAAGAGCACAAAATGAAATGCACCGCTGCACTACTCAATAGAATTGGGAACACGATTCATTTTGCTTTGTGTACATGAAAAGCTATTCAGCAAGACTTTCAGAAGCAAAAACTACATAGTTCATGTAACAAGCTAGCAGCTCTCATTGACACTTGAAATAATTCAATTCAATAAGGAGAAAGAAAACTTTTAAATATTTTGCTAAAATATAATGTGTTAAAACTTGAAAAACATTACTGCTTGTTTTATGTTACCATTTTTTAGACAAATCTTATCAAGGAATAGACAGTTAAGTTGCTAATGAGACCATAAAAATTCATATTCTAATTTTCAGTCTAGAAAAAAATCCCCAAAATAATTTTCAAGAAAGAAAATGATAGTTTCATTAGCTTTCTAATACATTAAGAATATATCAATTACAAACAATACCTTTAAGAGAGAAAACTAACAGCATTCAAACTTCTGGTACCACAAAAAGACATTAAAATGTGATCAATATATAAGAAAATCTATCTGTTTACAAAGAAATAGAAAAAAAAACAGAAATTAATGAAATCGATAAGCTACAGTTGGCGAGTGGGAACAAGGTGGGAAGAATGAGGGAATGAAATGCTATACAACAGATCACATTTCATAGGGGTGACACTTTTTGAGATTGTCTTATTATATCATTCTGACTCTTAGAACTACAGTAACGTTTCACAGTTTGTTGTTTAGTCACTCAGTTGTGTCCGACTCTTTGTGACCCCATGGACTGCAGCATGCCAGGCTTCCCTGTCCTTCACCAACTCCCAGAGCTTGCTCAAACTCATGTCCATTGAGTTGGTGATGCCATCCAACCATCTTGTCCTGTCGTCCCCTTCTCATCCTGCCTTCTTTCCCAGCATCAGGGTCTTTTCAAATGAGTCAGCTCTTTGTATCAGGTGGCCAAAGTGTTGGAGCTTCAGTTTCGGCATCAGTCCTTCCAATGAATATTCAAAATTGACGTCCGTTAGGATGGACTGGTTGGATCTCCTTGCAGTCCAGGGGACTCCCAAGAGTCTTCTCCAAACCACAGTTCAAAAGCATCAATTCTTTGGCGCTAAGCCTTCATGGTGCAACTCTTACATCCACACGTGACTTCTGGAAAAATGACAGCTTTAACTATATGGACCTTTGTTAGCAAAATAATGCCTCTACTCTTGATAATGTTTCACGTACCTCCCAAATAAATAATAATTAAGATCAGCCTCTATGTGTCCAGGGACCCAATGGAACACAAATAGTAACAAATGAACCCAGCTGTACTACAAATGAACAATATGACTACATTGAAAGGAGGCGAGAGAAAAAGATCTAACCTGAGTAATTTTGGAAATTGGTATTTTTGCTATACACTGTAAAGCTAAAGACAAAACAAACTGTACCAAAACACTAGGGTCCAGTTAGTAAATTTGTTTCTCACGGGGATTATAGAGGCACAATTCTAAAACTTCTTTACATGTATACAAGGTTTGAAGAAATAAGTAAACATATTATGGATAATGAAAGCCAAATGTCTCCCTGCTGGAGAAAGGAATTAAAAATAAAGAAAGGGAGAAGGAAACTAGTGGTATTGGGTTGTAATTAGAATTATCAGTATAGTCTTTAATAGGGAAACAGTTCAATAGATAGACAAAGGTGCTTATGTGTGGCTGTGTACACAGATTTTCTAGCTCTGTCAGCAAACCTTGCAGCCAAATTTTGCTTCTAAATATCAATCCCCAATTAAAAGAACTAGGGCTCTTTGAAGAAATGACTGAGTCCCTGGCTGGAGCAAAATGAACTTGGTTCAAGCTGTGGTGCCAAAGAGTAACAAAATGCTTTTAAAGAATGATGTGGCTATGTCAAAGGACACAAGAGCCTACATAAAGAGGCTCCCAAATGGCCAAATCTGGGATAATTGGGGGCAACAAAATAGTTACAGTAGTGAATTATAATCCATAGAACAAAATCAATATTCATGAGTCCACATTGATGTAATAACTGAATAAATAAGGGAAGAAGGAACAGCTTTTCTTCACAGTAGAATTCTAATAATTTAATTCTAATAGAAATAAAATACATCAGCCTTACGTGGCAGATACCAAGTAATAATTATTACAGGTAAAGATTGTAGGGAAAACCACTAGACCATTCAGATATGACCTAAATCAAATCCTTTATGATTATACAGTGGAAGTAAGAAATAGATTTAATGGACTAGATCTGATAGAGTGCCTGATGAACTATGGACGGAGGTTCGTGACATTGTACAGGAGACAGCGACCAAGACAATCCCCACGGAAAAGAAATGCAAAAAAGCAAAATGGCTGTCTGAGGAGGCCTTACAAATAGCTGTGAAAAGAAGAGAAGCGAAAAGCAAAGGAGAAAAGGAAAGATATAAGCATCTGAATGCAGAGTTCCAAAGAACAGCAAGGAGAGATAAGAAAGCCTTCCTCAGTGATCAATGCAAAGAAATAGAGGAAAACAACAGAATAGGAAAAACAAGAGACCTCTTCAAGAAAATTAGAGATATCAAGGGAACATTTCATGCAAAGATGGGCTCGATAAAGGACAGAAATGGTATGGACCTAACAGAAGCAGAAGATATTAAGAAGAGGTGGCAAGAATATACAGAAGAACTATACAAAAAAGATCTTCACGACGAAGATAATCATGATGGCATGATCACTCACCTGGAGCCAGACATCCTGGAATGTGAAGTCAAGTGGGCCTTGGAGAGCATCACTACGAACAAAGCTAGTGGAGGTGATGGAATTCCAATTGAGCTATTTCAAATCCTGAAAGATGATGCTGTGAAAGTGCTGCACTCAATATGCCAGCATATTTGGAAAACTCAGCAGTGGCCACAGGACAGGAAAAGGTCAGTCTTCATTCCCATCCCAAAGAAAGGCAATGCCAAAGAATGCTCAAACTACCCCACAATTGCACTCATCTCACACGCTAGTAAAGTCATGCTCAAAATTCTCCAAGCCAGGCTTCAGCAATATGTGAACCATGAACTTCCAGATGTTCAAGCACGTTTTAGAAAAGGCAGAGGAACTAGAGATAAAATTGCCAACATCCACCGGATCATGGAGAAAGCAAGAGAGTTCCACAAAAACATCTATTTCTGCTTTATTGACTATGCCAAAGCCTCTGACTGTGTGGATCACAAGAAACTGTGGAACATTCTGAAAGAGATGGGAATACCAGACCACCTGACCTGCATCTTGAGAAACCTGTATGCAGGTCAGGAAGCAACAGTTAGGACTGGACATGGAACAACAGACTGGTTCCAAATAGGAGAAGGAGTACGTCAAGGTTGTATATTGTCACCCTGCTTATTTAACTTATATGCAGAGTACATCATGAGGAACGCTGGGCTGGAAGAAGCACAAGCTGGAATCAAGATTGCCGGGAGAAATATCAATAACCTCAGACATGCAGATAACACCATCCTTATGGCAGAAAGTGAGGAGGAACTCAAAAGCCTCTTGATGAAAGTGAAAGAGGAGAGTGAAAAGACTGGCTTGAAGCTCAACATTCAGAAAACGAAGTCATGGCATCTGGTCCCATCACTTCATGGGAAATAGATGGGGAAACAGTGGAAACAGTGGCAGACTTTATTTTCTTGGGCTCCAAAATCACTGCGGATGCTGATTGCAGCCATGAAATTAAAAGACGCTTACTCCTTGGAAGGAAAGTTATGACCAACCTAGATAGCATATTAAAAAGCAGAGACATTACTTTGCCAACAAAGGTCCGTCTAGTCAAGGCTATGGTTTTTCCCATGGTCATGTATGGATGTGAGGGTTGGACTGTGAAGAAAGCTGATCGCTGAAGAATTGATGCTTTTGAACTCTGGTGCTGGAGAAGACTCTTGAGAATCCCTTGGACTGCAAGGAGATCCAACCAGTCCATTCTAAAGGAGATCAATCCTGGGTGTTCATTGGAAGGACTGATGCTAAAGCTGAAACTCCAGTACTTTGGCCACCTCATGAGATGAGTTGACTCACTGGAAAAGAGTCTGATGCTAGGAGCGATTGGGGGTGGGAGGAGACGGGGACGACAGAGAATGAGACAGCTGGATGGCATCACCGACTCTGTGGACATGAGTTTGAGTGAACTCCAGGAGTTGGTAATGGACAGGGAGGCCTGGCGTGCTGTGATTCATGGGATCGCAAAGAGTCAGACACGACTGAGCGACTGAACTGAACTGAACTGAAAGATTATCAATGAAATATATGGAATATAAAATAATAGGCAAAAATTATGATGAGAAACAGGATATTAACATAGTCTTAAAGCATTTTATCCCAAGATATTTATTAATTCCAATGGGAAAAACATTAACTTTGCAATCGAGTAATCCACTAGACCTTAACTAAGTGACCAAAGCTTAGCTCAGCAACAAGAAGACATCTTGACATTGTGTACCCTCTGATTAACACATGAGGCGGGCACAGGGTCATTTCTGTGATATTCTTGCCAAAAATGCCTAAGCCAGTTTTTACCACAAGAAAGCATGAACCAGAGGGATGGGATGGGGAGTGAGACAAGAGTGGGGGGTTCAAGATGGGGAACACATGTACACCTGGGGCGAATTCATGTCAATGTATGGCAAAACCAATACAATATTGTAAAGTAATTAGCCTCCAATTAAAATAAATAAATTTTAAAAAAAAGAAAGCATGAAGCAAATCAAAATGGAAACATTCTACAAAATAATTGGCCAGAACCCTTCAAAAGTATTAAGGTTAGGAAATATAGAGAAAGACTTCTCCAGACAAGATGAGACTAAGGAAGTATAACAATCAAATGCAGTACAGGCATCTGGATTGGAGCCTACCCTGAAAAGAAGATATTAGTAGGACATTTGGCAAAATCAGAATACACTCTTAATATACAGTACAGTTCAGTTCAGTTCAGTCGCTCAGTCGTGTCCGACTCTTTGTGACCCCATAAATCACAGCACGCCAGGCCTCCCTGTCCATCACCAATTCCTGGAGTTCACTCAAACTCATGTTCGAGTCGGTGATGCCATCCAGCCATCTCATTCTCTGTTGTCCCCTTCTCCTCCTGTCCTCAATCCCTCCCAGCATCAGACTCTTTTCCAGTGAGTCAACTCGTCGCATGAGGTGGTCAAAGTATTGGAGTTTCAGCTTTAGCATCAGTCCTTCCAATGAACACCCAGGATTGATCTCCTTTAGAATAGACTGGTTGGATCTCCTTGCAGTCCAAGGGATTCTCAAGAGTCTTCTCCAGCACCACAGTTCAAAAGCATCAATTCTTCGGTGATCATTTTCTTCACAGTCCAACTCTCACATCCATATATGACCACTGGAAAAACCATAGCCTTGACTAGACGGACCTTGGTTGGCAAAGTAATGTCTCTGCTTTTTAATATACTATCAAGGTTGGTCATAACTTTCCTTCCAAGGAGTAAGCGTCTTTTAATTTCACGACTGCAGTCAGCATCCGCAGTGATTTTGGAGCCCAAAAAATATTGGCTAATAATATTGTAACAATGTCAATTTCTGGTCTCCATAGTTGTACTCTGGTTACGTTAGGGTAGTTCAGATGGTAAAATATCTGCCTGCAGGTTCAGTCCCTGGGCTGGGAAGATCCCCTAGAGAAGGGAATGGCTACCTACTGCAATATTATTGCCTGGAAAATTCCATGGACAGAGAAGCCTGGCAAGTTACAGTCCATGGGGTTGCAAAGAGCCAGGCATGACTGAAGCGACTCAGCACACACACAGACACATATATGTATTTTAAAATTTCAAATGTTATTAAATGATGCTTCTGGACCTCATACAGATCATGAAGAAATAAGGCTGGAATTGACAGAGAAGGATACTCTTGCTGTTTGGCTTCTTCAGTTTCAGGACAGAAAGATATACTTAATTGGAGTTGCCAAGATTTTACATGTGATAATAAGTGTATAGACTTATGAACAGACGAAAAATTATCTTTGGAGGTGCCATTGACTTTGCTTTTCCATTGGTAATGATCAGATTCTGTGAGAGCAATTCTGAATTCATTACTCATTAAAAAGCCTTTGGAAAGATGTCTGGCAGCACATCTCTCCATGGTGACATGGTGACATCTTCAGTAGACCCTCACCCTGGCAAAGGAACCTTAACTATATCTTCTTCTTAGTTTAGTCACTAAGTCGTCCCCAACTCTTTTGCTACCCTCATGGACTACACCCCGCCAGGCTCCTCTGTCCATTGGATTTTCCAGGCAAGAATACTGGAGTGGACTGCCATTTTCTTTTCCAGGAGATCTTCCCGACCCAGGGATTGAACCTGGGTCTTCTGCATTGTCAGGTGGATTCTTTATCACTGAGCCACCAGTGAAGCCTGACTACATACTTAAATACTAGTAAAATTTAAAATTAGCATGAACTCTATGTCAAGTACCTCAGTCTGCCTTTTTTCACAACTACTTCCCCACTTCTATGTAACAGAAAAATTCCCCAGGCCAGTTTCTTAACTCTGCCTGAGTAAAATCAATAGACTAAGGCAACCTATGGTTCTCACATTATTCTCAGCACACAGGCAATGCTCCATTGGTGGCTAAATTGACCCCTAAGATCTTAATAGCAAGTGTACTCTGGATCCAGCACCAAAGGAAATAAAACATTTCAGTCATATACACAGAACAGATCTTCAAAATACAGTCAAGAATTGAAATTTAAAATACAAATTGATGAATTCATTTCTGACAAATTCATCTTTGATGAATCCTTAACTCATATTTATTACAGCTCAGAAACTTTAACTGAGCATCAGTTCAGTTCAGTTCGGTCGCTCAGTCGTGTCCGACTCTTTGCGACCCCATGAATCACAGCACGCCAGGCCTCCCTGTCCATCACCAACTCCCAGAGTTCACTCAAACTCATATCCATCGAGTCGGTGATGTCATCCAGCCATCTCATTCTCTGTCGTCCCCTTCTCCTCGCGCCCCCAATCCTTCCCAGCAACAGAGTCTTTCCGGTGAGTCAACTCTTCGCATGAGGTGGCCAAAGTATTGGAGTTTCAGCTTTAGCATCAGTCCTTCCAATGAACACCCAGGACTGACCTCCTTTAGAATGGACTGGTTGGATCTCCTTGCAGTCCAAGGGACTCTCAAGAGTCTTCTCCAGCACCACAGTTCAAAAGCATCAATTCTTCGGCGATCAGCTTTCTTCACAGTCCAACCCTCACATCCATACATGACCATGGGAAAAACCATAGCCTTGACTAGATGGATCTTGGTTGGCAAAGTAATGTCTCTGCTTTTTAATATGCTATCTAGGTTGGTCATAACTTTCCTTCCAAGGAGTAAGTGTCTTTTAATTTCATGGCTGCAATGAGCATCAGAGCGTATCCAAAAGTTAGTCATCATTTTTATGAGGAATGTGCTCTTTCACTAGGCCGGATTTAAAACCAGTGTAAGTATGGAAGGTTATCCAAGAACATTTATTATGGTGTAATCTTTTTTTTACTTGAAATATAAAAATAACACCAATCCAGCACAGGCTACAGATGTTCCATGATCTACATTTGCAAATTCTTTGAGAACTAACACGACTCAGAAAAATCTGAATTAAGGGAGAGTGAAGGAGAAAACACTCCTATTTTACCCAGTTCCTAACTGTTGGTAACTGGAACTGGCCATGACAGCCAGCTGCAACTATCATGTGGCTAATTGTTGAAGCTGATTTACCAGGCCTGTGTGGCTCTGCCAGGTTCCTTCCTCCTCCACTACCATTCCAAGTATCTCCTGACAAAGTTGGACCCAAGAGAAGAGAAGCAATCTCTTATAAGACTATTGAAGCTGCATGCTCGGCAGAAATCACAAAACCAGCTTTGCTATTTATAGGCTAACCTAGGGCAGTCATGCTTCTAGTTATATTTTGTTCAGATAGCAAATTCTTTTTAGGCACTGCAGTCATTTCATGAACAATCTTTATTTGAAATTAATTGGAGATAAACTGACATTTCTATACAATTTTAGAATGTACTAGGATTTCTCATCATATGTGTAGCTATAATTCCACAATTATCACCTTTAATATAGTGCATCGCAGTGTATCAGTTGCTTTCAACTGCAGGGCAGTTTAAGTCCATTTAGCTATATAATAAGTATACCTTGCTTTCTTATTCTACTCACATGACCTCTTAATCCAAAGAAAACTGGTATTTTTTACCTTCATATTCAAGACGATATGTTAACCATTAAGCGGAATTTTCATACTTCTTGTCTTTCATAATATGAAAGACAAAAGTTCAGCTAGTATATTTAATAATATCATATTATCTTTCAAATATGATCCTTGGTTACAGGATTTTCATTCTTTCATCTTAAAAATTGTGACATAACAGTATACTAGGTTATTCAAGGACATTAGACAAAGTATTTTTACTTGAAATGCTAAAACTTATTCATACATTTGTTTCTTCACTAAATAAGCATTTACAGATAACTATAAACAGGCATCGCTTGAGGTGCTGAGGATTCAGCAATATTTTAGAAAAAAAATCTCTGCTACTGGGAGAATTCTAGTGGAACACAAATAAATCAGTGAGTATGTGGTATAATGTTAGAAAAATTTAAAAAGAAAATGAAATCCAGGGTAAGAGCATAAAACAGCACTGCCAAATAGAACTTCCATCAGTGATATATCTGTGTTGTCCAATATGGTAACCACTGTCCACGTGTGGCAAAAGACCTCTTGAAATGTGGCTTATGACCAAAGAAAAAAGTTTTTAATTTTATGTACTCTAACCCATGTTGGAGAAGGAAACAGCAACCCACTCCAGTATTCTTACCTGGAGAATCCCATGGATGGGTCGCAAAGAGTCAGTCAAGACTGAGGAACTTCACCCACTCAACCCATGTTAGATCACAGTAATCCAAGTCTATGCCCCAAGCAGTAATGCTGAAGCTGAAGTTAAATCATTCTATGAAGACCTACAAGACCTTATAGAACCAGCACCCAAAAAAGATATCCTATTCATCATAGGGGACTCTAATGAAAAAAGAGGAAGTCAAGAGATATCTGGAATAACAGGTAAATTTGATCTTGAAGTACAAAATGTAGGGCAAGGGTAACAGATTTTTGTAAAGAAAACGGACTGGTTGTAGCAAACACCCTCTTCCAACACACTGGTCATAGCAAACACCCTCTTCCACAACACAAGAGATGAGTCTACACATTGACATCACTAGATGATCAATACTGAAATCAGATTGATTATATACTTTGTAGGCAAAGATGGAGAAGCTCTATACAGTCAACAAAAGACAAGACCCAGAGGTGACTATGGTTCAGATCATGAATTCCTTATTGCCAAATTCAGACTTAAGTTGAAAAAAGTAGGGAAAACCAGTAGACCATTTAGTTCAGTTCACTCAGTCGTGTTCTTACGCTTTGCAACTCCACGGACTGCAGCGCACCAGATCTCCCTGTCCATCACCAATTCCCAGGGTTTACTCAAACTCATGTCCATTGAGTCGGTGATGCCATCCAACTATCTCATCCTCTGTCATCCCCTTCTCCACCTGCCTTCAATCTTTCCCAGCATCAGGTCTTTTCAAATAAGTCAGTTCTTCGCATCAGGTGGCCCAAGTATTGGAGGTTCAGCTTCAGCATCAGTCCTTCCAATGAATATTCAAGACTGATTTCCTTTAGGATGGACTGGTTGGATCTCCTTGCAGTCCAAGGGAGTCTCAAGAGTCTTCTCCAAACCACAGTTCAAAAGCATCAATTCTTTGGCGCTCAGCTTTCTTTACAGTCCAACTCTCACATCCATACATGACTACTGGAAAAACCATAGCCTTGACTAGATGGGCCTTTGTCAGCAAAGTAATTTCTCTGCTTTTTAATATGCTGTCTAGGTTGGTCATAACTTTTCTTCCAAGGAGTAAGCATCTTTTAATTTCATTCAGGTATGACCTAAATCAAATCCCTTATGGTTATACAGTGGAAGTGATGAATAGATTCAAGGGATTAGGGCTGGTAGACAGTAGCTGAAGAACTATGGACAGAGGTTCTTGACATTGTACAGGAGGCAGGGCGCAAGACCATCCCCAAGAAAAAAATGCAAAAAGGCAAAATAGTTGTCTGAGGAGGACTTACAAGAGCTGAGAAAAGAAGAGAAGCTAAAGGCAAAGAAGAATAGGGAAGATATACCCATCTGAATGCAGAGTTCCCAAGAATACCAAGGAGAGATAAGAAAGGCTTCCTCAGTGATCAATGCAAAGAAATAGAGGAAAACAACAGAATGGGAAAGACTAGAGATCTCTTCAAGACAATTAAAGATAACAGGGGAACATTTCATGCAAAGACGGGCACAATAAAGGACAGAAATGGTACGGACCCAACAGAAGCAGAATATATTAAGAAGAGGTGGCAAGAATACACAAAAGAACTATACAAAAAAGATTTTCATGACTCAGACAACCACCATGGTGTGATCACTCACCAAGAGTCAGACATCCTGAAATTCAGTCAAGTGGGTCTTAGAAAGCATCACTATGAACAAAGCTAGTGGAGGTGATGGAAGTCCAGTAGAGCTATTTCAAATCCTAAAAGATGGTGCTGTGAAAGTGCTGCACTCAATATGCCAGCAAATTTGGAAAATTTAGCAGTGGTCACAGGACTGGAAAAGGTCAGTTTTCATTCCAATCCCAAAGAAAGGCAATGCCAAAGAATGCTCAAACTACCGCACAGTTGCACTCATCTCACATACTAGCAAAGTAATGCTCAAAATTCTCCAAGTCAGGCTTCAGCAGTACATGAACCATGACTTTCCAGATGTCCAAGGTGGTTTTAGAAAAGGCAGAGGAACCAGAGATCAAATTGCCAAGATCCATTGGTTCATCGAAAAAGGAAGAGAGTTACAGAAAAACATCTACCTCTGCTTTCTTCTTAACTACACCAAAGCATTTAACTATGTGGATCACAGGAAATAGATTATGACATATTAGCCTCAAAAGCTTCTGTATATCCTTCCTTAATCCTATCTCCCCTGCTGTACCCCAACATCTCTTCAGAGAAGCAATACCCTAAATTTTGCATTTACCATGTTTTTGCTTTTCTTTATACTTTACTATATATCTATGTACTTGGAAGCAACAAATAATTTAATATTGTTTTTGTTGTTCAGTCCCTCAGTCGTATGCAACTCTTTGAGACCCCATGGGCTGCAGTACACCAGGCTTCCCTGTCCTTCACCATCTCCCGGAGCTTGCTCAATCTCGTGTCCATTGCGTTGGTGATGCCATCCAACCATCTCATTCTCTCTCATCCCCTTCTCCTCCTGCCTTCAATCTTTTCCAGCATCAGGGTCTTTTCCAGTGAGTAGTCTCATTACTCGGCCAAAGTAGGACTGATTTCCTTTAGATTAACTGGTTTGATCTCCTTTCTGTCCAAGGGACTCTCAAGAGTCTTCTCCAACACCCCCACTTAAAAAGCATAAATTCTTTGACATTTAGCCTTCCGTATGATACAACTCTCACATCCATTTGTGACTCCTGGAAAATCCATAGCTGTGACTATATGGACATTTGCTGGCAAAGTAATGTCTCTACTTTTTAAAATATTGTCTAGGTTTGTCATAGCTTTGCTTCCAATGAGCAAGCGTCTTTTAATTTCACAGCTGCAGTCACCATCTGCAGTGATTCTGGAGTCAAAGAAAATAAAGTCTCCCACTGCTTCCATTGTTTCCCCATCTATTTTCCATGAAGTGATAGGACTGGATGCCATGATCTTAGTTTTTTGAATGTTGAATCTAAAGCCAGCTTTTTCACTCTCCTCTTTCACTTTCATCAAGAGGCTCTTTAGTTCTTCTTCACTTTCTTCCGTAAGTGTGATGTCATGTGCACATCTGAGGTTATTGACATTTCTCCCAGAAATCTTGATTCTAGCTTATGCTTCATCCAGCCCAGCATTTCACATGATGTACTCTGCATATAAGTTAAATAAGCAGGGTGACGTACTCCCTTCCCAATTTTCACCCAGTCCATTGTTCCAAGTCCAGTTCTAACTGTTGCTTCTGGACCTGCATACAGGTTTCTCTGGAGGCAGGTAAGGTGGGCTGGTATTCCCATCTCTTTAACAATTTTCCATAGATTGTTGTGATCCACACAATCAAAGGCTTTAGTATAGTCAATGAAGCAGAATTAGATGTTTTCCTGGAATTCTCTTGCTTTTTCTATGATCCAGTGGATGTTGGCAATTTGACCTCTGGTTCTTCTGCCTTTTCTAAATCCAGTTTGAACATCTGGAAGTTCTCAGTTTACATTCTGTTTAAGCCTGGCTTGCAGAATTTTGAGGATTACTTTGCTAGCATGTGAAATGAGTGCACTTCTGTGGTAGTTTGAACATTCTTTGGCATGCCTTTCTTTAGGATTGGAATGAAAACTGACCTTTTCCAGTCCTGTGACCACTGCTGAGTTTTCCAAATTTGCTGGCATGTTGAGTGCAGCACTTTCACAGCACCATCTTTTAGCATTTGAAATAGCTCACTGGAATTTCATCACCTCTACTAACTTTGCTCATAGTGATGCTTCCTAAGGCCCACTTGACTTCACCCTCCAAGATGTCTGAGTTTAGGTGAGTGATCACACCATCTTGCTTATCTGAGTCATTGAGATCTTTTCTGTATAGTTCTTCTTGGTATTCTTGCCACATCTTAATAGTTAATATTATTTTCTTTTAAAATTTGCATAATGGAATCATTCCATAGGCATTCTTTTGCAATTTGCTTTTTAAACTCAACTTTCAATTCCTAATATTTAACAATTTTGATAAATGTAGCTATTATTGATCTATTTTCATTGTTATATTATTCTGAATAAGTATATACCTCATTTTAATATTCCATTCTCCTAATCCTAACAATGGATGACTGGATCCATTGCAACCAGTTATTTTGCTATCATAACTGTGTGCATATCTCCCTGGTTAGTACTTAACAAAATACATTTTGGGAAGGAGCTGTTTTATTTCCAATCATTGGTGGACTAACACTTTTGCAAAATACAATAAAAATGCACTACTGTAACCATGTGTCTATGACATGACCCAACCATGTCCATATAGATTTGTACACAAATGTGCACACCTTTATATGTAATAGACAAAAACTGAAATGACCATCAACAGATGAATGAATAAAGAAATTGCAGTATATCCACAAAATGGAATATTACTCAGAAGTTAAAATGAATGAACTACTGATACATGCAACGTGGTTGAATTGTAAAATAATTATGCTAAGCAAAACAGGTCAGACAAATCTTATCTACAGTGACAGAAAGCAGATGAATGGTTGCCCTGCAGAGGGGTGTGGGTGGCAGAGAGCTGGGGGAGCTTAAGGAAGCAGTGAAGCAGTGTGGAAAGGAAAAAGGAAGGATTGTGATGGTACACAAAAACACTTTAAGGACTAATGGATATATTCATTATCTTGTCTGTGATGATGATTTCACAAATGTATACATATGTCAAAGTTCATCCAGTTGTACACTTTAAGTATGTGCAGTTTGTTGTATGTCAATTATACTTTAATAAAACTATATAAATAATAAATTACTAGAAAAATATTAGAAGAAAAGCACAGAATGTAAGCCCCAATGATTTTTTAAAAGACTTTTTTTGGAGTGGTTTTGGTTCAGAGCAAAATTGGAGGAAAGTACAGAGATTTCCCAAATACTCCCTGCCCCACGACATGCATAGCCTCCCCCACCAGAGAGCTACTTTCATGACAACTGAAGAACCTACACTAAGACGTCATAATCACCCAAAGCCTACAGTTTACATCAGGGTTCACTCTTGGTGGTGTACATTCTGTGGATTCAGACAGAGCCGTAATGACATGTATCTACCATTACAGTATCATACAGAGTAGTTTCACTGCCCTAAAAACTCTCTGCTCTATCTGTTCTGCTATACCCTCCAATTCCTGCCAACTACTGACCTATTCACAGTCCCAGAATATTGCCTTTTTCTGAACATCATATACTTGGAATAATACAGTATGAAATCTTCTCAGATTGGCTTCTTTCACTTAGCAATGTGCATTTAAGTTTCCTCCATACCTTTTCTTGGCTTATCTCTCATTTACTTTTAGCACTGAATAATATTCCATTGTCCGGATGTACCACAGTTTAGTTGTCCATTCACCTTACTGAAGGACATCCTTGGTTGCTTACAAGTTTTGACAATAAGGATCAAAGCTGCTATAAGCATATGTGAGCAGGTTTCTATGTGGATATAAATATTCAACTCCTTTGGGGAATGCCAAGGATTATGATTAGTAGATTGCATGGTAAAAGTATGTTAACTTATGTAAAACACCACCAAACTGTCTTCCAAAATGGCTACACCATTTGGCTGCATTTCCACCAGCAAGGAGTGAGTTCATGTTGTCCAACTATCCATTTTTTTATTATTAGATTTAAGAGTCAGGAAATTACACTTCAATAAATTTAACCAGAACAAATGTAACATAGGGATAAAAAAAGATTAGAAAAACTGTACCATTATTCACTGAAGATGTGATTAATATGAACTACACCTTGCCAAAGACCTGTAGAAAATCACGTGCAAACCGGCACTGGTCCCCAGATATACTTTGAATAGTATTATCCTCAGCCACATGTGTATGAGTTTCCCTAGCAGTGCTTCTCGGAGAAGGCAATGGTAACCCACTCCAATACTCTTGCCTGGAGAATCCCATGGATGGAGGAGCCTGGTAGGCTACAGTCCATGGGGTCACTAGGAGTCAGACATGATTGAGCGACTTGACTTTCACTTTTCACTTTCATGCATTGGAGGAGGAAATGGCAACCCACTCCAGTATTCTTGCCTGGAGAATCTCAGGGACAGAGGAGCTTGGTGGGCTGCAGTCTATGGGGTCGCATAGAGTCGGACACGACTGACGCAACTTAGCAGCAGCAGCAGCAGTGTTTCTCAGTTCTAGGGGCCGTTGGAATCACCTGGGAAGTTTTTCAAAACAAAGACACACAGACTCCAACCCCAAATATTCTCAGTTAACTAATTTGGGATAGAGATTCTCAAACATTCTTGGTTCAAGATACACTTGGAGTCTCAAAACCTTTTTTTAATGGCACCCCAGGACAAAAGAAATACCAAACAAGTCCATTTACTAAATAGTTCCAAACAACTTACTAAGTCATGTCCAAACGAGGCACTGTGTGTGTTAGTAGCTCAGTCGTGTCTGACTCTTCAACCCATGAACTGTAGCCCGCCAGAATCCTCTGTACATGGAATTTTCCAGGCAAGAATACTGGAGTAGGTTGCCATTTCCTTCTCCAAAATGACGCACAAGCTGTCTGAAAAACTAATGTGCAAAAACTGAAAGAAAAAATATTTTAGTTTCATTGTTAAAAAACCACAGTTGCTTAGGAATGGGATATGTGCACCTGTTTGGCTCTGTACAACATCTCAAACCCTGGAATCAGAGTGGACTAAGCCATCTTCATTTCCTGTTCCACAGTGATTTTCCTTTGGTTTTCCTACCTGCTTTTTATTTGAGCAACCACTGAAAGGTCTAGTTTTGCAAAATATTGCATAGTAGAAAAGAATGGAGCAAATCTAACAAGGAAACTGTGACCTGAATCATCTTGAGTTAGTAGTTCATACAGTGTCCAGCAGATGCAAAGTATCACAGTATTCTCTTGAACATGTAAAATACCCCACAGTCCTCTGTGAGTTTGTGGTAGTGCCCCTGGGCACCAATAGACACAATCTGGTAACTACATGTCTGGGGTAATGCCCAGCCAAACTGTTTCTGATCAGCTCATTTTTAGATTCTAACACAAGGGTTGACCCTGATGATCAGAAAAGACCCTGATGCTGGGAAAGATTGAAGGCAGGAGGAGAGGGGTACGACAGAGGACAAGATGGTTGGATGGCATCATTGACTCAATGGACATGAGTTTGAGCAAGCTCTGAGAGATGGCGAAGGCCTGGTGTGTTGCAGTACATGGGGTCGCAAAGAGTTGGACATGACTAGCAACTGAAAAACAGCATTTTTAGATTCTAACATAAGGGTTGAGAATCACTATTTTAGAGTGTGGGCCAGGAGCTAAATGACCAGTTTACAGATCACACACAGCTTCAACTCTTCCTAACAAGACTGCAGGGTTCTCCAAAGTGGCTGCCCTGATTCACATTGCCACCAGCGTCTAAGAGTTCCTCTTGTTCCATGTTCTTACTATTGACTTTTCCACTTTAAAGTTTTTCCCACTCTGGGGAGTGTGACATAATGTGACATCTGGTGGTTTTAATTTGTACTTTCTTAATTACTAATGAAACTAAAATACTTATTATTTAGTATAAAGTATATACTTTATTTAGTATAAAGTATTTCATATTTTATTGACCATTCACATTTCCACTTCTGTGCAATTTCTTTTTTTTTCTGGTAATTTATTTTTTATTGGAGGCAAATTATTTTACAATATTATATTGGTTGGTTTTGCCATACATTAACATGAATTCGACCTGGGTGTACATAAGTTCCCCCTCCTGAACCCCCCTCCCACCTCCCTCCTCCCTTTATCCTCCCTCTGGGTCATCCCCACATGCCAGCCCCGAGCATCCTATAACATGCATTGACCCTGAACTAGTGATTCGTTTCACATATGACAACATACGTGTTTCAATGCCATTCTCCCAAATCATCCCACCCTCACCCTCTCCCACAGAGTCCCAAAGACTGTTCTATACATCTGTGTCTCTTTTGCTGTCTCGAATACAGGGTTATCATTTGCATCTTTCTAAATTCCATATATATGCGTTAGTACACTGTATTGGTGTTTTACTTTCTGGCTCACTTCACTCTGTAAAATAGGCTCCAGTTTCATCCACCTCATTAGAACTGATTCAAATGTATTCTTTTTAATGGCCGAATAATACTCCATTGTGTATATGTACCAAAACTTTCTTATCCATTCATCTGCAGATGGACACCTAGGTTGCTTCCATGTCCTGGCTATTATAAACAGTGCTGCAATGAACATTGGAGTACATGTGTCTCTTTCAATTCTGGTTTCCTCGGTGTGTATGCCCAGGAGTGCGATTGCTGGATCATATGGCAGTTCTATTTCCAGTTTTTTGAGGAATCTCCGCACTGTTCTCCATAGTGGCTGTACTAGTTTGCATTCCCACCAACAGTGTAAGAGGGTTTCTTTCTCTCCACACCCTCTCCAGCATTTATTGCATATAGACTTTTGGATAGCAGCCATTCTGACTGGTGTGAAATGGTATCTCATTGTGGTTTTGATTATGTGCAATTTCTAGTCAAGGCTTTTTTCAATTTTCAACAGAGTGCTTTTTACCATCTTTAATGATTTGTCAACCATATTCTAAACAAATATCTCTCCTCAGAATTTATGGCTTGATTTTTCATCCATATCGCTGCATCTTTTGATGAAATCATTGTCTGAAGGACATTTTCCTGTATCTTTATCACTTTTCAGTTACATGGGTGTCAGATACTTTCTGACAGTTCATGGTTTCCACCTCTCCCAGCTCTTTTAGTGATGTCTTTTAATTAAGTAATATCCTTGATTTTAAAGTTGTCCAATGACCAATCTTGCTTTCTCACTAGCACTTTTTCCATCTCATTTAATAACTTTCCATCTTCCAAAGTCAAGAAGCTATTCTATATTTCTGCTTATAAAATTTCTATGCAGAGTACATTATGCAAAATGCCAGGCTGGATGAATCACAAGCTAGAAGTAAGATTACCGGAAGAAATATCAATAATCTCAGATATGCAGATGATACCTCTATAAAGGAAGAAAAGTGAAGAGGAACTAAAGAGCCTCTTGATGAAGGAGAAAGAGGAGAGTGAAAAAGTTGGCTTCAAACACAACATTCAAAAAACTAAGATCATGGCATCCTGTCCCATTATTTTATGGGAAATAGATGGGGAAACAATGGAAGAGTGACAGACTTTAATTTCTTGGGCTCCAAAATCACTTTGGACAATGACTGTAACCATGAAATTAAAAGATGCTTGCTCCTTGGAAGGAAAGTTATGACAAACCCAGACAGCATATTCAAAAGCAGAGACATCACTTTGCCAACAAAGTCCATCTAGTCAAAGCTATGGTTTTTCCAATAGTCATGTGTGGATGTACGAGCTGGACCATAAAGAAGGTTGCTGCTAAAGAACTGATGCTTTTGAACTGTGGTGCAGGAGAAGACTCTTGAGGGTCCCTTGGACAGAAAAAAGATCAAACCAGTCAATCTTAAAGGAAATAAATCCAAAATATTCATTGGAAGGACTGATGCTGAAGCTCCAATACTCTGTCCACCTGACATGAAGAATGACTCACCGGAAAAGACCCTGATGCTGGGAAAGATTGAGTGCAAGAGAAGAAGGGGATGACAGAGGATGAGATGGTTAGATGGCATCACTGACTCAATGGACATGAGTTTGAGCAAACTCTGGGATACTGAAGGACAGGGCAGCCTGGTGTGCTGCAGTTCATGGGGTAGCAAAGAGTTGGATATGACTTAGTGACTGAACAACAGCAATGAGGAAACCATTTCAGCCCAATGAGCATGACTTCAAAATGTGCAAATTAAGAGAAATCATCTCTACTTACTAAACGAGAGTTTGTGAGGCCCCCATAAAATTAAAGTGACTTGAAATTTTACAAGTTTATATATCATGGCAAGAGCACTGAACAAGAAATTAGGTTTGATTACTGACTTTAGGGTTTATATGGTATCTCTCTTTTCTCATCTGCAATATTGCAATATCCCGTTTACTTTTAGGAAAAAGCTTTTGAAAAGTACGATAGTGTGTTTCCTAAGGAAAGTCTCAACTTTTTTCCTTGCCAGCATTTCAGTATGAAATAATTCAAACATATAGACAAGTAGAAAGAATGGTGGCATGAAGACCACTCTGTATATCACACCTAATTTCTATCATTTCCATCACATTCTTCATACGTTAAACCATCTTATTTTTGATGTGTCTGCTGCAGACTTCAGTATTCTTTATCTTCAAACATTTCAGCATGCACATCCATTAACTAGAGTTCAAAATTTATTCATTGTTCTTTTATTGAGGTGACATTTATATTCAATGAAATACAGAAATCTTAAACAGGACAATTCTGAGTTTTGACAAATGTATACACCTGCATAATCTGAACCCCTATTGAGAGGTTACCATAACCCCAGAAAACATTCTCTCCTATTCCTTCCTAGTCATGCACCACCCACACTGTTCAGAATTTTTCACTCTAGTCTTACCTGTCCTAGAATTCCATCTAAATAAAATCATACTGTGTGTCTTGTGTATGTACATGAAAGACTTCTTTTGCTTCAAATGTATTTTAGACTGATTCATATGTTTATGTAAATAAATAGGTTGTTACTTTTTATGGCTGAGTAGATTATGCCAAAGGCTTTGACTGTGTGGATCACATTAAACTGTGGAAAATTCTGAAAGAGATGGGAATACCAGACCACCTGACCTGCCTCTTGAGAAACCTGTATGCAGGTCAGGAAGCAACAGTCAGGACTGGACATGGAACAACAGACTGGTTCCAAATAGGAAAAGGAGTACATCAAGGCTGTATATTGTCACCTTGCTTATTTAACTTATATGCAGAGTACATCATGAGGAACGCTGGGCTGGAAGAAGCACAAGCTGGAATCAAGATTGCTGGGAGAAATATCAATAACCTCAGATATGCAGATGACACTACCCTTATGGCACAAAGTGAAGAGGAACTCAAAAGCCTCTTGATGAAAGTGAAAGAGGAGAGTGAAAAGGTTGGCTTGAAGCTCAACATTCAGAAAACAAAGATCATGGCATGTGGTCCCATCACTTCATGGGAAATAGATGGAAAAACAATGGAAACAGTGTCAGACTTTATTTTCTTGGGCTCCAAAATCACTGCGGATGCTGATTGCAGCCATGAAATTAAAAGACGCTTACTCCTTGGAAGGAAAGTTATGACCAACCTTGATAGTATATTAAAAAGCAGAGACATTACTTTGCCAACCAAGGTCCGTCTAGTCAAGGCTATGGTTTTTCCAGTGGTCATGTATGGATGTGAGAGTTGGACTGTGAAGAAAGCTGATCGCCGAAGAATTGATGCTTTTGAACTGTGGTGCTGGAGAAGACTCTTGAGAATCCCTTGGACTGCAAGGAGATCCAACCAGTCCATTCTAAAGGAGATCAATCCTGGATGTTCATTGGAAGGACTGATGCTAAAGCTGAAACTGCAATACTTTGGCCACCTCATGTGACGAGTTGACTCACTGGAAAAGACTCTGATGCTGGGAAAGGTTGGGGCGGGAGGAGAAGGGGACGACAGAGAATGAGATGGCTGGATGGCATCACTGACTCTGTGGACATGAGTTTGAGTGAACTCCGGGAGTTGGTGATGGACAGGGAGGCCTGGCGTGCTGTGATTCATGGGGTCGCGGAGAGTCAGACACGACTGAGTGACTGAACTGAACTGAACTGAGTATTCCATTTGGAAATACTATTCTGTTGAACACTTGTTTCAGTGTTGGCTTTATAGATAAAGGTGCATTGAATGTTGATGTTGTTCTGCCATTTAATCATGTCTGACTCTTTGCAACCCCAAGCAGTTCAGCAAGCTAGGCTTCCCTGTTCATCACCATCTGCCAGAGCTTGCTCAAACTGATGTCCATTGAGTTGGTGATGCCATCCAACCATCTCACCCTCTGTCCCCTTCTCTTCCTGCCTTCTATCTTTCGCAGCATCAGGGTCTTTTCCAATGAGTCAGCTCTTCACATCACATGGCCAACATGTTAGAGCTTCAGCATCAGTACTTCCAATGAATATTCAGGGTTGAGTTACCTTAGGATCGATTGATTTGATCTCCTTGCAATCCAAGGGACTCTCAAGAGGCTTCTCCAACACCCCACTTCAAAAGCATCAATTCTTCAGTGCTTGGCCTTCTTTATGGTACAATTCTCACATCCATAAATGACTTCTGGAAAAATATAGCTTTAACTACCCAGACCTTTGTTGCCAAAGTAATGTCTCTGGTTTTTAATATATTGTCTAGGTTTCTCATAGCTTTTCTTCCAAGGAGCAAGCGCCTTTTAATTTCATGGCTGCAGTCACCATCTGCAGTGATTTTGGAGCCCAAGAAAATAAAGTCCGTCACTGTTTCCATTGTTTCCCCATCTATTTGCCATGATGGGTGCTATGAATATATATGTTCAAAAAAAGAAGGGGTAGCTTGTAACAACTAAATTTTATACATTAAGTTATTTAAACCTTGAAATGTTGCCATCAAACTGGATGTCTCTTCTAAAGTACACTAATAAAACCTAGGGTTTTTCCCTTTATATAAGTGATATAATGATCACTTCCTATATGATCAATGCAAAGACATAGAGGAAAACAATTGAATGGGAAAGACTAGAGATCTCTTCAAGAAAATTAGAGACACCAAGAGAACATTTCATGCAAAGATGGACACAATGAAGGACAGAAACGGTATGGACCTAACAGAAGCAGATTATTAAGAAGACGTGGAAGGAATACAGAGAACTATACAAAAAGAGATCTTAATGACCCAGATAACCATGGTGGTGTGATCACACACCTAGAACCAGACATCCTGGAGTGCAAAGTCAAGTGGGCCTTAGGAAGCATCACTACGAACAAAATTAGTGGAGGTGATGGAATTCCAGTTGAGCTATTTCAAATCCTAAAAGATGGTGCTGTGAAAGTGCTGCACTCAGTATGCCAGCAAATTTGGAAAACTCAGCAGTGGTCACAGGACTGGAAAATGTCAGTTTTCATTCGAAAGATAGTGCCAAAGAATGTTTGCCAAAGAATGTTCAAACTACTGTAAATTGTACTCATATCACACACTAGCAAACTAATGCTCAAAATTCTCCAAGCTAGGCTTCAATAGTACCGGAACTGAGAACTTCCAGATGTACAAACTGGATTTAGAAAAGGCAGAGGAACCAGAGATCAAACTGCCAACATCCATTGGATCGTAGAAAAAGCAAGAGAATTCCAGAAGAACATCTACTTCTGCTTCATTGACTATGCCAAAGCCTTTGACTGTGTGGATCACTACAAACTGGAAAATTCTTAAAGAGATGGGAATACCAGACAACCTTACTTGCCCCCTCAGAAACCTGTATGCAGGTCAAAAAGTAACAGTTAGAACCAGACAGGGAACAAAGGACTGGGTCAAACTGGGAAGGAAATATGTTAAGGCTGTATTTTGTCACCCTGCTTGTTTTACTTATATGAGGATACATCATGTGAAATGCCAGGCTGGATGAAGCACAAGCTGGAATCAAGATTGCCGGGAGAAATATCAATAGCCTCAGATATGCAGATAACACCACCCTTATAGCAGAAAGTGAAGAGGGACTGAACAGACTCTTAAAGAAGGTGAAAAAGTAAGAAACTGGCTTACAATTCAGCATTCAAAAAATGAAGATCATGGCATCCAGTCTTATCACTTCATGGCAAATAGATGGAGAAACAATGGGAACAGAGAAAGACTTCATTTTCTTGGGCTCCAAAATTACTGCGGATGGTGACTGCAGTCATGAAATGAAAAGACACTTGCTCTTTGGAAGAAAAGCTATGACAAACCTGGACAGCGTGTTAAAAGCAGAGACATCACTTTGCCAACAAAGGTTTGGATAATCAAAGCTATGGTTTTTCCAGGAGTCATGTATGGATGCGAGAGTTGTACCATAAAGAAGGCTGAGTGTCAAAGAATTGATGCTTTTGAACTGTGCTGTTGGAGAAGACTCTTGAGAGTCCCTTGGACTGCAAGGAGATCAAACCAATCAATCCTAAAGGAAATCAATTCAGAATATTCATTGGAAGTACTGATGCTGAAGCTCCAATAGTTTGGCCATCTGATACAAAGAGCCAACTCATTAGAAAAGACCCTAATGCTGGAAGATTAAAGGCAGGAGGAGAAGGGATAACAGCGGACAAGATGGTTGGATGGCACCACTGACTCAATGGACATGAGTTTGAGGAAGCTCTGGGAGATGGTGAAGGATAGGGAAATCTGGTGTGCTTCAGCCCATGGGGTCACAAAGAGTCAGACACGACTGAGCAACTGAATAACAACGAAGTGATATATGTAAATATTAAAACACAGTTAATACAAAAACCAGAAAAAGAAACTTTACCCCTTGTATAATACAGGCAAATTGAGGGCCTCCAAATCTTAGACAACCATACCTTACCAGGCCCCTGGATATCCTGAACATTTGTTCTGACTTATTGGGTTTGGGCCTCAAACTAGGATCTGGTCTTCTACCCTTGAGTACTTGGCTCTACCAAAAAGACTATATTTGTCCAGGCTGGCAGTCCCCAATGTTCCCACCCCCTTAGCCCTCCTGAAGTTTCTAGGTTTTCTTTTTCTTGCTAGAATGAGATAAACTATAAGAAATCTTGGGGTCAAAGTATGGGACAACCACTGTACCCTAACTGTTGTTTCTGATCGATGTTATTTCTGATAGTTCATTCCACCACCTTTGGATAGGTTAGAAACTAGTCTCTTACTACAACAGCTACTACTCGAACTACAGAGACATTTATTATCAGCATAAGGAAAAATATATGTGTTCAGCAAGCAATGTCAAAAGAGATTGCTAAGCAGAATATGTCTGCCCAGAAGCAAAACTCTAATGCTCACATTTTATAAGAAAAATAACCCAGAAAGAAATTCTTCAATTTTTCTTATAGATTCTGTTTTTTGAACAAAACATGTATAAAAAATAGGTAAATTGTTTTTCTGTGTCTTTGCATTTAAATGTAGATAAAAGGCAATTACTTCCTAAGCCATCATAAATTATATTCTGGGTTCACAAGTATAACAATAATTAATTTCATCTTCCTTTTCCCAATTAAAAAATCAAATCTATCTTCAGTGAAAAAAAATTTTTTTCTGCTAACTTTTCCTCCCTTCTCTTTCTTCCTTTCCACCATCCTTCCTTCCAGCAAACATTTTTTGAGTGCCTATGCTATTTACGCACAAAACGTCTGAAATGTCAAGACCTCATTACACTGTATGAAGAAATCTGGTGGTTTTATTTATATGCAAGTTTATCCCTTTAAAAGATATCATGTGAAGTCATTCATACAGTTCAGCTCAAGAAAATGAACTGAAATCAGCTCAGGCAGTGACCTCACTACAATCCCTCTAAATAAGAGGGATTCCCCAAGGAAATTATTTCAGTTCAGGGCTCAGAAAAGGAAAGCTTTGTTTCAGGAGAAAGAACTATAGAAGGAAGGTCTTCACTCAGGAAAAGGGTTATTTGACACTATTCCAGGAGAATAAATACAGTAGGCTTTTTTGAAACCTAAAGAAGAATGAGGGAACATTTCTGATCTTGCAAAGAGCAGTACTGACCTGGAGTTATCAATATGAACTGAATTTTCTTATAATTTAATTGTGACTAGGAATGTAAAAGAATAGATCAGGTGACCCTTATTTCTAATCTCAACCTGCAACCAAGACTGGGAAAATACATAATTTAAGAAACTGTCTCCAACCTGGATGGAAGGACCTTTTTATCAGGTGGCACTAGTGGTAAAGAACCCACCTGTCAATGCAGGAGATGCTAGAGATGCAGGTTTGATCCCTGGATTGGGACAATCCTCTGGAGGAGGAAATGGCAACCCACTGCAGTATTCTTCCCTGGAGAATCCATTGGACAATGGAGCCTGGCAGGCTATCGTCCATAGGGTTGCAAAGAGTTGGACATGACTGAAGCAACTTAGCAGCAGCAAGAAAAGAAAAATATTTCTCAGACATGTTTCCTTTGCTCTGTACATGGGCACTTAAGACCTACTGGTTACCAAAGTGAGTGAAACATATGCTTTGAGTGTGTCTTCTCCCCACAAGAAGCAATGTGATCTTTCACTTGAAGGTTTTAAAATTGCCTCAGTTTGTTAAAGACTTTAAATATAAGACATGATACTACAAAACTATGAGAAGAGAACATGCAGGCAAAACATTCTCTAATGTAAATTAGATCAATGTTTTCTTAGGTCAGTCTCCTAAGGCAGTAGGAAAAAAAAAGGAAAAATAACAAGTAATCTCAAAAGAGACTGCTAAGCAGAATATGTCTGTCCAGAAGCAAACCTCAAATGCACACATTTTAGGAGTATAATACCAGAAATTATTCAACTTTTCTTATAAATTCTGTTTTTTTGAACAAAACATGTATAAAATATAGGTAAATCTGTTTTTCTGGGACCAAATCAAACATATAAGCTTTTGCACAGCAAAGGAAACCATAAAAAAGCTGAAAAGTCAACCTACGGACTGGGAGAAAATATTTGCAAATAATGAGACTGACAAGGACTGAATTTCCAAATATACAAACAGCTCATACAGCTCGATAACAAAAAAATATCAACCCAATTAAAAATAGGCAGAAGGTCTGCACAGACATTTCTCCAAATTAAACATACAGATGGCCAACAAGCACATGAAAACATACTCAACATCACTAACTATTAGAGAAATGCAAATCAACGCTGCAGTGGGGTACCATCAAACTCTGGTCAGAATGGCCATTGTTAAAACATCTATGAATAACAAATGCTGGAGAGGGTGTGGAGAAAAGGGAACCCTTCTATACTCCTGGTGAGAATATAAATTGGAACAGCCATCCAATTTATCCAACAGCCACTAAATTGGAAATCAGTAGAGAGGTTCTTCAAAAAAGCTAAAAACAGAGTTACTATATGATCTAGCAATCCCACTCCTTGGCATATAACCAGACAAAACTGTAATTCAAAAAGCTACATGCACTTCAGTGTTCACAGCAGCACTATTTACAATAGCCAGGACAAGGAAACAACCCAAATGTCCACCAACAGATGAATGCATAAAGAAGATGCAGTGCATATACATATATACACACAATGGAATACTACTTAACAATAACAAGAAGAAAATAATGTCATTTGCAGCAACATGGATGGACCTAGAGATTATCATATTAAGTAATAAATTCAGAAAGAGAAAGACAAATATTGTATGATATCACTTATACAAGGAATATGAAATACGATACCTACAGACATTTTTACAAAACAGAAACAGACTCACAGGCATAGAAAACAGATTTGTGGTTGCCAAGGTGAGGGGTAGAGATAGATTATGAATTTGGGGTTAGCAGATGCAAACTATTGTATATAGGATGGATAAACAACAAGATTGTACTATATAGCACATAGAACTCTATTCAGTATCCTACAATAAACCATAATAAAAAAGAATATGAAAAAGAATATATATATGTATAACTGAATCACTACTGTACAGCAGAAATTTATACAACATTGTAAGTCAACTATACTTCAATAAAAAATCAATTAAAAATTGATTCAGCCTAAAAAGCATTATTTATGATAACAAATAACATTATTTCCTATTTTGCATCTAACTTGCCAAAGTCACAAGCTGGTAAGTGGCGCGGCCAAGATTCAAAGTCTAGTGAATTGTCCCATCCCAGAGCCGGTGCATCAACTGTCACACACTGTATAGCAGAACTGCAGCAAGAGATTAGACTTAAGGAATATAATAAGAAGCATTAATAAAATAACATGAAACTTTTGCTATGAACTTATAGGAAGTTAAGAAGTACTGAAATAGCTTAAGCAGAGAAAGATATGAGCTTGTTTAGGATAACCTAGAGCAAAATCATCATCAAATTATCTCTGCCCTAGTTTGCAATTATAGAAGGGCCTGTGAGCTGCCTATACAAAATGCACTCTTCCCTCTTCCATAGTAAGAAATGCTGATGTTATTTGGGGTGGCAATGTGCCCAGCTACAAGACTACTTTTCTTAATCTCCTTGGCTTCTAGGGATATTCAAGGAAATGTAAACAGAATTCAAACTGGTAGAAACCAGGAAATCTCTTTCAAAGGGGGCACTATCAGTTGAGAGATATGCACTTTTGCCATTCCATTTTCTTTCAGCTTGGAATGTGGACATGATGACTGGAGCACTAGGAGCATCTTGTGACCATGAGGAGACTTCTGGCAAATAAACTGGTACTAAGGATGGACATGAGTTTGAGCGAACTCCGGGAGTTGGTGATGGACTTGGAGGCCTGGCATGCTGTGATTCATGGGGTTGCAAAGAGTCGGACACGACTGAGCAACTGAACTGAACTGAACTGAACTGAAGGATTGTAGAAAAGAAGATAAAAAGGAGCCTGGGTCCCTTGTGACTATGGATTTTCCATATTAGGCCTGAACTACCTACCTCTGGACTTTTATGTTTAAACTGCTCCTGTTTGAGTTTTTTCCCATGAAACACTGCTGAATCCTAGGTGATTACATAATGTAATCATATTACAATCATATTACATATATATCTTACATAATTTTTAAACTTTTAATGATCCTCAATACTTTCTTGCCAGAAATGTAGACGAACTCAATAAATTTTATCCTAATTCACAATAACTTCCTTTTTTTCTTCCACTTATTTCTCTCTACAACTCATCCCTATTAGCATCAAATTCATTTCTTCTTAAAGATGTGAATTTCTCTCAGTCCTACTCAGGAGCATAGTAACACTGACCTTTCACGGGGTTCATAGTATACACTGCTAATAGGAAAAAACTGAAATATCAGTAAAGGCAGCAATGAAAGGTAGATGCAGAAGTCAACAGCTTGACTCATGATGTCAAAGGGAAAAAAAGATCACGGGAAGTTGAAGTTAAGAATCTTGTCCAGAAACACAGGTTCAGTATTTGATGAAACCAGGGCTGAAACACAGACTCCTTTATGATGTTGGTCTTAAAGGATGCCACTGACTGAACCAGCAAGAAGGAAGTGGAAAGAAGTTGAGGGTGACAGGTTTAGCAAAGGCCTTGGAGGGAGGGGAAGACGGTAAAAAGTTCTTGCTACAGACCATCAGAAGCCATGAGAGTGGGGGCTAATTTAAGAAAAGCAGAGCCTGGCAAGGGAGAAGGCAATGGCAACCCACTCCAGTGTTCTTGCCTGGAGAATCCCAGAGACGGCGGAGCCTGGTTGGCTACTGTCTATGGGGTCGCACAGAGTTGGATGCGACTGAGGTGACTTAGCAGCAGCAGCGGAGCCTGGCAAAGTACAAGGAACTAAACAGGTAGTGTGAGATAGTAAAGTAAGTAGGCTTAGAGGTACCTAAGCATGGGAAGGATGTGGGTGGCAAAACAGAATAACAAGTGGGAGCACCCAGCTACAAAGCAGGGTATTAAGACAGTCTTGTCAAAATGAACAATAGCTGGTTTTTTTTTTTTTTTTTTTTACCAAATAATGCAACATTCATCTCTAACCCTGTTCTGGGTATGGAGGACTTTCAGCCTCCTCATGAATTTTTTTTTTCAGTACTTTTGGAGAAGTTTTCAAAATGTATTACTCTTACAACCATTGCTCTCCCAAAATGTATTTAAAAGTCTGTGAGAAGTTCAAGGACATTTTGGTCCTTTCCCAAAAATCATCATTATAAAGGGTTTTTAAAAATATGACTCACATTCGTTATTCAGAGATTTGTTTTACAGCTAGATGATACAGGTGGAGACCAGTCAGACTACTTATTTAGGTTAGAAAGCTACTAAGACTATAAATCCTAACTCATGTTGGTGAAGGCTCTTTCTTTCCTATGGCTGATCTTTATCTTGTCATCATAAAAAGTGTCTTAACTAGTTTGTAGCAAGTTACTTTGAGATATCTAGACTTCATAAGGTTAATCCTATTTCTTGGGAAATATAGTCATTAATTTTGAAGGTATACATAACCAATTGGCTGTCAAGAAAGCTGTCTTCAGCTTTCTATATGTTCCCTCCTTGGTAAGTGCTGAAAATTCCTTTGTCAATAAGAAACCATTAAAAGCTTTTTCTCATGGGCCTGACTGCAGTAATTTGATAACCATAAGCAGATTCTTTTCTTTGAACAAATACTAATATGAGGACTTCCCTGTTGGTACACTGGACAGGAATCTTTCTGCCAGTGTGGGGGCAGGAGTATAATCTCTGGTCCAGGAAGATTCCACATGCTATAGAGCAACTAAGCCCAAGCGCCACAACTACTGAATCTGTGCTCTAGAGCCTGCAAGATGCAACTAGAGAGCCCCAAAGATGCAACTACAGAGCCTACATGCTACAACTATTGAAGCTCATGCACCTAGAGACTGTGCTCCATGACGGGAAGCCACCACAATGAAGCCTGCACACAGCAACAAAGAGTAGCCCTTGCTTTTCGTAACTAGAGAAAACATGCATACAGCAACAAAGACCCAGTGCAATAAAAAAAAAATACTAATATGAACTTTTCTTCTACAGGCCCAAACGTTTTCACCCCACCCCTACTACCATCAATGACTTTAACTTTTGGCGAGAAAAGAGAGAAGTGGAATTTGAGGTAAGGACATTAAAGAAGTAAGTAAAATCTCAGATAGGAGAAGATGCTTTGCTTTGAGTGACAGGCAGTTTTTCCTGAGACGGTGACTGGTAAACTGACAGCTGGTAAATTTCTAATGTTGATCCTATGTGGTTGGCCTGCCAGATGTTAGTTAACTGTCAACCCATCTCACAATTCCTTTCGATTTTAAGTCATCACATCTCTAATCCACGATAGTATCAAAATGGACAGGGCAGGGCAGGAAGTAGGGGAACTCGGGGGAGGAAGAGAAAGCAAATACAACAGTCTGGTCAACAGTGAGGGGGTAGGCTTGGAAAGTGAGGGTGTACACTTTGCACATTTCTTTTAACTGAAAATCAGTGTCTTTCCAGTCTATATCAAATGCTTCCACATCAAAATGGCCATGTCAAAGCAATAGATGTGAATGTCACGGAACTCTTTCTCAGAGCACATTCCAAGTTCTAACTTCATATCCTCAACAAGCCACTCTCAGACCTGTGTTTAAACTTCCTGAGGAAAAGGTGTGAACCCAAAGACAAAGCTTTCCCTATTGAGCTTAATGAAGAAATAAAAACCAGAAACGAGAACAGTTTAATTCAGCCTTAGTTAAAATTAAGGAGAACTCATGAGTAATAAAGGTATTTAGTGAGAAACTTTGAGAAAATAACTCAGGTTATTTAAAAATTCAGAGTACTTTCTTAAGAGCATGTTAAACAAAGAACACTTAAGCAACAGGCACAAACTTCTGCTCTCAGTTTAAATTTGCACCTGCTCTGTCTCTTGTCGAAAAAGTAGCTCTTAATGTTGCAGAAGTAATGTCAGGGAATCTCTGGGGTCTGTAATTTCAAACTACAAAGTCTTTAAGCTTTAACTTTACTCTCCTCAATGTTATGTGACAGCCTGGATCAGAGGAGGGTTTGGGGAAGAATGGATACATGTATATAAATGGCTGAGTCCCTTCACTGTTCACCTGAAACTACCACAATATTGTTAACTGGCTATGTACATGTGAAGTCGCTTCAGTCGTGTCTCTTTGTGAGCCTATGGACCCAGGCCATCAGGCTCCTCTGTCCATGGGATTCTCCAGGCAAGAATAATGGGGTGAATTGCCATGACCTCCTCTTGGGGATCTTCCCAACCCAGGGATTGAACCCGTAGCTCTTGCACTGACGGCAGATTTTCATCACTAGCGCCATCCACACAAACTAAAAAATTTACTTTGGTGACAAAAAAAGAATATGTATGTCTGTCATAGAAAACTGAATTTCTTAGAATGTATATTATACACAAGTGATTGTTTATGTAAGGTTGTAAACTACGTTTGACACAGGAAACTGACTTTGCTCACCTACCTTGTTATAATTAACTCAATGGCTATGACTTCACTCATCTTGTTATAATTAACCTCATCCATATACAAACTATGTAGAGTCTCATGCCAGACATGAAATACATGCTAGACTCACATACTAAGATGTTTTCCTCCCAGTTAGATAATAAAATAAGATAGCATCTATAGTAGATTCACTTTCAAGACCACGATGCATATCATGTACTTCTTCCATGTACTTGTCAAGTTGTTTACCCAGGTGAATGATATATTATTCTAATAAGAGAACTGTTTGCCCAGATGAGCAAACTGTTTGTCCTGATAAATTGATTTGCAAGAATTCTGTAAAGCAAACAGGAGAGTTATTTATTAATTCACTGTCTCATCTCTCTGGGCAAGAATTTCCTGGAGTAAAGAGTCAAGTCATGTTGACATGTGTGGGCTCATCCTAATACCTCCCTTTCCACATGTGAAAATAAATGGTTAAGGAGGAAAAAAGGGACTGAAACAGAGAGATGTTCAACCCTTTAGAGTTTTAGAGGTTGGTGCTGCTGCTGCTAAGTCGCTTCAGTCATGTCTGACTCTGTGTAACTCCATAGATGGCAGCCCACCAGGCTCCCCCGTCCCTGGGATTCTCCAGGCAAGAACACTGGAGTGGGTTGCCGTTTCCTTCTCCAATGCATAAAAGGGAAAAGGGAAAGTGAAGTCACTCAGTTGTGTCCGACTCTTAGCGACCCCATGGACTGCAGCCTACCAGGCTCCTCCGTCCACGGGATTTTCCAGGCAAGAGTACTGGAGTGGGGTGCCATTGCCTTCTCCAAGAGGTTGGTGAGTAGCCTAGAAATAATGAAGAGACAGAGCCAAAGCAAAAACAACATCCAGTGTGGATGTGACTGGTGATAGAAGTAAAGTCCAAGGCTGTAAAGAGCAATATTGCATAGGAAACCTGGAATGTTAAGTCCATGAATCAAGGCAAATTGGAAGTGGTCAAACAGGAGATGGCAAGGGTGAACATCAACATTTTAGGAATCAGCAAACTAAAATGGACTGGAATGGGTGAATTTAACTCAGGTGACCATTATATCTACTAGTGTGGGCAGGAATCCCTTAGAAGAAATGGAGTAGCCATCATAGTCAACAAAAGAGTCTGAAATGCAGTACTTGGATGCAATCTCAAAACGACAGAATGATCTCTGTTCATTTCCAAAGTAAACCATTCAGTATCACAGTAATCCAAGTCTAGGCCCCGACCAGTAATGCTGAAGAAGCTGAAGTTGAATGGTTCTATGAAGACCTACAAGACCTTCTAGAACTAACACTCAAAAACGATGTCCTTTTCATTATAGGGGACTGGACTGCAAAAGTAGGAAGTCAAGAGATATCTGAACTAACAGGCAAATTTGGCCTTGGAGTACAGAATGAAGCAAAGCAAATGCTAACAGAGTTTTGCCAAGAAAATGCACTGGTCATAGCAAACACCCTCTTCCAACAGCACAAGAGAAGACTCTACACATGGACATCACCAGATGGTCAATACTGAAATAAGATTGACTAGATTCTTTGCAGCTAAAGATGGAGAAGCTCTATACAGTCAACAATAGACCGGGAGCTGACACTGGCTCAGATCATGAACTCCTTACTGTCAAATTCAGACTTAAATTGAAGAAAGTAGGGAAAACCACTAGATCATTCAGGTATGACCTAAATAAAATCCCTCATGATTATACAGTGGAAGTGACAAACAGATTCAAGGGACTAGATCTGATAGAGTACCTGAAGAACTATGGACAGAGGTTCGTGACAGTATACAGGAGGCAGTGATCAAGACCATCCCCAAGAAAAAGAAATGCAAAAAAGGAAAATGGCTGTCTGAGAAGGCCTTACAAATAGCTGTGAAAAAAAGAGAAGCGAAAGGCAAATGAGAAAACAAAAGATATACCCATTTGAATGCAGAGTTCCAAAGAAAAACAAGGAAAGATAAGAAAGCCTTCTTCAGTGATCAACGCAGAGACATAGAGGAAAACAATACAATGGGAACGTCTAGAGATCTCTTCACGGAGAAGGCCATGGCAACCCACTCCAGTACTCTTGCCTGGCAAATTCCATGGACAGAGGAGCCTGGTAGGCTGCAATCCATGGGGTCACTAGGACTCGGACACGACTGAGCAACTTCACTTTCACTTTTCACTTTCATGCATTGGAGAAGGAAATGGTAACCCACTCCAGTATTCTTGCCTGGAGGATCCCAGGGACAGGGGAGTCTGGTGGGCTGCTGTCTATGAGGTCGCACAGAGTCGGACACGACTGAAGCGACTTAGCAGCAGCAGAAGAGATCTCTTCAAGAAAATCAGAGATACCAAGGGAATATTTCATGCAAAGATGGGGACAATGAAGGACAGAAATGGTATGGAGCTAACAGAAGCAGAAGACATTAAGAAGAGGTGGCAAAAATACACAGAAGAACTATATAAAGAAGATCTCAATGATCCAGAAAAGCAGGATGGTGTGATCACTCATCTAGAGCCAGACATCTGGAATGCAAAGTCAAGTGGGCCTTAGGAATCATCACATGAACAAAACTAGTGGAGGTGATGGAATTCCAGTTGAGCTATGTCAAATCCTAAAAGATGATGCTGTGAGTGCTGCACTCAATATGCCAGCGTATTTGGAAAACTCAGCAGTGGTCACTGGACAAGAAAAGGTCAGTTTTCACTCCAATCCCAAAGAAAGGCAACGCCAAGGAATGCTCAAACTACTGTACACAATTACACTCATCTCACACGCTAGCAAAGTAATGCTCAAAATTCCCCAAGCCAGGCTTCAACAGTTTGTGAACTGAACTTCCAGATGTTCAAGCTGGATTTTGAAAAGTCAAAGGAACCAGAGATCAAATTGCCAACATCTGTTGGATCACTGAAAAAGTGAGAGAGTCCAGAAAAACATCTACTTCTGTTTTACTGACTATGTCAAAGCCTTTGACTGTGTGGATCTCAACAAACTGTGGAAAATTCTTAAAAGGATGGGAATGCCATCTCCTGAGAAATTTGTGTACAGGTCAAGAAGAAACAGTTAGAACTGGACATGGAACAACAGACTGGTTCCAAATCAAGAAAGGAGTACATCAAGGATGTATATTATCACACTGATTATTTAACTTATATGCAGAGTACATTATGAGAAATGCTGGGCTGGATGAAGCACAAGCTGGAATCAAGATTGCTGGGAGAAATATCAATAACCTCAGATGTGCAAATGACACCACACTTAGGGCAGAAAGCGAAAAACTAAAGAGCCTCTTGATGAAAGTGAAAGAGGCGAGTGAAAAAGCTGGCTTCAAACTCAATATTCAGAAAACTAAGATCATGGCATCCGGTTCCATCATGGCAAATAGATGGGGAAACAGTGACAGACTTTATTTTGGGGGGCTCCAAAATCACTGCAGACTGTGATTGCAACCATGAAACTAAAAGATGCTTGCTCCTTGGAAGAAAAGCTACGATAAACCTAGACAGCATATTAAAAAGTAGAGACATTACTTTGTCAACAAATGTCCGCCTAATCAAAGTTTTGGTTTTTCCAGTGGTCATGTATGGATATAAGAGTTGGACTATACAGAAAGCTGAGGGCTGAAGAATTGATATTTTTGAACTGTGGTGTTGGAGAAGACTCTTGAGAGTCCCTTGGACAGCAAGGAGATCCAACCAGTCCATCCTAAAGAAAATCAGTCCTGAATATTCTTTGGAAGGACTGATGCTCAAGCTGAAATTCCACTACTTTGGCCACCTTATGCAAAGTACTGATTCATTTGACAAGACACTGATGCTGGGAATGATTGAAGTCAGGAGGAGAAGGGGACGACAGAGGATGAAATGGTTGGATGGTATCACCAACACCATGGACATAAGTTTTAGTAACCTCTGGGAATTGGTGACAGACAGGGAAGCTTGGCATGCTGTACTCCATGGGGTTGCAAAGAGTCGGACATGATTGAATGACTGAACTGAACTGAACTGAACTGAGTAGTCCAAGCTCATAAGTTCACTGTGGAAGAAATTGAGACTCAAAGAGTTTAAATAACCCGCCCAAATTCGTACAGACTTAGAGAGAGAGTGGACAACACAAATACATGGATATTTTGCTCTGAATCCAATGTTCTTTCATTGCATGACTCAGCTCCTTGAAACAGTCCTTTAAAGGAGAAAAACTTAGCCTTTTATAATACTTGTAAACAGTTCCCAACATTGCAAGCACCTCTACAAATGTAATACAGAAATTTAAACAAGGTTATCAATTCTAACACCTCACATACTTCGCAATGCGAAACTCAGAAATGAATGTGAAGTCTCATTCATTTTATATTTATTTTATGTCACTAAAGACCACATTTATCCTTTGGGGAAAAAAGGTCGATTCCACCATTTGCTCTTCTGTACTTTACATTTGGAAGCTAATTAACATATATCCTTCATTTCAATTTGTACTAGAAATGAACTTTGACTAGTACTCCAATGTCACAACCATCACCAATGAAACATTATATAAAGACATAGCTATTTTTGATGCTTTTATGGCTCTTAGTCATCCAGAAAGTGTCTAGTTTAGACAATGTGTTGGTTTTATCTTTTGGATTGCTGAGAGAGTGGTAAGATTAATAATACATCACAGAGCCAAAAAATCTTTCTACTCTCAAGGCTATGTGGTCCAATAAGGTGGCTATTCGCCACCACATGTGGCCATTTAAATTTAAACTAATTAAAATTAAATAAAAATTCTAAAGCACTTCTTTGTTCACATATTTATATTTCCACAGTAGACCTGTTCATGTACATTAGCCATTTTGGGGGGTATGTTGTATTTGGCCACTTCACTACAAAATATACATCACTCCAGTAAATGTGTATCATTCAATAAACCCAGAAAGCAAGGTTATATTGATAAGGATAGGGTAACACAGAACCATGGAACCATAAAATCTCAGTGTCTTACTTAACACAACAAAGGTTCACTTGTTCTAACCCATGGTTCAAAGTAGATGTTTCTGGACAGATGGTTCTCCTGGATACTGCCTCTGAGCAGTGATTTGAAGAGACAGGCTCCTCTGTATTCACCTAGTCAATATTGAGACAGAGAGAGAGGAAATGGATTTTGTCAGATGTGTGGGCGCTAGGTCCAAACATGCCACACACCACTTCTTCCCATAATCCTGCTACTGCTACTGCTAAGTCACTTCAGTCGTGTCCGACTCTGTGTGACCCCATAGACAGAAGCCCACCAGGCTCCCCCGTCCCTGGGATTCTCCAGGCAAGAACACTGGAGTGGGTTGCCATTTCCTTCTCCAATGTGTGAAAGGGAAAAGTGAAAGTGAAATCGTTCAGTCGTGTCCGACCCATAGTGACCCCACGGACTGCAGCCTACCAGGCTCCTCCATCCATGGGATTTTTTAGGCAAGAGTACTGGAGTGGCTTGCCATTGCCTTCTCCGCCATTCCCATAATCCCATAATCCACTGGGCATAAATAGTCTCCTCACCCCACGCATATGTAAAGGGGTTGAGAAAGGTTATCTTCCAATAGACCGACAAAAAAAATAAAATGAGGTGGTGAGTATACTCAGTCGTGTCCTAATCTTTGCAACCCCACGGACTGTGACCTTCCAGGCTCCTCTGTCCATGGCTATCTCTGCCATAGAAGTCAGCAACATTTAGATCTTATCACACAAACAGATGAGAACTTATTTATAGCAAGTCTCAAGATTTCATAACTGTAATAGACTATGTCCTTATTCGAAAGTATTCATTGCCCCTCACCATGGAATAATTATACATCCCTGACCCACTGACACCAAGCCTCACTGTTCCTCTCTGTAGGACTACACATCCCCAGAGTGGCCCTCTGACTGGGTCTGGAAATGTGTGAGGTATGACATGCATCCCTTTCAAGCAGAAGCTTTAAGATGTGTCATGTTTCCACCTTTTTTCTCCCTCAGAGCGGGACTGCTCCTTCAGCTCATGTCTCAGAATGACACTGACGTACTAATAGTCTTAAATTTCCTACAATGGAGGTAGAGCATGAGAGTTAAACCTTTGCTGTTTCAAGTCTCTAAAATGCTGAAGTTTGAAGAAAATTTAATGGGTTCATAAACTTTTCACATAACAATGAAAATCAAGAAATCAAGTGATTTAGCTATCTAATTTATCTACTTATTTCCAAAGTTTCAGACAAAAGGAGTCTTACAGCAAAAGGATTTTTTTTTATTGGAGGCTAATTATTTTACAATATTATATTGGTTGGTTTTGCCATACATTGACATGATCTGTCCCGGGTGTACATGAGTTCCCCTTCCTAAACCCCCTCCCACCTCCCTCCTCCCCTTATCCTCCCTCTGGGTCATCCCCATGCACCAGCCCCGAGCATCCTGTATCATGTGTCAAACCTGGACTGGTGGTTTGTTTCACACATGATAATATAATGTTTCAATGCCATTCTCCCAAATCATGCCACGCTTGCTCTCTCCCACAGAGTCCAAAAGACTGTTCTATACACCTGTGTCTCTTTTGCTGTCTCGTATACAGGGTTATCGTTATCATCTTTCTAAAGTCCATATATTGGAGAAGGCAATGGCAAGCCACTCCAGTACTCTTGCCTAGAAAATCCCATGGATGGAGGAGCCTGGTGGGCTGCAGTCCTTGGGGTCGCTAAGGGTCGGACACGACTGAGCGACTTCACTTTACTTTTCACTTTTACACATTGGAGAAGGAAATGGCAACCCACTCCAGTGTTCTTGCCTGGAGAATCCCAGGGACGAGGGAGCCTGGTGGGCTTCCGTCTATGGGGTCGCACAGAGTCGGACACGACTGAAGTGACTTAGCAGCAGCAGCAGCAAAGTACATATATATGAGTTAGTATATTGTATTGGTGTTTTTCTTTCTGGCTTACTTCACTCTATATAATAGGCTGTAGTTTCATCCACCTCATTAGAACTGATTCAAATGCATTCTTTTTAATGGCTGAGTAATACTCCATTGTGTATATGTACCAAAACTTTCTTATCCATTCGTCTGCAGATGGACATCTAGGTTGCTTCCATGTCCTGGCTATTATAAACAGTGCTGCGATGAACATTGGAGTACATGTGTCTCTTTCAATTCTGGTTTCCTCAGTGTGTATGCCCAGGAGTGTGATTGCTGGATCATATGGCAGTTCTATTTCCAGTTTTTTAAGGAATCTCCACACTGTTCTCCATAGTGGCTGTACTAGTTTGCATTCCCACCAACAGTGTAAGAGGGTTCCCTTTTCTCTACACCCTCTCCAGCATTTATTGCATGTAGACTTTTGGATAGCAGCCATTCTGACTGGTGTGAAACGGTATCTCATTGTGGTTTTGATTCGCATCTCTCTGATTATGAGGGATGTTGAGCAATTTTTCATGTGTTTGTTAGCCATCTTTATGTCTTCTTTGGAGAAATGTTTGTTTAGTTCTTTGGCCTATTTTTTGATGGGGTCATTTATTTTTCTGGAATTGAGCTGAAGGAGCTGTTTGTATATTTTGGAGATTGTCAGTTGTTTCATTTGCTATTATTTTCTCCCATTCTGAAGGCTGTCTTTTCACCTTGTTTATAGTTTCCTTTGCTGTGAAGAAGCTTTTAATTTTAATTAGGTCCCATTTGTTTATTTTTGCTTTTATTTCCAATATTCTTGGAGGTGGGCCTTGGAGGATCCTGCTGTGATTTATGTCAGAGAGTGTTTTGCCTATGTTCTCCTCTAGGAGTTTTATAGTTTCTGGTCTTACATTTAGATCTTTAATCCATTTTGAGTTTATTTTTGTGTATGGTGTTAGGAAGTGTTCTAGTTTCGTTCTTTTACAAGTGGCTGACCAGTTTTCCCAGCACCACTTGTTAAAGAGACTGTCTTTTCTCCATTTTATATTCTTGCCTCCTTTGTCAAAGATAAGGTGTCCATAGATGTGTGGATTTATCTCTGGGCTTTCTATTTTGTTCCATTGATCCATATTTCTGTCTTTATGCCAGTACCATACTGTCTTGATGACTGTGGCTTTGTAATAGAGCCTGAAGTCTGGCAGGTTGATTCCCCCAGTTCCATTTTTCTTCCTCAAGATTGCTTTGGCTATTCGAGATTTTTTGTATTTCCATACAAATTGTGAGATTATTTGTTCTACTAGCTCTGTGAAAAATATCGTTGGTAGCTTGATAGGGATTGCATTGAATGTATAAATTACTTTGGGTAGTATACTCATTTTCACAATATTTATTCTTCCAATCCACGAACACGGTATATTTCTCCATCTATTAGTGTCCTCTTTGATTACTTTCATCAGCGTTTTATAGTGTTCTATGTACAGGTCTTTTGTTTCTTTAGGTAGATATATTCCTAAGTATTTTATTCTTTTCGTTGCAACAGTGAATGGAATAGTTTCCTTAATTTCTCTATTTTCTCATTATTAGTGTATAGGAATGCAAGGGATTTCTGTGTGTTGATTTTATATCCTGCAACTTTACTATATTCATTGATTACCTCTAGTAGTTTTTTGGTAGAGTCTTTAGGGTTTTCTGTGTAGAGGATCATGTCATCAGCAAACAGTGAAAGTTTTACTTCTTCTTTTCCAATTTGGATTCCTTTTATGTCTTTTTCTGCTCTGATTGCTGTGGCCAAAACTTCCAGAACTATGCTGAATAGTAGTGGTGAGAGTGGGCACCCTTGTCTTGTTCCTGACTTTAGGGGAAATGCTTTCAGTTTTTCACCATTGAGGATAATGTTTGCTGTGTGTTTGTCATATATACTTTTATTATGTTGAGGTATGTTCCTTCTATTCCCACCTTCTGGAGGGTTTTTATCATAAATGGATGTTGAATTTTGTCGAAGGCTTTCTCTGCATCTACAGCAAAAGGATTTTTATCATTCTCATTTTGCTTTCCTAAAGTCTAAGTCTCCTTGCTGTTATTTTAAGCAAATTCTCCTTAGGTATTCACCTAGGATGGAAAACGATCATGTTTCATATAATACTTTAGTTACAGTCAGTTACTGATTATTCAAGGCCACAGAGTAGCAAGAGATCAGTGTACAGTGTACCATGAAATCAAATCACTAAATATGTTTTCTCCATGCAAGGCACTGCAGTAGATACCATCAGAGTGGCTCAGATGGTAAAGTGTCAGCCTGCAATGTTGAAGACCCGGGTTCAATCCCTGGGTCAGGAAGATCCGCTGGAGAAGGAAATGGCAACCCACTCCAGTATTCTTGCCTGGAAAATCCCATGGACAGAGGAGCCTGGTAGGTTATAGTCCATGGGGTTGCAAAGAGTAGGACACGACTGAGTGATTTCACCTTACAAGAACCTAAAATGTCAGCTTTCTTTTCAACTAATAGTAAAATGGCCTCAAAGTCTGTAGAAACACAGAAAATAAGAAAATTAACAGATTTTTTTCAAATCCATTGAACAAATAAAGCTCTGTGGATGATAGCCACCAAATTTCACGATAAATTATAATAATACTTTTAATTCTCCTTCATTTCAAACCTTTTGGTTTTCTCAAAACAATTCTAAAACTTCTCATGAACGGAAATACTACAAATCTCATGTATTTTCTATGCACAGTGTCAGACAGTGGGGACTGCAAAGATCTTTGTCTCTGGGAATGAATCATCTGCTTAGGACAGAAATTTACATAAATAAAAACTGGAAAACTACAAAACAGAATGTAATTGTCTGTAACTTAGGAAATTGAGTTTTTCTCCTTCCCATAAGATCATTAGGGTATATTCAGATATTTACCAACAACCTCTTTGAACCTGGGCTTCCCTGGTGGCTCAGCTGGTAAAAAATCCACCTGCAATGAGCAAGACCTGGGTTTGATCCCTGGGTTGGGAAGATCCCCTGGAGAAGGGAACGGCTACCCACTCCAGTATTCTGGCCTGGAGAATTCCATGGACTACAGTCAATAGGGTTGCAAAGAGGCAGACACGACCGAGAGACTTTCATTTTCAATAAATTTTCCTTGAAGCTGATTGTTAATGTACAGTTTCCTCTTCTACACTGATATCTTTAAATTCTCCTTTATATGGAATGGAGTAAGTTTAACTAGATCTAACAAGCATACACCGGCAATTTTTCATTTGCAGCAGCTAATTAAAAACAGCTGCAACATTAGTCTTTGTAAACAGAATGCATCTTAGAGCAATTACTATCATAATTCCACCAGACTCCAGGGTCTTACAGTGCAGAAACATCAGCAAATACCTCTTCCCCCGCAATCTGCTGCAGGGACTTCTAGCTTTGCTTTTGTTTTGGCTAAATTGATGAGGTACAAATAAATGTAAAGAGACAAATTTAATGACACTAAGTCCGACTCTTTGTGACCCTAAGGACTGTAACCCACAAAGCTCCTCAGTCCATGCAATTCTCCAGGCAAGAATACTAGAGTGGGTTGCCATTCCCTTCTCCAGGGAATCTTCCCAACCCAGGGATAGAACCCAGGTCTCCCAAATTACAGGCAGATTCTTAACCATCTGAGCCACCAGGAAAGCCCAAAATTACATAGGTCAGTGTCTTTTTTTCTGTTAGAATTACAAGTACATCCCAATAATAAGCAAAATTTGCTAAGAAAATTGAATTATGTTCCAAAAGCCAGTAAGTAAAAAATATTTTCTTTATAATTAGCTTAGCTGACTTTGAAAATGTGCTAAAACATAATCCTTCCTATAATGCATAAGATAACCAGCTGTCGTGTCGCATTTATATGCATAAAATGAAGGGCTCCTAATAGTAACTTCAAATGATTTCAAATGTTAATTAGAAAAAAAATCAAGTCTAAAATAATTCTTTTCATTTTATAGCCAGAATGACTATACACCATGGCAGAGGATGAGATGGTTAGATATCATCACTGACTCAATGGACATGAATTTGAGTAAACTCTGGGAGAGAGTGGAGGACAGACGAGTCTGAGGTGCTGCAGTACACTGGATTGCAAAGAGTCAGACACAACTTAGCGACTGAACACACACACACAGCATTCAATTTGACAAATTAATAAAAAGTGGAATCTTTCATAAACAACTCTTTAGTTCTTTTATACATCTGTTCAAATGCCAAAAATATTTCTAAATTCACTTCTGATTCTACTGTGAAAGATAATATTTCAACTTCTGGGTAAAGACGGATTAAAAACATTTTTTTTCTACCTCCTGAAACTCCTCTAAAAATACAGTAGAAAAAAATTTTTAAATGTGTATGTATATATATATATGCATGCACATTTAAAAATTTAGTAACAGTAACAATCTGTTAAAAGCTGGGATACACAGGAATGAGGAGTCACTGCCATCCCAGACTGAGAAAGCAAATATCTCTTAATACCATTATGGTGAGGATTACATGAGATAATGGATGTTAAAAAAATGTGTTCAATAAATGCAGTTTTATTATTAATAAAATGTTTACAAACGCTGACCTTTTGGAAGTAGTATGGTATTTGATTTAGCAGGACGCTTAGGAGGAAAATGTAACCTCTTGATACCAGTTGTGAATTGCTGAAGGAAAGGCTCTATTATAGACTCCTCTAGGGGACTGTGTACCTGCATCAGGATGAGGGTAACCTTGCGTAGGAAACCCTTTGCAGAAGGGAATGAAGAGACTCAAGGGAAAAGTATCTTCGGAAATCTGATAAAGTTCAGAAACAAAAATTATGACCACAGGAAATATCAAGAGAAGGGCCTCACTCCAGAATTGTAAGTAGACGTGTACCAGGTACCTATTTTAAGGCATCTGAGTCCCTCTTTAGATTGACAGCTGAGTGCAGCTGGTGCTTTTCCAGAACATATCAAAGACACTCACACATCCACGAGGAAGGTGGGGAACGCAGACTTGGAAGACAATCTCAGTGGGTGACCTCAAGGTCCAGACAGAAATCCTCAGGGTTCTCTGAGCACACTAGAGCTATCAGGCCAAACTGATAGCTCTGAAGCACTGAAGCCCACATCTGGACATCAGCAGCTGTGTACTGAATAAGGGAAAGGAAGTATTTGGAAAGAAATTCTGGTTTGGGCTCAGTGAATATACAGGGCTTTGCTTCCCTTGTGGCTTAGCTGGGAAAGAATCTGTCTGCAGTGCAGGAGACCTGGGTTCGATCCCTGGGTTGGGAAGATCCCCTGGAGAAGGGAAAGGCTACCTACTCCAGTATTCTGGCCTAGAGAATTCCATGGACAGTCAAGGGGTCACAAAGAGTCGGACACGACTGTGTGACTTTCACTTTCACTTTCACTTGCTTCTTTGCCTGGTAGAGGGGAATCCTCCACTTTAGGTTCCCCTTTAGTCCTATTACCAATATATGGATTACTTCAGCCTAATACACAAACTGCATATATACATATATTTTAAAAAATCAGTATTATAGCTATTAAAATATTTTGCTTATTTTCATAGTTTTAGTATCAAGAAAGCAGAAATTTAAATTCCTTTACTATTTAACCTACTGTTGGGATTCAGTACATGCTATCTGAAAATATGGTACCTTGGTATATCAAATATTTTAGGATAAAGGAGTTTGAGAAAGTGACAAAGGCAGGGAAGGTCATAAAACTCTCATGTGAGACACGCCCTTCTTACGTGGGTAGAAAGGCACATCCTTCATTCTGGACACAGAGGGACCCAGAAGAATCCAAAGAAACAGTCCTTGCTAAGTTTCCCCCAGCTTACTTCAGTAATCTCATATTCTCACCCACCATATTTCTCCACAAATGTTCACACTTCACCAGACTTACTCAAAATACTATTATAAAAAATACTCAGGTATAATAGTTTCTTCGGTCCTTCACTTCCTGATAAACATATCACATAAAATATATGTTAAATAAATTTGTATTTTTTTCTCCTGTTAATCTTTGTTAGTTTAATTTTCAGACCCTGTCAGGGACCCTAAGAGAGTCGAGGAAAGCTTCTTTTACTCCTGTACTATCCTATCATTAGATTTTAAGCACTGGCACAAATAGGAAGAAAAATAATTTACTTCAAAATATGTTTTACCTATTTTAAAAAGGGGTCAATATTTTCTGTTGGCTTTAACTTTAGTTAATATGGATTGGTAAATACACCAATAACAGTTTCTATCGTGCAATGCACACATCATTGAGAAATTGCTTTTATCATTTGTTTAAAATGTAAGTATTTTCTTGGAATTGTTTCTGGTGGAAATGGCATCCGGAATCTTGTGTAAATGGGTTTCTCTGCAAAACTGCTTTATCACTTGAGGTGTGGCCTGCGGTTTCTATAAAGGCATAAACAGATTACAGAAAAATGCAAAGCACAGTACGTTCGCTTGTGGAGTAATCCCTTTTAAAGAATTATTTACTTTTCAGTGGGCTTAAAATAACTATGAAGTACTTCACATTCTACTGGTTAATATTTTACTCTCCAAAGCTTATTCCTGTGATATGCGGAAAGAAGTGGCTGCTCTCTGTTACAAATGGTGTGCTGTTTTATCTAAGGAACAACGATTTTAGTGGAAATGAAGCCCCTTACACACAATGCAAGACAAAGCCTCACCCATCCCAGGGGAAAGGTGTTGAATTGAGTGACCCCCAGATGCCAGCCTGCAGTGCTCCAGGACAGTTACCGCAGTAACAGAGCAACTCCCTACATCAGCAGTGGGCAGGGCTACCTGCTTTTTACCAACCTGGCCAGTTCCCAGGCTCCTGCACAGATGTAGAGACTACTGAGGACCAATCAGGGCTTCCCAAGTGGTGCAAGTGGTAAAGAACCCGCCTGCCAATGCAGGTGATGTAAGAGATGCAAGTTCGATCCCTGGGTCAGGAAGATTCCCCTGGAGAAAGGCATGTCAACTCATTCCACTATTCTCGTCTGGAGAATCCCTTGGACAGAGAAGCCTGGCGGGCTATGGTCCACAGACTCGCAAAGTGTTGGAGAAGACTGAATCAACTTAGCACACATGCACGAGAACCAAACCTACCTGACTTCTTAATATTTTGAAGTCATGAGATTCGTGCTTTGTGGTCTGTCTGCTGCTACTGCTGCTGCTAAGTCACTTCAGTCGTGTCCGACTCTGTGTGACTCCATAGACGGAAGCCCACCAGGCTCCCCCGTCCCTGGGATTCTCCAGGCAAGAACACTGGAGTGTGGTCTGTAGTATCTCCAGAATGACTCAAACTGAAGTTAATCAAACTTAAATAAAATCCAATCTTAAATTTCTGTAAATCAGGGGTTGATTTGCTGACCTGGCAAACAGATTAGTTCCACTTAACCCTGGTCCTGCCCTATGTCACCTTTCTGTTCTTTTCCCAGGAACTGAACCTTAAGTCCCAGTGAGAACTGCAGTCAAGACTTATAATCACAACGGCAGGCAGCCAGCACTGCAGTCAGTCATACTTTCACCATGACCTGCTCTTTTTAAACCTCCTGCTTTGATCTCTTTGATGCTGAGCCCATTCTCTCCTTTAGGCTGTGTACAATGGTGATCTCTTGATATTATGAATCAGAATTGCTCTGAGTTCTGAGTGACACACAGAAGTTATTATTCCCCTCAAGCAGCCTTCCAGACAAATTAAAGATATGACTAAATCTAAGTGACCAAATGAAATTACAGTTATACCAGGAAGAGTATAATTCAGGTAATACAGACTACAGTGGTTTAGTAGTTCATATCCCTAGAAATAACTTTTGTGCATTTTCTCTATAAAATTAAACAAACAAACCAAAAAATGCCCACCATCACAAACCACATTAGCATATATATATAAATCTACTTTGTAAACTGGATCATCATATGTATACACTTCTGCAATCTTTTCATTTGATATACATTCTAAACACGTCTATATCATTATTTATAACAGCTTCAAATAACTTCACTAATATTAATGCTGTTTCCAAATTTTTACCATTATATGAAGTTATTTTATATAAATATTTAGACTCTTTTAAAATCACTTTTTTTTTCAATATATTTGAACTCCTGTTTCCCTTAAATAAAAACTCAGCTCCTTCCCTTTCTCCTTAGCCATCCTCACTCCTCCAGCCAGAAAACCAGGGTTAGCATCCCAGTGGACAGGTTTGAATCTTTTCCCTTGCCTGTAAGACTGTAAACACTCACCTGCAAATTGGCACTTGCCACCTACCTCCACAAGGATCCAATTAAGAGCCGCTGCTGCTGCTGACCTTCAACACCCCCTGAAAGGAGTTCAGGGTGGAGGTCAGGAATGAGGCACTCTGTGCTCTGGGAAATACTTGCAGAACAGGTCTTCAGATAGATATTTTTCGGAGACTACTTTATGAGCCCAATTCTTAACATCTCTAAAATCCTTCAGTGGCATCTGCTCCTCATGACTAGCATTAACTTTCACAAAACTAGCAGAAACCTACTGCAAAAAGATGTGTGCCTGATTACATGTACTCCCCCTTTCCCAAAATCACATATACACTGACCTTCTCTCCTATCTCTTTGGAGCAGTTTCTCAGAGCTACCTGAAATGGTGTCTCCTTGGCTACAATCCTCAGCTCCGTTCAGTCGCTCAGTTGTGTCCCACTCTTTGCAATCTTATGCACTACAGCACGCCAGGCTTCCCTGTCCATCACCAACTCTTGGAGCTCGCTTAAACTCATGTCCATCAAGTCAGTGATGCCATCCAACCAGCTCATCCTCTGTCGTCCCCTTCTCCTCCTGCCTTCAATCATTCCCAGAATCAGGGTCTTTCCCAATGAGTCAGTTCTTTGTATCAGGTAGCCAAAGTATCTGAGCTTCAGCTTCAGCATCAGTATTTCCAATGAATATTAAGGGATGATTTCCTTTAGGATTGACTGGTTTGATTTCCATGCAGTCCAAGAGACTCTCAAAAGTCTTCTCCAACACCACAGTTCAAAAGCATCAATTCTTTGGTGCTCAGCTTTCTTTATAGTCCAACTTTCACATCCATACATGCCTATTGGAGAAACCATAGCTGTGACTAGATGGACCTTTGTAGGCAAAGTAATGTCTCTGCTTTTTAATATCCTGTCTAGGTTTGTCATAGCTTTTCTTCCAAGGAGCAAGTGTCTTTTAATTTCATGGCTGCAGTCACCATCTGCAGTGATTTTGGAGCCTAAGAAAATACAGTCTGTCACTGTTTCCATTGTTTCCCCATCCATTTGCCATGAAGTGATGGGACCAGATGCCATGATCTTAGTTTTCTGAATGTTGAGTTTTAAGCCAGCTGTTTCACTCTCCTCTTTCACTTTCATCAAGAGGTTCTTCAATTCTTCACTTTCTGCCATAAGGGTGGTGTCATCTGCATATCTGAGGTTATTGATATTTCTCCCAGCAATCTTGATTTCAGCTTGTTCTTATTTTGCCCCAAATAAGGCTTAGCTCACTTAAATGCACTCTGATGTGTATTTTTTCAGTCAACTAAACAAATGCATATTAATGCTTGTCTTATAAAATTTGTTTTATATTATGTATATTTTCAAAAATGTACATAGCATATTTACTCAGCAACTTGCTTATTTCACTAAAAAATAAATCCTAGGGGGCTTCCCTGGTGACTCAGTGGTAAAGATCCATCTGCCAATGCAGGAGACATGAGTCCGATCCTTGGTCTAGGAAGATCCCACATGTCAAGAAGCAACTAGGCCCATTCACCGCAACTATTGAGGCTGTGCTCTAGACCTCACAACTACTGAGCCCTTGTGCTGTAGCTACTGAAGCCCTCAAGCCCTAGAGCACACACTCAGCAACAAGAGAAGCCACTGCAGTGAGAAGCTTGTGTGCCTCAACTAGAGAGCGGGCCCCGCTCTTCACAACTGTAGAAATCCTATGCAGCACAAAGACCCAGCACAGCCAAAAATAAAATAAATAAGTTGCTTAAAAAATTCAGAAACTATTCTTAACCAATAGATAAAGATCTAGCTCATTCTTTCTATTACCTGTATAAATTCCATGGTATGGATTTTAGTCAACCATTCTCTTACTTATGGGCTTTAGATATTTTTTAATTCTTGGCATTAAGAAAAATAACATAAAATGGACTTTGCATACATACACTTGAATCCTGGCACTTTTATTTCTTTAGGATAGATCCTTTTTTTTAAAACTGTTAAGAAGTTTTATTTTATTTGAATAATGTGAACAGAAAAACTACCCATAATATTAATATTGAAGAATATAAAGTTTAGCTGGAGTTTTAATCCAAACCTTACTATTACTACTATTACTGAATACATTAAGTCTAAATAAATAGAAATCTAATATGTTAAAGGGGAGAAAATGCACAGTTTAAGAAAAATATACAATGTTAAAAAAAGAGAATTGTAGAAAATAAAGAACATATGCCATCTTTAAATTACTTACTTAAAAAGTATGAAAAATAAAGCATTTTTTCTTTCCTATTGTAAAACATTTTTACTAGAAGCCAGGCACATGCAATACGAGAAACTTTTATGTACATGTAGAAAACTTTAAACTTATAAACATTAATGACTCCTTTACAAAACAAATGTCTCATTAACTCTTGGACTTATCCATTTCGGAAGACCATTATCATTTCTATTATAAATTTCTTAAAGGATGCCACTCTTTAATACTTACTTCATTCATTCTCCTTACTATACAAAATCCTAGTGTTTATTACACTATAAAAATAATGACCTGATAATTAGAATTTTATTATAATGTTATTTCAAAACAATCAAAAGCCTGGATATGTACTGTCACTTTATATGCTAAACAGAGTTAGCATTAGCTATTCAAGAACTCAATGTTCTGATTTTAAGACTGTCTCACTCACTCCCAATATCAAATTCAACTATTACATGGCGTAAAATTCATGAAAAATATAAAGCTACTCCAACATAAACAGAAACTATAATTATTAGATCATAGATCTTAGATATATAATCTATTAATTGTATATATTATTTTTAAGTATTTCCCAGATAGCTTTCCCAAAAGGCTGTAGTAATTCACATTCCCTCCAGTAAATATGAGTGTGTTCTCTTCTTAAATTCTCACCAGCACCAGGTATCATCACTCTTTTTCCTAATCTGACAGATAAACAATAGTATTTCAACATTACTTTAATACACATTTTTCTTACTAAAACAAAGGCTGAGCCTCTTTTCATGTTTGTTGGTCATTTAGATTTCCTCTTCTGTAGAATCCTATTCTTATTTTTTGTCTTTTGTAAGATTTATTTCAGGAATGCTAAAATAGTTCATTTTCAGGAAATCTACTAAAATCAACAAAAAGAGAAGAGACACAAAAAGACACTGAGAGATTCCCACAATATTTTGGTAAAACTCAGCAATTAGAAAAAAAAGGGAAAGCTTAAAAATGATAAAAAAGATAAATAAATATGATAAATAAATAAATAAATATAATAAAGACAATTTACCAAATGCAAGCATCATACCAAATGATGCATCAAAACCATAACCACTAAAATCAGCAACAAAACAAAAATGACAAATATTGTCATTATGACTGAATTTTTAAGAAGTTCTATACAAGAAAATAAATACTCAGTTGTTGTTGCTGTTGTTGAGTCATTCAGTCGTGTCCAACTCTTTGCTACCCCATGGACTGCAACACACCAGGCCTCCCTGTCCTTCACCATCTCCCGGAGTTCACTCAAACTCGTGTCCATTGAGTCAGTGATGCCATCCAACCATCTCATCCTCTGTGGTCCCCTTCTCCTCTTGCCCTCAATCTTTCCCAGAATCAGAGTCTTTTCCAATGAGTCAGCTCTTTGCATCAGGTGACCAAAGTATTGGAGCTTCAGCTTCAGCACCAGTCCTTCCAATGAATATTCAGGGTTGATTTCCTTTTGGATTGACTGGTTTGATCTTGCTGCCCAAGGGACCCTCAAGAGATCTCTCCAGCACCACAGCTGGAAGGCATCGATTCTTCGGCACTCAGTCTTTTTCATTGTCCAGCTCTCTCCAAATGGGCTTCCCTGTTGGTTCAGATGGTAAAGAATCTGCTGGCAATATGGGAAACCCAGGTTCAATCCCTGGGTCAGGAAGATCTCCTGGAGAAGGGAATGGCTACCCACTCCAGTATTCTTTCCTGGAGAATTCCATGGACAGAGGAGCCTGGCAGACTACAGTCCATGGGGTTGCAAAGAGTCAGACACAACTGAATGACTAATGTTTTCATTTTCATATCCATACATGACTACTGGACAAACCATAGCTTTGACTATATGGACCTTTGTAGGTAAATATTCGGTAAAATATCATAAAAGATAAAATTATGTATCAGGAAATCGTACAATTATTTAGAAAACCAAAGACATGATATTTCAAAAACTGTGATCCTTTTTTAAAATTAATTATCATTGGAAGATGGTTACTTTACAATATTGTGATGGTTTTTGCCAAACATCAACATGAATTGGCCACAGGTATACATGCGTCTCCCCCATCCCAAACTCCCCTCCACTGCCCTCGCTACCCTATCCATCTCGCTTGTCCCAGAGCACCAGCTTTGGGTACCCTGCTTCATGCACTGAATTTTCAATGGTCTTCTAGTTTACATATGGTAATGTACATGTTTTAATGCTACTCTCTCAAATCATCCCACCCTTGCCTTCTCCTACTGAATCCAAAAGTCTCGTTTACATCTGTGTCTACTTTGCTGCCCTGCATGTAAGATTGTCAGTACCACCCTTCTAAATTCCATATATATGCATTAATATACATTTGTCTTTCTCTTTCTGACTTACTTCACTCTGTAAAATAGGCTATAGGTTCATCTACCTCATTAGAACTGACTCAAATGCATTCCTTTTTATAACTGAGAATCCCAACCACAACTTCCTTATTCATTAATCTTGTGATGACATCTAGGTTGTTTCCATGTCCTAGCTATTGTAAAGAGTGTTGCAATGAACGTAGGGATACATGTGTCTCTTTCAATTCTGGTTTCCTCAGGATGTATGCACAGCAGTGGGATCGCTGGGTTGTATGGCAAAAAACTGTGATTCTTATAGAATTATGTAATGTCACATACATATCAGTAGATTCCATACAACTGTCTTATGACCTAGAAATTACACTCTTGCCTATTTACAAAAGAAAAATAAAATCATGTCCATCAAAAGACTTACACAAGAATGCTTCATAGTATCTTTGTTCCTAATAACTATAAACTAAGGTCCATTGATAGGTAGACTGATAAACAAAATGTGATGCATTTGTAAGCTGAAATACTCTCAGCAGTAAAAAAAGAACTACTGAGATAAACACAGTAATACTGATGAACCTCAAAAACCTTATGGTAAGTGAAAGAAATCAACACAAAAGAGCAGATCTCTATGAGTTGGTTTATACAATATTCTTGAGTAGATAATATCAATCTTTAATGATAGGAATAGAAACAGTAATTACATCTGAGGGGCAAGAGACAAGGGGGCTTTCTAGATGATGGGCATGTTCCATATCTTGACTGACACAGTGGTCACTGAATTGTACATGTAAGATCTGAGTACTGCGGCATGTAAAATATACTTCGATACAAATAATATCTCAATCATACATTAATAAAATTGGGAGTAAAAAGTTAAAGGAGAAACTGAAAAACTTTGGTATTGCATATAAAATGGTGTAGTCACTTTGGAAAACAGTTTGGTAGTTTCTCAAAAACCAGAAAATGAACTAGCAATTCTATTCCAAGGAACCTATCCAAGAAAAATGGAAACATGTCTACAAAAAGACTTGCATGTGATGTGCATATCAGGATTGTTCACAATAACCAAAAAGTGGAAACAATCCAACAATCCAACAACTAATGAATGAATAGGCAAAATGTGGTATATCCTGTCAATAGAACATTTTTAGCAACAAAGGAAGAAACTACTGCTATAACACATGCTGCAACATGTATGAACCTTAATTAACATTATGCTAAGTGAAAGAAGCCAGTCACAAACATCACATATTATATGACCCCATTTATATGAAATGCCCAGAAAAGGCAAACCCAAGGAAACAAACCCCAATGGCTTGGTGGTAAAGTATCTGCCTGCAATGCAGTAGCTGTAGGACAGGCGGGTTTGATCCCTGGGTGGTAAAGATCCCCTGGAGGAGGAAATGGCAACCCACTCCAGTACTTCTGCTGGGAAAATCCCAGGGACAGGGGAGGCTGGTGGGCTTCCGTCTATGGGGTCGCACAGAGTTGGACACGACTGAAGCGACTTAGCAGCAGCAGCAGCACACTAGGAAAAACTATTTTTGAGACAAAGTTATAATACTCATAATTGACAAAGAACATCTATGAATTATGGGGGAAAACAATGAAATACCCAAAGGAAAATTGTGATGCCTTTTTAAGTCAACCATAAATAAGATCAAAATATGTTCAAGATTATTATGCAAAAACTGTTTTAAAACTCTGTGGGAAGAAGCAGACAGTTTCTCTGTGTTTTGTTTTCTGATTTAAAACAAAAATAGTTTTTGAAAATCTTGGTGAGGGATAATTTGTGGAATAAGTGATTCCTATAGACTTCACATTCCTTTAGTCAATATTTATTGATTCCCAAATATGTGCAAGTTTCTCAAATGTTTGATGTCAGCTGTATTTAAATAATTTTTCAGAGGAAAACTAAAATGAAAAAGGTGGCTAATAATTTCTAAGGAGTTGATAAGAATTGTGTATGGAGTGAGAGATTACTTTAGGGTATTTGATCTAGTTCTGAGCTACTGCATTTGTAAGAAAAGAGCCAACACTCTAAAGTTAAAATTAGGTGAGCATGACTCCCTAGCTGTTTTCTGTTTTCTTTCTGTCTTTTTCTTTCTCTCTCTCCCTCCCTTCCTTTCTCTTATTTTCTTTCTTTTTACTTTCTGTCTTCCTCCATACTTTCACCCTTCCTCCCTTCCTTAAGAAAGCATTTATAAAAACGTTCCTGTAAGCTGAAGTTCTTATTGATAGCTGAGAAATAAGTCAACACTAAGCTTATCTCATGATCTGAGCCACAGTCAGCTCCTGGTCTTGTTTTTGCTGACTGTATAGAGCTTCTCTATCTTTGGCTGCAAAGAATATAATCATTCTGATTTCGGTGTTGACCATCTGGTGATGTCCATGTGTAGAGTCTTCTCTTGTGTTGTTGGAAGAGGGTGTTTGCTATGACCAGTGCGTTCTCTTGACAAAACTCTATTAGCCTTTGCCCTGCTTCATTCTGTGCTCCAAGGCCAAATTTGCCTGTTACTCCAGGTGTTTTTTGACTTCCTACTTTTGCATTCCAGTCCTCTATAACATCTTTTTGGGTGTTAGTTCTAAAAGGTCTTATAGGTCTTCATAGAACCATTCAAATTCAGCTTCTTCAGCATTACTGGTTGGGGCATAGGCCTGGATTACTGTAATATTGAATGGTTTGCCTTGGAAATGCACAGAGATCATTCTGTCGTTTTTGAGATTGCATCCAAGTACTGCATTTTGGACTCTTTTGTTGACCATGATGGCTACTCCATTTCTTCTAAGGGATTCCTGCCCACAGTAGTAAATATCATGGCCATCTGAGTTAAATTCACCCATTCCAGTCCATTTTAGTTCACTGATTGCTAGAATGTCGACGTTCACTCTTGCCATCTCCTGTTTGACCACTTCCAATTTGCCTTGATTCATGGACCTGACATTCCAGGTTCCTATGCAATATTGCTCATTACAGCATCGGACCTTGCTTCTATCACTGGTCCCATCCACAACTGGGTATTGTTTTTGCTTTGGCTCCATCCCTTCATTCTTTCTGGAGTTATTTATCCACTGATCTCCAGTACATATTAGGCACCTACCGACCCGGGGAGTTCCTCTTTCGGTATCCTATCATTTTGTCTTTTCATACTGTTCATGGGGTTCTCAAGGCAAGAATACTAAAGTGGTTTGCCATTCCCTTCTCCAGTGGACCACATTCTGTCAGACCTCTCCACCATGACCCTCCCGTCTTGGGTGGCCCCACATGGCATGGCTCAGCAAGGAGGTCCAGCCAGTCCATCCTAAAGGAAATCAATCCTGGATGTTCATTGGAAGGACTGATGCCAAAGCTGAAACTCCAAAACTCTGGCCACCTCATGTGAAGAGTTGACTCACTGGAAAAGAGTCTGATGCTGGGAGGGATTGGGAGTGGGAGGAGACGGGGACAACAGAGAATGAGATGGCAGGATGGCATCACCGACTCGATGGACATGAGTTTGAGTGAACTCCGGGAGTTGATGATGTACAGGGAGGCCTGGTGTGCTGCGATTCATGGGGTCACAAAGAGTTGGCCACGACTGAGCAACTGAACTGAACTGAACAGATAGTGTTGAGATAGCTAATCAGGTAAGCAGGATAGAGCTTTAAGGAATTTAAGAGGAAATTAGTATCTAGGAGTTAGGCAGCTGATGGCAATTAGAACTCTGCCCTAAATGGTGTAGCAGCCCTGGCCAGAGAATTGAGCGCAGAGGTAGGTAGTAAATTCATGCATTTTACGTTGCTGATATTAGTTGGGTTATGCTGTCATAACCCAACAGCATAACCATATAGGCATAACCGTACCTGGTGATGCTGGCTGAAAAACTGAACAACGCATAATTACAGACAATAATCACAACAGAAAATGACTTGGCCTAGGGCATAGTATAGAATAGGGATTAATATAATTAAAGTCTAGAACATAAGCACCTTGAAGGCAAAGATAAGGCCTGTCTTATTTAGCAGTGTATCCCCAATTTTGGTGCCGGCAAAGCACAGGAAGGAATGAGTAGATATTCTGTCCTACCCACCAACCATTCACAAAAGCATAAGAGATTTAACACTTCATACTTCTCTACACAGGAAAGAGGTAAGAAGGCCTGAGCCTTGGGACTTCTCCACCCCTTTAAAAGATGTGAAATGGTGGGCAGGAGGTGAGTGAGAAGAAGGTGAATGGAGCCAGATCTACTCTAAGAAAGGTCTGGACTCTGACTCTCCTACTGCCTTTTCTCTGGAAGGGCTTTTTCTCCCACAGCAAAGTGCTATGATCTGAGATTCAAGAGTGAGTTTAGGGATAAAGAGGCAAAGTAGCTTGCTGGCAAGTCTATTCCCCGTAAAAAAAGACTCGAAGATTTTTGGGTAAAAAAACCTTGTCTTTTCCTCTCTTTATCACCAGTACCTAGTATAAAAGAAAACCAATCCCTCGCCCTCACAAAGATCCCCGCAGCAGTGGTGACCCCAACTAACAATAATCCACCAGCCACTGACTCTGTCCTCGTTGGATAACTGGTTGTTCTACACTTACCTCATGGAGACAGATAAAAGCCAGCCAGTAATGAATACCTTACCACTCAGTCCTAAGTAGAAACAAATATTAAAATAAGGAAGGGAAGAAGGCAGGGAAAACTGATGCAGAGAAGGGAGAAAGGAAAGAAAAGGCTATCTTAAAGACTAGTGCCCTGTTCTAGCAGTTTTAGTACTTTAATTTCAAAAATAAAAATACATAAATAACAAAAAAAGAAAAGCATTTACATGGCTAGCTCAGCCATAACATAACTGTGATGTAAGCCTTACTGTTTATTCCAGATGGGCAAGAAGAAAGGGTACCCTGAGTGAGGTACTGTAGCAAAAGAAAAAAGTACTGACTGCTGTGTGTAGATCTTAAGTTATAAAGGAAAGGAAAGCATCAAAATCTTGTTCTATGTGGGAATACTATATATCACCCTTCCTAAGGACCCAATTTATGACGTGATTACATTTTTAAAATGACAGTAAAGTCTTAATTTCTAGTTCTTACCATATCCCCATTAGGAGTTGGCTGTGACTCTGAGAGTAGACTAACAGACCTGCCCTGCCTGGAGCACTGCCAACCATGCTGGCAGAGGGAGAAGAAACATGGCACCTTGTGTGAGCTCCCATGACTCCCACTTGAGAGGGATGTCTGTCTCACATTTCATTGGTCCAAACTAGTCAAGGTGCCATGTTTGAGCTCACCAGGGCAGGTATGTACAATGTTCCTACAGAGAGGCACCTACAGAGAGGCTGTTCTTCCATAGTGAACATTTTTGATTTGATCTCAGTCTCAAAAAGGACTTTCTTATCATTTTACTATTTTAAGAATGAATCTGGGTGATTATTTGAAATCTTATATTTGAAGGACAAGTCACTTAACCTCTGTGGGCCTCAATTTGCCTGAAATACTGTGATTGGACTAAATCAGGGTTTCCAACCTCAGCAGTATTGACATTTGGGTGTGAGAGTTTCCCTGCATATTGTGGGTGTTTAGCAGCATTCCTGGCCTTCACTTCTGGATGCCAAAGCTCCAAACCCAGAAGTGACAACCAGAATGTCTCCAGACATTGAGGGCTAGATGCTCTCTTATGTCACTTCAAATTCTCAAATTCAATGCTCCACTAACCTATGTTTAAACCAATAAGACTCTTTGCCAAATTTTGGACATACAAAATATGCCAGTCCAGGAAAGTAGTAACTACAATCTGTAAAGTAACATTTTGAAAGTGAGGCTTCACTTGCTGTAAACACAAAATATAGATCCATGAGGCTTCTATTATGCTAACTAAAGTTCTGTAACCTTTAAAAAATAAAGTACACTACAAGGAAATGAACAAACAATATTTCTGCAGAAGGCGGGGAACCAGATCCTTTTCTGTGAGTAATGCTTAGGCTCTGTCCCAAAAAGGTTTCAAACGTTTAAGTGGTTTAGACATATTTTATTTATTGAATTTATATCCTGCCTTAATTCCCAAAAAGCATCTGTGGCAGGTTGCAAAGAAGCATAGATAACAAAAATGGAAATAATATAATAAAAATAGAGGGAAATCTGTAATGAACAAGAAGAAACAAATATTCTAGTCCTAAAAGTTAGCATCGTTTCTGCAACTGCACAAAATGTAGCTCAGAATTTCAGGATGTCTAAGTAAAAGTCAGAAATAAAATAATTGGTCGGCATCATGGCGCTATGCGAGGCTGTGGCAAGCGGGAGCCCTCTGCTCTGGCCTCGGGTTTTGCTTTTCGGAGACTCCATCACCCAGGTTGATCCAGAAAGAGATGCCTCCAGGTGTTAGCAACCAGGGTGCTTGGCCTTTCCCTAATCAGTTGGCAAGAGATCAGTCAAGGAATTCAGGCAAGGCTTGATTGGAGCTCCTGGGGCCACATGGAAGGAGTGAAAACAAGTAACATGTTCCCTTGCTTGTTCCCCAAGTTTTCTTTCCAGCAGGGTGGATGGGGAGCGTCACTGGCTGACATGCTGGTCAGAAAATGTGACGTCCTGAATCGTGGATTTTCAGGTTACAATACCAGATAGGCCAAAATTATCCTCCCCAGACTCATCAGGAAGGGGAGCGGGCTGGACAGCCCGGTGGCCGTCACAATTTTCTTTGGTGCCAATGACAGTGCACTCAAAGACGAGAACCCCAAGCAGCACGTGCCCCTGGAGGAGTTCGTGGCGAACCTGAGGAGCATGGTGCGGTACCTGCGGTCCGTGGATGTGCCCGAGGGCAGGCTCAGCCTCATCACACCGCCCCCGCTCTGCGAGGCAGCGTGGGCACAGGAGTGCCTCCAGCAAGGCTGCAAATTAAATCGCCTGAACTCGGTTGTTGGTGAATATGCCAGGGCCTGTTTACAAGTAGCCCAGGACTGCGGGGCTGAGGCGCTCGACCTGTGGACCCTGATGCAGAAGGACGGTCAGGACTTTTCCTATTTGTCAGACGGACTACACTTACCACCAAAAGGAAATGCGTTTGTATTCTCCCATCTCTGGCCTTTGATAGAGAAGAAAGTCTCCTCCCTGCCTTTTCTGCTCCCCTACTGGCGAGACTTAGCAGAAGCAAGACCGGAATTCAGTCTCCTGGGAGATGGGGACCACTCGTCACTGAGAACCAGGTCTTGCTGTCTCTCCACAGAACATGAAGTCGCTGGTGCACAAAGACCCCAAGATAAGTGGTCGAATAATTTTTTAAAAATCATTTTAAATCTTTTGCTAATCTATCTGCCACCAAGATGAATAAAATCATTAGAATTTTCTTAGGACAGCTTTGTACCTAGGTACATCATGTTGATAATAAATATTTATTGATTGGTGAAAAAAATAAAAAATAAAATAATTATATAATTTGCATTATCAATTGGTAAAGGATCCACCTGCAAAGCAGGAGACCCAGATTCAATCCCTGGGTCAGGAAGATCCCCTGGAAAATGAAATGGCAACCCACTCCAACATTCTTGCCTGGAGAATTCCATGGACTGAGGAGCCTGGTGGGCTATAGTCCATGAGGTCACAAAGAACTGGACATGGCTTAGCAAGTAAGCACACACAAGCACACATTTGCATTGTCAGAAACAGGTTTTATTTAGGATTAAACTCAGAGATATATTTCATGTGAGGACTCATATTCTATGGTTTCATAGGAAAAGGTGCTTTTTGTATAATAGCTGAATATAATTTAAAAACATGTAAACCCGGGGCAAATTCATGTCAATATATGGCAAAACCAACCAATATAATATTGTAAAATAATTTGCCTCCAATAAAAAATAAATTAATTACTTAAAAATAAATAAATAAATAAACGCAATTTGGTGAAGGTGTTTCTTTGGGAAGCTAAAGCAACATGAAGAGCTTTCCATAAAAGCTTCCAGTGACCTAGGCGATCCAAGGATGAGATGTCATTTGCCTACAAAAGTGGTTTTCAAAATGTGGTTGGTAGAGAAAACTTTTCTTCAGAGAGAACCTTCTAGAGAAGTCAGACTGAGGTAAAGCTGCACTTTCCCTCCCATCACTATCTGTCCTGCTCGGAAGGCTCCTGTAACAGAATTCAAAAGGCACCAACCTAGAGAATAAAACTTTAAATGCCTAGAATGGATTCAACAATTATATGTTATGTTCCTGCTAAGTATCAGAGTAACCATTATTGTACATATTATTCTCCTTAAAATATTTTTTTCAGTTACAATTTTAATGAAGAAAGTGACAGTTCCCAGTACAATTCCAGAGCCTGAAGTGTTAAATAAGCCCAGATCCTTAGACTTAGGAGAGTTTATCACTGAGCCCACTTGTATCACAGAAATGAAAGCTCCTGACCAGGATTCACTCCAGGTGGAGGCAGTCCCATTTCCTTAGAACAGGCAGGGCACAAAGTCAGGATTCTTCTCATGAATCTATTTTGGATCCACTCAGGACCTAACCTAATGATTGTTTCATATAAAAATCGCTACATTGCTGAGAGTTGCTGAGGCAATCTGAGCCTAAAAAGTTTTCAACATTGTTACCAGTGACCATCCACAGCTTTGACTTTCTGGCTTCTGTCAGCCAAATGCCAGGTAACTGTTCTCACCTCAGCCTCAAGGACTGCCTCCCCTGACCCCTCTCCCTCAAGGTCAGGCTAGAAACACCCTGAGCAGCTGACTTTCATTCCCTGCCCTGAGTCCCTCACGAGGCCTTGTTCCTCTGTCCTGAATGGGGTCTTTTAAGCAGAAGGCTCATTGAGGCTGTCTTAACAGGTAAGTAGAAAGCAAAGGGCTTGCATAGAAAACAATGGGGCATTCCTGGTGGCTCAGACAGTAAAGAATCTGCCTGCAATGTGGGCAACCAGGGTTCAATCCCTGGGTTGGGAACATCCCCTGGAGAAAGGAATGGCAACCTACTCCAGTATTCTGACCTGGAGAATTCCATGGACAGAGGACACTAGTAAGCTACAGTGTATGGGGTTGCAAAGTGTCCGACACAACTGAGCAACTAATGTTTCGCATACACACACACACACCACACACACACACACCAAGGAACAAAAAACTGCACCAGGGAACTGGAACTTTGAAACCTTCACTCTCCCTCCCACCAAGAATACAGAAGTATGCATTCTCAGATTTATTTTATGATTCAAATGTAAATTCGAGGTCCTCTTTGAGAAGAGTGGGAGGTGAGAAAGGTATTTGACCAAGAACTATAACTTGAAAGCTTAGTCATGTGTTAGTAGCTAGTTCTAAACAAAATCACATAATCTGATGTAACTGACAGCATGAATAAGTTACAGAATGCAACCCTGTAACTGAACTAAATAACCAGAGCAGTCTGATACTTCTCATTTACACATAGGCCCAACTATAAGCCAGGCATTATTTAGAGGGAAGAAAATACATTTATTTACATAAATATAAATACATGCCATCTCCTTTAACTTTAACATTATTGAGTACATTATTATTTCCTTTTTAAAGGTGAGGAAACTAACCCACAAAGAAATTAAGTTACTTCCCCAAGATCAAAAAGCTTATGAATGGTAGGGCTGGGATTGGTCTGCAGACATTTGGTTCTGTTCAAAATATCCCTAAGTCATTTGGTCCACACCAAAAGGTCCTTGATATTTGGTCCTGCTCAAACCTCTTGGCAAAGACCAAATATGCTCATGGACATTTGGACCAAATTCAAGCACTTTTTTGGCATGGACCAAATGGCTGACAGATATTCTGGACAGAACCAAATGTCCTGCAAGGCTGGGATCTGATGCAAGGAAGCTGAGCTGCAGAATCTGTGCTTTTAACCACTATGAAAGACCCTCTCTGGGTTTCATATGTGACCTAACATTAGGAAGATCCATGTCAAATAAGAATGACTCTCAGCTACTTCCCTATAACTGCTGCTGCTGCTGCTGCTGCTAAGTCGCTTCAGTCGTGTCCGGTCAGTTCAGTTCAGTCGCTCAGTCGTGTCCGACTCTCCGCGACCCCATGAATCACAGCACGCCAGGCCACCAACTCCCGGAGTTCACTCAAACTCATGTCCACAGAGTCGGTGATGCCATCCAGCCATCTCATTCTCTGTCGTCCCCTTCTCCTCCCGCCTCCAACCTTTCCCAGTATCAGAGCCTTTTCCAGTGAGTCAACTCGTCACATGAGGTGGCCAAAGTATTGCAGTTTCAGCTTTAGCATCAGTCCTTCCAATGAACACCCAGGATCGATCTGCCTTAGAATGGACTGGTTGGATCTCCTTGCGGTATAAGGGACTCTCAAGAGTCTTCTCCAACACCACAGTTCAAAAGCATCAATTCTTCGGCGATCAGCATTCTTCACAGTCCAACTCTCACATCCATACATGACCACGGGAAAAACCATAGCCTTGACTAGACGGACCTTTGTTGGCAAAGTAATGTCTCTGCTTTTTAATATATTATCAAGGTTGGTCATAACTTTCCTTCCAAGGAGTAAGCGTCTTTTAATTTCATGGCTGCAATCAGCATCTGCAGTGATTTTGGAGCCCAAAAAAATAAAGTCTGACACTGTTTCCACTGTTTTTCCATCTATTTCCCATGAAGTGATGGGACCAGATGCCATGATCTTTGTTTTCTGAATGTTGAGCTTCAAGCCAACCTTTTCACTCTCGTCTTTCACTTTCATCAAGAGGCTTTTGAGTTCCTCTTCACTTTCTTCCATAAGGGTAGTGTCATCTGCATATCTGAGATTATTGATATTTCTCCCAGCAATCTTGATTCCAGCTTGTGCTTCTTCCGGTAGGTGCCCATAAAAGGAGAAATATTTTTAAATTCTAAGCAAAACCTGAAGACATGAATAACTTCAACAAAGCCAGGTCCTGTAATCTATTCTCCAGTCTGTTATAAATGCATCCTTGCTTTTCTATTTCAGAATACTGGCAAACATTTTACTACTCATTTTCATTTCATTCCAATAACACAGCTTTCATACACTTATGAATTACGTAGTAGCTGAAAATATCTGATTATTTTGTGATCTACATAACCTAGACTTGATTCTGGAAAAGAGAAAAGAATATCTAGAATTTAAGAAATGGAATCTGAAGCATTCTTTTGAATTGATTTAAAACAAGTTATTTTCTTCTTATAAAAACAATGCATGTTATGGTAGAAATTTTAAAAATACGAAAAGAGAAAAACAAAGTTAAAACTTATGGCCAAGTGACAACCAATGCAAACACTGTCAACTTGATTTCTATGCTGAAACCAGCTACCAGTTACTTGGAATTTAAAGATTGTAAGGCACCATGCCAAGCCCTTATGTTCTCTTGTTAAATCTTCACAAAAACCTACAAGGCAAATATTATTATTATTCCCATTTTGGGGGGTAACTGAGGCTTAGAGAAGTCTAGAAACGTCAGCCAAGTGTTCCAACCTAGGACTAGAAAATTGCTAATACAATGAGTCCAATGAGGCAGGCACCCCACCTACAACCCCGCTTTAGGCATGTTGAATAGAGATTTAACAAATGTGGTTAGCTTTCATTCTCCCCCAGTTTTATCCCTTTTTTCATTTAAACACAGGTTTACTTTAACTCGGGATTTCTCAGCTTGGGCAGTAATGACGTTGTTGGCTGGATAACTCTTTGTTGTGGGCCCTGTCCTATGCAATATAGGGCTTCGGATGTTTAGCAGCATCCCTGACCTCTACCCACTAGATGCCAGTAGTGTTGCCCCCCTAGTTGTGAAAACCAAAAATGTCACCAGACACTGTGGAAGGGGGAGGGTGGACAAAATAGCCCCCAACTGTTATAGCCTGATTTTAAGATAGTCTGTTAACTGAAATAGACTACTCTCAGAAAACTAATTCAATAAAAATTACCTACAAATCTCCTTTTATAAAGGCGCCCTTCAGAATTCTTAAAAGGGGTCCACATGTACTTCTCTCTAGTTTCTAGATATTCTGCATCATTTTACAGTTTAGTTTTTGAGTAGTCGAATCCTTACAAATCTTCAAATCAGTCAAATTATAAATCAGCTTAAAGCTAACTGCCAAATCTTGAAAAATGAACTTTAGCCAAGTATCTCCTCAAATACTTTTATAGAAATCTGAACAGTCAATTCCTGCAGTCTCTTTTCAAAGAGACTTCTAGTAATTCCAGTCTTTGTTCTCATAATATTCTATGAGTATATATACTCTCTATATACATTCTATATCATGAGTTTATATACTCGCGAACCCCATTCATCTTTACTGCAGCTCCTGAGTCCAAAATGAAATACAAGCTCCCAAGGAATGCTTTGTCTAACCTATCATGGTCCCCTTTGGATCCTTCTTCGGGAAGATCTCCCTCTGGTTCAGCAAAAGCAGAGTGCTGCTGCTGCTGCTGCTAAGTCGCTTCAGTCGTGTCCAACTCTGTGCGACCCCATAGATGGCAGACGACCAGGCTCCGCCGTCCCTGGGATTCTCCAGGCAAGAACACTGCAGTGGGTTGCCATTTCATTCTCCAAAAGCAGGGTAGTGTCATCTAATTATGCCCTGATGATCCTAGACTTGCCATTTCCCCTACACTGTCAGGATGCACAGCTATCAGGGAGCTCATTAAAAATAATTTTGATGAAGAGCAGAAACACTGACAATTAGCTCCGGTGACCTTCTAAAATTCATTTTACCACTTGATTTTTTTTCCCACTGCAGCAGTCAGATTGTTTTCTAGAGTGTTAATGGATTCACTTTTGTCCTTTGAGGCCCTTGAAGAACAATCTTTTTCTCTTTAACTATCAATGTGTTATTGAAGGGGATTTCTGAATCCATACAGCAATGTTCCCCCTTTGACCCTCAGAACTAAGGAACAGAGATAAAGACAGGTTATATTTGGCTTTCTCTAAGTACCCTAATTGCCTCTATAGCAAATACCATAAAGTTTCGTTTAACAACAAGGTTTTTCCCAGTCCATTCACTTTCCTCCATGCAGTGAACATGTGTAGTCTAAAATACTGACTGCTTTGATGTCTATAAAAAAGAGAAAAAAGATAACAAATTATGTGGTAGTAAACTTTCTTTAGTCTCTCACTAGTCTGATTTATCTTCAGTTTACACAGTGGAAAGAACTGATTGTTAAGTGAACTCCTGAGAATTGGTGCATAGTAGCCTGGCCATTAAAGCCACCAAAAAAACCCCCACAAAAACCTGTACCGTAAATCAGTATCATTGATAAAACAAGACAAAGTCTGTAAATTATCAGGGTAATTAACAGAAGCTGCTCTAATAGACAAACCTGTAAATTTCAATGGTTTAACTCAACAAATGTCTATTTTCCTCTCAGGTAAAGTCTAAAGTAGATTGGATAGCCCTCTTCCAGCTATGCCTCTCCACCTTCATTTCAGCAAGGGAAGCAAGGAACAAAGGAAACACACTGTCTCCCAACACTTTGGCCTGTAAGTGACACTAGTGAATTCTGTTCACAGATCATAGTCTAAAACTATGTAGTTTAGACTATGTAGTTTAGATATAGTCAGGACCCACTCAACTAAAAGGGAAGTGGGCCATGTACAGGCACATGGAGTATTTGGTTCAAAAGATGTTACTATAATATTGAAAAACTGAAAATAGAAATTTTCTATTCCACTAAAATATTATGATCAAACCAATAAAACGCTTTCCAAGCTCCTAATATAACCTTGAGTAAATAAGCAGGATACAAACTGTATATATATTATATTTTAAAGGAAAAAAAACTATAGGAAAACAACTATGTTGTTACCAACAGTTATCTCTGTATAGTATGATTCCAAATATTCAATGTTATTCTTTATATACATCCTTGTCAAATTCTCCACAATGAGCATGTATTAAGAATTTATATCAATCAAATAAAAGTATCAACCCACTTCAGTACATTGTGCATAATAAACCCTCTATTACTGCATGAATGAAAAGGAAACAGAAAGAATTAAATGAGATTTGTTACATTCTTACATAAAAATCTATTACAATAGAATTCAAATTTTATTTTTTAATCAAAGATTTCTATTTCCTATTAAAAAACAAAGCTTTGATGAATATGGGTTAGAATTACAACAGGTAATATTATTGGCAAGTTACCACTGGTCAGGCATGTGCTAAGCATATCACATTCTTTATCTCATTTATTCCTCAAACTTATATTTTGAAACAAGATTATACCCAGTTACAGATTTGGAAGTTGGGGCACACAGAAGGGAAAGAAGATTTGATTTCAGATAGCATGACTTTGGAGCCCACCCTCTTAACAACTACCCTATATATATTAAATATTTTTGACACTGAAAATTCATAATTTACATTGCATTCTTCCAGAGATTGCTAAATGAATGTAAACTTTCAAAGAGGCAAAATGGATACTGTAGGTTGGTGCTTAACATTCATTCTAACTTCTTTCTAATAAGCCTTCTTTCCAAGTAGAAGCTGGAATATTAAAAACTACATTTTCAAGGACTGCCTTGCAGGTAGGTTTTTGAGTATGATTTAGAGTCACCATAGACACACTTTTGTGGGATTTAACTGGAGTAAGTAAGGCTGAGGTTAACGCTGGTTCTGCTATCCAGCATGGTCATGGTGGAATTTTCCTTCTCAGTTACAATCCTACCAGAGACTGCAGTGTCAGCTCCCTTGCTTCACAGATGCTGAAGGGTGTGATGAGGGACATCATTTTACTGGGCATATTACAGCAGACAGGGCATGATTCTGCAACTAGCAACAGTATCTGCAGTTTCCTGATCATGTTGGCTTCTTTACGACTGTCATGGTGGTATAACTCTGAAGCTGACAGCTTCCCAATATCAGAAAATTGAACAAAAATCCATGAATAGTCACTGACACATTAAAAAATATTCATCAGAGCATTCTATTTGTAGACACTATTCTGTAGCACGTAATGGGAATATAATCACAAGTAAGATATACATGTCCCCGTACTTAGGGAGCTTTCAGCCTAGTTGCCGGGGGGGGGGGGGGGGCGGGGAGCAGAAAGTAACAAACTAATTATACAAATAAATGTTTATTTACAAATACTGATTACCCTTAAAGTTCGGCCTTTCACCTTACTCCCTGGGCAGTGAATACCATCAAGAATTTCTAGAATTCACTTCACCTTACTCAATATTTAGTCCAGTTTATTGATCAAAAATTTCAAATTAAGGTAAGTTATAATCAGGAATTTAGATATCAAATAAAGACAAATGCAAGCCAGTAATGATGACAATGCAAAACTTCCAAGAAGATCTTCTGGCAAATGGCTACAGTTCAACAGTTACCGTAAACAAAAGCATTCTCTCCTAAAGACAAAGAAAAAAAACATAATCATGATGTCAGTGCTGCGGAAAATAATTGGTCATATTGACATGCCTTTAATGGAGTCTGTGTCTCTGGTTGAATGACATTGATCTCACTAATGTTCTTTCTAATGTCAGCTCCCTTTCATTTGTTATTCTGCATGCCATTTTTCAGCTTGGAAGGATTACTACTTAGCATTAGGATAAGTAATGATTTGGCAAGGTTGTACTCAGGCTCAAATTTTTGACAATGTTGGGGGGGTGGAACGGTTCAGCAAGTCATGTAAAAGATTGGATTTAGGTGAGTCTCAAGAAATATTGTCATCCAAATCTTCTTCTTTCTGGATCTGAATAGATTATGGGCAATATCAGGTAATACTGTACATTAAGACTTCCAGACAAAAGATAAATATATTGCTCATAGAGTGGTAGAGTTAACCTATCCCATTAAAATAGTTTTTTAAAAAATAAATGATGTTAGATATTTATAAGGTTATATCATACATAGTTTTGTTGTAAATAAAGCAAATTTGGGTAGAGCTTAAATACAAGTGAAACATTATCTACCTTCATTTGCTTTAACTTAATTATATAAGGAGGAAAATGGTAAATTAGTACAGGTATATGTGTGTATGTGTGTGTGTGTGAGAAAGAGAGAGAGAGAGATCTGAAACTTAATTATACAAAAATAGGTTTCACCATTAACAGGAGAATCTACTCAGTATCTTATACGTAATATACTCTAAATTGTTGCATGAATGAATGAATACAAAAGACAAAAACAATTTTAACTGTCACCACTGTATTTTGAAATAATTCATATTTTCATACCAGATTATAAGGATTAAAACTGATTTCAATAAACTAGCTCTTCTTACACAGATTTAATATTGAAAAATTCATGCTTCCTGACTGACCAAAATCTGCACTGAGGCGCAAAAAACAAAGTTTTTAAGTGAGGCACTTCCGTTTTCAAGATAAATGAACAAAATCTCAACAAGAGTGGTTACTTTGAACCATATTTATGGAATTATTACTAAAAGATATGATAGATTTTTAAAGATACCTTAGCTTGCAATAGCTTAGCTTTGTGTTAGAGGTGTCAGATGCCAACACACACATGTCATTGTCACAAGTGGGCAATATCCTCCCCATTTTGCAAGTAAGAAATCCGAGGCTTGGAGAGATCAATACTTCCCAAGAGTGACAACTGGGCATGGTAGGGCCTGGATTTGAACTTCAGCCTGTTAGGCCCAACCCATCCTACACAAAGAAAGCTCTGTATTCCAAGTGGGCAGCCGTGTGACTCCTGCTGAAGGGGAACCCCAACTATAGGTAGGAATTAACTGCCCTACTTCCCCCCTGGGCACAGGGATGGCAAGGCAATTGGGGAAGAATGTCAATGCACCAGGGAAACAGACAGAGTTCAAGCCAGAGTCCCAGTAAGATGGTTAACACGGCGACTTTTGCTTGGGGACATATATAACCAGTAATCATGGTGACATATCAAACAGTGGGTCTTTGGATGCAAGACAATTCCAGAATCCCACCTGCTGGTGAACTGATTCTCTCTTAACACTTTGCCACGATGGGCTCTTGGAACCAAGATGTTGGGGCAGCATTGACAGATGAACAGTAAAGGCTGAAGCTAACAGGACTGGGAGGACACACAGACTCTGATTATTGTATCATGATGTTACAGCAATGCTCGACAGGGCTACAGGAATGTGTAGCATTACTGAGTCTACAAAGAATAGCCCTAGACCACTATATTTCTTGTAGTTTTTCTCTCTTCCTTCCCTGGCAGCCTACTAGGAGTCACTTTTTGCTGTCAATATGCCTGATGAGCAACTTCTCTCTCCCCTACTCTCCCTATCAGCCTCTCCAAAAACAAACATCTTACTAATATAGCTAAATCTATATTCTAGAAAACTTGTAAACCAAACTTGCTTGATGGTGTACAAATTATACTCATATCACTGGCCCCATTCTTTCATTCACTCATGCAACAGACATTTCTTAAGCATCTTTAATCAAAAGTGGCAGTCATTGCGCAAGGCCCTAGGAAAAGAACACCAAAGACCAAGTTCCTGCATTTGAAGAGCTCATAAACCAGCAGGAACAGAGAGGAGGGACTATAAAATGACACTCTGGGACCTCACAGGGGCTGTAACAGAGTTCTGTACAAGTGTGAAAGTTGCATGGAGTTGGAAGCAAAGCTCTCATGAGACTCATGGAGGGTTGTTGGCAAATAAATTACATGAACTTCTCTGCATCCTGGGACAGGGGCCAAATCCACCACCATAAGAATTTAAAGAAGATGAATAGCTAACATTTGTTGAATGCTTACTCTGCGTCAAAGGTATTCTTTTCACATATTAACTCATTTAGTTCTTATAACAACCTTAACATGTTGCTATTATTTTTATTTTCCATTTACATCTGGAAAATGAGCCACAGAGAAGTTAAATAACACTAGAGGTGCCATGACCTAAAACCAGGAAGTCTAATTCCAAAGCCCACACCTTGACTACTTAACTATATTACTGTCTCAATCCTCAGCACACAGTAGGTACCCAATAATTAATGGTCATATTTAAATTAAATAAACTTTGTGACATCTGCTGGCTAAAGGTCCTTTAGGTACTAAAGGTACAACTGGAGAGGAGGCCACCCTTATTATCAACCTTCATGTATATTTTCATTTGGCATCAAAACCCTTTGGGGATTATTATCCCCATTTTGCAGATGCAGAGACTGACACAAAGGGAAGTTAAACTTGCCCAGAATCACACAGCCAGTCCAAGGCAGACAGTGGATTTGGTCCAGGCAGTCAGTCTTCAGAACCCACACTCTTAATCATGACAGCAAAGTGAATATGTGAATTTTTTTTCTTAAAGTGAATAGGTGAAAAAGTAAATTTCCAAGGTAAAATTCATTAAGCTACGTCCAATGAAGACAGAGGGATTGAAAGAATACCTAGGAAATAAACTATTGTGCTGAGAAGACAAAGAAATGGCGGCAAGAAGATTTAGGGCTAGATGCCTCCTAGTACCTCCCAGTAGGTATCCTTGAGCCCCCAGAATCTTGTTTCCTTCCAGAATGAACAGAAAATGTGGGGGCACACCCTTGATTTATCACTTTTAATATCTTGACATAGACTGTGCAGGCTTCTGTTTATCCTCTTGTCCTAGGCCCCCAAAGTGCTTAGGGGTGGCTCTGAAAATCTATTAATGTGCTGCTGCTGCTGCTAAGTCACTTCAGTCGTGTCCGACTCTGTGTGACCCCACAGACGGAAGCCCATCAGGCTTCCCCGTCCCTGGGATTCTCCAGGCAAGAACACCGGAGTGGGTTGCCATTTCCTTCTCCAATGTGTGAAAGTGAAAAGTGAAAGTGAAGTCGCTCAGTCGTGTCCGACCCTTAGCGACCCCACGGACTACAGCCTACCAGGCTCCTCCATCCATGGGATTTTCTAGGCAAGAGTACTGGAGTGGCTTGCCATTGCCTTCTCCGATTAATGTAAGCTAGCCAAAATAACAGAGAAGGCAATGGCAAGCCACTCCAGTACTCTTGCCTAGAAAATCCCATGGATGGAGGAGCCTGGTAGGCTGCAGTCCGTGGGGTCGCTAAGGGTCGGACACGACTGAGCGATTTCACTTTCACTTTTCACTTTCACACATTGGAGAAGGAAATGGCAACCCACTCCGGTGTTCTTGCCTGGAGAATCCCAGGGACGGGGGAGCCTGGTGGGCTTCCGTCTGTGGGGTCACACAGAGTCGGACACGACTAAAGTGACTTAGCAGCAGCAGCAGCAGCAGCCAAAATAATAACACAACACCTGCATTTTGCTCCTAGACAAAGAGGTTTGTCCTACTGACATTTCATCCATTCTACAGAAGTTAGAAATATCAATAATCTCAGATATGCAGATGACACTACCCTTATGGAAGAAAGTGAAGAGGAATTCAAAAGCTTCTTGATGAAAGTGAAAGAGGAGCGTGAAAAGGTTGGCTTGAAGCTCAACATTCAGAAAACAAAGATCATGGCATCTGGTCCCATCACTTCATGGGAAATAGATGGAAAAATAGTGGAAACAGTGTCAGACTTTATTTTTTTGGGCTCCAAAATCACTGCAGATGCTGATTGCAGCCATGAAATTAAAAGACACTTACTCCTTGGAAGGAAAGTTATGACCAACCTTGATAGTATATTAAAAAGTAGAGACATTACTTTGCCAACAAAGGTCCATCTAGTCAAGGCTATGGTTTTTCCCGTGGTCATGTATGGATGTGAGAGTTGGACTGTGAAGAAAGCTGATCGCCGAAGAATTGATGCTTTTGAACTGTGGTGTTGGAGAAGACTCTTGAGAGTCCCTTGTACCGCAAGGAGATCCAACCAGTCCATTCTAAGGGAGATCAATCCTGGGTGTTCATTGGAAGGAGTGATGCTAAAGCTGAAACTGCAATACTTTGGCCACCTCATGCGACGAGTTGACTCACTGGAAAAGACTCTGATGCTGGGAAGGGTTGGGGGCGGGAGGAGAAGGGGACGACCGAGAAATAGATGGCTGGATGGCATCACCAACTCTCTGGACATGAGTTTGAGTGAACTCCGGGAGTTGGTGATGGACAGGGAGGCCTGGCGTGCTGTAATTCATGGGGTCACGGAGAGTCAGACACGACTGAGCGACTGAACTGAACTGAACTGACAGAAGTTAGATTCCTCAGCATCCATAAGAGTGAATCTGAGCTCTTCATTAACATTTGTATCTGTACATAAAGGATACTACAAAAAGGAATAAGCATTAAAAAATGAAATTCAAATGGACACACAGAGGCAGGGATCAAGTACTTATCTCTGAAAATAAGGCTCTAGACTCAAAATAATTATAATAGTACAGAAGTGTGATTTCTAAAGAACTTCATCTGTTGAATTAACATCTAGTATTTTAAAACATATGCCAATTACACCCACATTTGTTAAATCTGTAAAAACCAGACCTTTCATTTAGAAAAATAATAATTATAACTAATACACACATACCAGTAATTATATTTCAGGCAACAGTTTAAAGTATTTTATATTTACTAACTCATTTAGTGTATGTATGTGTATATCTGTCTGTCTCTCTATATATGTATATACATGTTACACACTCACACAAATATATTCAGATCAACAATAGCTAATTTATACTAATCCAGAGATAGTCACCTTAGCCATATTGACATTTTTGGTCAGATCATTCTTCATTTTGGAGGGATGTCCAATGAGTTCTAAGACATTTAGCAGCCAGCAGCAACCTCAAATTGCCATGGCCAAAAATGTCTCCAGACACTGCCAAATGTCTCCTAAGGTAGAGGATGGAGATAAAGAGGGCAAATTAATCCCAGTTAAGAACCACAGAGACATATTAATTCATTCTGTATATGTATATAGGGGTGGAGCTGTGTATATATATATTATACATCTATAGAAAGCGAGGAAAAATGATGTATAAATATGCACGTGTGTGTGCTAAGTCACTTCAGTTGTGTCTGACTCTTTGTGACCCTATGGACTATAGCCTGCTAGGCTCCTCTGTCCATGGGATTCTCCAGAGAAGAATACTGGAGTGGAATGCCATGCCCTCCTCCAGTAATCTTCCCTGATGCAGGGATTGAATCTGCGTCTCTTCCATCTCCTGCATTGGCAGGTGGCTTCTTTACTACCAGTGCCACCTGGGAAGCACCCCCATGTATAAATAGATAAATGGTGGTGGTGGTTTGGTGGTGGTTTAGTCACTAAGTCGTATCCAACTCTTGCGACCCCCAGGACTGTAACCTGCCAGGCTCTTCTGTCCACAGGATTCTCCAGGAATACTGGAGTGGGTTGCCATTTCCTTCTCCATAAATAGATAAATACGTACAGAGAAATATGTAAAACCCCACAAGGTAATACATACATTTTACAAATAAGAAGACTGAGGCACAGGGATGTTAAGTAACGTCCCACAGTTTAGCAAGTAACAAACCTAGAACTAAACCCATACATTTTTACTCTAGAAGTCATGCTCCTAAACACTGAACTACATTATATAAAATAAACAATTTAAGAAATAAATAAAAGTCTAAACTACAGTCTACAACTCCCTCTTGGAAGACAATATGGTACGAAAGATCACAGTATTTGATGTCTGGAAAATCTAGTTTTGGCTCTTATCTCTTCTGGTTATGTATCCTCAGGCAAATTATTTACCATGTTATAGCTCAGTTGGTAAAGAATCCACCTGCAATGCAAGAGACCACAGTTTGATTCCTGGGTCAGGAAGATCCACTGGAGAAGAGATAGGCTACCCACTCCAGTATTGTCGAGCTTCCCTTGTGGCTAAGCTGGTAAAGAATCCGCCAGCAATGTGGGACACCTGGGTTCGATACCTGGGTTGGGAAGATCCATTGGAGAAGATAAGGAGACCCACTCTAGTACTCTGGGCTGGAGAATTCCCTCCATGGGGTCGCAAAGAGTTGGACACAACTGAGTGACTTTCACTTTCACTTCAAACACAAAAATAACAATTACACCATAAAATAATTTGAAGGATTAAATGACTGTAAAAAGTAATCTACAAGTCAGAGAATTAGCTTGACTACGAAAATACTACTTGATTTACAAATGTCAAGTTAAAGTTACTATTTTTAAAATAGGCCAGTAGCATTTATACAGTCAGCAAAAAGCTCTATACAGTCAGCAAAAACATGACCAGGAGCTGGTTGTGGCTTAGATCATGAACTGCTTATTGCCAAACTCAGACTTAAATTGAAGAAAGTAGGGAAACCACTAGACCATTCAGATATAACCTAAATCAAATCCCTTACGATTATACAGTGGAAGTGACAAATAGAGTCAAGGGATTAGATCTGATAGAGTGCCTGAAGAACTATGGACGGAGGTTTGTGACACTGTACAGGAAGCAGTGAATAAGACCATGCCCAAGGGAAAAAAAAAAGGCAAAACGGTTGTCTGAGGAGGCCTTACAGATAGCTGAGAAAAGAAGAAGCGAAAGGTAAAGAAGAAAAGGAAAGATATACCCAATGAATACAGAGTTCCAAAGAAAAGCAAGAAGAGATAAGAGATGAGAATAGCAAATAAGAGACAGAATGGGAAAGACTAGAGATCTCTTCAGGAAAATTAGAGATAACAAGTTGATGATGGACAGGGAAGCCTGGCGTGCTGCAGTTCATGGGGTCGCAAAACTGGACATGACCGAGTGACTGAACTGAACTGAACTGAACTGAAGGGAAGATTTCATGCAAAGAAAGGCACAATAAAGGACAAAATGGTATGGCTCTAACAGAAGCAGAAGATATTAAGAAGACTTGGTAAGAATACACAGAAGAACTACACAAAAAAGATCTTCATGACCCAGATTACCACCATGGTGTGATCACTAACCTAGAGCCTGACATCCTGGAATGCGAAGTCAAGTGGGCCTTAGAAAGCATCACTACGAACAAAGCTAGTGGAGGTGATGGAATTCCAGTTGAACTATTTCAAATCCTAAAAGATGAAAGTGCTGCACTCAATATGCAAGCATATCTGGAAAACTCAGCAGTGGCCACAGGAGTGAAAAAGGTCAGTTTTCATTCCAATCCCAAAGAAGGACAGTGCCAAAGAATGTTCAGACCACCACTCAGTTGCACTCATCTCACACGCTAGCAAAGCAATGCTCAAAATTCTCCAAGCCAGGCTTCAACAGCATGTTAACCATGAACTTCCAGACGTTCAAGCTGAATTTAGAAAAGGCAGAGGAACCAGAGATCAAATTGCCAACATCCGTTGGATCATAGAAAAAGCAACAAAATTCCAGAAAAACATCCAATTCTGCTTCATTGACTATGCCAAAGCCTTTGACTGTGTGGATCACAAAAAACTGTGGAACATTCTGAAAGAGATGGGAATACCAGACCACCTTACCTGCCTCCTGAGAAATCTGTATGCAGGTCAAGAAGCAACAGTTAGAACCGGACATGGAACGACACACAGGTTCCAAATTGGGAAAGGAGTATGTCAAGGTTCTATATTGTTACTCTGCTTACTTAACTTATATGCAGAGTGCATCATGTGAAATGCTGGGCTGGATGAAACACAAGCTGGAATCAAGATTGCCGGGAGAACTATCAATAACCTCAGATATGCAGATGACACTACACTTAGGCCAGAAAGTGAAGCCGTAAAGAGCCTCTTGATGAAAGTGAAAGAGAGTGAAAAAGCTGGCTTAAAACTCAACATTCAAAAAGTGAAGATCATGGCATCTGGTCTCATCACTTCATGGCAAATAGATGGGTAAACAATGGAAACAGTGACAGACTTTATTTTCGTGAGCTCCAAAACCACTGCAGGTGATGACTGCAGCCATGAAATTAAAAGACGCTTGCTTCTTGGAAGAAAAGCTATGACCAACCTAGACAGCATATAGAAAAGCAGAGACATTACTTTGCAGACAAAGGTCTGTCTAGTCAAAGCTATGGTTTTTCCAGTAGTCATGTGTGGGTGTGAGAGTTGGACTATAAAGAAAGCTGAGTTCCAAAGAACTGATGCTTTTGATCTGTGGTGTTGGAGAAGACGCTTGAGAGTGCCCTGGATTGCAAGGAGATCAAACCAGTCAATCCTAAAAGAAACGAGTCATGAATATTCATTGGAAGGACTGATGTTGAAGCTGAAACTCCAATACTTTGGCCACCTGATGCAAAGAACTGACCATTGGAAAAGACCATGATTCTGGGAAAGACTGAAGGAAGGAGAAGAAGGGGCCGCCAGAGGACAAGATGGTTGGATGGTATCACTGACTGGATAGACCTGAGTTTCAGCAAGTGCCGGGAGCTGGTGATGGACAGGGAAGCCTGGTATGCTGCAGTCCATGGGGTTGCAAAGAGTCAGACACAACTGAGTGACTAAACTGATTGAGTAGCATTTATGGGCTGTGCTTCCCTGGTGGTTCAGGATTAAAGAATCTGCCTGCCAATGCAGGAGATGTGGGTTTATTCCTGGGTCAGGAAGATCCCCTGGAGAAATGGCATCCCACTCCAGTATTCTTGCCTGGGAAATGCCATAGACAGAGGAACCTGGTGGACTATAATCCATGGATCATAAGAGTCAAATACAACTTAGCAACTAACCACCACCACCAGTAAAGCATTTATCCAGTAGAAAACAGTACCATAATTTTTGAGAAATTGTTTTGAGAGCTAAAATGTAAGGATTTCCTGAGGTTTATTCTTACATCACAACATTATAGTGTCCATACTGTCAAATGGTAGTAATCTTAAGATACAGAATCAAAAATACATTAGTAAACAGTGCATCACACACACATCACAAAACAGTATCACACACTGCGTGACACGAAACAAAATCTCTTATATGCACATATTTAAATTTATATGTGTGTTGGTATTTACATTTATATATGTACATGTATCGGAGAAGGCAATGGCAAGCCACTCCAGTACTCTTGCCTAGAAAATCCCATGGATGGAGGAGCCTGGGAGGCTGCAGTCCGTGGGGTCGCTAAGGGTCGGACACGACTGAGCGACTTCACTTTCACACATTGGAGAAGGAAATGGCAACCCACTGCAGTGTTCTTGCCTGGAGAATCCCAGGGACGGGGGAGCCTGGTGGGCTTCCGTCTATGGGGTCACACAGAGTCGGACACGACTGAAGTGACTTAGCAGCAGCAGCAGCAGCAGCATGTACATGTATATGTAAGAATTTTTTGCTTTGCAGAAGAGAATTCAAATAGCTGGAGTTTTTCTTGAAAACAAGTAATTTCCAATGATTTGTTAAGAATACAGACAGTAGTTTCAACTGCTTCTAGCTTCAACTGCTGTGTTACAGCAGCTCTCCTGATTGATCTAAACATATGTGTTCTGAAATACATACATGTCTTGCCTGTGGTAAGTAACACCAAGACAAGCTTAGAGATGTCATCACAATATAATCTCAAAGTGTAAACTGACAGGCAGCTCGTAGCTCTTTCAAAAAGAATAGTACCAAAACACCAAAAAATATTTGAAATTTTAGGGGAAATAGTCTAGGCTTCCAGTACCAAATAACTCCCACAAGGCTGTTCACACAGTGATCTCCCAGAGTGTCCCATCTGGAGCCAATACGATCCTGCTGTGCTTTGCTTCAGTACTTTAAGCGCATCCCTAGACTTTGGTAGCATGATAGCCGGGAACCCGAGCCATGGCTAAAGCTGTCCTCGGTTCTATCCCATTACTAATTCATCCCTGGGGCTGAGCCTGAGCTGTGCTGAGGAGCAGAGATGATGGCACTGCATCCTTGTGGGTACAGGCAGGCACTTTGCACACACGGATATTCAATGAGCCTGCTGCCTGGACTACAGTGAGTCTTCATAGCGCACACAAAAACCCTGGGGGAGCAACCATTTTTAAGTGCAGTTTTACCGCAGAAAGGCCTGAGTCTGCTACTGTCTCTTTACAAATGTCTGGTAATCCACTCCTGTCACAAATTGACAGGAGCTGCTATTTTCCTTCCAGCTGTTGGGACAGACCTCAGGAGAGTAGTTATCTCTCAGTGGGCAGCAACAGCAAAGGCTGTTTTAAGACCACACTGCAATTTGAAAATGTTTTTCTCCACAGAGTTAAAAAAATCACCATGGAACTACTTCTCTGAACTATACTGGTCAGTAGGATTCCTGGATAATTCCCAACAGGCTGGTGTCACTGGAAGGGAGGGCTTAGTGCCTTTAGCCAGACAGTTAAATCTGAGACCCTTTCAGGGTTACATGTTGTAATAAAGGGGCAGAAAATTTTCAACAATTTCAAGTCATTGTTATAAAACCCATTTAATGTAAGCAAATATATCTTACTATCTAAACACATACTGCTCCCAAAAGTTTCTTTTATTTTAATGCAGTTGAAACATTAAAAATAAAGCATTTTTTTTTCTCTTAGGATTCTGGAGTGCAAGCAGATGTATGAAAGAAATGCACTGCTATTGTGATATTCTAGAACACCAATAGCAATCTTACTTTTTACAATAACTTACCTTTCTTTGTAGGGTTCGAATTTTTTTTTACCATAAACATTTATTAAAGGACATACTTTCATTTTCAGATGTTCTTATCTCAGTGGAGAAGAGGGCTGTATTATTCTTTTTGAGAATCTAAAACAGTGGGTCCTTGAAACAGATACTACAATAAAAAAAAATTCAGCTGAAATAGCCTACTAAAGGTTGAATTTTAATCTCCATAGCTGGACAGCTGAAACCCTCCTTTTTGCATATCAATTAGATGGAGCTGCTCATCATTCTACCTTATGGTGTTACAATTCACAGATGGTTACTCCGGGGATGGATGCATTTCAGTAACAGTTTGAAATGCCCCTGGGTAATAAAGAGTGTAAATGATTGCTATGTCTTTGAAATAATGCGGACTGTTAGGGGCTGATAGGGTACAGCTGTGGTCAACGTTCACATTTGCTTTTAGGCCCTGTCTGCATTGGGAATTAAATAAATGAAAAAATATGTTGATTAACTGGAAAAAATAATAATAAATGGTATTCAAGATACTTGATTTTAAGTAAATGACAACTTTTTTTTTTCATTGCATTTCAAGTAAGAAAAGCAAAAAGGTTAATTTTGCAGATGATCATTTATCTGCCTAATTGCAGAAACAATACGGGGTAAAATGCTTGAATTAGGGGAAAGCCTTAAACGGGTTCATTTTAACTGGATGCAGAAAAAAGCAAGACGTTTATCCACAGTACAGATATTATTTAGTGAATGATTAAGTTGATTTATAGTGCCAGGCTATGCTGAACTATATACAGGATTTCAAATACTTTCCTTCTCTTAAGAAACTGAAAATCTACTTTGATAGAAAAGAGTCATGCATACAAGACAATACATAATAAAGTATTAGGTTACAAGCAGTACAGGCCATAAGACCCTAGGAATTTGAGGAGAGGAAAGGCGAATATGAGTGAGCTACATTCACTGGAAAAGCTTCGAGGAGAAGGTGGGTCTTGAGGGAAGTTAAAAAAGACCTACTTCTTTGAGACCAGTAAGGTTATGGAGTGAACACAAATGTGACAGACAAAGGAAACATTAGCTACTCAGAGTTCAGGGCTCACTTGCAGGAATAGTGAGCAGCACTCAATGTCAGACAGAGAAACTTGACCTTGAGCTGACAGACCTGAGGAGGCTGTTCACAAAGGAAGGTTTTAAGTGGTATTTAAACAACAGATCTAACAGTGGTGAGTAAGATAAACTGGAGTGGAGACCGGAGCAGTAATTCTTAACCCAGGGTACACATCAGAATCACCCAGGAACATTTCTACTCTAAATCTTGCCTTTATTTTTCAAGATCACTCCAGATATTTTGATTGTAACAGAGCTCAGAGTAATTCTTCAAGTAATTCTGGTATGATTCCTGTCTGAGCTACTTACTAAACCAGAAGTTTTTTAAAATAAATGCCTCCCCCCACCCCCCCAAAAAAACCCAACAACAACAAAACCCTCTTAGGAGAACACTGAAGACATTTCAATGAGACTATGTAGCCATGGCAACAGGAATGGAGAAGAAGGAATTATTCCTATAATCACTACACAGGAAAACTCAACTGGACTTGGTAATGGGACTCAATGAAGGAAAAGTTGCCAAAGATGAATGAGTTCACGGTATTAAGCATAGGTAACTGGGAGAATTTCACTGGCATTGATAAAATTATGGGAATGTTAGTAATTGTACAACATGAAGCCACAGAGTTGTCACTCAGTTGGCATCTGTGTCTAACAAAAAATGGTTAAATGAGAGGTCAAGCTTAGAAACGTGCCTCCTTAATTCCAAGATGTTGGAAAAACTCATGAAAAAGAGTAAAAATGAAGAGCAGAGGCCAAGGACTAACCTGGGTCCCTATTCACAGAGGGGAGAGATAAAGAGCATTTGGGGGAAATTTGGAGGAAGAGACTTAAAATGAGAATGAGGGAAAAGAATGTCATAGAAGCTCAGAGAAGAAGCAAATAATTTAAAAGTGTTATGTCCAGAACACTCAACACTGAAAAAACAATATTCCTGACTTTAAGATAACATCCATGATGAACTTGGAGACTTCATCAAAAAATCTTAGAGCAGATTGAGTTTTGAATCATGTCTCTGATTTTAAGCACTAGGAATCTGGTAAGTCTTAACTGATTTAAGGTTTTGAATTTCCTCTCCTGTCAGGTGGGCTTTGTGGACTGACTTCTTAAGAGCAGTTTTACTATGAAGCTTCTCAAAAGAACTGAAGAATCTGTCTCAGACCCAGGTGTCAAATAAGCAATCAAATCTATATCAATCAGATATAGTTATGCATTTCTTTGATGATATTATTACCATATGAAGTAGGTTTGATTTCTTTAAAAGAAAAAACAAAGAAATAAAAGATTAGGATATATGCTTGCTTATATCCTTAAACAGGAGAAGTAACTCCTTAAACAGGAGAACTTATTCTCACTTTGCTCATATTTCTGTTTTACTTTCCACCATGGAAAGTGAAAGTTAAAGTTAGTCACTAGTCATGTCCAACTCTTTGTGACCCCATGGACTGTAGCCCACCAGGCTCCTCTGTCCATGGAATTCTCCAGGCAAGAATTTTGGAGTGGGTTCCCATTTCCTTCTCCAGGGAATCTTCCCAACCCAGGGATCAAATCCAGGTCACCCACATTGCAAAAGACTATTTACCGACTGAACCACCAGGGAAGCCTTCGAGAATCCTTCCACCATGAAGAAAACGGCAAACCCGAGGCAGGAAAGAGAGGCGGAGTTGGGGATACCCCTCAGCGTGAGTCCACTCAGATATTCATTGTGACTCAGCTGCTCTCAGCCTCTGCTCCTCTTCTTTCTACTGCCTCTACTTCCACAGCTGGTACTTCTGTTCCTCCCTGTCTCACAAACTCCCAGGAGGAGAATCTGCTAAAGCTTGGTTAGTCATCACCCAACACATAGTAAACACAATGTACAGTTAAAAGCCTAAGGATGCCTGGAAATATGACCATCACAAAGTTATGACAAACCTAGACAGCGTATTAGAAATCAGAGACATCATGTTGCTGACCAAGGTCTGTATAGTCAAAGCTATGATTTTTTCCAGTATTCATATATGGATGTGATAGTTGGACCGTAAAGAAGGCTGAGTAGCAACAAATTGATGTTTTCAAATTGTAGTGCTTTAGAGTCCTTGGACTGCAAGGAGATCAAAGCAGTCAATCCTAAAGGAAATCAACCCTGAATATTCATTGGGACTGTTGACCTGACGCTAAGAGCCGACTCATTAGAAAAGACCCTGAAGCTGGGAAATACTGAAGGCAGGAGGAGATGGGGACGACAGAGGATGAAATGGTTAGATGGCCTCATCAATTCAATAAACATGACTATGAGGAAGCTCTGGGAGAGAGTAGACAGAGGATCCTAGCATGCTGCAGTCCATGGGGTTACAAAGAGTTGGATACAACTTAGCAACTGAACAACAACAACACATTGTTACATGTTTTGAGCAGAAATTCCCAGTCACATAAATCTCAGTATTCTTTTACATCAATGAAATTTTATATCTTTAAGCAACTGTGTCTGCTCCAGTTCAGTTCAGTTCAGTTCAGTCGCTCAGTCGTGTCCGACTCTCCGCGACCCCATGAATCACAGCACGCCAGGCCTCCCTGTCCATCACCAACTCCCGGAGTTCACTCAAACTCATGTCCACAGAGTCGGTGATGCCATCCAGCCATCTCATTCTCCGTCGTCCCCTTCTCCTCCCGCCCCCAACCTTTCCCAGCATCAGAGTCTTTTCCAGTGAGTCAACTCGTCTCATGAGGTGGCCAAAGTATTGCAGTTTCAGCTTTAGCATCAGTCCCTCCAATGAACATCCAGGATTGATCTCCTTTAGAATGGACTGGTTGGATCTCCTTGCAGTATAAGGGACTCTCAAGAGTCTTCTCCAACACCACAGTTCAAAAGCATCGATTCTTCGGCGATCAGCTTTCTTCACAGTCCAACTCTCACATCCATACATGACCATGGGAAAAACCATTGCCTTGACTAGACGGACCTTGGTCGGCAAAGTAATGTCTCTGCTTTTTAATATACTATCAAGGTTGGTCATAACTTTCCTTCCAAGGAGCAAGCGTCTTTTAATTTCATGGCTGCAATCAGCATCTGCAGTGATTTTGGAGCCCAAAAAAACAAAGTCTGACACTGTTTCCACTGTTTTTCCATCTATTTCCCATGAAGTGATGGGACCAGATGCCATGATCTTTGTTTTCTGAATGTTGAGCTTCAAGCCAACCTTTTCACTCTCCTCTTTCACTTTCATCAAGAGGCTTTTGAGTTCCTCTTCACTTTCTGCCATAAGGGTAGTGTCATCTGCATATCTGAGGTTATTGATATTTCTCCCAGCAATCTTGATTCCAGCTTGTGCTTCTTCCAGCCCAGCGTTCCTCATGATGTACTCTGCATATAAGTTAAATAAGCAAGGTGACAATATACAACCTTGACGCACTCCTTTTCCTATTTGGAACCAGTCTGTTGTTCCATGACCGGTTCTAACTGTTGCTTCCTGACCTGCTCCACTTTTCTGAAAACACCACCACCATCTGTTTTGATGCCTACAATAAAGACATAAGCCAGGGGACCCTACATTTTTGGGGAATGTTTGCTGAAGTACAAAGATTTATCATAATTGCTGAGAAGCACAGTGCAGTTTATATGAAGATTACAAGTAAAAGCTATAATGAAAATGACAGGGAAATGCTCAGAAAGAAGAGTCACAGAATTCATTTGAGTCTTCTGCCTCCTTCTCTATGGAAAGGGCTCTCCTCTTTAGACTACTGTCTCTAAACAACAGCCAGCATAGTTTTATCTATTTCATAAGATACTAGAAAACCTCTTCTCTAGTGGGATATCGGACTATCATACACTCAGCACCCATCATGGACCCAACCAAGGCTTCTGTGTCAGGCTGTGAAGACTTGCATTGCATAACACCTGGGTAGCATTTCTGTCACTATTCTGCAAAGCTGTACAACACAGTAGCCCTGGAAATTACATGTCTATAGCATGGGAAAGCAAAAACAGGAATTCAGAGATGTTAACAAGCACTACATGGGTACAGCTAAAGATAAGCATCTTCCTGGGTGTCCTTTCAGATCATCATTCTCTCTGTTCAGCCCCAAAGCCCAGTTATTCTAATCCTATCTTCATCAACATGCCTTTCTAAAACTGACTGGGCAACTCCTAGGATCGTCCTGTTTGTATACAGCAAACCAAGCTAAATTCTCCAGGTCAAGAAGAAAATACGTGTGTTTACTTTTATTTCTTTTGACAAAACTTTCAGATAGACCAAAATACTAGGACTACTGAAAAATCTCAAACTGGTTACTCACATGTCTTAAGATCACGTGACCAGAATCCTTCCAAGTCAGAAAGGGTCGATGTTTTGCCTTTATTCTTGTTTTGCATCTTTTTAATTCTGACATTAGTTTTTCTCTTGATTCACCTAAATCATCTAAAGCCCCAACTTTATTGTTCTAAATTTCAGATGATTTTCTGGCAGTACTTCTCTGACAAAGCACACAAATTTAGCAACATAAAACAATATGTATTTCTTGACTACAGAAAAAAATGGTTTGTCGTGTAACACATATAGAAACATATAAACAGCATTATTAAGTAATGTGGCTTATGCAACTTATTACAAAGCTACATGCATCATTAAATAATGTCAATAACAAGAACATATAGCTGTATTAAGTTCAGTCGCTCAGTCGTGTCCAGCTCTTTGCGACCCCATGAACCGCAGCATGCCAGGCCTCCCTGTCCATCACCAACTCCCAGAGTCTACCCAAACCCATGTCCATTGAGTCAGTGGTGCCATCCAACCATCTCACCCTGTCATCCCCTTCTCCTCCTGCCCTCAATCTTTCCCAGCATCAGGGTCTTTTCAACTGAGTCAGCTTTTCACATCAGGTGGCCAAAGTATTGGAGTTTAGCTTCAACATCAGTCCTACCAATGAACACCCAGGACTGATCTCCTTTAGGATGGACTGGTTGGATCTCCTTGCAGTCCAAGGGACTCTCAAGAGTCTTCTCCAACACCACAGTTCAAAAGCATCAATTCTTCGGCAATAAGCTTTCTTCACAGTCCAACTCTCACATCCATACGTGATCACTGGAAAAACCATAGCCTTGACTAGATGGACTTTTGTTGACAAAGTAATGTCTCTCTCTGCTTTTTAATATACTATCTAGGTTGGTCATAACTTTCCTTCCAAGGAGTAAGCGTCTTTTAATTCCATGGCTGCAATCACCATCTGCAGTGATCTTGGAGCCCCAAAAAATAAAGTTAGCCACTGTTTCCACTGTTTTCCCATCTATTTGCCATGAAGTGATGGGACCGGATGCCATGATCTTAGTTTTCTGAATGTTGAGCTTTAAGCCAACTTTTTCACTCTCCTGAAATCTTTCACTTTCATCAAGAGGCTCTTTAGTTCTTCTTCACTTTCTGCCACAAGGGAAGGGTGGTGTCATCTGCATATCTGAGGTTATTGATATTTCTCCCGCCAATCTTGATCCCAGCTTGTGCTTCCTCCAGCCCAGCATTTCTCATGATGTACTCTGCATATAAGTTAAATAAGCAGGGTGACAATATACAGCCTTGATGTACTCCTTTTCCTATTTGGAACCAGTCTGTTGTTCCATGTCCAGTTCTAACTGTTGCTTCCTGGCCTGCATACAGGTTTCTCAAGAGGCAGGTCAGGTGGTCTAGTATTCCCATCTCTTTCAGAATTTTCCACAGGTTATTGTGATCCACACAGTCAAAGGCTTTGGAATGGTCAATAAAGCAGATATAGCTGTATAAATGCTGTCATTCATAAGAAACCAGACCATCATCACAGAGAAAATCTTTATTGATGACCAACACTGACTCCAGTACTACCCAGGATCTACACTTAATGCGTGTTTAGGAGCATCATTCAGAGGATGATTCAGAAGACCTATTCAGAGAACCATGCTATAGAAACGGTACGGCTCATGCAATTGAGTACAAGGAGACATAATGCAATATGGGAACAATTATGACATTTACAGTTGATCAGTCTTTCAGGTAATATCTGTTTCACATTTTTACTATTACAGAATTAAGTCTTACTATATTAAATTTTATCATTTTTAGAAAAATAACTAACATGTAATTGCCCAGTGGAAGGCCTTATGGTGAAATGGAGGAATCTCTCCAGGAATGTGCCTACCTGCCTGCAGGCCTAGAGATCTTAACAAGCAGCATAACTTGATGAATCTGAAGATTTAGGTCATGAGTCATGGACAAGGAAACTATTCCTTTCCAGACTCATGTAGGCTTGTGATACTCTGGCACACAAATTAAACCCATAGGAGACTGATGCACAAAACCAGAAGAGACAATTTTTTTTTGCCTTGTGGCATGTGGGATCTTAGTACCCCAACCAGGGATCGGGCACAATGCCCCCTGAATTGGAAGCATGAAGGCTTAACCACTGGACCACCAGGGAAGTTCTTAGACATTTATTTTACAGTAAAACTTAGAGGCCAGGAAAAGACATCAGTAGAAAAATCACATTTTCTCTTCAAAGGCAAGCTCTCCAGAAACTAACGAACCAAGTATGCAGGTTGGGAGATCATGGATGAAGAGTCAACATGAGATCTGCCTGCTTTAAATGTAATTGCATCAGACCCTACCAACCCAGTATACCTGTCTCCAGAGCACAGGTCTCTTAGGAGAACTGACCACTACAGGGTCCAGGCAGGTACCCACCCCTGCTCAGATCTTGGATAGACACAGCAAAAAACTGCTTCCAGATCCTTTTGGTTCTTAGCTTCTTTTTTTAAAGAAAGCTCCATTGGATTGCTGCGGTCTTAATATAGATATTACTTTTTCTTAAGATTGTAGTCAAAGCTTGCTGGCTATGCTATCTCTCTCAGATTTTTCCTTCTCTCCTCTGGCCCTTTAAGTGTTTGTTTTTTTTTTTTAATTTGCACATTGTATCCTTTATTTACATATAAAAATTAGTCAAACTTAAAACCAAATGTGACTTGTATAGAAATCTTTTAATTTGATTTATTTTTACACATTAAATAGTGAAACTATACAAATGGTTTTTCAAAGCAGATTACACATGGGTCCATTTAGACTTGCTCTCAAAGTGCTGCTGATACTTAAGTGCTGCCTGCGATGGCAGTTGTTAATCACAGAGCCAGTTACTCACTGCCCCCATTCACTAAGCCACGGTGCATTTATGTTTCAGGAAAACTAGAAAAAACTTTAAAAATTATCACCATGGAAACTATAAAGATAGTAGACTTGAAGCAGACATTAAAAAGCAAAAGGAAAGAAACTGAGTGAGCAGTGAACAATGAACTTGAATGATTTTAATCACAAATCATTTAACTTTAAATAGCACAGAAATTCTCCTTGGTAAATCTTAACTACCAAGAAATAAGAAGTTTAGCTGTCTAATTGGTAATCAAATATCCAAAATGGTGGCCAAGTCAAAAAAAAAAAACATCACCCAATTGCCCTTTTCGTAAAATGAGAGCTGGGTTTCAGAATTCAGAATTTTGTTCATGTTCCTGTGAACCTCCAATCCAGCTACTTTCTAGCTCTGATATTTCCTGACCTCTCTCAGCTTTGGTTTTTCTCATGAAACATTTGAAGTGTTTTCTCTTGAAACACTTCCCACGTTGGTTTCTGGTCCTTCTCACAGTTCTCCTTTCCCTGCATCCTTTTCCTCCACCAGCTCTGAGGGCGGTGACCACCAAGACTCCATCCACAGCTCTTTCCTTTTTCCTCTACTTTCATCTCACTGACTCCATGACTTCAAGAATGATTTATATGCAATAACTTGACATCATATATTGCACAATCAGAGCAAGACACATGTTAATGGCTCCTTATTGTTAATTTTCTTGCTTTTTTCATTTGATGAGATTCAGAAGTGTATTTGCACTAGCCTGTTCAGTACTGTTCAGTACCTTCACTTGAAAGTCTTATAGTTCCCTTAAACTCCGTGTATTCAAAACATTTTTTTCTTAGTCTCAAATCTTTTCTCCTATGTTTTCTACTTCAGTTAATGATCTCTTCACCTACCTGCTTTCCTAAGCTGAAAATCTGGAAGCCAACGTGGCTGTGATGCACTACTGGCCAATATATAAAAGTGACTAAAAAACAGCAATTGTTAGCAAAAATGTGCATGTTGGTTGATAAATAAGCCTGACATATAACTGTTTACTTATACATATGGTATAATTAGGAAGAAGATTGAAAGAGAAGAATGAATGGGTTATGAGAGAGCCTTTACTTGTATGTGTATGTCATTTGTAATTATGAACATGGAAAGCTGATTAACTCCATTTTTCCTACTCTAAGTGCTAGGAAGACAGAACTCATGCCTGTTTTGCTCATCTTTGTGTGGCTAGCACCTATACAGTGTTTCACATATCGTAGGTACTTAGTAAACTCCTGCTGGGATTCATAATTGCTAACACAATTAGCTGAAAACACAATTTATCGCTACTTTTGTCAAATTAGATAAAAGTAGGCTTACAGAATGCCAATATATAATATCAGTCTAATACCACCATAAAAAAGAAAAGATGTCTATTGGGACAAATAAAACTGTCTCAGCACATCTGCTGAGTCTTCGGTTCATCATTTGACCAGAAATTTCTCTATTTCACTAGTTCAAAGACTCAAATTGTGACAGTGATCTTCATTTTAGCAAAACTGAACTGGCTTTGAGGGTCATTTCAAAGATTCAATTCAGTTCAGTTCAGTCGCTCAGTCATGTCCGACTCTTCGCGACCCCATGAATCACAGCACGCTAGGCCTCCCTGTCCATCACCAACTCCCAGAGTTCACTCAAACTCATGTCCATCGAGTCAGTGATGCCATCCATCCATCTCATTTCAAAGATTAAACAGGTCTAAATGTCTCTGTTATCAGATTTCCTGGACATCAGTAGATCAGGAAGGTATGACACAAGCAAAATATCTAATCAAAATCTTTGAACTTGTGGAAAAATAAAAAGAACCAAGAGAAAGAAGCTTCTTTGAAAGCATTCCACCCAAATACCCACTGGAGGAGGAACTGGTTCCCTGTTCTCTATGTCCAAAGCTGACAACTCAGACTGGGGGAAGGTAAATATTACATGAATAATTTATGTACAAGGGTGAGCATGTCTGTAAAGTGAATTCTCATAATGTATAAATATATAGAAAATAGAAATCTGCTGTCTTCTAGCACTTTCATCACTCAGAAATAATATTCATCTAGCCTTAAAACAACCAAATGAAAAAACTCCCTCTCCGTAACACATCAAATCTAACTGAACATCACAGTTTATCAAGCTGGCCCTTCAAGATCAATTCAAAAACTGTTTTCTCTGTGTAAAATTACTGGTTCTCTGTGCTCCCAACACATTCTTCACATTAGGGTGTATTATGAGTGTATTATAATTATTTTAGCATTCCCTCATCCTCTCCTCTTCTCAGATGCAGTTCAGTTCAGTTGCTCAGTCGTGTCTGACTCTTTGCAACCCCATGAACTGCAGCACGCCAGGCCTCCCTGTCCATCACCAACTCCCGGAGTCCACTCAAACCCATGTCTATTGAGTCAGTGATGCCATCCAGCCATCTCATCCTCTGTCGTCCCCTTCTCCTCCTGCCCTCAATATTTCGCAGCATCAGAGTCTTTTCCAATGAGTCAGCTCTTTGTATCAGGTGGCCAAAGTATTGGAGTTTCAGCTTCAACATCAGTCCTACAAATGAACACCCAGGACTGATCTCCTTTAGGAGCTACTTAAAGATGTTCAGGATCTCCTATGTAATAACGTGGTGTCTGGTAATTTAATTAGTAACCCCTAAATCATAGTAAAAAGAAGGAAAAAATGGGATTTAGGAATATAGATAAAAGATTTTATAAGGTCTGTATGGTCAAAGATATTGTTTTTCCAGTAGTCATGTATGCATATGAGAACTAGACCATAAAGAAGGCTGAGCCCCAAAGAATTGATGTTTTCAAATTGTCATGCTGGAGAAGACTCTTAAGAGGCCCTTGGATTACAAGGAGATCAAACCAGTCAATCCTAAAGGAAATCAACCCTGAATATTCATTGGAAGGACTAATACTGAAGCTGAACCTCTAATACTTTGGCAACCTGATACGAAGAGCCGACTCACTGGAAAAGACCCTGATGCTGGGAAAGACTGAAGACAAAAGAAGAAGGTGGCAGCAGAGGATGAGCTGGTTAGAGAGCATCAATGACTCAATGGACATGAATCTGAGCGACCTCTGGGAGATAGTGAAGGACAGTGGAGCCTAGCATGCTGCAGTCCATGGAGTCGCAAAGAGTTGGACATGACTTAGTGAATAAACAACAACAAACAGATTTTGATAGCAAGGATGAATTCGTTCATTCCTCCTACTTCACCTCTCCATGACTTTTTTCTCTACCACTTTTTGTCATATCCATGATTGTTAACTTGTGTTAAGAGCATTCCTCATATTTCAATAATGTGTAGCTGTGGGCACTGAATGGATGTACTTAGTATCAAGGCTTCTTTACTTTCTTGTTCCTCTCTTACTCAGCCCCTTAGCAAAAGCAAAGATCAAAATGTATGAGTCCAAAACAAAGTGCTAAGATATGCAGAGATAATACATTCATGTGCTCAGTCACTCAGTCCTGTCCAACCCTTTGTGACCCTATGGACTAAAGCCCAACAGGTTCTTCTGTCCATGGAATTCACCAAGCAAGAATACCAGAGTGGGTTGCCATTTCCTTCTCTAAATACATGCATAGTGGTACTGATGAAAACATTGACAAGAACTAAGGAATACTGCTTTCAAAAACACTTAGATCTCCCTCAACATCTATGTGTATCACTCAGCCATCAGGAGACAATCAACTCTTTTCCTGATAAGAGACAATTTCATTTGCCCCCTCCCATAGCAATGCCATTGGCATCTGTCCATAAAAGTAAATGGATGGTTGCTGTTGTCTTAGTTGCTAAGTCATGTCCAACACTTTTTCTTCCCCATGGAACACAGCCCACCAGGTTCCTCTGTCTGTGAGATTTCCCAGGCAAGAATACTGGAATGGGTTGCCATTTCCTTCTCCATGGATCTTCTCGACTCAGGGATTGAACCTGAGGCTTCTCATTGGCAGGTGGAGTCTTTACCACTGAGTCATGAGGAAAGCCCAGGAGCATGGTATCTGAATACAAAAGAGGAGGACTCTGAGCTCTGGGATGGCTGATAATGCAGCTTGGCCTCTCTTGCAGGAGAACAGGGAGGGGTGTCAGAAATGTGAAGGAGACAACATGATTCTGAGTAATTTGGATTAATATCTGAATCTTAATGAAGGAAATAAACACCTAAATTTGCTGTATAAAAGGTTTCAGTATTTGAGAGATTTTTTTTGACACTGTTATGCAAGTAGACAGTAAATTAACCTGCTTTGATTAATGAAAGCAATTACTAAATGCTGTTAGCCTAAATGGATTCATTTTACTAACATCTCTGGGTGATTTGTCAAGTGGCCCAGATATAGCTAGAGGCTATCTGACAAAATATTTCTTGTATCTAAGAAAGTATATTTTGCTGATTTAAACCATAATATTTGGCATTCACCCAAAGACTAGGGGAGAAGGTGATGATGGCAACCCACTCCAGTACTCTTGCCTGGAGAATCCCATGGACGGCGGAGCCTGGTGGGCTGCCATCTATGGGGTCGCACAGAGTTGGACACGACTGAGCAACTTCACTTTCACCTTTCACTTTCATGCATCGGAGAAGGAACTGGCAACCCACTCCAGTATTCTTGCCTGGAGAATCCCATGGACGGCGGAGCCTGGTGGGCTGCCATCTATGGGGTCGCACAGAGTTGGACACGACTGAGCAACTTCACTTTCACATTTCACTTTCATGCATCGGAGAAGGAACTGGCAACCCACTCCAGTATTCTTGCCTGGAGAATCCCAGGGACGGAGGAGCCCGGTGGGGTGCCGTCTATGGGGTCTCACAGAGTTGGACACGACTGACGTGACTTAGCAGCAGCAGCAGCAAAGGACTAGGATTCAGAATATATATAAAGAACTCCTGTATCTTTTTTAAAAGAAAAAGACAGATAGCCTAATATTTCAAATGGCTAAAGAGTTAAATAGGCATTTCATAAAACAGGAAATTCAAAATTATGCATTAGCTGGGGTGGAGGAATTGCAGTGGAGGAGGGGCACAAAGGGAGATTCTGGGATGCTCACATACTCTATTTCCTGTATTCTATTCAGTCACCTGAGTGGTGCCTACATGAATAGTGGCTTTATATTATTTATTAGACTGTACACTCGTGTTTGTATACTTTTCCTGTACATATAACATATTTCACAGTTTAAGATGTTTTTTAAAAAGGCTATGCAGACATATACGACTAGTTCTGGAAACTAGATGGGAGGAGACAAAAGACTAAAAGTCAAGAGATAATAACAGCTACAAAAAAACAGAAAGCAAGATAAGAGGAATGGGTAGAACTGAGAACTATCTATAGTTGGAGAATCAGTGTCTCTGCAGTGGTTTCACGGAGTGCTGCTGTGGACATAGCAAAGGCAATCCAAACAGAATTCACTATAAAATTTCGAATTGTTCAGGATTTCATAAGGTCCACAAAAGATGCAGGATTTCATAAAACCCAAAAAATATGGCTCCAGTAATACCCCAAGTCCCTGATAGATAAGAATTTTGCAGACTTAGACTGTTCATAATTGAAGAAAAGAAAATAAGAAAGCCTGTTTATATTTTGGATGCTTCATAAGAAAATAATTTTAATGGTTTAAGTATTTTTTTAACCCTTGGAAAGTTAATGAATTCCTCAAATTTAGTTTGAGATCTATTTAAAGAAATGCTTGTAGAGTCATATGTGAAGAGAAATCTGTTGCGATGTGCTTTTCTGTGGAGGAAAAAAATGCCATAGGTAATAATAAACCATTTTCAATTTGAAAATTGGTTTACTTTTATTTTTCCAACATATTTCCACATATATATGCATAGTTTCACATGTATATATATATTTTAATAAAGAATTCTAATTTTTTTCTTGACTATCCTCTATGAAATGTTGGTTCTAATTTTTAAGTAAATTATTTTGCTTTGACTTTTTGCACTTATCAGTTGTTCTCAGATAACAGAGATTCCCAAAATGGATTAAACTTTAAGCCCTCACATCCATACCTTTTTGCTTATTATATTAGACTGAGCTATGTGGGATTACAATACTCTATCATTTTGGATCTATAAAAATGGAAATTTCATACAATTCATCCCTCCTGCACAGGTCTTGCCCAGTGATACCTGAAGAGTTGACATTACGCAGAGAAAAGTGAAGAGACTTTTATGTTTTTTATTATGACTTTTCCTTCCTATTAGGGAGATAGATGGCAACCCACTCCAGTGTTCTTGCCTGGAGAATCCCAGGGACCGGGGAGCCTGGTGGGCTGCCGTCTATGGGATCGCACAGTGTCGGACACGACTGAAGCGACTGAGCAGCAGGGAGATAGGAATGACAGGAGAAAGGAATCCATTATCTCCTCTTTGGTTCAGCAAAATGGAAAACACTGATAAAATTTATACCTTTTAAAAAATGAGACCATGATTTAGGTCTTCATTTAATAAACATTAGTTGACCACCTTCTGTGCACTAGGCCCTGAGGAGATACAAAATGAGTAAGGCAAGGCTGCTGACTCAAGAAGTTCACAAAGAATGGGGAATAAAAAAGGGAAGGAAACCAACATGGAGAGGATAGTGTGGTATGTGCTATACAAACGTTTGTCCAAAGGAGGGGACTCCACATCGAATTTCTTATTGGGCACTAGAAATACAGGATACTGTTCTGAGACACCTTTTCATACATGCTTAACCTAATAAAAACAACAAATTGGCCAAAAGTAGATAAAATAAAAGGGCAAAAAATAAATCCAAAATATAAATTCTGAATAAGTCACAAAGAAGATAGCAAGGTCTTGAATAATACTATTGTTTTAAATTTTAAGTGGGTATCAGAAGACATGAGTATAAGATCTAAACGCTGTCTGGTTTGAACTGTAAATCTTCACTTTAAAACGGCAGATGGAGTGCCTCCTGTTCACAGAAGGAGAGCCAAGGGCTCAGAAAAAGTAACTACTTGTCAGGGCAAAGAAACAAAACAGAGAACCCTAGTTCTGAACTTTCATACCCTCAAAAAGTAACAGATTTTTACAGAATTATAAGGTAACTAGTGTTACCCAACATATTTTCCTTTCTGAGTCAAGGAAACAAGTACATTCTAAGGAAGATTTCAACTACAATGAAAAATTAAGTTTCCAGTCATTGAATTTAAGTTACTACATTTCCTCTGGTATATACCACGCTGTTAATGCAATTATTAGTGTCTTTTTTTTTTTTTTTTCAGTTCTGCTTTCTCAAATGACAAAAAAGCCACTCTTAAATATATAACCCCATGAGAATGAGGATACACATGTAAAATTTTATTTTTCCAAACAAAGTAAAACCCAACATTTTGCTCCTTATCTGAGGATCTAGTTCTTATAAACATTTAATCAAATAATCTGTCTGCTTAGAAAATAAAAGTCCTCTCAAACTATATGGCGCTTCTTTCAGTGGAAGCACTGACATGCAGTTTGATAAGACAAAGCACACACCCCCAAAACAATCAAACAATAAACAAATTTAAAATGGTAAGCAACATGAAAAAAAATTGTTCAACTTTGTTAATACTGTAAAAATTCAAAATAGCATGACATTTCACTTATCCAATTAGTAAGGATTTTTGGCAAAGAAGGCAGTAGATTTCTATTTCTTATGTGACAGGTCAGTAACACTTGTAACCACAAATAAATTCCAGTATTTTTTATAATCCACATTTCTAATCATATATTTGTTCCTACTGATACATCCTCAGAGCAAAGCAGGCTTCCAAAGGTCAGCCCTGGGAAGACTTCCCGCAAGAAATGAAAGTGCCATAAAATGCTTCCTGAAACACTGAAGTCCATTTTTGACTTGAATTACCAGACATTTTAAGATAAGATTTTGCATCTTACCAGCGGACTAATACTGTTTCTACCTTCAACTTAAATATCCAAACTTTATTATTCTTGGAGCTGCCTTGTACTCAGCCATGTAGTCAGAATTGTGTGCTTATGAATGCAGTTATCCGTTCTCAGAAAGAAGTAAAAGCATTACATCATAACATATTTGCTGAAGAATTCTCCCCCTGTGTCTCCCCATCTGAGCACTTGAGTCTATTCTTTCTCACTGAATGATTCAGTCAAAAAAGACTAACGACAAGGACGCATAGCACAAGTAGAAGCAGTGATAGAAGAATAATGGCCTAAGATTGCAATGGGGGTTTAGGGGAGACTATGCCACTGGCTCTGGAGTCTTAGATTTGTAGGATATGGGAGAAAATTAGCACTATCTTCTACAGGGCGCAGCAGGGACAGACAAGTAAACCCAGTTGAGGTGATGGAAAAAATATACTGGGAGAAGATTAAGACACAAGAAAGTTTTCTTACCATGGAGAAGGGTGGCAAACAGACAAGTAGAAAGTTTGGCAGGAGATGGGTGAGAGGGTAAGAAAATGGATGAGAGGAGGGAGGCTTGCTTAGGGGAGAGAACACAAGGCTTTATGAAGGTAAGAATAAGAAGAAAGATGAATAAAGGGTATTCAAATCCAGGTATAACCATCTTATTTATAGCCTTTCTTTTATTAGCCCACAGTGAGAGGTTAATAAGGATATTATGTTCTTGACTTTTAGGCATTTTAAAAAAAAATTACATTTTTATAAAAATTTCTCTGCCATAAAAAAAATACTTTTGCCTGAGCAGGAAGGAAGCCAGTGAACCAAGTTACTTGCTGGGAGCATAACTATAAACATTTAGGATTGTTTTGAACATGAGAAACAGAAAAGCTTTTATTTATTTTCAGAATCTCAAGAAAGAATTCATCCTCCATTTATTTTCAGGGAGATGTGGTGCTTCTTGGAAGAAGCCCCGAGGATCCTGCTGTTAAATCAAGACCTGTGCGGGGGAAAAAAATTATCCATTCCACAATAACATGGCATGTAACACAAAGGCAGTGGTACTTATCCAGCAGGGAGATAACCCCTTCAATACCGGGACCCCACCGGCTGACTTAATTACAACACAGCAAGACAATCCACTACAAAGACAGTGCAACCCAAAGGAGACCACTGAGATCCACCCGAGGTGCAGGGACAGATGGTTCCTCTGCTTCTTGTTTAGTATGAGACCTTCTAGAAAAATCTGAAAATGGATACATGCCAACAAGCTTTCAACTACCAGTATTTTTTTTAAGCCTACCATATGCTACTATAAAAATAATCCATAACTTGAGAATCAATCAGCAAGGATTTACTGAGCTGGGACTGTGTATAAGGGATAAGAAAAGGCCAAAATCAGCTTACCATCGAGTTTAAGGACATGGATTAAACTCTGATTTAATTTAAGGGCTTTTGGTTTTTTTCATCATGCTGCACACACACACAAAATTACAGCAGAAGCCATAAAACAACTGCCTTAAAATTTTTTAGATAATAACAAACACAAATTTACAGAAACAGAGTGGTTCCACACTGGAAAACATGGTTTTAAACGTGATGGTGCACTGAAACTTAATTCAGCAGTCAAGGTAACTGAATGTTATTAAAGCAGTCACCATAGCAACCATAGTGACTAGGGCACAAGACAGATAATTAGCCCCTCCAATTATGAAGTTATAATACAGTCACTAAATAATAGCCCTGAGTAAATTCTATCTTGTAAAAAGTTTTAAGGAAAATGAAAATTTAACTACAAACTTACTAAAGAAGGACCAAGCTATTACTGTCATACTTTTTTAAATTAACCAATTACAAATGCAGCCTTTCTGCATGCAGCAAATTCTACCTTCCCGGTCACTTTAAAGGATATGAATTAATCAAAATAATAAAATTCTTTTTTTTTTTTTTGTAGTGGCTTACAGGATCTTAGTTCCCCAGCCATGACATTGAAAGTGCCAAGGCCTAACCACTGGACCACCAGGGAATTCTCAAAAATCATAAAATTCTTCATTCCTACATGTGATTGTACAATAATGCCACCCAAGATATTGAGTTAACTTAACAATTTCTATAGTATATTCAATTCATATTTAATACTTGTAACAAATCTAAGAACTAAGAAAGCACAGTTCAATACATTCAAATAAATTAAATGAATGTGTAACACCTGGAAAAATGCCTGTCACATAACCAACACTTTGTTAGTCCAACTATTGCTCCTACCATTACAGTAATATTATTGCTGATATTACCATTACTGTTAATGCAAGTTTTGACGTCACACTGCCTGACTCAAATTTTGGTTCCATCATTAACTGGACAAGTTACCTAATCGACCTGACTCAATATTCTCATCTATATAATGGAAATAATAAAAAACATCTATTTCATAGACTATTGAGGGTGTTGAGATCACACAGACTACATATTTAGCAGACTACCTGGTATAGTAGGCAGTGAACACAGTTTAGCAGTTTTAACAGTTTAAATATTTGGTCTTGGTCTCCTAGCAAGTACACAGGGAACTGGAATTAAAACTCAGGTTTCCTGACAAAGCTTAGAGTAGCTTCTATAGCCACACTTCTGGGAAACATATAAAACAGTCCATTTAATCAAACAGATACACCCAAATATTAATACAATATAGAAATAATAAGTAACATTGGTTGCATATGCTGACACTAGGTGTGGAAAGGCTTTATATGATGTAAGATAATCAAGTCAGATGCCCCAGCTGAAACATACACCACCAAATATGCTACCCCGTTCTCTTTTTTTCTACTATGATTTGTTTCCTTTTTGAAACACAGAGAAAAATTATATATCTGAGTAATGAATCACCACAGTAAAAATCTGAGAGTATTTCAGGCCACAAAAGCAAAATAACTTGTTAATAAAACAACCACTTTAAAATATAAGTATTCAGTGAAAACCAGAGTCATGATAAACCAAAACAGTGCTATACACCCACTGTTAGTAACTGTTTCAGAAGCCTTAAACAAACCTGATAATAAAGCTCCTGATACACTTAACAAAGAACCACCTTCGTAATTTCTTTAAGAATGCTCAATGTGGGCACACTGTGGTCCAGAGTACGGGTGGGCATCCTTCTAGAGACTGGAGTCCAGGGCAGGCCTAGGAGACTGAGGATCCAGGAAGGAGGGGAGGAACATCAAGAAACAGGGAAGGAAGGAGATGCCCAGGCATATACTACTCGGTTCTCTCTTCCCTCACTCTCAAAATTCACTCCATTCATTCATCAAAATGTCACGTTCAGCACTTGGTGATATAAAGTTGAATAAGACAGAAAGAGAAAACAGACATGAAAATCAACAATCACTGAACAGGGGAATACGAGAGACGCCTTCAGTTAAACAGGAGAGCGTAGAGAGACATCAGCCCAGAACATGTACTTTGGGCAAAGTCACGTGCCAGGCGCTCCTGCACTCACCATCTCATTCAAAAGTAAACATAGACCTGTTTACTGTCCTTATTTAGATGAAGAAACGGAGGCTTTGAGATATGAGGAAGATTCAGAGTAAAATTTGAGTCCTTTTAACCCAAGTCCAGGGTTCTTGGTAACGTACAATGATCTGATTCCAACTTCTCTGCTTTCTCATTCTTGACTTTGCTTCCTTCTTTCTTTCTATGTTTTTCTATAGAAGGTCAAGAGTGTCAGCATCTAGATCAGAAGTCAAAACTCAAATGTCAGGGACTTTCCTGGTGGTCCAGTAGTTAGGACTCCAACTTTCACTGCAGGGGGCACAGTTTCTATCCCTGGTCTGGGAACTAAGATCCTGAGAGTTGCCTGGCCAAAACACAAAGACAAACACACACACACACACACACACAAACCAACAACCTTCAAATGCCAACAAGGAAGTGACATAATACAAATGAGAGAGGCAGACAGTAAGGTGTTATGGATGAGATGAAATGGTGGGGACTGTGATGAACTGGAGACTCATGCCCTTTCTGAAGAAAAGACTTGGCTTCAGCCCACTGCATTCATAAAGAAATGAGGGCTTTGTGAAACATTCCAGTTTTCTGAGAGCTCTAAAATCCAGATTTTTCACATGACTTTCCTTTTTGTAAATAAAAAGAAGTTGCCTACATCAAATGTTCCTAAGTCAATGGGCTGCCTTTCGCCTATGAGAGTAGAGTGTGTGATCTCTGCTCTGGTGAGGTGTGGTCAGTCTCATGGGCACTGTTCTCCTCTGTTCTCTGTCACTCTGGTATTTAACCTGCAGAGTTTAACAACCAAGCAGCCATTGCAAAACAGGACTGGTACAGCTGTTGTCATCAGGATTTTAATTCTGCAGTATCAGTGAGACAGGCATGTTTAATGATAGAGTTACAATGCTGAAAACAATTTAGACGTCCTCTGTTCCAAAGTCCATCAGTGCCTGACTCACTTCCTTGACATTCCTACCAAACAGATTTTTGGCTTCTGCTTAAACATCTCCACTACCCAACAAGGAAGTCTGTCTCCTCAGAAAATCTGCTACTTTTCCCCTCTGCTCTTAGTCTTCCATAAAAGAAGGTTCTTCATATTAAGTTGAGCTCTGTACTCTTGTTTCTGCTGTCCATTGTTTCTGCCTAGATCATGATACCTAGAACAAAATATTCCTGGAGTGGATGGACAGACATTTACCATCACATTCTGGACAGCGTTTCTGTTCCTGCAGACTAGGGTCACATCAGCATGTTCACAGTCTGTACACTTGCTTCCCTGGCCCTCAGGGACTATAATATGATCTAGCACTGCAAGCGAGCCAACAAAGACCCACAGCAGAGGAGAAGGAAAGCTGTTAACTTGCACCAGTCGCATTTTTTACTTTAATTCCAGTTTAAGGATATATCTATGCCCCACTCTCCTTGTTTCTAATCTAGAGTACACACATTGCTTCCTATAAATAATTAACTCTTTAGTTTAAAAAACACTGATATCCATTTTAGTAACTGGATGGGGTTGCTATCACAGAAAATCAGGAGAGTATATATGGCTAACTTGTTTTATTTTACAGGAAGAAAAATGACAACATTTTAGCTTTGTAATAAAATGAAGAAATATGGCTACATAATGTGTATCGTGAAATGTAGCCAACTTAAGTCCAGTAAATTACATCATCGAGCATAATCATCATAGGATGCTTGTTTTTCTGTCAAAGGGATGAATCCTTTCCAAACGGTAAATGCTTTGGCAGACACATTTTAAAATTATTTTTTAAACAAAAGCATCAAAATTGGGATCCATAAGAATTTTCAAATTCAAATAAAGATGGAATATTTCATTTCCTAAATTTAATTGTGAAATATTATTCCTTTATTTTTGTATCTCATCATATATATTCCTTTATAATCTTCTTAGCTTGTTATAAAGAAACTTAGGAGCCATCCTGATTTCTCCCTTTCTTTCACTCTCACAATCAATTAATCAGCACATCCTTCAACATGCATTCTTAATTATTCTTTTCTCACCCCCAAGTAGATCTTCCCCCAGCCCAAGCCACCATCACCTGACACTGGAACTACTGTAATAGCTTCCTTACTTGGATCACTCCTTCAACAGTCTGCAAGGGAGAGACAGAGTAATCTTTCCCAAAATATTTATCAGATCACATCACTCCAGTGGCTGCCAGTTATGCTTAAAATAAAGTCCAGACTTCTTGCCAGGGCTCACGGATTTGCTTGCTGTCCACTGCTCCATCCTCCTAACATCCATATTATCCCCTCGCTCCAAACCGTACGGGTTCTCTACTGAGGGAAGTATAGCCTCACCCTGCGGGGAAGGGAGGTGCTTGCAAAGTGTGAGGATGTTTTTCTTATTTATTCTTTGTATTTATTTTTTAAGTTTTATTTGAGATATAATTGATATATAACATTGTATCAGTTTTTAGGTATACAACATGATTTGTTATATGGTACATTGCAAAAAGATCACTACAATAAGTCTAGTTAACTCATCTCACATAGTTCTATATTTTTTCTAGTGATGAGAACTAATATCTACTCTCTTAGCAACTTTCAAATATATAAAACAGTAATGTTAACTATAGCCACCAGGCTGTGCAGCAAGAATATTTCTGTAATCACAATGACCTGAGAGTGGGGACACCCTGGCATATTGTGGGTGAGGCCAGGGGTGCCAACATCCTCCAGGAGCCCCAAAGTCCCACAGTGCATAGCACAGTTCTACCCTACAAAGGACTGTTGCACCCAAAATGCCAATAACACCAAGCTCATTCACATCTCAAGGTCTTCACATTTGCATTGTTATCTTCAGCCCAGGACATTGAAATCTTTTCCAGGCTTGCTGTTTCTCATCACCTGAGATGCAATTTCCTTTGAAAGGCCATGTCTGGCCCTCACTTCTGAAATAGCCTCCTCCACCAGTATACCTGGCATAACAATAGTCTTATTATCTCTTTACCCTGCTTTCTTCACTGTTTGGCACACATCATTATGCAAAATTATTTATTTCCTTACTCTTTTATGCTTTTCTGCCCCATTGGTATGTCAAGTCCCTCAGGCAGGAACTTTGTACTCCACAGCACCTAACTGCAATGCCTAGGACATGGCAGGTGCTCAATTGTCATCTGTGAAAAAAATAAATGTCCATAATAATTTTTCCTATTTAGGATCAGGAATGAAAAAAACTTCATTTGGTCCTAAAGGGTCATCTAACCTTCATTTCTAGTTACTTTTTCCTACGTTAAGTTTTCCTTTTTGTAATGGATTCTCAGTCAAAAGTTGGTTTTACATGCCATAATTTTTATTATTACACAAATACAGAGAGGTATCAGTAAGCTTATAATGTCTCAAATCAGCACTTAGCTTGTTCACATGGTGTGAAAGAGAGCTTTCTTATAAATATTTTTGTAAATCTCAGAGTAAATGTGTTACTTCTTCAGTCAATAGGGTCAGGAGTCCAATGGTAGGACTGCTTCTGAGGACAATAAGCACGGTGGTGGTGGTCCCTTTATTTTGAGAGGAGCAACCCCTGAATCCACCAGAATAGAAAATAAGTATCACTTTTGTCAAAAATGCTCACAAACATATATTCAAGACCAAGAAGAGTTGAAAAGTAATGCCAGATAAATGTTTTAAAAATCACACTTCAAGAGCACTAGGCCAAAAATTTAAACCAGCTCTATGAAATGGGCTAAGAGAGAAGTGATAAGTATGGAATTACATCTAGATTTTAAGATATGATTTTACTTAAACATATAGCAATCTGTTAGGATACATAAGAAGAAAGAATATAATTTGATTTCTTTTATGTTCCACACATATACATGTTTAGAGTTATGAGGGTCTCAGTCAGTCAGTCAGTTCAGTCGCTCAGTTGTGTCCGACTCTTAGCGACCCCATGAATCACAGCACGCCAGGCCTCCTTGTCCATCACCAACTCCCGGAGTTCACTCAAACTCATGTCCATCGAGTCAGTGATGCCATCCAGCCACCTCATTCTCTGTCGTCCCTGTCTCCTCCTACCCCCAATCACTCCCAGCATCAGTCTTTTCCAGTGAGTCAACTCGTCGCATGAGGTGGCCAAAGTATTAGGTACTAATGCTAACCAGTGCTTGACTGTTGGGCCCGAATACCACATTCATTTTACATCTTAATACAGACTGCTAAATCACATTCTCAAAGCTCATAGCAATTCATACTCCCACAAACAATGTATAAGAATGCTCACATTTCTACACACTCTGCAATCTGTATGTTATCAATATTTAAAATTTTTGTAAGTCGCTTAGTAAAAAAGTGCAAACTCCCTATTATTTAATTTGCATTAACTGACTACTGACATAGAGCATCTTTTACACATTTATTATCTGCAAACCCTCTTCTGTTTGTCTAGTTACAGTCTTTGCCCTTTTGCTATTATTGCTGTTTTCATTCAACTCAAGGCTACCTCGATATTAGGGGTAATGAGCCTTTGTAAGTCAATCATACTCATTTTTTTCTAGTCTGTTGTCTGTATTGCACTTCTGCTTATGATGCCTATCCACTTTCAGAAAAAATTATATGTAACTGAGTATGTCAGTCTTTCCTTTTGAGCCTAAGATCTATATCTTGCTTAGAAGATTTCTTCCACACAGACATATAAAATTCTGGGAATTTTCTCCTAATTAGAGTTCATTCTTTCATATTCCATTAAATCCTTGATATTCTGGTGTGAAGTTAATGCAAAGGGAGGGGATAAAAGAAAATGAGAAAGAAAAGTATACAAGGAGAAAAAAAGGACTGGAGAAGTCTTATTTTTTTAACATTAAACAGGGAGTTTTAAATGTGATGCTGGATCGCTCAGTTTTTACTCTCCGTATTATTAATATTAGATTATCAAAGGGGAAAACCTCAAATAGTTTTGACTTGAAAACATAATTAAGCTATAAACATAAGGGGAAAAGTACTGATTTATAACTATCTGAACACAAGTAACACTATGAAGTTTTTTTTTAATAAAAAGAGAAACTATTATATTTTTCACACTGTGAAAAATGAAATAATATAAGGTGATAAAAATAAATTTCAGCTTAGGTAATAGTTCATCTGAGTCTTTTTCACAAAAGTTTTAAATTTTACAGGAGCATGATATTATTTATTATTAAAGAGACCAGTTAATTGAGAATTAGTGTAGAAATTTATTTTTCCAATGACTGAGGTAAGAAAATAACTAAGGGCAGAATTTTTGTAGAGCTCCAGGTAATAAATACCATATGCTACTCAAGGCAAAAGTGTTGATGCACTGTTTTCTTCTAAAGGTTCTTGCTTTAATTCCATTTAGCCTCTGAGCGTTCTTACTAAGAAGTCAATTCATTCATGCATTGTGTATTTTTGCATATTATATAAAACTATATATTATAGTATATATGCATATATTATAGTTCTATATTTTATCTAGCATTTTTAATTGTTCCCAGCAGAAGGGTTAGTCGACTACTGTACTATCAGAATCAAAAGTCAAAAGTCACTGTTTTCAAACATAAAGTTAATATTACTGTCCTGCTTTGACACTATCAATGCTTTTCCCATGGTAAATAGATGAAGTTCCTTATCACTCCCACAAGTGACCTGACTCCATTCTAAAGGCATAAAGGAGACTCCCAGAACAGCAGCAAAACGGAGGTTGAAGCTGACTCAATGGCAACTGAGAGAAAAGAGAGGAGGAAAACAGCCATGAGTCCTAAGCAGCAAAGCCAAGGAGCAAGGAAATATTAAGTCTAGTATGAACAGAACTCTAGGTCAAGACCACAGGGCATGAGACTCTCAGAGCCAAGAGAATCAGGAACTAGAGGGAGTGGGAGTGATGAGGGTTCTAAGGGACAGGAGCAGTCCAGCCTCAAGGAAGGCCAGAGGCACTGAGGACCCAGAAAGAAGGGGCAATTAGGCGATCTGTTCACAATGGAGGTAAGACTGAGAAGCTGCCAGTCTCCAGTTGACAGGAGGCCAGGAGGCTAAAACAAACGGGGCACAAGAGCAGCAGAGACGTGAAGACACTCTGTTAGTTGGAGGTACTTCTCACCCTATCACTAAGTCTGGCTCTCGGGGCAAAGCCTTCCCTGCAGAGGTCACAGAGTTAGCCACGCCAAGCCTCGTTACAAGGCCCTCTGTGGTCGGGCCGCAAACCACCTCCCCAGGCTCACCTCCCATCCCTCATCCCATTTCAAATACCACCTGCAACAACACAGATGCTGATGAGCAACAATCTCTCCAATCCTCGATTCTCTGCAGGCTACTGCTTTTTCCTGAATGACTCTGCCCCTTACCTGCCTGGAAAATCCCTCCTCACATGTTCCTCACGCCTCCTCACATGTCCTCCTGATCAGAAAGTTTCCTGATTCCTTTGAGTTTACTGCCCTCCACTCTGGTGGCCTATCAAACACAGCCAAAAAACTATTATTTTTACTAGTTGATTATTATGATGAATTATCATCACAACATCCACCATTTATCAAGTGCTTACTACGCGTCAGGGATTGTATTAAATGCTTTACATGAACTTCTCTTTAACATTCATAGTTAATATCTTCCTCCATTTTACAGGAGGAAAGTGAGATTCATAGAATTTTAAGTATTTGCCTAAGATTACAGAGCTACTAAACAGATTTTAATGCAGTTTGTTCTGACCCCAAAACCTGTGATCTTTCCAATAAAATACCTTAATCATATTTGCTCACGTCTTTCCTTCGAACAACAACTAACTAACTTAAAGACCATGTCTTCCTCATTTTTGGATTAATACACTCAGCAGAAACTTGGCATATAACTGATACTCTCTAAATAATAAATACATGAATGAATGAATGACCAAGTATCCATTCCAGTCCCTCAGGAACTAGAATATCATGGCACAGAACCAGTAATACAATGTAAAACTGTCCTTACATTAGACTAGCAGCTACCAAGTGGCTCAGATGGTCCAGAATAAGGGACAGAGAGTAGAAGAAAGTTAGGTAAAGATTCTGGTTCGAGGAACAAGGCAAGACAACACAGTATCTTTTTTTGGAAGCTGGTTTAATTCGTCAAACAAATGATTATTTTTAAAACAAGGAGAGTCTAGTTCAACTTCTTTTCAAAATAACTACCTTAATTACTTCATCCCTTTTTTTACCCTAAATGAACGCAATACCATAAACATCTCTTAAAAACTTGTTATAGGTAAGGCAGAGAGGAGAATACAACAAATCTCATAAATTACCAGATTAATTTAAATTCCTTTCCCTGAAGGAGGTTACAGTCTCCTTGAATGTACACACAGGTGGGGGGAGGGAAGAGTAGCCCATTCTGACTCTGGTGCTCAAATCCTCCAGAAATTTCCCATATAAATCAGAACAAGTACCAAAGTCCTGGAAATAATTTAAGAGCTGCTGCATCACTGATACCCATTCCTTCTCTGACTTCATCTACTGCTCACACCACTCCCCACCTCCCTCCAGCTCTACACTCTCTTTGGCCATCCCTCTCCAGGCTCCTCTGACCTTTGCCCGCTTCTCATGCCATTTCCCCCTTCCCTGCTCTACTTTTCTCTAAAGCATTTAGGCCTATCTAACGCATCACCGACGCGATGGACATGAGTTTGAGTGAACTCCAGGAGTTGGTGATGGACAGGGAGGCCTGGCGTGCTATGATTCATGGGGTCACAAAGAGTCGGACACGACTGAGCAACTGAACTGAACTGAACATTCTACTTTACTTATTTATTTTGTTTATTGTCTTCCCTTCCATTCTCCCGCAGAATGTAAACTTCATGAGCATGGATATTCCTGTTGGTCTTGTCTCGGCAGCATTCTCAGCACCTAGATCTGTGCTTAACACATAGGAGGTATTAAATATATTGTTACTATAGAAAAGAATGAATGAACCTTAGTCAGCTTTATGCAATGACCTACTTGTTCTTGGTATTTACTTTGGTGTCCACTGTCCACGTTTCTAAATCACATTTAGCATCACAAATTAAAATGCAACATAAAATTTTCTCTTGGAATTGACGATTCTTTTCATTGTCATTTCCTGAAATGCCTTATTGTAACCATTGTCTAAAAATGTAATTGTGGTTGAGATCCTGGTCTCAATTTTAGCAAATAGCTCATATTATCCAAAATGCTTCAATGTGACTTGCAAAGATATATTATCTATTCGGCTAAAGTGAAAAAAGCACATAAAACTTGATTGGAAATAACTGCAGTGATTAAGATAGAGAACCATAGAATTCTTAAAAAAAATGATTCTAGTTCTAAATTATTTTAAAATATTAACAAAAGGGTTATTGCTGTTTAGATCATTAGAACGAAATCATTAAATCATAGTTAATGGTGAATTACCAAGACTAAGAACCTTTATCAACTTAAAATATAAATCAAAGGGCCAAAAATTCAAAAGTATTTATAATTTGTTTTCAAGTGTATTATATCCTTCTTTCTAATGGTTGCTTTTCCTCCTAATTGTATGTCCTTGAGGTTTTGGGCTTAAAGGCTCCATGCATATATCAGCATTAGCAGAAAGAATATCAGATTACAATTTAAAGGGGAGAAAATGGTCATGTATGCCAAAAAGATAGTCTGTAAGACGACATTACTTTCAGCTCATCAAACGAAATCATGTACAAGATTAAACTTATCCTGTCTCCATCTCGTTACCTCACATCGAGATCAACTTCAAAAAATCTTCTAATACTATCTAGAGAACGGCAGTCAGTGAAGCTTATCAACAAGGCACATTCATGCTATAATATAAACCTCTTTCAACTTCAAAAAATTGATGGCTAAGAGCTCTTTAGCAGTGGCATTTGATTCCACATTAGTCTGCAGTGTGCCAGAGAAAAACAAAGACCCATCATTCTGAGCCTTCTATTTACAGACTCAGGCCAAACTGCAAAAAAGATTCTTAAGGAAATTGCTACTGTTATTATGTACTTCCCGTGAATGTAAGCAGGTCTCTTTATTTCAACTCTAAATAGAAAGATAGAAACACAGCAGTTAAATATTACATTTTAGAGTTGTGCTATTTCTCCATAAAATAGTGTTTGAAAACACTAAGCATAACTAAAAGAACAGGAGAGAATAACCCCCGGAAGTTAAAGATCAACCCATCAAAGCAATTCTCTTTATGAATTTGCAAACTTTAAATTAATAAATATTTATGAATTTTCAAAGAAATAGAGAAAAACAACAGAATGGGGAAGACTAGAGATCTCTTCAAGAAAATGGAGATACCAAGGGAATATTTCATGCAAAGATGGGCACAATCAAAGACAGAAATGGTAAGGACCTAACAAAGGCAGGAGAGATTAAGAAGAGGTGGCAAGAATATACAGAGGAACTACACAAAAAAGGTCTTAATGACCCATATAACCACAATGGTGTGGTCACTCAGCTAGAGCCAGATATCCTGGACTGTCAAGTCAAGTGGACCTTAGGAAGGATTACTACGAACAGAGCTAGTGGAGGTGATGCAATTCCAGCTGAGCTATTTCAAATCCTAAAAGATGATGCTGTTATAGTGCTGCACTCAACATACCAGCAAATGTGAAAAACTCAGCAGCGGCCACAGCACTGGAAAAGGTCAGTTTTCATTCCAATCGCAAAGGGCAATGCCAAAGAATGTTCTACAGTACAACTGTGCTCATTTCACATACTAGCAAGGTAATAGTCAAAATCCTTCAAGCTAGGCTTCAACAGTACAAGAACCAAGAACTTCCAGTTGTACAAGGTGGATTTAGAAAAGGCAGAGGAACCAGAGATCAAATTGCCAACATCCACTGGATCATAGAGAAAGCAAGGGAATTCCAAAAACACATCTACTTCTGCTTCATTAACTACACTAAAGCCTTTGACTGTGTGGATCACAACAAACTGTGGAAAGTTCTTAAAGAGATGAGAGCAGCAGATCACCTTACCTGACTCCTGAGAAACTTGTGTGCAGGTCAAGAAGCAACAGTTAGAACCAGATATGGTACAATGGACTGGTTCAAAATTGGGAAAGGAGTATGTCAAGGCTGTATATTTCACCCTGCTTATGTGACCCTTACATGCAGAGTTCAGTTCAGTTCAGTTCAGTCGCTCAGTCGTGTCCGACTCTTTGCGACCCCATGAATCACAGCACGCCAGGCCTCCCTGTCTATCACCAACTCCTGGAGTTCACTCATAAACTCATGTCCATTGAGTCGGTGATGCCATCCAGCCATCTCACTCTCTGTCGTCCCCTTCTCCTCCTGCCCCCAATCTTTCCCAGCATCAGAGTCTTTTCCAGTGAGTCAACTCGTCGCATGAGGTGGCCAAAGTATTGGAGTTTCAGCTTTAGCATCAGTCCCTCCAATGAACACCCAGGACTGATCTCCTTTAGAATGAACTGGTTGGATCTCCTTGCAGTCCAAGGGACTCTCAAGAGTCTTCTCCAAAACCACAGTTTAAAAGCATCAATTCTTCAGCGATCAGCTTTCTTCACAGTCCAACTCTCACATCCATACATGACCACTGGAAAAACCATAGCCTTGACTAGACGGACCTTTGTTGGCAAAGTAATGTCTCTGCACATCATGTGAAATGCTGGGCTGGATGAAGCACAAAATGGAATCAAGATTGCTGGGAGATTCAAAAGGAAGGGGATGTATGTATACCTATGGCTGATTCTTGTTGCGGTTTGCCAGAAAACAACAAAATTCTGAAAGCAATTATCCTTCAATTAAAAAAAAATGATTGCTGGGTGAAATAGCTATCAACAATCTCAGATATGCAGACAATACTACCCTAACGGCAGAAAGTGAAGGGGAACTAAAGAGCCTCTTGATGAAGGTGAAAGAGGAGAGTGAAAACCTGGGTTAAAACTCAACATTCAAAAAAGTAAGATCATGGCATCTGGTCCCATCACTTCATGGCAAATAGATGGGGAAACAATGGAAACAGTGACAGATTTTATTTTGGGGGGCTCCAAAATCACTGCAGATGGTGACTGCAATCACAAAATTAAAAGATGCTTGCTCCCTCGTGGTTCAGACTGTAAAAGCAGCTGCCTACAATGTGGGAGACCCGGGTTCAATCCCTGGGTCAGGAAGATCCCCTGGAGAAGGAAATGGCAACCCACTCCAGTACTCTTGCCTGGAAAATTCCATGGATGGAAGAGCCTGGTGGGCTACAGTCCACAGGGTCCCAAAGAGTCGGACATGACTGAGCAACTTCACCTTCACTGGAAAAAAAACTATTACAAATCTACACAGTGTATTAAAAAGCAGAAACATCACCCTGCCTACAAAAGCTATGGTCTTTCCAGTAGTCATATATGGATGTGAGAGTTAGACCATAAAGAAGGCTGAGCGCCGAAGAATTGATGCTTTTGATTTGTGGTGTTAGAGAAGACTCTTTGAGAGTCTTTTGAACTGCAAAGTGATCAAACTAGTCAATCCTAAATGAAATCAACTCTGAATATTCATTGGAAGGACTGATGCTGAAGCTGAAGCTCCAATACTTTGGCCACTTAATGCAAACAGCCAATTCATTGGAAAAGACCCTGATGCTGGGAAAGATTGAGGGCAGGAAAAAGGGATGACAGAGGATGAGATGGTTGGATGGCATCACCAACTCAATGGACATGAGTTTGAGTAAACTCCAGGAGATAGTGAATGACAGGGAAGCCTGGCATGCTGTAGTCTATGGAATCGCAGAGTTGGACACAACTTAGTGACTGAACAACAACAAAATTTGTAACAGAGCAAGAAAACAGACACAACAAAGGATAACTTTTAAAAGATAACAAATAACTCTTAAAAGAAACTTCACACAAAAGGAGACAAATAACTTTTTAAAAAAACTTTCAGTTCAGTTCAGTTCAGTCGCTCAGTCGTGTCCGACTCTCCGCGACCCCATGAATCACAGCACGCCAGGCCTCCCTGTCCATCACTTTAAAGAACACTGAATGATCAGATATAATACACTTTTAGCACACATCTTAACTGTCTAATGCAATTAAGTTTCTGATGATGTTTGTTGGTTTCTCATGACTTCACTCACAGAAAAAAAGGCTTTCCCGTGTCTTCATTTACAGATATTAGAGAAGTAAAAACACTGTGTGACTGAGGTTTACATACTAGCTCATAACTTTCCAGTTTTTCTTACTAAACACTCACATTTCTACAGAGTCACTTACTCCTAGAGGTGGAAGTTTCTAGGAGAGAGGTTATCAGCCCTGGTTGAACCTATGAGGAGAGTGGGGTTAACAGGCTGAAGCCCCGCTCTACCTCCAATGACTGAACTGGCTCAGATGGGGTCCAGGCAGCAGTAGCTTTACAAATCACCCGCCAACTGATCCTAGTGAGTAGTCTGTCACTTCTTCAAAAAGAAGACCTCAGGGGGTATCTAGGCTCTGTACAAATACTTCCAATGTTGAGCTCCAAAATCTTATTTGAAGAATCTAAAGACAATATACTACTTTATGGATGACTATTTTTCAAATGAATGTTTCTAATTTTCCTTTTTTAACTGAGGTATCATTGATTTACAATATTATATTAGTTCTCAGATGTATAACATAATGAATCAAAATTTTTATATATTATACTCCATTTAAAGTTATAAAATATTGGCTGTAGTCCCTATGTTGTACAATATATTCTTGTAGCTTATTTATTTAATACATAATAGTCTGTATTTCTTAATCCCCTATCCTTGTCTTGCCCCTCTCCACCGGTAACCACTAGTTTGTTTTCTATATCTGGGAGCTTGTTCTGTTTTGATACATTCATTCATTTATTTTTTAGATCCCATATATAAGTGATAATGGGCTTCCCAGGTAGCTTAGTGATAAAGAATCTGCCTGCAATGCAGGAAACGCAGGAGATGCAGGTTTGATCCCTGGGTCAGGAAAATCTCCTGGAGGAGCGCATGGCAACCCGCTCCAGTACTCTTGCCTAGAGAATCCCATGGATAGAGGAACCTGATGGGCTACAGTCCATAGATTTACAAAGAGTCAGACAGGACTGAAACAGCTAAGCATGCACGTATATGTGATAACAGTCTTTGTCTTCCTCTATTTTGGGGGGGGCCACGCCATCTGGCATGTGAGATCTTAGTTCCCTGACCAGGGATTGAAACCAAGCCCCCTGAAGTGGAAGAGCAAAGTCTTAACCACTGGACCACCAGGGAAGTCCCATCTCTGTCTGACATTTCACTAAGCATAATACACTTCAGATCCAGCCATGTGGTTGCAAACAGCAAAATTTTTATCCTTTTTATGGCTAAGTAGTATTCCATTATACCACATCTTCGTTATATGAATGGTTGATTTTACAGGGCAAAGTGACCCACCATTTCCCCTAACAACTACCAGAAGAGTTCCACAATCCTTGTGCTTGTCCCTTTTCCTAAAATTCACTTCCCTCAATCTGTACCTGACTGGCTCATTCTAATCACTCAGATCTGGGCTCAAATGTGGCCCCTGGGAGAGGTTTTTCCTGACCATGTTTTCCCCAGCAAGCCTTCATCTCTTCACTCATGGCATTTCTCACATCTGACATGTGTGTGTGCTTGCTGACTCTCTCCCCATAAGCTTCATTCCCATCTTGCTATCTTCAGAAAGCAGCACAGTGCTGCCAACATAGTAGCCACTGAGTAAAAATTTTTGAATGAATAAATGAAATAGAACAAGAAATAATGGACATGCCTCTGATGAAGCCTGTGTTTTTAAAAAAAGAAGTAATGGACAATCTACAGGAAAAAAAATCCGGTTGGTATAAAAGGTAAAATAGTTGACAATGTAGATTATAAAATACTAGGCCAATAAAAATTACGGATGGTTTTAATTTTCTTCATACTTTTGTGTACTTTATTGTTCTCAATAAAAGTAAATTATCTTTATAATTATAACCAAAGTAGTAGTATAATAAAAGTAATTTTTTTCTGAAAAGTTAAAAACAAAAAAACCTCAAGTATCACAGGGCAAAGATGGGATCACGTAATGAGTCCCAGTTGCTTCTGCATCATCTTGGCTTCTCCCCAGGACCCGGCATGGACAGGATGTAGCCATACTTCAGGATGCAGGACCAGATCTTGCTGGCCCTGGAAACCAGCCACCTATTATGGTGATCCATGTAGCTCCAACACCAGCCAAGAAGACAAGGAATCAAAATCACTGCTAATTCACCCAGAAAACTTTCCATCATTTCCCTCGGTATTATCACACAGGCCTGTCATGGGGCAACCCAACAAATTCCACCAGTTTCTATGACACACACACATGTTTTCTCTCTCACAGACCACCCAAGCTATCCTTAGGGCCAACTCTGGTTACCTCCCCACCCTTCCAGCCTCCAGTGCCAACCACAATCCCTGAGGCTCTCTGGTTTTCTTCCTGAATCAGTCCCATTTGCTTCACACTTGAAACATCAGTGCCTTAAAAATACAGTCCTGCCCTAGAAATACTTCATTTTAAAAGAATATACTATTAAATTTAAATATCAGGTTACAAAGTAATATGTACGGCATTATTCCATTTTTATAAAAACCAAAGAATAACAAAAAACTTGCATATGGAGTCACATGTTTAAAGATATTTAAAACAAGTATAAGAGAATACTCCCCAAAGTGCTAACACAGAGACAGAATTGGGAAGAGAAGAAGGGGAAACTACTTAATGTCCATGCTTTTACTTGACTAGAATCGTTGCCACAAATGGTCATAATTATACAACTATAATTTTAAAAGAGCAGTCAAAATCTTATGGCCAAAAAAAGAAAAAGTGTTAATGCACTCAGTCAGTGAGGGGTATGGTGCTGTTGCTCCTAGCACCCCTAACCCACGAAGTCTACAAGGGCTGGTTTTCCTCACTGGGCCAGCCCAGCTTCTTGCCCACTGTTTATGAGTTGGCACATCTCCTAATTCAGAACGCAATCAGAGTAACTGGTGAAAACATTGTTAAATTATTTGTATATTCCATATTCTGGAAATTAGGACTGAATTAAATGACAACCAACTGCACAAATTATTCATGTTTTATTAAACTAAGAGTTGAGTAATTTAATTTATCAAGCAACTTATGCCTCCCCTCAAGGAAAACATGAATTTTAAAAACTCATATAACTCAGGCATCAACTTTGCCCTCTAAAACTTTCCCCCTAGAACCTTCCTTTGTGAATGAAACCACCTTCTAACCATCCTGGTATTCTCAAACCTACTCTCTTCTTCACTTTCCACAGCCAGTCACATCCAACACCACCTTCCACCCTACACCCCCTTAACAGCCCTCAGCTTTGTCCCCCCTCACACCACTAGCCCTACTGCCTCTGCAGTTCCAATCCACCCTCTGTGACCAACACCATGACCTTCTTAACAACATGCTGACTCAGGTGTTGGAGCCTCTCAGGTAATAAGCTCAAAGAAAGTGGGTTTCTTCCTGAACCAGGTTTCACCACTTCACTTTGTGGCCTTGGGAAGGACCCCTAGCTTCCCTAAGACTAGGTTTTCTCTTTTGTATGATGCAAGCCGTATCCATCTTGTAAAAGGATTGCTGTAAGAATTACAGATAAGGCATGCAAAGTACCTAATCCTAAATGGGGCTGTATACACAGTTCAAGTCTTTATTACTTTAATTATTTTCTTATCTGTAAAAAAAAAAAAAAAGGCAATAAACCTCTGAGTTACTTTGAAGATTAAATAAGATATAAAGCACCAAACAGTTACTGTTTCATTTCCTTTTAATGGTTTCCCATCTCCAAGACAAAATGCGGTCACTGATCCTTTCCCAATTTCATTTTCTGCCACTTCTCCTTCAGCATAATGAATTATTTAACAGTCAGACTCTGCACCTCTTTATACCCTCCTCTCCTTCAAAGCCATGTTTACAGGTAAAATCTTAGGTGAGAGAAAGTCCTTTACTATGTATTTCAACATGCAAGCTAATTATCGTATTTTCAAAACTGGAACGCAATATCTATACAGTACAAGCATATTTAAGGGAAAGACAGGAGAGAATATTTGTAAGTATTAAATTTTGAAAACCATTTTCAAACCATGGCTGCTGTACATGTTCATGCAAATATAATGAATGTGATGAGAGATGATAAAATTTTGCTAAGTGGTATCTGAGAAATAACTTCACTAGAGATGAAATTTTGAGTTGAAACAAAAATTTAAAAATGGTGCAAGTTAGAGAAAAAGTGAAAGTTGCTCAGTCGTGTCCGACTCTTTGCAACCCCAGGGACTATACAGTCCATGGAATTCTCCAGGCCAGAATACTGGAGAGGGTAACCTTTCCCTTCTCCAGGGGATCTTCCCAATCCAGGGATAGAATCCAGGTCTCCCATATTACAGGAAGATTCTTTACCAGGTAAGCCACAAGGGAAGCCTGCAAGTTAGAGAAACTAGGTAAAAAAAAAAGAAATATGATTGAAAGTGTGATTATGTTTGCTTGTTGAGGTTGCTTATAAACACTTTCCAAAAGTATATGTCCACATACTTTAGATGTTTTCATCAACTTGATAATAAATGCAACAATTCAGTTCAGTTCAGTCGCTCAGTTGTGTCCGACTCTTTGCGACCCCATGAATCACAGCATGCCAGGCCTCCCTGTCCATCACCAACTCCCGGAGTTCACTCAAACTCATGTCCATCGAGTCGGTGATGCCATCCAGCCATCTCATTCTCTGTCATCCCCTTCTCCTCCCGCCCCCAATCCTTCCCAGCATCAGAGTCTTTTCCAGTGAGTCAACTTGTTGCATGAAGTGGCCAAAGTATTGGAGTTTCAGCTTTAGCAGTATAACATTTCTTCCTTAAAAACAATAAAACTACTAGCTTAGACAAATACTTGCTCTATGTTTCTTCATAGATTGGAAAATAAACCTGGGTTTCCCCCCCCCATATGATTTTATGATTTAGAATTTACAAAGAGAAGAGAAACTAACAATCTTTCTACGCATAAGAGGCGGAAAAAATGAGTTCTGTTTAAAGATGAACTCAGGTACTTAAATGACTTTCGCCAGGTCCCTAATACGACAATCTCTAAAAACATGTAAGCTCAGTGTTTATTTCTTGAACGATTTAATTAGAATCCTGAAAAAGCATCAAGCTGGCTATACAAGGAAAAGCTGTTCTGTGTCCACAAAGTGCTCCCTCAGCACCTGGTGTCTATCCTTAGTGTCAGGCTGACAAAACGAGGAAATGAGGTAAAGATTCTTAGTAGAGAGTACACTGTAACCTAGCTGCAAAACTTTTCTAAAGTTGTCACATGGACATGTTTTCTAAAATGCGACCAGGAATGCTGAATCATTCCTTTTGAAGAGGATCTTTTAAAACTTCTCTACATTTTAAACATTTTTAAAGCAAAAAAACAAAACTCTTAAAGTTAAATTTTAGGGTTTTTTTTTTTTTTTAATGAATGTTTCATTTTCAAATTATTTTAGAATCATGACTCTTCTTCAAATACTATTTTGTCCTGGGTGACAGGCACAGTGCTCATTTACACACATCCCAAAATAACAATCAGCCAGGCCCTCAGGCCACTGAAAAGCAAGCATTATCCGTGAAATCATAAAGCCATGGTCAAGTATTTTAGTGGACATGTACTTCGTCCAGCTCTCCAAAGATAATGAAAAGGAGAGCAGTATGATGATGTCAGAAGTCATTCTTTTTTCACAGCATTAATACTTTTTTTCTTCAAGTATGTTCTTTTGTAATTACAACAGTCATGTAGGCACAGGGCAGAGCCCTAATGTTATGAAGCCAAGACAAAGCATTCCAGGCTTAGGCAAGAAAGTAACTAGATAAAAATTAATGAATTAATCATTTTGATTCTGCACATCTTCAGCAATACTGCTCACTTGCATTACAGTCAGAGCTGTACACAGCCTGGGAAAGGGGGGCAGCAGCATTGCTGGGTGCTGACTCTTGAAAACAACATGACCTGTAAAGACTGAGCCATGTCGCGACATTGCAAATTACTAATGTCCAACTTGAACTTAGCACAGTATTTTTCTGTTGACTGGTCCAATTACTTTTAAATAAATTATATCTGTTGAAACAGCTTGTAAATAAACCAAAGATTTTATACTTGGCTTTATAGTTTAGTGCAGCAACATAATTTCCTATCTATACCTTCAAATGAACAAAACTTCCTTTTGATAAATCAGAACACTAACAAAATGTGTTTTTCAAAAATGGCTTCTATGTGATATCATCACAGCAATATTTTAGTTTCCACAATTATTTTACATTTACTTTTCAGACAGGAAATATTATTGAGACTGATTTAGCTCATTTAAATAATGCTCCCACTTAAAGGATACATCATGTTAAAAGGGTCAAAATAACAGGTCTCACTATCAAATATGATGATTAATTTTATTACCTTAAAATACACTTTTATATAATTGTATAAGCCAGTTCACTGGGAACTTTAAATTATATTTATGCTAAATGCAAACTCAAAATACATATATAAACAAGTATCATTTGCTGACAAGAATTTTGATAAGTTTTTGTTAATCTCCTGATATACAGAACAAAATACACCTCAATTTTTGTAGCAAAAAAATTGTAATTGGTATTTGCATTATTCTATATTAAGAAAAATGTCACACTATTCTTATAAAACATTTTTTCTCACTTTTCCTACGATGCTGATGAAAGTAATACAGGTAGCTTTTAACACTAGTCACTACCTATACTTCCTCATTTTCTTAGTCTTTCTCTGACACTAACCAATATGGACTGGTGAATGCTTGATAAATTATTCATATATACTTTTCATATATTCATTTATACTCTTTATAAAGTATATATTCTTCCAGTATAAATTTATGCTTTCATAAAATATTTACTGTATGCTCACTATGTGGTGGGCTTTGTGTTAAAGACTTTGGATGCAATATTAATTAAGACAGATTCCTTGCCTAGAGAACACACGATCTAGTAAAGGCAAAAGACAATTGCATTAAAGTTTACTATATATGGTGAATGCAATGACACAGAAAAACCCTAGTAGGGTTATTTGAATCAAGCAGGAAAGATAGTTAACAGTTATATTCCATTTCATTAAGTTAAGTCTACCATCTTTATCAAGGAGGTGATGGCTTAACATTGCCTGGTTTGCACTTCCTTGTCTTGGTAAAACAGTGTTGATAAGTGTAGACAACATCAAAACACCTCTGAAAATTACAATCACTATCCTGTTTCCTGACTTCACCAGGTTTAGATTATTGAATTTAAACGTATCAGGTAAAGACCCAATCTAAGTTGGAAAATACCATTAAATCTAGTTGTAGTTAAGAACAGACATATACTTGGTAAAAACAAAAGACAAAACCAAAAGAACATAAACTAGAAATTTACAGCCTAACACACAAAAAATCAGATTTCCAATTGGGGTTTTTACCATATGTTTATTTTTTTGACATTTAGGCATAAGAATAAAAATAATTTATATCTGAAAGTATAAATGTTTACAATATTATGTATTAAATTAGAAGTCAAGTTGATTAGATATGTCATAGATCATGCTTTTTAAATATAATAATACAAAACAAGATAGCCCCTGAGAAACTGTTTGAGTACACTATAAGAAAAACATGTATGATTAATATTATATACCAGATTAGAATTAACGTTTTAAATGCCAACAGGCACATAAAGACGTGCCACACAGAAAAGCAGTGTGTACATTTTCATTTATGCTACACCTCAGGAATTGAGTAAAACAGACTGAATTTCTTCAACAATATGTATATTCCTCTAAGTCTTTTGATAGGAAATCAAAGTATATTCACTACTTATTTTTTTCCACACATTAGCTAGTCTTTAAAAGAAGCCAATAACAAAAGATTTAAGAGGACAACTGTTATATATACATGGTCCATTTGTGACATTCTGGTTTTATATATACAGTCATTTAAAACAGAAGAGCCTTATTTGAAATGCACCGCTACTCATGCATTTGATATATGCCATTCTTTCAGACCATCTGTAGGCAAGTTAATTTTCCCTGGTCAGGGTGACCTTATAAGACTTTGGGCATGGCCCATCCTCACTTAGAGGGGAAACTGAGGCAGCAGCAATCCCCAGCACTAGAGTTGTTTTTCTCCTGCAGCCAGACAAGAATAACTAAAGCCAAGGAGAAGGAAGAGTGCTCACTCTTTTTCAAATGGGATTGGCGGGGAATTCTCTTAATAACAGTTTCCAGTCTCATCAAGGAGTGATTACATTCAGCAGAAGGCTGAGGTTCTACATCCTTTGAAACTGTAGCTCCTTAACGCAAACCTGATACTCAAAGCCTTTGTGGATCATGGGATTGTCACTGAAACCTGAGCTTAATATAACAGCAGTTTTGAGAAGTTTGATTTATGCATTCCGACCCGGCTGAATGTCGCCTCTGAGTGCTGAGACTTGAGGACTCTTACGAATCTCCCTCCCCCGCAGGCCAAACAGCCATCGCCTCCCAAATTCCAGATTATACATTCATTTCCTGGGCAATTTCCCTCTTGGGGGTAAAACAATGGACTCTTTCAATCTTCTCTTATCTACAAGGGTTCTAAGTGAAGAAAACAGTCCTTTCAATAGCAAGCTTCCCGACTACTTTATTAATGATGAGTGGGCGCCGAGGGTGGGGGGACCAGGCCGAGCGGGGAAGAGGTGACCGGCAACTCACCTCTTTAAGCTGCTCCAGCTCCTGTTTGAGGCTGTCGTATTCAGCCTCCAGCTCATCATACTGCTGTTTGAGGGTCAGCTTCTCTTCCAGTACCACCAGTCCGTATTCGGCCGCCTGGATCTTTTCGTGGGTGGTCTCCGTGAGCTCCTTGGTCAGCCTCTCTATCTCGGTCTTATAATGGTCCACAGTCTGCAATACCTCTTCCGCGGCCATAGCCCCGGTGGATGGAGGTAGGAGGGGGTAACCGGGTGGAGGAGATGGATGCAAAGCAGGCGGGGGAAGGGAGAAGGAACTAAAGAGGGAAGGATGAAAATGGGAAAAGAATTGCCTCTCTGGCAGCCGCAGCTACACTGCCCGAGAACCTGGCGAGAAACGCAACATGGAGAATGCAGGGGAGAGGATCAACGGCGAGGTGGCAGCTGCTGCGGCATGTGTCCTCCGGGCCGGACCCTGCCTGCGGTCAGCAGCGGTGCGGCATGGCCCAGCTGCGGCGGCCGGGGGCGGCAAGGGGCTCCGATTCTGCTTATTCAGAGGCGCGCGGCCGCCATGTCTCGGGGCAGCGTCACTGCAGTCTCCCCAGGTCCCGCGTTCCGGCTCGCCGCGCCCGCCCGCTCCACCTGCTCCCTCCGGCCGCGCTGCAGCCGGTGCGGAATGATGCAGCGCCGGCCCGCTCCCTCCCTGCGCGCTGGCCGGGGCTCCGAGCGGGAGGCGGGGAGGCGGACGGAGTCGGCGCGGGGGGAGGGGGAGGGACCAGACGGAAACCACCGGAGGCGCCTCCCGCCGGGCCGCACCGCGGGTGCCCGGGGCTGAGGCTGAGACGGCTGGACGCGTGCGGGGTGGGACCCCAGCCCGGCCTGGCCCTGCCCGCCCGGCTGGCCGCCGGATGGGTGTCGAGGCCCCGGAGGGTGGCTTAGGCGCCTGGCTCTCGCTGAGACGTGAGCCCAAGCTCAGGAAGCTGCCTGGAATCGGTGCCTTCCTCGAAGAGAGGCAAACGGTAACCAGCGCGCTCGTGCCCGGGGCCTGAGCATCCTCCTTCAGACCCCCTGGTCTCGCAGCACCCTTCCCAGTCTTCTGCACCCAAACGCTGTGCTTCCAAAGCCTTCTAGGAGAACCCCCGCCGCCCCCACACACAAGGCTCCTGCTTCCGCCCCTTCCGCCTCCTTCGTCTCCCCTTCTGTCAGCTCCTTTCCCTATGCTTCACCTCCTGCTCTCTCCAAATAACCTTACTGTCTCAGGACAGTCTTTGCTAAAGATTGTTTGCCCTCACCCAAGCTTTCTGTGTCCAGTTTATCACATCACTGCTTAGAAAAAGATCTATAATGTAGGCCTCTGGGTACTATTATTTCTTGCCCCAGTAGTTCTACGCGGATTCTTCAATAAAGGAAAACTGCATGAAATTCCCTCTATATAGTATCAACAGTACCCTACAATAAATAGTCTTGAAAAGAGCTAATAGTTGTGGAGAGCATGTGCCAAGCATTCTTCTAAGTATGGTACATGCAATCTCTCCCATCCTAACAGCAACTCTGAGGTTTGGACCATTACAATTCACAGGTAATGAAAGAAAGGCACAGGGAATATGAGTGATTTGCCCAAAGTCAGGCAACTCTTAACTGATGAAGCCAAAATTTAATCATAACTCTCGAGCTATAACCTGAATCATTATGTTTATTCACCTTCATTCATTACTAATGCAAAACCAACAACTATATATTACGTGCTCGTAAAATGACCACTGTAATCAATATGAAGAGTGATAATGAAGAGTCACAAAAGGAAATGAAGGCAAGGTCAGAGTGAAAGAGAATAAAGAATGAAGAAGAAATGGGAATTGAGAACAACCGAGGAGAAAGGCAGCAATAGGAGCAGAAACTGAGCTATTTCTGTGAAACTAGTAGATTGTGGAGGCGCTTCCCAGGTGGAGCTAGTGGTAAAGAACCTGCCTGCCAGTGCAGGAGATGTGGCAATAAAAGATGTGGGTTGGATACCTGGATGAGGAAGATTCCCTGATGAGTGAAACGGCAACCCAATCCAGTATTCTTGCCTGGAAAATTCCATGGACAGAGGAGCCTGGTAGGCTACACTCCTTACGGTTGAAAAGAGTCGTACACGATTGAAGTGACTTAGCATGCAGTAGGCTATGGACAGAGAAGACAATGGCACCTCTTGCCTGCAAAATCCCATGGACGGAGGAGCTGGGTAGGCTGCAATCCTTGGGGTCGCTAAGAGTCGGACACGACTGAGCGACTTCACTTTCACTTTTTACTTTCACGCATTGGAGAAGGAAATGGCAACCCACTCCAGTGTTCTTGCCTGGAGAATCCCAGGGACAGGGGAGCCTGGTGGGCTTCCGTCTATGGGGTCGCACAAAGTCGGACACGACTGAAGCGACTTAGCAGCAGCAGCAGCAGACTATGGAGTCAATAGAGCAAGGACCTGACCAGTTCCTTCCCTCTCTCCTGGTGGCACTTAATTGCAGAGTTGTTTCTAAGTGGGCAAGAGGTGTTCAAATACACACACTCTCTCTCTTTCTTTAAGCAGGACTCTCCCATCATTGTGTACAAGGTGAAGGGAAAAAGAAGACAGTGGTTGATGGTGTGGGAGGAAGAGCAAATGACAATGTCCTTATAAAGCCTTGACTAACAAGTTCTCTGGATGTGATTCTTTAAAAATAGACCAAAACAAGAGATTTCTTCCACATGCTTACAGTTACAACAGGATATTCTCTTGTGATTATCTGATCAAGAAAGGAGAGAAGAGAAGGCAAGGGGAGAGGAGGAAAGGGAAAGGAAAAAGAAAACATGATTTCTTTTTGGATTTGGATCACCATGAATTCTCTTCCAGCTTTGCAGCCTTGATCTCACTGCAGTTAAGAAGCCCATCCCCACCCCATGTGCTCCTGTAGTGCCCAGTCTTCGTGACAATGACGAATGACCATGAACTGCTGAAGAAAAGGAGAGGAAACCTGTAATTGCAGGAGAGTTGGACTGTGAAAAAAGCTGGTCGCCAAATAATTGATGCTTTTGAACTGTGGTGCTGGAGAGGACTCTTGAGAGTCCCTTGGACTGCAAGGAGATCCAACCAGTCCATTCTAAAGGAGATCAGTCCTGGGTGTTCATTGGAAGGACTGATGCTAAAGCTGAAACTGCAATACTTTGGCCACCTCATGCGACCAGTTGACTCACTGGGAAAGACTCTGATGCTGGGAAGGATTGGGGTTGGGAGGAGAAGGGGACGACAGAGAATGAGATGGCTGGACGGCATCACTGACTCGATGGACATGAGTTTGGGTGAACTCCAGGAGTTGGTGATGGACAGGGAGGCCTGGTGTGCTGTGATTCATGGGGTCGCAAAGAGTCGGACACGACTGAGCGACTGAACTGAACTGAACGGAAACTGCTTTCTTCCCAGGATGCCCTCATGCCACAAAGTATAAGCACAGCTTTTCAAAGGGATCACAACACTTGGGGTAGATCGCTGTGTCTCTTTTCTCTGGATAGAACAAAGAATGGAGTTTTCTGTAACTTTCCTAAGTTTCCATTGCCACCCATTGCCTATACCCCATTTTCCTGATTGATACCATTTTGTTAATATATTCAGCCTGACATCATTAAGACATGTACACTAGTTTAATAGTTTAAGATTTGATTACAACTTTGATCCTTTCTAAGTCAGTATTTAACTTGAAAAGAGTAAGCATTTCCTTATACATCATACTCTTCCAGTATTGCAGTTATATTTCTCTCTTTATTCATATATGTGTCATACATATCATATATACATGCATACATACATATATATATAAATCAATGTCAGGTACCCAGAAAATAATTTCTTAAATCATTTGTAGAAGCACGGTTCCCTCATATTTCTTTATCTTTGCAGCCTTCAATCATTTACGATACTTTCTAACAAATATATTTTTATTATTTTTTAATTTTTTTTAAGCGACGCTCAGACAGGCAGAGCCCCGGGAGGAACCAGGGGCCACAAGTGCGTTCGAAGTGTCAATGATCAATGTGTCCTGCAATTCACATTAATTCTCTCAGCTAGCTGCGTTCTTCATTGACGGATGAGCCGAGTGATCCACTGCTAAGAGTCGTCTTGAACTCTCTCTTCAAAGTTCTTTTCAACTTTCCCTTATGGTGCTTGTTGACTATCGGTCTCGTGCCAGTATTTAGCCTTAGATGGAGTTTACCACCCGCTTTGGGCTGCATTCCCAAACAACCTGACTCCGGGAAGACCTGGCCCGGTGCGCCGGGGCCACTACCGGCCTCACACCGTCCGCGGACTGGGCCTCGATCAGAAGGACTTGGGCCCCCCACAAGCAGCGCTGGGGAGTGGGTCTTCCGTATGCCACACTTCCAGTGCCCCACCGCGGGACAGGGATTCGGTGCTGGGCTCTTCCCTGTTCACTCGCCGTTACTGAGGGAATCCTGGTTAGTTTCTTTTCCTCCGCTGACTAATACGCTTAAATTCAGCGGGTCGCCACGTCTGATCTGAGGTCGCTAACAAATATGTTTTTAAAAAGTTGGGTTTTTGTGGTCTAGTACCTCAAACCAGAGCTTTCCAGGTGGCTCAGTGGCAAAGAATCTGCGTGCCAAGCAGGCGATGTGGATTTGACCCCTGGGTTGGGAAGATCCCCTGGAGAAGGAAATGGCAGCCAACCCCAGTATTCTTACTTGGGACACCCCATGGACAGAGTAGCCTGGCATGACTTTGCAACTACACTGCCACCACCACCACCTCAAACCAACCTTTCACCAACTTTGTCAGCATGAATACTGCTTTCTCTTGCTCTCATTCACTCGTTCAGTGATCAAACCAATGTTTATTAAGTACTCATTGTGTCCGAGGTACAACAGTTAAGACTTGTGAAATCAGTGACTAATAAGATGTCAGTTCTCAAATATCCCTGACACAAGGAGTTTATGTTCTGGAAGGGACAGAGAAAGAATAACATAAATAAAAAAACAGCAACAACAAAAAAGGAAATTAATACAGTGATTAATACAATATTTAATACAAAATATTAAATAATATTTTATTTACAATAATTTTAATACAAAAATTAATACAATAATTCCAAATGTTGAAACTGACTGCTACTACTGCTAAGTCACTTCAGTCGTGTCCGACTGTGTGCGACCCCAAAGATGGCAGCCCACCAAGCTCCCCCGTCTCTGGGGTTCTCCAGGCAAGAACACTGGAGTGGGTTGCCGTTTCCTTCTCCAATGCGTGAAAGTGAAAAGTGAAAGTGAAGTCACTTAGTCATGTCCAACTCTTAGCCACCCCATGGAGTGAGCCTACCAGGCTCCTCCATCCATGGGATTTTCCAGGCAAGAGTACTGGAGTGGGTTGCCATTGCCATCTCCTATTGACAGGCAGAATACAGCATAAATGTTTAAGAGCACGAGCTAGTTGGCTTGAGCGAAACCCAAATTCGCCACTTACTAGTTACTGTGCCTCAGTTGTCTCATCCTTAAAGAGGGAATAATAACTTAATCAGCTAGTGAGATTGCTGTGAATAGAATAGTATTTGACACCTAATAAGCAGCATATGTGGAGAAGGCAATGGCAAGCCACTCCAGCACTATTGCCTAGAAAATCCCATGGATGGAGGAGCCTGGTAGGCTGCAGTCCGTGGGGTCACTAAGGGTCGGACACGACTGAGCGACTTCACTTTCACTTTCACACATTGGAGAAGGAAATGGCAACCCACTCCAGTGTTCTTACCTGGAGAATCCCAGGGACGGGGGAGCCTGGTGGTCTTCTGTCTATGGGGTCAAACAAAATTGGACACGACTGAAGTGACTTAGCAGCAGCAGCAAGCAGCATATGGGCTTCCCTGATGGCTCAGACAGTAAAGAATTTGCCTGCAATGCTGGAGACCCAGATTCAATCCCTGGGTCAGGAAGATGCCCTGGAAAAGAGAATGGCAACCCACTCCAGTATTCTTACCTGGAGAATTCCATGGACAGAAGAGCATAGTGGGTTATACAGTCCATGCTGACACAAAGAGTGGACACGACTGAGCGACTAACACTTTCTGCTTTCAAGCAGCATATGTGTGCTTGTTTCTTTAAATTTTTGAAGAAAAATAAGTATATAATTGGAGTTTCCCAGGTGGCACAGTGGTAAAGAATCCGCCTGCCAATACAGGAGACAAGGGTTTGATCCCTAGGTCCAGAAGATCCCCTGAAGGAGGAAATGGCAATCCACTCACTCTTGTGTTCTTGCTTGGAAAATTCCATGAACAAGAGGAGCCTGGAGGGCTACAGTCCACGGGGTCGCAAAGAGTCAGACATGACTGAGCACACACAGAAGGATAAAATTGAAATAGAAAAAATAAATAACAGGATAATCAATGGAGATCTATCTGAAGAAGTGATTTTATCTTAGTATCCAAGGAACATGAAGGAATTAAATATGGGAAATGCAGGGGAAAACCTTTCCGGGGAGTGGGAACAGCGTGTGTAAAAACCTAAGGCACAAAATACTTGGTTAGTGTAAAGAATAAAAATCAGAGGCTGAAGTTGATTAAGCAAAAGGGAGATGGTTTAAAACTACACCAGAGAGACAGGCAACACTGAAACATACTCGGAAATCATGCCTACCTTGCAGGTTAGGATAGGGAGTTTGGCTGTTGCGCACCTGAAACTAATACAATGTTCTATGTCAATTATATCTCAATTAGAAAAATAGTCTGGTGTTGCAAAGTATAAATGTTCACAGAGTAAAAAATTTTCCAAGGGAAATTAGTTTCACGTCACAGAAACAAGAAGAGACAAGATAGTTCTGTTTAGCTTCTCAACATGAACTAGAAAATTTGTTAAATGGCCCTACTAACTGAATCTAGGCTTCCCAGGTGGCACTAGTGGTAAAGAACCCATCTGCCAGTGCAGGGAGACATAAGAGACGCGAGTGCAATCCCTGGGTTGAGAAGATCCCCTGGAGAAGAACACAGCAACCCACTCCAGTATTCTTGCCTGGAGAATCCCACGGACAGAGGAGACTGACAGGCTACAGTCCACAGAGTCACAAAGAGTTGGACACAACTGAAGTGAATTAGCACAACTGAATCAGCCTTAAAGTCAGAAGAGCTGATGGATTATGAGTTATGATTTTTGAGGCTCCCAGAAAGGACTTTTAAAACCCTCTGCCCTTCTTTCTAATCCCCCTCAATGACGTCTGAAACTTCTTTGGTAATAAAGAAGTCTATTATCTCATAATTAGAAGTACTTTTTTAAAAATGCAAAAAGTTACTAAACTTACAGTTATAATTGCTTTTCCCCCCTCATTCTGATAAAGTTACACCAAAGAAGGAACAGAATGGTTGAAAAACAGGAGGCTAGGAACACTGAAGACAAATATCATTTGTCCCTAAGGCAACTCTTCAGGGCTTCCCTGGTAGCTCAGCTGGTAAAGAATCCACCTGCAATGCAGGAAACCCGGTTCCATTCGTGGGTCGGGAAGATCCACTGGAGAAGGGATAGGCTACCCACTGCAGTATTCTTGGGCTTCCCTTGTGGCTCAGCTGGTAAAGAATCTGCCTGCAATGCAGGAGACCGCGGTTAAATTCCTGGGTTGGGAAGATGTCCTGGAGAAGGGAAAGGCTACCCACTCCAATGTTCTGGCCTGGAGAATTCCATGGACTGTATAGTCCAAGGTGTTGCAGAGTTGGACACGACTGAGCGACTTTCAATTCACAATTCTTCAAGATTTGAGTTCAGTTCAGTCTCTCAGTCGTGTCCAATTCTCCGCGACCCCATGAATCACAGCACGCCAGGCCTCCCTGTCCATCACCAACTCCCGGAGTTCACTCAAACTCATGTCCACAGAGTCGGTGATGCCATCCAGCCATCTCATTCTCTGTCGTCCCCTTCTCCTCCCGCCCCCAATCCCTCCCAGCATCAGAGTCTTTTCCAGTGAGTCAACTCGTCACATGAGGTGGCCAAAGTATTGCAGTTTCAGCTTCAGCATCAGTCCCTCCAATGAACACCCAGGATTGATCTCCTTTAGAATGGACTGGTTGGATCTCCTTGCAGTACAAAGGACTCTCAAGAGTCTGCTCCAACACCACAGTTCAAAAGCATCAATTCTTCGGCGGTCAGCTTTCTTCATAGTCCAACTCTCATATCCATACATGACCACGGGAAAAACCATAACCTTGACTAGATGGACCTTCATTGGCAAAGTAATGTCTCTGCTTTTTAATATACTATCAAGGTTGGTCATAACTTTCCTTCCAAGGAGTAAGTGTCTTTTAATTTCATGGCTGCAATCAGCATCCGCAGTGATTTTGGAGCCCAAGAAAATAAAGTCTGACACTGTTTCCCCATCTATTTCCCATGAAGTGATGGGACCAGATGCCATGATCTTTGTTTTCTGAATGTTGAGCTTCAAGCCAACCTTTTCACTCTCCTCTTTCACTTTCATCAAGAGGCTTTTGAGTTCCTCTTCACTTTCTGCCATAAGGGTAGTGTCATCTGCATATCTGAGGTTATTGATATTTCTCCCAGCAATCTTGATTCCAGCTTGTGCTTCTTCCAGCCCAGCGTTCCTCATGATGTACTCTGCATATAAGTTAAATAAGCAAGGTGACAATATACAGCCTTGACGTACTCCTTTTCCTATTTGGAACCAGTCTGTTGTTCCATGTCCAGTTCTAACTGTTGCTTCCTGACCTGCATACAGGTTTCTCAAGAGGCAGGTCAGGTGGTCTGGGATTCCCATCTCTTTCAGAATTTTCCACAGGTTATTGTGATCCACACAGTCAAAGGCCTTGGCATAGTCAATGAAGCAGAAATAGATGTTTTTCTGAAACTCTCTTGCTTTCTCCATGATCCAGCGGATGTTGGCAATTTGATCTCTGGTGCCTCTGCCTTTTCTAAAACGTGCTTGAACATCTGGGAGTTCACGGTTCACATATTGCTGAAGCCTGGCTTGGAGAATTTTGAGCATGACTTTACTAGCGTGTGAGATGAGTGCAATTGTGCAGTAGTTTGAGCCTTCTGTGACATTGTACAAGAGACAGGGACCAAGACCATCCCCATGGAAAAGAAATGCAAAAAAGCGAAATGGCTGTCTGAGGAGGCCTTACAAATAGCTGTGAAAAGAAGAGAAGTGAAAAGCAAAGGAGAAAAGGAAAGATATAAGCATCTGAATGCAGAGTTCCAAAGAATTGCAAGGAGAGATAAGAAAGCCTTCCTTGATGATCAATGCAAAGAAATAGAGGAAAACAACAGAATAGGAAAAACAAGAGACCTCTTCAAGAAAATTAGAGATTCCAAGGGAAGATTTCAAGCAAAGATGGGCTCGATAAAGGACAGGAATGGTATGGACCTAACAGAAGCAGAAGATATTAAGAAGAGGTGGCAAGAATACACAGAAGAACTGTACAAAAAAGATCTTCACGACCAAGATAGTCACGATAACGTGATCACTGACCTTGAGCCAGACATCTTGGAATGTGAAGTGAAGTGGGCCTTAGAAAGCATCACTACAAACAAAGCTAGTGGAGGTGATGGAATTCCAGTTGAGCTATTTCAAGTCTTGAAAGATGATGCTGTGAAAGTGCTGCACTCAATATGCCAGCAGATTTGGAAAACTCAGCAGTGGCCACAGGACTGGAAGAAGTCAATCTTCATTCCAATCCAAAGAAAGATTTGAGTAGAATTCCTTAATTGCTTTTTTTTGTTAACATATGTTCTTTTCTCTAGGTTTTTGGTGGCCTCAGAATTTATATAGAGATCCCAAATCTGTTCAAAAGCTTTCTTTGCCTGACAGTCAAAAAGTAATAAATAAATAAAATTTGGGTTTTAGTCTCAATGCAGTGGTATATTATTGGTTATTTACCCAGCAATGAAATTATTTGATTTGTATCTTAAGAATATCACTACTATGCACAACAAAGTTTGGAGGTATAAAAAGATAGAAGTAGGGTCACTAGTTAGGAAGCTGTTGCAATTGTCCCAGAGGAAAAAAATGGTGGCCTGAATTAAGGTGGTGGCAGTAGAAAAAAGAAGTGGATACATTCAGAATACAGTAGGAGAGTGGATAGAAAATGGCTCAAGACTTGGTTGGAGATTGATATAGGATGGTGAAAGGAGAAAAAGAAACCATTAATAAATTCTAATTTTCTGACTTGGGCAATCAGGACAATGGTTTGCATTAGTGAGACTGGAAGGCTGGGGCAGGGGAATTGCTGGAGATTAAGAGTTGTATTTTGGACATATTAAGTTCAAGACGCTTTTGAGACATTTGAATAGAAATGTTTAGTAGATAATTGGATGTAAGACCAGATTTAAGAAAGACTTCTTGGGAGATACAAAAAATTCTCCTCTGAAAAATCACTAGCATTAAATGGTATTTAAAGCAAAGAAAATGAATGGGATTAACTAGTAAAAGAATGTAAGTAGAGAAGAGAAGGGATCCAGGACCTGTCCCTAAGGAATCCCTAGTAAATGTTGAGTTGGAAGAGGAAAAGCCTGCACAGAGGGGACCACTCAGTGTGGTAGGAGGAAAATCAGGACAGAAACATCTGAAGGGAACAAAAGAAGAGAAGGTTTGACATGTGAAAGAATAAGCACCAAGTCAATATCATTGAGAGATAAAGGTCGAGTAAGATGTGGAGTCAAATAAGATGTGTACACAAAAATGTTACTGAATTTGGCAACACAAAGGTAAGTACTCTTTTTTTCTTTAATTTCTTTCTCTTTTTGGTGGGAGGGAGTGTAATACACTTTATTTTTTTATTTTTTTAAATTGAAGTATCAGTTCAGTTCAGTTGCTCAGTCATGTCTGACTCTTTGCAACCCCATGAACAGCAGCGCCAGGTCTCCCTGTCCATCATCAATGCCCAGAGCTTACCCAAACTTTGTGTTCATTGAGTCGGTGATGCCATCTAACCATCTCATCCTCTGTTGTCCCCTTCTCCTCCTGCCTTCAATCTTTCACAACATCAGGGTCTTTTCAGATGAGTCAACTCTTTGCATCAGGTGGCCAAAATACTGGAGTTTCAGCTTTAACATCAGTCCTTCCAGTGAACACCCAGGACCGGTTTCGCTGAGGATGGACTGCTTGGATCTCCTTGCAGTTCAAAGGACTCTCTAGAGTCTTCTCCAACACCACAGTTCAAAAGCGTCAATTTTCCTGTGCTCAGCCCTCTTTATAGTCCAACTCTCACATCCATACATGACTGGAAAAACCATAGCCTTGACTAAATGGACCTTTGTTGACAAGTATAGTTGATTTAAAATATTGTGTTAGTTTCAGATATATACCAAAATGATTCAGCTATATGTATATTTTTTCAGATTCTTTCCCATTATAGCTTATTATAAGATACTGAATATAGTTCCCTGTGCTATACAGTAAATTCTTGTTTTTTATAAGAGACATTACTTTACCAACAAAGGTCCATGTAGTCAAGGCTATGGTTTTTCCAGTGGTCATGTACGGATGTGAGAGTTGGACTGTGAAGAAAGCTGATCGCCGAAGAATTGATGCTTTTGAACTGTGGTGCTGGAGAAGACTTTGAGAGTCCCTTGGACTGCAAGGAGATCCAACCAGTTCATTCTAAAGGAGATCAATCCTGGGTGTTCACTGGAAGGACTGATGCTAAGGCTGAAACTCCAATACTTTGGCCACCTCATGTGACGAGTTGACTCACTGGAAAAGACTCTGATGCTGGGAGGGATTGGGGCGGGAGGAGAAGGGGACGACAGAGAATAAGATGGCTGGATGGCATCACCGACTTGATGGACATGAGTCTGAGTGAACTCCAGGAGTTGGTGATGGACAGGGAGGCCTGGCGTGCTGTGATTCATGGGGTCGCAAAGAGTCGGACACGACTGAGCAACTGAAATGAACTGAACTGAACTGAATGTGTATCTGTTAATCCCATTTTCCTAATTGATCCATCCCCCCTGCTAACTTCCTCCTTTGGTAATCATAAGTTTGTTTTCTGTGCTTGACTCTGTTTCTGTTCTGTATATAGGTTCATTTGTATTATTTTTTAGATACCACATGTAAGTGATACCATATTTGTCTTTCTCAATCTGACTGACTTCACCCAGTATGATAACCTTTAGGTACATCCATGTTGCAGATGGCATTATCTCATTTGTTTGTGCTAAGTTGCTCGGTCAAGACCAACTCTTTGTGACCCCATGAATTGTAGTCTGCCAGGCTCCTCTATCCTTGAGATTCTCCAGGCAAGAATACTGGAGTGGGTTGCCATTTCCTCCTCCAGGGGATCTTCCTGACCCAGGGATCAAACTCTTGTCTCTTATGACTCTTGCATTGGCAGGTGGGTTCTTTACTGCTAGCGCCGCCTGGGAAACCAATATTCCATTGTATATGTAAACTTCTTCTTTATACATTCATCTCTTGATGGGCACTTAGATTGATTCCATTTCTTGGCTATTGTAAATAATACTATCATAAACATTGGGATGCATGTAGTCTTTCCTGGTTTATTTTATGGTTTCCTTTGCTATGTAAAAGCTTTTAAGTTTGATTCGATTCCATTTATTTTTGCTTTTATTTCTTTGGTCTTGGGAGATTGATTTAAGAAAATATTGCTACAATTTATGTCAGAGAATGTTTTCCCTGTGTTCTCACCTAGGAGTTTTATAGTATATGGTCTTACATTTAGGTCTTTAAACAATTTTAAGTTTATTTTTGTATACTTGTGAAGAATTGTTCTAACTTCATGGATTTATATGTAGCTGTCCAGCTTTCCCAACACCACTTGCTGAAGACACTGTCTTTTCTTTATTGTATATTCTTGCCTCTTCTGCTGAAGATTAATTGATCATAGGTGTATGGGTTTATTTGGGGGCTCTCTATTCTGTTCCATTGAGGTAAATGTCTATTTGTGCCAGTGCCATGTTGTTCTGATTACTCTAGCTTTATAATATTGTCTGCGGTCTGGGAATGTTATACCTCCAGCTTCATTTTTTTTTCTTAGGATTGCTTTGGCAGTTTTTGGTCTTTTGTTGTTCCACATATATTTTAGGATTATGTGTTCTAGTTCTGTGAAAAAATATCATGGGTAATTTGATAGGGATCAATTAATCTGTAGATTACTTTGGGTATTATGGCCATTTTAACAATATTAGTTCTTCCAATCCAAGAGCATAGGATATCTTTCCATTTCTTTGAATCATCTTCATTTCCCTTTATCAGTGTTTTATAGTTCTTAGATTATAGATCTTTTAAAAAAATTTCCATATATGTTTATTTTTTCTTCTAGTCTTGTTGAGATATAATTGTTATACAGCATGGTATAAGTTTAAGAAGTACAGCATAATGGTTTGATTTATATACATCATGAAGTGATTATCACAGTAAGTTTAGTGAACATCTGCCATCTCATATAGATACAAAATTTAATAAATAGAAACAAAACATTTTTTCTTGTGATGAGAATTCTTAGAACCTACTCTCTTAACAACTTTCATATATAATATACATAAATATATACTTTTAAAATATATAAAAGTGTTGATTATATTTATCATATTGTACATTACATCCCCAGAGAAGGCAATGGCAAGCCACTCTAGTACTCTTGCCTAGAAAATCCCATGGATGGAGGAGCCTGGTAGGCTGCAGTCCGTGGGGTCGCTAAGGGTCTGACACGACTGAGTGACTTCACTTTCACTTTTTACTTTCACACATTGGAGAAGGAAATGGCAACCCACTCCAGTGTTCTTGCCTGGAGAATCCCAGGAATGGGGGAGCCTGGTGGGCTTCCGTCTATGGGATCATACAGAGTCGGACACGACTGAAGTGACTTAGCAGCAGCAGCAGCACATTACATCCCTCAGAGGTTCATATTCTTGACAAGAGTAGCTTGCGTGGAACATAGAAGGTAGAAACCAGATTGTTGCAGATTAAATCATGAAGAGAAGTTTAAGATGTGGAGACAACCTGAGCAGACAATTCCATGACTGCAGAAACATGTAGGGGAAAATATACAATCAGAAGGTGCATCTGTGGTTCATTGGAATCCTCTGCTATGAACTACTGGTAGGAAATCCACCCTTCAAAACAGCCTCATACACTGAGATCTCCAAATGAATCCTCAAGGTAGATGTGAGGTTCCCCCATCAATGCTTTCTGAAGTTTGGTTGATTTTCAAGCTGCTCAAATACAGGCCCTCTGGGCAGCTGTTCTTGGCCCAGATCATGGAGCACCCCTGGGTCCAATTAATAAATAATTAATTAATAAAAGCTGGAATATTTTGTGTCGGAGGGAAAAAAAGCCACATGACTGTTTTCTCCCTGTTTTAGATATTCAAAATTAGTGGTGATCAGATTCTCTAGGTTTGTCTTTTAGCCACAACCTGAATACTTAAGCATCTTCCCACTAGAACAGCACTGGTATTCTCAAAGCACTCAATTTAATTTTAGTTGGGATTGCATTTTTCCATCTTTTTTTTTTTTCATTTACTTTCTAAATGATGTGTTTTATTTTTCTTTCAAAAATTCCTGGTTTTTACCATTTTTGTTATCAGCATTGCCTATTTGGGGGACAGTCTCATCTTATTAGTTCTTTCTTCATTATTAAATCTATCCTTCATTTATTTCATCTGGAAAGAACCAGAATTTGCAGCACACTACAGCACACAAGATAATATAACTACTCTTTCAATAATAGAAGACTAAAAAATTCTGACTACCAGGTCTTATTGTTACTGAGTCTGTGCTCACTCTGCTTGCCACATGACAGGCCAGTTAAATGAGAGATGAGGTGTGGAGGCAAGGAATACAAGTTCATTCTGAAAGCCAGCTGACCAAGAAGATGGCAGACTAATGTCTAAAAATAGCCATCTTATCAGGGTCTGGACACTAAGTTCTGTTATAGAAAAGAGATGGGGGAATGTGAGGAAGAAAGTAAAAATTCCATTAATCTTGCAGTTATATTCTGGAATGGCCAGCCTCGGAAAGGGAATGTGTTAATTTCTTCCTTCCTGTAGCCATCTACAGGTGGACAGGGTTTTGAACAAAGGCATTTTGGTTTAAAGGCATTCAGGCAGAGAGGCAGCGTTCCCCAAAGGCAGGCCGTTATGTATGAACAGTATCCTTTCAATGAACAAAAGCAACAGGAAGCAAAGATTAAAGTAAAAGAAACAGATCCAACATGGAGTCAGTTCTTCCCTATAACATTATTTCTTTAGAATTTGTCCTCTGACCAGCCTTGATTTTCTTGATCTGAGACAATGTTCTGAGTCACCTGTTTTAAAATACCAATTCTTCTTTTTTATAAAGTTTATTTTGAGAACCACTTTAGTGTGCAGAACTATATGTTAGCAGTTCAAGTTATAAATCCATCTAAGGTTTTACAAGGTGCTATGGATCAAAGACAGAGTAGGAAAAGGCAACCCATACCAGTATTCTTGCCTGGAGAATCCAATGGCCAGAGGAATCTGGGCGTCTACAATCCGCTGGGTGGCAACGAGTTGGACAGAACTGAAGCTACTTGGCATGCACATGGATCAAAGAGTGGCTTCCCAGGTGGTGCTACTGGTAAAGAACCCAGCTGCCAATACAGGAGACATGAGTTCCATGCCTGGGTTGGGAAGATCCCCTGGAGGAGGAAATAGCAACCCACTCCAGGATTCTTGCCTGAAGAATCCCATAAACAGAGGAGCCTGGTGAGGTACAGTCCTTGGAGTTTCAGAGTAGGACACAACTGAAGCAACTTAGCACACATGCATGGATCAAAGAACTATAAATATTGTTCTTTAATAAATTTTTGTCACCCAGTTGAGTCAAAAGGCCAGCTGAAGTAAAAACCATGAATTTATAGAAGCACTAAAAACCACATAGCTGTATGGTTTTTTTTTCCAGAGGACAGAGTTCTAACAGTAGAGATGATATTAAGAGTAGTTGTATCAATGTAGGATTGTGGTTTTGTCTGTGAGTGTGCAAGAGGACTAGGATACATGGAAACTGAGGATATTGATGAAAAGATAGCTGATGAGTTAAATCATGGCATATGGCCAACTGTTTCATGTCTTTCAACATCTATTCCCTTCTTCTATAATGATTGCATTTACAATTTCTCACTGTGTACATGATCATGTAATAAATATGGCCATTTAAGTTAGGACATTAAGTCACTTGCTAGTGACTAAGACCCGGCTAACTGGATTTAAAAAGTGTGTAGAACTGCTGGTAAGTGTCCTTCTTCCTTTCCCCTTCCCTTTCCTTTTAGTGTCATATCTAAGAATTCATTATCAAATCTGAAGTTATGAAGATTTAAACCTATGTTTTATTCTAAGTATTTTAGTAGTTTTAGCCCTTACATTTAGGTCTCTGATCCACTTGGAATTTAATATTCATATACTGAGTGAGTGATGGACAGGGAGACCTGGCGTGCTGTGATTCATGGGGTCGCGGAGAGTCAGACACGACTGAGCGACTGAACTGAACTGAAGGGTATAACTTCCCTTACCTGAAAGGGAATGCACCCTGGATGCAAAGTCAAGTGGGCCTTAGGAAGCATCAATACAAATAAAGCTAGTGGAGGTGATGGAATTCCAGTTGAGCTATTTCAAAGCCTAAAAGATGATTCTGTGAAAGTGCTGCAGTCAATATGCCAGCAAATTTGGAAAACTCAGCAGTGGCTGCAGGACTGGAAAAGGTCAGTTTTTCATTCCAGTTCCAAAGAAAGGCAATGCCAAAGAATCCTCAAACTACCACACAATTGTACTCATCTCACATGCTAGCAATGTAATGCCCAAAATTCTCCAACCCAGGCTTCAACAGTATGTGAACTGTGAACTTCCAGCTTTTCAAGCTGGATTTAGAAAAGGCAGAGGAACCAGAGATAAAATTGCCAACATCCACTGAATCATAGAAAAAGTGAGAGAGTTCCAGAAAAATATCTACTTCTACTTTATTGACTATGCCAAAGCGTTTGACTTTGTGGTCACAGTCAACTGTGGAAAATTCTGAAAGAGATGGGAATACCAGACCACTGACCTGACTCCTTATATATCTGTGTGCAGGTCAAGAAGCAATAGTTAGAACTGGACATGGAACAACAGACTGGTTCCAAATTGGGAAAGGAGTATGTCAAGACTCTATATTGTCACCCTGCTTATTTAACTTACATGCATAGTACATCATGAGAAACACTGGACTGGATGAAGCACAAGCTGGAATCAAGATTGCTGGGAGAAATATCAATAACCTCAGATATGCAGATGATACCATACTTACGGCAGAAAATGAAGAAGAACTAAAGAGCCTCTTGATGAAAACGAAAGAGTTAAGAGTGAAAAAGGTGGCTTAAAACTCAACATTCAGAAAACTAAATCATGGCATCTTGTGCCATCACTTCTTGACAAATAGATGGGAAAATAATAGAAACAGTGACAGATTTTATTTTCTTGGTCTCCAAAATCACTGCAGATGCTGATTGCAGCCATGAAATTAAAAGACGCTTACTCCTTGGAAGGAAAGTTATAACCAACCTAGACAGCATATTAAAAAGCAGAGACATTACTTTGTCAACAAAGGTCCGTCTAGTCAAAGCTATGGTTTTTCCAGTAGTCATGTGTGGATGTGAGAGTTGGACTATCAAGAAAGCTGAGTGCCAAAGAATTGATGCTTTTGAACTGTGGTGTTGGAGAAGACTCTTGAAAGTCCCTTGGACTGCAAGGAGATCAAACCAGTCCATTCTAAAGGAAATCAGTCCTGAGTATTCATTGAAAGGACTGATGCTGAAGCTTAAACTCCAATACTTTGGCCACCTGATGCGAAGAACCTGACTCATTTGAAAAGACCCTGATTCTGGGAAAGACTGAAGGCAGGCAGAGAAGGTGATGACAGAGGATGAGATGGCTGGATGGCATCACCGACTTAATGGACATGAGTTTGAGCAAGCTCTGGGAGTTGGTGATGAACAGGGAAGCCTGGCATGCTGCAGTCCATGGGGTTACCGAGTCAGACACAACTGTGTGACTTAACTGAACTGAACTGAACTGATAGCTGATTAACAAAAAATGTTGTGATAGTTGCTGGTGAACAATGAAGGGACTCAGCCATATATATACATGGATCCATTCTCCCTCACACTCCCCTCTCATCCAGCCACCACATAACATTGAGCAGAGTTCCTCGTGCTATACAGTAGGTTCTTGTTGGTTATTCATTTTAAATACAGCATTGTGTACCTGTCCATCTCAAATTCCCTAACTATCCCATCCCTCGTTCCTTCCCCCAGCAACCATGAATTTGTTTTCTAAGTCTGTGAGTCTCCTTCTGTTTTGTAAGTTCATTTGTATCATTGTCTTTTCCATTTCACATATAAGGGATGTCATACAACATTTTTCCTTCTCTGTTTGACTGACTTCACTCATTATGACAATTTCTAGGTCCACCCATGTTGCTACAAATAACATTTATTTCATTCTTTTTAATGGCTGAGTAATATTCCATTGTATATATGTACCACATTTTCTTTATCCATTCCTTTGTCCATGGACATTTAGGTCCCTTCCATGTCTTGGCTATTATAAACAGTGCTTCAGTGAACACTGGGGTGCATGTATTCTTTCAGATCATGTTTTTCTCCCAATATATGCCCAGGAGAGGGATTGCAGGGTCATATGATAGCTCTATTTTTAGTTTTTTAAAGAGCCTCCATATTTTTCTCCATAGTGGCTGAACCAATTTACATTTCCACTGACAGTGTAGGAACATTCCCTTCTCTCCATACCCTCTCCAGCATTTATTGTTTGTGGATTTTTTGATGATAGCCAGTCTCGCTGGTGTGAGGTGATACCTCATTGTAGTTTTGATTTGCATTTATTTAATAACTAGCAATGTTGAACATCTTTTCATGTGTCTCTTGGCCATCTGTATGTCTTTTTTAGAGTAATGTCTACTAAGGTCTTCTGCCCATTTTTGATTGGATTGTTTGTTTTGATGCTGTTAAGCATCATGAACTGTTTGTAAGTTTTGGAGACTAATTCTTTGTCAGTCACATCATTTTCAAATATTTTCTCCTAATCTGTGGTTTGTCTTTTCACCTTGTTTATTGATTTGTTTGCTGGCATAGAGCTCTTTAAACCCTTGGAATTTCCTAAGTGATAAAGGCACTGGGAACATCTTTTGTTATAGTGTTTGGTCTTTGGTACTGAATATCTCCAGATCCATAAGAGTGAAAGAGTATCTTGTTGTTCATAACAAGCCCCTCTCAACCACATCTGAGATTATGTTAATGAGGTAGGTGACTTTTGAAGTGTTCCTAAGGAGAGGGGCTGGTTGCTAAGGGGATCAATCAAAATTAGAGGGTTGAAGCTTTCAGCCCCATCTCCAAGGAGGGGAGAAGGATTGGAAATTGAATCAATCACTGTTGGTCAGTTACTTAATTAATCAGTCTTACATAATGAATCCTCCATAAGAACCCAAAAGGATGTGGTTTGGGGAGCTTCTGGGTTGGTGAACACATCCATGTGCCCAGTAAGGTAGTATATACCCCACTTCCATGAAGAGAGAAACTATGTTTGAGGCCCTTCCAAATCTCGCCCTCTGTAGCTCTTCATATATTTATCTATATCCATTATTATATCTTTTATAATAAATCAGTAATTGGGCTTTCCTGGTGGCTCAGTGGTAAAGAATCTGCCTGCCAATGCAGGGAACATAAGTTCAATCCCCGATCCAGGAAGATCCCACATGCCATGGGACAGCTATAAGTTCAATCCCTGGTCCAGGAAGATCCCACATGCCATGGGACAACTAAGCCAGTGCACCACAACTACTGAGCCAGTGCTCTAAAGCCCGTGCTTGCAACAAAAGAAACCACTGTAATGAGAATCCCACGCACCACAACTAGAGTAGCTCCTGTTTGCCGCAAGTGGAGAAGGCCTGCACGCAGCAACAAAGACCCAGCACAGACATAAATTAAATAAATAAATCTCTTTTTAAAAAGAGAGATAACACTTTATAAAATATATTCCATGTTTTTAAAAATCAGTAATCTAATAAGTAAACTATTTTCTTAAATTCTGGAGCAACAAACTAATTGAAGCCGAAGACTAGGGTGTGGAAATCTCTGGTTTATAGCTGATGGTGAAACCAAGCCAGACCATGTTCCCTATTTCTTGTTTGTAGGGAAAAGAACTTCAGCCTCCTAGACCTTCTGTGAGTTCCAAAGGAGATTCAAACAGTTTGATAAAAACTGTTCCTCCTCAAGGGATATAAATACGTAACAATCTGATGCATGTCTCTGAGTTCTTCTACAGTAACTAAGGCCTCCATCCAGGTGGAGGATGTTAACTTTAGGCTGAACTTAAGTACATGGACCCCAGACTGGTCAGAACCAGAAGACTGAGGACTGAGATTCTTGGAATACCATCCTGTTGCCTCACCAGCAATGAATCAAAAGAAGGTCACACACCCTGCAGTCCTCACTCCAAATTTGCTTTTAAATACTCTTCCCTGATATACATTGGAGAGTTCAGTCTTTTGAGCATGAGTGGCCCATTATCCTTGACTGGCTTTTGTAATAAATCTTTGTCTGCTCCAAACTGATGTTTCAGTTTGTTTGGCCTCACTGTGCATCATGTACACAAACTTTGGTTCAACAACAGTGGGAAGCACAAATCACCTAGACTTTCAATTGGTGTCTGAAGTCTGGGGCAGAGAGGAAATTTTATGGGACTGAGCCTTTAACCCTGTGGGATCTGATACTATCTAAAGATAGGTAGTGTCAGAATTAAGTTGTAAGACATCTAGCTGGTGTTGCAGAATTGTTTGATGTATGGAAAACTGACACATCTGGTATGGTAGTAATTGAGGATAAAGCAGACACTCAAGCAGAGAAGTGTTTCTCTTTATAGCTGATTTCTTTTTGCCAGATAGCCTGAGGTCCCAGGTAATATCAGAGGGTAGATGAAGCTAGGCAGTCACAACGTTTACTCAGTATTAAAAGGTTAAAAGGTTATGGTGACTTAGTATCACATATAGCATGTCCTCAGAGAAGAATTAGTATTTCATGGTTAACATACTATCCCAAATCCTGGGGACAAGGAATTTGATTCCATAACATGAAACCATCAACCTTCTTTCTTAGGTGGATAGATAGACCTGGCTTTAATCCTTAATCATCTTCCCTCCAAGCTCTTTGATCTTGCACAAGGTATTTACCTGTTCCAAGCCTCAATTTTCTCATCCACAGATAGGAATGAGTACACTTCCTTCACAGAGTGGTTAAGAGATTTATGAGACATCATTTCTTTTTCTTCCCGAGACTCTCCTTCTTACAGCAAAACAATATTCATCAAGAATTTAGACATTGAGGAACAAAAGCAAAGACGAAGATAAAAAGTTTATAGATGAGAAACTAGATGTGTTTCTTGTGTGGTAACTATTATAGATGTCATTAAACTATAAGGAGGCTCATATTGGTGATTTCAGATTTAGTATGCATCAGAATTTGTATGGAAGCTGAATGAGCCCAGGAAAAAGTATCTAGTATGAAGAAGAGGGCTAAGAGTAGATCCTGGGGAACACTCATATTTAGGGGCAGAAAGGGAAGGTAGGCAGGCTCCCTGAGGGAGGTGTAGCTTTTTCCCAGTACTCTGTGTCCTGTGTGTATGTGTGTGTGCGCACTGGTGCACAAGTACTGTTGAAATAACCTCAAGATTGTCTAACTCAACCTCTTCTCTCTAGATAGAGGAGTTTTCCTCCCCTCACCCCCACCTACCCAAAACTGCCCTCCTGTACTGGTGTCCTAGGGCATGTTTACAGAGGATGCTTATTAGGGTAATGAATAAGGGAGCCAGCAAAGCCTTGTGATGAGGCAGTTATCCATTTAATGCAAATTCAGGAAGGAGCAATATCTCTCTATATCTAAGAGGAAACTGGTGTAGACCCTGGGGTGCTGATGAACATGTTGTTGTTCAAAGGTCTATCTGATTGGGTATCAGGACTCAGCACAGCAATCTCCTAGCCTTAAACCCTCACTTCATGGGCAACTTTAAGGACCAACTTCCAGGTTTCTGAAGGCCTGTCTGGAAATCTTGCTCATTGCTAGTCTGCTCCTCATTGTTTCTTCCACATTGTTATTATGCCTCCCTCCATTTTCTCCTACACCCCAAATAAATCAAATGAATTTCCATTTTCTCCTTCTTTTCCCCTAGTTTGATGAAAATCAAACCTAGGGTCCAAGCAATTAGGAACCAAAACTAGTGTCTGTTTCTGAGATATTCCAATTCAGCTAGAAATTATCTTCCATTCTTCTGTTGCAATAGAAGGAAAAAAGATTCTGGGTTTCCCTGGTGGTCCAGTGGTTAAGAATCCACCTGCCAATGCAAGGGACACAGGTTCAATCCCTGGTCTGGGAAGATCCCATATGCTGGGGGAACAGCTAAACCTGTGAGCCACAACTACTGAGCCTGCATTCTAGAGCCCAGGAGTTGCAGCTCCTGAAGCCTGTGTGCCTAGAGCCCATGCTCTGGAACAAGCAAAGCCACCGCAGTGAGAAGCCTGCAAACCACAACAAAGAGTGGCCCCTGTATGCTGCAACTGAAGAAAGCCCATGCAGCCAAAAATAAATATTTTTTTTAAAAATCCATATTAAGAAAAACTGAAGATTCATATCTTGCTAACATATATTTTAAACACAGTTGAGATCATGTTATACATAGTTTTGTATTTTGCTTTATTTACTTAATATTATAGTCTGAAATTTTTTTTCATATTATCAGAACTCTTCCTAAGTATCATCTTTAAAACCTGCATAATTGACCACTTTATATTTTTTGAAACTATTCCTACCTCCCATCCAGTGGTCCTAATGCAAATAAAAACTGTATAGCAAAGTAAGTACTGAATTCTAGGTACTTACTGAAAGACATAGTCTCCATCTCAGGCCTTTGATCAAAGGAAGGTTATTAAGACTATCACCCCAGTCACTCTCAGGTGCTCTATAATCTTTAGACCAGTACAGAACAAGGTGGCTGGCCCACATCCAGCTGCCTGTCACCATGTTTTAATGTTGGGTCATGTGTCTTATGAGAAAAGCAGGGACACTCAACCCACCGGAAGTGGTCGTCTTGTCTACACAAGGATGCCGTTGAGGTCATTAACCATGACCTTAGATACTGTCTCTTTTTATGAGGCCCTTCTGTGTTCTGTGGAATAAATCTGCATCTGTATTACCAAGAATAGTTGGTCTTTCCTGGAGCAATTGATCTGCTTCTACTTCATGAATACTGTGAACTGTATAACAGATCAGATGTTCCGTTATTCAAAGGCTGATAGAAAGCTTCCAGGCAAATTTGTGACGTTCTTTTAGCAAGTGTATAGATTTCATAATATGTATTTCAGCCTCGCTCCTAGCCCTGTTTTGCATCCCCACCATTGCTTTCCTTTATATATAATTCTGCCTGATGCCTTAAGTCTTTTCTAGAATGAAGCAGTAGAGCATAGTGGTTCAGGGTCTGGCTCTAGAGCTGGAGCCACTTCCTGTCTGTGTGCCCTTGGGCAAGTGAGTTCCTTACCCTCTCTCTATACCTCAGTCTCTTATTTGTAGAAAAGGAATAATAGTGTCTGCCTTGTAGAGTTCTGATGAAGGCTAAATGACAAAATAAATGCTAAGACCTCAGATTTGTCTTTAGCTCGTAGTCAAGTGCTTAAGAGAAATTGTAAAATAATTTAAAAGAAATCATTATACTCATTCTTCTATTATTAGAGTGTCAGTTCAGTTCAGTGTCAGTCGCTCAGTTGTGTCTTGCTCTTTGTCACTCCATGGACTGCAGCATGCCAGGTTTCCCTGTCCATCACCAACTCCCGGAGCTTACTCAAACTAATGTCCATCGAGTCGGTGATGCCATCCAATCATCTCATCTTCTGTTGTCCCCTTCTCCTGCCTTCAATCTTCCCCAGCATTAGGGTCTTTTCAAATGAGTCAGTTTTTCACATCAGGTGGCCAAAGTATTGGAGTTTCAGCTTCAGCATCAGTCCTTCCAATGAATATTCAGGACTGATTTCTTTTAGGATTGACTGGTTGGATCTCCTTGCAGTCCAAGGAACTCTCAAGAGTCTTCTCTAACACCACAGTTCGAAGGCATCAATTCTTCAGTGCTCAGCTATCTTTATGGTCCAACTCTTACATCCGTACATGACTACTGGAAAAACCATAGCTTTGACTAGACAAACCTTTGTTGGCAGAGTAATGTCTCTGCTTTTTAATATGCTGTCTAAGTTGGTCATAGCTTTTCTTCCAAGGAGCAAGCATCTTTTAATTTCATGGCTGCAGTCACCATCTGCAGTGATTTTGGAGCCCAAGAAAATAAAGTCTGTCACTGATTCATTGTGTCCTCATCTATTTGCCATGAAGTGATGGCACCAGATGCCATGATCTTAGTTTTTTGAATGTTGAGCTTGAAGCCAGCTTTTTCACTCTCCTCTTTCACTTTCATCAAGAAGCTCTTTAGTTCCTCTTCACTTTCTGCCAAAGGAAGAAGAACTCACTCCAAGTGAAATTACTAGGTCAAAAAACATGCATGTTTTGAAGGCTGTGTGCTAAATTTCACAACAATTGAAGTAGTAGAAGCTTCTGTTTTTAAAAAAATTAATTTATTTTAATTGGAGGCTAATTACTTTACAATATTGTGGTGGTTTCTGCCATACATTGATGTGAATCAGCCACGGGTGTATGTGTGCCCCGCATCCTGAACACCTCCCTCCCCATCCCATCCCTCAGGGTTGTCCCAGTGCACTGGCTTTGAGTGCCCTGCTTCATGTATTAAATTTGGACTGGTCATCTGTTTCACATGTGGTAATATACACATGTCAATGCTATTCTCTTAAATCATCCCACCCTTACCTTCTCCCACAGAGTTCAAAAGTCTGTTCTTTATATGTGTGTCTCTTTTGCTGTCTCATGTATAGGATCATTGTTACCATCTTTCTAAATTCCATATATGTGTGTTAATGTACTCTATTGGTGTTTTTCTTTCTAACTTACTTCACTCTGTTTAATAGGCTCCAGTTTCATCCACCTCATTAGAACTGATTCAAATGTATTCTTTTTAATAGCTGAGTAATATTCCATTGTGTATATGTACCACAACTTTCTTATCCATTCGCCTGCCAATGGACATCTAGGTTGCTTCCATGTCCTAACTATTGTAAACAGTCATGCAATGAACATTGGGGTACACAAGTCTCTTTCAATTCTGGCTTCCTTGGTGTGTATGCCCAGCAGTGGGATTGCTGGGTTGTATGGCCGTTCTATTTGTCATTTTTAAAGGAATCTCCACACTGTTTCCCATAGTGGCTATAGTAGCTTGCATTCCTACCAACAGTGTAAGAGGGTTCCCTTTTCTCCACACCCTCTCCAGCATTTATTGTTTATAGACTTTTTGATAGCAGCCATCCTGACTGGCATGAGATGGTACCTCATTGTGGTTTTGATTTGCATTTCTCTGATAATGAATGATGTTGAGCACATCATTGAGCACATGATGTTTCATGTGTTTGTTGGCCTTCTGTATGTCTTTAAAGAAATGTCTGTTTAGTTCTTTGGCCCATTTTTTGACTGGGTTGTTTATTTTTCCGGTATTGAAATGCATGAGCTGCTTGTATAGTTTTGAGATTAATTCTTTGTCAGTTTCTCCGTTTGCTATTATTTTCTCCCATTCTGAAGGCTGTCTTTTCACCTTGCTTAGTTTCCTTCATTATGCAAAAGCATTTAAGTTTAATTAGGTCTTATTTGTTTATTTTTGCTTTTATTTCCATTACTCTGGGAGGTGGGTCATAGAGGATCTTGCTGTGGTTTATGTCAGAGAGTGTTTTGCCTATGTTTTCATCTAGGATTTTTATAGTTTCTGGTCTTGCGTTTAGATCTTTAATCCATTTTGAGTTCATTTTTGTGTACGGTGTCAGAAAGTGTTCTAGTTTCACTCTTTTACAGGTGGTTGACCAGTTTTCCAAGCACCACTTGTTAAAGAGATTGTCTTTTCTCCATTGTATATTTTTGCCTCCTTTGTCAAAGATAAGGTGTCCATAGGTATGTGGATTTATCTCTGGGCTTTCTATTTTGTTTCATTGATCTATATTTCTATCTTTGTGCCAGTACCATACTGTCTTGATGACTGTAGCTTTGTCGTGTAGTCTGAAGTCAGGCAGTTTGATTCCTCCAGTTCCATTCTTCTTTCTCAAGATTCCTTTGGTTATTTGAGGGTTTTTGTATTTCCATACAAATTGTGAAATTATTAACTAGAACAAATGGTATTTTGTGTAAAATACCATTGGTAGCTTGATAGGAATTGCACTGAATCTGTGGATTGCTTTGGATAGTATACTCATTTGAAGAAGTTTTAGTTTTATCATACTTTTATCTGTGCATGCATGCATCAACAGTCGCTAAGTTGTGTTTGACTTTTTACGACTCCATGGACTATAGCCTACCAGGCTCATCTGTCCATGGGATTTTCCAGACAAGAATACTGGTGTGGGTAGCCAGTCCCTTCTCCAGGGAATCTTCCTGATCCAGGGATAGAACCTGCATTTTCTGCATTGGCAAGCGGATTCTTTACCACTGCACCACATTTTGTTGATAACTAATGAGAATGAGCCTTTTGACCAAAACTGCTATGTTTGTTTATTTATCATTTATATTTCTTCGCTCACTTTCCATCATTCACAATTTTCTTATTGAGGTCTTTGTATTTGTCATTTTATCTGCTTAAATAAGTTGTTGTTGTTCAGTTGCTTCAGGCGTGTCCAACTGTTCGTGACCCCATGGACTGTAACCCACCAGGCTCCTCTGTCCATGGGATTCTCCAGTCAAGAATACTGGAGTGGGTAGCTATTTCCTTCTTCAGGGGATCTTCTTGACCCAGGGATTGAACTAGGGTTTCCTGCATTACAGACAAATTCTTTATTGTCTGAGCCACCTAAGCTCTATACTTTAAAATATGACAAATTACAGAAAAAAAAAAAAGTTAAATGTTTAGTTTTAACATTCTTTGTTATTTCAAAGAAATAACATTCTTTGAATTACAATACAACTGTAAAGTCATAATCAAAGACTTCTCTGTTGCAAAGACTGTTTTTAGGAGAGTAATTATTTTTCATAACCATGGAAACCAACTGATGCCATGGCTACACAACCAGCTTGCACAGACAATTTTTAGTAACAAAGTCAAACAAATCACTATATCTACTAAAATCATTTCACTTTACTTTTTTGTTTTTGGCCTTACAACTTGCATGACCTTTGTTTCCCAACCAGAGCAGTGAAAGCACAGAGTCCTAAACACTGGACCACCAGGGAATTCCTCTAAAATCATTTCATTTTAGAAATTGCCTCCACTCCCTCATTGCCAGTGGAGGGAAGTTAAATGGTTTGGCATTGTGTTGCACACCTAACTCAACTTCGTAGTTTCTCTTCCGTGACATTTTAGCTTTCTGTCTTCTTTCTGCTGCTACTGCTACTGCTGCTAAGTCACTTCAGTCGTGTCCGACTCTGTGCAACACCATAGATGGTAGCCCACCAGGCTCCCCCATCGCTGGGATTCTCCAGGCAAGAATACTGGAGTGGGTTGCTATTTCCTTCTCCATTCTTTCTAAATATTCTTAATAAGTACAAAACACATGCTATAATAGCTCTCTCATCTGTTTTCTCCTAATAAGATCCCTGTGTATAGCAGCAGCCTATTTTCATGAGGCTAGTTTGAGAAAAACATGCTGTACCCATAGACACATATTAGACAGCCCATAGACACATATTAGACAGAACTTGACAAACCACTGGCAATTTATTTCATGTATAAATACAGTCTTTGGGTACTTAAGGAAAACCCAGTTACAAGCTTTTGATATCCAATTTGGAAAACAGATATAAAGGTTGATTCCTTCCTAGCTCATGGGTTTTTCTTCAACTTTTTTAAAAAAATAGTTTGTCTTGAATACCGGTCTATGCCAAGTCCTATTCTAAGCGTTTTACATATATTAACTAAGGAGATTGAAGGTTATTATGATAGGGTAATATTCCAATTTTATAGAGGAAATGAAGGCATAGAGAGATTAGGTATCTTGCCTAAGATCTCACAACTGGCAAATGATGTTTACCAGCTGTTAATACAAACTCCTCTCCTAAGCCATGTACTCCTCTCCTACTGAATTTTCTACCCCTTTCGCCTCTATCCCCAATTAATAAGAATTACAGATCATGTTTGCTACCACAATGCTGTAGTGGACAAAACAGTAGACTAGAAGTCATAGGACTTGGATTCATGTCCTATGTGGCTTCAGTAAAGTAATTTAATCCTGTTGGGCTTTGGTCTTACCATCTGTCAGATGGGAATAATCATCATACTGTATAACCTCCCATGGCAGTCATAGAAATCAAGTGAGATGATGAACAGGAAAGGTCTTTGTTAAGGTGAAAAATCTTGAGCAACTCCAGTGACTTTTTATATCCATACTCTTGGGAATTTGTCAAGGAGGCTTCACAGAAGAGGCAATATTGGAGCTAAGGTTTGAAAGATTTATGTGTGTCCTGATATGATCACCGATAACATGTACTGAGCAATTACTATGTTCTAGAAGCCGGGCTCGGAGCGCGCAGATGCGACGCTGGGCTCCGTGACCGATCTCACACAGAAGCATGGCAGAGAGGAGCTACCCCTCTCCCGAGGCCAGGGACGGTGGCCGAGAGGAGCTGCCCAACGCCGAGGTCAGGGTCAGTGGCCGAGAGGAGCTGCCCCTGGCCCGAGGTCAGGGGCGGCGGCCGAGAGGAGCTACCCCACATCCAAGTGGCGGTGGCTGCGCGGGTGCAGGAGGGCCGAGAGGAGCTACTCCACCTTTGAGATCAGGAGGGCCCGTGAGGAGATACCCTTCTTCCAAGGTAAGGTGCAGCAGCTGCACTTTGCTGGAGCAGCCGTGAAGAGATACCCCATGATCAAGGTAAGAGAAACCCAAATAAGACGGTGAGTATTGTGAGAGGGCCTCAGAGGGCAGACACACTGAAGTCATAGTCACAGAAAACTAGTCGGACCACAGCCTTGTCTAACTCAATGAAACTAAGCCATGCCGTGTGGGGCCACCCAAGATGGGCAGGTCATGGTGGAGAGGTCTGACAGAATGTGGTCCACTGGAGAAGGGAATGGCAAACCACTTCAGTATATTTGCCTTGAGAACCCCATGAGCAGCATGAAAAGGCAAAATGATAGAATACTGAATGAGGAATTCCCCAGGTCGGTAGGTGCCCAATATGCTACTGGAGATCAGTGGAGAAATAACTCCAGAAAGAATGAAGGGATGGAGCCAAAGCAAAAACAATACCCAGTTGTGTATGTGACTGGTGATAGAAGCAAGGTCCGATGCTGTAAAGAGCAATATTGCATAGGAACCTGGAATGTTAGGTCCATGAATCAAGGCAAATTGGAAGTGGTCAAACAGGAGATGGGAAGAGTGAACGTCCACATTCTAGGAATCAGTGAACTAAAATCGACTGGAATGGTTGAATTTAACTCAGATGACCATTATATCTACTACTGTGTGCAGGAATCCCTTAGAAGAAATGGAGTCGCCATCATGGTCAACAAAAGAGTCTGAAATGAAGTACTTGGACGCAATCTCAAAAACGACAGAATGATCTCTGTTCGTTTCCAAGGCAAACCATTCAGTTTTACAGTAATCCAAGCCTATGCCCCAACTAGTAACGCTGAAGAAGCTGAAGTTCAACGGTTCTATGAAGACCCACAAGACCTTTTAGAACTAACACCCAAAAAAGATGTCCTTTTCATTATAGGGGACTGGAATGCAAAAGTAGGAAGTCAAGAAACACCTGGAGTAACAAGCAAATTTGGCCTTGGAGCACGGACTGAAGCAGGGCAAAGGCTAATAGAGTTTTGCCAAGAGAACGCACTGGTCATAGCCAACACCCTCTTTCAACAAGAGAAGACTCTGCACATGGACAATACCAGATGGTCAACACCGAAATCAGATTGAATATTTTCTTTGCAGCCAAAGATGGAGACAATCTATATAGTTAGCAAAAACAAATCCAGGAGCTGACTGTGGCTCAGATCATGAACTCCTTATTGCCAAATTCAGACTTAAATTGAAGAAAGTAGGGAAAACCACTAGACCATTCAGGTATGACCTAAATCAAATCCCTTATGATTATACAGTGAAAGTGAGAAATAGATTTAAGGGACTAGATCTGATAGATAGAGTGCCTGATGAACTATGGACAGAGGTTTGTGACATTGTACAGAAGACAGGGACCAGGACCATCCCCATGGAAAAAAATGCAAAGAAGCAAAATGGCTGTCTGAGGAGGCCTTAAATAGCTGTGAAAGGAAGAGAAGTGAAAAGCAAAGGAGAAAAGGAAAGATATAAGCATCTGAATGGAGAGTGCCAGAGAATAGCAAGGAGAGATAAGAAAGCCTTCCTCAGTGATCAATGCAAAGAAATAGAGGAAAACAATAGAATGGGAAAGACAAGAGATCTCTTCAAGAAAATTAGAGATACCAAGGGAACATTTCATGCAAAGATGGGCTCGATAAAGGACAGATATGGTATGGACCTAACAGAAGCAGAAGATATTAAGAAGAGGTGGGAAGAATACACAGAAAACTGTACAAAAAGAACTTCACGACCAAGATAATCATGAAGGTGTGATCACTGACCTAGAGCCAGACATCTTGGAATGTGAAGTGAAGTGGGCCTTAGAAAGCATCACTACGAACAAAGCTAGTGGAGGTGATAGAATTCCAGTTGAGCTATTTCAAATCCTGAAAGATGATGCTGTGAAAGTGCTGCACTGGATATGCCAGCAAACTTGTAAAACTCAGCAGTGGCCACAGGACTGGAAAAGGTCAGTCTTCATTCCCATCCCAAAGAAAGGCAATGCCAAAGAATGCTCAAACTACCACACAGTTGCACTTATCTCACATGCTAGTAAAGTCATGCTCAAAATGGTCCAAGCCAGGCTTTAGCAATACATGAACCATGAACTTCCAGATGTTCAAGAAGGTTTTAGAAAAGGCAGAGGCACCAGAGATCAAATTGCCAACATCCGCTGGATCATGGAGAAAGCAAGAGAGTTCCAGAAAAACATCTATTTCTGCTTCATTGACTATGACAAAGCCTTTGACTGTGTCGATCACAAGAAACTGTGGAAAATTCTGAAAGAGATGGGAATACCAGACCACCTGACCTGCCTCTTGAGAAACCTGTATGCAGGTCAGGAAGCAACAGTTAGAACTGGACATGGAACAACAGAATGGTTCCAAATAGGAAAAGGAGTATGTCAACGTTGTATATTGTCACCCTGCTCATTTAACTTACATGCAGAATACATCATGAGGAACACTGGGCTGGAAGAAGCACAAGCTGGAGTCAAGATTGCTGGGAGAAATATCGATAACCTCAGATATGCAGATGACACCACCTTTATGGCAGAAAGTGAAGAGGAACTATAAAGCCTCCTGATGAAAATGAAAGAGGAGAGTGAAAAGGTCGGCTTGAAGCTCAACATTCAGAAAACAAAGATCATGGCATCTGGTCCCATCACTTCATGGGAAATAGATGGGGAAACAGTGGAAACAGTGTCAGACTTTATTTTGGGGGGCTCCAAAATCACTGTGGATGCTGATTGCAGCCATGAATTTAAAAGATGCTTACTCCTTGGAAGGAAAGTTATGACCAACCTAGACAGTATATTAAAAAGCAGAGACATTACTTTGCCCACCAAGGTCCGTCTAGTCAAGGCTATGGTTTTTCCAGTGGTCATGTATGGATGTGAGAGTTGGACTATGAAGAAAGCTGATAGCCAAAAATTTGATGCTTTTGCACTGTGGTGTTGGAGAAGACTCTTGAGAGTCCCTTGGACTGCAAGGAGATCCAACCAGTCCCTTCTAAAGGAAATCAGTCCTGGGTGTTCATTGGAAGGACTGATGCTAAAGCTGAATCTCCAATACTTTGGCTACCTCATGTGAAGAGTTGACTCACTGGAAAAAGACTCTGATGCACACAATCAAAGGCTTTAGCATAGTCAATAAAGCAGAAATAGATGTTCTTCTGGATATTTCCGTTTTTTCTATGATCCAGTAGATGTTGGCAATTTCATATGGTTCCTCTGCTTTTTCTAAATCCAGCTTGAACGTATGAAATTCTCAGTTCACGTACTGTGAAGCCTGATTGGAGATTTTGAGCATTACTTGGCCAGTATGTCAGATGAGTGCAATTATGTGGTAGTTTAAACACTCTTTGGCATTGCCTTTCTTTGGGATGGGAATGAAGACTGACCTTTTCCAGTTCTGTGGCCACTGCTGAGTTTTCAGATTTGCTGGCATATTGAATGCAGCACTTTCACATCATCATCTTTTAGGATTTGAAATAGCTCAACTGGAATTCCATCACCTCCACTAGGTTTGTTCGTAATGAATCTTCCTAAGGCCCACTTGACTTCACACTCCAGGATGTCTGGCTCTAGTTGAGTGACCACACCATCATGGTGATCTGGGTCATGAAGACCTTTTTTGTATAGTTCATCTGTGTATTGTTGCTACCTCTTCTTAATATCTCTTGCTTCTGTTCGGTCCATATCATTTCTGTCGTTGATTGTGTCCATCTTTGCATGAAAGGTTCCCTTGTTATCTCTAATTTTCTTGAAGAGATCTCTATTTCTCATTCTGTTGTTTTCCTCTATTTCTTTGCATTGACAACTTAGGAAGGCCTTCTTATCTCTCCTTGCTGTGCTTTGAAACTCTGCATTCAGACAGAATATCTTTCCGTTTCTCATTTGCCTTTTTGCTTCTCTTCTCTGCTCAGCTATTTCCAGGTCCTCCTCAGACAACCATTTTGTCTTTTTGCATTTCTTCTTCTTGGGGATGGTTTTGATCATTGCCTCCTATACAATGTTACCATCCTCTGCCCATAGTTTTTTAGGAACTCTATCAGATCTAATCCCTTGAGTCAATTTGTCACTTCCACTGTATAATTGTAAGGGATTTAGGACATACCAGAATGGTTTCGTGGTTTTCCCTCCTTTCTTCAATTTAAGCCGAATTTTGCAATAAGGAGTTCATGATCTGAAACACAGTTAGCTCCCAGTCTTGTTTTTGCAGACTGTATAGAGCTTCTCCATCTTTGGCTGCAAAGACTAAAATCAGTCTCATTTCATATCGGCCATCTGGTGATGTCCATGTGTAGAGTCATCTCTTGTGTTTTTGGAAGAAGGTGTTTGCTATGACCAATGTGTTATCTTTGCAAAACTTTGTTAGCCTTTGTCCTGCTTCATTTTGTACTGTGAGGCCAAACTTGTCTGTTACTCCAGCTATCTCTTGACTTCCTAATTTTGCATTACTCCCCCCTATGATGAAAAGGACGTGGTTGGCATTAGTATTGTTGTTCAGTTGCTCAGTCGTATCTGACTCTTCGTGACCCCATGGACTGCAACACGTCAGGCTTCCCTGTCCTTTACAGTCTCTCAGAGCTTGCTCAACCTCATGTCCACTGAGTTGGTGATGTCACCCAATCGTCTTGTCCTCTGTCGTCCCCTTCTCCTCCTGCCTTCAATCTTTTCCAGCATCAGGGTATTTTCAAATGAGTCAGTTTTTCCCATCAGGTGGCCAGAGTATTGAAGTTTCAGCTTCAACATTAGCCCTTCCAATGAATATTCAGGACTGATTTCCTTTAGGATGGACTGGTTGGATCTCCTTGCTGTCCAAGGGACTCTCAAGAGTCTTCTCCAACACCACAGTTCAAAAGCGTCAGTTCTTTGGCTCTCATTTTTCTTTATAGTCCAGCTTTCACATCAACACAGGACTACTAGAAAAACCATAGCCTTGACTAGAAGGGTCTTTGTTGGCAAAGTAATGTCTCTGCATTTTAATATGTTATCTAGGTTGGTCATAACTTTCCTTCCAAGGGGTAAGTGTCTTTTAATTTCATGGCTGCCATCACCATCTGCAGTGATTTTGGATCCCCCCCAAAATAAGTCTGCCACTGTTTCCACTGTTTCTCCTTCTATTTGCCATGAAGTGATGGGGCCGGATGCCATGATCTTTGTTTTCTGAATGTTGAGTTTAAGCCAGTTTTTTCACTCTTCTCCTTCACTTTCATCAAGAGGCTTTTTAGTTCTTCTTCACTTTCTGCCATAAGGGTGGTGTCATCTGCATATCTGAGGTTATTGATATTTCTCCCGGCAACCTTGATTCTAGCTTGTGCTTCTTCCAGCCCAGCGTTTCTCATGATGTACTCTGCGTATAAGTTAAATAATTAGGGTGACAATATACAGCCTTGACATACTCCTTTCCCAATTTGGAACCAGTCTGTGGTTCCTGTCCAGCTCTAACTGTTGCTTCCTGACCTGCATACAGTTTTCTCAGGAGACAGGTTGGGTGGTCTGGTATTCCCATCTGTTTCAGAATTTTCCACAGTTGATTGTGATCCACACAGCCAAAGGCTTTGGCATAGTCAATAAAGCAGAAATAGATGTTTCTGGAACTCTCTTGTTTTTTCGATGATCCAGCAGATGTTGGCAATTTGATCTCTGCTTCCTCTGCCTTTTCTAAAACCAGCTTGAACATCTGGAAGTTCGCAGTTCACGTATTGTTGAAGCCTGGCTTGGAGAACTTTGAGCATTACTTTGCTAGCATGTGAGACTAATGCAATTGTGTGGTAGTCTGAGCATTCTTTGGCATTGCCTTTTTTTGGGATGGCATTATTAACTAGGCCTAATACTGGATATTCATTGGAAGGACTGATGCTAAAGCTGAAACTCCAATACTTTGGCCACCTCATATAACGAGTTGACTCACTGGAAAAGACTCTGATGCTGGGAGGGATTGGGGGTGGGAGGAGACGGGGACGACAGAGAATGAGATGGCTGTATGGCATCACTGACTCTGTGGACATGAGTTTGAGTGAACTCCGGGAGTTGGTGATGCAGGGAGGCCTGGTGTGCTGTGATTCATGGGGTCGCAAAGAGTCGGACACGACTGAGCGACTGAACTGAACTGAACTGAATAACCAAGGGAGATTAACCTTTATACAGCATTATTTGTTTTCAACAAATGTTGAATCTTGTATTTATGCCGTAACAAATATATTTTATTAACTTAAATAAATGTTATAATTGGTGTTCTTTTTTCTTTTAAGGGCTTCCCTGTTGGCTCAAGGTGGTAAATAATCTGCATGTAACTCAGGAGACTCAGGTTCAGTCCGTGGGTTGGGAAGATCCCCTTGAGAAAGATTGGCACCTCATTCTAGTTTATTGCTTGCAGAATTCCATGGACTAGTGGGCTACAGTCCACGGGTTGCAAAAAGTCGGACACGATTGAGCAATTAACACTTTCACTTTTTTCCTTTAAAAATCTATATCTTAATTTGCCGTGTTCTGTTGAGTATTTCTGTTTGTATGTTCAGACTAGTCCCTTTATACAAGTGAAATTCTTCCTTCATAAGATGATGTTAATAAGAAAATCATGATTCAGTTTCAAGTAACTTGATAGTAAATCATATGAAAGCTATGCAATCCTACAGATACACATTGTATCTTCTGAGATATTCACTAAAGAATATTTGATTAGAGAACCCTAGTAGAGCTACCATAATGGATGCATCAAGAAAATGAACTAGAAGCTGCTAAGTTTGAGGATTTAAGACAGTAGACATGTTGCTGTACTTCAAAGTAGAAATAGACAGTTCATTTGTACACTTGTCATAGTTCTCTCTGAGAAATACTGTCAAAGGAAAAACAGGCTCTGAAAATGAATGAACAGGGGTGGTACTGAATGCAAATAAGAGCTTCACTCTGTGGTGTCTGCTTTCTGGCAGCAGCAGGAAATGTTCAGTCTGCCATTTGGAAACTCCTCAGTGGACTGACATTCTCTGCTGTCAGTACCCTGTTCTTGGGGTGGGGGGGGCAGTGAATAGCCCCCAAGAATCCTTCAGGAAAAGCAATATCCTTGTCGATTGTCAATGCCCTTGACAGGCTATAGGACAACCTGTCAGCTAGCTGGTGGTACTAAATTAATGAATAACGACCTTGAAAGAAAAAAAAAACCCACAAAACTAACAATTTAGAATAGGATAATGAATGAAAAAACTTCCAGGTTTTTTTTAAGGTGTTAAAATGTCCCCATTACTGAAGTGTTGAGTGTGGGAGCAGCTAGCAAGCATTTTTCTACATTTCAGCTCTATAAGACCTTTTATTTAGCATGTCTTAATCATAGCAACACAAAATTCTTCCTTTGTAAGGAAGGAAGATCTCAGGATCATATCTCAATATCACAGCAACACATGAGGTATGTCCGCAGGTTGGATTTTTCATATACTCAAGGTAGGAGTAGAAGAAAGACTTTATTTGGCCATATTCCTTCAGAAATCAGTTTAAAACAAATTAAAACAAAATTCGTAAGCTTTAATTTATTTGAAACTGATCATCTTTTTTAAAATACCATATAAACTATATCTATTTTATAGTTATATAATTATATTACAATTATTTAAACATTTATAAATATTGTAATTAATTTATATACTGACCTACTTAAAGGAAACTTCTCAGGAATAACTCCTAACCTATAGCAAGAATCCACATTTCCTCCTCCTCATGCCATAGGAGGTATCCATTCATCATGGACATTATGAAATTCCATCTTAATCATTCTAACACAGCTGCTTTTTCAGAAATACTGCTGAATTGCAATCCATTTGCTTTCTTTGTCTTGTGGCAGTCACTACATTTACAAAGTATCCCCTGTAAAGAATAATCCTTTTTATAGGAAATCTTGTGTAAGAGCCTCCTATCGGCTCATTTAGTGCTATTTCCAACCCCTTCTAGCTTTCCATCCTGCACTGTGTTTGCTGGAAATCTTAAGAATTCAGTTTTCTAGACTCCCTGTGGCCAGTTACATATATGACCCAGGTTTTGCCAAGCAAGGTTGGGAGATGTGGTAAGTTGACAAAGGTCTGATGAAAAGGCTGTACAGTTGTTGCGGGGGCATTTGATTCTTCCAGGCAGAGGTTCTCTGACCAAGCCCTAGTATCATGGGCCCCCAGTGCCTACATGCATGAGTAGCAGTGCGGTTTCTGTGTTGGTAGCCCATAGTGTTGCAGGGTATTTCTTTGAGCTGTGCATCATTCAAGCTGTTGGAAATTCTATAAGCTACCCTATATTCTAAAATAAGGAGGTAGAGCGCATTACTTGGTTTCAACTAAAACCCTGACAAATACAAGCTTGGTCCCTAAATGCAAGTACATTTTGAGGATCCAGTATACCTGGATGTGAAAACTGGCTCTATAATTGTTAACTGAGGTGTCTTGGGCAAGTTCCCCAAACTCTCTGTGCTTTAGTTCCACTGTTACAAAAGGAGGTTTGGGGGAGGCTAATACCTACCACTTGGAGATGCTATGAAGAGACAGTGAGGTGATGTCTATAACATAACTGGTGTAGGGATTGGGGTCGGGGGAGGATAACTCATTAATAATAGGTTCTTCCTACATTATTTTGTCCTACATATTAAAAACATAATGTTTATATTGGAGTAGACTACAGAACTGTTTAAAGACATCCAGTGGTGGGCAGAGAAAAGTATTCAGTTCAAACTAGGACAAAACAAAAAATAAAATTCCAGGAGAGGATTGGGCCAGGGATATGTGAATGTGAGGTCACAGTGTCAGATGAGATGATGCTTAGAAATAAGACCAGACTGATGTGTTAACAAGAGAAAGTTAACTACAGGTCAGGAATTCATGCTTTAACAAGTAGAAGAAAATTTAATTGCACTTTTAAACAAGTAACAGATAAATTTTCTCATAAAACATGGCCAGAAGTAGATTGTTGCTACATCAGTTCATCTGCAAAATGATGCCTTGAGGATTCGGCTCTCCTCTGGCTCTGCTGTGCTTAGCATCGGCTTTTATCCTCTGCATGTAGCCTCTGCTCCAGGCAGTCCCCCAGTTCAAGCCAATAAAAGAGGGAGGGGGCAAGAGCATTTTCCTTTGGTGTGCTTGTTTTATTTTTCAGGAAAGGTATCCCTCCTAGGTCAGCTCTACTTCCATCTCATTTGCCAGAATTGGCTCATGTATCCACTTTAAATAAATTATTAGCTAAGGAAACAAAATCATAAGGAACTCTAATTTTAAAAAATATCATGTTAGCTGTTTGGTTTATAAAGGGAAAGCAAAACATTCCTATTTCGAAGAAGTGGACAAATAAGGGTGAATTGAAACAATAAAGGCCAGCTTTTTTTTTTTCCTTTTCTATTTATCCCTGAAAGTTCTTGTGCAGTGCCAAGAAGAGAAGTGTTCCTTATAACCATATATAGCCCTGGTCTTGAGATCTGCTGGGAATCCAACATGAACTGGCAGAGAGATGGAGATAAGCCCAAGAAATTAATGAATGTGACTAGGAAGCATACTGGTAATAGAACTGCACTCCAAAATATTGACAGTTCCTTAACCTTAAGGAAGTCCAAAGTTGTCTCTGTGTGTGTGTGTGTGTGTGTGTGTGTGTTGTGGAGATAGGAGTTGATTGATGTCTGATCCAGGTCAAGTCAGTAGCTAAGGAATCCCTTCTGATAGACAGGGACTTTGGTATAAGAGTCAGTGCATATTGGCAAAAATTGATGTCAAAATTCAAAGCACCATTGTGGACTCAGGGATAGTCAAGAGACAGCACAAAGCTGGAGTGTTTGGAAGCTGAGACCAATTCTACTAGGAAGAAAAAAGAAGGTCAACTAGAGCTATGCAGGGGATTTGGTCCATCACCAGATGGACTGGCTAATGGTAGGACTCAAATCCCAATAGGCACAAACTCGCTTTTAATCAAATTAGACACACAAAATATGCAGTGAGGAAGGGAAAAGGGCTGTACATCTGAAATTTGCCCTGGGCTCTAGGTAAGCAAATCAACTCCAGATCCCATGACCCATGTGAGATGCTGGAGGCCCTAATCCAGTCAGATTTGTTTTTCATTGACTTGGAGACCGTGCGGGTGTAAAGCAAGGCTGTGACACTCAGCTGTTGAAAGAGGGAAATTTGTTCCTTTAGCAAATTGATCACCAAACGCTGTTCTAAGTGCTGGACATACAATAGAAGGCAAAGCATGTAATCTTTACCCTCGTGAAGTTCACTAGCTTCCCCTGAGCAGTAACTACTGGCCAAAGCCACAACTTACAAAGGCTTCAGCACCCTCTAATATGGAAGGAATGAATTTCATGTAGGGATCAAAAGTGTATAAGACAGGAGTCCTGTCTGCAAGGACCTGACAGTCTAAAGGGAAAGTTTCAGTCAGATGACTATTTCAGGAGATTTCCAAAGGGACAGACCACTCACACTAAGACCATGACAGCTTCGGGAAACTAGTATCCCTGCTTCTCAGAAAGCGTTCCCACCCTTTCACAAAGGGCAAGGGTTATGAATAGAGCTACTCTTACTCTAGTACAAGGAGAGTCAGCTGGAGCACCCTACACTTGTCACCTGTCCCCAACCTTTGCATCTTACCAGTTAGGTTTTCAGAGTCCAATATTTCCCTGGTAAACCTGGGCATTACCAGTTTACCCCATTACCTGATAATCAGGATACATCAAGAACAAGAGAGTCGGTGACATATGTCATTAATGAACTGTCAGTGCAGGTGTCTACCCTTGTAACAGTTGTGATTGGGGCTTCATTTTTCCTCCATGTTAACCTGACATCGGAGAAGGCAACGGCAAGCCACTCCAGTACTCTTCCCTAGAAAATCCCATGGACGGAGAAGCCTGGTAGGCTGCAGTCCATGCGGTCGCTACGAGTCAGACATGACTGAGCGACTTCACTTTCCCTTTTCACTTTCACACATTGGAGAAGGAAATGGCAACCCACTCCAGTGTTCTTGCCTGGAGAATCCCAGGGACGGGGGAGCCTGATGGGCTGCCGTCTATGGGGTCACACAGAGTCGGACACGACTGAAGTGACTTAGCAGCAGCAGCAGCAGCAACCTGACATGGCCTGAAAACTCCGTCAATGATGGTTCACTTTACTAACAGTTCAGTTCAGTTCAGTTGCTCAGTCGTGTCCGACTCTTTGCGACCCCATGAATCCCAGCACGCCAGGCCTCCCTGTCCATCACCAACTCCCAGAGTTCATTCAAACTCATGTCCATCGAGTTGGTGATGCCATGCAGCCATCTCACTCTCGGTCGTCCCCTTCTCCTCATGCCCCCAATCCTTCCCAGCATCAGGGTCTTTTCCAATGAGTCAACTCTTTGCATGAGGTGGCCAAAGTATTGGTGTTTCAGCTTTAGCATCAGTCCTTCCAATATACACCCAGGACTGATCTCATTTAGGATGGACTGGTTGGATCTCCTTGCAGTCCAAGGGACTCTCAAGAGTCTTCTCCAGCACCACAGTTCAAAAGCATCAATTTTTCAGTGCTCAGCTTTCTTCACAGTCCAACTCTCACATCCATACATGACCACTGGAAAAACCATAGCCTTGACTAGACGGACCTTTGTTGGCAAAGTAATGTCCCTGCTTTTTAATATGCTATCTAGGTTGGTCATAACTTTCCTTCCAAGGAGTAAGCATCTTTTAATTTCATGGCTGCAATCGCCATCTGCAAAGATAACCTAAATTACAGTTATGAATTTAGAGCTGAAAAACAGTTCAGAAATGTAAACTCACTCATGCAAACCACCACTTTCTTATTCCATTCTCCAGAGAGTCTGTTAAAGCATATGTTATCAGGGCACATGTGTCTTTCAGACAATACTCAGCTTTCCATGGTGGTAGAGTTAACATGCACTATTAAAATTAAAAATGCCTATACATTTGAAGATTAGTTGTCTCGTATACAGGGTTATCAATACCATCTTTCTAAATTCCATATATATATGTTAGTGTACTGTATTGGTGTTGTTTCTATTATTTATATTCTTAATGCTTCTATGAGTAATTCCCATTATGAGCATTGTTTATTTGCAAGATTTTTCTTGTTGATTATTGTTACCTGATATTTCCCTTTTTAGAGAAGATTTTTAAGGCAGCTTTGACTCTTTTGAGCCTCTCAATTTTATCTTTATTTTTATTGCATTAATACCTGGTATGTATTAGTTGCTTTCTTTTCTTTATGATATTCTGTTTATTTTGCTAACTTCTTAAACTGGCTGTACAGTTGTATACTCATTGCTTTTCCTTTTTATGTAAAGTCTACTACATTTAAGGCCTCAGTGGATAATGTTTTCCATACCCCGTAGGTTTTAAGACTTTGTATTTTTGTTATCTTTCTGTAATGATGTTGTTTTTAAATGCCATGCACTCAGTGAGTGATATAAACACATTGTAAATTTCAGTTTTCTAATAAAAATTTTTGAAAATTAAAAATGCAGGGGGAAGTTTACAGTTTCACTAACTGTAATGTTGAATAATCAGTACACAGTGAAATTGATTTAGTTAAGTTTCCATTATGTTTTTTACTGACTGCTAGTCAGCTAATGAGAAAAGCATTAATTATTGGTAAAATAATCATAGATAATATGAGAGAAGAAGGAAGAAAGAAAATACAGATTTAGCTAATCCATGATATAGATAGCCAGTCTCTGAATTTACATTAATTAATATGTAATTAGCATATAATTGATTGTTGATCAAGAATTCAACACCGAAGATAATTAATGTCAAATCCATGTAATAAAATCAATTTCCCTTTCCAACGATCAGCAGCACCTGTTAAAAGGCAAATTTTGTAGCATCAGCAATATTTTTAAAAAATCTTTGAAATATGGTATAAAATATAGATTAAAATCATATTGAAATACCATTTCTCAACTTTTGGCAAAACCCCTGAATTTGGCATTATACTTACTGCTAGCAAAGTTGTGGGAAAACCAGGCTCTGTCAGACACTTCTGAAGGAAATGAAATCTAGTTCAGGCTTTATAAAGCAGAATTTGTCAATATCTAACAAAATTACATGTGTATTTATCTTTTGGTCCAACATTTCCATTTTTAGTAGTCTATCACAAAGATATAAGCATAAATAAAAAATATTTGCTTATATTTGCAGAATCAATCAATTAAAAGTTAATGAAATGCTGATGAAAATAGTTGCCCATGAAGAAATAGGATGGAAGGAGCAGTTATGGAAATGAGACTTATCTGAATGTGTTTATTTAGCTTTAAATTTGTAGTCATAAAAATGTTCACATAATAATAAATTAAAAATCAAGGTACAGAAATTGAAAATAAATCAGAACAAATGAATTTAACTATATTCACTATATGCACAGTATCTTTGAACATTCTCAGTGAGACATATTCTAAAGATAAAAGAACTGCAAAAAAATCTTGAACTTCATTCAGTACTGTTATTGTTAGCAATGATATTAATATTGATACATTGGTGCAAATATATTCATATTGCAAGCTAAAATAAGTAATTATGCTAATCTTATTTGGAACCCGAGTTTTCAACTTGAGATACAACTCATTTAAATCAAAGGTTTGAAGTAAAAACCTAGTAATCTGAGACTTGAGTTGGAAATGTCAGTGTATGCTCGCAATTTCTTCCTGTTGCTATCCAATGAAGAGCCCTAGAAACAGGGACAACCAAGTATTAATAGCAATGAATATTCCCAAAATCTAGACTGCAGTCTTCAAATATCATTCTTCATCTGCAAAAAGTAACTAAAGCTAATAAATGAATTTGGCAAAGTTACAGGATACAAGCCTTTATATATTAGCAATGAACAACTGGAAACTGAAATTTAAAATACCATTTATAGCGACATCTGAAACATAAACTATTTAGAAAAAATTTTAGGGACTTCCCTGGTTGTCCAGTGGTTAAGTCTCTGTGCTCCCCATGCAGGGGACACAAGTTCAATCCCTGGTCTACGAAGAGCCTACATGACACATGGGGTGTGGCCAATTAAAAAAAAAGTTAACAAAATACTTATGAGACCTGTGCGCTAAAACTATAAAACATTTCTGAGAGAAATTAAAGAAGATCTAAATAAATGGAACATAGTGTATGCTCATAGATGGGAACAACCAATATTATTAAAATGCCTTTGCTCCACAAGTTGATCAATAGCCTCAATGCAATTCCAGTCAAAATTCTGAAAGTCTCTTTTGTGGATATTGACAAGCTACAATTAATATAAAAATTCAAAGAACCTAACAATTTTGAAAAAGAAAAACAAAATTCAAAGACTTATATTACTTGATTTCAAGACTTCCCATAAAGCTAGAGTAATCAAGACAATTTTATATTAGCATAAATGTAGATAAATAGGGCAACAGGACAGAATTGAGAGTCCAAAGACCCATACACATGTAGTGAACTGATTTTCAAAAATAATGGGAAGAAAAGTCTTTTCAAGAAATGAGTGGAAAGCAGCATATCCATACAGTAAAAAATAAACATCAATCTTTACCCTCATACCATCCACAAAAATTAACTCAAAATGGATCATAGAACTAAGATAATAGCTAAACTCATAATATTTCTAAAACACATAGGGAGAAAAATGTTTATAATCTTACAGTAGGGAAAGATATCTTGGAACATAAAAAAGCAGAAACCATAATAGAAATAATTACTAAGTGGGACTTCATCAAAACTTAAAACATCTACTCTTTGAAAGATACAATTAAGGAAATTAAATGCAAGCCACAGACTGGGAGAAATACTCTAGGGCAGAAAATATACAAGATGAGCTTGGAACAGATTGTTGTACCGGAAAGCAAAGAAGTTATCAAAGGCTAATAATGGGTACACATCCAAAAACAAAAACAAAAAACTCATGAGTCAGATTGAAGAGGCTCCCATTGGTCAAAGGTGAGGTGATTTGATGATTCAAAAGCACTATTATTCCAAGTGATTAAAATGAATGAAAAATATAAAAAGAGAAAGGAAAAACTAAGCCTTCATGCCCATAATTAAAGGTTGTTGGGCACCAACTCATTATTTTTAAAACTGCTAACTAAAGAGAAAGAACTGAGATTTTATATTGTTTTCGCAGTATGAAGAGTACTTCTTGGAAATCTAATAGTTCTATTGGGTAAGAGTCGTACTAGAATCAGAAAGTCAACATTTTGTAACTCCTAATGAAATGACTTGGAGAAGGCACTAGCACCCCAGTCCAGTACTCTTGCCTGGAAAATCCCATGGACAGAGGAGCCTGGTAGGCTGCAGTCCATGGGGTCGCTGAGTCGGACATGACCCAGCAACTTCACTCTCACTTTTCACTTTCATGCACTGGAGAAGGAAATGGCAACCCACTCCAGTGTTCTTGAGTGGAGAATCCCAGGGACAGGGAGCTCGGTGGGCTGCTGTCTATGGGGTCGCACAGAGTCGGACATGACTGAAGTGACTTAGCAGCAGCAGCAGCAATGAAATGACTCAAACTATGGTTATCAATAGATGATAAAATCATCAAGTAAAAGATAAATGGAAAGCTACAATAAAGGGATCAAGTTGCCAACACTTGAACTCATTGATCAGTCTTAGCATCCACTAGAAGTGAAACAACCAGATATAACATGCTTTCAAATACAATACAATATGAAGTAAACAGCATCACCCATGAAATAGTCTTAACACAACAAAGCTAAACCCTTGAGCCTGAATCCAATCAATCCTACTGTCTATTGGAAACATGGAGAATAGAGGAAAAAGTTAAGGATGAATCTTGGGTTAAAACCAGAATTTAGGACGTTATGCAGAGCAACTGACCTGGCTTTGTAATCAAGTCAATAGAATTCTTTTTAAAGAGTGGTGGGCCATGGGACATTCCTGGTGGTTCATTGGTTAAGAATCCACCTGCCAATGTAGGGGACACAGAATTGATCGCTCCTGGTCTGGGGAGATTCCACATGCTAGAGAGTAGCCTTGCTCCCACCCCACCCCCCAGCAACCAGAGAAAGCCCAAGCGCAGCAATAAAGACCCAGCACAGCCAAAAACAAACAAGCAAACAAAGAAGGGGTGGGCTATGATAGGTCAAAAGAGGCTGTGAGAAACTGAATGCAATCTAATCTTACTGAAAAATGTTGAATAATGTGATTGGCCACATATATTGTCAAGCAAATGCACTTTCAGGGGCAACTGTAGGGAGCATTGATAAAGAATTATGAAAACAGGACATCAAAATAATGCCCAGTGTTACAGAGTTAATGCAACATTGTAAACTGAGTTCACCAACAGTAGGATGGTGTATAACAACCTTAGGTAAACAGAGCTGAAAATCCACCAACGTTTATAATCATGCATGGAATACCTGTTGCTGCTAAGTCACTTCAGTCATGTCCGACTCTGTGTGACCCCATAGATGGAAGCCCACCCGGCTCCCCCGTCCCTGGGATTCTCCAGGCAAGAACACTGGAGTGGGTTGCCATTTCCTTCTCCAATGTGTGAAAGTGAGTGCATGAATTTTTTTTTTTTTCTTTAGTTCAGTGGGTGGGGGGATGGCAGGTAAACTAGAAGTATGGGATTGGACTTCCCTGGTGGTCCAGTGGTTAAGAATCTGCCTGCCAGTGCAGAGGACATGGGTTTGATCCCTGGTCTGGGAAGATTCCACATGCAATGGGGCAACTAAGCCTGTGCACAACTACTGAAGCGCTCATGTCTGTGCTCTGCAACAAGAGGAGCCATCGCAATGAAAAGCCCAAGTACCACAACTAGAAAGCAGCCCCTGCTCATTGTAACCAGAGAGCGCAGCAACAAAGAACCTGCACAGCCAAAATTAAATAGATAAATAAACTTTTAAAAAAATATATGAAAAATGGTGACAAACTTCAGCACTGAAAAACTAAACAAAAACAAAAAAAGTATGGTGCTAATAGATAAAAACCACCGTACATAAGCAACAAGGATTTAATGTATAACACAGGGACGACATTCAATATCTTCTAATAACTTATAAGGGAGAATAGTCTGAAAAATATATAATACATGTAACTAAATCACTTTGCTGTACAACTGAAACTACCACAATATTATAAATCAACTATAATTTTTAAAAGTAAGAATTCTCATACACAAAAAAGTGAGGTGACAGATATATTGATTAATTTGATGGGAAAAATCCTTTTACAATGTATACATGCATCAAATTATCACATTGTACATTTTAAATATCTTACAACTTTGTGAATTACACCTTCAGTTCAGTTCAGTTCAGTCACTCAGTCATGTCCGGCTCTTTGAGACCCCATGAATCACAGCATGCCAGGCCTCCCTGTCCATCACCAACACCTGGAGTTCACTCAAACTCATGTCCATTGAGTCGGTGATGCCATCCAGCCATCTTATTCTCCGTCATCCCCTTCTCCTCCTGCCCCCAATCCCTCCCAGCATCAGAGTCTTTTCCAGTGAGTCAACTCTTCGCATGAGGTGGCCAAAGTTTAGGAGTTTCAGCTTTAGTATCAGTCCTTCCAATGAACACCCAGGACTGAATTACACCTTAGTAAAGCTAAAAAACTTTAAGTCTTTTATTTTTTAAAAAATAATAAACTTAGCTAATTCTATGTTTATGATTGGAGTCTTCCTTTGGGTCTAAATTTCTTGTTTCCCCAAGAAAATTTCAAACATTTTTAAGAGACAACAAATGTGATCAGTTCAGTTCAGTTCAGTCGCTCAGTCGTGTCCGACTCTCCGCGACCCCATGAATCACAGCACGCCAGGCCTCCCTGTCCATCACCAACTCCCGGAGTACACTCAAACTCATGTCCATGATAAGTAGACTTTTTTGTTGGAGAAGGACATGGCAACCCACTCCAGTTCTTGCCTGGAAAATCCCATGCACAGAGAGGCCTGGTAGGCCACAGTCCATGAGGTCGCGAAGAGTCGGACACTACTGAATTACTTCACTTTCACTGTTTACTTTCATGCACTGGAGAAGGAAATGGCACCCCACTCCAGTATTCTTGCCTGGAGAATCCCAGGGACAAAGGAGCCTGGTGGGCTGCCGTCTATGGGGTCGCACTGAGTCAGACATGACTGAAGCGACTTAGCAGCAGCAGCAGACGTTTTTGTACCCTAATTCAAGAAAACCAATAATATAGATTTTTTAGACCCTTGAAAAAACTTGAATCAAGATTTACTAGAACTTTGAATATGGGTATTGGGGCTATTGAAAGATTATTGTTACTTTTAGCTCAAGGGTTCCTCAAAGGCTTGGCTGAATCTTATTTATGCTGCAGACTATGTAAGGTGCTTCCCTGGTCAGTTTTGCATCAGTCTGATGTTTCTGATCACTCTCTGTCTTCAACTTCTTCCCTATTTCCTTTCACACTAGCATCTTCTCTGTAAAATACTTCATGTTTAAACTCATTTTGACGTTTCCATCTAAGAGGAGCCAGACTCATAGGCAATATTATATGCTCACTTCTGCTTCAGGTGCTTTTACCACTTCCACATTTCTTTCCACTTGTGTCTTTGTAACATCCCCTAACTCCTTCCTGGAGAAGATTAAATTTAAGGGGATTTAAGATATGAAACTCCTTATTGCCAAATTCAGACAGAAATTGAAGAAAGTAGGGAAAACCACTAGACCATTCAGATATGACCTAAATCAAATCCCTTATGATTATGCAATGGAAGTGAGAAATAGATTTAAGGGACTAGATCTGATAGATAGAGTGCCTGATGAACTATGGATGGAGGTTCATGACACTGTACAGGAGACAGGGACCAAGACCATCCCCATGGAAAAGAAATGCAAAAAAGCAAAATGGCTGTCTGAAGAGGCCTTACAAATAACTGAAAAGAAGAGAGGCGAAAAGCAAAGGAGAAAAGGAAAGATATAAGCATCTGAATGCAGAGTTCCAAAGAATAGCAAGGAGAGATAAGAAAGCCTTCCTCAGCAATCAATGCAAAGAAATAGTGGAAAACAACAGAATAGGAAAAACAAGAGATCTCTTCAAGAAAATTAGAGATACCAAGGGAACATTTCATGCAAAGATGGGCTCGATAAAGGACAGAAATGGTATGGACCTAACAGAAGCAGAAGATATTAAGAAGAGGTGGCAAGAATACACGGAAGAACTGTACAAAAAAGATAAACATGACCGAGATAATCACAGTGGTGTGATCACTGACCTAGAGCCAGACATCTTGGAATGTGAAGTGAAGTGGGCCTTAGAAAGCATCACTACGAACAAAGCTAGTGGTGGTGATGGAATTCCAGTTGAGCTATTTCAAATCTTGAAAGATGATGCTGTGAAAGTGCTGCACTCAATATGCCAGCAAATTTGGAAAACTCAGCAGTGGCCACAGGACTGGAAAAGGTCAGTCTTCATTTCCATCCCAAAGAAAGGCAATGCCAAAGAATGCTCACACTACCGCACAATTGCACTCATCTCACACACTAGTAAAGTCATGCTCAAAATTCTCCAAGCCAGGCTTCAGCAATATGTGAACCGTGAACTTCCAGATGTTCAAGCAGGTTTTAGAAAAGGCAGAGGAACCAGAGATCAAATTGCCAACATCCTTTGGATTATTGAGAAAGCAAGAGAGTTCCAGAAAAACATCTATTTCTGCTTCATTGACTATGACAAAGCCTTTGACTGTGTGGATCACAATCAACTGTGGAAAATTCTGAAAGAGATGGGAATACCAGACCACCTGACCTGCCTCTTGAGAAATCTATATGCAGGTCAGGAAGCAACAGTTAGAACTGGACATGGAACAACAGACTGTTTCCAAATAGGAAAAGGAGTACGTCAAGGCTGTATATTGTCACCCTGATTATTTAACTTACATGCAGAGTACATCATGAGGAACGCTGGGCTGGAAGAAGCACAAGCTGGAATCAAAATTGCTGGGAGAAATATCAATAACCTCAGATATGCAGATGACACCACCCTTATGGCAGCAAGTGAAGAGGAACTCAAAAGCCTCTTGATGAAAGTGAAAGAGGAGAGTGAAAAAGTCGACTTGAAGCTCAACATTCAGAAAACAAAGATCATGGCATCTGGTCCCATCACTTCATGGGAAATAGATGGGGAAACAGTGTCAGACTTTATTTTTCTGGGCTCCAAAATCACTGCAGATGCTGATTGCAGCCATGAAATTAAAAGACGCTTACTCCTTGGAAGGAAAGTTATGACCAACCTTGATAGCATATTCAAAAGCAGAAACATTACTTTGCCAACCAAGGTCTGTCTAGTCAAAGCTATGGTTTTTCCCATGGTCATGTATGGATGTGAGAGTTGAACTGTGAAGAAAGCTGATTGCCGAAGAATTGATGCTTTTGAACTGTGGTGTTGGAGAAGACTCTTGAGAGTCCCTTGGACTGCAAGGAGATCCAACCAGTCCATTCTAAAGGAGATCAATCCTGGGTTTTCATTGGAAAGACGCATGCTAAAGCTGAAACTGCAATACTTTGGCCACCTCATGCGACGAGTTGACTCACTGGAAAAGACTCTGATGCTGGGAGGGATTGGGGTCGGGAGGAGAAGGGGACGACAGAGAATGAGATGGCTGGATGGCATCACCGACTCTGTGGACATGAGTTTCAGTGAACTCCAGGAGTTGGTGATGGACAGGGAGGCCTGGTGTGCTGTGATTCATGAGGTCGCAAAGAGTCGGACACGACTGATCGACTGAACTGAACTGAACTGAAGACATGAAACAGGGAGTATTCGTGCAAGCATCTCTCTCCAACTGATGTATACATGAGACACCCCAGCATCCATTGCCTTGGTTATTTGATTATAACAATGGCACCCCACTCCAGTACTTTTGCCTGGAAAATCCCATGGATGGAGGAGCCTGGTAGGCTGCAGTCCATGGGTCGCTAAGGGTCAGACACGACTGAGCGACTTCACTTTCACTTTTCACTTTCATACATTGGAGAAGGAAATGGCAACCCTATCCAGTGTTCTTGCCTGGAGAATCCCAGGGACGGGGAAGCCTGGTGGGCTGCCGTTTATGGGGTCACACAGAATCTAACACGATTGAAGCGACTTAGCAGCAGCAGCAACAGCAGGCTAGATTTGGGTTGGAACAAATTTAAGCTATGGAAATCGGTTTATTCAAGGACTTTGCATATGACAACACCTTATGCCTGCTGTGTCTGTAAGAGTCAGGTGTCAGGCAGCCAAGAACTTCATCCAACTTGAGCCCTAGATCTTCAAATAATCCAATTAATTTGCATTCAAACAACCCCTCTAGCATAGGCGGGCATTAAAGCCCATGCTATTCTTTTTCCACACTGATCACACAACTTTTGAGCACCACAGAGTATATAACAAGTACAAGAAGATTTTCTCTGAAGCACAACAAAATGCATGCATAAATATTCTTTCCCTCCCCGTGCTTCTGTCTCCTCTCACTACACGGCAGTCACCTCAACACAGCCTATCTTTCACATACAATTTTTTCCTCATACCAACCTGGTTAAAAAGAAACCCCAACACTGTTCTGTCATACTCTTTTGGGAGGCTGTAGGTCTTGAAGTCACGGTCAATTTTCATAAACACAACCTGGATTGAAATCCCAGTCCTGCTTCTTCACACTTTATAAGCTTTACTTTCCTGGTACTAGGTTCAGGTCTGTAAATTAGGTTCCTGTGTCATAATGTTGTGAAGATTAAATAAGGGAATGAGACCCCGGCTCCAAGCGCGCAGAGGTGACACCGGCTCCGCGACTGACCACGCGCAGAAGCATGGCCGAGAGGAGCCACCCCACGTCCGAGGCCAGGGGCGGTGGCCAAGAGGAGCAACCCCATGTCCAAGTAGCGGCGGCTGCGCGGGCACAGGAGGGCCGAGAGGAGCTGCTCCACGTTCAACGTCAGGAGGCGCGGCCGTGAGGAGATACCCCTCGTCCAAGGTAAGGTGCAGTAGCTGTGCTTTGCTGAAGCATCCGTGAAGAGATACCCCACGACCAAGGTAAGAGAAACCCAAATAAGACGGTAGGTATTGCAAGAGGGCATCAGAGGGCAGACACACTGAATTCATAATCACAGAAAACTAGTCAATCTGATCACATGGACCACAGCCTTGTCTAACTCAATGAAACTAAGCCATGCTGTGTGGGGCCACCCAAAAGGGCAGGTCATGGTGGAGAGGTCAGACAGAATGTGGTCCACTGGAGAAGGGAATGGCAAAAAACTTCAGTATACTTGCCTTGAGAACCCCATGAACAGTATGAAAAGGCAAAATGATAGGATACTGAATGAGGAATTCCACGTCGGTAGGTGCCCAATATGCTACTGGAGATCAGTGGAGAAATAACTCCAGAAAGAATGAAGGGATGGAGCCAAAGCAAAAACAATACCCAGTTGTGGATGGGACTGACGATAGAAGCAAGGTCCGGTGCTGTAAAGAGCAATATTGCATAGGAACCTGGAATGTTAGGTCCATGAATCAAGGCAAATTGGAAGTGGTCAAACAGGAGATGACAAGAGTGAACATCGACATTCTAGGAATCAGTGAACTAAAATGGACTGAAATGGGTGGATTTAACTCAGATGACCATTATATCTACTACTGTGGGCAGGAATCCCTTAGAAGAAATGGAGTCGCCATCCTGGTCAACAAAAGACTCTGAAATGAAGTACTTGGATGCAATCTCAAAAATGACAGAATGACCTCTGTGCGTTTCCAAGGCAAACCATTCAATATTACAGTAATCCAAACCTACGCCCCAACCAGTAACGCTGAAGAAGCTGAAGTTGAATGGTTCTGTGAAGACCTACAAGACCTTTTAGAACTAAAACCCAAAAAAGGTATCCTTTTCATTATAAGGGACTGGAATGCAAATGTAGGAAGTCAAGAAACACCTGGAGTAACAGGCAAATTTGGCCTTGGAGCACGAAATGAAGCAGGGCAAAGGCTAATAGAGTTTTGCCAAGAGAACACACTGGTCATAGCAAACACCCTTTTTCAACAACACAAGAGAAGACTCTACACATGGACATCAGCAGATGGTCAACACCGAAATCAGATTGATTATATTCTTTGCAGCCAAACATGGAGAAGCTCTATACAGTTAGCAAAAATAAGACCAGGAGCTGACTGTGGCTCAGATCATGAACTCCTTGTTGCCAAATTCAAACTGAAATTGAAGAAAGTAGGGAAAACCACTAGACCATTCAGGTATGACCTAAATCAAATCCCTTATGATTATACAGTGGAAATGAGAAATAGATTTAAGGGACTAGATTTGATAGATAGAGTGCCTGATGAACTCTGGACGGAGGTTTGTGACATTGTACAGGAGACAGGGACCAAGACCATCCCCATGGAAAAGAAATGCAAAAAAGCAAAATGGCTGTCTGAGGAGGCCTTACAAATAGCTGTGAAAAGAAGCGAAAAGCAAAGGAGAAAAGGAAAGATATACGCATCTGAATGCAGAGTTCCAAAGAATAGCAAGGAGAGATAAGAAAACCTTCCTCAGTGATCAATGCAAAGAAATAGAGGAAAACAACAGAATAGGAAAAACAAGAGATCTCTTCAAGAAAATTAGAGATACCAAGAGAATATCTCATGCAAAGATGGACTCAATAAAGGACAGAAATGGTGTGGACCTAACAGAAGCAGAAGATATTAAGAAGAGGTGGCAAGAACACACAGAAGAATTGCACAAAAAAGATCTTCACGACCAAGATAATCACGATGGTGTGATCACTCACCTAGAGCCAGACATCTTGGAATGTGAAGTCAAGTGGACCTTAGAAAGCATCACTGCAAACAATGCTAGTGGAGGTGATGGAATTCCAGTTGAGCTATTTCAAATCCTGAAAGATGATGCTGTGAAAGTGCTGCACTCAATATGCCAGCAAATTTGGAAAACTCAGCAGTGGCCACAAGACTCGAAAAGGTCAGTCTTCATTCCAATCCCAAAGAAAGGCAATGCCAAAGAATGCTCACACTACCGCACAATTGCACTCATCTCACATGCTAGTAAAGTCATGTTCAAAATTCTCCAAGCCAGGCTTCAGCAATATATGAACCGTGAACTTCCAGATGTTCAACTTGGTTTTAGAAAAGGCAGAGGAACCAGAGATCAAATTGCCAACATCCACTAGATCATGGAAAAAGCAAGAGAGTTCCAGAAAATCATCTGTTTCTGCTTCATTGACTATGCCAAAGTCTTTGACTGTGTGGATCACAATAAACTATGGAAAATTCTGAAAGAGATGGGAATCCCAGACCACCTGACCTGCCTCTTCAGAAACCTGTATACAGCTCAGGAAGCAACAGTTAGAACTGGACATGGAACAACAGACTGGTTCCAAATAGGAAAAGGAGTATGCCAAGACTGTATATTGTCACCCTGCTTATTTAACTTATATGCAGAGTACATCATGAGGAACGCTGGGCTGGAAGAAGCACAAGCTGGAATCAAGATTGCTGGGAGAAATATCAATAACCTCAGATATGCAGATGACACCACCCTTATGTCAGAAAGTGAAGAAGAACTAAAGAGTCCCTTGATGAAAGTGAAAGAGGAGCGTGAAAAATTTGGCTTAAAGCTCAACATTCCAAAAAATCATGCTATCTGGCCTCTTCACTTCATGGGAAACAGATGGGGAAACAGTGGAAACAGTTTCAGACTTTATTTTTTTGGGCTCTGAAATCTCTGCAGATGGTGATTGCAGCCATGAAATTAAAAGACGCTTACTCCTTGGAAATAAAGTTATGACCAACCTAGATAGCAAATTAAAAAGCAGACATTACTTTGCCAACAAAGTTCCATCTAGTCAAGGCTATGGTTTTTCCAGTGGTCATGTATGGATGTGAGAGTTGGACCTTGAAGAAAGCTGATCGCCGAAGAATTGATGCTTTTGAACTGTGGTGCTGGAGAAGACTCTTGGGAGTCCCTTGGACTGCAAGGAGATCCAAAGAGTCCATCCTAAAGGAGATCAATCCTGGGTTTTCATTGGAAGGGCTGATGCTAAAGCTGAAACTCCACCACTTTGGCCACCTCATGCGAAGATTTGACTCACTGGAAAAACTCTGAGGCTGGGAGGGATTGGGGGCAGAAGGAGAAGGGGACGACAGAGAATGAGATGGTTGGAATGCATCACTGACTCGATGGACATGAGTTTGGGTAAACTCCGGGAGTTGGTGTTGGACAGGGAGGCCTGGTGTGCCGTTCATGGGGTCACAAAGAGTCGGTCATGACTGATCAACTGAACTGAAATGAACTGAACTGAACTGAGAGGACCATGCTTAAATCTGAGCAGCCATCAGATGCTACAGAGAAATTTCATCATGCCTGTTTCTTCTACCATTCAATCTAAAATTAAATGTCAAACTGGAACACTGCCAGTGACATGAGTGACATGTCTGTGTACTTGAGTTAACTTGGACTGAGAAAGTACTAGTATCTGGCCTGTTGTGGAAGGCAATCTCTGCCTCCAACTAAGATTCATTGGAGAATTTCTCCCAATCGTTTCAAGGAGTTCTGTTGCTGGGTAGACCAAAAAAATGGACAAACCCACCATCCAGAGCCTCCTTGCAAACATTCACAAGAATAATTGAATGAGTGGTCATAGCTATGGATAGCTATGTATAGGAACCTGGTTGCCTGAAACATCTTCTTCAGGACCTTTATGCATTAATTGTTCCCCATTCATTTATATCTTGAATTTCTCTATATCTGTTGGTTTATCCTTTGTTAAAATTAAAAATTTTAACTCCAATCATTAAAACACTCCTTTCCACCTAACATCCCTCCTAACAAGCCCATGTAACCTCTCACCTAGAAAATACCCATAGTCTGATGACTGATGCTTTTCTTGTCTTCCCTAAATCCATCTGCCACATCTGTTGGACTGAACTACCTGAAGTGGAAATTTTCGCCGTATTACTTCTTTGCCTAAAACTCTTCAGAATTTATTAATTTCATAGACTTTTATTTATTTTTAATAAATAATTTTTTTATTAATTTAAAATCATCCTCTTCAGTAAGTCTGCCAAGAATTCAATGAACTGTGCCCCCGAGGTCCCCAGTTTCATCTCCTTCTCCTTCCTAAGATAAACTTTAGTCTCAATAATATTGCTGCCTGCTCAGAGCTCCCTCTCTTCCAACATCTTGAGATTTATGGTATGGCTTGTGATTGTTCTCATCTTACAATGTCTTCCTAACTTTATTTGCTAGCCAACTTTTGCTCTTCTAAACCCATCCCATTCATTGAACAGCAGCTCAGGACTCATCTACCCTAGAAAAACTTTCCTAATTTCCAAGACTGGATTTATTTCCCTTCACAATGCTATTAATGTACCATGTACACACATTTACCTTAGCACTTACCTTACTTGTTGGAATTTCTATCATGTCATTGCCCAAACCAGTACACTCTTCCAAGGCAGCACAGAGCACAAAGCTTAGCATATATAGGTGCTTTAAAAATGTTTTCTGAATGGAACTGAAGTTATTATAGCAAATTCCATTGGAAGATGTAAGTTTTAATCAGTTGGTGGTTGATTAATATATATTGATAGAGGCATTGTGAAATTATTAAGTGATTTGCCCCTCAAATATAAGTAATTGGAGAAATAAGGTGGTTTTTGGTAGCATGTTTTCCAGTCAATTTAATTTTTCACTTATCTAAGAATTGTAATTACAGTATTTTTTCTTCTAAAATGATTGATACATGTGGAAATCTTATATGATTTCAAGAACAGTTATTATAACATTAAAAATGAAAATCATGGGGACTTCCCTGGTGGTCCAGTGTTAAGAATCTGCCTGCCAATGCAGAAGACACAGGTTCAATTTCTGATCTGGAACAATCCCATCTACTGCAGAACAAAGCCTGTGGGCCACGATTATTGAGCCCACATGCTGCAACTACGGAAGCAGGCACACTCTAGAACCCCTGCTCTGCAATAAGAGAAACCACCAAAATGAAAAGCGAGGACACTGCACTGGAGAGTATCCTCTGCTCATTGCAACTAGAGAAAGTTGGTATGCAGCAATGAAGACCCAGTGAAGCCAATAAATAAGTAAATAAATAAAAATTTTAATGCAAGTCATGACCTGTTAAGGATTGCTCTGCTAGCAATATTAAAATTAAGAGTGCCTAAAAATTCAGATAAAATCTAAGAAAGATACCTTAATAATCTAGCAAACTAATATTCTCTTCTGGGTAAATGCTAGCAGAGCCTTTTCAATTAAAAATTTTCCCCTCTGCTGCCATCTTCTGGCCGAACAACAGTAGAAAATATTAAGCAGAAATTAAGGAAAGAAATTTAATTTTAATCAACACATATTTTATGCCAGTCACTAGCTTAGGGAATTTCACATATTTCATTTTATACTCAGAGCAACTTTCTGCAGGTATTACCATCCTCTTTTTGATAAGGGAGAAAACTGAGTATAGCAGACACTGTTGTCATCTTTCCTAAGCCTGATTTTGTTCATCATGTAGACAAATCCTTCAAGAAAGTCTGAGCCCCTTGCCAGATAGGCGAGAGATCTTAATTGGCCTGAGCATTCATGGAGCTTGACAAAAAACTTGTGTGAACAAGGGTACAGAATGAAATTCTAGCCAGTGCAATCCACCACTGGGAGGGTGGGGAGAACAGGTGTGAGAGGGGAAATTTAGAAAGGTTTTTCTGAGCTCTTAAAAAAGAGCGTTAAGTAGAGGTAAATGATTTTTTCTGCCTATGAACATTATTATTCTTATGTGACCATGAAATTGTGGCAGACATCTTGGAACCATGAGGGGAGCAGTCTAAGGAAGCAAACCAATACACTGAAAATGGCACAATGGAAAGATGGATGACACCTGGTTTCTTGATAGCATTACTGAGTAGCTGCTCTAATTCTAGAATTTTTAGAATATGAGATATTAACTGTAATTGTCATTTTTATTTTGCATTTTCTGTTACTTGCAACCAAAAGCATCTTAACAGATTTACTGAGGCTTAGTAAAATTAATTTGCAAATACAAAGATTTGAATCTAGTACATAAGCTATGATCTACCTGTTTCTTTCTTTCTGACTGAGGAAAAGTTAAAGTTGTAAGCTCTTACCAAGTCAATGGAAGGTTTAAATTCCTAAAGAAGAAATGTGTAATGCTGGTTGGATACTGAAACAAAAAGAAACAAAAGAAAAGCTATAAAGAAGATTATTAAAACTGTTGGGAAATTAGAATATGAATATGTATGTTAGATAATAGGCTGGCTTACTGTATAAATTCTAAACTTTCTGAGTGAGATCACTGTGTTTGGACGTGTAGGAGAGTGCCCTTACATTTAGCATCTAAAGTAAAATGTTTATTAAAAAAAAAAAAATAGAGAAAAGATTCACAGCCTTTCTAATGAGTTGGATGAACCTAGAACCTATTATACAGAGTGAAGTAAGTCAGAAAGAGGAAGATAAATATCATATATATGGAATCTAGAAAAATGGTACTGAAGAATTATTTACAGGGCAGCAATGGAGAAACAGACAGAGAGAATAGACTTGTGGACGTGGGGAGAGGGGAGGAGAGGGTGAGATGTATGGAAAGAGTAACATGGAAACTTACATTGCCATATGTAAAATAGATAGCCAACGGGAATTTGTTTTATGGCTCAGGAAACTCAAACAGGGGCTTTGTATCGACCTAGAGGGGTGGAATGGGGAGGGAAATTCAAAAGGGAGGGTATATATGCATACCCATAGCTGATTCATGTTGAGGTTTGATAGAAAACACCAAAATTCTGTAAAGCAATTATCCTTCAAGAAAAAATAAATTAATTTAAAGAAAAAAAAGAAGGGAAATAGGGGAAAATTCTTTCCTCCCTTTCCTGGCCACTGGGAAAATTTATCTTTTAAATTACCTTTACTAATAGACTAATTATCTTTACTATAGACTATTAGGTGAATGGAAAGAGAGAATTAGTTAGAGCAAACGTGGTAAAAATTTAATGATTGAATCTAAGTAAGCGGTATGAGTGCTCACTGCAGTATACTTGCAACTTTTCTAAAATTTTGTAATTTTTCAAGATAAGACGTTGAGAAACATCAAAGTATAACTTTCAAATACTTACAAGTATGAATTAAAGAAATATAAGGTGAGCAACTATCAAAGGTGAATCTAGGTTAAAAGTTTATTTAACTAATTAATGAAGGGGACCAGCTTGATGGAAAAATTGGTTCAAAGGAGAATTTGAGGAACTGTGTGTATATATGTATACGCAAACACACACACAGCCACTGGGGGGAAAAATGTGAACATATGATTGCTAAATTAAATAGAAAACTGTTTAATTAGAGTGAAAATTGTAACCTTTTTAGTTATCTTTTCTTCCGGACAAAAATCATTTAAATCTGTACTAGAAAATACACTGGGGCTTCCCTGATAGCTCAGTTGGTACAGAATAGCTCAGTTGGTAAAAAATCCAAAAACTTTTCTTTTGTTTCTTTACCAACTGAGCTTCCATGATAGCCCAGTTGCTAAAGACAATATGTTGGGGGCCACAGGGAGGCCCAGTGAGGAAAAAGAAGATATTATTTGGAAATTTTCCATCCACTTAACATTTTACTTCACAGGGTCTGAATCCTAACTTTGTGTTCCCCTACAGCAGGAGCTCCAAGTGTGGTCTTTGAGACCCCGTGATGGTAGGGGCCACAAAATCCTTTAAAGAGGTCTGTGGAGTCAAACTGTTTTTGTAATAATACAAGACATTATTTTCCTTTTTCTCTCTTTTTCTTTCATGAGTCTATGGAGTTTACATGCGATATTGCTGCAGATTGTATATATAAACAGATGTGAAAACCCACCTGCCTTCTATTAAGGCAGATATTAATGAGATTTGAAAACATGTAAAATGATGCCATTCTACTCAGTATTATTTTATTTGGGGGAAATATAAGTTATCTTTAAACAATATGTTATTTTTGCTGATCTGGAATGAATTTGTTATTGTTGTGTTTAAATAATACATTAAATATTGATTGACATAGCCCATCTAAACAAAAGTTTTTTGTCAGGAAGCATCACAGGAGGCTTCCTGTGTGCTGTTTTGGATCTGTCAGGAATTCTCTGTTCCTTATTAATTCCTGAATATTCAGGAATTGAGAGGAGAGGCAAGCCTCTCCTGGGGGCTGAGGAATCCAGGCATTTCCTTCGTTAGTTTTTCTATATGGTGATAAGTACCCTCTTCCTTTTTAGGAACCATATGGTAAAAGTGATTATTTACAACTCTCTCTCTTTCATATGGATGACCTCTTGTTACCTTGATAACTTGTAAGTTTTTATTTTATCTCTTCTGAAAATAGCTATCTTGTAAGACAGTATAAATACCTACACAATGTTGAATAAAACACCTTTGCTCCATCAGAGCTTTGGTCCCTGTGTCTTGCTTTCTCTCTCTCTCCCTCTCTCTCTTTTTCAGGCTAATTCCTGGAGCGTAGAGGCTCTCTGTGTTCACTTTCCTGCCCGGGCTTCTAAGACCCTCTAGAGAAGGCGCTCTGTGCCTTCACCTCATGGAGAGGGCTCCTGAGGCCTTCGTGAACAGAGCAGGCCCCGTGCCATGGGCTTTATTGGCTTTCTGCGTAAACCAAGGAATATCAGCCTCTTTCTCTCTCCTTTACTTTCTTATCAGTTGACTCCAGACCACCAGGTTCTGGTCCATTAAAGGACTTCAACAAGTGGCGCCCAGAACAGGAACTTGGTACACATAGGCAGATTCGGATGGAGGACCCCAGGGGCCTATTTATTGAGGCCGGTAAGTACTAAGACATGGGTAATACGGCTGGAAAGCCCCATCACTTTTCTTTTACTTCAGCACTTATTTAGAGTTCAGGGAGTTAATGAAACGTATGCTTATTTTTTAGCTAGATTAGAAACTGCTATTTCCCGTACTGTAATTAGAGAAAAAGGCAAAGGGCAACTAGAGAAATTACTTGCTTATGAAAATGCAAATCAGAAATACCAAAAAGCTATAGCTCCAATTCGTGAGACAGGGACTATTATTGATTATTTAAAGGCTTATTGTGATCTAGGATTAGAAACTCAGAAGATGCAAATGCTAGCTGAAACAATGGTTGCTGCCTTTACAAAGGGAAATGAAAGATGCTTTACATGTGAAAATAAGAACCAGTTAAAAAGAGACTGCCCTAAAAAAACTAATTTAAAAAAAAGGAAAAATTTAAAAAAGTAAAAATAAAAAACCTCCAAAAATCTGCCTTCGCTGCCGTAGAGGAATGCATTGGGCCAAAGATTGTAAAACTAAATTTGACATTGAAGGAAAAACTATTCTGGGTAACTCCAAGCAGGGAACCCCCCAGGTCCCCTTCAACAAAAACTAGGGGCAAATTCCATCTTTTCCACTCAACATCCAGCAGTGCTGCCATCGATATACCAGCTTTGTTTTTAGATAATTTGAAGTTAATGAGCTCTATTTAAATTCATGTTCACATGAACTAAAAAATATTCAATATTAAATGTTATGTTTATTTAAATATAAATATAATTTAAATATAATTGTTTGCTAATCTAATTAAGACATGTCTTAAGTCATCAACATTATATAATACTTAAACTAAATTTGTCAACAAAAAGGTAACTCTTTTTATATATATATAAATATATAAATGAGATGAAAACTTTTAGATAAACTCTATTAAAAATAATTATATTTTAAAAGAACTATATTAAAATAATTATATCTGTAATAGAATATTATTATATTATTATAATCTAAAATAATCTCTTAGGATTGGGATAGCTTAAATTTCTAGAGCTGTACTAAATTAAATAATAAGTTTATTAAATAAGTAGGTCATTTCCAAATAAGAGTTTAAAACATTAATTACTGAACATTAACTTCCTCTTACAAAAAGTTTTTCTTACAGAAACTAAAGAGATTCTAAACTATTAATAAATATATAATGTATAATATATATATTTATATATGTATTATATATTTATACATATTTATTATATGATAATATATTCACCAATCTATAAAATGCTAATATACAAGACACTTCATAGTTGCTAAAAAAAATAGTAAGGTATATGCTTTTAATAAAAAGATATAAGATATGGCAAACTCAGATATACATTCCACATTTTTCCTAGGAGCCACTACTCATTTAACAAACAATACAATAAAATAACTTAGAAGTATGATAAGCCAATTTGGACAGAGCAATGGCCCCTCACGTAAAAAAAGAATTACAAACGGCCACTCCAGTACTCTTGCCTAGAAAATCCCATGGATGGAGGAGCCTGGTAGGCTCCAGTCCGTGGGGTCGCTAAGGGTCGGACACGCCTGAGCGACTTCACTTTCACTTTTCACTTTCCACTTTCACACATTGGAGAAGGAAATGGCAAGCCACTCCAGTGTCTTGCCTGGAAAATCCCAGGGACAGGGGAGCCTGGTGGGCTTCCGTCTATGGGGTCACACAGAATCGGACACGACTGAAGTGACTTAGCAGCAAAAAACTTATAGACATAACTAAAATTAAAACATAGTGAAGAATCTTCTTCTCTTTGGAACTCTCCTATTTTTGTTATAAAGAGAAATCTGACAAATGACATCTCCTAATCCCAGGGACGGGGGAGCCTGGTGGGCTGCCGTCTGTGGGGTCGCACAGAGTCGGACACAACTGAAGCGACTTAGCAGCAGCAGCAGCAGACCTTTGTCATAGTCAATGAAGCAGAAATAGATGCTTTCTGGAACTCTCTTGCTTTTTCTGTGATCCAGCGGATGTTGGCAATTTGATTTCTGGTGCCTCTCCCTTTTCTAAAACCAGCTTGAACATCTGGAAGTTCACGGTTCACATATTGCTGAAGCCTGGCTTGGAGAATTTTGAGCATGACTTTATTAGCGTGTGAGATGAGTGCAATTGGGCAGTAGTTTGAGCATTCTTTGGCATTGCCTTTCTTTGGGATTGGGATGAAGACTGACCTTTTCCAGTCCTGTGGCCACTGCTGAGTTTTCCAAATTTGCTGGCATATTGAGTGCAGCACTTTCACAGCATCATCTTTCAAGATTTGAAATAGCTCAATTGGAATTCCATCACCTCCACTAGCTTTGTTGGTAGTGATACTTTCTAAGGCCCACTTGACTTCACATTCCAAGATGTCTGGCTCTAGGTGAGTGATCACACCATCATGATTATTTAACTAAAATGCAGAGTACATCATGAGGAACGCTGGGTTGGGAGAAGCACAAGCTGGAATCAAGATTGCCAGGAGAAATATCAATTACCTCAGATATGCAGATGACACCACCCTTATGGCAGAAAGTGAAGAGGAACTCAAAAGCCTCTTGATGAAAGTGAAAGAGGAGAGTGAAAAAGTTGGCTTAAAGCTCAACATTCAGAAAACTAAGATCATGGCATCTGGTCCCATCACTTCATGGGAAATAGATGGGGAAACAGTGGAAACAGTGTCAGACTTTATTTTTCTGGGCTCCAAAATCACTGCAGATGCTGATTGCAGCCATGAAATTAAAAGACGCTTACTCCTTGGAAGGAAAGTTATGACCAACCTAGGCAGCATATTAAAAAGCAGAGACATTACTTTGCCAACAAAGGTCCATCTAGTCAAGGCTATATTTTTTCCAGTAGTCATGTATGGATGTGAGAGTTGGACTGTGAAGAAAGCTGATCGCCGAAGAATTGATGCTTTTGAACTGTGGTGCTGGAGAAGACTCTTGAGAGTCCCTTGGACTGCAAGGAGATCCAACCAGTCCATTCTAAAGGAGATCAATCCTGGGTGTTCATTGGAAGGACTGATGCTAAAGCTGAAACTCCAGTACTTTGGCCACCTCATGCGACGAGTTGACTCACTGGAAAAGACTCTGATGCTGGGAGGGATTGGGGGCGGGAGGAGAAGGGGATGACAGAGAATGAGGTGGCTGGATGGCATCACCTACTCGATGGACATGAGTTTGAGTGAACTCCGGGAGTTGGTGATGGACAGGGAGGCCTGGTGTGCTGTGATTCATGGGGTTGCAAAGAGTCAGACACGACTGAATGACTGAACTGGACTGAACTGAAGACCATAAGTGTAGCTCATTTCATAGGCTTGTCATGAATATTAAATGAGTGAATACTTGTTAAGCACTAAAACAACACCTAGAACATAATTAGAGCTCTGTATGTTTACAGTATTATTTCACAAGAAAATTCATGCATTTGTATTTATCTCACACTCTACCAATTTCTTCAAATACTGCTTTCTCTGAAAGGTGTAGCAAAATAGTTCTCAAAGAATTTCACATGAAAATAGGGTTTCATAGTCACATAAATTTGAGCAATATTGGAAAAAGAAAAAAAAAAATGAGAGAGACCAGATTAAAATTGAGACATCATACATGGCTTTCTGTGGCTTATAGTCATGACTTACAGAGTCATTCTACTATAAACCTCCTAACATTTCCTGCAATTTTCAGATTATAGACTAACTAATCATGTTAGTACTAATATGTTAACCACCAATATGTTAGTTTGTATTGTTTCAATTCTATTTCTACACATATCAAATTTATAGTTTTGTTGCTACTGAGAAAATTCTTCAAAGTCAGGGAATTGATATACATCACTTTTTAATGGCTACTGTGACACAGTCATTTTATTGTGCTTTATATTATGGCACTTTCCAGATATTACATTTTGTTGAAATTGAAGGTTTGTGGCAACCCAGCAACCAACACATCTGTTGGTGCCATTTTTCCAATAGCATTTGCTTGTTTTGTGTCTCTGTGTCACATTTTGATAAGTCTCATGATATTTCAAATTTTTCATTATTATTTTATTATGGTGATCTGTGATCAGTGATCTTTAATGTTAGTATTGTGATTATTTTGAAGCACTATGAACTTCATCTATGTAAGATGATCAATTTAATTGATAAATATGTATATTTTGACTGCTTCATGGACCAGCCATTCCCATCTCTCTCTGCCTTCTCAGGCCTCCTGATTCCTTGAACCACAGCAATATAGAAATTAGACCAATTAATAACCCTGCAATGACCCCTGAAGTGTACAAGTAAAAGGAATGATTAAGCTCAGTGAGGAAGGCATCTCAAAAACTGAGATAGGATGAAAGCCAGGGCTCTTTGCCAAACAATTAGCCAAGTTATGAATGCAAAGGGAAGGTTCTTGAAAGAAATTAAAAGTGCTACTTCAGTAAACACACCAATGATAAGAAAGCAAAATAACCTTCTTGTTGATATGGAGAAAGTTGTAATGGTCTGGATGGAAGATTAAATCAGCCACAACATTCCCTTAAGCCAAAGACTGATTTAGAACAAGGCCCTAACTATCTTCAATTCTGCAAAGGCTAAGAGAGATGAGGGAGCTACAGATGAAATGTTTGAAGCTAACAGAGGCTGATTCGTGAGGCTTAGGGAGAGAAGCCATTTCTCAACATAAAAGTGCAAGGTGAAGCAGCAAGTACAGATGTAACAGCTGTAGCAGGTTATCCAGATGACATAGCTAACTAACATCATTAGTGAAAGTGGCTACACTACAAAACAGGTTTTCATTGTAGATGAAACAGCCTTCTATTGGGAGAAGATGCCATCTAAGACTGTCATGACTAGAGAGAAGTCAATGTCTGGCTTCAAGCTTCAAAAGACAGACTGACTGTCTTGTTATGGGCTAATGCAGCCAGTGATTTTAAGTTGAAGCCAATGCTCACTTACCATTCCAAAAATCCTATGGCCTTTAGAATTATGCTAAATCTACTCTACTCTGTATGTACTCTATTAAGGGAACAACAAAGCCTGAATGACAGCACGTCTGTTTACAGCATGGTTTACTAAATACTTCCAGACCACTGTTGAAAGCTACTGCTCAGAAAAAAAAAGACTCGTTTCAAAATTAACTGCTCAAGGACTTCCCTGGTGATCCAGTGGTTAAGAATTTGCCTTCCAATGCAGGGGATTCAGGTTTGATCCCAGGTCAGGGAGTTAAGATCCCATATACCTTGCAGCCAAAACAGAAACATAAAACAGAAGCAATATTGTAACAAATTCAATAAAGACTTTGAAAACGGTCCACAGTAAAAAATATTTTAAAAACATATATAACTGCTCATTGACATACACCTGGACACACAAAAGCTCTGAGGGAGATGTACAACCAGATTAATGTTGTTTTCATGTCTGTTTATACAGCATCAATTATGAAGCCCATGGATCAAGAAGTAATTTCAAATTTCAAGTCTTAGTATTTAAGAAATACATTTTCCAAGACTGTAGCTGACTTAATCAGTGATTCTTCTAATAGATTTGAGCAAAATAAATTAAAAACTTGGAAAGGATTCACCATTCTAGATGTCATTAGGAACCTTTGTGAGGGCTTCCCTGGTGGCTAAGTGGTAAAGAACCTGACTGCTGATGAAGGAGAGGTTTGACCCTGATCCCAGAAGATCCCACATGTCACAGAGCAACTAAGCCCATGCGCTACAACTACTGAACCTGTGATCTAGAGCCCAAGAGTCACAACTAGTGAAGCCCACATGCCCTAGAGCCCATGCTCTGCAACAAGAGAAACCACCTCACTGAGAAGCCTGCGTGTCACAGCTAGAGAGTAGCCCCTATTCTCCACAAGTAGAGAAGAGCCTGCGTAGAAGACCCAGCACAGTCTACATAAATAGATAAAATTATATATATATATGTATATAAAACATTTGTGATTCATGGGAAGAGGTCAAAATAGCGTTAACAGGAGTTTGAAAGAAGTTAATTCAAACCTTCATGAATGACTTTGAAGAGTTCATGATTTCAGTGGAGGTGAAAATAGCAAGAGAACTGGAATTAAAAGTGGAACCTCAAGATATGGATGAATTGCTGCAATCTCTTGACAAAACTCAAATGGATAAGGAGTTATTTCTTATGAATGAGCAAAAAAAAAAAAAGTATTTTCTTGAGATTGAATCTCTCCTGGTGAACATTGTTGAAATGACAGCAAGGGATTTAGAAAATTATACATACTGAGTTGATAAAGCAGTGGCAAGATTTGAAAGGATTGATTCAAATTTTGAAAGAAACTCTTCCATGAGTAAAATGCTATCTATTGACAACAGCATTGAATGCTGCAGAGAAATTGTTCATGAAAGGTAGAGTCAATTGATATGGCAAATTTCATTGTCTTATTTTAAGAAATTGCCATAGCCCACCCCAATCTTCATCATCGACCACCCTGATCAGTCAGCAGCCATAAATTACAAGCAAGACTTACCACAAACTAAAAGATTATAACTCACTGAAAGCTCAGGTGAGGGGTATCATTTCTTAGCAAATAAATTTTTTTTAATGTAGCCAATGAACATTTCTTTTTTTTTTTTTTTAAGGTGGAGGCACACCACATCTCAGTTCCCTGACCAAGGAGTAAACCCAGGCCATAGCAGTTTAAAGCACTCTGCCCTAACCACTAGACCCCCAGAGAACTCCCAGCAGTGAAGTATTTTTAAATTAAGGTATGTACATTGGTTTTTTAGATGCAGTGCTATTGTGCACTTAATAGACTACATTACAGTGTAAACATTATTCTTACACACACTGAGAAACCAAAAAATTCTTGTGACTTGCTTTATTGCATTATTTTCTTTATTACAGTGGTCTGGAACAGTTCTGGAACAGAGCATATGGTCCTTGCCCCACCATGTCCTCAGCCTGCCTTTTGTCTGCAGAAAAATTTTAGCCAAAGAATAAATTTAATCAGAGAGGTGAGAAAATGCAGAAAAGAAAAGAAAGGAAAACAGTCAAAGGAAATTTAGCAGTAATAGTATAGTTATTAAGCAAAATCCAGGACTTTAAGTTCTTCAAGAGCTACAGATAATATTCTGAGCTATATCCTGTGAGCTGTCTTATAAATATGAAAACACTCATCAGGTGGAAGAAATTAACTGATAATCAGACCGTAGCCATGACATAAGCTGCTACAGTGCCAAGAACAGGCCTCAAAGAAGTAGGAACAAACCGATCCTGGAACTGAAATTAATTGTACTTAAAACAATCAAGATGACACTGATCAGACCACTACATGACTGTCAGAACTGACTGCTGTTTCTGCATGTAGCCACCCCCCCTCCATGAATGAAAGCTCTTGCCCATTGATTGTTGGTGGGGGTGAGACATGGGAGGGGGTCAGCCTTTGGTTTGCCTTCACCCACCCCCAGGATGCCCTCCTCCAAAATAAAGCATTTCCTTTCTACCAACCTTGATTCTTTAGTGACTTTTGAGCAACAAGCAGCTGAACCCTCACTTTTGGTTACTATACTTGAAATATCTCCAAGGCATTTCTGAATTTCATTTTATTGATGTGCCATAGGTTTGCTTTTTCTTTTTAAAATCAACTCTCCTGTACACAGACATTTAGATTGCCTTCAGTTTTTCTACAGTACAATGACACAGTCAACATGTATCAGCGTAAAGATACAATATGCATATATGTGTATCCCCACATATAGATATAGATGGAAATCTCTGCATTTATACTATCATTTTTTGTAGGGAAAGGTTTTTGACCCTATCTTTCTATGCCAGGCAAACTGATCAAGGAAAACTTAAAATGCAGGAGAAATGTATCAAATGTTACCTTTGGCTTTGATTTCTGTGGAAGCACCAAAACTCCAGACTTCCCTGGGAACTGTGTGTGTGTTATACGTGTTAGTCACTCAGTCGTGTTCAACTCTTAGCAACCCCAAGGACTGTAGCCAGCCAGGCTTCTCTGTCCATGGAATTCTCCAGGCAAAAATACTGGAGTGGATTGCGATTCCCTTCTCTAGAGGAACTTCCCTGGGGGGCTGCTGCTGCTGCTGCTGCTAAGTCGCTTCAGTCGTGTCCGACTCTGTGTGACCCCATAGATGGCAGCCGACCAGGCTCCGCTATCCCTGGGATTCTCCAGGCAAGAACACTGGAGTGGGTTGCCATTTCCTTCTCCAATGTGTGAAAGTGAAAGTGAAGTTGCTCAGTCATGTCTGACTAGTAGCGACCCCATGGACTGCAGCCTACCAGGCTCCTCTGTTCATGCAATTTTCTAGGCAAGAGTACTGGAGTGGCTTGCCATTGCCTTCTCCGCCCTGGGGGGCTAGGCAAAGAAAAAAATATACCTTTGATCCAACCACTCACCTTTACCCTAAGCCAGCCTTCCAGGCAGGAGAATAATGCTCCCTATCTAAACCCTGAAGGACTTCCCTGGCAGTTCAGATGGTAAAGAATCTGGCTGCAATGCAGGAGACCTGGTTTTGATCCCTGAGTCGGCAAGATCCCCTGGAGAAGGGAATGGTAACCCAGAGCGGTTTAGCCTGTAGTAGATATTTTTGCGGAGAAGGCAATGGCACCCCACTTCAGTACTCTTGCCTGGAAAATCCCATGGACAGAGGAGCCTGGTGGACTGCAGTCCATGGGGTCGCAAAGAGTCGGACACGACTGAGCGATTCACTTTCAATTTTCACTTCCATGCATTGGAGAAGGAAATGGAAACCCACTCCAGTATTCTTGCCTGGAGAATCCCAGGGATGGCCGAGCCTGGTGGGCTGCCGTCTATGGGGTCACACAGAGTCGGACATGACTGAAGCGACTTAGCAGCCGCAGCAGCAGATCTTTTTGATTTCGGTGATATTCCACAGGAACTGTACTGCCCTCTAGAGAGCAATGTGGAAATTTTAGGAAGTCTTTTGAATTGTACCAGTCCCTGAGGGCTCAGTTGGTAAAGAATCCTCCTTCAATGCAGGAGACCCCGATTTGATCCCTGGGTCAGGAGGATCCGCTGAAGAAGGGATAGGCTACCCACTCCAGTATTCTTGGGCTTCTCTTGTGGCTCAGCTGGTAAAGAATCCGACTGCAATGCGGGAGACCTGGGTTAGGAAGATCACTAGGAGAAGGGAAAGGCTACCCACTCCAGTATACTGGCCTGGAGAATTCCATGGACTGTGTAATCCATGGGTCACAAAGAGTTGGACATGACTGAATGACTGAACCGAACTGAACTGAGTGACTTTCACTTTATTACCTTCAGTTCTGTTCAGTCACTCAGTCGTGTTCAACTCTTTGTGACCCCATGGACTGCATCACGCCAGGCCTCCCTGTCCATCACCAACTCCCAGAGTTCACTCAAACTCATGTCTGTTGAATCAGTGATGCCATCCAACTATCTCATCCTCTGTCGTCCCCTTCTCTGCCTGCCTTCAACCTTTCCCAGCATCAGGGTCTTTTCAAATGAGTTAGCTCTTTGCATCAGGTGGCCAAAATACTGGAGTTTCAGCTTCAACACCTGTCCTTCCAAAGAATATTCAGGACTGATTTCCTTTAGGATGGACTAGTTGGATCTCCTTGCAGTCCAAGGGACTCTCAAGAGTCTTCTCCAACACCACAGTTCAAAAGCATCAATTCTTCGATGCTCAGCTTTCTTCACCGTCCAACTCTCACATTCATTCCAATCCCAAAGAAGGGCAGTACCAAAGAATCTTCCAACTACCGCACAACTGCACTCATTTCTCATCTAACAAGGTAATGCTCAAAATCCATCAAGCTAGGTTTCAACAGCATGTGAACTGAGGACTTCCAGATGTACAAGCTGGGTTTAGAAAAGGTAGAGGAACAAAGATCAAATTGCCACCATCCTGTTGGATCACAGAGAAAGCAAGGGAATTCCAGAAAAACATCTACTTCTGCTTCACTGACCAGGCTAAATCCATTGACTGTGTGGATCACAACAAACTGGACAATTCTTAAAGAGATGGAAATACCAGACCACCTTACTTGCCTCCTCAGAAACCTGTATGCAGGTCAAGAAGTAACAGAACCAGACATGGACCAATGCACTGGTTCAAAATTTGGAAAGGAATATGTCAAGGCTGTATATCGTCACCCTGCTTATTTAACTTTCATCATGAGGAATGCTGGACTATGAAGTACAAGTGGAAATCAAGATTGCCTGGAGAAATACCAGTAACCTTAAATATGCAGGTGATACCACCCTAATGGTAGAAAGTGAAGAGGAACTAAAGAGCCTCTTGATGAAGGTGAAAGAGGAGAGTGAAAAAGCTGGTTTCAAACTCAACATTCAAAAAGTGAAGATCATGGCATCCAGTCCCATCACTTCATGGCAAAAAGATGGGGAAGCAATGGAAACAGTGACAGACTTTATTTTCTTGGGCTCCAAAATCACTGCAGATGGTGACTACAGCCATGAAATTAAAAGTCACTTGCTCTTTGGAAGAAAAGCTATGATAAACCTGGACAGTGTACTTAAAAGCAGAGACATCATTTTGCCAACAAAGTTCTGTATAGTCAAAGCTATGATTTTTCCGGTAGTCATGTATGGATGTGAGAGTAAGACCATAAAGAAGGCTGAGGACTGAAGAACTGATGCTTTCAACCTATGGTGCTGGAGAAGACTCTTGAGGCTCCCTTGGATTGCAAGGAGATCAAACCAGTCAATCCTAAAGGAAATCAACCCTGAAAATTCATTGGAAGGACTGATGCTGAAGCTGAAACTTCAATACTTTGGCCACCTATGTGAAGAGTAAACTCATTGGAAAAGATCCTGATGCTGGGCAAGATGGAAGGAAAGAGAAGAAGGAGGTGACAGAGGATGAGATGGTTGGATGGTATCATCAATTCAGTGGATGTGAGTTTGAGAAAACTCTGGGAGATAGTGAAGGACAGGAAGCCTGGCATGCACAGCCCATGGGGTCACAGAGTTGGACATGACTGGGTGATTGAATGACAGCAATCCAAAGGCATATTGACGTGTTTTTTTTCAAAACCAAAGGGATCCCAATAGCAATTCAAATTTCTCCTCTAACATCTACTGACTGTGTCTCATTTCCCTTTTTCCCATGTCTCCAGTCTTCACACATTTAGGGTGTCTTTCTCAGACTGACTCAGAGTTTGCCCCTAGAGAAAACCTTTTTACCATAACACATATGACTTCCTTACTACACTGTGGAAGTAACAGAGAGAGATCTATTTGTTGCAGTATCCATCTGGCTCATAGTATGTGTTCCATAAACGTTAATTTGCTGAACAAAAACTTAGGGCACTGGGAGTTTCCATATTGGCAAACATGGAGATTAGGTGAGAGCTGTGCACTCAGAACGTGTAGGCTCTGCACCCCTCCTCACATACCTTGCTTTATGCATTTCTTCCATCTCTCTGGTGCTGAAGTATATCCTCTTACAATGAGCTGGTGATCTGGAAAACTAAAGAATACATGGGCACAATTCAAGGTTTGATTAAGATTGAATGAGGAAAGCTACATAAGATCAGGGGAAAAAAGGAGCTGGGAGAACTTAGTGCATGAATTAAGATAAAGTTAATGCTATTGCTGAAAGTGTTTTGATTAAACAAACAAACAAAAAAAAGTGACATTTTAACAAATGTAAAGCAATAACCTGAAAGAGAGTTTTGTGGAAATGACATCAATTATAAAGAAAATGTACAAGGTGATTGAAGTGACTTACAGGAAAATGAGAGAAATGGAAAATAGACAACATAATACAGAACAATGATGGGTGTATAAATTCAAGAAAACATACCAAAGGAAATATTATTGAATTAGATGTGTAGATGGGAGTCTCATTGTACCCCATGAAAATGAAATAATACAATATATATCATGGTGTGATCAATTAAACTTCAAAGTAAAAAATGCAAGAGTTTATACTTTGAGAAATGTTGCAGTTCATTTAAAAGGATGAAAGTAAATGCCCTTTGAATTACTTATACTTAATAAAATAATATAGAGAAAACTGATATCTAAAATACTTTGAGGGAAAAAATACTAAAAAAAAAAATAAAACATTGGGAATTTGAACCAAAAGACCTATCTGAAGATGATGGAAACAGATAAGTTAACTATTAAGAATTCTCAAACAGTTGTCAAGAAAATTACCCAGAACTTGGAAATAAGGCAAAAATGATGAGTAGAAACCCTTTCAGTATCATATGGAGGCAAAACCTGCCCAAAGATTGTCCAGGCCAAGGGCTAACATACTTTATCTGTAAAGGTCCAGATAATAAATATTAAGGGTTTTGTTCCTTTGGGACCCTGGGTACTCAGTGCTTCCAATATAGCACAAAAGCAGTCATAGATAATAAGTGAAGAAATGACTGAGATCCAATAAAAATTTATTTACAAAATACATGGCCTGAATTTGGCCAGAGGGTTACGGTAACATAAATTTATCCCATTATTTACTATTGATTAATAGTCCTAGAATTAGTGAAGTTACTTGTTAGTTTGGAGATTTTTTTCTGGTAGAGCTGCAAGTAACTGTTGCTAGAATAGATAACTCAAAGATTTGTGGCCAGTTGGGCATTAATCGGTTTTATACTTTATAAATCTTATCATATAAATTCCCTTGCTTCTAAGATGTTCTTTGAATTGATCATAGCATTTTTATTGGTCCCTTTATTAATTAATGAGTTAATTAAATCTTGGACATGAGTTCATTTTATATTTGCCAGCGTGCATGATTTTACCTTTTAGAAAATTATACTTAATCTATAGTTTATACTTATATCTCCTAAGTGTGCATAGACTCTAGTTACAGGTCTTCTCCACTATAATGGGGACAGGATCAGTGATGGAATATGTTGCATTTCACAAATTTTGAAAAGGCTGTGTTAACACTATGGAATATAGACCTAAAGTCAGCTTATTTCAAATCTTGGTGGGCAAGTAGTTGTAATAACCAAAACATATATCTCATGAAACCTCTTCAATTAGGTTTCACCACAACAATTAGGGTGAGGCTCAGATTAACAATACTGAAAAAAAAAAAAAAAGTTCATAACATGAGAGTGGTGAGTTAAGTTTTATTTGGGCCAAAATGAGGACTGCAGCCTGGGAGACAGTGTTTCAGGCAGGTTCAGTTCAGTTCAGTTCAGTCACTCAGTCGTGTCCGACTCTTTGAGACTCCGTGAACCACAGTACGCCAGGCCTCCCTGTCCATCACCAATTCCCGGAGTCCACCCAAACCCATGTCCAATGAGTCGGTGATGCCATCCAACCACCTCATCCTCTGTCGTCCCCTTCTCCTCCTACCCCCAATATTTCCCAGCATTGGGGTCTTTTCAAATGAGTCAGCTCTTTGCATCAGGTGGCCAAAGTATTGGAGTTTCAGTTTCAACATCAGTCCTTCCAATGAACACCCAGGACTGATTTCCTTTAGGATGGACTGGTTGGATCTCCTTGCAGTCAAAGGGACTCTCAAGAGTCTTCTCCAACACCACGTCCAAAAGCATCAATTCTTCGGCGATCAGCTTTCTTCACAGTCCAACTCTCACATCCATACATGACCACTGGAAAAACCATAGCCTTGACTAGACGGACCTTGGTTGGCAAAGTAATGTCTCTGTTTTTAACATGCTGTCTAGGTTGGTCATAACTTTCCTTCCAAGGAGCAAGCATCTTCTAATTTCATGGCTGCAATTACCATCTGCAGTGATTTTGGAGCCCAGAAAAATAAAGTCAGTCACTGTTTTCCCATCTATTTGCCATGAAGTGATGGGACCGGACGCCATGATCTTAGTTTTCTGAATTTTGAGCTTTAATCCAACTTGTTCACTCTCCTCTTTCACTTTCATCAAGTTCTTTAGTTAGTTCTTCTTCATTTTATGCCATAAGGTGGTGTCATCTGCATATCTGAGGTTATTGATATTTCTCCCAGCAATCTTGATTCCAGCTTGTGCTTCTTCCAGCCCAGCGTTTCTCATGATGTACTCTGTATATGAGTTAAGTAAGCAGGGTGACAATATACAGCCTTGACATACTTCTTTTCCTATTTGGAACCAGTCTGTTGTTCTATGTCTAGTTCTAACTGTTGCTTCCTGACCTGCATACGGGGTTTCTCAAGAGACAAGTCAGGTGGTCTGGTATTCCCATCTCTTTCAGAATTTTCCACAGTTTATTGTGATCTACACAGTCAAAGGCTTTGGCATAGTCAATAAAACAGAAACAGATGTTTTCCTGAAACTCCCTTGCTTCTTCAACGATCCAGCAGATGTTGGTAATTTGATCTCTGGTTCCTCTGCCTTTTCTAATACCTGCTTGAACATCTGGAAGTTCACAGTTCACGTATTGCTGAAGGCTGGCTTGGAAAATTTTAAGCGTTACTTTACTAGTGTGTGAGATGAGTGCAATTGTGCGGTAGTTTGAGCATTCTTTGGTATTGCCTTTCTTTGGGATTGGAATGAAGACAACCTTTTCCAGTCCTGTGGCCACTGCTGAGTTTTCCAAATTTGCTGGCATATTGAGTGCAGCCCTTTCACAGCGTCATCTTTCAGGATTTGAAATAGCTCAACTGGAATTCCATCACCTCCACTAGCTTTGTTCGTAGTGATGCTTCCTAAGGCCCACTTGACTTCACATTCCAGGCAGGTAGTCTTAACACCAAAAGATATTGTTAACTGAAGAAAGCCAGATAAACCAAGTTAAGGAATTAAGCACTTTTCTGTGCAAGGGAAGATACAAGAGTCTGAGTTCCCTGAAATCATTCCTTTGATATGCACCTCAGCTATCTGGGGCCAGTATCCTGTGTTTTCACATCCTGAACCTCCTGAGGGCTCACCATTGGGATTGGCTGCAGTCTGATGGCTGTTAGATGGCAGGTATTTTTTCCTTCCCGAGTTCCCTCCAGGCTTACCAGCTCACCATCCATGGTGGCTGCAATTGCTGATTATTATGACATCCTTGTTTACTGATATGGCAGGAAATATTCTATTTTTCAACAATGTTAAAGTATGTCTATATTTCAAACAGATTGACAATTTTGAATGTTTTGATCAGCTTCTTGTAATACATGCTAGATTTTTTTTTTGGTCAAGTAGCTGTCTAAGAGCTTCTACTGTTGTAGAAATATTTGTCAGTGATGCCACAGATTCCTGTTTATTGGTACATGCACTATTCAAGTTGTTTTTATAAACCAGTCGATTCTCTGCAAGTGTCTCTTAAAGCTACTTGTCCATTGTTGCCAGGGTCCAGCCTCGGCAGTGTCCAGGGATACCCTCTGAATGAGCAGCGTGGGTGAAGGGAAGAAAGCGAGGAAAAGAAAGCGAGTTGAGTCCTGATTGGGTGCAGAAACAAGACTACTTTATTTTTTACATCAGTGTTTATATACCCTAAACTAGTACAATTCTAAAGGGAAGTGAACAAAGTCAGCTCAACATTACGTCAGTTTACCCTTTACAATACCAGAATGTTACCCGCATACTTCTTTGTTTACAAGAGTCTTATCTATAGTAGATTTTAGTATATTATCTTCTGGCCTTGGGGCCTGTTAACATCTTATGACCTTTTCTTGCAGGTGAATGTAAAAAAAGCCGTTTTTTGTAAGTTTATTCTTATTTTTCCACTTGCCTTGAGCTAAACAGAAAACAGAAAAGTTCTAATCTCATAGAGTAAAGGTTCAGCAGGTTGCAGCATAGTAGAAATTTAACATAATGGTCAGTTCTTTCTAGTTACTACACACAGACTCTGCGGCTCCGGTGAGGCAGCCCCTGCCTAGCACTCCTGGTTAATATTAATAATTGTCTTATTGTTTCCACACTAGGGCTAAACTCTTATTTTTCTAAATTCTAACTATATCAACAATAGTTTCACATCAAGAGCAAAAACACAGCAAGCAAAAGTTGATCCAGTAACAACTTCTAGAATAATATTTTTATGTTTTTTAATAGGGCTTCTTCACCCCCCGAAGGGCTCTGTGCCTATTAGGGCTTTTTGTGTGATCAGGTTCTTTATGCTGTTTATGATCAAGGTGTTGTGAGCAATCATGTGCATTAGTACCAAGGGCATAAACAAGTTGAAAGAGATTGGGGAAGGCCTTCTGCCTGTGTTACAGAAATTAAGGAGCAGTCAGAAAGACAATAGTCAGAAAGACAAGCATCAGAAAGACAGATATCATCTTTAAGGTGAGCGCCAGGGCAGCTTTTTGAAGTCCCTGAAGTCCTGATCTGCCTTGCTCGTCAGGTCTTCTCTTCATGACCTTGTCATGGGTGGGATCTCGCGTGCTGGCTCCCAGCACATTGTGTAAGACTGGGCTTCCCTGGTGGCTCAGAGGTTAAAGCGTCTGCCTCCAATGTGGGAGACCCGGGTTCGATCCCTGGGTCGGGAAGATCCCCTGGAGAAGGAAATGGTAACCCACTCCAGTATTCTTGCCTGGAGAATCCCATGGACGGAGAAGCCTGGTAGGCTACAGTCCACGGAGTCGCATAGAGTCGGACACGACTGAGCGACTGAACGGAACGGAATGGAGATTTTATATCAGAGAAGGCAATGGCAAGCCACTCCAGTACTCTTGCCTAGAAAATCCCATGGATGGAGGAGCCTGGTAGGCTGCAGTCCGTGGGGTCGCTAAGGGTCAGACACGACTGAGCGACTTCACTTTCACTTTCACACATTGGAGAAGGAAATGGCAACCCACTCCAATGTTCTTGCCTGGAGAATCCCAGGGACGGGGGACCCTGGTGGGCTTCTGCCTATGGGGTCACACAGAGTCGGACACGACTGAAGTGACACAGCAGCAGCAGCAAGATAATATTAGGGGCTTCCTTGGGAGCTGACTGTGGCTCAGACCATCAGTTCCTTATAATAAAATTCAGGCTTAGACTAAAGAAAACTGGGATAAACACTAAACTAGCCAGGTATGACTTAAATAAACTCACATGTGAATTCACAGTAGAGGTAATGAGTAGATTCAAGGGACTAGATCTAGATAACAGTGTACATGAAGAACTATGGGCAGAGATCTGTAATATTGTACAAGAGACAGTGAACAAAATGATCCCAAAGAAAAAGAAAAGCAGGATGGCAAAGTGGTTATCTGAAGAGGCTTTACAGATAATTAAAGAAAGAAGAGAAGCAAAAACAAGGGAGAAAGGGAAAGTACATCCAATTAAGCGCAGAGTTCCAAAGAATAGCTAGAAAAGACAAGAAGGCCTTTTTCAATGAACAGTGTTTAATAATAGAAGGGAACAACAAAAAGCGAAAGACTAGAGATCACTTCAGGAAATTTGAAAACATCAAGGGAACATTCTGCCCCAAAATGGGCACAATAAAGGATAAAAATGATAGAGACCTAGTAGATGCTGAAGAGATCAAGAAAAAAAAGAGATGGAAAGAATACACAAAAGAACTGCATAAAAAAAGATCTTAATGAACCAGATTACTACAATGGTGTGGTTAGTCACCCAGAGCCAGACATTATGGAGTGTAAAGTCAAATGGGCCTTAAGAAGCACTGCTGTTAATAAAGCTAGTGGATGAGATGAAATTCCAGCAGAACTATTCAAATTCCTAAAGGAGGATGACATCAAGGTTTAGCATTCATTATGTCAGCAAATCTGGAAGACTCAACAGTGAACCCAGCACTGGAAAAGGTCAATCCTCATCCCAAGTCCCAAGAAGGGTAGTACCAAAGAATGTACTAACCATCAGACAATTGCATTCATCTCCCATGTTAGTAAGGTCATACTTAAAATCTTGCATGCTAGACTTCAGCATTATGTGAACCAAGAATTTCCAGATGTCCAAGCTGGGTTTAGACAAGGAAGAGGAACTAGAGATCAGATTGCCAACATTCACTGGATTATAGAAAAAGCAAGGGAATTTCAGAACATCTATTTCTGTTTCATCAACTATGCTAAAACCTTTGTGTAGATCATGACAAACTGTGGAAAGCTCTTAGAGAGATAGGAATACCAGATCATCTTACCTGTCTCCTGAGAAACCTGTGTGCAGGTCAAGAAGCAACAGTAGAACCCTGTATGGAACAAATAATTGATTCAAGATAGAGAAAGGAGTATGATGGCTGTCTGTTGTCACCCCGTTTATTTAATCTATACACTGAGCACATCATGAGATATGCCAGACTGGATAAGTTACAAGGTGGAATTAAGATAGGCGGGAGAAACATTAATAACCTCAGAGAGGATGATACCACTCTAATGGCAGGAAGTGAAGAGGAACTGAAGAGCCTCTAGAGGAAGCCTCTAGGTGAAGCCTCTAGATGAAGGGTGAAGAAGGAGCATGACAGAGCTGGCTTAAGACTAAATATTCGGATGAAGAGTCAGACATAACTGAGCGACTGAACTGACTAAAGACTAAATATTAAAAAAACTAAGATCATGGCATCCAGCCCCATTACTGCATGGCAAATAGAAGGGGGAAAGGTGGAAGGAGTGACAGATTTCCCCTTCTTGGGCTCAAAGTCACTGTGGATGGTGACTGCAGCTATGAAATCAGAAGAAAATTGCTTCTTTGCAGCAAAGCAATGACAAACCTAGACAGTGTGTTGAAAAGCAGAGATATTACTCATCTGACAAATGTCCATATAGTCAAGGCTATGGTCTTCCCAGTGTTCATGTAGGGTTGTGAGAGCTGGACCATAAAGAAGGCAGAAAGCCAAAGAATTGATGCCTTTGAACCATGGAACTGGAGAAGACCCCTGAAAGTCCCCTGGACTACAAGGAGATCAAACCAGTTAATCTTAAGGGAGATCAGCCCTGAATATTCTGATGGAAGGACTGATGCTGAAACTGAAGCTCCAATATTTTGGTCATTTGATGCAAACAGTCGACTCATTGGAAAAGTCCCTGATGCTGGGAAAGATCAAGGGCAAAAGGAAAAGAGGGTATCAGAGTATGAGATGGTTGGACGGCATCACCAGTGCAATGAACATGAACTTGGGCAAACTCTGGGAGATGGTGAGGGACAGAGAGGCCTGGCGTGCAGCAGTCCATAGGGTTGCAAAGAGTTGGACATGACTGGGCTACTGAAAAACAACAACAACAAGGTAATATTATCTGCCCTTGATCAGACACTTACAGTCTGCAATGTTACTACACTCAGAAAGGAAAGTTCCCACAATGTGAAGCTTCATCTCTACCCTGAGAATATGACTTGTGACACCTTCACAGATTCAAAATGAGGAACCCAGCATGAACGGTATGTTAAATATCAGTACTAAATTTTAAATTCTTCTTGCTTTTTTGATACAAGTAAAGTAGAAACTGGTATTTTCTTACTGCATCCCAGTGGTTTTTCTTGCATGATCCTAGGGTACACCCAACCCGAGGTTTGGCAGTCACTAAGTGGGTACCACCTCTTGGTGGCAGTGGCATCCTGGAACTGTGGAATTCATTTTTGCAAGGATAAATAAGCCTCTTCTCAAAAGAGAACTGTAAATAGTTAAAGAAGGGCAATGACAAGATGCAGTCAGCGATATGTGGGTCCTTCCTTCTGACAACTGACACTGTTGAATTTTATCCTGTGCTTCTGGAAAGCAGCAATGGTAAAGAACACCTGCAACATTCTGTTTTCCAAAATCCATCCCTACTCCCAACCCCCACATTCTTTTGTGTTCTAGGAAAGGGCTTACTCAAAGAATCACTTTTCCCCATTTGACTCATAAAAATCCACTGTGCACTCTGTCTCAAGACTCCCATAATCTTCTCATAATCCTCTGTTTATCTGTGACGAGGCCAAACGCTAATATTTCTTTCTCCTTTTGCCTGAACCTGCCAACAAGACCAGGCAGAGATTCTCCAATTTCCCATTCTTTGTTATAATTAATTAGCTATTTGTTTGTTCGCCCTGAAATTAGCTAACCTCAGTTGGCTGCCAAATGAGATTTCTCCTGCTTACAAAGCAACTTCAACTGTAATACCCTCCACTATGGCCTCTTTATGTCCTCTCCCTATGTAAGTTGTCAACTATAAATTGGCACTTGCCATGGGCACTTGCCATCTACCTCTACAGGATTAAATCATGTGCTTCTTGCAGCTGCTGACCTCCAACATCTCCTGAAAGGAGTTCAGGGTGGAGAACATAAATGAGGCACTCTGTGATCAGGGAAAAACTGGAAGGACAGGTTTTCAAATAGTTAGATATTTTCAGGAGCTAATTTCTATGAGCCCAATTCTTGTATTTCCTCATATTCTCAAAAAGTAGTAAAATCCTTCATGTTAACTACTGTTTTTCATGAGTAGCAAAATGTTCATAAGACTAGCAGAAACTTTCTGGAAAAATATGTGCATGACTGTATGAATTCCCCCTTCATGAGAATCATATATATTGACCTTTCCTCACTTCCTCTTTGGAGCAGTTTCTCAGAGCAGGCCTCATTTTGCTCCAAATAAAACTTAATTTTCAACTCTCATGTTGTGCTTCTTTTTTAAATTGACAAAGTCTAAGGCAAAACCATCCCATAGAGGCACTTTGATGTTGGATCCGGGTGTTCTCCTTACCACAACAGTCTGAATAAAGTCAACCTCCTTATTCGCTTGGTTTTGTATTTGACATATTCTTTTATTCCTCCTCAATTAAAAAGCAGAGACATTACTTTGCCAACCAAGGTCTGTCTAGTCAAGGCTATGGTTTTTCCAGTGGTCATGTATGGATGTGAGAGTTGGACTGTGAAGAAAACTGATCGCCAAAGAATTGATGGTTTTGACCTGTGGTGCTGGAGAAGACTCTTTAGAGTCCCTTGGACTGCGAGGAGATCCAACCAGTCCATTCTAAAGGAGATCAATCCTGGATGTTCATTGGAAAGACTGATGCTAAAGCTGAAACTCCAATAATTTGGCCACCTCATAGGATGAGTTGACTCACTGGAAAAGACTCTGATGCTGGGAAGGATTGGGGACTGGAGGAGATGGGGACGACAGAGAATGAGATGGCTGGATGGCATCACCGACTCGATGGACACGAGTTTGAGTGAACTCTGGGAGTTGGTGATGGACAGGGAGGCCTGGCATGCTGTGATTCATGGGGTCGCAAAGAGTTGGACACGGCTGAGCGACTCAGTTGAACTGAACTGAAAGAAGCTTCACCTTCACCAGACCTAATCTATTGTCCAGGCAGACAGAGTACTACCTACCCTGCACAGTATCTTCCAGGTAAACCTTCTCCCCAGAGAGACAGACACCTCTCCATTTTTAATATGCAAACTTTGTAGACATATATATTTCTCAATATAGCATTCCAGCCAACAGACAAATTTGTTTGCATCTTAAACATGTTCAGTTCAGTCACTCAGTTGTGTCCAACTCTTTGCGACCCCATGAATCACAGCATGCCAGGCCTCCCTGTCCATCAGAAACTCCCAGAGTTCACTCAAACTCATGTCCATCGAGTCAGTGATGCCATCCAGCCACCTCATTCTCTGTCATCCCCATCTCCTCCTGCCCTCAATCCCTCCCAGCATCAGAGTCTTTTCCAGTGAGTCAACTCGTCGCATGAGGTGGCCAAAGTATTGGAGTTTCAGCTTTAGCATCAGCCCTTCCAATGAAAACCCAGGATTGATCTCCTTTAGAATGGACTGGTTGGATCTCCTTGCAGTCCAAGGGACTCTCAAGAGTCTTCTCCAGCACCACACTGCAAAAGCATCAATTCTTCAGCGATCAGCTTTCTTCACAGTCCAACTCTCACATCCATACACGACCACTGGAAAAACCATAGCCTTGACTAGATGGAACTTTGTTGGCAAAGTAATGTCTCTGCTTTTAATATGCTGTCTAAGTTGGTCATAACTTTCCTTCCAAGGAGTAAGCATCTTTTAATTTCATGGCTGCAATCAGCATCTGCAGTGATTTTGGAGCCCTCAAAAATAAAGTCTGACACTGTTTCCACTGTTTCCCCATCTATTTCCCAGGAAGTGATGGGACCAGATGCCATGATCTTCGTTTTCTGAATGTTGAGCTTCAAGCCAACCTTTTCACTCTCCTCTTTCACTTTCATCAAGAGGCTTTTGAGTTCCTCTTCACTCTCTGCCATAAGGGTGGTGTCATCTGCATATCTGAAGTTATTGATATTTCTCCCGGCAATCTTGATTCCAGCTTGTGCTTCTTCCAGCGCAATGTTCCTCATGATGTACTCTGCATATAAGTTAAATAAGCAGGGTGACAAAGATGATGCTGTGAAAGTGCTGCACTCAATATGCCAGCAAATTTGGAAAACTCAGCAGTGGCCATAGGACTGGAAAAGCTGAGTCTTCATTCCAATCCCAAAGAAAGGCAATGCCAAAGAGTACTCAAACTACCGCACAATTGCATTCATCTCACACACTAGTAAAGTCATGCTCAAAATTCTCCAAGCCAGACTTCAGCAATATGTGAACCGTGAACTTCCAGATGTTCAAGCAGGTTTTAGAAAAGGCAGAGGCACCAGCGATCAAATTTCCAACATCCGCTGGATCATGGAGAAAGCAAGAGAGTTCCAGAAAAACATCTATTTCTGCTTCATTGATTATGCCAAAGCCTTTGACTGTGTGGATCACAATAAACTGTGGAACATTCTGAAAGAGATCGGAATCCCACACCACCTGACCTGCCTCTTGAGAAACCTGTATGCAGGTCAGGAAGCAACAGTCAGAACTGGACATGGAACAACAGACTGGTTCCAAATAGGAAAAGGAGTACGTCAAGGTTGTATATTGTCACCCTGCTTAAACATGTTACACACCCAAACTTGCTCTGCTCGCTGCAAGACAGGTGAATGAATCTGAGAGATGAGGTGCTGAATCAAGGAAAGTGACTGTATTCATAAATCCAACTGACTGAGAAGATGGCAGAGTAATGTCTCAAAGTAACTATCTTGTCGGGTTCTGGAAGCTGGATTCTTTTGTAGAGCCAGAGAGAGAGGCAATGAGGAACTAAAGCCAAAAGGCACTATAGAGAGGGATAGGCAGTGGGGAAGTAAAGTGAAAAGGAGCTCAGTCTTTCAGAACATCTCTGGAAAGGGCCAGACTTTGGAAGGGGTGTGTTAGTCTCTTCTTTCTTACAGTCATTCACAAGTAGGCAGGGTTAGATTATCTCCCTGTGAGCTAAACAAAGGCACTTTGGTATAAGAGTCAGGCAGAAAAGCAAGGTCCCTTGAAGCAGACCATTATGTATGATTGTAATAACAAAAGCAACAAAAAACAAGGGTTAAAGTCAAAAGAAACAGATCTAACATGCAGTCAAAATAGACTCTCCCCTGTACAAACATAATAACAATATTTTAACAAAATATTAAATGCAGGGAAACCCTTTTATTCTAAATACTATTGATGTTTTTTCAGTGTGAGTTTGGGTTGCCTTGTGCCCCCTGAAAAAAATGTGTTGAAGTCTAATCCTTGGTACTTGTGAATGCGACCTTATTTGGAAATAGGGTCATTGCAAATATTAATTAAGATGTAAGTTAAGATGAGGTTACAGAAAAGTAGTGTGGGCCCTTGATCCAGTATGACTAGTATTCTTATAAAAAGAGAAAAGACACAGAGAGAGAAATGCATAGGGAGAGCACCACAAGACCATGACGGCAGTGACTGGAGTGATGCAACTATGAGTCAAGGAGCACCAACAGTTACTGGAAACATTAGAAGCTAAGAGATAGGCATGGAGCAGAATTTCCAGGAGCCTTCAGAAAGGGCATGGTCCTGTCAACTCCTTTGCTTTTGGGCTCAGGCTTCCAAATGTCTAAGAGAATAAATTGTTTGTTTGTTTTTAAGCCATCAAGTTTATTGTGCTTTGCTATGATAGCCCCAGGAAACTAATACAGAGCCTTCATAAAAATTTTTTGAAAACTGAGAAATTGAGTGTTCACAAAAAGGATGATATACCGGACAATTGACGGAGTTTAAAAAAAGAATTACACTGGACAAAGTTAAACAGGTGATGGCAGATTAGAAGGAAGAGTGCTCATCTCCTCCTGCAAGAGCACCAAAATTGCAAATAGCTGTTGAATAACCATTAATAGGAAGATTCTGGAACCCACCAAAAGAAGATACCCCACATCCAAGACACAGAAGAAGCCACAGTGAGATGGTAGGAAGGGCACAATCATGATAAAATCAAGTCTCATACCCGCTGGTGGGTGACCCACAAACCAGTGAGAAATAATACCAAAGAAATTTTCTCACTGTTGTAAAGTTTCTAAACCCCATGTCAGGCTTCCCACCTGGGGATCTGACAAAGGAACTGGGAATCCTTGGAAATCTGACCTTGAAAGCCACTGGGATTTGATCACAAGACTTCCACAGGACTGGGGAAAACAGAGACTCCAGTCTTGGAGGGCACAAACAAAATCTTGTGTGCACCAATACCCAGAAGACAAGAGCAGAGACCCCACAGGAAACTGAACCAAAACTACCTGCTAGTGTTGGAGGGATCAGCAGGGGCTCACCACAGGGATGGGGCACTGGTAGCAGTAATCCAGGTAGATCTATCTTAGCATGATCCCTGTTGGAGGTTGCCACTAACCCTGCTATAGAGACCATAGAGCCCAGGGCTTGGTCACTTCAGACCAAAAAACTACCAGGGAGGGAGTGCAACCCCATCCATCGACAGATAATTAGATTAAACCTTTACTGAATGGAGCTTTGCCCACCAGAGCAAGACCGTTTTTCTCACTGCCTGTCCCTCCCAACAGGAAGCTTGCACAAGCTTCTTAGCCTTCTGCATCAGAGGGTGGACAGAAGAAGCAAGAAGGACCACAATCCCACAGCAGCTTAAAAAAAAAAACACATTACAGAAAGTTAATCAGGATGAAAAAGTAGAAAGTTATGTCACTGTTCAGTCGCTCAGTCCTATCCGACTCTTTGTGACCCCATGAATCAGAGCACGCCACGCTTCCCTGTCTATCACCAACACCCAGAGTTCACTCAAACTCATGTCCATCGAGTCAGTGGTGCCATCCAGCCATCTCATTCTCTGTCGTCCCCTTCTCCTCCTGCCCCCAATCCCTCCCAGCATCAGAGTCTTTTCCAGTGAGTCAACTCGTCGCATGAGTTGGCCAAGGTATTGGAGTTTCAGCTTTAGCATCAATCCTTCCAATGAACACCCAGGACTGCTCTCCTTTAGAATGGACTGGTTGGATCTCCTTGCAGTCCAAGGGACTCTCAAGAGTCTTCTCCAACACCACAGTTCAAAAGCATCAATCCTTTGGCAATCAGCTTTCTTCACAGTCCAGCTCTCACATCCATACACGACCACTGGAAAAACCATAGCCTTGACTAGATGGAACTTTGTTGGCAAAGTAATGTCTCTGCTTTTTAATATGCTAACTAGGTTGGTCATAACTTTCCTTCCAAGGAGTAAGCATCTTTTAATTTCATGGCTGCAATCAGCATCTGCAGTGATTTTGGAGCCCAAAAAAATAAAGTCTGACACTGTTTCCACTGTTTCCCCATCTATTTCCCATGAAGTGATGGGACCAGATGCCATGATCTTCGTTTTCTGAATGTGGAGCTTCAAGCCAACCTTTTCACTCTCCTCTTTCACTTTCATCAAGAGGCTTTTGAGTTCCTCTTCACTTTCTGCCATAAGGGTGGTGTCATCTGCATATCTGAGGTTATTGATATTTCTCCCGGCAATCTTGATTCCAGCTTTTTCTTCTTCAGCCCAGCGTTCCTCATGATGTACTCTGCATATAAGTTAAATAAGCAGGGTGACAATATACAACCTTGACGTACTCCTTTTCCTATTTGGAACCAGTCTGTTGTTCCGTGTCCAGTTCTAACTGTTGCTTCCTGACCTGCATACAGGTTTCTCAAGAGGCAGGTCAGGTGGTGTGGGATTCCGATCTCTTTCAGAATGTTCCACAGTTTATTGTGATCCACACAGTCAAAGGCTTTGGCATAATCAATGAAGCAGAAATAGATGTTTTTCTGGAACTCTCTTGCTTATTCCATGATCCAGTAGATGTTGGCAATTTGATCTCTGGTTCCTCTGCCTTTTCAAAAACCAGCTGGTTTTGCAAGAGGGCATCAGAGGGCTGACACACTGATACCATAATCACAGAAAACTAGTCAATATGATCACATGGACCATAGCCTTGTCTAACGCAATGAAACTAAGCCATGCTGTGTAGGGACACCGAAGACAGCGGGTCGTGGTGGAGAGGTCTGAGAGAATGTGGTCCACTGGAGAAGGGAATGGTAAACCACTTGAGTATTCTTGCCTTGAGAACCCCATGAACAGTATCAAAAGGCAAAATGATAGAATACTGAATGAGGAATTCCCCAGGTCGGTAGGTGCCCAGTTTGCTACTGAAGATCAGTGGAGAAATAAATCCAGAAAGAATGAAGGGATGGAGCCAAAGCAAAAACAATACCCAGTTGTGGATATGACTGGTGATAGAAGCAAGGTCCGATGCTGTAAAGAGCAATATTGCATAGGAACCTGGAATGTTAGTTCCATGAATCAAGGCAAATTGGAAGTGGTCAAACAGGAGATGGCAAGAGTGAACACAGACTTTCTAGGAATCAGTGAACTAAAATGGACTGGAATGATTGAATTTAACTCAGATGACCATTATATCTACTCCTGTGGGCAGGAATCCCTTAGAAGAAATGGAGTAGCCATCATGGTCAACAAAAGAGTCTGAAATGCAGTACTTGGATGCAATCTCAAAAATGACAGAATGATCTCTGTGCGTTTCCAAGGCAAACCATTCAATATTACAGTAATCCAAGCCTATGTCCCAACCAGTAACACTGAAGATGCCGAAACTGAATGATTCTATGGAGACCTACAAGACCTTTTAGAACGAACACCTGAAAAAGATGTCCTTTTCATTATAGGGGACTGGAATGCAAAAGTAGGAAGTCAAGAAACACCTGGAGTAACAGGCAAATTTGGCCTGGGAGCATGGAATGAAGCAGGGAAAAGGCTAATAGAGTTTTGCCAAGAGAACACATTGGTCATAGCAAACACCCTCTTTCAACAACACAAAAGAAGACTCTACAGATGGACATCACCAGATGGTCAACAGTGAAACCAGATTGATTATATTCTTTGCAGCCAAAGATGGAGAAGCTCTATACAGTTAGCAATAACAAGACTAGGAGCTGACTGTGGCTCAGATCATGAACTCCTTATTGCCAAATTCAGACTGAAATTGAAGAAAGTAGGGAAAACCACTAGCCCATTCAGGTATGACCTAAATCAAATCCCTTATGATTACACAGTGGAAGTGAGAAATAGATTTAAGGGTCTAGATCTAATAGATAAAGTGCGTGATGGACTCTGGACGGAGGTTCGTGACATTGTACAGGAGACAGGATCCAAGACTATTCCCATGGAAAAGAAGTGCAAAAAAGCGAAATGGCTGTCTGAGGAGGCCTTACAAATAGCTGTGAAAAGAAGAAAAGCGAAAAGCAAAGGAGAAAAGGAAAGATATACGCATCTGAATGCAGAGTTCCGAAGACTATCAAGGAGAGATAAGAAAGCCTTCCTTATTGATCAATGCAAAGAAATAGAGGAAAACAACAGGATAGGAAAGACAAGAGATCTCTTCAAGAAAATTAGAGATTCCAAGGGAACATTTCATGCAAAGATGGACTTGATAAAGGACAGAAATGGTGTGGACCTAACAGAAGCAGAAGATATTAAGAAGAGGTGTCAAAAATACACAGAAGGACTGTACAAAAAAGATCGTCACGATCCTGATAATCACGATGGTGTGATCACTCACTTAGATTCAGACATCTTGGAATGTGAAGTCAAGTTGGCCTTAGAAAGCATCACTACGAACAAAGCTAGTGGAGGTGATGGAATTCCAGTGGAACTATCTCAAATTCTGAAACATGATGCTGTGAAAGTGCTGCACTCAATATGCCAATAATTTTGGGAAACTCAGCAGTGGCCACAGGACTGGAAAAGGTCAGTCTTCATCCCAATCCCAAAGAAAGACATTGCCAAAGAATGCTCAAAATACCACACACCTGTGCTCATCTCACATGCTAGTAAAGTCATGCTCAAAATTATGCAAGTCAGGCTTCAGCAATACGTGAACCATGAACTTCTAGGTGTTCTAGCTGGTTTTAGAAAAGGCAGAGGAACCAGAGATCAAATTGCCAACACCTGCTGGATCCTGGAAAAAGCAAGAGAGTTCCAGAAAAACATCTATTTCTGCTTCATTGACTATGCCAAAGCCTTTGACTGTGTGGATCACAATAAACTGTGGAAAATTCTGAAAGAGATGGGAATACCAGACCACCTGACCTGACTCTTGAGTAACTTCTATGCAGGTCAGGAAGCAACAGTTAGAACTGGACATGGAACAGACTGGTTCCAAATAGGAAAAGGAGTACGTCAAGGTTGTATATTGTCACCCTGCTTATTTAACTTATATGCAGAGTACATCATGAGGAACGCTGGGCTGGAAGAAGCACAAGCTGGAATCAAGATTGCCGGGAGAAATATCAATAACCTCAGATATGCAGATGACACCACCCTTATGGCAGAAAGTGAAGAGAAACTCAAAAGCCTTTTGATGAAAGTGAAAGAGGAGAGTGAAAAGGTTGGCTTGAAGCTCAACTTTCAGAAAACTAAAATCATGGCATTTGGTCCCATCACTTCATGGGATAGAGATGGGGAAACAGTGTCAGACTTTATTTTTTTGGGCTCCAAAATCGCAACGGATGCTGATTACAGCCATGAAATTAAAAGACGCTTACTCCTTGGAAGGAAAGTTATGACCAACCTAGATAGCATATTAAAAATCAGAGACAACTTTGCCAACAAAGTTCCATCTAGTCAAGGCTATGGTTTTTCCAGTGGTAATGTATGGATGTGAGAGCTGGACTGTGAAGAAAGCTGATCGCCGAAGTCTTGATGCTTTTGAACTGTGGTGTTGGAGAAGACTCTTGAAAGTCCCTTGGACTGAAGGAGATCCAATCAGTCTATTCTAAAGGAGACCAGTCCTGGGTGTTCATTGGAAGGATTGATGCTAAAGCTGAAACTTCAAATCTTTGGCCACCTCATGCAAAGAGTTGACTCGCTGGAAAAGACTCTGATGCTCGGAGGGATTGGGGGAAGGAGGAGAAGGGGATGACAGAGAATGAGATGGCTGGATGGCATCACCAACTCGATGGACATGAGTTTGAGTGAACTCCGGGAGTTGGTGATGGACAAGGAAGCATGGTGTGCTGTGATTCATGGGGTCGCAAAGAGTCAGACACGACTGCGCGACTAAACTGAACTGAACTGAACTTTCCGGAAAAAGAATTCAGAATAATGATAGTGAAGATGATTCGGGATCTCAGAATACAATAGAGAAGTTGAAAGAGTTGTTTACCAAAGACCTAGAAAAACTAAAGAATATACAAATAGAGATGAATAATACACTAGAAGGAATCAATAGAATAACAGGAGGACAGACTGGAGGAAATCACTGCTGCAGAACAGAATATAGAAGAAAGAATGAAAAGAAATGAACATAGTCTTAAGAGACCTCTAGGACAACATTTAACGCACCACCATTCACATTATAGGCATCCCAGAAGGAGAAGAAAGAGAGAAAAAACCTGAAAAAGTATTTGAAGAGATAATAACTGAAAACATCCCTAAAATGGGAAAGGAAATAGTCAACCAAATGCAGGAAGCCCAGAGAGTCCCAGGTAGGATAAACACAAGGAGGAACACACCAAGACACATAACAATCAAACAGACAAAAATCAAAGATTAAAGACACAGGTAGAATATTACAAGTGACGAGGGGAAAACAACAAATAACATATAAGGAAACTCCCATCAGGTTATCAACTGATTTCTCAGCAGTATCTCTACAAGCCAGAGAGGAATGGCATGATATATTCAAAGTGATGAAAGGGAAGAACCTACAACCAAGAATACTCTACCCAGCAAGACTCTCCTTCAGATTTGATGGAGAAATCAAAAGCTTTACAGACCAGTAAAAGTTAAGAGAATTCAACACCACCAAACCAGCTTTACAACAAATGCCAATGGAAATTCAGGAAATACAAGAGAAGGGAAAGATCTAAAGAAAATAAACCCCCCAAAATGTTAATAGGATCGTACATATTGAAAATTACTTTATATCTAAATAGATTAAATGCACCAAGCAAAAGACATAAACTGGCTTGGTAGATGAAAATGTGCATGTATGCACTCTCATTTACCACATCACTCTGCTTGACTCCCCCTGCCCCCAGTTGTGTGTAATTCCCATTGTGCCTTGCAATTGTAATTATCTTATTTTTCATCTGCCAATATATTGATAGGGAAAACAGATAAACATCTTTTACTCACTTAATACCATTGTATCATGACTGGTCAACAGAAAAATAATAGAACTCTATATCACCAAAAGTATAATCTAATAGAAAAACTGTAGAACTTAATGCTCCCTTAATGCCAGGCTTCAGCAATATGTGAACCATGAACTCCCAGATGTTCAAGCACGTTTTAGAAAAGGCAGAGGCACCAGAGATCAAATTGCCAACATCCGCTGGATCATGGAGAAAGCAAGAGAGTTCCAGAAAAACATCTATTTCTGCTTCATTGACTATGCCAAAGTCTTTGACTGTGTGGATCACAACAAACTGTGGAACATTCTGAAAGAGATGGGAATCCAAGACCACCTGACCTGCCTCTTGAGAAATCTGTATGCAGGTCAGGAAGCAACAGTCAGAACTGGACATGGAACAACAGACTGGTTCCAAATAGGAAAAGGAGTACGTCAAGGTTGTATATTGTCCCCTTGCTTATTTAACTTATATGCAGAGTACATCATGAGGAACGCTGGGCTGGAAGAAGCACAAGCTGGAATCAAGATTGCTGGGAGAAATATCAATAACCTCAGATATGCAGACGACACCACCCTTATGGCAGAAAGTGAAGAGGAACTCAAAAGCCTCTTGATGAAAGTGAAAGAGGAGAGTGAAAAGGTTGGCTTGAAGCTGAACATTCAGAAAACGAAGATCATGGCATCTGGTCCCATCACTTCATGGGAAATAGATGGTAAAACAGTGTCAGACTTTATTTTTTGGGGCTCCAAAATCACTGCGGATGCTGATTGCAGCCATGAAATTAAAAGACGCTTACTCCTTGGAAGGAAAGTTATGACCAACCTTGATAGTACATTAAAAAGCAGAGACATTACTTTGCCAACAAAGGTCCGACTAGTCAAGGCTATGGTTTTTCCCATGGTCATGTATGGATGTGAGAGTTGGACTGTGAAGAAAGCTGATCGCCGAAGAATTGATGTTTTTGAACTGTGGTGTTGGAGAAGACTCTTGAGAGTCCCTTGAACTGCAAGCAGATCCAACCATTCTAAAGGAGATCAATCCTGGGTGTTCATTGGAAGGACTGATGCTAAAGCTGAAGCTGCAATATTTTGGCCACCTCATGCGATGAGTTGACTCACTGGAAAAGACTCTGATGCTGGAAAGGTTGGGAGTGGGAGGAGAAGGGGATGACAGAGAGTGAGATGGGTGGATGGCATCACCGACTCTGTGGACATGAGTCTGAGTGAACTCCGAGAGTTGGTGATGGACAGGGAGGCCTGGCGTGCTGTGATTCATGGGGTCGCAGAGAGTCGGACACGACTGAGCGACTGAACTGAACTGAATGCATTTTTCCTTCTGTACTTTGCTTACTGCTTGCTGCTCACAGGACCAAAATTACTCCATTTTAGAAGTGTACACTATCTTGGGTAGGGATTCCTGGAAAACCGCAACCTGGGGAAACTCCCTCCTTAGGGCCAATCAGAGAATAACAAGAAAGTGCCAGGTTGAGCAAATTTAAAGAGTCCAATCAGAAAGTATCAAGTGCTCTTTAGGCAAAGGTCAACCAATCACTTCTAGGCTGATGCAATAGTCGCTAACTCTTGCAGTACTTTCGCGCGCAATATACTATATGCTGCTGCTAAGTCACTTCAGTCGTGTCCGACTCTGTGCGACCCCATAGACGGAAGCCCATCAGGCTCCGCCGTCCCTGGGATTCTCCAGGCAAGAGTACTGGAGTGGGTTGCCATTTCCTTCTCCAAATATACTATATAAACCTCTGTATTTTGAGAGTCTGGGCTCCTATCCGGATCTGCTGAGTCGGTGATGGTGGGGGTCCCTGCTCCAGCTTGAATAAACGGACCCTTGTGCGTTTGCATCAGAAAATGGCTCCTGCGGTGGTTATTGGAGATTGCGCGACTTGGGCACAACAAAACCTGTAATCACTTTTTAAAATCCAGATGCATATCAGAATTATCTTGGAATTTTTTGAAAAATACAAATGCCCAGGTATTGAATTTTTTTCTCCAGAACTCCAGATGTGTTCCTAATGAGCAGCCATGTTTACAAAGAACTGGATGATATGATGATCTTTTATCTAGTTTCTTTCAGTTTTTCTACTTCATAATATTTTTTAATGATTTTTTTTCTCAGACCTTTATCAGATATGGTAGAAAAGCCTTTGTATATATATATAATAAGTATAATATATATATTTTAGAAAGTTTATGAATTTTTGTGAAGAAATTTTGACATTTTGATTCCAGTTGTTTGACTTAGTATGAATGTTAAATTTCTAGTTAAAAAAAAAAGGTATGTAACGAGCAACAAATTTTATTGAATAGCACAGGGAACTATTGTCAATATCTTGCAATGGAATATAATTCAGAAAAATTATCTGTGTATATGTAAAATCAGATATGCAGATGACACCACCCTTATGGCAGAAAGTGAAAAGGAACTCAAAAGCCTCTTGATGAAAGTGAAAGAGGATAGTGAAAATGTTGGCTTGAAGCTCAACATTCAGAAAACAAAGATCATAGCATCTGGTCCCGTCACTTCATGGGAAATAGATGGGGAAACAGTGGAAACAGTGTCAGACTTTATTTTTTGGGGGCTCCAAAATCACTGCGGATGCTGATTGCAGCCATGAAATTAAAAGATGCTTACTCCTTGGAAGGAAAGTTATGACCAACTTGTAGAGCATATTAAAAGCAGAGACATTTCTTTGCCAACCAAGGTCCATCTAGTCAAAGCTATGGTTTTTCCCGTGGTCATGTATGGATGTGAGAGTTGGACTGTGAAGAAAGCTGATTGCCGAAGAATTGATGTTTTTGAACTGCAGTGCTGGAGAAGACTCTTGAGAGTCCCTTGGACTGCAAGGAGATCCAACCAGTCCATTCTAAAGGAGATCAGTCCAGGGTGTTCATTGGAAGGGCTGATGCTAAAGCTGAAACTTCAGTTCTTTGGCCACCTCATGCAACGAATTGACTCACTGGAAAAGACTCTGATGCTGTGAAGGATTGGGGGCGGGAGGAGAAGGGGATGACAGAGAATGAGATGGCTGGATGTCATCACCTACTCGATGGACATGAGTTTGAGTGAACTCCGGGAGTTTTTGATGGACAGGGAGGCTTGGCAAGCTGTGATTCATGGGGTCACAAAGTGTCAGACACGACTGAGAGACTGAACTGAACTGAACTGACGTAAGACTGAATCACCTTTCTGTGTACCTGAAACATTGTAAGTCGACTATACTTCAATAAAATATGTATATTATTAAGGAGGAAAAAAGAACAACAACAACAGAAAGTTAAGCAGGTGAAGAAGACTTTATTCAATGCTACTGCAGCTGGAGGGAAGGGCCAGAACTAAGTCTGAACTCAACTCCATGGCAACAGTGAGGTAGGGCTTTTTAAGGGCTGGGGTGAGCTAGTACAAAAGTACTGGAGGACATCATGGGGAAGTCCCTGGTGGCTCAGAGTTTAAAGCGTCTGTCTCCAATGTGGGAGACTCGGGTTCGATCCCTGGGTTGGGAAGATCCCCTGGAGAAGGAAATGGTAACCCACTCCAGTATTCTTGCCTGGAGAATCCCATGGACAGAGAAGCCTGGTAGGCTACAGTCCACGGGGTCGCAAAGAGTCGGACACGACTGAGTGAGGGAACGAAACAAGCCATCTATGTTTGCTAATAGGCTTTATCCAAAGGAAAAATAAATTTCTCATATTTATGGCAAGAGATAGTTGTGGAACCTGGAGCAAGGAAATGTGGAGTTGGTGCCTACCCTCCTTCAGTAAGCTGGAAAATAGGGGCAGAGCAATCTCCTTTGCTGATTACATTTCAAGAGGAAGGTTTCTAGGTTTTTGAGACTTTCCTGGGTTGTAAAACTGTGAGGCTATTAAAAAGATTTACATATCAAAAGGGCAGAGAAAAAAAATTACAAGTCTTCCAAAGTCAAAGGAGACCAGGGGCCTCAACTAAAAAAAAGCCTGTTTAAGTTTAGTTATCCTGAAAGTGACAGTGGCTCAGTCTGACTCTTTGCAACCCCATGGACTGTAGTCTTCCAGGCTCCTCTGTTCATTGAATTCTCCAGACAAGAGTACTGGAGTGGGTTTCCATCCCCTTCTCCAGGGATCTTTCTGACCCAGGGATCAAACCTGGGTCTGCTGCATTGCAGGTAAATTTGTTACCATCTGAGCCACCAGGGAAGCCCAAGGGGAACATTAAAGCCATCTTGGTAGTGACCTTTTCCTGCACAAAGGCTGCTGCTTGTTATCAACCATATTAATAATTTGGTGATTAAGAAACAAAGTTTTAAGCATTTGACACTTAACAAGATGTTTTGGATTTTTAAGTTATATTTAGGTGTATTAGCACACTTTAGCTAACTGTTTAAGAAATTGCTTAACATACTAATTGCTAAGTTGACACACTAATTTTTTTTTCCTACTTGAATAAATGTAAAAAATTTCCAGATGAGCATTTTCATGTAGAACTAAATTTTTAATCACAGATTACTGATATGCAGCAGGAGGTGACTACATTTCTAAATTGGTTATTTTTTTTAAGAATTTTTAAAATCATAGATCCACTTTTTTTTTTTTTTTGGTCCTGACACATCTTATGGGATCTTAGTTCCTTGACCAGGGACTAAACCCAGTCCCTCAGCAGCAAGAGCATGGAGTCCTAACCACTGCTTGGCCAGGGAATATCCCCAAATTTCCTTTAAGGAACTACTTATCTGATAGGGTGATTTAGAGCAGACCCACCACATTCTGAATCCTGGAACAAGGTCACATTTAATGAATTTTCTCTGAGTAGCCCACTTGTAACCCCACTCTCATCAAGATCCAGGACAGATGGGCCATCAATATTCAAAGACCAACAGCAGGACAACCACAGTGATAAATAGTCTAGGAAGCCTGGAAGTGAATAACAAACATCTGTTCTAAAATTCACAGCCCAGGTCCAAGAAGGAGACAGCTGGTAGCCATATTCCCTCTACCCCAAAACAATGCTTTTAAATCACTATTGGATACCAAAAATTAAAAACAGAAACAAGCAAACAGAATAGAAAAGAACAGAAAGCATTGTCTGATGTCAGGGCTAACTGCTAATTTGATCACGTGTGTATGTATTTGCCCTAGGACATAATATAAGGTATATTCCTTTGAGAACTATTCTAGGAAATGCCCAGTCATTACTTGAAGGGAAAATTAACAAGGTAATACTAAATGTCATAGATATCTAAAGGCCAAGACTTGAGATCTAGTCCTATTCCCTTCAATTCACCTACCGATCAATATTACCAGTAATCATTTGGGGAAACTTTGGCTGTCCTAAGTTTGGCATATGAAACCCAGAACTTATTGAATTACCACTCTCCTCTTGTTTCTCTCACGTTGTGGCAAGCAGCCTTTTTCACTTGCTTTTGGTAGACAGGAGGGAATAAAGTGGACAGATGTGAATGAAGAAAAAGCACATCAATTCTTATTTTGTAACTGAGCAGGACCCTATAGAGTTTACAGAAACAGACCTCTGCCCATTATCTTCTGCTGTTAACTACTCTTCGAAGTACCTAGATAATAGTACTTGCACAAGTACTTGCACACTTGCACAAGTACTTGCACACTTCCCAAGTTATTTTACAGATGCTAAAACCACCACCAAATGGAAGAAATTAACTACTTGATGACGCTGAACACTCAGAACTACTGTGCCTAAGGATTGATACCTCAACATCAACCAATCACAAAACTATGTAAGAGATGATCACATACCCTGTGATCCCCCCTCCCTCACCTGAGATATAGACAAAAATAATCCTGAAGGACTGTAGAGAATATCTTAAATCAAGCTCCATTACTTTTACAAATGAGAAAAAGTTAATGCCATTGACATGAAGTTATTTACTCAAGGTCATATATTAATAGAAACAGTGATAAACTCAGAATGAGAAACTTCATCTTCATATTTTGCCACCAGAGTTCTTCCTGCTAGCATCATGCCCACTGATTGAGAGGTGTGTGAACAGCACATCGGTGTGAATATGTTTTTATTGAATTTTACTCGAGTTTGCCCTCTGGACAGTCTAGAAGATTTTAGATGGTGGTAAGTGTAACTGGTGTTCCTCTCCATTATACCTCAGTTTACCTGAAGTCAAAGCATCTGGAGATTAGACTCTAAGTCCACTTTGGCATCACTAATCACACAGCAGTTGTCTTACTGAGGCTGAAGATGGTGACTCCCAAGGGTGTTCTGAAGATTGTGTTTCCATATCTGCAGCTTACTGACAACTGATGGAAAGTTCATCCACAGTTTATTAAAACATGCAAAGACATAACAAAACCAAAACCAAAAAAAAAAAACAAAAACCCAAAGTGCAAGTAGTTTGAAACTTAAATTTTTCCATCATTTTTACCTCAATAAGACAGAAAGAAGAAGGGAAGGGGGAAGACAAGAAAGAAGAATGAGAAAAAGGAAGAGGAAGAAAAGAAGATAATTTCTTCACCTAAATTCCACAGCAAAATTCTACAGTGTGGAATTGATCTTTAATTTTGTTGTCAGAGTTTCGTAGTTGCCTCACATAAATCTTGTACATATTTTATTTATACCTAAGTATTTTACTTGAAGGGTGCTAAAGTTAATGGTATTGTGTTTTAACTTCAAATTCCATTGTTTATTTCTGGTATATAAGAAGTTGCTCAGTCGTGTCTGACTCTATTATGTTTAAAATATGTACATAACAATTTTAAAATACTTTATTGCTAAAAAGATGTGAAGCATTATCTGAGCCTTCAGCAAGTTGTAATCATTTTGCTGGTTGTTGTCATTCAGTTGCTCAGTCGTGTCCAACTCTTTACAACCCCACGAACTGCAGCATGCTAGGCTTCCCTGTCTTTCACTATCTCCCAGAGCTTACTCAAACTCGTGTGCATTGAGACAGTGAGACCATCCAACCATCTCATCCTCTATCATGATTGTCAGAGTATTGGAGTCTCAGCTTCAGCATCAGAACTTTCAATGAATATGCAGGGTTGATTTTCTTTAGGATTGACTGGTTTGATCTTGCTGTCCAAGGGGATCTCAGGAGTCTTCTCCAGCATCACAGTTTGAAAACATCAATTCTTTGGTGCTTTACCTTCTTTATGGTCCAACTGTCACATCCATGCATGACTACTGGAAAAACCGTAGCTTTGACTATACAGACCTTTATTGGCAAACTGATGTCTCTCCTTTATAATGCTGTCTAGGCTTGTCATAGCTTTTCTTCCAAGGAGAAAGTCTTTTTCATGGCTGCAGTCATTATCTGCAGATATTTTGGAACCCAACAATATAAACTCTGTCACTGTTTCCATTGTTTCTGCATCTATTTGCCATAAAGTGTTGGGACTGAATGCCATGATCTTTGTTTTTTGAATGTTGTGTTTGAAGCCAGCTTTTTCACTCTCCTCTTTCACCTTCATCAAGAGGCTCTTTAGTTCCTCTTCATTTTCTGCCATTAGGATGGTATCATCTGCATATCTGAGGTTATTGAAATTTCTTCTGGCAATCTTGATTCCTGCTTGTGCTTCATCCAACCCGATATTTCACATGATGTACTCTGCATATAAGTTAAATAAGCAGGGTGACAATATACAACCTTGACATACTTTTCCCAATTTTGAATCAGTCTGTTGTTCCATGTCCAATTCCAACTGTTGCTTCTTGACCTACATACAGGTTTCTCAGGAGGCAGGTAAAGTGGTCTTGTATTCCTATCTCTTTAAGAATTTTCCAGTTTGTTGTGATCCAACAGTCAAAGGCTTTAGGGTAGTCAGTGAAACAGTAGATGCTTTTCTGGAATTCCCTTGCATTTTCTTTGATCCAATGGATGTTGGCAATTTGATCTCTGGTTCCTCTGCCTTTTCTAAATCCAGTTTGTACATCTGGAAGTTCTTAGTTTTTGTACTGTTGAAGCCTAGCTTGATGGATTTTGAGCATTCCATTGCGAGCATGTGAAATGAGCAAAACTGTGCAATAGTTTGAACATTCTTTGGCGTTGCCCTTCTTTGGGACTGGAATGAAAACTGACCTTTTCCAGTGCTGTGGCCACTGCTGAGTTTCCCAAATTTGCTGACATATTGAGTATAGCTCTTTAACAGCATCATCTTTTTAGGATCTGAAATAGCTCAGCTGGAATTCCATCACCTCCACTAGTTCTGTTCGTAGTGATCCTTCCTAAGTCCCACTTGACTTCACACTCCAGGATATCTGGCTCTAGGTGGGTGATCACATCATCATGGTTTTCCGGGTCATAAAGATCTTTTTTGTACAGTTCTTCTGTATATTCTTGCCACCTCTTCTTAATATCTTCTGCTTCTGTTAGGTCCATACTATTTCTGTCCTTTATTGTGCTCATCTTTGCATGAAATGTTCCCTTGGTATCTCAAATTTTGTTGAAGAGATCTCTAGTCTTTCCCATTCTATTGTTTTCCTCTATTTCTTTGCCTTGTTGACATTTTGCTGGTAGTGGGGTTTGACATGTTGTGAGGATTACCACAATGTGACACACATACATAAAGTAAGCAAATACTGTTGGAAAAATGTTGTCAGTAGATTTTTCTCAACACAGGATTGCCAAAAATCTTCAATTTTCAAAGGAAAACACAAAACAACGTCAGCAAGACACAATAAAACACAGTGTAATTAAATTGAATTCCTGTATTAATCTTGTATTCTGCAAACTTTCTATAAACATTTATTAGTTCCAGGAGATTTTTGGTTGACTCTTTCACATTTTCTATATAGATATCATGTGCAAAGACTTTATTTCTTCTATCCTAAACTATACCTTTTATTTCATTTACTTGTCTTTAGATGCATTAGCAGGACTTCCAGTACAAATTTGACAAGGAGTGGTGAGTGAGGACTTCTTTGCCTTGTTTGTGATCTTGGTGGGCAAGCTTCTAGTCTTACATAAGAAGCATGATGTTAGCTGTAGGTATTTTGTAGATATTTTTTATCAAGTTAAGGAAATTACCCTCTGTTCATAGTTTATTGACAGTTTTAATCATGCGTGGGTGTTGGATTTTGTCAGATGTGTTTTCCACATACATTTACATAATTATCTGACTTTTCTTCTTTAGCCTCTCTATTTGATGGATTACATTCATTGATTTTTCAGTGTTGAACCTGTCTTGCATGCCTGGGATAAATCTCACTTCATCATGGTGTGTAATTCTTTTCATTCATTACTGAATTCAATTTGCTAATGTTTTGTTGAGGACTTTCAGATCTATGTTCATGAGAGTTATTGGTCTGTAGTTTTTTTCCACCTACTATTGTCTTCATCTGGAAGTTCTTAGTTTTTGTGCAACTAATGACTTTTGTCATTAGGGGAATATGAACCTCACAGAAGAAGTATTCACTCTGCTTCTGTCCTCTGAAGAGACTGTAGAGAATTAGTATAATTTCATTCTTGAATGTTGGGTAAGATTCACCAATGAACCACATGGGCTTGATGCTTTCTGTTTTGGAATATTATTAGGTACTGATTCAATTTATTTAATAGATACGAGTCTTTCACTTCAGTTCAGTTCAGTCGCTCAGTCGTGTCCGATTCTTTGTGACCCCATGAATCACAGCACACCAGGCCTCCCTGTCCATCACCATCTCCCGGAGTTCAATCAAACTCATGTCCATCGAGTTGGTGATGCCATCCAGCCACCTTATTCTCTGTCATCCCCTTCTCCTCCCACCCCCAATCCCTCCCAGCATCAGAGTCTTTTCCAGTGAGTCAACTCATCCCATGAGGTGGCCAAAGTATTGGAGTTTCAGCTTTAGCACCAGTCCTTCCAATGAACACCCAGGATTGATCTCCTTTAGAATGGACTGGTTGGATCTCCTTGAGGTCCAAGGGACTCTCATGAGTCTTCTCCAGCACCACAGTTCAAAAGCATCAATTCTTCAGCGATCAGCTTTCTTCACAGTCTAACTTTCACATCCATACAGTCAAAACCATAGCCTTGACTAGATGGACTTTGGTTGGCAAAGTAATGTCTCTGCTTTTAATATGCTCTCTAGGTTGGTCATAACTTTCCTTCCAAGGAGTAAGCGTCTTTTAATTTCATGCCTGCAATCAGCATCCACAGTGATTTTGGAGCCCCCAAAAATAAAGTCTGACACTGTTTCCATTGTTTCCCCATCTGTTTCCCATGAAGTGATGGGACCAGATGCCATGATCTTTGTTTTCTGAATGTTGAGCTTCAAGCCAACTTTTTCACTCTCCTCTTTCACTTTCATCAAGAGGCTTTTTAATTCCTCTTCACTTTCTTCCATAAGGGTAGTGTCATCTGCATATCTGAGGTTATTGATATTTCTCCCAGAAATCTTGATTCCAGCTTGTTCTTCTTCCAGCCCAGCGTTCCTCATGATGTACTCTGCATATAAGTTAAATAAACAGGGTGACAATATACAGCCTTGACGTACTCCTTTTCCTATTTAGAACCAGTCTGTTGTTCCATGTCCAGTTCTAACTGTTGCCTCGTGACCTGCATACAGGTTTCTCAAGAGGCAGGTCAGGTGGTCTGGTATTCCCATCTCTTTCAGAATGTTCCACAGTTTATTGTGATCCACACAGTCAAAGGCTTTGGCATAGTCAATGGAGCATAAATAGATGTTTTTCTGGAACTATCTTGCTTTCTCCATGATCCAGCATATGTTGGCAATTTGATCTCTGGTTCCTCTGCCTTTTCTAAAACGTGCTGAACATCTGGGAGTTCACGGTTCACATATTGCTGAAGCCTGGCTTGGAGAATTTTGAGCATGACTTTACTAGCGTGTGAGATGAGTGCAATTGTGCGGTGCAATTGAGCATTCTTTGGCATTGCCTTTCTTTGGGATTGGAATGAAGACTGACATTTTCCAGTCCTGTGGCCACTGCTGAGTTTTCCAAATTTACTGGCATATTGAGTGCAGCACTTGCACAGCATCATCTTTCAGGATTTGAAATAGCTCCACTGGAATTCCATCACCTCCACTAGCTTTGTTCGTAGTGATGCTTTCTAAGGCCCACTTGACTTCATATTCCAAGATGTCTGGCTCTAGGTCAGTGATCACGCCATCGTGATTATCTTGGTCATGAAGATCTTTTTTGTACAGTTTTCTGTGTATTCTTTCCACTTCTTCTAATATCTTCTGCTTCTGTTATGTCCATAGCATTTCTGTCCTTTATCGAGCCCATCTTTGCATGAAATGTTCCCTTGGAATCTCTAATTTTCTTGAAGAGATCTCTTGTTTTTCCTATTCTGTTGTTTTCCTCTATTTCTTTGCATTGATCGCAGTATCCTTTTAATGTCCATGGGATATGTAGTGGTGTTCTCGCTTTTGTTTCCAACATTAATAGTTTGTGTCCACTATCTTTTTTCTTTAGTTATCTTGTTTAGAAGCATATTGATTTTATTGATTTTTTCAAAGAAACTGTTTTTAGTTTCATTGATTTCCTCTATTGATCGCTTGTCTTTAATTTTATTGATTTCTGCTCTAATTTTTTTCTTACTTTGTTTTTAATTTGCTATTTTTGTTCTAGTTTCCTAAGGTAGAAACAGATCGTTGGTTTTAGATCTTTCTTTTTTTCTCTTATATGCATTCAGTAGTATAAATTTCCCTCTGAGCTTTGCTTTCATTACATCCCACATGTCTTTATAAGTTGTTTTTTCATTTGTTCAAAATATTTTAAAACTTGAGATTTTTTTCCTTGTTGTTGTTCAGTCACCCAGTCATGTCTGACTGTTTGCAACTCCATGGACTGCCACACGCCAGGCCTCCCTGTCCTTCACCATCTCCCAGAGTTTGCCCAAGTTCATGTTCATTGCATTGGTGATGCCATCCAGCCATCTCATCCTCTGATGCCCTCTTCTCATTCTGTCCTCAATCTTTCTCAGAATCTGGGATTTTTCCAATGAGTTATCTGTTTCCATCAGATGACTGAAACACTGGGGCCTCAGCTTCAGCATCAGTCCTTCTAGAGAAGATTCAGGGTTGATCTTCCTTAAGATTGACTGATTTGATCTCCTTGCTGTCTGAGGGACTTTCAAGTTTCTTCTCTAGCACCAAGGTCGAAGGCAGCAATTCTTTGGTGTTCTCCCTTCTTTATAGTCCAGCTCTCACAACCGTAAATGATCACTGGGAAGAACATAGCCTTGACTATATGGACCTTTGTCAGCAAAGTAATGTCTCTGCTTTTCAACACACTGTCTGGATTTGTCATCGCTTTCCTGCCAAGAAACAAGAGTCTTTTGATTTCATGGCTGCAGTCACTGTCTGCAGTGATTTTGAAGCCCAAGAATAACATACATAAACTGTATGTTATTTAGAAGTGTGATATTTAATCTCCACATATTTTAGTATTTACAGTTGTATTTCTAGTTTAATTTTATTGTGTTTAGAGAGAAGATTATATGATTTCTACTTATTTAAATTCGTTAAGATGTGTCTTATGGCCCAGAATGTGGTCTATTCTGGTGAATGTTCCATATAAGCTTAAAAACAATGTATATTCTGCTGCTGCTGGGTGAAATAGTCCCTACATGTAAACTACAGCTCGTTGATTAATGATGCTATTGAGTTCAACTGTGTTCTTACTGATTTTCTGCATGGTGGATCTGTCCTCTTCTGACAGAGGACTATTGAAGTCTCCTACCATGATAGTGGATTCATTTATTTCTCTTTGCAGTTTTATCAGTTTTTGTCTTACATTTTTTGCTCTGTTGTTAAATTCATACATATTTAAGATTATTATGTACTCTTGGAGAATTCATCCCTTTATCACTTTGTAATGCCCTTCTCTATCCCTGATACCCTTCCTTGCTTTGAAGTCTGCTCTGTGTGAAATTAATATAGCTAGCTCCTCCTGCTCTGTTTTGATTAGTGGCTTTATGGCACATTTTCTTTACTTTTAATCTATATGTGTTTCTAATGAATATATTTAAAGTGAATTTCTTGTAGAAAGCAAAATTTTTTGTGTATTTTGATCCACTCTGACAATCTGTCTTTTAATTGGTACATTTATACCATTGGCATTCAAAGTAATTTTTAAAAAACTTTTGGGCGCTCTGTGTAGCATGCAAGATTTTACGTCTCTGACCAGGGATTGAACCTGTGCCTCCTTAACCACTAGATCACCTGGGAAGACCCTCAAAGTGATTATTGATATAGTAGGTTAATACCTATCCTATTTATTACTGTTTTCTATATTTTTTGCCCTTGTTCTTTGTCCCCCCCCCCTTTTTTTTTCGGTTTTTCACTCTTTGCTTTTTGTCATTTTAATTGAGATTTTTATGATTCCATTTTCTCTCCTTTCTCCTGCACAGATATATGTAAATACTCACACACATATATGTCTCTCTTTTTTTTTTTTACCATTTTTAGTGGTTTCCCTAGAGTTAGTAATATACATTTATAATTAATCCAAGTCCACGTTCAAATAACAGTAGTATACCTTTTCCCAGGTAGTTTGAGTACCTATTATAATAAATAATCTTAAATCCTTCCTCCTATCTCTTGTATCATTGCTGTCATTCATTTCACTTATTAAAAGTATATATAGCATATATATAGGGCTTCCCAGATGGCACAGTGGTAAAAGTATTCTGTCTGCCAATGCAGGAAATGCAAGAGATGTCAGTTTGACTCTTGGACTGGGAAGATTTCCTGCAGTATGAAATGGCAACCCACTCCAGTGTGTTTGCCTAGAAAACTCCATGGATAGGGGAACCTGGTGGGTTATACAATCCATGGGGGTTGCAAAGAGACATGACTGAGCACAACAACAACAATAAGCATGTATATGCATATATAAGATATACACATAAACATACAAAATCAAGTACATTGCTGCTATTATTTTGAGCAGCATTATCTGTTAGATCAATTAAGAATAAGAAAAATAAAAGTTATTATTTTACTTTAATTTGTTCTTTCTTCATTGCTGTCCCTTTCCTAATGTATCTCTGAGTTTCCAACCTATACGATTTTCCTTTTCTCTGAAGAACTTCTTTTAGCATTTTGCATGGCAAGTCTGCTGGCATCAGGTTCCCTCAGTTTTTATTTGTCTGAGTAAGTCTTTATTTCTTTTTCACCTTTGAAGGATAATTTCACAGAGTACAGAATTCTAGATTGGTGGTTTTTTTCCTCTCAACACTTTAAGTATTTCATTCCACTCTCTTCTTGTTTGCATGTTTTCTGAGAAGTCAGATGTAATTCTTAGCATATTATAGATATTTTAAGTTCCCAGTCTAATACATTCAACATCCTTGACATGTTTGACTCTGGTGCTTGCTCTACCTCTTCAAATTGTGTTTTTTTGTCTTTTAGGATGCCTTGAAATTTTTTTCTTGATAGCCAGACAGTATATACAAGGTAAAAACTACTATAAATAGGAGTTTAGTAATGTGGTAAAGTGTGAGGGGGATAAGAAGCATTCCATAGTACTACGGGTGGGTCTCGATCTTAGTGAGCCTCTGACTCTGAACTATGAACTTCACCAGTGTTTCTCAGCCTTTTCCCCCTGCTTAGGTGGGACAGCATGACTAGAGTGTGTGGGAGTTGGGTATTTTCCTTCTCCAAGTTCAATTAGTCTCTGATATGAATAATATCCCAGCTCATTAGTTAACTAGTTTCCCCTGAGGGCAGGCCTTGTTAGAACCGAGTGCTCTGGTATATTTCAAAATAGTTCCTTTCTCATCCGCTGGCCAGAAGCACTGATATTTTCTCTGATACTTACTGTGAGAACCTATTTGAGCTCCTGGAGGTACAACTCACAAAAATATAGTGCCCCCTCTATGACTGAGTCCCCTTAGAGTTTTTAACTCACATACTTGTTCATGCTGAACCTCCCCAACAATTTGCCAATTACAATTCAGGTTTCCTGTCTGGGTACTGTTTCCCATGATGCTTTCACTTTTTAGTCTCTTCTCTGCAAGGCCTGGATTCCATGTATTTGCTGCTCTGTCTCTACGGTCTTAGGGGAAGCAATTTGCCCTGTGCCCTCTTCTCTTACAGATCCAAGAAGAGTTGATTTTTCAGTCTGTTCAGCATTTTATTCGTTGTTACGACAGAGTGGCTCTTCTAACCTCCTTACATATGGAGCCAGAAACAAGAAATCTTCACAATTTTTTTCACTTAACAAAGAGTTAGACTAATTTGGACAAGGAGGACAAAGGTCTTTTTATTAATGACCATTGATACAAATAGTTATACAAGTTATTACACAATTTAATTCAAATTAAGCCACTTGCTTCTAAGAAATACTGAGTATATAATTCTACTCAACAAGTAAGTCAAAGCAAAATATACTCCAAATAGAAAGCAGTGAGAGTGGAAGAAAAGAAGCATTGAAAATGGACACTGACAGATTAGGAAAGAATGAAAAATGAAGAGCTAACAGAAGAGACAGAGATAAAGGATGAATCCCACATACACATACACATACCTAAACACAATCTGCAGAGACTTAAAGAGCCTATATGCAAAGAGAATTAACTGCAAGTGTGGATTCTAGCATCATCTACCTATGTCTTGTTTATCTTTCAAGTCATAGCTGATGTTTTGGTTGTATTAACAAATCTAACTTCTCACTTATTTAACTAAAAAGTTATTGGACATCTTCTATGAACCCATCACTATGTTAGTAGTAGGAGGTATAGCAGTAATCAAAACAATGACCCTGATCTTCAGTTCAGTTCAGTTCAGTCCAGTTGCTCAGTCATGTCCGACAATATACAGGGTGACAATATACAGCAGGGTGACAATATACAACCTTGATGTACTCCTTTCCCAATTTGGAATGAGTCTATTGTTCCATGTCCGCTTCTAACTTACTTCTTGACCTGCACACAAGTTTCTGAGGAGGCAGGTAACATGGTCTGGTATTCCCATCTGTATTGCTCTTCCTCCTGTTCACAGTGCCAATTGTCTTGCTGTTCACACTGTCCACACTGTTCGCTGAAGCCAGGGTGAGCAAGGCATGAGCTAACAGACTGGAAGAAGATTTGAGGAGCCATAGGAACTGCAGACACACTTATTCTCTCCTGAATGGCACAGCAGTTGTAGCAGTAGACACACTATATTCTCTCCTCTCATGGCTGACCCAACTGACCACAGTGGTGAGGCAGTAGTAATGCCCCTGCTTTCTTTAGGTGGACCTCATACATCCCTACAGCACAAAGTAGCTCATGACCAAGTGAGAACCTTGTGATGTGCATGTGCAGTGCTATAAGTGATCTAAGCTGTTACATAGTCATTATTTACAAAACATGGAGCAAGAGAGCCTGAATACACCATTTTGGGTAATTTTCTCTCTACCCACACCAGTTTAAGAATTTTCCACAGTTTGTTTTGATCCACACAGTCAAAGGCTATAGAATAGTCAGTGAAGTAGAAGTAGACACTTTTCTGGAATTCTCTTGCTTTTTCTATGATCCAACAGATGTTGCCACTTTGATCTCTGGTTCCTCTGCCTTTTCTAAATCCACCTTGAACATCTGGAAGTTCTCAGTTCATGTACTGTTGAATCCTAGCATGGAGAATTTTGAACATTACTTTGCTAGCTTGTTTGATGAGTGCAATTGTCTGGTAGTTTGAGCATTCTTTGGCATTGTCTTTCTTTGGGATTGGGATGAAAACTGACCTTTTCCAGTCCTGTGGCTACTGCTGAGTTTTCCAAATATGCTTGCATATTGAGTACAGCACTTTAGCAGCAATATCTTTTAGGATTTGAAATAGCTCAGCTGGAATTCCATTACTTCCACTAGCTTTGTTTGTAGTGATGCTTCCTAAGACCAACTTGACTTTGTATTCCAAGATGTCTGACTCTAGGTGAGTGATCACATCATCATGGTTACCTGGATCATTAAGATATTTTTTGTATAATTCTGTGTATTCTTGCCACCTCTTTTAAAAATCTTCTGCTTCTGTTAGCTCCATACTGTTTTTGCCCTTTATTGTGCCCATCTTTGCATGAAATTTTCTGTTGCTTTGTATCTCTGATTTTCTTGAAGAGATCTCTAGTCTTTCCCATTCTATTGTTTTCCTCTATTTCTTTGCATTTTTCACTTAGAAAGCCTTTTTTAAAAATCTCCCCTTGCTGTTCTTTGGAACTCTGAATTCAGATGGGTATATCTTTCCTTTTCTCCTTTGCCTTTCATTCTCTTATTTTCTCAGCTCTTTGTAAGGCCTCCTCAGACAGCCATTTTGCTTTTTTTGCATTTCTTTTCCTTGGGGATGATTTTGATCACCACCTCCTGTACAATGTTATAAAAAACTGTCCATAGCTCTTCAGGCACTCTATCAGATCTAATCCCTTGAATCTATTTGTCACTTCCACTGTATAATTTTAAGGGATCTGACTCAGGTCATATCTGAATAGCCAAGTGATTTCCCCTACTTTCTTCAATTTAAGTCTGAGTTTTGCAATAAGCAGTTCATAATCTGAGCCATAGTCAGCTCCCAGTCTTGGTTTTGCTGACTGTATTGAGCTTCTCCATCTTGGCTGCAAAGAATATTATCAATATGATTTCAATATTGACTATCTGGTGATGTCCATGTATAGAGTTGTCTCTCTCTCTTTTTTTTTTTTTTTAATTAAATTATTTGTTTTACTTGGAGGGTAATGACTGCAAGGAGATCCAACCAGTCCGACCTAAAGGAGATCAGTCCTGGGTGTTCATTGGAAGGACTGAATTTGAAGCTGAAACTCCAATACTTTGGGCACCTCATGTGAAGAGTTGACTCATTGGAAAAGACCCTGATACTGGGAGGGATTGGGGGCAGGAGGAGAAGGGGATGACAGAGGATGAGATGGTTGGATGGCATCACCAACTCGATGGATATGAGTTTGGGTAAACTCCGGGAGTTGGTGATGGATAGGGAGGCCTGGCGTGCTGTGATTCATGGGGTCACAAACAGTCAGACACGATTGAGTGACTGAACTGAACTGAATTACTTTACAATATTGTAGTGGTTTTTGCCATACATTGACATGAAACAGCCATGGATGTACATGTGTTCCCCACCCTGAACCCCTCTCCTACTTCCCTCCCCATCCCATCCCTCAGGGTCATCCCGGTGAACTGGCCCTGAGCTCCCTGCCTCATGCATCAGACCTGGACTGGCAATCTATTCCACATATGGTAATATACATGTTTCATTGCTCTGCTCTCACATCATCCCACCCTTACCTTCTCCTACAGAGTCCAACAGTATGTTCTCTACATCAGTGTCTCTTTTGCTGTCTCACATATAGGGTAATCATTATCATCTTTCTAAATTCCATATATATGCATTAGTATGCTGTATTGGTGCTTTTCTTTCTGACTTACTTCACTCTGTATAATAGGCTACAGTTTCATCCAACTCATTAGAACTGATTCAAATGCACTTTAATAGCCGAGTAATATTCTATTGTGTATATGTACCACAACTTTCTTATCCATTCGTCTGCTGATGGACAGCTAGGTTGCTTCCATGTTCTAGCTATTGTAAACAGTGCTGTGATAAACACTGAGGTACACGTGTCTCTTTCAATTCTGGTTTCCTCGGTGTGTATGCCCAGCAGTGGGATTGCTGGGTCATCAGTCAGTTCAGTTCAGTTCAGTCGCACAGTCATGTCCGACTCTTCGTGACCCCATGAATCACAGCACGCCAGGCCTCCCTGTCCATAACCAACTCCCGGAGTTCACTCAAACTCATGTCCACAGAGTCGGTGATGCCATCCAGCCACCTCATTCTCTGTCGTTCCCTTCTCCTCCCGACCCCAACCTTTCCCAGCATCAGAGTCTTTTCCAGTGAGTCAACTCGTTGCATGAGGTGGCCAAAGTATTGCAGTTTCAGCTTTAACATCACTCCTTCCAATGAACACCCAGAATTGATCTCCTCTAGAATGGACTGGTTGGATCTCCTTGCAGTCCAACGGACTCTCAAGAGTCTTCTCCAGCACCATAGTTCAAAAGCATCAATTCTTCGGCGATCAGCCTTCTTCATAGTCCAACTCTCACATCCTTACATGACCACGGGAAAAACCATAGCCTTGACTAGATGGACCTTGGTTGGCAAAGTAATGTCTCTGCTTTTCAATATACTATCCAGGTTGGTCATAACTTTCCTTCCAAGGAGTAAGCGTCTTTTAATTTCATGGCTGCAATCAGCATCTGCAGTGATTTTGGAGCCCAAAATAATAAAGTCTGACACTGTTTCCACTGTTTTTCCATCTATTTCCCGTGAAGTGATGGGACCAGATGCCATGATCTTTGTTTTCTGAATGTTCAGCTTCAAGCCAACCTTTTCACTCTCCTCTTTCACTTTCATCAAGAAGCTTTTGAGTTCCTCTTCACTTTCTGCATATCTGAGATTATTGATATTTCTCCGAGCAATCTTGATTCCAGCTTGTGCTTCTTCCAGCCCAGTGTTCCTCTTGATGTACTCTGCATAGAAGTTAAATAAGCAAGGTGACAATATACAGCCTTGATGCACTCCTTTTCCAATTTGGAACCAGTCTGTTGTTCCATGTAAAGCTCTGACTGTTGCTTCCTGACCTGCATACAGGGTTCTCAAGAGGCAGGTCAGGTGGTCTGGTATTCCCATCTCTTTCAGAATGTTCCACAGTTTATGGTCATCCACACAGTCAAAGGCTTTGGCATAGTCAATGAAGCAGAAATAGATGTTTTTCTGGAATTCTCTTGCTTTCTCCATGATCCAGTGGATGTTGGCAATTTGATCTCTGGTTCCTCTGCCTTTTCTAAAACCTGCTTGAACATCTGGGAGTTCACGGTTCACATATTGCTGAAGCCTGGCTTGGAGAATTTTGAGCATGACTTTACTAGCGTGTGAGATGAGTGCAATTGTGCGGTAGTTTGAGCATTCTTTGGCATTGCCTTTCTTTGGGATTGGGATGAAGACTGACATTTTCCAGTCCTGTGGCCACTGCTGAGTTTTCCAAATTTGCTGGCATATTGAGTGCAGCATCTCTGGGTTTTCTATTTTGTTCTGCTGATCTATGTTTCTGTGTTTGTGCCAGTACCATATTATCCTGATGACTGTAGCTTTGTAGTATAGTCTGAAGTTAGGCAGGTTGATTCCTCCAGTTACATTCTTCTTTCTCAAGATTGCTTTGGCTATTCGAGGTTTTTTTGTATTTCCATACAAATTGTGAAATTATTTGTTCTAGTGCTGTGAAAAATACTATTGGTAGCTTGATAGGGATTGCATTGAATCTATAGATTGCTTTGGGTAGTATTCTCATTTTCACTGTATTAATTCTTCCAATCCATGAACATGGTATATTTCTCCATCTATTAGTGTCATCTTTGATTTCTTTCATCAATGTTTTATGGTTTTCTATATATAGGTCTTTTGTTTCTTTAGGTGGATTTATTCCTAAGTTTTTTTTTTTTCTTTGCAGTTGTGAATGGAATTGTTTCCTTAATTTCTCTTTCTGTTTTTTCATTGTTAGTGTATAGGAATGCGAGTGATTTCTGTGTGCTAATTTTATATCCTGCAACTTTACTATATTCATTGTTTAACGCTAGTAATTTTCTGGTGGTGTCTTTAGGGTTTTCTATGTAGAGGATCATATCATCTGCAAACAGAGTTTTATTTCTTCTTTTCCAATCTGGATTCCTTTTATTTTTTTTCTTCTCTGATTGCTATGGCTAAAACCTCCAAAATGATGTTCAATGGTAGAGATGAGAGAGAGCACCCTTGTCTTGTTCCTGACTTTAGGGCAAATGCTTTCAATTTTTCACCATTGAGGATAATGTTTGCTGTGGGTTTATCATATATGGCTTTTATTATGTTGAGATATGTTCCTTCTATGCCTTCTTTCTGGAAGGTTTTTATCATAAATAGATGTTGAATTTTGTCAAAGACTTTCTCTACATCTATTGAGATATGGGTTTTAATCTTTCAATTTGTTAATGTGGTGTATCACATTGTTTGATTTGCAAATATTGAAGAATCCTTGCATCCCTGGGATAAAGCCCATTTGGTCATGATGTATGATCTTTTTAATATGTTGTTGATTCTGTTTGCTAGAATTTTGCTAAGGATTTTTACATATATGTTCATCAATGATATTGGCCTGTAGTTTTCTTTTCTTTTGTGGCATCTTTGTCTGGTTTTGGTATTAGGGTGATGATGGCCTCATAAAATGAGTTTGGCAGTCTACCTTTCTCTGCAATTTTCTGGAAGAGTTTGAGTAAGATAGGTGTTCCGTCTTCTCTAAATTTTTGGTAGAATTCATGAAGCCACTTGGTCCTGGGCTTTTGTTTGTTGGAAGATTTTTTATTACAGTTTCATTTTCCGTGCTTGTGATGAGTCTGTTAAAATGTTCTATTTCTTCCTGGTTCAGTTTTGGAAGGTTATACTTTTCTAAAAATTTGTCTATTTCTTCCAAGTTGTCCACTTTATTGGCATATAGTTGCTGATAGTAGTCTCTTATGATCCACTGTATTTCTGTGTTGTCTGTTGTGATTTCTTCATTTTTTTTTCTAATTTTTTTGATTTGGTTCTTCTCCCTTTTTGCTTGATGATTCTGGCTAATGGTTTGTCTATTTTATTTATCTTCTCAAAGAACAAGCTTTTAGCTTTGTTGATTTCTGCTATAGTCTCCTTTGTTTCTTTTTCATGTATTTCTGACTTAATTTTTATGATTTCTTTCCTTCTGCTAACCCTGGGTTTCTTTATTTCTTCTTTTTCTAGTTGCTTTAGGTGTAGAGTTAGGTTATTTATTTGATTTTTCTCTTGTTTCTAGAGGTAAGCTTGTATTGTTATGAACCTTCCCTTTAGCACTGCTTTTACTGAATCCCATAGGTTTTGTGTTGTTGTGTTTTCATTTTCATTCGTTTTTATACATATTTTGATTTATTTTTTTTAATTTCTTCTGTGATTTGTTGGTTATTCAGAAGCCTGTTGTTTAGCCTCCATATATTTGTATTTTTAATATTTTTCACGTAGTTGACATCTAATCTTACCAGATTGTGATCAGAAAAGATGCTTGAAATGATTTCAATTTTTTTGAATTTACCAAGGCTAGATTTATGGCCTAGGATGTGATCTATCCTGGGGAATGTTCCGTGTGCACTTGAGAAGAAGGTGAAATCCATTGTTTTGGGGTGAAATGTCCTATAGATATCGATTAAGTCTAACTGGTCCATTGCATCTTTTAAAGTTTGTGTTTTCTTGCTAATTTTCTGTTTAGTTGATCTATCCATAGGTGTGAGTGGGATATTAAAGTCTCCCACTATTATTGTGTTACTGTTAATTTTCCCTTTCATACTTGTTAGCATTTTCCTTACATATTGCAGTGCTCCTATGTTGGGTGCATATATATTTATAATTGTTATATCTTATTCTTGGATTGCTCCTTTGATCATTATGTAGTGTCTTTCTTTGTCTCTTTCCAATGCCTTTATTTCAAAGTCTATTTTATCTGATATGAGTATTGCTACTCCTACTTTATTTTGGTCTCCATTTGCGTGAAATATCTTTTTCCAGCCTTTCACTTTCAGTCTGCATGTGTCCCTTGTTTTGAGGTGGGTCTCTTGTAGACAGCATATATGGGGTTTTGTTTTTGTATCCATTCAGCCAGTCTTTGTCTTTTGGTTGGGACATTCAACCCATTTATTTTTAAGGTAATTGTTGATAAGTGTAATCCCGTTGCCATTTACTTTGTTGTTTTGGGTTCGAGTTTATAAACCTTTTCTGTTTTTCCTGTCTAGAGAAGATACTTTAGCATTTGTTGAAGAGCTGGTTTGGTGTTGCTGAATTCTCTCAGCTTTTGCTTGTCTGTAGAGCTTTTGATTTTCCTTCATATCTGATTGAGATCCTTGCTGGTTAGAGTAATCTTGGTTATAGGTTTTACTGTTTCATCACTTTAAATATGTCCTGCCATTCCCTTCTGGCCTGAAGAGTTTCTATTGAAAGATCAGCTGTTATCCTTATGGGGATCCCCTTGTGTGTTATTTGTTGCTTTTCCCTTGCTACTTTTAATATTTGTTCTTTGTGTTTGATCTTCGTTAATTTGATTAAAATGTGTTGTGGGGTGTTTCACCTTGGGTTTATCCTGTTTGGGACTCTCTGGGTTTCTTGGACTTTGGTGGCTATTTCCTTCCCCATTTTAGGGAATTTTTAAACTATTATCTCCTCGAGTATTTTCTCATGGCCTTTCTTTTTGTCTTCTTCTTCTGAGACTCCTATGATTCAAATGTTGGGGCGTTTAACATTGTCCCAGAGGTCCCTGAGGTTGTCCTCATTTCTTTTAATTTTTCTTTCTTTTTTCCTCTCTGCTTCATTTATTTCCACTATTCTATCTTCCATCTCACTTATCCTATCTTCTGCCTCTGTTATTCTACTGTTGGTTCCCTCCAGAGTGCTTTTAATCTCAGTTATTGCATTATTCATTATTGATTAACTCTTTTTTATTTCTTCTAGGTCCTTGTTAAACATTTCTTGCATCTTCTCAATCCTTGTCTCCAGTCTATTTATCTGTAACTCCATTTTGTTTTCAAGATTTTGGATCATCTTTACTATCACTATTCTGAATTCTTTTTTGAGTAGACTCCCTATCTCCTCCTCTTTGGTTTGGTGGGCATTTATCATGTTCCTTTACCTGCTTTTTCATTTTGTTTAGATTGCTGTGTTTGGGGTGGCTTTTCTATATGCTGGAAGTTGTGGTTCTTCTTTATTGTGGATTTTGCTTCCTGTGGGTGAGGTTGGACTAGTGGCTTGCCAAGGTTTCCTGGTTAGGGAAGCTTGCATTGGTGTTCTGGTGGGTGGAGCTGGATCTCTTCTCTCTGGAGTGTGATGAAGTGTCCAGTAGTGAGTTTTGAAGTGTCTATGGGTTTGATATGACTTTTGACAGCCTGTATTTTAGTGCTCAGAATTATGTTCCTGTATTGTTGGAGAATTAGCATGGTATGCCTTGCTCTGGAACTTATTGACTCTTGGGTGGAGCTTGGTTTCAGTGTAGGTATGGAGGCTTTTGGATGAGCTCTTGTCAATTAATGTTCCCTGAAGTCAGGAGTTTTCTGGTGTTCTCAAGTTTTGGATTTAAGCCTCTTGCCTCTGGCTTTCAGTGTTATTCTCACAATAGACTCAAGACTTCTCCATCCATACAGCACTGATGATAAAACATCAAGGCTAATGGTGAAAAGATTCTCCACAGTGAGGGACACTCAGTGAAGTTCACAGAGTTACATGGAGAAGAGAAGAGGGAGGAGGGAGATAGAGGTGACCAGGAGAAGAGGGGGAGTCAAAAGGGGGGAGACCAATCTAGCCAGTAATCGGTTCCCTAAGTGTTCTCCACAGCCCAGAGCAGCCCAAGAGATTCACAGAGTTAAGTAGAGAAGAGAAGGGGAAGAGAGGAGATAGAGGTGACCTGGGTGAGAAAAAGGAGAGTCAAAAGAGGAGAGAGCAATCAGGCCAGTAATCATACCCCTAAGTTAAAATGAGTACTGAAGATTAGATTTGTAAAGTTACAAAACTGATTTAAAAATACCAAAAATTAAAGATTAGAAATCTAGAGGTTAGACTCTCAAAATTACAATATTAAAAATATAAAACAAAATCAATCACAAAAATTATAAATATATATATATATATGAAATTTGCCTTAAAAATAGGGTTTTTTTTTTTTTTTGCAAGGTAGTATTAGGTTATAAAAATGAAAATTAAAGGAGTAATAAAGAACTTAAAAATAAAAAAAATAAAAATAAATGATAATAGTGAAATATATCTAGGAATTTTTCTGGAGCTGTTAAGAGCAGTGTGGGGTCAGTTCAGTTTCAGATAGTTCCTTGTTCCAGCTTATAATTCTTCTCAAGGTCTACAGGCCCCTTCCAATGCTTAGTCAGTGTTAACTATAGGGTTTTAATCTGTTGCACCTGTCACTTTCATAGCAGTTCCCTCTTCTTTGTTTATTTTGGCTTCCTCTGTTTGCAAGTCTCTTCAGTGTCTAATTTCCACCCAGACACAAGGGGGCCAAGGTGGTCACTTATTTAGGCTCACTTGTTCAGTTGTGCTGTGGGTAGAAAGAAACACTGCAAACAAATATCGCTGGTGTGTTTTGGGGGTGATCACAGTGTGTGGACCACACTGGGTTTGCCCCAGCTCACGGTGTGTGTGCTGTCCCAGTCTACACTGCTTAGGCTCCAGGTTGCTCTGCAGGGGAACTGTTCAAGGTAGACCCTGGGTTTTGTGCCCTTCCCAGCTCCAAGCAGCTCAGGCAACCAGGTGTTTGGTGAACGCAGGTGGTCTGTGTGTCTTAATCACCTCCTCAGTCCTGGCTGCTTGGTTTCCTGGGTGCACTGCGACAGTTCCGTCTCAGGTGTGCTGTGTGTCTCCTCTGGGGAGCTGATCTCTGGCTGCGACCCTCCTGGTAGATATCAACCGTCCAGGATCCCAGGAAGACTTGGTTAGCAACTGGAAGCCTGCTCACAGTTTGGTGGAGGATGCCGTCTCTGAGCCCGAGATTGCCCCTTGCCTTCCAGCTCTGGCTGTTACCGACCTGCCTCTCTGTCTCCAGCAAGGGGATGGGCCAATCCACAGCCGGCTAGCTCTCCTTTGGTATTCGCTCAGTCCTTTGTTCTGTGAGCAGGCCAGGCTGTCCCTTAGGTTAGAGCTTTGTGCGGGAAAGTTCTCTCTCTCTTTTTTTCTCTCTCTGGCTATCCCTCAGTTTGGGTTGCTATCTCAGGTTGGCTCCCTCAGATTGTCCTCAAGGCATTCAGGCCCAGTCCTTACCCTAAGCATGCGACCCACGCCTCCCTGTTCAGCCCCCACTCACTGGTGGTGGACGTGAGCATCTGGGCTACTTCTCCGCTGGGAGCTGAGGTTAGGAGCATATTCTGTGTTTTGTTTTGTTTTTTTTCCTCCCGGTTATGTTGCCCTCTGAGATTCCAAAACTCCCCACAGACCCGCAGGTGAGAGAGTTTCCTGGTGTTTGGAAACTTCTTTATGACTCCCTCCCTGGAATGGGTCTCCATCCCTAACTCTTTTGTCTCTCTTTTTTGTCTTTTATATTTTGTCCTACCTCCTTTTGAAGAGAATGGGCTGACTTTCTGGGTGCCTGGTGTCCTCCACCAGTGTTCAGAAGTTGTTTTGTGGAAGTTGCTCAGCATTCAAATGATCTTTTGATGAATTTGTGGGGGAGAAAGTGGTCTCCCTGTCCTATTCCTCCTCCATCTTAGGACTGTCCTAGAGTTGTCTTTTGTCTTGTTGGGAGAGGGTGTTTGCTATGATCAGTGAGTTCTCTTGGCAAAACTTTGTTTGCTTTTGCCCTGCTTCATTTCGTACTTGCCAAACTTGCCAATGCCAAACTTGCCTGTTACTCCAGGTTCTCTTGACTTCCTACTTTTGTATTCCAGTCCCCTCTGATGAAAAGAACATCTTTTTTGGTTAGTTCTAGAAAGTCTTGTATGTCTTCACCTTCAGCTTCTTTGGCATTAGTGGTTGGGGCACAGTAGTTGGATTACTGTAGTATTGTATGGTTTTCCTTGGAAATGAATAGAGATCATTCTCTTGTTATTGAGATTGCTCCCAAGTACTGCATTTCAGACTCTTTTTTGACTATGAGGGCTACTCCATTTCTTCTAAGGGATTTTTGCCCACAGTAGTAGATAAAATGGTCATCTGAATTAAATTCGCTCATTCCAGTCCATTTTAGTTCACTGATTCCTAACATGTCAATGTTCACTCTTGCTATCTCCTGTTCGTCCACTTCCAATTTTACCTTGATTCATGGACCTAACATTCCAGGTTCCTACACAATATTGTTCTTTACAGCATCAGACTTTACTTTCACCACCAGGCACATCCACCACTAGGTGTTGTTTCTGCTTTGGCTCAGCCTCTTCATTCCTTCTGGAGCTGTTTCTCTGCTCCTCTCCAGTAGCATACTGGTCACCTACCAACCTGGGGAGTTCATCTTTCAGTGGCATATCTTTTTTCCTTTTCATACTGTTCATGGGGTTCTCAAGGCAAGAATGCTGAGGTGGTTTGCCATTCCCTTCTCCGTGGAGCACTGGAGTTTTATCAGAACTCTCCACCAAGACCTGTCAGTCTTGGGTGGCCCTACATGCCATGGCTCATAGTGTCCTTGAATTAGAGAAGGCTGTGATCCATGTGATCATTTTGGTTAGTTTTCTCTGACTGAGGTTTTCATTCTGTCTGCCCTCTGATGGATGAGGATTTCTTCAGTAAAGCTAGGAAAAATTATGTTATATTTTTAAAGCATATACTATATTAAAATAAGAAATCCTCTATGAATTTCACTGTACTGTTTTAGATTTAAAACTCTTCTAGAAACAAATACAGGCTCATAAGTACAGAGAACAAACTAGTGGTTATCAGAGGGGAGAGGGTTAGAGGAGGGACAAAATAGGTGAAGTGGATCAAAAGCTAGAAAGTACTAGTTGTGAAATATGTAAGTTACAAGGATATATTGTACAGCACAGAAGACATATTTTATAATATTTTATAATAACGTTGTATGAACTGTAATCTATACAGACATTGAATTATTTTGTTATACACCTGAAACTAACATAATATTGTAAGTCAATTATAAACTTCAATAAAAAATAAGCAAATAAGATAAATTAATCTTGGATCAAAGAAGAAATTGCAGTGGATTTGTGGACAAAGATTGTCATCTACCTTATCAGTAAACCCAGGACATTGTAGTCATCAAGTCATCAGCCCCTGCAGCCATCCACCTCCTGACAGTGCTTGCTGAGGAATTCAGGACTGAGAAAAACAGGATACTGGCCCTAGATAAAGTGCATATTAAAGGAATAATTTCATTAAGCCCTGACTCCTTCATCTTCTCATACATAGAAAAGTGCTAAATTAACTTGAGGTATCAAGTTTTTGTTTTTGTTTTTTTTTAATTGTGTGGGTGTATGCTCAGTAGTGTTTGACTCTTTGCTGTAGCCTGCCAGTCTCCTCTGTCCATGGAATTTTCTAGGCAAGAATACTGAAGCAGGTTGTCATTTCCAACTCTAGGGGACCTTCCTGACCCAGGGATTGAACTCATGTCTCTTGCATCTCCTGCACTGACAGGCAGATTCTTTACCGTAGTGTCACCTGGGAAGACCTTGTCTTTAAGTGGCAGTTATCTTTTAGTGGTCAACTACTTACATGTTTTTGTTTTTCAAAGATGTCTATGTATCCTGTCCTCTCTTGCCTCTCTAAAACAGTCTCTCAGAGCTATCTAAGGCTTAATTCTTCAGTAATTCCCCACATAAAACATAATTCTCAACCTTTACATTGTGCTTTTTTTTTTCAGTTGACAGATACTAGAAAACATTTTTAAGAAGGAAAACACTCTTCCTCTAAAGACTCTTAATCTTGAAAATGTATTTAATACTAAGGACTTAATGAAGTTTTTTAGACTTTTAAGGCAAAAACTCCTTTCATAAATTAACTGTACGAGGAAAAATAGCTTAGTTACTAAATAAAACAAATTTTGCTTTAGGAAAGAGCAATATAGGAAAGTAGACAATGTTTTTTAGTAGTCGTTCATGAATATATCTTTTTTCTCCCTTATTGGGGTATGCAGGGGAAATATTAGAAACAAAATCTTTCTCCAGCCCAAGAAATATATTGATTTAAAATCTCCAGCCCAAAAGTTGAGAATTATGTTTCATTTGGAGGGAATTTTTAAGACTTCAAGCCCAGAAGACAGTATCTTGAATAATCCTGAGAAAAACGCTCTGAGGAGGCAAAGGAAGGAGCTAGGTAATACAGAAGTTTCACAACAAAAAGCAGATAGTCTGAACAGCAAAAGATTATTGTTAATTAAAGAAAATCAGATATCTCAAATTAAGGAATTTAGCTCTTTTCTTTGTATGGGACGATGCAAGAGTCTGGGCTCACTGAAATCATTCCTTTGATATGCACCTCAACTATATGGGGCCAGTTTCCTGTGTTTTTCAGATCCTGAGTCTCCTTTCCTCAGGGCTCACTATAGGGATTGGCTGTAGTCTGAAAGCTGCTAGATGGTAAGTATTCTCCTTGAGTTCCCTCAGGGCTCACTGGCTCACATTGGAAGCCTGCAATCACTGATGACTGTGACATCCTTGTTTACTTATATGGCAAGAAATATTCTAGTTCTCAAACCTCTTCATGAAGGTAGTAGAAAAAGAAACCAGTTTTTAAAAATTGAGTATGTATTAAACTAGAAAGTAATGTGTATCACAGGCAGTGTCCTGTTGCTGCAGCTGTTGACCTACAACAACCCCTGAAAGCAGCTCAGGGTGCAAAGCAGAAATGAGGCACTCTGTTTAGACAAAAACTAGCAGAGCAGGTCTTCAGATAGTTGGATATTTTTAGGAGTCAATTTTATGAGCCCAATTCTTGTTATCTCCCATATCTAGAAAGGCACTAAAATCCTTCAAGGTGACTACTGTTTCTCATGACTAGCAAAGCTTCACAAGACTAGCAGAAAACTTCTGGGAAAATATTTGCTTAATTGCATCTATCCCCCTTTCACCAAAATCACATATATACTGACCTTTCCCCCCTAGCTCTTTGGAACATTTTCTCAGAGCTCTCTGAGGAGCTGTCTCCTGGACTGCAGTCCTCATTTTGCCCCCCAAAAAACTTAACTCACAACTCTCAAGTTGTGCCTTTTTTTAAGTCAAGAGTTCCAACTGTAGTTGTATGTTTTGTTTACTCTTATAATTTTGGAGTTACGGAATGTCTCTCTTCTACTCTCCACTTCCGTTTGACATTTTTAGATTTCACAGACTCATGAGATTACACAGTTTTTTTCTTTCTGTGTCTGACTTCTTCCACTTAGTATACTGTGTCCAGGTTTTTACAAATGGCAAGATTTCCTTCATTTTCAAAGCTGACTAACATTCCATTGTATATGTGCATGTGTGTGCCTGTGTATATCACATTGCATTTTTATTTATCTATTCATCTCTCAACAGATACTTGGGTATTTTCTTTTTCCATCTCTTGGCTACTGTGAATAATGCTGCAATGTACCTGGATGTGCAGATGTCTCTTTGAGGTACTGATTTTATTTATTTTGAATATATATACAGTGATACATTGTTGGATCATATGGTTCTATTTTTAGTTTTTGGAGGGAGAGAGAGGTGGGAGAAATGGGGAGATGTTGATTAAAGCATACAAAGTTGCAGTCTATAGGATGAATTAGCTTGTTGGAAAGATACTTTGAGCTTCCCAGGTGGCACTAGTGGTAAAGAATCCACCTGGCATTGCAGGAGAGGTAAGAGATGCAGGTTCAATCCCTAGGTTGGGAAGGTCCCCTGGAGGAGGGCATGGCAACCCACTTCAGTACTCTTGCCTGGAGAATCCCATGGAGAGAGGAGCTACAGTCCGTAGGGTCACAAAGAGTCTGACATGACTGAAGTGACTTTAGTATGCAGGAATATTTTTGCTACATATATGTATATCATATCAACTTTAATTGAAAAATAAAAGTAAAAGAAAGATAATGTCTCTCTTTTGTAATGAAAAATATGGAATATAAATGATATAACTTCCCTGCTGCCTAGCCTGTATTAAGAAGGGAACAATATGGATAAACAACAAGGTTTTACTGCATAACACAGGAAACTATATACAATATCCTGAGATAAAGCATAGTGGAAAAGAATATTAAAAAAATAATACACACACACACTTATAGCTGAATCACTTTGCTATAAAAGAAAGAAACTTGACTTGTTGGGCCAGCCTTTGCCCAAACCAATGTCTGGGTGGGCGACCCTGGGACCCAAGTACCACGGCGATAGATGCAATCAGCAAGAGGATTTTATTGAACGTTTGCGCAAACGGGCCCTCCGCATCAAAAGCGAGCCGAGGACCCCTAGCAACAGTTACAGACCGGTTTTAAAGCCTAAAACCACATAATTAGCATATCACACAGGTAGGTATATGAGTGGCTCGTTTAAAGGTTAGGGGAATGCAGCTTAGGGACTTTCCTTGTGAAACGTGAGCCTCCGGGGTGGGGCTGTTTTTTTTTTTCCTTCTGCAAGGTGCTTTTGGTTGCTCAAGTCCCAGGAACTTGTGAAATGTGAGCAAATGTTGGATTAACGTTTACACGGGGGGGGGGGGGGGGGAGGCGGGGTTCATTCCCTCCTCTTGGTGTGGACAGATTTTAACCCTAAAATCTCAGAGAACTTCTGATTCTGTGGCTTTTAAGGCTTGGTATTGCTGGGTCAGTACCAAGGCTTGGGTAACAGACAGCCTGTTCCGGATAAACCCTAGGAGTCGGTTAAGGATGCAGGGGCCGAAGGTTAGTAACAGTAGCAGGATAGCTAATGGGCCTAACATGGCGGAGATCAACGTGGTCATCCAAGGGGATCGGTTGAACCAGCCTTCAAACCAATTTTGCTGGGCTTCCCTTTCTCTCTGCCGCTTATCGAGCCTGCTCCTAAGTTTGGCCAGGGAGTCTTTAACTACCCCAGAGTGGTCCGCATAAAAGCAGCATTTTTCTCCCAAGGCTGCACATAGTCCTCCTTCTTTTAAGAACAGTAGATCTAAACCCCTTCTATTTTGCAGAACTACCTCGGAGAGAGAGGTGAGGGACTGTTCTAATTTAGAGACGGACTGTTCTAGGGTCCGGAGGTCTTTATCCACAGCAGCCTGAAGTTGTAGGTAGTGTTGTGAACCCAGGGCAGTGGCTCCGGTACTCACCCCTGCCGCGACCCCCAGTCCCAACATTACAGCGAGGGTCAAGGAGACAGGCTCGCGTCGGAGACGAGAAGGGTGGCTGTCATATTGGTTTTCTAAAGTCCCGGCGGGGTGGTAGAATATTCGGGGCATGATCTGCACCATGACACAGAAATCATTTGACTGGTTGAAAACCTGGGCTGACATAGAGGGGATGAGGCCTTTGTTACAAGCCCACCACATCCCGGGCGGGGGCACAAGGTAGGAGGAGGAACTTATCGGGCCTGCCGTGGTGTCGCAGAGCCCCTGGTATTTTGGGGGAGGCTTTCTTATACATGTCCCTTGTCCTGAGACTTCAGTGAGGGTCAGTTGGGGACGTGAATCTGCCAGACAAGCCTGGGTGTCTGCAGCACTATTGTAGGTTCCTGTGGTGGTGATGCCTTCATAGTATGGGGGACTTGAAGCTAAGCAAAGCCAACAGGATTCAGTTACCCCAGGGTTGGTCTGATTGAGAGCCTGGTAAGCTCCCGGGATGAGGTTGAGCAACCGTTGCTCGACATTGGGCGGAGAATGGGGAGTTGCAGGGGTCGCGGAATGGGGAGGGGGGCTATGGGTGCTCAGGGTGGCATTTGGTATAGTTAGGGCTGGGGACGTTGGTCTGGGGAGAGCTTTTTGGTCTCCCAGGACGGTGTTGGGCCCGACAGCAGTGGATCTATTTTTAATCTGATTTTGAAGATAAGGCCATCGTCTGACCGTTCTTTGTACATCCTGAGCCCCCACGAATATCCGGCACCCCACCATCTGGTGGCCTTTTTTCCTTTTTCTGTAAATGATACCTGCAGGGGGTGACACCAACTTTTACATGACCCATGGCTGAGGGTCTTCCACTCTTCGAAGGGTGGATGAGTGTAATTTGCCTTGACAGTGATATAATCCCAGGTGGAGGAGGGATTCCAATACGTGTCCCCTGTGGTCTCGCACCCCCAACTCTTACAGTAGAAATATTCCCCACCTCCACACTGGGGATTTAGCCCGCGATCTCTATGATACCCAGGGCAGGCGTAGAATGGGAGGGTTTTATCAGGCATTCTGCACCCTCCCCACGGGTCTAGCCCCAGTCGCTCGGCGGGGGGGGGCTCTCTTTTTGGGGCGCTTTGGAAGTGTCAAAATATCTTTCCAGGTCCCAGGGGTGTGGGGCCCCCAAGGCTAGTTTACATAGGTCAGGATATAAGTTGGGCCACCAAGTCCCCACGGGGGCAGTTTTGGTCGTTGACCAGATCACATCACCAGTTGTTTCGGGGCATGGGGGTTAGTAGGGGAAGCAGGGGATAGGAAACTCAAGATTATAAAAACTACAGTTATGCAATCTTTGAGAATCTTATCTTGAGTGGATTTTGAGAGCGCTGGAGTTTCCATCGGGGCGGTCTGTCTGGGCTGCCCGGGCCGTCATTGGCGGAGTGTGATGGAGGGGCGCGCTTAACGTGTGAGGAATGGATCCAAGCAGCGATGCCGTCTACCTTTAGAGCCGTTGGGGTGGTCAGAAGCACGGTGAATGGTCCTTTCCAGTGGGGTTCAAGAGTTTTAGACTGGTGTCTCCGGACGTAGACAGAGTCCCCGGTCTGGAACTGATGGGGGATGACGATGTCCCCGGGGCGGTAGACCTCGGCAAGGGGCTTCCAGACCTCGCGCTGGATGATCTGGAGCGCTTTTATCCGGTCCTGCAAACCGGGAGCATTAGCCAGGGAGTCAATAGCGGGTTCTAGGAAGGTCGTTATGGGGGGAGGGCTACCATAGAGGATCTCGAAAGGGGTCAATCCATGCCGGGCCGGGGTATTCCGGACCCGGAACAGAGCCATGGGGAGGAGTTGGACCCAGTCTCTAGTGCCAGTCTCCAGAGCTAGTTTAGTCAAGGTCTCTTTTAGTATCCTATTCATCCGTTCTACCTGTCCTGAGCTCTGGGCCTGTAAGCACAATGTAATTTCCAATTTATCCCCAGTAACTTGGCCACCGTGACTTACCTGGGAGACAAAGGCCGGGCCATTATCTGACCCTATTACCTTAGGCAAGCCGAACCGGGGAAAGATGTCTTCCAGGATTTTTTTGACGACCACCTGGGCAGTTTCTCGTCTGGTAGGGAAGGCCTCTGTCCATCCTGAAAAGGTGTCGACGAACACTAGGAGGTATTTGTTATTGTATTTGCTTGGTTTGATTTCGGTGAAATCTATTTCCCAATTTGTCCCGGGGCGTTTTCCCCTTATTCGGGTCCCTTCCGGCATTTTAAGGTGTTTGGCGTTTACCTTAGCACAAGGACACAGGCCTCAGTTATCTGCTGGACCAAGGAGTTGAGTTTAGGAATGTAGTAAGTTTGCTACTTTGTTTGGAGCAGTGTCTTTAGCTTTTTGTGTCCGAGGTGGGTCCATTGGTGGAGACGGGTCACCAGTTTTTTTGCCTGCCGTTGGGGCAGGATTGTCTTTTCTTGGAGTTTCCAGACCTTCAGCTGCTCATCGTATCTGGCCCCCAATTGCTGGGCGGTTTGCAGGTCGTCGTCCGAATATTCGAGGGGGAACTGTTCCGGCATCTGGGTGGCTTTGGGCACTTTTAAGGGAAGGACCTGTGGACCCAGTGCGGCTGTGCGGGCGGCCCTGTCAGCCATCCGATTCCCTTCTGCCACGGGGTCATCTCCCCATTGATGTCCGGGGCAGTGGATAATACTCAGTTTTTTTGGCAAGAAGAGGGCCTGGAGGAGGTCTAGTATTTCTGGTTTGTTTTTGATATCCTTGCAGGCTGAAGTGAGGAGACCCCTCCTTCGGTATATTTCTCCATGAACATGGGCGGTGGCGAAGGCATACCGGCTGTCAGTATAAATGTTGACTTTTTTTTCTTGGGCCCTCTTTAGGGCTTGGGTCAGGGCTATAAGTTCTGCACTCTGAGCGGAGGTCCCCGGGCTTAGGGCGCTAGCCCATACGACAGTTTTCCCATCTACCACGGCTGCCCCAGCTTTCCGCTCACCATCCTGCAGGAAACTGCTGCCGTCGGTATACCAAGTCATCTCGGCATCTGGCAGGGGCTGGTCCTTTAAGTTTTCCCGGGTACCGTGGACTTCTGCAAGGATCTGGTGACAGTCATGCGCGACTGGGGACGGGGAGTCGGAATCAGGAAGCAGAGTGGCTGGGTTTAGAGAGGTGGACGTCCCAAACCTCACTCACTCCGGGTTCAGAAGCATGGCCTGATAGTGGGTGACTCGGGCGTTAGAGAGCCATCGGTCAGGGGGCTGGCGGATGACAGTCTCTACAGCATGGGGGGCCACCACCGTGAGGGGCTGGCCAAAAGTTAATTTGTCAGAGTCTTTTATTAGAACCGCCACTGCGGCTATCATGCGGAGGCATGGAGGCCATCCTGACACTACATTGTCCAGTTTTTTTGAGAAATAGGCCACAGGTCTTTTCCATGGCCCAAGGGTTTGAGTCAAAACTCCCTTAGCTATTCCCTCTCGCTCATCAACATAGAGAGTGAAGGGCTTAGTCACATCCGGGAGGCTCAACGCGGGAGCAGTCAGTAAGGCCCTTTTTATCTGGTCGAATGCCAGTTGTTGTTTTTCTCCCCAGTGGTAGGGCACATTTGCCTTGGTGAGAGGATATAAGGGGGCCGCCAATTCTGCAAACCCTGGTATCCAGAGGCGACAGAACCCAGCACTCCCGAGGAATTCCCGTAGCCCTCTGGCATTGGTGGGCGTCGGTATTAGAGCTACGGCCTTTTTCCGTCCCTCACTTAGCCATCTTTGACCCCCCTCCAGGAGGTACCCCAAGTAGGTCACTCGCTGCTGGCATATCTGGGCCTTTTTAGCAGAAGCTCGGTACCCCAACTCTCCCAACCTCTGAAGCAGGGCCCCTGTACCTGCCATACAGTCCTGTTTAGTTTTGCTGGCCAGAAGCAGATCATCCACGTATTGTAGGAGGACGAGATCTGGATGGTCCGTCCGGAAGTCAGCCAGGTCGTGGTGTAGGGCCTCGTCGAACAAGGTGGGGGAATTTTTGAACCCCTGTGGCAATCTTGTCCAGGTGAGTTGCCCTGAGATCCCTGCTGTGGGGTCTTTCCACTCAAAGGCAAAAATGGGCTGGCTCTGAGGGCTTAACCTCAGACAGAAAAAGGCATCTTTTAAATCCAGCACTGTGTACCAGGTGTGACTTGGGGGTAGGGTACTGAGTAGGTTGTAAGGATTAGGCACTGTGGGGTGAATATCTTCTGTTCTTTTGTTGACCTCTCGCAAGTCTTGGACTGGCCGGTAATCACCTGTGCCGGGCTTTTTTACTGGTAAGAGGGGGGTGTTCCAGGGCGACTGACAGGGTACCAGAATACCTAGTTGCAACAGTCTCAGTATATGTGGCCGTATACCCTCTTTAGCTTCCCTACTCATAGGGTACTGCTGGATTGATACGGGAGTAGCCGAGGGTTTTAGGTTTATAATCAGAGGGGCCTGTCTGGTGGCCAGTCCCGTTCCAGCTGTTTCGGCCCATGCTCCGGGGTACTCAGAGAGCCAGTTGGGGCCTACGGGTGGTGGGGGTACTGAAGGGCTGTCATGGAGCCGATGTTCATCCTCAAGGCGCAGCGTCAAGACTTGAAGAGGTTGTCCCTTTTCCCCCGTGACGGTGGCCCTCCCCTGCTGGAAGTGGATCTGGGCCCCTACCTTCAAGAGGATGTCTCGCCTGAGGAGGGGGTAGGGGCAATCTGGAACTAACAGAAAGGAATGTGTTACCTGTCCGGTGCCCAGGTGGACCTTCCGCTCAGTCGTCCATCGGTACAGCTTGCCCCCTGTTGCTCCTTGAACCCACAACGTTTTAGAGCTCAGGGGTCCTTTTGCCTCTGTCAGAACCGAATGTCAACCAGAAAGGTTACTGGTTGGCCCCCCACATCAAGGGTTATCCGGGGCTCGGGGGGGGGCTCCTGGCCCTGACGCCCCCAGTCTTCTTCTTCTAGGGACAAGACAGGGATGGGCTTCTTTTTGGGCCCCTGAGGTTGGGTCTTCTTTGGGCAGTCTTTAACCCAATGTCCTCTCTCTTTGAGGTATGCACATTGGTCTCTGTCGACCCGTGGCTTTCTCTTGTCTCCCAGGTCCCTGCTCTGTCCTGACCTATTCTGCCCTGTATTCTGCACTACGGTGGCCAATATCTTGGTTAGCTCTTTATTACGTTTTTTATCTCTTTTATCCTCTCTTTCTTCCTGTTCTCTATGGAACCTCTCTTCCCTTTCTTCCGGAGTTTCTCTTTTGTTGTAAATTTTTTCTGCCTCTTTTACCAAGTCTTGAAGAGTATATCCCTGTAACCCCTCTAGCCGCTGTAACTTGTTACGAATATCTGAGGCCGACTGCCCGATGAAAGTCATAATTATGTCGGGCTGTCTGTCTTCAGCTAGGGGGTCAAATGGGGTATACATACGGTAACTCTCAATTAGTCTCTCTAGAAACCCCGCAGGCGTCTCATCCTTTCCCTGTATTATAGCACGTACCTTTGCCAAATTGGTGGGGCATCTCCCCGCCCCTTTGAGACCCGCTAGGAATACCTGGCGATAGAGACGGAGTCGCTCCCTATCAGCAGCTGTATTGTAGTCCCAGGTTGGGCGGGTCAAGGGAAAAACGGCCTCGATCTCATTAGGCAGTTGGGTTGGCCTCCCATCTGCCCCCGGGACATTTTTGTGGGCTTCGAGGTAGACACGTTGCCGCTCCTCTGTCATGAGGAGAGTCTGCAGGAGTTGTCGTCCCAGGTCGGCTGGTGGGTTAACAGGATTGATTCAATTAATCCTGTTAATGCCTGGGGGTCTTGGGAGAAAGAGGGGTTATGAGTCTTCCAGTTATAGAGGTCAGATGCAGAGAACGGCCAGTACTGCATCTGACCGCCCACCGATCGGAGGGGAAGGGTGGTCCAGAGATCTTCCGACTCTTTTCCGCACTCCCGCCGGATGCGGAGTCAGCTGGAGAGCGGAGGGGTAGTGAGGGTTTCTCTCTCTGCCTGCGTGGAATCGGGGGACGGGAGCTGGGGAGCGGTGGGTGGGGGTTGTGGTTCCGGATGGGCCAGTTGGGGCTGAGCATAAGGGGGGGGGTGAGTCTAGGAGAAATAGGCTGTCTTGATCTCCCGGGAGGACGGGAGGTTTTGGTTTTGCTTCGGGAAGTTTTAAAGGGCAAAGGGTGGAAGTGGGGGAAGGGAGGGGGATAAGAGGAGTGGTGGGGGGGGGGGCTTAGGGTTCGGAGCTTCTCGAAAAGGGATTAAATATTTTATCCAAGGGGGTGGGTTCTGAGTAAGATCTTCCCAAACCACGATGTAGGGTACCTGGTCAGGATGTCCATGGGGCCCCGGTTGAAATACCAAGGCTTTGACCTGAAAGATAATATCAATATTAAAAGTCCCCTCTTGTGGCCACCTGACATTGTAGGTTGGCCATTCTGAGGGGCATAAGGTGGTCCACTTTCGTTTTTTCACTTCGACCGACAGGTCGCGGGCTCAGCCAACGACTTCTTTCCAGTGTCCTAGAGTGAGGCTAAGAGGGGTAGTTATAGTTTGTCCCATAGGGGCAGGGGGTTGGTGCACTGAAAAAGGAGAACAAAGAAGACAATACAGATCACACAAACAAACACAAATGACAATACCGGGCGCGCACCGGAAAATTGGTACCAAAACGAGAATGCAATTTCAGATGGGAGTGGCCTCGGGCCGTCCCTGGAGAGGAGGGTGACCTGGTCTCCCTCCCTCTCCCAGATCACTCGAGAGTTAGGCTCCAGAGTGGGACCGGGGGTCTCAGGGCACGTCTGCCTCCCTCACCGGCCCGAACAGAAACAGATTCAGGTCCTGCAGGTGCAATTCAGATTCAGTTAAACACACGACTTACGACACAGACAAAAAACGTAAAGAAGCCAAGTCTTACCTCCTGCCAGTCTTGTGATTGAGCCCGTGGGTCGTCCGATCCTGGACGAGCCCCCAAAATGTTGGGCCAGCCTTTGCCCAAACCAACGTCTGGGTGGGCGACCCTGGGACCCAAGTACCACGGCGATAGATGCAATCAGCAAGAGGATTTTATTGAACGTTTGCGCAAACGGGCCCTCTGCATCAAAAGCGAGCCGAGGACCCCTAGCAACAGTTACAGACCGGTTTTAAAGCCTAAAACCACATAATTAGCATATCACACAGGTAGGTATATGATTGACTCGTTTAAAGGTTAGGGGAATGCAGCTTAGGGACTTTCCTTGTGAAACGTGAGCCTCTGGGGTGGGGCTGTTTTTTTTTTTTTTTCCTTCCGCAAGGTGCTTTTGGTTGCTCAAGTCCCAGGAACTTGTGAAATGTGAGCAAATGTTGGATTGCCCAAGTCCCAGGAACTTGTGAAATGTGAGCAAATGTTGGATTGCCCAAGTCCCAGGAACTTGTGAAATGCGAGCAAATGTTGGATTAACGTTTACACGGGGGGGAGAGGGGGGCGGGTTTCAGACTCTCCCTCCATGATCCAACCAAAGAAATGTGGTCAAGTCATGTGAAGATTAGTCATGCTCCAAAAGCTAGGCCTGTCAGATTCCTATCAGTGACTGGCATATTTCCCCTGCTCCATTCCTCCAAGCCTCTGTGCTTCAGAAGCTGGAAAGTCCTTATCCTTATGCACAGGGTGCATATGCAGCAGCAGTGAATAGCAATAGGAAGAATATGAGCAGCAGATGTTGGAGACTTGTCAATTAGCAAGAGGATGTTACTTCCTTATAAGGAGATAATGACATGGCTCCTGAGGTTAGAAAGGTATCAAAGGCCAAGATAAGAAAGACTGGGTATCTCAACATCTACCTCCTATGGTGTAACAATATTCACTGGAATGTGTGCACCCTGATTTGTGTATCCTTTAATGCAACTGTTCTTCCAGAAACAGTTCTTCCAGTGTAGTTCAGAGACCCTGGGAAACTCTCAAATCTTTACAGGGGTTCCATAGGGTCAAAACTATTTTCAAAATAATGCTATACCATTATATGTTTGTTTTGTTTTTTTATTTTCTTTCTGTTATGAATGTAGAATGAAGTGTTCCAGAGGCTGCATGACATTGGTATCATAACAGAATGAATCTAAATGAATCTATAGCAGATATGAGAATCAAGCTGTCTTCTGGTTGGCTGAACATCAAAGAAATTTGTAAAAATGTAAAACAATGCCTCCATTCTCAGAGAAAATTGTTTTGGGAGATTTATTATTTTTCAATAATAAATTGTGTTTTTCACAATTATTTATTGCAATATAAGATGGATTATTAATAAACCTTTTAAGTTCTTAGTTTAATTTGTAATACAATAGATATTGATAAATATAAACTATGTAAATAAAATTTCATTAAAGTTCTCAATAATTTTTAAGAGTATTAATGTGTTCTGAGTCAAAAACATTTTAGAACCACTGCTAAAACATTGGCTTCTTTAACTATTGGTGAAACTCCCTATTTACCATAAATGATAGATTTCTGGTCGAGTTTTCTTCCATTCCATGAAGAAATTAAATTCTTCCAAAACATTATTTTTGCTTCTATTATTTTTGATTCTATCTTTAACCATTTGCATTGAAATCTTCTACATTTAATTTTGTGTTAACTCGAAAGTCTTAAATAACTGCATAGAGAAATATAACTCATTCTGATTAGAAAATTGTTTAATGAATTAGATACATGTTATACTTTAAATTATTATGGCATTACCAATTCCCTTCTTTTTCTTTTCTTTATTTTTTCATGACATATATCACAGTGAAAACTTATTGGCGGGTGGCCTCCTCTTTTTTCTCCAGTTGTTAGTTATTAGAATAAAGGTGATTTGGGTTATTATTAGTTCAAACGCTATATTCACTTGGATTTCCACTGAAGCTGATGCTAAAGAAAGGATCTGAAAGCAAGTAATTTATTTGGGATGTGATCTTAGGTTAGAGGAATAGAGAAGTGAGACAAAGATGAAAGGGAAGGCAATTAAAGAAAGGATGAGTTTTCAAGTCAGCTGCCATTGTGAGCAACTGCAGTTTAATCCTGCTGGGGAACTCTGGGAATTTGTGTGGAAAACAGGCCTGTTATTCATCCCACTAGAGGGGTGAGAGAGCTGAGGTACTTATACACCAATTGCCTTCAGTCAGTGGTCACGGACTTCTGGGCAAATGTTTAAATGCAGGCCATGAGAGAAAACCCTCAGACCATTGGAAATCAGCTAAGGATACACTATAGTGTCAGGAACATGGATGGGACACCAACGGTGGCAGCTACAAGTAATGCAACACTGTATTATTTTGTATGTTTTAGAAGATTTAGGTATGTGCATGAGTGTTTGCTAAGTCGCTTCAGTCATGTCCAACTTTTTGTGACCCCATGGACTGTAGCCCACCAGGCTCCTCTGTCCACGGAATTCTGCAGGCAAGAATACTGCAGTGGGTTGCCATGCTCTCCTCCAGGGGTCTAGAAATTGAACCTGCATCTCTTACATCTTCTGCATTGGCAGATGGGTTCTTTACCACTAGCACCAGGTAATTGGTATCAATTTATATTATTGGAGAAGGCAAGAGTTGAAGCGGAAATTTGAGAAGGTCCAGATAGTAGCTTAAACTTGACAGTGTGGAAATAAACAAAGACCACTCAAATGAGAAAAAGAAAAGGCTCTTTATGCAGAATTTGCTATTGTGGAGTCAGCCACAACTACTTGCAATTTAATAAAGACAAGGCAGGCAGAGGAGAGGGAAATCTTTATAGTGGAAAAAGGGAAGCCTCCAGGTATGTTATGATCAGAGGTTGTTGCGATGGAGAAGCTGGTGGCCAACTAACTAGAAATGAAACATCCTATGTGATTGGTTAGAAGAGCATACTTGGCTTTCCCTGGTTGGTTCCTAGTTGGAATCCATGGCGAAAATGAGAGAAGCTGGCAGTTACTGATCAAAGTCTTCTCTTTTCTCCACTATAAAAATTTCCCACTCATCTGCATGCCTTTGAGTCTCTGCCAAACACAAGCGATGGTGACTGATTCCCCTGCTATAGCAAGCTCTGAATAACTTTTGCTTGTTTTCATTCAGTTAGTCTTTATTTTCACAAACTATTTTCATTTTCACAAACGATTTTTACTTTCACCCCACGATCCAACATTATGGCTTTTGTGTGTGTGCCAGCCATATTAAACTTCTCACTTTCTCCAAATAAACATATAAGTTTCTGGCATGTAGGAACATCTTTGCTTATGTTGTATGTCTCCCCTATCTATAAAATTATTTTACTTCTTCTTCAGCTGATAAAGTGAAAGTGAAAAGGAGTACATCACCCTGCTTACTTAACTTATATGCAGAATACATCATGCAAAATGTCAGGCGGGATAAAGCACAAGCTGGAATCAAGATTGCAAGGAGAAATATCAATAACCTCAGATATGCAAATGATACCACCCTTATGGCAGAAAGTGAAGAGAAACTGAAGAGCCTCTTGATGAAAGTGAAAGAGGAGAGTGAAAAAGCTGGCTTAAAACTCAGCATTCAAAAAACTAAGATCATGGCTTCCATTCCCAACACTTCTTGGCAAAAAGATGGGAAAACAATGGAAAGAGTGACAGACTGTATTTTCTTAGGCTCCAAAATCACTGCAGATGGTGACTGCAGCCATGAAATTAAAAGACACTTGCTCCTTGGAAGAAAAGCCATGACCAACCTAGACAGCATATTAAAAAGCAGAGACATTACTTTGCCAATAAAAGTCTGTCTAGTCAAGCTATGGTTTTTCCAGTAGTCATGTATGGATGTGAGAGCTGGACCATGAAGAAAGTTGAACATTGAAGAATTAATGTTTTTGAACTGTGGTGTTGGAGAAGACTCTTGAGAGTCACTTGGACAGCAAGGAGATCAAACCAGTCCATCCTAAAGGAAATCAGTCCTTAATATTCATTGGAAGGACTGATGCTGAGGCTGAAACTCCAATACTTTGGCAACCTGATGTGAAGAATTGACTCATTGGAAAAGACCCTGATGCTGGGAAAGATTGAAAGCAAGAAGAGAAGGGGACGACAGAGGATGAGATGGTTGGATGACATCACCGACTCGATGGACATGAATTTGAGAAAGCTCCAGGAATTGGTGATGGATAGGGAGTCCTGGTGTGCTGCTGTCCATGGGGTCGCAGAGTTGGACATGACTGAGAGACTGAATTGAGCTGAACTGGTACTTGTAGTCTATTAAGTGTACAGCAATATTATGTCTAAAAAAATGTACATACCTCAGTTTAAAAATACTTCTAATTTTAATTCCTTTGCTATTTGCATTACATCTACAGCTACATCCTCCACTGAAGTCTTAAACCTCTGAAAGTCATCCATGAGGACTGGAATTACTTGCCTCCAAACTCCTATCAATATTGATATTTGCCCTTTTTCCATGAATCACAAATATTCTTCCTGGCATGTAGAATGGCGCTCATTATCCAAAAGTTCTGTTGGAAATGTACAGCCAGATTGATGTTTTCATGTCTGCTAACATAACATCCATTCTACAACCCATGGATCAAGGAGTAATTTCAGTTTTCCAAATGTATTATTTAAGAAGCACATTTTGTGAGGCTATAACTTACCGTAGATGGTGATTCCTCTGATGGAATCTGGGCAAAGTAAATTGAAAACCTTCTGGAAAATATTCACCATCCTCGATTCTAGAATTAGAAGTGGAGCCTAAAGATGTGGCTGAATGCTACAACTCGTGACAAAACTCCAATGGATGAGGAGTTGCTTCTTATGAATGAAGAAAGTGGTTTCTTGAGATAGAATCTCTCCTGGTGAAGATGTTGTGAAGACCATTGAAATGACAAGAATTTAGAACAGTACATACATTTAGTTGATAAAGCAGTGGCAGGGTTTGAGAGAATCGACTTCAATTTTGAAAGCATTTCTACTGTGAGTAAAATGTCATCTAATAGCATTGTATGCTATAGAGAAATCATTTGTAAAAAGAAGAGTCAATCAATGTGGCAAACTTCATTGTTGTCTTACTTTAAGAAATTGTTACAGCCGCTACCCTGATCAGTCAGCAACCATCATCATATTTGGGCAAGCCCCTCCACTTGTCCAAATGTGACTATGACTTCCTGAAGGCTTGGATGATGGTTGGCATTTTTTAGCAATAAAGTATTTTTAAATTAAGATATGTCCATTGTTTTTAAAGGCATGTACACTTAAAAGTATACAATATAGTGTAAAGATAATTTTTATATATACTGGGAAACCAAGAAAAAAAAAATCATGGATTCGCTTTATTGCAACTTTTTAGTTCAGTGGTCTGCAACAGAATTCACAATATCTTTGAGGTATGCCTGTATCTGAAAGAAACAGTCATTATCTGAAAGAGGTAGCTTCACTCCCATGTTCATTGCAGCATTGCTCACAGTAGCCAAGATAGGGAAACAAACTGTGTGTCTGTCAACAGATGAATGGCTAAAGATGTGATATCACACACACACACACACACACACACACACACATACACACATACATACAATAAAGAAGAAAGGAAACTCTGCTATTTGCCAAAATAGGAATGAATCCAGAGGACATAATGCTAAGTGGAATTAGCCAAAGAAAGACAAAAACTGTGTTATCCCGCTTATTTGTGGAATCATGTTTTTTTAAAGTTTATTCATAGAAGTAGAACAGAATGATGTTTACCAGGGCCAGAGGGTTGAGGGGAAAGGTGGACGTGGGGAAGATGGGAAATGCTAGTCAAAGGATTCATTTGTCAGAAGCAAAAGTTCTGGGGAGCCAATGTACCTGTAACTGTAATAAATATTACTTTGTTGCGTGCTTGAAATTTCCACAAGTAGACCTTTAGTATTTTTACCACACCCACACAGAGCTATACGAGTAGATGGATGTATTAGTTAAACTGATTATGGTGGTCATTTCACAAAGTATATATGTATGTCAAATCATGATGTTGTACTTTAAATATGAACAATTTTATTTATCTATTATTCCTCAATAAAGCTGTAAAATAGAAGAAAACTTGATTAAGATATGTTAATATGTACTGATGCTAAGACTGAAACTCCAATACTTTGGCCACCTCATGCGACGAGTTGACTCACTGGAAAAGACTCTGATGCTGGGAGGGATTGGGGGCGGGAGGAGACGGGGACGACAGAGAATGAGATGGCTGGATGGCATCACCGACTCTGTGGACATGAGTTTGAGTAAACTCCAGGAGTTGGTGATGGACAGGGAGGCCTGGCGTGCTGTGATTCATGGGGTCGCAGAGAGTCGGACACGACTGAGCGACTGAACTGAACTGAACTAAACTGAAGATAATTATGTTGTTTATGTATTTTTAATATTTGTCTAATTAACATAAAATTTTTAATTTTTGGTCTAACATATACAGATAGATCTGATTTTTTATTTCTTAGAATATTATTTTGAAAATCAGTTCAGTTTAGTCTCTCAGTCATGTCCAACTCTTTGCGACCCCATGAATTGCAGCACACCAGGCCTCCCTGTCCATCACCAATTCCCGAGGTCTACCCAAACCCAAGTCCATTGAGTCGGTGATGCCATCCAACCATCTCATCCTCTGTTGTCCCCTTCTCCTCCTGCCTTCAATCTTTCCCAGCATCAGGTCTTTTCAAATGAGTCAGCTCTTTGCATGAGGTGGCCAAAGTATTGGAGTTTCAGCTTCAACATCAGTCCTTTCAATGAACACCCTGGACTGATCTTTAGGATGGACTGGTTGGACCTCATTGCAGTCCAAGGGACTCTCAAGAGTCTTCTCCAACATCACAGTTCAAAAGCATCAGTTCTTCAGCGCTCATCTTTCTTTATAGTCCAACTCTCACATCCATACATGACCACTGGAAAAAACATAGCCTTGACTAGACGGACCTTTGTTGGCAAAGTAATGTCTTTGCTTTTTAATAGGCTGTCTAGGTTGGTCATAACTTTCCTTCCAAGGAGTAAGCGTCTTTTAATTTCATGGCTGCAATCACCATCTGCAGTGATTTTGGAGCCTAGAAAAACAAAACAAAGTCAGCCATTGTTTCCACTGTTTCCCCATCTATTTGCCATGAGGTGATGGGACCAGATGCCATGATCTTAGTTTTCTGAATGTTGAGCTTCAAGTCAACCTTTTTACTCTCCTCTTTCACTTTCATCAAGAGGCTCTTTAGTTCTTAGTTTGGAATTAATTTTTTTCATAGATCCACCAAAATAATATAACTAATTTGTTGATCAATACACATATATTTAAAAAATCTTGGAAGTAACCATAAATTATTTTTCACACCTCCTTTTAATCTCAAAATGGTACTGTTTGGAAGATAATACATGTGGTGAACCTCCCTACCCACAGATTCGTGCTCTGTGACTCTAACTGGTCCTCCACTCTATCTGACTCAGGATAAAGCACCATAAATAGCACACTGACAGATTGCAGTGCAAGTTATTTAAAGACGGTGTCTCATGAAGGAGCTGGGAGGGTGAGAAAGGAAGAAGGGAGAGCAGGAGCAGACACTATTGCAATCAGAACTTAAAGAATTTTAAGATCTCCTCTTTCCCAGATCATTCTTAGTCCACTAACAACATGCTAAGCTAAATCGGAATATACCCTGGGAATTCCCTGGTGGCCCAGTGCGTAGGAATTATGTGCTTTCACTTCGGAGGTTTGCTCTTTGGTCAGGAAACTAGGATTCTATGAGCCACATGGCCAAAAAATATAGAGTATACCCCACTCTCCATTATATCTGTGAATATTATCTTTCCTCAACTTTATTAAAAATCATTTTTCACTTTTGAAATTTTATTGTATCTATTAGGATCCACAAGGGGCTCATAGTGTATTGTTTAAAACACAGCCCATTGTGGTGACCTGACAAACAAGGGATGAAGTCACAGTGGCCACATTGCCCTGGGGGCATCCTTTTTTTTCCTTAAGGAGACACCCTGTTTTTCCCTGCTGGTGCGTTTCTCAAGACTACAAGACCACCTGACCATGAGACACCTCCGACTATGTGATCACAGGACCCCAGCTGCAAGCTAAAGACCCCTTCCTTCAGGGCACAATTTCCCATCAATAGGATATAAGAAAGATTGGCTGTAAAAGGGGAAGCACTGATTTCTCTAAAGCCGGTCACTTTTTTCTTCCTGTAATAAATCTTTCTCTGCCTGACTGCCCGGCTCGCTCTCTCTTTCTCATGCTCATCTTACAATGTTTTGTGACCCTTACAAAGTAATTGTCATCAAACACATTAGGATAAGCAGAGTAGCTGTCCTATAGGGTAGCACACCAAGGGGGTTATCTAGCATTTTACTAGGAAGGCTATAATCTAGAAGTTGGCACTAAAAACTTGAGTTCTCTGCTTCTAAAACCCAGCATCTTTACAAATTATCATGGTGAGTTTTAAATATGGATTTTTATTAGTGTAATTAGTGATGTTCAATAAAAGTGGATTGGCTGAAATATTTTAGGAATGTTCGCATGCTTTCGTGAACAGAGCTCTGGAAGCCTGTAAACTTAAAGGACAGCATTTAAATCTTGATCCCCAAACAACCTGCATCCAGCCATCAGCTCAGAGGATTTGCGGTCTGTGAGCCTGACTCTTATCCCAATTAACTGAAAGAACTTGTTGGCTAGGTGTGCTCTGAGCATCTAAAGTGACAGCAGATTGAACTTAAGGAGCAGGGCTTCACAGACATGCTTTCACTGTAACCTGGTAGGGAGAGTGTACGTGAGTGGCTGACTCTCACCCACCTGTAACTATGTGAGATTCAGTCAAAAGGACCTCATAGTTGAGTATGACCTGCCCTTCCATTTGCTTCTTTTTAATTTTTTCAGGTTTCTAGGATCTTGGTTCTCAAAGTGTGGTCCCCAGGCTAGCAGTACCAGCATCATCTAGGAATTTGTTAGAAGTACGAATTCGCAAGATCCAGCTCTGATCTGCTAAATCAGAAGCTCTGGAGCTATTTTTACTTTTTCAGGTGATCCTTATGCCTGAATGTTTGAGAAGCACTGGACCAGATCGCATTTTGCCATCTAGCTATCTTTTCTTGGTTGTTCTCATTTTTACTTCATTTACTGCACCAGTTGGGCCCTGAGATTCTTCACACTGTTACTTCTCTCTTACCATTATGTGTTGTAAAAGATTCTCCATAAATCAAGACCCATAGGAAACTTTTGATCAGAATTCCTCACTAATCAAGGTTCCTTCATACTGCTTGTATTAAGTTGATTTTACGAACAATAGTTTCAGAAATTCATATTCCTCTGTGAAGCAGCAGCAACAGTGCAGTGATTATCAAGCTCTGTTCTTTGGAAGCCAAGGTATTTCTCTGAGTCTCCTGAGGGTACACCTGGAAAGTTGAGGAAGGAAGAATAAGGCTTCTTATTCTTGCCTTTTTTGAAGCCAACATTTGTTGAGTACCTATTATGATCAAGGCATAGTTCTGGTCCCTTCACATGCTAATGCATTCATTTAGGTCATATTCTGCCCAGCTTTTCCATCATAGAAGCTGTTGTTTAGTCGCATTTGACTCTTTGTGACACTATTGACTGTAGCCCACCAGGCTCTCTGTCCATGGGATTTCCCAGGCAAAAATATTGGAGTGGGCTGCATTTCCTTCTCCAGGGGATCTTCCTGACCCAGGGAGCAAACCCACATTTCCTGCATTGGCAGGCAGATTTTTTACCAGTGAGCCACCAGGGAAGCCCCAGAGAAGAGGGTATTCTCAGGTATTTTATTTACTGGGTTGCAGCATAAGTTTTTTTTTTTTTTTTTAACGATGCTAACAGTGTCAGACTTTATTTTTGGGGGGCTCCAAAATGGCTGCGGATGCTGATTACAGCCATGAAATTGAAAGATGCTTACTCCTTGGAAGGGAAGTTATGACCAACCTAGACAGCATATTAAAAAGCAGAGACATTACTTGGCCAACAAAGGTCCGTCTAGTCAAGGCTATGGTTTTTCCAGTGGTCATGTATGGATGTGAGAGTTGGACTGTGAAGAAAGCTGATCGCCGAAGAATTGATGCTTTTGCACTGTGGTGTTGGAGAAGATTCTTGTGAGTCCCTTGGACTGCAAGGAGATCCAACCAGTCCATTCTAAAGGAGATCAGTCCTGGGTCTTCATTGGTAGAACTGATGCTAAAGCTGAAACTCCAATACTTTGGCCACCTCATGCGAAGAGTTGACTCACCGGAAAAACTCTGATGCTGGGAGGGATTGGGGGCAGGAGGAGAAGGGGACGACAGAGAATGAGTTTGCTGGATGGTATCACCGACTCGATGGAGGTGGGTTTGAGTGAACTGCGGGAGTTGGTGATAGACAGGGAGGCCTGGTGTGCTGTGATTCATGGGTTCGCAAAGAGTCAGACACATTGAGCGACTGAACTGAACTGAAAGACAAAACAAGCTGCACCCTTTACTCACTGAGCTCCTAGTATCCAGGCCTTTTCTCTAGTCCTGGAATAGACAGGTTCTTTCCTATCCCAGGCTTTCACATGGTCTTCCCTCTTCCTGAAGCTTTTCCCCGAAACAACCATAGTAGGCTCTCTAGCATCCTTTAGTTTTCTACTTAAATGTTATCTCTTTTAAGAGAAACTTAGCTATCTGATCTGTTTTAGTTATTTCCCCTCTTTTTTTCTTTTATAAAGCACTCTTATCTTTATAGCATTTAATGCAATTTATTATGATACAGTTTCCTTATTCAATTTTTGTAGTCTGTTCCCCTCTGGATTATAAGCTTGGCAAGGGCTGAAACCTTATCTATCTTGTTCTTTTTGTCTAAATGTTAGGGGAAGCATGCTGATTGAAACCACCCACCCTGGCCAGGCACCATAGTAACCATTTGCATGAGTTGTTTTATGACAGGAGGTCCTGGTAAGGAACAGGGAACTAATAAGCCTCTACCAACCAGAAGAGTTCGGGAAAAGTCAAAAGGAGACACCACCTGTCTGACCACCTCCCATAATTCTTCTCTCTGGCATCCATCTTTGTTGAACAAGGCATGCACCACCAGGAAGGACTCTGAGTCAGAATGATTGGCTAAAGACAACCTGAAACTAATCCCATCACCATGAAACCCGAGACTGCAAGCCATGTGACAGAGCAGTTCTCCTGGGTTCCCTTACCCTATTGTTCTCCACCCGGGTGCCCTTTCCCAAAAAAATCTCTTGCTTTGTCAGCACATATGTCTCCTCGGACAATTCATTTCCGAGTGTTAGACAAGAGCCCAGTTTCGGGCCCTGGAAGGGGTCCCCCTTCCTGCAACATAATGAGCACTTACTAGTGTCTGGCACAATGTTGTGCTTAATAAATATATGGTAATTCAATGACCAAAGAGTGTATTGAGGCAACTTGAGTTCTCATTCAGGTTCTTTCATTAACTAAAATTTCATCCTTAAATGAAGGTTGGATGAGATGCTGTATGAGATGAGTTTGCTTCAGCATCACATGGTTCAAATTTAACTTTTAATTTTATACTTGTCTGCTTATGCTTTTGGTGGGCATGTGTTTTGTATCCTTCCTTAATTGCTCATTGTGTAAGGGAAAGCATTTAAGTTAATTTCTTGAGTAAACAAGAATAAAGGTGTTAAAATTCAAAATTGAGATCACACTTGAAAATTTCCTGAGCAGACAGAACCAGTTAAGCCACGTAAGCGACGACTCAGTTCAGTTCAGTTCAGTCGCTCAGTCGTGTCCAACTCTTTGTGACCCCATGAATCATAGCACACCAGGCCTCCCTCTGCAGAGTAAGAGAAACTTAACTTGGATTGTAAATGCCCCTGAAAATCATAAACTAAACCTAAATTGACCTAAATTGTTTTAGGTTACCTAAAGTGGCATATGAAGACCACTTTTAGCCAATCCCTTGTCATTTGGAAAAACCCCACTGCTATAACCAATGATTATAAAGATTAAATAGTTTTTGTGTTTTCAATATATAAGGCATCCTATGTCTCTGTGCTTAATGCCACTGTTCACTTGAAAACTCCCAGTTTTAAAACTATTCTTCTATGCACAATAAACTCTTACTGGATACAGCTTTATTGATTTGGTTTTATTTCCAACAGTTTCTGGATTTTTACATGGGCTGCCTGAAAACTTTATATTGGACTAGCCATAAGAATTGGAATCTGAACCTCATCTAGTCATGCTACACAGACATTAACTGTAAAGAGAAATTTAGAAAAACTTTGATCTGGGTCAAAGAAAAGGGGTATGGAAATAATGTGCATTTACATTTTTCAATGAATTAGTATTTATTTATAAAATCATTACATATTTATTAATTGAATTTTAAAATGAGTAGAGGATCTGAATAGAGATTTTTCCAAAGGATACACACAAATGGCCAACAAGTACATGAAAAGGTGCTCAGCATCACTAATGATCAGGGATTTCCCTGATGCAAGTCAAAATGACAATGAGATATCTATCACTTCATGTCTATTAGAATGGCTATCATCAAGAAGACCAGAGATGACAAGTGTTGGCTAGGATATAGAGAAAAGGGAACTACTGTGCACTGTTGGTGGGAATGTATAGGGATAATCCCTATAGAAGCAGTATGGAGGTTTCTCAAAAATCAAAAAATAGAACTACAACATCATCCAGTAACCCGACTTTTGGGTATATATTCAAAGGTAATGAAAACAGAATATCTAAGAGATATCTGCATTTACATGTTCATTGCAGCATTTTTCACAATAGCCAAAATATGGAAATTACTTGTGTCCAACAGATGAATGTATAAAGAAGATACATACATGGAACGTTATTCAGGCTAGGAGGAAAAAGAAAATCCTCCCATTTGCAACAACTTTGGATGAAATTTGGCAGTATTATATTAAGTGAAACATGAAAGACAGAGGAAAGACACTTTCGGCATGGTATCACTTATACACAAAATCAAAAGAAAAAAAAAAGTTCATAGAAACAGAGTAGATAAGTGTTTACCAGGGACTGGGAGGTGGAGGAATAGGGAAAATTTGATAAAAGTACAAACTTTCAGCTATGAAATGAATAAGATAGAAGATCTAATGTAAAACATGGTGACTCTGTTGATAACACTATATTAAATAGTAATTGAAATTGTATTATGTAATTGAAATTTGCTAAAAGAGTAGCATTTAAATGGTTTAATAACAAAGAAGACAAATATTTGAGGTGATGGATGTACTGATTTAGTACATGGTGGGAGGCAAGAATATACAGTAGAGAAAAGAAAGTCTTTTAGATAAGTGGTTGTAGGGGAAAAGTTCAACTACATGTAAAAGAATGAGATTAGAACATTCTCTATCACCACATACAAAAATAAACTCAAAATGGATTAAAGACCTAAATGTGAACTATAAAACTCCTGGAAGAAAATATAGGCAGAACATTCTTTGACATAAATTGCAATAATATTTTTTTGACTCTGTCTCCTAGAATAACAGAAATAAAAGCAAAAATAAACAAGTGGGACCTAATTAAACTTAAAAGCTTTTGCACAGCAAAGGAAACCATAAACAAAATGAAAACAGAACCTCCAGAATGGGAGAAAATATTTGCAAATGACGCAACCAACAAGTGCTTAATTTCCAAAATACACAAACAGCTCATACAACTCAATATCAGAAAAACAAACAACCCAATCAAAAAATGAGCAGAAGATCTAAATAGACATTTCTCCAAAGAAGATATACAGATGGCCAACAGGCACATGAAAAGATGTCTGGAGAAGGTATACAGAAAAATGAACCCTCCTACACTGTTAGTGGGAATATATTAATAAATTGGTGCAGACAACAAGGAGAACAGTATAGAGGTTCCTCCGAAAACTAAAAACAGAGTCACCATGTGATCCAGCAACCCCACTTCTAGGATTATATCCAGGAAACACAAAAACGCTAATTTGAAAAGACACATGCATCTTAATGTTCCTGTTGCTGTTGTTGTTCAGCCGCTCAGTTGTGTCTGACTCTGCAACCCGATGGACTGCAGCACGTAAGGCTTTCCTGTCCTTCACCATCTCCTGTAGCTTGCTCAAACTCATGTCCATTGAGTCAGTGATACCATCCAATATCTCATCCTCTGTCTACTCTTCTCCTCCTGCACTCAATCTTTCCCAGCATCAGGGTCTTTTCCAGTGAGGTGGCTTTTCACATCAGGTGGCCAAAATATCGTAGCTCCAACTTCAGCATCAGCCCTTCCAAAAAATATACAGGGTTGATTTCCTTTATGATTGACTGGTTTGATCTCTTTGCTGTCCAAGGGACTCTCAAGAGTCTTCTCCAGCGACACAGTTCGAAAGCATCAATTCTTCAGGGCTCAGCCTTCTTTATGGTTCAACCTTCACATCTGTACATGACTACTGGAAAAACCATAGCTTTGACTCTGCAGAACTTTGTCAGCAAGTAATGTCTGCTTTTTAATATGATGTATTGGTTTGTCATAGTTCTTCTTCCAAGGAACAAGTGTCTTTTAATTTCATGGCTGCATCACTGTCCACAGTGATTTTCAAGCCCAAGAAAATAAAGTCCTTCACTGTTTCCATTTTTCCCACATCTATTTGCCATGAAATGATGGGACTGGATGTCATGATCTTAGTTTTTTGAATGTTGAATTTTAAGACAGTTGTTTTTTTTTTTTTTCCACTCTCCTTTTCCACCTTCATGGAAAGGCTCTTTAGTTTCTCTTCATTTTCTGCCATTAGGGTGGTGTCATCTGCATATCTGAGGTTATTGATATTTCTCCCAGCAATCTTGATTCCAGCTTGAGATTCATCCAGCCTGGCAGTTCACATGATGTACTCTGCATATAAGTTAAATAAACAGGATGACAATATACAGCCTTGACATACTCTTTTCCCAATTTTGAACCAGTTCATTGTTCCATGTACCATCCTAACTGTTGCTCCTTGACCCGCATATGAGTTTCTCAGGAGGCAGGTAAAATTCCTGTCTCTTCAAGAATGTCCCATAGTTTGTTGTGATTCCACACATCAAAGGCTTTACCATAGACAATGAAGTAGAAGTAGATGTTTTTCTGGAATTCCTTTGTTTTCTCTATGATCCAACTGCTGCTGCTGCTGCTAAGTCGCTTCAGTCGTGTCTGACTCTGTGTGACCCCATAGACAGCAGCCCACCAGGCTCCCCATCCCTGGGATTCTCCAGGCAAGAACACTGGAGTGGGTTGCCATTTCCTTCTCCAATGCATGAAAATGAAGTCACTCAGTCGTGTCAGACTCTTTGCGACCCCATGGACTACAGCCTACCAGGCTCCTCTGTCCATGGGATTCGCCAGGCAAGAGTACTGGAGTGGGTTGCCATTGCCTTCTCCATATGATCCAACAAATGTTGGCAATTTGATCTCTGGTTCCTCTGCCTTTTCCAAACCCAGCTGTACATCTGGAAGTCCTTCATTCACGTACTGCTAAAGCCTACCTTAAAGGATTTTGAGCACAGCCTTATAGGCATGTGAAATGAACACAACTGTATAGTAGTTTGAACATTGTTTGCCACTGCCCTTCTTTGAGATTGGAATGAAAACTGACCTTTTCCAGTCCGGTAGCCTTTGCTGAGTTTTCCAAGTCTACTGACATATTGAGTATAGCACTTTAACATTGGGGATTTGAAATAACTCAGATGGAATTCCATCACCTCCACTAACTTTGTTTGTAGTAATGCTTCCTAGGACCCTCCCTTGACTTCACACTCTAGGATGTCTGGCTCTAGGTGAGTGATCACACCGTGTATTGTTCATACTTCTTCTTAGTATCTTCTGCTTCTGCTAGGTCCGTACCATTTCTGTCCATTATTGTGCCTATCTTTACATGAAATGTTTCCTTCATATTTAATTTTCTTGAAGAGATCACTAATCTTTCCCATTCTATTGTTTTCCTCTATCTTTACATTGCTCACTTCAGTTCAGTTCAGTTCGGTTCAGTCGCTCAGTTGTGTCCGACTCTCTGTGACCCCATGAACCACAGCATGCCAGGCCTCCCTGTCCATCACCAACTCCCGGAGTTCACTCAAACTCATGTCCACAGAGTTGGTGATGCCATCCAGCCAGCTCATTCTCTGTCATCCCCTTCTCCTCCCGCCCCCAGACTTTCCCAGCATCAGAGTCTTTTCCAGTGAGTCAACTCGTCGCATGAGGTGGCCAAAGTATTGCAGTTTCGGCTTTAGCATCAGTCCTTCCAATGAACACCCAGGATTGATCTCTTTTAGAATGGACTGGTTGGATCTCCTTGCCGTACAAGGGACTCTCAAGAGTCTTCTTCAACACCACAGTTCAAAAGCGTCAATTCTTCGGCGATCAGCTTTCTTCACAGTCCAACTCTCACATCCATACATGACTACGGGAAAAGCCATAGCCTTGACTAGACGGACCTTGGTTGGCAAAGTAATGTCTCTGCTTTTTAATATACTATCTAGGTTGGTCATAACTTTCCTTCCAAAGAGTAAGCGTCTTTTAATTTCATGGCTGCAGTCAGCATCCGCAGTGATTTTGGAGCCCCAAAAAATAAAGTCTGACACTGTTTCCACTGTTTTTCCATCTATTTCCCATGAAGTGATGGGACCAGATGCCATGATCTTTATTTTCTGAATGTTGAGCTTCAAGCCAACCTTTTCACTCTCCTCTTTCACTTTCATCAAGAGGCTTTTTAGTTCCTGAAGTGAAGAATTTCTGCCATAAGGGTAGTGTCATCTGCATATCTGAGGTTATTGATATTTCTCCCAGCAATTGCTCACTTAAGAAGGCTTTATCTCTCCTTGCTATTCTTTGGAACTCTGCATTCAGACGCATATATCTTTCCTTTTCTCTAATGTCTTTCCCTTCTGTTTTCTCAACTATCTGTAAGGCTTCCTCAGACAACCTCCTCAGCACTATTTACAATAGCCAAGACCTGGAAGCAACCTAAATGCCTGTTGACAGATGAATGGATGAAGAAAATGTGGTAGCATGTATATGCAATAGAATGTTACTCAGCCATTAAAAAGAATGAATTAATTCCATTTGCCTCAATATGGATGGACCTAGAGGTTATCATATTAAGTGAAGTAAGTCAGACAGAAAAAAACAAACATCATGTGATGTCACTTTAGTGAAAGTGAAAGTTGTTCAGTCATGTCCGACTCTGCAACCCCACAGACTATACAGTCAATGGAATTCTCCAGGCCAGAATACTGGGGTGGGTAGCCTTTTCCTTCTCCAGGGGATCTTCCCAATCCAGGGATTGAACCCAGGTTTCTCACATTGCAGGTGGATTCTTTACTGGCTGAGCCAACAGGGAAGCTCAAGAACACTGGAGTGGGTAGCCTATCCATTCTCCAGCAGATCTTCCCAACGCAGGAATCAAACCGGGGTCTCCTGCATTGCAGGAGGATTCTTTACCTGCTGAGCTACTAGGGAATCCCATAATGGAAAAGAATCTGGCAAATATATATATGTCAATAAATATATATGACTAAATCACTTTACTGTAACACCTGAAATTAACACAACATTGTAAATCAACTATCAGTTCAGTTCAGTTGCTCAGTCGTGTCTGACTCTTTGAGACCCCATGGACTGCACCATGCCAGGCCTCCCTGTCCATCACCAACTCCAGGAGCCTGCTCAAACTCATGTCCATTGAGTCAGTGATGCCAACTAACCATCTCATTCTCTGTCTTCCCTTTCTCCTTCTGCCTTCAATCTTTCCCAGCATCAGGGTCTTTTCCAATAAGTCAGTTCTTTTCATCAGGTGGACGAAGTACTGGAGTTTCAGCTTCAGCATCAGTATTTCCAATGAATATTCAGGACTGATTTCCTTTAGGATCGACTGGTTGAATCTCCTTGCAGTCCAAGTCACTCTCAAGAGTCTTCTCCAACACCACAGTTCAAAAGCATCAAATCAACTATACTTCAATAAAAATAAGTAAGTAAAAACCTTCAGATCATAAAAAAACATGAGATTATGAAAGTTTTAATAGACTTGGTGGTAGGAATATTTTCATAATTATAATAATAATGCAATGAGTTAAGATTGTATTCACTGAACAATGAAAAATAAATTATGATGAAAAACAGTAGAAACTCTCCTAGATTTTCACTAGGCCTTTTGTTATGCATGTGCGTGCTAAGTCGCTTCAGTCATGTCCTGTTCTTTGCGACCGTATGGACTGTAGCCCACCAGGCTCCTATGCCCATGGGATTCTCCAGGCAAGAATACTGGAGTGGGTTGCCATGCCCTCCTCCAGGGTGTCTGCCTCACCCAGGGATCAAACCTCTGTCTCCTTTGGCTTCTGTAATGCAGGCGAATTCTTTTCTGCTAAACTACCAAGGCCCCCGTGAAACCGACCACGCAAAGAGGCGCAGCTGAGAGGAGCTACTCCACGCCTGAGGCCAGGGCCGGCAGCCGAGAGGAGCTAGCCCATGTCCAATAGGCGGTGGCTGCCTGGGCGCAGGAGGGCCAAGAGGAGCTACTTCACGTTCAAGGTCAGGAGGGGTGACCTTGAGGAGATGCCCCTCATCCAAGGTAAGGGGGAGCGGCTGCTCTTTCTTGGAGCAGCTGTGAAGAGATATCCCATGCCCAAGGTAAGAGAAACCCAAATAAGATGGTAGGTATTGCGAGGGGGCATCAGAGGGCAGACACACTGAAATCATAATCACAGGAAACTAGTTGATCTGATCACATGGACCACAGCCGAATGTGGTCCACTGGAGAAGGGAATGGCAAGCCACTTCAGTATACTTGCCTTGAGAACCCCATGAACAGTAACAAAGGGCAAAATGATAGGATACTGAATGAGGAATTCCCCAGGTCGGTAGGTGCCCTGTATGCTACTGGAGCTCAGTGGAGAAGTAACTCTAGAAGGAATAAAGGGATGGAGCAAAAGCAAAACCAATACCCAGTTGTGGATGTGACCGTTGATAGAAGCAACGTCCGGTGCTGTAAAGAGCAATATTGCAAAGGAACCTGGAATGTTAGGCCCATGAATCAAGGCAAATTGGAAGTGGTCAAACAGGAGATGGCAAGAGTGAACGTCGACATTCTAGGAATCAGTGAATTAAAATGGACTGGAATGGGTGAATTTAACTCGGATGACCATTATATCTACTACTGTGGGCAGGAATCCCTTAGAAGAAATGGAGTAGCCATCATGGTCAACAAAAGAGTCCGAAATGCAGGACTTGGATGCAATCTTAAAAATGACAGAATGATTTCTGTTCATTTCCAAGGCAAACCATTCAATATTACAGTAATCCAGGCCTATGCCCCAACCAGTAATGCTGAAGAAGCCGAACTTGAACGGTCCTATGAAGACCTACAAGACCTTTTAGAACTAACACGCAAAAAAGATGTCCTTTTCATTATAGGAGACTGGATTGCAAAAGTAGGAAGTCAAGAAACACCTGGAGTAACAGGCAAATTTGGTCTTGGAGCACGGAATGAAGCAGGGAAAAGGCTAATAGAGTTTTGTCAAGAGAACGCACTGGTCATAGCAAACACCCTCTTCCAACAACACAAGAGAAGACTCTACACATGGACATCACCAGATGGTCAACACCGAAATCAGATTGATTATATTCTTTGCAGCCAAAGATGGAGAAGCTGTATACAGTTAGCAAAAACAAGACCAGGAGCTGACTGTGGCTCAGATCACGAACTCCTTATTGCCAAATTCAAACTGAAATTGAAGAAAGTAGGGAAAGCCACTAGACCATTCAGATATGACCTCAATCAAATCCCTTATGATTATACAGTGGAAGTGAAAAATAGATTTAAGGGACTAGATCTGATAGATAGAGTGCCTGATGAACTCTGGATGGAGGTTTGTGACATTGTACAGGAGACAGGGACCAAGACCATCCCCATGGAAAAGAAATGCAAAAAAGCAAAATGACTGTCTGAGGAGGCCTTACAAATAGCTGTGAAAAGAAGAGAAGCGAAAAGCAAAGGAGAAAAGGAAAGATATAAGCATCTGAATGCAGAGTTCCAAAGAATAGCAAGGAGAGATAAGAAAGCCTTTCTCAGTGATCAATGCAAAGAAATAGAGGAAAACAACAGAAAAGGAAAAACAAGAGATCTCTTCAAGAAAATTAGAGATTCCAAGGGAACATTTCATGCAAAGATGGGCTCGATAAAGGACAGAAATGGTATGGACCTAACAGAAGCAGAAGATATTAAGAAGAGGTGGCAAGAATACAGAGAAGAACTGTACAAAAAAGATCTTCACGACCAAGATAGTCACGATAATGTGATCACTGACCTAGAGCCAGACATCTTGGAATGTGAAGTCAAGTGGGCCTTAGAAAGCATCACTACGAACAAAGCTAGTGGAGGTGATGGAATTCCAATTGAGCTATTTCAAATCTTGAAAGATGATGCTGTGAAAGTGCTGCACTCAATATGCCAGCAAATTTGGAAAACTCAGCAGTGGCCACAGGACTGGAAGAGGTCAGTCTTCATTCCAATCTCAAAGAAAGGCAATGACAAAGAATGCTCAAACTACCACACAATTGCACTCATCTCACATGCTAGTAAAGTCATGCTCAAAATTCTCCAAGCCAGGCTTCAGCAATATGTGAACCGTGAACTCCCAGATGTTCAAGCAGGTTTTAGAAAAGGCAGAGGCACCAGAGATCAAATTGCCAACATCTGCTGGATCATGGAGAAAGCAAGAGAGTTCCAGAAAAACATCTATTTCTGCTTCATTGACTATGCCAAAGCCTTTGACTGTGTGGATCACAATAAACTGTGGAACATTCTGAAAGAGATGGGAATCCCAGACCACCTGACCTGCCTCTTGAGAAACCTGTATGCAGGTCAGGAAGCAACAGTCAGAACTGTACATGGAACAACAGACTGGTTCCAAATAGGAAAAGGAGTGCGTCAAGGCTGTATATTGTCACCCTGCTTATTTAACTTCTATGCAGAGTACATCATGAGGAACACTGGGCTGGAAGAAGCACAAGCTGGAATCAAGATTGCTGGGAGAAATATCAATAATTTTAGATATGCAGATGACACTACCCTTATGACAGAAAGTGAAGAGGAACTCAAAAGCCTCTTGATGAAAGTGAAAGAGGAGAGTGAAAAGGTTAGCTTGAAGCTCCACATTCAGAAAACAAAGATCATGGCATCTGGTCCCATCACTTCATGGGAAATAGATGAAAAAACAGTGGAAACAGTGTCAGACTTTATATTTTTGGGCTCCAAAATCACTGCAGATGCTGATTGCAGCCATGAAATTAAAAGACGCTTACTCCTTGGAAGGAAAGCTATGACCAACCTTGATAATATATTAAAAAGCAGAGACATTACTTTGCCAACAAAGGTCCGTCTAGTCAATGCTATGGTTTTTCCCGTGGTCGTGTATGGATGTGAGAGTTGGACTGTGAAGAAAGCTGATCGCCGAAGAATTGACGCTTTTGAACTGTGGTGTTGGAGAAGACTCTTGAGAGTCCCTTGTACGGCAAGGAGATCCAACCAGTCCATTCTAAGGGAGATTGATCCTGGGTGTTCATTGGAAGGACTGATGCTAAAGCTGAAACTGCAATACTTTGGCCACCTCATGCAACGAGCTGACTCACTGGAAAAGACTCTGATGCTGGGAAAGGTTGGGGGCGGGAGGAGAAGGGGATGACAGAGAATGAGACGGCTGGATGGCATCACCGACTCTGTGGACATGAGTTTGAGTGAACTCCGGGAGTTGGTGATGGACAGGGAGGCCTGGCGTGCTGTGATTCATGGGGTCGCGGAGAGTCGGACACGACTGAGCGACTGAACTGAACTGAACTGAAACTACCGAGGAAGCCCCAGGCCTTTTGTTATAGAGAACAAATCTGACTCCGTATCATACTTGTTTTATTTTTTTTTAACTTTAACTTTTATTTTCTATTGCTTTTGCTTTGAGTTAATAATGTTGCATATAGCCTGAAATATACAGGACATCTTATTCTCACGGCTATGATCTTTGAGATTCCATTCATATAGAGGTAAAAAGTTCCTACACAGAGAATAACATTTGCCTTGTTGGAGATTTATGGAAACTTCATGACCTGACCTTCCCAGACCTCTGCAAGAACAAAGAATTTCTGAACCAAGAAGTCTGCAACAACCAAACTCACCCCTGCCTCACTTGCCTTCAAAATTGCTTTGCTGAAACCCTTCTGGGAATTTGGGGTTTTGGTAGCAGGAGCCACCCATCTTTTTGTATGGCCTTACAAAAAACCTTTCTTAGTTCCCAACTTCAGTGTTTTGGTTTGTTTGGCCTTACTGTGCAGGAAGTACAAGAACTTGTGTTCCTTAACTCTTTCACACCGTAGCCTTTATTTTTGGCTGTGTTGTGCCTCCTGTAGGATTTTATTTCCCCATCCAGGGATTGACCCGTGCCCCCTCCATTGGGAGCATGGAGTCTTAATCACTGAGCCATCAAGGAAATCTCTCAGTTCTTTTTAGATATTTCAAAGAATCTTGGAGAAAACAAAATGCATGGATAGTTAATTTTTCTGGTCAGATTCAAGTACACTGTTTATTAATTAACCCACACTTGTTGTCTCTCATTAATGAAAAGTTAATATTCACAGTAAATTAGGAAGTTATATTGTCCTTGTTTATACATATGAGAAAACTGAACTATAGAATATTAATTTAAGATTAAACAGCTTTTAAGCTAATAAAATAGCACCTAAGAATATAATCATCAAAAATCTTCTAATTTGACCCCAAATACTAAAATCAATGATTGCATACAGTTACCAAGAAACATTTCTGTTCCATGGTGAATATTATCAACACTTGCCCTTTCTCCATGAATATAAGTACTGGACTAATTGGCCAGAATATGCCTTCTAAATAATCCCAGCATAGTACTCAGACTGTCCTTCAGCTTCCACCTGTATTTGGCTTTGCACTTAAAATTTCTAGTGGCCTTGTGTTTTTCTGCCTTAACCTTTCCTGTGTCAGTGTGACCTTAACTTTGCTTACTGCCTCTTTCTTCATTTATGACTCAGTACAACCTACCAACTTTGTATATTTGGAATGTACTATCAGCTCATTGTTAGATCCTTGCATACATTATAGTCATCGTGCTTGGCTCAAAAAAATAAGCATTTACTATGCCACAGTTCTGTGGGTCAGAAGTCTGGAAGTGGCTTAACTGGGTGCTCCTCAAGGTCTGTCATAAGGCTGCTGTCAAAGTGTTGGCTGGGCTTGTGGTCTCACTTGAAGGCTTGGCTGAAAGGATCCACTTCTAAGTTCACTCATGTGATTTTTGGCAGGATTCAGGCTTCTTAAGTTGTTAAATTGACTGAGAGCCTCTGTTCCTTATAGGCATTGGCCTGGAACCTCTTTCAATTCTTTGCTATGCAGGACTCTTAATTCTTTATGACAGTTACCAAGTCCAGGCTCACTTTGCTTGCCACACGACAGGACAATAATTCCAAGAGATGAGCTGTTGAGGCAAGGAATACGACTTTATTCACAAAACCATCTGACCAAGGAGATGGCAGACTAATGTCTCAAAGTGAAAGTGAAAGTCACTCAGTCATGTCAGACTCTTTGCAACCCCATAGACTATAACTATTAACTCCGTGGAATTCTCCAGGCCAGAATATTGGAGTGGGTAACCTTTCCCTTCTCCAGGGGATCTTCCCAACCCAGGGATCGAATCCAGGTCTCCTGCATTGCAGGTGGATTCTTTACCAACTGAGCCACCAAAAAGTCATCTTATCGGAGCCTGGATGCCAGATTCTTTATAAAACCATAGAGAGAAGTGGTGAAGAGCTAAAGTCGAAGGCAGAATAGAGACAGAGAGAATGAGGAAGTAAAGTGAAAAGGGCCATCAGTCTTGCAAAACATCTCTGGGAATGGCCAGCTTCTGGAAGGGATGTTTTCATCTTTTTTTTCTTGCAGGCATTCACGGGTGGGCAGGGTTAGATTATCTCTATATTATCTCTTTGAGCTGAACAAAGTCACTTTAATTTAACAGTGAGGCATTGATGTTTCAGTAGCTCAGTCGTGTTCAACTCTTTGCAACCCCATGGCCTGAAGCATGCCAGACTTCCCTGTCTTTCACGATCTCCCAGAGTTCACTCAAATTCATGTCTGTTGAATCAGTGATACTATCTAACCATCTCATCCTCTGCTGCCCTCTTCTTTGCCTTCAATCTTTCCCAGCTTCATGGTCTTTTACAATGAGTCATCTCTTCACATCAGGTGGCCAAAGTATTGGAACTTCAGCATCAGTCCTTCCAAGGAATACTCAGGGTTAATTTCCTTTAGGATTGACTGGTTTGCTCTCCTTGCAGTCCAAGGGACTCTCAAGAGTCTTCTCCAATACCACAGCTCAAAAACATCAATTCTTCAGTGTTCAGCCTACATCATGGTCCAACTCTCATGTCCATACATGACTACTGGAAAAACCATAGCACTGTCTAAATGAACTTTTGTTGAAAAAGTAAATGTCTCTGCTTTTTAATATGCTGCTTAGGTTTGTCATAACTTTTCTTCCAAGGAGTAAGTGTTTTTTAATTTCGTGGCTATAATCACCATCTGCAGTGATTTTGGAGCCCCCCCAAAATAAAGTCTCTCACTGTTTCCATTTTTTCCTCATCTATTTGCCATGAAGTGATGGGACCAGAAGCCATGATCTTTGTTTTTTGAATGCTGAGTTTGAAGCCAGCATGTTCGCTCTCTTCCTTCACTTTCATTAAGGGGCTCTTTAGTTCCTCTTTGCTTTCTGCCATTAGGGTGATGTCATCTGCATATCTGAGGTTATTGATATTTCTCCTGGCAATCTTGATTTCAGCTTGTGCTTCATCCAGCCTGGCATTTTGCATGATGTACTCTGCATATAAATTAAATAAGCAGGGTAACAATATACAGCCTTGACATACTCCTTTCCCAATTTGGAACCAGTCTATTTTTCCATGTCCAGGTCTAACTGTTGCTTCTTGACCTGCATACAGATTTCTCAGGAAGCAGGTAAGGTGGTCTGGTATTCCCATCTCTTCAAGAATTTTCTACAGTTTGCTGTAATCCACACAGTCAAAGGCTTTAGCACAGTCAATGAAGCAGATGTTTTTCTGGAATTCTCTTGCTTTTTCTATGATCCAGTGTATGTTGGCAATTTGATATTTGTTCCTCTGCCTTTTCTAAATCTAGCTTGAACAGCTGGTATTCTCAGTTCATGTAATATTGAAGCCTTGCTTAGAGAATTTTGAGCATTACTTTGCTAGCATATGAAATAAGTGCAATTGTTCAGTAGTTTGAACAATTTTTGGTATTGACATTCTTTCGGATTGGAATGAAAACTAACCTTTTCTTGTCCTGTGACCACTGCTAAGTTTTCCAAATCTGGTGGCATATTGAGTGCAGCACTTTCACAGCATCATCTTTTAGGATTTAAAATAGCTCAACTGGAATTCCATCACCTTCATTAGCTTTGTTTTTAGGGATGCTTCCTAAGGCTCACTTGACTTTACACTCCAGGATGGCTGGCTCTAGATGAGTGAGCACACCATCGTGATTATTTGTGTCATTAAGATCTTTTTTGTATAGTTCTTCTGTGTATTCTTCCCAGCTCTTCTTGGGGCAGGGGCCTCTGAGGCAGGCCATTATGCATGATTATAATAACAAAAGCAATGTAAAGCAAGTCAAAGAAACAGTTCCAACATGGATTCAGAATTGGCTCTTCCCTGCAACACAAAATAGCAGCTAACTTTTGTCAAAACAATGGAACATGGATGTGAGAAAGAGTAGGCAGGATGAAAGTCGCAATCTTTTTGAAACTTATTCTCAGAAGTGACATCCTATCATTTTTGCTGTTTTGTTTGTTAGGTGTAGATCGCCAAGGTCCAAGGTGCACTCAAGGTGAGGGGGTTATCCAAGGGTATAAATAAGGGAGACTTCCCTGGAAGTCCAATGGTTAGGAATCTGCCTTTGCAATGCAAGGGATGCAGGTTTGATCCCTGGTCAGGGAACTAAGATCCTGCATGCCAAGTGCCACTGTTAGGGAAAACACACTGACTGAAACTGCCCACTCTGGCCAGGCACCATAGTAACCATTTGCATGAGTTACTTTATGACAGGAGGTACTTGTAAAGAACTTGGAACTAGTAAGCCACCACCAAGCAGAAGAGTTCAGGAAAGGTCCGAAGGAGACACGTGTTCAACCACCTCCCAGAATCCTTCTCACTGGCATCCATCTTGGTTGAGGAACACGTGTACCACCAGGAAGGACTCTGAGTCAGAAGGATTGGTCAAAGACAACTCGTAAACTAATCCTATCACCATAAAACCTGAGACTGCGAGGCACATGGCAGAGCAGTTCTCCTGGGTTCTGTTACCCTACTGCTCTCTGCCTGAGCACCCTTTCCCAATAAAATCTCTTGCTTTGTCAGCATATATGTCTCCTCGGACAATTCATTTCTGAGTGTTAGACAAGAGCTCTTTTTGGGCCCTGGAAGGGTCCACCTTCCTGCAACACCTTAAGTATTAATATATAAAGAGCCCATGTGCCACAACTAGAGAGTCTGTGCACCTCAAGGAAAGATCCTCCATGCCACAACTACGATCCGATACAGGCAAATAAATAAATATTAAAAAAAAAAAATAGGTGAAGCGATCACTATGGACCCTCTTAGAGGCTACCTAAGAGTCTTTTCCTAAATGAAATCCTACATTGTTTATTCTTTGGGGATGGAAGGCTAAATGGACACATGAAATTTCTGTGTAATTTGAGTAGCTCTATGCAAGGAGATCCAACCAGTCCACTCTAAAGGAGATCAATCCTGGGTGTTCATTGGAAGGACTGATGCTAAAGCTGAAACTCCAATACTTTGGCCACCTCATGTGATGAGTTGACTCACTGGAAAAGAGTCCGATGCTGGGAGGGATTGGGGGTGGGAGGAGACGGGGACGACAGAGAATGAGATGGCTGGATGGCATCACCGACTCGATGGACATGAGTTTGAGTGAACTCCGGGAGTTGGTGATGGACAGGGAGGCCTGGCGTGCTGTGATTCATGGGGTTGCAAAGAGTCGGACACGACTGAGCGACTGAACTGAACTGAACTGAATGCTTATTCGAGGGAAGCCTGGAAGTCTGGCTCCTTGGCCAATATAAGGATAGAGAGTGGTACACCTGGTTAACCAGCTGCATAGACTGGTTTTACTTACCTAGTGCAGAGGATAAAAGACCCCTGGGTAGACCTGTTCCTCAGCATCCCTGAGATTGCTGCATCTCGCTCCTGTCTTGGTGGTTCATAGTCCATAGACTAAGAAAGGGCCCTGGGAGCTGTGCCCAGAAGACTCAGCCCTCTCTGGCTGTCTGCACTTTTTACCTCTGCTGTACTATATTCAGTTCATTTCAGTCGCTCAGTCATGTCCGACTCTGAGACCCCATGAATCACCGCAGGCCAGGCCTCCCTGTCCATCACCAACTCCCGGAGTTCCCTCAAACTCATGTCCACAGAGTCGGTGATGCCATCCAGCCATCTCATTCTCTGTCATCCCCTTCTCCTCCTGTCCCCATCCCTCCCAGCATCAGAGTCTTTTCCAGTGAGTCAGCTCTTCGCATGAGGTGGCCAAAGTACTGGAGTTTCAGCTTCAGCATCAGTCATTCCAATGAACACCCAGGATTGATCTCCTTTAGAATGGACTGGTTGGATCTCCTTGCAGTATAAGGGACTCTCAAGAGTCTTCTCCAACACCACAGTTCAAAAGCATCAATTCTTCGGCGATCAGCTTTCTTCACAGTCCAACTCTCACATCCATACATGACCGCTGGAAAAACCATAGCCTTGACTAGATGGACCTTTGTTGGCAAAGTAATGTCTCTGCTTTGTAATATGCTCTCTAGGTTGGTCATAATTTCCTTCCAAGGAGTAAGCATCTTTTAATTTCATGGCTGCAATCAGCATCCGCAGTGATTTTGGAACCCAAAAAAATAAAGTCTGACACTGTTTCCACTGTTTCCCCATCTATTTCCCATGAAGTGATGGGACCAGATGCCATGATCTTAGTTTTCTGAATGTTGAGATTTTACTTCTTTTTAAAAATTACCTAAGTGTATCCTGCAAAGTCACAGGATACACTATCCAGTCCCATAGAATGGCTTCATTTGGGCAGAAATATCACCACACTGTGTGCACTTGAGATATCACCACTATGTCTAAATTCCACTGGTATTCAAGGGGCTTTGGAAACTCCATTAGCATCAGTCAAATCATCTGCAAAGAACCTCATTAAATACCTTTCCCTAGAATAAATTTTTCTCTTAGACTTCTTTCTGCACTGCTTTTCATGACGTGACTCTTACTGTTTCTCTCTTTGTACATTACCCTTTGTTATGGGCGAAATGACACAAAGACAAGACACACAAAAGACAGACAAAGACACAGCTCCGGCTGGAGGAAAAATTCTGCGCAAGTCCCCTTGCAGTTTATTTCTATACCCCGGTAGCTGGACACTTACCAAAATCTAAGCAATGCATTCTTCTACCAAATAAGGACAAAAAGCCAAGCACATTTCAAGGACAGGAGGAACAAAGGGAGAAAGTGACCACAGCATGTTTACTAAGAAGCCTGCCCAGAACTCCAGCCTCTTCCTTATTTTTAAGGAGGGCATGTTCCCTCGTATGCGAGCGGACCATTAACCTTGGATATTGTGTGCAGGCTTCTTGGCAGAACATCCTGTTTGCAAGCATGCTCTGCCCAAGCAGAGAGTCTTGTTTGCAGGCACATCTCTGCTTCCTTAACCATTCTTTCTCATGATCACTGCCGGGCTCCTACACCCTTCCGAGTTTTCTACTGCTATAGGAGTACAATTACTCTCAGTTTCTAGCCACTCCTTGAGTGCAGGAACCCTGAGTTAGTTATATTTGTATTCACAGTGCCTATTGTCTAGCACAGTGCTGTCCAATAGAAATGAAATATGCACTACATATACAATGTTAAGTTTTCTAGTTGTTGTGTTTTAAAAAAGTAAAAAGAAACTGGTGACATTAACAATATATTTCATCTAACTCAATATATTTAAAATGTATTATCAACATGTAATTAATATAAAAATTATTATGAGATATTTTATATCTTTTTCTTTTCTTTTGAATTCTGGTGTATATATCTTCCATGTACAGCTCATCCTAAGTTGTATGAATTTCAAATTCTTAATAACCATATGTGACTTGTGGCCACTGAATTGGACAGCCCAGGCTAGCACATAAAAGTTGCTCAAGCATCTGTCAGTACATGAAATGTCCTTATATTTTTAGGATTTGTCAAGTGCTATGCCAATTTATTGTTCAACACTTGGCGCATATTATCTCATTTAATACACACACCACCTTGAGATGCAGGGATCTTTATCCCCAGTGTGAAAGAGAAAAAGCACTTGTTTTCCTCACCATTATTGACCCAATTCATAGTTTATTTTTAAAAAACTATTTATTTTATAAATAAGTGAATGACTATTAAAGAGCGACTATTTGGGCTTAAAAAGGTTACCTAACTTGTGTTAAGTGAGTAATAGAGGCCAAGTTTCAAATCCAGCTCTCTGACTTGACTCCAGAGCTCCTCACTCTTCTTGATGCCTCTTTTATAGATAGATGAAATAACTGATATGTTAATTAATAACTGTCACATTGATAAGGACATGAAACCTAACCAAAAATATAAGAATCCATCATGTATCACTTATCTGAAGCACTAGTGGATCAGAAATTTTTTAAAAGTGGAATTATTAAAAATTAATATTAAGACACATACCATGATATGTGGTGTCACGTGACCGATAAAAAGTGAATCCTAATTGCAACCAGCATCATTATATCTATCACTAGAAATAAAATAACTCTTTTAAACAGCCCTGGAGTTTCTTAGAGTTCAACGTCACACAGCCTTTTAATGAGCAAAATAAATTATTGGATGTAATTAAATTTGAAGGAGAGAGAGAGAACTGGTTCATTTACCTGTGTAGCAACTACAAGCAGGCATAATCTTGACAGCCAAAACCAGGACTAAGTGACCAACAGAATCTGTATAAATATTTCCTATGTGGTTTGACAGACTTTTACTTTAAACTTTTTTGGGGGGTGGGAGGAGCAGTGGATGAAGAAGCTGAAGTTGACAGATTTTACAAGACCTTCTTGAACTAACACACAAAAAAGATGTCCTTTTCTTCATATGATATTGGAATGCAAAAGTAGGAAGTCAAGAGATACCTGGAGTAACAGGCAAGTTTGGCCTTGGGGTACAAAATGAAGCAGGGCAAAGGCTAACAGAATATTGTCAAGAGAACATGCTGGTCATAACAAACACTCTTTAGCAATAACACAAGAGTTGACTCTACACATGGACATCACCAGATGACCAATATTGAAATCAGATTCTTTATGTTCTTTGCAATCAAAGATGGAGACGCTCTATACAGTCAGTAAAAACAAAATTGGGAGCTAAGCATGGCTCAGATCATGAGCTTCTTATTGCAAAATTCAGTCCTAAGTTGAAGAAAATAGGGAAAACCACTAGGCCATTCATGTATGACCTGAATCAAATTCCTTATGCTTATATAGTAGAGATAACAAGTAGATTCAAGGGATCAGGTCTAACTGTAACATTGTACAGGAAGCAGTGACCAAAAGAAAAAGAAATGCAAAGAAGGCAAAGTGGTTGTCAGAGGAGGCTTTAAAATAGCTGAGGAAAGAAGAAAATCGAAAGGCAAGAGAGGATGAGAATGATATACCCAACTGAATGCAGAGTTCCAGTGAATAGCAAGGAGAGATAATAAATCCTCCTTAAGTGAACAGTGCAAAGAAATGAAGGAGAACAATAGAATGGGAAAGACGAGATCTCTGAGAAAATTGGAGATATCAAGGGAACATTTCATGCAAGGATGGGCATGATACAAGACAGAAATGGTAAGGACCTAACAGAGATTAAGAAGTGGCAAGAATACACAGAAGTACTGTACAAAAAAGGTCTTAATGACTTGGATAACTATGATGGTGTGGTCATTCATCTAGAGCCAGACATCCTGGAGTGTGAAGTCAAATGGACCTTAGGACGCATTACTATGGACAAAGCTAATGGAGGTGATGTAATTCCAACTGAGCTATTTCAAATCCTAAAAGATGATGCTGTAAAAGTGCTACTCTCAACATATCAGCAAATTTGGAAAACTTAGCAGTGGCCATAGAACTGGGAAAGTCAGTTTTCATTGCAATCCCAAAGAAGGGCAAGTCAAAGAATGTTCAAACTACCATACAATTGTGCTCATTTCACATGCCAGCAAGGTTGTGCTCAAAATCCTTCAAGCCAGGTTTCAGTAGTACATGAACTGAGAACTTTCAGATGCACAAGCTGACTTTCAAAGAGGCAGAGGAATCAGAGACTAAATTGCCAACATTCATTAGGTCATGGAGAAAGCAAAGGAGTTCTAGAAAAACATCTACATATGCTACATTGACTACACAAAAGCTCTGGACTATATGGATCACAACAAACTGTGGAAAATTCTTGAAGAGATGGGAATACCAAACCACCTTACCTGTCTCCTGAGAAACCTGTAGGTAGGTCAAGAAGCAACAGTTAGAACTGGAGATGGAACAACAGACTGATTCAAAATTGGGAAAGGAGTACATCAAGCCTGTATATTGTTACTCTGTTTAGTCCTGATGTTTATTCCCAAGACTCTTCCTAATGAGGGGGAAAGAAGAGTGAAAAGCTGACTTGAAACTCAACATTCAAAAAACTAGATCATGGCATCCAGTCCCATCATTTCATGGCAAATAGAAGTAGAAAAAGTGGAAGCAGTGAGACAGTTTATTTTATTGTTCTCCAAAATCACTGTGGACAGTGACTGCAACCATGAAGTTGAAAGACCCTTACTCCTTGGAAGGAAAGCTATGACAAACCTAGACAGCATATGAAAAAGCAGAGACATCACTTTGCTGACAAAGGTCCCAATCATCAAAGCTATGGTTTTTATAGTAGTCATGTACAGATTTGAGAGTTGGACCATGAAGAAAGTTGAACACTGAAGAATTGATGCTTTCAAATTGTAGTGCTGGTGAAGACTCTTGAGAGTCCCTTGGATAGCAAGGAGATCAAACCAGTCAATCCTAAAGGAAATCAACCCTGAATATTCATTGGAAGGATTGATGCTGAAGCTGAAACTCCACTACTTGGCCACCTGATGCAAAGAGCCAACTCATTGGAAAAGTTCCTGATTCTGGGAAAGATGGAAGGCAAAAGGAAAATGGGCGGCAGAAGATGAGATGACTAGATAGCATCACTGACTCAATGGACAAGAATTCGAGCAATTTCTGGGAAATAGTGGAGACAGAGGAGCCTGGCATGCTAGAGTCCATGAGGTTGCAGAAAGTCAGACATGACTTAGAGGTTAAACAACAACAAAGCTGTGTTGGGTCTTCCTTGCCACACATAGGCACCTTGTTGCTGCACGTGGGCTTTTTTCTAGTTGCAGTGAGGGAAGTCTACTCTCTAGTTGCAGTGGGTGGGCTTCTGTTTGTGGTGGCTTCTCCTCTTGTGAAGAACTGGCTCTAGAATGCTTGGGCTCAGTAGTTGTGTTGCACAGGTTTAGTTTCCCAGCGTGAGGGATCCTAGTTCCCAGACTAGGGATTGAACCCATGTCCCATGCATTGGCAGGTGGATTCTTAACCACTGGACCACCAGGGATGTCTGCCTTTTCAACATTTAGAAAAAAATAATTTTATTGGAGTATAGTTGATTTACAATGTTGTGTTTGTTTCAGATGTACAAAGTGATTCAGTTATATATATCCATATATCCATTCTTTTTCAGACTCTTTCCCATACAAGTTATTATAGAATATTGAGTAGAGTTTCCTGTGCTATACAGTAGTCCTTGTTGGTTATTTATTTTATATGTAGGAGTGTGTGTATGTTAGGCCCAAGTTCCTAATTTATCCCTCCCCACCAAGTTTCCCCTTGGGTAACCATTAGTTTGTTTTCAAAGTCTTTTGAGTCTGTTTCTGTTTTGTAAATAAATTCATTTACTACTTTTTAAAATTAGATTCCACATATAAGTGATATCATATTGTCAGGAGCCGGCATGAGAGACCCCACCCATGACAAGGTCTTGGCTAGAGGAGCTGGCAGGCAAGGCCGTCCAGACCTCCGGGGATTTCTTGGGGCCGCCCCATCATCTACTCCCGGGCCTCCATCTTTTCTTCTTCTGATGCTTGGTAGTCCTCTGTGCTTTCTAAGAATTCTTCTGACTCCTGCTCAAAGATCCCCCTTGAAGCCTTTGCATGGCAGCAATACAGTCCCTGAGGGTGTATGGGCCCTATAAACAGACCAGGAATGAAGAAAATAGTTTGACACAGAACATCCTACCCCTTTTGGCCCTGTTGGGGTTATAAATGTCAATTTAGAATTTGGATTGCTCAGGACTGCACAAAGCGCCCCTGGCATAAAACTAAGTCTGCTAACAATAGGCCTAAACACTCCACAAGCAAAATAGATACAGAGACTTTCACGAGTTTAGAAGGGCCTCTTAGGGTGAGATCTGGAGGGAGCTCATGAGACCCTTGGCTCTCAGGGTCACATACCAGTGCCTGCTGATATGTTTCCCTGCCCCCTGTCTATGGTGTGCCTGGGAGTACACTAGAAGTAAACATAGAGATAAAGGTTGATAACAAAATGAATAAGCATATAGTATTAGTGTAGAAAATTGTCTTTGCAGATGTATGGGGGTGGAGCCCAAAAACAGGTACCATGCTACCTAGGGATTCACAAAGTCTGCCCAGAACTGAAGCTCCCAAGATAAGGCTTGCTAATAGTTGACTAACTGCTACACAAATAAAGCCATTTTCATGCCTTGTGGCCTTGATGTCTTAAGAGCCCATTGTTTAAGAGTTATGCATGAAGGTACTGACTGTTCTAGAAGATGGTTTATGACTGCATTCTTGGCACAATTTTATCAAGACAATCCCTCGTCCCTTTTTAGAATTGTTGGTTTTAGGGTATATAAGCACTGATGTAGAAAAATAAAGCAGTCTTGATTCTGCACTCAACCAAGACTCGACTTGCCTTTTTTTTCTTTCTTTTCTCACCAATGCTGCTCATCCTGAGGGTATCCCTGGACTCAGCCTAGGCTGGACCCCGGCATCATATGATATTTGTCTTTCTCTGTCTGACTTACTTCATTCAGTATGAAAATCTCTAGGTCCATCTATGTTGCTGCAAACGCCATTATTTTGTTCTTTTTTATAGCTGAGTAATAATCATTTACACAGTTGCCACATCTTCTCTATCTATTACTTTGTCAATGGACATTTAGGTTGCTTCCATGTTTTGTCCACTGTAAATAGTGCTGCAATGAACATTGGGATGCATTTTTTGTTTTGAATTTTCTTCAGGTGTATTCCCAGGAATGGAATTGAAAGATCATATGGTAATTCTATTTTTAGTTTTTCAAGGACCCTACAATCTGTTCTCCATAGTGACTGTACCAATTTACATTCCCACCAGTAGTGTAAGCGGGTTCTCTTTTCTCCACACTGTCACTAGCATTTATTGTTTATAGACTTTGTGATGAGGGTTCTTCTGACCAGTGTGAGGTGATTTAGCTCATTTTAGCTATAATTTGCATTTCTCTGATAACCAGTGATATTCTTCTGCCCATTTTTTGATTGAGTTGTTCTTTTGCTTTGTTTTTTTTTTTTTTTTACAAAGAGCTGCATGAGCTGTTTGTATATTTTGGAGGTTAATCCCTTGTTGGTCACTTGATTTGCAAATATTTTCTCCCATTCTGTAGGTTGTCTTTTCATTTTGTTCATGGCTTCCTTTACTGTGCAGAAGCTTTTAAGTTTAACTAGGTCCCATTTGTTTATTTTTGTTTTTATTTTCATTACTCCAGGAAGTGGATCAAAGAGGACAATGCTGAGATTTATGTCAAAAAGTTTTCTGCCTGTTTTCCTCTAAGAGTTTTAAGTCTCTTGCCTTATATTTAAGTCTCTGATTCATTTTGAGTTTATTTTTGTGTATGGTGCTAGAGGATGTTCTAATTTCATCCCTTTACAAGTAGCTGTCCTGTTTTCCAGCACCACTTACTGAAGAGATTGTCTGTTTTCTATTGTATATTCTTGCCTCCTTTGTCACAGATTGATTGACCATAAGTGTGTGGGTTGGTTTGATAGGCCTTTGGGAATCTTGTTTGTTGGTTAAGTAGGGGGATATCATTTGGCTACTTTCACTCTGACTTCATAGTAGCACTGTCCAGTAGTTCTGTATCTGTCTATTGAAGAACTGAATTTTTAAACGTATTTAATTTTAATTAATTTAAACCTAAATACTTCATTTTGAGAGGGTAACAGGCAGGAAGGCCAGGGGTCTCCAAGTGAGGAAATAGCCTGCAAGTGTCAGACATTTTTATCTCTCTTAAGCGGCAAGAGGAAGCAAACGTGATATTTTTTTCTTCTCTATACAAATTTAAAAGGAAGTTTCTCTTAAAATACAGTGTTGCCATAGTGACACCTGGTTTCACCTGAAGTTAACTATTCTCAAATCTTGAGTTAACCAATGCATTTTTCTTATGGAAATGTTGGTCTTAAGCTATGTTAATGTACTACGCATTTACCCCAGACTCTATCTTCAAGTGGCTCAGAACCTACTTGGCAAACCAGTATGCTATACTCATATATTGTTCCCCTAATCTATGTAAAACAAAACTATTTGTATGGTAATCTGCCCTTATACAAGATTCAAGTTAATCATTTCGTGGCCCGGGATGAATCCTCTGGTGTCAAGATTATCCCAAAATGCATCTTCTGGGTGAGGGGCCTGGTGCCATTCTGAGCCTTAAGACATTCCTTTCTTTCATTAACAGACTGCTGCTACTGCTACTACTGCTAAGTCACTTCAGTCGTGTCCGACTCTGTGTGACCCCATAGACGACAGCCCACCAGGCTCCCCCATCCCTGGGATTCTTGAGGCAAGAACACTGGAGAGGGTTGCCATTTCCTTCTCCAATGTGTGAAAGTGAAAAGTGAAAGTGAAGTCGCTCAATCGTGTCTGACTCATAGCGACCCCATGGACTGCAGCCTACCAGGCTCCTCTGTCCATGGGATTTTCTAGGCAAGAGTACTGGAGTGGCTTGCCATTGCCTTCTCCGAACAGACTGCTAGTGACTATATAACATTCAGCTGAAGACTAGCAGGGGGGTACTCTTTCTGCCCCCTTCCGATGTCTATGTCAGAAGCTTTCTCTATCCCCTTTATACTTTAATAAAACTTTATTACACAAAAGCTCTGAGCGATCAAGGTTCATCTCTGGTCCCGGATTGAATACTTCTCCTCCGGAGGCCAAGATCCCGGTGTCTGTGTCATTCCGCAACAATATTTCAATGTGGCTATTTGGCTATATGTTTCTTACTAGATGGTATTGTTAGGGTCCGGAGTCGCCCTTCTCTCAAAGGAACAGAGGACACTCATGATAATGCAAGACACACAGCGAGGTTTATTTCCAGCTAGCTGGGGTCCAAGTGTCTGCCCGACGCAACGGGTTTCAACAAGGACCCCGAGCACTCTAAGCCAAGGGTTTATATAGCATTTTTAAACCATAGTAGTTTCAAAACACCCACACATAGTAATCTTTTACACACAGTAATTTTCCACACTCTACACACAGCTGTATGTCTCTGGCCTGTGTCACATCCTGGTGGTTTAACGAGATAAGCCCACCCTGGCCCTCTGACCTATTTGCCTGATCTCTGTGTCACAACTGCCCACATTCTGGTGTTTAAGATTAACTTGTTTTTCAGGTTTTTCTTAGCTCTCCCTTTCCCAAGTCATGCACCCAGCAGAAATCATTTACTGAGTATATCGTTCTTATGTTAACTCATCCTTACAGTATAGAGTTAATAAGATGGGTGGGAAATTCCCACAAGTGGATCCCTCAGTCGCTAGAATTCCCACAGGTTTTTGCCAGATAGGATTAAGACCTGGCAAAGCCTGTCAGAGGCTTTATCTAGGTCCCTTGTGGGTCCCAGGTCCCTTGTGGGTCCTATCTAGGACCTGGCAGCCCTCCCGCCTCCTGATCTTAATTTTTTCAAGGCAATGGCAAGCCACTCCAGTACTCTTGCCTGGAAAATCCCATGGATGGAGGAGCCTGATGGACTGCAGTCCATGGGGTCGCTATGGGTCAGACATGACTGAGCGACTTCACTTTCACTTTTCACTTTCACACATTGGAGAAGGAAATGGCAACCCACTCCAGTGTTCTTGTCTGGAGAATCCCAGGGACGGGGGAGCCTGGTGGGCTTCTGTCTATGGGGTCACATAGAGTCGGACACGACTGAAGTGACCGAGCAGCAGTGAAGAAGAAAATTTGAAAAGTTGCACCCAGCTAGAAATAACCTCTGCTTCTGCAACTTAGCTAGCTCCTTGCAAAGTCATGTAGGTTACATAGTTTTGAGAAGACAGAAGCTTACAACAATGCTAGTAGCTGAAACTTACCTCACTCACCCTTATCAATTACTCAACTCCTGTAATCCTGTTTAACCATGTTTGTATATAGATCAGGCATCCCACCCCACACACCCCCACCACCACTGCTGTGTTCTAACCGTTGTTTCTGAGTGAGCAGAACCCCTAGTTTGAACTGACCTATCAACAGTCAGCACGGCCCACTAAAGTCTGGTGTTATGCACTGTCTATAAAATCTCTGTAACTTCTTTGTTTGGGGCTCAGGGCCAGGAGTGTTAACTCCTCTGGGCCCGCCAGCATAATAAACCTGAGTTCTCCAATTCTCTGAGTGCGGTGCTTGGTTTCTCCACAGACCGACTTCTGTAACATTTCTGGAAGCACCAGCAAGATTTCAACCTTGCTGGCCCCTTGAGATGCCAGACCAGTGGCTTGACCAGGCCAGAGCAGGGGAATTCCGAGACAAAGAAGAAGGCACACCACCTGACGATTTTCCGGGTTCTCTTTCTGACCAGGATTCCAACTCTCCAGATGGCTGAGCCCCAATTGGACTGATTGGAGGGACGGACCAACTCACCAGGAACACAGCCACATAATAAGGTAAGCCCCTGGGGCACAGAACCCAGTCAGGTCCCATCTCCAGATGGAAGATGAGCTTGATCACCTCCTATGGTCTTCAGTAAGAAGACTACCAGTTAGGGACCTTCCCAGGGAGGGGAGTTACTGTGATAAGCTCTGGCCTGAATGTGTGTGTGAATGAGTGCCCTGGATCATCTTTGTTCCAGTGCGATTGTGTGGTGGCTTCACAGCCTTTGTGGCTACGGAGTACAAGTGGGCCCTAACCTGTGGTTTCATGGTGACCTCATATGGCTCAACACAGTGTCTGTCTCTGGGGGACCCAGTCCCTCCCTGTGAGTAACATCTGGGTCAGGGGTTTATACTGACCTGTCAAAGCTAAGAGACCCCTAAGTTCCCCACAAGGATGTGACCAGGTGGGCACCTGAATGATCTCTTCTTTTGAGGGGGCACCCACCCTTGTTTGTCTTCACGCCACTGACACAGGGCGGGGTACACGAGGAGGGGGAACAGTTGGTTACTGATTTTATTTAAAATTGTATTATGTCCAAACTTCCCTTTGCCCTAGGGCCCTCCACCAAAATTATTTCCTGAAATTTTAAGCCTCACTCTCCCTTCCTGTCAGCTGACTCTTTGAGCTAACGTATTGAAAAATTAGGTTTCCCTCGAAAAACTTGCCCCTTTGGCCGGACTGATTTGTATCCTTCTCTCTTGATCCCCTGAGTCAGCCTGTGTGGAGTGGCACACTCTGATGTGCTCCTGTACACTTTTGAATTCTCATTACAAAGCTACCTTCCTTTGTCACCTTTTCCTTCATAATCCCCTGATTCCCCAAGGATTTCAGGCCCTTCACCTAAGCAAGGAGTACATATCCTGCTCTCTCCACCTGCTCAGTGCCCTTGAGATGGTCAATCACCCCAGACCCTCTCCAGAGCCCCACCTGAAGTTATTCCTCCATGAATCCCATTACAAGGGATCACCTCCTTTCAGTTTCGACCCCCTGAGGCATTTACCAATCAAGGCTGTCTTCAAGGAGGCATGTAATCTTGCTGTCTGGGAATAGTAGGCCTTCCAGGAGTGGCAACATCAGTGCTACCTAGGATATAAGGCCCTAAGACAATGCCCTTCCCATGCACACTCCTCTCCTTCCTGGTCAGAAAGGTAGATTATATTTGTCAACATGATGGGGGTGGGGGGCAAGTTCCTCTAAGTCAATGGTTTTAGATTGTATGCCCTATTGGCTCTACTCTCCACTGTGGGGTACAAGGTGTCATGGAAAAAGGCTCAGATCTGCAAACAGGAGGTCAAGTACTTTGGATTTGCCATTGAGAAAGGGCATCGGGTGCTGGGACATGAGAGGAAGCAAACCATCTGTTCAATACCCAGGTCAAGTACCAAGAAAGAAGTCTGTGAGTTACTCAGGGCTGATGGATTCTGCTGGATCAGATACTAGGCTTTCCTGAAATTGCTTAACCATTGTTCGAGCCACAGCAGGATCTGGTAAGGACCCCCTAGAGTGGGGGCCTGAACAAGAAAAAGCCTTCAGGGAGATAAAGAGACTCTTGACCAGCACTCCAGCATTAGGGCTGCCAGATGTGACATGGGACTTTAACCTCTTCGTGATGAGAAAAATCACACTGCACTGGGAGTCCTCATGCAAAGAGTCGGACCATGGCAGCGCCTGGTCATGTGCCTGTCCAAACAACTGGACTGTGTGGCCATGGGATGGGTGCCATGTCTCTGGGCATCGGCTGCCGCTGTGGTCCTGGTCAGAGAAGCAGATAAGCTTATGCTGGTACAAGATATAAATGTTCCCCACGCTGTTACTGTGCTGATGAACAGCCAAGGGCACAAGTTACTGACCAACACCAGGATGACTCACTGTCAGGGACTGCTTTGTGAAAACCTACAGGTCCACCTCGAGACTGTACGTTTGCTGAATCCCACCACTTACTTACCTACAGAGGTGGGAACTCTCGATCATAACTGCGAGGAGGTCATAGATGAAATTTTTTCTAGCAGGCCAGATATGATGGACACTCCCCTCCAGAACCCGCTGCTGGAACTATTTACTGACGGAAGCAGTTTCGTCCAGAATGGACAATGCAAGGCAGGCTATGCAATAATGACAACAGATGAGATAGTAAAGCCTGAGGCCTTGCCACAAGGATGGTTGGCACAAGGGGATGAGCTGTGGACACTCAACCAGGCACTAAGGCATACTGAAGGAAAGCAAGTTAACATCTACACTGTCTCAAGGTACACCTTTGTTACATTACATGTTCATGGAGCCATTTATGAAGAAAGGGGTCTATTAACAGCAGGGAAAAGGAGATCAAAACAAAGAAGAAATCCTTCAACTGTTCGAGGCAGTCTGGAAGCCTTCCCAAGGGACAGTCATCCATTGCAAAGGCCATCAAAAAGGAACCAATCTAGTCAGCAAAGGAAATCAGTTGGCCGGCCAGGCAGCCAAGGACGTGGCAACCCAACGGAGTCCCAAAGTGGGCCCTAAACCAATCTCTAAGGTCCTCTTGGCACCAGAATTGCCTCTGTCCCTGAGATATACCAAGGAAGATGATCAAAGGGCTTTAGATGAGGGAGGAACAAAAGGAAAAGGGGGCTGGTAGAAGCTTCCAGACCCGACTCTTTGTCCCCAGCAATATACAGTCCAGCTGGTGAAACAGCACCATGAAACAACTCACTTAGGGAAAACTGTGCTGGGAAGTTTACTGAGTTATTACTATTTCGTTCCTAAGTTCCCAACCCTGTGTGCCCACATCAGTGCTAGATGTGTGACTTGTGTGCAAAACAGTGCCAGTCAAAGACCAAGACCTAGCCCAGGGGTGAAGATAGTTGGGACACTGCCCTTTAAAGATTTAGAAGTGGACTTTACTGAAGTAAACCCTAAGGGCTCTAAGTATTTACTTGTGGTCAGTTCAGTTCAGTTCTGTCGCTCAGTCGTATCCAACTCTTTGCTAGTCTGCACCTATTTGGGATGGGCTGAGGCCTACCCCATGTGCACTGAATGGGCATGACAGGTGGCCAAGGCCCTACTAAGAGACATAATCCAGAGATATGGGCTACCTCTCTTCATAGGGTCTGACAATGGGCCAGCCTTTTGTGTCTGAGATAATCCAGACCTTGTCCAAGATATTAGGAGTCAAAGGAAGCTCCATACTGCTTAAAAGCCACAAAGCTTTGGGCAAGTTGAGTGCATGGATCGGACCCTCAAGACTACGTTAGCTAAGCTCTGTCAGGAGATCCAGTTACCTTGGGTCAACATGCTACCCCTAGCCTTACTCTGAGCTTGATGCACCCAGAGGTCCTCAGGCTATTCTCCCTTTGAGATCTTATATGGGAGACCACCCCCAGTGATAGGAAAGCTCAAGAGAGACCCCCAGCAACTAGATGACCTGGAGATGTCCCAACACCTTCTGGCCCTGGGAGAAGTCTTACGCCATATCACCCAAGAAACCTTAGAAAGGACTCCCATTCCTTTTTGCAATTGGGTTCATCCCTATCAGCCAGGAGATGAGATATGGGTTAAAGACTGGAAAAAGGAACCACTTCAACCATTGTGGACAGTTCCCCCATATGGTCATCCTGGCAACCCCTACTGCTGTTAAAGTTACAGGCGTCACCCCTTGGATCCACCACACCAGAGTTAAGACAGCAGCAGTTCCCCACGATAAGGACATCTGGAAAGCAGTTCGACACTCCGAGAACCCACTCAAGGTCTGGATCCAAAATCAACAGCCCTGCTCTAGTCACTCCGAGAGCTGACTAGTCAACGTATGGCAGAAGCTTGAGGATACTTCAGCCCTGCTCCAGCCACATCCTGTCAACTGGCTGGTCGTTGTACGGTGGAAGCTTGAGGATCCAGTTATTAGGATATGAATGGGCTTCCATTGTCACCCTGGCCCCTTCCCTGATCGGCATTACTGCTGTGCTCTTTGCTATAGAACTCGTTTCAGCCACACCAAAGGACTGGAATTTGGGTCAGAAACTGCTATTAGCTGTCTGCTATCTCGTCGTTGTGGGGAGTATCATCCTTATTAGGAGCCTGTTGTAATCACTCCCCAGTCAGATATCCCACCCACTCCCCCCCGCCCCCCGCCTTCCCTTCTTTGATTAGGGACATCAGAGAGTCAGGGTTGTGATGACACCCTGCTGAATGGGGCTGGTTATTCTACTGGCTTTGATGCTTTCTGTGAGTCAGATACAAAAGGTTGCCTTGACTACAGTCTACCTAAAGGTAGTGGGATTATTAAGTGGAATCAAATGTTTTATATAATAGCAGTTTATATCCTTCTGAAAGTGAAAGGGAAGTCGCTCAGTCATGTCTGACTCTTTGTGACCCCATGGACTGTAGCCTGCCAGACTCCTTCTTCCAGGGGATTTCCCAGGCAAGGATACTGGAGTGGGTTGCCATTTCCTTCTCCAGGGGATCTTCACGACCCAGGGATTGAACCCTGGTCTCCCACACTGCAGGCAGACTCTTTACTGTCTGAGTCACCAGGGAAGCCCATATCCTGCTGAGTTGTAGTGTATTAGCTGAGTTGTAGTGTATTAGAGAGTAAAACAGACCCCACATGTATTTCATGCATTCACATGACTAGGTCAGGTCAGGGGGTCACTTGGACCTTGCTTTACCATACTCACTTCTCTTGCCAAGGAGAGGTAAAGGAAACTTATGTACATAACGAAACAACCTCTTCTATTTGTCAACAAGAAGACCAATATATTTGTTTTGACCCCTGGTTTCCCGCGCAATGAAAATTCATTAGAGATTTGCCACCTAGAAGGAAGGCTCCTGATTAACTGAACACAAATTACGAATTTAGAACACCTGGTGTTGGTGTACTTTGATGTATGCACTGCTGCTGACAAAAACCCTAATTCTAAATTGCAGGGGCTTATCATGGGAACAAGAATATGCATTCAATGATATTGAATATTCAATATATTCAAATATATGTGTAACCTGGCATGCCACAGCACTGGGTGTTATGAAGATACCTGGTATTGCTGCTGGACCTGAGCCTGTGTCAGATGCACAACCTTGGAAAATATAGAAGCAACGTGGGAGAATAAGGACAAAGTAGCACTCCTCCGAAAGAGAAATGTTGATCCCAAATGTAAGCTGGGGACATGTAACCCAGTCAATTTCACTATTTTCAACCTCAGAGACCCAAAATGGAAAAAGGGTCATCAAATCAACATCTGGTTTAATGGGAGAGGTAGTGACTCAAGAACTGTATTGATATTGTGCGTTTCTGTTCCACTCTGATTTCCACACACAGGCTCTTCCATTCCTTTTATGAAGAGATGGAAAGTGGCCCCCCTCCTATTTCAGTCAAGACTAAAAATCTGTTTCTAGCCTTAGCAGAGACCATAGCCCAGACTTTGATGGTTAATTCTTATTATGAGTGGAGGAACTAATATGGGAGACCAATGACCCTGGGAACTAAAGAATTAGATCTACAAAGACCCTTCAACAATTCAGAAAAATTCAAGAAGACCGGGGTCAGAATTTGGCATTTAAAGACTCCCATAATTGGCAAAAAAAAAAAAAACTGCTTGACACGATGGGGCCCTTCATTCAATGATCTGGTAGGAAACCTCACTTGTCTTGGCCAAAAACAACTACTCATACTTCTAGTTGGTGGGGAAGCCCAAACTATACAGAGCCTAATCCTCAACCTCTAGCAAGTTTCCCTGATTTAAAGACCCAGTGGGATGACTTATCCACTGAAGGCCATTGGCCTGCTCCAGCACAATTATATTGGATTTGTGGAACTAACACATATTCAGTTTTGCCAGCCAACTGGTCAGGGGCATGTGTACTGGGGACTATCCATCTCTCCTTTTTCCTATTCCCCCTAGCCCAAGGTGAATCACTGGGAGTCCCAGTTTATAAAGAGAGAGGCCCCACAAAAAAGCACAGCTCTCTACAGATTGGAGACTGGAAAGATGATGAATGGCCTCCTGAATGCATAATCCAATACTACAGGCCAGCCACATGGACAGAAGATGGGTTCTGGGACTCCCAAACCCCAATTTACATGCTTAACAGAATTATCTGGCTCCAGGTGGTGATTGAAATTATTACTAATGAAATGGCCAAGGCTCTTAACTTACTGGCAGAACAATAAACCAGGATGTGGCAACAAATCAGGATGCTATTTATCAAAATTACCTGGCCCTAGATTACTTATTGACTGCAGAAGGGGGCGTGTGTGGAAAGTTCAATCTTAGTAAGTGTTGCCTACAGATAGATGATAAGGGCAAGGTTATAGAAGAAATAACCAGAAAGATGACTAACATAGCTCATGTTCCAGTCCAGACTGGAAGGGATGGAATCCTGGAGAGTTATCTGAGGGATGGTTTTCTTATCTAGGAGGATTCAAAACTCTAGGATTCAAAGCAAACCTCCACCTCTTTCCTTGTCTCTTGCCATTATTCGTGAGGACAATTTCTAGCCTGGATAAGGCCGTTGCAAACAGGAGGGCTACCACACTCTTCCTAGCACTGAAAAGTTATCAGCCTTTGAGCCAAGAAGATCAAGAGGTTGATGTCTTATAAACTTTAAGGGGCATCAAGAGGGGAGATTGAAGAGGAAAATTTAAAAACTTGCACCCAGCTAGAAATAATCACATATTCTGCTTCTGCAACTCAGCTAGCTCCTTGCAAAGTCATGTAGGTTACATAGTTTTAGGAAGACAGAAGCTTGAGACAATGCTAGGAACAGAAACTTACCTCACTCACCCTTGTCAATTACCCAGCCCCTGTAATCCTGCTTAGCCACGTTTGTTTCTGTAAAGGTCAGGCATCCCCTCTGCTGTGTCCTAACTGCTGTTCCCTCTTGAGTGGAACTCCTAGTTTGAACTGGCCTATTAACAGTCAGCACTGCCCACTAGAGTCTGGTGTTACGCACTGTCTATAAAAACTCTGTAACTCCTTTGTTTGGGGCACAGAGCTGGAAGTGTTAGCTCCTCAGGGCCTGCTGGTGTAATAAACTTGAGTTCTCCAACTCTCAATGGACCGGCTTCAGCAGCACAAGGATGTGGACCCATAACAGTACATGTACCTGGTTGTAACTTACACATCTGTATCTTACAAAGTGCCTTCAAGCACTTTGCTTTTTGTTATAGAGTGAAATTTGTCATATTGACATCCTACAGAACATTGGTCCATTTCTTTGATGATATACTAATTGGACCTGACAAGCAGAAACTAATGACCATTCTATAAGACTTAATAAGGGTTTCTCTGGTAGCTCAGATGGTAAAGAATCTACCTGCAGTGCAGGAGACCCAGTTTCAGCCTCTGGGTTGGGAAGATCCACTGGAGAAGGGAATGGCTACCCACTCCAAAGACTTAATAAAGCACGTGTATGCCAGAGGATATGAAATAAACCTTGTAAAAAATTCAAGGGCTGGGTACATTAATTATGTTTTGGGTGTCTAGAAGTTCAGTTCAGTTCAGTCACTCAATTGTGTCTGACTCTCCACGACCCCATGAATCACACCATGCCAGGCCTCCCTGTCCATCACCAACTCCCGGAGTTCACTCAAACTCATGTCCACAGAGTCGGTGATGCCATCCAGCCATCTCATTCTCTGTCGTCCCCTTCTCCTCCCGCCCCCAATCTTTCCCAGCATCAGAGTCTTTTCCAGTGAGTCAACTCGTCGCATGAGGTGGCCAAAGTATTGCAGTTTCAGCTTTAGCATCAGTCCTTCCAATGAACATCCAGGATTGATCTCCTTTAGAATGAACTGGTTGGATCTCCTTGCAGTACAAGGGACTCTCATGAGTCTTCTCCAGCTGCTGCTGAGTCACTTCAGTCGTGTCCGACTCTGTGTGACCCCATAGACAGAAGCCCACCAGGGTCCCCCATCCCTGGGATTCTCCAGGCAAGAACACTGGAGTGGGTTGCCATTTCCTTCTCCAATGTGTGAAAGTGAAAAGTGAAAGTGAAGTTGCTCAGTCGTGTCCGACCCTTAGCGACCCCACGGACTGCAGCCTACCAGGCTCCTCCATCCATGGGATTTTCTAGGCAAGAGTACTGGAGTGGCTTGCCATTGCCTTCTCCGTCCTACTTGTTAGATGAGTCCAAATCCTAAAGTAACACAAATTCCTTTCTTACAGCAAGAAAAAGAAAATCTATTTCAGGACAAACGTATGTCTTCAGTGAGAGAACTGCCTGCTGTCAGATGGCTTCTTGCTTATGTGTTTGAAGATCTTGGACTTCTCGACTTTCTTGGCTTTCTGGTAGCCAAATCCACTGCCACCGCCTCGCTTTCTAACTTTGCCGTCATTGCTGTTCACATTCAAATCAACAAAAGGAGGCACCTTGAAGCCAAATGACAGAGCAACCTGAGGCAAATTTAAGTTATTAACATTGAAGATCTGTTTCAGGGAATGGGAATCATAGGCTCAAATATACCACAGTTCAAAAGCATCAATTCTTCGGCGATCAGCTTTCTTCACAGTCCAACTCTCACATCCATACATGACCACGGGAAAAACCATAGCCTTGACTAGAAGGACCTTTGTTGGTAAAGTAATGTCTCTGCTTTTTAATATACTATCTAGGTTGGTCATAACTTTCCTTCCAAGGAGTAAGTGTCTTTTAATTTCATGACTGCAATCAGCATCCACAGTGATTTTGGAGCCCAAAAAAATAAAGTCTGACACTGTTTCCACTGTTTCCCCATCTATTTCCCATGAAGTGATGGGACCAGATGCCATGATCTTTGTTTTCTGAATGTTGAGCTTCAAGCCAACCTTTTCACTCTCCTCTTTCACTTTCATCAAGAGGCTTTTGAGTTCCTCTTCACTTTCTGCCATAAGGGTAATGTCATCTGCATATCTGAGGTTATTGATATTTCTCTGAGCAATCTTGATTCCAGCTTGTGCTTCTTCCAGCCCAGCGTTCCTCATGATGTACTCTGCATATAAGTTAAATAAGCAAGGTGATAATATACAGCCTTGACGTACTCCTTTTCCTATTTGGAACCAGTCTGTTGTTCCATGTCCAGTTCTGACTGTTGCTTCCTGACCTGCATACAGGTTTCTCAAGAGACTAGAAGTAGTACCACTTCCAGAGAAAAACAAAGCTGACTCCATATTGGATCTGTTTCTTTAGCTGTAACCTTTGTGTTCTGATGCTGGTGCTTAGTCATGCTGGCTCTGCACCCTGGTCTAAAAGAATGTTGCCTACAGTGTGAAATGTGCATGATAGCCCATTCTCAAGACTCTGCCTCCCAGGTTTGACCTTTAAAGGTATAACATTTTCCAGTCAAATAGAGATAAAATGTGGAACAGAATAACAGTTGTTGGAGGCTTACAGGAACATTATACAAGACCTATGTGGATAGCTGCAAGAATAAAGGATTATCACATCTTCTCTTGGGTATCACCTACACCAAGAAGTCTGCAACAACTAACCTCCCTTATTAATATAAAAGAAGCCTGAATTCTAACTCATGTAAGATGGTTGGGATACTAGGCTGCTATCTTCTCTATTGCTATTCCTTGCCCCAATACCTTGTCTCTAAATTTGGGCTTGGTGTCAGTAACACTACCACAAAGAGACATGGTATTTGATGGGCCTCTGGATGTGTTGCCCTAAGCAATTTATCAAGTAACTCACAGGACTCCAGATCTCTGTGGGGCCTCAGATAAGAGAAAGTTCCCCAGCAGGCCCAGGCTGTGGTGCAACCTGCCCTGCTCCTTAGGTCTAGTGGCCCCACAAGCCCATTGGTACAAGGAGTTTCAGTGCTGTCTGAAACCTCTCACAAGCATCTTTTAGGAGAATACTAGCAAATTCCTTAGCACTATGTCCTTTTTTGTTAGCATGTTTTCTCCATTTGAGAAGATGCTCCTAGGTTGCTACTGAGCCCTGTTCTTAGGACACGAATTGACTATGCAGACTCAACTGCCCAGGAATGCAGTGTTATCTGATTCACAAAGCTCTATAATTGAACCAGTGCAGCAGCATTTCACTGTTAAGTGAAAATAGTATGTACATTACCAGCTCACACAGGTCTTAAAGGCATAATTAAAACATAAACATGAAGCCCAGCATTCTGTCATAACCACTCCTTCTGTACTAGCTTTCCCTCAGACCACATGTACGGCCTCATGAGGAGTGAGGAAAGAAAGTAGGGTCCTGGTATACCCTACAGTATTTGGGTACACCCAAATATGGTTTGCACAATATGCTGACTCCAAGAGAAGTATTTTATAGCTCATGTCAGAGATGACACTAAAAGACAGTAATGAAGCCAAAGTCATTATAGCCTGCCACAAAGAACAGAGAGGAATCAACACTCTAAATCATTTCTAGTTACTTATACTCCAATACCCCACAGCTTCTACAAAAGCAAATTCTTGGTTGGGATTAAATGTGGAGCAGAGATAGAAAGTACTGCTTCATTTACCTGTGTAGCATCTACAAACTAGTCCAGACAGATCAAAACTGACAATAACTACCAGAAATCTGTACAAAATGCCAGAGTATATGGTTTGCTAAACCTATTAAGCAAGTACCTGAGTGCCTGAAGAGCCAATGTATTTGGTTATTAACTTTGGAAATGGATGGCTATGTATCCTATTTTGAAAATGTTAATTCTTGGACAGTGACTAATGGGTTGACCTACTGGATGGAACCTTAGGAAGAACAAAATTGGAAGATTGGTGAAGTCTAGGGGAAAATTTATGTGGAGGACTTCTCAGAATGGACATGTATGCCAAATCCATGAACCATATCAATGCTCATTGGAGGACATCTATGGCAGAAAAGCTCTCAATAATCAGTACATTCTGTCCTATGGATGTCAGTCAACCTCTTTCTCCAGCTGCCTAGTACTTAACAGGCCCATTTATGAAGTGACACGGCAACAGGAAAGGAGGCTGTGCATTAATCTGGCTTCTGCCTATTCTGAGTCCCCATGTGATAAAAACCAAGGCCATGCTGAGCCCCTGATTGAACACACCATTCTCCCAGGAACCAGTGAGCCATTTGGAGGGAAACTGATGCATTGGACACTTTCCATCATACAAGGAGCAGATATTGTCCTCTTGGGAATAGAAACATTTTCCAGATACGAATTTGCCTTTCCTGTGTAAAATGCTTCTACTGGCACTAGACAGAAAGCCTCATTCATTGCTATTCATATTCCATTCAAACCACCTCAGACCAAGGAATGTTTGCAGAGAAGGACATAATAGATTGAAATTATACTCATAGAATTCATTAGCATCATCACAAGCCCCAGCAACCCAGAAGCATCTGGCTTGACAATGTGGTAGAATGGCTCAGTGACCACATCAGCTAAAAGAAAATGACCTCACAGGATTGTTATACAAGGTGAATGTGTGACTTAAACCATTGGAAATACATGACAACCTCTCTCTCGTCGCTAAATACATGAGCCAAGGAGCCAAGGAATGGAGGTTCACAAAGGTTCTATTCCTTTTTCCCCTTCAGTTCAGTTCAGTTGCTCAGTCGTGTCTGACTCTTTGCGACCCCATGAACCACAGCACATCAGGCCTCCCTGTCCATCACCAACTGCTGGAGTTCACCCAAACCAATATCTATTGAGTCAGTGATGCCATCCAACCATCTCATCCTCTGTCATCCCCTTCTTCTCCTGCCCTCAATCTTTCCCAGCATCAGGGTCTTTTCAAATGAGTCAGCTCTTCGCATCAGGTGGCCAAAGTACTGGAGCGTCAGCTTCAACATTAGTCCTACCAATGAACACCCGGGACTTATTTTCTTTAGAATGGACTGATTGGATCTCCTTGCAGACCAAGGGACTCTCAGGAGTCTTCTCCACCACCACAGTTCAAAAGCATCAATTCTTCGGCGCTCAGTTTTCTTTGTAGTCCAACTCTCACATTCATACATGACTACTGGAAAAACCATAGCCTTAACTAGACAGATCTTTGTTGACAAAGTAATGTCTCTGCTTTTCAATATGCTGTCTAGGTTGATTATAACTTTCCTTCCAAGGAGTAAGCGTCCTTTAATTTCATGGCTACAGTTACCATCTGCAGTGATTTTGGAGCCCAGAAAAATAAAGTCAGCCACTGTTTCCAGTTTCCCCATCTATTTGATATGAAGTGGTTTTTCCCCTTGCTTTTTAAAAATTGAGATATAATTCACAATACATATAAAGTGTACAATTCAGTGATTCAGTATTTTCATAAAGTTTGCAACAATAACCACTACTTAATTCCAGAATATTGTCATCATCTCCAAAATAAATCCTGTACCCTCAGCAGTCACCTCCATTCCTCCTCCCTTGGTCCTGCTACTGCTGCTGCTGCTGCTAAGTCGCATCAGTCATGTCTGACTCTGTGCGACCCCATAGATGGCAGCCCACCAAGGCTCCTCTATCCCTGGGATTCTCCAGCAAGAATACTGGAGTGGGTTGCCATGTCCCCCAGTCCTAGGTAATCACTAATCTACTTTCTGTCTCTGTGGATTTATATGCCTATTATGGATATTTCATATGAATGAAATTGTGTAATAGGTGGCCTTTTGCATCTGGTTCCTTTCATTTCAGTTCAGTCGCTCAGTCATTTCCAACTCTTTGCGACCCCATGGACTGCAGCACACCAGGCTTCCCTGTCCATCACCAACTCCCAAAGCTTGCTCAAACTCATGTCCAACATGAGTTTGAGCCATGATGCCATCATCTGTGTACCTGAGGTTGTTGATATTTCTCCCAGCAATCTTGATTCCAGCTGTGCTTCATCCAGCCCAGCATTTCTCATGATGTACTCTGCATAAGTTAAATAAGTAGGGTGACAATATACAGAGTTGATGTACTCCTTTCCCAATTTTGAACCAGTCTGTTCCATGTTCAGCTCTAATTGTTGCTTCTTGACCCGAAAACAGTTTTCTCGGGAGGCAGATAAGGTGGTCTGCAATTCCCATCTCTTCAAGAATTTTCCAGTTTGTTGTGATTCACACAGTCAAAGGCTTTAGCATAGTCAGTAAAGCAGAAGTAAATGTTTTTCTGGAACTCTCTTGCTTTTTCGATGATCCAACGGATGTTGGCAATTGGATCTTTGGTTACTCTGCCTTTTCTAAATCCAGTTTGAACATCTGGAAGCTCTTGGTTCATGTACTGTTGAAGCCCAATTTGGAAAATTTTCAGCATTACTTTGCTAGCGTGTGAAATGAGTGCAATTGTGCAGTAGTTTGAACATTCTTTGGCATTGCCCTTCTTTGGGATTGGAATAAAAATTGACCTTTTCCAGTCCTCTGCCCACTGCTGAGTTTTCCAAATTTGCTGGCATATTGAGTGAAGCACTTTCACAGCGTCTTTTAAGTTTGAAATAGCTCACCTGGAAATTCCATTACCTCCACTAGCTTTGTTCCTTTCATTTAGCATGATGTTTTAAAGTTCATCCATATTATAGCATGTACCAATACTTCATTCCTTCCTATGGCCTTTTACTTTTAAACATAATAATCCCATTAAGGAAAGTTTTCTTTCCATTTTATAATCATTGGACTCAGAGGGTTTAGAGGTCCCAGTGTCCAGTGAAAAGAATATGAGCACTGACGTAGTTCTGTTTGTTTGAAAGCTGATATTTCCTCCTACCATTTTAAGTGACTCAGGTTACTTAAATAACAAGCCGAGGAAAGGGTGTCACTCAAATGGCTGGAAAATTGATCCTGATTACCAAGGGAAAATTAGATTGCTGCTAGTTAATGAGGGAAGGAGATCAGTTCATGTCTGCAATTCATGGAAATAGGGATGACAGAACAGATTTAAGAAATGTAAAGGAGACTATATTTTCAAGACTTTGTGACCGATGAGGCGTACGGATTGAGGACAAGGAAGGACTATTGACTTTGTCATTCTTTCTTCAAGTTTTCTTTATCTTTTTCTGTTTTTTGCTTTCTATTTTTCTATTAGTTGTTGGGAAAGGGGTGAAAAAATAATTGAAAACCATTGCTAACAATAACTGAGAAAGTAAAATTCTCAAGTTTTGTCACTTTCATTTCCACATAACAGTTTGTTTTGAAACTCTGTTATTAAGTGCATATATATTTTACATTGTTATGTTGTCTTGATGTTTGATCCTTTTATCATCATGAAATCTAGCTCTATCTCTGCTAACATTCCTTGTCCTGAAGTCTGCCTGTCTGACACATACAGCCAGTCCAGCTTTCTTAAGACTAGAGTTTGCATGGTATAACTTTTTTTGTGCTTTTAATTTTAACCTATTTGAGTCTTCATATTTAAAGATTATATGAACAATATGTCAGTTCAGTTCAGTTGAGTCGCTCAGTCGTGTCCGACTCTCTGCGACCCCATGAATCACAGCACGCCAGGCCTCCCTGTCCATCACCAACTCCCAGATTCACTCAAACTCATGTCCATAGAGTTGGCGATGCCATCCAGCCATCTCATTCTCTGTCGTTCCCTTCTCCTCCTGCCCCCAACCTTTCCCAGCATCAGACTGTTTTCCAGTGAGTCAACTCGTCGCATGAGGTGGCCAAAGTATTGCAGTTTCAGCTTTAGCATCAGTCCCTCCAATGAACACCCAGGATTGATCTCCTTTAAAATGGACTGGTTGGATCTCCTTGCAGTCCAAGGGACTCTCAAGAGTCTTCTCCAGCACCACAGTTCAAAAGCATCAATTCTTCAGCCATCAGCTTTCTTCACAGTCCAACTCTCACATCCATTCATGACCACGGGAAAAACCATAGCCTTGACTAGACGGACCTTTGTTGGCAAAGTAATGTCTCTGTTTTTTAATATGCTATCTAGTTTGGTCATAACTTTCCTTCCAAGGAGTAAGTGTCGTTTAATTTCATGGCTGCAATCAGCATCTGCAGTGATTATGTAGCAACATATATATATATTTAATATTATCATTTTTTGTACATTAAGATATTAATCCTTTACTATACTTGTTGCAACTACCTTCCTGAACTACATCTCATCAGTCTCTTGTATTAGTGGATTTTATTTATTTAATTTTTGGCCACACCACATAGCATGTGGGATCTTAGTTCCCCAACCAGTGATCGAACGCGTGCCCCCATGCATTGGAAGCATGGCATCTTAACACTGGATTGCCAGGGAAGTCCCTTTTAGTGGATTTTGAAAGGAGAATTTTTGAAAGGAAAGTAAAAATAGAGACTACATGCCTTAATTCTTGTTCCAGGAAATTTTTACCCAGGGAGATAGGACTGAGAGGAATGAATAACTTCCTTGCTTACCTCAGGATACGTCTGCTAAGCAGTGTGTCTAGGCAGATCATCCACAGGAATAGCTCTCCTATTAAAATAACAGCTTGGTCACCTGGACAAAGAGCTTGCTTCTCTGACACCAGTTTGCTTATCAAAAATTATTTTAAAATCTTCACTTTGCAGTCCTAAACTTTGCCTAGCTCCAAACAAATCCCTGCCTTGAAGGACTGTCTTTAAACCACAAGTCTAGCCTTTCAAACTCTTAATCCTCAATCCTACCCTAATCAGCAGCCTCGCTCCCGGGTCACAGTTGAATCAAGGTGGTCTCTTCTCTGCTGCAGGAACATCAGTGAACTCAGCTTGATTGAGTAGATTTCTTTGGTGGTCTTATAGGAAGCTGAGAAAATTTTGACAATAAAATGGTTTTTTTTTCACAGTTTTTAGGTAAATAAAATTCTCTGTCAAATAGAATAATTAATAATATAAAATAATAATATAATCTTTTTTTTCCAAAAATTTTATTGGAGTACATGATTTACAATATTATGTTAGTTTCAGGTGTATAGCAAAGTGAATCAGTTATACATATACATATAGTCACCCATTTTTAAAAATTCTATTTCCATATAGGCCATTATAGAATATTGAGCCATGTTTTCTGTGCTATACAGCAGGTTCTTATTATAGTGTTTGTATGTCAATCCCAATCTCCCTACTTATCCCTCCTTCCTCTTATCTCCTGGTAACCATAAGTTATTTCCCCTAAATCTGTGACTCTAATTCTGTTTTGTGAATAAGTTTATTTGTACCGTTTTTCTAAGATTCCACATATAAGTGATATCATATGATATTTGTCTTTCTGTGTCTGACTCACTTCACTTAATATGACAGTCTTTCAGTCCACCCATGTTGCTGCAAACGGCATTGTTTTGTTCTTTTTTATGGCTGGGTAGTATTCTACTGTATACACGTACCACATCTTCTTCATCCATTCCTCCATTGATAGATACTTAGGTTGCTTCCATGTCCTGGATGTTGTAAACAGGACTGCAATGAACTTTGGGGTGCATGTATCTTTTTGAATTATGGTTTTCTCTGAGTATGTGCCCAGGGTTGGAATTCCTGGATCATATAGTATTTCTATTTTTATAAGGAACCTGCATGATAGTGGCTGTATCAATTTACATTCCCCCCAACAGTATTGAAGGGTTCCCTTTTTTCCATACCTCTCCAGCACTTATTGGTTGTGGATTTTTTGATGATGGCCATTCTGACCAGTATAAAATGATACCTCATTGTAGTTTTGTACAATCTATTCTTTTATATCCTACTTTCACTTTTTCCTATCCCTTATCAAAATCAAATTAAAATAACAATAATTTTGGAATTCCCTGGTGGCCCAGTGGTTAGAATTCCACACTTTCACTGCTAAGGGTCAGGGTTCATTCCTTGGTTGGGGAACTGAGATTCCACAGGTGGTTCAGCCAGAAAAAAAATTTCAAAGATAGATAAAATGACAACACTTGGCCTTTTGAGGCCAAATAGTACAAATTTGTTAACATTCTCAGTTCAGTTCAGTTCAGTTCAGTTGCTCAGTCGTGTCTGACTCTCCGCGACCCCATGAATCACAGCACGCCAGGCCTCCCTGTCCATCACCAAATCCCGGAGTTCACTCAAACTCATGTCCACAGAGTCGGTGATGCCATCCAGCCATCTCACTCAGGTTTTTTTGTGTTTTGCCATATAATTACTAGTATGCTCTCAGCTGGTAAAGAATCTGTGCAATGTGGGAGACCTGGGTTCAATCCCTGGGTTGGGAAGATCCCCTGGAGAAGGGAAAGGCTACCCACTCCAGTATCCTGGCCTGGAGAATTCCATGGACTGTATAGTCCATGGGGTCTCAAAGAGTCAGACACGACTGGGCGACTTTCGCTTTCACTTTCTCAATATAACAAGTAAACATATTTAGTCAAGATTAGGACTTGCATCTTTGAAGAGAGAAGCTGAACAATTAATTTCACCTGTTTTACATCTACAATATCCCTAGTTACTTTAACTTAATGTGAGAATTTATAGAAAGTAGAATATGGTAGGTCTGCTACACTTTGATTATTCATTTACTCACAGGGATGTTTTAGAGTACAAATACAATCTTGTCAGCACTTCTGTGCATGGTTTCTAATGCCTTTCTATTGCTCCAAAGGTAATTTGTCATCATCCTTAGTATGCGTAAAAGGCACTGCATTCTGTGACTCCTGCCTAAGTGTCAGTTTTCATGTCTCATTTTGCTCTTCTCGCTGTTTCCCAATGCCCCAAATTCCTGTGGCATTTCTTCAAGCACCCCCAAATTCTTCTGACATTCAAGGCCTTCACATTTTCAGTGCCCTTTCCTGGAATGTTTCCCCACTTCCCTTCATTCCTTTTTGCTCCTCTAAGCCTTATCCTTTAGATTTCACCTTAAATATCACTTCCCAGGACTTTTCCCCAGGCTTCCCAGTTCAGGTTGTCTTCCTTCTGTAGTTTTGTTTGCACTCTGCCTTCTCCCTCCTGGCACAAACCTCAGTTGTTAAGTTTATGGTGATTTGCATGCTTATTCCATGCTGTCTTTCCCACTGGGCTCTAAATTCTTTGACACTTTGTTTACTGGACACGACAGTGCCTGTCTCAGAGGAGGACTCTATAGATATTTGTGGAGCAGATGAAAGAATTTCTAAAACTGACATTTAAATTAGTGCTTTATTTCATCATCTTCCTCTCAAAATAGGAAAAGTGTGTTAAATAAAATAAACTGTTCCTTTTCCATGCCAAGTATGGTGATCCAAAGACTAAAGAGCAAATAAAATGAAGGAGGGATTCATTTTGGAATTGGAATTCAGGAACAGAAAAATCAGACCCTTATTGTTCTTCCCTCCCCCATGCTGTAACTGTTAACGGATTTCAGGTCCTCCTGAGCAGTATAACCTGTCTCCCTTCCTACCCCACACAGGGAAAAAGTATTTGCCTTACTCTTCCCCGACCCAGTACATGTGCTTCATTCATCAGCAAATGACCCACAAGACCCCTATCCCACTCCTTGTACTCTGGGTATAAAAGTGGACAAAGGACCCCTGTTCAAAGTCAGTTCCCCCTTGAGCTGGTCCACTGTTCTAACAGCATCTCCCACTCTAATAAACTTTATTTACCTCTCATTCTGTCTCATATCTGGAAATTCTTTTCCAAGCCACGTCTGGACCATGACACCAAGGTCCTGATAGACAGATTTTAAGACTAATTTTATAACAAAACCTTATATATAATTTCTGATTGTCTTAGTGAAAGGGAAAGTCACAGTCATGTCTGACTCTTTGCAACCCCATGGACCATGCTGTCCATGGAATACTCCAGGCCAGAATACTGGAGTGGGTAGCTATTCCCTTCTCCAGGGGATCTTCCCAATAAAGGGATCAAACCCAGGTCTCTTGCATTGCAGGCAGATTCTTTACCATCTGAGCCACCAGGGAAGCCCAGGCATTGTCTTTAAGTCCTTTACAGTTAGGAACTCATTTTATTATAATGCTCTGAGGTATGTATTGTTATTATAGCCCCTTTATTTAATTTTTAAAATAAATTCTCCACCCAGCTTGGAGGATCTTAGTTCCCTGACCCAGGGATGGAACCTCTGGCCTTGACAGTGAAAGCACAGAGTCCTCACCACTGAACTGGCAAGGAATTCCTATTACTGCCCTTGTATAGAAGAAGAAAGTAAAGCAGAGAGAGGTAAAGTATTGAATACATTGTCCAAGATAGCACAACTAGTAAATGGCAGAGCTAGGATTTGAACTCAGGGAGGCCGATTCCAGAGTCTGTACTTTTGACCATGATTCCATGCTGTGAAGAATAGCGTCTGGCACATGGTAGGTGCTCAGTGAATGCTAGCTAGATAACAAGTGTTTTTCTGTAATCTTTCTTCGCCCGGGTTGCCAGCTAGTGTTTAATTTTAAGGTGTTACAGCAGGCAGGTAGTTAGATAAGAGCAGAGAAATGGGGGCAGGGGCCAGGTGGCAGGAAATCAAGCATCTTGTAAACAGCGGGGGTTCATGGGCAGACAAAGGAAATCAGGAACATGCAGACTGACAGGAAACCACACCTTTTGGGCAATAAGTGTCCTGGAAGCAGATAAAAAAAGATGAAGGCAGGAATCTCCTGCATGTGAATGTAACTTGTTGTTTAATACGCTCTCATTGCAATAAAACTAGCCTTGCAGATAAGAAATACTCATCATGTACCTATGCCGTGACACTTCTGATCTAAGCTAAGTAAGAGGAAAATCCCTCCTCCCCTTAGGAAGATAGAGTGGGAATGAAAATCAGGAATAAGACCCCCAAACTCCACCTTCCCCAGTGAATATTTTGCCCCTTTATTTGCATGGCCCCCATAACCAACTGGCCAAAGAAACACAGGACAGCAGCTCCTCACCTGTCTACCTGGTCTCCCTGAGAATTCTTGCTTAAATAAATTCACTTTACTTTTTAACCTCCCTGCTTCACCTCTTAATTCTTTCACAATGAGGCAAAACATTAAATTCTTGTTCTGCCAGAACAGAGGCAGATACTACATCTTTGAATTCTGTATCTCAGTGCTTAGCAGTCACAGCCTAACTATCAGCTCATTGGAAAGTCAGGATGAAATCACTACTCTCTGACTCTAAATCCTGGATACTTTAGCTCCTGCTGAAGTTGGGCTCACAGGCCATTGCGAGGGCTAGTAGCTTTATAGTGCATGAATGTGTTGGGCCAGCCTTTGCCCAAACCAACGTCTGGGTGGGCGACCCTGGGACCCAAGCACCACGCCGACAGATGCAATCAGCAAGAGGATTTTATTGAACGTTTGCGCAAACGGGCCCTCCGCATCAAAAGCGAGCCGAGGACCCCTAGCAACAGTTACAGACAGGTTTTAAAGCCCAAAATCTACATAATTAGCATATCACACGGGTATGCAGCTCAGGGACTTTCCTTGCGAAACGTGAGCCTCCGGGGAGGGGCTGTTTTTTTTTTTTTTTTTTTTCCTTCTGCAAGGCGCTTTTGGTTGCTCAAGTCCCAGGAACTTGTGAAAGTGTGAGCAAATGTTGGATTGACGTTTACATGGCGGGGTGGGGGGGGTGTTTCAAATGAGATTGAAATCTTTGAAAAACAGGTTTAATTTGTCAAATGCCTTTTTTGCATCTATTGATACAATAACATAATTTTTATGCTTCATTTTGTTAATGTGTTGTACTACATTAATTGGTGAATATTGAAAGAATTCTTGCTTGCACCGCTATAAATACCACTTAATCATATTATATAATCCTTCTGATGTACTGTTAATACTCAGTTTTCTAATAATTTTTTCAGGATTTTTGTATCTATGTACATCAGGGGTATTGGCCTGTAAATTTCTTTTTTATTGTCCTCACTTGCTTTTGGTAATGTTGGTCTTGTAAAATTTTGGAATTGTTCCCTCCTCTTTGATTTTTGGAAAAGTTAGAGAAGAATATAGGTCTTATATCTTTTCTGAATTTGGGAGATAACTCAGCAGTGAAGCTGTCTGGTCCTGGACTTTGTTTTTTGGGAAGTTTTTGATTACTGTTTCAGTCTCTTTGTTAGTGATTGGCTTGTTCAGATTTTCTATTTCTTTGTGATTCAGACTTGGAAGATGGTATGCTTCTAAGAATTTGTCCATTTTTCTAGGTTGTTAATTTGTTGTCATATGGGTGTTCATGGTATTCTACTTCTTTTTCTTTCTGTGCTATCAACTGTAATTTCCCCACGTTTTCCCTGACTTTATTCTTTCTTTTTTTAGTGAGTCTAGCTAAAATTTTGTTCATTTTATTTCTCTTTTCAGAGAACCAGCTCTTAGTTTCATTGATCTTTTTTGTTGTTTTTCTTAGTCTCTATTTTATTTACTTCTGCTCACATCTTTATTATTTCCTTCTCTCTATTGACTTTGGGCCTTGTTTGCTCTTCATTATCTGGTCCATTAGGTGTAAGGGTAGAGTGCTTATTTGAATTATTACTTGTGTCTTGAGATAGGCCTGCATTGCTACAAACTCCCCTTTTAGTACCACTTTTGCTGAATTCCTTAGATTTTGATAAATCATGATTTCATTTTAGTTTGTCTTCAGATATGTTTTTATTTCTCTTTTGAGTTCTATGTTAAACCCAATAGCTGTTAAATAACATGCTGTTAGTTTCCACATATTTGTGATTTTTCCATCTTTCTTCTAGATTATAATCATTGTGGCAAAAATAAAAATGCCTAACATGGTTTTGATTTTCTTAAATGTATTGAGACTTGTTTTGTTTTCCAAATTATGGTCTATCTTGGAGAATTTTTCATATGCACTTGAGAAGAATGTGTAATCTGCTGCTTTTGGTTGGAATGTTCTCTGTGATTCTATTAAGCCCATCTGATATAAAATTTTATTTTAAAGTCACTGTTTCCTTGCTAACTTTCTGCCTGATCTATCCATTGATATAAGTAGGGTATTACAATACTCCACTATATTGTGTTGCTGTCAATTTCTCCCTTTAAATCTGTTAACAACAGCTTATATATTTTGGTGCTCCTATGTTAGATGCATACATGTGAATAAGCATTATGTCTTCTTGATGAGTTGTCCCCTCTATCATTATATAATATCCCATCTTTGTCTCTTGTTATGTTTTTTGGTTTGAAGTTTATTTTTGTTGGATATAAGCATGGCTACATTTGCTTTACTGGGCTCTCATTTACTTGGAGTATCATCTTTCATCCCTTCACTTTTGAGCTTACATTTGTCTTTAGAAATAAGTCTTCTGGAGGCTGCATTTAGTTGGGTCGTGTTTTCTAACTCATCAGCCACTTTCTGTCTTTTAATTCATGGATTCGATTTCCAGGATGATTTTTGATAAATGAGAACTCAGTACTGCCATTTGATTTTTTATTTTCTACTTGTTCTATATCTCCATTATTTCTTTTTTTGTTTGTATTTCTGTCTGCCATTTTAGTTTCATGGTTTTCTATTTTGTTTTTCTGTTTCCTCTCCTTTTTCACTGTTAAATAAGACACAATAGAAAAACAAATGGCTGCTCTTTTGTACATTGCATTTTCTTCAGAAAATCTAGAGCAAAGGATCGTTTATATTTCCAGTTCAACACCACAGATTGAAAACAGAACTAGTGAGAAAACAGCTAACCTTACACTTGAAGTCAACTTCCCCTTGACCGCAAAATTCAAGGTTTCTCAGATGTCAATAGTGTTGAAAGCAGTGGATAAAACTTTACAGATTACTTGTGCTTGTTCCAAGATATTGCACTAGTAAACCCGCAGGCTGTATTCTTCATTGTTAGCATCTGTAGTCTTCAAAGCCAATAAGCTTTTCCTGAACCCAGAGCATCATCATAACATACCATTCGGATGATTAAATATAGAGCTGCTGCTGCTGCTGCTGCTGCTAAGTCACTTCAGTTGTGTCCAACTCTGTGCGACCCCCTAGACGGCAGCCCACCAGGCTCCCCCGTCCCTGGGATTCTCCAGGCAAGAACACTGGAGTGGGTTGCCATTTCCTTCCCCAATGCATAAAAGTGAAAAATGAAAGTGAAATCGCTCAGTCGTGTCTGACTCTTAGTGACCCCCCATGGACTGCAGCCTACCAGGCTCTTCCGTCCATGGGATTCTCCAGGCAAGAACACTGGAGTGGGTTGCCATTGCCTTGAGCATACCCATGTAAAACATCATACTGATCTGATGTGGATACTGGTAACCTGCTTAGTAAATTCTTCCTCCAAAGGGATGAAAGGCAATTTTTTATCTTTCTGAGTGACATCTATATAATTTATCAGTTCTAGTGGCCCTTCAAGACTTTTCCCTTCAGAAAGTTTCAGTTTCTCAATTGCATCAATGTATTTTTTTTAATAAATCCTGCACAGGTATCTCCAGTACTCCAGTACTCTTGCCTGGAAAATCCCATGGACAGAGGAGCCTGGTGGCTGCAGTCCATGGGGTCGCGAAGAGTCAGACACGACTGAGCGACTGCACTTTCACTTTTCACTTTCATGCATTGGAGAAGGAAAAGGCAACCCACTCCAGTGTTCTCGTCTGGAGAATCCCAGGGATGGGGGAGCCTGGTGGGCTGCCGTCTATGGGGTCGCACAGAGTTGGACACGACTGAAGCGACTTAGCAGCAGCAGCAGCAGCACAGGTATCAGAATTATTGTTGCTTTGTCCTGAGGTCTTGGTGGAACTGGTGTCAAGGTTTGCCACCTTGCTGGACCGTGAAAGCCCCCTAAGGCTGGAATCTACAGACTTGCCCTTAGTACTGATTTCTCTGGGAATTGCTACTGTTGTATTGCTTCTTGTCTTTCTGAAATATCTTACAACAAACACAGCTGATCAAGAGGCTCTCACTGCAGAAACCAACAATATTTTATCATCTTCGAAGATGTCACAGACAGTGGTCTGCACAGATAGTTTCCTTTCATTCCAACATGGTAATTACTCCTCAGAAAAACAAGGTACCTTACCACTGTCTGCACTCAGGGTCATAGACCCACCACCTGGGCAGCCTGAGCCACTGTTGCAACTCCTGTTCTACTCAGTTTCCTCTTTTAATAGGCTTTGTGTCTTGCTGCTTTAGACTTGTAGTTAACATGAGGTTTCTATAAAATGTCTCAAATAGTCCTTTTTCTGTCCATAACATGTTATCTTCACTTGCTTATGTGAGTTCTGTCCTTTTACTCTTACCTTTTTATGTTTTTTTGTTGCAAATTGTCTCATTTTATGTTGTAAGTTTGTTACCAAATTGAAGTAGCTATAGTTCTGGGTCTGGAGATCCCCTGGAGAAGGAAATGGCTACCCACTCCAGTATTGTTGCCTGAAGAATTCCATGGACAGAGGAGCAGGTTGGGCTACAGTCCATGGGGTCGGAAAAGAGTCAGATGTGACTTAGCAACCGAACAACACCAAGTTATTTTTACCGCTCCGCCCCGCCACCTTTAAACTTTGTTATAATTGTTTAACAACCTATACCGATATAGAGTTGTAATTTTCTGATTCTGAAATTATATTTATCACCTTATTCAAAGTCTTGTGTACTTTTCCTTTCAGGTGGTTGGTGGCTAGGATTGCAAGCACGGCCTCCACTTTTCCCCTAGTTCTGCCTCCACTATGTGTTCCAGTGCACACCCTTTTGAGGTACTGATGTGTAGAACTCTGGTGTCTTGGTGTGTTGGTCAGAGGAACCTTAGTTGAGTTATGGATGTTTTACTGATTGTAAATTGAAGGGGAAAGACAAAAGGAGGATATCATGCCACTATAATGCTGACATCACTCCAAGACTTTATTTTTTAGTAGATTTAAGATCACAACAAAATTGAGGAAGGACCCCACGTACCCCCTGCCCCACACATGCATAGGTTCTCCCATTATCGATACCCTGACCAGAGTGGTACATTTATTACAACTGATGAATCTGTAGTGATCCAAAATCCACGTTTTACCTTAGAGTTCACTCTTAGTGTTGTATGTTCTATGGATTTAGACAAACAAATAATGACATGTACCTATTATTATAGTATCATCTATAGAATTTTCATTGCCTTTTCCAGAATATCTTAGTTGGAATTGTATAGTATGGAGGTAGGGTTTTCACGTTGGCTTCTTATTCACTAAGTAATATGCTTTTAAGATTCCCCCATATCTTTTCATGGCTTGGTAGCTCAGTTTTCTTTTCTTTTTTTCTTTTTTGCATTGAATAATATCCCGTTGTCTAGATGTACCATTATTTATCTATTCACCTACTTAAGACAATGTTTTTGCTTATAAGTTTTCACATGAATAAAGCTGTTATAAGGCTTCCCTGGTGGCTCAGATGGTAAAGAATCTGCCTGCAATGCGGGAGACCCAGGTTCGGGAAGATCCCTTGCAGAAGGGAATGGCAACCCACATCAGTATTCTTGCCTGGAGAATTCCATGGACAGAGGAGCCTAGCGGGGTACAGTCCATGGGGTTGCAAAGAGTCTGTTATAAACATCTCTGTGCAAGTTTTCAACTCCTTTGGCTAAATACCAAGGAACATGATTGTGGATTATATGGTAAAAGAGTTTATTTCTGTAAGAAACTACAAACTCTCTTCCCAAGTGGGTGAAATGCATTGCATTCTGACCAGCAATAACGAGACTTCCTGTTGCTCCAAAGCCTCTCTAGCATTTGGCTTTGTATTTTGAATTTTGCCCCCTTTAATAGATGTATTGCCATTGTTCAGTTGCTCAGTCATGTCAGACTCTTGTGACCCCATGGACAGCAGCATTCCAGGATTCTCTGTCCGTCATTATCTCCTGGAGTTTGCTCACTCATGTCCATTGAATCGGTGATGCCATCCAACCATCTCATCCTCTGTCAGTTGACAGATGTTATTTTCTTGAGCTCCAAAATCACTGTTGATGATGACTACATCCATGAAATTAAAAGACGGTTGCTCCTTAGAAGGAAAGCTATGACAAATCTAGACAGCATGTTAAAAAGCAGAGACATCACTTTGCCGACAAAGGTTCATATAATCAAACCTATGGTTTTCCTAGTAGTCATGTGTAGATGTGAAAGATGGACCATAAAGAACGCTGATGCTGAAGAATTGATGTTTTTGAACTGTGGTGTTGGAGAAGACTCTTGAGAGTCCCTTGGACTGCAAGGAGAGCAAACTAGTCAATCTTAAAGGAAATCAATGTTCAATATTCATTGAAAAGACTGATACTGAAGCTGAAGCTCCAGTACTCTGGCCACCTCATGCGAATAGCTGACTCATTGGGAAAGACCCTGATGCTGGGATAGATTGAGGGCAGGAGGAGTATAAACTCATTGGATAGTATAACTCAATGGACATGAGTTTGAGCAAACTCGGGGAGACAGTGTAGGACAGGGAAGCCGGGTGTTTTGCAGTCCATGGGGTCGTGAAGATTTGGACACGACTGAGCCACAACTTCTGGTCTCTCTACTCTGCTTCACTGATCTACTATTTATTATTTAATATCACACTATTTTGATTATTGTGACTTTATAGTAAATCTTCAAGTCAGGGAATGTCAGTCTTTCAACTCTATTCTCCTTCAGTATTGCATTGGGTATTCTGGGTCTTTTGCCTGTCCATAAATTTTTTAGAATTAGTTTGTTGATATTCACAAATAACTTGTTTTGATTATGATTGGGAGCACTTTGAATTTATAGATCAATTATAAAAAACAAAAAATAAAAAAGAACTGAGTTGAGGTAATTCTCCCCAAGCCAAACAACTTGATATTTTATTCAGGCCATACAGTCATGAGTAAGTAAATGATTTATACTTGATAATTTGATATCTTAAAAATATAGTTTGGAAAATATATTAGGTTGGTGCAGTAACTGTGGCTTTGAATTATTAAAATTTGCCATTTGATATCAGAATACACTCTTAAATAATGTGGTTACGTTGTATATCACTTTAATATGCATTTCCTGCTTTATAGTTTTTAAGGACTTATTACTTGCTGTTTATATTTATTTTAGACTATGGAGATGATGTTCAACAAAAAGCAAATTTGAGTGATTTTTTTTTTTTTATTCAAGTTCAAAATGGATTGCAAAGCATCAGAGACAACTTGCAACATCAACTGGCCCAGAAACTGCTAACGAACGCATAGTCCAGTGGTGGTTCTAGAAGTTTTGCAAAGGAGACGAGAGCCTTGAGGATGAGCAGGGTAGTGGCCAGCCATCAGAAGTTGACAACAACCAATTGAGAAGAATCATCAAAGCTGATTCTCTTACAACTAAATGAGAAGTTGCCTAAGAACTGAATGTTGACTATTCTATGGTCAACAATTTGAAGTAAATTGGAAAGGTGAAAAAGCTAGATACGTTGGTTCCTTATGAGTTGACCACAAATCCAAAATATTGTTCTGAAGTATCATCTTCTATCATTCTATGCAACAACAAATGATTTCAGATTGTGATGTGTGATGGAAAGTGGACTTTATATATGAACCAGTGATGACCAGCTCAATGATTGGACAGAGAAGCAGCTCCAAAGCACTTCCCAAAGTCAAATTTGCATTAAAAAAAGGCAATGGTCACTGTTTGGTGGTCTGCAGCCCATTTGATCCATTACAGCTTTCTGAATCCCAGTGAAACCATTACCTTTGAGAATTATGCCCCACAAATTGATGAGTAGCACTGGAAACTGCAATGCCTGCAGCCAGCTTTGGTCAACAGAAAGGGCCCAATTCTTATACATGACAAAGCCCAACCACATGTCACACAACCAATGCTTCAAAAGTTGAATGAATTGGGTTACAAAGTTTTGCTTCATCTGCCGTATTCACCTGACCTCTCAGAACTACCACTTCTTCAAGCATCTTGACAACTTCTTTCAGGGAAAACACTTCCAAAACCAGTAGCAGGATTCTTTCCAAGAGTTTACTGAATCCCAAGCACAGATTTTTACACTACAGGAATAAAGTTAATTCTAATTGCCAAAAATGTGTTGAATGTAATGGATTCTACTTTGATTAATAAATAAGAGCTTGACCATAGTTATAATCATTTAAAATTCATGGTCCAAAACTGGAATTATGTTTTCACTAACTCAACAGTATCACAAGGTAGGAGCCACATTTTGGATATGTTCAGCTCAGTCGCTCAGTTGTGAACGACTCTTTTTGACCCCGTGAACTGCAGCACTCCAGGCCTCTCTGTCCATCATCAAGTCCGGGAGTCTACCGAAACTCCTGTCCATTGAGACGGTGATGCCATCCAACCATTTCATCCTCTGTTGTCCCCTTCTCCACAGGCCTTCAATCTTTCCCAGCATCAGGGTCTTTTTGAATGAGTCAGTTCTTTGCATCAGGTGGCCAAGTATTGGAGTTTCAGCTTCAGCATCAGTCCTTCCAATGAATACTCAGGTCTGGTTTCCTTTAGGATTGACAGGTTTGATCTCCTTCCACAAGGGAAGTCCCTCAACACTGTTAAGTATACATGTGCAACTCTAAATATCTTACCTGATTTGAGTAAACTATTTCCAAGTTACTTGATAAAGGTGAGACCAAACTTATCCATCTAATTGTGCTTGTTCCAGAACCACCACTTTAACCACTGAATTTTTTTTTTACAATGTTAAAAACTGAGGAAACTCTATAACAGATATTTTTCAAAATTTAATCTATGAGAAATTGAAATATTTTTAAAGCATTTTTCACTTAAAAGTAACCCCATTACATGGTTAAATAAGTAACATTTTGGAACTTCCCTGGAAGTCCAGAGATTAGGACTCCATGCTTCCTCCGTAAGATCCGCATGCTGAGTGGTACAGCCAAAAGAAAAAAAAGTTACGAAAAATAATTATCTAAACAAATTTGATCAAAGCAGTTTTACATTTTTGCAAATCTAACTTTATAGCAGATAACTGAATTATCTAACTTACTTGCACCTTCTGTTGCTGAGATATATTGTCTTGATGTCAACAAAATCCATCTCAGATATAGTTTTTTATATAGTGTTTTTTATATAGCCTTTTCAGATAATCATGGATCATTCTTGATACAAGCAACTGTTCCATAAAGACTTAGTGTCAATTAATTTAGCTTTACTACTCAGCTGATAAGAAGCTGATACCACAAAGAAAATTTCACATTGTTTTATTAAAATCCATTGGATGACCTGGCATTTTGAATGGCTCTCTTATTGCTTTGCGTTGGTCATCAGAAATATTGGTCCACTAAGCTGTTGCTTCCTGACCTGCATAAAGGTTTCTTAAGAGGCAGGTCAGGTGGTCTGGTATTCCCATCTCTTTCAAAATTTTCCACAGTTTATGGTGATCCACACAGTCAAAGGCTTTGGCATAGTCAATGAAGCAGAAATAGATGGTTTTCTGGAACTCTCTTGCTTTCTCCATGATCCAGCGGATGTTGGCAATTTGATCTCTGGTGCCTCTGCCTTTTCTAAAACCTACTACAATAAACTGTGGAAAATTCTGAAAGAGATGGGAATACCAGACCACCTGACCTGCCTCTTGAGAAACCTGTATGCAGGTCAGGAAGCAATAGTCAAAACTGTACATGGAACAGACTGGTTCCAAATAGGAAAAGGAGTACGTCAAGGTTGTGTATTGTCACCCTGTTTAACTTATATGCAGAGTACATCATGAGGAACACTGGGCTGGAAGAAGCACAAGCTGGAATCAAGGTTTCTGGGAGAAATATCAATAACCTCAGATATGCAGATGACACCAACCTTATGGCAGAAAGTGAAGAGGAACTCAAAGGCCTCTTGATGAAAGTGAAAGAGGAGAGTGAAAAGGTTGGCTTGAAGCTCAACATCAGAAAACGAAGATCATGGCATCTGGTCCCATCACTTCATGGGAAATAGATGGGAAAACAGTGTCAGACTTTTTTTGGGGCTCCAAAATCACTGAGGATGCTGATTACAGCCATGAAATTAAAAGACGCTTACTCCTTGGAAGGAAAGTTATGACCAACCTAGATAGTATATTAAAAAGCAGAGACATTACTTTGCCAACAAAGGTCCGTCTAGTCAAGGCTATGGTTTTTCCAGTGGTCATGTATGGATGTGAGAGTTGGACTGTGAAGAAAGTTGATTGCCGAAGAACTGATGCTTTTGCACTGTGGTGCTGGAGAAGACTCTTGAGAGTCCCTTGGACTGCAAGGAGATCCAACCAGCCCATTCTAAAGGAGATCCATCCTGGGTGTTCACTGGAAGGACTGATGCTAAAGCTGAAACTGCAATACTTTGGCCACCTCATGCAACGAGTTGACTCACTGGAAAAGACTCTGATGCTGGGAAGGATTGGGGGTGGGAGAAGGGGACAACAGAAAATGAGATGGCGGATGGCATCACCGACTCAATGGACAAGAGTTTGAGTGAACTCCGGGAATTGGTGATGGACAGGGAGGCCTGGCGTGCTGTGATTCATGGGGTCGCAGAGAGTCGGACACGACTGAACAACTGAACTGAACTGAAACTATATAGAGGGCACTTTGGTGTACAATATCAAAAATAATTATGTTCATTAGTATTCTGATTGAGTTGATTATGTGTCCAGGTAGTGGGATGCTGTCAAATGCAGTCTTAGATAAAAAATTCCCCAAATGCCAAATTTTTTCTTTGAAAGCTTAAATTTTATCACTGACAACAAATACTTTTATTCACCTTGAATTACCAGGATGATGTAGTTTGAGACAAACATGTCAAATGACTTCAAGTATAAATGATGTCCCATGGGACTACTTCTTCTCAATGACTGTAATATCACCATTGCTTTTGTATCTCTTTTGCTTTACATTATTCTGGAATGCATATAGTTCATTATATGTGCTTGCTATTTCATCACCTAGGATATTTAAAAGATGTATATTCAGGGGTTGTTTACCTGAACATAAACAGGTAGTTTATGTTAGGTAGTTTTAACAATTTGCACTACTTTATCAAAGACATTCTTAAGGGAGACTTTTTTTTGAGAGATCCCAGCAGTAAAGAACACAACAACCAACATGATAACCACTATTAGTCTGGAACTAATGAACTGCCTCAACTGATGCCATTTTACAACTTTGCTTTTCTAACTGAAACTTCTATTGACATTTAAACCATCAAATACTCAGGATGAGCACAGTGACTCTTCCTATGGAAGCATGCTGCTTAATATTGTGATAAGACCAATCTTCTGAACTCTTTGGAAAGTATTTTTAAAACTTGTGAAAACTGAGTTACCACCTCACAGATGTTTATTAAAGTGCATATTTCTGCAGTGCTAAGAATACTGACACTAGCAAAACTGAAACTATACATCCATTAAGTAACTCTCCATTTCTCCCTTGTTTTTCAGTGGCTCAGTCATTTCTAACTCTGCAGCCCCATGGACTGCAGCACACCAGGTTTCCCTGTCCTTCACCATCTCCTGGAGCTTGCGCAAACTCATGTCTACTGAATCAGTGATACCATCAAACCTGTCCTCTGTCATCCCCTTCCCCTCCTGTCTTCAATCTTTCCCAGAATCAGGGTCTTTTCTAATGAGTCAGGTATTGGCATCAGGTGGCCAAAGTATTGGAGCTTCAGCTTCAGCATCAGTACTTCCAATGAATATTCCATTTCTCCCTACTCCCAGAAAAAATTTTATTTTTAAAACCTTGTAACATTAAGGTTTTATGAAAACAACAAATTTGTACTTCTAGTTGTCATACAGAGTAAAGCCCAGAAACATTTGAAGAATTTTATTTTGCCTTCCTTTAAATTTCCTAAGCCTAGAAAAATTTTTGCTCTCTTCTGAATAAACGTGAAAACATTTAACGTTTCTTTTAAAAACACCTTTCTAAAATGTGCTGCTGTGAGGATAGGCAACAAAATTAAAAGAAAACCATTTCCAACCTAGTTTTTAAAAAATAAATGTTTATTTCAAGTATGAAAAGTAATGTTTAAACATTATTCCAAAAACTATTCAGTTTAACAAGTATAAAACGAGACTTCCAAAAAAAAGTTAACAATTCAGTATAAAATACTAAAGAATATACTTTGACATTCACAGTGAGATTTCTGAAAAAATAAGTTTTGCTAAAAAGTTTTAGAAACAAAAATACAGTCCCAGAGGAAAAAAACTAGTCCTTAAATAAGGAACAGATTTCCCTTAGGATGGATAGTTAGCATTTCAAAACAAGGTTTGTTTAAAATTTTCTTTTAAAATAATGGTACACTTGGTTCAATGTCAGAATTCAATAGCTTATGGTTTCCTTGACAAATACCACCTATTTCTTATGTCTGCTACCCACAAAATAAGGTTCTCAAGCCAATTTAATTAATTTAAATGATATGCATAACCTAAGGGGTAACCAAACTCAGAAATTTTATCATGGCAATCTTGAGTATTTCCAGAAAAATAGTTAACAGAAATTTTCTGGTGGTAATTACAGAACCACCAGAAGAATTAAAGTCTCAAAATTATTCTAAAGGACTGCTACCAAGACTTCTGCTTCTCTTCTCCATGTACAGCTTTTTGTAGGTTTGAAACATTGCTTTTGAATCTTTTATTGGGTTTTGTAGTATCTCAAATCCATCTGCACTGCAGTTTCTCTTGGAGAGCCTTGAATTAGCCAAAACATTATCATCTAAGGAAACAAAAATTTTACTTTAATATATTACTCTTAATGTTAGTGACCAGTACAATCAATATAAATTGAGAGGGAAAGCATGCATTCTTATCTGCAATAAAGAGTAAAGTGTAGCAAACAATGGCTCTTTCCTGACAGAATTATAAAGTATATAAACAGGACATCTTGCCTCTCCCTTCAGGGGCTGTTTACTACCCCAACCCCATCTTCACTGACCAGGGCTATTCTCCTTTACCTATATCCCTACCCAGTAAAATCTCTTATCATTTGCATACTATTAAGAATGTGACTTTCATAACAGCCATCTAAACTAGCAATATTGCACCAAGGCAAGCCAGTTCCAAAGAGCGCATGGAAGTACAGTTTGCATATTCTGGTATTACTATGCATGAAGTCTTCTAAGAAATACCTGTATTTCTGTTTCTTTCAATTATAGTGCTATGATTAGTCTCACTATCCTTTTTTTGATAGGCCCAGCCAGCTTCTCCTCTTTCTGTTCATTTTAAAATGTACCTCTTTATCTGAGAAGCTATTCCAATTCTGAGTTCCTATACTTTGCATTCATGCTCCAGCCATTCTTTTGTGGATTAAATGTCCTATTTTACTTCTTTCAGCCTGGATGGATCAAGTATTCTGTTCTCTTAATTATTATTCTTCATTTTTTGGTAACAGAGTATGGTTACTGTTAAATCCTTCTCTGACCACACTAGCTTTCTGTCCTGAATGCTGATCCCCGAGGCGGGCTCTAAGTGGTTTTCCCCTGGATTTTGTCACCTCCTCTTCTACCTCAGCCTGACAGTTTCACCACTTGCTCCATTTATGTTCCAACCTTTGCCACCAAATTTACTGCCACTTATCTAAAATGTATTTTTAATAGCCATCTAAGAATTAACGACCTTTGTTTTTGTCTCATTTTAAGCCTGTTCTAGTTCTCTAGCCTCTTCATCTTGGTATGCTTTTTCATGATTTCCTTGAGTTTCATTAGACTTTTGATAGAGCTCCAAACTTGTTTCTTAGCTTTCCTCTCATCTGCTACAGCTCTAATCTGGGCCCTGGTTTGTGTCTTTTTCATCATGAACCTGAGCACTGATGTCCCACCTTCACTGTTTACTGCTCATCCTGTCTGCAGTGATCTTCATGTCTGTCGTTTAGCTCATGATGTTTCCTGAGCCTCTCTGGTCACTCTGCGAATGTGTCTGTTTTCTGAGTATTTTTGGACTCAGGTTCCACTTATGCCTCTCATCTCTGAGGCAATGAGGCAAATTATGTCCCCTCCCACTTCTAAAGACCTTTCTTGCCCCAATCACCACACCCATTTATGTCTTTCTCATGTCTTACTTTCTGTGTTCCAACTTTAGGAGTGTGTTCTCTACTTTCTCACTAATTCATTTTTTGCACTTTCCATTGTCTTCCTACTCTAATTAAGACTTCATTCCTTTTCCTTTCAGTTCGATTCAGCTGAATCTTTTTCCTGTATATATCTTCAATGTAGAAGACTCAAATTATTCATGCCTGTTTATGTATATTTGTTGTTTAACTCTTCTATGGGCTTCCCTGATGGCTCGGCAGTAAAAGAATCCACCTGCCAATGCAGGAGACATGAGTTCGATCCCTGGGTCTGGAAGATCCCCTGGAGAAGGAAATGGCAACCCATTCTAGTATCCTTATCTGGGAAATCCCATGGACAGAGGAGCCTCGTAGGCTATTGTCCATGAGGTTGCAAAAGAGTTGGACACACCGTAGCAACTAAACAACGATAATAAACCTGTCACACTTCCTCTCTTGCTTCTCTTTATTGCTATGTAACTTTAATCAAATGATCTAACCTCTCACTGATAAATATGAATATCTTTGTCTATTTGGTTTTGAAAATTAAATTAACTTGCAAATACTCTAACTGAGGGTAGGCTAACAGGCCTGTGGGTCAAGCCCAGCCTCTACAAGTTTTAGTAAACTTTAATTGGAACATAGCCGATATTCATTTGTTATTTTACAGCCATCTTTTCATGTTAACATTAGAGTCTAGTATTTAGGAAACATGATTTGCAAAACCTAATATTTATTGGGCATGGTCTACACAGGAAAGGTATGCCAACCCCTTGCCTAAGTTAAGGGGAGAATTTTCTTCTTAAAAGGAAACAGATCACTACTTTTCTGTCAAAAGCATGACAGAAAACATAGGAGAATGTCTTCCTACTACTCATTCAAACACTGAATCATTTTTTAAAAGAATATGGATAAAAACCAAACTTCACAATAGTTTCAGAACTATAATCCAGCTTACATGAGTGTCAGGTAAGTAAAATAAAACCTTAAAATAGGTAGTTTTACCTATTTCTTGGTTGGCTTCCGGCATCCTTTTCTCCTCAGTCACACATTTTAACCAGTCTTCTTTTGTACTTTTCATTCCTGAAACTATTTAAATATTCATTTTCAGATCTCTAGACTTTGCTACTCATCTCTTTTAGTACTATAATGAAGGAAAACCATGTAAGCCTAAAACAGATTTTAGAAGGCATTAGGTATACTCACATATTAAGTCTAAAAAGGGCCTAGAAAAATGCTTTCTCCATATGAGGTGACTGAATCTCACAATTAAAAAGTTTATCTTCATAATGTAATTATGTTTCTCTCACCTGGACTGAACACCAACACATGTCAATGTACTTAAAGGCATGACACAGAACCCTAACCTCACATTGCTGCACCTACATCCAACGTTTCTCTTACAATCAGGTCCTCAGATTCTAATAATCTAGTTTTAAGAACCAAGTGTAATCAATACAAATTTATACTCTATATACTCACATATCCATACATCTTCCAAGAAAAAGTAACTTATTCATTGTAACGTTATACACCCCAATACACAGATACTGTCTGAACAGTGCAAGAGAAACTAAGATTTCCATTCAAATCCTTTAGTTTTCCAATCTGGGTTTTCTCAACACAATGTTTTGCATACTAACCACAACCCTTAAATATCTCCTTACTACCACAAATACTGAGTCCCCTATTTTCTCCTTCCACCTTGCACTATGTTGAGATTTCTATTCTTCAGCTAATGAACAGTCATGATTGCCGTTCTGGGGTATATGAGAAGGTACCACTCTAACCTTAGTGATCTAATAGTCACCAACTGACTCAAAGATGACAAGAAGTCGAACTACTTCTGTATATACAAAAAGATTTCATTAACAATTACATCTATTAATATTTAGACCAAAACTTCAAAATCACTGGGGGTCTGAAATTGTTTAAGCCCAAAGAACTGAACAAAAAGCAAGACTTAATGTATACCTGATACTTTTATAACTGCTCAAAGAATGTTCTTCTCTCCTTAGTGAAAAGGGAGATCTTTTGTATTTGGAAAACCTTGCAAATTTTATAAACCTTGTCATTAATGTGAAAGTAATATAATTTACAACAAGTGGGGCAAAAACTTTTAAAACAAATACTGACCAATGAACCATCAACATATTGAGAAAGCCTCAGTAAATGCAAAATAAGTTTAAATGTTTCCTCGCTACCCAGATGCCACTTGCTGACCTACAATGCATTACACTGTTGCAGACACCAGCAAAAAAAAAATCATACTGGACCTTGCACAGGGGCTTGCTCCTTCCTAGGTGTGTGCTGCAGATCCTTCTGGTCTTCAACAGTGTTTGTATTTTTAAACACTCCATCTGGACATAATTTAAACTCCAGCATGCTTAGTTTTTCTGTGGTATCTTTCACAGGTAATAGGTTCTTAGATTTACTTTCTGGTCTCTTTTCTTTAAGCTTCCTGGGTGAATTGTCTAATTTTGTGAGACAGATGCGCTCACGTTCAGTGCATTTAAATGCAACTCTGTTCAGATACAGCTTCCTTTGATCCTTTGTTTGGGAAGGCATTTGGCTTAATTCACCTTCATTATTTATATTATTTAAATTTTTGTCTAGCTTGGTTCTATCAATCCACATTTTATCAGGCTGGTTTCCACCAACTGTTCCTTTAATATTCCTTGAAATATATGTTTTAAATTCTTTGGAATGATGGGTTTTGATGCTCTTACCATGGCCTGTACCAGTATTTAATGATTCCTTACAGGTCTGTACACTGCCATTGGGTCTCTCATTTGATTTCCCAGAACTTTCCACTTGCACAGAAAGTTTACTGGGCCTCACATACTGAGAATCACTATTTTTCAGATAATTTTTCTTTAATGCTTCCTTATGCTTCTGCCTTGATAAATACTCCTTTGGTGACAGAACTCTATTCATTTTAGATGAGTTATCCTTAGAGCCCGAGGATTTAACATTTGATACTGTCTTTTCTTTAATCCAAGCTCTTTCATTTGGGATTGAAAAATTACAGAATTTAAATGCACCACCTCCCACATTTTTATTCTTCTCTTGTTTATGATGTTTCTTCCTCTTTATCTCTGAATCAAGTATGATCCCTTCATCTAACTTCCTTTCTTCCGAAGATTTTTGTTTAGAGCCACCTGATTTCAATTTTCTCTTTTCTGGTGATACTGACTGTACCAAAGAACCATTCTTCATATTCAAATCTTTAGTTTTGCTTGTCAAAAAACTCATCTTTGGTTTTAGTGGCCGTAAGTTTTGTGCCATGAACTTCGTCTGCAGGCTCTCCTGAGATAATTTTGTAATTTTATTAGCAGAATGAAAAGTTACCTCATGAAATTGCAGATTTCTCTTTCTTTTGTGACTCTGCAAAGAATCCAGTTTTTTATCACCTTTAGATAAAAGTTGACTGGATAATTCTTGCTCTGTCCTTAGTGAGCTGTTATGTTCTATTTTGGATTTGTCTTTTATATTGCTGCTTTGCTTTGTTTCAGGAAAATGCTTTTTCTCAACTGGACAAGTCAGAGGAATCTTTGGAGGATTATTTGGAGGACTGTTAAATGCAACAGGAACATCTCTGTCAGAGGTTCTCTCTCCTTGTTTATAACTCTTGGGCTCTGAAGGAGAACATGGATTTGTCTGTTTTTTTTCTTTTGAAGTTGACTTCTTAATGGCATTACACTGGCACTGAGGTACTCCTTCATAAACCATAGAGAGCCACCCCAAAGCACAGCAACGGATATCATCTTTTTCTGAATCCAACGGTACAGAATCACAGTGTTCAACTCTGTGTGCCTGTGGGTCACACTGGTTCTCTTCCTTTGTTACAGGCTTTTCTTTCTGAGGTTCTGTCAATTTGTCTACCTCATTGGGTTGATCATCCTGTTCAGGAAACAATTCTTTCATCTGATCTGTGTTTAATATTGTAATTTTTATCTGGTCTGTTGAACCTTTGGAGTCACAATCAGTTTTACAAGTTTGAGCTTCTGAGATTTGGTCTGCCATCTGCTGTACCACAGAACTTTCATGCATGTTCACAGGTTCGATACCATAGGGAAACTCTTTTAAAAGTTCTGACAGCTGATCATGTAGGTATAAGATAGATGTCTTATCATTGAGACTTTCATCTGTTTTAGGATCCTGTTCAGTATAACTGCAGGACAAATCAGCTTCCTGAGGGTAACTATCCTGCTGAATAGCAGCTGATGAACACATATCAATTGCCATGCTTTCATTTTCAGTGATATGCTCCAAACTGCTTTCCTCTAGAATTCTACTCTTTGCTTCAACGTATTTCAAAGGTGACAGTGCTGGAGGTTGCAGTGACTCTGACTGATCTGTTATTTTATTTGAAACATCTGTGCACTGCACAAATTCATCTTTTTTAAAGTCGAAGTCTTTATTTTCAGTGATGTCTTCTAAATGTTCATTTTGTTGTCTACTATTCATCATTTGGTGATTGGGTAGAGGTTTCTGTGGCTCAACTTGTTGCAAAGGGAGCAAGTTGAATATCTCTGCTATTTGGGAATCATAAGAGGTATCACCTTCAACAAGAGAACAAATGCTGCCAATCTGTAATACATCACTGCCCACACTACTACTGTCCTTTGATATATATGAGGCTTGCTGATCACTCACAGGACACTGGATATCTGGTTCTGATTCACTGTGCTTTCCTTGACTGGTATTAGGTATGCCTTCTGAATTAGTATTAGTTGACTCACTTTGCTTGTTCTCAATTAGTGGGAAAATCGTGATGCCTGTAGTACTTGTTACTTGTTCATTAACATTAATCTTCAAAGCAGCAGTATTTTCTGTCAATTTATTTTGTAAGCTACAAACACTGCCTTCTTTAATAACTGGATACACTGTTTCAGGTAAAGCTTCAGATGTCGTATCTTTGACAGACAATGTATTGACATCTGAAAGAATTAACGGTGATACTACAGCAATCCCTTTCGTAGCAGTTGTTCCTGAAGACTCATAATTTTGTGCTACCACTGATGAAATAGTTTCTTGTGAGCTGTTTACTATCTTATTCTGAGAATTTCCCACAGGTGAAAATGGACTGCTCTCACAGACGGGCGCAGGATTTGAAATCGCAATGGCTGTTGTGTTTGTTTTTGACTCATTACCCTGTTTTTCTTTGGTAGGTTCAGAAGGTTGCTTTTTCCACAAAGACAGACATGTTGCTAGCAATTCCACAGAAAAGTGAGAGCCACTGTTAGAAGACACCCCATTAAAGGATTTACACTCAAAGCAAGAACTGTCTGCAATTTTGGCATTTATGTTACAAGTCCTTGGAGGATTTACAGTTTCCATGGTTTTCAGTTGGTTACCAGTGTTTTTGGTATTTGGATTCATTTCAAAATTATGCAGTTTAGAATCATGAATACATTCACTAGTCTCTTTTAATAATTTCTTCTGCGTTTTATCTCCAGAAGTAAGTAAACTGAGAATTAGCCTATTTTTATTTGGGTACTTTGAAATATATTCCTCTGATGATATAGAATGAGGAAGAAAAGTTATTTCAGAATTTCTTGGCACATTTTGTGCAATGCTGACAAAATTACCTGATGAAAGCTGGGTGTTATTTAATGGTGCCTGAGTTACCTCAACAGTTGATGTCTTTAAAGGATTCACAACTTCCAAACCATGGACTTGTTCTGGTATTGGCAACTTTTCTGAGCAGGCAGAATTTAGTAAAACAGAACTGATTTGGTTAAAATTTCTGTTGTGCAGGTTGGAACTCAACACACTGTGTGTTCTATTAGTTTCCTCTGCAGATTCCATTACTGTTGGTGGTTTATCCTCCACAGTCTCTGGAGTGACTAGGGTTAGTTGTGGTCCAGACTGCATTTTCGCAGTTTGTTTCAGAGACAATCCAGAATTTTGAGCTGATTCACTATAAGAGGTATTAGGTGTTTTAATACAACCTGCTGCCATCAAGAGATTTTTATTAATTTTAATTTTCCTTGCAAGGTCTGAAAACTTCTTTTTTATTTCTACTAATGTTTTAATATCCCTCACTAACTTTTCTTTTGTGACACTTGTGTCCAGTACTTGATTTGAAGTTAGAGTTTGAGAATCCACTCTTTTCTCCTGATTATTTTGAGCAAGAGCCTGAGTACCAGTCACAGATGATCTAACAGGTTCATTAAACGGATGACTGACACTGGTATTTACTTTCAAGTTACAGGAACTTTCCATCATACTGAAATTTTCATTAAGGTTTTGCCACTGCTGTTGAAAGTCTCTACAAAAGTCTTTCCTCATTTCAGGTAAGTGCATTTCTTGACTCTGAGGAACTTCCACAGAGGATTGTTTAACAACACGTGCAGTACTTTGCAAAGACTGGCTTGTGTATCTACAGTCATAAGGAGGAGGAGGTCTTTTGTCAGTTTGAGTAACTGCATATTGATATGATGGTACAGCTGCAATCTGCTTTGACTTAAATGTCAGTGCAGGATTTGAAGATTGACTATTTTTAACTTGGAATGATACAGATGACATAGGGTTTTGCTTCTGAACAGTAGGTTCCTGCAAAAAGCTTTGTGATGAATAATTGTATTGCTTTGGAAGTGGTCTGTAATCTTGGTAAGTCAGTCCACTGGATGCACGCTGAGGTGCCCAATCAACCTGTTGCTCTGCCAAAGGTAGGTTAAGTCTTGGGTTTCCTTGGTAAGTTATAGGAACTTTTCCAGAATTGGAAGGGATCATATGTAGTTGCATAGAATAGGTATCTGATGTTAGAAACTGATTCTGTAGTGCATGCACATTGGGTTTATTTGTTCCAAAACCAGTCTGATGAGATACAGTTGCCCCTGTATGAGAAAGCGTAGAACTCCCCATTGGTGAGTTCAACCATACATCTTGTGTAACTCCTGAAGAAATCTGCAAATCGTGACTTAGCTGTTTGGGTCCTTTAACATTTGCATATGTTATTCTTTCTACTGAAGTTTGTGAGGTCACAATGGTCCCACTATGCAAATCAGAAATAGGGGTTTGTGGAGGAGTCTGATGATTCCTGATGTTGAGCAGCGGCTGTGAAACTGGATGTGAATTACTGAGAAACAGGCACGGTTCTTGGTTACTTCCAGTATGGAAAGAACTTTGAGATGTTGTGGTAAGTGTATTTACTAAACCTTGCTCCAAAAAAGATGCCTGTTTTTTAGGATACTGTGGTGGTAAGGTGACACTCCCTGGTTTTGCATTCCAATTCATTGTCAAGTTGATGCAGTATCAGTGTGTTAAAAGCCAACTGTTTTGAATGCCAGGAATCTGTAGGAAATAAACATCTTTTATTAAAAAGTTGTTTGGCCTGGTCAGAATTTTTAAGATAATTTTCTCAGCTTACCTTTATTACTAAATGCTGACCATGTCAATCAAAATTCCTGAAACCTCACACTAGACAAAGCCTCATCTTCAATTCAGGTAAGAGAAAGAGCAAAGGAAGATCTAACAATAAATATGGAAAATCTAAATAAAATTTTTGGTGCTGTTGTGGTCAAACGGGAGATGGCAAGAGTAAACGTCGACATTCTAGGAATCAGTAAATTAAAATGGACTGGAACGGGTGAATTTAACTCGGATGACCATTATATCTACTACTGTGGGCAGGAAACCCTTAGAAGAAATGGAGTAGTCATCATGGTCAACAAAAGAGTCCGAAATGCAGTACTTGGATGCAATCTTAAAAACAACAGAATGATTTCTGTTCGTTTCCAAGGCAGACCATTCAATATTACAGTAATCCAGGCCTATGCCCCAACCAGTAATGCTGAAGAAGCCGAAGTTAATCGGTTCTATGAAGACCTGCAAGACCTTTTAGAACTAACACCCAAAAAAGATGTCCTTTTCATTCTAGGGGACTGGAATGCAAAAGTAGGAAGTCAAGAAACACCTGGAGTAACAGGCAAATTTGGCCTTGGAGCACGGAATGAAGCAGGGAAAAGGCTAATAGAGTTTTGTCAAGAGAATGCACTGGTCATAGCAAACACCCTCTTCCAACAACACAAGAGAAGACTCTACACATGGACATCACCGAAATCAGATTGATTATATTCTTTGCAACCAAAGATGGAGAAGCTGTATACAGTTAGCAAAAACAAGACCAGGAGCTGACTATGGCTCAGATCATGAACTCCTTATTGTGAAATTCAGACTGAAATTGAAGAAAGTAGGGAAAACCACTCGACCATTCAGATATGACCTCAATCAAATCCCTTATGATTATACAGTGGAAGTGAGAAATAGATTTAAGGGACTAGATCTGATAGATAGAGTGCCTGATGAACTATGGACGGAGGTTCGTGACATTGTCCAGGAGACAGGGACCAAGACCATCCCCATGGAAAAGAAATGCAGAAGAGCGAAATGGCTGTCTGAAGAGGCCTTACAAATAGCTGTGAAAAGAAGAGAGGCGAAAAGCAAAGGAGAAAAGGAAAGATATAAGCATCTGAATGCAGAGTTCCAAAGAATAGCAAGGAGAGATAAGAAAGACTTCCTCAGTGATCAATGCAAAGAAATAGAGGAAAACAACAGAATAGGAAAAACAAGAGACCTCTTCAAGAAAATTAGAGATTCCAAGGGAACATTTCATGCAAAGATGGGCTCGATAAAGGACAGAAATGGTATGGACCTAGCAGAAGATATTAAGAAGAGGTGGCAGGAATACACAGAAGAACTGTACAAAGAAGATCTTCATGACCAAGATAGTCACGATAACGTGATCACTGACCTAGAGCCAGACATTTTGGAATGTGAAGTCAAGTGGGCCTTAGAAAGCATCACTACTAACAAAGCTAGTGGAGGTGATGGAATTCCAGTTGAGCTATTTCAAGTCTTGAAAGATGATGCTGTGAAAGTGCTGCACTCAATATGCCAGCAGATTTGGAAAACACAGCGCTGGCCACAGGACTGGAAGAGGTCAGTCTTCATTCAATCCCAAAGAAAGGCAATGCCAAAGAATGCTCAAACTACCGCACAATTGCACTCATCTCACACACTAGTAAAGTCATGCTCAAAATTCTCCAAGCCAGGCTTCAGCAGTATGTAAACCGTGAACTCCCAGATGTTCAAGCAGGTTTTAGAAAAGGCAGAGGCACCAGAGATCAAATTGCCAACATCCGCTGGATCATGGAGAAAGCAAGAGAGTTTCAGAAAAACATCTATTTCTGCTTCATTGACTATGCCAAAGCCTTTGACTGTGTGGATCACAATAAACTGTGGAACATTCTGAAAGAGATGGGAATCCCAGACCACCTGACCTGCCTCTTGAGAAACCTGTATGCAGGTCAGGAAGCAACAGTTAGAACTGGACATGGAACAACAGACTGGTTCCAAATAGGAAAAGGTATACGTCAAGGTTGTATATTGTCACCTTGCTTATTTAACTTATATGCAGAGTACATCATGAGGAACGCTGGGCTGGAAGAAGCACAAGCTGGAATCAAGATTGCTGGGAGAAATATCAATAACCTCAGATATGCAGATGACACCACCCTTATGGCAGAAAGTGAAGAGGAACTCAAAAGCCTCTTGATGAAAGTGAAGGAGGAGAGTGAAAAGGTTGGCTTGAAGCTCAACATTCAGAAAACAAAGATCATGGCATCTGGTCCCATCACTTCATGGGAAATAGATGGAAAAACAGTGGAAACAGTGTCAGACTTTATTTTTTTGGGCTCCAAAATCACTGCAGATGCTGATTGCAGCCATGAAATTAAAAGACGCTTGCTCCTTGGAAGGAAAGTTATGACCAACCTTGATAGTATATTAAAAAGCAGAGACATTACTTTGCCAACCAAGGTCCATCTAGTCAAGGCAATGGTTTTTCCCGTGGTCATGTACGGATGTGAGAGTTGGACTGTGAAGAAAGTTGAACTGTGGTGTTGGAGAAGACTCTTGAGAGTCCCTTATACTGTGAGGAGATCCAACCAGTCCATTCTAGAGGAGATCAATCCTGATGTTCATTGGAAGGACTGATGCTAAAGCTGAAACTGCAATACTTTGGCCACCTCATGCGACGAGTTGACTCACTGGAAAAGACTCTGATGCTGGGAAAGGTTGGAGGCGGGAGGAGATGGGGACGACGGAGAATGAGATGGCTGGATGGCATCACCGACTCTGTGGACATGAGTTTGAGTGTACTCCGGGAGTTGGTGATGGACAGGGAAGCCTGGCGTGCTGTAGTTCATGGGGTTGTGGAGAGTCGGACACGACTGAGCAACTGAACTGAACAGAAACTCATTCTACTCAATATAATTTTTTTTTTTTTGCTACACTTAAGAGACAATTACTTTCTGTATTTATTTTAACCAGCTCTTTATTCTAAGATACCCATACTCACTGTAAAAAAATTTTTAAAAATAATCAAGCATATACTAAAAAGCTTTTACTACTACTGTTCATCTCCGGTGTCTAACTCCCTAGGGCTCTCTACTACTGTTAACTGTTATGTATAGAAAATTTCTATACATAAAAATTACCAACACATAAAATCTCATTCTTTTAAAACAGAGTCCTACCAAACATGCTGCCTACAGTTTGCCTAATTTCCATCCCTATAACTAGGACATCTTATCATTCCACTACACATAAACCTATCTCACCATCTGCATAAACATTCCACTTTATGAGTATATCAATATTTAGCCATTTCTCCATTGATGAATATTTGGTTTTCTTAGGTTTTTGTACTTATAAACTATCCTACACTAAAGCATGTATTTATGCTTTTATACTTGTGCTAAATGTTCCTGGAAATTTCTACAAGTGAAATTCATATGTCAAAAGACATTAAAATTGTTTTCATAATCAGTGACAAATTGCCTTTCAAACAGATTGAAATAAATTATACCCTCACCAACACTTACATGAAGTGAAGTGAAGTGAAGTTGCTCAGTGTCCGACTCTTTGCGACCCCATGGGACTGTAGCCCACCAGGCTCCATGGGATTTTTCCAGGCAAGAATACTGGAGTGGGGTTGCCATTTCCTTCTCCAGAACACTTATATGGACATATCTAAAAAATGGACAAATCTGTAACCATAATGGGCTTCCCTGATGGCTCAGCTGGTAAAAAAAAAAAACCCGCCTGCTAATATAGGAGACGCAAGAGACATGAATTCAATCCTAAGGTTGGGAAGAGCCCCTGGAGAAGGAAATGGCAACCTGCTCCAGTGTTCTTGCTTGGAAAATTCCATCGACAGAGGAGCCTGGTGAGCTACAGTCCATGAGGTCACAAAGTCAGACATGAATGAGTGCATGTGTGTGCATGTGTGCACACACACACAACCATTTTAAATGACAGGGTAAACAAATTTGATTCAAACATATTAACAGTATGCCAAACAATGGCAGAATACACATTCGTTCCAATAGCACAGGTAATTTTTACCAGTATCGACCACATTGCTAGGCCATAAACAGATCTCATTTTTGAAGGATAAATATTTCAGATTAATTCACAGTGGAATTAATCTAGAAATTGTAGAAGGAGCTAGGAAACTGCCAATAATTCAGAAATAAAGAATGCAGTGGGCTCTGGTGTCTCTTCCTCTAAATATCCAATAGGATATCAGTCCTACTGAAGAAGACTCCATCCTTATTGTCAGGGACGTTTAACTTTAAGGGATCCAATATGTCACATTTTCTTTCTTTGTGTGCCATTTCTCAAGGACTCTCTGTTCCTTATCAGTTCCTGGAATACAGGAACGAGTAGAGCTGCACACAGTTCTCAGGACAGAGATCATGGGAAAGAGCACCTGCTTGGATTCCTTTCAGTGACTCCCTTCAGTGACTCTCTTTTAGCAACCTTGTAATAGACTATCCATTTTGTTGCAACTGGTGGAATTTCATTCTTTTTAACGGCTGAGTAATCATCTTAATGAAGATATATAAGCATGCATTTCTGCTAATAAAATACCCTTGTTCCACTAGAGACTTGGGTCCCCCTCATCCTTCTTTCTGTCTCTGGCTAGTTCTTCAGAGCATGAAAGCCTACTGAGCTTACTTTTTCGCCCAGGCTTTCAAGACCTCCTTGAGAGGACGCCCTGTGCCTTCGAGGGCAGTACAAGTCCTGTACAAGGCTTTATTGGTTTTCCAAGTAAACCGAGGGATATTGCTCTTTCTCTTTCTTTTCGTCGACTCCAGTCCCCAGGTCCTGGTGTGTAAAAGACAGCAACACCTTATGATCTCATTAAACCTTAATTATCTCCCTTAAAGGCCCCATTTCTAAACAGTCTCATGGAGGTTAGAGCGTCCATATATACATTTGGTGGGAGGGTAGGAATAGAGGACAAGACACACAGTTCAGTCCATAACAGGTCCCATCCTCATATTAACATAGACTTATTTAATAGAAGACTGGGAGACTGGAGGAAGTGGTAAGGAATAATTAGAATCTGTATATGTTGTGAAGGAGGAAATCACAGAATTCGTCGACAGATCCACTAGGACATGTGAGACTAAGAGAGAAGTCAATAAAGGAGAAATAAAATGGATTGATGTATGTTTAAAAAAAAAAAGACTGGGAGATAATCTCTGTATTTATCGTACAAATTTAAGAATGACAAAATAATCCAAGGAAAAGACAGAGTGAAATAAATAATGAAAACAGAGATTAAACAAGTCACAAGTTGGCAAAGAATAAAAACTAATAAGCCTGTCGACACTGGTCATTTAAAAAAAAAACCCTATATTGGGAAATGAGAGTATCACTAGGCTCTTCCATTTATGGAAGAGATAATCCAATATAACCTCTTCAAAGGATTAAAGAGGGGACACTTCATAACTTATTTACTGAGCCTCTGATACAAAAGCTGAAAAGAAAGACAATTAATACGTCAATATCTCAGAAACAAACATAACAGTCCTAAGCGAAATGTGAACTTAGGACACAGTGACAGACTGTATTTTCTTGGGCTCTGAAATCACTGCAGATGGTGACTGCAGCCACGAAACTAAAAGATACTTGCTCCTTGGAAAAAAAGCTATGACCAACCTGCTATGAAGAACTGACTCACTGGAAAAAGACCCTCATGCTGGGAAGATTGAAGGCAGAAGGAGAAGGGGGCAACAGAGGATGAGATGGTTGGATGGCATCACCGACTTGACGGACATGAGTTTGAGCAAGCTTTGAAAGTTGGTGATGGACAGGGAAGCCTGGCGTGCAGTCCATGGGGTCGCAAACAGTTGGAAACAACTGGGCAACTGAACTGACGAAGAACAGTTGATAAAATTCATTAAAAGGATAATTGAATGAAACAAAGAACAGAAGTTTCCTTAATTTTGATAAATGTTAACTTTAACAACATTTAGACTAGCAAACAGTATTATTAGTAATAAAACAATTTAAATAAAGGCACCACTATTACCCACTTCTGTTCATTGTTGCACTGAAGATTGTAAAAAAGTGTTAAGAATTAAGAAGGAAAATATACAACTATTCGTATCAGTTATGTAGAATATCCAAAACAATCAGTAGATCTTTTAGATCTATTACATTATGGATCATAATGCACTCAAACTATATTGAAGAAGGCATGAGTTTTGGTTTTATGTGTATTATTCTTGGGAATATATATGTTTACTTTTGTATTTGCTCATAACTAATTTAATAGTCTTTCCTGATGGTTCACAGAGGGTAAAGAATCGGCATGAAATGCAGGAGACCCAGATTCAATCCCTGGGTTGGGAAGATCCCCTGGAGAAGGGAATGGCAACCCATTCCAGTATTCTTGCCTGGAGAACTCCATGGACACAGCAGACTAAAGAGTCAGACACAACTGACTCACTCACACACACAATGTAATAGGAGGGAGCATTTTAAGGTCTTGAAATCTGTTCGTCCTGACCTGTCATTTGATCAAGGTACTAAAGAAACCTCCTCTCTTTGAGATTTTAATTTGTCAGAGAACCAGATCATCCATATCCATCATGACAGCATATATTTTGGTTTAAAAACAGGTGCCAAGAAGAAAGAGCTATATTTTCCTCACAGGGCTTCTTCCAGGAAAGCTCCTTGAATAAGACAAGTGACCAGAGAGAAGTATAATACAAAGTAAAAAGCTTTAACTAAAAGACTTCTCTAGTGATCCAGTGGTTAAAAATCCACTTGCCAATGCAGGGAAAGGAGTTTGATCCCTGGTATAGAAAAATTCCACATGCGACAGGGGAACTAAGCCCATGTGCTGCAACTTGTGAGCCCGTGCATAACCAGAGTCCATGGTCTGCAATAAGAGAATCCACCACGATGAGAAGGCCGCACACCACAACTAGAGAAATCCCATGCACAGCCAGAAGACCCAGTGCAGCCATAAACAAACAGCAGTACTGAAAATGTTGATGGTGAACTCCCAATAATGCCCTATTTCTTATGTGAGCTTGCAGGGGGACACTGTTACAGACTGAATTCTATCCCCCCAAAATTCATATATTGAAGTCTTATCCTCCAGTGTGACTGTATTTGGAGATACGGCTTTCAGGAAGGCAATTAAGGTTAAATGAGGTCAAAAGGGTTAGGACCTTAATCCAACAGAATTAGTGACCTTACAAGACACCACACACCTTGTGGATATGCACACACAGGAAAAGACCATGTAAGGAGACATAAACAGATAGCTGTCTGTAAGGCAATAAGAGAGACCTCAGAAGAAACCAGAAACTTTGATCTTAGACTTCCAGATTCTAGAACTTTAAGAAATTTATTGTTTAAGCTACCCAAGCTGTGGTCATTTTGTCAGAGTAGTCCTGGCAGACTAATAAAAGAGCCTATAGTAGTGTACTGTTAGTCGCTCAGTCGTGTCCGACTCTTTGCAACTCCATGGACTGTGGCCCACTAGGCTCCTCTGTCCATGGGATTCTCCAGGCAAGAATACTGGAGTGGACTGCCATTCCCTTCTCCAAAAGAGCCTATGGGTAAAAATGCTCTTTATTAGTAATTTGGGGTTATCGGATTTCCCCCCTACTCCCTCCACCTCGCGTGCTGGCACAGAAAAACTCAACGTTGAACTAACTAAATTAGAAGGAGTTAAGGGAATTTCCTGGGGGTCCAAAGGTTAAGACTCTGCACTTCCACTGCAGGGGTGCAAGCTCCATCCCTCGTCTGGGAACCAAGATCCCACATGCTGCTTGGTGTGCCGCCCACCCCCCACAAAAAGGAGGGAGTTAAAAAGTTTTCCTATCTTTTTCCTGACTACAGTTTCTACTTCTGGATACAATATATTCTTAGATATTTCAAAAATATATTTTAATGGAGAGTACCAGTCAGGATTTCCATGGTGTATCATTTAACTTTTTCTTGGAAAAAAACTTTTGCCCCCAAATCTCCACACCCTCTGATCACCCCCAAATTGTGACAGCCATGGCACTTACCTAACAAATTCCAATGAAGGCTGAACTTAAGAACCTTCTCTGCACAGGAGTAGCCAAAGTTATCTGGGTGGGAGGGTGGGGGTGAATCACACAAGCCAATGGATTGAGTTTACATAAACATCAACAGGTGTACAACAATTCTACTTTATTTTGCTGCAACTTTAAAGTAGTTTTATTTTTCCCACTCTTCTCCCTGGTCCCCAGAGGCACCAACCCATAAACATGCTCCACCTACTCAGGGGCTTATATTTCAGAGAGAAAAAAATAGTACTATCTGCCACCCTACTATCACCAAATCTATAAATCACAGCCTTGTAAATGTAATCTGTATTTACACTACCAAATCTCTGTATCTAAAATCCTACCTCTGGGAATTCCCTGTGGTCCCGAACTTTCACTGTTTTGGGCCTGGGTTTGATACCTGGTCAGGGAACTAAGATCCCACATGCCTGCCTTGAGCTATGGCATTAAAATAATATAAAATCACAAATACAACAAATCAGATTTTAGGAAGCTTACTTAACAGCCTTAAATATATCAACAAAAATGATTTTTAAAGATAATTTTATTTATTGTTTTTGGCTAAAGGTTTTTCTCTATTTGTGGTGAGAGGGGGCTATTCTCTAGTTGCAGTGCTTGGGTTTCTCATTGTGGTGGCTTCTCTTGTGCAGCATGGGCTCCAGGGCATGCAAGCTTCAGTAGCTGCAGTGCATGGGCTAAGCAGTTGCTGCTCCTGGGCTTCAGAGCACAGGCTCAAAAGCTGTGATGCCCACAGGCTAGTCACAGGACTTCTAGAATTTGTGGAAGATGTTTCCCATGGCCCGTATGAAAAATTCCTCATGTGTTGCTCTGTAGCATGTGGGTTCTTCCCAGACCAGGGAATGAATCCACATCCCTGCATTGGCAGGTGGATTCTTTATCACTGAGTCACCAGGGAAGCCCCCAAAATGACTCAAAAGTAATTTGTGCTTTTATAAAATAACTTTCAAAATATACACTGAAAAAATTATTAAAGCAGCTAAAACGATACATTAGAAAATATTCACTTAATGCAAAAGAAAATAATGAGAAACAAAAACACATGAGACAGAAAATAAAAAGTATAAACAGCAGATATAAATCCAACTATATTAACAATTACACTAAAAGTGAGTGGATTAAACAATTCAAATGACAGAATGTCAGTTTACTTTTTTAAAAGGGCTGCTGCTGCTGCTAAGTCGCTTCAGTCGTGTCCGACTCTGTGAGACCCCATAGACGGCAGCCCACCAGGCTCCGCCGTCCCTGGGATTCTCCAGGCAAGAACACTGGAGTGGGTTGCCATTTCCTTCTCCAATGCAGGAAAGTAAAAAGTGAAAGTGAAGTCGCTCAGTTGTGTCCGACCCTTAGCGACCCATGGACCGCAGCCTACCAGGCTCTTCCGTCCATGGGATTTTCCAGGCAAGAGTACTAGAGTGGGTTGCCATTGCCTTAAAAGGGCTAGCCAACTATATACTTCAATAGGCATACCTTTGATTCAAAGATAAAAATGATTAAAAACAAAAGGATAAAAAAGATATGCCAACAGCCTCAAGAAAGGCAGAATAACTGTATACATTATCAGAAAAAAGGAATACTAAAACAAAAAATTTTTCTCTACATAAAGAGGGACATTTTATAACCATAAAAGGGTCAATCCACCAATATATAACAACTATATATATGCACTTCAGAGAACATTAAAATATAAGTAAAACACAGACAAGTCAAAAACAGGCAATTCACCAAAAGTCAAAGACTTCAATTCCCCACTTTTGATAATGAACAGAATTGGCAGGGAAAAAACAAACACAAGGAAAATGGAGTTTTGAACATACTATACACTCCCACCTTTCCAGTTTACAGTGGAGGTTTTTAAAAAATTAAAAATCTATAGTACCTTAGGTTGTAGGTTAGTACACAACTGTCCATTGGATGCTTTGTAGTTTTAAGGTTGTCTGCTCTCTGGCAGTTACTATAGATTGGATCCAACAGTTCATGTACTTTGGTCAAGTGGTAAAAGGGTCAGCAACGTAAAAGGTCAGTGATAGGTGCACATGCCAGCAAGCCACCAAGCTCTAGATTTTTATATTCTGTTGTAGGGAATGCTCCTACCTATGACTAGCTATAGGTAAACTAGCAAGCTCTAAATAACGATCCTTGATATAGCTGGCACAAAGTTTGGCTCTACTAACCCACCCATCTGAATGTTGGTTTTACAGTTTGGAGAACAAGCAATATTAATGTGTTGATGCTGATAAGGTGAGGTGGCCCTCACCAGGAGGGGAGGCAAGCAGTCCGGGTATGTTGATATTGATAAAGTGCTGGGTCTACACTGCGGGGGTTCACAGTCATAACTCATATACTCCTATTTCAAAGAAAATCCATGGAAACTTCCTGTGTGTCATCACAAAAACAATCTTTCTAAATTTTTAATTAAAAAAAAAAACAAAAACTTTTATCCTGAAAATAGACAAAAATTTATCTTTAGGTTTGACAATCCCTACATTTAAATCTTACATATTATTAATATTACTTGCTGTGAGAAAAAGTGGGAAGAAAGCAAGTCACTAAAATCCATGGCCGAAAAAGTAGTTAATAGCATGCTGTAAACTGATCAATTTTTGAAGCAGGAAAAAAAAGGGAAGTCAATGGCTGCAGTAGACTAAATGTAACAATGCCAGTGGATTGTCACATAAAATTTTCCTGAAGACCTAAGACTTGTGAATTTTTAAAAAATATTCTATATCCATACAATGCAAAGAATATGGTTTAACTGGAAAGCCTCCTTTATTTTAAAATCAGCCTTATCACAGAAAATTACAAACCAAAAAATAATCTAAAAATCATTCCTTTAAAGTATAATCATATTAATACCTATCTTAAGCACAAAGGCACAAGCACATACAACTGCCAACAGAAAGAACTCAACTGAAATGGACCTCTTATGGTTTCCCATAGCTAGGCCTACTTTAGGTCAGACAAAATAGTAAGAAACAGAACATGAAAGGACAAATTAGGCCACATGAATAATTATTTTATATGCAAGGGTAACCATTAATTTATCAAAGAAACTGGAACATTAGATAAAGCTATTAAAATCAAGAGAGATGGGTTTTTAAAAAGGCTGTTTCAGGGTAACCTAAAAGATGCATATATAAGGACTTCCCTGGTGTTCACTTGTTAAGATTCCATGCTTCCACGGCAGAGGTCACAGGTTGGATCCTTGGTCAGGGAACTAGGATCCCACATGCAGTGCTGTGTGGCCAAGACATTTTTTACTACATCTATAGTAGTTATCTAGCACGGTTTGATAAACGTTTGTCAAATGAATAAACGTTATCTATAATTACTGAAGACCAAGTTAGAAAAGTCCCTATTTAAAGCTGTAGATGGGAAAAAGTCTCCATCCCTCCCTTCACATTTGTGTCAACCATAAACATCACATGATTTCATCTATCAGCATTCCAGTACCTCAAAAATATAGGATTTCTTTAAAAATATGATACTCTTCTCATACCTCAAAAACACTTGTATCTGTTCTGGTATTTTAAATCAGAACTTTTTCTTATGGCTTTCATTCTGCTTCTGTTTCTTTGGAAAGTCCCCTGATGTGGTTAAATTGAGGAAAACCAGTATTTTTCATTGAGAAACTCATCTGCAATGGAAAAAGGTACAGATACTATTAAAAAACTCAACAAAACCACAAATACCAGCAAATATAAAACCCACTTCTGATGAATTCCAAAGCATCAAGATTTACTCAAGCTATTCCAGGTCTGGCTTTTGTGTCCCTGCCCTTGAATTAGGATTTCAAGTATAGACTATCCTAAAGTTTACATTTATAATACAACTCTATAAATAGTAAGAGTTAACCTTTGAAAATTTATGTCAAGAACTATACTGAATACTTTGAATGCACTGTCACATTTAATGGTTACAACAAATGCACGAAGCCAAGCAGTCCTAAGCAGGAAGGCCAGGGCTGGCAGGGCTGGAAGTCCCACTGTCCCAGCTTTTAGGCTGGCTTTCTACACTGCTGCAGAAAGAAAGCAGATTAAGATTGAATGGATTCTTATGAAGTTTTTTTCCTAACGCAAACAGCAAAACCAACATCAGTGTCCTTAGTCCCATAAGGCAATATAGAGGTGGATGAGCAAACAGACTGCTGAGAATTCTAAATTGCAGCCATTTCATAGCCTGCCGCTATACCCCAAAAGGAAGGAGACTGTCAAGTCTTTGGTGCAACTGAATCGAGGGAGGCAGAGAGAATCACCTGGCGCCATTTTTCAGGAAGCTGCTTATCAACCTTTGTACCAGGAGGGCCTATGGGATGTCCTGTCAAAGTATCAGTCACCTGAGATTAAACAAAGCTTTCCTATGAGGCCCTACAAAAGAAAGGTCAACAGAGCACCATTGTGAAGCTGTTCACCTCCATCTCTGCTCTCCAGTCTTTCAGGTATCCAGCTCCAAACGTGATTCAGAAGCACAGGTCAACTCAATCAGATACCCTCTTCAGTCACTCATTGGTGTCTGACTCTTTGTGACCCCATGGACTGCAGCACATCACGCTTCCCCGTCCTTCACCATGTCCTAGAGCTTGCTCAAACTCATGTCCACTGAATCGGTGATGCCATCCAACCATCTCATCCTCTGTCGCCCCCTTGTCCTCCTGCTTTCAATCTTTCCCAGCATCAGGATCTCTTCTCATAAGTCCTCTCTTCACATCAGTTAGCCAAAGTATTGGAGCTTCAGCTTTGGCATCAGTCCTTCCAATGAATATTCAGGGTGATTTCCTTTAGGATTTCCTTTAGGTTTGATCTCCTTGTAGTCTAAGGGACTCTCAAGAATATTCTCCAACACCACAGTTCAAAAGCATCAATTCTTTGGCACTCAACCTCCTATTTAAGTATATTTCCACTTAGTTAACACTGGGTAAGGGTGACTAGACAGTAAGTCCCAGCAAGATGATGATCAGGCCATAACCAGGCTCCCAACATGTCCCAGAGGCAACACTAAGGTTCACCATTCAGCTCCCATAAAGTTAGGATGAAATGCCTCTAAAGAGAAAACGGGTATAATCTTTTACTCTGTTAGTTATTCCTGTCATTACAGGCACATTATAGTGATTGCTTTGGTAGTCCCAGGTTGTTGACAGGATTCTAAGAACTGCAATGGAGGCATTGTTGTCATGGGGTTAAGATCCAGATTTTATAAAACCAGAGGTTGACATTAATGATGCAAAGAGACCCCCAAGTACCAGAAGAGACATACAGGACATAATCTACCTTATCTTCAGCAGGGTCAAGTAAAGGATGACAGATCCAGCAAACAGTTAAATTCAGAGCCATAACTACAGTCTAGAAAATGTATACAAGAGAGTTCTACTTCCCCTTAATCAGAAAACCATGAGAAATCATGACTAATAGGATGAGGTTTTCAGGCCTTTGCCCAAGGACACAGCTCCAAGGACGTCCACTCCCCAAATCAGCAGCTGCTGAATTTCCAAGTGTCCTTATAATTAAGATTTTCATTTGGCCTGCAGCTATGTTGAAGATAGTATTGACAGTCTAGGGTAAATTAATGACTTCTATGTACCCCCAACCCAGTGATCAGTACTGTCTTCCTTCCCCAGCAAGCACAGGGGAGCCACTCAAATTCTGCTGGATGAGAAAGAACGTAAAAGTATAAAGTGAACAATTCCATGCACCTGAGCCACAATACTTTGTCCAATAACATGATTGTATAGAAGGAAAAAGTAAAATCTGATAGAATTTGTGGCAGTGACTCTTTAGGGACCTAATGAAGCAGTGACCCACTGGAGATCAATTTCCATCATCCTATAAAATACTGAGGTAGAAATCATTAGGGAGTTAGTACAGGAACTCTGAGACCTCAGTTTATTTCAATAAACATCCCACTCCATTAACCTAAAACTATATCCTTTGTCTCGAATTCCTGGCTCTCAGAGGAATGTGTCCTTGGTCTGATAAATTATCAGCTCTCGGATCCAGGAAAGGGTAGTAATTAACTTCTGGTCCATATGCCTGAGGGAAAAACAACTGGTGATCATTAATCTTTAGCCCATACATCTGGTCCACTGTAAAATTGTGGGAGGTAATGAGAAAAGGTCAAGGGATGGCGACTTAATGTCTAAGAAAACTAAGGATATCAAAAGCAGAAAAAGAGGAAAAAGCAAACAGTAAAACTACAGACCAATTTATTATGAATATAGATGGAAAAATCTTCAACAAAATGCTAGCAAAACAAAGATAACAGCATATAAAAATAATTATATGCCATAATAAAGTGGGACTTATCCCAGAAATACAAGATTGACTTTTCTTTTTTTTTAATGTAGAACCAATATCCTGTAACACATCAATACAATAAAGGACACAAACCACATGACCATCTGAAGTAGAGGTATAAAAAGCATCTAACATGACAAATTAAATGCATCCTAATATCCAACATCCTTTCAGATAAAAACACTAAAACTAGAACAAAGGGGAACTTCCTCAATTTAATAAGACATCTAAAAAAAGCCACAGGTTTAAAGCCTGAATGTTTCCCCTCTACAAGATCAGGAACAAGACAAGGATAATCTGCTCTTGCCATTTCTATTTAACATTGGAGAAGAGGTTCTGGACATGGCATTTGAGATAAAAGACATCCAGGTTAGAAATTAAGAAGTAACACTACCTTTACTTGCATATGGCATGATCTTGTATATCGAAAATTTTAAGGAATCCATTAAAAAAACTAACAGAACTACTTTGACTAGGTTGTCTACTACAAGCTCAATATATAAAAATCAAATGTATTTCTATACAACAATCTAGAAAACAATTCCATTACAGGTAACAGCAAAAGAATGAAACACTTTGGAATAAATCTAACACATGTGGAAAACTTACAGAAATTATTACACAGAAATTATAAAATTTCAAAAGAAACTAAAGACCTAAATGAATGAGTGGAAAAGTACCCCACATTCAGACACTCTCAAGGTGGCAGGCAATACTTTTCAAATTGATCTACTGATTCAGGACAACCCTAACCGAAGTTCCAGATGTCTTCTTTGCAGAAATTGAGAACCTGATCCTAAAGTTCATTTTGAAAAATAGTATAATATTGAAGGACTCACACCTCCCAATTTTAAAACTTAAACTACAAAACAACAGTAAACAAAGCCATGTGGGACTGAATTAGGATAGACACTAATCAATGGAACATAAACCAAAAACCAGTCCTCACATACATGATCACTAGGAAGAAACTAGAATTCAGAATATAAAAAAAGCTGGTGAAAAGTGTAGTCGCTCAGTTGTGTCCAACTCTTTGTGACCCTCATGGACTGTGGTCTATGGATTGTAGCTCCTCTGTGCATGGAACTCCCAGGCAAGAATACTGGAGTGGGTTGCCATTTCCTTCTCCAATGCATGCATGCATGCTAAGTCGCTTCAGTTGTGTCCGACTCTGGGTGACCCAATGGACAGCAGCCAACCAGGCTCCTCCGTCCACAGGATACCACTTATTGCTCATTACAATAGTTGTAACCAAAAAGACAAGTGTGGTAAGGATGCGGACAAACTAAAATTCCTACATGTTGCTGTTGAGAATGTAATGGTTCATCAAAAATAGTCTGGCAGGGACTTCCCTGGCAGTCCAGTGATTAAGACTTTGTGTTTCTACTGCAGGGGGCACAGGTTTGATCCTTGATCTTGCATGCCACAAGGTGTGGCCAAAAATATCTGCCAATTTCTCTAAAGGCCAAATATAGTTACCAAATGATAAGACAGATCAGTTCCACTCCCAGGCATATACCTAAGTGAACTGAAAATGTATGTCCATACAAACACTTGTACATGAAGGCTCACAGCAACATCATTCAGAGAATCCAAAAAGCATAAACGATTCAAATGTGTGAACTGATGAAAGGAAAACAAAATGTGGTATATTCATACAATGGAATTACTACTTTGCAATAGAAAGGAATGAAAGACATACACGCTTCAATATGAATGCATCTTGAAAACATCATGCAAGGTGTTCAGGGTAACAAGAGACCACATATTACGACTTCATCTATAAGAAATGTTCAGAATACACGAATCTATAGAGACAAACTAGATTAAATGGTTGCCGGCAGATGGGTAGAATGGAGAGTGACGATTAATGAGTACAGAGATTCTTTCTGGGGTCAAGAAAATGTTCCAAAAGTGACTATAGTATTGGTTACATAGTATTGCTGCTGCTGCTGCTGCTAAGTCACCTCAGTCGTGTCCGACTCTGTGTGACCCCATAGACGGCAGCCCACCAGGCTCCCCCGTCCCTGGGATTCTCCAGGCAAGAACACTGGAGTGGGTTGCCATTTCCTTCTCCAATGTGTGAAAGCGAAAAGTGAAAGTGAAGTCGCTCAGTCGTGTCCGACCCCCAGCGACCCCACGGACTGCAGCCTACCAGGCTCTTCCATCCGTGGGATTCTCCAGGCAAGAGTACTGGAGTGGCTTGCCATTGCCTTCTCCCCTACATAGTATTGAGTATATGTAAAACCACTGTACATGGTAAATGGATAAATTGAATTGTATGAATATGACATATGAATATGTATGAGTATGACATATGAATTATAGCTCTAAACTGTAGCTTAAAAATTTTTTTTCCCAGTTATTAGCACAGACATGGGCACATGACACAATGAACTATAGGCTTTTGGCAGAGCAAACAGACAAAAGGCATGTTCTGTGCAAGTTGAAGCTGACTGATCATATACCTGGAGATGTTAGGGCTATCCAATGAACGGATGTGTGCCTGAGAATGAAGTCAATGCCAAAGCAGAGCTCAAAGACAGTGTTTCAAGTCTTTAAAACTTTCAGATTAAAATGCTGGATCCAGTCAAACCTGAAAGTCAAGCCACAAGGAACTCTTTAAGTTATATGATCCAATAAATTCTCTTTGGGAGCTTAAAAACTAAAAACTTGCTTATGACTTTTTGTTTCTTAAAACCTAACTGGACAACGTAATTTCTTATAACACTCTGCATTTTAACCACACGATTTTATTTACAAGTGACTTCAGTTCAGTTGCTCAGTTGTGTCTGACTCTTTGAGACCCCATGAAATGCAGCACACCAGGCTTCCCTGTCCATCACCAACTCCCAGAGCTTGCTCAAACTCATGTCCATCGAGTTGGTGATGCCATCCAACCATCTCCTGCTTTCAATCTTTCCCAGCATCAGCATCTTTTCCAATGAGTCAGTTCTTCACATCAGGTAGACAAAGTACTTGGCACAGTTTTCATTTACAAGTGAAGCCTTGCAATTTAATACATCTCAAGAGAATCTTGGTGATTGTCAGAAAAATCTCTGCAATCATTACATATAACTATATGTTTCACTTGAGACATTTAGAACAGGCTAGCCTCTAACATTGCCCTTCAGTTTATAAGCACTGTTATGATATCAAGGATGGACATACCACAGAGCTGTCTCTCAAAAACAAAGCACTTAGAATTCTTCAAAGGTCCATTAGATACTTCTTTACAAGGTTTATTACAAAGTACACTTTAATTTACATTTCGATAGATTGGGTTGGTAAACTGGTTAATGGGGCGAGAAAGGATGAGATAGTTGGGATGGCATCACTTGACTCAGTTCAGTTCAGTCGCTCAGTCATGTCCAACTCTTTGCAACCCCATGAATCACAGCACGCCAGGCGTCCCTGTCCATCACCAACTCCCGGAGTTCACTCAAACTCACGTCCATCAAGTCGGTGATGCCATCCAGCCATCTCATTCTCTGTCGTCCCCTTTTCCTCCCGCCCACAATCCCTCCCAGCATTAGAGTCTTCTCCACTGAGTCAACTCTTTACATGAGGTGGCCAAAGTACTGGAGTTTCAGCTTTAGCATCAGTCCTTCCAATGAACACCCAGGATTGATCTCCTTTAGAATGGACTGGTTGGATCTCCTTGCAGTCCAAGGGACTCACTCTCAAGAGTCTTCTCCAACACCACAGTGCAAAAGCATCAATTCTTTGGTGATCAGTATAGACCAACTCTCACATCCATACATGACCACTGGAAAAACCATAGCCTTGACTAGACAGACCTTTGTTGGCAAAGTAATGTTTCTGCTTTTTAATATGCCATCTAGGTTGGTCATAACTTTCCTTCCAAGGAGTAAGCGTCTTTTAATTTTATGGCTGCGATCACCATCCGCAGTGATTTTGTGGACATGAATTTGAGCAAACTCCAGGAGACAGTGAATGAAAAGGAAGCCTGGCATGCTGCAGAGCATGGGGTCACAGAATCATACACAATGGAGGAACTAAATAAAAGTCTCAAATTCAATGTTTTCTGAGCCCGTTTCACACAGAATATGCCTTTGTGGGGCTAGGGGTGGCGGTGCAGAGATGACTCATTTAAAATGAAAAGCAATTCTTGAAATTCACTTTTCTAAATCCTTTTTAAACATTAGGGAGGATCACCTGCACTAAACATTTTCACTTTATCACGTCTAAAACATTGCTAATCTAAATGGGAAGTGGTGGTAGTTTGGTCGCTAAGTCCTGTCCAACTCTTGTGAATCCATGGACTGTGTAGCCTGCTGGGCTCCTCTGACCATGGAATTCTCCAGGCAAGAATACTGGAGTGGGTTGCCATTTCCTTCTCCAAAACTGAAAGTGAAAGTCGCTCAGTCCTGTCCAACTCTTTGTGACCCCAGGGACTATACAGTCCATGGAATTCACCAGGCCAGAATACTGGAGTGGGTAGCCTTTCCCTTCTCCAGGAGATCTTCCTAACCCAGGGATCGAACTCAGGTCTCCCACATTGCAGGCAGATTCTTTACCAGCTGAGCCACAAGGGAAGCCCAAGAACACTGGAGTGGGTAGCCTATCCCTTCTCCAGCAGATCTTCCCGAATCGAGCTGGGATCTTCTGCATTGCAAGAGGATTCTTTACTAACTGAGCTATCAGGGAAGAAGAGTCCTGTATATCTAGAACAGGGAATATAAGGCTTTTGGACAAATCTGCCCTGGCTGGAAAATTTTGTAGAAGCATTACTGACTTCAAACATGCCTGCAGGTAAAAACTACAGAGTTGTGTCTGGTACTTCCTTACAAAAATAGAACCTATAGGATCTACAGGGAAGGGTTTAATCAACACAAAGCTGATAAATTGATTTAGTGTTTAAATGAGTGAACTATCTCCTATAAGACAGGCCATAAAATATATTTCCTGTAACATGACAACAGCTAAAATTTATTAAGCAGTTACCATTTACCAGGAGCTCTTCCAAGTGTGTTTTATCTACAAAACTCATTAACTTACCGTAACAATCCTATAAGGTTGATACTACTGTTATCCCTGTTTTACAAAAGATGAGACAATTGATATAGAGAAGTTTAATAATTCTCCCAAGGAAGCAGAGATGCTACGTGGTAGAGCCAAGATCTGATGCTCAGCAGTGACTGCCGGGACCACGGCCTCAAATCATTACAGAAAGTTTCCTAATACTACCTGGAGTTTACAGAATGGATATGCCAGAAATGACCACTTTGGCTGTATAGGTCTGTATTTTAGGGATCAGTTTTCTCAGAGTTCTGCTCTGTGCTGCCTTATCCCATGTGCCACAAGTAACGAATTTGAAAAATAAAACAAGAAACAGACTGTGTAGAGAATAATGTTAAGTAGACCTCTTCCTCAGTAATTTAGACCATCATCTCCTATTCTTTTTCTAGTAAAGATGAACAAATGAATTCCTTGCTTTCTCCTCAGACTTTGTCATCGAATCCATTGTAAGCTGGTGGTGGTGTGAGCCGCTCAGTGGTGTCCAACTATTTGTGACCCCAGGTACTGTGGCCCACCAGGCTCTTCTGTCCACGGAATTCTCCAGGCAAGAATACTGCAGTGGGTAGCCATTCCCTTCTCCAGGGGATCTTTCCAAGTCAGGGATTGAACCCAGGTCTCCTGCATTGCAAGTGGATTCTTTACTGTCAGCCACTGTAGTTTAAGACTGAACCAATGCTGGCTCAGCTTAATCATTCTGTTCCACAACAGATAAATTAGAGTAGACTATTTAAAACTGACATGCTTACCTTTAAATATATTACTCCTTTATTACTGTATATGTTACCATTTCCCTCCAAACTTGTCAGGACCACTCCACAGTGTCTACTTCTTTGTTCCTAGGGACGGCAATAAACATTTTATAATTGAAATAAATTCAATATAAAATTTGTAATTGTATTTTTATTTATATAAAATTCACATTAAGCTTATAATAAAGATACATACTAATTTGCTTACTTGATATGACACTGCTGCTCAAACCGTGTTAAGGCTGGATCAAAAGCAAACTAAGCTTACTGAATTCTTAAGAAGGCAAAGTAACAGAAACTGGGTCTGCCGTAAATTACCATTTACTTTTTAAGTGATAATTCAAGTGCACGCCTCCTGATCCACTCCTTCTATCACTCTAAACACTTTCAACTTAACAATTCTTTATCGAATTAGTAAATGAGAATCCTACTTCACAAGGAAAAATAAAACCATAACTCTTTCATGTTAACGTCTAACAGAACTCGTTTGATTGAGAGTTAACACAATCAGAAATATCCCCAAACAAGCTCTGCGACCCGTCTATTTAAATGCACCCCAGCTCATCCCCTTCACCTACTCTTCTTTTTCTTTTGAAGGCAGGCACTAAAATGTTACAAATAAATTGTTTTCACTGAAACCATTTTCTTAAAACTTACTGTTCCCAAAGGACATCTGCTTAGGAAATTCGTATCCCTCGAGAACACCTAAAATCGGTACGCATTTGCGCATTTAAAAATGCCTCGAGGGACTAACTACTGCTGAGGAACGGAAAGCGACTCCGGCACAGACGTGTTTGCGGGCCACTTGGAGACGCAAGCTGAGCAATTTTGTTTTGGGAGGTTCGGCCTAATGGGGGTGGGGAGGAAGGGAACACTGGAAAAATAAATTCAAAACAAAGATTTTTTTTTTTTTCAAGCCAGCGACAGGAAATCATTAAAAACATAAGCCACTCTCACATCCATCAGCCTAACCAATCGCCTTGCAGTTTAACAAAATGCGTCCTCGCAGTCGCCACCCCGCGACCTCTATGGGGAGGAAAGGCGTTCTACAGAAAGCACCCGGCGAGGCGCGGCCCTGCGATTCGGGGTCGGCATCCGCCCGGGTTCCCGGCCCACCCCGCGCGGCGGGCGGGCACCGAGTGGAGCCCGGCGGGCCAGCCCTCACCGCTGGCCCGAGCCCCGAGCCCCCGGAGCGCCCGGCGCCGCCGCTCAGCGCCCACCACAGAACAAAAGCGCTCGCCGCCGCACACCCAGCCCCCGCCTGTGGGCACTTGGGCTGCCGGTGCCCGCCGCGCCGCCGAGAACCCGAGGAAACGTGCGAGTGCCGGCGGGAACAAGGTCCCCCACTTACCTACCGGAGCTGAACCCAAACGGGAGCCGGGAGAACGCAGCTCCTCTCGGCCCCGGAGTTTAAGTCAACTCGGGTCCGCCTCCAGGGGCGGGTCGAGGTGGAGGCCCACTCCCGGAAAGCCAACCCCGCCCCGGCGCAACGGCAGCAGCGAGGCCCGCTACCCGGTACCGGGGTCCTAGTGCCGCTCGGATGAAGGAGAGTCCGGGGAGCCCGGCCCTCCAGTTTATCTCCCAAGCTTGCGCGGCTAGTTCCTGTATCTGAAGAAGAAAACTTCTCCAACAGTGGCTCTTTGTCTTTAACTTGCCTCAGAATCTTTTGACGGTTGTTAAAAAGGTACTGATCACTGGAAAAGACTCTGATGCTGGGAGGGATTGGGGGCGGGAGGAGAAGGGGACGACAGAAAATGAGATGGCTGGATGGCATCACCGACTGGTTGGACATGAGTTTGAGTGAACTCCGGGAGTTGGTGATGGACAGGGAGGCCTGGAGTGCTGCGATTAATGGGGTGGCAAAGAGTCGGACGCGACTGAGCGACTGAACTGAACTGAACTGAAAAAGGGACTGAAGAGCCCCACCGACAAAATTACCCATTCAGTAAGTCTAACTCCGGGCTGAAAATGTTTATTTCTAACAAAGGGGAACATCCTTTAACACAGGGAAACTTTCTCAAAGGAAATAGACTCTTTTTGCCTGAGGATTTCTATAGATCAGAGTTGTGAAAATTAATACAGTAAAGGGAAACCTTATCAAAATAGAGCGGAGAGGCCAGAAGGGGGAGCTGTCATGCAGTAGGGTACCACTCTCAGTAAATTACAGAAGTGAAGTCGCTCAATCTTGTCTGACTCTTTGCGACCCCACGGACTGTAGCCTACCAGGCTCCTCTGTCCATGGGATTTTCCAGACAATAGTACTGGAGTGGCTTGCCATTTCCTTCTCCAGGTGATCTTCCCGACCCAGGGATCGAACCCGGGTTTCCCTCATTGTAGACAGACGCTTTAGCGTCTGAGCCAAAATTACAGAAAGAATTGTCAATTACAGGGCCCAACGGGAAAAGATGTAAGCTGTCCAACCAACTTTTTGACCAACCCATACATTGCGGCTCATAAAAGAAATAGACTACTCCACAACTCAGCCAATGAGAAACTGTCATCCTCACTTTTCCCCAATGAAATTTCCTTCAAAAGAACTGCTCCCAAACTCCTTCTTTTTCTCCATAAAGTAACTTTGCTTTGTTTGTTGGACTATAACTTTTGCTATAGTCTGCTTGACCCAAACTGCAGTTTAGTTACCAAATGCAAACTGACACTGCCTGCTGCATGACTGGCCAATAAATCGAGGTGCCAGTTGTTGGAACAAGGCCAGTTGTTGGACTTTATTCAGAAAGCCAGCAGACAGAAAAGATGGCAGACCAGTGTCCCAAAGAAACATCTTAAACCTGAATTCGAATTCAGGCTTCTTTTATACTAAAAGGGGAGGGAGTGTGGTTGGCTGATGCAGGTATGAAAGTGTGACCTTCTTGGTGCAGGTCATACCCCCAAGGTGATGTGATAACCCTCTGCTCCTGCAGCTATCCACATAGGTCTGGTTATGATGGTCCTGTAAACATAAAACAAGACAATTGTTATTCTCTGTTCTGCAATTTATCTCTGCATAAAAGAAAATTGGACTTCCCTGGTGACTTAATGATAAAGACTCTGCCTGCCAATGCAGGAGAACCAGATTTGATCCCTGGGTCAGGAAGATCCACTGGAGAAGGAAATGATAGCCCACTCCAGTATTTTTGCCTGGGAAATCCCATGGACAGAGAGCCTGGTGGGCTACAGTCTATGGGGTCATAAAAGGATAACACTTAGTAACCAAACAACAACAACAAACAAAAACTGTCACACATTTAAAGGTCAGGCCTGGGAGGCAGAGCCTTCAGAGTGGACTATCCTGTACATTTTAGGCTACAGGCTACATTCTTTTGGACAAAGCTGCAGAACCAGCATGACTGAGCACCAGCAAAAAGTTAGAGCTAAAGGAGCAGATCCAGTATGGAGTCAGGTTTGTTCTTCTGTGTTACAAGTCTCCTGCTATTCTAGAATAAACCCATTTTTAGCTGGGAAAATAGCTTTCGTTTTTAAAGTCAACAAAGTAAACAAGTAATCCAGTCTGAGTGAATAAGAATGAGAAAGGGCAGAGGTGCTTAGTTCTTGCAATATACAGGAAAGGGTATTCCTTTGCCCTCATGACTCTGCCACTCACTAGACATACAGCTTTGGGGAAATTACTTAACCTGTCTCTACTAAGTTTTCTCATCTGTAGATTGAGAATAACATTAATATTTACCTCAGGATTGTTGGGATACTTACATCAACTGCTGCTGCTGCTAAGTCACTTCAGTCGTGTCCGACTCTGTGTGACCCCATAGACGGAAGACCACCAGGCTCCCCCCTCCCTGGGATTCTCAGTTCAGTTCAGTCACTCAGTCGTGTCCGACTCTCTGCGACCCCATGAATCACAGCACGCCAGGCCTCCCTGTCCATCACCAAATCCCGGAGTACACTCAAACTCATGTCCACAGAGTCGGTGATGCCATCCAGCCATCTCACTCAGGTTTTTTTGTGTTTTGCCATATAATTACTAGTATGCTCTCAGCTGGTAAAGAATCTGTGCAATGTGGGAGACCTGGGTTCAATCCCTGGGTTGTAAAGATCCCCTGGAGAAGGGAAAGGCTACCCACTCCAGTATCCTGGCCTGGAGAATTCCATGGACTCGTCGCATAAGGTGGCCAAAGTATTGGAGTTTCAGCTTTAGCATCAGTCCCTCCAATGAACATCCAGGATTGATCTCCTTTAGAATGGACTGGTTGGATCTCCTTGCAGTATAAGGGACTCTTAAGAGTCTTCTCCAACACCACAGTTCAAAAGCATCGATTCTTCGGCGATCAGCCTTCTTCACAGTCCAACTCTCACATCCGTACATGACCACGGGAAAAACCATTGCCTTGACTAGACGGACCTTGGTTGGCAAAGTAATGTCTCTGCTTTTTAATATACTATCAAGGTTGGTCATAACTTTCCTTCCAAGGAGTAAGTGTCTTTTAATTTCATGGCTGCAATCAGCATCTGCAGTGATTTTGGAGCCCAAAAAAACAAAGTCTGACACTGTTTCCACTGTTTTTCCATCTATTTCCCATGAAGTGATGGGACCAGATGCCATGATCTTTGTTTTCTGAATGTTGAGCTTCAAACCAACCTTTTCACTCTCCTCTTTCACTTTCATCAAGAGGCTTTTGAGTTCCTCTTCACTTTCTGCCATAAGGGTAGTGTCATCTGCATATCTGAGGTTATTGATATTTCTCCCAGCAATCTTGATTCCAGCTTGTGCTTCTTCCAGCCCAGCGTTCCTCATGATGTACTCTGCATATAAGTTAAATAAGCAAGGTGACAATATACAACCTTGACGTACTCCTTTTCCTATTTGGAACCAGTCTGTTGTTCCATGTCCAGTTCTAACTGTTGCTTCCTGACCTGCATACAGGTTTCTCAAGAGGCAGGTCAGGTGGTCTGGGATTCCCATCTCTTTCAGAATGTTCCACAGTTTATTGTGATCCACACAGTCAAAGGCTTTGGCATAGTCAATGAAGCAGAAATAGATGTTTTTCTGGAACTCTCTTGCTTTCTCCATGATCCAGCGGATGTTGGCAATTTGATCTCTGGTGCCTCTGCCTTTTCTAAAACCTGCTTGAACATCTGGGAGTTCACGGTTTACATACTGCTGAAGCCTGGCTTGGAGAATTTTGAGCATGACTTTACTAGCGTGTGAGATGAGTGCAATTTTGTGGTAGTTTGAGCATTCTTTGGCATTGCCTTTCTTTGGGATTCTACTACATGGCTAAAAGCAGTTCCTGGAATATGGGGTAGTATACTTGGGTCACATAAGGGGTTTTCTAGAACCTAAGCCACACAAGTCAGCAAACAGAAATGAACCCAAGAAACAAGGTGTTTTGTTGCAGGAAAGTCTGACACAGATTCCACTCCTATAGATCCTGTCTCTCTGTTATTGCTGAGTTGTGTCCAACTCTTGCGACCCCATAGACTGTAGCCTGCCAGCCTCCTCTGTCCATGGGATTCTCCAAGCAAGAAAACTGGAGTGGGTTGCCATTTTCTTCTCCAGGGGATCTTGCTGACCCAGGAATTGAACCTACGTCTCCTGCATTGCAGGGAGATTCTCTACCAACTGAGATACAAGGGAAGCCCCCCATAGTGCCTAAGGAAGGAAGCCTAAGGAAGATATTAGTCCAGAAAGATGTAATGCCCAGGAAGCTACAACTGTATTTGAGATGGAGTTGCTGATCTCTGTGCTGTGTATCCTTGCCTGTGTTTGTGCTGACTTTCTCCTGTCTCCTAGACAATGAAAGCCTGTCAGATTTTCTAAAGTGTAGTCTTTCCACCACTCCTTAAGTACAACTGATGTTTGTCAATACAGCAGCCCTGAAGGGTCACCAGCAAGGAGGCTTGCATGGGGAGGACACAATCTCCAGGACCTGAAAGTTGTTTAATCAGGAACTGGAATATAAGTTGCCTTCTCTATAAGAAATTTATAACTCAGTATGCCAAATGAATAACTTTGCTATCTGACTGGTCAGACTGGGGAAAGAGCCCTCAAAAGATCAGATTGTTCTATGCTGTGTCTCCTATCATAAATTATAGATCCTCTCCCTGTGTTTTACAATATTCAAAAGAAAGTCTCTCAAGTCAAATTACTTTGGCTATAGATGTTATCTTAGTCTTTCAAGAGCATAACACTTAGACTCAAGGTTTGTTAATGCCTCAACTTAAAAAACATGTTTTGGAAAAGTGCATGACATCATTAGCAAGTCTATAGTAACAAATTTGTAAAAAATAAATGAAGATGCCTGTTATTCATTTAAGAGATAAATGAGGTCATTGATTTTCTTTTCTTTGCTTAGTCGCTGAGTTGTGTCTGACTCTTTGCGACCAAACAAACTGTAGCCCACCAGGCTCCTCTGTCCATGGGAATTCTCCAGGCAAGAATACTGGAGTGGGTTGCCATGCCCTCCTTCAAGGGATCTTCCCACCCAGGGATCAAACCCAGATCTCCTGCATTGCAGGTAGATTCTTTACTGCCATCAGGGAAGCCCTGGTTGTCCCCAATATTCTGTTTCTCCTTGTTAGTGGTATTTAGGTACAAGGTCAGTTTCCTGGAGAATACATTCCCCAAGCCTCCCTTGCAGCTAAATATTGCCACATTTCAGATTTCACAATGATATATGAGCAAAAAATGTTGTATGCAACTTCTGTGTGAAGGAATGTCTTACCCTGAAATTCCTCTCTCTAATTTGTTTATACTGGAATGTAGAAATGGCAGTAACCTAATTTCAAACTCAGAAAGGAAAACTGTTTCTGAAGGCAAAAAATATTTTCCTTTCTTGTGCCATAAATTTCTCTGGCAGTTTGGTGGAGCCTATAGACTCTTTCATAGAATAATGTTTTGGAATGCTTAAAATAAAATATATATGATTACAAAAGGAATTAATTGAGTATAAAAACTTAACAAAATATTTTAAAAAACAAATGTGTGATATGATAATGTTTCTGTATTAACAAAATAAATAAGATCTAGTAATGGTTCTAATAACAACTGTGATTTTGAAACGGATGGACATAAATGCATTTCAAGATTATCTGCATTAACCCTAATAACATAAGATACCTGTGATTTTTATGGTGAAAAAACATTAATAGTGCTATATTTCTGTGGCTTTGTTGCCAACATTTACATTTGAAAGAAATGGTATCTTCAATAAAATGTTTAGTGAAAATAAAGTTAATTGTTTGCCATCAAATTCATGGTATTCCTGAATTCTATTCATGGATGTGATAGGCATAAGTTTGGCCCATATGACTTTTACCTCCTGGTGTTACTCCGTAGTTATTATTTAGTTCAGTTCAGTTGCTCAGTTGTGTCCGACTCTTTGCAACCCCATAGACTGCAGCACACCAGGCCTCCCTGTCCATCGCCAGCTCCCGGAGTTTACTCAAATTCAAGTCCATTGAGTTGGTGATGCGATCCAACAACCTCATTCTCTGTCGTCCCCTTCTCCTCCTACCTTCAATCTTTGCCAGCATCTGAGTCTTTTCCAATGAGTCAGTCTTCGCATCAGGTGGCCAAAGTATTGGAGTTTCAGCATCAGTCATTCCAATGAATATACAGGCCTGATTTCCATTAGGATGGACTGGTTGAATCTCCTTGCAGTCCAAGGTACTCTCAGGAGTCTTCAACAGCACGGTTCAAAAGCATCAATTCATTGGCACTCAACTTTCTTTACAGTCCAACTCTCAAATCCATACATGACTACTGGAAAAACCATAGCCTTGACTAGATGGACCTTTGTTGGCAAAATAATGTCTCTGCTTTTTAATATGCTCTTTCAGTTCAGTTCAGTCACTCAGTTGTGTCCAACTCTTTGCGACCCCATGAATCACAGCACGCCAGGCCTCCCTGTCCATCACCAACTCCCAGAGTTCACTCAAACTCATGTCCATCGAGTCAGTGATGCCATCCAGCCATCTCATTCTCTGTTGTCCCCTTCTCCTCCAGCCCCGAATCCCTCCCAGCATCAGAGTCTTTTCCAGTGAGTCAACTCTTTGCATGAGGTGGCCAAAGTATTGGAGTTTCAACTTTAGCATCAGTCCTTCCAATGAACACCCAGGACTGATCTCCTTTAGAATGGACTGGTTGGATCTCCTTGCAGTCCAAGGGACTCTCAAGAGTCTTCTCCAGCACCACAGTTCAAAAGCATGAATTCTTCGGCAATCAGCTTTCTTCACAGTCCAACTCTCACATCCATACATGACCATGGGAAAAACCATAGCCTTGACTAGACGGACCTTGGTTGGAAAAGTAATGTCTCTGCTTTTTCATATGCTATCTAGGTTGGTCATGACTTTTCCTCGAAGGAGTAAGCATCTTTTAATTTCATGGCTGCAATCACCATTTGCAATGATTCTGAAGCCCCAAATAATAAAATATGTCACTGTTTCCACTGTTTCCCCATCTATTTGCCATGAAGTGATGGGACCAGATGCCATGATCTTAGTATTCTGAATGTTGACATTTAAGCCAACTTTTTCACTCTCCTCTTTCATAAAGATGCTCTTTAGTTCTTCTTCACTTTCTGCCGTAAGGGTGGTATCATCTGCATATCTGAGGTTATTGATATTTCTCCTGGCAATCTTGATTCCAGCTTGTGTTTCATCCAGTCCAGCATTTCGTTTGATGTACCCTGCATATAAGTTAAGTAATCAGGGTGACAATATACAGCCTTGACATACTTCTATCACAATTTGGAACCAGTCTGTTGTTCCATGTCCAGTTCTAACTATTGCTTCCTGACCTGCATACAGGTTTCTCAGGAGGCAGGTCAGGTGGTCAGTTTTCCTATGGTTTTAAGAATTTTCCAGAGTTTGCTGTGGTCCAGACAGTCCAAGGATTTGTATAGTAAATAAAGCAGAAATATATGTTTTTCTGGAACTCTCTTGCTTTTTCAATGACCCAGCGGATGTTGGCAATTTGATCTCTGGTTCCTCTGCCTTTTCTAAATCCAGCTTGAACATCTGGAAGTTCACAGTTCACATATTGCTAAAGCCTGGCTTGGAGAATTTTGACCATTACTTTACTAGCATGTGAGATGAGTGCAATTGTGCAGTAGTTTGATCATTCTTTGGCATTGCCTTTCTTTGGGATTGGGATGAAAACTGACATTTTTCAGTCCTGTGCCCACTCCTGAGTCTTCCAAATTTGCTGACATATTGAGTTCAGCACTTTCACAGCATCATCTTTTAGGATTTGAAATAGCTCAACTGGAATTCCATCACCTCCACCAGCTTTGTTCATAGTGATACTTCCTAAGGCCCACTTGAGTTCGCATTCCAAGTTGTCTAGCTCTAGATGGCTGATCACACCATTGTGATTATCTGGGTTGTGAAGATGTTTTTTGTACAGTTCTTCTGTGTATTCTTGCCACCTCTTCTTAATATCTTCTGCTTCTATTAGGTCCATACCATTTCTGTCCTTTACTGTCCATCTTTGCATGAAAAGTTACCTTGGTGTCTCTAATTTTCTTGAAGAGATCTCTAGTCTTTCTCATTCTATTATTTTCCTCTATGTCTTTGCACTGATCACTGAGGAAGGCTTTCTTATCTCTCCTTGCTATTCTTTGGAACTCTGCATTCAAATGGGTATAGCTCTCCTTTTCTCCTTTGCCTTTTGCTTCTCACAGTTCTTTGTAAGGCCTCCTCAGACAACCATTTTGCTATTTTGCATTTCTTTTCCTTGGCGATGGTCTTGATCCCTGCCTCCTGTACAATGTCATTAACCTCCTTCCATAGTTCTTCAGGCACTCTGTCTAACAGATCTAATCCCTTAAATCTATTTGTCACTTCCACTGTATAATCGTAAGGGATTTGATTTAGCTTATACCTGAATAGTCTTTTCATACTGTTCATGGGGTTCTCAAGGCAAGAATACTAAAATGGTTTGCCATTCCCTTCTCCAATGGACCACATTCTGTCAGATCTCTCCACCATGACCCGTCCATCTTGGGTGGCCCCACACTGCCTGGCTTCGTTTCGTTGAGTTAGACAGGGCTGTGGTCCATGTGATCAGATTGGCTAGTTGTCTGTGACTGTGGTTTCAGTCTGTCTGCACTCTGATGACCTCTCTCAGCGCCTGTCATCTTACTTGGGTTTCTCTTACCTTGGATGTGGGGTTTCTCTTCACAGCTGCTCCAGCAAAGCACAGCCACTGCTCCTTACCTTGGATGTGGAGTAGCTCCTCACGGCCGCCACTCCTGACCTTGGACGTGGTATATCTCTTCTCATCCACACCTGCACATCACAGCCACCACTCCTGCACCATGCAGCCAGGTTGGTAGATGCCCAATGTACTACTGGAGATCAGTGGAGAAATCACTCCAGAAAGAATGAAGGGATGGAGGCAAAGCAGAAACAACACCTAGTTGGGGGTGGGTTTGGTGATAGAAGCAAGGTCCAATGTTGTAAAGAGCAATATTGCATAGGAAACTGGAATGTCAGGTCCATGAATCAAGGCAAATTGGAGGTGGTCAAACAGATGGCAACAGTGAACATCGACATTCTAGGAATCAGCAAACTAATATGGACTAGAGTCCATTACATATACTACTGTGGGCAAGAATCCCTTAGAAGAAATGGAGTAGCCATCATAGTCAACAAAAGAGTACGAAGTGCAGTACTTGGATGCAATGTCAAAAATGACAGAATGAACCCTGTTCATTTCCAAGGCAAACCATTCAATATCATAGTAATCCAAGTCTATGCCCTGACCAGTAATGCTGAAGAACCTGAAGTTGAATGTTTCTATGAAGACCTACAAGACCTTTTAGAACTAACACCCAAAAAAGATGTCCCTTTCATTATAGAGGACTGGAACACAAAAGTAGGAAGTCAAGAAACACCTGGAGTAACAGGCAAATTTGGCCTTGGAGCACGGAATGAAGCAGGGCAAAGGCTAATAGACTTTTGCCAAGAGAATGCACTGGTCATAGCAAACACACTCTTCCAACAACACAAGAGAAGACTCTACACATGGACATCACCAGATGGTCAACACCACAATCAGATTGATTATATTCTTTGTAGTCAAAAATGGAGAAGCTCTATACAGTCAGGAAAAACAAGACCAGGAGCTGACTGTGGCTCAGATCATGAACTCCTTATTGCCAAATTCAGACTGAAATTGAAGAAAGTAGACCCACTAAACCCACTAGACCATTCAGGTATGACCTAAATCAAATGCCTTATGATTATACAGTGGAAGTGACAGATAGATTCAAGGGACTAGATCTGATAGAGTGCCTAATGACTTATGGATGGAGGCTTGTGACATTTTACAGGAGACAGGGATCAAGACCATCGCCAAGGAAAAGAAATGCAAAATAGCAAAATGGCTGTCTGAGGAGGCCTTACAAATAGCTGTGAATGAAGAGAAGCAAAAAGCAAAGGAGAAAAGGAAAGCTATACCCATTTGAATGCAGACTTCTAAAGAATAGCAAGGAGAGATAAGAAAGCCTTCCTCAGCAATCAGTGCAAAGACATAGAGGAAAATAATAGAATGGGAAAGACTAGAGATCGCTTCAAGAAAATTAGAGATTCCAAGGGAACATTTCATGCAAAGATGGGCTCGATAAAGGACAGAAATGGTATGGACCTAACAGAAGCAGAAGATATTAAGAGGTGGCAAGAATACACAGAAGAACTGTACAAAAAAGATCTTCCCGACCAAGATAATCATGATAACGTGATCACTGACCTAGAGCCAGACATCTTGGAATGTGAAGTCAAATGGGCCTTAAAAAGCATCACTATGAACAAAGCTAGTGGAGGTGATAGAATTCCAGTTGAGCTATTTCAAATATTGAAAGATGATGCTGTGAAAGTGCTGCACTCAATATGGAAGCAAACTTGGAAAACTCAGCAGTGGCCACAGGACTGGAAGAGGTCAGTCTTCATCCCAATCCCAAAGAAAGGCAATGCCAAAGAATGCTCACACTACCGCACAATTGCACTCATCTCACACGCTAGTAAAGTCATGCTCAAAATTCTCCAAGCCAGGCTTCAGCAATATGTGAACCGTGAACTCCCAGATGTTCAAGCAGGTTTTAGAAAAGGCAGAGGCACCAGAGATCAAATTGCCAACATCCGCTGGATCATGGAGAAAGCAAGAGAGTTCCAGAAAAACATCTATTTCTGCTTCATTGACTATGCCAAAGCCTTTGACTGTGTGGATCACAATAAACTGTGGAACATTCTGAAAGAGATGGGAATCCCAGACCACCTGACCTGCCTCTTGAGAAACCTGTATGCAGGTCAGGAAGCAACTGTTAGAACTGGACATGGAACAACAGACTGGTTCCAAATAGGAAAAGGAGTACGCCAAGGTTGTATATTGTCACCCTGCTTATTTAACTTATATGCAGAGTACATCATGAGGAACGCTGGGCTGGAAGAAGCATGAGCTGGAATCAAGATTGCCGGGAGAAATATCAATAACCTCAGATATGCAGATGACACCACCTTTATGGCAGAAAGTGAAGAGGAACTCAAAGGCCTCTTGATGAAAGTGAAAGAGGAGAGTGAAAAGGCTGGCTTAAAGCTCAACATTCAGAAAACAAAGATCATGGCATCTGGTCCCATCACTTCATGGGAAATAGATGGGGTAACAGTGGAAACAGTGTTAGACTTTATTTTTTGGGGCTCCAAAATCACTGCAGATGCTGATTGCAGCCAGGAAATTAAAAGACACTTACTCCTTGGAAGGAAAGTTATGACCAACCTAGATAGTATATTAAAAAGCAGAGACATTACTTTGCCAACAACGGTCCGTCTAGTCAAGGCTATGGTTTTTCCCGTGGTCATGTACGGATGTGAGAGTTGGACTATAAAGAAAGCTGAGCGCCGAAGAATTGATGCTTTGGAACTGTAGTGTTGGAGAAGACTCTTGGGAGTCCCTTGGACTGCAAGGAGATCCAACCAATCCATTCTAAAGGAGATAAATTCTGGGTGTTCATTGGAAGGACTGATGCTAAAGCTGAAACTCCAATACTTTGGCCACCTCATGCGACGAGCTGATTCACTGGAAAAGAGTCTGATGCTGGGAAAGATTGAGGGCAGGAGGAGAAGGGGACAACAGAGAATGAGATGGCTGGATGGCATCACCGACTCGATGGACATGAGTTTGAGTGAACTCCGGGAGTTGGTGATGGACAGGGAGGCCTGGTGTGCTGTGATTCATGGGGTCGCAAAGAGTCGGACATGACTGAGCGACTGAACTGAACTGAAGGGAACATTTCATGCAACGATGGACAGTAAAGGACAGAAATGGTATGGACCTAACAGAAGCAGATGATATTAAGAAGAGGTGGCAAGAATACACAGAAGAACTGTACAAAAAAGATCTTCTCGACCTAGATAATCAAAATGGTGTGATCACTCACCTAGAGCCAGACAGCCTGAAATGTTAAGTCAAGTTGGCCTTAGTAAGCCTCACTAGGAACAAAGCTAGTGGAGGTGATGGAATTCCAGTTGAGCTATTTCAAATCCTAAAACATGATGCTGTGAACGTGCTTCACTCAATATGTCAGCAAATTTGGAAGACTCAGGAGTGGGCACAGGACTGGAAAATGTCAGTTTTCATTCCAATCCCTAAGAAAGGCAATGCCAAAGAATGCTCAAATTACCACACAATTGCACTCATCTCACATGCTAGTAAAGTAATGGTCAAAATTCTCCAAGCCAGGTTTTAGCAATATGTGAACTGTGAACTTCCAGATGTTCAAGCTGGATTTAGAAAAGGCAGAGGAACCAGAGATCAAATTGCCAACATCCACTGGATCATCGAAGAAGCAAAAGAGTTCCAGAGAAACATCTATTTCTGCTTCATTGACTATACCAAAGCCTTTGACTGTGTGGATCACAATAAACTGTGGAAAATTCTGAAAGAGAAGGGACTACCAGGCCACCTGACCTGCCTCTTGAGATTTCTGTATGCAGGTCAGGAAGCAACAGTTAGAACTGGACATGGAACTGCAGACTGGTTCCAAATAGGAAAAGGAGTATGTCAAGGCTGTATATTGTCACCCTGCATATTTAACTTGTATTGCTGGGCTGGAGGAAGCACAAGCTGGAATCAAGATTGCCGGGAGAAATATCAATAACCTCAGATATGCAGATGACACCACCCTTATGGCAGAAAGGGAAGAAGAACTAAAGAGCCTCCTGATGAAAGTGAAAGAGGAGAGTGAAAAAGTAGGCTTAAATCTCAACATTCAGAAAACTAAGTTCAAGGCATCTGGTCCCATCACTTCATGGCATATAGATGGGGATACAGTGGAAACAGTGACATACTTTATTATTTGGGGCTTCAAAATCATTGTAGATGGTGAATGCAGCCATGAAATTAAAAGATGCTTACTCCTTGGAAGGAAAGTTATGACCAACCTAGAGAGCATATTGATAAGCAGAGAGTTTACTTCATCAACAAAGATCTGTCAAGTCAAGGCTATGGCTTTTCCAGTGGTCATGTATGGATGTGAGAGTTGGAATATAAAGAAAGCTGAGTGCTAAAGAATTGATGCTTTTGAACAGTGGTGTTGGAAAAGACTCCTGAGAGTCCCTTGGACTGCAAGGACTTCTAACCAGTCCATCCTTAAGGAGATCAGTTCTGGCTGGTCATTGAAAGGACTGATGTTGAAGTTGAAACTCCAACACTTTGGCCACCTGACGTGAAGAGCTAACTCATTGGAAAAGACCCTGATGCTAGGAGGGATTGGGGGCAGGAGGAGAAGGGGACAACAGAGGATGAAATGGTTGGATGGCATCACCGACTCAATGGACATGGGTTTGGGTGTACTCCGGAAGTTCGTGATGGACAGGGAGGCCTGGCATGTTGTGGTTCTAGGGGTGGCAAAGAGTCAGACACCACTGAGAGTCTGAACTGAACTGAACTGAACTGAACTGAATTGTCTAGTGGTTTTCCCTACTTACTTCAATTTAAGTCTGGTTGGTTATTATTACTTACATACAAAAGGGACTTTGCAGATATAACTAAAGTCACTAATCAGCTGACCTTCAAATAGGCAGATTAGCCTGAGTTATCTGGATCTAGGTGCTGAGCCTGGAAATGGAAAGGACCAAGAACAATGAAAACAGTCCTGAAGAATGGTTAAAAAGGACTTTCACAATCTGATTTAAATATAATAACCAAGAAGTGTGGTATTGGTATAAGTATAAACCACTAATATAAACCACTAATTCCCCCTAATCCATGTGTACATCAGTACTTTTATCCATGCTCATTTAACAATATATTAATATACATAAAAAGAGATATTACTCACCATTTTATTAAATAGAATATGGTTCAGTCTTCTCTGATTCTTACTTTATTCAACCAGGCATAGCAATCCCTCCAGGTTATAGTAATATCTCTAAGTCATTTTTAATAATTACCTAAAATTCATTATTATTCTAATGAAACTTACTTTGTTTCCAACTTTTGCCACTTGTGAACAATCCACAAGTATTGAAAGAATCCCCAGGAGGAGAATTGCTAGGATGAACTGTAATTTCAACATCAGATATTGCCAGATTACGTCCTTTAAAGGCTAGAACAATTTTCAGTAGTGCCAAGAAAGTTATTCTAATGCTATGATTGACAATGGGTATTAACGTCTCCATCTAGGTAAAATGATCTCGTTGTGTGTATTTGAATAGTCAAAAAGATCTGGTGAGTTGAAATACCATTGGAAAACAAAATTCAAGGTTAATTTGGAAAACAAAGAACAAAAAGTGAGAAGGTAGCCACAGGATTCAGCAATCAAAAAAGAAAATAGCCCAGCAATCCAGGTGCTAAAAGCTTTGAGTCTTGGAGACTGATGCTGCTAATCAATTCACTCTTTGTTGAAGCTACTATTTTTTCAAGATTCATGATTGAGGAGAATAAATTCAACTTGTTTTTAAAGACCTTACTTTAACCCTGCCCTGTCAGGTCTGTTCCTTCTCAGTGGTGATATCTAAGGTGATACTGAAGGTTGTGAGAGACTGAAGGACATGAGTGACCTTCTCATGTCCTTGTCCCCACAGCGGTTCCTTCTTACCCCTACTTGCACATGACCATAACCTTACCTAGCACCACCCCTCAATTCCTCTTGACCAAACAGTGGCTACCAATACTTAAGAATCATTCCTCTTTCTCAGGGACCCATCTTTGGCCATCTGTTTCTCAAATTGCCTTAATTTCAATGGGCCCCTCTTGCTAAAATGCTATCCTTGCTCATACCTAGCATTCTTCAATAAAAGTTTATTCAAACAGTGTTCCGGCCCATTTTCTAAAATTGTGGTACTTCAGTTCCGATGAGGACTGGACCCTTTGCTACTCAGACCCCGGGCACAACAAGGAGAAAAGAATATGCCTGAGACCCCTTTTCATGTCCTCTTATGTTGCAAGAAGCCCTGCTCCTGATCTGCTGTCTGTATCGAAGCACCACCTAAAACTTTATTCTTTTTATTATCTGTGGTGCAAGCCTCCTGATTTGTTTTCACTATTTCAGGTCCTCACAGATGAACTGGGCTCATAGCTCCAAGACACCTTCCTGGCCCACTTATTCTTGTTTGCTCTTGTCATTTGAAAATGGGATCAAAATTCTGGGGGTAACAAGTATTCAATATTGGAAGCTCTGGCAGGATCTTACCAAGGACACTTGCTTTCCTTTCTTTTTGGTTGCACCACATGCATCTGGGATCTCAGTTTCCTAATCAGGGATTGAACTCATGCCTCTGCAGTAGAAATGGGGAGTCTTAACCGCTGGACCACCAGGGAAGTCCCTCACCAAGGAGACTTCAGAACTTCAGTGGCTATTCTGAGGCACTTGGGATATGAATAAGACATTTCATTTGCTTGCTACCTTAGAAACAGTGGTTGAAAGATTCTAAAAATTTAACCATTTGCATTTTCAAATGAGCATTGTTAGTAAGGAAGGGATGGGATTGAACCAGATTGTATCATATCTTGCAGAAGTAGAATAACAGGTAAAAAGAGAAATATTATAGTAGCATGCACTGGACAAGCTTATTTCAGAACCCCTCTGTGTTCTCTTTGCTGATGATTGGGGGAAAGATAAACTATGGTTTCCTTGGTGTTCCTGTGGAAACAAATAATAGATCTCAGCAATTAATGATTTTAAAAAGAACAAAGAAAACAGGAGCAGATGACTATTAGCAGTGTTCTGCCCTGAGTCCGGTCCCCCTAAGACACTCGCAGCAATGCAAAAGCAAGAATAGGGTTTATTTCTAGCTTGAGCTAGGGCTCATGCCTCTTCCAGCGCAGGTGCAGACAAGAGCCCCCAGCCCAGGTCACAGCAGTTTTTATAGTCTCAGATTACATAAGCACCTATTTTTGTTCAAAAGACCAAGCTGGCAGAAGCTCATTGGCCAGTTCATGCACACGCTTGCAGGGTTTTTCTGGGGGATTTTTCTTTTTCCCCTGATTGGCCTGATTTTTGGCATGGCGGGACTTTTCTTGGGAGGAGTTTTGTTAGCCCCGGGGGGACTTTCCTGGGGAGGAGTTTCTGGGAACTTAGCCTCTACCCTGTCTCCAGGAAATCGAGCTTCTCATGGCTATTCAGATGTCAGGGCCCCTAACAGCAAGAAGGAGAAGTAGCCACAGCAAAGATAGTAAATCAGTCATAAAGACTTGTAGTTCTGTTTCAAAGGTAAAGATCAGTCTGAAGCACATTCATGAGCTGTTTTGCAGGATCCAAACTCCCCAGAGCACTCAACCTCCAGACTGAGTGGAGCCTAAGGATTGATGATACCGACCTTTGCTGACCCTCTTGACTTCTCTCAGTTAGATGCCTGGATTTTGTCAACCTAGAGTAACCTTTGCCTCATTTTAAAGTTAAAATCTCCACCCCAAGGGTGGGGATAGCTGCTGTACTTTAAACAGCAGCATCGGTCTGAGCCTGTTGTCGCACTGCACAATCACCTCTAGAACTGCACCTCTGGTGGGAGATCACACTCATCCTTTCTTGAATATGCAGATACCCTTAGCTTAGAACTCCCCTGATCCTGCTGTTTGGAGGGACAGTGCTCTGAGAGCTGTTTTCTCACCTCTTTACTGTCACAAGTAATAAATACTTCTGCTTTGACAGAAAGTACTTAGCGTGTTTGTTGGCACAGACTCACTGAGTCTGGCAGCAGCATGAAGAACCCTCTAAAAGAAAATTCCAAAATTCCTGCCATTAATGATGCCTCAGTGAAGTTGCTTAGTCGTGTCCGACTCTTTGTGATCCCATGAACTGTAGCCTACCAGCCTCCTCCATCCATGGAATTTTCCAGGCAAGAGTACTGTAGTGGATTGCCATTTCCTTCTCCAGGCGATCTTCCCAACCCGGGGATTGAACCCAGGTATCCCGCATTGCAGGTAGACGCTTTACCATCTGAGCCACCAGGGAAGCCCTAATGATACCTCAGTTCAGTTCAGTTCAGTTCAGTCGCTCAGTCGTGTCCGACTCTCCGCGACCCCATGAATCACAGCACGCCAGGCCTCCCTGTCCATCACCAACTCCCGGAGTTCACTCAAACTCATGTCCACAGAATCGGTGATGCCATCCAGCCATCTCATTCTCCGTCGTCCCCTTCTCCTCCCGCCCCCAATCTTTCCCAGCATCAGAGTCTTTTCCAGTGAGTCAACTCGTCGCATGAGGTGGCCAAAGTATTGCAGTTTCAGCTTTAGCATCAGTCCCTCCAATGAACATCCAGGATTGATCTCCTCTAGAATGGACTGGTTGGATCTCCTTGCAGTATAAGGGACTCTCAAGAGTCTTCTCCAACACCACAGTTCAAAAGCATCGATTCTTCGGCGGTCAGCCTTCTTCACAGTCCAACTCTCACATCCATACATGACCACGGGAAAAACCATTGCCTTGACTAGACGGACCTTGGTTGGCAAAGTAATGTCTCTGCTTTTTAATATACTATCAAGGTTGGTCATAACTTTCCTTCCAAGGAGCAAGCGTCTTTTAATTTCATGGCTGCAATCAGCATCCGCAGTGATTTTGGAGCCCAAAAAAACAAAGTCTGACACTGTTTCCACTGTTGCTCCATCTATTTCCCATGAAGTGATGGGACCAGATGCCATGATCTTTGTTTTCTGAATGTTGAGCTTCAAGCCAACCTTTTCACTTTCCTCTTTCACTTTCATCAAGAGGCTTTTGAGTTCCTCTTCACTTTCTGCCATAAGGGTAGTGTCATCTGCATATCTGAGGTTATTGCTATTTCTCCCAGCAATCTTGATTCCAGCTTGTGCTTCTTCCAGCCCAGCGTTCCTCATGATGTACTCTGCATATAAGTTAAATAAGCAAGGTGACAATATACAACCTTGACGTACACCTTTTCCTATTTGGAACCAGTCTGTTGTTCCATGTCCAGTTCTAACAGTTGCTTCCTGACCTGCATACAGGTTTCTCAAGAGGCAGGTCAGGTGGTCTGGGATTCCCATCTCTTTCAGAATGTTCCACAGTTTATGGTCATCCACACAGTCAAAGGCTTTGGCATAGTCAATGAAGCAGAAATAGATGTTTTTCTGAAACTCTCTTGCTTTCTCCATGATCCAGCGGATGTTGGCAATTTGATCTCTGGTGCCTCTGCCTTTTCTAAAACCTGCTTGAACATCTGGGAGTTCACGGTTTATATACTGCTGAAGCCTGGCTTGGAGAATTTTGAGCATGACTTTACTAGCGTGTGAGATGAGTGCAATTGTGCGGTAGTTTGAGCATTCTTTGGCATTGCCTTTCTTTGGGATTGGAATGAAGACTGACCTCTTCCAGTCCTGTGGCCACTGCTGAGTTTTCCAAATCTGCTGGCATATTGAGTGCAGCACTTTCACAGCATCATCTTTCAAGACTTGAAATAGCTCAACTGGAATTCCATCACCTCCACTAGCTTTGTTCGTAGCGATGCTTTCTAAGGCCCACTTGACTTCACATTCCAAGATGTCGAATAAACATATGGAAGATCTAAAATCCAATCTTAAAATCTCTTCTCTTTCTTCTGCTACAAACCTAAATTGATTTTCCTCCTTGATCCCTGTACCTCCTCTTCCTCCTATCTCTCATTCTGCTCATCCTCTTTTTCCTGTGTCTTCCCTAGATTCTCTTCCCTTCTCTCCGTTACTCCTTTTTAAATATACCCCTTTCACCAAACAATGTCCCTTCATAATGTCTTATATCAGAGGTAAAGATGATGACCAATGGTACTGACCTCATAGCTTTAAGCTTGGTCAAGATCAGGTTTGCATAATGTCATTAACAACTATCTATGGAGAAGGAAATGGCAACCATTCCAGGATCCTTGCCTGGGAAATCCCATGGACAGAGGAGCCTGTTAGGCTACAGTCCATAGGGTCGCAAAGAGTCAGACATGACTGAGAAACTAAACAACAAGGGATGCAGTGCCAGCTGTCCCCCTGTACCAGACAGGGCCCAGATGGGGCTCATCTTTCTGGCAGAACTCCAAGAAACCTAAGAATTCTAAATGAATTAAAACTGCCTTCCAGGTTATCAAGATGGAAAGGTGGAACAAGTTTCATGTCACTGTTCCCTGGTTTGGTTTACTATCTTTCAGTTCTGTAGACGATGGTGTGGGGGCTCTGACTGTATTCTCTGCCCAGGGCAGGGTGAGGCTTGGATTTTTCCAACTGAGTGTAAAGAGAGGCCAGTGTCCTTTGATAATACCAGTTCTTGCCTACTTGGACTCTACTGTGTGCCAGCTACTCACTTTTTCTCTAACCCTCAAGATAACCTTGAAAAGGTAAAGTTTTATCCCTTTCCACTGGAGGAAGTTGAGGCTCAGAGAGTGAGGTCACTTGAGGAAAGCCACGTGGCTGGAAGTGGCTGTGGTCAGTCCTTGTACCAGGTCCCCCCTTGGCTGCCCCCACCCCAGGTTCTGGGCGAGGATGGCGCGCTATGGATGTGACACCGCACGCTGTGCCCACCGCTAAGACGAAGTCTGTGACTTGACCCTCGAATGTCTGTGGACAAGGTCCCCTCCATTTGCTCACCCCTCCCCGGTACTGCGGGATGCCTCTAGCCTCTCCCTGCTCTTGTGCATTGCAGCAGCTTCCCCGAGGGCCCCGCACCCCCCCCCCCGAGGGCCCCGCACCCCTTACTAGGTGCAGCAGCACTCAAGGGGCATCGTGCACGCTTCCGGTGCTGGAGGACCTCGGTGAGGGACTGACCGATGAGCGAGGAGGGACTGTTGATCTTCACTACACTTGCGATGAGCATGAACCCTAGGACACGGAAGCACCTCAGCGCCGCCCCCACCCAGCCCAGTTCAGTTATACAGAGAGGTGGGGCAGTGGAAATCCTGCCCCAGGACTGCTGCTCCAAGGGCTGGACCAGAGTGGCTACTCCTTGAGGCAGCTTGACACACTTTGTCCCCCCATCCCCATCCCCTTTAAGAACTGATACTGTCTTCTCACTCCCTGGATGGACAGTGCTCTTTTCTGGGCAAGCTGCTCAGGAAGGCTCCTCTGTATTCCTGCCGCGCGGTGAGCAAGCCCGGAAGAGGCTGTGTGCCCTCCAGGGCCCTCCGCTGGCTCAGCCACCATCCCGAGAAATGATCTGCCTTTTTTTCCCCCTGAAATTCCCCTGTGTCTGTTAGAACGTACCTGGAAATGGAGGGGCGGTGTACGTTGGAGCCGCCAGACCAGGAGACAGGAGGCAGTTCTCACCCACATTGCAGATGAGCAAATGGAGCCACATGTCTGCCTTCCTTCTGCCCCCGTGACTGCTTCCCTAGCGTCCACTCCCGTGAGTGCTGCCCCCAGCAGCTTTAGGACAAACCTGCCCGCACGTAATGGAGGGGAAAGGTTTTCTAAGAATGAGCGCACCAAGGCTATTTTTAAGGCTCACAGGGCAGCATCATTAAACACCATTTTCCCCAAAACAGAGTTGGCTTTTCTATTGTCTGTCGCTGAAACTAAACAATGACAAAAACACCGGGTCCGTGAGCACACTAGGAAGCTGGGGAGGGGGTCTTGCAGAGAGAATAGGAGCCCTGTCAGGAGTATGGCCGAGCACAGGGCTGGTTCCCCACAAACCCTGCAGTACCTTCTGTGGGACCATGTGGGGGCTATTTTAATATACAAATGAATATTGTATACATATATTTGCTATTAAAACAATAAAATGATAAGTGTTTGAGAGAAAAAGAAAAGAACTGTCTAAATCCCCCTAAGAAAAGAGAGAAATTTCTCTTGTTGCTATTTAGTGGCTAAGTTGGGTCCGACTCTTTGAGACTCCATAGACTGTAGCTGTCCAGGTTCCTCTGTCTGTGGGATTTCCCAGGCAAGAATACTGGAGTGGGTTGCCATTTCCTTCTCTAGGGGATCTTCCCGACCCAGGGATGGAACCGCATTGGCACTGGCCAACGAATTCTTTACCACTGAGTCACCAGGGAAGCCCTCTATGGAATCTTTAAACTCCACCAATTAGTTCATCTATTTATGAGACCCAGAGATGGGGAAGCTCTAATATAATCTGTAGGTCTTCTGTTATGCCCTCCAGATAGAAAGTTCTTGAAGAATTGATTCTCTCCATTGGCTAATCAGTTCAGTTCAGTCGCTCAGTCGTTTCCAACTCTTTGCAACCCCATGAATCACAGCACGCCAGGCCTCCCTGTCCATCACCAACTCCCAGAGTTTGCTCAAACTCATTTCCATCGAGTCAGTGATGCCATCCAGCCATCTCATTCTCTGTCATCCCCTTCTCCTCCAGCCCCCAATCCCTCCCAGCATCAGAGTCTTTTCCAGTGAGTCAACTCTTCGCATGAGGTGGCCAAAGTATTGGAGTTCCAGCTTTAGCATCAGTCCTTCCAATGAACACCCAGGACTGATCTCCTTTAGAATGGACTGGTTGGATATCCTTGCAGTCCAAGGGACTCTCAAGAGTCTTCTCCAACACCACAGTTCAAAAGCATCAATTCTTCGGTGATCAGCTTTCTTTACAGTCCAACTCTCACATCCATACATGACCATGGGAAAAACCACTGGCTAATAGTATTATCAAATGAGAGATGCAAGTTCGCAATGGATAAACTACAGTTTTCAAGTCAAAGTTCTTTGTGTTAGTCATGACATCACCATATAAAATGCAAAGTATTTTTCACTTCAGAGTATGGAAATTCTTCATAACTTTACCTGGTTAATTACTAAAGCATAATTTGGAAGAGTTCTTAATTCATGGGGTATGGTAGACATGGATTCCTAACTTTCTCTACTGGCTGCCTCTTTGTAAGATCTTAACTATTAGACAGACCTGAATCCTTACCCTGAATAGATTCATCACCCTTGGACTCCCTAATTATCATAAGCCTTTCTTTCTATTTGTATACAAAATATCAGGACAAATTCTAGGGCTCTTAACAATAGCACAATGGAATCAGAGATGAGTTGATTATATCCCCCTATTTTGACCCCATAGCAAAAGCCCATCCAACAACTTTGGGTGCAAAGGCAGCAGCTGGAACTAAACTTTAGTACTTACATTTAACTTCATGGTCCCTGATGCAGTTCAGACCTTATGTTTTTTGTTTGTTTCCTTTGTTTCATTCAGACCTTGTTTTTTTAATTAATTAGTTAATTATGGGATAAGGGATCTTTGTTGCATAGTGCAGGATTTTTCACTGCGGTGCACAGACTTTCTAGTTGAAGCCCATGGGCTCTGGAGTGTGTGAACGCAATAGTTGCAGCACCAGCTTAACTGCCTTGAAACATGTGGGATCTTAGTGATTGAACTTGCATCCCCTGCATTGCAAGGTAGATTCTTACTGGATCCCTGGACCATCAGGGAAATCCCCAGATCCCATTTTTGACAAAAATATCTTTCATTTTTCTGCCTCTAGATTGCCTTCCTAACAAACTGTCTCCTTTCCTCCTGCACATATGTCATCCATTGCAGAAATACGCTAGGCTCCACCGCTGTTCTGTCTCACACAGTGGAAGGCAAACCTCACAACTGTCATGTGCTTATTTGGGAATTTACCTGCCTCATTCTGACTTATTTGAAACTTGTTTAAACATCCACATCTGTGTGGATGGGCACTAGTTGAGTACCAAACAAGGATGCAGCCAAGCTAGACATGCTGGCACAACATACTCAGGCTTGCTTTCCCAGTGGCTCAGCGGTAAAGAATCCACCTGCAATGCAGGAGGTGCAGGAGGCATGGGTTTGATTCTTGGGTCAGGAAGACCCCCTGGAGGAGGGCATGGCAACCCACTCTAGTCTTCTTGCCTGCAGAATCCCATGGACAGAAGAGCCTGGCGGGCTACAGTCTGTCCATAGGGTTGCAGAGAGTTGAACACTTAAGTTTTAAGTGACTTAGCTTGCACTCAAACCCTCTGCTGCTGCTACTGCTGCTGCTAAGTCACTTCAGTCGTGTCCGACTCTGTGTGATCCCATAGACGGAAGCCCAACAGGCTCCCCCATCCCTGGGATTCTCCAGGCAAGAACACTGGAGTGGGTTGCCATTTCCTTCTCCAAACCCTCTACCAGGGGCCAAATCTGCACAAGAGTTTGACAGTCTTTTCCAAAACAAATTATGTGATATGATAAAAATTACATTTTTGAAGTACCCTGGAGGCTCAGTAGTTAGGACTCTGGGCTTTCACTGTTGGGGCCAGCAGCCCAACACCCTGATCAGGGTGTTCCTGATCCCACAAATCATGTGGCATGACCCCCAAAAAACAAAAATTATGTCTTTTGAAGAAATAATATTTGTTTTCTTAACTAAAATTTCATTAAATAGAACAAAGAAGGTAATGGTTTTTGCTATTTTAAGGCCCCAAATTTCAAAATAAAAGAATGCTGAATGCTATGGTGTGTTTTTTCCTTCAAGTTTTCAGTTTCAGACCAAAGTAGACAGGATCATAAACAATACAGGAAGTATTATGTCTCTATAGTATGTCAACTTAGCTAAGTTCAAACTAACTTTCCCAAAATTTCTTTCCCTGAATGATTCTGAGTTACAGTTGACCACAGGAGAAGCATGAACATTTTTTTGAAGGCCTGAGTGAATTAACTGTCATGTTTTTTCACATTGAAAGTCAGTATAATGTGTCAGTCATAGTGAGCAAATATTGGCACTGATCTGCTAATGCATGTCGTGAGGGTTACAGTGGTACCCAGTGCATAGTTCCTCAAGCAAACCCATATCTCCTCATTGAACTTTTCCTAGTCCTGGGTCAAATGCATAGGTAGTTTCATGGTGAAGGGCACTGGCTTCTCCTGCAGTTCACTCAACATCATGATTTACCCTTCTGATTTCTAGTTTATCCTTATAGATTCTAGTTCTTGCTCATCCCTTCTTTAATATCCAGCTCCCTTGGTTACTAGTCTGGATGACTTCAAGTCCTACACAATACAGAGCCAACAGTCTCGCACAAACTTCTCAATCAGCTACCATAATTGTCCTAAGGTATGATGCCTATAATAAATTTCTTATTGAATTATCCATGGTGTTTCTGCTTCTGTCTTCAAACTCTGCCTGATACAAGAAGTCAGTTCACATGTGCAAAAAATAGCTTAAAAGATGCTTGCTCCTTGAAAGGAAAGCTATGACAAAGCTCAGTTCAGTTCAGTTCAGTCACCCAGTCGTGTCCAGCTCTTTGAGACCCCATGGACGGCAGCATGCCAGGCAAACCTAGACAGTATATTGAAAAGCAGAGACATTACCTTGCCAATAGAGGTCCAGATAATCTAAGCTATGGTTTTTCCAATAGTCTTGTATGGATGTGAGAGTTGGACCATAAAGAAGGCTGAGTGCCAAAGAATTGATGCTTTTGAACTGTGGTGTTAGAGAAGACTCTTGAGAGTCCCTTGGGCTGCAAGGAGATCAAACTAGTCAATCCTAAAGGAAATCAGTCCTGAATATTCACTGGAAGGACTGATGCCGAAGCTGAAGCTCCAATACTCTGACCACCTGATGCAAAGAGCTGACTCATTGGAAAAGACCCTGACGCTGGGAAAGATTGAAGGCAGGAGGAGAAGGGGATGATAGAGGACTCGGTAGTTGGATGGTATCACTGACTCAATGCATATGAGTTTGAGCAAGCTCTGGGTGATGATGGACAGGGAAGCCTGGTGTGCTGTCCATGGGGTCACAAAGAGTCGGACGTGACTGAGCAACTGAACAACAACAAAGAAGGAACATAAAATTACCTTTGGTACATTCATTGAGTGCTATGTGCCAGACATTTTACTAAATGTGCTTTATCTCTTTTGATCTCTACTACAACACAATTTTCCAGGTAAAAAAATTGAGCTCAAAGAGATCAATAAATTTGCCCAAGAACACACTGCTAGAATATCAAAAGCTGGGCAATTGAGAGCTTCTACTAAAAACTACTGTGTCATCCTGCCTCCCCAAAGGGCATAAACTCTGCACAGCAGTGATTTCTGGGCACAGAATGGTAATTTCTTTCTTTACTTCATGGGTATTTTGATTTTATTCACTTTTGTTTTTTGAAACAGAATAAAGGAAACCTCATTTTAAATGGAGTTAAGGGTTGACTCACTGGAAAAGAGTCTGATGCTAGGAGGGATTAGGGGTGGGAGGAGACGGGGATGACAGAGAATGAGATGGCTGGATGGCATCACTGACTTGATGGACATGAGTTTGAGTGAACTCCAGGAGTTGGTGATGGGCAGGGAGGCCTGGTGTGCTATGATTCATGGGGTCGCAAAGAGTCGGACACGACTGAGTGACTGAACTGAACTGAACTGAAGGGGCCAGATTGGGGAGCCCTCCTGCACTACCACTTGTCATCAATTACAAATCTCAACAGGAACCATCAACTACAGATGTAAACAGGAAGTTCTTCTTGTCCAGCAATAAGTCTGGCCAATGGGAAAAGCTTGGCCACCCTGATTCTCATTTTTTTTCCAATGGACTTTTGTTCAAAACTACACCTCCCAGCTTCCTTGTCTTTCTCTATAAAATAAAATTTCCTCTCCTTTGCTAATTGGGCTTGCCTATGGTTTTTGCTATAAATTTCTTGTCTCTAATTGTAATTCCTCTCCCATTACTGAATAAACCCATTATACTGGTCAAATAACTGGTTGTTTTATTTTGTAGGATAAAGGTTTGAAAGGGATCAGAATATGACACCTCTAAATATGCCACATTGATATAAAGACTATTTTGAGCTGAAGGCATTAAGAAACACTTCCACCCCCTACCCCCACCCTCCCACCCCAACAGGGAGAGAAGAGTGTCAATTTGCATAAACAAATTCTTTCTAAAATAGCCTTTATCTTTTGCTAGTTTCACTTCCCTAGGAGTTTTTGTCCCTTGAAGTTCAATCCCTCCCAGGCTCCACATTTTTTGTTTGTTTGTTTGGCTACCCTAGTGGCATGTGGAATCTTAGATCCCTGACCAGGGATTGAACCCATGCCCACCAGAAGTGCAGGATATTAACTGTTGGACAAGCAGGGAAGTCCCTCAAACCCCCTTTCTTTTGATGAAACGCTGTTTCTTTGAGTTTCACTTCTTTTCTGTGAACTCCTACTCACATTAAAATTTTTAAAAAATGCTTTTCTTCTGTTAATCTGTCTTTTGTTGTTTTATTTTTTATTAGAAAACTGAAATTTACAATGTGTTGATATCACTCACTGAGTACATGATATTTAAAAACAACATCATTACAGAAAGATAACAAAAATACAAGGTCTTAAAACCTACAGGATATGGAAAACATTATCCACTGAGGCCTTAAATGTAGTAGACTTTACATATAAAAGCAATGAATCTACAAATATATAGCCAGTTTAAGAAATTAGCAAGATAAACAGAATAAGCATAAAGAAAAGAAAGCACCTAATACATACCTGGTATTAATGCAATAAAAGTAAAATTGAGAGGCTCAACAGAGTTAAAGCTGCCTTAAAAAGCTTCTCTAAAAAGGTGAACATCAGGTAACAATAATCAACAAGAAAAATCTTGCAAATAAACAATATTCAATAAACAATATTTAAAAAATAGGAATTATTCATAGAAGCATTAAGAATATAAATAATAGAATAATAGTTTAATTAGCACACCTCCAGGCAATAAACCTTTTCAGGTAGGGTTTTTCCTTTCACTGACTTCAGTTAAAACTGTTTTCCAAGGAAATCATCCAAAGAAGTTGCTTTGATTAACAATACAGTACAGAAATGTCTTCCTAGTCAAAACTTGGAAAAGACCTGCTATCTGTGTAATTCAATCACAGTTTACATCATTAACTTGCCCTGTTTTACAGACATAACTATCAAATGCTCATTGTATGAGGTAAAATTCTCAGGTATGAGGAAGAACACAAACTACATGTTTTTGTAAAAACCACAAGAGACCAACTTATTGCATCACACATCTTAAAAGAAAAGTCAGGACATGCTGAAACATGCTGTGTTTTATTTGTACCACCATTTTCTTTCTTATAAAAATAATAGGACTTTCTGTGTCTGATCCCTGGTGTGGAAAGATTCCACATGCATTGGGGCAGCTAAGCCAGTGAGCCACAACTACTGAAGCCTGTGTGCCTAGAGACTATGCTTTGAAACAAGGGAAGCCATCATAACGAGAAGCCCACTAACTAAAGCTAGAGAGAAACCTCCACTTACCACAACTGGAGAAAACCTGTGCACAGCAACGAAAACCCAGCACAGTCGAAAATAAAATAATTTAAAAAACAAGATAATGAGAAAAAATTTTTTTAATAAAATATTATTAATAATCTATTTCTCAAAGATATACATTAATATACTGATTGATGAAGTAAAATTCATGTTTCAAGACAGGTTAAGAAAATTAAGCAGAATGTATTAGCTGTCTTTATTGGGCCTTCCCTAAATGTGCAGTGTGTATCAGCATTATACATTAACCAGACATCCTTAAAGGTGGGAATGTCTGCTCAACCATAAAGATCAATTTTTTTCCCTTCTTCTGACTCTAGAAACATAGTTACTTATATTGGGGCCAGTGTGAGGAAAGCAGGAGAGACTCCATCTTGAAGCCTGTCATCCACCTTAAAGACAGGATGTGAACTGGGCCTGAACCTTGCCCAAGAGTGAGGAAACCGTTGCTAGTAAAAACCATGTCTCCTGAAGACTTCACTCTCTACAGATGATAAACGGAGACTGTAGTTGGGGTCAGGCTGCACCTGTTAGATTAACCATGGAGACATCCCCCCTTGATGTATACTCATTGTTACCCCCCCCCAACCTTAATTGTTTGTTCTCCTAGCACCTGAAGTGAAGTGAAGTGAACTGAAGTTCCTCAGTCATGTCCGACTCTTTGCGACCCTGCGGACTGTAGCCTACCAGGCTTCTCCGACCATGGGATTCTCCAGGCAAGAATACTGGAGTGGGTTGCCATTTCCTTCTCCAGGGGATCTTCCCAACCCAGGGATCAAACCCAGGTCTCCCGTATTGGAGGCAGATGCTTTAACTTCTGAGCCACCAGCGAAGCCCTAGCGCCTACTTGTTGTAAAACTCAATCATATACTACAAAGAGGTTGTTAACATGTATCCAGTCATGTACTGGGGGGTATAAAACTGGGCCTCACAGAAACATCAGGGTCCTTGTAGGGAACTGATTCCCCTTGGACCCGCTGGTATAATAAACTGTACTCCACTGTCTTGAGTGTCCTCCGAGGTATGTTTTGTGACTAGAAGATAACATTCTTTTCTTAATGCTGTAAGTAATCATGGCGACCTGCTACACTCTTAGTACCTGTAGGTCGAGACTAAGCATCTTTGGTGAACTTCATGTAAAATGACAGTGTATATCTTTTGTGTCCAAAATGTATAAAACTGTACCTTTGACTTCTAACAAGTGAAAAGGTCCTCAGAGTTTCCTAAAAGACTGTCACCTGGGTTACAACCCTCTCATTGACTTGAATAAAATTCTCTATTTCTCCCATAAATCAACTATTCATTAATTTTTCTTTGTTGTGATGTTTTTCCTCTCACGTTTTCTTTACTATGCATAGTTTTCATTTTTGCTTATTTGCAAATGTATTTATTTAGCTGCTATGGGTCTTAGTTGCGGCATGCAGAATCTTTGATCTTGGTTGTAGCATGCAGGATCTTTAGTTGTTGCATGTCAGCTCTTAGTTAAGGCATGTGGAATCTAGTTCCCTGACCAAGGATCAAACCAGGCCCCCTGCATGGGGAGCATGAAGTCTTAGCCACTGGATCACCAGGGAAGTATCCAGTTCTGTTTTCTTAAAAAAAACAGTTCAGGGACTTCCCTGGTGAGCCAGTAGTTAAGACTACACACTTACAATGCACGGGGTACATGTTCAATCCCTGGTTGGGGAAGTGAAACCAGATGAGGCCCTGTGGGTCTTCCAGGCATGAAGACCCTTTTCTGTCCTCCATTTCTTGTAGGCTAAACTCCAGCATCCTTGGTCTTTCTTCAGTTCCAAAGATGGATTCCAACAGTTGCTAATCTAGGGAGGAGTAGCCAAGAAATCACCTGAGGCAAGATTAAAGGGACCAGAGAAGTTCATGAAGATTAGGAGACCAATCACTAGAGAATAAGGGGCTACAAGTCCCACTCACATCCTAATCTTGTCAGAGACCCCACTTTGAACTACTGTTATAAAACCCTTCATTAAATCCTCTGATGGGGACACATAGTTTTTCCGGGCAGAAGCCTGGTATGTCTCCCTTTATGTGAATTTACTCTTCCCAATTTTTTTTTTTTAATTAACAAATCATATTCTTTTGAAGTGATAGAAGAATTTTAGAGTTATTGTGTATGTTCAGTTTCAAACTGTTTTTCAAAGAAGGTGTATCAGTTTACACTCCCAACAGCAGAGCATGAAGTTTCCTATCGCCAATTTTTTGTTGTTGTTGTTACCAATATGTGTTGTTGTTTTTTTTAATCAGCCTTTTAAAAATCAGTCATTCTGGTGTGTATACAGACATAACTTATTGTGATTTTACTGATTATTATGGGAATTTATTAGCATCTTAACCTATTTGCTGTTTGGGATTTCTGTTTATTTTTATTTATTTTTTAAGTATAACTAAAAATAGCTCAGAGGTTAAGGCGTCTGCCTCCAATGCGGGAGACCCAGGTTCGATCCCTGGGTTGGGAGGATCCCCTGGAGAAGGAAATAGTAACCCACTCCAGTATTCTTGCCTGGAGAATCCCATGGATGGAGAAGCCTGGTAGGCTACAGTCCACAGGGTTGCAAAGAGTTGGACATGACTGAGCGACTGAACAGAACAGAACAAAAAAAACAGCTAGGAGAGATAAGACAGCCTTCCTCAGCGATCAATGCAAAGAAATAGAGGAAAACAACAGAATAGGAAAAACAAGAGATCTTTTCAAGAAAATTAGAGATATCAAGGGAACATTTCATGCAAAGATGAGCTTGATAAAGGACAGAAATGGTATGGACCTAACAGAAGCAGAAGATATTAAGAAGAGGTGGCAAGAATACACAGAAGAACTGTACAAAAAAAGATCTTCACAATGAAGATAATCACGATGGCATGACCACTCACCTGGAACCAGACATCTTGGAATGTGAAGTCAAGTGGGCCTTAGAGAGCATCACGACGAACAAAGCTAGTGGAGGTGATGGAATTCCAATTGAGCTATTTCAAATCCTGAAAGATGATGCTGTGAAAGTGCTGCCAGCAAATTTGGAAAACTCAGCAATGGCCACAGGACTGGAAAAGGTCAGTCTTCATTCCAATCCCAAAGAAAGGGAATGCCAAAGAATGCTCAAACTACCGCACAACTGCTCTCATTTCACACGCTAATAAAGTCATGCTCAAAATTCTCCAAGCCAGGCTTCAGCAATATGTGAACCGGGAACTTCCAGATGTTCAAGCTGGTTTAAGAAAAGGCAGAGGCACCAGAGATCAAATTGCCAACATCCGCTGGATCATGGAGAAAGCAAGAGAGTTCCAGAAAAACATCTATTTCTGCTTCATTGACTATCCCAAAGCCTTTGACTGTGTGGATCACAACAAACTGTGGAACATTCTGAAAGAGATGGGAATCCCAGACCACCTGACCTGCCTCTTGAGAAACCTGTGTGCAGGTCAGGAAGCAACAGTTAGAACTGGACATGGAACTGTTGGGCCAGCCTTTGCCCAAACCAACGTCTGGGTGGGCGACCCTGGGACCCAAGCACCACGCCGACAGATGCAATCAGCAAGAGGATTTTATTGAACGTTTGCGCAAACGGGCCCTCCGCATCAAAAGCGAGCTGAGGACCCCTAGCAACAGTTACAGACAGGTTTTAAAGCCCAAAATTTACATAATTAGCATATCACACGGGTATGCAGCTCAGGGACTTTCTTTGCGAAACGTGAGCCTCCGGGGAGGGGCTGTTTTTTTTTTTTTCCTTCCGCAAGGCGCTTTTGGTTGCTCAAGTCCCAGGAACTTGTGAAAGTGTGAGCAAATGTTGGATTGACGTTTACCCGGGGGGGGGGGGGGGGGGAGGGTGTTTCAGAACAACAGACTGGTTCCAAATAGGAAAAGGAGTACGCCAAGGTTGTATATTGTCACCATGCTTATTTAACTTATATGCAGAGTACATCATGAGGAACGCTGGGCTGGAAGAAGCACAAGCTGGAATCAAGATTGCTGGGAGAAATATCAATAACCTCAGATATGCAGATGACACCACCCTTATGGCAGAAAGTGAAGAGGAACTCACTGATGAAAGTGAAAGAGGAAAGTGAAAAGGTCGGCTTGAAGCTCAACATTCAGAAAACGAAGATCATGGCATCTGGTCCCATCACTTCATGGGAAATCCATGGGGAAACAGTGGAAACAGTGTCAGACTTTATTTTTGGGGCTCCAAAATCACTGCGGATGCTGATTGCAGCCAGGAAATTAAAAGACGCTTACTCCTTGGAAGGAAAGTTATGACCAACCTTGATAGTATATTAAAAAACAGAGACATTACTTTGCCAACCAAGGTCCGTCTAGTCAAGGCTATGGTTTTTCCAGTGGTCATGCATGGATGTGAGAGTTGGACTGTGAAGAAAGCTGATCGCCGAAGAACTGATGCTTTTGAACTGTGGTGCTGGAGAAGACTCTTGAGAGTCCCTTGGACTGCAAGGAGATCCAGCCAGTCCATTCTAAAGGAGATCAATCCTGGGTGTTCATTGGAAGGACTGATGCTAAAGCTGAAACTCCAATACTTTGGCCACCTCATGTGACGAGTTGACTCACTGGAGAAGAGTCTGATGCTGGGAGGGATTGGGGGTGGGAGAAGACGGGGACGACAGAGAATGAGATGGCTGGATGGCATCACCAACTCAATGGACATGAGTTTGAGTGAACTCCGGGAATTGGTGATGGACAGGGAGGCCTGGCGTGCTGTGGTTCATGGGGTCGCAAAGAGTCGGACAGGACTGAGCGACTGAACTGAACTGACCTGAACTCAATGTACAATGTTGTGTTAATCACTGCTATAGAGTAAAGTGATTCAGTAATACATATTTATTCATTTTTTCCTGTATTCTTTCCATTATTATTTATCATAAGATATTGAATATAGTTCTCTGTGCTATACAATAGTCCTGGAGGAGGAAACGGCAACCCACTCCAGTATTCTTGCTGGGAAAATCCCATGGATAGAGGAGCATGGTGGGCTACAGGCCATGCAGCCCCAAAGAGTCAGACTTGACTTAGTGACTAAGCAAGCACACATGCTATACAGTTGGGCCTTGTTCATTCATGCTATATATAAATGTTTACATATGCTAAGAAAACCTTCCACTCCATTCTTCCTCATGGAATTTCTATTTGATGCTGAAACTGGCCAGGACCCTTTGGGGCTCCTGGGCACAAAAGCCCTTCAGTGTCCCCTTCCCTGAGTTCCAAACAGTGTTCAAGAAGTTGATAACCAGGGAAGGGAGGGGATACAGAGACAGGGAGGAGAAACAATAGGGCAGCCTTGGGGCAGTGTCTTGGTTGCTCCTCAAGGGATATACATAACAGGATCTTTGAGCTTTTCTGCAGCTAAAAACTAAAACCCCCACCAAATGGAAGATATTCAAGAGAAGGTCACAATTCAATAACCTCAGGAACAACAGATCAGGAGACCACCTGATACCAGAAAATCTTCAGAAGGAAGAAGGAATGCAGGCCTTGGACACACCTTGATCTTTATCAACAACTCCACCCCTTGACCATATTACTCCTCACAACTCATCCTTCTCCCCCACCCCTGCACCTGAACTGGAAAACAAGGGATGCCTTTGCCTGCAAAGCAATAATGCTGTTCTTTTCTAATTCACCCAATACTCTGGATCTGATTTTCAATCCCAGGTGGCACAACGGTAAAGAATCTGCCTGCCAATGCGGGAGACACAGGAGACTTGGGTTTGGTCCTTGGGTCAGGAAGATCCTTTGGAGTAGGAAATGGCAACTCACTTTACTATTCTTGCTGGGATATTCCCATGGACAGAGGAGCCTGGCAGTCTACAGTCCCTGGGGTTGCAAAGAGTCAGATGCGACTGAGCACCCACTAGTGTACAGAGGCCAAATTTCACCATCAGTGTGATGCCTGTTTAAGCTTTTAGTACATTTGGAGAAAAAAATATCTAGATTATCTTTGTTTTTATTGATCATCCTGGAATTGATTTATGTGTAAGGTAAGTTGTGAAGCAGGACAGAAGAGGGCAGGGCACAAACTTTAAAATAAAGCATAGATGAAAGACACAGCATAAGCTGATTAGAACTAAATGGGTCCAAGATGGCAGACTTCCACTAGACTTGAGCCTCAGTATACAAGCTCATTGTAATATATCAGCAAGCTAAGTGACACACCCACAGGTCACTTAGTTCCATGGCCACTGTTATGGTGTCTGTGGGTGTGACCCAATTCATGGAAATCTCCATCCCTTTCTCAAAATAGATTAATCCTCCTACTCACTAGCTTATGAAATCACCCAGCCCATAAAGCTAAACACACTGCATATCAAGGCTGCTCTAGCCTTTTGCAATGGTGCACAATCTGTCTGTGGAGTGTATTTCTCTCTCAATAAATCCACTTCTTACCTATCATTTTGTTTCTCACTGAATTCTTTCTGTGATTATCGGGGACCAGCCTCGATATGGCCCAGGGTATCCTCGGGATGAACGGCGTCGGCGTCAGAGAGAGAGAGAGAGAAAGAGAGAGAGAGAGAGACAGGGGCTGATGATTCCTTGGTTTACGCTGGAAACTAATAAAACCCCAGCACGGGGTTTGCTCTGTTTACGTAGGCAGCAGGCGCCCTCTCGAATCACTGGAGGCACCCCACCAGGGCACCCCCTCGAGTGGGTCTTAGAAGCCCAGGCAGATAAGTAAACGCAGAGGGCCCAGCGCTCCAAGGATCTCAACCAGAAAAAGGAGAATAGAGAAAAGGATGGAAAAAGAGAAAGAATGACATGGGGAGACCAAGCTTCAGTGAGCAAGGCCCAAAACTTTATTTTCCAGTGCTGCTTTTATACCCTAAGTTGTGCACATAAGAAACAGAGAAAGGGAGGTATAGAGTCACACCGAAATCACGTGGGGTCAGCAGTCTTGATCCTTATCAGGATCAGGGCTTATTTTTGTGTGTCTCGTGACAAAAGTTTTAGGTGGTTTACATCATCTTCTGGCCAGGGGGCCTGCTAACAGTTTATGGCCCTCTCTCCTAACAATAGGTTAGTTAGCTAGTACATCATCTTCTGGCCAGGGGGCCTGCTAACAGTTTATGGCCCTCTCTCCTAACAATAGGTTAGTTAGCAAGTAAAAGGCTTATATTCTTTTAAGGTGACTTTCCTAAAGTCAGGTGCTAGACACATAACAAAGTTACATTCCTGTAAGGCACAGGTGTAGTGAGCTGCAAGAAAGGAATTTATTAACTTAAGATCTGATGTGGTTAAATCAAAGGCTACTACTTATATTCTCTATATGTGATTAATATATTTCCAAGGATGCAATAGATAGAGGAAACTTTGCAGCAAGCATTGATTCAACAATGAAATCTTTTTTAGTACTATTCTAATGATTTTAACTTCTTCAACAGATTCCTGTATTTTAGAATATTAGGCTTTCTGTCCTTGCATGGCTGGGAGGCTATAATCAGTCACACTCATAGTTGTAAGAGCCCAGACAAACTTGTCATGCAAGTTAGAAAGCTATCAGAGGGGCTTGGATTGGAACACTCCTATTAAGCAGAGGAGAACTTTTAAACTACAGCTCTGAATTAATGTTTTCAGAGAAAGGTGGTTGGGGGGAAGCCCCCGTAAGTATTAGAGGACTTGATAAGAGGCGTAAGATAGTAAAGCAGTCAGACTCCAGTTTTCTTTGGGGTAGATGCTCAGGTAAGTCCAGGGGGTTCCTCGAGTCCTGATTAGCCTTTGCCTGTCAGGCCTCTTCCCCAGTTGACCTTTGCCATGGGTAGGATTTCCCTCGCTGGCTCCCGGCATGTGATGAGACATCAAGAACATGAGCTTAATTAAGTGTTAAAACTAGGTGTGTGATCTCAGTTGGAAGACCATGGGTATGGGCAGGTTCGAGTCCCAGCCAATGGGGTTCAAGTCCTAGTGTGAGTTACACGATTTCAGTTGTAGGAGTTCAATGATTACTTTCCAGTTAGTCACTTTTCATAATACTACTCATTGAGCAATTCATTCCAGATAATTGATAATATAGAATCAATACTTGTACATGTTTATGTATGCTTATCTATCAACAGTGTCAGTCAGTCAGTCAGTTCAGTCTCTCAGTCATGTCTGACTCTGCGACCCCATGGACTACAGCATGCCAGGCCTCCCTGTCCATCACCAACTCCCAGAGTTTACTCAAATTCATGTCCATTGAGTCGGTGATGCCATTCAACCGTCTCATCCTCTGTCATCCCCTTCTCCATCTGCCCTCAGTCTTTCCCAGCATCAGGGACTTTGCAAATGAGTCAGATCTTAGCATCAGGTGGCCAAAGTATTGGAGTTTCAGCTTCAACATCAGTCATTTCAATGAACATTTAGGACTGATTTTCTTTAGGATTGACTGGTTTGATATCCTTGAAGTCCAAGGGACTCTCAAGACTCTTTTCCAACACCACAGTTCAAAAGCATCAATTCTTTAGCACTCAACTTTCTTTATAGTCCAACTCTCACATCCATACATGACTACTGGAAAAACCATAGCCTTGACTAGATGGACCTTTGTTGGCAAAGTAATATCTCTGCTTTTTAATATGCTATCTAGTTTGGTCTTAACTTTTCTTCCAAGGAGTAAGTGTCTTTTTAATTCATATCTTCAGTCACCATCTGCAGTGATTTTAGAGCCCAAGAAAATAAAGTCATCCACTGTTTCCACTGTTTCCCCGTCTATTTGCCAGAAGTGATGGGGCCGGATGCCATGATCTTAGTTTTCAGAATATTGAGTTTTAAGCCAACTTTTTCACTCTCCTCTTTCACTTTCATCAAGCTCTTTAGTCCTTCTTCAATTTCTGCCATAAGGGTGGGGTTATCTGCATATCTGAGGTTATTGATATTTCTCCCAGCAATCTTGATTCCAGCTTGTGCTTCACCCAGCCCAGCGTTTCTCATGAGGTATTCTGCATAAAAGTTAAATAAGCAGGGTAACAGTATACAGCCTTGATGTATTCCTTTCCCTATTTGGAATCAGTCTGTTGTTCCATGCCCAGTTCTAACTGTTGCTTCTTGACCTGCATCCACATGTCTCAAGAGGCAGGTCAAGTGGTCTGGTATTCCCATCTCTTTCAGAATGTTCCACAGTTTATTGTGATCCATACAGTCAAAGGCTTTGGCATAGTCAATGAAGCAGAAATAGATGTGGTTCTGAAACTCTCTTGCTTTCTCCATGATCCAGCGGATCTTGGCAATTTGATCTCTGGTTCCTGTGCCTTTTCTAAAACCAGTTTGAACATCTGGAAGTTCATGGTTTATGTACTGTTGAAGACTGGCTTGGAGAATATTGAGCATGACTTTATTAGCATGTGAGATGAGTGCAATTGTGCAGTAGTTTGAGCATTCTTTGGCATTGCCTTTCTTTGGGATGGGAATGAAGACTGACCGTTTCCAGTCCTGTGGCCACTGCTGAGTTTTCCAAATTTTCTGGCATATTGAGTGCGGCACTTTCACAGCATCATCTTTCAGGATTTGAAATAGCTCAGCTGGAATTCCATCATCTCCACTAGCTTTGTTCATAGTGATGCTTCTTAAGGCCCACTTGACTTCACATTCCAGGTTGTCTGGCTCTAGGTGAATGATCACACCCTCATAATTATCTGGGTCGTGAAGCTCTTTTTTGTACAGTTTTTCTGTGTATTCTTGCCATCTCTTCTTAATATCTTCTGCTTCTGTTAGGTCCATACCATTTCTGTCCTTTACTGTCCATCTTTGCATGAAATGTTGCCTTGGTATGTCTAATTTTCTTGAAGAGATCTCTAGTCTTTCCCGTTCTATTGTTTTCCTCTATTTCTTTGCACTGATCACTGAGGAAGGCTTTCTTATCTCTCCTTGCTATTCTCTGGAACTCCGCATTCACTTGCTTATATCTTTCCTTTTCTCCTTTGCTTTTCGCTTCTCTTCATTTCACAGCTATTTGTAAGGCCTCCCCAGACAGCCATTTGCTTCTTTGTATTTCTTTTTCTTGGGGATGGTCTTGCTCCCTATCTCCTGTACTGTTTCACGAACCTCTGACCATAGTTCATCAGGCACTCTGTCTATCAGACCTAGTCCCTTAAATCTATTTCGCACTTCCACTGTATAATCATAAGGGATTTGATTTAGGTCATACCTGAATGGTCTAGTGGGTTTCCCTATTTTCTTCAATTTAAGCCTGAATGTGGCAATAAGGAGTTCATGATCTGAGCCACCGTCAGCTCCCTGTCTTGTTTTTCCTGACTGTATAGAGCTTCTCCATCTTTGGCTGCAAAGAATATAATCAATCTGATTCCAGTGTTGACCATTTGGTGATGTCCATGTGTAGAATCTTCTCTTGTGTTGTTGGAAGAGGGTGTTTGCTATGACCAGTGTGTTCTCTTGGCAGAACTCTATTAGTCTTTGCCCTGCTTCATTCTGTACTCCAAGGCCAAATTTGCCTGTTATTCCAGGTGTTTCTTGTCTTCCTACTTTTGCATTCCAGTCCCCTATAATGAAAAGGACATCTTTTGGGGGTGTTACTTCTAGAAGGTCTTGTAGGTCTTCACAGAACCTTTCACCTTCAGCTTTTTCAGCTTTACTGGTTGGGGCATAGACTTGGATTACTGTGATATTGAATGGTTTGCCTTGGAAACGAACAGAAATGATTCTGTCGTTTTTGAGACTGCATTCAAGTACTGCATTTCGGACTCTTTTGTTGACCATGATGGCTACTCCATTTCTTCTAAGGGATTCTTGCCTGCTGTAGTAGATATAATGGTCATCTGAGTTAAATTCACCCATCCCAGTCCATTTTAGTTCATTGATTCCTAGAATGTCGACGCTCACTCTTGTCATCTGTTGTTTTCTTCCAATTTGCCTTGATTCATGGAACATTCCATGTTCCTAAGAAATATTGCTCTTTATAGCATCGGACCTTGCTTCCATCACCATTCACATCCACCATTCACATCCAACTGGATGTTGTTTTTGCTTTAGCTCTGTCTCTTCATTCTTTCTGGAGTTATTTCTCCACTGATCTCCAGTAACATATTGGGCACCTACTGACCTGGGGAGTTCATCTTTCAGTGTCCTGTATATTTGCCTTTTCATATTCTTCATGGAGTTCTCAAGGCAGGAATACTGAAGTGGTTTGCCATTCCTTTCTCCAGTGGACCATATTTTGTCAGAAGTCTCCACCATGACCTGTCTGTCTTGGGTGGCCCTACATGGCATATATCATAGTTTCACTGAGTAAGACAAGGCTGTGGTCCATGTGATCAGATTGATTAGTTTTCTGTGACTGTAGTTTTAAGTCTGTCTGCCCTCTGATGGAGAAAGACAAGAGGTTTATGAAAGCTTCCTGATGGGATAGTTACTGAGGGGGATATTGGGTCTTGTTCTGATGGGCGGGGCCATGTTCAATAAATCTTTAATCGAATTTTCTGTGATGAGTGGAGCTGTGTTCCTTCCCTGCTATTTACCTGGGGCCAAACTATGGTGGGGGCTTCCCTTGTGGCTCAGATGGTAAAGAATCTGCCTGTAATGTGGGAGACCTGGGTTCAATCCCTGGGTTGGGAAGATCCCCTGGAGAAGGGAAAGGCTATCCACTCCAGTATTCTGGCCTGGAGAATTCCATGGACTATATAGTCCATGGGGTTGCAAAGAGTCGGACGTGACTGAGTGACTTTCATCATCAAACTATGGTGGAGGTAATGAAGATAATGGAGACTTCCCTCAAAAGATCCCATGCACGTACTGCTACAATCTGTGTCCCCAACACTGCAGGAGGCCACCACCGACCCACGCCTTTGCCGGAGACTCCTGGACACCCACAGGCAAGTCAGGGACAATTTCCTGTGGGGTCACTGATCCTTTCTCCTGGGTCCTGGTGCACAAAGTTCTGTTTGTGCCCGCCAAGAGTCTATTTTCAGTCCTGTGTAAGTTTTGGCAGCTGTCTGGTGGGGTTAATGTGACCTCCTCCAAGAGGACTTATGCCATACTCACACCCAGAACCCCTGTCCCTGTGGCAGACCACTGCTGACCCGTACCTCCATAGGAGATGCTCACAGTTCCGTCTCAGTCTCTGTGGGGTCCCTGGGTCCTGGTGTGCACAAGGTTTGTTTGAGCCCTCTGAGCGTCTCTGGTGGGAATGGGTGTATATAAATTCTATTAAGACTTCCTTTACATTACATAAAGTGCATAGGTAAATTGGAGGACTTCCTTGCTTGTTTGTTTGTTTTAGTTTTTAACCATACTTCATAGCATGTGGAATTTCCCTGTCTAGTAGAAGCCTGAAGACTTAACCACTAGACTAGATTTTCCTTTTTTTTTTTTTACATTGAGTCCTCTAATCCAGGAACATAGTAAATCTCTCCATTTGTCTTCATGTACTGTTATTCTTTTTTCTCTCTCTCTTTTTTTTATTCTTTATTTTTTCTTTTCTCTTTATCTTTGTGTTCTTTTATGCCTTTTTATACAGTTATAATTTTCTTCCAAGATAGTCTAGTTTCTCTTGCTGTTATAAAGATTTTTCCAATTATATTTTCTGATTTCATCTTTTTTCTATACACTTAAAAGAACTGTGGTAAAATACTTGTGACAAAAATATACCATTTTAAATGTACAATTTAGTATCATTAAGTACATTCACAATGTACAACTGTCACCACCATATTATCCTCCGATTTTTCCTTTTTAAAAAAATTAATTTGTAAATTTACTTTTGGCTGTGCAATGTCTTTATTGATGCATGGGCTTTTAGGTAGTTGTGGCAAGTAGGGGCAACTTTCTAGTTTGAGTTCACTGGCTTTTCATTGTGGTGGCTTCACTTGTTTCAGAGCAAAGGCTCAGTAGTCGTGGGACACAGGCTTAGTTGCATATGGGATCTTCCTGGATCAGGGATAGAACCAGTGTCTCCTGCATTGACCCACAGATTCTTTACCACTGAGTTACCAGGGAGGACCTGATTTTGTTCTGTATTGTATTTATGTAAATCCTGCGTACATTACTGAAGTCTATCCACTTTGAGAGCTTTTTTAGTCAATTTCAATTTGCAAAAACATTGATAACTAAAAACTTAAAAGCATTCACAGCAAACTGTTCTTTTTTTATTATTATTATTAAATTGTTTATTCTCCTGCAAAGCTGTTGCTTCACTGTATAAAAATAGCACCAGCAAACACAGTATATTGCAAAATTAAGATAGTAATATTCTTCATTGGACACTATATAACTAACAAATTTTTCTCCACTAGCAGTTATTTCTAGTGGGAAGATCATTTTGACCCAAAGCTAAAGATAGCTGTAAGCAAGTTACAATGTCATAGAAGGTATAAGATAACCATGTTATCCTTGAATTACATAATTTTTGTAGTTAGTTTTACCAGCGATAATTTCAGGAATTCTGAATATCATAACCGGAGCCTAGCCTAAAAATCACAGGATGCTGTGGGAAAGATGCACAGCGTTTATCTGAAGTCATTAGAAAGTTACGGGGTATTTTCTTCAGGAAACATTGTTACAAGTAGTTTCTTTTAAATATCTATCCACCACTAATCTAAGACAACTATGCTAGATTAAGTTGTTTCAAAGTAGTTTATTTAGGGGTTCCATTTTCACTCCTCAATAGATTTTATGTATTTCTCATATGCTTCTTCACTCATTAGTTCATCTAGTTCTAAAGGGTTACTGAATGTCATCTTGATCAGCCAACCATCTTCATAATAAGACTTGTTGACAAGTCCTGGATTTTCTGCTAGAGCTTTATTAATTTCAGTTACTTCTCCTGATAGAGGAGAATAGAGTTCATTAGGAGCTTTCACACTTTCCAAAGCACCAAACTCCTCTTGTTTGTTCAACTTTGTCCCAACTTCAGGCAGACTACAATAAACAACATCTCCCAAAGCTTCCTGTGCAAAATTGCTGATTCCCACTGTTCCAACACCGTTTTCTGTTTTTACCCATTCGTGTTTTTCTGTGAATTTCCGCACCGACAGCAGAGCAGGGCCGGTGCGTAGCGCCCGGACGGCACCCGCCCGCAGTCCCCAGGGCCGCGGCACACAGGCTGCCGACCGCGGCCGGCACGCTCCGCACCGCGTGGAGCGCGGTGTTGGCACGGGTGCAGAGGGTCTCCAAGCAGCACCTAGAGCACCCTGGCTGGCGGGGGCGGGGCGGCCCAAACTGTTCTATTTTTCATAAATTAATTTTTTAACTGAGAGCTTTCCATCAAACTTAAAGCAATGAAGGATTTGATTACTTGAGGAATCTAGTTTAATGAAAAAATAATCAGTGATTCAATAAATGTTGATTAGGAAAAGGCTGCAACAAGGGCAGGCACAATCTCTTCTCATTTACTTGAACCTGCTTTGTATCCAACCAACTTCTCATTCTTTGTCTTCTGATTTTCAGCTAAGATTAGAACTATTTGTCCCCCTGAAACTAGGTAACTAGAGAGAAAAATATTTGTTTCACTAATTGACTAAGATTTACCTTGCTTACAAAGCAACATTAACTGTAAATCACCCCCAACAATACTTACTTATCCTTACCTATAAAAGTCTAAGGCAAGACCACCTTGCTGAGGTACTCCAATCTGAATAAAATCAATCTCCTTTCCTGTCTGTTTCTTATTCTTAAGTTATTTATTAATTTTCGCAAGTGCCAGGTCTTCATTGCTATGCCCACTATTCTCTAGTTGCCCACCTTTGTCAGCAAAGTGATGTCTTTGATTTTTAGTATGCTATCTAGGTTTGTCATAGCTTTACTTCCAAGGAGCAATTCAATTCAGTTCAGTTCAGTCATTCAGTCATGTCCGACTCTGCCACCCCATGAATCACAGCACGCCAGGCCTCCCTGTCCATCACCAACTCCCGGAGTTCACTCAAACTCATGTCCATCAAGTTGGTGATGCCATCCAGCCATCTCATTCTCTGTCATCCCCTTCTCCTCCAGCCCCCAATCCCTCCCAGCATCAGACTTTTTCCAATGAGTCAACTCGTCGCATGAGGTGGCCAAAGTATTGCAGTTTCAGCTTTAGCATTGGTCCTTCCAATGAACACCCAGGGTTGATCTCCTTTAGAATGGACTGGAGCAAGTGTCTTTTAATTTCATGGCTGCAGTCATTGTCCTCAGAGATTCTGGAGCCTAACTATATAAAATCTGTGACTGCCTCCACCTTTTCCCCTTCTACTTGCCTTAAAGTGATGGGAATGTATGCCATGATCTTAGTTTTTTGAATGTTGAGCTTTAAGCCAGATTTTTCACTCTCTTCTTTCACTTTCATCAGGAGGCTCTTAATTCTTCACTTTTTCCCATTAGCATAGTATTATCTGCATATCTGAGGTTGTTGATATTTCTCCCTGCAATCTTGTTTCCAGCTTGTGATTCATCCACCCCAGCATTTTCCATGAAGGATTATAAGTTGAATAAATAGGGTGACAGTATACAACTTTGTCATACTTCCTTCTCAATTTTGAACCAGTCAACTGTACCATGTCTGATTTTGTTATTTCTTGACCTGCATACAAGTTTCTTAGGAGACAGGTAAGATGTCCTGATACTCTCATCTCTTTAAGAATTTTCTACATTTGGTTATAATCTATGTTAGAGTCCGGAATCGCCCTTCCCTCAAAGGAACAGAGGACACTCACGATAATGCAAGACACACAGCAAGGATTATTTCCAGCTAGCTGGGGTCCAAGTGTCTGCCCAACACAGCGAGTTTCAACAAGGACCCCGAGCACTCAGAGCCAAGGGGTTATATAGCATTTTCAAATCATGATATTTCTAAATTACCTAACTCACAGGAATTTTTCCACACACACACAGCTGTGCATATCTCTATCCTGGTGTCTTAACGAGATAAGTTTATCAGACCTGTTTACCTAATTTTCAATGTCATAGCCACCCACATTCTTGGTACTTAAGATTAACTTGCCTTCCTGGTACTTAAGATTAACTTGTCTCCCAGGTTTTATCTAGTTCTTCTTCCTTCAAGTCACATACTCAGTAAAAATGCTTTTTCCGGCCTCTAAGATGGCCGTTCTTACGCTAACCCATTCTTACAATCTACACAGTCAAAGACTTTAGCATAGTCAATGAAACAGAAGTAGATGTTTTTCTGGAACTCCATTGTTTTCTCCATGATCCAACGTATGTTGGCAATTTGATCTCTGGTTCTTCTCCCTTTCCTAAATCCAGTTTGTCCATCTGGAATTTCTTGGTTCAAATACTGCTGAAGCCTAACTTGAAGGATTTAGAGCATTACCTTGCTAGCATGGGAAATGAGTGCAACTATACAGTAGTTGGAAGATTCTTTGGCATTGCCCTTCTTTGGGATTTGAGTCAAAAGGGACATTTACCAGTACTGTGGCCACTGCTGACTTTTCCAAATTTGCTGACATATTGAGTGCAGCATTTTCACAGAATCAGATTTTAGCATTTGAAATAGTTTGCTGCAATTCCATCACTTCCACTAGCTTTGTTCATAGTATTGCTTCCTAAAGCCCACTTGACTTCACACTCCAGAATATCCAGATCTAGGTGAACAACCACACCATCATGGTTATCTAACCATAAAGAACATTTTTGTGTAGTTCTTCTGTGCATTCTTGTCACCTCTTCTAACCTTTTTTGTTTCTGCGAAGTCCTTACTGTTTCTGTCCTTTATCGTGTGCATCCTTGCATGAAATATTCTCTTGATAGCTTTAATTTTCTTGAAGAGAGCTCTAGTCCTTCCTATTCTATTATTTTCTTCTATTTCTTTGCATTTTTCATTTTAGAATGCCTTCTCTTCTCTTTTTGCTACTCTCTGGAACTCTGCATTCAATTGGGTATTTCTTTCCCCTTTCTCCTTTGCCTTTTGCTTTTCTTCTTTCCTCAGCTATTTGTAATGCCTCCTCAGACAACCACTTTGCCTCCTTGCTTTTCTTTTCCTTGGAAATGGTTTGGTCATTGCTTCCTGTATGATGTTATGAACCTCCATCCATAGTTCTCCATGTACTATGTCTATCAGATCTAATCCCTGTAATCTATTTGTCATTTCCACTGTATAATCATAAGGGATTTGATTTAGGTCATACCTGAATGGTCTAGTGGTTTTCCCTACTTTCTTCAATTTAAGCCTAAATTTGGCAATAAGGAGCTCATTATCTGAGCCACAGTCAAGTCCAGGTCTTATTTTTGCTGACTATATAGAGGTGATAGAATTCCAGTTGAGCTATTTCAAATCCTGAAAGATGATGCTGTGAAAGTGCTGCACTCAATATGCCAGCAGATTTGGAAAACTCAGCAGTGGCCACAGGACTGGAAGAGGTCAGTCTTCATTCCAATCCCAAAGAAAGGCAATGCCAAAGAATGCTCAAACTACCACACAATAGCACTCATCTCACACGCTAGTAAAGTCATGCTCAAAATTCTCCAATTCAGACTTCAGCAATATGTGAACCATGAACTCCCAGATATTCAAGCAGGTTTTAGAAAAGGCAGAGGCACCAGAGATCAAATTTCCAACATCCGCTGGATCATGGAGAAAGCAAGAGAGTTCCAGAAAAACATCTATTTCTGCTTCATTGACTATGCCAAGCCTTTGACTGTGTGGATCACAAAACACTGTGGAAAATTCTGAAAGAAATGGGAATACCAGACCAACTGACCTGCCTCTTAAGAAACCTGTATGCAGGTCAGGAAGCAACAGTTAGAACTGGACATGGAACAACAGACTGGTTCCAAATAGGAAAAGGAGTACGTCAAGGCTGTATATTGTCACCTTGCTTATTTAACTTATACACAGAGTACATCATGAGGAACGCTGGGCTGGAAGAAGCACAAGCTGGAATCAAGATTGCTGGGAGAAAAATCAATAACCTCAGATATGCAGATGACACCACCCTTATGGCAGAAAGTGAAGAGGAACTCAAAAGCCTCTTGATGAAAGTGAAAGAGGAGAGTGAAAAGGTTGGCTTGAAGCTCAACGTTCAGAAAACAAAGATCATGGCATCTGGTCCCATCACTTCATGCGAAATAGATGGAGCAACAGTGGAAACAGTGTCAGACTTTTTTTTTTTTTTTTTGGCTTCAAAATCACTGTGGATGCTGACTGCAGCCATGAAATTAAAAGACGCTTACTCCTTGGAAGGAAAGTTATTACCAACCTAGACAGCATATTAAAAAGCAGAGACAATACTTTGCCAACAAAGGTCTGTCTAGTGAAGGCTATGGTTTTTCAAGTAGTCATGTATGGATGTGAGAGTTGGACTGTGAAGAAAGCTGATCGCTGAAGAATTGATGCTTTTGAACTGTGGTGTTGGAGAAGACTCTTGAGAGTCCCTTGGACTGCAAGGAGATCCAACCAGTCCATTCTAAAGGAGATCAATCCTGGGTGTTCATTGGAGGGACTGATGCTAAAGCTGAAACCCCAATACTTTGGCCACCTCGTGCGACGAGTTGACTCACTGGAAAAGACTCTGATGCTGGGAGGGATTGGGGGCAGGAGGAGAAGGGGACGACGGAGAATGAGATGGCTGGATGGCATCACCGACTTGATGGACATGAGTTTGAGTGAACTCCGGGAGTTGGTGATGGACAGGGAGGCCTGGCGTGCTGTGATTCATGGGGTCGCAAAGAGTCGGACACGACTGAGCGACTGAACTGAACTGACTGAACTGATATAGAGTTACTCCATCTTTGGCTGCAAAGAACATAATCAATCTGATTTCTATATTGACCATTTGGTGATGTCTATGTGTAGAGTCATCTCTTGGGTTGTTATATGCTATACCTATTCATTATTTTGCCTTTTCATAGTGTTCATTCGGTTCTCAAGGACGACAGCGGTTGAGATGGTTGGATGGCATCACCGACTCAATGGACATAGTTATGGGTGGACTCCGGGAGTTGGTGATTGACAGGGAGGCCTGGCGTGCTGCATCTCATGGGGTCGCAATGAGTCAGACAAGACTGAGCAACTGAACTGAGCTGAACTGAATTCATTATTTTGCAAGTTATAGAGAGAAAAGGCCACATTTGTTAGAGTCATCATAAGTGATTTATTTTCTTTCTAGGGCCTAGCAAAATTTTATTGTATGAGGTGCACGGGAAAGTAAAATTTTCTTATGACTTTAGTAGCTTAGTACTAAAGTACTTCTACTTTAGTACTTTAGTAAAATTTGACTTTAGTACTCCTGGGAAATATTTATTTACATTCTTGGGAATTCATCCAAAGGGATAATCTTATGCAGAATCTTTAATATATAGATTATCCTCTCTTTCATTAGCTGTTGAGGTTGAGGGGTGCAATAAAGCATATTGTAAAGTACCCGCTGCTGCTGCTGCTAAGTCGCTTCAGTCGTGTCCGACTCTGTGAGACCCCATAGACAGCAGCCCACCAGGCTCCCCCATCCCTGGGATTCTCTAGGGAAGAATACTGGAGTGGGTTGCCATTTCTTTCTCCGATGCATGAAAATGAAAAGTGAAAGTAAAGTTGCTCAGTCGTGTCTGACTCTTAGCGACCCCATGGACTGCAGCCCACCAGGCTCCTCTGCCCATGGGATTTTCCAGGCAAGAGTACTGGAGTGGGTTGTGATTGCCTTCTCCGAAAATACCTGCTATTAGTTTATAAATCAGAAGATCTCAGTTAAAGCTCCAACTCAGGTACTAAGCTTTCATAAGTAATTTGACGTTTGAGCATTTGATTTTTTTCTTTAAAATATTCAAGTAATTGAACTAGGTTGCTTCCAGATATCTTTGCCTGTCAAAAAACAACACTATCCAATTAGCTTACAACAGGCAGAGCACTTTTCTTAAGGAAACCCAGATTCTAGGCCTCTCTCCTTCACATCTACCAATTAATTGAATGTGAGTTTTCATTTCTAAGCTGCTTGCTTTTTCTTTTGCTTCTCTTTCTGTCCTTCCCCTTTCTCTCACTTCTTTGCTTCTTTCCCTTTCTCTTCTTCCCTCCCTCCCTTCTTTCCCTCCCCTCCACCCCCGCGCTTTTCCCCTTTCTTTCATCACCATACAGAAATTTTTTACCTCATGTATTGTGAGGTCCAGATGTAGGACTTTCTGCCTTTTAACATAATACAACATGCACAAATTTTTTTGAGAATTTTTTGGGAAATGGAAAGCAACTTTTCATTTTACTTATGTGTAGGATGTCCTCTAGGTCAGTGATAACATTATCATGACTATCTTGGTCGTGAAGATCTTTTTTGTACAGTTCTTCTGTGTATTCTTGCCACCTCTTCTTAATATCTTCTGCTTCTGTTAGGTCCATACCATTTCTGTCCTTTATCGAGCCCATCTTTGCATGAAATGTTCCCTTGGAATCTCTAATTTCCTTGAAGAGATCTCTTGTTTTTCCTATTCTGTTGTTTTCCTCTATTACTTTACATTGATCACTGAGGAAGGCTTTCTTATCTCTCCTTGCTATTCTTTGGAACTCTGCATTCAGATACTTATATCTTTCCTTTTCTCCTTTGCTTTTCGTTTCTCTTCTTTTCACAGCTATTTGTAAGGCCTCCTCAGACAGCCATTTTGCTTTTTTGCATTTCTTTTCCATGGGGATGGTCTTGGTCCCTGCCTCCTGTACAATGTCACGCACCTCCATCCAGAGTTCATCAGGCATTCTATCTATCAGATCTAGTCCCTTAAATCTATTTTTCACTTCCATTGTATAATCATAAGGGATTTGATTGAGGTCATATCTGAATGGTCTAGTGATTTTTCCCTACTTTCTTCAATTTCAGTCTGAATTTGGCAATAAGGAGTTCATGATCTGAGCCACAGTCAGCTCCTGGTCTTGTTTTTGCTAACTGTATACATTTCTCCATCTTTGGCTGCAAAGAATATAATCAATCTGATTTCGGTGTTGACCATCTGGTGATGTCCATGTGTAGAGTCTTCTCTAGTGTTGTTGGAAGAGGGTGTTTGCTATGATCAGTGCGTTCTCTTGACAAAACTCTATTAGCCTTTGCCCTGCTTCATTCTGTGCTCCAAGGCCAAATGTGCCTGTTACTCCAGGTGTTTCTTGACTTCCTACTTTTGCATTCCAGTCCGCTATAATGAAAAGGATATCTTTTTTGGGTATTAGTTCTAAAAGGTCTTGTAGGTCTACATAGAACCGTTCAACTTCGGCTTCTTCAGCGTTACTGGTTGGGGCATAGGCCTGGATTACTGTAATATTGAATGGTCTGCCTTGGAAACGAACAGAAATCATTCCGTCGTTTTTAAGATTGCATCCAACTACTGCATTTCGGACTCTTTTGTTGACCATGATGGCTACTCCATTTCTTCTAAGGGATTCCTGCCCACAGTAGTAGATATAATGGTCATCTGAGTTAAATTCACTCATTCCAGTCCATTTTAATTCACTGATTCCTAGAATGTCTGTATTCACTCTTGCCATCTCCTGTTTGACCACTTCCAATTTGCCTTGATTCATGGACCTAACATTCCAGGTTCCTATGCAATATTGCTCTTTACAGCACCGGACCTTGCTTCTATCAACGGTCACATCCACAACTGGGTATTGGTTTTGCTTTTGCTCCATCCCGTCATTCTTTCTAGAGTTATTTCTCCACTGATCTCCAGTAGCATACAGGGCACCTACCGACCTGGGGAATTCCTCATTCAGTATCCTATCATTTTGCCCTTTGATACTGTCCATGGGGTTCGCAAGGCAAGTATACTGAAGCTGTGGTCCATGTGATCAGATTGACTAGTTTCCTGTGATTATGATTTCAGTGTGTCTGCCCTCTGATGCCCCCTCGCAATACCTACCTTCTTACTTGGGTTTCTCTTACCTTGGACGTGGGATATCTCTTCACAGCTGCTCCAAGAAAGCGCAGCCGCTGCACCTTACCTTGGATGAGGGGTATCTCCTCAAGGCTGCCCCTCCTGACCTTGAACATGGAGTAGCTCCTCTCGGCCCTCCTGCGCCTGCGCAGCCACCGCCTATTGGACGTGGGGCAGCTCCTCTTGGCCGCCGGCCCTGGCCTCAGGCATGGGATAGCTCCTCTCAGCCGTGCTTCTTTGCGTGGTCGGTTGTGCCGGGCTGGCGTCTCTCGCATCTGCGCCGCTGGGGCAGGCGTCTCTCGCGTCTGCGCCTCTGGAGCCACGGCTCTCACGTCTGCACCGCCCAGGCCAGCGTCTCTCGCATCTGTGCCGCCGGGGCCCAAGATAGTCACGATAACGTGATCACTGACCTAGAGCTAAACATCTTGGAATGTGAAGTCAAGTGGGCCTTAGAAAGCATCACTACAAACAAAGCTAGTGGAGATGATGGAATTCCAGTTGAGCTATTTCAAATCCTGAAAGATGATGCTGTGAAAGTGCTGCACTAAATATGCCAGAAAATTTGGAAAACTCAGCTGTGGCCATAGGACTGGAAAATGTCAGTCTTCATTGCAATCCCAAAGAAAGGCAATGCCAAAGAATGCTCAAACTACCACACAATTGCACTCATCTCACACGCTAGTAAAGTCATGCTCCAAATTCTCCAAGCCAGGTTTCAGCAATATGTGAACCGTGAACTTCCAGATGTTCCAGCTGGTTTTAGAAAAGGCAGAGGCACCAGAGAGCAAATTGCCAACATCCGCTGGATCATGGAGAAAGCAAGAGAGTTCCAGAAAAACATCTATTTCTGCTTCATTGACTATGCCAAGCCTTTGACTGTGTGGATCACAATACACTGTGGAAAATTCTGAAAGAAATGGGACTACCAGACCACCTGACCTGCCTCTTGAGAAACCTGTATGCAGGTCAGGAAGCAACAGTCAGAACTAGACATGGAATAACAGACTGGTTCCAAATAGGAAAAGGAGTGCGTCAAGGCTGTATATTGTCACCTTGCTTATTTAACTTATATGCAGAGTACATCATGAGGAACACTGGGCTGGAAGAAGCACAAGCTGGAATCAAGATTGCTGGGTGAACTATCAATAACCTCAGATATGCAGATGACACTACCGTTATGGCAGAAAGTGAAGAGGAACTCAAAAGCCTCTTGATGAAAGTGAAAGAGGAGAGTGAAAAGGTTGGCTTGAGCTCAACATTCAGAAAACAAAGATCACGGCATCTGGTCCCATCACTTCATGGGAAATACATGGGGAAACAGTGTAAACAGTGTCAGACTTTATTTTTTTGGGCTCCAAAATCACTGCAGATGCTGATTGCAGCCATGAAATTAAAAGACGCTTACAGCTTTGAAGGAAAGTTATGACCAACCTTGATAATATATTAAAAAGCAGAGATATTACTTTGCCAACAAAGGTCCATCTAGTCAAGGCTATGGTTTTTCCTGTGGTCATGTATCGATGTGAGAGTTGAACTTTGAAGAAAGCTGATTGCGAAGAATTGATGCTTTTGAACTGTGGTGTTGGAGAAGACTCTTGAGAGTTCCTTGTTCTGCAAGGAGATCCAACCAGTCCATTCTAAAGGAGATCAATTCTGGGTGTTCATTGGACTGATGCTAAAGCTGAAACTGCAATACTTTGGCCACCTCATGCGACTAGTTGACTCACTGGAAAAGACTCTGATGCTGGGAAAAGTTTGGGGTGGGAGGAGACGGGGACGACAGAGAATGAGATGGCTGGATGGCATGACTGACTCTGTGGACATGAGTTTGAGTGAACTCCGGGAGTTCGTGATGGAGGGAGGCCTGGCGTGCTGTGATTCATGGGGTCGGGGAGAGTCGGACACGACTGAGCGACTGAACTGAACTGAGGGATGTCCTAGATGTGACTTATCCACTTTTGGGAACCACCTCAGGATAAGCACACTAATCATGGTTATTTTGTCCGCTAGGTTTAGAATAGCCATTTAAAAAAAGCTGCCACCTGAGTCCTCAGTCTTCTAATCCTCCCTGAGGATTTATTAAGTTCAGTTGTTAGGGGCTCGTTTTACAAGACCAGTCCTTATGCTTAATCATCTTCCCTTACTAAAATCCCACAAGAGGACTACACTATTTGCAATCTACTGAACAAATGCCAAATAAAGGGCAGAATTTTTTTTTTTATTATGATAGAAATTTGCGTTGCTCAAAAGAACAAGTTTTGTTGACCAATTGAGTTGTATCAAGTTTGAATCCTCAGTTATCCCTTCCAGAATCTTTTCCCACATCCAGCTGTTAGGGGGATGCACACTGACTGAAACCACCCACCCTGACCAGGCATCATAGTAACCATTTGTGTGAGTTACTTTAAAACAGGAGGTCCTGGCAAGGAACAGAGAACTAATAAGCCACCTCTAGCCAGAAGAGTTCAGGAAAGGTCAAAAGGTGACACCATGTATCCAACCACTGTTAGGAGCCCTAACATCTGAGTAGCCAGGATAGGCCTGGGACCTTGCTTAGGCCTAAATTTCGATTTCCTGGAGACAGGGTGGAGGCTAAGTTTGCCAAAATTTAGAAATTCCTCCCTAGAAAAGTCCCGCCGGCGCCAAAAATCAGGCCAATCAGAGGAAAAAGGGAAATCCCCCAGAAAAACCCCATGCGCGCGCATAAACTGGCCAATGAGCTTCTGTGCGCGCATGAACTGGCCAATGAGCTTCTGCCAGTTTGATCTTTTGAACAAAAATAGGTGCTTATGTAATCTAAGACTATAAAAACCGCTGTGACCTGGGCTCGGGGCTCTTGTCCGCACTCCACTGCGCTGGAGGAAGCATGAGCCCTAGCTCGAGCTAGAAATAAACCCCATTCTTGCTTTTGCATTGCTGCGAGTGGCTTATTCTACCAGTATGGGGGGACTGGACTCAGGGCATAACACCACCTCCCAGAATCCTTCTTGCTGGTTTCCATATTGGTTGAACAATGTGTGTACCACCAGGAAGTTCTCTGAGTCAGAATGATTGGCCAAAGACAACCCAGAAACGAATCCCATCACCATAAAACTGAAGCCACAGGCAGGGCTGTTCTCCTGGGTTCCCTCACCCTACTGCTGTCCACTTGGGCACTCCCTACAATAAAATCTCTTGCTTTGTCACCACATGTGTCTCCTCAGACAGTTCATTTCTGAGTGTTAGACAAGAGCCCACTTTCGGGCCCGGAAGGGGTCCCCCTTCCTGTAACACAACTTATCCTTGTTTTACATCAGTCCTTACTAACTCTTATCCCATTTGACTGTCTATTATCTCTCAAGTTTATATCAACTAAAAATACATGCAACATAAATGTGGGGAGTTTGGTTTTATTTAGTGGGAATGTTAGCACTTGAGCCTGGGAGACAATATCTCAGGTAGGATCTGGAGAGAGCTGACTTCAAGGAGACTAGGGAGGAGCCAGGCTATATGCACGTTTGTAGCAAGGGGCAGGTAATCTGAATATTAAAAGATCACTGTTAATGAAGAGAAAACTAAATCTGTCACATGAAGAGATTTAGTTATCTTCTATATATGGGAATGTCTCGCGTGTGTATGTTCCTCGGTTCTTTGTCTCGTCACAACAAAAATTTGGAGTGATGGACATTAAAGCCCCGTCAGCGTGTCACAGCTCTCGGGTCTTGGACAGATCGTGTTATAGCTCTCAGGTCTCGAATGGACCGTGTTATAGCTCTTAGACAAATCAGTGTTACAGCTCAGTGCTACAGCTCTATTTTATTTAGAAGATAGCAGGAAAATCCATCTTCAAGGCGTGAGGGCACATAGGTCCAAAGACGCGAAGAGAAGAGTGGCCCAGTGTGAGGGAAAGAGAGAGAGAGCTAGCTTTGGCTCTTCTTTTTATATGCTTTTTCCCCCCTCTGGGCCTGCCCTATGTAAATTGGGCCAGCCAGGAGTGTTGTTTGGTTTACCTGAGGTCCTCACTCCGGTCATTGGACCTTCCTTTGTTCTATTTTGGTCGGCTTTTCCCTTCCTTGTCTTTTGGCCACCGCCCTTTTGAACTCCTTTTCCCTATTCTACCTACCTAACAGGAAGAAACAAGTGTCCAGGTGTGCCAAAATCATTTCTTTCATATGCATCTAGCTATCTGGGGCCAATCCTGCTTTCTTTATTGTTCACATACTAATTTCTGTTTACTGTAAAAGATGGTGAATATGGGTTATGGCCACCTCCCCCCAGCTCCTCGGTGTTTACTGAGGAGAAAGTGGCTAATGGCTTAAATAGCTGGCTTTATTTCACCTGGGCTCATAAATTTGCATTTGGAAAAAGCTTGTTTACTGGTAGAGTATAGAGCAGAAAACATTTCATTTTACAGTTAATTACGTACTCTGTATCATCCCAGGCTTCACACTGCAGTCTCATATACCTCACATACACATAATATGTGTTATGGGAGGAAAAATATAATAGAAACCCTGATCTCGTGGAGCCTGTAACTTTAGAGGAAGCAAGATATGAAGACATGAAGCTATTATAAATCAATATAAGGAGTTACTTTGAAAATGAGTTAATTATTTAACTCATTTAAATAATTAAAGTGGAAAATTCCTTATCTCATGCCATTAGTAGGGAAGGATTTTAAACTAAAAAGACAGGAAGCATAACAAAGATAAGGAGGGATTTCCCTGGCAGTCTAGTGGTTGGGACTCCAGGCTTCCACAGCAGGGGGCATGGGTTCAATCCCTGGTCAGAAACTAAGATCCTGAAAGGTTCAGGTAGGTCTTGGCCAAAAGTGAAAAAAAGAACATTTGACAAACTATTGATTTTTGCATCTGAAGAGTCTTTAAATTAAAGGAAAAAGTGAAAACAAAAATTTATACAACATGACAAAAGCTTAGCATCTTTAATATGGCAAGCTGAATATTATAAAGTCCTTATGCTCCTAGGATAGACTAATAGTTTCATAGCCATGGTATAAACTAACCCTCCTAAATCAATTTGCTTTCCTGGAAATGCCTTTGAAAGCTGAGCAATCAGAGACAGCCTAGTTTTCCTGAAATCAGCTATTCAACAAGTCTTGCCAGAATGATCAACTCTCATCTCAGGAACTAGCACAAGCCACATTTCTACAACTGGTGTAAACCCACTTTTACCTCTGTTAATAAAACTACTAGAACTCTGCATCCCAAAGCCCTCATAAGACTGGAAGTTAGCTTGTCTCAAGGATACTGTGCTCAAATAGCATAGTTTTTTTGCAGGAAAGGTCACTCCTTCTAGGGCCCCAGTGTGAGCTCTTGTCTGTTGTTCAGTTACTCAGTCTGGTCTGACTCTTTGCGACTCCATGGACTACAGCACACCAGGCTTCCCTGTCCTTTACCATCTCTTGGAGCTTGCTCAAACTCATGTCCATTGAGTCAGTGATACCATCCAACCATCTAGTCCTCTGGCATCCCCTTCTCCTCCTGCCTTCAACCTTTCCCAGCTTCAGGGTCTTTTCCAATGAGAGGGCTCTTCGCATCTGGTAGCCAAAGTTTTGGAACTTCATCTTCAGTAGCAGTCCTTCCAATGAATACTCAGTGTTGATTTCCTTTAGGATTGACTAGTTTGATCTCCTCACAGTCCAAGAGACTCTCAAGAGTCTTCTCCAACACCACAGCTCAAAAGCATCAACGCTTCAATATTCAGTCTTCTTTATGCTCCAACTCTCACATCCATACATGACTACGGGAAAAACCATAGCTTTGACTAACCAGACACTATTCGGCAAAGTAATGTCTCTGCTTTTCAATACCCTATCTAGGTTTGTTGTAGCTTCCAAACAACAAGTGTCTTTCCCTCGGATGCAGTCACCGACCGCAGTGATTTTGGAGCCCAAGAAAATAGCTTGTCACTGTTTACGCTGTTCCTCCATCTATTTGCCATGAAGTGATGGGACCAGATAGAATGATCTTTGTCTTAGAATGTTAAGTTTAATCCAGCTTTTTCACTGTCCTCTTTTGCCTACATCAAGAGTCTTTGTCCTCTTCGCTTTCTGCCATAAGGGTGGTGTCATCTGCATATCTGAGATTACTGATATTTCTCCGGGCAATCTTGACTGAAGCTTGAACTTCATCCAGCCTGGCATTTCACATGATGTACTCTGCAAAGAAGTTAAATAAGCAGAGTAACAATATACAAACTCGATGTACTTCTTTCTTGATTTGGAACCAGTCTGTTCTTCCATGTCTGGTTCAAACTGTTGCTTCTTGACTTGAATGCAGTTTTCTGAGGAGGCAGGTAAGGTGCTCTGGTATTACTATCTATTTAAGAATTTTCCACAGTTTGTTGTGGTCCATACAGTCAAAGGCTTTAGTGTAGTCAATGATGCAGAAGTAGATGCTTTTATGGATTTCTGTTGCTTTTTCTATGATCCAACATATGTTGGCAATTTGATCTCTGGTTCTTCTGCCTTTCTGAAATCTAGCTTGTACATCTGGAATTCTTGGTTCACTACTGCTGAAGCCTCTCTTGGAGGATTTTGAGCATTACCTTGCTAGCATGCGAAATGAGTCCGATTGTGCAGTAGTTTGAATATTCTTTGGCATTGCCTTTCTCTGGGATTGGAATGAAAACTGATCTTTTCCAGTCCTGCGGTCACTGCTGAGTTTTCTAAACTTGCTGGCATATTGAGTGCAGCATTTTAACAGGATCATCTTTTAGGACTTGAAATAGCTCAGCTGGAATTGCATCACCTCCACTAGCTTCAGGATGTATGGTTCTAGGTGAGTGACCACCCCATCATGGTTATCTGGGTCATTAAGATCTTTTTTGTATAGTTCTTTCGTGTATTCTTAATTAAGAAGACACCTCTTCTTATTGTCTTCTGCTTCTGTTAGGTCCATATAATTTCTGTCCTTTATTGAGCCCATCTTTGCATGAAATGTTCCTTTGGTATCTCTAATTTTCTTGAAGAGATCTCTAGTCTTTCCCATTCTATTGTTTTCCTCTATTTCTTTGCATTGTTCACTTAGGAAGGCTTTCTTTTTTCTCCTTGCTATTCTTTGGAACTCTACATTCAAATGAGTATATCTTTCCTTTTCTCTTTTGCCTTTCACTTCTTTTGTCAGCTCTTTGTAAGGCCTCCTCAGACAACCATCTTGCCTTTTTGCATTTCCTTCTCTAACCCTTCTCTAACACTCTGAAATAAATTGTCTGAAGAGAGAAATGTACTGACAACGCCAATGACTTTATTGGGAAGGGGGCGCTCAGGAAGAGAGCCTCAGTGTAACAGAACCCAGGAGAACTACTCTGTTATGTGACTCTCAGCCTCAGTTTTTATGACAGTGGGGTTAGTTTCCAGATTGTCTCTGGCCAATCATGTTTCTTGTACCTGTATTTGATCTGACTCAGGGTCCTTCCCTCTCTCAGCCAAGATGGATTCCAGTTCCATGGCTTCTGAAAGGTTGGCAGGACATATTGTCTCCTCCCTTCACCTTTTGGCCCCTCCCAAATTTTCATGTTAGTTTTATAAGACATACAATAGGCTGGTGCCACCTTCCTCCTTTTGGTCCCTCCTGAATTCTCCAGGTTAATTTTCAGAGGCAGCTGTACCTTCTTTATCAGAACCTCTTGTTGAGAGACAACTCAGACAGGTAGCTGTCATCCTGCCTGGCCAAAGTGAACTGTTTAGGTCAGTGGTTTCTTAACAGTTCTGTCTTTTTTAAGTCATAAATTCATCTGTTTAGTTACGGGTACAGAGTGGTAGTCTCCCCTCTTGAATAATTTACATATAAATGTGTAATTATGCCATTAGGTATATATGCAAAGTCTGTGAGACAATAATACAGAAAGAAGGAAATCCAAATGCCAAAAATAGATAATATTTTCAGGACTTCTCAGGTGGTCCAGTGGCCAGGGCATCCTGTTTGTAATGCAGGGGGCATGGGTTTGATCCTTGGTCAGGGTGCTGGATCCCACACACCACTGCTGGGTGTTCACACACTGCACTGAGTATTTAGGATCCTGAGAAAAAACCATAGAAGCCAAATAAATAAAAATAAATATTAGAAAAGAAAATGAAAAGTCACTTTTTTTCAACCTTACAAGTAATAGCAGAAATTCAAAGTAAAATATTGAAAGGCTTTTTTCCCTATAAGATTAATGTTGGTGGTTTATTGAAATAAAAAGGAAGGAGGATGGATGGAGGATGAAGAAGAGAGGGGAGAAGGGGAGAGGGAGAATAAGAAATTTGAAGAAGAAAAACAAAGTTTTATGAATAAATCTTTGTTTTGATAATGGGGGTCATACCACCGTGTTGGATCAAATTATAAAATGACAAGAATTAGTGAGCCAATAACAATTTTATGTTTTTATCTTTTTTAAAAATGTATTTATTTATTTTTGGCTGTGCTGAATCTTAATTGCTGTGCACTGGCTTTCTCTAGTTGTGGCAGGTGGGAACTACTCTCTAGTAAGTATTCAGGCTTTTCATTGTGGTGGCTTCTCATGTTGCGGAGCACAGACGCTAGGAGCTCAGACCAATAGTTGTGACACATGGGCCTAGTTGCCCCAAGGCATGTGAGGTCCTCCAGGACCAAGGATCAAACCGGTGTCCCCTGGATTGGCAGGCAAATTCTTAACCACTGGATGACCGGGAAGTCCTTATGTTTTTATCTCAGTCGGTGTTCAGTTCAGTTCAGCTCAGTCGCTCAGTCGAGTCCAACTCTGCAACCCAATGAATCACAGCACGCCAGACCTCCCTGTCCATCACCAACTCCCGGAGTTCACTCAAACTCATGTCCGTCGAGTTGGTGATGCCATCCAGTCCTCTCATTCTCCGTCATCCCCTTCTCCTCCTACCCCAGTCCCTCCCAGCATCAGAGTCTTTTCCAGGGAGTCAACTCTTCCCATGCAGTGTTAGCACCTGTTTATTTCTAATAATTCTACTTGTATTGAACTGTATTGCTTTCTCATTTTAATGTGTATATACTGGTTTTATTTTGCCTGGTAAAAGTTTTCCATCTATTTATTTCTATTCTATTCTTTCCTATTACTGTTTTCTTTCAACATTTTTAAAGTTATGCAGGCAGACTCTAGAATGGATTTTAAAACCCAGCAAAATTGCACTCATCTCATACATTAGCAAAGTAATGCTCAAAGTTCTCCAAACCAGGCTTCAACAGTATGTGAACCGTGAGCTTCCAGATGATTGATCAAACTGGATTTAGAAAAGGCAGAGGAACCAGAGATCAAATTGCCATCATGCATTGGATCATCAAAAAAGCAACAGAATTCCAGAAAAACATCTACTTCTGCTCTATTGATTACAACAAAGCCTTTGACTGTGAAGATCACAACAAACTGTGGAAAATTCTGAAAGAGATGGAAATACCAGATCACCTTACTTGCCTCTTCAGAAGTGTGTATGCAGGTCAAGCAGCAGCAGTTACAACTGGACATGGAACAACTGAGTGGTTCCAAACTGGGAAAGGAGTACGTCAAGGCTGTATACTGTCATCCTGCTTGCTTAACTTATATGCAGAGTACATCATGCGAAATGCCTGACTGGATGAAGCACAAGCTGGAATCAAGATTGCTGGGAGAAATATCAATAATCACAGATATGCAGATGACACTACCCTTATGACAAAAAGCGAACAGGAACTAAAGAGCCTCTTGAGGAAAGTGAAAGAGGAGAGTGAAAAAGCTGGCTTAACACTCAACATTCAAAAAACCAAGATTATGACAACCAGTCCCATCACTTCATGGCAAATCGATGCAGAAACAATGGAAACAATAAGAGACTTTATTTTTCAGTTGAGTCTCTCAGTCATGTACGACTCTTTGTGACCCCATGGACTGCAGCATGCCAGGTTTCCCTGTCCATCATCAACTCCGAGAGCTTACTCAAACTCATGTCCATCGAGTTGGTGATGCCATCCAACCATCTCATCCTCTGTCGTCCCCTTGTCCTCCTGCCTTCAATCTTTCCCACCATCAGAGTATTTTCCAATGAATTAGTTCTTCATATAATGTGGCCAAAGTATTGGAGTATCAGTTTCAACATCAGTCCTTCCAGTGAATAGTTATAACTGATCTCCTTTAGAATGGACTGGTTGGATCTCCTTGCAGTCCAAGGGACTCTCAAGAGTCTTCTCCAACATCACAGTTCAAAAATATAAATTCTTTGGTGCTCAGCTTTCTTTATAGTCCAACTCTCACATCCATACATAACTACTGGAAAAATCATAGCTTTTACTAGCTGGATTTTGTTAGCAAAGTAATGTCTCTGCATTTTAATGTGCTGCCTAGGTTGGTCATAACTTTTCTTCCAAGGGGCAATTGTCTCTTTATTTCATGGCTGCAGTCACCATCTGCAGTGATTTTGGAGCCCCCCCAAAATAAAGTCTGTCACTGTTTTCATTGTTTCCCCATCTATTTGCCATGAAGTGATGGGACCAGATGCCATGATCTTAGTTTTCTGAATGTTGACTTTTAAGTAAACTTTTTCAATCTCCTCTTTCACTTTCATCAAGAGGCTCTTTAGTTCTTCTTCCCTTTCTGTCATAAGGGTGGTGTCATCTGCATGTCTGAGGTTATTGATATTTCTCCTGGTAATCTTGACTCCAGTTTGTGCTTCATCCAGCCCAGCATTTCTTGTGATGTACTCTGCATTAAGTTAAATAAACGGGGTGACAATATACAGTCTTGACATATTCCTTTCCCCATTTAGAATTCAGTTCAGTTCAGTTCAGTCGCTCAGTCGTGTTAGAATTAGTCTGCTGTTAAATGTCCGGTTGAACTTTTCTTCTTGCCCTGTCTACAGATTTCTCAGGATGCAGGTCAGGTGGTCTGGTATTTCCATTTCTTTCAGAATTTTCCACAGTTTGTTGTGATCCACATAGTCAAAGGCTTTGGCATAGTCAATAAAGCAGAAGTAGATGTTTTTCTGGAACTCTCGTGATTTTTTGCTGATCCAACAGATGTTGGCAATTAAATCTCTGGTTCCTCTGCCTTTTCTAGATCCAGCTTGAACATCTGGAAGTTCATGTACTGCTGAAGCCTGGCTTGGAGAATTTTGAGCATTTCTTTGCTAGTGTGTCAGATGAGTGCAATTATGTGGTAGTTTGAACATTCTTTGGCATTGCCTGTCTTTGGGATTGGAATGAAAACTGACCTTTTCCTAGTCCTGTCTTTATTTTGGGGGGGCTCCAAAATCACTGAAGACGGTGACTGCAGCCATGAAATTAAAAGATGCTTGCTACTTGGAAGCAAAGCTATGACCAACCTAGACAGCATATGAAAAAGCAAAGACATTACTTTGCCAACAAAGGTCCGTCTAGTCAAAGCTATGGTTTTTCCAGTAGTCATGTATGGATGTGAGAGTTGGACTATAAAGAAAACTGAGGGCCGAAGAATTGATGCTTTTGAACTGTGGTGCTGGAGACGACTCTTGAGAGTCCCTTGTACTGCAAGGAGATCCAACCAGTCCATTCTAAAGGAGATCAGTCCTGAATATTCATTGGAAGGATTGATGCTGAAGCTGAAACTCCAGTACATGGTCAACTGATGTGAAGAACTGACTCATTGGAAAAGACACTGATGCTGGAAAAGATTGAAGGCAGGAGGAGAAGGGGTCGACAGAGTATGAGATGATTGGATGGCATCACCGACTCGATGGACATGAATTTAAGTAAGCTTTGGGAGTTGGTGATGGACACGGAAGCCTGCGTGCTTTAGTCCATGGGGTTGCAAAGAGTTGGACATGACAGTGACTGAACTGAACTGAACTAAACTGATTTTTAACTCTAAAGGAATTTTCCTTTTAGAAAATGAGTCACCTAAAAATCTCCTATCCTAGTTTATGCTCTTTTACTTCCTATTCTCTTTTGCCTTCTTTTAGCATAATTTTATTATTTTCCTATTACTTTGAAAGTTTTACATCATATTTGTATTTAGAATGTGGTTTTTGTTCTCTGATGGTATTTATTCTATACATTGCATTCAGTTCAGTTCAGTTCAGTTCAGTCGCTCAGTCGTGTCCGACTCTCCGCGACCCCATGAATCACAGCACGCCAGGCCTCCCTGTCCATCACCAACTCCCGGAGTACACTCAAACTCATGTCCACAGAGTCGGTGATGCCATCCAGCCATCTCATTCTCTGTCGTCCCCTTCTCCTCCCGCCCCCAACCCTTCCCAGCATCAGAGTCTTTTCCAGTGAGTCAACTCGTCTCATGAGGTGGCCAAAGTATTGGAGTTTCAGCTTTAGCATCAGTCCCTCCAATGAACATCCAGGATTGATCTCCTTTAGAATGGACTGGTTGGATCTCCTTGCAGTATAAGGGACTCTCAAGAGTCTTCTCCAACACCACAGTTCAAAAGCATCAATTCTTCGGCGATCAGCTTTCTTCACAGTCCAACTCTCACATCCATACATGACCACGGGAAAAACCATTGCCTTGACTAGACGGACCTTGGTCGGCAAAGTAATGTCTCTGCTTTTTAATATACTATCAAGGTTGGTCATAACTTTCCTTCCAAGGAGCAAGCCTCTTTTAATTTCATGGCTGCAATCAGCATCTGCAGTGATTTTGGAGCCCAAAAAAACAAAGTCTGACACTGTTTCCACTGTTTTTCCATCTATTTCCCATGAAGTGATGGGACCAGATGCCATGATCTTTGTTTTCTGAATGTTGAGCTTCAAGCCAACCTTTTCACTCTCCTCTTTCACTTTCATCAAGAGGCTTTTGAGTTCCTCTTCACTTTCTGCCATAAGGGTAGTGTCATCTGCATATCTGAGGTTATTGATATTTCTCCCTGCAATCTTGATTCCAGCTTGTGCTTCTTCCAGCCCAGCGTTCCTCATGATGTACTCTGCATATAAGTTAAATAAGCAAGGTGACAATATACAACCTTGACGTACACCTTTTCCTATTTGGAACCAGTCTGTTGTTCCATGACTGGTTCTAACTGTTGCTTCCTGACCTGCATACAGGTTTATGATTACTTAAATTATAGTGTCTAAAGTTAATCAATATCTTTGTCTCTTCCAAAAGATGAACCTACTGTATATTTTTATTTTATTTTGGATTTTTTCTTTTAAATTTAATTATTAGTATATTATTATTTTGTAGTTGACGTTTGTTTAGATTTATCCAATGTTGATAAATATTTTTTACCTTCACTATCTTCTGGAGTTTAATCAGACACATGTCCATTGAGTTGGTGATGCCATCCAACCATCTCATCCTCTGTCATTCCCTTCTCCTCTTTCCCTCAATCTTTCCCTACATCAGGATCTTTACTAATGAGTTGGCTCTTAGAATCAGGTGACCAAAGTTTTGGAACTTCAGCATCAGCCCTTTCATTGAACACTCAGTGTTGATTTCCTTGAGGATTGACTGGTTTGATCTCCTTGCAATTCCATGGACTCTCATTCTCTGGTACCACAATACAAAAGCATCAGTTCTTTGGCACTCAGCTTTCTTTACGGTCCAACTCTTACATCTGTACAAGACTACTGGAAAATCCGTGGTTTTGACTATACAGACCTGTGTCTCTATAGTGATTGCTTTTTAACACACTGTCTAGGTTTGTCATATTTTTTTCTTCCAAGAAGCAAGTGTCTTTTACTTTCATGGCTGTAGTCATGGTCCACAGTGATTTTGGAACCCAAGAAAATAAAACCATAGCCTTAAAACACACACACACACATATATAAAAGAAAGACTAACATAATTATCAGAAGAAACAAATCTATAATCACCATGAAAGAGTTTAGTAACTGACAAAAAATGTTTAGCAAGAACACAGAAGATTTTTGTACAGCACTGGGAAATACAGCCATTTTTAAATGAAGTATAATCTTTTTTTTTTTTTGGCTACACAGTGTGGCATATAGGATTTGCACACCAAGGACTGAACCCACATCCCCTGCATGGGAAGCATGGATTCTTAACTACTGGGTCACCAGGGAAGTTCCAGAAACTGATGTTGTTGATCAATAACACTTCAATTAATCAATCAGTAGATCAATAAAATATTCATATTATCATAAAAAGAACATAGATGATTTGAATTCTACGATTTACAAAATTTGATGTAATGGAAACATAGAACACTGTATTGCACTGCAAATAAATAAATTTCTTTTTAAGCACAAATGACACCATTTATTTGACCACAATAGAAATCTTAACAAAACTCACAAGATTAAAATCACATATATAACATAAGTTAACACGATAACAAGGGACTTTCCTGGTGGTTCAGTTGTTAAGACTCTGAGCTTCCACTGCAGGGATATATGTTTGATTTCTGGTTGGGGAACTAAGATCCCATCTGCTGTGCCACTATTTAAAAAAAATTAAATGATAACTAGATAATCTCCTCTATGTGTTAGAAAATTAAGAAAAACATAAGTTAAGAATTCAGAAAGGAAGCCCAGGCTCTAGGCCTCTCTCCTTCACATCTGTCATGTCACTGAGGTTGAGTGGTAGGGTGTGAGAGCCTCTTTACAGGGCTCCCCAACTCTAACTTTATTTGAGGTTTCCTTTGATTAGTTTTAGTCTTGGTACATTGTTCCTGGCAAAACCCTTGTAATTTCCAATATAAGATTTCCAATTTTTGTTTTAATATTCAGTTGTGTTCCAAGGTCCTGAAATAACTCTAGAGGAATCAAGGTAAAATGGGTGTCTTTTGTTATTCATATCATGAGCCTCTCTCAATCAAGCAGGAGTTTATGTTAATGAGACAACTTTTGGTAAACTCCTAGAGTGGAGCTGGTGGCCAGGGAAACTAGCTGGTGATTTACACAGTTGGATCTTTCAGTCTCACCCCACCACTCATCTCTGGGGAGGGAAGAGGGACTGAATGTCGAATCAGTCATCAGTGACCAGTGATTTAACCAGTCATGTCAAAGTAATGAAGCATGAACTACAGGGTTCGGAGAGCTTCCAGGCTGGATGCATGGAAATGCTGATAGACTGACACACCTAAGTGATCATAGAAATTCTACACACTTTCCCACCTTTCTCCCCAACCTTGCCCTGTGTATCTGTTCATCTAACTGTTTATCCATATCCTTTAATATCCTTTGTAATAAACTGGTAAACTGTATTCCTGAGTTCTATGAGCTGCTCTAGCAAATTAATCAAACCCAAGGAGGAGGTGATGAGAAACTCTAATTTACAGCTGGTTTGTCAGAAACACAGGTGACCACCTGGACTAGCAGTTGGACTCTGAAGTGGAGGTGAGGGAAGAGTCTTGTTAGACTAAGCTCTTAAAGGTTCTAATGCTATCTTCAGGTAGACACTGTCAGAATTAAGTTGTAGGACACCCAGCTGGTGTCACAGAATTGCTCAGAGCATGGATAAAAAATTAATGACTACAAACCTCAAGTAAACAGAATTGGGAGCCCAGAAGGAGGAGCTCTCATGCCCTTGGATGATAGCAGAGGTCAGCAGGAACAACAAAGTTTCCTCTTTTACCATCCTCCATCTTCTGGTTTATTTGAACACATTAATGGCTTTAAAGACTCACTTGGCCAAACCATTGCTGTGGGTGTTTCTAATCTCAGATCTATCCCTTTTGAAACTCAAACTCATACTCTTTGAGTTGGCTACAGGACATTCAATGCACTTGGCTCCTGCTTCTTTTGACTCACTATTGATAAATGGAGATATGCTCCAATTCTGCATAGGCCTAATTGCTTCTATTAAAAATAACCACACTTTGTAGAGCAATCTTTTCACCCTTGAGAGATGAAGATCTTAAGCATCACACCTTGCAATTTGGAGATTTTGCCTATTGGAAAAGACACTTCCAGAAGAATATTCTTCAACCTCACTGGAGAGGCCCTTATCAGGCAATGAAAACCAACCTTTGTGCCGCCAAACTCCAGAAATAGACTCTTGGATTCATATGACACACCTAAAGAAAACATGGAATCCCGACTGGACAGGGTACATCATCTGGTCATCTGAATGTAAAGGTTTCCCAGAAATGAAGCAAATGACATCTAATGAGACAAGCTTTCCCAAGATACCTAGGCTAGGCCTTATGAACGTTTGTTGAGCAAACTTACAATGATGACATAATGATTCAAAGACTATCCAAAGTTTATGATCTTGGTTACATGTGAACTTTAGATGCAAAGTGCCTGAGAGGATATATCCTGCCTCCTCCTCTACTCTTGTTACTTGAATGTGACCTCAGTAGGTTTCCAATCTGTGTACTTTCCCTCTGATGTGAGACCTACACCCAAGAAAGGTCTCTCCTGTAGACAGAGATACAAAACGCTGCTAAAATTAGAAATCCTGACTTTTGATCTGGGGTGCCTTCAGAGGAAGACCTTGATCAATAAGGTAAAATGTTAAGAGACTCACAGACTTAGAGAATGAACTCATGGTCACCAGAGCAGGGGAAGGGAGGAGCATGGAGGGAAAGGATTGTTAGGGAGTTTTGGGTGGACAAGTACACACCATTATATTTAAAATGGATAACCAATAAGGGCCTACTGTATAGCACATGGAACTCTGCTCAATGTTATGGGGCAGCCTGAATGGGAGGGAAGTTTGGGGTAGAATGGATATGAGTCCCTTCACCATTCACCTGAAACTATCACAATGTTGTTAACTGGCTATACTCCAATACAAAGTAAAAAGTTATTTTGTTTTTTAAAGGTAAAATGTAAAAAATTAATACCCAGAAGCTTCAGTTAAAAAAAGTTGAGAGATAAGAAGGAGAAACTCTCCTATACTACGATGATAGCAGAGCCCAAGAGGAAGATGAAAGACCCCTCTTCTTTCCTGGCAGGGATTCAGCCAAGGAAGAGCCATGGGCATTTTGTTCACTATAGCTCTCTCAACTCCCTTTCCTTTTCATTAAAGTGTTGTCATTTCCTTTGTGTGTGGAGACCCACACATGGCTCCCCATAGTTGCAGACCCCAAATTGCAATTCTCTGCTGATCCCAAATGAACCCATCTCTGCTGGAGAAATATCTGGTAGACTATTTCAGGTCAACATGTGGAAAATCCACACCAGAACCATTCAGCGAAGAATCTTAGGTGCTGGCATGCTCTGAATATTCAGATTATTGTGTGTAATATAAATGAAAATAGTAGGATTTTCCTTTACAACCAGATTCCACTTTAATCCTTTATACCACTAATACTAAAAAAAATTTTTTTTAAAGTTCTTTATTAAAAACCAAATTCAACTGTATACATTGAAAACTGATTTGCTTTTATTCAACAATTTATGAATTGGGCTGCATCTCACCTAGCAAATAGGAATGAATTCCAAAGACCTATAGAAAAGGAAAGGTTTATTTTTAAATGGAAGTTCAAATCTCAGTGTCTCAAAAATTGTTTTTAATATACTTATTTATTTGGCTTTGCCAAGTCTTAGTTGTAGCATGCAAACAGTTGGGATTCTAGTTCCCTAGCCAGGGATTCTAGTTCCCTAGCCAGGGATCGAACCCGGGCCCTCTGCATTGAGGGTATGGCATCTTAGCCACTGGACCACCAGGGACATCCCGTAAATGATTTTATTTGAATATAGCCAAGCTCATTCACTTAAGTTGTAGTTGTTAGTTTGGGGCTTTTTGTTGTTTTGTTTTGGGTTTTTTTTGGGATGTGTGTGCACTTTGAGGATGGCAGTACCTCAGTTCTCTGACCAGTGTTAAACCTGCATCCTTGGAGTGAAGGTGCAGTCTCAACCACTAGACTGCAGGAGAATTTCCTCACTTAAGAAATACATGTAGTCGGTTTTGAGCTAAGACGGCACAGTTGAGTATTTGTAATAGATACCACATGGCCCACAGAACTGAAAATATTTATAACTTGGTCCTTTAAGAAAGGGGCTACCCAGGTAGCTCAGACGGTAAAGCATCTGCCTACAATGTGGGAGACCTGGGTTCGATTCCTGGATCGGGAAGATCCCCTGGAGAAGGCAATGGTAATCCACTCCAATACTCTTGCCTGGAAAATCCCATGGACAGAGGAGCCCGGTAGGCCCCAATCCATGTGGTTGCAAAGAGTCGGACATAACTGAGCCACTTCAGGACAGGACAGGACCCAGGTGGCTCAGTGGTAAAGAATCTGCCTGCCAATGCAAGAGATGAGGGAGACTCAGGTTCTCTCCCTGGGTAGGAAGACCCTCTAGAGGAGGAAATGGCAATCTACTCCAGTGTTCGTGCCTGGGAAATCCAATGGACAGAGGAACCTGGAAGGTTGCAGTCCATAGGGTAGCAAAGAGTCAGACATGACTGAGCATGCATGCACCTTCAAGAAAAAGTTTGCCTACTAGATTAACTAACCCACAGTGGTTTTGTGTGAAGGTGATAGGTCAGCCAAATAAATGTTATAAAAGATATAGCTCACAAGTTTTCTTTGGTGGTTTTGCAGTAGGGAAGAGGCTTTAAACCACAGACTTTAAGTATCCAGTTCCTTTTAACAAATCGTCTCTATTTTAGCCTGATATTCTCTGTTCAGTCATTAAGTCTTGTCTGACTCTTTGCAAGCCCATGGATTGTAGTACATGAGGCTCCTCTGTCCTTCACTATCTTCCAAAGTCTGCTAAAATCCATGTCCATTGAGTTGGTGATGCTATCTAACTGTACAGTTCAGTTCAATTCAGTCACTCAGTCGTGTCTGACTCTTTGCGACCCTATGAAGCACAGCACGCCAGGCCTCCCTGTCCATCACCAACTCCCGGAGTTCACTCAAACTCATGTCCATCGAGTCGGTGATGCCATCCACCCATCTCATTCTATGTCGTCCCCTTCTCCTCCAGCCCCCAATCCCTCCCAGCATCAGAGTCTTTTCCAGTGACTCAACTCTTCGCATGAGGTGGCCAAAGTATTGGAGTTTCAGCTTTAGCATAAGTCCTTCCAATGAACACCCAGGATTGATCTCCTTTAGAATGGACTGGTTGGATCTCCTTGCAGTCCAAGGGACTCTCAAGAGTCTTCTCCAGCACCACAGTTCAAAAGCATCAATTCTTCGGCGATCAGCTTTCTTCACAGTCCAACTCTCACATCCATACATGACCACTGGAAAAACCATAGCCTTGACTAGATGGACATTGGTTAGCAAAGTAATGTCTCTGCTTTTTCATATGCTATCTAGGTTGGTCATAACTTTCCTTCCAAGGAGTAAGTGTCTTTTAATTTCATGGCTGCAATCAGCATCTGCAGTGATTTTGGAGCCCCCCAAAATAAAGTTTGACACTGTTTCCCCATCTGTTTCCCATAGAGCACCTGATCTGCCTCTTGAGAAACCTGTATGCAGATCAGGAAGCAACAGTTAGAACTGAACATGGAACAAGACTGGTTCCAAATAGGAAAAGGAGTACGTCAAGGTTGTATATTTTCACCCTGCTTATTTAACTTATATGCAGAGTACAGCATGAGGAACGCTGGGCTGGAAGAAGCACAAGCTGGAATCAAGATTGCCAGGAGAAATATCAATAACCTCAGATATGCAGATAACACCACCCTTATGGCAGAAAGTGAAGAGGAACTCAAAAGCCTCTTGATGAAAGTGAAAGAGGACAGTGAAAATGTTGGCTTGAAGCTCAACATTCAGAAAACAAAGATCTAACTGTTAGGTAGTTAGAATAGAAGAAGGAATCCAAAATCATGGCAGCTATAAGACAGACAAAGAAAGGAGAAAAGCCCATGAAAGGGGAACAAAGGAAAACTCCAAGGACCAGAGTGAAAACCTCAAGTGAAACAAATGTACCCCCTTCCTGATCAGTGATTGGTGCTAGGCCTAATTTGCATAGGGCAGGCTGGGGGTTGGGGGGGCGAGGGAGAGGACAAAAAGCATAAGAAGAGCGAGTCAAGATGGATTGAGGCCTCTCCTTCAGGGTCAGCCCACCCTCACAAGTTGGTGGTGTTTCTGTTTACCAAATAAAATTCTGAACTGTAACAGAGTTGTAACACTGGCCTGTCATTTCAAATCTTTGTTTTGGTGAGACTAAACTGAGGAAATAATGAACTCTCCCCACATAACCATCTCATCCTCTTCTGCCTGCACCCTTTTCCTCCTGCCCTCAATGTCTCCCAGCATCAGCATTTTTTCCAGTGCGTTGGCACTTCACATCAGTTGGTCAAAGTATTGGAGCTTCAGCTTCAGCATCAGTCCTTCCAGTGAATATTAAGGGTTGATTTCCTTTTGGACTGACTGACTTGGTCTCTTTGTAGTCCAAGGTTTGTCATAGCTTTCATTCCAAGGAGCAAGCGTCTTTTAATTTCACGGCTACAGTCGGTGTCTGCAGTGATTTTGATGCCTAGCAGGGCCCTATGGGACTCCTAGGCACGGAGGCCTTTTTGTCCCCCATTTCTTGTAGGTAAGACTCTAGCCTCCATGACCTTATCTCAGTTCCAAATGGCAGAACAGTTGCTAATCAAAGGAAGAACAGCAACAAAACCACCTGAGGCAAGATTAAAGAACCAGAGAGGCTCATCAAGATTAGGAGATGGACCACCTAAGACCCAGCACACACCCTAACCAGTCAACAACCCCACCCTTTTGAAACTTTACAGAAGAATACAAGACTGTTTGAGGCCTGGCAGGCTACAGTCCAATCCATGAGGTCACAAAGAGTCAGACACGACTGAGCGACTGACACTACCACAAGACTGTTCTTCCCTGGTGGCTTAGACGGTAGGGAGTTGCCTGCAATGTAGGAGACCCAGGTTCTATCCCTGGGTGGGGAAGATCCCCTGGAGAAGGAAATGGCAACCCACTCCAGTACTCTTGCTTAAAAATCCATGGACGGAGGAGCCTGGCAGGCTACAGCCCAAAGAGTTGGACGTGACTGAGCAACTTCACTCACTCATTCACAAGACTGCTACTGCCTTGGTCCTTATCACATACTCCTGCCTGACTATATAACCTTTTCCTATTCACCAGGGAAGGGGGCACAGTTCTTGAGGCACTAGTCTACTATGCTCCCCCTTTGCCTGGCAAAGTAATAAAGCCAGTCTTTCCTTCTCCTCCATAACTCTGTCTCCATATTTCTGTTTGGCATTGGGTGCAGAGAGCCAAGATTGTGGAAACAATTTTGGAGCCCAAGAAAATAAAATCTGTCAGTGTTTCCACTTTTCCCCTTTCTATATGCCATGAAATGATGGGGTCATCTAGGCTCTATCGTTCTAATTTTGACTTGGCTTTGTAGGTAGTTCAGTCTGTACAGACAATGTTCTTATCATCAAGTCACTGAGTATGTTTCAAGAAAGAGTCTATTCTGACTTCATATTGAGACTGTTTCTTTGACTTGTATTTTGTTGCTTTTGTTATTATCAGTTCAGTTCACTCGCTCAGTAGTGTCTGACTCTTTGCGATCCCATGAATCATAATCATACATAATAGCCTACCTCAGAAAACCCTGCTCATCTGCCTGACTGTTAAACTAAAGTGCATTTGTTCAGCTCACAGTGAGATAATCTGACCAAGCCCACTTGTGAATGACTGCAGGAAAGAAGTTAATCCCTTCCACAGGCTGGCCCTTCCCAGAGACATTTTGTAATTCTGATGGCCCTTTCTACTTTACTTTCTCACCTCCTTTCCTTAACTATTCTGCCTTTTTTACTTTATTTCTTCACGTTCCCCCATCTCTGCTCTATAAAAGAAGCTGGCATTTCGAGACATTAGTCTGCCATCTTTTTGGTCTGCCGGCTTTCTGAATAAAGGCAAAATATCCTTTGCCTCAACACTCTTCCCTTGGATTTATTGGCAAGAGTGAACTACCGGTAACTGGTATTTTTCTTTCTTGTCTTAGTGATTTTACATTGTGAATTAATGATTTTACCTTGCGATTTAATGACTGTTATTGGCTTTGAAACTGTTTACTGACACTGGGAATCAAATCCACATGACCAAGACTTGAACCTAGTCAAAGTCCTGCTTGGACTCAAACTGCTCAGATCCAGCCAAAACCCATGATACCTGGTTTCAGGACCTAATGGAATTCAGGTTCTTGATGTGTCATCACAGAAAGAATTCAGTGAGAGACAAAGTGACTGGTAAGAAGTGGATTTATTCAGATTCAGAGAGGCTGACACTTCACAGACAGAATGTGGACCATTGCAGAGGGTGAATTCGGCTAAGAAATGCAGGGTAGTCAGTTTTTACATGCTGGGTAAATTCATATGCTAATGAGTGGGAGGATTATTTCCCTCCTGTTACAGCTTCCTGTTGAAGCTTGAGTGCTTGAGTGCTGGGTGAGAATATGCTCCTCATATAGAAGTGAACATTCTGAGCTCAATGAAATTGTAAATTAATACATTTGTAATGGGAGGGAAAGGTGCAGGTCACAACTTTTGAAAGAATGACATAGCCTAAGGACATAACATAAATAGATTAGAATCAAATGGGACCAAGTTGGCAGATAAGACTAGACCTTGATTCTCAATCATCAAGTGAAATGACATACCCAGAGGTGCCATGACAGTTCCAAGACACTCTTAAAAGACCAAGGAGTGGATGGTGGACCAAATCCTGAAAATCTCTGCCCTTCCCAAAAATAGTTGGAATAATCCTCCCATTCTTTAGGATATGAAGTTACCCAGGCTATAAAAACTAACCATGACAAATTTCAAGGCTGCACTCACCCTCTGCAATGTCCCACTCTTTGTCTGTGGAGTGTGCTTCTCTCTGAATCTGAATAAATCCACTTCTTACCTATTATTTTGTCTCTCACTGAATTCTTTCTGTGATGTGACATCAAGAACCTGAGCTTCATTAGGTCCTGAAACCAGGTCTTATGTTTTTGGCTGGGTTTGAGTCCAAGACACATGGGTTTGAGTCCTAAAACTAGATTTTGGCTGGGTTCAAATCCCAGAACATGGGTTCAAGTCTCAATCTGAGGTAAACGGTTTCACATTGACATACCAGACCTGTAAAGCAATCTCAACAGCCTACTTAACATTGGTCCATTATCAAGAGATGGACATGCTTTAAAAAAAAAAAAAAATGAACAAAAAGAAACCCTTTAGTTTGAATTGGGGTATAACCGATTAATAATGCCATGATAATTTTACCTGGAGAGCAAAGGGGCTCTGCCATACATATACATGTATCCACTCACCTAGAGCCAGACATCCTGGAATGTGAAGTCAAGTGGGCCTTAGGAAGAATCACTACCAACAAAGCTAGTGGAGGTGATGGAATATCAGTTGAGCTATTTCAAATCCTGAAAGATGACGCTATGAAAGCGCTTCACTCAATATGCTGGCAAATTTGGAAAACTCAGCAGTGGTCACAAGACTGGAAAAGGTCAGTTTTCATTCCAATCCCTAAGAAAGGCAATGCCAAAGATTCTCAAACAATAACACAATTGCACCCATCTCACACGCTAGTAAAGTAATGTTTAAAATTCTCCAAGCCAGTCTTTAGCAATATGTGAACTGTGAACTTCCAGATGTTCAAGCTGGTTTAACGAAAATCAGAGGAACCAGAGATCAAATTGCCAACATCTGCTGGATCATCGAAAAGCAAGAGAGTTCCAGAAAAATATCTATTTCTGCTTCATTGACCATGCCTAAGCTTTTCACTGTGTGGATCACAATAAACTGTGGAAAATTCTGAAAAGGATTGGAATACCAGACTACCTGACCTGCCTCTTGAGAAACCTGTATGCAGGTCAGGAAGCAACAGTTAGAACTGGACATGGAACAGCAGACTGGTTCCAAATAGGAAAACGAGTACGTCAAGGCTGCATATTATTACCCTGCTTATTTAACTTATATGCAGAGTACATCAAGAGAAACACTGGGCTGAAAGAAGCACAAGCTGGAATCAAGATGCCGGGAGAAATATCATTAATCTCAGATATGCAGATGACACCACCCTTATGGCAGAAAGTGAAGAGGAACTAAAAAGTCTCTTGATGAAAGTGAAAGAGGAGAGTGAAAAAGTTGGCTTAAAGCTCAACATTCAGAAAACTAAGATATTGGCATCTGGTCCAATCACTTCATGGCAAATAGATGGGAAAACAGTGGACACAGTGGCTGACATTATCTTTCTGGGCTCCAAAATCACTGCAGATGGTGATTGCAACCATTAAATTAAAAGATGCTTGCTCTGTGGAAGGAAAGTTATGACCAACCTAGAGAGCATATTAAAAAGCAGAGACATTACTTTGCCAACAAAGGTCTGTCTAGTCAAGGCTATGGTTTTTCCAGTGGTCATGTATGGATGTGAGTGTTGGACTATAATGAAAGCTGAGTGCCGAAAAATTGATGCTTTTGAACTGTGGTGTTGGAGAAGACTCTTGAGAGTCCCTTGGACTGCAAGGAGATCTAACCAGTCCATCCTAAAGGTGATCAGTCCTGGGTGTTCATTGGAAGGACTATGAAGCTGAAACTCCAATACTTTGGTCACCTGATGCAAGGAGCTGACTCATTTGAAAGGATCCTGGTGCTGGGAAAGATTGAGGGCAGGAGGAGAAGGGGATAACAGAGGACAAGATGGTTGGATGGCATCACCGATTCGATAGACATGGGTTTGGGTTGACTCTGGGAGTTGGTGATGGACAAGGAGGCCTGGCATGATGCGATTCATGGGGTCGCAAAGAATCGGACATCACTGAGTGACTGAACTGAACTGATTTTCCCCTTTGGGGTTGCAAAGAGTTGGACAAGACTGAGCAACTAAACTGAACTGACTGATTCTCCCCCAAGCCCCTCACCCATGTAGGCTGCTGCATAACACTGAGCAGAGTTCCCTGTGCTATATAATAGGGGGATGGACTTGCTTTTGGTGAGTACAGGGCAGTACCCAGAACACATCAGGCTCCTGATAAATTACATTGATTATCACTAAATATTTTCCTCTGGGAGAGAGAATGCATTTTTAATGCAAATAATCAACAAGCAATCTATGATAAGAATCGAAAAGAGTTTTATCTGAGCAAAACTGAGGACTATTGCCCCAAAGTGTGGTCTCTACCAAGGAAGAAAGTGCTCTGGAGAAGTATGATTTTCAGCAAATTTTTACATTTTTTTGGAACAAAGAAGAAACATCAAACATAATGGGGAAACATTCCTTGAAAGTTTCAAAAGACACAGATAGTTCTGGAGGGCAGATCTGAGGTGTGACTGGCACCATGTTCCTACCATGCTCCTGTGCCATGCTGCATCCAGGCTGACAGTGCATCAGAAAGCACCTAGGTTGAGGCCCGTGTACATCCACCGCCTGGAGATTCACGTGGAGAATCACTGATGGCTGGAACCACCCTTTCTCACAGCCTAGCAGCTGCACAACCACGAGGCAGCCACAAGATGGCTGCCATACAGGCCCTCAAGGAATGGAAGGTGGCTAAGTTCCCCCCACACCAGTGGCTGGAGGACCAACTCTGCACCTCAACATCACCAGGAAGTGGTTGTGACCCTGAGACATGCCATCATTTTGTTTGGTAGAAAGTTTAACAAGAGGAACAAGGGGTGACCTAACTGAAAAGATTCAAACTGATCTCTAAACTCCACCTCCAGGTTCCTATGCAATGTTGCTCTTTACAGTACCAGACCTTGCTTCTATCACCAGTCACATCCACAACTGGGTATTGGTTTAAAGAGCAATATTGCATAGGAACCTGGAATGTTAGGTCCATGAATCAAGGTAAATTGGAAGTGGTCAAACAGGAGATGGCAAGAGTGAACACAGACATTCTAGGAATCAGTGAACTAAAATGGACTGGAATGGTTGAATTTAACTCAGATGACCATTATATCTTCTACTGTGGGCAGGAATCCTTTAGAAGAAATGGAGTAGCCATCATGGTCAGCAAGAGTCTGAAATGAAGTACTTGGATGCAATCTCAAAAATGACAGAATGATCTCTGTGCCTTTCCAAGGCAAACCATTCAATATTACAGTAATCCAAGCCTATGCCCCAACCAGTAACGCTGAAGAAGCCGAAGTTGAACCATTCTATGAAGTCCTACAAGACCTTTTAGAACTAACACCCAACAAAGATGTCCTTTTCATTATAGGGGACTGGAATGCAAAAGTAGGAAGTCAAGAAACACCTGGAGTAACAGGCAAATTTGGCCTTGGAGCATGGAATGAAGCAGGGCAAAGGCTAATAGAGCTTTGCCAAGAGAACACACTGGTCATAGCAAACACTCTCTTCCAAAAACACAAGAGAAGACTACACATGGACATCACCAGATGGTCAACACCGAACTCAGATTGATTATATTCTTTGCAGCCAAAGATGGAGAAGCTCTATACAGTCAGGAAAACAAGACCAGGAGCTGACTGTGTCTCAGATCATGAACTCCTTATTGCCAAATTCAGACTTAAATTGAAGAAAGTAGGGAAACCCATTAGAGCATTCAGGTATGACCTAAATCAAATCCCTTATGATTATACAGTGGAAGTGAGAAATGGATTTAAAGGACTAGATCAGAGTGCTTGATGAACTATGGATGGAGGTTCATGACACGGCACAGGAGACAGGGACCAAGACCATCCCCATGGAAAAGAAATACAAAAAAGCAAAATGGCTGTCTGAGGAGTCCTTACAAATAGCTGTGAAAAGAAGAGAAGTGAAAAGCAAAGGAGAAAAGGAAAGATATAAACATCTGAATGCAGAGTTCCAAAGAATAGCAAGGAGAGATAAGAAAGCCTTCTTTAGCAATCAATGCAAAGAAATAGAGGAAAACAACAGAATAGGAAAGACAAGAGATCTCTTCAAGAATATTAGAGATACCAAGGGAACACTTCATGCAAGGATGGGCTCGATAAAGGACAGAATTCGTGTGGACCTAACAGAAGCAGAAGATACATAGTCACTAGCAGTCTGTTAATGAAAGAAAGGAATGTCTTAAAGCTCAGAATGGCACCAGGCCCCTCACCCATAAGATGCATTTTGGGATAATCCTGACACCAGATGATTCGTCCGGGACCATAAAATGATTAACTTGAATCTTGTAGAAGGACAGATTACTATGCAAATAGTTTTGTTTTACATAGATTAGGGGAACAAAATCTGAGTACAGAATACTGGTTTGTCAAGTAGGATTTGAGCCATTTGACTTGAAGATAGAGTCTGGGGTAAATGCATAGTACATTAGCATAGCTTAAGACCGACATTTCCATAAGAAAAATGCATCAGTTAACTCAAGATTTGAGAATAGTTAACTTCAGTTGAAATCAGGTGTCATTAAGGTAACACAGTATTTGTTACCTTATTGAACCAGAATTGAAAGAGACGCATGTACTCCAATGTTCATTGCAGCACTGTTTATAATAGCCAGGACATGGAAGCAACCTAGATGTCCATCTGCAGACGAATGGATAAGAAAGCTTTGGTACATATACACAATGGAGTATTTCTCAGCCATCAAAAAGAATGCATTTGAATCAGTTTTAATGAGGTGGATGAAATTGGAGCCAATTATACAGAGTGAAGTAAGCCAGAAAGAAGAACATCAATACTGTATATTAACGCATATATATGGAATTTAGAAAAATGGTAACCTGAACCCTGTATAAGAGACTGCAAAAGAGACATAGGCATTTAGAACAGTCTTTGGGACTCTGTGGGAGAGGGTGAAGGTGGAATGATTGGGGAGAATGGAATTGTAGCATGTATATTATAAGTGACCAGTCCAGGTTCGACGCATAATTTTTCCTCTGTTCATTTCTTTGCATTTGTGCTTTTTCAATAAAAATACTTTTTAAAAAAAAATAAAATCAAATCAAAAAAAAATAAAAAGCAGTATACAACAAACACACACACAAAAAAGAGAAACTTCCTTTTAAATTTGTGTAGAGAAGAAAAAAATATCATTAGTTTGTTTCCTCCTGCCCCTTAAGAGAGATAAAAATGTCTGACACTTGCAGGCTATTTCCTCCGTTTGGAGACCCCTGGCCTTCCTGCCTGTTACCCACTCACCCCCACATACTGTCAGTTCATTTCAGTTCAGTCAGTCACTCAGTTGTGACCGACTCTTTGTGACCCCATGGAGTGCAGCACACCAGGCCTTCCTGTACATCACCAACTCCTGGAGTTTACTCAAACTCATGTCCATTAGGTCGGTAATGCAATCCAACCATCTCATCCTCTGTCATCCCCTTCTTCTCCTGCATTCTATCTTTGCCAGCATCAGGGTCTTTTCAAATGAGTCAGCTCTTCGTATCAGGTGGCCAAAGTATTGGAGTTTCAGCTTCAACATCAGTCCTTCCAATGAACACTCAGAACTGATCTCCTTTAGAATGGACTGGTTGGATGTCCTTTCAGCCCAAGGGACTCTCAAGAGTCTTCTCCAGAACCACAGTTCAAAAGCATCAATTCTTCGGCGCTCAACTCTCTTTATATTCCAACACTCACACCCATACATGACCACTAGAAAAACCATATCCTTGATTAGACGGACCTTTGTTGGCAAAGTAATGTCTCTGCTTTTTAATATACTGTCTAGGTTGGTCATAATCTTCCTTCCAAGGAGTAAGCGTCTTTTAATTTCACGGCTACAGTCACCATCTTCAGTGATTTTGGAACCCCAAAAAATAAAGTCTGACACTGTTTCCACTGTTCCCCCATCTATTTGCAATGAAGTGATGGGACCAGATGACATGATCTTTGTTTTCTGAATGTTGAGCTTCAAGCCAGCCTTTTCACTCTCCTCTTTCACTTTCATCAAGAGGCCTTTGAGTTCCTCCTCACTTTCTGCCATAAGGGTGGTGTCATCTGCATATCTGAGGTTATTGATATTTCTCCCAGCAATCTTGATTCCAGCTCGTGCTTCTTCCAGCCCAGCGTTTCTCATGATGTACTCTGCATATAAGTTAAATAAGTAGGGTAACAATATACAGCCTTGACATACGCAGGAGGAGAAGGGGACAACAGAGAATGAGATGGCTGGATGGCATCACCAACTCGATGGACATGAGTTTGAGTGAACTCCGGGAGTTGGTGATGGACAGGGAGGCCTGGCGTGCTGTGATTCATGGGGTCGCAAAGTGTCAGACACGACTGAGCGACTGAACTGAACTGAACTGAATATAGGCTGTTCTGATAGAGATCAAGTTCATGTAAAAGCCAGAAGAGCTTCCTCAAAACTCAATAGGGGAATGTTTCTTCCATCACATTGACAGGAGTTATTTTTCAATAAGCTGCATTCTGTTTTACACACTATATTGAGAGTCTATTTAATGTGATTCATTTCCCTTAAGCTTGTGTGTTCCTGAATGTTCAAGCAAATGAGGTCTAGGGCATGCAAAACAACAGATTAGAACTTGGCAGTAATTAGTTTATTCATTTGTTATTTAATTATCTAGGACTCTGAATGTCTACCATTTACAAATCACCCCACTCCAGTACTCTTGCCTGGAAAAATCCCATGGACGGAGGAGCCTGGTGCACTGAAGTCCATGGGGTTGCTAAGAGTCGGACATGACTGAGTGACTTCACTTTCACTTTTCACTTTCATGCATTGGAGAAGGAAATGGGAACCTACTCCAGTGTTCTTGCCTGGAGAATCCCAGGGACAGGGAGCCTGGTGGGCTGCTGTCTGTGGGGTCGCACAGAGTCGGACATGACTGAAGTGACTTAGCAGCAGTAGCAGCAGCACTATCGTCTAGAGTTCAAAATATGAATTAGACACAATCTGTACTCCCAAGGAGCTTACAACATTTAAACTAATCAAGTCATTAGTACAATGCTATAGAAAGGTATGAACAGGAGTTATGATAAGTACAAAAAACAAGCACCTTAATCCAGTCAATGGAGACTTCAGACAGGAAGTAATGCCAAGGCTTAAGGTGAGGATAATGAATTAAAAAGAGAAGGACACTTCTGGGAGTAGAGGATGTGAAGGCATGAATAAGGCTGGGACTCAAGGAACGCTATAGTTTGTGGAGGAAACTATCTGCTGTTTGGTGAAGCTAGAGAGATTAGCATTAGCCAGATTAGGAAAGTCTTTTTAAGAAAGGCCATCTTGAATTTTATCTTTAAGATTTTTAGGACAGTACTGGGAAGTTATTAAAACCTCCACTAATATTTATTGAGCATGGTACTAAGTGTTTGACATTCTTTATGTCATTTAATGTTCTCAGTGATACAGTGGATATTATTTATCCCCATTTATCAGATGGAAGAACTAAGGCTCAGAATGATTAAGTAACTGTGCCAAGACCAGGAAGCAACTAAATGGCAAAACAAGAATTAAACCAAAGTCTTTCTAAATTCAGAAGCCCTATTCAATAACACTGTGAAATAATGCCAAATAATTCAAATAACATTTGAAAGAAATATTTCAAATAGTATTGAATGGAAAGTCACCCAAACAGTTACTGCTCATTTTTTTCTGTCTCAAGTTAGACTTTGAAGAATTATTCTGTACCCACTACCTCAGTCCTTGAAAACAGCACACAAAGCTCTTTTTGTTAGAGGAAGACACTGACTGAAACCACACACCCTGGCCAGGCACCACAGTAAACATTTGTGTCAGTTGTTTTATGACAGGAGGTTCTAGTAAAGAACATGGAATTAATATGCTCAGTTCAGTTCAGTCACTGAGTAGTGTACGACTCTTTGCGACCCCATGAATTACAGCACGCCAGGCCTCCCTGTCCATCACCAACTCCCGGAGTTCACTCAGACTCATGTCCATCGAGTCGGTGATGCCATCCAGCCATCTCATTCTCTGTCGTCCCCTTCTCCTCCAGCCCCCAATCCCTCCCAGCATCAGAGTCTTTTCCAGTGAGTCAACTCGTTGCATGAGGTGGCCAAAGTATTGCAGTTTCAGCTTTAGCATCAGTCTTTCCAATGAACACCCAGGACTGATCACCTTTAGAATGGACCGGTTGGATCTCCATGCAGTCCAAGGGACTCTCAAGAGTCTTCTCCAGCACCACAGTTCAAAAGCATCAATTCTTCGGCAATCAGCTTTCTTCACAGTCCAACTCTCACATACATACATGACCACTGGAAAAACCATAGCCTTGACTAGACGGACCTTGGCAAAATAATGTCTCTGCTTTTTAATATGCTATCTAGGTTGGTCATAACATTCCTTCCAAGGAGTAAGCGTCTTTTAATTTCAAGGTTGCAATCAGCATCCGCAGTGATTTTGGAGCCCAAAAAAATAAAGTCTGACACGGTTTCCAGTGTTTCCCCATGTATTTCCCATGAAGTGATGGGACCAGATACCATGATCTTTGTTTTCTGAAAATTGAGCTTCAAGCCAACTTTTTCACTCTCCTCTTTCACTTTCATCAAGAGGCTTTTGAGTTCCTCTTCACTTTCTGCCATAAGGGTGGTGTCATCTGCATATCTGAGGTCACTGATATTTCTCCCAGCAATCTTGATTCCAGCTTGTGCTTCCTCCAGCCCAGCATTTCTCATGATGTACTCTGCATACAAGTTAAATATGCAGGGTGACAATATACAGCCTTGACGTACTCCTTTTCCTATTTGGAACCAGTCTGTTGTTCCATGTCCAGTTCTAACTGTTGCTTCCTGACCTGCATACAGATATCTCAAGAGGCAGGTCAGGTGGTCTGGTAGTCCCATCTCTTTCAGAATGTTCCACAGTGTATTGTGATCCACACAGTCAAAGGCTTGGCATAGTCAATGAAGCAGAAATAGATGTTTTTCTGGAACTCTCTTGCTTTCTCCATGATCCAGCGGATGTTGGCAATTTGCTCTCTGGTTCCTGTGCCTTTTCTAAAACCAGCTGGAACATCTGGAAGTTCATGGTTCACATATTGCTGAAGCCTGGCTTGGAGAATTTTGAGCATGACTTTACTAGCGTGTGAGATGAGTGCAATTGTGCGGTAGTTTGAGCATTCTTTCGCATTGCCTTTCTTTGGGATTGGAATGAAGACTGACATTTTCCAGTCCTGTGGCCACTGCTGAGTTTTCCAAATTTGCTGGCATATTGAGTGCAGCACTTTCACAGCATCATCTTTCAGGATTTGAAATAGCTCAACTGGAATTCCATCACCTCCACTAGCTTTGTTCCTAGTGATGCTTTCTAAGGCCCACTTGACTTCACATTCCAAGATGTGTGGCTCTAGGTCAGTGATCACAGCATCGTGATTAGCTTTGTTTGATTACTGGATCTTTTTGGTGGTCTTTTAGAAAGTAAGAAAATTCTCTGTTCCTTAGAATTCTCAGGAAGCTAATTGTGCAGATGCACCTGATAATTTCATTATGCTGAAATGACCCTAAACATTCTGCAATTCAATTTTGGGTGACCAGTCATCATTCATAAGAAATAATTTGCTGTACTTTTGGTTGTGAAACACTGCATAGCAAGAACAAAATTATCTGGATAAGAAAATATAGCATTGCCACTGTTAAGTGAAAAATTCTCAGGCAGAGCTGAATGTCTTCTGAGAGTTTGTAAGAACCCCATCTGGGGCATTATGAGGTCTGGGTCATGAATCCTGAAAAATGCAAGGGTGTGGTGTAGGCTCAGGAATGAACATCCAGCAGGAATATGGTAAGGGAGTGTGCAATGCTCTATATTTTCTAATTCTAGCTAACTGTGGTCTATATCTAGATCTCAGGAATAGATCAAAGCAGAACACTTCTGTGGGATAAAATGATTCTCATATAATCAGACAGTGAGGGAGAAGCACAAGCAATAGAAACAAGCCAAGTGAGACAAGATTCTGAGCTCAGGTCAAATAGGGCAGTAGGCATCATAGGGATGATTCTCAATGCGTCTGATTCCTGAGCTACATTGCTCCCCGTCTGGGTCAGTTGCCTCCTACACTTATTACCTAGTTTTGAGGCAGGAAGTATATGGATCCCTACCCAGCATAAAGTGATTGGCGATCCATTCCCTGTGGATTTAAACTCCAAGACAAGAATATCAGGGCAGTTAAGGGGGGAGGACAGGCCCTGCTCAGACCGCATAGTTCTCGTTCCCAAAGTCAGGAGACCTCCCTCAGGAAAGGCTCCTTGAGGGTGAAAGAGGTAGTTATGTCAAGGGATCCTCTATCCAGATGCCTTAAGGCATGAGAGATATGTGCACACACATGGGAGGATCCCGAGATATACCAAATACGGACTGTGAGACAAGCAAACCAAAATGATTGACCAAAGGAAACCTGGAATAAGTACCCCATGAAAGTAATTCAAACTGCCATGAGGGTGCAACTCTGACTCTCTCTCTGAGTACGCCTGTACACACAGGTGTACTAACTACTTCCCCCCTTAATAAATACTTTACTTGCTTCACTACTTTCCATCTTTGTGGAAATTCTTTTCTGCAAAGCCGAAGGTCCAGGGCCCTTGTCACTGACCACCGTTCTAGTGGCTAGGTTCTGGTGCTTTCGTTGTTGTGATACAGCCTTGTTTCCAGCTGGGAACCCAAGTCCTGTTCTAAGCCATTGCATGTGAAGGCCACCCGAGATCAGTTTTCACCCTTTGATTTTCTGTCACCATCATCTCAAGCATCCCTTTGCCTCTTTCTCGTTTCCTATATTTCATACCTTCTTTTCTCTGTTTTATCATTTTTTTGTGGCACATTTCCTTCAGCATTTTCATTAAGAAGGGCATATGAGAGTATTCTTTTTACTCTTTGCAAGTTTTTGTATAAACCAGCACTTGTGTGATAATTCGGTTGAATAGAGTTGTCTGCTGGAATAAATTGCTCTTCAGGATTTTTAAAGCATTGCAGTATACCAGGATGTGCTACCCCCAAAATATGGCACTTTGGCATACACTTCCCCAAAAGCAGGAGATAAATCTAGATATCCTCCCTGTATCAGGAGAAAGACTTATTAGCAGAGACAGGAATCAGGGCCTGGAAATCTGTATAAACAAACCTTGTTACTGCTTTTCTTTTTACCACCCATAGTCCAAAACTTTGTCTTGTCAATTCTTCAAAAGGTATTGTTTCTTTGTCTAAAAAGTATAAAAACCTTTGGCTCCAATCACTTCTTCAGTTCTTTATTCTCCTGTGAAAGCTCCTATGGACATGTAAAATTCCTATAAAATCTGTAAGCTTTTGTCCTGTAAATCTGTCTTTGTCAGTTTTCAGACCCAGTCAGGGATGTTCAGAGGGTCATGAGAAACATGTTGCTTTTCTCACCACTTTGTTGTTGATTTATTTTTTTGTTCCTTGTCCTGTTTCACCTACTTTTCTGGAATCTCTTCTTTTGTTTTAAATTTTACAATCATATGCTTTAGTGTAGGGCAATTTTAATCTGTTATGATGACTCTCAATTTGAAAATTTGGATCCTTCATTTCTGGGAATTTTCTTCAAATTTTTTCTTTTTTTTTTGTCTCTGCCTTGCAGCTTGTGAGATCTTAGTTCTACAATTTGCAAAACAAATTGTTTCAGCAAGAGCTCAGCTTAAACACATGTGTTCAGGAAAGATAAAGTCATAGACTTGTTCACAAACAGCCTTGCCTAGCCTATCAAAGCAGTCAGACTCAACTCACTTGTAATCTGACCACTTCTTTCCTGTCTTAGCCTAACCTTCCTTCCTGCCCCTCCCTCACCCTTGCTAACTTCCATCCTTTGATTAACTCCTCCCCAGCAAAACTACATAAAGTTCTCAGAGAGTTCATTTGACTGGTTTCATTTGTCCAATGCCTCCCTTGCCTGGCACGTTTCTAACAAACCAAGCTTGGTGTTTATTGTACAATAGTACGTAAACCAAGAACTTCTAGATGCTCAAGATGGATTAGAAAAGGCAGAGGAATCAGAGATCAAATTACCAACATTTGTTGGATCATCAAAAAAGCAAGAGAGACTTTCGGATCCGCCATCTGCGGTGGAACCGCCGCCAAGATGCAGATTTTCGTGAAGATCCTGATGGGGAAGACCATCACTCTTGAGGTCGAGCCCTCGGATACAATAGAAAATGTAAAGGCCAAGATCCAGGATAAGGAAGGAATTCCTCCTGACAAGCAAAGACTGATTTTTGCTGGTAAGCAACTGGAAGATGGACGTACTTTGTCTGACTACAGCATTCAAAAGGAGTCCACTCATCTAGTGTTGAGACTTTGTGGTGGTGCTAAGAAAAGGAAGAAGAAGTCTTACACCACTCCCAAGAAGAACAAGCATAAGAGAAAGAAGTTTAAATTGGCTGTTCTGAAATACTATAAGGTGGATGAGAATGGCAAAATCAGTCACCTTCGCTGGGAGTGTCCCTCAGATGAATGTGGTGCTGGAGTTTTTATGGCCAGTCACTTCGACAGACATTATTGTGGCAAATGTTGTCTGACCTATTGTTTCAACAAACCAGAAGACAAGTAATTGTATATTGGTTAATAAAGATATGAGCTAACATTTAAAAAAAAAAAAAAGCAAGAAAGATCCAGAAAAACATCTGTTTCTGCTTTGCTGACTATGCCAAAGCCTTTGACTGTGTGGATCACAACAAACTGTGGAAAATTCTTCAAGAGATAGGACTACCAGACCACCTGACCTGCCACCTGAGAAATCTGTATGCAGGTCAAGAAGCAACAGTTAGAACCGGATGTGGAATAACGGACTGGTTTCAAATTGGGAAAGGAATACATCAAGGCTGTATATTGTCACCCTGCATATTTAACTTATATGCAGAGTACATCATGAGGAATGCTGGGCTGGAAGAAGCACAAGCTGGAATCAAGATTGCTGGGAGAAATATCAATAACCTCAGATACGCAGATGACATCACCCTTATGGCAGAAAGTGAAGAATAACTAAAGAGCCTCTTGATGAAAGTGAAAGAGGAGAGTGAAAAAGCTGGCTTAAAACTCAACATTCAGCAAATTAAGATCATGGCATCTGGTCCCATCACTTCATGGCAAATAGATGGGGAAACAATGGAAACAGTGAGAGACTTTATATTTTGGGGCTCCAAAATCACTGCAGATGGTGATTTCAGCCGTGAAATGAAAAGACGCTTGCCCCTTGGAAGAAAAGCTATAATCAACTTAGCATATTGAAAAACAGAGACATTACTTTGCCAACAAAGGTTCATCTAGTCAAAGCTATGGTTTTTCCAGTAGTCATGTGTGGATGTGAGAGTTGGACCATGAAAAAAGTTGAGCATTGAAGAATTAATATTTTTGAAATGTGGTATTGGAGAAGACTCTTGAGAGTCCCTTGGACAGCAAGGAGATCAAACCAGTCAATCCGAAAGGAAATCAGTCCTGAATAGTCTTTGGAAGGACTGATGCTGAAGCTGAAACTCCAGTACTTTGGCTCCCTGATGTAAAGAACTGACTCACTGGGAAAGACCCTGATGCTGGGAAAGATGAAGGCAGGAGAAGGGAACGACAGAGGATGGGATGGTTGGATGGCATCTCTGACTTGGTGGACATGAGTTTGAGTAAGCTTCAGGAGTTGGTGAAGAACAGGGAAACCTGGTGTGCTGTAGTCCATGGGGTCACAAAGAGTCAGACCCGACTGAGCAACTGAACTGAACTAAACAAATTTCTTTTGGTCTTTTCGGGCTTCTCTGATAAGAATCTGCCTGCAAAGCAGGAGACACCGGTTCGATCCCTGGGTCGGGAAGATCCCCTGGAGAAGGGAAAGGCTACCCACTTCAGTATTCTAGCCTGGAGAATTCCATGGACTGTATGGTCCTTGGGGTCACAGAGTTGGACACAGCTGAGTGATTTTCACTTTCATGCTTTTCTTCTGGAAAGCTTTGACTGAATACAAATATTATAAAGTTTTCTTTCATCTACACAGTCTTTCCTTCAAGGTGTGTTTCTGCTCCTTTGGGCTTCATCTTGCATAGTAAGAGAATTTCTCTAGAGTTCTGGTAATCTTGTTTATACCCATGACTGAGAGAGATGGACTAAAGAGATGACTGGAAATTCTGAATACAAAGAGAACTTGCTTAAGAACTTATTTCTTAAATTTACCATCTGTTCTGTTCTGTTCAGTCGCTCAGTCGTGTCCGATTCTTTGCGACCCTGTGGACTGTAGCCTACCAGGCTTCTCCATCCATGGGATTCTCCAGGCAAGAATACTGGAGTGGGTTACCGTTTCCTTCTCCAGGGGATCTTCCCGACCCAGGGATCGAACCCGGGTCTCCCGCATTGGAGGCAGACGCGTTAACCTCTGAGCCACCAAATTTACCATAGGACCATTTATTTGTTGGGCTTCCCAGGTGGCGCTAGTAGTAAAAAATTCACCTGCCAATACAGGAGACTCAAGAGACATGGGTTCGATCCCTCGGTTGGGAAGATCCCCTGGAGAAGGAAATGGCAACCCACTCTAGTATTCTTGTCTGAAAAATTCAATAGATAGAGGAGCCTGTTGGGCTATAGTCCATGGTGTCTCAAAGAGTCGAATACTACTGAGCGACTGAGTATGCACACATTTGGATAATCCCAAATGTCAGTTCCTCTACTTAGTCTGTTTTGGGTTGCCCAGATTTCCCCAAGGAAGGGTGACAATCTAAGGCCTAAAGGGTAAACATCTGACTGTCTTGGTTTGGGGACAGAATAGTTGAGTACTATGGAACAGGAGGTGGAACCTTAGCAAGCAGGATACATGTGACTATGTAAACCTTCACTGTCTCATGGTATCAATGCCCTTAACTTGTAACAGAGCAAGACCCATGGGGCCTTGCATGGGAGTGAGAGAGGGTGATAGGCTTTCCCCCATATCCTCTGCTTTAGTTCCTCTCTGAAGTACCTATAGATAATAGGATCTGATGCACAATACCTGAATTGTTTTGCAGATGTTAAAAACCTCTTCCTTTCCAACAAATGGAAGATGTTAACTACTTGACCATGAGCCTCTAGCCACAGGCCTCCTGGAGCCTAAGGACTGATAATGCTAACCCCGTGACAGCACTCTGCCACCTCACCATCAGCCAATCAGAGAACTGTGCACGAGCTGATCACACACACTGAGACCCTCCTCCCTCACCTGACTTTTAAAGGTGCTTTGTGAAACCCCTTCCGGAAGTTTGGGGCTTTTACACTTGCTAGGCTCTGTCCCTTCCCTAGACTTTGAGTCCCTTTTTACAGAAAGGACTGACCTGAGATTTTATTCTGTGATTTGGATTCCCGCATCAATGCTGTGCATAGAGGTGTAGGTGTTTTTCGGATGTCTTGCTGGTGGAGCATACAGTTATACTTGCTTGACTGAATCTTTCCAGTATCGCCCATGAATATATTGGCTATACCAGGCTTCCCTGGTGTCTCAGAGGTTAAAGCGTCTGCCTCCAATGCGGGAGACGCGGGTTCGATCCCTGGGTCGGGAAGATCCCCTGGAGAAGGAAATGGTAACCCACTTCAGTATTCTTGCCTGGAGAATCCCATGGACGGAGAAGCCTGGTAGGCTACAGTCCACGGGTCGCAAAGAGTCGGACACGACTGAGCGACTGAACGGAACGGAACGGAGGCTCTGTAGTAGACCTATCTCTGCTCAAAACTCTGGCCACCATTTCAGTTTGTTTGGCCTCACTGTGCATCAAGCACATGAACTGTTTTGGCAGACTGTGCCTGCTGTTCTCTGTCCAGAGACTTTTCTTTTACCCTCTCTAGAGACTCTGAAGTTTCTCCTGGAGTCAGGGACAAGCAGTCATCCAGTAGCATGGAGTTAGGGAGAGGATTTGAGTTTGTGGGTAATTCTTTGTTAAAATTATGTGTATTTTCAATTTTCTATACCGTTGCTATAGATTTCAGCTTTCTCAGTTTTTCTAAGTTAGTTTTCAGTGTTTTCTTTCCAGAAATTTATTGTCATCCCCTTCTTCGTGCATTCAAGTCTTTTTTTTTTTTTATCACTATTGTAGTTTTGGGCTTCCCTTGTGGCTCAGTGGGTAAAGAACCCACCTGCAAAATGTGGAAGACCTGGGTTTGATCCCTGGGTTGGGAAGATCTCCTGGAGAAGGGGAAGGCTACCCACTCCAGTATTCTGGCCTGGAGAATTCCATGGACTGTATATGTACAGTCCATGGGGTAACAAAGAGTAGGACACAACTCTTACAAAAATTGTAGTTTTAGGGAGGAAACAATTAGATTGATGTGTTCTATCCACCATCTTAAGCCAGAATGCTTCTAAAGGTTTTTCATTAACCTTGTGGCCTCCCATTGGCATTCCACTGGAAACACATATGTAGATTCTATCATTTTGTAAAGGCTTATTCACCAATAGCAAAACTGTTTTCAGAACACTTTAAGCAAATCATAAGATCAAGCAATGAACTGATTTAACTACGGGATATTCAAGTCTTTTATGTGTATATCGTTAGGAAACAGAAACAACAGCTTCCTCTTTCAAAATTCTCTTACTTTGCATTTTCTGAACCACAAGTCAAATGTATTATAATGTAAAGCATGCACTGGGCTTGAAAGGGAAAGACGAGGAGGTAAGAGAGGAGAGGACGAGAGTAAAAGAAGTTGGAGGGAGAGTGAGAAGAATTCAATTATGCCTGAATAAAGTGTATGGGAGGAAAGACTTTCTCCTACCCTTTTATGTTTGATAGCTGGATCTATGAAATACCAACAATAGGAAGATTAACAGGAGAAATGACATACCAATTCATTCATTTTTAGTAGTATTGAGCTAAGCGATAGATGGGCTCCAGTTGAAGGATTCCTATTTACCCTCTTACAGGGAAGTAACAACAGAAATAGGGCAGCCAGGCAGGCTTTGTCTCTTGTAAACATCTCAAGCTTATAATCATGGCAAGGACAAAGAGAAGCAAAACTCTATTTGAGTAAAGGATTAAGGGATTCTCCTTCCCCACCCTTTTTAGGACAAGGGAGACACTACACAAAGGCTCCTTGGAGTCAAAAGTCAGAGGATAACTCCAGGCCATAATGAGTCTTGCTCCTCTCAGAAGCCTTCACTTTAAGATTCATCTTGGCTCAGGAGGGCAAGGGCACCCCAGGAAAGGGGCCTGAGACAAACTAACCAGGAAGGTGGGGAGGGGACAAAGCAAGATGATTGGCCTGAAAGGAGACAAAAACCCAGAAAACTGCCCCCTTATAAAGGATTTAAACTTCCCAAAGAGGCGACTCTTTCTGAGTTTGCCCTTTTGTCTTTCCACATGTACTTTTCAGTAAGCTTCTTGCTTTACTCTTTGCCTTCTGTCACCTCACCTAAATTTGTTCTCAACTAGACAGGCAAGGACTAGGGACTCTAGCCCTAACTGCTGGCCTCTGTGCTCCAGTGGTTAGGACTCCTGTTCTGGGAAAATAAGACCTCATGTCCAGCTACTGCTTGCTGCCATTTACTGCTGCACATGTCTTAAATCAGTATCAGCATGAAGACATCAGAGGGGAAAACCTCAGTATCCCAAATAGCAGTGAGATTTGAAGAGTTTATATATGGTCATAATACAGGTAAGGGAAGGAGAATTAGGCCTCTTAATGGAGAGTAAATTGTTTTTAGAAAAATTGAATGAATTCTTAAAAGAGATAGAAGACAAGTATATCAGGGTGTGATGTTGACGTCTAACCTCATCTCCTATGATAGAGTCAATGTTACCTGACTGATGAAACTCCTGGGGAAGAGATTTAAGACAACTGAGTTTCCTTTGAAGGATCTGTCTTTAGGCAGATAAGGGGCATTCCTGCATTTGCTATTTTTCAAGTACCTTCACCTCAAAATAATCCTTATGGCCAAAAATGCACATGTTATGGTGGTAAATTCTGCCACTCTTCAAGGACAAGAAGACTTGTGCAGAGGCTCCTCATGCTATTGTGCCAGGACCATCCAGTTCAAGGTCTGTTCTTTAGTTTACAAACTAAATTGTTAAATATACCCAAAGTTGATTGAACCAACTCAAGAGATTTATTTAACCATTCTTTCATTAAATAATTATGTGTTCATCTTGCTGCCATGTGTTGAGAATACAAAGTGAACAAAAAAGACAAAATTCTAGCCATCATGGTACATAGGCTCTATACTATATAGAGATTTTGGCTTTTATATTTGTCATTTTACTGTGATAAATATTACTATCAATGAGCATGCCAGATGTTACTCTGAAAGTACATTAGCTGGTTTTCAGTCAAGTCAAGCAGGTGTAGAATCCTCTCCCCAGCATACTTCCCAGATTCTGTGTGCTTAGCTTCTCAGTCGTGTCTGACTCTTTGAGACCCCATTGACTGTAGCCTGCCGGGCTCCTCTGTCCACGGGGATTTTCCAAGGAACAATACTGGAGTGGGTTGTCATGCCCTCCTCCAGGGGATCTTTCTGATGCAGGAATCGAACTAGGTTTGATTTGCATTGCAGGTGGGTTTTTTACCAGCTGAGTTAGAGTTTCTTATTCTGCAGCTTCCCTTTTATTATGCCTTACAGGTCAATTCAAGACAGTTAAAATCATTCCTTCTGTAGAGAGAATGAGGCACTGTTCATTAAGCCTCAGTTTTTCAGTTACAGTAACATTTCAATCATGCCTTTCTGATTGTGATTTAATTTTGGATAGTCCCAATCTTATTATTTACTTTTTCCTTTTTTTTGCCATGCTGTGTGGTTTGTGGGATCTTAGTTACCTGACTAGGGATTGAACCTGTGGCCCCCACGATGGAAGCACTGAGTCCCAACCACTGGACCACCAGTGAATTCCCCAATGTTTTTTTTCCTTTCCACTATTTAAGACATGCAAAGAATATGTAAAGAATAGCTCAGCAAACACAGAAATACTCATTACCCAGCCAAAGGAAAAAGTTATACCAATGCATTTAAATCGTTAGTTTATATACATCTCAACCTTTCTCTCTAAGAATTAAGTATTACCCTGAGTTTGTTGTTTTATCATTCCATTACATGTTATATTATTTCACAATATACGTATGTATTATTAAACAAAACATAGAATCGTTTTGTGTGGTTTTGAAGAAACTGCCTGCAATGCAGGAGACCCAAGTTCGATCCCTGGGTTGGGAAGATTCCATGGAGAAGGGAATGGCTATCCACTCATTATTCTTGGAGAAGGACATTGCAATCCACTCCAGTACTATTGCCTGGAAAATCCCATGGACAGAGGAGCCTGATAGGCTGCAGTACATAGAGTTGCAAAGAGTCGGACATGACTGAGCAACTTCACTTTATTATACTATATTCATTCTATCACAGCTCTTTATTTTGGATGAACAGTACACACCTAGAGATGAAAATAATACAATGCAGATACAATGTAAGCACATCTACAAGTTTACTAAATATTATCAACATGTCTTTCAGTTTTGCTTTAGCAATTTGCAATCTCCATCATGTGCCCCACCCCTAGTAGTACATAAGAGATCTTCTGCTTCAAAATTTTCCCCAAATTTGGTACTGTCTACCTTTTGAACTGTGGTGCTGGAGAAGACTCTTGAGAGTCCCTTGGACTGCAAGGAGATCCAACCAGTCCATTCTAAAGGAGATCAGTCCTGGGTGTTCATTGGAAGGACTGATGCTAAAGCTGAAACTCCAATACTTTGGCCACCTCGTGCGACGAGTTGACTCACTGGAAAAGACTCTGATGCTGGGAAAGGTTGGGGGTGGGAGGAGAAGGGGACGACAGAGAATGAGATGGCTGGATGGTATCACCGACTCTATGGACATGAGTTTGAGTGAACTCCGGGAGTTGGTGATGGACAGGGAGGCCTGGCGTGCTGTGATTCATGGGGTCGCAGAGAGTCGGACACAACTGAGCGACTGAACTGAGCTGAACTTAAATTTTGCAACCATGATGGGTTAAAATTGTATCTGATTGCCACTTTGATGAGCAATGAGAATCTTTTCATGTGTATTGGTTATTTGTGTCCTTCACTTTTGTGAGTTACATTATCTACAGGAATTTAAGTTCAGCGGTACAAGAACTTTGTAGCCCCAGCACGAAGAGTAATGCCTAAAACATTGTGGATATTCAATTCATATTTAGTTGACTATTTGGTTAACAAAGATATATAAGTTGACTTAATAGTGTAGAGGAGGAAAAAGTTTTCCTCAACCTTTTTAATGTCCCCAGTTGGGTCTAAAAATAAAACTGACAAAAATAAATTAACAGAAGAAAAGCATGCAAATTTATTTAATATAAATTTTATGTACAGGGGAGCCTTCATAAGAAAATGAAGACGCAGAGAAACAGTATTTTTACAATAGGTTTAATGAAGAGTGGATAGATGTGGGGGAATATGACAAGTTAAGGAGTATGAGGGAAGTAAGTAAACTGGGAAAAACTTAGCAAGCTTTGTTTGTTTACATTCTCAGTGTGCCTTCCTCTTTGGAGATAAAGATGCTTGTTTCTTAGGGGTATAGGGAGAGATCTTTCACAGAAGGATTTTATGGTCTGTTTTAAGGGAAGAAAGCCAAGGAAGGAAATCAAGATGATCTTTCTGCTTCTGCTGTTCTCTCAGACTCTTTCAAATTATGATATTTAGAAAGCCAACTTGCTATATTTGGGGGTCAGTTCAGTTCAGTCGCTCAGTTGTGTACGACTCTCTGCAACCCCATGAATCACAGCACACCAGGCCTCCCTGTCCATAACCAACTCCCGGAGTTCACTCAAACTCATGTCCATAGAGTCGGTGATACCATCCAGCCATCTCATTCACTGTCGTCCCCTTCTCCTCCCGCCCCCAACCTTTCCCAGCATCAGAGTCTTTTCCAGTGAATCAACTCGTCTCATGAGGTGGCCAAAGTATTGCAGTTTCAGCTTTAGCATCATCCCTCCAATGAACACCCAGGATTGATCTCCTTTAGAATGGACTGGTTGGATCTCCTTGCAGTCCAAGGGACTCTCAAGAGTCTTCTCCAACACCACAGTTCAAAAGCATCAATTCTTCGGCGATCAGCCTTCTTCCTAGTCCAACTCTCACATCCATACATGACCACGGGAAAAACCATAGCTTTGACTAGACGGACCTTGGTTGGCAAAGTAATGTCTCTGCTTTTTAATATACTATCAAGGTTGGTCATAACTTTCCTTCCAAGGAGTAAGCGTCTTTTAATTTCCTGGCTACAATCAGCATCCGCAGTGATTTTGGAGCCCCAAAAAATAAAATCTGACACTATCTCCATTGTTCTTCCATCTATTTCCCATGAAGTGATGGGACCAGATGCCATGATCTTTGTTTTCTGAATGTTGAGCTTCAAGCCAGCCTTTTCACTCTCCTCTTTCACTTTCATCAAGAGGCTTTTGAGTTCCTCTTCACTTTCTGCCATAAGGGTGGTGTCATCTGCATATCTGAGGTTATTGATATTTCTCCCAGCAATCTTGATTCCAGCTTGTGCTTCTTCCAGCCCAGCGTTCCTCATGATGTACTCTGCATATAAGTTAAATAAGCAAGGTGACAATATACAGCCTTGATGTACTCCTTTTCCTATTTGGAACCAGTCTGTTGTTCCATGTACAGTTCTGACTGTTGCTTCCTGACCTGCTTACAGGTTTCTCAAGAGGCAGGTCAGTTTGTCTGGTATTCCCATCTCTTTCAGAATGTTCCACAGTGTATTGTGATAGACACAGTCAAAGGCTTTGGCATAGTCAATGAAGCAGAAATATATGTTTTTCTAAACTCTTTTGCTTTCTCCATGATCCAGAGGATGTTGGCAATTTGATCTCTGGTGCCTCTGACTTTTCTAAAACCTGCTTGAACATCTGGGAGTTCACGGTTCACATATTGTTGAAGCCTGGCTTGGAGAATTTTGAGCATGACTTTACTAGCGTGTGAGATGAGTGAAATTGTGCGGTAGTTTGAGCATTCTTTGGCATTGCCTTTCTTTGGGATGGGAATGAAGATTGACATTTTCCAGTCCTGTGGCCACTGCTGAGTTTTCTAAATCTGCTGGCATATTGAGTGCAGCACTTTCACAGCATCATCTTTCAAGATTTGAAATAGCTCAATTTGAATTCCATCACCTCCACTAGCTTTGTTAGTAGTGATGCTTTCTAAGGCCCACTTGACTTCACATTCCAAGATGTCTGGCTCGAGGTCAGTGATCAGTTTATCGTGACTATCTGGGTCGTGAAGATCTTTTTTGTACAGTTCTGTGTATTCTTGCCACCTCTTCTTAATATCTTCTGCTTCTGTTAGGTCCATACCTTTTCTGTCCTTTATCGAGCCCATCTTTGCATGAAATGTTCCCTCGGAATCTCTAATTTTCTTGAAGAGATCTCTTGTTTTTCCTATTCTGTTGTTTTCCTCTATTTCTTTGCATTGATCACTGAGGAAGGCTTTCTTATCTCTCCTTGCTATTCTTTGGAACTCTGCATTCAGATGCTTATATCTTTCCTTTTCACTTCTCTTCTTTTCACAGCTCTTTGTAAGGCCTCCTCAGACAGCCATTTTGCTTTTTTGCATTTCTTTTCCATGGGGATGGTCTTGCTCCCTGTCTCCTGTGCCATGTCACGAACCTCCATCCATAGTTCATCAGGCACTCTATCTATCAGATCTAGTCCCTTAAATCTATTTTTCCCTTCCATTGTATAATCATAAGGGATTTGATTCAGGTCATATCTGAATGGTCGAGTGGTTTTCCCTACTTTCTTCAATTTAAGTCTGAATTTGGCAATAAGGAGTTCATGATCTGAGCCACAGTCAGCTCCTGGTCTTGTTTTTGCTAACTGTATAAAGCTTCTCCATCTTTGGCTACAAAGAATATAATCAATCTGATTTCGGTGTTGACCATCTGGTGATGTCCATGTGTAGAGTCTTCTCTTGTGTTCTTGGAAGAGGGTGTGTGCTATGACCAGTGCATTCTCTTGACAAAACTCTATTAGCCTTTTCCCTGCTTCATTTCGTGCTCCAAGGCCAAATCTGCCTGTTACTCCAGGTGTTTCTTGACCTCCTACTTTTGCATTCCAGTCCCCTATAATGAAAAGGACATCTTTTTTGGGTGTTAGTTCTAAAAGGTCTTGTAGGTCTTCATAGAACCGTTCAACTTCGGCTTCTTCAGCGTTACTGGTTGGGGCATAGGCCTGGATTACTGTAATATTGAATGGTTTGCCTTGGAAACAATCAGAAATCATTCTGTAATTTTTAAGATTGTATCCAAGTACTGCATTTCGGACTCTTTTGTTGACCATGATGGCTACTCCATTTCTTCTAAGGGATTCTTGCCCACAGTAGAAGATATAATGGTCATCCGAGTTAAATTCACCCATTCCAGTCCATTTTAGTTCACTGATTCCTAGAATGTCGATGTTCACTCTTGTCATCTCCTGTTTGACCACTTCCAATTTGCCTTGATTCATGGGCCTAGCATTCCAGGTTCCTATGCAATATTGCTCTTTACAGTACCGGACCTTTCTTCTATCACCAGTCACATCCACAACTGGGTATTGCTTTTGCTTTTGCTCCCTCCCGTCATTCCTTCTAGAGTTGTTTCTCCACTGATCTCCAGTAGCATACTGGGCATCTACTGACTTGGGGAATTCCTCATTCAGTATCCTATCATTTTGCCCTTTGATACTGTTCATGGGGTTCTCAAGGCAAGTATACTGAAGTGGTTTGCCGTTCCCTTCTCCAGTGGACCACATTCGGCTGTGGGCCATGTGATCAGATTGACTAGTTTCCTGCGATTATGATTTCAGTGTGTCTGCCCTCTCATGCCCCCTCGCAATACCTACCGTCTTATTTGGGTTTCTCTTACCTTGGGTGTGGGCTATCTCTTCACAGCTGCTCCAAGAAAGCGCAGCCGCTGCACCTTACCATGGATGAGGGGTATCTCCTCAAGGCCGCCCCCCTGACCTTGAACTTGGAGTAGTTCCTCTCGGCCCTGGGGTAGCTCCTCTCAGCCGCCGGCCCTGGTCTCAGGCGTGAGGTAGCTCCTCTCGGCCACACCTCTTTGTGTGTTCGGCTGCGCCGGGGCGGCGTCTCTTGCGTCTGCGCCGCCGGGGGCAGGGGGTAAACACCATGAATATCAATCACTGTTTTTAGCTTTTGCCCATCTTAAAAGATGTCTTTTTCGGACTGATTTGTCAGATATTTAAAATATATTTTGAATGCTAATCTTTCATGGATTATATGTGTAGTAAATATCTTCTCTTAATTTATGGCATATCTTTTCCATTTTTAAAAAACTGACTCTTTTTCATTTTAATATAGTTTTCCATTTACTATGTTAAAGTCAAGGACAGGGGTCCCAACTTGCCAGGTGGTTCCAGTCCTTGTCATTCAGGAACCCAGATTTCTTCTAGTTTGAGGATAAGCCAGATTTTAGGATTATGTTCCCTTTGCATGGTTGAAACAAGAGCTGCAGCTACATCCATGTTTCATCCAGCAGGAAAAGTTAAGAAGTGTGTAGAGTGGGAACACAAGCTGTACTAAGGGAAGGACATTGCACTTACATCTGCTCACATTTAGTTGAGGAGAACTTATTCACATAACTGCATCTAAGTGCAGCAGAGGGAGAAACAGAGTCTCTGGCTAGGTCCACCGTAGCCTCCTTGCCTTTGGAAAGCGTACACTTTAGAGCTTCACTACCAAGAGCTTTGTCTCTTTTCCTACTACTTGGAAGAGTCATATGATTGCAATGATCTATTTCTTAAAGGTCTAATACAATGCATTTAAAATCTGAAAGGGCTCATATTTTTTCCTGGACTTCCCTTGTATCTCAGCTGGTAAAGAATCCACGTGTAATGAGGGAGACCTGGATTTGATCCCTGGGTTGGGATGATCCCCTGAAGGAGGGAAAGGCTACTATATTTGAAGTACTTTCCTAGTGATAGAACTACTTTAGCTTCTATTTCTTCTTGAATAAGTTTTGGTAAGTTGTCTTTTTTCTAAAATTTTAAATTTTTTTCTTTTTTTTTTTTGGCGGGGGGCAGGGGTGAGGGGGTGTGGGCATGCCTCAAGGCATGTGGAATTTCCCTGACCAGGAATGGAACACTCACCACTTGCAGTGGAAGTGCAAAATCTTAACTACTGGACCATCAAGGAAATCTAAAATTTTGGATTTTTGATCTAAAATTTCAAATTGATTTGCATACAGTTATTTGTATAATTATTCTTTATTGTTTAAATATGTGTCCAGTCTGTGATAACATTCTCTCCTTTTATTGATCCTAATGTTATGTGTTGCTTTCCTCTTTTTTACTTTTTCATATTATCAGAGGGTGTCTATTTTATTAATCTTTTCAAATTGCTCACTTTGGATTCTGTAGATCCTCTTTATTGTGTCTTTGCTCTCAAGTTTGTTATTATTTCTTGCTCTTATCTTATTTACTTTCTTCTACTTTTATTATTCAGTTGCTAATTTTTTAAAAACTCCTTAAGCTTAATTTCCAGGCTTTCCTGTTTCCTGATACAGACATTTTATAGACATAAAACCAAAAAAAGAAAAAGAAAGAAAAGAAATTTTCTACATGCTGCTTTATTTTTTTTTGTTTGTTTTTATTCTTTTAAAAAATTTATTTTCGCTACACTTGGTCTTCGTTGCAGCATTCAGGCTCTAGATCCCTGACCAGAGATCAAGTGGGAGCCCCTTGTATTGGGAGCATGGAGTCTTACCTGCTAGACCACCAGGGAAGAACCACTCACTTCTTGTTGCTTCAGATGCATCCCAATTTTTATATTTGGTATTTTTCATTATCACTCAGTTTAAGATTTCTTAATTTAAGATTTCTGCTTGGTTCCATGGGTTATTTAGTGGTGTGTTTTAAATTGCTAAATACATTTCACTCTATTTTTACAATACATTTTTAATTGAATTGCACTATTGACAGAGATTATGACCAGTAGAGTATACTGAGTATTGCATCGCTATTCTCGTTTCTTACTTTAGCCTCTTTTCCTTGAACTAAACTTTTCCTTCTTAATCCTGTCTTCCTCTCGGAGGAAAGAGAGGTTTTCAGGAGATTCTTCTCTTCCTTTTAAATCTGGCCACCAGTCTAGCACACCCACAACATTGTCCGGATCCTAGAGTGAGCAGACCACAGGCTCAAACTGCAACTTGTGCCATATAAGTCATTTTCAGCCTGTTACACAGTCCATCACTTGTAATACCATGTCATTCATTTGTGCCAGACATAGTACTACAAATCTTATATGTGAAGTGAAAACGAAAGCCTTAGTCACTTAGTCATGTCAAACTCTGTGCTGCCCCATGGACTGTAGCCTGCCAGGCTCCTCTGTCCATGGGATTCTCCAGGCAAGAATACTCAAGTAGCCATTTCCTTCTCCAGGGGATCTTCCCAACCCAGGGATAGAACCCAGGTCTCCTGCACTACAGGTAGATTCTTTACCATCTGAGCTATAAGAATCTTATATACATTATCTTATTTAATCATTCTAACAAGATCATTATTAACTGCCATTTTGTGGACAGGAAATTGAAGCAGTGAAAAATTAAGTAATTTTTCCCAAGTTACGCAGCTTCAAATAGAGCCACTGGAAGACTGCATTGTCTGTCAGATTCCAAAGCTTGTGCCATGTAAGCACTCACATGGGGTTTGTTGAATAAAGAGGTTTGTTTGTTTGTTTCATGGCCAAAATAAAGCTTATTGCCACTGGGTCAGGCATTCACATCATACTCTTCATTTTCACCTTACATAAAACACTTAAGATTTTTTTTTGAAAATACTCTGAAATATGGAATTACACTTCTTTTGGACTACTTCAATTCATCCATAAAACAACGTGAAGAATTATAAGACAGTTGCTATGTATCTTTTAACAGTAATTGTTTTGGTGTTATCTGACATGCTTATCTAAAAATCAGTAGACACCCTCTAACCACATCCTTCCACTAAATGGTCCTTGTTGATGCTGTTAAAGTTCAGGAAACTGTGAATTTTCTAAATTGTTTAAGATAATTTGTAATCTTCCCTGAAAGTTACTTATTTTTTGTCACGTAACTTTTCTTTCTCATGATATATGTCATTTCCCACAAATGTATATTATATATATATTTAAAATTTTTATAACATTTCTGTTCATATGTATAAAATAAAAAAATAAGCACATGTTATGGAGTACATTTTATTAATCACTTTTAAAAGTATATGGGGCTTTTCTTTTTTTTTGGTGTTTTCTTCTCTAAGTGATATTTGAAATTATTTTAATTTCAATTATATAAAAATCATTGCTTTAATGTTTCTACCACAAAATGAAGGAAAAGCTTACATTATATATAAGTTTATAGAGCTAGTAATGAATGTCTACATTTTTATTGTGATAAAATATACATAACATAAAATTTACCATTTTTAAGTATAGAATCAGAAGCATTAATTGCACTCACAAGGTTGTACAACCACTTTTCTTTTCTAGAACATTTTTATCATCCCAAATTGAAACTCCTTACCCATTAAACAATAGCTACCCATTCTCCTCTCTCCCCAGCCCATGGTGACCTCTATTTTACTTTCTGTCTCTGTGAATTTGCCTGTTCCAGGTGACTATATGAGTGGCCACAGGACTGGAAAAGGTCAGTTTTCATTCTAATTCTAAAGAAAGGCAATGCCAAGTAATTTTCAAACTATTGCACAATTGCAGGAAATGGCAACCCACTCCAGTATTCTTGCCTGGAAAAATCCCATGGAGGGTGGAACCTGGTAAGCTACAGTCCATGGGGTCGCTAAGAGTTGGACACGACTAAGCAACTTCACTCACTTCAAATACTCAAAATCCTTTGAGTTAGGCTTCAGCAGTACCTGAAACGAGAACTTCCAGATGTTCAAGCTTGGTTTTGAAGAGGCACAGGAAGCAGAGATTAAATTGTCAACATGCATTGGATCATAGAAAAAGCAACAGAAATCCAGAAAAACATCTACTTCTGCTTCATTGACTATGCTAAAGCCTTTGACTGTGTGGACCATAACAAACTGTGAAAAATTCTTAAAGAGACCTTACTTGTCTCCTGAGAAGCTTATATGCAGGTCAAGAAGCAATAGTTAGAACTGGACATGGAACAACTGACTAATTCAAAATTGGGAAAGGAATACAACAAGGCTGTATATTATTACCCTGGTTTTTTAACTTTTATGCAGAGTACATCATGCAAAATGCCAAGCTGGATGAATCACAAGCTGGAATCAAGACTGCTGGGAGAACTATCAATAGCCTTAGATATACAGATGATACCACTCTAATGACAGAAAGTGATGAGGGTGAAAGAGGACAGTGAAAATGCTGACTTGAAACTCAGCATTCAAAAAACAAAGATCATGGCATCCAGTCCCATCACATCATGGCAAATAGAAGAGGAAAAAGTGGAAGCAGTGATAGATTTTCTCTACTTGGGCTCCAAAATCACTGCAGATGGTGACTGCAGCTTTGAAATTAAAAGACACTTGCTCCTTGAAAGAAAAGCTATGATAAACCTAGACAGCATATGAAAAAGCAGAGACATCAATTTGCCAACAAAGGTCCCTATGGTCAAAGTTATAGCTTTTCCAGTAGTCAGGTATAGATGTGAGAGTTGGACCATAAAAAAGGCTGAGTGCCAAAGAATTGATTCTTTTGACTTGTGGTGCTGGAGAAGACTCTTGAGAGTCCCTTGGACTGCAAGGAGATCAAACCAATCAATCCTTAAGAAAATAAATCCTGACTATTCATTGGAAGGACTGACGCTGAAGCTCCAATACTTTGGCCACCTGATGCAAAGAACTGACTCATTAGAAAAGACCCTGATGCTGGAAAGACTGAAGGCAGGAGGAGAAGGGGATGACAGAGGATGAGATGGTTGGATGGCATCACTGACTCGATGGACATGAGTGTGAGCAAGCTCCGGGAGTTGGTAATGTACAGGGAAGCCTGGCGTGCTGCAGTCCATAGGATCTTGAAAAGTCAGAAATGACTGAGCAACTGAATTGAACTGAACTGAAGGTCCTGTACCTGCTTTATCATTATAGGTTGAATTGCGACTCTTCCAAATTTTATATGTTGAGTCCTAATGCTCTCTACCTCAGAGCATGGCCTTATTTGGAAATAGGGTCTCTATAGAGGAAACCAATTCAAAATGAAGGCATTAGGTACACTCTAATCCAATATGACTTGTGTCCTTACAAATACAGAACATGCACACAGGGAGAACACAAAGTAAACACAAAAGCAGGTAGGACTATATTTCTACCAGAAAGAAATATCAGAGTGTCAACAAACCACCAGAACAGATGAGCAGTCTCTCTCACAGTCCTTTGAAGGAACCAATCTTGCCGATACCTTGATCTTGGAGTCTAGTCTTCAGAACTGTGAGATAATAAACTCTGTTGTTTATGCCACCCAATTTGTGGTACTTTGTTAAAGCAACCAAAGCAAAGACATTTATGTTGGATATAACCCTTACTGTGGGACTATAACAAATGAAAATAGTACAGTGGGTTCAGCAAATTATTATGGTCTTGGGAAGCTAAGGTACATTCATTAAAGGAATTTTATTGAGAGGAAGACCAGTTTCCTCAAACAGCTAAGGAGAATCTGCTCTCTGTCAGGAAAATGGTTTGGTGGTGGGGACCAGTGGGTATTCAAGATTTTAAAATTCTTCACCTCAGTCACATCTGCCTATGAGTCTATCCTATGTCTTAGGGTCTACCTCTTACCCACAAGTATCTTTACTTTTATAAAAGAGATCCTGATAGGGTTGAGTATGTTTTGTTACAACACTAATAATTACATTTAGGCCCTGTGCTTGATGTTTGCCTACATTGGCTTTGCACCCTCAAAGCTGCTATGAAGGCTTTTTAATGTTTTACTCAGTTTCTGAATCAATTTGTCCTTTGCCTTTTGTAGGGCCACCAGAAATATCCCAAATCTTTATAATCTCTAATGTCACCACAGCAGCTACATGCCATAAGTGATTTGATCTCCCAGGGCCTTCAACCTGCACATCAACCTAGGCTACAACTGATATTTGAGTAATCATGATGCCACTACTCTGGATTATCAGTATTCACTTTCCTTCAGCAAGGTGGGTAGCCATTGATTCTCAAGTATTTTAGCAACCTAATCCCAGTGTCACTTTTTGAAGGACTATTTCCTGGGACCACTTCTGGTGTCAGGATCAAGTAGGAAACTGCACATTTAAGTAGAGACATTGAAAAGAGTTTAAGAAAAATATAGGTCACTTGATTTTTAACAAGGATGTAAGACAAGACAGTTCAGTGGGGGAAAGGCTAGTGTTTTCAACAAATGGTGCTGGGACAATTGAGTCTACATACAAAATAATGATGTTAGGCTCTACTTCAAGCTTCTTCCTTCCAACACTTAATATCATTCATACAAAAATTAACTCAAAATGGATCAAAGATCTATAAGTAAGAACTGAAACACTTAGAAGTAAACTTAAGCATAAATCTTTGGGTTAGGCAATGTCATTTCTTAGACGTGACATTGAAAGTGCAATCAAGAATTTCTGTTTTCATCAAAATTAAAAAGTTTGTGCTTCAAAGGACATGATCAAGAAAGTAAAAAGACAACCTACAGAATTGGGAAAATCATATCCAGTGACTAATATCCAGAATATATTTTAAAGAATCTTAAAACACAACAATAAATAGATGAATAGCCCACTTAAAAATAGACAAAGTATCTGAATAGATACTTCTCCAGAGAAGATATATAAATGGCCAATATGCACACGAAAAGATAATCAATATCATTAACCATCGAGGCAATGCAAATCAAAACTACCATGAGGTACAACTTCATGCTCCCTACAGTATGTGTGTGTGTGTTTGTGTGTGTGTGTGTGCTCAGTCCTGTTTGACTCTTTGCTACCCCCTGGACTGTAGCCCCTTAGGCTCCACTGTCCATGGAATTTTCCAGGCAAGAATACTGGAGTGGGTTGCCATTTCCGACTCCAGCTCCTAGAATGGTCATAATCAAAAAGACAGCAAATGTGGTAAAGATGTAGACATTGGAACTCTGCCATGTTGCTGTTGAGAATGTAAAATGGTGCATTTGTTTTGGATAACAGCCTGGCAGTTCCTTGTTGGAGAGATGAAATTTCCTCCTCTACCCATCTTGAGCACTTGTGGCTAGACAAACAATAAAACTGACACAAGACAGAATAACAGAAGAAAAGCCAATTAAATTTTACATCCACAGGAGATCATAAAATGATACTCAGAGAGTGACCAAAAGCAGGGAGCTTTTATATCTTGTCATATAAAGAAACAATAGGGCTTCCCAGGTGGCACTAGTGGTAAACAGTCCAACTGCCAGTGAAAGAGATGTAAGAGACTGGGATTTGACCCCTGGATTGGGAAGATATCTTGGAGAAGGAAATGGCTACCCATTCCAGTATTCTTGCCTGGAAAATTCCATAAAGAGAGGACCCTAGTGGTCTAAAATCCATGGGGCCTCAAAAGGTAGGACATGGCTAAGCGACTAAATACACACACACATAAAGAAACAATACATTTGTGAGGATTTGACAGGACAAAAAAAAAAAAAAAAACTTAGGTTTGTGTGCCTAATTAGTAAGGAATTTAAACTAGTATGTGAGTAAAGAAGTGATGAGTTTGTCTACATAGGCTTCTCTGCCTGAACTCCTTATCTTTGGTGGTAAGGATGTCTTTCTACATCTCAGTGCAGGGAGGGCACCTTTCACATTGAGGATTCATTTCCTTTCAGGACGACAGAGAAGAGGGTCAAGTTGTCTTTCTTACATCAACAGTTTCTTGTAGTTGTTGATGTTCAGTCTCTCAGTCCTTCCAACTCTTTGCAACCCCATGGACTGCAGCATGCCAGGCTTCCCTGTCCTTCACTATCTCCCCAAGTTTGCTCAAACTCATGTCCATTGAGTCAGTGATTCCATCCAACCATCTCATCCTCTGTCACCCCCTTCTCTTGCCCTCAATCTTTCCCCACATGAGTCTTTTCCCATGAGTCAACTTTTTGCATGAGGTGGCCAAAGTATAGGAGCTTCAGCTTCACATCAGTCTTTCCAATGAATATTCAGGGTTGATTTCCTTTAGGAGTGACTGGTTTGATCTTGCAGTCCAAGGGACTTTCAAGAGTCTTCTCAACACCACAGTTCGAAAGCATCAGTTCTTCAGTGCTCAACCTTCTTTATGGTCCAACTCTCTACTGGAAAAACCATAGCTGATTATACAGACCTTTGTCAGAAAAGTGATGTCTCTGCTTCTTAATATGCTGTCTAGGTTGATCACAGCTTTTCTTCCAAGGAGCGAGCATCTTTTAATTTCATGTCTGGAGTCCCCATCTGCAGTGATTTTGGAACCCAAGAAAATAAAAATTCTGTTACTGTTTCCATTTCTTCCTCATCTGTTTGCCATGAAATGATGGGAGTGGATGCCGAGATCTTCGCTATTTTAATGTTGAATTTTAATCCAGCTTTTTCAGGCTCCTCTTTCACTTTCATCAGGAGGCTCTTTAGTTCCTCTTCTTTTTCTACCATTAAGGTAGTGTCATGTGCATATCTGAGGTTATTGATACTTCTCCCAGCAATCTTGATATCAGCTTGTGCTTCAGCCAGCCTGGAATTTTGCATGGTGTACTCTGCATATAAGTTAAATAAGCAAGGTGACAATGTACAGCCTTGATGTACTTCTTTCCCAATTTGGAACCACTCCCTTGTTCTCTGTTTGGGTTGTAACTGTTGCTTCTTTACCTGCATACAGATTTCTCAGGAGGCAGGTAAGGTGGTCTGGTATTCCATCTCTTGAAGTATTTTCCACAGTTTGTTGTGATCCAGGCAGTCAAAGGCTTTAGCATAGTCAATGAAGCAGAAGTAGATGTTTTTCTGGAATTCGCTTGCTTTTTCTATGATCCAGTTTATGTTGGCAATTTGATTTCTGGTTTCTCTGCCTTTTCTAAATCCAACTTGTACACCTGGTAGTTCTTGGTTCATGTATTATTGAAGCCTAGTTTGAAGGATTTTGAGCATGACCTTGCTAGCATGTGAAATGAGCACAGTTGTTCAGTAATTTGAACACTCTTTGGCATTGCCTTTCTTTGGGATTGGAATGAAAACTGACATTTTCAAGTCCTGTGGCCACTGCTGAGTTTTCTAAATTTGCTGGCATATTGAGTGCAGCATTTTAACAGTATCAGCTTTTCTGATTTGAAATAGCTCAACTGGAATTTAGTGATGCTTCCTAAGGTCCACTTGACTTCACACTCTAGGATGTCTGGCTCTAGGTGAATGATCACACTATCTTGGTTATTTGGATTATTAAGATCTTTTTTGTACAGTTCTTTGGTGTATTCTTGCCCCCTCTTCTTATTATCTTCTGCTTCTGTTATGTCCATACCATTTCTGTCCTTTATTGTGCCCATCTTTGCATGAAATGTTCCCTTGGTATCTCTAAGTTTCTTGAAAAGATCGCTAGTCTTTCTCATTCTATTTTCTTCCTCTTTTACTTTGCACTGTTCACTTAAGAATGCTTTTTTAAATCTCTTCTTGCTATTCTTTGAAACCTGTATTCAGATGGGTATATCTTTTCTTTTCTCCTTTGCCTTTCACTTCTCTTCTTTACTTAGCTATTTTGTAAGGCCTCCTCAGACAACCATTTTCCCTTGTTGAATTTCTTTTTCTTGGGATGGTTTTGGTCACTGCCAGGTGTACACTGTTAGGAATCTGTGTCCATAGTTCCTCAGTTCTTGCCCCTCTGCCTGCCTATTAACTGAAGTGCCTTTGTTCAGCTCATGGAGAGATAATCTGACCCTGGGCACCTGTAAGTAGAAGAAATTAACACAACCCTCCAAAGGCTGACCCTTCCCGAAGATGTCTTACAAGACTGAAGACCATTTTTTCCTTTACTTCCTCACTGCCTCTCCCTCTCTGTTCTGTCTTTTGACTTTAAGCTCCTTTTTGCCTCTCTCTCTCTGACTCTATTAAAAAAAAAAACCAAAAACCTGGCATCTCGGACCCAACAAAATGATTACTCTGAGATGTAGGTCCAATCTTCTCGATCAGCCAACTTTCTGAATAAAGTCTTTTTCCTTGCCTCAGCAGCTTGTCTCTCAGATTCATTGGTCTGTTGTACATTAAGCAGAGTCAGCTTGGACTCAGTAACAGGATGATGATACACACTGAAAATAAATTAATAGTATAAGATCTATACATGCCACGTCATCACAACAGAAACACCTTTCCAAGACCCTTGAGTCATCACTTTTTAGGGTTTATGTATGTTGGAGAAGCAGGAGTCCTTCTGCCTTATGAGATCTTTGAATCAGTAAATATTTATTGAGGATCGTTAGCATGTACCAGCTATGTGCCAGGGATACATCGGTTAAACACAAAAACACACTTGGTATCTGATTTTGTGAGGCTTATTTTTATTAACTTCACAGGACCAGTTAGGTTACTATTTCTAACCTTTTGTGGAGAAGAAAACTTTTGCAAATGTTACAGAGTTGAGCCTTCACTCCTATTATAATGCTGTCTTCAACTGCCTTTTAATTCAAGGTCCATGTCACATCCCTATGACAAAGCCAGACTCAGACCCTCTAAATTTCCATTCTTTGTCCCATAAATGATTAGCTGAACAGTCTTCACTGACCAATCTAAACAAAATGCCACTAATCTTGTTAGCAAGACAGTAATAAGGAAGGGATGTGTTTACATCAGTATGTCATATCTTGCAGAAGTAGAATACCAGGCAATCAGAAAAACTAACAAACTTGACAAACATTATTTCAGAGTGAACTTAAAAACCCATCTTTTTTCTCTTTACTGATAATTTGGGGAAAGGTAAATTATGGCCTCCTAGGTTTTCGTATGGATCAAAGAAAATGTTTCAGTAATCAATAATTTTGAAAGAACAAACCTGGTCAGCTTTAGATCCAGCATTTTACTCTGCCCCATCAGACTTCTAAAAGAGCAAAGAATTCAGGAACAAATGCCCTATTATCAAGCAAGAGCATTAACCATAGTACATGCAATAAATCAGTTACAAAGACTCCTATTTCCATTTTAAAGGTACATTTCCCAATCTTCTTGGGAAAAAATTACATTTCACTGAATATTAAGTTTTTGTTAATTGTTAAACTAAGTTTCTAGTTCTGTTAATTAAAGTCTGCTGCTGCTGCTGCTAAGTCGCGTCAGTCGTGTCTGACTCTGTGTGACCCCGTAGACAGCAGCCCACCAGGCTTCCCCGTCCCTGGGATTCTCCAGGCAAGAACACTGAAGTGGGTTGCCATTTCCTTCTCCAATGCATGAAAGTGAAAAGTGAAAGTGAAGCCGCTCAGTTGCGTCTGACTCCTAGCGACCCCATGGACTGCAGCCTACCAGGCTCCTCCATCCATGGGACTTTCCAGGCAAGTCCCATGTACTGGAGTGGGTTGCCATTGCCTTCTACAATTAAGGTCTAGTGTTTACTAAGACTCACTTCTGAGATAGTTCCTTGTTGTTATGTTATATTGCTGAAAGATTTAATTAAGTTATTAAGAAGGACACGCTAAGTTTGTTTCTAAAGCTTATTTCAATAAACAATCTTCAGATAAAGATCAGATGCTCCATGATGTACAACCAGGATATAGTCATTTAACAAATGAAGTCAGACGACTGGGAGTATACTAGACTTTACCTAATGAAAGTTCTTGACTTGTATTTCTTACTTATGACTTTACTAATAACTGCTAGCTATATCATCTCACACGCTAGTAGTGTCATGCTCAAAATTCTCCAAGCCAGGCTTCAGCAGTATGTAAACCGTGAACTCCCAGATGTTCAAGCAGGTTTTAGAAAAGGCAGAGGAACCAGAGATCAAATTGCCAACATCCGCTGGATCATGGAGAAAACAAGAGAGTTTCAGAAAAACATCTATTTCTGCTTCATTGACTATGCCAAAGCCTTTGACTGTGTCGATCACAATAAACTGTGGAACATTCTGAAAGAGATGGGAATCCCAGACCACCTGACCTGCCTCTTGAGAAACCTGTATGCAGGTCAGGAAGCAACAGTCAGAACTGTACATGGAACAACAGACTGGTTCCAAATAGGAAAAGGTGTACGTCAAGGTTGTATATTGTCACCTTGCTTATTTAACTTCTATGCAGAGTACATCATGAGGAACGCTGGGCTGGAAGAAGCACAAGCTGGAATCAAGATTGCTGGGAGAAATATCAATATCAATAACCTCAGATATGCAGATGACACTACCCTTATGGCAGAAAGTGAAGAGGAACTCAAAAGCCTCTTGATGAAAGTGAAAGAGGAGAGTGAAAAGGTTGGCTTGAAGCTCAACATTCAGAAAACAAAGATCATGGCATCTGGTCCCATCACTTCATGGGAAATAGATGGAAAAACAGTGGAAACAGTGTCAGATTTTATTTTTGGGGGCTCCAAAATCACTGCAGATGCTGATTGCAGCCGTGAAATTAAAAGACACTTGCTCCTTGGAAGAAAAGTTATGACCAACCTTGATAGTATATTAAAAAGCAGAGACATTACTTTGCCAACCAAGGTCCGTCTAGTCAAGGCAATGGTTTTTCCCGTGGTCATGTATGGATGTGAGAGTTGGACTGTGAAGAAAGCTGATCGCCGAAGAATCGATGCTTTTGAACTGTGGTGTTGGAGAAGACTCTTGAGAGTCCCTTGGACTGCAAGGAGATCCAACCAGTCCATTCTAAAGGAGATCAATCCTGGGTGTTCATTGGAAGGACTGATACTAAAGCTGAAACTGCAATACTTTGGCCACCTCATGCGACGAGTTGACTCACTGAAAAAGACTCTGATGCTGGGAAAGGGTGGGGGCGGGAGGAGTAGGGGACGACAGAGAATGAGATGGCTGGATGGCATCACCGACTATGTGGACATGAGTTTGAGTGAACTCCGGGAGTTGGTGATGGACAGGGAGACTTGGCGTGCTGTGATTCGTGGGGTCACGGAGAGTCGGACACGACTGAGCAACTGAACTGAACTGATATTATTTTCTATGTTTGTTTCAGAAGATTGTTTCTTATGTTACTAAATGTGTGACTGACTGCTGATATGCAGTTCCATATGAGATCAATTATTGTAATAGTGTAACTCTAGATAAGGATATCAGTCCTGAATATTCATTGGAAGGATTGATGTTGAAGCTGAAACTCCAATACTTTGGCCACCTGATGCGAAGAACTGACTTACTTGAAAAGACCCTGATGCTGGGAAAGATTGAAGGCGGGAGCAGATGGGAACGACAGAGGATGAGATGCTTGAATGGCATCACTGACTCAATGGACATGAGTTTGAGTAAACTCCACGAGTTGGTGATGGACAGGAAGGCCTGGGGTGCTGCAGACTATGAGGTTGCAAAGAGTTGGACATGACTGAGTGACTGAACTGAACTGATCTGAACTCTAGATATGTGAAGAAGCAATAAGAGGGAATGTTTTCCTGGACCAAAAGGTTAATAAGACAGGTATGGTCCAGAGACTTTTGCCACTTGCAAGGCCTGGTCTAGTAACAACACACTGAGTGACCTGTCTATGGAATCTTCAGTAGATCTGGGAATGAGCCTTCCCAGCACCGTGGGACACATGGTCGTGAAATGCCCCAAAGCATGGTTGAACATGGGGCTATGAAGAGGCCCTGCTGACTGGAAGTTGGCACTGGTTAACTGCCTCTACAAAGATTACATCATGACCACTGCAAGTTGCTGACTTTCAACACCCCCTGAAAGGAGTTCAGGGTGGAGATCAGAAATAAAGCATTCTGTGCTCTGGGGAAACCTAGAAGAAACAGCCTTCAGATAGTCAGATGTTTTCAGGTAAAGAATTTATGAGCCCAAATTCTTGCATCTTCTCATACCTAGAGAAATACTAATGTCACAAACCAATGTCTGGTCCCAGTTCTCCTGGCTAACCCCTGAGCAGCTTTTCTATTTCTATTAATCTTTGGGCCATGTACCTTTAACTTTCTTGTTAAGTTTGTTTCTTCTAGAATACAATAAATCTAAAGTAGTAGTACGACAAGAATATTCCCTGACCAACATCTCAGTTCAGTTCAGTTCAGTCGCTCAGTCATGTCCGACTCTCCGTGACCCCATGAATCACAGCATGCCAGGCCTCCCTGTCCATCACCAACTCCCAGAGTTCACTCAAACTCATGTCCATAAAGTCGGTGATGCCATCCAGCCATCTCATTCTCTGTCGTCCCCTTCTCCTCCTGCCCTCAACCTTTCCCAGCATCAGAGTCTTTTCCAGTGAGTCAACTCGTCTCATGAGGTGGCCAAAGTATTGCAGTTTCAGCTTTAGCATCAGTCCTAGACAATGCTTAAACAAGTCATCTTATCATTCCATGGACTCTCATCTCCCTCTGTAAATGCACCCTGACAGAGAGCCAGCAAAGAGAATCCAGAGACTCACAATGCCCCTGTACAGCCTGAAGAAGTCAGAGTGGTCATTGCCCCTTTTCCTTTGAGACTGTGTTCCCAAATGCCTGAGAAGGGAAATAGGTAGATAGTTAAACATGAGCAGGGTAACCCAGGAGGGTTTGGAATACAGGAACCGAAAAACCAAGCCCTTATTGTCCTTCCCTCCCCCATGTTCTAAATATTAATGGATTTCGGGTCCGCATGAGCAGTATAACTTGTCTCCCCTCCTACCCCATAAAGAGAAGGTATTTGCCTCATTCTTCCCCCTACCCAGTATACATGCCTCATCCAATCAGCAAATGACCCACAAGATCCCTATCCCACCCCTTGTATCCTGGCTATAAAAGTGGACCTAGGACCCCTGTTTAACATTGGTTCTCCCTTGAGCTGGCCCACTGCTCTAACAGTGTCTCCCATTCTAATAAATTTTATTTCCATCTCATAACTGGAAATTCTTTTCCAAACTGCGCCCAGACCTTAACAGTACAGATCACCCTGAAATACATTCTTGAGCTGTTTTGCAGGATCCAAACCCCCTGGAGAATTCAACCACCAGAGTAAGTGGAGAGTAAGAATCGATGATGCTGACCTTTGTTGACCCTCTTGACTTCACTCAGTTAGATGCCTGGATTTTGTCAACCTAGAGTAACCTTGCCTCATTTTAATGCTAAAATCTCCACCCCAGGGGTGGGGATAGCTGCTGTGCTTTGTACAGCAACATCTGTTTGAGTCTATTGTCCCACTGCCCAAGCACCTCTAGAACTTCACCTCTACATCGAAAATCGCACTTGTCCTTTCATAAATATGCAGCCGCGCTTAGCTTGAAAGTGAAAGTGTTAGTCACTCAATCGTGTCCAACTGTTTGGACTCAAGGACTGTAGCCCACCAGGTTCCTCTGTTCATGGAATTCTCCAGGCAAGAATACTGAAGTGGGTTGCCAATTCCCTTCTCCAGGGGATCTTCCAAACCCAGGAGTTGAACCTGGGTCTCCTGAATTGCAGGCAGATTTTTTTTTTTTTTAATTGAAGGATAATTGCTTTACAGAATTTTGTTGTTTTCTGTCAAGTATCAACATGAATCAGCCATAGGCATATATATATATCCCCTCCCTTTTGAACCTCCCTCCCATCTCCCTCCTTTTCCCACCTCCCTAGGTTGATACAGAGCCCCTTTTTGAGTTTCCTGAGCTATACAGCAAATTCCCAAAGGCTATGGTTTTTCTAGTGGTCATGTATGGATGTGAGAGTTGGACTGTGAAGAAAGCTGATCGCCGAAGAATTGATGCTTTTGAACTGTGGTGCTGGAGAAGACTCTTGAGAGTCCCTTGGACTGCAAGGATATTCAACCAGTCCATTCTAAAGGAGATCAATCCTGGGCGTAAATTGGAAGGACTGATGCTAAAGCTGAAACTCCAATACTTTGGCCACCTCATACAATGAGTTGACTCACTGGAAAAGACTCTGATGCTGGGAGGGATTGGGGGCAGGAGGAGAAGGGGACGACAGAGAATGAGATGGCTGGATGGCATCACCGACTCTATGGACATGAGTTTGAGTGAACTCCGGGAGTTGGTGATGGACAGGGAGGCCTGGCGTGCTGTGATTCATGGGGTCGTGGAGAGTTGGACACGACTGAGCGACTGAACTGAACTGAACTGAATGTGATTTTTCATGTTTTCAGGCAGATTCTTTAGTGTATAAGCCACCAAGGAAGCTCTTTTGGAACATCCCTGATCTTGCTGTTTGGAGAGACAATTCTTTAAGAGATGTTTCTTCACCTCTTTACTTGGTTCAGTTGGTAAAGAATCTGCCTGTGATGCAGGAGACCAGGGTTTGATCCCTGGATTGGGAAGATCCCCTGGAGAAGGAAATGGCTACCCACTCCAGTATTATTGTCTAGAGAATTCCATGGACAGAGGAACCATAGTCATCTATGGCACTTCCATGGTGGGCTACAGTCCATAGGGTTACAAAGAGTGGAACACGACTGAGAGACTAAGACTTTACTTGTCACAAGTAATAAATGCTTCCACTTTGATGGAAAGTACCTGGTATTGTTAGGGGAAGCACATTGACTAAAACTGCTCACCCTGGCCAAGCACCATAGTAACCATTTGCATGAGTTGTTTTACTACAGGAGGTCCTGGTAAGGAACATGGGGCTAATAAGTCACCACCAACTGGAAGAGTTCAGGAAAGGTCAAAAGGAGACACCATATATCTGACCACCTCCCAGAATCCTTCTCACTGGGGTCCATCTTGGCTGAAGGAAGCGTGTACCACTTGAAAGGCTTTGAGTCAGAAGCCCCCCATCTTGGACACAGGAATCTGGTTGAAGGGCCTCAACCTGAGCTGAGAATTGGAGACTAATCACCTTCTTTTGGCAAAGAACTCAAATTCTGGTTCTGTTCTGGTCTGGTTTCTGGTAGGGCCAAGTTTCAACCCACCCTTCTCCGGAGGCCCAGGGTAAAGTCCCGTAATGCCTAGGTATCTGCACGTGGTAGGAGACATCTTTAAGGCCACGCTTTTTGCCCTTCTTTCCCACCCCCTTCCACCTCTTCTTTCAGCCTGGCTTCTTTTCCTCCCTTTGAAATCTTTGAAGATCTGAGGCATTTTCATTTATTCTGTTAGTACTTGGGTCTGAATTTCTGTGTCTTTAAGAAGTTTTCTGAGAGACTGTAATATTGTATTTAAGGAAGGGTCTGATTAGGACTTCCAGGTCTATGTGTGTGTTTTATACTCTGTGTTCTGCACTGTGATTTGTGATGGCCATTTTGCTTTGTGTGGCCACCAATTGGTTTAGACTTGCTGCCATTTTGTTAGAATTTGATTTTCATTCCCTGTGCCTTGAACCAGGGCTCTCAGGAATTCTTATCTAGACCATCACTAACTCTTGAGACAGAGGAACAATGGGAAGAAGCCTTTAAATTTTTATCTATTCCAACTGTTATTTAAAAACGAGTGCATTTTATATTGTAATATTTAATTCATGACTAAGCTTAGAAAATGAAGCTAGATCTTGAGTTTTATATGAATATGTGTATGTCTCAGTATGTCTTTGTCTCTGGATAATATTTTTGAGATTAATTTGTAAATGAGTTCTATTTAATTGGCCTAAAGAAAAGTAAGAACTTACAAATCAAATAATTCTAGATTAAACAATGAATTCCATGTTCATATGAACTGGGAAATATTCAATATTAAATTAATACCTGGTAAAAAGCAAAGGGAGAAGGAAATGGCAACCCACTCCAGTGTTCTTGCTTGGAGAATCCCAGGGACGGGAGAGCCTGGTTGGCTGCCATCTATGGGGTCGCACAGAGTCGGACACAACTGAAGCGACTTAGCAGCAGCAGCAGCGGCAAAAACAAAGGAGAAAAGGAAAGATATAAGCATCTGAATGCAGAGTTCCAAAGAATAGCAAGGAGAGATAAGAAAGCCTTCCTCAGTGATCAGTGCAAAGAAATAGAGGAAAACAATAGAATGGGAAAGATTAAGAGATCTCTTCAAGAAAATTAGAGATTCCAAGGAAACATTTCATGCAAAGATGGGCTTGATATAGGAGAGAAATGGTATGGACCTAACAGAAGCAGAAGATATTAAGAAGAGGTGGCAAGAATATACAGAAGAACTGTACAAAAAAGATCTTCACGACCAAGATAGTCACGATAACGTGATCACTGACCTAGAGCCAGACATCTTGGAATGTGAAGTCAAGTGGGCCTTAGAAAGCATCACTACCAACAAAGCTAGTGGAGGTGATGGAATTCCAGTTGAGCTATTTCAAGTCTTGAAAGATGATGCTGTGAAAGTGTTGCACTCAATATGCCAGCAAATTTGGAAAACTCAGCGCTGGCCACAGGACTGGAAGAGGTCAGTCTTCATTCCAATCCCAAAGAAAGGCAATGCCAAAGAATGCTCAAACTACCACACAATTGCACTTATCTCACAGGCTAATAAAGTCATGCTCAAAATTCTTCAAGCCAGGCTTCAGCAATATGTGAACCGTGAACTTCCAGATGTTCCAGCTGGTTTTAGAAAAGGCAGAGGCACCAGAGACCAAATTGCCAACATCCGCTGGATCATGGAGAAAGCAAGAGAGTTCCAGAAAAACATCTGTTTCTGCTTCATTGACAATGCCAAAGCCTTTGACTGTGTGGATCACAATAAACTGTGGAACATTCTGAAAGAGATGGGAATCCCAGACCACCTGACCTGCCTCTTGAGAAACCGTTATGCAGGTCAGGAAGCAACAGTCAGAACTGGACATGGAACAACAAACTGGTTCCAAATAGGAAAAGGAGTACGTCAAGGCTGTATATTGTCACCTTGCTTATTTAACTTATATGCAGAGTACATCATGAGGAACGCTGGGCTGGAAGAAGCACAAGCTGGAATCAAGATTGCTGGGAGAAATATCAGTAACCTCAGATATACAGATGACACCACCCTTATGGCAGAAAGTGAAGAGGAACTCAGAAGCCTCTTGATGAAAGTGAAAGAGGAGAGTGAAAATGTTGGCTTGAAGCTCAACATTCAGAAAACAAAGATCATGGCATCTGGTCCCATCACTTCATGGGAAATAGATGGAAAAACAGTGGAAACAGTGTCAGACTTTATTTTTGGGGGCTCCAAAATCACTGCAGATGCTGATTGTAGCCAGGAAATTAAAAGACGCTTACTCCTTGGAAGGAAAGTTATGACCAACCTTGATAGTAGATTAAAAAGCAGAGACATTGCTTTGCCAACCAAGGTCCGTCTAGTCAAGGCTATGGTATTTCCCGTGGTCATCTATGGATGTGAGAGTTGGACTGTGAAGAAAGCTGATCGCCGAAGAATTGATGCTTTTGAACTGTGGTGTTGGAGAAAACTCTTGAGAGTCCCTTGGACTACAAGGAGATCCAACCAGTCCATTCTAAAGGAGATCAGTCCTGGGTGTTTATTGGAAGGACTGATGCTAAAGCTGAAACTCCAATACTTTGGCCACCTCATGCGACGAGTTGACTCACCGGAAAAGACTCTGATGCTGGGAAGGATTGGGGGCAGGAGGAGAAAGGGACGACAGAGAATGAGATAGCTGGATGGCATCACCGACTCGATGGACATGAGTCTGAGTGAATTCCGGGAGTTGGTAATGGGCAGGGAGGCCTGGCGTGCTGTGATTCATGGGGTCGCAGAGAGTCGGACACGACTGAGCGACTGAACTGAACTGTACATAGACATGTCTTTCAGTTCAGTTCAGTTCAGTTCAGTCGCTCAGTCGTGTCCAACTCTCTGCGACCCCATGAATCACAGCACGCCAGGCCTCTCTGTCCATCACCAACCCCCGGAGTACACTCAAATTCATGTCCACAGAGTCTTTAGAACCATCATTAAGCATAATACTTCTGTTGTACCTAGGTTTGCTGCTGCTGCTACTGCTGCTAAGTCGCTTCAGTCGTGTCCGACTCTGTGCGACCCCATAGACGGTAGCCCACCAGGCTCCGCCATCCCTGGGATTCTCCAGGCAAGAACATTGGAGTGGGTTGCCGTTTCCTTCTCCTGTACCTAGGTTTCAGTTCAGTTCAGTTCAGTTCAGTCGCTCAGTCGTGTCCGACTCTCCGCGACCCCATGAATCACAGCACGCCAGGCCTCCCTGTCCATCACCAACTCCTGGAGTTCACTCAGACTCATGTCCACAGAGTCGGTGATGCCATCCAGCCATCTCATTCTCTGTCATCCCCCTCTCCTCCTGCCCCCAACCTTTCCCAGCATCAGAGTCTTTTCCAGTGAGTCAACTCGTTGCATGAGGTGGCCAAAGTATTGCAGTTTCAGCTTTAGCATCAGTCCTTCCAATGAACACCCAGGATTGATCTCCTTTAGAATGGACTGGTTGGATCTCCTTGCGGTACAAGGGACTCTCAAGAGTCTTCTCCAGCACCACAGTTCAAAGGCATGAATTCTTCCGCGATCAGCTTTCTTCACAGTCCAACTCTCACATCCATAGATGACCACGGGAAAAACCATAGCCTTGACTAGACGGACCTTGGTTGGCAAAGTAATGTCTCTGCTTTTTAATATACTATCAAGGTTGGTCATAACTTTCCTTCCAAGGAGTAAGCGTCTTTTAATTTCATGGCTGCAATCTAATAGTCGTCAAATAAGACTGTATTCTGCTACAAATTTGTCAACAAAAAAATGCACCTCATTGTGGAAAATACTTTAGGGAAACTAAGATGTGTTTTCAGTAGAAAAAGGAATGAAAAAAATACTGAAGAGTTATACATAGTCAGGACTTTCTGAAATTGGATTACAATTAATTGGATAAATGGATTTTTTTAGGATTAACAAAGGAGATTTCCAGCCATAGGAAAACTGGTTAGAGTCAACTAGGTCCAAGGTGGTGGAGTTGACTTTGACTAGACCTTGAGCCTCGGTATATATGCCCATTGAGACATATCAGCAAGCTAAATGATACACATATCAGCACTGACTAAATATGACTGAATGTTCTAAACTGTTTTGATTGATTTTTTTCAAAACTTCCTAAATCAAATTCTTTTGACATTCTTTTGACCTCAAGCTAAATTTGGGTTGCTTCAGAGGGCCCCTGAAACTTCCCAAAGAGAGATATTAAACTAATTGCGTTTATTTGGTTGGTTAAATTACATGGAAAATACTATCAAATGAGTAATAAGTGCTCTCAGGTTATAATGTATGGTAAATATTACTAATACAGATATCCTAGAAAATATATGGAATTCCTAACATTCTGATATGTCCTGGTATTGTAACGAGAAACCTGATGACTTCACGAAAGTTAGCAAAAGGACTAAATGAATCAGAGAATATGCTTATAACTTTTATGGTTTCTATCTGAAAAATCATGAATTTGAATCTTGTGTTTTCTGAGAATAGGGAAAACCTTCCTCTCAAGCTTATTATGACAATACTTTGGTAAAATTATATGTTATAAACAAAACAGTTATATTTTCTCTCTATCTGACTCCTCCAGAGATTGGAAACTCTTAGGTTTCCAGTAACTTTATCAGATGAGTTAGGAAGGTTATCTCACTAACAGGTACAGAAATCTCAAGGAAGTTTTGAGACCTTAAAAATGGGAGAATTCACCTACATTTGTTAGGTGAAATCTGTTATAAGCCTTTAGTGTGAGTTTCCCAGCCCTGTTTTACTTTAAAAATTCAGTTTGAGATTCTATAAATGTTTCAGCAATGCAAAAAGTCTATGATCAATTATGGTTATATAAATCATCAGGCCAAAATTACTGTGAGAAGACCTATTTTGCAAACAAATTAGCTTTAATTTGATTATATGTGATAAAAATGAAGGTCGGTTCAGTCCATTTCAGTTGCTCAGTCGTGTCCAACTCTTTGCTGCCCCATGAATCGCAGCACACCAGACCTCCCTGTCCATCACCAACTCCCAGAGTTCACTCAAAGTCATGTCCATCGAGTTGGTGATTCCATCCAGCCATCTCATCCTCTGTTGTCCTCTTCTCCTCTTACCACCAATTCCTCCCAGCATCAGTTGACTCATTGGAATAAAATGAAGGTAATGTTAGGGAGAAAAAGATGTTTCAGTGAATGTTCAATCCCAGTTTGTTAATGGAGGTCTGCATCTAGTAAGACTCACTCCCTAGATAGTTCTTTGCTGCTGTGTGATATTAATGTAAAATGTAATTGAATTCTTAAAGTACACTCTAAATTTGTTTCTGAAGCTTATCTCAGTAATCTATCTTTGGATAAAGATCAGATGCCTCATGAACTGCAACCAGGATTGCAAAAAGACAATTTAAGGAACTGTCTCTAACCTCCAACCTGGATGAAAGGATCTTTTTATCAGGTACTAGCTGATCGCCGAAGAATTGATGCTTTTGAACTGTGGTGTTGGAGAAGACTCTTGAGAGTCCCTTGTACCACAAGGAGATCCAACCAATCCATTCTAAGGGAGATCGATCCTGGGTGTTCATTGGAAGGACTGATACTAAAGCTGAAACTGCAATACTTTGGCCACCTCATGCGACGAGTTGACTCACTGGAAAAGACTCTGATGCTGGGAAAGGTTGGGGGCGGGAGGAGAAGGGGATGACAGAGAATGAGATGGCTAGATGGCATCACCGACTCTGTGGTCATGAGTTTGAGTGAACTCTGGGAGTTGGTGATGGACAGGGAGGCCTGGCGTGCTGTGATTCATGGGGTCGCGGAGAGTCGGACACGACTGAGCGACTGAACTGAACTGAACTGTGAACTAGCTCATACGATGAAATTGAAGGGAAATTGACTCTTAGATTAAGTCCCATTCCAAAGGCCTCTACACTGGACTGGCCTATAGAGAGGACAGCTGAACTGATCTCATCTTAAAATGATGCTCAAACAGAGGAGAAATGGCACTAACTAGGATGAGGAGAAGACAACATCATAGGTAGACAGCTTGCCCAAGAAGCTGGACCTGATTTGCGTGATCATTTATAATGTTTTCCTGACTTCTTAGACCTTTGCATATAAATCAAATGCTTTTCTATTGTAGGTCTGATCCTATGCTAGTTTTAGAAATCAGTCCAATTGTTGGGTTTGTGGCCAATTACCTGTGTCTACCTCTGGGTTACCTTGGTGAATTTCTCTTTCTCTACTGAGAAAATTTACTAAAAAAAAAAAAAAATTATAGTTATATTCAGGTCACTATTGATATTACTAGATGGGATCCCCTCACCTGACAAATTAATAATGCTCCCTCTGACTCTGGCCATGAATTTGAGTTTTCTTCTATTACTCAAGCTTAATCAGAGCAACAAGCAAAGTTTCAGCAAAGGAAGACATCTCCAGCAATTGTGGTATGGATTTATAAAGATAACACCAGGCTATAAATAATTTAGGTTTAAAATCCCCTCTGTGTTGGAAACAATTAAATCATACTAAGGATAATCAATCCAGTAACACTAAAAAACTGGGCTATGTGCCTTATAGACAGTCCCAATATATCATTTCCCTGGAAGATAAAGATTTATACAGAGTAGACTAGGTCAGATAACCTGGGATATACTGGGCTGCATCTAGTAGAAGTTCTTAGCTTAAGTCTTATTATGACTTTACTAATACTGCTGGCTATGTTATTTGTACTTCGCCTGTTTTACAAAATTGCTGTTTCTTACACTGCCAAATGTTTGACTGAGGCCTCTGATAAAATATAGTTCCATATGAGATTGATGATGGTAACAGTGTAACTCTAGATATGGGAAGAAGCAACAAGAATGAATATTTTCCTGGACCAAGAGGCTAGTAAGACAGGTGGTCCAGAGAATTTTGAATACTATTTTGGCCTAGTGCCGTAACAGCACATTGAGTGGCCTGTAAACAAAATCTTTGCCAGAACCTGAGAATGGACATTCTCAGCACCATGGGATAAAATGGTCATGAAATGCCCCCCTCAAAATCATGGTCAAGTTTATGACAAAGAAAGGGCTCTGCCAACTAAAAACTGATACTTGCCATATACCTCTACAAAGATTAAATCATAGCCACTGCAGCTGTGATCTTCAACACCCTTGAAAGGAGTTCAGGGTAGAAATCAGGAATGAGGCATTCTGTTCTCTAGGCAAATCTGACAGAACAGGCCTTTAGGCAGTTAGCTCTTTTCAGGAGAAGATTTTATGAGTCCCAGTTCTTGCATTTTCTCATACCCAGAGAAACACTGACATCGTTAATGGTGACATCTGCTTTGGCTATTAAGGAAATTTTTACAATCAAAAGTCAAAATAGAGACACTATGGTTCAAACATCCAAGGAAATAACTAGATGATTCTATGGGTGTAATTTCAGACTAGACCTTGTATTGCTAAACACTTGAGTTTTCTGAGTCATGTCAGGCTTGGATGCCACCATTCTCAAAACAATGTCTGCTGGCAACTAGTAACCTTACTTTTTATAAAACTAGGCAACTGGCTACAAGTCTCCCCGAACTGCCAGGTCCAGACTGGGTTTCAGGCCTATTCTTCTGAAAAGAAATGAGATTTGTTTATTAAAATTCCAGTTGTCACTCCTCCAACTACTTCTAACTGGGTCTGTTACACCAAAATGGCAGATCAAGGGACTGAGATTTTAATCATACAAGACACAGATATAGGACTTGAAATTCAGGAATACTTGCAATTCAGTGTCTATTCTTCAAATTGAGGCAGTCCTACGTCCTATTTTGACAAAGTTATCACAGTCATAGTTGCCAGGTTCCCCAAATTAAAACTATGTAGAACTCTATGGGGCTCTGGAGTACAGATATGTTCTGTGTGCTCCATTTCTTGTCTGTAGGTTATAGGCCTCATTCAGCCTCCTTGACCTTCCCTGAGTTCCAAAGAGTAGATTCAAACAGTTGCTAGTCAGGAAAGGGAGAGGACACAGAAACAGAGAAGAAACAGTCAAATGGTGGTACAGCCTTGAGGCAGGGTCCTGGTTCCTACTCAAGAAATATGCATAACAATATGTTTGAGTTCATCTACAGAACTGGGGCTCCCACCCCAGTGGAGGATGAACACAAGATTCCTGGAGCACTGCTCTGTTGCCTCACCACTAATCAATCAGAACAAAGTCATACACCCTGCAACTCTCACCCCAAATGTTGCCTTCTGTTTCTGGGACCCAGTGATGACCATCTTTTTAGGCCTCTTGTTTGGTCCTATCTATTTCATCTCTGACAGGGGTCAGCAGTTTTAAGCTAAATTGCTGTTCTTAAAAGGTTGAATGCTGGTTTCAGGCACAGAGTATCTCTACCTAGATCAGGTAGAGAGAGACTTCTGCTCTGCTACGCAGGCCTACACCCATACACAGCAGGAAGAAGTAACAGAAGAAAGAGACCTCCGCCCCAATTCCCAAGAAGTATCTAGAGTAGAAGTCTTTCAGGGGGTAGTTGTTAGGGGAAGAACACTGACTGAAACCACTCACCTTGGCCAGGCACCATAGTAACCATTTACATGAGTTGTTTTATGACAAGAAGTCCTGGTAAGGAACACAGAACTATTAAGCCACCACCAACTGGAAGAGTTCGGGAAAGGTCAAAAGGAGACACCATATGTCTGACCACCTCCTAGAATCCTTCTCGCTGGCATCCATTTTGGATGAACAAGGTGTGCACCACCAGGAAGGGCTTTGAGTCAGAACGATTGGCTAAAGACAACCCGGAAGCTAAACCCATCACTGTAAAACCCTAAACTTGAAGAGCAGTCCTCCTGGATTCCCTTACCCTACTGCTCTCCACCTGGGCGCCCCTTCCCAATAAAATATCTTGCTTTGTCAGCCCATGTGTCTCCTCGGACAATTCATCTCTGAGTGTTAGACAAGAGCCCACTCTCGGGCCCTGGAAGGGATCCCCCTTTTTTGCAATAGCGTGTCTGTTGGCTACGAACCCCAAGTGATGGACTCATTGAGTACAGTAACAATCTGACTTGACAAAACTTTAATTGGACTTCTCTCCTTCCTCAGGACTCCTAATCTTTCCTGGACCCTTGTGCTTAAACAAGCCCTGGAAGCTTGAACAATTTCCTTAATGGAATTACCAAGATTATTGACTGAAAGGAAAAACTGTCCAATTATGCCCTCTGCTCACGGTGCTATCTGCTGATCCCATTCACCCACACCCTGTTCCTTCTGACCTTGTTTATTCCAACAGAGTACCCCAATATAACAGTATTTCTGAAAAAAAGTTTCTCCTTACCTAATCTGGATTTTTTTGACACCTTGCAGTTTAAATGAAATGGGAATGAAGGAGATTTTACTACAGTGATGTCATTAGTTTATTTAAAGTCTTTCTGAGATATATGACAATAATTATCTATCAGAAAATGTTCATTTCTTTTCTTTTCTTTTTTGGCCATGCCAAGCAGCTTGCAGGATCTTAGTTCCCCCACCAGGGACTGAACCTACATCCTTGGCAGTGAAAGCATGGAGTCCTAACCACTGGACCACCAGACAGTTACCAAATGTTGATTTCTTTGAGAGTGTGAGGTAACTTTAAAAAAAAGAATGATTTTATTTTTCTATATTTGGCTGCGCTGGGTCTTTGTTGCGGTGCGCAGGCTCCTCTTGTTGTGGGGAACCAGCTCTAGAGTGCTTCTGCTCAATAGCTGTCGCACTCTCACTCTCTAGTTGCAGCACACAGGCTTATTTGCTTCATGGCATGTGAGATCTTAGTTTCCTAATCACGGATTGAACCAGAGTCCCCTGCATTGCATGGTGGATTCTTAGAAACTGGGCCACCAAGGAAGTTCCCCAAATGTTGGATTTTGAATGTCATTTTGGTTGTCAACTCCTTTATATCCTCCTTCAATTTTACTGAAAGCAAAGAATTTAGAAACATCTGACTTGCAAAGGATGCATTGCTCCATCTTAGAGCCAATCACTTTCTCAATAGCCAATGCTGTGTTTCAAGTTAATCCTTCCTGGAACCCTGGAGTCTTCCTCTTCCACAAGTAATATCTGTAGTAATTTCATGAATTGGAAGGATAGTAGATGTGAAAGGGAAGCTGGAAAAATGGGACATGTTTAACATCTGAGAATCAGCATGATGTCTTGACTATAGGTAAGTTCTCAAGTAGATCTAGCTTAAGGAAATGTATGGTCATTCTTCATTATCCATGGGGAATTGATTCTGGGGCCCCTGCAGAGACCAAAATCCTCAGGTGCTCAAATCTTTAACAATTGGCACTCCACATCTGCATTTTCAACCAACACTGGATCTGATATACAGAAGTAAAAGATACAGAAGCTCATTTTCTTAAAACAAACTGCCAATTACTTCCTTTTTCTCGCCTTTAAAGAAATCATTTTGCACTTGCCATGTACTAGTATTGAAAGAGCCTATTGCTTCAGGTTGACCAGCAACACAAATCCAGAAAAAGTGAACAGGCTTCCTGTTGGGGTCCCGCCTCGGCAGAGTCCAAGGATACCCTCAGGATGAACGGCGTCGGCAAAGAAAAGAAAGCGAGTCGAGTCTTGGTTGGGTGCAGAATCAAGACTACTTTATTTTTTTTACATCAGTGCTTGTATACCCTAAAACCAATAATTTCAAAGAGGGGAGAATGTCTTGATAAGATCGTACCAGGAACGCAGTCATAAACCATCTTCCAGAACAGTCAGTACCTTCATGCATAACTTTTAAGCAGTTCGAATGGGCTCTTAAGACAGCAAGGCCACAAGGCATGAAAAATGGCTTTATTTGTGTAGCAGTTAGTCAACTGCAAGAGCTATTAGCAAGCCGTATATTGGGAGCCTCAGTCCTGGGCAGACTTTTTGGCTCCATAGGTAGCATGGTATCTGATTTTGGGCTCTACCCCCATACATCTGCAGAGACAATTTTCCATACTAATACTATATGTTTATTTATTTTGTTATCTACCTTTATCTCTATGTTTACTTCTAGTGTACTCCCAGGCACACCATAGACGGGGCAGGGAGACATAGCAGCAGACACTAGTATGTGACCCTGAGGGCCAAGGGTCTCATGAGCTCCCTCCAGATCTCACCCTAAAGGGCCCTTCTAAACTTGTGAAGGGCTCTGTATCTATTTTTGCTTGTGGAGTGTTTAGGCCTATTGTTAGCAGACTTAGTTTTATGCCAGGGACGCTTTGTGCAGTCGTGAGCATTCCAAATTCTAAATTGACATTTATAACCCCAACAGGGCCAGAAGGGGTAGGATGTTCTGTGTAAAAATATTTTCCTCATCCCTGGCCTGTTTATAGGGACCCATGCACCCCAGGGACTGTATCGCTGCTGTGCAAAAGTTTCAAGGGGGATATTTGAGCAGGAGTCAGAAGAATTCTTAGAAAGCATAGAGGACTACCAAGCATCAGAAGAAGAAAAGACGGAGGCCCGGGAGTAGATGATGGGGCGGCCCGGAGAAATCCCCTGAGGTCTGGACAGCCTTGTGTCCCAGCTCCTCTAGCCAAGACCTTGTCATGGGCTGGGTCTCTCATGCCGGCTCCCGACAGCTTCCTGCACAGATCTGTTAATAGGATAGAACCAGTACGCCTTACATTGCAGAAAGAAGGTGGTATATAGAATGTTAACAGCTGATGACAAAAAGCCTTGGAGTTTTTTTTTTTTCTTAATGTTTTTTTGTCTGTGTCACGTAGCACGTGGGATCTTAGTTTCCTGACCAGGAACCTGTATGCCTTGCACTGGAAACTCAGAGTCTTAACAACTGGAAGGTTAGAAAAGTCCCAGAGTTTAATTAATTAATTTTTTGCTGCACACAGGTTTTCTCTAGTTGAAGCAAGTAGAGGTTACTCTCTAGTTACAATGGTTTCTCTTGTTGCAGATCATGGGCTCTAGAGCCAAAGGGCTTCAGTAGTTGTGGTGCACAAGACTTAGTTGCCCTCAGCATGTGGAATCTTCCCAGACCAGGGATCAATCCCATGTCCCCTGCATTGGCAGGTGGATTCTTAAGCACTGGACCACCAGAGAAGTCCCAGAGTTTTCTTTTCTTAAGTAGCTGTAAGGAATGTTAGGCAGAGAGAAACCTAATTAAAGATGAAGAAGGAAGGACTTCATTTATGGCACAATGATTGAGACCCTATGCTTCTGATGAAGGGGCCACAGGTTCCAGCCCTGGTCCAAGAACTAGGATCCCACATGCTACGTAGGACAGCCAAAAAGAAAAAAAAAAAAAAAAGATGAAGGGGGAATCCCAGGCCACAGGCTTTCTTCTCTAAAACCTTTATAATTCCTCTTCATGCAAAGAGCAGAATAGTCTCAGAAATGTTCCCTGGAAAGTAAAGTCAGCTAGGTACTGACAATGTCACCTGTTCTAGAACATTGTTAACTAAACAGTCTTTCCCACAGCAAGTGTTGAATAGCAAACGATGAAAACTAGAAGATAATGCTGAGATACATGTGGAGTAACAGGCAAATTTGAATTGGAGTACAAAATGAAGCAAGGCAAAGGTTAACAGAGTTTTGCCAAGAGAATGCCCTGGTCATAGCAAACACCCTTCTCCAACAACGTAAGAGAAGACTCTACACATGAACATCACCAAATGGTCAACACCGAAATCAGATTGATTATATTCTTTGCAGCCAAAGATGGAGAAGTTCTATACAGTCAACAAAAACAAGACCGGGAGTTGGCTGTGGCTCAGATCACGAACACCTTATTGCCAAATTCAGACTTAAACTGAAGAAAGTAGGGAAAACTATTAGACCATTCAGGTGTGACCTAAATCAAATCCCTTATAATTATACAGTGGAAGTGACAAATACATTCAAGGGATTAGATCTGATGGACAGAGTGCCTGAAGAATTATAGATGGAGGTTTGTGACATTGTACAGGAGGCAGTGATCAAGATCATCCCCAAGAAAAAGAAATGCAAAAAGAAAATGTTTGTCTGAGGAGGCCTTACAAATAGCTGAGAAAAGAAAAGAAGCTAAAGACAAAGGACAAAAGGAAAGATATACCCATTTGAATGCAGAGTTCCAAAGAATAGCAAGGAGAGATGAGAAAGCCTTCCTCAGTAATCATTGCAAAGAAATAGAGGAAGACAATAGAATGGGAAAGACTAGAGATGTCTCCAAGAAAATTAGAGGTACCAAGGGAACACTTCATGCAAAGATGGGCACAGTAAAGGACAGAAATGTTATGGACCTAACAGAAGCAGAAAAGATTAAGAGGTGGCAAGAATACACAAAAGAACTATACAAAAAAGATCTTAACGACCCAGATAATCACGATGGTGTGACCACTCACTTAAAGCCAGACATCCTGAAATACAAAGCCAAATGGGCCTTAGGAAGCATCACTATGAACAAAGCTAATGGAGGTGATAGAATTCCAGTTGAGCTATTTCAGATCCTAAAAGATGATGCTGTTACAGTGCTGCACTCAGTATGCCAGCAAATATGGAAAACTTAGCTGTGGCCACAGGACTGGAAAAGGTCAGTTTTCATTCCAATCCCAAAGAAAGAGCAATGCCAAAGAATGTTCAAACTACTGCATAATTGCATTCATCTTACACTCTAGCAAAGTAATGCTCAAGATTTTCCAAGTGAGGCTTCAACAATACGTCAACTGTGAACTTCCAGATGTTCAAGCTGGATTTAGAAAAGGCAGAGGAATCAGAGATCAAATTGTCAACATCTGTTGGATCATGGAAAAAGCAAGAGAGTTCCAGAAAAACATCTATTTGTGTTTTATTGACTATGTCAAAGCCTTTGACTGTGTGGATCAGAACAAACTGTGGGAAATTTTTAAAGAGATGGGAATACCAGACCATTTTACCTGCCTCCTGAGAAATCTATATGCAGGTCAAGAAGCAGCAGTTAGAACCAGACATGGAACAACAGACTGGTTCCAAACAGGAAAAGGAGTATGTCAAGGCTGTTTATTGTCACCCTGCAATATGTTTATTGTCATATGCAGCGTACATCATGCGAAATGCAGGGCTGAATGAAGCACAAGCTGCAATCGAGATTGCCAGGATAAATATCAATAACCTCAGATACACAGATGACATCACCCTTATGGCAGAAAGTGAAGAAGAAATAAAGAGCCTCTTGATGAAAGTGAAAGAGGAGAGTGAAAATTTTGGCTTAAAACTCAACATTCAAAAAGCGAAGATCATGGCATCTGGTCCCATCACTTCATGGCAAATAGATGGGGAAAAAAAGGAAACAGTGAAAGACTTATTTTCTTGGGCTCCAAAATCACTGCAGATAATGACTTCAGCCATGAAATGAAAAGAAGCTTGCCCCTTGGAAGAAAAGCTATGACCAACCTAGATAGCATATTAAAAAGCAGAGACATTACTTTGCCAACAAAGTACCGAATAGTCAAAGCTATGGTGTTTCCAGGAGTCATATATGGATGTGAGAGTTGGAGTATAAAGAAAGCTGAGTGCTGGAGAATTGTTGCTTTTGAACTGTGGTGTTGGAGAAGACTCTTGAGAGTCCCTTGGACTCCAAGGAGATCAGTCCTGGGTGTTCATTGGACGGACTGGTGTTAAAGCTGAAACTCCAATACTTTGACCACCTGATGTGAAGATCTGACTCATTGGAAAAGACCCTGATGTAAAAGATTGAAGGCAGGAGGAGAAGGGGACGACAGAGATTGAGATGGTTGGGTGGCATCACCAGCTTGATGGACATGAGTTTGAGCAATTTTTGGGAGTTGGTGATGGAGAGGGAAGCTTGGTGTGCTGCAGTCCATGGGGCACAAAGTGTCGGACATGACTGAGCGACTGGACTTAACTGAACTGAACTGCTGAGGAAGGTGATAATGGTTTTACAGAAATAAACAAAGACCACTCAAATGTGAACAAGCTAGGGCTATTTATTCTGAGTTGGCTATAGCAAAGAGTCAGCCAGCATCATTGTGTTCTGACAAAAACTCAGAGGCAGAAAGAGGAGTTCTGGAAAGCTTTATAGCGGAGAAAAGTAAAGGCTCTAGGTGTGCTGTGATTGGAGGTTGCTGGTGTATGAAAACTACAGGTGGACTAACTAGATGTGAAGCATCTCTGATTAGGATGCATATTTGGCTATCTCTACTTCGTCCTAAGTTGAAAGCAGGAGCAAAAACTTGGAAAGCTGTCGGATATTAATCAAGTCTTAGACATTTTGGGCCAATTGTTATGGAGGTTTTTCTTTGGCTTCTTGGACTGTTTGTTAGAGATAGTAGTCTGATTTCCTACATGTCTGACTTGTATATATTAGTTTGACTTCCTGGGTTGATTGCTGTAGATTGTGGGTCAGAGTTCTATTTTTACGTGTGTAGTCTGTTTGTATATACAGTCTTTCAGTAGATATCCCAGAAATTTTTAGTGTGACATCAAAGAATGACAATAAGATCTTTTCTGATTCTTGGAGTTCACATGGAGTAGATTCAATAAGTCAGTGATTTGACTCTAAAATTGGCAAGAAGCAGAGAACATCATCTACTAACACGTAATATAAATATTTTGTATTTAATAACGTTTGTTTGTTGTTTTTTTTTTTTAGTTTACATTTTGCAATTACTCCTAGGATATTTGTTTGCTTAAATGCAATATATAGATATGGTTTAAGGGATGATTTTCTTATGATTTCCAATTTTGTTTGGAGAGGGAACATTTTTTGGTGATGTGAATCTGTGCAAGTGGGTACATGCGTATATGCAGTGAAAATAAATTGGAAAATATTTCTATTAATCATTCTTCTTATCCAGCAGAAACAAATGTTTACATTTGTTATGCTTCTGCCTATCAATGCAGAGAACTACTGAATTGCTTTGTTAACTTTTGTCATTGAAAAAACCTTTTCTTTTTTGGCTGCACTGTGCCCCAGTCAGGGAATGAACCTGTGCCCCCTGCTTCAGGAGCACAGTCTTAACCACTGGACTGCCAGGGAACTCCCAAAAAAACATTTTTCTTCTTTAAATATTTATTTATTCATTTTTAAAATTTATTTGGCTGTGTCAGCTCTTACTTTGCAGCACGTGGGATCTTCCAGGATCTTTCACTGTGGCATGTGGGCTCTTGGTTGCAGTGCACAGGCTTCTTTCTAGTTGTGGAGCACAGGCTCTAGAGCAAGCAGGCTCAGTAGTTGAGGTGAGGGCTTTGTGGCCCTGTTGCATGTGGGATTTTAGTTCCCTAACCATGGATTGAACCCTTCTTCTTTGCCATTGCAAGGCAGAATCCTAACTGCTAGACCACCAGGGAAGTCCCAAGATTTTTTTTTTTTAGTTGCCTGGAGAATTCCATGGATAGAGGAGCATGTCCGGCTACAGTTCATAATGTCACAAAGAGTTGGATACAACTGAAGCTCCTGAGCACACATTTTTTAATTGGAGGAAAATTGCTTCACAATATTGTGTTAGTTTCTGCCATACAACAATACAAATCAGTTACAATTATATATATATCACCTCCCTCTTGAATATATATATCACCTCCCTCTTGAATCTCTCCCTCCTCCCCACATCCCATCAACCCACTTTTTCTTTAAGGTGCTCATAAATGAGTAGAGTATCTCTGGTCCAGTTACCTTTGATTTAGTTGCCTCATCAGAACTAGATGAATTTCTTTAACCTTTTTTCTTCTTACTTTTCAACATATAAATTTCTCTCTTCTTTCCTTTTTCAAATAGCTAGGTAACGCTTTGGTAATATGCCTCCTGTTCTTCAACCAGGGTCAGTAAGTTATTTCTAAAATACCGAGGTAGTTAATGTTTTAGGCTTGGCAGGCCATACAGCCTCTGTTGTTAACTACCTAGCTCTGTCGTTGTAGCTTAAAAGCAGTCATAAACAATGCCTAAATGAATGGTGTGGCAATTTCTCAATAAAACTTTATTTGTAGACATTTGATTTATTTGTAGAAAAGTTTATTTTCTTATAATTTTCATATATCATGAAGTATTCTTCTCCTTTTAATTTTCCAACGATTAGAAAATCCAAAAGCCATTTTTAGCTAATGGGTTGTACAAAATTATTCAGAGGATCAGATTTGGTTCACAGGCTATAACTTGCTAATCTTTGATGTAGACTAAGAAACAAGTGAGATAAAGTGAGTGACTAGGCCTCTCTGTGTAAGGTTTGTTCACTCTTCCTAGCTACCTCATCCACATAGCTTAGCTTTTGGGACAGAGAACATTTTCCTCAGAAATTTTTTCTAGAAAGATGATAAATCAATAAATAACTATTTATTTAGGGACATTTTTCAAAGCTAGTTTTATTGAAGTAAGCAATTTGTTCATTTAGTCAAACAGCTCTTCTATTAGAACAATAGATTACCCACCTGGACAAAAACTTACTTACCAAATAATAGTTGACTTATCAGTTCTCACTTTGAGGTCTTCATCTCACTGTATCCACCAATCCTAAGCTATTATGTTGCAAACTTTGTCCAATCCCAGTCAATTTTCCTTCTTGAAAGATCAGTCTAAACCACTTGAACTCAAGGCTCCAAAACCCTGTAAATATCTTCCTCTGACTGAACTCTTCTGAAACATTACTAAAGTGGTATTCTTCCTCACTGCAGAAAGTCTAGCAAATAAAGGTTTGTATGATTAATCGCTTTTTCTAGCAGTCAGTTGACCTGAGGAACAACAGCTCCATCCTCAATTTCTGGTTTTGTATTTCTTTTATTGTTTTTTAGATTTCAAGATGGGCTAACTTGCGTGAACTTAATAATTATATGTCATACTTACCTTGGGTTCTAACCATTCTTACTAACACACACAGTGTTATCTCTTTTTAAGCAAGGTTGAAATTGTGAATGTCTTTTCTTCCTAAGTAGTTTTACTGCTGAAATATAATTCATACACCATACAATTCACCTAAATTGTATCATCAATGGTTTCCAGAATACTACATTATTACTTTTAAAGGTTGTAGTACCATTTAAACCATTTTAGCATATAATTCAGTTATATTTTCTTTTTTATATAATTCAGTGGTATTAACAACATTCACAGTGTTGTACCGTTCAGTTCAGTCGCTCAGTCATGTCCAACTCTTTGTGACCCCATGAATCACAGCACGCCAGGCCTCCCTGTCCATCACCAACTCTCGGAGTTCACTCAAACTCATGTCCATCGAGTCAGTGATGCCATCCAGCCATCTCATTCTCTGTCGTCCCCTTCTCCTCCCACCCCCAATCCTTCCAGCATCAGAGTCTTTTCCAGTGAGTCAACTCGTCTCATGAGGTGGCCAAAATATTGCAGTTTCAGCTTTAGCATCAGTCCTTCCAATGAACACCCAGGACCAATCTCCTTTAGAATGGACTGGTTGGATCTCCTTGCAGTCCAAGGGACTCTCAAGAGTCTTCTCCAGCACCACAGTTCATTACCCCTACTTAGTTCCATAACTTTTTCATCTCAAAGAAATACTCTAAGCAATAACTTCCCCAACTCTCCCTCCAGCAACTAATAACTTCTATCTCCTTTTTGTCTGTATCAATGTACCCATTCTAGATGTTTCATATAAATAGAATCATATAATACTCATCTGTTTGTATCTGGCTTGAACTTCCCTAATGGCTTCAGTGGAAAAGAATCTGCCTGCAATGCAAGAGACTCAGGTTTGATCCCTGAGTCAGGAAGATCCCCTGGAGAAGGGAATGACAACTCTTTCCAGTATTCTTGCCTGGAAAGTTTCATGGACAGAGGAGCAAGGGGTCTGGTGGGCTACTGTCCATGGGGTTGCAAAGAGCTGGACATGACTGAGCAACTAACACAAACACATCTGGTTTATTTCACTTAGAATTATGTTTTCTGTTGCAAGTGAAATGACACAAAGACAAGACACACAAAAGACAGACAAAGACACAACTCCGGCCGGAGGAAAAATTCTGCTCAATCCCCCTTGTGGTTTATTTTTATATCCCGGTAGCTGGACACATACCAAAATCTAAGCAATGCATTCTTCTACCAAATAAGGACAAAAAGCCAAGCACATTCCAAGGACGGGAGGAACAAAGGGAGAAAGTGACCACAGCATGTTTACTAAGAAGCCTGCCCAGAACTCCAGCCTCTTCCTTATTTTTAAGGAGGGCATGTTCCCTCGTATGCGAGCGGACCATTAACCTTGGATATTGTGTGCAGGCTTCTTGGCAGAACATCCTGTTTGCAAGCATACTCTGCCCAAGCAGAGAGTCTTGTTTGCAAGCACTTCTCTGCTTCCTTAGCCATTCTTTCTCATGGTCACTGCCGGGCTCCTACATTTTCAAGGTTCATGCAATGTTGTAGCATGTGTCAGAACTTCATTCCTTTTAAGATTCCTTTTATGATTGAATAATATTCCATTGATCATATATACCATAGTTTGTTTATCCATGCATTTGTTGACGGACATTTGAATTGTTTCCACTTTTTGGCTAATGTGAATAATGAGACAATAAATATTGGTATAAAAGCATCTGGTTAAGTTCCTGCTTTCAGTTCCTTCAGGTATATGCTTACTAGTGAAATTACTGAGTCATACAGTAATTCTATGTTTAGCTTTTTGAGAAAGTGTCAAACTTTTTATGTGTGTGTGTTGGCAGTACTATCAACAATGTATAGCAATTTCTCCACATTTTTATTAACATTTGTTATTTTCCTTTTTTTTTTTAAAAATTATAGCCATCCAAGTACATGTGAAGTGGTGAAAGTCATTTTGAGTAATAATTTTTAAAAAGTTGTAAACTCATTCTGTAGTACTAACTGGTACAACTAGTGAAAATGACTAATTGTTCTACTTTCACACTGGATTGACCACTCAGCTAGGTACAGAATTTTATGTTGAAAATGAAATTCTCTCAGAATTTTAAAGATATTGCCCAGATTCTTTAAAAATACTCTTTTTATGCTTGTTTTCTTGCAAACGTCATCTTGGGTCCAAGATAAGGAAATGGAAAGACATGGACATGAAGAAACTATTTAACATTCTGAAGATTACCCTTATCTATATCCTGAATCATTTTGGCATATGTGCATAACAGGATACATTTAAATTAAAAAGCAATAATGTATTTATATGGTTCAAAATGCAAAAATTACAAAAGAATACTGAGTGAAAAATTTTCATCCCAATGCTGAGCCAGCTAGTGCCAAAATAGTGCTGTATTAAAAAACCACCAACACGCAGTGGCTTACAACAATGACTTGTTTTTCTTACTTGTTTCCCTGTGGGTCAGTGGATAACTCTGCCTTACACTAGGGCTTAGCTGCTTGGGCTCCAGGATTCAAGCTAGGAACATGTCTGTTTCCATGTCTTGCTTTGAACTCAGGCTGAAGAAGTTGCTGTTGGTGCATGTTCTTTAGGCAAATGGTAGAATAAGAACCAAGTCAAGTATATTTCAGACCTCTGCTCTTGTCTGTTTGCTAGTGAAACTGAATAGGACCCAAAGCCTTTCTGTGTCCCCATTTCTTCTTGGGAAGAAAAAAGATTTTAGCTTCTAAAACATTTCCTGAGTTCCAAAGGGCAGATTCAAACAGACTCCCTAATTAGGGAAGGGAAGGAATGCAGAAACAGAGGGTCAGTTAGGAAACAATGCTGCAGGGCTTCCCTGGTGGCCCAGTGATAAAGAATCTGCCGGCCAGTGCAGGAGACATAGGTTCAATCCCTAGTCTGGGAAGATCCCACATGCCTCAGAGCAACTCAACCTGTGTGCTGCAACTGTTGAGCATTGTGCTCTAGAGCCTGGGAGCCACAATTACTGAAGCCTGTGAGCCCTAGAGCCCATTCTCTGCAATAAAAGAAGCCACTGTAATGAGAAGCCCGTGCAAAGCCCAGGCACGCCAACTAGAGAGTAGCCCTGACTCACCACAATTAGAGGAAAGCCCGTGCTGCAATGAAGACTCAGCACAGCCAAAGAGAAATAAATTTTTTAAAAAAAATTTTTTAAAGGAAACAATACTACAGTGATAAAGCATGGTCCTGGTTCTTCCTCAAGGGGCATACATAACAATAAATCTTTGAGCTCTTCTGTAGGAACTAAGGCCCTCACCCAGGTGGGTGAGCACAAGATTCCTGGAATACCACCTTGTTACCTCACCATCCACCAATTAGAAGAAAATTACACACCCATTAATCCTCACTTCAAATTTCACCTATAAAAACTCTTCCATGAAAACCCACTTGGGAGTTTGAATTTTTTGAGCACAAGCTGCCTTCTTCTTTGGTCCTGCAATAAACCTTTCCCTGCTCCAAACTCTGACATTTGGTTTGTTTAGCTTCACCCTGTCTAAGACACATTAACTTGCATTCAAGCAATACCAATGTTTCATTAGCCAAAGCAAATCACATGGTTAAGCTTAAAAAGTATAATCTATCTACAATAGAATGGGGAAGGAAATGAATATTTTCTGCATAATAATCCAAAGTATTGTACCAATCTATCAATCACTAAATAACATTTCCTTAGACAACTAATGTTACTGGTGTTTTTGTTACACTTACCTTGATATCCAGACACAAGAAATGACACATATATTCTTACTCCCTTTTTTACACAGACAGAAATAGTCAAGACAAATTCTTAATAGGATAATAGGTCATCGTTAAATTATGAGAGATTTGAATGTTTCGTATCACTTCAGCACAAGATCACTGTGTAATACACCATCTATCGTTGTCTTCTGCCAAAATATTCTTTTTCTTTTTAATATATTTTATTGAAGTATAGCTGATTTTTGTGCTTCCCCAGTGGCTCAGTGGTAAATAAACCACCTGCAATACAGGAGACACAGGAAATGCAGGTTCAATCCCTGGGTCAGGAAGATCCCCTGGAGAAGGGAATGGCAACCCGGTCCAGTATTCTTGCCTGGGAGATCCCAAGGACAAAGGAGCCTTGTGGGCTACAGTCCATGAGGTCACATAGAATCAGACACGACTGAAGCCACTGAGCACAGTTGATTTCCAATGTTAAGCCAATTTCTACTGCACAAAGTGATTCAGTTATATAAATAAGCTTTTTCCATTATGATTTATTACAGGATATAGAATATAGTTCCCTGTGCTCTACAGTAGGATCTCACTATTTATCCATTCTATACATAACACTTTGCATCCAAACTCCCAATCCATCCCTTCCCGCTCTCCCCCTTGGCAACCTCGAGTCTGTTCTCTATGTCTAAGAATCTGTTTCTGTTTCATAGATAAGTCCCTTTGCATCATATTTTAGATTACACATATAAATTATATCATATTTGTCTTTCTGATTAGCTTCACTTAGTATGGTAATCTCTAGATTCATCCATGTTGCTGTAAGTTTTGCCAAAATACTCTGATTGAACACTTCAAGTTTGTTGCCAACAGTTTATTTACATTGAGGAAATTAGCTGCACTTAGTTTGAGAGTCTTCAACAATTGAAATTATTGGAAAGTATGAGACTTTTTAAAAGACAAATGTAATGACATGTCTAAACGCAGAATTTGGTGAGCATTGGGACGGATTTAAGAGACGTTAAAAGACAATTTTCCATGGATCTGCAGCACTTCTGTATGTTTATTCCGTGTGCTCCTGCTTCCAGGAATGCAAGCAGGCAGCCTTAGAAGGATAGAGATAGGGTCTCCCTCTCAGTTCAGTTCAGTCGCTCAGTCGTGTCCGACTCTCCGTGACCCCATGAATCACAGCACGCCAGGCCTCCCTGTCCATCACCAACTCCCGGAGTTCACTCAAACTCATGTCCACAGAGTCGGTGATGCCATCCAGCCATCTCATTCTCCGTCGTCCCCTTCTCCTCCCGCCCCCAACCTTTCCCAGCATCAGAGTCTTTTCCAGTGAGTCAACTCGTCGCATGAGGTGGCCAAAGTATTGCAGTTTCAGCTTTAGCATCAGTCCCTCCAATGAACATCCAGGATTGATCTCCTCTAGAATGGACTGGTTGGATCTCCTTGCAGTATAAGGGACTCTCAAGAGTCTTCTCCAACACCACAGTTCAAAAGCATCGATTCTTCGGCGATCAGCTTTCTTTACAGTCCAACTCTCACATCCATACATGACCACGGGAAAAACCATAGCCTTGACTAGACGGACCTTGGTTGGCAAAGTAATGTCTCTGCTTTTTAATATACTATCAAGGTTGGTCATAACTTTCCTTCCAAGGAGCAAGCGTCTTTTAATTTCATGGCTGCAATCAGCATCTGCAGTGATTTTGGAGCCCAAAAAAATAAAGTCTGACACTGTTTCCACTGTTTTTCCATCTATTTCCCATGAAGTGATGGGACCAGATGCCATGATCTTTGTTTTCTGAATGTTGAGCTTGAGGCCAACCTTTTCACTCTCCTCTTTCACTTTCATCAAGAGGCTTTTGAGTTCCTCTTCACTTTCTGCCATAAGGGTGGTGTCATCTGCATATCTGAGGTTATTGCTATTTCTCCCAGCAATCTTGATTCCAGCTTGTGCTTCTTCCAGCCCAGCGTTCCTCATGATGTACTCTGCATAGAAGTTAAATAAGCAAGGTGACAATATACAGCCTTGACGTACACCTTTTCCTATTTGGAACCAGTCTGTTGTTCCATGTCCAGTTCTAACTGTTGCTTCCTGACCTGCATACAGGTTTCTCAAGAGGCAGGTCAGGTGGTCTGGGATTCCCATCTCTTTCAGAATGTTCCACAGTTTATTGTGATCGACACAGTCAAAGGCTTTGGCATAGTCAATGAAGCAGAAATAGATGTTTTTCTGAAACTCTCTTGCTTTCTCCATGATCCAGCGGATGTTGGCAATTTGATCTCTGGTGCCTCTGCCTTTTCTAAACAGTAACAAAGGGCAAAATAATAGGATACTGAATGAGGAATTCCCCAGGTCGGTAGGGGCCCAGTACGCTACTGGAGCTCAGTGGAGAAGTAACTCTAGAAGGAGTAAAGGGATGAAGCAAAACCAATACCCAGCTGTGGATGTGACCAGTGATAGAAGCAAGGTCCGGTGCTGTAAAGAGCAATATTGCATAGGAACCTGGAATGTTAGGTCCATGAATCAAGGCAAATTGGAAGTGGTCAAACGGGAGATGGCAAGAGTGAACGTCGACATTCTAGGAATCAGTGAATTAAAATGGACTGGAATGGGTGAATTTAACTCAGATGACCATTATATCTACTACTGTGGGCAGGAAACCCTTAGAAGAAATGGAGTAGCCATCATGGTCAACAAAAGAGTCCGAAATGCAGTACCTGGATGCAATCTTAAAAATGACAGAATGATTTCTGTTCGTTTCCAAGGCAAACCATTCAATACTACAGTAATCCAGGCCTATGCCCCAACCAGTAATGCTGAAGAAGCCGAAGTTAATCGGTTCTATGAAGACCTACAAGACCTTTTAGAACTAACACCCAAAAAAGATGTCCTTTTCATTATAAGGGACTGGAATGCAAAAGTAGGAAGTCAAGAAACACCTGGAGTAACTGGCAAATTTGGCCTTGGAGCACGGAATGAAGCAGGGCAAAGGCTAATAGAGTTTTGTCAAGAGAATGCACTGGTCATAGCAAACACCCTCTTCCAACAACACAAGAGAAGACTCTACACATGGACATCACCAGATGGTCAACACCGAAATCAGATTGATTATATTCTTTGCAACCAAAGATGGAGAAGCTGTATACAGTTAGCGAAAACAAGACCAGGAGCTGACTGTGGCTCAGATCATCAACTCCTTATTGCGAAATTCAGACTTAAATTGAAGAAAGTAGGGAAAACCACTCGACCATTCAGATATGACCTCAATCAAATCCCTTATGATTATACAGTGGAAGTGAGAAATAGATTTAAGGGACTAGATCTGATTGATAGAGTGCCTGATGAACTCTGGACGGAGGTTCGTGACATTGTACAGGAGACAGGGACCAAGACCATCCCCATGGAAAAGAAATGCAGAAGAGCGAAATGGCTGTCTGAGGAGGCCTTACAAATAGCTGTGAAAAGAAGAGAAGCGAAAAGCAAAGGAGAAAAGGAAAGATATAAGCATCTGAATGCAGAGTTCCAAAGAATAGCAAGGAGAGATAAGAAAGACTTCCTCAGTGATCAATGCAAAGAAATAGAGGAAAACAACAGAATAGGAAAAACAAGAGAGCTCTTCAAGAAAATTAGAGATTCCAAGGGAACATTTCGTGCAAAGATGGGCTCGATAAAGGACAGAAATGGTATGGACCTAACAGAAGCAGAAGATATTAAGAAGAGGTGGCAGGAATACACAGAAGAACTGTACAAAAAAGATCTTCACGACCAAGATAGTCACGATAACATGATCACTGACCTAGAGCCAGACATCTTGGAATGTAAAGTCAAGTGGGCCTTAGAAAGCATCACTACCAACAAAGCTAGTGGAGGTGATGGAATTCCAGTTGAGCTATTTCAAGTCTTGAAAGATGATGCTGTGAAAGTGCTGCACTCAATATGCCAGCAGATTTGGAAAACTCAGCAGTGGCCACAGGACTGGAAGAGGTCAGTCTTCATTCCAATCCCAAAGAAAGGCAATGCCAAAGAATGCTCAAACTACCACACAATTGCACTCATCTCACACGCTAGTAAAGTCATGCTCAAAATTCTCCAAGCCAGGCTTCAGCAGTATGTAAACCGTGAACTCCCAGGGTCTCCCTCTACAGCAGACATATTTGCATTTCCAGATAAGTACAGATCAAAAGGGTGACTCCCTTCCAGCGATCTGCATATGTCTTTCCCCAGAAACATTTACTTACATTCAGCTGAACAATGAACAATGTGTAGATTTGCCAGCATGTAAGATCGCAGTCTCCTTAAGTTGGGCTTCATATTACACCCCGAAAACAGGTGTAGGGCAACTTCTGGTCCTCCCTGTGTCACCGTCTGTAGGTTGGAGCTCAGGGAACTGGAGCTAGGAAGTTACTGTGGCTGCTGTCTTTGCTGCTAGTTCACATTTTTATTTTTGACAAAGACCTCTCCTGTTTTTTGCCAGTGTGTATATAAAAACTTACAGTAGGGTAACTTGCTAGCTTGCAAGCAGTTTAAAATATCACATCCTTCACAGTTTCTAACTTAAGAAGATGTTAGGAAAAGAAGAGTCAGGAAAGAGTGAATACCTAAGTGTTATTTGAATAAACTGGGGTGTCTGACCCCCTCCTAGAGTGACAGTGACTCTCCTAGTTTAAGAATAATAGGACTCTTAGAAGTGAAGGTGGAAATGTGAGGATAGTTTGTGTTCCCATAAGGTGACATAAAAGTAAAAATTATAGTCCCCAATTTAAAAAGTAAATTTTATGATCCCTGCCCACAGTGGGTTTTTATTTCACAAATTCAAAAGGCAAACACCTATAGAAGAAAAAAATGGACTTTTAAAAATACCCAGAGAGTGACTAGAATGCCATACTGGTGCTGGGGGAGTGAAAAAAGGAGATGAAGTCAGTTGCCAGCAAAAATCACTGAGGCATGAACTCATATACTCACTTGACAAAATCTTTCCTGCATTTACTCTTTTCTTTGTTTGTTTTCCAAGACTGCTCTGTCTGTTTTTTGGGGGGTGGGGTGGGGTGGGTGTGGGCAGAGAATAGGGCTGTGCTGTGTGGCATGTGGGATCTTAGTTCCCTGAGCAGGGATTGAACCCATGCCCTCTGCAGTGGAAGCACAGAGTCTTAACTACTAGAGTGTTGGAGAATTCCTCCAAGGCTTCTCTTGATGTTTATTTCAATTAAAACATGAATTAGCTAGTGTGGATGCTAGGGGTTGATGTGGAGGTAAAGGTCAAAAGTATTCACCTTACTAATGTGATCTGTCTCACCCAGGTATTCTCAAAAGGGTTCTGCACACAATCAGTTCATGGAAAATGACTGAGTATCCTGAGGCTTGTGAAAGGCAAGACCTCCAATTTGAAAAAGACTCATTAGAGATCTGAAGGGTGAGGAGGCTTGGTAGACCAAGGAGCAGGGTCTTTCTTTGGGAGTGGGGGTGGTAGTAATAACTAAGAATCAGGCAAATAGGAGGTGGTGGGAGGGAGGAAGAGATCTGAGAGCTCCAGGTGATTGTAAGTCAGCCATGTCCCAGTTACATACTAAGTCCCGGGTGGTCAAGAGTTTTCATAATACACATCATAGGTGAAGTTGCACAAGTTTAACAGTGTGGACCATTTTTAATCTCCTTTTCATATCCTAAAATACAGTATTTAGGAGAAGATGGAATTCTTTCCCTTCTGGGTGATCATAAGCCCTATAGATACACCTCTGAGGTTTTGTGTGTGTGTGTGTGTGTGTATGTGTTTTAATAATTGCAATGTTGGTGTTTTTGGATTCACTGGGTCTTAGTTGCTGGTCACTGGGCTTTCTCTAGTTGTGGTGAGCAGGGGCTACTCTTTGTTGCGGTAAACAGGCTTCTTATTGAGGTGGCTTCTCTCGTTGCAGAGCACAGGCTCTAGGTGCACAGGCTTCAGTAGTTGCAGTGCACTGGCTCAGCAGTTGTGGTGCACAGGTTTAGTTGCTCCGTGGCATGAGGAATCTTCCCAGACCAGGACTCAAACCCATATCCCCTGCATTGGCAGGAGACTTCTTATCAACTGTACCACTAGGAGAGTCCAATAACAGCAATTCATTGATTATCTATATCTATCTATATGTGTATCTGTATCTATAGGCCTTCCCAGGTGGCGCAGTGTTAAAAGAACCCCACTGCCAATGCAGAAGACACAAGAGATGCAGATTCAATTCCTGGGTCAGGAAGATCCCCTGGAGGAGGAACTCACTCCAGTATTCTTGCTTGGAAAATTCCATGGACAGAAGAGCCTATTGTCCATGCGGTATCTATAGATCTATTATTATATATAATTGAAATAATGACTATAATAGTACAAGAGGAGGGAGGAAGGAGTCAAGACTATTTTGGTATTACAGGTACTTGCACTACACAGGAACTGGTATGGTTGATTTGAAAAAAAATAAAGGAAGAGCAACAGAAATAGTAAATATTGCATAAACATAGTAGACTATCATTCCCCTTAAACTCTTAAAAATACTGATTGAAACTGAAAACCATATCATCATTTGATGGGTTTTCAATGTATGAAGATATAATACATAAGGCACCTACAAGACAAAGAAAAGAGAGTGAAAAGACCTGAATACTGATAAGGGCTACATTTCATTTGAAATGTTAAAATATGTATTCTAAGTAGACTCTGAAATATATATATATATGAATATTGTAATCTCTGTAACTTCAACAACAACAAAAAAACTACCAAGAGACAAAGTGATAAAAATCATAAATGATCTCAAATGGAATACAAAATATATTCAAATAATCCAAAACAATGCAGGAAAGGGGGACAAAGGAATGAAAAGGGGGGCACAAACAGAAAATGTAATTAAATGGCAGACTAAAATTCAAGCATACCAGTATTTTCTTTAAATATAAATCCATTAAACACATCAATTAAAAGACAGAGCTTATCAGAAGAGACACACATCTAATTTTATTTTGTCCCAAGATACCGAATATAAATATAACAATATACGCAAGTTGAATGCAAACATCTAAATAAAGTTGTACCATGTAAACAGTAAACAAAAGAAATCAGTAACAACTAGGGTATCTTAAATTTGATGTCAGATCTCTTGTGGGTATCGCTAGCTTGGTGAACTCTCTTCATTAAGACTTATGCACTAAGGAAACCTTCCCAGTTCAACCATGAGTTACCAAGATGATTTTAATATGTTTGGGGATTGTTTTTAAGGACTTGGGCTTCCCTGGTGGCTCAGACAGTAAAGAATCTGCCTGCGATGCAGGAGATATGAGTTTGATCCCTGGGTTGGAAAGATCCACTGGAGAAGGGAAAGGTTACCACTCTAGTATTCTTGCCTGGAGAATTCCATCAACAGAGGAGCCTGGTGGGCTATAGTCCATGGGGCTACAAAGAATCAGACATGACTGAGAGACTAATAATTTCACTGTAAGAACTGTACATATAAATGAGAGGTGAATTATCCATCTTTCTCTTGCATTTTACTGATGGCTATTTGCTGTGCAGTTAGCTTACCTAAAATACCTTGAAAAGAGTAATAAGAATGCAGATTTCAAGAAAAAAGAGGCTTTTTATCATAATCACATTTTCTTATCACAGAAATGTACTGTGTTTTAATAATTTTCACTTGAGAAAGGATCAGATCCTATTGCTTAGAAATTTACTTGTTTATAAAAGTTAAATTTTATTTACATCATTTTGATTGTAAAGGGCAATCTTTAATCAGTGATCCAGGGAATGAAAAGATAAGTTAAGCAGGGCTCCAAATTAATTTTTAATACCTTATTATGACTCAAAATTTGTAAAAACTACAAATGGTAAGGACCTAAGAGAAGCAGAAGATATTAAGGAGAGGTGGCAAGAATACACAGAAGAACTGTACAAAAAAAAGGTGTTAATGACATGGATAACCATAATGGTGTGGTCACTCACCTAGAACCAGACATCCTGGAGTGTGAAATCAAATGGGCCTTAGGAAGCATTACTACAAACATAGTGGAGGTGATGGAATTTCAGCTGAGCTATTTCAAATCCTAAAAGCTGATTCTGTTACAGTGATACACTCAATATGGCAGCAAATTTGGAAAACTCAGCAGTGGCCACAGGACTGGAAAAGTTCAGTTTTCACACCATCCTAAAGAAGGGCAGTGCCAAAGAATGTTCAAACTACCAGATAATTGCTGTCATTTCACATGCTAGCAAGGTAAAGCAACAGTTAGAACTGAACATGGAGCAATGAACTGGTTCAAAATTGAGAAAGGAGTAAGACAAGGTTGTACATTGTCACTCTGCTTATTTAACTTCTGTGCAGTGTACATCATGCAAAATTCTGGGCTTGATGAAGCACAAGCTGGAATCAAGATTGCTGGGAGAAACAGCAATAACCTCAGATATGCAAATGATATCACCCTTATGGCAGAAAGCAAAGAGGAACTAAAGAACCTCTTGATGAAGGTGAAAGAGGAAAGTGAAAAACTCAACATTAAAAAGATTAAAACTTAAAAAGCTTAGAACTCAATATTAAAAAGACAAAGACTGTGGCATCTGGTCCCATCATTTCATGGCAAATAATTGGGGAAACAATGGAAACAGTAACAGACTTTATTTTCTTGAGCTCCCAAATCACTGCAGATAGTGACTCCAGCCATGAAATTAAAAGACACTTGCTTCTTGGAAGAAAAGCTATGACAAACCTAGACAGTGTATTCAAAAGCAGAGACATCACTTTGCCAGCAAAGGTCCGTATGGTCAAAGCCATTGTTTTTCCAGTAGCCATGTACGAATGTGAGAGTTGGACCATAAAGAAGGCTGAGCACTGAAGAACTGATGCTTTTGAACTATGATGCTGGATAAGACTCTTGAGAATCACTTGGATGGCAAGGAGATCAAACCAGTCAGTCCTAAAGGAAATCAACCGTGAACATTCATTGGAAGGACTGATGCTGAAGCTGAATACTTCAATACTTTAGCCACATGATGCGAAGAGTGGACTCATTGGAAATGACCCTGATGTTGGGAAAGATTGAGGGCAGGAGGAGAAGGGGTTGACAGAGGATGAGATGTTTGGAAGGCATCACTGACCTAATGGACATGAGTTCAAGCAAGTTCTGAGAGATGGTAAAGGATGGAGAAGCCTGGCATGCTGCAGTCTATGGGGGTGCAGAGAGTTGAACATGAGAGAGTGACTGAACAACAGCAAGAACTTTGTGCTGTGTGCTCTCTAAGTTGTTGTAAAACCCACTGTGAAATTTTCAAAAATATTTTAAGAATTTTCAATGACATTTGTAAAGAGATAAGACCAATCTCTGAAGCTATCTAAGCTTTCTGCATACCAGAGATAATTTAAATTTTTCTTCTTGAATATCTGAAATGTAACACAGAAGATGTTTGCTCCAAAACACCGGATTATAAAACACTTCTGTAAAATTCTCTCTCTCATTCTTATTTGTAGATAATCACATCTGTGGATAATTATGTTTATCCCTTATGTTTTACTCATATTACCAACACTGTCTTGAATGCAAATGTCTTGCTTGAGCATGTTGCTAAAATACCTTCAAGCTCACTTCAGAGGACGTCCCACATGGAAAATGAATCTGTATTCAATGGGATTCTTTCAGTTTCAAACAACAGAAAGCAAAATCATAGTAGTTTAATTACAAGGCCAATATATTGGTTTGCGTATGCACGTGCTTGCTCAGTTGCTCAGCCATGTCCCACTCTTTGCAACCCCATGGACTGTAGCCCATCAGGCTCCTCTGTCCATGGGTTTTCCCAGGCAAGAATACTGGAGAGGGTTGCCATTTCCTCCTCTAGGTGATCTTCCCGACCCAGGGATTGAACGAGCATCACCTGCATTAGCAGGAAGGTTTTTTGCCACTGTGATACCTGGGAAGACCAATATATTGGTTTATTACCCTAGAAATTTCATGAGTAAGTCTAGTTTCAGATACTTCATAAATCAAGAACTAAATCAGTATTACAGTTTGAAACTGCTCTTTCAAATACTGTTTTAATTTTTCCCCTGCCATTTCTCTAACCTGCTTTCCTCTGTAAATTGATGTTGTTCTCTCTCAATACAGATAAACTTTTTCATGGGGACACATTCTCTATTATCTTCATATTATCCCAACTCCAACAGACTGATTTCCGTGCTAGCTTTGGTAGATATATCTGTTAAGTATGTGCCTAGTATACTGAAGTATTAGTTAATGCTTCTATAAAAATTTACTGACAAAAATCAATCAATAATTAGTCTAATGGAGAAATAGAGAATTTTATTTGAGCCAATATGAGGATTATAACCTGGGAGACAGTTTTTCAGAAAACTCTGAGGACTATTCCACTTGTTAGAAGTTAAAGGCACAGTCACATACATTTTTGAAGCGACACACTGACATCTCATATATAGTTCACCAAAGGTATATAGTCTAAATCTGCACGTAAAATGAGAGCAGCTGGTCACCATGACCACTTACAGAATAAGGAAAAGAAAAATTATGCTTCCCAATTTCAAAATTCACTACAAAACAACAGTAATCAAAGCAGCATTATACTGGATAAAGATAGACATATGGATCAATAAGATAGAATTGAGAAGCCAGAAATAACCTATACATTTATGGCCAGTTGACTTTTAACAACAGTGTCAAGGCCATTTAGTGAGGAAAGAATAGTCTGTTCAACAAATGATGCTGGGACAAGTAGATATCCATTTGCAAAAGAATGAAGTTGTACCTCTACCTCATATCATATTCAAAACTAAAGCGGATTTATGAGTCAAAATTATAAAATTTAGAAGAAAACAGGGTAAATAAACATGACCTCACATTGGCAATCCACAAAAAGCACAAGCAACAAAAGAAAAAAATTTGAGCTTCATCAAAATTAAAAACTTTTGTACATCAAAGGACACTATCAAGAAAGTGAAAAGACAACATACAGAATGGGTGAAGATAATTGCAAATCATATATCTGATAATAGTTGTGGGAAAACATTCGCCAGATGTCTTTGCAAAACCATGAGAAAAAATAACAGGAAACAGAAATAAAAACTAACCTGAGTGCATGGGCTGATTGGCTGGGGTCATCTAGCAGATGGAGAGCCAGGAGTGAGGATTTAGGAATGCCGAGTCAGCGCAAGTTAGAAAGCTGCTTGAGCACACACGTTTCTATGATGTCCCTGCCAGGATCTTTTCTCCCAGCCAAATGGTGCCCTTTGTATAGAAAATAACATAGAAGTTCAAAAGAAAAACATTAACTGGGGACATGACTGGAAACATGGAAAACTTACGTTATCTCAAAAAAACAGATACTTCCTGGATACCAAGAAGCTCAATAAAAGTGATGCGGCATTGGATGGCAGGACTGTTGATACTCGAGGTCTTGAATCTCCCTGTCCCATCTTTCTTTCTATTCTGTCTTTGTGTTTTCTTATGTTCTGCAGCACCCATCTCTTGCCCTATGTTGCTGAGCTGGACTCAGTAAATAGTCTTATTCCCAAAATAAAGAACTATTACAACTCAACTTTAAAATCAGTGAAATAATTGAATAAACATTGTAACAAGATATTCAAATGGCTTGCAAGCATGGGGAAAGATGCTCGATCTTATTAGTCATTAAGGAAATGTAAATCAAAATCACAGAGAGGTACCACATCATTCCAACTAGGATGCTTATAATTTAAAAAAAGAAAGAGAAAATAACGTTGGTGAGGATGTGGGGAAATTGCAAACTTCATACATTATTGGTAGGAAATGTAAAATGGTTCAGTCACTATGGAAAATAGTTTAGCTATTCCTCAAATAGTTGAACATAGAACTACTGTATGAAATTCTGCTCTTATATGTATACCCAAAGAATTGAAAATAGAGACTGAAACAAATACTTGCGCATTAATGTTCATAGGGGCACTATTCACAATAGTCAAAATATTCAACCCAAATTCAGTTCAGTCACTCGGTCATGTCCGACTCTCTGCGACCCCATGAATCACAGCACGCCAGGCCTCCCTGTCCATCACCAACTCCCGGAGTTCACTCAAACTCATGTCCATCGAGTCGGTGATGTCATCCAGCCATCTCATTCTCTGTCGTCCCCGTCTCCTCCCGCCCCCAATCCCTCCCAGCATCAGACTCTTTTCCAGTGAGTCAACTCGTCACATGAGGTGGCCAAAGTATTGGAGTTTCAGCTTTAGCATCAGTCCCCCCAATGAACATCCAGGATTGATCTCCTCTAGAATGGACTGGTTGGATCTCCTTGCAGTCCAAGGGACTCTCAAGAGTCTTCTCCAGCACCACAGTTCAAAAGCATCAATTCTTCGGCAATCAGCTTTCTTCACAGTCCAACTCTCACATCCATACATGACCACGGGAAAAACCATAGCCTTGACTAGACGGACCTTTGTTGGCAAAGTAATGTCTCTGCTTTTTAATATACTATCAAGGTTGGTCATAACTTTCCTTCCAAGGAGTAAGCGTCTTTTAATTTCCTGGCTGCAATCAGCATCTGCAGTGATTTTGGAGCCCCCATAAATAAAGTCTGACACTGTTTCTACTGTTTTTCCATCTATTTCCCATGAAGTGATTCATCTGCAAATAAATGGATTTTTAAAATTATATGAATACAGTGGAATATTTGTTGTTTTTTTATTTAGATGCTGTCATATTCAACTCTTTTGTGAGCCCATGGAATATTGCTCAGCCATAAAAAGGAATGAAGCACTATTACATGTTACAATGTGAATGAACTTTGAAAACCTCATGCTAGCTGAAAGAAACCAGACACACTTGTTCACATGTAGGGACTTCCCTGGTGGTTCAGTGACTAAGACTCTGCACTCCCACTGCGAGGGACTTGGGTTTGATCCCTGTTTAGGGAATAGATCCCACATACTGCAATTTAGAGTTCCCATGCCACAACTAAGACCCAGTGCACCCAAATAAATGAATAAGTAAATTTGTAAACTATTTAAAAAGAGACAACCTTAGGTCACATATAGCATGATTTCATTTCTAGGAAATATTCTGAATATGTAAATCCACAGAGACAGAGAGCAGATTGGTGGTTGCCAGTATGTGGGAGGTGGCAGGGAACATAGAGAAACTGCTTGATGGGCACAGGGTTTTATTTTGGGGTGATGAAATTTTTTTTTAATATTTTTGACTAGATAGAGGTTGTGGTAAATTGTGACATTACAAATATATTAAAGATATACCAAATGAATGCAGAGTTCCAGAGAATAACAAGGAAAGATAAGAAGGCCTTCATAAACGAACAATGCAAATAAATAGAGAAAACAATAGAATGGGAAAGAAAATTAGAGACTAAGGAAACATTTCATGCAAGGATGGGCATGATAAAGGACAGAAAGACTAAGGACGTAACAGAAACAGAAGAGATTAAGAAAAGGTGGCAAAAATACACAGAAGAACTATACAAGAAAGATCCTAATGACCCAGATAACCATGATGGTGTAGACACTTACCTAGAGCCAGACATTCTGGAATGTAAAGTCTGATGAGCCTTAGGACTGCATTACTATGAACAAAGCTAGTGGAGGTGATGGAATTCCAGCTGAGCTATTTCAAATCCTAAAAGATGATGCTATGAGAGTGCAGCACTCAATATTTCAGCAAATTTAATAAACTAATCCATGGCCACAGGACTGGAAAAGTTGTTTTCATTTCAGTCCCAGAGAAGGACAATGCCAATTGTCTGTACAATTGTTTGTACTGTACAATTGTGCTCATTTCATCTGCAAACAAAGTTATGTTCAAAATCTTTCAAAGCTAGGTTTCAGCAGTACATGAACCAAGAATCTCCAGATGTACAGGCTGGGTTTCTAAGAGGCAAAAGAACCAGAGGTCAAATTGCCAACAATCTTTTGGATCATGGGGAAAGCAAAGGAGTTCCAGAAAAACATCTACCTTTGCTTCATTGACTATGCTAAAGCTGTTGACTGTGAGGGTCACAACAAACTGGAAAATTCTTAAAGAGATGAGAATACAAGACCACATTACTTGTCTCCTGAGAAACCTGTATGCAGGTCAAGAACAATAGTTAGAACTGGACATGGAGCAACTGACGGGTTCAAAATTGGGAAAGGAGTACATCAAGGCTGTATATTGTCATCCTGGTTATTTAACTTATATGCAGAGTACATCATGCGAAATGCTGGGCTGGATGAAGCACAAGCTGGAATCAAGATTCAGTTCAGTTCAGTTCAGTTGCTCAGTCATGTCCAACTCTTTGACACCCCATGGACCGCAGCACACCAGGCCTCCCTGTCCATCACCAACTCCTGGAATTTACCCAAATTCATGTCCATTGAGTCGGTGATGCCATCCAACCGTCTCATCCTCTGCCATCCCCTTCTGCTCCCACCTTCAATCTTTCCCAGCATCAGGGTCTTTTCAAATGAGTCAGTTGTTCGCATCAGGTGGCCCGAAATATTGGAATTTCAGCTTCAACATCAGCCCTTACAATGAATATTCAGTACTGATTTCCTTTAGGATGGACTAGTTGCTAGGAGAAATATCACCAACCTCAGATATGCAGATGATACTGCTCTAGTGGCAGAAAGTGAAAAGGAACTAAAGACCCTCTTGATGAGGGTGAAAGAGGAGAGTAAAAAAGCTGGTTTAAAACTCAACATTCAAAAAACTAAGTTCATGGCATCTGGCCCCATCACTTCATGGCAAACAGAAGAGAAATGTGGAAGCGGTGACAGATTTTTTTTTCTTAGGCTTCAAAATCACTGTGGATGCAAACTTCGGCTATGAAATTAAAGAATGCTTGCTCTTTGGAAGGAAAGCTGTGACAAACCTAGACAGTGTATTCAAAAACAGATACATCACTTTCCTGACCAAGGTCTATATAGTCAAAGTTTTCACATCTGTACATGACTACTGGTGAGAGTTGGATTATAAAGAAGGTTGAGCCCGAAGAGCTGATGCTTTTGAACTGTGGTACTGGAGAAGATTCTTGAGAGTCCTTTGGACAGCAAGGAGAGCAAACCTATCAACCCTAAAGGAAATCAACCTTGAATATTCATTGGAAGGGCTGATGCTGAAACTGAAGCTCCGAAACTTGGCCACTTGATGCAAAGAGCTGACTCTTTAGAAAAGACTCTGCAGCTGGGAAAGATTGAAGGCAAAAGGAGAAGGGGGCGACAGAGAATGAGATGGTTGTATGGCATCACTGACTCAATGGACATGAGTTAGAGCAAACTCTGGGCAATAGTGGAGGACAGAGGAGCCTGGCATGCTACAGTATGGACTTGCAAAGAATTGGACATCAGTCAGTGATTGAACAACAAAAACAAGATGCATTAAATGCCATTGAGTTGTTCACTTTAAAATGGCTAGTTTTATTATGTGATTTCACTTCAATTAAAAAAAAAATGTGTCATATCCAGGATAAGCATTTAATTGTTGAGTGTGAGAAACTAAAGAGCTTTCCTCCCTAATATGGCAACTGCCAGTGTTCAAGAGAGTAAGTACTACATTCATCTAAGTATTTAGACTGAATGGCTATGTGACTAAGATGAACAAAGGCTCTTGCAGAACCTTGGAAAGCAAGTAAATAGAATGTGAAAACTTCTGTTGTTTTAAGCCACTGAGATATCGGGATTGTTTGCCCTGCAATATAACCTCGTCTATCATAATTGATGGAAGTGCTGCTAAGAACTATAAGGTGGTGTGAGGTTCATAAAACAAGGGACATAATCTGAAGGATTCCTTAGAGAAGTTACATTAAAGTGAGCTCTGAAGGGCCGATCAAAAGGACAAAGGAGAACATTTAAAAAAGAAAAATGTTATGTGCTAAAGCTCTAAAGTGGATGAGAAGATGGCACATTCATAAAATGTGGTGCAAAAGTTGAAAGCAAAAGGAAGAATGGTATGTAGGCAGTGAATACAGTAAGGTAGAAAGGAGAAGATCAGGCAGTGTCTTTAAGCCTTGTTAAAGCTTTTTGGTTTTATACTAAGAACAATAGAATGTCTAAATGGTTTTAATGAAAATGTTGACCTAAAATAAGTAGACTGCCAGATATTTCTCCAGAAGAATGAGTATTTTCAGAATAAGTAGAGAATTGTAATTTGGGGTCAGCAACTATAGTGAGGCTCAGTGGTAGAGAATCTGCCTGCCAATATAGAAGACAAAGGTTCAATCTCTGGGTCAGGAAGATCCCCTGGAGAAGGAAATGGCAACCTACTCCAGTGTTCTTGCCTGGAGAATCCCATGGACAGAAGAGCCTGGGGGACTATAGTCCATGGGGTTGTAAAAGAGTCAGACATGACTTAGCAACTAAACAGCAATAAAACATTCAAGTCCCAAATGGCAAGGGAAGGAAAACTCTTTTTATCAGGAGAAAAGGATGTTGGGAGGGCTGTAGTAAACAAAGAGTCCACAACTTTTCATTGGCTGAGTCCTTGTCAGGAAAGGAGTCTTTCCTCCTTCTGTCAGGCTCTGCTCTTGTCATAGCCCTGGGAACTCCCACTTCTGGCATTCTAACTCTATTTAACTGAAGTTTCTGTTGGTTAATTTTACGAAAAGTTATGACCAACCTAGACAACATATTAAAAAGCAGAGACATTACTTTGCCAGCAAAGCTCCATCTAGTCAAAGCTACAGTTTTTCCAGTAGTCACGTATGGATGTGAGAGTTGGACCATAAAGAAAGCTGAGCATCAAAGAATTGATGCTTTTGAACTGTGGTGTTGGAGAAGACTCTTGAAAGTCCTTTGGACTTCAAGGAGATCAAACCAGTCAATCCTAAAGGAAATCAGCCCTGAATATTCATTGGAAGGACTGATGCTGAAGCTGAAGCTCCAACACTTTGACCATCTGATGTGAAGAATTGACTCATTGGAAAAGACCCTGATGCTGGAAAAGACTGAAGTTAGGAGGAGATGGGGAAGACAGAGGATGAATGGTTGGATGCCATCACCGACTCAATGGGCAGGAGTTTGAGCAAGCTCTGGAAGTTGGTGATGCACAGGGAAGCCTGGCATGCTACAGTACTTGGAGTTGCAAAGAGTCGAACGTGACTTAGCAACTGAACTGAATTTTACAAAAATAATAATGATAATAACAACTAATACCTCTTGATTACTATTATGTTTCAGTTACCATTCTAAGAATTTTGCAAGTATTGTTATTTAAGCTTCTGCAAAAATTTTTTGAACTATTTTTATTCTCACCTACTTTATAGATAAAGACTACGAAACAGAGAAGTTAATGTTTTCTGCCTATTTTTTTTTTTGCAAAATTTGAAAATGATAGAGCCATGATTTAAAACTAAGAAATATAATTTTAAGGTCACAGCAAGACATTTTATATTTATATTATATTTCGAAGCTTCAGATCTGAAAACACCCCTTTTTTCCCAATAACAGGCAATGATTCCTTTTAGTGAGGAGTCATATTTAGAAACTAAAATCTGGTCACTAGTTTTCTCAATGGTACTGGAGAGTCATTGCTTCTAGAACACTTCAGAGAACAAAATTAGAAAGTTATATCGTTTTCAAACCTAGAGCTTATATTGATATTGCCTGTTTAAATTTAACATTATGATTTTCTCCTATTTTATGTTTGTATCTCATTTCTCTTGCACTTTACTCTTAATGTGCTTTCTTATTTGCTGTATCCTATAACACAAAAACAGTTAAGTATATTTTTCAAAGGTCAATGTCAGAAAGAACAAAGTGGGGCTAATGTTCTTGATTAAAAATGACTAAAAAACCAGAAAACCAAATATAATGGATGAATATTGATTGGATTCTGGGTAGGAGAAACAAACAAAAAAATCATCAATAAAAAGTTTTGGGTACCCTTGGGGAAAATGGTATTGTAAAATTATAATTAATGTTTGTTGGTGGGGTAACAGATTGTGGTTACCCCGCAATCTACCAGGGAGACTCCCCTTCTTCCTAAGAGATGATAGCTTGAGATATTTAGAAGTGATGTATCCTGGTATGTCGAACTTAGTTTTCAAGTGGTTAGATAAAAAAGCATAAATATATGCAAAGACAATAGAAACGTATAAAGTAAAAGGAACAATTTCCTTTTAAGAAATAATTTTCTTAAAAAAATTTAAAAAACAGCTGATTCCATGTCTGAAGCAGGGATATGCCAAATAAAAACAAATCTGGACTTAAGAAAATACTTCAGTTATAAAGAAAATCTAGTGCAATGGGGAAAACACTCTGATCTCAGGAATCTGTAAATATTTAAAAATGAAACAGAGAGACTTCCCTGGTGGTCCAGTTGTTAAGAATCTGACTTGCAATACAGGGGATGCAGATTTGATTCCTGGTCAGGGAACTAAGATCCCACATGTCACAGAGCAACGAAGCCCAAGCAGTGAAACTACTGAAGCTCACAAGCCTCGGCCAAAACTACAAGAGAGCATACATGCCACAACTCTTGAACATGCATACCACAACTAGAGGGTCCATGCACCACAACGAATGATCCCACATGACACACAAAGATCCTGCGTGCTGCAGCTAAGACCCAATGCAGCCTAAGAAATAATAAATAAATCTTATAAAACCAAACATAAAAAAGGTTTTCTTTTGTAGGATAAAGGAAGGGAAGCAGAGATAAGCTGAATTTTTAAGGGAAAGCTGGATAAGCAAGAGGAAAGACCAGTAACATGTGATAGGAAAAGGATCCAGCTGTGGTCAGCTGATTGCCAAGAGAAGCTGATAAGAGGGCCACATTCCATTTCTCTTGTACATGCTTGCTCAGGCTTGGGGCAAGGATTCAGGATCCGATAGGGAAAAAAAAAAGTGAAGTCTTACTAAAGTTTGATCAAGACAAAGTAAAGGGTAAGGAATGGGCAATTGTCAAATATTTGATTGGAAAATACTTTCTAAGGTCATTTTTAAATGTCCTAGTTTTACATGAAGAGTCTACCACTTGAAAAGTTCGTGAAAATGGCACAACAAAAAAATTACACACAGAGGGCTTCCCTGGTGGCTCACTGGCAGAGAGTCCACTTGCTAATGCAAGAGATATGTGTTCAATTCCTGGTCCAGAAAGATCCCACATGCCACGGAGCAACTAAGCCTTTGCGTTGCAACTATTGAGCCTGTGCCCTAAAGCCTGGGAACCACAACTACTGAAGCCTGTGCACCCGAGAGCCCATGCTCTGCAATAACAGAGTAGCCTCTGTTCACCACAACTAGAGAAAAACCCATGCAGCAACAAAGACTATGCACAGCCAAAAACAAATAAACAAGTAAAATGACAAAATAAATATTTTAAAAAATTACAGGCACAGAGACATCAAAACAAATATGGATAAAATTAATAGTGAATGAATCTATATGAATACAGTTATTTATTGTATTATTTGAATTTTCCTCTGTATTAGATTTTTTTTTTTAGCTAATGAAAAGTTGGGAGGAATACATCCAAAGAGACATTTTACAAAATATTTCAAGGGTTTAGGAATAAATCTAACAAAAGGTATACCTTTGGGGGGGGGGGCGGAATATAAGCTCATATTGAAATACGTTTAAAAAAATCTAGAGATGTACCATGATTTTGAGTAAGAAGGATTAATCAATTATCTTTAAAATCTTCTAAGATTAACTTATAACTTGACAAACTGGTTCTAAAATTATTATTAAAGAGCAAAAAGGGCCAACCACAGTAAAATACTCTGCTTAAAAAAAAATGCAGTATTAGAAACAAAAGACCTATATATAGAAAACTATAAAACACTAATGAAAGAAATCAAAGAGGACACAAATAGATGGAGAAATATACCATGTTCATGGATCAGAAGAATCAAGCAATCTATAGATTCAGTGCAATCCTATCAAGCTACCAATGGTGTTTTTCAGAACAAATAATTTCACAATTTGTATGGAAATACAAAAAACCTCGAAAAGCCAAAGCAATCTTGAGAAAGAAGAATGGAACTAGAGGAATCAACTTGCCTGACTTCAGACTATATTACAATGCTATAGTTATGAAGACAGTATGGTACTAGCACAAAGACAGAAATATAGATCAATGGAACAAAATAGAAAGCCCAGAGATAAATCCACGCACCTATGGTCAGCTTATCTTTGACAAAGGAGGCAAGACAATCTCTTTAACAAATGGTGCTGGGAAAACTGGTCAACCACTTGTAAAAGAATGAAACTAGAATCGCGGAGGCGGGGTCCTGCGCGATGACGTGAGCGGGCGTGCGCGGTGACGGCCCGCGTCCCTGTTACTCAGCGGAGCAGCGGAGGCCGGTCGATGCGGCCCAGATCGCGGAGCCGCCAGCAGTGCTGGGTAACGGCTGCGGAGACCGCCGAGACGGCGCCGGTTCCCGCCGCCTGACTTTCCTGTCGCCATTCGCTGTGCTGCCGGGAACTGTTCAGTATTGTACCCAACTGGAGTTTGAGGGCAAAGAGAAATACCCTCTAATGGAAGAAAATACTTTGACTGAACTATAACAGATGTACCTTTAAATCAGAAGATTGTATAAGTGATGTGTGTTAAAGAAGCTTCGTGGTGAATTTTTGGATGAAGCCATTAAATTAATTGCTTGCCACCATGAGCAGAAGCAAGCGTGACAGCAATTTTTATAGTGTAGAGATTGGAGATTCTACATTCTCAGTCCTGAAACGGTATCAGAATTTAAAACCTATCGGTTCAGGAGCCCAAGGAATAGTATGTGCAGCTTATGATGCCATTCTTGAAAGAAATGTTGCAAACAAGAAGCTAAGTCGGCCATTTCAGAATCAAACTCATGCTAAACGTGCTTACAGAGAGCTAGTTCTTATGAAATGTGTAAATCACAAAAATATAATTTGCCTTTTGAATGTTTTTACACCACAGAAATCCCTAGAAGAATTTCAAGATGTTTATATAGTCATGGAGCTCATGGATGCAAATCTTTGTCAAGTGATTCAGATGGAACTAGATCATGAAAGAATGTCCTACCTTCTCTATCAGATGCTGTGTGGAATCAAGCACCTTCACTCTGCTGGAATTATTCATCGGGACTTAAAGCCCAGTAATATAGTAGTAAAATCAGACTGCACTTTGAAGATTCTTGACTTTGGACTGGCCAGGACTGCAGAAACTAGTTTTATGATGACACCTTACGTAGTGACTCGCTACTACAGAGCACCTGAGGTCATCCTAGGCATGGGCTACAAAGAGAACGTTGACATTTGGTCAGTTGGGTGCATCATGGGAGAAATGATCAAAGGTGGTGTTCAGGTACAGATCATATTGATCAGTGGAATAAAGTTATTGAACAGCTTGGAACACCATGTCCTGAATTCATGAAGAAACTACAACCAACAGTAAGGACTTATGTTGAAAACAGACCTAAATATGCTGGATATAGCTTTGAGAAACTCTTCCCTGATGTACTTTTCCCAGCTGACTCGGAACACAACAAACTTAAAGCCAGTCAGGCAAGGGATTTGTTATCCAAAATGCTGGTAATTGATGCATCTAAAAGGATTTCTGTAGATGAAGCTCTTCAGCACCCGTATATCAATGTCTGGTATGATCCTTCTGAAGCAGAAGCTCCACCACCAAAGATACCTGACAAGCAGTTAGATGAGAGGGAACATACAATGGAAGAGTGGAAAGAATTGATATACAAAGAAGTTATGGACTTGGAAGAAAGAACCAAGAATGGAGTTATACGGGGGCAGCCCTCTCCTTTAGCACAGGTGCAGCAGTGATCAATGGCTCTCAGCATCCATCATCATCATCTTCTGTCAATGATGTGTCTTCAATGTAAACAGATCCGACTTTGGCCTCGGATACAGACAGCAGTCTAGAAGCATCAGCTGGGCCTCTGGGCTGCTGTAGATGACTACTTGGGCCTCGGGGGGTGGGAGGGATGGGGAGTTGTTTAGTCATTGATAGAACTACTTTGAAAACAATTCAGTGGTCTTATTTTTGAGTGATTTTTCAAAAATGTAGAATTCATTTTGTAGTAAAGTAGTTTTTTTTTTTAATTTCAAGTGATGTAATTTAAAACTTAAGTTATATTTTAAAACAGCAAGAGAACTGTGTATTTTTGCTGTAATTAACTGTATAATGTAAACCATGCTGGAATCAAGATTGCTGGGAGAAATATCAATAACCTCAGATATGCAGATGACACTACCCTTATGGCAGAAAGTGAAGAGGAACTCAGAAGCCTCTTGATGAAAGTGAAAGAGGAGAGTGCAAAGGTTGGCTTGAAGCTCAACATTCAGAAAACAAAGATCATGGCATCTGGTCCCATCACTTCATGGGAAATAGATGGAAAAACAGTGGAAACAGTGTCAGATTTTATTTTTTGGAGCTCCAAAATCACTGCGGATGCTGATTGCAGCCATGAAATTAAAAGACGCTTGCTCCTTGGAAGGAAAGTTATGACCAACCTTGATAGTATATTAAAAAGCAGAGACATTACTTTGCCAACCAAGGTCCGTCTAGTCAAGGCAATGGCTTTTCCCGTGGTCATGTATGGATGTGAGAGTTGGACTGTGAAGAAGGCTGATCGCTGAAGAATCGATGCTTTTGAACTGTGGTGTTGGAGAAGACTCTTGAGAGTCCCTTATACTGCAAGGAGATTCAACCAGTCCATTCTAAAGGAGATCAACCCTGGATGTTCATTGGAGGGACTGATGCTAAAGCTGAAACTGCAATACTTTGGCCACCTCATGCGACGAGTTGACTCACTGGAAAAGACTCTGATGCTGGGAAAGGTTGGGGGCGGGAGGAGAAGGGGACGACGGAGAATGAGATGGCTGGATGGCATCACCGACTCTGTGGACATGAATTTGAGTGTACTCCGGGGGTTGGTGATGGACAGGGAGGCCTGGCGTGCTGTGATTCATGGGATCGCGGAGAGTCGGACACGACTGAGCGACTGAACTGAACTGAACTGAACTGAATTATTTTATCATGGTTTAAAATTTTTGCATATTTGCTTTATCTTATGCTGCTGATTTTTTTTTTTACTGAATTTGTAAGATTTTGTTTATCAAAGCAACTATTATGTGGTGACTTGCCTATATCATGAATTATTTAAGATTTTATAGTTTTTTTTATTAGAATTTATTTCAAATGTTTTGTTCATGATACTATCCTTTAGGGTTATGTGCTTATCAATGAAATAACCCCAGAGGAGTGAGGGAAAATAACCTGTAGCCAGTTATATTCAGGAATAACTACTGTAAATGATGAACGTGTTTAAAAAAAAAAAAAACCTCCAATATTTGCTACTTGCCAATTCTAATTTAGTTACATACAATTGATAGGTAATCCTATGTGAATTTTGGCAAAAGCCCCATCATCTAAATGGCAGAATAACTCAGAGCATGTCTTTGAAAGTGTTGGGCGTCTACCACCACCTTCCTATCCCCGTATCCCACCCACCAACAGTACAATAAGAGAATATGGTGTTTTCTGCAAACTTGTGGCATGCTCAAAGCTTATGATCATGTAAAGTCAAGAGGGTACTTCATGAATAATACATTTCAATGCAAATAAACAGATGGTTCACCTTTAAAAAAAAAAAAAGGAATGAAATTAGAACACTTTCTAACACCATACACAAAAATAAACTCAAAATGGATTAAGGATCTAAATGTAAGACCAGAAACTATAAAACTGCTAGAGAAAAACGTAGGCAAGACACTCTCTGACACAAACCACAGTGAGATCCACTATGACCCACCTCCCAGAGTAATGGAAATAAAAACAAACTAATGGGACCTAACTAAACATAAAAGCTTTTGCACAATGAAGGAAACTATAAGCAAGATGAAAAGACAGCCTTTGGAGTGGGAGAAAATAATAGCAAAAGAAGCACCTGACAAAGAATTAATCTCAAAAATATACAAACAGCTCATGCAGCTCAATTCCAGAAAAATAAATGACCCAATCAAAAAATGGGCCAAAGAACTAAACAGACATTTCTCCAAAGAAGACATACAGATGGCTAACAAATACATGAAAAGATGCTCAACATCACTCATTATCAGAGAAATGCAAATCAAAACCACAATGAGGTACCATCTCACACCAATCAGAATGGTTGCTATCAAGAAGTCTACAAGCAATAAATGCTGGAGAGGTGTGGAGAAAAGGGAACCCTTTTACACTGTTGGTGGGAATGCAAACTAGTACAGCCACTATGGAGAACAGTGTGGAGATTCCTTAGAAAACTGGAAATAGAACTGCCATAGCAATCCCACTGCTGGGCATACACCCTGAGGAAACCAGAATTGAAAGAGACATGTGTACCCCAATGTTCATCACAACACTGTTTAAAATAGCCAGGACACAGAAGCAACCTAGATGTCCGTTGGCAGATGAATGGATAAGAAAGTTGTGGTACATATACACAATTGTGGTACATACACACAATGGAATATTACTTAGCCATTAAAAAGAATTTGAATCCATTCTAATGAGGTGGGAGAAACTGGATCCTATTATACAGAGTAAAGTAAGTCAGAAAGCAAAATACCAATACAGTATATTAACGCATATATATGGAACTTAGAAAGATGGTAACAATGACCCAATATGCAAGACAGCAAAAGATACACTGATGTAAAGAACAGTCCTTTAGACTCTGTGGGAGAAGGTGAGGGTGGGATGATTTGAGAGAATAGCATTGAAACATGTATATTATCATATGTGAAACAGATCGCCATCCCAGGTTCAATGCATGAGACAGGGTGTTCAGGGCTGGTGCACTGGGATGACCCTGAGGGATAGGATAGGGAGGGAGATGGGAGGGGGGTTCAGGATGGAGAACACATGTATACCCATGGCTGATTCATGTCAATGTATGGCAAAAACCACTACAATATTGTAAAGTAATTAGCCTCCAATTAAATAATTTAAAATAAAAAAAAAATTTTTAATGCAGTATTAGCTATAAGACTGGAAAAAAAAAATCAATGGAAAAGAAATGAGAGCCCAGAAGAAAGTTCCTTGCATGTATAAAACAGCACTAAAGATCAGTGGAGAGAGGATGGCTCCTGAGTAAGTGGCTGAAACAAAAGAGTTCTAAGTAAATTAAAGCCTTAAATGTGAGAGGCAAAATTATAAAACTGTTGGAAGACAAAATAGGAAAATAGTTTAAGACTTCAAAGTAAGCAAATTTTTTTTTTCTGTAGAAAAATGCAAAATCACCTTTATTGTTAATATTTACATTTGGTTCTGTAAACAAAACTGGCAACCCCCCATTCCCCAAACTAAGAATTTTTATACATATTTATAAAAATGTCAAGAATATAATCTTCATTGCTTCTGAAAGGCATTTATTTTTTTAAATCTAAAAGCCAGTAAATGTAGAAGTTGAAGGGGACGAGAAAAACATTGTTAACAGATTTGAATTTTCCTCTTCCCAAATATCTAAAACATCACACATATTATTCTTTTCAGTATAGCTTGTGAAACCCAAAAATTCTGATTTCTCTTCACTAGTCTGAAATAAATCCAGCAGAGACTGTACTGGTGAGCTACAAATTCTGTGTTCTTCTTGTGTAGTAAGAAATTCAGTTCTTTTCTCATCTAACTCCACATTTGGTTCCAGGTTTTCTTTCTTATTTCTTCCTAATGATATTCTCACTTTCCGACAGATTTTACCAGAAGGCACACTATCCATACTCTCGATGTCACACGTGTTGGGTTCCTCAGGAGGGCTTTGGGATGGAATTTCTGCCCAAAGTGTCAGATGCTCCTGTGAACTGTTTATTGCTAACAGATCAGAATCACGATGAAATACCGAATAAAGGTCCTTTTCTTTCAGATCCTTTGCTGGAAAAAGCACAGTATCTGACTTTTGTTTCCATTGAGGTGCACTATCATCTGTATTGAAATTAGAAATTTGTATAGATGTCTGTGGCCTACGTGGACAGTGATCTACCTTTACTTCTAAGTCACTTTCACTTAAAATTAATTTGTGTTCAGAAACATCAAGAATGCAGTCTTGTTTATTTTTACATGGAGGCAGAGGTGTAAAATTTTGTTTTATGTCATTTTCAGCTGGATTTAACATGGAACATTTACGAGATGTTTTATCATCAAGTTCTCTCAGTTCACTAGAATGGTGGAGGGTATGTTCTGAAGAAGACACAGACTTTTGTTCAGGTTCCTGCACAGGTTCTTTATATAGGAAATCCTGCTCCATCATATGTACATCTTCCCTGGAGTCTTTCTGAGAATTATGCAGCAATTCCAGCTCTTCTTTAGTTCCAGACCTTTTCACAACATTTGCAATAATAGGAGAAAGGTATCCAACAATGTATTTTATTCTTTTCTTTTTAGGCGTGTCCCTTTCGTATTCCACAAAGTCAAAAACTAACTTAGATACAATGTCATCAACAACTTGATAGTGATTACTCTGTGCAAAGTTTCTGTGTTGCTCACTCAGAAGATGAATGTCAAGATCTTCATATTTCTGCAAGCAACATTCTTAATATCCCTTTTTTTTCTTCTCTTTTAACGGGAATTGAACTGGAATTCCACCACATTTATCACCATCTGTTTGGATCCTTAGTTTAACTTGAGTTTGCTTTTGGGTGCCAGATGGCTTTTCTACATCAAATGGGCTGGAGGGCTTCTGAATAGAGTTTATAAAAGGCATATTGGTCAGCTGAAGATAAAATGGCCTATAAAGCTGGCTCATATCTTCCACCTTTACAAAAGGCTTTTTGAGTCTACCTGTTTTTGTTTTCTGAGTGCCAACACCTACTCTTTTCCCTACATCTCTTACAGAAGTGCTTGATTTCTTGAGTAAATACAGTTCTTTTTTCCTTTGTTCAATGTAGTATCTAACGTCATCAATATGAAGAATGTTTACTCCCCATGATAAGGCATTAGACAATATACTGTTTGAAGGAATAAAATCATGGTCCTTGATAGCTTTTTCAACTAATAATTTTCCTCTGCTCAAACATACCTATTAAAAGACTGTGTCTGGAGACTTAAATGAACTTCCATCATGGCTGGGATGAGGTGATGTGGTTTCCGCAGTATTCGCAGATTCTGGACTTGGTATAGGAGAGATTCGTCCCAAGGTTTGTGCAAATTTAGCTTCCTTTTTCTTTTTTTTTCCTTTTTTTTTTTTTTTTTGGTAATTAATTTATTTTTTATTGGAGGCAAATTATTTTACAATATTATATTGGTTCGTTTTGCCATACATTGACATGAATTCGCCCCAGGTTTACATAAGTTCCCCCTCCTGAACCCCCCTCCCCCCTCCCTCCTCCCTTTGTCCTCCCTCTGGGTCATCCCCGCATGCCAGCCCCGAGCATCCTATAACATGCATTGACCCTGAACTAGTGATTCGTTTCACATATGACAACATACGTGTTTCAATGCCATTCTCCCAAATCCTCCCACCCTCACCCTCTCCCATAGAGTCCCAAAGACTGTTCTATACATCTGTGTCTCTTTTGCTGTCTCGTATACAGGGTTATCATTTGCATCTTTCTAAATTCCATATATATGCGTTAGTATACTGTATTGGTGTTTTTCTTTCTGGCTTACTTCACTCTGTATAATAGGCTCCAGTTTCATCCACCTCATTAGAACTGATTCAAATGTATTCTTTTTAATGGCTGAATAATACTCCATTGTGTATATGTACCAAAGCTTTCTTATCCATTCGTCTGCAGATGGATATCTAGGTTGCTTCCACGTCCTGGCTATTATAAACAGTGCTGCAATGAACATTGGGGTACATGTGTCTCTTTCAATTCTGGTTTCCTCGGTGTGTATGCCCAGGAGTGCGATTGCTGGGTCATATGGCAGTTCTATTTCCAATTTTTTGAGGAATCTCCACACTGTTCTCCATAGTGGCTGTACTAGTTTGCATTCCCACCAACAGTGTAAGAGGGTTCCTTTCTCTCCACATCCTCTCCAGCATTTATTGCATGTAGACTTTTCGATAGCAGCCATTCTGACTGGTGTGAAATGGTATCTCATTGTGGTTTTGATTTGCATCTCTCTGGTTATGAGGGATGTTGAGCATTTTTTCATGTGTTTGTTAGCCATCTTTATGTCTTCTTTGGAGAAATGTCTGTTTAGTTCTTTGGCCCATTTTTTGATTGGGTCACTTAGTTTTCTGGAATTGAGCTGCAGGAGCTGCTTGTATAATTTGGAGATTAATCCTTTATCCGTTGCTTCATTTGCTATTATTTTCTCCCATTCTGAAGGCTGTCTTTTCACCTTACTTATAGTTTCCTTTGCTGTGCAGAAGCTTTCGATTTTAATTAGGTCCCATTTGTTTATTTTTGCTTTTATTTCCAAAATTCTGGGAGGTGGGTCATGGAGGATCCTGCTGTGATTTATGTCGGAGAGTGTTTTGCCTACGTTCTCCTCTAGGAGTTTTATAGTTTCTGGTCTTACATTTAGCTCTCTAATCCATTTTGAGTTTATTTTGGTGTATGGTGTTAGGAAGTGTTCTAGTTTCATTCTTTTACAGGTGGCTGACCAGTTTTCCCAGCACCACTTGTTAAAGAGACTGTCTTTTCTCCATTGTACATTCTTGCCTCGTTTGTCAAAGATGAGGTGTCCATAGGTGCGTGGATTTATCTCTGGGCTTTCTATTTTGTTCCATTGATCTATATTTCTGTCTTTATGCCAGTACCATACTGTCTTGATGACTGTGGCTTTGTAGTAGAGCCTGAAGTCCGGCAGATTAATTCCCCCAGTTCCATTTTTCTTCCTCAAGATTGCTTTGGCTATTCGAGGTTTTTTGTATTTCCATACAAATTGTGAGATTATTTGTTCTAGTTCTGTGAAAAATATCGTTGGTAGCTTGATAGGGATTGCATTGAATGTATAAATTACTTTGGGTAGTATACTCATTTTTACAATATTTATTCTTCCAATCCATGAACATGGTATATTTCTCCATCTATTAGTGTCCTCTTTGATTGCTTTCAGTAGTGTTTTATAGTTTTCTATGTACAAGTCTTTTGTTTCCTTAGGTAGATATATTCCTAAGTATTTAATTCTTTTTGTTGCAACAGTGAATGGAATAGTTTCCTTAATTTCTCTTTCTATTTTCTCATTATTAGTGTATAGCAATGCAAGGGATTTCTGTGTGTTGATTTTATATCCTGAAAAGTTACTGTAATCATTGATTAGCTGTAGTATGGCAAGCCACTCCAGTACTATTGCCTAGAAAATCCCATGGACGGAGGAGCCTGGTAGGCTGCAGTCCGTGGGGTCGCTAAGGGTCGGACACGACTGAGCAACTTCACTTTCACTTTTCACTTTCACACATTGGAGAAGGAAATGGCAACCCACTCCAGTGTTCTTGCCTGGAGAATCCCAGGGACGGGGGAGCCTGGTGGACTGCCGTCTATGGGGTCACACAGAGTCGGACACGACTGAAGTGACTTAGCAGCAGTAGCAGCAGCAGTTTTCTGGTAGAGTCTCTAGGGTTTTCTGTGTAGAGGATCATGTCATCAGTGAACAGTGAAAGTTTTGCTTCTTCTTTTCCAATTTGTATTCCTTTTATGTCTTTTTCTACTCTGATTGCTGTGGCCAAAACTTCCAGAACTATGTCGAATAGTAGTGGTGAGAGTGGGCATCCTTGTCTTGTTCCTGACTTTAGGGGAAATGCTTTCAGTTTTTCACCATTGAGGATAATGTTTGCTGTGGGTTTGTCATATATAGCTTTTATTATGTTGAGGTATGTCCCTTCTATTCCCACTTTCTGGAGGGTTTTTATCATAAATGGATGTTGAATTTTGTCGAAGGCTTTCTCTACATCTATTGAGATAATCATATGATTTTTATTTTTCAGTTTGTTAATGTGGTGTATTACGTTGATTGATTTGCGGATATTGAAGAATCCTTGCATTCCTGGGATAAAGCCCACTTGGTCATGATGTATGATCTTCTTAATGTGTTGTTGGATTCTGATTGCTAGAATTTTGTTAAGGATTTTTGCATCTATGTTCATCAGTGACATTGGCCTGTAGTTTTCCTTTTTTTGTGAGGTCTTTACCAGGTTTTGGGATTAGGGTGATGGTGGCGTCATAGAATGAGTTTGGAAGTTTCCCTTCCTCAGCAATTTTCTGGAAGAGTTTGAGTAGAATAGGTGTTAGCTCCTCTCTAAATTTTTGGTAGAATTCGGCTGTGAAGCCATCTGGACCTGGGCTTTTGTTTGCTGGAAGATTCTTGATTACAGCCTCTAGTTCCGTGCTTGTGATGGGTCTGTTCAGATTTTCTATTTCTTCCTTGTTCAGTTTTGGAAAGTTGTACTTTTCTAGGAATTTGTCCATTTCTTCCAGGTTATTCATTTTATTTCCATATAATTGCTGATAGTATTCTCTAATAATCCTTTGTATTTCTGTGTTGTCGGTTGTGATCTCTTCATTTTCATTTCTAATTTTATTGATTTGGTTCTTCTCCCTTTGTTTCTTGATAAGTCTGGCTAGTGGTTTGTCAATTTTATTTACCTTCTCAAAGAACCAGCTTTTGGCTTTGTTGATTTTTGCTATGGTCTCTTTTGTTCCTTTTGCATTTATCTCTGCCCTAATTTTTACGATTTCTTTCCTTCTACTGACCCTGGGGTTCTTCATTTCTTCCTTTTCTAGTTGCTTTAGATGTAGAGTTAGGTTATTTAGTTGACTTTTTTCTTGTTTCTTGAGGTGTGCCTGTATTGCTATGAACTTCCCCCTTAGCCCTGTTTTTACAGTGTCCCAGAGGTTTTGGGTTGTTGTGTTTTCATTTTCATTCATTTCTATGCATATATTGATTTCTCTTTTGATTTCTTCTATGATTTGTTCATTATTCAGCAGCGTGTTGTTCAGCCTCCATATGTTGGCATTTTTAATAGTTTTTCTCCCATAATTGAGATCTAATCTTACTGCATTGTGGTCAGAAAAGATGCTTGGAATGATTTCAATTTTTTTGAATTTACCTAGGCTAGATTTATGGCCCAGGATGTGATCTATCCTGGAAAAGGTTCCGTGTGCACTTGAGAAAAAGGTGAAATTCATTGTTTTGGGGTGAAATGTCCTATAGATATCTATTAGGTCAAACTGGTCTATTGTATCATTTAAAGTTTGTGTTTCCTTGTTAATTTTCTGTTTAGTTGATCTATCCATAGATGTAAGTGGGGTATTAAAATCGCCCACTATTATTGCATTATTGTTAATTTCCCCTTTCATACTTGTTAGTAATTGTCTTACATATTACAGTGCTCCTATGTTGGGTGCATAAATATTTATAATTGTTATATCTTCATCTTGGATTGATCCTTTGATCATTATGTAGTTTCCTTCTTTGTCTCTTTTCACAGCCTTTGTTTTAAAGTTTATTTTATCTGATATGAGTATTGCTACTCCTGCTTTCTTTTGGTCTCTATTTGCATGGAATATCTTTTTCCAGCCCTTTACTTTCAGTCTGTATGTGTCCCTCGATTTGAGGTGGGTCTCTTGCAGACAACATATATGGGGGTCTTGTTTTTGTATCCTTTCAGCCAGCCTTTGTCTTTTGGTTGGGGCATTCAACCCATTTACGTTTAAGGTAATTACTGATAAGTACGATCCCGTAGCCATTTTCTTTATTGCCTTGGGTTCGAGTTGATATACCCTTTCTGTGTTTCCTGCCTAGAAAAGATCCTTTAGCGTTTGTTGGAGAGCTGGTTTGGTGATGCTGAATTCTCTCAGCTTTTGCTTGTCTGTAAAGCTTTTGATTTCTCCTTCATATTTGAATGAGATCCTTGCTGGGTACAGTAGTCTGGGCTGTAGGTTATTTTCTTTCATCACTTTAAGTATGTCTTGCCATTCCCTCCTGGCCTGAAGAGTTTCTGTTGAAAGATCAGCTGTTATCCTTATGGGAATCCCCTTGTGTGTTATTTGCTGTTTTTCCCTTGCTGCTTTTAATATTTGTTCTTTGTGTTTGATCTTTATTAATTTGATTAATATGTGTCTAGGAGTATTTCGCCTTGGGTTTATCCTGTTGGGGACTCTCTGGGTTTCTTGGACTTGGGTGATTATTTCTTTCCCTATTTTAGGGAAGTTTTCAACTATTATCTCCTCAAGTATTCTTTCATGGTCTTTTTTTTGTCTTCTTCTGGGACTCCTATGATTCGAATGTTGGACTGTTTAACATTGTCCCAGAGGTCTCTAATATTGTTCTCATTTCTTTTAATTTGTTTTTCTTTTTTCCTCTCTGTTTCATTTATTTCTACAATTCTATCTTCTAGCTCGCTTATCCTGTCTTCTGCCTCTGTTATTCTACTGTTTGTTCCCTCCAGAGTGTTTCTGATCTCATCTATGGCATTATTCATTGTATATTGACTCTTTTTTATTTCCTCTAAGTTCTTCTTAAACCTTTCTTCCATCTTCTCAATCCTTTTCTCCAGGTTATTTATCTGTAACTCCATTTTGCTTTCAAGATTTTGAATCATTTTCACCACCAAAATTCGAAATTCTTTATCAGGTAGATTCCCTATATCTTCCTCTTTTGTTTGTGTTGGTGGGCATTTATCTTGTTCCTTTACTTGCTGGGTATTTCTCTGCCTCTTCATCTTGCTTATAATGCTTTGCTTGGGGTGGCCTTTTCCTCTTCTGGCCGTTTGTGGAGATCTCTTTATTATGTAATTTCCTCTCTGTGTGTGGGGTTGGACAGGTGACTTGTCAAAGTTCCCTGGTTATGGAAGCTTGTGTCGGTGTTCTGGTGGGTGCAGCTGGATTTGTTCTCTCTGGAGTGCAATGAAGTGTCCAGTAATGAGTTATGAGATGTCAGTGGGTTTGGAGTGACTTTGGGCAGCCTGTATATTGAAACTCAGGGCTATTTTCCTGTGTTACTGGAGAATTTGTGTGGTATGTCTTGCTCTGGAACTTGTTGACCTTTGGGTGGTGCTTGGTTTTAGTGCAGGTATGGAGACGTTTGATGAGCTCCTATCGATTAATGTTCCCTGGAGTCAGGAGTTCTCTGGTGTTCTCAGGATTCGGCCTTAAGCCTCTTGCCTCTGGTTTTTGGTCTTATTCTTGGAGTAGCCTCTAGATGTCTTTATCTGTCATTTCCAAGGTGGTTCCCTCTGTTTTAGCTTCTGTTTGCTGGTCTCTTCAGTGTCTAATTTCCGCCCTGATACTAGGGGGTGGGTGGACACTTTTTAAGGCTCAGTTGTTCAGTCCTGTTCTGGGAAGGGAGGAACGCTGCAGTCGAATATCTCTGGCGTCTGTGGGGAGTGCTCACAGCGTCTCAGCCACACTGGGTTTGCCCCCGCTCACAGCACATATGCTGTCCCAATCTATACTGCACAGGCTCTAGGTTGCTCTGCTGGGAGCTGTCTGAGGCCGGCGCCGGGTTGTATGCACTTCCCAGGTCTGAGCGGCTCAAGTTCAGGTTCTCAGGTACTCCACAAATGCGCAGACTTGGTTGGGCCTGCGTTTTGTGCCTTCCCCGGTCCGAGCAGCTCAGGGGACCAGGTATTTGGTGAGCGCGGTCTCTGTGACTTATCGCCTCCCCAGTCCCCACCACTCAGTTTTCTGGGTGTACAACCGGCGCACCTTCTCAGGGGGATATCGACTGGCCCGAGCCCAAGAAGTCCTGAATAGCAACAAGCCTGTCTGCAGTTTGTATCAGATGCCTTTCTGGGGCCGCGGTTGCCCGCTCTGGCTCTGGCTGTGCTCCCTGCCTGTCTCGGCGGGGGATGGGGGATGGGCCATGGGCCGACCGTAGCCGGCTCACTCTGCTCAGTCCTTTATTCTGTGAGCAGGGCTGGCCGAGTCGTAGGTTAGAGCTTTCCGCCTTTTCGTGGGGAAGCTATCACACAGTCTGCTTTGCTCTCCCCAGTTCTCTCAAATTGTTTTCGCGGCATTCAAGCCCAGTCCTCTCTCTAAGCAGTTCAGCCGGCTCCTCCCTGCCCAGCCCCCGCTTGCTAATGGCGTATGCAGGCATCTGCGCTGCTTCTCTGCTGGGAGTTACCGTTTGACGGGTAATCTGTGGGTTTTTAAAAAATCTTGGAAAAAAAGAGGGTTATGTGGCCCTCTGAGCTTCCAAGGCTCGCCACAGATTCGCCAGTGAGAGTGTTTCCTGGTGTTCGGAAAGTTCTCTTTTTAAAGCCTCCCTTCCCAGAACGGAGCTCCATCCTTACTTCTTTTGTCTCGCTTTTTATCTTTTATGTTTTTTCCTACCTCCTTTCGAAGACAATGGGCTGCTTTTCTGGGTGCCTGACGTCCTCTGCCAGCATTCAGAAGTTGTTTTGTGGACTTTACTCCACGTTCAAATGTTCTTTTGATGAATTTGTGGAGGAGAGAGTGGTCTCGCCGTCCTATTCCTCCGCCATCTTGTTCCTTTTCCATCTCCTTTTTATTTGAAATAAGATAACTGATATTTTTGCTGAGAAATTCTTCAACTCGCCCTCCCAGATCCTTAATGTCCTTTTGCAGTTTTTCAGATATGGTGACAGAAGGTAGTTCAGTTCAGTTCAGTTCAGTCGCTCAGTCGTGTCCGACTCTCCACGACCCCATGAATCACAGCACGCCAGGCCTCCCTGTCCATCACCAACTCCCGGAGTACACTCAAACTCATGTCCACAGAGTCGGTGATGGCATCCAGCCATCTCATTCTCCGTCGTCCCCTTCTCCTCCCGCCCCCAACCTTTCCCAGCATCAGAGTCTTTTCCAGTGAGTCAACTCGTCGCATGAGGTGGCCAAAGTATTGCAGCTTCAGCTTTAGCATCAGTCCTTCTAATGAACACCCAGGATCGATCTCCCTTAGAATGGACTGGTTGGATCTCCTTGCAGTATAAGGGACTCTCAAGAGTCTTCTCCAACACCACAGTTCAAAAGCATCGATTCTTCGGCGATCAGCTTTCTTCACAGTCCAACTCTCACATCCATACATGACCACGGGAAAAACCATTGCCTTGACTAGATGGACCTTGGTTGGCAAAGTAATGTCTCTGCTTTTTAATATACTATCAAGGTTGGTCATAACTTTCCTTCCAAGGAGCAAGCGTCTTTTAATTTCATGGCTGCAATCAGCATCCGCAGTGATTTTGGAGCCCCAAAAAAATAAAGTCTGACACTGTTTCCACTGTTTTTCCATCTATTTCCCATGAAGTGATGGGACCAGATGCCATGATCTTTGTTTTCTGAATGTTGAGCTTCAAGCCAACCTTTTCACTCTCCTCTTTCACTTTCATCAAGAGGCTTTTGAGTTCCTCTTCACTTTCTGCCATAAGGGTAGTGTCATCTGCATATCTGAGGTTATTGATATTTCTCCCAGCAATCTTGATTCCAGCTTGTGCTTCTTCCAGCCCAGCGTTCCTCATGATGTACTCTGCATATAAGTTAAATAAGCAAGGTGACAATATACAACCTTGACGTACACCTTTTCCTATTTGGAACCTGTCTGTTGTTCCATGTCCAGTTCTAACTGTTGCTTCCTGACCTGCATACAGGTTTCTCAAGAGGCAGGTCAGGTGGTCTGCTATCCCCATCTCTTTCAGAATGTTCCACAGTTTATTGTGATCCACACAGTCAAAGGCTTTGGCATAGTCAATGAAGCAGAAATAGATGTTTTTCTGGAACTCTCTTGCTTTCTCCATGATCCAGCGGATGTTGGCAATTTGATCTCTGGTGCCTCTATCTTTTCTAAAACCTGCTTGAACATCTGGGAGTTCACGGTTTACATACTGCTGAAGCCTGGCTTGGAGAATTTTGAGCATGACTTTACTAGCGTGTGAGATGAGTGCAATTGTGCGGTAGTTTGAGCATTCTTTGGCATTGCCTTTCTTTGGAATTGGAATGAAGACTGACCTCTTCCAGTCCTGTGGCCAGCGCTGAGTTTTCCAAATCTGCTGGCATATTGAGTGCAGCACTTTCACAGCATCATCTTTCAAGACTTGAAATAGCTCAACTGGAATTCCATCACCTCCACTAGCTTTGCTAGTAGTGATGCTTTCTAAGGACCACTTGACCTCACATTCCAAGATGTCTGGCTCTAGATCAGTGATCACGTTATCGTGACTATCTTGGTCGTGAAGATCTTTTTTGTACAGTTCTTCTGTGTATTCCTGCCACCTCTTCTTAATATCTTCTTCTGTTAGGTCCATACCATTTCTGTCCTTTATCGAGCCCATCTTTGCATGAAATGTTCCCTTGGAATCTCTAATTTTCTTGAAGAGGTCTCTTGTTTTTCCTATTCTGTTGTTTTCCTCTATTTCTTTGCATTGATCACTAAGGAAGACTTTCTTATCTCTCCTTGCTATTCTTTGGAACTCTGCATTCAGATGCTTATATCTTTCCTTTTCTCCTTTGCTTTTCGCCTCTCTTCTTTTCACAGCTATTTGTAAGGCCTTCTCAGACAGCCATTTCGCTCTTCTGCATTTCTTTTCAATGGGGATGGTCTTGGTCCCTGTCTCCTGTACAATGTCACGAACCTCCGTCCAGAGTTCATCAGGCACTCTATCAATCAGATCTAGTCCCTTAAATCTATTTCTCACTTCCACTGTATAATCATAAGGGATTTGATTGAGGTCATATCTGAATGGTCTAGTGGTTTTCCCTACTTTCTTCAATTTAAGTCTGAATTTCGCAATAAGGAGTTCATGATCTGAGCCACAGTCAGCTCCTGGTCTTGTTTTTGCTAACTGTATACAGCTTCTCCATCTTTGGTTGCAAAGAATATAATCAATTTGATTTCGGTGTTGACCATCTGGTGATGTCCATGTGTAGAGTCTTCTCTTGTGTTGTTGGAAGAGGGTGTTTGCTATGACCAGTGCATTCTCTTGACAAAACTCTATTAGCCTTTGCCCTGCTTCATTCCGTGCTCCAAGGCCATATTTGCCAGTTACTCCAGGTGTTTCTTGACTTCCTACTTTTGCATTCCAGTCCCCTATAATGAAAAGGACATCTTTTTTGGGTGTTAGTTCTAAAAGGTCTTGTAGGTCTTCATAGAACCGATTAACTTCAGCTTCTTCAGCATTACTGGTTGGGGCATAGGCTTGGATTACTGTAATATTGAATGGTTTGCCTTGGAAACGAACAGAAATCATTCTGTCATTTTTAAGATTGCATCCAAGTACTGCATTTTGGACTCTTTTGTTGACCATGATGGCTACTCCATTTCTTCTAAGGGATTCCTGCCCACAGTAGTAGATATAATGGTCATCCGAGTTAAATTCACCCATTCCAGTCCATTTTAATTCACTGATTCCTAAAATGTCGACGTTCACTCTTCCCATCTCCCGTTTGACCACTTTCAATTTGCCTTGATTCATGGACCTAACATTCCAGGTTCCTATGCAATATTGCTCTTTACAGCACCGGACCTTGCTTCTATCACTGGTCACATCCACAGCTGGGTATTGGTTTTGCTTTTGCTCCTGCTCCATCCCTCTATTCCTTCTATAGTTATTTCTCCACTGAGCTCCAGTAGCATACTGGGCACCTACCGACCTGGGGAATTCCTCATTCAGTATCCTATCATTTTGCCCTTTGTTACTGTTCATGGGGTTCTCAAGGCAAGTATACTGAAGTGGTTTGCCATTCCCTTCTCCAGTGGACCACATTCCGCTGTGGTCCATGTGATCAGATCGACTAGTTTCCTGTGATTATGATTTCAGTGTGTCTGCCCTCTGACGCCCCCCTAGCAATACCTACCGTCTCATTTGGGTTTCTCTTACCTTGGTCGTGGAAAATCTCTTCACAGCCGCTCCAGCAAAGTGCAGCCGCTGTACCTTACCTTGGAGGAGGGGTATCTCCTCAAGGCCGCCCCCCCGACCTTGAACGCGAAGTAGCTCCTCTCGGCCCTCCTGTGCCCGCGCAGCCACCGCCTGTTGGAAGTTGGGTAGTTCCTCTCAGCTGCCGGCCCTGGCCTCAGGCGTGGGGTAGCTCCTCACAGCCGCACCTCTTTGCGTGGTTCGTTGCGCCAGGGCCGGCGTCTCTCGCGTCGCGTCTGCGCCGCCGGGGCCGGCGTCTCTCGGAAGGTAAGTCAATGTAAAACACTTTACCCCAGAGAGGTTTATATTTGGATTTTTCTGGTTTGTTATCAGGTTTCAGAGATTTCAAAGATGGTCGGGTTTTTTCATTTTTAACTTGGATTCCACCCTGAAACTGTCCTTTGCTGTGGATCCTCATGGCTCCGGAGTTCATGGCAGCCGCCCAGCACCTACATGCTGGGTCGGGAGACGGTGTTGCCCCAAGCCACCGCGGAAACTCGGCTTCCTCGAGGCCCGTTGACCCGCCAGTCGCCTCTCCCCTTCACACCCACCACACCCACGAAGTAGAGATGCCGCGCCCGCTGGCTTAGTTTCCGGGGCCGAATCTGGCCTCAGGGTGCAGAGAGGGAAGAAGAAAAGCCGCAAATGTTTCTTAAACAATACAAAACACACACACACACAAAGGAAAAGAGTGACAAATTGAATCACATTAAAATTAAGAACATCTATTTATGGAAGACACTATAAGTGAAAGATAATCATAAAAAAAGACTGCTGCTGCTGCTAAGTCACTTCAGTCGTGTCCGACTCTGTGTGACCCCGTAGACGGCAGTCCACCAGGCTCCCCGTCCCTGGGATTCTCCAGGCAAGAACACTTAAGTGGGTTGCCATTTCCTTCTCCAATGTGTGAAAGTGAAAGTGAAGTCGCTCAGTCATGTCAGACTCGTAGCGACCCCATGGACTCAGTTCAGTTCAGTCGCTCAGTCGTCTCCGACTCTTAGCGACCCCATGAACCACAGCACGCCAGGCCTCCCTGTCCGTCAACAACTCCCAGAGTTCACTCAAACTCATGTCCATCGAGTCGGTGATGCCATCCAGCCACCTCATTCTCTGTCTTCCCTGTCTCCTCCTACCCCCAATCGCTCCCAGCATCAGAGTCTTTTCCAGTGAGTCAACTCGTCGCATGAGGTGGCCAAAATATTGGAGTTTCAGCTTTAGCATAAGTCCTTCTAATGAACACCCAGGATTGATCTCCTCTAGAATGGACTGGTTGGATCTCCTTGCAGTACAAGGGACTCTCAAGAGTCTTCTCCAGCACCACAGTTCAAAAGCATCAATTCTTCAGCGATCAGCTTTCTTCACAGTCCAACTCTCACATCCATACATGACCACGGAAAAAACTATAGCCTTGACTAGACGGACCTTGGTTGGCAAAGTAATGTCCCTGCTCTTTAATATGCTATCTAGGCAAGCCAACCTTTTCACTCTCCTCTTTCACTTTCCTCAAGAGGCTTTTGAGTTCCTCTTCACTTTCTGCCATAAGGGTGGTGTCATCTGCATATCTGAGGTTATTGATATTTCTCCCGGCAATCTTGATTCCAGCTTGTGCTTCTTCCAGCCCAGCGTTCCTCATGATGTACTCTGCATATAAGTTAAATAAGCAAGGTGACAATATACAGCCTTGACATACTCCTTTTCCTATTTGGAACCGGTCTGTTGTTCCATGTACAGTTCTAACTGTTGCTTCCTGACCTGCATACAGGTTTCTCAAGAGGCAGGTCAGGTGGTCTGGTATTCCCATCTCTTTCAGAATGTTCCACAGTTTATTGTGATCCACACAGTCAAAGGCCTTGGCATAGTCAATGAAGCAGAAATAGATGTTTTTCTGAAACTCTCTTGCTTTCTCCATGATCCAGCGGATGTTGGCAATTTGATCTCTGGTGCCTCTGCCTTTTCTAAAACCCGCTTGAACATCTGGGAGTTCACGGTTTACATACTGCTGAAGCCTGGCTTGGAGAATTTTGAGCATGACTTTACTAGCGTGTGAGATGAATGCAATTGTGTGGTAGTTTGAGCATTCTTTGGCATTCCCTTTCTTTGGGATTGGAATGAAGACTGACCTTTTCCAGTCCTGTGGCCATTGCTGAGTTTTCCAAATTTGCTGGCATATTGAGTGCCACCTCAAAAATATTAGAATAAAATCAAAAGTACTACTGGTTCAGCATAATGACTACATGACATCAGGTTTTATTGAACAATTTCACATTTTCACAGCAAACTAAAGTATACAAGACTGAAATTTATTTCAATAGCTGTCACTGCTTTTAAGATAAAACTCAAATTTACTGCATCTGTAAAACAGAATACTAACTTTTGGATCTAAGTTTTTTACTAGAAAAATGGTTATTGCCTGACTGACTGACCATATATGCAATTCTAAGGTTAAAATATTAGCTACTTTAAACCACGGTAAATTCAACATTCATTTTCTGATGTTACATTTCAAGTAACTACTACTTGGCCTTTATTCTTGTGGAGACTGATTTGAAGTTGCAGTGTTAAAAACTGCCCAGCACTACACTAGATATAAGAGAAAATATTGGTGATGGACAGGGAGGCCTGGCGTGCTATGATTCATGGGGTCGCAAAGAGTCGGACACGACTGAGCAACTGAACTGAATCTCTGCTTAGAATCTTGCCAAGTTAAGTTAAAAATACAAGGATTAAAATTGAGATCTCACGTGCTCATATAACTAGTATATGATTAGGTACCAAATCCAGATGATTCTAATCGGGGCGGGGGGATTGGAGCTGATCTGAGTAATTTCTGATAAATAAGAGGTCATATGGCGTAGAAAAAACTGGGGCAGGGGGAGAATTGTATCAGAAATTGTATCAGAGATTTGCTAAGTGGACTAGGGCTGATCAGAAAGGCTGATTCCCTTCAGGATGTAGGTGGTCTGACAAAACGTGGTCCAGTGAAGGGAAAGGCAAACCGCTTCAGCATTCTTGCCTCGAGAACCCCACGAACAGCATGAAAAGGATGTAGGTAAAAGGTAGCTTTTGGCTGGGTTTAATAAATCCTCAGCAGTGGCCGCAGAACTGGAAAAGGTCAGTCTTCATTCCATTCCCAAAGAAAGGGAATGCCAAAGAATGCTCAAATTACCGCACAATTGCACTCATCTCACATGCTAGTAAAGTCATGCTCAAAATTCTCCAAGCCAGGCTTCAGCAATATGTGAACCGTGAACTCCCAGATGTTCAAGCAGGTTTTAGAAAAGGCAGAGGCACCAGAGATCAAATTGCCAACATCCGCTGGATCATGCAGAAAGCAAGAGAGTTCCAGAAAAACATCTATTTCTGCTTCATTGACTATGCCAAGGCCTTTGACTGTGTGGATCACAATAAACTGTGGAACATTCTGAAAGAGATGGGAATACCAGACCACCTGACCTGCCTCTTGAGAAACCTGTATGCAGGTCAGGAAGCAACAGTCAGAACTGGACATGGAACAACAGAGCGGTTCCAAATAGGAAAAGGAGTATGTCAAGGCTGTATATTGTCACCTTGCTTATTTAACTTATATGCAGAGTACATCATGAGGAACGCTGGGCTGGAAGAAGCACAAGCTGGAATCAAGATTGCTGGGAGAAATATCAATAACCTCAGATATGCAGATGACACCACCCTTATGGCAGAAAGTGAAGAGGAACTCAAAAGCCTCTTGATGAAAGTGAAAGAGGAGAGTGAAAAGGTTGGCTTAAAGCTCAACATTCAGAAAACAAAGATCATGGCATCTGGTCCCATCACTTCATGGGAAATAGATGGAAAAACAGTGGAAGCAGTGTCAGACTTTATTTTTTTGGGGCTCCCAAATCACTGCAGATGCTGATTGCAGCCAGGAAATTAAAAGACGCTTACTCCTTGGAAGGAAAGTTATGACCAACCTTGATAATATATTAAAAAGCAGAGACATTACTTTGCCAACCAAGGTCCGTCTAGTCAAGGCAATGGTTTTTCCCATGGTCATGTATGGATGTGAGAGTTGGACTGTGAAGAAAGCTGATCGCTGAAGAATTGATGCTTTTGAACTGTGGTGCTGGAGAAGACTCTTGAGAGTCCCTTGGACTACAAGGAGATCCAACCAGTCCATTCTAAAGGAGATCAATCCTGGATGTTCATTGGAAGGACTGATGCTAAAGCTGAAACTCCAATACTTTGGCCACCTCATGCGACGAGTTGACTCACTGGAAAAGATTCTGATGCTGGGAAAGGTTGGTGGCGGCAGTTGAAGGGGACGACAGAGAATGAGATGGCTGGATGGCATCACTGACTCTGTGGACATGAGTTTGAGTGTACTCCGGGAGTTGGTGATGGACAGGGAGGCCTGGCATGCTGTGATTCATGGGGTCGCAAAGAGTTGGACACGACTGAGCGACTGGACTTACTGACTGACTGACTGATGGTGGTTTTATTTCTAGGTTTTTAAGGAATCTCTGAACTATCTTCCATATAGGGTGTATCAATTTACATTTCCACCAACAGTGCAAGAGGGTTTCCTTTTCTCCACACCCTCTCCAGCATTTATGGTTTGTAGACTCTTTGATGATGGCCATCACATTCTGACTGGTGTGAGGTGGTATCTCATTATAGTTTTAATTTGCATTTCTCTAATAATGAGCGATGTTGAGCACCTTTTCATATGCTTGTATTTAATTTTGTATATATGTTATATTCACAGTTTTGCATGAATGATAGTTCACAATAAAAAAATAAATAAAAAAACAGAAGGACAGAGACTGCACATCAAAATAAAGTAGAATTGCCAGGAAGTATAAAAGTCATTGGGCTTCCCAAGTGGCACTGTGGTAAAGAATCTGCCTGCCAATGCAGGAGATGCCACAGACTCAGGTTCAGTCCCTAGGTTGGGAAGATCCCCTGGAGAAGGAAATTGCAACCCACTCCAGTATTCTTGCCTGGAAAATTCCATGGAGAGGAGAGCCTATAGCTCATGGGATTGCAAAGAATCAGACAGGACTGAGCACACACACACACACACACACACACACACAAAGTTCGCTAGGGAGTGCTGCCAGGTTTAGAGTTTATGGATTCAGAGTGGAACCAATACACCTGTTTTTATTCTCTCTATCAGGACTTGGGTAAACGATACTCAGTTATAAGAAAGAAGAGGGTTGCAGCCAGTAACATGCAAAGAGGACAAAGGGAAGAGGAGTTAGATACTTGGAAGGTACCATAGTAGTGATTAATCACGGTGGCTAACCTGGATGGAGGTCAGTATAGTCAGAGGTAGTCTCATGAATAAGGAAGAAACATAGAATATTAGTGTCAGTAGAGTCTAACTTCCAATGAATTGAAAAATAATTGAGTGAAATTATTTATGCAGTGAATATTTATCTTTTCTAATATGGGCTAAGCCCTGTGGCAGACACTGAGGAATCAATGTTGAATCAAAATAGACACAGTTCACCCTCCTATGGATTTTGCATTCTGGCAGGAGACCTAACAGTAATTGAATGGTCACCCAAATAAACAGGAAATTGCAACTGAATTAAGGAATAAGATAAAAAGTATTGAGAATAAGATATTTAAGGAATAGGGCATCTGACAATCAAAGAAAACTCAGAAGGCTTCCCTGAGGAAGTAACAACTGATTTACCACTAAATGATGAATAGGTGTTTCAGTTCAATTTCTCAGTTGTGTCTGACTCTTTGCGACCCCATGAATCACAGCACACCAGGCCTCCCCATCCATCACCAACTCCCAGAGTTCACTCAAACTCATGTCCATTGAGTCGGTGATGCAAAATAATGGGGCTTTCTTGCTGGCTCAGATGGCAACGAATCTGCCTGCAATGTAGGAGACATGGGTTCAAATGAACTGTAATTCAAATGGACTGCAGATGCAAACTATTATATTAAAGTATAGAATGGATAAAAAACAAAGTCCTTCTGTATAGCACAGAGAACTATATTCTGTATTCTTTGATGAACCATAATGGAAAAGAACATTTAAAAAATATATATATTATACATACATATATATGTATATATATATATTTGAATGTTTGCTGTAAGCAGAAATTAACACAGCATTGTAAATCATTGTAAATACTTCAACTTTAAAAAAATGATTATAACCTGTTACTTAGGCAAATGAGTCTTTCTAACAAATTGAAAAGAAGAGACATTATTTTGCTGACAAAGTTCTGTCTAGTCAAAGTTACGGTTTTTCTAGTAGTCATGTATGGATGTGAGAGTTGGACCATAAAGAAGGCTGAGTGCTGAAGAATTGATGCTTTCGAACTGTAGTGTTGGAGAAGACTCTTGAGAGTTCCTTGGAGAGCAAGGAGATCAAGCCAGTTAATCCTAAAGGAAATCAACCCTGAATATTCATTGGAGGGACTGATGCTGAAGCTGAAGCTCCAATACTTGGGTCACCTGATGTGAAGAGTGGACTTATTGGAAAAGATGCTGATGCTGGGAAAGATTGAAGGCAGGAGGAGAAGGGGATGACAGAGGATGAGATGGTTGGATGACATGATGGACTCAATGGACATGAGTTTGAGTAAACTCCAGGAGATGGTGAAGGACAGGGAAGCCTAGCGTGCTGCAGTCCATGGGGTCACAAAGAGTTGGATATGACTGAGTGACTGAACAACAACAAAACTCCAAACTAGTGTGTTCTTGAACCTTCAAAGGACAAGCATTTCTCCAAAGGTTATTTTTAGGGATATAGCAATTAACTTTCTAAGTCTCAGTAGTTTTACAAGACTCTCTTTAAAAGTTATACTTCCAAGCACAGATTTATAATAACAAGAAATAGAACATGATCTAAATAATTATAAATATTGACATCATCTCCATATTGCAGAGAAAAAGACTGATTTTTTGTGAATATCTAGCAATGTTATTAAAAAAAAAAGGCTCAGATATTTTGAACCAGTTTACTTGACAGAAATAGATCTCTTCCCCTATGCTATAGGGGAATGGAGTGTGTTCTTTTATTCTCGGAGACTTCTTTTGTTAGTTAGAAAGGCTTTCATCAATAAAGTTAAACTCTAGATCTTCATTAGCTGGAACGCAGACCTGTGAAGATCACTTTTATAAGTGCAGTGAAGAATGAATAATATCATTACAATGAAGTGAGAAGCATATGGCATTACTTTTCCACACTGTGTGATCACATGTTTATAAGTATTACAGTAAAGGAAATATCACTAGAATATTACTCATTACAAATTTATGGCAATATGCACAAACACATCCTGAAAGCAGCTTTATTCTTTTATACACAATTGTATATTTACATATGCTGTTTTGTAAAATCATTTAAATTTTTTAAAATTAATTTATCTATTTTAATTGGAGGCTAGTTACTTTACAATATTGTGGTATTTTTTGCCATCCATTGACATGAATCAGCCATGGATGTACATGTGCCCCCATCCCAAACCTTATCTCCCTCCCATCCCATCCCTCTGGATTATCCCAGTACACCAGCTTTGAGTGCCCTGACTCAAGCATCAAACTTGGTCTGGTCATCTATTTCACATATGGTAATATATATGTTTCAATGCTATTCTCTCAAATCATCCCACCCTTACCTTCTTCCAGAGTCCAAAATTCTGTTCTTTATACATGTGTCTCTTTTGCTATCTTGCATACAGGGTTATTGTTACCATCTTTCTAAATTCCATATATATGCATTAATATACTGTATTGGTGTTTTTCCTTCTGATTTACTTCACTCTGTATAATAGGCTCCAGTTTCATCCACCTCATTAGAACTGATTTAAATGCATTCTTTTTAATGGCGAGTAATATTCATTGAGTATACCCTAACCCTAACCCTACCACAACTTTCTTATCCATTCACCTGCTGGTGGACATCTAGGTTGCTTCTGTGTCCTAGCTATTTTAAACAGTTCTGCGATGAACATTGGGGCACACGTGTCTCTTTCAATTCTGGTTTTCTCAGGGTGTATGCTCAGCAGTGGGATTGCTGGGTTGTATGGCAGTTCTATTTCCAGTTCTTTAAGGAATCTCCACACTGTTCTCCATAGTGGCTGTACTAGTTTGCGTTCCCACCAACAGTGTAAGAGGGTTCCCTTTTCTCCACACCTCTCCAGCATTTATTGTTTGTAGATGTTTTGATAGCAGCCATTCTGATTGGCATGAGATGGTACCTCATTGTGGTTTTGATTTGCATTTCTCTGATAATGAGTGATGTTGAGCATCTTTTCATGTATTTGTTAGCCATCTGTCTTCTTTGGAGAAATGTCTGTTTAGTTCTTTGGCCCATTTTTTGATTGGGTCATTTATTTTCCTGGAATTGAGCTGCATGAGCTGTTTGTATATTTTTGAGATTAATTCTTTGTCAGGTGCTTCTTTTGCTATTATTTTCTCCCACTCTGAAGGCTGTCTTTTCATCTTGCTTATAGTTTCCTTCATTGTGCAAAAGCTTTTATGTTTAATTAGGTCCCATTAGTTTATTTTTGTTTTTATTTCCATTACTCTGGGAGGTGGGTCATAGTGGATCTCACTGTGGTTTATGTCAGAGAGTGTTTTGCCTATGCTTTTCTCTAGGAATTTTATAGTTTCTGGTCTTACATTTAGATCTTGGTCCATTTTGAGTTTATTTTCATGTGTGGTATTAGAAAAGGTCATACAAATTTTACTTTGATATGATAAGAGACTTTTTACTTTGCTTACAAAGTAGGCATATATGGTTATCAAAGCTATGGTTTTTCCTATAGTCATGTAGGGATGTGAGAGCTGGACGATAAAAAAGGCTGAGCACCAAAGTACTGATGCCTTTGAACTGTGATGCTGGAGAAGACTCTTGATGGTCCCTTGGACAGCAAGGAGATCAAACAGTCAATCCTAAGGAAGTCAATCCTGAATATTCTTTGGAAGGTCTGATGCCGAAACTTGATGTGAAGAGTGGACTCATCAGAGAAGACCCTGTTGCTGGGAAAGATTGAAGACAGGAAGAGAAGGGGACGACAGAGGATGAGATGGTTGGATTGCATCACTGACTCAATGAACATGAGTTTGAGGAAACTCCAGGAGATGGTGAAGGACAGGGAAGCCTGGAGTGCTGCAGTCCTTGGGGTCACAAAGAGGTGGACATAACTGAGCAGCTAAACAACAACAAATGATAAGAGACAATAGTCCATGGGATTAAAGATAATAGATTTGGCCGATAGAGAATATAAACTTAATTTGAGTTATGCATACTTGTGACAACATGGTAAAAGATTAAGATTCTTCACTGGAATGCAGAAAATTATCTAAATTCTCTCTGAAATAGAAATTGCTTACTTCTCACAAAAAGGCCTTTTCTTTCCTGTCTAAACACAAATAATAATAAATTAAAATAAGTGGCAGGTAAGTAAAATAAGATTTCCATGTTATTTTATTTTGCTCTATTTATTAAAAAAAAAAAAAACTAACTGAAGATTATAATAAGTCTTGTAAATATACCGGCATGTTTCTGAAACCCTCTTACACAGAATATTATAGTGACTCCCTAACTCTGCCAAAATAAAACAAACAAAAACTGGTGAGATTCTCCTTTATTATGAGCCAGAAAATTGTTTTACAGATCAGGAATGAAAAAAATAATTTTTCTTTTAGTTAACGTTTTTGCTTTTAGGAATTCTTCCTATCTCTCTGTCTGTCTATCTATTTATCTATCTGTTTTCCAACTTTACTAAGATATGATTGACATGTTTCTTCCTATTTATATTGAGGACACATATTTTGTTACTAGGTCGACTAGCCTGCTTCTATGTGTTGATCTTGGGATGAAGGTTTTCCTTTGAAAATCTATTTCCAATAGCCAAACATTCTTGTCCTTTTAAGGATGATACAAAACTCAGAAGAGAACTTTTTAAATGATAAATTTTCCCACTGAAACAAGTTATTCATGACATAAGTGAAGGACTTACTAACAAAGTCAAAAGACAAAGTAGAAACACATATGGAATAAGAATACCTAAAAACACCTGAGGTCCACTAAGGTGATTGGGTATAGTATCAGCAAGAAAGAACTATACTATGATTGTACCCAAATTGCTAGCATATCAATTTTACATCATCTAAAAAAAGTTTGCAGTAAGAACAGAGGTCAGAAGAGATAAGTAAAGGATTGCAAGAGAGCAAGATTTTGGCACTGGCTATCTAGCACTATTCAGGGTCCAGAGAAATTGACTATGGTCTACACAAATATTCCGGTTGGGCCATAGTGAAATACTATTGTAGGATAAGAATGATCTGCTTTTCTTTATTATAGTTTGGATCAAGAATTCCTTAGTTTGTATAAACTACACAGTTCCTGTTACTCTAAATCCATTCTACCCTAAGTAAGCTATTGATTTTATAAATGCTTTCCAGTTACGTAAACAGAGTACGTGCAAAATGTATAATTTTCACTACAAATTTTTCTGTCCTGATTTATGAGCAGTTTCTTGTGAGTATCATGGGATTCATGGAGTCTGATCAATTCTGATTTGTTAACAACTAAAAATTTTCCACATCTGTGAGCTGAGGACTAAACTCTGTTCATTAAGGATCCTACTTAACAATTTCACTTTTTGAACCCTTACTTAAGCCTGTTTCAGTTAACCTTTGTTTCGCAACAAACCACCCCCAAAATTAATAGCTTAAAACAGCATCCATTTATTGCTTTCAATTCTACGGATCATAATTTGACCTGTAGTCAGCTCTGTGTATCTTCTTCTGGTCTTGCCTAAAATCACTCACGTGCCTATAGTAATTTATCCAATATAGTCTCATTCACATACCTGGCAGTAGTGCTGCCAGTCAACTAATGCCCATCATTTCATGGCCTCATCCTACAGTAGGCTAGAATAAGCTTCTTTACGTGGTAGTCTCAGTATAGGATTCCAAGACATCTAGAGCAGAAATATAAAACCTTTGGAGGCTGAAATTTGGAAGTCATATAGCATCACTTCTGCATTTTATTGGTCTAAGTAAATCATAAGATAAGCCCAGTGTTCAAGGAGTAGGTGTGATGGTTAATTTTCTGTGTCAACTTGACTTGGCTAAAGAATGCCAATATAGCTGGTAGAACATTATTTCAGAATGTATCTGTGAGGATGTCTCAAGAAGAGATTAACATTTGAATCAGTAAACTGAGTAAAGAAGATCATCCTCACCAATTGGGCATCAACAAATCCACTGAGGGCCTGAACAGAACAAAATGAAAGGGTGAATTTGCTCTATCTGCTTGAGCTGAGAGATTCATCTTGTCCTGCCCTAAGATAATTACCCTCATGGTTCTTGGGTATTCAGAGTCAGATCAGAAATTATACCATCCCTCCCCTAATTCTCAGGCCTTTAGATTTGAACTAAATTACACCACTGGCTATTTGGTTCTCCAGTCTGCAGATGGCAGACCATGGGACTTCTTGATCTCCATAATCATGTGAGCCAATTTCATATCTATATTTACATTTATATCTACATCTATTCTATTGGTTCTGTTTCTCTGGAGAACCCTGACTAACACAATGGGGAAACATACTCCACCTCCTTTCAGGAGGTACTACAAATGATTTGTAACTATATTTAATTATTTACTATTTCTAACATAAATTCAGCAATTTTTCCAGTAATATACTTTATAGAAAAGATTTGATTTAGGATCACACAATGCATTTAGTTATATTTTTCAGTCTCTTTTAATCTGGAACGGTTTCTTAGTTTTTCTTTCATGACATTGACATTTCTGAAACGTTTTTGGAATTATTTGACATTTTGAAAGTTTTACAGTTTGAGTTTATCTAATATTTCCTTGTGATAAATTCAGAGCATGTATTTTTAGCATAAAAACTGTACAAACGATGTTATGATCTTCTCACTATATAGGAGGAAATGATGTCAGTTTACTCCATTATTAATGCTGTTAACTTTGATTAATTTGTATTTTCACTATAAAGCTACTATTTTTCTTTTGTAATGAGTTAATAACTATTGTGCTAGTTTGCTGTTTTTTATTAAACTTTCACTGAGTAGTGTTCATGCAATTAATTATTTTTAAATAAAATTTATAAAAGAAAAATATTTTAAAACTTAGATTCAAATATTGGTTTGTTACTTGTCAGCTATATGACCTTAAGGTTAGGGTTTCCTCAGCAATAAACTGTAGAAAATGCTATTTATCTCATAACATTGTGAAGATTAAAATAATATATGTAAAGTACTTAGCTATATGTTAGTTGCTTAGTTGTGTCCGACTCTTTGTGATCCCGTGGACTGTACAGCCTGCCAGGCTCTTCCGTCCATGGGATTTTCCAGGCAAGGATACTGGAGTGGGTTGCCAGTTCTTTCTCCAAGGGATCTTCCCAACCCAGGGATCGAACTTGGGTCTTCTGCATTGCAGGTGGGTGCTTTACTGTCTGAACTACTAGGGAAGCCCAAAGTACTTAGCTGAGTGATTACTATTCTTTTATTTAACTTGTGTCTTTTAATTGTTTAAATTGAGCTTCCCAGGTGACTCAGACAGTAAAAAATCTGCCTGCAATGTGGGAAACCCGGGGTTCCATCCCTGGGTCAGGAAGATCCCCCGGAGAAGGAAATGGCAACCCACTCCAGTACTCTTGCCTGGAGAATTCCATGGACAGTACAGTCCATGGGTCGTAAAGAGTCAGACACGACTGAGCAACTAATACTTTAATTTTTGGTAGTGTGCTGGGAAAACATAAGGAAAACAGATTGTATCCTGGACCTAACAGAGATTACAGTCTAGTCTACAGTAGATGTCAGAAAACTCTTTTTGTAAAGAGCCAGAATGTAAATATTTGAGGAGTTATATAAGTAATACTTAAATGATAGTTTGCTGCTGTGTTCCAATAAAGTTTTATTTACAGAATAAGTTGTGGCTAGACTTGGCCCATGGAGTGGCACTAAGTGGTAAAGAACCTGCCTGCCAGTGCAGGAGACCTAAGAGATGTAGGTTCAATCCCTGGGTCTGGAAGATCCCTTGGAGAAGGGCATGGCAATCCACTCAGTATTCTTGCCTTGAGAATCCCATGGACAGAGGAGCCTGGTGGGCTACAGACGATAGGGTCACACAGAGTCTGACATGACTGAAGTGAATTAGCAGGCACACAGTCTAGAGGAATTAGACCAACAATTAAACTACAAATTTTATTACGTCCTATAAAGGAAAAATATAAGCATTAGGAGGTTTTATAACAATGGCCTCATCTTGTCTAGAATATCAGGGATAATAGAGCTGAAGAAGTTATATTTACACTAAGACCTGAAAAATTGGTAGCTGTTAACTAAATGAAAGATGGCAGGGAAACTTCTAGGCAGAACAAATAGGATATGCTATGCTTTGGCCATCTCATGCGACGAGTTGACTCACTGGAAAAGACTCTGATGCTGGGAAAGTTTGGGGGCGGGAGGAGAAGGGGACGACCGAGAATGAGATGGCTGGATGGCATCACCGACTCTGTGGACATGAGTTTGAGTGAACTCTGGGAGTTGGTGATGGACAGGGAGGCCTGGCGTGCTGTGATTCATGGGGTCGCAAAGAGTCGGACATGACTGAGCGACTGAACTGAACTGAACTGAACTGAAGGTGCTGAAAGAGAAAGTTGCACGGCATTTTTCAAGAGCTCAAATAAAGCCAGTGTGACTAGAGGATGAAACAGAAGATGAAAAATGTTAAAGTCTTTAAAATAAATGTTTATTAATTTCTTATCACATGTCAGGTATTGTTCTAACTAAAAAGAATACACTGGTGAAAAGTCTAACAAGTTCCCTTCCCCGAAGGGGCTGATGTATGGGGCTGAGGTGGGTGTTAAAGTGAAAGTTGCTCAGTCGTGTCCGACTCTCTGCAACTTCATAGGCTGTAATTCTCCAGGCCAGAATACTGGAGTGGGTAGCTATTCCCTTCTCCCAGGCATCTTCCCAACCGAGGGATCAAAACCAGCTCTCCTGCACTGCAAGCAGATTCTTTACCAGCTGACCCACCAGGGAAGCATAAGGTAGGTGTTGGAGATAGATAATAAACTCCTAAGTAGCGAGTTATACATCTAATATGCAATTGCATCTGTATATAAAAAAGCAAAATGGCTGTCTGAGGAGGCCTTACAAATAGCTGTGAAATGAAGAGGAGTGAAAACCAAAGAAGAAAAAGACAGATACAACCATTTGAATGCAGAGTTCCAAAGATAGCAAGGAGAGATAAGAAAGCCTTCCTCAGCAATCAAATGCAAAGAAATAGAGGAAAACAATAGAATGGGAAAGACTAGAGATTTCTTCAAGAAAATTAGAGATACCAAGGGAACATTTCATGCAAAGATGGGCTCAATAAAGGACAGAAATGGTATGGACCTAACAGAAGCAGAAGATATTAAGAAGAGGTGGCAAGAATACACAGAAGAACTGTACAAAAAAGATCTCCATGACCCAGATAATCACGATGGTGTGATCACTCACCTAGAGCCAGACATCCTGGAATGTTAAGTCAGGTGGGCCATAAGAAGCATCACTATGAACAAAGCTAGTGAAGGTGATGGAATTCCAATTGAGCTATTTCAAATCCTGAAAGATGATGCTGTGAAAGTGCTGCACTCAATATGCCAGCAAATTTGGAAAACTCAGTAGTGGCCACAGGACTGGAAAAAGTCAGTTTTCATTCCAATCCCTAAGAAAGGTAATGCCAAAGAATGCTCAAACTACCGCACAGTTGCACTCATCTCACATGCTAATAAAGAAATGCTCAAAATTCTCCAAGCTAGGCTTCAACAATACCTGAACCAAGAACTTCCAGATGTTCAAGCAGGTTTTAGAAAAGGCAGAGGCACCAGAGATCAAATTGCCAACATCTGCTGGATCATGTAGAAAGCAAGAGAGTTCCAGAAAAACATCTATTCTGCTTCATTGACTATGCCAAAGCCTTTGATTGTGTGGATCACAATAAACTGTGGAAAATTCTGAAAGAGATGGGAATACCAGACCACCTGACCTGCCTCTTGAGAAACCTGTATGCAGGTCAGGAAGCAACAGTTAAAACTGGACATGGAAAAACAGACTGGTTCCAAATAGGAAAAGGAGTACGTCAAGGCTGTATATTGTCACCTTGCTTATTTAACTTATATGCAGAGTACATCATGAGAAACACTGGGCTGGAAGAAGCACAAGCTGGAATCAAGATTGCCAGGAGAAATATCAATAACCTCAGATATGCAGATGACACCACTCTTATGGCAGAAAGTGAAGAAGAACTAAAGAGCCTCTTGATGAAAGTGAACGAGGAGAGTGAAAAATTTGGCTTAAAAGTCAACATTCAGAAAACTAAGATCATGGCATCCAGTCCCATCACTTCATGCAAATAGATGGGGAAACAGTGGTTGACTTTATTTTGGGGGACTCCAGAATCACTGCAGATGGTGACTGCAGCCGTGAAATTAAAAGATAGTTACTCCTTGGAAGAGGGTGTTTGTTATGACCAGTGCGTTCTCTTGACAAAACTCTGTTAGCCTTTGCCCTGCTTCATTCCGTGCTCCAAGGCCAAATTTGCCTGTTACTCCAGGTGTTTTTGACTTCCTACTTTTGCATTCTAGTCAAGGCTATGGTTTTTCCCCTGGTCATGTATGGATGTGAGAGTTGGACTGTGAAGAAAGCTGATCGCCGAAGAATTGATGCTTTTGAACTGTGGTGTTGGAGAAGACTCTTGACAGTCCCTTGTACCGCAAGGAGATCCAACCAGTCCATTCTAAAGGAGATCAGTCCTTTGGGTGTTCATTGGAAGGACTGATGCTAAAGCTGAAACTGCAATGCTTTGGCCACCTCATGTGGAGAGTTGACTCACTGGAAAAGACTCTGATGCTGGGAAGGGTTGGGGGCGGGAGGAGACTGGGACGACCGAGAATGAGATGGCTGGATGGCATCACCGACTCTGCGGACATGAGTTTGAGTGAACTCCGGGAGTTGGTGATGGACAGGGAGGCCTGGCGTGCTGTGATTCATGGGGTCACGGAGAGTTGGACACGACTGAGCGACTGAACTGAACTGAACTCCTTGGAAGGAAAGTTATGAGCAACCTAGATAGTATATTAAAAAGCAGAGACATTACTTTGCCAACAAAGGTCCTTCTAATCAAGGCTATGGTTTTTCCAGTGGTCATGTATGGGTGTGAGAGTTGGACTGTGAAGAAAGCTGATTGCCGAAGAATTGATGCTTTTGAACTGTGGTGTTGGAGAAGACTCTTGAGAGTCCCTTGGACTGCAAGGAGATCCAACCAGTCCATCCTAAAGGAGATCAGTCCTTTGGGTGTTCATTGGAAGGACTGATATTGAAGCTGAAACTCCAATACTTTGGCCACCTGATGCAAAGAGCTGACTCATTTGCAAAGACTCTGATACTGGGAAAGAATGAGGGCTGGAGGAAAAGGGGAGGACAGAAGATGAGTTGGTTGGAAGGCATCATGGACTCAATGGACATGAGTTTGAGTAAACTCTGGGACTCTGGGTGGCCTGGTGTGCTGCGGTTCATGGGGTTGCAAAGAGTCAGACATGACTGAGTGACTGAACTTAACTGAACCTATCTATTAAATGTATATCTCTCTGCTTAGCAGTTTGTTTATTGTCGATCTCCAACACCCACCTCAGCCCCATATATCAGCCCTATGGGTTTCCCTCATAGCTCAGTTGGTAAAGGATCCACCTGCAATGCAAGAGACCCCAGTTCACTTCCTGGGTCGGGAAGATCCACTGGAGAAGGGATAGGCTACCCACACCAGTATTCTTGGGCTTCCCTTATGGCTCAGCTGGTAAAGCATCCGCCTACATTATGAGTGACTTGGGTTTGATTCCTGGGTTGGGAAGATCCCCTGGAGAAGGGAAAGGCTTCAGAGTACTCTAGTATTCTGGCCTGGAGAATTCCATGGACTTTATAGTCCGTGGGGTCGCAAAGGGTCAGACACGACTGAGCGACCTTCATTTTCTCTTTCACTTGGGTTTCCCTGGTGGCTCAGAGGATAAAGCATCTGTCTGCAATGCAGGACACCCGGGTTTGATCCCTGGGTCAGGGAGATCCCCTGGAGAAGGAAATGGCAACCCACTCCAGTATTTTTGCCTGGAAAATCCCATGGTCAGAAAAGCCTGATAAGTTGCAGTCCATGAGGTCTCAAACAGTCTGACAAAAAGGGACTTCACTTTTGTATGTTGTACATATATGTATGTATGAGTGTAATTGCATACTATGGTAAGTGTCAGAAAAAAAAAAATGTGTCTTCTTCTGTGATATAAAGCATATATTAGGGCTTCCTGTGGCTCAGACAGTAAAGTATATTTTATTTTTAAAATAAAAATATTTAATGGAGTATGGTTGATTTACAATGTTGTGTTAGTTTCAGGTGTACAGCAAAGTGAATCAGTTATATATACACATGTGTGTATGCTCTGTCATGTCAGACTCTTGAGACCTCATGGACTATAGCCCCCCAGGTTTCTCTGTCCATGGAATTCTCCAGGCAAGAATATTGAAACATGATGCCATTTCCTACTCCAGGGGCTCTTCGCAATCCAGGGATTGAATCTGCATCTCTTGCATCTCCTGCATTGGCAGGTGGATTCTTTACCACTGTAACACCTGGGAAGCCCTATACATATACGTATATCCACTTTTTCAAAGATTCTATATTCCCCATATAGGCCATTACAGAGTACTGAGTAGAGTTCCCTGTGCTATACAGGAGGCCTACATAGTAGTGTGTGTATGCCAATCTCAATCTTCCCAATGTGTCCCTTCCCCTTCCTTGCCCTCTAGTAACCATGTTTGTTTTCTATAAGCATGAAAGCACTTTAGATGGCATGGTTGGAGAAGGCTTTTTGAGGAAGTGACATTTCATCTGAGACTTGAACACCGAGAAAAGACCAAACACATGAAAGCAGAAAACTGTCAAACAACCAAAGTAGAGATGCTCTTAAACAGTAAAGACCTAGCATTGAGGAAGGAACCCAGATGGAGTCAGAAGGATAATGCAAGATGGGAGAGGTAGGCAAAGTCCAGGTCATGTGACCTTGGAGTTCTGGATGAGAAATTTGAATTTTATTTGAAATTCATTGAAAGTCCACTGCAAATTTTTAATGACAGGAATGACATTACATGTTGAAAAGATTATTCTGGTGTAGTGTGATAAATTCAATAGAGGAAATAGGGATTGAAAGCAGAAAGACAATTTAAAAGACTGTTGCACTAATCCAAGTGAGAGACTTTGGTATAGCTAAAAGAGGGTGGCAGCACTACAGATGGAAGGAAACGAACAGATTAGAGAGATAGCTAGAAGTTAAAATTGATTAGATTTGGTGATTGATTAGATATGGAAAAGGAAAGGAAAAAGCAGATCTTCAGTTTCCTGAAAGAGGAAATTGGGTGAATGGTAATGCCATTCACTGGAATTTCCAAATGGATGTGTTAAATATCCACGCAGATACTCAGATATGCAGATGACAAATCCTTATGGCAGAAAGCAAAGAAAAACTAAAGAGCCTCTTGATGAACGTTAAAGAGGAGAGTGAAAAATGGGATCACAAAGAGTCGGACACAAGTGAGCAACTGAACTGAACTGAATCTCCCTACATGTGTGATTCCCTTTTGACTCAGTGGTAAAGAATCCACCTGCAATGCAGGCAACGTAAGTTTGATCCCTGGGTTGGGAAGATCCCCCTGAAAAGGGCATGGCAACTCAGTCCAATATTTTTGCCTGAAGAATCCCATGGACAGAGTAGCCTGGCAGACTATGGTCAATGGGGTCGCAAAGGGTTGAACACGACTAAAGTGACTGAGCATGGCTTAGCACTTGTGTACATCTCAAAAGAGGGGAAAGCCCTGGTTGTAATCTCAGAGAGGCTGGTTTTATCTTCTCCACAGGGATCATTTAGATAATTTAGCTTCCCAAGGATATAAATCCAAGACTCCTCCCCTCTATTCCTAAGGAAAATCAGTTTACATGAAGGACAAAAATGGTTGTGTCTTCCCATGTAAACTCCCAGATCCCTATTTGTGTCCCTCAACTACAGTTTGATCCCTCTGTGCACGTAGGCTTGGATACCTGGCTGCAGTGTTATTCTGACACTGTGGGTAAATCATTTTTGATTTCTGATCCAGAGAACTCGTGTTTCTACTAGTTTCTCTTTCCCTCCCTCACTTTCCTCCCCGCCTCCTCTCTTTCTCTCTCTCACTCCCCATGTAAGTAGGGGACTATCTCAGACGCCTCACAGTTTCTGACTTGACATCTTCCTTTAAGAAATTAGTGAATTACTTTCTTTAATAGTGATTCAACCAACATTGAGTTTCTAATTTGTATACAACACCATTTATGTATTTTCCTGCCTAAAATGGAGTAAATCTGAAAATGAGGAAACACTGAGAAAATCTAAAAATCTAAAACCCTAAAAATCTACTGGTTTGTGTGCTTCAAAAACATCAGTGCTATATAAGATGAAGTCTGAGGAATCGTTCCGGATGAAGGGAGACAGAAGGGACAAAGGGACAGGAACTAAATGAATTGTGTGAAGGGGAAAGGATTGTTATAGAGGTTATTGGAACAATTGCCAAGATTTGCATATGGACTGTGTATTAATAATAACAGGGTATTGATGTTCCATTTCCTGCATTTAGCAATTACACTGTGATTTTGTAAGATAATATCTTTTTCCCTGGTGGCTAAGACAGTAAAGAATCTGCGTGCAATATAGGAGAGCCAGGTTCAATCACTGGGTCAGGAAGATCCCCTGGAGAAGGAAATGACTACCCTCCAGTATTCTTACTTGGAGAATTCCATGGACAGAAGAGACTGGTGGGCTAGAGTCCATGTGGTTGCCAAGATTCAAACATGACTGAGCGACTAACACTTTTCTTAAATAATATATGTTAATTTAATTAGATATGAGAGATAATGATTTCTGTGCTGTGCTGTGCTTAGTCGCTCAGTTGTGTCTGATTCTTTGGGACCCCATCATGGACTGTAGCCTGCCAGGCTCCTCTGTCTATGCAGATTCTCTAGGCAAAAGTAATGGAGTGGGCTGCCATGCCCTCCTTGAGGGGCTCTTCCCAACCCAAGGATTGAACCCAGGTCTGTATTGTAGGCAGGTTCTTTACCGACTGAGCCACCAGGGAAGCCCAAGAATACTGAAGTGAGTAGCCTTTCCCTTCTCCAGGGATCAATCTTCATAACCTAGGAATCAAACTGGTATCTCCTGCATTGCAGACAGATTCTTTATCAGCTGATGACATGATGTCTATAACTCAGTTTGAAATGGAGCAATAAAAGCAAATGGCATAATATTTACTGATAATTGGTGATATAGGTGAAGGGGTTTCCAGAGTTCACGGTACTATTCTTGCAACTTCTCGCTAATGCAATTTTTTTCCAAAATAAAAAGCTTTATAAAACAAACAAAAATATTCCCATCAGGAAAAAGTATGAGGCGTGGCAGGCACTGAACTAACTATAGCCCTAGAGATAGGGTATAAGACCCTGTAGTACTAACACCAAAAAATAATATCATTTTCATCATAGGGGATTGAAATGCAAATGTAGGAAATCAAGAGAGATAGAGTAATGGATGTAATATGTTCCTGATACTCTAGTGAAGGAGATAAGCAAGTAATTTATACCATGTGATGAAACAAAAAATATATATTATTTTAGAGCAAGGGATCCCTGAATTGGTTTCAGTCTGTGGCCTTTTAGGAACCACGCTGCACAGCAGGAGGTGAGCGGTGGGCAAAACTAAATCCACCTTCTCCACCCCGGCCCGTGGAAAAATTGTCTTCCGTGAAACTGGTCCCTGGTGCCAAAAAGGTTGGAGACTGCTGTTTTAGAGGATGATTTTTACTGTTTTCTTCACTTAGCTTGTGTGACATCACTCTCCTATCTTGTGTGACATTCCCCTCCTCTCTCACTGACTGCTTCTTCTCAGTATCCTTTGCTAATTTCTCTACATCTCACACTTCTAAATTCTTGTGTACCACAAAATCCATGCTTTGAAACTCATCCCATCTCTGCCTTCTCTTGCCCCTTAGAGGGACTTTAGTTGAATAACTTTCAGTTCAGTTTAGTTCAGTTGCTCAGTCGTGTCCAACTCTTTGCAACCCCATGGACTGCAGCACATCAGGCTTCCTTGTCCATCACCAACTCCCAGAGTTTACTCAAACTCAAGTCCATTGAGTCAGTGATGCCATATAACCATCTCATCATCTGTCATCCCCTTCTCCTCCTGCCTTCAATCTCTCCCAGCATCAGGGTCTTTTCAAATGAGTCAGCTCTTCACATCAGGTGGCCAAAGTATTGGAGTTTCAGCTTCAACATCAGTCCTTCCAATGAACACCCAGGACTGATCTCCTTTAGAATGGACTGGTTGGATCTCCTTCCAGTCCAAGGGACTTTCAAGAGTCTTTTCTAACACCACAGTCCAAAAGCATCAATTCTTTGGCACTCAGCTTTCTTTATAGTCCAGCTCTTACATTCATACATGACCACTGGAAAAACAAAAGCCTTGACTAGACAGACCTTTGTTGGCAAAGTGATGTCTCTGCTTTTTAATATGCTGTTATAGCTTTAGAGATCAACTAAGGAAGCTAATTCCCCAGTTTATATCTCCATGCCTGGGCCTCTCCTCTGAACTCCTGCTGATTCAACATATCTACTTGGATGTCAGACACCCATCAAAAACTCAACTTATCTAAACACAACTCTTGATTACTTCCCAAACCTACTCCTTCTGTAGCATTACCCACCTCAGTGAAGAAATTTTCTCTTACGTGTTTAGAGCAGAAATCTTGGATTCATCTTTGATGTTTTTCTCTCAAACTATACATGAATCCTTTAATGAATTTCATTCACTCTAAATTAAAAATGCAATATATCCATAATCTGACCATTTTATACCTCTTCACTGTTTCCATTTTGCTCCCAATCATCATTTCTTGCCCAGATTTTTGTAATAACTTCCCATTTCATTTCTCTACTTCCCTGTATCTATCCTTCCTACTATTATAATGCAAGTCTAATCATCTTATACTGATTCAAAACCTCCAGTAGCATCCTATTTCACTCATAATTTTAAAAACAAAACCCAGGCCTAATCTCCCTGACCTCATTTCTTTATCTTCTTCTCCTTGGACCCTCAGCTCCAGCCATACTGACTTCCTTTCTGTTCCTTGAATGCTTCCACCTCAGTACCTTTGCACTTAATCATCTTTTTGTTTGGAACACTTTCATCACCTCTCCATATGGCTTCCTTCCTGACTCCCTTCAGGTTTTTATTCAGACAGCACCTTCCTTGTGAAGCTTTCCCTGAGCACGCTGTATACTATTTTGTGTTTCTGACCCCCAGCTCTGGACTACCTCTTCCCCTGGCTCTATCTTTTCTCCATAGCGCCTATTACCACTCAATATATTATCTATTACTTTGTAGGCTCTTTGTGTTCCCCAATTGAATATAAATTCCTTGAGAGCAAAAACTTTGTTTCTCATTCACTATCTCTAGACCTGGACATATAGTCTGTCATATATGAGGTGCTCAGTGAACATTTGTTGAATATATGAATGAATGAATCATAATTGTAAGGAAGAAACACATAAAATTGAAAATAATAATTGTGTTTAGTTAAAAGCCTTGAAAAAATAAAGAACAAGGTCATGTAGATGTGGGTATTTGAAGGATTTTCAGTTCTATGGGAAAACTGCCCTGGTCAGCAACACAGAAAGACGAAGTCGAAGAGCTGGCTCTGGTACATGAGATAAGAGAATGAAAACCAAATTAAGTGCTTGAGACTTGAGACTACCAGAGCACCAGTAAGTCAAAGACACATTGGAAGCTGACCAAAGAGGTGTGTGAAGTCCACAAAACAGAATTCTCAGGCATGTACTGGTTCCTGTAGAAATGGGCTTCCTCCTGAAGATAATATCATGAGAAATAGTGAACAGTCAACAAAGGCTGAAAAGCACATTGGTCTAATTAGTGCCACCATGGACAAAGATCCAGGGGAGATGTTTGAGCAGTAGTCAAAGGATAAGATAGGTCAGTTTGGCTCACTGGAGACTTGGGCTCAAGGACTTCATGGGGACAATGTCTGTGAACCTTTATCTGACTGGTGTGGTGATTGGGGTTTATGTTATAAATTTGATGTTTCATTCACCAACATTGATTCATTTTGTACTTCGATAAAAGCAAAGTGTCACCAAACCACGTACATTTGGCTGGCTTGCAGCAAACTGAATACTGAGATGCTGAGGTTTGTAGCAGAGAAAAGGTTTATTTATAAGGCAGCAAGCAAGGAGACAGCAGAACAAATCTCAGATCTACCTCCATCGAGAGAGGGAGTTGGGTGGTGAGGCTTGGGGGAAGATGGTTGGAGGAAAGAAAAGTGAGGTAATTGGTGGTCTGCACTAATGTAGTTGAGCTCATGGCTCATCTTAGGATGTATATTCAGAGAATGTTGGCATTAGCATGTTCTCAGGATGGAATTTCTGACCTTCTGACGTCAAATGTCATCCATTAGACACTCATGTAGGCCCAGTTGAATGGTCATGGTCTCAACCAGTTTGAACTAGGCAAGAATTAGCTCCAAGTTCCTGAAAAACAACTAGGCAATTGTTTCCTAAGTTGACATCGTGACCCGAAAGTTGAGGTGGTATCTATAGGGGGTGGTTAAAGGAATCTTATGATAATATTGTCTAAGGTAAGTGAAGCTTGAGGGGAATGCAGTTTGGAAGAACAGTGAAAGCAACCTTGATCAGTGACGGCAGGTTACAACTTACTATTTATTAGACAAGCAAGTTATAGTTTAATAGCTTATAGTTTTATAGTTTAATGGATCTACTATTGAGTTTCAAAAGTGGTTTTTTGTTTTGTTTTGGTTTGGTTTCTGAAAGGAAATAGAATTTATTCTTTGGATTGTTGGTGTGCCTTGCTGAGGGGATGGAGTGCCTATGGTCTCTTACTGTTTGGTTCGCTTTCTCTCACCACAGTTGCAAACACAGTGTCAAAGAGGAGAGCAATGTGAATCCACAATTAATATACTGTGTGATAGTGCTTCAACATACCAAAGATCTCAGGTCAGCACATCGGCAATAATTATCATGAAATAATTGTATTTCCATAATACTTTTAAATTCAAGTGTGCACTATACACTCTAATTCTCACAACCACTCCATGAACTAGTGTCAACTCTCCCATTTTACAATGAAGAAACTGAGTCTCAAGCAGGTTACTATGACTTACTGAAAGTCATTCAGTTGTGACCTAAGTCTAGAGAAAATATATGTCCTGGTGTGTCCAAGAGAGTCTCAGTTTATTTCCATAGTTTCAGTATAATTATTAGTAACATCTCTTTCACTCTCCAAAGTCTACTCATTTGACAATAAATTATATAGTCATGCTACTAAAGCTGACTGCTTTCATTCACTCATTTCCAGTCTTTCACTATTGCTTTGTCTCCTTCACTTATAGTAGATTGGGGTGGTTATAACAGGTTATAACAGCCTAAAGAGCTGGCTTTGGACCATGAAATCACTTCTATCAGAAAGAGCATTTCAAACTGCAAACAAATAAGTCAACAAGTAACTTTTAAAATTGAAAATTATCAGTATAGTATAGCAAATAAATAATCAGGGTTTGAATCACAGTTCTATTATTTCCCAGGCATGTGGCTTTGGGGAAATTAATGTGGAAAAAAAATCAGCCAGAGCACCATAAGCTTTGCATTTAGTTTTATCAAGTAAAGGTTAGGCTTGAGAAGGCTCCTGAAGGAGCTAAGGAATGGCTTATCTTGGGGAAAGAAAGATCAAAAATTTTAAAGAAGTTTAGCTAGGGTGGCTGAGGGGATTGTCAACAAAAATTCAGCTAATCTGGGGAATAGTTGGTCAGAAAAACTTCTTGGAAGGGAAAGGAATAGTTGCAAATTAGCAGCCAATATTTGGGTGACTTAGATCCATTAAAATGAGTGGGAGGAACAGTTAGGGGCTAAGCTTCTATGCAAAATAAAAATGGGAGGAGCAACTTCAGGCAGAGACAACACAGCGGCCACAAGGAAAATTCTCAGGACTTCAGGGTCTCTTACATTAGTTAACCTCTGCAAGGCCTATTTTACAGATTTATAGGGTGATTCTGAGGACAGTACATAAGTGTTCAGTAAATGGCCGTTGTCATTTCTTTGAACCTCCTCCTCCACCCCACCACCAATCCCCACCCCTTGTTCCTGGTGTAGCAGGTAAGGGTATGGATTCTGAAGCCACACTGCCTGGGTTAGAACCCTGGCTCTACCAGTACTTAGCTTGGTGACTAATAGCAGAAGGGATCCCCAAGCTATGAAGAGGGCAAATAGGCAGGTTATTTGGGGTCTTAGAATAGCAGTTTGAAGATTTCAGATTCCAGAGGAACCCAGAATAGTTCCTTCCACTTGAAGAAAGTGGGTGAGCATTTTATGCTAAAAAGGGGGGAAGTTCATGCAGGCTTACATTTGTTTACATAGAGTCTGGATTGGAGAGTAAAATTGTTTTACACTTACAATTGGGTTATGGAACACATCGCATCCTTAGTCCAGACAAAGTACAGTTCTCAGCATTATTCTTTCCTTTTGGCAACTCAGCAACTATTCAGTAGTTTAATTCAGAGTGTTCAGCAGAAGTCCAGCCCAGGTGTAAACATGGAAGTCCTCATGAAACAGGAATCTGAGTTCTTGTTCACAGAACCAAAGAATGAACTTCACAAACACACAAATACTCACGGTTGCAAGCAGACAGAATTTATTTTGAAGAGAAGGAAAATACAATGCTCTCAGCATAGACACTGAGAGGGGGTGAGGTGCCCGAAAAAGTGGGAATTACAGCAGTTTATATGCTTGCTAGTATTGAGCTGTACATTTTGTTGGCCCTTTTTCTTAATATATGTCATTTTTAACCAATCAGTTTAAAGGTTGCAGTGTTTAACTTGACATCTTTATGGCTTCTTTTGATCCTCAGTTTCTAAATCTCCTCAGACATTGAGTTGCCATCCTGTGACCCTTTCTCATGACCCCAGGCCATTGTTTAAGGACCAGATGTATGGGCTAAGAGTTAATGGTCCACCTGGTATTTTTCTTCTTGATAAGTTGGACAGCAGTTAATAGATGTCCTGTCTTATGTCTGGATGTTTTATGATCTACCAGACCAGGGAGGCATTCTTCTGAAAGCCAGGAAACTGGAACAGAGTATAGCTTTAGATTAATGGAGTGAGATGTTTATTGAAAAAAAACACTGTAGTCTCAGTGTCCTAGGCTGACTGCCTAGCAATTTCTACCTCACTCAGGTCCCATGTCAGTTATTCCTGACATAGCTTTTTAACAGTGACTTTAAGGAGGCTACTTAGCTTGTCTGTACCTCAGTTTCCTCATCTGCAAATAAAACCAATTATAGTTCATATCTCCCAAATTGTTGAGAAGAGTAAATATGTTGTTAAATAAAAAGCAGATATAATAGCATCTGACACATACTAAGTGCTTAATAAATGTTACTATTATTTTCTTTCTTCACTTACCTCTGCCTTCTGAAGGAGGATAGAATAGAAATGAGGGTGAAGATATATTTGCCAGAGAGGTTTACAGCAGTGCCATCCCCAGAATTTTTATTTAGTTGAGCTTGGGGCTGACAATTTGTTTGGAAGGGGGACAGTGACAAGATGGGGATACAACTGGCCTTAGTGCCTCCATAAATTTAATGAACTATCTTATATACATCCTTTGATGTGGGCAAAAAGTCTTTTTTTCTCAAAGAATTAGCCCAACACAAATTTCCATCATGCTGCACTGTTCACCACTCATCTCAAGCCAACCCAAACTGCCATTCCTAAACATCAACATTCTTTATCTGATAGGGAAGGCAACGGGACTTTCTCAACACTCTGTTGTATTTGCACAATAAATTCACCATTTTCTACTTGGATTACATATTATAAGATCAATAAATATAGCAGCATATTAAAGAAACTTTTATTTACACTTTACATAAGTTTGAGGAAATTGTTTATGACAGAGGATGAAAACTCTACGAGGTATCTGGGTTGGGGGCTGGAGAGTGTGCACAGAGATTACAGAAGCTGGGCACCTCCCAAGCTGGATTTGGACCTTGCCCACTGAGCAGATTGGAGTGGTAATTCATGGTAGTATGAAGGTGCTTTATTTGTTACAAATTATGCAGAGATTTTATTATGTTTTCCTTTTTTGGAAATATCTTCCTTTATTGGCTTTTGGAAAACAAGGTAGATTTCTTCAGATGTCAAAACTATTCCAACAGCTTTTCTTTAGCCCTAAGACTAAAAGAATAGTGATTAACTCACACATACTGTTTAGTTATGACCAACCTAGATAGCATATTAAAAAGCAGAGATATTACTTTGCCAACAAAGGTCCGTCTAGTCAAGGTTATGGTTTTTCCAGTGGTCATCTATGGATGTGAGAGTTGGACTGTGAAGAAAGCTGATCGCCGAAGAATTGATGCTTTTGAACTGTGGTGTTGGAGAAGACTTTTGAGAGTCCCTTGCACTGCAAGGAGGTCCAACCAGTCCATCCTAAAGGAGATCAATCCTGGGTGTTCATTGGAAGTACGATGCTGAAGCTGAAACTCCAATACTTTGGCCACCTCATGCGAAGAGTTGACTCATTGGAAAAGACCCTAATGCTGGGAGGGATTGGGGGCAAGAGGAGAAGGGGACGACAGAGAATGAGATGGTTGGATAGCATCACTGACTGGATGCACATGAGTTTGAGTGAATTCCGGGAGTTGGTGATGGACAGGGAGGCCTGGCGTGCTGCAATTCATGGGGTCGCAAAGAGATGGACATGACTGAGCAACTGAACTGAACTGTTTAGAAGTTTCATTCCCTGCATTCACAAAATTTCCATTAGATTCTTTCTGGAACTGTTCAGATTCTGTCTAAATCCAAAAGCTATAGTAATGCTGACAGATTATAGCATAAGTATCAAGGTTCTACACATTTTCTCTCTCTTTACAATATTAACTTCCCAGATAGCTCAGTTGGTAAAGCATCCGCCTGCAATACAGAAGACCCCGGTTCGATTCCTGGGTTGGGAAAATCCCCTGGAGAAGGGATAGGTTCAGTTCAGTTCAGTCGCTCAGTCGTGTCCGACTCTTTGCGACCCCATGAATTACAGCACGCCAGGACTCCCTGTCCATCACCAACTCCCGGAGTTCACTCAAACTCATGTCCATCGAGTCGGTGATGCCATCCAGCCATCCCATTCTCCATCGTCCCCGTCTCCTTCCACCCCCAATCCCTCCCAGCATCAGACTCTTCCAGTGAGTCAACTCTTCGCATGAGGTGGCCAAAGTATTGCAGTTTCAGCTTTAGCATCAGTCCTTCCAATGAACTCCCAGGATTGATCTCCTTTAGAATGGACTGGTTGGACCTCCTTGCAGTCCAAGGAACTCTCAAGAGTCTTCTCCAGCACCACAGTTCAAAAGCATCGATTCTTCGGCCATCAGCTTTCTTCACTTACCACTCCAATATTCTTGGGCTTCCCTTGTGGCTCAGCTGGTAAAGAATTTGCCTGTAATGTGGGAGGCCTGGGTTCAATCCAAGAATCCACTTGCAATGAGGGAGACCTGGGTTCGATCACTGGTTTGGAAAGATCCCCTGGAGAAGGGAAAGTCTACCCACTCCAGTATTTTGGCCTAGAGAATTCTATGGACTATTCCCATGAGGTTGCAAAGAGTTGGACACGACTGAGCGACTTTCACTTTCACAACAGTAGCAGTGCTTTGTAGAGATATTATGCTGCTTTTAATCCAGGCCCAGAGAGGCTGGCCATTTTTCCCATGTTAACAAAAAGGAAATCAGCCCCTTCTGAACTCAACAGAACCAGCACAGGCACATTTCTAAGAGTTGAAAAGTAACCTAACAAGAAAGATACTTCATGTTTTATTTCATGGAACAAATATTTATATAAATGCAACACTTCTATGAAGTCAAATTTTTCCTAAATTTAAGACCTATACATTTTGGCATCAGACTAGAGGGCCCTTATTTATCCCAAGATGATACAAATATTCAACTAGCTTTCTTTGGTATTTATTGTTTTACTACAAATGTTTCAATATTTCATTTTGTTCCTTTCTACTTTTGTATTTTAGATTGAAAATTTTACTTTTATAAGAAAAAAATAATTTAAAAAGAATAAGAAAAATACAAATACATATAGGATGTACACAGTGTCAAATAAATAAGTAGACTATAAGGGCAGAAAGAATTAGGGGAAAAAGAATGAAAACTGCAAGGGCTAAGAAGACTTGGTGAAGAAGGAGGGACTGAAATGGGCCTTAAAGAATGGAAATGATGTAGGTTAAGAGGAGAGCAGAAGGATCAGGGGAAGGCGAAATACAACAAATAATTGAGAAGATTATCTTAAGAGGGAAATAAGTAATTTTGTCTCAAGTATAATGTTTAGGCAAAGGACAAAAGTTTAGGGTCCACATTAGAAGAACTTGGAATTAGGATTTAAGGGTTTTTACACTTTATTCTGCAAAACTCAGAGACAAATTGAAGAACTGACTAGAGTTTTAACTTACATTTGCAAAGGACATGTAATCAAGAACATAAGAAGCATTTGTGTAAAAAATCACAAGGTCAGGTGATAACTCAGATTGTTATATGGTAGTGGGAAGTTCTGATTGGGTAAATTTTGGTTCCATTTTGATAAAAAGAGAAAAAAGATGTTTTTGTCTTTTGAAGAAAAAACAACTTTATGGCTTATCTTGGAATTCAAGGCTTTTAGAATATTCCTGTTTTTCATGACTTATCTTAGCACGCAATGCTTTTAGGAATGTCAGCCTTTTCCAGGCTGAGGTACAGGATGCGCTTCATTAGCTATTATGGTAGGCAAAGTTAGACAAGATATCAGTTTTCGGCGAGAGACGCCCGGCTCCCGGCGGCGCAGACGCGAGAGACGCCCGGCTCCCAGCGCAACCGACCACGTGCAGAATCGTGGCTGAGAGGAGCTGCCCCGTGCCCAGGGTTAGGGCGGTGGCCGAGAGGAGCTGTACCACGTCCAGGAGGCGGTGGCTGCTTGGGCACCGGAGGGCCGAGAGGAGCTGATCCACATTCAAAGCAGGAGGGGCAGCCTTGAGGAGATACCCCTCGTCCGAGGTAAGGTACAGCGGCTGCGCCTTGCTGGAGCAGCTGGGAAGAGGTACTCCACGATCAAGTGGAATATAAGAATCCAGTGTTCTGGGGAGGAAGGAACAAGATGGCGGAGGGATAAGACAGCGAGACCACTTTCTTCCCCACAAATTCATCAAAAGAACATTTGAATGCGGAGTAAAGTCCACAAAACAACTTCTGAATACTGGCAGAGGACATCAGGCTCCCAGAAAAGCAGCCATTGTCTTCTAAAGGAAAGAGAAGAAATCAAGCTCCACCCACCAGAACACTGACACATGCCTCCCTAACCAGGGATCCCGGACAAGTCACCCGTCCAACCCCCCCACACAGCGAAGAAACTACATAATAAAGAGAACTCCACAAACTGCAAGAAGAGGGAAAGGCCACCCCAAGCAAAGCAATATAAGCAAGATGAAGAGGCAGAGAAATACCCAGCAAGTAAAGGAACAAGATAATTGCCCACCAACACAAACAAAAGAAGAAGATATAGGGAATCTACCTGATAAAGAATTTCAAATTTTGATGGTGAAAATGATTCAAAATCTGGAAAGCAAAATGGAGTTACAGATAAATAACCTGGAGAAAAGGATTGAGAAGATGGAAGAAAGATTTAATAAGGACTTAGAAGAAATAAAAAAGAGTCAATATACAATGAATAATGCAATAGATGAGATCAGAAACACTCTGGAGGGAACAAACAATAGAATAACAGAGGCAGAAGACAGGATTAGCGAACTAGAAGATAAAATTGTAGAAATAAATGAAACAGAGAGGAAAAAAGAAAAACGAATTAAAAGAAATGAGGACAATATTAGAGACCTCTGGGACAATGTTAAACGCTCCAACATTCGAATCATAGGAGTCCCAGAAGAAGAAGACAAAAAGAAAGACCATGAGAGAATACTTGAGGAGATAATAGTTGAAAACTTCCCTAAAATAGGGAAAGAAATAATCACCCAAGTCCAAGAAACCCAGAGAGTCCCCAACAGGATAAACCCAAGGCGAAATACTCCAAGACACATATTAATCAAATTAACAAAGATCAAACACAAAGAACAAATATTAAAAGCAGCAAGGGAAAAGCAGCAAATAACACATAAGGGGATTCCCATAAGGATAACAGCTGATCTTTCAACAGAAACTCTTCAGGCCAGAAGGGAGTGGCAAGACATACTTAAAGTGATGAAAGAAAATACCCTACAGCCCAGATTACTATACCCAGCAAGGATCTCATTCAAATATGAAGGAGAAATCAAAAGCTTTACAGACAAGCAAAAGCTGAGGGAATTCAGCATCACCAAACCAGCTCTCCAACAAATGCTAAAGGATCTTCTCTAGACAGGATACACAGAAAGAGTGTATAAACTTGAACCCAAAGCAATAAAGAAAATGGCTACGGGATCGTACTTATCAATAATTACCTTAAACGTAAATGGGTTGAAATTTTCAAAAAGGCTAGGAAACAATTCTCATAGCCATCAATAGTTCAGTGTTGAGTTCATGAATAGTTTTTAAAGTTTGGGACAAACTGTAGTATTTGCTATTTGAAGTACTATTTGTAATTGGCATATTACGATGTAACATTGGTCTTCATTTCCAACTTAAAACGCCTAAAAATGCCTAACAGATTTTTAGATTTGTGAATTTTAGTTGAAATGTATTTTACGATGTTACTAAACCTGCAGAAATATTGAAATATTTCAGAGAACTTATTCACTGTACATTTAATTTATTTTATTTATAAAAGTTATGAACTGTAGAAAGTTTTACTTGTTGGGTCAAATGCTTGTTGGGTCAAATGCTTGTTGCATTTGAAGTGCTAGTTACAAGAAAATCAAATACCTTCAATGTATAAATGCTATTAAGTTTTTAAAGGACTCTGGAGTATAAGTAAGTTTGTTTAAAGAAATTTAGTCTATTCAACCTGAATCAGCTCTGTCAAACATTAATTAAAAGCCTCATTTTAAATAAATAAATAAATAAATAAATAATGGTGGTGGGAGGGAGGGTTGGGAAGCTGGCTGGAGGTGGAGGTGGTGAAGTTTATAAATCTAATTAAAAATGAAGTTGCATTTCCATTTTCCAAATCCACCCATCCACCAGCGTACTGTGTCACTAGACATTATGTACGATTTTACTTTGCGACAGAAACCATTACATTTAAAAATTCATTACAGCAAGGTGAGTTAGACACATGATGGATGCAGCTTTAATTCTGCCATATATTATTACAGTTAAAATGTAAATGATGAAAAATATTTTGTGCTTATCAGCATTTATGTGGAAATGTGTTTTACAGTGATATATGATGTTATATTTCTATTATTGTGATAAAAAAAAAAGCAATACAAAAAGACGAAGTGTTTATTAAAACATGAAAAAAAAAAAAGAAATAAATGGTTTTGCAGCACTGAAGAAATTATAGAAAGTAAATAAGCTAGATCAGACCTGTTTTATGTAGTAATTTTATAGTTTATTTTAATTATTTCAGTTGTAAAATATTGTTATACTGTTAATTAGTTCTGATTGTTCATATTAAACTATTGTAATGCAAAAAAATAAATAAATAAATAAAATTAAAACAAGAAAAAAAAAAAAAAGCAGAGACATTACTTTGCCAACAAAGGTCCGTCTAGTCAAAGTTATAGTTTTCCTAGTAGTCATGTATGGGTGTGACAGTTGGACTATAAGAAAGCTGAGTGCCAAAGAATTGATGCTTTTGAACTGTGGTGTTGGAGAAGACTCTTGAGAATCCCTTGAACAGCAAGGCGATCCAACCAGTCCATCTTAAAGGAAATCAGCCTTGAATATTCATTGGAAGGACTAATACGAAGAACTGACTCATTGGAAAAGACCATGATGCTGAGAAAGATTGAAGGTGGGAGGAGAAGGGGACGACAGAGGATGAGATGGTTGGATGGCATCACCAACTCAATGGACATGAGTTTGAGTAAACTCCAGGAGTTGGTGATGGACAGGGATGTCTGTGTGCTGCAGTCCATGGGGTAGCAAAGAGCTGGACATGACTGAGCGACTGAACTGAACTGAACTGATGAGAGGTGTGCTCCACTGCTCGTTTCCCTGGTAATAGATGGGCCAACCAGAAGTCAATTCCCCCTGTAACTGGTAACCTCTGCTCATCCCTACCCCTGCAGCTAATGTCTGATCTCTGCCTTATGCTGTGCGGGGGTCACTCCAAGATCTTTCTCTATCCAATAAACTGATATTCAGTAAAAAAAAAAAAAAAAGATATCAGTTTTCTTTCTCATATTGTAGAGATTAGAGTTTAGACAGCTTTCCCCAGCTGTCCGATGGTTAATATTCTGCTCTTCCATTGCAGGGGGCATGGGTTCAATCCTTGGTCAGGAAACTCAGATCCCACATGCGGAGCAGGGCCAAAAAAGACATATATATATATATATATATATATATATAGTGTGTGTGTAGAGCCTCAAAGGTCCATAGGTTTTAGCTGGGCTACCAGGTCGAATAGTGCTGACTGTGCAGATTGTGTATTGTACAAATCTAGGAGGTGGTATGTGCATTGTCCCTCTGGAATTTACAATTCAGTCTGCTCAGTCATACTTGGAAACCTGGAGGCCAGGCAAGTAACACAAGTCAGTGAAGCATCTAAAGGATTCCAATTAATTAAAGAACAGCGTTCCTGACTTCCCTGGTGGTCCAGTAGTTAAGACTCTGCTTACCAGTGCAGGCGACATGGGTTCAATCCCTGGTCTGGGAAGCTTCCACGTGCTGTGGGGCAACTAAGCCTGTGTGTCATAACTACCGAGCCCAGGCTCTAGAGCCCATGGGCTGCAACTACTGAGCCTGCATGCCACAACTACTGAACCCTGAATGCCTAGAGCCCAAGTTTCACAATAAGAGAAGCCATAGCAATGAGAAACCTGTACACTGCAACTAGAGAGTAGCTCCCGCTTGCACAACTAGTCCATGTGCAGTAACAAAGACCAGCAGGGCTATAAATAAATAAAATTTAAAACAAAACAAGAAAAAAAAACACAATGTTCTGAATACTGGAGAGGTTTAATACAATAAATTTGCAGATTATATTCAATCTTGAGGCTCCAGTTTGAGGCCTCTGCTATAGAATGTAGTCAGTCAATATTTTTGAGCAGGGTAATGATACATTAAAGAGATTTATAAGACAGATTATAGAGCAAAGAAATTAGAAAGAAGGAAACCAGTCAAAAACCACCTTCAATGATTTAGAGTTGAGGAAACAAGAGCCTGGGAATAGGTATGGAAAGAAAAGAATTAATAGAATTCAGATTTGATTCAGAATCAAGTCAATTCAGGTAATTCCCCATAAGAACAAAAGAGAAGGAGTTCAGAGTAGCACAAGGTTTTGAACTTGAGTCCTTAGAAATATATTTGGAGAAAAAGTATTTAACTTTGAAACAAATTCAGATGTTTTCTAGAAAGGTTTTTAGATCTGAGATCTAAAAGGAATTAAATTTTACAAACAAAAAAATTGAGTTTTGAAAAATTATATAATGTTATGGTACTGCTTATAATTAGAAATGTGGTGACTTCCCTGGTGGTTCAGTGGTTAAGAATCTGCCTGCCAATGCAGGGGACATGGGTTTGATCTCTGATCCAGGAAGATTCCACATACACAGGCAACTCAGCCCATGTGCCACAACTAATGAAGCCCCTTCACCCTAGAGCCCATACTCAGTAGAAGCCACCACAATGAGAATTCTGCACTCCACAACTAGAGAATAGCCCCCAAGTGCAGCAACAAAGAGCCAACAATAAATAAAAAATGAGATGTAAAAATTGTATTTAAAAAAAAAAATGAGGAAGGAATTCCTTGCTGGTCCAGTGGTTAAGACATTATGTTGTTATTGCCAAGGACCAGTGTTCAATCCCTGGTCTGGGAACTAAAATCCCACAAATATCAAGCAACTCAGCCAAAAAAAATTTAACAAAACCAAAAGACTTTAAAAAAAACCCCAAACCAACCCAGATTTCAAATCAAGGTCTTCCATTTCCAAGACCTATACCTGTTTCTACTGATTAAGAATGGGAAACAAAGAAAACCATGCCTTGCTCACTGGGTTAGACCTTTCTCTGAAATGACAGTGGAGCCTGTTAATCTTGCCACCTTTGCCCAGCCTTATGATCTGGTCAAGCTCCAGGCTCTCACCATGGTCCAGTCTTCTCCAACCTAGTAAAACACAAAATACAATAAAGGAAAATAGAAAGTGGTTTAAAACTCTTTCATTAAGGAAAAAACCCACTTTCTTTAACTTTATTTAAGGCATATTTGGCATTTAAAAATTGGCACAATGGCTTGTACTAAAATGAATACAAGAGTAAAGGTCTGAGATAAATAATGGAAATGGCTGAAAAACTTACAAGTTTATTACTGCAATAAGCCACATCGCAGTTCAGTTCAGTCACTCAGTCACGTCCGACTCTTTGTGACCCGCATGGACTGCAGTCCATCAGGCTTCCCTGTCCATCACTGATTCCCGGAGCTTATTCTAACTCATGTCCATAGAGTCAATGATGCCATCCAACCATCTCATACTCTGTCGTCCCTTCTCCTCCTGTCTTCAATCTTTCCCAGCACCATGGCCTTTTACAATGAGTCAGTTCTTCTCATCAGGTGGCCAAAGTATTGCAGTTTCAGCTTCAGCATCAGTCCTTCCAATGAATATTCAGGACTGATTTCCTTTAGGATGAATTGGTTGGATCTCCTTGCAGTCCAAGGGACTCTCAAGAGTCTTCTCCAACACCACAGTTCAAAAGCATCATTTCTTCAGTGTTCAGCTTTCTTTATAGTCCAACTCTCACATCCATACATGACTACTGGAAAAACCATAGCTTTGACTAGATGGACCTTCGTTGGCTAAGTAATGTTTCTGCTTTTTAATATGCTGTCTAGGTTGGTCATAGTTTTTCTTCCAAGGAGCAAGTGTCTTTTAATTTCATGGCTGCAGTTACCAGCCCAAAATCTGCTGTGATTTTAGAGTCCCCCAAAATAGTCTCTCACTCTTTAATTTTTATACTTGAATCTTATACTTACCACAAATGGTTAAAAGGTGAGCACAACTCTCTTGGATAATCTGAAGCAGAACCTCAAGAATCAGCTTCAGTTCTGCCTCGTTACATACGCAAAATTAGTTTTCCCTCCATATTTTTTTTAGTATGATCCCATTTGGCAGTTACACACATTTGGTGGAAGAATTTCTCCTTGTTCTATGATCAAGGGTATTCATTTGTCTTAACTGGTATTCTACTGTGTGTCATGAAAACATGATTTTTTTTCTTTGAATGCAATTTTGATACATTCTCAGATTGTACTTCACACATGTGTGGGTTTTTAGTATATCTATTATCCACCTGGATAATTCCCATGTATGCTGTCTGGGTATTTGTTCATGCTTTTATGCTAACACCCTTACCACTTTGTTCAATAAAGCCTTATTGTTGGATAATTTGAATATCCTAGCAAATAACTCACATATCACTCTACTAATCACTTTAAAACCAACACTGATTTCTCTAAAGTTTATAATGATGTCACATAATACATCTTCATCAAATGAATGATTAACTGAAATTAATATCAGCTAAGAAAAGAAGTATTATAGTCAACTTTGAGTGGATGTTACAAAAAGTAGGAGCTTCCAACATTTTAAATATTATTTGAAGAGCAATAAAAATGGTTTAAGTCTAGTTGTAGGTTAGAATTTGAAACATTTTAAGAAATGATGCGTAGGGACTTCCCTGGTGGTCCAGTGTTTAAGACTCTGTACTTCCAAAGCAGGGGATACAGCTTCCATCCCTGGTTAGGGAACTAAGATCCTACATGTCTCAAGGCACAGACAAAAGATGAAAGAAAGTGAGAGAGAGAAAGGAAGAAAGGAAGAAATAAATCATGCCTAAGCAATAAAGTGTCAGAGAAGGCAATGGCAAGCCACTCCATTACTCTTGCCTGGAAAACCCCATGGATGGAGGAGCCTGGTAGGCTGCAGTCCATGGGGTTGCTAGGAGTTAGACACGACTGAGCGACTTCACTTTCACTTTTCACTTTCACACATTGGAGAAGGAAATGGCAACCCACTCCAGTGTTCTTGCCTGGAGAATCCCAGGGATGGGGGAGCCTGGTGGGCTGCCGTCAATGGGGTCACACAGAGTCGGACATGACTGAAGTGACTTAGCAGCAGCAGCAAGCAATAAAGTGTAGACAGTAAAGAACAAAAACTTGTAAAAATGACCAGCTTCGATAGCTTCTCAGAGGAAGCAGATTCCATCCTCCTACCCAAAGCCAACCCCTCTTGTATTATTTATCTATTTCTGCTTATGGAGTTCGGGACATGCAACCCTCAAATATGACACCTTTGTATGTTGAATATTTTAAGCTAGAGAAGTTTGAGAAAATGGGAGTAGTAATAAGGTTGTTTTGACCTTCCTTCTGCCATTTTCGATTGAAACAAGTTACAAAACCCTCATGTGAAAAGTGCCTTCCCTATATCCAGAGGAAAGGAGGATCCTTATCTCAAGACAAAAGGACATCAAGAAGAATTCCAACAAACAGGCCTTGCTAAGTCACCCCCAGTTTACTACAAATACCTCATACTCCTTAACCTGCCATATTTTCATAGGATGCCCACACTCTCCATCAAACCTAGCTTAAAGGGGCTTCTTTGGTGGTCCAGTGGTTAAGAATTCACCTCATAGTGCAGAGGACACTGGTTTTAGTCAAGGAATGTCCTTCTTGCTTCAGAGCAACTAAGCCCGTGCACCTCAACAGCTGAGCCTATGCTCTAGAGCCTGTGAGCTGAAACTACTGAGCCCAAACTCCTAAAGCCTTTGCTCTGCAACAAGAGAAGCTACCATGATGAGAAGCCTGAGGCCTGCAACTGGAGAGTAGCCCCCACTCACTGCAATTAGAGAAAGCCCCTGCACAGCAATGAACACCTAATATAGCCAAAAAATAAATAATCAAAAATTAAAAACCATAGCATAAAATATGCAGGTCTGTCTCTTTGGGTCTTCATTTCCTTATGAAGGCTCCTGTGCTGCATAAAACTTACATGAAATAAATGTTTATGCTTTTCTCCTGATGATCTGTCTCTGTCAGTTGAATTTTCAGACCAGCCAAGGATCTTTAGAAGGCTGAGAAAATCTTTTCCCTCCCCTGCATTGTACAGCAAATTACTTTATTATTAATATCTCACACCATTTCAGATGGTAAGGTCTGGGAACAGCTAAACTGAGTGTTTCTGGTTCAGAGCATCTCATGTGGTTACAACCAAAATGTCAGCCAGGTTGTAGTCGTCGGAAGGCTTAGCTGAGCTGGAGGATTCACTTTCAAGCTCAGTCACATAGTTGTTGGCAAGAAAGTCTCACCTCTTCACCATCTGTGCCTCTCCATAGGGCTGCTTATGAAATGGCAGCCGGTTTTCCTCAGAGCAAGTGATGAGAGACAGAGTGAGGAAGAGAAACGGCACTAAGAATCGGTGATGCCATATTCCAGGCAGCACATCCCTGGTCCAAGACGGGAGGGACGGCAGAGGGGAGCACCGGCAAGCAGGGAACATTGGAAATCATCTTGGAGTCAGACCACCAGACTTCTTCCACCTCCATCAATCACCCTTCTGCTCTCACAACTTGGAGTACTTCCACTTTGCTAGCTCTTTCCCTATTTTGGTTGTAGATGTTCTGAAGTTATAGTCCCGAAGCTTCACTTGTATACCTTCTTGTGAAAAAAAGAAAGAAACCAAAATCCTTCTGTTCTGCTCTAGTTACCACCCTATCTGTAAGGCTGAGCTCCTGAAAGAGAAGTCTACACACATCTCTTACTTCCTCACTTCCTTTTTTTGGGGGGGGCAGGGAGGTTTGACCTGCACCCCAACTTCTCCAATGGAACTGCCATCCCAGGGTCACTGGAACATTGCAAGGACTTCTTGGTTGAAAACCCCAATACATTTTTCAGCCCTTGCTTAATCTCTTTAGCGTTTTCCATGAATCTATTTCCCCACGACTGTGCTGACACCATTCTTTCCTGGCTTTTGTTCTAATCCTTTCATAGCTGTTTCTCAGCCTCCATAGCAGATCTCCTTCCTTTCCCTCTCTTAACATATTGATATTCTCTCACTGGTTTTTTCTTATTATTCTAAACCCTTTTCTTTATAAGGTCTTCTATACCATTGCCAGTCCATTCTAGAGGAGATCAATCCTGGGTGTTTATTGGAAGGACTGATGCTAAAACTGAAACTCCAATACTTTGGCCACCTCATGCGACAAGTTGACTCACTGGAAAAGACTCTGATGCTGGGAGGGATTGGGGGCGGGAGGAGAAGGGGACGACAGAGAATGAGATGGCTGGATGGCATCACCGACTCGATGGACATGAGTTTGAGTGAACTCTGGGAGTTGGTGATGGACAGGGAGGCCTGGCGTGCTGTGATTCATGGGGTCGCAAAGAGTCGGACACGACTGAGTGACTGAACTGAACTGAACTGATACCATTCTCTTTCTGAATGTTGAGCTTCAAGCCAAACTTTTCACTCTCCTCTTTCACTTTCATCAAGAGACTTTTGAGTTCCTCTTCACTTTCTGCCATAAGGGTGGTGTCATCTGCATATCTGAGGTTATTGATGTTTCTCCCAGCAATCTTGATTCCAACTTGTGCTTCTTCCAGCCCAGCATTCCTCATGATGTGCTCTGCATATAAGTTAAATAAACAGGGTGACAATATACAACCTTGACGTACTCCTTTTCCTATTTGGAACCAGGCTGTTGTTCCATGTCCAGTTCTAACTGTTGCTTCCTAACCTGCATACAGGTTTCTCAAGAGGCAGGTCAGGTGGTCTGGTATTCCCGTCTCTTTCAGAATGTTCCACAGTTTATGGTTTTTCCCGTGGTCATGTATGGATGTGAGAGTTGGACTGTGAAGAAAGCTGATTGCCGAAGAATTGATGCTTTTGAACTGTGGTGCTGGAAAAGACTCTTGAGAGTCCCTTGGACTGCAAGGAAGTCCAACCAGTCCATTCTAAAGGAGATCAATCCTGGGTGTTCATTGGAAGGACTGATGCTAAAGCTGAAACTCCAATGCTTTGGCCACCTCATGCGATGAGTTGACTCACTGGAAAAGACTCTGATGCTGGGAGGGATTCGGGTTGGGAGGAGACGGGGGTGACAGAGAATGAGATGGCTGGATGGCATCACCGACTCGATGGACATGAGTTTGAGTGAACTCCAGGAGTAGCTGATGGACAGGGAGGCTTAGCGTGCTGTGATTCATGGGGTCGCAAAGAGTCGGACACGACTGAGCGACTGAACTGAACTGAACTGAATACCATTCTCTTTAGCTACTCTCTGGATGCTGCTAACTGCCAAATCAAAATTTCCAAGTTAGTTCTTGAGTTCCACCCCATCATAAAAAAGTGGAGCAGGACCGTATGGCCCTTGCCCCCACCATGTTCTCTGCCTGCCTTTTACTTGAGGAAAACTTTAGTCAATGAATAAGTTTAATCAGAGAAGTGAGAAATGCTGAAGCAAAGGAAAACAGTCAAAGCAGACTAAATAATAATAATATAGTCATTAAGCATAGTCAAGGATATTTAGTTCTTTCTCAAGGGCTATAGATATTATTCTGAGCCATGTCCTGTGAGCTGTCTTATAGATACCAAAACACCAGGTGGAGAAGTTAACAACATGATGACCAGGCCATACCCAGAACTTGAGCTGCCACAATTCCAAGAATTGAGTGCAAAGAAATGGGAACAAGTGCACCCCAGAACTGAAGATTAACTGTACCTGAAACAACCAAGATGATGCTAGTCAGCAACTCATGACCAATTGAAGATGACTGTTAGAAATGACTGTTCTCTTTCTGCATCTTTCTCCCCTGCTCCCCTTCCCCCACTCTGTCTGTTTAAGCTCTCATCCCCTGCTTGTCGGGGATGGGGGAAGTTGGCCTTTGGACAGATGTCTGCCACCCTCCCCTCAAGTTGCTGGCATCTGGAATAAAGCAAAATTTACTCTTCACTTTTGGGTGGTAAGCAGCCGGAGCCCCCAATATACACCTCCTTTTGGTAACAGATTTTGGGCTCCTGTGCTTTCATGACACCTGGCTCTCTTGGGTCTTCCTGTGGCGTGCTGTGACTATGACAGTGTATTAGCCTGCAGCTTGTAGCTAGCTAGCCCCCAGTAGGGGATTTGGAGGACGTTCCTAGCTGCCACTGAAACTATTTGTTTTGAGGATCCTTCCTGTTTTTCCCTTGCTCGGCACTGGCTGCCAAATTATGCTTTTCTTGGTGGAATGGAAACTTGCATTTGGGATGAGCTGATGAGCTCCAAGACCTGGGTAAGTCCACTGGTGTGCACATGGGCAACTTTTCCATTTGTGAGTGCTAGTGCTATTTGGGCATTCTGGCCAATTGGTTCTGACTGCTGTTGAAGACTGTTTGTGAGCACCAGGGCTATTCAGTCATTCTTGCCAGTTGCTTCTGACATGTGTCTGATGTTGAAGATCATTTATGAACCTTGAGTACTATATGGACATTTTTGCCAATTGGTTCTGATGTCTGTCTGCCATTGAGGATGGTTTATGAGCATAAATGCTTTTCGGCATTCTTGCCAATTGGTTCTGACATCTGACTACTGGTGAGCACCCTTTGTGACCAAGTGTAATTTAGGTATTTTGCCAATTGGTTCTGACATTTGACTACCACTGAGGACCATTTGTGTCGGGGAAATGTTTGTTTGGAACTCTGTGCCTTATGTAAAATGGGAAATTCAGGTCCAATTCATTAAGAAAAATTTTAGCTGTGGAATTATGACTAAGAAAAAAAGCTGTGAAATTATGATTTTTTTAATCAATGTATGGCAACAATATTCTTTAGATTCCTGATTGGTTAAGATGACACTCTTGAAATTAAAAAAAAAAAAAAAACAGGATCTTTTTGCATATGCAGTTAGGGAAAGCTAGCTTGTTAAAACACTTTTTTTCAGATCCTGAAGAAACAAAAATATTCTTAGGATAAAATTTGAAGTTAATGCTTCTCATGTCCTTGAAATACAACCACAGTCCACATAGCCTGGAACTCTAGCCTCTGGTTAATTATAAAACTTCAAGCTAAGGGGGAAAAAAAGGAGGGAAGTTTTTTAAAATTGAGTGTGTAATTTGGTTATTCTGATTATTATCCATAAACTGATAAGTTTAATTGCAATGCCTAATCCATGAAATGTAAAAAGATGAAACAATGAGATCTCTGTTTCTCTGGAGGTTTGTATGTCTCAATGTGTGTTTTGTCTTTGGATAGTATCTCTGAGGTTAATTGGTAAAGAAACTATTTAATTGACCTTAAAAAAGTACTTTTTTGGGGAGTGTTAGTTCTAAAAGGTCTTGTAGGTCTTCATAGAACTGTTCAACTTCAGCTTCTTCAGCATTACTGGTTGGGGCATAGGCTTGGATTAATGTGATATTGAATGGTTTGCCTTGGAAATGAACAGAGATCATTCTGTAATTTTTGAGATTGCATCCAAGTACTGCATTTCAGACTCTTTTGTTGACAATGATGGCTGCTTCATTTCTTCTAAGGGATTTCTGCCCACAGTAGTAGATATAATGGTCATCTGAGTTAAATTCACCCATTCCAGTCCATTTTAGTTCACTGATTCCTAGAATGTCGACATTCACTGTTGCCATCTCCTATTTGACCACTTCCAATTTACCTTGATTCATGGACCTAACATTCCAGGTTCCTATGCAATATTGCTCTTTACAACATCGGACCTTGCTTCTATCACCAGTCCACAACTAGGTATTGTTGTTTCTTTGGCTCCACCCCTTCATTCTTTTAGGAGTTATTTCTCCACTGATCTCCAGTAGCATATTGGGTATCTACTGACCTTGGGAGTTCCACTTTCAGTATCCTATAATTTTGCCTTTTCATACTGTTCATAGGGTTCTCAAGGCAAGAATACTGAAGTGGTTTGCCATTCCTTTCTCCAGTTGACCACATTCTGTCAGCCTCTCCACCATGACTCTACAAGACCTTTTAGAACTAACACCCAAAAAAGATGTCCTTTTCATTATAGGAGACTGGAATGCAAAAGTTGGAAGTCAAGAAACACCTGGAGTAACAGGCAAATTTGGCCTTGGAGCACAGAATGAAGCAGGGCAAAGGCTAATAGAGTTCTGCCAAGAGAACACACTGGTCATAGCAAACACCCTCTTTCAACAACACAAGAAAAGACTCTACACATGGACATCACCAGATGGTCAACACCGAAATCAGATTGATTATATTCTTTGCAGCCAAAGATGGAGAAGCTCTATACAGATAGCAAAAACAAGACAAGGAGCTGACTGTGGCTCAGATCAGTTCAGTTCAGTTCAGTCCTTATTGCCAAATTCAGATTTAAATTGAAGAAAGTAGGGAAAACCACTAGACCATTCAGATATGACCTAAATCAAATCCCTTATGATTATACAGTAGAAGTGAGAAATGGATTTAAGGGACTAGATCTAATAGACAGAGTGCCTGATGAACTATGGATGGAGATTCATAACATTGTACAGGAGACAGGGATCAAGACCATCCCCATGGAAAAGAAATGAAAAAAAGCAAAACGGCTCTCTGAGGAGGCCTTACAAATAGCTGTGAAAAGAAGAGAAGGGAAAAGCAAAGGAGAAAAGGAAGGATATAAGCATCTGAATGCAGAGTTATAAAGAATAGCAAGGAGCGATAAGAAAGCCTTCCTCAGCGATCAATGCAAAGAAATAGAGGAAAACAACAGAATAGGAAAGACTAGAGATCTCTTCAAGAAATTTAGAGATACCAAGGGAACATTTCATGCAAAGATGGGCTCGATAAAGGACAGAAATGGTATGGACCTAACAGAAGCAGAAGATATTAAGAGGTGACAAGAATTCACAGAAGAACTGTACAAAAAAGATCTTCACAACCCAGATAATCATGATGGTGTGATCACTCACCTAGAGCCAGACATCCTGGAATGTGAACTCAAGTGGGCCTTAGAGAGCATCACTACAAACAAAGGTAGTGGAGGTGATGGAATTCCAGTTGAGCTATTTCAAATCCTGAAAGATTATGCTGTGAAAATGCTGCAATCAATATGCCAGCAAATTTGGAAAACTCAACAGTGGCCAGAGGACTGGAAAAGGTCCGTCTTCATTCCAATCCCAAAGAAAGGCAATGCCAAAGAATGCTCAAACTACCGCACAATTGCACTCATCTCACACACTAGTAAAGTCATGCTCAAAATTCTCCAAGTCAGGCTTCAGCAATACATGAACTGTGAACTTCCAGATGTTCAAGCTGGTTTTAGAAAAGGCAGAGGAACCACCGATCAAATTGCCAACATCTGCTGGATCATGGAGAAAACAAGAGAGTTCCAGAAAAACATCTATTTCTGCTTCATTGACTATGCCAAAGCTTTTCACTGTGTGGATCACAATAAACTGTGGAACATTCTGAAAGAGATGGGAATACCAGACCACCTGACCTCTTGAGAAACCTGTATGCAGGTCAGGAAGCAACAGTTAGAACTGGACATGGAACAACAGACTGGTTCCAAATAGGAAAAGGAATACGTCAAGGCTGTATATTGTCATCCTGCTTATTTAACTAATATGCAGATTACATCATGAGAAACACTGGGCTGAAAGAAGCACAAGCTGGAATCAAGATTGCCGGGAGAAATATCAATAACTTCAGATATGCAGATGACACTGCCCTTATAGTGGAAAGTGAAGAGGAACTAAAAATCCTCTTGATGAAAGTGAAAGAGGAGAGTGAAAAAGTTGGCTTAAAGCTCAACATTCAGAAAACTAAGATCATGGCATCTGGTCCCATCACTTCATGGGAAATAGATGGGGAAACAGTGGAAACAGTGTCAGACTTTATTTTTTTGTGCTCCAAAATCACCGCTAATGCTGATTGCAGCCATGAAATGAAAAGATGCTTATTCCTTGGAAGGAAAGTTATGACCAACCTAGATAGCATATGAAAAAACAGAGACATTACTTTGCCAACAAAGGTCCATCTAGTCAAGGCTATGGTTTTTCCAGTGGTCATGTATGGATGTGAGAGTTGGACTGTGAAGAAAGCTGAGCGTCAAAGAATTGATGCTTTTGAACTGTGGTGCTGGAGAAGACTCTTGAGAGTCCCTTGGACTGCAAGGAGATCCAACCAGTCCATCCTAAAGGAGATCAGTCCTGAGTGTTCATTGGAAGGACTGATGCTAAAGCTGAAATTCCAATACTTTGGCCATCTCATGCGAAGAGTTGACTCATCGGAAAAGACCCTGATGCTGGGAGGGATTGGGGGCAGGAGGAGAAGGGGATGACAGAGAATGAGATGGCCATATGACATCACCATCTCGATGCATATTAGTTTGGGTGAACTTCTGAAGTTGGTGATGGACAAGAGACCTGGCGTGCTGTGATTCATGGGGTTGCAAAGAGTCGGACACAACTGAGCAACGGAACTGAACTGAACTTTGAAAAGTTCTTAGAAATCAAACAAATCTAAATTTACCTACCTTTGTCTTCTTGTTAGACCAAGAGGGAAACTAAAGATGTTTGGGTTTATAAAACATATATATTGTACCACTGAAGAAAAATTATGCTATAAAAATGTATGTTTTTTGAAGTTACAAAATATGTTCTTAAGTTTGCCAATCAGAAAATGCTAGTATAACACTTGTTTCCTGGTTTTGTTAAAACTTTCAAGAGTTGAAAATTGTCCTATGTAAAAATGATAAGCAAAGCATTTCAGTATGTAAAGCAAGTAGGATTTATGTTGTCAACAAAGAGAAAGAATAATGGAGAGATTTTTGTTCAGAAAAAATGATAAGAATTTTGTTCTACAGTTGTTTGTTTCTGGATGAAGAAATTTTGTATCTAGAAATTGACAAAAGATTTGTTAAAAAGGAATTTTGAAAAAAGAATTGGGTGTTTTGTCAGGATTAGATTAAACTAAATTTGATTAGGTATATTAATTTTATTAACAGTAAACTGATACAAGAGAGAAGTTTCTTTTTTTTTTCTCTCTCTCTGTTAGGAAAGCAAAGTTCTCCTGGAATATGGACCTGATTTGGTAACAGAGATTTCTAATGAACAATAATTGCTTTGTTTCTTTTTTTTAAATTAAATATAAAATTTTTACAGTTGTAAAAAGCTACATTAAGTTATTTTACAACTGCCTCAGGCTGCAAAAAGAAAAAAAACCCAATGCCATACCTAAGTTATCCCTCTTTCAAAATAATACCATTTATGTTGTTAGCCATGAGCTCCCCATTGAAAGACGGGAACTGCTTTTGTTAATTCATATATATATATGTGTGTGTATATATATATATATATATATGTGTGTGTGTGTGTATATATATATACATATATATATATGACTGTATCACTTTGCTATACACCTGAAACAAACACAACACTGTAAATAAAATATAGTACAATATAAAATAAAAATAAGTAACAGAGCTTTGGGGCTTTACACCAAGTTAGAGTTCCTATCATAGGGATAACAGCACCACAGCCACACTGAATCCTCATGAAGAAGGCACACGAATGACTGGATTACAAGAGTTACAGGAATGAGAGCTGCTCAATTCCCAGAAACTACAGCTCACAGAAAACCAACAAAGGCACGAGATACAGACCATTTACTTATGAATGTGTAAAACTCAAGGAAGTCCACATTATTCCTACAACATGTTGAAAGTGCTTCAGAATTCACACAATACTAATTTTCTTATGGTTCTGGTTAAATTATATATACCAGTTTATAACAAATGGTAAAATCTGTAACTCTGTTCAAAGTTTTAAAAGATTACTTAAGAATGGTTTCTTGTGAACAATTTTTCTTTCCTGAACATTGAGGTCAAAAGTTTGATTAGAAACAAAACAAACAAAACAAAACAAAACTATTCTTAAGTAATCTTTTAAAACTTTGAACAGAGTTACAGGTTTTACCATTTGTTATAAACTGGTATATATAATTTAACCAGAACCATAAGAAAATTAGTATTGTGTGAATTCTGAAGCACTTTCAACATGTTGTAGGAATAATGTGGACTTCCTTGAGTTTTACACATTCATAAGTAAATGGTCTGTATCTCGTGCCTTTGTTGGTTTTCTGTGAGCTGTAGTTTCTGGGAATTGAGCAGCTCTCATTCCTGTAACTCTTGTAATCCAGTCATTCGTGTGCCTCCTTCATGAGGATTCAGTGCGGCTGTGGTACTGTTGTCATTCTGATAGGAACTCTAACTCTGTGTAAAGCCCCAAAGGTCTGTTACTTATTTTATATTGTACTATATTTTATTTACAGTGTTGTGTTTGTTTCAGTTGTATAGCAAAGTGATACAGTCATATATATATATTTGAATTAACAAAAGCAGATCCCGTCTTTTGATGGTGTGCTCATGGTTTATAACATAAATGGCATTATTTTGAGAGAGGGATAACTTAGGTATGGCATTGGGTTGTTTTTCTTTTTGCAGCCTGAGGCAGTTGTAAAATAATATAGCTTTTTACAACTGTGTATGCTACAGTATTTTTTCTTTTGGTGGAATTTTAACTGTTAATGCTTTTGGCATTGTGCTTTGTACCATTTATTAAATAAAAATTTTTAAAAAAAAAGAAAAATTGTTCAGTAAAGCTGCTCATGATGTGTAACACTGCTAGCTTTAAGTGTACTGCTTACAACACATGCACAATGTTTGTGTGACAATTGGATATGAATGATAAAATGTTTGGTCTATAAAGCATTTCCCTGTTAACGTACCTCTGAGCCTGTTCATGATATCTGATTAGTTTTCCCCCGATGTGGACAACTAGTCAAATACATAAATTAAAAATAGGCCTAGTACTGAGGGAACAACATAGATGGACCCAGAACAGGCAAATGAACCGCTCTGGCAGCTTTGGAAAAATATATTGATTATTAATGCTCTCTATGGAAAGAGTTGTAACTTAAAAGGGGAAAATGATGGAAGAAATATTTACATATTAAGGTATGAGAAAGTCATTCTGGCCTATAACATGATTTAATTTAAACTTTAGGCTAACCAAAACAGCCTGTTTGTGGCCTATTAAACATACATTGTACATCTATCTGCTTTAATCGTTAAGACAAAAAAATAGTGCAAAGGTGTTTTTTCATTATTATCCTCATTGTAATATGTCTAATAATTTTCAAGTGTTTGTCCAGGTACTATGAAAGTTTATTGCCGTTCTTGTTCTGTACCTGTCCCTCCTCAAGACTGAGGAGTATCAAAGCAAAGGGGGAATTGAAACAGAGCAGGACCATATGGTCCTTGCCCCCAATCATGTTCTTTGCCTGCCTTTTACCTGTGGAAAACTTTAGTCAACGAAAATAAGTTTAATTACAGAAGTGAGAAATGCTGAAACAAAGGAAAACAGTCAAAGCAAACTAAATAATAATAGTATAGTCATTAAGCATAGTCAAGGATATTTAGTTCTTTCTCAAGGGCTATAGATAATATTCTGAGCCATATCCTGTGAGCTGTCTTATAGATACCAAAACACCAGGTGGAGAAGTTAACAACATGATGACCAGGCTATACCCAGAACTTGAGCTGCCACAATTTCAAGAATTGAGCGCAAAGAAATGGGAACAAGTGCACCCCGGAACTGAAGATTAACTGTACCTGAAACAACCAAGATGATGCTAGTCAGCAACTCATGACCAATTGAAGATGACTGTTAGAAATGACTGTTCTTTTTCTGCATGTAACCCCTCTCCAGCTCTGTCTCTTTCCCACTGCCTGTTGGCAGGGGTAGGGTAGGGGGAGTTGGCCTTTGGACAGATGTCTGCCACCCTCCCCTCAAGTTGCTGGCATCTGCAATAAAGCAAACTTTCCTTTCCACCAGCCTGGCCTGCTCATTGGCTTTTGAGCAGCAAGCAGCCAGACCACCTATGCATAACTTTCAGTAACAGTAACAACTTCTGTCATTATTAAAATCTATGAAAATTTCTTAACTGATGAATGTGTTAGCTCAATTTGAGGGGATCCATTTCTTCGGAGAATTTCTTCTTCATCTTTTAAATGTTTGGCTGTACCAAGTAGCATGCAGGATCTTAGTTCCCTGACCAGGGGTCAAACCCACACCCCCTGCAATGGAAGTATAGAGTCTTAACCACTGGACTGCCAGGGAAGTCCCACTTCTGAGAACTTCTGATTGAAGAGTACTTCTTTAAAAGTATTCTAGAGAAAATTTTATCTCTAAAAACTGTTATATCCATTTGCTACAATCCCTAGTGCAAACGAAGGATGGAATGTGGACCCAACAAAGGATTTCCCCCTCTTCCCAAAAGAAGTTACCAATATGTTCACCAAGCCATTATTTATAGCTTTAGTTCAACATAAAGAAGAATAGAAGACCCACCCTAATAATTAGTTCTTGCAGAGAATGGTAAAAATAAGAACTGTACTAGCTTCATATCAACTCCTATGTGCCAGCACCTCCTTCAAACACTTTCTGGTGGCTGTCCCAAGACTCCCAGAACCTTGCTGCATTCAGTCCTGTTAGACACAACTGCTCAAGTAAGATCAGCTTCTTCCTGGAATGCTTAGGTTTTCAGATCTAAACTTCTCCTCAACCAATGATATGAGACCAAGTTCTAACAGTTATGTCCTACAGTGTGTTAGCATAGACATTGAGTCCATATCCTGCAGCTGTTACTACTGCAGTTACTCCAGCTGTCCCTACATTTCTACCATATAAACATGCTGCAAACGAGAGTTCACCATGGTCACTAATACTGTAACGCCCAGTCTCAGGGTACCAGGCAGCAGCTTGACAAACAACATCAGAAAATTTTAAGATTTCCCTGTCAATATGTGCTGTTCCTCTAGATTGAAATCAGATGTCTAATGACAGGTGTTTCCTCTTATTCAAGCCATAATCCTTATTTTTGCCAGAGTAATCACTAGCCTTGAGACTGTGCACTCAGAACTTCTTGTGCTGCACACTCCAGAGCCTTCATTCTAAAACGGATGAAGCCATCTCTCTACTTCAAGGCCAACTAGTCAAAGACACGGCCCAGAAGCCAATCAGCAGTGCGACTGCGGTCCCAAGGTTTAAAACTGACCAGGAGTAACAAGAAGAAACTCATGTTTCATCCAAGAAAAATATCTAAACATTGAAAAACTTCAGTAGTGTGCATGTGTGTGTGTGTGTGTGTGTGTGGTGGGGGGAGGTGATTCAAAATAAAATGAAATTCCAAGTAGAAAAAAAAAAACTGAAACATATTTATACTGAGAAAATACTGTGTCTAACAAAATTAATGCTCAGTTCAGTTCAGTTCAGTCACTCAGTCATGTCCAACTCTTTTCAATCCCATGAATCACAGCACGCCAGGCCTCCCTGTTCATCACCAACTCCCGGAGTTCACTCAAACTCATGTCCATCGAGTCAGTGATGCCATCCAGCCATCTCATTCTCTGTCGTCCCCTTCTCCTCCCGCCCCCAATCCTTCCCAGCATCAGACTCTTTTCCAGCGAGTCGACTCGTCTCATGAGGTGGCCAAAGTATTGGAGTTTCAGCTTTAGCATCAGTCCTTCCAATAAACACCCAGGATTGATCTCCTTTAGAATGGACTGGTTGGATCTCCTTGCAGTACAAGGGACTCTCAAGAGTCTTCTCCAGCACCACAGTTCAAAAGCATCAATTCTTCAGCACTCAGCTTTCTTCACAATCCAACTCTCACATCTATACATGACCACGGGAAAAACCATAGCCTTGACTAGATGGACCTTTGTTGGCAAAGTAATGTCTCTGCTTTTTCATATGCTATCTAGGTTGGTCATAACTTTCCTTCCAAGGAGTAAGCGTCTTTTAATTCCCTGGCTGCAATCAGCATCTGCAGTGATTTTGGAGCCCAAAAAAATAAAGTCTGACACTGTTTCCACTGTTTCCCCATCTATTCCCATTAAGTGATGGGACCAGATGCCATGATCTTAGTTTTCTGAATGTTGAGCTTCAAGCCAAACTTTTCACTCTCCTCTTTCACTTTCATCAAGAGGCTCTTTAGTTCTTCTTCACTTTCTGCCATAAGGGTGGTGTCATCTGCATATCTGAGGTTATTGATATTTCTCCCGGCAATCTTGATTCCAGCTTGTGCTTCTTCCAGCCCAGCATTTCTCATGATGTACTCTGCATATAAGTTAAATAAACAGGGTGACAATATACAACCCTGACGTACTCCTTTTCCTATTTGGAACCGGTCTGTTGTTCCATGTCCAGTTCTAACTGTTGCTTTCTAACCTGCATACAGGTTTCTCAAGAGGCAGGTCAGGTGGTCTGGTATTCCCATCTCTTTCGGAATGTTCCACAGTTTATTGTGATCCACACAATCCTAGATTATTTATGGAATTTAAAAAGATAGAGAGGAAAGAAGGAAGGAAGGAGGGAGGGAAAGGAAAGGAAAAATATAAAAAGGGAGCCTCTTTATACAGAAATCAATGAGAAAGCTATAAGCCTTGGTTCTAGATACCCTGAAACTACCTTTTCCAGTTAGTTAACATTCCTTCATAGCATAGTACTACTTCTTTATCATTGGGATTGCACAAATTTATGGCTGATGTTGTTTTATACTGTATGTTTGTATTTTTGTTTTGTTGAGAATGCTTCATGGACTCTTTTGTAACTAAGACTTCATAATTCACATTTTTTACTATATAAATTATTTGTATCCATATGTAATCCTGATGTTTTGATGACTGACTGGGAAAAAGAAACAAAAAATTTTCAAATAGTATCTCTAGTGCCAGGACAAACCAGGAGCATTCTTATCCTAACAGTTGTTCAAAGCCTGAATAGTTCTGACTTCCACTGCATACCAGAAGCCCACAAAAAGAAGATAAACTACCAGATTTGACCTTCAAATCTGACATCATCAAATTAGGAGGAAGAATTTCAGCAGCAGAGCACATTAAAACCTCATTCCATTTATCTACCCAGTTAACACTGTATATTAGAGTGGTGCCTATGTGCAACAGGAACCATGTCAGGATCACACTTACTATACGATGTAGACAATGGTAAGGAGACCCTGGTTAGTGTTATAAATTTGAGATGGCTCTAATTATGTATGTTTTTTTCAAAAAGTTATTCCTACAAACATGACTAAGAAACTATGATACTGACAAGGATCACAAGATCAATAAAACCTTTCAAGACTCTGGAAACCTGGTACGTCTGTCTCCTTGACAGTCTCCTGTTACAATTGAGACAGGCTGTTGAAACTGAGGAGGAGGCTGAATGGACAGCCTGAAGGAAATTGTAAATGTTTGTTAAAATCTGAGAGAATTTTGAAGAAGCAGATGGCTCAAAGCAATAAAAACATTGCCAAGTTCTGTTGGAGGTTCACCTGAGTTTAGAGGTCACAGATCGATTGTGGTGATTGCATTCCAGATCCCTTAAGTTTGTTTGCACATTTAATCTTCATGACATTCATATATGTAAATATAATTTTCTTGATTATACAGAATGTAAGTCACTAATATAAGCTTCCATGGCTAGTTAGTTAGGGTTTTGTGGTTGCAGACAATAGAAAATTACTCCGGCTAATATAAGGTAAAAGAAATTTCTTTGAAAGGATGTTTGAAAGCTGACAAAATGTATTGGCTAATGAACCAGTATATAAAGGATGATAACAAAGCATTTTCACAGGTCTCACTAGTAGAAATGGATAAACTGACTCTTTAGGACATAGCTGCCTATGTAAATCATTTAATGTCTTTGGATCACTCCACTCAATTAACATTGTTGTATGTTATACACAAAAGTTGTCAGGATGTGTGAAGTGAAAGTCGCTCAGTGGTGTCTGACTCTTTGCGACCCCATGGACTATACAATCCATGAAATTCTCTAGGGCAGAATACTGAAGAGGGTAGCCTTTCCCTTCTCCAGAGGATCTTCCCAACCCAGGGTTTGAACCCAGGTCTCCTGCATTGAAGGAAGATCCTTTACTAGCTGAGCCACAAGGGAAGCTCAAGAATACTGGAGTGGGTAGCCTATCCCTTCTCCAGCGGATCTTCCCAACCCAGGAATCAAACCGAGATCTCCTGCACTGCAAGCAGATTCTTTACCAACTGAGCTATCAGGGAAGCCCCAGGACATGCACCTGTGGTCAATTAAATTTATGACCAAGGAGACAAGAATATACACTGGAGAAAAGGAGTCTCTTCAAACAAGTGGTGCTTTGAAAACTTGGCAGATACACGTGAAAAATTGAAATTAGAACATTCTCTAATACCATACACAAAAATAAACTCAAAATGGATCAAAGACGTAAATGTAAGGTGTGCGTGCTAAGTTGCTTCAGTTGTGGCTGACTCTTTGTGGTCCTATGACTATAGCCCACCAGTCTCCACTGTCCATGGGATTCTCCAGGCAAGAATACTGGAGTGGGTTGACATGACCTTCTCCAGGAGATCTTCCAGATCCAGGGATTGAACCAGCATCTCCTCTGTCTCCTGCAATGGCAGGTGGGTTCTTTACCATCAATGCCACCTGGGAAGCCCAACTGTAAAGCTCTTAGAGGAAAAACAGTCAGAACACTCATATAAATTGAAACAATATCTTTATCGATCCACCTTCCAAAGTATTGAAAAACAAAAATAAACAAATGGGACCTAATTAAACTTAAAAGCTTTTGCATAGCAAAGGAAACCAAAAACAAAATATTTTCTTCTGCAAAATGGAAGAGAACATTTACAGATGAAGTGACCAACAAAGGGTTAATCTCCAACCAATACTACCAGTTCATTCATACTCCTCCCCAGGGGAATAGAAAGGACGAGTTGGACATGTGAGTTGGGGAGAATAAACAGCTCAGCTTGTCCCCACCCTTTCTATTAATAGGCCTATGTTTTGCAGAAAGTGGGTCTGATCTCCTCACATGGGCCTCTATTATTCTACTGAGAAGTCTGTAGTTTCCAACTATTCTAGTGACCAGTGCATAATTCTGGGAAAAGTGTGTGTCCACTTGGCCACGCCTTCCAGTCAGCTTTATTAAGATAATATTTTGACTTTCATCTGTGTGACTCATATCTCAATTGATTCTAAATTCAGAAGGAAGAATGGGACAATATTTATTAGGTATCTGGTATTTTGGGGGGCTCTAAAATCACTGAAGATGGTGATTGCAGCCATGAAATTAAAAGACACTCCTTGGAAGGAACGTTATGGCCAACCTAGATAGCATATTAAAAAGCAGAGACATTACTTTGCCAACAAAGGTCCATCTAGTCAAGGCTATGGTTTTTCCCGTGGTCATGTATGGATGTGAGAGTTGGACTGTGAAGAAAGCTGAGTGCCGAAGAATTGATGCTTTTGAACTGTGGTGCTGAAGAAGACTCTTGAGGGTCCCTTGGACTGCAAGGAGATCCAACCAGTCCATCCTAAAGGAGATCAATCCTGGATGTTCATTGGAAGGACTGATATTGAAGCTGAAACTTCAATACTTTGGCCATCTCATGCAAACAGTTGACTCATTGGAAAAGACCCTGGTGCTGGGAGGGATTGGGAGCAGGAGGAGAAGGGGACGACAGAGAATGAGATGGCTGGATTGCATCACTGACTCGATGGACATGAGTTTGGGTAAACTCCAGGAGTTGGTGATAGACAGGGAGGCCTGGCATGCTGTGATTCATGGGGTCGCAAAGAGTCGGACACTACTGAGCGACTGAACTGAACTGAGCTGAACTGACTTGCAAGGAAGATTTTCAACTGGTGTGAACTCTTAGGTCAGGCCCAGGGACCCTGGAGGTATGACCTTAGATTTACCTTCTTGCTACTCTACTCTCCAGAGTGCAGTGATGTGAGATAAATGTGGAATGTTAGCAGATCAGATTACACCTGGTTCCCGGAGCATTCTCTGTGAAATCTCTCTCATGAGTTTCAGCTGCACTGGGAGGCAGGCATGTGACTTGGCACACACTCCTAAAGAGACTGGGCAGCAAGCATAGGACATACACAGGCAGAAAATAGGAAGGGAGGCTGCCCCAAGGTGAAGTTGTCTGCACCGGGCTCTACCTCATTCTGGGGACTGAACCCTAGGGAGTGGAAGAAAGTGGAAGCTGAACCTAACTTGTTGCCAGGTGTCAGGAGGCCTCTGCTGTTTGGCTTTGTGCATTATTATGGTTCATCTTTCAAAGTTAAGGAAACTGGTGTGGAGGTGGGGAACATATCTTTGTTGCAGAAGTCAGAGGGTGAAGAAAGCAAGCACCACACTCTGAGAGTTGGAGATACCACGTCAGGCCCAGAGGAGTTAACACTTCCAGCTCGGAGCCCCAAAAAAGCAGTTACAGTTTTTATAGGCAGTGTGTGATATCAGACTATAGTAAGCAGTGCCGACTGTTAATAGGCCCGTTTAAACTAGGGGTTCTCCTCATCCCTGAGAACAGCTGTTAGGACACAGCAGGGGGAATGCCTGAGGTTTACACAAAGGATCATGGTTAAGGGGTATTACAGGGGCTGGGTAATTGACAAGGGTGAGTGAGGTAAGTTTCAGTTCCTAACATTAAGTTTCCATTTCCCGGAAACTATGTAACTTACCTGATTTTCCAAAGAGTAAGCTGAACTACAAAGCAGAAGGGAGCATGAAGTTATTTCTAGCTGGAGGCAAGTTTTAAATTTTCCTTTTCATCTTGAATTTTTATCAATTTTGAGCCAATAAGATCAACCAATATTGAGTAACACTAGCAAGTAGTCCGGGAAAATTCTAATACTTGGTACCTACTCTTCAATAATGAGATAAAGTCTTTGTTAAGTTCACTTAGTTTTTTCAGTCCATCTATCATTCATTTGAAGCTCAACATTCAGAAAACAAAGATCATGGCATCTGATCCCATCACTTCATGGGAAATAGATGGAAAAACAGTGGAAACAGTGTCAGACTTTATTTTTGGGGGCTCCAAAATCACTGCAGATGCTGATTGCAGCCAGGAAATTAAAAGACGCTTACTCCTTGGAAGGAAAGTTATGACCAACCTTGATAGTATATTAAATAGCAGAGACATTACTTTGCCAACCAAGGTCCCTCTAGTCAAGGCAATGGTTTTTCCCGTGGTCATGTATGGATGTGAGAGTTGGACTGTGAAGAAGGCTGATCGCCAAAGAATCGATGCTTTTGAACTGTGGTGTTGGAGAAGACTCTTGAGAGTCCCTTATACCGCAAGGAGATCCAACCAGTCCATTCTAAAGGAGATCAATCCTGGATGTTCATTGGAGGGACTGATGCTAAAGATGAAACTGCAATACTTTGGCCACCTCATGCGACGAGTTGACTCACTGGAAAAGACTCTGATGCTGAGAAAGGTTAGGGGCGGGAGGAGAAGGGGACGACGGAGAGTGAGATGGCTGGATGGCATCACCAACTCTGTGGACATGAGTTTGAGTGTACTCTGGGAGTGGGTGATGGACAGGGAGGCCTGGCGTGCTGTGATTCATGGGGTCGCGGAGAGTCGGACACGACTGAGCGACTGATCTGATCTGATCTGATCATTCATTTCAGCCCTTATTTCAATTTTCCTTCCTTTTTAATTTTTTTACTTTTGGCTACATCGAGTGACATGTGGAACTTCCCTGCACAGGGGACGAAGGACCAAACCCATGCCCTCTGCAGTGGAAGCATGCAGACTTAACCACTGGACCACAGGGAAAGTCCTTTCCTTCCTCTTTCAGAGAAGTAGGATAATAATTTAAAAAATAAAAAAAAAAAACCTTTCCTTCTCATATTTCCTGTTAGACTCAATTCTGGCAGATAAAATGAAAACTGATTTTCTTCTGGTACAGCCCCTTTTAGTTCATTATTCTTCCCTAGAAGACATATGTGATGCTTGAGGCTTGGCAATCATTGCTAAGTATGGTAGAGCACAAGGCAAAAGGGATTGGTTTCCGTGATGGCCTTATTGAGCGACCACGATTGTCTTAAATTTCCCCTTTCCTAGATTTACTGGTACATGAGACAAAGAAATCCTTTACTGTTTTTGGCAGTCAAGTGCCATCTTACATGATACATTCATCCATTCCATTTCCATGTATGGTAGGCAGAATGATGGTCCCCTGATGCTGGGAGGGATTGGGGGCAGGAGGAGAAGGAGACGACAGAGAATGAGATGGCTGGATGGCATCACTGACTCGATGGACATGAGTTTGAGTGAACTCTGGGAGTTGGTGATGGGCAGGGAGGCCTGGCGTGCTGTGATTCATGGGGTCGCAAAGAGTTGGACAGGACTGAGCGACTGAACTGAACTGAAAGATGTCTATGTCCTAATCTCTTTGAACTTGTGAATGTATCACCTTACATGGCAAAAGGGATTTTGCAGCCAGGGTTAAGTTAAGGATCTCCAGGTGAGAAAAGCATCCTAGATTCTCCAGGTGGACCCAATGTGATCATAAAAGTCCTTTTAAGTGCAAGAGGGTGGTAGAAAGAAGATCTGAGAAAGAGATGTGACAACAGAAAGGTCAGAAATGCTATGTGCTGGCTTTGAAGGTAGAAGAAGGCCATAAGCTAAAGAATGTGGGTGTCTCACTGATCCTGTTCATGATGCCAACTGTCTCGCTGTTCTCACTGTTCACTCAGTTTGCTGAACCCAGGGTAGGCAAGGCATGAGTTAAAGAGTCTGGAAGAAGATTCAAGGAGCTGTAGGAACTGCAGACATATTTATTCTCTCCTGGCTGACGCGGCAGTCATAGCAGCAGACGTAGCATAACCTAACACAATATAACCTCTCTCCTGGCTGACACAGCAGCCATAACAGTATTATCTCCTAGCTGATGCAGCAACTGTAGCTGTAAAGTCGCTGTATTCTCTCCTCTTATGGCTGACCCAATGGACACAACCATGACACAGCAGTAATGCTGCCACTTTCTAGGTGGAGCTCATATATCGCTACAGTACAAAGTAGTTTGTAACCAAGCGAGTACCTCGTGACATGCATGCACAGTGCTACAAATGATTTCAGCTGTTACATAGTTACTATTTACAAAACGGGCTGAGAAAGCCTGAACACACCATCTTGGCTAATTTGCTTTCTCCCCACAGTGGGCATTCCCTAGAAGCTGAAAGAAGAAAGGAAATAGTTTCCCCCAGAGGCTCCAGAAGAAAACATTTCTAAAAGCCTGATTTGAGCATAGAGAGGCCCGCGTCAGACTTCTAACCTACTGAACTGTAAGATAATAAAATTGGGTTAAGCCACCAGATTTGTGGTAATCTGTTACAGCAGCAATAGAAAATGAATGCACTACATTAAGCTCTCTTAACAAATTATGGTGAAGTGAAGTTGCTTAGTCGTGTCCGACTCTGCGACCCCATGGACTGTAGCCTACCATACTCCTCCATCCATGGGATTTTCCAGGCAAGAGTACTGGAGTGGGTTGCCATTTCCTTCTCCAGAGGATCTTCCTGACCCAGGAATCGAACCTAGGTCTCCCACATTGTAGGCAGACGCTTTACTGTCTGAGCCACCAGGGAAATCAAACTATGGTAAGTCCAAGGAAATTGCTTCTTCTCAGTGCAAGATTCCTCTAGGCTTTTTAAAGTCACTACAAACAAAGCTAGTGGAGGTGATGGAATTCCACTTGAGCTATTTCAAATCCCGAAAGATGATGCTGTGAAAGTGCTGCCAATATGCCAGCAAATTTGGAAAACTCAGCAGTGGACACAGTACTGGAAAAGGTCAGTCTTCATTCCAATCCCAAAGAAAGACAATGCCAAAGAATGCTCAAACTACCGCACAATTGCACTCATCTCACACGCTAGCAAAGTCATGCTCAAAATTCTCCAAGCCAGGCTTCAGCAATACGTGAACCAGGAACTTCCAGATGTTCAAGCTGGTTTTAGAAAAGGCAGAGGCACCAGAGATCAAATTGCCAACATCCACTGGATCATGGAGAAAGCAAGAGAGTTCCAGAAAAACATCTCTTTCTGCTTCATTGGCTATGCCAAAACCTTTGACTGTGTGGATCACAATAAACTGTGGAAAATTCTGAATGAGAGAGGAATACCAGACCACCTGACCTGCCTCTTGAGAAACCTGTATGCAGGTCAGGAAGCAACAGTTAGAACTGCACATGGAACAACAGACTGGTTCCAAATAGGAAAAGGAGTACGTCAAGGTTGTATATTGTCTCCCTGCTTATTTAACTTATATGCAGAGTACATAATGAGAAATGCTGGGCTGGATGAAGCACAAGCTGGAATCAAGATTGCTGGGAGAAATATCAATAACCTCAGATATGCAGATGACACCACCCTTATGGCAGAAAGTGAAGAGGAACTCAAAGGCCTCTTGATGAAAGTGAAAGAGGAGAGTGAAAAAGTTGGCTTGAAGCTCAACATTCAGAAAACAAAGATCATGGCATCAGGTCCCATCACTTCATGGGAAATAGATGGAAAAACAGTGGAAACAGTGTCAGACTTTATTTTTTGGGGCTCCAAAATCACTGCGGATGCTGATTGCAGCCAGGAAATTAAAAGACGCTTACTCCTTGGAAGGAAAGTTATGACCAACCTAGATAGCATATGAAAAAGCAGAGACATTACTTTGCCAACCAAGGTCCGTCTAGTCAAGGCTATGGTTTTTCCTGTGGTCATGTATGGATGTGAGAGTTGGACTGTGAAGACAGCTGAGTGCTGAAGAATTGATGCTTTTGAACTGTGGTGCTGGAGAAGACTCTTGCGAGTCCCTTGGACTGTAAGGAGATCCAACCAGTCCATTCTAAAGGAGATCAATCCTGGGTGTTCATTGGAAGGATTAAAGCTGAAACTCCAATACTTTGGCCACCTCATGTGATGAGTTGACTCACTGGAAAAGAGTCTTATGCTGGGAGGGATTGGGGGTGGAAGGAGAAGGGGATGACAGAGAATGAGATGGCTGGATGGCATCACTGACTAGATGGACATGAGTTTGGGTAAGCTCTTGGAGTTGGTGATGGACAGGGAGGCCTGGCGTGCTGTGATTCATGGGGTCACAAAGAGTCGGACACCACTGAGTGACTGAACTGAACTGAGCTGAACTGAACAGGGAAAAAAGAGACATAACTTACTTTTTAAGAATTAAAGAAGAAGAAAAAATTCCCACCAACCTAGGAAAAGAATGACAGTTTTTTATAGCCATGGTGCGTGTGTGCTAACTCACTACAGTCATGTGTGACTCTGTGAAACACTATGGACTGCAGGCCGCCAGGCTCCTCTGTCCATGGGGATTCTCCAGGCAAGAATACTGGAGTGGGTTGGGGTCGAACCCACATCTCTTAAGTCTCCCACATTGGCGGGTGAGTTCTTTACCACTAGTGCCACTCGGGAAGCAAACACCAAAGCTGATTTTAAACCTGCTTAATCAGTGACAACTTGCTTCAATAAACACATCTCAGTAACAGGAAACAACTTTCTGTAACCCATACTTCTAAGGCTGATTTTCAACTACTTCTACTTTGTAGAAGTATTTTCTCAAACAATAATTTTCATAAACCCTGAATTTGCAAGTCAAGTCAACTTGACTTTTATCATCATAACTTTCCCTTACTTGAGTGGTAAATTCAGTTTCTAGGTTTCAGATTTTGGGTGATGGTCTCAACTTTTGATATATTGTACATTCTTCTAAGGAAAAGACAGTCTTGTTCTTAATTTAACAAGAGTCAAGTAAAACACAGAGTACTACTATTAAGTGAAGGGAAGTGGCAAGTGGTATTTGAATATAGTTTAGTATTTTAGCATGATTGTAAACTTCTTGAGAATGGTAGTCATAATATATTCATGTCTACACAACAGATTACATTACCTAATAGGTTTTCAACAAACATTTATTGAGTTGAATTAAGAACTAAATTTCCTTAATTAGATCTCATTTAATCTCTGGTGTGAGAATGTAATACTTAATCCTAAGGGGATATAGATAGAGATCCTAGGTCCAACTATGGCAGGCTCTCTGGAATCTGAATATTTCAAGTTCTACTACAGTATTGTTCAAAGAGTAGTCAACTGGTGGTCTATCAAGTAGTCAAAAACATTTAGCAATTTCAAAGGAAAAAGCAAAGAAGCAATTTTATTAACACATAGTTCATAAATGTGAAATTAAGATTAATTGCTACTTTTATAGAAATCCTTTTATATTCTTAGTTTATTATTTTAAAATAGGTTGGACTTTCACATGATTCAAAATTGAAAAAGATCAAAGGATAAACAGTTCTCTATGACTGTATCTTCTCTTAGCCAATATTTATCAGCTTGTTATTGTACTTGTAATTTTAAAGTTACTGCCAAAATCTTTCATGATTTTGGAATGGATTTTGCCCTTCCATGGAGGGCAATTTATCCTCTTATGGGAATTAGAGTGCCTGGTTCCCCGTAGGCTCAGCCACACAACACATTATCAAAGATTTTTTTTCCGCTAGTTCCGTAGCTCAAAATGATCTCTCAGTGGCACATTAACTTGCATTCTATTGTGAATAAAGTTAACAGTTTTTTCATGTTTGAACCATCTCTGTTAACTTTCCTGTGAATTACCTGGTCCTCTGATTTCCATTTTTTATTGGGTTGTTGTTGGTTTGTTGTTTTTTTTTCTTTAGTTATTTTAGGTGTTCTTTTATATTAGGAAAATTAGCTTTTTATGACACTAATATCAAATAATTTTCCTTAAGTTGACATTTATGATAACTTTTCCTATGCAGATTTTTAAAAAATACGTGATTGCATTTCTCAAGCTTTTCTTTAGTTTCTTTTTAGCTTGTGTTGCAGTGAAAAGGATAAAAGAGAAATGAGTTTTTCTTTTCTTTCCTGAGAACAAAGAAGATAAAAGGAGGGAGGGATCACTCCTAGTTTTTATTTTGTTCCTAATCTGTAGTCTGTAACTAAACTTGCTTTTCTGCCCCCTAACTCTGCATGAGCTACATTTTTAACCTCTTATCTTTTGACCCAATGCTAATTACATCCTGTATCTGGTGCTCACCTTTATAGCACTTTCTTTGAAGACCACCCCTTGCAGCTTTTTCTCTTTTTGCGTTACAGAAAGAAGGCCACAGTACAATACACAAAAGACAATGGGCCCAACTATCTGGCTACCAGATTGCCAGATCCAATTACCAGGCTACCTGACACCAACCTATGACTGTCTGCGAAACAATGCAAGAGGAAGAATACAAGATCCTTACACCTTTGTTCCTCATCAGCTACCCCTGTCTGGGAACCATCTTCTTATATAAGCCCCTACAACCCCTCATGGAGAGGAGAGAGGCACAGTTCTTGAGGCATGAGCGTCCACTGGCTAAAGATTAAAGCCACCTTTCTATTTCTTCCAAACTCTATGGTTTTTTATTTGGCTTTGGTAGGCAGAGAAAGCCAAGATTTTGGTGGCAACAATGTAGGAAACTACATTTAAATTTCTCAGATGATTTATTCTAGTATTTGGATAATTGCATTTTTTCCATCTTAATTTTTTTTTACATTTAAAACATTAAAGTATAGGTGATAAGCAGTGTTTCCATTTTAATCTTTGATTACCTGAGATCTATCTTGGTTAGAATGTGAGATTTGGATCCAAGTTTTTGGGTTTTTTTCACACCATTTGTCCTCAAACAACATCCAACATCGAACAACTGCCAACATCTGCTGGATCATTGAAAAAAAGAGAAATCCAGAGAAATGTCTATTTCTGCTTGACTATGCCAAAGACTTTGACTGTGTGGATCACAATAAACTGTGGAAAATTCTGAAACAGATGGGAATACCAGACCACTTGACCTGCCTCCTGAGAAATCTGTATGCAGGTCAGGAAGCAACAGTTAGAACTGGGCATGGAACAACAGACTGGTTCCAAATAGGAAAAGGAGTACATCAAGGCTGTATATTGTCACCCTGCTTATTTAACTAATATGCAGAGTACATCATGAGAAACGCTGAACTGGATGAAGCACAAGCTGGAATCAAGATTGTCAGAAGAAATATCAATAACCTCAGATATGCAGATGATACCACCCTTATGGCAGAAAATGAAGAAGAACTAAAGAGCCTCCTGATGAAGGTGAAAGAGGAGAGTGAAAAAGTTGGCTTAAAACTCAACATTCAAAAAACTAAGATCATGGCATCTGGTCCCATCACTTCATGGGAAATAGATGGGGAAACAGTGGAAACAGTGGTAGACTTTATTTTGGGGGGTTCCAAAATTACTGCAGATGGTAATTGCAGCCATGAAATTAAAAGACGCTTACTCCTTGGAAGAAAAGTTATGACCAACCTAGATAGCATATTAAAAAGCAGAGACATTACTTTGCCAACAAAGGTCCATCTAGTCAAGGCTATGGTTTTTCCAGTAGTCATATATAGATATGAGGATTGGACTATACAGAAAGCTGAGCACCAAAGAAATGATGCTTTTGAACTGTGGTATTGGAGAAGACTCTTGAGAGTCCCTTGGACTGCAAGGAGATCCAACCAGTCCATCCTAAAGGAGATCAGTCCTGGGTGTTCATTGGAAAGACTGATGTTAAAGCTGAAACTCCAATACTTTGGCCACCTGATGCAAAGAGCTGACTCATTTGAAAAGAGCCTGATGCTGGGAAAGATTGAGGGCAGGAGGAGAAGGGGATGACAGAAGATGAGATGGTTGGATGGCCTCACCGACTCAATGGACATGAGTTTGGGTAAACTCTGGGAGTTGGTGATGGACAGGGAGGCCTGGCGTGCTGAGATTAATGGGGTCTCAAAGAGTCAGACACAACTGAGCTACTGAACTGACTGATAAAGCTGAAATAGATGTTTTTCTGGAACTCTTTTGCTTTTTTGATGATCCAACAGATTTTGCAATATGATTTCTGATTCCTCTGCCTTACCTCTTGAAAACAAAAGCCATAGTAAATTCATCTGAGATGGATATCCACAACGTTCCTCTACCAGAAAAGGTTGCAGAGCTGAAAGAGAAGATGATGTTAACACATACTCGCTTAAATTCACTCATAAAGATTCTGAAGGAACTTCCTCCTGACCAGTCCAAGCTAACTAATTCAGAATCAAAGCTTGAGTATCAGAGGCAGGTCTTATTGCTGTCTTCTGTCCAGGTTTCATAGCTATTTATCTTAAGAATTCATTTTGGCTTCTTATCTATTTCATAATATTTATTTTTGAAAACATTCTGATTGCAAATTTAAGAATTAAGAGCAAATGTCCCATGAATGCTCTGATCTAAAGATGCATGATTGGCCTGAAAATAGAGTTGTGCTTCTGTTAATTAACTATTATTCCTACATGGAGCAATTGTCTATGAATACTGAGAAATCATTTTTTTCTTACATGAAATACAGGTACATACATATTCTGGAGGTAATGTTCAATAAGTTAACTGTGTAATATATATTTATCTTTACTGTTTCAGTTGTAAACTGAACTTAGCAGGATAGTAATGAAAGGAATGATAAAAACATCAAATAGTCCCCAAATGCTGTTTTCTTATTATTTTGCTTTATATAGCACTGTGGCTCAGTAGCTTATCATAGTATTCATTTAATAAATAGCTATAAAATATGCTAGGTGCTGGAAATAAGCAAAAACACCTATTTTGTATCTTTGGAGCTTATAATCTAGTTAGAGATGGACATTCAAATAACCACATGAAGGCATTTAAAATTATAACTGTAGTAAGGGTTTTGAAGAAAAGGGACATAGGGAAATAAACACATATAGCAGGTAACTGACTTGGTTTGGGGGTCAGGGAAGGTCTGTGGAAGTGTTTCAGCAGTGGTTTGAAAGGTTAGTAAGAGTTAATAAGCTGATAGAGGGAACGGCTTATACAAAGGCCCTGTGAGGCCCCTAAAAAGGCATGTAGGAGTTTGTAATAGTGTCCAGAAACCAGAGATGCAAAGCCTTATTGGCTTCCTGAAGGATATTTGTTTTTATTTTTTTTTTGTAATTAATTTATTTTTTATTGGAGGCAAATTATTTTACAATATTATATTGGTTCGTTTTGCCATATATTGAAATGAATTCGCCCTGGGTTTACATAAGTTCCCCCTCCTGAACCCCCCTCCCACCTCCCTCCTCCCTTTATCCTCCCTCTGGGTCATCCCCTCATGCCAGCCCCGAGCATCCTATAACATGCATTGACCCTGAACTAGTGATTCATTTCACATATGACAACATACGTGTTTCAATGACATTCTCCCAAATCATCCCACCCTCACCCTCTCCCACAGAGTCCCAAAGACTGATCTATACATCTGTGTCTCTTTTGCTGTCTCGTATACAGGGTTATCATTTGCATCTTTCTAAATTCCATATATATGCGTTAGTATACTGTATTGGTGTTTTTCTTTCTGGCTTACTTCACTCTGTATAATAGGCTCCAGTTTCATCCACCTCATTAGAACTGATTCAAATGCATTCTTTTTAATGGCTGAATAATACTCCATTGTGTATATGTACCAAAGCTTTCTTATCCATTCGTCTGCAGATGAACATCTAGGTTGCTTCCATGTCCTGGCTATTATAAACAGTGCTGCAATGAACATTGGAGTACATGTGTCTCTTTCAATTCTGGTTTCCTCGGTGTGGATGCCCAGGAGTGCGATTGCTGGGTCATATGGCAGTTCTATTTCCAGTTTTTTGAGGAATCTCCACACTGTTCTCCATAGTGGCTGTACTAGTTTGCATTCCCACCAACAGTGTAAGAGGGTCCCTTTCTCTCCACATCCTCTCCAGCATTTATTGCATGTAGACTTTTGGATAACAGCCATTCTGACTGGTGTGAAATGGTATCTCATTGTGGTTTTGATTTGCATCTCTCTGATTATGAGGGATGTTGAGCATTTTTTCATGTGTTTGTTAGCCATCTGTATGTCTTCTTTGGAGAAATGTCTGTTTAGTTCTTTGGCCCATTTTTTGATTGGGTCATTTATTTTTCTGGAATTGAGCTGCAGGAGCTGCTTGTATATTTTGGAGATTAATCCTTTATCAGTTGCTTCATTTGCTATTATTTTCTCCCATTCTGAAGGCTGTCTTTTCACCTTACTTATAGTTTCCTTTGCTGTGCAGAAGCTTTTGATTTTAATTAGGTCCCATTCGTTTATTTTTGCTTTTATTTCCAATATTCTGGGAGGTGGGTCATGGAGGATCCTGCTGTGATTTATGTCGGAGAGTGTTTTGCCTACGTTCTCCTCTAGGAGTTTTATAGTTTCTGGTCTTACATTTAGCTCTCTAATCCATAGGATATTTGTTTTTATCCCAACAACAATGAAAAGCTCTTGAAGAATTTTAAAGGAGGAAGCCTATGACAGGATCAAATTTTCTTTTTCAGAATCTCATTGTGGTTGTCCTGTGAAGAATGGGTGAGAGGGCAGCAAGCAGACCTAGAGGGGATGGCACTAGTACAGTCAAGAGATGATACAGCCAAAGGGTAGTGTGCAGGCAGGGCAACATTGTTCAGATGTGGCTAGCAGATTTAATTGCAAGTTCTTTCCCTTTTTGACTGCATAAAGGATATTTTTCTTTAAAAATATGTTAGAAAATTCTTACTTGCTTTATGGTTTTCAGTTTGTAAAATTTAGTTAAGTAAGGAGGAAGCCTCTGGCAACAAACAGTACCAGCAAGCTCTTTCTACTCCTGAAGAATGAGAACCGATAATAGTCTCTATTGATTCATCCTGGGGTTTGTATGGGTATGTCAACATATTTTCTTTATCTAAATTAAGCTCTTCTTATGTAGCTATTTTCCTTAACCTTTGGATTTGCTGTTTTGGTAAACTTTCAATGGAAAATTAAATGCTTGAACTTGACATTAAAAAAAAAAAAAGATTAGGTCCTTGTCCTTGAGGCAGAAAAACAGGGATACAAAAATGTTAAATGTTAACTGCACAGGGTTATCATTGAAGGCCATCTGACCTGCTATGCTCATGTAAGCACGTACAAGCAAGTCTCAAAAAGTATAATAAAGCAGACTTGCGATCAGTTTGGGCACCTTCGCCTTGTGGTGGTGTCTGTCCCCTAATCCTCTCTGTAACTTTCTTGAGTGTTTCTCATTCTTTCGCTATGCCTTTTTAGGGGCCTCAAAGGGCCTTTGTATATGTCGCGCTTTCAGGAACGTGTGCTGTTGAGCTGGACTCAACATCACCTTCCATTGTCTTTTAATGACATTTTTTATTCAAAAATAGGTGTTACATGTTTTATCAAATTCTTTTCAGTCTGTGGAATTGATCTTTCTCAGATCTATTCACAAAATATATGTCCTGGGAACTTCCCTGGTGGTCCAGTGGTTAAGAATTTGCCTGCCAATGCAGGGAACACATGTTCCCTAATCTGGGAACTAACATTTATTCACATGCTGCAACTACTGAGCCCATGAACACTAGAGACCATACTTTGCAACAAGAGAAGCCATTACAATAAGAAGCCCATGTACCGCAACTAGAGAGTAGACCCCACTCACCGAAACTAAAGAAAGCCCCTCAGTTCAGTTCAGTTCTGTTGCTCAGTTGTGTCCGACTCTTTGCGACTCCATGAATCACAGCACTTCAGGCCTCCCTGTCCATCACCAACTCCCAGAGCTTACCCAAACTCATGTCCATCGAGTCGGTGAGGCCATCCAATCATCTCATCCTCTGTCGTCCCCTTCTCCTGCCCCCAATCCCCCCCAGCATCAGGGTCTTTTCCAATGAGCCAACTCTCCACATGAGGTGGCCAAAGTATTGGAGCTTCAGCTTTAGCATCAGTCCTTCCAATGAATACCCAGGACTGATCTCTTTTAGGATGGACTGGTTGGATCTCTTTATAGTCCAAGGGACGCTCAAGAGTCTTCTCCAACACCACTGTTCTAAAGCATCAATCCTTTGGCAATCAGCTTTCTTCACAATCCAACTCTCACATCCATACATGACCACTGGAAAAACCATAGCCTTGACTAGACAGACCTTGGTTGGCAAAGTAATGTCTCTGCTTTTTAATATGCTATCTAGGTTGGTCATAACTTTCCTTCCAAGGAGTAAGCGTCTATTAATTTCATGACTGCAATCACCATCTGCAGTGGTTTTGGAGCCCAAAAAAATAAAATCTGACACTGTTTCTACTGTTTCCCCGTCTATTTCCCATGAGGTGATGGGACCAGATGCCATGATCTTAGTTTTCTGAATGTTGAGCTTTAGCTCAACTTTTTCACTCTCCTCTTTCACTTTCATCAAGAGACTTTTTAGTTCCTCTTCACTTGCAGGAGCAACAAAGACCCCTTGATCTGCAACAAAGACCCAGCAGAGCAAGAAAGAATAAAGAATTTTTAAAATATATCTGTCATAACATTTAATCATTCTTGTATTCCTGAAATAAACCCCACTTTGTCAAGTTATTGCTTTATAATATTGCAGAATTTGTTTCCCAATATTTTACTTAGTATTATTTCATCAATATTTACAAGTGAGATTAATAATTAGATTTCCCCCCCTCCAGTCTTTGTCAGATTTAATATTGAAATTATTCTTGCTTTGTATAACAAATTTGGACAGTTTCTTTCATTACATGATGGGATAGCTTAAATAATTTTGGCGTTGTGTGTTCCTGAAAGGTGCAACATAACCACCTATGAGAAGCACCTGGTGCTTTTTTTGTACTTTCTTCTTTAAATTAAAGAAAAAAAATCATTTATCAAAAGTCATTTTACTGACTAAATATATTTTGAAATATATCAATATACTTTGAAATATATCAGTATATTTTGAAATAGATTTATATTCATATAGTGGTGGCCTCTAAACTTTTTACAGAAAATGTACATACAGACTGTATCTTTGGATATGTGCATATTTTTCACTTTACAATTTAACACATAATTGTATTAATAAACACGTCTTCTAATGTATTTACTCAGGATGTATAGTTAAGACATTTCTTGTTTGTTTACTTAAGTCATCATTGTTGTTGTTGTTTAATCCATAAGTTGTGTTGACTCTTTTGGGACCCCATGGAGCCTGCTAGGCTCCTCTGTCCATGGGATTTTCCTGACAAGCATACTGCAGTGGGTTGCCATTTCCTTCTACAGGGGATCTTTCTGACCCAGGGGTCAAACCCAGGTCTCCTGCATTGGCAGGCAGATTCTTTACCACTGAGCCACATGGGAAGCCCTTGTCTGGTCACTCCGTTCCGTTCCGTTCCGTTCAGTCGCTCAGTCGTGTCCGACTCTTTGCGACCCCGTGGACTGTAGCCTAGGCTTCTCCGTCCATGGGATTCTCCAGGCAAGAATACTGGAGTGGGTTACCATTTCCTTCTCCAGGGGATCTTCCCGACCCAGGGATCGAACCCGGGTCTCCCGCATTGGAGGCAGACGCTTTAACCTCTGAGCCATCAGGGAAGCCTTGTCTGGTCACTAAGGATACCCAAACTGTGCAGTCTCATTAGGTCAGGGTCATTCTTCCTCTAGGATGTGTTAGGAGTAATAGTTTATGCAGGAGAGTTGAAGGAGAAAACTAGGTCCCTCATTTGTTCGTTCTTTTATGATAATTTAATTGTTTAGATTTGTTTTGAGATCAGTGTCTGTACATGATATTTTCTTTAAAAAGAATCCATTTTATCTAGAATTTCCTGCTTTTTGCTTTTGTTCTTAATTAACTTAGCCAACAGTTTGCTTTTTCAAGCAACCAGCTTTTGGGTTATTTAATTCTACAGATTTTTGGTTTTATTTTCTAACTAACTGGTTTCTTTTATCTTTTTAATCCCTTCTTTCTGCTTTCTTTGGATTAATCTTGCTCTTCTTTAATTTCATTTGGACACTCACTTCACTTGTGTTCATTCTTTCTTATTAGTTAATATAGTGAAATTTTCTAGCTACTTTGTGATTTACTCCCCTGTGAATAAGACCTAGCTTGGAATATTTGCAGGGCTAGATTCTAGGATATGTTTGTGTCAGAGTAACTTGGAGTATATGCAATTTATATCTGCTTAAAAATCAAAATTATTTAAGCAGGCACTGATAAAATGTTGGTCAAACTTAGTGCTTGACATAACTTTTGTCTGTTAAAGGAAGTAGACCTTGAACTTTATGCAAACTTTCTTTGCTGTAATTTGCTCCACCCCACATACCTAACCACTGACTAATATTTCCTCTCATGATCTTCCTGTTTTTGCAATATTTGCCATAGTTCATTAAGGTCAAGACTTTCCTTACCAATTTTGATATACCACTTCCTCTTTTCACAGCCACCTGTCCCATGGTCTCTGCATATAAAGCTGTGCTTGGGCACTCCTTCTCAGAGATGTTTCTGGCTTCAATTTTGAGTATCTCCCTATTGCACTAGTCTCTTTTAACAAAGCATTGGCTTGCTAATGTCCAGACTCACAGTTTTGCTTTGAAATCAAAACAGTTTGAAAAATACTTTGATTCCTCAAATTACATTGACTTTTTAAAAAATTGAAGTATAGTTGGTTTTCAATACTAAATTAGTTTCAGGTAAACACCCTAGTGATGAACAGGGAGGCCTGGCGTGCTGTGATTCATGGGGTCGCGGAGAGTCGGACATGACTGAGCGACTGAACTGAACTGAACACATCCTAGTGATTCAGTATTTTTTTGGTTTATACTGCATTAAAAGTTATTACAAGCTAATAGCCATAATTCCCTGTACTATACAATAAATATATCCTTGTTCCCTTATCACTTTTTGCATAGTAATTTGTATCTATTAATTTCATTCTCCTAATGTCTTTCCTCCCTTACTTCTCCCCTTTGGTAACCACTAATTTGTTTTCTATATTTGTGAGTCTGTTTCTGCTTTTTGTATACATTTATTTGTACCATTTTTTAGATCTGACATATGAGTGCTATCACAAAGTGTTTGTCTTTCTCTGTCTGACTTATTTACTTAGCATAATACCCTCCAAGTCCATCCATATGGGAAATGACAAAATTTCATTCCTTTTTATGGCTGCGTAATATTCCATTGTATACATATATACATAGTATGTCTTATTAATCCAATCATATATATATATATATATATATGATATATATTGGCTGTGCTGGTTTTTTGTTGCAGCACTCGGGCTTCTCTAGTTGTGGCAGGCAAGCTTAGTTGCCTCATAGCATGTGGGATATTATTCCCTGACTAGGGATTGAACTTATGTCCCCTGTACTGGAAGGATTCTTAACCACTGACCACTAAGGAAGTCCCAATCCAATCGTCTGTTTATGGGCATTTGGTTTCCTTCCATATCTTGGCTATTGTAAACAGTGCTGCTATGAACACTGAGGTTTATATATCTTTTCAAATTAGTGTTTTTGTACATTTGCTGGATTATATGGTAGTTCTTCCCTACCATAGGATTTCCGTCGTGGCTCAGTTGGTAAAGAATCTGCCTGCAATGCAGGAGACCTGGGTTCAGTCCCTGTGTCAGGAAGATCCCCAAGAGAAGGGAATGGCAACCCACTCCAGTATTCTTGCCTGAAGAATTCCATGGACAGAGGAGCCTGGTAAGCTACTGTCCATGGGATCCCAAAGAGTATGACACAACTGAGCAATTAACACTTTCATGGCAGTTCTATTTTTCGTTTTTTGAGGAACCTCCATACTCTTTTCCATAATGGCTGCACCAATTTCTTTCCTGCCATGTATAAGGGTTCCCTTTTCTCCATATCCTCTCCAACTCTTGTTATTTGTAGATATTTTGATGATAGCCATTCAGAGAGGTGTGAAGTGTTACTGTATTATTGTTTTGATTTTCATTTCTCTAATAATTAGCAAGTTGAGCATCTTCAGGTTCACGATCAGTCCTTCCAAAGGATCAGTCCTCTAGGATTAACTGGCTGGATCTCCTTGCAGTCCAAGGGACTCTCAAGAGTCTTCTCCTGCACCACAATTTGAAAGCATCAACTCTTTGGTGCTTAGCCTTCTTTATGGACCACCTCTCACATCCATACATGACTACTAGAAAAACCATAGCTTTGACTAGACAGACCTTTGTTGGCAAAGTGATGTCTCTGATTTTTAATACACAAGTTTGTCACACATTTGTTATAACTTTTCTTCCAGGGATCTAGTGTCTTTGAATTTTCTGCATGATTTTAGAGCCCAAGAAAATCTGTCACTGCTTCCACATTTTCCCCTTCTATTTGCCGTGAAGTTATGGGGCCAGATGCCATGATCTTAGTTTTTGGAATGTTGAGTTTTAAGTCAGTTTTTTTCACCTCTCTTTGACCCTCATCAAGAGGTTCTTTAGTTCCTTTTCACTTTCTGCCATTAGGGTGGTATCATCCGCATATCAGAGGTTATTGCTACTTCTCCCAACAATCTTGATTCTAACTTATTATTCATTAAGTCCAGCATTTCACATGATGTACTCTGCATAGAAGTTAAATAAGATGACAAGATAAAGCCTTGTTGTACTCCTTTCCTAATTTTTGAACCAGTCAATTACAATTATTGATATCAAAGACATATTTAGTCATGGTTATACCATGTTATGATTCATGTTTTCAAGGTTTAAAAATAATTTCCCATGTGAGATTTTGCATGGTTATACATGCATGTCTTCCAATGATTATGAATGTTTGCAACTTTTTGTAATGTCTGATCTCTATTTCTTTAGACATTATAAGTGCTCTATTCTAAAGAATAATTGAATTAATAGCTTTCCTCTTCCTTCTTTCTCTCCACAACTTTCCAATTTTAGTTAATTATATTGTCTTTCTTAATATTTATCTTTCTGTTTAATAATAATAATCCCCACATTTGTTTTAGTTTTAGTCTTAATTATCTGCAGTCCTTATGCTATCTCCCCTATGCTTGCTTTCTAGTCATCTCTTTGATAATATGTGTCCACTGGCAGATTGTTCAAATGAGTTTATAGAAACTTTGTGTTTTCAATTTTTTTTTTTTTTTGCTTTTTACTCAAGAAACAATTTAACTGGTTATAGAATTTCTGGGTCACATCTCTTTCCTTGAGGATTTTTGTCTGTATTGCTATATCTACAATGTCTTCTAGAAATGAATATTGTGATACAATACAAAGTCAGCCTAAGTCTTCCTCATTATAAGTAATTTACTTTCTCTAACTTTCAGAGAATGCTTTATTTTTGAACATATATTGGCATTAACCATGTGGGATCATTTTTTAGATTACTGTATATCCTTTTACACTTTCAGACTTAAGTCTCCTTTTATTTCTGCAATTTTTTCTTGAATTATTTTTTCCTGTTTCATTAATTTTTTCTTGTTTGCTTTAAAGATGTAGATTTATGCTTTTCATCAGTTCTCACAAATTCACAGCCATTATCTGTTTATATATTACCTCTCTTCCTTCCTCATTATTCTTTCTACTTGGAATGCTATCAAATTGTAGGATTTTATTCTATCTTCCATGTCCTTTGATCATATTTCCCATTTTTTGTTGCTTCTCTTTGCTGCATTCTGGGTCAGTTCTTCAGATATAACTTTTGATTCACATATTCTCACTTGAGTTATATAATCTAGTTAATCTCTCCACTGAGATTTTTCTGCTACCAACAATTATATTTCTTATTTCTGATTTCTTTTGGATTGTTTCCAAATTATTTCTACTCATTCCTAAGTGTTTCTAGTTGAATGTTCACTTTTTAAATTGCATGCTTTACTTAAAACACTTCCCACATATGTGTTTTAATGTTGTATGTGTGTAATTATAACTCCAATACTTGAAATCTTTGGGAAATTTAAATCTGATGCTTGTTGTTTCTGCTGACTCTCATTTATGGTTATTGACTTCTTGTATGTTTGATGGTACTGTTTGTGAGTTCATTGCTTGATCATAAGCTGTAGTTCTCTGAAGCAAACTTGGAGAGCTCTTGTCCAGAAAAGATTTGTTTCTATTTCTATCTGTAACCAAGACCATCAGTTCTTGAAGTTTTGGCTTAAAATTTATCCAGGTTCAGTTTATACATAACAATTGTCATTCCAAGGTTTGGTACCAACAAGTGTGTTGTTATAGGAATACTTCTTCAGGCCAACACTGTATTTTCTGGTTTCTTGCTTACTCAGGCAGCTCTCTGCTATCCTGGCTGTCTACTGTTTTTTAAGCCATCAGGGATTTGCTTATGATCCTGTAATTTGTGTGTGAGTCTGTTTGACTTTGACTTCCATTTAGCCAATGGAAATAGGTTATTACAGGGATGTTTACAGTGTAAAGTCTCTTCTCTCTGACTGTTGCAGATGCAGACTGTTTTCTGTAAATGCAATTTTTCCATGTGATATGTAGGTTGCTACTTTCTCTGCTTCTTGAAATAAAAGATTTATTTCAGATTTATTTATTTATAAATAAAAAGATTTATTTATTTATCTAGTCTCTAACTAGAGATTTAAGGTATGTCCTTAACCTTCCAGCAGTATATTTTGCTATTTAATCCTAACCCTGACACATATCCAATCCCAAACCCCAAATCTAACAAGAGCTTTCTAAAATATGCATTCGTAACATCCTCCCATACTCAGCCCTTCTGCTTATTTGTAATTCAGGGATTTGTCTCAGTTTCTTCTTCTCATTCTACTTGTCACTTTTGAGTGATACTCCCCCAAAAATGAAAAATTCTAACTTTGCACTACTGTTTTCAAATCTTATGTCCCACTACATCTTTTGAGATACTTTCATTTTTTGAAGGTACAAGATGCACTTTAAAATCTGTGCTTGGTAATTTGTTACCACTAACATTGAACTACCAGCTGCAACTCACCTTGGTTTAAAATATTTTCACATTAGTTTAACATTTTGTGCTGTGACTATTATGTGGCCTTATATCTTCAGTGTTTTTAAAAAAATGCTATTGAGGACTTCAAAAGTGTTTTACTAAAACAAAGACATAATGATGAAAATATAAATGATGTAATATATCATTCAGTTCAGTTCAGTTCAGTCGCTCAGTCGTGTCCGACTCCTTGCGACCCCATGAATCACAGCACTCCAGGCCTCCCTGTCTATCACTAACTCCCGGAGTTCACTCAAACTCATGTCCATCGAGTCAGTGATGCCATCCAGCCATCTCACCCTCTGTCGTCCCCGTCTCCTCCCACCCCCAATCCCTCCCAGCATCAGACTCCTTTCCAGTGAGTCAACTCGTCGCGTGACATGGCCAAAGTATTGGAGTTTCAGCTTTAGCATCAGTCCTTCCAATGAACACCCATGATTGATCTCCTTTAGAATGGACTGGTTGGATCTCCTCACAGTCCATTATTAAATTATATTAATTATTACATTATTACAAAGACATAATGATGTAATATAAATATTAACGTTCAGAATGTCGTAAATGTAAAAAAATGAACAGGATTTCCATTTCTAGGTAAATGAAGATACAAATGTGATAATTTCATAGAAAAAAGTGAAAAGGAAAATATAAACACAAGTATAAGAGTGATATCTAAAAATTAGCAATCAGCTATTTTTTTCTCAGTGTTATGTTCTAAGAAACTTCATCAAGTTTTGGCATGAAATTAACACTTTCATTTCAACACATTGTGCCTTATGGTAACCCAATAAAATTTTTCATTGCTAAAACAAAAAATATGGTATAAAATTAATTCTTTGCTAAAGTCAAAAGAAGGCCAAAACTGAAGATATTTTATTCAAAGTTGCACTCCTTTTACACTAAAACAGGTAGCTCTTACTGTCCTTAAAAAACTTGTAAAAATCAGCTGCAAAGTTATTGAAAATCCCTCGAGAGAAAGTAAATCAAACAACTGGCAAAATTCCACTGTCAAATTACATATCATTGCATTATGTCAATGCCATTCAGTGTGAAAGAGGAATTATGGTCCTGTATGTATACTAGGAATAGGAGTATGTCAAAACGTGTATATTGTCACCCTGCTTATTTAACTTATATGCAGAGTACATCATGAGGAAAGCTGGGCTGGAAGAAGCACAAGCTGGAATCAAGATTGCCAGGTGAAATATCAATAACCTCAGATATGCAGATGACACCACCCTTATGGCAGAAAGCGAAGAGGAACTAAAGAGCCTCTTGATGAAAGTGAAAGAGGAGAGTGAAAAAGGTGGCTTAAAGCTCAACATTCAGAAAACTAAGATCATGGCATCCATCCCCATCACTTCATGGCAAATAGATGGGAAAACAGTGGAAATAGTGGCTGACTTTATTCTTTTGGGCTCCCAAATCACTGCAGATGGTGACGGCAGCCATGAAATTAAAAGACGCTTACTCCTTGGAAGGAACGTTATGACCAACCTAGACAGCATATTAAAAAGCAGAGACATTAGTTTGCCAACAAAGGTCCCTCTAGTCAAAGCTGTGGTTTTTCCAGTGGTCATGTATAGATGTTGAGAGTTGGACTATAAAGAAAGCTGATTGCCGAAGAATTGATGCTTTTGAACTGTGGTGTTGGAGAAGATTCTTGAGAGTCCCTTGGACTATAAGGAGATCCAACCAGTCCATTCTAAAGGAGGTCAGTCCTGGGTGTTCATTGGAAGGACTGATGTTGAAGCTGAAACTTCAATATTTTGGCCACCTGATGTGAAGACCTGACTCATTTGCAAAGACCCTGATGCTGGGAAAGATTGAGAGCAGGAGGAGACAGGGACAACAGAGGATGAGATGGTTGGATTGCATCACTGACTCAACGGACATGGGTTTGGGTGAATTCTGGGAGTTGGTGATGAACAGGGAGGCCTGGCGTGCTGTGGTTCATGGGGTTGCGAAGAGTCGGACACGACTGAGCGACTGAACTGAACTGAACTGATGTATACTAGAATATATTTTGTTGAGGGCTTCCCTGGTGACTAAAAGAGTCCACCTGCTAATACAAAAGGCCTGTGTTCAATCCCTGGTCCAGAAAGATCCCTTATATGGCAGAGCCGCTGGGCCTGTGCACCACAAATATTTGAACCTGTGCTCTAGAGCCTGCTGCCCTAGGGCCCATGCTCTGTGGCAGAAGAGGCCACCAAGGTGAGGTGCCCACACCCCACAACTGGAGAGTGGCCTGTGGCTGATAGCAGCTAGAGAGGAGCTGGTGCAACAACGAAGACCTAGTGCAACTGATAATAAATAAATACATTTATATTTTTTTTAGAAAGAGAAGATTTTGTTTAGAGTTGGATGAAGCCACTAACCACTAGAAAATGAATCAATTCTTGGCATGTGTTGTATATGAAGAAGGGGTAAAGTGTTTTTGTTCTGCTCATTACTAAAAATTCAGAGCTTCTGGAGAATTTTTTTTTTTTAATGTAGATTTTCACTATGTTGTAGGCCATAACATAGACTGGAAAGGGTATGCCAGATTCAGTCCAACATTACACCAGCTAACTAGATGTAACAATCAAAGTTGCACTTAAAGGGCAATGCATGCATTGCTTTATAAAGAAAAATGGTTGGTCAATAATATGCCTTCTGATCTTATTTAAAGGAAACTGAAAAAAATGTGAATAAACCAAAGGTTGGTGGCTTGTTCATCTCCCCAGTGTGTATAAACCAAATCAGGCTTTTACCTGTATCACTTGTACGTATAGCCCTGCCTCTCTCAATAAATTACAGATTAATTTATCCAATTATTTGAATTCTCTGGTTGGATATTGAAAAAGGATACTTAAAATTAACATATCCTAAAGATAATTTTGTTTCTTCCCCCCCAAAACCTTGGTCTTTCTGCATTCATTACTATCTCAGTTATGGGACCACCATCAACCCTTTGCTTCAGCTAAAAACCCATGGGACTTTCTAAACTATGCTCCTGATTTGCCTCTTTTTCCACTACAATTTGCTTTCCACACACACTATCCAATCAATTATTTCCTATTTATACTTTTAAATCTATGAAATAAAGTTTATATACAGAAGAGTATATATGATATGTTATAAAGCAAATGTTCATGTATCTACACACCGCTTGAGAAGCTGAACCTTATATGCAAAAGAAATATCAGATTTTCTGCCTCACAGTGAATATAAAATTTAACTTAAAATGGACCAAAAATATGAATGTTTGAGCTAAAACTATAAAACTCTTTGAAGAAAATATAAGGATAAATCTTTGTATCTTTGGGTCCAACAAAGATTTCTTAAATATGACACCCAAACTGTAAGCAACCAAAGGGAAAAGATATACAAATTGAACTTCATCAAAATTAAAAGCTTTCGTGCTTCATAAAAATGGGACACTTTCAGGGTTTCATAAGGGTACTTCTGCTTCTATCTCTTCTTTCCTATCGAGATAACCATAGCCCTTTGTTTTTTTTCTCTTTTTTTGGATCATTTGCTTGCTTTACTTCAGTTTTACCACATATATATGTATATCTTGAAATTATATAAATGGAGTCCACTGTAAATGTTCTTTTGTGACTTTCTTTTTTCTCAATATTATATTCGTGAGCTTCATCCATCCTAATGGATATAGCTATGGCTCTGTATAAAATTTTATAGCGTATATCATAATTATGGGCATATTTATACCATAATTAATGGGCTTCCCTGATGTTTCAGACGGTATAGAGACTGCCTGCAATGCAGGAGAGCCAGGTTCAATCCCTGGGTTGGGAAGATCCCATGGAGAAGGTAATGGCTACCCACTCCAGTGGAGAAACCCATGGACAGAGGAGCCTGGTGAGCTACAGTCCATGGGGTTGCAAAGAGTCAGAAACAACTGAACAACTAACACACACACACACACTCACAGAGTCATGGACTTTGGGCTGTTTACAGTTATCAGCAGTGCTACAATAAACACTCTGATACATGTCTCCTGGTACTTTTGTTTAAGTTTCTCTAAGCTCTATATCAACGTGGCTGTAGATATTGGACTGTCTAATAACCATGAAGTTATGCATCCTCATTTTCCCAAAATAGTTATACATATTTAATACTCTGACAACTAGTAGAGGGTGAGTTTGCATTGATATTTTCAATGTTTTGGTAAAGTGTTTTTTTCTACTTTTTACCAAGCTAGTGGCTGATACAGTTGTTATTGCAGTTTTAATATGTATTTCCCTGGTTAATTAACAATGAACATTTTTCATGTCTTTATTGACCATTTTAATTTCCTCTTTTGGAGAACAACTTTCTCAGATATTTTATTAATTTTCTAACTGTGTTCTTTGTGTTTTACTATATTGATTTGTAGAAGTACTTTTAATACTCTGGATACTAAAGTCTTCAGTTATTAGTTTTGCTGATACTTTTCCCAAATTTATGGCTCCAAATTGATCTGATCTGTTGAAAATGCCAATCAGATCTGGTCACATGATTGTTTAAAGACTTCCAGTGGCTCCCAACTGCATTTGGCTATAAAATCTAAACTTTCATGATCCTCAAGGCCCTATATGATCCAGTCCCTACTAATCTCCTGCCTCCCTAAGCTCCAGCAACACTGGCTTTCTTCTTATTCCTTAATTGCATGTGTGACGTATGTGTGTGAATTCCTTCTCTTGTTCAGCTTTGAATAAGTGCCAATTCTTGGCATATGCTCACTTGCACTTCTGCAGAAAGTTAGATAGACTGAGCTGCAAGGTGCATAATACTGCTGCTGCTGCTGCTAAGTCACTTTAGTTGTGTCCGACTCTGTGCAACCCCACAGACGGCAGCCCACCAGGCTCCCCCATTCCTGGGATTCTCCAGGCAAGAACACTGGAGTGGGTTGCCATTTCCTTCTCCAATGCGTGAAAGTGAAGTTGCTCAGTCGTGTCTGACCCTCAGCAACCCCATGGTCTGCAGCCTTGGCAAGAGTACTGGAGTGGGTTGCCATTGCCTTCTCCACATAATACTAGCACTGATAAAAAATGTTTTCTTGCAGTTTTGTAAAACCGGAGGGTAAAAGTAACAAAAGTAATCTCAACAACAAAAGAGGAAGACAGAGACTAACTCAAGTAATGTCTATTGTTAATGTTTGTATCCAAAGGAAAATTTTCAACTTATGTAGTAGACTAGATGTTACATATGAGGAGAATTATATAAATCACAGTGGAAGCCCTTCAGATGAGACAAAGTCTAAATTCTAAAGTCTCCAGGTTTCATAAGACTGACAACTTCTTGACAAGTCTCATGTGAAACATACCATTTCCAGGAAAGCTACCTTACCTCTCCTTTTATCCCCTGACTTTCTGTGGATGACAGTGTTTGTTGCTTACAGTAACTCCCTGTCCCTTCCTCTTCTCTTGTTTAACAGAACTTTGATTTTGTTCAGGTATCAAGTAGCCATATGCTACAGGGGCAGTCAGGCCCATCCCCATCCCAAGACATAAAGCACAACCAATCTAAGCCAAAGATGATGTCTCATTTCCTGTGATAGGTTTAGTCATGGTACTGCTATAATACAAGGGTACTGATGAGGATTCTTCTAGGTGTCTATTTTGTGCTCTTAGAAAGGGAAATGTGAGAGGAAATGTGTGAGGGAAATGTCTACCTCCAGACTCCTTAGTGCAACAATGTAGTGTTTAGACCCACAGAGCCATCTTACAAGCCTGAGAGGAAAGCTCAAGAGAATCAAAGGGATGGAGTCCCAATGTCATTGAGCCACTGAGTAACCAGCCCTGTAACCATCTTACTCTGACAACCCACAGTCTGGTTGGGAAGGTGGGAGAGGAATACTGACATAGATCATTTCTGTGTGAGAAATGAGGAATGCAGAGGTGAGTGTGGTGGTCTGGGCGGGTGGAGAACTGCACTTCCCACTTCAGTTGCACAGCAGATGAGGTCAGCAAGGAGCCCCTCTCTGTGCTTTCTGTGGTGGTGGATTTGTATGAATGCTTCACTACACAGGCACAATGGATTAAATCATTGCCACTGGTGATTGATGTCACCCACCCCTCTCTGCTCCTCATAGGTTGGGGGGCAGTGGGCTGAAAGTTGCAGCCATCTAATCTCATGGCTGGTTCCCCTGGCAGCCAGCCACCATCCTCAGGAGCTTTCTAAAATTCAGCTCATTAACATCAACTCAAGTGTTAGTCCAAAGGGGCTTGTTATGAATAGCAGTGTTACCAAACTCAAGTCCCTGTGCCTAACTCACAGTGAGGCCAAAACAATAGAAGTTTCGAGCAAAGATAGGTTTATTGTAAGGCCAAGAAAGGAGACAGGTAGCTCTGGCCTTAAACAGCTGGAATTCCCTGAAGGCTTTCAGCAAAGCCCTTATAAAGGCAAGTTGCGGGAAGGGCATGGTTAGTTATTGCAAACTTCTTGCTGCTGGTTTTTTTATTCTTGCAACTGTCCACGTAAGTCATGTCATGATGTACCTGTAAACCTCCAACAAGACAAATGTTATTCTCTCTTCAGGTCAGGTCATGGTCAGTACGTGCCACGTATATTTCGGGTTATAGGCAAACTCTTTTACAGAAGGTGCAGCACCAGAATGACTAAGCACAAGCAACAGAGCAAAAAGCGTAAAGTAGGTTAAAATGAAAGAAGCAGATACAATATGGTGTCAGATTTGTTCTTCCTTATTTAAACAAGAATTTCCTCTGGAGGTATTTCAGGAACAAAGACCAAATACTATTGAGAGAGTCAATTCCTCAGTTCAGTTTAGTTGCTAAGTCGTGTCAGACTTCTTGCTACCACATGGACTGCAGCATGCCAGGCCTCCCAGTACATCACCAACTCCCAGAGGTTACTCAAACTCATGTCTGTTGAGTTGGTGATGCCATCCAACCATCTCATCCTCTGTGTCCCCTTCTACTCCTGCCTTCAATCTTTCCCAGCATCAGGGTCTTTTCAAATGAGTTGACTCTTCGCATGAGGTGGCCAAAGTATTGGAGTTTCAGCTTCAACATCAGTCCTTCCAATGAACACCCAGGACTGATCTCCTTTAGGATGGACTGGTTGGATCTCCTTGCAGTCCAAGGGACTCTCAAGAGTCTTCTCCAACACCACAGTTCAAAAGCATCAATTCATCGGCACTCAGCTTTCTTCACAGTCCAACTCTCACATCCATAGATGACCACGGGAAAAACCATAGCCTTGACTAGATGGACCTTTGTTGGCAAAGTAATGTCTGCTTTTTAATATGCTATCTAGGTTGGTCATAACTTTCCTTTAAAAATACTTTTTAATAAAATATTTTAGTCACACACAACATAAAACATGGATCATCTATAGCTTTAAGCTGAAAAGTAGAAGTGCATCTGAATTTTAATGCTTTTGGTTTCAGTAGTCTGTAGGTTTCTACCTTTCTCCTAAAAAATGAAACTGATGTAACTACTTGTTTAGTTTCCATTTCTTTTTGAGTAATATTCAGATTCAGTTCTTTGGTCATCAAGATTTTGCCTCACCTGGCTTCTAGCTTTTCCAATCTTATCTCCTACTATTCCCTCCTCCATACTGACTTCCTTTGGTCCTTCATACTTTACTAAGCACATTTTTTTTTGCTTAAGAATGTCAACCGAAAAAATAATGCAGGAGGCTGCAAATAAGAAAAGAGTTTATTTGGAGTCTTAAGAATTGCAATTCATGAGACACAGATTTAGGTAAACCCCAAGGAGAGTTCTAAGGAAGAGAGTCAGAAGCTTATAAAGACAAAACTCAAGGCTGTTAAAAGTTGCCTAATAAGAATTGTGATTGACTTGGATGTGAGTCAGAAAATATTTGTCCTTGGGAATCACAAGTTGTTTTAAGGTAGTGGTCTAATAAGTAGATAGACAGTCATGAATTGTTTTAGAGTAAGAATCCAACAAACATCTTCAGTTTCTGGCAGTTGTTTTGGATTACTTCTTCAGGTCAAAAGGTCAGATTTCATCCAGGTTGAAATGTGCAAAAGTCATACTTTCTTAATGATTTCCTGGTTCCATTTTAGAGAGCTCTCTTAGCCATACTGACTCTACTTTTATTTTCCTTTCACAAGAGCCTCCTCCCTCAGTCCCCAGATCTCTGCACTGTTAGCTCCTTTTCATAGTTCAAGTATGAAGTGTAAAACAAATAATAGGGAAACAATTAGATTGTGATTGACTTTAATGCCATGGGGCTTCCCAAGTGACTCAGTGGTATAGAATCTCCCTGCCAGTGCAGGAGACACAAAAGACACAAGTTCTATCCCTGGGTCAGAAAGATCCCTTGGAGTAGGAGATGGCAACCCACTCCAATATTTTTGCAAGGAAAATTCCACGGACAAAAGAGCCTGGTGGGTTACCGTTCATGGGATCACAAAAAGTCAGACATGACTTAGTAACTGAGCACCCACACACGCCAGTGCCATGGCAGCCTATTTAAGCAAGCCAAAATCTAAGCATGTGAATGTTAAGATTATATCAAAATGCTAAAGATAACCAATCACAAATAGCCAACTAGGCTTTTAGCTATAGCCAATCAAATAATTTCCTTCTTTGGTTCTGCACTTTCTCTATGTAAGTCTCTCCTCCCAAATCCTATCAGCAGAGCACTCCTAACCACTTCTGGTTTGCTGCTGCTGCTGCTGGTGCTAAGTCACTTCAGTTGTGTCCGACTCTGGGTGACCCCATAGATGGAAGCCCACCAGGCTCCCCCTTCCCTGGGATTCTCCAGGCAAGAACACTGGAGTGGGTTGACATTTCCTTCTCCAATGTGTGAAAGTGAAAGTGAAGTCGGTCAGTCCTGTCCGACCCTTAGCGACCCCATGGACTGCAGTAGCACTGCCTAATTCTAATCAATTTTTTTCAAATAAACTCAAGATTTTTAATATGCTTCATTTTATCTTTTAATAGGTTTTGGCAAAAATGTCGTAGTCTCAGAGATACCTCCCATGACTTCCCACAGCAAAAGTAATCCCTCTATCACCTCTCCCCTTCCCCCAACACCCTCTCTCTCCTTGATCCTACCCTTTTCTTTATCATCCTTATCTTCACACATTGTTTGTGTGCTTGTTTTCTATCTCTCACGCTAAAATCTAAACTCCAAGAGGATATGTTTGCTCACTAATATATGCTACCTGGCACCTAGAAAGCATTAAATATTTGTTTGAATGAATGTAATGAATGGATTTTAAAAAGTCTGACTGTATGAAAGAAATACCAAGCATTTACTTCCATTGTAAGTGGCTGATAAATATGGGTTAGGAGTCATGTAATACTGTAAAAATAAAAATAACAGATGAAGCTAACAAGAAAAAGACAAGGTTGTCTTTGCAGTGACTCTCAGCGTACTGATGAAGGAAACCAATTGCCATCTTCTCACTGTTGCAAAACTGATCATTGTCATTTTGGCTTTATTTAATTATTATTCTTATTAGTGTTCAAAATGTTAGTGATATTTAATTACTTTATCTAAAAATCAGTGGTTTATTTATGAATTGGATATTTTCCCCTCTGTCCTGTGGGAACTTCCTTGGTGGTCTAGTGAGGTGATGATCAAAACCATCCTCAAGAAAAAGAAATGCAAAAAGCAAAATTGTTGTCTGAGGAGGCCTTACAGATAGCTGAGAAAAGAAGAGAAGCTAAAGGTAAAGGAGGAAAGGAAAGATATACCCATCTGAATGCAGAGTTCCAAAGAATAGCAAGGAGAGATAAGAAAACCTTCCTAAGTGATCAATGCAAAGAAATAGAGGAAAACAACAGAATGGGAAGAACTAGAGATCTCTTCAAGAAAATTAGAGATACCAAGGGAAAATTTCAAGCAAAGATGGACACCATAAAGGACAGAAACAATATGAACCTAACAGAAAAAGAAGATATTAAGAAGAGGTGGTAAGAAACACAGAAGAACTATACAAAAAAGATCTTCATGACCTAGAAAACCATGATGGTGTGATCATTCACCGAAGAGCCAGACATCCTGGAGTGTGAAGTCAAGTGGGCCTTAGGAAGCATCACTACAGACAAAGTTAGAAGGGGTGACAGAATTCCAGCTGAGCTGTTTCAAATCTTAAAAGATGATGCTGTGAATGTGCTGTACTCAATATGCCAGCAAATTTGGAAAATTCAGCAGTGTCCACAAGAATAGAATAAGTCAATTTTCATTCTAATCCCAAAAAAGGGCAATGCCAAAGAATGTTCAAACTACCACAGATTGCACTCATTTCACATGTGAGCAAAATAATTCTCCAAGCTAGGCTTTAACAGTATGTGAACTGAGAATTTCCAGATGTTCAAGCTGGATTTAGAAAAGGCTTTTCAGCAGAGATCAAATTGCCAACATCTGTTGGATCATAGAAAAAGCAAGAGAATTGTAGAAGAATATATACTTCTGCTTCATTGACTACACTAAAGCCTTTGACTGTGGATCACAACAAACTATGGAAAGTTAAAGAATTAATCTCAAAAATATACTAGTAATTCCTGCAGCTCAATTCCAGAAAAATAAACGACCCAATCAAAAAGTGGGCCAAAGAACTAAAAGGACATTTCTCCAAAGAAGACATACAGATGGCTAACAAACACATGAAAAGATGCTCAACATCACTCATTATCAGAGAAATGCAAATCAAAACCACAATGAGGTACCATTTCATGCCAGTCAGAATGGCTGCTATCCAAAAGTCTACAAGCAATAAATGCTGGAAAGGGTGCGGAGAAAAAGGAACCCTCTTACACTGTTGATGGGAATGCAAACTAGTACAACCACTATGGAGAACAGTGTGGAGATTCCTTTAAAAAATTGAAATAAAACTGCCTTACAACCCAGCAATCGCATTCCTGGGCATACACACTGAGGAAACCAGAATTGAAGGAGACAAGTATACCCCAATGTTCATCGCAGCACTGTTTATAATAGCCAGGACATGGAAGCAACCTAGATGTCCATCAGCAGATGAATAGATAAGAAAGCTGTGGTACATATACACTATGGAGTATTGCTGCTGCTGCTAAGTCACTTCAGTCGTGTCCGACCCTGTGTGACCCCATAGATGGAAGCTCCCCCGTCCCTGGGATTCTCCAGGCAAGAACACTGGAATGGGTTGCCATTTCCTTCTCCAATGTGTGAAAGTGAAAAGAGAAAGTGAAGTCGCTCAGTCGTGTCCAACCCCCAGCGACCCCATGGACTGCAGCCCACCAGGCTCCTCCATCCATGGGATTTTCCAGGCAAGAGTACTGGAGTGGCTTGCCATTGCCCTCTCCGCTATGGAGTATTACTCAACCATTAAGAAGAATACATTTGAATCAGTTCTAATGAGGTGGATGAAACTGGAGCCTATTATACAGAGTGAAGTAAGCCAGAAAGAAAAACACCAATACAGTATACTAACACATATATATGGAATTTAGAAAGATGATAATGATAACCCTGGATACGAGACAGCAGAAGAGACACAAATGTATAGAACAGTCTTTTGGACTCTGTGGGAGAGGGCGAAGGTGGGATGATTTGGGAGAATGGCATTGAAACATGTATATTATCATATGTGAAATGAATTGCCAGTCCAGGTTCAATGCATGATACAGGATGCTCGGGGCTGGTGCACTGGGATGACCCAGAGGGATGGGATGGGGAGGGAGGTGGGAGGGGAGTTTAAGATGGGGAACACACGTACACCTGGGGTGGATTCATGTCAATGTATGGCAAAACCAATACAATGTTGTAAAGTAATTAGCCTCCAATTAAAATAATAATAAAAAAAAAAAGAGATGGGAATACCAGACCACCTTTCCTGCCTCCTGAGAAATGGGAATACCAGACCATATTACCTACCTCCTAAGAAACATGTATGCAGGTCAAGAAGCAATAGGTAGAACCAAAGGTAGAGAAACGACTGGATCAAAACTGGGAAAGAAGTACATAAAGGCTGTATATTGTCTCCCTGCTTATTTCACTTATATGCAGAGTACATCATACAAAATGCTGGGCTCGATGGAGCACAAACTGGAGTCAAGATTGCTGGGAGAAATATCAATAACCTCAGATATGCAGATGATTTCACCCTAATGGCAGAAAGCAAAGAGGAACTAAAAAGCCTCTTGATGAAAGTGAAAGAAGACAGTGAAAAAGCTGGCTTAAAACTCAACATTCAAAAAACTAAGATCATAGCATCTGGTCTCACCACTTCATGGCAAATAGATGGGGAAACAATGACAGTGACAGGCTTTATTTCCTTGGACTCCAAAATCACTGCAGATGGTGACTGTAGCTGTGAAATTAAAAGATGCTTGCTCCTTGGAAGAAAAGCTATGAGAAACCTAGATGCCTTATTAAAAAGCAGAGACATTACTTTGCCAACAAATGTTCATATAATCAAAGCTATGGTTTTTCCAGTAGTCATGTATGGATGTGAGAATTGAATCATAAAGAAGGCTGAGCGCCGAAGAATTGATGCTTTTGAACTGTGGTGTTGGAGAAGACTCTTGAGAGTCCCTTGGACTGCAAGGAGATCCAACCAATCAATTCTAAAGGAAATCAGTCCTGAATATTCACTGGAATTACTGATGCTGAAGTGCCAATATTTGACCACCTGATACAAAGAGCTGACTCATTGGAAAAGACCCTGACTGGGAAAGATTGAAGAGAGAAGGAGAAGGGGACGGCAGAGGATGAGATGGTTGAATGGTATCACCGACTCAATGGACATGAGTTTAAGCAAGCTCAGTTCCGTTCAGTTCAGTCACTCTGTCATGTCCAACTCTTTGCAACCCCATGAACCGCAGCACACCAGGCCTCCCTGTCCATCAGCAACTTCCGGAGTCCACCCAAAGCCATGTTTGCCCAGGAGATGGTGAAAGACAGGGAAGCCTGTCGTGCTCCAGTCCATGGGGTTGCAGAGTTGGACATGACTGAGTGACTGACAACAACAATCCTTCTGTACTCTGGGCTCTGATAAGCTGACGTTTATAGACTGTATAAACTGAGATCCCTTGACCTCTAACCTCTGGTTGGGTTGCAGGCATGATGGTACCAGCAGATCAAAAGAGAAGATAGGGAATGAGTTAGACTCTTTATTCTTCCAGTTCCCTTCTGTCTGGGTTGCACTTGCTGACTGTGTTCCCTTACTGACCCAAGGGCCATAGCTCCTTTTTGGTGGCCTCACCTACGTTAATTCTCTCCAGATTTTGGTAATTGCTCCCTCCCTATCCTTTCAGGGCTAGGAGAGGTAAGGGCTTCCTGCTATTGCTAGTCCTGAGGTATTGAAACATTATTACTCCTGTACCCAAACTTTTGTAAACAGTCTCTTTATTAAGGTTTTGCTTTTCTTGTTTGAGTTTACTCAGCTGTTTCCTGCCTTAGATCCAGAATCATATTCTGTATGCCTCAAATCCATGAGAATTAGAAAGACATGGATCTATAGTCTAGAAACAAATTAAATCAAGGATCAAGCTAATGGAAAATTTTAACAATGCAGAAGAACTTAAGATCATGAGCACTATTGTTTCCAACTTGGAGTAAGACATGAATGAAGTGAAGTGAAAGTCACTCAGTTGTGTCCGACTCTTTGGGGCCCCATGGACTATACAGTCCGCGGAATTCTCCAGGCCAGAATACTGGGGTGGGTAGACTTTTCCTTCTCCAGGGGATCTTCCCAACCCAGGGATTGAATCCAGGTCTCCCACATTGAAGGCAGATTCTTTACCTGCTGAGCCAAATTTGAAGCCCTCTTTCCCAGAAATCCCCAGAAAAAATCTTCCTGCTTCTTATTGGCCATGAATGAATCTTATGCCCATGTGACTATTCTTGAATCCATTTGGATGGCTAAGGGAATATTGTAATTTCTTGATTAGTCTAAGCCTGCTAACCCTTGAATCAATTACTACAGTAATCTCTGATTAGCCTTAATCTAGACCCATCTCTGACTATGGGGTCAGTCCCCAAACCACATTGTTGGTATAAAATAAGGAAGGAATGAGATGAGTATGTTAAGGCAATTATAATAGATATTTGCTGCTGCTGCTGCTAAGTCACTTCAGTCGTGTCTGACTCTGTGCCATCCCATAGATGGCAGCCCACCAGGCTCCCCCATCCCTGGGATTCTCCAGGCAAGAACACCAGAGTGGGTTGCCATTTCCTTCTCCAATGCATGAAAGTGAAAAGTGAAAGTGAAGTCGCTCAGTCATGTCCGACTCTTCACGACCCCATGGACTGCAGCCTACCAGGTTCCTATGTCCATGTGATTTTCCAGGCAAGAGTACTGGAGTGGGATGCCATCACTATCTCCAATAATAGACATCAGACCTATCTCATTCAGGAGCAAGAAATTTGTATTCTTGATACAGTTGTGGTAAATATCTGAGAGGCTAGTTTGCAAATTATAGGCCCTAAACTCTGAGAAATCATTGTAAAATCTGTTCTAGTTCTAAGAATTGTGATATCATGAGGATTTATACATCTTTGACATTTAAAATAATTGGCTAGAAATAACTAGAACTTTGTTATCCCACCTTTTTATATAATTGACATTTCCTTTAAAAAAACCCGACAAGTTGTGACATCTTCTTTGACTAATCAGTATATGTGCTGCCGAAGCGAGCATTTCTTTGACTATTCAGAAGAATATAGTTAATCTTGAAGAATGCAGGCTCCCAACGTTGAATACCTCATAAGACTGGAGCAGTCACCTGCATTTTTCTGGTATTGAAGAATGAAGTAATCAATGGGAAGACCTAGATGGACAGCTGTGTAGCACTCAAACTGGGGATCCCTCAACAAACAGACAGGAAGGACGATGAAGTCTGCTCTTATCTGATCTGTCAAGGTCTTCTGAGGTCTAAATGATCAGAGCAGCAGAAGATTCTTCCGCCAGATTACTGAATACATAAGTAAATACATGGACTATTGTTCAGTCAGTTCAGTTCAGTTCAGTCGCTCAGTCGTGTCCGACTCTCCGCGACCCCATGAATCACAGCACGCCAGGCCTCCCTGTCCATCACCAACTCCCGGAGTACACTCAAACTCATGTCCACAGAGTCGGTGATGCCATCCAGCCATCTCATTCTCCGTCGTCCCCTTCTCCTCCCGCCCCCAAACTTTCCCAGCATCAGAGTCTTTTCCAGTGAGTCAACTCGTCGCATGAGGTGGCCAAAGTATTGCAGTTTCAGCTTTAGCATCAGTCCTTCCAATGAACACCCAGGATTGATCTCCTTTAGAATGGACTGGTTGGATCTCCTTGCAGTATAAGGGACTCTCAAGAGTCTTCTCCAACACCACAGTTCAAAAGCATCGATTCTTCGGTGATCAGCTTTCTTTACAGTCCAACTCTCACATCCATACATGACCACGGGAAAAACCATAGCCTTGACTAGACGGACTTTGGTTGGCAAAGTAATGTCTCTGCTTTTTAATATACTATCAAGGTTGGTCATAACTTTCCTTCCAAGGAGCAAGCGTCTTTTAATTTCCTGGCTGCAATCAGCATCTGCAGTGATTTTGGAGCCCCCAAAAATAAAGTCTGACACTGTTTCCACTGTTTTTCCATCTATTTCCCATGAAGTGATGGGACCAGATGCCATGATCTTTGTTTTCTGAATGTTGAGCTTCAAACCAACCTTTTCACTCTCCTCTTTCACTGTCATCAAGAGGCTTTTGAGTTCCTCTTCACTTTCTGCCATAAGGGTAGTGTCATCTGCATATCTGAGGTTATTGCTATTTCTCCCAGCAATCTTGATTCCAGCTTGTGCTTCTTCCAGCCCAGCGTTCCTCATGATGTACTCTGCATATAAGTTAAATAAGCAAGGTGACAATATACAACCTTGACGTACACCTTTTCCTATTTGGAACCAGTCTGTTGTTCCATGTCCAGTTCTAACTGTTGCTTCCTGACCTGCATACAGGTTTCTCAAGAGGCAGGTCAGGTGAAAGATGATGCTGTGAAAGTGCTGCACTCAATATGCCAGCAGGTTTGGAAAACTCAGCAGTGGCCACAGGACTGGAAGAAGTCAGTCTTCATTCCAATCCCAAAGAAAGGCAATGCCAAAGAATGCTCAAACTACCGCACAATTGCACTCATCTCACACGCTAGTAAAGTCATGCTCAAAATTCTCCAAGCCAGGCTTCAGCAGTATGTAAAACATGAACTTCCAGATGTTCAAGCAGGTTTTAGAAAAGGCAGAGGCACCAGAGATCAAATAGCCAACATCCGCTGGATCATGGAGAAAGCAAGAGAGTTTCAGAAAACCATCTATTTCTGCTTCATTGACTATGCCAAAGCCTTTGACTGTGTCGATCACAATAAACTGTGGAACATTCTGAAAGAGATGGACTATTGTTGGTATTCAATATTTCCGCTAAAAGCAAGCCAGCACAATTTCCAGATCTATAGCCACAAGCTTATATTTTCCATAGCCCTACAAAATTCAGAAATGGAATGGACCTAACAGAAGCAGAACATATTAAGAAGAGATAACAAGAATAAAGAGAACTGTACAAAAAAGATCTTAATGACCCAGATAACCATGATAGTGTGATCACTCACCCAGATTCAGACATCATGGAGTGCAAAGTCAAGTGGGCCTTAGGAAGCATGACTACTAGCAAAGCTAGTGGAAGTGATGGAATTCCAGCTGAGATATTTCAAATCCAAAGAGATGATGTTGTGAAAGCGCTACACTCAATATGCCAACAAATTTGGAAAACTCAGCAGTGGCCATGAGGCTGGAAAAGGTCAGTTTTCATTCCAGTCCCAAAGAAAGAATGTCCAAAGAATGTCCATACTACTGCACCATTGCACTCATTTCATGTGCTAGCAAGGTCATGCTCAAAATCCTTCAAGCTAGGCTTCAACAGTACATGAACTGAGAACTTCCAGATGTACAAGCTGGATTTAGAAAATGCAGAGGAACCAGAGATCAAACTGTCAACACCCACTGGATCGTAGAAAAAGCAAGAGAATTTAAGAAAAACATCTACATCTGCTTCATTGACTACACCAAAGTCTTTGACTGTGTGGATCATAACAAACTGTGGAAAATTCTTAAAGAGATGGGAATACCAGACCATCTTACCTGTCTCCTGAGAAACCTGTATGTGGTCAAGAAGCAACAGTAAAAACCAGATATGGAACAACAGACTGGTTCCAAATTGGGAAAGGATAGGTCAAGGCTGTATATTGTCACCCTGCTTATTTAACTTATATGCAGAGTATATCATGAGAAATACTGGGCTGGATGAAGCACAAGCTGGAATCAAGATTGCCGGGAGAAATATCAGTAACCTCAGATATGCAGATGACACTACCCTTATGGCAGAAAGTCAAGAGGAACTAAAGAGCCTCTTGATGAAAGTGAGAGAGGAGACTGAAAAAGCTGGCTTAAAACTCAACATTCAGAGGAGCTGTACCACATCCAGGAGGCGGTGGCTGCTTGGGCACCAGAGGGCCGAGAGGAGCTGATTCACATTCAAAGCAGGAGGGGCGGCCTTGGGGAGACACCCCTCGTCCAAGGTAAGGTACAGAGGCTGCACCTTGCTGGAGCAGCTGGGAAGAGATACTCCACGACCAAGTGGAATATAAGAATCCAGTGTTCTGGGGAGGAAGGAACAAGATGGCGGAGGGATAAGACTGCGAGACCACTTTCTCCCCCAAATTCATCAAAAGAACATTTGAACGCGGAGTAAAGTCCACAAAACAACTTCTGAATACTGGCAGAGGACATCAGGCTCCCAGAAAAGCAGCCCATTGTCTTCAAAAGGAGAGAGAAGAAATCCAGCTCCACCCTCCAGAACACCAACACATGCTTCCCTAACCAGGGAACCCAGACAAGTCACCCGGCCAACCCCACACACAGCGAAGAAACTACATAATAAAGAGAACTCCACAAACTGCAAGAAGAGGGAAAGGCCACCCCAAGCAAAGCAATATAAGCAAGATGAAGAGGCAGAGAAATACCCAGCAAGTAAAGGAACAAGATAATTGCCCACCAACACAAACAAAAGAAGAAAATATAGGGAATTTACCTGATAAAGAATTTCAAATTTTGATGGTGAAAATGATTCAAAATCTTGAAAGCAAAATGGAGTTACAGATAAATAACCTGGAGAAAAGGATTGAGAAGATGGAAGAAAGATTTAATAAGGACTTAGAAGAAATAAAAAAGAGTCAATATACAATGAATAATGCAATAGATGAGATCAGAAACACTCTGGAGGGAACAAACAGTAGAATAACAAGAGGCAGAAGACAGGATAAGCGAACTAGAAGATAGAATTGTAGAAATAAATGAAACAGAGAGGAAAAAAGAAAAACGAATTAAAAGAAATGAGGACAATATTAGAGACCTCTGGGGCAATGTTAAATGCTCCAACATTCGAATCATAGGAGTCCCAGAAGAAGAAGACAAAAAGAAAGACCATGAGAGAATACTTGAGGAGATAATAGTTGAAAACTTCCCTAAAATAGGGAAAGAAATAATCACCCAAGTCCAAGAAACCCAGAGAGTCCCCAACAGGATAAACCCAAGGCGAAGTACTCCAAGACACATATTAATCAAATTAACAAAGATCAAACACAAAGAACAAATATTAAAAGCAGCAAGGGAAAAGCAGCAAATAACACATAAGGGGATTCCCATAAGGATAATAGCTGATCTTTCAACAGAAACTCTTCAGGCCAGAAGGGAGTGGCAAGACATACTTAAAGTGATGAAAGAAAATACCCTACAGCCCAGATTACTATGCCCAGCAAGGATCTCATTCAAATATGAAGGAGAAATCAAAAGCTTTACAGACAAGCAAAAGCTGAGGGAATTCAGCATCATCAAACCAGCTCTCCAACAAATGCTAAAGGATCTTCTATAGACAGGAAACACAGAAAGAGTGTATAAACTTGAACCCAAAGCAATAAAGAAAATGGCTACGGGATCGTACTTATCAATAATTACCTTAAACGTAAATGGGTTGAAATTTTCAAAAAGGCTAGGAAACAATTCTCATAGCCATCAATAGTTCAGTGTTGAGTTCATGAATAGTTTTTAAAGTTTGGGACAAACTGTAGTATTTGCTATTTGAAGTACTATTTGTAATTGGCATATTACGATGTAACATTGGTCTTCATTTCCAACTTAAAACGCCTAAAAATGCCTAACAGGTTTTTAGATTTGTGAATTTTAGTTGAAATGTATTTTACGATGTTACTAAACCTGCAGAAATATTGAAATATTTCAGAGAACTTATTCACTGTACATTTAATTTATTTTATTTATAAAAGTTATGAACTGTAGAAAGTTTTACTTGTTGGGTCAAATGCTTGTTGCTTCAAATGCTTGTTGCATTTGAAGTGCTAGTTACAAGAAAATCAAATACCTTCAATGTATAAATGCTATTTAGTTTTTAAAGGACTCTGGAGTATGAGTAAGTTTGTTCAAAGAAATTTAGTCTGTTCAACTTGAATCAGCTCTGTTAAACATAATTAAAAGCCTCATTTAAAAAATAAAAAATAAAATAAAGATTCAGATGCTCAGGAAAAAAAAAAAAGAAAAGGGGACAAACTGACCCTGGAACTGAAAATGAACGATACTTAATCAACATGACGCTGGTCAGACCACAGGTGATCAATTTCAAGGTGACGCTCAGAGCTGTCTGTGCTCTTTCTGCATGCAGCCCCCCTCTCCCCAACCCTGTCTATACAAGCTCTTACCCACTGATTGTTAATGGGAAGGAGTTGGCCGCTGGACAGGCCCAACAGGCCCACCACCCCCACAGGTTGCCAGCATCCAAAATAAAGCAAATTTTCCTTTCCACCAAAAAAAAAAAAAAAAAACCTCAACATTCAAAAAATGAGGATTATGGCATCTCGTCCCATCACTTCATGTCAAATAGATGGGGAAACAATGGAAACAGTGACAGACTTTATTTTCTTGGGCTCCAGAATCACTGTGGATGGTGACTGCAGCCATGAAATTAAAAGATGCTCGCTCCTTGGAAGAAAAGCCATGAACAACCTAGATGGCATATTAAAAAGCAGAGGCATTACTTTTCTAACAAAAGTCCATCTTGTCAAAGTTATGGCTTTTCCAGCACTCATGTACAGATGTGAGAGTTGGACCATAAAGAAAGCTGAGTGCCAAAGAATTGATGCTTTCAAACTGTGGTGTTCTAGAAGACTCTTTAGAGTCCATTGGACAGCATGGAGATCAAACCAGTCCATCCTAAAGGAAATCAACCCTGAAAATTCATTGGAAGGACTAATGCAGAAGCTGAAGCTCCAATACTTTGGCTACCAGCTGGGAAGAGCTGACTCAGTAGGAAAGACCCTGAGCTGGGAAAGATTGAAGACAGGAAGAGAAGGGGACAGCAGAGGATGAGATGTTTGGATGGCATCACCAACTCGATGGACATGACTTTGAGCCAACTCCAAGAGATGGTAAAGGACATGGAAACCTGGCATGCTGCAGTCCATGGGGTTGCAAAGAGTTGGACATGACTGAGCGACTGAACAACAACAAAATTCATGTGTCCAAAATTTAACATCACTCTCTCTTCAAAAAACCTCTCTAATCTTCTCAGCTCATTAAATGCACCACCATATGTCACTTGATTCTCCAAACCTAAATTCTAGAAATTAGCCTTGACTCATCTCTTTCCCCTCCACTCCAGCCTATTGCTGCTGCTGCTGCTGCTAAGTCACTTCAGTCGTGTCCGACTCTGTGTGACCCCATAGACAGAAACCCACCAGGGTCGACCGTCCCTGGGATTCTCCAACACTGGAGTGGGTTGCCATTTCCTTCTCCAATGTGTGAAAGTGAAAAGTGAAAGTGAAGTCGCTCAGTCGTGTCCGACCCTTAGCGTCCCCACGGACTGCAGCCTACCAGGCTCCTCCATCCATGGGATTTTCTAGGCAAGAGTACTGGAGTGGCTTGCCATTGCTAGTGAAATTCAAAAAGAAGAAGTATTGTTCAGCTTTCAGAAGCAGAAGAGCAGGCTTCTGACCTGCCTGGACACAACCCATATTCTATGCCTGTCTACAAGCGCAGCAAGTCAGGCAGTTCTTTAGATAAGAAAGGGAGAGCCTCTTGGAATTCTTCATACCCTAGAGGCATTGCCAACCTCCTGGGATCTAAGAAGTCTAATGACTTAAAAGTGAAACAAACAGCATTGCAAAAGTTTGAGTAAAACCATAGCTGCATTTTTGTATGCAAACTGATGATAATATCAGTTTGTAGTCTGGGATTATAAATTGGAGCCCCCAAATTGCAATTTGACATCTCACGCATGGAATAGATACACTACGTTGGACCCTTTCCCAATTAAGACTCCAGATTGCTGTTAATGTGGACTTCCCAGTGTAAGTCTGGATGTAAGTGTTGACTCAACTGGGTGATGAATATGCTGATCAGTTCAGTTCAGTTCAGTTGCTCAGTCATGTCCGACTCTGAACCCCATGAACCGCAGCACGCCAGGCCTCCCTGTCCATCACCAACTCCCAGAGTTTATCCAAACTCATGTCCATTGAGTTGGTGATGCTTTCTCATCGTCTGTTGTCCCCTTCTCCTCCTGCCCTCAATATTTCCCAGAATCAGAGTCTTTTCAAATGAGTCAGCTCTTCACATCAAGTGGCCAAAGTATTGGAGTTTCAGCTTCAACATCATTTCTTCCAATGAACATTTAGGACTGATCTCCTTTAGGATGGATTGGTTGGATTTCCTTGCAGTTCAAGGGACTCTCAAGGGTCTTCTCCAACACCACAGATCAAAAGCATCAATTTTTTGGCATTCAGTTTTCTTGATAGTCCAAATCTCACATCTATACATGAATACTGGAAAAACCATAGCCTTGACTAGATGGACCTTTGTTGACAAAGTAATGTCTCTGCTTTTTAATATGCTATCTAGGTTGGTCATAACTTTCCTTCCAAGGAGTAAGCGTCTTTTAATTTCATGGTGGCAGTCACCATCTGCAGTGATTTTGGAGCCCAGAAAAATAAAGTCTGACACTGTTTCCTTTGTTTCCCCATCTATTTGCCATGAAGTGATAGGACCAGATGCCATGATCTTAGTGTTCTGAATGTTGAGCTTCAAGCCAACCTTTTCACTCTCCTCTTTAACTTTCATCAAGAGGCTCTTTAGTTCTTCTTCACTTTCTGCCATAATGGTGATATCATCTGCATATCTGAGGTTATTGATATTTCGCCTGGCAAATTGATTCCAGCTTGTGTTTCTTCCAGCCCAGCATTCCTCATGATGTACTCTGCATATAAATTAAATAAGCATGGTGAAAATATACAACCTTGACGTACTCCTTTTCCTATTTGGAACCAGTCTGTTGTTCCATGTCCAGTTCTAACTGTTGCTTCCTGACCTGCATACAGGTTTCTCAAGAGGCAGGGCAGGTGGTCTGGTATTCCCATCTCTTTCAGAATTTTCCACAGTTTGTTGTGATCCACACAGTCAAAGGCTTTGGCATAGTCAATGAAGCAGAAATAGATGCTCTTCTGGAACTCTCTTGCTTTCTCCATGATCCAGCGGATGTTGGCAATTTGATCTCTGGTTCCTCTGCCTCTTCTAAAACCAGCTTGAACATCTGGAAGTTCACAGTTCACATTTTGCTGAAGCCTGGCTTGTAGAATTTTGAGTGTTAGTTTACTAGTGTGTGAGATGAGTGCAATTGTGTGGTAGTTTGAGCATTCTTTGGCATTGCCTTTCTTTGGGATTAGAACAAAAACTGACCTTTTCCAGTCCTGTGGCCACTGCTGAGTTTTCGAAATTTGCTGACATATTGAGTGCAGGACGTTCACAGCATCATCTTTTAGGATCTGAAATAGCTCAACTGGAATTCCATCACCCCCACTAGCTTTGTTCATAGTGATACTTCCTAAGGTTCACTTGACTTCCCATTCCAGGATGCCTGGTTCTAGGTGAGTGATCACACCATCATGATTAACATGTCATGACAGTTCTTCTGTGTATTCTTGCCACCTCTTCTTAATATCTTCTGGTTCTGTTAGATCCATACCATTTATGTCCTTTATCGAGCCCATCTTTGCATGAAATGTTCTCTTGGTATCTCTAATTTTCTTGAAGAGATCTCTAGTCTTTCCCATTCTGTTGTTTTCCTCTATTTCTTTGCATTGATCACTGAGGAAGTCTTTCTTATCTCTCCTTGCTATTCTCTGGAACTCTGCATTCAGCTGCTTATATCTTTCCTTTTCTCCTTTGCTTTTCACTTCTCTTCTTTTCACAGCTATTTGTAAGACCTCTTCAGACAGCTCTTTTGCTTTCTTGCATTTCTTTTCCATGTGCATGGTCTTAATCCCTGTCTCCTGTACGATGTCACAAACCTCCATCCATAGTTCTTCATGCACTCTATCAGATCTACTCCTTTAAATCTATTTCTCACTTCCACTGTATAATCATAAGGGATTTGATTTAGGTCATATCTGAATGGTCTAGTGGTTTTCCCCACTTTCTTCAATTTAAGTCTGAATTTGGCAATAAGGAGTTCATGATCTGAGCCACAGTCATCTCCTGGTCTTGTTTTTGCTACCTGTATAAAGCTTCTCCGATCACTGACCTAAAGCCAGACATCTTGGAATGTGAGGTCAAGTGGGCCTTAGAAAGCATTACTACGAACAAAGCTAGTGGTGGTGATGGAATTCCAGTTGAGCTATTTCAAATCTTGAAAGATGATGCTGTGAAAGTGCTGCACTCAATATGCCAGCAGATTTAGAAAACTCAGCAGTGGCCACAGGACTGGAAACAGTCAGTCTTCATCCCAATCCCAAAGAAAGGCAATGCCAAAGAATGCTCAAACTACTGCACAATTGCACTCATCTCACACGCTAGTAAAGTCATGCTCAAAATTCTCCAAGCCAGGCTTCAGCAATATGTGAACCGTGAACTTCCAGATGTTCAAGCAGGTTTTAGAAAAAGCAGAGGCACCAGAGATCAAATTGCCAACATCCGCTGGATCATGGAGAAAGCAAGAGAGTTCCAGAAAAACATCTATTTCTGCTTCATTGACTATGCCAAAGACTTTGACTGTGTGGATCACAAGAAACTGTGGAAAATTATGGGAATACCAGTCCACCTGACCTGCCTCTTGAGAAACCTGTATGCAGGTCAGGAAGCAACAGTCAGAACTGTACATGGAACAATCGACTGGTTCCAAATAGGAAAAGGAGTGCATCAAGGCTGTATATTGTCACCTTGCTTATTTAACTTATATGCAGAGTACATCATGAGGAGCGCTGGGCTGGAAGAAGCACAAGCTGGAATCAAAATTTCTGGGAGAAATATCAATAATCTCAGATATGCTGATGACACTACCCTTATGGCAGAAAGTGAAGAGGAACTGAAAAGCCTCTTGATGAAAGTGAAAGAGGAGAGTGAAAAGGTTGGCTTGAAGCTCAACATTCAGAAAACAAAGATCATGGCATCTGGTCCCATCCCTTCATGGGAAATAGATGGAAAAACTGTGGAAACAGTGTCATACTTTATTTTTTTGGGCTCCAAAATCACTGCAGATGCTGATTGCAGCCATGAAATTAAAAGACGCTTACTCCTTTGAAGGAAAGTTATGACCAACCTTGATAATATATTAAAAAGCAGAGACATTACTTTGCCAACAAAGGTCCATCTAGTCAAGGCTATGGTCTTTCCCGTGGTCATGTATGGATGTGAGAGTTGGACTGTGAAGAAAGCTGATCGCGGAAGAATTGATGCTTTTGAACTGTGGTGTTGGAGAAGACTCTTGAGAGTCCCTTGGACTGCAAGGAGATCCAACCAGTCCATTCTAAGGGAGATTGAACCTGGGTGTTCATTGGAAGGACTGATGCTAAAGCTGAAACTGCAATACTTTGGCCACCTCATGCGATGAGTTGACTCACTGGAAAAGACTCTGATGCTGGGAAAGGTTGGGGGCGGGAGAAGAAGGGGACGACCAAGAATGAGATGGCTGGATGGCATCACCGACTCTGTGGACATGAGTTTGAGTGAACTCCGGGAGTTGGTGATGGATAGGGAGGCCTGGCGTGCTGTGATTCATGGGGTCGCGGAGAGTCGGACACGACTGAGCGACTGAACTGATAAAGTTTCTCCATCTTTGGCTGCAAAGAATATAATCAATCTGATTTCGGTGTTGACCATCTGGTGATGTCCATGTGTAGAGTCTTCTCTCATGTTGTTGGAAGAGGGTGTTTGCTATGACCAGTGGGTTCTCTTGGCAAAGCTCTATTAGCCTTTGCCCTGCTTCATTCTGTATTCCAAGGCCAAATTTGCCTGTTACTCCAGGTGTTTCTTGACTTCCTCCTTATGCATTCCAGTCCCTTATAATGAAAAGGACATCTTTTTGGGGTGTTAGTTCTAAAACGTCTTGTAGGTCTTCATAGAACAGTTCAACTTCATCTTCTTCAGCATTACTGGTCAGGACATAGACTTGGATTACCATGATATTGAATGGTTTGCCTTGGAAACGAACAGAGATCATTCTATCGTTTTTGAGATTGCATCAAAGTACTGCATTTTGGACCCTTTTGTTGACTGTAATGACTACTCCATTTCTTCTAAGGGATTCCTGCCCACATTAGTAGATGTAATGGTCATTTGAGTTAAATTCACCCATTCCAGTCCATTTTAGTTGCTGATTCCTAGAATGTCAGTGTTTACTCTTGCCATCTCCTGTTTGACCACTTCCAATTTGCCTTGATTCATGGACCTAACATTCCAGGTTCCTATGCAATATTGCTCTTCACAGCATCGGACCTTGCTTCTATCACCAGTCACATCCACACATGGGTGTTGTTTTTGCTTTGACTCCATCCCTTCATTCTTTCTGGAGTTATTTCTCCACTAATCTCCAGTAGCATATTGGGCACCTACCGACCTAGGGAGGTCTTCTTTCAGTGTCCTATCGTTTTGGGTTTTGATACTGTTCATGGGGTTCTCAAGGCAAGAATACTGAAGTGGTTTGCCATTCCCTTCTCCAGTGGACCACATTCTGCCAGATGTCTCCACCATGACCTGTTACTTCTCTCTATTGTTTCTATTTCTTTTTTTCTTCTAAGGACCATGAATTGAAATTAAGTTAAATAATCTTTTATTAAAAGTTGAAATCATTTATTTTTGTGTAATGAGTGGTTTCTTTTGTTAAGGAATCCTTTAAAACTAAAATAAAGTAAAACTTTTGGAAAAACTAATTTGGTTTTGTGAGCCAGATTCATGAAACCAAATGCTACTCTTTAAAAAAAGGAAAAATAAATAAGAGGTTAAGACTAATCAAGTTTTTATTCCCAGATGGGATGATTTACTTACTGCTTAGGACCCCAAATTAAAGCAGGCTAAATCATTAGAAGTTATTGAATGTTCGCAGCTTGTGCCAATTGAGAAAGGACAAAAATGTACCATGCTGGGTTGGAGAGACTGGATCTTCCTCCCTGCCTATCATGAGGTGCATGATTAAAATTGGTTGAGGAGAAATTAAAATTGGAGAAAGAGTTATGTGATTTGCAGGTATGATTGTTTATCTTAGTATGTCAAAATTACATTTTAACTGACCAAATCTCCACATTCTAGTGTGTAACTGAAAAAAGCTGCTGTAAAAGTTGCACAAGGTAAGTGTCGAAAGTGGTGTGGTAAGGTTAAAAAAAAAAGTTCATTCTTGGAAAATGATTGGAGAAAAAGCAAAGATACCAAGAGATATTTTAAATCTCAAACAGAAACTATGAAATCTCTCTCTGTCTGGATATATGTATATGTCTCAGTATGTATTTTTATCTTTGGAAATATTGCTAAGGATAATTTGTAAATGAACTCTATTTAATTCCTTAAATAAAAGTAAATGCTTACAAATCAAAGAATTATAAATACAAAAGAACTAAGCTAAATGAATTTCAGGTTCACTGGGAAATATTTAGTCTTAAATTAACATTTGGCATTATGATTGTTAATCTAATTAACATAGACATGCTGTGAAGGTGCTATACTCATTATGCCATCAAATTTGGAAAACTCAGCAGGGGCCACAGGACTGGAAAATATCAGTTTTCATCACAATCCCAAAGAAAGGCAATGCCAAAGAATGTACAAACTACCACACAATGGCGTTCATCTCACACACCACCAGAAAAGTAATGCTCAAAATTCTCTATGCTAGGTTTCAACAATACATGAACTGAGAACTTCCAGATGTTCAAGCTAGATTTAGAAAAGGCAAAGGAACCAGAGATCAAATTGCAAACATCTGTTGGCTCATAGAAAAAGCAAGAGAGTTCCAGAAAAACATATACTTCTGCTTTACTGACTATGCCAAAACTTTTGACAGTGTGGATCACAACAAACTGGAAAATTCTTCAAGAGATGGGAATACCAGACCACCTTTCTTGCCTCCTGAGAAATTTGTATGCAGGTCAAGAAGCAATAGTTAGGACCACAGATGGAACAATGGACTGGTTCCAAATTGGGAAAGGAGTAGGTCAAGGCTGTATATTGTCACCCTGCTTACTTAACTTCTATGCAGAGTACATCATGTGAAATGAATCACAAGCTGGAAGCAAGACTGCTGGGAGAAAGATCAATAACCTCAGATATGTATATGACATCCTCCTTACGGCAGAAAGTAAAGAGGAACTAAAGAACCTCTTGTTGAGGTGAAGAGGAGAGTGAAAACGTTGGCTTAAAAGTCATATTCAAAAAATTAAGATCATGGCATCTGGTCCCATCACTTCATAGCAAATAGATGGAGAAACTATGGAAACAGTGACATATTTTATTTTCTTAGGCTCCAAAATCACTGTGGATGGTGATGGCAGCCATGAAATTAAAAGATGCTTGCTCCTCTGAAGAAAAGCTATGACCAACCTAGATAGTAAATTAAAAAGCAGAGACATTACTTTTGGCAAAAGTCCATGTAGTCAAAGCTATGGTTTTTCCAGTAGTCATGTATGGATGTGAGATTTGGACCATAAAGCAAGCAGAACGCCAAAGAATTGATGCTTTTGAAATGTGGTGTTGAAGAAGACTCTTGAGAATCCTTTGGACAGAAAGGAGATCAAACCAGTCAATCCTAAAGGAAATCAGTCCTGAATATTCATTGGAGGGACTGACACTGTAGCTGCAGCTCCAACACTTTGGCTACCTGATGTGAAAAACTGACTCATTGGAAAAGACCCTAATGTTGGGAAAGACTGAAGGTGGGAGAAGGGGACGACAGAGGATGAGATAGTTGGATGGCATCACCATCTCAACAGACATGAGTTTGAGCAAGTTCCAGGAGTTGGTGATGGGCAGGGAAGCCTGGTGTGCTGCAGTCCATGGGGTCACAAAGAGTCAGACAGGACTGAGCGACTGAATTGAACTGAGACATGTCTTAGTAGTCGCTGACATATTAAGTATAATACTTTCATTGTGCCTATATTTAATATAAGTTAAATAAAATCTTGTTATATCTGTTACAAATCTTTCAGAAAGGAAAGTAACTCAATGTGAAGAAACTTTTAAGGAAAGAAAATGTATATGCAATAAATGCTTTTAGATTAAACTCTACGAAGAATAACTAAGCTTTAGGAATATCTACCTGAAATTGCTTTTCCAGATTTTGGTAAATTGAAATTCTAGGATTGTGGTAAATTAAGTTAAATGATGAAAGCTTATTAAATAATTAGGCCACTTGCAATTAAAATAAGGTGCTAAAATATTAATTAATAAACACTGGCTTTCTTTCATGGAGAAACAAAAAGTTTAGAACTTATAGTGAGTATGTTTGGGATCATCCTGAGTTGTAAAGAAAGTAAATATTTTTAGAAATTATTGCTGACGTTTATGTTCACCAACCTTCTGAGTGCTAATATAAAGGACAGTATGGTTACTTAAGGAAAGTAGGATATGTGTTTTTAGAAAAGAAGTTATGATGGATGGAACTGCATTATGTTAAGGGAAACAGAAGTAGGTCTGACTTACAGGTGTCTGTTTTTCAGTGGGAAAACAAAGTTACAGATACAGAAAGCACAAGAAAGTTTTGTGGAAAGTGGACCCACGAAAAGAGTTTTATTCATGGTGCAAGTTTTCTTGGGATGTTGAGCTTCCTTTAATAACAGATTCAGTTTCTTTAAGTGATCTGTTCTGTATTTGCTTTGAAAACTTTTATTGTTACTTTGGCTGAGTGAATAATTATTGTTTCATAGTGACTTGTGATCTTATCTGACTGAGTGTTCTTAACCCTTTGATATTTTTGACAGACGTTCCTAAAATCAAATTGTAATGAAATTCTTTTGACTTCTAACCACTTTGGGGTGCTTCAGAGTGTTCCTGAGGCATCCCAAAGAAAAATGCTAAACAATTAGTTTTATTTGGTATGTTAAAGTATATGGGAAGTACTACCAAATAACTAATAAATCTCAGGTTATATTACATGGTAAATATTACTAATATAGATATTCTAGAAAGTATATAGAAATCATAAAGATTTGATATGCCCTGGTAAAAAAATTTTTTTTTTGCCCTGGTAAAATTTTATCAATCATAATTCTAGTTACTATACTAAAGTGTTACATGTCACAGTAGTAACCAAGTTATTTTGTCAATTGCATTGTAATCAGATTTTAAACCCTAACCCTAACCCTATGTCCTTAGGCCATGGCAACAGTTTTTTTAACATGCCTTTAACATGCCTTTTTAAGCCTTTTTGTTATTATAGAGAGTTATGGTTTCACCCTGATGCCTTGCAAAAATACTGCCTCTTCAAGATTTATAGAAAGGACTTTTTAAGACTAAATTAAAATTAACCAGATAAACAAATTTTGTTATTATCAGTAAGCTCCTATCAGACTGGAATTTGGTTTTCTCTGTCAAGGCAACAAAGTTTTCTTGCTGCTGATGCTGCTGCTGCTCCTAAGTTGCTTCAGTCGTGTCTGACTCTGTGTGACCCCATAGACGGCAGCCCACCAGGCTCCGCCATCCCTGGGATTCTTCAGGCAAGACACTGGAGTGGGTTGCCATTTCCTTCTCCAATGCATGAAAGTGAAAAGTGAAAGTGAAGGCACTCAGTCATGTCCGACTCTTCACGACCCCACGGACTGCAGTCCACCAGGCTCCTATGGCCATGGGATTTTCCAGGCAAGAGAGTACTCCAGTAGGAGTGGCATTTGATAACACATTAGGTGAATTTCTTTGTCTTTAAATAATTTTTATGTGTTTTTAAAAGCTTTTGTTACTTTCTTAAAGTAAATAAATATTATTTCACAATTATCTATGAAGTTTGTAGCACACATAAATAAAGCTTATTTTGTTTCTACAAAAAATTAACACCTCACTGTCAGACTTTCCCTGGTGGCTCAGATGGTAAAGAATCTGCCCGCAATGCAGAAGACCTGAGTTTGATCCCTTGGTCAGGAAGATCCCCTGGAGAAGGGAATGCCGATCCACTCCAGAATTCTTGCCTAGAGAATTCTATGGACAGAGGAGCCTGGCGGGCTACAGTCCATGGAGTTGCAAAGAGTCGGACATGACTGAACAACTAACATTTTCACTTTTGGTTTCATGTCCTTAGGCCATGGCAACAGTCTACTCCTAAATCAAGGAATTTAAAATGGATAACCAATAGCTGTAGATCAACAGTCAGGGCTGTGGGAAATCTAGGATGGCTGCTTGGCTTTTTCTGGCTCTTTGACAAACCTCATTTTTTTTTTTTTTTAATAAGATGGGACAAAACCTTCCCTGGCTGCAGGATTAATGCCCTCACAAAAATTTTTGTTTCATTGAATAGTAAATTCTAGTTTTGTTCATTGAGATCTATGTTGACCAAGATTCAATAACCAATAATTACTTGCTGTTATGTTTTATTGCTAAAAAGTTTAATTGAACTATTCTAAAGCTTAATTCAGTAACCTATCTTTGGATGGAAATCAGATACCCCATGAACTACACCCAGGGGACATAAAATTATATATATCTATCAATAAACTATATGCTAATTGGAGCTTATGGCAAAAACAACAAGGCAAAAGAGAGCCCTTGCATCTCTGGGACAGGGAAACTTCCAGAACCGAAAAGAGTTATACTAAGAGGAGTCAATTTGCTGAATTATATGTAATATCAGTTCAGTTCAGTTCAGTCGCTCAGTCGTGACTGACTCTTTGCGACCCCATGAATCACAGCATGCCAGGCCTCCCTGTCCATCACCAACTGGTTCTAAAACAAGAAATTTAACAGAATGTCAAATTTATACAGATTCTTATTCAGTAGCTGATGGATTGGTCACTTAACTTTCCATGTGGGTAAAGAATAATGTAAATTTATTCTAAGGAATTATGGGGAAAGGAATTAAGGTCTGACATTTTGGAACCTGTTCAAATCACTAATGTTTCAGTCTTCAATGTAGAAGCTCACTGTATTCCAAATCTATGGAACAATGGTATAATTCTATTATAAGTGAATAAACCCAAATCCAAACAGTAGAAGTTGACTCAGACTCTGGCAACTTAAAAGGTTTGACTTTCTGGGCATGCCAAAAAATGTGGCCATCTGGGGGAACAAAGCAAGATACAGGTGGGCTCAGGATCAAGGTATTTCTTTAACTATCAATCTCATTAAATCTGCATTTTACAATGCAGATTTACAATGTCCAATTGTCCAATTTACAATGTCCAATTTGTCAATGTATTAAGCATAGAAGCTTGCCACACCTAGTCAAAGGACAATTGGCATGTGGGCAAATATGGCAAACCGATTATATCGGATCCATTAATTTGAGATAAAGGATGTCAACACATGTGTACCTCTGTGGACACCTATTCTGGATATTTAGTGGTCATTCTCTTCAGGAAAGCCAATTAGGCTGAAACTATTAAAACATTGGAGATAATTTATATTATGGTGTCCCATTTCAAATTGAGAGGGACAGTGGTAAGTTAATGCAAGAATTTGCCCAGGAACATAACATACAACGGATTTTTCATATTCCTTATTATCTGCAAGCTGCTGGTTTGATTTAAAGAAGGAATGGTCTGCTTAAACAGCGATTAGTTAAACTTGGAGAGGGCTTTTATAAAAACTGGAGGACAGGTGGCTCATTGGTAAAGAACCTGCCTACTAATGCAGAAGACAAGGGTTCAGTCCCTGGGTCGGGAAGATCCTCTGGAGAAGGAACTGGCAACCCACTCCAGTATTCTTGCCCACTCCAGAAATCCCATGGACAGGAGGAGCCTGGAAGGTTACAGTCCATGAGGCTGCAAAAGAGTCAGACATGACTTAGCATTTGAGCATGAGCATGAGGAGAATCAGAAACTCCTTTGATGAGGATGATTATTCCAAATTTACAAATTCATAAAATACACTTCTTTCCAGAAACAACTAAGTATTGGGAAATTTGGAAAAGGAAATGACAACCCACTTCAGTATTCTTGTCTGAGAAATTCTGTGAACAGAGGAACCTGGCAGGCTACAGTCCCCAGGGTTGCAAAGGAGCCAGACACTAAAACTGAGAAACTAAACAACAACAACAAATTGGAAAATTAGCCCAGGATCATTAGCTCCTTTCCAAGCTACTTCTGAAGGCCACTGGACAGGATTTGTACTCCATATCTGAACACAGACTTACTGAAAGATTGACATGTGCTATTTCAACTGGTATTGTAATTAAAATGCCTCTCAGACACTTTGGATTAATCAAAGAATTTCCAGTGTACATTAAGAGAGATCTGTGTCCATGGGGGAGTTACAGATCCAGACTACCAAAGAGAAATCTTAGTAATTTTACAAAATGAAGGAAAAGATGATCTTTTGTTAATAAACATAATCAAATTGCCCAATTGCTGATTTTTCTAATGTAATTGGAAAAGTACAAAAAGGAGACTTTCGCACCATACTAACAGAGGTGATAGAGGGTTTGGGTCCACAAACGAAACACATGTAATTGGAGCTAAAATCTGGGTGGAGCAGCCTAACAGTCCTCCCATACCTGCTGATGTGATTACACATGGAAAGGATAACACTGTATTAGTGATGATCCCTGGACAGGAAAAATGGAAATATGTGCCATTAACCCACTGTCAATTCTCACAAATAGATTATTCTTAGAAGCCTGACGGTAATGCAGATTGTCATTTGTGCCTCAACCTTCAAGGATCTTTAGCTGGTGAAACATGAACTGGACCTGAACTCAAGATAACTTTTCCTTCCCAGCAAATGAGTTTGTCCTTTCTTAACTTTGACTTTCTAAGGACAAAACTTTTCTGTTTGCTAGATTACACAGCATTGGTAAAGACATAGCTCAAGCCTTGACCATTAATGCTAAGTGGATGCCTACAACATTAAAACCACATGAACTTAGTTTTAACTTACCATAAAGACTTTTTACAGTTGTTTTAATGACTCAGTAATATTTCAGCTATACCAAACTAAATCCTTAACTGACATGTTTGATTGGATTGTTCTATGCAGCTGTTTTATTACCTTGCTCAAAAGGATAAGGCCCAAGGAATTTTAATGTCTACGAAACCAGTCCATTCTCAAGGAGATCAGTCCTGGGTGTTCATTGGAAGGTCTGATGCTAAAGCTGAAACTCCAATACTTTGGCCACCTCATGCGACGAGTTGACTCACTGGAAAAGAGTCTGATGCTGGGAAGGATTGGGGGTGGGAGGAGACGGGGACGACAGAGAATGAGATGGCTGGATGGCCTCACCGACTCGATGGACATGAGTTTGAGTGAACTCCGGGAGTTGGTGATGGACAGGAAGGACTGGCGTGCTGTGATTCATGGGGTCGCAAAGAGTCGGACACGACTGAATGACTGAACTGAACTGAACTGAATGCATATGAGTGGAAAAATTAGAGAATGGTTCCTAAAAATCACTGGTTACTTATCCCTGAAAGCATTACCAAATGCACCAACACCTGGTGCCAAGGAACTCTATACCATTATGGTATAGTCAGTATGAGTTTAATGTGCAAATTTTACCTATTCTTTTTGGAGAATACTGGCTACCTCATTTCACTGGAAATTATTTGGATATTAATAATCACACTCACTTACTGATAGACAGTAACAAGGCTATTGAGGGACTGCTATGTGGACCAACTTTTCACATTTGGGATCCCTGCTTATTGGAGAACTCAATCAACTACTGTGAATGGGTTATCTTCCCTAAATCTTATGTTTTTGAAATAGCCCCTCAATTTGTATATATTGTAACCAATGACGAAGAAATTACTTTTACATATCAATTAGGAACCCCTTTTTTCAGATGCCTAACACATGTTGATCATTTATATTGGAAGTGATAGTAGTGTGAAAGTGTTAGTCGCTCAGTCATGTCCAACTCTTTGTGACCCCCATGGACTACAGCCCTCCACACTCCTCTATGAAATTTCTTAGGTAGGAATACTGGATTGGGTAGCCATCCCCTTCTCCAGGGAATCTTCCTGAGTCAGGGATCAAACCCAAGTCTCCTGCATTGCAGGTGGATTCTTTACCATCTGAGCTACCAGGGAAGCCCTTATATTGGAAGGGTATCACCTATTTATTTTCTCTTACTCCCCCATGAGAACTCCGGTATTGTGGACTCAAATGTTTTCTGTTCCCAATATTAGCTCCCCCTTAAGTAAGATTCTGCAAGGAATCAAAGAGTCACAAAATTTCATAGATATACATAATTGTACCTTGATAGAACATTCTATTATTACTACTATTGCTGCAAATAAGTTAATAGATGTAGGGAGTTGATGTACAAAAACAAACTTCTCATTCATGGGATTTTTTCTTTACTAAATCCCCTATAGCTCGAGAACTGTTTTCTGCTCTGTTTAACCCATACTTGTTTTTTTGATCACTTTGTTTCTATTGACTGTCTAGAACTGCTATTAATATTTGATTTATAGCATTAAGAAGACTGCTCATTTTATTTTCTTTATTCCTGTGCTCTACAGCCTAAACAATCTTGAGGCTGACTGTTAGGAAATTAAAATGGAGGAAGTCATGGTCAGGCTTCAGAAGTAGGAGAGCAGGCCTCTGACCTGCCTGGACACTGCTGGGATTCTGTGCCTGCCTGCAAGCTCAGCAAGTCAGAAGGTACTTTAGATAGGAAAGGGAACAGGTCTGGGAACTCTTGAGCCCCCGGAGGTCTGGCCAATGCCATGGGGTCTAAGAAGTTTTAGAACTCATATGGTCAAACAAATAACATTATAATGTTGTTTAAATAAAGTAAAACCAATCCCTCCCCTACAATGGGCAGAAGCCAGAAGGCTGATAATTAAGATTCCCCAAAAATCAGTCATCCTCTTACCTCACCACTGACCAATCAGAAAAAATGTCCTCAAGCTGATCACACATCTGCTGCCCTCACCCTTTATTGTTGTTTAGTTGCCAAGTTGTGTCTGACTCTTTTGCGACCCCATGACTGTAGCCCACTAGGCTACTCTGTCCATGGGATATCCCAGGCAAGAATACTGGAATGGGTTGCCATTTCCTTCTCTAGGGGATCTCCCCAACTCATCAAACTCATGTCTTCAGCACTGGCCAGCAGATTCTTTATCACTGAGCCACCTGGAAAGCCCACCCTCACTCCCAGGGCTGTCTTTAAGAACTCTTGCCTGAAAGCCATGAGGGAAATTCTGATGTTTGGCAAATCAGCTGCCTGCTTTCCTTGCTTTGAGCCTTGTACTTTCTCTCACCACAGTCCACTGTGGGTAGATTGGCTTGGCTTCAGGTAGGATGAGCAAGAGCCAGGTTCGATTCAGTGACAAAGAATGTCCCACAGAAACGAAAATATGAACTTAATATCTTACCCTTCACAGAAAAGGTTTGCCTATTTCCTCTTCTATACTTGCTTCTCACCACTCTCCATTGTAGCAATCCCCAACTATTTGCAATCCCTAACAGATTGTGTTTTTCTCTCTGATTTGCTCTCCTCTCCCACCCCTCCATGGTGTTTCAATAGAACTAACTCCATTCTAGCATTTAACAGTTATTTTGATTGCCCTTTTATTTGTCTGGTTCAAGTGTTCACCACTGAATCCTCAGCACCCAGCACAATTCTTGCCCTCCTTCAGCACTGGTAACAGTGTGGTGACTGAATAAGCAGCATCTTGAAGAAATAAACAATATTGTGTTCCAACTTTCAAATCTGCAAAAGGAAGACATATAAATGACAAATTAATTTACAAAGAAGAATTAAAAAGTAGCAAGTACTCTGCAGTATAACCAAGTAGAGAGAATTCCACCAGGTGAAAGTTTCCCCTTCTTTAGAATTCTTTCTGATTTGAACACAAGCCCCCTCTATGATGAAATTCTTACTGAGCTTTTTGTAGTCATGTAGTGTTCTCATCTGTAAAATAAAGCTAAATAATTCCAATTACCAAGGGAACATTTCTGCAAAGATGGGCACGATAAAGGACAGAAACGGTATAGACCTAACAGAAGCAGAACATATTAAGAAGAGGTGGCAAGAATACACAGAACTATACAAAAAAGATCTTAATGATGCAGATAACCATGATGGTGTGATTACTCAGCTAGAGCCAGACATCCTGGGGTACAAAGTTAAGTGGGCCCTAAGAAGCATCACTATGAACAAAGCTAGTGGAGGTGATACAATTTCAGCTGAGCTATTTCAAATCCTAAAATATGATGCTGTGAAAGTGCTGCATTCAATATGCCAGCAAATTTGGAAAACTTAGCAATGGCCACAGGACTGGAAAAGGTCAGTTTTCATTTCAATCCCAAAGAAGGGCAATGCCAAAAATGTACAAGCTACTATACAATTGCACTCATTTCACATGCTAGCAAGATCATGCTCAAAATCCTTCAAGCCAGGCTTCAACAGTATGTGAACTGAGAAATTCCAGATGTACAAGTTAGATTTAGAAAAGGCAGAGGAATCAGAGATCAAATTGCCAACATCCGCTGGATTATAGAAAAAGCAAGAGAATTCCAGAAAAACATCCACTTCTGCTTCACTGACTATGCTAAAGCCTTTAACTCTGTGGATTACAACAAACTGTGGAAAACTCTTAATGAGATGGGAATACCAGGCTACCTTACCTGTCTCCTGAGAAACCTGTATGCTGGTCAAGAAGCAACAGTTAGAACTGGACGTGAAATAACTGGTTCAAAATTGGGAAAGAAGTACGTCAAGCCTGTATATTGTCATCCTGCTTATTTAACTTATATGCAGAGTATACCATGCGAAACGCCCGGCTGGATGAATCACAAGCTGGAATCAAAATTGCATGGAGAAATATCAACAATCTCAGATATGGAAATGACATCACCCTTATGGAAGAAAATGAAGTGGAACTAAAGAGACATTGATGAAGGTAAAAGTGGAGAGTGAAAAAGCTGGCTTAAACTCAGCATTCAAAAAACTAAGATCATGGCATCCGGTCCCATCACTTCATGGCAAATAGATGGGGGAAAAAATGGAAACAGTTCAGTTCACTTTAGTGACTCAGTCACATCTGACTCTTTGCGACCCCATGGACTGCAGCACACCAGGCTTCCCTGTACATCACCAACTCCCAGAGCTTGCTCAAATTCATGTCCATCAAGTTGGTGATGCCTTCCAACCATCTCATCCTCTGTTGTACCCTACTCCTCCTGCCTTTTATCTTTCCCAGCATCAAGGCCTTTTCCAATGAGTTGGCTCTTTGCGTCAGGTGGACAAAATATTGGAGTTTCAGCTTCAGCATCAGTCCTTCCAATGAATATTCAGGACTGATTTCCTTTAGGATTGACTGGTTTGATTTCTCTTGGGCTCCAAAATCACTGTGGATGGTGACGGCAGCCATGAAATGAAAAGACACTTCCTCCTTGGAAGAAAAACTATGACATACCCAGACAGTGTATTAATAAGTAGAGACATCACTTTGCCCACAAATGTCCATATAGTCGCTATGGTTTTTCCAGTAGTCACGTATGGATGTGAGAGTTGGACCATAAAGAAGGCTGAGCACCGAGGAGTTGAGGCTTTTGACCTGTGGTGTTGGGAAAGACTCCTGAGAGTCCTCTGGACAGCAGGAGATCAAACCAGTCAATCCTAAAGGAAATCAATCCTGATTATTAATTGGAAGGACTGGTGCTGAAGCTGAAGCTCCAATACTTTGGCCACCTGATGCAAAGAGCCAACTCATTGGAAAAGACCTTGATGCTGGGAAAGATAAAAGGCAGGAGAAGAAAGGGGTGAGAGAGGATGAGATGATTGGATGGCATCACCAATTCAATGGACATGAGTTTGAGCAAGCTCCAGGAGATTGTGAAGGACAGGGAAGCCTAGCAAGCTGCAGTCCATGGTGTCACAAAGAGTTGGACACATCTTGACTAACAACAACAAATTCCGATTTCACAGGATTGAAAGGTTATTATTATTATTATTATTATTTTTTGGTTATGCTATATCTTTGTTGCTGCACGCAGGCTTTCACTAGTTGCAGTAGGGGGTAGGAGGCTACTCTTCCTTGTGGTGGCTTCTCTTCTTCTGGAGCACAGTTCAGTTCAGTCGCTCAGTCGTGTCCGACTCTTTGCGACCCCATGAATCGCAGCACGCCAGGCCTCCCTGTCCATCACCAACTCCGGGAGTTCACTCAAACTCATGTCCATCGAGCTGGTGATGCCATCCAGCCATCTCATTCTCTGTCGTCCCCGTCTCCTCCCACCCACAAACCCTCCTAGCATCAGACTCTTTTCCAGTGAGTCAACTCGTCGCATGAGGTGCCCAAAGTATTGGAGCACATGCTCTAGTAAAATGGGCTTCAGTAGTTGCGGCTCATGGGCTTAGTTACTCTGACGCCTGTGGAATCCTCCCCGACCAAGGATTAAATCCATGCCCCCTGCATTAGCAGGCTGATTCTTATCCACCATACCATCAGGGAAGACCAGAATATGGTTAATTATTGAAAACAGGTAGTTCAGTGCTCACTTTCTTATAGGAAGTGCTCGATAAACGTCACTCTCCAGTCCTCTAAAACACCTTTGACGGTCATGGTTTCTGTATCTACGAGGGTCTCCGGTGTGCATCCACTAACGCTAGGCCCAGCATGGAATGCACCCCTATAGTAACGGCGGCCAAGCGCAGAGCCGCGAGGTTCCAGGAGGTACTAGGAGAGGTCCGGCGCCTGGCTAGCCCAACAGGGAAACCGCCCGAGCGCGCCGGAGGGACTGCAGAATGACAACTCCCGCAGTCCTCAGGGCCCAAGACTTCTCGCTAGTTTATCACACTGTCGCTCCGGCGCAGCGTGCAGGGTTCCGCCCCGAGGGGGCTACGCTTCCCCTCTGTCGTCGCGAGCGCGCCGGCGCCTGGTCACCGGAAGAGGCGGGTGACGTCACGAGGGACGACGCTTTGCGCTGGAGGCGGAGTTGACAGAAGGTCTCCGGCTGAATCTCCGCGGCCCCCGGACCGCGGAAGAGGCTCCGAAGGGCGGCCGCGATGCCCAGCCCCCAGCGAGTCAGTCAGCTCCTGGATCTGTGAGTCAGCCCCGGCCCGCCTTCCTCTCGCCCCGCCCCGGCACGGCCCGCGCCCGCCGCCCCTCTCGGCACCCCATCCCCGCCCCCTTCCTGCCTCCCATCGAGGAGGTCCACAGGCTGTTTCTGCTCCTGGGTCCGTGATTTGTCCTGTCCTGGCTGAGGACGATCGTGCCAAGTGGGCTGCCCGGCAGGCTTGCCCCTCTGTCCCCCGATAGGTGTCCGAACTCAGCCTTGACAGCTCCTCGCCCAGGCGATTCCTGGCAGTGGCCTGTCTCTGACGGGAGCTAAAAGCCTTAGTAAAATAAAACAAAACACTGGATGGGGCTCTCAAAAGCCTTTAGCAGAGTTACACCCAGTTGCATTGGAAGGACTGATGCTAAAGCTGAAACTCCAATACTTTGGCCACCTCATGCGACGAGTTGACTCCCTGGAAAAGAGTCTGATGCTGGGAGGGAATGGGGTGGGAGGAGACGGGGACGACAGAGAATGAGATGGCTGGATGGCATCATCGACTCGATGGACATGAGTTTGAGTGAACTCCGGGAGTTGGTGATGGACAGGAAGGCCTGGCGTGCTGTGATTCATGGGGTCGCAAAGAGTCGGACACGACAGAGCGACTGAACTGAACTGTAATAGGGATAATTATTGATTCTTTGACACCGCGCTTAAATCCTTATTGCGCTTGCTGGGTTCAGCTCCCGGGTCTACCATTCCCCAGCTGTATGACTATGGGAGAGTAGCTTAACCTTACTGTGCCCAAGTTATTGATCTTCAAAGTTAGTATAATAACAGTACCTATCTAATGGCGTTATGTGCTGTGTGTGCTTAGTCGCTCATGTCTGACTCAACGACCGCATGAACTGTAGCCAGCCAGGCTCCTCTGTCCATGGGGATTTTCCATGCCTGTAAAATATTCATATCAAGTTAAGCTCTCTGAAATTTCTTTTAATACTAGGCAGTCTTCTAAGGATTTAAGTAAGTTAAATTTACTCCTCCCTGTACCGCTATGGCCTGTTCAGTTCAGTTCAGTCGCTCAGTCGTGTCCGACTCTTTGAGACCCCATGAATCACAGCATGCCTGTAACTGCCTATTATTAAATTTCAGAGAGCTTAACTTGATATGATTATTTTATAGGCATGTTGTTATAGAATGGCTTATAAAGTGAGCATGAGGAAGTTCTTTAACCTTTCCAATGGTTTATGACGTTAGGAGTTTACAGATGGTAGGAGATTGGTTAAAAGTGATTAGGCTATTTTAAGAAGACAATTTAAGTTGATTGTCAGAGGCATTTACAAGAAATAAGTTTCACTTATGTTCATGATGTAAACTAGATTTGGTTTTGCTTATGTGACTGAACTGGTTTGGTCACCTTGAGGGATTTTTCAAGCCTGGTCTCCATTTATTTTATTTTTAAAAATCCCCGACTTTCAGTCATTCTCTTAGCAAGCTGAGAGTGAACCAATATAGTGTTACTCTCACTACTTCTTCAATGTAGGCATTGGGATGGATGGTCTTGTAATTGCCCTTACCGGCAGTTGCATAGTCACCCTGGACACTGGCAGTAGGATCTTTGTGTTCTTCCAGTTGTCTAACACTAATGGATAACATTTGATGTGTGAGTAGCCACATTTAGAACTCTAGAGAGGATACAGTGCATTTAGGAGGCTAATATGATGACTATAAGGAGAATAATAGCCAAGTATTGAAAAGGATTCTCCAGAGCAGAGATTTCCAACTAAATAATCAAGAGAAGTGTGTGTGTGTTAAATTACCAAAGTCATGTCCAACTCTTTGCGACCCTATGGAATGTGGCCTGCCAGGGTCCACTGTACATGGGCTTCTCTAGGCAAGAATACTGGAGTGGGTTGGCATTTCGTTTTGCAGGAGATCTTCCTGATCCAGGGATTGAACCTGTGTTTCAGAAGTGTTGCCTGTTTGATAAATGATTGGCATCTAGTCTTTCAGATCTTTTTGGTATGTTAATATAGAAACTTTTTTTTTTTTAACCAGTTATGCTGTTAACAAATCACAAGTCTGTGTGCCCAGTGAGGCACATCAATACTAAAACATTAGAGTCTGAAACAGAGATTTATTACAGATTCATACAAGGAGATGGGTGGTTCATGCCCTAAGAACCCCAAAGTTACTGAAAGCTTTCAGCAAGCCCCTTTAAAAGTAAAAGGGGAGGGAGGGGCGTGGTTAGTTGTTATAAACATCTTGTGTAAGATCCTTTGCTCTTGAGATCAGATCATGGTCAGGTAACAACATTCTTGTAAATCTCTACCAAATGAATGTTATTCTGTGTCTCGACAAGAAAGGGCAAGGTCCCAAGGCACAACTTTCACTCTCCAAGAGCCCAGTCCTGGCTAATAGGAGGCAGATCTCAGTTGGCAGCTCTATCAGGGCCAGGTTCCCACATCCTGTCCAGATGTCATCTCTGAGGGAGCCAGGCGCCCAGCCCAACTGGCCCTCAGTCTCCTCAAGCCACCCAGATGGGGAGACCAGGTTCAAGGCCTGGGCCAAGGCTAGTAATGGAGGGCCTTCGTAAGGGCTCTGGAGCCCTATAGAAGAACACAGTTCTTAGTGTGTTCCCTGGGCGCTCCAGCTCACCTGCTTGCCCAAGGCTGAATGAGCTGGAGGGCCTCCAGGAGAAGGCCTGAATCTGCCTCTTACCTCACTCTCCACCTAATGACCACCACACCAATGACCCTTGGGTAAATCACTTCCCTAATGGTCCCTCATTGACAGTTACTTGTGGGCAGGGCCCACTGAGGCACTGAGCAATGACTGAGCAAGACCTGTTGCCTAGTAACAGGGTGCAGAGTAGTGAGGCATAGTAATGGCTACCTGCTAAGGGCTGTGCTCATCTTGCTCTCTTACAATAGTACATGTACCTCCATCTTGGGTAGTTAGGGTGTTTAAGGCTATGCAGTTGTCTAAAATAACTCTGGATAAAGATTGTCTAGATTCTTGCTGTGATTATAGAGATTTTGCAGAGGATAAGGTCTCTCCTAGTGAGATTTAAGTGCAGTTTTTTGTTGATGTCTTTTCCAATAAACAGAGTCTCTAGGTTTTAATATATGAGGCATTGTCTTGTTTTCGAAGCAGACCACAGAAACCTTTATGGACCTGGTGGAAATAAGCCTTTCAATATTACATTAGCATCTTATAGTACTGAACTATGTCAAGGTTACTTAGGATGGGATTAACATGAAGATGCCTTATTTTAGGAGGTTGTGTGATACGTAAGCTTCCATGTAAGTAACCTTCTATATGGTGTAAGCGATCAGTTATTTAATAAGTATTACTATGGAAAGAAAAGAAAGGCAAATATTAAAGATTAGTTGGAACAAAGTATAAATGCAGTTGTTGAGTCTAGAGAGCATTCAAGTCAAGAAAATTTTTGGAGCTGAGCTTAGATTTTTAGATGGTGGAATGAAGATGGCAGTTTCAAACTGATAGATTTTCCTGGTTTGCAGTTTGAATGTCAGTGATGATGTCATCAGGTGTTCTGCTGAGGTCTGAGTGGCCTACGTAGAAGTAAGTATGAAGGTTGTTTTTTTGTCTATATGTGATCCATTGTGGTGAATTCTCTGAAGTCTGTATCAAGAGCTATAGCTTTGTCTTGTAGGGTTTAAGGAAAAGAATACTTTTAGTTTTAATTTCAAATCAGAAGGGTGGGAGAAAATTGAAAATATTAGTTTGGAGAGTTGTAGCCAGATGTTAGAGAAAACCATAAGAGTTCAGGATCCAGTCCATTTTACAGTTAGAAACAAATCCCCAAAGAAAATAAGCAGGACTAGAATTTAATTATGGGTATGCCAAAGTTTTCTGTTTAAACATAATTTTTCTCTCTATAGTCATTTTTACCAAAGATAATCATAGTAAGTAATTTGTTTGTAAAATAAGTCTAGTCTCTTTAAACTTGACTTGTTATTTACATAAGTATAGCAAAAATAGATTTTATGTGCATTCTCAAATATGATATTCCAATCAAAGCTTTGGTAATATCCAAGGGCCTTTATTGACTCTGCAGAGTCAACTTTAGGGACTTCTCTGGTGGTCCAGTGGTTAAGAATCCACCTTCCAATACAGTGGACACAGATCTGATCCCTGGTTAGGAACTAAGATCCCACAGGCCCTAGGGCAAATAAGCCCCCACGTACTACAACTGCAGAGCCCACTGGCTCTGGAGCCTGTGTGGCAACAAAAGATCCCTCATGCAACAACTAAGACCCATCACAAAAATAAAACAAACAAATAAGTATATGTATATATTTATATATACAGCAAACATATATATTTTATATATACAACAAACAAGTATATTTATTTATATATATATTTTAAAGTCAACTTTAGATACTTAAAACTGACTTAACAAGGAAACTCAGGTTACATCTTTAAGAGCCTCTTTATGCTAAGAAGCCAAGCCAAGGACTTAGCAGTTATATCCTATTACAGGGAGAACAAATTCTTATTGAACTTATGCAAATATCTATTGCTGTGAAAATAGGAATACTCAATAACAGGGTTTTTAAAATTTGTTTTATTCTGAAGGAATCAGATAAGGAGAAAAAGAAAAATGTTTCATTTTTGTTTATAAAAGTATACCAAATTGTTGTAGGTTTAGATAACTTAGAAGGAGAGGGAAAAAAAGATTTTTAAATATGGAAAACAAGCATTAAAGAACCAACAATGTTTTAAGAAAAGTCATAAAAGTTAGTTATTTTCATCAGTTCATTTGGTCCCTTGGAATTAATCTTTATTTTCCCTAATCTTGGGTTAGAAGTTTTATTAATTAAGCAGTTTCTCTATTAGAGTTCTAGAAATTCTTACTCAGTTTACTGGTGTGGCCTTAAAGTTATCAGAAAGCTATATTCTAGAGTACTTGTCAGGATCATTTCTATGAATCTCCACAAAGACAAGGCATTCTGGCCTGTAGTTGATCGTAAATGCTTTCCGAGAAGAATTAAGAATAGAACAATAACTCTCTGTAAATGACAAAAGACTTAAAAATAGCCATGGTTAAAGATCTGATGAGAGTTCCCTATTAAAAAAAAATGATGAAATTGTCAGATAAATTCAGTTATTTCTATGATGTACAATATTTTAAGATGACTGATAACATTATACTAGGATTTCTAAGAATTTCATGCAATTTCTGGAACACATATTAATAACATTTTGCTGTTGTTCAGTCACTCAATTGTGTCCGACTCTTTGCAACCCATGGACTGTAGCACACTAGGCTTCCCTATCCATCAGCAATTCCTGGAGCTTCCTCAAACTCATGTCCATCAAGTCGATGATACCATCCAACCATTTCAACTTCTGTTGTCCCCTTCTCCTGCCTTCAATCTTTCCCAACATCAGAGTCTTTTCCAATGAGTTGGCTCTTTGCATCAGGTGGCCAAAGTATTGGAGCTTCAGCTTCAGCATCAGTCCTTATAATGAATAATCAGGATTGGTTTCCTTTAGGATTGACTGGTTTGATCTCCTTGCATTCCAAGGGGTTCTCAAGAGTCTTCTCCAACACCACAGTTCAAAAGCATCAATTCTTCTGCGCTCAGCCTTCTTTATGGTCCAACTCTCACATCCATACATGACTACTGGAAAAACCATAGCTTTGACTAAGCTGGACCTTTGTCAGCAAAGTAATGTCTCTGCTTTTGAGTATGCTGTCTAGGTTGGTCATAGCTTTTCTTCCAAGGAGCAAGCATCTTTTAATTTTATGGCTGCAGTCATCATCTGCAGTGATTTTGGAACCCAAGAAAATAAAGTCTGTCACTTGTTTCCATTGTTTCCCCATCTACTTGACATGAAGTGATAGGACCAGATGCCATGATCTTAGTTTTTTGAATGTTGAGTTTTAAGCCAACTTTTTCACTCTCCTCTTTTATTTTCATCAAGAGGCTCTTTAGAGAACCCCATGAACCCCATGAACAGTATGAAAATTCAGACAAAAATTAGTGTAAATAAATAATTTTTTTTATAAAACCAAAAAGCCTTACCTCTTATAATATTGCAAAGGTTCAGTTTTCCTAACTAATTACAGACCTGATAAAGATAACATGAAGCACAGGAAATTATTTTGCTAAGACACAGAATCTTTAGTTTCTAGATAGATTACACAAAAGGTAAAGAAAAACCTTTTATAATATTAAAAGCGGACCTGTAATCTAAGAAACTTTTTAACACGGCGGGGCGGGGAACCTCCAATTTGTATCAGTTTATTACTGACCTCATTTTTAAGACCCTTATAAATAAATCTATGTAAGATTAGCTAAATTTGACCTTTCAACATAAAATTTATAAACAAGCAACTTTCTATATTCATTTAGACTTTGTATTAGTCCTTTTTTTCATTTTGGAATAATCAGTAATTTTAGTTTACAAAGTTACTGTATAAAATTACTCCCTTTCTTTCCATAACAAAAACACAACCTATGTTCTTTACATATTCTTCCCTGATAGCTCAGTTGGTAAAGAATCCACCTGTGATGGGGAGACCCCAGTTCAATTCCTGGGTCAGGAAGATCCCCTAGAGAAGGGATACGCTACCCACTCCAGTATTTTTGGGCTTCCCTGGTAGCTCCGTTGGTAAAGAATCCACCTGCAGTGCAGGAGACATGGGTTTGATTCCTCGGGCAGGAAGATCCCCTGGAGAAGGAAGCAGCTACCCACTCCAGTTTTCTGGCCTGGAGAATTCCATGGACAGAGGAGCCTGGCAGGCCACCATCGGTGGGGTCTCAAAGAGTTGGACACAACTGATCGACTTTCACTTTCATATAGAAACACATCCCATTTCTCTTTCATACCTTGTATACAAAGTTGTTTTCTTTCATTTTAGTTTCTAGTATTTATTTTTATATATTGATTATTAAATTTAACTTTTATTAACTTTTAGTTTCCAGTGGAAACTCAGAAGCATGCAGTTGTTGAACTGTCTGTCATATAGCAGCATTCTGTAGTAGATTAGAAAATTCATGAATACATAATTACAAAACATTATATTTTTAGAGACATGTTTTTTTACAGTACAACTTTTTCTTACAGTTTCATTGAGAAATAATTGACATGCAGCACTGTGTAAGTTTGAAATATACTGCATAATGACGTGACTGACATATACAGTAAATTCAGTGAACATCTATCATCTTATATAGATACAAAATAAAATAGAAAAAAAGATTTTTCTCATGATGAGAACTCTTAGGAATTATTCTCATAACAACTTTTATATGTGACATATAGTGTTAATTGTATGTATCGTGTTGTACATTCCATCCCTAGCACCTATTTATCTTATAACTGCAAGTTTGTACCTTTTAATGCTTTCATCCAATTCCCCTGGCCTCTGGTAATCACAAAGCTGATATCTTTCTATGAATTTGTTTTTGTTTTTAAAGTATAATTGTCCTACCACACTCTATTAGTTCCTGTTACACAAAATAGTTGTTCAGTATTTCTACACATTTCAAAGTAATAACCGCAATAAATCTAGTTACAATATCTCACCATGTAAAGATATTTTATAGTTATTGATTATATTCTATACACTGTGTATTTCATACCCATGACTCATTTATTTTTCAGCTTTAAGTTTGTACCTCTTAATCCCCCTCATCTATTTCTTCCTCACCCCATCCCCTCCCTGCTGGAAGCCATCTGTTTGTTCTCTATATCTGTAGCTATATCTGTTTTGTTATGTTCAGTTTTGTTTTTTAGATTTCACATATAATTGAAATTACATAGTATTTGTCTTTCTCTATCTGACTTATCTCACTTAATCATCATGCCTTCTAGGCCCATCCATGTTGTTGCAAATGGCTATGTTTCATTCTTTTTAATGGGTGAGGAATATTCCATTTTGCAATGTATATCACATTATCATCTCTTGATGGGTGCTTAGATTGCATCCATATCTTTATTATAAGTAATACTGCATTGAACATAGTGTAGTATATATATTTTTTAAATTAATTTTGTTTCCTAAAAATAAATACTTAGGAGTGGAATTGCTGGATCACATGGTGGTTCTATTTTTAATATTTTGAGGAATCTCCATACTTTTTTCCATAGTGGCTGCACCAATTTACATTCTCACCAGCAGTGCACATGGCTTCCCTTTTCTTCACATCCTTGTCAGCACTTGTTACTTCTCTTTTTGATAATGTCCATTCTAACAGGTGTGAGTTGATATCTCGTGGTTTTGATTTGTTTTTCCTTGATGATTAGTGAAATGATCATCTCTTCACGTGCCTCTTGGCCATCTGTGTGTCTTCTTTGGAGACTAATTATTTATTGGAGGCTAATTATTTTACAATATTATATTGGTTGGTTTTGCCATACATTGACATGAATCCGCCCCGGGTGTACATGAGTTCCCCTTCCTGAACCCCCCCTCCCACCTCCCTCCTCCCTTTATCCTCCCTCTGGGTCATCCCCGCACACCAGCCCCGAGCATCCTGTAAACATGCATCGACCCTGAACTGGTGATTTGTTTCACATATGGCAACATACATGTTTCAATGCCATTCTCCCAAATCATCCCGCCCTCACCCTCTCCCACAGCGTCCCAAAGACTGTTCTATACATCTGTGTCTCTTTTGCTGTCTCGTACACAGGGTTATCATTTGCATCTTTTGAACCGTGGTGTTGGAGAAGACTCTTGAGAGTCCCTTATACTGCAAGGAGATCCAACCAGTCCATTCTAAAGGAGATCAATCCTGGATGTTCATTGGAGGGACTGATGCTAAAGCTGAAACTGCAATACTTTGGCCACCTCATGCGACGAGTTGACTCACTGGAAAAGACTCTGATGCTGGGAAAGGTTGGGGGCGGGAGGAGAAGGGGACGACGGAGAATGAGATGGCTGGATGGCATCACCGACTCTGTGGACATGAGTTTGAGTGTACTCCGGGAGTTGGTGATGGACAGGGAGGCCTGGCGTGCTGTGATTCATGTGGTCGCGGAGAGTCAGACACGACTGAGCGACTGAACTGAACTGAACTGAACTGAAATTCCATATATATGCGTTAGTATACTGTATTGGTGTTTTCTTTCTGGCTTACTTCATTCTGTATAATAGGCTCCAGTTTCATCCACCTCATTAGAACTGATTCAAATGCATTCTTTTTAATGGCTGAGTAATACTCCATTGTGTATATATACCAAAGCTTTCTTATCCATTCGTCTGCAGATGGACCTCAAAGTTGCTTCCATGTCCTGGCTGTTATAAACAGTGCTGCGATGAACATTGGAGTACATGTGTCTCTTTCAATTCTGGTTTCCTTGGTGTGTATGCCCAGAAGTGCGATTGCTGGATCATATGGCAGTTCTATTTCCAGGTTTTTGAGGAATCTCCACACTGTTCTCCATAGTGGCTGTACTAGTTTGCATTCCCACCAACAGTGTAAGAGGGTTCCCTTCTCTCCACACCCTCTCCAGCATTTATTGCATGTAGACTTTTGGGTAGCAGCCATTCTGACTGGTGTGAAATGGTATCTCATTGTGGTTTTGATTTGCATTTCTCTGATTATGAGGGATGTTGAGCATTTTTTCATGTGTTTGTTAGCCATCTGTATGTCTTCTTTGGAGAAATGTCTGTTTAGTTCTTTGGCCCATTTTTTGATTGGGTCATTTATTTTTCTGGAATTGAGCTGCAGGAGCTGCTTATATATTTTGGAGATTAATCCTTTATCAGTTGCTTCATTTGCTATTATTTTCTCCCATTCTGAAGGCTGTCTTTTCACCTTACTTATAGTTTCCTTTGCTGTGCAGAAGCTTTTGATTTTAATTAGGTCCCATTCGTTTATTTTTGCTTTTATTTCCAATATTCTGGGAGGTGGGTCTTGGAGGATCCTGCTGTGATTTATGTCGGATAGTGTTTTGCCTACGTTCTCCTCTAGGAGTTTTATAGTTTCTGGTCTTACATTTAGCTCTCTAATCCATTTTGAGTTTATTTTGGTGTATGGTGTTAGGAAGTGTTCTAGTTTCATTCTTTTACAAGTGGCTGTCCAGTTTTCCCAGCACCACTTGTTAAAGAGACTGTCTTTTCTCCATTGTACATTCTTGCCTCCTTTGTCAAAGATAAGGTGTCCATAGGTGCGTGGATTTATCTCTGGGCTTTCTATTTTGTTCCATTGATCTATATTTCTGTCTTTATGCCAGTACCATACTGTCTTGATGACTGTGGCTTTGTAGTAGAGCCTGAAGTCTGGCAGGTTAATTCCCCCAGTTCCATTCTTCTTCCTCAAGATTGCTTTGGCTATTCGAGGTTTTTTGTATTTCCATACAAATTGTGAGATTATTTGTTCTAGTTCTGTGAAAAATATTGTTGGTAGCTTGATAGGGATTGCATTGAATGTATAAATTACTTTGGGTAGTATACTCATTTTTACAATATTTATTCTTCCAATCCACGAACACGGTATATTTCTCCATCTATTCGTGTCCTCTTTGATTACTTTCACTAGTGTTTTATAGTTTTCTATGTACAAGTCTTTTGTTTCCTTAGGTAGATATATTCCTAAGTATTTAATTCTTTTCATTGCAACAGTGAATGGAATCAGTTCAGTTCAGTTCAGTTCAGTCGCTCAGTCGTGTCCGACTCTCTGCGACCCCATGAATCACAGCACGCCAGGCCTCCCTGTCCATCACCAACTCCCGGAGTTCACTCAAACTCATGTCCACAGAGTCGGTGATGGCATCCAGCCATCTCATTCTCCGTCGTCCCCTTCTCCTCCCGCCCCCAACCTTTCCCAGCATCAGAGTCTTTTCCAGTGAGTCAACTCGTCGCATGAGGTGGCCAAAGTATTGCAGTTTCAGCTTTAGCATCAGCCCCTCCAATGAACATCCAGGATTGATCTCCTTTAGAATGGACTGGTTGGATCTCCTTGCAGTATAAGGGACTCTCAAGAGTCTTCTCCAACACCACAGTTCAAAAGCATCGATTCTTCGGCGGTCAGCCTTCTTCACAGTCCAACTCTCACATCCATACATGACCACGGGAAAAACCATTGCCTTGACTAGACGGACCTTGGTTGGCAAAGTAATGTCTCTGCTATTTAATATACTATCAAGGTTGGTCATAACTTTCCTTCCAAGGAGCAAGCGTCTTTTAATTTCATGGCTGCAATCAGCATCTGCAGTGATTTTGGAGCCCAAAAAAACAAAGTCTGACACTGTTTCCACTGTTTTTCCATCTATTTCCCATGAAGTGATGGGACCAGATGCCATGATCTTTGTTTTCTGAATGTTGAGCTTCAAGCCAACCTTTTCACTCTCCTCTTTCACTGTCATCAAGAGGCTTTTGAGTTCCTCTTCACTTTCTGCCATAAGGGTAGTGTCATCTGCATATCTGAGGTTATTGATATTTCTCCCGGCAATCTTGATTCCAGCTTGTGCTTCTTCCAGCCCAGCGTTCCTCATGATGTACTCTGCATATAAGTTAAATAAGCAAGGTGACAATATACAACCTTGACGTACACCTTTTCCTATTTGGAACCAGTCTGTTGTTCCATGTCCAGTTCTAACTGTTGCTTCCTGACCTGCATACAGGTTTCTCAAGAGGCAGGTCAGGTGGTCTGGGATTCCCATCTCTTTCAGAATGTTCCACAGTTTATCGTGATCGACACAGTCAAAGGCTTTGGCATAGTCAATAAAGCAGAAATAGATGTTTTTCTGAAACTCTCTTGCTTTCTCCATGATCCAGCGGATGTTGGCAATTTGATCTCTGGTGCCCCTGCCTTTTCTAAAACCTGCTTGAACATCTGGGAGTTCACGGTTTATATACTGCTGAAGCCTGGCTTGGAGAATTTTGAGCATGACTTTACTAGCGTGTGAGATGAGTGCAATTGTGCGGTAGTTTGAGCATTCTTTGGCATTGCCTTTCTTTGGGATTGGAATGAAGACTGACCTCTTCCAGTCCTGTGGCCACTGCTGAGTTTTCCAAATCTGCTGGCGTGAATGGAATAGTTTCCTTAATTTCTCTTTCTATTTTCTCATTATTAGTGTATAGCAATGCAAGGGATTTCTGTGTGTTGATTTTATATCCTGCAACTTTACTGTAATCATTGATTAGCTCTAGTAGTTTTCTGGTAGAGTCTTTAGGGTTTTCTGTGTAGAGGATCATGTCATCAGCGAACAGTGAAAGCTTTACTTCTTCTTTTCCAATTTGTATTCCTTTTATGTCTTTTTCTGCTCTGATTGCTGTGGCCAAAACTTCCAGAACTATGTTGAAGAGTAGTGGTGAGAGTGGGCACCCTTGTCTTGTTCCTGACTTTAGGGGAAATGCTTTCAGTTTTTCACCATTGAGGAATATGTTTGCTGTGGGTTTGTCATATATAGCTTTTATTATGTTGAGGTATGTCCCTTCTATTCCCACTTTCTGGAGGGTTTTTATCATAAATGGATGTTGAGTTTTGTCGAAGGCTTTCTCTGCATCTATTGAGATAATCATATGATTTTTATTTTTCAGTTTGTTAATGTGGTGTATTACGTTGATTGATTTGTGGATATTGAAGAATCCTTGCATTCCTGGGATAAAGCCCACTTGGTCATGATGTATGATCTTCTTAATGTGTTGTTGGATTCTGATTGCTAGAATTTTGTTAAGGATTTTTGCATCTATGTTCATCAGTGATATTGGCCTGTAGTTTTCTTTTTTGTGGGGTCTTTACCAGGTTTTGGGATTAGGGTGATGGTGGCGTCATAGAATGAGTTTGGAAGTTTCCCTTCCTCAGCTACTTTCTGGAAGAGTTTGAGTAGAATAGGTGTTAGGTCTTCTCTAAATTTTTGGTAGAATTCAGCTGTGAAGCCGTCTGGACCTGGGCTTTTGTTTGCTGGGAGATTTTTGATTACAGTTTCAGTTTCCGTGCTTGTGATGGGTTTGTTCAGATTTTCTATTTCTTCCTGGTTCAGTTTTGAAAAGTAGTACTTTTCTAGGAATTTGTCCATTTCTTCCAGGTTATTCATTTTATTGTCATATAATTGCTGATAGTATTCTCTAATAATCCTTTGTATTTCTGTGTTGTCAGTTGTGATCTCTCCATTTTCATTTCTAATTTTATTGATTTGGTTCTTCTCCCTTTCTTTCTTGATGAGTCTGGATAGTGGTTTGTCAATTTTATTTACCTTCTCAAAGAACCAGCTTTTGGCTTTGTTGATTTTTGCTATAGTCTCTTTTGTTTCTTTTGCATTTATCTCTGCCCTAATTTTTATGATTTCTTTCCTTCTACTGACCCTGGGGTTCTTCATTTCTTCCTTTTCTAGTTGCTTTAGATGTAGAGTTAGGTTATTTAGTTGACTTTTTTCTTGTTTCTTGAGGTGTGCCTGTATTGCTATGAACTTCCCCCTTAGCCCTGCTTTTACAGTGTCCCAGAGGTTTTGGGTTGTTGTGTTTTCATTTTCATTCATTTCTATGCATATTTTGATGTCTCTTTTGAGTTCTTCTATAATTTGTCCATTATTCAGCAGCGTGTTGTTCAGTCTCCGTATGTTGGCATTTTTAATAGTTATTCTCCTGTAATTGAGATCTAATCTTACTGCATTGTGGTCAGAAAAGATGCTTGGAATGATTTCAATTTTTTTGAATTTACCTAGGCTAGATTTATGACCCAGGATGTGATCTATCCTGGAAAAGGTTCCGTGTGCACTTGAGAAAAAGGTGAAGTTCATTGTTTTGGGGTGAAATGTCCTATAGATATCTATTAGGTCTATCTGGTCTATTGTATCATTTAAAGATTGTGTTTCCTTGTTAATTTTCTGTTTAGTTGATCTATCCATAGATGTAAGTGGGGTGTTAATATCTCCCACTATTATTGTGTTATTGTTAATTTCCCCTTTCATACTTGTTAGTAATTGTCTTACATATTGCGGTGCTCCTATGTTGGGTGCATAAATATTTATAATTGTTATATCTTCTTCTTGGATTGATCCTTTGATCATTATGTAGTTTCCTTCTTTGTCTCTTTTCACAGCCTTTGTTTTAAAGTGTATTTTATCTGATATGAGTATTGCTACTCCTGCTTTCTTTTGGTCTCTATTTGCATGGAATATCTTTTTCCAGCCCTTCACTTTCAGTCTGTGTGCGTCCCTCGTTTTGAGGTGGGTCTCTTGTAGACAGCATATATGCGGGTTTTGTTTTTGTATCCATTCAGCCAGCCTTTGTCTTTTGGTTGGGGCATTCAACCCATTTACGTTTAAGGTAATTATTGATAAGTATGATCCCGTAGCCATTTTCTTTATTGCTTTGGGTTCAAGTTTATACACTCTTTCTGTGTTTCCTGTCTAGAGAAGATCCTTTAGCATTTGTTGGAGAGCTGGTTTGGTGATGCTGAATTCCCTCAGCTTTTGCTTGTCTGTAAAGCTTTTGATTTCTCCTTCATATTTGAATGAGATCCTTGCTGGGTATAGTAATCTGGGCTGTAGGGTATTTTCTTTCATCACTTTAAGTATGTCTTGCCATTCCCTTCTGGCCTGAAAAGTTTCTGTTGAAAGATCAGCTGTTATCCTTATGGGAATCCCCTTGTGTGTTATTTGCTGCTTTTCCCTTGCTGCTTTTAATATTTGTTCTTTGTGTTTGATCTTTGTTAATTTGATTAATATGTGTCTTGGAGTATTTCGCCTTGGGTTTATCCTGTTGGGGACTCTCTGGGTTTCTTGGACTTGGGTGATTATTTCTTTCCCTATTTTAGGGAAGTTTTCAACTATTATCTCCTCAAGTATTCTCTCATGGTCTTTCTTTTTGTCTTCTTCTGGGACTCCTATGATTCGAATGTTGGAGCGTTTAACATTGTCCCAGAGGTCTCTAATATTGTCCTCATTTCTTTTAATTCGTTTTTCTTTTTTCCTCTCTGCTTCATTTATTTCTACAATTCTATCTTCTAGTTCGCTTATCCTGTCTTCTGCCTCTTGTTATTCTACTGTTTGTTCCCTCCAGAGTGTTTCTGATCTCATCAATTGCATTATTCATTGTATATTGACTCTTTTTTATTTCTTCTAAGTCCTTATTAAATCTTTCTTCCATCTTCTCAATCCTTTTCTCCAGGTTATTTATCTGTAACTCCATTTTGCTTTCAAGATTTTGAATGATTTTCACCATCAAAATTCGAAATTCTTTATCAGGTAGATTCCCTATATCTTCTTCTTTTGTTTGTGTTGGTGGGCAATTATCTTGTTCCTTTACTTGCTGGGTATTTCTCTGCCTCTTCATCTTGCTTATATTGCTTTGCTTGGGGTGGCCTTTCCCTCTTCTTGCAGTTTGTGGAGTTCTCTTTATTATGTAGTTTCTTCGCCGTGTGTGGAGTTGGACGGGTGACTTGTCCGGGTTCCCTGGTTAGGGAAGCATGTGTCGGTGTTCTGGTGGGTGGAGCTGGATTTCTTCTCTCTCCTTTTGAAGACAATGGGCTGCTTTTCTGGGTGACCTGATGTCCTCTGCCAGTATTCAGAAGTTGTTTTGTGGACTTTACTCCGCGTTCAAATGTTCTTTTGATGAATTTGTGGGGGAGAGAGTGGTCTCGCCGTCTTATCCCTCCACCATCTTGTTCCTTCCTCCCCAAAACACTGGATTCTTATATTCCACTTGGTCGTGGAGTATCTCTTCCCAGCTGCTCCAGCAAGGTGCAGCTGCTGAACCTTACCTTGGACGAGGGGTATCTCCTCAAGGCCGCCCCTCCTGCTTTGAATGTGGAGCAGCTCCTCTCGGCCCTCCGGTGCCCAAGCAGCCACCGCCTCTTGGACGTGGTACAGCTCCTCTCGGCCACCGCCCTAACCCTGGGTGCGGGGTAGCTCCTCTCAGCCACGATTCTGCACGTGGTCGGTTGTGCCGGAGCCGGGCATCTCTCACGTCTGTGCCGCTGGAGCCGGGCGTCTCTCGCATCTGCCTCAAGCCCGTATGCTGCCAGACGGTAGAGCAGTCCTATCAAGGTGATGAATCAGCCCAGGGAACGGGTTGCACCCAAGGGAGCCACAGATCCCGTGGCCAGCGGGGTGGGCTCTCACCCCGAGCGCCACGTTGGGCACCAAATGTCCAGTCTATTAATATTGCCACACAAAAAAATGAAGACTGAGAAGAACAATTGCTTTAATCTACCAAATGCCTTCTAAAAGAGTAAAATTTGACATTTATGTTATATCTCATAAACTTCTGGCCCTCAGTCCACAATCACTTTTCATAAAAGAGATATCTGTTGATTCTCCTTTATGTAGACTCAGACTTGTATAGAGTCCTGAATAAAGTATCTTGGTTTAGTTCTTGGCATAGTTTTTATACTTCATCTGAACATAATATCTTTTCTGTCAGTAAAGACAGAGTGGTTCGGCATCTGAGAAAGCCAAGCCGCCATGGCACATCAAAGGGTTCTTGGGGCACATCAGAGTTTTCCCAAGGCCCATGGAAGAAGCAAAGTTCTCCTCCACCCACTGACGCCTCAGCCTTTGTTCAGAGCATCAGCCTAAGGCGTCATGGAAGTGAAAACAATCCAGGAGTAAGACAAAACCAATACAAATAAATCCACAAGTCAAAACAGCTACAGTCAAATTCAAGGAAAGCAAAGAACTTGATAAGCAAAAGTTACCAGAAAGATGCTGGAGCAGAAGGACGTGCACTCATCTTCTCCTACGAGAACTCCAAAGTTACAATAGCTGAACAACCGTCGACAGGAGAATGTTCAGTTCAGTTCAGTCGCTCAGTTGTGACCGACTCTTTGCGACACCATGAATCACAGCACGCCAGGCCTCCCTGTCCATCACAAACTCCCGGAGTTCACTCAAACTCGTGTCCATCGAGTCGGTGATGCCATCCAGCCATCTCATTCTCTGTCGTCCCCTTCTCCTCCCACCCCCAATCCTTCCCAGCATCAGAGTCTTTTCCAGTGAGTCAACTCGTCGCATGAGGTGGCCAAAGTATTGGAGTTTCAGCTTTAGCAAAAAAAGATACCACATGTCCAAGGGCAAAGGAGAAACCCCAACAATTCAGTAGGAGGGGCGAAATCATGTTTTGAATCAAACCCAATACCCACCAGAGAAACTCGGAGGGCTCAAACAAAACATGCATGCCAGGACCCAGGGACCCCACAAGAGACTGAGCCAGACCTGCCTTTGAGTGCTTGTCTCCTGTGGGGGCACAGATCAGCAGTGGCCTGCTGCGAGGACAGGGACTCTGGCTGCAGCAGACCTGATAGGAGTGGCATGTGAGCCCCACCATAGAACCACTGAGCAGACAACCCACAAACAGGAGAACAGTCATACCAAAGAATTTCTCGTACTGTTGCAAAAGTTCTAGGGCTGCAACATATTTTCCAACCTGGAGATCCAGTAAGAGGACTGAGAACCCCCAGGGAATTTGACTTTGAAGGCCAGTGGGATTTGATTATAGACCTTCCACAGGACTGGGGCAGCACTCTTGGAGGCCACAAACAAAACCTTGTGTGCACCAGGACCCAGAAGAAAGGAGCAGTGACCCCAATAGAAACTGAGCCAAACTTGCCTATGAGTGTCCAGGAGTCTCTGGGGGAGGCGTGGATCAACAGTGGCTGGCCATGGGGTAAGGAGCACTAAATACAACAGTCCTGGCATAAGTCCTTTTGAAGAAGGTCACCAACCCCATACCATAGTTTGGCCTAAGACCAAACTACAGGGAGGAAACACAACCCCACCCATCAACAGAAAATTCAATTAAAGATTTATTGAGCATGGTCCATCAGAGCAAGACCCATATTCCCCCACAGCCAGGCCCTCCCATCAGGAAGCTTCAGTTCAGTTCAGTTCAGTTCAGTCGCTCAGTCATGTCCAACTCTTTGAGACCCCATGAATCACAGCACGCCAGGCTTCCCAGTTCATCACCAACTCCCAGAGTTCACTCAAACTCATGTCCATCGAGCTGGTGATGCCATCCAGCCATCTCATTCTCTATCGTCCCCATCTCCTCCCACCCCCAATCCCTCCCAGCATCAGACTCTTTTCCAGTGAGTCAACTCGTCGCATGAAGTGGCCAGAATATTGGAGTTTCAGCTTTAGCATCAGTCCTTCCAATGAACACCCAGGATCGATCTCCTTTAGAATGGACTGGTTGGATCTCCTTGCAGTCCAAGGGACTCTCAAGAGTCTTCTCCAACACCACAGTTCAAAAGCATCAATTCTTCGGCACTCAGCTTTCTTCACAGTCCAACTCTCACATCCATACATGCCACTGGAAAACCCATAGCCTTGACTAGACGGACCTTTGTTGGCAAAGTAATGTCTCTTCTTTTCAATATGCTATCTAGGTTGGTCATAACTTTCCTTCCAAGGAGTAAGCTTCACAAGCCTCTTATCTTTATCCTTCAGAGGGCAGACAGAATGGAAACCACAATTACAGAAAACTAACCAAACTGATCACTTGCATCATAGTCCTGTCTAACTCAGTGAAACTGAGCCATGACGTATAGGGCCACCCAAGACAGATGGGTCTTGGTGGAGAATTCTGACAAGAAGTAGTCCACTGGAGAAGGGAATGGCAAACTTTTTCAGTATTCTTGCCTTGAGAACCCCATGAACAGTATGAAAAGCAAAAAGATATGACATGGAAAGATGAACTTCCCAGGTCAGTAGGTGCCCAATATGCTACTGGAGAAGAGTGGAGAAATAGCTCCAGAAAGAATGAAGAGGCTGAGGCAAAGTGAAAACAGTGCCCAGTTTATACAATTATATGTGCAAGTGGCAAATAGTTTCAAGAGATTAGATCTCGTAGATAGAGTGCCTAAAGAACTATGGATGGAAGTTTGTATCATTGTACCAGAGGCTGTGATCAAAACCATCCCCAAGAAAAAGAAATGCAAAAAGGTAAAATGCTTGTCTGAGAAGACCTTACAAATAGATGGGAAAAGAAGAGAATCAGAAGACAAAGGAGAGGAGGAAAGATATATCCATTTGAATGCAGAGTTTCAAAGAATAGCAAGGAGATTAAGGAAACCTTCTTAAGTGATCAATACAAAGAAATAAAGGAAAACAATAGAATGGGAAAGACTGGAGATCTCTTCAAGAAAATTAGATATATCAAGGGAACATTTCATGCAAAGATGGGCACAATAAAGGAGAGAAACAGCAAGGACCTAACAGAAGCAGAACGTATTAAAAAGAGGTGGCAGAAATACACAGAAGAACTATACAAAAAAAGATCTTCATGACTCAGATAACCACAATGGTGTAGTCGCTAACCTAGAGCCAGACATCCTGGAGTGCAAAGTCAAGAGGGCCTTAGGAAGCATTACTACGAACAAAGCTAGTGGAAGTGATGAAATTCCAGCTGAACTATTTAAAATCCTAAAATATGATGTTGTGAAAGTGCTGCATTTAATATGCCAGCAAATATGGATTAGTCAGCAATGGCCATAGGACTGGAAAAGGTCAGTTTTCATTCTAATCCCAAAGGAAGGCAATGCCAAAGAATGTTCAAACTACTACACGATTGCACTCATCTCACACACTAGCAAAGTAGTGCTCAAAATTTTCCATGCTAGGCTTCAGCAGTACGTGAACTGAGAACTTCCAGATGTTCAACCTGGATTTAGGAAAGTCAGAGGAACCAGAGATCAAATTGCCAACATCCACTACATCATAGAAAAAGCAAGAGAATTCTAGAACATCTACTTATGCTTCACTGATTACGCTAAAGCCTTTGACTGTGTGGATCACAGCAAACGGGAAAATTCTTCAAGTGATAGGAATATCAGACCTTATCTGCCTCCTGATAAATCTGTATGCAGGTCAAGAAGCAACAATTAGAACCAGACATGGAACAATGGACTGATCCCAATTGGGAAAGGAGTACGTCAAGGCTGCATATTGTCATTTACTTATTTAACTTCTATGCAGAGTGCATCATGTGAAATGCTGGACTGGATGAAACACAAGCTGAGATCAGGATTGCTGGGAGAAATAACAATAACCTCAGATGTGCAGATGATATCACCCTTATGGCAGAAAGCGAAGAGGAACTAAAGAGCCTCTTGATGAAAGTGAAAGAGGAGAGTGAAAAAGCTGGCTTAAAGCTCAACATTCAGAAAACTAAGATCATGGCATCTGGTCCTATCACTTTATGGCAAATAGATAGGAAAACAATGGAAACTGATAGACTTTATTGTCTTGGACTCCAAAATCACTGCAGACGGTGATTGCAGCCATGAAATGACGCTTGCTCCTTGGAAGAAAAGCTGTGACCAACCTGGACAGCATATTAAAAAGCGGAGACATTCCTTTACCAACAAAGGTCAGTGTATTCTAAACTATGCTTTTTCCTACAGGAAAAACATCTCACATCATGTATGGATGTGAGACTTGGACTACAAAGAAAGCTGAGTGCCGAAGAATTGATGCTTTTGAACTGTGGTGTTGGAGAAGACTCTTGAGAGTCCCTTGGACAACAGAGAGATCAAACCAGTCAATCCTAAAGGAAATCAGGCCTGAATATTCATTGGAAGGACTGATGCTGAAGCTGAAGCTCCAATACTTTGGCCACCTGATGCAAAGAACAATGAGCCATCATTGGAAAAGACCCTGATGCTTGGAAAGATTAAAGGCAGGATGAGACAGGATGAGATGATTGGATGGCATCACCAACTCGATGGACATGAGTTTGAGCAAACTCCGGCAGTTGGTGAAGGACAGGGAAGCCTGGCATGCTGCAGTCTTTGGGGTCGTTAATAGTTGGATACGACTTAGTGACTGAACTGAACTGAACTGAAAGACACAGTAAGTTAAGAGTAGAAGTTAGGAAAACAAGACTACCTGGGTTCTATACATACACTTAACATTTACTAGTTATACAGTCTTATGCAAATGATATAACTTGTCTGGGTTTCAGTTTTCTCATCTGTAAATGAAAGATCATGGTAAAATTACCTGCCTTATTGAACTGCTATGAAGATTAAATGCCAGTCATGTAAATTCCATGAAATAGTGGTTGGCACATAGTAATTATTCATTTATATTAGTTATTAATCTTATTTCCTACCTACCATGGAAAGCAGTGTACCAAGGGCTCTGTTACCTAAGGCCTGATCTTTTTTTCCTAAGATGTGGCTTAATTCCTATATCTTAGTTCTGAACTCTATTCTAAGGTTCCTTGAGGGTTCCATGCAAATGATCCTCTGAATCTCTGTGGAAAGAATCAAGTCTTCCATCTCTTTGTACCCATACTTTCTTATTATTAGGAGTTAGTATTCAGGTAAGCACCCTCTTCCAACAACACAAGAGATGACTCTACACATGGCCAATGTGTAGATGATCACCAGATGATCAATGCCAACATCAGACTGATTATATTCTTTGTAGTCAAAGACGGAGAAGCTATATACAGTCAGCAAAAACAAGACCAGGAGCTGATTATGGATCAGATCATGAACTCCTTATTGCAAAATTCAGACTTAAATTGAAGAAAGTAGGGAAAGCCACTAGACCACTCAGGTATGACCTAAATAAATCCCTTAAGATTATACAGTGGAAGTGACTAACAGATTCAAGGGATTAGATCTGATAGACAGAGTGCCAGAAGAACTATGGATGGAGGTTCCTAACATTGTACAGGAGGTGGCTATCAGAACCACCCCCTAAAAAGAAATGCAGGAAGGCAAAGTGGTTATCTGAGGAGGCCTTAGAAATAGCTGAGACAAGAAGAGAAGTGAAAGGCAAAGGAAAAAGGGAAAGATATACCCAACTGAAAGCAGAGTTCCAGTATAGCAAGGATAGATAAGAAAGCCTTCTAAAGTGACCAATGAATGCAAAGAAATAGAGAAAAACACTAGAATGGGAAAGACTAGAGATCTCTTCAAGAAAATCAGAGATACCAAGGAAACCTTTCATGCAAAGATGGGCACAATAAAGGAGAGAAACAGCAAGGACCTCACAGAAGCAGAAGAGATTAAGAAGAGGTGCAAGAATACACAGAAGAACTATGCAAAAAAGGTCTTAATGACGTGAATAACCACCATGTTGTGGTCACTACCTATAGCCAGATATCCCGAAGTATGAAGTCAAGTGGGCTTTAGGTAGCATTACTGCAAAGCTACTGGAGGTGATGGAATTCCAGCTGAGCTATTTCAGTTCCTAAAAGATGATGCTGTGAAAGTGCTGCACTCAATATGCCAGCAAATTTGGGAAAAATTCATCAGTGGCCACAGGACTGGAATAGGTCAGTTTTCATTCCAGTCTCAAAGAAAGGCAATGCCAAAGAATGCTCAAACTATGCCACAGTTATGCTGATTTCACATGCGAGCAAGGTAATGCTCAAAATCCTTCAAACTAGGCTTCAACAGCATGTGAACTGAGAACTTCCAGATGTACAAGCTATATTTAGAAAAGGCAGAGAAACCAGAGATCAAATTGCCAAACATCTGCTGGATCATAGAAAAAGCAAGAGAGTTCCAGAAAAACATTTACTTCTGCTTCACTGACTACACCAAAACCTTTGACTCTGTGGATCACAACAAACTGTGGAAAATTCTTAAAGAGATGGAAATACCAGACTACCTTACCTGCCTCCAAGAAACCTGTATGCAGGACAAGAAACAACAGCTTGAACTGGACATGGAACAACAGACTGTTTCAAAATTGGCAAATGAGTATGTCAAGGCTGTAGTCACTCTGCTCATTTAACTTATGGGGAGAGTACATCATTGAAATGCCAAGCTGGATGAAGCACAAGCTGGAGTCAAGATTGTGGGAAGAAATATCAGTAACCTCAGATATGCAGATGACACCACCCTAATGGCAGAAAGTGAAGAACTAAAGACTCTCTTGATGAAGGTGAAAGAGGAGAGTGAAAAAGCTGGCTAAAAACTCAACATTAAAAAAACTAAGCTCTTGGCATCCAGTCCCATTGTGCATACAGGCTAAATCGCTTCAGTCGTGTCAGACTCTTTGTGACCCTATGGACTGTAGCCTATCAGGGTCCTTTGTCCACCAGATTCTCCAGGCAAGAATACTGGAGTAGGTTGCTGTACCCTCCTCCAGGGGATCTTCCCCAGCCAAGGATTGAACCCACATCTCTTGCAGCTCCTGCAGTGCAGGTGGATTCTTGTTTGTTTGTTTTTTTTTTAATTTTCAAAATTTTTTATTAGGAAACTGAAATTTACAATGTGTTTATATCACTGAGTACATGGCATTTAAAAACAACACCATTACAGAAAGATAACAAAAATACAGTCTTAAAACCTACGGGATATGGAAAACATTATCCACTGAGGCCTTAAATGTAGTAGACTTTACATAAAAAGGAAAAGCAATGAGTATACAAGTATACAGCCAGTTTAAGAAGTTAGCAAAATAAACAGAATAATCATAAAGAAAAGAAAGCAACTAATACATAGCAGGTATTAATGCAATAAAAATAAAGATAAAATTGATAGGCTCAACAGAGTCAAAGCTGCCTTAAAAAGCTTCTCTAAAAAGGAAACATCAGGTAACAATAATCAACAAGAAAAATCTCGCAAATAAACAATACACAAAATGGGAATTACTAATGGAAGCATTAAGAATATAAATTATAGAAACAACTTTGTGCCTATACATTCAAAAATTGGTTGTCTCATGTACAGGGTTATCATTTTCATCTTTCTGAATTCCATATATATGCATTAGTATACTGTATTGGTGTTTTTCTTTCTGGCTTATTTCACTCTGTATAATAGGCTCCAGTTTCATCCACCTCATTTGAACTGACTCAAATGCATTCTTTTTAATGGCTGAGTAATACTCCATTGTGTATATGTACCAAAGCTTTCTTATCCATTCGTTGCCATATTCTTTATTGTTTTGGGTTCGAGTTTATATACCCTTTCTGTGTTTCCAGTCTAGAGAAGATCCTTTAGTATTTGTTGGAGAGCTGGTTTGGTGATGCTGAATTCCCTCAGCTTTTGCTTGTCTGTAAAGCTTTTGATTTCTCCTTCATATTTGAATGAGATCCTTGCTGGGTACAGTAATCTGGGCTGTAGGTTATTTTCTTTCATCACTTTAAGTATGTCTTGCCATTCCCTCCTGGCCTGAAGAGTTTCTGCTGAAAGATCAGCTGTTATCCTTATGGGGATCCCCTTGTGTGTTATTTGTTGTTTTTCCCTTGCTGCTTTTAATATTTTTTCTTTGTGTTTGATCTTTGTTAATTTGATTAATATGTGCCTTGGGGTATTTCGCCTTGGGTTTATCCTGTTGGGGACTCTCTGGGTTTCTTGGACTTGGGTGATTATTTCCTTCCCCATTTTAGGGAAATTTTCAACTATTATCTCCTCAAGTATTCTCTCATGGTCTTTCTTTTTGTCTTCTTCTTCTGGGACTCCTATGATTCGAATGTTGGGGCATTTAATATTGTCCCATATGACTCTAATATTGTCCTCATTTTTTTATTATTCTTTTTTCTTTTTCCGTCTCTGTTTCATTTATTTCTACAATTCTATCTTCTAGCTCGCTTATCCTGTCTTCTGCCTCCGTTATTCTACTGTTTGTGCCCTCGAGAGTGTTTCTGATCTCATCTATTATATTATTCGTTATATATTGACTCTTTTTTATTTCCACTAATTCCTTATTGAACATTTCTTCCATCTTCTCAATCCTTTTCTCCAGTTTATTTATCTGTAACTCCATTTTGCTTTCCAGATTTTGAATCATTTTCATAATTAAAATTCGAAATTCTTTATCGGGTAGGTTCCCTATATCTTCCTCTTTTGTTTGTGTTGGTGGGCATTTATCCTGTTCCTTTACTTGTTGGGTATTTTTCTGCCTCTTCATCTTGCTTATATTGCTGTGTTCGGGGTGGCCTTTCCGTCTTCTGGCAGTTTGTGGAGTTCTCTTTAGTATGTAGTTACCTCGTTGTGTGTGGGGTTGGATGGGTGACTTGTCAAGGTTCCCTTGTTAGGGAAGCTTGTGTCGATGTTCTGGTGGGTCTCTCTGGAGTGCAATGAAGTGTCCAGTAATGAGTTTGAGATGTCAGTGGGTTTGGGGTGGCTTTGGGCAGTCTGTATATTGAAGCTCAGTGCTATTCTCCTGTGTTGCTGGATAGTTTGCGTAGTATGTCTTTCACTGAAACTTGTTGACCCTTTGGTGGTGCCTGGTTTCAGTGTATGTATGGAGGCATTTGATGAGTACCTATCAATTAATGTTCTCTGGAACAGGAGATCTCTGGTGTTCTCAGGATTTGGCCTTAAGCCTCTGCCTCTGGTTTTCAGTCTTATTCTTCCAGTAGGCTCAAGTCTTCTCCCTCTGTTACTTCCAAGGCAGTTCCTTCTGTTGAAAAAGCTCTTCTGTTTTCTGGTCTCCTCAGTGTCTAATTCCCATCCTGACACCAGGATGCAGTGGTGGACACTGTTTTATTTCTTTTTTTTTTTTCCCGGCTCACCTACTCCGTCCTGCTATGGGGAGGGAGGAACAGCTAACAAATATCCCTGGCGTCTGTGGGGAGTGCTCACAGTGTCTCGGCTACACTGGGAATGCTCCCGCCGAGGTCTGTGTGCTTTCCCTGTTTATGCTGCTTAGGCTTTAGTTTGCTCTGCTGCGAGCTGTCCGCGGCTGGTGCTGGGTTGCATGCACTTCCCAGGTCTGAGCGGCTCAGGTTCAGGTCCTCGGGTACTCGACAAAGGCGCACACTTGGCTGGGCCTGCGTTTTGTGCCTTCCCCGGTACTAGCAGCTCAGGTGACCAGGCGTTTGGCGAGCGTGGTCGCTGCGACTTATCGCCTTCCCGGTCCCTGCCACTTGGTTTTCTGGGAGTACAACCGGCACGCTTTCTCAGGCGGATATCGACCGGCCGGAACCCAGCAAGGAAGCCTGCCTGCAGCTTGGCACGGGAATCCTCTCTGGGGCCGCAGCTGCCCCCGCTCCAGCGTTGGCTGCCCTCCCCGCCCGTGTTGGCAGGGGCTGGGGGATCGGCCGCCCGCTGCCGGCTCGCTCCGCTCCCTGCCGGTTCTGTGGGCAGGGCTGGCAGAGTCCTGGCTTGGGGCTTTTCACAGGCTTTTCCTAGCCTTTTCGCCTTTTGGTATCTTAAGTTCGAGCCCTCAGTTTGCCCTGGGGCGTTCAAGCCTGGTTCTCCCTCTAAGCGCTGCTGCCAGTTCTCCCTCTAAGCACCGCTGCGCTGCCGGCGCCTCCCTGCCCAGCCCCTGCCTGCTAGTGAGGGGCGCAGGCGTCTGCGCCGCTTCTCCGCTGAGAGTTTCCTCTGGGCACTTAGTCTGTGAGATTTAATTATTTATGTCTTTTGTCTCCCAGTTATGCGGCCCTCTGAGATTCCACTTGCCAGTGTTTCCAGGTGTTTGGAAACTTCTCTTTTTTTTTTTTTTTTAAGCCTCCCTTCCCGGGACGGAGCTCCGTCCCTCCCTCTTTTGTCTCTCTTTTTATCTATTTCCTACCTCCTTTCGTCGACTATGGGCTGCTTTTTTGAGTGCCTGATGTCCTCTGCCGGTATTCAGAAGTTTTTTTGTGGGATTTACTCAGTTTTCAAATGTTCTTTTGTTGATTTTGTGGGGGAGAAGTGGCCGCCCCGTCCTATTCCTTCGCCATCTTCCCGTGCTCCACCTCTAGTTGGCTTTTTTTAAAACTCCATTTATCTCTTACTGAAACCAGCAACTCAAGGATGATAAGGGATATGAAATGTCCATCAAATACTTTGACTATTGGTCCAGTGTTGAGTGGACTTTTGCATTAAAAGATATCACACGGTCTGACTGAATATGGTCTAAAAGGCCAAAAACATAATACATTTTATGTTATGGTCATTGTGGCTGGAGTTGGTTGATCAGATTGGAACAGTGGCACCATAAACTGAAAAGATATCAACAAGAGGCTTCAGTGGAGACGCCAAGACAAGTGGTCAAAGGCTCAATATCGCCAGCTTGTCTGGAGTGAGAGGGCCTATTTCACTTGGAGACAAACACGTTAACTTTGGAAAGGAGGCACAAGACTGGCATGTAATGGAAGTTTTAACATCAGGCACATGTAATCCTTACTTTCCTAAGCCATGATGGTGGATGTGTCACCATGTTCAGTATAATGATGAATTTCCAGTAGAAATGTCAGGGTTCTGGGTAGGGCAAACTTAATTAACAGTGTCATCCCAGCCCATTCCATTAGAGAATGAGCCATTGCCATATATATATCAGCTATAATTTGTTCTATAGTTCACAGTCCTAAAGAGAAATATCTTTAATCTTCCCATCTGTAGTCTTCCAAATTGCAGACTAAGTGACTAGGCTGTTGACAATAGTCCAAAAGTCAGTAAAAACATATGGCTTAATCTTATAGTATTACATTATCTAAGGTAGGTGTTGGCAAACTGCCTATAAGTTCTAGACAGTAAATATTTTCAGCCTTTCAAGAAATACAGTCTCAGTTCTGTCACTATAGTGTGAAAGCAGCCATAGACAACACATAAATGAACAGATATGGCTGTGTTCTAAGAAAACTTCATTAACAAAAGCAGATAACAGGCCAGATTTGGCCCATAGGTCATAGTTTTCTGACCACTGGACCTAAGGGAGGCCCAGGTCAATGGTAACAGCTTTTATTTACCAGAAAGCTTCCCTGGTGGCTCAGAGGTTAAAGCGTCTGCCTCCAATGCAGGAGACCCGGGTTCGATCCCTGGGTTGGGAAGATCCCCTGGAGAAGGAAACGGTAACCCACTCCAGTATTTTTGCCTGGAGAATCCCATGGACGGAGAAGCCTGGTAGGCTACAGTCCACAGGGTCGTAAAGAGTCGGACACGACTGAGCGACGGAACGGACGGACCTTTAAGAGGACTCAGATGTTGGACTTAGCAAAATCTTAAAGAAACTACTATAAATATGTTCAAAGAAATAAATTATGCCATACTTAAGGGTAAGGGTACAAAATAAGAAGTAAGGGTAAAAATAGTCTGGCAGTTCCTCAAAAAGTTAAACATAGAATTACCATTTTTACCCAGAAATTCACTCTTAGATATATAACCAACATAATTGAAATTGAGTACTCAAATATTTCTACACAAATATTCATTGCAACACTAATCACAGCAATCCAAAGGTGGAAACAACCAATATGTCCATCAACAATGAATCAATACACAAAATGTGGTATATCCATACAATGAAATATCATTCAACCATTAAAAGGAATGAAGTACTGATACATGCTACAACATGGATGAACCTGAGAAACATTATGCTAAATGGAAGAAACCAGACATAAAAGTTCACATTCATATGAATAAATTTATATGAAATACTTGAAACAGAAAATTCCATAGCAAAAGAAGCATATTGATGGTTTCCTGGTACTGGGGAAAGAGAGGAATGGAAACTGACTCCTAAGTAAAAGTAAATTTTCTTTTGGGCTAATGAAACCATTTTGTAAGTGGATAGAAGTAGTGGTTACGCAACATGAATATACAAAATGCCAAAGAATTTTACACTTTAAAAGGTTAGTCTTATGTGAATTTCACCTCAATTTCAAAAAAAAAAGGAAAATAAGTAAAGGTATGATGACAGTGTCTTATGATATAGATAAAATCGTCATCATCATTCAGTTGATCAGTGGTGTCTGTTTGGGACCCCCATGGACTACATACAGCACACCAGGCTTCCCTGTCCTTCACCATCTCCCGGAGTTTGCTCAAATGCATGTCCGTTGCATCAGTGATGCCATCCATCTCTGTTGTCCCCTTCTCCTTCTGCCGTCAATCTTTCCCAGCATCAGAGGCTTTTCCAATGAATCAGCTCTTTGCATCAGGTGACCAGAGTATGGGAGCTTCTGCTTCAGCATCAGTCCTTTCAATGTACATTCAGGGTTGATTTCCTTTAGGATTGACTGGTTTGATCCCCTTGCAGTCCAAGGGACTCTGAAGAGTCTTCTCCAGCACCACAGTTCAAAGGCATCAGTTCTTTGGCGCTCAGCCTTTTTTATTGTCCAGCTCTCACATCCATACATGACTACTGGAAAAACCATAGCTTTGACTATACAGACCTTTGTTGGCAAAGTAACGTCTCTACTTTTTAATATGCTGTCTGGATTTGTCATTGCTTTTCTTCCAAGGAGCAAGCATCTTTTAATTTCATTACTGAAGTCACCATCCATAGTGATTTTGGAACCCAAGAAAATAAAGTCTGTCACTGTTTCCATTGTTTCCCCATCCATTGCCATGAAGTGATGGGACTGGATGCCATGATCTTCATTTTTGAATGCTAAGTTTTAAGCCAGCTTTTTCATTCTCCTCTTTCACCTTCATCAAGAAGCTCTTTAACTCCTATTCACCTTCTGCCATAAGAGTGGTGTCATCTGCATATAACAGATAATATCGATATCTAAGGTTATTGATATTTTTCCCTGAAATCTTGATTCCAGCTTGTGCTTCATCTGGCCAAGCATTTCACATGATGTACTCTGCATATAAGTTAAATAAACAGGGTGACAATATACAGCCTTGATGTATCTCTTCAACAATTTTGAACCAGTCTGTTGTTCTATCTGGTTCTAACTGTTGCTTCTTGATTTGCATACAGGTTTTGCAGGAGGCAGGTAAGGTGGTCTGGTATTCCTATCTCTAAGAATTTTCCACAGTTTGTTGTGATCCACACAGTCAAAGGCTTTGGCATAGTCAATAAAGCAGAAGTAGATGTTTTTCTGGAATTCTCTTGCTTTTTCTAGGATGCAGCAGATATTGGCAATTTGATCTCTGGTTCCTCTGCATTTTCTAAATCTAACCTGTACATCTAGAAGTTCTCAATTCGGGTACTATTGAAGCCTAGCATGAAGATTTTGAACATTACTTTGATAGCATGTGAAATAAGTGTAATTGTGCAGTAGTTTGGACATTCTTTGGCATTGCCCTTCTTTGGGATTGGAATGTAAACAGACCTATTCCAGTCCTGTGGCCACTGCTGAGTTTCCCAAATTTGCTGGCATACTGAGTGCAACACTTTCACAGCATCATCTTTTAGGATATGAAATAGGTCAGTTGAAATTCTATCACCTCCACTAGCTTTGTTTGTAGTGATGCTTCCTAAGGCCCACTTGACTTCATACTCAAGGATATCTGGCTCTAGGTGAGTGATCACACCATCATGGTTATCCACGTAATTAAGATCTTTTTGTATAGTTCTGTGTATTCTTGCCGCATCTTCTTAATTGCTTCTGCTTCTGTTGGTTCCATACATTTCTCTCCTTTATTGTGCCTATCTTTGCACCATAGAGGCTATTACTTTAGAAATACAATAGAGACTATTAATAAAGAAATATAAATTATATATAAAAAGAACCAAATGGAAATTCTGGAATTGAAAAAGTACAATAACTGAAATTTAAAAATCACTCGAGGGATTCAGTAGTAGATTTGAACTGACAGAGAAAGAGTTATGAAGTTGAAGATAAATAATAGTATGCAATCTGAAGAATGGAAGGGAAATGGGGTGGAACCTCAGAAAAGTACAGAATAAGCATGGCAACATATATGTGGATGGGAACACAAAAACAAAAAGAAAGAGAAGAAAATAGATTCTTGAAGAAATAATAGCTAAAAGCCAGATTTAATGAGAAGTATTAATCTACACATCCAAGGAACTCACTGAATTGAAATTAACTGAATGAATTGTTAGGATAAATACAAAGAAATATAAACATACATATCAGGAGAATTCCCTGGTTGTCCAATAGTTAGGACGCCACACTCTTACTACTGAGGGCCCAGGTTCAATCCCTGATCAGGGAGCTAAGATCCTGTAAGCTGCAAGACATGGCCAAAAACAAAACAAAAATATTATAGTAAAATTGCTGAGGCCAAAAGAAAATCCTGAAAGCAGTAAGAGAAAAATTACTCGTGTATAAGAGAACCTTAATAAGATTAACAATGAACTCCTCTTCAGAAACAATGAAAGCAGAAAACAATGGGATGACATGTTTAAAGTGCTGAAAGAAAAACCTCAACTAAGAATCATATAAATAGCAAAACCCAACTTAAAAGTGGGAAGAGGATCTAAATAGATAGTTCTATAAAGGAGATATACAGATGACTGACAAGCACATGCAGAGATGCTCAATGTCCTTAACTAGCAGTGAAATGTAAGTCAAAACCATAATGAGCTATTATTACTTCATAGCCACTAGGATGGCAATAATAAAAGACAGATAAGATCAAATATTGGAAAGGATGTTGAAAATTTGGAACCCTCATACACTTCTGGGAGGAATATAAAATGTTGTAGCCACTTTGTAAAAATAGTTTGGCAATTCCTCAAATGTTTATACTTAGAGTTACTGTATGACTCAACAGTTTTATGTGACCCAGTAAGTGAGCTCTTAGATATGTTCCCAAAATAAATGAAAACATATGTCTACCCCAAAACTCATACATGAACATTTGTAGCAGGATTATCCATAATAGCCCCAAAATAGAAACAACCCAAGTATCAGTAAACTGATACATGGATAAACAAAAGGTGGTGTATCCATATGATGGAATATTATTTGGCAATAAAAATGAAGTGCTGATACATGTTACAACTAGATAAACTTGAAAATGTTAAGTGAAGGAAGCCAGTAATAAATTATCACATATTTTATAATTCCATTTATTTGAAAAATGCAGAGTAGGCTAATCTAGACAGACAGAATGAGGCACTCTGTCTCTATGTGTCCTCACATGTAGAAGGGCTTGAGATTTCCCTGGAGTTTCTGATAGTTCCCTGGGCTATAGAACGTGGGAGGATTGGGAGGTGACTGCTAATGGGTATAAAATTATTTTTAGTGTATTGAAAATCTTCTGGAATTAGATACTGATGATGGATGCATAACTCTGTAGATTCACTAAAAACCACTGTTATGTCAGTTATATCTTAATAAAACAGTTACTCCCCAAATGATCCTTTTTTTGCTAAACTTTTAACTTTTAAAATAAGTGACATAAATTTCTGTTAATGGTAGAGCATCTGATTTCAACATCATAACAGAGTTGAAGAGAATGAGATCTGAGAGTGTGTAAACTTGTCACCCTTCTTATTCCTTGCAGTCTATTAAATGTGAATTACTTAAAATGTACAAACATAATGATACATAGTTTTGGTAAGTGAGAGTGATAGCCATGGAGATGTGCTACCCAGATCACGCTTCAAGGAAGGACTTTCTGCCCATCTTCAGAATCTACTTCTGCTGACTCTGCAGTCACCTCACTTCAAGTCACACTCTTCCAAGAGCAGTCCACATCGATGGCAAGGGTATAAAATCCCAGTCAAAACTAGAATTCCTGTTTAAAACCTAGTATCTCATGCCTTTATTATGAACAGGTATATGGTCTGAATTTTCACTGTTAATATCCTGAGATGGAAAAATACCATTTAACTATGCTTTGGAATTTGTGAATATTCCTAAGGCCCTATTATGGTCTAAATGTTTTTGTATCATATGTTGTAATCCTACCTCTAAAGGTGATGCCTTTAGTAACTGGAGCCTTTGGGAGGTGTTTAAATCATGAGGGTGGAGCTGTTATCAAAAAGTGTGGGATCTGGCTGCTCACTGCCCAAAATCCAGTAAACAGGCCAGGTTGGTGGAAAGGAACGTTTGCTTTATTTCAGATGCCGGCAAATGGTGGGGAGGGCGAACATATGTCCAAAGGCCAACCAACACCCCACCCCAACAAGCAGAGAGTATATACAAGAGCTTTTATACACAGAGTCGGGAGTGGGGGTTGCTACATGGAGAAACAGAAGTCATCTCTGACAGTAATCCTCAAATTGGTCATTAGTGATCTGACCAGTGTCATCTTGGTTGTTTTCAGTTCAGTTTAGTTCAGTCGCTCAGTCATGTCTGACTCATTGTGACCCCATGAACTGCAGTATGCCACGCTTCCCTGTCCATCACCAACTCCCGAAGCTTGCTCAAATTCATGTTCATTGAGTCGGTGATGCCATCTAATCATCTCATCCTCTGTCGTCCCCTTCTCCTCCTACCTTCAATCTTTCCCAGCATTAGGGTCTTTTCCAGTGAGTCAGTTCTTTACATCAGGTGGTCAGAGTATTGGAGTTTCAGTTTCAGCATCAGTCCTTCCAATGAATATTCAAGACTGATTTCCTTTTGGATATACTGGTTGGATCTCCTTGCTGTCCAAGGGACTCTCAAGAGTCTTCTCCAACACCACAGTTCAAAAGCATCAATTCTCTGGCATTCAGCTTTCTTTATGGTCCAATTCTCACATCCATACATGACTCCTGAAAAAACCATAGCTTTGACTATATGGACCTTAGTTGGAAAAGTAATATCTCTGCTTTTTAATATGTTGTCTAGGTTTGTCATAGCTTTTCTTCCAAGGAGCAAGTGTCTTTTAATTGGTTTTAATTGGTTGTTTTAGGTACGGTTAATCTTGAGTTCCAAAATCCATTTGTTACCATTTCTTTGAGGCCAGTTCTGGGAGTTGTGACAGCTCATGTCATGGGTACTGTCTGGTCATTATGTAGTTAACTTCTTCACCAATATGTTTTAATAGCTATAAGACAGTTCACAGGATATGGCTCAGAATATTGTCTGTAGCCCTTGAGAAAGAACTAAAGGTCCTTGACTATGCTTAATGCCTACATTTTTATTTGGTCTCTTTTGACTGTTTTTCTTTGTTTTCCACATTTCTCACTTCTCTGATTAAACTTTCTGTTTGACTAAAGTTTTACACAGACAAAAGGCAGACAGAGGACATGGGGTAGGGGTAAGGACGATAGGGTTCTGCTCCATTTCAAAATCTTACAAATTGGATTAGTGTCTTTACAAAGAAGCTCCAGGGAAATCTCTAGCCCCTTCTACATTGAGAAGGTGCCAGCTGTGAATCAGGAAGAGAGTCCTAACTCAACCATGCAGGCACTTTGATCTTAGACTTCTAGCATCCAGAACTGTGAAAATTAAAGTTCTTTTGTTTAACAAATCTATCCAATCTATGGCATTTTGTTATTGCAATTCAACCAGATAAAGACAATGTCCTTAAGTGGAGGAAAACTCAAACTTTCACCATGAAGTTTGCTTTCACAACACAAAGAACACAGGATTCTCACGCAAAACTACTTCTGCCAAAGAATGTTAACAGTCAAAATTTACAAAGTACCTAAAGAACAAAATAGCATGAAAGAGACTCAACAGAAAATAGGACAATTGACATTTTATTAACTACGGACAATAGAATAACTTGAAAGATATTTTAAAACAAATATATTGGAAATGTTCAAAAACAAAGGAACAGCTATCCTTAAGAGATGAATATAGACAAAATAACAGATAAATTAAAAAAAATTAAAAGCCCTAAGAAAGAAAAATGTAGTCATTGAAATAACCACCTAAATTCTCTTGTAAGTTTCCTAAGAGGTGATAGATTGGACTTTGACCACATCCTGTTTGTTGAAAATAAGACCTACTGGTTCCCTTCCCCCACTCCACACTTTTTCACAGTTAGCTGAATCTGGGGCCCAGCAGTTACTTTTGAGGTCGTTACTGCAGGTTGACCCTATCCTGCTACTTGGTGTACTATTGATATGTCAGGAGACGTTCAACTTTAAGGAATCCAACATGTTGTTTTCTTCCTTTGTGTGCTGTTTCTCAAGGGCCCTCTGTTCCTTATCAGTTCCTGGAAAACAGGAAGGAGCAGAGCTGCACACAGTTCTCAGGACTGAGGTCATGAGACAGAGCACATACATGGATTGCCTTCAGTGACCTTTTAATTTAATGTAAACTATTCAGTCACGTCCCTATTACTCAGATATGGATTGTCTTTTGTCCCTGTGATGATTGTTATTCACCTGGTTATTCTATTTTTTTTCCCGTGGTCATGTATGGATGTGAGAGTTGGACTGTGAAGAAAGCTGATCGCCGAAGAATTGATGCTTTTGAACTGTGGTGCTGGAGAAGACTCTTGAGAGTCCCTTGGACTGCAAGGAGATCCAACCAGTCCATTCTAAAGGAGATCAATCCTGGGTGTTCACTGGAAGGACTTATGCTAAAGCTGAAACTCTAATACTTTGGCCACCTCATGAGACGAGTTGACTCACTGGAAAAGATTCTGATGCTGGGAGCGATTGGGGGTAGGAGGAGACAGGGACAACAGAGAATGAGATGGCTGGATGGCATCACCGACTCAATGAACATGAGTTTGAGTGAACTCCGGGAGTTGGTGATGGACAGGGAGGCCTGGCGTGCTGTGATTCATGGGGTCGCAAAGAGTCGGACACGACTGAGCGACTGAACTGAACTGAACTGAACTGATTCTATTTTTGCTCAACTTTATTTTTGCTGCCTAAAGCTTCCTTGTTTGGGGATATATAAGCACACGCTGCCACAAATAAAGCACCCTTGTTTCACTTGAGACTTGGGTCCCCTGCATCCCTCTTTTTGTCGACTCCAGTCCCCAGGTGCCAGTCTATAAAGACCATGACATTGATAGTTGTTCACTCAATAAGTGATATATCCAACTCTTTGTGACCCTATGGACTGTACACACCAGGCTCCTCTGTCCTCCACTATCTCCAACAGTTTGCTCAATTTCATGTGCACTGAGTCAGTGATACTATCTAACTGCCTCATCCTCTGCCACCCCTTTCTCCTTTGCTTTCAATATTTCCTTGGATCAGGGTCTTTTCCAATGAGTTGGCAATTGATAGTAGCTTTAATTAAGTGCTTTAAGAGACAAATTGAACAGATTAGGTTTTAGCCTCTGTTGGTCAAATTAAAGTAGCGGATAGAGTGACATACTTCCATGAATATTTGAATTCATCCAAGAACTTATTGGGGTGGATTGTTAGAAGAGGCAACACTATGGACCTGCACATTCTTGCTGGGTATACCAAGAATGCAGGGCCTTGATTACCTAGGCCATTTCTCAAGGTTGCATTTGTAGTAAACAGCCTTGAGAGATGAAGTATTTTCTCCTCCAAAAAGAGCAGTCTTGCTTCAGTTTGCTATAAAAATGGTGAACCCCCTCAAGCTCAGTGTTTCTGTCTTGTAATACAACCCACTACATGAGTAAACATCTATCTGGACCAACCTTCCTACATTATACTATGGGACTAGGGGCATGGAGAACTAACACAAACATGAAGCTCCAGCTACTACTCTTTTTCTTTTTTTAAACTTATTTATTTTTGACTGAGCTGAGTCTTTGTTGCTGCCCATGGGCTTTCTCTAGTTGCAGTGACCAGGGGCTACTCTGCTCATTGCTGTGGCTTCTCTTGTTATGGAGCACAGGCTCTAGTGTGCACAGACTCGTGGTTGTGAAGTATGGGGTTAAGTTGCTTAATAGCCTGTGGGTTTGACCAGGGTTCGAACCCCAGTCCCCTGCATTGGCAGGCAGATTCTTAACCACTGGACCACCAGGGAAGTTCCCTGGCTACTGTTCTTATCATGAGTAATAAAGTCGTTTTTCACTGACCCAGCATTCTTCTGCCAGCATTCATAAAATGGTAATAAAGCTAACTCATAACCTAGTAAGTAGGTCAACTCTCAGATTCTGCACGACTCTTGACAGTTACAAAAATCAATTACAAAAGAGTTTTTAAGTCAAAAATGAAAGGTAAGGGACTCCCTTTGTGGTCCAGTGGTTAAAACTCCACGTTCTCACTGCAAGCGGCATGGCTTCCATCCCTGGTCAGGGAACTAAGATCCCACATGCTGCAACTAAGACCCAGAACAGTCAAATAAATGTTTTTTTTTAAATACAAGTATTGCAAACTAAGAATTCTACAGATTTAGTAGAAAGAATAAGAACATAGAAGAATTAAATGATACTAATCAATGGCTAATCACACACACAGTGGCTCAGATGGTAAAGGCCTGGGTTCGATCCATGGGTTCGGAAGATCCCTTGGAGAAGGAAATGTATTCTTGCCAAAAAATCCCATGGACAGAAGAGCCTGGTAGGCTACAGTCCATGGGGTTGCTAAATGTTGGACACGACTGAGAGATTAACACTAACACACATAATGTATCTATGTGCACATAAAAGCACATACATGGCGAGAGATATTTAGACATGCACATATAAAACATAGAAAGAGAACATTACCACTCTCAGAAAATATACATTTGTTGAATATTTATAGAGCACATACAAAAATCAGTCATGTATTTGACCACAAAAATAGCTCATAAATTTAAGTAAAAAACATAGCAAAATAGATAAAGGATATGAATAGATTATTTTGAGGAAAGAATATCTAGATAGCCAGCAACTTTATGAAAAGATGTCAAATTTACTAGCAATTAGAGAAATAAGAACTAAAGTAGTAATGAGATACTACTTTTCACCTATGATATCTGTCAACATTTAAGAGTAAGCAGATCTTAAAAATAGTGCTCAGTGAAAAACTAAACAAGTCTATGACAAATACCACACATAAAAATTAGAAATACATCCATAGAACAATCATGTTAAAAGGATACATACAACAAAAGTATTCATATTAGACATTAGAATGACTTCCTAGAGCGGGGGGATGAAACTGGGAAATAGACATAATGAAAATAAATGGAAAAATAAATAAAGAAAATGAACAATAACATCTGTTGCTTAGCGATGTAGAAGAAAAGGAACTCTCCAGCACTGCTGATGGAAATATGAAGAAAATAATCTGATAACATATGTTATGTCCTAGAAACAATGGAATGCTCAATAGGGGATGACTAAGTCATCCATACTATGAAATACAATATTTAGCCACTAAAGGAGAATTAAAACTATACTTGATGCTTTAAAGAATTATTATTAAATGAAAGAGTTTGTAGAAAAGTGAGTATACACTGATGCCATTCTAAGAACAGTGATCTCTCCCCACCCCCACCCTAACCTTTAAATGCATGTGTGAGAACATAGATATATGTGTGAGTGAATGTGTGTGTATACAAGCACAGAGGAAAAATAAGAATATACAAGGAATAGCATGAGGAACTAAACTAATGGAAGGGGGAAAGATAAGAAGAAAGAAAGGCAGAGGCAACCAAAAGAAGAAAAGAAAGACTGCACTAAAAAATTTCAAGTGTGTGTATGTGAAAGTATTTGTAGGCAGAAACTAAGAAAGATTTGTATTTATTTAACATACAAGTGAAAGTGAAGAGGAACTCAAAAGCCTCTTGATGAAAATGAAAGAGGAGAGTGAAAAGATTGGCTTGAAGCTCAACATTCAGAAAACAAAGATCATGGCATCTGGTCCCATCACTTCATGGGAAATAGATGGGGAAACAGTGGAAACAGTGTCAGACTTTATTTTTGGGGGCTCCAAAATCACCGTGGATGCTTATTGCAGCCATGAAATTAAAAGACGCTTACTCCGTGGAAGGAAAGTTATGACCAACCTAGATAGTATATTAAAAAGCAGAGACATTACTTTGCCAACAAAGGTCCATCTAGTCAAGGCTATGGTTTTTCCCATGGTCATGTATGGATGTGAGAGTTGGACTGTGAAGAAAGCTGATCGCCGAAGAATTGATGCTTTTGAACTGTGGTGCTGGAGAAGACTCTTGAGAGTCCCTTGGACTGCAAGGAGATCCAAGCAGTCCATTCTAAAGGAGATCAATCCTGGGTGTTCATTGGAAGGACTGATGTTAAAGCTGAAACTGCAATACTTTGGCCACCTCATGCGACGAGTTGACTCAATGGAAAAGACTCTGATGCTGGGAAGGATTGGGGATGGGAGGAGAAGGGGACGACAGAGAATGAGATGGCTGGATGGCAACAATGACTCGATGGACATGAGTTTGAGTGAACTCTAGGAGCTGGACAGGGAGGCCTGGTGTGCTGTGATTCATGGGGTCGCAAAGAGTCGGACACGACTGAGCGACTGAACTGAACTGAACTGAACATACAACTATCTCAGATAGTTGGAATTTCAGACCACATATCAATATGAATTATGTTGGTTGTATGGGTCTTGGTTGTTGCCTGCCTTGATAACTCTGTGATATATAATACTGGTACTATGTTTCTTATCTCTCTGATTTGTACTATTTGTGGAATCTTTGTGGTTACAGTTCTTTCTTGGTTCTTCTACCTGTACAATTTTTAAGAAAAGTAGTGAAAGAAAGTTTGTTGGATTAACACATAAAATTTGTCCATTAATAGGCCCTAGTTTAATGTTTACTTAGGAATATATGTGACTAAAAGCTTGGCAGTAACTGTATATCTTAGGAATTGGACAGACTGACTTAAGAAAAATTCTTTATAATTTAGAATGCATTTTAGTAACTGATGGATGCTGAGAAAAAGTTGTAGAGGAAAAGGGGAGTTTGTTCATAACTGAGGCTTTTGAATCTTACCAAGCTTAAGTTGTAAATATTCATATAAAATGTGCACCCATTTTTTCTTTCTTGTTTATGAAAGAACTAAGTGCTAACAAATGCATTAAACAAATATTAGGAGTCAATACCTGTATAGTGTAATTTACTGTATTGTATTTGTATTTCAGATGCCTTTGGTGCTTCATGAAGAATATTTCTAGATATATCACAGACATTAAGCCTTTGCCACCCAACATAAAAGATAGACTCATCAAAATTATGAGCGTGCAGGGGCAGATAACAGATTCAAACATAAGTGAGGTAAGAATATATACAACTGTAAAGCAAGCTTTTTATATTTTACTGTTCAGCTGTGGTTTCAGATTTTTGGAACAATGTTTTATATTAGGATGAGTAATTTTAGAGTATACTAAAGTTATTTTTTTCTCCAGATAACCATAATGTCCTTGTGTGATAGCTTCTAAAAAAATCTCCCGTTGACTTCCCTGGGGGTCCAGAGGTTAAGACTCAGCGATTCCAATGCAGGGGATGCAGATTTCATTCCTGGTTGGGAAGCTAAGATCCCACATGCAAAAAACAAATAAAATAAAAATTAAAAATCTTCTCCCACTGTTCTTTCAGTTATTCCCCTTGTCTTCATAGTACCAACATCCATGAACTGTATATTTTCAAGAAATGTTAAACTTTTCGGTTACGTATACCTTAGTAAATCTAGAAAAAATTAAAATGCAGAGTGAAAAAACAAATGGCAAAAAGAAAGACCCACAAGAAGAAATATGAATGTTACATTGTGACTCTAGGACACAAACCACACCTATGTGTTTAACAGTACAGTGTGCAGTACACTTGGATATTTTCTACTTTATTCTAGTACGTCTTATTTTAATTTAAAAATGTTGATCATAGCCTACTAGATTGATTTTATCCATTCAGGGATAACAATCAGTTAAAAATCATTCTTCTAAACTCTTTTCATTCTTCTGGCTACCTCATGCCATTTAACTTATACTTACTCCTTTTCCCTATATATATGTTAGTTGCTCAGTCGAGTCTGACTCTTTGCGACCCGATGGACTGCTGCCCACTAGACTCCTCTGTCCATGGGATTCTCCAGGCAAGAATACTGAGTGGGTTGCCATGCCCTTCTCCAGAGGATCTTCCATATCCAGGGATTGAACCCAGGTCTCCCACATTATAGGCAGATTCTTTACCAACTGAGCTTCCCAGGAAGCCCTTTCCCTGCTGCTGCTGCTGCTAAGTCACTTCAGTCGTGTCCGACTCTGTGTGACCCCATAGACGGAAGCCCACCAGGCTCCCCCTTCCCTGGGATTCTCCAGGCAAGAACACTGGAGTGGGTTGCCATTTCCTTCTCCAATAATTAAGCTAAAATTAACAATTCTGTAAGGGAGAATGTATAGTAAAGCTTCTGGCCTGAATAAAAATACCAGCTTTGCCACTCTTTCAGACCCTGAACCTCAGTTCTCTTAACTGTAAAATGGTTTTGCAACTATCATCACTCACTGCCTACAGAGATTAAAGACGCATACCTGCTGAGCAAAGAGGCACATAGCTTGAATCTCTCATGATAGTCAGAAACTACTGGAAGAGGATAAGCACCCCACTACCTTGGTTCTGCTTCCATATCTAATGGGTTCTTATTCTGTACCAGCTGTCTCAGTAGAGCTCTGTGTCCCGATAAGACTTTGGGGACACTATAAGCTGCACCCTCAGTTGGAAGTAGACTTGGTTTTTTCTGCTTTTTGTATCTGTTTTCACACAAATGCATTTCTTTATTCTTTGCTATAGTTTTCACCTGCCACTTCTCTGTTTTGACCATCAAAACACTGAATATGGAATAAATATTTTTGTTTATAGGAAATTTTAATTTTTCAAAATAATGTATATCTTATAGATTTTACATCCTGAAGTCCAAACTCTAGACCTACGAAGCTGTGATATTTCAGATACTGCTCTCCTGCACCTATGTAACTGCAGAAAACTGAAGAAATTAAATTTAAATTCCTCAAAAGAAAACAGAATTTCCATAACTTCAAAAGGTATGTTTTGAACGAATTGGTAGAGAGCTATTCACTGTAGTTTTGGAGCAGAGAAGGGGAAAATATGTTAAAAGATAGCATGAAGATGTCAGTCAGTCAGTTCAGTCACTCAGTCGTGTCCAACTCTTTGCTGCCCCATGGACTGCAGCACGCCAGGCTTCCCTGTCCATCACCAACCCCCAGAGCTTGCTCAAACTCATGTCCATTGAGTCGGTGATGCCATCCAACCATCTCATCCTCTGTCGTCCACTTCTCTTCCCGCCTTCAATCTTTCCTAGCATCAGGGTCTTTTCCAATAAGTCAGTTCTGAGAACCCCATGAACAGTATGAAAGTGTCAAAGAAATAGAAACTATATTTATCAATAAAAACATTCAAAATAAACTAGAGAATCCTAATTAGAGTTTTTGCTTATAATCAGTGCTGAAAGTTAAGAAATACATCGTCACTGCTTTAATTTTAAACATATTTAAAATAAACATGGCTAGATAAATATTTTAAATATTTTGCCTTGTATAGTGAAACAAGAAATGACCAGTTCATAACTTTGTTAAGGCTTTTTTGTTGTAATTTTACAACAGAAAGTTAATCATTAGCAAATATTTACTAGGTTCTCTCCTATCAGCCTGTATAACACATAGTTTTGTAGCCAGAATTGCCCCATTTTGAACTGCACAAAACTTGAAATGTGATTTTCAAGTTGCCCCATTTTGAGCTGCACAAAACTTGAAACATGTATTTTCCACTCCTGCTGACCAAAGCATGCCTCAAAACTATTTTAGACAATGACTAATTGACTAAGAAAGAACTAATCTTGCTTGCCTAATTCCAGATACCAACCTCAAGGACATGGGCAGGGAAGCTGAAACAATTTAGACTATAAGCCAGTCACATAGCAAAATCACCAAATGTCCAGTTCTCTGAAAGATATAAAGATCTAACACACACTCCTAAGTTGTTTTCACAGGAAGCAGACCAGATGAAAACTGCAGACTGCAAGCATGTAGACCCCAGACCAGTTGAAACCAGAAGACTGGTGATGTTTGAAACTTTACCTTGCTGCCAACCAATCTGAGAACTGTGTATGAACTGCTTGTGTACCTTGCAGCCCCCTCCCTCACATAGGCTTTAGAACCTTTATCTCCCAACTGGCAACTTGGAGGTGCTCTTAAGGACGTCAGTCTACCATCTTCCCAGTTTGCCAGCTTCCTGACTAAAGCAATTTTAAGTTTTCCACCAACACTTGTCTCTTGAGTATTGACCTTCTGAATGGCAGGAAGCCGAAATTGAGTTTGGTACCGACCTTGTCCAGTTAGTGTTTTATAACCAGGCAGACTGCACGTATCAGTGTGACTGTTACATGAATTAATGGATTTTTACCATTTTTAAAAAATAAAATTTTTACTCTTTTCAATATAGGAAAGAGGGAGTTATTTGGCTACCTAGGTTTCTGGAAAATTTTGTAGGTAGTTGGCTCTGTTTTACAATTAGCTTGGTTAGCAAGTTAGGATATTCATAATATTGCAAGGAAGAATAAGTTTTAAATTGTTTACACAAATACTGACTCTCTAAAAGAACTTTCATGCTGAACATTAATGAATAAAGTAGGAGTTCTTTCTTAAGACATAGTAAACAATAAAAATGACCTACACAAGAATTTACCATCTTCCATTTTGTGTATTTTGCCCATAAAGGTGTCTTTTAACAGTGCTATACTGTTTGTCCATGACTGAAGGGCCCAGGATTCCTTCAGTACTCAATTTGTTTATATGGCACATCATCACATACCTGTCACCAAAATGTTTTTATATCATTTTAATTGGATTTAAGGGCCTCTCTTTTCTTAACTCTCGGTAAAATCTAAGATTCGTCTAGGCTAACAGAGAAGGAGCATGGTAGTAGGAAAGAGTAGAATCAAAGAGAGAGGAGAAAACACCGAAACATGGATATGATTTCGAAGGATAAGTATGAAAGCTATTACTTAAGACATTTGCGGCATTTAACTTTTGATTTCTTTTCAGAGTCTACAGGAAAATTAACTTTATTACTTTAAAACTTTTAACAAAAAGGAGAATCAGCTACTATTTAATTACCTAATTTGGTTCTGAATGATATTTGGTCATTTCCTAAAAGCAAATCTAATTATAAAAAAGGCATGTCAAAAAAAAAAAAAAGGCATGTCATTAATTGCAGATATTCTGAAGACTATACTACAGATTGTATAGAGAATTATTGAAACATTCTAAAAGAGTTTTAAATAATGACAGCATCACTGAAAAAATAGTATATTCCTCACATGAACTACTTTGGAAAAGGCTAATTGGATGTATCAGTACCGGTGATTACTAAAGTAAAAATCAGTCACATTTCTCATATATAAACATCTATAGCTCATTGATACAGAATTATATTTTCCCTCAGGAATAAAAGCTGTGGCTTCATCTTGTTCTTACCTGCATGAAGCTTCTTTGAAAAGATGCTGCAACCTCACTGATGAAGGAGTCCTTGCTCTTGCACTCAATTGCCGGCTGTTAAAGATCATTGATTTAGGAGGCTGCTTAGGTATTACTGATGTGTCCTTGCAGGCATTAGGAGAAAACTGCGCATTTTTGCAGTGTGTTGATTTTTCAGCTACTCAGGTAAATGAAATAAAACTTGAAATGTAGAGACTGTATGTATTTATTTGCCCAGTGTATTTCCATAACTCATCAGAACACAATATTCTTGTTGTTGTGGAAATTATTGACTTCACATTTTGATAGTTAAATAATTGCAATATAATTTGTCACCCTCCCCTCAATTGTTTTAAGTAAGGGTGGAAGGTATGTGGTGGCTAAAGCACATGTTTGCTAAAGGGGAGGAAATAAAACAATATCTAAATAATAATTTTAGAAAAATATGCTTCCATCATCTCCATTTATGTGCTGTGTTCTTTTTCCCTTTGCTTAGGTATCTGACCATGGTGTGGTTGCACTTGTTAGTGGACCTTGTGCCAGGAAATTAGAGGTAATTTTAAAATATCTATAAAGATGATGATAACTGAATTTATATTATCCTCAAATTCTTTATTAAACCTAGAAGACAACCAGTGCCTTATTATCAGTTAGGTATTTCCAAGGACTTTTTTCCCCTCCGCCTCTTTATTCCAGAGTGAAAAAAAAGCTGGTAAAGTTAGGAGATAAAGTTTGCTTTATAAAAAACCCACTTTACTTCCAATAAATGTTCTTATTTTCCAGAGGTTTTAACTTCTAATACATTTAAGGATAGTCTTATTATGGATTATGGATAAAGATAATGAAAATTTATCAATGTAAAATGACATCCTTTAGAATTTTCATGTCTGACTGATATTTTTACCAGGATTACTTATGCTCTTGCCAGTGTATTTTTCTTGACATCATCTTTCTTCTCTCTTGATCATCTTTTTCTGCATCTATGAAGGCATCCGGAATATACCACTGTATATTTGCAATATACTCACTGTATGTTTGGAGTATATTTGGAATATACTCAACATAAAGATTATTTTGAGCTGAAGATGTCTAAGAAACAACAGAAGTTAAAAAAAAAAACTTCACCTGAACCGCCTCCCACCCCCACTGTCTGCCTAAAAGCAGACACTTCCAGATGAATTCAAATGCCTCAAATCCTTTTTAAGGAAGATTTTCAGATGAGAAATTGCATTAAACAGACATTGTCACAAGAGTCTCATAATTCCCATCTATTTTCCTAAAGGTCCATTTTATCTTCCCTAAAAGTCATTTGTGTGACTGTTAAGTATCCTTTCTTCCCCTCCTCTTCCCCTATTAAGATGGTATATAAACTAAATTCTAGCCATTTCTTTGAACCACGACTTTTATGAGCTTGTGAATACATTTTGCCTTTCCTCTTGTTATTCTTATTGTCAGTTTAATTTAAAGGCTTCCAAAGACAAATATAAGCGGATAGAGAAAAGGTTTTTCCTCCCCCAGAAGCCACATTGTGCAGCTGTTTAAAAAGATCTTAAATTAGTATTCTTCCTTTGTATTCAGTGACAGATATGGCACCTATAACCTGTTTCTAAATATTAAGAAGTCTTTTGTCCCAAGAATTTGATTTTTTTCCTTTCCCAGTTTACAGTGTTTTAGTTTGTTTTTACTCTTGATTAAAAGCTGTGCTTTTCAACAAAAAGTCACATCAAATCCTTTTTGGAAGTAAGCAGCCTATAAATGAATTATACATGTTAGTAACCACTATTAGAATGGTGGTGCCATGTTTTTGCCAAAATATTTCTGCTTGATTTATTGCCCAAAGAATTTTTTATGATGTTTATACATCTGCATCCTGCTTATATGTATATATATGTGTGTGTGTTTCTATATATAAAATAGCATATATATTTTTATGAATCTTTTCATTAAGAATTTTTTTTTTAAATGAAGTTCCAAATTCTAAATTGCGTTCTAACTGTAGGGGCAATAAACTGCCAAAACTTTTACTGTTTTAAATACAAACATTTGTTGAGCAGTTAATATGCTATCCTCCATGCTACTGCCTTACACTCATTAGGTTATTTTATTTTTACAACTTTATCCTATAATCACCATCAATTTTATCAGAGCTCTCAAACAGTTAACATAGTTTATTACTTCGTAATAAAACCACCAGGAAATTAGTTGTTGTCCAATGGTAGGGGATATACCTACATATTTACTTCGGCTTTATAAAATAAAGAGTACCTAGGCAGACTGAGGAAAAAAATCCAATAACCAGTACATTGATCATTGTAATGTTATTGAATTTTTCATTTTTTCAGTTATCCAAAGCTTATTTCTATAAATACAAAAATATTTTAATGAAAATCTTTCTAAAATTCGTTAGAACTTAATACCTTCCTTAAACAAAGGAGCGTATTTTAACATTTGACTCATTGCATCTTTGTGATCACAATTTCTGACAAATTGAAATGCAAATATCTTCATTTTTTTAACTGATTCTTCTCTTTTGGGTAATATATATACCTACATTTTTCAGATACCCCATTTTTAACCTGTTGCTTTTAATTTGTTCAGTTCCCAGAAGTTAGGGGCTTCCCTCATAGCTCAGTTGGTAAAGAATCCACCTGCAATGCAGGAGACCCCGGTTCAATTCCTGGATTGGGAAGATCCACTGGAGAAGCAATAGGCTACCCACTCCAGTATTCTTGGGCTTCTCTTCTGGCTCAGCTGATTAAGAATCCACCTGCAATGCAGGAGACCTGGGTTCGATCCCTGGGCTAGGAAGATCCCCTGGAGAAGGGAAAGGTTACCCACTCCAGCATTCTGGCCAGGAGAATTCCACAGACTGCATAGTCCATGGGGTCTCAAAGAGTTGAACACGACTAAGTGATTTTCACTTTCATTTTCTGGGAAGTTAAATACCAAGTTTGCTAAATAGTTTATAATTTGAAAATAAATTTGATTAAAGTCTAAGAACCTCTCCTAAAGATTGCCATTTAGTAAAAACATATATTACAGTATTTATGGGCTTCCCTGGTGACTCAGATGGTAAAGAATCTGCCTGCAATGTGGAAGACCTGGGTTTGATCCCTGGGTTGGGAAGATCCCCTGGTGAAGGAAATGACTACCCACTCCAGTATTCTTGCCTGGAGAATTCCATGGATAGAGGAGCCTGGCAGTCTACAGCCCATGGGATCGCAAACAGTTGGACATGACTGAGCACCTTTCACATACACACAGCATTAATTGAATGTCAGTATTGACGCTGAAATCTTTATTGGTCTGAGTTCTCAGTGAGAGCGGATCATTTTGTTCATCACTTGGTCATCATTCTATACCTAGGTTTTACTACAGTTCCAGTCACACAGTAGTACCTCAATAAATGTTGTCATATTTTAAACTTTATATCACAGTCATTTTATAGTTTTCTATAATCTTCATGGTTAAAATTTAATTTGCTGTGAAAGAATTATTCATTTATTAAATAAATATTTATCGAGTATCTGCTAAGTTCTAGGCACTGTCATATCAGAGAACAAAATCTGTCCATGTTATGTATCACTTTTCCTTAATTGTTTTTCTGATGTTGGTACTTCAGCTATTTATAGCTTTTATCTATTGGAAATAATCACGTGTTGGGAAATATCACTTTTTCTTCCTTTACTATAATTAAGTCCCTAAAACAACACAATGGATCAATTCTACGTCACTGTCTATTGCTGTTCTTCAGTCTCTTAAGTCATGTCCCACTCTTTGTGACCCCATACCATGGCACAGCGGGCTCCTCTGTCCTCCACCATCCCCTACAGTTTGTTCAAATTCATGTCCATTGGGTTGTGATGCTATCTAACCATCTTGTCCTCTGCTACGCCCTTCTCCTTTTGCCTTCAATCTTTCCCAGCACCAGAGTCTTTTCCAATAAGTCAACTCTTCATATCAGGTGGCCAAAGTATTGGAGCTTCAGCTTCAGCATTTGTCCTTCCAAAGAATATTCAGGGTTGATTTCCTTTAGGAATGACTGGTTTGATCTTGCAGTGCAAGGGACTGTCATGAGTATTCTCCAACACCACAGTTTGAAAGCATCAATTCTTCGATACCCAGCCTTTCTTGTGAGGACAGAAAAGCCTGGTGTGCTACAGAATGGGGTCACAAAATGTTGGACAAGACTTAGCAACTGAACAACAATAACATACAATGAGAACAACAGATGAAAGGAACAGTGTTCAACTCAGGTTTCATTTAAAATATATTAAGGCATTTTAAAAAAGAAAATATTCAATTCTGGCAAATACAGGTCCTAGCAAAAATTTCAAATTCACAATATAAACTTCATGGGAAACAATATAGCAATGTGAATTTAGGACCTTTTAAAAAATTCTCACATCTATACATGACTACTATGGTTTTTCCGGAAAAACCGTAGCTTTGACTATAAGAACCTTTGTCTGCAAAGTGAAGTCTCTGCTTTTTAACACACTGTCTAGGTTTGTCATTGCTTTCCTTCCAAGCAGCAAGCATTTTTTCATTACATGGCTGTAGTCACCATTCACAGTGATTTTGGAGCCCAAGAAATATAACCTGTCACTTCTTCCACTTTTTGCCTCCTGTTACTGCTTCCACTTTTTGCCATTGAGTGATGACACCAGACGCCATGATCTTGTTTTTTTTTAATGTTTAGTTTCAAGGCAGCTTTTTCACTCTCCTCTTTCACCTTCATCAAGAGGCTCTTCAGTTCCTCTTCACTTTCTGCCATTAGAGTGGTATCATCTACATATCTGAGATTGTTGATATTTCTCCCAGCAGTCTTATATTCCAGCTTGTGCTTCATCCAGCCTGGCACTTTACATGATGTACTCTGCATATAAGTGAAATAAGCAAGGTAACAATATACAGCCTTGTTGTACTCCTTTCCTAATTTTGAACCAACCCATTATTCCATGTCCGTTTCTAATTGTTATTTCTGATCTGCATATAGGTTTCTCAGGAGACAGGTAAGGTGGTCTGCTACTCTCATCTCTTTAATAATTTTCCACAGTTTGTTGTGATCCACACAGTCAAAGGCTTTAGCATAGTTGATGAGGCAGAAGTAGATTTTTTTTGGAACTCCCTTGCTTTCTCCATGATCCAAAGAATGTTGCCAATTTGATCTCTGTTTCCTCTGCCTTTTCTTCTTCAGCCTGTGAAGTTTCTTTGTTCACGTACAGCTGAAGCCTAGCTTGAAGAATTTTGAACATTACCTTGATAGTATGTGAAATGAGTGCAACTGTATGGTAGTTAGAATATTCTTTAGCATTGCCCTTCTGTGGGATTGAAATGAAAACTGACCTTTTCCAGGCCTGTGGCCACTGCTGAGTTTTCTAAATTTGCCGGTATATTGAGTGCACCACTTTCACAGCATCATCTTTTAGAATTTGAAATAGCTCAGCTAGAATTCCATCACTTCAACTTGCTTTGTTCATAATATGCTTCCTAAGGCCCACTTGACTTCTCACTCCAGGATGTCCAGCACTAGGTGAGTGACCACACCATCATTGTTATCTGGGTCATTAAGGCCTTTCTTGTATAGTTCTATGTATTTTTGCACCTCTTCTTAATATCTTCTGCTTCTGTTTGGTCCTTACCATTTCTGTCCTTTATCATGCTCATCCTTGCATGAAATATTCCCTTGATATCTCCCGTTTACTTGAAGAGATCTCTAGTCTTTCTCATTCTATTGTTTGCCTCTGTTTCTTTGCATTGTTCATTTAAGAAAGCTTTCTTATCTCTCTTTGCTATTCTCTGGAACTCTGCATCCAGTGCATGTATCTTTCCCTTTCTCCCTTGCATTTTGTTTCTCTTCTATCCTCAGCTATTTGTAAAGCCTCTTCAAATAACCACTTTGCCTTCTTGCATTTCTTTTTCTTTGGGGTGGTTTTGGTCACTGCCTCCTGTACAATGTTATAAACCTCATTTAATAATAACCTCATATAAATGTCCATCGGAGAAGGCAATGGCACCGCACTCCAGTACTCTTGCCTGGAAAATCCCATGATGTAGAAGCCTGGTGGGCTGCAGCCCATGGGGTCGCTAAGTCAGACACAACTGAGTGACTTCACTTTCACTTTTCACTTTCATGCATTGGAGAAGGAAATGGCAACCCACTCCAGTGTTCTTGCCTGGAGAATCCCAGGGACAGAGGAGTCTGGTGGGCTGACGTCTATGGGGTCCCACAGAGTCGGACACAACTGAAGTGACTTAGCAGCAGCAGCATATAAATGTCCATAGTTCTTGAGGCATTCTGTCTATCAGATCTAATCTCTTGAATCTATTCATCACCTCTACTGTAAAACCATAAGGGATTTGAGTTAGGTCATACCTGAATGACCTAGTGGTTTTCTCTATTTCCTTCAATTTAAGCCTGAATTTTGCAATAAGGAGCTCATGATCTGAGCCACACTCATCTCTGGCTCTAGGTATAAAGCTTCTCCATCCTCGGCTTAAAGAATATAATCAGTCTGACTTTGGTATGTGTAGAGTCAACTCTTGGTTTTTGGAAAAGGGTGTTTGCTGTGACCAGTGTGTTCTCTTGACAAAATTCTGCTAGCCTTTGCCTTGCTTTATTTGGTACACCAAGGCCAAACTTGCCTGTTATTCCTGGAATCTCTTCACTTATCTACTTTTGTATTCCAATCCCCAAGGATGAAAAGGACATCTTTTTTGGTGTTAGTTCTAGAAGGTGTTATAGGTCTTCATAGAACAGGTCAACTTCAGTTTCTTCAGCATCAGTGTTTGGGCATAGACTTGGATTACTCTGATGTTGAATGGTTTGCCTTGGAAATGAACCAAGATCTTTCTGTTATTTTTGAGGATGCACCCAAGTACTACATTGTGGACTCTTATCGTCTGTGAGAGCTATTCCACTTCTAAGGGAGTCTTCCCCACAGTAGTAGACTTTATAGTTATCTGAATTAAATTTGCCCATTCCCATCCATTTTAGTTCACTGATTCCTAAGATGTCAATGTTCGCTCTTGCCATCTCCTTCTTGTCCACATCTCATTTACCTTGATTCATGGACCTTACATTCCAGGTTCTTATGCAACATTGTTTCTTACATCGTCAGACTTTACTTTCACCACCAGAAACATCCACAGGTGAGTGCTGTTCCCGTTTTGACCCAGCCGCTTCATTCTTTCTGGAGCTATTCATAATTGCCATCCACTCTTCCACAGTAGCATATTGGACACCTTCCTACCTGGGGGGGGCGGGGAGCTCATCTTCTGGTGTCATATCTTTTTGCCTTTTCATACTGTCCATCAGGTTCTCCAGGCAAGAATATTGGAGTGGGTTGCCAACCCCTCCTCCTGTGGACCACGTTTTATCAGAACTCTTCAGTATGACCCATCTGTTGGGTGGCCCTGCATGGCATGGCTCATAGTTTCAGTGAGTTATGCAAGCCCCTGCCCCACAACAAGGCTGTGATCCATGAAGGGGTTCATTGTCTGTCACCTTGCCAATTCATATCGTAGGATGTCTTTTCCATGTAGAATATGATGCTTTCTCCTCAGTTTTCAAGAATTTTCAATATATTCAAGTTTCCTTTAAGACATGATTAATTATAATAATATGTACACCAACATAATATCAACTTTTCAATAGAAAAGAAAAACTACTACCATAAGTATACATATCAATTATTAGTTGAATCTTACTTTCAGAATTGTTAAAAAGTTTTTGATGTTGGCAAATTTAAATAAAATTTACTATTTTAATCATTTTTAGGTACAATTCAGTGGATTTAAGTACATTCACATCGTTGTGCAGCCATCACCATTAACTATCTCCAGAACTTTTTCATCATCCCAAATAGAAACTCTTTACCGTTTAAACAATAACTCCCCATTATCCTTTCCCCCAGGCTCTGACAACCTTTGTTCCATCTTCTGTCTTTATGAATTTACCATTATAGTGACATTTTTAAAAACCATTCATCCACTGATATGGTTCCACCTTTTGCCTTCTGTGAATATCTCTACTATGAACATAGCTGTGTAGACATCTACTTATATCCCTGCATGCAATTATTTTGATTATATCCCTAGAAATGAAGTAGCTAGATAATATTCTAATTCTATATGTAATTGTTTGAGGAACTGCCGTACTGTTTCCATAGCAACTGTACCCTTTTACATTCTCACTTGCAATGAGAAAGTTTTTCATATTAGAACATTAAACAAAAGATAGATAATATTTCAAATATATGAAAATGTATAGAAATTTTTATAACAGAGACCTGTGAGCCAACCACTTGAATTTCAACATTGTCTGCATTTATTCCAGCCAGTTCTTTTTTTAAAAATTATAAAATGTGATATATAAAGCTCCCTCCCCTCGTTTAGTCCCCTTCTTCTGTCAGAGGTAACCACTCCCCTGAAGATGCCTGTGTATCTTTCCTTCCATGTTTGAATATTTCATCTGTCTTTCTACATATGTGTGTGTATACCTGTGACTGTTGGTTGTTCAGTCACTCAGTTGTCTGACTCTGCAGTCCCATGGACTGCAGCACGCCAGGCTTCCCTGTCCTTCACCATCTCCCAGAGCTTGCTCAAATTCATGTCCATTAAGTCAGTGATGCCATCCAATCATCTCATCCTCTGTCATCCCCTTCTCCTCCTGCCTTCAACCTTTCCCAGCATCAGGGTCTTATCTAACGAGTCAGCTCTTAGCATCTGGTAGCCAAAGTATTGGAGCTTCAGCTTCAACAGCAGTCCTTCTAATGAATATTCAGGACTGATTTCCTTTAGAATCAACTGGTTTGATCTCCTTGCAGTCCAAGGGACTCTCAAGAGTCTTCTCCAACACCACAGTTCAAAAGCGTCAGTTCTTTGGCATTCAACCTTCTTTATGCTCCAACCCTCACATCCATACATGACTACTGGAAAAACCATAGCTTTGACTAGACAGACCTTTGCTGGCAAAGTAATGTATCTGGTCTTTAATATGCTGTTTCGGTTTGTCATAGTTTTTCTTCCAAGGAGCAAATGTCCTTTAATTTTGTGGCTGCAGTCACCATCTCCAGTGATTTTGGATCCCAAGAAAATAAAGTCTCTCACTTTTTCCATTGTTTCCCCATCTACTTGCCATGAAGTGATGGGACCAGATGCCATGATCTTCTTTTTTGAATGTTGAGTTTTAAGCCAGCTTTTTAACTCTCCTCTTTCACCTTCATCACGAGGCTTTTTAGTTCCTCTCTGCTTTCTGCCCTAAAGGTGGTGTCATCTGCATATCTGAGGTTATTAATATTTCTCCCTGAAATCTTGATTTCAGCTTGTGCTTCATCGTTTGTGATCAGTTCAGTCGCTCAGTCATGTCCAACTCTTTGCGACCCCATGGACTGCAGCACGCCAGGCCTCCCTCTCCATCACAAACTCCCGGAGTTTACTCAAACTCATGTCCATTGAGTTGGTGATACCATCCAACCATCTCATTTTCTGTCATCCTCTTCTCCACTGCCTTCATTGTGATATATTCATAAATAAGATATGATATTGTTTTATGTGTTTTTCAGTTCAGTTCAGTCTCTCAGTCATGTCCGACTTTTTGTGACTCCATAGACTGCAGCACGCCAGGCCTCCCTGTCCTTCACCAACTCCTGGAGTTGACTCAAACTCATGTCCATTGAGTCAGTAATGCCATCCAACCATCTCATCCTCTGTCATCCCCTTCTCCTGCCTTCAATCTTTCCCGGCATCAGGGTCTTTTCAAATGAGTCATGTTTTTAAATAGTGCATAGTAGTTTCATATCATATGTGTTGTTTTACAATTTGATTTTTTATTCAAAATCATGTTTTAAAATTTTTTTCAAGCTTTATTGGAGTTTAATTTACACACAGTAAAATTCACCTATTTTAAGTGTTTGATGAATGTTGGTAATTGTTTTACAGTCTTAAAACCACTACCACAATTAAGTGTAGAATATTTCCATCACCCCAAGAGGTTTTCTCCCATCTCCTTGCAGTCAGTGCTCTGCTGTGGCCTTCCCCCAAGCAACCACTCATTTGTCAATGTAGTTTTGCTTTTTCTATAATATTTTATATGAATGAAATCATGCAGTATATCATCTTTTGTGTGTTTTTTTTTTTACTGTTTTCTTTACTTCTTTCATTTGGCATAATATTTTTGAGATTCATCCATGTTGTTAAACATGTTAATATTTCATCCCTTTTTTTGGCTGAGTAGTATTCCATAGTCTGGGTATAATACAGCTTGCTCATGGAGAATCCCAGGGATGGGGGAGCCTGGTGGGCTTCCATCTATGGGGTCACACAGAGTCGGACACGATTGAAGTGACTTAACAGCAGCAGCATATATTCACCTTTCAGGTTGTTCCAATTTTAGACTATTATAAATACTGCTGTGGACATTTGCATACAAGTCTTTGTGTAGACATATGGTTTCATTTTGGGGGGTAAATAACTAGAATGGAACTGCTGTGTCATACAGTAAGTACATCTTTAGCTTTATAAAATGCTACAACACTTTTCTAAAGTGTCTGAACTAACATTATGTTTAAGATTTATGTCTGTTAATACAAGTAAATATTTTTCTTTGTAACTGTTTTATCCTATTACAATATATTAATGAACCACCATTTACTTACCCAATTTCCATTTATTTACTATTACAAGTAATATTTTAGTTGACATATTTATAAGTTATTTCCTTAACACACATGTACAAGCATTTCTCTCTATATAGTGGGTGTCTGCAGTTGGAATTAATTGCTGGGTTCTGGAGGATACTTATTGTCACTTTTCATAGATACTGCCAAATTGCCTTATAAAGTGGTTGGGCATTTAACTTTTAAATACCTTCCAAATTACTATAGACTTTCATTGGTCCTTCCTAAAGTTTTTCTTGCAAGTAGGTATTGGGGGTTTTGTTATCAGAGTACAGTATTTCCCAAGCATTTCACACTGTTCTTATTGTCCTGTTTTTTCTTTTGATAATACTTTATTTTTAAACAGGAGATTCATATGGGACATTGTGTGAATCTGACTGATGATGCTGTAGAAGCTGTCCTTACTTGCTGTCCTCAGATATGTATATTACTCTTCCATGGATGCCCTCTAATAACAGGTTAGTATAAAGCTGTGTGTGCGTGTTAGTTGAGCAATCATGTCTGACTCTTTGTGACCCCATGGACTGTAACCCACCAGGCTCTTCTGTCTGTGGAATTCTCCAGGCAAGAATACTGGAGTGGGTTGCCATTCCCTTCTCCAGGTGTGTGTGTGTGCTACGTTGCTTCAGTTGTGTCCGACTCTTTGCAACCCTATGAACTGTAGCTTGTCAGGGTCCTCTGTCCATTTGGATTCTCCAGGCCAGAATACTGGAGTGGGTTGCCATGCCCTCCTCCAGGGGATCTTCCCAACCCAGGGATCAAACCTGTGTCTCCTGAAGCTCCCGCATTGCAGGTGGATTCTTAACCAGTGAGCCACCAGGGAAGCCCCTCCTTCTTCAGGGGATCTTCCCAACCCAGGGATTCAACCCAGGTCTCCTGTATTGCAGACAGATTCTTTATACCATCTGATCCACCAGGGTAAGTATGAGGCTGCTTGGGTTCAAATCTTGGTTTCATCTTTTAATAACTGTGTAACCTTGAGCAAATTACTTCACCCATTCCGTTATTCAGTTTCCTCATCTGAAGGTGAGTATAATGACAGTATCTCCCTTATAAACTTGATTATGACAACACATATTTTGGTGCCTAGCATCTACTGAGGGCTCAGTAAATGTTAATCATGATGACAATGGTGATAGTGGTGATGGCCAAGGCTCAATAAATGCTAACTGTTATGATAAGGATGATGGTGGCAGTAGTAGTGGTCATGATACTAAACATGATGCTTTATGTAGTCGTTTATAATATTACATCTATCAGATATGCTAAATGACCTGTTAACTGTAATCACACCAAGCTGTAGCCATTGAGATTCAGAATCGTTTGGCTGATGTGGTACTTCACTTGATTAGTCACAGTCTTTGGCTTGTATAAGAGCCATGACACCTCTTTCACATTATTCCTACACATGGGTCCCCTACCACAATATAACCTGGTTCTCACTTGTAAGTCAGTACTTAATGCCTGGCCTTCCAGCTTATTTTCCTAATTATAGTTTAATAGTTACTGTTCTTTTGACAACTTCCACTTTTTCTGTTTGAACTGCCAATCTAAACTAAGCCTGTAATGGGTTATATTTGGTTATCAAAGACATCTGTAATGAAGACTAAAATCTTATTTTAGGTAGACATTTTTCAGAACACTAACGCCAAAACTTTAGTTGGAAACTATTACCAGTGGGTACCCCTGGGGAAGGTTGTGGAGAGACAAGAGTAGGAAAAAGCCTTCACCATATACCCTTTTATCCTTTTGAGTTTTGTACCATGTGAATGATTTAACCTATTAAAAATTAATAATCATAATTTTAAGAAAGTAATTTAGAACCAGAAAAATTCATGTGACTGAGTACAAAGAATCAGTTAATGTGAATACTATTCTGAGGGTTATGAGAAGGCAGACAGAGGCTCTCTAGTCATCAAACAAGGCAGAAAATTATATTTTAACAAGAAGGCTATTATTGTAAGGTGGAAGAGTCCACAATACGTGAAATGTAATTGCAGCCATTTTTGATAATAGGTCTTTTCAGAGTACCAACTAAAAATGTGTAAATCTACTCAGTGAGGTATATGTGTGTTTAATCAATACACTGAACAAGAAAGTGGTATTCATAAAGTGACTCCATTTTCCTCTCACTATATTAATTACAAATTTGCTCTACAGGAGTTAATTTTTCCCAAACCCAAATGAACATCTCAAACATGTGCCACTGACTTTTCTTATCATTCTCATCCCATGTAATACTCCAAATGAGTTCAAATTAAAGCTTTTCACTCCTCCAGTTAGCTCAGGTTTGCTGTAGGTGGAAAGGCTGCTGTGTTAAGGGACCATTGTTAGTTTCCCTGTTTTCCCTCCTGATTTTCCTCTTCCTTTCCTAACTCACCCACCATGGTTTCTGACCTCAGCAGTGTTAGTGTAGGGTAGGACTGGGATGAGCAGGAGGGCAGGTAAGGGAAAGAAAAGTCTTACTTGAGCACTTCTGCTGTGATCTAGTGGCAGCACCATGGGCTCAGTGGATGAGCTGATCCTGATCCATACTCTCACAAAAGTGGGGCACTGTTGACCTTCTTCAGAGTCCACTTTCTGCCACTCCCCTCCTCACTGCGTGTATCTCCTATCTACAGTTCTCTTGATTCAAGCAAATGTGTGTCCTGGCTAGTAGCAAGCGTTTTCTTCCTCTGCCCTCATGCCTTTAGCAGCATACCTTCAGTTTCTTTCTATTGAGGTTGCCTCAACCATCTAGGTTGCTTTCATTAGCAAAATACAAGGCAACCCATGCTAGCCCACATCTGTCCACAGGGAACACAATACTTTAGATGGTGAGAGTGCAGATATTTCCCCGCTTCAGTCGTCTCTTTAGCCACATGAACTCTTAACATAGCCTGCTTTTTAGTTTTTTTAGGTCTGATGTGTACTGTTTGTGAGGTGTATTGTGTTCCCCAAGCTCTAAGAGACATATCAGATTCTCCAACTGATCCCCTTGGAGCCCTCTCTCACTAGGCTTGAAGGGAAGAGCAAGCACCTGCAGCCCTCTTTCTAGAACTCAAATCACAACTATCTTCAAAGAAATCCATTCTTTAATTTCCAATTTTCCATCACTTCCCATTTTTACACTTTTATATCTTTGAATGGATAAGGCACTAAAGATTCCAAAATCAGTTTTCAGCCAAGCATTTGCAAGTCATGTACAAGTGGTCTGGTATCTCATTTTGGAATGAGAGAGTAGCTGGTACCTCTAGTCCTAGAACCTTAGCTAGAATAATTTTGGTTTAATGTTCTATTTGTCTCAGATCAGCTTGACTACCTAACACGTTATAAACTCAACCTTTGTTAATTTTACCTTGATCATCTTTCTGGTTACAATTTGGAAATAGTTAATTTGGCATTTTGTCTCTACTTTTAATAGAAGTGAAAACAGACTATACACAGTCAACCAGAAAAGCTTCTCCTTAGGCAAACTGATTAAAACAATTATCAAAGACCTTATAGGTAATGAAATATTTAGAAGGTACAACCAAAAACTGAAAATTTGAGTACAAGACCAATATTAAAATGCTTAAATGTGCCTGTATTAATATAGACATGACTAACGAATATGAATTGAAAATATGTTGCAGTAATTAGTCTGATTTTTAAAGCAAAAAGACAGTTTTGAGATAAATTATATAATTACTGAGATCACTAGAAACCAAAGATATATTATCAGCTGGTGAATTAAAGAGAAATGCCTATCTGGTATGATTATATAACACTGGATATAGACTACTGGAGTGGGTTGCTATTTCCTTCTCCAGGAGATCTTCTTGACCCAGGGATCAAACCCAGGTCTCCTGCATTGTAGGCAGATTCTTTACTGCTGCACCACTGGGGAAGCCCCTGACTACAGACACTAGGAAAGCTTAATCCCACTCTTTTCCCATACATATAATGACTCAAAATACTGAATTTACCAACTCACATGTGGCCTAGAAAGGGATGACAAATAACCTCCCTCCTCAGTCTCCTGGGAGTTCCCTTACCTTACTTCCTTTCTGAGACTCATACACACACCGCTTTGGAAGTTCTTCTGTTGTGTGGGACTCCCCGTCCCTGCAAACCTAGCAAAAGGCTGCCCAAGTAAATCTCCTTGTATGCTACTGCTACCTTGTGGTCATAGCTCTTTTCTTGTTGTGCCACACAATCCCTTGCTCAAGATATGCAGCATAAAACAAAATATGTTTATATGTCCAAAAAGTTTAGGAAATATATCATTATAATGAATATTCATTCTTCAAAGGCTCTAAGAAATACTATAGCTAAGAAACATTTTTTATCCGAGTGTCAAGGAGTTAGAAATTTTCCTCTATCCTTTTAGATTCTTCTGGCTTTATCTGAGAATTAAATTGACAGGAGGCAGGTAAAGAGGAGAAAGTCAGAATTTACATACATAGGAGAGACCTAAGAGAACTGAGTAACTAGCCAAAATGAAATATCTTTAGCAGCTAAAGAGGACATGCAGGGGTAGACGTTTGGAACTTCAAAGGAGATGAAGGCAATTCACATGGAGATAAAAAAGCAAATGCTTGGTAAACAAATATTTGTTGGGCCGTGCAGAGACAATGGAACATAAAGGTTCTCTGAAATCTAGGTCGCTCACTGAGTTTCCCCCCACCATACCTAGCCCAGATTCTTTGCAGATAATCTCTGATGGGGGTAGGAGGACTTGGTCTGTACTTCCTTTAGGCGGTAAGGGGAAAGGGCAAAGTTTCTTCTTGAGTCTTTTGGGCCTTGATTGTTTTCGGCTTGAAATAATCCTGATGCCAGACACTTTGGGATGGCTACAAAGTTTTGCTCCCCTAAACAAGCATTTCCCAATTTTTTTTTAACACAGGATAATTTATGTGTTTTTTTAAAAATCCCTGCTTTCCCAGAATAGGAAAGTGAGAAACTGAAACGGTACTTGCCCATTGTGACAGAGTTTTTAATAATAGTGCTAAGATTAAACAAAAATCTCAAGATGAGGTGAAATGATCACCGATACTCAGTGTCAGCCACACATAGGCACTTGCCATGGGAGCCTGCCATCTACCTCGACAAGGATTCAATCTTGTGCTGCTGTAGCTGCTGACCTTCAACACCCCTGAAAGGAGTTCAGGGTGGAGAAATGAGGCACTCTGTGCTGGTGGGGAGGGGAAAACTGGCAGGTCAGGTCTTCAGATAGTTAGATATTTTCAGGAGCCGATTTTATATACCCAATTCTTGTATCTCCTCATCTGTAGAAAAGCACTAAACCTTCATGGAGACGATTGTTTCTCGTGACCAGCAGAAAGCGTCACGAGGCTAGAGGCAACTTTCTGGGAAAATGTGTGCTTGATTGCATACTCTCCCTTCCCCAAGATCACATATATCCTGACCTTTCCCCCTACCTCTTTGGAGCAGTTTCTCTGAGGCTGCAGTCCTCATTTTGCCCCCAAATAAAATTTATCTCGTAACTCTCACATTATGCATTTTTTTAAAGTCAACATTGGTCTCCTCAGTTCAGTTGAGTTCAGTTGCTCAGTCGTGTCTGACTCTTTGCGACCCCATGGACTGCAGCACGCCAGGCCTCCCTGTCCATCACCGACTCCTGGAGTTGACTCAAACTCATGTCCATTGAGTCAGTGATGCCATCCAACCATCTCATCCTATGTCATTCCCTTCTCCTTCTGCCCTCATCTTTCCCAGCATCAGGGTCTTTTCCAGTTAATCAGTTCTTCACATCAGGTGGCCAAAGTATTGGAATTTCAGCTTCAACATCAGTCCTTCCAATGAACACCCAAGACTGATCTCCTTGAGGATGGACTTGTTGGATCTCTTTGCAGTCCAAGGGACTCTCAAGAGTCTTCTCCAACACCACAGTTCAAAAGCATAAATTCTTTAGCGCTCAGCTTTTTTTATAGTCCAACTCTCGCATCCATACATGACCACTGGAAAAACCATAGCCTTGACTAGACAGACCTTGGTTGGCAAAGTAATGTCTCTGCTTTGTAATATGCTGTCTAGTTTGGTCATAACTTTCCTTCCAAGGAGTAAACATCTTTTAATTTTATGGCTGAAGTCACCATCTGCAGTGATTTTGGAGCCCAGAAAAATAAAGTCAGCCACTGTTTCCACTGTTTCCCCATCTATTTGCCATGAAGTGATGGGACCAGATGCCATGATCTTAGTTTTCTGAGTGTTGAGCTTTAAGTCAACTTTTTCACTCTCCTCTTTCACTTTCATCAAGAGGCTCTTTAGTTCTTCACTTTCTGCCATAAGGGTGGTGTCATCTGCATATCTGAGATTATTGATATTTCTCCCAGCAATCTTGATTCCAGCTTGTGCTTCATCCAGCCCAGTGTTTCTCATGATGTACTCTGCATATAAGTTAAATAAGCAGGATGACAATATACAAGCTTGACGTACTCCTTTCCCAATTTGGAACCAGTCTGTTGTTCCATGTCCAGTTCTAACTGTTGCTTCCTGACCTGCATACAGGTTTCTCAAGAGGCAGGTCAAGTGGTCTGGTATTCCCATCTCTTTCAGAATTTTCCACAGTTTATTGTGATCCACACAGTCAAAGGCTTTGGCATAGTCAATAAAGCAGAAGTAGATGTTTTTCTAGAACTCTCTTCTCTCCAAAACAGTGAATAACTTAACTTTATGGACCTCAACTTTCCCTTATGTATAACTGTCAGTCATAAAATTGGGTGATCTGATAATAATACAGGAGTTCCTATACAATGCTTTTAATCATTAAAGTTTCTTAAAAAGAAAAAAGCTGAAGTTTTTCAACTACCCAGATCGTCTCTACTCTTCACTCTTTCCTGTCAGCACTGCACCATTGTATATTTTTGCTACCATCATTGAATAAAAATAAATCAGTTCAGTCGCTCATTGTGTCCGACTCTTTGCAACCCCATGGACTACAGCATGCCAGGCCTCCCTGTCCATCACCAACTCCCAGAGTTTACTCAAACTCATGTCCATTGAGTTGGTGATGCCATCCAACCATCTCATCCTCTGTTGTCCCCTTCTTCTCCTGCTTTCAACCTTTCCCAACATCAGGGTCTTTTCTAGTGAGTCAGTTCTTCTCATCAGGTGGCCAAAGTATTGGAGTTTCAGCTTCAGCATCAGTCCTTCCAATGAATATTCAGGACTGGTTTCCTTTAGGATGGACTGGTTGGATCTCCTTGCAGTCCAAGGGACTCTCAAGAGTCTTCTCCAACACCACAGTTCAATAAAAATAAAATGAGTTAATATATTCACCTTATGTTTATCAGTTTCTTTTTTCTCCAAAGAAGACAAATGCTTTTTTTTACCTGATAAATGAAAGTTCTTTCTTCTTCCCTATCCTAACACTTTATATGCTTCCTCTTTTGTATTCACGTGATTTGTCACATCTGACTAGATAAAACAATATGATTTACATTCTGTAAAAAGAAAGTATGTATAGGACTTCCCTGGCAATCCAGTGGTTAAGACTTCACCTTCCAGTGCAGGGGGTATGGGTTTGATCCCTGGTGGGAGTTTCAGTTGGTAAAGAATCTGCCTGCAATGCAGGAGACCTGGGTTCAATTCCTGGGTCAGGAAGATCCCATGGAGAAGGAAATGGCAACCCACTCCAGTATTCTTGCCTGGAGAATCCCATAGACAGAGGATGGGGTCTCAAGAATCAGACATGACTTAGCAACTAAACTTCCTCCTCCTCATCTTCAGGGAGCTAAGACCCCACATACCTCTAGGACAAAAAACCAAAACATGAAACAGAAGCAATATTGTAACAAATTCAATAAAGACTTTAAAAATGGTCCACTTTAAAAAAAGAATGTATGTATATACATATGTTTGTGCAATTCCAGTATTATGTTATCCTCAAAGCAACCTGACCCCCAGATTGGCAGTTACTCATCTGATTCCCTGAATTAATAAGTTTATCTTCTCCTCCGTGTTTCTAAGTTTTTATAAAATTTCTTAACATTACAATCAGAATGTAAGGAAAACTACACATTATAAATTAGGTATGGAAACTATTAGAAGCACTCTGATTTTATATTTGCAGAAGAGACAAAAAATTAAGCTGCTGTTTAAAAGACTGTAAATCATAGACATTATGGAAAACATGAAAATAATTTTAAAAGTATTATTTTAAATTCAATTATGTCTGCTATGATTTTCAGTAATATCAACTCACACAGTTTTGTTAATCTCCTTAATTGGACATGCATTTCTATTTCTAACCATTAACTAAACATGTATTCATAGCCATCTAGGTTTACATTTTAGAAGGGCAATAAAGCAATTAGCACAGACATCCTTATGTTTATATTGAAAGGCAGGAAAACCCAACAGGAAATCTGACACTTTTGGTTGACTTGACTCAAATTTTAGTGATATCTGAGGATTTGTTTCAGCTTGATTACTTAACAAGCAAATTCTTTAGATTCCTGGATAATAAATATGTCAAGATTTACCACATTGAGCCAAATGGTTTGTTTCAGAATTTCCTGTGTGGTAGCCACGCGTTCCGGTAAACAAACTCACTCAGAAGGATAATGCAGGTAGTGAAGTGCAGTTTATTACACCAGCGGGCCCAAGGCAGAGTCTCCTCTTAGCCAAGGACCCTGACCAGCATTTGTGAAAATCTTTTATAACCCATGTGTATGTGTCTGAACTCACCACTCCAAATTCCTTGAGAGTTACATAAACAAAGGAAGGGTAAATACAATCCCAATAACCCCATCATTCACATGTTATGTGCTCAAACAGTTAAACAATTGGCCAATAATCAATAAGCCCGAGGTCACACTTCAATAGGTACGGAAAAATCTGTGGCCTGTCCGAAGGGGATCTTATCTTTCTGTTGTTGTTTCCATAGGCACTATACACAGAGTTCAGAGTCCATTGGAGAGGTGGCCGAACATGATCAGCATGAACAGGCCTAAGATGGAGTCCAGGCCCTATGAATTCCCTCTTCACCTGTAATTAAAGCTGATTCCTTGCTTCAAGGACAACTACTTTTTAAATTTCATATATTTCATTTTCTATATCCTATATTATTCTGTTTCTTCATCATTCTTTAGTCATCTGTTACTAATCTAGCATGACAGAACTTCTTTATGCCACACACTGTAATGGCATATTAGAAAATATGTGCACAGCCTCACTTATTTACCTGTGTATTTTATTAAAATGTGTTAATTACATTCCCCTTGATCATTTGAAAAACTTATTTTGTTAATTTATATTCCCATAGTTTCTTCTTTTTCTTGGGTCTTCAATAGCTCCCAAGAGAATCTCTTTCAAAAAGTGTTCTCCATCTACATTAGACATAGATTTTTAAAAAGATGGTAAAGTAAAAGAAGTCATCTACACAGTTTCTTTGTTTGAAAGATAAGGGAACAGAAATACAGTGAATTTAGGTGGCTTGTCCCAGATATTAGACATAGGTACTAATAGAACTGGAAGTAAAAAACCTAAATCACCTAATCCACAATCTCTACTTCTTTTTCCAATAGAGCAATTTCCTAAGCCTTTGGTGTCAAGTGGCTTAACTACTAGTAGAGAAGGAAAGGAAGTAGGAGAGTGACATCAAGCATCAGTAGTGTGGTTGGTATAAATGACCTTTAGAGTCTTTTTCAGTCCTGAGTCTGGTTTTGGTGAGTAGCAGAATTGTTGTTATTTAGTTGCTTAGTCATGTCTGACTGCCAGGCTCCTCTATCCATGGGATTTCCCGGCAAGAATGCTGCAGTGGGTTGCCATTTTCTTCTCTGGGGGATCTTTCAGACCCAGGGATCGAACCCAGGTCTCCTACATTGGCAGGTGGGTTCTTTACACTGAGCCACCAGAGAAGCCCAAGTAGCAGAATAAGCCACCCCAAATATGCCTCTTTGGCATGAGGATTATTTTAAGCTATTTTTCCTGAGAATCAGCAGACACTGGAGGAGCTCTGAAAAGAGTAGAAATTACCCTTTTGTAAAGAGAGTTTACATTTTTAAAGAAAATCTTCATTTGTAAAATGTCTCCCTTGGTGTCTCCCTCTCTGTACCAAGAGGAAAGTGAAAGTGAGAAGAGAGGGGTGACTAAATCAGAATCATATTCAGTGGATAAGGCACTTTAAATCTTTATAGTGAATCTTACTGTTACCAAACTGAAATCAGGTCTCCTCACCCCATGTGCAGCAAAGCCAATCTTCTGACGCCAAGTTGTGGCAAGGGAAAGTGCAGGGTGCCAAGCAAGCAGCATGGGCAGCTGATTCTCAAAAGGCGGGAACTCCCTGATGGCTTTCAGCCAAGGGTTTTTAAAGGCAACATAAGTGATGAGGGTCACAAGGTGCATGATCAGCTCATGCATGTTTTTCAGGTTGGTTGGTGGTGAAATAGCAGGTTGATGTTTTGGGAATCTCAATCATCAGTCTCCTGGTTTCAGCCAGTCTGGGGTCAGCCAGAATGCTGGTGGTCATCATGTAGTCAACATCTTCTATTTGGTGAATGGGGTGTTAGTTTCTGCATAAAAACTCAAAGATATGCATCAGAATGTTATCTGTATCCCTTCAGGAGGAACTAGGAGTCCTGTGACTCTATTGTTCAAGATATTATTACTTTTCTTGCTTGACTGCTTTCTTTGTTTCTGCATTTTCTATTTCTCTAATCATTAACTGTTTAAGTCTGTTCTTTGAAAAAAAAAAAGTCTGTTCTTTGGAATTCAGGGAAGGCCTAGTAGACACAAGGTTTTTCTATAAATAAGAAGTGGGAGACATGAAGGGGCTTACCTAGGAGGGCCTGGCAGAGTTTGGTTTCATTCAGTTCAGTTCAGTTCAGTCGCTCAGTCGTGTCCGACTCTCCGCGACCCCATGAATCACAGCACGCCAGGCCTCCCTGTCCATCACCAACTCCCGGAGTACACTCAAACTCATGTCCACAGAGTCGGTGATGCCATCCAGCCATCTCATTCTCCGTCGTCCCCTTCTCCTCCCGCCCCCAACCTTTCCCAGCATCAGAGTCTTTTCCAGTGAGTCAACTCGTCTCATGAGGTGGCCAAAGTATTGCAGTTTCAGCTTTAGCATCAGTCCCTCCAATGAACATCCAGGATTGATCTCCTTTAGAATGGACTGGTTGGATCTCCTTGCAGTATAAGGGACTCTCAAGAGTCTTCTCCAACACCACAGTTCAAAAGCATCGATTCTTCAGCGATCAGCTTTCTTCACAGTCCAACTCTCACATCCATACATGACCACGGGAAAAACCATTGCCTTGACTAGACGGACCTTGGTCGGCAAAGTAATGTCTCTGCTTTTTAATATACTATCAAGGTTGGTCATAACTTTCCTTCCAAGGAGCAAGCGTCTTTTAATTTCATGGCTGCAATCAGCATCTGCAGTGATTTTGGAGCCCAAAAAAATAAAGTCTGACACTGTTTCCACTGTTTTTCCATCTATTTCCCATGAAGTGATGGGACCAGATGCCATGATCTTTGTTTTCTGAATGTTGAGCTTCAAGCCAACCTTTTCACTCTCCTCTTTCACTTTCATCAAGAGGCTTTTGAGTTCCTCTTCACTTTCTGCAATAAGGGTAGTGTCATCTGCATATCTGAGGTTATTGATATTTCTCCCAGCAACCTTGATTCCAGCTTGTGCTTCTTCCAGCCCAGCGTTCCTCATGATGTACTCTGCATATAAGTTAAATAAGCAAGGTGACAATATACAACCTTGACGTACACCTTTTCCTATTTGGAACCAGTCTGTTGTTCCATGACCGGTTCTAACTGTTGCTTCCTGACCTGCATACAGGTTTCTCAAGAGGCAGGTCAGGTGGTCTGGGATTCCCATCTCTTTCAGAATGTTCCACAGTTTATTGTGATCCACACAGTCAAAGGCTTTGGCATAGTCAATGAAGCAGAAATAGATGTTTTTCTGAAACTCTCTTGCTTTCTCCATGATCCAGCGGATGTTGGCTATTTGATCTCTGGTGCCTCTGCCTTTTCTAAAACCTGCTTGAACATCTGGGAGTTCACGGTTTACATACTGCTGAAGCCTGGCTTGGAGAATTTTGAGCATGACTTTACTAGCGTGTGAGATGAGTGCAATTGTGCGGTAGTTTGAGCATTCTTTGGCATTGCCTTTCTTTGGGATTGGAATGAAGACTGACCTCTTCCAGTCCTGTGGCCACTGCTGAGTTTTCCAAATCTGCTGGCATATTGAGTGCAGCACTTTCACAGCATCATCTTTCAAGACTTGAAATAGCTCAACTGGAATTCCATCACCTCCACTAGCTTTGTTCGTAGTGATGCTTTCTAAGGCCCACTTGACTTCACATTCCAAGATGTCTGGCTCTAGGTCAGTGATCACATTATCGTGACTATCTTGGTCGTGAAGATCTTTTTTGTACAGTTCTTCTGTGTATTCCTGCCACCTCTTCTTAATATCTTCTGCTTCTGTTAGGTCCATACCATTTCTGTCCTTTATCGAGCCCATCTTTGCATGAAATGTTCCCTTGGAATCTCTAATTTTCTTGAAGAGGTCTTCATTATCCTTGTTGATTGTACTTTTACTGGTAACTTTCCATAACCAGTTTCCCAACAATCCCAACATCTCTCAAGTTTATTCATTTTTCCTGATTATCTCCCATATATACATGAAGTATTCTTGTTGATAAACTTCTGTTTTTCTTTTGTTAATTTGTTTGGTTACAAGGGGATCTCAGCCAAGAGCTCAGAATGGTAAAGAATTTTTTTCCTCTTCCACAGTTTCTACAAAATATTCTGGCAAGCGATCATGAAATATTTTGAGATGCCACAGTTTCTCCCTATAGCATAAGAAACTTACAGGCATCAAATATTCCTACTATTGACTCACTGCCCTATGTCCTCTATATATGTATCAGGAAAGGCTGCCTGAAGAGACTGAATAATGTAATATTGGAAAAGATTGAGGGCAGAAAGAGATGAGGGCATCAGAGGATGAGATGGCTGGATGGCATCACCAATGCAATGGACATGAACTTGGGCAGACTCCAGGAGATGGTGAGGGACAGGGAGGCCTGGCATGCTATAGTCCATGGCATTGCAAAGAGTCAGACACAATGACACAACTGCCTTCTAGCATCAAATTTTGTAATTATATTAATATACACTGTATACTCAGAGATAGAGGGAAAAGTGTTTTTTCTATATATGTGTAATAATAGATTCCTACAGAAGAATGACACAGATATAATCAGAAGTTAAATATTTACATATATTTGATAATAAATTCATAATTAGTAAAAATGCCAAGTCTTAGAAACACCAACTAAAGTATATCAGGAAGTATATGTTTCCCATTTTGTTATTTTTCAAAACCATATTGACTGTTCTGATTCCTTTAAATTCCTGTGTAAATACTAGGATCGCTTTGTCAATTTCTTTTTTAAAATTTAGGTGGCATTTTGCTAAGGATGGCATTGAATCTGTAGATCAGTTTGGGGAGTACTGCCATCTTAACAAAAACTCTTCTGATTTATGAAAAAATGGATCATGATCCATGAATCATTTATTCTGATCTTTGAATAAATGGACATCTTCCCATTTATTAGACCTACTTTCATTTCTTTCAACAGTCTTTTGTAGTTTTCAGAGTATAAGTTTTCACTTATTTTTTAAACTTATTCCTCAGTATTCTTTTTGATGGTAATATAAATGAAATTATTTTCTTAATTTTATTTTGTAACCAAACCCAGGTTTGGCTGCTTGCCTCTCACATGCCAGTAATTCAAGAGGCAAGTGTCAGTAGAAAAGAAAGTGCTTTAATCAGAAAGCTTGAAGGAATTTCCTGGCATTCCAGAGGTTAGGACTCCATGCTTTCACTGCTGAGGGCCTGGGTTTGATCCTTGGTGGGAGAACTAAGATCTTGCAAGCTGCCTGGTATGGCCAAAATAATATAATAATAATGAAGGAGAGTCTTCTCTTGTGTTGTTGGAAGAGGGTGTTTGCTATAACCAGTGTGTTCTCTTGGCAGAACTGTGTTAGCATTTGCCCTACTTCATTCTGTACTCCAAGGCCAAATTTTCCTATTATTCCAAGTGTTTCTTGACTTCCTACTTTTGCATTCCAGTCCCCTATAATGAAAAGGACATCTTTTTTGGATGTTAGTTCTAGAAAATCTTATAGGTCTTCATAGAACTGTTCAGCTTCAGCTTCTTCAGAGTTACCGGTCCGGGCATAGACTTGAATTAAAATGATATTGAATGGTTTGCCTTGGAAATGAACAGAGATCATTCTGTCATTTTTGAGACTGCCTCCAAGTACTGCATTTTGGACTCTTTTGTTGACTATGATGGCTACTCAATTTCTTCTAAGGGATTCACGCCCACAGTAGTAGATATAATGGTCATCTGAGTTCAGTTCAGTTCAATTCAGTTCAGTCGCTCAGTCGTGTCCAACTCTCCACGACCCCACGAATCACAGCACGCCAGGCCTCCCTGTGCATCACCAAATCCCGGAGTTCACTCAAACTCATATCCACAGAGTCGGTCACCCATTTCAGTCCATTTTAGTTCACTGATTCCTAAGAATTTCAATGTTCACTCTTGCCATCTCCTGTTTGACCACTTCCAATTTGCCTTGATTCATGGACTTAACATTCCAGGTTCCTATGCAATATTGCTCTTTACAGCATCGAACCTTGCTGCTATCCCAGTCCCATCCACAACTGGATGTTGTTTTTGCTTTGGCTCCATCCCTTCATTCTTTCTGGAGTTATTTCTCCACTGATCTCCAGTAGCATATTGGGCACATACTGACCTGGGGAGTTCATCTTTCAGTGTGTTATCTTTTTGCCTTTTCATACTGTTCATGGGGTTCTCAAGGCAAGAATACTGAAGTGGTTTGCCATTTCATTCTCCAGTGAACTACATTTGAAGAAGAACTAAAGAGCCTCTTGATGAAAGTGAAAGAGGAGAGTGAAAAAGTTGACTTAAAGCTCAACATTCAGAAAACTAAGGTCATGGCATCTGGTCCCATCACTTCATGGCAAATAAATGGGGAAACAGTGGAAACAGTGGCTGACTTTATTTTTCTGGGCTCCAAAATCACTGCAGAGGGTGACTGCAGCCATGAAATTAAAAGATGCTTACTCCTTGGAAGGAAAGTTATGACCAACCTAGACAGCATATTAAAAAGCAGAGATATTACTTTGCCATCTAAGTTCTGTCTAGTCAAGGCTATGGTTTTTCCAGTGGTCATGTATGGATGTGAGAGTTGGACTATAAAAAAAGCTGAGCGCTAAAGAATTGATGTTTTTGAACTGTGGTGTTGGAGAAGACTCTTGAGAGTCCCTTGGACTGCATGGAGATCAGTCTTGGGTGTTCATCGGAAGGACTGATGTTGAAGCTGAAATTCCAATACTTTGGCCACCTGATGCGAAGAGCTGACTCATTTGAAAAGACTCTGGGCAGACGCGAGAGACGCCCGGCTCCGGCGGCGCAGACGCGAGAGACGCCCGGCTCCGGCGGCGCAGACGCGAGAGACGCCCGGCTCCGGCGGCGCAGACGCGAGAGACGCCCGGCACCGGCGGCGCAGACGCGAGAGACGCCCGGCTCTGGTGCAACCGACCATGTGCAGAATCGTGGCTGAGAGGAGCTGCCCCGCGCCCAGGGTTAGGGCGGTGGCCGAGAGGAGCTGTACCACATCCAGGAGGCGGTGGCTGCTTGGGCACCGGAGGGCCAAGAGGAGCTGATCCACATTCAAAGCAGGAGGGGCGGCCTTGAGGAGATACCCCTCGTCCAAGGTAAGGTACAGTGGCTGCACCTTGCTGGAGCAGCTGGGAAGAGATACTCCACGACCAAGTGGAATATAAGAATCCAGTGTTCTGGGGAGAAAGGAATAAGATGGCAGAGGGATAAGACGGTGAGACCACTTTCTCCCCCATAAATTCATCAAAAGAACATTTGAACGCGGAGTAAAGTCCACAAAACAACTTCTGAATACTGGCAGAGGACATCAGGTTCCCAGAAAAGCAGCCCATTGTCTTCTAAAGGAGAGAGAAGAAATCCAGCTCCACCCACCAGAACACCGACACATGCTTCCCTAACTAGGGAACCCGGACAAGTCACCCGTCCAACCCCACACACAGCGAAGAAACTACATAATAAAGAGAACTCCACAAACTGCAAGAACAGGGAAAGGCCACCCCAAGCAAAGCAATATAAGCAAGATGAAGAGGCAGAGAAATACCCAGCAAGTAAAGGAACAAGATAATTGCCCACCAACACAAACAAAAGAAGAAGATATAGGGAATTTACCTGATAAAGAATTTCAAATTTTGATGGTGAAAATGATTCAAAATCTTGAAAGCAAAATGGAGTTACAGATAAATAACCTGGAGAAAAGGATTGAGAAGATGGAAGAAAGATTTAATAAGGACTTAGAAGAAATAAAAAAGAGTCAATATACAATGAATAATGCAATAGATGAGATCAGAAACACTCTGGAGGGAACAAACAATAGAATAACAGAGGCAGAAGACAGGATAAGCGAACTAGAAGATAGAATTGTAGAAATAAATGAAACAGAGAGGAAAAAAGAAAAAACGAATTAAAAGAAATGAGGACAATATTAGAGACCTCTGGGACAATGTTAAACGCTCCAACATTCGAATCATAGGAGTCCCAGAAGAAGAAGACAAAAAGAAAGACCATGAGAGAATACTTGAGGAGATAATAGTTGAAAACTTCCCTAAAATAGGGAAAGAAATAATCACCCAAGTCCAAGAAACCCAGAGAGTCCCCAACAGGATAAACCCAAGGCGAAATACTCCAAGACACATATTAATCAAATTAACAAAGATCAAACACAAAGAACAAATATTAAAAGCAGCAAGGGAAAAGCAGCAAATAACACATAAGGGGATTCCTATAAGGATAACAGCTGATCTTTCAACAGAAACTCTTCAGGCCAGAAGGGAGTGGCAAGACATACTTAAAGTGATGAAAGAAAATACCCTACAGCCCAGATTACTATACCCAGCAAGGATCTCATTCAAATATGAAGGAGAAATCAAAAGCTTTACAGACAAGCAAAAGCTGAGGGAATTCAGCATCACCAAACCAGCTCTCCAACAAATGCTAAAGGATCTTCTATAGACAGGAAACACAGAAAGAGTGTATAAACTTGAACCCAAAGCAATAAAGAAAATGGCTACGGGATCGTACTTATCAATAATTACCTTAAATGTAAATGGGTTGAAATTTTCAAAAAGGCTAGGAAACAATTCTCATAGCCATCAATAGTTCAGTGTTGAGTTCATGAATAGTTTTTAAAGTTTGGGACAAACTGTAGTATTTGCTATTTGAAGTACTGTTTGTAATTGGCATATTACGATGTAACATTGGTCTTCATTTCCAACTTAAAACACCTAAAAATGCCTAACAGGTTTTTAGATTTGTGAATTTTAGTTGAAATGTATTTATGATGTTACTAAACCTGCAGAAATATTGAAATATTTCAGAGAACTTATTCACTGTACATTAATTTATTTTATTTATAAAAGTTATGAACTGTAAAAAAAAAAAAAAAAAAGTCAATCAGTGCAATTTGTTTCTTTTGTAATTCCGGGGTATAGATAAGCTAATTAAGCTATCCATTTTGGTGGCTCTATGTGTATTATTTGTTTTTAAATAAAGTGTACAAATATTTTTTAAAAGAAAAAAAAAAAGACTCTGATGCTTGGGAAGATTGAGGGCAGGAGGAGAAGGGGCTGACAGAGGATGAGATGGTTGGATGGCATCACTGAATCAATGGACATGGGTTTGGATGGACTCCAGGCGTTGGTGATGGACAGGGAGGCCTGGTGTGCTGCAATTCACGGGGTCGCAAAGAGTCGGACACGACTGAGCAACTGAACTGAACTGAATGAAGGAGAGGAAGAAAGCAAAAATGTGGCAATCGGGGAAGATGGTGGACTCATGTCTAGAGACCAACTCCAAGGATGATTCTCAGCGATAACAGTTTTTAAAGGGAAAGATGGGAGAAAGAATCTTAGTGACACATCAAGGTAGGAGGTTGGGTTTTACATCATTCTCCATGGAGTGCAGACTGGCTGACTCTTCCGAGAGAAGAAAACCTTGCCTGCATGATCTGCCTGCAAGATTGCTAAGGGGACTATTGGGGTTAGAGAGCCAGTCATTTTTTAAACTACTTAATTCTTCACTCTGACTTCTTGTTTATCCAGGAAAAGAATCAACAGGTTAGACAAGGCACAATGTACATTCAGGAGAGCGAAAGTCAGGTGTTCATTTCAATTGCTTACTGATTTCATTTGTATAATTAGTTATTTTACGATTAGAGGGGAACAGAAATGGGCAAACATGAAAGGGGCAAAGAGCTACTTTCAGTTTTTGGATTGTTCATTGTATAGAAATAAATTTATTTTTGTATATTGATCTTATGCACTGCAACATTTCTGAACTGATTTATTAATTCTAATTTTTAGTAGATTCCTTAGAAAATTCTATAAACCATATTATGTAACTGCTGCTGCTGCTGCTAAGTCACTTCAGTCGTGTCCGACTCTGTGTGACCCCACAGACGGAAGCCCACCAGGCTCCCCCGTCCCTGGGATTCTCCAGGCAAGAACACTGGAGTGGGTTGCCATTTCCTTCTCCAATGTGTGAAAGTGAAAAGTGAAAGTGAAGTCGCTCAGTCATGTCTGACTCGTAGCGACCCCATGGACTGCAGCCTACCAGGCTCCTCTGTCCATGGGATTTTCTAGGCAAGAGTACTGGAGTGGCTTGCCATTGCCTTCTCCGATATTATGTAACTACAATTAGAAAAAAAAAAGTTTTACTTTTTCCTTTCCAACATGAATGGTTTTTCTTTTTCTTCCCTAATTTCCATGGTTAGAACCTCCAGTGCACTGTAGTATAGAAATGACAAAAGCAGAAATCCTTGTATTTGTTCCTGATCTTAGGGGGAAAGTAGTTAGTCTCTCACCACGAAGGATGACGTTAGTAGAGCTTTTTCATAGATGCCCTTTATCAGGTTGAAGAAGTTCCTTTCTGTTTCTAGTATGCGAAATATTTTTATCATGAATGTTGGATTTTATCAGATGTCTTTTCTTTTGAAATGATTATGTCATTTTTATCCTTTATTCTATTAACATGCTATAGCTATAAACAAAATAATGTCCCCACCCAAATACGTCCATGTTCTAATGGTTAGAACCTACAAATATATTGACCTTACAATAGGAAGATGATCCTGAGTTACCCAGGTCAGCCCAATGCAATCATTCTTGTTCAGTTGCTAAGTCATGTCCAACTCTTTGCCATGCCATGGACTGCAGCACACCAAATTCCCTGTCCTTCACTATCTTCCAGAGTTTACTCAAATTCATGTCCATTGAGTTGGTGATGCCATCAAGCCATTTGGTCCTCTGTCATCCCCTTCTCCCGCCCTCAATCTTTCCCAGCATCAGGATCTTTTCCAATGGGTCAGCTCCTCCTATCATGTGGCCAGAGTATTGGAGCTTTGACTTCAGCCTCAGTCCTTCCAATGAATATTCAAAAATTTATTTTCTATAGGATTGACTGGTTTGATCTCTCTTGCTATCCAAGGGACTCTCAGGAGTCTTCTCTAGCACCACAATTTGCAAGCAACAAATCTTCAGCATTCAGCTCTCTTTATGGTCCAACTCTCACAACCACATTCAGCTCTCTTTATGGTCCAACTCTCACAACCATAGATGTTGTTTTTCAGTCACTCAGTCGTGTCCAACTCTTTACAACCCCATGGACTGTAGCACGCCAGGCTTCCCTGTCTTTCACTGTCTCCCAGAGTTTGCTCAGATTCTTGTCCATTGAGTTGGTGATGCCATCCAACCATCTCATCCTCTGTCGCCCCCTTCTCCTCCTGCCCTCAATCTTTCCCAGCATCAGGGTCTTTTCTAGTGAGTTGGCTCTTCCCATCAGGTGGCCAAAGTATTGCAGCTTCAGCTTCAGCATCAGTCCTTCCAATTCAAGGTTGATTTTCTTCAGGAATGACTGGTTTGATCTCCTTGAAGTCCAAGAGACTCTCAAAAGTCTTCTCCAGCACCACAGTTCAAAAGCATCAATTCTTTGGAGAACAGCCTTCTTTATGGTCCAACTGTCACATCTGTACATGACTCCTGGAAAAACCATATCTTTGACTATGTGGACCCTTGTTGGCAAAGTGATTTCTCTGGTTTTTAATAAGCTGTCTAGGTTTGTCATTGCTTTCCTTTCAAGGAGTAAGTATCTTTTAATGTCATGGCTGCAGTCACCGTCCACAATGATTTTGGAGCCCAAGAAAGTAAAATCTGCCACTGCTTCCACTTTTCCCCTTCTATTTGCTATGAAGTGATAGGACCAGATGCCATGATCTTAGTTTTCTTCAATGTTGAGTTTCAAGCCAGCTTTTTCACTCTCCTCTTTCGTGTTCATTGAGAGGCACTATAATTCCTCTTCATTTTCTGACATTAAAGTGGTAGCATCTGCATATCTGAGGTTATTGCTATTTATTCAGCAGGCTTGATTATAGCATTTCATATGAGGTACTTTCCATAGAAGTTAAATAAGCAAGGAGACAATATACAACCTTGGCATACCACTTTCCCAATTTTTAGCCAGTCAGTTATTTGATATCAGTTCTAATTGTGGCTTCTTGACTCATACAGGTTTCATAGGAGGCAGGTAAGGTGAGTTGGTATTCCAGTGTCTTTAAGAATTTTCCACAGTTTGTTGTGAACCAGACAACCAAAGACTTTAACATAGTCAATGAAGCAGATGTCTTTTCTGGAATTCCCTTGTTTTCTCCATGATCCAACAAATATAGCCAATTTGATCTCTGGTTCCTCTGTCTTTTCTAAACCCAGCTTATATATCTAACAATTCTCAGTTCATGTACTGCTAAAGCCTAGCTTGACAGATTTAGAGCATAGCCTTGCTAGGATGTGAAATGAGTGCAATTGTATGGTAGTTTGAACAGTCTTTGGCATTGTCCTTCTTTGATATTGGAATGAAAACTGACCTGTTCCAATTTCTGTGGTCCCTGCTGATTTTTCCAAACTTGCTGACATATTGAGTGCAGTGCTTTAACAGCATCATCTTTTAGGATTTTGAATAGTTCAGCTGGAATTCCATCACTTCCACTCTCTTTGTTCATATTGACAGTAATGCTTCCTAGTGAAAGTTGCTCAGTCATGTCTAACTCTTTGCGACCCCATAGACTATACAGTCCATGGAATTCTCCAGGCCAGAATACTGGAGTGGGCAGCCTTTCCCTTCTCTGGGGAGTCTTCCCAACCCAGGGATTGAAGGCAGGTTTCCCACATTGCAGGTGGATTCTTTACCAGCTGAGCCACAGGGAAGCCCAAGAATACTGGAGTGGGTAGCCTGTCCCTTCTTCAGCCAATTGTTCCAACCCAGGAATCGAACTGGGGTTTCCTGCACTGCAGGTGGATTCTATACCAGCTGAGCTACCAGGGAAGTCCTCTATAGGTTTGGCCTGCTTTAATTTAAGGTTCCAGTTCTCACATAATCCAGTGAATACATCCCATTCACTAGCTAACGAGCAGTAGGGTGAATCTTCCCACCTAGGAATAAAAACTTCATCAACCTTAATCTCTTTTTCTTAAAGAGTGGCATTTTGTCTCACAAATCCTGCTCACAGCACCAATTAATGTTTTGCTGAAAGTTTTCACTTTCATCTCAGGTTCAAAGGATTTGTTAACAAAATAAGCCATTCATTATATACAAATAAATAATACAGATATTTATTAGAGAACTATCTACCTACTTTCAATATACTAACATTAAAAGGAATGAGAAATAAAAAGAGCAGAGAGTACATCACCAAATTGGGTTTGACCAACATCCAGACTTAAACAGTGCTGGAAAGTCCTGTGTCACAGCACATCTGGAGTCCCAGTTGGGAAAGGGTCCCAGGCAGCATGTCTGCTCCATGAGTGAGACTTCCAGGGCTTCCTAATGCCCACTTGATTTCACACTCCAGAATGTCTGGCTCTAGCTGAGTGCCCACACCATTGTGGTTATCTGGGTCTTTAAGACCTTTCCTGTATAGTTCTTCTGTGTATTCTTGCCACTTCTTCTTAATCTCTTCTTCTTCTGTTAGGTCCTTACCATTTCTGTCCTTTATCGTGCCCATCCTTGCATGAAATATTCCCTTGATATCTCCAATTTTCTTGAAGAGATCTCTAGTCTTTCTCATTCTATTGTTTTCCTCTATTTCTTTGCATTATTCATTAAAGAAGGCCTTCTTAATTCTTCCTTGCTATTCTCTGGAACTTTGCATTCAGTTGGGTATATTTTTCCCTTTCTTCCTTACCTTTCACTTCTCTTCTTTCCTCAGCTATTTGTAAAGCCTCCACAAACAACCACTTTGCTTTCTTGCATTTCTTTTCCTTTGGGATGGTTTTGGTCACTGCCTCCTGTTCAGTGTTCAAACTTCTGTCCATAGTTCTTCAGGCACTCTGTCTATAGATCTAACCCCTTGAATCTATCTGTCACCTCACTGTATAAGGGATTTGATTTGGGTCATACCTGAATGGCCTAGTGGTTTTCCCTACTTTTTTCAATTTAAGCATGAATTTTTCAATAAGGAGCTCATGATATGAGACACAATCAGCTCCAGGTCTTGTTTTTACTGACTGCAAAGAACATAATCAGTTTGATTTCAGTATTGACCACCTGGTGATGTCCATGTATAGAGTCATCTCTTGTGTTGTTGGAAAAGGGTGTTTGCTATGACCAGTGTGTTTTCTTGACAAAACTCTGTTCACTTCTGTCCTGCTTCATTTTGTACTCCAAGGCCAAACTTGCCTGTTACTCCAGGTATCTCTTGACTTCCTACTTTTGTATTCCAATCCCCAAGGATGAAAAGGACATCTTTTTTGGTGTTAGTTCTAGAAGGTGTTATAGGTCTTCATAGAACCAGTCAAGTTCAGTTTCTTCAGCATCAGTGTTTGGGCATAGACCTGGATTACTCTGATGTTGAATGGTTTGCCTTGGAAATGAACCAAGATCTTTCTGTCATTTTTGAGGATGCACCCAAGTACTGCATTGTGGACTCTTTTATTGACTGTGAGAGGTACGCCACTTCTTCTAAGGGAGTCTTCCCCACAGTAGTAGACATTATAGTTATCTGAATTAAATTTGCCCATTCCCATCCATTTTAGTTCACTGATTCCTAAGATGTCAATGTTCGCTCTTGCCATCTCCTTCTTGTCCACATCTCATTTACCTTGATTCATGGACCTTACATTCCAGGTTCTTATGCAACATTGTTTCTTACATCGTCAGACTTTACTTTCACCACCAGAAACATCCACAGGTGAGTGCTGTTCCCGTTTTGACCCAGTCGCTTCATTCTTTCTGGAGCTATTCATAATTTCCCTCTACTCTTCCACAGTAGCATATTGGACACCTTCCTACCTGGGGGACTCATCTTCTGGTGTCATATCTTTTTGCCTTTTCATACTGTCCATCCGGTTCTCCAGGCAAGAATATTGGCGTGGGTTGCCAACCCCTCCTCCTGTGGACCACGTTTTATCAGAACTCTTCAGTATGACCCATCTGTTGGGTGGCCCTGCATGGCATGGCTCATAGTTTCAGTGAGTTATGCAAGCCCCTGCCCTACAACAAGGCTGTGATCCATGAAGGGGTTCATTGTCTGTCACCTTGCCAATTCATATCATAGGATGCCTTTTCTAATGTAAAATATATGATGTTTTCACCTCAGTTTTCATGAATTTTCAATATATTCAAGTTTCCTTTAAGATATGATTAATTATAATAATATGTACACCAACATAATATCAACTTTTCAATAGAAAACTACTATCATAGGTATACATATCAATTATTAGTTGAATCTTACTTTCAGAATTGTTAAAAAAAAATTGACATTGGCAAATATACATAAAATGTACTGTTTTAAACATTTTTAGGGTACAATTCAGTGGATTTAAGTATATTCACATCATTGTGCAGAATATCCCCAGAACTTTTTTGTCATCCCAAATAGAAACTCTTTACCCTTTAAACAATAACTCCCCATTATCCTTTCCCCCAGCCTCTGGCAACCTCAATTCTATCTTCTGTCTTTATGAGCTTGCCATTATAATCAGATTTTTTAATGTGACAATTAATGTCTCCTGTCACCACAAGACTGTCCATGTACTACATTAATTAATTCCCAAATGTTAAGCTAACCTTACATTCCTAAGATAAATCCCAGCTGATCATGTCATATAAACCTTTTTCTATGTTGCCAGATTTGGTTTGCTCTTGTCTTATTGAGTATCTTTGAATACATATTCATAAGAAATATTGACCTGTTGTTCTTTTTCTCTGTGTGTGTAATGTCTTTGTCTGGCTCTTGTGTGAAGGTAATACTGTTTTCATAGAATAAACTGCAAAGTGTTCCTCCCTCTCCTATTATAGTTGAGGTATAAACTTCTATACATAGTTTTATTATAGTTGCTGTCTTTATCTTTTTACTTTACTTTATCCTTTTACTTTCAACCTATTTGAAATCCGCCATTAATCTAGATTTCCTTAATAATAGACTTTCTCTGTAATAACTAATGATACTTTTAAAACAATGCAAACTCCACTTGTTATATTTTTAGGCACTTAACAAAATTAGCTGCCAATGTAAACCTTGATTTCACAACTATAATTTCTTGTTTCCAAACACTCTATGGTTCTCTTTCTTGTACTAAATCTTAATGTTTGACTTATTTTTGTTTTACTTAAAATCTAGTAACCATATGTTGGGCCCTCTTTTTTTCCTTGTTGTTGCTGTTGTTTAGTCATGTCCGACTCAGCGACCCCATGGACTGCAGCACGCCAGTCTTCCCTGTCCTTCACTATCTCCCAGAATTTGCTCAAACTCATGTCCACTGAGTCGGTGATGCCATCCAACCATCTCATCCTCTGTTGCCCCCTTCTCCTCCTGCCCTCAGTCTTTCCCAGCATCAAGGTCTTTTCCAGTGAGTCAGCTCTTTGCATCAAATGACCAAAGTATTTGAGCTTCAGCTTCAGCATGTGTCCATCCAATGAATATTCAGGGTTGCTTTCCTTTAGGATTGACTGGTTTGATCTCCTTGCAGTCCAAGGGACTTTCACAAGTATTCTCCAGCACCATAATTCGAAAACATCAATTCTTTGGCATTCAGCCTTCTTCTTTATGATTCAACTCTCACATCCATACGTGACTACTGGAAAAACCATAGCTTTGACTATACGGACCTTTGTCAGCAAAGTCACGTCTCTGCTTTTTCATATGCTGTCTAGGTTTGTCATAGCTTTTCTTCCAAGGAGCAAGTGTCTTTTCATTTCATGGCTGTAGTCACCATCTGCAGTGATTTTGGAGCCCAGAAAAATAAAGTCAGCCACTGTTTCCATTTTTCTCCCTTCTGTTTGCCATGAAGTGATGGGACCAGATGCCATGGTCTTAGTTTTTTCAATGTTAAGTTTCAAGCCAGCTTTTTCACTCTCCTCTTTCACCTTCATCAAGAGGCTCTTTAGTTCCTCTTCGCTTTCTGTCATTAGGGTGGTGTCATCTGCATATCTGAGGTTATTGATATTTCTCCCAGCAGTCTTGATTCTAGCTTGTGCTTCATCCAGCCCAGCATTTCGCATGATGTACTCTGCATATAAGTTAAATAAACATGGTGACAGTATACAGCCTTGACGTACTCCTTTACCAATTTTGAACCAGTCTATGTCTGTTTCTAACTGCTGCTTCTTGACCCACATACAGGTTTCCCAGGAGGAAGGTATAGTGGTCTGGTATTCCCATCTCTTTAAGAATTTTCCACAGCTTGCTGTGATCCATATAGTCAAAGGCTTTAGCATAGTCTCTTTAAGTCTGAGAACCACTAAGACTAGGTTAGAGATATGCTATACATACAACATAGATTGTTAATTGCTTTACAATGTTTTGTTGGTTTCTGCCAAACATCCAATCAACCAGCCATAGGTTTACATATGTCCCCTCACTCTTAAACCTCCCTCACACCTCCCACCCTATCCCACTCCTCTGGGTTGTCACAGAGCACTGCTTGAGCTACTTATGTCATACAGCAAATTCCCACTGGCTATGGCAATGTATGTTTCAGTGCTACTCTCTTAATGTGTCCCACCTTCTCCTTCCCCCACTGTGTCCACAAGTCTATTCTCTTATGTGTGTGTCTCTATTGCTGCCCTGCAAATAGGTTCATCAGTATCATTTTTCTAGATTCCATATATATATGATAATATACGATATTTGTTTTTCTGACTTACTAACAGACTCTTAAGTTCATCAACCTCACTACTACTGACCAAATTCGTTCCTTCTTATGGCTGAAACTCCTGAATAATTTTTAATTAATTTATTTATTTTAATTGGAGGCTAATTACTTTACAATATTATAGCGGTTTTTGCCATACATTGACATGAATCAGCGATGGGTGTACATGTGTCTCCCATCCTGAACCCCCCGCCCACCTTCCTCCCCATCCCATCCCTCAGGGTTGTCCCAGTGCACTGGCTTTGAGTGCCCTATTTCATACATCAAACTTGGACTGGTCATTTATTTCACATATGGTAATATACATGTTTCAATGCTATTCTCTCAAATTATCACACCTTTGCCTTCTCCCACAGAGTCCAAAAGTTTGTTCTTTATATCTGTGTCTCTTTTGCTGTCTCGCATATAGGTTCATTATTACTATCTTTCTAAAGTCCATCCGTTCCGTTCCGTTCAGTCGCTCAGTCGTGTCCGACTCTTTGCGACCCCGTGGACTGTAGCCTACCAGGCTTCTCCGTCCATGGGATTCTTCAGGCAAGAATACTGGAGTGGGTTACCATTTCCTTCTCCAGGGGATCTTCCCGACCCAGGGATCGAACCCGGGTCTCCCGCATTGGAGGCAGACGCTTTAACCTCCGAGCCACCAGGGAAGCCCTCTAAAGTCCATATATACGCGTTAATATACTATATTGGTGTTTTCCTTTCTGACTTACTTCATTGTATAATAGGCTCCAGTTTCATCCATCTCATTAGAACTAATTCAAATGTGTTCTTTTTAATAGCTGAGTAATATTCCATTGTATATATGTACCACAGCTTTCTTATCCATTCGTCTGACGATGGACATCTAGGTTGCTTCCATGTCCTAGCTATTGTAAACAGTAGTGTGATGAACACTGACCCCAATGTTCTCTTGGGGAGACCCCAATGTGTCTCTTTCAATTCTGATTTCCTCATTGTTTATGCCCAACTGTGGGGTTGCTGGGTCGTATGGCAGTTCTATTTCCTGTTTTTTAAGGAATCTCCACACTATTCTCCATAGTGGCTGTACTAGTTTGCATTCCCATCAACAGTGTAAGAGGGTTCCCTTTTCTCCACATCCTCTCCAGCATTTATCCTGAATAATTTTTAAAGTAATAAAATTTTAGCAGTATTTTTGCATTAGAAGATATTATAAAACTGACTTTGTAAACATAAACCATATTAAAATCACTGCTATATATTGTGAATAACTGAAAATCATCTAAATGTCTAGTCATATACATTGGTTAAATTACAAGGAATTCATATAAGTTATCTATTTAAAATCATGTTTTGTAAGTATATGACATGGAACATGTTCAACAATTGGTTAAGCTGTCCTGTTCTAGTAACTATTCTCTCCCTTAAATTTTTCAGCATGTTTCAGCTTCCCAAGGTGTTTTACCATACCTGCTGACTCTCTTTAATCATGCTTTCTTTAATCACTCCTTTGTAAATAGTCACTTCATTAACCGCTGTTCAAACATGCTACTTTAGTGTGTCATCTAATTCCTGGCAGGACCCTGAGAAAGTTTAACCCTGTTACTCTCTGTTTGGTGTAATTAAGATAAAATTACAGGACTTCCCTGGTGGTCTAGTGGATAGGAATCCAGCTGCCAAACCAGGGGACATGGTTTGAACCCTGGTCAGGGAAGTTTCCAGATGCTGCAGAGCAACTAAGCCCGTGTACCACAACTACTGAGCCCATGCTCTAGACCCTGTGAGCCACAACTACTGAGCCCTTGTGCCTACAGCCTGTGCTATACAAGAGAAGCTACCACAAAGAGAAGCTCGCTCACTGCAAAGAAGAGTAGCCCCCACTCACCACAATGAGAGAAAGCCTCTGAGCAACAGTGAAGACCCAGCACAGCCAAAATAAAAAAGATGAGATTACCGAGAAAATAAGAAATGCCTGTTTTTTCAAAGTATTACTGTGTTTACTGCAGCTGTGTTAGTCTCTCAGTCATGTCCGACTCTGCAATCCCATGGACTGTAACCCACCGGCTGCCCTGTCCATGGAATTTTTCAGGCAAAAATACTGGAGTAGATTGCCATGCCCTCCTCTAGGAGATCTTCCCAGCCCAGGGATCAAACCCAGGTCTCCTACATTGCAGCCATATTCTTTACCATCTGAACTACCAGCAGGGAAGTCCAATAATAGTGATGGCTACCATTAATTAAATGTATTTTTAGTTTATACTATGCTTTGAATATCATCTAAGTCTTTTAACCCTATGAGATATAATAGTCATCATCCCCAGTTTATACATGAGGATACATTCAATATCTTTGATTACTATGTATTAATATATTGTCATTGTTTTCTTTTGTAGATCATTCACGAGAAGTCCTGGAGCAATTAGTAGGCCCGAACAAACTAAAGCAAGTGACGTGGACTGTGTATTGATGCTCACTGAAGCTTATCAAATCTATGATCTTCATACTACTTTCCCTGGAAACAATGGTCTCAGAGATTGGCTTTCCAATAGTATGATTTATGCTTTGAAGTTAACCTGGCTTTTAAACATTTTAATAGTGCTTTTACTTCTATATATAAGTTTGTTGATGAGTGAGTGTTCTTGTAAAGGCAATTATAGCGTGCCCTCTGATATATTGGGGGAGGGTATTTTTTTTTTTCTTAAATAAGAAAGTTTTAAGTTACCTGTTTCCCCTGGAAATTTCCTTCTCCTAACTAGATATTTGAGCTGCTATAAGAGATATTTATCACTGTGTATAAACAGGAGAATTCTAAGTTATTTCTAAAAGCATAATTACCTTCCTAGCTATTTTCTGACTGCTGCCTTCCAAAGTATTTAAATGTCCACTGGCCAAAAAGTAAAACTGAATATCAGGCCTATATATTCATCACAAAAATTATTATTTCAATGAAACAAAGAAATGTAATAGTTTAATGTCATAATCTCGGATATGATACCTTAGCCATTTAGCATATGAGTGATACTGAGGCCTTTGCCTGGCCACTTATTACATTGATTTTTATGGCTACTCTCCCCCAATACATGCTATTCATCTACAAACTTTCTTCCTTAAAAACTGCACTCAAGAATGTGTAAGAATGAGTAAATATTAAATAGCATCACAGAGGCTGTATCCTAAAGCTCTACTGGTTTCACATTGTAAAATAAACAGCACAGATCTTAGTTTTCAAATGAAATGTATTACTATCTATAATCACAAAATTCTCTGAAATATACCATGCTTAAACTACCCCCAAATTCACCATATTCCCTGTGCCAAAAGCTTTTGTCAGTGGGACCTTCTTAAAGACTTCCTATTTTAACTGTGATACAGTGAATCACAGGGAAAGTATGGTATGGTAGATTTCTTGGACATATGTAGAGGGACAGGTTTACATATTCAACTCTACTTCTTCTTACTATTAACTACTTTATAAATGTGCTGTGTTTATAGTGTATAGTATACAATATAGTGTATTGCCACTGCAAAAGTGGTACACATGTGTGTATGTATAAAATGGGTAAGGCCTGTTCCTTCTATGAAATTTCTCTAAAGACAAATTCAGTAAGATTTAATATTGAACACCTAACCAAGTCACTACCTTTTTCCCCTTTTGAAGAAACTAGTTTCAAGATCTAAAGTGTCAGATTTTTAAGGTCTATAAAGGACTTATCATCCTAAAGCAGCTTGTGGCTTGATCTTTTTTATATCACTGGTTGTATCAGCTATTTTTCAGCACCCTGCTTAAAAGTCTGGTCTCCCATCCCTATCCTACCTATAACTGTCACCCTTACCTGTCATTCTGAACTCTATTTTTCCCCTCTCCATCTTTTACCATCTGACATCTTATTTTTTATTTATTATCTGTCTGCCCACCCTAGTCTATAAGCTTCATGAAGACAGACGTTATTTCTCTTTATTCACTGCTGTATCTCCAGTACCTAGAATAGTGTCTGGTATATAATAAGCACCCAAATATTTGTTGAATAAATAGACAAGAAAATAAATAAAAGTAATACCCATACTTCAAGTTTCTGGTCTGTGACATGTACAGAGATTAGAAGTCATCACTCATGTCCTCACAAGATAAAAGCTGAACAAACTGAAAATCATGAAGCAGTACAGCATTGTTTGAAAGTAGAGTTGTATTAGTTGTAGATGCACACTGAAAACTGCAAACTCTAGGGCAACCAGTAAAATAAATTTTAATAAATATGATTGATGTCCTAAGGGAGGGGAAATGAAACCATATAAAATGCTCAATTACACCAGAAAAGGGAGCTTCCCTGGTGGCTCAGTGGTAAAGAATCCGCCTGCCAATGCAGGAGACACGAGCTCAATCTCTGGTCTGGGAAGATCTCACATGCCTTCGAGCAGCTAAGGCAGTGCACCTCAACTATTGAGTCTGTGCTCAGGAGTCCAAGAGCCACAACTATGGAAGCCAATGCACCCTTGAGCCCATGCTCCACAAGAAGAGAAGTCATGGCAATGAGGAGCCCACACACAACTAGAGAAAGCCTAAGCAGCAACAAAGACCCAGCGCAGCCAAAAACCAAAAAAAAGGAGAATTCCCCAGTGGCTAAGTACTCTGCACTTTCACTGACAAGAGCCTGGGTTCTATTCCTGGTCCAGGAACTAAGATCCCATAAGACTTGCAATGCAGCCCCACCCCCACCCCCATCCCGCAAAAAAAGATAAAATCAGAAAAGAAAGAAAAAGCAGAACACAAAAAAGAAAGAACAAAGGCAAGGAATAGGGAACAGCTATAATGATGGTAGAAATTAATCCAACTATATCAATAAGGTCTTTAAATGTGAACAATCTATTTGTTAAAAGATTTATTTATTTAGGGTTTTGGCTGTGGTGGGTCTTTGTTGCTGCATGCAGGCTTTTCTCTAGTTGTGATAAGTGGGGGCTACTCTGATACAGTGTTCAGGCTACTCTTGTTGCAGAGCACAGGCTCTAGACACTTGAGCTTCAGTAGTTACAGCAAGTGCACTCTAGAGCTCACGCTTAATGTTGCATCACACAAATTTAGTTGCTCTGTGGCATGTGTGTTCTTCCCAGAGGAGGGATCGAACCAGCTTCTCCTGCATTGGCAGGATCTCTGAAGAAGATTTAGCTTCGGGTACAGGGACCAGTCTCGATCACTCAAGAGCTTTTGTGTAGCACAGTTTTATTAAAGTGTAAGAGGGAGAGAGAAAGCTTCTAACATAGATATCACAAGGGGAATGGACAGCACCCCACTTGCTAGTCTTAGCAAGGGAGCTATATACTTTTTCATTGGTTATAACAATAAATCAAAAGAATGTCTCAAGGTTACAGAGATCTTACTAGATCCACTCCCACAATTTACATTTTCAGATGACTCTTCAGTTCAGTTGCTCAGTCGTGTCCGACTCTTTGTAACCCCATGAACTGCAGCACACCAGGCCTCCCTGTCCATCACCAACTCCCGGAGTTCACTCAAACTCATGTCCATCGAGTCGGTGATGCCATCCAGCCATCTCACTCCCTTCTCCTCCTGCCTTCAATCTTTCCCAGCATGAGGGTCTTTTCAAATGAGTGGACTCTCGCATCAGGTGGCCAAAGTACTGGAGTTTCAGCTACAACATCAGTCCTTTCAAGGAATACCCAGGACTGATCTCCTTTAGGATAGAATGGTTGGATCTCCTTGCAGTCCAACGGACTCTCAAGAGTCTTCTCTAACACCACAGTTCAAAAGCAACAATTCTTTGGCGCTCAGCTTTCTTCATAGTCCAACTCTCACATCCACACATGACTACTGGAAAAACCATAGCCTTGACTAGACGGACCTTGGTTGGCAAATGATGTCTCTGTTTTTTAATATGCTGTCTAGGTTAGTCATAACGTTCCTTCCAAGGAGTAAGCATCTTTTGATTTCATGGCTGCAGTTACCATCTGCAGTGATTTTGGAGCCCAAAAATATAAAGTCTGACACTGTTTCCACATCTATTTGCCATGAAGTAATGGGAGCGGATGCCATGATCTTAGTTTTTTTAATATTGAGCTTTAAGCCAACTTTTTCACTCTCCTCTTTCACTTTCATCAAGAGGCTCTTTAGTTCCTCTTCACTTTCTTTCACAAGGGTGGTGTCATCTGCTTATCTGAGGTTATTGATATTTCTCCCAGCAGTCTTGACTCCAGCTTGTGCTTCTTCCAGTCCAGCGTTTCTCATGATGCATAGAAGTTAAATAAGCAGGCTAACAATATACAGCCTTGACATACTCCTTTTCCTATTTGGAACCAGTCTGTTGTTCCATGTCCAGTTCTAACTGTTGCTTCCTGACCTGCACACAGGTTTCTCAAGAGGCAGGGCAGGTGGTCTGGTATTCCCATCTCTTTCAGAATTTTCCACAGTTTATTGTGATCCACACAAAGGCTTTGGCATAGTCAATAAAGCAGAAGTAGATGTTTTTCTGGAACTCTCTTGCTTTTTCCATGATCCAGCAGATGTTGGCAATTTGATCTCTGGTTCCTCTGCCTTTTCTAAAACCAGCTTGAACATCTGAAATTTCATGTTTCACGTACTGTTGAAGCCTGGCTTGGAGAATTTTTAGCATTATTATACTAGCGTGTGAGATGAGTGCAATTGTGTGGTAGTTTGAGCATTCTTTGGCATTGCCTCTCTTTGGGATTGGAATGAAAACTGACCTTTTCCAGTCCTGTGGCCACTGCTGAGTTTCCCAAATTTGCTGGCATGTTGAGTGCAGCATGTTCACAGCATCATCTTTCAGGATTTGAAATAGCTCCACTGGAATTCCATCACCTCCACTAGCTTTGTTCGTAGTGATACTTCCTAAGGCCCATTTGACTTCACATTCCAGGATATGTTGGCTGTAGGTGAGTGATCATACCATCATGATTATCTGGGTCGTGGAGATCTTTTTTGTATAGTTCTTCTATGTATTCTTGCCACCTCTTCTTAATATTTTCTGCTTCTGTTAGGTACCTACCATTTCTGTCCATTATTGAGCCCATCTTTGCATGAAATGTTCCCTTGGTATCTCTAATTTTCTTGAAGAGATCTCTAGTCTTTCCCATTCTATTGTTTTCCTCTATTTCTTTGCACTGATCACTGAGAAAGGCTTTCTTATCTCTCCTTGCTATTTTTTGGAACTCTGCATTCAAATGGGTATATCTTTCCTTTTCTCCTTTGTTTTTCACTTCTGTGTCAGAGCTATTTGTAAGGCCTACTCAGACAGCCATTTTGGTTTTTTGCATTTGCTTTTCTTGGGGATGGTCTTGATCGCTGTCTCCTGTACAATGTCACAAATTTCCATCCATAGTTCATCAGGCACTCTATCAGATCTAATCCCTTAAATCTATTTCTCACTTCCACAGTATAATTGTAAGGGACTTGATTTAGATTATACCTGAATGGTCTAATGGGTTTCCCCACTTTCTTCAATTTAAGTCTGAATTTGGCAATAAGGAGCTCAGAACATGAGCCACAGTCTGCTCCCAGTCTTGTTTTTGCTGACGATATGGAGCTTCTCCATCTTTGGCTGCAAAGAATATAATCAATCTGATTTCAGTATTGACCATCTGGTGATGTCCATGTGTAGAGTCTTCTCTTGTGTTGTTGGAAGAGGGTGTTTGCTGTGACCAGTGCATTCTTTTGGCAAAACTCTATTAGCCTTTGCCCTGCTTCATTCTGTACTCCAAGGCCAAATTTGCCTGTTACTCCAGGTGTTTCTTGACTTCCTACTTTTGCATTCCAGTCCCCTATAATGAAAAGGACATCTTTTGGGGGTGTTAGTTCTGGAAGGTCTGTAGGTCTTCATAGAACCGTTCAACTTCAGCTTCTTCAGTATTACTGGTCGGGGCATAGACTTCGATTACCATGATACTGAATGGTTTGTCTTGGAAACGAACAGATAATTCTGTCGTTTTTGAGATTGCATCTAAGTACTGCGTTTCGGACTCTTTTGTTGACTATGAGGCTACTCCATTTCTTCTAAGGATTATTCAGAAGGTTCTTAGTAAAGAGAAATATGTCCTTGAGCAGGATACATTTTTGTTATATAGTGATTGGTACAGAGTTTAAGGAAAAATATATCCTTGAGCAAGATGAGTTGTTTTGTTGTGCAATCATCAGCTCTGGATTTAAAGACAAAACATTTGTCCTTTTATCCTCCTTGAGAACTCCAGACCCCTATCTTCTTCTCAGGACCCCAGACTTCTTATCAACCTACCTAGGAATTGACTCTCAGATTCTCAACCACTGGACCACCAGGGAAGCTCATATGTAAACAGTCTTAATACAAACCTGTTTGTTAGCTATTAAGTCATTTCAAGGATCATTGTTTTATATATATATATGGGAGATTTTAGATATTTTAAGTAATATTTGAATATCTCAAACACCTTCTTGTACCCTCCTCATAAATAATTAAGAGAAGATAACAGAAACAGTGTTGTAAATATTTAAAATTAAATCTACTCTTGGCCTCTTCAAGTCAATGTCCAACAGTGCTCCAGAGTATAATTCCTTTTAATTTTCTCCTTCTTATCCTGCTGAGAAAGACATTACCCAGCAGAATATCCTGAATTTTCAAAGAATATGTCAACAAAACTCTTTCTCCTCAAATACCATCCAATACCACTGTAGCCTACAATTTCCATTAATGTTTACCAATGTGGAATCAAACTTTGATTTTATAATTGACCCCCAGTAGATCAAAGGAAATTGGATACAAGAATTGATTTATTGGGTTATAATAAACTCTGACTTGTAAATTCAGGAATCAGAAGATCCTCTGTTGGCCCCAGCTCCAAAACTCCCATGTAATGATCCTGTTTTCCTATCTAAGCAACAACTTGCTCCTAACTGCTTTCTCTACATTTCTGTTGAATGACTATAACTATGATCACATCTCCCTGGTATCCTAATCCCATTGGCATGTGTGTATTATTAGAAAGCACATAGTGCAAGTGTTATAACCAATTCCTAAGTAGTATGTAAGAACAAGAGAGTACAGCTGACCCTTGAACAACATGGGTGTGAACTGCACTTTATGTGTTTTTGTTTGTTTGGTTGGTTTTCAATAAACACTACAGTATTATACAATCCACCCTCGGATGCAGAAACTTGGATTTGTAATGTAAAGTTATACATAGATTTTCAATTCTAAGGGGGTGGTTGGTGATTGTCAGCACCCTAACCCCCACATGTGTACAAAATTGCATTTTATACTTCACTTGTAATATATATTGTGGTCATGTTTTGTTTTAAATTGAAGAATAGGAAATATAGTACATAAAACCAGTACAAAATTACAAGACCCAAAAGTAAAAACTAGGTCTCACTCCCACCCTTATCCATCAGCCATCTGGTACCCTTTCAGAACACAACCACTCTGACGAGTTTCTTACTCATCTTTCCGAAGACATATGTCTACTGCAAGTAAATATATATCCTTTAAACATACATTCATATGTAGGTATATACACATCTTTTTTTTTTCATAAATAGTGGTATACTATACATGTAATCCTTCACATTGTTTCTCATTTATGTCCTAACATTCTTACTGATATATAAGATCCTGACAACCTGGGGCATTTGTGGTATACCAAAATGTTACTGACCTTAATAAACCATAAAAATGTATCATAAGGTATCAGAGTACTGAGTATGTTGTTGTTGTTGTTGAGTCACTCAGTCCTGTCCAGCTCTTTTTGAGACCCCATGGACTGCAGCACATCAGGCTTCCCTGTCCTTCACCAATTCCCGGAGCTTGCGCAAGCTCACGTCCATTGAGTCAGTGATGCTATCCAGCCATCTTATTCTCTGTTGTCCCCTTCTCCTCCTGCCCTCAATCTTTCCCAGCATCACAGTCTTTTCTAATGACTCACATCTTCCCACCAGGTGACCAAAATATTGGAGCTTCAGCTTGAGTATCAGCCCTTCCAATGAATATTCAAGGTTGATTTCTTTAGGATTGACTGGTTTGATCTTCTTGCAGTCCAAGGGGCTCTCAAGTGTCTTTTCCAACACCACAACTCAAAAGCCTCAGTTCTTCAGTGCTCAGCCTTCTTTATGCTCCAATTCTCAAAACATCGGTACATTACTACTGGAAAAACCATAACTTTGCCTACACAGACCTTTGTTGGCAGAGTAATGTCTCTGCTTTTGAATATGCTGTCTAAGTTGGTCATAACTTTTCTTCCAGGAGCAACTGTCTTTTAACTTCGTGAATGCAGTCATCATCCGCAGTGATTTTGGAGCCCAAGAAAATAAAGTCTGTCACTGTTTCCATTGTTTCTCCATCTATTTGCCATGAAGTGATGGGACCAGATGCCATGATATTCATTTTCGAATGTTGAGTTTTAAGCCAGTTTTTTTCACTATCCTCTTACACCTTCATCAAGAGGCTCTTTAGTTCCTCTTTGCTTTCTGCCATTAGGGTGGTGTCATCTGCTTATCTGAGGTTATTGATATTTCTCCCAGAAATCTTGATTCTGGCTTCTGATTCTTCCAGCCCAGCATTTCCAATGATGTACCCTGCATAGAAGTTAAAATAAGCAAGGTGATAATATACAGCTTTGGTATACTCCTTTCCCAATTTTTAACCAGTTCATTGTTCCATGTCTGGTTGTAACTTGCTTTTTGACCTGCATACAGGTTTCTCAGGAGCCAGGTAAGGTGGTCTGGTATTCCCATCTCTTGAAGAATTTTCCAGTTTGTTGTGATCCACACAGTCAAAGGCTTCAGCATAGTCGATAAAGCAGAAGCAGATGGTTTTCTGGAATTCTCTTGCTTTTTCTGTTATTCAGTGGATGTTGGCAATTTGATCTCTGGTTCCTCTGTCTTTTCTAAATCCAGCTTGTATATCTGGAAGTTCTTGGTTCACATACTGTTGATGCCTAGCTTGCAGGAATTTGAGCATTAGCTTGCTAGCATGTGAATGACTATAATTGTGCGGTAGTCTGAACATTCTTTGGCATTGCCCTTCTTTGGGATTGGAATGAAAACTGACCTTTTCCAGTCCTCTGGCCACTGCTGAGTTTTCTAAATTTGCTGGGAGCAAATTTTCTAAATTTGAGTGCAGCACTTTAACAGCATCATCTTTTAGGATTTCAAATAGCTCAGCTGGAATTTCATCACCTCCACTAGCTTTGTTCATAGTAATGCTTCCTAAGAACCACTTGACTTCACACTCCAGAATATATGGCTGTAGTTGAATGTTGGCAATTTGATCTCTGGTTCCTCTGTCTTTTCTAAATCCAGCTTGTACGTCTGGAAGTTCTTGGTTCACATACTGCTGATGCCTATAACTACACCATAGTAGTCATCTGGGTCATGAAGATCTTTTTTGTATAGTTCTTCTGTGTATTCTTGCCAGCTCTTCTTAATATTTTCTGCTTCTGTTAGGTCCATACTGTTTCTGTCCTTTATTGTGCCCACCTTTGCATGAAATGTTCCCTTGGTATCTCTAATTTTCTTGAAGAGATCTCTAGTTTTTCCCATTCTATTGTTTTCCTCTATTACTTTACACTATTCACTTAGGAAGGCTTTCTCATCTCTCCTTGCTATTCTTTAGAACTCTGCTTTCAAATGGGTATATATTTCCTTTTCTCCTTTGCCTTCTGATTCTCTTCTTTTCTCAGCTATTTGTCAGGCCTCCTCAGACAACCATTTTGCCTTTTTGAATTTCTTTTTCTTGGGGATGGTTTTGATCACATCTCTTGTACAATGTTACAAACCTTCTAAACTCTTTATTTTTATCTGTTTCTTAACTGATGCCCTATTATGTACTTAACCTATACTAGGCACTTTATACTTTCATTTAATACAATAACCTTTTGAAGTACAGTACAAATGTACTACTATTAACATGTTATAAATTAAGAAATGAAATCTCAGAGAGCTTAACTCACCCAAAATGCCAGCTAGAAAGTGACAGAGTGGTCACACTCTAAAGCCCATGTACTCAGTACCATACTAATTGCATCTCCAATATTTACAGGTAATATTTTTTAATATAGTATTCTTCTGTATTTTTTATTTTAATTCAAAGATACACTGTAGTTGTTCTCAACTATAGAAATAGACTCTGCTAAAACATCTAATTCCAAAAAACTTTAAAAAATTGAATTCCTCTCTGCTACTTAAATTACATGTGGTTACTATTGGATACTGCCTTGTGTAATTATATTCCTATAGCAGGATGAGGGCATGGCAACCCACTCCAGTATTCTTGCCTGGAGACTCCCTATGGACAGAAGAGCCTGCTAGGCTACAGTCCATGGATCGCAAAGAGTTCGACATGACAGAACAACTAAACACAGCAGTAAAACTAGAAAAAAAATTACAGATAGAGATTTCTGCATTTGGCTTACTGTAGAACAAGTTATGAAAAGGCTGACAAAATTTTAATCTTCATATTTTCGAAGCAAGATTTACCATTTAACAATAACGAAGTGGCAACCCACTCCAGTGTTCTTGCCTGGAGAATCCCAGGGACGGGGGAGCCTGGTGGGCTGCCGTCTGTGGGGTCGCACAGAATCGGACATGACTGAAGCGACTTAGCAGCAGCAGCAGCAGCAGCCTTCTTTGAACCAGACAGTCTTTTCAGGTTAAACCCAAACATAGCTATATCCCCTACTGGAGGAACTTCAACAGCTCAAGGCTGAAACTGCCACACCGTGCTTGTTGTCAGTCCATTGTTATCCTGCCTTGTAGGCTCTGGAAGTGAATATTCTGCTACTTTGTGCAGTTGATGCTGAATGCTATGTCCAGTGAATTGGGGTCGCCCAGGGTCACCAATCAGTACTTGAGTTCTGTGGGTCTCAAAGCAGTTCTTCAGCCATTGAAGCAGACTGTCTGCAAGGTCTTCATCATAAAACATATCTCCAAGCACAACAAGGTCCCATTTATCTTGTTCCAAATCCAAAATGTTTTTGATTAAAATGGGAAAAGGATTCAATTGGTTCAACTCACAATTTAGTGTAATAGCCATTCCTGCAACTTTAAAAAAAAGGACATGGTGAATTGGTATATGCTAGGTTATTTTAATTTCCTGCTGATTAATTTAAATAATTTAGAGAATCTCCAATAGGTTTTTTCCCCTTTCTGTTGAAAGCTGTTTTTTTAGGTAAAGAAGCCTAAACTATATGCCAATATAAGCTATTTCCTACAATGCTCAAATATATGACTATTCTGAAAATAAAGCAAACAATACCACACACCTGGAAAAGGAGAGGTTTTAAGGAATATTTGCTTATCTTAACAAGACCATTTAGAACTGACACCAAAAAAAGATGTCCTTGTCAACCTAGTGGGGTGGAATGAAGTCAAGAGTTACCTGGAGTAACAGGAAAGTATGGCCTTGGAGTACAAAATGAAGCAAGGCAAAGGCTAACAGAGTTTTGTCAAGAGAACACACTGGTCATAACAAACACCCTTTGACAACAACACAAGAGACAACTCTACACATGGATATCACCAGATCACCATCATCATCACCGATACCAAAATCAGATTGATTATACTCTTTGCAGCTGAAGACTGAGAAGCTCTATACAGTCAGTAAAATCAAGACGTGGATCTGACTGTGGCTCAGATCATGAGCTCCTTATTGGAAAATTCAGGCTTAAATTGAAGAAAGTAGGGAAAACCACTGGGTCATTCAGGTATGACCTAAGTCAAATCCCTTATAATTATATAGTGGAGGTGATGAATAGATTCAAGAGATTAGATCTGGTAGAGTGCCTGAAGAACTACAGACAGAAGTTTGAAACATTGTACAGGAGGTAGTGACCAAAAGCAAAAGAAATGCAAGAAGGCAAAGTGGTTGTCTGAGAAGGTCTTACAAAAGGTTGAGGAAAGAAGAGAAGCAAAAGGTGAGGGAGAAAGGGAATGATAAACCTAACTGAATGCAGAGTTCCAGAGAATAGCCAAGAGAGATAGGAATGTCTTCTTAAATGAACAATGCAAAGAAATAGAGGGAAACAACAGAGTAGAAAGACTAGAGATCTCAAGAAAAATTGGAGACATTAAGGGAACATTTCATGCAAGGATGGGCATGATAAAGGACAAAAATGGTAAGGACCTAACAAAAACAGAAGAGATTAAGAAGAGGTGGCAAGAATATACCAAAGATCTATACAAAAAAGGTCCTAATAACTCAGATAATGACGATGGTGTGGTCACTCACCTAGAGCCAGACATCGAAGAGTGTGAAGTCAAGTGGGCCTTAGGAAACATCACTATGAACAAAGCTAGTGGAGGTGATAGAATTCCAGCTGAGCTATTTCAAATCCTAAAAGATGATGCTGTTAAAGTGCTGCACTCAGTGTGTCAGCAAATTTTAAAAACTCAGCAGTGGTCACAGTACTGGAAAAGGTCAGTTTTCATTCCAATCCCAAAGAAGGGCAATGCCAAAGAACATTCAAACTACTGTACAACTGCACTTATTTCACATGCTAATAAGATTATGTTCAAAATCCTTCAAGTTAGGCTTCAGCAGTCAGTGAGTGGAGAACTTCTAGATGTACAAGCTGGGTTTAGAAAAGGCAGAGGAACCAGAGATCAAATTTCCAACATCCAATGGGTCATAGAGAAAGCAAGGGAATTCCAGAAAAACATTTACTTCTGCTTTATTGGCTATGCTAAAGCCTTTGACTCTGCGGATCACAATAAACTGTGCAAAATTCTTACAGAAATGGGAATACCAAACCATCTTCCCTGTCTCCTGAGAAACCTGTATGTGGGTCAAGAAGCAGTAGTTAGAACTGGACATGGAACGTTCAAAATTGGGAAAGGAATACACCAAAGCTGTATATTATCACCTTGCTTATTTAACTTCTTTGCAGGGTACATCTTGTGAAATGTTGGGCTGGATGAAGCACAAGCTGGAATCAAGATTACTGGGGGAAATATCAATAACCTCAGATATGCAGATAATACCACTCTAATGGAAGAAAGTAAAGAAGAACTGAAGAGCCTCCTGATAAGGATGAAAGAAGAGAGTTTAAAAAAAAAAAAAACTGGCTTAAAACTCAACATTCAAAAAACTAAGATCATAGCATCTGGTCCCATCACTTCATGTCAAACAGAGGGTGAAAAGTGGAAGCAGTGACAGGTTTTATTTTCCTGGGCTCCAAGGTCACTGCTGATGGAGACTATAGCCATGAAATTTTTTAAAATACTTGCTCCTTGGAAGGAAAGCTGTCACAAACCTAGACAGTGTATTAAAAACCAGAGACATCACAAAGCCAACAAAGGTCCATATAGTCAAAGCTATGGTTTTTCCAGTAGTCATGTATGGATGTGAGAGTTGGACTTTAAAGAAGGCTGAACACTGAAGAATTGATGCTTTTGAACTGTGGTGTTGGAGAAGACTCTTGAGAGTCCCTTGGACTTCAAGGAGATCAAACCAGTCAATCCTAAAGGAAATCAATCCTGTATATTCATTGGAAGGACTGATGCTGAAGCCCCAATATTTTGGCCAACTGATAGGAAGAGCCAACTCATTGGAAAAGACCCTGGTGCTGGGAAAGATTGAAGGCAAGAGGAGAAGGGGCAGCAGAGGATGAGATGGTTAGACAGCATCACCGACTCAACAGCCATAAATTTGAGCAAATTCTGGGAGACAGTGAAGGACAGGGGAGCCTGGTGGGCTGCAGTCCATTGGGTCACAAAGAGTTGGACATGACTTAACAACTAAATAACAACAACAATGAAGACTTGGTTTGTCCCAGCTGTACAAGAGACAGGAAAACAAGGCTTATGTTTGAGCAGGATGACAACTTGGTACTGAGAGTCCTATATACAATAAGGCTCCTCAAGGGCTAGATCCTCAATGAAAGGGAAGACTAGAGAAAATCAGATAAAATTAACACTTACCCGTCTCAACTTGGGTTCAAATGGAGTAAAATCTCCCTCAAATGCCCAGGTCTATCTTCACTTGGGTTTTGGTCAAATAAACACTACCTACATATTTCAGGAAATCCCTAGCCCACAGATGACCAACAGTAACTGTTCTCAGGTTGGTATCACTTTGGGATATCTACCAGACACAAACAGAAGTCCTCCTGTCAAAAATGCACCATCAAGTCAGGCCTTACAGGGTTCCCACAGACAATGTCCCACTGAGTTCACCATATTAGATTATGAAATACAACATGGAAATGGCTTATGGTGTTGGAGCAACTGTAGATATTTATCCTGGAGGAAAAAAAAAAAGATGAGCTCAAAATATTTAAAAATATGACAGTCTTACTAGGGTCTATGTCATTGGCCAAGATCCTTAAGGCTCCACTCATCTTAGCAGCGATGGCTGTAGCTCCACATCCACTCCCAATATCTAACACAGATTTTCCTCTGACAACATCAGGATTATCCAAAAGATACCTAAATTAGAAAAGGGAAAATATAATCTAAGACAGATGGGAGGTCAGTAAGAGGTGTCCAAAATTTTTTCTTTGGATTGATTGGACAAGGAAATAGTGAAACTTATCTGAAGAATTCAGTCCAACATTGGCAAGTTTGGCCTGAATAGAGTGAGAAAAAAATGTCAGTTGTAAGAGCTGGGCAGAGATGGGAGAGAGAGGACCTAGTCATTTTGGTCTGCTTCTTTATCAAGTGTGAAGAGCAGATCCATACAACTGATTGATCATGCTCTTCAAGTCAACTTTTTAAAGTATTGAGCACTTACTATGATTCAGAAACTACCAACCACCAAAAATACAGACTGACCAAATACTGCTATAATCAGGACTCAGTAAGCTAGGTCCAAAATTCACTGTCTCCTTTTCATTGTTCATCAGAAAGTGGTTTTACCTACAGCTCGAACTGTATAAAAATGACCTCTCTGGAAAAGTACCATCAAAGTCCAGCTCAACCAAAGAATGTGGACCTGGGCTAAGCAGTTACCAAACAAGTGAAGATGAATGGACAAACACTGAAATAATAAATGTCAACCAACACTTGACCTCAGTACTAGAAAAATAAAGAGCAGAGGAAATTCCCTGGTGGTCCAGTGGTTAGGAGTCCACATTTTCACTGCCAAGGGCCTATCCCTGAGATCCTGCGATCCAAAAAAAGACTAAGATGGGGTGTAGAGCCCCATCTAAAGGGCCAGCTGTTACCCATCTTGAGGTAACAGTTGGTACAAGAGAAATTAGGTCTTAGCAGAGATTTAAATCTGATGTTAGCAGAGATTCTTGGTTTTTTTTTTTTTTTTTGGCCATGTGTTTTGGCTTGCAGGATCTCAGTTCCCAGAATAGGGATTGAAGTTGGACCAGGCAGTGAAAGTGCCGAGTAACTCCCCAGAGATTCTTATTTTTCAATTGAAGTAAATTTTTACATGCTTCAAGTTTTAAATGATAGCAACCGATTGTTTTAAAGTTTATAAGTAAAACAAGTTTACAAAAATATATCCATTTTTTTAAAACAGAAAACACATCTGTGGATCATCAATTTGTGACATCTGATTCAGTCTTTTAAGGAATCTGATTGCCCTTAGATTTGAAGTTGATACACAACAATTTGCATAGGTATCACTTGCAAAAATATCACTTATTTTTTTAAATGATTCAAGTAAATATAGGAAAATTTCACAACACAATAGCCAGAAAACTGGAATTTATACCACCTGGAAAGTTTTCCGGAACTCAGGATTTTCCAAAAAGCTCTATGTTTGCATTTATTTATTTTACATTTAAAACTGGATACAAACTGGATTTCCCTGGCAGTCCAGTGGTTAAAACTCCATGCTTCCAATACAGGGGATGCAGGTTCGATCCCTGGTCAGGGAACTAAGACCCCACACGCCACATAGCATAGCCAAAGAAATAAAAATAAATTTAAAAAACTAAATACAATCTGAGTTCTGCTAGACCATACCATACCTGTGAAAGAGAAGCTCTTATGCATTTCCTTTCACCGTTTTGTTACATCAAGGCATTAAAAAATTAAATCATTTACCAATCTAAGAGCAAAGACTAGATTAAAATGCTGAAAGTTCTTGCATTTGTTTCAGCAACTGTTTTAATAAAAAGCATTGTGTGTATATGTGAGAAAATGTCCTAAAGAAGACCTTTGCATTATGGGGAGTTGGAAGGAGGGAACTTAAAATGCAGATTCAAGTCCACCTGAGTGATGTCCTAATCACTCATATCCCTCATTCTCTGGGAGCTTGAGAAAAGGCGGTGGAGGGAGCAACATTTACAGAATTAAACCAGGAGAAGGAGTGGGGGGCTTTAAGTTCCACCAAGGATCTGCATGGGCATCACAAACCATGAACCTGAGGACAGTGTGAGATTTCTGGATCATTACCAGTTACCTAGGGTCTTGACAGCTGACCTAGGATTTCTCTTGGGGAAAGAACTATATATGGGGAAACACCTTGGTAAGCTTGGAATAGAAGAGAAAACCATGCAACAAAGCAACCCAGAACTGTTTCTAAACTCTAATAAAAGAATTTGGGTTTTTTTTTGAGGAGCAAGGAGAATGTGGAGTTGGAAGGGACAGAAAAGAGAGAGGTGGTGAGGAGCCCTAAAAGTTCCCGCTTCACATAAGGCCATACGTACCTAGACAGGGCTTGGCCCCCTGGCCAGTAGATTGCCCAGTAAGGATCCCTGAGGGGCCACAGGTCAGCTCTCTCCCACCAGAACTTGCATCTGGGGGTCAAAAGTCGCAACTGGATTTCAGGGGTGAGGCTGCCACTGCTGGTGACTTCAGTGTTCTCCTCCAGGAAAGCTTTCATCTCAGGGTCCAAAAGGCTTCCAGTTCCTCTCCAGGGGCAGTGACCCCAGGGAAACAAGGGGAAGCCACTGCTTCTCACAGCCTTCCAGAGGACAACATAGCGGTTCATGGGAAATGATGCAAACACTCTCCAGCCTGGGCTCAAAGCCATCAGTCTGGTCCCAAAGCACAGGTATGCTGGTGTTGCTCTTGATAAGAGCTGCTTCTCCTGGGGAAACAGTCTGGTTGCCAAACTGATCTCAGCTGGAGTCACTGGACCTCTAAAAACATAATAATAATGAAAACTCGAACACTTCCAAATCCTATTACATAGTAAGAAAATAGTGTTACCTCTGTAGCAGATGATGCACAAGTGCAAGTTCACTTTAGATGAAAGTTTCTGTGCGTTAATTTAGGAAAATCCAATCTTCTAAAACATGCCTTTTCATTCTTTGTGAACAACAGAATCCTTTTAATAATTTAGAAAACCAAATATACAAGCATTTGATTTTGATAGAATCCTCAGGAACATTCCTGTTACATAAAATAAGGTATATCCTTAACATGCCTTCATTCATTTAATAAATCATTTTCCTTTAAGCAGACACTGCTTGATAACCTTGAACAAAATAAACAAAAGTCCCCATCTTCAGGAAACTTAGATTCTAGCGATGCAATAGAGCAGGTAATCAGGGCAAACACAGTTCTTGCCTTTATGGAGTCCTAGCCAAGAGTTGTGCAGATTATTAAACTGTAACTGTGGTTAGAGATATGTAAATTATACTGACTGCTCAATAAAGATAACCCTAGCATATGGGGACTTTCCTGGTGGTCCAGGGGTTAAGAATCCACCTTTCAATGCAACAGATTCAATCCCTGGTCTGAGACTAAGACGGCTTGTCACAACTACTGGGTCCTCACGCTCTACAGTCCGTGCACCCCAGCTAGAGAAGCCTGCCCACTGCAACAAAGACCCAGCCCAACCAAAAAAAAAAAAGATAGCCCTAGCATAAATCATCAATGTAATTAAGATTGTTTTTTTCCTAAAACAAAAAAAAAAACTATGGATTTAATTGTAATAAAAGAATATCAAATCACTGTAAATACCTCTGATGAGTCATCTTCACCAAACCTGGACTTAATAGAAAGACATTTTGATTAATAAGTAGGAATGAGGAAGAGAAGTTTAAACACAAATTGTACACCAAGTTGTTTGGGACCTTTGGTCTGTTCTGCATAAATATTTTAAATAGTCTTGAATTCACCCAAATATTTAGAGTTGTTCAGTTGCTAAGTCAAGTCCAACTCTTGCAACACCATGAACTGCAGCACTTCCAGGCTTCCCTGTCCTCCAGAGTTTGCTTAAACTCATGACCAGTGAGTTAGCGATGCCATTGAGTCAGTGATGCCATCCAACCATCTCATCCTCTGTCACCCTCTTCACCTCCTGCCCTCAATCTTTCCCAGCATCAAGGTTTTTTCCAATGAGTCAGTTCTTCCCATCAGGTGGCCAAAGTACTGAAACTTCAGCTTCACCATGAGTCCTTCCAATGAATATTCAGGTTTGATTTCCTTCAGGATTGACTGATTTGATCTCCTTGCTGTCCAAGGGTACGGGGCACCAAACTCAAATGCCTACCCGAGGCCAGACTGGTGATAAATGAGTGATGCAGGCTGGCTTCTGATAACAGAGAGGTTGTGGCAAACTAAAAGGTGTTTCAAAATAGTCCAACGGAGCCAGCAAGCTGCTGCCTGTCCTGGAACGTATAGCCAGATCTTTCCATTTTTCAAGATATTCCACGGACTTCCCTGGCAGTCCAATGGCTAAGACTCCCAACGAAGAGGGCACAATCCCTGCTCCTGGAACTAAGATCCCATCTGCTGCAAGTCCCCACCCGAAAAAAACCAAACACAAAAATTCCCACTTTTAAACGCGGGAAATTAATTAAAATATCAAGACAGAAGGAGGGTCAAAAATGCCTGTCAGGCCACTAGTCTGTGAACTCAGGATAGATTTTAAGTGGGTGTCAGCCCACATTTATGCCCTTGTAATCATTGGACTAATTGCGTAGGAAGGATTGGGTCAGCCCTTGAGTCTACGGTTTAAAAAGAAAGCAGAGCAAAAACGAGACGATTTTGGACACAGTGTCATCCAAACCGATGCCGCCCCCTCCCACGCCAAGCACCAATGAAGCATCTGTTATGAATATGTGATTAAGCGGTGGACACTGGGTATTTGGATTAATTAGTAAGAAGACAGGTTTAAAAGTGCAAGCTCCAAAAGTGTTAGCACGTTATTTCCCTCCGAGAAGGACGGGAGTCAGCCTTAAAGGGGCAGGCACAGTCTTCCTTTTCTCCTTACCTGTCTGTGCTAACACCACCCTGGGGAGCAAAGCACAGGGCAAGTCCGTCACTTTGCCTTTGCGCCTCTTTTGGCGCTTTCTTTACAACTGCACTCGGGATCCAGAGTTACCAGCGGAGCCTGCTACCCTGCCCCGACCTCCTGCTCCGCCCACCTTCCCGGCAGCGTTCTCTCCCTTCACCCGGGCTTCTTAAAGGGACAGAAATGTAAAACCACAGGGTGCCCTGGCCTCGCTTGGAAAATAAGGGAATGTTAAATACTCATATCTAAAAAATACCCCCTGAAGCCGTGGAGCATCTGCTTTGTGCCAATCACACTTCTAGGTACTGGGCATAGGGTGGTGAGCCAAACAGACACAGCGTAAACCCTTAATAACACATTCAACTGGGATTAAATCATAATATGTCCTCCCTATTATAATAATTTTCATACACGTACAATCTTTTTTGTTTCTTTAGTTGTAACTTGTCATTTCAATTAACGCTCACTGATCCTATTGTTAGTAATAATTCCTAATAGATGTTCAATATCTATTGACCTGGCAGTCCAGTGGTTAAGACTCTCATTATCCAAATGCAGGGGGCATGATCCCTTGTCTGAAAACTAAGATCCCACGTGCCACACACAGTGTGCCCCCCCAAAAAAAAAAAAATTCCAGATCTGTTTGTCTAAGGATTTTAGTCCCTGGGATTCTCCAGGCAAGAATACTGGAGTGGATTGCCATTTCCTTCTCCAAGGCATGAAAGTGAAAAGTGAAAGTGAAGTCGCTCAGTCGTGTCCGACTCCTAGCGACCCCATGGACTGCAACTACCAGGATCCTCCGCTCACGGGATTTTCCAGACAAGAGTACTGGAGTGGGGTGCCATTGCCTTCTCCTAGTTTTTAACCAGCTAATGTATTCTATACCAGAGACAGTTTTCAAATTGATCTTCTTTCCATTCCTCTTGCCTTTCCTTTAGTTCTGCCTTATGATTGCTTGCCTGAATTCCTGCAACTGGTCTCTCTGCAATCCTGCCTTCCTCTATCCCATTCATTATTGTGCAGTTTAAGTGTTTTTTCTGAAACTTTCATTCCATAGTCCAAAAAAAAAGGATTCCTACAAGATAAGCTAAGTAGATAAGCCAAAGAAACAGACTGTAAGCCCTGAGAAGCAAACCTGGACTTTCTTTGCTATTGTTTGCTGTTGATTATTTATTTATTTATTTTTGTCTCAGGGCAAAATCTTAGTTCCTTGATCAGGGATTGAACCTGTGCTCCCTGCAGTGGAAGCCTGGAGTCTTAACCACAGGACAGCCAGGGAAGTCCCTTTTGTTCTTTTTAATTGAGAGAAAGAATTGTCTCTCTTTTATCAAAATTGACCTAAATGCAACCAAGCAGACCTGTCAATTGTTTGGTAACAACTGCCAAAGCCTTTGACTGTGTGGATCACAATAGACTGTGGAAAATTCTGAAAGAGATGGGAATACCAGACCACCTGACCTGCCTCTTGAGAAACCTGTATGCAACTCAGGAAGCAACAGTTAGAACTGGACATGGCACAACAGACTGGTTCCAAATAGGAAAAGGAGAATGTCAAAGTTGTATATTGTAACCCTGCTTATTTAACTTATATGCAGAGTACATCATGAGGAACGCTGGGCTGGAAAAAGCACAAGCTGGAATCAAGATTGCTGGGAGAAATATCAATAACCTCAGATATGCAAATGACACCATCCTTATGGCAGAAAGTGAAGAGGAACTCAAAAGCCTCTTGATGAAAGTGAAAGAGGAGAGTGAAAAGGTTGGCTTGAAGCTCAACATTCAGAAAACAAAGATCATAGCATCTGGTTCCATCACTTCATGGGAAATAGATGAGGAAAGAGTGGAAACAGTGTCAGACTTTATTTTTGGGGGTTCCAAAATCACTGTGGATGCTGATTAAAGCCATGAAATTAAAAGACACTTACTCCTTGGAAGAAAGGTTATGACCAACCTGGATAGTGTATTAAAAAGCAGAGACATTACTTTGCCAACAGAGGTCTGTCTAGTCAAGGCTATGGTTTTTCCAGTGTCATGTATGGATGTGAGAGTTGGACTGTGAAGAAAGCTGAGTGCCAAAGAATGGATGCTTTTGAACTGTGGTGCTGGAGAAGACTCTTGAGAGTCCCTTGGACTGCAAGGAGATCCAACCAGTCCATTCTAAAGGAGATCAATCCTGGGTGTTCATTGGAAGGACTGATGCTAAAGCTGAAACTCCAATACTTTGGCCACCTCATGCGACGAGTTGACTCACTGGAAAAGACTCTGATGCTGGGAGAGATTGGGAATGGGAGGAGAAGGGGACGACAAAGAATGAGATGGCTGGATGGCATCACTGACTCGATGGACATGAGTTTGAGTGAACTCCGGGAGTTGGTGATGGACAGGGAGTCCTGGCGTGCTGCGATTCATGGGGTCGCAAAGAGTCGGACACGACTGAGCGACTGAACTGAACTGAACTGAGCTATCATCTGACCTTGTGATTTTTGTCTTTAAATATCTGCCTACATCTTTGTACACATTGCAATTCCCTAATAACTGGACACTCTTGCAAGTAAAATATATATATATATATATATATATATCTCCAATCTCAAATTTGTCTTTAAAGGTTTTTTTGAACAAGTTATTTAAGTATACTTATTAGCTGTGTGCCCTTGGGCACATTATTAAAACTTCCTAATGAAGGGGATCAGGATACGCCACTGTGGCACAGGAATTGTTTTGAGTGAAAGAGATCTGAGTTTCTGAAATCTCTTATCTGCCTAAAGCAGACTCTCCCCAAAGAACTCAATTGTCATAAAACCCCTCCTTGAGAACACCCTTAATCTTCTTGGACTTGAAAAATAGACACCACACCCAAACAGACATTGGCTCAAGATTATCATATCTCTTATCTATTCTCCTAGAAAACCACTTATCTTTCCAAAATGTCATTCCTATAAGTTCCCTTTCTCTCTTTCCCTGTCACCTATGATGGAATAAAATGTATGCTTTTTAAGGCAGGACAAGAAAATTTAAGCATAACACATGCCCTCCCGGACAGGGCTCTCCCTAATGTGCAATGTGGTTCTTCATTATACATTAACCAGACCTCCTCAAACACAGAAATGTCTGCTCAACCATAAAGTTGGTTTTTCCCTTCTTCTGACGCCAGCAATGTGACTCCTTAGAAGATAACATTCCTTTCCTAATCCTGTAAGGGGTCATGGTGACCTGCTGCTCCCTTCCTACGTGTAGGTCTGGACTTCATATCTCTGCTCAACTGTAAAATGTCAGTGTACCAGTTTGATGAACGATCCTTTGTCTCAAAAATGTATATAATGTGCTTTTGACTTCCAACCAAAGGGAACAGTCTGCAGAGTTATCTGACTGTCTCTAGTGTTATAGCCTTCAGGTTGGCTAGGAAAAAAAAAGGCTCTATTTCTTCTTTAGATTGACTATTGATTAATTTTTCATCAACACCAACTGAGTTAGATATATAAACACAAAAATTTAACCATTCCTTATGAGCTACTCATCACTGAATTCTCCTGTGTGTATGGTATGTGTTGCATATGTAAACTCGGGTCTTTTTCCTCCTGTAATCTGTCTTTTGTCAGTTTAACTTGCAGATCCCAGACAGTGAACATAAGAAGGTAAAGAAAAGCTCTACCTCCCCTACACTAAGTATCAGTTTTCTCATCTGTAAAATAATGATGATGATAATAACAATGTATTGAGAGGATTTAATGAGATAGAAAGTAAAGTGCTTGGTACAGTTCCTGACATATCGTGAACAGTGTGATTATCATTATTGAAACTATGGGGTTAGTGTTGGTATTAATAAGACACAAGACTGGAAGATGAAGATCGGGTTTTCAGTGAAGAGTGACAGGATCAGATTTGAGTTTTAGAAAACAGTTTTAAACTGTGGGTATCAAAGAGAGAGGTTAGACTGAAGGAGACATCAGTTGAAGAACCTGGTGGTAACCCAAGCAAGAAGTAATGAAGGCATGGGAAGAAATGCACACATCTAAGTGTGACTCAGCAAAAGCCATTGGCAGGACTTGGAGACCAATTAAATATGCTTGCTTAACCTGTGCTTAGTCACTCAGTCGTGTCTGACTTTGTAACCCCATGGACTGCACCCCACCAGACTCCTCTCTCCATGGGATTCTGCAGAAAAGATACTGAAGTGGGTTGCCATTCCCTTCTCCAGGGGATCGTCCCAACCCAGTGATCAAACCCAAGTCTCCCGAATTGCAGGCAGATTCTTTACTGTCTGAGCCACCATGGTTAAGCTAGCTATGCTTAACCATAATGATAGACAATCTAAGGACAAGATGTCATTTTTTTCTTTATCAGCTTGGCCTGGGCTCTTAATCACCATGCTATCTGATCTCATTCTTCCCTGTTTGAAATCCTGTCTGACTTCCCAAGCAGTCAATATCAGAGCCAAATTCCTGACCACAGCTTCCTAAGCTCTTAGTAATCAGTCCCTGCTTACCCATCTTGCCTTTAGAAAACTCTTTCTCTCCTACAGTTTGTTTTCTTGTAGCAAGCCCTTGTCCTCTACTTCATGCCTTTCTTCCAGCAAAGTTACTAGGCCCATCACACATACATCCCCTCCTCACTGTCCCTAAACACCTCCTCATTTTTCAGAATGCAGCTCAGAGTTAAAGCTCTCAGAAACCGTCCCCAACACACACACTGATCTTGACATTTCATTGGCTTCCTATGGGCGTATCTAGCAAGAATACCATGCAAACTGTCATTGTCTGGCTCCTCTACTGGACTTAGAGGAAGACCATTTCATTCCTCTTTTATCTTCTGCCACAGTTAAGACACTCAATAAATTCTGTTAAGTGAAAGAAAAAGCAAATAAAGGAGAAAATTAACAAATATTACATATCAGTATCTCATTTCCAAATTTTATTTTTAACAGATTTTTTGAGGTAGAATTGACATACAATAAATTTCACAAATTCCAAGTGTGTACTCTGATGTCTTGCTATGAAATTGTCCCCAGAATCAAGAGACTGAACATCGTCAGTGCCTTCTGTTATCCCTTCCTCTTGCCTTTCCCTACATCCTCTCCATCCCCAGGTGGACTCTGATCTGCTTTCTGTCGGTATAGATTAGCTTGCATTTTCTAGATATTTATGTAAATTCAGTTTTACAGTATGTACTCTTTTTTTTGTCTTTTTTTCACTCATCATAATTATTTTGAGATTCATCTATGCTATTTCATGCATCAATTATTCATTCCTTTTCACTGCAAAGTATTCTTCCATTGCATGTATGTATTGTTGCTGCTGTGTTGTTCAGTTGCTAAGTTGTGTTCAACTCTTTGCAACCCCATGGACTACAGCACACTGAGCTTCCCTGCCCTTGACTATCTCCCAGAGTTTGCTCAGACTCATGTCCATTGAGTTGGTGATGCCAGTCAACCATCTCATCCTCTGTCTCCCCCTTATCCTCCTTCCTTCAACCTTTCCCAGCATCAAGGTCTTTTCCAATGAGTCGGTTCTTCCCATCAGGTGGCCAAAGTATTGGAGCTTCCTTCTAATGAAGATTCAGGGTGATTTCCTCTAGGATTGACTGAGTTCAAGGAACTCTCGAGAGTCTTCTCCAGCACAATTCAAAGCATCAATACTTCAGTGCTCAGCATTCTTTATGGTCCAACTCTTGCATCCTACATGACTACTGGAAAAGCCAGTATGTATGAATAATATGTGCTTATTCATTTATTTGTTGATGAATATCTGGGGGATTTTGTTTGTTTACTACTACAAACAAAACTGCTTCAAACTCTTGTGCACTAGTCTTTGTATGTGCTCAGTCGCTTCAGTCACGTCTGACTTCATGCAACCCCATAGAATCCGTGGGATTCTCCAGGCAAGAACTGGAGTGGGTTGCCATTTCCTTCTCAAGGGGATCTTCCTGACCCAGGGATCGAACTTGCCTCTCTTACATCTCCTGCATTAGCAGCCGGGTTCTTTACCACTAGCATCACCTTCAGAGCCCCAAGTCTTTTACAGACATATGCTCTTTTTTTCATTGGGCAAATACTAGGAGTGAAATGGCTAAGTCACATGGTGGTGTGATTAACTGCAAACCTTTCCTAAAAAGGTTGTCATTTTACATTTCAATCATCAGAGAATGAAAACCCCAGTCTTTCAAAGAGATGAGAAAAATAATTTCATTTTTCTGAGTTGCTTCAGTTCAGTTCAGTCACTCAGTCGTGTCCGACTTTTTGTGACCCCATGGACTACAGCACACCAGGCCTCCCTGTCCATCACCAGCTCCTGGTGTTTACTCAAACTCATGTCCATTGAGTCAGTGATGCCATCCAACCATCTCATCCTCTGTCGTCCCCTTCTCTCGCCTTCAATCTTTCCCAGCATTGGGGTCTTTTCAAATGAGTCAGCTCTTCGCATCAGGTGGCCAAAGTGTTGCTACCTATTCGTTTTACAATATGAAAACACCACTCACACCAAGAGTCAGAACATTTAGAAAAAACCTGAGTTGAGGATATCCACAGTAAGTTCCTGCTTTGCTTTCTGCAGGGCACTTTTTAAAATAACAACTTAGGGGAAAGCCTGATGAAAGTTAGCAACCTCTGCCCAACCACCTTGAGTAACAGGTGCTTGCTACCCTGCTCTCCACTTCCTACTTGCCTAGCTCTCCTTTCCCACAGCTCAGTGTACCCCGTTTGCTTCTAGGATCTGTAAGTAATAATAAATCTTGTGATTCTACTTCCTTTGTGTGTGTATATTGAAACTGCATCTTCACTTAACATGACCCATGGGCTTCACTTCCCCAAAGTGGGAGCTTATTTGCTGATGGAGCTACATGCTGATCCTGAGTGACTTTTGCCCCTTCATCATTCAAGTCATAATCTACATATTCTTATATATGTGCATGTGTGCTTAGTAACTCAGTCATGTCCAACTCTTTGTGACCCAATGGACTGCAGCCCACCAGGCTCCTCTGTCCATGGGGATTCTCCAGGCAAGAATACTGGAGTAGGTTGCCATGCCCTCCTCCAGGGGATCTTCCCAACCCAGGGATCAAGCCTAGGTCTCCCACATTACAGGTGGATTCTTTACTGACTGAGCCACCAGAGAAACCTACTCTTATATGTACATATAATTTATTTTTAGCTGCACTTGATCTTTGTTGCTGCATGGACTTTCCTCTATTTGCTACTAGTGGGCACTATTCTCTAGTTTTGGTGCACAGGCTTCTCATTGTGATGGCTTCTCTTATTGCAGAGTACAGGCTCTAGGGCAAACAGGCTCAGTAGTTGCGGATCCAAGGCAATAGTGTACACACTTAATAATTGTGGTGCACAGACCCAGTTGCTCTGTAGCATGTGAAATCTTCCTGGACCAGGGATAGAACCTGTGTCTCCTATATTGGCACTAGATTCTTTACTACTGGGCCAACAGGGAAGCCCTCTACATAGACTTAACTCAATACACAAGCTCTGGCTTCTCAACACATTTCACATCCTCATCCACACTTCTTTCTTTCTGATTATAGAGATCCTAGCAGGCATGAAGTGCTAGTTCATCATGGTTTTGATTTTCATTTCCTCAAAGACTAACATTGTCTCAGAATCCAAATTGTGGCATTATTTTTCTGATATTTCATAATTTAGGCACATTAAAAATAGGCATTTTTTATCTATGTTTTTCCTCAGTGCTGGAAGAATAGTTCAATAAAACTAGTGGAATTATCTGGAATTATGAGAGAAAAATAACTTATTTTAGAGAATTTATTTATAAATATAACACAATTGGCAGATGTTTATAAATACTAATCTAAATAAATTTGTAAATATAGTTATTTTTAAATTGTTATTTATTTATTTATTTTGGGCTGCACTTGGTCTTTGTTGCTGTGTATGGGCTTTCTCTAGTTGCTGTGAGGTGGGGTTTACATTGCACGGGCTCCTCATTGCTGTGGCTTCTCTTGCTGTGGAGCACAGGCTCCTGAGTACAGGCTCAGTATTTAGTTACTCCCCAGCATGTGGGATCTTCCCTGACCAGGGATTGAACCTGTGTCCCCTGCATTGGCAGGTAGATTCTTAACCACTGGACCATCAGGTAAATGCTTGTAAATATATTTCTAATAAAATATTTACTTCAATCAGCCTTGACATGTGAACAACAGATAAATTGTACTCAGAAAAGTATGATTTGCCTCTGCCATCCCAGAATGTGTTTCTTGCCAGACTTTTAAATGAAGTTTGAGTCCAGCAATCACACTCCTGGGCATACACACTGAGGAAACCAGAATTGAAAGAGACACATGTACTCCAATGTTCATCGCAGCACTGTTTATAATAGCCAGGACATGGAAGCAACCTAGATGTCCATCTGCAGACGAATGGATAAGAAAGCTTTGGTACAAACACACAATGGAGTATTATTCAGCCATTAAGAAGAATACGTTTGAATCAGTTCTAATGAGGTGGGTGAAACTGGAGCCTATTATACAGAGTGAAGTAAGCCAGAAAGAAAAACACCAATACAGTATACTAATGCATATATATGGAATTTAGAAAGATGGCAATGATAACCCTGTATATGAGACAGCAAAAGAGACACAGATGTATAGAACAGTCTTTGGGACTGAGGGAGAGGGCGAGGGTGGGATGACTTGGGAGAATGGCATTGAAACATGTATATTATCATATGTGAAACAAATCACCAGTCCAGGTTCAATGCATGATACAGGATGCTCGGGGCTGGTGCACAGGGATGACCCAGAGGGAGGATAAAGGGAGGAGGGAGGTGGGAGTGGGGTTCAGGAAGGGGAACTCATGTACACCTGGGGCGGATTCATGTCGATGTATGGCAAAACCAACCAATATAATATTGTAAAATAATTAGCCTCCAATAAAAAAGAAAAACAAATAAATAAATGAAGTTTGAGGTTTTGGATTTTCTAGAGCTTTGGCTTCCTCTTTTCTCCCTCAAACTGCCCTTGCAAAAAGTCTATAGCACCATGTCTTTTTTAGGCTTCCTTTACTCAGTTCCTTATCTGCATTTGCAGTCTTCGGTTGGTCACTTGGCAAGCTTTTATTTATTTAATTTTATTTTTTTGGCTGCACCTCACAGCACATGAGATCTTATTACCTTGATCAGGGATCAAACCCATACCCCTTGCAGTAGGGGCACAGAGTCTTAATCACAGGACCACCAGGGCAATCTCTAGACAAACTTTGAACACCTGTCACTAAATCTTGCCTAAAAATCCTCACATCTGGCCCTTTAAGACCAGTCTGTTATAAAAAACGATTGTGGGCCCACAGAGATGGGAAATCCTCTAACCAACTAAATACATAGTGCCATCTAGTGGTAATTTAGGTGTCTCTGAGCAAAAATGGTAAAAATTTAAAATACACAAGATTCTCACCCACAATTTGACCACACACTGGTATACATGTTTAGTTGTAAGATGCAGCAGAAATACTTATCACTGATTAAAGTTAAGGCCTGCTGCTACTGCTAAGTCACTTCAGTCGTGTCCGACTCTGTGTGACCCCATAGACGGCAGCCCACCAGGCTCTCCCGTCCCTGGGATTCTCCAGGCAAGAACACTGGAGTGGGTTGCCATTTCCTTCTCCAGGCCTAAAATTTATGAAAGAATTGGTATCACTCATGATTCTATCTCTGTCTCACACAAACACACGCACACACACTCCACAACTAACCCATCAAGAAATCTTAGGCTTTACCTTCAAAATTTACTAGAATCTGAGCTCTCTTCACCACATGCAGTGCTTCCCTCCAGTACAGCCACTGTCAGGTGATCATTGTGACGGTCTCTGAACCAACCCCTAGATTTCCGCCCTTCTCCCAGTGGTCTATTAACAACAAAAAAGCTAAAAGTGATCCTTTGAGAAGGAAGTGAAGTTATCAGTTCACTGGAGCCCTCTGACAATGCCCTCTTGTTCCTTCCCATCATGTCCAGCCCAGCTCCTTCTCTGACTTCCGCTCCGACTGCTTTCCCCCGTTTTGACGACCTTTCATACACACTCGACCAACTTCTGCTGTTCTGTTTTATGTTTGGCAATGGTGTGCGGCTTTGTGAAGTCTGTTTTTGTTTAATTACTTTTTTAATTTGTTTTTGGTTATCCTGAGTCTTCGTTGCTGTATGAGCTACTCGAGTTGCGGTGCACTAGCTTCTCACTGCCGGAGAAGGCAACGGCAAGCCACTCCAGTACTCTTGCCTAGAAAATCCCATGGATGGAGGAGCCTGGTAGGCTGCAGTCCGTGGGGTCGCTAAGGGTCGGACACGACTGAGCGACTTCACTTTCACTTTTCACTTTCACACATTGGAGAAGGAAATGGCAACCCACTCCAGTGTTCTTGCCTGGAGAATCCCAGGGACGGGGGAGCCTGGTGGGCTTCCATCTATGGGGTCGCACAGAGTCGGACACGACTGAAGTGACTTAGCAGCAGCAGCAGTTTCTCACTGCAGTAACTTCTCTTGTTGCAGAGCATGGGCTCTAGGGCATGTGGGCTTCAGTAGTTGCGGCTCCCCCACTCTAGAGCACAGGCTCAGCTGTGGTGGCACAGGGATTTAGTTGCTCCACGGTGTGTGGGATCTTCCCAGATTGAACCCATGTCTTCTGCATTCACAGGCAGATTCTTTACTACTGAGCCACCAGGGAAGCCCAGCTTGTGAGATTTTAGTTCCCCAACCAGGGATTGAACCCCATCCCTTGGCATGAAAGCATGTAATCCTAACCACTGGATGGTCAGGGAGTTCCTTCAACAATTGTGTTTTGTTTTTGGCTGTGCTGGGTGTTCTTCGGTGCAGGTGGGCTTTTCTCTAGTTGTGGTGTGCGGACTTCTCTTTACTGTGGCTTCTCTTGTAGCAAAGCATGGGCTCTAGAGCTCTCAGGCTTCAGTAGTTGTGTCATGTGGGCTCTAGAGCAAGGGCTCAATAGTTGCGGCACATACGTTTTGTTGCCCCAAGGCATGTGGAATCTTCCCAGACCAGGGATCAAACTTGTGTCTCCTGCATTGGCAAGCAAATTCTTAACCACTGGACCACCAGTGAAGTCTCGATTAACTTTACCTGTTCTAGAGTTTCACATAAATGAAATTACACAGTTTTTTGTATCTGAGCTTCTTTTGCTCAGCATAATGTTTTTGAGATTCAGCTACACTGTTGCTTGTATTGTTGTATCGATCCTTCACGCCTTTTTCTTGTTCAGTAGCATTCCACTTGGAGAAGGAAATGGCAACCCACTCCACTGTTCTTGCCTGGAGAATCCCAGGGACGGGGGAGCCTGGTGGACTTTCGTCTGTGGAGTCGCACAGAGTCGGACATGACTGAAGCGACTTAGCAGCAGCAGCAGCATTCCACTATGTGAACATAATTCAGTTTGTTTACTTCTTTTTCCGATTATTGACAATTGTATTCTTTCCAGTTTGAGGCCATTATTAATACAGTATCTATGAATATTATTCTGGAATTCTTCTTGTGGGCATATATTTTAGTTTCTCTTGGGTAAATATCTAGAAGGGAATTACTGGACTATAGGATAGGTATATGTTTAACTTTATAAGAAACTACCAAACAGTTTTCCAAAATGGTTATAACATTTTAAGATTCTCACCAGCTGTAAGAGGTCTACATCATGGACTGTGGTCCATTTCAATTTTAGCCATTCTACTGGCAGTAGGGTAATATTTCATTGTGGTTTTTAACTTGTGGTTTTCTGTAACTTAGTTTCCACATGCTTATTGAAGGCTGGGATTTTGTCCATTTTATTTATTGCTCTATTCCCTGACCATTAGTGTAAGATGGAACTCACATTAGAAGATAAATAAATATCTACCACAGTGCTGGAGAAGACTCTTGAGAGTCCCTTATACTGCAAGGAGATCCAACCAGTCCATTCTAGAGGAGATCAATCCTGGATGTTCATTGGAGGGACTGATGCTAAAGCTGAAACTGCAATACTTTGGCCACCTCATGCGACGAGTTGACTCACTGGAAAAGACTCTGATGCTGGGAAAGGTTGGGGGCGGGAGGAGAAGGGGACGACGGAGAATGAGATGGCTGGATGGCATCACCGACTCTGTGGACATGAGTTTGAGTGTACTCCGGGAGTTGGTGATGGACAGGGAGGCCTGGCGTGCTGTAGTTCATGGGGTCGCGGAGAGTCGGACACGACTGAGCGACTGAACTGAACTGAACTGAACCACAGTGCTTTAGTTCCCAAAAAGATTGTTTAAATTTTTTAAAATTATTTTATGCCTATGGTGGTGGGAAATGTGAGAACTATTAATAAAATGAAAGGGCTTCTCCCATGGCTCAGTGGTGAAGAATCCACCTGCAATGTAGGAGATGTAGGAGACCTGGGTTTGATCCCTGGGTCAAGAAAGATCCCCTGGAGGAGGGCATGGCAACCCACTCTAGTAGTCTTTCCTGGAGAATACCATGAACAGAAGAGCCTAGTGGGCTACAGCCCAATGGGTCATAAAGAGTTGGACATGACTGAAGCAACTGAGCACACACACACAACTGAAAATTATCCTTGGATTTTTAACTCATATGCTCACAATTCTTAAAGTGTTGTTGTTCTTCACTTGCTAAGTCATGTCCTACACTCTGCAACCCTATGGACTACTGCATGCCAGGCTTACCTGTCCTTCACTATCTCCTAGAGTTTGCTCAGATTCATGTCCATTAAATCAATGATGCCATCAAACCATCTCATCCTCTGCCACCCCTTCTCCTTTTAGTTTCAATCTTCTCAGCATCAGGGTCTTTTCCAATGAGTCAGCTCTTGACATCAGGTGGCCAAAGTATTGGAGCTTCAGTTTTAGTATCAGCCCTTCCAATGCCTATTCGGGGATGATTTCCTTTACGATTGACTGGTTTGATCTTGCTGTCCAAGGGACTCTCAAGAGTATTCTCCAGCATCACAGTTCGAAAGCATCAATTCTTCAGTGCTCAGTCTTCTTTATGGTCCAACTCTTGTATCAGTACAAGATTACTGGAAAAACCACAGCTTTGATTATCCTGACCTTTGTTGGTAAAATGGTGCCTTTTTTTTTTTTTTAATATGCTGTCTAGGTTTGTCATATCTTTCCTTCCAAGGAGCAAGCATCTTTTAATTTCATAGCTGCAGTCATCATCAGCAGTATTTTGGAGCTCAAGAAAGTAAAATCTGTCTCTGCTTCCACTGTTTCCCCTTCTATTTGCCATGAAGTGATGGGACTGGATGCCATAATCTTAGTTAATATAGAATTGTAAGCCAGAATTTTTTTTAAGATTTAAGGAAAGTCCTTTAATCAATAGTATTCCATCTATAGCTTGTTTTTACTATGTTTTCATTGATTACATTTTAAACTTCTCAAAATCAACTATAAAAATGGATCATAGCAAAAAAGAGTATCACTAAATCATTGATTCATAATGTTGTAATCAATAATGTAACATTGAAATGCTTAAAATATGCTTTGCTATACTTAGAACTTTTGAAGAAAGTAATCCTTTTTATTTCCTTTAAAAATTTTTTTTAATTTTATCATTAACTGGATGATAATTACTATACAACATGTAATGGTTTCTGCCATACATCAACTTCAATGAGCCACAGGTATACATATGTCCCCTCCCTCTTAAACCTCCCTCACAACTCCCTCCCCAGCCTGCCCCTCTAGGTTGTCACAGAGCACCGGCTTTGGGTTCCCTCTGTCATACAGCAAATTCCTATTGGCTATATAATTTACATATGGTAATATATTTGTTTTATTGCTACTCTTTCAAACAATCCCACCTTCTCTCTCCCCCACTGTGTCCAAAAATCTGTTCTCTGTGTCTGCATCTCTATTGCTGCCCTATAGATAGGTTCATCAGTACCACCTTTCTAGATTCCATGTATATGCATTAATATACAATATTTGTCTTTCTCTTTCTGACTTACTTCATTTTGTATAATAGGCTTTAGCTTTGTCCACTTCATTAGAACCTTTTTGAATTCCTTTTTATGGCCGAATAATATTCCATTGTGTATGTGTACCACAACTTCTTTATCCATTCATCTGTCAGCGGACATCTAGGTTGCTTCCATGTCCTAGCTATTGTAAATAGTGCTGCAGTGAACATTGGGGTACATGTGTCTTTTTCAGTTATGATTTCCTCAGAGTATTTGCCCAGTAGTGGGATTTCTGGCTCATATGGTAGCTTTATTCCTAGTTTTTTAATAAGGAATCTCCATACTATTCTCCGTAGTAGGAAAATCAATGTGCATTCCCACCAACAGTGGAACAGGGTTCCCTTTTCTCCACATTCCCTTCAGCATTTATTCTTTGTAGACTTTTTGATGATGGCCATTCTGACCAGTGTGAGATGATACCTCATTGTAGTTTTTATCTGCATTTCTCTAATAATGATTGATGTTGAGTATCTTTCATATGTTTATTAGCCATCTGTATGGAGAAATGTCTCATCCCTGGAGAAATGTCTGCTTAAATCTTCTGCCCACTTTTTGATAGGGTTATTTGTTTTTCTGGTATTGACCTGAATGAACTGGTTGTGTATTATGGGGATTGGTTGTCAGTTGTTTCTTTTGCTATTATTTTTTCCCATTCTGAGGGTTGTCTCTTTTTTTATTTATTTATTTTTAATTGAAGAATAATTGCTTTACAGTATTTGTTGGTTTCTGCCAAACATCAACATGAATCAGCCATAGGTATACATATGTCCTCTCCCTGAAGGTTGTCTTTTATTCTTATTTATTGTTTCCTTTGCTGTGCATAAGCTTTTATGTTTAATTAGCTCCATTTGTTTATTTTTGTTTTTATTTCCATTACTTTAAGAGGTGGGTCAGAGAGGATCTAACTATGGTTTATGCCAAACAGTGTTCTGTCTGTGTTTCCCTCTAAGAGTTTTATAGTTCCTGGTCTTTAGTCCATTTTGAGATTTTTTGTGTAAGGTATTAGTATGTCCTTTTCATCATATGGGACTGAAATGCAAAAGTAGGAGTCAAGTATATCTAGGGTAACAAGCAAGTTTGGCATTGGAGTACAAAATGAAGCAGGGCAAAGGCTAACAATTTTGCCAAGAGAACATGCTGGTCATAGCAAACACCCTCTGCCAACAACCCAAGAGACAGCTCTACACATGGACATCACCAGATGGTCAATACCAAAATGAGATTGATCATATTCTTTGCAGCTGAAGATGGAGAAGCTCTATACAGTTAGCAAAAACAAGACTGGGAGCTGACTGTGGCTCAGATCATTAATTCCTTATTGCAAAATTCAGACTTAAATTGAAGAAAGTAGGGAAAACCACTAGACCATTCAGGTATGACCTAAATCAAATCCCTGATGATTATACAGTGGAAGTGCCAAATAGATTCAAGGGATTAGATCTGATAGAGTGCCTGAAAAACTATGGGCAAAGGTTTGTAACACTGGACTAGAGACTGTGATCAAAACCATTCCCAAGAAAAAGAAATGCAAAAAGGAAAATGGTTGTCTCAGGAGGACTTAAAAATAGCTGAGAAAACAAGAGAAGGCAAAGGAGAAAATGTAAACAAGAGAAGGCAAAGGAGAAAATGAAAGATATATCCATTTGAATGCAGCATTCCAAAGAATAGCAAGGAGAGATGAGAAAGCCTTCCTCAGTGATCAGTGCAAAGAAATAGAGGAAAACAATAGAATGGGAAAGACTAGAGATCTCTTCAAGAAAATCAGAGATACCAAGAGAACATTTCATGCAAAGATGGGCTCAGTAAAGGACAGAAACAGTATGGACCTAACAGAAGCAGAAGGTATTAAGAAGAGGTGGCAAGAATACACAGAAGAACTATACGAAAAAGATCTTAATGACCCAGGAAACCACGATGGTGTGATCACTCACCTAGAGCCAGACATCCTGGAGTGTGAAGTCAAGTGGGCCTTAGGAAGCAATTCTACGAACAAAGCTAGTGGAGGTGATGAAATTCCAGCTTAGCTATTTCAAATCCTTAAAGATGATGCTGTGAAAGTGCTGCACTCAATATGCCAGCAAATTTGGAAAACTCAACAGTGGCCACAGGACTGGAATAAATCAGTTTTCATTCTAATCCCAAAGAAAGGCAATACCAAAGAATGTTCAAACTACTGCACAATTGTACTCATTTCACACGCTAGCAAAGTAATACTCAAAATTCTCCAAGTTAGGCTTCAACAGTATGTGAACCATGAACTTCCAGATGTTCAAGCTGAATTTAGAAAAGGCAGAGGAACCAGAAATCAAATGGCCAACATCTGCTGGATCATAGAAAAAGCAGGGGCATTGCAGAAAATCATCTACTTCTGTTTCATTGACTATGCTAAAGCTTTTGACTGTGTGGATCACAACAAACTATGGAAAAGTCTTCAAGAGATGGGAATATCAGACCACCTTACCTGCCTCCTGAGAAACCTGTATTCAGGTCAAGAAGCAACAGGTAGAACCAGACATGGAACAACAGACTGGTTCAAAACTGGGAAAGGAGTTCGTCAAGGCTGTATATTGTCACCCTGCTTACTTAACTTACATGCAGAGTACATCATGCCAAATGCTGGGCTGGATGAATCACAAGCTGGAATCAAGATTGCCAGGAGAAATATCAATAACCTCAGATATGCAGATGACACTATCCTAATGGCAGATAGAGAAGAACTGAAGAGCCTGTGGATGAAGGTGAAAGAGACAGAGAAAAACCTAGCTTAAAACTCAGCATTCAAAAAGCAAAGATCATGGCATCACTTCATGGCAAAAAGATGGGGAAACAATGAAAACAGTGACAGACTTTATTTCCTTGGGCTCCAAAATCACTGCAGATGATGACTGCAGCCATGAAATTAAAAGACATTTGTTCCTTGGAAGAAAAGCTATCACCAACTTAGCTTATTAAAAACCAGAGACGTTACTCTGCTGACAAAGGTCCATATTGTCAAAGCTATGGTTTTTCCAGTAGTCATGTATGGATGTGAGAGTTGGACCATAAAGAAAGATGAGCACCAAAGAATTGATGCTTTTGAACTGTGGTGTTGGAGAAGACTCTTGAGAATCTTTTGGACAGCAAGGAGTCAAACCAGTCAATCCTAAAGAAAATCAATCCTGAATATTCATTGGAAGGACTGATGCTGAATCTGAAGCTCCAATGTTTTGGCCACCTGATGCAAAGAACTGACTCATTGGAAAAGATCCTGATGCTGGGAAAGATTGAAAGCAGGAGGAGAAGACAGAGGATGAGATGGTTGGATGACATCAGCGACTCGATGGACATGAGTTTGAGCAAGCTCCAGGAGTTGGTGACGGACAGAGAAGTTTGGTGTGCTGCAGTTCATGGCTTCACAAAGAGTCAGACACAACTGACTGACTAAACTGAACTGATGGTGTTAAGAAGTGTTCTGAATTCATTCTTTTACATGTAACTGCCCAGTTTTCCCAGCACCACTTCTTGAAGAGACTGCCTTTTTTCCATTGTATATTTTTGCCTACTTTGTCAAAGATAAATTGCCCGTATGTGGGTGGATTTGTCTCCAGGCTTTCTATTTTGTTCCATTTGTCTGTGTTTCTATTTTTGTGCCAGCCCATACTGTCTTGAAGACTGTAGCTTTACAGTAAAGCCTGAAGTCAGGGAGGTTGATTCCTCCAGCTCCATTCTTCCTTCTCAAGATTGCTTTGGCTATATGGGGTCTTTTGTGTTTGCATACAAATTGTGAAATTATTTGTTCTACTTCTGTGAAAAATACCATTGGTAGTTTGATAGGGACTGCATTGAATCTATCGGAGAAGGCAATGGCAAGCCACTCCAGTACTCTTGCCTGGAAAATCCCATGGATGGAGGAGCCTGGTAGGCTGCAGTCCGTGGGGTCGCTAAGGGTCAGACACGACTGAGCAACTTCACTTTCACTTTTCACTTTCACACATTGGAGAAGGAAATGGCAACCCACTCTAGTGTTCTTGCCTGGAGAATCCCAGGAACGGGGGAGCCTGGTGGGCTTCCGTCTATGGGGTCACACAGAGTCGGACACGACTGAAGTGACTTAGCAGCAGCAGCAGCAGCATTGAATCTATAGATTGCTTTGAGTAGTATAATCATTTTCACAATATTTATTCTTCCAATCCAAGAACACTGTATATCTCTCCATCTGTTAATTAATTTCTTTCATAAGCATCTTACAGTTTTCTGCAAACAGGTCTTTTTTCTCTTTAGGTAAGTTACTCCTAAGTATTTTATTCATTTTGTTGCAATGGTGAATGGGATTGTTTTCTTAATTTCTCTTTCTGATTTTTCATTGTTAGTGTATACGAATACAAAGGAGTTCTGTGTATTAATTTTATATCCTGTGACTTTATTATTTTCATTGGTTCAGTTCAGTCGCTCAGTCATGTCCTACTCTTTGCGACCCCATGAATCACAGTACGCCAGGCCTCCCTGTGCATCACCAACTCCTGGAGTTCACTCAAACTCACGTCCATTGACTTGGTGATGCCATCCAGCCATCTCGCTCTCTGTCATCCCCTTCTCCTCTTGCCCCCACTCCCTCCCAGCATCAGAGTCTTTTCCAGTGAGTCAATTCTTCACATGAGGGGGCCAAAGTATTGGAATTTCAGCTTTAGCATCAGTCCTTCCAATGAACACCCAGGATTGATCTCCTTTAGAATGGACTGGTTGGATCTCCTTGCAGTCCAAGGGACTCTCAAGAGTCTTCTCCAGCACCACAGTGCAAAAGCATCAATTCTTCAGTGCTCAGCTTTCTTCACAGTCCAACTCTCACATCCATACATGACCACTGTAAAAACCATAACCCTGACTAGATGGACATTTGTTGGCTTAGCACTAGTAATTTTCTGGTAGAATCTTTAGGGTTTCTATATAAAGAAACATGCCATGTACAAACAGTGTGAGTTTTACTTCTTCTTTTCCAATCTGGATTACTTTTACTTCTTTTTCTTCCCTGATTACTGTGGCTAAGACTTCCAAAATTATGTTGAATAATAGTGGCAAGAGTGGGCAGCCTTGCCTTGTTCCTGCTCTTAAAGGAAATGCTTTCAGTTTTTCACCATTGAGAATAATGTTAGCTGTGGGTTTGCTGTGCTGTGCCTGCTAAGTTGCTTCAGTTGTGTCTGACTCTTTGTGATCCTAAAGACTGTAGCCTGCCAGGATCCTCTGTTCAAGGGATTCTCCAGGCAAGAATACTGGAGTGGGTTGCCATTTCCTCCTCCAGGGCATCTTCCTGACCCAGGGATCAAAACCACATGTCTTATGTCTCCTGTATTGGCAGGTGGGTTCTTTCTCACTAGTGCCACCTGGGAAGCCTGGGTTTGTTATATATGGCCTTTATTATGTTGAGGTATGTTCTTCCTATGCCTACTCTCTGGATAGTTTTTATAACAAGTGGGTATTGAATTTTATCAACAGCTTTCTCTACATCTATTGAAATGATCATATGGTATTTATCTTTCAATTTGTTGATATGGTGTATCACATTGATTGACTTGTGTATATTGAAGAATCTTTGTACCCCTGGGGTAAAGCCCATTTTATCATGATGTATGATCTTTTTAATGTGTTGTTGGATTCAGTTTGGTAGAATTTTGTTGAGGATTTCTGCATCTCTGTTCATCAGTGATATTGGCCTATAAGTTTTTTTGTGTGTGGTATCTTTGTCTGGTTTGGTATCAAGGTAACGGTGGTCTTGTAGAATGGGTTTGGGAGTTTTCCTTCCTCTGCAATTTTCTGGAAGATTTTGAGAACAAAAGTGTTAGCTATTCTCTAAACTTTTGGTAAAAATAGCCAAACAGCCTGTGAAGCCATCTGGCCTTGGACTTTTGTTTATTGGAAGATTTTTTATCACAGTTTTGATTTCCATGTTTGTGGTTGTTCTCTTCATATTTTCTATTTCTTCCTGGTTCGGTTTTGGAAGTTTTACTTTTCTAAGAATCTGTCCATTTCTTCCAGGTTGCCCATTTTATTGGCACAGAATTGCTCATAGTACTCTCTTATGATCCTTCTGTGGATCATATTTCTGTGTTGTTTGCTGTATGTCTCCTTTTTCATTTCTAATTTTATTGATCTGAGTCTTCTTTTATTTTTGATGAGTCTAGCTAATGGTTTGTCAACTTTGTTTATTTTCTCAAAGAATCAACTGTTAGTTTTATTCATCTTTGTTACTGCCTCCTTCCTTTCTTTTTCATTTATTTCTAATCTGATATTTACAATTTCATTCATTCTACTAATTTTGGTAGGTTTTATTTTTCTTTTTTTTTCTAGTTGCTTTAGTTGTAAGCTTCAGTTCAGTTCAGTTCAGTCGCTCAGTCGTCTCCGACTCTCAGCGACCCCATGAACCACAGCACGCCAGGCCTCCCTGTCCATCACCAACTCCCGGAGTTCACTCAAACTCATGTCCATCGAGTCGGTGATGCCATCCAGCCACCTCATTCTCTGTCGTCCCCGTCTCCTCCTGTTTATTTGATGTCTGTTGTTTCAAGGTAAGCTTGCGTTGCTATAAAATTCCCTCTTAGCATTGCTTTTACTACAAGAGTACATCATGAGGAACGCTGGGCTGGAAGAAGCACAAGCGGGAATCAAGATTGCTGGGAGAAATATCAATAACCTCAGATATGCAGATGACAGCACTCTTATGGCAGAAAGTGAAGAGGAACTCAAAAGCCTCTTGATGAAAGTGAAAGAGGAGAGTGAAAAAGTTGGCTTGAAGCCCAACATTCAGAAAACAAAGATCATGGCATCTAGTCCCATCACTTCATGGGAAATAGATGGAGAAACAGTGGAAACAGTGTCAGACTGTATTTTTTTGGGCTCCAAAATCACTGCAGATATTGATTGCAGCCGTGAAATTAAAAGACGCTTACTCCTTGGAAGGAAAGTTATGACCAGCCTAGCATATTAAAAAGCAGAGACATTACTTTGCCAACAAAAGTCCGTCTAGTCAAGGCTATGGTTTTTCCCGTGGTCATGTATGGATGTGAGAGTTGGACTGTGAAGAAAGCTGATCGCCGAAGAATTGATGCTTTTGCACTGTGGTGCTGGAGAAGACTCTTGAGAGTCCCTTGTACCGCAAGGAGATCCAACCAGTCCATTCTAAAGGAGATCAGTCCTGGGTGTTCATTGGAAGGACTGATGCTAAAGCTGAAACTCCAATACTTTGGCTACCTCATGCGAAGAGCTGACTCACTGGAAAAGACTCTGATGCTGGGAGGGACTGGGGTGGGGAGGGGATGACAGAGAATGAGATGGCTGGATGGCATCACCGACTCGATGGACATGAGTTTGAGTGAACTCTCCAGGAGTTGGTGATGGACAGGAAGGCCTGGCCGTGCTGCGATTCATGGGGTCGCAAAGAGTCGGACATGACTGAGTGACTGAACTGAACTGAACTGATAGGTTTTGAATTGCCGTATTTTCATCGTCATTTGTTTCTAGGCATATTTTGACTTCCGGTTTGATTTATTCCGTGATCTGTTGGTTATTCAGAAGCATGTTGTTTAGCCTCCATGTTTTTGTGTTTTTTATAGGTTTTTTTCTTGTAGTTGATGTCTAATCTTATAGCATTGTGATCAGAGAAGATGCTTGAAATGATTTGAATTTTTTAAAACTTACCAAGGCTTAATTTGTAGCTCAAGATGTGATCTATTCTGGAGAATGTTCAATGTGCACTTGAGAAAAAAACGTGAAATCTATTGTTTTTGGGTGAAATGCCATGTAGATCTCAATCAGGTCCAACTTGTCCAATGTATCATTTAAAGCCTATGTTTTCTTGTTAATTTTCAGTGTGGATGATCTGTCCATTGCTGTGAGTGGAGTATTAAAGTCTCCCACTATTATTGTGTTACTGTCAATTTCCCCTTTAATAGGAATTAGCATCTGCTTTATGTGTTGAGGTGTTCCTATGTTGGGTGTATCTATATTTATAATTCCCATATCTTCTTGGATTGATCCCTTGATCATTATGTAATGTCCTTCTTTGTCTCTTGTAATGGTCTTTATTTTAAAGTCTATTTTATCTGATATGAGTACTGCTACTCCTGCTTTAATTTGATTTCCACTTGCATGGAATATCTTTTTCCAGTCCCTCACTTTCCATCTATATTTGTCCCTAGGTCTGAGGTGAGTTTCTTGTAGACAGCATATACAGGGGGTCTTATTTTTGTAACCATTCAGCCAATCTGTGTCTTTTGCTTGTCTGTAAAGCTTTTTTCTCCTTCAAATCTGAATGAGATCCTTGCTAGATAGGGTAATTACGGTTGTAGGTTTTTCCCTTTTATCACTTTAAGTATGTCCTGCCATTCCCTTCTGACCTGCAAAGTTTCTGTTGAAAGATCAACTGTTAGCCTCATGGAGATCCTTTTGTATGTTATTTGTTGCTTTCCCTTGCTGCTTTTAATATTTATTCTTTGTGTTTAATTTTTGTTAGTTTGATTAATGTGTGTCTAGGCATGTTTCTCCTTGGGTATGTCCTGTATGGTACTCTCTGGGCATTCTGGACTTGGGTAGCTATTTCCTTTCCCATTTTAGGGAACTTTTCAACTATAATCTTCTCAAATATTTTCACATGGCCTTTCCCTTTGTCTTCTTCTTCTAAGACCCCTATGATTAGAATGTCACTACATTTAATGTTGTCTCATAGGTCTCTGAGCTTATCCTCATTACTTTTTACTCTTTTTTTTTCTTTCTTGTATTCTGTTTTAGCTATTTCCACCATTCTATCTTCCAGCTCACTTATGTGTTCTTACGCCTCAGGTACTTTACGGTTGGTTCCTTCCAGTGTATTTGTAATCTCAGTTGTTGTGTTGTTCATTGTTGATTGTTTATTCTTTAATTCTTCAAGGTCCTTGTTAAACATTTATTGTATCTCCTTAATCTATGCCTTTAGTCTAGTTATCCATGCCTCCATTTTATTTTCAAGATTCTGTATCGTCTTTATTATTATTTCTCTGATTCTTTTTCAGGTAGACTGCCTATTTTCTCTTCATTTGTTTGTGAGTTTTTACCATGCTCCTTCATCAGCTGGATGTTTCTCTGGCTTTTCATTTTGTTTAATTTACTGTGTTTGGGTCTCCTTTCTGCAGGCTGGAAGTTGTAGTTCCTCTTAATTTTGGAGTCTGCCTCCCCTGGGTGGGGTTGGACCAATGCAATGCCTTGTGCAAGTTTCCTGGTTTGTGGGATTTGTGCCTGTGTTCTGGGGAACGGAGCTAGATCTTGTGTCTCTGAAGGGCAGTGCTGTGTCCAGTAGTGTGTTTTGGGGTGTCAGTTGGTTTTGTATGGCTTTGGTCAGCCTGTCTGCTAATGTGCAAGGCTGTGCTGTTTTGCTGAAGGATTGGTGTGGAGCAATTGGCACTGGAGCTTGCTGGCTTTTGGGTGGGGCTTTGTCTTAGTGTTGAAATGGAGGGTTCTCACCTATTAATGTTCTGTGGGGTCAGTTCTCTAGTGGTCCAAAGTCCTGAAGTTGAGTCTCCCTCCTCTGTAGTTCATGCCCAACCCCTTACTGTAGCATCAAGATTTCACAGGACACACAGCAGAAGACAAAATAGCGAAGATCACCCAAAGAGATTCACACAGAGAAGAAAAGAGGGGAAAGAGAAGGAAAGAGGGGACAGACAAAAAGATAAAAGGAGGAGTCAAAAGAGAGCAATCAAGCCAATAATTAAACCCCTAAACGAAAGTGGATACAAAAAATATTAATAGACTCTCAAAAATACAAAATAAAAAACAAAAGATTTTTTTAAAAAACCCCAAATCAAAAATGTAGGAAAAAATTAGACTCTCAAAAATACAAAATCAAAAATAGAACATCTAAAACAAAAGTCAAAAACTTGGAATTTATTTTTAAAATAGGTCTTTTTTTACAAAAAAAGAGGGAAAAGTAGGTTATAAAAAAAAAAATTAAAGGAGTAATAAAGAATGATATTAGGACAGTATGAGGGGAAAAAATAAAAGGGGGGGAAATGGAGGGGAGAATATATATATTGAAAAGTGAGAGGAATATAGTCAGAGGAATGTCCAAGTAATTTCTCTGAGTTCCTGCTCCAGTTGATTTGCCTACTCAGAAAGTCTAGTATATCTAAGAAGGTCTCTGACCTGTTTTGCGCAGTGTGGGGTCTGCTCAGTCTCAGGTCTTGTCTTGCTCCTGCTTGTACTTGCTCTTATAGTCTATAATTGCTCCTAAAGCATAGTCTCAGGCTAAATTCTGGGGTTTAAACCGCTACAGCTATAACTTCTGGGATGATTTCCCCTTTTTTCCTTTGCTCACACAGACCCTGGTGTTCTGCTTTGGTTTGGGGCCCACCTTTGCTTTTAAACCTCTCTCCGATATCTGTTCACTGCCCAGACAGGAGGGGGTGAAAGGAGCCACTTATTCAGGCTCACTTGTTCAGTTGTGCTGGCAAGAGGGGTTCAGCAAACTCCGCTGTGGTATGTGGGGAGTGCTTGCCTCAGCTGGGCTATGCAGGAGGTCACCACAGTCTGAGGCGGTCGTGTACTTCCCCAAAGGAGTTGGCTCTGGGCTGTGGCAGAGCCAAGCCCCTCGGGCTCCCAGGTAGACATGGGTGGTGACCCACAGCCACTCACAGGTTGGCAGTATTTGCAGTCTCTGGGACTGAGATCGTAGCTGTCCACTGCCTTCTGCCTCAGCATGGCACCTGACTGTCTCTGGGGCCACAGACCGTATTCCCGCTTCCGCATTCACTTGGGCAGGATCCCTTGTTCTGTGAGTGTGTGGAATCAAAGCCTGGCGTTACAGCCTTCCTGGGGGAATGATTGTTTCTCGCAGAACCAGAGTTTTCCTTGTCTGCCTCTCCTGTGCTGTGCCAGCCCCCTCAAAATATATTAACATCAGTCAGCCCCGGCCCTCTCCCTGAGGCCCGACTGCCGGAAGCCTGGGCCTCAGCACCCAGGTCCCTCTTGCTGTGGGAGGACGTGAGCACAAGAGCTGCTTCTTAATTGGAAAGTGCCATTAGGTGCAATCTCTGTGCTGAATTTCATCTGCTTTGCCTTTGGAGCACTTGTCTTGCTGTTTTGCACTTCTCTCTGAGGTTCTGAAACTTCCACTGACCCTACCTGTGAGGAGTTTCCTGGTGCATGGAAACCTCCTCTCCTTTATGGCTCCCTTCCCCAGAGTGCAGGTTCCCATCCAGAAATCCATTGTCTCTCCTTTAGTCTCTATCTTTTGCCCTACTTCAGTGAGATTTGTTTGCCTTCCTGGAAGTCTGGGGTCCTTTGCCAGTGTTGAGAAAATGTTCTCTGGGGGTTGTTCTACATGCAGGTGATATTTTGATACATTTGTAGGGGAGAAGGTGTTCTCCCCATCCTATTCCTCTGCCATCTTGAAGGTCCCCACCTTTAAGCCAGCTTTTCCATGCTCCTCTTTCACCTTCATCAAGAGGCTCTTTAGTTTCTCTTCACTTTCTGCCATTAGAATGGTATCATCTGCATATCTGAGGTTACTGATATTTCTTCCAGCAATCTTGATTCCAGCTTGTGATTCATCCAGCCCAGCATTTTGCATGATTTACTCTGCATATAAGTTAAATAAACAGGGTGACAATATACAGCCTTGATGTACTCTTTTCTCAATTTTGAATCAATCATTTGTTCCATGTAAGGTTCTAACTGTTACTCCTTGACAAACATACAGGAGGAGAAGGGAATGACAGAGGATGAGATGGTTGGATGGCATCACTGACTCAATGGACATGGGTTTGGGTGAACTCTGGGAGTTGGTGATGGACAAGGAGACCTGGCGTGCCGTGGTTCATGGGGAGTCGAACACGACTGAGTAACTGAACTGAACCGAACTGAACTTGTCTATTAAATTTCCCTGGAGTCAGGAGTTCTCTGATGTTCTAAAGTTTTGGAGTTAAGCCTCCTGCCTCTGGCTTTTGGTCCTTCTCTTACAGTAGCCTCCAGATTTTTCCATCCATACAGCACAGATACGCTGATGACACTACCCTTATGGCAGAAAGTGAAGAAGAACTCAAAAGCCTCTTGATGAAAGTGAAAGAGGAGAGTGAAAAGGTTGGCTTGAAGCTCAACATTCAGAAAACAAAGATCATGGCATCTGGTCCCATCACTTCAGGGGAAATAGATGGAAAAACAGTGGAAACAGTGTCAGACTTTATTTTTTAGGGCTCCAAAATGACTGCAGATGCTGATTGCAGCCATGAAATTAAAAGACGCTTACTCCTTGGAAGGAAAGTTATGACCAATCTAGATAGTGTATTAAAAAGCAGAGACACTTCTTTGCCACAAAGGTCCATCTAGTCAAGGCTGTGGTTTTTCCCGTGGTCATGTATGGATGTGAGAGTTGGACTGTGAAGAAAGCTGATCACCGAAGAACTGATGCTTTTGAACTGTGGTGTTGGAGAAGACTCTTGAGAGTCCCTTGGACTGCAAGGAGATCCAACCAGTCCATTCTAAAGGAGATCAATCCTGGGTGTTCATTGGAAGGACTGATGCTAAAGCTGAAACTGCAGTACTTTGGCCACCTCATGCGATGAGCTGACTCACTGGAAAAGACTCTGATGCTGGGAAAGTTTGGGGGCGGGAGGAGAAGGGGACGACAGAGAATGAGATGGCTGGATGGCATCACCGACTTGATGGACATGAGTTTGATGTCCATCAGGGACAGGAACTCCAGGAGTTGGTGATGGACAGGGAGGCCTGGCGTGCTGTGATTCATGGGATCGTGGAGAGTTGGACACAACTGAGCGACTGAACTGAACTGAACTGAACTGAACTGAACAGCACAGAAGATAAACCCCCTAGGTTAATGGTGAAACAATTCTCCACATCCAGGAACACCCAGAGAGATTCACAGGTTTATATAGAGAAGAGAACAGCAAGGAGGGAGGGAGAGGTGACCAGGAGGAGAAAAGGGAGAGCCAAAAGGAGAGAGAGAAATCTAGCCAGTAATCAAATCCCTAAGTGCTCTCCACAGCCCAGAACACCCAGAGAGATTTGCAAAGTTATGCAGAGAAGAGAAGAGGGAGGAAGGAGATAGAAGTGACCTGCTAGAGAAAAGGGAGAGTCAAAAGGGGAAAGAGCAATCAAGCCAGTAATTAAATCCTTAAGTGAAAATGGATACGAATTAGTTTCTTAAAGGTACAAAATTGATACCAAATATCAAAAAGCAAAGATTAAAAAGCTAGAATAGAGGTTAGACTCTCAAAAATACATTATAAAAAATACAAAACAAAATCAATCACAAAAATTAAAAAATATATATAAGGAATTTGTTTTTTTTTTAAAATAGGGGGGTTTTTGGAAAGGTAAATAGTAGGCTATAAAAAATGAAAGTTAAAGGGGTAATAAAGAACTAAAAATTTTGTAAATTAAAAAGTGATAATAGTAAAAGTGTATCTAGGAATTTCTCTGGAGCTGTTGTGGGCAATGTGGGGTCAGTTCAGTGTGTTCTGGCTTGTACTTGTTCTCAAGTTCTATAGGTGTGCCTCAAATGCACAGTCTCAGTATTAATTGCTGGATTTTAATCTATTGCACCTGTCACTTCCAGAGTGGTTCCCCTTTCTTGGTTTATTTTGACTTCCTCTGTTTGCAAGTCTCTTCAGTAGCTAATTTCCGCCCTGACACAAGGATGAAGGTGACCACTTATTTAGGCTCACTTGTTCAGTTGTGTTGTGGGGCAAGAGAGAGACTGCAAACCTACTGCCATCATGTGTGGGGAGTGCTCTCAGTGGATGGACCACACTGGGTTTACCACAACCCACGCCAGCGTGTACTTCCCAGGTCTCCACTGCTCAGGCTCCAGGGTGCTCTGCAAGGGCACTGTCCCAAATGGGCCCTGCATTTTGTGCACTTCCCAGGTCTAAGCTGCTTAGGTTCTTGGGTGTTCAGAAGGGGCACAGACCCAGATGGGCTGTGCATTTTGTGCCCATCCCAGGTCCAAGCAGCTCAGTCAACTGGGTGCTTGGTAAGTGCACTGTCTTACTCACCTCCCTGGTCCCAGCTGCTTGGTTTCCCAGGTGTGCCATGAGAGCACAGTCCCAGGTATGCCATGTGTCTCTTCTGGGGAGCTGATCTTAGGCTGTGACACTCTTGTCAGATGTCAACCATCCAGGATCCCAGAAAGACATGGTTAGCAACTGGGAACCTGCTCACAGTCTGATGGAAGATGCATTCTCTGGAGCCGAAATTGAAGCAGCCCCTTGCCTTCCAACTCTGGCTGTCACAGATCTGCCTCTCTGCCTCTGGGGAAGGAGAGCCCTATAAGGCAGCCAGTTTGCTCTCCTTTGGTATTTGCTCAATTCTTTGTCCTGGGAGTGTGCCAGGGGTCACGGTGCAGCATTAGAGCCTTCGTGGGAAAGGTCTTTTTTTTCTTGTCTCTCTGGCAATTCCACAGTTTGGGTTGCAATCTCACATAAGCTCCCTCATATTGTCCTCAGGGCATTCAGACCCAGTCCTTATCCTAAGGGCTTATCCTATGATGCAGCCCACACCTCCCTGCCCAGCCCCCACTTGCTGGTGGCAGATGCGAACATCTGTGCCACTTCTTGGTCTTCACTTGTAGTTGAGTTAGGTGCATATTCTGTGGGTTTTTTGTTTCTTTTTCCCTCCTGGTTATGTTGCCCTCTGAGATTCCAAAATTCCCCCACAGACACACCTGTGAGAGGGTTTCCTACTGTGTGGAAACTTCTCCTCTTTCACGACTCCCTCCCCCAGATGGATCTCTGGCCCTAAATCTTTTGTCTGTTTTTGTCTTTTATATTTTGTCCTACCTCCTTTTGAAGAGATTGGGCTGCCTTTCAGGGATTTCCTGATGTCCTCATCAGGATGTCTAATGTCCTCCAACTGTGTTTAGAAGTTGTTTTGTGGAAATTGCTCAACATTGAAATGATCCTTTGATGAATTTGTGGGGGAGAAAGTGGTCTCCCTGTCCTATTCCTCTGCCATCTTGGGACCACCCCCCAAAGATCAACTGTCTTAATTTCCTGGCTGCAATGGCTGTCCTCCATGATTTTGGAGCCCAAGAAAATAAAATTTGTCACTGTTTCCATTTTTTCCCATCTATTTGCATAAAGTGATGGGACAGGATCCCATGATCTTCGTTTTTTGAATGTTGAGTTTTAAGCCAGCTTTTTCATTCTTCTCTTTCACCTTTTATCAAGAGGCTCTTTAGTTCCTCTCTGCTTTCTGCCATTTAAGTGGTATCATCTGCATATTTGAGGTTGTTGATATTTCTCCTAGCAATCTTGATTCCCACTTTTGATTCATCCAGCCTGGCATTTTGCATGATGTACTCTGCATATAAATTAAATAAACAGGGTGACAATATACAGCCTTGATGTACTCCTTTCCCAATTTGGAACCAGGCTGTTGTTCCATGTCTGATTCTAATTGTTGCTGCTTGTCCTGCATACAGGTTTCTCAGGAGATAGGTAAGGTGGTCTGGTATTCCTATCTCATTAAGAATTTTCCATATTTTGTTGTGATGCACACAGTCAAAGGCTTTAGCTTAGTTAATGAATCAGAAGTAGATGTTTTTCTCAAATTCCTTTGCTTTTTCTATGAGCCAACTAATGTTGACAATTTGATCTCTGGTTCCTCTGCCTTTTGTAAATCCAACTTGTACATTTGGAAGTTCTTGGTTCATGTACTCCTGAAGTCTAGCTTGAAGGATTTTGAGCATGTGAAGTGAGTGCAATTGTACAGTAATTTGAACATCCTTTGGCATTGCCTTTCTTTGGGATTGGAATGAAATCTGACCTTTTCCAGTCCTGTGGCCACTGCTGAGTTTTCCAAATTTGCTGACTCATTGAGTACGGCACTTTAACATCATCTTTTAGGATTTGAAATAGCTCAGTTGGAATTCCATCAGCTAGACTAGCTTTGTTCATAGTAATGCTTCCTAAGGCCCACTTGACTTCATATTCCAGATGTCTGGCTCTAGGTAAGGGACACTCCATTGTGGTTATCCAGGTCATTAAGATCTCTTTTTTATAGTTCTTCTGTGTATTCTTGCCACCTCTTCTTAATCTCTTCTGCTTCTGTTAGATCCATACCACTTCTGTTCTTTATTTTGCCCATCTTCAGATGAAATATTCCCTTGGCATCTCTAATTTTCTTGAAGAGATCTCTAGTCTTTCCCACTCTATTGTTTTCCTCTGTTTATGTGTATTGTTCACTAATGGCTTTCTTAGCTCTCCTTGTTATTCTCTGGAACTCTGCATTCAGTTGGATATATCTTTCCATTTCTCCTTTGCCTTTCATTTCTCTTCTTTTCTCAGCTATTTGTAAGGCCTCCTTAAACAACCACTTTGCCTTCTTGCATTCTTTTTCTTGGGGATGGTTTTGGTAACCACCTTCTGTACAGTGTTACAGATTTCCATCTACCAGATCTAATCCCTTGAACATATTTATCACCTCCACTGTATAATAAGGGATATGAGGTAGGTCATAGCTGAATGGCCTAGTGGTTTTCCCTCCTTTCTTCAATTTGAGCCTGAATTTATAGATGCCTATTAGGTCTAGTTGGTTTGTAATGTAGTTTGTCTTCTATTTCTTCATTGATCTTCTGTCAATTTGTTCTGGTTATTTTGAAAGTGAGTTATCCCCATTTATTACTAAATTTTCTACTTCTTTCAATTCTGTCAGTTTTTGCTTCATCTATTTTAGGGCTTAATTATTAGATGTGTATATGTTTGTAATATTAACATATTTTTGATGGATTGGCTATTTGTCATCATATACAGTCCTTCTTTGTTTTTTGTAACTATTTTTGTCTTAATTGTCTGTCTAATAATGTTATAGCAACTCTTTGCTTACTCTTTTCATGGAATATCTTTTTCCATTCTTTTACTTTCTTTTATGTCTTTAAATGTAAAGCAAATCTCTTCTGGACTGCATATAGTTAAATCATGATCTTTAAAAAATTCATAATGCCAATTTCTGCCTTTTAATTGGCATTTAATCCATTTAAGTGTATACTGCTAAAGCCGGACTTACTTCTGCCATTTTGCTACTTATTTTCTCTGTCTCATGTCTTTTTGTTGTTGTTCTTTGTTCTTCCATTGTTCTGCCTTCCTTTCTGTTAAGCAGATCTTTTCTGGTGTACTATTTTAATTCCCTTGTTGTTTGTTCTGGGATTCATTTTTTAGTTATTTTCTTAGCAGTTGCTCTGGGATTACAATTAATATATTAACTTATAAAACCAGTTCAGATTAATACCAACTTAATTCTAATAGTATCCAAAATTTTTGCTCTTCCATAGCTTCATTTCTCTCCCTCTCTTTTGTGCCATTCAGTTCAGTTCAGTTCAGTTGCTCAGTCGTGTCCGACTCTCTGCGACCCCATGAATCACAGCACACCAGGCCTCCCTGTCCATCACCAACTCCCGGAGTTCACTCAAACTCATGTCCATCGAGTCGGTGATGCCATCCAGCCATCTCACTCTCTGTCATCCCCTTCTCCTCCCGCCCCCAATCCCTCCCAGCATCAGAGTCTTTTCCAGTGAGTCAGCTCGTCGCATGAGGTGGCCAAAGTATTGGAGTTTTGCCATACATATTACATCTTCATACAGTCTATGCCCATTCTGTCCATGAAGTTCTCCAGGCAAGAATACTGGAGTGAGTTGCCATTCCCTTCTCCAGGGAATCTTCCCAACCCAGGAATCAAACCCAGGTCTCCTGCACTGCAGGTGGATTCTTTACTGTCTGAGCCACCAGGAAGTCCTTCTATGCCCATTAGCATGAATTTATATTTATTGCTTTCTGTAGTTTCCTTTTTAAATCATATAGGACAAGAAAAAAGTGTTACAACAAAAAACATATTTCTAGTGTCCTTTTATTTCAACCTCGAAAGACTTATTTTACTATTCATTTTCTGTAAACAAATTCTCTTGTTTTTTGTTTATCTGGAAATATCTTAATTTCTCTGACATAGACAAATCTGAACTTCCCTGGGTGATCCAGTGGTTAAGAGTCTGCCTGACAATGTGGAGTACATGGGTTCCATCCCTGGTCCAGGAAGACTCCACACACTCCAGGGCAGCCAAGTCCATGTGCCACAACTACTGAGCCTCAGTTCTAGACTCCGCGAGCCACAGCTACTGAACCCACATGTTGCAACTACTGAAGCCCGTGGGCCCTAGAGCCCATGCTCCCCAACAAGAGAAGGCACCCAACAGTGAGACGCTCGCACGCTGCAACTAGAGAAAGCTGTGAGCAGCAACAAAGACCCAGCACAGTCATTAATAAATAAATAAAATCTTTTCCAAAATAAATAAATACAATAAAATAGATAAGGTCCCTCAGCTCACAACCCACCTTCTTGGTAACCACCTTCCCTTCAGTCCAAAGAAAGGCCCAGGCTCTGTTCTAGAGGGTTGTCTCCTCCAGCTTGTCTGCACTGTGACCCTGCCTCCTGACTCAGATGGCCTAAGAGAGGAAATGACTGAATTTGGACTTGGAACCAAGAAGACTCCTTGGAACCACCTGACTCCTAGGAGCTGTCAGAATATATTTCCCACCAAGAGAAATGGACAGTAGATATATTGAACAGATAAAGTCATGCATGGAGAGGTACAGTGTAACCAGGCCCTATGGAAGATACAAAGAACAATTAAACACTGTTCTTATCTTCAAGGAAGGGACAGGAAAGATAAATTGAGCAAAAAGGAGTTCATATTGTGCCCAGATCATCAGGCAGCCCCTAAAAGTCAATGATAAATTAGTCAAAGTCCTCAGGAAACTTATCATCTTATGGAGAAAATTATCAGAAGGATAATTACAGTTTGATCAATTCTAACACTAAGTATAGGATGCTGAAAGCACTTAGAAGTGATCTTCCTAATCCTAATTAAGGGCCAGGGAAGAAGCTTCTTTAAGAGAAAAAAGTGAAAGTGAAGTCACGCAGTCGTGTCCGACTCTTTGTGACCCCGTGGACTGTAGCCCACCAGGCTTCTCTGTCCATGAGATTCTCCAGGCAAGAATACTGGAGTAGGTTGCCATTTCTTTCTTTAAGAGAAGCCTAAGCTAATTCTTGGTATAATAGTAGTTAGCATTATTAACAGATCATCATCTCATTTAATCTTCTCTATATCACTACATGGCTTCCCAGGTGACTAAGGCATGAAGAATTTTCCTGCCAATGCAGAAGACGCAGGAGACACAGATTCAATCCCTGGGATGGGAAGATCCCCAGGAGGAGGAAATGGCAACCCACTCCATTATTCATGCCTGGGAAGTCCCATGGACAGAGGAGCCTGACAGGCTACTGTCGATGGGGTCGAAAAGAATCGGACACGACTTAGCGACTGAACACATGCACAACACTATGTGGTAAGTACAAACATTATGTCCAATTTACAGATGAGGAAACTGAGCTTTGGTGAAGTTCAGGGACTTGTTAAAGGTCACACAGCTCTTAAGTGGTAATGCTGAGCAGCTCTAACCAGGCATAATGAGTTTAAGCACCACCCATACTCATAACCACTGTGCTGCTGCAGCTCTCTAGCAGTTCATGGGGCTGGATTGGGAAAGGGAAACTTCAAGTCAAGGGGGTCAGGAGGAGAAAGGTGGATGGGTGAGAGCGCAGGATGTGTTCTGGAACTGAAGCAGTTCAGAGTGGCTAGATTGAGAGAGTGAAGGGGGAAAGAAGGTTGGAGGAGGGACTCATAAAAGAGAACCACTGATGATTTTAAGCATCAAGATCTCAGATAAGATTTTGAAAGTATGCAGAATGGATCATGGAAAGTGTACGACTAGAGTCAAGGAAATCAGACAAGAGATGGTTGCTTAATTCCAGCAAAAATGATGACCTAAATGAAGATTGCAGCAGGAATGGAGAGAAAGAACAGATTCAGGAGACACAGAAACATTGTACTCAGAAATGTGGCAGTCAGCTGTTTTTCTACGTGAGTAACACACTCTAAGAGACCTTTTCAGATTCTTGGTAAAATCTAGAAATTTTGCGCAGTACTAAGGCAAATGCACTGCAGACTTTTTTCCTTTGATGATAACACCCATCATTCTGACTTGAAGAATTGTGTGTGTGCTTAGCTGTGCTTACCACTCAGTCATGTCCGACTCTTTGTGACCCCATGGACTGGTGCCCACTAGGCTCCTCTGTCCATGGGGATTCTCCAGACAAGAATATTGGAGTGGGTTACCATGCCCTCCTCCAGGGGATCTTTCCAACCCAGGGATTGAACCCAGGTCTCCTGCACAAACCCAGGTCTCCCGCATTACAGGCAGATTCTTTACCATCAACAATGGAAAGTGGCAATACTCCCCTAAATAGAGAAGTCTAAGAAAAAATTTTGTATGGAATATATAAATTCAGCTTGAGTTCATCTTGAGTTTGAGGTAACTGAGGGAATCTGGGATTAAGGGATATTCTAGAGGCAGCTGGATATATTTCTGGAGTTCAAGAAAGTCCTGGTTTGGATGTGGTATAGACAGTCTGCAAGATGACCAGGTGCCCAGACCTGAGAGGTTTCCTGAAACATGAGATTTACAGTGCTAAAACCAGGACAGTTGCAGGCAGAGCAGGACAGCTAGTTACCCTAGGACAAGTCTGGGACCCCAGAGAGAAAGCTGAGTTAGAAACATATATGTAGGCTGCACCAGTCTATAAGTGACAGCCAGGAAAGGATGGAATCACCCAAGAAAGATATTTGTGGTATAAAGAAAAAACTGCCAAGGAACGAATTTGAGGATTGCTAACACTAAATGAAAAGGTAAAGAAATAAAAAACTGGCTCTCTGTTGGTTGTTTACCCAATAGCCATTCTCCTTTCTTTAATTTTGGGCCACAATGTACTCAACTGAGGCTGAGCGGTGGACAGTCCAAGCCAGTTAGCGGCAATCATCTCCCCCTTTCCAGGGATGGGTTTAAGGATGGGCATATGACCCCATTCTGATAAATGAAAGTCATTGGTCTCTTCAGCTAGTAAGGACTGAATACCTAGCAAGCACCAAAGCTGTGGGGATACAGTTGAGATGAAAATCCTTAACTTCACGGAGTCTACTTTTTCATGGATAAGAAAGAAAGGAAGGCGTATGTCGGCTGTTGATAATCGCTAAGAAGAAAAAGCAGAATAAGGGGAATAGGTTAAAGTGGGTTGAGGTAAACCAAAATTTTATTTGGAGGAAAGGCCTCAGTGGTAAAATGATATGAAATACACGGGACACTGTCCTGGTGGCAGATACCTACCAGAGATTTCAGCGCCACCTGGTGACCACAGAGGGAGATACCACTGAATCAAATACAAGGGAAAGAGCCTGGATTCTTGATGACATCACTGAGCAGCCAAACGGGTGGGAAAGGAAAGAAGGAAAGGAGGGAAGAAAGTCATAAAGCTTCATGTCCTAGAAACTAAGAGGAAGGAAAGTTAACAGTTTCAAATGCTACAGGGAGGCTAAGGAAGATAAACGTTTGAAAAGTGTCTAATGGTGACCTTGATCAGGGCAGAGCAATGATCACATGATCACACATTTTGGGGGACCCTGGTGTGGAAATGGAAGGTGAGGAGCGGACACAGCCGCCAGATGAGGGATATAAACCAGAGGACGAAACTCACAACTCCATAACTATATCTAAGCTTGTTTTACACTGAGGCAAAGTAAAAAGCAATAGACGAGGGAAAGCTAAAGACATGGGAGTTAATTGATAGAGACAGTATTCAGGGGCAGGGAAACCACACATGTACAAGCTGCTTTTCTTCTCATAGAAAGCCAAGTCCTTTCGGGCTTTCAAGGCCCCCAGTACAGCCCTGCTCCCAGCCCCAGCCCCCACCCCGCACCACTCTGAGGCTTTCGTCCTGGCCTCCAGCTGCTCATCATTCTTCCCCCAGATATCTAAGTTCTCCCTTCCCTCCTTCTATGCTCTGCTCACAGATCACCTTTTCAAGGAGTCTCCTTGACCAACTGATTTGGAATAACACCACCATGGGCACTCCCAATCCCTTGCCTAATTTATTTCCATTGCATTTATTACCACCCGACCTACCATTCGTCTCACTTTCTTAATCGTCCACTGCCTGTCTCCCCACAACTAGACTACAAGCTCCACAAAAACAAGGCTTTTGCTTTGTTTTCAGCACTGAGTACATTGTGTGGCACATAACAGGCATCCAACCAATATTTGTGGAATGAATGAATATGTGGTAAACAAGTAGCAGAGACAACATATGAACTTAAAACTTAGAACATATGAACTGCTGTGACATGGTGGTCATAAAAGGCTCACTTCCAAGAAGGCAGCATGAACAATAGGAGCTCACATCCTGCCCGCTAGATTTTGTTCTTAGTACTTCACATAAATTGTCTTTTAAGTTTCAAAATGGGTCTAGAATTGTAGGTGTTCTTGTGACCTCTGGAGGCACAGAGAGGGTAAGTCGTGTGCTTGAAATCTCATACATAATTCACAGCAGAGCTGAGATGACAGACATAGGCAGTCTGGTTCCAGAACTGAGCACATAAAGACCAGGTTCTGTTCCCTTATCCTTTAAAGATATTTTGGGCACAGAAAAAAGGCCAGAATTTACAAGTTCATTATGGAAAGAATAAAGAGCCCAGTCTAACTGGAGAGGGGCGTTCATGGGTTCCAGGAAATGGGAGACAAAATTAGAAAGACAGGGTGGGGCCAGCTGGTGGACAGCTCAATTGCCAGACTTAGAAGCTTAGATTCCATTAGGAATTTCAGCTGGGAGTCATAGCAGACATGTGATCAGAGGAGTAACAATATGTCAACAGCAGTGCAGTGGGCATGTTAATGGCCTCTGAAAATAAAGCAGACACAGCTAGGAGTATTGGGAGGGTGAAAGAAAAGCTTTTTCGTCACCAAGCTCAAACTACTCTGTATGCTAATTATGTGTTTTAAACAGATGAAAGGGTAGACTGACAATCCTCACCAACTTTCCTGTCTCCAGCAGACAGATTTAGACCTCCTAGTCCATAACTGCGGAGAAGGCAATGGCAAGCCACGCCAGTACTCTTGCCTAGAAAATCCCATGGATGGAGGAGCCTGGTAGGCTGCAGTCCGTGGGGTCGCTAAGGGTTGGACACGACTGAGCGACTTCACTTTCACTTTTCACTTTCATACATTGGAGAAGGAAATGGCAACCCACTCCAGTGTTCTTGCCTGGAGAATCCCAGGGAAGGGGGAGCCTGGTGGGCTTCCGTCTATGGGGTCACACAGAGTCGGACACGACTGAAGTGACGCAGCAGCAGTCCATAACTGGGATTCCCAGGTGGTGCTGTGGTAAAGAATCTGCCTTCCAATGCAGGACACAGGCGATGCGGGTTCAGTCCCTGGGTGGGAAAATCCCCTGGAGGAGGGCATGTCAACCCTTTCCAGTATTCTCACCTGGGAAGTCCCATGGACAGAGGGCCTGGCAGGCTGCCGTCCATGGGGTTGCCACCGTGAATAGTGATAATGCAGTCATGACAGGCAGCACCTGAGTACTGCATTTCACATCATTTACATAAAGTATTTCATTTCATCTGCATAGCAACCTGTTCATGAGAGGAAACCGATGCTCAATTCTAGAATCATAGACTGTTAGAACGTAAAGGAACTTTACTATCATCCACGCTATCATTTAGTTTTCTCTACAACATCTGAAACGCACCAGAGTCTGGCCTGTCCAGTTCTAGCTGCTACTGAGAAGAGGGACGGAAAGTATTTCACAAAGTCAGCCTCTCACTCTCAGCCCAAAGTAATCCTTAGAAGCTTAAAGAACATTGAAGAAGAGACTTCCCTGGCAGCTCAGTGGCTAAGACTTAGAGTTCCCAGTATGAGCAAGGACGGGGCCCTGGTCCAATCCCTGGTTAGGGAACTAGATCCCACACGCTATAACCAAAGATCCCAACTAAGAGCCAGCACAGTCAAATAAATAAGTACATTTTTAATAAATCAAATAAAAATATCACAAATAGCTCAAGGATAGTAAGTGTTGTTACTTCAGAAATTAGAATATGTATATCTTTACACAGAAACATTGTGATAGATAATATTTAGTTCCTAGGCTCTTAAACAAAAGACTGTTTAAGCCATGTGTCACTTAAGTTTAAACACAAATTTAAAACCGTTCTTTGGGGAGGGAAAGGGGAGAGAGGTTCAGAAGGGAAGGTATATATGTATACCTATGGCTGATTCATGTTTAGGTTTGACAGAAAACAACAAAATTCTGTAAAGCAATTATCGTTCAACAAAAGAAATAAACCATTCTGTTGCAATAGCAGAAAATAACAAAAAAATATTCTAAATATAATCAATAGCTTTTTATTTATCTTGAAAGTTGACACTTTAAGAAAAAGAAAGTAGACTTTTAAATGAATGAAAAGGAATATGGAAATTCCTGACAAGATGAAAAGAAACATCTGGGTACTTGAAAGGCTTTAGAAGTTGACACTGTATGTTTTTAGAAAGTCTTACTTCATTCAGGATTTATATGGCTTTTGTCCAAAGTCACTATTAGCAGTGGTTTTGCACCTGTACGTGGAATTAAAAGAAACAGAAGACATTTTCCTTAAAACAATATGTATACATATGGAAGAAAAACCTGGAAGGCAAGTAAATCCATTTTAAGAAAAAAAAAAAAAAAGATAGAATCTCCAAAAAGAAAAGGAAAATATTATAACAGTTATTGATTTTCAAGCACTGTATATTCAAACCTACACTTTTACATGGTAAACAATGGTACTCAGCAAATAATGGAGTTGGGCTCTTGTCCAAAGTTTCCTGCCAGCCAGAAGTACAGGGTGCCATTTGTGGCACTGTTTGCCCATGTGATTTAATACTTTACTGTTTCCTCTTATTTTATTTTTTATTTTTTGCCTTTTTAAATTTATTTTTAACTGGAGGATAATCGCTTTACAATATTGTGTTGGTTTCTGCCATACATCAAAATGAGTCAGTCATAGGTATACATATGTCCCCTCCTTCTTGAAACTCTCTGCCACCTCCCACCCATCCCATCCCTCTCGGCTGTCACAGAGCACTGGTTTTGAGCGCCCTGAGACATGGTTTTCCCTTATTTCAATGGAAAAAATCAGAGAAAATTTTTGAATGAAAACATGTAGACCACATTAATAGAATACAATTGAGACAGAGTGGGTTCTCAAAAGAGCATCTCCTGAGCTTCAGTTGAATGCTCACTAGTCGAACTATGAAAGAAAAGAAAAAAATTTAAGAATATGAGCCAAGTATTAGAGATAAATATTTGAAGAGTCTGAAATAAAATTAAAGATTCGATTACTCATTTTAGTTCTCTTTAGGTTTAACAGCTAAAGCTCCCATAACATATAAGTTCATATAGAGTACCTAAATCCAACTTTCAAACTTTTGATTCTCAGAAATGCTGCACTGTAAATATAAGAGTGAAGTGATGGCCAGTACAAAGCAAGGAAGCCCCTGTGCCAGGTGATTTCCCAGGATGGCTACCAAGGGGCACCATCAACTCATTCATAAATAACTTGCTGAGGGAGCTGTGAGGGAGGGCTATTTCACGCATTCATTCAGTTGGGACTTGTACAACTTAGTATTTGTAGCTGAGAGACTGCCAGAGATTCAGAATGTAATTTAATTTTTTCTATGTCACTGAACACATCTCCTGTATAAATGTAGTCTTGATTCTCACTTCTCCATTCTCTTAAGGGCTTATAGAATTATTCCATTTCTGACAAGGTCCCAGTAGCTTCATCTGCTAGAGTGGATTCTCTTATCTCTTTGAACTCTGAAACACCGAATCTAAGTAAGAATCTGACCTTAAATTTTTTATTTAAATTAGATAAACTGTTGCACTTACATTTATCTGCATAAGTACTATTTGTGTCAAGACAGGAGGCAGATTCTAGACCAAACTAAACTCTCAGTCAAGACAATGGCAGCCACACAGTCCCCTCGGCTCCCATGGCTCTGCTCCCAGGAAGACATCCAGTGTTGCTGAGTGATCTTGCACTAATTGCTGTCCAGCATGCTTTCCCTTTTCAGGTGTTTCCTGTTGCTGACAATCTGCTTATTTTAAGGCCTGCTGCTGCTGCTAAGTCACTTCAGTCGTGTCCGACTCTGTGCAACCCCATAGACGGAAGCCCACCAGGCTCCCCCGTCCCTGGGATTCTCCAGGCAAGAACACTGGAGTGGGTTGCCATGTCCTTCTCCAATTTTAAGGCCTAAGTTACTATAAATCATTTAAAAGACAACTTGGTGTGAGAAGTTTTGGCTGGTAAGCCTTACTGCCTTCTAAAGAGCATCTGGGAAGCAGAAAACTGGTAGGAACCTCACATTCAGGATCTGGCCCCAAAGTCAGCTTTGACAAGACACAAAGATAGAGACTTACACCACCACATTCCCAAGAGTCTACTGTACAAAGAACAATACACAGTGATTTATTACAGCATAATGAACAAACAGGGTAGAGGAACACTGATGGAGGCTCCTCCATGGTTTGATGAAAAGAGCTCTTATTGAGTTGTTTCAACTGATGGTAGCCCAATCCATCAGAAGTAAGTTTTGTTTGTTCATTTCTCAAGGGGAACGTCATTTCCACATATGGGGAATGCATTTTCCTGTAATGTCCCTCACATACTAGAGTGTGTGTGTGTGAGTGTGTGTGTGTGTGTGTGTATGTGCGAGCACGTGCACGCGCACATGCACACTTAGTCGCTCAGTTGAGTCCACTCTGTGATGCCATGGACTGTAGCCCACCAGGCTCCTCTGTCCATGGAATTCTCCAGGCAAGAATACTGGAGGGGGTAGCCATTCCCTTCTCCAGGGGATCTTCCCAACCCAGGGATAGAACCCGGCTCTCCCGCACTGCAGGAAGATTCTTTACCACCTGAGCCACCAGGGAAGCCCTTTAAAGTTAAAAGTAAAAGTGTTAGTCACTCAGTCGCATCCAACTCTTTTGTGACTCCTACCAGGCTCCTCTGTCCATGGTATTTCCCAAGCAAGAATACTGGAGTGAATTGCCATTTCTTGAGTGGACCTTCCCAACCCAGGGATCAAACCCACGTCTCCTATAGGAGATCCTGCATTAGCAGGCAGGTTCTTTACCACTTAGGAAGCCCAGGGAAGCCCTTAAAACAGTATGAATATGCCTTATTGTGCAGTCACTCCCCACACTGTACATCCCACACGCTGTTCCTCCTCATGTTGAGGTGGCCCCTCTTTCCAATAAAGAGTAAGGATGATCATAGTATGGTGTTAAGTTAGTTAGGCTCTGCCAGGTAACAAATAAACCCTGAACTCTCAGTGGCTGAATAGTATAGAAATTTGTTTCTCAATCATGCTGATGTTCCTGGTCAGAGGGTTTTCCAGGACAACTGTTCTCTAAGCAGCAACTTCCGGAGTTGGCTCTGCTCCTATCACTCACCTCTGCCATCTCAAAGTCTTCACTTTCAGCCTCACAGATGGAGAAACAGCCCGACTAAAAGAGCATGAGGAAGTTTTATATAAGGGGTCCTGGGAAATGTAGACTTCCTGTGAGCTCAAAAGGAAATGAAATGATTTGGTGAACACACAGAATCAGCTCTGCCATGATCATGAATCATTATTTCTAAAAAGGAACTTTCTGTAAACATCAAGTTCATCTTCCATTTTAGTCTCACCTTCTTGGATTCTATAACATTTCTAATAACAGGGAAAAATTAAGTAAAAATGTTTCATCCTTGTGATTTTATTGCCTGTATAACCTACATAAGTATCTTAATCTACATAATATTTCACTTAACCTGGAAGAATATTTTGATTACAAGCCACCCTTCATAGATGGAAGGACACTGACCACACTGTCCCTCACCCTAACATTCCACCTTGAGACGTCACACCAAGTTACAGTTGGAACCCACAACCATTTGCAAGGCCTTGCTTCTCCACAGTTGCAAAGCCTTAACCCTCCCAAACACAACAGAGAACATTAAACTAGCGTAAAGTTTTCAAATTCCTGACACATATTAATCTTTGGGATTTAGGAATAAGATACCAGAATTCTCAAGAAGCCCAAAAACCATTTTCCTTAAAATACTGCCAACATTCTTCCTACTCTTTATTCATGATTATGAATATTGGAAATAAATATAATAATTAATAATATAAAGTTTAGTGGTATTGCAGAGAACTACAGCCTGTGGCAAATATTAAAACACTGAAGAAAAGTGGGTGAATGTTAGTAGATAGTATTTGAATAATATAACATTCACATCTCCCAGCAAGGTCAACAGCACTATCAGAATCACATGTGAAAATTGCCAACTTAAGTATTTGTTGTGCTTCCCAAACATGTTATTTTTGTAATAGCACTCATAGGATTTGTGTAAGGTATATGATGCACATAATTGAATTGATACTTTCTTTGCAAGAATGACTCAGTTAGCAGCAGATGGGACCATGAATACACATGTATAACATGGCAACAGCTGCAAGCAACATGGCCTGATTAGATGGTGACCACTTCTCTCTAAGTGTTGACTCCAGCCTCAGCTCCATGTGTCAGCAAAACTTTACCAATCAAAGCTCAACAGAGTTCTGGGCCAGACACAGTGAATCAGGACAAACTCAGCTGACTCCTGCGCTAGGACTGTCTGCTCCCACTGACTGCCAGTCTCTTGCCTTGTGTCTGACTTTTGGTGAGTCCTTTGCCTTCTGCCCTCTTCCCAATGCTGACTAATTCCCATCCACTTGGTTAGACCTCCTGAGCTCTAAATGCTTCTTTCCCCTAGGTGTCCCTTCTCAGGCTCCCCGCCCTCCCCAAGTCCCTGCTTTATCTACTGCTTAACCAGCTTTGGTCCCCCTGCTTAATCCCAGACCTGAGCACTGCCAGCTTCCATTAGCACTGATGCCTCCCATTGATCCTGATAACTAACCTTCCACTGTGGGCCTTAATGGAAGATACAAGTATAAATAATATCTTAGAAAAGGGAACCCTCCTACACTGTTATGGGAATGTAACTGGGACAACCACTATGGAAAATAATATGGAGTTTCCTCAGAAAACTAAAAAGAGATTTGCTATATGATCCAGAAATCCCACTCCTGGACATATATCCAGAGAAAACTCTAATTTGAAAAGATATATGCACCCCAATGTTCATATCATTATTTACAATAGCCAAGACATGGAAGCAAACTAAATGTCCAAATATATTCAGTGAAATACTACTCAACCATAAAAAAGAATAAATGCCATTTGGAGCAATATGGATGGACCTAAAGATTATTATACTAAGTGAAGGAAGTCAGACAGAGAAGACAAATATCATACAGTATCACTTATATGTGGAATGTAAAATATGATACAAAGGAAATTATTTACAAAACAGAAACAGACACACAAAACAAACTTACTGTTACCACAGGGAAAGTGGAGAAGGGATAATCAGAAGTTTGGGATTAGCAGATACAAAACTACTATATATAAAACAGATAAACAACAAGATCCCACTGTACCTACCACGGGGAACTATGTTCAGTACCTTGTAATAAACTTGTAATAATGGAAAAGAAAAAGCCAATATATTAAATCTACAGATTGAAACAAAATGCTTCATTTATGATCTCAATCTCATAACACATCTGAGAGATGAAAACAATGACAGCATTATTTCCTAATCTTAAGATGAGAAAAAATGATGAATATGAAAGTTGTGATAAATTTAAACAGGTGGACTTTTAATACAGCTGAACCAGAATCAGTGTTTCTTTTTTATTCTTTGAACAGATACATGAATGCCTACTAGTACCAGGCACTTAATGCAGTTTTCATTTTATTTCTTTATATTCTCTAGAAAGGAATGTGCTTATATCAATGGTGAAGAATAGTGCTCTACCACTATGATATTTTAACCAGATATTCGTAACAAGAGGTTAAAGAGGTAGAGTCTGTGTTGGTTGAATGTTATTTAGAAAGCATTAATCATATCTGAGCACTTTCATTAACTGTTTCTTAACGATCAATGCTAAGAGCTAATTCATCCATCTTTGCAGCCCAGAGAGGAAGGCTTGAAGAACTGTCAGAGGAAGGAACTTTGAGCACTTTCCAACTTATAAAGTGTCACTAACACGTCCTTTAATATAATCCTCAATTTTCTGAAGGGACAGGCCAGGATTATCTTTATTACATAAATGAAAAAAAGACGGGGGTATAAAATGAAGTCCAAGGACAAACCTGCTTTTTCACTCTTGATACATTTTGGAACAGTCTTTGTGGAAACTCCCCTGCGGGTCAAGAATGTGGCAACGAAGTGATGATGATGAAATATTCCCAAATTTAGTTTTACCCAACTGACAAAGACAGGTAAGTAAATCTTTCAGTTTGGAGAAACCCATCCCAGTTTTTGACAATACATAAAGGCTTAGACTGACTGTACTGACTGCATTTGTTTGTTTTTGGCTGCGCTGGGTTTTTGTTGCTGGGTTTTGGCTACATTCAACATGCCAGCAAATTTGGAAAACTCAGCAGTGGTCAACAGGACTGAAAAAGGTCAGTTTTCATTCTAATCCCAAAGAAAGGCAACGCCAAAGAATGTTCAAACTACCGCATAGTTGCACTCATCTCACAAGCTAGCAAAATAATGCTCAAAATTCTCCAAGCCAGGCTTCAACAGTATGTGCACCATGAACTTCCAGATGTTCAAGCTGGATTTAGAAAAGGCAGAGGAACCAGAGATCCAACATCCATTGGACCATCAAAAAAGCAAGAGAATTCCAGAAAAACATCTACTTCTTCTTTATTGACTACACCAAAGCCTTTGACAGTGTGGATCAAAACAAACTGTGGAAAATTCTTAAAGAGATGGGAATACCAGACCACCTGACCTGCCTCCTGAGAAATCTGTATGCAGGTCAAGATGCAACCGTTAGAACTGGACATGGAACAACAGACTGGTTCCAAATTGGGTAAGGAGTATGTCAAGGCTATATATTGTCACCCTGCTTATTTAACTTAAATGCAGAGTACATCATGAAAAATGCCAAGCTGGATGAAGCACAAGCTGGAATCAAGATTTCCAGGGGAAACATCAATAACCTCAGATATGCAGATTACACCACCCTTATGGCAGAAAGCAAAGAAGTAAAGAGCCTCTTGATGAAAGTGAAAGAGGAGAGTGAAAAAGCTGGCTTAAAGCTCAACGTTCAGAAAACTAAGATCATGGCATCTGGTCCCATCACTTCATGGGAAATAGATAGGGAAACAGTGGAAACAGTGACAGGCTATTATTTTGGACTCCAAAATCACTGCAGATGTTGACTGCAGCCATGAAATTAAAAGATGCTTACTCTTTGGAAGGAAAGCCATGACAAACCTAGACAGCATATCAAAAAGCAGAGATATTACTTTGCCAACAAAGGTTCGTCTAGTCAAAACTATGGTTTTCCCAGTAGTCATGTATGGATGTGAGAGGTGGATTATAAAGAAAGTTGAGCACCGAAGAAGATGCTTTTGAACTGTGGTTTTAGAGAAGACTCTTAAGATTCCTTTGGACTGCAAGGAGATCAAACCAGTCCATCCTAAAGGAAACCAATCCTGAATATTCATTGGAAGGACTAATGTTGAAGCTGACGCTCCAATACTTTGGCCAACTGATACAAAGAACTGACTCATTGGAAAAGACCCTGATACTGGGAAAGATTGAGGGCAGAAGGAGACGGGGACGACAGAGGATGAGATGGTTGGATGGCATCACCAACTTAATGGATATGAGTTTGAGCAAGCTCCGGGAGTTTTTGATGGACAGGGAAGCCTGGTGTGCTGCAGTCCATAGGGTTGCAAAGAATTGGACACGACTGAGCCATTCTAAAGAAGATCAACCCTGGGTGTTCATTGGAAGGACTGATGCTAAAGCTGAAACTCCAATACTTTGGCCACCTCATGCGACGAGTTGACTCACTGGCAAAGACTCTGATGCTGGGAGGGATTGGGGGCAGGAGGAGAAGGGGACGACAGAGAATGAGATGGCTGGATGGCATCACTGACTCAATGGACATGGGTTTGAGTGAACTCCGGGAGTTGGTGATGGACAGGGAGGCCTGGCGTGCTGTGATTCATGGGGTCGCAAAGAGTCGGACACGACTGAGCGACTGAACTGAACTGAACTGAGCAACTGAACTGAACTGAACTGAACTGACCGGGTTTTTGTTGCTGCCCTCAGGCTTCTCTTGTTTTGGCATGGCTCAGTAGTTTCACCCACTGCATTTGTTGCTTCAAGTTAGCAGCACTTTCTACTGCATTCCTACTGTGTTTATACCACAGTGAAGCTTTGCAACAGCCTAGATTCAGCTGCACAAATTCCCAGGTGACCACCATTACAGTCTCATCAGTTACCACTGAAAAGTCACATAGCAACAAGCATGTAGCCCACTCAACTCCTGTGGTTAAAACCAAAAAGCAGCTGGGGTAATATTGAACTTGCCACTGGGAGGTGATACAGAGTTGTGACTGAGAGTTTGGGACACTGAACCCAGACAGCTCAAAATCTGGCATCATTATTCACCAGTGGTGCAACTTGAACTACGACCTCCTCTGTGATTCTGGCTCCTTATCTGCACATGGGTAACTTATTAGTTAGCACAGCCTCAGAGGTGGCGGTGAAGATGAAGGGCGGCAGAGTGTGCCTGCTCAAAACAGGCCACTTGGGCCTGAGGATTATTTTGAGCTGGGGGCTTCCCTGATAGCTCAGTTGGTAAAGAATTCGCCTGTTATACAGGAGATGTGGGTTCGATCCCTGGGTTGGGAAGATCCCCTGGAGAAGGGAAAGCTCACCCCCTCCAGTATTCTGGCCTGGATAATTCCACGGACTGTATATTCTCTGTACATGGCACAGCCTCAAAGGCAGTTGTGAAGATGAAGGGTGGCAGAGAATGCCAACTCAAAACAAACCACTTTGGCCTGAGGATTATTTTGAGCTAAAGGTACACAGCAAGTGAGCTGACCAGCTCTCTTTTCTTCCTAAAAGCAGGAGATAAACTGCCCTATGGCTTTCCTGATGGCTCAAGCGGTAAACAATCCGCCCTCAATGCAGGAGACACAGGGGACTCGGGTTTGATCCCTGAGCAGGGAAGATCCCCTGGAGGAGAAAACAGCAACCCACTCCCGTATTCTTGCCTGGAAAATCCCATGAGCAGAGGAGCCTGGAGCCTGGCGGGCTACAGTCCAGGGGGTTGGACACGACTGAGCACACACACACTGTTGGAAATGGAAACTGGCCTACGACAGATGTCCTCCTACTGAAAGGAAACAACCTTATCGTCAAGGGTGGGAAGGTGAAGGCAAGACACTTCTGTGCAAAAAGACCTTGTTAAAATAACTCTTATCTTTCGTTAGCCTCCCTGTTTATTTTACTTAGTTTTCCACAATTACCTGTCTTTGTTCATTAGGTATTTATTTCCTTATGAGGGCTTTCCTGTCACATTAAAATTATACTAAATGAATATGTATGGTTTTCTCTGGTTAATCTACTTCATGGAAATTTAAATCTAATGCCCAGATGAAAACTCTAAGTTGCCCGGGGCAGATTCATGTCAATGTATGACAAAACCAACCAATATAATATTGTAAAATAATTAGCCTCCAATAAAAATAAAAATAAAAAATAATAAAATACTCTGCATGAAGTCAAAAAAAAAAGAAAACTCTAAGTTGTTCAGCCACTAAGTCGTGCCCTACTCTTTGCGATCCCATGGACTGTAGCACACCAGGCTCTTCTGTCCTCCACTGTCTCCCAGAGTTTGCTCAAATTCATGTCCATTAAGTTGGTGATGCTATCTAACCATCTTATCCTCCAACGTCCCCCTCCTTCTTTTGCCTGCAGTCTTTCCCAGCTTCAGGGTCTTTTCCAACAAAGCTCTTCACCTCATGTGGCCAAAGTACTGGAGCTTCAGCTTCAGCAACAGCCTTTCCAATGAATATTCAGGGTTGATTTCCTCTAAGACTGACTGGTTTGAGCTGCTTGCAGTCCAAGGAACTCTCGAGTCTTCACTAGCACCACAATTCGAAAGCATCAATTCTTCAGCCAAAGTTTAGGTAAAATTTTGCCTCCTCTACAGGGATTAAATAGGGTAACTATGTATCTGAAACACCTTAATATGGAAGAAACACTATTATTATCTACTAAATATGTGCATATATGTGAATGTGAATGTAAATGCCAAAAAAAAAAGAAAAGTACTCTGGAAGGGAACACACAAAAATGGTAGTAGTTGTCATTCCAGGGAAGGGGAGTGAGATTCAGAGGAAGGGTTGGGAAAAGGTTTTACCATTTACTCTGTATTTTTCTGAATTTTAATTTTTTTCAATGAGAATTTCTTCATCAATGAATTATTTGTGGAACTTTAAAAGTGATATATAGGGAATTCCCCAGCAGTCCAGTGGTTAGTACCTCGAGCTTCCACTGCAAGGGGCATGTTTGATCCCTGGTAGGGAAACTAAGATCCCACAGGCCTCAGGACCCAAAAGCCATGTGACATGGCCAAATAAAAAAAAAATTTTAATTAAAAAAACTAACATATAAAAGCCAACCTTTGCAGTAGTGTTAGAAAAATCACATCATGTACGAAAAGTACCTGTCATTTAATCAAGTAAAATAGGCTTTGTATTTTCTAAAATAACCTGAAAATATCTTTTAAAAAATACAAATCTGATTTTTTAAAAAATCATATCGGTTTTGCCATAGGAGAGGATTGCCTTAGGAAGAGGCTAAAGCAATGTCATAGGAAAGTGTATTAATGTGCTCCAACCACAACATCTTAGAAACCTCTTGCAGTGTAATCATAAAGGAAGTTCTTACATGACAATGCCAACCTTTTTCATTACTGTATCACTGTCTAGAGCGGTTCTTGCTTTTAGTCTTCTGCAGTCATATCATCATGACTATTTGAGTTTCCACACCATAAACATATTTATGTGACAAAAAAAAGAAACATGCTGCTGGCATTACTTCACCTAGGCCACAGCCATGCATTATTATATAGGACACGTTTTATTATAGGTAATAAAAGTCACAACAAAAATAAACTTTTAAATTTAAAGCCAGTATTCTGCCCTAGTCCAGAATATTTCTGGTGACTCTTGTGCCTCATGTTTGGGAATATTAAAACAATAATTTACCTGAGCACTTTATCCCTTATTTTAAGGGTGTAAACTCTGGGAAGAGAAGCTGTGGTAGAGATGCTTCTGGAGCTCCTATTCCCCCAGACTGAGCCTAACTGTACCCATGGAGGCCTCTGCTGACTCTTCCTCCGTTTCCCGGTATATAGAGAAAGCGCAGGGATGGTAAAGGCTGAAGCTTGAGATTCCCCTGCTGGTGAAATTGAGTCGAAGATAACTAAGTTAGAGAAACTTCTTCAGTATGGTCAACCATTCACACTATCCCAAAGGAAATCAAGCCTTTTCCAGAGGGATATTAGCGAGGGCGGGGGTTGGGGACAGATGCCAGTGGGGTGGGGGGTGGTAAAGAATCCCCTTGCCAATGCAGGAGACGGGGTTCTATCCCTGATCAGAGAAGTCCCACATGCCGAGGAGCAACTAAGCCCAAGGGCCACAACTACCGAGTCTGTGCTCTGGAACCTGGGACCTGCAACGACTGAGCCCATGTGCTGCAACTATTAAAGCCAGTACGCCCTAGAGCCCAGGCTCCAGAACAAGAGTAGCTACCACAATTAGAAGCCACCACAATGAGAAGCCCCCCCCCCACGGCAACTAGAGAGAAGCCCTACTCACCACAACTAGAGAAAAGCCCGAGCAGCAATGAAGACTCAATACAGGCAAAAAAAGGAGAACAAACAAAAACGTCTGCCTTAAAAAAAAAAAAAAAAGAGCGAGTGAGAGGGAAAGAAGGGAAGGAGGAGGAATGGTAAACTGAAAGGGGCAAAGGAGTGGCCTTTGAGGAAGCCCAGATGAAAGCCCCTGCGATTGCATAACATAACCACCAGGTGGCGCACGGGAAAGCAGCACACTCCGGCCCTCGACGGACTACAGTTCAGTTCAGGCACTCAGTCCTGTCCGCCTCTTAGTGACCCCAAGGACTGCAGCGCGCCAGGCTTCCCTTTCCATTACCAAATCCCGGAGCTTAACGCATGTCCATCGACTCGGACTACAGTCTTGAGTTAAAGCCACCAGCCCCTTAGGTTCCCACCAGTAGTCAAACAAAGCAAGGGTGGTCTCGCTTTGGCAGCACATTTAATAGCGACTTCACTTTCACTTTCACACATTGGAGAAGGAAATGGCAACCCACTCCCGTGTTCTTGCCTGAAGAATCCCAGGGACAGGGGAGCCTGGTGGGCTTTCTTCTACGGGGTCACACAGAGTCGGACACGACTGAAGTGACTTAGCAGCAGCAGCATACTAAAATTGAAACGATAGAGATTGGTATGGCCCCTGCGCAAGGATGACACGCAAATTCCTGAAGCGTTCCATATTTTGTGCCCTTCCCCACCGTCCAGACACCGTTTGCGTCTTAGCCCCCATGGAAACGCTTTTTGTCAAAACCACAGTGCCTGGCACTTAATTCTGAACTTGTGATATTTCACTATAAAAAATAAAGCAAGGGTGACTGTAAACGCCGTGGAATTGTGCCGCATAGATGGGAGGGAATTGGGAGGGGCTCATAAAGGGTTTGGGTTTCTGTTAGATGATTTAGGGAAGAATTTATCAGGGTGAGGCTTGCTCTGGACCAGGTGCGGTCAGAAAGGAGGGGTAATTTGGTGACTGAGTATCTTAATGATTTTCATCAAAGATATGACAGGAACGGGATCAAGCTAACGCCGTCATTCAGAAAGAACAATAAAGAAGTGGTAGTTACTCGTGTTAGCTAGGAAATGGTGGCGGGGGGCACAGGGCAGGGGGAGCGGGAGTTTGGTTGTTTCTGTGGTTCTAAGAGCTGCTTTGGTTTGTGCTGAAGGCATGGTTGCAGAATGGTCTCTGTCTCACTCCATAGAGGGCTCTCAGGAGACAGTGCCTTTCTGAGAAAAGGTTTATGATTGGTAGGTACTAAACCAGTTCCCAGCTGTGGGGCCAGGCCGGTTGCCAGCTGACAACTGTGGAAACTTCTTTTTTTTTTCACATGCTTCTTATCCCCCTGTTCCCTGCTGTCAGAAGGAGCAGCCTAGGAAGTCATCCTAGGGAAGCCTGTGGCATGGTAGCTAAATGGCTGAACCATGGCTTCAGACTGACCTCACTGCGCTTCTCAAGTCTACCATTCACTGGCTGTGGGACCTTGGATAAGTTATTTAACTTCTCTGTGCCTTTTTCCTCTTCTGTAAAAGAAAATAAAAATAGTACAGGGAAACTGGGAAAATGAAATGAGATAGCACATGTAAAGCACTTACAACAGTGCCTAACACATGATAGGCATTTAACTTAGACTAATCTACCCTGTTTTGGAGGAGGAAATGGCAACCCACTTCAGTATTATTGTGTGGGAAATCCCACAGACAGTGGATCCTGGTGGGACTACAGTTCATGGGGTCACAAAAGAGTCCGACACGACTTAGCGACTAAACAACAGCAACCCGATTCATTATTTGTCAGAGGTCACAATGCTCAGTGCACTCTGGAAACCCATCAAGGGACTGAAGAATCAAATAATATTCAGTTTATAAAAACACTTCTACTATCAGAAGATGCTCATGCATATACCACTACTATATATAAAGTAGATAACTACTGATCATAAGAACCTACTGTATAGCACAGGGAACCCCATCAATACTCTATAATAGTCTATATGGGAAAAGCCCATAAGGGAAAAGAGAAGGGATATATGTATTCACTTTTGCTGTTCACCTGAAACTAATACAACATTGTAAATCAACTATATGCCAGTAAATTTTTTAAAATGTGTTCATTAAATAATATTTTTCTTTTTTCTGACAACTTGAAAATAAAATCAGAATATCAAAAAGAAAACAGAAAAGAAGATTACTCATAAATGAAGTTGAAGGGTTCTCTTTTGTTTCTGGTTTGTCCAAAGCATATCTATTCCAGACTTAGTAAGAAGAGACTTGTATTCAAAAAGATTATTGCAAGGGGGGAAGGAAAATACAGCAGTGAGAGAAGGCTGTGACATAGGTTTGCTGCAAGCATCTCAGAGTTGGGCAAAAAGATTTTCCCTCTGTTATAGAGAGGAGTAAACAAGGCTGGGAAGAGCCAGACTCAGGGAAGTGGGATGAAACAGTGGTGTGAGGACTTCCCTGGTGGTCCAGTGGTTAAAAATGTGCCTGTCAATGCAGGGTACATGGGTTCAATCCCTGGTCCAGGAAAGACCCACATGCCACAGAGCAACTAAGCCTGTGTGACACAACTCTAGAGCCGAAGCGCAACAAGAGAAGCCACTGTGACGAGAAGCCTGTGCACCACAATTAGAGAGCAGCCCCTGATTGCCGTCACTAGAGAAAGCCAGTGAGCAGCAATGCAGACCCAGTGCAGTCAAAAACAAATTGGGGAAAAAAAAAAAACTTAAAAAAGAGTGGCATGAATGGATGGTAGATTAGAGAATGTTTGACCCTATTCTTGGAAGCTGTGTGTTGTGCTGTGTGTTCAATCATGTGTGACTCTTTGTGACTTCATGGACTGTAGCTCCCCAGGCTCCTCTGTCCATGGGATTTTTCAGTCAAGAATAGGGGACTGGATTGCCATTTCCTTCTCCCAAAGGATCTCTCTGACCCAGGGATAAAATCTGCATCTCCTGTGTCTCCTGCACTGCAAGCAGATTCTTTACCACTGAGCCACAGGGGAAGCCCTTTCTCAGAAGCTGAAGTGAAGTGAAGTCGCTCAGTCATGTCTGACTCCTTGCAGCCCCATGGACTGTAGCCTACCAGGTTCCTCTCTCCATGGGATTCTCCAGGCAAGAATACTGGAGTGGGTTTCCATTTCATTCTCCAGGAGATCTTCTCGACGCAGGGATCCAAACCAGGTCTCCTGCACCGTAGGCAGACGCTTTACCATCTGAGCCACCAGAGAAGTCACTGAGGGTGGGTCAAAGCTCAAGGACCTAGAGGAAGGAGAGAGCTTAACCAAAGTTTGGTTGACATTATTGTGTTGCATTTATTGGTGGGGACAAGCAGCTCAGCTAATCATTTATGAGGCAAAGAAAGGAAATCATGAGGGTCTATGTCTCTCCTTGTCACAGTGAACAAGTGACATCTTGTCTATATTGGCCGGGAAAGGACAGGTCTTAGTATTAAGCAAAGGCTGCTGGGGGATTTCTTAATCCTTACCAATGTTTTCCAGGATAACAGGGCTCAGGTAAGATTCAGCATTTATTCAGGTTGCAAATTATAATACATGTTTCCTATTCCTTAAATTTCTGCGTTTCACATAAAGGATGAAATATTCTAAGAGATCATGGATCCTTACATAGAGGCGCGGGTCTATAAGACAGAAGGGTCAGGGAAGGGCTGGTTTACTTGCAAAGTCCTTGGTAAACTGAACTGTTTAGAACCTTGTGTGGCTCTTGCATTTCTTCCGGCCTACAAGTGAATCCTGGTGACTCAGTGGTGAATAATCCACCTACTAATGCAAGGAGACACAGGAGACACTGGTTTGATCCCTGGGTTGGGAAGATCCCCTGGAGAAGGAAATGGCAACCCACTCCAGTATTCTGCTGAGATAATCCCATGGACAGAGCAGCCTGATAGGCTACAATACATAGGGTCACACAACTGAGTGACTAAGCATGCACGTACGCACAAGTGGATCAATAAAAACTAAAACTTGAAATGAGGCAACATCAGCACATATGTTGAAACCACATTTTAGTTCAAACCCTGTTGAGGGCCCAACTCTCTTCCAGGGCTTTGGGAAGTCTCAGTGTTAAAATGCTGCTCAGCCCACAGCCCATGCAGGGCGATTGCTGTGCTGCTTACTTCCCTTTGCCTGTAAGGGGTCCAGCCTGCATGTAGACCATCTCCCTCTCATTCTGTCCTCTCCTTTCAGAGCCTTTCCATCTGCAGTGACACAGCTTGAGGCTGCTCACATATTCCACTGTGGAGCTGGGCAATCTTGTAACTCCTGCATTTTGCAATGTGTCCTGGAGGCAGCCTGGATCTGCAGTAGACCTGGGAGGCTCCCCACGCCTGCCCTCCACCTCGGGGAACGTCTTTATTACACACTCTTGTCAGGTTCTGAGCACTCAAGCTTTGATTTACTTTCCCTTCCGAGAGCCAAGGGAATAAAACTGTCAAGTACAAGCTGATGATATGAACTAGTTCTGAGGATTTATGAAAATGCTCAAAATCCAAGCAGGGCTTGAGGAGAAACAGCCTGACGTCCTCAGCCAGGAAGTGTGGTCACCACCTGTGGGTGGGTCTCACCACCCTCCCCACTCACCGCCCCTTCCTCTTTCCTGAAGAGATTCCTCTTCCCCTCCTCCCCACCGTGTCAGGAGACAATGCTCTCCCCGTCTTGAAAACAAAACCAAACCCTGCCTGTTCTGAGACAGAGGATGTGAATCAGAGGATCCGGTAACTGGAAGGAGCTTGACTGACTTGTCTGGTCCCCCTCCCTCCTTTGGGAAACTACTCGTGGCTCCACATTTGGAGAGTTAGTTCCCGCCCTTTTTCCTTACATCTAGGAAGGTTCTAATTATGAATCTTTCTAGGGGCTTCCCTGGCAGCTCAGACGGTAAAGAATCCACCTGCAGTACAGGAGACCTGGGTTTGATTCCTGGGTTGGGAAGATCCCCTGCAGGAGGGCATGGCAACCCACTCCAGTATTCTTACCTGGAGAATCCCCATGGAGAGAGGAGACTGGTGGACAAACAGTCCATAGGGTCGCAAAGAGTCAGACACAACTGAGCTACTTAAGCACAACTGCCGGTGTCCACACACACTCAGTCCTCTCTGGTTCCTTTCTTCACGTGAGCTCAGAGAGCTCAGAGAGCTTCACCTGATAATTAGTTTTGCTTGAAGATGAGCAGAGCTTACAGTGGGGAATTGACAGGAAGCAAACTAGAGACATGAGCTAAGAAAGCAGAGGAGGACTTCCTCAATGAGTGGCCACCTATTCAGATGAAAGGCCAAGTAAAACTCCTCCCAAAGAGACACAGGAACAGTTGGAGAACAATATCCTCCTAAGGCTTGCACCTTGACAAGCATATAGACTTTCTGAGGCACTGCAAACTGTATAAACTCTTTCAGTCCTCTTTAGAAACGCATTTGTTAGCATTTAGAGAAAAGAAAATTTTACTTTTTGACCCACGTTTTAAATACCTATTAATAGCTAACTATCACAAGTTGTAGAGCTTAATATAACCATTTTTTTAAAAGATGTATTTGTTTATTTGGCTGTGGTGGGTATCTTTGTTGCTGTGAGAGGGTTTTCTCTAGTTGGGTCCAGTAGGGTCCACTCTGTTGCAATGTGCAGGCTTCTCATTGAGATGGCTTTTGCTGTGGAGCACAGGCTTAAGGCACATGTGCTTCAATAATAGCAGCTCATGGGCTCAGTAGTTGTGGCTCTCGGGCTCTAGAGAGCTGGCTTAGTAGTTGTGGTACATAGGCTTAGTTGCTCTGCAGTATAGGGGATCTCCCCAGACCAGGGATCAAACCAGTGTCCCTTGCATTGGCAGGTGGATTCTAAACCACTGGACCACCAGGGAAGCCCTTTTCAACCATTTATTTTGCAGTTGGTTTTCCAGGTAAGCAATTTGAGGACTCCACAAGGCAGTCTGTCTGCCTGGCTCTATGTGGGGCAGCAAGGTCTAGTGATAGCCTTCTAGGTGGCGTCTTTGTTCATGTGTCTGACGTCTCAGTGATCCTTGGGCTTTTCTTGATGTCCACCTGGGGCTTCAGACCCCAGGGCTTCTTCATGTGGCTTGAGCTTCTCATAACATGGTGGTTTCGAGAAAGCTGCACTTTCTAGAAGTAGGAAATAGATGCTACTGAGGCCAATTAAGGGCTATACCTGAAACAGGAACAGTGTCACCACTGCTGTATTCTAACAGTCAAAGTAGTCACAGAGCCCACCGAGGTTCAAGGGGAATGTCAAGTCCTTGTTGCAGAAGAGCAATGGGGTTGGGAGATATTATGTGGCCATCTTTAGAACATGCAACCTATCACAACCCATAATCTTTTTAGTAATATATCACATGGAAATTATGCCAGAGAAGTACAAAACAGAGAAGTTCATCAAAGCTTTTGTAGGAAAAAACCTCCAAACAGTGAAAAGAATCTACAAGTCTACCAATAGGTAAATGACTAAATCAATTGTCATGCACCAACTCACAATAATAAAAAGCCATAATAATTGAAAAGATTATGAAACAACATGAATAAGTGTTACTTGTAGCTCAGTTGGTAAAGAATCTGCCTGCAGTAATGGAGATCCAGGTTCAATTCCTAGGTCGGGAAGATTCCTTGGAGAAGGAAATGGCAATCCACTCCAATATTCTTGCCTGGAGAATCCATGGACAGAGGAGCCTGTCAGGCTATATAGTCCATGGGGTCGTAAGAGTTGGACATGACTTAGCGACTAAACTACGACTACAATAAAAGGAGAAAATGTAAAATTGAAAAGCATATGTACTATGAAGATAATTATGTAAAACCCTGCACATGTCTGGGTAAAGTCTGGAAGGAAATATGCAGAAATGAAAATTTTTGCCTTGAGGTGGTAAGATTCTACATACCTTCCATTTTCCTCTTTATTGTTATAGCTTCACGAAAAATGAAATTGAGAAGAAAAGAAGTAAAGCTTTAATTGTCAGTGCTCAGTGCTTGGCAGGTACATGTAGAAGTGCAGGGAAGAAACAGGGAACACACAACTCTCCCTATAATTCACTCATTCAGATAAACTGCCAGGTCAGAGGATCCATAGATATTCTTGTTTATAATTAACTTTCTGCTTTGACCTCTCATTTTCAGAATGCTGATTGTCATGGAAGCAATAATTGTCATATTAGCCTTGCTATGTTTTTAAGGCTGTTCATGATATGAGATTGTAAATACTTTAAAAAGCTACTACAACATAAAACATAAGGTGATATTTTAATCTTTTTCATAATAACTCCATCTACACCTACCCCTACTTCTAACCCTGTCTCCCATGAAGCACTCCCAGTAGTGAAGCCTCTATGCAGTCTCTTGAGTTTGGGCTGACATTGTTGACCCTATTAACCAATAATATATGCCAGAAGTGATGCTGTGCTAGGTCCAGGCTTCAGTCTTGAAACGATAGTAGCTTCCACTTTTTGCTCTTGGGAACCCTGAGCTGCCATGTACGAAATCCAATTACCTTGTTGTAGAGACCACATAAAGCTGGGAGGTCAGCTGACCAGGGAGCTGGGAGGCATCACTCAATATGCTAGCTGATTGCAGATACACAAGTGACCACTGGCAAGATCAATAGAAAAATCACTCAGCTGAGCCTAGACCAAGTGAACAGTTGTTTTAAACACTAAGTTTGGGGATAGTTTGTTATGCAGCAACAGAAACACCAGATACCTGTGTCTTTTATTGATGTACTCATTCCAAAATATTTATTGAATCTCTTGTTGTCGTTGTTCAGTAGCTAAGTCATGTCCGACTCTTTGCAACACCATGAACTACAGCACTCCAGGCTTCCCTGTCCTTTACTATCTCCCTGAGTTTGCTCAAACTCATGTCCGTTGAGTCAGAGATGCTATCCAACCATCTCATCCTCTGTCACCCACTTCTCCTCTTGCCCTCAATCTTTCCCAGCATCTGGGTCTTTACAAATGAGTCGGCTCTTCACAGCAAGTGGCCAAAGTATTGGAACTTCAGCTTCAGCATCAGTCCTTCCAATGAATATTCAGGGTTGATTTCCTTTAGGACTGACTGGTTTGACCTCCTTTCTGTCCAAGGACTTTCAAGAGTCTTTTCCAGCACCACAGTTCAAAAGCGTCAATTCTTCGGCACTCAGCCTTCTTCATGGTCCATCTGTCACATTGGTACATAACTACTGGAAAAACCATAGCTTTGATTATATGGACCTTTGTTGGAAAAGTGGTATCTCTGCTTTTTAATATACTGTCTAGATTTGTCATAGCTTTTCTTCCAAGAAGCAAGCATCTTTTAATTTCATGGCTGCAGTCACTATCCACAGTGATTTTGGAGCCCAAGAAAATGAAATCTGACACTGTTTCCACTTTTTCTGCATTTATTTGCCATGAAATGATAGGACCAGATGCCATGATCTTCATTTTCTGAATGTTGAGTTTTAAGCCAGCTTTTTCACTCTTCTCTTTCACCTTCATCAAGAAACTCTTTAGTTCCTCTTCACTTTCTGCCATTAAAGTGGTATCATCTACATATCTGAGGCTGTTGATATTTCTCCCAGCAATCTTGATTCCAGCTTGTGATTCATCCAGCCCAGCCTTTTGTATGATGTACTCTGCATATAACTTAAATAAGCAGGGTGACAATATACAGCCTTAACATACTCCCTTCCCAATTGTGAACCAGTCCATTGTTCCATGTCCAGTTCTAACTGTTTCTTCTTGACCTGTGTACAGGTTTCTCAGGAGGCAGGTTAGTGGTCTGGTATTCCCATCTCTTTCAGAATCTTCCACAGTTTGTTGTGATCCACATAGTCAAAGGCTTGAACCTCTACCAGTGCCAGTTCTAGGAACTGGATACCGTGGTGAAAATTAACAATTAAACAAACAGATCTCTACATTTTGAGTAGAGATCTAAATGATTAGATGGAGCCAACTGTACAAAGATTAGAAGGAATCATGTTGCAGGGATGGTGAAGAGATGCAGTCAAAGAGGTAGGCAGGGACTGGATCATGTTTGGCCCTGGAGGAGTTTGGGTTTTACTCTGTGTGTAACGGGGAGTTTCCTGGAGAGTTTAACAAAATGGAGGAATATTGTCTAAAACAATGATTCTGGCAGCCGTGTGGAATAAAAACCGTAGGGCCACCAGACAAGATCAGAGAAATTAGCCAACACTTGCTATAGTCCAGGCAGTATGTAAGGATGGCTCAGACTAGAGAATTAGATCTCAAAGTATGGTCTTGGTAGTTTAGTGTTTCCTTAAAAAACTAAACATTGAATTGCTGTATGACCTAGCAGTTCTACTTCTTGGTATACCCAAGAAAACTGAAAACACGTGTCCACACAAAAGCTTGCACACTGATGTTCATAGCAACATTATTGATAACAGCTAAAAAGTGGAAAGAACTCAAATGTCTATCAACTAATGAATAAATAAAATGTAGTATATATCCATATAATGGAATATTATTAAGCCATATGAGTGAATGAAGTACTGACAGATGCTACTATGAAAATACTATGCTAAGTAAAAGACAACCACTGAATTGAAAGTTCAATTCAGTTTTTTAAAGCACCCAGAATTGGCAAATCATTAGAAAAAGAAGGTAGATCAGTGGTTATCAGGGGTTGGTATGAGAGGTAACGGGTAAAGATTGCTAATGCAGAGATAATTGCACAACTTTGTAAACATGCTGAAAACTATTGAACCATCAGTCTTTTTTTTTTTTTTTTTGGCTTCACCACACATCTCATGTGCTCTTAGTCCTTCCACCAGCAAGTGAACCCAGACCCCCAGCATTGGAACCTTGAGTCCTAACCACTGGACCACTAGGGAATTCCCTGTTGATCTTAAAAGGGTGAAGTTCATGGTATAAAAAGTATAGCTCCATTTATTTTTTTAATGTTAAAAAGTGCTTTCTGGGGAGCCCTGAAGATCCCTCTGAGACATTCTTGTGGGTTTGTAAGGTCAAAAATACTTTCATAATAGCAGTAAGACATTACTTGCCTTTTTTATTCTCATTCTTTCATGAGTATACAGCAGAATTTTCCAGAGGCTATGTGACATGTGATATTGCAGCAGATTGAATGCAGAAGTAGCTATGAAAGAAAATCCAGCCTTTTTAAAAAAAAGTCAAACATTAAAGAGATTGGCAATAAAGTAAAGTAATGCTACTATTATCACTAAATTTGGGGGGATAGGTCTACTTAGAAAGTGTATTACTTATATTAACATGATACAGACTTATTTTTTAAAGGGTAAATAAATATTTTAAATTGTTTCAGCTCTGATTTCTGATGCTAATGATAAATATTAATACAATTCACATAAACATAACAGGTCTTTGGAGTCCATAACAGGAATTTCCATAAGTGTGAAGGAACCCTGAGACCAAAACGTTTGAGGACTGCTGAAGTAGAATGATATCAATGGAAACATTAAAAAGTGGTTTCAAATAAACTCCATTGCTGGGGATTTAGATGTTAATAGTAAGAGGAAGGGAGAAGGCAATGGCACCCCACTCCAGTACTCTTGCCTGGAAAATCCCATGGGCGGAGGAGCCTGGTGGGCTGCAGTCCATGGGGTTGCTAAGAGTCGGGCATGACTGAGCAACTTCTCTTTCACTTTTCACTTTCATGCATTGGAGAAGGAAATGGCAGCCCACTCCAGTGTTCTTGCCTGGAGAATCCCAGGGACGGGGGAGCCTGGTGGGCTACCGTCTATAGGGTCGCACAGAGTCGGACCCGACTGAAGCGACTTAGCAGCAGCAGCAGCAGCACCAGTAAGAGGAAGATGCTTATATATTTCCTTTTCTCCTTTGCTTTTCACTTCTCTTCTTTCACAACTATTTGTAAGGCCTCCTCAGACAGCCATTTTGCTTTTTTGCATTTCTTTTCCATGGGGATGGTCTTGGTCCCTGTCTCCTGTACAATGTCACGAACCTCCGTCCAGAGTTCATCAGGCACTCTATCTATCAAATCTAGTCCCTTAAATCTATTTCTCACTTCCACTATATAATCATAAGGGATTTGATTTAGGTCATATCTGAATGGTCTAATGGGTTTGCCTACTTTCTTCAATTTAAGTCTGAATTCGGCAATAAGGAGTTCATGATCTGAACCACAGTCAGCTCCTGGTCTTGTTTTTGCTAACTGTATACAGCTTCTTCATCTTTGGCTGCAAAGAATATAATCAATCTGATTCCACTATTGACCATCTGGTGATGTCCATGTGTAGAGTCTTCTCTTGTGTTGTTGGAAGAGGGTGTTTGCTATGACCAGTGCGTTCTCTTGACAAAACTCTATTAGCCTTTGCCCTGCTTCATTCCGTGCTCCAAGGCCAAATCTGCCTATTACTCCAGGTGTTTCTTGACTTCCTACTTTTGCATTCCAGTCCCCTATAACGAAAAGGACATCTTTTTTGGGTGTTAGTTCTAAAAGGTCTTGTAGGTCTTCATAGAACCGTTCAACTTCGGCTTCTTCAGCATTACTGGTTGGGGCATAGGCCTGGATTACTGTAATATTGAATGGTTTGCCTTGGAAACAAACAGAAATCATTCTGTCATTTTTAAGATTGCATCCAAGTAATGCATTTCGGACTCTTTTGTTGACCATGATGGCTACTCCAATTCTTCTAAGGGATTCCTGCCCACAGTAGTAAATATAATGGTCATCTGAGTTAAATTCACCCATTCCAGTCCATTTTAATTCACTGATTTTTAGAATGTCTATGTTCACTCTTGCCATTTCCTGTTTGACCACTTCCAATTTGCCTTGATTCATGGACCTAACATTCCAGGTTCCTATGCAATATTGCTCTTTACAGCACCGGACCTTGCTTCTATCACCAGTCACATCCACAACTGGGTATTGGTTTTGCGTTTGCTCCATCCCTTCATTCCTTCTAGAGTTATTTCTCCTCTGATCTCCAGTAGCATACCGGGCACCTACCGACCTGGGGAATTCCATATTCAGTATCCTATCATTTTGCCCTTTGATACTGTTCATGGGGTTCTCAAGGCAAGTATACTGAAGTGGTTTGACATTCCCTTCTCCAGTGGACCACATTCGGCTGTGGTCCATGTGATCAGATCGACTAGTTTCCTGTGATTATGATTTCAGTGTGTCTGCCCTCTGATGCCCCCTCCCAATACCTACGGCCTTATTTGGGTTTCTCTTACCTTGGGCATGGGATATCTCTTCACAGCTGCTCCAAGAAAGCGCAGCCGCTGCACCTTACCTTGGACGAGGGGTATCTCCTCAAGTCCGCCCCTCCTGACCTTGAACGTGGAGTAGCTCCTCTCAGCCCTCCTGCGCCTGTGCAGCCACCTCCTATTTGACGTGGGGTAGCTCCTCTTGGATCACTACTAACAAAGCTAGTGGAGGTGATGGAATTCCAGTTGAGCTATTGCAAGTCTTGAAAGATGATGCTGTGAAAGTGCTGCACTCAATATGCCAGCAGATTTGGAAAACTCAGCAGTGGCCACAGGACTGGAAGAGGTCAGTCTTCATTCCAATCCCAAAGAAAGGCAATGCCAAAGAATGCTCAAACTACCGCACAATTGCACTCATCTCACACGCTAGTAAAGTCATGCTCAAAATTCTCCAAGCCAGGCTTCAGCAGTATGTAAACCGTGAACTCCCAGATGTTCAAGCAGGTTTTAGAAAAGGCAGAGGCACCAGAGATCAAATTGCGAACATCTGCTGGATCATGGAGAAAGCAAGAGAGTTCCAGAAAAACATCTATTTCTGCTTCATTGACTATGCCAAAGCCTTTGACTGTGTCGATCACAATAAACTGTGGAACATTCTGAAAGAGATGGGAATCCCAGACCACCTGACCTGCCTCTTGAGAAACCTGTATGCAGGTCAGGAAGCAACAGTTAGAACTGGACATGGAACAACAGACTGGTTCCAAATAGGAAAAGGAGTACGTCAAGGTTGTATATTGTCACCTTGCTTATTTAACTTATATGCAGAGTACATCAGGAGGAACGCTGGGCTGGAAGAAGCACAAGCTAGAATCAAGATTGCAGGGAGAAATATAAATAACCTCAGATGTGCAGATGACACTACCCTTATGGCAGAAAGTGAAGAGGAACTCAAAAGCCTCTTGATGAAAGTGAAAGAGGAGAGTGAAAAGGTTGGCTTGAAGCTCAACATTCAGAAAACAAAGATCATGGCATCTGGTCCCATCACTTCATGGGAAATAGATGGAAAAACAGTGGAAACAGTGTCAGACTTTGTTTTTTTGGGCTCCAAAATCACTGCAGATACTGATTGCAGCCATGAAATTAAAAGACGCTTACTCCTTGGAAGGAAAGTTATGACCAACCTTGATAGTATATTAAAAAGCAGAGACATTACTTTGCCAACCAAGGTCCGTCTAGTCAAGGCTATGGTTTTTCCCGTGGTCATGTATGGATGTGAGAGTTGGACTGTGAAGAAAGCTGATCGCCGAAGAATCGATGCTTTTGAACTGTGGTGTTGGAGAAGACTCTTGAGAGTCCCTTATACTGCAAGGAGATCCAACCAGTCCATTCTAAAGAAGATCAATCCTGGATGTTCATTGGAGGGACTGATGCTAAAGCTGAAACTCCAATACTTTGGCCACCTCATGCGACGAGTTGACTCACTGGAAAAGACTCTGATGCTGGGAAAGGTTGGGGGCGGGAGGAGAAGGGGACGACGGAGAATGAGATGGCTGGATGGCATCACCGACTCTGTGGACATGAGTTTGAGTGAACTCCGGGAGTTGGTGATGGACAGGGAGGCCTGGCGTGCTGTGATTCATGGGGTCGCAGAGAGTCGGACACGACTGAGCGATTAAACTGAACTGAGTAAGAGGAAGAAAGAATCAAGGATGGCTTCTGGTTGGGGGCCTAAGCAAGTCTGCATGGTCGAGTCATGAGCTGAAATCAGGAGAACTTCCGTATGTCAGCAAATTTGGAAAACTCAGCAGTGGGCACAGTACTGGAAAATGTCAGTTTTCGTTCCAGTCACAAAGAAGGGCAATGCCAAAGAATGTTCAAACTACCATACAGTTGCATTCATCTCACTTGCTAGCAAGGGTATGCTAAAAAATTATTCAAGTTAGGCTTCAGTAGTACTTGAGAACTTCCAGATGTACAAGTTGGGTTTAGAGAAGGCAGAGGAACCAGAGATCAAATTGCCAACATTTGTGGGATCATCGAGAAAGCAAGGGAATTCCAGAAAAAATGTCTACTTCTGCTTCATTGACTACTCTAAAGCCTTTGACTGTGTGGATCACAAGAAACTCTGGAAAATTCTTAGAGAAATACCAGACCACTTACCTGTCTCCTGAAAAACCTGTATGCTGGTCAAGAAGCAACCCTTAGAACGGGACATGGAACAACAGACTGGTTCAAAATTGGGAAAGGAGTATGTCAAGGCTGTATATTGTCACCCTGCTTCTTTATAACTTATATGCAAGTATAAATGCCGGGCTGGATGAATCACAAGCGGAAGTCAAGATTCCTGGGAAAAATACCCACAAACTCAGATATTCGATTCCACTCTAAAGGCAGAAAGCAAAGAGGAACTCTAAGAGTCGGACACGACTGAGCGACTGAACTGAACTGAAAGAGGAACTAAAGAGTCTCTTGATGAGAGTGAAAGAGGAGAGTAAAAATGTGGCTTGAAACTCAACATTAAAAAAAACAATATCGTGGCATCCGGTGACATCATGCATGTCATCATGAAGCTAAGTCGCTTCAGTCGTGTCCGACTCTGTGCTACCCCATGGCCTGTCACCCGCCAGGCTCCTTTGTCCATGGGATTCTCCAGGCAACAATACTGTGGTGGGTTGCCATGCCCTCCTCCGGGGGATCTTCCCAACCCAGGGGTTGAACCTGCATCTCTTATGTTTCCTATATTGGCAGGCGAGTTCTTTGCCACTAGTGCCACCTGGGAAACCCTCTGGTGCCATCAGTTCAGTTTAGTTCAATTACTCAGTCATGTCCAACTCCATGGACTGCAGCATGCCAGGCTATCACCAACTCCTGGAGCTTGCTCAAGCTCATGTCTATTGAGTCGCTGATGTCATCCAACCATCTCATCCTCTGTTGCCCCCTTCTCTTCCTGCCTTCAATCTTGCCCAGAATCAGGGTCTTTTCCAATGAGACAGTTCTTCACATCAGGTGGCCAAGTATTGGAGCTTCAGCTTTAGCATCAGCCTTTCCAGTGAATATTCAGGTCTGATTTCCTTTAGGATTGACTGGTTTGATCTCCTTCCAGTCCAAGGGACTCTCAAGAATCTTCCACAACACCATAGTTCAAAAGCATCATTTCTTCAGCCCTCAGCTTCCTTTATAGTCCAACTCTCACACACATACACAACTACTGGAAAAACCGTAGCTTTGACTAGATGGAGCCTTTGTTGGCAAAGTAATGTCTCTGCTTTCCAATATGCTATCTAGGCTGGTCATAGTTTTTCTTCCAAGGAGCAAGTGTCTTTTAATTTCATGGCTGCAGTCACTATCCACAGTGATTTTGGAGCCCAAGAAAATGAAATCTGACACTGTTTCCACTTTTTCCCCATATATTTGCCGTGAAATGATAGAACCAGATGCCATGATCCTCGTTTTTTTAATGTTGAGTTTTAAGCCAGCTTTTTCACTCTCTTTCACTTTCATCAAGTTCTTTAGTTCCTCTTCGCTTTCTGGGTTAAGGATGGTGTTATCTGCATATTTGAGGTTACAGATTTTTCTCCTGACAGTCTTGATTCCAGCTTGTGCTCATCCAGCCTGGCATTTCACAAGATATTTGCCCATCTTAGGATGAAATGTTCCCTTGGTATCTCTAGTTTTTTTGAAGAGATCACTAGTGTTTCCCATTCTATTGTTTTCCTGTATTTATTTGCACTGATCACTTAGGAAGGCTTTCTCATCTCTCCTTGCTATTCTTTGGAACTCTGCATTCAGATGGATATCTCTTTCTTTTTCTCCTTTGCCTTTCACTTCTCTTCTTCTCTCAGCTATTTGTAAGGCCACCTCAGACAACCTCAGACAGCCTTTTAGCATTTCTTTTTCTTGGGGATGGTCTTGATCACAGACTCCTGTACAGTGTCATGAACCTCGGTCCATAGTTCTGCCTGAAGTTCTGTACTCAGGCAGTCTATCAAATCTAATCCCTTGATTCTATTTGTCACTTCCACTGTATAATCATAAGGGATTTGATTTAGGTCATATCTGAATGGTCTAGTGGTTTTCTCTACTTCCTTCAATTTAAGCCTGAATTTTGCAATAAGGTGTCCATTATCTGAGCCACAGTCAGCTCCTGACCTTGTTTTTGCTGACTGTATAGAGCTTTTCCATCTTCAGCTGCAAAGAATATAATCAATCTGATTCCACTATTGACCATCTGGTGATGTCCATGTGTAGAGTCTTTTCTTGTGTTGTTGGAAGATGGTGTTTGCTATGACCAGTGAGTTCTCTTGACAAAACTCTTTAGACTTTGCCCTGTTTCATTTTGTACTCTAAGGCCAAACTTGCCTGTTACTCCAGTTATCTCTTGACTTCCTACATTTGCACTCCAGTTCCCTGTGATGAAAAGGACATCTCTTTTTGGTGTTAGTTCTAGAAGGTCTTGCAGGTTTTCATGGAATTGTTCAGCGTCAGCTTCTTCAGCACTAGTGGTTGGCGCATAGACTTGGATTACTGTGTTATTGAATGGTTTGCCTTGAAAACCAACAGAGATCATTCTGTCATTTTTGAAATTGCACCCAAGAACTGCATTTCGGACTCTGGTTGACTATGATGGCTCCTCCGTTTCTTCTAAGGGATTTTCTTGCTCACAGAAGTAGATATAATGGTCATCTGAATTAAATTCACCCATTCCAGTCCATTCGAGTTCACTGATTCCTAAAATGTCGATGTTCACTCTTGACTTGCCATCTCCTGTTTGACTATTTCCAATTTACTTTGATTCATGGACCTAACTTTCCAAGTTCCTATGCAATATTGTTCTTACACCATCGGACTTTCCTTCCATTACCAGTCACATCCATACCTGGGCATTGTTTTTGCTTTGGCTCTGTCTCTTGCACGAGTTATTTCTCCACTCTTCTACAGTAGCATATTGGGGACCTACTGACCTGGGAGTTCATCTTTCAGTATCATATCTTTTTGTGTTTTCACACTGTTCATGGGGTTCTGAAGGCAAGAATACTGAAATGGGTTGCCATCCCCTTCTCCAGTGGACCCCACTTTGTCAGAACTCTCCACTATGATCTGTCCATCTTGGGTGGCCCTACATGGCATGGCTCATTGTTTCATTGAATTAGACAATGCTGTGGTCCATTTGATCAGTTTGGTTAGTTTTCTGTGATCATGGTTTTCATTCTGTCTGCCCTCTGATGGATAAGGATAAGAGGCTTATGGAAGCTTCCTGATGGGAGAGACTGACTTTGGGGGTCACTGGTGCCTCACTTCATGGAAAATAGAAGCGGGGAAAGTGGAAGTAGTGACATTTCATTTTCTTGGGCTCCAAAATCACTGTGAACAGTGACTGCAGCCATGAAGTTAAAAAACCCTTGCTCCTTGGAAGCAAAGCTATGATGAACCTAGACAGTATGTTAAAAAGCAGAGACATTATTTTACTGACAAAAGTCTGTATAATCAAATGTATGGTTTTTCCTGTAGTCATGTACAGACGTGAAAGTTGGACCATAAAGAAGGCTGAGCCCAAAGAACTGATGCTTTCAAACTGTGGTGCTGAAGAAGACTCTTATGAGTCCTTTGGACTGCAAGGAGATCAAACAGTCAATTCTAAAGGAAATCAACTAAACACTCATTGGAAGGGCCGATGCTGAAGCTGAAGCTCCAATACTTTGGCCACCTGATGGGAAGTGCCAACTCATTGGAAAAGACCTTGAGGCTGGGAAAGATTGAGGGAGGAGAAGGACTTGACAGAGGATGAGGTGCTTGGATATCATCTCATCAATGGACATGAGTTTGAGGAAATTCCAGGAAATGGTAAAGGACAGTGAAGCCTGGTGTGCTGCAATCCATGGGGTCACAAAGTATTGGACATGACTTAGCAACTGAATAATAGCGACATGTGAGGAAGAAGTTGGGCAGAGAAGAATTAACTTCTACATCAGAAATGTAGATACTTAGACGTTGAAGGACGACCTTATTTAATGCTTTCTCCAATCTGATGAATTAGATATTTTGTCTTCATTTTACATATGAAGACAGTATAACTTAGAATTTGCCTAGAAAGCAGGAGATAAATCCTGCTCTAAACCAGGTCTGACTGAAATCCAAGCTTATCTCAGTTTCCCTAAATTCACCTAACTCCCAAATGAGCTTCCTCAGTGGCACAGTGGTAAAGAATCTGCCTGCTAATGCAGGAGGTGCAAGAGAAATGCGTTTGATCCCTGGATCGGAGGATCCCCTGGAGTAAGAAATGGCAACTCATTCCAGTATTCTTCCCTGGAAAATTACATGGACAGAGGAGATTGGAGGGCTACAGTCCATGGGCCCGCAGAGTCAGACATGACTGAGTGCACACAGACAGACACACATACACACACTCCCAAATAGGAAGAAATAATAAAGAGATTTAGGTAAAAGTGATATTTAAAGTATGTAGCAAACATTTTGGTACCCTATGAAGGCTTCAGTTCCCACAAGCATCTATGACACGTTTCCTGTGGGATGATACAAGATGAGGGACCAAGTGGGCATCAAGCATGTCCACTAGGTGTGGGCCCATCAGAGACCAATCCTGCCCCACAGAGGGCCAGAGAAACCAGGGGCTGGGTCAGGGGGAGGAGGAGTAGGAAGTGCTACCTTTTAGGAAGAATTTTAATATTTTAACAGAGTGCAAAAACTGCAGTGTAAAGCCAGCTGAAAGTCAGCTGTGATGTTAGTAAGGTTGGTGTTAAAATATTTCCCCTTTCATTCTGGATTCAGAGAAATTATTTTCAAAATCAGAGCTTGGGTTTCAGTTTTGCCCTGTTTCTTGTCTTGCAAATAATGTTTGCTCTATTTCTAATCCTTGGATAAAATCAACCACCTACGCAACCAATCTATCAAATATGGGAATGTGATTTATAAGATATATTCATTTTAACATAATTTCAGCATAACAAAACAATACATGGAGACAAACTCAAAATTAAATTCCTGCAAGTTCAATCTGAAAAAATGTTTGTATTACTATTGTTATCTAAGCTAGGTGACTATCAGTAAGACCTTAATATTGCTTACTGTATATTATTTGGTATTAAAGTTTTCATTTTTTCACATTTGTAAATGGCATTATGATTGTGCTTTTTAAAAAAGAGTCAATATCTTAGATGTACATACTACAGTATTTCTGATGAGATATTTTATATCTGACAGCTAATTTCCAATAATCTAGTGTAGTGGAGTGTGGGGTTATAAATGAAACAAGATTGGCCATATAGCGATAAATGTTGAATCCAGGTAATCAGTACATAGCAGCAGTTTAGTCACTAAGTTGTGTCTGACTCTTGCGACCCCATGGACTATAGCCTGCCAGGCTCCTCTGTCCATGGGATTCTCCATGCAAGAATATTGGAGTGGATTGCCATTTCCTTCTGCAGGGAATCTTCCTGAACCAGGAATTGAACCCAGGTCTCCTGCACTGCAGGCAGATTCTTTTCCAACTGAGCTACGAGGGAAGCCCAGTACATAACTGAGGGAATCAGTGCATAGGGGCTCATTATTCCAGTCTTTCTACTTTGTCTATGTTTGGAAATTTCCAAAACAAAAAATTTAAGAAAAAAGTTCAATATTTATGCAATCTTTGGAGAGTGCTGGGACACAGAACACCAGACAGTAAATTATTTTCTGTATTTCACTTGCTTTAGGTTCTCTTTTCTTTTTTTCTTGAAAGGGTTCTGTGAAATTGTACATTTCAAGATGAATATAAAAAGTAGTATGTATTTATCCATAATTTCCTTTTAGTAGTTTCTGGGTGTCTCCTATATACTTCCAATTATAGCAATGAGAGTAAATAATTCCCCCTAATTTGGTCTTAACGCTCAACTGCTGTCACATTAATTGCTACCTTTGTGTAGCTGCTGCCTAGCAATACATTACTAGACAAGACAGATATTTTAGAATCTAAATTTGGATATTAACTTAGCAAGTTTTTCATTTCTCATTAATTTACTTTTTTTAAGGTGAAAAAATTTTAATTCTGTTATTGGCTTGGTTCTTTATTATAATCTGGGCACATTTTGTCTTAGAGGAGTCTCCAGAACTCACTTTTTACCCAACAATGTTCAAAAGATGGTTCCACAATATTTTAACATTTCTAGCTATCAATTATTTTTTATATCCCTAAATAAGACACTCTTGCTACCCTTACCATCAACACCCCTCACCACCATGTGAAGATATAACTTGAAGATGGCCGGCTGCACAACAGAAAGAGCACTCTTCCCGAACAACTGAGTTGGCCCTTTGATTTTGGATTTCTCAGCTTTCAAAACTGTGAGAAATAAATTTCTATGCTTAAACCCTCCAGTCTATGATATTTTGTTACTTAGACCCTTAACTAAGACATGGAGTTTGGTGTTTTATAAGCCTAGATAGCAATTTTGTAAAGTGATAAAAGTTAAGCAAACAATTAAATTTAAGGACAGAACAGCTAAATACAGACAGTTGAAACTAAATTATCTAGCTCAAACCTTGCAGAAATGGGCATGTAAATTTTAAATGGTTATTTCCTGCTCTTGGTTCTTCAGTACTAGACTGTGTTCTTTCCTACTGTTAGTTAATAACATGCATATCTAAAATTAAGCCTCTTGTGTTGCCTTGGATTCTGTTACTTTAAATAGGCACCCACAAGATTATAATTTTTACTTGTTTGAAGATTGTTGGAGTCTGATATTAATTTCTTTCCTGCCAAAAAATCACAATGGGCAAGCTGGAAGTCAGAAACAATTATTCAGGATAGTACAATTAAATTGGCTTTTCTCCCAGCATCTTTCTTGTTACCTTTAATCATCGTTGTAGTCTGAAGTTCAAGGAAGTAGTCATAGGAGAAGAATTCTTTTACAAAGAGAGGGGGAGAAGGAGAGAGATTGTGAGAGAAAGAGTCCACAGTTTTCCTAAAACAGAAGTGGTACTTTCCACAATGTATTCTAAAAATTGTTATGTAATCTAAAATTGCTCCCTGGAAATGATCGAGGGAGCTCTAAGCTTGGAGGATAACAGTTGCTTAGAAGCAACTAAGGTGAATAAACATCCTACGATTTCTTTCTAAGATTTCAAGGCTAATTCAATGATGTGGTTATGTCTAAATTGCTAAGCTTAAAATAATTGCCTCATGAATAGTCTTATTGACTATGACTGAAAAACACAGAGGATCTGTGTTCTGTTTTTAGTTTAAATATATGCTCTTTGTTGAGGAAGCCGAGGGATGCATTTAATCAACTTTCTGAAAGAGTAAACGTTGATGTGTAGATGTGAGGAGATAGAAAATAGTTTCTAACCTCCATAAGCTTTCAGTTACACAAGTTGGAAGAAAAAGATTTATGTATATGAATTAATTAATATTGCAAGAATAAATTCTGTAGGACTAATTACAAATGCCTCTGAATTCAGAGTGGGAGAAAGTAGATGAGTGAGAGTTTTGTGATTTAGAGAAGGTATTCGAAATTGTACACAAAGTCTGAAACTGAGAACTCAGGTTCAGATTCCAGCATGTGGTAAGAGTCTAAAAATGGTGGATCCAAAATATACCCAAATCAAGACTGGTAGTTGTATTTAGTTGGCTCTTCAATTTGGTGCTTTCAACCATGAAATTTATAGTTGAAACTGAGGAAGATTACACATTTATAACATGAAATCGAGTTCATTACTGAATAGCCAAATTAAATAGTTTTGATGATTGAAAATTATGCATCCATAAACATTATACCCTGCTACATTTCAACATTTATAGTTACTTGAATTCTTGAGACTATTTTGGATCTCCTCATGTGCAACACTGTAAATCTATAGGACTCTTTGACATATCTCTAGAACTCTGCCTGGCATACAGTAGGCACTCAATAAGAATTCTTGAGGACTTCCTTGGTAGTCTAGGGACTGGGAATCTGCCTGCTAATGCAAGGGACATGGGTTTACTCCCTGCTTCGGGAAGATTTCACATGCCTTGGGACAACTGAGCCCGTGTGCTGCAACTACTGAGCCCACATGCCCTAGAGAGCGGGCTCTGAAACAAGAGAAGTTATCGCAGTGAGAAGCCTGTGCATTCAGCTAGAGAAAACCCGCATGCAGCAATGAAGCAATGAAGACCCAGAGCAACCAAAAATAAATAAATAAAATTATTTTTTAAAAAATTGTCAATTCATTCTCCATTATGCATGCATGTGTATATATGCATATATTCAATATGACTATCTATAGTCATTCTAATTACTCTTAATAAGTCAGTAAAATAGTTACAAATGTGAGTTATGTATGTGAGATGACTATGATTCACAATGTTGATAATCTTTTCTCACAGAAAAATACACATACACACTTAAAAAGAAAGATTTTGAATTACAAAAAAGCAATAGATGCCTGTTGTACAATTTTTAATAATTTATAAATTTAATATTCAGAGACAGGAAAAATAAAAAGTGGATGCTTTTCATATTTTTTAAGCACAAACATATGTATAGTTTATTTTTAACACAGAATCATACTACATTTTTTTTCTTGATTTTCTATTCAAGCAGATAGTGGATACTTTTTTTTTCTATCAATGCAACTTTTTTCTTAGCATTACACCACATAAATATACTATGATTTATATAAACATTTCCTCTTGGTAGAAATAAGATTGTCTCCATTTTTTTAAATATCATAAACAATGTTTCAGGTAATATCAGTGCACACGTATCCTTTACTTGTGTGTTTTTGTAGGAGAGGTTCTGAGAAGCAGAACTGTTGAATCAAAAGGTAGGAGTGTTCTAAACTTTGATGGAAGATCTGCATTTTAATTGCTACTCTTATATTCTCAATCTTGGCTTTGTGACAAGGAATCCATCCAACCAAAGAAACTATCAATTTCTTCCTCATTCTATGGGCCCTGATTCTCAGTGGGGAGCCTGCCCTAGCTGCCCAAGATTCTAGTGGCTTATTGTCATTACCTCCTTGAGAAGAGATAAGGCTGGGTTGTTTTTTCCTCCAGAATATGGACTTACATATTCTTTCCTATTAGGTTTAGAATATGTATGATTTTTTTTTTTTTAACTGAGAAGGATCTTACAGATCAATATCCTTATTTTGGGGGGCATGCTTTTAGTTGCAAGTAAAAGAAAAATAACTCAAACTGGCTGAAACACTAAAAGGAATGTATTGGCTCACATTAACTGACAAATTTCAGATACTGAGCTGGCTTCTTGTGTGATTTGACCCAGAGTTCACAATACAATCTGCTTTTCAGAGTTTCTCTACTCTCTGCACTGACCTGTATGTTGGCTTCATCCTTGGTCTGGCTTTCCCCATAGGGCTACCAGCAATTCTGTATTCTTCCTTCCAAGATGAGAAGACAGTGCTCCTTCCTGCAACTGTCAAACAAATGTTCTGAACCTCACAGTAAGTAGACGAGCTTAGGACAATTGTACATCTCCAAATCATTAACCCTTGAAAGGGTCATAGGTTCACAAAGCCTCACCCTAGAGTTAGTGGTAAGGCCAATCCCACCCAAACAATATCCAGGCTACACAATGAAGGGAGGGGAATGGACTCTGATTAAACAAACACTCCTTAGGGAGGAACTTCCTTTCCTCTTGCCTCATGTTTCCATAAAGACGGACTTCTACTACTGTAACACTCGTGGCCCCTCCTTTACCCATTGCTTACTGTTCTCCTCGGTGATGGATAGCAAAGTCTAACATTCATGGTCCTCATTTCTCTAATGGAAGAAGCTAATCTAATAAATGTTGCAAGCATTGAGGATTCAGCTGTTTTCTTTCCTCCTGGAACTTACATGGGATGGCAATACTAGGTTAACCATAATTGCTCTGCAGTCTCAAATGTTCCCTTCTGTGTGCTGTGTCAGGGTATGGCCTGGGGGAAGATTTCTGAACACAAAATCCAATCTATCAACAACTGAGGAAATAAATTTATGATATTTATGAAAATATTGTTTCAAGAAGTAGACAGATAACGTACATTTAGTTTCTATAGGTTTGTGTATTTATAGTTATATAGAGATCTTGAGGGCTTCCTAGGTGGTGCCAGCAGTAAAGAATCTGCCTGCCAATGTGGGGAGATGTTAAGAGACTCGGGTTCAATCCCTGGGTTGGGAAGATCCCCTTGAGGAGGGCATGGCAACCCACTGCAGTATTCTTGCCTGGAGAATCCCATGGACAGAGGAGCCTTGCAGGCTGCAGTCCACAGGATTGCACACAGTTGGACACGACTGAAGTGACTTAGCATGAACGTATGCAGAGATCTTTAAAACATACAGAAATACAGCTTCTCTTCATATCTTTTGAATCAGGGGCTGATTGGATGTGTAGACAAGTCTTTATACTTTTTAGCCTGGGGTAGCCTGAAGGTTTTGCCCAATTCTCCCTATCAACATTCTCCAGGCCAAATCACACTTAAGTATGTGCTCTTTTGACTGCAAGTGGCAGAATCCCAACTTAAATTACCTTCGGCAAAAAAAAGTCAAATTCACAATAACGATAGAGGATGTTTGTTCCATTTGTCTTCTGTGTCCCGGGTGTCAGTCTCATTCTTCTCTCTCGCTGCAGACTATTTTTCTTCACATAACAGAAACATGACCACTGGTATCTCCCGAGGTTTTCAGCTTGCAACAGTGGCCATCTGCAGAGAAACCACCTCAAATCTCTGGGCCCTTAAGTCCAAGACCAATGGGAAATTGCTTATTGGCCCAGTGTGAGTCATAAGCCTTCTTCTAGACCAGTCAATTCTTCTGAGAGGAGTGTGTGTGTGTGTGTGTGTGTGTGTGTGTATGTGCATGCACGCTTGTGCATGTGTGTGATGCTGTATCATATCATTGTAGCTCCTGAGAGAGCAATTTGGTTGGAATGAAAGGAATGAGGTTCTCAGAAGGAGGCAGTCTTGAGAAAACAATTACACGTAAATCTACTAAAGTATTATTGGGAAAAAGAGAAAGAACAGAAATAGATGATGAGAAAGAACTAATGTTGGGTATTTTATATGAGATAAAGGGAGAAAAGAAGGTCTAGATATTTCATTGAGAAAGTAAGGAAACATTTATGTGAAACTTTAGATAGGACAGACATACTCAAAATGTTGACTAATCTTGTGCTTTGCTGCTGCTGCTGCTAAGTCACTTCAGTCGTGTCCGACTCTGTCCGACCCCATAGACGGCAGCCCACCAGGCTCCCCCGTCCCTGGGATTCTCCAGGCAAGAACACTGGAGTGGGTTGCCATTTCCTTCTCCAATGCATGAAAGTGAGAAGTGAAAGTGAAGTCGCTCAGTCGTGTCCGACTCTTAGCAACCCCATGGACTGCAGCCTACCAGGCTCCTCCGCCCATGGGATTTTCCAGGCAAGAGTACTGGAGTGGGGTGCCATCGCCTTCTCCGAATCTTGTGCTTTATTTACTTTCAAATACTTCAGTAAAATGGAGGAGGAAATGGCAACTCGCTCCAGTGTTCTTGCGTGGAGAATCCCATGGACAGGGAAGGTTGGTGGGCTATAGTTCACAGGGTCACAAAGAGTTGGGCATGACTGAGCGACTAAGTACCCACGCACTTCAGTAAAAAAGACAAATGGCAAAATGTTAATATTCAAACTAGCTGATGGGAGAATAGTCAAATTCATAGAACCATAAAGTACCCTGGTAGATGCTAGGGGCAGGAGGTTGGGACCGAGGAAGGAGAATGGGTAGTTGGTGTTCAATGGGGACAGAGTTTCAATTTAGGAAGATGAAAAATTCAGAAGGATGATGGTACAACAATGTGAATGTATTTTAGTGACCCTGAACTATACTGTTAAATATGGCTAAAATAGTATATTTTATATAGTGTGACTTTACCATAACAAAAATTTTTTAAAACTAAGTGATGAGTATTCAGGTGTCCATTATTCTAGTCTTTCTGTATGCTTGAAAAATGTTCATCACAAAAGAAAAAATAATCAAATTCTGAAGTGGACCTCTGATGAGAAGTCACAAGCAGCACAGAGGGAAAAGATTAGTCAACTCAGATAGACAGATTTCATAGACTTACAGACATCAGAGGGCTTCCCAGGTGGCTCAGTGGTAAAGAATTGGCCTGCCAATGCAAGAGACTCAGGAGACATAGGTTCAACCCCTAGGTCTGGAAGATCCCCTGAAGAAGGGAATGGCAACCCACTCCAGTTTTCTTGCTTGGACAGTTCCATGGACAGAGGAGACTGGGGGACTACAGTCCATGGGGTTGCAAGAGTCAGACATGACTGTGTGTGTGTGCACACATACACACAGACATCAGAGCTGAGAAGGCCTTAGATAGTCTACAATCCAGTCTTTGGTTTTGTTCCCAGTCCCACCACTGATGGTGTGTGTTTGGGTAAGTCACAAAAATCCCATGGAACTTAAGACATTTTTATTTGTAAAATGAGGGAGCTAGCTTAGCTGATTTCAAATATTCTATGTTAAACTCCTTCAAAGCTGGCTAAGCCGAGCTCTCAGGTATCAGCAAAACCAAGAAAGTGAGTCACCCCTACTGCCTGGCATTCAAGGCTCTTCATGCTCTGGCTCCAACTGAACTTCTGCCCTCTATATACTTTTATACCCCAGTCATTTCTTCTGTGCCTGAATGTCCCCTCCCAGTTCTACATCCTATTTCTCTTAAAAGACCATCTCAAATATGACCACTTTCGTGGTGTCACACTGGATTCCTTAATACGATTTGACTTCAGTTCACTATATCCCACATATTTATAGAACCTGTCATGTGGAATATACAATATTTTTTTACTATTTCTAATGGTATTTTAATTAGTTTTAAAAAATATTTTCCTTCCTTGTTGTTGTTGTTCAGTTGCTCAGCCGTGTCTGACTCTTTGCAACGCTATGGACTGCAGCAGGCCAGGCTTCACTGTCCTTCACCATCTCCTGGAGCTTGCTCAAACTCATGTCCATTGAGTCCGTGATGCCATCCAACCATCTCAGCCTCTGTCATTCCTTTTTCCTCCTGCCTTCAACCTCTCCCAGCATCAGGGTCTTTTCTAATGAGTCAACTCTTAGCATCAGGTGGCCAAATATTGGAGTTTCAGCTTTAGCATCTGTCCTTCCAACGAATATTCAGGATTGATTTCCTTTAGGATTGACTGGTTTGATCTCCCTGAAGTCCAAGGGACTCTCAAGAATCTTCTCCTACACGACAGTTCAAAAGCATCATTTCTTCAGCACTCAGCCCTCTTTATGGTCCAACTCTCAGATGCATACATGACTACGGGAAAAACCATAGCTTTGACTAGATGGACCTTTGGCAGCAAAGTAATGTCTCTGCTTTTCAATATGCTGTCTAGGTTGGTCATAGCTTTTCTTCCAAGGAGCAAGTATCTTTTAATTTCATGGCTGCAGTCACCATCTGCAGTGATTTTGGAGCCCAAGAAAATAAAGTCTGTCACTGTTTCCATTGTTTCCCTATCTATTTGCCATGAAGTTTACCCATCTATTTCCCTTCCTGCTAGACTATAAACCTGAAGAAGAGGGATGGTGTCTTAGTTTTGTTAGGTAGGTAGAATAGGGAAAAGGAGTCCAAAATGGCAGTGGCCAAAAGACGAGGAAGGGAAAAGCCCGCAAAAATAGAACAAAGGAAGGTCCGAGGACCGCAGTGAGGACCTCAGGTAAAACAAACAACATTCCTGGCTGGCCCGGTTTACATAGGGCAGGCCCAGGGGAAAAAAACATATAAAAAGAGGAGCCAAAGCTAGCTCGCTCTCTCTCTCCTGCGTGCTGGGTCGCTCTTCTCTTTGCGTCTTTGGACTGACGTGCCCTCATGCCTCGAAGATGGATTTTCCTGCTGTCTTCTAAATAAAATAGAACTGTAACATTGAGATGTGACACTGATTTATCTAAGAGCTATAACATGGTCCATTCGAGACCTGAGAGCCATAATACGATCTGTCCAAGACCCGAGAGTTGTGACACGCTGAACTGAACTGACGGGGCTTTAATGTCCATCACTCCAAATTTTTGTTGTGATGAGACAAAGAACCGAGGAACATATACACGCGTGACAGTTTCATATTCTCATATCATTAGCATAATGACTTAGACAAAAGGTTTTTATAATCTTAGACCCATCATTTAAGGGGGAAACAGATTTATGCAAGACTGTGAGTTGGCTGTTTTGCTTCCAAACTCTATTTTTTTTTGTTTTTGGTTACATTGGATCTTCGTTGCAGTACAAGGGGATTCTCCAGTTTTACCTTGCATGGGGCTTCTGGTTACAGTGCTTGGGCTTCTCGTGTTGTGGAGCACAGGCTCCAGCTTGCATGGGCTCAATAATTGCAGAGTACAGGCTTATTTGCCCTGAGGCATGGGGGAATCTTAGTTTCCCAACCAGGGATCGAACCCGTGTCCCTTCATTGGAATGTGGATTCTCAACCTTTGGACCACCAGGGAAGTTCTTCCACCAAACTCTTATTGGCATAAACTAATGCTTTTTCTGAAACTAATGATGAGGGAATATGATTATTGATTTTTCAAATAATTTTTCATTGCAGTAAGATTTTCCCAGAAAGCTTTTTAGCTGGCAGGAGAAAACATTGCTCAAAAAAAATTCTACCACAAAAGAGAATCTTTTGTTGGAATTGTGATTATTTGGCACGTTTTGTGCTCTGGGATTGTTGCCTCCACTGTAGGTTTCCAGTCAGGCAGCATATATACCAGGAACAAAAGCAGAATGGAAGGCAATGCTGTAAGTATTTGAGCAATGATCTCTAAAGGACTCTCTGGTAAAACCTCCAATGGAGGGGATGACTTACGTGTGGAGCCATGCCAGGGTTTGCTGCCTACAGGAGGCACAGGAATGAGGAATTAACTGATTACTGCTAACCTGGCATAACATATGGTGACCATGACTGCTAGTAAAACGTGGTCCGAGGAATGTCTAGGGCTCTGAGTCGTTTCTCGATGAATCTATCTCTCTTGGTTATGAATATGTGTAGATGACATGGTGGAAAGGAAGAATGGTACCAACAAGGGTTATCTTAGCATGGGAATATGATCTCTCCCCTCCCAAACACAGTTTAAATACCTTGTAAGATTTAACTCATTTTATTCACTTAGCTAATTTATTTCTGTGTCATCATTTTAGAGGTAAACATATGTGCATTGATGTATAGTTAATTCCTTTTTTTTTTTTTTTTTTGCTGAGATCTTCATAATGCAGGATCTTCTGTTGTCTTAGACTCTCTAGCTGTGGCACACAGGCTTAGGTGCTCCAAGGCATGTGGGATCTTACTTCCCTGACCAGGGCTCGAACCGGCTTCCTCCGCATTGCACAGCAGGCTCTCAAATACTGTACCACTAGGGAAGTCTCTCTTGGTTATTCTTTTAACTTTGTTTTATTGCAGCTTAATGCAGAATATACCACAGTGTTGTTCTGAAGTGATAATTAGGTACATACCCAGGTATTTTCAAATTAGGGTTTTAACCTTGTAACGTGTGATAATTCTACTGAAAGCTTTAGGGAAGATTTTAGCTACAACTAAAAGATCCCTCATAGCACAACTAAGATCCAGCACAGCCAAATAAAATTTTTTTTAAAGTCTGTTACTTTTCAAATCAACAAAAATACCATATCCCTTGGCTAGTTCAAACAGTGAATTAGTTTTCTATTGTCCTCTATTAATCTAGAATCAAACATTCTGTAAGGATCTACCAGCAAAGACAGGAGAAACACATACACATCCTGTCATCCCCTCCCCTCATTAGTGAAATTGTTTTACATATTTCAGTTCTGTCTATATGAGAAAAAGCAATCATAATAGCAAATTAGCATATGTTCATAAATATGTCACAGATAGAGTTTCCGTATTTTCCTAGTAGCATCAACAACTTGTTACTACCGAGATAACCATCCTTCTTTCATTCATTTAATAAACATGAATTGAGTGGTGAGGTGGACCAGGGTTCTGCTAGACACTAAAAATAGAAACAGACTGAACCTAGCAGGATTCTGACTCCTGCTCTGTGGAGCTTACAATCCAGTAGAGCAGCCAGACACAGAAAAGGTAAGTGTTTTGAAGAAAAAGTGCAGGGTGCAGTAGGAGTTAAAGGTGCATTACCCAGGCTGTGGCTCATTCTGCTTTTTTTATTCTTCTTACACTTCAAACCTGAAGAGAAAGTGAGGGTACAAGCTACAGTAAATGTGTGTGTGTGCTCCATGGACTGTAGCACATCAGACTCCTCCATGAGATTTTCCAGGCAAGAATACTGGAGTGGGTTGCTATTTCCTTCTCTGAGGGATCTTCCCAACCCAGGGATGGAGCTTTTGTCTCTGGGGTCTCCTGCACTGGCAGGCAGTTTCTTTGCCACTGAGCCACCTGAGTGAGTGAGTGAGTGTTCAGTTGCTCAGTCCAATCTGACTCTTTGCAACCTGATGAACTGTAGCCCGCCAGGCTCCTCTGTCCATGGGATTATCCAGGCAAGACTACAGAGTGGGTTGCTGTGCCCTTCCCCAAGGGATCTTCCAGACTCAGGGATCAAACCCCTGTCCCTTAGTCTCCTACATTGGCTGGTGGGCTCTTTACCACTATAGCCACCTGGGAAGCCCACTGAACTTCCATACATATCTTCCAGGGAGAACACTTTGCAGTCAAATAATCGAGGTTTGGTCTCTCAGTCCACCTCCCTGGAATATTTGCTAGAGTGTCTACTGGAAATGTCACGATGCACATCCACACGCTCCCCCCACCCTAGCCGGTACCTAATACCCAAATCCCTAAAAAAGAGTACCGAAGTGGTGTGTAAGGGATGACCATGTGGAGATAGTATGGATTTAGTTTTTCACTTTTCAAAGGAGTAAGAGTAGATCTGTGATGTCGTTGTGAAGAGTGGGAAGTCAGAGGAAAGAGCAGGGTAAGAAAGCCATAGCCTTGTGAAGAGAAGAGTTCAGGGTTTAATTCTTTTTGCCTTATCAGCCGCCGATTGTACCTGCTGGAAGAGCAGATAAGTTCAAATGAGTACAGAGCTGGAGAACTGGAGCCTCTTGACTACATTACACTGACCTGGAAAATGTCAGGATAAATTACGGAATGGGTCAGCTAGGGGAAGTTGGTAATTGTGGTCATTTTAGAAGTCTTAAAGCTTAGTGGATATTGAGTGGTTTTTTTGTTTTCTTTGTGCCATTGAGTAGGCACCAATTCGGTGAGGAAGGATGGCTTGTGAGCGGGGTTGAGCGCCGGTGGAAGGATTCAAGGACTACTGTCTTAAAATAAGATGGACATCCGCACTTGTCAGTTTAAAATATGTTGATGGTCTAGATCGTTGTGGGAAATGATTTCGGAGCAGCGGTTAACCTTTCCCCAAGATGCATTTCTATTTTAAAAATTCAGGATAGGAAGCATCCCCTCTGCGGTTTTGCCTCCTGCTGGCAGCCGGAGGCGCGTGTGTGGGGTCGCCCTTGCGCCGCAGCCCCGGCCGCCGGGCTGGCACGAATCCGGCCGGGATCCGGTGCTCCCTCAGAGCCCGCTGGACGCGCGCGCACGTACAACCGAAACGCGCGCTCCCGCCCCTCGCGAGCGCGCCCTCCCCTCCGCGCCCCCGCGCTCCCACCGCCAGAGCGCCGCTCAGCTGACCGGCGGGCGCCAGACGCCGAGGCTCCCAGCTCGCGAGCGCAGCTGCGGCGACGCGGGCCTCTCCGGGCGACACTCCCCCCGCGCGCCCCTCCCCCGCCGGGCACCGGGAGCGGGACCGACCGGGCACGAGCTCCAGGCCGCTTCCCCGGAGCCGAGCGAGGAGCGGGGCTGCGCTGACGAGCGGCGGCTGCGCGGCCATGGGCTCGCCCGGGTCGCCCTAGGGCGGGCGCGCGGGGACCGGAGCCCGAGCGGCAGCCTCAGCAGCGAGTCCTCTCAGGCGACGGCGGCGGTAGGAGCCGCGCGGCCGGGATGAGCGGGAGCGGCGCGGCGCCCGGCCCGGCCTCGGGCTCCTCCCCGGCCGCCTGCCGCTTCGCGCACTACTTCGTGCTGTGCGGGATCGACGCGGACAGCGGGCTGGAGCCGGACGAGCTGGCGGGTAAGGCCGGGCTGCGGCAGCGCGGGGTCTCCTCGGGGCCGCGGGGGACGCTGCGGGGACGCGCGGGAGGCGGGGTGCCGGCTCCAGACAAAGTCAGCTCCCGGCGGCGCTCGCTCGCTGGCCGGCCGGGCTCTCGGGCAGCGATTTAATGACATTGTTATTTATTCCGCGTGCAGGGCGCTCTGCTGAGCCCGCGGGCGCCCGCAAGCCGGCCCCCTCGCCCGCAGCTGCCCGCGGAGGCGGCCGGTGAGTCACCGGGCGGGTTAACTCCGGCCTCGCTGTGCTCCCGCCCCCCACCCTCAGCCCCGACCTCGAAGTTTCAGCCTCTGCACGTGACGCGGCGCCCCGACCCTCCGGGGAAGGGGGCGTCGGAGGCGGCGGGGCCGCGGGGCGGGAGTCCACCCAGGCGGCGGCGGCCCGCGGGGCGAGCGCCGGGCGGGAGGCTGATTGGACTTCATCCTGGAGTGTTCGCGGTCTGCGCCGCCTCCGTCCTCGGGTTCTGCGCTGACGGTGGAGTCACCTTTTGGAATCCTGTCGATTTGGCAGTATCGCGGGGGCTGGCGGAGATCTTTGAACCTCAGGACTTAGGACGATGCTTTGTTGATACCGGCTATAGGGTCCCGAGTTTAAGTAGTTAGACATTGCCGCTCAGTTGGATGCACCGAGTGTTGCTGCCTAGGTTTCCTCGGAGGGGCATCGTGCGTCCTTTTGACTCATTATTTGATGGCGCAGTGCGGGGCTGAGCTGGAGAGCAGCCGCTGGAAAGGGGGCTGTTAAAGGCTGGTGGTGGAGGGGGCAGGGGTGTGTGCGCAGTGTCAGGAGGAGCCTGGGGAGAAACAACTGATTTCATTTTTCACGCCTGTTTCTCTCTGCTTGCCTTCCTGCGTTCTGAATCTCGATTTTTTTTTTTTTTTACGTGTGAGACAAGTGACATTTATCACTTGAACTTTATCTGTGTCAGTGTTAAACACTTAGGTCATAGCCTTTCAGAACAGCTTCTTTGGACATAGCATTCTTGATTGCACCACTGTGTGTGTGTTTCTTTTCCTTTTTTGGCAGGGAGGGGGTGACTGAAGAATGTATTAAATAATAAACAGTAGTAAACAGAACTGTTCAGCCTTTAGAACAATACCCACCAACTCACCTCTTGGCTAAATGAATATCTTAAGTCAGTTTCACAGCAAAACATTTTCAACAAAAGCTATGTCTAATTTTACTTAAAATTTTTATTTGAAAAGAGAGATGACTACTAGGCTATGTGTAATTATATATTCCTGTCGTTTCTTCATGTCCGTATTAAGAATGGCTTTGTTAAGGGTTATGGAGTTAGAAAAAAGAAATGTTTGGAGAGATTCCTCTTTCAGGATTGGTGAAGGGGTTATTTTAGGTTTCTAGAATCCCTTTCCCCCTAAACATTTATGACACTGAGTCACTTGGAGACCTTTTGTCAGTGGCTGCTGATGATTGGAAAAAGCCTGTATTTTTTTCTTCATCAAGTCTGTATGCCTAGTAAAGCTAAAACAGCACCTGTAAGTGTGACCTGAGTCTCTTTGGGTGTAGTGCAAATGGCTTTAACAAAACAGTAAAAAAAATTTTTTTTAATGCATTCATTCAGTAAGTAGTTTTGAAAGCCTTTAGGTGTAGATTGTGTTCTAGGCCCTGGGCTCAGCTGTAATCAAAGCAGTCAAAAAAATCACTGCCATCATAGAGCTTACATTGTAGTGTAAAGAAATAATAAACATATGTAGTTTTGTCAGACGTTATTAAGTGCTGTGAGGAAAAATACATCTGGGAGATGAGAGTAGGGCAGTGCCAACAGAATGATGGAATTTGTAGGGTTTAATGATTTTAAATAAGATGGTTAGGGAAGGCCTTAGGATAAGGTAATGTTTGAAAATAACCCTAAAGGAGGTGAGAAAGCTGGCCATGTGGATTGTCTCAGGGAGCAGCATTGTAGGCAGAGGAAACAGCATGTGCAGAGACCTGAGGTGGAAGAGTTCCTAGTTTTGTGGTAACAGCAAGGAGGCCAATACTGGTACTGAGTAAGAAGGAGAGTAGTAGCTGTCATCACTGAGAAGAAGTAGGGCTTCCTAGACTGTTAGATTTATAGATAGGAAACCATATCACTAGGCTTTGAGCGGTGTAACGAGATCTGATCTACCTTCTAAAGAGATGGCTGTGGCTGCCATGTTGACTAGACTATATCAAGGGCAAGATAGAGGCAGACCAGTTAGGAGGCTCTTTTTCACTCTTTGAGCAGAAGTTGTTGGGGGTTGGACCAAATTATGTGGTTAGAAGCTGAGTATATTTTGAAGGTAGAGCCAGCAGGACTTTTTGATGAGTTGAGTATGGTATTCATAATAAAAGAAAATGATGATTAAAAAAAAATACGACTCCAAGATTTTCTCCCTAAACAATTACAAGCACCTGTTTACTGAAATGGGAAGACTGGTGGAGAAGCTGGCTGGAGAAGATTCGTTTAGCTTTGGACATATTAAGTTTGAGGTGCCCATTAGACGTTCAGATACAAATACCAAGTAGGCAAGACATCTATCAGGGCCCCTAACTTTATTTTTAGGTGTAAGCTGAAAGCCTTGAAGTTGGTTGTTGTCACCCAGGGAGTGGATGTAGACAGAAAAGAGAAGAGGCTTGAGAATTGAGTCCTGGGGATATTGCAACATTCTGAAGTGAGAAGGATGAGGTGGAAACAACCAAGGAGTTTAAGAAACTAGTGTGACAAGAGGAAAACAAGAGAATGTAGTATCATGAACCCAACTACCAACTTAACTTTTTCCGCAGAGCTACATTTAGGATCAGGAAACAAGGCTGGTGAGTTAAGCAAATTAGTCACAAGGTTGTTTCTGTTTTGCTGCATTAATTTCAAAGTTAATGATAGTTAGGTTTCTGTTTTATTTTTCTGGAACTAATCTATTTTTATTGTACTGTTTCTTAGCAAGTTGTCACCCCACCTGTAGAAGATCTTAGTTGACTTCTATTAAACATAAACCAGTTGCTTTATAGACTTTTTCTTAACATATACATATTCCTAGAATTTATACTTTGCAGGTGGTGGGTCATTGTTATCAAACGAAGGACACGAACCGTATGATGAAGTAACAGTTAAATAGACTGAGGTCTTGTGAGAAATGAGACCTTGTAATAAAGTGATCTGGGCTTTATCTTGCTTTTTAGACACTCCTCCTACAGTGAAGCTTTGCTTTACCAACAATGGAAAAGACATCTTTCATCGCATATAGGTCTTTAAACAACTGAAAGTAATTTAAATATATATAAATTTAAAATATGGAAGTCCTAGAGATTTTATGGATGTGTCTCTCTCTATACGTATACTGATACAGCAGTATTGGGCTTCCTAGGTGGTTCTAGTGGTAAAGAACCCACGTGCCAATGCAGGAGACATAGAGATGTGGGTTTGATCCCTGGGTCAGGAAGATCCTCTGGAGGAGGGCATGGCAACACACTCTAATATACTTGCCTGGAGAATCCCATGGACAGAGGACCCTGGCGGGCTACAGTCCATCGGGTCGCAAAAAGTCGGACACAACTAAGTGACTTAGCAGGCATGCACGCATAGCAGTATTGCCTGTTGTTCTTCTCTGCCATGTCTTAGCTATTGTGCTTCTCCTACTCACTGTGTGTTTTCAAGATGTATTTGATCCATAAACAAAAATGTCCCTTAAATGTTAAAGTAGAAAGATTTAAATTTCCTTTAACGTTACAGATAAGATGTTTCAGACTGACCATTGCATAAAGAAGAAAGGAGGTGTAAATAGAAGTCACTGGAATTAGTTGATGTGAAGGGAAGTAGGTATCATCTTGAAATTTTCCTTTATGTCTCTCATGTCCTCTAAGACCAAGCTGTAGGAATTTATGTGGCTTGATTTACAGCAACAGATCTTTTAGGCAGTGGAAAAATGAAGGATATAATTAGACCTTTATTCAAGTAACGTAAATATGCAAGCCCCCAAATATTCCTTCTCCCAAGAGGGAAATGTCTCTGCTGCTCTCTTTCATAGTACCTTGTTCAGTTCAGTTTAGTCGCTCAGTCGTGTCCGACTCTTTGTGACCCCATGAATCACAGCACGCCAGGCCTTCCTGTCCATCACCAACTCCCGGAGTTGTACATAGTGTTTAATAAGTGAATATAAAGTTTACAAATGAGTCTGCAAATTGTGGTGACCAGAATATTCTTAAAGTTTTTCCATGGTAGCTTGGATTCAGGAATGCTGATAGATATGGAAGTCTGAGAGATCCCTGCTTTGTTTCGAGATCTTCCTTGGTGCCTCCAGCTGTTTATTTTTAGCCTTGGTGTCTTGGCTGTGGTTTAGAGCTTAGGGGCAGTGAAGACCATGTTCTGAATTCAGATATAAAATTTTGTTAAAACCGACAGTATCATGCCGCAGTAGTACTGGAAGGGACCTTAGACATCATTTAGAGTGGAGAAACGAAGACTGAGAGTTTAAGATCTCAGAGATCCCATTTGATCAGAGCAGGCACCAGACTAAAGCCTGGTTGTTCTTTTTTTTCCCCCTGTGCAATTCAGCTTGTGGGATCTTACTTCCTCGACCAGGAACTGAAACCAGGGCTCCAGCAGTGAGAGCAGCAAGTCCTTAACCACTGGACCACCAGGGAATTCCGAGCTTGGTTGTTGTAATGCACAAAGCTGCATAGTTATTTAAACTCAAAAAAAGATGAGCTTAACGTGAGTTCAGCAAGCATTTCAGGATTACTCTTAATCCAGACTGAATGTCATAGTCAAGACTGTGCTAAAGTCTTTTAAAAACCATGGCCAGGTGTACAGGGGTGGATGGGATAGGAGCTTCCCTGATCTGACCACAATTGGTAGTGCCTCAATTGTTAACTTTGCTGACATCCTTGGTCCACAGTAGATTATGTTTGGGAGTTTTCAAGGTCTGGCCTGGTAGCTGGGGTGCTGGGGAAGGAATAATACAAAGATCCTTTGGAATGGGGCCAAAGAAGATTCAAGGTCTAATTGCTGTGGTATAGTGATACTTGATTTTAAAAATCCCCTTGGAATAAAATTCTTTATAGTGAAATTGTCCCAACAGTGAGGGCAACTAAGTCCTAGGGCTCAGGCATCTGCTGCACTGGTTCATGCAGGACATACCAGCATAGGGAGCTCAGAAGAGCAGAGAAGATGAGATGGTTAGGAAAGCGGGGAGGAGGGAGGAACATAAGTGTCTTTGGAGGAGAAATAGTAACAAAAGGGGAAGAAAGGGGACAAGAAGATAAAAAGGAGGCTGGAGAGGGGCATGTACATAATGTCCAGTGCTGAGGAGTTGAGACAGACTGTCCTGACATTCCTGAGTATATTCTTTGTTTTGCGTTTCCACTTCTGGTCACAGACACTCTTGGAGTAATAGAAGTAAATGTCTAGAATACGATGCATTGTTAGTCATAATTTCTATTGAACTCCATATGGAGAATCTTCTATAATTTGTTAGAGGGTAGAAGCAGTTCCTCCATAAGGTACTTCAGTCAACTATACTTCAATTTTAAAAAATAGGTACTTTAGGAAACAAGTGCCGTATGTCCAAATCCTTAACAGTTTTGATTAATAATGACTTAAATTTTGTTTTTGATAAAGCCATAGCTAGCCTTTATGCTCTGGATTAATTATTCAGTGTTAAATGTTTACAGTGTGCCAGGTTGAGGAGTATATAGGTGACAGTCACTGTTTTGAAAGAATCTACAATAAAATAGCAATAATAAAATAACTTTCTGCATGCTAAGCACTGGCTAAATGCTTTATAACTATTAGCTCATTTCATCCTGACAACACCTTAGGAGATGGCACTATTTTCTCTATTTTACAGATGAGGAAACTGAGGCTAGAGAATTTAAGTCCTTTGCCTAGGTTCATATAAGAAGTGAGAAGCCTGAATTAAAAGTCTGACGTGATCCGTCCATGCTGGTAACCTCTACATTCGATGCCTCCTTCATAATACATACTGGATCACACAGATTATAAATTCTGCCAGTACCCTACATGGATAACCCTATAATCAAATGTGATTATTGTTTAACACCTCTGTAGAAAAAAGGTATTAAGAAGGAGAAGACTAGTCTTTATTACCTTTAAGACCTGACCTGGCTTGTCTCCTTGCAGGCAGCACTGCATGCATTCTTTTATTCATTTATCAAAACAAAAATAAAAAAAGAAGAGTATGTATTTGATACTATTCCTGTTCTTATTAATGAGTATAAGATATAATGGAAGTATAAGGTATTTGCTGCACAAATAAAAACACTACTTCCAAAAACCTACTTTTAAACCTTTTGTTGTTCTTATTGGGTCTTATACCTATCTTTTCTTAGCATAAATTACCTGTCCTTAGATAAGTTTATAGTTTTTAAAAGGAATGTTGCTTGCTTGTGAAACCTTGGCTGGTGTGGCTGTCAGTACAATTGTTAAAGCTGTATGCACAGTCAGAAGCTGAGAATCCGGTCCTGGGTCTGTTATTTAGGACAGCTGTGGGTCTCAAGTGTTTTTATATGTATTGAAGGGGTTAAATGAGGTACTTGGTTTCTGAATTTATCACTCCTCTTTACGGGTTGGAAATTGTTTTTGAATGAAAAACTATCATTTTTTTAAAAGATTAATCCTAAATGACATTGAACATGAAGACTGAATATACCCCATATCTCACATGAGGATTGATGAGTAATTGTAATCTCATCCACAAGGAATGGAAAAAAATAAGTTAGTCTGTGTTGTGCAGTTATTTAGTAAGTGTTTTGAAATGTTAGTTCATGCGCGCTCAGTTATTATCTGCATGGACTCTTAGAAATCCAGAGATCTCTGTTTGAAATGACCATGTTAAGTAATCTCTAGAAGTCTGTATTCTAGCACTGTGGATGATACTGCCGGTTCTCCACAAAATAGCCAGTGGGAATCTTAGAATAATTTTTTCCACTTAAAATTCTTCAGTAACTGTCTTTGTATTCAGATAGAGATTCAGATTCTTTATTGGTATCTTAGTTTATTCAGGCTGCTATAAAAGAATACCATATACTGAGTTGCTTATAAACAAGAGAAATTTATTCCTCACAGTTCTAGAGGTTGGGAAGTCGAGATGAAAGTGTTGGTAGATGAAGTACTGGTGAAGTCCTGCTTGCTGGTTCCTAGATGACTGTCTTGTATGAAAGGGGTGAGGGTGTGTCTGAGATGTCTCTTAGAAGGATTATGTATGAATTCCATTCACGAGAGCTCCACCCTCGTGACCTAAGCACATCCCAAAGGCCCAAGCTCCAATGAGGGATTAAATTTCAACATAGGAATTAGGGGGGTGGGACAGAGATACTCAGTCTGTTCACCCTGGTTGGCAGAGCCCTTCATAATCTGCTCTCTGCCTGTCTTTCCATCCTTTTCTGATTGGAACAATCTTTCCTGTTGCATTGGTTTTCTTAAAGGTTCTTAAATATGGCAAGCTTCTTATCTCGTGGCCTGTTTATCTTCTATTCTCTCCCTAGAACCTCTTCCCCTAGACCAGCATGGTCCATTATAATTATTAATATAATGTGAGAAATGTTTATAGTTTTAAAATTTCTAGCCACATTTAGAAAAGTAAAAAGAAACAGGTGATATTAATTTTAACGATATATTTTATTTATATATCTAGGAGATTATTTCAACACATAACATAAAAATTATTCGTGAGATATTTCACATTCTTTTATTCTTACAAAATGTTTAAAATTCAGTGTGTATTTTATGCTTACAGCATATCTCAATTGATCTAGCCACATTTCAAGTGTTCAGTAACCACATGTGTCAGGTAGCCACCCTTTGCACAGTGTAGCCCTACATCTTTGCAAGATTGACTTCTTCCTTTTCAGGTTTTTGCACAAGTGTTGCCTTCTCAGAGTAGCCTTCCCAGACCACCCTATAAAAAGTTGTGTCCTTCCTCTTTCTGCCTGCCCAACCCTTGCAGTCTCCCTGCTTTATTTCCACATTACTTATTTCCAGGTATATTGTACTTGACGTGTCAGTATTTCCCATTCGATTGTCGGCTCCTGGAGGGCAGGACCATGTCTCTCTTGTTTAGTTTTTTATACCCAGTAACTAGATTGTTTGAATAAATGAATGAAATCATTTGAGATGGGCTTTCCTGATAGCTCAGTTGGTGAAGAATCCACCTGCAATGCAGGAGACCCCGATTTGCTTCCTGGGTCAGGAAGATACCCTGGAGAAGGGATAGGCTACCCACTCCAGTATTCTTGGGCTTCCCTTGTGGCTCAGCTGGTAAAGAATCCACCTGTAATACTGGAGACCTGGGTTCGGTCCCTGGGTTGGAAAGATCCCCTGGAAAAGGGAAAGGCTACCCACTGCAGTATTCTGGCCTAGAGAATTCCGTGGACTGTTTAGTTCATGGAGTCGCAAAGAGTCAGACATGACTGAGCAACTTTTGCTTTCACTTTCACCCAGTGACTAGATTGTTTGAATAAGTGAATGAAATCACTTGAGATGGATAAATATAGAACTTTTCTTTTTGTTACCAACAATAAAAGTTAATATATTTGGTTTCAGTTCAGTCGCTCAGTCGTGTCCGACTCTTTGTGACCCCATGAATCACAGCACACCAGGCCTCCCTGTCCATCACCAACTCCCGGAGTTCACTCAAACTCATGTCCATCGAGTTGGTGATGCCATCCAGCCATCTCATTCTCTGTCGTTCCCGTCTCCTCCCGCCCCCAATCCCTCCCAGCATCAGACTCTTTTCCAGTGAGTCAACTTGTCGCATGAGGTGGCCGAAGTATTGGAGTTTCAGCTTCAGCATAAGTCCTTCCAATGAACACCCAGGATTGATCTCCCTTAGAATGGACTGGTTGGATCTCCTTTCAGTCCAAGGGACTCTCAAGAGTCTTCTCCAGCACCACAGTTCAAAAGCATCAATTCTTCGGCGATCAGCTTTCTTCACAGTCCAACTCTCACATCCATACATGACCACGGGAAAAACCATAGCCTTGACTAGACGGACCTTGGTTGGCAAAGTAATGTCTCTGCTTTTTAATATGCTGTCTAGGTTGGTCATAACTTTCCTTCCAAGGAGTAAGCGTCTTTTAATTTCATGGCTGCAGTCAGCATCTGCAGTGATTTTGGAGCCAAAAAAAATAAAGTCTGACACTGTTTCCACTGTTTCCCCATCTATTTCCCATGAAGTGATGGGACCAGATGCCATGATCTTTGTTTTCTGAATGTTGAGCTTCAAGCCAACCTTTTCACTCTCCTCTTTTACTTTTATCAAGAGGCTTTTTAGTTCCTCCTCACTTTCTGCCATAAGGGTGGTGTCATCTGCATATCTGAGGTTATTGATATTTCTCCCGGCAATCTTGATTCTAGCTTGTGCTTCTTCCAGCCCAGCGTTCCTCATGATGTGCTCTGCATATAAGTTAAATAAGCAAGGTGACAATATACAGCCTTGACGCACTCCTTTTCCTATTTGGACCAGTCTGTTGTTCCATGTACAGTTCTCACTGTTGCTTCCTGATCTGCATACAGGTTTCTCAAGAGGCAGGTCAGGTGGTCTGGTATTCCCATCTCTTTCAGAATTTTCCACAGTTTATTGTGATCCACACAGTCAAAGGCTTTGGCATAGTCAATGAAGCAGAAAGAGATGGTTTTCTGGAACTCTCTTGCTTTCTCCATGATCCAGTGGATGTTGGCAATTTGATATTTGGTTTATTTGTGTGTTTTTTTAACCTCTAAAGTGGACTAGCGTTTTTTGTTGTTTTTTTAAAATGGGAAACTTGAAATTAATAAAAACGCAAGAGAATAGAAGAATGATTAATTTTTTAAAAGGTCTATGTCAGCTTTGTGGAAAGCTATTAAAATGTCTTACGTTTATAATATTTTTAGTCTATTCCTTTCCTCTTGAAATAAGCTGTGATTGGTAAATAAAATTAATAAACTTTTTTTTTAAACACCAGTTTTAAGCAAGCATGCAGATACTAGCAAATCTATGGTTTTTCCTCTTAAGCAGACAACATGTCTTATTTATTTCTAAGCTAGTGCTAAGTGATGAGCACACAAATAGTGAGTAGTGTTCATGAAGTTTCAGAAAGTGGCTGTGTGAAAGAACCCTGATAACTTCAGTTATGTCTTTAGAGGGATACTTCAGGCAATTGCATTCCATTTCCTTCTTTGTGGACACCCACATCGGTTTTGGGCCTGGGCAGCCAGGACAGTTCTCTTTTTCTATAAAGTTTAATCCTTTGTAATTTTTCCCCGTTTATATTTTGTCTTTATTGTGCCTTGTATAATGTTCTCTTCTGCCTGAGACTTGACTTTTTAAGATTTAATAACCTCTTAGCCAGAGATTCCAGAAATTTTCAGTATGAGGCTGTATTCTACACTACTTTTCAAACAGAATGCAACGATAGCTGTTTTAGTGTGAGGAGATAAGAACTGAGAGTTCTAGGAATAAAAATGGAAATGTTTTATGTACTGCTGAGACAGCACATCATGAGGCTGGAAAAACATGAAACAGTTGCTTTCCTCTTCATTCCTGCACCTTTCCCAAGAATCTGTGATTTTTACTAACTTTATTATGAAATATTGTAACTATTTTAATTAATGGATTTCTTAAGTTAGTGCCTTTATTTTCCTTTCATAAATTTTTATACTTCACTGGTGTATAAAGTTAAGTTTGAAATAATGCTTTTTTAAATGACTTTCAAAGATACATGCTAGCACTATTAAATCAGAAGTAGCTCCAGGAAATCCCCTTTATATAATGAAGCTATGAAAATAGTTAATGTTTATTGGGCCATGAACTGTGGTTGATGATTTATAAACATTATCTTGAATCCCCACAATAACTTGAATGTATTATTATCATCACTCTATAGGCAAGGAGGCTGAGGTTTGGTGAGTTGCTGCCCAGAGTCACAGAGACAATAAAGGCCAAAGCTGGAATTGCATCCTGGTGGCCCTCTTCTGCTGTGTCCTGCTGCCCCTCCAAGTCCTCCAGACCAGCTGTCCTCAGCTGCTGGGTGGTGACATATATCCACTGGGTCACAATTAATTATTAATAATGGTTGAGGACTTTCTGGTGGTCCATTGATTAAGAATCTGCCTGCCGATGCAGGGGATACAGATTCGATCCCTAGTCCAGGAAGATTTCATGTGCCATGGATCAACTAAGCCCCGTGTGCCACAACTGCTGAGCACGTAGTCTAGAGCCAGAGCTTCGCAACAAGAGAAGCCACCGTAGTGAGACACTCTCTCACACAGCCGGGTAACCCTGCTTGCTGCAACTAGAGAAAGCCTACTGACAGCAGTGAAGACCCTGCGCAGCCAAAAATTAATTAATAAAAATAGGTGAAATACTGAGGTTTTAAGTGGTATTTTTAAATAAGTGGAATTAATTCAATATCTGCCCTCTAATGATGTCATTCTCACTTCCATTCCTATGTGCTTTTATTAAGTAGTGGAAGAGAAAGTTGGTGTTACATGCACTATACCAGCAATTGTGAATAGCCCCACACAGGATGGGAAATCTATCTTGTTAATGCTACCACCAAGCTGGTTATTCACGAGCTGTGAATAGTTTCCACATATTTCTATTCTGTTAGGAATACCGTTGCAAAAGTAGTCTGTTTGCTTCCCTTGCCTGTAGATTTTTTTTAAATTATTTATAGTTCAAGGACACGTATGGGAGTATGTTTTTGAACTCTTCATGCTGATCTAGATTGTTTCTTGATACTTTCTCAATTATGAAATGTGACAGTGTTTTGCCAAAGAGCTTTCTAAACTATAGGATAAAAATATGAGGTAGAATTATAATTTTAGAGTTGTAGAATTTAAGTTCAACCCTGCTGCGGACTAGTAGGCAGCATACTGTATCTGTAACCTCTTAGATACAGCCTGTAGACCTCTAGGTTTTAAATATGAAACCCAGGTTAGAGACATTTTAAGTTTTTTTTTTTTTTCCTATATCCCAGAGGCCTTGTGATGTAAATCCATCTGTCTTGCGTAATTTTCTGGTGCTCTGGCTGAAAGAATCCAGGTTTCTGCTATGAAGATCTTGTTTTCTTGCCCTCTTTGTCTCCCTCTTTTCTAGTATAAGACACTCCTACTGTCATTTATTTAACACAGAAAATTATTCTATAGTTTGAAGAAATATCATGTAGAACTAGTATCTAAATTAAGTTTCAGATAGTCATCATGGCACAAGTGTGCTCACAGGCCAGGTTTTTGTACCTTTTTCCCCCCAATCCCTTCTTCAGAGATCACCCTTATTTTCACTTTAGTCCTCATGAAGTCACAACCTGCTCCTTTGGTTCTTTTTTCTGTAATAATGGGGAGAAGATTTTTTTTTGGCAAAATTTTTAATTGTCATTAAAATCTCAGAGGTAAGAAATTCTAAGGTCTCCTTGAATCCTCCAGTTACCTTCATCCTTAGCAGAACAAGGAGGAGTTTTGTTTTATTTTATTTTATTGGCTGCACTTTGTGGCTTATGGGATTTTTATTCCCTGACCAGGGATGGAACTCCAACCCAGCAGTGAAAGCACCAGGTCCTAACCACTGGACTGCCAGGGGATTCCCAGGGAGGAGTTTTTATTTCCCACAGCTATTCCGGTTTCATACTTTCTGTTTCTAGTATCCTTTCCATTTCCCTCCTTTTTCTTCCCTCATAGTCCTTTGGGAAAACAGGGACAGTCTGCTAGATCAACAATATCCTTTCTATATATTAAAATTATATATTTTTTTCTCCCAGGACTAAAATAACAGAGATCGTTTTCCTATAGGCAGATGAAACATGATTGTTTCATAATCATCCCATAGTTTCATACAATTCCCAAACATGGAAGTCCTCCCTGTCATAAGAATCAACACGAACATATCAACTGGAATTCCATGAGAATAAGGTATTTGGGCAGTAGGAATTTAGGACTGTAGTTGAGTTTGATCCCTGGGTTGGGAAGATCCCCTGGAGAAGGAAACGGCAACCTACTCTAGTATTGGGAACCCTCATGGACAGAGCAGCAGGTGATAATCCTTGGGGTTGCAAAAGAGTCGTATTGATTTAGTGACTAAAAACAACAACATATGTTTAAAGTTTATGGTTAATACACTTCTAGCACCACATTTTATTTTCTTGGTTAATTTTCTTCACTTTAAGTTTAACCCTAACTTTTAAGGAAGTTTAAATGGCTGGGGTAACAAGATAATAAATTGTTTAAAAATATTTCCCCATCTATGTCAAGTATGTTCTTTTTCTAAATAAATATGTCCAGATTTTAAAATATTCTGGCCTAGCTCCAGGGAAGTGAACTTTGGTACTTGACTGTTTGCTTTGTGCCATTGTTCATTAGAACAATGACTGTGATTTCACAGTTTATTAAAACAAAAGCATTGGTACCATTGAGGTGATTTGATTATGCCAAAATAGGTTATTTTGTTTAGTTGTTCTCACCCCTGTCTGGCAGTGCTTATTTTTCCATTGACAGCCCTGTTGTAATTCTATTTTAAATAAATACCTGAAAGCTGTGTGGGCTCGAATATAAAATCTTGCGTATTCCTCACAGTGAAGGATTGAGAGGCCTCATTTACTGTGAAGCACTAGTAAGCCATCTTGTCCCTGGTGGAAGGAGCCACTGGGGAGAGAGGTAAAGTATGTGTGTATAGAGGGTGGAAGGTGATGGAAAACAAAAAGTTAAAACCGTACTTATTATTCCAAAATCTTCTTTTCCTGATCTTGCTGATCTGGTACTGTTACCCTGTCTTCTATGTGGAACACAGTTTTGTGGTTAGAATGTGATAAATGGTACAGAGATATTCAGACAGATGCCCTAGATCCTGGAGTCCCCACAGTAATTGTGTGAGAGAAGTCATTACAGAGTCTCCTGTACAGATGTCACACCTGCTGAAAGTTTAACAGAATCATATTCACTCTTCCCTGGAATGAAATCTCCTGTAACAGAAATAAAAATGTAGCTTTTTCTGAATGTGGCCATAAGGTCAAGAAGTAGACATATTTTGTTGAATCATTAGGGAGTAGAAGCCTTGCTGTGAAATGTCTGTTGACATGTATGCATATTTAGTATTTATTTCTGTGCCCCAGTGAACCCTGTTGAATAGATCAGGTGACAGCTTTTATCTGAAAGTCAGTCTTTGAGGGGCAGCTGAAGCATGGGTGTGTGAGTGTGAAGGATTGGTGTTTTTTCACTGTCAGGGAAAGAAGTAACTTCTTAAATTTCTTGCTCTTAAAAATAAGGAATACTTTCATAAAATTCAGATTTACTCTGGGACTTAAAGGAAATGGTTGTATTATTTTAGTGTGTGTGACTGCATAGTTTTTTAATGTCTTCTGAAATAGTGAGATATAGGCTTCTCTCAAGTGTGGGAACTGTTTTGCACCCTGTTTCCCTGTTCACTGACCTCTGCCTTTTGACCCTGCTGCTTTGTGACAAGATTATGGGCCTTTGAGCTTTTCACCAGTCCACCCAGGCTTAAGTTTGGTTGTACAGAAACATAAAGCTTTAAGCTTCCTTAAAAGATGTTTTTAGAATTGAGGCGAACATTCAGATTTAATTGTGGGCATGAACTTTTGTAAATATATTTTCTTTAAAAAGTTTGTTTTTTTCTGTCCAAAGTATTATGTATTTTCTAATAGGAACTTTAAAGTTTTCTGGATGTGTATATGACTATGTTTTTTTTTCCCCTTCGGAGTAAAGTATCAGTGTTTATCAGTAAAATAACAGTGTTTATTTAGGGAGAGATTTACAATTCAAGTTTTCTAACTGAAGGGAACCAAGGGAGACCCAACTATTTGCTCTCCGTTGTTGTCTTTTTAGGCATGAGAAGTTAAAAATCTGTATTCGGAGAGTGTTATACGAGAGCAACAAATCAAATATTTCCAGAGAGAATCAATGCTTTCACCTGCTTATCTTACAGTAAATACTTTTTAGACACCTTGCCAGATGCCCAAAATAGAGAAGGAAGACAGTCAGGAACAGACAAAAAGAGATAAACTCATTTACTTTTGCTGCTTATTTGTAGTTAATGTGATAGTTTTTGTTTTGTTTTTGGAAAGAGGGTAAATTTAGTGTCAAAAATAAAGATTTGTTGATTGTGCGTTTTATTATTGTTTTACATACTATCTTCAAGATTATCCAGAAAACTATGCATTTGCTCTGTTTCAAACATTGGGGTAAGACTTTCTGAAGAATGTCTGTTTACACACTGTCCGAAGGATTTATAATAATGAAGCTTTTGGACTTCTTTTTACATGGCACTTTCCTGCTACTGAATATCCTACCAAAAGTGAGGATAAGCAAAACAATTGGCTTGAGATAATAAAAGACAAAGTGCTTTTTTTTTAAAAAAATGTGGCTTTTAAATTATAAAAATAATGTATGTTCAATTTAAAAACTGAAGTAGATAGAGGATTGTATTAAAGAAAACAAGCATTTGTAATCCCAGAGGGGTGGAATTTAAAATAAGAATAGAAGTTCTGATTCTGATCACTCGGTTGAGGCCACAGTGATCGTTTTACTAAGGTGTTGTGGTTAAATAAGCTGAGCAGTAATCTAAGAAACACAGTAAGATTTTCTTTTGTCCAAGTCATTGCTGTTGATTTAGTAAGACAGTTGTGATGACCTCTGTGAAGAACTGTTAGTTGAAGGAGTGAATGAATAAATAATATGGAGTTGTCTACCTCAGGTGTTCACTTTGAGGGATAAAAATTAAATGCTTAGTACTTACAACAGAATTTTTAAAAAACCAAAATCCTCTATAAGGTCAGTAATTACAATTAAATAGGAAAAGAAATAGTGGCTTTGAATCGTAAGAGTTTGACATTAGTAAATATTTTTTCATTATGGAAAAAGAAAAGCATTGGTGACAAATGAGGTACGTAGAGGAAGGAGAAACTGGTAAGCAAAAGAGGCGGCTCAGTGACAAATGAGATAAACTCTTCATCTCCATCTTTCTGGGAATCCAGTTTGTTTATAGTCACATAGCGGAATGGAAATATGTTTAGATGGCATAAGAAACCTCTGGTGTAAAAGCTGCTTGTCTCCCCTCAGGTTGCTGAGCCTAGAAGCAGCAGCAGATCCGACACTTGTCCCTCACAGCTCCCGGCCTGCCTCCCACTTAGAGTCTGTGTAAACATTTCAGGAGCAGCATTGGCAATGGCTGCAGAGGATGCAGAGAGGGCTTGCTATTTCCTTTTTCATGTAGCAGAATAATGAGAACAGGGACAGTCTTCTGATTGTCTTATAGTGTTTTGGCTGTTAGTTCTTTTAGATCCTTTCTGTTAACTCCTTTCCTCCTACAAGATACTTAGTCAGATGTTTAAAGTCATATGTTTAACTAACCAACCAGAGACCTTAACATACCAAAGAGGGGATATTTGTCATCCTAACTGATAAAAACTTTACAAGAACAGATGTGCTTCTCTCATTTTCTTTAAACCTGTCTGTTTCCTGCCATGAATGTGAGTTTTGTCAATAATGACTATGCATGCTAAAAATTGTATGAGTAAATGCGGCAAAACTCTTCCTCCAAAAGAAATTTTTTTAAGGGGAGAGAGAGACAGATAAGGAGGGAGGGGGAGAAGGAGAGAGGATGTTAGCAATTATCTGGAGAGGTGTTACTTGCATTTTTGTTTCAGTTTAGTTATTTTTATTTTTTTAGGATGGGCTGAATTGAGGTGAATTTTAGTTGTTCTAAGATCTATGTCTAGCAGTGATTCTTGAAATTTTTTTTTGAGAATATTAACACATTCACAAAAGAAAGTAGAGAGGCAAACCATGGGAAAGAGAGGGTTTATTTATGCCCAGGTCTCTGCTCCCACTTGTTTCTATAACTGGATATGTACCTTACACACTTAAAAAGAGGTTTATAGACTAGCTGCCTTTAAGCATTTCATGCAATGGAGATGAGTCTAGCTTTTAGAAGTTTTTTCTGTCAGTTAGAATACTTGTAACTTGGCTGGTTCACGCAACAGTTTTCTTTGGGTGGAGGTGATCAGGTATAGTTTAAACAAAGCGCTTGTCCCAGTGTTCACTGCAGTTCTTTATGCTCCGTCTGTCCCCAGTGTTGACTTCCTCTTCAGTTTGGCTTCCTTCATGGTATTAAAATGGCTTCACATTTGCACTTCACGTCTTCCCTAGAGGAGATTTAACTTTTCCTCCTCCACTCCCCACTCATGTCTGAAATAAGAATCTGGGTCTTTGCTATGACCAGTCCACTTTAGGTCACACTGCCCAGAGGGCATCCTTGAACCATTAGTGTGGCCAAGGAAAATGGGGTTAAGCTGCCTGTTTAGAGACCAGTTTGGGATGAAAGTACAGGACTTCTTCACAATGGAAGAGTGGAAGATTGGCTACTGGAGTGCAGCCTTTTTGAATGCTAGACTTTGAAGGCAGCACGTGCTTCTGGGCTGAGTTCTGGGAATATCACTCTGGATGAGGGGTTAGAATAGAATTAAACTGGGGAGAAACTAGAAAAGGAGAACCAATTAGATTGTTTTACGAAACAAACTAGAGGGAAAAGGCCTGAATTAGGGTAGTGGCAGTGGGAGTAAAGAAGCAAGGATGGTTGTAGGAAATAGAATAGATATAGGAAGAATTGAACTTGAGAACTTTAGTGTATGTGAGGTTAAAGGGGAGGTGAGATGCACATGACTAGACTTTGCACCCCGGTGACAGGGCTATAAGAGTGTCATTCATAGCAGGAACACAGGAGGAAATAAGTTTGAGAGGACGGAGGTGAGTTTAGTTTTGAATTTGTGGTAGTGATGGTGCTGGTATGATGTTATTTTTCTTTACATTGGGGTGGACTAAAACCACATTTCCACATCTTATTATAATAGTAGTGATTAACTGTTAAAGGATGTGTGTGTGTGCGCGCGCGCGGAAGTATTGAAACTAGAATTCAGGGCTTCAGACCCAGAATTCCATAGTCTTTATATTATGTCACACTTACCACTGTTTATAGACATAACTCATGCATTCTTTCTTCTCCTTTTCTCTTCCTCCTCCCTCCTTTTCTTCCTTGGAGCCAAGAATATATGTGTGTTCATTTAAATATCTGTTTTTAAACATGAAGTATAAAAAATACCATAGGGACTTCCCAGATGCTCCAGTTGTTAAAACTCCGAGTTTTCACTGCAGGGGGTGGGGATTGGATCCTTGGTCAGGAAACTAAAATCCCACATGCTGTGCGGTACAGCCAAAACAAAGCAAAATTATTATTAAGAAAAATACGGAAACTGCCCAGTACACAAGCTGAGAGACGTATTTTTTGAGTTAGGATAATTCATTGGGCATTAATTAGTAAATAATTTACTTTTCTCCCCAGCGCTTCAGTTTGTAGTTCAATGCACGGCTTTTGTGGCAGGCTTTAGTAGAGCATTTAGAATGCATCTGTATTCTTCAGCTGTGAGGCAGTGAACCATATGCTGCGTAAACTCCCTGGAGTTTGTACAGCAAACAACTCCCTCACCAGTTTGTAAGTACTTGTACAGGGTTCTAGGCATTCCCACCTAGAACATTCAGGCCCTGTGTTACTGCTGTAGAACTCTGCCTACCAGATGGCTGCATGTATCGTGCATACTGAAGAGGCTGGTAAGATATAATCGCTCAATAAACATTAGCTACTACCCTTATTAACATATCGATTGGATTAAACCCCAGACACTGGTGAGGTTTAAGGTGTTTCTGGAACTCTCCTTTAGACATTAAAAGATAGTCCCTAGGGCTGTGTCCTTTTTTTAAAATGACTGCTAATTTTATTCTTTATTTTAAAATGTTTATTGATTGGTTTGGCTGCCTCGGGTCCCTGTTGCGTTATGTAGGCTCTTTCACTGTGTTGTGCAGACTCTCTAGTTGCTGTGTGTGTGTTCAGTAGTTGTGACATGTGGGCTCCCTAGTTGTGGCACACAGGGCTTGGTTGCTCAATGGTCTGTGGGATCTTACTCCCCTGACAAGGGATCAAACCCTTATCCTCTGCATTGCAAGGTGGATTCTTCACCACTGGACCGCCAGGGAAGTCCATATTCATTATTTTTCAAATAGATAATATACTCATTTGGTATCATTTTTTAAAGATACAAAAAGATTACGTTAAACAATGTGGTCCCTTTTCTTAGCTGTCTAGTTCCTTTCCTCAGATTCAACCTTAGTTATCACTTTGTTGTGTATCCGTCTAGAGACATACTATGTTCCATGACATGTTTCTTATCAATTTCAGAGTGTACTCTTAACCTCTGAACTTTGATATATTTCTTTTACCCATGTTAATTTCCCTTTTACCCCACTTTAATTAGTAACATTAATGATAAAGATATTGCCCAAGTTATATTTTTTATTGCTTATAGCATATTAGGTCAGGTACTAACCCTAGCTTGCTGTTGGCAGTCATGTTCAGAGATTTTTAAGTAATATGCCTAAATTTGCATTGCTTGTGGTAGAAAAAGAACCAGAAAGGGTCTTCTGGGTCCAAAGAACTTAACGGTTTTCATGAGTAAAAGAGCCCACCCCTCTAATCTGGTGGAAAGCAGGGCACTTACATTGTACTTAAAAAGAGTCATAATAAACTCATTAAACTTAAATCACATTCTAAATGAACACAAGACCAACTTTGGGCTGTTGTACACATGAGAATTACAGATTTTATTGGTTGACCGTCTGTTTTAGGGATAGATTATCTACACATACAGACATAATTTTTTTTGTGTGTGTGTGTGCTTTGCTTTATTACTTTTCACCTTATGGACTTTTTTTTTTTTAACCCTGTGTCCAGCAAATCTGTTGATGCCATTTTTCCAATAGCAGCTGCTCACTTTCTGTCCCTTTGTCACATTTGGTAATTGAAATATTTCAGACTTTTTCATTATTACTGTAATATTTGTTATGGTGATCTGTGATAAGTGTCTTTGATGTTACTATTGTAATTGCACCACTAACCAAGCCCATATAAGGTAGAACTTAATCAGTATATGTGTGTATTCTGACTACTGTATAAATCCACTCTTCCCCTGTGTCTCTCCCTCTCCTCAGGCCTCCCTGTTTCCTGAGACACAGCAATATGGAAATTAGACCAGTTAATAACCCTACAGTGGCCTCTGATGTTCAAGTGAAAGAGTTAGTTGCATGTCTCTTGCTTTAAATCAAAAGCTAGAAATGATTAAGCTTAGGAGAAAGGCAAGAGCCGAGACAAACAGAAAGCCAGGTCCTTGTGCCTAACAGTTAGCCAAGTTGTGAATGCAAAGGAAAACTTCCTGAAGGAGATTAAAGTTCTCCTCTAGTGAATGCATGAATGATGAGAGAGTGAAACAGCTTTATTGCTGATGTGTAGAAAGTTGTAGTGATCTGGATAGAAAAACAGGCCACAACATTCCCTTAAGCCAAAGCCTAATTCGGAGGAAGGCCTTAACTCTCTTAAATTCTCTGAAGGCTGAGAGAGGTGAGGAAGCTGCTGAAGAAAAGTTAGAAACTAGCAAAGGTTGGTTCATAAGGTTTAAGGAAAGAAGCCATCTCCCTAACATAAAAGTGTGAGGTAAGGAAGCAAGTGATAATGTAGAAACTGAGGCTATTTATCCAGAAGATATCGCTTAGATAATTAATGAAAGTGGCTACACTAAACAACAGGTTTTCAATGTAGATAAAGCAGCTTTCTATTTGAAGAAGATACCATGTAGGACTTACATAGCTAGAGAGGAGAAGTCAGTGCCTGGCTTCAAAGAATGGGCTGACTCTTTTGTTAGGGGCTGATGTAGCTGGTGACTTGAAGTTGAAGGCAATACTCATTTACCATTCTGAAAATCCTAGGACCCTTAAGAATTACGCTAAATCTACTCTGCCTGTGCTCTGTAAATGGAACAACAAAGACAGTGTCTGTTTACAACATGGTTTACTGATTATCTTAAGTCCACTGTTGAGACCTGATGAGAAAAAAAGATTCCTTTGAAAATATTGCTGCTCACTTGACAATGCGTCTAGTCACCCAAGAACTGTGATGGAGATGTACAATGAGATTCATGTTGTTTTCGTATCTGCCAACACAACATTCATTCTACAACTTATGGATCAAGGAGTAATTCTAACTTTCAAGTCTTATTATTTAAGAAGTACATTTCATAAGATTATAGCTGCCAAAAACAGTGTTTCTTCTGATGGAACTGGGTAAAGTCAATTAAAGACCTTCTGGAATGGATTCACGATTCTAGATGTCATTAAGGACATTTGTGATTTATGGAAAGAGGTAAAAATACCAACATTTATGAGTTTGAAAGAAGTCAGTTCCAGCTCTCATGGATGATTTGATGTGGAAATAGCAAGAGAACTAGAATTAGAAGTGGAGCCTGAAGATATAACTGGGTTTCTGCAATTTCATGATAAAACTTGGACGGATGAGCAGTTGTTTCTTATGGAAAAACAAAGTGGTTTCTGGAAATGGAATCTACTCCTGGTGAAGATGCTCTGAAGACTGTTGAAATGACATATAACATAAACTGAGTTGATAAAGCAGCAGGAGGGTTTGAGAGAATTAACTCCAGTTTTTAAAGTATCCTCACTGTGGGTAAAATGCTATCAAACAGCATTGCATACTATAGAGAAATCATTCATGAAAGGATGGGGCAAACTTTACTGTTGTATTATTTTAAGGAGTTGCCACAGAAAATTCCATGGTGGTCCAGTAGTTAAGATTCCGAGCTTTCATGGCTGAGGGCGTGGGTTTGATCCCTGGTAGGGGAACTAAGATCCCACAAGTCACGCAGTGCAGCCAGAAACTAAAAACTAAAACAGAAGAAATCACCACAGCCACCCCAGCCTTTAACTATCTACCATCTGATCAGTCAGCAGCTATCAACCTCAGGACAAGAACCTCCACAGAAAAAAGATTGCAACTCACTGAAGACTCAGATGATGGAGTCTTTAGACTTTTAGAAATAAAGAATTTTTAAATTATGGTATGTACATTGTTTTTTAGGCATCGTACTGTTGCACACTTAGACTACAGGATAATGTAGCTGTAACTTTTATATATGCTGGAGAACCAAAAAAATTCATGTGACTCACTTCATTGCAATATTAGCTTCAATGCTGATATTCTGGAAGCAAACCTACAGTATCTCTGAGGTATGCCTCTGATTGACCAAAGACACCCACACATACTCAAGACATGTATGTAGGTCAAAAGGGCTGAACAGCATGAATGTAAAAGGACTGAATAGATATAATCCTTTCTTTTTTTCCCTTCATATTAAGTATCTTCAGACCTTCCCCAGTAGCTCAGCTGGTAAAGAATCCGCCAGCAGTGCAGGAGACCCCAGTTCAGTTCCTGGTCAGGAAGATCCCCAGGAGAAGAGAACAGCTACCCACTCCAGTGTTCTTGCCTGGAGAATTCCATGGACAGAGGAACCTAGCAGGCTACATACAGTCTCAGTCAAAAGGGCTATATGTCGGTCAAAAGGGATCAATGACATAAATGTAAAAGGATTCAATAGATCTAATTCTTTCTTTTTTTCCTTCATTTTAAGTGTCTTCATATTTATTTTTTGTTTATAGTGAAAGCCCAGTAGTTGCAGTAGCATAGTTTTAGACAAACATATTGTTTCAGATTCCATTTCAAGTTACAGAGAAATGCCTGGAATCTCAGTAACTGTGCTTTAACACATTTAACACAAATTTTCATGTTTATGCCTAACTGCAGTTGTGTCCTTCCTTGCTGACACCAGTATCCCCTGGGTGGGCCCCAAAGTCTGAAACTGGCTGGCCAAGTATGGCAAAAGAACAAAGGACTGGAGAATAAGATAATTCTTTCTTTTAATAGATACTTGAAAATAATTCAGAAGTAGAACTGCATGTCCTGCATTAATGAAAATTTTACTTTAAAAAAACTTTATTTTCAGGAATTTCCTGGCTGTCCAGTAGTTTCACTGCTGAGGGCCTGGGTTCAATCCTTGGTTGGGACCAAGATCCCAGAAGCCACACCTTGCAGCCAAAGCAAGAAGACAATCTTTATTATCTAAAGAAGTACAATACACACATTTGATTAACCTTTTTCTTGGGTAAGATGCATTTCTATAAATTATGTGACATCACCTTGATTTCATGGAGTCTTGGTATGCTGAGTGGAGGTTTTGGTGGATTTTGGTAGTTAAGTAGGAAATTAGGCAGTGTAGAGTATATTTTGTTTTGTTTCCTTAGGGGAAAAAAAACACACCAAAACCAAAACAAAAAATAAATCCCTCATTAGTATGGAGAGTTTGAAACATACCTAAGAAAGAGCAGTTTAATGAACCCTCATGTGACTCCATGGACAGAGGAGCCTGGTGTGTCCATGGGGTCACAAAGAGTCGGACATGACTGAGTGATTAAAAATGCACAAACATATGTGCCCACCAGCTTACTAGCATATTATTTTAGCTTCCCCCTCCTTCCTCCTACCTACCAGTTTAGAATTACTTGAAATAAATGCCATATATTGTCATTTCAACCACAATCTTTTAGAATGTTACTCTAAAGATTAGTACTCTTTTATATACACTTTTAGTAAAATGAATTTTGGTTTTCTACTTAATCTTCAGATCCCAGTTGCAAACAGTTTATGTGATGGATAAACAATATGAAATGTCTCATTAACCAAATGCAGTAATTAAATCTACAGAAGTAAATCTTTTAACATTTTGAAAGTTAAACTGACATAGATTTTAAAGATGTGACTAATTTTTTGGGGGGGCCACACCATGTGGCATGTGGGATCTTAATGCCCAGACTAGGACTCAGACCTCTTCCCCCTGTGGTGAAAGTGTAGAGTCCTAACCACTGAACTGCCAGGGAATTCCCAAGATGTAACTGATTATTAAAAGCACCAATGTTATTCTGGCTTAGAAATTTAGACTTTTTTTGCTGGGCTTTTTCTACTTCTTTTTTTAAAATTGAGATTTAGTTGATTTACAGTATCATAAATTTCAAGTAATTTTTAAGAAAATTAGAGATATCAAGGGAACATTTCATGCAAAGATGGGTACAGTAAAGGACAGAAATGGTATGGACCTAATGGAAGCAGAAGATACTAAGAAAAGGTTGCAAGAATACACAGAAGAACTATACAAAAAAGATCTTAATGACCCAGATAATCATGATGCTGTGATCAGTCACCTGGAGCCAGACATCCTGGAATGCGAAGTTAAGTGGGCCTTAGGAACTACGAACAAAGCTAAGGGAGGTGATGGAATTCCAGTTGAGCTGTTTCAAATCCTAAAAGATGATGCTGTGAAAGTGCTGCACTCAACATGGCAGCAAATTTGGAAAATTCAGCAGTGGCCACAGGACTGGAAAAGGTCAGTTTTCATTAAAATCCCAAAGAAAGGCAGTGCCAGAGAATGTTCAAACTACCACACAATTGCACTCATCTCACACACTAGCAGGGGCTTCCCTGGTGGCTCAGACGGTAAAGCGTCTGCCTACAATGCTGGAGACCCGGGTTCAATCCCTGGGTAGGAAAGATCCCTGGAGAAGGAAATGGCAACTCACTCCAGTACCCTTGCCTGGAAAATCCCATGGATGGAGGAGCCTGGTAGGCTACAGTCCATGGGGTTGCAAAGAGTCAGACACGACTGAGTGACTTCACTTTCACACACTAGCAAAATAATGATCAAAATTCTCCAAGCGAGGCTTCAACAGTACATGAACTGAGAACTTCCAGATGTTCAAGCTGGATTTAGAAAAAGCAGAGGAACCAGAGATCAAATTGCCAACATACATTGGATCATCGAAAATGCAAGAAGAGTTCCAGAAAAACATCTACTTCTGCTTTATTGACTACACCAAAGTCTTTGACTGTGTAGATCACAACTGTGATCACAGTCTTTGATTGTGTAGATCACAAACTGGAAAATTCTTCAAGAGATGGGAACACCAGACCCCCTTTCCTGCCTCCTGAGAAATCTGTATGCAGGTCAAGTGGCAGCAGTTAAAGTCAGACTTGGAACAACAGACTGGTTCCAAATCAGGAAAGGAGTACGTCAAGGCTGTATGTTGTCACCCTGCTTATTTAACTTATATGCAGAGTACATCATGTGCAATGCTGGGCTGGATGAAGCACAAGCTGGAATCAAGATTGCCAGGAGAGATATCACTAATCTCAGATACACAAATGACACCACCTTTATGGAAGAAAGAGAAGAGGAACTAAAGAGCCTCTTAATGAAAGTGAGAGAGGAGACTGAAAAAACTGTCTTAAAACTCAGCATTCAGAAAATGAAGATCATGGCATCCATTCTCATCATTTCATGGCAAATAGATGGGGAAACAGTGGAAACAGTGACAGACTTTATTTTCTTGGGCTCCAAAATCACTGCAGATGGTGGCTGTAGCCATGAAATTAAAAGATGCTTGCTCCTTGGAAGAAAAGCTATGATAAAACCTAGATAGCATATAAAAAATCAGAGACATTACTTTGCCAACAATGGCCCATCTAGTCAAAGCTATGTTTTTTCCAGTAGTCATGTAAGGCTGTGAGAGTTGAACCATAAAGAAAGCTGAGCGCTGAAGAATTGATACCTTAGAACTGTCGTGTTGGAGAAGGCTCTTGAGATTCCATTGGACTGCAAGGAGATCAAACAAGTCAATCCTAAAGGAAATCAGTCCTGAATATTCATTGAATCTGATGCTGAAACTGAAATTCCAATACTTTGGCCACTTGATGCGAAGAACTGACTCACAGGAAAAGACTCTGATGCTGGGAAAGATTGAAGGCAGGAGAAGGGGCAACAGAGGATGAGATGGTTGAATGGCATCACCGACTTGATGGACATGAGGTTGAGCAAGCTCTGGGAGTTGGTGATGGACAGGGAAGCCTGGTGTGCTACGGTCCACAGGGTCGCAAAGAGCCAGACATGACTGAACGACTGAACTGAACAGAAAGAGTATGCTTCACTTATAGTTATTATGAAATATTGACTGTATTCTCTGTATTGTTAAATAAAAGGCTCTTTCTGGTAACATCTTGTTATAAGTAAGCTGTCAGTAGGGCCACTTGCTTGTATTATTTGACTATCGCCATGGAACAAATTATCCTAAAATTTAGCACTGAACAGAAGTGTTTATTATCTTGTGTGCTTTCTGAGGGTCAGAAATCCAGGGGCAGCTTAACTGGATGGTTCTGGCTCAGAGTCTGTCTATTACAAGGTTGCAGTCAAGCTGCTGACAGGGAGTGAAGTCACCCCAGGGCCCTGCCCAACTGTGTCTGAAGAGTCTGCTTCTAAACTCAGTTGTATAACTCTTAGCAGCCTGTTTCTTACCACTTGGGCCTCTTTGTAGGCTGCCTGTTCGTCCTAATTACATGACTGCTGATTTCCCTCAGAGCACGTGATGAGAGAGACAGACAGACAATCACAGACAGACAGATGGAGAGGGGGCTTATGATGGAATCTGTGGGGTTTTTTATACCTTATCTCAGAAGTGGGATACCATGGTTCCTGTCTTATGTGTAGGACCCACAGTCCTGCCCTGGTTGACTGTGAGAGGGTATCTGCAGGGCTGTGAATGTCAGATGACAGGGACTGAGCTATCTTGCAGGTTGGCTACCACAGTGATTTTGGCAATATTAAAGCCTTTATATTTCTGATTTAGGACTTAAAACTTTCAGCAGTGATTTTAAATAGAATGTGTCAAAGCTGTGGTAGTAATGTACACGATTTTGAGCAATCTGTATTTGAAAGAGATAATACTGATCTGCTGTTTCAGAGAGGCATAGCGAGCAGAATTTGAGTTGCAGGCTCTGAAGCAGACTACTTTGGGCAAGGTACTTACATTTCCTCTACCTAATAATAACAGAGAATGAGATGGCTGGATGGCATCACTGACTTGATGGACATGAGTTTGAGTGAACTCTGGGATTTGGTGATGGACAGGGAGGCCTGGCGTGCTGTGATTCATGGGGTCGCAAAGAGTCTGAACTGAACTGAATAATAATAGAACTCTAACTCCTCTTGGGATTTGCTGGTCAAATGCAAAGAACAGCGGCTGGCACATGAAAATGAAAGTGAAAGCCACTCATTTGTGTCCAGCTCTTTGGAACTGCTTGGACTGTACAGTCCATGGAGCTCTTCAGACTAGAATACTGGAATGGGCAGCCTTTCCCTTCTCCAGGGGATCTTCCCAACACAGGGATCAAACCCAGGTCTCCCGCATTGCAGGCGGATTCTTTACCAACTGAGCTATGTTGGGCACACAGTAGGCGCTTAAATCTTATTTGTAATTTTAATTTTTGTTGTTAAAAGAGCTTGAGTGAACTCGGCTGCTTTTGTCTCTGGAACATAGGTTAGAGTGTTGGAAGAAGAGTCTGGAGAGGTAGGCAGGGACCTGTGTGCTCTGGGAAGGATGAAGCTTCACCTCTGCTAGCTAAGCAGAGCTGATTTGTATTTATGCCTGATAACGCTTGGCAAGTAGTGTTTATTTTAAACTACTTTGTTTAGAAAAGAGTGGTTAGGCTTTTGTAGCACTTCCTTTGTTCATTTTTGCTTCAGTAATAACACCTAGACTCATACTTTGGCCTCAGCAGTACAGAGGATGCAGGTATTCTTTTCTTTAAAAACTAAGAAAACAAACAAACCAAAAAACAGTCCCATTTGAAAGAGAAACAATGGTGGTATTGCTCTTTAAAAAAGGAAAATGAAAAAAGAAAGAACGAAAAGGGTGGTAGTAGAAGGGAACTGAAAAGTGCTTGATAAATTATGTAAGGAAGCATTTAGCTTTGGTCAGAAATGTAGTTGTTAGCCAGCTGCAAGCAAACCCATCTGGCACCCTTTTTCATTATTCTTCTGAAATATTCATGGGCTCCAACAGCCCCTGCCTTGTCTCCGTTAGTTCCTCACATATTCTCGTGTTTGGTAGCCAATCTGGAGTTGCAGCGAGTTGCCCTTGTTTTGTTTCCTTGTTGCTGTGGATGTAATCAATAAAGAATAGACACTCAAAGAAAACTTTGTGTTTACTCAGATTCTCTGGAAAAATAAACTGTAAGCCAAATTAAATAATGTAGGATTTGAACAAAGTAATCACTACGGTTCATTATGCTTAAAAGTATCTATGATACTCTAAGCATTTCTGAATTATGCATCTCTTTTGATTATCAGCAGTACCATTCATTTTCATTAAAGAAATTTTATTTTTTATTTAGAGAACATAGAATTAGTCAACTTAAAAAAAAAGTTTATAAAAGGTATTTGCATGTTTCTTATTTCTCAGAGATCTCTTGAAGTCATTTAGAATGTAGATCAAGAGAGCATAAGCAATCCTTTTATATTTTAAAATTAGCTGCTTTATTGAAGTATAGTTGGTTTATAATACTAATTTCAGGTATAATATAGTGATTCAGTATTTTTACAGATTATACTCCATTTAAATAATGGCTGGATTTCCTTGTGCTGTACACTGTATTCTGTTGCTTATCTATTTTATGCAAGTACTTTGTATCTGTTAGTCCCAGACTCCTAACTTGTCCCCATCCTCTTTCCTTTCCCCACTGGTAACCACTAGTTAGTTCTCTGTGTCTGTAAGTCTGTTTCTTTTTTGTTATATATATTTGTTCGCTTTTTTATTTTTAGATTCAAGGTATAAGAGATAAGAGTATTTGTCTTTCTCTGTCTAACTTGAACATTATAGTGCATGAATCTTTTTGAACTAGTGTTTTCATTTTTGGGGGTATATACCCAGGAGTGGAATCGCTTGATTATGTGGTAGTCCTATTTTTAATTTTTTGAACAATCTCCATACTGTTTTCCACAGTGTCTGTACCAATTTACATCCTTACCATCAGTGTACAAGGGTTCCCTTTGTTCTACATCCTTATTTCTTGTCTTTCTAATGATAGCCTTTCTGACAGGTGTGAGGTGATGATCTCACTGTGGTTTTGATTTTCATTTCCCTGATTAGTGATGTTAAGCATCTTTTCATGTGCTTATTGGCTATCAGTATGTTTTTGGAAAAAATGTCAATTCAGAGCTTCTGCCCATTTTTTAAATTGGATTCTTCAGGGTTGTTGTTTTTTTTTTATATTGGGTTGTATGAGCTGTTTATATATATTGGATATTAACCCCTTATCAGTCATATCATTTACAAATATCTTCTCCCTTTCAGTAGGTTGTTTAATTCTTTTACCCTAGATCAGTGATATTAGAATTGTTTTTAATATTCAAAAAAGATTCTGAAAACTGCTCTTAGAAATTTCTCTCCAGGTTCATGAAAGTGCTCTTTTTATACATCTATTATAGTTATTCCTACTTCTCTCTCTCTCTCTCCCTTTTTTTTTTTTTGTCACCAGTGTGTGTGTGTGTGTGTGACCAATGTGTGTGTGTGTGTGTGTATCAGTTCAGTCGCTCAGTCGTGTCCGACTCTTTGCAACACCATGAATCACAGCACGCCAGGCCTCCCTGTCCATCACCAACTCCCGGAGTTTACCCACACTCATGTCCATCGAGTCGGTGATGCCATCCAGCCATTGCATCTTCTGTCTTCCCCTTCTCCTCATGTACCCAATCCCTCCCAGCATCAGAGTCTTTTCCGATGAATCAACTCTCTGCATGAAGTGGTCAAAGTATTGGAGTTTCAGCTTCAGCATCAGTCCTTCCAACGAACACCCAGGACTGATCTCCTTTAGGATGGACTGGTTGGATCTCCTTGCAGTCCAAGGGACTCTCAAGAATCTCCTTCAACACCACAGTTCAAAAGCATCAATTCTTTGGCAATCAGCTTTCTTCACAGTCCAACTCTCACATCCATACATGACCACTGGAAAAACCATAGCCTTGACTAGACGGACCTTTGATTTTTGAATGTTGAGTTTTAAGCCAACTTGTTCACTCTCCTCTTTCACTTTCATCAAGAGGCTCTTCAGTTCCTCTTGACTTTCTGCCTTATATAAGGGTGGTGTCATCTGTGTATATGAAGTTATTGATATTTCTCCCAACAATATTGATTCCAGTTTGTGCTTCATCCAACGTGGCATTGCTCATGATATACTCTGCATATAAGTAAAATAAGCAGGGTAGCAATATACAGCCTTGACATACTCCTTTCCCAATTTGGTACCAGTCTGTTGTTCCATGTGTGGTTCTAACTGTTGCTACTTGACCTGCATACAGATATCACAGGAGGCAGGTAAGGTGGTCTGGTATTCCTATCTCTTTCAGAATTTTCCATAGTTTGTTGTGATCTACACAAAGGTTTTGGTATAGTCAAGTAAAGCAGAAGTAGATGTTTTTCTGGAATTCTCTTGCTTTTTCTGTGATCCAGCAGATGTTGGCAATTTGATCTCTGGTTCTTCTGCCTTTTCTAAATCCAGCTTGAACATCTGGAAGTTCTCAGTTCATGTACTATTGAAGCCTGGCTTGGAGAATTTTGAGCATTACTTTGCTAGCGTGTGAGACGAGTGCAATTGTGTGGTAGTTTTAGCACTCTTTGACGTTGCCTTTCTTTGGGATTTTCATGAAAACTGACCTTTTCCAGTCCTGTGGCCACTGCTGAGTTTTCCAAATTTGCTGGCAAATTGAGTGCAGCACTTTCACAGCATCATCTTTCAGGATTTGAATTCCATCACCTCTGCCAGCTTTGTTCATAGTTATGCTTCCTAAGGCCCACTTGACTTCACATTCCAGGATGTCTGGTTCTAGGTGAGTGATCACACCATCGTGATTATCTGGGTTGTAAAGATCTCTTTTGTATAGTTCTTCTGTGTATTCCTGCCACCTCTTCTTAATATCTTCTGCTTCTGTTAGGTCCATACCATTTCTGTCCTTTATTGAGCCCATCTTTGCATGAAATGTTCCCCTGGTATCTCTAATTTTCTTGGAAAAATCTCTAGTCTTTTCCATTCTATTGTTTTCCTCTATTTCTTTGCATTGATCACTGAGGAAGGCTTTCTGATCTCTACTTGCTATTCTTTGGAACTCTGCATTCAAAATGGTATATCTTTCCTTTTAACCTTTTCCTTTAGCTTCCTGAGGATTCTCTTTTCTTTACATTCTTACCAATGCTTGTTGTTTTTGTTCTTTTTGATGATAGCCATTCTGACAGGTATGAAGTAATATCATTGTAGTTTTGATTTGTATTTCCGTGTTGAGCATCTTTTCGTGCACCTGTTGACTATCTGTATGTCTTTGAAAAAATGTCAGTTCAGATCTTCTCCCCATTTTTAAATTGAAATTTTTTTTGCTGTTGTAAGAGTTCTTTGTATATTTTAGATATTTACCCCTTGTCAGATACATGATTTGCAGGTATTTTTTTCCATTCAGTAACTTGCCTTTTCATTTTGTTGATGGTTTTCTTTCTTGTGCAGAGGCTTTTTAGTATAATATAGTCCCACTAATTTATTTTTGATGCTATTGCTTTTGGTATTAGATTTTAAAAAGTCATTGCCAAGACCTATGTCAAGGAGCTTACTGCCTATATTTTGTTTTGGAATTTTAATGGTTTCAGATCTAATGCTCAGATCTTTAATCCACTTGATTAAATCCATGAATGGTGGATTTAATCCATGAATGGTGGATATAATCCATGTGTGGTGTAAGATAGTGGTTGAATTTCATTTGTTTGCATGTGGCTGTTCAGTGTTCCCAACATGGTTAGCTGAAGAGACTGTCCTTTCCCTATTGTATATTCTTGGCTCCTTTGTTGTAAATTAATTGACCATTTATATATGGGTTTATTTCTACATGCTCTCTTCTATTCCATTGATCTGTGTGTCTGTTTTTATGCCAGTCACATGCTCTTTTAATTTCTATAGCTTTGAAATATAGTTTGAAATCAGAGAGTTTGATGCCTCCAGCTTTGTTGTTCTTTCTCAGGATTGCTTTTGCTACTCAGATTTTTTATGTGTGTGGTTCCTTATAAATTTTGGGATTATTTGTTCTGTTTCTTTGAAAAATGTCATTGGAGTTTTGATAGAGATCACAATGAATTTGTAGATTGTGTTAGATAGTTATCATATTTTAACAGTCTTGATTCTCCATTCCATGAGCATGGAATATCTTTCCATTTATTTGTGTCATTTTCAATTTTTTAAAAAAAATCTTCAATATATAGATCTTTGATATACAGATGTTTTCAATATATAGATCCATTTATTTGTGTCATCAATTTTTTATTAATGTCTTTGATATATACAGAAAATTTTGACATATAGGTCTTTTCTTCCTTGGTTAAATTTATTCTGGGTATTTATTCTTCTTGATGCTATTGTAAAGGGAATTAAATTGCAACAGTTTTTTATATATTGATTTCATGTCCTGCAACCTTACTGGATTTATTAGTTCTAATAGAATTTTGATGGCTTCATCATGGTGTTCTATACATACCTACTTCTTTTTTAAGAAGAAACCTTGCCACTATTTAGGGATGTCTTCAATGGTCATATATGACATTCTTCTATTAGCTCCGTGTTTTACATGGGAGGAAAACTCTTGTATGTATTTTAAAGGAGATTGGCAGTTTTTATGCATACCAACTGCTGAGATTCTACCTACTTGAATGATAGATTAAAATTTTAAAACAGAGTGAGGTCAGTCTTTTCATTATGAGAGTGGTAATTAAAAAACAAGGGCTGTTTGTGTCACAAATTTGTATGATACGGATTTTAATGTTTGTATGATCTTCCTTTGATTCCTCTTTTAGCTTTGGCTCCTTTGTCTGCTCTGGTCTTGCAAGATGAAGAAACATAATGACTTTTTTGGGGTCAGTGCTTCCCAGAAACCTGGCTGGCTTTATTGGTCAATAGGACCCATTTGCCACCTTTTAAACAAAGGATTTGAAGGCCTTACAGACTGCCCATCTGTCCTAGGAAGCTTTGTATAGATAACGTGTAGAAAGAAGTTTTACTTAGAGGCAGAAGGAAGCCTTTTCTACATAAGTATTTAGAATTTATGAAAAATATTTCTTTCATAAAAAGAAAAGAAAAAAAGTGACTTTCAGTTTTGTTCTGTATTCCAAGTCACCTGATTTTGTTTTCATGTGTTAGGAAGAGATAAGTTGAACAGAACTGAAGGTCTTGTCACTGAAGGAATTAAATTATTGCAGAGCAGTCTTTTTAGAGTAGAAAGGACTTAGTTGTTTTTATTTTATGTTATTTTCGTTCATTTTATTACTCATGTAAAATCATTATGTGCAAGCCATTTATTTCTTTAAGTTTGTCCTTTAGGGAGTGATTCTGTAACTGTAAGATGTGTGCATTCTTTACCTTTGTGTACTTACTTTGCCATTTTTAATTTCCAGGTAGACTTTTGGGCATTAATGAGGTGGAGCTGGCTGCATGTATTAACATCATTTCTAAGCTCATCTTTCTGTCCTCCAGACTTGAAACTAGTTGAGGGAAACAGTTTAGCATAGCAGTTGAGTATATGTGTTCTGGAGTTTGAAGTGCCTGGGATTAAACCCCAACTCTGACACTTGATAGTCTTGCTTCTTAAATTTTCTAAGCTCTCATCTCTAAAACAAAGAAGTTTAACTCATAAAGTTGTTACATTAATAAATGAGATAATATGCACTGTCTGGGATACATAGGAAACAATAAATATAATCTGTTATTTACTTTTGTAACCCCTCAGCATCTAGTACAGTGCCAGAATGCATAATCATTGTCAAAATAATTGATAAGTATGCTTAAAAGGAAAACAAATGCTTATGATTTGATATTTGTATCTTATTTTGACTGTAGTCATTACATTCGGTTATATCAGCTCCTATCACAGACCTGACAAATATTAGGTACCCAAGATGTGTTGGAATAAATTGTTGATTTTTCACTTGTCCTGGAAATGGCAAATTTTTCTGTTTGCCACTTTATGTTATGCTAAACAGATTGGAGCTTTCGGTGTCCTTTTTGGAGACTGAAACTATAAATTCAGGGTGTTAGATACTGTCTAAGATTTCAGAATGGTGATGAGTTTTGGTTTTGTTTTGTTTTTTGTTTCTAAAGCTGATCATCTCAGCTTTAGGTTTTCAGGTAAAACAAACTGTTACAGGTATATACCTCTAGCAGAAATTATTGTTTAATTTATTTGCATTTACCTGGCATTGAGATGTATTTCCTTGCTGTTTCTCTTTTGCCATGTTTGGGTAAGGAAATGCTTGCTAAGCTTTAAATTATATTTGATTTGCTTTTTTTTTTCTCATGAAACTCTTACATTAGTGTGTACCAGGTATATATATGTGACTCAGGGCCTCTGAGTGTAGATCTTTCTTGGTAACAGAACTCCTTGTCCTTTGCACAGAGTTCTTTTCAAGTCTCTAAACATGACTGGAGTCTTGACAAAAGGTTCCAGCTAATCTCTTATTCCATTTTCTCATAGGACTATACTCCTAGTTCTAGTAGTATCTTCCACAGTCTTTGCAAGGTGAAGTGAGTTCACTGAGGGTGAATTTCTTCCTGCCTTTCTCCTTTCTTTCCTTCCTTTCCACTATATTAAGCATACTGGCCAGGGTAGGCCTCACTGAGAAGTGATCTTTGAGCTAAGACCTTAAGGAAGTAAGGAAGTTAACCAAGTGAACGTTTGGGATAAGTGCCTTCCAGCTAAGAACTTTTATTCCATTTTACTTATGTTAAAGTTAGATTTATTGAGGTATATTTCCACAAAGTAAAATTAAACCATTTTAGCTCATAGTGTTGTGCATTTTAACAAGCTCATACAGTTGCATAAACACCGCCGTAATCAAGACACAGAACAGTTCCAACATTCCCCCCAACCCCTCAGCACCTGGCAATCACTGATCTGTTTTCTGTCGCTATAGTTTTGACTCTTCTAGAATATCATGTAATGTATGGCAGCATGCATCAGTTTATTCCTTTTTCTTGCAGAGTAGTATTCCATTGTGTGAATGCAACATAGGTTGTTTATCCATTCACCCATTTAAGAACATTTTGCTTATTTCTGGATTTTGGCAATTATGAAAAAAACTACTACAAACATTCTTGTACAAGTTTTTGTGCAAACATAAGCCTTGTCAACCAAAATTTTGACAGGTAATTTCTGTATTTACAGAAAATAGAAAAAAAAGAAAAAGGAGAAGGAAAAAAAAATTGAAGTCTGAGATGACCATTCCAAGGAACGTCTCTTCACAGAGTGCTTTGTAGTAGGAATTAAAAGAGTTTTTAAGGATGGATAGAAAATCTGATGATGTTTGAGGGCCTTTCCAAAGGAGGAGGATAATTCTTAACAAAACTGGAAATTGGAAGTAAGAAAAGCAAATAAATTGGTTCCAAGATAAAAAGAGAGAAAGAATAAGAAGAGCATGGACTCTCGGTGTGGTTCTGGTGGTTGTCTGTGACTCCAAGGAACCTTAAGGAGCCTGGAGGAAGGAACAGGAAGAAGGATAACAGGAGAGGGGGGCAGAAGGGTCACTACACAGTCCATGGAATTCTCCAGGCCAGAATAATGGAGTGGGTAGCCTTTCCCTTCTCCAGGGAATCTTCCCAATTCAGGGATCGAACCCAGGTCTCCCGCATTGCAGGTGGATTCTTTACCAGCTGAGACACAAGGGAAGCCCCAGAAGGGTCACATATGAGGTCAGATCCTGAAAGGCCTTGTATCATTGAAAGGGCTTTGGCTTTTAACTCTGAGAGATGAAGAGCCATGGCAGGGCTTGAACAGAGGAGAGACCTCTGACTTAGTTTTAAAAAGTTTATTCTGGCAGCTGTTTCAAGACTGAACTGTAAGGCTGCAAGAGTGGAAGCAGGAAGATCTGTTAGGAAGCCTGTAGTAATCTGGGTAAGAGATGGTGGTAGCTCAGAATACATGGTGAGATATGATTAGGTTTTAGATATATTTGGAAGATTGAAGCAATAGAATTTCATTACCAGATTGTGGGATGTGACAGAAGGGTAGGAATCAAGAACAACTCCAAAGGTTTGAACTTCAGCAAATTGAAAAATGGAGTTGCTGTCAGTTTAAATGGGGGAAGACTGTGGGTTACAAAGGTTGGAGGAGTGGCAGTGCAGATCAGGACACAGACATGCTGAGTTTGAAATGCTTATTAGATATTTTGGTCAAGTATGTTGTTAAGTGTATGAGTTTGAATTTAGAAAAGACTGAGCTGAAATTAAAATATAATTATGCATATATTTAAATCCTTGAGGCTGGATAACACTGCCTAGAAAGAATTATAGATAAAGAAGAGGAAAAGAGCCAAAGATAGCTCATGGACACTCTAACATTAGTACTGTATCAATAAGCACATATAAAACATTTTAGGGAAAAATTATGAGTATTTTTTAAAGAATAGGATAATAAAGGAGGGTGGCTGTACTCAGAGACTGAACTGTAGGGGTTCTTTTACCTTCCTGCTCTTCCTTCGTTTACAAAATTATTTAAACATTTTCCTTTGGTAGTAAGCTGAAGGTCAGAGTGAACCTACTCAGTTCAGTCGCTCAGTCACGTCCAACTCTTTGAAGCCCCATGGCCTGCAGTATGCCAGGCTTCCCTGTCCATCACTAACTCCTGGAGCTCGCTCAAACTCATGTCCATCGACTCAGTGATGCCATCCAACCACTTCACACTCTGTTGTCCCCTTCTCCTGCCTTCAATCTTTTCCAGCATCAGGGTCTTGTCCAGTGTTTCGGTTCTTTGTGTCAGGTGGCCAAAGTATTGGAGCTTCAGCTTCAGCATCAGTCCTTCCAATGAATATTCTGGTCTGATTTCCTTTAGGATGGACTGGTTTGATCTCCTTGCAGTCCAAGGGATTCTCAAGAGTCTTCTTGAATACACATTTCAAAAACATCAATTCTTGGATTCTCAGCTTTCTTTATGGTCCAACTCTCACATCCATACATGACCACTGGAAAAACCATAGCTTTAACTAGATGGACCTTTGTTGGCAAAGTAATGTCTCTGCCTTTGAATGTGCTGTCTAGGTTTGTCATATTTTTTCTTCCAAGGAACAAGTGTCTTTTGATTTCAAGCCTGCAGTCACTATCTGCAGTGATTTTAGATCCCAAGAAAATAAAGTCTGTCGTTGTTTCCATTGTTTCCCCATCTATTTGCCATAAAGTGATGGGACCGGATGCCATGATCTTAGTTTTTTGAATGTTGAGTTTTAAGCCAACTTTTTCACTCTCCTCTTTCACTTTCAAGAGGCTCTTTAGTTCCTCTTCTCTTTCTGCCATAAGGGTGGTGTCATCTGCATATCTAAGGTTGTTGGTATTTCTCCCGGCAATCTTGATTTCAGCTTGTGCTTCCAACCCAGCATTTCGCATGATGTACTTTCCATATAAATTAAATAAGCAGGGTGACAATATACAGCCTTGACCTACTCCTTTCCCAATTTTGAACCAGTCCTTTGTTCCATGTCCAGTTCTAACGGTTGCTTCCTGACCTGCATACAGGTTTTTCAGGAGGCAGGTCAGGTGGTCTGGTATTCCCATCTCTTTCAGAATTTTCTACAGTTTGTTGTGATCCACACAGTCAAAGGCTTTGACATAGTCAATAAATCAGAAATAGATGTTTTTCTGGAACTCTCTTGCTTTTTCAGTTATCCAACGGATGTTGGCAATGTGATCTCTGGTTCCTCTGCCTTTTCTCAATCCAGCTTGAACATGTGGAAGTTCTTGGTTCATGTACTGTTGAAGCCTAGCTTGGAGGATTTTGAGTATTACCTTGCTAGCATGTGAAATGAGTGCTAAAATATTTGTGTTTCAATAATTTTATCTACTTAAGCAGTATTCATAATGAATGATAGAAAGTAACTGATCTAGCAGCTGGAAAATTCTTACTGATAATTTTAGTGAGTTGAGTGGAGCTGATTCTGAACTATAATGTGGCTTAGAGGACCATGTCCTTCTTTATTCTCTCTTCTTCCATTCTGTGTCCAGTTCTTGAGCTTGTCTTTGAATCTGTTGAGGAAAAATAACTTACAGAGAGTAGCTTGACTTGCCATCAGTTCATTTCCTCTACTAACTGTTCAGCTAAAATAGGCTGGAGACTGATTATTTTTCCTTCACTCAGTAATAAGGATTATCAGTACTAAAATGATAGAAAGTTTGCTTTTTGTTTTTCACCTGTTGTTAAAACTTCTGTTCTAAATGACATACTTACCGTTGAATGAAGGTATATTTGGTGATTGAATGTGTGATATTTGGGAAGACTTTTTTTCCTCTCCTCACAGATAATGCTTCAACAATGCTGATTAAGTTGGCAGTTAAGAGTCTTTAATCACTCCTAATGAGGAATGAAATTGTGTTAGTTGCATTTGTTAATAAAAATCAGTAACAGACCATATTCATGAGGTTTCTAGTTTGAAGAGTCACTAAGTTTCAAATACTAAAACTTTCAATTGCTAAATGGATGTATAGTCAATTCTTAGTCATTAGGCTGATTGGTTTGGGGGCTTTGCTTCTATAATTAAGCCAGTCCTTTAGGAGGAGGGAAGCAGAGGGGAGCTGATTTAGAGTACTGTTCAAAATCATTGTAGGTATTTTTCTTCTTTTACTCATGAAGTCATGGGTTCAAAGAAGTTTTAGTAAAATGCCCAGTTTTATTTCCAAAGTCACAATAAACTTTGAAAATAAGTTTGTAACACTTGGGTACAAACTGAAAGTCTAGGGAAGGGAGTAATTTGGATTTTGCATCTAAAATTTAGAAGTTCTAGGGAAAACTGTCTGTCTGATTTTGGACATCTATAAGTCTTCATAAATCAAAGAGCTAGGGTTCAGTTTTCTTCTTTTGCTCTTCCTTCAATTTCATTTCAGTAATCTTTGTGAAATGATATCATTGCAATTGTTTCCAAGCCCAGGAAAAAGAAGAGGGAGAGAGAAGCTCGCTTATGTGTGTCCAACTGTGTAACCGCACGGACCATAGCCCACCTGACTCCTCTGTCTATGGGATTTTCTCAGCAAAAATACTGGGGTGGGTTGCCATGCTCTCTTCCAGGGGATCTTTCCAACCCAGGGATTAAACCTGCATCTGCTGCAGTGCAGGCGAATTCTTTGCCGCTGGGCCACCAGGGAAGCCCCATTGATACATCGTATGTGAGGAAATTTAGAACTGCCCTTTATGAGGAATTACTGAAAATACATTTTCAGTGATTTTGCTGTAAATATCACAGTAAAGCTTTATGATATGTTTCCATATAACTTTAGAACAGATTGAGTGTCTGAGGATAACCAAAGCTGGATTATCGTGATGGTGAGCTCCTGAGACTGGTCTCTGTGGTTGGTTTTGCTTTGGGTGGGGTGGTGGGCTTAAAAGCAGCTTCCCTTGTGCTGCTTCTGCTGTGGTAAAAGTGGTGAACATCTCTCTGATGTAACAGGTTGCTCATTGTTCCCACTCTTTGAGTTGTTTTTCTCATTTCTCCTTTTCCCCACCCTCCAAGAGACCTGAAATGTAGTAGAGAGGTGGGGAGGGCTTTGTGTTTTTATTATTTTTTTCCATGGTTAAGCTTCCTTATTCATTCTAAGCCTTGAATTTGCACTTCTACTTTTTGCCTTTAAAAATGAATGTATTGGACTTCACTGCTGGTCCAGTGTTTAAGACTCTGTGCTTCCACCGCAGGGGGTCTGGGTTCAATCTTGGTCTGGAAAGTTCTGCATGCCTCGTGGTGCGGCCAAAAAAAGAAGAGAATAGTATTTTTAAACTGATTATAAGTATATTATATATGGTTTGTAGAAAATTCAAGTAGTACAGGGAAATATAAAGGAGGTAAAAATGAAAAGCAGTCCAGCAATTGAGGAGATAACTACTGATACATTTTATTGGACATCATATCTCTACTCTCTATATATGAAGATACAACATATAATAAATTGTTTATTGAATATTAATAGTAACTTATATATGATTTAAATGTGTCATTTAATGTATTTTCATAATTATAATTTTTTTCACTATATAAAAAATATAGTGGCACTAGTGGTAAAGAATATGCCTGTCAATGCAGGAGATGCAAGAGACTCTGGTTCAATCCCTGGGTCAGAAAGATCCCCTAGAGAGAGAAATAACAACCCACTCCGGTATTCTTGCCTGGGAAATTTCATGGACAAAGGAACCTGATAGGTTACAGTCATGGGGTTGCACGAGTTAGACAGGAGTGAACAAATAACAGTATTCTTTTAATAGTAGAATACCTTGTGTTTTATCCATCCAGTGAGATGGTTGGATGGCATCACCAGCTTAATGCACGTGAGTTTGAGCAAACTCATGGAGATGGTGAAGGACAGGGAAGCCTGGTGTGCTGCAGTCCATGGGGTCACAGAGTTGGAACGACTGAGTGACTAAACAACAACAAAATATATTTTATGCTGCATTTATTTATTTACATATTATCTTCCAATAGGTTCTTAGGTTGTTTTGAATTTTTTATTTATAAACAGTATTGTGGGGTGGAGTGGGAAAGAAACTCAAGAGGGAGGCGATATATGTATACTTATGGCTAATTCACGTTGTTGTATGGGAGAAGCCAGCACAATTGCTTACAGCATTGTAAAGCAATTATCCTCCAGTTAAAAGAAAAACAGTATTGCTTGAAACTGCCTAGTAGGAAAATCCTTGCACACGTTTTAAATTATTTCTTTAGGTCATTTTCCTAAGGGAGAAGTTACTGGGTCCAGTGGTATATATTTTAGTTTTTAATGTATTTTGCCAAACTGCCCTCTATAAAGACTATACTTGTTTACCAATATTATTTTTTATCTGTATTCTTGAAGGAATATTAATGGTTTTGACATTTTTTTAATCCTCCACTATTTATTTTGTCAAGAAAACACATTCCACTGAAGGTTTCACAATCTCTTTATTCTGTAGAAGATGGATTTCTTAATAGTGTCCTGCAAAACTTCTGGAATTTCTAGGTGCTGTAAAGTTCTCTCTGGAAATTAAGAGGGGCCTCTTAAAGAAATTCATATGGCCAAAAATTTTTTTCTAAAGAATTATATAGATAACATTAATTAGTATTTGCCTTCTAAAATAATTTTAATAATCCTAGGTTTTGTGCACAACTTTCAAAATTATAATTCCTTTTCTTAGAATGAAGAAAAAGAAGTTGGTGCCTTTTTAGTGTAATGAGGAGACTTGGTTATCATTGCTGATGCGAGTGGATGATACATTTAAACTCATGTCTGAATTTTCTTACTGAAGCCACATTAGAAAATTAGTTTGGCTTTCAGTACTGTGCTTATCGATCCTACGATGAAAGGCTTAAGTTTTCAGTTGCACCCAATAATATATTCTCTGCATAAGGAAACAGTAGTACTGACCTTTCAAAAATACATAACCATAAATTAATTAAATTGGTTCCCTTGAGGGCACTTTTGCTGAAAAGGTCCGTTCTTTTACACAAAGAAGAAGGAAATTTGATTAATTTACAGATTTTACTGTAGCATATTATATAGTATTTGGAAAAATGTCAGGCTCTCATGAATTTAAAAAACCTATACTATGGGAAATTCACTTACTTGTTAATTGAATTAGTTTCCAGAAGGATGTGAAAGCCTCAGAAGGTCTTGTGATGGGAATCAGGTTTGTTGAGAGGCACTATGTCATGTAAGAAAAAAAAACACCTGATCTCAGAATCAGATATTCTGGGTATTACTGCTGTGGGGATACTCACTTGATCTCTCTCAGCCTGAATTTTCTCAACTGAGCAGTGTTGGTTCAGTTTCTGGGACTTCAGTGAGCATGCCTGTCTTGAGGACAGAGTTGGTTCAGTAGTTCTGGGCTGGGTCTGAAGTTCTGCCTTTTGAACAAGCTCCTAGGTAATGCCAGTGCTTCTGGCCCAAGTCTGTTTCAGTAGCAAGGAATATATAATAATCTGTGTTTCTTCTAGCTCCAAAAGTCTAACTGAGGCTATAGTAGCATGCATACTCAGTCGTGTCTGATTCTTTGTGACCCCCTGGACCATAGCCCGCCAGGCTCCTCAGTCCATGGAATTTTCCAGGAAAGAATACTGGAGTGGGTCGCTCTTTCCTATTCCTGGGGATTTTCCCAACCCAGGGGTGAAACATACATCTGTTTCATTGCCTGCATTGGTAGGTAGATTCTTTACCACCAGCACCACTTGGGAAGCTATAGTAGACATTGTTTAAACATTTTAATTTTATTTTGGCCATGCCACACACGGCATGCGGAATTTTAGTTCCTGTACCAGGGATCAAACCCAAGCCCCCTGCAGTGAAAGTGAAAGTAGGGATCTTAACCACAAGACCACCGGGAAGTCCTCAACATAAGTGTTTTTAATATTGTTAGCTTTAAGTGAAAGAAGACATGTATCTTTACAAATTTTAAGTTTGCTAATGAGAGACTTTCTTCTGCTCTTGTCCAAGATTTGTTTTCAAGTAGTCCAGTATTCACTCCCTCCCTTAAAAAGTTGCAAGGGTGGGGCATGGGGAATAGATAAAACCAGAATAACAAATGTTGGTAATTGTTGAAGCTGGATGACAGGCACATAGGGGTTAATTATACTTTTCCCTTATTCTCTGTCCTTATGTGAATGTTTGAAAATTTATTTTTAAAAAAGAAAGAAAACACAAGCAATAATAAATTTGAATTTGCCAGGATTGCAGGCTGATGATATAAATACATATATGTATAGCTTTAGGCACCATTTCTCAGTACTAACTTGTCTAATATGAAACAACAGTGGCAGTGACCTGAGAGAAGCTCTTTGAAGGAAAAAAAGCACAACAGCTAATGAAGCACATTTGCTGGAAAGAAAGAACTCAGAGCTGCCGTTCTCCATGTGCAAGTCTTAGGCTGTTTGTTTCTTATAAACATTGCAAATATGCTTCTGCCAACTAAAACTTCAGTGTGTTAGAATGATATTTTTGAAAATTGACTTTGCAAACTGTAAACTCAGAATAAATTTTGGTCACTATAGTTGGATATATCAGTCAAATTTTATATTTTTTAAATAGAACAAAGATACTTAAATTAGTGTACAGGAAGTACACATTCAACAAATGTTTCCCACAAATCCAGGGGCTTTTAGATATGGGGTTATAATGTTGCTTTTAAAGCTAGAGTGATTTTTTAAAAACTTGATTCCCACTAAACATGTATTTTTTAGGGTGGAGTTGAAAACAAAATGGAGAAAGAATATGAGAGCTTTGTTTTGGTAAGATTTCAAGGAAATGATCAGAAAATAGTTACAGGATGGTACCCTATTTAGGAAATAACATTTTCATATGAGATAAACAACTGTCTAGATTAGTAATTATATAGGTCATAATATAGTTTATACTTTGAAAAATACTTAAAAAACACAAATTTTGCTGTTAATAACAAAAACTAGAAAAAAAAATTTAGAAGTGTAAACCCCAGGTACAACCATTATTAATATTTCTTTGTATGTCTGTTTTTAATGTGATTTTTTGTTTTTAATGTGATTTTACATGGTTTTTCTCCTTCTTGATAAATCCTTTTATCCTGTTTTTTTTTCCATTCAACATTGTAATATGCACTTCTGTTATTATGCAGTCTTTTATAAATATAACCTGAGTAAAGTAATTTTCTGTCAGGTCAGGATAAAGACCTTCATGGCTCTCAAATGGGTAGTTTAGAAGTATCCATTTTGATTAGGTTATCTATTCGGAGAAGGCAATGGCACCCCACTCCAGTACTCTTGCCTGGAAAATCCCGTGGGTGGAGGAGCCTGGTAGGCTGCAGTCCATGGGGTCGCTAAGAGTCGGACACGACTGAGCAACTTCACTCTCACTTTTCACTTTCATGCATTGGAGAAGGAAATGGCAACCCACTCCAGTGTTCTTGCCTGGAGAATCCCAGGGACGGGGGAGCCTGGTGGGTTGCCGTCTGTGGGGTTGCACAGAGTCGGACACGACTAAAGCGACTTAGCAGCAGCAGCACCAGGTTATCTATTATGATGAGTGAAATGGAGATAGAAAATAATTTTCTGTTGGAAAAATCAAGGCAGTTGCAAGGTCTATTCGATATTTTGAGTTTTGAACTGAAAGAAGTTTTTATATTCATCCGAGAAAGAATGTAATCCCAGGTTGAACGGAGCCACACTGGACTTTTACAAAGTCCAGACAAGTGACAGCTCTCGTGCCAGGATTCAGCACTTGGAAGGCTCTTCGTAGGGAAGTCACACTTCTGAATCAAACCCCAAAGTGAACCTTTGGGGATAAATATGATACAATACTGGTGATTCTTGTCAATCCAGGGAGTTCAAGTCTCAGCAGAGGACAAAACAAAACAAAAAATCTGTATATACAAACATGGATTAAGTGGATTGATATCAGTAAAGTGCTTAGAATAATTTTTACTACATAATAGGAATATAAATGTTAGGTACTGTGTAAAGAACTGAAGAGAGTTTAAGGCAGCTTTATGTTCAGTGTTAAAAGTAGTGTAAGTAGAAGTTCAGTTTCTTTGAACACTGAATATGCTGAACCAAGTTGAAAATAATGATTAAGCCCTTTTGCCTCTCCTTCTCTTTCATGTTTTACCCCTGTTACTGAGGACCTTTCTCGGTGTTACCTATTTCTCTGTTTTAAGTCTTTTTTTAGATTCCTAGAGTAGAGTAGGAGGTGAATCTTATTATTAGAAGCAGGGGGAATTAGCTAATAACCTCACTGGTAACTGAGAGCAGTAACTTAAATTTAAGGTCCTAGGCTTCTGTTCCTTTTAGGTTTAAAGTTTTCAGAAGTAAATGTACTTGCTCTGTTAAGAAAATTCTTTGGAGCATGTTTTCATTAGAAAATTTTCCTGGCATCTGAACCTGACTTGAACTGGACAAATTTCCCTTATTATCAATGTAATTGCTTTTAAAGGTGTGAAAGTATATTCTTTTTCTAAAATTCAATAAATTTTTCAATCCTGACACATTCAGCTTGTGGTTTATTTTGATTTCCATATCTCTAGTGATATTAACTTTCAAACCTGAAAGTGTAAACTATGTTAAGATCATGGATCCCATTGAAAATATAATAAAATATCTGAACCTTCTTTCTGGAAAGATGTATGTACATTCAAAATGTTGTATATAGTGTGAGACTTTTCACAAATATCCTGAAACTTATCTATATATTGTTTTTAAAAACTGTTGCTCCTCCTAAGTTAAAAAAAATGAAATAAAGATTCTTTCTACCAGGATTAAAAAAAATAATAACTGTTGCTCTTCCTTAGATATATTGCAAGTCTACTTCCATTTTGTTAATGTCTTATTAGATTAAATTTTATAATTGAACTACAAAAAATTGAATTACAATGCTATAGTACTTAATTTGTGTAACACAAAAGTTCTAGATTGTCTAAGTAGTAATAAAATAGAGGAAGGATTTTTTGTGCTCAATGGATTTTTTTTTGGAGGGTGCAGAATTCAAAGCAATGACTACTAAGGCAAATATAGCTATCCTTATTTTATATGATTTCCCTGGTAGTTCACCTGGTAAAGAATCTGCCTATAATGTGGGAGACCTGGGTTTGATCTGTGGGTTGGGAAGATCCCCTGGAGAAGGAAAAGGCTACCCACTCCAGTTTTCTGGCCTGGAGAATTCCATGGACTGTATAGTCGTCCCTGGGGTCAAAAAGAGTCAGAAATTACTGAGTGACTTTCACTTGTTTTATATACTTTATATATTTTTGTCTTACTTTTTAAAATGTAGTGTTCAGTTCAGTTCAGTCGCTCAGTCGTGTCCGACTCTTTGCGACCCCATGAATCACAGCACGCCAGGCCTCCCTGTCCATCACCAACTCCCGGAGTTCACTCAAACTCATGTCCATCGAGTCGGTGATGCCATCCAGCCATCTCATTCTCTGTCGTCCCCATCTCCTCCTGCCCCCAATCCCTCCCAGCATCAGAGTCTTTTCCAGTGAGTCAGCTCGTCGCATGAGGTGGCCAAAGTATTGGAGTTTCAGCTTTAGCATCAGCCCTTCCAATGAACACCCAGGATTGATCTCCTTTAGAATGGACTGGTTGGATCTCCTTGCAGTCCAAGGGACTCTCAAGAGTCTTCTCCAACACCACAGTTCAAAAGCATCCATTCTTCGGCACTCAGCTTTCTTCACAGTCCAACTCTCACATCCATACATGACCACGGGAAAAACCATAGCCTTGACTAGACGGACCTTGGTTGGCAAAGTAATGTCTCTGCTTTTTAATATGCTATCTAGGTTGGTCATAACTTTCCTTCCAAGGAGTAAGCGTCTTTTAATTTCCTGGCTGCAATCAGCATCTGCAGTGATTTTGGAGCCCCCCAAAAAATAAAGTCTGACACTGTTTCCACTGTTCCCCCATCTATTTCCCATGAAGTGATCAGACCAGATGCCATGATCTTTGTTTTCTGAATGTTGAGCTTCAAGCCAAACTTTTCACTCCCCTCTTTCACTTTCATCAAGAGGCTTTTTAGTTCCTCTTCACTTTCTGCTATAAGGGTGGTATCATCTGCATATCTGAGGTTATTGATATTTCTCCCAGCAATCTTGATTCCGGCTTGTGCTTCTTCCAGCCCAGCGTTCCTCATGATGTACTCTGCATATAAGTTAAATAAGCAGGGTGACAATATACAACCTTGACGTACTCCTTTTCCTATTTGGAACCAGGCTGTTGTTCCATGTCCAGTTCTAACTGTTGCTTCCTGACCTGCATACAGGTTTCTCAAGAGGCAGGTCAGGTGGTCTGGTATTCCCATCTCTTTCAGAATTTTCCACAGTTTATTGTGATCCACATAGTCAAAGGCTTTGGCATAATCAATGAAGCAGAAATAGATGTTTTTCTGGAACTCTCTTGCTTTCTCCATGATCCAGCAGATGTTGGCAATTTGATCTCTGGTGCCTCTGCCTTTTCTAAAACCTACTTGAACATCTGGAAGCTCAAGGTTCACATACTGCTTAGAGATTCTAAAAAACAATTCTTGACATAATTTTATGTGGAATTTTTTTAAAAGGTATTCTCTTGAATGATGGATATTTATTTTTGTAGCAATTAGAAGGCTATGTAGCAGTCTGTATATTAAAATTTGGAGATAAACCAGAAGACCTTCCAAGATATTAAGTAAACTAGGCTTTTCTTCAGTGGATCCAGTTTCCTTAAAGAAATGCTAATAGCTCCATTTAATTTTAGGATGACTGAGGTTATCAAATTTTCTTTGGTTCTTTTCTGCCCTGATATATGTGTACCACTTTGTGATTTTATAGGCAGGCTGTAACTGTCTTCCCCTTTGGTGATTTAGTCCAATATCATGACTTTCAGTTCAGTTAAGTCGCTCAGTCGTGTCCAACTCTTTGCGACCCCATGAATCACAGCACGCCAGGCCTCCCTGTCCATCACCAACTCCTGGAGTTCACTCAAACTCATGTCCATAGAGTCGGTGATGCCATCAAGCCATCTCATTCTCTGTCATCCCCATCTCCTCCCACCCCTAATCCCTCCCAGCATCAGAGTCTTTTCCAGTGAGTCAACTCATCGCATGAGGTGGCCAAAGTATTGGAGTTTCAGCTTTAGCATCAGTCCTTCCAATGAACACCCAGGATTGATCTCCCTTAGAATGGACTGGTTGGATCTCCTTGCAGTCCAAGGGACTCTCAAGAGTCTTCTCCAGCACCACAGTTCAAAAGCATCAATTCTTCGGCGATCAGCTTTCTTTACAGTCCAACTCTCACATCCATACATGACAACTGGAAAAACTATCGTGACTTTAATATGATCTAATATTAGCACTCTATTGATTAAATGTTAAATTTATGTCTCTGACTCAGGGTTTTATCCTGAAATCCAGACTTGTATCTAATTGCCTTCCTAACATCTCCATTTTGAATTACCATCTCAAAATCAGTATGTCCAAAACTGAAATTCTGTTATTTTTCCCTAAAATTTATCTTCCCCTTCTTAGTTGATGATGTCAGTCTCAAAGCCTTGGAGTCATTCCTGATTCCTCTCTTTCTCTCACATTTCACACTCTGTTTAGTCTATCAGTACTTATTGCCTCAACCTTCAAAATGTACCCAGAATCCAACTGCATCTGACTAACTCTACTGCTACCACCCTGGTTAGTTACTACCATCTTTTGCCTAGATTATAGCTTCTGTAACATCTACAGCTTCTACTTCTTCGTTTGCCCTCTCTAATCTATACTTAAAATTTTTTTCCTGCAGATTTTTATTCAGAAAAATATCACATCTATAGAGGAGTTGAAAGAATAGTTTAATAAAAACCCATAAACCCTTCCTGCTAGATTCACCTGTTGGTAACAATTTGCTATATTTGCATGTTATCTAGTGTGTGCTCTCTTATTCTCTGTGTGTGTTTGTTTTTGCTGTACAATTTAAAAGCAAGTTACACGCTTTATTCTTTCAGCATTTAACCCCTAAGAACAGGGTATTACTATATAACTGCAGTCCTATTATCACACCTAAGAAAATTAATGTTAATTCAGTATCATCTGGTCTTCCCTAGTGGCTCAGCTGGTAAAGAATCGCCTGCACTGTCGGAGACCTGTGTTCGATCCCTAGGTTGGGAAGATAGATCCTCTGGAGAAGGGAATGGGTACCCACTCCAGTATTCTGGCCAGGACAATTCCCTGGACTATATCGTCCATGGGATCTCGAAGAGTCGGACACAACTGAATGACTTTCACTTTCATTTTCAGTATCATCTAATGCCTAAGAAATGTCTTTCTATGCCTTTCCCTTCTGTAGTAGGCTGAATGATAGTCCTTTAAAATATCAGATCGTAATTCCTGGAACCTAAATGTTTCATTATTTAGAAAAAGCATTTTTGCAGTTGTGATTACATTTAGGATTTTGAGATGGAGATATTATCCTGGATTATCCCAGTGGACTCTAAATAAGAGGGAGGCAGAGAGCGACTACACACACACACACACACACACACACACACACACACACACACACGGAACTGATGTAAAGACAGAGGTAAATATTGCAGTAATACAGCCAACAAGCTAAGGTATGTGAGAGCCACCAGGAGCAAGGAACACATTTGCCTGTGGAAGGATTTTGGTCCTGTCAGGACCTTGCTTTCCTCCCAGTGATACTGACTTCTGCCTTTACAATGGTGAGGCATTTAATTTCTGCTGTTCTTTTTTTTTTTTCTGCTGTTCTTTGCCATACAGTTTGTCACAATTTGTTACAGCAGCCATAGGAACCAAATATACGCCCCCTTAAGGATTTGCGTCAAGGTTGTTCGTTTTGCTTCGTTGTTATGGCTCCTTTAATCTAAAATAGTCCCCTCACCTTTTTTTGTTTGTTTGTTTTTCACGACAATGACTGTTTTAAAAAGTCTGGACCTGTTGTTTTGTAGAACGTCCCATATCCTAGAATTCAGTTCAGTTCAGTCGCTCAGTCGTGTCCGACTCTTTGCGACCCCATGAATCACAGCACGCCAGGCCTCCCTGTCCATCACCAACTCCCGGAGTTCACTCAAACTCATGTCCATCGAGTTGGTGATGCCATCCAGCCATCTCATTCTCTGTCGTTCCCGTCTCCTCCCACCCCCAATCCCTCCTAACATCAGACTCTTTTCCAGTGAGTCAACTCGTCGCATGAGGTGGCCAAAGTATTGGAGTTTCAGCTTTAGCATCAGTCCTTCCAATGAACACCCAGGATTGATCTCCTTTAGAATGGACTGGTTGGATCTCCTTACAGTCCAAGGGACTCGCAAGAGTCTTCTCCAGCACCACAGTTCAAAAGCATCAATTCTTCCGCAGTCAGCTTTCTTCACAGTCCAACTCTCACATCCATACATGACCACTGGAAAAACCATAGCCTTGACTAGACGGACCTTGGTTGGCAAAGTAATGTCTCTGCTTTTTAATATGCTATCTAGGTTGGTCATAACTTTCCTTCCAAGGAGTAAGTGTCCTTTAATTTCCTGGCTGCAGTCAGCATCTGCAGTGATTTTGGAGCCCAAATAAATAAAGTCTGACACTGTTTCCCCATCTATTTCCTATGAAGTGTTGGGACCAGATGCCATGATCTTTGTTTTCTGAATGTTGAGCTTCAAGCCAAACTTTTCACTCTCCTCTTTCACTTTCATCCTAGAATTACCTGATTGTTTTCTCATGATCAGGTTCTGGCTAATCATTTTTTGACAAGACTGTCACATAGGTGATGTTGTGTAAAAACTATTCTTAGTACAACTGGTAGAGCCATCCTTTTTTTAAAACAGTGCGGTCTCCAGTGGCCCCCATTTTGTTCAGAGGAAAAGCCAAAGCCCTCCTGTGGTCTGGCCCCTGAGACCTTCTCCCCTCCCACTCCTTCCTCCGTCCCTGTTCTACCTGCTCACTGACTATTCTGCTGCTCTCTGAACAAGATGGGCTGCTCCAATCTTGGAACCTTTGTTCGATCTGCTCCTTGGCCTGGAAAGCTCTTCCAGAGAATAGCCTTGCCCTGCCCGCCCCTCCCTCATCCTCGCCAACCTTGTTCACATGTCATCTTCTCAGAGAGACCTTTCTACATGACTGTTTTGAAAATTCCAACTTTTCCTCCCGTTCTCTATTTCCGGTCTCCCAGAACTGCTTTACTGTTGTGTTTTGTCATAGCACTATTACCTTCTCACACATCATATAACTTTACTTATTAAATTTATTATTTATTGTTTACTTCTCCTACTTGGAATGCAAGACCCATAAGGCAGAAATCTTTTTTTTTGTTGTTCACAGAGTCATTCCATGGTCTTATGTTCATAGCAAGTACACAATAACATAAAAGAACTTTAGATGAATGTGTCTAACTTTACCTTACTCCATAGGTACGGAGCCTGCTTTTTAAAAAAAGTAACCAAAACCCTTTATTTTGAAATAACTGTAGATTTGCAGAAGAGTTTCTGAGACAATACAGAGTTCCTGTACGCTTCACCCATCTCTCCAGATGTTAACATTCCACATGACCATGGTACATTTATCAAAACTAAGAAATTAATATTGGCATAATACTGCTTACTAAACTACAGCCTCTATTTGGATTTCACTAATTTTTCTGCCACCCTCCTCTTTCTGTTCCTTGGGCCAATCTAGGATACCACACATTGTATTTGGTTGTGTCTCTTTGGTGTGCTCTACTCTGTGGAGAGGCTGATTCAAAAAGATAAATCTTTCCTAAAAATACTACCTTGTGTAAATTATTGTAAAACACTGCATGTTGTTCATTGTTTGAACAAGTGGCTATATCAAGAGAAAGATGGTAAAACTCAGGAGCACTAGACTATGTAGCCACGGACGTTGTTAAACTTCAGATCACAGGATTTGACAGTACTTTCTGGTTTTGATGCAGAATATACCTGTCTAGTCCACTTTCTTCTGCCATCAGAACTTCCCACCCCATCCATATTATCACTATAAAGAGATGAATCCTAGACGGATCCTAACCATTTGTGACTTTTTAACAGGTAAATTCGACTCAGTGCGTTTATCTTGCTTCATATTATTTGCCTGTGTCTCTCTTTGAGGGTAATTAATTCTGTAGTGCACTAAAGTAGAGATATGTTGAGTACCTACTCTGTAATGCATTGTGTTAGGTCTTGGGAGAGTGGGTACAGAAGATGCAAAGAAGAGTAACAAGTTTTTTACTGTTCAGAAGCTTGCATTCTAATATGGGTAATAAAGAACTAATGGCGTATAATAATAACTGGTTTGACAGTGTAGAGGAAATGATTAATTTTTCCTAGGTAAGGTAAGAAATGGGGGAGGATCATATTTGAACTTGCCCTTGAAGTACACATAGAGCTTTTTAAAATTTTTAATTTTTTAATATTACATTTTTATTTTTATCTATTTTTTTGGCACAGAGCAGGGCATTCAGGATCTTAGTTCCCTGACCAGGGATGGAACCTATGCCCCCTGCAGTGGAAGCAGAGTCTTAACCACTGGACTGCCAGGGAAGTTCCTGCATAGAGCTTTTAACACAGTTTGAGGTGTAGTTTATATACCCTATGCACACCAGACATACCATTTAAAGCAAAAAATTCAATGGCATTTAGTATATTCACAGGGTTATGAAATCATAAGCACAAATCAGTTTTATAACATTTTCATTATGCTGAAAAGAAACCCCATATCTGTGTTGGCTCCCTATTCTCCCCTCCTCTCAACTCCTGGTGACGACAAAGCTATGATTTGCCTACTCTGGACAATCCATATAGGTGAAATTATACAATATGTGTCTCACCTCTCTCACCTGGGCTTCCCTGGTAGCTCTGAGGGTAAAGTGTCTGTCTGCAATGCAGGAGACCTTGGTTCAGTCCCCAGATTGGGAAGACCCCCTGGAGGAGGAAATGGCCACCCACTCCAGTACTCTTGCCTGGAAAATGCCATGGACAGGGGCATGACTATTAGGCTACAGTCAGTGGGATCACAGACAACTGTACACGACTGAACAATGTCACTTCTCTCACTTAGCATAACATTTTCAAACATCATCTGTTTTATGGTATAATTTAACATTTTTTTCCTTTGAATTGCCAAACATTATCCATTGTATTGGAAATACTGTATTTTATTTTTCCATTCATTAGTTGATGGATATTTGTGTGTTTCTACTTTTTGACTATTATGAATAATACTGCTGTGAATAGTCATGTACAAGAATTTGGGGGGACATATATTTTCCGTAATTTTGGATATTGAAACTGGGAGTGGAATTGCTGAGCTGAGGAACTGTCAGCTTGTTTTCTAAGGTACCGTTTACATTCCTGCCAGCAGTTCACGAGGATTCTAGTTTCTCCACATCTTAGCCGACATGTGTTGCTTTTTATTTTAGCTGATCCATGCAGCCTGTAGGATTTTAGTTCCCTGACCAGGGATTGAACCCAGGCCTTGACAGTGAAAGTGCAGGGTCCTAGTATCTCCAGGGAATTCCCTTTTTGTTTTGTTTTAAATTTACTAATCTTAGTAAATGAGCGGAGAAGGCAATGGCAAGCCACTGGCAAGCAGTCCATGGGGTCGCTAAGAGTCGGACACGACTGAGCGACTTCACTTTCACTTTTCACTTTCACACGTTGGAGAAGGAAATGGCAACCCACTCCAGTGTTCTTGCCTGGAGAATCCCAGGGAAGGGGAAGCCTGGTGGGCTTCCGTCTATGGGGTCACACAGAGTCGGACACGACTGAAGTGACTTAGCAGCAGCAGCAGTAAATGAGATCATAGAAAAAACAAGAGAATTCCAGAAAAACATCTGCTTCATTGACTACACTAAAGCCTTTGACTGTGTGGATCACAACAAACTGGAAAATTCTTAGAGATGAGAATATCAGACCACCTTAAAAATAAGAATACCAGACCACCTCCTGAGAAGCCTATATACAGGTCAAGAAGCAGCAGTTAGAACTGGACATGGAATGTCAGACTGGTTCAAAATTGGGCAAGGAGTACATCAAGGCTGTATGTTGTCATCCTGCTTACTTAACATATATGCAGAGTACATCATTTGAAATGCCAGGCTGGGCTGAATGAATCACAGGCTGGAATCAAGATTGCTGGGAGAAATATCAACAACCACAGATAAGCAGATGACATCACTCTAATGGCAGAAAGTGAAGAAGAACTAAAGAGCCTCTTGATGAGGGTGAAAGAGGAGAGTGAAAAAACTGGCTTAAAACTTAACATTCAAAAACTAAGATCATGGTTTCCAGTCCCATCACTTCATGGCAAATAGATGGGGAAAGAATGGAAATAGTGACAAAATTTATTTTCTTGGGCTCCAAAATCACTGTGATGGTAACTACAGTGAAAGTGAAAGTTGCTCAGTCGTGTCCAACTCTTTGCAATGCCATGGACTATGCAGTCCATGGAATTCTCTAGGCCAGAATACTGGAGTGGGTAGCCTTTCCCTTCTCCAGGGGATCTTGTAACTGCAGCCATGAAGTTAAAAGATACTTGCTTCTTGGAAGAAAAGCTGTGTTAAACCTAATGTGTGTGTCTTAAGTCACTCAGTTGTGTCCAACTCTTTGTGACCCCTTGAATTGTAGCCCATCAGGCTCCTCTGTCCAGTCAATGCTCCAGGCAAGAATACTGGAGTGGGTTGCCATTCCCTTCTCCAGGGGATCTTCCCCAGGAATTGTACCTGGATCTCCTGCGTTTAAGGCATATTCTTTACCATCTGAGACAGCGTATTAAAAAAGCAGAGACATCACTTTGCTGACGAAAGTGTATATAGTCAAAGTGATGGTTTTTCCAATAGTCATGTAGGACAGTTGGACCATAAAGAAGGCTGAGAGTCAAAGAATTGATGCTTTCGAACTGTGGTGCTGGAGAATGCTCTAGAGAGTCCATTGGATGGCAAGATCAAACCAGTCAATCCTAAAGGAGATCAACCCCGAATATTCCTTGGAAGGACCGATGCTGAAGCTGAAACTCCAATACTTTGGTCCCCTGATGCAAAGAGTTGACTTATTGGAAAAGACCCTGATACTGGCAAAGATGGAGGGCAAGAGGAGAAGGGGGCGACAGAGGATGAGATGGTTGGATGGTATCACCGACTCAATGGACTTGAGTTTGAGCAAGCTCCTTGAGATGGTGAAGGACATGAAAGCCTAAAGTTCATGGGGTTGCAAATGAAGAGTCAGACAGTACTTAGCAACTGAATAGTAACAGTGAATATGAAGTGGTTTTGATTTGCATTTCCCTAATGACTAATGATGCTGAGCATCTTTTCGTTTACTTATTGGTCACTTGTAGGTCTTCTTTTGAAGCATAGAATTTTAATAGATAAAGAAAGGAGAAAGGAAGGGAACACTTCAGCCTAAGAGAACAGGGTCAAAGACCTGAGAAATGGTGCTGCTGCTGCTGCTGCTAAGTCACTTTAGTCGTGTCTGACTCTGTGCGACCCAGTAGATGGCAACCCACCAGGCTCCCCCATCCCTGGGATTCTCCAGTCAAGAACACTGGAGTGGGGTGCCATTGCCTTCTCCAGCGAAATTGTGAGAAGTCAGTAAAAGTAGATAGTAGGGTCTTCAGATGAAGGGAGTGAGAGAGAACACTGAAAAATTTAGAGATGTTGAGTCTGTTTTCTTGGGCTTCTCAGATGGTAAAGAATCTGCCTGAAATGCGGGAGACCTGGGTTTTATCCATCTGTTGGAAAGGTCCCTTGGAGAAGGAAATGGCCACCCATTCCAGTATTCTGTCCTGGAGAACTCCACGGACAGAGGAGCCTGATGGGCTACATTCCATGGGATTGTAAAGAGTCGGACATGACTGAGTGACTTTCACTCCCTGAGTCTTTTTATTTTTTGATGAGTCAAGTCACTCTGTCCTCTGCTTATCTTAAACTTTGGTCGAATTTCAAGGTTATTCCTTCTTTGGTAAATGTCAGAGTGTTGTGACTAGCTCACTTGATTGATTCATCCAACCTTAAGTAAAAAATTATTGAGGGCTTACTTCATTCCAGGAGTTCCAGGCTTCATTAGTGACGGGGTACATCAGAGCAAAAGCAGGGAAGGTCCTTGCTTTTCATGTACCTTATTTTCTAGTGGGGCGATTTTTGTACCAATGAAAACCTGCCCATTAGAGGCTTCCTTTATCCAGCATTTCTAGGCTTGATAAGCAAATCCAGGTCTACTTTGCTCATGCTCTTGCTGATTTTGTTGGCTTGGGTCATAGTACCTTTCAGCTTTCACTTTTTCAGACCTACGTTTTAATTTTTAATAATCTCTTACACAGCAGCAGCCTGAAATCCTTCTTGGCATCCTTGTTCCTCTTTTTGGTAGTGTTATACTTGAAATTTTTTTCCACTGTTGTTTGTAGGAATTACTCAAAAAGTCTGATGAAGTATAAAGAAAAGTTCCATAAATATTTTAAACATTTTCTCTTAGAACATACTATGTATATTTCATAAGTGTTTTGTTTTAAGACCAAGGCTTTTCTTTTGAATAAGGATCTGCTGACTGTAATTTTCTATATTTATTTTTTTAAATATTCAGTTATTTATTTGGCTGCATCGAGTCTTAGTTGTGGGACACAGGCTCTTCATTGCCGTGCACAGTCTACTCTAATTGTCACAAGCGAGTTCTGTGATGTTTCTTGTGTAAACCTCGCATAAAAAATGAATCACCTATGGTTTTTGGTTTCCATTTCTTTACAGTAGAATGAGAATTTAAAGCCATTTCAAAGAAATCTGAGCGCAAAATCTATTTCAGTTTTTATGACTTTTCCACCCTCATCTAATTAGATAGCTTAGTATTTTTGTAGCAACTTGCCTATGATTTAGCTTCATTTTTTATAGAAATTCTGAATCCTCTCACAATCATATTTCATAATTTATTTACTGATTAAATTATGAATTAAGTATCATATAAGACTGCATAAACAGGTTGGGAATGGCTGTGGCAAGCAAATTCAAGGACAGGAAGCAGAAGTGCTACTGACTATGATCATTTTTGGCCCACTGTGGCCGTCAGCCGTAATGTTTTATGGGAGAAGCAGTATTAGGTCAATCCAGGCTATTGGTTAAGGAGAAATTGGTTAGGATTGTTGCTTTTATATATTCCAAGCTTAAGTCCTCTTCCACTTGTTTTCTCCTAGTACTCCAAGGAGACCTCTTTTATAACACTTACACTGCTCTCTAGTCATCTACTTGTTTGTCTTCCTTATGGGATTTCATAGTCTTTGAGGGAAAGGTATACTCTCATAGTTTCTAGTATATCCTTGGCATATAATTATTCATTCACTTTTAAAAAGTAATTGACTGTAAGCTCAATATAATTCAATAATATGACCAGTTCAGTGTGATTCCTTGGTTACACTTAGTTGTTTATAGTGTTTAGAATAGTTCCACTGTATTCATGTTGTGTTGAACTAGGGTGATAGATTTTAAGATACATATTGACTAACTTGAGCACATCCCTTAAACAGTTAATTCAGTGAGACTGTCTGTTTTGTGTACTGCTATATCTCCAGTACATTATAAGATAGAGTATTAATGCCTGGCAGTCCAAAGGTGCACAGATTTTTAAACTTTTAAATTACTGAATCCAAACAATGGAGAATAGGATGGTGACATTTCTTTAGTATTTCTTGAGGAATGATAAAATGAATAGGGTGTGCTTCCTTAGAAGAGGAAATCGGTGAATATATCAACCAAATTTAAGGCCTAGTGATACAGAAAAGAATGTGGATTTCTTTAGCTCTAGAACTGAACTTGAACTAGGGAATATAAATGGTAGAAAAGCAGATTATATCTTAACTTTATTCTAATTATTAGGACTTAAAAAATAGAAAAATAGAATGAATTGTTTCATGAGGTCACTGGAACAGAAGTTTAATAACTTATTTCAGGGATGTAAAAAAAATAAATTTTTGTATGAAGTATGAGACTGGTTTATCTAGACAAGCCAAATTCATCCTAATCTAGGCCCTGTAATCTCTTGTTTCAGTGTTCCATAGCATTAATATTCTTCATCAGTCATTTATCTTATAAGCTGTTATAGGTCTTTGGACATTAAGGAGAAAAAGTGACTTTTTATCTCCCCATTTAATTTTTAACTTTGATGGAAAGCAGATACTATATTGTTAGTTCGTTTCAGTTCAGCCGCCCAGTCATGTCCAAGTCTTTGCCACCCCATGGACTGCAACACACCAGGATTCCCTGTCACAAACACCTGGAGCTTGCTCAGACTCATGTCTATCATGTCCATGATGCCATCCAACCATCTCATCCTCTGTTGTGCCCATCTCCTGCCTTCAGTCTTTCCCATAATTAGGGTCTTTTCCAATGAGTCAGCTCTTTGCATCAAGTGACCAATCAGTCCTTCCAATGAATATTCAGGGTTGATTTCCTTTAGAATTGACTGGTTTGATCTCCTTGCAGCCCAAGGGATTCTTAAGAATCTTCTCCAACGCCATAGTTCAAAAGCATCAGTTTTTCAGTGCTCAACTTTATGGTCCAGCTCTCACATCGATACATGACTGCTGGAAAAACCATAGCTCTGACTAGGCAGACCTTTATCAACAAAATAATGTCTCTGCTTTTGAATATGCTGTCTAAATTGGTCATAGCTTTTCTTTCAAGGAGCAAGCAACTTTTAATTTCATGGCTGCAGTCACCATCCACAGTGATTTTGGAGCCCCCCAAAATAAGTCTCTCACTGTTTCCATTGTTTCCCCAATCTGTCTGCCATGAAGTGATGGAACGGGATGCCATGATCTTAGTTTTTTGAATGTTGAGTTTTAAGCCAACTTTTTCACTCTCCTCTTTTACTTTCATCAAGAGGCTTTTTAGATCCTCTTAGCTTTCTGCCATAAGGGTGGTGACATCTGCATATCTGAGGTTACTGATATTTCTCCTGGAAATATTGATTCCAGCTTGTGCTTCATCTAGCCCGGAATTTGGCATGATATACTCTGCATATAAGTTAAATAAGTAGAGTGACAATATACAGCCTTGACACACTCCTTTCCCAATTTTGAACCAGTGCTTTGTTCCATGTCCAGTTCTAATGGTTGCTTCTTGGCCTGCATACAGATATCTCAGGAGGCAGGTCAGGTGATCTGGTATTCTCACCTGTTGAAGAATTTCCCACAGTTTGTTGTGATCCACACAGTCAAAGCCTTTGGCGTAGTCAATAAAGCAGAAGTAGATGTTTTTTGTAACTCTCGCTTTTTCTGTGATCCAGTGGATGTTGGCAATTTGATCCTCTGCCTTTTCTAAACCCAGCTTGAACATCTGAAAGTTCTTGGCTCGGGTACTATTGAAGCCTGGCTTGGAGAATTTTGAGCATTACTTGGCTAGCATGTGAGATGAGTGCAATTGTGTGGTAGTTTGAACATTCTTTGGCATTGCCTTTCTTTGGGATTGGAATGAAAACTGACCTTTCCCAGTCATGCTGCCACTGCTCAGTTTTCCAAATATATAGTGCCGTATTGAGTGCAGCACTTTCACAGCATCATCTTTTAGGATTTGAAATAGCTCAACTGGAATTCCATCACCTCCGCTGGCTTTGTTCGTAGTGATGCTTTCTAAGGCCCTCTTGACTTCACGCTCCAGGATGTCTGGCTCTAGGTGAGTGATCACACTATCGTGATTATCTGGGCCATTAAGAACTTTTTTGTATGGTTCTTCTGTGTATTTTTGCCACTTTTTCTTAATATCTTCTGTTTCTGTTAGGTCCATAGTGTTTCTATCCTTTTTTGTGCCCATCTTTCTATGAAATGTTCCCTTGGTAGCTCTGATTTTCTTTTTTTTTTTATATCCATGCTTTTATTATTTTTTTTTAATCTTTCTGGATTTAATATTAATTTTTCTTTTTTTCAAAAAGAATTTTAGGAATCTTTACTTAAAAACAACCTTATCTTAAAATGGAGTAACTTTGGTTTTACGAGCAGCAAGCAAAGTACAGAAGCAAAAATGCATTACAGGAGCATTAAGTTCTACATTAGGTCACAGCATCTAATCTGAAATCACACCGATAATATCATTTATCAGGATATCTGGGAAATAGTTATTTCCCAGGATGTCTGAACCATAGCTACTCTATTTTGACTTTTAATTGTAAAAAAAAAAATTTTTTTTTTTAATAGCCAAAGCAGATTTCACCATTAATGATGTCAGTGTTTTTCTGGGTATGAGAAGATGCAAGAATTGGAACTCATAAAACCTTTTTCTGAAAAGATCTAACTATCTGAAGGCCTGTTCTGCCAGTTTTTCTTTTTTTTTCAGAGCACAGAGTGCCTCATTCCTGATTTTCACCCTGAACTTCTTTCAGGGGATGTTGAAGGTCAGCAGCTTGCAATGGTCATGATGTAATCTTTGTAGAGGCAGCTGGCAAGTACCAACTTCCAGTCAGCAGGGTCCCTTCATAGCCACATATCTGACCATGTGACACCATTTCATGGCCATTGTGTCCCGTGGTGCTGGGAAGGCTCATTCCCGGGTCTAGGGAAGTGATGGGCCACTCAGTGTGCTAAAATTGGACCAGGCCTTGCAAGTAGCAAAAGTCTCTGGACCACTGTCTTACTAGCCTCCTGGTCCAGGAAAATATTTCCTCTGGTTGCTTTTTCCCATACCCAGAGTCACATTATTACAATTATTGATCTCATATGGAACTCTAGCCTTTCCCATTGTATGGTTTTCTTCTATTTCTTTGCATTGATCACTTAGAAAGGCTTTTTTTTTCTAATTTATTCATTTTGATTGAAGGCTAATTACTTTACAATATTGTAGTGGTTTTTGCCGTACATTGACATGAATCACAGCTGGGTATTGGTTTTGCTTTGGCTCCATCCCTTCATTCTTTCTGGAGTTATTTCTCCACTGATCTCCAGTAGCATATTGGGCACCTACTGACATGGGGAATTCCTCATTCAGTGTCCTATCATTTTGCCTTTTGATACTGTTGTTGGGGTTCTCAAGGCAAGTATACTGAAGTGGTTTGCCATTCCATTCTCCAGTGCCAAAGCCTTTAACTGTGTGGATCACAATAAACTGTGGAAAATTCTGAAAGAGATGGGAATACCAGACCACCTGACCTGCCTCTTGAGAAACCTGTATGCAGGTCAGGAAGCAACAGTTAGAACTGGACATGGAACAACAGATTGGTTCCAAATAGGAAAAGGAGTACGTCAAGGCTGTATATTGTCACCCTGCTTATTTAACTTATATGCAGAGTACATCATGAGGAACGCTGGGCTGGAAGAAGCACAAGCCGGAATCAAGATTGCTGGGAGATATATCAATAACCTCAGATATGCAGATGACACCACCCTTATGGCAGAAAGTGAAGAGGAACTAAAAAGCCTCTTGATGAAAGTGAAAGAGGGGAGTGAAAAGTTTGGCTTGAAGCTCAACATTCAGAAAACAAACATCATGGCATCTGGTCCCATCACTTCATGGGAAATAGATGGGAAAACAGTGGAACCAGTGTCAGACTTTATTTTTTTGGGCTCCAAAATCACTGCAGATGCTGATTGCAGCCATGAAACTAAAAGACGCTTACTCCTTGGAAGGAAAGTTATGACCAACCTTGATAGTATATTAAAAAGCAGAGACATTACTTTGCCAACCAAGGTCCGTCTAGTCAAGGCTATGTTTTTTCCTGTGGTCATGTATGGATGTGAGAGTTGGACTGTGAAGAAAGCTGATCGCCGAAGAATTGATGCTTTTGAACTGTGGTGTTGGAGAAGACTCTTGAGAGTCCCCTGTACTGCAAGGAGATCCAACCAGTCCATTCTAAAGGAGATCAGTCCTGGGTGTTCATTGGAAGGACTGATGCTAAAGCTGAAACTCCAATACTTTGGCCACCTCATGCGACGAGTTGACTTACTGGAAAAGACTCTGATGCTGGGAGGCACTGGGGGTGGGAGGAGAAGGGGACGACAGAGAATGAGATGGCTGGATGGCATCACCAACTCAATGGACATGAGTTTGAGTGAACTCTGGGAGTTGGTGATGGACAGGGAGGCCTGGCGTGCTGTGATTCATGGGGTTGCAAAGAGTCGGACATGACTGAGTGACTGAACTGAACTGACATAAATCAGCCATGGGTGTACATGTGTTCCCCATCCTGAACCCTCCTCCCACCTCCCTCCCCAACCCATCCCTCAGGGTCATCCCAGTGCACCAGCCCTGAGCACCCTGTCTCATGCATCGAACCTGGACTGGCGATCTGTTTCACGTATGGTAATATACATGTTTCAATGCTATTTTCTCAAATCTTCCTATATGCCTTCTCCCACAGAGTCCAAAACACTGTACTTTACATCTGTGTCTCTTTTGCTGTCTCGCATATAAGGTCATCGTTACCATCTTAGAAAGGCTTTCTCATCTCTTCTTGTATTCTTTGAAACTCTGCTTTCAGATGGATTTATGTTTCCTTTTCTCCTTTGCCTTTTACTTCTCTTCTTTTCTCAGCTATTTTTAAAGCCTCCTCAGATAACCATTTTGCCTTTTTGCATTTCTTTTTCTTATGGATGGTTTTGATCACAGCCTCCCATATAGTGTGTTACAAACCTCTATCCATAGTTCTTTAGGCACTCAGTCTATCAGATCTAATCCCTTGATTCTATTTGTCATTTCCACTGTATAATTGTAAGGAATTTGATTTAGGTCATACCTGAATGGTCTAGTGGTCTTCCCTACTTTCTTCAGTTTAAGTCTGAATTTGGCAATAAGGGGTTCATGAGCTGAGCCATAGTCAACTCCCTGTCTGTTCTTCCTGACTATATAGAGCTTCTCCATCTTCAGCTGCAGAGAATATAATCAGTGTGATTCTGGTATTGACCATCTGGTGATGTCCATGTGTAGAGTCTTCTCTTGTGTTGTTGGAAGAGGGTGTTTGCTATGAACAGCACGTTATCTTGGCAAAACTGTTAGCCTTTGCCGTGCTTCATTTTGTACTCCAAGGCCGAACCTGCCTGTTACTCCAGGTATATCTTGACATTCTTGACTTCATACTTTTGCATTCCAGTCCCCTATGATGAAAAGGATATCTTTTTTTGGGTGTTATTTCTAGAAGGTCTTTTAGGTCTTCATCAGTTCAGTTCAGTCGCTCAGTCGTGTCCGACTCTTTGCGACCCCATGAATCACAGCACACCAGGCCTCCCTGTCCATCACCAACTCCCAGAGTTCACTCACACTCATGTCCATCAAGTCGGTGATGCCATCCAGCCATCTGATTCTCTGTCATCCCCTTTTCCTCCTGCCCCCAGTCCCTCCTAGCATCAGAGTCTTTTCCAGTGAGTCAACTCTTCGCATGAGGTGGCCAAAGTACTGGAGTTTCAGCTTTAGCATCAGTCCTTCCTATGAACACCCAGGACTGATCTCCATAGAACTGGTCAAATTCAACTTTGACACCAGTGGTTGAGGCATAAACTTGGATTACTGTGATATTGAATGGTTTGCCTTGGAAACAAACAGAGATCATGCTGTCATTTTGAGATTGCACCCAAGAACTGCATTTCAGACTCTTGTTGACTGTGAGGCTACTCCATTTCTTCTAAGGGATTCTTGCCCACAGTAGTAGATATAATGGTCATCTGAATTAAATTTGCCCATTCTAGTCCATTTTAGTTCGCTGATTCGTAAAATGTTAATGTTCACTCTTGCCAACTCTTTTTGGACCACTTTCAATTTATCTTGTTTAGTGGACCTAACATTCCAGGTTCCTATGCAATATTGTTCTTTACAGCATCAGACTTTACTTCCATCACCAGTCACATCCACACCTGGGCGCTGTTTTTGCTTTGGCTCAGCTTCTTCATTCTTTCTGGAGTTATTCTCCACTCTTCTCCAGTAGCATATTGGGCACCTACCGACCTGGGGAGTTCATCTTTCAGTGTCATATCTTTTTGCCTTTTCATACTGTTCATGGGGTTCTCAAGGCAAGAATACTGAAGTGGTTTTCCATTCCCTTCTCCAGTGGACCACGTTTTGTCAGAACTCTCCACCATGACCCATCCATCGTGGACCCTACACAGTATCTCTCATAGTTTCATTGAGTTAGAGAAAGCTTTGATCCATGTGATCAGTCTGTTTAGTTTTCTGTTTTTGTGATTTTCATTCTGTATTCCCTCTGATGGATAAGGATAAAAGGCTTATGGAAGCTTCCTGATGGGAGGGACTGGCTGTGGGGGAATCTGGGTCTTGCCCCTGATGGGCGGGACCATGCTTAGTAAATATGAAAACCAATTTTCTGTTAATGGGTGGGGCTGTGTTCCCTGTTTTTGTTGATGGGTAGGGGTAATGGTGGTAATTACTAGAGAAATGCAAATCAAAACCACAGTGAAGTATCATCTCACACCCATCAGAATGGCCATCATCAGAAAATCTACAAATAATAAATGCTGGAGAGGGTGTGGAGAAAAGAGAACCGTCTTACACTCTTGGTGAGAATGCAAACTGATATAACCACTATGGAGAACAGTATGGAGATTCATTGTGGTTTTAATTTGTATTTTGTGTGAGTTATGTGTGTGCATGCTCAGTCTTGTCTGACTCTTGGCTACACCATGAAGTGTAGCCCACCAGGCTCCTCTGTCCATGGGATTTCCCGGGCAAGAATACTGGAGTGGGTTGCCATTTCCTCCTCCTGGGAATCTTTTCAACCCAGGGATCGAACCCATGTCTCCTGCTTGGCAGGCTAATTCTTTACCATTGAGCCACCTGGGAAGCCCTAATTACTAATGATGTTGAGCGCCTTTTCATTCGCTTATTGGTTTTTTGTGTATATAAAATTTATTCTCTTGTTCAGCTCTTTTGTCCATTTTTTAAAAATGGGTTGTCTTTTTAAATTATTGATTATTATAGGAATTCTTTTAATATTCTGGTAAACAAGTCCTTTGTTAAATGTAAGAACTTTTGGTTTTAAAAATTAATAAAATATTCAGTTTAGATGTTTCAAGATTCTTTGGGCATCAGAGTAATAGGTCAATTTATTATTGGCAGAAATTCCATTCCAATTCTAAATCTAGGGTTCCAGAAGAAAATTTGTTAGTGGTGTGTGGGTGGATTTTCTGGTATCTATTGCTGTGTAACAAGCTATCCCATAGTGGCTTAAATCACCAGTGATTTGCTATTTCTCACAATTTTCTGGGTCAAGTAGGCAGGTTCTCTGTTTCATACAGTGCCTACAGGGGTTGCTTATTTGGCTTGATGTCCCAGGATGGCTTCTCTCACTTGATTTGGGTGGCTGTAATGGCTGTAGACTAGGTCGGCTTCTGCTTCTGCATGTTATCTCTCATTATTATTTAGTGGTTTAGCCCAAGCCTATTTATGTGGTAGCTTGATTCTAAGAGAGAACAAACAGGAGCTGTCAGGACTGTTAAGGGCTAGGTGTGGAACTGGCACAGTGACACTTCTGTCACATTCTGCTGGTTAAAGAAAATCACAGGGCCAGCCCAGATTCAAGGGGAGGAAAATACAGCCCTTCTTTTGATGGAAGAGGCAGCATGTACACATTTGGAAAAGGGGAGAATTTTTGGTGATCATTTTTTGTGATATTTTATTACAGTGGAGGAGATGTTTAGAATTCCCTGATAAAAGATGATTTCATTAAAAATATAATCTGTAAGTTATCCCTATATTTATTTCTAAGTATCTTTCTAATTTGTTTTTATTTCACGATTTATCCCTACTGCGTATACTCTGCTACCAGTGTTTCTCAGACATGATTCAAAATTGGAGATTAAAAAAAACTCAGTAGTTTTCACTTAAAAAACAACAAGGAGGCTTACTGAGCTATTACAGATGTTAATTAGGGCTCATTTCCTTTAATATGCTAGAGAGAAGTTATGATGCCACTTTACTGATGAACAAAATGAGCGTAATCACATCCTGGGTGCTAAATATTCTGACATTATAATCTTTTCTCTCAGAGCCCATGAGAGCAGTCTTAGGATTCAGGATAAGATGCTGGGTGACATTATAGGGCCAAATGTGTCATGTACAAACAGTGAAGGAAAGGAGGATGGCCTTGGTAGTCCTGCAGTGTTTTTCTCCTCATGTACTTGTTTTTTACTTTTAGTAATTGGGGTAAAATTCCCCTAACATAAAGGTAACCATTTACCATTTAAAAGTACACAATTTAGTGGCATTTAGTATATTCACAGTATTGTATGTCTCCTCTCCTCTTACTTTATAAAGGGAGCGTTTATTTCAGGGAAATGAACAATAAAAGTCAGGCCTCCCAGGTGATGCTAGTCCACCTGCCAATGCAGAAGATGCAGGTTTGATCCCTGGGTTGGGAAGATCCCCTGGAGTAGAAAATGGCAACCCACTTCAGTATTCTTGCCTGCTAAATCCCAAGGACAGAGGAGCCTGACAGGCTACAGCACATGGGGTCCCAAAGAGTCAGACACAATTGAGCATACTCTCATGAAAACTAGGGCAAAACAGACTAATAAGATGTCTAAACAATAACTCAAAAAGAACTCTTCTTTCGTGGAATGCTTTAAGAGATATGCTGGGACCACTGCCTTCCCACTGAAGTGCCAGTGTCTGTTCAGCAACAGCATGACCTAAGCAATCTCCTTCTCATCTCCTGCCAGCCTCCTAGATCCTCCAAAATTACAAGATTAATTCAACTTTATCTTACCTTCCTTCTTCTAGGGATGATAAGCAGTCTCAGGGAATTCACCACATTGGTCCTCTGTATCACAAGGCTTGGGAGTTTCACAGATCTTTATACCAGATCTGAGAGAAGCAGGTTTCCTGGGAGCAGGGATTGTGGGCATCGTTAGCCTCTCCTGGTCCTTTTCTCTGCCTCAGAATGACTGACACACAGTTGCAGTAAAAGTTTACTTGAAGAAGACCTGCTTCCTTTTCCCCTAAAAATGGAAAGATATTTAGATGTTTTTGTCATTGATGCTTTACTGGGACCTGGTAAGACCTGAACAGATATGGTAAGTCATTCGAGATATAAAGATGTCTTAAAAATTTAGCTATACTTGACCTTACACACTTAAAATAGTCTCAGGACTTAGCTACCACCTCCCTTGACCTAAAAAGGGGTGGAAAGATGGGGAGAAGGAGGAGACATCTGTGAGGAAAAAGAGATACTTAGCCGAGAAGAATCAGTCAATCCAATATCCATCTTAATGATTAGAATAGGATGGAATAGAAGCGAGAGGATTAAAGAGAATATAACCTCCTTGTGCTGCTGCTAAGTCACTTCAGTCATGTCTGACTCTTTGTGACCCCATGGACTGTAGCCCTCCAGGCTCCTCTGTCCATGGGATTCTCCAGGGAAAAATACCAGAGTGGGTTGCCATGCCCTCCTCCAGGGGATCTTCCCAACTTAGGGATTGAACCGAGTTTCTTAAATCTCCTACATTGGCAAGTGGGTTGTTTTTTTTTACCACTAGTGCCACCTTAGATAGTAGTAATCCAGTAATTTTTTTTTTCAACAAGATGTTGGAAAAGCAGTGCTGATGATTATGGGGCACACCAAGAATAATATTAGCAACCTTACTAATTAAAATGTAATACCAGTCATAACTTATTTGATATTTCCCTCATCTATGAAATGGAGATCTACCGTACTCCCAGAGAAAGGTGCATTTAGGACTACAGACTACAGCAAGTTTCAGTTCTCAATAAGGCCATGGTATCCTGAGAAATTTCCAGATGTATTTTGACTTTGATTTTAGCCTTCCATGTTCACATTATAGACAAAGCCTTGTAAAATTTGACTCCATTGCACACCGTGATAGGTGTTGGAAAAGGAGGTTTAGCGAAGTGCATCTAACATTCCCTGGCAGCATTTCTCTGAGATTGTTTCACTGAACTAGGAGCAGATGTTTGCTAACTTGGCAGGGATTGAGGGGAGAATGTCTTAAACTGAGTGAAAATATTTGTAAAGGCAGAAAGAAGTAAGAATGTGACAGAAGTAATTCACTCTAGAAAGGTTGGGGGCGGGAGGAGAAGGGGACGACGGAGAATGAGATGGCTGGATGGCATCACCGACTCTGTGGACATGAGTTTGAGTGAACTCCGGGAGTTGGTGATGGACAGGGAGGCCTGGCGTGCTGTGATTCATGGGGTCGCGGAGAGTCGGACACGACTGAGCGACTGAACTGAACTGACTGAATGTGGGAGGGAAGAAGATGAAGTGTTAGTAGAACTGGAGAGGTAGTCAGGGACCAGGTGTACAAGTTAAGGAATCTGGGGCTTCCCAGGTGGCGCTAGTGGTAAAGAACCCATCTGTAGGAGACACAAGAGACTCAGGTTCAATCCCTGGGTCCGGAAGATCCCTTGGAGGAGGACATGGCAACACATTCCAGGATTCTTGCCTGGGGAATCCCATGGACAGAGGAGCCTGGCAGGCTACAGTCCATAGCATCAGCAAAGAGTCCGACATGACTGAAGCAGCTTAGCACACACACAAGGCATTTGGGTTTTTATTCAGCATTAAAAGGCCACTGAAGGATTTCATGCACAGGATTGTAACGATCAGACTAGAATAATAACAGCAGTATAGAGGCCAGATTGACAAGGAGGCCAGTTCAGAGTCTGCTGGAATACTCTGGGCAAGAGATGATGAATACCTTAACTAAGGCACTCCTTACATTGAATTAAAAGAGAAGCTAACTTCAGGAATCTAATGCTGTGCTGCTGAGTATGGGGGCACTTCGCCAAACATGGCTATTGAGCACTTGAAACTTGACTATTGCGAAGTGAGATATGCTGTAGATGCAAACACTCACCAGATTTCAGAGGCTTGGTGTCTCAGCAGAATGTTCTTGTATATTGATGACAAGTTGAAGCAATATATTGAATACGTTGGGTTAAATAAAATATAAATAAATAAAATATATCAGTACAATTAATTTTTCCTGTTACTTTTTACTATTTCAAGAATGTGGCTACTAGAAAATTTTAAACTACATATATGGCTCACATTGTATTTTTACCCTTTCATTGCTGACTGAATTTATTTCAGTTTAGTTGCTTGCCTAATTTATGCTAGCTGTTTGACTAGAAAGTGTTTCATTTTAATTTGTAATAGGTCTGAAAACTACAGTAATGCAAAATGAGTTTCATATATTTGGGTAACAAGGTTGAAAAGCTGTGTAAGACCATATTTTATTAAGTTATTTATTTTATTAATATGGACCTCAGCACTTGAGTATCTGCAGGAACCTGGCTTTTGCAGATGAGGTCACAGTGCGTTTTGAAATCCATTGTTGAGTTCAGTTCATTTCAGTTCAGTTGCTCAGTCGTGTCCGACTCTCCGCGACCCCATGAATCACAGCATGTCAGGCCTCCCTCCATTGTTAAATAATGTTTATTCACCCTTCTACAAATAATTTTTACAACAAATGTTCCAAAGCTCATACATGGATAAGACTGGACTAGAGAAAAAGTTTATCTGAAAAACATTTTTTGAGACTTTTTAGGTGTTGTCTAAACACTCTAGTATTTTTCTTACCATGTTCCAGTTGATAAGGCCAAGAAATGCCCTCACAGGTAACAAACTTTCATAGGTAACAGGGATGGCTATTATGTCAAAAACTCTTGTCTACTCATAGGTACAGAGGTTTGTTTTTTTTTTTTTAATGATGCAATGTTCTAAAATTAGATAGTGGTTGTACAACTCTGTGAATATCCCCCAAACCTCTGAATTTTATACTTTAAAAGGATGAATGTTAGTGTGTATGAAACGTATCTCAATAAAGCTGTTATTTAAAAAGCTCAATCTTTACATGCACATCTATTGCAGTTACTGATTTCCTAGTCATTTAATGAGAATTATGTGAGCAGACACACAAAAAACAACCATATGTTCAAAAATTACTGTGATCAGACAAAAACAGTTTATCCTGTTTGGGCTTCTGTACTAACCTCACAGATCTGGTGGTATATAGGGAAGCCTAGTAGCTTCCTTTGGTTAGTACTTGTGAAACTATTAAGCGTTGTTTAGTTAAAGAGAGTGAAAGATTAAGTACACTTGATTCTCATTCATGTTCTAGTACACAATGGATGTGCGTAGGAAAAATAATACTCTGATATTTGATCATTTTGATGTTGAGGAATTTCTTATAGTTTTTAGACAGAGTTCTAAGAGTTGGTTTATATGTACTCTGGATTTTGTTAGGCACGTCTCCTGTTTCTTGAATCTTGGTTCATCCTGTAGAATACCATGCCATCTGACTCACTAGATACCCAGAGAACAGCCATGGAGTGTTTTCAACTCAAAAACTGGCAGAGGATGCCTTACTATTTCTTTTCCATTTGCTACCATCTGAAGGAGGATTTTCTGGCTCATCACCACACACCTATCATCTCAGAAAAGAAGAAGCAAGGTGGATTTGGTGCATCTTTTTTTCTCTCTACAACCTCTTTCCGAGTCATTTCCACAGAACTGCCAAGGTACAGGAGAGAAGCTGGGCACCAGTTTTTCTGTCAAAAGCTGCTGCTGCTGCTAAATCACTTCAGTCGTGTCCGACTCTGTGTGACCCCATAGACGGAAGCCCACCAGGCTCCCCCATCCCTGGGATTCTCCAGGCAAGAACACTGGAGTGGGTTGCCATTTCCTTCTCCAACGTGTGAAAGTGAAAAGTGAAAGTGAAGTCGCTCAGTTGTGTCCGACCCTTAGCGACCCCATGGACTGCAGCCAACCAGGCTCCTCCATCCATGGGATTTTCTAGGCAAGAGTACTGGAGTGGCTTGCCATTGCCTTCTCCAACTTAAGGCTGCTGCTGCTGCTAAGTCACTTCAGTCGTGTCCGACTCTGTGTGACCCCATAGACAGAAGCCCACCAGGCTCCCCCTTCCCTGGGATTCTCCAGGCAAGAACACTGGAGTGGGTTGCCATTTCCTTCTCCAATGTGTGAAAGTGGAAAGTGAAAAGTGAAAGTGAAGTCGCTCAGTCGTGTCCGACCCTTAGCGACCCCATGGACTACAGCCTACCAGGCTCCTCCATCCATGGGATTTTCTAGGCAATAGTGCTGGAGTGGCTTGCCATTGCCTTCTCCGTCTGTCAAAAGCAGAGCTCTTCAAATAGATTTTTACACACCTGCTGCATTTGTCCTAATCCTTTTCCTTATGCAGCCTTGTTACTGTGGCCTTGCTCTAGAGCTGCTTTCAGCAACCTCTCTGACACAGGTTTAATGCTGATTAGTTCCCAAATGATTCTAGGGCAGAGCTCCCTGCCAGGATAAAGAATGAACAAAATTGGTTTGCACACAGGCCAGCTGCAGTTTCTGCAACTTGAGCCTGTGAAATACGGACCATTTTCTTGTTTACCAAGATGAGGTTAACTTAGCACAGCATGAAGCAAAACGGATAAAAAATTAAAACTAGCTATGCTAGTTGAGTCAGATGCGGTGAGTGTGGAATTCAGGTGATTTTAAGTTAGTTTGAAAAGGTACGGTAGTATACAGCACTAAAAGCTGATTAAAAGTCACTTGACAGATTGCTTGCTCTGTATGGGGCGGGGGTGTAAGTGGGCTGTATAATCTTTGAAAGATTATTCAGGTCTAGCACGGTATGAATTACTCATTTATGAAGTTATTTTCTGAAATATTTGAATCAGGTTTTATGTGTTTATAGAGCGATCTCTGGCAGACAGACTTCCAGACTAGATGAGAAAGCAAGGTGAACTATGTAATAAGAGAACCCCGAACCCAAGAGGTCTCTGACTTCCAGAACTTAAGTATACGACACTCCCTTCCTCTTTCTTTTGTGCGGAGCCTGTGCACAGATCCTCTTTTGGGAACCCAAAATTTCCATCCCTTACATTCAGGGCAAGTTGAGGGGAACAGGTGGAGTAATTAGCTGAGGATTGGAAGAAGAAGTATAGGAGTGGAAAAGGAAGAAAAGGCACATACAGAGAAGAATGTGAGACAAAAGGTACAGTGTCTCATCTGACTCCCGAGCCTCTGAGCTTCACTCCCCAGCATCCTTCATTATCTGTGGGTTTGAGAGCTCCAGATCTTCTCTTTGCTCTGACCTTCCCAGGTTCTTGTCCTAGGTTGTTCGGTGTTTTACCCCTGCTAGTTTAGGGCTGGAGAGAGAGAGACACTTAACCACCTTTAACATTGTTCCTAAGGGAAATGAATTCTCTTATAGACCAGTCCCTGAGTATAACCATTAATTAAATTAAGACTATTAAACTGCAGGTTGTGTGGTAGAGAAAGATCTTTTTACCAACTGTGCACTTCTTATTCAGCACTGTACTGTACATTTCACTATCCATCACCTCCACTGAGATAATGTACCTAATGTCTCAAGACAAGGAAGCAACAGTAGTATTAAGACACAGCAGCATAATCCGCATGTTACCTACTCACAGGCCATTATCAGTTCAGGCTGGAGGGAACTCACAGAAAAAATACGATCTGCCTGTATTGGAAATAAAGTGGGTTGGGTTTAGAGAAAAGAGGAATCGTTGTGGACTGTAGTAGGGTAGTTTATAATTTAGACTGTGTCCTGAAACAGGAATGACTGAGCGAGGGTGGACTCGTGTTCTAAGTTCCAGGCCTACAGGGGTCAGGGAGGGACATAAAGGGAACTTTTACCTCTATAAAGTTTTATTTCTGTTTTTAAAAAATTGTGAAGAAGCTATACCAACATGTTAACATTTGTTAAATTCAGGTGGAGGATACCCACACAAGTGTTGATTATTTTTCTTTTACTTTTCTCTTTGTTTAAAATGTTTTTTAATTGAAAAAAGGAAAATAAATAGCCTTAGTGCTGGGCAGTACAAGAGAAAAATAGGCTTCCCAGATGACTGAGCGGTAAAGAATCTGGCTGCCAGTGCAGGATGCAGGTTCAATCCCTGGGTCAGGAAAATGCCCTCGAGGAGGAAATGGCAACCCACTACAGTATTCTTGTCTGGGAAATCCCATGGCCGGAGGAGCCTGGTGGGCTACAGTCGTGTGGTTGCAAAGAGTCGGAAACACCAACTCTTGAGTAGGGAGATGGTAATAATAGTCATTTTATCAAGGGTCTTGAAGAAACATACAAATAGTATGTTTTTCTCCAAGCAAAGAACTGATAAATGATTAAAATCATCCATAGTTCAGTTCAGTTCAGTCGCTCAGTCGTGTCCGACTCTCCGCGACCCCATGAATCACAGCACGCCAGGCCTCCCTGTCCATCACCAACTCCCGGAGTACACTCAAACTCATGTCCACAGAGTCGGTGATGCCATCCAGCCATCTCATTCTCCGTCGTCCCCTTCTCCTCCCGCCCCCAACCTTTCCCAGCATCAGAGTCTTTTCCAATGAGTCAACTCGTCGCATGAGGTGGCCAAAGTATTGGAGTTTCAGCTTTAGCATCAGTCCCTCCAATGAACATCCAGGATTGATCTCCTTTAGAATGGACTGGTTGGATCTCCTTGCAGTATAAGGGACTCTCAAGAGTCTTCTCCAACACCACAGTTCAAAAGCATCGATTCTTCGGCGATCAGCTTTCTTCACAGTCCAACTCTCACATCCATACATGACCACGGGAAAAACCATTGCCTTGACTAGACGGACCTTGGTCGGCAAAGTAATGTCTCTGCTTTTTAATATACTGTCAAGGTTGGTCATAACTTTCCTTCCAAGGAGCAAGCGTCTTTTAATTTCATGGCTGCAATCAGCATCTGCAGTGATTTTGGAGCCCAAAAAAACAAAGTCTGACACTGTTTCCACTGTTTTTCCATCTATTTCCCATGAAGTGATGGGACCAGATGCCATGATCTTTGTTTTCTGAATGTTGAGCTTCAAGCCAACCTTTTCACTCTCCTCTTTCACTTTCATCAAGAGGCTTTTGAGTTCCTCTTCACTTTCTGCCATAAGGGTAGTGTCATCTGCATATCTGAGGTTATTTATATTTCTCCCGGCAATCTTGATTCCAGCTTGTGCGTCTTCCAGCCCAGCGTTCCTCATGATGTACTCTGCATATAAGTTAAATAAGCAAGGTGACAATATACAACCTTGACGTACACCTTTTCCTATTTGGAACCAGTCTGTTGTCCCATGACCGGTTCTAACTGTTGCTTCCTGACCTGCATACAGGTTTCTCAAGAGGCAGGTCAGGTGGTCTGGGATTCCCATCTCTTTCAGAATGTTCCACAGTTTATTGTGATCCACACAGTCAAAGGCTTTGGCATAGTCAATGAAGCAGAAATAGATGTTTTTCTGAAACTCTCTTGCTTTCTCCATGATCCAGCGGATGTTGGCAATTTGATCTCTGGTGCCTCTGCCTTTTCTAAAACCTGCTTGAACATCTGGGAGTTCACGGTTTACATATTGCTGAAGCCTGGCTTGGAGAATTTTGAGCATGACTTTACTAGCGTGTGAGATGAGTGCAATTGTGCGGTAGTTTGAGCATTCTTTGGCATTGCCTTTCTTTGGGATTGGAATGAAGACTGACCTCTTCCAGTCCTGTGGCCACTGCTGAGTTTTCCAAATCTGCTGGCATATTGAGTGCAGCACTTTCACAGCATCATCTTTCAAGACTTGAAATAGCTCAACTGGAATTCCATCACCTCCACTAGCTTTGTTCGTAGTGATGCTTTCTAAGGCCCACTTGACTTCACATTCCAAGATGTCTGGCTCTAGGTCAGTGATCACATTATCGTGACTATCTTGGTCGTGAAGATCTTTTTTGTACAGAATGCAGAGTTCCAAAGAATAGCAAGGAGAGATAAGAAAGCCTTCCTCAGTGATCAATGCAAAGAAATAGAGGAAAACAACAGAATAGGAAAAACAAGAGACCTCTTCAAGAAAATTAGAGATTCCAAGGGAACATTTCATGCAAAGATGGGCTCGATAAAGGACAGAAATGGTATGGACCTAACAGAAGCAGAAGATATTAAGAAGAGGTGGCAGGAATACACAGAAGAACTGTACAAAAAATCATCCATAATGAAAGATCAAATTAATGAAAAAGTAAATAACAAACCAAAGCATCTTCATGGCTTGGGCTTAACCACCTTTAGGTCTGGAGGTATGTTAACACAGAAAATATGTTGTGTATCACTGGAGGAAGTGAATTGTTGTTCAGTCGCTCAGTTGTGTCCAACTATTTGTGACCGCATCGACTACAGCATGCCAGTCTTCCCTGTCCTTCACCATCTTCTGGAGCTTGCTCAAACTCATGTCCTTTGAGTTGGTGATGCCATCCAACCATCTTGTCATCTGTCATCCCTTTCTCCTCCAATAAATTATATATTTTAGTCACTATAAACAAAAGGAGCAGGTTCAGGAACAAAGGAAGTAAGCATAACCACTTGGTTTTCACACGTATGTTTGTCATGAAAAATAACCATAAGCATAAGAATTATTTTTTGGAGAGGTTGGCTTTAATAAATACATATATAGGGATTCCCTGGTAGTCCATTGGTTAGGACTCTACTCTTTCATTGCAGAAGGCAAGGATTCAATCCCTGGTTGGGGAACTGAGATCTGACATGATACAGCCCCACCCCGAAGACCATATATTTAAATTCTGTAAAAATATACTGTATGGCTTCTCTTTTTCTTGTATAATTGTCTTTCTTTACCAGCTTGAATTATTGCCCTTCCAGGAATTTCTTCTATAAGCATTGAGGGGAAAACCATTACTAATAATCTTTCTGTATTCCTAATATGCTTGATTAATTTTATAGAAAGAGCTGGATATATTTGTTGATTGGCAATATAGAATTGTGAGCAGTATATTAACTACCAGTTTCACTGTGTTCTGGGCTTCCTTGGTGGCTCAGATGGTAAAGCTTCTGCCTGCAGTGCGGGAGGCCCAGGTTTGATCCCTGGATCAGGAAGATCCCCGGAGAAGGAAATGGCATCCCACTCCAGTACTCTTGCCTGGAAAATTCCACGGACGGAGGAGCCTAGTAGGTTACAGTCCATGGGGTCTCAAAGAGTCAGACACAACTGAGCGACTTCACTTTCACTTTTCACTTTCATACTGTGTTCTTAGTAAATAAAACAGCTTAATCTTAGTGCAAAAACTATTCCTATGTAATGTAGTTTTTCAAATTGACACACTACTGATTATATGTAACTGAATGAAGTTTGAATTTAATGGATTTTTGTTCATCCATTCATCCAAAATGGAAAGTCCTTTAAAACTCATCCTAAAAGTACCTCTCTCCTATTAGGATGTCTTCTTTCAAAAAACCAAAAACAAGGAATGTTGGTGAGGATATGAAGAAACGGAATAATTGAGTTAATTAGAATGTAGAATGGTACACTTGCTGTGGAAAAGAATATGACAGTTCTTCAAAAAATTAAAAATAGAATCACCATATGATCTAACAGAGGGCATATACCTACCTGAACAAATTGAAAGCAAGAGTCTCAAAGAAATATTTGTGTCAGGTTCATAACAGCATTATTCACAATGGCTCTGACAAGGAGGCAGCCCAGGAGTCCATCAGTGGATGAAAGGGTAAACACATCGTGGCTTATGCTATACAGTGGAATTATTCAGCTTTCAAAAGGAAGATTCTTCAGTACGCTGTAACATAAATAAACTTTGAGAACATTATATTTAAGTGAAGTAAGCCAGGCATAAAAACACTCTGTGATTCCATTCATATGAGGTGCTTAGACTAATCAGTCATTCATATGAGGTACTTAGGAGTAGCCCTCATAATCAACAAAAGAATCTGAATTGCAGTAATTGTGTGTAGTCTCAAAAATGACAGGATGATCTTGGTTTGTTTCTAAGAGAGACCATTCAACATCATAATAATCTAAGTCTATGCCCAAACCACTAATGCTGAAGAAGCTGAAGTTGAACATTTCTATGGAGACCTACAGTCTTCCCTGGTGGTTCAGATGGTAAAGAGTCTGCCTGCAATGCAGTAGAAGTGTATTCGATCCCTGTGTTGAGAAGGTCCCCTGGAAAAGGAAATGGCAGCCCACTCCAATATTCTTGCCTGGAGAAGCCCATGGACAGAGGAGCCTGGTGGGCTACAGTCCATGGGGTTGCAGAGTCAGACATGACTGACAGACTTTCACCTTGTTTCATTTCATGAAGACCTTCTGGAACTAACATCAAAAAAAAAAGCCTCCTTTTCGTCATAGGGGTCTGGAATGCAAAAGCAGGAAGTCAAGAGATACCAGGAGTAATAGGCAAGTTTGGCCTTAAGTACAAAATGAAGCAGGGCAAAGGCTAACAGAATTTTGTCAAGAGAACACACTGGTCATAGCGAACACCCTCTTCCAGCAACCCAAGAGATGACTGTGGACATCACCAGATGGTCAATACCGAAATCAGGTTGATTATATTCTTTGCAACCAAAGATGGAGACGACCTATGCAGTCAGCAAAAACAAGACTGGGAGCTGACTGTGGCTCAGATCATGAACTCCTTATTGCAAAATTCAGGCCTAAATTGAAGAAAGTAGGGAAAACCACTAGCCCTTTCAGGTACGACCTAACTAAAATCCATATGATCACACAGTGAAGGTAATGAGTAGATTCAGGGGATTACATCTGATAGAGTGCCTGAAGAACTATGGATAGAGGTTCATAATGTTGTACAGGAGGTGGTGACCAAAACCATCCCAGAAAAAAAGAAACGCAGGAAGGCAAAGTGGTTGTCTGAGGAGGAAGACTGAAGGCAGACGGAGAAGAGGGTGACAGAGGATGAGAAGGTTGGATGGCATCACTGAGTGAGTGGTGAGTTTGAGCAAACTCTGGGAGATAGTTAAGGACAGGGAAGCCTGGCGTGCTGCAGTCCATGGGGTCTCAAGTACTCAAAAGCTAATTAGTGACTGAACAGCAACAGCAATAGTAATCAAAACCATAGAGATAGTAGAACAATGATTGCCAGGCACTGAGGGATAGGAGCAAATGCGTAATTTTTTTTTTTTAAAGGGAATAGGGTTTCAATTTACTAGATGATAAGAATTATATAGATGGGTTGCAGTGTTGGTTACACATTATAAATGTGTGTTATGCCACTGAATTTTATACTTAAGAATAGTTTAAATGGTATATTTTACATTATGTGTATTTTGTTATAATGAAAAAATTGAAGGAAAAAATTAATCCTAAAAAGAATTTGACTTGTATTCTATCACAGAAATACACACATTTATGGCAATAAAATTTAACCACAATACAAGTATATCTACAAAATTATATGTATTTGTAATGGTCATGGCAGGAGCACAAAATCCATAATGTGCTTCCCTGGTTATTTTTCATCTATTTCTGCATAATTAGTTCAGTTCAGTCGCTCAGCCATGTTCGACTCTTTGTGACCCCATGGACTTTGTGACCCCATGGACTGCGGTACACCAGGCTTCCCTGTCCATCACCAACTCTGGAGTTTACTCAAACTCATGTCCATTGAGTCGGTGATGCCATCCAACCATCTCATCTTCTGTTGTCCCCTTCTCCTGCCGCCTTCAATCCTTCCCAGCATCAGAGTCTTTTCAGATGAGTCAGTTCTTCACATCAAGTGGCCAAACTATTGGAGTTTCAGCTTCAGCATCAGTCCTTTCAATGAATATTCAGGACTGATTTCCTTTAGGATGGACTGGTTGGATCTCCTTGCTGTACAAGGGACTCTGAAGAGTCTTCTCCAACACCAGTTCAAAAGCATCAATTCTTTGTTGCTCGTCTTTCTTTATAGTCCAGCTCTCACATCCATACATGACTACTGGAAAAACCATAGCTTTGACTAGATGGATCTTTGTTGGCAAAGTAATGTCTCTGCTTTTTAATATGCTGTCTAGGTTGGTCATAACCTTTCTTCCAAGAAGTAAGTGTCTTTTAATTTCATGGCTGCAGTCACCATCTGCAGTGATTTTGGAACCCAAGGAAATAAAGTCTGTCACTGTTTCTACTGTTTGCCCATCTATTTGCCATGAAGTGATGGGACCAGATGCCATGATCTTAGTTTCTTGAATGTTGAATTTTAAGCCAACTTTTTCACTCTCCTCTTTCACTTTCATCAAAAGGCTTTTTAGTTCCTCTTTGCTTTCTGCCATAAGAGTGGTGTCATCTGCATATCGGAGGTTACTGATATTTCTCCCAGCAATCTTGATTCCAGCTTGTGCTTCATCCAGTCCAGCATTCCTCATGATGTACTCTGTGTATAAGTTAAATAAGCAGGGTGACAATATACAGCCTTAACGTACTCCTTTTCCCATTTGGAACCAGGCTGTTGTTCCATGTCCAGTTCTAACTGTTGCTTCTTGACGTGCATACAGATTTCTTAGGAGTCAGGTAAGGTAGTCTGGTATTGCCATCTCTTTCAGAATTTTCCACAGTTTGTTTTTATCCACACAGTCAAAGGCTTTGGCATAGTCAATACAGCAGAAGTAGATGTTTTTTAGGAACTCTCCTGCTTTTTCAACCATCCAGCAGATGTTGGCAATTTGATCTCTGGTTCCTCTGCTTTTTCTAAATTCAGCTTGAACATCTGGAAGTTCACAGTTCAGGTACTATTGAAGCCTGGCTTGGAGAATTTTGAGCATACTTTGCTAGTGTGTGAGACGAGTGTGATCATGTGGTAGTTTGAGCATTCTTTGGCATTGCCCTTCTTTGGGATTTTAATGAAAACTGACCTTTTCCAGTCCTGTGGCCACTGCTGAGTTTTACAAATTTGCTGGCATGTTGAGTGCAGCACTTTCACAGCATCATCTTTCAGGATTTGAAATAGCTCAACTGGAATTCCATCACCTCTGCTAACTTTGTTCGTAGTAATGTTTCCTAAGGCCCACTTGACTTCTCATTCCTGGATGTCTGACTCTAGGTGAGTGATCACACCATCGTGATTATCTGGGTCATGAAGATCTGTTTTGTATAGTCCTTCTGCATATTCTTACCACCTCTTCTTAATATCTTCTGCTTCTCTTAGGTTCTTAACATTTCCATCCTTTTTGTGCCCATCTTTGTATGAAAAGTTCCCTTGTTATCTCTTAATTTTCTTGAAGCGATCTCCAGTTTTTCCCATTCTGTTGTTTTCCTCTATTTCTTTTTGTTGATCACTGAGGAAGGCATTCTTATCCCTCCTTGGTATTCTTTGGAACTCTGCATTCAGAATGGTTTATCTTTCCTTTTCTCCTTTGCCTTTCACTTCTCTTCTTTTCATAGCTATTTGTAAGGCCTCCTCAGACAACCGTTTTGCCTTTTTGCATTATTTTTTTTCCTTAGGGATGGTCTTGATCACTGCCTCTTATACAATATCATGAACTTTGTCCATAGTTCTTCAGGCACTCTGTCTATCAGATCTAATCCCTTGTATCTATTTGTATAATTGTAAGGGATTTGATTTAGGTCATATCCAAAGGTCTAGTGGTTTTCCCTACTTTCTTCAGTTTAAGTCTGAATTTTGCAATAAGGAGTCCGTGTTCTGAGCCACAGCTCCTGATCTTATTTTTGCTGACTGTATGGAGCTTCTCCATCTTTGGCTGCAAAACATATAATCAATCTGATTTCATTATTGACCATCTGGTCATTTTGGTATTGACAGACTGAAAACCACAATTACAGAAAACTAACCAATCTAATCACATGGACCACAGCCTTGTCTAGCTCAGTGAAACTATGAGCCATGCCATTTAGGGCCACCCAAGATGAATCAGTCATGACGGAGAGTTCTGACGAAACGTGGTCCACTGGAGACAGGAATGGCAAACCACTTCAGTATTCTTGCCTTCAGAACCCCATGAACAGTATGAAAAGGCGGAAAGATAGGACACATGATAGATGAACTCCCCAGGTTGGTAGGTGCCCAATATACTACTGGAGAAGAGTGGAGAAATAACTCCAGAAAGAGTGAAGAAGCTGAGCCAAAGCTAAAACTGCATCCAGTTGTTGATGTGACTGGTGATGCAAGTTAAGTCTGGTGCTGTATAGAGCAATATTGCATAGGAACCTGGAAAGTTAGGTCCATGAATCAGGGCAAATTGGAAATAGTCAAACAGGAGATGGCAAGAGTGAACATCTGACATTTTAGGAATCAGCGAACTAAAATGGACTGGAATGGGTGAATTTAACTCAGATGACTGTTATATCTACCACTGTGGGCTGGAATCCCTTAGAAGAAATGGAGTAGCTATCATAGTCAACAAAAGAGTCTGAAATGCAGTACTTGGATGCAAGGCAAACCGTTCAGTATCACAGTAATCCGAGTCTATGCCCTGACCAGTAATGCTGAAGAAGCTAAATCTGAACAGTTCTTTGAAGACCTACAATACCTTCTAGAACTAACACCCAAAAAAGATTTCTATATAATATTGTGAAAGAAACAAATACTTTTACAATAATAGTAGTGATAATTTTTAATACTACTACAAAACTGTTTTCCTAAAATTGGTACAAACATGATAAAAATCTTTACACAGTGTCAGTAGTGGCTCATGTTCTTTCTGCTAGCCTGTGTTCATACTTGTTTGCTTACTTAGTAAGTGATCCTTGAGTTCATGTGTCCTTGGCCCTGTGTAGGCCCTGGGGATTCAGTAGTGAGCAACTTTTACCTTCACAGAGCTGAAGCCTTTTCCAGAAGAAATAACTCTAAGCTTAGATCTGAAGGGTGGTCAAGAATTTACAGGTGGGCTATGGAGTGGGGGCAATACTAAAAGAAGTGTTTGTGGCAGACAGGCAGCATGTGTAAAAGTCAGCTAATTTGAGAGCGTGTAGTAAATATGGTGAACAGCATGACTGAAGTACAGAATACAAAGCATATGAAAAATTCTACAGAAAGGGTTAAGACATAAGCAGTCAGGTTGTGAAAAATTTTGAAGTGACACTAGGCAATTTGAGATTTAACATCAGGATAATGAAGCAGTATTGAAGGAAAGTATTGAATTTGCATTTAGAAAGATTTCTTGGCTGCATTACAGAGTAGGGTTGGTAGGGAGTAAGCCTGAAGACAGAACACATTTTTAATAATTCAGGTGAGAGATGGCATTAGATTGGATTAGAGCAGTGGCAGAGGGGGTGGAGACAGCTAGATAGAGTTAAGAAAATAGGAGGTAAAATCAGTAGGATGAAGCAACTGATTAGATGCGGGAAATCAGAGGGGAAAAGGAGTCAAAGATGACCGCAGCTGTCTATCTTGAGCCACTGGTTAAAATGGTTGTACTAATTGAGCTGGAGAAATTACAGCTCAGGGCTTGGGAAATGATTCCCTGTTTGATCTCTAAGAATTGTCCTATTGTGAGGAATAGTTCTCACAAATCTAAGACTTTGTGATTTTTAACTCTTCTAAGGAAGCTCATTATATATCCTACAGATTAGATCATTTTTATTGCCATTTACATGAAAGTCATTCCTGAGATGTCCTTATCCTTAATTACTCTTGGAATTCATTGTTAGAGCTCATTGGCTTTTTTGTTCAAGAGAATATTGTTTTCTGTAGGCAGTGTATAATTTTGTCTAGTTGCATATGTAACTGTTACGTGTAACCCTTTGTAGGCAACATAGCCATGTATCAAATGACTCCAAAACTAACTGTAATGATAACAAAGCCACTGTTGACAAGGATGACAACATAAATATATCTAAATAAGTTAATGTTAAAAGTAAACATTTGACAATTCTCATTCATTGCCAGTGGAAATGCAAAATGGTATAGCCATTTTAAAAGTCATGTGACAGTTTCTTACAAAACTTAACATACCTTACCATATTTCATTAGTCACACTCCCTGTTATCTCTCCAAAGGAATAGAAGGTTTACATCTACACAAAAACCCTTGAACATGAATGTTTCTAGCAGTTTTATTCTTAATTGCTCAAATTTGGAAGCATTCAAGATGTCCGTAAATAGGTAAATGGATAAATAAGTTGTGATATGTTCATATTTGGAATATTATTCAGTGCAAAATTGAAAGGTGCTACCAAGCCTTGCAAAGACATGGAGAAAACCTAAATGCGTATTGCTAAGTGAAAGAAGCCAGCTGAGAAGATTTCAATTGTGTGACTTTCCTGAAAAGACTAAACAATAGAGATGGTAAAAAGATGCTTATCAGAGATTAGAGAGGAGATGGGAATGAATAGGCAGAGCATAGAGGACTTTTAGAGCAGTGGATTGTTCTGTACCATACTACAACAGTGGATACATGGCATTACAAATTTATAAAGACCCCTAGAATGTACATAACCAAGAGTGAACTCTATTGTAAACTATGGACTTTGGGTGATATTGATGTGTGTATCATCTCTTATTCAGGGTTACCTTTTATTCAAACACATACACACACACAGACACAAATGAGGCAAATGGTTGTCTGAGGAGGTCTTACAAATAGCTGAGAAAAGAAGAGAAGCAAAAGGCAAAAGAGAAAAGGAAAGATATACCCATCTGAATGCAGAGTTCCAAAGAATACCAAGGAGAGATAAGAAAGCCTTCCTCAGTGATCAGTGCAGAAAAATAGAGGAAAACAATAGAATGAGAAAGACTGGAGATCGCTTCATAAGGAATGCTGGACTGGATGAAACACAAGCTGGAATCAGGATTGCCGGGAAAAATATCAATAACCTCAGATATACAGATGACACCACCCTTATGGTAAAAAACGAAGAAGAACTAAAGAACCTCTTGATGAAAGTGAAAGAGGAGAGTGAAAAAGCTGACTTAAAACTCAACATTCAAAAAACTAAGATCATGGCATACGGTGCCATCGCTTCATGACAAATAGATGGGGAAACAGTGGAAATAGTGAGAGACTTTATCTTTTTGGACTCCAAAATCACTGCAGATGGTGACTGCAGCCATGAAATTGAAAGATGCTTACTCCTTGGAAGAAAAGCTATGACCAACCTAGACAGCATATTAAAAAGTAGAGTCATTACTTTGCCAACAAAGGTCTATCTAGTCAAAGCTATGGTTTTTCCAGTAGTCATATATTGCTGTGAAAGTTGCACTATAAAAAAGGTGAGCACCGAAGAACTGATGCTTTAGAACTTGGTGTTGGAGAAGACTCTTGAGAGTCCCTTGGACTGCAAGGAGATCCAACCAGTCCATCCTAAAGGAAATCAGTCCTGGGTGTTCATTGGAAGGACTGATGCTAAAGCTGAAACTCCAGTATTTTGGCCACCTGCTTTGAAGAACTGACTCTTCGGAAAAGACCCTGGGAAAGCTAGCTTTGTACGTCAAGAATGCTTTTTAGACGTGCTTTCTATTGTGTTCTCTTTTCCTAGCATTTGGAGGAAGATTTTGAAAATAACCTTCATAATATTTATGATATAACTTCACTCATCATTGCATTTTCCTTTCTGGAAAACACAAAAAAAATTAAGTAGTTTACCTGAGGTCACATATGGCTTGCTCATTGTATATATATTTGTGTTCCAGAAACAGAAAGCTAAGATTCATTCCCTGCATTGTGGTAATGTTGAACTCTCTTCATTTCAGAAAATACTTTGTATGCTAGATGAATTCTATTTATATTCATTCTGTTTTTTCAACCTTTTTCAAGAGAACAGAGTCAATCCCAGGTCTTGACTTGGATGATTCTTGGTTTGTCCGATATGATAGCTACTAGAAATGTATCTTATGCAGCTGAGGAACTGAATTTTAAATTTTATTTAATTAAAATGTAGATATCCGTGTGTTAATAGTGGCTACTTTATTGAATAGTGCAGCTCTAGATTACCAGTTAGAAGACAGGACCATGTTCAACTGTATTAGGGGGAGGCAGTCAGCACAATTCAGACTGTGGGAAACTCTGTCAGGTTCTTAAACAGAGAAACTCCAAGCAGGGAAAAAGATGTGGAGGGGAAAGCCTAAGATTAAAAGAAACTTAAAGGGCTATCAGCAAATCACAATGTATGGGCTTTATTTGAGTCCTGATACAAACTGTTAAAAATATTTATTACATTTATGAAATTGAATAACAGATTTTTGGTATTAGGGAATTACTGTATTTTTTAAAGCATCATGAGATATTGTAGTTGTCTAACAAAAGGAGGAGGGTGGGTCATTATCTTTTAGAAAGATGTTGAAGTATTTACTTCCTGCCCTTTGAAGCTAGGCTTATATTTACTTCATTTTTTCATCAATGACCTATTTTCTTTTAGCATTGATTAAAAAAAAAAAAAACTTCTTATATGGAGAATTTTGAACACATGCAGGTGGATAGAGTAGTACAGTGAATCCCCGTATATCCATTATCGAGATTTAAGAATTATCAATTCATGACCAGTATGGTTTCCTCTTCACATCCCCATATTATGTTTTATAAGCAAATCGTAGACGTTTTATGGTTTTATTTGAAATATCTCAGCGTATATCTCTGAAAAGTAAGGCTGTAAACAGATAACGTAGGAAGTTCCTAAGAAAGAGAGCCAAGCATTGCTTTCTTGACATAAGCTAAGCCATTTTTGACCTAAGCCATTTTGTGCTCTAAGCCTGTCCTAGTGCTTGTCCTTGAATAGGTCTCAGAAATGATCTCGAAGGGACAAAACTAATGCAGAAACAAACTGTTATCAGGCGAAAGAAGTAACTTTGCTGTTGTTGGAAAGATATCAGTTGTAAACATTGCTAGTTCTGTTGAAGTGGTATAAATTAGTCTGAAGTGCTGAACCACTAGATCAACTGGAACTCAAAGGATAAATATGTTGAACTTTTCTGACCTTCCTGACTTCAATCAGGAAGCTTGGATTCTGTAGGCCTATCAACTGCCCAAGCCTTTTCATGAAAATGCATGTATCTTTAGCTTAAAACTTCCCAATTTTGCTGTTCAGGAGACACTGTGTTGGAAAAGGTTCTTGGTGTTCTCCTTATGTGTATGTGTGCTAAGTCCCTTCAGCCGTGTCCAACTCTTTGCAACCTTATGGACTGTAGCCCACCAGGCTCCTCTATCCATGTTATTCTCCAGGCAAGGCTACTGGAGTAGGTTGCTGTGAGCTTCCTCAGGGGATCTTCCCGACCCATGGATTGATCTTCCCAACCCATGGATTGAGCTATCTCTTAGCCTCTTGCATTGGCAGACAGGTTCTTTACCACTAGCGCCACTTTCTATAAATAATGGGTCCTTTTCCCAATCTTGGCTTGACACCCACTGAGAGGCAAACCCAGTTTTCAGATAACAAGGCCTCTTTGGTTTTCCATTTCTTCAATACAATTACCAAACCTAAAATTTTAAAATAATATTATTTTTAAAATATCATTATTTTATATTCAAATTCCCACTTGCTTCAAAAATTTATAGTTTACATCTAAATGACCGAACAATGCTGTAAATAAACCAAGTTACATGATCCATTTTATGTTAACAAAGTGGCAATGTAAAACAAATGTTGCATGAAGTTACTAATTATGAAAAGGATTGTGTAGAGCTTTGTGACAATTATGAATTAAGCCAAAAATAAAGTAAGGTAGCATTGCATTTGTCAAGTTGATAAGTCTCATTGTAAAGATACTTGAAATGTAATGGGAAAGCTTTTTTAGAAATTTTTCTTTTAAATTTATTATTTGGTGCTGGGTCTTTGTTGCTGTGTGCAGGCTTTCTCTAGTTGCAACAAGCAGGAGATGCTCTCTAGCTGTGGCACATGGGCTTCTCATCGCAGTGGCTTCTGTTGCTGTAGAGCACGGGCTCTAGGGCATGCAGGCTTCAGTAGTAGTACATATGTTTAGTTGCCTCAGAGCATGGGGAGTCTTCCCAAAGCAGGGATCAAACCCATGTCCACTGCACTGGCAGGTGGATTCCTATCCACTGGACCACCAGGGAAGTCTGGGAAAGCTTTTAAGAAAATAAATAAGATATTAGAGTGGAAACTACTCGAAGGCCTCTATAAAACTCTTTGGTTTGGACAACTTGAATCATAGAGTTCATCAGAAGTTAAATAATGATTGTACAGTATAGACAAGAAAATGGGATAAGATGAATAAGTTTTAATAGTATTTTACCTTGAGTGTTGCTGAAAGAGCATAGTGAAGAGATTTCTAGGAGTAGAAATTTTTTTTCTTTAAAATACCCTCCTATATAATAATAAATATATTTTTTAGTATTTGAAAGATTTAAGACCATCCAAAATAAAAAATTCTGAGAAATACAAAAATTCCACAGAAATACGGGTATACTCATTTCTTGAATATACTCATTTCTTGTCTTGAATATGCTCAATTTTTGTCTCCATCTGGGATGGATGAGATTCATAAAATCTTTTTATATGTGGGCAGCATAGGGTATTATTTGCATTAAGAGTTTCACCTGTTTTGCAACTACATTTGTACAAAACTATTTGTAAATTTGTATAAAATCAGTTATTAAGTCTATAAAAATATTCTTGGCATCTTTTCTCTGAGGATCTCAACAAAGATATTAAAAACTGTATGTCCCATTGATCCTCCAGGTTAAGAATTGAGGAATATGTGGAGATAGGTTATTAGAATAGAGGGGAATGGTGCAATCATAATATGAGGCAACTGCTGAAAATATTACAGAGAACAAATCCTGCATAAGATATTGTTGTGAAGAAGTTTAAATTTTACTTACAGATTAGCATTGCCAACCATCTCCTATTTCTGAATATTTAAGTGGTAGATAAAAACAAGTTAACTTCTAAAGGGCTTAGGGTACCCCAGTAGAAATGAGTGCCCAGTCTTGATTTCTAATATGATTCCCCAGTTAATGGATTAAGAGAGATCCTTGAAGAAAGGGCTAACTCTTGAACTGGAGCAAGAAACAAAGATGAGCGTAGAGCATCTCATAGAGTTGGAAATTAAGGAAATGGCTAAAACCAAAATAAAACACATAAATAGGAGTATGTCAAAAGGCCACAATAGCCAAATGAAAGAGTTCCCATTGGCCATGTGAGCAACAAAATAGAAGTCCCATTGGTTATGACCCCAAATATAAAATATACACAAGTTTTTACTGATATAAATAATCCAATAAATTAATAAATAGAAGAGGTGAAACACATCTCCTTTGCAGAAGAATTCCAAATAATTTATGTAGATACTCTGCCTTGAAGGACACGGAGCACAACTCTCTTCTCCAGCGTGGGCTGGTTACAGTGATTTCCTTCTGAAGATTTTAGTTGGAAAGAAAGAAAATAGAGGACCTTTACAATGGAGAAATGTTGTTTCAGGTAATCAAAGAGTTCATCAACAGTGATGAGTTATGTTGATGTGTATTCCTAATATGATATGATGACAATGGCACTTTACCTCCATGGTCTTCTTCCCCAAGCCCATAACCTCAGTTTCATCATTAGAGAAACAGCAGGCAAATCCCATTTGAGAGACTTTCTACAAAATACCTGACAACTACTCTTCAAAACTGTCAGTTGATATCTAAAACAAGGAAAGAATGAGAAACTGTCATAGCCAAGAAGAGCTTAAAGAGACATGATGCAATGTGGTATCCTGTATGGGGTTCCGGAACAGATAAAGGATCTTAGATAAAAACTCTGAAATCCTGAATAATGTGTGAAAGTGTTTAGTCACTCAGTCGTGTCCAGCTGTTTGCAGTCCCATGGACTGTAACCCACCAGGCTCCTCTGTCCATGGAATTTTCCAGGCAGGAATACTGGAGTGGGTAGCCATTCCCTTCTCCAGAGGATCTTCCTGACCTAGGGATTGAACCGAGGCCTCCTGCATTGCAGGTGGATTTTTACTGTCTGAGTCACCAGGGAAGCCCTGAAAAATGAGTTGATTTAGTTAATAATAATGTGTCAGTATTGCTTCATTAATTATAACATAATGCTTACTGGTAGGGGAAACTGGTTGGAGGGTATATTGGAACTCTGTACTTGTCTTCCCAGTTCTGTAAATCTAAAACTATTCCAAAAACTAAAGTTTACTTTGGAAAAAAAAAAAAAGTTAGCCACGAAGTCCTAGGTTCAAAGCAAAGAATAATAAAGTTCTGGTTGTGTGATATCACCATGGCCAAATGATATGATAGTAATATCCTTATGTCTTATGTTTGACAAAAGGTAGGTATCAGATTTTAATGTGTAAATTGGTACAAATTGGAAAAGAAATAAAATGTTCTAAAGAAAATGGACTAATTTTATTCCTTTACTTATATTACTTTTCAGTTTATATAGTCAAAGTTTGGAAGTGAATCATTTTCACAGCTATCAGTTCTTTAAATAAGTTTTCCAAATTCTAGAGTATATGATATTCAGATCCAAGTACAATTTTCATTTTCATTTATCCATTTATGCAGCAAACATTAATGAACATATGTACCAGGCACAATATTAAGTAGGTGCTGAGGATGTAAGAATGAATAATATGTTGTCTAGATTAAAGTCTAAAGGAGGAGATAGAATTGAACAGTTTTAATACAGTATGTTAAGTGGATAGCAATATGCAGAGCAATTATGAGAACAGAGTTCCAAAACCTAAACAGTTCTATTTCTTTAAAAAAAAAAAAAAAAGCATTATATTTACATATTATGTGTTAACCAAGAAGAAAAATAAAGTGTCCTGAACCTTAATATCAAGGGAAGTTTTTATTTTAACACATCAACTAATACATATTTAGTACAATGTTTGTACAATAATGATTTACTTAAAAATTAAGCTCATGGAATTTAAAAGATGTTGGACCATAAAACTTATCTGTTCTAATTAACGTTTTATTTTGAAAAAACTCCTCATTTCTTTGCTTAAAGACCTTGTGATACCTGGAGCAACGGAACTGCTGGGCCACACTGTGCCCAGACTTCTGACCCACAGAAACTGATAAGAAGTGTGGGTATTGTTTTAAGTTGCCAAGTTTGTTGTAATTGATTAAGGGGGTAATAGAAAATCAAGATGGAAGAAGACATTCCAGACACAAGACCACAGTACTTAAAGTGGACTGCCAGTCATTGAACTTAAGTACAGGTGTGTAGGGAGTGGGGAGATTCAGAACCTGGAGCCGAACATGTAGGCTAGGGCTAGATGACAGTGGTTCTCAAGTGCCATCTCAGGAATCTGGGCTCTGGGTGACAGGGGTCTGCACTCAGGAGACTGGTGTCTTAGTTCACTTTGATTTTCCTGAGAGAGAAGATTAATTCACTTATCTTCGCTTGAGTCTCTGCCCAGACATCATCATCTTAATGAGACCACCTGACTTCCCTATTTAATATTGCAACTGGTGCTCTGTACTGCCCTTCTTACTCTACTCTTCTTTAACTTTCCATTGCACTTTTTGTCTTTCAACATACTGTATAATTTAAATGTGTTATTTTTGTTTATCTCCTCCTAGAATATAATCTCCATGAGGACAAGGATTTTTTTTTTTTTTTTTGCCCTTTTGTTTACTTTTTGTTCCAGTTATTTATTGTTGCATAACAAACCAGATAGAAAACTCTCTGCTTAAATGACGGTCATTTACTTTACTCACAGATCTGCAATTTGGGTAGCCCATGGTGATGCCACCTTGTCTGTGCTCCATGCTGCATCAGCCGAGTGGCCTGACAGGGCCAGAGGACACGCTTGCAGGTGGCTCACTTCCAGGACTGGCAGGCTGTTGCTTACTGTTGGCTCGGCCCTCAGTTTCTCTCCATCCCACAGCATGTGACTGTTGTAAGGGCATGTGTCCCAAGAGAATACGGTGGAAATGCCTGGCATTTTTTATGGCTTAGCCTTAGAAGCCATAACCTCATTTCTCTGGTATGCTTATGTTTGAGGCAGTCTAAGGTCCTTCCAGCTTTCAGAGCAGGGAACATGGACTCCACCTCCTGATGGAGTTTCAGAAGAGCATGTGGATAGGAGATATTGTTGTGGCCATCTTTGGAAAATACAGTCTGTGTGCTGTTGTATCCCCAAAGCTAGAACTCTATAAATATTTGTTGAGTAAGTGAGAGAAAGAGAGAGAGAGGAGGAGGAATTAGAAGGGAATTGTGTACAGTGTGTGGCAGGGAGACTAGAATTTTGGAAACTGTAAGTATTCTAAGCCTGGCTTGAGATTCGGAATTAACAAAGTGGCAGTGAAAATAGAAAGGAAAGGCTGATTGGGAGGGATAGTAAGGAAGCATAAATTATAAATTTTAATGACTCTTTGAATATGGAAGGAAAGGAGTGGGGTCCAGATGAGGGAAGGGGGAGAAATCTAGAATCTAAATCTAGAATGACTCCTAGTCAGTCAGCTGTCCAAGCTATGTGCCAAGTACTAGAATAAAAGTAGTGAATGTGATACCTTTCTGATAGAATTATTCTTAGTGTTAAATTCATCCCTCTTCAGAGATGAATTGTAGATAGTAATATTTGAAAACTACATGGATTATGGCAGGGTTAACAGCAGAAAACCTTTGGGGGAGAAGAGTTTAGCTTTGAAAATGAAGTTCAGGCTGCCGGTACTGAGACAGATGATTAGAGAGTCTTGGTGAGAAGTAAGAATTGTGAATTGAAACGAAGGACTAGAGATCATCTTGAGGGTTTTCTTCTGTGTTTTTCTGGTGGAGAGAGGAAGGAAGAGATTGTTTTTCCTGTAGAGAAGAGGAAAATTCTACTCCTCCCTCCCATTTTTATCCTTCTTGTTGGGTTTTGTTTCATGTTAATTTTGAAAACTTCAGAAAGTGATTGAAAGGACTTTTTTCCCCACCGAAGTTGATTTTCTTCTTTCGTGATATACTAGATAGTAGCTTTAGGAATCGCTGTCCCTTGTAGAAATGGGAAAGTCTTAGTCATCGTATAGGTCACATTCCCTCTGACCCAGCCCCACGCCACACCTAGTGTATGTGGACCATTGGGTCTGTACTCAACCTCAATACCATTTTAAAACATAGACTTTAGTTGGTTCATTTTAAAGCCTGAGTTTCTAGCTCACACTCAGCATATTAACGGAGGCCTGGAAGGCCTTTGATGAATGTGCACACAGATGCAGAGAGACTCAGAGGTGGTCAAATCAGTGGAACATTCTAGCAACCAGCAGTTTCAGGTAATTGTTGGAATAATACTTCTTCTTTTTGATTCTTGTAGGAATATTCTCTTTCCCAGAGAATCCTGTTACTGATACTTATTTTGCCTGATTTTGCTGATGTTAGAACAATTTCATATACCATGGGGCAGTAGAGTTAGTAAAACAAATGTGTCCTTCCCTGTCTTATAATTTATATATCTCCTTCAGAGAACATTGTTGATTCCTTATGCAGGAATTTTTTTGTTTTTGAAAAGTGTAGGGGGAATAAAGTAGTATTCCCGTGAGAGTTAATTGCTATTCCTGTGTAAACTAAATGTGTGTGTATAGGTGAGTGTAGTAATGAATGAAAATGGAAGGAAAGGTCTGCTTTAGCTCTGTGCAGATAGTGCTTCTTTGAGTCACGCAGGAGAAAACCTTTAGTTTGAATGTCTCAGAACTCTAGCTCTGTAGTATTACTTGTCAGCTATAAATATTTTAGTGGTGGGTGACTTTCTTTTGTTCCTAAAGGCAAAGGGTGGCTCTCTTTTAGGCTCTTTAGCAGAGAATAAGTTCTTTAGCAGTAGGGGAAGGTTCGTTTTATTTTGTATGATAAAAAGCAGCATTAATAGTAACATTAAAATGCTTTTTTTGGATAAATGATTCTCACAGCAGATAGATATCTAATAACACTACATGCTAATAATGTGCTGTTATAGTAATAAAACAATCTCTATTTTATGTATGAGGATATGTTTGCTCAAATAAATTGTGATTTGCCCTAGATTATGGCAGAAAGTGAAGAGGAACTCAAAAGCCTCTTGATGAAAGTGAAAGAGGAGAGTGAAAAGGTTGGCTTGAAGCTCAACATTCAGAAAACAAAGATCATGGCATCTGGTCCTATCACTTCATGGGAAATAGATGGGGAAACAGTGGAAACAGTGTCAGACTTTATTTTTGGGGGCTCCAAAATCACTGCAGATGCTGATTGCAGCCAGGAAATTAAAGGACGCTTACTCCTTGGAAGGAAAGTTATGACCAACCTAGATAGCATATTAGAAAGCAGAGACATTACTTTGCCAACCAAGGTCCGTCTAGTCAAGGCTATGGTTTTTCCTGTGGTCATGTATGGATGTGAGAGTTGGACTGTGAAGAAAGCTGATCGCCGAAGAATTGATGCTTTTGAACTGTGGTGTTGGAGAAGACTCTTGAGAGTCCCTTGGACTGCAAGAAGATCCAACCAGTCCATTCTAAAGGAGACCAATCCTGGCTGTTCATTGGAAGGACTGATACTAAAGCTGAAACTCCAATACTTTGGCCACCTCATGCGACAAGTTGACTCACTGGAAAAGACTCTGATGCAGGGAGGGATTGGGGGCAGGAGGAGACGGGGACGACAGAGAATGAGATGGCTGGATGGCATCACCGACTCGATGGACATGAGTTTGAGTGAACTCCAGGAGTTGGTGATGGACAGGGAGGCCTGGCATGCTGTGATTCATGGGGTCGCAAAGAGTCAGTCACGACTGAGTGACTGAACTGAACTGAACTAGAACTAGAACCTTGTTTTCTTGGGTATAATAATAAAAATCATTTGCTAAACACTAGTGAACACATGACACTTATTTGATTATTAACCTAAAAATTATGGACCCTTCCTCTTAGAGAGTTTCATGATATCAGTTATACTATTTCAATGGCCTTTTAAAGTTTTTTTTCTTATTTCATAATTTTATTGCAAAAGGGATATTATGACAAGCATGGGTTAGGATCAGAATGGTTTGTTATTTCATCTTTAGCAGAGGACCATAGAACCTGGTTTCACTGTTAAGATTTTTTACAAGTAAATAATATACTGTTATAGTCTACGCTTGGTGGTAGGAGGCATAGTGCCTAATAAGAATTTATCTGGTCTTTGTCCCGAGTTCCTGGAGCAAAACTTCCAGAACCTTGAGGATTTCCTGGTAACAGGAGTGTTACCCTAATGAAGCAACTACTAATGGGCTCCTAGATAACTTCAGGTAGGGCTTGAACCTAGCAGAGGGGAGGAGGTTGGAGACTGAGTTTCAGTAACATGGCTATGATTTAACAAGTCATGCCTATGTAATGATGCCCTGATAAAAACTTTAGACACCAGAGCTTCGTGGGGCTTCCTGGTTGATGAACACATTGTTTGGAGTAGGAGTGTGACACACCCTGATTCCACAAGGAGAGAGCATGAAAGTTCTTCTCTGATCTCAACCTGTGTATATCTTCATTTGTCTAGTCCTTCTGATTTGTATGCTTTAAAATAAAACTATAATCATAAATGTAGTGCTTTCATGATTTCTGTGAGTTGTTGCTGTTCAGTCGCTAAATTGTATCTGACCCTTTGTGACCCCATGGACTGCAGCATGCCAGGCTTTTCTGTCCTTCACTGTTTTCTGGAGTTTGTTCAAATTCATGTCCATTGAGTCGGTGATACTGTCTTAGTTATCTGATACTCTGCCACCCTCTTCTCCTTTTGCCTTTAATCTTTCCCAGCATCAGGATCTTTTCCAGTGAGTTGGCTCTTTGCATCAGGTGGCCAAAGTATTGGAGCTTCAGCTTCAGCATAAGTCCTTCCAGTGAATATTCAGGGTTGATTTCCTTTGGGATTGACTAGTTTGATCTCCTTGCTGTCCAAGGGACTCTTTAAGAGTCTTCTCTAGTATCACACTTTGAAAGCATCAGTTCTTTGATGCTCAGCCTTCTTTATAGTCCAACTCTCACATTTGTACATGACTGCTGGATTGGCCACCTCATGCGACGAGTTGACTCACTGGAAAAGACTGATGCTGGGAAAGGTTGGGGGCGGGAGGAGAAGGGGACGACAGAGAATGAGATGGCTGAATGGCATCACCGACTCTGTGGACATGAGTTTGAGTGAACTCCGGGAGTTGGTGATGGACAGGGAGGCCTGGCGTGCTGTGATTCATGGGGTCACAGAGAGTCGGACACGACTGAGCGACTGAACTGAACTGAACTGAACTGACTATACAGACCTTTGTTGGCAAAGTGATGTCTCCGCTTTTTAATATGCTTCCTAGATTTGTCATAGCTTTCCTCCCAAGGAGCAAGCATGTTTTAATTTTGTGGTTGGAGTTACCATCTGTAGCGATTTGGGTTATTAATTGCCAAACCTGAGGGATTTGTGGGAACTTCAAGATGTATATCCAGTCTGTGAGCAGTGCAGGTGGCTTGGGGAACCTCTGAAATCAGGGCAGTCTTATTGGAAACTGTGCCCTTGGAGAGTTAGTGCCTGCACTAACTCTAGGATTAAATTGGGATACCTCTGGTTGCGTTTGAAGCAAAATATCTGTATTGTGTACTCTTTTGATTCCCAGTGAATAAACTTCAGTATTATGAGTCTCTTAGAAATTAACAACTTACTGGATTGCTGTTGATGTACTTTATTAAGGTCTTAATCGAGATAAACTTTTAGGATTACCAGAATTCAGGTTTCTTTATCGATGAACATTCTTCAGTAGGGCCTATGAATTTTCAGAGACTCCTCTAGCTTCTTTTGCTTGATTTTCTTTGTGAGCTGTACCTGCAAGATTGCAAATTGGATTTAGAGTTTTTAGATTTAGAATGGCTAATAGGCCCATCATGAATTAATACCTCTGGTCTTGATTAGTAGCTTAGTGATTGGTATATGAAAGATAAAGAGCATTCACAGAAAATGGGCTAATTCTATCCCGTATTTGAAGAACTATACTCATCATGTATTTGAACACAGTAGCAGGCAATGTAGAACATTACCAAGGAAGTGAAGGTGGAATATAGTCAGGGATTGACATTAGAGCCAGAAGGTCAAGACTGCTGCTGCTGCTGCTGCTAAGTCACTTCAGTCGTGTCTGACTCTGTGTGACCCCACAGACGGAATCCCACCAGACTCCCCTGTCCCTGGGATTCTCCAGGCAAGAACACTGGAGTGGGTTGCCATTTCCTTCTCCAATGTGTGAAAGTGAAAAGTGAAAGTGAAGTCGCTCAGTCGTGTCCGACCCTTAGCGACCCCACGGACTGCAGCCTACCAGGCTCCTCCATCCATGGGATTTTCTAGGCAAGAGTACTGGAGTGGCTTGCCATTACCTTCTCCGAAGGTCAAGACTAATGCAAGTTAAAACTCAGGCTAATCCAGAAACATAAAGATAGCTAACTACTGTAATAACGACCATAGACTGTCAGTGGCTCAAAACAATAGAAACTTACTTCTCATTCATTGTTTAGTCTAACGTAAGCCACGGTGGAGAGAGGCTCTATTTCGCAGAGATATTCAATGACCCAGGTTTCTTCCATGTGTGACCTTCCATCTTTACAGCTCCGTTTCCATTTGCGTTTAGCTGGTGAGTCGCAGAAGACAGATTGTGTGCCTCAGGCTGAAAGTGATACACATCACTTCTGCTCACATTTCATTGGCAAGAGCTAGTCTTTTTGGCCCCCACCCAGATGCAAGGATGTTGGGAAGGAGAGGAAAATAGGGATGTTGGTGAGCACTCCTGTCTGTCATAAATTCAGGATCAGTGATAGCTATTCCCTGGTGCTAAGGTAATTGGCATGGCTTATCCAGTGAGAATGATTTGAGATTGTTTCAAGGAGTGCCAGAGGGAGAAAAGATGCAATCCCTATGGATTCAGTGTCCTGTATAAATGTCATCAAACTCAGGTTTGGCTGCTCAATGCTTGAAAGCCAGTACAGGTGCTGGTAGGAATGGAAGTGTTGCTGCATTCAGGAGGCCAGCAACTGCCCAAAAAACCAGCTCCAGGGATTTTGCTCTACCGTGAAATTTTTTGAAGGGAGAATTACTCGGGAAGGGGTTCAGAGTCTTTGTTGTCTACCACTGTGTGCAGACTTTCTTCTGATTGATTGGTGGTAAGGTAACAGGACAGTGTTCCAGGACTCTGGAGCTCAGCCTGAAGTTACCATTTTCCGTCTAGGTGGGGGCTTTAGTTCCTGCAGAGGAGCTCAAAGGTGTTTTGTTTTGTATGTTCCTTGTGGAGGAACCAGACACAGTTATAGGTACAGTGGAAATGTTGCTTGAATGTGTTAACATTCTCCTATCTTTAAGAAAACAGAATCTGAAACCCTTCCCTCAACCCCACATTCTCCTCCAGTATTATCACGTATCATCTTTCCAACAGAACTCCTCAGAAGGGTAAATTATACTCTCTGCCTTGACTTCCTCTCTTTTGCAGTCTTTCTTGGAACCATACCAGGTAGGTTTTCACCCCCACACCCCGCAGAAATCTCTTTGTCCAGGTCACAGTGACTTGCTTGTTGTTGACAACCTTTAACTTGGCTTCCATGATGCTTCTGGTTTTCTCTTATTTTACTGACTGCTTTTTTCTTTTACCTTTCTGCCAGTTCTTTTTCCTCTTCCCAGCCTCTTAATGTTGCTTGAGTCCCCTGGGGCTCTGACCTCAGCCTCTGTCTCCATCTGCAGTAGTTTCTTAGGTGACTTTATCCAGCCCTGTGATGTTAAATACTGTCTTTTTTATGTAGACCCCTGAGTTTCTAAACTTTTTCCTTGAATTTAAATTCATATATCTAAATGCTTACTCAAAAATGTCTCTTGGATATCTAGTAGGCTTCTCAGACTTACCATATCCAAAACTGAATTCTTCATGCCAGCTCCCTGACCACTCTCCTCCCCCCAGCAAAACCTCCTTCTTCCTTCTTTCAGTAAGTAGCTACACTGTTAATCCAGGTGCTTAGACCAAAATTTATGGTTATCACAATATCCTTCTTGACTATTTCTTTCTCTCTCATCTAATTCATCAGCAAATCATCTATTTTATGCCTTCAGGATATATTTAAAATCTTATCACTTCTCACCACCCTAGCACTACTGTCTCTCTAATCTGTACTGCTATCATCTCTTACCTGAACTGTTGCAGAAGGTCCTAACTGATCACTTTTCTTCTACTCTTGCCCACTGTAAGCTGTTCTTTCAGCTGCCAGGGTGATCTTCTCTCAAAGTCACTTCTTTGTGGAAGACACTCCAGTTATTTCCCACGATGCATGCTAAGTTGCTTCAGTCGTATCCAACTCTGCGATCCTGTGGCTGTGTAGCCTACCAGATTCTCCATGGGATTCTTCAGGCAAGAGTACTGTAGTGGGTTGCCATTTCCTTCTCCAGAGACTTTCCGTGATACTTAATATAAAATCAGAAATCCTCACCATTGCTTACATTCCTCACCTGTTTTATCTAGCTCCTGGGTACCTCTGACTTCATCTTCTGCCACCTCACTAGATGCATCTATGTACTGGTCTTACTGCAGCTTAGCTGGGACAAGCTCACTTATGCCGCCGGGATTGTCCACTTTCTATTTCCCTTACCAGAAATACTCTTTCCTGAGATGACCTCGTACATAGAATTAAGAACACAGACTCTGGGGTCAGACTGCTTAGGTTTGAATTTCCTTGTTATCTGAGCTGAGCAAGTAATTTAACCTTTTGTGCCCCAGTTTCTACATCAGTAATATGAGAATGATAATAGGATCTACTTCATATAGTAATTATGATGATAAAATGGGTTAATAGATGTAAAGTACTTAGAATAACACCTGCCTGTAGTAAGCTCCGAGTGTTAATTGTGTGATGGTTACTACTTCATAAGGTCTCTACTTATATATCACCTGTTCAGAGGTGTTTAGTTGTAGGATCATCAGAATGAATATTGAATATGCAGCCTCCTGGGCACCAGCTTTGAAGAGGACAGCTTACTGTGGTGTAGAGACAGCACATGTGTAGCAAATGTCTTTCTATGAGTGTCACAGAAGTGCCCCCTTATTTTATTTATCACCCTGATGGTTCCCTCTCCTCCTCGCCCACGCCTGCTTCTCTTTCCCTATGAAAGTGAAAGTGAAGTCAGTTGTGTCTGACTCTTTGCAATCCCATGGACCCCTACCAGGCTCCTCCGTCCATGGGATTTTCCGGGCAAGAATACTGGAGTGGGTTGCCATTTCCTTCTCCAGGCGATCTTCCTGACCCAGGGATTGAACCCGTGTCTCCTGCATTGTAGGCGGACACTTTACTGTCTGAGCCACCAGGGAAGTCCCACAGCTGCCCTAGTGTTCCCCTTCCCAGCTCCCGCTTACGCCAATTCGGGTTGGGTCTTTGGAGACAGACATTTGGAGACCTGTGGGAGTAGACATGGGAAGGAGGAGTTGTCACCACCACATCATCCCTTTTTCTTTGCCTCAACATGGGTTTCATCATAGGTAGCATCCATAGTGTCTCCATTAACTTCTGTCACCTTTATTATCATACTGAGGAAGATTTACTGATTGTGAGTATTCTGCCCACGTGTGTGTGTGTGTGTGTATGTGTAATTTTCCTTTAGAGAGAAAAGGAATAAAATGAAAAAAAAAAAAAAACAGGGTGGAAGAGATTACCTGTTTCAGCTTCCCTTCTATTTTCATTGTTCCCATCAACAAACTTTCTTTAAAACATCTAGAATTCAGTGACATCCTTCAGGGATAGGCGCATAGGGAAGTATTGGGAGCCTTGGTCTTGTTTTGTGGAGAAATACCCTGCTCAGAAATAGGCTGTGGTGGAAATGGATAATGAGGGAGGGAACTCACTGGGGCCCTAGGAATGAGAAGGTTCAGAGAGGAAATGAGTGAATCAATACGTAACGGGGACATTCAGCCTAAGAAATAGGTCCGAGATTCACAGATCTCTCTCTGCTTAAAATGTCATGCACAGACTAGAGAAATCCTTACCAGTGGCTTGGAGCAGGGGCAGTGTCCCTACTCCCATTGCCAGTTGAAAGGAAACGTGGAGGTCAGATTTTGTGCTCCCAACCACAGGGGAAAGAGGTATTTTATTGATATTCTGACATCATCTACAAAGTGAAAGGAGGCTCAGACACTTTATAATATGCCATATTTCAGAAACTGTGAGAGTTTAAGAAATGTTTAGAGCTCCTTGTGGACCTGCCTGTATACATTTTTGTATGTTAAGTGAAATATTAGTCACATTTCTTTTGTAGTTATACATTATCTTTTTAAATATATATGCAGCAACAGCAGCAGCAGCTATAAAGTAGACTGAAATCAAAATTTGGTTTAATGGTGATTCTCATTATAGCTTTGCATGAAGCAGATGCACTTATTTCACTGGAAGTTCTCTCAATTATTTAGACCATAGTTAATTGGATTTTGGCGATCTGGAGGTAGTGATAAAATAATTGAACCTCAAATCTATTAACATTATTTTTGCTTATGTACCATTTTCTGTATAACTGGTCAGAATAAAATGATCTGAAATAACTTTCGTATTTTTTTTTATTTTTGGCCAATGAAACCAGAAACAACGGCTATATGAAATAATTGGGACTATTGGTAAATGTAATGGCAGCGATACTCTGAACACAACCAAGAGTTTCTACCTTTATGAGGGCAGACTTAGATGAGAGCTGGGCAGAATTGTCAGACCGTTGAATGGATTAGTTTCCCTGCTTTGTGTCTCATTTCTGTAAGAAGGATATTCAGTATCAGTAGTAAAGTTCGTGCTCACTTTTCCAAATGGGGAGATTTTTGTGCTACTTGGAGTAGTTCAATACTGTCCTACTCTGCTACTACCCTACTGTAATTTGTAGTTGTTATTCTTTTGACCCAGAAAGAGGAAATGCCGTAGAATATATTTAGTCACAGAGCTCTACTGTAAATTCCCCCCTTCACCCCTCAAGTGTGAATATTTTAATAGCCTGTGTCCTCATTGTAGTAAAACTTTTCCCCAAGAGTTGATATTTCTTACTTAAAGTACCTAAGATAGTTGACTAATGGAATCTCTACTGAATAAACTTCAGCTTGTGTATGAATAGTAATTTACAAAAGATAGAATAATTAAAAGATTGGATGTAATATATGTTTTTGTCCTTACATTAAATCATTTTTTAAATTTTAAAAAATTTAAACTTTACAATTTTTAAAAATTTTAAAGACTTGTTTGAAAAATTTTTTAAACAGACTTGAGTTTTAGAAAGTTTTAGATTTACAGACAAATTGAGAGATTAATGCAGAGTTCTCACCACAACTCTCCATCCGTGCACATGGTTTTCCCTGTCGTTTGTAACCTAGGGTGGTGCCATACATGTGTTCCAATTAATGACTCAGTGTTATTGTTAACACAAATCTATCCTTTATTCAAATTTCCTGGTGTTTACTTAATGTCCTTTCTCTGTTGGAGGAGCCCATCCAATATACCACATTACACCTTTCTTCTCTCCTTAGTCTCCTCTCAGCTATGATAATTTCTGAAACCTTGCTTGTTTTTGATGACCTTGACAGTGTTGACAAGTATTCATCCAGGTGTATTGTAGGTTGCTCCTCTTGGAATTTGTCTGACTTTTTTCTACTGGTTAGACAGAGGTTGTAGGATCATATGGACTTGTAAAACCTGCCAAACTGTCTTTCCTAAGGGGTTATACCTTTTTGCATTACCCAGCAATTTATGAGAGTTCTGTCTCTTTGCATACTTGTCAGATTTTGGTATAGTCAGTTTCTTGAACTTGAGCCAATCTGATAGGCTTACAGAAGTTGGGATGCAATTTCCATAGTTCGTCATTTAGTCTTACTATCATATTTTTATTATGTCTGGCTATAAAAACATTTGCTTTCTCCTGATACTTCTTTTTAAATTAGCGTTAAGAAAAGAACATGTACCTTTTCCTATATGAATAATTGTTACAGATGTTTAAATGGCATTTCACTTATTACATTAAAATGCAATTAATTATTCTCTTTGCTTTCTTATCACTAATAAATAGCCTATAAGCTACATACTGTTGGTGTTGTGTTCTGTTGATGTTAATGTCTCATGTTTAATTGCTTTTAATTTTTTTAATTCTTATTTTCCATTCTTCAAAGTCATTATTGCTTTTTTGTTTGTGTTTCTTTGTTCATGAAAGCTTTTTTGTTTCTATTACATTATGTAGTTTTGTACCAATGGCTAGAAGCAGATCGTCATGGCAAGAGCCAAGATGCTGCAAATACGACTTCAGGTAAAAATAAAAAGTTGAGGTGTTAGAAGTTATTATTTTAATTCACCCCAAGTCCATCATAATTGTTTCATTATTCAGTTTTGCTTAGGCAAAAAAAAAGTGTTATTTTGTATTTCTGTTCTCTTTTTGCATCTTAATTTTTGTAAAGATCTCATTTGCTTCAAACCTTGAAGAAATTAATTCATTAGTCTTTAAGCTCTCTTGGCAGATATGTTCTGTTTTCTTAGGAGTAAAGACTTAATTGTAGTTTAAGTCTAGTAGGAGGTTATTTGGCAATATTATTTGAAATTAAGTCTACTTGTAGTTGTTGTGGGGGATATTAATAATTGCACAAATTTATAATCCTTATTTATTTCAGGATAATGTTTGAAAAGTGGATTTTAGGTTAATTAAAGCATCCTTATGTAATTTCCATTTCCTTGGAATCCAGATTCTTATACTGGTTCATTTTTCCTGCTAAGTCCTAACAGTAAATTCTAAGTTAAAGGTTTATGGGTTCAAAACGCAAAGGTTAGGTTGTTCCCCTGTCTCACATCTCTAAAAGTCATCTCCACGATTCTTTCCTTTGACTGATACTAGTAGGAATAGCTGCATTTACTAACTTCTAAATCCTTAACAGTGTTATCAGAATTTCCAGTCAGCTTGTCTCCAAATTTTCTTCAAAATAATATTTGCCAAGACAGCTGTATATGTAGCAGTGATCTTCCCCCCTTTTAGAGCAGTCTAATAAGAAGTGGTGGTGGTGGTGGTGGTGGTGGTGGTGGAGGTGGTGGTGGTGGTGGTTCTGTTTTTCTTTTGTTAGATTTGTATTTCTATTTCATTGGGTTTTATTTTTGTGAAATTCTTTTTCTCTCAAGGTGGTCTTCTTTCTCTCTCTTCTGGTTGATTCATTGTTTCTCGAGGGTGTGGTGTTCCTTAGTTAACAGGCCAATTGTATTGAAAATAGCAGTATCATGACTTTTTCTGATTTATTTCCTGTCACATTAATAACTTGATATATGAATGAAGATAAAGTTACTATTTTAACCAAACTCAGGCAGGAATTCATTAAAAGGTAAGTGTTGCAAGGATTTATATCCTCATTATATGCTGTTTCTTCTGCCCATGCAGTATTTCATATTTTATTTACATTTGTGAATGATAAAATAAGCATTTTTGGTATTTGAGGGCAGGTAAAGGAGAGGGTTTCTTGATGGCTGGGTATTATCTAAGGTGAGATTGTCCTTTTGCTATGTCACTGGCACGTCAGCAGCATAAACCTTAGAACCAGGAGAGAATTTTAGTTTTGCTTTTTCTGATTTAAACTGAAGTGAAATGTAAGCCTTTTTTTAAATAAAGAAGAAAATAATCTAGAAATTCTTAGTGTTTGCATAAGAATCTAGTACCAGCTTAAAGATATCATTTACTGTTTCTGAAACCAACCGTGAACCCTGACTCATTTCTTCGGACATAGTGACTCTCGAACGGTTTCATATTTTCCACTGACTTTTCCCATGTTCACATACCCTAGAAGCATGGTGCAGAAATTGATAAACTTTCACTGGGGACACCTTTGACAGTTTCTCTTCTGGAAGTGAAAGTTCTTAACTCTGTCAAATATGAGGTAGAAAGATAGAGAGATGGAGTGCTTGCCTAAATAACTAAGAGAAATCCAAAGGAAAAAGATTGCTGGCCAAGGGCCTAAATTAGAAGTAATAGGTTAGTTGTTGCAGCAGATCTGTTTAAATTATGTGCCTTTATTAAAAAACACTCCTGTGTGTTTTATATTGCATTCTCCAACAAAATTTTAGAGTGTGACTTTTACCTCCATCTGAGATCTGTTAAGTTTCGCACTGAAACGTGTTGTAGTATACATCTTTTAGATTTTTACCAGAGATGGAAACTGAATCTAACTAGGTGTCCACATGTGACTCATGAATTGCTTTATGTTATTTTTGCTTGTACAAATACTGGTAAATAGCATTTATCTTTGGATATATCAGCTTGTGTTTTGTAATTAGAACTTAAAAAGTAGAAAAAACACAAGAGACAGATGGTATGGCTCACAAGGTCTTTCTCATTCCTTAATCTCAACTTTTTGACACTGAGAATTTAAGATCCGTCCATATTAAAATATTTTATGAAACTAAGGCATTTGGAGGTAGCAGGTCTCACGGAAGTTAATTTGGTTAAGGACTTTAAAGAACTGAGCTGACAGCTTTACTGAATTTTGTTATATGTAATGATCAAAGCGTAGCCTTTTACCTTTTCAGGATTTTAACTGGTGATTAATTTGGCTTATAATAGCTTCTTTTTAGAGGTTAGTATACTTTAATGTGTCCTGTTTACTAAACCAGACAACTCAGTAACGATGTTTCTGATTCTATTAATTCTTGTAAAAGCTTGGAGATGCAGTCACATTTATCAGAGGGTTTTGTGAAAACTCAAGCAAACTTGCCTCCTTTGGGCACTGCACCATTGTTTATCTATGTACAAAATTTCAGAATCTTAATTACAGTTAGTTTATTTTGAGATGTTTCTTTAGTGAGTTAAATGTTTCCAGTAAGATTTTTTTTTTTGTAATGTGTTGAAATGAGGACAGTAATTAGGTCACAGCAAGGATTATTTTATCATATCTTGATTTTTAGTATCAGTTGTCTAGCCAGGATTTTAAAATTTGTATTCTGAAGTTTTAAATGCATGTGTCTTATTAAAAGTTCCTTTTTAGTTGTCCATGGTAAAATTTACAAGCCAGACTAGTAGAGGTAGAAATTGAATCAGATTTCAACATTATCACTCAGTGTATCTACAAAATAAAAATAAAATTATGACATGCTTTTGAAAAAATTCTAGATATTAACTAATTATTATCTGTTGTAGGTGAAAATTTTGACCAGAGTCCTTTGAGAAGAACATTCAAATCCAAAGTTCTGGCCCACTATCCTCAGAATATAGAATGGAACCCTTTTGATCAAGATGCAGTAAACATGGTATGTGGTTTTTTCCTCCTCTTCAGCCTTCTTTTTATTCTATTAATATGACAGCTGTGACTATATTTTGAATTTATACATTATTTCATTTAATTTAACTCTTTAAATGAAAAATTTTTTTAAATAGTATTATCCTCACTTTACAGATGTGGAAAATGAAGCTCAGAGAAATTAAGTAACTTGCCTAAGATCCCCATTGCTGATTAGTACATACAGTAGACCCTCAGCAGCCCATTTTCTTTTCCTGCCATTAAGCTGTGTGGTGAAGTTGCATTAATTAATACATAGATGCTTTGATAGCAGTGATAATAGTTTGTTTCCTGGAGAGGAGCCTGATGGAAGGTGCATGATTACAGTTTTCATATTTCAAGGAATGTTATATGATGGGTCTGTAATTTATCATGTTCACAAAGTAAGGTAGGAAAGGAACTTAAGTGCCTCATTTAGACATTAGTTGGAATTTGTTTATAAGGAATTTAAAATAATGTAATGAGTTACCAGTGGTGATTGTAAGTCCCATTAGAGGTTCTTAAAAATACAATCCATCATAATTTTCAGGTCAGTTAGGAACAGTTCTTCTTAGAAGTCTGGAAGATATTCTGTACCTCCATGAACTCTGCAGTTATAAAAGTCAGGGGGCCCCACAGTGAGCAAATCAGAGATCAGGCACCATAGACACAAAAATGATTAAAGGTGGACAGCAGCAAGACACATAGATGTGGTTCTTTTTGAGTATTTTAAAGGTGGAACCAAAAGATCCCATTATGATATGATACTGTAAGGGAAAAAAATATTTAGTAGATACCTGTTGCTGCTGCTGCTGCTAAGTCACTTCAGTCGTGTCCAACTCTGTGTGACCCCATAGACGGAAGCCCACCAGGCTCCCCCGTCCCTGGGATTCTCCAGGCAAGAACACTGGAGTGGGCCGCCATTTTCTTCTCCAATGTGTGAAAGTGAAGTTGCTCAGTCGTGTCCGACCCCTAGCGACCCACCCGTTAGGTCCCTTATATATGTTACTTTCACATACTCGCTTGCATGTACCCTGGGGGGATGATTATTCATATTTTACAGAGATTAAGTTAGTTGCCCAGAGTTGTATGGGGAGTCTCAGAGATTCAGTCCAAATTATTTTTACTCTCTAGTTCACTTTTTCCCCACCTGCATGCTACTTCCCCCAAAGAAAAGCTATATATTTTTAATAACTTGGTATTCATCTGCTCTCAGTGATATGGTATTTCTATATCACAGTAAACCCATTCCAGTCTGATGTTACTCCAAGAAGGGAATATCATGGTACCTTTTCTAAGGACAGATGACTAAGGCACATGGTACTTCGACTTTGATTCTTTACAAAGCATGGTGTAGTTACTTCCCTAAACTGTTGCCCTATACTAGAGTAACAGGAGATGTCACTTTGCTAGATGTTAATACTGTAGGGCCTAGCTTCATCTTTGGTAAAGACAGTGCTGTACGTATTAAGCAGGACACAACTGTTAGTCATAGTTGTGAGACTTGGAGAAGTGCAGACAAGCTTCTTACTAAAATAGTCAGTAAAAAGCAGTGACAAAAAATAAATTATCAGCTGCTTATGTCAGAAAATTAATGGAAAGATACTAATGACGTAAAAGAGTACCTAAATGAAACATTGGAAAAACTGGATAAGAATGTAAATAGATTATAACACTAATCTTCTTAAATAGTAATATGTTTCAATGTATTTATAAATTATTCTGTGAGAAGTCAGAATGGTGTCCAAAAACCAGATTCTTATTATCATATGAATCCACAGTCATTTGAACAAAATGCCGCACTTGATGTGTTTTATTACTTTTAATCATTTGGATGTCCTAATAGTAAGATACCTGTGTTAACCTTTACCTCTGTCTAGCATTTATCTTTTGGAAAAGGAAATGGCAACCCACTCCAGTACTCTTGCCTGGAAAATCCCATGGACGGAGGAGCCTGGTAGGCTACAGTCCATGGGGTCACAAAGAGTCGGACACAACTGAGCAACTTCACTTTCACTTTTCACTTTCATGCATTGGAGAAGGAAATGGCAACCCACTCCAGTGTTCTTGCCTGGAGAATCCCAGGGATGGGGAGCCTGATGGGCTTCCGTCTATGGGGTCACAGAGTCGGACATGACTGAAGTGACTTAGCAGCAGCAGCAGCAAAGGTAGAAAGCTTTGTTCTTAGCTTTAGCAAAACCCCACTCCAGTAAGTTTCTGCCTTCTATAATATCACTCATTCTGCTAACAAAATGGAGCTTTGAATAAGGATCATTCAGTTTGGTTCAGTCGCTCAGTTGTGTCTGACTCTTTGGGACCCCATGAACCGCAGCATGCCAGTCCTCCCTGTCCATCACCAACTCCCAGAGTCCACCCAACCTATGTCCATTGAGTCAGTGATACCATCCAACCATCTCATCCTCTGTCATCCCCTCTCCTCCTGCCCTCAATCTTTCCCAGCATCAGGATCTTTTCAAATGAGTCAGCTCTTCACATCAGGTGGCCAAAGTATTGAAGTTTCAGCTTCAACATCAGTCCTTCCAATGAACACCCAGGACTGATCTTTAGGATGGACTGGTTGGATCTCCTTGCAGTCCAAGGGACTCTCAAGAGTCTTTAACACCACAGTTCAAAAGCATCTATTCTTCAGCACTCAGCTTTCTTTATAGTCCAACTCTCACATCCATACATGACCACTGGAAAAACCATAGCCTTGACTAGACGGACCTTTGTTGATAAAGTAATGTCTCTGCTTTTTAATATGCTATCTAGGTTGGTCATAACTTTCCTTCCAAGGAGTAAGCATCTTTTAATTTCATGGCTGCAGTCACCATCTGCAGTGATTTTGGAGCCCAGAAAAATAAAGTCAGCCACTGTTTCCACTGTTTCCCTATCTGTTTGCCATGAAGTGATGGGACCGGATGCCATGATCTTAGTTTTCTGCATGTTGAGCTTTAAACCAACTTTTTTACTCTCCTCTTTCACTTTCATCAGGAGGCTCTTTAGTTCTTCTTCACTTTCTTCCATAAGGGTGGTGTCATCTGCATATCTGAGGTTATTGATATTTCTCCCAGCAATCTTGATTCCAGCTTGTGCTTCCTCCAGCCCAGCGTTTCTCATGATATACTCTGCATATGAGTTAAATAAGCAGGGTGACAATAAACAACCTTGACGTACTCCTTTCCCTATTTGGAACCAGTTTGTTGTTCCATGTCCAGTTCTAACTATTACTTCCTGACCTGCATACAGGTTTCTCAAGAGGCAGGTCAGGTGGTCTGGTATTCCCATCTCTTTCAGAATTTTCCAGAGTTTATTGTGATCCATACAGTCAAAGGCTTTGGCATAGTCAATGAAGCAGAAATAGATGTTTTTCTGGAACTCTCTTGCTTTCTCCATGATCCAGCAGATGTTGGCAATTTGATCTCTGGTGCCTCTGCCTTTTCTAAAACCAGCTTGAACATCTGGAAGTTCACAGTTCACATATTGCTTAAGCCTGGCTTGGAGAATTTTAAGCATCACTTTACTAGTGTGTGACATTAATTTCATACAAATTAAGTCCCCAAAAGCAATGAAACTTATTTTTTAAAAAATCCATGTATATGAGTACAGTGCATATGTAACAGAAAATAAGTATGTGACATTTGAAATTTTCTGAATTAATTGCTTTTATATCTCTTTTGGTTGTGGATTCACAGATTTTTATGGGAAAGAACTGGAAGTATCATAAAACAGAGAGAACAAAACACACCACCCAGAGATAACAGATGTCAACATTTCACAAATTTGCTTCAGATCCATACCTTTCCTCTTAAATGAAACAAAGCAATGCAAATGGAGCTCAAGTTCCCCGCCCCCCCCACTTCAGATATAATGAAATCTGTGTATTAGCGTCTGTGACTGACTGTCTATGTAATGTTCTAGTAGATAGAGCTTATCCTTAAGAATGTAGTGAACCTAGGAATGGTTAGGAAGAAAATGTGGTCAATACGTTTTTAAACATGTTTTGTGAAATATAAAGATTCCATTTTGTGTATATGTCCTAAATAAAACATCTGATATATAAATTTTCAGATAATTGAAGAGTAATAACTATTATATAACTCTTTATAAACCTCAATTTACTGTTTACTTTGATCCCAAAGAAGAGTGCAGTGGAATGAAGAGTGAAGAGTAAAGGATACATTGTAACTGGCCCCCTGCTGCCTGTCTTTTTCATTCTCCACACTACAGCTTCTGTTTCTGCTATCCTTCCTCTCTGAAAGGCTCTTCCACTTCTTCCTCTAGTGAATTCTTCACATTGACATTTCAGATTTCATTTTGAACATGATTTCCTCAGGCAAGCCATCCCTGACCCCCACCTTCACCACCCTTCCACATTTAGCCAGGTCCCCTTAAGTTCTCTTGGCACCTGATGCCTTTTTGTAGCACCATTACAGTTACAACTAATAAATTATATAGCTGGTTGTCCTACTCGTCTCCTGCTATAAAGTAAGAACCATTAGGACAGGAACACACTCTTTTTCATTGCAATAAGTGGCTCTGAGTTGAAGAATTCGCCTGCTTAGCAGGAAATGCAGGTTTAATCCCTGGATCGGGAAGATCCCTTGGAGAAGGAAATGCAATCCCCTCCAGCATTCTTGCTTGGAAAATCCAGTGGGCAGAGGAGCCTAGCAGTCCACAGTCCATGGGGTTGCAAAGAGTCAGACACCACTTAGGGACTAAACCACCATATCCTTAGCTTTGCACATAGTTGAGGTTCAGACCATTAAATAAATGAAGGACTATATGCTTGCTTACAGAACTTTGCTTCCCCATCTTTGATCAGGTATCACCTCCACTGCAAAACTATCTCTTAAGCAGGAATAGTTAGGTGCTCTGTCTTCTCTGTTCCTGAAACAAGTTGAACACACTCTGTAGCAATAGGGATCATATTATTTTGTAACTCTTGGTTTATATGTCTCTCTTTCCTGTTAGACTGTAAGCTCCCAGAAGTAAAGAATTATTTTCATATTTGTCTTGTGAGTTATCAATATGCAATATATGACGTAAAGTATATGTTTATTAAATGAAGAAGGGAAAGAGAAGGAAAGAAGGAAGGAACAGAAAACTGACTCATTAAGAGTTTTCTAAATAGCTTTTATTTGTAGCATAAGAGAAAAGGAATGGGATTAATAGAGCCATAGAAAATGGGGGGAAAATTGTTACAGTTCTAGCCACACTGACTAAAAGAGTCTAGAGAGATAGTAAGGCTGTTTGGTCACTCAAACCAGGAAAGGTACACAGCATTGTGAGCCTACTGTGGCTCAAGTAATCTAGCCAGTGACAGTCTGGTTAGCTCTGAAGTTTTTTAGTTGTCGAGAGAGTGGGGTGTGGAGAGGATATTGTTAGTAAACATCAGTATTAGAGGATAAAAGATATTGGTTGTCATGGTGAGCAAATCTTGAATTATGGCTTAGAATTACAAAAAATAAACAAGTCATATGATTCTCACTTTTAAAAATGAAAAAACAATAGCATTTTTCAACTATGGTTCCCAGATTAGAAATATAATTCTTATTTTTTTTAATTTGTAGGAGAGTTTAAGAATTCTTAAATCTGTTATCTGTAGCATAGAAAGTCATTCTTCACTTTTGGCACAACTTCTGGCAAGCTTTTCCTGTAAATGTTTGAACGCATGCTAAAGAAAGCTACAGATCCTTAAGGGAATATTTGGCAGCTCTTCAAAAACAGTTTGAGCTTGAATTTAATGGTTTATGATGTCAGGAAAGCCTGTCAATTAAATTAAGTATTTATGTTGACTTTGGAAGTCACTGTGTTTCTGTATTGCCTACTGGATGTATAAAGAGAACTATGGACTGAATGAAGAAGAGATGAACTAAATCTGATCCTGTACCCTGAGCTGTTGTTTTCGATTGTTTTCTTCTTTGTTGATTTATTCATTCATTTAAAAGATACTTATGTATGCCATGCATTATGCCGTGCAGGTTTGAGCTTAGCCTGAGGCAAGACTGATTCAGATCATCCTTTCTATAACCTTTATTGACTCTAGTAAATGTGTCAGATGAATTTTCATTCATAACCAGTAGTGGGGTCACACAGAGTCGGACACGACTGAAGTGACTTAGCAGCAGCAGCAGCAGCAGAGGATCTTATTGACTTGTTATAATGAAAGCAACCTTAATCTAAAGGCCTAATTATGAAAATATCCTGCCATGGCATTTTTTTCAAAATTAGGAATAAGCAAAATTTCCCCCCAACAAATCCAAATATTCATGTGTTTTATCTAAATCTGTATCTTATTCTGCCCAAATATACACAGTAATTTAACTTTTATCAACATACATATATAATAATGATTAAAGCTACTGTAGCTGTTTCCAGTTCTCATGTTCAGTGATGTGAAATGTAAAGATATTTTCACTGAGATATTTATGCTGAGCTTCACAGTTTTTGCTTTTTACCTTTATCAGTCACTGTTTATTATGGCCCAAATACTATATTGTTCCATGTGTGGTACTCTTGAATGGTTAAAGCTATTACCAGTCCTTGAGTAGTTTTCAGTCTAGAGATGAAACAAAATTAGAGAAACTTCTGATATGTGTCATCCATATGCAGTGTACACATACTGTGGTGCAAGGCTTTAACTGCTTCATTCAATAAAAGCTTCTTAGAGAAGAAGTGACATTTTAATGGCATTTATGGGATGAAAACACTATTTTTTTATGGAAAGATAAATTAAGGCCTCTTTAAGGTAGTTATATGGAGACTTACAGGAAGTAAGGGAGTGTTTTGGGTAAGCTGCATAACAGACCATCTCAGTGTTACTTAAGTGACTTAAAACACAGACTTGCAGTTTTTTTCCCCACACACAAAGGGCCAGATAGTAAATAGCTGAGTGTTGTGGGCTGTGCAGTCTCTGTCACAGTGATTCAGCTCTATCATTGTAGTGCAAAAGCAGCTAGACAGTGCTTAAATGAAGGAGTGAGATTGTGTACCAATAAGATTTTATTTTCAAAGGCATGTGGCAAATTGGATTTGACCTGAAGGCTGTAGTCTCTTCATTTAAAACAACAGAGCCATCATTCTGCTTCCAGATCTGCAGTTTGGGTAGGGTTTGGCAGAGTAGCCCTCCTCTGTTCTAGCAGATGTCAGTTAGGGTGGATTGAAGGCTGAGGACTAGGATTGTCTGAAGGCCCACAGCAGAGTAGGTGAGCTGAAGAGCAGTGGAGGGTGGTGCAAGAGCTGCTGGGGCCGAGTGATGTAGGGCCTTACAGGGGCCTTGTAGTGTGAAGATTTTACCTTCTAACAAAATGGGAGACCTTTGGAGGGTTTTGAGTAGTGGCAAGATCGAACATATTTTTTTAAGAATCACTTTGGCTGCTCTATGAGGAGCAGGTTATTGAGGACAAGGACAAAAGCAAGGAGATGGGTTAACAGGCCATTGTATTACATAGTCATCCAGATGAGAGAAGAGTATGGCATAGATTAGAGTAGTAAGAGTAATGATGGAAGTAATTTGTTCCTGAATATATTTTTGAAGGTAGAACTTGTCTTTTTTGATGGATTGGGTAATGGAGTGAGCGAGAAAGAAAGGAGTCAAGGGTGACTCCGAGGCCCTGAGCATTCCTGCTGCCTCCTTAGAACCTCTGGGGAAGCCACCGCCCTCACATGCCGGAAGGTTGATGTGCCAAGCAGCACTTTGTTTCTGTCCCTGTCCTGCTGAAAACCCTCCAGAGGTTTCTCACCCCACTCCTCAGACTTCTGCTGTGACTCCTGAAGGCCCTTTGGGTTCAGTATCTCCTGCAGTCGCTCTCCCCTCCCCACACCTTTCATTCTGCTCCCCACCCACAGTGAACCTCACGTTCTGTCTTCTGGGCTTTTGCCCGTGCCCTCTCTGCCTTCATTTCATCTCATTAACACCTGTACTTATCGTCAGGTCTCCACTTGGGCTTCCTTCATTTTTTCCCCTGATCATTTGTTATTTTTAGTCACTAAGTCATGTCCACCTTACCTGCCTCCTGAGACCACCTTACCTACCTCCTGAGAAATCAGTATGCAGGTCAAGAAGCAATAGTTAGAACTGGACATGGAACAACAGACTGGTTCCAAATCGGGAAAGGAGTACGTCAAGGGTGTATATTATCACCCTACTTATTTAACTCATATGCAGAGTACATCATGCAAAATGCTGGGCTGGATGAAGCACAAGCTGGAATCAAGATTGCTGGGGGAAATATCAATAACCTCAGATATGCAGATGTCACCACCCTTATGGCAGAAAGTGAAAAAGAACTAAAGAACCTCTTGATGAAAGTGAGAGGAGAGTGAAAAAGCTGGCTTAAAACTCAACATTCAGGAAACTAAGATCATGGCATCTGGTCCCATACTTCATGGCAAATAGATGGGAAAACAATGGAAACAGTGAGAGACTTTATCTTTTTGGGCTCCAAAATCACTGCAGATGGTGACTGCAGCCATGAAATTAAAAGATGCTTGTTCCTTGGAAGAAAAGCTATGACCAACCTAGATAGCATATTAAAAAGCAGAGACATTACTTTGCTGACAAAGGTCCATCTAGTCAAAGCTATGGTTTTTCCAGCAGTAATATATGGATGTGAGAGTTGAACTATAAAGAAAGCTGAGTTCCGAAGAATTGATGCTTTTGAACTGTGGTGTTGAAGAAGACTCTTGAGAGTCCCTTGAACTGCAAGGAGATCCAGCCAGTCCATCCTAAAGGAAATCAGTCCTGAATATTCATTGGAAGGACTGATGCTCAGGCTTTGGCCACCTGATGCAAAGAACTGACTTATTTGAAAAGACCTTGATGCTGGCAAGGATTGAAGGCAGGAGGAGAAGGGGACGACAGAGGATGAGATGATTGGATGGTATTACTGACTTGATGGACATGAGTTTGCACAAGCTCCAGAAGTTGGTGACAGGCCTGGTGTGCTGCAGTCCATGGAGAGTCAGACACGACTGAGTGACTGAACTGAACTGAAATCATGTCTGACTCTTCTGCAACCCCATGGACTGTAGCCCAGCAATGCTCCTCTGTCCATGACATTTCCCAGGAGTGGGTTACCATTTCCTTCTCCAGGGGATCTTCCTGATCCAGGGATAGGATCTGTGTCTCCTGCACTGACAGGCAAATTTTTTATCACTGATCTGCCAGGGAAGTGCCTGTTAAGCCATGGTAACTCCCTCTTTTCTCATTTATGTCCTCCTACTGTGTTTTTCCTAGCATCCTATGTTTACCCTATCACAGCACTTCTCATAATTTATAGTTTATATATATTTTTAATAGTCTGTTATCCTTATTGCACTGGAAACTCCAGGGGAGCAGAAACTGTATTTCTCACCATTGTATCACTGTCACAGGGCCTAGCACAGAAAGGCAGTTAATAAGTGTTTGTTCACAGTTTGAATGAAAGTCATAACTCTTAAGGGAATTAAATTTTTTTGTCATGTGGGGATCCGGGAAAACTTCTAAATTTTATTCCAGATTGATTATTAAATCCGAAATTTAAAAAAGTCGTAATGTATGGTAAAATTATTTCTATGCAGAAAGCATATTGTAAATATAAAAGTAGAAAGGAATAATAGAAAAATTAATAATCATTATTTTAGGATAGTTGAATTACAATTCTGTTTTCCTTAGTATATTTCAAATTTTCTATAATTTTTCTTGTTCAAATGTTTTAGACTCAATTCTAATTTTTTATGCTTTATAAAGTATCTTAAATATAGCATCTTTAAGTCTTCAGGTAATTTTATTCTCAAATTTGACTCAATCCTTGGTGGTTCCCAAGACCTGGGGCATAATCTCTGCTGGAAATAATCTGAAGTGTCTTGGTTCTACCCGTCTGCTTCAGTAAAGAAAAATCAATCCATTTTCAACATTTATTTTTCTAAGGACAGAGTATCATATTGTTCAAAAGAGCAGAAATTATACTTTTGTTTTTATTATTCTGTGTTTAACTTTTTTCCATTTATCAAATGAACCTTCACCTGTTTCTGTATTCCTCTGAAACGTTATCGACTTTACTCTAAAAATAGTCCTTAAATATTTGTAAAGTGTCCTTGCATATTTTGTCTTAAAGTCACTGATGCCGCAAATGTCATAGGTAAAGAAACTAAGGCTCAGAGAAGTTACATGACTTAATGAAGGTCATAAGCTCAGATAGGTCTTCACAGCCATTTTTCTGTGGTTTGAATTTGTTCATATACTGCCTTCTGATGCTTTTCTTCTCCTTCCTCCACAGTTGTGCATGCCTAAAGGGCTGTCTTTCAGAACACAGACTGACAACAAAGACCCTCAGTTCCATTCATTTATAATTACCCGGGAAGATGGTTCTCGTACCTACGGTTTTGTTCTCACTTTTTATGAAGAAGTTACAAGTAAGCAAATCTGCACAGCAATGCAGACACTCTACCAGATGCACAATGCAGAGCATTACAGCAGTGTGTACGCTTCATCCTCCTGCAGCATGGATTCACTGGCGAGCAGTATTGACGAGGGAGATACAACTTCCCTTTTGAAACTCCAGCGATACAACTCTTATGACATCAGCAGAGACACCCTGTATGTTTCAAAAAGTATATGTTTGATCACACCACTGCCTTTCATGCAGGCCTGCAAGAAATTCCTCATCCAACTTTATAAGGCAGTTACCTCACAGCAGCCACCACCTTTGCCTCTTGAAAGCTACATCCATAATATTCTCTATGAGGTGCCCCTTCCACCTCCAGGGAGATCACTGAAATTTTACGGTGTTTATGAACCTGTCATCTGCCAGAGGCCGGGGCTCAGTGAACTCCCCCTCTCCGATTACCCTCTCCGAGAGGTCTTCGAGCTCCTGGGCCTGGAGAACCTGGTGCAGGTGTTTACCTGTGTTCTTTTAGAGATGCAGATCCTTCTCTATTCACAAGGTAGGTATGCCTTAAATTTTAGGTCTCCCAAAACCAACTACTTATGCTCTCAGCTACTGGGGTTTATTATTAGAGCCAAATAATTGATGGTCAGAAGTCTTTCTGTCTTGTGTAAAAGGGAAGGGTTTTAGGTAGGACCAGATGCCAAGAGGTTACTTCTCTTTTAGGTGACAGTGGCTGTAGAGAAAAAAAAAAGGGAAGAAATATAAAAACATTAGCTTGGCTGATTTGCATATGTTTATTTTTTTAATGGAAGTAACCCTTTTTTCCTGATAATACATATTCATTCTAAAAGAATCATATTTCTCTTTATAATAAAAGTGAGAGAATCCTCTTACTACCATGACCATGTAGACTTCTCTCTCTCTCTTTTTTTTTTTTTTTTTACAGATTAGTAAAGGTTCACATCAAAACTCAGCTGACATTGGAAAGGGACAGACAGAATTGTTAACTCTGAAGCTTCCTAAGGTGATCACCTTTGGATCTTTGCCTGTGGGTGATTTCATGGAGTGAGAGAAGGGGTACAGGCGTGTGAAACAGACACGATTCTCCTAGGTCTAACAGTTCCACCGAAGTTATATGGAGTTTTTGTGTTTTGTTTTTAATCCCAAAGGAAGCTATCATTGTGATGCTTTTCATTCAAAATTCTCCCAAAACATACTTTAAAAACAAATAGAATTTGGGTTTTATTTTACCAGTGCATCTGCGATGATTAATGTTGAGCCTAGACTAAAGCACTGGTTCCAGTCTGAACCTGAATTTGCAGAGGAGATAGAGATGCCATGTTTTTTGGATAGTGAATTGACAGAAAATATAAAATAGTACCTGTGCATTGATGGGTTTTTTGAAAAATGTGGCACAGATATTTAGTTCAGCAGTTTGCTAACTTGTATTTAGGCTGGCAGAACTGTAGTGCAGTCTTCTGACTGTTGCTGTCAAGCTTATTTTACCAGTTTCCTTTTTTTCTTTTCTATTTTAAATTATAAATGACGCTGAGCCAAGTAGGCCGTGTTTGTACTTCCCCATCTTGTGTGTATGTTGACACTGTTTGTGTGTTGACAGCCCTTCACGAGGTTGTATTTTCTTCAGTTTATCCTCATCATGTTCTCTGGTAATGTGTTCCAGTGTCTCAGTTTTTGTTGTCAGGAAATTCTTCTCTAATGACTAATTTAAATTCTTTCCTGTCCTCTTGCTCTCACTTTCTTGGTACTGGTCATTACCTGCAGATCACCCTTTGGTATCCAAAATATTTAATTTTAAGTAATTCTCTCTTCTTTTCAATGTCTTCCTTTTTTACCTGAAAGGATTGGGATTGGAGAGTTGCTTGGAGGGGCAAGGGCTTGGAGCTTAATACTTTTCAGGTTTATTAGCTTTTTAGTAAAAAGAATTTTAGATCCTAAATTTTCAAGAGATCTTCCCAATCATTTTAGTTCCATGTCCTGTTCTACCTAGAGAATTAATTTGGTACTGGAAGAATATTGATTTTTAAAGTGAAAACAATCTTGGGTTCAAATCTCTATTCTATAACTTGCTAACTGAACCTTGGACAAGATGTATAATCTTCCTATGTGTCAATCAGTTCATCTTTATGGAGATAACAGGTTCTTTCCTTCCTCTCTCACTGATTTATTCTGACAAAGTAAGAAATCTGTGCTGACTAAATGATAGCTAATGTTGTTGTAATTATTATCAGTTTTATCAGTCCTACATAATCCTTTATAAATTATGCACATCTTAAGTTGTGAGAATCTGACATACTCAGTTCAGTTCAGTCGCTCAGTCATGTCTGACTCTTTGCAACCCCATGGACTGCAGCACGCCAGGCCTCCCTGTCATCACCAACTCCCAGAGCTTTCTCAAACTCATGTCCATCGAGTCAGTGATGCCATCCAGCTATCTCATCCTCTGTCGTCCCCTTCTCCTCCTGCCTTCAATCTTTCCCAACATCAGCGTCTTTTCAAATGAGTCAGTTCTTTGCAACAGGTGGCCAAAGTATTGGAGTTTCAGCTTGAGCATCAGTCCTTCCAGTGAATATTCAGGACTGATTTCCTTTAGGATGGACTGGTTGGATCTCCTTGCAGTCCAAGGGACTCTCAAGAGTCTTCTCCTACACCATAGTTCAAAAGCATCAATTCTTCAGCACTCAGCTTTCTTTATAGTCCAACTCTCACATCCTACATGACTACTGGAAAAACCATAGCTTTGACTAGATGGACCTTTGTTGACAAAGTAATGTCTCTGCCTTTTAATGTCTCTGACATATTATTACATTTAAAATATTAACTGTCAAATAGTCCAGGCATTTGCTTCAGGGTTGAGAACTTAACAAACTTTCTCTTATACTGAAAGTCATGCTTTTTAAAGAAAAAGACTCTTCATTATCACACTTCCTGTTTTAAATAGCACTCTGTGTCTTGGTGCTTTTGCACTGTCTTTCTGCTCTACTTCATTCGCTTATTCCATTTAGTTTATGGAGTCTGTTGAAAAGTTACAGTTGATTAATATCTACACATTTATTTCAGTTTCAAACTAAGAAGACAATATTTATGAGCATGTGTTTGTACTCAAATGAGTTCAGTTGTTTTTTTCTTTTTGTAACTTGGTCTTTGATGTTGAGAAGAAGAGTGAATCCTAAGATTGTTGAATTCTACGTATATATATTTTTAAAGTGTCATACCAAAAAAAACCTTATAATTTTCTAATCATTCACAGAAATCACTTTGTATTAGGAATTATATGTTAAAATGCCTTATACATTTTGATTTTTCCCCCAACACTTAATCCTCTCAACAGTGAGTTATTACTACCCATGCTTTTAATGAAGGGGGAAATTAATGCTCAGGGAAGCTTAGTAACCTGCCCAAGATCACATAGCTATTGGGTAATGTGGTAGAGCTGAGAATGGGCTTGGATCTGTCTTTCTCCAGAACTCTTACCCACATGTTAGCTGTATTGGACACTGCACTTAACCTCTCCTTATCTATCTCATTATTTATTTTTATTTTATTTTTTTATTTTAAAAAATTTTTGGCCACACTGCCCAGCATTTGGGACCTTAGTTCCCCAACCAAGGATTGAACCCATGCCTCCTACAGTAGAAACTTGGGAGTCTTAACTACTGGACCGCCGGAGAAGTCCCTGTGTCTCAGTATTTATTTTTAAATTATAAACTCACCTATGAGGGTCTTTTGTAAAGGTTCCATATGAAATAATTGTAGATTATCTGTGTAAATGCAGATTTTAACAGCAGGAGACCTCAGTTCAATTTGTGGGTTGGGAAGATCCACTGGAGAAGGAATAGGTTACCCACTCCAGTATTCTCGGGCTTCCCTGGTGGCTCAGCTGGTAAAGAATCCGCCTGCAATGTGGGAGACCTGGGTTCGATTGTTGGGTTGGGAAGATCCCCTGGAGAAGGGAAAGGCTACCCACCCCAGTATTCTGGCCTGGAGAATTTTATGGATTGTATAGTTCATGGGGTTGCAAAGAGTTGGACATGACTGAGCAACTTTTACTTCACTTTACTTCACTTCTCCCATTAGAGAAAGAAAGGAATGAACTAAGAGTTGTTGGGTTGATCTGTACTCTGGTGCCATTTTTCATTTCTCCTGACTGTGTTTAGGGTCTTTAATAATATCTGATCATTTCTTGTTCACTGATGTCATAAAATTTTAAAACATTGCAAATGTTGAACAATTACCATGAAAACCCAAAGTGAATAAAAGTATAGATGGATTTCAGTGATGAAGATGTCTTTCTAGACTAATTTGAAATTCTTGTCCACAGCCCATATAAATCTATCCAGTCTGTTGTTTCAAAAGTGTGTAAATCACAGTCACTTTGCAGTGGTAACTGGCTAGACATTTTAAGCGGAGAAGGAATCCAAGAGGTAAAGATTCTTTTTTAGAACCCTGAATCAGAAGAGTACTTTTCTTTGAGGCCTAGAAATACTTGGAGCAAGACAGTGGGAAGATTGGAGTCTGATCATCTTTTCAAAGAAACAGTGGAAGAATAAAAAGAATTTAAACAGCAGGGTCTAACTTTTGATACCAGTAATTAAGGTCTCAGGACACTTTTGAACCTTGCTTACGTCCTTTGATTCTTCACAATTTAAATAAGCAGTTACTCACAGCCCACGCTGCACTGGCTGCCTGCGAGCCTTCATAGTGCTCCTCTGCCTCTCCCTGTGCAAGCTGTGCATGAATTAACCTTTTCAGAAAGTAAAAGCTGCTTGAAATTTTCTTGAAGAAGTTGGGAGCCTTCTAAACAGGTTGCTAGTTATGCTCAACTAAACTTTATAGCTTATTTATTATGGAACTGATAAATCATGAAAGCAGACTTGATATTTTGATGGCAAAAAATGGATTCCCATGACCAGTATCCAAAAAGCATTAGAATTTTAACAGCTTAGGCCAGTATCTTTATACTATTAGTTTTACCTTGTAGTAAATGAAAACTTAATATTAAGAAATTTTTCTTAATAAATTTGTATTACATATTCAAGAAACTTGGTCAGTTATATAACTAGTACATATCTTCTTCCAGTTTGTGTTCTTAATTTTCTTTTAGGAATCTTTTGATTAATTAAGATACTCTTAATCGTGATTAAGATGTTCTTAATCATAAATTTCAATTTACTGATCTTACTTGTGAATTAACTTTGTGTTCTATTCAAGAAATCTTTCTCTATTCTGAGTTCATAAAAATGGTCTACATTTTTTCCTAAATGTTTTAAAGTTATGTTTAGCATGTAAGGCCTTAATCTGTAAGAAATCAATTTTTATTTATGTTTTGAGTAAGAGATCAAACTTAATATTTTAGAAATATCTGTAGCTAGTTATTCTATGCTAGTTATTAGAGAAACCTTTCTTCTTCAGTCTTATCTGCAGTACCACTTCTGTCTTATATAAGTTTCTGTATATGAAGTTCCTGTATGTATTTCTGGACAGTCAGATTATTCTGCCAGTTTTTTGGTCCCTGTACTAAATCACACTGTTGTAATTACTGCAGCTTTACAGTAAGTCTCAGAATCTTGTAGGATAGTTCTCTTCACCACCTCTTTTTTATTGAAGTTTCACTGAATCTAGTTTTGAGACAGTTAACATATTTAGAGTATTATCTCCCCTTCATGAAAATGGTATGTCTCTCCATCTATAAGGGCTTTCTCTAGTGTCTCTAGGTAAAGATTTATGACAACAAAGTAAATGATAAGGTACAAATAATGATGGTTTTATTTCTTAATTTTCTATCTTTGTCACCTTTCTTTTTCTTGTCTTATAATCCTAACTAGGCTTTTCAGTACTGTGCAGAATAGACTTGATAGTAGCAGACATCCCTGTCTTCTTCCTGATGTTATGAAGAAGCCTTTTAATGCTTCACTGTTAACATTTGCTGTGGTATTTCTGGTAAATATCTTGTACCAGATTAAAGACTTTTCATTTATCCCTAGCATGTTCAAAGTTTTTAAAAATCATGAATGCATGTTGTATATTATTCAATATTCTTTCTTTATCAAGTAAGGTGATCTTGTTTTTCTCATTTAATCATTTAGTAAGATGAAAAACGTACATTCTGCCCTTATATTCCTGAGACAAACCTGCTTTGGTCATGGTTTTCACATATGGCTTGCTAATATTTTGATTAGAAGTTTTATATCTATGTATTCTATTGATTTGGCTTATTTTTATTTCTTGTACTGTCCTATCTGGTTTTTGGTATTAAGATTAATCTAGCTTCATAGAATGAGTTGAAAAGTATTCCATTTTGCTCTGGAAGATAAAATGGAGAAAAATTCATTTAAGATTGTCATTGTTTGATCCATGACTGACTATTTGAGGGAAGCTGTCAGTCTGTTTGGTCTTGTTAGAAAGATGTTAAGTACTAGTGCAGTATCTTTAATGGTTTATTTAGGTTTTTCTATATCAATAACCTCAGATATGCATATGACACCACCCTTATGGCAGAAAGCAAAGAAGAATTAAAGAGCCAGTTGATGAAAGTGAAAGAGGAGAGTGAAAAAGCTGGCTTAAAATTCAACAATCAGAAAACTAAGATCGTGGCATCCAGTTCCATCACTTCATGGCAAATAGATGGGGAAAAAATGGAAACAGTGAGAGACTTTATCTTTTTGGACTCCAAAATCACTGCGGATGATGACTTCAGCCATGAAATTAAAAGACGCTTACTCCTTGGAAGCAAAGTTATGACCAACCTAGACAGCATATTAAAAAGCAGAGACATTACTTTACCAACAAAGGTCCATCTAGTCAAAGCTATGGGTTTTCCAGTAGTCATGTATGGATGTGAGATTTGGACTATAAAGAAAGCTGAGCATGAAGAATTGATGCTTTTGAACTGTGGTGTTGAAGAAGACTCTTGAAAGTCCCTTGGACAGCAGGGAGAGCCAACCAGTCAATCCTAAAGGAGATCAGTATTTCCTTTGAATATTTCCTTTGAATTCAGGGAATCAGTATTCCCTGAATATTCATTGGAAGGACTGATACAGAAGCTGAAACTCCAATACTTTGGCCACCTGATGCGAAGAACTGACTCAGATGGCTGGACGGCATCACTGACTCAGTGGATGTGAGTTTGAGTAAACTCCAGAATTGGTAATGGACAGGGAGGCCTGGTGTGCTGCAGTTCATGAGGTTGCAAAGAATTGGACACGACTGAGCGACTGAACTGAACTGAAGTGATTTCTCCTCTTCCATCTCCCTCCCATTCCTCCTCTGTCATCATTATCATCATCATCATTGTCACTATCATCAACCGGGGACAAAAGTCAAATATTTTTGTTATACCACAGACCATTCCCTGGTCTTTGACTGTGATCCCTTATAGCATACACAGTTAAGACAATGTTGGCATATTACTGGTTCCATTGTTATTACTGCTTAGTTCAGCCTGTCATCCTGTTGAATGAAAATGTCTCCCAGGGCATTGCCCTGGGAAGCACAGAGGTATCTGTATAGTAGTTGAGTGTGATCACACACTTGCAAAGGCATATAAGTCAACCCTTTATGCTTTTGTCTCACCCTTTTAGACAGCAGATGTTTCAACTGCCTATTCTAATTCTCAATTAAGCCATTACTGTGAGGGTGATAAACAGCATCGTATGTCCATTTGATGTGGTATCTCTTCATCCACTGTTGACACTGTGTGCTGTGAAGCATGTTGTGTCCCATACTCTGAAAATGTGTAACTTGGCAGCCCACATTGGTAGAGTATCTTCTATTCCACTCCTTTCCTAGTATTTTAAGCATTTGCATCTACTTCAGATTACAAAACCCAGTCTGAAGCATCTATTTCTGGTCGGACCCATTTACAGCCTTCCCACCAGGGCTGCTGGCATTAATCCAGTGTAATCTACTTGCTGGCTATGTGTAGCAGGGCCTTCCCCCTGGGGAATCTTCCCCACAGCCATCTGCAGCCTCTGTCTCTCTTGTTAGCAGACAAAATAGTTCTTGTTGGCAATTTGTGCCTCAGAGGTTATAAGAAGATTATGTATAGATTCAGCCCATCTCTGCATTGCTGAAGTCCTCTGGGTGGGCACTTCAAGGGAGTGTACCAAAAGGTCCACTTGGGGGTCACAGTTACCTCCCAAACCTGAAAGCGGGTTCTTCTGATGAGCGTTAGCATGTCCTATTTAATGTGGTCCATGGATTCCCAGAGGGATTTCCATATGGCTGCACCTTACACAGACATCCTTTTAGTAGTCCAGTTTTCCACTGTGCATGAGTCAATAAAAACCTAAGCATATGTACTTTTAGGTTTCCCAGCTGGCTCAGCAGTAAAGAATCTGCCTGCAATGCGGGAGGCATGGGAGCTGCAGGTTTGATCCTTGGGTCAGTAGATCCCCTGGAGGAGGGCATGGCAACCCACTCCAGTATTCTTGCCTGGGGAATCCATGGACAGAGGAGCCTGGTGGGCTGTAGACCATGGGGCCACAAAGACTTGAACACAACTGAAGCAACTTAGCACACATACACGCTTGGACTTTTACCATTGTTTAGTTTTTCCATCACTGCTAAGAAAACAGCATGCAAGTCAGTCCACTGAGCCCATTTGTGTTTACCTGCTTCAATCAAAGTAATGGCCATTCACCGTGAATCTGTCACCCATAACCAAGAAGCTCTATGTTGGTCAGTTGAGAAGTATTTATGCTGTCCAAGTAACAGTATAATCTGGTACCTCCTCACTCAGTTCCAGAGTCAATTCTCTGGGGAAAAAAGCTCTTGGTTGTATCTCCTCTTTGTATTTTCCTCATGACAAGATTCTATGTAAACTCTTGTGTGCTTTGTCTTCCTCATTAGAGTGTTTTTCTGATCACCCGAGACACCATGATTATCCAGGGTTTCAGTATCATTTTGTCTTTCAGTTTACAGGGGCAATTTAGACTAACGTGCAGTAGCGGGCTAGTGATTGCCTCTCAAATGGAAGTTCTCAGTCCAGAATCCCAGTTGCTTTTTATCCCTGGGAGTCAATCACAGGCTTTTGCCATAAGTGCCAGTCTGTGCTCTCTATAGAACTACTGTACAGAGTTTGTCTCCAGACTCCAGCTTCTTGTCTGCAACACTGTATGGGCTCAGGCAGTCTTGTTCTCATTTAGCATGATGTCCAATTAATATTGCTTGGAGGGTAGTTGACATGCCATCTGTTTTACTTTAGGGGAAAACATAGTGTCTTTAGTACAATATCTATCTTTAGTATAGTATCTATAGATAGTATCTATCCTGTTTAGACATAGTATCTATTCCTATAAACCACTGAAGTAAGCCTGTGGAGGACTCTACACATGGGCTTCACCAGATGGTCAGTACTGAAATCAGATTGATTATATTTTTTGCAGCCGAAGATGGAGATGCTCTACACAGTGAACAGAAACAAGACCTGGAGCTGACTGTGGCTCAGATCATTAGCTCCTTATTGCAAAATTCAGGCTGAAATTGAAGAAAGTGGTGAAAACCACTAGGCCATTCAGTGAATGAGAAAGTGTTAGTTGTTCAGTCATGTCTGACTCTGTGTGACCTCATGGGCAGAAGACTCCATGGACTGTAGCCCACCAGGCTCCTCTGTTCATGGGATTCTCCAGGCAAGAATACTGGAGTGGGTTGCCATTTACTTCTTTAGGGGATCCTGATCTGGGAATCAAACCCAGATCTGCTGCACTGCAGAGAGATTCTTTACCATCTGAGATACCAGGGAAGCCCCCAAAACATATGGGATTAAAAAAAAAAAATAGAATACTGGAGTGGGTTGCCATTCCCTTCTCCAGGGGGTCTTCCCAACCCAGGGATCAAACCTGGATCTCCTGCATTGTAGGCATATTCTTTACTGTCTGAGCCACCAGGAAAGCTTAGGCCATTCAGATATGACCTAAGTCAAATCCCTTATGATTATACAGTGGAGGTAATGAATAGATTCAAGGAATTAGACCTGGTAAACAGAGTGCCTGAAGAACTATGGACAGAGGTTCATAACATTGTGCAAGAGGTAGTGATCAAAACCATCCCCAAGAAAAAGAAATGCAAAAAGGCAAAGCGGTTGTCTGAGGAGACCTTACAAATAGCTGAGAAAAGAAGAGAAGCAGAAGGCAAATATAAAGGGAAAGATATACCCAAGTGAATGCAGGATTCCAGAGACTAGCAAAGAAAGATAAGAAAGCCTTCTTAAGTGAACAGTGCAGAGAAATAAAGGAAAACAATACAATGGGAAAAAATAGAGATATTTTCAAGAAAATTAGAGATACCAAGGGAACATTTCTTGCAAAGATGGGCACAAAAAATGGGTAGAAATGGCAAGGACCTAACAGAAGAAGAAAATATTAAGAAGAGGTGGCAAGAATACACAGAAGAACTGTACAAAAAAGGTCTTAATGACCCGGATAACCACAATGGTGTGGTCACTCACATAGAGCCAGACATCCTGGAGTGTGAAGTCAAGTGGGACTTAGAAAGTATCACTATGAACAAAGCTAGTGAAGGGAATGGAATTCCAGTTGAGCTATTTCAAATCCTAAAGGATGATGCTTTTAAAGTGCTGCACTCAATATGCCAGCAGATTTAGAAAACTCAGCAGTGACCACAGCACAGGAAAAGGTCAGTTTTCATTCCAGCCCCAAAGAAAGGCAATGCGAAAGAATGTTCAAATTACTCTACAGCTGCATTCATTTCATATACTACCAAGATTATGCTCAAAATCCTTCAAGCTTGATTTCAGCAGTCCTTGAATGGAAAACTTTCAGATGTACAAGCTGAATTTAGAAAAGGAAGGAACCAGAGATCAAATTGCTGACAACTGCTGGATCATAGGAGAAGGCAATGGCAAGCCACTCCAGTACTGTTGCCTAGAAAATCCCATGGATAGAGGAGCCTGGTAGGCTGCAGTCCATGGGGTTGCTAAGGGTTGAACACGACTGAGCGACTTCACTTTCATTTTTCACTTTCACACATTGGAGAAGGAAATGGCAACCCACTCCAGTGTTCTTGCCTGGAGAATCCCAGGGACGGGGAAGTCTGGTGGGCTTCCGTCTATGGGGTCACACAGAGTTGGACACTACTGAAGTGACTTAGCAGCAGCAGCTGGATCATAGAAAAGGCAAGAGAATTCATAAAAAACATCTACTTCTGCTTCATTGACTATGCTAAAGCCTTTCACTGTGTGGATCACAACAAACTGTGGAAAATTCTTCAAGAGATGGAAATACCGCCTTACTGCCTGCTGAGAAATGTGTGTACAGATTAAGAAGCAGTAGTTAGAACCAGACATGGAACAACAGACTGGTTCAAATTTGGGAAAGGAGTACATCGAGGCTGTATATGGCCACCCTGCTTATTTAATTTCTATGCAGAGTACATCATACAAAATTCTGGGCTGGATGACTCACAAGCTGGAATCAAAATTGATGGGAGAAATATCAACAACCTTAGATACACAGGTGACACCACTCTAATGGCAGAAAGTGAAGAGGAACTAAAGAGCCTCTTGATGAAGGTGAAATAGGAGAGTGAAAAAGTTGGCTTCAAACTCAACATTCAGAAAGCAAAGATCATATTATCCAATCCCATCACTTTATGGCAAATAAGATGGATGAAAAGTGGAAACAGTGACAGACTTTATTTCCTTGGGCTCCAAAATCACTGTGGATTGTGACTGCAGCCTTGAAATTCAAAGATTCCTGCTCCTTGGAAGAAAAGCTATGACCAACCTAGACAGCATATAAAATGGAGAGACATCACTTTGCCGACAAAGGTCCATATAGTTTTTCCAGTAGTCATGTATCGATGTGAGAGTTGGGCCATAAAGAGAGCTGAGCACAGAAGAATGGATGCTTTTGGATTCTGCTGCTGGAGAAGATTCTTGAGAGTCCCTTAGACTGCAAGCAGATCAAACCAGTCAATCTTAAGGAAATCAACCATGAATATTCCTTGGAAGGACCAGTGCTAAAGCTGAAGCTCCAACACTTTGGCCACCTGATGCGAAGAGCTGACTCATTGGAAAAGGCCCTGATTCTGGGAAAGATTGAGGGCAAGCGGAGAAGAGGACGACAGAGAATGAGATGGTTGAATGGCATCAATGACTCAATGGACATGAGTTTGAACTAACTCTGGAAGATAATGAAGGACAGGGAAGCCTGACATGTTGCAGTCCATGGGGTGGCAGAGAGTTGGACACAGCTTGGAGACTGAACAACAGCAACAAAGCCTGTTGAAAGATTCCAGTTTTCACCTAGACTTTCACCTTAATCCAATCAACCTTAAATTTTTTCGTAGTCTCTCAATCTAATTGTAGTCTGTGTTAAGACTTCACCCGAGGGTTTTGGTATCATAGTGCATGCGGTCCCATTCAAGTAAAGGAGCCCCAGAAACTTCTCTTCCCTGATCATTTTAGCCAGCAGAGGGTTTGAGCCAAGAGACCTTGGTCCTTCTTGTCAGTCTCCATCTCAAATAATCTGCCTGTTGCCCTGTACAGTTTCTCATTATAATCATTGCTTTCCCTGTCTCTTAAATTTGTCCAAACTGGGGTAGATAGACTCAAATAGTTTAACGCCAGTTTATATAGGGGTACTAGCAGGGTCCCTTTGATCCCCCCAGTCTCAGATAGTACTGTGTTAAAGCCTTTGTTTCAGGGACTTCTCTGGTGGTTCAGTGGTTAGGGATCTACTTTGCAATGCAGAGAACATGGTTTTGATCCCTGATGGAAGAGCTCAGATCCCACATGGGTTTAGTAAGCCTGAGTGCTGCAACAAAGACCCAAGGCAGCCAAATAAATAAATAAATATGTATATTTTTAAAAAGAACTTTGTTTCAACTCCATCAATACCCATTTTATACATCCCATTTCTTAATAACCATCCACAGATGTCCATCCTCCTGGGATGAGTCCTGTGACGCCTTTCTTTCTTTTTCCTCTTTTCCACTCCTCTGCTGCTGCTGCTAAATCACTTCAGTCGTGTCTGATTCTGTGCGACCCCATAGACAGCAGCCCACCAGGCTCCCCTGCCCCTGGGATTCTCCAGACAAGAACACTGGAGTGGGTTGCCATTTCCTTCTCCAATGCATGAAAGTGAAAAGTGAAAGCGAAGCCGCTCAGTCGTGTCCAACTCACAGCAACCTCAGGGACTGCAGCCTTCCAGGCTCCTCCATCCATGGGATTTTCCAGGCAAGAGTACTGGAGTGGGTTGCCATTGCAGTATTTGCTTATTCACCCAATTTCTTAATACCTGTTTAAAAATGCTGGGACAAGTCCCTTCCCTACTTCCTCTCCCCTCTACTACTTCCTCTCCTCTCCACATTTTCTTTTTAATCAGTAAAATGTTTTTATTAACATCTGTTAAAATTTATGACAGGAAGCTGAGACAGGCTTCTCTGACTATAAGATTACATGGATTGCTAATGCAGAAAGGGCCCACAGTATTTACCATGACCTGAGTAATGGGCATTTTCAGTTGTAAATATTCTGATTATCATAGCAGCAAGCCCACATGGCTTGCATATGACTAGTAGGGGGTGAATTCATCTGGAGTATTCTACTTCACATTTTTAGAGGGAGTCAGGTAGTCCCTGTTCTTTGTGTAAACATAGTAGCTTTTATCCAGTCCACTGGGCTGCTGTTCTCTCAGGAATAAACCCGCTGTGGTGTCTGTGTCATGGATAGCCATCTGTGATTGTCCCATAGTTAGCTGTGGTCCTGCATCAACCCTTCCACTCTACAGCATTTAACAATGAATATACTGCTCCTAAATTTCTCTCTTAGTCCTTTAGTAGAGCTTCTTTGGGAAGCTGGTGGTGCCAATCTACAAAGGAAATGATCGTTCCTTCACAGTAAGCCCCTGTTCTCAGTAGTTGCTTAGTTTTGCCCTTCCCACCCCCCACACGTTAACCTTGGTGACCTTTGTTGTCCCCAAATAATTGTTCCCTTTGGGGGCAGCTTTGAAGTTAGATTGCCCAGCAACAAAATCTGACCTTGCAGTCTCTTTTAATTTGGTTTAGCTGTTATAGCTAAATCAATCAAGGGATTGCACATGTCACTTTTTTTCTTACTGGTTTCTTTATGCATCCATTGAAACAACTCCCCAGGAGTTACATCCATCAATAAATTCCACTGATAACTTTTACCTTCAGTAATTTATCTCAGCACAGCTTTTGCTCTATACCGTGATTAACCATGTGGCCTCCCAGGGGTCAACAGTTCCTCATACCTTGCTCTGCTCCTCATCCTTTCTCTCCCCAGACTATGTATTTCTACAAACCTAAGTCATTCTATTAGCTCCCACATTTTCTGACACTGAATGAGAGTTTTGTTTCTTTGGTGACATCCGTCAGACGTGATACTGGCAACTCAGTTCACTTCTGACACTAACCACCTGGATTTAACATCAGGTTTAAAGTTTTGGTCCTGCAGAACTGCCCTCACTTCAGACACCAGCTGCAAATAGGGTGGTCAGGTTACCCACATTTCTGTCCAGCCAACTGTGAATTCAGGATTTCCCATGACCCTTCTTTCAGGTTCCATAATTCACTAGAACAGCTCATAGAACTCAGGGAAGCACTTTACTTACTGTCACCATTTATCATAAAGGCTGCAACTCAGAAACAGCCCAGTGGAAGAGATGCATAGGAGAACTTATGTGAGGAGGAATGCATCGCTTCCATGCCTGGAGGGCGGGCATCCTCCCCCACCTCAGTGTGTTCACCAACCTAGAAGCTCCACTATTTCTTCTTGAATCAGTTTTTGTTCATTTCTGTTTTATCTAGGAAAAATTCTCTTACCTTTCAGTTTATTGACATAAAGTCTTGATTATATTTCCTTATCATCTTAATCTCTGCTATGTCTGTAGTTTTGTTCCTCTTTTCATCCCTAATGCTGTTTATTTGTGCCTCCTCTCTTATTTTCTCTTACTTTCCCATATAGTGTGTCAGTTTTACTACTCTTTATAAAGAACTTTTACCTTTGTTTGTATTTTCTGTTGTATCTTTATTTTCTGTTTTATTAATTTATGGTTTTGTTTTTTATTTGCATTGGGCCCACCCCACCCCCAAATATTAGCATCTTAAGTGTTTGAGTGCTGTGATAGTTGTATCCTACAAGTCTTCAGTTCAGTTCAGTTCAGTCACTCAGTCGTGTCTGACTCTTTGCAACCCCATGGACTACAGCACGCCAGGCCTCCCTGTTCATCACCAACTCCCAAAGTTTACTCAAACTCATGTCCATTGAGTCGGTGATGCCATCCAACCATCTCATCCTCTGTTGTCCCCTTCTCCTCCCGCCTTCAATCTTTCCCAGCATCAGGGTCTTTTCAAATGAGTCAGTTCTTCACATCAGGTACTCAGAGTATTGGAGTTTCAGCTTCAGCATCAGTCCTTCCAAGGAATATTCAGGACTGATTTCCTTTAGGATGGACTGGCTGGATCTCCTTGCAGTCCAATGGACTCTCAAGAGTCTTCTCCAACACCACAGTTCAGAAGCATCAATTCTTCGGCGCTCAGCTTTCTTTATAGTCCAACTCTCACATCCATACATGACTACTGGAAAAACCACAGCTTTGACTAGATGGACCTTTGTTGGCAAAGTAATGTCTCTGCTTTTTAATATGCTATCTAGCTTGGTCATAGCTTTTCTTCCAAGGAGCAAGCGTCTTTTAATTTCATGGCTGCAGTCACCATCTGCAATGATTTTGGAACCCAAAAAAATAAAATCTGTCACTGTTTCCATGTTTCCCCATCTATTTGCCATGAAATCTTAGTATCTGGTATTTTCATTATTCAATATTCTAATGATTTAAAATTTTTCATTTATTTTAACCATTTGCCTTTCTCCTTTTTTTTTTGCCTTCTTTTGAAATAATTGATTTTTCTCATTCATTTGTAAAATTTAATTATTGTAGATGTTATATGCTCTGTTTCCCTTTATTAATGGTAAGCTTTTAGATTTTAACATGAACACTTAGTATTATGTTAATAAGAATCTTTAAAATACAGATACTCTAAAAATGCTTTGACTTCAGTCACCCCCATCATGGCTTACTTGTTATAGTTGTTCAAAATTTTAATAAACCCTCAAGTTAGATATATTTATTTACCATACTTGATTTTGCTTAAACTTACTCATAATCGCCATTTGTTGAAAATTCACATTCCATTTTGTATCTCAAATATTTGTTCTGGGATTAGTCTCCTTATTCCTAAAGTTTATCCTTACAAGTTCCTTAAGTGAGGTGGCATTCTCTATTAGATTTTGTTCATCTAACAGTAACTTATATGCAGAGTACATCATGAGGAATGCTGGGCTGGAAGAAGCACAAGCTGGAATCAAGATTGCTGGGAGAAATGTCAATAACCTCAGATATGCAGATGACACCACCCTTATGGCAGAAAGTGAGGAGGAACTAAATAGCCTCTTGTTGAAAGTGAAAGAGGAGAGTGAAAAGGTTGGCTTGAAGCTCAACATTCAGAAAACAAAGATCATGGCATCTGGTCCCATCACTTCATGGGAAATAGATGGGAAAACAGTGGAACCAGTGTCAGACTTTATTTTTTGGGGCTCCAGAATCACTGCAGATGCTGATTGCAGCCATGAAATTAAAAGACGCTTACTCCTTGGAAGGAAAGTTATGACCAACCTAGATGGTATATTAAAAAGCAGAGACATTACTTTGCCAACCAAGGTCCATCTAGTCAAGGCTATGGTTTTTCCCATGGTCATGTATGGATGTGAGAGTTGGACTGTGAAGAAAGCTGATCACCGAAGAATTGATGCTTTTGAACTGTGGTGCTAGAGAAGACTATTGAGAGTCCCTTGAACTGCAAGGAGATTCAACCAGTCCATTCTAAAGGAGATCAATCCTGGGTGTTCATTGGAAGGACTGATGCTAAAGCTGAAACTCCAATACTTTGGCTACCTCATACGACGAGCTGACTCACTGGAAAAGACTCTGATGCTGGGAAGGATTGGGGGCGGGAGGGGAAGGGGACGACAGAGAATGAGATGGCTGGATGGCATCACAGACTCTATGGACATGAGTTTGAGTGAACTCCGGGAGTTGGTGATGGACAGGGAGGCCTGACGTGCTGTGATTCATGGGGTCGCAAACAGTCGGACACGACTGAGCGACTGAACTGAACTGAACAGTGTTTTAAATTTGTCCTTGTTTTTGCAAGATGGTTTCATTAGATATTAAATTCTGTGCTGAAAGGTTTGTTTTACTCTCCTTCTTAACACATTGTATTCCAGTATCTTCCTGAAATCATTCCATTCTCATTTAAAGGAGAAGTCATTTGTTACAGTCACTCTCATTGTCATTCCTTGGCCAGCAATCTTTTTTCATTCTGGCTCTATATATGATTTTCTGTTTGTCTTTGGTGTCCCATATTTTGACTGTGATTTATCTAGATGAGGGTCTCTTTATTTGTCCTGGTTGTGATTCATTGTGTTTCCTGAAATCTAGGATTAATATTTTTCACCAGTTTTGGAAAATTCTCAGTTTTCTTTCTGAATTTTACTTCCATCTGTCTTTTTTCTTTTTTTATCATCTTGAAAGTTTAATTAAATGTGTTATTCTATCTTGCTCAGTCTTCCATTATCTTTCAACCTCTTTTTCTGTCTGTCTGTCTCTTTGCTGTATTCTGGTTGATTTATCTCTCACCTTATTCTCCTTTTGCCCATGTTTAATCCATAGTTAACCCTTTTTTTCCCAGCATCAGAGTCTTTTCCAGTGAGTCAACTCGTCGCATGACTCCGGGAGTTGGTGATGGACAGGGAGGCCTGGCGTGCTGTGATTCATGGGGTCGCAAAGCGTCGGACACGACTGAGCGACTGAACTGAACTGAATCCTTTTTTTGACATTTTAATTTCAGTGGTCCTATAAATAGTCTTACTCCTAATTTTTCCCTTAATTTCCTTAAATACATTAAACATACACATCTTATATTCTTTTTCACATAAATTCAATATCTCATGAGTTGAGGATTGAGGATTTATTCCTCCAGGGAAGGTTTGTATTTTCTTTCACCAAGTACCTGAATTCACTGGCAACACAGATTATTTTACTTTAAGTTGTAGTTCTTACTGTGAATCTTTCTTGGGCCTTACAAATAGCATCAGAGCCCTAAACACCTTTGAAAACTAGCCAGTGGTTATGAATTTGCAGGAAGGCTTTTTTCCACCTTCCTCCCTGGGCCAGGGCCAGGGCCAGAACAGACAACTTCCGTTGGCAATACAGATTTCATGTTGTAATCATTTTGGTTTCATTTTTTCCTTTCTTGGTCTCCTTTCCCTGAGTTTTTTGCCCTTTTAAGATCTGACATTTTTGCAAGAGGATCTACCATTTTAATCCTAGCCTTTCTTGAACTTTGTCCCTCAGCATGCACAAAAGTAATACTTAAGCTCTAGGCCACCTTAGTTCAGTAAACACTCCAAAGACAGCCAAACATTTCAGCTTTACCACTCTGAACTCTCGCTCCCATTTTGTTCCCGGCCTCCAATGACTTTCTTTATATTTTTTTGCAAATTCATGTAGTCACGTACTGGGTGTCAAATAGTTATTGTATTTACCATTTTTAGATTAGTTTTGGAGCCCTAGTCCATAACACTGTCATAATAGAAATGTTTAAAACAGATCACTGAATTAAAAATGAACAGCTTGATTGTGACAGTTATTACAGAATATAACAAATGCTAGGCATAATATCGGAGAAGGCAATGGCAAGCCACTCCAGTACTCTTGCCTAGAAAATCCCATGGATGGAGGAGCCTGGTAGGCTGCAGTCCGTGGGGTCGCTAAGGGTCGGACACGACTGAGCGACTTCACTTTCACTTTTCACTTTCCACTTTCACACATTGGAGAAGGAAATGGCAACCCACTCCAGTGTTCTTGCCTGGAGAATCCCAGGGAAGGGGGAGCCTGGTGGGCTTCCGTCTATGGGGTCACACAGAGTCGGACACGACTGAAGTGACTTAGCAGCAGCAGCAGCAGGCGTAATATAACTGTTAGTAATATAAAAAGGGAAATAATGCAGATATTTTTTTCTCTTTTACCAGCAATTACCAATTATGTTTAATCAACATTACATAATTTTAGTACACAGTATGTGTGTAAATATTTTGTTTTTGTTTTAACCATTGTTGAAGCACTAAGAGATACTACTTTTCACAGATCCTCATGAGTGTTAGAAAATTATATTTTTGTGAATACAGATATTTATTGGAAGTTATATTTAAAATTATAAATTAAATAAGACCTTTAATATAGAAAACAATTTCCAAGGAATATATATTTCATTACCTATTTTGCAAGTCTATTTGTCTTTGAAACCTATGTATACTTTCTTAAAAAGTCATATCAAATAAAAAATCATTTTCAAGTCAGATTCAAATTATTTATTCTTATAGATCCATTTTGGGGGGATTCCACTTCCCACAGATTATTTACCTATAGATTAGATTCAGTAAGTTTTTAAAATTGTAGTTAAAAAAAAATGTATAAATTTACCATTTTAACTACGGCTTAGTGAAAAATTCGGTGTATTCACATTGGACTAAGTATATTCAGATTGTTTTGCAACCAGTCTCCAGAGGTTTTCCATCTTGCAAAACTGAAGCTCTATATCCATTCAACAGTAACTCCCCATTTCCTATTCCTCTTAGTCCCTTCCTGACAACCACCATTCTTCATTTGTTTCTGTGAATTGACTACTTTAAGTACCTCATCTAAGTGGAATTATACAATATTTGTCTTTCTATGATTCGCTTATTTCACTTAGCATAATGTCCTAAAGTTTCATCCACATTGTAGCATATGCCAGGATTTCCTTCCTTCTTAAGGCTGAATAACATTCCATTGTACAAAATTTTTTTAAAAGAAAAGAAAAAAAGCATTCCATTGTATGTATATACCACATTTTATTTATCCATTCACCCATTTTATTTCCACCTTGGCTACTGTGAATAATGTTACTATAAACATAGACATTTGACTGTATCTTCAGCACTTTGCCTTCAGTTCTTTGGGTATATGTACCCAAAGTACCCAGATTCCCAAGGGGGAATTCCAGCAAGATTATAGTACCTAGCTGCTTCCTGCTGCTGCCAAACACATTTTGGTTTTCCATGGTAATAATATAGATATGCTCTTAGTAGCTTTAGTATATTTCATTATATAAGTGGCCATAAATCTAACCCTTTTGTTAGTTACTTAGGATATTGCAAATAGTTTACTGTTATAAATAGCACTTTATACACTTTAAGCATCCATGTACATATGTTTTTGTTTATTTATGTGATAAATTAACTAGAATTGCTGGGTCAGATGATCTGTTTATTTTTAAGCTTTTGAAAAATATTGCCGAGTACAGAGGTTTAGCAATTTATGCCACCTTTATAAAACAGTGTATAAGAATACTCTTTCCTCCATATTTTTGCTATGATTTTCTTTTTTAATCTTTGCCCATCTGATAAGCAAAATATAGCTCACTCTTCATCTATCATTGAGGTTAATTTTTTAAATGCTCATTTGAATTTGTATTCTGCCTCTTGGGATATCTTTGTGAACTAGTCAGGTCCAAGGCCTCAAAGCCAGTCTGGCTCAGTCAGTAACCAGTCACTGCCCTGGGTTAGTACATGTATAATCTTCCAGCTTTCATCAAGATGTTCACCAAAGGTATGCTGGACACCACCATCTTCACACCTCCACTGGCAGTGCTTCGTAATATGTAAACCCCAGTAAGTGTGGCCTTTCCATGGGCTCTTGCACCACCAGCCAGCACTGTACCTGTCCTATGTCACTCAGCCATCTCCTGAGGCTGTAGCCTGGGTCCTGTGCTCCCAATCTCATTTCCAGCCTCAGGCTGCTTCACTGTCCCCATAGGGCTGACCTGATTCTCCACAGTGATGCTGGTGGACAGGGACCAAATCCCAGGGATGAGATAGCAGAGGCCAGGCCATCTCAGGGTCTGTGCCTTTGCCACTGCTAGGCAAATTTTTGACAGTGTGTTTTGTTGTAAAACATGGTCAAGCATAATGTCCGGTAGTTTTAGTTCATTTTACATGCCTTAGATGTTCACGTAATAATTTCTCAGTGTACATTTATTGACCATTCACTATGTCGTAGGCCACGTACCAAGAAGTTCTGAGAACTCTGAGATTAAAAATGTAGTCATGGTGCTCTAGTAAATGATGGTTAGCAGGGAAGAGAGGAGAGACACATAAATAGATAATTATAATAGAATTTTAATAGTTTTACTGGGAGGAATAATTACTGTGATGAAAATAGAGGCGGGATATTGTGGAAGCATGTGGAAGGGACTGTAGTGCCAATAAAAAGTATTTAGGGAATGCTTTCCAAAGGAACCACTGCCTAAAGAAAAAGTGGAACTGAGCCAGGTACTGCAAGGGAAAGAGACATTCTGGGCAGAGGGAAAGGGTTACAGAGGCACAGGGACCTGTCATGTTCAGAACTGAATTGCTAGCATATGATTTGGCTACATGTGTGGTGGTAAGAAATGAGGCAAAAAAGGACCAAATTATGAAGCTGAGACATGTCTTAAATATGGAAACTTACTACACATTCATCATGTTGAGTATCAAAGAAAAAATAATTTTCCTAAGTTATTTAATGTTTTTAAAAAGTGCTTAGAGGAGAAAACTACCTTTTCTTGATTCAGTTACAAAGAATTGCCTTGTTTCTGCTAAGTAACTGCATTATTAAAAAGCGTGTGGCATTTATAGTCTCCTTGAGAAAGCAGAACTAGAAAGAAGAATAGACATGGAACACCCGTAACGAGTGGGTAGAATTGTGGCGAAGGAAAAATAAACTACGTATATCAGTCTTTCATGTCTACTAGAAAGGTGGAAAATATATAATTTGTTTTCATTTCCCCATGTGAAAGTTTTCCATAATTAAAGCAAGAAAATAGCCTAAGATGACTGGTTGCCATTCCTTAAAGAAGTTATTTTTCCTTTGAGATTAAACATTTTCCCATTAACAGTAAATAAAGTAGCCAAGCTGCTAGGGATTTGATGTGAGTGCTTAAAACCCTCTGCCTTTCAGCATTGGTGCAATCAGGAGACAGGTTAAACCACACAGTAATTTAAACAGAGGAATGTGATATGAAGAATTATTAAGCTATAATAGGAAAGTAACTATAAAGACATGAAGAACACTCTAAAGGGACCCTAGGAAGGACCAACTGGGAAGGAGGTCTACTTCCCAAGGCTAAGTAAGGTTCATACCTCATTGAAGAAGATGTGGTTACAGCTCATTGGATAGTGGAGGCCAGTGGGTTGCCTGGGCTGGAACTGATCCTCAGTCAGATAAGCAGAAAACAAACCTCCCAGGTCCAAGTGAGCAGTGGCTGTGAGTATGCCCTATCCTTATTAGGAGGGCCTAGTCACTGAGCCTGTGCGCTCTAGGTGTATGGCCAGGAAAATGGACCATCAGATGTCCTCACAAATCCACACCACTGATGAGCCATGCAGTAGGAACAAAAGCACACAAAACACTACACCTTATCTACTGTACTCCAAAACCGTGAAGCCCTTCCTCCTGCAGTGTCTCTCCAGTTATCTCTACTGGCAAAGCTTCACGGTGTGCTCACTGTAAAAGAGAACATGCTAACTGGCCAATTCATCTTCATAGACCACCTGCGGAGTGAATTTGGAGCTCAGTAAATAGATCAGTAGATAACTGGCACACAATCTGACTGCTTAAAACCCCGAACATTTCATCTGTGTCTGGCTTATAATTGAGAAAGAAATTTAAAAAAACCCTGAAACCTGGGAACTGATGTAGCTCTCACAGCTCAGCCTCCCTGTCACCGCAGACTGATGGGATGCTCACAGCTGAACCATGCTGTTCTGTTGAGCATAAACAGTTCCATGGGACCATCCACTACAACCAAGTCACTGTGCAACCCACGAAATACGAAACACCCTCTTCCTTCAAGCTGCCTGGTATATATAGAAGTGTTCCTCTAAGCAGGTTTTCACCTAACACTTAATAATGAATCAGATAAGGAAAATTTTAAATACATGTAGGTCAAGGGCTTCCCTGGTGGCTCAGAGGTTAAAGCGTCTGCCTCCAATGCGGGCGACCTGGGTTTGATCCCTGGGCCGGGAAAATCCCCTGGAGAAGGAAATGGTAACCCACTCCAGTATTCTTTCCTGGAGAATCCGATGGACAGAGAAGCCTGGTAGGCTACAGTCCATGGGGTCGCAAAGAGTCGGACACGACTGAGCGACCCGACTTCACTTCTTCAGGCTGTGGGTAGATGATAATTCGTGACCAAAATCCTGTTGTAGACTATTAAAAGTAGTCATTTACAGATTATAAAACAACACGAAAAATTTTAATGGAAAACATCTTGCTTGTGTGTGGTTGGGTGTTCTTTGAGTTTCATATGAACCAAGTAGCATTGGCTCATTCCCCTTAACTTTTTTAAAAAGTCTCTCCCAAAGCCTACTCCCTCAGATTTTACTGTATTTGTGCACAGTGAATTTTGTGAGAGAATTATTACAATTCTACAATATCCATTCTGAAGACCAAACATTTTTTGGTAACTCATTTATTAGTAAAATTAGATCTGAACCAGTGTGACCCTATTTAGATTCTTTGGATATACTGGGACCCTCATATAGTTTGCTGCAGAAACATTAACTGATTATAGGGTGCTGCCCTAGGTAGTTCACATATGTGTTGTATGTACAATATTACCTTTGTAAATTATGACATATGTCTGCCTCCAAAGGTTTAAGTAGGGATTATAGACATATATGTCTGTACCACTGGTGGCTCCTGCCAATTGCTGGAAATGCGGGTTCTATCCCTTGGTTGTGAAGATCCCCTGGAGAAGGAAATGGCAACCCACTCCAGTATTCTTGCCTGGGAAATCCTATGAATAGATCAGCCTGATGGGCTATAGTCCATGGGGTCGTAAAAGAATCCGACAAGACTTAGCAACTAAACAACAAACAGCAATAGACATATGTATGTATTGCATCCGTGGCAGAGTGGTTTTAGAGGGCACTTCATTTGTAACTATCTGAGTTAATAAATATTAGCTAAACTTATTGTGGTAATATATTTTCCTGTTTATGCATATATATCAAATTATCATGTTATATACCTAACACTAATATATGTTAATTATATTCCAGTAAAACTGTGAGGAGGAAAGAGGCACTTTAATATTGTGTACAGTTTTTAGTTTTGATAAATTAGCTCATGTAAACAGAACAATAAGAAAAGCAGCCTTTAATTTTCCAGTAACTTTCCATTTTGTCTCTGGATTTCAGTTGCAGGTTAACATAGGAAGTATGACTATGAATATCTTGTATCCCCGAAATGAAGGCTAAAATCAGTATAATCAGGACAACTATAGGCCATAGCCATGATCATTTATACAAGAAAAAAAGATCCTCTGAATTGAGGATTGTGTAGATAATATGTATATATAAAAAGGGATCAATAGAAGTATTGTTACACATTTTCAATGGGAGAAATGCCAAGAACAACTTTATTAGTTCTTGTTTGCTTTGCATTTTAAAGGAATGTCAGTTCACACACCAGTGTTTTCATAAACAAAAAGTTTGATGATGTTTCCCACCTACTCATACCCGCCCTGAAAATCATTCAAGTGAAACCTTTCAGCTCTTTAATTATGGTGGAATAGAACTGACTTCTTTTCTGTGTGGTCATGAAGAAGCATTTTAGCTCAAGAATTTAGCACAAGACTTTTAGCACTTTAGGATTCTAGCACAAGAATTTTTCTGGAAATTGATGTTTTTAAGCTTAATGTAGTGATTATGTTTTGACTTGGAATCTTCCCCTCCGTTTCTGTTATTGTTGTTCTGTGCAGATTATCAGCGCCTGATGACTGTGGCTGAAGGCATCACCACACTTCTGTTCCCATTTCAGTGGCAGCATGTTTATGTGCCCATCCTCCCTGCTTCTCTGCTACATTTTCTTGATGCTCCTGTCCCTTACCTGATGGGCCTTCAGTCAAAAGAAGGAACTGACCGTTCTAAGCTAGAACTTCCTCAAGAGGTAAAACTTAAAATGAATGATGCAGCATTTGCTCTTTGTTAATTTAGGCCATGGCCACTTTTGTTAGATAGCATTGTCTTTGTCCAACTGAGTCTCGCTATTCTGAATCTTCCAAGTAGGTCTAGGGCAGACACTCAGCCATAGAATTCAGATCCTGACTTCTGATGGTTATTATATGACATAGTCAATAATTAAACATGGTTCAAAACAGAACAGTGGCAAATTTTCACAGCTGTAAATTTGTGAAGATGGAGTGATAGTAGTATTATCTAGTTGCTTTATTATTCTAATAATATTTTATTTCTTTATTCACATTTAAAATTTTGTTTTTAAGTGGTACAGCCCAGTTTTAACATCCTTCAAAATTATTATATTAATTGAAGTGAATTTGATTCTTGACCTCTGTCAAATGAAAAGTAATATCTTTCTGCAAACTAAGGATCATGGAAATATTAAATACTTAGTCTTTGTTTTCAGACATAAGACCAATTATCAACTTTTTCTGAATGTCAGCTGAGCTAGCTGGGTGAGATAAAAATTCTAACCCTTAGCTTTTAGGCCACCTTAAGATTACTATACTTTCTGTGTGTTATATTTTCCAATGTTGTTTCAAAAGAAAATAAACAGGAATTTTTGAAAGCATTTTGAATCTAATTTTTAGCTGTTTTAATAGTACTCAGAATTGAAATATAAAGCCTTTGAATTGAAATATTGATGAGAGAGCCATGGCCTATTAAAAAACATAAAATGGTTAATTACATTATATTATTAGCAATTTAATTAGCACCTTTCTCAGTAAAATTTTTCATGCTGTGCTTCACTTTATTTGCTCTTATTTCCCATTGAGATTCTCATTTTAATAAGTGAATTTAAAATAACACACTAAGCCACAGCTGTTATACCCAGAAATGATTCCTGTAATCATCCATTGCTTGCGTTATTCTAATGAATGTTTTCTTACCAAAATGAACATTTTTGTTCAGGGGGAAGTAGCCGATTCAGGTCATATAGAATACACATGCAAACTGTCTTGCTCCTTTTGAGCTTGTGCATGCTTTCTGCTTCTTTCTCATTTACTTCTTTTTTCTTATAACTGAACTCTCGTTTTCTCTTTTATTAAATTAATGTAAGTGTTTTGTTGGTTCAAAGAAGTAAGCCCTTTAAATTTTCAAGGAAAAAGAAATAGACTAGACAAATGCAGTTCAAAGATTTAAACTGTGATGTGTTTTAGTTTCTCATTGAGTATCTGGTCTATTTGCATGTTAATTAAATTATATTTGTTTAGACACAAATATTGCATTTCCATTTTTGCATGAGTAATAATTGTTGAGAAATTTTTATTTATTTATTTACTTTTAGAGAATTTTAAATGCCAGCTTGATGTATTTGTTATTAGGAAATATTTCTGTTTCTTTGTGTCTATGTGTATCCTCTATGTGTATGTGTCTATATGTATCCTCTGACTCTAAGAATGAACATACTTAAATACTCTGAAAGCTCTTACAGTAATATCTGTGATTTTCTGATTTTTCATTTACTAAATCAGTGCTTTAATAAGTATACATACTTATCTATTCATAGAGTAGAATAATATAAAATAACCTGAATCAGCTGTGAAAATAGTAGTGCTTCTGTATAGAAAGTATACATGTATGCATTACTGACTTAGAAGAAAAGGCTAATGGCATATCACTTCGCTCTGCTATTGTTTTACAATGAGATTAAATAATCCACACATATAATTTGGAGGAGGAAGTGGTTATAAAAATAATCATTTTTTAAGAGTGGCTAGTAATATTCCCCTTTCCCTAAAAACTGCAAAATAAAATAATAGCTAGAAATAGTGAGAGGGTTTCTTAGAATAGTTTTGAAAGTAAGTTTACAAAATGATTATTTTAAGAAGATATGACTTTAGCTGTTAGCTAACTAATGTAACTACATAGGCTTATAATTAACTACACACTCACTAGCCCCATGATTCCAAAATGATAGACACAGGTAGTTGTATCTTACATTGTTTTTGGTGGGGTGCGGGAAAGGGATGGTGCAAGGATGTAGCACTGAGAATTAGTTGTATAGACTGGTACCTCACTTTCTACCATCTTTACAATGAATGGTAGACAAAAAGAAAGAGAAAAACTGAAATAGCATTGCTTTTGCTATTTTCTTTTTGTTAATATCTTGCTTTTGCTACTTTCTTGTTGTCATATCTTGCCCTAAAATTCTATGAAACTGTTAAATTTTCCTCTCTGACATACACTTATGCCAGCTTAACTTCAGCCATTGAGAAAGCCGAACTCTTACCAAAGATAGAGAGAGCTGCCCAGGCCTCACGTTTCTGTATACTTTCTCCTCTCACCTCCATTTTTAAGGTTCCATAAAGTGACCATCTCCTTGAGTCTTATTCATTCATTCAGCAAACAGTTGTCTCATTCACTACTAGTGTGTGATATCCTGGGAGACATCTAGAGGAAAAAAGTCACCTTTAAGAGATGTTCTGTTTTCCATAATAAGACATTTACAAATATCAATAGCAAAGGCTAAAAAAAAATAAGTAAGAGGAATGAAAGACCGAAGAATGTATACAAAGGAAATCAAAATGCCTTTAGCATTGGGACAGGCTTCCTGGGAAAACAGATCATTAACCTTCAATCCTTTGTCCCCTTACTTTTGAGGGAATGTTTGTTGTTTTTAATTGGTAGTAATTACATATCTGGCAGGTTGATTAGTAAAGTTACAGAAGTATTTAGTCCTAAAACAACACTGGATTGAGATGTTGAGTATATTTTTCATTCTTGAGTTTTTAAATTTTTTTTTAGATTTAATGGTATTAAAAATGAGAAACTGACTTACAAAAATACCCTATTATATGCAGTTCTTTTCTGTTGTAGAGAAAGGGCTTTTTGGTTTGTCTTCAGTAAATTTTTATAAGACAAGTTTACACTCCCTATCTCTTCTTTGTAATAAAACCCCAATTTGGGCCCTCGCAAGCCTGCGTAGGAGGGTGAGAGAGAATCGCAGGAATATGGAGAGAAGCCAGTAACTGCAGTGCAGGAACACCCACCTTGCCGTACATTTTTGGCTCAGTAGTGATTACGTGAGCATGACAAGCTTTGAAATTTCCCCAAATGTATCATTTTTCTCTTTTTATGGGGGAAGGAGAGGGATAGAAAAGGATAGCAGGAAGGCGTTAATGATGAAGACAGTACAAAATCTAAGTGGTGAGAGGTTGCAGGTTAACATTTAGATTAGCAAGTTAGTGAATTTTTTTCTTCCATTTTTAAAGATATTGAATCATCCGTTTGAATTATGGTGACCTAGTTTCTCCCTTTATGCCTTACAATACATCCTACTTTCTAGAGACTGTAGAAACATATATAAAGATGTGGATTTAAATAAAGCTGTAAGTAGCACTACTGTCTTCAGTAAGATATGACTTCAGCTCTTACTTTATTTTGAGAAAACTGTTAACATTGGAAATGAAGCATAATGGAAAAGAAAAGAATCCCTTAAGCCACCAGGCTGTTTGAAGATGCATATCTGGAACAGGTGTCAGGAAATCATGTACGTTCTTGGGCCTCAGTTTCTTCATCTACAGAATTAAAAGGTTGGATTCAAAGGTTATCTTAGGCTTAAAGAGTCACTGTTGATTCTCTGGTTTTGGATAGTAGAAAATCTTGAGCTTTTATTGATCTTAATGTGGAACTCTGCTGTACTTCTTATCAGTATCTAACACGAAGAACAGGGATCAAGAGAGAATAACAGAGACCCAATTGTTTGCTCTCCTTTTTTCATCTTGGTTTGGTGGTGGTTTAGTTGCTAAGCTGTGTCCGACTCTTGCGACCCCATGGACTGTAACCTGCCAGGCTCCTCTGTCCATGGGATTGTCCAGGCAAGGATACTGGAGTGGGTTGCCATTTCCTTATCCAGAGGATCTTCCCAACCCAGGGATTGAACCTGGGTCTCCTGCATTGCAGGCAGATTCTTAACCGACTTAGCTAAGAAGGATGTTAGCATTCAAGATCAGAGGACAGTGTGAATTCTGTCTTTGTTGACCTTGGGGGCATTGTTGGGGGGCAGGTAGAGGGAAGTATGAGGTGAGACTTCTTATTCTGTTTACTGACTTCACCTTATGCATACTAATGCAGTCAGGATCAGTTTTATGTGATGGGCTACCTTGCCCTCCTCCTCCCCCCCAATTTAGGAGCCCAGTTTTCCTTTACTCTGACAATGTTGTTCTTACTAAGAGGGTATGAACAATAAAGTTAAAATGCAGCTTTTGCATATATTGTCATCAGGTACCTGAGGGATATAATCCAAATTTTATGCAGGTACTTAGCCCCTTGACTTTTCTTTATCTACTTGAAAGATATTTAAAAGTCTTTTAATTCAAAATCTTGAGTGTAAGCAAACTCAAAAAAAAAAGCCATTTTCTCTTATTTTCACCTCTTCTTTTCCTTGACTCAAAAATATTCAAGTCAAGTCTGAATTACTCAAGGGTCACTTACCTTTCTCTAGGCACTAACCCCACCCTTCTCTAGGCCTCCTGCTCTTTGTCCTGGCTTCTGAAATGGTCTTGTAGTATAAGAGGTGGAAGCTTATTTTGGATAAAGTGAAAATTTGTGGATTTTCTGTGAACTGTAATGCTCTTTGCCAGTTTCTTTCCATTTTGGAGTACTATAGCTGCTAAGTTTTAGCAGTTATTAATTCTAAATTATAAATGGTGTTAGAGCAGTGGAATGGCATAGAAAGTTCAAGCTCAGTGAGCATTTTACCCTGTGCCTTCTATTTGTAAGGTACTATGAATCTGTGCACTCTTACTGTTTAAGGAGTACTTACTGGATGCCATATATTGCAGAGTCATATACTCATCAGTTATAATAAGCTGATGAGATCTGGGGGAAATGATCTATATATATGTTAAAGATATATATTCCTTTGCATAGGGGAAAATGCTGGCAGCAGAGATTTATTTTTAAACAATAAAAAATTCTTAACTCTGAGAGGGTTAGCATAAAAGTCTGTGGAAACCTGTGGTTTTGTTAATAGCTGGCAAGAATATTTTAGAACATAATATTCCTTTACTTTAAAACCTTTGTATTTCTTTTTTCTCTTTCAGGCTAATTTGTGTTTTGTAGATATTGACAACCATTTTATTGAGTTGCCTGAAGAATTTCCACAGTTCCCCAATAAAGTGGATTTTATCCAGGAACTCTCTGAAGTTCTTCTTCAGTTTGGGATCCCTCCTGAGGGCAGTCTACATTGCAGTGAGAGTACCACCAAGCTCAAGAATCTGGTTCTGAAAGACTTGGTCAATGACAAGAAGAATGGCAACATCTCTACAAATAGCATCAGCATGTATGAGTTACTGAAGGGCAACGAAACCATAGCTCGTCTCCAGGCTCTGGCCAAGCGGACTGGTGTGACTGTGGAAAAAATGGACCTTTCTGCCTCTCTGAATGAAAAAGAAAAAGACTTAAAACTGCAGTGTGAAGACGCAGAATTAAAGGACTACCAGCTCAATGTCCAGCTCCGAGAGGTCTTTGCCAACCGCTTTACACAGATGTTTGCAGATTATGAAGCATTTGTGATTCAGACTGCCCAGGACCTGGAATCCTGGCTGACCAACCGGGAACAGATGCAAAACTTTGATAAAGTAAAAAGAACCAGAGTTTCGCTTTTTGTGATTCTTAATAGGCTATATGTTATTGATTTTGTTAACTTTTTTTAAATACAGATTTTCCCCCCACCCTTCCCCTTCAGTTCAGTCGCTCAGTCGTGTCCGACTCTCCGCGACCCCATGAATCACAGCACGCCAGGCCTCCCTGTCCATCACCAAATCCCGGAGTTCACTCAAACTCATACCCTTCCCCTTAAGAACTTTTTTAACCAATATTTTATAATAGATAAAATAATTTCACAGGAAAGTAAATGAACTAGCTCATTAAGCTGCTCACTGAGTCATGTATTAAATTGCCTTTAACCTCATTTTTAAATTCTCTATACTTTGAAGATACTTGAAATAGAAACTCTTAAATTTCATTCATTTTTCAAATCTGTTAACACTACCTCACCTTGTAAGTTTTATTTACTCATATTTTAGGATCAAGTCTAGTTAAATGAAGCTTATTCCTTTCTAATAAATCCTTAGATTTTTGTCTTCATCCCACAGTGAAGTCACAACTTGCCCATATAAAGGTAACAGTTTACTTTCAGAAGGTAAATGTTTATCTCAGCATCAAAAGACAAAAAATGAGGTTTTATGAGAAAAAAGAGGTTTTATGACTGTTAGACTATGTTCCTAAGTATCAGAAAAGGAAGACAGAAAGTGATACTAGCTTTTGATTGTCCTACTGAAGTTGAAGCTTCTTTCTAAGGTCTACCATGTTCTTCTGCCAGTTTTTCTGGACATATTCACCAAATTTCTTCCCCCACCTCCAGCACCACCCCACTTGCCCAGAACAAAAACACTTAGGGGTGTACATTAACTCTTTCAGGTCACTAGGGTGTAGTTCAGTCCCTTGCCTTTATAGTTGCCAAGGCATGATGTTGCAATTAGAATAAATTATGGCTTTTTGCTAAATGGTATCTTTGTGTCATGGAAGAGCTCTCAGAGAAGCTAATATGTTCCAAGAGGCTAATCTATAATCTTGGAGCATCTGCCAAATAAGTATTAACAAAAAATTTATGTAAAGGTGGGTAGTATAAAAGATTTTTTTCTGATTTCATCAGGTATTTTTTTAGATAGTTATATAAACCACATTTAACAGTTAAGTTCTGATGCACTTTATGTTAGAGAAAACTTCTTTAATAAATTAAGAGGCCTTCACCTATCCAAATGTATTCCTGCTGTTAGGTTCCTTTCTCATTAAGCTTAACCATTTCTGCACATTTTTTCCTAGCCAGTTTGGAACTAATCTGTGTATACTCATGATTTATCCGTGGAGCAATTCTAATTCTTATCTAAATCAAGCACTGGTACATTCTTCCTCTTAATCTTTATGTAGCTTCAAACTATAAATGGAATTCTTTTTATATAACCCCTAGAGAAATGAAAGTTTCATGTTGGATTCCAGAAGGCTTGTAATCATTTCATTTTTCACTAGGAAAATTTACAGAACTATCACATACTAGTCCTGAAAGCCAAGTCTTGGCTGACTTAAAGTGATGTAGCCCACAAGGATCTGAATATCAAAAAGCCAGACATTTGGTCCATTTAGGAAAAATGACTGTTTCCTCTATGAAAAGTAAAGTCGATATTTATCTCTAAAATACCTTTTTAAAAGGTGAGCTGACTTCTGGAGACTGCTATGAACCATTCTTTGGCTATTTGGATTTGTGTGACTACATCTAAGCTATGAAGGCACTTAAATTGAATAAGTGGATTTCTCTAAGGAAGTTTTTCAAAGACATCCTAAATATCAGAATTTGTTTCCTAAATAAATATGCTGGGAGGAGGCTATGAGTATTAAGGAGAATAACCATAAGTCAGAACGTATACTTCCACCTTTCCCCTTCTGGCTTTTGCCACATTGCACCCAATCAAAAGAATGAAAAGCAGAGGCATCCCAGTAGCTGAAATCGTAGTACACTTCCAAATTTTAGCTAGTGCCAAGTTGTGACTAGAATTCCTCTACATGCATGGACCTGAAGAGCCAAAGGAAAGAAATGAACCCTTTGAATTAGAAGCTGATTACAATTTCCTAAGCCATTCCATGCAAGCAGACAAACTGGTAACAGGAACATGTGGCTGGTTATACATGTTTTCCACAGGCTTGGCTTGCTTTGGATGGTTTTCCAGGCAGTGCTTTTTTTAGTGATTAAGGCCCAGACTATTCTGTCAGCAGAGGTCTGGATGGAGTTTGATCTTGAATTAGTACTCATCCATCAGTTTCTAACTGGGCACCTAGGAAAACATCTACTTGAAGAACAGATGATTTTACTTATAAGCACAAATTCCATATTGTTGGGGTTTCTTTTTTTAAGAGTATTGCTTATGTATATATTAATGCTATTATTGTATCCGTTAATCACCTGGCTGCCGTATGACTTGGAGGTATTTGGCATAGTCTAGGAATAGAGAGTAGAAAATATTACAGCTCACTGGGGAAAAGGTGTCAAATTTAATGGCAAGTGAAGAGAATAATTGACGTTCCTGTAGCGACTGATCCACCATCTTTCATTACCAATGCTCTTTTCTGCATGATGGTCATGAGGACCAGAATGTAAATCAGTTTTGAAAGGTAGGAGCAGAACTAATGACTTAAGTGACCTAAATTCTATGAATTTAGAAGATAGGGGGGAAAAGTGGATTTTTAAGGATTTTTGAATCTCATGCATTAGTTTTGCATGTTATAAGATTAGAAAGGAATGACCTTAGCAACAGATAATTTTGGGGTTTATCATGTAGTATTGAGATGATCTCTTTGCACTATTAATTGCCTGATTGTCTCATTATAGGCTTCCTTCCTGTCTGACCAACCAGAGCCGTACCTGCCATTTCTTTCACGCTTCATTGAAACACAGATGTTTGCCACCTTTATTGATAACAAAATTATGTCTCAATGGGAGGAGAAAGATCCTTTGCTTCGAGTCTTTGACTCTCGGATTGAGAAGATAAGACTGTATAATGTAAGGGCACCCACCTTGAGGACATCTATTTATCAGAAATGCAGCACTTTAAAAGAAGCAGGTACATTTGTCATGCCTTTAAAAACTAACTTAAAATCCATGATCATTTCTTTTTACACATTGTTGCCCTTATAAACCACAAAATTAATTTTCAGTTTTAAACTTCCTCGTTAATCCTTGTGCTATATCAAGAGATGCTTTCTGTAGTTTTGTTTCGTTCTGTTTTGTGAGCTAATGTCTGTCCTATTCCCACTTGACATTCCTCTTCCCTCAGAAGACGAAAAACAGTAACAAACTGAATGGATTAGAACTATTAGGTTGCTGTAATTTCTGTCTTATTCTCTTTATTACCTTAATTAAAAAAATATTAATTTTTGTTTTGCTGCTTATTTTGCTTTTTTTGCTTTTTACCTTTTCTCTCTTCATCCAAGGAAAATAAGTATTAATTTTAACATAGTAAATTTGAGTTGCTACCTAATTTACATAATTAAAACGATTTACTTTAGTGGTACCATTAATTAAAATAGCTTCATCTATTGAAATTAAACCTCTAGACTCTCGTATTCAAATGAGAGCTTCCCAACCCTGATCTTGGTTTTTCTCTCAGAGAATTATCAGTCTTGGTCAATCTTGTCTGGCAGTGTAATACTGTAGTCAGTTAAATAAATAATCATATTAATAGTGTTTACTGGTACATACTTTTGCTGTTTTATGTACATTTTTGCATTTTATCATAATAATGAGGAGGTATAGGCCACTCCAGTACTATTGCCTGGGGAATCCCATGGATGGAGGAGCCTGGTGGGCTGCAGTCCGTGGGGTCGCTAGGGGTCGGACACGACTGAGCGACTTCACTTTCACTTTTCACTTTCACACATTGGAGAAGGAAATGGCAACCCACTCCAGTGTTCTTGCCTGGAGAATCCCAGGGATGGGGGAGCCTGGTGGGCTTCCGTCTATGGGGTTACACAGAGTCGGACACGACTGAAGTGACTTAGCAGCAGCAGCAGCAGCATAGACACATTTTATTGTCTGTTTTATTGCTGCCTTCATCTTACAGTTGAGAAAACTGAGAGGTGAAGTCACTTGCTTGTGATTGCATAGCTAGTGGTTGGTGGAACCCTAATTTGAACCAGAGTTTGACTGATTCTGGCACCTGGAGTCTTAACACATTAAGCTGTTCTTTCAATAAATAAACGTAAAATGTACCAGTCCACATAGTTTTATACTTTTATACCCGGTTCCTAACTCTTTCTTAGTTTATTTCTCAGCCAGTAAACTGACCTTTATCACTTGAGTGTCCCTTCCTTTTATTTCTTCCCCTTCAAGTGTAGAAGCTCTTTGAAAGCAACCTTCTTTTTTTTTTTTTTGAGCAAAAAGCAGCAATTGTGGATTTTCTTTGCTCTGCCTCTGTTGCTTGCCTTTCTCACTTCATTTGAGGTAGAGCAGAGTTACAAGAGTGTGGTGATGCTATAACTATAGCATGTTTTAAGGAAAGAAGTATATAAATGATGTCTCTTGTGTAGCCTTCAGAGGTGTCAGATGACTTGAGGAAACATCATTCTGTTATATCCCACTTATGAGGGTAGATCCTTGGAGTCCTTTAGGAAGTGACAGTTGCCTCTGTGTTTCTGAAAGTTGGGGGAACAGAGTGATCAAAATTGTCTATTCCTGTTCAGAGAGTAGTATGGCTTTATTTTTTTAGTAGCCATGTAAATAGTATAACACCTTGTTGAGCAAATATTATTCCTCCCTTCCTGACAGAATTTTTAAAATGAAGCTAAGTACTGATTGCTTAATTTGTATGCTTCTAGAAAAACTTTTCAATTAAAATAGATTATTGGCCTCTCAGAGTTTGGTACTCATACTGTCATCACAAAAATTATGTAATACTCTTAGAAATGTACCATTATAGATTTACCATATTTGAAAGAGATTAAACTAAGTTTAGGAATAGTCTCCCAGGAACTTAATTTATCAAAGACTTTCTTTAAAGGGAGGCAGTTGACTGTGACTATGTCTATCTCTCATGAATGGTGCAGTTATTTCTTTTATCAGGTAAAAGATAATAGACTTTTATTGTTTAAAAGACTTACCTCACCCTCACCCCCATCCCAGCCCCAACAGAAGCTGTAGCGATTGGGATTTTGTTGTTGACATTGAATTTTATTGTGTATCTTTTTTTTTTTTTTGGTCCTTTGTTGTTTTGCTTTTGTTTCTGTTTTGCCTCTAACTAAAAAGAATTTTGATTTGCAGGTGAACGCTTTAGGCAGAGGCTATCTGCTGCTGATATTGTGGCACCAGAACCTCATGATTTCTTTGCAGAAAGACAAGTCGCTAGTAACACAGAGTTTTCTTATTCCTTACCGATCACGGAAAATGAGTTTTGGCACAAACCGTTGAAAGTCTAACAACAGGCCTATGACCTCTTAAAGCAGGCATTTAATAATTTCTGAATGTTCAGTATTCACTGATGGTATAATCACTGAAATGTAACATTGCATTGTGCTCCCTGTGGCAATCTTATAAACCCAGATAATTAATTGTGAATCGTGATTTTTGTTTCTACAGAGTTTCCTAACTAAAGGAGAATAACTCAATATCAGATGGGTTTTTCTATCATTTTAAATCCAACAGAAAAACTGATGCTACTTTTTTCCCTTTTGTGAGGGTAGAAGCACTTTTTGGCAGAGGTGGAATTTTGTAGTAGTTCATGGAACATAAAATTGGCAGGGACTTCAGAGAATTCCACACCATGAATCTAAACATTATTTGCCTAAACCTAATTGTGTTTTATAAATATTAAGAAGCATTAAGAATATATATACTATTGTGGAAAGTCAGAGGGCATCATTGAAAATTAAATATCACTACATTAAAGCATGACACCCTTTTGCCCAGTCTAGAACATATGGACTATATTTTGAGAGAAGTTACACATTACACATTAAAATGAAATTTTAAAAAGTTTTGGATAAATTCATAAAAGCTATAAAGAAAAATTAGGAAAGCTTAAAGTAGATGTCTCACACTTCGAAGTTTAGTGTAATAATGCCTTCTGTACACATCTTTTAATTCTGCAAACACAAACACTGGCTGAGAGGCATCAATCTCATATAAGATGATCTTAAGTAGGTTCTTTTGACTAGAGTGAAATGTGTCATTCACAGACCTCGTCCCACCCCAAAAGATTTTCTTTAGAATATATATGGAGAAGAACCAACAATACTCAATCTGATGGTATTGAATGGGGCAGAATAAACTGATTCTATGAAATGTTTTTAAGAAAATACCTTTTTACTTCTCTCAGATCCCAAGATTGGCAGTGCCCACAATGTGTTCTGTTTATCACACAAACACAGTTACTGCTTGGCCCCCCTAGCAATAATCTCTAGGCAAGGGATGGGAGACCTAACCTTGGTTTACAAGTATGATGTTTTCTCTTATAAATTAAATTGATAAAGACATTTAAGATCAGATTTTTTTTTAACCAGAGATAGTTCACTGTTTCTTCCCTGAGCCTTTGAAACATCTCCCAACTTTCAGTGGTTTTAAAATAGAAATATTGAGTAATTTCTGTTTTTTAACTCTGGCCTATGTTATTCTTCAAATGGCAGTTTTTTATTCTCTGGACATTTTCTAAATGCCTGCTTATTTTATTTTTCTCTGCATTACCCATTTTGATCTAATGAACACTTTTAAATAACTCCTAATGAGAATGTGACTGTTGCTAAAAGTGAAGGTAATAAACTTTACACAGTTCCTTGTTTTTTACAAGTGGAAAAGCATGAATATTTAATGGATCTTTGCACAAAGAAATAAAGTAACATAGAGCTATAGTGCTTGCTTTTACCTTCCGTAATTTTTCTTTCAGCTCAAGGAAGATATTTTATTTGCCATCATTTTCTTTAATGTTCTTCTTAGAACCATATTTTCATTAAGAATATGAATTTCCCACTCACGGGAAACTGTTTCAGTACTAAATTATAGAGTGTTTTTTAATCCCACTGCCCTGCTTTTGCCACATGCAGAAAATAATATTAAAATTCATTATCTAGTATTTATTTAAAACTAACCTTTTATACTTACATTATACTGATTTCTGAAGAGCTTTTGTAAAAATCTATTTCAGACTATCACAAAGATTGAGTTTCTTGTCACTGCATGAGTAGAGGAAGCATTATCTTTTAAGGTTTAGCCAATGAAATGTTTCTAACATGTTATAAATGTAATTTATAGCCCAGTCAATTGAGCAGCGACTGATGAAAATGGATCACACTGCAATCCACCCACATCTACTTGATATGAAAATTGGTCAAGGCAAATATGAACAAGGATTTTTTCCAAAGTTACAGTCCGATGTCTTGGCAACAGGACCAACTAATAACAAGTAAGCATGTTCTTCATTTGAGTCGTTGATTGAAGGAGTGAATGAAGGGCACAGTGCTCTGCACCTCTTATGGGGACTGTTTAACTATTAAAGATTGTATCAATCATTACTTTTTCAAAAACCAAATTAATCCGCTTGAAATATGAATTGACAATGAGTATTTGACTTTTAATTCCATCGTGTAAGAAAATGCAAAAGTAGAGATTTTTTTCTTGTTGAAGTAATGTGTGCTTAGGAATAGTTTAGTTTTAAATGACTGTTTAAATATAATGGTCTAATGGAATTAGAAAAGTTATGCTTTCACTGTCTGTATTCGTTTCCTAGGATTGCTGTAACAAAGGACTACAAACTTGGTAGCTTAAAATGACAAATTTATTCTTTCATAGTTCTGGAAGCTGTAAGTCCAAAATCAAAATGTTGGTAGTGCCATGCTCCTTCCAAGGCCTGTAGAAGAGGATCCATTCTTGTGTTTTCCAACTTCTGGTGGCCCCAGGCAGTATTTGGCTTATAGTAACATAAATCAGTCTCTGCCTCTACTTTACATGGCTACTGTCCCTCTATGTCTATGTTCAAATGTCTCTCTTCTTATAAGGACACCAGTCATGTTGGATTAGGGCCCATCCTAATGGCCTCATCTTAACATCTGCAAAGACCTATTTCCAAATAAGATCAAATTCACAGGTGTTGGAATTAAGATTTCAGCATTTATTTTCAGTTCAGTTCAGTTCAGTCACTCAGTCATGTCCGACTCTTTGTGACCCCATGAATCACAGCACGCCAGGCCTCCCTGTCCATCGCCAACTCCTGGAGTTCACTCAAACTCATGTCCATTGAGTCGGTGATGCCATCCAGCCATCTCATTCTCTGTCGTCCCCTTCTCCTCCCGCCCCCATTTATTTTAGGGAGACACAATTCAACCCACGTCACCATTTTGTACTTTTAGGTATCAGATGCAGAAATTACAAAACAACCAAACATTAAAATAAATCCTATCATTCTTTATGGTAGATGATCCCATTCAGAAAATATTTTAATATGGTTAGAATCGAAAACACTTATTTGGGTTTAAGGGAATACTTGATTTTAGATGAATGCCTGTATGTATACTCAGTCCTGTCCCACTCTTTGCAACCGTGCAGACTGTAGCCCATTTTCATATGGTTCATGGAGTTCTCAAGGCAAGAATATTGAAGAGGTTTGCCATTCCCTTCTCCAGTGGACCGCGTTTTGTCAGATCTCTCCACCATGACGCATCCGTCTTGGATGGCCCTATACAGCATGGCTTATAGTTTCATTGAGTTAGTCAAGGCTGTGGTCCATGTGATCAGATTAGTTAGTTTTCTGAGATTGTGATTTTCACTCTGTCTGCCCTCTGATGGAGAAGGATAAGAGGGTTATGGAAGCTTCCTGATGGGAGAGACTGACTGAGGGGGAAACTGGGTCTTGTTCTGATGGGCGGGGCCATGCTCAGTAAATCTTTGATCCAATTTTCTGTTGATGGGCGGAGCTGTGTTCCCTCCCTGCTATTTACTTGGGGCCAAACTGTGATAGAGGTAATGAAGATAATGGTGGCCTCCTTCAAAAGAACCGATGCATGTACTGCTACACTCAGTACTCCCAGCCCTGCAGCAGGCCACCACTGACCCATGCCTCTGCCGGAGAGTCCTGGAAACTCCCAGGCAAGTCTGGGTCAGTCTCTTGTGGGGTCACTGCTCCTTTTTCCTGGGTCCTGCTGCACACAAGGTTCTGTTTGTGCCGTGCAAAAGTCTGTTTCCCAGTCCTGTGTAAGTTCTGGCAGCTCTGTTAGGGTTAATGGCGACCTCCTCCAAGAGGGCTTATGCTTTACCCAGGTCTGCTGCACCCAGAGGCCCTGCCCCTGTGGCTGTCCACTGCTGACCCGGACCTCCCCAGGAGACACTCAGACAGTTCTGTCTCGGTCTCTGTGGGGCTCTGGGTCCTGATGTGCACACAGTTTGAGCCCGCTGAGCGTCTCTGGAGGGAATGGGGTTTGATTCTAAATGCAAATTTGCCCCTCCTACCATCTTGCTGGGGCTTATCCTTTGCCCTTGGATGTGGGGTATCTCCTCACAGTGACTCCAGCACCACGCAACCACCATTCCAGCACGTACTGTCTTGTTGGGTCTTCTCTAACCTTAGACGTGGGGTACCTCCTCACAGCCATTCCAGCGCCACACCAAAGCAAAAACAACACCCAGTTGTGGATGTGACCGGTGATAGAAGCAAAGTCCAATGCTATCAAGAGCAGTATTGCATAGGAACCTGGAATGTTAGGTCCACGATTCAAGGCAAATTGCAAGTGGTTAAACAGGAGAGGACAAGAGTAAACATCAACATTTTAGGAATCAGCGAAATAAAATGGACTGAAATGGGTGAATTTAACTCAGATGACAGTTACATATACTACTGTGGACAAGAATCGCTTAGAAGAAATGGAGTAGCCATCATAGTCAACAAAAGAGTCTGAAATGCAGTACTTGGATGCAATCTCAGAAACAACAGAATGATCTCTGTTCGTTTCCAAGGCAAACCATTCAATATCACAGTAATCCAAGTCTTTCCCCCAGTCAGTAATGCTGAAGAAGCTGAAGTTGAATGGTTCTGTGAAGACCTACGAGACCTTTTAGAACTAAAACCCAAAAAAGATGTCCTTTTCATTATAGGGAACTGGAATGCAAAAGTAGGAAGTCAAGAAACACCTGGAGTAACAGGCAAATTTGACCTTGGAGTACGGAATGAAGCAGAGCAAAGGCTACAGACTTTTGCCAAGAGAAGTCACGGGTCATAGCAAACACCCTCTTCCAACAACACAAGAGAAGACTCTACACATGTATATCACCAGATGGTTAATACCAAAATCAGATTGATTATATTCTTTGCAGCCAAGATGGAGAAGCTCTATATGGTCAGCAAAAACAAGACCGGGAGCTGACTGTGGCTCAGATCATGAACTCCTTATTGCCAAATTCAGACTTAAATTGATGAAAGTAGAGAAACCCACTAGATCATTCAGGTATGACCTAAATTAAATCCCTTACAATTATACAGTAGAAGTGACAACTAGATTCAAAGGATTAGATCTGATAGACAGAGTGCCTGAAGAACTATGGATGGAGGTTTGTGACATTGTACAGGAGACAGGAATCAAGACCATCACCAAGAAAAAGAAATGTAAAAAAGCAAAATGGTTGTCTGAAGAGGCCTTACAGATAGCTATGCAAAGAAGAGAAGTGAAAAGCAAAGGAGAAAAGGAGAGAGATACCCATTTGAATGCACAGTTCCAAAGAATAGTAAGGAGAGAGAAGAAAGCCTTCCTCACTTATCAGTGCAAAGAAATAGAGGAAAACAATAGAATGAGAAAGACGAGAGATCTCGTCAAGAAAATTAGAGATACCAAGGGAACATTTCATGCAAAGATTGGCACAGTAAAGGACAGATGGTATTGATCTAACAGAAGCAGAAGATATTAAGAAGAGGTGGCAAGAATACACAGAAGAACTATACAAAAAAGATCTTCAGAACCCAGTTAATCATGATAGTGCGATCACTCACCTAGAGCCGGACATCCTGCAGTGCTAGTCATGTGGGCCTTAGAAAGCATCACTACAAACAAAGCCAGTGGAGTTGATGGAATTCCAGCTGAGCTATTTCAAATCCTAACAGATGATGCTGTGAAAATGCTGCACTCAATATGCCAGCAAACATGGAAAACTCAGCAGTGGCCACAGTACTAGAAAAGGTCAGTTTTCATTCCAATCCCAAAGAAAGGCAATGCCAAAGAATGCTCAAACTACCGCACAATTGCACTCATCTCACATGCTAGTAAAGTAATGCTTAAAATTCTCCAGGCCAGGCTTCAACAGTACATGAACCATGAGCTTCCAGATGTTCAAGTTGGATTTAGAAAAGGCAGAGAAACCAGAGATCAAATTGCCAGCATCCCTTGGATCATCAAAAAAGTAAAAGAGTTCCAGAAAAACATCTATTTCTGCTTTATTGACTATGCCAATGCCTTTGACCCTGTTGATCAAAACAAACTGTGGAAAATTCTGAAAGAGATGGGAATACCAGACCACCTGACCTGCCTCTTGAGAAATCTGTATGCAGGTCAGGAAGCAACAGTTAGAACTGGACATGGAATAGCAGACTGGTTCCAAATAGGGAAAGGAGTACGTCAAGGCTGTATCTTGTCACCCTGCTTATTTAACTTATATCCAGAATACATCATGAGAAACGCTGGGCTGGATGAAGCACAAGCTGGAATTAAGATTGCTGGGAGAAATATCAATAACGTCAGATATGCAGATAACACCACCTTTATGACAGAAAGTGAAGAGGAAATAAAAAGCCTCTTGATGAAAATGAAAGAGGAGAGAGAAAAAGTTGGCTTAAAACTCAACATACAGATACCTAAGATCATGACATCTGGGCCCATCACTTCATGACAAAAAGATGGGGAAAGAATAGAAAGAGTGAGAGACTTTATTTTGGGGGGCTCCAAGATCATTGTAGATGGTGACTGCAGCCATGAAATTAAAAAACGCTTGCTCCTTGGAAATAAAGTTATGGCCTACCTAGACAGCATATTAAAAAGCAGAGACATTACTTTGCCAACAAAGGTCCATCTAGTCAAAGCTGTGGATTTTCCAGTGGTCATGTGAGAGTTGGACTATAAAGAAAGCTGAGCTTCAATAATTGATGCTTTTGTACTGTGGTGTTGGAGAAGACTCTTGAGAGTCCCTTGGACTGCAAGGAGATCCAACCAGTCCATCCTAAAGGAAATGAGTCCTGAATATTCCTTGGAAGGACTGATGCTGAAGCTGAAACTCCAATTCTTTAGCCATCTGATGGGAAGAACTGACTCATTTGAAAAGACTCCTATGCTGGGAAAGATTGAAGGCAGGAAGAGAAGGGGATGACAGAGGATGAGATGGTTGGATGGCATCACTGACTCAGTGTACATGAGTTTGAGTAAACTTTGGGAGTTGGTGATGGCAGAGAGGCCTGGTGTGCTGCAGTTCATGGGGTCTCAAAGAGTCAGACACGATTGAGTGACCAAACTGAACTGAATTGAACTGTAACCCACCAGGCTTCTCTGTCCATGGGATTTCCTAGGCAAGAATGCTGGTGGGTTGCCATTTCCTTTTCCAAAGGATCTCCTTAGACCAGGAAACAAACCTGAGTCTTCTGCTTTGCCAGGAGGTGAATACAGGTGTGTTATAAATGAGTATTTTATAAGAAGAGAACTCAAAGACTAGTAATGGGGAATATGTTAAGTTGGAAAGAAGGTTTTGAATTGGAAATTGGCAGTTTTGAAGTTTAGTTCATTTCTGACCACTTAGAATCCTTGGACAGTTGGAATCATTTGCCGCTTTTCTGATCTGAAAACACTAACATTCTATAACATCTGTGATTTTCTTAAAGACGCTCAGAGAAGAAAAGGGAAAAGCCAAGCAGTGGCAAAGAAATGGTAAAAGACTGTGATGGAGATTGGGTGCACAAAATGGAGTGGCATTGAGCCAGCAGAATTGTCAGAAGGCAGGTAGAGCATCAGTTGAGTTTAGCTAAACTCCAGGAGTTGATGATGGACAGGGAGGCCTGTGCTGCAGTTCATGGGGTCACAAAGAGTCAGATACGACTGAGCAACTGAGGAGAATAAAACAGGTGGAATTACCCCTTTAACCTAATTGACCTAAACTAAATATTGATAATATTCTGAAGGTTCTTGAAAAATGGCTAAAAAGTGTGATGTTTCTATCTTCCATATGAGCTGCTGAGCTATTTGTTGGAGAAGTTTTGGTACTTACCTTTTTATTTCCCACAATGCTTGTCATGATTTTATTGTCAGGGGAAAAAAAAATGAAACCTTGTAAATTATCATATGCGACGGTAATGCTTGGTTTAATTTACTGAATACTATCGAAGCCAAGTATTGTGCTGTTGGAGTTTCTTGGGGTACATATATGTGATAATATTTGTAGATCCTTGTGTTTGTATAATTATTGTCCTACTTTTAATAACCTGAAAGAAATGAAATCCTTACCATTTTCTCAGCTAAAGGTGTTCCATTAAATATGTTTCTGAAATGTGTCAAATTATTGATTCATTTAGGTTTGCATGTGAGAAAACTATGGTGATAGCAAACACATGAAAGGACGAAAGAGGGTGTGTGTGAATTAAGAAAGGCTTCTCTGGTGAAAGGGAAAGTCGCTCAGTCATGTCCAATTCTTTGTGACCTGATGGACTGTTCAGTCCATGCAGTTTTCCAGGCCGGAATACTGGAGTCGGTAGCCTTTCTTCTCTCCAGGGGATCTTCCCAACCCAGAGATCGAACCGAGGTCTTCCACATTGTAGGCAGATTCTTTACCAGCTGAGCCACAAGGGAAGCCCAGGAATACTGGAGTGGATAGCCTATCCCTTCTCCAGAGGATCTTCCCAACCCAGGAATCAAACCAGAGTCTCCTGCAATGTAGGCGGATTCTTTACCAACTGAGCTACCAGGGAAGCCCCATCAGTAAATAATCCACCTGCTGATAAAGGAGACAAAAGTTCCATCCCTGGGTTGGGAATATCCCCTGGAGTAAGACATGGCAACCCTCTCCAGTATTCTTGCCTAGGAAAGCCCATGGACAGAGGAGCCTAGCAGGCTAAGTCCATGGGATTGCAGAGTCAGACACAGGAACTTCGCCAGTGGTCCAGTAAAGACTGTCTTCCAGTGCAAAGAATCAGACACAACTTAGCGACTAAGCAACAACAACAATGAATTAAGGAAAACAGTCACAATACTGTATACATTACCATTTCCTTTGCTTTCAGAGTATAGTACAGGCATACTTCAGAGATACTGTGATTTTGCTTCCAGATCACCACAGTAAAGTGAATATCACAATAAACAAGTTTTCGGTTTGCCAGTGCATATGTTTACACTATGCTGTTGTCTATTAAGTGTGCAATAGCATTATGTCTAAAAAAACAATATAGGTACCTTAATTTAAACTACTTTATTGCTAAAAAATGCTAACGATCCTCTGACAGCACAGATTGCCACCAACTTTCAATTTGTATAAAATACAGTATCTTCGAAGTACAATGAAATGAGGTATGCTTGTATTTATGATTATAAATATCCACCTCCTTTCATATCTCAGTCAAAAAATTTGGAAATTTTCATCATTGCTTTACTTAATTATCCTCCCTTGTAGCCCTCTGGGTTTTTTTCCCTGCTTTCAAAAGCAGTGCCTTTCCTGCCAGTGGAGCCTTCTCCATTCCAAGAGAGTGTTAGTTATAGAGATACTGCTGATAATAGCTAGTATTATTAAGCTGGTCTGCATTAGCTTCTTTGCTGACTGCATTAAGTATATTAGTTCTTTGATCCTTATTATAAGCATATCCCTACATATAAACCTATATTGTTTTATCCATTTTATGATGGAGGCTCAGAGATGATCAATAACTTGCTTCAGGATCACACAGCTAGGAAGTGGTGAAACTAGGATTCAAACTTAGGTCTACTAATTCAGAGCCCAAGCACTTAACCATTGTACTGTATATACCTGGCTCTGTCACTCTGATACAAACGTGATGTGTGCCTTTTGTTGCTTTTGAGCTGGATGTTTTATTTTGGTAGCCCCCTAAGAAATTTTGAATAACCTAAAATACTAAATATAAGAGAGTTCAGCAACAGCCTGTCATTCCAATCTGATGAGGTCTTTCAGAATGAAAGAACTCTCAGATGCCTCACCCCTGCCTCACCTTGGGCTCTGTGAAGAGGGGTGGACCCAAAAGAAGATACGGTAATACCCTGGGAAGCAGGGTACATTCTCAGGTGCCATCTTGCCTCATGAAGAGTTTCATGAAGCAAAGATTGAGATCAAAGAGCCTAAGCCTGAAACAGTGTCATCATTACCTGTTGGTAAGTGTACAAGCTTGGATTAGTACCAGAGTTGGGATTAGTACCCGGGTTTCCTTATTCCTGGCACCATGTGCATGATGTCTGATTCATAAGGACTGTGGAAAGGTCTGGAAGATCTTCAGTACCAGCATTCTTTTACATATTTGGAAAAAGAATACTATGGAATAAAGTGAACTGTGGATTTTTAAAAAGCTTTATTTGATTGAATTCTCTTATTTAAGTAGGTTGCTTCAACTCTAATGAAGACAGTGAAAGAGGATGATTCACTAGTAAGGTGGAAAAGTTATATGTTCAGGATGAAATCTTCCTTTCCTGTAGAAATGGAAGTGTTTATACTAATGTCTTGGGGAGGAAGGTTGCAGAGAGAATTAATATGCTGCTTATGAGATGGAAGTAAATAGCTAATGATTGAAAATTTTACTCACTTACTTACCTTAGTTAATTTGTAGAGTTTTACCCTCCAGTGAAGAGCTATCCTTGCTTTTATAAACATTGAACTTGAAATGCACTAAGAGATGTTGACGGTTATGGGGATTCAGACCTGCCAGATGATTGTACTAGATACAGTGTTTTATTTTTCACAAGTGGATGACTAAGTCATCAGTTCATTCATCTTCTCTCATATTTATAAATTATCCTACTTTTTGGAATCAGTTTGACATGGGCAGACTATTAATTTAAATGGTTTTTATTTCCTTTTGCTAGCATTAGAGTGTTCATTCATTCATTTAGAGAATATTTAAGGAACCCATACTATATATGACACTGTCCTGTTCATTGGGAGTTTAACAATGAACAAAATAACAAAAATCCCTGCTTTTTCAGCATGAGGAAGCAAACAAGGAACTTATTAATATGTAAAATAAATAACCTGTCAGAAAGTGATAAGGTTTGTGAAGAAAAATAAAATAGAGAAAGGAAGCAAGGAGTGTTTAGGAGGAAAGATTTCAGGTTTAAAATCTTCCTACCATATTTTATTGCTTTTATCTTACATATAATCTTAAATTTTCCCATTTCCACACAGAGCCTCAAGAATTACATTTTTAGCTGAGTTGTAGTCTGCAAACATTACATTTTCATCTAGATTGTAGTCTAAAAGAGAATCGATCTCAGAATTAGTTACAGGGTAAAGGGATTTGTTACCATGACTATGCAAATGATTGATCAATTGTTAGAATCTTATATGCTACTTAAAAAACAAAAACAAATAAGCAGTCTTTAGTATTTCAGCAAATGTACTCTTCTTTGGTAAAATTATACTTAATAAATGAGGTTTAATAATGTAAATAATAAATTATTTAACAAGATGAGGAATGTGTGGACTTCATAGTAATTTTTTTAAGCAGATGCCCATTTCCCTGTTCTGAAAATAAAATTAAGCTGGATATTTTGTCTCAAAGATTGAGATGCTAGTTATATCCTGAAAGTTAGTATTTATCCTTGTCTTTTGTGCTTTTACAGTTTGTCTACCAGGAGAAATGTTCAGCCATGTGTATTTTGTACCTTCTTTTATTCATTATTTAAGTTCATTAGCTGGTGTTTATAATCCACCTCATATTTTTACTATTTGTTTAGTAACCCTAATTTTTTAATCTGTGCAAATTTTACTATGATACATAGGGTTTTTTTGTTTTGTTTTGTTTTTTTGCTACAGGGCTGTTTCTAAGGCCTCCAGGTCTTTATATATTGTGTTTCTTATACTTTACTCTTCCTCTTTATTTATTACATAAATTCATCAGCTCGTATTTATATTTTGCTTCCAAGTTCTTAAAAAAAAAATTTCATGACACTGCTGAAGAGGGTTCCTTTATTTAAGGTATAGAGACCACTGCAGTGGGTTCTTTCAGTGGAGAGGGAGATTAGAGGCTTTTCTGAATATTGCATGGACATGTGGGAATTCATCATCAAGGATCAGAGTGGAGATCGTTGAGTAGGAAGTTACCAAGAGGGAACATCATGGGTAAAGGGGGTTTCTGAGTGAGCTGACCTAATGGGATTCTTGCTGAAGACAGACCTGAGTGATTAGACATCACCTGGGGGATGGTGGAGAATTCAGAACTTGATTGGATGTCCAGAATGATCATATAATGAGAGGGAAAATGGTTTCTGCTAAGCTGACTTAGCAAGTTTCTTACTAAAACTGGATTTTACAAAGAAATGCATAGATAGGCCTAGGAGAAGGTCCAGGGGTCTGACCAAAGTTTGATCAGGCAGAGAACCTTTTTCAGTTTCTTGATATGCTTTTTTTTTCTGAATCTTCCTTTTCAATATCCTTTTTACAATCTTATACAGTCTTACGTTGATCTTTTGCTTTAGGGACATTTCCAAAGATTCTACTTCAAAGATCTGTCACTAGCTCTTTGCATTTTTTTCTCAATATAAACCTATTCTTTTAAAAAAAAGAACAATTATTTTAAGAGGGGCTACTTTACTTTGCTACCATTTTTATCATAATTATTCAGTGTTCCTCTAAATAGCAGACTGAAATGAGATGATTCATCAGTTTGAAACCAAAGGCATGCATAAATTATTTAAAGAGCAACAAAAGAAGCAGCACTCTGATTTTAAGCTTTTTGTAAATTGGATACTATATTAATAATACACTTTAAATCATCAGTTGTCAGTCATGCAGTGTGACTTGCTGGATGGCAAAAGTATAAATTCACTTCTTGTGTATAGCTCTGCGGTCTCAGGGATATATCAAGAGTAAATAGTTCTAGAATAGTGCAATGAATGCGGTCATGGGCATGATAAATCAAGAGCTGAGAAATCTTTTAAAATAATTTGATATATGAAGAAAACATAGAACACTATTTGACATAAATTGTAGCAGTATTTTTTTGGATCTGTCTCCTAAAGGAAATAAGAGCAAAAATAAATAAATGAGACCTAATTAGACTTAAAATTTTTTGCATAGTAAAGGGAGCCATCAAGAAAACCAAAAGACAGGCTACTGAATGGGAGAAAATATTTGCAAATGATATGACTGATAAGGGATTAATATCCAGCAAAAATAAATGGTTCATCCAACTCAATATAAAAAAAAAACCCAATTAAAAATGAGCAGAAAGTCTGGATAGAAATTTTTGCAAAGAAGACATACACAAATGGCCAACAGGCACAGGAAAAGATGCTTAACATCATTAATCATTAGAGAAGTAGAAGTTAAAACCACAGTGAAATAACACCTCATGCGTACGTCACTTAGTCGTGTCCAACTCTTGTGACCCCATGGACTGCAGCCTACCAGGCTCCTCTGTCCATGGGGATTTTCCAGACAAGAATACTGGAGTGGGGTGCCATGCCTCCCTTCAGGGTTTCCTCCCAAGCCAGGTCTCCTGCACTACAGGCGGATTCTTTACCATCTGAGCCAGCAGGGAATCCCAAGAATACTGGAATAGGTAGCCTATCCCTTCTCCAAAGTATCTTCCTGACACAGGAATCGAACCAGGGTCTCCTGCATTGCAGGTGGACTCTTCATGAGCTGAGCTACCAGGGAAGCCCCAAATATCACCTCACACTTGTCAAAATGGCTGTCATCAAAAAGACCACAAATAACAAATGTTGGCGAGTAAATGGAGAAAAGAGAACCCTTGTACACTATTGGTGGGAATGTAAATCAGGGAGGTCGTTATGGAAAACAGTACGGGTGTTTCCCAAAAAACTAAAAGCTATTTTATACTTCTATTGCCATATTTTATAGTAGTTCTATTTCTGGGTATTTATCTGAAGAAAAAAACAAAAAAGGCTAATTTGAAAAGATACATACACCCCAGTGTCCATAGAAGCATTATTTATAATTGCCAAGATATGGAAGCACCCTCAGTGTCCTTCAATAGATAAATGGATAGAGAAGATGCAATATCTGTACATATACACAATGGAGTAATACTCAGCCATAAAAAAAGAATGAAATTTTGCCATCTGCAACAACACGGATAGACTTGAAATCAGTACAAGAAATAAGTCAGAGAAAGACAAATACTGTATGATATCACTTATATGTGAAATCTAAGACAAATTAGTGAACATAAAGCAGAAACATTCACAGATGCAGAGAACAAACTAGTGATTATCACTGGGGAGAGGGAAGGGGAGGGAGAGACAAGATAGGGGTAGGAGATTAAGAAGTACAAACTACTGTGTATGAAATAAATACAAGGATATAGAAGAATGTAGGGAAAACCACTCGACCATTCAGGTATGACCTAAATCAAATCCCTTATAATTATACAGTGGAAATGACAAATAGATTCACGGGGTTAGATCTGATAGAGTGCCTGAAGACCTATGGACAGAAATTTGTAACATTGTACAAGAGGCAGTGATCAAAATCACCCCCAAGAAAAAGAAATGCAAAAAGGCAAAGTGGTTGTCTGAGGACGACTTACAAATAGCTGAGAAAAGAAGCAAAAGGCAAAGGAGAAAAGGAAAGATGTACCCATCTGAATGCAGAGTTCCAGAGAATAGCAAGGAGAGGTAAGAAACCCTTTTTAAGTGAACAATGCAAAGAAATAGAGGAAAACAATAGAGTGGGAAATACTAGAGATCTCTTCAAGAAAATTAGAGATACCAAGAGAAAATTTCATGCAAAGATGGGCACAATAAAGGACAGAAATGGTATGGACCTAACAGAACGAGAAGATATTAAGAAGTTCAGTTCAGTTCAGTCGCTCAGTCGTGTCCGACTCTCTGCGACCCCATGAATCACAGCACGCCAGGCCTCCCTGTCCATCACCAACTCCCGGAGTTCACTCGAACTTATGTCCACAGAGTCGGTGATGCCATCCAGCCATCTCATTCTCGGTCGTCCCCTTTTCCTTCCGCCCCCAACCTTTCCCAGCATCAGAGTCTTTTTCCAGTGAGTCAACTCGTCGCATGAGGTGGCCAAAGTATTGGAGTTTCAGCTTTAGCATCAGTCCTTCCAATGAACACCCAGGATCGATCTCCCTTAGAATGGACTGGTTGGATCTCCTTGCGGTACAAGGGACTCTCAAGAGTCTTCTCCAACACCACAGTTCAAAAGCATCAATTCTTCGGCGATCAGCTTTCTTCACAGTCCAACTCTCACATCCATACATGACCACGGGAAAAACCATAGCCTTGACTAGACAGACCTTGGTTGGCAAAGTAATGTCTCTGCTTTTTAATATATTATCAAGGTTGGTCATAACTTTCCTTCCAAGGAGTAAGCGTCTTTGAATTTCCTGGCTTCAGTCAGCATCTGCAGTGATTTTGGAGCCCAAAAAAATAAAGTCTGACACTCTCCCCACTGTTTTTCCATCTATTTCCCATGAAGTGATGGGACCAGATGCCATGATCTTTGTTTTCTGAATGTTGAGCTTCAAGCCAACCTTTTCACTCTCCTCTTTCACTTTCATCAAGAGGAGATAGCAAGAATACACAGAAGAACTGTACAAAAAAGATCTTCTTGACCCAGATAACCATGATGGTGTGATCACTCACCTAGAGCCAGACATCCTGGAGTGTGAAGTCAAGTGGGCCTTAGGCAGTATCACTATGAACAAAGCTAGTGAAGGTAATGGAATTTCAGCTGAGCTATTTCAAATCCTAAAAGATGATCGTGTGAAAGTGCTACACTCAGTATGCCAGCAAATTGGAAAACAGCAGTGGCCACAAGACTGGAAAAGGTCAGTTTTCATTTCAGTCCCAAAGAAGGGCAATGCCAAAGAACATTCAAATTACCACACAGTTGTACTCAAAATGGTAGTGCACAATTGAATTCAAAATTGTACCGCACAATTTTACATGCTGGCAAAATAATGCTAAAAGTCCTTCAATCTAGGCTTCAACAGTATGTGAACTTTCAGATGTACAAGCTGGGTTTACAGAAGGCAGAGGAACCAGAGATCATATTGCCAGCATCCATTGGATCATAGAAAAAACTAGAGAACTTCAGAAAAAAGATATGCTTCATTGACTACACTAAAGCCTTTGACTGTGTAGATCAGAACAAACTGTGGAAAATTCTTCAAGATATGAAAATACCAGACCACCTTCAATGAACTAGTTCCAAATTGGGAAAGAAGTACATCAAGGCTATATATTGTCACCCTGCTTATTTAACTTATATGCAGAGTACGTCATGTGAAATGCCAGACTGGATGAAGCACAAGCTGAAATCAAGATTTCCAGGAGAAATATCAATAACCTCATATATGCAGATGACACCACCTTTATGGCAGAAAGCGAAGAGGAACTAAAGAACCTCTTGATGAAGGTGAAAGAGAGTAAAAAATCTGGCTTAAAACTCAACATTCAAAAAACTAAAAGATCATGGCATCCAGTTCCATCGCTTCATGGCAAATAAATGGGGAAATAATGGGAACAGTGACAGATTTTATTTCCCTGGACTCCAAAATCATTGCAGATGGTAACTGCAGCCATGAAATTAAAGGATACTTGCTCCTTGGAAGAAAAGCAGTGACGAACCTAGACAGTATATTAAAAAGCAGAGACATTACTTTGCCTACAAAGGTCTGATAGTCAATGCTATGGTTTTTCCAGTAGTCATGTGAGAGTTGGACAATAAAAAAGGTTGAGTGCTGAAGAACTGATGCCTTCAATTTGTGGGAAAAGCTCTTGAGAGTCCCTTGGACAGCAGGGAGATCAAACCAGTCAATCCTAAAGGAAATCAACCCTGAATATTCATTGGAAGGACTGATGCTAAAGCTGAAGGTCCAGTACTCTGCAAAGAGCTGACTCATTGGAGAAGACCCTATTGCTGGGAAAGATTGAAGGTAGGAGGAGAAGGGGACAACAGAGGACAAGGTAGTTGGATTGTACCACTGACTCAATGACTCATGACAAATTCCAGGAGATAGAGAAGGACAGGGAAGCCTAGCGGGCTACAGTCCGTGGAGTCACAGAGTCCAATACTACTGAGCGACTGAACAATAGCAACAAGGATATATCATACAGCACAAGAAATGCAGCCAGTACTGTATAATAACTATAAATGAGATATAACTGTAAAAAATTGTGAATACTTTGTTGTATACTGAAACTTACATTGTATATCAGCTATACTTCAATTAAAAATTAATTGAAAATTTAAAAAAACCACCTGTAATGCCATCACCATGAAATGTTAACTTTTGGTATTATGTCTTTCCATTGCATGGATCCTGATATGTGTGCATGTCCATACTTATTTTGTTAATTAGAAAATTACTTACACAGCATTGTATCCAGCTTTTTCATTCATTATTGTATCATGACCACTGTCACATATTATTGATATTCCTGAAAGTGAAAGTCTTAGTCGCTCAGTCGTGTCCAACTCTTTGCGACCCCATGGACAGTAGCCCACCAGACTCCTTTGTCAGTGGCATTTTCCGGACAAGAATACTGGAGTGGGTAGCCATTCCTTTCTCCAGGGGATCTTCCATACCCAGGAATCAAATCTACCCAGGCAGATTCTTCAGCATCTGAGTCACCCTGGAAGCCCCATTGATATTCCTGGTAACTTATTTTTTTAAATGACTATATGGTCTTTAAAGCAGAGACATTACTTTGCCAACCAAGGTCCGTCTAGTCAAGGCAATGGTTTTTCCCGTGGTCATGTATGGATGTGAGAGTTGGACTGTGAAGAAAGCTGATCGCCGAAGAATCGATGCTTTTGAACTGTGGTGTTGGAGAAGACTCTTGAGAGTCCCTTGGACTGCAAGGAGATCCAACCAGTCCATTCTATAGGAGATCAATCCTGGGTGTTCATTGGAAGGACTGATGCTAAAGCTGAAACTCCAATACTTTGGCCACCTCATGCGACGTGTTGACTCACTGGAAAAGACTCTGATGCTGGGAAAGGTTGGGGGCGGGAGGAGAAGGGGACGATGGAGAATGAGATGGCTGGACAGCATCACTGACTCTGTGGACATGAGTTCGAGTGAACTCCGGGAGTTGGTGATGGACAGGGAGGCCTGGCGTGCTGTGATTCATGGGGTCGTGGAGAGTCGGACACGACTGAGCGACTGAACTGAACTGAACTGATATGGTCTTTCATTATATCACCCCCTACTGTTGAACATTTAGGTTGCATTGAGCCATGAAATTAAAAGACACTTGCTCCTTGGAAGAAGAACTATGACCAAGCTAGACAGCATATTAAAAAGCAGAGACATTGCTTTGCCGACAAAGACCCCATCTAGTCAAAGCTGTGGTTTTTCCAGTAGTCGTGTATAGATGTGAGAGTTGGACTATAAAGAAAGCTGAGCATCAAAGAATTGATGCTTTTGAACTGTGGTGTTAGAGAAGACTCTTGAGAGTGTCATGGACTGCAAGAAGATCCAACCAGTCGATCCTAAAGGAAATCAGTCCTGAATATTCATTGGAAGGGCTGAGGCTGAAGCTGAAACTCCAATAGTTTGGCCACCTGATGCAAACAAAGAATTGACTCATTGGAAAAGACTCTGAACCTGGGAAAGATTGAAGGCAGGAGGAGAAGGGGACAACAGAGGATGAGATGGTTGGATAGCATCACCGACTCTATGGACATGAGTTTGAGCAAGCTCCAGGAGTTGTTGATGGACAGGGAAGCCTAGCGTGCTGCAGTTCATGGGGTCGCAAAGAGTTGTACACGACTGAGCAACTGAACTGAACTGAGCATGTTTACTTGATTCTGAGTAACTGTTGGTTGTAAGATCTGCTATTAATTCAAAGGCATTTTGGAAAAATTATACTTTAAACTTGTGTGTGACATATAAGATTCATTCTAGTTTCAGAAACATTTAAAAGCCAAAATGTGAGTCTTGTGTGTGTGGTCACTCAGTCATGTCCAACTCTTTGCTGCCTTTTGGACCATAGCCTGCCAGGCTCCTTTGTCCATGGAATTCTCCAGGCAAAAATATTGGAGTGGGTTGCCATTCCTTTCTCCAGGGTATCTTCCCAAGCCAGGAATTAAACCCTCGTCTCCTGTGTTTCCTGCATTACAGGCAGATTCTTTATCCACTGAGCCATTGGGGAAGCCCCAAGTGTGAGTGACTAACTCATTCAAAATGTGAGTCTTAGAATAAAAGAAACTTAGAATTCATTATTGCATGTATGCTGTGATGAACATCTGTAAACCTAAATATTAGACTGTGTCTCTGATTACATTTATTTAGGGTGTATTTATAGAAGAAATAGGTGATGTAGTTGACTCTGCAGATAATGTGGCTTACAGACATGACATCGACCCTTCAAGCATTTATAGCAGAGAGGATTGTATAGAAAATAGAGTTATTACAAAACACTGTGTTAAATTGGAGAGTATGAGAGGAATAGCTAATTTAAGTTTGGAGGAATTATAGAACACTTTCTATGTAGCATCTGAAGCTGTCTGAGAGATGAATAGAAGTTGGAAGAAAACATCATCTTGCAAGGCTCAAATGTGAGAGATCTTACCCCATTGGGATCACTGAGGTATTTGAAGACAGCTGGAGGTTTAAGGTAGAGAGAAGGATCAGCAGAAAGTGTAAGTAAGCTAAGAATCGAATTACAGCCATTGGATTGGCAGTTAGGGCTGGAAATGGCTTCATCAAGATCATTTTCAGGGAAAGAAGCTGATTTGAGATGAACAAAAGATCCAAAGATAATTAAGCAGAGGCCTTACATGTAAACTTTTTTTAAGAATGTTTACATGAAAGAGCAAAGAAACAGATTGAAATGTAGTGTCAGAGACACCAGCATATTTGTAAACTGAAGGGCAATACTCATTTGAGAGAAAAAAAATTGGAGATATGGCACACGAGATTTCTAATGGAGGAGATTGGAGTAGGCAAGCGAGGACTGGTCAGGGATCCTGGTGGAAGAAAGTTTCGAGCTGTGGCCAGTATATATGACACTTTGGGATTAGAAGAAAGGTGAGTGGGGGTTGGGTCTGTATGTGTGTATCCATAAAGTAGAGAGCAGCAGAAGGCAGGCAAGGCTGGGTCATCAAGTTGAGTAGAGGTGCTTGAGGATAAAGGGGAAGGTTTGGTAACAGTCTTGAAGAGAAATGGGGGGAGCTTGATAAAGGGCAGCAGGTTCAGTGATTCTTGGTAGTCTTGAGGGAAATCAAGAACTAATCTATTAATACATGGATATGATAAAGGAAAGTGCTACAGTGGTCTCTATCCAGGCCTGGGGCTCTGTTGGGCAGGTAGGTGGAAAGGAGAGAATCATTACAGACATTGTACATTTTTTAAACCTCAGTTTGAAAGAAGCATTGATGGTGGTGAGGGTTGCACATCTCTATGAATATACTAAAAACCACTGAATTGAATACTTTAAATGGGTGAATTATATGGTATCTCCTGGAGAAGGAAATGGAAACCCACTTTTGTATTCTTGCTTTGAAAATTCCATTGTCAGGGGAGCCTGGTGGGCTAGAGTCCATGGGGTTGCAAAGAGCTGGCCATGACTGAGCAACTGAGCCAGTATTGGGTATCTAAATTACATCTCAGTAAAGCTGGTATATACTTGTTTAAAAAGAATCTACTGAAAAATAAGTATTGCTGGACTTTAGTTTTCAACCGTACATCCTTTCTATTTTAAAGACAGGTGAGATCACATTTTATTTTTTCGTTTGACTGTTTGTTTTAACCTACCCCCTTCTATTGTTTCAGTCGCTGGGTTAGTCGGAGTGCCACTGCACAGCGCAGGAAAGACCGCCTTCGCCAGCATTCCGAGCACGTTGGGCTGGACAACGACTTGAGGGAGGTATGTGTGTCGCCTTCCTGGGGTGCCTTGATGCAGGAACTGTAAACTAGGCTTACTTAGTCCAGCAGGTATCATTGTGTAGGTTCTCTTGCATTCTTCTAAAAAAAATTGTTCAATTTATGTTTTAAAATAGTAATTCTTTTATACTGACTGACATAGCTGAAACACCTTTTTTTTTTTCCATTTTGTAACTTTAATACATCTAAAATAAGGCTGTAAAACAAGTCTCCCTGTGGACCACATCAAGTAAAGGCTGAGCTTAGGATAGAGTTTTGGTCAGTATATCTCCTGCAGGGGAAAAAAGGTATAAGAAGCATAGACTTCCTAAGTTTCAAGCGTAATTTAAGCTTAGTAAATATATATTTGCCTGTGATTTGTCCTTGGCTTGTTGACACCATTTTTAGGAGTGTTTTAAAATTACTTTAAATTAACATCCTTATGCTTTATTTGTACTATTTGAAAATAAAACAGTAATTATACATTTGAATAATGATAAGTAATTTTTAATTTTTTCTTGTGGTAAAAAAATGCAGTCAATTATCTGTTAACTCTTTTCCAAAAGTCAAATGCGTTTAAAAAAAAGCAGAAAACATCATTCTGAATATATATATTGCTTTTTTTTTATTTGTTCATACATACATGGTTTTAAACATTTTCTTAAGAACTGAAGTATAGCCTGTCTACTGCTTTTCTTTGTGCTACTGTATTTCTCTCCCTTCCCTTCTGCTGTGACTTTATCATATGCATGCCTGTTTTGCTTGTCTCTTTCTCCCATCCTTTTCTTTTTTGCTTTTCTGTCATTTGCACTTCTCCATCCTCATAGCCTTCCGGGGAAGTTGTGGTCTGTCAGAACTCCATGGCATTCTGGGAGTGGGATCAGGGTCCACCTCCTCCTGCACGGCTTCCTAAAAAATCCTTCTCTGAGTGCTGCCTGGTATGTTCTTTGCCTGAAAGTCCTTTGCAGATGTTCCTGAGTCTTGTCTGTGGTGTTCCTTGAATCATCCACGTGTGTGAGTGCACACAGCTCTAGATGCCTCACATCACCTTGTGATGTGAAATCTTAGCTCTCCACTTCCTTTTGTGACTTGTACTTCTTCATGATGGTGTGTGTGCTAACAAAAGTATTCTCTACATTTGGCAGAGAAAACTGATTGTTTGAATCCCAAATCAGTGGTGTATTTGAGGGAGAAGAAGGGGACTAGATTCAGCACATTGTTTTTCTTCCAAAAAGGGGAAATATATTAAGTATTCAAATTTTCTTTTACTTAAGCATTTTGTAAAAGTGCAGAAGTGATTCATTTTCAGACCACTTTTCTTTTGCTGAGTTTATCTGTTCCTGGTCTGTATTTTATATGGTCAGAAAATGAGATCACCAATATAGAATCTTAGTGCTAAAAGAAACAGTTGAGGTATCTTTGTCAAGCTTGACATGATTTAACCGAATCCAAGTGTTAGTCGATCAGTCATGTCTGACTCTTTGTGGCTCCATGGACTGTAGCCTGCCAGGCTCCTCTGTCCATGGAATTTTTCAGGCAAGAATACTGTATTGGATAGCCATTCCCTTCTCCAGGGGATCTTCCCAACTCAGGGTTCGAATCTGGGTCTCCCGCATTGCAGGCAGTCTTCACCGTCTGAGCCACCAGGGAAGCAAGTCCAAAAGGCTTTGTCTAAAGTCGACACACAGAGGCAGAGCTAGGCCCACAGGCCAGGCCTTCTGACTCCAAGCCAATACTCTTCCCAGGAACCCTGCACACTGGATTGCACTGAACATTACTCACCTGAGGGCCAGAGTTACTTAGGACTTTTGGCTGTATTTTATCCCATTATGACATAGTAAGATAAATTAACTTTACGTTCGTCTGCTCTTCACATGCTCCACGTTGGTTAGAGGTACAAGGTATTTATTAGACGAAATCCTGTGCTGAAGAGCAATTATTTCAGTGTTTATTGAATAATAGGATATGTTTTTATAGGTAGTTCCTACTATTTTGGGCTTTCCTGATAGCTCAGTTGGTAAGGAATCTGCCTATAATGCAGGAGACCCCAGTTCAATTCCTGGGTTGGGAAGATCCGCTGGAGAAGGAATAGGCTACCCACTCTAGTATTCTGGCCTGGAGAATTCCATGGACTATTAAGTCATGTAAGAGTCACATAAGGGTCACAAAGAGTTGGACACGACTGAGCAACTTTCACTTTATTCACTCACTTTCCTACTATTTTTGGCTTAGAAATGAAGAAGAGCATGGTAAAAATCTCAGAGGAAACCTGGGGTGACTTCCCTCTGTAGGAAAATGGACTTATTATGAAACTACTCCCTAGGAAAGTTTTCTTCCTTCTCAGTTTTTTTATCTTAAAATACACCTTTTCCTCCAGTTACCCCAAAGAAAGCATGTCTTTATTGTCACTTGTTTATTATAAGGGCACTGCTTTGTTTTTGCAGTATGCAGAAGCAGCCTCACTTCTTGCTATGAGAAGGGGTCTTTAGCTACCCCTGTATTCATTCTGCACATGTCCATGAAATGTGGCTTGTTTTGTGGCTTCAACAAAGGTGCTCAGAAGGAGAGTTTGCATGTGGCCCTGTGGAATTTACTGTTGGCTAATACTGTATCTGCCTCGTATGTGCTGGTTGATCAGTGAATATGGCCACTCAAAGGACAGTCCCTTTCTAACTTGCTATCATTTATATTATAAAATAGAACCTAAACTTTAAACAGTGCTTAATTTTTAATTCAATTGACTTTTAAAAATCTATTCATATATTTCAGAGAAAAGAAAAAATGCCTGAGGCTTCTTCCTATCCTCTTGCTTTATCATGTACCTCACTTCTTTCATTGTAGCTAGTGTATTTCTTCCTAAGCCAAGTGTGATACTTCACTGTTCTTGAGAATTGGGTCTTGTAGTGGTTCTCTCTGTATTTGCACAGTCCTAAAGATGCAGGAATTGAGGCCTGGAGAGAAACAGAACCCTTTTAACATTAGCAGTTAACATTTGTTTTTACCAACCATTTATCTCTAAGTTGTAATGTTCCAAATAACATTAGTACAACCTGAAATGATAGGAAATGGAGGTAATTATAGTCTCATATATGATCCCTGTCTTATATCTCTTATATCTTCAGGTTTATTTTTCTGAAATTCTTCAGTTCCTGCTTTTATTTATATTAACCTTCAGGATGTTTCACACAACTCTGTTACACTTAATTTCCCTGGTGGAGATTGTTGCCTCTCAATGTCAATTTTCCCTCTTCCTTTTACCCTCTAAAAAGGATTTGAAGCAGGAAGAAATATATACAACTAACCATGTGCAGAGTCCATTTAATTTTTAAATCCGTTAAAATAAGTACACTTATTTTAAAAAGAAATTATTTTCTAAATGCTGCCTTTTGTCAGGAGGGTTGGGAAGTAGAAGGTAAATGGCTTTGTTGAATCCCTAATTGGTGAGATTTTTAACAATTGTACTAAATTTAGCAGGTTATTTTTCTTCCAAAGGAGAAATGTGTTAAATGTGCAAAAACTCTCTTTTATTTAAAGAATGCAAAAGATTTTACACATATTTTTCTTATACTATCAAATCTCCCCTTAAGATAGTAAAGATAGATTTCACATATGTGTCTGTGGGAGGATGTGCTGGCTTGCAGTCTCTCTCACTTCAATAAACTGCTGGTTTTACTATATAATTAGAGCAATTATTCTCTAAATACAGACCTAAGACACTTAGACTTCTTGGAGATTCTGCCCTGCAGTCCTGACACCAACATAAGGTATCCGGATGAGCTTTCGCAGGTGCCACAGAAAAAAGAGAGATAACAGCTGTCCTGAACTAATTACATGTAGTGCTTCTCTTAGTGGAAATTCACTAACCAAAGTTCAAGAGCAGTGGTCTGAGTTTCTGTGGTCCTCTCTGAGCATTCGATGTCTCCTAAAATGATATTTCCGATTTCTTTTGACCATGGAACAAGGCAAAGTAGGGTTGTCTCAAAGTATGTTGGAAATAAGAGGTCACCTCCTACATTGGGACTACATGATACTTTTCAGAGTGGTCTCCTAGCCTTTGTTATGAGGCAGGTGGGCTTGTTTTATGCCCATTTTATGAATAAACACATATGCCTGAGGTCATAAAATTCATTGCAGCCATTTTCCAGAGCTGACTTAATTTACTGTTGTGACTTGATTAGAACAAAGGACAGCACTGCCGAAGAAGCTGGAAGCGCCTCAAGGCTCTTGATCTGTGGGGAAATGGGTGGAGGAAACCAGTAATATGAGAATCACTGGGTTCCTGAGAAACCTTGGGTTTGATATTCATTCAGACACCCCAATTTTTCCATCCCAGACATGATCCCAACTAATCACACACTGGGTATTCCCAATAAAACTACTGAATGAGTTTTTATTTGCTGTGGCTTCTGTCACTCTCATTTTCACGGGACTAACAGTAGAGGGAGTGTGACTTCCCTCTGCCTTTCAGTGTACTAAACCTTGAACTGCTGTTGCACTTATATAGATGTACAGCCTTTTTTGCATTTTGTTCCTGCACTTATTTTTAAGATTAAGTAGGTTAGAAGAATATCTGATGTTTATGCATTAAAAATACTCTTTAATTTTTAGAAATACATGCAAGAGGCACGAAGTTTAGGAAAAAACCTGAGGCAACCCAAATTGTCAGACCTCTCTCCTGCAGTGATTGCACAAACCAACTGGAAATTTGTAGAAGGCTTATTAAAAGAATGTAGAATGAAGGTACGTATTACTCACTGGTGCAGGACAGTGCGCATTCATGTTCACTCCATGTGTGAAGCTAAAATGAACTAAGCCAACCCCCACTTGAATCTTTAGCTTCACTAGAAAGACACAATACTGGGGCATAAAGCTCGTGTGCTCTTTACTAAAGTCATGAACCTCTGCAGGTTCTGTCACCCACAGAATCAGTGACATGGGAGCCCTGCACAGTTTTTCTCACCTTTCAGCTGTTGCTGTCTTCCTCTCCAACATGGACAGATATTAAGCCAATCAGAAGTTCTGTCAGGGATGTTGTCAACTTATGTGAAAGGCAGCACATTTTTTGTATGTGTTCGTATGTATCTCTAGGTGAACCTGTGTAGAACCTCATCTGTACCCATATGTGTATGCATATTCCCATAAGGAAGAAGATGTGTTGTAGGTTTGTGTGTTATACATGAGTCTCCTCTCAGATATCTGTGTTTATCAGAGGTAGCACTACAAGGTGACAAAACTCAGAACATCATTTTAGCTAATAATTTCACTCATTTATTTGACAGTCATTTATTGAGTACCTTCTCTGCGTTAAGTAAATGCACTATGTCAGCATTACCTTGCAATGCTGAATCACACAGACATGGTCCTTGCCTAAAGTAACTAGATTCTCTCTCACTTACATTTTATGAGGACAGTTAAGTCTGCTGTAAGTTACCGTAGTTGAAACTGATTTCCATTTTCTGATACATACTCATTCCAGAGAAGAGATGAAAGGGAAAATCAAGAAGGAAAAAAAGAGGTCTGCTTCACTTACAAATTAAAGAGTTCTGAAAATATTTAGAACTGCCTGTTTGTATTGTGGTTTTTGCCTAAGTGCAATCAAAACTAAGTGTGAATATCTTTAGTGTGCTAACATGCAGCATGAGTGGTGGTGGCAGGATGGAGTTTCAGGTTCTATGATATATAGTAGATCATGTTATTCAAGTTAGTAATCTGAAAATTGTTGTACATAAGCATTTTCATGAGGATACTTTAATATCAGAATCTCTCTTTAGTGGCTATTTCTCTGACAGAATGGTTATACATGATATTATTCGTTAGTTGACCACACAGATTAAGACACTCCCAAGGTGATTTAAAATCTGCAGTTAGAAACGTAGTGAAGGGAACCCAGGTCTCCTCATTCAGGAATTGACTTGATGGCTTTTGGCCTCATTGCTGGAATAACACTTGAGACCACATGTGATATTTTCAGACGAAACGCATGTTGGTGGAGAAGATGGGACACGAAGCAGTGGAACTGGGCCATGGGGAAGCAAACATAACTGGCTTGGAGGAGAATACCCTGATTGCCAGCCTCTGTGACCTGTTGGAAAGGATATGGAGCCACGGCTTGCAGGTCAAGCAGGTAATGGGTTCAAAAGGCCCTGCTGACAGGACCAGTTAGAAGTCCTGTTAAGAAAAGTAACAAAAAGGAAAAAAAAAAACATGGAAATGAAAGGATAAGTCCCTTTGTCACGGGATAATGAGAAATATACCACAGACATTTTAATTCCAGAAAAAGAAAATACAGCCCATGATTAGCAAGCAGTTTGGGGCTCCTTTCCTGGTAAACAGGAAAAGATAAAAGAACACATTCAGTGCAGGGACTGCATTCACTGTAGATTCCATTAAGGATCTACTTTCATCACTGTCTAAGGAAAAAATCTAAATATTAGCCAGAATTAATTAAGAATTCCTTGCCATTTTAAGTTGTCTGGTAATTCAGGGAGGAAAAATTAGATGCTTTCTTTGCTTTTGTCCCCTTATCTCCCTTTCTGTTTGTTTTTTTTTCCTGCTGTGTGCATCTTTCTTTCTTCCTCATCTTTTTTTTTCTTCCTCATCTTTTCTGTTTCTCCTCCTGCCCCACTTTTCTTCCCTCATTGTTCCTGCATACATCCAAACATGTTTTGCGTACACAAATACAGTCTGTGCTGCTAGAGCCTTTAATTCCACGCTTACTAATGTGGCCAGTGTAGACAGCCCTAGTTACATACAGTGAAGTAACAACCCAGCTGAAGTTGGGAATTTCCATTCCTGTACTTCTGGCCTTTGCTTAGCTGCCATTCCCCAGGCTGCTGCCAGCCTTGTCAGTGAGGCAAAGCATAACCCTCACTACACATGGAGTGGGATGCTCAGGATGTCACACAGCTAGGAATGGATGAACTTCATTTTCCCAGCTTCATAGTCGGCATTTCAATGTGAGTGGTTTTGATGAGAAGTTATTTTTTAATGAATTGTTTCTTATAAAATGAAAAATTATATATGCCTTGTACTTTCAGGGGAAGTCAGCTTTGTGGTCACATTTAATTCAGTTTCAGGACAGAGAAGAGAAACAAGAGCACCTTGCAGAGTCGCCAGGTGAGAATTCATTGGCTTGATTGTTTCTACAGCCCTGGCAGCAGTGGACTATGTGAAAAATCAGTCCCTACGGCTTTGTCTTCACCCCTCTCTCTCAGACTGACACTCACCCCATCTTGCCAATAGTGGGTAGAGTAGGAGGAGGAATATTACTTACTAGCTCTGAGACCTGGGAGAAGTCCCTTGACCTTTTGATCTTCAGCTTCCTCATCCACAGATTGGGAAAATAATATTAGCCATGCCAAGGCTATAATGTTGGTCAAATCAGATAACATTTGAAAACCTCTAATAAGGTGTAAAGAATCATATAAGTAGTATTCCTACTCTAACCAGTATTAGGGTATGGTGTATATGTATACTGATTTTTTCTTAAATAAAAGTTTTATCACATTGTTAATAATCTTTCAGGGGAGAAAACATGTGTATATATATATATTTCAAAAATCTTCAGAAATCATATTCTTCAATTTATGAGACATCTTATGTTACACTGTCATGATTCATTAGCTCTTTAATTATATAGGATTCCTAGATGCTCTGCCTATTGTATGTTTTTCATAAAAGGAAGCTTGTTTTTCTTTAAGCAAAATAACCATCTATTTCATAAAAAATAGAAGTAATAGTAGAGAGCTGGTAGAGATAAAATGTTTTATACTGAATCAACTATTTGGGAACATTTTCTAAAATTATGAGTTAGACATTGAAAAAATATTTTTTAAAGGCTTATTTAAAAAAAAAAAAAAAACTCATAAGCCAACCACTAACTTTAGAAATAAAGCACTGTAGAGACTTCTCTGTGGTCCAGTGGCTAGGACTCCATGACCCTAATGCGAGGGGCCTGGGTTCAGTCCCTGCTCAGGGAACTAGATCCCGCATGCCACAACTACAGATCCCACATGCAGCAACAAGGACTGACGATCTCGTGTACCACGCCGAAGGCCCAGCACAGCCAAAAAAATAAATATTTTTTTAAAAAGAAGGAAAGCATTGCATGATTGAAGCACACTATTTCCATTCCCCTCACTGCCTCTAGAGGGCAATACTACTCTAAAAGTGGTGTTTATTATTGGAAACCAACTTTTTTTTTTTCAATGTATCCAATGAGACAGCTAAGAATAGGAACTGGATATTACATTGTCCTGCTGCTGCTGCTAAGTCACTTCAGTCGTGTCCAACTCTGTGGGACCCCATAGACAGCAGCCCACCAGGCTCCGCCATTCCTGGGATTCTCCAGGCAAGAACACTGGAGTGGGTTGCCATTTTGGACCCTCTCTAAACAGAATGTCAAAGTTCTGATGTCCCATGATGGTACTATATTCATGATTGAGATCAAGTTTAAAAGTATTCTCTAGTGTCCATTTGTCCCTTTTCCTGTTGAAAAAGTAAAAATGCATTAGCATATCTGAAGTTATCTCTAATATTTATCCAAGTTCATAGAAAATTTAGCAGTTCAGACATAAGACCATATTCAAGGTAGTTTAAGCTAATTAGAATAAATTCTAGGAAGAAATAATCATTTGTAGGATGAAATGTTGCAAAACCAAGCTTTGTTAGGCAGGGAGGCATTTGACTTCTGCCTGGATGGCATTGCCAACTCGATGGAGGTGAGTTTGAGTAAACTCCAGGAGTTGGTGATGGACAGGGAGGCCTGGTGTGCTGTGATGCATGGGGTCGCAAAGAGTCGGACACGACTGAGCGACTGAACTGAACTGAACTGAAACAGGCATGTGAGAATGTCCATCTGTTAGAGTGAGCAGCTTCCAGGCAACACCAGGAAGTTCATGGCTTTGAATAACCAAATCATAGGTGGTTGAGCTAGAGACCAGAGACTCAGCCATTTGCAGGGCGCTTCAGGCAGTCAGTAATGACACTAGTAAAACTCAAGTCAGGGCTCAGAAATACGGAATGTGTCACAGCCTCATGCAGTCATTACCAAGTGTCAGTGAAGGGCTGGTGATCTAAGAATAAACATAAGCTAAATATTATGCTGATCCTAAGTAGGATTAATGTAAGCTGTGTAGCTTTTGAAATCAAATTTACTGTTTGGAGGGATGGATTTGATAAATATTGCTCTAACACTTGTGATGATTCAGCCCATGAAGTTAGGACTTAAAAATATGACAGTGTGAAATGTATATAAAAACATCAGTTTAAAAATAAAATTCATTATTGAGAAACAGTGTGTTCTAATTATACTGAAATTAGCAGTTCCCTGACTTTCATGATTTTAAATCTGGTGTTTTGTTTTTTTCCCCAAAAAATATTTTGTTTGCCAACTACTTAGCTTCCTAATTAATGGCAGTAAACAGTATGCATCTTCATATTATGCAAAGATCCTCCAAGTCCTTAGAGATTCACAGTGGATTTGAATACAGCTCTTACTAGCATTGAGCCAGGAAGCAGCCCTAAACAAGAATCAGACATTTTAAGGATTGTAGAAAGATGAAAAAAGTCTGTCTTAGCAAGAGAACCATAGCAGGGTAGACTGTCTTAAAAATTTTTGATAGATTTTATTTTTTGAGCGGTTTTAGGTTCATGGCAATATTGAGCAGATGGTTCAGATATTTCCCCTAAATCCTCTGTCCCCACACGCGCATAGCCTCCCTCATTATCCTGCTTCTCCACCAGAATAGTACCTTTCTTACAGTTGTTGAACCTTCGTTGACACATCAGCACCCTAAGCCCGTAGTTTATTTACATTAGGATTCACTCTTGATGTGTCATACGTACTATGGGTTTAGACAGATACTTGTTAATGACATGGATCCACCATTATAGTGTAATATAGAGTAGCTTCACTGTCCTTATACTCGTGTGTTCCACCTATTCATCCAGCCCTCTCCTCTAACCCCTGGCAACCACTGATCATTTTAACAGTCTCCATAGTCTTGCCTTACCTAGAATGTCATATAGTTGACATCATGTGGTATGATGCCTTTACAGATTGGCTTCTTTCACTTAATAATATGCACTTAAGTTCCCTCCATGTCTTTTAAAACTGTCTTAATTTTGACCTCATCAAATTTTCACCAAGTCACCGTACCTAGTAGTTAGAAGTCCTTTTTTAGAGAGAGGATCTCAGAATGCAGTTGATTCTAGAAAGAAGACCATTCTTGATATATCACCCAAAAGTTTCTACCTTTAAAACTGTGGACCAGCTTAGACATGGGTATTGTCTCCAAACCTTGCATCCGCAGATAAGTTTCTACTAAACTTTAAATGCACTTTTAAAACAGTTGGCATGGAGTGGGGTAGAATGCAGAAGGGAATAGAAATAGTAGTTTAAATGGTTATTCTATATCTGGCCAAGAATTTGGAGTCACTCTTTTAACGTCTTATCTTCATCAAAAGTTTGTTTAATTACTTACCTGCCCATGGGTATATTATGACTCTCTAAAACAATGCATGCAGTCTCTATGCTCTGTGTACTTGCTGTCTATGCGGTAGCATTCTTGCAGGCAGAATACAAAGGACATTTATGTGGCTGAGTATTAAACCAGTGTTTCTATTGAAGGAGAAAGTAGCCTGTTGCATTTGAGTATAGCAAATTAAGGAATACTAAAAAGAAGTTCCCTGTTGAACTAGTGGTTAGGATTCCAGACTTTCACTGCTGTGACCCAGGTTCAATCCCTGGTGGGAACTGAGATCCTGCAAGCTGTGTGGTGTAGCCAAAAAAAAAAGAAGAAATACTAATAGAAATATTCATTTGAACAGTTCATAAATTTTTCTTCTGTCTAGAAGAGACTTCATGAAAACTTTCTTAGATTTTAGATCTCTAGATTAAAACTATGGCTTCATTCCTTAACTCCTAATCTGCATTTTTGTTCACAGACTTCTAAACTTTCTTCCAAAGTTTACTAATAAAATACTGTATTAATTTCGTGCGGTTGCCATTATATATGACCACAAATAGGATGGCTTAAACAACATTTATTGTAGAAGTACTTGGGGATTAGGATTTCAGCATCTTTTTGTTGACAGCTAATGCACTGTTAGAAGGAATAAAGGGATGGAGCAAAAGCAAAACCAATACCCAGCTGTGGATGTGACCAGTGATAGAAGCAAGGTCCGGTGCTATAAAGAGCAATATTGCATAGGAACCTGAAATGTTAGGTCCATGAATCAAGGCAAATTGGAAGTGGTCAAATGGGAGATGGCAAGAGTGAACGTCGACTGTATGGATGTGAGAGTTGGACTGTGAAGAAAGCTGATCGCCGAAGAATCGATGCTTTTGAACTGTGGTGTTGGAGAAGACTCTTGAGAGTCCCTTATACTGCAAGGAGATCCAACCAGTCCATTCTAAAGGAGATCAATCCTGGATGTTCATTGGAGGGACTGATGCTAGCTGAAACTGCAATACTTTGGCCACCTCATGCGACGAGTTGACTCACTGGAAAAGACTCTGATGCTGGGAAAGGTTGGGGGCGGGAGGAGAAGGGGACGACGGAGAATGAGATGGCTGGATGGCATCACCGACTCTGTGGACATGAGTTTGAGTGTACTCCGGGAGTTGGTGATGGACAGGGAGGCCTGGCGTGCTGTGATTCATGGGGTCGCGGAGAGTCGGACACGACTGAGCGACTGAACTGAACTGAACTGAATGCACTGTTATCGTCAATCTATCCCATTAGCAGATTTTTCATGAGTCACTATCTCCAGCCCTAGTTCCTAAACATCCATAGCCCAGTGGGACCTCAAACTCAACTCATCCTGAAACAGACTCATTATCTTAGCACCTCTCCCTCCTGTCCCAATCATACTTTCATCCTTCTTCTCAATTTCACTTAATGACATCATAACCCTCTTCTCAGTCAAGCAAGCCAGAAAGTCATCCTTAATATAACAGTCCACTGGACATGACATCAGAATACTCTACTCCTTTTAATTAATGGAATTTTTTGGTCAGGTTTCTTAACCTCTTTGAGCCTCAGTTTTTTCATTTGCAAAATCAAGATCAAATAAAGGAAAGTTATGATTATGGAATAGTAGATAGTAAAACAGTTTATATTCATACTTAATATTGTTTTGACTCTTGAGTCTTGCTTACCCTTAATCTGGTTATTTAATTCCACTGCATATTTCTCCTCTTTGTTTTCACTGGCTGCCACTGTCTTAGTTCATCTACAAGTTGGCTTCTGGAACAACTTCTAGCTCATCTCCCTTGTAGCATTTGTACCATTACACTGGGCTTTCCTGGCTCAGATGGTAAAGAATCTGCCTGCAATGCAGGAGACCCAGGTTTGATTCCTCAGTTGGGAAGATCCCCTAGAGAAGGAAATGGCTACCCACTCTAGTATTCTTGCCTGGAGAATCTCATGGGCAGAGGAGCCTGGCGGGCTCCAGTCCATGTGGTCGCAAAGAGGTGATTGAGGGACGTAGTGCACACACACACATCATCACACTGTCACTCTGCTTAACTGATTAAAAAGCAGTAGGGAACTTCCCTGGAGGTTCAGTAATTGAGACTCTGCACTTCCACTGCAGGGGATGCAGGTTCAATCCTTGGTCAGGAAGTAAGATCCCACATGCCATAGCGTGTAGCCAAAAAAAAAAAAAAAGCGCTGAGAAGCATATCATTTCTTTTCAAAATCTCTTTACCCTCCCTAGGATTTCTGGATGTTTCTAACTTGTTATTTAAGGTTCTGCCATCTGGCCCTAAATAATCTTATCTCCCTCAATGTGTATTTGCTCAGCATTTTGAGGGGCCCTCTGGATATACAAGAATAGGATATGACCAAGCCTCAAGAGGCATATAATTTAATAATAAGAGTAGCAGAAGTGTTAAATTGTGATTGGTTTGTGATAGAGGTTCAGTATTAAAAGTCCCACGAGAGAAAGGGAATAACTTATCTAACAGTGTGCCTAGGGGAGAAAGTATATTTAGGAAAGATTTCACACAGAGGCAAAATTAAAGCTAAATTTCTTTTTTTCTTTTGAGAGTTTACTTTGTGCCAGGCACCATTATAAATGTTTTACATCTGTTTGAATATGGTAGGTATTGTGACTGTCCCCAATTTGCAGGTGAGGAAACAGACCATGGAGGGGTTAAATGACCCACATGAGGTCAGTGAGCTTTTAATTTCTCTGTAGGGTTTGAGAAGACCATCTTCTTAACCATTGTGCTGTACTGCTCTCAAATCTGAGATAAACAGGCCATAATCAAGGAGAAAAATACAGAAACCCTGTAAAAGCAAAAGCCTTTAACAAATTGCATGAAGACATGAAAAAATATATTGTATGTTTAAGGAATATGGTACTGATGAACATTTTTGCAAAGCAGGGATAGAGATGCAGACGTAGAAAATGGACTTGTGGACACAGTGGGGGAAGGGGAAAGTGGTATTGACATATATATACTACCCTGTATAAAACAGATACCTAGTGGGAAGTTGCTGTATAGCACTAGGAGTTCAGCCTGGTGCTCTGTGATGACCTTGAGGGGTGGGATGGTGGGAATGGGAGGCATGCTGAAGAGGGAGAGGATATATGTATACTTAGGGCTGATTCAAGTCCTTGTACAGCAGAAACCAACACAGCATTGTAAAGCAGTTATCCTCTAATTAAAACTAAATTATTTTTTTTAAAAAAAGGAATATTGATCAGTGAAGGGTGGCTTGGAAAGAGGATTCCAAAATAGGATTCCTAGAACATGCTTAGACCTGTGAATGTTCTTTTTGTGGATGCTGCTGCTTTTTTAAATGTCAGGCTCCTCTGTTATTTAGTATCTCACCTGTTCTCTACCCCCTGAGGCACGATTCCTTCTATTGTCCTGTCTTCCTCTGGTCAAGTTGCCAGATTATGGTAACTCAGCCCCTTTCTCCTGCCTCATAGTCTTTTTCTCTTCTCAGTCCATGTGTGGCCATCTTACATGCTGTAATCATCTGGGGGGTAGAGGCATTCTCTGAGGCATTTCACTTTCTCTCCAGTAAGAGGGATTGCTTTCATTAATTAACACACTTAAGTGGTAATAGTCTCAAACAGGAAGACAAATAACATATTGCCTGCAAATCTCTGAAATAGTGTCCTCACTGTCTTTTACATCTTGGGTATTGAGATCAACCAGTGTTTTCAGTGACCCACTGAAAACTCCCTCCACAGACTGCCAAGACAGATGCCCTATTTATTACCTACTTGGTAGGGAAAGCCCTCGAAAGAACTGCCTTTAGGTTGGTCTGGCTATATTCTTTTTGTCCTGGCAACTCCATCAGTGTTCACTTACGTTATACCTGCCAAGTATCAGTTGATCTTCTTGCATCAAGTGCCAAAATCTTGCAGATCCTTATCCACCAAAATGTTCCCTGTCTTCCTTCAGTGCCAGCTTCATATAAACTTACATGTTCCGATATTGTATCCTAGCCCCCGAAAGTAGAATGGGTCTAAAAACTGAAAAAATGTAAGTTTAATGTACAGTGAAAACCCGCATCCTTAATTTTCATTTTATGATGTATTTGCCAAGTGTGATGTTGCAATTTAGTTTTCATTTACAGATGAGGAAATGGAAATAAAGGGCACTGAACTCCACAGAATCTCACTTACAGTGAGATTGAGCACTCCAACAATATTGTTGTTACTGTTTAGTCCCTAAGTCGTATCTGACTCTTTGTGACTCCATGGATGGCAGCCCACCAGGCTCCTCTGTCCATGGTATTCCCCAGGCAAAAATACTGGAGTGGGCTGCCATTTCCTTTTCCAGGGGATCTTCCTGACCCAGGGAAGATTCTGAGTCTCCCACACTGGCACCACTGAGCCACCAGGGAAGCCCAACTACAATATATTAGCCAATAATTGATTGTTTAGCCATTGTTATGTAAAAGAATAACCTTTCCTTCTTACATAAATGTTAGCTCTTCAGGCTTCATAAGAGAATGACTCTTAGACATTATACTTCTAACTGTCCATTTAGATTACTCACTTTGTATGATAAACATACTGTTACTGGGATTCTGAACTTGAAGTAGAAACTTATCAGACTAAAGAATCCAAACTCTTAAGTTTTTCTTTTTAAACATTTTTTTCAAAAGAGAAATTTTATGATTGTAGCTAACAAGACCAGAGATGATTCACGTACTTAGTAGGTTAATTTACAGTCACTGCTTTCCTGTAATTATTCAGAGCTATTAGAATGATAACTTTAGAAAATGACTGACCCTTCTGACCAAAATGTACACACATTGTCTTATTTGTTGTGTGGGTTCTTATGATTCATTTAAAATTTTCAGATAAAGCCCCATATTAACTAGGAAGAAAATAGCTAGTTTACTGTAATAATAAAGTAGGAATATTTGGGTAAACAAATTTGAGCTTTTCTGTTATCTTTAAAATTTGTTTATATCAGAATAGCTTCAAAGTATTTATTTGTGGAATGTGAACCATGTAGATTTTTTTAAGTCTCTACTGTTGTTTTTCTAATACTTTGCTGATATTTTTCTACATAGTTGCCCTTGGACCAGAAAGAAGAAAATCTGACTCAGGAGTTATGTTGCCAACCCTCAGGGTCTCTCTTATCCAGGACATGAGGTATTTGTTATATTTGCTAGCATATGGTGATAACTTTTGAAATATTCATGGTTTTCATATAAATTGCTCAAATAACTGTGACTATGGTATTTTTTGCCTATGTATTCTGAAGAAAAATTTTTTTATAATCTCATTTATTTTAATTTTGTACTGTTATGATTTTCCTGACATTAAATCCAAAGGCAAAGTGCAACTGAGAAGAGTTTTTTAAATATCTCTAAATTATTTTACAATTTCTTTTGTTCTGTTTTTTTTCTTTTTTAGTATCCTTAAATACTTACTATCCCCAGATATAAACCAAAAAAATCTGCAAATAATAGCAAGTTACTTAGCAGAAAAATCTCTGTCAGGTAGATTTCCTTTGAAGCAAATGCAAATCTGAAAATTATCACATGCGATGACTGGTTTTGAAAATCATTAGAAGGCATCAACATACCTAAAATAGATTTATTGAATGAGGAAGACGGAAGTTTTTTCTTTTGAATATTTTGGGTCCTTTTTAGTTAACTTTTGAAATATATGGGTTTAATGTTGCAACGTTTAATTATTGGTGTTTATTTGATTTGTCAAAGGCTTACAACTGAAAAGCATAGCCTTTATGAGTGCGTCGTAATCCTGGAGTGGCATGTCCCGACTCCACACAAGCCGGGTGATCCCAGGCACTTTCTGTCACTTGTCTCAGTTTTTCTTTCTCTCCTTGTGGTTCAGTTGCCGAGTTGTGTCCAGCTCTTCGTGACCCCATGGATTTCAGCATGCCAGACTTCCCCTGTCCCTCACCACCTCCCGGAGTTTGCCCATATTCTTTCTCTCAAATAAAGAAGAAAAGTTGTCTAGCTCGTGAGACTTAAACAAGTTAGTCCATTATACTGAAAAGTTTCAAGAAGTTCTTGGCTTATCCTAAGAGTTCAGTAAATCTTGGATTTTGTTTTCTGAATCCATTTCCATATTTATATCTTAAATGCTCTTATTGCTTGATAAATGAAATGTAGTTGTCCTCATGTGGCTTATGATTCCTTTTGAGGTCAGCAAGAGATGAATAGTTCTAACTATGAGGGGAATGCAGTCCCGCTCTCTTAATGGAAACATAAAACCACATGTGTTATGCCTTGATTTCACAGTAGCCATCATTTTAAGGTGATGATTGTTCAGAGCTTTGCAGTGGTGACCTCAAAGACCAAACTTCTAAAACCTAATTAGGAGATGATCACGTTACACAAGGCTACCCTACTCCTTCCAGTTTCCTGCATATTTACTTTTATCTCCTTTATGTTGTTGGTTTTGTTTGGGGAGGGGTGTCTGGCCTTGATAAACTCCCTTCATTCAATAAAAGGCAGTCTAGCGTCCTGATTAAGAGCTCATACTGTGGGACCAGCCCACAAGGGTTGCTGTTTTAACTTTGCCGCTTACTAGTCTCTGTGGCCAAGGGCAGGTGCTCATATTCCCAGTTTCCTCACCTATTAAATAATAGTGTTTCTCTTAAAAATTTTGGTATAAATATTCAATGAGTTAATAAATGTAAAGCACTCAAAATTGTCCTGGAAATAAATGTATAGTTGTGCACTGATGCATGCATATACATCTATATTTATTTCTGTTTCTATATTTATTTATATATGTGTATGTGTATTTTTATACAGTTTTTAAGACCATAAATTCATAATGATATCTCTGATTCCAGTTCTGTACCACAGGAATCATTCTAGTCTTCTCCCTTATTTGTAATTTTTTTCTCAAACTATGAGAAACCTGACTCTCATTATCTGCAATATATTCACTTATTTGTGCAACCTGTAAGGTAGTTTTGAAATTGCTGCCTCACACCCGTGTAAGAAACAGGGGTACTAACTAAGCACAGTGTTTGCACAGCTCAGTTTTGTCATTAACCTTTCAGTATCCAGTCAAAATACTTTTTTCCAAAACTTATGTTCTTTCTTTTTTTCTCCACTCCCTTCAGTGTGGTCTTATTATTCATTTGTAACAGTGTTAGCTTTATTTGTTACCTTGTATTCCATTTGGGGTTCCCTTCACATCCTAGTGATTTTTGTTTGGGGTTTTGCTTAAATGTATATACAAGGAAATTCATGCTTGGTGTGTAGTCGTATATGTTTTCATAAAAACACAATTGTGATGCAGAACAGTTCCGTCACCCCTTGTGCTACTGCTTTTGCATCAGCCCCTCTCCCAGCTTCCTACTTTTGGCAGTCACTGATAGATTTCCAGGCTCTTTCCACTGAGAGAGCCTAGAAGTAGTAATACCCCAGCAATAGTGAGTACAGCTAGTGCCCACAGATTGGTTTCTGGATACCATTCTCCAGTGAGAGGAGCCACAGCTATCTACAGAAGTGATTGATTCCAGGAACTGAGGAAGGGAAAATATAGGAAGAACCAAGTGCATCTTTGGTAAGGCCAAAAAGTAAGGGAGTGCTCAGAAAGTATAGGATCACATAATAAAGACATAGGAGTCAGCCTGAAAGAGCTCCAAACGGCCAAAGCTGAAACAATTTGAGCAAAAAGAGTAATTTACAGTAGTAATAAAATAAAATGAATATCCAAGAGCCTTTTTCAATATAAATAGTTGAATAAGTGAATACAGTGGAACAGCTCTTTTTTACAGAAGCACTCCAATTAATAAATGTAGAAGAATGAAGTAGAAAAATCAGTGGTTGAAGCATCTAAGCTGAAACAAGAATATTTGCGTAGTCTCAAAATTATTTTCCCCAAGAATTTATTAATTACAAAGGAAAAGGTATTAAGTTTTACAATGGATTTTTCAGGCAAGAATACTGGAGTGGTTTTCTTCTCCAGGGGATCTTCCAGACCCAAGAATCGAACCCTCATCTCCTGCATTAGCAGGCAGATTCTTCACCACTGAGCCACCAGGGAAGCCCCTTATTCATAATATATTTGCTTATATCTCAGTGGATGTGCTTATTTCTGTTTCCAAGTTCTTAGGCAAGAACTTCATTGTAATCCCTAGTTGCAATCTAGATAGTTCATGTGGACCTTTTTCCTTAAAGTGAAATACCTAAGAAATATGCTAAACTTTGACAGATTAAAAAAAAAACTTGTTTTCTAAAGATTAGAATACCTAGATCTCAGAGTTCACACTCTATTGGCCTCGCGCCCTGCCAGTTCCTCCTGTCTCCCAAATGTCTGTCTTGAGGCAAAGACATGGGCAGCTTAGAGACTTTGAGTCCTTGTAGTTGTCAAGAGTCTTGGTACCAGATTGCTCAGCAGCTGGCATGAGTCCAGGACAGATGTGTCTACAGGCTATCCCCTTTATCTTAGTATCTCTGACAATTCCCCAGGACTTTCATAGATACTAGGTATCACTGTATTGTCAATAATAGAATGATTTCTTTTCTTCCAAAGAGAAAGGCTTGGGATAATAAATAATTATACAGGTTATCTACATATAAAAGAGGAGTATTACCATGCCATTATCATTATTACTAATTTCTTTCCAGAGTAGCTACGCATATCATCTAGACATTCAAACCAAATTTTATTGTTAAGGACAAAATGTAATTAATAGTGAGGGGTATAGTAGAATATTACATGATTGAGGAGATTGTTAGTACTGTTATCTAAGTATGCTGCTGCTGCTGCTGCTGCGTCACTTCAGTCGTGTCCGACTCTGCGTGACCCCATAGACAGAAGCCCACCAGGCTCCCCCATCCCTGGGATTCTCCAGGCAAGAACACAGGAGTGGGTTGCCATTTCCTTCTCCAATGTGTGAAAGTGAAAGGCGAAAGTGAAGTCGCTCAGTCATGTCCGACCCTCAGCGACCCCCCAGACTGCAGCCTACCAGGCTCCTCCATCCATGGGATTTTCTAGGCAAGAGTACTGGAGTGGCTTGCCATTGCCTTCTCCGTATCTAAGTATAGATATATTCAGAATATCTATCTAAGTATAGATATTCTGAATATGTCAACAAATGAGCAGGATGTCGTAAGTATATCCTGGAAGTACTTGGCTTTCATATAAAGATGGGAATAAATTACTTGACAGTAACCTGAATGGTCACTTTTATCTTTTTATAAATGTTTGCATATGTGCTTGTGAGCATCAGCTTTATTCTCCACTAAAGTTGAAAAGTTAAGATGTTCAAGCAGATTTTAGAAAAAGCAGAGGAACCAGAGATCAAATTGCCAACATCCACTGGATCATGGAGAAAGCAAGAGAGTTCCAGAAAAACATCTATTTCTGCTTCATTGACTACGCCAAAGCTTTTGACTGTGTGGATCACAATAAACTGTGGAACATTCTGAAAGAGATGGGAATACCAGACCACCTGACCCGCCTCTTGAGAAACCTGTATGCAGGTCAGGAAGCAACAGTTAGACCTGGACATGGAACAACAGACTGGTTCCAAACAGGAAAAGGAGTACATCAAGGTTGTATATTGTCACCCTGCTTATTTAACTTATATGCAGAGTACATCATGAGGAATGCTGGGCTGGAAGAAGCACAAGCTGGAATCAAGATTGCCGGGAGAAAAAATAACCTCAGATATGCAGATGACACCACCCTTATGGCAGAAAGTGAAGAGGAACTCAAAGGCCTCTTGATGAAAGTGAAAGAGGAGAGTGAAAAGTTTGGCTTGAAGCTCAACATTCAGAAAACGAAGATCATGGCATCTGGTCCCATCACTTTATGGGAAATAAATGGGGAAACAGTGGAAACAGTATCAGACTTTATTTTTTTGGGCTCCAAAATCACTGCAGATGCTGATTGCAGCCAGGAAATTAAAAGTCGCTTGCTCCTTGGAAGGAAAGTCATGACCAACCTAGATAGCATATTAAAAAGCAGAGACATTACTTTGCCAACCAAGGTCAGTCTAGTCAAGGCTATGGTTTTTCCCGTGGTCATGTATGGATGTGAGAGTTGGACTGTGAAGAAAGCTGATTGCCGAAGAATTGATGCTTTTGAACTGTGGTGCTGGAGAAGACTCTCGAAGTCCCTTGGACTGCAAGGAGATCCAACCAGTATATTCTAAAGGAGATCAATCCTGGGTGTTCATTGGAAGGACTTATGCTAAAGCTGAAACTCCAATACTTTGGCCACCTCATGCGACGAGTTGACTCACTGGAAAAGACTCTGATGCTGGGAGGGATTGGGGGTGGGAGGAGAAGGGGACGACAGAGAATGAGATGGCTGGATGGCATCACTGACTCGATGGACATGAGTTTGAGTGAACTCCGGGAGTTGGTGATGGACAGGGAGGCCTGGCGTGCTGTGATTCATGGGGTCGCAAAGAGTCGGACGCGACTGAGCGACTGAACTGAACTGAACTGAAAGTTAAAATAAGCATGATTAATTTTGTTACCCTGGGAAGGAATATTTGAGGAATTTTTATGACTACAGAGTGTGGGCTTAAACTAAAATTGGCTAATTCCTTAATTTCTCTAATAAATATTGCTGACTCTCACTGGTGATAGCAGGGAAATAAAGAGCAGTTTTGGATTCGGGAAATGTGGATTCAAACTTGGTTGCTTCTACTCAAGAATCATTCAGTTTTAGGCAACAGAAGCCTGTTCAAGCTAGCTTCAGGAGAAGGGAGGATTTATGGGAGATATGCAAGGGTATTTCCATAATCCAAGCCCAAGAACTGTTGCTGGATAGGAAACAGCTTTGTCTGTCTCACTGGAAGTAAATTGTCCCTGCTTTTACCTCCACTTGTGGAGGCTTCTCCTCTCCTCTGCCCCTTTCCCTCCTTTTCTGCTTAACTGTGAACATGCTCTCCCAAGCCCTGGCCTCGACACCTGTCTTATTTTAAGCATTCAGCAAAGACTGACTTGGTTTTTCAGTGTACTAATTTCTAGTTTGTGAGAGAAAATCTGATCGACTCAACTTAGATCAGGTAGATGCTGCTTATCCATTCAGTCCTAGCTGACGGATAAGGAGCACCCGTCGTGGTGGTACCTGGAGTTGTTTCTTCTGGTTTTTCTGGGTCTAGAGGAGGAGAACTTTTCCAAGAATGTGAGTACCATGAAGAAATGCTTGGTAGAAAATGGGTGGCATCTATACAATAATATGTATTGCTTCTGTGATCTTGGGTGGATCACTTAGTCTCAACGAATCTCAGTTTCCTCATCTTTGAAGTGAAATAATGATGGTCTCCCTCTCACTAGATATTGTGACAATCAGGTAAGACAGAATACATAAAAATTAGAAAGCTTTGTACTAGGATTGGAAACAAATAAAGTAAATAAGGTATTTAAACCACACACCATATATACTTTGCTGTGAATTAATAGGATCTATTTTAGAAGTAATAACTTGTAGAATATTATGCTGAATGCCATTATAGTTAACTATAATAAAATTGTTCCAATTAAAAACAGATTCAAATGGTATAACTATACAGAAAAAATTTTAATAGATTTAAAGTTTAATAACAGCATAAATTGCTTTAAAACATAAAATTAGATATAAACTTTTACAAAGCAACAGTTTTCTGAGCTTCTAATATACATTAAGCCTTATAGCGAACAAACAGGGATGCAAGGCTAGTAAGAAGTATTGGGCCCGTCGTTCTCAGGGAGCTTTTGTCAAAATGAGAAATATGTATACCAGGAGAAATGATGAAATTGTAGACAGTGCATGATAAATGTGAATTAGTCTATAGAACTTCATAAATTAGATCATTGAAGGCTGTCAAGGTCAAGGAAAGCTTTCTAGAAGAAGCTGGGATTTCAAACATGAATAGAATCAAACAAGGAAGCTCAAAGAAAGTAAGTACTTCAGGTAATAAAATAGAGTCAGTGAGTTAACTGCTTGGAGTAGAATTTTTTAATAGGAATATATGTTGAGGCCAAGGCTTCATGGGCCTTAAATGCAAGCTTGAGCAATTCAGGTGATATCCTGTGAGCTTTTGAAGATTCTGCAGCAAAGCAATTAATTACATTAGGAAGCAGTCTTTTAGGCAAAGAAATTTCCCTAGTGCCAGTAAACAAAGGGCTTGAGAAGAGCCTGGTGGCTTCATCTCTTGACCTGTGCCTCCTGCCAAAAAAAATAGTGCAAACGTTTTTATGATGGGAATGCTAATGCCACCTAAAGAAGATAGGTTTCACTTTATGTGTTCCAATCCTGCCCATTTTCCTTAACCATACATTGTTTTTCAAATTATTATATCCCATTTTGACATTCTTGATCTATTATGTCTCCAGTTTTAAGGCCAGCATAAAACTGATTTCAGTAGATTTTACTATGTTAGAGCGGTAAGAATATTTAGGGAAAGATTATATGACATAAGTACTTACCAAACTTCATGTAGATTCATTTTGGGTGGATGCACTTTGACAACGTGGTATTCCTGGATCCTGTGAGCTCTTATCTGGCACTGAGCTCACAGGGGGACCTTGTACGTACTGTGGAACTCTATGTGGTAAACACCTGAGCATTTCCCAGTGTTGCTTTTAGTCAGCTGTTTCATCTGGGCAGTGTCAGGGTTGAGGAACAGCCAGTGCTGTTTCCTAGGCTCATATTCTCTGTGCCCACCACTGCTGCCACCACCATAATCAGGGTGTAAATGGGGCTTGCCTGACCCCAGTTTTCTTCACTCGTGACCACGTGTGTCTTTAGCCCTTTAAAGATAAATTAAGTCTGTCATAATTTCTGAAAAGAATTCTTAGAGGTGAGGTGAGGTTGGTTAACACGAAAATGGCAACAGAATTTTCTTTTATCTCCTCAATCTGACGTGTTTTTCAGCCACTTCTTTAAGCCTCTCGTGTGATGTGATAATGCTTTATTTTACATTTTGTTTATCAAGAATGTTTGATCAGACACAAGGGAGTCTGCCCCAGACGGGAAGCTAGAGCTGCCAGCCTCCCTTGCCCTGCCCCTGCTGGGGGAATAGCCACGACGAGGCTGCCAAATAGGGCTGGTTTGACCTGAGCAGGTGACCTTAGCAAGGGGTGCGCTGAAGAAGGCTGGCCTACAACTGGGATCGAGGGGCGTGACCACACTGCAGAAATGGAACCCTCTGCTCAGGGCACATGACAACACCAAACCTCAGGAGGAAGGAGGGAGGGACACGTGTGAACACATGAAGACTCAGAAGGCATCCCAGACATGGAAGGGCAGTACTGGAGACCACAGGTGACCCGCAGCCGGGCACCCAGCACAGAGAACATCATGGCAGAGCAGGTAGCTCTGAGCCGGACTCAGGTGTGTGGGATACTGCAGGATACTGCAGGAAGAGCTGTACCAAAGCGATTCTTTCCATCAATCAGGGACAATATATCTTCATGTGTACGTGTCCTCTTTAAGAGGAAGATCTACCCCACCATCTGGTGGCTGTTCCAGGATGGCTTCTGCCGAAAGATACCTTCATTGTGGGCTACACCCACTCCCACTTCACAGTGGCCGACATCCACAAGCAGAGCGAGCCATTCATCAAAGCTACCCCAGAGAAGGAGCCCAAACTGGAGGAGTTAATTGCCCAAAACTCCTATATGGCCAGCCAGTATGATGACGTGGCTTCCTAGGAGCGCCTCAACACTGGCATGAATTCCCTCCACCAGGGTCCACAGGCCAACGCCTCTTCTACTTGGCCTTGCCCCCCAGCGGCTATGGGACTGTCACCAAGAACATCCATGATACCTGTGTGAGCCAGACAGAACCATATCATCATGGAGAAGCTCTTTGGGAGGGACCTGCAGATTTCCAACCAGCTGTCCGACCATGCAGCCTCCCTGTTTTGTGAGAACCAGACCTGCATCGACCACTACTTGGGCAAGGAGGTGGTCCAGAACCTCAAGGTGCCGAGGTTTTGTCAACAGGATCTTCAGAACCCATCTGGAACTGTGACAACATTTCCTGCATGGAAGCCTTCAAGGAGCCATTTGGCACTGAGGGCCGGTGGAGCTACTTCAGTGAATTTGGGATCATCTGGGAGGTGATGCAAAATCCCCTCCTCCAGATCCTGTGTCTGGTGGCCATAGAGAAGCCCGCCTCCACCAACTCAGATGACATCTATGATGATAAGGTCAAGATGTTGAAATGTATCTCAAAGGTGCAGGTGAGCAATGTGGTCCTGAGCCGATACATGGAGAACCTCACCGAAGAAGGTGAGGCCACCAGAGGGTACCTGGAGGAGGATGCGAGGGTGCCCCATGGGTCCACCACTGACACCTTTGCAACTTTTATGTTCTCTGTGGGGAATGAGAGGTGGGACGGGCTGCCCTTCATACTGTGCTGCGGCAGAGCCCTGAATTAGCACAAGGCCAAGGTGTGTCTGCAGTTCCTAAACATGGCTGGTAATGTCTTCTAGCGGCAATGCAAACGCAACGAACTGGTAATCCGTGTGCAGCCCAAGGAGGCTGTGTATGCCAAGATGGTGACCAGGAAGCCTGGCATGTTCTTCAACCCTGAGGAGTCAGAGCTGGACCTGACCTACAGTAACAGATAAAAGAATGTGAAGCTCCCTGATGCATATGAGCACGCCCTATCCTGGACGTCTTCAGTGGAAGCCAGATGCACTTTGTGCGCAGTGACGAGCTCCAGCAGGCCGGGCGCATCTTTACCCCACTGCTGCACCAGATCGATCGCAAGAATCCCCAGCCCATCCCCTACATTTGTGGTAGCCCAGGCCCCACAGAGGCCAATGAGCTGATGAAGAGAGTGGGCTTCCAGTACAAAGGGACCGACAAGTGGGTGAATGCCACATGCTCTGAGCCCTGAGCACCTAGTCCCCATCCCAACCCACCTTGGCCTGTCTCTCTGTCCTTCCCACTGTCTGGCCCCATTTCAGGAGGACTTTGGGACCATAACCCTCAGCCTCACAATACCGGCTCCAGGCTCTGTACTGGACATGCTGTGCCATGGCTGCCTTGGGCCCAGATACATTCTTCAACCACGAGTGCTGGAGAATCACACTGTGACCATCCCCAGCAACCAGTGAGCCAACTTCTGTCCACAAAACTGAGCCCCAGTGGAAGGAGGAAGAATGGCTCTTCATCTGTCCTGGCCTTTTCCAGATGACTGGAGTTAGAGGACCATAGGGAGGGGCAGTGGTAGGCCTCAGTGGGCCATGGCTGTCAGCAGGCTCCTCAGAACTCAGGCGGAAGGCCCAGTTGCTTCTACACCAGCCTCAGTGCCATTTGATATTCCTGGTCGCCCCTGGAAGGAACTTCCAGGCTGCCCAGCACCCTCCCCCCATGTCTTGGCTTCCTCAAATGTCCCCCTCGAATGTCCTCCCCATTGGAAACCAAACAGCAGGTGGGATGCCGCACCTCAGTCCCCTGTCACTAAACCAGCAAATAGGAATTTAAAAAAGTGTTTGATCATATGTTGGTGCCCTGGATTGAGAGGCTAAATCTTTATCCAGGGGTTGAGAGAGAAGGAGGGAAGGAGAGAAGTAAGAATGTGTGTATTATAACATGGATGGACCTAGAGGGCATTATGCTAAGTGAAGAGAAATCCTGCATGATGTCACTTATATGTGGAATCTAAAAAAGAAAACGAATGAACAGACATAATCAGTCATAGATACAGAAAACAGGTGGTTGCTAAGAGGGAAGGGGCTTGGGGAGAGGAGAGAAATAAATGAGGGAGATTGAGGTACTAACTTTCAGTTAACAAAATAAATTAGTCACAGGTATGAAATATAGTGTGGGGAATATAGACAGTAACTATGTAATACCGTTGTACGGTGACAGGTGACAGCTAGACTTATCATAGTGATCTTTTTGAAATGTATAGATATCAAATCACTGTTGTATAGCAGGAACTAACATAGTGTTGTAGGTCAGTTGTACTGCAAAAACAAACAAGTTCATAGAAAAAGAGATCAGGTTTGTGATCACCAGAGGCCAAGGTGGGGTGGAGGGAGGTTGTCTGAAGGCAGTCAAAAAGTGTACACTCTGAGTTTTAAGTACTTAGTAGGGATGTAATGTGGAGAAGGAAATGGCAAGCCACTCCAGTGTTCTTGCCTGGAGAATCCCAGGGACGGGGGAGCCTGGTGGGCTTCCGTCTATGGGGTCGCACAGAGTCGGACACGACTGAAGTGACTTAGCAGGGATGTAATGTGTTGTGCAACATGACAAGATAGCACTGCTGTACAATGTAAATGAAAGTTGTTAAGAGTAAATCATAAAAATTCTAATCATAAGGAAAAAAAACTGTCTTTAATGTGTCTATAAGAAATGGTAGATGTTCACTAAACCTATTGTGATCATTTCATAATCTATATAAGTCAAATCATGTTGTACACCTTATATGTTGTGTGTCAATTTTATCTCAATAAAACTGGGCAGGCGAAGATGTGTTTTACAAGGAGGCTATTCCTTATTCTTAATGCTGGAATTATCAGAGTCTGCAGTATTTATTACAGCTGAGATAAGTCTTTCTATACTTTAAAAAAAAATCAAAGGAAAGGATGGTGGGTCACAATCCCAAAGACTTTTCAGTCACTCATTGTACTGTTTCTCTAATTACCCTGTCCCTTAGGTTTGTCCTTCTTGCTCAATCCTTCTTTCCCCCTAGGAGGGGAATCATTTAGGAAGATTAATTCAGTCCTGCTGGGCATAGCATCAACTTCAACACAGAATACTTATTTATACATATATGTAACGTTCATTTGGAGGTTGATCACACAATTTGTTTGTGGCCACACAGTATCCTAAGTCTTTCAAATTTTTAAGAATTTTGAATTTATTAGTGTAATACAGCTTTCCTTCTAATGCCATAGAATTTCATATTTCTGTGGAATTTCATATTTTCCAGATGTTGTCAGGGCAATTTGAAAAATGATTCAGTGAATTAAAGTTGTAGCAGAGACTTAATTAAACTGTAGAACAATTATTTTGAGTAAGAGCATGAATATTCATCCTGTTTTATTACTTTTATTTTTCTGAGGGTCAAGGATAACCAATTGCCAGTTTATATGTATCTGCAAGCATGAAACAAGAACAAAATAAAACCTGAAAGAGTAAATGAGTGTTAAATGCTTTATCTTAGGATATTGTCTGTATGGTCACGTTGTAATGGTAATTCTGATGTGGGACTAGTTTCATGATTCAGATGGGACACTTGAAGTTTAATCAGCATAAATGGTGTGTGGCCTATTGTTTCCTCTAAGTAGAAAATAACTTTTCTGTGCAAAGTGCTGTAATTCTTCAGTTCTTTTCCAGTTCAAGGTTAGCCTTAGAATTTACATCTTTGCTGTTTTACTATTCTTTAGGCATATTCAAAACATGAGTGAGATCAAGACTGATGTCGGACGAGCTCGAGCATGGATAAGATTGTCTCTGGAAAAGAAGCTCTTGTCCCAGCATCTCAAGCAGTTGCTCTCTAACCAGCTGCTCACAAAGTAAGAGGTGGCCTCGAGGCATTTCTGTTTCTATGACCTGTGTGCTTACAAAATAAATTTCTTAGACTGACAGTCTGCCTTCTTCAGCATGAGTTGTTCACTCCTGCGCACATGCACTCTTCCTTTCTAACAGGCACATGTTTCAGAAACTCTGTGTCATGACTTCCTATTTGATTATATATGGGAGGGTAGATTTCATAGCCAGAGGCAGATGGTGCTACCTTTTTCAGAAAAATAAAGCTAAGTAGTCCCACAGGTTGATGGTAACATCCAAAATGTGAAAGTCGCTCAGTCATGTCCAACTCTTTGCGACCCCATGGACTGTACAGTCCATGGAATTCTCCAGGCCAGAATACCGGAATGGGTAGCCTTGCCCTTCTCCAGGGGAAATTCCCAACCCAGGGATTGAACCCAGGTCTCCCACATTGCAGGCAGATTCTTTACCAGCTGAGCCACAAGGGAAGCCACAAGGGAAATATCCAAAAGATGGGTTGAATTTATGTAAACCTTGTTATCATATTGTGAAGATCACAACAAAACCAGGAGCAGCAAAAAATTAAAAGGTCCAAAGTACAGAGCTTCTCTGAGAGTCTTACCAATACTTACATTTAGTAGTGTAGAGCCAGTAAACCAGTCAAGTGCATATAACTTAATTATTAACTGTTTTGATTGATTCCCTTTACTCCATCAGAAACCCTGGATGAAATGCATCATCCAGATAATACGTATAGTAGAATTGACTTGAAAATTAAGGGGTTTGGGGTTCTCCAGAGCAAAGGCATGCAAAGGATTCAGCAAAGACCTCAAACATGACAGTGTTGGCATCCCACCATAACCCAATTCTTTTTGTGATTTTAAATTTGTATGTATCACTGTCGAGTTAGTTATCCCTTGGAGCATTTTAGGATGAGTCTTAATATCCAAAGAATGGGTTAGATAAAGAGTATATGATGTGAAGTACAGCCTGTGAACCTGATCTTCTTCTCTTAAAACTGACTACACGCCCCACACCTTATCCCTGCTGATAAGTCTTCTGCCCTTTGTGGTCAAAGTACAAAGCAGAAAATGATAATGATAATCGTTTAAAAATCTTACTACATAAAGGTAACTGCTAAGTATCTTACATGTTTTCTACTATACTTTCTTCTGTGCATGTTCTCTTAGTTAAGATTATACTGTATTTGCAATTCAGCTCACCCTTTTTTCAGGTTAATATTATACCATAACATTTTATATGTCATAAAGTCTCTGAAATCTGAATGCCTGTGTTCAAATACTGCCTTTACTATTCACTATTTAAATGACCTTAGGCAAGATCCTTAACTTCATTTTGTCACTTTTCCTTATCTGTAAAAGGAGAATGCTAATAGCCTTACCTCTCATGTGATCACGAGGATTAGATATATTAATAACTATGAAATACTTGGGAAATGCTTAAATGTAAGTACTTAATGAAAAGTTACTGTTTTAGGGAGCAGTAGTTTTTTTCTCACTCAGTTAAAAGTCAATCCTTATTTGAAATGAAACATCTGAAACAGAGTGGTTTAAATTTCCCAGAAAGATATCTTTCAAACACTATAATATAGGTGATTATATTATAATTAGTCGATATTTTAAAAAATTTATCTTTAGTGAATGTAATGTCCTTCAGCCATAGGATGAGAAAAAAAAATCCACCGTAGACTATTAATAGCAGATGTGGGGAGTAGTAGTGTTGTTATTGTTAAAACTCTTCTTAAAACTTTATTTTTTTACCAATTTTTAAAAATTTGTTTTTAGCTGCACTGAGCCTTCATTCTGCATGCTGACTTTCTCTAGTTGCCATGAGCAGGGGGCTACTCTCTCTGGTTGTGGTGCATGGGCTTCTCACTGCTGTTGCTTCTCTCACTGCAGCTTGCAGGCGCTAGAGCTCAGGCTCAGTAGTTGTGGCGCCTGGGCTTACTTGTGCCGTGACAAGTGAAGTCTTCTCAGACCCAGGGATTGAAGCTGTGTTCCCTGCATTGGCAGGTGGATTCTTATCCATTGTATCACTAGGAAAGTCCTAAACTTTATTTTAAATTAGTATACTATGATATATTGGGTTAGCCAAAAAGTTTGTTTGGTTTTTCTGTACCATCCTTTGGAAAAACCTGAGTGAACTTTTTGGCCAACTCAGTATTTTTATTTTTTACAAATAATATTCAAGTGGACATTTGTGAGTAAATCTTTGCCATTTCATATTATATCCTTAGGACTGAGTCCTTAAAATAAAATTAATAAGTCAAAAAATAATTATTTTTTAATTACTTAAATATTACCAACAAATTGCTTTTCTGAAATTTTCAGAAGATTACACTTTCTGTTATTCACTGCCACCCCCCACATACACCCCATCAGCACTGATCATTAATTTTAAATCTTTATTACTTTGACAGACAAAATGAATTCACAGGAGGTTGTTTCTTTAATTACTAAGTAGGTTAAAATATTAACATATATACATTCATTTTTATGAATTGTCTGTTTTTTCTAGATTGAAATTTCTACTCATAGTTTGTATAAGAGAGTATTTTTTAGCAGAAGACATAAGGAAAAATACACTATACTATTACTTTGTTTGTCTTATCCTTTCCTAGGAAGCTTTATAAACGTTATGCTTTTCTCCGTTGTGAAGAAGAAAGAGAGCAGTTTCTTTACCATCTTCTTTCCCTCAATGCTGTGGACTATTTCTGCTTCACCAGTGTCTTCACCACTATCAGTAAGTCTGGAAAAGTGAATGTTAAGTGAAGTGCTGCTCAGATGACTAATGGAATAAGAGTTTATATTTTTAAAAGTGAGACATACCACAGTTCAGTGAGACAGACACTGTAACATCCACCCCTCCCCCCACCTTCCCTGCCCTGCCCCATCTCCATTTAGCCATAAAGGTTATGCCCCTGCAGCCCCACCTCCTGAAGACAACCCTCGGCTATTTGGGGAATGTCTCACCAAAGAAAACTACCTTCCCTGAGGCTGGCTGTCCTACTAAAGCCAGCCAGTATCCCTGCCTGATCCCTGGGCTGCCCCAGAACTTACTGTGGTATCAGCTGAGGACTCACAGCATCAGAGCTCAGTTTCTGCCTCAGCCCACCCTTTCTTCCTCATATGTTGAACCCAGAAGCAGCATTCTTCATGCTAATTTCTGACTCCGAGTCTGCTTACCAAAAAAACCCATCCTGCAGTAAAATGGGGTGGATGTGAAGAGGAATGTTTTATTAAACAAACATTGCAGTGTGTTATCTGGAACACATAAATTCAAAGAATCAATACATGATAATAATAAACATGTAACTGAACAGCCATGAAATTAAAAGATGCTTGCTCCTTGGAAGAAAAACTATGACCAACCTAGAAAACACATTAAAAAGCCGAGATATTACTTTGCCAACAAAGGTCTGTCTAGTCAAAGCTATGGTTTTTCCAGTAGTCATGTGTGGATGTGAAAGTTGGACTATAAAGAAAGCTGAGCACTTTAAAGAATTGATGCTCTAGAACTGTAGTGAAGACTCTTGAGAGTCCCTTGAACTGCACGGAGATCAAACCAGTCAACCCTAAAGGAAATCAGTCTTGAATATTCATCAGAAGGATGGATGCTAAAGCTGAAACTCAATACTTTGGCCACTTGTTGTGAAGAACTGACTCACTGGAAAAGACCCTGATGCTGGGAAAGATTGAAGGCAGGAGGAGAAGGGGATAACAGAGGATGAAATGGTTGGATAGCATCACCAACTCGATGGACATGAGTTTGAGCAAGCTCCAGGAGTTGGTGATGGACAGGGAAGCCTGGTGTGCTGCAGTCCTTGAGGTTGCAAAGAGTTGGACAGGACTGAGCAACTGAACTTAACTGAACATCATTAAACTTTGATGACTCAGAAAGATTTCAGAATCTTGCTGAATGTTGCAGATCTTAATGACCCAGATGGTGTGGTCACTTACCTAGAGCCAGACATCCTGGAGTGTGAAGTGGGCCTTAGGAAATGTTACTACAAACAAAGCTAGTGGAGGTGATGGAATTCCAGCTGAGCTATTTCAAATTCTAAAGGATGATGCTTTGAAAGTGCTGCATTCAATATACCAGCAAATTTGAAAACTTCTGTAGCAGCCACAGGACTGGAAAAGGTCCATTTTCATTCCTACCCCAAAGAATAGCAGTGCCAAAGAATGTTCAAACTACCATACAATTTTGAATTCTCATTTTGAATACTAGTAAGGTTATGCTCAAAATCCTTCAAGCTAGACTTCAGCAGTACGTGAACTGTGAACTTCTAGATGTACAAGCTGGGTTTAGAAAAGGCGGAGGAACCAGAGATCAAATTGCCAACATCCGCTGGATCATAGAGAAAGCAAGGGAATTAAAAAAAAAAAAAATCTGCTTCACTGACTACACTAAAGCCTTTGTGTGGATCACAACAAACTGGAAAATTCTTCAAGAGATGGGAATACCACACCACCTTACTTGTCTCCTGAGAAACCTGTATGTGGCTCAAGAAGCAATTAGAAACTTACATGGAACAACTGACTGGTTTAAAATTGGGAAAGAAGTAAGACAAGGTTGTAAATTGTCACCCAGTTTATTTAACTTCTGTAACTTCTTGTATAGAAGTTAATGCCTGACTGGATGAATTATAAGCTGGAATCAAGATTGCTAGGAGAAATATCAACAAACTCAGATATGCAGATGATACCACCCTAATGGCAGAAAGTAAAGTTAATCTAAAGAGCTTCTTGATGAAGGTGAAAGAAGAGAGTGAAGAAGCTGGCGTAAAACTCAACATTCAAAAAACTAAAATCATGGCATTTAGTCCCATCACTTCATGGCAAATAGAAGGGGGGAGAGTGGAAGCAGTGACAGATTTTATTTTCTTGGGTTCCAAAATCACTGAGGACAGTGAATACAGCCATGAAATTAAAGTGCTTGCTCCATGGAAGGAGAGCTATGACAAACCTAGACAGCATATTCAAAAGCAGAGACATCAATTTGCTGACAAAGGTCCGTATACTCAAAGCTATGGTTTTTCCAGTAGTCATGTGTAGATGTGAGAGTTGGACCGTAAGGAAGCCTGAGCGCCAAGGAACTGATGCTTTCAAATTGTGGTGTTAAGAAGACTCTTGAGAGTTCCTTGGACTGCAAGATCAAACCAGTCAATATAAAGGAAATCGGCCTTGAATATTCACTGCAAGGACTAATGCTGAAGTTGAAGCTTCAGTACTTTGGCTACTTGATGCAGAGTCAACTCATTGGAAAAGACCCTGATCCTGGGAAAGATTGAAATCAAGAGCAAAATGAGGATGTGGTGGTTAAATAGCTTCACTGATTCTGAATGCTAATGGACATGAATTTGAGCAAACTCTGGGAGATAGTGAAGGACAGGGAAACCTGACATGCTGCCATCCTTGGGGGTCAAAAAGAGTCAGACACAGCTTAGCAGGTGAACAACAAGAGGGAGGAAATACTGATTGAAGATGTATTTTTGATAAACTAAATTACAGCATTTATTCTGTTGCATTGGTCCCCTTCCCTACTTTGGAGAATTTTTACTTGTATTACTTAGGAGTTATTTTCAGTTGCAAATATCAGAAAACGATGGTTTAAACAAATCAGTAGTTTTGTTTTTCTTACACAGTAAGAAGTCTTGAGGTAGGCAGTCTGCAGTGCTATCACAGATCCAAGCTCTGTGACAGTTGTCAGTGTGTGCTAATCACCTCTTGGTCACAAGATGGCTGCTCTCAGTTTACCTTCCAGCCTGAAGAAGGAAGCGGTGCCAAGGAAGAGGGGTCAGAATCTGTGCCAGAAGAGCATAGTTTACTAAGAAATTTCAGTAAATATAACCAGTATTTCACTGGGCAGAGTTGTGTAGGTTTTGGTCTTCTAAGTCTCCGGTAGAGGCGAACAAAGAAAACGGAGTTAGAATGGTTATTAGGCTAACCTGTAATATCTGTCAAGATACTGTTAGTTAATTAGAAGCTAAGGTGTATATATAAGGTGTTATATATATTGGAGAAGGAAATGGCAATGCACTCCAGTACTGTTGCCTGGAAAATCCCATGGACAGAGGAGCCTGGTATGTTACAGTCCATGGGGTTCACAAAGAGTCGGACACGACTGAGCAACTTCACTTCACTTGAAAGAGAAGAAATTGCAGAGGGAGTTAGGACTCCTAAGCTCCTCCCTGTATCTGCAGATTTCTCTTTATCCGTGTAACTTTTACAACTAGGGAATTGAAATACTTCATGAAATAAATATTCTGAGTTTAATAATACTACTCTTTTTCTGCTTTATGAAATCATTGTTGTGTGTCTGTGAGCCCTTTGCAGCCAACAGAACTGTTGACCCTAAACAGGCCTTTTTCTGCAGCTTTTCTAATCCTGTCAGTGAAAGAAATGAGTAGCCTCTGGCACCTAAAATAACATCTTGCACTAACCTCTTCTGCTTTCAGTTTCAAAAATCGTTTGATTCTCATGATTACTAAGCCATGAAAATATGGCCTTTTTCTCTGACATTTTCCTTTCCTTCAGCCAAAATAAAAGGACAGAAAGGGGGGTTATTCAGCCAACAGAAAGAAAGTACTCTATGTAAAATTAGAGAAATGAACCATTTATCCCATTCATTTTGCTCATCTGAGAGCACACTGAAATATGAACCCCTATTGTGAGGCAGTATCTGAGCCCCTTGTCCTGTGACTGTTTTTAATCCTATGTATAGTTCTTTCAAAGAGGACGTTTTAATGGTTCTCTTGTGACTGGATGAAGAGAATACTGACCAAAATATTGATTCTACCCTACTTTAAAAAAAAAAAGTATGGCTCTAAGGGATAAAAATATGCTAATGTGTTTGAGCCATCCTCATTTTTTAAAGGAAAGGGAGGTATGTGGAATGCCTATCTGTGGGTTCCACATTTGAGCAAACGATGGTGTTTGGCCAGTGACATCTAGTGGCCTGCCTTTGAAGAGGCTTCAAAGGGACCGATTTCACAGATTCCTTTCCGCATCCTGATTCTCTCCCTGAGGCACCTCTTGCCGTAGAGCCCCCTTTCCAAGTTGTAGCTAATAGACTTCATATTACAACTGGAATGGAGGTGCTGTTGTTTATTATTGGCTTTGCATATAGGACTGTAACACTGGGATGAGAAAGTTCTGAAGTGCTGTGTTGTGAAGCATTGCCCAAGAAAATCAGCAACAAGCAGATACTATGCAAGTAGCCACCAGCCACCTTCTTTATATGAAACCATGCCAGTAACCATGCTCATTTGTACTCCATTTTGGAACAAAATGAATAAAAACACCAAAGCAATGAAAATACTACACAGTCACTGTTTATGTCCTCAGGTATTCTGGTGCTAATGCCTGACATTGTTTATAAAATGTAGTGCTGATGATAAGCATGTCATGCTTATGAGTGTGAGAGTTGGACCATAAGAAGGCTGAGTGCTGAAGAATTGGTGCTTTCGAATTGAGGTGCTGGAAAAGACTCTTCAGAGTCCCTTGGATTGCATGGAGATCAAATCAGTCAATCCTAAAGGGGATCAACACTGAATATTTATTGAAAGGACTGTTGCTGCAGCTGAAGCTCCAATACTTTAGCCACCTGATGTGAATAGCAGACTCATTGAAAAAGACCCTGGTACTGAGAAAGATTGAGGGCAAAAGGAAAAGAGGGTGACAGAGGTTGAGATGGTTAGATAATTATCACCGACTCAATGTATAAGAATTTGAGCAAACTCCAGGTAATAACGAAGGACAGAGGAACCTGGTGTGCTGCAGTCCATGGGGGTTGCAAAGAGTTGGACAGAATTTAGCAACTGAACAACAATGCCATGTATACACAATGATGAATAGGTATGGAAACTAGTACAAGTATTGGGACTTGTGGCTTATAAACCAGACCTTATCTTTCTAGACTAGAGGAGGTTATGATCTCATCCTGTTGCTTAAGTCTATCTTGATAGATCATTAAAAAGCAAATTATCTGTGAAAGCCAACAGAATTCTGAATATATATTTGTTTTCTTCAGGAGAACTTCATTGTAATTTTGTATTAATTTCAGCATTTTTCTTTCAGTGATTCCATATAGGTCAGTGATCATTCCCATCAAAAAGCTGAGCAACGCGATCATCACGTCAAACCCTTGGATCTGTGTATCAGGAGAACTAGGAGACACGGGAGTAATGCAGATTCCCAAAAACCTCCTTGAAATGACTTTTGAAGTAGGTTCAGCTAATTGCTTTCGTAGCACGAAGTGTCATACATAGTTCTACACAACAATGCCAGTTTCAGTTTTTCATTTTTCCCTGAGTCAAATAATACAAAGGGTAGTTAAGCATGCAGGATCATTTAGGGGGTTATATACCTAAAGTTGTCTTGAACACATGAAATTTGTTTTGCATTTTTATTGTTATTTTAATTGTTAAGCTGTGTATTTCTACTTGTAGTGGTGCACTCTGGGGCTTTGCCAGGTCCTTTTCCATAATTCCCAATGCGTGTTGTAGAACCTGGCACGTAGAGAACATTCAGGTGAATGCTTTCCCTACAGTGGTTCTCTTCCAAACTGTAAATTCACCCTACCTGAACCTGGACAAAGGGAACCGGAGCTGATGTTCATGCTTTGGCCTTTAGACCACAACCATTGGTGATCTTGCGAAAATACCTCTCACTATGATAGTCATTTTTCAGGTCTTACCTGGTAAAGTAGTCCCATACTTTTCAATTAGCAATAATCGCGCCTCGGATAAGCCTCATTGGCTACGATACTACCACTGCGCAAAGCTAGTAGTCCCATACTTTTGAGCCCACATGCTGGTTGATCCTGGCAAGGAGAAAGGAGACAAACACCTGTTCTCCTTTCAGAAGGGAAGTGGTACTAACTGAACGTTCTGTTCCTGGGGTCTAGGAATGGCAGTTTCCACTCAGAGTTATGACACTGCCCAAGAGTTTATTTTGACACTGTCGATCCAGTGGGCTCACAGCTATCTGTATATAAAAGACTAAAGTCCTTGGCTTTTCTCTGACTGCCAAGTATAGAGCATAAACTGCATTATAAGTCCCATCATTGCTGTTTCCAGACTCTCACATCTGCCTGCTTCTTTCCATCTCTGCTGCCCCAACTAATTCAAGATGCCCTCCTCCATCACCTAGATCACTGTGATTCAAAGATGTCAAGTGGTTGGAGAACTCATAGCTTTGAGGTTCCCAGCTATACACAGTCATTTGGGGTCTGTGACCTTTCATCAGAATTTCTAAGTCAGAATTTTGTTGACATTTATTTTTACCATTTCTATTATCATCATTTTCTTTTGTACTTACGCGCAAAGGGTCAGGAAAGATGCTGATAACTGCTTTTTTTTTAACAGTAGCATTAGAGACTTCTAGATGATGTTTGAGGTCAGTTCTGCCTTAGTATTTATTAAAGCAGAAAAAGTTGGTGATTGTTTTATGTCTATAATTATTTTTCTGACCTCTCTATAACTAAATCTAAATAGCATCGTTTCCCATTTTTTGGAATTCTTCTCATCCTTCAAAGGAACAAATCTACTGACTTGGTGATGTTTCTGGATTCTCCAGTTGGAAATCACTGTTCCTTTCCAAGTGTTCTTCAAGCACCTGTTTACATATCTACTCTCAGACATTGTGTAGTCCCTCTCATTTAATAATGTTCCTATGTCTGCTGTCTCATTAGAAGGGATCTATTTGGATATTTTTCTCTAGTGCACAGCAGAACACATTATGCAGCGTCCTCTACACTTGTAAACTGTTTGGAACCACTACTAAACCTGAGAGGTGGCAGGAAAAGATCAGGAACTGAGTACCCTATGGTCCTGTCCCTACAGTGCCAGAACCTGGGGAAGTTGACGACTGTCCAGATTGGTCACGATAACTCAGGACTGTTAGCCAAATGGCTAGTGGATTGTGTCATGGTCAGAAATGAAATCACAGGACATACATATAGGTAAGTAAATGTCCTTGGGAGTTCAGATTTCTCTTAATACTTTTTAGACAAGAAAAAGTTTGAGAATTATTTTCATTCTAAAGTTTTCCCATTACCCTTTGAATTTTACTTTAGTTTTTTGGGTTGTCTTGTTTATGTAATAACAAAGTTTTGTTATTTTGTTCCAAATGCAAAAGTGCCCCCAAAATACTTCTCAAAAAGATTGATTGTGTTTGTTGCTAACACTTAGTCCACAAATATTGAAAAAGTTTGGAACTCTGATAAGAAAAGGAAAAAAAGAAGCTTAAAATAATGTCAGTAAGACAAAAGGCTCTTTTGGACACTCCTGGTTGCAGCCAGCACTCCTCTTTAAGAACATTCTCCTCTTTTTTCCTGGAACTTAACTCCCACACGAACATCTAGTTTGAAGATACTCTTGTTGAAATGAACTACAGAATTTTTATATAGATGAGGTATGAGAAAATATTTAAAAGTTACTTTAATTTGATAATAATAATTTATGGCTATACAAGAGAGAATTTCTTTATTTTTCAGAGTCACTGACGTAATTAGTAAAATGTCCTGATGTATGTAATTTACTTTAAAATACTTTTAACAAAACTGAAGCATATGGGAGAATGTTATAACTAAGTCATAAGAACATGGGTGTCTATTTTTTTGTCTTCTTTTTTAAGTGTTTGCGATTTTTCATAATGAAAAAAATCACCCACAGGATGATCACCCACTAAAATGATGGGCTTCACCCTTGGTGCCATTTAAAAATTCTGATTAAAGCTAGTAAAATATTGGAGATTCTGAAGTTTATTTCTGTCCTGCCAGGTTCCCATGCGGGCGGTGGCTGGGGAAAGGCATTGATGATGGAAGTCTGGAGAGAATTCTCATTGGAGAATTGATGACATCAGCAGCAGATGAGGATCTAGTAAAGCAGTGTCGGACTCCACCCCAGCAGAAATCACCCACTGTGGCCAGGAGATTGAGCATCACATCACTGACAGGAAAAACTACCAGTAATTAGTTTTTTCTTTAAATTTTCCAATGTGTCTTAGATGTTTTAGGCATCATGTGGCCATTTCATAAAAAACTGTTGAGTTAAATGAATTATGGTAAGGAGATTAAAAAGAAAGCTGAGGAAAATTAATTTGTGAGAAAGACTTTAGAGTGGAGAGAGAAAAGGGGGGAAATAAGGCAGGATAATTACAAATAATTAAAAGCCTAAAGAATTTAGACGTTAAAATCCAATTAAAAAAACCACCTGCTCTGTTTTAGTTATGCTCTGAAAGTATGAGTAAATAATACTTTGCCTGAAACTTCAAGGAAGAATAAGGACAGTTATAGTACTCTCATATCTAGTTATCCAAAGCCCCTTTTTCTAAGAGGAATTCTAAAAATTACATTCCCCATCCCACCCCCAAACTTCCTGTAGAAGTGACAAAATATATAAAAAAGTGACTTCTCTAGATAGGATACTGTGTTCACAGGCCATTTTTAATAGCACAATAAACTTCTAGTTTATACAAATGTGGTCTTTAGACTCCCAAGGATATCAAATTTTAATCCCTCGGATATGTAAATGTTACTTTATTTAGAAAAAGGATCTTTGCAAATATGAGTAAGGTAAGGATCTTGAGATAGGGAAATTATCTGGGTTATCCAGGTGGACCCTAAATGCAATTACATGTATTGTTATGAGAGAGAGGCAAAAGGAAATTAGACACACAAAGGAGAAGACAATAAATAGACAGATGGAGGCAGAGACTGGAGTGATGTGGGCACAAGCCAAGGAATGCCACCTGGACTTGAAGAGGCAAGGAGCAACTTCTTCCATTGAGCCTCCTGAGGAAGCACAGCCCTGTCCACAACTTGATTTCTACCCATTGATACTGATTTTTGACTTGTCCCTCTGGAATTGTGAGAGAAGAAATTTCTACTTTTTTTAAGCTACTAAATTTGTGGAAGATCCCCTGGAGAAGGAAACGGTAACCCACTCCGGTATTCTTGCCTGGAGAATCCCATGGACGGAGAAGCCTGGTAGGCTACAGTCCACGGGGTCGCAAAGAGTCGGAAAGGACTGAGTGACGGAACGGAACGGAACAGAACGGAAATTTGTGGTCATCTATTACAGGAGCCACAGAAAACTAAAGAGACAGAGAAGTGGTTTTATTTCAATTCATAGACAATAACCATGAGTTATTGGAGGTACCTTATTAATAAGAGGTACCTAAGAGGTCCTTAGTTAACAAAGCAATTTCCTTAGGTATTATTATTCTATATCCATTTGTTAGCATATAGTGATATATTAACTATTAGAATAATATAGTCTTTAACAATCTCCCTTATTTTTTAATAAGTAAGTGTAAATAACTGTTAGTCACTCAGTTGTGACCAACTCTTTGTGACCCCATGGACTGCAGCCCACCAGGCTCCTCTGTCCATGAGATTTTCCAGGCAAGTATACTGGAGTGGGTTGCTGTTTTGCTCTCCAGGGGATCTTCCCAACCCAGGGATCAAATCTGGATCTCCTGCACTGCAGGCAGATTCTTTACCAACTGAGCTACAAATGATTCCCTTTATCCATAATTCTTTTCTACCTCCAGAAGTAAACTTTATACCACACATACACTAGAATAGCTAAAAAGAAAATAGACAACAGTGAATACGCATATATTACAATGGGAATGCAAAAGGAAAAACCATTTGTTAATTTCTTATAAAGATATATACATGTACTAACCATACACTTCACCCAGAACTCTCAATCTAGATGTATATATCCTAGAGAAATGAATGCATATATCTATACCAAGACTCGTACTCAAATTTTGCAAGCAGCTTTATTCATAATAGCCAGAATGGAAACACCTGCAGTATACACCAGCTGGTAAGTGGATAAGCAGATAGTGATATATCTAGTCAGTGGGATCCTATTCAGCAATACTGTTGATATAGCTAACATCATGGATGAATCAAAAGTATTGTGCCAGGTAAGAAAAAGCAGACATTATACAATTCTATTTATTAAATTCTAGAAGAGGCAATATAATAATGATGGAAAGCAGATCAGTAGTTGAGAGGGGTTACAAGGTTACAAGCTGGGGAAGGGAATTGACTGAAAAGGGGAACAGTGGAACTTTTGGGGTTGATGGAAATTTTCTGTATTTTGATTATAGTGGTAGTTACATGTCTCTACATCTGTCAAAACTCATCAAATTACATAAAATTGGTGACTATAGTTACAGATTTTGAGTGGTGAGGCTGGGGTTTGAGTCTTGGGGGTCTCTTAGATTCTTTCCCATTGTGCCAGTGTGCCTCACGGGACCAAACTGGCAAGGCAGGTTTCATGGATCCCTGACAAGGCAGCCTGCCCTGGTGAAGTGTTTCCTGCACAGGCAGGCACAGTTGATGTCCTGTAGTACTTGGTTTATTTTCCTTGCCTGAAATTTCCGCCATTATTCATTATTTTTTAGAACCCAATGCAGGACAGATCCAAGAAGGAATTGGAGAAGCTGTGAACAACATTGTGAAACATTTTCACAAACCTGAAAAAGAGGTATGATGGGCTATAAAACTTACTGTGGTAGGATTTTAAAGCTGCTTTTATACATGATACATAATGCAATAAAAAGGTGCTTTGATTTTCATTTGTAAGCTTTCTAATGGCTGCAAAAACACGTTTCATAGCTACCCTCAGCACGTGTTCCTCTACTGCTTTTCTTAACCATCAACGCAGGAGCTTATTCTCTGGCACTGTGTGTTGCTCTCCGCAGAGAGGAAGCCTCACTGTGTTGCTGTGTGGAGAGAGTGGCTTAGTTGCAGCACTTGAGCAAGTTTTCCACCATGGCTTCAAATCAGCTCGCATCTTTCACAAGAATGTCTTCATCTGGGACTTCATAGGTAAATTAAAGCTGGGGTACATTGTTGTGAGGTCATTGAAATGTGTCTTAGGAAATTAAAAAACCCAAGAATTTGAGCAAATAAGGGTTAGTGATAAGGGTATATGTTTTTCAAAGTAAATATCAAATAAGCAGTGTCTGTGGTTCACTGGAGAAGGCAATGGCAAACCACTTCAGTATTCTTGCCTTGAGAACCCCATGAACAGTATGAAAAGGCAAAATGATAAGATACTGAAAGAGGAACTCCCCAGGTCAGTAGGTGCCCAATATGCCACTGGAGATCAGTGGAGAAATAACTCCAGAAAGAATGAAGGGATGGAGCCAAAGCAAAACCAATACCCAGTTGTGGATGTGACTGGTGATAGAAGCAAGGTCGGATGCTGTAAACAGCAATATTGCATAGAAACCAGGAATGTTAGGTCCATGAATCAAGGCAAATTGGAAGTGGTCAAACAGGAGATGGCAAGAGTGAATGTCAGCATTCTAGGAATCAGTGAACTAAAATGGACTGGAATAGGTGAATTTAGATGGCCATTATATCTACTACTGTGGGCAGGAATCCCTTAGAAGAAATGGAGTAGCCATCATGGTCAACAAGAGAGTCCGAAATGCAGTACTTGGATACAATCTCAAAAATGACAGAATGATCTCTGTTTATTTCTAAGGCAAACCATTCAACATCACAGTAATAAGCCTATGCTCCAACCAGTAACGCTGAAGCAGTTGAACGGTTCTATGAAGACCTACAAGACGTTTTAGAACTAACACCCAAAAAAGATGTCCTTTTCATTATAAGGGACTGGCATGCAAAAATAGGAAGTCAAGAAACATCTGGAGTAACAGGCAAATTTGGCCTTGGAGCACGGAATGAAGCAGGGCAAAGGCTAATAGAGTTTTGCCAAGAGAAGTCACGGGTCACAGCAAACACCCTCTTCCAACAACACAAGAGAAGACTCTCCACATGGACATCACTAGATGGTCAACACCAAAATCTGATTGATTATATTCTTTGCAACCAAAGAGGGAAAAGCTCTATACAGTCAGCAAAAACAAGACTGGGAGCTGACTGTGGCTCAGATCATGAACTCCTTATTGCCAAATTCAGACTTAAATTGAAGAAAATAGGAAAAACCACTAGACCATTCAGATATGACCTAAATCAAATCCCTTATGATTATACAGTGGAAGTGAGAAATAGATTTAAGGGACTAGATTTGATAGATAGAGCGCCTAATGAACTACAGACGGAGGTTCGTGACATTGTACAGGAGACAGGGATCAAGACCATCCCCAGGGAAAAGAAATGCAAAAAAGCAAAATGGCTGTCTGAGGAGGCCTTACAAATAGCTGTGAAAAGAAGAGAAGCGAAAAGCAAAGGAGAAAAGGAAAGATAAGCATCTGAATGCAGAGTTCCAAAGAATAGCAAGGAGAGCTAAGAAAGCCTTCCTCAGCGATCAATGCAAAGAAATAGAGGAAAACAACAGAATGGGAAAGACTAGAGATCTCTTCAAGAACATTAGAGACACCAAGGGGACATTTCATACCAAGATGGGCTCGATAAAGGACAGAAATGGTATGGACCTAACAGAAGCAGAAGATATTAAGAAGAGGTGGCAAGAATACACAGAAGAACTGTACAAAAAAGAGCTTCACAACCAAGATAATCATGATGGTGTGATCACTCACCTAGAGCCAGACATCCTGGAATGTGAAGTCATGTGGGTCTTAGAAAGCATCACTACGAACAAAGCTAGTGAAGGTGATGGAATTCCAGTTGAGCTATTTCAAATCCTGAAAGACGATGCTGTGAAAGTGCTGCACTCTATATGCCAGCAAATTTGGAAAACTCAGCAGTGGCCACAGGACTGGAAAAGGTCAGTTTTCATTCCAATCCCAAAGAGAGGCAATGCCAAAGAATGCTCAGACTACCACACAGTTGTACTCATCTCACATGCTAGTAAAGTAATGCTCAAAATTCTCCAAGCCAGGCTTCAGCAATACGTGAACCGTGAACTTCCAGGTGTTCAAGCTGGTTTTAGAAAAGGCAGAGGAACCAGAGATCAAATTGCCAACATCTGCTGGATCATGGCAAAAGCAAGAGAGTTCCAGAAAAACATCTATTTCTGCTTTATTGACTATGCCAAAACCTTTGACTGTGTGGATCACAATAAACTCTGGAAAATTCTGAAAGAGATGGGAATACCAGACCACCTAACCTGCCTCTTGAGAAATCTGTATGCAGGTCAGCAAGCATCAGTTAGAACTGGACATGGAACAGCAGACTGTTTCCATTAGGAAAAGGCTATATATTGTCACCCTGCTTATTTAACTTATGTGCAGAGTACATCATGAGAAACGCTGGGCTGGATGAAGCACAAGCTGGAATTAAGATTGCCGGGAGAAATATCAATAACCTCAGATATGCAGATGACACCACCCTTATGGCAGAAAGTGAAGAGGAACTACAGAGCCTCTTGATGAAAGTGAAAGAGGAGAGTGAAAAAGTTGGCTTAAAGCTCAACTTTCAGAAAACTAAGATCACGGTATCTGGTCCCATTACTTCATGGGAAATAGATGGGGAAACAGTGGAAACAGTGTCAGACTTTATTTTTTTGGGCTCCAAAATCACTGCAGATGGTGATTGCAGCCATGAAATTAAAAAACGCTTACTCCTTGGAAGGAAAGTTATGACCAACCGAGACAGCATATTAAAAAGCAGAGACATTACTTTGCCAACTAAGGTCCATCTAGTCAAGGCTGTTTTTCCAGTGGTCATGTATGGATGCGAGAAAAAGAAAGCTGAGTGCTGAAGAATTGATGCTTTTGAACTGTGGTGTTGGAGAAGACTCTTGAGAGTCCCTTGGACTCCAAGGAGGTCCAACTAGTCCATCCTAAAGGAGATAAGTCCTGGGTGTTCATTGGAAGGACTGATGCTGAAGCTGAAACTCCAAAACTTTGGCCACCTCGTGCGAAGAGTTGACTCATTGGATAAGATCCTGATGCTGGTAGGGATTGGGGACAGGAGGAGAAGGGGCCGACAGAGGATGAGATGACTGGATGGCATCACCAATTCGATGCATATGAGTTTGAGTAGACTCCGGGAGTTGGTGATGGACAGGGAGGCCTGGCATGCTGCGATTCATGGGGTCGCAGAGTCGGACATAACTGAGCGACTGAACTGAACTGAACTGTGCTTTTCATTCAGTCAACAAATATATCTCTGTCTGTGTGTGTTCACAATATCCTAAACTATTTTAGATGCTCAAGATACACACTTCAAGTTAAAAGTAAACAAGACACAGAAATTCCTATGGTTGACAAACTTACAATCTTGTGAGGTCAGGAGGGCAAACAATACACAAAATCGTAACAGATATGTAATTTATCTGATAAGTTGGAAGGTCATCATTGATGCAGACAAAAATGGAGCAAGGCAAAAGGAAACAGAGTGGGATTACTCTTTTAATTAGGAAGGTTATAGACCTTGTTGATAAGGTACTGTTGAGCAAAGACTTTAAGGACGTGAGGAAGTGAGCCTTGTGAATACCAGGAGGAAAGCACCCCAGGCTGAGATAAGTGCCCTGGCAGAGCAGGTTGGGGCTGTGCTTGGCTTTCTGTAGAGTAGCAAGGAGGTGAGTGTGACTGGAACAGAGGGAGAGAGGGTGGGTATTTGGAGAGAGGATTTTTATTGCTAGAGCCTGGTTTTGGAGGGCCTTCTAGGTCTTCGGAAGCAATTGGTGTTTATCCTGAATGGAATGGGAAGTTATTGGAAGACGTGGAGCTAAGGTGTGCTTAGTTACTCAGTAATGTTCGACTCCTTTGCGACCCCATGGACTGTAGCCAACCAGGCTTCTCTGTCCATGGGATTGGATTCTCCAGGCAAGAATACTCGAGTGGGTTGCCATGCCCTTCTCTAGGGGAGCTTCCCAACCCAGGGATCAAACCCAGGTCTCCCACATTGGACTTTTTACCGTCTGAGCTACCAGAAACTGAGGAATATAATTTTTGTTTTATAAAGATTGCTCTAGTTCTGTGCCATCCAGTATGGTAACCACTAGTCACATGTGGCTATATAAATTGACTTAATTTAAATCAAATTTTAAATTGACTCCCTTAGTCATACTGGCCCTACTAGGGGCTATAGAATTGGACCTTGCAGATGCAGAATGTTTCCGTCTTCCAGAAAGTTCGATTAGAATGTGGTTCTCTAGCACCCTAAACTTTGTATTCTTTATTTTGCTATGCAGCTCTTCTACAATTCACAGTCTCTTAACAGGGTGATTAATCGTTTCATGTTGTGTAAATAAGACCTGGATGAAATTGTTGGTTTTATCCAAATTTGAACTTTTAGACAAAGTGGACAGAGCTAGGCCCCTAGAGTGGGGTATTTTTTTCCCTTTTGGAATGCACTGAATCTTACTAGTCCTGCTTCTGATATGTGTATTAATAACTCTTCCTCAGATTTACTGAAGCAGTTCTGTTTCAAGGATTTTGCTGCAAAGTGTTAGCCAGCCATTCTATAACTGGATCAAAGGGCACCACCTCTATGGCTACCATGTCTCTGCTACTTACTCCTAGAATTCTGGATCCAGTCTTAACAGACAAGACCATGTTTATTTTTTTCTTTGCTATTAATTGCCATTTTTGAAGGTATTCTAAAAAGAGTAAGCTTTCCAACCATCCAGAGTGTAGTCTAGATTAGAAAATAAATTTCTGGGAGCATATTGTTCTACCAGGAAACATGGGCCTTTAGGATTTATTGTGAAACCAATGATAAAATAATGGTTTTGGTTTTAGGATTGGCTATAATGCAAAGCATCGTTAGTATTTCCAGAATAAATTGTTTCATCTTTTTGTATATGAAGTATTAATGTGTATTGTGATATGATTCTGATTTCCTTCCCCAGAGAGAGCAGTTGCTTATTTTGAAACCAGTGACCAGATTCTAGATAATGAAGATGATGTCCTCATTCAGAAATCATCCTGCAAAACCTTCTGCCACTATGTAAACGCTATTAATACTGCACCCCGGAATATTGGGAAGGATGGCAAATTCCAGATCTTAGTTTGCCTTGGAACACGGTATTAAGCCAGTTCTTGACTTTCCCTGTCTTTGTCATGTGTTGAACAAGAATTTAGAAGGGTTTATACCAGACCATGCCCCTTCCAAAGCTCTCCGGTTGGTTTCTTCCATTCCAAGTTTTATGAGACTCCTGTTTATTGGGTGTTTGCTGTGTGTTGGGCACTATGCTTAGTATGTCACGTATTATCTCGTTTAACTCTCCTATCATTTCACCACCACCCCTGCAGGAAGTAGCAAGCAATATCCCCACTGTATAGGTGAGAAAATAGAAAGTAGAAGAGGCACAGATAAGTTAACAGACTTTCCCAAGGTCACACAGCTAGAAAGAGGCAGAGCCAAGATTTACACCTAACCTCACCCCAGAGCCCCAAGCTCTGAACCGTGACACAGTACTGCACCATAGACAGGGGAGGTAATAGACACACCAGCACATTCACACATACATGTTTTCTGTACAGAGTTTGCATGGTGTGTATACACTACCATATTGCTTTAAATTTGATGACATTGTAGAATTCTTACTATGGAGTCTCTTTAAGACAGTTTCCTACCCCTTTCTTTTTGTAAATGACACATAGGAGCTGTACAATCCATTAATTTTAAAACAGCTCTCAGAATTGTAAGAAATGAACCACACAGACCCTTAGAAGACTTTTTATCTGTGCAATGTTTGTTTTCTTCTAAGCCCCAACACCTCTTGTAGGATGGCCTAGCTGCCTTGTCATGAAGGTGTACTGAGAGCTGCTCAGCAAGGGTGTCTAAGCAACTTAGTGACAGATACTGATGTCAGTTTAATCAGGAAACATTAAAGATTGAGATCCTGTCCTCCTGAACCAGCTGGTTTATTGAGCTAAATTCTATATTTCTTCTTAATAAAAGCTATCCAACTTCAGCTGTGCTTTATAAGTTCCTTTTGAGCATGATCCTTATCTCCTTTTCTCTCTTTACTGTTGTATAAACTATAAACTCCTGTTTATTAGATCAAGGCAACACTTCTTTTGGTTTATAAGATCTACTTAACGTTTTTCTGCTTTGATTTTGTTCCTTACCTTTTTATGTTGTGTAAATTTTCTTTAAAAGTGCTAGTCCCTACAATTTAATGGAGTCTTTCTTCCCAAGAGTCTTTCTTCTGCTGTGGCATGGCTTGTCACAGATGTCTGGATAACATCTCTGTTAAACAATACAAAATGACATTCTGCTTCTTTTTAAAAGAGGTAGAATCAGAATAGAGAATATCTTTACCACATCTAAGTCTTTATGGCCAACTTGTGCAGACTCACTCTTAGAATCTGATGGGTTTCCTTTCCCCCTTAGCCTACACTGTTTCATTACCTTTTTAACCAGTAATTATCCAACTACTTGACTTTGATTTTCCCTCTGGTGACCTCAGAGCTTGGCTAGATTTCGCCCCATTCAGCCTCGCACCTTCCTGTCCAAAGCTCCAGTGTGTGTGTAGTTCTGCAGCAGGGCAGCAGTGCTCAGGATTTGTTTCTGTTTGGGTCTGCAGAGATCGCCTGCTCCCACAGTGGATTCCTCTGTTAGCCGAGTGTCCTGCCATTACCCGAATGTATGAGGAGAGCGCCCTCCTGCGAGATCACATGACGGTCAACTCCCTCATCCGCATTCTGCAAACCATCCAGGACTTCACCATAGTCTTAGAAGGCTCACTCATCAAAGGAGTGGATGTGTAACCCAATTAGCTAGAAACTCAGTCCAGAACCCTTGTTCCTGAACCTTCCCCGACAATGGGGACGGATTTGGACTTGTCTGACAAGGCAGTGAGTCACTGCAAGGGTGGCACGGCGTGTCCCCCAGTATGAACAGTCCTCACACTGCAGACAAGGCAAAATGCTGTATTGTAGTTCATTTGAACCTGGAATTTAGTATAAAATAGAGTATTTTCATGTGTTAGATGTGTGTAAATATGCTCTCTTCTTTAAGAAATTCTATTACTCTAATAAGATACTTTTCTTAGATTGAATACTCCTGTAACTTAAAATCAGTAGCTTAAAAGTATTCGGAGTTGGGTAGTGGGGAGAGTGGTGCTAGTCAGGAAGAAGCCAGTAAACATGTGAATATAGTACAACCCACTGGGGCTTTTTATTTTCCTCCAGGTGCCACAAAGGAATCCAGAAAGCATTGTTATGTACTCGCCAGCCATCCTGGTGTCTTACCCTTTATATTGTGAATGTAAACAGTTTACTTACTGTAGGGGAGAGTGGCCCTCATTTACATCTTTCAAGTTTCAGATGGTTTCATAATTTGAATTGAGCCACTCTTCCAGTCTTTTGGAAAAATTTTTTCATCAGCACAAGATAAAAGATATAATTCAAATATTTTAAATACTGGATCCCAGGGGCTTGGCTGAACTGAAAAGAGAACACATAAATCCCTGAGAAGTGTGTGAAATTGTAGGATTATAGTAACTTCTTTACACTTTGGAAAGATTAGCCTAGACTAACTTCATCCTTGACATGTTTATTCTTGTTATTTGAGGTACTTTGGGGAGATGTGAATTTCAGAGTGTTGGCCTCAAAGTCTTAAAAACTGCAAACAGCAGTTTGATTCTATACTTTTAATTTGGCCATCTCAACCCTGCAGTGGGCCCTTACCTCTCAAGAATATCCACAAACACTGTCTTTGTTTGGTTCCAATCACCCGCCTCCCCTCTTCCAGTGCCCATCCCCCCCTCAGGAAATGGAAAGAATGTCTAAGAAGGAGGAGGACTCTGTGTGGCTTGGAATGTTTTTGTGAAAGTATTTGTTGACCATGATAATGCAAATACCAGAGAAGAGAGAAAGAATGAACCCTTTCTGGGTGTTTCAGGGCCAGCTGTATGTTCCTTTGTAAGCAGGGGTGAAAATGTAATACTGCTGGCCCAGGAAGGTAAAAGCCAGAACTGCGCAGACTGGCAAAATAGAAGCAAAAGAAGAGGCAATAGTTTGGAAGACCAAACGTTGTGAGTAACTTTCCAGTTTGGTGTTTTTTAAGGAATTTAAATACAGTATTAGTATGTTACCTTAAGTCTTCATATTACAGTTGGTCTTGTAAGTAATTTAGACATTTGCACGTTGTTAGCAGTGAAATTGCCTTAGCAGAGCTCCAGATTTTATTCCCAGTTGTGACTGAGAAGCAAAGTCATGGCCTTTCAGGACCCTTGTCTCATCTGAGGGTCCTGGGCTTTAGCCAATAGTGTTGCTTCCCTTTTTCTCTTAAGGAAGAAACTAGTGAAATAAGTGCCCCACTCCCGTTATCAAACACTGTATTCAGCCAAGGCACACTCCCTTTTAATACGTGACTGAGTCCTTGAGGAGGTAAGGGAGAACTGAAGGCAGCATTTAGAAACCCATGGAAAGGGTTTAAGATGGTTCTGGGTGACCTGGGTAGACCAGAAATTTGTTTGCCTGCAGCTAAAGTTTGTCCACAGTGGTGTGACTACCCCTGGGACATGGAGACTCTTATGGGCCATATGCAGAACCTGTTTCACACAGGTGCTTACTGTTTCAATGATGAGAAACCATAGAATGATCCAATCTAGGGTTTTGTTCTTGTTACCTTTTCCAAAGGCCTTGCTTCTGACACACTCTGGGCAAAGAGAGGTGACTTAGGTTAGCATACTAGAATTGAGTCATCTCATCTAGCCTTCTCATTTTACAGATGGGAAGACTTAAGGATCAGAGAGATTAAGTACTTACCTGCACACCTGGTCAGTGACAACACAGGGTGTAGAATTCATGTTTTTTTAATTATACCAGGCTACATGAGACTGGCCTTCAAGGCATTTATATTAATAATAAGTCTTTCTACCCTTGGATCTTAATTCATCCACCTATATAGGTAGCAGATAATGATTAATATTCATTTATAGTAATAATTTATAGAGATTAATATTCAATTTAACAAACTGTCCTTAAGTTATAGAAAATTAGACCTGTTATAAAAAGTAGGAGCAGGAATTCCCTGGCAGTCCAGTGGTTTCCACACTTTTACTGCTAAGGACTTGGGTTTAATCCCTAGTCAGGGAACTAAAATCTCGCCAGTCTTATGGCACAGCCAAAAGCAAAACTAGGAGCAAAATTGGATTTCAGACCTGTGAGTAAAACCATTACTTTAGAAAGTAATACCCCCCAAGAGTTTGACCTGCAGTTTCATCCCATTTTCTATTACCTGACTACAGTAGTGAAATGACCAATTTCAGAAGAAATCACACCAAAATGGACACATCCTCTAGAATGCTGTGCCCTTTAGAGTTATCACCTTGGGAGTCCATACACAGTCTAATAATACAGCCTGTGCTCCAGACCCCTGGGGACCTCCTTATGAGCTGCCCAAATGCCCTATAGCCCATTCTTTTGAATATTTCTAGTGATGGGTAATGGTGGCTTTTCAGAAGAAATTTAATATTTGGAAACAATAAAAAGTTCTTAGAACCCAAGTTGATGAATGAAAGGGATACTTAAGCAGAGTTCGGGGTCATGTAAGAAATACAGTTCTAAAGAAGTAAGATAATTCTTACATGGCTTATACTGTCTTTGAGTATCAAAGTATTTTGAGCAGGACAGCAGCAGAATTCTTAGAATAATGTACATGTAAGTGTACATAGCCTTCCGACCTGACTTTGCAAAGTCACTCAGAAGTATACTTTTTGCTGTTAATAAATTAGTATATTGCATCATACTTCAAAGTTAAAGTATACAAAAATCAAATTTGACTTTTTTATTCAAAATAAATTAAAAATTGTGCCTGGAGTCATGATTAGTATTTTCACAAAATAGCTTAAGAAGAAATTATTTTAAAGTTAAATTGCCAAAAACATTACCTCTTGAAATACTTATTTTCCAAGTGTTTTTCAAATGTTCTGAAACTCCTACTAATAACCTTTTTGATACAGTGGCATTACACCAGTGTTGGTATTATGTATGAGACCCTGAAGCTGTGTTCTGTTTGGGGGCTCGTCTGCACCTTAAAATGACTGAGGCTCAGTGTGGAACAGTATAAAGTAGGGTTCTCAGTAGGGAAAATGGGGCTACTGAGAACAGAAGGAAGGCCTCCCAACCTTCCCTTCCTCTTTCCCACTGTGGCAGCAATCTGATAGAAGAAAACGAAAGCTTGCAAAATTTATGATTTCCCTCTAAATTTTATTTTAAATATTTCATACATTTTGTACCTTTTGTAACCCTGTGGTATTTACTTTAACATGGCTTTTTAAGAAATCATTTTAATGAACTTCTGTCACACTGTATGAATATACAGGGGAAATACTGAATTGCTCATATTTCCTTTTTTGGCAATAAAGCACTGTTGTATGTAAATGGAAGTAAAAGAGGGATGGAGACTATACATAACAGTTTGTGTATAGTAAATGCTGACCCCTCTGAGATACTTTGAAACATGAGGCAACAGACAAGGACCTCAGATTGCCCAGGGAAATATTTATTTGACAGCATTGGGAGTGTAGCTGTTAATTATAAAATAGCTTCTTTCTGCTAAGAATTATGATTTTTCAGTAGATTTTCATTTTGAGAACTGTTGAGTATTTTCTCTGTGAGGTTTATAGAAACTAGTCTATCTTTTTCACCATTTGGAAGGACAATCTGAACCGTAGCTATTTATATTTCAGTATTAATACACCTTCATTGATTGAGAATGGAGTCTTGAGATCTTCTCTACTTTTATAAAGTGAATTGTATTTCCACGTCACCCATGTCATTTGAAGTCCATGTTTCTTATATAAGTATTTGTTATATTACCTTTTAGTGTAAAAGGAAAAACAAATAATAAACTACTAGGTCTCTTATTCCTAATAAAATCCATTTACAAAACTCTTGAATCAAACTGATTTCCAGGCTTTTTGAAGAGGGTACCAATGGAGTGTGATCAGAATAATCCAAGGAGAACCTCATCCTTTCAGATCTTAGCAGACCTGATTGTCCTCTCAAGGACAAAATAAAGATTGGATCCAGAAAGGTATCACACTGAGCAATTAATATCAGAGTGAAAAAAAAATCATCAAAAACATTCTCCTCATTTGAATGAATCCAGGGTATCCTTGGGTTATGTGGGAGGGAATTATGCTTGACACATTTACCTAAACGTATTTGTGTGTGGCCCAGTCTTTATTCCAAACGCCAGACAGATCTTGTTAACAGTAGAGGTATGGTGAGAGCTCCTGTTGTCAATCAAATGAGGGTGTTAAACATGTAGAAAGAATTCTCTGTGTTACATTTGAACCATGTATAAATGTATCCTGTGTATCTTTTTTTTAAGCATTTCTGCATTTAAATTATATATATTTTTCTTTGTATTGTTAACAAAATGCATCAGAACTGGATTTTTTTCTCATCTGAACATAATTAAAATTTTAAAAGTATTGCGATATCAAGCACTTTAACATATGTATCAGAGAAACTGATGTGGGTTTTTCAGGTTTTGGAGTACATTTAAATATGACTTTTCATGCTTTGTTCTTTACAAATAAAACTGTGGGGTTGATACTTTGTTTTGCTTCATTATTATAGAACCTTAATACTGAGTAGTGCACAGGGCCAGTGACTCCAGAAAGTGGAGCAATAAAACCATTATGAGAGATAAAGCTACATGAAACCATTATGCAGTAGAAATATGAGCTTCCCAGATGGCACAGTGGTAAAGAATCCACCTGCCAGTGCGAGAGGCACAAGTGTAGATGCGGGTTCAAGCCCTGGGTCAGGAAGATCTCCTGAAGTAGGAAATGGCAACCTGCTCTAGAATTCTTGCCAGAAGAATTCCATGTAGCGTGTACACACATGCATGCGGACACACACACACACACACACACAATAGAAATATAATCTGCTGGGCAACTGGTTATCCAGAAGCAGTAAAAAGAAAAGAAAAAAAATGTGAACCCTATCTTACACCATACAGAAGTATCAATTCTTAGCTTAACAATCTAAACATAAACAGCAAAAACAATTTTTGAAAGAAAATGTAGAATGTATTTATGAATTTGGAAAAGGATAGTATTTCTTAAACAAGACATTCAAAAATAACTAGCACTGTTCAGTTCAGTCGCTCAGTCGTATCCGACTCTTTGCGACCCCATGAATCACAGCACGCCAGTCCTCCCTGTCCATCACCAAGTCCCGGAGTTCACTCAAACTCATGTCCATCGAGTCGGTGATGCCATCCAGCCATCTCATTCTCGGTCGTCCCCTTCTCCTCCCGCCCCCAATCCCTCCCAGCATCAGAGTCTTTTCCAGTGAGTCAACTCGTCGCATGAGGTGGCCAAAGTATTGCCGTTTCAGCTTTAGCATCAGTCCTTCCAATGAACACCCAGGATTGATATCCTTTAGAATGGACTGGTTGGATCTCCTTGCAGTACAAGTCCTTAGTAAAAATGAAAGGCAGAGATGCATGATTATTCACATGTTAAGCATTACTTTAGGTTATGACCATACAGCAGTTTAAACAAACACACACATCAAATTCCTGCTTTTATGGAATTTATATTCTAATGGAGCAAATTACCTAATAAACATGACAAGTAATACATATAGTTGATGTTTAGTCGCCAAGTCATGTCCAACACTTTTGTGACCCCATGGATTGTAACCCACCAGGCTCGTCTGTCCATGAAATTTTCCAAGCAAGAATACTGGAGTGGGTTCCCATTTCTTTCTCCAGGGAATCTTCCTGACCCAGGGACCAAACCCACATCTCCCACATTGGCATGCAGATTCTTTATCAGCTGAGCCACCTGGGAAGCCCAATACATATAGTAATTAGATAACTAATAACAAGCAAAGAAGAAGGATTAAAAGTATGGTTGGGGTTGCTTAAAGATGGGACTGCAATTGTAAATTGGGTTAGCCAGGGAAAGCCTCACTGAAAATGGAGTTGTCTTTAGCTGAGATTGGAAAAAGCGTAAGAGAAACAAGTTTGCAAGAGGAACATCAAGAGCTTACTTTTGGCTGCAAGATTGGCATGCCTCTTAGACATCCAAGTAAAGATATTGGATAGTTGCACATATGGATTCGGAGTTCAGAGGGAAATAATGGTGTATTTGTCAGGATCCAAATCAAGAGACAGAAACCACACAGCAATCTGAAGAGAGGTAGTTTAATGTTTAGAACTGTTAGAATTATCCAGAGAAACAGAGCTAAGGATGCATACAGATGTGTGTGTATGTATGTATATGTATATAGAGAGATTCATTTTAAGGAATCAACTGACACGGTTGTGGAGCCATGGTAAATCCAAAATCTGCAGGTTAGGCTGGTGGACTGGAGACCCAAGGGAAGAATTGTAGTTCAAGTTCAAAGATCGCTGACTGGCAGAATTTCTTCTTGCTCAAACGAGGTCAGTCTATGCTGAATTAAGGCCTTCAACAGATTGGATACATTATGGAGGGTAATCTGCTTTACTCAAAGTCCACCAATGTAAATGTTTGTCTTATCTGAAGAACACCATCACAGAAACTTCCAGAATAATGTCAGATTAAATATCTGGGCACCATGGCCCAGATAAATTGATGCATAAAATTAACCATCACAGACTACTATAATAAGAAACTGGAATGATGAAGGATTTGGTACTAAGCAATAAAAAGAACTCTAAAGAATACAAAAATAGCATATATAGGGAGCAGCTACTAACTCTAGGGCTGAGGTAAGGTAAACCTCAAGGAGCCCCCTCCCACTTAGGCTGAGAGTCAGACTTTATTAGAGGGCACAGCCATGGCCCACTGGATGGCAGAGAAGTTTATTGAGATGCTGCACCAGTGCCACTTGTTTGGAATCTGCTGTCAGGTGCCAGGGAAACAGCCTTGGAGAGGTGGCATAGCCCAGAACTTGCTGGGAAGCCCTCCATGGAGAGGTGTGATACCAGTAAAGCTCACTACAGAGCCCCCCAAGCCTCCCTACCACAAGAGGTTAGCCTCTGAGACCACAAGGGCTTCCCTTGTGGCTCAGCTGGTAAAGAATCTGCCTGCAGTGCAGGAGACCTGGGTTCGATCCCTGGGTTGGGAAAATCCCCTGGAGAAGGGAAAGGCTTCCCACTCCAATATTCTGGCCTGGAGAATTCCATGGACCATATAGTCCATGGGGTTGCAAAGAGACAGGACTGAGCGATATTCACTTTCACTTTCCACAAGAGCCAGGCGCTGCACACTGGAGGAGCTCACAGAGGGGAGCACAGCAGAACCTGGAAGAGAAGCTCCCTCCTCCAGTGCCTCTCCTGTGCATTCTGTTAACGAAGATTAACACTGTGCCACCTGTCAAAGGAGAAATGTTAACAAGAAAGTCTAGCTCCATTGTTGCAGAGCAAGATTTTTATTGCTAAGGGGCGATAAATTGATAACTGCTGCAAACAGTTTAGTTCCTTATATTCAGTTAAGAAGGAAACAACGGAGGGGAGTAGGAAATGCAAAAGATAAGAAGATAGTGAGCAAATGTCTCCAAACCTTATGAGGTAATGATTTAGAGCTGACACTGCCATGTTCATTTGAACTTAGTCCAGATGTATACAATTTTCATCACTGCTCTTTAAAATATTGACTAACTGCAGTTATTAAAATAAGGTCAGGAGGGTTTTGCAGTGTAAGGGAAAGAAGACCTCAGTGGTCACAATGGTGAAAAACACTGGGTATGGGTTTATTTTGAAGCTAAAGTCAGAAAGTTACCTGATGGACTGAATGTCAGAGATGAGGAAGAGTCAAAAATGACTTCAAGGGAAACCAGGAGAGCCACTAGAATCATCACCTTCCTCAAGAACGTCAGGCTGGTGGCATCTTTCACCACCAGAGGCCTCATTCTAATTCTGCCCACACTCAGCTCACGCAGTAAGTACACCATCATGATCAATCAGGCCAGACCCTACACCTACCTACCCAGTGCTCTTTCAAGACGATGGGAACATGCCCAACATGCCTAGCCACCCCCAGACCCTTGGAATGGCTGAAATGGCTGAAGAACTGTAAGCTCCTCTGTTGACAGGGACAGGGCCCCTCCCCGCCGGCCCCCAGTAAAAATGTGGAAACAAGAAACAAAAATGACTCCAAGGATTTTGACCTGAACAAATGGGAAAGGAGAGGCTAGAATTTCTACTAACTGAGGTGAGTAAGGATGTGGGGAGAACAGGATTTAAAGACAGATCAGACAGATCAGGAGTTCAGTTTTGGACATGTTAAATTTCAGATATTGACTAGACATCCAAGTGAAAATGGTGAACAGGAAATTGAATGTCTGAGTCTGGATCTTCTGAGCTATCGGACTTCTGATATGCATTTTGGAGTTGCTGGCATGTATAGATAGAATTTACTGTTATAAAATTGGATGAGGACACAAAAGGAGTAAGTTATTAAATAATCTCTCAAAACTTTAATTTTCATTTTCCAGTATTGTGACACGATTTACTGTTTGATGTGCAGATTATTCTCAGTGTTTCAGTATTCTGAACAATACAATAATGAACAAACACCCTTGCTTTGAAATGGGAAATCAGTAGAAACACAGAGGACTTGCACAACAATACCAACCAACTTGAGCTAGTTGATACTATTCGAATGTCCAACGATACCAGAATACAAATTCTTTTCAAGTACACAAAGGACACTTAGCAAGATTGACCATATTCAGGTCAATAAAAGATGTCAAATTTAAAAAGATTTAAGTCATGCAAAGTATGTTCTTTGGCCACAAGGGTCAAAAAATGAATCAAAACTGAAAGCAGAAAGTATTTTGAACTGAATGAAAATAAAGCATATCAATATTTGTGGGATACATCGAAAGCAGCTCTTAAAAAGAAATTAATCACACTGAACACCTCTGTGAGAAAAAAAAAAGATCTCAAATCAATGACATACACTTCAACCTTTACAAACCTAAAAACAATAATAGTCATAAAAATAAAGATCAGAGCAGAAATCAATGAAACAGAAAACAGAAAGAAAATCAGTGAAAACAGAAGGTGGTTCTTTCAGAAACCAATAAAATTGATAAACCTTTAGCCAGACTGATTACAGAGAAAAAAAGACACAAATTGCCATATAAGAATGAGAGAGGTGATGCAAATACAGACATTACATATATTAAAAGAATAATAAGAGAATATTATGAATATCTTTTTGGCAAGAAATTCTATATCTTAGATGGTAGATAAGTTTCCTAAAGACATTAACTACCAAAGATCACTTAAGAAACATAATATGAGTAGCCTATATGTATTAAAGAAATTGAATTTGTTATTCAACTTTTTTTTATCTTTGTCATCTGAGTTTGTTTCCAAGGCAAAACATTCAACATCACATTAATCCAAGTCAATGCCCCAACCACTAATGCCAAAGAAGCTGAAGTTGAATGATTCTATGAAGACCTATAAGACCTCCTAGAACTAACACCAAACAAAGATGTCCTTTTCATTATAGGGGACTGGAATGCAAAAGTAGGATGATAAGAGAAACCTGGAATAAGAGGCAAGTTTGGCCCTGGAGTACAAAATGAAGGCAAAGGCTAACAGAGTTTTTCCAAGAGAACACACTAGTCATAGCAAATACCCTCTTCCAATAACACAAGAGATGACTGACTGTACACATGGACATCACTAGATGGTCAGTACCAAAATCAGATTTACTATATTCTTTGCAGCCGAAGATGGAGAAGCTCTATACAGTAAACAAAAGAAGACCGTTAGCTAAGAGTGGCTCAGATCATGAGCTCCTTATTGCAAAACTCAGACTTACATTGAATAAAATAGGGAAAAGCACTAGACCATTCAAGTATGACCTAAATCAAATCCCATATGATTACACAGTAGAAGTGACAAATAGATTTAAGGGACTAGATCTGTTAGACAGACTGCCTGAAGAAATATGGACGAAGGTTCGTAACATTGTACAGAGGGTGGTGACCAAAACCATCCCCAAGAAAAGAAATGCAAGAAGGCAAGGCGGTTGTCTGAGGAGGCCTTACAAATAGTTGAGAAAAGAAGAGAAATGAAAGGAGAAAGGGAAAGATATGCCCAGCTGAATGCAGATTTCCAAAGAATAGCACGGAGAGAGAAGAAAGCCCTCCTCAGTGATCATAGAAAAGAGATGGAGGAAAACAATGAAATGATGCTGTGAAAGCACTGCACTCAATACGCCAGCAAAATTGGAAAACTCAGCAGTGGCCACAGGACTGGAAAAGCCAGTTTTCATTCCAATCCCAAAGAAGGGCAATGCCAAAGAATGTTCAAATTACTGTATAATTGCATTATTTTCACATGCCAGCAAGATTATGCTCAAAATCCTTCAAGCTAGGTTCAGTAGTATGTGAATCGAGAACTTCCACATGTACAAGTTAGATTTAGAAAAGGCAGAGGAACCAGAGATCAAATTGCCAACATATGTCAGATCATCGAAAAAGCAAGGGAATTAGAAAAAACCCATCCACTTCTGCTTCACTGACTATGCTAAAGTCTTTGACTGTGTGGATCACAACAAACTGTGGAAGATCCTTAATGAGATGGGAATACCACAACACATTACCTGCCTCCTGAGAAATGTGCATGCAGACGGGAAGCAACAGTTAAAACTGGACATGGAACAATGGACTGGTTCAAAATTGGGCAAAGAAGTACATCAAGGCTGTATATTGTCACCCTGCTTATTTAACTTCTACACAGAGTATATCATACGAAACGCCAGGCTGGTTGAAGCACAGGCTGGAATCAAGATTGCTGGGAGAAATATCAACAATCTCAGATATGTAGATGATACCATTTTAATGGCAGAAAATGAAGAGGATGAAGGTGAAATGGGAGAGTGAAACAACCGGCTTAAAACACAATATTCAAAAAATGAAGATCATGCCATCCGGTCCTATCACTTCAAGGCAAATAGATGGGGAAAATGTGGAAACAGTGTCAGATTTCATTTTCTTGGGCTCCAAAGTCACTGCAGACTGTGACTGCAGCCTTGAAATTAAAAGACGCTTGCTTCTTGGAAGAACAGCTATGACAAACCTAGACAGTGTATTAAAAAGGAGACATCAAAGGAACATGATGGCGGAGGAATAGGACGGCGAGACCACGCTCTCCCCTACAAATTCATCAAAAGAACATTTGAACGCGGAGTAAAGTCCACAAAACAACTTCTGAATGCTGGCAGAGGACATCACGCAACCAGAAAAGCAGCCCATTGTCTTCAAAAGGAGGTAGGAAAAAACATAAAAGATAAAAAGAGAAACAAAAGAAGTAAGGACTGAGCTCCGTCCCGGGAAGGGAGGCTTTAAAAAGAGAGAAGTTTCCAAACACCAGGAAAACACTCTCACTGATGAATCTGTGGCGAGACTTGGAAGCTCAGAGGGCCACATAACCAGGAGGAAAAAGAAAGAAATAATTAAAACCCACAGATTACCCGCCAAACGGTAACTCCCAGCGGAGAAGCAGCGCAGACGCCTGCATACGCCATTAGCAAGCGAGGGCTGGGCAGGGAGGAGCCGGCTGAACTGCTTAGAGAGAGAACTGGGCTTGAATGCCCCGAGAACAATCCGAGAGAACTGGGGATAGAAAAGCAGACTGGGATAGCTTTCCCACGAAAAGGCAGAAAGCTCTAACCTAAGACTTGGCCAGCCCCGCTCACAGAACAAAGGGCTGAGCAGAGTGAGCCAGCTGCGGTCGGCCCATCCCCCATCCCCCGCCGAGACAGGCAGGGAGGGCAGCCAGAGCCGGAGAAGGCAAACGCGGCCCCAGAAAGGCATCCGATACAAACTGCAGGCAGGCGTGTTGCTAGTCAAGACTTCTTGGGCTCGGGCCGGTTGATATCTGCCTGAGAAGGTGCGCCGGTTGTACACCCAGAAAACCGAGTGGCAGAGACTGGGGAGGTGATAAGTCGCAGCGACCGCGCTCCCCAAACACCTGGTCACCTGAGCTGCTCAGACCGAGGAAGGCACAAAACGCAGGCCCAACCAAGTCTGCGCCTTTGTGGAGTACGCGAGAACCTGAACTTGAGCCGCTCAGACCTGGGAAGTGCATACAACCCAGCGTGGGCCTCGGACAGTTCCCGGCAGAGCAACCTAGAGCCTGTGCAGTGTAGACTGGGACAGCACACGCGCTGTGAGCGGGGGCAAACCCAGTGTGGCCGAGATGCTGCGAGCACTCCCCAAAGACACCAGAGATATTCGTCTGCAGCGTTCCTCCCTTCCCAGGACAGGACTGAACAATGGAGCCTTAAAAAGTGTCCACCCGCCCCCTAGTATCAGGGCGGAAATTAGACACTGAAGAGACCAGCAAACAGAAGCTAAAACAGAGGGAACCACCTTGGAAATGACAGATAGAGAAGTCTAGAGACCACTCCAAGAATAAGACCAAAAACCAGAGGCAAGAGGCTTAAGCCTGAATCCTGAGAACACCAGAGAACTCCTGACTCCAGGGAACATTAATCGATAGGAGCTCATCAAACACCTCCATATCTACACTAAAACCAAGCACCACCCAAGGGTCAACAAGTTCCAGAGCAAGACATACCACGCAAATTCTCCAGCAACACAGGAAAATAGCCCTGAGTTTCAATATACAGGCTGCCCAAAGTCACTCCAAACCCACTGACATCTCATAACTCATTACTGGACACTACATTGCACTCCAGAGAGAAGAAATCCAGCTCCACCCACCAGAACACTGACACAAGCCTCGCTAACCAGGGAACCTTGACAAGACACCCATCCAACCTCCCACACAGCGAGGAAACTACATAATGAAGAGAATTCCACAAACTGCCACAAGAGGGAAAAGCCACCCCAAGCAAAGCAATATAAGCAAGATGAAGGGGCAGACAAATACCCAAGCAAGTAAAGGAACAAGATAAATGCCCACCATCACAAACAAAAGAGGAAGATATAGGGAAAATACGTGATAAAGAATTTCGAATTTTGATGGTGAAAATGATTCAAAATCTTGAAAGCAAAATGGAGTTACAGATAAATAACCTGGAGAAAAGGATTGAGAAGATGGAAGAAAGGTTTAATAAGGACTTAGAGGAAATAGAAAAGAGTCAATATACAATGAATAATGCAATAGATGAGATCAGAAACACTCTGGAGGGAACAAACAGTAGAATAACAGAGGCAGAAGGCAGGATAAGCGAGCTAGAAGATAGAATTGTAGAAATAAATGAAACAGAAAGGAAAAAAGAAAAATGAATTAAAAGAAGTGAGGACAATATTAGAGACCTTTGGGACAATGTTAAACGCTCCAACATTCGAATCATAGGAGTCCCAGAAGAAGGCAAAAAGAAAGACCATGAAAGAATACTTGAGGAGATAATAGTTGAAAACTTCCCTAAAATAGGGAAAGAAATAATCACCCAAGTCCAAGAAACCCACAGAGTCCCCAACAGGATAAACCCAAGGCGAAATACTCCTAGACACATATTAATCAAATTAACAAAGATCAAACACAAAGAACAAATATTAAAAGCAGCAAGGGAAAAGCAGCAAATAACGCACAAGGGGATTCCCATAAGGATAACAGCTGACCTTTCAACAGAAACTCTTCAGGCCAGGAGGGAATGGCAAGACATACTTAAAGTGATGAAAGAAAATACCCTACAGCCCAGATTACTATACCCAGCAAGGATCTCATTCAAATATGAAGGAGAAATCAAAAGCTTTACAGACAAGCAAAAGCTGAGAGAATTCAGCATCACCAAACCAGCTCTCCAGCAAATGCTAAAGGATCTTCTATAGACAGGAAACACAGAAAGAGTGTATAAACTTGAACCCAAAGCAATAAAGAAAATGGCAGTGGGATCATACTTTTCAATAATTACCTTAAACGTAAATGGGTTGAATGCCCCAACCAAAAGACAAAGGCTGGCTGAAAGGATACAAAAACAAGACCCCCATATATGTTGTCTACAAGAGACCCACCTCAAAACGAGAGACACGTACAGACTGAAAGTGAAGGGCTGGAAAAAAAATATTCCATGCAAGTAGAGACCAAAAGAAAGCAGGGGTAGCAATACTCATATCAGATAAAACAGATTTTAAAACAAAGGCTGTGAAAAGAGACAAAGAAGGAAATTACATAATGATCAAAGGATCAATCCAAGAAGAAGACGTAACAATTATAAATATTTATGCACCCAACATAGGAGCACCGCAATATATAAAACAATTACTAACAAGTATGAAAGGGGAAATTAACAAAAATGCAATAATAGTGGGAGATTTTAATACCCCACTTACATCTATGGATAGATCAACTAAACAGAAATTAACAAGGAAACACAAACTTTAAATGATACAATAGACCAGTTAGACCTAATAGATATCTATAGGATATTTCACCCCAAAGCAATGAATTTCACCTTTTTCTCAAGCGCACACGGAACCTTTTCCAGGATAGATCACATCCTGGGCCATAAATCTAGCCTTGGTAAATTCAAAAAAATTGAAATCATTCCAAGCATCTTTTCTGACCACAATGCAGTAAGATTAGATCTCAATTACGGGAGAAAAACCATTAAAAATGCCAACATATGGAGGCTGAACAACACGCTGCTAAATAATGAACAAATCATAGAAGAAATCAAAAGAGAAATCAAAATATGCATAGAAATGAATGAAAATGAAAACACAACAACCCAAAACCTCTGGGACACTGTAAAAGCAGTGCTAAGGGGGAAATTCATAGCAATACAGGCACACCTCAAGAAACAAGAAAAAAGTCAACTAAATAACCTAACCCTAAATTTGGAAAACTCAGCAGTGGCCACAGGACTGGAAAAGGTCAGTCTTCATTCCAATCCTAAAGAAAGGAAATGCCAAAGAATGCTCAAACTACCACACAATTGCACTCATCTCACACGCTAGTAAAGTCATGCTCAAAATTCTCCAAGCCAGGCTTCAGCAATATGTGAACCGTGAACTCCCAGATGTTCAAGCAGGTTTTAGAAAAGGCAGAGGCACCAGAGATCAAATTGCCAACATCCGCTGGATCATGGAGAAAGCAAGAGAGTTCCAGAAAAACATCTATTTCTGCTTCATTGACTATGCTAAAGCCTTTGACTGTGTGGATCACAATAAACTGTGGAAAATTCTGAAAGAGATGGGAATACCAGACCACCTGACCTGCCTCTTGAGAAACCTGTATGCAGGTCAGGAAACAACAGTCAGAACTGTACATGGAACAACAGACTGGTTCCAAATAGGAAAAGGTGTACGTCAAGGCTGTATATTGTCACCTTGCTTATTTAACTTATATGCAGAGTACATCATGAGGAATGCTGGGCTGGAAGAAGCACAAGCTGGAATCAAGATTGCTGGGAGAAATATCAATAACCTCAGATATGCAGATGACATTACCCTTATCGCAGAAAGTGAAGAGGAACTAAACAGCCTTTTGATGAAAGTGAAAGAGGAGACTGAAAAGGTTGGCTTGAAGCTCAACATTCAGAAAACAAAGATCATGGCATCTGGTCCCAGCACTTCATGGGAAATAGATGGAAAAACAGTGGAAACAGTGTCAGACTCTATTTTTGGGGGTTCCAAAATCACTGCAGATGCTGATTGCAGCCAGGAAATTAAAAGATGCTTACTCCTTGGAAGGAAAGTTATGACCAACCTTGATAGTATATTAAAAAGCAGAGACATTGCTTTGCCAACCAAGGTCAGTCTAGTCAAGGCTATGGTTTTTCCCGTGGTCATGTATGGATGTGAGAGTTGGACTGTGAAGAAAGTTGATCGCCGAAGAATTGATGCTTTTGAGCTGTGATGTTGCAGAAGACTCTTGAGAGTCCCTTGGACTGCAAGGAGATCCAACCAGTCCATTCTAAAGGAGATCAATCCTGGATGTTCATTGGAAGGACTGATGCTAAAGCTGAAACTCCAATACTTTGGCCACCTCATGCGACGAGTTGACTCACTGGAAAAGACTCTGATGCTGGGAAAGGTTGGGGGCAGGAGGAGACGGAGATGACAGAGAATGAGATGGCTGGACATGACTGTCCAGCCTGTGGACATGAGTTTGAGTGAACTCCGGGAGTTGGTGATGGACAGGGAGGCCTGGCATGCTGTGATTCATGGGGTCGCAGAGAGTCGGACACAACTGAGCGACTGAACTGAAAGAAACTAAAAAAACTGAAAGAAACTCTAAAGAAACTAGAAAAGGAAGAAATGAAGAACCCCAGGGTTAGTAGAAGGAAAGAAATCATAAAAATTAGGGCAGAGATAAATGCAAAAGAAACAAAAGAGACCATAGCAAAAATCAACAAAGCCAAAAGCTGGTTCTTTGAGAAGGTAAATAAAATTGACAAACCACTAGCCAGACTCATCAAGAAACAAAGGGAGAAGAACCAAATCAATAAAATTAGAAATGAAAATGAAGAGATCACAACTGACAACACAGAAATACAAAGGATTATTAAAGAATACTATCAGCAATTATATGGCAATAAAATGAATAACCTGGAAGAAATGGACAAATTCCTAGAAAAGTACAACCTTCCAAAACTGAACCAGGAAGAAATAGAAAATCTGAAAAGACCCATCACAAGCATGGAACTAGAGGCTGTAATCAGAAATCTTCCAGCAAACAAAAGCCCAGGTCCAGACGGCTTCACAGCTGAATTCTACCAAAAATTTAGAGAAGAGCTAACACCTATTCTACTCAAACTCTTCCAGAAAATTGCTGAGGAAGGGAAACTTCCAAACTCATTCTATGAGGCCACCATCACCCTAATCCCAAAACCTGGTAAAGATCCCACAAAAAGAGAAAACTACAGGCCAGTATCACTGATGAACATAGATGCAAAAATCCTTAACAAAATTCTAGTAATCAGAATCCAACAACACATTAAGAAGATCATACATCATGACCAAGTGGGCTTTATCCCAGGAATGCAAGAATTCTTCGATATCCACAAATCAATCAATGTAATACACCACATTAACAAACTGAAAAATAAAAATCATATGATTATCTCAATAGATGCAGAGAAAGCCTTTGACAAAATTCAACATCCATTTATGATAAAAACCCTCCAGAAAGTGGGAATAGAAGGGACATACCTCAACATAATGAAAGCTATATATGACAAACGCACAGCAAACATTATCCTCAACAGTGAAAAACTGAAACCATTTCCTCTAAAGTCAGGAACAAGACAAGGGTGCCCACTCTCACCACTACTATTCAACATAGTTCTGGAAGTTTTGGCTACAGCAATCAGAGCAGAAAAAGACATAAAAGGAATACAAATTGGAAAAGAAGAAGTAAAATTTTCACTGTTCGCTGATGACATGATCCTCTACACAGAAAACCCTAAAGACTCTACCAGAAAACTACTACAGCTAATCAATGAATACAGTAAAGTTGCAGGATATAAAATCAACACACAGAAATCACTTGCATTCCTATACACTAATAATGAGAAAATAGAAACAGAAATTAAGGAAACTATTCCATTCACTGTTGCAACGAAAAGAATTAAATACTTAGGAATATATCTACCTAAGGAAACAAAAGACTTGTACATCAGTTCAGTTCAGTCGCTCAGTCGTGTCCGACTCTCCGCGACCCCATGAATCACAGCACGCCAGGCCTCCCTGTCCATCACCAACTCCCGGAGTTCACTCAAACTCATGTCCACAGAGTCGGTGATGCCATCCAGCCATCTCATTCTCGGTCGTCCCCTTTTCCTTCCGCCCCCAACCTTTCCCAGCATCAGAGTCTTTTCCAGTGAGTCAGCTCGTCGCATGAGGTGGCCAAAGTATTGCAGTTTCAGCTTTAGCATCAGTCCTTCCAATGAACACCCAGGATTGATCTCCATGACTGATTCATGTAAATGTATGGCAAAAAACACTACAATATTGCAAAGTAATTAGCCTCCAATTAAAATAAATAATTTTTAAAAAAAAGAATTGATGCTTTCAAACTGTGGCCCTCGAGAAGACTCTTGAGAGTCCCTTGGACAATGAGATCAAACCAGTCAATCCTAAAAGAAATCAACCCTGAATATTCATTGGAAGGACTGTTGCTGAAGCTGAAACTCCAATACTTTGACCACCTGATGCAGAGAGGTGACTCATTAGGAAAAACCTTGATTCTGGGAAAGATCAAGGGCAAGAGAAAAGGGTGACAGAAGATGAGACGGTTGGATGGCATCACTGACTCAATGGGCTAGAGTTTGAGCAAGTTCCAGGAGACAGTGAAGGACAGGGAAGCCTGGTGTGCTGCAGTTCATGGGGTCACAAATAGTTAGACACAATTTAGCACCTGAACAACAACAAATTAACCTTTTCCCAAAGAAAAACTCCAGGTCCAGATAACTTTACTAGTGAATTCTATCCAAAATCTAAGGAATAAATAATGAAAATTCCATACAAAGTCTTCCAGAAAATGGATAAAGAAGTATGTGTTAGTTTGTTAGGGCTGCCATAACAAAGACTAGTTAGCTTAAGCAACAGAAATTTATTTTCTCAATATTCTGAAGGCTAGAATTCTGAGAGCATGGTGTCAGCAGGACTGGTTTCCTCTGAGGCCTTTCTCTGTGACTTATAGATGGCTGTCCTCTCTTGGTCTTCATATAGTCTTCTCTCAGTGGATGTCTGGTCCTAATTTCCTCTTCCTCTAAGGTCACCAGTCATATTGGATTAGGGCCAACCCTAATGAACTTCATTTCAACCTACCTCTTTAAAGACCTTATCTCCAAATACTGTCACAATCTGAGGTACTGGGGGTTAGGATTTCAACACATGAATTCTGAGAGGATACAATTCAGCCCATGACAAGATAATACTTCCCAACACATCCCATGAGTCAGCACTGCCCTGATACCAATACCAAACAAATTACAAGAAAAATACAGACCAGCAGCTCTTATGAAGATAGATGTTAAAATTCTTAACAAAATATTAATTCAAATTCAATGATACAAACAATATGTCATGACTAATTGGGGTCTATTAGGGAAAGCAAGGTTGGGTTAACATTAATCAAGCAATATAATTCACCATACTTACAGACTAAAAAAATAAAAGCAAGTTATAGGCTCATCCCAACAGAGGCAAAAAAATTGACAAAGTCTACTGTTCATTCAAGGTTTAGGAAAAAAACTCAGCAGACTTCCCCCCATCAGATATACTGGGTTCATGGGTTAGAAAATGCTGAAAGTCATCTGCAAAAATCTACAGCTAACATCATCCTTTATGGATAAATACCAAGTGCTTCCCCCATAAGATCAAGAACAAGCAAAGACATCCACTCTTAACACTTCTATTCAACATTGTACTGTAGTTTCTAATCAGTGCAATAAAATAAGAAAAGGAAAAGGCATAAAGATTGGAAAGAAGTAAAATTGTCTTTATTCACAGATGGTTAATGATTGTTCATTTATCAACAGACAATCCTATGGGATTTATTAAAAGTTACTGATGCTAGTGAGTGAGATTAGCAAGGTTGGAAGATATAGAGTCAAGGTATAAAAATCAAATGCATTCTATATGCAACAGCATTACAAATCTGAGATACTTGGGGATAAATTTGACAAAAATTGGGCAAGACTCACTCACTGAAAACTACTGAGGAACGCTAAAGTCCTAAATACATGGAGAACTATAGTGTGGTCCTAGATCAGAAGATTCAATATTATTAAGATGTCAATTCTCCCCAAATTGATCTATAGAGTCAATGCAATCTAATTCAAACTCCCAGCAATCATTTTCACAGAACTTAACAAACTGACCCTAAAATTTATGGAATGTGAAAGCCCTCAGTTCAGTTCAGTTCAGTTCAGTCGCTCAGTCGTGTCCGACTCTCCGCGACCCCATGAATCACAGCACGCCAGGCCTCCCTGTCCATCACCAACTCCCGGAGTACACTCAAACTCATGTCCACAGAGTCGGTGATACCATCCAGCCATCTCATTCTCCGTCGTCCCCTTCTCCTCCCGCCCCCAACCTTTCCCAGCATCAGAGTCTTTTCCAGTGAGTCAGCTCATCTCATGAGGTGGCCAAAGTATTGCAGTTTCAGCTTTAGCATCAGTCCCTCCAATGAACATCCAGGATTGATCTCCTTTAGAATGGACTGGTTGGATCTCCTTGCAGTATAAGGGACTCTCAAGAGTCTTCTCCAACACCACAGCTCAAAAGCATCGATTCTTCGGCGATCAGCCTTCTTCACAGTCCAACTCTCACATCCATACATGACCACGGGAAAAACCATTGCCTTGACTAGACGGACCTTGGTTGGCAAAGTAATGTCTCTGCTTTTTAATATACTATCAAGGTTGGTCATAACTTTCCTTCCAAGGAGTAAGCGTCTTTTAATTTCATGGCTGCAATCAGCATCTGCAGTGATTTTGGAGCCCAAGAAAACAAAGTCTGACACTGTTTCCACTGTTTTTCCATCTATTTCCCATGAAGTGATGGGACCAGATGCCATGATCTTTGTTTTCTGAATGTTGAGCTTCAAGCCAACCTTTTCACTCTCCTCTTTCACTTTCATCAAGAGGCTTTTGAGTTCCTCTTCACTTTCTGCCATAAGGGTAGTGTCATCTGCATATCTGAGGTTATTGATATTTCTCCCAGCAATCTTGATTCCAGCTTGTGCTTCTTCCAGCCCAGCATTCCTCATGATGTGCTCTGCATATAAGTTAAATAAGCAAGGTGACAATATACAACCTTGACGTACACCTTTTCCTATTTGGAACCAGTCTGTTGTTCCATGACCGGTTCTAACTGTTGCTTCCTGACCTGCATACAGGTTTCTCAAGAGGCAGGTCAGGTGGTCTGGGATTCCCATCTCTTTCAGAATGTTCCACAGTTTATTGTGATCCACGCAGTCAAAGGCTTTGGCATAGTCAATGAAGCAGAAATAGATGTTTTTCTGAAACTCTCTTGCTTTCTCCATGATCCAGCGGATGTTGGCAATTTGATCTCTGGTGCCTCTGCCTTTTCTAAAACCTGCTTGAACATCTGGGAGTTCACGGTTTACATACTGCTGAAGCCTGGCTTGGAGAATTTTGAGCATGACTTTACTAGCGTGTGAGATGAGTGCAATTGTGCGGTAGTTTGAGCATTCTTTGGCATTGCCTTTCTTTGGGATTGGAATGAAGACTGACCTCTTCCAGTCCTGTGGCCACTGCTGAGTTTTCCAAATCTGCTGGCATATTGAGTGCAGCACTTTCACAGCATCATCTTTCAAGCCCTAGAAGAGCCTAAATAATACGGAAATAGATTAAAAAAAAAAAAAAAACTTGGAAGACTTACACTACCTGATTTCAATACAGTGAATCCCCTACATATGAATGCTGCTGCTGCTGCTGAGTCACTTCAGTCGTGTCCGACTCTGTGTGACCCCATAGACGGAAGCCCACCAGGCTCCCCCATCCCTGGGATTCTCCAGGCAAGAACACTGGAGTGGGTTGCCATTTCCTTCTCCAATGTGTGAAAGTGAAAAGTGAAAGTGAAGTCGCTCAGTCGTGTCCGACCCTTAGCGACCCCACGGACTGCAGCCTACCAGGCTCCTCCATCCATGGGATTTTCTAGGCAAGAGTACTGGAGTGGCTTGCCATTGCCTTCTCCGACATATGAATGAGTTCCATATTAAAAGCACATTCATAAAAAGTCCAATTTGTTTGTAAGTTCAACAAAGTTAGCCTAGGTGCCCAGCTAACACAATTGGCTATATAGTATTACACTGTAATAGGTTTATAATACTTTTAACATAACTGAACTGAACTGAATACATAAAAACAAAAAATAAAACATTTTTAATCTTACAGTACAGGACTTTGAAAAGTGCAGTAGTACAGTACAATAGCGGGCGTACAGAGGCTGGCATTAAGTGAACAAGCAAGAAGAGTTCGTGACTGTAGGAGGGAGAGAAGTGGGAGATGGTAAAACTGAAGGATCATCAGCAGTGAGAGAAAGGGCAGTTTCACTCATGCCTGATGTTGACAGAACGCTCTTTCACATCTTTGAAAGTTTGTAACTTGAAGATTCATATGTAGGGGACTTGTGTGTGTGCTCAGTCACTCAGTCATGTCCAACTCTTTGCAGCCCTGTGGACTGTAAGCTGCCAGGCTCCTCTGCCCATGGAATTTTCCAGGCAAGAATACTGGAGTAGGGTGCCATTTCCTACTCCAGGGGATCTTCCAGACCCAGGGATTCATCTCCTGCATTGGTGGGGTGGATTCATTACCACTAGCACCACCTGGGAAGCCCTTTAGTGCTTATAATTAAAGCTACAGTGATTAATACAGTGTGGGGGAAATTAAGGTAAAGCTAGATAAATGTAGGTCAACTGAACAAAAACTCTGGTGACAGACCCACACATATATGCTCAATTGCTCAACAAAGTTATAAGGGGTTGTTAAGTGTCAAAAGGATAGTCTTTTCAGTGAATGGTCCTGGAACAATTGAATAACTACATGCAAAAGAAATGAAGTTTGATCCACACCTCATAGCATATATTTTAAATCAACTCAAAATGGATCACAGATATAAATTTTAAAATTAAAAAACTGATAGAATATAGAGTAAATGACCTTGGGTTAGGCAAAGATTTCTGATATGACAAATAAATACAGTCCTTAAAAACTGATAAATTTAACTAAACAAAAATTAAGAATGTATGTATGCTTTTTGTTCAAGTTTCAGACATTTATTAATCAGTATAAACCCCCAACACAATACACAATCATGATTTCATGCATTTAAAGGGGAAATAATTGGAGAAGGAAATGGCAACCCACTCCAGTGTTCTTGCCTGGAGAATCCCAGGGACAGGGGAGCCTGGTGGGCTTCCGTCTATGGGGTCACACAGAGTCGGACACGACTGAAGTGACTTAGCAGCAGCAGCAGCATTTCCTGGTTAAATAGAAAATTTTACAAATGACTTCTGGAAGATCTTCATTCTAAGCAGCTTTATAGTCAAACATTTCATTTAGAAGTCTGGACCTTCTTTCTTCAGCTTATTGTAATCCACATTCACTGAATAGAACTTACATTGATCACTGGGATTCAGTTTCTTCTGACTTATTCTTTCTGTTCCAGCTGATTGAACAATGCCAGACACAAGGCATACAGTGCTGCTACAGTACCTCCAGCTCCAATAAATACAAGGAAAGAAACCAAGCTTGTAAGTTTCTTGGCCTAACCAAGGATCTAGTGGAGCATATTTGTGGCAAAGGCCTTTGATCTGAAAGGAGGTGAAAACAAATCTGCCAGGCCCTAGACTAAGTAGTCTCTGCCCAAATGTACACTTTTTGGAAGATACTTTTAGAAGAATGCAAAAATGAGCCACAGGTTAAGAGAACATTAACAAATCACATATATGATAAAGGAATTGTATCCAACATACATAAAGAACTCTCAAAATGCAATAAAGAGTCCAACAACAACAAAAAGTGACAATTGATTTGAAAGGATACTTCACCAAAGAAGACATTTTTTGTTTGTGTTAACTGCTCAGTCGTGTCCAACTCTTTGCAACCCCATGGACTATATAGCCCACCAGGCTCCTCTGTCCACGGAATACTCCAGGCAAAAATCCTGGAGTGGGTTGCCATTCCCTTCGCCAAGGGATCTTCCCAACCCAGGGATTGAACCTGGGTCTCCAGAATTGCAGACAAATTCTTTACTATCTGAGCCACCAGGAAGCCCTCCTGACATATCGATGGCAAAAAGAACACAAAAAGATGTTCAGCATCATTAATTATCTCAGAAATGCAAATTAAAATAAGATACCATTACACGCCTCTAAGGATGGCTAAAATCAAAAGGACTGGCCAGATCAAATAATGGTAAAGGATGTATAATAACTGGAATTTTCATACACTGCTGATGGCAACATAAAATAGTACAACGACATTGGAAAACAGTTTGACAGTTTCTTAAAAACTTTGACATATACCAATAGTATGATCCAGCCATTCTATTAAGAAGTAATTAACTACTGAAAGGAAATAAAATCGTATGTCCACAAAAATACTTGCACATGAATGTTAATCAGTTTCATTTGTGATAGCCAAAAACTGGAATTAACCCTATAATCATCAACAGATGAGTAGATAAATAATTTTGGTATATCCATACAATGAAATACTACTCAGCAATAAAAAGCAGTAAACTATTAATACATGCAACAACACAGATGCAAACAATGAAAAAAAAAGCCATGCAAATAACCTGTAGTGACAAAAGACAAATCAGTTGCTGCTTGGAGAGGGGCTGGGGAGGAGGGTTTGACAGAGCCCAAGGAAACTTTGGAGGCAACAGATATACTCATAATCTTAATTGCACTGGTAAGTTTCATGAGTACATACTCATGTCAAAATTGCATACTTTAAGTATATGAAACTTGTTGAATGTCAATGACACCTCAAGGTTTTTTTAAAAATATAATTGAAGAGTTGAGAATACACACATTATAATTAAAATGTGATTTTAAACAAAGGAAAAACACAATAACTTGATTTATCAATCGTTCCCTTCTACCTCATTCTATAAGCTTCTTAGTTCCACCACTTCTTTATCCACAGGCACTGAAGGCATTGATGCCAAAGGTTAGATGAGGTCAGGTAAATCTAGACAAACCCAACAAGCACTAGCATAAAGAACTGCAGGCATACAGTTGCAGTCACAGTTATACCTTCTTTCAAACAAGACAACCTGCATTTTTGCTTCTAGGTTTCTACTTGGTATGTTGTCAGTTCAGTTCAGTTGCTTCAGTTCAGTTCAGTTCAGTTCAGTCGCTTAGTCGTGTCCGACTCTTTGCGACCCCATGAACCACAGCACGCCAGGCGTCCCTGTCCATCACCAACTCCGGGAGTTCACTGAAACTCATGTCCATCGAGTCAGTGATACCATCCAGCCATCTCATTCTCTGCTGTCCCCGTCTCCTCCTACCCCCAATCCCTCCTAGCATCAGACTGTTTTCCAGTGACTCAACCCGTCGCATGAGGTGGCCAAAGTATTGGAGTTTCAGCTTTAGCATCAGTCCTTCCAATGAACACCCAGGATTGATCTCTTTTAGAATGGACTGGTTGGATTTCCTTGAAGTCCAAGGCACTCTCAAGAGTCTTCTCCAGCACCACAGTTCAAAAAACATCAATTCTTTGGCGATCAGCTTTCTTCACAGTCCAACTCTCACATCCATACATGACCACGGGAAAAACCATAGCCTTGACTAGACGAAACTTTGTTGGCAAAGTAATGTCTCTGCTTTTTAATATGCTATCTAGGCTGGTTATAACTTTCTTTCCAAGGAGCAAGCGTCTTTTAATTTCATGGCTGCAATCAGCATCCGCAGTGATTTTGGAGCCCAAAAAAATAAAGTCTGACACTGTTTCCACTGTTTCCCCATCTATTTCCCATGAAGTGATGGGACCAGATGCATTAATCTTCATTTTCTGAATGTTGAGCTTCAAGCCAACCTTTTCACTCTCCTCTTTCACTTTCATCAAAAGGCCTTTGAGTTCCTCTTCACTTTCTGCCATAAGGGTGGTGTTATCTGCATATCTGAGGTTATTGATATTTCTCCCGGCAATCTTGATTCCAGCTTGTGCTTCTTCCAGCCCAGCGTTCCTCATGATGTACTCTGCATATAAGTTAAATAAGCAGGGTGACAATATACAACCTTGACGTACTCCTTTTCCTATTTGGAACCAGACTGTTGTTCCATGTCCAGTTCTAACAGTTGCTTCCTGACCTGCATACAGGTTTCTCAAGAGGCAGGTCAGGTGGTCTGGGATTCCCATCTCTTTCAGAATGTTCCACAGTGTATTGTGATCCACACAGTCAAAGGCTTTGGCATAGTCAATGAAGCAGAAATAGATGTTTTTCTGGAACTCTCTTGCTTTCTCCATGATCCAGCGGATGTTGGCAATTTGATCTCTGGTGCCTCTGCCTTTTCTAAAACCTGCTTGAACATCTGGAAGTTCACGATTCGTGTCCAACTCTTTGCAACCCCATGAATCACAGCACGCCAGGCCTCCCTGTCCATCACCAACTCCTGGAGTCCACCCAAACCCATGTCCATTAAGTCGGTGATGCCATCCAACCATCTCATCCTCTGTCCTCCCCTTCTCCTCCTGCCCTCAATCTTTCCCAGCATTAGGGTCTTTTCAAATGAGTCCACTCTTCAATCAAGTGCCCAAACTATTGGAGTTTCAGCTTCAACATCAGTCCTTCCAATGAAAACCCAGGACTGATCTCCTTTAGGATGGACTGGTTGGATCTCCTTGCAGTCCAAGGGACTCTCAAGAGTCTTCTCCAACACCACAGTTCAAAAGCATCAATTCTTCAGCACTCAGCTTTCTTTATAGTCCAACTCTCACATCCATACATGACCACTGGAAAAACCATAGCCTTGACTAGACAGACCTTTGTTGGCAAAGTAATGTCTCTGGCATGTTGTAGTGACTCTTTAATCTTCTTTCCTTAAAACCCTTGCAGGACTGTGTCCATTAATCCCAAATTATTGTATCATGATCCTACCCAAACTTAACCAAGCCCCCTTCCCCATGGAAAGTTCTGCCTTGGACCAATCTCCAAAACTTCAGTAAATATCCAGACTCCACCCTTTGCCCTCTGATAGGTTACTAAGACTCTGTCAAGGTAAAGTTCTTCCTTACTGTGCAAGCAATAAACAGAAAGTTTTGATGATAATTCAGGAAGCCAGTGTTCAACATTATTGATTGTGTATTTCCTCCAAGTTATTTTAGTAACCTTTTCCCATTCATTTTTAATGGGCAGTTTTGACTTACAGTTTAAAAACATTTTGGAGCTATTCTTTGCTGTATATGATGTCAGTATTTTCTCACTTTCCTTTTAGGTTTGGGGATTTTCTGTTGCACAAAAAATTTAAGCTTTCAATTGTTTAAAATTATTAACCATTCCTTTAAAAAAATAAATAAAGCGGTACAGCTTCTGGTGCCATACTGCCTGGTTTCAAATCTTTGCTGCTTACTAGCTGAAGACCCTTGTTTATCACTTAAGTCTCTGGGAACCTGGTTTCCTCATCTGTCTCCCCACAGGAATGCAAGCTCCACAAAGGAAGCATTTTTGACTGTTTTGTTAATTGCTGTAGCCCTGGGAACAGTGCCTGACACACAGCGCTCAATAAATATTTATTAAATGAATGAATCTACAAAGACAGAACAATAAGAATGAACTAATCCTTGTGAATTTTGGTCTAGAACAATGCCTGGCACACAGTAAGAGTGCAAGAAATGTCAGCTCCCCCACCCCCAATACCAGAATCCTGCGTCTTTGTGAAGTCTTACCTGAATACCCCTCTCCTGCATCTTTCCTTCTCCACTGTCCACTAGCGCCGGATTTGCATCACTGTTCCCCTTTAGCAGCACCCACATATCACTTGGAGTTCTTAACCTCTGAGCAGCTGAAAGCCCCTGAGAATCCAAGGAGAGTTATAAACACTCCCCCTAGAAAAAATACACCTATGCACAAGCTACTTTTCAGTACAATTTCAAGGAACTCATAGAATCCAGATTCCTATATTAAAAAGCAGAGACATTACTTTGCCAACCAAGGTCCCTCTAGTCAAGGCTATGGTTTTCCCCGTGGTCATATATGGATGTGAGAGTTGGACTGTGAAGAAAGCTGATCGCCGAAGAATTGATGCTTTTCAACTGTGGTGTTGGAGAAGACTCTTGAGAGTCCCTTGGACTGCAAGGAGATCCAACCAGTCCGTTCTAAAGGAGATCAATCCTGGGTGTTCATTGGAAGGACTTATGCTAAAGCTGAAACTGCAATACTTTGGCCACCTCATGTGACGAGTTGACTCACTGGAAAAGACTCTGATGCTGGGAGCGATTGGGGGTAGGAGGAGACGGGGAAGACGGAGAATGAGGTGGCTGGATGGCATCACCGACTCTGTGGACACGAGTTTGAGTGAACTCCGGGAGTTGGTGATGGACAGGGAGGCCTGGCGTGCTGTGATTCATGGGGTCGCGGAGAGTTGGACACGACTAAGCGACTGAACTGAACTGAATGTCAAAACTCCATACTGCTTAGTAGCAACAAACCTTAACAGGTCATAGGAAATTTCTCGCAGCAGATCTTAAGGGTCAAAGTGCAAACTGAGCGTCAAAAGCAGAGCTCCTCTGGGTTGCAAATTTCTTTCTCCTTTTGAAGAGACGAGGATTATTCCTTCCTGACTGTCCTTTCAGAGCTGACCCTTCACCCTAACGGGACAGGGGAAGGCACTGAGGGGGACGAGGGGCCGGCCGGGAGGAAGGGGGTTCTTAGTGAAAGCAGGGGGCTCCAACAGATTCCAAGATGAGCCGTAAACTTCGGCCACCCAGTCTCCCCGTTGGTAGTCAGCAAATTCTCACCAACATAACGACCGGAGTTCCAGTCTGATTCTCAAGCAAGAAAGAGGGGTAAAACGGAAGAATGTCTTACTGCCCTCTCGGGAAAAGACGCAGACCGGGCAGTATGCAAGTGAAGAGCCCTGGCCCCTGCGACTACCTTTTATCAATTTTGAAAACTTCCTAAGGCTCCTTTTTGCCCTAAGAATGGGAATTAGCAGAATGAACCTCGTACTTTGGTTGTGAGGTAACTAAACCACCTACACACTGTTTTGCACCTGGAAGCACCCAATAATTATGAGCTGTTCTTTATTAATATTAAATAACAACTGGAAGGAAGGATGTTGCCTGCTTACCAACCTTGTGGGCCTGGAGCCGGCTCAGAGGAGGGAGAGCAGCGAGCGGAGAGCGGGCCTGGGCGGGGCCTGGGGCCTGGGCGGGGCCGGGGGGCTGGGCGGGGCCTGGGGCCTGGGCGGGGCCTGCACCGCCTCCCGGCTCCCCAGCCACAGGCCCGGCTGCTTTCGCCCTTCTTCCAGGGAGGCGGTCCCTTGCCTTCGGTGTTCTGGAACTCCCCAGGCAGAAATGCGCAGAGCCTCAGGGGTTCACTGCCTCCCCCTCCTTTTAGCCACGGGCTGAGACTTCCTCATCTACGGATGGTTCTGTCACAGAGTAAAAAAATTACTGGACTCAGAGAAAGATGAAGGCCAGCCTTTTATTTTGATTAGAAACAATCCCGGAGGGGAGAATGGATACATGTATAAGGCTGCGTTCCTTCGCTGTTCACTTGAAACTATCACAACACTGTTTGTTAACCAGCTTATACCCCAATACAAAATAAAAGGTTAAAAAGAAACAATCCCAGAGGTGACGTGATTTGCCCAAAGTCGGCAACTTCCTGAAATTAGAAACCAATCGGAAGACGTCCATGTGGGTGTTCTTTCCGCTGTTATCAGGTTACCTCAGAGCCTTAGGATCTGCTTTTGAAAAGGAATGAAGAGAGTTAGGGAGAGACACTGAACGAAAAAATATTCGGATTTGGTAACTGCTTACGGCAGGGGTTGAAAGAGTGGGGGGTGATACAGTGTGTAATCGTCTTCCCCCAAAAAAACACAATGTAAACAATTTTAGAATTGTTTTAGATCATGAATTTTAGTTGAGTGCATCTTCGGGCGGGGAGGCGGGGGGGAACGTAACCTGTTTTGTTTACCCAGCCAAGTGCCTAATGCAGAGTACCTAGTAAACGTTTGCCAGCTGAGTGACCGCGTGGCTGGGCGCGACCCATCCACCATCGAGGTGCTGGAGGGTGCCCCACCTGGGAGTCACGTACGTCTGTCTTTTCCAGTTTTTCTCAGTTATGGCTTTGCCCTGAATATTCTTTGTTCATAAATCCTTGACTGCATCGCTTGATTATTTCCTTAGGATATTTTCCTAGATGTGGAATTACTGTGAAGGGTATGCACACATTTAAGGCTCTAGATTCAGAACACCTCCAGCGGTGCAAGAATGAGTCAGCTTCCCAGCGAGCTGGCTCTCACTAGGTATTAACAGGCTTCACTTTATTTATTTATTTATTGCCATCTTGATAAAACAAAAGTATTTTATTTGCCTTTCTTTGTGAACTAATAAGATTGAGATTGAAGTAATTTTAAAGATATACTATTAGGAGCCTGGAGAAATCCTTGTGTGGGGTAGGAGACCAGTGAAATTAGGCACCTTCTGCCCCGCGAGGGAAAACCTAAGGGCAACCATTGTTTGGAGCAATTTGACCTGAATATGTAAACATCTGAGCCTTCCTAGAGAGGCTCCCCCTGGGCCAAGGAGGGGAGCTGTGATTTACGCCTTTCCCTCTGCTACTTTCATTTCCTGATGAGGAGTTAATATTTGAAAACTAATGAAAAACCAGTATACGTGTCTTTAAGGACAGCAAGAGAAGGTAGAAGTGGGAAAACTATTTCAAGTTAAAGTCCTGGAGAAAGGGGAGGGGTGAGTGGTGAACTGTGAAACATGTTTCCAAAAGATGGGAGGTAAGTCCTTGGGGGTCTGCTGCCAGTCTGAAGGGGCCCAAGGTGGGGTCTAGAGACTTTGTATGTGAAAGGCTGCTCTTTGGTTGTGGAACTTACGAGGTCAGGGGTCCCCGAAGGACCTGGAAGGCTCACAGTTAAATCTCCAGGGACAAAGGACAGCGGTAAGGAAGTGGAGGGAGCCATGCAGCCCAGGCTGCTCTCAGAGTGCTGAGAAGGGAGCTTGTGGTTTTCCCGGAGAAGAGGCAACCACGAGCTGGGGAGCTTTTCTTGGTTTATGAAACAATGAGGACTTCCCACCCTGCCAGAGCCAGGAACCAGCCCCAGTAACCAGCCCCAGCTCTTCAGAAGTCCACTGGGTTCTTTTACAAACCATACGGAGGATGATAACTATTTTACAAATGTTTACAGGCAGTTTTATTTACTAAACTGGCTCTCATGTACTCTCAACTAAATTTATAGTCCTAATTGCCATCATTAGCATTTTTCTTGATAATAAACATACAAGATGTGTTTTATAGTTGGTGGTTTTTTTTTTAAATTAGCTTTGTGGGGGAGTTTATTTTCCTGATTGCTTTAAATTTTCTATTAAAGTCTTAAATTTAACAATCAGCTTCTCACAGTTCAGCAATCTACGAATTTTTCTGTCACTTTAATTCTTCCGAAAGAGCTTAAGCCAGTAGTTCTTAAGAGGTTTAAACGAGTGATTTCAAAATCTTGTCACACTTCAAAATCACTTAGCTACTTTTAGGAAAAAAATTACAGTTGCCCCTGCCTCCTTTTTGAGAGACTAATTTTAGAGGGTTGGGACATCCCCTGGAACTGTTTGTTTTTTTTTTTTTAAGCCTCCTTGGTGATCTTTTAAGGAACTGATGTCTAAATGTTTGTCTATTTTGTCTTTTAAAATGGAATTTTGAAATGGCAGCTTTAACTTCTAAAATATTAAATAACACTTTGCATTTCTGGAGAACATTCCTTTTCACCTCCCTTCCCACTTGGCCCAGGCTTCAGCTCTCCAGGCTCTGCAGTCTTTGCTTGACACTTACTGCCCCGTGTTCTCTCTGGTGCCTATGACCTCTGGTTTTCCTTCCTGGCAGCATATTTGGGGTTTTCTGTTGTTCACTGGCCTCTCTTCTTGTACTGTCTTTCAAAGCACTGTTGCTGCTCAAGGTGTCCTGGAAACTCTGGTGGGCCTATCCACTCCCACGTTCGATCATTGATCAGCATTTGGGTGCTTGCTGTTCTCTAATCTGCGTCTCTCACTCTTTCTGTGGGAAGCCCTCCAGATGCCCATATCAGCTGCCTAGAGAGCACCAACTCTCGGATGTCCCACAAAGCACCTCACACTCCCTGTTTTTCAAATATTGAGCTCCTGACCATGTTTTTCCCCTGTGTTTCATATCTCAGAGAAAGGCTCTCCCAAGTTATTCAAGGTGAAACCTAGGGATACCAGAGACTCTGCTGAACTTGCATCCTACAAGGTGGCGACAGTCTCTCAGCCTCGTGGATTCCAGCTCCTTCTTATCTCTAGACTCCATTTTGTCCCTTCAGTCACTCCTTAGATTAAAATTCCCCAATGGCCTGCCTCATTCTCTCCACAACAATTTTAGTCTCCAGCTTTAAGTTCTCCATCTGCCCAGGATAAAGTTCACCTTCACAAATCTGGGTTAAAAGGTTATATACCCTCTGGGCCCCACACCTCTCCTCCCAGGGAAGGCGCTTTCCCCACAGCCACACTGAGTTTCAGCTGCAGCCCACCCTACCAGCCACTCCCCACTGCCTCCACTTCTACCTAGTCAATTACTCTTCATTCTTCAGGCCCCAGCCTTTAGACACTGACAGAGAGCCTTTGAGACAGCCTCCTACTATTCATGCCCTTGAGTGTGAGGTGGACTTCCTGATGTGATTCTGGAGAAGAGAAGATGGCCAAAATGACAGGCTGCTCCTTTCAGGCACCCTCCCCCACCTTACCTGCTCTGTAGGAAGCTAGTTGCCCTGTTGAAATGCCCTGTGACGGTGGGGAGGGCTCCAGCCAACAACCTGTGAGGAACTGACTCCTTTCAGTAACCACAAGAGTGAGCTCAGAACTGGGTCCTCCACCAGTTGAGCCTTCAGATGAGAGGACGGCCTTGGCCAATGGCAGTAGTTCCCCGCCCCCACCCCATGAAAGGCCTTTAGCCTGGGGGCACCTGGCTAAGCCACACCTGGATTCCTGACCCCAAGAAACTGAGATAATAAACGTTTGTTGGTGAAGCAGCTCTGCTTTTGTTAATTTGTTACACAGAAATAGATAATCAGTACCACCTCTGGACCCCTGCCCTTCCTCCACACCAACTTCAGGGTCCTTCTGAGTTCCAGTTTCCACCTGTCATGATCAGAATTTAGCCTTAGTAATAGAATTAGGATTTGTCCTGATCTCTGCCTCCAAACTGCAGACTATGGGGAAAAGCAGGATAGGAGAGAAGAAGGTCCCATTCCCTTCCAGAGACCCTGAATCCCACCCTGCTCCTACCACACCTTTGCACACCACAGCATCACACACAGCAAGTGCCCCAAGGAAGAGGCTCAGGCAGCAGAGCCACACCTGCAGTCCCCACCTCCCGGCCAGCACACACAGGGCCCACAGGCCTTTGTGGGCGCACTGCCCGCTCTGAGGAGGAGGGTGGAGAATGGAGTCTCTCTGCTCCTTTGCACACAGCCTCAGGCCATGCTTTTGCGAGGGAACAGAGTCTGGGGAGCTGAATGGCAGTTGGGGAAGGAGGGCTGCCTAGTTCCTCCAGCCAACTTAACTGTCACACTGTTCCAGGTGCGGTGGGGAGACCCTGCAAAAAGTGAAACAAAACAAAAACCCACTAGCCCAGGGTGTTTCCTGCTGCTTTCATTTTCTGGTGACTCAAGGCACAGGTCACTCGCTATCTCAGACCTATCCCTGAGCTCTGAATACAGTTCCTGGTTCCCAGCACCCGCCTCAGGGCAGGTATCAGCACTTCCGGCCCTATGTCTGCTGTACCAGGAAGGTGGCATCTCCCGGGGCCCCACCCCCCACCCCTGCTGCCAACCAGCCAACATCTCTGTTCTGCCCAAGCTGGATGAATGAATGTTTGAGAGACATGCCTGGGTATGAACACTTCTCTGTTTCAGAAGAAAAGATTCTAAATAACACTGCATGCACACATGGGATGGGCTTCTGCCCTGCCCCACTCCCAGCAGTTTTCCTCGGGGCCCTTCCTCCTGCAGTGGCTTTCTGCTAGCTGCTGTCTGTGGCTAAAAAGGTTCTGCTCTAGAATGTGGTAGTGTGGTCATGGGAAGCACACAAGTTTGAGGGCGCAGGTCTGCTTTCAAAGCTGGATTCTGTCATTTAGGATATCTGACCCTGATTGTGTTACTGGCCAGCTAGGCCTCATCCTCTGGATGAGGTCAGCTAAAAAGCTGTTTGCCCCAGTACTGTGATTAGATGAAACAAACCATGAATATGACTATGCAAGCCATCTGTAGCAGTAAGTGTTCAATAATTGCTTCTTGTGTGTTTTAAAAGGACTTTAACCATCCTTGTAATTTTTCCTTGGAAATTAAGCTAAAGAAAATTGTTGATATCTAGTTGACAAAGTGCCACTTTAGGTTTTTTGTTTGTTTTTTTGGCAGGAGGTGGAGTAGGAAAAGATTGAAGGGTTAGGGGACCACTGTTTTACTGGTTTCTAATCTGACTCTCCCATCTGCTGTTCTGGGCAATACAGTAGAAACAGCTGCTCAAATGCACAAGGAATGGATATGCCTGAACCTGCCTCCGGCTCCCAGGTGGTAAGGTGTTTTTCGTGTTTGTATTCAGGCCTCTGTGCCTCTGCTTTGGCCCTGTCACAGGTGAAAGGGAATTGCTCGTGTCACTGAGAGCATACAAACGCAGTGACTCACATGAGGTCTACACTCAGCCATTAGCAGCAGGTATACAGACTCAATTTCCAGATCAATAAACAGCTTGACTTCAAAAATCAAGTGCATTCGACTTTCTTTTCATTGCCCAGAGTACACACAGGGGGTCGAATAACAAGTCAGTAGTCTTTTCAAATCAGTCTAGTTTAGGTCTAGAGCATGCCAGTGCCTGCGTGATGAGAAGAGTCAGACACACTGTGGTGAGATTTTTAGATATTTAAATCGACTGTAGAATCATCTACACCCACAGAAAAGTCATTGTAACTGTTCATCTTTTTCTCAACAATGTGAAAAGTTACCATAATGTGATAAACCTAGGTTTAATCAAAACCAGATCAAAATTAGAGTCCTGAAGTCAACATACTTACTTCCTTGATACCATAAAGAGGAAGGGGAAGTATAACAAGGTATTTTAACAGTGGGAGAGGTAATCTGGCATTTTTGTATAAAGTCAGCACTTCAAATAATACCCCAAAGGGGCATCTACTCTCATCTAGTCTCTAGCAACTGTGTCTGAACTTGCTCTTCACCAGAGCCACTTAGAGTTGTTTGCCATTTAAAATGATAAATACCAGTCATCACGTATGATCATTGGTAAGACACTTAAAGAAAGCAAAATAAAGATGTCAGGGAAGGAGGCTGACAGGATTTGACTGGTTGCTCAGACAGAACTGCCTGACTTTATTTAAGTCATAATGCCCAGATCCTCAGCTTTGAAGATCCCCAAACTCCCTATTTTGCTGTATTGGAGGTAATCACTAGGGTTCACAGTGGGAGCTAACAGTAACTAAACTCCTAAGAAACTGATATGCAAAACCAGCTGCCAATTTATAGTTTCATAGTAAGAACCTATAACACCAAGAGAACCAAATGGTCAGCCCAATCTCACTTATGGGAATAGACATGAGCAGTGGGCAGCCACGTGTTAGTCTAGGATAACAGAAGTCAGAGACCAGGAGCTCACAATCAGGATGTGAGAGGTCAAGAAGCCCTTCACTGTTGTGATAAATGAAAACCCACGTTATAAAACAGTATGTCCAGTGTAACCCCCACTTTGATTATTTGTTTATTTTTCTTTTTTGGGTGTGCTATCTGGCTTGTGGGACCTTAGTTCCCCAATCAGAAATCGAACCCAGGCCTTCGAGAGTGAAAGCATGGCATACTTACCACTGGACCACCAGGGAATTCCCCCACCTTTGTTTAAAAATAAAACAAACCTTGAAAAACATACATTCTGATGTTTTAATAGCAGTTATAATCTCTCTATAATGGCATTATGAGCAATTTTTATTGTTCTTATCTCCACTTTAAACTTTTTCCACAAAGTAATTATGAGTTCCTTTTGAAGAGAGAAAATAAAGGATAAGTTAAAAGTTCAACTTTAGAGTCTTTCTTAAGTAAACCATGAAAATCTACATGGAAAGCTATGGTGTCATTAAATATCATGTTGTAGAAGAGTTTTTAATGCTTGAGGAAGTATTAATAGCAGTTAATATTTGTGAGGCACTTACCATGTGTTAGGTACATGTGCTTTATGTATCTGAACTCACTTAATTCTGTACCAAGCTTGCAAGGTAGATGAGGAAACTGAGGCCGAGAAACGTGAAGAAACTTGCCAGTGTCACCCAGCTGATCTCAAGGTCAATTTTCTTTTCCATAAAATGAATTCCCTTCCTGACATTAACTCATCAGACTGATATTTGAATTCAAGAAGATAACAAATATAAAGAAAAGAATCCAGCATCCATAACGGACGTCAGCAAACTTCAGCCACAGTCCGTATCCAGCCCTGTCACCTGATTTTGTATTTTGTATGAGCCATGAGCTAAGAATTGTTTTCACAGTTTTAAATAGTTGGAAAAAATCAAATCAGAAAGAGAACAGTATTTCATGACGTGAAAATTACATGAAATTCAAATTTAAGTGTCCAAAAATAAACTTTTAATGGAACACTATCAAGCTTATTCTTATTTGTCTGTGGATGCTTTTCTGCTCTGCTGGGATAAGTAGTTGAGACAGAGCCTGAACTGCAAAGCTTAAAATATTTACTATCTGATCCTTTACAGAGCCCCGGGTGAGGTCTAGCACTGATTATAATAGTTACATGAAGAAGCCTAATATTAATCAGTTAAAGCAGTGGTCTCTGACTTTGGCCACACTTCAGACACTCCTTGCATGCTCCACTGGTCGCCCTACCCTGCTTCCCTGCACAACTGCAGCTTATCCTGTAGCAAGGTAGTTGGGAAGTTTGTATTTTCATGTGCATACTGTGTCTCATATGTTTGTGTTTACATATTTAATATTTAATTTTGACAATAGTCCAATGACCCCAGTTTTACAGGTGAGGAAACTGAGGCTCACAAAATGAAGGTAGTTTGCTGAAAAGTATACAGTTTAGCAAATGGCAGTGATACCAGTTTTCTGGAGCTGGTTTAGTGAGTATTCTTACTACACATGCTGCCTCTCTGCACCTCTCTTGCTGTTTCACAAGTTTTGTTTATTCTCTACACCCATTGATCATTTCCTATTTGGGGTTGGCACCCCGATCCCACATAAAAATCAAAAATCAGTACACTAAGAGGAGTAGCTTTGCCAACAAAGGTCCGTCTAGTCAAGGCTATGGTTTTTCCCGTGGTCATGTATGGATGTGAGAGTTGGACTGTGAAGAAAGCTGAGCGCCGAAGAATTGATGCTTTTGAACTGTGGTGTTGGAGAAGACTCTTGAGAGTCCCTTGGACTGCAAGGAGATCCAACCAGTCCATTCTAAAGGAGATCAATCCTAGGTGTTCATTGGAAGGATTGATGCTAAAGCTGAAACTGCAATACTTTGGCCACCTCATGCGACGAGTTGACTCACTGGAAAAGACTCTGATGCTGGGAAAGGTTGGGGGCAGGAGGAGAAGGGGACGACAGAGAATGAGATGGCTGGATGGCATCACCGACTCTGTGGACATGAGTTTGAGTGAACTCCGGAAGTTGGTGATGGACAGGGAGGCCTGGCGTGCTGTGATTCATGGGGTCATGAAGAGTCGGACACGACTGAGCAACTGAACTGAACTGAACTGAACTGAAGAGGAGTAGCTAATCCTCTGGCCAACCACAATTTACTAACGGGCAAAAACTAACCTCCTTTCAGCCCTAGGTAACATTTAAATCTCAGTGTATTTGAACCCAGTTCTTCTGAAACTGACCTTGTTGTCTTACTGAGGGACACTGTTGGTAGATATTCTCAGTGGAGGCAAGCACAATGGCAGGTTGATGGGGATTTCTGTTTGGACAGGTGTGACTCGATTAAAAACCACACTATGCAGACTTTCACCATTCCACAGGGCACTTGTGTAATCTTGTATGCGCTCATTTTTACAAAGTGAAAATGGCTTTTCCTTTGTACTTTTGCATTTGAGTACCTCATGCTTGCTGGTAATGCCAACTCATAGCAAATGAAAGATCCATAAATAATGTTAAATCCAGTGGCAGTGTTTATTAATGCCAAGTGTATTAGTAAACCTTGATTCTATTTTTTTTTCTTCATGTAGATGTACTTATTTTTTCATTATTTTCATGGTTCTTTATAGACTGTTACTTCAATTCAGTCTTTTTCCTTCTGACATACTTAATTTCTCCCTCATTGAGTCCATACCCTTGTGGCCACTCAGTAGGGCAGGGCAGGCCAAGGGGAAGAGAGTGTTGGGTGCTTTGCCAGCACTAGCTTGGAAGCAATGTTGTCTAGTGACTCTGCTTGCCGAAAGCGTGAGCAATACTTCTGGGGCCCAGTATCAGTAGAAGGTGTCGTGCAAAGTTGCTGCTTTCCTGGAAGAGCAAGTCTTAAATAGTTAATGATTGTAAAGAAACTCATTAAGAGAGGCATATTTTACCTCCTTTTCTGTCATCATTGTAACAGAGGATTCAATCAACTTTAATTTATTCAGCCAGGTGCCTGTGGAAGCTGCCTCGTTTGTTTGGCTTTGTTTTCATGAAATCCCTTGTCAACTGTGTTCCAAGCATCAGTGAGCTAATCCTGCCCCTCTGTCAGATTCACAGTAGACAAAGGCCACTAGCACAGAGTCTCCACAATGAGAACGGCAGAGGATCTATTAATGTGTCAGTTGCCTGTGAATTACAGCCAAGATATTTGCCTAACATATGGCATAAGGTTATCATGTTGTAAAGCATCTCATTGTAAGTCAAGTATCCATGCCCGCTTATAGACGCTCATAACTACTTAGTTGTATAAAAAATTATGCCCAAGGACAAATATCCTTGGGAATTTGATGCAACCACTAAATTACAGTAGAGTTAATCTATTGGGAGCATTTTACTTTTTATAGGATAAAAATAAATCAGAGATGAAATCAGAGCAGCTTTTAGGGATAAAGTGGAAAAACTGCCACATTTAGCTCTAATCCTCAATTAGGACTAAGAGGCGGGGTTCATGGGCAGTAAGAGTGTTATGAGCAGAGTCCACTTTATCCACGAAGACATACAAATGGAAAGGAATAAGGTAATGTCACAGAGACAGATATCACCTAGTTTTCTGATTGCCCCTCCATATAGGCCCAAGAGGTTTGGCTTCCACTTTTGCTGATTAGCAATCTTTAATCAGTAGCCCCAAGTTAAAAGAACTCAGATACTAACACTAACAGAGCTCAAAGACAGGAATGTATAAAAGAGAATGCCAAATTATTCATTTCCAATGAGAAACAGAATGGCCTAACTTAACAGTTACTGAGTCCACCTAATCAAAGATCTCTCTTCTGGCCAGTAAGAGAGACTGCCTTTTCCTCTTATTAATTTTCCATCCACTGACCATCTCCCACCCTGATTTCTTGCTATAAATTTCCACTTTTCCTTGTTGTGTTAAAATTGAGCCCAAACTCTCTTCCATACTTGCAAACCCCCCCTCTACTGTGATGGTACCTGAATAAAATCTCCCTCATCATTTTTTAATGATGTTGAGAATAATTCTTATAAGGACACAAGTTATATGAGGTAATGACTCACAGTGTGACACCACCTTAACTACAGCTGAACCTTAAACAACACGGGTTCAGACTGCATGGGTCCACAGAACTACATGATCTACAGTCGACTGAGTCCATAGATGTGGAACCAAGGATATGGAGGGCAAACTGCAGAGTCACATGCAGATTTTCTACTGAGCCATTGTCCCGAACCCTCCACCCCCATCCCAACTCCTTTGTTCAAAGATCAACTGTAACACAACTGCAATGACCTTGTTTCCAAATAAGGTCACATCTGAAGTCCTGGGGTTTAGGACTTTAGCGTGTCTTTTGGGAAACACAGTTTAGCCCCTAACAGGTAACTTCTCCAGAATGCATGGTGGGCATTCTGATGTTGCCTCCCACACTCTTATTCTTTCTTCTGGTAGTGCACCACCCTCCTTCCGGCCCCTCATTCCAAACCTGAGATTCCACACCTCTGGCCACACAGGACTCAAGCAAGGCCTGTGGCTGGTCAGTTAACACCCTTTCCTCAGATTTCTCTAAGAAGAGTCAGGGTGGGGAAAGCCCTCCCCCACTGGTATGTGGTACTTGGGCATGAAACCTTAGACCTGCTGCGCTATGTCCCCAAATAAGTGGAAATGCTGAAACTGCAATACTTTGGCCACCTCATGCGACGAGTTGACTCACTGGAAAAGACTCTGATGCTGGGAAAGGTTGGGGGCGGGAGGAGAAGGGGACGACCGAGAATGAGATGGCTGGATGGCATCACTGACTCTGTGGGCATGAGTTTGAGTGAACTCCGGGAGTTGGTGATGGACAGGGAGGCCTGGCGTGCTGTGATTCATGGGGTCGCGGAGAGTCGGACACGACTGAGCGCTGAACTGAACTGAACTTGTTTACAGGATGAGCCAATGAAGCCACCAGAGGGAAGAAGCTGAGATGACGGGCAGAGAGCCAGAGCTTGGAGTTCCAGCTCCCAGCTTTCCCTAGGCTCAGCCTCGGTTCTTCCAGGGTCATGAGAACTAATCAGGCCTTCTTTGTATTCAAACAAGTTTGAGTTGGGACCTATGATTTGGAAGGAAAAGAGTCCCAGGAGAAGACAAAAGATAAAGAGCATTAAGTGGATCCTTGAGGGCTGTGTCATTGGGGAAAACCCTGGAGAGAGCCCCTTGGGAAGGATAACATCCCCCAGAGAAGCAGAGGGTCTGGAACCCTTCTCTTCAGAAGAGAAGGGAACCCTGAGACATACTTGGGGACGCTTCCTGGGCTGAGGCAGGTGGCTTGCCACAGGAGAGCCACCGAATCAGAAAACTTGGTGTTAAAACTCAGGTGGACTCAGTTATGACCCTGTGGGACCTGAAGATACTTGAATTAGAAATGAGAATGCAAAAGGCTGGTTGACAAGCCTACAATCCTAGCAAGGGGTATTGACATGAGTTGAATGACTTAACTGTTTACTGACACTAGGCTCTGATATCTGTTTTCATAACAGAACATGCCTGTCAGAAGAATATTAATCTATTCATTATTCAACAAATATTTATTAAGAGCCTTTGATGTCCCAGGCACAGCAGTAAGAATAACTATATACTGATATGCAAAAGATGTGAACTCCCCTTGCATGGAGTTTTTAGTGTGTGGAGGAAAAGAATAACAAATAAATATGCTACTAAAAGTACAAATTGTAGTAAAAGTGAAGGAAAAGTTATAGGAATTGAGAATTTTAGATCAGAAGGTCAAGAAAGTCCTCTCTGAGACTACTGAGACTTGAAGTTGAGTAGAAGTTAGCCAGGTATGGGGAAGGGTGGTAAGGCAGGAAACAAAAGGAGAATCCACATGAAGGAAACAGTGTATGCAAAACCTCTGTGTCCAGAAGGAGCTTGACAAGAAATGAAAGAGAAGCATGGCTGAAGAATAACTAGGGTGGGCATAGAGTGGCCTAAGAAGAGCCAAGAGAGATGGGCAAAGGCCTGATATAAAGATCCTAGAGTCTATCCAACTAATTAATGTTCCAAGGCACCTTTTAAGAAAGAGAAGTCATTGAAGGACATAGATAAAAGAGAGAACCAATTAGGAGGTTGTTTGCAATAGTTCAGATGAGAGAAGACGATGGGTGACGGCAGAGACATCTGCATTTGAGACACTTGTTGAAGGCAGAATTTATGGCTCTGGGTCTGGTTTACCTATCATAGGTGATGAGGGAGGCATTGAGAATGACTTTCAGGTTACTGGCTTGAACTTTTGGTGGTTGGTAAAGGAGATCAATCCCAGGTGTTCATTGGAAGGACTGATGCTAAAGCTGAAACTCCAATACTTTGGCCACCTCATGCGACGAGTTGACTCACTGGCAAAGACTCTGATGCTGAGAAGGATTGGGGGCGGGAGGAGAAGGGGACGACAGAGGATGAGATGGCTGGATGGCATCACTGACTCGATGGACATGAGTTTGAGTGAACTCCGGGAGTTGGTGATGGACAGGGAGGCCTGGCGTGCTGTGATTTATGGAGTTGCAAAGAATTGGACACGACTGAGCGACTGAACTGAACTGAGCTGAGTGCCTAACTGGGAGAAGGAAATGGCAACCCACTCCAGTGTTCTTGCCTGGAGAATCCCTGGGACGGGGGAGCCTGGTGGGCTTCCGTCTATGGGGTCGCACAGAGTCAGACACGACTGAAGCGACTTAGCAGCAGCAGTGCCTAACTGAGGTGAGAAATAATAAAGAAGGATGTTGCAAAGAGATAGGCAAGCAGAATCAAAGAGTGATTTCAGGTTTAACATGTTCAGTCTAAGATTCTTGGAGGACTTTCAAAGTGGAGATAGGAAATACTAGTTGGATAGTCAGTCTCGTGATATAGGGAAGATCTGGGCTGCTGGTAGAAATCTGTGAATTACTGGAAAAAAGAAACTGGGATAGGATAGTTGAGACTGCCTGAGAACAGAGTGTAGAGCAAGAGGAGAACCTAAGGACTAAAGGAATTCTTTGCAATGAGGGGTTGGGTATAACCAGTGTGTTAACAAAGGGAACTGAAAAGGCACAACCAGACAGGTGGCAGAAGAACCAAGAGAAGGTAGTGTCACAGATTCCACAAGGAAAGTGTTATGAGGAGCCACTCCTCGTGAAGTCTAGCAGGATGAGGATAGAAAGGTATTTATTGAATTTGGTGGCCTCATTAAGAGCTTCCTCAATGGAGCAGTGGGAGGGTACGCTAGACTGGAAAGGGTAGAAGGGTCAATGGGAGGTGGGCAATGGAGTTAGGAAGAAGTGTAGACAGTGCTTTCAAAAACTCTATTTAGGGATTCCCTGACAGTCCAGTGGTTAGGACTCTGTCTTTCCACTGCTGGGAGGCCTGGGTTCAATCTCTCATCAGGGAACTAAGATCCCACAAACTGCATGGCATAGCCAAACAACAATAACAACAAAACCCTCTAGGGCTTCCCTGGTGGCTCGGACGGTAGGACGGTAAAGAATCTGCCCACAATGACGGAGACCCAGGTTTGATCCCTGGGTCAGGAAGATCCCCTGGAGAAGGGAATGGCTAACGACTAACACTTTCACTTCACTTTCACCATGGAAGGCAGAGAAATGGTACTGAGAATATGGGGTCAAAAGGGCAGGATTTAAATAGGAAAAATAATAGAGCATGTGTGTTAGTTGCTTAGTCATGTCCAACTCTATGGGACCCCATGGACTGTAGCCCACCAGGCTCCTCTGTCCATGGGATTTTCCAGGCAAGAATACTGGAGTGAGTTGCCATTTTCTCCTCCATAATAAAGCATATTTGAATGCAAATGAGAATTATTTCCACTGAGCAGGAGATAAAGCACAGGGGAGGTACGAGGCAGGATCCAGGAAGTAGCCTGAGAGAAGGCACTCTCCTCTGGGCAGGGTAACACCTGACTCCAGCTGTGTGCTGCTTTTGTTGATGACCTTTCCTCCTCATCCTACTCCTTCTGGTTGACAGAAGAATGCTTCATTTTCGTGAATCATTTAACTGTGAGTCAGAGTCTACGTCTGTCTTTGTGTTGTGTTTTTGTTTTATATTTGTTCTTTGGGAAGAATTTCCATTTTCCTTAGATACTATACTAATGAGAAATATTCTGTCCCAAGGTAGCCTGGGTGGTGTGATTGGAATACCTCGTAAAATTTATCCTTGCCCCAAAGTATCATTTAGTAAGAACTAATAATAATTAACTCAAGTACAGGAGTTACCTTTAATGAGCATCTTAATTTCACAGATATTACCTCCTTTCATCTTTTTTTTTTTCCCAGCCATGCTTCACAGCTTGTGGGATCTTAGTTTCCCAACCATGGATGGAGTTTGGGCCCTTGGCAGTGAAAGTGCAGAGCCCTAACCACTGGACCACCAGTGGTCCCTCCTTTGATCTTTTATTTTTTTACACTTAAAAAATTTTTTTTATTGGAGTATAGTTGATTTACAATGTTGTGTTAGTTTCAGGTGGACAGCAAAGTGAATCAGTTATACAAATACATATATTCATGCTTTTTTTAGTTTCTTTTCCCATATAGGTCATTACAGAGTATTGAGTAGAGTTCCCTGTGCTCTAATAAGATAGCAGGTCCTTATTACTTAACCTATTTTATAAGAAACTCTGACGTAGTTTTTATTATTATCTCCACTAGGAAAATAAGAAACTGAGACCAGGAGAAGTTAAGTAATTCATATCTTTTTAGAGCCGATAAATGGCAGATCCTTGATAGTTTAAACCCAAAATTCCAAGCCAAGCTCTAACTGTATCTTTATAGATGTAGTTTCATTGTCCTTGAGATAGATGTAGATGATGAAACAATCACAGATATTCTGACAACACCCCTCAATTGTCAGCTTCTAAGAACAGGGACAGGGAGCGGGGGTAGAAACAAAAAACCCACATTTGAAGTTCAGCTCTGAAAGCCCCTTGCGAGTGCCCTGAACCTCATCACCTGGGAATCTTTCACAGATAATCATCATTCCACGGAATTCAGCTCATGTTCTCACAAGCAAAACTGAGATTGAGAAATGATCTGGTTCCTGTGGACAATCAGACTGGAACCAGGCATGAATTAACTGCAATTAACCAGGAGGAGGCTTATATTGTTACCTTTCTTGTACCAGCACACAAAGTGGAGGGTAGAATGGAGGTTTCTCACAACTTAATTTTCTGAGAATAGTGTTTGCAGTTGGGATGAGATAATGGATATGAAATCCTCTTGAAAACAGTGCATTCACATTACTGTGTGATGGTGGTGGGGGAAGGGAACTGGCAGCTCATGGTATTACCCTAGAGTTCAGGGTCTGTGAGCCAATGACCCTTCCTCCTCCCAGGGAGTGTGGAGCCTACAGAACCTCCCTGAATCCCCTAACTGTGGTGCTCCATTTACTGACGGACCCTTAGCTCTTCCAGCACACAGGAAGCCCACGAACACTGGAGTGGGAAGCCTATCCCTTCTCCAGCAGATCTTCCCCACCCAGGAATCAAAGCAGGGTCTCCTGCATTGCAGGTGGATTCTTTACCAACTGACCTATGAGGGAAGTCCCTCCATCACACCAAAGAGATTCAAAATGGAAGATGGACAGTGTCCTTTAGAAGCTTTGAGGACCGTTCAGAAGCCTAAATCGACTCTTTGTTTATGCAAAGTAAACAAAGGTTTTGGAAAATGTCCACCATGTAGTTAAGCTGTAGGACTCCTCCACACACAATTATTGATAGGCAAACTGAGAAAAGCCATCCCTTTCTCAGAAAATGATCCAATATAAACTAAGAAGGTAAAATGATAGGTGCAATATTTGGATTCAAAAGGATCAGAGGTGGGATGGGATGGGAGGTGGGAGGGAGGTTCAAGAGGGAGCAGACATACATAAACCTATGGCTGATTCATGTATGGCAGAAACCAGCACAATATTGTAAAGCAATTATCCTTCAATTAAAAATTAAAAAAAAAAGGACTGGGGTACAATCTTATTTCTATCACTTATAAGATGTGAGGTCTTACTTTATTTCTCTCAAGCTCACTTTGCTCCGTGATATAATGAGTATGATAACAATAATAATGCTCAGTTCACAGCAACAACGTAAAGAGAGAAAGGGACAGACCAGATAAGGTAGGCAAAGTGCTTGGTGTTTTGTGTTAAGCCACTGACAGGCTACAGTCTATGGGGTCACAGAATCGGACATGACTGAGCGACTTTCACACTATAGCTGAAATGTAGGAAAGTGGGCTTCTAGACATCTTGAGGAAAGTATAAGGAATCAAGTGAGGTGTTGAGAACAGCTGCTACACAGTGAAGAAGTGCTGGTCTGGAGAAGTGGGCGGTGTGCGCCAGAGGCTTGGTGCCCTGGGGGCTGTAGAAAGTGGTCTGCTGGCTTAGTCAGATTTGGACTGGAGGCTATAAAGCTTGTGTCATTTCTGACATATTAAATAAAGTCCATCATATTGGCTTCTAAGTACAAGGTTTTATAGTTCACCTTGGAGGGTAAAAAGCATTTTGCTGCTAGCTTCACTGTTGCTTGTGTGCTCGTTCTCCAACACAGGTGCTTTTCATTTCTGAGAACCAGTTTGTCAAGACTAAAGACTAATGCCTATGCTGTAGGCTTGTCTGGAGAAAAGAAAGCCATTAATGACAGTTAACATATTAATTGCAGAAAGCTCTTCTTTAGGTTTCTGTTGGCAACAAGTTACCAGTCTAACAGAGTAAGTGAAGTGCATCCAGACTCAATTTAAAACCTGGCCAGGCAGGGCTTTTAATCTCCATGCTTCAGGTTTTCGTTATTACCGTTGCCAAAACACCAAGCTTATAATTTACAAGTATTACCCGTGTGTCACTTAGAAAGAAACCCAAACCTAAAAATAGAAATGAAACTCAGGAAAACACCAACCCAGATAAATGAATCTCATGTTAAGTGCAGAAAGCTTGTAAACTGTGCTCAAGGTTACACTAATTGTTAAATTTCAATTGATTAAAGCAAGTGCATTAACCAGTCAGTATGTCCCTGCCCAGAGGAAAGTGACAATTCAAGAAAATTACCTCAGAAAATTTTCTCACAATCATTTCTTGCTCTTTTTTCTTCTTGTCCAATTATTCAGTTCTTAGGTAACAGACTGCTCTTTCTGTAAGAGCCATGGTAATACTTCCATTGTGGTTACTTTTTATTTATAATATTTATTTGGCTGCACCAGATCTTAGTTGCAGCATGTAGGATCTTTAGTTCCCTCATATGGGATCATATGGGATCTAGTTCCATATGGGATCTAGTTCCCATATGGGATCTAGTTCCCTCACTAGGGATTGAACTCCAGGCCCCCTGCATTGGGAGTGTGGAGTCTTAGCTCGTAGTCTTAGACCACCAGGGAAGTCCCCATCATGATTACTTTTACCTCAAGCATTACTCCTAGGGCCACAGTCATTGATCATCCCTGTGCAGAACTTTGTTACACAGCCACACACTGTGTCCTTAACCCCAATCCTTGTTAGAAATGTGTGTGCCATTGTTCAGGGTAGGAAAAGAGATGGAAGTTAAGGGTAGAAACAGAGTACTCATTGTTAAGGGTAGGCCAGAAGTGAGGATAGTTGCAAACCATTGCACCCAAGCCTAAAACCTTGGGTCTCCTTTGTCTTTAGCCCCCAACCCATTCGAGCCAATCACCAAATCCTCCTAATGTTTTCTCAATTTTTTTTTTTAACATTATCCATCCTTTCTTTCCCTTGTGTGATGGTTTATTTTATATGTCAACTTGGCTAGGCTATACTGCTGCTGTTAAGTCGCTTCAGTCGTGTCCGACTCTGTGCGACCCCATAGATGGCAGCCCACCAGGCTCCCCCATCCCTGGGATTCTCCAGACAAGAACACTGGAGTGGGTTGCCATTTCCTTCTCCAATGCATGAAAGTGAAAAGTGAAAGTGAAGTCCCTCAGTCGTATCCGACTCTTCGTGACCCCATGGACTGCAGCCCACCAGGCTCCTCTGTCCATGGGATTTTCCAGGCAAGAGTACTGGAGTGGGGTGCCATTGCCTTCTCCGGGCTATACTACCCAATTATTTAATCATACACTAATCTAAATCTGGGTTACAGTGAAGGTATTTTATAGATGTGTTAAAATCTCCGATCAGTTAACTTTAAGTAAGGGAGATTATCTTGTTAATGAGGGTGGGCCTCATACAATCAACTGAAATTGTAGGGGAAGGAAAACTTTTTTTTTGTTGTTGTTAGGCATTTCATGGATCAAGATCTGAGCTATGTGTATTTAATATATATAATCTTTAATCTTAATAACTACACACTAGGCACATTTTTGTACATGGTCAAACTGAGGTTCGGGGTAATTAAGTAATTTTTCTAATCTTGCACAGCTCTTAAGAATCAGAACCAATAAGCTATAATGGAAAAGAATTTTAAAAAAGGATACAGATATATACATATATATATTATGTAACAATCAAATTGGCTGTATGCTTGAAACTGACACAATATTCTAAATCAACTATCAGTTCAGTTCAGTTCAGTCGCTCAGTCGTGTCTGACTCTTTGCGACCCCATGAACCACAGCACGCCAGGCCTCCCTGTCCCACACCAACTCCTGGAGTTCACTCAAACTCATGTCCATCAAGTCGGCGATGCCATCCAGCCATCTCATTCTGTCGTCTCCGTGGAAGGAAAACTTTTTATCTGCCCTCTTAGGTTAAGTGAATGGGAACTGCAAATTAAACTGATAAAGACCAATTAACAGGAAGAGAAAATGGAGTTTATTTATGCAATGTACATATAGCAGGAGAACTCTGTGAGAACTCAAAGGAGTGGTTAGAATTTGGGATTTACATACCATCTTAATATTAGGTGAAGGGAAGATGGAGAAAGGCATTTATGGAAAAACAAGATAGTGGATTTTCAAGAGAACAAACAGGAGATAAGAAAGGCTGTGATGATGTTTGTCTATACAGGTATGAGTAGCCTTCCTGCTCCTTCAGGACCATAAGGAAACCTCCTTTGTAGAACGGGTAGCTCTTTTTCAGTCTCCCTTCTGGGAATAGATCTACCTTGAAGAAGAATTTATGGTAGCCTAATTTCCCAGAAGTTGCTGCTTTTAGTCAGATAAGATGAGCTCTGAGAACAACTTTTCTCCATCTGTTGAATTTCAAATATCTTAAGATAATCTTTATACCAATGTTTGGTTCTGAGTGGACAAAAACTGAGGTTTCCCAGAGAGGAAGTGATTTTGTCTCCTCAACTTCTGCCTGAATTCTAAGTCTTCAGCCTGCGGGCTTGCCCTAAACATTTCAGGCTTATCAGCCCCCACAAATGATGAAGCCAATTCCTTAAAATCAATCTCTTTGTATATACATACATACATCGGTTCTGTTTCTCTGGAGAACTCTGAGATACATAGTGCCACTACCACTAATGAAGGATCTTATCATCTAATATTTATATTAATGGAAACTTATGTAGTCTTCCTATTTGAAGTATTTCTCTGTTCTACAGTCTTATACATCAACTTTATCTTTCTTCGGTTGCTCTCCTAAGTCTGCAGAATACAGCACAACTCATTAAGGAGGCAATCTAGGTCCTCAGCATTTGAGGGACCCCACCAATTCAGCCTCCTTTTCCAGCACACTTTTGCTGCTAGTCTCCTAGTTCCTGAGTATGCTGTGGGCATTGTCAGCTTCTTACTATCTGCATTTTTTTATCACCCATTTCCCCATTCCCTTGTCTTTGTTTAGAGATGTCCTGCCATCCCTCCAATGTAAAGCTTTTCTGACAAGTCTTTTACCACTTGTATTAGTTTCCTATTTCTACTCTAACAAATTATTACAAATTTAGTAGCTTAAAACAACAACACAAATTTGTTCTGTTACAGTTCTGGAAGTCAGCGGTCAAAAATCAGTTTCATTAGACTAAGGTCAGGATGTCAGGAAATTTGGTTTCTTCTGAAGGTGGGAATATATTAACTTGCTTTTTTCAGTTTCTAGCAGTCACCTATGTTCTTTGGCTTGTGGCCCCTTCATCAATCTTCAAAGCACATCACTTTAATCTCTGCATTTGTCATTGTCAAATGGCTTTCTCTCTCATAGTAAACTCTCCCTCTGCCACCTTCTAAGGATACTTGTGATGAAAGCACTCTCTCCCACTCCAGTCAGAAATGGTTCCCTCACAATTCTTCTCAGTCCACTCAAGCACTTGACTTTTTCAAGCCAGCTGGCTAACTTGCTTCCATTTCATTAACAAAATCAAAGTCATCAAGCAACATATATCTAAACTTCTCCCACTCCTAGAAATGTGGCTTCATTTCCCACCATGGCCACATCCTTCCCATGGATCTCAAAGGATGAGATATCCTTCTATTGCTCCAGGCCAACTCATCTACCTCTGCCCTTGGGTTTTCTATGTCTTGTTTTCCCAGGACCTTGCTTTATCAGACATGCTCTCTCTTTATCTTCAATGTCTTCCTCTCAACTCATTCTTTTCATTCTTTCAACAAATACTTTATTGAGTGCTATGCAGCATAAGATGCAATGCTGGGTCTCATAGCCTACAAGCAAGATCAAGTTATTCACACTAAAACACAAATGTATACACTATAACACAGTATAACAACAAAATGTATACACAAAAAACTGTCTTTGAACTTTCATTCCTTTCTAGCTTCTGCTTTTTCCTTCTCTTCCTCAAATTAGATCTGTTCATCTATTCCTCTAAACCGGTTGATTTCCCACTTTTCTCAATCTCAGTTCATGTGACTATTATCTAAATTAAAAAACAACAACAACAACAACCCACTTATTCCAGACTCTATGCTCTCCTTCATATACATCCAATAAATAACCAAGTACTTCTTATTTTTCCTCCTTGAAATCTCCCAATCTGTCCTCTTTGGATAGTTCATTTATATCCAATTATGGCCCTTAATGATATTTCACCTAAACTACAGCACTATAATCTTAAGTAATCAGCCTGCCTGCGGCCTTATTTCCTTTAATCTGTCCTCCATGCTGCACTTAGATATTTAAAAACATGAATCTAATTATGTCATCCCCCTGCTTAAATGCTTTTAATGGCTCCCACAGCTTAGAGCCTAAGTTTAAGTTCTTCATTAGCATGGCTCACAGGCCCTTCATGACCTGACCAAACTTATCCCCCATAAATCCTAATCATGCACTTGACACTGTAATAATTCTGCATGTTCCTTCAACATGGCATGCTTTTTGCCACTTAAGAGCTTTTGTTTATGCAGTTACTGTAACTTTGAAAGGCCTGCCCGTGTTTGCTCATTTGTCAATCTCACATTCATCCTTCCAGATCTGCTCAAGCAGCATTTTCTCCAAATCTACTCTGAACAACAAGCTGTGCTAAACATTCCAGCCTTGTGTTTCCCTAGTACCTTGTGCATACTTTCTCATGTTATGTTGAAATTATCTACTTACCTATCCAGGATCTTTACAAGCTCCTTAAGGACACAGACCTTGTGAAATCATAAAGTAATATGGTGAGTATATGTCATTTAATACAGAACTTATATTACTTTGTGTATTTGGGTAATTACTTTTTATGTAACTGTTATGTCTCCCTTGTGAGGCTGGAAGCCCATAAATGGTAGGAATTATATTTTATAATATTGTGTATCCTTATCAAATAGCTAATGTTCTAAAGATATTAATTAATGATTATTATTGTGAATATTATGAAAAACACCTCAAGGATATACTCTACTATTTGTTCAGTTGCCAAGTTGTGTCCAGCTCTTTGCGACCCCATGGCATGCCAGGCTGCCCTGTCCTTCACTATCTCCCGGAGTTTGCTCAATTTCAAGTCCACTGAGTTGATGATACAATCTAACCATCTCATCCTCTGTCACCCCCTCTCCTTTTGCCTTCAATCTTTCCCAGCATGAGGGTCTTTTCCAATGAGTCTGCTCTTCGAATCAGGTGGCCAAAGTATTAGAGCTTTAGCTTCAGCATCAGTCCTTCCAATGAATATTCAGGGTTGATTTCCTTTAGGATTGACTGGTTTGATCTCATTACTGTCACTGGAACTCTCAAGGGCCTTCTCCAGCACCACAGTTCAAAAGCATCAGTTCTTTGGTATCCGATTTTCTTATGATCCAACTCTCACATCCATACGTGACTACTGGGAAAACCTTAGCTTTGACTATCTGGGCCTTTGTTGGCAAAGTGATGTCTTTACTTTTAAATACGTTGTCTAGGTTTGTCATAGCTTTTCTTCCAAGAAGCAAGCGTCTTTTAATTTCATGGCTGCAGTCACCGTTCACAGTGTTTTGGAGCCCAAATCTGTCACTGTTTCCACTTTTCCCCCTTTTGTTTAAAATGAAATGATGGGACGAAATGCCATGATCCTATTAGGTTTGTTTTATGTTGAGTTTTAAGCCAGTTTTTTCACTCCTCTTTCACCCTCATCAAAAAGTTCTTTAGTTCCTCTTCACTTTCTGCCATTACAGTGGTATCATCTGAATATCTGAGGTTGTTGATATTTCACCTGGCAATCTTAACTCTATCATGTAAAGAAAGTAGCCCTGAATTTCAGGGAAAAATCTAATTACAGCAGATTCTAACAAGACTTCTAGATTCTTTTACTGATCGTTAATATAAAGGATTGATTGAGAAAAGTGAAGCATCAGTTAGTATATATTACACATACACACAAAAACTTTTTTGTTATTATAAAAGTATACAACTGACAGGCAGAGATATCAACAAAATTGGGCTGCTTTAATAGATCACTCCTTAGGTAAGGAACACCATGTTTTATGCAGCATTGGTAGTCAGTCCTGTTCAACCACATTCTTGCTGTGGTCCTCTTAAATCCCCTTCTCCTCCTAGAGAAATTCATCCATTTTCAAAGCATTGCCAGCATGTTCTAGTCTTCTTTTGCTTTCTTACAAGTTTAAAGGAATTTGGGAGAGTCAAGGCAAGCTTTTTTTTTCCGTAGAAATATTATTTCCACTTGGTCCACGACATGTGAGTGGCTTCATGGTGGTTAAAAAGCTTTCTAGTACACATAAAAAGATACTAAACATTGCTAATTATTAGAGAAATGCAAATTAAAACTACAATGAGGTACCACCTCACATGGGTCAGAATGCTGCTGCTGCGTCACTTGAGTCGTGTCCAACTCTGTGTGACCCCATAGACGGAAGCCCACCAGGCTCCCCCGTCCCTGGGATTCTCCAGGCAAGAACACTGGAGTGGGTTGCCATTTCCTTCTCCAATGTGTGAAAGTGAAAAGTGAAAGTGAAGTCGCTCAGTTGCATCCGACCCTTAGCGACCCCATGGACTTCAGCCCACCAGGCTCCTCCATCCATGGGATTTTCTAGGCAAGAGTACTGGAGTGGCTAGCCATCTTTAAAAATCCTACAAAATGGGGGCTTCCTTAGTAGCTCAAAGGTAAAGAATCTGCCTGCCAATGCAGAAGACATGGATTCTATCCTGATTCAGGACGATTTTGAGAAAAAAAATTCTACAAATAACAAATGCTCGAATGGTATGGAGAAAAGGGAACCTTCCTACACTGTCGGTGGGAATGTAAATTGGTGCAGACACTATGGAAAATGGTATGGAAGTTGCTCAAAAATAGCAAAAATAGAGTTGCGATAAGATTCAGCAATCCCACTCCTGGGCATATAGCCAGACAAAACTATAATTTGAAAGATAATGCACCCCAATATTCATAGCAGCACTATTTATAATAGTCAAGACATGGAAACAACCTAAATCTCCATCAACAGATGAATGTATGAAGAAGATGTGGTACATATATACAGCAGAATATTATTCAGCCATAAAAAGAATAAAATAATGCCATTTGCAGCAACATGGATGGACTTAAGAGATTATCATATGAAGTGAAGTAAGTCAGAAAGAGAAATATAGATACCATACGATGTCACTTACATATGGAATCTAAAATATGACACAAATGAACTTACCTTTAAAATAGAAATGACCCATAGACATAGAAAACAGACTTACCATTGTCCATGGGGAGGGAAGGTGGCAGAGGAGTGGACTGGAAATTTGGGATTAGCAGATGCAAACTATTATATGTAGAATGGATGAACAACAAGGACCTGCGGCATAGCACACGGAACTATATTCAATATCCTGTGATAAACATAATGGAAAAGAATATGAAAAAGAATGTATATATATATGTATAACTGAATCACTTTTCCAAACAGCAGAAAGTAACATAACATTGTAAATCAACTATCCTTCAATAAAATAAATTTTTAAAAAAGCTGTTTAGTGGCTGCAGGGAGTCTTCAGGCCAGTGTCCTAAAAGCAGGGGGATGCCAGGGCTCCTTAAATGACACTGGGCTCCATTCTAGAGGTTCCTTGGCATGCTTGAGGGTGAGCTCTTTTGAAGAGATATCCACTTAGCCCAGTCTGGGGGCCTCCAGCCTGTTGAGTTTAGTTAGATAGTAGCCGACTTCTTGATAAGTGTCACCTTTTCATCTCGAAAGTGACTCTCCAGGAAGTCACAGAGATGGGGGTATATAAGCGTAGAATCCAGGGCATGCAAATCCAAAAACCTTGGCTCATGAGATGGTTGTAAACCTAGCATCCTGGGTTTACCTCATTCATCTTAAGGACACTTCTTGTCTTGGAAAAGGGCTCAGCATTGGTTTTGCATTCTCAAGAGATATACTTCTCCTTGGCCCATTCATGAAAAAAGTGGCTCACACCCTCCAGAGCCACATCACTGCCTTCAAAATAGAAACCCAGAGAGAGGTAGGATGGTGATGGCCTGCACCTTGGCAGAATAATTCTTATAAATCTGGAAGTTTATGGTTGATCAGCAATAAGGAGCTGAGCTCCATACTGTTGGCTTGTCCTGGAGGTTCAGGATGGCTGCATGGTTGGTTCTGAAGGCTGTGACTGGAAAAAAGGTTGGAGGATGACAGGAGGCTGGAATAAAGGGTGTCCCTGGGTCTGTTCTGATCAAATACTGTTGAAACGAGAAACACATCTGTGGACCAGGAGCAGAATGAAGGCAAACTCCTTATTCTCCCAATATAGCATAAACAATTTTATGCATGTGTGATCTGGATAACATAAGGGTGCCTTTCAAAGGAAAACAAAGAGCAAGCCATTGTAAAAGGGCAGTATGTAGCCTGAGTGAAAGTGTTAGTCTCTCAGTCATGTCTGACTCTTTGCAACCCCATGGACTGTAGCCCGCCAAGCCCGTCAGGCTCCTCCGTCCATGGGATTTTCCAAGCAAGAATACTGGAGTGGGTGGCCATTTCCTTTTCCAATGTAGCCTGAGGGAGTGGCCTAATAAGCCTCTTTTCCTTATTCTTTATGGCTGTTTCCATGTTAACATCTAAGATGTGTTTGAGCACACCTTTGTGCCCCAATTGTTTCACTTCTCAACTTCATTGTCCACTATCTCCCTAGAGCTTATGCTATTTTATCTTCACAGTGTTTGTATCACCCAATTACTTGGACTTTTCTTTCTAGAGATGTATCTCTAATTTTATATTTGAATTTACAAAAATCATTAGTGATTATGAATAAAACGAATATTATTAGGCAACTGCTTTTCACAAAGCACTACAGTAATTCAAAGATGAATAAGGTGTGGATAAGCCTAGCAGTCCTCAACCCTTGGTATGCATCAGAATGGCTTATGTAGTTTTTTTTTTAATATGCAAATATCAACTGCAGAAATTCTAATTCCATTGGTCTGTGGTCTAAACATCTTTTAAAAATTAACACATCTATTAATATCAAAGTCAGACAAAGACACTACAAGAAGAGAACACTACAGATCAACATCTCTTATGAATGTTGATACAAAAAATCTTAATAAAATACCAGCAAAACAAATATATCAGTATGTTAAAAGTATTACATACCATGACCAAGTGGGACTCATTTCTGAAGTAAAAGGATGGTTCAACATACCAAAAATAAAACCTCACTTATACGATTATCTCAATTGAGGCAGAAAAAGCATTTGGTAAATTGAACACTGTAGTATGATAAAAACCCTCAACAACCAAGGAATATAAATAAATTCCCTCAATATAATAAAATCCATGTTGTGAAAATCACAGAGTGAAAATCATACTCAATGATGAAAGACTGAAAGCATTCTAAGATGAAGAACAAGGCAAAGATGCTCACTTTTGCCACTTCCATTCAACGTAGCACTAGAAGTTCTACCCAGAGCAATTAGGCAAGAAAAATGAATACAAAATATCCAAATTGGAAAGGAAGAAATAAAATTATCTCTGCTTGCAGATGCCAAAGAACTAAAAGATTTCCCTCAATCCTCTTATCCCTGGTTGCACCTGAAAATTAAATGGGCAAAGACAGAGTAACAGGAGAAAACCATTAAAACTTAGTTGTTTTATGTGGCATGAGAACTTTCGAAAAGAAACAGAGACCCAAAGAAAAAGTTTGATAAAGTATAGAGAGTTATGAAGAAAACATAGTTCAAAGAGTATGAAGTATAGTAAACGGAATGAAACTTAGCAAGGGCAGTTTGATTAGATTTTCCTTAGTGAAAGTCGCTCAGTCATGTCCAACTCTTTGTGACCTCATGGACTATAAAGTCCATGGAATTCTCCAGGCCAGAATACCTGAATGTGTAGCTGTTACCCCAACCAAGGGATAGAACTGAGGTCTACCGCATGGCAAGTGGATTCTTTACCAGCTGAGCCACCAGGGAAGCCCTTTGTGACTCTTTATTTGGAGATAAGGATGCTCCTTTCCTCTTGGTAGACAGAGGGCATCTCTCACATGAGATGAAACTTGCTCATGAAACAAGGTGACTTGCCTCAGGAGAGAAAGTTTGCGGGGGAAGGTGAAAATGACTTTCCTGTTCATACCATTTTCTCAAACTCCTTTAGCCAAAAATATCCAACATACCAAGGTGCCATATTACGGGGTGAAAGTGTTAGTCGCTCAGTCATGCCCAACTCTTTGCTACCGCATGGACTGCAGCCCATCAGGCTCCTTTGTCTATGGAATTTTCCAGGCAAGGATTCTGGAGAGGTTTGCCATTTCCCTCTCCAGGGGATCTTCCCCACCCAGGGATCAAATCTGGGTCTCTTGCACTATAAGCAGATTCTTTACTGACTGAGCTACCAGGAAAGTCATATATTATGGGGTAGTATGTCTTAAATCTCATCATAGATATATATCTAATATGTAGAAAACTCTAAAGAGTCCCCCAAAAGAACTGTTAGTACTAATGAATTCAGCAAAGTTCAGTTCAGTTCAGTTGCTAGTCGTGTCTGACTCTTTGTGACCCCCATGGACCGCAGCACGCCAGACCTCCCTGTCCATCACCAACTTCCGGAGTTTACCCAAACTCATGTCCATCGAGCCAGTGATGCCTTCTAACCATTTCATCCTCTGTCGTCCCCTTCTCCTCCTGCCCTCAATCTTTCCCAGCATCAGGGTCTTTTCAAATGAGTCAGCTCTTTGCATCAGGTGGCCAAACTATTGGAGTTTCAGCTTCAACATCAGTCCTTCCAATGAACACTCAGAACTGATCTCCTTTAGGATGGACTGGTTGGATCTCCTTGCAGTCCAAGGGACTCTCAAGAGTCTTCTCCAACACCACAGTTCAAAAGCATCGATTCATCGGCAGTCAGCTTTCTTTATAGTCTAACTCTCACATCCATACATGACTACTGGAAAAACCATAGCCTTGACTAGATGGACCTTTGTTGGCAAAGTGATGTCTCTGCTTTTTAATATGCTATCTAGTTTGGTCATAACTTTCCTTCCAAGGAGTAAGCGTCTTTTAATTTCATGGCTGCAGTCACCATCTGCAGTGATTTTGGAGCCCAAAAAGATAAAGTCAACCACTGTAAGGGGATCCAACCAGTCCATTCTAAAGGAGATCAATCCTGGGTGTTCATTGGAAGGACTGATGCTAAAGCTGAAACTCCAATACTTTGGCCACCTCATGCGAAGAGTTGATTCATTGGAAAAGACTCTGATGCTGGTAGGGATTGGGGGCAGGAGGAGAAGGGGATGACAGAGGATGAGATGGCTGGATGGCATCATTGACTCGATGGACATGAGTTTGAGTGAACTCCAGGAGTTAGTGATGGACAGGGATGCCTGGCGTGCTGCAATTCATGGGGGGGTCGCAAAGAGTCAGACACGACTGAGTGACTGAACTGAACTGAACTGATGATTCAACAGTTCTACTTCTGGATATATATTCAAAATCACTGAAAAGAGGTACTTGAAGAGATATTTGTATGTCCATGTTCATGGCAGCATCATTCACAGCTGCTAAAACAGGGAAGCAACCCAAGTGTCCCTTGATAGATGAATGGGTAAGCAAAATGTGGTAATATACATATAATGGAATATTATTTATTCTTAAAAAGTAAGAATATTCTGACATATACTGCAATGTGAGTGAACCTGGGGATATTGTCCTAAGGGGAACAAACCAGTCATGAAAAGATAAATATGGAATGATTCCACTTATATGAAATACTTACACTAGTCAAAATCATAGACAGGAAGTAGAATGGTGGTTGTCAGGAGCTGTAGGGAAGGAAGAATGAACAGTTACTATTTAAGGAATATAGAGTTTCAGTTTTACAAGATGAAAATAGTTATGGAGATGGATGCTAGTGATGGTTGCACATTATGAATGTATTTAGTACCACTGAACCGTATACTTAAAATGGTTAAGATAAATTTTATGTTATGTATATTTTAGCAGAATAAAAAAACTGAAAAAATATTCTTTGGTGATTTTCACACACTGCAAGGGTTGAACTATTGGAAAATATCACTTGCTGTTTGAGGAATCAGGGTGAAGTCCATGAAGAAGTACAGTGGCATGAATCCAGAATTTCTATCTAAGAGACCTGGTTTCCTCTTTCACCTTTGCCTCTTACTATGACATATGAGACACTTAGTAAGCCTCATAACTGCTAAGCCTAGTTTTTATATGCAAATAAAAATGTGACAAAGACTCACATCTGTCACAGAATTTTTATGAAGATTTTAAACAATGAAGAGAGATAACACATGTGGAAGCACATAGAGTAATGCCAGATCTAGAGCTGGCAATCAATAAATGATAATTATATCTGAACCTGAGCTGGTATTTGAGTCAGGCCTTGAAGGATGGATAAGATTTAGCCATTCAGACCTGAGAGGGAAAATGTTTCCAGTAAAAAAAAGAAGAGTTTTTATGGTCTGCATTGTTTTATGGCTATTTATTCATATGCACCATACAAAACACTTGGAAACTTTGGAGTCAAATCAGATACGGATCTTTAGTTCAAGAAGCTAACAGTCACCTTAGTAACTCATTCATTAAACTGATACAGACACTTTTTCTTTTGTAATGTTGCTTGTATTCCTAATATGCCACATATGTTTTATTTATTTTTTTTCTTTTGTCTTTACACGTTTTAATAGGTGTTTTCTACCTTAAAATATTTCACAAGTATCTATAATAGATGTTCATAAAGGTTCAAAGAGGAAAAATTATATAACAAAAAACTACTACCCCCACTTTCTCAATTCTATCTTCATCAGACGTAACATGTGGTATGTCTATTTAAAATCACTTTTTGTGCACTACAAACACATTATATACATATTTCTTTTTGCCTCTCAAGTGAAATCATACCTTACCTGCTGTTCTGGAAACTGCTTTTTATCTACTTTAAATAGAGTGCCAGTATCTTACTAAGTCAGTATATATAAAGCAAACTCATTCTTTGAAATAACAGTATAGAATTCCATTTTATGTACATTTCATCTTCAATCAGTTACCTATTGATAAGGATTTTGGCTATTTCCATTATGAATAATGCTGGAATGAATATCCTTAGACATATCTGTGTGCTCTGTATAAATATATCTTAGGGGAAATCGCCAGAAATGGAACCAAACAAAATTTCCACATTTCAATAAATAATGTTAAATTGGTATCTTAATGGAATGAATAATGTATACTCCCAATAAAAGAATATGACAGTTGCTGTTTCCCTACATGTTCATCAACCCTGGATATTATCAAACAAATTTATTTATAATCAAATCTAGATAAAAAGTGGTTGATTTTCTTTATACTAAAATTATTAATAGTTACTGTAGAATTTTTAAATAAACAATCTTTTCATAAAGTATGACTAAAGTTCAGCATCTTTCCATGTGTTTATTTCTATTTATATATTTTTGGGTGAATTATCTTTTTATATTCTTACTCATATTAATAAATTATCTTTATTTTGCAAGATTTTTTCAGTTTGACTTTTTTTCGTTGGCACTATCATATCTTTCCCCATGTACAAATTTTTAAATTTTATGTAGTTAAATTTATTAATCTTTCAAGTCTTTTGAATTCCTTTATTCCAGGATTAAAAAAAAAAATGATATACATTTTAAATTCCAGGGCTTCCCTGGTGGCCAGCTGGTAAAGCATCTGCCTGAAGACCCAGGTTTGATTCCTGGGTTGGGAAGATCCCCTGAAGAAGGAAATGACAACCCACTCCAGTATTCTTGCCTGGAGAATTCCATGGACAGAGAAGCCTGGCAGGCTACACCCTGTGGGGTCACAAAGAGTAGGACATGACTGAGTACCTAACACTTTCCCTTTAAATTCCAGTCTTTAATTGCAACATTCTATTAAAATAATATTCATGATATGACAAAAAGAGGGAAAAGTTTATAAATTTTATCTTCTGATTATACTATATCAATTATGGTAAAAGTTAATGAATGTGATTTATTTATGTTCAGTTTTCCAAATCAAGAATTTGGACAAAATTAGTTAATTATTCAAAACATGAAATTTATTTTAGCCCCACTGGCAACTGTTCTGATTTGAAGAAATGACAGGTAAAATTTTAAAGAATGCATTTTTTCAGAAATAGTTTTAAAGATCTGGAAGTCCTATATTCTCCTCCACAAAGTATTATTTTGTAAATTATTAGTCTAAGTATAGATTACATTGCTGGCATTATAGTAGTGTTTTAGTTGTCAACAGTTGAGTACTAGCACACCCCCTATTTTCAACAAGCTTGAGGGTATGTTTTAATTTTATTACTGTAAAGAAATTTAAATTATGTTCATAGTCTAAACCTTGCCTGCTAGCAAAACAGTATGCAATGTTTTATTCTCTGCTGATACCATCATCTCTAACCATTGCCACAGATGCAGTATGGCACACTGATTACCTCTATTTCATCTGCACTGCTTTGTATTTCCATTTCTGGAACACTAAAGCACTGCCAAATTAGCCGTATATCGAGATAAACTACTAATGCTTGCATCATCTGAAACCTTGAAACCAGTATCTCTTACTTGCTGAGCTAAGCTTGGAAGTTGCATTCTTATTAATTCATGCACAAAAATTCAAATTCTTTAAAATACACATTTAAATATTTTAAAAGATTAACTGTCAGCAAAATATTAAAATTTTCTAGGTTCCTAGTTTGTAGATTTCTAGGTTCAAAGTTTTTAGAAATGGCATCCCAGCTTGTATCTTTTACTTTTCTGTACTATGTAACTGCTTGTTCACCTGTTCATCAGTTGTAGCATCTGTTCTTCATCTGATGTAGCATATTTGCCTTTAGTAGTGATCTGAATAATTAGAACAAGGATTCTTTCAGGAAGTGGATTCTATGGCTGGGGGATCAATTTCTTATTGACATTTAGAAAAAAAATTTGCAGAAGAAATATATATTGATTATACCAATTGTAATCTAATCACAGGGGTTTGTCTCTGGAGTCTGCACTTGCATGGTGCAACTACTTCCAACTCAGTGTAGGTACTTCTAAATCCATAGGGCTTACATTCTGATTTCTACTAGACTCCAACACTTGACATGATCTTTTCTCTCAATCAAGATTCATGTGTGATTTGTATTCAATCAAACTTATGATTCTTCCGGTCATGTCTTTTCTCACCACCCCAAGTACCTGACTGTCTTTAAGAACTTGTTCCTAAAATTGCCATTGATTCAACAACTATTTCCACCCTCCAATCCTCCATCTAATCCTGCTGATAATTTTATCTCTTCAAAGATGCTTTTACCTCCAGATTATATCAGATCTCCTTGCTATATATACATGATTAGATTCACAGTACTTTTTTCCTTTTATTTCTCATGGTCTGTCATCATATTTGTGCTATTATTTGGAATGCCTGCCGCATTCCATGAGAGACTGTTTCTGCATTGCTCACCATTTTACTGTCAGAGCCTGGCAATTAGTAGATACTCTGTACGTATTTGTTTAATGAATCAATGAATTCATGTCCAAACTAAAATCTCATACTCCCAAAATGACATTCCTCACCTCTCCAGCCACAGTGTTAGACAAATTCCTTTCCTGAACTTAAGACTCCTCTTGTTGATACCATTCATTTATCTTAAGGAATCACAGATTCACAGAATTCAGTAGCAGTAGACAGCAAGCTTTCTACTGTAAATAATGTAACTCACTGAAATAAAAGTCTTGGTTTTATTTTTGTGAACACCATCATGAATGATGGGGACTTGACTTCTGAAGTATCGTGAACCATCCTTGGACTATTCAAATGTTTAGAAATATTTCTTATATTTAGCAAGACATTCTTGGGCTTTTCAAGATAAATTTGGCTCCTAAGCATAAAAGAATAAGCCCATTTGCTCTTCTAATGATGGTCCTTTCAGGTAGTCAAAGATTGCTCTCTTGCTCAATCAAAACATAGCCCCTCCTTCAATTATTGCTTTTATGCTGTGGTTTCTGGACTCTTTCATCATCCTGATTTCCTCTCCTGTGAACTCATTCCAGTTTGTCAATTTCCTTCTTGAAATAAAATTACTTTTGTTACCAGTAATTTTAAATTTAAAAATTTTTATTTTTTGAAAGTTAAAGTCACTCAGTTCAGTTCAACTCATGGGATTTTCCAGGCCAGAATACTGGAGTGGTTACCCTTTTCCTTCTCCAGGGGATCTTCCCAACCCAGGGATTGAACCCAAAGAATCTGCATTGCGGGCAGATTCTTTACCAGCTGAACCACAAGGGAAACCCAAGAATGCTGGAGTCGGTAGGCTATCCCTTCTCCAGAAGATCGACCCAACCCCAAAATCGAAGGAGGGTCTCCTGCATTGCAGGCAGATCTTTACCAACTGAGCTCTCAGGGAAGCCTAATTTTTTATTATCATTATTATTTTAAAAATTGTTTAAGTATGCTAATATCATAATATTTAAAATTTCTATAAATTCAGAGGTTGCTCTTTCTAAGAATAAATTTGTGACAGTTTTTTAAGTCTAAGTTCAGAAATTTGAAAAGTTAATTTTGATTAAGTAATACATACCTTTTCTGGCAGCTGTGAACAGTTGCTGGAGGATTGCTTAGATTACACAACCAATTCTATACTTACAGTTTAAAATTATCTGACTTGCTCTGTCCACTTGCTAGTTGAACTTCAAAAGGACTTAAACAAATGAGTAACAAAATACTGTGCTTATTTAGGTGTGAGGAAAAGTTTAGTCTTATAGCTGTTACCTGTTAAGGATCCAAACCCAATGGTTAATAATAATAAGCAGCTCTTTTCTGGGCTCAACAAAAATGTTTTGATGTGGTTCGTACCAGCCTCTGATGAGGGCATCAGCCGTCATTTAAAAAATCATCATTAGTTTCAGTGGTCATTACAAACCTTACTAAATTGCTGATGATATCCTTCATTGCCAAGCATGAATTGTCTTTTTCAGTCCTTTATATAGAATTTATCCTCCATTCCAAGATCATAATTGTAAAGTTGCTGATAATAGTTAATCCTCAAAACAAGACAACAAATGCTACAGAAGAGAAAGTAGCAAGTAAAATGGAATAAATTAGAAGAGGTAAGAAGGGCTTGAGTCTCTCTACTTCTTAAATGTCTGGCACATAGTTATGATCATTAAATGTTTGCTAAATGATTGAAAACATTTGGCAATAGGCATAATTCTACAACGGGGACAACACATAAGTCAGGTAGTTGGCTTATCTGGTAACTTATTTTCAATTTCAATTTTTACTACATTTTCAATTTCAATATTTTTGATAACTCAGTATGAGTTCAAAATAGCACTACAGTCATTAAAAATACTCAAATATTTCCCGGACATGGTATAAGTCAATCTCCTATAATCCAAATATAATCTAAACATATATTATACGTTTCTTCCATCCTACCTTCCTTCCTTATGAAAAATTCACTTAGGCTATTTAAGAAATAGTTATTTTAAAAGTAGCTCATAAATGAAGCTGTTAGTTGGCCTTGGATAGAGCCAGCTATAACAACGTGTTCAAGCAATGAAAGGAACAAAAGAACCTTTGGAATACACCAGCTTGTTAAAAAATAGCAGTTTTTTTTTTCAAGACTCTAAAATTTCTTTTTAACGATTTTGTTGCTACCTTTCCTACAGAAATTACCTAGATTGCTTCCTGACCTCTACTTGGAGAGTAGAGGAAGTCGTGCTGTATAGTATTAGTTCCATAGCACGAAATCTCCAAAATACTGTAGGTCCTGCATTCCTTGCACATTTGGACCTATTTCATCCCTGTATTAAAATATATATCCTTTTTTTTTTGTATTGAGCTATAGTTGATTTACAATATATTAACGTCAGGTGTACAACATAGCAATTCAATAGTTTTGTAGATTATACTCTGCTTCAAGTTATTACGAACCAGTGGCTTACAATATATATTCTTTACATAAATTTTCAAGAGAAAAGGCATTGAAAGTACATATTTATATTTTACATGAATACACATTATATATATATTAAACATATACATGTATATTAAAATATATAGATATATCTTACAAGCAATAATTGAAGTTTGAAAAATATTACCATACTTGTAAGTTCCATACTTTCAGAGGCACACACTAATGTGAAATAATTTTCGGACTATCTGTCATAAACCAAATAAGTACTCAAGACAACCTGGGCCACATTTTAAAAATCCTCTTTAAAAAGAAGAAAATAGAAGTTTATGCTTAAGAGTCCAATTTACCATCAAAGTCCAGAAATGGTTATGAATCTTAAGGATAGCCATCATATCAGATTGAGGTGATCACAACTTCCAAAATCATTTTAGATAAAATACAAAAATTCTAAACTTAAACTGTTTTATATGAAATAAATCTGTAATAAATCTGAAAACGTCCATTGATTTATTATTTACAAGCAGTCTTTCAGAGTTCATTACATACTGTGCACTGTTTTGGGCACTAGGGTACAAAAAAGAATGTAACATAAAATTCTTGCCCTCAGGGAGCTGACATTTTAGTGACAGGTGTCGGCTTTTTTCTCCTTTGTAGGTATTTAGCATATAGTTTTTACAAACAGTTACAGAAATAGTATGCGACAGAACCTAAAGAAAATGAAGAAGCATTAGTTGAAGACCAGAAGTGGGTTTGTCTTGTTTGTACTAGGAACTGACTGTCGCATTAAATTAGCATTTCAGAAGTAGCTACTTCTGACACTTCAGTGAAAGCAGTGAAACTAGTCAGCAGATGATTAAGTTTTATGGTTGATGTCCACACGTTTGTATCCTGGGACCAATATCAAGTTTCTGGGGAAAACATCCTTGCTCTCTCCCCATGTCCCTCTACCATTAAGTCAGGGTCTCAGCTTGTTGGTGTTAAATGTGTTCTGGGAATAAAGATGTATCTCAATCATTCTTTCTGCATTTTTCACTTATCAATCTGAGATTTACTTCAGCTTTTCCAGGTTTTTCCCTCTCCTGAGGCAAGAAGCATTTAGATTGTTTATTATATACTCCACAGGGGAAAGTCTGCATTTAACTGGCTACTTTTTCAATTCCCAAGACCATCAGTTAGTAGAATCAATATTATTTCTGGGTGAGTGGAACAACCTTTACTAGCAGCTGGAGGTGGTATGTACATTTCTAGCTAGATTACTGACTTCCCACTAACTAGTCTATTAGGAAAGCGACACTGTTCCCACGGAAATTAACAACCATTCAATTCAGGCTTGAAATCTTAAGGCTGAAGTGGAGAAAAAATTGGATTATCATGGGTTGTGTTACTGTTTGAGGAGGGCAGACAGGAGTTAGTGAATGGATAAGTGTCAAAACGGAACTTTACTAAATGACTTATTAAAACTGCAAGAAAGACGAACCTCTACTGGCCCCGGAAGATTAAAACAGAAAAAAGATTCAAAAACCTGTTTTCAAACAAAATTTAGCAAATGTGGGAAACATAAATTCAGTCTGGATGCTTGCAAGACCACCTCATCACTCCGGCCAGAAACCGGGCACAGGTACGAGAATTTTGCAAAAACAGCTTTCAAAACTATTTTCCAACGCGAAACGGTGTGCCTGAAGAGCTTCGGAGTGGAAACCACTTCACGCAGTCTAGTATTCTCCTTGGGCTGCTAACCTCTCCGCCTTTCCCATCCCGCCACTCCCACTTGGCCGCCGCCTCAAGGCAGAGGGCGTTTGTTTACGTGACGTCAGCCGTAGTAAGCAGCCCCCGCCCCCGTTTCCCTCTGGCCGCCGCGTTTCCCGCGCCACGGCGCTTCTCCCCTTAAAAGGACAATAGAGGCCGCGGGAGCGCGCTCGGCCGCCGGGCCTTTTCCCCTCCCAGCCCTCGACGCGCGCGCGCCCGTATGCAAATAAGTTCGATTCAGGAGAATTTTGTACCGGGAGCCGCGCGTGCGCAGAGGGAAAGCGGAATCTACACCTTCCCCGCCAGCGGTAGCAACTGCAGAACTGCAGGAGACAATCTTTCTAGACAAGGCAGTTGAGGAGGAGGGAGCGATTGAAGGGGGGTTGACTTAGCGTGCACTGCGCCCCTCGGGAACGTTATTGCGCGTGGAACGGCTGCTTTTGGAAGGTGAGTAACTCGAACCATTACTGTGGTGCAAAACTGTCTCACGAGGCTTTGATTTCAGAGTGGTTTCTTTTCTCTTTTCACCTCACCTCACTACCTCCCCCAGTCCTTCTACAGACACACGCACACATTTATACACACAGGAAGTTTTGTCTTGGAGATGGCATTTCGGGGAGCGCTGTTTTCGTGATCTTCAGACTCCAGATTCTTTTGTATCTGCATGTTTAGTGTGCCCTTTTTAATTGGGGAGGGTATTTGAGGAAAAGCGAAAGTCTTGGGGTGGGGGAAGTGAACGGAGACAGGAAAGGGGTGAGGAGTCGCCGGAGTTGAGGGATCCACGTTGAAGGTGACAATGACTTTTCGCAGCCGCAGTGTTCGCTGGCGAAAGGGAACCCGGTGGCTTAAAGGCCCCAGAGAAAAGGACTTGCTGGCGATTGCAGAGGGGCCCTGGGTCTGTGCACCCGCGTGGGCGCGCGCCCGGGAGTGGCCGGGCGCCGTTGTTGGCCCTCGTGGTTTAGTTTCTTGCGGCCCCTCGCGCGTGTTGTCATGAGGGTGGACAATGAACGCCCCCTGCTCGGAAACTAAGTTGCCGCCTACTTGCGAGCTGGAGGGCGGAGGGGGTTTAAATCGGCCTTTCGGGTCGGTGCCGGCGTGGCCATGGTGCACGCGGGTGGCGTTGTCCGCCCAACTCCGGAGGGATGCGGATGCGACAATGAGCAACACGCGGCCGCTCGGAAGCGGCCCGGCTCGCAAACGCCTCTTCCCGGGCCGCGCCCAGACAGTTTGGGCGTCCGGGGTGTCGGTGGAGCCTCAAGTTTGGTTCGCAAATTTATTCACCTGTAGCGTATAAAGTGGGCGCCGCGGAGCTCTCTAGGGCGACGGTGCGCCGCTTAAGATGGCCAGTCGGAGCCGAGTTGACTCCGGGATGGAGGCAGCGGCGTTGTCTGCGCCAGAGGAGTGCGGGAACTCCGGAGGGCACCGCTTTTTGTGCGGAGCTTGACAGACCACGTGCTGGGGCTGCGACCCGGGTTTGGTCTGGGGTCCGACTGAGCGTCCGGCTCGCGGTCAGCGGGGAGATGCGGGCGCTGTCGGGGCCGGCCGGCCGGCAGGACAATGTGACTTGCTGATGATGGCGTCTTGCCAGTTTAAAAAGCAGAGTGAAAGTCGCCAACTCTCGGCCGGTGCGGGGCGGGGGATCCGGGCGTTTCTCATCAAGGACATTGCAAAACTTTGATTAAATAGGCCTACTGCTTGGGGAGGACGGCGGGACCGGCCCCGGACTCCCGGGGCGCAGGGTCCGGACCCTTCCCCTGGGCGATCGTCAAGTGTCTCCCCCTGGGAAACAATCCCACGCCCCTGATGCTGCACGTAGGCAGCGCCCGGCTGGACAGAAAACAAAGAGCTGCATGTGCCGGTGCGGGCTCGGCCGGCGCTGGAGGCGGCCGCCTGGCAGGCCGGGCCCTCCTAAGTTCGGGCGAGTTTCGGGAGGGGCTTTTGTCCCTCGGCCCCTCGCGGGGAAACTTTGGAGACGCTACTTGTGCGCGGTGCGGTGCCGGAGCGCGGGGGGGAGGCGGCGTGCTTCCTCACGGCGGGCGGCCGAGGGGCAGCAGTCGGGGCTTGGCGCTGGAGCCGGGGCGCCGGGTGCCGCGACGGCCGAGGGCCCGGGAGAGAGCGGCCGCGAGGGCTCGGCCCGCTCCCCGGGGCCGGAGCCTGCGTCTGGGAGGTCTGTGGATCCGCCTTTGAAGTCGAACTGTTGCCATGTTTGAATTACGTCAGGGCAAAGCCATGAGGAGGAACAAGCCCCGGCAGCACGGCGTGCGGGAGGCGCGGCCTGCGGGAGGCGCCGGGCCGGCCGGGTGGGCGGGCGCGGGGCCCGTTGTTCCGGCGCAGGTGAGGGAGGCGGCGGAGAGGGACGCGCTCCCCTCCCGCCGCCACCCCCTCCCCTGCGGGCAGCTCTCCGCTGGAACTTTCCTCCCGACCCCAGCTGCTGTATTTACCCACGGGTCCGCCGGGGAGCTGTTCTGTTTGCTGCCTGGGTGTCTCTCTCTCGGCCGTCGTCGCCGCGTGCCCGGGGGGAAGCGCAGCCTGGGGCCACCGCGGAGGACTGGGGCGGGACAGGGAGGCATTTTGCTGCTTTCGGGGAAACCGGCGAGCACCCCTTCCCCCCCAGCCGAGCCGCGGCCCGCACGTTCAGGGGACCCAGCCCCGACGACACCCAAAAGCAACCGCAGGGAACTTCTGGGCTCCCGTTGTCCTACAAAGGGAAGTGAGGACTGCAGGCGAACCGTGCGTGCAGCTCTGGTCTTTGTGTGTTTACGTGTGTGGGGTGGGGGCGGCTGTGGCCAGGGCTGTTTTGCCTGGGGAGGTGCTACTTGGGGTGGTCGGGCGGTGCAGTTTGTTCTGGTAACTCTGACCCCTACTAGATTTCTGTTTTTCTTTTCTTGCTCTATTCTTCGGTTACTCCAGGCACCCGGAAGACCAGGAATTACTGTTTAGCTAAACATGAGCCCAGTGCTAGACAGTTTCTCCCCATCCGTCCTCCCCCCCACCCCGAAGTCCTCACTCACATTATCCTAAGGAAGCTTAAGAAAAGTTCACCCCCACCCGCCTTTCTCCTAATAATTAAAAAAAAAAATGAATTTGACCTTGTCATTAAAAGTACTCAAAAGCACCTGTTTTTTAACTGGAGTTTGTCACTCTTGAAGAGCGTTTTCATAATTTATGTTACAAAACTGAACACGTTCATTAGTTGCTCAATCTAAATAAACTCCTGGGACTTTGTTTCTGGTGGGCTATGGCATTTAAAGTATTTAGGTAATGGTTTGGGCAAGGGGGAATCTTTTGGCCTAAAGGTGTGCTCAGCTCAGTGTTCCTGCGTTATCTTTGGATGACCTTGAAGAAACTAGCACGTAGGAGTTAGGCCTTTCTAGGAGATTTTCTGTGGGGGCTGGGGAGGAAGCTGCTCAGGGGGATGACACAAGGTAATGGCTAGCTGTCCCTGCTAGCTCTTCCCAGTTCCTGTGAACTGGGATTGACCTGCTGGTTACCCGTCTTAGATTTTCTTTTCAAGCTAACTTTTTTTTTTTCCTTTGGTATGTGGCCCCAGGCATAGCTCAGAAATTATGCTGGTTTGACACATGGATGCTTCTTTGGTATTTGGGGTTTGCTTGCAGTCTAGACATCCGATAAGCAGCACTGTGTCTGTTGTTTCTTTTCTTATTTCTCCGGTATTTTGATCATGTGTAAGGGTTAGAATCTAAAAGTGGCCTTTATTGAAAAATAAAAATATCCTTTGAGGGCCACGCCCACACATACCAGAATATGCATACAAACTGAAACCAGTTTTGTGCTTTCATTGTTTTGCTATTCAACATACTCTTTTTCCCCCAAGTTTTGGTTGACCAAATGACAAATACCTAAAGGCTGCCAATATTAGTACTTTTCTGAAATGAAAGATCTTGTCAAGAGAATGAGAAACGTCAGATTTAATAACCTTATGACTTTCTTTTGGGGAGTTATTTCTCTGGATCAGGTATTTATTAATAAAACGCATATAAGGAGCTTTGCCAATACACTGAGATTCTTTAATTTGTTTTCTTAATTAGTATTTTATAGCCGAGTTACAGCTAGATTTTAGTATTCTGAGAAGTTTCAAATGTGTCTAGAGTTTAAGGCTTTTGTTTTAGATATCAGATGATATGTGCAGCAGAGATTTGGTTTATCAAGGTAAATGAGTTGAGAATGGGAAAGGCAGACAAGGTCTCTGCTGCCTTCCCATTTTGCATTACTTTTGCAAGAGATTGGAGATTAAAAAAAAGTTCAATACATAGTATATTCTAGAATTTTGGGTGGGCCTCAAGACTGCTATTGCACAAGTACTATTCTGTATATCTGGAACCTGAATGATCAGTTTTTTCTCCAGAGTTGGCAGTCAGACCCTGGGAAAACCTGGCTTATAAGCTCACAGTCAGGCAGATTTATGTCACAAAAGTACTTTGAGAATGATTTTCCATGTAAAATAAGTTTCTCACTGGGAAAAACTTAACCTTAATTTGAAACGTAGACCAACATCATAATCTGTTGCAAGGACAAATTAATTTACCGTGCTAGGCACATAGTAGGTTGCTTTAAAAGTATTACATTTTCTTTTTTTTCCCTAGACAGTGCTAGGCATATAATTGTCTAAGAAGGAGGGGAGTATATTTGTTGAGGCACTAGGTTAGTGTTCTGAAGTCTATGGGGTTGAAATGCTTGGTTTCCAAAGACATGATCATCTTAAGCAAGTCACTTTGTAGTCAGATTTTGTCATCTGCAAAATAGCAATAATCATACCTGGTTCTCGGGGATGTAAATAAGTAAATCATGTGCTTGGTAATACAACCTGTTGTCTTCACAACTTTGGAAAGTAGACATTTTGCAGAAGACAAAACAGGTTTGGATCAGTTTCCTTGCTGGAATACATAATTTAGTAAATGAGAAGTGGAAAGAATAATTGTTTTTGGCCCCATCCCCCACCTTCAGAAACTTTCTGGGAAGACACTGCCTTAAACTCCTGGTTGCCAATCTAATTCTGATTCAACCAGGTAACATCAAAAAGTCCGGTGGAAATCTAGAAAATATCATTTTCTTTCTGATTTGTCCACAAGAGTGTCCTGTTATAAATTGAAAATATTTTGTTATCTTTTGGTTCTCCAGTTTTTCTTTTTCAGTTTCTCTTTTAATTGAATCTGCAACTGAGTGGTTTTCTGTATTATGGAAATGCAGCTAATCCAAAAGAAGGGATTTTATTTTCAAGGGAGCGTTTTCTTTTTGTATTAGAAATATAGAAGTCACAGACACATTTGCTATTACATATTCAAGTACAAAAGTTGCAGTTTAACTAATTTTTTTCTAGCTTCATATTTAGTTGTTTCCACCTACTATAAGTTTGATTTGGCTTAATGTTATTTTAATTTGGTTGCTGTTAATGTATGCTGAGTTTAAATAGCTCTCATTTTGAGATTCATTTCTACACACATTGTTCTCCTAATCCTCCCTTCCTCTACACATGCCTGCTTGAAATCAGCAAGAAATATTTTTTCTACCAGTTGTTATGAAAACATTGACTTGTTTGCTATTAGTCTTTTCTGATTAAAGTTATTCATTTGGTTTACATTTCTTGGAAATCTTTAAAGCTCACTTTTTTTGGGGGGGGTGCTAAAGTCTAGAAACTAAATGTTAAAAATGACACTGTTCAAAACATCAGTTTTGACTTTTTTTTAATGCACGTCTTTATTGTGGACACTATTCCTATTTCATGCCCTTGAAAACACTGTTCAACTCCATTTTGTCTACCCCACACTTCTTGGCAAGTTCCTCCCAGTTCTGTATACGATGTACAGTCAGCACCTGGTTGTAATATAAGACTTATTAATAGTTTCTGTCCTGTAACAGTTTATCATTGAGTAGAGGGAGCAATCCCCTGGAGGAAGGCATGGCAACCCACTCCAGTGTTCTTGCCTGGAGAATCTCCACGGACAGAGGAGCCTGGTGGGCTACAGTCCATGGGGTTGCAGAGTCGGATACCACCGAGTGACTAAGCACAGAGGGAACAGTACCTTAAACAAGTACGTGAAATCCAGTGTGTTTGTTAGGAATGGAAAGGTTTTGTAAAAAGATGTAATTCTCAAATAATTTCTTAGGTTAAGAGGATGAAGGAGAAACCTTTTGGACAGAAATAGCAGCCTTAAGTATTGATGTGGCTAGTTATTAAGGTTGATTTGACACTCCTGGAAAATCAGAATTCTATGTTGGGAGTAGCTGGTAGACAGAACTAGATCCTGAGAAGCTTTGAATTTCTTGCCAAGGAGTTTGGATATTATCCTGATATCCAAGTGTTGGTACCTTGGAAGGAATATTAATATTTGAACTTTAGGACGATACCATCTATTTGAAGGGTAGTCAGTTATGAGGCTCTGACAGAAGTTCAAACACCATAATAAGGGACAAACAGGCAATGGGAATGGAAGGAACATGAACCAGAGAAGTGAAAGAAGCAGGTTCTCCAAGGACTTCATCATGGAGATGGTGGAGATCTTGCAGAAGATGAGAAGGGAGCGCCTGGTTGACTTTCAGATTTTTTATGTGATTACATGGATTAAAGCCAGGTTCAGTTCAGTTCAGTTCAGTCACTCAGTCGTGTCCGACTCTTTGCGACCCCATGAATCACAGCACGTCAGGCCTCCCTGTCCATCACCAACTCCCGGAGTTCACTCAAACTCATGTCCATCGAGTCGGTGATGCCATCCAGCCATCTCATTCTCTGTTGTCCTCGTCTCCTCCCACCCCCAATCCCAAAGCCAGGTTAGGTGAACATAAAAAGAATGTGTTTGGAAGAGAAGACTATATAATCAGGAGGACATTTAAAGGTTAGAACTGCCAGTCCTTGTGCTTCAGAGAGCTTTAGGAACTTTCCTGAGATTTGGGTTAGCCCAGGTATGTGCTTTCTTAACATTTTTGTCAATTTTGAAAATTGAGAACAACCTTCATGGAAAGGAATATGGTCGTTTCATAAGCTTAAAATCTCTGGAAATTTTAAGTTCCTCCTGCCCCACAAACTTGTTCTTAAAACCTTAAGAAATCAGTATTCTACCCTCGTTTTAATTAGTTGGGTGTGTCTTGGGACAGATAAGAGTTTATATTTCTATAATGTGCAAGTCATAAATTCAAGGAAATAAATGGTATACATACACTGATGTTTTCCTATTCTTGCTCCACAGCATTCCTGGAAAGTAGAAGTAAGATTTTACCCTAATATTACAGAGGACAAATAAAATTTGAGGTGACTTCGTATTCACATGTAAAGACAAAAGCAGAAATATAGACTCCAGCTTGACTTCTTCATTACACTCACAATAGTCACTTTTCTTAACTAATAATCATCCTTTAAAAGCAATAAATACTATCTCCCCAACCTTTAACTTTCTCATTCCCTGGAATTGCTCTTAATATGGTATTGGAATACTCAGTTTTGTTTTGTTTTTACAGTATCAAAATGGGAAGACCTAGTATTTCTTTTTAGACTGTCTTAAAATGCAGAGACCTGGATTTGTGATTTTTATTTTTAACCTGTGCTATGTCAGCTGAAGACTTAATTTCTGAATTTGACCCTTTTCCTGTAGGAGGAGTTCTAGGGTTTTCTACTGAGCGTGGATTCCATAGGCAGCAATGGATAAATATTTTATCATATAATTTCTCAGTCTGGGTACATGTTTGGAGAGTCTATTGGCAGACAAGTGGGCGTCCACCACCTCTTTCTGTTTTTCTCCAGGCAAGTTTAAAATTTTAAATTTCACTTTAAAAAGTGAATAAATTCAGAAACTTTGGTATTGGGATGTGGGTAGGTATCTACTAGAAGCAGGTAAAAGGAAATAGTAGTGTTTGATTGCCCCATGGTTTTCCTTAAGCACTACTGAAACGTATCTTTTTGTAGGGGAATACTGCAACCAAGTGGCCTAGCAGTGGGAGAACACAAAACAATCCTATTTGACCCTTTGTGAAGAGTGTTGCTACAGTTACACTGTTAGTGTTTACTGGATCCTGTACTTACATGTGATCAAAGATAGCATACCGTTGACTAAAATGGTGTCGAAGGTGGCATTACCAGTTTCAGGCACTTGAGATGGCACTTAACTTTGGATCATAAGTGCTTTTTTGTATTTATTTCTCTTCCTTTCCCATAATCATGCCATTTAAAGTTCAGCTCTAAAAAATGCATCTGCTTCACTTCAGAGTTGTCTTTGGTTGCTTGGTTCCTTTCGTCTTTGTTCACTGCTGCTTCCTTCCCACTTTACAGATCTTTTGCTTGTCTTGTCTCTGCAGTTTCCTTCCCATTCTGTTCTGTCTGTTCTGATTTTACTAGTCTATTCTGTATGCTTTCTTGTGGAATATATTTCCTAATGTGTATCTCTTCATTGGTCTGTCTTTGAGGAAGCTTATTCTTTGGGGTTTTTCAGATTCCTCTTCAGTTAGGTCAAGATATGCGATGATGACTAAAGTTTTGGGGTGTGGTGCTCTTGATTAAAAAAAAAATAGTATAGAAGGGAGTAAAGTGAAAGTAAACCTCCTTCATTCTAGCACCCCTCAGAGACAGTTGCTAGTTATTGGTTCTTAAAAGTCTATTTTAAAAAGCCAGTTTGTGTATTCAAGATCTCATTAAAAACATACTATATAACAAGATATCTTGAAAAATGTTCCCTCCCTGCATATGTTTACTGCCTTCTTTTAAGGGCTGAAAGGGTATCCTGTAGTATAAAGACACCATACTTTAACCAGTCTGAGAATACATGGACATTTACATTGTGGTGCAGTGGTAAAGAATCCGCCTGACAGTGCAGGAGATACAGGAGATGTGGGGTCAATCCCTGGGTCAGAAAGATTCCCTGGAGGAGGAAATGGCAACTCACTCTAGTATTTTTTACCAGAAAATTCCATGGACAGAGAAGACTGGTGGGCTACAGTCCAAGGAGTCACAAAGAGTTGGACACAATGCCTGAGCATGTATGCACGCACACTATCTTACGGTGCTTTTTTAAAAAAGAGGTCTAGGTCATTTGGTTTTTTTAGAAAAAACAATTAGAAGCTATAGGGTCTGGTCTTTTGAAAATGAACACTTGAGAAATGTTTTAATTTGGGAGGCTGCACCCCTAATTTGTGCATCAGAATTTCACTTCGCAAGATGGTATGGACAAGTTACAAAGTTAACTATAAAAGCTGATTTAGCATCATCTTTGGCATATTTACTTCTGTTTTCTTCTATCTAGTCCATCCAGTTTATTTTGAGTTTTGAAAAAAATTTTTTAAACATTTGTTTGTTTCTTGGATGTGTTGAGCCTTCTTTGCTGCACTGGAACTGTCTCTAGTTGCAGCAAGCTGGGGCTGCTCTCTGGTTGTGGTGAGCGGGCTTCTCATAGCGGTGGCCTCTCTCGCTGTGGAGCATGGACTCGAGGTAGGGCATGCAGCCTCAGTAGTTGTGGCCCAGGGCATGTGGAATCTTCTGGACAAGGGATGGAACCCATGTCCTCTGCATTGGCAGGCGAATTTTTAACCACTGGACCACCAGGGAAGCTCCTGATAGGTATTTTTGAATAAAAGAAAAACAACTACCCAGAAGAAATCTAGAAAATGGAATTGGGGAAGTTATTACACTGGAGGAACTATTGGTGTCCTTCAAAGCATACCACCTAAGGTGAACCTAATAGGTGTTACATACATCATAATAAGAACCTTCTCCATCTTCCTAAGTGTTAATTAAAATCACACCCTTATAAAATTTGAAAGATAAGAAAATACTCTGCAGAATTAAGATCTTCACCTCACTGTCTCCTAATTCCATGTTAGAAAGGGTACTAAAAGCTCTAAAATTTGCATTTTTCATGATTCTTCATACTATTTCTTAGTTGATACCAAATCTTAGTTGATATTACTGAAAATTAAGAGAGATCATCTTTAGGCTTGGAACTCAGAAAACTTCTTATATAGCCTTTTACTATTGGTTGTGAAGATTACTTCACCATCATGTTATACTGTGCTCAGTAAACTTACATTATGTGTTTTATAGTAAATGTACTAAGACATCATCCTGCTCTTTGGCTTCATAGTCTTATTAAATGAGATTAGAATTTGCTTTTTGCATCTTGATAAACAGTGGTTACTTCATGCTTTCCTTGCTTCAACACTAAGGATGCATTTCCCCATCCTTTCATTAAGTTGATCATTGAATTTTTATGAAATTTACAGTTGTAAAGTAGATGAGACCCCAATACATCAATCAAAACAAATGTTTAAAATTGATTGTTGCATTTTAAAAATTCACATTGCTGTCTCTGTATGCTATTTGTTCATGTAATTATAGTTATTTCTCTTATAGCTTTTGCTGATTTAGCTATTAACTGTAATCTTTGAGATTGAGTTAAATTGGACAGAATAGTAATTTCAGCATGGTTGGTTTGTCTTTAACTGTTATAATATTTTTTAAAAATTGTGACTTTTTCGCTGACAGTAGGTAAAGAAATGTCAGTGAAAGTGCTTTATCAAACATGAAGTACTGAACAAATGACAGTTTTTTAAAAAGTTTAATCCACACATTTATTGAGTACATATTACATGATTGACAGTATTCCTGGTGCTAGGTTACAAGGATGAATAAAGTCAAGAGAATTCCAAACCCAATCTTTTTATTTTTAGAAACAAGCTTATTGTAATAATTTATGTATCATAAAATTCACTCTCAAAGTATACAATTCAGTAGCTTTTAGTATATTTAGAGTTTTGCAACCACCACTACTATCTATTTTTAGAAGGCAAATGACAGTTTTTAAATCAGCATTTTAAGTCTTTCATTTTTGCCTTTATTTCAAAGGTTTATTTTCTTCTGCTTCTGCAAATACATGCTTAAGGGTGATATTATATAGAGTCTACTCTCATCTGTAACTATTCATCAATTAGGAAGCAGATGGCATTGGCTTCCTTCTATTAAAACACTGCTGAGTGATGTGACATCTGTAAGAATACATGCAAAAATCACTAATAATTTGAACAAATAGGTTGTTCTGGAGGAATCATTTAATACTGCACAAATGTGAGCTTAGGAAAGAAATACTCTTCTGAAGTTGATTCAGTTTTATTATGTTACTGATTATTTTTATTATGTTAATTTCAGGTATACAAAACAACATAGTGATTCAGTATTTTTATAGGGAAGAAGTATTCTAAAGACCACTTAGTTTGCTGAGATAATAGAAATCCCAAGTTTAAAATCAAATTGTGCCGTGCTCACTCACCACCTTCTCAAATATATAAAGTAACTTGGTTTCAGAGCCATTTTGTGTCTTAGTTTTTTCCCAGAGATTAGAGAAGTTTTTTTATTTTTTAAAACATTAATGGGTCTGTAGGTTTTGTGAAAATACTTTCAGTTAATCTCTGGCCTTCCCAAAGCTCAAAATGGTTAAACACCAATCACTGCTTAAGTGGGTTGCTTGTAAACAAAGCCCAAAATGAAACCCCTGTGTATTTACTGCAGATTCCCAGGTGCCACTCAGGTGCCTCTCAAGTGCAGGAATAAGCTCAGAAAAGGTTTACTAGGTTTATTAAGTAATCATCCATTAAAAAGCTCATGTGCTACTTGTGTGTTGCTTCAGGACAGGTGCCTGCCTCCTTACTGCACTTAGCATTGAAAGAGGGTGAACCCTAGAATTTAGACTCCCCACTCAGCTGTTTAGGAAGAAGAATTTTGTCAGGAAAAACAAGGTTGCAGAGCTACATAAAAGATATCAGTCAGAAGACATCAGGCCATTAGCTTTTCTCTGATGTCTAAGAAGAATATTTCTCAGGCTGAAGAGTGGATTGTTTCACTTACTATTGGGTAAGTTTTGTGGCGATTTCCTACCACCAACAAAAACTGATTCACAATCGCTGCTGATGAAAAGGAAAGTAATATTTAGTTATAGCCTTAATATTCCTTAGCAGCTTGCCAGCATGATAACTGGCACAAACTATGACTTCTTGGTCAAATCCAGCCTCAGTGAAGATAGTAGTTCATATCTTGGAGATGACCTGAATTTTTTATAGTTTTGATAGTGTGTTTATTATTTGTGGAAGGAAGGGGATTGTGAGGGTAGAAATAGTCTGTCCTGTAATGGGATTTGGCCTGTGTATTAATGGAATGAACTGGCCTTTCTTGCTGTACTTCCTCTGTCCTTGCTGAGAAGGGAGAAGGGAGGTTGAAGTTTCCTAGAGCTATTGATGAGGCTGGCGACTGCAAGAGGAACTGTGGACTTTTGACCTTGATGATAATGGAAGGTATTAGGGGAATTTGGAGAGGCTGCAGGTTGGTGTAAGGACTAGAAAGAGTTGTGTTACATTTTTGCCTCAAAACAGGAATATACAAATTAAAGCAGTAGCTTCTACTTTCTTAGTACTTCTTTTAAAGTTTGTATAAACCTGTGTTGTTTGACGTTGTTTTTTCCAAAGCAGTGCATGGCCATTTTCTTCAGGAGGCAATTTTCTTTTCTTTTATCATGTGAATTTTTGTTAGACTGAAAAAAAAATCTACCTCATTTCACAGGTCTGTGCCTTTTGCTACTATATATCGATCACCTTCCTCACTTTTTTCCTTTCAAGAAAAGTCTCACTTAATGAAAACAATTACCTTAATCAACTGGAAACATGTTCTTGTTTGTTTTAACAATTCTTAAACTAAATTTTAGTTTAGACTTATTATTGAAATGCATCAGTGGCCTTCTGATCCAGCACATCTTTTTTTAACTTGCCTCTCAAAAACATCAAAGAACAGTAGTCCCTGTTTAAAAGGAAAACTCAAGTGTTTGGCTAATTATTTGCTGATAAATTACTTTCTTAAAAGCAAATTTTAAATCCTTTGTATTTCAGAATCCCTTCATCTCAAACACACACACGCACACACACAGTCTGATTATTTGGTTATTTTTCTGAATCACTTTCATAAATACTTACTCTGGTATGGCTAACCAGAATTGGAGTGGAATGAGGCTAGGGAAGAGGTCATTCAGAGACAAACACCAAGGCTTTTGTTTTACTCATATATTTGAGTGTATTTCTAAAAGAACTTTTAAAAGGTTGGTGTTCCTTTTATAACATGGTTATAACTCCTAAAACTGTGGGTACAAATCTAGTTAATATTAATGATTTTCTCTTATGCTTTATGTGATGTTTGTGTGTGCGTGTGCGTGCACGCGCGCACACACACACACACACACACACACACACGCCCTGCTCTGGATTTGTCCTTTGGGGTTTAGTTTCTGTTCATTATATTTTCATCACCTCTTAGTCCAGATGTTTGGTGAAGTTGGTCCTTGGTCTGGATATTCTAAATTATTTATAAGGTATATGTTTACTACTAGCTGCCTTTTTGTTGCAACCAGCCCTGGAGTTCTTTCTTCTTTTCTTGATGGATGTTGAGGGTTTTTTTGATCATGGAAATCACAGTTTATCTCACTCTACATTTTTGAACATCTGCCTCCCACTATTACAGCTCTCAGGCACAGCACCTCATTGAAGAACTTCAAAAACCTCTGTAACGACTGAGGGGCAGACCACTGGCCAGGCAACATGAGCTCACTCTTAATCTGTCTTAATGCTTTATGAAATTAGCATTCTCAAACTATAACCCCAGTTTTTTGTATATTTTACATCCTCCTTTCCGTAGTTTCAATTCAAGGATAACTTGCCTGCCTAGAACTTCCCGTTTATCACAGAAGAAATCCCCTTTGATTTCCCATAGGGCAAAGTAGTGTGGGTTGATGCATATTGAGCTACTTCTGTGCCTAGTATCAAATTGTAGTCCTGTGGTAAATGCTGAGAACTTTCCAAAAGGGGAATCACAGTAATGCAAACATGCAGAGTAAAAAGAGGTACCTTTAATTTTAGGATGTGTCCTCCATTATGTATGATTCTGGTGTTTCACAGGATAGTGGAGAGAATTTGTTGTATTCTCTGCTTTGTTGTTGGGCAGTCATGCAGTTGCATTTGACTCTTTGCAACCCCATGGACTGCAGCACACTAGGTTTCTCTGTCCTTCTCTACTTAGAATCTTGAATTTTAGAAAATGCCTGCTTCCTGCAGTTTTAGAGTGAGTTTTTGCCAGGAAAGTAGAAGGAGGTAGGAGAAGCCTTATTATATATTTGAACTGTTCTGTTTGTTTTAGACACTTGGCACACTTGTGTGCCAAAAATTGAGGTAGATCCAAGAGGTCTTCACCAGAGCCCTCCTGTCTGGCTTGGTCATGTAATACCATGTTGCAGGGGGCGGGGTGGAGCAGAGAGCTTGCTTTTAATGGTTTCTTGTTATAGCCCTCAACAAAGCTGTGTCAATTCCCTTGGCTTTACAGGCTATTGCCCAGAAGAAAAGATGTTTGGTTTTCACAAGCCAAAGATGTACCGAAGTATAGAGGGCTGCTGTATTTGCAGAGCTAAATCCTCCAGTTCTCGATTCACTGACAGTAAACGCTATGAAAAGGATTTCCAGAGCTGTTTTGGGTAAGATCATGTGATGTTTGTACCACTTTTAGAGTGAAAAAGATCACAGTATAAGGAAATATTTCTAAGGAAAGGGATTGGAACAGTGCAATAATAATTAAAATCACTCATATTCTAATCTAGGTTGTTTCAAGGCACTTGCTCTTAAATCCAAACAATACTGACATCATACCTTTTTTTTTTCTAGATTATGAGGAACTACCAAGTTTATTGTGAAGCCTTTAATCATGGGGGAGTTGAGAGGGAGGCTCAAAAGGGAGGAGATACATGTATACTGATAGCTGATTCATGTTGTGCAGTAGAAACCAAAGCAACATTGTAAGGCAATTATCCACCAATTAAAATCTATTTAAAAAAAATTATAATAGAACCTTTCGTTGTTAACTTCAAGATGTATAAAGAGATTTAAAAAATGACCCTTATTTTCTCTCTTAGAGTAATTGTCCTCCACTAGTTTTCTGTACTTTGTATTGTTTTTCTAAGTTATATAAATAAAGTTTAACCCAATCTTATGAGGATACTCACAGGGTTTAATGTTCTGCCCTGAAACCTGTCAGGGTACATTAGTTTTATTTTATAATTTTGTTCTTTATTTATCTTTTGGCAGTAAACCTCTGCTTAATAAAATGGAATTTACTTTCCAAAAAATACTTTGATAAAACAAGATACTTAATGTCGAGCCATTTTTGATGTTAGAAATTAATTTCACCCCTGTATTTTCTTGTCAAAACATTCTGTTGATTAGTTATTGTTAATCCTAGACTGTATTTATTTTGAAGGTTGTCAAAGAGTCTCCACCAACCAACCTTGCCATTTGAAGTCACATTTTTCTCTTAATGTCTTTATTTCCAATTGTATATATAATAAATGCTGTTAGTATTTTTCTGTATATATTTGTAATATAGGAATATGTGTAGTAAATAAAAAATTCCTCAGAGAGACAATTAAAAAATAACTTGGAAACTATACATTTATTTCCTCTTATGAAGATACATTCATTAAAATAATATTACAGTACCTCTCTGATTTTGTTTATTGTGAAACTAGAATATCATGGCACATTATTTTACTTAAAGGGTAGCATTTTATTGCTTATGTATCTGTACATTTCAAGAAAGACTAATTGGACATCATTGTTTAAAACCGTAGTGATCAAGATCTTCTCTAGGTCTTAAATTTTACCATTGTTTAATTTAAAAAACATTCTTTATTTTAAAATGACCAAATTGCAGCACATAGAAATTAATTAGACTTCTGAAATATTCTACAGAAACAGTAGAACTGGATCACCCCAGACAATTGGAAATAACATCTATAAACTATAAATGGTGTTTTTTCTAAAAGAAGTGTACTTGCATGAATTCTTTTATGTAAAGGAGACAAATAAAGGTTTGATCATTTTCTTATCAGGTTACATGAGACTCGTTCAGGAGATATCTGTAATGCCTGTGTCCTGCTTGTGAAAAGATGGAAGAAATTGCCAGCAGGATCAAAAAAAAACTGGAATCATGTGAGTTTATCTTTTCTTCTTTTTCAGTTGTACCTCTGTTAAATTTAAAGTAACACTAGTTTTTCCCCTAATTTAGGAAGCAATGTGTTCCTGGGGTAGAAAAAAAATAAAAACACTAGTTGCTGCTTAAATATAATCATTTAACATTTTGGCATGTTTGGGAGCAAAATATTAATAGCTTGGTATGGCATTTCCCTGAGGTTGTATTGAATATACCCATTTTGGGAGATTCACGGTGTACATTTAACATATTTTTTAGGTTCAACCCAGAAATTCCTCCGGTTAATTAGACATGAATCTTTTTTTCATCTCTTAGGACAACAGATTTCCTGACTCATGCTGGTACTAATGAGCACATGGGTTTACATTCAGAACTGGATTTAAACCCTCCTGTTTTACCACTTACTACTTGTGAACTTGGGACAAATGATACTTATTTATTAAGTGCAAAAATGAATAATAGCCATGTCACAGAACTGTTGTTAGAACTGAATGAGATGATATATATAAAGAATAATTTGTAATCACTCAGTTGAATAGAAGCTGTTTTTATTCTCTGTGTTAAATTGAGATTTGCATTTCACTTTATAATTTCACTAGAATTCTTCAGAAAATATTTTCAGTGACCAGAACAACACTGTTAAGTGTTATTTATTTTTCTATATGCTAGCTTTCAGAAGATTTATGACGTTTATACAAAATAGTTGTTTTTAAGCAGGCAGGCATTTATTCTTTACATTTTTTCTTATGCTAGTCTTACAAGCTTTGGTGACAATGTTACATTATTATAATAGGTTTCTGTGTGTCTGTTAACTTATAAAATTGTGAGTTTTTCTTTAATGAATAGCTTATGTGGGGAAGATCCAAATTGTGATTTTGAAGGTGATGTCAACCTTTTTACATCAGGATGCACGCATGCTAAGTTGCTTCAGTTGTGTCTGCCTCTTTGCGACCCCATGGACTGTAACCTACCAGGCTCCTCTGTCCATTACATAAGGATTGAAATCTGCAAATAGTAAATGTGAATGAAGACATGAGAAATGAGACCATATGGGGCTAGACCAGTGGCCTTACCAGGCTGTGGGAGAACATGCCATTGCCCGCATGTGGCTGACCTCAGGCTTAAGGGTGTGTAGTAAAAAGAGCATAAAGCATAGGTCTGAAAACCCTGATTTGAGTCTGGGAGCCTTCCCTACCTACCTTTGCCTATTTACTAGTTTAGTGAAATAAAGCAAAATACATAGTTTAATATCTCTTGGTTTTCTTTACCCTAAAATTGGAGTAACAAATTACTGCTTACTGCTTTGTGGTGAAGTTCGAATCAAAAGTATATGAAAACGTTTTGTAAACTGCAGACATCATCCAGTAGGAATGTTAATTATTATAAGGTATGGTTTTTCTTAACCTACTTGGCTCATTTTCACCATTTATAAAATCTATATAAATTTTTTGTGCAGCGATTCCTGCTGTTACTACTTCAAAGTAAAAAAACCCTAGATAAACTGTTTTTAATACTATGTGATGATTCAAAGTGAACATGAGCTCTTAAACACTGAATAGAAAACTGTGGCTCTCAAATGTGGCTCCTTCAAATAAGCACTCATCTGAACTAAGGGAATACAGAGGTATCATTTTTAAAATGATATTAAATATTCAGTATTTTCTTCCAGGTGGTAGATGCAAGGGCAGGACCCAGTCTAAAGACTACACTGAAACCAAAGAAAGTGAAAACTCTATCTGGAAACAGGATAAAAAGTAACCAGATCAGTAAACTGCAGAAGGAATTTAAACGCCACAGTAAGTTGAATATTGAGACATGAAGATTTAAGAATGGATGTTTTGTTTTTGTCTGCGAGTAACACATGGCATATGTAGACAGTTTTTTCTTTTGTTGCTTTTTTAAAAAAGAGTGGGAGGCAATGTTGACTTGGTAGAGATAGTTAATTTCTAGGAAATCTTGGAACTTTATCTTTGATTTTGATGTCTTAAAAGTACTTTCATTAACCACTTCTTCAAATTGTACTCAGAACACTTGGACCATTCTCATCTCTTTATTGATATCCTTTCTAGAAGATTAATGTTTCAAGTTTGTTTACTTGATTTTTATCCTTAAGGAGATTGAGGCCTGATGATATGCAGAAAGGTATGTAAATAATTAGTGGGCAACCTGAGACTAAAACCCGGGTTTTCTGGAGAGTAATTTTGGAAATCATAACTCACATATTGCAGCCTCAAGATTTTTAGGTTTAAAGGGGCTTGGTGTGTTGGGTCAGAGGATGGGAAAGAAATGATGAATTAATAATAAGTTCATCTACTTTTATGGAAAGTCATTGGGGGCAGGGGACCTGTTGTAGTACTTCTGTATTTAGGAATTTAAATTTTGAAAAGGAAATTGACTGTACATAATGTTATTACCCCCAGGGGCTTTGAGGCAGCACTGTTGAGTCAAGCACAATGTGTTTCTGCAGGAGAAATGTAGACATATTTATATCGGTGGAATAAACTAACTGTAATAAACTAGTCATGTTTGCCCACCTGATTATGGCCCAGATCAGGCCAGATTTTGTGGCCAAATGGGTTAGAGATAAACGTTTGTTTTGAGAACATTTTCAGAATTGTAGGTGGACCTCTCTTGGAGTTTTCAGGATTAAAAAAGATCTGGGGACTTCCCTGGCGGTCTAATGGTTAGGACACCACTGCATGGGGCATGAGGTGTGGCTAAAAAAAAAAAAAGATCTGTAGGCCCTTGTTAGAGAAGATATTATCAATCAATGTTTGTTTTAGAGTAATGGAAAAAGACAGTTAAGTTTACTGATCAGACAGAAGGAAAGGAAGGAAGGAGAACTATCATCTCTTGAGCATTTTGGTATATACACCAAGCACTTTACAGTTGTCCCAGTGATTTCAATTTTAGAGATTAGGATAGGAAGTACACGGTAGAGATTTCACTTTGATCAGGGGTCACTTAAGTGGTAGAGATGAACTTGACCTGGGGTTTGTCTAATCTCAAAACCCTGTGCCCTTTCTACAATCATCTTGCTCTTTTGGATAGCATAGCTTATGCCCCAGGACCCCAGAGTCTTTCCAGATCTGCTACTAACTCCATGCTCTAAGTTGGTGTTACTAGTAAGTTGTTGGTGTTACTAGTCCATAGTTATTTTGATAATATATTTAATTTAATTAATTATATATTTAATTAATGCATATATAATATATATTTAATCTTTGGCTAAACTTTTATAATACATTGGTAGTAAAATAGTTCAGTTCAGTCGCTCAGTCATGTCCGATGACAACATCAGATACGTGTATATTTTAATCATAGATGTTTCTTTCTTAACCAGCTATCACGAAGGGGCAAATAAAAACTGACTCTACTCTTTATTCTCAGTAAATGTTTTAGTGAACGTTTAGAAAACAGTAATTTTCTTATCATTTGAGGAGTAGAGAAATTGAAAGTTTGTATGTATATTCTTAGCATCTTCCTTCAATTATAGGGAAGGTGACACCTAACTTTTGCCTTACCTAAGGGAATATGTCCAGTGTAATTTTACATTTTTGTGATAAAGCTATGTTGTGGAGGGGTTGGAGATTGAAAATTAATGGGTTTGGAGACTCAATGAAACAAGACTTCCTAGGTGCATTGTGAATTGCTAGCAACTGTGTGCAGTGTAACAGTTTTGAGGTATTTGAATTTTTATACATCACCCACTAAATGGTTTCTCTGCCTCTAGTTACATATTTACTTTTGTGCATCTTGCATGTACCTGACATGTATATATTCCTCTTCTTGGGATGTTCTTTCCTTTGTACTGGAAAGGCATTGGATCTAAGCCTTGAAGATCTGGATTTGAGTTATAGTTCTTGAACAAATATGTGACCCTGGTGTTGCTTAACATTTAACCACAGTTTCCTAATCAAGAGAAGTGAGGATAAGCAAGTAAAAAGGGCTTTCATAAAACACAGAAAACTAAATTCCTCTAGCAATGTTAGCCCTTTTTTTTTTGGTCATTTTTCCTAAAATCTGCCATGATTCTGGTTACTGTAGACTAAAATTGAAAATCCCTAGCAAGTCTTTGGATGTCTTTACGGAAAGGTTCAGTTCCCTTAATGTGCATGTGTATTCTGTTTCCATCACTTTGCTCATCATCCCCATCTATCCCATGTGGGGGATGGGATTTCCAAATCCTACCTAATGTTTAAGATTTTTAAAATTTCAGTTCTTTGAAGAATTTCCAGATTTACATTCTAGAAGAGAGTCCCCTCCCGCCCCCCAACTGCATTTTTGTGTATAGTTAATTGTATCCTGTTGTCCCGGGTATTATTAGATTAAGCCATATAAAAAATATGCCACTTTTATAGTTAGAAATGGACAAATATAACTGCAATTTCAAATGGTTCATAGATATTAAGCACTTACTAGGATAGTGCATTTTCTTCAGAAGCATAGCACTGCTATTTCTGTTAATTACTAGGGAAGTCTTTTAAGTATTCCCATAGCTGTACTCCTTTAAAGCCTGCTACTCTTTTTTTTTAACATTATGGTTTATCATAAGATATTGAGTATATTTTTCTGTGCTATACAGTAGGACCTGGTTGTTTATCCATTCTATATGTAAAAGCTTCCATCTGCTAGGCTCACCCTCCCACTTCATCCCACCCCAACCTCCCTGCCTTGGCAACCACAAGTCTCTTCTCTGTGTCCATGATTCTGTTTCTGTTTCATAGGTTCATTTGTGTCATACTTTAGATTCCGTGTATAAGTGTTCTCATATGATATTTCTTTCTCTGTCTGACTTATTTCACTTAGTATGATAATCTCTAGTTGTATCCATGTTGTTGCAAATTATTATATATTATTTTGTTCTTTTTTATGTGAAGCCTGCTGTTCTTAAGGATTTTGTTTGGTTGTTTTTTCCATGGAGTTAAGCAATTCATAGATTGGAAGTAAATGAACATATTCAAAACACTAATGGTGCTTTCTTTGTTTTAGATACTTAATATTATGCTATTTTATGTAAAATTTTGTTAATAGAAAACACTTGTGAGCGCTGTTCAAAAAAGCTTTCTTTAGTCTTATTTCTCCCCGTGTAGGATGTGACACAGGGTTTGTTGTCTAGTGGATACTTCATGAATATTTGATTGGTTCTCTAAATTGGAGGATTGTTCTATTCACCTGTCCTGGGAGGGGAGAGTCTTTAGATAAAGGTGAGGTGTGTAGTAGACTCAGCCCCTGTCTGATATTTCTGTTGCTGAGAATAGCAGTAGGATGGCTTTATAGCTCAGTGACTATTAACCAAAAGATTTATATTCTGGTTTGTAAATGTATGTGATATCTTCTGAAGGCAAAAATACTAAATCATGTGTAGCTAGTGTCTGATTAACTGCCTTTATTCCTTACTAGGTTAGAATCTGTTGTTTTTGGTTTATAGGTAAGGTTTCATTTTTCTTTGGATGCTATCAAGATTTTTCTCTTTTTCTTCAGTTTTCGGGAGTTTAATTTTAGTGTGTTTTGTGGCAAAGACGGTAAAGAACCTGCCTGCAGTGCAGGAGACCCAGGTTTGATCCCTGGTTTGAGAAGATCCCTGGAGAAGAAAATGGCTACCCACTCCAGTATTCTTGCCTGGAGAATTCCATGGACAGAGGAGCCTGGTGGGCTACAGTCCATGGGGTCGCGAAGAGTCAGACATGACTGAGTGACTAACACTATCACTTTGCCATCGGTTTCTTTGGGTATATCCTGTATGACATTTGCTTAGCTTAAATCTGTAGGTTTGTTTCTTGCCAAGTTTGGCACATTTCAGCCATTCATTATATTTGAGTACTTTTTTACCTGCGCCTTCATTGTCCTCTTCCTTCAGGACTGCAGTCACATGGATGTAGATTTTTTGTCGTAGTTAATGCAGGTCTCTTAAAGCTCTTCATTTGTTTTCTTAGTGTTGTACAGGTTGGGTGATTTCTGTTGTTCTTTCTTCCGATTCACTGATTGTTTCCTCTGTCCCCTCCATTCTGCTGTTGAGCCTGTCCACTGTCTGTCATTTATTGTATTTTTTTTCAGTTTGGATTTTAGTTCCTTTTTAGTTGCTTTTCTTTTTTTTTTAAACTGAGACCTGCTTATTGAGTTTGTGTTTCCATTTATTTTAAGCTTGTTTATAAAGGCTCACTGAAGCATTTTTGTCATGGCTGCTTTAAAATCTGTCAGATAATTCTAACATCTCTGTCATCTTGGTGTTAATGTATACTTGACTTTTCATTCAATTTGAGATCTCCCTGGTTCTGGATATGATGTGATTTTTTTTTTTTTTTAATTGAAACCTAGACATTGAAAAATTGTGTGATGAGACTCTGAGTTTGATTTAAACCTTCTGTTTTAACTGGCGTTTTTTTTTTTTTTTTTTTTGGTCAGAGGGGAAAATGGAAGAGGGGCACAGCCTTGTTACTGCCAGGTGGTGGTAAACTTAGGTTCCCCACCCAACCTCTATAGATATCTGAAGTGGGAGTGGCTCCTGACTGCAACTAGGTGGGGCTGGGATGGGAATTAAGGCTCCCATCCCAGCCCCACCTGGGGTCCTCCTGTTTTTGGTGGGCCATAGTGAAAGCCCGGACTCTTTAGTAGGCTTCCACTGCCATCACCCTGGTGAAGGTGTTGGGGAGCCCTCATAACATTCTTGATAGGATGGAAATCTAGGCTTTCCAGTTGGCCTTTGCTTGGGTGGGTGGGGGTAGGGACCTGTTTTTTCTGTTTGGCTGCAGTGTGTTGTAAAGATTTCCTGTCTTGCTAGACTGCCCCTCTCTTAGTCCTCTGGCTAGAGAGAGCAGACTTTTGTTGGGGGGTGTGTGTGTGTCTCTGTGTGTACCTACTGGCTTTTCTGAATTGCTGGCTTCTTCAGCTTGAAGACTGGGATTTATAAGCCATAAATAAAACCCATAAAAGCTAGAGTGCTCACCTCCACATCCTTTCTTAAGTCTTAAGCTCTCTAGCTGTTGCCAATTTTTGGAGTCTTTATCCTTATATGTTTTTAGTTGTACTTATTAGCAGAAGAGAGAAAAGTATGTCTACTCCTTAGTCTTACCAGAAGCTCATTTTCTTTTAGATACACTTTAGTATAAATACAGTAGAATAGAAAATAATTTTTTTCCGTTTTCGACTATCTCATTCACTGTGTTTTGTGCTGAGGCTTAGTTGCGGTGGCATAGAATGAAATTATCATTTTTGTTTTCTCTTTACTTCAGATTCTGATGCTCATAGTACAACCTCAAGTGCCTCTCCAGCTCAGTCTCCCTGTTACAGTAACCAGTCAGATGATGGCTCAGATACAGAGATGGCTTCTGGCTCCAACAGAACGCCAGTGTTTTCCTTTTTAGATCTCACATACTGGAAAAGGTAAAAGCAACAGAAAACATCTCTCTAACCAGCAAACCTTCTTAATTACAGGCAGCCGTTTCCCACTTCCTTAGCAATTATATGGCATTTGGCAAACAGCTGGTAGCATGTGTGGTTGGAGGTGGATTAGGCAAGAATGGAGCTGAGAGTTTGGATTTTGTGTGTTTTTCCTATTAAAATTGATTTAAAATAAAAACCATGTTAAGGAATCTAAATTTGCTATAATGGAGTGTACTTAGGTATTCAATGTGACCAGCTCTCCCACTGAAAAAAAGTAAAAAGTCTAGGAGTATATATATATTTTTATGTCTTTTAAAATGGCATTAACAAGTAGACAAGTTAATAAGGAATATATATGCATGCTCAGTCACTCAGTCATGTCTGACTCTTTGTGACCTCCATGGACTGTAGCCTGCCAGGCTCCTTTGTCCATGGGATTACCCTGGCAGGAATATTGGAGTGGGTTGTCATTTCCTCTTCTAGGGGATCTTCTCGACCCAGGTATCGAACTTGTGACTCCTGCGGCCCCTGCTTTGGCAGGCAGATTCTTTACCCCTTAGCAGCCTGGGAAGCCCCTAATAAGGAAAAACCAGAGGCCAAATGCCATGTGAATGAGAAACCCCAAAGTCAAAAAAGAGATAATAGACTAGGAAACAGAGAATGTTGAAAGAGAAAGTGGTTAAGGATTTTCTAGTTCACAGATTTGGGAAGACTAACAAGTTAAAAGCAAGGTAATAAGCAATTATCATATGGGTAAGGAAAATTCACCCATATGACACATTATAAGGAAACTATGGAACATGGGAGGCAAAACATTTAGTGAGAAAATAAAGACTTTATTTTCAGAGGAACAACAAACACACAAGCAGAGTTCTCAGCATGAACAAAGGATGCCATAAAACCATAGATTTAACACCTTCAGTGGCCCAGGCAAGAATACTAGAGTGGGTTGCCCTGCCCTTCTCCAGGGGATCTTCCTGACCCAGGGGTCGAACTCATGTCTCTTAGGTATCCTGCATTGGCAGGTGGGTTCTTTACCACTAGCACCACCTGGGAAGCCCTTACATGACAACAATAGCATGTAAATCAAAGTAGAAGTAATGGGAGTTAAAATGTCCTAATATCTTTGGACAGGGAGGCCTAGCATGCTATGATTCATGGGGTTGCAAAGAGTCGGACACGACTGAGCGACTGAACTGAACTGAACTGAATATCTTTGTATTGTTGAGAATAAATATATTGAATAACTTTAAAGCTTGATTAATGAACTGTATAACCACTAAAAGAATAAAAATAAGAATGTAAAACATCCAGAGAAGAAGAGAAAGACCAAGAATTTAAAAATATACCTAGCACGATAAAATGATGAAAACTTCTATATATTTGTCAATTGAGAAACCTTGGGTCAAGAAGAAAGTGTAAGTTAGAACATCCTAAAACTGAAAAATATCACAAATCAAAATGTGTGGTATGAAGTTAAAGAGGTAAATAGAAGAAAAGTTGCTTTTAGTACTTTCTTTTAGCACAAAGATTTAAAATAAATGAAGGTATATATATCCAGTTTATAGATTAATGAAGCTCAATATAAAGAAAAATAAAAGCAAGGAAATCCTAAAGATAGAAGTAGGAATAAATGGAGTAGAAAACCAATATGAATGAATAGTATCAGTAAAACCAAGAGTTGGTTCTTGAAAAAGATGACCAAAGAAGTTACTGGAGATAAAGCAGATCAAGAAAAAGAGATGGCACCCTTGTTATTTCTTATTTCTTAGATAAGAAAGTGATATTCAACTCTAGAAAAACAAAAGTTTAGAAGACAAACGATATTATAGACAACTTTATGCTAATAAATTTGAACATACAGGTGAAGTGGATACTGCAGAAAAAGACAGTTTACCAAAACTGTGCCAAGAAATAGCAGAAAACTTGAAGAGTTGCATAATAAAGAAAATGGATTCAATGGTCAGAAGTCTTCCCACAAAAAATCCCAGGCTGAGATAGACAAGTCCTACTGAATGTTCCGGAAACAAATGAACCTGATCTTGCACTGGCTTTTCCAAATTATGGATCAAACAAGGCCTAGGCGCCAAGCATTCTGTGAGACTAACTTAACTTTGATATGTTATAAACAGTTTATCATAAGCATATTAGATTTATTCTAGGGATGTGAGATTATTTTAAGCATTAGAAAGCCGACTAACATAATTTGACAGTTCCTAAAGGAGAGGGGGAAATGCCTATCGTATTAGTGGTGTATTGAAAATATTTGATAAATTTGAACTTTGCTCATCAAGGTTTAAAATAAAACTTTTAGCAAAATAGGAATAGAAGGGAACCACACTGATAAATACTTTGTATTTTCAGGTAAAATTGAACATGTTCCCATTCCTATATTTCAGCAACATAACCTAGAAGAAACCTTCAGATGTGTGTGCTGATATGTGCAGCGTGTTTGTAATAGCAAAAATTGTCCCATCAGAAGAAGAGTGGATAGCCCTTTCACCGTTCACCTAAAACTATCACAACAGTGTTAATCAGCTGTACCCTAATGCAAAATAAAAAGTTAAGGAGAGTGTGCAAACTGTGGTATATTCACATGGTGGAATACTGTACATAAGTTAAAATGAAAAAAAGCTCTAGCAGTATAGTATATATGAACCTCAGTTATTGTTGAGGAAAAAAATTGCAGCATACAGTATGATTCCATATATGTGCATTTCTATATATATTTTTATTTTATATATTACATATATGAGATAACAAGCAATATGTTTAGAGATGCAAACGTGTATACAAAGAAAAGGGGGAGTGATAAACCTAAAATTTTAAGGAAAGAATGAGATTGAGTGGAGTGGGATTGAGAAGAGCATACAGGGGGATTTCATAGGAAATAACCTTTTTTTTCCTTAGAGTTTGTGATCCATGGGTGATTTGCTGTGTTGTCATTTTTGTATGCCTTTATATGTATCTGATAATATGTGTATATATTTTTTGATCAATATTATAACTGCCAGCTGTGTTAGCCTGTTCATGGTGGCTATTTTCTTTAAGATGTGGTGACTTTTGGAGGAAACAGTTAATAACTTTAGGAACAGCCTCTGAAACTGAGGAGTACCTTCTCCCCCTTAATATTTAATAAGATTCATTGTGGGATTTGGGCTTTCTCTGTGGCTCAGCTGGTAAAGAATCTGCCTGCAATGTGGGAGACCTGGGTTTGATCCCTACGTTGGGAAGATCCCCTGGAGAAGGGAAAGGCTACCCACTCCAGTATTCTGGCCTAGAGAATTCCATGGACTGTGTAGTCCATGGGATCACAAAGAGTCAGACATGACTGAGTGACCTTCACGCACTTACTCAGTGTGGGATTTAAGGGGCTTGGGTAATTCCCATTACCTGGCAAATTGAGGTCACTCTAGGAGACCATTCGTTAGAAATGTGATGAGATTGTGGAAGTAGAACCTTTCTTTGATCATATTCTACTAGTTATAATGTTTGGTGTGTATGTTAGTCGCTCATTCTATTAGTTATAGTAGAATAACTAGTTATAATGTTCTACTAGTTATAATGATTGGTGTGTATGTTAGTTGCTCATTCCTGTCCAACTCTTTGCTACCCCATGGACTATAGCCCGCCAGGCTTCTCTGTCCATGGGATTCTCCAGGCAAGAATACTGGAGTGGGTTGCCAGTTCCTTCTCCAGAGGATCTTCCTGACTCATGGATTGAACCCAAGTCTCCCACAGTGCAGGCAGGTTCTTAACCATCTGAGCCACCATTAAACCAATATTAATGATTGGTGGATTGTTCTTTTTTTTTGTATTCTTATTCTGCCTTATTGATATATTTTGTTCTCTCTCCATTTTTTCTTTTAGACAGAAAATATGCTGTGGCATTATCTATAAAGGCCGCTTTGGGGAAGTCCTCATCGACACACATCTATTCAAGCCTTGCTGCAGCAATAAGAAAGCAGCTGCTGAGAAGCCGGAGGAGCAGGGGCCAGAGCCTCTGCCCATCTCCACTCAGGAGTGGTGACTAAGCTTTATGTAGAAGGGGAGCAAAAACGATTTAAATTTTGGAAAACAAAGCAACACAATGACCCTCCTATTTTTAATTTGGATACCTGCTATTCTGCCAAAAGATGAATTTGTAGAATAGTTTTGAATGGGCTATTTTTCCTCCAGTTCCACAAACTCTGAAGCCAGTGAAACTTACTAAGAGATAAAAAAAAAGTGTACATAATATTTAAGATGCTGAGTATTTCATAGGAAAGCTGAATGCTGCTGTAAAGTGCTCTTTAAGTCTTTTTTAAAAATCCCCTTCTAATGAATGAAATTGGGGGAATTTTCAGGGGACAGAGATGGGATTTGTTGTATGATAAACGTATGTAGTTTTAGTCTTTCTATTTTGAGAAGCAGTGGTTGGGGCATTTTTTAAGATGGCTGGCTACACTTGTTTTCCTTCATTATAATAAATTTGTCATAACTCAGTAAACATGGACTTGCCCCTAGAGGTAGTTGTTAATAACTGAAATATTAAGGTCTTGCCAAGGTTCTGGTGATTCAAACCTGTACTACTGAATATTGAGCAGGACAGATAGCTCTCTGGTGCGAATATCTTGAAGGAGTAATTTCTAAATATGCAGAGGTAACTTGACTGTATATGTTGCATCCTGTGTCACCTCCCTCCATATTGATATTTGATACAGATTTTAATTTATATGAAACTTAAAAAGCAGAATCAAAACTTAAAGTAGAATCAAAGTTCCTCTTGGGGAAGTGTCAAGTCTTTAGGATAAGCAATCCTATATGAATAGTACCAAAGCATTACCACTTGGTAGAGAACATTCTCTGTTAAAAATGTTAGATTATCTGAAAAATAACAATGTGCAAGTCTTTAGGATGGCACATGAGAAAAACAAAGGTTAATGCTTCTTGGGGCACGTTTCTTAGAGGGCTTGCAAGTGTGTAAATAATTTATGTTAAGTGACTGGTGACTTCACTGAAAATCTGCACAATTCAGTTTTAGCTCTGGATTACTTCAGTTGACCTTTGTGAAGGTTTTATCTGTGTAGAATGGTTGTTTGACTTGTTTTAACCTGTTAGGGTTTTGGGTTTTTTTTTTTTTTCATTCTATATTAAAGTAAAATTCTACTAAAAGAGAAGAGGTGTGTGTTAATGCTGAGTGGGTTGGTTTTGGTTTGGCTTCTTTTAGTCAGGCTTTATGAACACTGAGGTGTTAGATGATACATCCTAAATGTGGAGCTCTTCCATTCTAAAACCTTCATTAAAAGCCTTTTACTTGAACCCAAACCAAAGTACTAGCTATTGCCTCTTTTCTAAAAGTACAGGAAAAATATATCACCCATTTTCATAATGAGGAAGCATCGTTTGCCTCCCTGGTAAAACATGACTCAGTACTTATTTTTAAAACTGGATTTTAAAGATTGGATAGTATACATAACAAGAGAGTGAGCCACTTTTTATGGGCACCCTATAGTTTTATAGTTCTTAATCGAAACTTAAAATTTTATATTTCTTCCTTTGGAAAAAACTACAAACCACCATATGCACAGACTACACAGTGAGTTGGGTCAGTGCTCCCACAGACTTTGAGGTGTATTACAAGAACCCCAGCCATTATCATCTTCCTCCTGAGTTATTTTGAAAATTTTTTTTGTACATTTTGGCTGCAGTATTGGTGGTAGAATATACTATAATATGGATCATCTCTACTTCTGTATTTATTTATTTATTACTAGACCTCAACCACAGTCTTCTTTCCCCCTTCCACCTCTCTTTGCCTGTAGGATGTACTGTATGTAGTCATGCACTTTGTATTAATATATTAGAAATCTACAAATCTGTTTTGTACTTTTTATACTGTTGGATACTTATAATCAAAACTTTTACTAGGGTATTGAATAAATTTAGTCTTATTAGAAAATAAAAGAGGCTGTTTTGTGGCTTTGTTTGAAAGGTGTTCTTAAGTAAGAATAACTAATACTTTTAGCCCTCACAGGTGTTACTCAGTATAAGCCCTTAGTATTGTAAGAAGCCATGAAGGAAAAAAGTCCTCTTTACCAAAAAACACAGACTTTAAAATACAGATCTTCTCTACTTACCTTACGGTTATACTCCAATAAGCACAAGTTGAAACCATTATAAGTGGAAAATGCATTTAAGTGACTTCCCTTCCTGTGGTCCAATGGTTAGGAATCCCCCTTGCAGTAGGGGGAGAGGCGGGGGAGGGAGTGGGAACACAGAGGTTGGGAACTAAGATCCCACATGCTACAGAACCACTGAGCCCTTGTGCAACAAGCAACTAGAGTCAGCTGCAAGGAAAGATCCTGCATGCTAAGTGAAATACATGTTTTAAAAATGCATTTAATACATTATAGCTTAGCCTAGCCTACCTTAAACATACTCAGAACATTTACATTAGCTTACAGTTAGCAAGAATACACAGAAGAACTGTACAAAAAAGATCTTCACAACTAAGATAATCACGATGGTGTGATCACTCACCTAGAGCCAGACATCTTGGAATGTTAAGTCAAGTGGGCCTTAGAAAGCATCACTACAAACAAAGCTAGTGGAGGTGATGGAATTCCAGTTGAGCTATTTCAAATCCGGAAAGATGATGCTGTGAAAGTGCTGCACTCAATATGCCAGCAAATTTGGAAAACTCAGCAGTGACCACAGGACTGGAAAAGGTCAGCTTTCATTCCAATCCCAAAGAAAGGCAATGCCAAAGAATGCTCAAACTACCACACAATTGCACTCATCTCACACACTAGTAAAGTAATGCTCAAAATTCTCCAAGCCAGGCTTCAGCAATATGTGAACCGTGAACTTCCAGATGTTCAAGCAGGTTTTAGAAAAGGCAGAGGCACCAGAGATCAAATTGCCAACATCTGCTGGATCATGGAGAAAGCAAGAGAGTTCCAGCAAAACATCTATTTCTGCTTCATCAACTATGCCAAAGCTTTTGACTGTGTGGATCACAATAAACTGGAAAATTCTTTAAGAGATGGGAGTACCAGACCACCTGACCTGCCTCTTGAGAAACCTGTGTGCAGGTCAGGAAGCAACAGTTAGAACTGAACATGGAACAACAGACTGGTTCCAAATAGAAAAAGGAGTATGTCAAGGCTGTATATTGTCACCCTGCTTATTTAACTTATATGCAGAGTACATTATGAGGAACGCTGGGCTGGAAGAAGCACAAGCTAGAATCAAGATTGCTGGGAGGAATATCAATAACCTCAGATATGCAGATGACACCACCCTTATGGCAGAAAGTGAAGAGGAACTCAAAAGCCTCTTGATGAAAGTTAAAGAGTGAAAAGATTGGCTTGAAGCTCAACATTCAGAAAACAAAGATCATGGCATCTGGTCCGATCACTTCATGGGAAATAGATGGGGCAACAGTGGAAACAGTGTCAGACTTTGTGTTTTTGGGCTCCAAAATCACTGCGGATGCTGATTGCAGCCATGAAATTAAAAGACTCTTACTCCTTGGAAGGAAAGTTATGACCAACCTAGATAGCATATTAAAAAGCAGAGACATTACTTTGCCAACCAAGGTCCATCTATTCAAGGCTATGGTTTTTCCCGTGGTCATGTATGGATGTGAGAGTTGGACTGTGAAGAAAGCTGATCGCCAAAGAATTGATGCTTTTGAACTGTGGTGCTAGAGAAGACTTGAGAGTCCCTTGTACTGCAACGAGATCCAACCAGTCCATTCTAAAGGAGTTCAGTCCTGGGTGTTCATTGGAAGGACTGATGCTAAAGCTGAAACTCCCATTCTTTAGCCACCTCATGCGAAGAGTTGACTCACTGGAAAAGACTCTGATGCTGGGAGGGATTGGGGGGAGGAAGAGACGGGGATGACAGAGAATGAGATGACTGGATGGCATCACCAACTCGATGGACATGAGTTTGAGTGAACTCTGGGAGTTGGTGATGGACAGGGAGGCCTGGCGTGCTGTGATTCATGGGGTCGCGGAGAGTCGGACACGACTGAGCGACTGAACTGAACTGACAGCAAAATGATCTAAATCTATTTTCAATTAAATATTGAATGTCTTGTGTGTGTTAAGTCGCTCAGTCATGTCTGACTCTTTGCGACCCCATGAATCACAGCACGCCAGGCCTCCCTGTCCATCACCAACTCCCAGAGTGCACTCAAACTCATGTCCATCGAGTTGGTGATGCCATCCAGTCATCTCATTCTCTGTCATCCCCGTCTCTTCCTGCCCCCAATCCCTCCCAGCATCAGAGTCATTAGAGAAACTAAAAATTCTTTAGAGACAGATTTTGACATTGGGATCAGACTTGGGTTCTCTAATTTCTGGTCCTACATTATTTGTATGAGTCACTTGACTTTGTGAGTCTCCAAACTTTCTGTTAAGGACTTCCCTGGTAGTTCAGATGGTAAAGAATCTGCCTGCAATGCAGGAGACCTGGATTCAGTCCCTGGGTCAGGAAGATCCCCTGGAGAAGGGGATGGTAACTCCAGTATTGCCTGGAGCATTCTGTGGACTGAGGAGCCTGGCAGGCTATAGTCCATGGGGTCGCAAAGAGATGGACAGGACTGAGTGACTAACACTTTTATAAACTTATGTTACTTTACTTCACAGAATTGTTTATAGATTTATAAGGAAACCAAGAGGTATAATTCATACTAAAGGATTTTGTTTTTTTCTGTACCACTCTGTGGGATTTCAGTTCCCCAACCTAGGGATTGAACTGGGGTCATAGCAGTGAAAGCCCAGAATGTTAGCCACTAGGCCACCAGGGAACTCCCATATATCAAAGTTTTAAAAACAGATTGTTGCTTGGGCAAGCTATATTCTGTGGGTCAAACCTTTTATACTACAGTTAAATTTGCTTTGGGATAGTCCAGGTGATTTTGCCAGCACCTGACCTAGTTACTCTGAAGCTACTAAATTATAGTGAAAGATGATAGCACCTACATTATTATCTTGCTGTTGAATGAAATTACCACAAATTTAATGGCTTACAAGAAATTGATTTCAGTTTCCATCGAGGTGCAGTGTGGCTGGGTCCTTTGCTCAGGGTCTCATAAGGCTGCAACAGGTGTCAACTTGGTTGCATTCTCATCAGATGAGAGTAAATCACTGCAAACTCGCTTGAGTTGTTGACAGAATTCTTTCGCTGTGGCTGTGGGATGGCGGGGCCCCCTAGATCCTTACCAGTTGTTCAGTCACCCAGGTGTGCCCGACTCTTTGTGACCCCATGGACTGCAGCATGCCTGGCTTCCCTGTCCTTCACTATCTTCCAGAGTTTGCCCAAGCTCATGTCCATTGAGTTGGTGATGCTATCCAACCATCTCATCCTCTGTTGCCCCCTCTCCTCCTGCCCTCAATCTTGCCCCAAATTAGGATCTGTTGAGGCCTCCCAACATGGCACTCACTGCACCAAGCCAGCAGGTCTCCAGAGCCAGTCAGCTGGCAAGAGTCGTCTGGTCCACATTCAAGTCACAGTGAGCACGAGTGGTGGAGTGTGGGAACCACAGGGTTTGGTTTGCCACAGCACCTCTTTCATAAATGAACCACGTGAAAGTGTCCTATAATACAAGGATTTGGTGTAGCAAGAAAAAAGAAAAAGAAGCTTCTCCTATTAGGAAACACACTGTGGTGGGCCTGGCACCTTTAAACTTTGTTCAAACAACCTCACAAGTGAAAGAGAAAAACAACAAAAAACGCATTTACAGGTAGCCGGTGAAGGGGTGCAAGAAGGGCCATATAATTTAAATCAGCTTTCCTGATTGCAAAGCCTTTGCTCTTCATACTGGTCCCTGTCCCTGCTCTAACTCGAGTCTCTTCTGAAGGCTGCAGATGAGGCAAGTTTCACCCTTGCAAAGAGGTTGACCTTTGTCTAAATCAGTTACTCGAATTCTGATAATTTTCATGTTGAAAATGCATAGTATATACTATCTTTTTGTGGAGAAGATAGTCTCCAGGAGATTTAGTAAAACACGGAATCATCTAAATAAAGGAGCCACAACTAACTGCTTGCTCTGTACTAAAGAATGGAAGATCCCGAGGGAGCCTCTTGATGCGCCTTCCCTAAAGCAGTTTCCCAATCACCCAGATTTAGCATTGTGCTGCCCTGGCAATCACTGTTGTGTGATGTTCAGTGAACTGGGAAGGAGGAGAAAGCCAAACTGGATCAAAGTTAGATATTTCACAGGCTCATGTTCTCAAAGAAAGGGATCTGAGGGTTCTAACAATTTCTCAAGCTATGGAGTTTTGTTACTCATTGTGATCATGAGAATGCTTCAGGTTTCAAATATCTTGCCCCTGGTTAGAAACTGCTTGTTATTTTATGTCGAGTAGGGGGGTCTTGGACATGCTTAGTTAACAGGCTTCAGTGTAAAAGAGCTTCATCTTTCAGTTTGTTTGTTGTTGTTTAGTCGCTCAGTCGTGTCCGACTCTTTGCGACCCCATGGACTGCAGCATGCCAGGCTCCTCTGTCCATGGGATTTCCCAGGCAAGAATGCTGGAGTGGGTTGAAAAGACTTTGGCAAAGCTTGCCTTTTGTCTCAGTGACTGAAAGAGGGGGAAGCAATTTAGAGCTTTGATTCTCTACACTTCTGTACCTTACATTAGCTTTAGTATTGTCCAGGTATTGGGTGTTTTTTTTTTTTTGTAACTGCAAGGAAGTGGCTGTTTTATGTTTATACTTATACCTCCTCAAAAATTAAGACAAAAATCTCGAGATTCTTCAGAAAGTCCCTGGAAGAGTTAAAAAGTTAAAATAGGAAACTGAATAGTTGTGTTTTTTCTGATGGTAACAAGTGTGTTCTTTGCTCCAACCACCATTACAGTCCACTCAAGTTAATTTTGCCCCCACCACCCCAAGGATGGCTTTTTCATGGGGAATTCCAAGGCTCTCATTTTACTCATCCAGCCTCTCAACAGCACTTAATACAATTGTTTCTTTTTTGAAACATTCTTGGCTGATAAGGCTGCTGTTCACAGGTTTCCTACTTCAGATGTTCACTGGCCCAGGGTGCATCTTCAGCCCTCTTCTCAGACCATCTCCATTACCACGGTTCCAAATAACATCTAAAACATGCAGGCATCTCCCAAGTCTATCTCATCAGGGTGCCAGTGGGAAACACATGGCTTTTTGAAATTGGATAATTTGAGGAAAGTTTAATAAAGGGACTTTACAAAGCTGTGCACATGGAATAGGGAAACTCCAAAGGAGTTTGCAGTTCTCAGGACTGGTAATATTGTCACTAGTTAACTACCCCTGGGTCTGAAGGGTTGGGAGTAGGGCATTATTGATGGACATGGTGAAGCCATAGGAATAAATATTTTTGTCACTCCCCATATTTACCTACACCATCATTAGTTTACACATACTGATTGTTCTGCCTTACCCACTTCCCCACCATACTATAGCTAGGTAAAACCTGCTTATCCATCAGGTTTCAGCTTAGGCACCACCTGAGGAAGGCTTCCATAACAACCACTACCCTTTCCAACACACACACACACAGAATTGTATGCTAAGTGGGTTCCATGAAAGCAGAAACCATGTTTATTTTTTACCACAATAGTTCCCAGAATCTATATTACGGTTGTTACTAGTATATGAGTAGGAGCACAATTTATTAATTGACTTATTGGTTACAACTTTGTGTTTTCATAAGTCATGATCATAAAAGAGTTGAATTTATGCTAATGGTCTTGATGAATTTCAAGAATTTAAAAAAATATTTTGACTTTGAAAAAATTTTAAATATCCAAAAAGTTGACCCACCAACTTTTAAATTTTACCACAAGTACTTTATCTGCTTTGCTGAATCATTTGAAATTAAGTTATGACAATTGACACTTCATCCCTGAATATGTAAGAATTCATCTCCTTGGAATTCTACATCCTTAGGTGTGCCATCGGAGAAGGCAATGGCAAGCCACTCCAGTACTCTTGCCTAGAAAATCTCATGGATGGAGGAGCCTGGTAGGCTGCAGTCCGTGGAGTCGCTAAGGGTCGGACACGACTGAGCGACTTCACTTTCACTTTTCGCTTTCACACATTGGAGAAGGAAATGGCAACCCACTCCAGTGCTCTTGCCTGGAGAATCCCAGGGACGGGGGAGCCTGGTGGGCTTCCGTCTATGGGGTCACACAAAGTCGGACACGACTGAAGTGACTTAGCAGCAGCAGCAGGTGTGCCATGGTCACACCTGAGACAAATAGCTCAGTAATATCAGTATGAAAGATCTGTATGGAATAATTGCCTCAGTCAACCTAATGTGTCTTTTAAAACTTTTTTCCTCATCCAGAATCTAGTCAAAGTTTATTTATTTGGTTATGTCTCTCCTCTTTTCATTTAATCAAGAATAGTCCTTTCTGCTTTATTTTTCCTTCATGACACTCACCTTTTTCACATATCCACATCAGTGTATAATATCCTGAATCTTGAATTTTTTCTAATTGTTTTCTTCGTAGATTTAGATTGCTCATTCTGTGTGGTTCATCTCTTAGCAGCTCAATAGAGGTGCTGGTGATGCTAACATGATCACTTAAGGTAGTGACAGCCAGATCTTTTCAAAGTACATTTTTGCCTTTTGTAAATGAATAATCAGTGGGATGATACTGTAAACCTTTTTAAACAACTTTTCATTCAAGTGTTCATTGAGCACACATGTCCAAGATCCTACTAAGTGTCCTAAACAGTCCTTCGATGCTTGAGAAATCATGTAATCCTTAATTCCTTTGAGAATCCTTGCTTGCTAAGGTTCCTTTGCTTATTCTTGCCATTTGACTTTTATTTTCTTGATTTCCCTGTGGGTCCCATTCAGAAGTAAAGGTGTGATGGATGGGAGTAGGGGTTAAATTTGGCATGTGAGCTTATTAATTTTACTGGGGCATAGATGAATAAACAATGGAGTTAAAGTTAGAAGACTTGGATTCAAATCCAGATCTTGATTTTGGTGCTTAATGGCGTTATGATCTCTGATAAATTTTCTCTGAGATCATTTCCTTCTCTGTAAAGTGAAGTAAATAATAGCAACCCGAGTTGTAGTAATACAAAATGAGTAATACGGAATGAGGAGTGCACAGTGAAGCTTTGTGCCATCACTTGTTCTTTTTAGCACTGAGGTCTATTTGGATATGGAGAAATAAAAATTTTTTTTGTTATCTGTAGTTATGGTGAACATAGGAAAGGTCATCAAAAGTTCACATCAAGACACCTACCTCCTCCAAACCACCCCCTCTAAAAAAACTACAACTCTAAAGCTTTCTTAAGTTTCAGTGCTTTAAGGAGAAAATATATTCACTGCAGGATAATTACCCTTTGGCAGCACGTGAATTCCAGGATTGGGAAATTGTATAGAGGACACGAAGTGATGCCAAATATAATTACACTATCCAAAAGCATGCTGAGATCCAGGGAGTGGCCAAGATAGGCTTGCAGGATGGTTTTTGAACGGTTAAATTGTCTGTGCTGTAGCAGTACTGTAGAACCAATTCATAAACATGCTGAAATAGTAGAACATACCTCTTAGCCTCAAGGCCTACGTCTTCAGTTAGTTTAAGCCAGATCAGTTGCCTGCTTCGGCCAGCCTAACCTCCTGGAACAACTCCAAGGGTGAACCCTTCATATCCTACAGAAACGCTGTCCCTCCTCCTTGCCTGCCTCCGCCGCACCCCCAGTTATGCTAGCACTGAATATGATGTCAGTGGAGCGCATGATTTCTGGACTGCTTGTGGCTCTAGCAGCTTGAAATTCTTCCTAAACTCCGTGGGACAGAGTTCGGTTCTCTTTGTAATGTTTTCTTTCTTTCCCAAATAAACCAGTGATGCGGGGTATCTTTGGCTGTTTCTAGACCATCCTGGGGATAAAAGTCTGTCAATTGTTAAAGAAATCTGACATAATTAAAACTTCTAATTTTCATTTTCTTCTGAAGTACTTAAACCAGTATTGAGGAGGAGGCTGACATCGGGCCGCCAAGCTTCCCTTATCATGTTACTACATGAATATCCACAAGGTGGTGCTAGTCACACAATAATTTTAGGGCCAGATGGTCAACACCGAAATCAGATTGATTATATTCTTTGCAACCAAAGATGGAGAAGCTGTATACAGTTAGCGAAAACAAGACCAGGAGCTGACTGTGGCTCAGATCATGAACTCCTTATTGCGAAGTTCAGACTTAAATTGAAGAAAGTAGGGAAAACCACTAGACCATTCAGATATGACCTCAATCAAATCCCTTATGATTATGCAGTGGAAGTGAGAAATAGATTTAAGGGACTAGATCTGATTGATAGAGTGCCTGATGAACTCTGGACGGAGGTTCGTGACATTGTACAGGAGACAGGGACCAAGACCATCCCCATGGAAAAGAAATGCAAAAGAGCGAAATGGCTGTCTGAGGAGGCCTTACAAATAGCTGTAAAAAGAAGAGAGGCGAAAAGCAAAGGAGAAAAGGAAAGATATAAGCATCTGAATGCAGAGTTCCAAAGAATAGCAAGGAGAGATAAGAAAGCCTTCCTCAGTGATCAATGCAAAGAAATAGAGGAAAACAACAGAATAGGAAAAACAAGAGACCTCTTCAAGAAAATTGGAGATTCCAAGGGAACTTTTCATGCAAAGATGGGCTCGATAAAGGACAGAAATGGTATGGACCTAACAGAAGCAGAAGATATTAAGAAGAGGTGGCAGGAATACACAGAAGAACTGTACAAAAAAGATCTTCACGACCAAGATAGTCACGATAATGTGATCACTGACCTAGAGCCAGACATCTTGGAATGTGAAGTTAAGTGGGCCTTAGAAAGCATCACTACGAACAAAGCTAGTGGTGGTGATGGAATTCCAGTTGAGCTATTTCAAGTCTTGAAAGATGATGCTGTGAAAGTGTTGCACTCAATATGCCAGCAGATTTGGAAAACTCAGCAGTGGCCACAGGACTGGAAAAGGTCAGTCTTCATTCCAATCCCAAAGAAAGGCAATGCCAAAGAATGCTCAAACTACCGGACAATTGCACTCATCTCACACGCTAGTAAAGTCATGCTCAAAATTCTCCAAGCCAGGCTTCAGCAGTATGTAAACCGTGAACTCCCAGATGTTCAAGCAGGTTTTAGAAAAGGCAGAGGCACCAGAGATCAAATTGCCAACATCTGCTGGATCATGGAGAAAGCAAGAGAGTTTCAGAAAAACATCTATTTCTGCTTCATTGACTATGCCAAAGCCTTTGACTGTGTGGATCACAATAAACTGTGGAACATTCTGAAAGAGATGGGAATCCCAGACCACCTGACCTGCCTCTTGAGAAACCTGTATGCAGGTCAGGAAGCAACAGTTAGAACCGGTCATGGAACAACAGACTGGTTCCAAATAGGAAAAGGAGTGCGTCAAGGTTGTATATTGTCACCTTGCTTATTTAACTTATATGCAGAGTACATCATGAGGAATGCTGGGCTGGAAGAAGCACAAGCTGGAATCAAGATTGCTGGGAGAAATATCAATAACCTCAGATATGCAGATGACACTACCCTTATGGCAGAAAGTGAAGAGGAACTCAAAAGCCTCTTGATGAAAGTGAAAGAGGAGAGTGAAAAGGTTGGCTTGAAGCTCAACATTCAGAAAACAAAGATCATGGCATCTGGTCCCATCACTTCATGGGAAATAGATGGAAAAACAGTGGAAACAGTGTCAGACTTTGTTTTTTTGGGCTCCAAAATCACTGCAGATGCTGATTGCAGCCATGAAATTAAAAGACGCTTGCTCCTTGGAAGGAAAGTTATGACCAACCTTGATAGTATATTAAAAAGCAGAGACATTACTTTGCCGACCAAGGTCCGTCTAGTCAAGGCAATGGTTTTTCCCGTGGTCATGTATGGATGTGAGAGTTGGACTGTGAAGAAAGCTGATCGCCGAAGAATCGATGCTTTTGAACTGTGGTGTTGGAGAAGACTCTTGAGAGTCCCTTATACTGCAAGGAGATCCAACCAGTCCATTCTAAAGGAGATCAATCCTGGATGTTCATTGGAGGGACTGATGCTAAAGCTGAAACTCCAATACTTTGGCCACCTCATGAGACGAGTTGACTCACTGGAAAAGACTCTGATGCTGGGAAAGGTTGGGGGCGGGAGGAGAAGGGGACGACGGAGAATGAGATGGCTGGATGGCATCACTGACTCTGTGGACATGAGTTTGAGTGTACTCCGGGAGTTGGTGATGGACAGGGAGGCCTGGCGTGCTGTGATTCATGGGGTCGCGGAGAGTCGGACACGACTGAGCGACTGAACTGAACTGAACTGAACTGAGTTGGAGAAGGAAATGGCAACCCACTCCAGTGTTCTTGCCTGGAGAATCCCAGGGACGGGGGAGCCTGATGGGCTTCCATCTATGGGGTCACACAGAGTCGGACACGACTGAAGTGACTTAGCAGCAGCAGCAGTTTAGCGCTTCCATTTACAGAGGAAGAAATTTACCAAATGATCACCTAGCTCATTAGTTAAAGAGCTAAAACTGGAGCTAATCCATTGTTGAATCCACAGTCAGCTAAACATTTGTTTTAGTTTAAATGTAAGTCTTAGAAACATATTTAAAATGTCTGGAGAATCTATTTGTATTTCCTTTGAGAAGATAACTTAAATCTTTTTTAAGAACTGAAAGCCAACCCTTAGTGTTTTCTGCAGTTAAATTATCACAAAGGAGAAATAAAACATGCTTGTGTTTTCCTTCTTCTAAATTCAAATCCCAGAAGACTGCCGTTGTGGATAAACATATGCTACTGGGGGAGTCAATTCTTGAATATCACAGATACTGTGGCCATAGTCCTAAAAGTTTAGGACAGCTGGGATGTCTGCCCAGTGTACACTTGGAGATTAAACTGGTGCCATACAACAGAGACTAGAAGTTATCAAGCCACCGACAGCATGCTCCTGCTGTCTGTACAGGTGTGGTTTCTGAGTAGTGTGCAAGGCTGGTCCTTTGAGGTATGCAAGGTAATTTCTGTTTATTTTTTCTCATTCTTTTTGTCTCCTAGTTTTTATTGAAGTATAGTTTACAGATAGCATTATATTAGTTTCAGGTATTCAACTTCATGATTTAATATATGTATGTTTTGTGAAATGATCATCACAGTAAGTCTAGTTAACACCCATCACTGACATAGAGTTACAGAGTTTTTTCTTGTGATCAGAACTTTTAAGATCTATTTTTCTTCTATGTTTTTAAAAAATTTTTAATGTACATAATATTAGCACAGCGCTACATACATATGGAAAAAACATATATGGAGTATATACTCAGTTCTTTTCTTACTAGTTGGAGAGGGATCAGAAAGATTTGGAGAGAATTGTGTACTTCTCTGCATGTGTATTACATATCAATAAGAAGTTTACTTTTAACATATTTGAAGTTCATTGCTCTAGATACCATATAGTGATGGAGGGTTAGGAGTAGGAGCTATTTATTTTCAAGTCTAAGGGATTCTTTAGTATGAAATATTAGAGAAAGTGGTTTATGGACCTTTCCTAAGTTGGATGGGGAAGGAAGAATGACAGTTGCCAGAGCTGGTTTATATTACAGGCTTTTCAAACGGTTGTTTCCTCTCCTGTGGTGTAATGTTTCCTCCTTCCTGCCTTTATCACCTAGAGTGGAGTGTTTTTCAGAATGAGATATCCTCCCTTGGGAGTAAAGTTATTAAGTGTGCCTTGTCATCGGTGGAAAGGAAAAAAAAATTAGCTTTACCTGGGGTTTTCCAGTTTTTTCCTTTACCTTCCGTTCAACTGGATCCCTACAATTTCTAACCCCCAATTATTTTTTTGTAATCGTATTGAAACTCCATAGAAAGTGGTAAAAATGACCATACTGGCTTATTAGTCAAGGATAAGTCTCTACATTTGCCAAATTATTGAAGGCACTGAAATAGATCAGGAAAGATAAAATTATGTGCAAGCCTTTTTAAGGGAGGTTGAGAGTGGAGGGTAGGAAATCAGTTACTTAGATTATCAGTTGTAAAATAAAGCTCCACAGCAACCCAACAGGACAGATAATGTATTCATTATGAGGAAATAGAAGAAAGAGCTTCTTTTGGAAGAGAATCAAGTTGAAACTTGTGGGGAGAAATTATTAGCGGATGGCGTATGTGTGTTAGTTGCTCAGTTGTGTCTGACTTTTTCTGACCTCATGGACTATATAGCCTATGAGGCTCCTCTGTCCATGGAATTCACCAGGCAAGAATACTGGAGTGGGTAGTCCTTCCCTTCTCCAGGGCATCTTCCTAACCCAGGGATTGAACCTGAATCTCCTTCATCGCAGGCTGATTCTTTACCAGACATCTGAGCCACCAGTATGGTAGAAACCAAGAACACTTGTTTTCAGGGAAAATTAATGTGATTCCGTAATTTAGCAGTAAAATAATAGATGTTGCAAAGTGTCAGAAATTTATTTACTCAATCATCTATTTAATAAATTTTGAGTTCTTTTTCCACACCAGCTGCTGAACTAGGTGCTAAGAAAATTATGATGGACTACACACTACCCCTGCTGTCAAGAGCCTCACAGCCTTGGAAAATAGACAGTAAGAAATGCTTAGACAAGGGTAAGCATGGATGCTATGTTAGCACATGGAATAGTTCACTGGTTTAGGGGAAGGTACTAAGTGACCATTTATTGAGCATTTTGTGCTAGGCACTTTAAAAATCACACTGGTTTTTAAAAGCTGCTGCTGCTAAGTCACTTCAGTCGTGTCCGACTCCATGTGACCCCATAGACGGAAGCCCACCAGGCTTCCCCATCCCTGGGATTCTCCAGGCAAGAACACTGGAGTGGGTTGCCATTTTAAAAGCTACTCTACTTTAAAACTAGAGTTTTAAATAAACTCTACTGGTGTCATTTTTCAGATGAGAAAACAGAGGCTCAGAAAGACAAATAGTAAGAAAAAATTTCGTTGTCAATACCCAAAATTCTAAGTAGAAATACAAAAAACTAAAAAATAATTTGAAAAGTATTTATAGATAAAAGAATTCAATTCAGATACTAAAATGTAAGCTTCCCTAGGTACTTTTATTGTGATACTTTTCGTTGAAGTGTAATACATAAAGGGACTATGTGCAGCTGGATGAGTTTTAGTGACTGAGCACACCCATGTAACTTGCACCCAGTGTCAGAAACATGACATCACCAGTTTCCTAGGAGACCCTCCTAACCTACCTCCCACTCACTACTTCCTCCTGACTTCTGACAATATAGATTACTTTATGTAAATAGAATTGTAGAGCATGTACTCTTTTCCATCTGGCTTCTTGTTTTGTTGGCTAACTGTGAGATGCATCTATATTGTTGCGTATAGTTTTAAGTCATTCAATCTCCTTACTATATATTTCATCATGTGAATATACCATAAATTTTCATAGATATTTGGGTAGCTTCAGTGACATTGTAGTATGTGTCTTCTGGTGAACCTATGGATGCATTTCTGTTGGGTGTATACTAGGAGTGAAATTACTGTCTCATAGGAGATGCATATGTTCAGTTTTAGGAGATGTTGGCAAATGATTTTCCCAAGTGTTTGTACCAATTTGTACTTGACTAGATTTGTGTGAGAACTCCAGTTGTTCATAGCCTTTCTAACACTTGGTGTTTTGCGTCTTTTCACTTCAGCCATCTGGTCACATTTTAGTTTTAATCCACACATCCCTGATAATGAATCAATCAGTTGAGTACATTTTTTCACATGTTTATCAGATGTACAATTTTATATGCTCTTATGAAATGTCCGCAGCGTCTTTTGTCTCTTTCTATTGGGTTGTATTTTTTTCTTACTGATCTGTAGGAGTTATATATATATTTGGGATATGAGTCTTTGGAGGGATATGTGTGTCTGTGAATATCTCCTCTCACTCTAAGTTGCCTTTTAGATTGCTTAGTAATATCTTTTGAACACATGTTCTTAATTTTTATTTTGGATGGTATATAGGGAAATGTGTCTGACTGAGTCAACTTTTAAGGCACTGAAACCTGAGAATTGTTGAATCTAATAGTAGTTTTGAACACTTTCATATACATAACTGGGGAGGGAATGGTTTTTCCCAGCTTTATTGAGGTATAATTGTAAAATATTTGAAGTGTAGAACATGATGATTTGAGATATATATATGTATATATGTATTGTGAAAGGATTCCCCAGTTGAGTTAGTTAGCACAGATGTTCTTAATTTTAATACAGACTAACATCACCTTTTTCGGTTAATTGTTTTTTTTTTTTGTCCTCTTGAAGAAATCTTTGCTACTACAAGATATCCTTTTAAATGAATTTTAAATGTAATGGTAAAGGAGGTTTATCATTGATAGGAAGTAGCAGAAAAATAGTATCATGTGGAATGATCTTTTTTCAATCAGAGGAGCTCAGAATATTTATAGATTATAAAGTGAAACTGCAAAGTTTGCTCTCTACAGAAGGTACTGACCACTTAACCCTTATTTGTAGCACATACTCCCAGTGTTGACTGTGCCAGGTAGCTTGTAGAACCAAGCTGCTTAATTTTTGACTCAGCTAAGGGAGAGAGCTTTTAGACCTCAAATATGTTCAAAGCCCACATTTTATTTATTTTCACATTATGAGAGAATTCAGTTACTACTTAGTTAGATACAGGCTTCTCATTTTATTGATTAAAAATATATACATATTAGATGAATAAGTTCACAGGATTTTCCTTGACAGTGGCTATCGTCCTCATGTTATGCAGGATGCAATAGGCACATTAAACCTGACCGTCTTTACACCAGAATGAAAAACCATACTAATCTTTAATGCTCTAAAAACATATATTCTTGGGACTTTCCTGATGGTCAGTGGTTAAAACTCCATGCTTCCAATGCAGGGAGCCTAGGTTCAATCCCTGATCAGAGAACTAGGTCCTGCATGCTGCAGCCAAGAGCCCACAGGCCACAGCTTAAGATCCTGCATGCTGCAATGAAGATTCCATGTGCTGCAACTAAGCCAAATTAAATACATACATAAATACATATGTATATTTTTCTTGTTGTGAAGGTAACTGGACATTTTTTAAAAATGAACTAAAAAATCACTTACAGATCCATCTCTACATCCCCAGCCCCCAGTACAGTAATAGCTTTGTCTTTTGTCTTCTGCTCCAGATCTTAGCATCCTGGTCCTCTCGCTCTTTCCCACCTGTGGTTTACGGTGCACTGCTACGCACACAGTTTTCCAAGTCACTGGATGGTGGAAGACTCAAGGAGGTTTTTTCCCCTACAGCTTTAACAGCACTGATGAAAACTGGCAGGAAGAAGAGATGGAAACCTCAGCTGTTCCAATTTTGTAGCTCCAAGGAAAGAAAGTTTAGGGAAAGAGGAGGTAATTCATGTTTAGAAAATTGGAGGATAAAGGAAAGTCTGTTTTCTTAGATGAACAAGGGTTGCTAGTCATTAATGGTTTCTGCAGGTTCTCATGTTTGTGAAGAGCCTCCATGCTATCTCTTCATGTAGAGTCTTTAAAAAGAGATGAAACTTGCCCACAGTGTTTCAGAAGTTCCCAGATGAATTCTCAACAGTGATGGTTCTGACAAGCATCAAACAAAAGCAATTAAGATAGTAGAGGTGGCAGACAGAAGTAGCCATGGCAAATGAGATAGGCAGTGATCCAATAATTTCTTGCTGTTGATTTTAGTCCTTTACTCATAAAGAAAATGAAAGGTTTGTTAGAGAGTGCATTCTTGTCTCCTTCATCATCACTGGTGATGGAACTGTGACTGGAATTAGAAATCCAACTTCTGTGTTTAAAACTAAAGCATTATGTATAAGGTTTAGCTACACGAATGAATAAATTTCAACCCTTACTTCATACCGCTTACAAAAATTAACTCACAATAGATCAGAGGCCTAAATGTAAGAGCTAAAACTGTAAAACTCTTAGAAGGAAATATAGGTATAAATCCTATGACCTTGGGTTTGGCAGCAGTTTCTTAAATATGATACCAAAAGCACAAGCAACAAAAGAATTGCTTTTGATAGTCCAATTGCTTTTGAAGTCCAATAGTTAAATTGGCCTTATCAAAATTAAAAACTTTCATGTATTAAAGACACTATCAAGAAAGTGAAAAGACAAAATGGAATGGGAGAAAATATTCACAAATAACATCAGGTAATGGCATAGTATCCAGAATATATAAAGAACCCTTAAAACCAACAATAAAAAGACAAATAACCCAAATAAAAAGTGGGCAAAAGATTTAAACAGACCTTCTTAAAAGATGATATACAAACAACCAATAAACATGTGAAAAATGTTCAAATTCAATAGTTATTAGGGAAATGTATCTCAAAACCACAATGAAATACCATGCATACATACTAAGATAGTGATACTAATAATACTTTAAAAAGAAAATAACAAATATTGGTGAGGATATGGAGGAATTAGAATCTATACACCCTGCTGGAGGAGTGTAAAATGGCATAGTCACTGTGGAAAATAGCTTGTTGTTGTTGTTTTAAGTCTCTAAGTTGTGTCCAACTCTTTGAGACTCCATGAACTGAAGCATACCAAGTTTCACTGTCCTTCACTATCTTCCGGAGTTTGCTCAAACTCATGTCCATTGAGTAGGTGATGCCATCCAACCATCTCATCCTCTGTTGCCCCTTTCTCTGCCATCAATCTTTCCCAGCATCAGTGACTTTTCCAAAGGGTTGGCTCTTCTCATCAGGTGGCCAAAGTATTGGAGTTTTAACTTCAGCATCAGTCCTTCCAATGAATATTTAGGGTTGATTTCCTTTAGGATTGACTGGTTTGATCTCTTTGCTGTCGGGGGCTCTCAAGAGTCTTCTCCAGCACCGCAATTCAAAAACATCAATTTTTTGGTGCTTAGCTTTCTTTATGGTCCAACTCTCTCATCCATACATGACTACTGGAAAAACCATAGCTTTGACTAGATGGACCTTTGTCAGCAGCGTGATATCTCTGCTTTTAAATATGCTGTCTAAGTTTGTCACAGCTTTCCTTCCAAAGGAGCAAGCGGCTTTTAATTTCATGGCTGCAGTTACTGACTGCAGTGATTTTGAAGAAAATAAAATCTGCCACTGTTTCCACTCTTCCGCATCTATTTGCAATGAAGTGATGGGACTGGATGCCACAATCTTCGTTACTTGAGTGTTGAGGTTGAGCTTCAAGCCAGATATTCACTCTTCTCTTTCACACTTATCAAGAAGTTCTTTAGTTCCTCTTCGCTTTCTGCCATTAGAGTGGTATCATCTGCATATCTGAGGTTGTTGACATTTCTCCTGGCAACCTTGATTCCAGCTTGTGATTCATCCAGCCTGGCATTTCACATGATGTACTCTGCATAGAAGTTAAATAAGCAGGGTGACAATATACAGTCTTGACATACTCCTTTCCCAGTTTTGAAGCAGTCTGTTGTTTCATGTCTGGTTCTACTGCTTTTTGAACTGCATACTAGTTCCTCAGGAGACAGATAAGGTGGTTTGGTATTCCCATCTCTTTAAGAATTTTCCACAGTTTGTTGTGATCCACACAGTCAAAGGGTTTAGTGTAGTCTATGAAGCAGACTGGAGATCACTGGAGAAATAACTCCAGAAAGAATGAAGAGATGGAGCTGAAGCAAAAACAACACCCAGTTGTGGATGTGACTGGTGATGGAAGCAAGGTGCGATGCTATAAAGAGCAATAATGTTAGGCCCATGAATCAAGGCAAATTGGAAGTGGTCAAACAAGAGATGGCAAGAGTGAACGTCAACATTTTAGGAATCAGCAAACTAAAATGGATTGGAATGGGTGAATTTGACTCAGATGACCATCATATCTACTACTGTGGGCAAGAATCCCGTAAAGAAATGAAGTAGCCATCATAGTCAACAAGAGAGACTGAAATGCATCACTTGGATGTGATCTCAAAAACAACAGAATGATCTCTGTTCGTTTTCAAGGCAAACCATTCAACATCACGGTTATCCAAGTCTATGCCCCGATCAGTAATGCTGAAGAAGCTGAAGTTGAATGGTTTTGTGAAGACCTACAAGACCTTTTAGAACTAACACCTGAAAAAGATAACCTTTTCATTATAGGGGACTGGAATGCAAAAGTAGGAAGTCAAGAAACACCTGGAGTAACAGGCAAATTTGGCCTTGGACAGAATGAAGTAGGCAAAGGCTCATAGAATTTTGCCAAGAGAACCCAATGGTCATAGCAAACACCCTTTTCCAACAACACAAGAGAAGACTCTACAAATGGACATCACCAGATGGTCAACACCGAAATCAGATTGATTATCTTCTTTGCAGTCAAAGATGGAAAAGCTCTATACAGTCAGCAAAAATAAGACAGGGAGCTGACTGTGGCTCAGATCGTGAACTCCTTATTGCCAAATTCAGACTTAAATTGAAGAAAGTAGGGAAAACCACTAGACCATTCAGGTATGACCTAAATCAAATCTCTTATGATTATACAGTGGAAGTGGGAAATAGATTTAAGGGACTAGATCTGATAGATAGAGTGCCTAATGAACTACAGACGGAGGTTCGTGACATTGTACAGGAAACAGGGATCAAGACCATCCCCAGGGAAAAGAAATGCAAAAGAGCAAAATGGCTGTCTGAGGAGGCCTTACAAATAGCTGTGAAAAGAAGAGAAGTGAAAAACAAAGGAGAAAAGGAAAGATATACCCACTTGAATGCAGAGTTCCAAAGAATAGCAAGGAGAGATAAGAAAGCCTTCCTCAATGATCAATGCAAAAAAAATAGAGGAAAATAACAGAATGGGAAAGACTAGAGATCTCTTCAAGAACATTAGAGATACCAAGGGAACATTTCATGCAAAGATGGGCTCAATAAAGGACAGAGATGGTACGGGCCTAATAGAAGCAGAAGATACTAAGAAGAGGTGGCAAGAATACACAGAAGAACTGTACAAAAATGATCTTCATGACCCAGAAGATCATGATGGTGTGTGTGATCACTCACCTAGAGCCAGACAGCCTGGAGTGTGAAGTCAAGTGGTCCTGAGGAAGCATCACTACGAACAAAGCTAGTGGAGGTGATGGAATTCCAGTTGAGCTATTTCAAATTGTGAAAGATGGTGCTGTGAAAGTGCTGCACTCAGTATGCCAGCAAATTTGGAAAACTCAGCAGTGGCCACAGGACTGGAAAAGGTCAGTCTTCATTCCAATCCCAAAGAAAGGCAATGCCAAAGAATGCTCAAACTACTGTACAATTGCACTCATCTCACACACTAGTAAAGTAATGCTCAAAATTCTCCAAGCCAGGCTTCAGCAATATGTGAACCGTCACCTTCCAGCTGTTCAAGTTGTTTTCAGAAAAGGCAGAGAAACCAGAGATCAGATTGCCAACATCTGCTGGATCACCAAAAAAGCAAGAGAGTTCCAGAAAAACATCTATTTCTACTTTATTGACTATGCCAAAGCCTTTGACTGTGTGGGTCACAATTAACTCTGGAAAATTCTGAAAGAGATGGGAATACCAGACCACCTGACCTGCCTCTTGAGAAATCTGTATGCAGGTCAAGAAGCAACAGTTAGAACTTGACATGGAACAACAGACTGGTTCCAAATAGGAAAAGGAGTATATCAAGGCTGTATATTGTCACCCTGCTTATTTTACTTATATGCAGAGTACATCATAAGAAACACTGGGCTGGATGAAGCACAAGCTGGAATCAAGATTGCTGGGAAAAATATCAATAACCTCACATATGCAGATGATACCACCCTTATGGCAGAAAGCTAAGAAGAATGAAGAGCCTCTTGATGAAAGGGAAAGAGGGGAGTGAAAAGGTTGGCTTAAAGCTCAACATTCAGAAAACTAAGATCATGGCATCTGGTCCCATCACTTCATGGCAAATAGATGGGGAAACAGTGGAAATAGTGGCATACTTTATTTTTCTGGTCTCCAAAATCACTGCAGATGGTGACTGCAGCCATGAAATTAAAAGACACCTATTCCTTGGAAGGAACATTATGACCAACCTAGACAGCATATTAAAAAGCAGAGATACTACTTTGCCAACCAAGGACCATCTCGTCAAGGCCATGGTTTTTCCAGTAGTCATGTATGTGAGAATTGGACTATAAAGAAAGCTGAGTGCCGAAGAATTGATGCTTATGAATTGTGGTGTTGGAGAAGACTCTTGAGAGTCCCTTGGACAGCAAGGACATCCAGCCAGTCCATCCTAAAGGAGATCAGTCCTGAGTGTTCATTGGAAGGACTGATGTTGAAGCTGAAACTCCAATACTTTGGTCACCTGATGTGAAGAACTGACTCATTGGATAAGACCCTGATTCTGGGAAAGATTGAAGGCGGGAAGAGAAGGGGATGACAGAGGATGAGATGGTTGGATGGCATCACCTATTCAATGAACATGAGTTTGGGTAAATTCTGGGAGTTGGTGATGGACAGGGAGGCCTGGCGTGCTGCAGTCCATGGGGTTGCAAAGAGTCAGACACGACTGGGCAACTGAACTGAACTGAATGAAGCAGAAAATAGATGTTTTTTTTGGAATTCCCTTGCTTTTTCTATGATCCAACAGATGTTGGCAGTTCCTCAAAAAAGTGAAATAAAGCTAATCCAGCAATTTCACTTCTAGGTATAAACCCAAGAGAACTGAAAATATATGCCCACACAAAAACTTGTACAGTAATATTCATAGTATCACTATTCATAACATGTCAAAATGTAGAAACTACCTAAATGTCCATAAAATGTGGTATATTCATGTGATTGAATATTATTCAGTCATAAAAAGAAATGAAGTATTGATACCTGCTATAACATGGATTAAGCAGGGCAGGAAGCAACAGTCAGAACTGGACATGGAACAACAGACTGGTTCCAAATAGAAAAAGGAGTACGTCAAGGTTGTATATTGTCGCCCTGCTTATTTAACTTATATGCAGAGTACATCATGAGGAACGCTGGGCTGGAAGAAGCATGAGCTGGAATCAAGATTGCTGGGAAAAATATCAATAACCTCAGATATGCAGATGACACCACCCTTATGGCAGAAAGTGAAGAGGAACTCAAAAGCCTCTTGAGGAAAGTGAAAGAGGAGAGTGAAAAAGTTGGCTTGAAGCTCAACATTCAGAAAATGAAGATCATGGCATCTGGTCCCATCACTTCATGGGAAATAGATGGGGAAACAGTGGAAACAGTGTCAGACTTTATTTTTTGGGGCTCCAAAATCATTGTGGATGCTGATTGCAGCCATGAAATTAAAAGACGCTTACTCGTTGGAAGGAAAGTTATGACCAACCTAGATAGTATATTAAAAAGCAGAGACATTACTTTGACAACCAAGGTCCATCTAGTCAAGGCTATGATTTTTCCAGTGGTCATGTATGGCTGTGAGAGTTGGACTGTGAAGAAGGCTGATCGCCGAAGAATTGATGCTTTTGAACTGTGGTGCTGGAGAAGACTCTTGAGAGTCCCTTGGACTGCAAGGAGATCCAACCAGTCCATTCTAGAAGAGATCAATCCTGGGTGTTCATTGGAAGGACTGATGCTAAAGCTGAAACTGCAATACTTTGGCCACCTCATGCGACGAGTTGACTCACTGGAAAAGACTCTGATGCTGGGAAGGATTGGGGGCGGGAGGAGAAGGGGACGACAGAGAATGAGATGGCTGGATGGCATCACCGACTCGATGGACATGAGTTTGGGTGAACTCTGGGAGTTGGTGATGGACAGGGAGGCCTGGCATGCTGTGATTCATGGGGTCGCAAAGAGTCAGACACGATTGAGCGACTGAACTGAACTGAATCTTGAAAACGTTTTGCTAAGTGAAAGAAGTCAGACAGGAAAGGTCACATACAGTGTAATTCCATTTATATAAAATGTCCAGGATAGGTAAATACATAGAGACAGAAAATGGACTGGCAATTGTCATGGGGTTTGGGGTGGCAGTTGGGAGTGATTGCTAATAGTATGGGGTTTTTTTTGGGGGTGATAGAAATATTTAGAATTAGATACTTGTACAACCTTGTGACTATACTAAAAACTTCTGAATTGTACACTTTAAAATTGTACACAAGTTTTGTTCTGTGAATTTTATCTCAAAAATTACAAAAAGCTTTGACTACAAGGGTATTCACTAAGTTGTGATCTTTCACATAAAAATAAAAGGAAGGAAAAAATAAAGATGTTAAATATTCAACTATGGGGTGTTCTTTGAATGAATTGGACTGGAGCCACATGTACCAATTTGTAGACATTTATTAATGTGAAAAGGTGTTCATGATATTGAGTAAAGAAAAAAGTTACAGAATAATATTTAAGGAATGATTCTATATTTTGAAAAAATAATGAAAACAAAACCAAAATACACTAGGGAATGAGAAATGGAAGGGTACACACACAGTTTTCTTCCTCTTTTTGCCTCCTAGTCTTCTTAGATTTTTCCACAAATCCCTTCGCTCCCATAACAGATTATGGTGAAGTAATTGGCTAAATTGGAGGAATTTAGGAATTCTGAAGCCTGGGGCCACCTTGACTCTCTGACTGGCCCAAAGCTGTGCTTTATTCACAGTCAGAAAAATATGACAATTGAAGGAGAAGGAATAATGTCCCTAGGTAATAAAGAAATAGTTTTAGAAAATGTCATTAGGCAAATGATACCTATAACTGCTTGACTGCCTGCTGCTTGACAATTTCCTTTTACCCTTCACACTCTCCTAGTGAAGGAGGTAAAAAGACCAGTGTGCTGGCAATAAAATCGTTACGGCAGCACTGGGGAGTGCTACTGTAATTATGGGGCTGTGAGCACTTTGCTGCCATTCCAGCTTTCAGATGTTTAAAACTATGTTTTAAATTCTTTATCCACATTGAAACTTAGCACATTTGACTACTAGCTGCCCAGAGATTTAATTGTTAGAATCAACAATGCCTTTTAACTGGAGAGAAAAGGAAAATAAGCTAAATATTTCTGGAGCTTGGAAGGTATTCTCCCACATCATTTTATTTTTTAAAATGAAAACTTTCCTATGACAATCTTTTTGTATAGTTAGGAGGTTTAAAAACAATACAAACATCTTAATATTTAAAAAAGCATTTTAAGATGCAAGTTGAACATTTCTAAAAACTCCAATAAATGTTTACGTATCAACCACAAGGAAAATAGAGGAACATCTACCAGCTGTTTACTAGCTGTGCAACTTTGGGAAATTTACATACTTTCTGAGCTTTGTTTTTCTTTCTGAAAAATGGGGATGACTGTAAAATCCACCTCTTTGTGAGAGTCATGATGTACAGCACTCAGATCTCGCTTCAAGAAAGGACTTGCTCTTGAGTTCTGAGGACTGTTAGCACCTTCAAGATCAACCTCAAATTCTGGGGTGAGATCACGATGTTCTGGAGTAGCCCCTAGTCAATAGCTGAGCTCAGTGGGGTACAGTGTAATCATTTCAGCCCAAGATGAGACTTCTCTAAAGGGAAACATTGCTCCAGAGTTCCTGATGGCCAAGACTTTGTCAGACTGCTGTGTTGTCAAAGGCTGGTCCAGCCCAGACTGCTTACTCTTTAACACGTCAGATCTGCAGTGTGGTCTGAAGACTCCCTGCCAATCTTGCCTTTCCTTTCTTTTATCAATATCTTTCCTAACTCTGTCTGCTTCTTAGAAAACCCAGCTGACACGTTTGAATTTGTTATAAGACTTAAGTGTGATAGTACATGATAAATCCTAGTTGATCGATGCCTGGCACACAGTAAGCCCTCAATAAATGTTTGACATTACTAGCATTATGTAATTGATTTTAAAATTAGTTTGTATTTTTTATCACCACTATTTTCTCATTTATTCTTGATTCAGTTTCCACCAGCCTTTTCTATTGGCATATAAATATAAGATTACATATGTACTGATTTTTTTAAATAAAAGTTTTATCGCTTGATGTCCTATGAAGAGAAAAATTGAAAAAAATGTTGACTAGTGTTGGGCAAAAAACTTAGAGAAATTAAAGAGAAGACGATAAGATGTGCATGAAGTGAAGATAACAGATTTTGAGGACATATTTTTATTTAATATTTAAACAATGTTACATGTCATATTCTTTAACCACTCACCTGCTCCATCCCTGTCTCATAAGAATTCTTTGTCAGCATTTAAAAGTTCTGTTTTTAAGAAAATTCTTTTTTAAAAATTTATATTGGATTATAGTTGATTAACAATGTTGTGTTAGTTTCAAGTGTACAGCAAAGTGATTCAGTTACATATATATATACATGTATCTATTCTTTTTCAAATTCTTTCCCAATTTAGGTTATTACAGAGTCTTAAGAAAAGTTCCCTGTGCTATAAGTAGGTCTTTGTTGGTTATGTGTTTTAAATATAGTAATATGTACATATCAATCCCAAATTCCCAATCTATCCCTCCTTACTACCCTTCTCCCATAGGAACTATAAGTTCATTCTCTAAGTCTGTGAGTCTGTTTCTGTTTTGTAACTTCATTTGTATCATTTTTTTAGATTCTGCATATAGTAACATCATATGATATTTATCTTTCTCTGTCTGACTTACTTAGAGTAATAATCTCCAGGTTCATTCATGGTGCTGCAAAAAGCACGGTTTCATTCTTTTTAATGAGTGAGTAATATTCCTTTGTATGTTCCTACTATATCTTCTTTATCCATTCATCTGTCGATGGACATTTAGGTTGCTTCCATGTCTTGGCTATTGTAAATAGCACTTCAATGAACACTGGGGTGCATGTCTATTTTTGGACCATGTTTTTCTTCAGATATATGCCCAGGACTAGGATTGCTAGATCATATGGTTGTTCTAGTTTTGGTTTTTTATTTTTGTTGCCACTGGTTTTTAATAGTGTAACAATTTATATTCCCATGAACTGTATAGGAGGATGCCCTTTTCTCCACATCCTCTCCAGCATTTACTGTTTGTAGACCTTTTGGTGATAGCCATTCTGACCAGTGTGAGGTGATACCTCATTGTAGCTTTGACTTGTATTTCTCTAATAATTAGTGATGGTGAGCATCTTTGCTTGTGTCTACTGGGCCAGCACTGTGTCTTCTTTGGAGAAATACCTACTTAGATCTTCTGCCTAAGTCGTCTGCCTTTTGTTTTTGTTTTTTGACTTTGAGTTGTATAAGCTGTTTTTATATTTTGGAAATTAATCCCCTGTTGGTCACATTGTTTGCAAGTATTTTCTCCCATAATTTGGGTCGTCTTTTTGTTTTGATGATGGTTCCTTTTGCTTGTGCAAGTTTTTTAATTTAATTAGGTTCCATTTATTTACTTCACTTTTATTTCTTTTGCCTTGGGAGACTGATCTAAGAAAATATTGCTGTAGTTTATGTCTCAGAATGTTTTGGCTATATTATCTATCTTCTAGGAGTTTTATGGTGTCATGTCTTATATTTAGATCTTTCAGCCATATGAGTTTGTTGCTGTATGTAGTGTGAGAGTGTTCCTATATCATTGATTTACATGTAGCTGTCCAGTTTTTTCAATGCCACTTACTCGACTGTGTTATCACCATTGTATATTCTTGCCTCCTTTGTTGTAAATTGTCTGTAGGTGTGTGGGTTTATTTCTGGGCTCTCTACTCTGTTCCATTGATCTATGTGTCTCTTTTTGTGCCAATACCATGCTATTTTGATTATTTTAGCTTTGCAGCATAGTTAGAAGTCAGGAAGGGTTATGCCTCCAGCTTTGTTCTTTTACCTCATGATTGTTTTGGAAATTCTGGGTCTTTTATGGTTTTATATAAATTTGAGGATAATTTGTTCTGGTGGTGGCGGTGGTTTAGACACTCAGTCGTGTCCAACTCTTGCAACCCCATGGACTGTAGCCTGCCAGGCTCCTCTGTCCATGGGATTCTCAGGCAAGAATACTGGAGTGGGTTGCCATTTCCTTCTCCAGGGGATCTTCTTGACCCAGGGATTGAGCCTGGGTCTCCTGCATTGTAGGCAGATTCTTTACCAATTGAGCTACAACGGAATTTTGTGGAAAATGTCACAGGTACTTTGACAAGGATCTATTAAATTAAATCTTAAAACTTAGATTAAATTTGTAGATTGCTTTTGGTAGTATGGTCCTAATTCTTCCAACTGAAGGAGCATGGTATATCTTTCTATTTCTTTGCATGTGTACTTAGTTGATAAGTTGTGTCTGCCTCTTTGTGACCCACACAAAAGAGATTCTATAACAAAGTTCATAAAGAAAGAGAAAGGCACTACATAATAATGAGGACCAATACAAGGGGTTACTACATTTATGTTCATTAACATATATTCACCAAATATAGGAGCACCTAAGATGCTGGGAAAGGTTGGGGGCAGGAGGAGAAGGGGACGACCGAGAATGAGATGGCTGGATGGCATCACCGACTCTGTGGACATGAGTTTGAGTGAACTCCGGGAGTTGGTGATGGACAGGGAGGCCTGGCGTGCTGTGATTCATGGAGTCACGGAGAGTTGGACACGACTGAGCGACTGAACTGAACTGAAGCATATAACACAAATACTAACAGACATAAAGAGAAAAGTTGACAGGAATATATTAATAGCAGGAGACTTTGACACCCCACTAACAGCAATGGACAAATCTTTCAGACAGAAAAATCAATAAGGCAACAGAGATTCTAAATGACACAATAGACCTGTTGGACTTAATGGATATCTGTAGGATGTTACATCCAAATAAACCCAGAATACACATTCTTTTGAAGTTCATGTGGACCATTCTCTAGGTTAAACCACATTCTAAGTCACAAATTAGCCTCAACAAGTATAAGAGGATAGAAATTATTTCAAGCATATTTTCTGACCACAATGGTATAAAACTAGAAATTAACCATAGGAAGAAAAATGGTAAACTCACAAACAGTTGGAGACTGAACAACATGCTACCAGAAGAACAGGGGGTCATGATGAAATCAAAGAAGAAATAAGAAAATACCTTTAAAAAATAGATTAAAAAAATGAAGAAAATACCTCAAGACAAACAACAAAATGAAAACGCAGCCTTACAAAATCTATGGGATGCAGCAAAAGCAGTTCTAAGAAAGAAGTTAATAGTGATACAGGTCTTCCTCAAGAAAAAAGAAAAACTCAGAAAAATAATCTAATCTACCACCTGAAATGATTTTAAAAAAGAAGAAAAAACAAAGCCCAAAGTCAGCAGAAAGGAGGAAATCATAGTGATCAGAGAGGAAATAAATAATATGGAGATAAAAACAATAGAAAAGATCAAGAAAACCAACAGCTGGTTTTTGAAAGGAAAAACAAAATTGAGAAACCTCTAGCTAGACTCACCAAGAAGAAGAGAAAGAGTACCCAAATAAACAAAATAAGAAATGAAAGAGGAGAATTATAACTTATACACCATAAATACAAAAAAAAAAAAAAAAACAGGAGAATACTACAAACACTTGTTATTGTTCAGTTGCTCAGTTGTGTCTGACTCTTTGTGATCCCCGTGGACTGCAGCACATCAGGTCTCCCTGTCCTTCACCTCCTCTCAGAGTTCGCCCAAGGTCATGTCCACTGAATCAGTGATGCCATCTAACCATCTCATCCTCTGTTGCCCTCTTCTCCTTTTGCCTTCAGTCTTTCCCAGCATCAGGGTCTTTTCCAATGAGTCTGCTCTTTGCATCCGGTGGCCAAAGTATTGGTGCTTCAGCTTCAGCATCAGTCCTTCCAATGGGTATTCAGGGTTGATTTCTCTTAGGATTGACTGGTTTGATTTCCTTGCAGTCCAAGGGATTCTCAACAGTCTTCTCCAGCACCACAATTTGAAAACATCACTTCTTCAGAATTGAGCGTTCTTTATGGTCCAGCTCTCATGTCTGTATCTGACTACTGGAAAAATCTTAGCTCTGACTATTCGGAACTTTGTCGGCAAAGCGATGTCTCTGCTTTTCAATACACTGTCTAGGTCTGCCATAGTCTTCCTTCCAAGGAGCAAGAGCATTCTAATTTCACAGCTGCAGTCATCATCCACGGTGATTTTGGAGCCCAAGAAAATAAAATCTGTCACTGCTGCCAGTTTCCCCCTTCTATTTGCCATGAAGTGATGGGATCAGATGCCCTGATCTTAGTTTTCTTAATATTGAGTTTTAAGCCAGCTTTTTCGCTCTCCTCCTTCACCCTCAGCAAGAGGCTCTTTAGTTCCTCTTCACTTTCTGCCATTAGAGTGGTATCTGAGGTTGGTGGTATTTCTCCCGGCAGTCTTGACTCCAGCTTATAACTCATCCAGCATTTTTCATGATGTACTCTGCCCGGAGAATTCCCATGGACAGAGGATCCTGGTGGGCTACAGTTCACGGAGTTGCAAAGAGTTGGACATGACTGAGCAACTAAGCATGTCAACAGCACTCTGTATATAAGTTAAAAAAACAGGGTGACAGTATACAGCCTTGCCATACTCCGTTTCCAATTTTGAACCAGTCTGTTGTTCCATGTTCAGTTCTAACTGTTGCTTTTTGACCCACATACAGGTTTCTCAGCAGACAGGTAAGATGGTCTGGTATTCCCATTTCTTTTTTTTTTGAAAACACTGAATATGGATTTTATTAACAAGTATAATACAAATATATGGGCAGATGGGAGGGTAAAGGGGTTATATGAAACCTGAAAATGTCATCTACCACAGTAAGTCAAAAGATAATTAAAAGTATTAAGATGTAGTTATATACTAAACAACAACATATACATATATTATTTAAAAGAAACATACAGGTAAATGTCAGAGGAAACAGCTAAAACTATTTAATGCAGTTGCCTCTTTAGAGTGAGATTGGTCTGTGTGATGTATATGGCAGTATTTTTTTATAACCTTTTAGTATTAATATTGGGACCTTTTAAACTGCACACATGCATTACTTTGTTACAACAAAAGACACAACAAAGCTGGTATTCCCATTTCTTGAAGAATTTTCCACAGTTTGTTGTGATTCACACAAAGGCTTTCGCATAGTCAATGAAACAGAAGTAGATGTTTTTCTCAAATTCCCTTCCTTTCTCTATGATCCAATGAATGTTGTTGATATTTGCTTCCTCTGCCTTTTCTAAATCCTGCTTGTACATCTGGACGATCTCAATTCAAGTACTCCTGAAGCCTAGCTTAAAGGATATTAAGCATAACCTTATTAGCATGGGAAGTGAGCACAATTGTCCGATAGTCTGAACATTCCTTAGCACTTTCCTTCTTTGGAATTGGGGTAAAAACTGACCTTTTCCAGTCCTGTGACGACTGTTGAATTTTCCAAACTTGCTGACATATAGAGTGCAGCACTTTAACAGCATCATATTTTAGGATTTGAAACAGCTCAACTGGACTTCCATCACTTCTACTAAGGTGGTAATGTTTCCTAAGGCCCACTAGACTTCACACTCCAGGATGTCTGGCTTTAGATGAGTGACCACACCATCGTGGTTATCTGGGTCATCAAGACCTTTTTTGTACAGTTCTTCTTTGTATTCTTGCTACCTCTTCTTAATCAGGTATATGCCAACAAATTGGACAAACTATAAGAAATGGACAAGTTTCTAGAAATATATATCCTGCCAAAATTAAATCAAGAAGAAAGAGATAATTTGAACAAACCAATCACTAGAAGTGAAATAGAATCCACAATTTTAAAAAATCTCTGCAAACTAAAGTCCAGGACCAGATGGCTTCACTGGGGAATTCTACCAAACATACAAAGAACTTATCCTTCTCAAACCATACCAAAATATTGAGGAGGAGGGAACACTTACAAATTATTCTCTGAAGCCACCATCACCATGATTCCAAAACCAGAAAAAGACACTAACCAAAAAAAAAAAAAGAAAGAAAATTACAGGGCAATATATTTGAAGTCATTTAAAAACTATTTTCTGTGTCATGATTCCCAACATTATCCAGATTGGAAGCACTTGCTGGATACTGATGTATGGAGTTGGCTATCAGATATTTTAGAAACCTTTTGTGCTTTTTGGTAAATCTAACAGAAAATGAGCAAGGCAAAGTCCACTGTTTGATTGCCATGAACGTAGGCGTTAAAGTCTGTTCCTTTTTATGGTGGATCACACTTTATGAGTAAGATCCATCAGAGAACATGGTTAGGCAGGTTTTTGCCCTGAACATCTTTGGTACATAGTTGGATAAAATTTTGTCAAAAATATCTTTCCAAAAATATAACCTTAGAGACTATCAGGTACAGTTTTGGCTTCTTGAGTCTTGTGACTAATATCAAATATTGCTGGCATTGTCCCATCATGTCAGTCTAAACAGTGTCATCTGTTTTATTCTTGCCCCTTTTTTGTTTGAATGCATTTCTGTAAGATGCTAGTTCTTCCTTGCCATGACTGTTACTGATCAGAAAAGCAAAGTCAGTTTATTTCTTAGTCAAAGAGCAATGGGAGAGTAAAAGTTATCATGAGTCTACAGAAAAAGCATAGCACTCTAAGCTTCTTAAGGACAGTTATTGTTGTGTATCTAATTGTATTTTCTACAATTCTTACCCTTGTTGATATGCATGTTATAGTTTCTAAAAATAAATTTAGACAGTGTGTTAAAATATATGTGCATGTATAAATTGTGGAGTGAGCCATAGTAGTTTATAGATTTTTATGTGGTTATTATAAGGTTAACTGAAATATACACACACAAAAAACATATTTTAAACACAATACACTCCTGGCTCTTTCAATATTATCTGGTTTATAACTCTTAGGAAATCTTCAACTGTGTTAATCAAAGTCATTTAGAATGTTGCCAAAATGTTGCCACTAGCACGGTCAAAGATGCACAGTTTGCTTTGCAGAGAGATGAGCCTCTATTCTCTGGGGGAACTAGAGAGGCTGGTCAAGGACGGGACAATGGGAACTGATGGCCTCTCAATAAACTCTCTTGTAAGGAATGCAGTCCCCATCCCTTGCAACATTCAAGCCAAAATTAACTGACCACTTCTTAGAGTCCTGAAGAGGTGATTTGTATATGGGAGTTGGACAGGAGGAGAAGACTGCTAAGATTTTTTCTGTATGAAAAAAAAAACTGTCTTTGAGAATTAGATTTATAAAATTAGCAATGTTTAATGCTTCATCAAGGACATTCTTAAATGGAACTTTTTTTGTGTGTGTGTGAGTACCTGTCAGTGAAGAGAACAATAGTTATCAGTACAGTTTAGTTTCACTGCCTTGACTTGGGCTATGGTTCCAGCTGATTTCCCCACCGTTGCTTTTTCCATCATAGTGCAAATGTCAACAGAGACATTTTCTGGTAAATGTCATACTTTCATTATGAACACAGAATCATTTTGAAATCCAGTCTGACAACTCTTCTCTTTTAGTCTCTTTACATTTACTATAAATACTATATATTTGGATTTAGATCTATCATTTTACCCTTTCAGTTCAGTTCAGTTCAGTCACTCAGTCATGTCCGACTCTTTGCGACCCCATGAATCACAGCACGCCAGGCCTCCCTGTCCATCACCAACTCCCGGAGTTCACTCAAACTCATGTCCATTGAGTCGGTGATGCCATCCAGCCATCTCATTCTCTGTCGTCCCCGTCTCCTCCTACCCCCAATCCCCCCTAGCATCAGACTCTTCCAGTGAGTTAACTCGTCACTTTACTTTCTTATTTTATTCCATGTATGCTATCCTCCTTATTCCCTCACTTTCTATGCTTTCTTTTGGAGTAATTATTTTTTACTATTCCATTGCTGTCCCTACTCGCCCTGTTAGGTTGTTACTTGCTTGCATTAGCTTGTTAGTTATTCTTTTACTATTCTTTTCTGTTAAAGAATCCACCTGCCAAGATCCCTGGATTGGGAAGGCTCCTTGGAGATGCAAATAGCAACCCACTCCAGTATTCTTGCCTGGAAAAATTACATGGACAGAGGAACATGGCAGGCTACAGTCTGTGTGGTCGTAAAAAAATGAGACATGACTAAGCGACTGAACAACAACTCTTTTAGTGGTTACTCGAGATTAAACATGAATCCTTGATCAATCAAACTTTTAATATAAATAAGTACTTTTGCTGCTTCCCAGACAATATGAGAGTCCCTTGGATGGCAAGGAGATCCAACCAGTCCGTTCTAGAAGAGATCAATCCTGGGCGTTCATTGGAAGGACTGATGCTAAAGCTGAAACTCCAATACTTTGGCCACCTCATGCGAAGAGTTGACTCACTGGAAAAGACTCTGATGCTAGGAGGGATTAGGGGTGGGAGGAGAAGGGGACGACAGAGAATGAGATGTCTGGATGGCATCACCAACTTGATGGACATGAGTTTGAGTGAACTCCGGGAGTTGGTGATGGACAGGGAGGCCTGGCGTGCTGTGATTCATGGGGTCGCAGAGTCGGACACAACTGAGCGACTGAACTGAACTGAACTGAGACAATATGAGAACTTGACCATTTTTACTCCATTTACCTTCCTTTAGCCTTTAAACAATCTGTTTTTTGAAAAAAATTTTACACCATCATAAAGTTGAAGTAAGTATAATAACATTCTGAAAGAGATGGGAATCCCAGACCACCTGACCTGCCTCTTGAGAAACCTGTATGCAGGTCAGGAAGCAACTGTTAGAACTGGACATGGAACAACAGACTGGTTCCAAATAGGAAAAGGTGTACGTCAAGGTTGTATATTGTCACCTTGCTTATTTAACTTATATGCAGAGTACATCATGAGGAACGCTGGGCTGGAAGAAGCACAAGCTGGAATCAAGATTGCTGGGAGGAATATCAATAACCTCAGATATGCAGATGACACTACCCTTATGGCAGAAAGTGAAGAGGAACTCAAAAGCCTCTTGAGGAAAGTGAAAGAGGAGAGTGAAAAGGTTGGCTTGAAGCTCAACATTCAGAAAATGAAGATCATGGCATCTGGTCCCATCACTTCATGGGAAATAGATGGAAAAACAGTGGAAACAGTGTCAGACTTTGTTTTTTTGGGCTCCAAAATCACTGCAGATGCTGATTGCAGCTATGAAATTAAAAGACGCTTGCTCCTTGGAAGGAAAGTTATGACCAACCTTGATAGTATATTAAAAAGCAGAGACATTACTTTGCCAACCAAGGTCCGTCTAGTCAAGGCAATGGTTTTTCCCGTGGTCATGTATGGATGTGAGAGTTGGACTGTGAAGAAGGCTGACCGCCGAAGAATCGATGCTTTTGAACTGTGGTGTTGGAGAAGACTCTTGAGAGTCCCTTATACTGCAAGGAGATCCAACCAGTCCATTCTAGAGGAGATCAATCCTGGATGTTCATTGGAGGGACTGATGCTAAAGCTGAAACTGCAATACTTTGGCCACCTCATGCGACGAGTTGATTCACTGGAAAAGACTCTGATGCTGGGAAAGGTTGGGGGCGGGAGGAGAAGGGGACGACGGAGAATGAGATGGCTGGATGGCATCACCGACTCTGTGGACATGAGTTTGAGTGAACTCCGGGAGTTGGTGATGGACAGGGAGGCCTGGCGTGCTGTGATTCATGGGGTCGCGGAGAGTCGGACACGACTGAGCGACTGAACTGAACTGAACTGAACTGAAGTATAATAAACTTCTATGTACACAAATATATATATTCTTATAGATTCACCAGTTGTGGATGTCTGTCTCTTTCCGTCTCAGTTTTGCTCATAAGGCCTTTCTATTGATTAGATGAGGCCCATCCAGATTATCAAGGATAATCTCCAGTATTTAAAGTCAACTAATTGTCAATGTTACTTATCTAAAAAATACTTTCACTTAGATCAGTGTTTAACTGAATAAACGGGTACAATGGCTTAACCAATTTGCACATAAAATGAATCATCACAAAGCACATCAAGTTTCTTTCTTGTTCCAAGTCAGAGGATACAATAGCCATTTACACTTACCATTTGTACATTCATGTCCATTCATTCATTTATTCAAGAACTATTTCTCGAGCACCAGCTGTGTTCCAAACACTGAGATAGATACATGGATACATTTTCTAAGATCCAGACAACTGACAACAGTTATAAATAACTGTTACAATGCAACCTAATTTTTGTTAAGCTAGGACCCTACTGTGTATTTTTAAGGCTATTGTCTTATTAATTTTCCTAAGGACATAGACAAGAATATATTCATTTTCATGGCTTTCATAAATCTCCTTGCATAATTGCTTGTCAGCTTATATATATAAATACTTCCTATAAAAAAATAGCATTTTAATTAAATCAATAGTTTTACCAGAAAGGTTGAACTCAACAGATATTAAAATGGAGGGGAAATCTCAGCTCTATTTAGCAGCTTATTTCCAAAAGCTACAATAGAGGGTCAGCCCCAGTGCATAATTGCTTTTCAAACTTCTGCTTCCTCTTATTTGTTTATGTTCCATGTTACAAAGCAAGTCACAAGACCAGTCCAGGTTCAGGATGTGGGGAAATAGACTCTATATCTTGATGGACATTGCTGCCATCATGAATTCATGGCCATTTCCCCCTCCGTGTACTACCATGGTTTGAAAGTAAGGTGAAGCACATGACAGTTTTTTTTGCAGAGGGTCAAAATAGTGTAGCCCAACTGGACATATTCTGGGGTACGTGGTGCCTTCCCTACCATACTATCATACCTGATCACTTTTAAAGTTGAAGTATAAATGAAATGACTTACAATGTTATATTAGTTTCAGGTGTACAACCTAGTGAATTTTGTGTGTCACAAAATGATCACCACAACATGTCTAGCTACCATGTATCACCACACAAAGTTATTACATTATTGACTATATTCACTGTGCTATACATTATATCTCTGAGGCTTATTTATTTTGTAATTGGAAGTCTGTATCTCTTAATCTTTTTCACTTATTTGCCCACCTCAACCCTCCTCGCCTCTGGCAACCATCTGTTTGTTCCCTGTATCTACAAATCTGTTTCTGTTTATTATGTTTTCTAATTTAAAAAAAATTCCACATATAAATGAAATTATATAATATTTGTCTTTGTCTGAATTATTTAACTTAGCATAATACCTCCTAGGTCCATCCATGTTGTGGCAAGTGGCAAGATTTTATTCATGTTTTATGGTTGAGTGGTGGGCTGCAGTCCATGGGGTCACTAGGGGTCGGACACGACTGAGCAACTTCACTTTCACTTTTCTCTTTCACACATTGGAGAAGGAAATGGCAACCCACTCCAGTGTTCTTGCCTGGAGAATCCCAGAGACGGGGGAGCCTGGTGGGCTTCCGTCTATGGGGTCACACAGAGTCGGACACGACTGAAGTGACTTAGCAGCAGCAGCAGCAATAGTCCATATAATGGAATGATATGCCTGCAATGCAGGAGAAGAGATGGCAACCCACTCCAGTACTCTTGCCTTGAAAATCCCATGGAGAGAGGAGTCTGGTAGGTTACAGTCCATGGGGTTGCAAAGAGCTGGACACAGTTGAGCGACTTCACTTTCACTTTCAATGCAGGAGACCCAGGTTCGATCCCTGGGTCGGGAAGATCCCCTGGAGAAGGAAATGGCAACCCACTCCAGTATTCCTGCTTGGAGAATCCCATGGACAGAGGAGTATGGCAGGCTACAGTCCATGGAGTCACAAGAGTCAGACCTGACTTAGTGACTAAACCCAAATATTCCATTGTGTATATAACACGATTTATCTATTAATCTATTGATGGACATTGACTTTGCATCCATATCTTGGCTATTATGATTAATGCTGCTATGAACATAGGACTGCATATATTTTTTCAAATTAATATTTTGAAAAAAACATTGTTTTTGTTTTCTTCAGAAGAATACTGATAAGTGGGATTGCTGGATCATATGACATCACCGACACAATAGAAATGAATTTGAGCAAGCTCTGGGAGTTGGAGATGGACAGAGAAGCCTGGCATGCTGCAGTCCACGGGGTTGCAAAGAGTCAGAGATGACTGAATGACTGAACTGAACTGATGGTAGTTCTGGGCTTCCTTGCTGGCTTAGGTGGTAAAGAATCTGCCTGCATTGTGGGAGACCTGGGTTCTATCCCTGAGTCAGGAAGATCCCCTGGAGAAGGAAATGGCTAAACACTCCAGTATTCTTGCCTGAAAAATCCCAGGGACAGGGGAGCCTGGAGGGCTACAGTCTATGGAGTCACATAGTTAGACACGACTGAGCAAGTAACACTTTCACTTTCATGGCAGTTCTATTTTTATTTTTTTGAGGAAACTTTATGCTGTTTTCATTGTGGCTGGACAAATTTATATTCCTACCAACAGTGCATGAGGGTTGCCTCTTTTCCACAGCCTCACCAGCATTTATTATTCCTTGTCTTTTTGATAATAGCCAATCTGACATGTGTGAGGTGATATCCCATGGCTGTTTTGATTTGCATTTCCCTGATAATTAGTGATGTTGTATACCTTTTCATGTACGTGTTAGCCATCTGTATGTCTTCTTTGGAAAAATGTCAATTCGGATCCTCTGTCCTTTTTTTAGTCAGATTGTTTGGGATTTTTTGCTATTAAATTGTGAGTTCTTTATATTTTTATTATTAATTCCTTATCATTTGCAAATATCTTCTCTCTGTCTACAGACTGATTTTTTAAAATTTTCTTGATTGTTTCCTTCGCTGTGCAAAAGTTTGATGTAATCAATCCTATTTAAAAATTTTTGCTTTTGTTTCCCTTACCTGAGAAGACATATTTACCTGGTCACTTTTTAACATAAAGGGTAAAAGCTGGTGGTTATGTAGTTAAATAAGACAAACTAGACAGTTCAAGCATAAAAACAAAAATCTCCTTTGAAACCTGAATTGTTGGTTTTTCCATTACATCAACCAGGCACCTTGTCAGCTGTCCCCTTTGTTTTGAAGACATTAGATCTGCAGTCTAAGTCACTCCTCTTTCCTTTATTTCTATGCACATAACCATTCCTTCAACCCTTGGGAAAACGTCAAACTTTCCTTTTTTTCCTTGATTATACAACGATGCTTGGTCATTTAGATTCAAAATAAAACATTTTACTTACCTGGAAATACCTTTTATTTTTTTTTTAAATAAGTAGAGTGGAAGATACATAATAGGTGCTAAGGTAGTTATTTTCCTCTCATGGGAAAATTATTTCGTTTTTGCAATAAGATGCTATGCTTTAAACTTTGGCAAGAAATAATGAAAGTATACCCTTCAACAAAGTTCCAGTGAGGACAACTGAGTAGCTAAGATACTTAGCGAGGGAAATTCAACCATAAGCTGTCTAATTCAACTGAGCATGAAAGCTCAGAATCTTGCAGTGTGACCCTATGGACCTGAAAGTATGTGTGTGCCTTTAAGCACTGAGCAGATTACTCACTTCCCATCAGCAGGTTTAAACTTGGTATTTTCATGGTTGTGTAATAAAGCTTTAAAAACAACACACTAGTTGGAGAAGGAAAAGATTAAAATTCAAATATATTTCAGTTCTCTTAAACAAATTCTGCCTGGGGTGTGCACATATACAATTGGTTGCTTTCCTCAGTGCATGTTGTACAATCACACACCCAGGAAGAATTTGGCTGCGTTCAGTTCCAATTAACAAAGAGCCTTTTTTCTAAACATCTCAAGAGTGATATAAATAGCTGGGAAGGGTGTTAATTGCAGAAGCACAATGGTTTATCAAATGAATAGCTATGTGAATGAGCTCTGTAAACTCTACAAAACACTCTAAAACTTTGTTGTCATTCTTTTTATACTTGTGTACATAATACAAGAACACAGTCTAACATTTCACCTTCCACAAATTGGCTTTGCAGTATGTTGGACTGAAAATGAAATAACTTTGGTAACGCTCTTCCTAGATGAATGAATTTTTAAATTTTGCTTTCTTGTCACTAGAATCTAGACACAGTTCCCAACCGCATGAATAGTTTCTTAAAAGGATTATTTCTGATGATCTGCATAATATGTACCCATTTTAGAAAAATTTGAAAATGAGGGAAAGTATGAATAATAAAGTGAACAATCATTCACAATTTCATAATCTAGAGGTGCCCTCTGCTCAGTCACTCAGTTTTGTTCAACCCTTAGCAACCCTTTAGAATGTAGCCTGCCAGGCTCCTCTGTCCATGGGGTTTCCCAGGCAAGATTACTGGAGTGAGTTGCCATTTCCTCCTCTAAGGGATCTTCTCCAACCCAGGAGCTGAACTTGGGTCTCCTGTGACTCTCGCTTTGCAGGTGAATTCTTTACCACTGAGCCACTGGGGAGGCATTTTATTTTACTATTTTAATACTATTTTACTATTTAAATACTATTTTAGCATTTTCTTCTCAATTTTTTCTATACATATAATATACACATAAATATGAAAATTATATATATTTACTATAATATATGGGGCTTCCCCAGTAGCTCAGCAGTAAAGAATCTGCCTGCAATGCAGGAGCCACAGGAGACATGGGTTCAGTCCCTGGGTGGGGAAGATCCCCTGGAGGTGAGCATGGCAACCCACTCCAGTAATATTGCCTGGAGAATCCCATGGACAGAGAAGCCTGGCGGGCTACAGTCCATAGGGTCACAGAGAGTCAAATACGACTGAAGCAACTTAGCATGCACACACGCACTATAATGCTATGATGATACTATATATGAGGCAATATAGTATAGTGGTTAACATTGTCAGAATATTAGGTTTGAATTCTGGATCCTCTACTTTCTAGTTGGGTAATCTGGGCAATTTATTTTCACTGTAACTCACTGTGTGTGTTAATTACTCAGCTGTGTCTGACTTTTTGTGACCCTATGGACTATAGCCCACCAGGCTTTTCTATCCATGGAATTCTCCAGGCAAGAATACTGGAGCAGTTTGCCATTTTCTCCTTTAGGGTATCTTCCCTACCCAGGGATCGAACCCTGTTCTCCTGCACTGCAGCCAGATTCTTTACCATCTGAGCCACTAGGGAAGCTATTTCCTTAGCTGTAATATGGAATAATATTAGTGACCTATTTTGTAGGGGTATTTTGAGGATTAAGTGAATTGATACACTCAAAGCACTTAGAACAGGGTCTGCTGCCGCTGCTGCTAAATCGCTTCAGTCGTGTCCAACTCTGTGCAACCCCATAGACAGCAGCCCACCAGGCTCCCCTGTCCCTGGGATTCTCCAGGCAAGAGTACTGGAGTGGGTTGCCATTTCCTTCTCCGATGCATGAAAGTAAAAAGTGAAAGTGAAGTTGCTCAGTCGTGTCCGACTCTTAGCAACCCCATGAATTGCAGCCTACCAGGCTCCTCCAACCATGGGATTTTCCAGGCAAGAGTACTGGAGTGGGTGGCCATTGCCTTCCCTGAGAACAGTGTCTAGTACATTATAAATGCTCATTTTTTTTTTTTTGGCGATGCCACATGGCTTCTGGGATCTTAGTTCTCAGACCAGGGATCAAAACCCAGGCCTGTAGCAGTGAAAGTGCCAAGTCCTAATCACTGGACCACCAGGGATTTCCCTAAGTGTTGAATACTGTAAACCACTTTTATCATATAACACCAGGGCATAAGCACTTTCCAAAATAATTTAAACATTTAAAGATCATGCTTGTGTGCTATTGCTTCAGTCATGTTCAATTGTTTGCGACCCTATGGACTGTGGCCCACCAGGCTCCTCTGTTCATGGTTATTCTCCAGGCAAGAATGCTAGACTGGGTTGCCATGGCCTCCTCCAGAGGATCTTTCTGACCTAGGGATTCAACCCATGTCTTATGTCTCCTGCATTGGCACACAGGCTCTTTATCACTAGTGCCACCTGGGAAGCCCATTTAATGAACATATGATTGAATATAGTCCACTGGATAGATATGCCATAGTATACTTATCCAGTTTCACTGTTGAATTTTGTTTCCAAACTGTTTGATTATAAATATCATTTCAATGAATATATTAATACATACAATTTTATTGCATTTCAGATGATTTGATTAAACTAGATTCCTACAAGTAGACTCCGGTGACCAGCCCCCATTTTGGTCCCCAGTGATCCCCCTCTTCTGGTATTCTGGTCCTTGTCTAAGACCTCCACATTCCCAACCTCACACTAAATACACAGAGCTTTTTGGTTTAACCAGCAAAATATTGCAAACATGATGAATTGTGACTTCTGAGGCTAGGTCACAAAAATCATCATGGGTTCTTCCCTGTCTCTCTCTGTTTGACCACTCTCTCTGGCAAAGGACAATGGACACACTGTAAAGACACTTCAGCATCTCCATGAAGAAGAGCATTATGAAGATACGCTGAGGAACCGAGGCCTCATGCCAACTGCTATGTGAATGAGTTGTCCTGGAAGCAGATCATGCAGCCCCAGATGACTAAAGCTGTGCCCAACAGCTTGAAAAACCTTGACCCAGAACCATCTAATCCAAGCTGTTCCCAGATTCCTGACCTGAAGAAACTATGTGAGATGATAAATGTATTGTCTATAGTGAATATAGACAACATTAGTCTATTATAATCATCAAGCTTGCTAAAAGGCTAGAACCTAATTATTCCAAGCACTAAAGAAAATGATAATTATGTCATGTGATGGAAACGTTTATTGCTTCAATCACACTACAATATGTAAATGCATAAAATTAATATGTTGTACACCTTAAATGTGGGGCTTCCCAGGTGGTGCTAGTGGTAAAGAACACCCCTGCCAATGCAGGAGCTGTAAGAGACGTGGGTTCGATACCTGGGTAGGGAAGATTTCTGGGAGGAGGACATGGCAACCCACTCCAGTATCTTGCTGGAGAATCCCATGGACAGAGGAGGGTTACCGTCCATGGGGTCGCACAGAGTTGGATATGACTGAAGTGACTTAGCGCGCACACACACGCATCTTAAATTTATACAATATTATATGTCAAATACATTTCAATAAAGAAAAGTTATTGTCCCATAAGCTGTTAAATTTGGGGGTATTTTGTTATGTAGCAGTAGATCAGTAATATATAGACAAACTGGATTAAAAGGTAGAATATTTAAACATGTTTGATAGTGTTAAATGGCTTTCCATAAATGGTATATTGATCAACTCCCATCAGAAGTATGTGAGAGTAATTACATAATGGTACCTTCATCACCACTGAATATTCAACTTTGTAATCACTGAGTAATCAATCTTTTTTAATTTCATAGAAAAAGCAGGTATTTTTCCACTGAAAAATTTTGCTTTCATTTACTCTCTAGTGAGGTTAATATTTTTTCGCAGTTTTCTTTTTAGACAAATTTTTTGAGCAGTTTTAGGTTCACAGCAAAATGAGAAAAAGGTATAGAGATTTCTCATATATCCCCCCCTACACACACATAACTTAGACCATTATCAACAAATCTCATCGGAGTGGTGCAGTTTTACAACTGATAAATCTATATTGATACTTCATAACCACTCAAAGTTCATAGCTCACTTAGTTGAAGCATGCGGGATCGTCATTGAGTCATGCAGGAACTTTTGTTGCATCGTCTGGACCCCCTCTTGTGGTGGGAGGGCTCAGTAGTTGTGGCATGTGGGCTTAGTTGCTTGACATGTGGGATCTTAGTTCCCTGACCAGGGATTGAACCTGCATCTCCTGCATCGCGAGGTGGATTCTTAGCCACTGGACCACTAGGGAAGTCCCTCATGTTTCTTTTCTATTTGTATTTCTTCTTCTTGGAAACCTCTTTATATATATTTTGATCAATTTCCTATTGAGGTCTTAGTGTTTTTCTTACAATTTGTATGAACTCTATAAAGGATATTAACCAGTTTATGCTCGTCACATTTTCAACTGGTTATTCTTTTTATGGTTTTATGTTTAATGATATGTATACGCTTTAAATTTTTATACAGTCATTGGACTGTGATATTTTCTTTAGTGTTTAAGCCTAGAAAGTCCTATTCCATTCAAAGAGAAGACAAATATTTATGCTAGTTTTTTAAAATCTGCAATTCCCAACTTTTTTGGCACCAGGGCCCAGTTTCATGGAAGACAGTTTTTCCACAGACCAGAAGGAGGGGAATGGTTTCAGGATAATTCAAGCATATTACACTTATTGTGCACTTTATTTCTACTATTATTATATCAGCTCCATCTCAGATCATCAGGAATTAGATCCCAGAGGCTGGGGACCCCTGCCCCACATTGCTCCTGCCCCCACTATATGAAATAGCCTCCCCTATGTTATAGTTTTTGATTTTGTTTTACATTTTGGTCCTCAGTTCATTTAGAATTTATAGTGGTTTTATTTTTGTATCACTAAATAGCTAATTTTAAAACAATTTTATGAAATAAATAGAACAGTTTTCCTCTTTTCTATCAATCAATGATTATGATAAATTAAGTTTTTTAAAGATCTTGTGCTGTTTCTATGCTCTCTATTTCACTGAAAAGCTCTTCCTGTGTCACTATCACTCTGTTTTAATTAATGTGGTCTATAATGTTTTAATAACTGGAAGGACTAGTTAGTAGAATGACCTTAGTAGCATGACCTCATGGTCTATCAAAGCCACAGAACTTTCCAGAATGCAATCAGATACCATTCAAAACTGTTTAAAAGTTGGGTGACATTTCACAGAACAGTATGAAAGAAGGCAAAATTTCATCAAGGTCAGAAGTCTGTGGAGCTGGGCAGAAAAAACATTCTAACTTTCTAAGAACCAAAGAAATAAAAAGTCCAATCAGGAGTTATAGCTGTCTGCTGAGAGTTGTAGACTTCCAGGAGTCAGCAAAGAAAGAGGACAGACACACAGGAATGCAAATGAATTCCGCTGCGCAAACTAAGTTTGGCCAATAAATTCATTTTCATAATTTTGTGTATCTTTGTTAAACTCTGGAAAGTTTGAAATAATTCAACTGCAAAAAAAACTGAGCTTGGAAAAAACTGATCTTGGAAAGCTTCTTGAGACATTCAGCTTTGATAACTGAATATTTTCTTCAGTTTTCTGTTATTTTGCAAAGAGTTTGATGCTATATTTGTTTTCTTCTTTGACTCAACATTGTTTTACTTAAAAAAACAAAGCCCTGGGTAAGCAAACCACAGTTCTCTTTCTCTCTTCATTTACATTTTCAAAAGTGGAGCGACTCTTTTTTGTTCTCTTCCTCCCCGAAAATAATTTTTCAAAATTATGCCACAGAAGGATTTTAGGAAAACTAATAGAAATCACTGATTTTGAGACATTCATTTCACTTACTTGATACTTCTTCCTCTTGACTCACATTAAACCAGTTGGTTTTGAGAATAAAATTTCTAAGCCATTATGGCTTAATGAAATGTGTAAAGTGAAAGCCTCCGCCTTAGGTAAACGGATAATTTTTGGCATCAGTTAATTTGTGCTACAGCTAATATGTTGGAGCCATGATTCAAAGCAGAAATGTAACTGAAACAGCTGTTTGATTTACTGAGAGCACAAAGTAAGCAGCATATCTGAATCTGATGGTAGGAGAAAGGTTCAGGTGAAGGTCATAGAATCTATGAGAAGGAGGCGGCCAGGTGATCGTCTTGTCTGAGAGAAAAGAGGCATGACCCCATTTGTTGAGCCCTTCAGTCTCCACAGTGGTAGTGCCTGGGGGTGAACGTCGCTTATTGCTGCCAGGGAGTCACTAGCCAGTTACTGCGGTGACCTGTACATGCCTCCCACCATCTATATGAACTCTGGGCCCACTTAGATGGAGGCACAGCCTAGAGCATTAACATGAGCTCTGCTTCCTTTCCTGCATGGCTGCACCATGGCATGTGGACTCTTAAGTTGTGGCTTGGGGATCATACGGGATCTTTAGTTGTGGCATAACTGATCTAGGTCCCTGTCCAGGGATGGAACCCAGGCACCCTTCACTGGGAGCATGGAGTCTTAGCCACTGGACTACTAAGGGAAGGGAAGTCCCTAATTTTAAGGTCTAATCTTCTATTTTCAATTGAAATTATCTGAGCTTTAAAAACATACCCATATCGACCAGAAAGATTTAGATACACAACAAAAGTATGTGTGTGTGCTAAGCCATGTCTGACTAACTCTTTGTGACCCTATGGACTGTAGCCCACCAGGCTTCTCAGTCCATAGGATTCTCCAGGCAAGAATACTGGAGCGGGTTGCCATGCCCTCCTCCCAGGGATCTTCCCCACCCAGGAATCGAACTCAAGTCTCTTACGGCTCCTGCATTTGCAGGGGTGTTCTTTACTGCTAGCACCACCTAGGAAGCCCTTCACAATTAAATATTGTTGTTGCTCAGTTGCCAGGTCGTGTCTGATTCTGTGACTCTGTTAACTGGAGCATACAAGGCTTCCCTGTCCTTCACTGCCTTCTGGAGTTTGCTCAAACTTATGTCAATTGAGGCAGTGATGCTATCTAATCATCTCATCCTCTGCTGTACTCTTCTCTTGATCATATTGGACACCTACCAATCTAGGGGACTCATCTTCTGGTGTCATATATTTTTGCCTTTTCACACTGTTTATGGGGTTCTGGAGACGAGAATACTGCAGTGGTTTGCCATTCCCTTCTCCAGTTAAGTACACATCTGAAATATTTAAACTCAGAAATTGAAGCTGTGTAAAAGTATTTATTTGTAACTAGCTCCCCCTAGTGATAATTATTTTAAATAGCATAATTCATTTCGGAATTTCTCTTGAACTGGTAAAATTTTTTTAGAGTGGTTTCAAATTTTATTCTCTATAATCCCAGACTGTAAACTAATAGATTTTTATTATTACAGGGTCTATTTTAGAAGTTTATGATGGAAAATAATCCAAAGACACACATAATTAATTATCCGTGTCTCAACACCATAATCGCAACTTTTCGGATAAACAATAAAATTGACTTTCAAAGACAAAAATCTCGGTTGAAAAGTGTAATACGGACTGCCCTTGAGATAAAAAGTGAGTGTGGGACACAGCAGAAAGATGGTGATGAGATTGCTACAGAATTCAGACTAAAAATAATAACCTTGTTAACACAGTTCCAAATTGAATGTATTAATACTTGTTTTTTCATTCGCTCTTTTGGGTATCCTGTAAGGTAGTCATCATTCCTCTGTTTTGCAGATCAGAAAACAGTCTCAACAAGTGAAGTGCTGTGCCCAAGGTCACAAAGTGCTGTGGATGCTGTGCGTGCGTTCAGATTCCCAAACTCTCCTTCAGGGCAGGGTTACTTCTATTTTTCTAGTTGCTGGGAGAGTTTTGGCTAATGCCTCTCAGCTAGAACCTTTTCTCAACCGAAGAAAGACACTCTGCCCAAGGTTATGCTCTCTTCCCAGGGACAGTGCACATCTAATAACTGGTTCATGAGGGGGACAAAGACTTGTTCACTTTGCCTCAATTTGGGATAAAACAGAAGGGCCATCCCAGCTTCAGAACTCCTCTCGGGATCTTCTGTGACCTCAGTTGCAGCCACACTGCAGTTCGACTTACCTGCCCGATCTGTCTACCCTCACCACTCACAGGTGCTACTTCTGCCAGGGTTCTCCGTTCAACTCTGCTCAAAAACCTGTTTCTCGGTCTGTTTCCTGGGAAACCCAGCCAATGACAGTTGGTTCTGGATGTGCTCCTAAAGTGAGATTTTGTTGCTGGCCCTGGCTGGCTGAGATAAAGACCCCATTGCTGTTGGTGAGAGGAACATTAATAGCCCCAGGCAGGCAGTTCCAGTGCTATTGCTAAAATTTTACAAGTGATAAACGGAAATGGATGCTGATGGGAAGCAAAATCCACTGGCAGGTGCAATATCTCAGGGGTTTGAGAGTTTTGGGGGAAATTAAGCAAATGTAAGAATTTTGAAAATTACCTGACTTGTTTGAAAGTAGATGGCCATAGATGTTTTAGAGAGAGGCAATGAAAGACTGAGGATGATTACTCACCAGTATGTGGTGCAATGTGAAGCCAGAGTGCTTCCTTTCTGTATATAAATGGATTCCCATCTTCTGCAGCCTGGGAGGAGTAAACTGAAGACTTCTAAATTGTAAGAGTAGCAGAATTCCAGAGAATGTTAAATTCTCAGCTCGAGCTGGTCTGCTGTTTCTAGGTTAGGACCCTGATTTGGAAGGAGTGAGAGCCTGAGGCTTTGGGTGGGGACATCTGGGTTGTGCAGTAAAAACTCCATGATTCCTCTGGACCCTCTGGACCCTCTGGACCTGCAGAAATGATTCATTCCTCCCTACTTAAGGCTGCTGCTGCTGCTGCGTCACTTCAGTCGTGTCCGACTCTGTGTGACCCCATAGACAGAAGCCCACCAGGGTCCCCCATCCCTGGGATTCTCCAGGCAAGAACACTGGAGTGGGTTGCCATTTCCTTCTCCAATATGTGAAAGTGAAAAGTGAAAGTGAAGTCGCTCAGTCGTGTCCGACCCTTAGCGACCCCACGAACTACAGCCAACCAGGCTCCTCCATCCATGGGATTTTCTAGGCAAGAGTACTGGAGTGGCTTGCCATTGCCTTCTCCGACTTAAGACTAGTGCCTCTTATTTATTTGCAGATAATGCAAGCTCTAAACAGGGGCTCTAGAGGGGTGGGATGGGGAGGGAGATGGGAGGAAAGTTCAAAAGGGAGGGGATATATGTATACCTATGGCTGATTCATGTTGAAGTTTGACAGAAAACAACAAAATTCTGTAAAGCAATTATCCTTCAATTAAAAAATTAATAAAATTTAAAAAGTAACCTCATGTCCTGCTCAGGTTGTATCTCTACCTCCTCTGTGGCCATCAGACCCATAACTAGGGTCAAGTTAATCATAACTCATCCAGAGAAGTGCTGGGCCTGCTAAGGGAGAAAGGGACTGTCCCCTGAAGTGAAGTGACTACGGGAGCCGGTCAGCATGTACTCTCAGAAATTGGGAGTTGTATGTGTGGGGCTGGATTCTGAGGGTACTGAATCAAGGGGCACAGAACGTAATATTGGAAAAGGGAGTTTGTTTTGTTTGAGTGTTCTCTCATGGTACGGGACTTACACCTTGGCAAGGATGCCAGGAGATGGCGCTAATACATTGCAAGTTTGCCTCAGACATTTGGTGGGGGGAAAAGTATGCTTTAGCTTACATGAAGTAAGATATTAGAACTGGAAGCACTGCTATGGAAAATAGTGAAAGAAGAAATCAAAATGTCCAGAGATGGCCTGAAACCTCACCAGCCACTACTTTCCGCGGGAACCCAGAGGACGCTCCGTTTACCTTAGAAATAAAGCAGGTCCTTGGGGAGAAGCTCTGGGCTGCTGGTAGGAGATGCTGTTACAGAATGGGCTCACTGATTGTAATGGGGACAATGGGGAGCTGAAATAATGGAGGCCAGGTGGCAAGCCTAACTGCTGTAAGCCAGTTGGAGGCAGCTGAGAGCCCATTGGCTGTAAAACACAGAGAGGCAGGCAGTCAGCCAGGACAGGGTCCCAGCCCCCACCCCGATTCTCCACCCAGGACTCATAACACTTAAGTGAGTAAAGTTCGGAACTCCACTTTTTCTTTTAAATGTTAGGCTCCAAGTCTTGTTTTTTGTTATTGTTAGTTCTTTTTTTTTTTTTTTCAGATGCTTCTATTTATCAGAGACCTTTGTCAACCAGATCCAAGAGCAATTCAGCCGCAGCGCTGCTGGCATCTGTTGCAGGGCGGCATCTCAGTCTTTCAAGCCCAAGCTGGAGGGGAAATCCTGACTCTAACTTTTTACATTTTCTTGCCCCGTCTTTCTGGCGGCTCAAGCTAAACACCTATGAGCCATCCTCAGTGCCTCTGATTTCTTCATCCAATTGTTCAGTAAATTCTTTGGTTCAGCCTCCAAAGTGCATTCCTGTCCATCCAATTTTTTCACATAACTACAGCTTTCACACTGTAAAGTTTTGTGTCTATTATTAGCTTACATTTATCGAGTGCTTGAGTATTGTATTAGTTATCTATTGCGGATAACAAATTACCCCCAAACATAGGGCCTGAAACACTATTTTCTTGCAGTATCTGTGGGCCAGGAATCTGGAGTGGCTAGCTGGCTTTTCTGGCTCTGGGACCCACACAGTTACAGGTGTCTCAGGACTCATTTGGGAAGGATCTTCTTCCCTGGGTCCTGGTGGTTGCTGGCAGAGTTCATTTTCTTGCAAGTTGTTGGCCCGAGACTTTATTTCCTCACAGACTCCTAGCTAGAGGCCTCCTTCAGTTCCTTGCTGCCTGGGCCTCTCCACAGAGCATCTCACAAGATGAGATCTGACTTCATCTGTGAGAGTTTCAGAAGAGGGAGTGCTAGCAAGACAGAAGTCAATGTTTTGTAACTTAATCACAGAAGTGATAGTTCATCATCGTGGTCATATTCTATTTGGTTCTAGAAGCAAGTCATTAGGTCTGACCCACTCAACGTGAAGGAATTAACACAAGGGTTGAATACCAAGAGTTGGGGACCACTGGGAGCGATGTCAGAAGCTGCCTACCACAGGCAGGTAGACACTCTTCCAAATGCTTTACACATCTTAATTCATTTAGTCCTCATAAGAGACCTTAAGATAAATATGCTATTACTGTGTTCATTTCACAGGCAAGTAAGCGCCAAGCAGTCAGGTAACTTTTCCAGGGTCAGATAGCTAAAGTCAGTAGGATACAGAAAATTGAACCTAGGCTGTCTGGCTTTAGCATGTGTATTCTTTTCTTTTATGCTGCTTTTTAAAAAGTTGAGATATAATTAACGTGTAAAATTATATGTGTATTTTGTGGAATGATCACCACAGTAAGTCTCGTTAATATCCATCACCATACATAGTTGCCCCTGGAGAAAGAAATGGCAACCCACTCCATTATCTTTGCCTGGAAAATTCCATGGACAGAGGAGCATGGCAGGCTATGGTCCATGGAGTCACAAACAGTTGGACACGACTGAGCGAATAACACACACATACATAGTGGCAAGTTTTTTTCTTACGGTGAGAATTTTGAAGATCTCAATCAGTAACTTCCAAATATACAATACAGTATTGGGCTTCCCTGGTGGCTCAGAGGTTAAAGCTTCTGCCTCCAATGCCGGAGACCCGGGTTCGATCCCTGGGTCGGGAAGATCCCCTGGAGGAGGAAACGGTAACCCACTCCAGTATTCTTGCCTGGAGAATCCCGTGGACCGAGAAGCCTGGTAGGCTACAGTCCACGGGTTCGCATAGAGTCGGACACGACTGAGCGATGGAATGGAACGGAATTGTTAACTATAGTTGTTATGCTGTACATTACATCCCCAAGACTTTATGGAATTTTGTAACTTTTGATCACTTTTGCCTATTTGACGCCACTTGCCCCCACTCCAGTACTCTTGCCTAGAAAATCCCATGGATGCAGGAGCCTGGTAGGCTGCAGTCCGTGGGGTCGCTAAGGGTCGGACACGACTGAGCGACTTCACTTTCACTTTTCACTTTCACACATTGGAGAAGGAAATGGCAACCCACTCCAGTGTTCTTGCCTGGAGAATCCCAGGGACGGGGGAGCCTGGTGGGCTTCCGTCTATGGGGTCACACAGAGTCGGACACGACTGAAGTGACTTAGCAGCAGCAGCAGCCCCCACTTCTCAGCTTTGGTAAAAGAAACATTGTTCTTTTATTTTTATTTTTAGATTTCACATATAAATGAGATTTATTTTTCTCTATTTCACTTAGCATAATGCCCTCAAGGTCCATCCATGTTGTCACAAGTGGCAGGATTTCTTTCTTTGTTATTGCTGAATAATATTCCACCTTGTGTATGTATGTACATATATACGTATATATACACACACACACACACATACATACAGCACACCAATGTCAGTATAAGTGACAGGTGGCATCTGGACTTCTTGGAAGAGGATTGGTCTGGCAAAAGATATTTAGAAGATGACTAATTTGAGAAAAAGAATCACAACTGATTCCCAGTTTGTTTCTGTATAGTACCCAGACTCCTCCAGTGCCAAGGAGTTAAAGAAAAATAGAGTTAAAGCTTTTCTTCTGTATTTTTTCCTTCCTTTCTCCCCCCGACCTTCCTTTCTTCCTTCCACAAATACTAACTGCAAACTATGTGCTGGGGAAAATACTAGATCCTGGGGAATGTATATTTTTTAGCTTTCCAGATACAAAAGATATATTATTTTGAGCAGTTTATGAACAACCTGTAGTCTTCCTTGAACCATCTACTTAACTGTCACATATTTCAGCTTTCATGGTCTTCCTATTAAATGTACCAATATTAAGTGTTGTGACAGAACTAGAAAATAAGCAATTTGTAAAGCATATGCATAAATTCTAACCAGGCTAACTATTCTGGCTTTCTCTATTAATTTTAGCAATTCCTTAATTTAACATATGATGATGAAAATAATTTTACAATATTTCCAATTAAGTTAATCTTCACATTGCTTTTGTGTTCTTTGTCATAACACGTAGAATGATAAAATTCTGTTTTGCATATTATTAATGAATATGGGGCATGTTTTTCCATCTGGGTCATTAATAGCTTGCTTTTATCTAATTTCAGAAATGAGTTCAGTACTCAGTCTACAGATTATACAGTAACCAACTTCTCCCAATGAACCACAATTCTGTTAAGCTCCCAACCCACTTTTTTCTACACTTTTGCTAATCTATAACAAGCCAAATCCTGATGTTCTACTTCAGCTAAATTGGTTGGACAAAATTTAGAAGTCATTAGCAAGAAATCTGACCCAGAACCAATATAGGCCCTCACACACATGAAGAAAAGATGAAAATAACAAAGTCCTATTGTATAGCAAAGGGAACTATATTCAATATTCCATGATAAGACCATAATGGAAAAGAATATAAAAAGATATACATATAACTGAGTCTTTTTGCTATACAGAGAAATTAACACAACATCATAAATCAAATATACTTCAGTAGAACTAAAAAAAAGTGGGTTAAAAATAAAGAAAAGATGAAATTGCACAATCCACACTAACCAATCCACATTAGATTGAGTAGATCTAATCCACATTGGTTAGATCCACATTAACCATTCTCTAGTTTATGATTTGAGAAGATCATTGAAGTGGCAACCCTGCTTCTTATTTATAAATGACTTTAAAACAATGGGAACAGTAACTGTTCTATTTTCAGCTTCTGCTGAGTATTTAGATGATTACCAAGAAAAGTATGTTGTAAACAGCAGCCTATAGAAAATATCAGGAAAGAAAGAAATGTTGCTTGAGAAAATCTAACCTACTGAATTTTGAATAGTGTATGGGCTACCAATTTAGTGCTAGGATATTCTAATAAAAGACAACTCTTTCTAAGGGATCTATCTGAAAGAGGCTCACAATAGCTCCATTTGGGCATTTAAAAAGTTGTCATGTTGTTGCCATGGAAATATTCTGATGATTTACAAGGCTGTGTCAGAGCACTTTTATTTGTCTATTAGAATTGTGAGAACTTCCTTTACAAAAGTGCTCAATTTTATGTGCCTAGGAAGTCAATTCCCGGTCAGAGAATAGCTTACTCTTATTTTGGAGAAGGGAATGGCAACCCATTCCAGTATTCTTGCCTAGAGAATCCCACGGACAGAGGAGCCTGGTGGGCTACAGTTCACGGGGTCACAAAGAGTGGGACATGACTGAGTGACTAACTCACAAGAAGCCAATACAGGTATTCTCCAAAGATACTGTCATCATGACTCAAGTGAAATTAGCATACAAAAGGATTTCTATTTAACTGCTGGAAGTGCTCTCTAGGTCAAAATCAGTCTATCAGGCAGGCATGCATGCTCAGTTGCTTCAGTCATGTCTGACTCATTGCGACCCTGTGGACTGTAGCTGGTCAGGCTCCTCTGTCCATGGAATTCTCCAGGCAAGAATACCGGAGTGGGCTGCCATTTCTTCCTCTATCTGGCAAGGTTTTAAAAAACCCTGACTGAGAGCCTAGCATTCTTCTAGGTACCCTGGGGTTGTGGAACACCACATGTGCCGCACACCAAGATCTAATGGGGAGCTTTATCAAACAAACGAACAGACACGGTGCCAAACCTTAAGGGTCTCATTTGTAGGTTCTGGCACCAGCCCCCTGGGAATCTGCTTTTATTTTTATTTTTAACCTCCCAGGTGATTTTAATGATTTATCAGAACTGGGAACTGTTCCTGCAGAGATTGTCAAAGTCTGGTCCCAGGACCTATATCATCAGCATCACCTGGGAACGTGTTAGGAATACAAATTCTCAACCCCATTCAGATTTATTATAAATCATAGACTTTGGAGATAACAATCAGTGGTTTTTTCCAAGATAATTTATTTATTTTTAGTTTTGGCTTTGCTGGGTCTTTGTTGCTGGATGGCTGTCTTGCTGCTCACACTGTTCACTGAACCTGGGTAGATAAGGCGCGACCAGGGAAGCTGGAAGAAGACTTGAGGAGCCATGGGGACTGCAGACATGTTTATTCTCTCCGGGCAGCAGCAACCAGGAATCTTCAAAGACTACTGATACACTAAGACAGACAAAAGTGGCCCATGGCCAAGCGGGCACGCAGGCACAGTGCTACCAAGGTCAGCGATATCTTTGTTTATAGAACATAAGGTATGAGGCTGTGAGAGAGCAGGGCAGGAGAGCTTGACTGATGCCGTGTTGTCAGTTAATTTCTTCATAACGGCTTTTCTCTAGCAATGGTGAGCTGGGGCTGCCCTCCAGTTGCGGTGCACAAGCTTCTCATTGCAGTGGCTTGTGTTGTTGCAGAGCACAGGCTCTAGGGTGCAAGGGCTCAGTAGTTTGGGCTCACAGATTCTAGAGCCTGGGCTCAGTAGTTGTGACGCACAGGCTTAGTTGCCACAAGGCACCTGCGATCTTCCTGGACCAGGGATGGAAATTGCCCTTGCATTGCAGGGTGGATTCTTAATCACTGGATCACAAGGGAAGCCCAACAATCTCGGTTTTAACAAGTCCACAAGGGGACAAATTCAGAGGATCTTGGCCTTTTCTCCAGACTGAGATAGATGCTGAAGTTCTTTCTTTCTTTGCTGCAGAGCTAAGGAACTAGAGGGACTTTCTCTCCCTAGTAGGTAGCCAGTCACTCTCTCCTTCTCTTCCCTCTGAGAGTGTCTGGAGAAGTGTGGAGCGAAATATGCTTCCTCATCCCACTTCCTTGCTGCTTGGTAAGATGATATGTAGAGAGAGGTCCTTTTGTTTTCAGGGAAAATGGAAAGGGGATTACAAACAATAACCAACACAGGGAAGTGGCAGAAGTCCTGATTAAAAAAAAAAGCCTTCTGTCCAGGCCCAGGGCCTTCTATCTTCTGTTTTGACTCCTGAATATGGAGTTCACATCCTCCCTATTTCTCACTTCACTTTCAGCAAAGCCATATGACTCTTCACAGTAACTCAAGGCCTAAAAATAAATAAAACCTTGCAATAGATATCCTCTTTTAGCATAAAAGTTTTCTTTTTCACTTTTAATGAAAATTACTCTAAAATGAATTTTGTTCAGTATATTCTGGATTTTTCTTGGTCATCTAGTGTTATTATAATGAACATTAATTGTGTATCCTACAACAATCAATGATATCATGGATTATTGAAGACTGAAGACACATTTGCATAGTAAATAATCAGATGTCTAGGATTTTTTTCTTGTATTCTAAGTTTTTGTCTTTCCCCTTACTCTCAAGCTAATCAGAAAACATGTCCAAGTATCTTTTTCAGTATTCTTCATCTTGCTCCTAATTTTTTGCTTTTGATGTCTGGGGGCTGGGAAATCAGAAAACAAGTTTGTTACATCTATGTTTTAAAAAAGGGTACAACAAATTGGGAAATTTTATTTTTCACTGATAATACTCAGTGAGGTTGTATTAAAGCTAATATATCCTGATATTGTCCATAAAAATGTGACATAATCCTTTGGGAAAACAGTATGGCACTATATGCCAAGATCCTTAAACTATTCATACTCTTTAATAAAACATGTTAGGAATTTCTCTGGTGGTTCAGTGGTTAAGAATCCACCTGCCAATGCAGGGGACATGGATTCAATCCCTGGTCCAGGAACCAAGATTCCACATGCTGCAGAGCAACTAAACCTGTGTACCACAGCTGTTAAAGCCTGTATGTCCTAGAGCCTGTGCTCTGCAATGAGAGAAGTCACCATGAGAAGCCTGTGTACCATATCCTGCACCCTGCTCACCGCATCTAGAGAAAGCCTGCAGGCAGCAACAAAGACTCAGTGAAGCCAAAAAATAAATAACATTTTACTTCTAGAACTAATATAAGAAAATAATTTATAGTAAAAATATTTATCCACAGTGAAGTTTCTCGTCTTATCATTTAAATAGGAAAAAGCTGGAAATGATCAGAATATTTAATACTAAAAGAATTTTTAGGTAAATTCTTTTTTTAAGTCTTTGATTAATGTTTCCTAAACTGATAGATAAAAAGATTTCTGAAATAAGTTTAGCATATGTGTATATAACATTAAATGAAAGAGACAATCCTCTTATGTTTTGCAGAGCTTAGAAATAATATAATAGTAATGGCTAATTACTTCATATATGTTGACTCATTTAAACCTCATAAAAAAACCCTGTTAAGTAAGTAGTGTTATAAACTTCATTTAATAGATGAAAAAATTGTTATTAAGAGTGTAAGTAACTGAAGAATAATTGCCAGAGCTGGTATTCAGACCCAAGCAACGTGAGTAAAAAAGCTCATGCTTCCAGCCACTAGGGCTTTAAATAGGGACGTCTCAGGTTATGTTTGCTGAACTAGAACAATTATCCATGGTGCCCCATTTCATCCTCAGAAGTCCTAATTGAGAGGATAAGTCATATGGTTGCACTAGCTATAGATGTACACAGCCAGCTCAACAATTCTCAGAGGATCAGAAACTGTGAGGATTTTCTGACACTGAATACATATGGAATAAAATAGGAGAGGGATCCAGAACACGACTAATGCAAGGGCATGCATGATCACAAAGGATCAGTGACTAAATGGGCCTCACGTCTGGAGGCTGTCAAAGCCAGGTGGGGGTCCAGGGGAAACTACTATGGGGGGTAGTGGGTTCCTATGGCAGGAAGAGTGACTTCAGTTATAATAGATTGCAAAAATGGTCACCATTCGCCTCCCACCAAGGAGTGGTATCTATTTCCTCCCCAATCCCCTTGAATCTGGGCCAGCTTCATGACTTTCTTTGACCAAAAGAATGTGATGAAAGTGACACTGGGTGAATTCTGAACACTGCTACCATGTGAACAAGCCTGAGTTAGCCTGGTGAAAGAAAAGAGATCACATGGAGAAGAACCAAGTTGCCCCAGCCAAGAGCCAGACACCTGTCAGACATGCAAGTGAGGCCACTTCGGACCAGTAAGACTCCAGCAGACCAGCCAGCTGTCTGCACACCCAGCAACTGACTACAAATTCATGAATAGGACCGTGGAATGACTGCCTGCTGAGCCCAAATTGCTGACCCACCAGAATTGTGAACTGAATAACTCAGTGTTATTTTAAGCCACTGAGATTTGGAGTGGTTTGGGATGCAGCAAAGCTAACTAACATTTCAGGAAATCCTTGCAAATATCTCCAGCTTCCACTCTTCAGAGGTCTAGGCAGTATTTCTTTGGGCAGGAGAAATGCTTGGGGCAGGGGTGAGATCTGCGGATCTAAAGTTACTCAGGAAAAAATATGAAGATCACTGAGTCTGGAGAAATCAGCCATAAGATAATATACAATAAGATGTGTTTGGTCACTTCTTTAAAAAAAATAATTTATGTTGCAAAATGTGATAAGAACAGATGAAGTTTTGCCAAATTCCTAAGAGAAATTTCCTTATCCAGAAATTACTCTTTTTGTTTTTTAATGCAATTCTTGAATAGAAACCTGTTGAAGAGGAACTCATCAGACCTGCTCCTCCATGTAATTCAAATGCTAGAATTACAACTGAATGTTACTACAGCCCATATAACTTTTGCCTCAAGAGAGGTTATAAAGAAAGAACACATTGCCTCTTTGAAGCAGATTCTTGTTCATACTACAAGTTTGGCTGTAAACTGCAGACAAACCTCTGTTTCGTTGCCAAGATAAATAAATGAGGACAGAACTGCTTCAGTTCAGTTCAGTTCAGTTGCTCAGTTGTGTCCGATTCTTTGCGACACCATGAACCACAGCACGCCAGGCCTCCCTGTCCATAACCAACTCCCGGATTTCACCCAAACCCAGGTCCATTGAGTCTTGCTTGTAAGTTTGCAAAAAGTAATTCATCTCTTAAGCAGAGGTAATGTCTAGCATTGTTTTATGTATTTATTTTTTTGTTGAGGTATATTTCACCTATTACAGAATTGACCATTATAAAGGGTACAAGTCAGTGGCATTTAGTGTATTTACCACGTTGTGTAACTACCACTTCTCTCTAGTTTCAGTACTTTTTTTTCACCCCTTCAAAACACCTATACCATTAAGTAATCACTGTGTCCTCCTCTAATCCCCTGATAACCACTAATATACTTTTTATATCTTGTGGATTTGCCTATTCTGGATATATCATATTAAAAGAATCATTCAATACGTGACCTTTGTGTCTAGTTTCTTTCTTAGCATAATGTTTTCAAGGTTCATCCAAGTTGTAAAAAGTATTCAGCTTAGTTCAGTTCAGTTGCTCAGTTGTGTCCGACTCTTTGTGATCCCATGGACTGCAGCACGCCAGGCCTCCCTGTCCATCGCCAGCTCCCGGAGTTTTCTCAAACTCATGTTGATTGAGTTGGTGTTGCCATCCAGCCATCTCATCCTCTGTTGTCCCCTTCTCCTCCTGCCTTCAATCTTTCACAACCTCAGGATCTTTTCCAATGAGTCAATTCTTCACATCAGGTAGCCAAAGTATTGAAGTTTCAGCTTTAGCATCAGTCCTTCCAATGAATATTCAGGGCTGATTTGCTTTAGGATGAACTGGTTGGATCTCCTTGCAGTCCAAGGAACTCTCAAGAATCTTCTCCAGCACCACAGTTCAAAAGCATCAATTCTTCGGTGTTCAGCTTTCTTTATAGTCCAACTCTCACATCCATACATGACTACTGGAAAAACCATAGCTTTGATTAGACAGACCTTTGTGGGCAAAGTAATGTCTCTGCTTTTTAATATGCTGTCTAGGTTGGTCACAACTTTTCTTCCAAGGAGCAAGTGTCTTTTAATTTCATGGCTGCAGTCACCATCTGCAGTGATTTTGGAGCCCCCCAAAATAAAGTTTCTCACTGTTTCCCCATCTATTTGCCATTAAGTGATGGGACCAGATGCCATGATCTTAGTTTTCTGAATGTTGAGCTTTAAGCCAACTTTTTCACTCTCCTCTTTCATTTTCATCAAGAGGCTGTTTAGTATTTCTTTGCTTTCTACCATGAGTGGGTGTCATCTGCACATGTGAGGTTATTGATATTTCTTCTGGCAATCTTGATTCCAGCTTTTGCTTCATCCAGTTCAGCATTTCTCATGATGTACTCTGCATATAAGTTAATGAGCCATTGCTGGGGATAAAATGTTGAACCAGATGTCATTGTTACCTTCCAGGAGTTCAGTTTGGTGGGACAGACAAACACGGAAAAGGGGGAATTTTTGTGTAGTGTGTTGAGATAAAAGCAGCATCAAGTCAGGGTGTTTTGGGACCTTTCTTTATTTTCTTTCAAAAAATTTTACTTTATTGAAGTATAGTTGATTTACAATGCTGTGTTAATTTCTATTGCACAGCAAAGTGATTTTATATATATTATATACATACGCATATACATACCTATTATAGGGGCTTTCCTGGTGAGTCAGTGGTAAAAAATCCACCTGCCAATGGAGGAGATGCAGGTTTGATCCCTGGGTCAGGAAGATCCCTTGAAGAAGGAAATGGCAACCCACTCTAGTATTCTTGCCTAGGAAATCCCATGGACAGAGGAGCCTGGTGGGTTACAGTCCATGGGGTTGCAAAGAGTCTGACACGACTTAGTGACCAAACCACAACCACCATGACCACCACCACCACAAAAATATATGTGTATAATTTTTTCACATTATTTTCTATTATGGTTTATCACAGGATAATAAATATTATTATCTCTGTGCTATACAGTAAGATGTTGTTTATCCATTCCATATGTAATAGTTTTCATCTGCCTGTACCGAACTCCCAATCCTTCCATCCCCTACACCTCTCCCTTTTGGCAACCACAAGTCATTTCTCTATGTCTTCAAGGCTGTTTCTGTCTCCTAGATAAGTTCACTTGAGTTATATTTTAGATTCCACATCAAAGTGATATCATATGTATTTGTCTTTCTCTTTTTGACTTACTTCGCTAGTATGATAAGCTCTAGGTCCATCTATGTTGCTGCAAATAGCACTGTTTCATTCTTTTTATGTCTGAGTAATATTCATATATATATGAATATATATATTCATATATTCATGACTGAGCTATATATATATAGCTGTTGTTCAGTTGCTAAGTTGTGTTCGACTCTTTGTGACATCATGAACTATAGCACACGAGGCTCTTCTGTCCTCCACTACCTCCCAGATTTTGCTCAGATTCATGTTCATTGAGTCGGTGATGTTCTCTAACCATCTTTTCCTCTGCTGCCCTTCCTCCTTTTGCCTTCAATCTTTCCCAGAATCAGTCTTTTCCAATGAGTTGGCTCTTTGCATCAGGTGGCCAAAGTATTGGAACTTCAGCTTTAGCAACAGCCCCTGCAATGAATATTCAGGGCTGATTTCCTTTTATGCCACATCTTCTTTATCAGTTCATCAGTTGATGGACATTTAAGTTGTTTCTGTCTTTGTTATTGTAAATAGTGCTGCTATGAACATTGTGGTGTGTGTATCTTTTTGAATTATAATTTTGTCTAGATATTTGCCCAGGAGTAGGATTGCAGGATCATATGGAAATTCTATTTTTAATTTTTTTGAGTAACCTTTCTAATGTTTTCCATGGTGGCTGCACCAATTTACATTTCTACCAAAGAGCCAAGAAGATGCTACAGAGTAGGGAATGCCTCAGTTGAGACTTAAGCTTGATTGTGAGTGAGCCAGAAAAAAAGAGAGGAGGGGAAATTCTTCAGGCCAGAGGTCCAATGTGTAAAAATTCCCCCAAATGAGGGAGAGCTTGGCCAGTCCAGGGAATCATTTAGCATGGCTGGAGGACAATATTCTGTTGGGAGAATAAGGAGCAGCAGAGATGCATAGGGCCCTCTCTGCAGGGTCCTGTGAGATTTCTCATTAACTCTGGGCCTTATGAAAACAGCAGCAGGGAGCCATTGAAAGATTTTAAATGTAGGATGGGGCAAGAATGAAGGTAAGAAGGCTAGTTTGAGAGCTGCCATAAGCTAGATGAGAGGTGATGATGGTGTAAACTAGTGAGTGAGTGGAGAAGAGAAAAAATAAGGAATGGAATTGAGTTGGTGATGGACAGGGAGGCCTGGCGTGCTGTGATTCATGGGGCTGCAAAGAGTCGGACACGACTGAGCGACTGAAATGAACTGAACTGTATGATATTAAAGAGACAGGTTTTGCAGATTTACCCTGTGTGTGTATGTGTGTGTTTGTGTGTGTTAGGGGTGGGGACAGCTAGTCAAGAGAAGTTAAGGATTACTGGCAGGCTTCCTATCTATGCCTGAGAAAGAAAATAAGTTACCGGGAAGAGTAGTGTCGAGTGTGGGCAGAAGTCAAGGTCAGACCTATTGGCTTTGGGGGCCTCTGTGGCAGCTATTTAGCAAGCATTTGGATTTATGAATCAGGAGTCAGGTGAGAGATTTAAGCTGAGGAAGCTTTGGGAATCATCCCTATATAGATGGTGACTGACCCCACGGGTCTTTTCCTTCCATGTCTGAAAGTCTGTCGAAGGACAGAGGAAGAGGAGATCCCATTTTCCCCAAATTAACCTACACTTCCTCCTCCAAACTTCCTTCACTGACCTCTAAGGTGTCAGGAACACCTTCTGAGAAGTGCGTTCACCTTCGCAGGAAGCACCTTCGGTCTGAGGCTTCAGGGACCTCACGAGTGGGCAGAGGTCCTCCCAATGACTGTGAACACTTCCTTCACTGGTGGTCAGATCAGCAGTTTCTAGTACTACCAAGACTTCCAAAACCTGTTAACTGGAAGAAGAGCAAAAAACAAGGTGCCAAGCTCCATCCCTGGAGAAGGACCATCCCTGTGCCACAACCATGGGGAGTGAGCCAGGAGCCTGGAATGAAGGCACAGGGCTGTCAGGGTCTGGGGGCACAGAGGCCCAGATGGCCCAGGGCTCTGGTTGCCTTATGAGGGAAGGGCCACCACTCCAGAGCTGGGACCTGCAGCTCCAACAAAGGTGGAACAGGAATGGATATCAAGGAAAAGGGAACTGAAGGGCTGTGGTGGCAGAAACTATAGCAGGAGGGACTTCTCCCCCACTTTCTGCAGCATTGGAGCCTGGTGTAGGGGCTCTGGGAATGCGATTCTTGTGCTGGTCATTGCTTCCTTTCTGTTCCTCTAAGCCTGCTCCTGGAAGAAACTTCTGCTTCATCTTGTCAGGAATCTGAGGCCAGTGAATTCTGACTGCTAGGAGTTCCAAGGCCATATATTGTCACCTTGCTTATTTAACTTATATGCAGAGTGAAAGTGTGAAAAGTTTAGTTGTTCAGTTGTGTCTGATTCTTTATGACCTTATGGACTGTAGCCCACCAGGTTTCTCTGTCCATGGAATTCTCCAGGCAAGAATACTGGAGTGCTTGCCAATCCCTTCTCCAGGGGACCTTCCTGACCCAGGGATTGAACCCAGGTCTCCAGCATTGCAGGCAGATTCTTTACCATCTGAGTCACCAGGGAAGCCCAGAATACATCTTGTGAAATTTTGGGCTGGATGAAGTACAAGCTGGAATCAAGATTGACACAAGAAATATTACTAACCTCAGATATGCAGATGATACCACTCTAATGGCAGAAAGAGAAGAGGAACTTAAAAGCCTCTTGATGATGATGAAAGAGGAGAATGGAAAAGCTGGCTTAAAACTCAACAGTCAAAAAACTAGAGTCATGGCCTTTGGTTCCATCACTTCATGGCAAATAGATGGGGGAAAAATGGAAACAGTGAGAGACTTTATTTTCTTGGGCTCCAAAATCACTGCAGACAGTGACTGCAGCCTTGAAATTAAAAGATGCTTGCTCTTTGGAAGAGAAACTGTGACAAACCTAGACAGCATATTAAAAAGAAGAGACATCACTTTGATGACAAAGGTCCATATAGTCAAAGCTGTGGTTTTTCCAGTAATCATGTATGGATGTGAGAGTTGAACCATAAAGAAGGCTGAACACCAAAGAATTGATGCTTTTGAACTGTGGTGTTGGAGAAGACTCTTGAGAGTTCCTTGGACAGCAAGGAGATCAAAGCAGTCAATCCTAAAGGAAATCAACCCTGAATATTCATTAGAAGAACTGATGCTAAAGTTGGAGCTCGATACTTTGGCCACCAAATGTGAAGAGCCAACTCATTGGAAAAGACCCTGATGCTGGGAAAGACTGAGGGCAGGAGGAGGACGACAGAGCATGAGATGATTGGATGGCATCACCGACTCAATGGACATGAGTTTGAGCAAGCTCCAGGACAGAGTGAAGGATAGGGAAGTCTGACTTGCTGCAATCCATGGAGTCCCAAAGAGTTGGACATGACTGAGCAACTGAACAACAAGAAGAAGAGTTCAGTTCCAAAGTTCACATGTCCTCCCAGTGGTAAGTGTTATTTGGAGAACCTTCAGTCCTACAATAATAAGTTCTTTTTTTAAAATTTATTTATTTTAATTGGAGGCTAATTACTTTACATTATTGTATTGGTTTTGCCATACATTGACATGAATCTGTCCCGGGTGTACATGTGTTCCGCATCTTGAACCCCCCTCCCACCTCCCTCCCCATCCCATCCCTCTGCTTCATCCCAGTGCACCAGCCCCGAGCATCCTGTATCACGCATCAAACCTGGACTGGTGATTCGTTTCACACATTATAATATACATGTTCTATATAGAGTATATTTGTATATCTGTTAAAATAAATTTTGATACTGTAAAGGTGATCTCTGTTGAGGGAAGACTCTCCCTAGAATGAAGAAACACTTGAAAATATGGAGTAGTAAAACAATGCAAAACAAAACAAACAAACTTCACTTATTAACTGGTTGTACCCATTGTTCAGGCTACACACAGTAAACTTCACTGGAAGAAGCACAAGCTGGAATCAAGACTGCCAGGAGAAATATCAGTAACCTCAGATATGCAGATGACACCACCCTTATGGCAGAAAGTGAAGAGGAACTAAAAAGCCTCTTGATGAAAGTGAACGAGGAGAGTGAAAAAGTTGGCTAAAAGCTCAACATTCAGAAAACTAAGATCATGGAATCTGGTCCCATCACTTCATGGCAAATAGATGGGGAAACAGTGGAAACAGTGTCAGACTTTATTTTTTTGGGCTCTAAATCACTGCAGATGCTGATTGCAGCCATGAAATTAAAAGACACTTACTCTTTGGAAGGAAAGTTATGACCAATCTAGATAGCATATTAAAAAGCAGAGACATTACTTTGCCAACAAATGTCTATCTAGTCAAGGCTATGGTTTTTCCAGTGGTCATGTATGGATGTGAGAGTTGGACTGTGAAGAAAGCTGATCACCGAAGAATTGATGCTTTTGAACTGTGGTGCTAGAGAAGACTCTTGAGAGTCCCTTGGACTGCAAGGAGATCCAACCAGTCCATTCTAAAGGAGATCAATCCTGGGTGTTCATTGGAGGGACTGATGCTAAAGCTGAAACTCCAATACTTTGGCCACCTCATGCGACGAGTTGACTCACTGGAAAAGACTCTGATGCTGGGAAGGATTGGGGGCGGGAGGAGAAGGGGACGACAGAGAATGAGATGGCTGGATGGCATCACTGACTCGATGGACATGAGTTTGAGTGAACTCCGGGAGTTGGTGATGGACAGGGAGGCCTGGCATGCTGTGATTCATGGGGTCACAAAGAGTCGGACACGACTGAGCGACTGAACTGAACTGAACTGAATAATGAATAATGTTCAGGCTACACACTGTAAACTTCACTGAATCAAAGGTTGCAGGAAACACTTGTTTCTGGATCCAGATACTTATATCCCTTACATCTCAGGTACCCTTAAATTTACCTTGATGAATGAATGTTGAGTGTATTTTGTACAGGCTTTAGCCTTGCCACAGGGCTCACTAGAGCAAACAGCTCGTGCATGGGTGCTCAGTGGCTCATTCATGTCTCATTGCAAGCTTATGGACTGCAGCCCGTCAGGCCTTTATGTCCATGGAATTTTCCAGGCCAGAATATTGGAGCATGTTGCCATTTCCTTCTCCAGGGGATCTTCCCAACCCAGGGATCAAACCCAGGTCTCCCACATTGCAGGCAGATTCTTTACCATTGAGCCACTAGGGAAGCCCTGCAAATACCTCAGGTCTTTTTATTTCAGACACAGTTGCCCTTGGCACATTCCCTTATCTGTCTGCAGGGCACCTCCCATGTGCCAGGCATGGTGATAGTTACTGAGATCTGCTGAAGGAAAAGACTACCGTTCAATATCTAAACAAAAAACCAAATGTAATACTTACTGAAGCACAGTCTCTTCCAGCAAAGCAAAGAGCTGATTTTATACAGGGTTTGGGAAGTGGAGTTGAGGGACTGGTGTACTTTCGGGGGCAGGAGTGGGTTGATGCTAGCTGTGAAAACCTGCTTGCTTAGATAATGGTGTGGACTGGCTGGCTTTCAAAAGCACAGGGCTCTTTCTGGCTAACTTTCAAAAGTGTTCATTTAGGCAAGTTGCCATTGTTTCATTAATGTCGTTTAGAACTGGTTCTGGGGGTTGCTTATTGCCACAGCTACAGAACATTTAATCTTTTCCGAGGAGTGTGGGAAATATTTTTATTTTCAGGTCACTGCTTCAACAAAAATCATAATCTATGTAGAGGGTAGTTATGCAGGCTATACATAGAGGAGGGACTTCCAGGTGGTGTAAAGAATCCGCCTGCCAGTGTAGGAGACACAAGAGAAATGGGTTCGATCCCAGGGTAAGGAAGATCACCTGGAGGAGGGCATGGTAACTCACTCCAGTATCCGTGCCTGGGAAATCCCAAGGACAGAGGAGCCTGATGGAGTTAGCATAGTACATGGGTTGCAAAGAGTTGGACATGAGGAGTGACTGAGAATACACGCACATACACAGAAGCAGCCTAACAGAGAGGTTCAAAGAACAGTATTCTTGCTCAGCCCAGAGGATTGGATACTTTGCATTTACCTCTGTTCCTTCCTGAATCTCCAACCAGATGGTATTTAAGGGATTAAAAAAGACATAAACCTGTAAGAAAGAGGAGACCACGAGGGAGGTAACAGTAGGATGTAGAAGAGCAGTTGAAAGATGTCAGTCCAGTTTTGGAAGCCAAAAGGCAGATGGGCAAGACCAGCAGATCTGGCAGACCAGGGAAATCTGAACCATAATGCCTGCAGGAGAGAAGCCAAGATGCAAAACCTTGCTTTAGCAGCCTGGAACATCTCAGAGGTGTGGTGCCAGTTATCTCTGAAGGCAGGGGTGAGGGGTGGGGCTGAAGACAGAAAAACTGAAATTCTGTAAAGGAAACAGTTAGGCTCTTGTATCCCTTTTTACACCCCAGGCAGCCAAATAACTTGCCCCAACAGAAAATGGAAGGGCATTGAATTAGGAGCTCCAAGTTCAGGCATAAAGGAAGAAAAGGGAGCTCTGTGGAAAGCAAGGGGATTAAATTGAAATCAGTATCTTGTGAAGTAAGATTCTAAAGCCTCTTTAAAAACTTGGCTGCCAGAATTGAGACTCACCGAGGTAAGAAACTAGTGGGAGAGTTTCCCCTGGGGAAAGTGACCATTCCAGGGGAAAAGACCTAGAGATGCTAACACATTTGGGAGGCTGTGTCCCTTAGCAGATGGCTTGGTTCCTGCCCGTCATTCTGCAGTGAAATGAACAAATCAGTACTTTCTATTTCCCCACTTAGGTCTTCTTATTGGGTTTTAGAGCCTCACACTTAACCATAAATGAATCAGTAAGAATTGCCAAATGTTTGAGGAAAGTCTTCTGTATGAATAAGTCTAGAGATAAAAGCAAACAGAAAAGAATTTTGAGGAAACTGAGAAAATAGAAGAATAAAAAAAAAAACAAAACTGAGACCTACAAATCATATTATTTTTATCACTTGCTATTTTATCATATTATAACAGAATAGTTATCAGTTTGTTTTTCAGTTTTACCATACAAATAAGCTTATCTGAATAGTTGATACTTTTAAATATGTTGGCTTAGAAAAAATTAGTCTATATAAACAACATGGAAAATCAAGTTATTAATTCAAAAGTACTTTAAAAACTAAACAGTAGGTATTTGCCTAGAGGACCAGTGGTTAAGACTTCGCTTTCCAATTCAGGGGGCAAGGGTTCAATTCCCTGGTCAGGGAGCTAAAATCTCACATGTTTTGCAGACAAAAAACATAAAACAGAAGCAATATTATAACAAATTCGATAAAGATGTTTTGAAAATAGTCCACATCAAAAAATCTCTTTTAAAAAAATAAATAGTAGTAATTATTTCTAGGAGAAAGAGGGCAATGAGAAATTCATGAAGCCTATTGCCAGTTGCTTTTTTTTCTTAAAGAATAAAAAACATTTAAATATAGTTCAGATTAACATGCCTGGTTCATTTCAGTGTCTTCACTGCCAAACCTGGGGAAGGGACAGCTTTCTGGTTTCTCTGCCTTCTCTTGGTCTATGACGATTAAGGTTTAGAAGTATCTGCTATATCAAACTTTAAAGTCTGGATTATCTGCGTTTCTCTTCATCTTAACAGATGTGGCATTCTTTCACTTGGTTGTGAGCACAAGTCCTTGATTTCCTCAGTTTCATTGGGCAAACAGGAGAGTGCTCAGGCCAACCAATCCCAGAGTGGGAGAAAGCAAGAAAAATGGGAAAAAGCTACTGTAGCTATTTTGATGTTTTAACTTCAAGAGCCAGGTTGGGGGTTGAAATACATTTATTTTTCAAGAACTTTGTACTCAGCACCTAGTGCCATGTGTGGCACTATACTAGGTGCCGGTATTTATTTTTTTCATAATTGCATTTTAAGAAATATAAAATGATTGACTTAAAAACTTTTTAAAAAGTAAGATCATAAATTAAAGGTGAGGAAATGTCTCTGAAAATAGAACAAAAAGACAAAGCGATGAAAATTAGGAAAGCAAATAGAAGAAAATTAGAAAATCAGCCCAAGAGACAGAACACCTGAATGATAAGCATTCCATGGAGAGAGAAAAAGCAAGTAGAGAGGAGGCAGTTATTGGAGAAATAATTTAAAAAATTTCTCACAATTGAGTGTCTGATTGGTGGGGTCCACTGAGTCCACTAGGCCACTTCACTTAGAAATTTCAGGACCCTGGGATAAAAAGAGAATCAGAAAAGCTTTCAGGTTTAAAACAATATCACCCGTAAAGGATTCAAAATCATCATGGCACTGGCTACTCAACAACAGCACCGAAAACTGGAAGACAGTAGAACATTGTCTTCAATATTTGGGCAGAAAAAAATCATCAGCCTGGAATTAAAAAGTAGGCACTCCGTTGCTGCCCTGCAGCAACCTGATGGACTCATCAGGTCCATCTTTCTAGATTCTATATATATACATTGAGATATTTTTCTCTTTCTGACTTACTTCACTCTGTATAACAGGCTCTAGCTTCATCCACCTCATTAGGACTGACTCAAATTTATTCTTTTTATGGCTGAGTAATATTCCATTGCATATATGTACCACAACTTCTTTATCCATTCATCTGTTGATGGACATCTAGGTTGCTTCCACGCCCCAGCTGTTGTAAATAGTATTACCATGAATATTGGGGTACATGTGTCTCTTTCAATTATGGTTTTCTCAGAATATATGCCCAGCAGTGGGATTGTTGGGTAATATGATAGTTCTATTCCTAATTTTTAAAGGAATCTCCATACTGTTCTCCATAGCAGTTCAAGAAGCTCAAGTCAGGGGCTTGTGACAACCTAGAGGAGTGGGAGTTGGGAGGGAGGTTCAAGAGGGAGGGGACATTTGTATACCTATGGCTGATTAATGTAGTATGGCAAAAACAACACAATGTTGTAAACCAATTATCCCCCAATTAAAAACTTTTTAAAAACTAGGCACTCTATCAATCACATATGAGGATAGAGTAAGTTTTAATCTCTAGGGAAATGGCAACCCACTCCAGTGTTCTTGCCTGGAGAATCCCAGGGACGGGGGAGCCTGGTGGGCTTCCGTCTATGGGGTCACACAGAGTCGGATACAACTGATGTGACTTAGCAGCAGCAGCAGTTTAGTTACAGGAAACTAACTGAAGAAAATGGATAAGATCCAGAAAATAGGAAATCCATAACAAAAAAGAGAGGCAAAGGGAATTCCCAGGTGACCGTGAAGATAAACCTCTGATATCAGCACCTGAGAGCCTGCAGCCCAGACTGAAGCAGCTTAGGAAGCTTTAAGAGAGGTGTCTTCAGGAAAACGAACTCTGAGGTACCCAAGGTGCTGGCATGTACTGAGATAGAGGCAACTGGATGAAAGTTTAGGGATGGTATAGTGATTGAAAATTAAATGAGGCCACCAGAGAAATAGTAAAACATACATTTCTTTTGTTTTCCTAGTTTGGTAGGCAAACACAAATATTAGGCAGTTTTACATTCCAGAGCAAGCACACACATGTACAACTGTGTATATAGTGCACTACATGTAATTAGTCCACTGCAACTGTGCCTGGCACACAGGAAGTACTTAGTAAGTTGTAGTTATGTATACCATGTTGAGTGGTATAAGAGAGAAATGTATAAAGTTTCAATATTTTTTAAAAAAATGCTTATTTATTTGGCTATTCTGGGTCTTTCTTGTGGCATGTGGAATCCTTAGTTGTAGCATGCAAACTCTTAGTGGTGGCATGTGGAATCTTGCTCCCTGACCAGGGATCGAACCTGGGCCCCTGCACTGCAAGTGCTGAGTCTTAGACCCTGGACCATCAGGGAAGTTCCTAAAGTTGCACTATTGAAAACAGAACTTAACTCGGTCAGGAGGAGATAGGAATGCTTTTCTAGTAGTAGAAAGCCCAGTTGGCTGAATAGAGTTTGACAGATGACAAGTGAGAAAGACATTCCAGGTAGAGAAAAGTTATAAGCTGGAACACAGAAGTTTGGAAATTCATTGTGTGTTAAGCAAAGAAAACGTGTGCCAAAGATTCATATCCTGCCAAGCTTATTTTTAACCCTAAAGGCTATAGGCAAACTACTATGAACATTTAAAAACTCAGAGAATATTGTTTCCACGCACTCTTCCTTAGGAATATACTAGAAAATTAGCCTGAGATAATCAAAGACTAAAGAGACCTTTCTTGATGTTAAAGACTACAGCATTGATCACTAATAGCTGTACATCACAGAAAGAGAGGTAATCAGATATTATATACTTTCTAAGAAAAGGGCACAGACTTGTGAAGTGACTGTATCATGACAATTGAACTTGAGTCTAACGGTAAAGGAAACCTAAAAGAGGTGGAGACTATTTGAGAGAAAATCTGGAAGCACTTAGATGCTTGATTCCATAAGGAGAATGAGGGAATGGTGAGAGTCTTCTAGTGTTGGTCAGGAGGGAGGTCACCTTCTAGTATTTAATCCAACACTCATATTAGTGATACTTTCTGACATCTCCTATGATCTCTGAACCACATGGTTTTGTTTGGCGTTAGCAGGTGCAGAAGACTGAATTAATCATACAGCCCAATTCTAGGACATTTTCTAGACTCCATCAGTAGTTTGAGAAAGGTCCTTCTCTTGTTTCATTTATGCCCTCTTACCCTCATTCCCACTCCAGTGTTCTTGCCTGGAGAATCCCAGGGACGGGGGAGCCTGGTGGGCTGCTGTCTATGGGGTCGCACAGAGTTGGACACGACTGAAGTGACTTAGCGGCAGCAGCAACCCTCATTCCCACTTGTATTTCCTTCCCCTCCTATATGAAAGAATTCTAATCTATTTAACTTTAACGTGGTTCTTTTTGTATTGTTCTTATAAAATGTGTATTTTTATTTATAAAAATGTGCATCTTATATATCCAAGTCTTGGGTGCTATGTTTTCAGTCCAACCGTATTTCAGTGTGTATATCTGATCTGTTGCTTCTAATTGCTGCACAGTGCTCCACGTATGCATCTACCGTATTTTACTAATCAATCCTCCCAGTGATGGACATCCAAATTATCCCCCACTCACTGTGCCACAAATACAGTTACAATGAACAACTTTGCATATGCCCTTTTATGGACCTGAGATCATTTTATCACTGGATGAAGCTTAAATATTGCCCAGTGCTCATTCAGTGGTAACAAGTGTTTACGGAATGTTGTTGGGCACTGTTTTTAGGTTCCAGGCATACAAGATAGACAAAATCCTTGGTCGTGAATAGCTCTAGTAGTCCTGCCTGGAGAATCCCATGGACTGAGGAGTCTGGTGGGCTACAGTCCACAGGGTTGCAGAGAGTCAGACATGACTGAGCTACTAACACAACAATAAGGTAAGGAAACTAAATAAATTTTTACTGGTAGTAAAAAGCTTTATGCAGAAAACTAAAACTGTATAATGTACTGCAAGGAGATCCAACCAGTCCATTCTAAGGGAGATCAATCCTGGGTGTTCATTGGAAGGACTGATGCTAAAGCTAAAACTGCAATACTTTGGCCACCTCATGCAACGAGTTGACTCACTGGAAAAGATTCTGATGCTGGGAAAGGTTGGTGTTGGACAGGGAGGCCTGGCGTGCTGTGATTCATGGGGTCGCGGAGAGTTGGATATGACTGAGCGACTGAACTGAACTGACTGAATGCGCTAATGTCAGGGTTGCTACTTAGTTAGGTAGATAAAAATGAACACCACAGTTGAGACCTGAATGGCAAGATAAAGTCCACTAAGGGAAGAGTTGGGTTAAGAGCCTCCTAGACAGACAGCATGGTGAGTGTAAGGGCCCTTAGGAGGGAATAACCTTGACATATGGGGCAGCAGCAAGAAGGCTCAGTGTTGGTAGATTATAGAGGATGAGGAGGAGTGTGGTGGAAGACAAGAATTATCTATTGTTGCATTAACAATACTATTGCATATTTATCAGCTTAAAATGACACAGTTTCTGTGAATCAGAAATCCAGGCTCAGTTTTGCTGGGTCTTCTGCAAAGCTGCAGACCAGGTGTCATGGTGAGGGCTGGGTTCTCATCTGAGGCTCATCTGAGGACTGACCTCCAAGCTCATGAAGTTGTTGATAGAACTCAGTTCCTTTTAGGCTGTTGGACAAAGGGCCTTGATTTCTTGCTGGCTGTCAGCTGGAGGCTGCCCTCAGTTTCTTGTCATGTGAGCTTTTCCTACATGGCTGCTTGCTTCCTCAAAGCTAGCAAGGGAGAGAGAGTCTCCTTGTAAGATGGGTTGCAATCTTATGAAATGTTATTGGTGAAGTAGCACTCCATCACCTTTGCTGCATTCTATTGAGTAAAAACATGTCCAGGCCCCATCTATTCAACGGGAGAAGATTACACAAGGTGTGAATACCAGAGGAAGGGGTCATGGGGGCCACCTCAGACTCTGCCAGCCACAACAAAGTAAGAGAGGTTTGGCGGGGGGAGGTTAATATCAAGAGGGTCGTGATAAGTATGGATATTTTTTCTAAGTCAGGTGGAAAACCATTAGGATCTTTGAACAGGGGATTGCATCAAATTTAAATTCTTACATATTCCTCTGCTTCAGTATCTCGGATAAATTGTAGTGGGGCCAGCAGAGAAACAAGAAAGCCAGAGGAAGCTGTTGCTAAACTCTAGATAGGAAATTAGTGGTCTGGCTTAGGTGATAGAACATATAGAAAGAAGTGGGTAGATTGAGATATACACAGGGGGCAGAGTTAACAGTTGCTGCTGCTGCTGCCAAGTCACTTCAGTCGTGTCCGACTCTGTGTGACCCCATAGACGGAAGCCCACCAGGCTCCCCCGTCCCTGGGATTCTCCAGGCAAGAACACCGGAGTGGGTTGCCATTTCCTTCTCCAATGTGTGAAAGTGAAAGGTGAAAGTGAAGTCGCTCAGTCGTGTCCGACCCTTAGCGACCCCACAGACTGCAGCCTACCAGGCTCCTCCATCCATGGGATTTTCTAGGCAAGAGTACTGGAGTGGCTTGCCATTGCCTTCTCCGAGAGTTAACAGTACTTGCTGATAATTTATTATATGACTGTTCACAGATAAGTAAGTTTGCCCAAGTTAACAAACACTGTCATTGAAAGAGCCAGAATTAGGCCTGTGCCTGCACAGTTCTTAGTTCTTAGTTCTGCTATGCCATTGTAGATGTCATGATGCACACAGTACATACTTTCTCTATAACTCCCATTTCCTATCCTCTATCTCTCACCTTCAGATATTGCTTTTGACAAACAAACCAACAAAGCACAGTTTGCTATGAAGAAGAGGTGGTCTTCCTGCATCTCTAGAAGGTATTTTTGAAATCGGTAAGGTTAATATTGCAAGTGGTAGATAGGAATAGCAAAAGCAACGGTCTCAGAGGGTGGAATATCCCTACTCCAGTACTGCAATTTGTTTTGCTGTTCAGTAGTTCAGTAGTGTCCGATTCTGTGACTCCGTGGACTGTAGCATGCCAGGCTTCCCTGCTCTTATCTCCTGGAGTTTGCTCAAACACATGTCCATTGAATTGATGATGCCATCCAACCATCTCATCCTCTGTCATCCTCTTCTCCTCCTGCCTTCAATCTTTCCCAGCAGTAGGGTCTTTCCCAGTGAGTCGGTTCTTCGCATCAGGTGGTCAAAGTATTGGAGCTTCAGTTTTAGGATCAGTCATCTCCTTTAAAGCTTTAGTTAAAGATGCATGGTTTCAAAGAAGTTCGTTTCCAAGAGACTGAAAAAATGTCAACGTTGCGATGAGTCTGAAACAGATATAGGGACATTCAGACCAAATAACAAGAAGCAGCTCCATTATTTGGAGGTGAATGTAGAGCTTACTCAACCCAATTTTGCCTGATTTTAATTCCAGACAAAAAGAATTCAAAGAAAATACTTTTAGTTGGGCACCTGGGAGGGAACACTGGAAAGGGAAGCAGAGAAGTGGCACAGACAAAGAGAGGAAAGTAATGAAAGGTACACTATTGAACTAGCTATCATGTGGAAAAACTCTGAGAGACAACGCCACATACCAGTCTCAGATTGTCCTACCCAAGGGAAGAAGGACCTGAAAAGTCATGGGTGAAAACTGCCCCTTGTGTGTGCGTGGGGGGTGTGACTGAAAAATATAGCCTGCCATGTTAGTAACAAAATTTGCAGCCCTCAAACCATCACATTATAGCCACTCCAAACCTTGAGGGAATGTAGGATAGAAACAGGATGCCCACATCTCTACAAATGACCCAATTTCATTCCTTTTTTATGGCCGAGTAATATTCCATTGTATATATGTACCACATCTTCTTTATCTATTCCTCTGCTGCTGGACATTTAGGTTTCTTCCATGTCTTGGTTACCATAAACGGTGCTGCAATGAACATTGGGGGTACATGTGTCTTTTGGAATTGTGGTTTTCTCCAGATCTATGCCCAGAAGTGGGATTGCTGGGTCATATGGTAGTTTTATTTTTAATCTTTTAAGGAACCTCCATACTGTTCTTCATAGTGGTTGTACCAATTTACACTCACACCAACAATACAAGAGGGTTCCCTTTCTCTACAACCTTTCCGGCATTTATTGTTCATAGATTTTTTTAAAGATGGCCATTCTGACAGGTGTGAGGTGATACCTCATTATAGATTTGATTTGCATTTATCTAATAATTAGTGATGCTGAGCATTTTTCATGTGTTTTTTGGCCATCTCTATGTCTTTGTAGAGACATGGATGGACCTAGAGACTGTCATACAAAGTGAAGTAAATCAGAAAGAGAAAAACAAGTATCATATATTAACACAAATATCTGGAACCTGGAAATGGTATCAGTTCAGTTCAGTTCAGTCGCTCAGTCGTGTCCGACTCTCCGCGACCCCATGGATCACAGCACGCCAGGCCTCCCTGTCCATCACCAACTCCCAGAGTTCACTCAAACTCATGTCCACAGAGTTGGTGATGCCATCCAGCCATCTCATTCTCTGTCATCCCCTTCTCCTCCCGCCCCCAACCTTTCCCAGCATCAGAGTCTTTTCCAGTGAGTCAACTCATCGCATGAGGTGGCCAAAGTATTGGAGTTTCAGCTTTAGCATCAGTCCCTCCAATGAACACCCAGGATTGATCTCCTTTAGAATGGACTGGTTGGATCTCCTTGCAGTCCAAGGGACTCTCAAGAGTCTTCTCCAGCACCACAGTTCAAAAGCATCAATTCTTCGGCGATCAGCTTTCTTCACAGTCCAACTCTCACATCCATACATGACCACAGGAAAAACCATTGCCTTGACTAGACGGACCTTGGTTGGCAAAGTAATGTCTCTGCTTCTTAATATACTATCAAGGTTGGTCATAACTTTCCTTCCAAGGAGCAAGCGTCTTTTAATTTCATGGCTGCAATCAGCATCTGCAGTGATTTTGGAGATGGTATAGATGACCTTATTTGCAAAACAGATATAGAGACACAGAGACATAGAGAAAAGAACTAAATTCCTTAACTTGAGAGATCTTGTTTTCTTTAATTAACAATAATTTTTGATGTTCCAATTACCTGGTATTTCTCACAAAAACTCATGTATCCTGTGTGTGTGTGTGTTCAGCTGTGTGTGACTTTTCATGATCCTATGGATTATAGACCCCTAGACTCCTCTGTCCATGGAATTTTCCAGGCAAGAATACTGGAGTGGGTTGCTGTTTTCTCCTCCAGGGGATCTTCCTGACCCAGGGATTGAACCTGCATCTCCTGTGTCTCTTGCGTTGCAGGGATATTCTTTACTGCTGAGCCATGGGATCCTGGCTTCTCCCTTATTTCTTTGGAGCAGTATCTCAGAGCAGTCTGAGATGCTGTGTCCCAGGCTTGAAGTCCTCAGTTTTGCCTGATGAATAAAAACTCTCTGTGAAAGATTGAGGGCAGGAGAAGAAGGGGGCAACAGAGGATTAGATGGTTGGATGGTATCACCGACTCAATGGAGATGAGTTCGAACAATCTCCGGGAAGAAGGACAGGGAAGCCTGGGATGCTGCAGTCCATGGGATCACAAACAGTCCAACACGACTGAGCAACTGAACAACAAACAAGAGTTAATTAACAGTGTTGTGTTAGTTTCAGTAGCACAACAAAATTTCAGTTATACATACACATGAATCTATTCTTTTTCAAATTCTTTTCCCAATTAGGTTGTTACACAATATTGAGCAGAGTTCCCTGTACTATACACTAGGTCCTTATTGGTTATCTCTTTTAAATACAGCAGCATGTACATGTTAACCCCAAACTCCCTAACTATTCCTTGTGGAAAGACATCTTGAAAGCAAGATGTTAAAGTACTGATACTACTGATGGAAAACCATTAGTGATTGTTCCCGTAACCAGAGCCTTGAGGGAGTTGCTGAGAAAGGGTGTCACTAGCTGAAAGGCTAAACAAAGTCATGAAAGGCCTGAAGGTTTGACATTGAGGACAGTGCATTGTATATCTTTACCCCGATCTGAGATTGTAAAGAACAGATATCTCTAGAGCATGAACAAGGAAGTAGAAGTTAACAATAAAAGGCATGCAAGGATTAGTTTAGTTCAGTTCAGTTGCTCAGTGGTGTCTGACTCTGCTACCCCGTGAACCACAGCATGCCAGGCCTCCCTGTCCATCATCAGCTTCCGGAGTCCACCCAAACCCATGTCCATTGAGTTGGTGACACCATCCTACCATCTCATTCTCTGTCTTCCCCTTCTCCTGCCTTCAATCTTTCCCAGCATCAGGGTCTTTTCCAATGAGTCAGCTCTTTGCATCAGGTGGCCAAAGTATTGCAAGGATTAGGATCTGGGCTTTGGCCTGTGAATGGCATCAGTCCCCTGATTCCCACTTTATTTCTGAGTCTTCTTTTTCTTTATTCTTCTGTGGCATGGCTCCCTCAGGTTGGTTCATTGTTGGGCTGGTCCTGACAACAGGAAAATAAAATTTTTCTCTGCTTCCACTTTTCCCCTTTCTCTTTGCCATTAAGTGGTGGGACCAGATGCCATGATCTTAGTTTTTTGGATGTTAAGTTTTAAACCAACCTTTTCATTCTCCTCTTTTGTCCTCATCAAGTGGCTCTTCAGTTCCTCTTCACTTTCTGGCATTAGAGTGGTATCATTTGCATATCTGAAGCTATTGATATTTCTTCCAGTAATCTTGATTCCAGGTTATGATATATCCAGCCCAGCATTTCGCATGATGTATTCCATGTCATAGATACTGTAAATGATAACGCTATGAATTCTGGGGTATATGTATTATTCTAAATTAGGGTTTTCAACTTTTCTGGATATATGCCCAGGAGTTGGATTGCTGGATCATATGGTAGCTCTATTTTTCATTTTTTAAGGAAACTCCATACTGTTTTCCATAGTGGTTGTACCAATTTGCATTCCCAATAGCATAGAGGGGTTTCCTTTTCTCTACAAGCATTTGTTATTTGTTGACTTTTTGATGATAGCCATCTGACCAGCATGAGGTAATCATTCATTGTGGTTTTGATTTGCATTTCTTTAATCTTTGGAGATGTTGAGCATCTTTTCATATGCCTATTGACCATCTGTCTGTTTTCTTTGGAGAAACTTCTATTTAAGTCTTCTGCCCATTTTTTAATTGGGTTGTTTTGTTAGAGTCCGGAGTTGCCCTTCCCTCAAAGGAACAGAGGACACTCACGATAATGCAAGACACACAGCGAGGTTTATTTCCAGCTAGCTGGGGTCCAAGTGTCCACCCAACGCAGCGGGTTTCAACAAGGACCCCGAGCACTCAGAGCCAAGGGTTATATAGCATTTTCAAATCATGATATTTCTAAACCTAACTCACAGGAATTTTCTTTACACACACACAGCTGTGCATATCTCTCTCCTGGGGTCTTAAGGAGATAAGTTTATCAGACCTGTTTACCTAATTTTCAGTGTCAAAGCCACCCACATTCTTGGTATTCAAGATTAACTTGTCTCCCAGGTTTTATCTAGTTCTTCTTCCCTCAAGTCACATACTCAGTAAAAATGGTTTTCCCGGCCTCCAAGATGGCCGTTCTTATGCTAACCCATTCTTACATTCCCCCTTTTCTGTTGTCCAAACGGAGGAATCTTCCTCCATGGGTAGAGTTTGATCCAGGGATCATTATACATCCTTCCTCAAAAACAATTTTAGGAATCTTTACTTAAAAACAAACTTATCTTAAAATGGAGTAACTTTGGTTTTACAAGCAGCAAGCAAAGTACAGAAGCAAAAATGCATTACAGGAGCATTAAGTTCTACATTAGGTCACAGCGTCTAATCTGAAATCACACCCATAATATCATTTTTCAGGATATCTGGGAAATAGTTATTTCCCAGGATGTCTGAACCATAACTACTCTATTTTGAGTTTTAATGTAAAAAAAAAATTTTTTTTAATAGCCAAAGCAGATGTCACCATTAATGACGTCAGTGTTTTTCTAGGTATGAGAGGATGCAAGAATTGGAACTCATAAAACCTTTTTCTGAAAAGATCTGACTATCTGAAGGCCTGTTCTGCCAGTTTTTTCAGAGCACAGAGTGCCTCATTCCTGATTTTCACCCTGAACTTCTTTCAGGGGGTGTTGAAGGTCAGCAGCTTGCAATGGTCATGATGTAATCTTTGTAGAGGCAGCTGGCAAGTACCAACTTCCAGTCAGCAGGGTCCCTTCATAGCCACATATCTGACCATGTGACACCATTTCATGGCCATTGTGTCCCGCGATGCTGGGAAGGCTCATTCCCAGGTCTAGGGAAGTGATGGGCCACTCAGTGTGCTAAAATTGGACCAGGCCTTGCAAGTAGCAAAAGTCTCTGGACCACTGTCTTACTAGCCTCCTGGTCCAGGAAAATATTTCCTCTTGTTGCTTTTTCCCATACCCAGAGTCACATTATTACAATTATTGATCTCATATGGAACTGCATATCAGCATTATATCACAGGCTCAGTGAAACAAGTGACACAGAAAATAATATAGCCATAGCCAGCAGTTAAGAGTAAAATAAGAATTATAAGTCAAGAACTTTTCTTAGATAAAGCCTGGTATACCCCAAGTCACCTGACTTCATTTGTTGAATGACTATAGCCTGGTGTTAATCTCCTGGTTGTACATTATGGAGCATCTGACCTTTATCTGAAGATTGGTTACTGAGATAAGCCTTAGAAACTAACCTAGAGTGTCCTTTTTAATAACTTAATTAAATCTTTTAGCAGTATCACATAACAAGGAATTGTCTCAGCAGTGAGTCTTAGTAAACACTAGACCTTAATTAACAAAACTAGAAACTTAATTTAACAATTTACAAAACTTAATATTCCATGATTTTTCATTATGGAGGCATTAACCCTGTAGTCAGGAAGGCTTTAACCCATCAAATAGAAAATGAGGTTTGTCAGGGCTCTGGGAAAAGCCAAGCAGCCATCTTGGATATCCCATAGCCCTGACTCTGATTTCCAGCTATTGTTTTTCATTTTCCAATTTAGAAGCAGACTGTTGCCATGGTTTAAGGACATTAGGATGGCACAAGTCTAACAGAGTTTTTGTATAAGCAGAATGAGCTTTTACATATCTACAAACCCGACAATTGGATTAATTTCTAAAACTAGCATAGGATCAGTCCTATGGTAGAAAAGCATTTGATTTATATGCAGAAGTCTAAGAAGTCAAGAAAACATTATAAATGATCATACGAATCAGGTCCAGCATCTTGGGCAAGCTGTCTACCTCTGATGTCGTCGTCTTCTCATCCTGGTGTAGTGTAGTTTCTTCTGAAAAAAGTCCTTCCATCCAGGTTGGAGACAGTCCCTTAAATTATGTCTTTTTCTAGTCCTGGTTGCAGGTCATGAGGCATCTGATCTTCATCCAAAGATAGATCACTGAGACAAGCTTCAGAAACAAACCTAGAGTGCTCTTCAAGAACTCAACCAAATCCCATATTAATATCACATAACAGCCAAGATCATTCAGGAAATGAGTCTTAGTAGATACAGACTTCCATTAACAAACTGGGATTCAACATTCATTGAAACATCTTTTTCTCCCTAAAATCACCCTCATTTTTATCAAATATAACCAAATTAAGACTTGTTTACAAAATAGATCTGTTTTCAATACACTTGACCTGATTATTTATATAACCATAGACTTTTCTTTTTTTTTTTGCTTTGCTGAAACTTTTATGGAGTCTCAAACTTAACTTTAAAACCTTTCAGGGCTAGAGAAAGTCATCTCAAAGACTTATCACAGATTTTGCCTAACAGATGTGAGTGAATTCCTCCCTTTCTTAAGGTCTCCAAAACTGAGATTTCTGTACCTGTTAGTGATATAACCTTCTTAGTTTATCTGATAAAGTTACTGGAAGCCTAAGAGTTTCCAGTCTCTGAAGGGGTCAGACAGAGAAAAATGTTAAATGCTTCAATTTGTCTATTAAATACCATTTTACCAAATTACTGTTAAGTCACAATTAGTTTGAGGGGAAGGTTTCCTAAGATCTGGAAAACACAAACCAGTAATTTTTCAGAAACCATAAAAGTTATAAGCATATTTGCCAGTTTATTCGGTCCTTTTGTGAACCTTTGTATAGTCATCAGGTTTCTCACTAGAATCTTTTAATTTCTTACCCAGTTCAGAAACTTGTATTTATCCAAAAGTCCTTTTTATAAATCTTCTGGAAGAGGAAGCATTTTCACAACAAACTTGGTTAGTGCTGTGACAACACTTTAAGATAGTAATCAGAATTAAGGCAACATTTTACCTGAATATATCAGAATTTATATATAAATTGTTTCTAGGATATCTGTATTAGTAACATTTACCATACAATATACCCGAGACTTATTATTCACTTGAGAATACTTCCCATGTAATTTAACATGGAAGTTGAATCCAATTAGTGTAATATCTCCCTTTGGGATGTTTCAGGGGCCCTCTGAAGCATCCCAAAGTCAGCTAGAAGCCAAAAGTGCTTCATCAGATTGATTTAGGAAGTTTTGTCAACAAATATCAGAAAGGTTTAGAGCACTCAGTCAGATGGGATTATAGGTCACTGTGAAACAATAGCTATTCACTCAGCCATAGTAACAATATAGGATTTCAGAGGCAAATATGGAACAGACCATTTAAGAGGCAAATGAACTTAAATCTATTGTCAAATGCAGTTTAATATCTCAAAAAAACCTTTGTTTATACACAAAACTCTTTCCTTGGGGTCCACTTTCCACAAAACCTTTTTATCACTTTCTGTACCCATTTGTTCTCCCATCCTGGAACAGCCAACTGTAAGTTAGACCTACTACCTTTTTCCTCTATAAAATGTAACTTCATTTTTCATACCTTCTTTACTGAACACACACATCTTACTTCCCTTAAGCAACCAAGAATTGACCTTTATATTAGCATTCTATAGATTGGTGAACATAAATACCAGTGATAACTTAAAAAATTTTAGCAAACATCTCAGGATGGCATCAAACATTATTTATTAATAGTCTAAAATCTTTAGTTTTTCTGTAAGTTAGTATTCAGTAGTGAATGTTTCAGAATCTTATTTTATTTGGAAATGACCTAGCTATTCAATAAACTTTTGTTACTTAATTTAGCACAACCTTAGAAATTCAGGTTACCAAAATCTAGAGAAACTGTTTTAGACAGACATTTTTAATCTTAATAGAGTTTATCTAAAAGCTCATGTCTCATTTACATTTTTTAGAAGTTTTTTTTTTTTTTCACTCAAGGTAATTTCTTTGTCGACAAACTTGTAACAGATATAACAATATAACAACATTTAACTTAAACCTAGGTACAGTGAGAATATGCTTAATGTTGATGACTCTTAGACATGTCTATATTAGATAGATCAACAAACATTAATATCAGGTATTTAATACTGAATATTTTCCAGTTTACATGAACCTGGAATTTATTATTTAATTTAGAATTGTTTGATTTGTAAGCGCTTACCCTTTTTAAAGCCAATTAAATAGAGCTCATTTACAAATTAACTTCAAAAATATTACTCAGAGACAAAGACATACCAAGACATATTAAGACAGACACAGTGCGAGTCTTTAGTCATGAATTAGATATTACAATATAAAATTTACTAGTTTATAAAAACAGCTGGACTGATTCTATAGGGGGTCGGCGGAGGGACCCCATAAACAATAAAAGGGCATAAGGAAGGAGAGTCACCCAGTCCCCGCTAGTCTCTATTGCCAATTTTGCCAATGTTTCTTTTAGGGTCCGATTCATCCTTTTTACTTGACCCGAGCTCTGGGGATTGTATTCACAGCGTAATTTTCATTTAATCTCCATAGCCAAAACCAATCCCTGAACAACTTTATCTTAGCCAAATTCCTTGGTCTCCGGGCAGCTGCTCGGAGGCCTGCCATAAGAGTCTAGCGGTACACTCGGAGATGCTCCCTACCTTCTGCGCGCTCAAAGTCCCACTGGGGCCGGGTCAATGGAAATCCCTCATCAATTAGGTTCACCTGCATGGTGGGCCTCCTGTCCACACCCGGGACATATTTCCGAGCTTCCGATAGAATCCGCTCCCATTCTTCCGTGGTGAAGAGCACCTGTAACAGCTACTGACAGTCATCCCAGGTGGGATTATGGGTGAAAAGGATAGAAACAAAAGGCTTTATCCATGCTGGTGGGTTTTCCACCAGATCTTGCCAGACCAGGATATAGGGCATCTGGTCCGGGTGGCCGGAAGGGCCGGGCGTGAGAACCTTCCCCCAGCAGCCGGATGGTGGGCAGGCTGAAGGTTCCCTCTCTCGGCCACCTGACATTAAAAGTGGGCCACTCCGAGGAACAGAGCGTCACCAGCTTATTCCTCTTCACTAGCAGAGACAAGTCTCGCACCTTAGATTTAAAGTCAGAGAAATGATCCATCATGAGGGAGAGCGGGGTAGAGCTTCCTTGACCCATGACCACAGAATAGATTACGGGAGAGAAAAGACACAGGAGAGAGACAGAGACAGTGCCGGCACACACGATAACACGACAAACGGAGGACAGACAAACGTCGGCCGAAAACACACTACTAGGTCTCTGAGACCTCTGAGGCTTCCTGCAGTTTAAAGTAACCTTACCGAAGGGCGTCCACTGCCCACCAGATTCCGGATAGGGAGAGACCTCCTCTCTCCCGCAGAGCCAGCTGCCTTCCAGCGCGAATGCTGGGCCTCGGCCTTACGCTGGCTACGGCGATCAATTCGCCCCTGAACAGACCTTGCAGAGCCAGAAAAAGACAAGGGATACAATTCCAGCAAACACACAAATTTGAACCGAGCTTTTCAACACCCACTGGCCGGTCTGCCACACCACATTCACAGGCGCCGTCTCATTCACACAACACTCAGGACCCTTACCTAGGGTTCCAAACGGCGTCCACTGTGGACGTCGTTCAGGCACCCCTTCGTTGGGGATGTCTCCCACGACTTCCAGTAATGGAGCCTCCAGGGCCGTAACCGGCTTCTTCCCTTCCACGAGAATTCTCAGTTGGGACTAGGCAGACCTGTTTCAGTCTCTGGTCGAGGACCTGTTTCAGTCCTCTCCTCTAGGAGGTGGCCAAACCTCCTGCCGCGGCTTTTGTGCAAACCTCGGTATCGGAGGTTGTCTGTCTCTTTGAGGAGGGGTCTTGGGATCCTGGATGAGCCCCCAAATGTTAGAGTCCGGAGTCGCCCTTCCCTCAAAGGAACAGAGGACACTCACGATAATGCAAGACACACAGCGAGGTTTATTTCCAGCTAGCTGGGGTCCAAGTGTCCACCCAACGCAGCGGGTTTCAACAAGGACCCTGAGCACTCAGAGCCAAGGGTTATATAGCATTTTCAAATCATGATATTTCTAAATTACCTAACTCACAGGAATTTTCTTTACACACACACAGCTGTGCATATCTCTCTCCTGGGGTCTTAAGGAGATAAGTTTATCAGACCTGTTTACCTAATTTTCAGTGTTGAAGCCGCCCACATTCTTGGTATTCAAGATTAACTTGTCTCCCAGGTTTTATCTAGTTCTTCTTCCCTCAAGTCACATACTCAGTAAAAATGGTTTTTCTGGCCTCTAAGATGGCCATTCTTATGCTAACCCATTCTTACAGTTTGTGTTTTGATATTGGTTTGTATGAGCTGTCTGTATATTTTGGGTATTAACTCTTTTCTAGTTGCATCTTTTGCAAATATTTTCTCCTTGTCCTTAGGTTGTCTTTTTGTTGTGTTGATGGTTTCTTTTGATATACAAAAGTTTTATTTATATTAAACAGTTTTCTTATAGTTAATTTACAATGTTCTGTTGATTTCTGCTGTATAGCAAAGTGATTCAGTTACATATGTATCTCAACATTCTTTCCATATTCTTTTCCATTTTGTTTTATCACAGGATATTGAATATAGTTCCCTGTGCTATACTGTAGGACCTGATTGTTTTCCATCCTATATATAAGAATTTGAATCTACTAATCCCAGGCTCCCAGTCCATTCCTCCCATATCTCCCCTCCACCTCGGCAACCACAAGTTTGTTCTCTATATCTGAGAATCTATTTCTGTTTAGTAGATGTGTTAATTTGGTCATATTTTAGATTCCACATATAAGTGATACCATATGGTATTTGTCTTTCTCTTTCTGACTTACTTCACTTAGCATGATAATCTCTAGGTTCATTCATATTGCTGCAAAAGGTATTATTTCATTCTTTTTTATATCTGAGTAACATTCCGTGTGTGTGTGTGTGCACGTGCACACACTCAGTCATGTGTGACCCCATGGACTGTAGCCTGCCAGGCTCCTCTGTCCCTGGAAATTTCCAGGCAAGAATACTGGAGTGGGTTGCCATTTGCTACTGTAATATTCCATTATATGTATATATATATGCATACATATATATATATATATACACTCACATTTTCTTTATCCATTTATCTGTCCATGACATTTCAGTTGTTTCCATGTCTCAGCTATCATAAATGCTGCTGCTGCTATGAACATACAGGTGCATGTATCTTTTCCATTTAAGAGTTTTGTCTGGGAGTGGGATTGATGTATCAGATAGAAACTCTGCTTTTAGTTTTTTAAGGAACTTCCATTCTATTTTCCATAGTGGCTTTGTTGTTGTTGCTTAGTCATTAAGTAGTGTCTGACTCTGCAACCCCATGGATTCTAGCATGCTAGGCTTCCCTGTCTTTCACTGTCTCCTGGAGTTTGCTCAGATTCATGTCCATTGAATTGGTGATGCTATTTAACCATCTCATTCTCTGCCACCCTCTTCTCCTTTTGCCTTCAATCTTTCCGAGCATCAGGGTCTTTTCCAATCAGTTGGCTCTTTGCATTAATGGTGGTCAAAGTATTGGAGCTTCAGCTTCAGCCTCAGTCCTTCCAATGAATATTCAGGGTTGATTTCCTTTAGGATTGACTGGTTTGATCTCCTTGCTGTCCAAGGGACTATATATGCATGTGTACTAAGTCTCTTCAATCATGTCCGACTCTGTGATATTACGGACTGTAGCCCATCAGGCTCCTCTGTCCATGGGATTCTCCAGGTAAGAATACTGGAGTGGGTTGCCATGCCCTTCTCCAGGTGATCTTCCTGACCCAGGGATCAAACCAGGATCTCTTACATTTCCTGCATTGGCAGGTCAGTTCTTTACCACTAGGCCACCTGTGAAGTGCCCAAGGGACTATATATATATATAGTGGCTAAATCAATTTACATTCCCACCAACAGGTACGAGGGTTCCCTTTTCTCCACACCTCCTTCAGCATCTGTTATTTGTAGAAAAATCTTTTAAGTTTGATTAGATCCCATTTGTATATTTTTGCTTTTATTTCTTTTGCCTGGGAGACAAATCAAAGAAAATATTGCTACAATTTCTGTCTGAGAAAGTTTTGATTGTTTTGTCTTCTGAGAGTTTTATGGTGTCAAGTCTTATATTTAGGTTTTTAAATCATTTTGAGTTGTGTATGGTGTGATAGAGTGTTCTTGTATCATTGATTTACATACAGCTGTCCAGCTTTCCCAATATCATTTGCTAGAGAATTTTTCATAGTATATTCTCATCTCCTTTGTTTTAGATTAATTGGCTGTAGGTGTGTAGGTTTCACATTCTCAGGGCTCTCTGTTCTCTTTCACTGGTCTATACATCTATTTTTGTGCCAAAACCATACTGTTTTAATTACAGTGGCTTTTCAGTGTAGTTTGAATTCTGGGAGAAAGTTATCCCTCCTGCTTTGCTCTTTTTCCTGAGGATTGTTTGACAGTTTTGGGTCTTTTGTGGTTCCATATAAATTTTAGGATTATTTGTTCTAGTTCTGTGGAAAATGTCATGAGTATTTTCATAGGGATTGCATTAAATCTGTACACTGCTCTGTGTAGTATGACCACATAATGATATTCATTCTTCCAATTGAAGAGCATGGTATATCTTTCCATTTCTTTGAATCATCTTCAATTTCCTTTATCAATGTTTTATAATTTGCAGTGTATTAACTCCTTGGTTAAGTTTATTCCTAAGTATTTTTGTGTGTGATTTTAAATAGGGTTTTTTTGTTTGTTTGCTTGTTACCTTTTCTGATATTTCATTGTTAATGTAAAGAAATGCAACAAATTTCTGTATATTAACTTTGTATCCTGCTACCTTACTGGATGCATTTATTAGTTTTAATAGTTTTTGTATGAAGACTTCAGGGTTCTCTACATAGGGTATATTGTCATCTACAAATAGGGACAGTTTTACCTATTCCCTTTCCACCTGGATACCACTTATTTCTTTTTCTTGTTTTATTGTTGTGGCTAGGGCCTCCAATACTATGTGGAATAGAGTGGTGAGAATGGGTATCCTTGCCATGTTCCTGAATATAATGAGAAGACTTCAGCTTTTCACTATTGAGTAATATGTTGGCTGTGGGTTTGTTATAAAAGGCCTTTACTATGTTCTCTCTATATCCCCTTTGGTGAAGAGTTGTTTTTATTATCAATGGATGTCGAATTATATAAAACAATTTTCTTTTTTTTTGCATCTCTTGATGCAAATTGTGTGGTTTTCGTATTTCTTTTCATCACTGTGGTGTATTACATTGATTGATTTGTTTATGTGGAACTGGCTTTGTGACCGTGGAATGAGTCCAACTTGACTATGGTGTATGATCCTTTTAAGGGGCTGCACGAGATGGTGGAGTAGAAGGACGTGTGCTCATCTCCTGCAAGAACTCCAAAAGTACAACTTGCTGCTGAACAACCATTGACAGGAGAATGTTGGATCCCAACATAAGAGGACATCCAAGGGCAAAGGAAAAGCCCCAGAAAGATGGTAGGAGGGGCAAAGTTGCATTTAGACTCAAACCCCACACCCACCAGAGATGCTTAGAGGGCCCAAATAAAACTTGTGTGCACCAGGACCCAGAGACACACAGACTGGGCCAGACCATCCTTTGAGTGTCTGAGTGTCTCCTGCAGAGACACAGGTCAGCAGTGGCCTGCCACAGGGGAAGGGACTCTGGGTGCAGCAGATCTGCGTCACACAGCAGGTGGCATAAGCCCTCTTGGAGGAGGTCGCCATTAATCCCACTATAGAGCCACCTAGCAGATGACCCACAAATTTCAGAACAATTATACCAAATAAATTCTTACACTGCTAAGAAAGTTCTAGGACCCACAACAGTTTTCCCAATCTAGGTATCTGACAAAGAGACTGAGAACCCCCAGGGAGCTGACTTTGGTGGCCAGGGAGATTTGATTACAGAACTTACACAGGACTGGCGAAACAGACTCTTGCAGGGCACAAACAAAACCTTGTGCACACCAGGAGAAAGGAGCAGTGACCACACAAGAGACTGACCCAGACTTGCCTGTGAGTGTCCAGGAGATACGACACTGAAAGATGAACTCCCCAGGTCAGTAGGTGCCCAATATGCTACTGGAGAAGAGCAGAGAAATAACTCCAGAAACAACGAAGAGACAGAGCCAAAGCAAAAGCAACACCCAGTTGTTGATGTGACTGGTGATGGAAGTATGATCCGATGCTGTAAAGAACAGTATTGCATAAGAACCTGGAATGTGAGACGCGAGAGACACCCGGCTCTGGCAGCGCAGACGCGAGAGATGCCCGGCTCTGGCGCAACCGACCACGTGCAGAATCGTGGCTGAGAGGAGCTGCCCTGCACCCAGGGTTAGGGCGGTGGTCGAGAGGAGCTGTACCACGTCCAGGAGGCTGTGGCTGCTTGGGTACCGGAGGGCCGAGAGGAGCTGATCCACATTCAAAGCAGGAGGGGTGGCCTTGAGGAGATACCCCTCGTCCAAGGTAAGGTACAGTGGCTGCACCTTGCTGGAGCAGCTAGGAAGAGATACTCCACGACCAAGTGGAATATAAGAATCCAGTGTTCTGGGGAGGAAGGAACAAGATGGCGGAGGGATAAGACGGCGAGACCACTCTCTCCCCCACAAATTCATCAAAAGAACATTTGAACGCGGAATAAAGTCCACAAAACAACTTCTGAATACTGGCAGAGGACATCAGGCTCCCAGAAAAGCAGCCCATTGTCTTCTAAAGGAGAGAGAAGAAATCCAGCTCCACCCACCAGAACACTGACACATGCTTCCCTAACCAGGGAACCCGGACAAGTCACCCGGCCAACCCCACACACAGCGAAGAAACTACATAATAAAGAGAACTCCACAAACTGCAAGAAGAGGGAAAGGCCACCCCAAGCAAAGCAATACAAGCAAGATGAAGAGGCAGAGAAATACCCAGCAAGTAAAGGAACAAGATAATTGCCCACCAACACAAACAAAAGAAGAAGATATAGGGAATTTACCTGATAAAGAATTTCAAATTTTGATGGTGAAAATGATTCAAAATCTTGAAAGCAAAATGGAGTTACAGATAAATAAACTGGAGAAAAGGATTGAGAAGATGGAAGAAAGATTTAATTAGGACTTAGAAGAAATAAAAAAGAGTCAATATACAATGAATAATGCAATAGATGAGATCAGAAACACTCTGGAGGGAACAAACAGTAGAATAACAGAGGCAGAAGACAGGATAAGCGAACTAGAAGATAGAATTGTAGAAATAAATGAAACAGAGAGGAAAAAAGAAAAACGAATTAAAAGAAATGAGAACAATATTAGAGACCTCTGGGACAATGTTAAACGCTCCAACATTTGAATCATAGGAGTCCCAGAAGAAGAAGACAAAAAGAAAGACCATGAGAGAATACTTGAGGAGATAATAGGTGAAAACTTCCCTAAAATAGGGAAAGAAATAATCACCCAAGTCCAAGAAACCCAGAGAGTCCCCAACAGGATAAACCCAAGGCGAAATTCTCCAAGACACATATTAATCAAATTAACAAAGATCAAACACAAAGAACAAATATTAAAAGCAGCAAGGGAAAAGCAGCAAATAACACATAAGGGGATTCCCATAAGGATAACAGCTGATCTTTCAACAGAAACTCTTCAGGCCAGAAGGGAGTGGCAAGACATACTTAAAGTGATGAAAGAAAATACCCTACAGCCCAGATTACTATACCCAGCAAGGATCTCATTCAAATATGAAGGAGAAATCAAAAGCTTTACAGACAAGCAAAAGCTGAGGGAATTCAGCATCACCAAACCAGCTCCCCAACAAATGCTAAAGGATCTTCTATAGACAGGAAACACAGAAAGAGTGTATAAACTTGAACCCAAAGCAATAAAGAAAATGGCTACGGGATCGTACTTATCAATAATTACCTTAAACGTAAATGGGTTGAAATTTTCAAAAAGGCTAGGAAACAGTTCTCATAGCCATCAATAGTTCAGTGTTGAGTTCATGAATAGTTTTTAAAGTTTGGGACAAACTGTAGTATTTGCTATTTGAAGTACTATTTGTAATTGGCATATTACGATGTAACATTGGCCTTCATTTCCAACTTAAAATGCCTAAAAATGCCTAACAGGTTTTTAGATTTGTGAATTTTAGTTGAAATGTATTTTACGATGTTACTAAACCTGCAGAAATATTGGAATATTTCAGAGAACTTATTCACTGTACATTTAATTTATTTTATTTATAAAAGTTATGAACTGTAGAAAGTTTTACTTGTTGGGTCAAATGCTTATTGCTTCAAATGCTTGTTGCATTTGAAGTGCTAGTTACAAGAAACTCAGATACCTTCAATGTATAAATGCTATTAAGTTTTTAAAGGACTCTGGAGTATAAGTAAGTTTGTTTAAAGAAATTAAGTCTGTTCAACTTGAATCAGCTCTGTCAAACATTAATTAAAAGCCTCATTTAAAAAAAAAATAAAAATAAAGATTCAAAAAAAAAAAAAAAAGAACCTGGAATGTAAGGTCCATGAATCAAGGTAAATTGGAAGTGGTTGAACAGGAGATGGCAAGAGTAAACATTGACATTTTAGGAATAAGTGAACTATAACGGACTGGAACAGGAAAATTTAACTCAGATCACCATTATACCTGCTACAGTGGGCACGAATCCCTTGGAAGAAATGGAGTAGCCCTCATGGTCAACAAAAGAGCCAAAATGCAGTACTTGGGTGCAATGTCTAAAATGACAGAATGATCTCTGTCTGTTTCCAAGGCAAACCATTCAATATCATAGTAACCCAAGTCTATGCCACAACCAGTAATGTGGAAGAAGTCAAAGTTGAATGGTTCTATGAAGACCTACAAGATCTTCTAGAACTAACATCCAAAAAAGATGTCCTTTTCATCATACAGGACTAGAATGCAAAAGTAGGAAGTCAAGAGATACCTGGAGTAACAGGCAAATTTGGCCTTGGAGTACAAAATGAAGCAGGGCAATGGCTAGTAGAGTTCTGCCAAGAGAACACACTGGTCATAGCAAACACCCTCTTCCAATAACACAAGAGAAGACTCTACACATGGACATCACCAGATGGTCAACACCGAAATCAGATTGATTATATTCTTCGCAGCCAAAGATGGAGAAGTTCTATACAGTCAGAAAAAATAAGACCAGGAGCTGACTGTGGCTCAGATCATGAACACCTTATTGCCAAAATCAGACTGAAATTGAAGAAAGTGGAGAAACCCACTAGACCATTCAGGTATGACCTAAATCAAATCCCTTATGACTATATAGTGAAAGTGAAAGTGAAGTCACTCAATCATCTCCAACTCTTTGCGACCCCGTAGACTGTAGCCCACCAGGCTTCTCTGTCCATGGGATTCTTCAGGGAAGAATACTGGAGTGGGTTGCCATTTCCTTCTCTATTATGACTATATAGTGGACGTGAGAAATAGATTTAAGGGACTAGATCTGATAGACAGAGTGCCTGATGAACTAATGGATGGAGGTTTGTGACACTGTACAGGAGACAGGAATCAAGACCATTCCCAAGAAAAAGAAATTCAAAAAAGCAAAATGGCTGTCTGAGGAGACCTTACAAATAGCTGTGAAAAGAAGAGAATTGAAAAGCAAAGGAGAAAAGGAAAGATGTACCCATTTGAATGCAGAGTTCCAAAGAATAGCAAGGAGAGAAGAGGAAGCCTTTCTCAGCAATCAGTACAAAGAAATAGAGGAAAACAATAGAATGGGAAAGACTAGAGATCTCTTCAAGAAAATTAGAGATTCCAAGGGAACATTTCATGCAAAGATGGGCTCAATAAAGGACAGAAATGGTAGGGACGTAACAGAAGCAGAAAATATTAAGAAGAGGTGGCAAGAATACACAGAACTATACAAAAAAGAGCTTCACAACCCAGATAATAACGATGGTGTGATCACTCACCTAGAGCCAGACATCTTGGAATGTGAAGTCAAGTGGGCCTTAGGAAGCATGACTTCGAACAAAGCTAGTGGAGGTGATGGAATTCCAGTTGAGCTATTTCAATTCGTGAAAGATGACACTGTAAAAGTGCTGCACTCAATATGCCAGCAAATTTGGAAAACTCAGCAGTGGCCACAGGACTGGAAAAGGTCAGTCTTCATTCCAATCCCAAAGAAAGGCAATGCCAAAGAATGCTCAAACTACCGCACAGTTGCACTCATCTCACACGCTAGTAATGCTCAAAATTCTCCAAGACAGGCTTCAGCAATACATGAACCATGAGCTTCCAGATGTTCAAGCTGGATTTGGAAAAGGCATAGGAACCAGAGATCAAATTGCCAGCATCCGCTGGATCATGGAAAAAACAAGAGAGTTCCAGAAAAACATCTATTTCTGCTTTATTGACTATGCCAAAGCCTTTGTGTGGATCACAATACACTGTGGAAAATTCTTCAAGAGATGGGAATACTAGACCACCTTACCTGCCTCTTGAGAAACCTGTATGCAGGTCAGGAAGCAACAGTTAGAACTGGACATGGAACAACAGACTGGTTCCAAATAGGAAAAGGAGTACGTCAAGGCTGTATATTGTCACCCTGCTTATTTAACTTCTATGCAGAGTACATCATGAGGAACGCTGGGCTGGAAGAAGCACAAGCTGGAATCAAGATTGCTGGGAGAAATATCAATAACCTCAGATATGCAGATGATACCACCTTATGGCAAAAAGGGAAGAAGAACTAAAGAGCCTCTTGATGAAAGTGAAAGAGGAGAGTGAAAAAGTTGACTTGAAGCTCAGCATTCAGAAAACTAAGATCATGGCATCTGGTCCCATCAGTTCATGGGAAATAGATGGGGAAACAGTGGAAACAGTGGCTGACTTTATTTTTCTGGGCTCCCAAATCACTGCAGATGGTGATTGTAGCAATGAAATTAAAAGACACTTGCTCCTTGGAAGGAAAGTTATGACCAACCTAGATGGCATTTTAAAAAGCAGAGACATTACTTTGCCAACCAAGGTCTGTCTAGTCAAGGCTATGGTTTTTCCAGTGGTCATGTATGGATGTGAGAGTTGGACTATAAAGAAATCTGAGTGCCGAAGAGTTGATGTTTTTGAACAGTGGTGTTGGAAAGGGCTCTTGAGAGTCCCTTGGACTGCAAGGAGATCCAACCAGTCCATCCTAAAGGAGATCAGTCCTGGGTGTTCAATGGAAGGACTGATGTTGAGGCTGAAACTCCAATACTTTGGCCACCTGATGTGAAGAGCCGACTCATTGGAAAGGACTCTGATGCCGAAAGATTGAGGGCAGGAGGAGAAGGGGATGACAGAGGATGAGATGGTTGGATGGCATCATTGACTCAATGGACATGGGTTTGGAATGGACTCCGGAAGTTGGTGATGGACAGGGAGGCTTGGTGTGCTGCGGTTCCTGGTGTCGCAGGGAGTCAGACATGACTGAGAGACTGAACTGAACTGAACTGAACTAGTTTGAATGCCTCGTTTTTTGTTCATAATTTTTAATCACTTAAAAAAATCTGTGAGTAGCATTTTGATATATAAATTATTGTCTGCCTGTCTGATTATTTCTATAGGAGAGATTTCTAAAGTAAAGGGTTACTGCGTCAAAAGATGACTATTTTAGGATGTCTTGTTCAATAAATTCCTTTGATGATACATTGATATGTGAAAATACAATACTTTAAAACAACTTTATTATGCTATCTGTTCCATGAGAATCTTTCTTAGCTATTTATTTATTTTCTCATTCTCTTTGTGGCAACACTTTAGAAAGCCTTATAGAGCCACAGAGAGGCAGATTTCTATCACCCATAACAAAAAATCTAGGATAATTTCTTCTATCTCCACTCATATGCTAGGAGCTTCAACATCCTTTGGTGAATTAATCTTTCCAGTTTCAAGAACATGAAGCTACATAAATTTTAAGAGACTACAGCATAACCTCAGATGGCTCAGTGATAAATCTGCTGGCCAATGTAGGAGACGTAGAAGATGCAGGTTTGATCCCTGGGGTGCGAAGACCCTCTGGAGGAAGAAATGGCAACCCACTCCGCTATTCTTGCCTTGGAGAATCCCATGGACAAAAGAGCCCCATGGACTACAGTCCATGGGCTTGCAAAGAGTTGGACATGACTGAGTGAGCACTCATGCAGAGCATAACCATTCTTGTAGGAACCATATGTTCACCAGACAATGCATATTTAAAATCTTCACATTTTCAAGGAATATAAAGTTTGACCGGTTTTTACAGAAATCAAATGATCCATTATGTCTTTAGTATTTTTGTTAATCTATTTTGAGTTGATTGTTTTTGCTACTTATTCCTGCAGCTTTTATTGAATTCCCACACAGATCCATGAGGTCAGTGGCTATATCTCTCACTCACCAATATATCCCTAACACATAACCCAAGACATATTGACCAACAAATACTTGGTTTAGCTAACATAAAAATATGTATTTGTTGAATGGATGTGTTCTTCCTTTATGGATTTGAAACAACTTTAAAAATCATATTTGAAACACAGTAATTCATTGGTGATCTTGGAGGTGGCTTTCCAAAAATACTGCTCATTGTTTGCAACGCAAATAAAGGTGTAGAAAATAGGGAGTGGGGAGGGGAAAACAAAGAAAATCGCTAACAAAAATTGAGGGGGCATGTACTTCAAAATAAACCGGACTCACTGGCTTTAAAGATCTTTTCTAGTAGAAAAGCTTTTTTTCTGAATCACCTTTTCCATTTTTTTCAGAAAATATCACCACAACATTATCTATTAGGTACAATCTCCTACAAATGTTATGCTGTGCTTATACAGACTGTACCTTACCAGACTTGAAATCTATTTTTGCTTTTGCAGTCTTGATTCATTTTCTGAATCGTTTTGAAACAAAATGGTATAGATTTATTCAGAATTATTACATTTAGTGGAATATTTAGGATCCATGGCCAGATCTATATGACCCGAAGGATAGTTTATTCTTGGTCAATTAGAAGACAAACATTTAATGATTAGTATGTCAGAAATACTGTTCATTCTTAGATTCACTATTAGTTCAGGCTACCAAAGTTATGACCAACCTAGATAGCATATTAAAAAGCAGAGACATTACTTTGCCAACAAAGGTCTGTCTAGTCAAGGCTATGGTTTTTCCAGTGGTCATGTATGGATGTGAGAGTTGGACTGTGAAGAAAGCTGATAGCCTAAGAATTGATGCTTTTGAACTGTGGTGTTGGAGAATACTCTTTTGAGAGTCCCTTGGACTGCAAGGAGATCCAACCAGTCCATTCTGAAGATCAGTCCTGGGTGTTCATTGGAAGGACTGATGCTAAAGCTGAAACTCCAATACTTTGGCCACCTCATGTGAAGAGTGGACTCACTGGAAAAGACTCTGATGCTGGGAGGGATTGGGGGCAGGAGGAGACGGGGACAACAGAGAATGAGATGGCTGGATGACATCACCGACTCGATGGAAATGAGTTTCAGTGAACTCCAGGAGTTGGTGATGGACAGGGAGGCCTGGCGTTCTGCGATTCATGGGGTCACAAAGAGTCGGACACGTCTGAGCGACTGAACTGAACGGAACCACAGCCATAAACCTGAGCTGTAACTTTGTTTCTACTCAATGATACAAAAGTGTGTCCTTCACACGTTTTTACCTTTGTTCATTGTTTTTTGCTTTCCTAAGGATGGAGGCTTAGTCTTCCTCCCCTGACATTCAACAGCTTTGTTCTATCTCTGGTTATAAACAATGAAACAAATGGACAACCTATTATTTGTCCGACCCTCAAGGTCGCATGTGGGATTCAGAGATTCAAAGCTAAAATGCAACATAGACTGAAAAGAATGCCACAAGTGGCAAAATCCTGTATCAAGAAATGTTAAACAGCATGATAATTTTCGTGTTGAGTTTCCCCAACATTTTTTAAGTTGGAGTTTTGTTTCCTTGATTATACTTCTGATTTTTCAGTGTTCTTCTTTTGCTAGTCTAAATAACTTTTATCCGACTCCCAGGTACAGGACCTAAAACATTTCTTTTTGGTGTAATAGACGCACGGTAGGTATATCAGGGTTTTTTCTTTCTTTTCCTCTTTCGGTATGAGAAACACCATCCCTTTCTTCAGAAACAGTGATGTATTTCCAACCTTTTCTCTTAATTTGATGCAACTGTACCAAGATTTTTATTAGCTTTTTCTCTGAGTGCCAACGAATTAATGTTTCAAAGTAACAAATGACACAGCCTAAATAAACCAAATCTTATTACTGAAGGTTGCGGAGTCACCCAATCCGTTTTTATGGCAATGCTGGTTTGGAGTATTCTGCTCCTATGAGTCCTTTCGGCAGAGACGGTGATTGTCTCCCTCGGACAGTGAAGGATGGTATCTGGAGGTGAGGGGCAGAGGCACGCCTGCACTTCAAGACTGCCCGCCTAAACCACCAAAGCCTCAAGTTCGGTTTAACTGGCAATTCCACAAAGGGCTCTCTGCGCTTTTCGAGTGATCCAAATCACCTGCTCAAGGTCACTCCAAGAGTTACTGGCAGCAATCAGCAAGGTCGCGTAAAGCTGCGGAGTTCGCGGCCGGCCGGCCGGCTCTCGACAACTCAGCGGGTCCACCTGGTGGCCCACAGTCTGCGCAATCGCGGGGAGAACGCGCCCTCTCGCGACGACTTCTCGCCGCAGCTGGGCCCGGCGCAAGCGCCCCCCGCCTCCGACGGCGGGGCCCGGCGCCGGAAGGGGGCGGGGCGCGCGCGTGGGGGCGGGGCGCACCTATAAAGGCCCCCCACGGCGTGGAGGGCGGGCCTGGGCCGGAGCGGCTGAGTCGGCGGTGCGCCCGGTGCCGCAGACGCCGCCTGCGGGGACAGGGAGGGGAGCGGGAGGAGGCGGGAGGAGGAGACGCGAGTGCGGGGTGGCGCCAGTCCACCTCCGCAGCTCTCCTGGCTCCCGCCGGCTTTCGAAGGCGGGCCCGGGCTGCGGCAGCGGCGGCGGCAGCGGCCTCGGCGGCCTGCGGAGGTGAAGCCAGGCTGCGGCTGCCTGAGTCGGCGCGGCGGGGGCAAATGACCGGCCAGCGAGGGTGGGCCGGGTTGGGCGTCCGCTGCCTGGAGTGCGGGACGGCTCGGCATCCTTGGGGCGCGGCCCTGGAGGGCAGGTGGCCCGTGCGTCTTACCGCAGATCGGCCTCCTAGAGGCACCTGCAGAAGTGGCTCCGGACCGCTGCTTCGGCGTCCGGACGACTGTGGGAGGGCGGGGGTCGCTGCCCTCCGGGGGCCGAGGGCCCGCCTCGTGGAAGCGCCTCTGGCGCGGGCCTTGCGGGGGCCTGGGGCCTGTTTTGCCCTTGCTCTGGGGATGCTCCTCAAGGGGAGTGGGGAGAATAGCGCCGATGCGTGGGGCTGAAGGGGGAGCGAGGGCCACGGTCGGGGCGGTGTAAGACTCGCCAGGATGCACCCTTAAACCGGTTGACTTGTGAGTGGTTATAGGTTAGTTTCAACAAAACGGAACACCAACTCGAAGAGGTCGCAGCTTGAGAGTACCTCGCTCCAGTGTCCAGTAGTGACGAGCTTGCCTTGTAGGCCCCAGAGCAATCAAAGGGAAGTTAGCATTCTTGTTCAAGAAGTTTCTCCGCACTTAGTGAAAGAGAGCTCTGAAAGAATTGTGTGTGTTTGGGATTTTCTTTTAAATGTGGTGGTTAGTGATTAGGGTTGGGGCTGGTGGTGAGCGATAATGTGAAGAGTTTCGAATGGCTGGCTGCCTTGTCCGGATGGGGAAGGCTTATTTTTTGTGTGTGTCATCACTTGACCATAGAAATTATTCAGAATGTGGGTCGCCCTCAGCTCTGAAGCCACTGTTTGATTAGCAGTTCTTCCTCCCTATGTGGGAAATTGAATTTCTGGAAACATCCCCCATATTGTAGATTTTTGCCTACGCAAAGGCGCCAGTGCTTGGCACGAACTGCCTTCAAGGTAGTGAAATGAAAGTACAGTATTTAAATCAACATTAAGTTTTGAGCTCACTTCTGTGGCAGAGAATTTTGTGGGGCGTGGGTCTAGGCTTTTCAGGGAATTTAAAGCCTCTAGTAATTTAGTTTTATTCCTAACTTTTTTTTCCCCTTCCCTCCTTCAGCCTCATCAGTTTCAATGGTGCAACTCTCTTCATCTCCTTTTGGTTACCAGTCACCTTCAGGCCATTCAGAGGAGGGAAAACAGAGGACAATGAAGTCAGCCAAGCCCCAAGTGAACCACAGTCAGCATGGGGAAAGCCAGAGGGCGATGAGCCCCTTGCAGTCTGCTCTCAGCTCTGCTGCCTCTCCTTCCCAAGCATATGAGACGTATATTGATAATGGACTCATATGCCTTAAACACAAAATAAGAAACATCGAGAAAAAGAAGGTAACTTTTTCCCCCACCCAGCCCTGTATATACTCCATGTCAAATTAGAGTTAAGGAACTTGCATTTTTACTTTCTATCAGGGCTCATAGGTATTCTTCCTAAAGATTTCTTTCCTGAATATTTAAGTAACCTTGAGATTTAGCTGGCTGAAAATGTACAAGTGGGCTGAATACTGACTGTATTAAACACTTTATATTTGATTTGCCAGAATAACTGAATAAAAATATTCTTCATAGTAAAATTATTAAGTATGCTACTGTTGAAATAATTGAAGAGGTAGCTACTTTAGGTTAGATTAATTCCTTGCATGTAGTATTAATATTTCTTTTCATAAATGAATAGTATTTTTTTTTTAGCTTGTTTTCCTTGTGACTTTCTGCAGCATTTGATATTGCAGTATAACTGCTGCAGTCATTGGAAGCTTTAACGATGGCAGAGCCAGAAGATGTTTTAGCACTAATTTTTGTGTTGCTAGGTGATTGTTTCAGATTGGTTCGTGAAAGCATTGTAGAGAGCCTTGTAAAGATACGCAGGTTGTAACCAGCCTGATGTGACAGTAAATGCTGATGTAAAGATCCAGATCATTCCTCATTTCCTGAGTCATGTAGCCTGTGAAATGGTACTGCACGTAGCTTTGTTGTGTCATGATTCTCTTTTGCTTATGATAGTAGGTGAGTTACTATCTGGACCGAGGAACTTTTGAATATTTCTGTGCCAAGACCTAGTTAAATCTAGGAAAGTTGCTTTTGATGGAGGAGGGTGAAGAGATTTTCAAGAGTTTGGTTGACCCTGTTCCTTTTCGTTCCCATTTCCCTCCCTGCCACCCCCACCCCCACACACTCTAGGAAGATAGTGAAGAAGGGCCAGTTACTGGTAGCTTCTCTGTAGCCGTAGTTCTCACCAGTTGTCTTTTGAATGCATGCAGTTGATCATGAGCATAATAGGGTGAGTGTGCCTGGATCAGCACAAATCCTCTGCCACTGTGGGAAGTTAGAGTCAAAACAAGATCTCCTCTAAGCGGGATCTTTTGATAGACTCATTAATGTTTTACCAGGTGGAGGAACTACATATATATGTGTCATATATGTATAATTATACTCTTCAGGTGAACTATAGTACCTCTTTAATTTTGAATACCAGTCTGGTCAGTACTCATACATTTATTTCAAGCTTCTGAGAAAGTATTTTAAAACTATAAAGCAAACATTAGAAGGTGTCTAAAATTGCTTTTAGAATACCATAAAGGGTCATGTCATTATTTGGACAATAAATGCAATTTGTCATTTATTTACTTAAATATCAGAGTTTTTTAAATGAAAAATGGCTTCACGTTGAGGCTACTATAATTCTAGAAAAAAATGTTACATTTCTGTACTTCCATTAGGAAGTTTCACTGGACAAATGCTCACACAATTCAACAGGTAACCATTTAAGCAGGACTTCTTAGCCTCACAAACACTATTGCCATTTTGTGCTGGATAGTTGTTTGTTGTGGGGGGCTGTCCTTTGCACTGTAGGATGCATTGTAGCATTCTATAGTGGCCTGGCCTCTACCCACAGGATGCCAGTGGCACCCACTTCCTCCATCCCCCGAGGTGTGATAGCCAGAGATACCTCCAGACATTGTCATGTGTCCTTGGGGGACAAAATTGCCCCTGATTGAGCACCATTGGGTTAGGGGCATATGATTTATTTGTTAAATCCCGATGTGTCATGTAACCTAGTTACAGAGGCCATTAAGAGAAAAAGGGTTTATTACCACTTAACTTTTGTAATTCCAGACTACGTTGATTGTGTGCAATATTTTTTTTCCCTGACTGGAATTCATCTACAATTGCCTCTTATCTTGTACTAAAATGTTATTCTTATAGATTGGTAGTTTACTACAAAAACTTTGTTTTCATGAGAAACAGTCTGGTATTTAGTTTGTTTCAGAATTTTGTATCAGATTGTGGTAGATACAAGTTTCTCTTTTGCAGCTCAAACTGGAAGATTACAAAGATCGCCTGAAAAATGGAGAGCATCTTAATCCAGACCAGTTGGTAAGTGGTTTATGATCCTTTGGTCAGACTTATTTTCTTAGTAAAACTCTAGATGAATTTTGGGGAGACCAAAGAGCAGGAGGAGAAGGGGATAAGATGGTTGGATGGCATCACTGACTGAATGGACATGGGTTTGGGTGGACTCCAGGAGTTGGTGATGGACAGGGAGGCCTGGCGTGCTGCGGTTCATGGGGTTGCAAAGAGTTGGACATGACTGAGCAACTAAACTGAACTGAACTGAAAGATTTGATAGGGTCAAGAGGAAGAGTGAGAGTCCACTGGGTTTTTCCAAAGACTTTGTCTTCACCTATCAGGTCTTATATCTTTGACTTTACTTTTGCACTAGTAGATAGTATATGGATGGGGGTGTGTGTTGTCAAATAACAGTGAAGATGTAGATAATCACAGAGTTAATGTATGGATTTCATTACACTTTCTCTAGAGTGAACTGAAGGAGAACAGGGAATCACCTAGCTTTCTACTATTTACTCACATACTCTAAACCTGACATCTCTCTGCTCTAAAATGTAAAAGGGTAACTACTACAGCTTGCCTTAGTTTTCTCTAGTTGCTTCTCCTTAATTCCTTTGATTATATCTCCCTGCTTTTCTATCCTGTATTGCTATGTTCCTTCTTAGGAGGCATGTTTATCTGATAGATATAGGGCCTTTAAATATTTACTGTTTATGACAGTTAAAAATACTTTTTATGTTGCCTGTGGTATACCTAGTAATTGCAAGTTTCGTCTAATGGGATGAAGGAGAGTTTTTACAATATGGAAAAATTTAAAAACACTTTATTGATGTTTGCCTTTTTGATCTGATCACACTTTCTGGCTAAGACAGCACAAAATTAATCTAAAAGTTATTTGATCTAGCATGTGGATCTATTGTCTTTTATGTTATTTAGCGTTTTGGTTGTGAATCGCAGGTACTGGTATTCAAGAACTTTTTCCTTGCCATGTTGGCTTTTCTTCACTGACCTAGAATTTTTGTGATGTGATGAATTACTGTTTTGCTGAGACACAGATTTGAATTGTCAAGTTCTGAGAATGATGTGCTCAGATGGCTGGTGAAAGGACCTAGCTGGACATTCAGCATTTCAACACGGTTTTGTTTTTAAGTAGTCATTGTATGTTCACTAACTTTTAAAGTGGTGAAACCTCTGTCTAAACATCTTTGGAGAAAGTGTTCTATTACATGTTTTTGTCTTTGGGGAAACATAGGGGATGGGAATGGGGAGGCTGGTGATTCTTATGGTAGCTCTCTAAGAAATGTTGAGGAGCTCCAACCAGGTAAACTTTAATCTCACTAGTCTGAGTTACACAAGCTACTATATGTTGCTTCTATAGTATTAACTTTGATTGCTTGAGTGATACCTGACAAACTCCAAATTAATATTGTCAATGGAGCAGTTCTCTGAACTCTAGATTCCTATGTCCAGTTGCCTTTTACTTCATTTTGCTCTGCAAAACCTGTTCTCCTTTAACCTTCACTATATCAGTTAACAGCCTGATTTACGAGAAGGATGGTATCACTCAAAACCTTGGAGAATTTCTTATTTTCCTCCTCACACCTCGTATCCAGCCCATCAGCAAGTGTGTGGTCAATTCCTCCTTCAAAATAAATTCAGAAACAGACCATTTCTTATAAATTCTGCCTCTGCCTTCCTGTTGCACACCACATCACCTTTCATCTGCATTACTGTAACAGCTTCCTTACAGGGTTTTCTGTTTCTGTTCTCCCTCCAAGTCTGTTCTTAACATAGTAGCCTCAGTGTGTGTGCCTGCCTGTTCACTCAGTCGTGTCTGATTCTTTGCGACCCCATGGTTTCTAGCCAGCCAGGCTCCTCTGTCCCCGGGGTTCTCCAGGCAAAAAAAACTGGAGGAGGTTGCCATTTCCTTCTCCAGGGGATCTTCCTGACCCAGGGATCGAACCCATATCTCCTGCATTGGCAGGCAGGTTTTTTACCACTGAGCCACCTGGGAAACCCCAGTAGCCTCTGTTCAGTTCAGTTCAGTTGCTCAGTCGTGTCCGACTCTCTGCCACCCCATGAATCACAGCACGCCAGGCCTCCCTGTCCATCACGAACTACCGGAGTTCACTCAAACTCATGTCCACAGAGTCGGTGATGCCATCCAACCATCTCATTCTCTGTCGTCCCCTTCTCCTCCTGCCCCCAACCTTTCCCAGCATCAGAGTCTTTTCCAGTGAGTCAACTTGTCACATGAGGTGGCCAAAGTATTGCAGTTTCAGCTTTAGCATCAGTCCTTCCAGTGAACACCCAGGATTGATCTCCTTTAGAATGGACTGGTTGGATCTCCTTGCAGTACAAGGGACTCTCAAGAGTCTTCTCCAGCACCCCTCTGTAGTTCTGTTCAAAAACAAGTCAGATGTCAGTCCTCTGCTCAGAAGTCCCCCCCATTGGTTCCCATCATGGTGCGGAATGTCCTGTGATATATAGTAAAGTGTTAGTCGCTCATTCTTGTCCGACTCTGTGCGACCACATCGACTGTAGCCTGCCAGGCTCCTCTGTTCATGGGATTCTCCAGGCAAGAATACTGGAGTGGGTAGCCATTTCCTTCTCCAGGGGATCTTCCCAACCCAGGGATTGAACCCGGGTCTCCTGTATTGCAGGTGGATTCTTTACCATCTGAGCCACCAGTGAACCTCAGAATGGCCTGTAAGGCCCTACAAATAAATTATGTTGCCTACTCCTTTTACATTTTTATTGCATTTCCTACACTTCTCTCTTGCTGGCTTCACCCCAGCAACACAGGCCTTCTTCTAGTCCTCACATATCGCAGCCACACTGCTACTTCACAGTTTCGCTGTGCTCTTCTTACTGCCTGGGGTGCTTTTTCCCTAGATGTCTAAATGGCTCCATTCCCAACCTCCTTCAGCTTTTTCTTTGAAGGTCATCTCAGTAAGACCTGTCCTGATAATATTCCTTTGCTCCTTTCCTTGCTTTAATTTTCTTAATAAAAGTGCTTTTTCTGACAAACTGAAGTTTTATCTCTTCTTCCCTTGAAGTGTAAGTTCTGTTAGAGATTTTGTCTGCTTACTGCTGTTTTCCTAGTACTAGAATGGTTTATTGCGTATGGTAGTTATTTAAATATTACATACAGATTTAATAAATATAAAATGATTGAATATTAGGTTTTTAGATGTGAAAAGAGTCTGATGCTGGGAGGGATTGGGGGTAGGAGGAGACGGGGACGACAGAGAATGAGATGGCTGGATGGCATCACCGACTCGATGGACATGAGTTTGAATGAACTCCGGGAGTTGGTGATGGACAGGGAGGCCTGGCGTGCTGTGGTTCATGGGGTTGCAAAGAGTCGGACACGACTAAGCGACTGAACTGAACTGACTTAGATGTGATTAAGTATATAGTTAGCGGTTCTTTTGAGAAATAACATCTCCTACAAGGAATATATACTTCAGGCAGAAATTTAGAAAATGCAGATAATTCAGAAGGAAAAAAAATCTATAATCTGAGCCCTCAGAGACCTGTTGTCAGTAGTATAGTACTTAATTAAAAAGCCCTTAAGTTTAATTTTTTAAAATTGGAAGTAATTCACATAGTTTATAAATTAGGAAATGTTAAAAAAGATGTTTTTTCTTTCACCCTGTCCTTCCCCTGTTCAGTACTCATTTATAAAATAATGATTCTGATAGATTGTTTTGTATCTGTCCAGAGTTTCTTTAAGCCTGTATACAGCTTAGCTTAATATTGGTACTTTTGGGGTCTTTTTTTTTTGGCAGCTTTAGATTCACAGTAAATTTGAGGAGAAAGTGGAGAGAGTTCCTTGACCCCACACATGCACAGCCTTTCCCACCATCAGCGTTCCTTACCAGAGTGGTCCATTTGTTAAAACTGAACCTACGTTGACACAGCATCATCACTCAAAGTTCATAGCTTACATTACGGTTCAACCCTTGGTATTGTACATTCTGTCGGTTTTGACAAATATATAATGGCACGTATACTGTCATCATAACATACAGAATAGTTTCACTGCCTTAAAAATCCTCTGTGCTCTACCTATTCATCTTTTTTTTTTAATATGGTGTCTGTTTCCACAATACTTTTAAATCATTTAAAAGTGTTCATTTAAATTGCACATTTCTGTAATGTAGGTTCTATTGTCTTTATAAGTGCTTGAAAACTGAGATGACAACAGTTAATGGGAAAATTGCTGGTAAATGAGAAGCTGGAGGAATGGGGGGAAAATGGAAGTTTAGTGTTATAAAAAACGAGTTGTTTGTAGACCAGGAGGGTGCCTCTGTGTTGAAATCTTCTGAGAAGTTAACCAAAATGAGAACTATACAAGATCCACAGGTTTAAAGGATGGGACTGACATCACTGACATTCAGTTCAGTTCAGTTGCTCAGTCATGTCTGACTCTTTGCGACCTCATGAACCTCAGCACGCCAGGCCTCCCTGTCCATCACCAACTCCTGGAGTCCACCCAAACCCATGTCCATTGAGTCAGTGATGCCATCCAACCATCTCATCCTCTGTCGTCCCCTTCTCCTGCCCTCAATCTTTCCCAGCATCGAGCCAGGACAGTTCTGGTGGAATGGTGAAAACAATCCAGGTTTATAAGGGCTGAAGAGGAAATGGAGACTGTGTAGACATTTGAAATTTGTCTGAGACTTGAAGGAAGTGGTTGTCAGAAAAGCACTTTTTATTTTTCTTGTTTAGGTTGGGGGAGACTTGAACTTCAGTGCTGGTTTCAGCATCAACCGAGAGGGAGAGGCTTAAGACATTAAAGAGAGAATCATAGATTAAGGTCTCCTGTGAATGCAGAATTGAATAGGGTCCAGGGCACAGGTGGAAGGATATCTCCTTCGCTGTATAAAAAAGGAGAGAAAGAAAGGGTGGGTTCGCATGTAATGATGGGAAGTTGAGTTAATATTATTTTGGAGCAGATACGAGGGGCTATTGGAGAAGGAAATGGCAGCCCACGCCAGTGTTCTTGCCTGGAAAATTGCCTGGTGGCGGGCTATAGTCCACAGGATCATGAAGAGTTGGACATGACTGAGTGCATGCACACACACACACACAAAGGGGTATTCCTTTATAGTTTCACATCCCTTTGAGGACTGTTTACTATGGTTATGTTACCTGTACATTCTTGGTTCTAATCTTTGAACTGCCTGTTTTATTAAGAAATATGTAGTTCATACAAAATATTGCATGTAAGTTACAGCACTTAAGAAAGCAAGTGTCAGAACCCACTGCTTAGCTCAGAGTATATTAGGAATACTGTCGAAGCACCTTCCCTGAGCACCTTCCTGTAACCTGACTTTGAACTTCCCCCATTCATTCCCTTCCTAATGTTTGAAGAGAACTTACTGTCCTTAAATCTGTTAGGGTTACTTTTTTTTTGAAACTTACTAAAAGTTATACTGTATATTCTGCAGCTTATCTTTTTTCATTCATTACATTGAAGATTTTTACATTGAGGCAAGTAGTTATATTTCATTTGCTTTTCTCTACTGGATAGTAGTCTATAAAAGATGGATGTTTGCATTGTTTGCTCTTAATTACTTTGATTGGTCTTAAAGTTATTAGTAAGATACAGGTGTAAGATTTCTTCAGGGTGTATACTTATCATTGGGCTGTAGGGTATACCCATAGTTAACTTCACAGTAAAAATGCCAAATTAGTTTCCTAAATTATTGTACCAATTTATGTTAAAACTATGTTCTGTTATAGTACACAGGAGTTCGGTTGCTTTATACCTTCACAAAGACTTAATAGTATCAGATTATTTTAAAAACAGCTTTCTTGAGGTATTGTAAATATAACATTAACTCCTTGTAACTGCACAATTCAATAATTTATGGTAAGTTTGTAGAGTTATGCACGGAGAAGGCAATGGCACCCCACTCCAGTACTCTTGCCTGGAAAATCCCATGGATGGAGGAGCCTGGTGGGCTACAGTCCATGGGGTTGCTAAGAGTCAGACTCGACTGAGCGATTTCACTTTCACTTTTCACTTTCATGCATTGGAGAAGGAAATGGCAACCCACTCCATTGTTCTTGCCTGGAGAATCCCAGGGATGGGGGAGCCTAGTGGGCTGCCGTCTATTGAGGTTGCAGAGAGACGGATATGACGGAAGTGACTTAGCAGCAGCAGCAGCAGCAGTTATGCAACTATTACAACAATTGAGTTTTATTTACTTTAAAAAATATTTATTATTTTTTTTGGCTCCACTGAGTCTTAGTTGCGACTTGTGGGAACTTTGTTGCAGCAAGTGGGTTTCTTAGTTGTGGCATACATGAGGGATCTAGTTACCCAACCAGGGATCAAACCTGGCCCCTGCATTGGGAACATGGGGTTTTACCTACTGGACAACCAGGGAAGTCCTAGCAGCGAGTTGTAGAACATTTCCATAACCCTTTCAAGTTCTCTTTTGTGCTTTTGTTTGCTTTCTGTCTCTGTAAATTTGTCTTTTCTGAATATTGCATAGAAAATAAAGTCTTGTATCTATCTTCTTTGACTTGCCATTATGTTTTTGAGGTTCATGCATGTTATAGCATGTATCAGTAATTCATTTCTTTTTGTTGCTAGCCAGAATTCTTTTATATGGTTATAACACATTTTGCTTATCCATTTACCAGTTGCTGGATATTTGTTTTTATTTGGAGCCGTAATAAATAATGTGCAGTATAAATTTGTCTACAAGTCTTTAGGTGGGTATATGCTTTCATTTCTTTTGGATAGATATTCAGAAGTGGAATATTACACTATTTTAACTGTAGAGCCTTTGTATATATCTTTATCTGATTAGACGAGTTCCCCATCTTGTTCTGATTCATATTGGACCTTTGTTCTTCCATGTAGATTTCAAGTAAAGTCCATAGAAACCTGCCCCTTCTCTAATTATTTACTTTCTTCATCTGTGAAATTGCAAAGAAAAATTTGCCTCTTTAAATTTACAGGGAATTCCCTAGTGGTCCAGTGTTTGTGACTTTGCTTTCACTGCCAAGGGCCCAGGTTCAGTCCCTGGTCAGGGAATTGAGATCTGGCAAGCCACATGGCATGCCCTCCAAATTTGCAGTATTTCTGTTATAATAGTTTGTTGTTATAGGTAATTATTTACAAGTTTTTCCTACCATAGTGTAAATTCCTTGAGGTTGCTTCATCTGTGACTCTCACTGTGCTACTTGTGTAATATATTTGTGTAGTGAATGAATATTGACAGAAGAATCCTGTTGGTTTAGTGCTTTTGAAACCCTCAGGCCTCTCTGACCTTAGACTTTTATGGATAGTCAACTTCATTATTACTATTATGGTTCAGATTTCTAGCATAAAAATTGAATTTTTGAATTTAACTTTATGTAACTTCTACTAAATACTTTCTCCTTACTTTTTTGAGTATGTATAGTAAATATGTGCTTAGTTGTGTCTGAATCTTTGCAACCTCATGGGCTGAAGCCTGCCTGGTTTCTCTGTCCTTGGAACTTTCCAGGCAAGAATACTGGAGTGGGTTGCCATTTCTTTCTCCAGGGAATCTTCCTGACCCAGGGATTAAGCCTGCATCTCTTGTGTCTTCTGCATTGGCAGGTGGATTCTTTACTACCCTGCCACCTGGGAAGCCCATGTGTGGTAAATGGCTAGTTCCTAAAGTGTTAAATCTCTTCTGCTGTTATCAAGGAGCACTTATTTTGACATATTTGTACTTGGAAATTCACAGAATTGATGTTTTCTTATCTGGCTTGGTAGGAAGCAGTTGAGAAATATGAAGAAGTGCTACATAACTTAGAATTTGCCAAGGAGCTTCAGAAAACCTTTTCTGGACTGAGCCAAGATGTGAGTATGTTTTTTTTGCTTTTCTTAAAACCAGCTTAACTACTGATCTTGAAGAAAATGTTAGTGTCTGATAATGGTGCTTGGTTATTGTTCATCCAATTCCTGCTGATTTTTTGTACTGGGAGGTGGGGTGGAGGATAGCTACTGAAGGACTCAATACAAATGTTATCTGAATATGAGACATTGTGAATAAAGTATTCATTATCAAATGTATATTATTTCACTATGGAATTATAGAAATCACTGAGAAGTGGAATGAAAACTTTTTGACAGATTCATTTATAAAGCATTTTACAATATGGGCTTGAAAATTTATATAATATTGGCTTGTGTGTTTAGCATTATTTGACATATTATGAAACATAGTATTGGTAGATCCTTCTTGAGAGCATGACAGTTATTACCAGGAAAATTTATGGTTCATAATTTAAAAAGAGTTAAGTGTGGTCTCACCGATATAGTTTGAATTACTCTATATTGGGAATTCAGTTTTTTTCTCCTATAAATTTAACCAGTAATTAATATGAAATCTTAAGCTTTCATTAATAGGTATTCTTCATTGTTTTAGAGTCTTCATTTTAGAAAGATGGACCTTTAGAGATCCTGTTCTAACAACTGAGGAAATATTTTGGTGAATTCATTCTGGGGTAGGGATAATGTCTCATAGGCTTTTCTACTTTTTGGATACTTTTTTGTACAGTGAATTAAAATTCTCTTCTCCATTTCCCTGGGATCAAAAACAAGCAAAAAAACACAAAATATTATTCTGAAGTTGACTGCATCTACCATCTTAATCCTTGTATTATATAATTCTGAGTTGCTATCTTCTGGATGTCTGACTTTTCAAAGGTAGTGTGAAATCTAAAATAGCCTGGTATAGAGATACTTCCTTCTGTTTTCTGAATACTTCTGTTAATGCAAGTCTAAGATGATATTAGATTTCCTGGCATCTGATATCATGATATTAGATATTTCATGGCATCCAGTCGCATCACTTCATGGCAAATAGATGGGGAAATAATGGAAACAGAGACTTTATTTTTGGGGGCTCCAAAATCATTGCAGGTGGTGACTGTAGCCATAAAATTAAAAGATGCTTGCTCCTTGGCTGTGACCAATCTAGACAGCATATTAAAAAGTAGAAACATTACTTTGCCAACAAAGGTCTGTCTAGTCCAAGCTATGGTTTTTCAAGTAGTCACGTATGGATGTGAGAGTTGGACCATAAAGGTGAGCGCTGAAGAATTGATTCTGTTGAGCTGTGGTGTTGGAGAAGATTGTTGAGAGTCCCTTGGACTGCAAGGAGATCCAGCCAGTCCATCCTAAAGGAAATCAGTCCTGACTGTTCATTGGAAGGACTGATGCTGAAGCTGAAACTCCAGTACTTTGGCTACGTGATGTGAAGAACTGACTCATTGGAAAAGACCTTGATGCTGGGCAAGATTGAAGGCAGGAGGAAAAGGGAACTACAGAGGATGAGATGGTTGGTTGGCATCACTGACTCGATGGACATGAGTTTGAATAGCTATGGGAGTTGATGAAAGACGGGGAAGCCTGGCGTGCTGCAGTCCATGGGGTCACAAAGAGTCGGACACAACTGAGTGACTGAACTGAAGATGATATTAGCTTTCTTATCCATAGGGCACTGTAACTCATGTTCACTTTTTCATTACTTAATTTTAATACTTTCTGTTGGTTCCACATCTGTTAAGTATTTCTAGGCTATTTTATTATATTTATTTTTTTGGCTATACCATGTGGGATCTTAGTTCCCCAATCAGGGATGAAACCCATGCCCCCTGCATTGGAAGGGTGCAGTCTTAACCACTCGGATGCCAGGTAAGTTCCTCTAGACTATTTTATTATTTTAAAAACTTTTTATTCCTCTAGGCTATTTTCAGTACAGTGTTTTTAAGTCGTTTTTTTTTTTCTGATACATGTGATTGATTTATCCCTCTCCCAATATGTGAGTTTATTTAGTTTTAGTCCATTGTGCTGAAAAAAAGATCTTTATGTTTACCTTCTGGTTGGAGGTTAGAAGTATATTTCTATAATACTTAATAATTTCTGTTAACTCTTTTCTGAGAGTTAACCCTATCGAATTTTAATTTTCTACCCGGGTATTTTTTTCAGTGTATGATGTTCTTTTTAGATTTAAATCTTGTTTTACATCATCCATGTGCCAGATACTATGGAGTTTCACTTATTTTTATAATGAAGTACCTTTCAGCCTGTTGGGGGATTTTTTTTTTTTTTTTAATGAAATCTTTCTTTTGTTATCTTCTATGAGATAGCCTGTTTGCAGTTTGTGTAACATTTTCTTCTTTCCCTTCAAATTCGAGTTGGGAGCCTTCCTATTCAGTCCACATCTCTTTGTTTTTTTGATGTGAGCTTTGTCCTTTGATGGGGATTTATCATTCAGAGTCATGGTTCAGAAAATAAATTTTATGGTTTGGTACTATTGGTTGATAATAATTTACTTCATTTCTTTTTAACCAGTCCTCAACTGAAAGATGATAAGTAACCTGACTTACTAGTTTCCACATAAATAAGGAGAAATAGGCTGTTGTTAGTGGTTTGCATGATATCTGATTATGACCTGGTTGTCGTTCAGCTGCTAAGTCATTCTGACTCTTTTTGACCCTGTGGACTACAGCATGCCAGGCTCCCCTGTCCTTCACTATCTCCCAGAGTTTGTTCAAACTCATGTCCACTGAGTCGATGCCATCCAACCATCTCATTCTCTGTCATCCCTTTCTCTTGTCCTCAGTCTTTCCCAGCATCAGGGTCTTTTCCAGTGAGTCAGCTCTTCACATCAGATGGCCAAAGTACTGGAACTTCAGCTTCACCATCAGTCCTTCCAATGAGTATTCAGGGTTGATTTTCTTTAGGATTGACTGGTTTGATCTTGCTGTCCAAGGGAATCTCGAGAGTCTTCTCCAGTACCACAGTTCAAAAGCAAAAATTCTTTGATGTCAGCCTTCTTTATGGTCTAACTCTCACATCTGAACATGGTGGTAGTTTACTCACTAAGTTGTGCCTGACTCTTGTGACCTCATGGACTGTAGCCTCCCAGGCTCCTCTGTCCATGGGGATTCTCCAGGCAAGGGTACTGAAGTGGGTTGCCATTTCCTTCTCCCACATCTGTACATGACTATTGGAAAAACCATACCTTTGACTATATGGGCCTTTGTCGGCAAAGTTCTGTCTCTGCTTTTTAATACATTGTCTAGATTTGTCACAGCTTTTCTTCCTAGGAGATCTGGAAGACAACATATTTCTTACTTGATTAAATTGATAAATATCTGAGGTCCTGTCACATGTCAGAGTCTACATTGGATCCTAGTGATATACTGGTGAACAACAGAGATAGAGTCCCTGTCATCATGGAGCTGAAGCCTAAGGGGGATGCAGTGCAAGAGAAAGATAAACATTTAATGCAATAGATACTTTGATAGGGGAGGTTCAGTGTGACCTGAGAGATAAGAACACCTAATCCAACCCTGGGAGGTGGCTAAAGAGAGATCTGAGGTAATCATGTGATACAGTCCCGAAATGTTCTCAGCACCTTTGTGTTTTCTTATAACATCATGAGTTTGTGTCCAAGGGAATCCCACTGTCTTGGCAAGCTAGAATTACTACCTCTTTTGTCTTTCCCCGTCTCAAGCAGAAACTGAGTTTGATAAGTGCTATTGAGGTCCATATTGAGGTCTTGGAAAAAGTCCATATTGAGGTCTTGGAAAAAACTTTGCTGAGCCTTTGCCATCCTGGAGAAAATTCCCTTGTTCCCATAACCCCCAGCCAGTCCGTTTCTCACTCTCAGTGTTTTATCTTCACCCGTTGTCTCTTATCCCTGGTAGCAGTGCAAGTCACAGTTGGTGTTCGTACCCTGTAGAAAGGAATTAATAATGCCATAATGAATCTTTTTCGTGAGGGTTTTTTTTTTTACCACCATCTTAGTTGATTAGGATTTATGAACATCTTTTTTGTAGAGTTTTGAATATTGATGCTGAATCAAAGTACTTTAATTCATTTATAGGAAAAATCGGAAAGATTTTTTTTCTGTTCTCTTAATTTTCATACCTTGGAGAATATCCAGTATGATGGAAGCATTACAGACAGAAAAACAATTATGGGGAGAAAAGACTGTTTAGGTTTCTCAGAGGAAATAGATGGTACTTTTTATTATTGGTGTTTTATAAATGAGCAGTCACTTTGGGGACCCACATATTATGTCAGACTTTAAAGTTTTATAGTTGTGAGCTTTCGAGTAGACTCTAAGCGACTCATTCTATACATACACACATATTCATTTGAGGGAAAACTTACATTCTGCTAATTTTCCATATGTATTTTGTCAACTAAATATTGGAAGATACAGCTCTATCCAGACTGACAACGTTTGAAAATATCTCTCAATTTTGCTTAAAAAATCCCTATGTGCTGTGGCTGTTTTTCTGGCATTTGTAAGACATTTTATTTCTGTTTGGTTTTCAGTTCTTCATGTTTTAGCCAGTCATTTTTGGTTGGTTGAAAATTAGCCACTTTAGTTTAAATATACTTCCCCTGGAAAATGAGATTAAAGAAACAACCCCAAAATTAAACTGAAGCATTTTCTTAAAATATTTAGCCTAAAAAGGCTTGGTATACGTGATATGGAAAAGTAAAACCTTGGGATCATATGGACATTAATGATAGATATTTTGCTTCTCATCATGATGATAATAGAGGTACTGGACTCAGCCTGAAGTTGGGAGTCACGTATTTGGACTTCCTCAGCTCTATTGCACTGAGACAAATCAGCTTAGTACCCAGTGATTTTGTCAGTTTCACAGTCAGTGTTAGAGATTTATCATCCAGTATCAACTCTTTGGGATTAGACTTTTGTAGACTTAATGGAAGGCTTTCCAGGTAGCACAGTGGTAAAGAATCCACCTGCCAAGGCAGGAGACACAAGAGATGTGGGTTCAATCCCTGGGTCAGGAAGATTCGCTGGAGTAGGAAATAGCAACCCACTCTAGTCTTCTTCCTGGGAAAATCCCATGGACTGAGGAGCCTGGTGGGCTACAGTCCATGGGTTGCCAAGGGCTGGACATAACTGAAGCTACTGAGCAGCACACGCACAGCACAGACTATAGATTGCTAATATGGATTGTGGAGAGTTGCTCGCTTTAATTAACATTTGTTTTAACAGCTACTTAAAGCGCAGAAGAAAGCCCAGAGAAGGGAGCACATGCTAAAACTTGAGGCTGAGAAGAAAAAGCTTCGCACTATACTTCAAGTTCAGTATGTGTTACAGAACCTGATGCAGGAACATGTACAGAAAGACTTCAAAGGGGGCTTGAATGGTGCAGTGTATTTGCCTTTAAAAGAACTTGACTACCTCATTAAATTTTCAAAACTGACCTGTCCTGAAAGAAATGAAAGTCTGAGGTAAGTTAATAAAAATGTTTTCCTAAAACAAGACACATGACACTTTAGCTTTTCAGTGTATATATTCAGCATTGGAAACATTGGCTGTCCAGGCTCTCACAAGGTTGATAGACTGTCTAGTAGGAAAGTGAATTTGAATGGAATCATTAACCTACTTCTTTATTGTAACACTGATCTTTAAAATGTCTGATAGTTTAGCCTTATACCAGTATTAAGCATAATACTAATTATGTATACTCTTAAACTTTTTTTTTTGTGATTATGTCAGACTGTTGTATGACCTGACAGTCTTTGCCTCCTTACTGCTGTACATAAGTGCAGGTAAATGAAATTTAACTTGATCCGTATCACTCAGCTGTCAAAGTTAGAGTTATTTAGTGTTCTTCTTTTGCTGTGAATAAATACTGAGAAATAAATTTTGTAATTTAAAATAAAAAAACCAGCAAATTGAGGCATCTCAATTTTTTTCTTCTACAGCTATCTATTTGCTGTTTTTGCTTAAATGGAATATGGCGTAAATCAGCTAATGAGCAGAGCTCTGTGCTTTTGATTTGTTAGATTCAGGTCGTTTCAATGTTGTGTTTAGCCATGCAAAAGCAGAGTTAGTTTCAACTGTTATTAGAAATTACCCTATCAGTTCAGGAAGAAACCTTATAAAACTCTTTAATTACCTATATATAGCCATATATTTATTTATTTACTCATTCCTACCCGATAATCTATTCCATCATTATCATCTATTTGGTTTCTTCCTTCTGATACTTCACTTTGATAGATCCAGGGGATAAAGCTTACTTTAATATTTGAAATGTAAGTGAAACCTAATTTGAAAAGTGAGCCGCCCTCTTTAAAATCTGATGTAGCTCTTAATATTTCCATTCCACTGTTCTTTTATCTAGGATGTATACTTGGTAATGAATGATACCATATTGATTGCTTTAAACTCTTTTTGAGTGTATTCCTTAATAGCTGTATTTGGTAAAATCTTTTAGTTGTTTTAAGGAAAAATGGTTATATATGAAGTCCATAAATGGGCATTTAGTCATCTTTTATAAAATTTCAATTTTTTATTTTCAGAGAGTAAAAAACACAAAATGAACATTGAATGTCTTAATTGTTGATGGGTTATATTTTATAAATTGTTCTGCTCCATGTGCTTCTAAAACCACTTTTTCTGCTGCTGCTTTTCCTTGTCAGTGTTGAAGACCAGATGGAGCAGTCATCCTTGTACTTTTGGGACCTTTTGGAAGGTAGTGAGAAAGCAGTGGTAGGAACGACATGTGAGTTTTCTCTACTCTGGACTTATGCAGTAAATACTAAAATTTATGTCTAGGAGTTTAGTATGATATCAAGGGCCAAAACTCTGTCAGTCCATCAGAACTTACATGTCTGACAATACTGGATTCACTGGCAGAATGATAGCTTTGTTTTGTTCTGTTAGAAACAGCTCTTGTTTAATTGTACTCACTAAAATAGAACCTATGGTGAGTTTTGAGGTGACAATTCACTATGATTTGGGAACAGAGCTATAGACTAGTGCTTGACCATTTTGGGGTTCAGTTCTCTGTCTGCGTGGTAGTACCCATTCTGTTTAGGAAACTTAAATCCACACATTGTTAATATCAAAGCTTATTTACCAGACCTGCTTAAGAAAATAGGATGGTTTGGCTCCATAGTCTATTGAAACATTGTTGTCTACTGATCTGGAAATGATTTGGAGAGAAAGAGTCCTTTTGGCTTTGTAAGTAGGCTTTGACCAGATGACCAAGTACAAATGTCTGTACATGAAGTACATAATTTTGTGTACTAGATTAGGATAATGAAAACTCACTGGAAGCTGGTAAACATTTTTGTTACTTCCTTTTTAAAAATATTTGAGTATGAATAACTATCTCAATTTCTTAAGTCCTTTCAAATTTAAATCACAGATATTTATTGCTTGGTTAGAATTCACAGTGATACAAATACTTTGGAAACTAGTTTGTCAGGTTTTTTTTTATAAAATTGTGTATACTTACTATATCACCAATCAGTTACACTTCTAGTACCCAAGAGAATTGAAAACATACATTCAGTTAAGTGCTTGTACATGAATGTTCATACCAGCTTATTCAGAACAGTCCCAAATTGAACCCAGTCCAGATGTACATGAGCTGATAGTTAATAAACAAAATGTGATATATCCATACAGTGAAATCATTTCAGCTGTAAAAAAGGAATGAATTACTGATACTGTAGCAGCATGTGTGAATCTCAAAATAAATTATGCTGAATGAAAAAATGAGTGCAGACAAAAAATGAGTGCATAATGTGTGGTTCCATTTATATGAAATTCTAGAAAAGACATAATGTGAATGATTGTGGGTCATTCGTTGCTAGGGAGTAGGGGTAAGAGATTGTTTACATAAGAGAAGTAAGGGAACTTTTTGAGTGGATTAAAATAGTCTATATTATGGTTATGGTGGAAGTAACGTGACTATTACACACCTGCTAAAACTGTACACTTAAAATGTGAATTTTTTTTCTTGTAAATTTTACCTCAAAGTTGATCTTAAAAGAAAGGTAATCTGTGTCATAGTATTCCTCTGAAAGGAATAGTAGACCCAAATCAAGTTTGAGAACTCTGCTTTATTTGGGAATTATGTTTTTAGTGGCTATCAGAAGTGAAATAGACTTTAGATCTGTTTATGATCTTTAACGTCATTTTAAGGTTTTTCTTGATTATCATATGGTGGTGTGGTAGGAGTGAAATACAGCATAATTCAAGAGTAAAATCTTAATCATGGAATTTTGTACTTTAAACATTCTTTAGAGATTGTCCAAGATAGGTTTTTCTAAAGATTATGTTTGAGGAGCTGTTATTTTACTTCTCCAAAGCTGTAGTTACTTGGGGAAGGTAGAGTAATTGCTTATTGTGATGTCTTGGGGGTGGATGGGAAAATTCTATTTTCTTCCAGCTCAGGGAATAAGTATGTGTTTTTTATGACATACTAGAGTCTTCAACTGGAATCTCTGATTTTTAGTCATTTTCCAAATAGTGGAAATGGAGGTCCAGAGAAACTTAAATGACTTTCTAAAACTTTGGGATTTTGACTTTTAAAATTTATATTCATTCAGTATGAGGTAATGATGGACTGCATATATCCTTTTTGTAGTATGACCAGTTCTTTAAGTATCCCCAGTGTAGAATGTTATAATGACATACCTACGATAAAATTACATTAAGATTTCTATTTCAAATAATTTTCCATGAACTATTCATCTATGTGATAACTAACTCTTAGTCACTTTTTGTTAGACAAACACATGAAAGATCTACTCTCTAAGTTGCTGAACTCAGGCTATTTTGAAAGTATCCCAGTTCCAAAAAATGCTAAGGAAAAAGAGGTATCATTGGAGGAAGAAATGCTAATAAAATCGGAGAAGAAAAAACAATTATTGAAGACTGAATCTGTTAAAGAGTCAGGTTTGTTGTGTGATCTCTGAAATTCTTTATAGTGGTTGCATTTTTAACACTTAACCAAATGAGTCAGATCATTGTAAAATGATTGCTTTGTTTTAATTTTTTTTTTTTTTTGCATGCATAGAAATCTTTACTAGTCCCAAGATAAGCTTAGGTTTAGGAAACATCTCTAGGCTTTACTACCATGATTGGCAGAGTGAATTTCAATAGAAACTTTAGGTTATACTTTGTTACAAGAGAGTATATTGTTAAAATGAGGCATTTATGGAATTTGAATGAATCTCTTCGTTAAACTATTAGGATCATTCCATTTAAAACTGTTTAAATGTAAGTTATAGTAGAGTTCAATACTCTACTGTAGGCCAAGAATATAAATAATCTTAAGGTTAACATACTGATCAAAGGAAAAAAATGCCAAGATCAGTTAAAGAAATACGTTTTTCAAAATTCTACTTTTCTTGGAGAAGAAATACTTTAAGTAAGTAACACGTTTACTAATGATTGTTGAGGCTGGAAAGAAATATTACTTGTAAGGAGGTAGTCCAAGCAGCTTTCTGGTAGCCACTAGCAAGATTCAAGTGTTTCTCATTTATACCCCATGACACCAGAGCTATAACTCTATCTTGAAAGAAGCTGGTGTTTGTGGGTAAGGGGAGATAGTCCTATTTTCAGTCAGAAATCAGTTTGTAACTGCAGCTTGAATTTAGAAAACTGTCTTGCGTAAGGAGAGCAACTAGCCTCAGCCCATATGCTTTTGACCAACACCCAATAGTGAGAATTACTTCTTCCATAAATATACTTAATTGCACCATCCTTTTTCTGTTACCCTTCTGAAATTTGTTTCTTAAATGAATTATAGTGTAATCAGTCTAAAAACTTACAGTTTACCTGGTATTTATTGACTATTTCTTTTATTTTCTCAGAGTCTCTTATGGAACTGGCACAACCAGAGATACAGCCACAAGAGGTAAGGTACTAAAAGGCAGTTTTCAGTCAACTTTGGGTTTTGAGACTTTCGGATAGTGTTGTGGTCAGAAACGGAGGCTCTGGATCTAGAGTGCATAAGCTTGAATCCTGGCCTTGCAGCTTACTAGTTTTTTAGTGACTTTGGGTGAGACACTTAGCTCAGCTGTGTCTGTTATTCTCCTGCATAAAATGGGGATAACGATAATGCCTGCCTTACATAGTTATTGTGAGGTTTGAAGGAGTTCACTTAAATTCTAGGTTACTTACATTTTGGCCTGGCATACAAGTTACAAGTGTTAGCTGTTGCTGTTTTTGGCTTCTGTACTGGAATTTGAAAATGAGTAGGATTTTGCTCTTGCCAGAATTTACTCATATTGGTAACAGAAGAGGGTATTTGTCCTCTTTCTGAAGTGACATTTTAATTAATGGAGCCTGAAAATAATGGAAGAAGCAGAATCACAGTATGATTGATACATAATGGGAATAAAGAAAAGACTAGTAATTCAGGGAACATAAGGCTTCAGTATAAAGAGAATAACTTTGTGTAGTTGAACTATCCTCTGCCTTAACATTTAAGGGAGTCAGGTGGTCCTGAAGGTGGCAGAGGCAGAATAACCTTGGTAAAAGAGCCTGAGTCAAGCAGATGTGGCACCGTGATGTGCACTGCTTACCAGTCCTAGGTGAGTCAAATGTAGATCATTACTTTTGAAGTTTGTCTTTCTGTTAATTGAGGGGAAAGGAATGGACCAAAAAGGAGGAGCCTCTCTTCAAGTAGGTTAAGGACAGAAATTTCTTGTTTGCACAGTCATACAGACCAGTGGACACAGGAGTTTAGTACTGCTCCCAAGGTCTACAGACTGACTTGAACATGTTTTCCCTCTGGTTTAGTTTCTTAACAGACGCTACATGACAGAAGTAGATTATTCAAGTAAACAAGATGAAGAGCAATCTTGGGAAACAGATTATGCTAGAAAACCAAATCTCCCCAAATGTTGGGATATGCTTACCGAACCAGATGGGCAGGAGAAGAAACAGGAAACCTTCAAGTCCTGGGAGTCTTCTGTAAAGCACCAGGAGGTATCAAAGCCTGCGGTTTCCTTAGAACAGAGGAAACAAGAGATTCCAAAACTCAGGTCCACTCTGCAGGAAGAGCAGAAGAAACAGGACGTCTCCAAAACCAAACCAACTCCTGGCCAGTGGAAGCAGGAAGCTTCCAAATCCAAAGCAGGATACATTCAAGAGGAACAGAAGAAGCAGGAAACACTGAAGCCTTGGCCAGTTCAACCACAGAAAGAACAGGAGCTAAAGAAGCAAACGCCAAAGTCTTGGACACCATCTGTGCAGAGTGACCAGGACATCACCAAGTCATGGACCTCTCCCACGTGTGAAGAACAGGATTCAAGGCATCCAGAGACTCCAAAATCCTGGGAAAACAATGTTGAGAGTCAGAAACACCCTTTAACACCACAATCACAGATTTCTCCAAAGTCCTGGGGAGTAGCTGCAGCAAGCCTCATACCAAATGACCAGCTCCTTCCCAGGAAGTTTAATACAGAACCCAAAGATGTGAGTTGATTTGTATCAGTCTGTTCCTGTCATTGTATGCATAAATAGAGATTTGTGATAGTGATAATTTAAAATTTCTCTTTAGAAAAAAATCAGTATAACCCATGTTAATATATAAAGTATTTCACTTAACCCTTTAATGCATAGTTTGTTTTTCCTAGAAGATTGGAAGCAGGTTTAGTCTGTCTTTTGTGCCTAACCTGAAGTGAAATTTCTACAATTAGAAAATAATGTTTTAATGCTCAGGTTTTAATGACATGATATGACATCAAAATAATGATAGTTCAGAGAAGACTATAATGTGAAGTGAGATATGTAAATGCATATCAAAAGGTGGGAGACCTTTTTCTGATGCAAGCTACATTTTTCTGTATTCTCTTCCTTCTCTTTCACTGACTTGTAGTCATTCAGTTAGCCTGTCCTCTTTGAATAAGGAACAAATGAACAGGAGAAGAAATGGGAATTTTTCATGTCCTGTTTCTGAAGATTAGTGGTTGGGGAGAGAGTTGGATTAGTTGTCTGTTTCTGTTTCAAAATAAAAATTTTCTGCAGATGAAAAGTATAGGTGTTTAGCATTCTGTAATTAGGTTTTGGAGTATGAGATTTGATTCAAATATGAGGCCTCATTTTGTTAAATAACCCATGCCAATAATATAAGGCTTATAATGAATAATCCTTAGACACAGTGCTAGTTAATCTTGTCTTTTATTAAAAGTTATTTGGAGAAGGGGATGACAGAGAATGAGATGGCTGGATGACATCACCGACTTGACGGACATGAGTTTGAGTGAACTCCGGGAGTTGGTGATGGACAGGGAGGTCTGGCGTGCTGTGACTCATGAGATTGCAAAGAATCGGACACGACTGAGCAGCTGAACTGAACTGAACCACTATTTCAATGCAGACTTTTTGAAGACTTGTTATCACCTTGTTTGCTAAGAAGTGTGAACTCATTACCCTCCTGGTGTTCTCCAAGTCCATCTCATAGTGTTCCTGAACTTCCGTGACATTTCAGCCAGAAGTGAAAGTGTTAGTTGCTCAGTCGTGTCCGACCTCTTGTGACCCATGGACTAGTCTGTTAGGCTCCTCTGTCCATGGGGTTTCCCAAGGCAAGAATGCTGGAGTGGGTTGCAATTTCCTTCTCCAGGGGATCTTCCTCACCCAGGGATCGAACCCAGGTGTATTGAGGACCATATATCTTTGGTCCTTTAACAGTTTGAGGAATATTTTTCTATGTTGCACAGGGAACTGTACTCAATAGTTTTTAATAACCTATAAAGGAATAGACTCTGAAAAAGAATGCACATACATACATATATATAAAACGGAATCACCGTGATGTACACCTGAAACTAACATGATACTGTATTATCATAAATCAACTATACTTCACTTAAAAAGTGAGGGGGCAGAAAACATTTTGTTTAGGGAATTCAGATCATTGCATTTTATAAATTACGCCTGCCTCAATTCTACCTCTTGGGAAGAGAATTTTAGTGTTACTTGTCTCCTTTTATTTTCCTTTCTTCCTCTTTAAGTGCTAATGTAATTTTAGCTTCATCCTGACCCTGCAGAAGATTAATAGCCTATTTCATTAACAAGATATCATATGATAGTAATTTTGACATGATAGCTATCAATATTTTGGGAAATTTATATTTATAAACCACATTTAATACTTCGATAAAGTTGCTCAAAAAACACAGTTAAAAATTCTAGTAGGTATAACAGTGCTGAGCCTTGACCATACGAAATATTGATACCCTGCTGTTTGTTGAATAGTATTTAAAATCAAGAGTGTTTAATTGTAAAGGTCAGAACTCATTTATTGTACCTTATGGCACAGACGACATCATATTGAAGTTATAGGGTCTCTCAGTGACTGTGAGGATGTGTGTCTGTATAAACACTGTATTTGCCTCTATCTGTATTGCAATCTCCATTGTCTTTAATATGACTAAGTACAGTCAAGGGCAAAAAAGAGTTCAAAGCCAAAAGACTAGATACATGAAATAAATCACCAGAGTTCATACTTTTCTCCTAAAAGAGCCTTTCATATATTTCCTTAGGGTCTATTAACTATTATTTTTATGATGCTGTTGATGTAGCTTAGCTGTGTGATTTCTTAGTGAATTAGAAGGTGGAGAGGAGGAGCTGGTAAGGATCGGTTTGCTGATACCTGTAAGAAATAACCATAAACATGAGGTCTGTTTCAGCAATCTTAAGAAGTTTAGCTGGAGGGGGACCACATTCTAAACATCAGTAGCCCCACCAAAGTATACTTACTTTATAACAAAATATAACATTGTATTTCCTAAACTCTAGGATATATGTGTATACATTTTTATACCTTAATGTTTCTGAAATCAGATATATATTAAAAATGGGATATATATTTAATGTGATAGTAACTTTTTTCCTTGGAAAAAGGCCATTGAGATGTTTTATATTGTAGGCAGTGGCATCTTGTGGAGGACGTAAGGTCGATGTCCACAATGAAAGAACTTTTTATCAAGGAAGTTCTGCTGTTATCGGCCTTCCTTTTAAAAAGATGATGTTTAGCAATAGTTCCCATTAAAGTTGTACTGAAGGGGGAAACATTTAAAGTTTGTTGAAATTACTTAGAAGAGGCATTTATGTGGAAATTCTTTACCTGAGATAAACCTATAAATGAACACTGCTATGTGTTTTGATTACATTAAGATGCAGTGATAAGCTAAGTTTCCTGAATCAAGCTGTTGAATTTGAACTTCACTCTTACACATTATGGGTTTATCTTGTAGGTGCCTAAGCCTATGCATCAGCCTGTAGGTTCTTCCTCTACCCTTCCAAAGGATCCAGTATTGAGGAAAGAGAAACTGCAGGATCTGATGACCCAGATTCAAGGAACTTGTAACTTTATGCAAGTATGAGTCATTATTAAGTGAATCTTAAATGCTAGTTATGGGGCTACTAGCTTCTGATCTGAAGCATTAAATGAAGTTGTTAAGAGCATAGATTCTGGTGTTCAGAATGAGTACAAATCTTGGCTCTGCCACTTGCTCTGAGAGTTTAGGGAAGTTACTTAACTTTCTGCCTCAGTTTTTCTTTTTTGAAAAAATAATGAGGATAATAGTTCCTGTTCCTGTTTGTTGTGAGTAATGAAATGAATTAAACATGTAAGAAGCTTAAAGTGCTCAAATGATATTGCTGCTGTAGCTCTTCAGTAGTTTCTACTCAGACTGTGAGAACGTGTACTATGCTTGGTATTTGATAGATGCCATTGTGTGTAAATAATCATGACATTCATTGCCCTCAAAGAGTTTATATTTCATTTGTATAAGATTGTAAACTTGAGTTAAGTCAATAGTTAAATGTTAAATTGTGTTATATAAACATGTGCAGAATTTCAAAATATTGTGATATTATTGAGCTTGGAAGTAGGCAAATAGAGATTTTTATGTGTTAATTGTAAAAAGATCTTGCTTTGGAGTTAGACCTGCATGTAAATCCACTTCTGCCAATTACCAGTTATATAATCTGACAAACTCCCAACCTTCTACTTTTTTATTAAGTGAGGGAATTGCTTACTTCTTCAGATTATTTGATGATAAATAAAGGACCTAAAATGATCACTACAAGTGTGTAAGTTAAGTACTCAAAACGTTGGAAATATTTCCAGGATAACCAAGATAGGCACATGGGAGAAGAGAATGGCTTCTTGTCATGAAAGTATCTAAAAGCATGAGTTAGTTTAGTGGTTGAGATAAAATAATTAGAACTTCTCATTGGTTATAATAAAAATGAGGGTTCAGTCTATGCTAGGATTAATGTTTATGTTTAAACCTTCAAGTGAGGAGTTTTCCTAACTTGGCCTTAGAATTATTATTAGAGTTTTAATACTTGATAGTCTTAAGGTTTGACAGTTACTTTAGATTTACTTTTAATTTCTTCTCCTAAAAGACTTAAGTTATTAACATCTTAAGATAGTTATTAGATAAATTCCTATAGCTAATAAGCTGAGGTTTATGACAATATCATAAATAATTTAATGGTAATAGGTTTACAAACAAACGGTGATCTTTGTTTCCACTCACTATTTAAAATTTTATCTTTAGGAATCTATTCTGGATTTTGACAAACCTTCAAGTGCAATTCCATCATCACAGCCGCCTTCAGCTACCTCAGGTAGCCCAGTAGGTATGTCCTCATTCTTAAGACTTATTATACCTACAGCTGTTTGTTCCAATTGTTTCTTTTATAAATAATTTTACTCTTGACTTGCTTGACTCCTTTCAACTCTGTACATCTAGTGTTGAGGCTTTTGCATCCTGTGAGTGAAATTATATCAGTGGTATTTAGTGCACTGCTTAACACTGCTTAACGCTGATTAACACAGAACTGGAAAAGGTCAGTTTTCATTCCAGTCCCAAAGAAAGGCAATGCCAAGGAATGCTTAAACTACCGCATATTTGCACTCATCTCACACACTAGTAATGCTCAAAATTCTCCAAGCCAGGTTTCAACTGTATGTGAACTGTGAACTTCCAGATGTTCAAGCTGGATTTAGAAAAGGCAGAGGAACCAGAGATCAAATTGCCAACATCCATTGGATCATTGAAAAAGCAAGAGTTCCAGAAAAACATCTATTTCTGCTTTATTGACTATGCCAAAGCCTTTGACTGTGTGGATCACCACAAACTGTGGAAAATTCTTAGAGATGGGAATACCAGACCACCTGACCTGCCTCCTGAGAAATCTGTATGCAGCTTAGGAAGCAACAGTTAGAACTGGACATGTACCACTTCACGCCAGTCAGAATGGATGCTATCCAAAAGTCTACAAGCAATAAATGCTGGAGAGGGTGTGGAGAAAAGGGAACCCTCTTACACTGTTGGTGGGAATGCAAACTAGTACAACCACTATGGAGAACATTGTGGAGATTCCGTAAAAAACTGGAAATAGAACGGCCATACGACCCAGCAATCGCACTCCTGGGCATACACACCGAGGAAACCAGAATTGAAAGAAACACAAGTACTCCAATGTTGATCGCAGCACTGTTTATAATAACCAGGACATGGAAGCAACCTAGATGTCCATCTGCAGACGAATGGATAAGAAAGCTGTGGTACATATACACAATGGAGTATTACTCAGCCATTAAAAAGAATACATTTGAATCAGTTCTAATGAGGTGGATGAGACTGGAACCTATTATACAGAGTGAAGTAAGCCAGAAAGAAAAATACCAATATAGTATACTAACGCATATATATGGAATTTAGATGGTAACGATAACCCTGTATACGAGACAGCAAAAGAGACACAGATGTATAGAACAGTCTTTGGGACTCTGTGGGAGAGGGTGAGGGTGGGATGATTTGGGAGAATGGCATTGAACCATGTATATTATCATATGTGAAACGAATCGCCAGTCCAGGTTTGATGTATGATACAGGATGCTCGGGGCTGGTGCACTGGGATGACCCAGAGGGATGGTATGGGGAGGGAGGTGGGAGGGGGGTTCAAGATGGGGAACACATGTACACCTGGGGCGAATTCATGTCAATGTATGGGAAAACAAATACAATATTATAAAGTAATTAGCCTCCAATTAAAAAAAAAAGAACTGGACATGAAAAAACAGACTGGTTCCAAATAGGGAAAGGAGTATGTCAAGGCTGTATATTGTCACCCTGCTTATTTAACTTCTATGCAGAGTACATCATGAGAAACACTGGGCTGGATGAAGCACAAGCTGGAATCAAGATTGCTGGGAGAAATATCAATAACCTCAGATATGCAGATGACACCACCCTTGTGGCAGAAAGCGAAGAAGAACTAAAGAGCCTCTTGATAAAAGTGAAAGAGGAGAGTGAAAAAGTTGGCTTAAAGCTAAAACATTCAACTTGGATCATGGCATCTGGTCCCATCACTTCATGGCAAATAGATGGGGAAACAATGAAAACAGTGACAGTCATTGTTTTTTTGGGCTCCAGAATCGCAGATGGTGATTACAGCCATGAAATTAAAAGATGCTTACTCCTTGGAAGAAAAGTTATGACCAAGCGAGACAGCATATTAAAAATCAGAGACATTACTTGGCCCACAAAGGTCCATCTAGTCAAGGCAATGATTTTTCCAGTAGTCATATATGGATGTGAGAGTTGGACTATAGAGAAAGCTGAGCGCAGAAGAATTGATGCTTTTGAACTGTGGTGTTGGAAAAGACTCTTGAGAGTCCCTTGGACTGCAAGGAGATCCAATCAGTCCATCCTAAAGGAAATCAGTCCTGAATATTCATTGGAAGGACTGGTGTTGAAACTTCAGTACTTTGGCCACCTGATGTGAAGAAGTGACTCATTGGAAAAGACCCTTTTGCTGGGAAAGATTCAAGGTGGGAGGAGAAGGGGATAACAGAGGATGTGATGGTTGGATGGCATTACCAACTCAATGGATATGAGTTTGAGTAAAGTCCGGGAGTTGGTGATGGACAGGGAGGACTGGTGTGCTGTAGTTCATGGGGTTGCAGAGTTGGACACAACTGAGTGACTGAAATGAACTGACTGAACTGATTAACACTGCACTAACACTGGTTAATCTGAATCTGGTCTGACACTTCAGACTTCAAGCTTTTTGTTCTGCATTAGTTTATCTTAGGAGTGGAATGACATAATCAAAGCCATAGTTCAGCCGTAGTAAGCAGTATACACCAACCAGAAGAGTGGTGCAGTAATTCCTGGGTCGGGTAAGGAGAAGGAAGAGAGAGTAATTAATAAAAGTAATAGACATTAACAAGAATAAACCAAACTGAAACTATGTAATTGGAAAGTATATTTAATTTACATGATCAAAGAGAAAAATGAAGAGACAGATGACTCCCGCAAGGACTTATTTTGAAACTTGTAATTTGATGTGTATCAGCCAGTTACTACTCATGATAGCTCAGATTTTATCTTCCAGATTACAGTTGCTGGTTTTTAAAAAGTCAGTTCTTTTCTTTTGGAAGCCTTGAAATGCTGCTTTTGTCCGTCTAACCATAAAACATTATTAACTATCATGGATGGAACTAGGATCCTTTTCCTTTATAATCCTCTCTGACTTTTTAAAGCTCTAATAGAAGGACTTGAGACCCAGTTCTAGATACTGCTTGGTTTTATAAAATATAAACTTCAGTTTCCATCCAGTTGGTATGCATAAACTTTTCTTTCCCTTAGTAGTTTACTGTTGATTTCACTCTCTACAGCATCTACAGAACAGAATCTATCCAATCAAAGTGATTTTCTTCAAGAGCCATTACAGGTAACTTCTCCAGATTCATCTTTCATTTACTCTTTCAGGAGAAACTCTTGCTTTGGTATGAACGGTCAGACTCACTGATTCTAATATTCCTAACTAAATTATTGAAAATGTTTTAAGGATATCTCGTTTTTTAGATCAAGTAAAACTGGTCCTCAAAAAATTCCCTACTGAACATGGGCAAGTCAACAAAGAAGGAAATTTTAGTAAGGAAAGAGCAAGCCTAGAGAATTCAGAGATACTTTGGGAATCTTACTTTGCTGTTTAAGCCACCTAAGTCACTTAGTATTATTGGCATAGTAAAGAGTCTAAAGAAAGAAACGAATTTTTCTTAATTCATGGTTAGTCCCTCACCCCACTGCCTGCTTTAGCTAAAGAATTCCATGTTATCTGTTCTAGCTATTAGATTCTGTATGAGGCTTTCAGTCAATGAGTTTTTTTTTTTTTTTTGATAAACCAATAGTCTAGTCTAATTGTTCTCAGAGGCATGCCTCTGGGGTGACTGCATCAGAATTATTTGGTCACTTTAATAAAAATACATACAGTCGACCCTTGAACAATATGAGTTTAACCTGCTCAGGTCCTCTTGTATGTGTTTTTTTCTCCCGCTAAATCCATACAGTGCTACATATCTGATGTTGGTTTAATCTGAAAGTGCGGGACCACAGGTACGGAGGGTCGACTGTAGGGTCTGAGCATCTCCGAATTTTGGTATCACAGCGAGTCCTGGAACCAGTCCCTGTGGGTACTGAGAGAGGACTATATTGTTAGGTACCACCTTAGACCTGTAAGGTTGGCATTTCCAGGGGTGTTATCTATTCATCTATGTTTTTAGTCTGCTTCTTGGGTGAATCTGCATGTTGATTTTTTGGAACCACTGGCCTCCATCATCATGCTTACTCAGAAATACTTAAAATGAACTCTAGATGGTCTATTTAAAGAGCAATAACTTGGAAGCAAAAACTGCCATAACTTCCCAATAAATACTAATGTAAAGAATGCTTCTTATCTTTTTTGTTAACTTCTTAACTAAGATTCAAAGTCTCTTAAAGCTTAACTATCAGGTGCGCTAAATTGCCTTAACTTAGTATCTGTGAATTTTTTGGCAGCTGACTAAGTTGTGTTCCTACAACAGCCAATAGCATTTATTTTGGGTGGTTGTCTCATTGTTTTAAAGAGGAGGCCAGAAGCAAGGCCTAGGTTTAAAAACACTCCTGTTTTATAATAGTTTGGTCAGATCTAAATTATACCTATTTAAATATATAAAATGCTGTAAAGGATTTCAAAATTTTTTTCATAAGACCTTTTCCATGAGACTTTTTAAACATGGTCCCCATCTCCTTCCCAAGAAGCAGCATATCATGATGAACTCTTGGAGATGACTGAAACATAACTGCTCTGTTAGCCTTGGGTAACCCATTTATTACTTGGGCTTCTGAGAACTGAACTGAAGCATTTAGATAAAAGGAGTGGATTCACTGACACTTCGGACCTTGTGATTGCTAGAATTTTATGGATTTCTGTTATATTTCAATACCTGTTATGCCATAGAATTCCTTCCTATCTGCTCTCATAGCTTTTTTTATCAGTTACAGTTGTCAGACTTAGTTCCTAAGTGCCTTCTCCCAACTTTTATTTTATACATATTAGCTTTGATTTTTGTTAGGATATTGGTGCCATTGTGATTTGTGTAGAGCCTATCCTTTTTATTTATACTTCTTCCTACTCCTATAAGACACTGAGAGCACTCAGAGTAAAAGATAGGTGTCATGATTCTGGCAGACCCGTGCTCAGAGCGTGAATGTACCCTGGGCTCATTGCCCAGGGAGCTTGCTGTTGAGTGCCTGATGGAAAATCTGGCCCCAGATTTCCAGGGCCAAGAATCTTGATAAATGAGGATGGGATTAGATGTGTAGCTTTGGTGACTAGGCCTGGAAAGGCAGTGTAGCTGGCTGCTTGGCTTTGAATCTCAACTCTACCCCTTAATTTTAGAGTGATCTTGGGTAAATTATTTAACTTTCTTTGCTTCTGCCTGATTATGAATAAAATGGGAATAGTTGTACCTATTGCACAGGGTTATTGTTAGGAGTAAATATATTAATATGTGTTAAAAGTGTTAAGCATAGCAATTGGCACTGCTGAGTATTCAGTGAGAGTAATGTGTTAGGAAGGTCAGGGCCCATGTAATATAAAGTGAACAAATTGTGCCTTTTACAATGTTTTATATCTTCCTGTGTCTAGGCTGCTGCTTCTCCAGTTACTTGTAGCTCAAATGCTTGCTTGGTTACTACTGATCAGGCTTCTTCAGGATCTGAAACAGAGTTTATGACCTCAGAGACTCCTGAGGTAATAAGAGACCAATTGTCTTAATTTCATTTCTGACTTAGAGAATAGCAGAACCAGCTTAACGTGTGAATTATAGGCACGATCAACTTAACGACTGAACATTTGTACTTTACTAATGTTTGCTTTCTATTGATGTTGTAGTCCTGGAACTTACACAGGTAACTTTAACTTTATTGTGACTTTACCATATAAATAGACTTAATAGTGTATTAAATAGACTGAAAAGGCAAATGTATTGCCTTTTCAGATACAATAAATTATATCCGAAATGCTAATGTCAGAAGGATGAAAATTTCTAGGTAGGGGTAGGATTAGCGATTAGTTCAAGTTTCTCATTATATTTATATTGAAGGACTCCTTAGGAGAAAAATCTTTTATACATATAACTGAAGACTCAGTAACTTTATAGTGTTAATATTATCATTGACTCAATCAGAATGAGTTCCATTCTCTTTTCGGCTAATTTTGTGAAAGCATTTTGATAGTATTATGTTTGTGCTTTTGATAGTTTTTACTGTGTTTGAGCAAATCCTTGAGATAGATATAACATGATAGGTAGATTTTTTTTTTTATTAATTTAGCAACTCAGGTTTTATTATTATTTCTTGGTTAACTATTACATAAGAAAATGTATTCATTATATAAGAAAATAGTTTTTATAATGTTGATTTGGTCTAAATTTAAATTAAGTGTTTGCCACCTAATGAGTCACACCTGTTTGCTTCATTACCTCACTGGGATTGTTTTTTCCTATCTTTTAAGTATTTGGCTTTATAATCTGTTGTATCAAGGAGTTGCTAATTCCCTTAGTTAAGAGTTATTTATATTAGCTCAGGTTTGGTTTTCTTTTTAAAGGGAGCTGACTAAGGAATCCACTAGTAAGACTTTGAAATAGAAAAAAGTTAACACTGACCAAGCAACTCACCCAGGGTTTTTCTTAAGCCTAATTCTTCTGTATAAGTTTGGAGTAATATTAGATTCTGAACTAGAAAATATCATTACAGTGTTTGAAAGGGACTGGGTCCTCATAAAAAGTTCAACTCCTCGTCTCTTAGACTGATTAATAGTAAGATTCTCACTTAGTCAGCAAGCTGTGCAAAGCAAATACTAGTGTGCATGCTCAGCAATTGAGATTTGAAATTGTAAGCAGAAGCTGTTCTTTTGCATTCCTATGTCCAAATGTCATCCTATAGGACTTGCTGACTTATGCCATCCTGGGGTTTAGTTTAAGTTAACTGCTTGTTGTATGGCAGGTGATTGGCTGATACTGCATTTCTCCTCCCTAGGCAGCAGTTTCCCCAAGCAAGCAACCGTCTTCACTAGCTTCTCCAAATCCTCCCATGTCAAAGGGCTCTGAACAGGGCTTCCAGTCACCTCCAGCAAGTAGTAGTTCAGTAACCATTAACACAGCACCCTTTCAAGCCATGCAGACAGTGAGTATAAAACATGAATGATGATTGCAGTTCATTATTCCATTTAAAAAACTACTGTTTCTTTAATATTGGGTACTTATGTGAAAAAATTTGCCTTTTCTATTACTCTTATTTGGACTGATAGAATTTGCATTTGTTCAATGGAAATATTGTTTGTGGAGTGAAGAGTATTAAATCCAAAGCCTCAATAATTTTGAATGACTATTTTGTCAGGGCATTTACCCTTCTGAAAATTAGTGTTAGGCAAAGCTTAAGAGACCCATATTAAAGAAATGAAATGTAAGTGAGAAACATAATTTTCTATAAATAGCTTAATAATACTAACAGTTACTAATATCACAGTTCTGGTATTCCACGATATCAATACCCTGAAATATAGGACACATACTTGTGTGTTCTATTACTGTTGAAACTTTCATTTGATTTCATCTTCATTCATCTCATGCTGGGTTTTGGAGAATTGTTCAAGATTTGTATGGTATTTTGAATTACAATCTACTTCCCTGGTGGCTCAGATGGTAAAGCATCTGTCTACAAAGCGGGAGACCCGGGTTCGATCCCTGGGTTAGGAAGATTCCCTGGAGAAGGAAATGCAACCCACTCCAGTACTCTTGCCTAGAAAATCCCATGGACAGAGGAGCCTGGTGCAGGCTACTGTCCGTGGAGTTGCGAAAAGTTGGACATGACTGAGCGACTTTACTTTCTTTCTTTCTTTCTACAAGTTGTAGTTTAAAACTTTTTAAGATTGTGTTACAACTGTTTGTATATTTATTCTCTAAACCTAGAATAAATATAAAACTTTTATTTAGAAGAACACAAAGTCTTAGCCAATAAGTACTCTTCCTGATGATGCTTAATGTCCCACTTCACGTCCTTTTGAGTGACAGTGGTGAGATGGGGCCTGTGGAATGGCAGTGGGAAGCAGACACAAGGCAGGGAGGTGGGCTGGTGAATTCAGACACATGAATTCACTAATCTTATTACTCCCTGCTTGGCCACCTAGAAAAGCTCAGTGTTCTTGCTTTCCCTCTATGCCTGTCAACCCATCCTACACAGTACTGTTTTTTTAGTAAAAACAAAAAAATCCACACACAAAAAAACAAGCTACATTGGTTTTATTAAGTTTTTCTTATTCCTAATTAAAAGCAAATATTGTTCCTTTATTAAATGAAATTGAATGTCCTTTACCTGACACTCAGTAACTTTTGAAGCCTGGTATAACTTGCCAGACTAGTCCCCTGGACTTGCCCTGTACATTCTTATCACAAATACCTCTTTTGCTCACCCCGGTCTGTCTTCTCTACCTGTTTGGTTCCTATTCAGTACAAGCTGGTTCTTATTTGTTCATTTACTGATTTATTATTCAACAAACAGGTAGTTACAAAGCCAGGCACTGTTCAACAATGCCTGGGTTTTAACAATGGAGAATAGATGGGTCTTTGTGCTTAAGAAGCTTATACTTTATTATGGAGGTGGGAGGGCTAGAGAGAAAAATACTCAAATATATATTATATCATATGTTATGTGTATTGAGGAAAAATGGAGCAGGATAAGGGGGCTCGAGAGTAACAAAAGTGCTTTATTATACTCAGTGACCAGAGTCTGGTCAAATCATTGTCCTGCCACGTGGTAGAAATTCAGTCAATGGCAGATATTTTCATTCATCCTCAGTTTCTGAAAAAGTACCCTCTTCCCCTATGAAGTTTTCATTTTCAGTAAGCAGCATTATGATAATGTAGTATCAGGAGAGTTAGTTTTTGTACTTGATTTAACTTCTGTCGGAAATCAAATAGGAATTTTTTTTTTTACTGTGGTAAAATGTGCATAAAATTTACTGTTTTAACCATTTTAAAATGTGTAATTCAGTGGCATTAAGTACATCCACAGTGTTGTATAGCCATCACCACTGTTTTTGTTCAGAACTTTTTCATTATCCCCTTCTTCTCCTTAGCCCCTGGTAACTTCTATTCTGCTTTGTCTCTATGAGTTTGCCTATTCTTAGGTACATCATATAAGTGGACTCATGATATTTGTCCTTTTTCTACCTGGCTTTTCAGTTAGCATAGTATTTTCAAGGTTCATCCATCCCTGTTGTAGCATGGATCAGAATTTCATTCTTTTTTATTATGAAATAACATTCCATCATATGCATATATCACATTCTGTTTACTAGTCATCTGCTGATGGACACTTGGTTGTTTCACCTTTTAGCTCTTATGAATAATGCTATGCACATAGGTGTACACATATCTCTTTGAATCTCTGCTTTCCGTTCTTGGGGTGTATGCCTAGAAGTGGAATTGCTGGATCATACGTTAATTCTACATTTAGCTTTTTGAAGAACCACCATACGGTTTTCTACAGTCGGCTGTACCACTTTACCTTCCCATCAGCATTTCATGAGGATTGTAATTTTACCCCACCCTCAGTTATACTTAGATTTTCTGTTTTTTGTTTTATGTTTAAGTAATAGTTGTCCTAACGGGTATGAAGTGGTATCTCATTGTGGTTTTGATTATTTTTTTGTCTAATGGCTAATGATGTTGGGCATCTTTTCATATGCTTATTGGCCATTTATTGTCTTTGAAGAAATGTCTGTTCAAGTCCTTCGCCCATCAGACAGAAGTTTTTGAATGTTGCAGAGTTTTGCCAAATGTCATCCTTCATTATTTTCTATGAAACTTTGCAAATGACTCAGTGTACTCTTGTCTTTTAAGGTATTTAATGTTAATGCACCTCTGCCTCCACGGAAAGAACAAGAAATAAAAGAATCCCCTTATTCACCTGGCTACAATCAAAGTTTTACTACAGCAAGTACACAAACACCACCCCAGTGCCAACTGCCAGCTATCCACGTAGAACAAACTGTCCTTTCTCAAGAGACTGGTAAGATCTTTGTGTATATTTTGAAGACTTAGATGAGAGCTAATTAAATGGAAAGCAAGTCTGTAGTGACATTTGAGTGGTTCTTTCCTGACTAGTTCTTGCCTAGAAAATCCCATGGATGGAGGAGCCTGGTGGGCTGCAGTCCATGGGGTCGCTGAGGGTCAGACATGACTGAGCGACTTCACTTTCACTTTTCACTTTCACACATTGGAGAAGGAAATGGCAACCCACTCCGGTGTTCTTGCCTGGAGAATCCTGACTAGTAAGCATTATCTTTTCTCCTGTTCAAGTGCTGAGAAATGCTTAATGCCTTTTCCTCTCTTTAGTTAAGTTCACTTGTTACTTTTAACTTTTGTGGAGGTAGAACTTAGGTGGCTGATTTAATCTTGGAGCTTCAATTTTTAAATGTGATTGCTTTGATTACTATCAGCAGTGGTAGAGGTGCATAAGGCACTATCCAGCTGCTTTTATGAAGGTTTTGAAATCATTGTTAACTCTGTGTTGTCACAGACAGATGGCTGTCTGACCATTTCTCTTTTTTTCTCTCTTGAAATAGAGCATTGATTAATGTGAAGATATATATTTAACTTATTATGCTTATTCCACTCTTTGCTTAGAGATGGGAGGCCCTTTTGGTCTTTCATGCTATAGGTACATGAAAGAGCAGGTGACTTTGTAGTCATTTCCCAATCATAAGAAGCATTTGTAGATTTTTAATGTTGGTATTTCAGACCCCTGTTGGGTTTTCTAAAACTTAAGCCTGAGCAAACGAATTGAGCATTCTGAGTACTTGGTTAATTGCAAGAGGTGGTGAATGTAAATGCTTGGACCTAGCCACAGATGACCTCCTTCTGTTCTCACCTGTGCTGTGAAAACATAGGACAGGCGATGTACGTAAAGGATATTGTTATATGCCTTTTCAATTAAAGTGTTAATAAAAGTTCACTTTCATTTTCTCCATAAGGTGAAATATTTAGCCTTTTTTATTCCTTCGTGGTAAAAATATACATAACATAAAATTCATCATTTTAAACATTTTTAAGTGTATAGGTTTTATGGCATTAAACTTAATCCAAGTTGTTGTGTGGCCAACACCACCATTCATCTCTAGAAAATTTTCATCTTCTCTATTTAACGCTAACTCCCCATTTCCCGTTCCTCCTAACCTTGGCAGCCAGCATTCTACTCTGAATTTGCTCTAAATACTTATCTGATATAAATGGAATCATACAATATCTGTTCTTTTGTAACTGACCTATTCCTTTTACCATAATATCTTCAAGATTTATCCATGTTACATTGTAGAGTGTGTCAGAATTTTCTTTCTAGGGCTGAATAATATTTTATTACTTAAACATCTCTATATATACACATGCATATCTATGGCACCTATTTTTTTTAAAAAGGGAGAAAGTTGTATTAAAGGTTTGCTCTACACTGACTTCTAAGTATAAAGAATATTAAATTTTTATTACCGTTTAACTCTTGGACTCTAAAACTGTTTCCTTAAGCAGCAAGTTTTCCTGATGGAACTATTCAAGTAAGCAATGGTAGCCTTGCCTTTTACCCAGCACAGACGAATGTATTTCCCAGACCCTCTCAACCATTTGTCAATAGCCGGGGATCTGTTAGAGGATGTACTCGTGGTGGGAGATTACTAACCAATTCGTATCGGTCCCCTGGTGGTTATAAAGGTATGCTCTGAATAAATAATTATACTGAATTATTTTGTCTATATATTTACTTGACTCAAGTTGTTTTTACTTTACCTTGTTCATTTTTGTTGTTTCTGTTTATAATGTAGTAGAAAATTCCTTATTTCTGCAAAATAGAGTATTTCTAATATATCTTTTGTCTATAACAGAGGAACTTTTTGTATGAAAAACAGATTGATCCTGTGACTTACTGAAGTAAAAGGTTGAACATTTTGTTTTTTCCAGGAATTAATTTTGGTTTTCATATTTGAATAATTTCTTTCTTTTGTTAACTGACCTGGCTGGCTCAAAACATGTTATAGTTAAGACAATCCCCATTTCCTAGTTTTTTTGTCAGAGTATACCACAGATGATAATTTTGAGAGTATAATAGTGATACTCTTTTAAGTTAGATATGGTTCCAAGTATTCTAGTCACTGCATGATATTAGCAAAAGTATGCTAGACCAAGGCTTTAACCACCATCCTTTCCCAACCCCATCTGTATTCCAGCAATAGTAAAATTCTACAGTTGGCTTATTTGAAGCCTGTGATATTTTTATAAATGTGTGTTTTATTGTGGAAATAATATTAAAGAGTTTGCTTAAAGAAGGCATAAATCTAGTGATGGCTTTATAAGATCAGTTTAACTTTTTAAGTGGTATAGAACAGGCTATTTAAAAGATTAGTGTAATTTTGGCCATAATTTTAATGTAAGTTGTTTATTTACTAGGTTTTGATACTTATAGAGGACCTCCTTCAATTTCCAATGGAAATTATAGCCAGCTACAGTTCCAAGCTAGAGAGTATCCTGGAACACCTTATTCCCAAAGGGTAAGAATAATTGTCATAATTGAACAATTGATGTGAAGTACAGTTGATGTGAAGCTAGTGATTAACCTATAGCAGAGTCATAATTTGTTTTGTAATGGCACTTTTATTACTATGGAGAGTTGAGTTGGGAGCTTTTCTAATAACCCAAGAAGGATGCATGACAACTGCCTGTTACATGGAACAGACAACTGCCTGTTACATGTTAGGAGGTCTTAAGTGTGTTAGTTGCTCAGTTGTGTCTTACTCTTTGTGACCCCATGGACTGTAGCCTGCTAGGCTCCTCCATCCATGGGATTCTCCAGGCAAGATCTCCACTGTCCAAGAGTGGATAGCCATTTCTTCCTCCGGGGGATCGTCCCGACTCAGGGATTGAACCTGGGCCTTCTCCACTGCAGGCAGATTGTTTACCGTGTGAGCCACCAGGGAAGCCCAGGATGTGTTAAGGACTTGATTAAATTTGCATTAACTCATTTACTTCACCACTGTATAAGGGAAACTGGAGTTCAGAAACAAGTAACTTGTATAAGTTCACTCAGCGAATAAATGGTAGATATTTTTCGCAAGTTTCTTAACTCCATAGCCCATAGGCTTTACTATATTGCCTTCAGTTTAACTTTTCTAGATATCAAGTTTAGGAAAATCCTTTTTATTAAAAGTTTAATTTTTTTATTAATTCTTTATTTGAATAGTTCAGATATTCTTTACTGTATGTGGTAAAAAATTGATAGGAAGATGTTAAACTTTCCACTTTAACTGTCCTTGGAAACTCCCTATCTCTGATCATATCTGGATGTGAATTTATACTACATTAGCATTTTAAGTTTTGAAGCTTTACAAGTCTTCAATTATATATCTGGTATTTTATTGAGTTCTGTTGTTAATATACAAAGGATCTGTGCTTGAAGCGCTTATAGTTACATAACGTAAGATAGATGTCTGTACAGAAGCAGTATTGAAGAACACACTTTGGAGAACACACCATGTCACGTGAATGACTTGGGTTTGACCCCGGATCTCACCACTCCCCTCGTTGTGTGACCTTTGACATGTTATGTAAACTTTTTGAGCTCTAGTTCCTTATCTTTTTTTTTTTTTTAAGTCACTCAGTTGTGTCCGACTCTTTGTGATCCCATGGACTGTAGCCTACCAGGCTTCTCCATCTGTGGGATTTTCCAGGCAAGAGTACTGGAGTGGATTGCCATTTCCTTCTCCATAGTTCCTAATCTTTTAGATGGAGACTCATCAGTTTGAGTTACTTATATCTAAAGTGTTGAGGATTACTCTGAGAGAGTCTGGGGATTAAATGGAGTGATAGACATAAGTGCTTTGTATGAAAATGCCACGCATGTATCAAGGATTCAAATGCTAACTATTATTACTTGATTGTCAATACTGTGTGTGAAGAGAATATGTTGACTAAAACAAACTTCAATAATAGCACATCTGTTCTCAGTACCAGTATTCTAGTATTTTTTGGTGCTGTTTTCAGTTTCTTATTGAGGAAACATATGATATCAATGAAAGTAGTGTTCTTGGGAAGAGGATGAGGAGTTTGGGGTAGGAATATTATTATTTTTATTGTGTATGTTCTTGTCCTATTGAAACTTTTTATTACACGTTAATAATTAATGACATTGTTAATTATTCTTTTTATGACTTGTACGGGGGCTTTTGCCATACTTGGGAGTCAGATTGAAATGTTGTGTTTTGGACATTTTTTGGTAAGGATTCCAGGAAGTAATATGTTCATGTGTTATAATTTTTACCAATTTCCCTGTCAAAACAAAACCCTTAACAGAGTTAATAGTTGTCATCACCCTTTGGTTTATAAATAGACTGAATTAGTCTGTATTTTTGCTTTATTATGTCCTTTTGTATTGAGATGAGGCACAGAGGACCAGGTCATATTTCTGAATTTCCTTCATAACCTAGCATTGTGTCTTCTATGTAGTGTTATCTAAACACTTTCTTGTTTTTGCAAGTGTTAACATATCTAGCCTGTCAGGTTAATTAACAGATGAAGATATATGTTACTCTGACCCTTGTTTTGTTTTTCTTGGTGTCATCTGAGCCCCTTTGGTTGGTTGTTGGAGAAGGCCAGATCAAAGGCTCAGAGGACTTAGTCTTACAGATTTATTTGCTAGTAATAACTATTTTGCATTTTTTTTGCTGAGGTAAATATTATGTGTTCATTTTAGGATAATTTCCAGCAGTGTTACAAGCGAGGAGGGACATCTGGTGGTCCTCGGGCAAATTCGAGAGGTAAGGATAATTGAGGAATTTATTTACCCAAAACGTACCTCTAGATCTTTCTTTATTCTCTGTCAAGTTCTCCCCAAAGTATGTTGTTTTCAACATTTATCTTTTGAGGTTTTTGGTTTGCTTAAATGTAGTACTGAAGACCCAAGGGAGATATATTGGACTACTAGAAAGGCTGTGGAGATCATTTGTCACTTTTAAGTGTATATGGGTGTTGTGTATGTTTTAAATTTGTTTGACACCAGAGCATAATTTAACCTTAGGTGCATATTCTCTATACCGACTTGGTATAGTTTTGGGTGATTTTCAGGATGGTGGTTGTGGAATAATGGGCACTCCTAGATACTCTAGTGCCCCTTAGTACATTGATAGATAGGAATAAACAATGATTAAGACACCATGACTTGAACAAAAGCAGGATACTTTAATACTTAAAATGTGAAGGTACAATTAAAAGATTCAGTGTAACTGAGAAAATCAAGAATGAAGATTAACTTTGTCACAAGAAAAAGGAAGCTTTTTCCTTTAAGAAAGTAGCCACTATTCACATTATCTTTGCCTTCTATCTGAGCAGTGTTTTTGTACAATACTGAAAACATTTTATGAAATCACATTAACTTAGAAATAAAGAATAAGCATTTATTATGGAACTTAGTACCATAACAAAATGTTTCAATGTCTAGTTCCAAAAGTTGCTGCTTTTATGTAATCTCAGTTTTCTTGAGTCCTTCTCTGTTAGATAACTTGGAGATTTATCACTGAGGAATTAATAACTCAGAAATATGGGCAAAAGATAGAGTGTTCATTCACATCTGGGTTTTACACTTTGCCAGCTGTAACTAGTGTTAAGTTATCCAACCTTTTAGGGGCCTCATTTTCTTAATATTAAAAAATAAAGATACTGGACAAAATCATCTAGATCCTTTCTGACTTTAGAATAGTAGTATACAAACCTATTGTCAGAGAAATCTAGAGAAGTATACTGTAGCTCTACTTTATTGCTTTTTAAAAAACTTACTATAAAATGCATTTTTATCTGTGTTTCAGTAGCCGACTAATGTTAAATATTGTGTTCAAAGCTAACTGCTTCATTATGAGAAACTCACTGTTGCTAATAAAACAGCAGGGTGGAGTGATTCTTCTCAGGTGAGCAGCCCAGAAAGAGACAACGAAACCTTTAACAGTGGTGACTCTGGACAAGGAGACTCCCGTAGCATGACCCCTGTGGATGTGCCAGTGACAAACCCAGCAGCCACCATACTGCCAGTACACGTGTACCCCCTGCCTCAGCAGATGCGCGTTGCCTTCTCAGCAGCCAGAACCTCTAATCTCGCCCCTGGGACTTTAGACCAACCTATTGTGTTTGATCTTCTTTTGAACAACTTGGGAGAAACTTTTGATCTTCAGCTTGGTAGATTTAATTGCCCAGTGAATGGCACTTATGTTTTCATTTTTCATATGCTAAAGTTGGCAGTGAATGTGCCACTGTATGTCAACCTCATGAAGAATGAAGAGGTCTTGGTATCTGCCTATGCCAATGATGGTGCTCCAGACCACGAAACTGCTAGTAATCACGCAATTCTTCAGCTCTTCCAGGGAGACCAGATATGGTTACGTTTGCACAGAGGAGCAATTTATGGAAGTAGCTGGAAATATTCTACATTTTCAGGCTATCTGCTTTACCAAGATTGAAAGTCAGTACAAAATCGACAATGAAAGGATATGGTGTTCTAATTAGTGGGAATAAGGAAAAGTAGTTCTTGTCCTTGTGACTGATTGGTTAAGGAAGATGTTTTCATCCCTAGAAGGAGGAGGAGGTCCTTACTTTTTGTTTTCCTCCTCATGGTGAAAAATTTCAAGCTGAATGACAATTAGCACTAATCTGGCACTTTATAAATTGTGATGTAGCCTCGCTAGTCAAGCTGTGAATGTATATTGTTTGCACTTAATCCTTAACTGTATTAATGTTCAGCTTACTAAACTAACTGCCTCACGTTTAGGCAAATTATAATGCCTTGTTGTGCCTCAATAAAAAAGTTACCTGCACCTTTGGTGTTCTTATTTGATTAAACATTTAGTTAAGAGGTAAGATGTTTAGTTTTTAGTGTTCATCACTGGAAAGTCTTGGATGGGAATCTTCATGGGTTCATATTGTTTATTTTAAAATAAGCCTTTTATTTATGAGAGCTCCTTTGAGTTACTTTTCTGTTAATATACATATCATTCATCAAAATATTTCATCTGTTTTCCACTGCCAAATCACATGTTCTCCTTGAAGCTATTTTGTAGTAGTGTGTTACCCTTTATTTAGCTATCTTCAAGTTCCTACCATATGAATACAAAATAGAGCAGGAGATACATAGATAATACTACTGGTCCACTGTCAATAAGGCTTATGCCTTTTAGTGGATTCTTAATTTTAGTAGGTAAAATATTTAGTCATCAAAAAGCACACATAGGTCTGTGGTCAGGCAGTAACTGATCTTGGGCAAGTTATACATCTTAAGATTTTTTTAAAAGACCATTTCCCAAGATGTAAAATGGGCATGATAGATCAGCCTCATAGGGCAGTTGTGAAGTTCAGATAAACAGTTTAATGCATCTAAAAGACTTAACACAGTAACTGACACTTAAGCCTTTAATAAATGTTAGATGCTGTAATTGTGTTTTTCTCATTCTGAAAACTTTCGGGTTCTGCGTGTGTATATACTGTCTTGCATGCAGTATAGCCAGAGTTTAGTGTCCATCTGGACATACATCATCACAGGTCTTAATTTGTTTGTAAATGCTTCTCACTAATAGGAACTTGATAATGTTTCTCAGTGACTTTAAAGAATAGTATTTTAAAATAAACATTTTGATTGCATATGCTAGGATTTATTAAGGGTCAGAGAAAGGGCATTCTTTCTCTGCAACCAAGCAAGTCACTGGCTGAGCTGGAAAGTTCTTGTTCTGATCCTCCACTCACTCTGTTGTTAAATAATCTCAGGAAGATGGTGTAAGAGCATTAAATTATGGTTAATTTTTGAGCTAGGTGTGGGTTTAGCAATTAAATCCTATGTGGTGGTAAATGTTAGTATAGTGCTCTCAAGATAGAGGATGTAGTGTGATTCATTATTTAACAGAACTTTTCAACACATGATGTACTTTGTGAGTTAGAGATACCAGTATTCCAGTTGGTTCATGGCTTTTACGTCCAGAACACAAACTGAAAAATATATAGGAAAGCCACAAGGAAAGCCCAAGAATACTGGAGTGGGTAGCCTATTCCATCTCCAGTGGATCTTCCCAACCCAGGAATCAACCCGGGGTCTTCTGCATTGCAAGTGGGTTCTTTACCAACTGAGCTATGAGGAAAGCCCCTGCATAGGAAAGCAGAAATATGATTGATTGAGTGGAAAACTTGATGTTTAATAACAGCTGTTGATCAAGTTCAGTGAGGCCTTTCTCAGTCCTTTTTAGCCACTATTTTCTGCTGCACTAGGGTCTTCAGTTTAGTCGTTTATCCTGCACCCAGGCAATGTTTATTTAAAATATTGTGAATGACTTTATATTTTTTAAGGTACGTGTCCAACAAGAAGAGATTCATTACCTAGGGTATCCCCTCATGAAACTCATGTTTTAGGAGAGTATTTTAAATGAAATACTATTTTTCTAAGTGTAAAGATAATGAACTAGAAAATTAACAGTTCTTATGGCACCCCACTCCAGTACTCTTGCCTGGAAAATCCCATGGGTGGAGGAGCCTAGTAGGCTGCAGTCCATGGGGTTGTGAAGAGTCGGACACGGCTGAGTGACTTCACTTTCCCTTTTTCTTTCATGCATTGGAGAAGGAAATGGCAACCCACTCCATTGTTCTTGCCTGGAGAATCCCAGGGACGGGGGAGCCTGGTGGGCTGCCGTCTATGGGGTCGCACAGAGTCGGACACGACTGAAGCGACTTAGCAGCAGCAGTAGCAGTAGACTTAAGGAATGAATGGACAAGATCTTTCATTCTGAAACACTGTAACTTTTGAAGATACAGTTCTTCTGGAATCTTTTAGTAAAAGTCCAGATGTCTTTACAGAAAGATGTACATAAGCAGATTTTAGATACCTTTGCAAGAGATGATGGGGATCCATAGATATGAAAAAGCACATTTAGGGACCTTGTATAAGGAATTTATATTTTACTGAGAGGATCTTGTTGGTATGACTGAGGTGGAAAGGCATTCCATAAAGTTACAATATAGCTCTGAATATATAGATTGTTACTTGTCTTACTGGAGATAGAGATAGGGGAGGTGGTTTTTCTATTTTCTATAGATTTTCTAAAAGTTTGCCTCTTGAGTTTTTTTTCCACTTTAAATCTTTTAGTCTTTTGTTAAATGAATTTTCCCTTAAGAATTGTGAGCAACTGACTCCTATCTCCTCTAAAGTTATTTAGGGAGTAAATGCAGGTATTTAAAGAAGGAAATATTTTTGAGAGGTTTGCTCACTTATCTCCTATACCAAGTATCTTGTCACCCATTCCATTTTTAAATTGAAACTTTCTAAACTCCACCCTGGAGGCTCAATGGTAAAGAATCCGCCTGCAATGCAGGAAACATGGGTTCAATCCCTGGTTGGGAAGATCCCCTCAAGAGGGGAATGGCTACCCACTCCAGTATTCTTGCCTGGAGACTTCCATGGACAGAGAAGCCTGATGGGCTACAGTCTGCTAAGTCACTTCAGTTGTGTCCGACTCTGTGCGACCCCATGGACGGCAGCCCACCAGGCTCCCCCGTCCCTGGGATTCTCCAGGCAAGAATACTGGAGTGGGTTGCTGTTTCCTTCTCCAGGGCTGCAGTCTAGGGGGTAGCAAAGAGCGACATGACTGCCTGAGCGTGCTTGCGCACATACACAAACTCTGTGATAGCTACAATTTTACAGTGCTTTGACATCACATACTGTGTTTTTATACTTTAATCTTCCCTGTTTGCAAAGTTTCTTTCTTATTGACTGATGTTCTGTTGTGATCTTTGTGATGATACTTTATGTGTTTTATAAGGTGTAATAATTTTTGGCATGTAGACTAAAGGTTTTTTCACATGAATTCCACTCTGCTCCCATGACAGACACTTTATTTTGATGAAAGATTTTTGAGTTGTCTCTCCAGGTCCTCCACTTGCTAATGTATCTCAGGGGTATTTTTAATTGCCACTTCAATGATAGGTCAATACCTTTAATCCTCACTTTTTAGATTTTGGCGAGTGTTGACAAACTGATAGGGACAGCTCACTTGCTACTACAGCAAGACGCTGAATGCCAGATGATAAAATAGTTACCCATTTTCAATATCAGGAAGCCTTAGGTTCACTAATTGTAAGTTTTGTAAGCATTATTATTTTATTCATTTTATTTCAAGGGCCTTATGCTTTGAAATAAGTGATTAATTTAGTCTTTCAAATAGCTGGCTTATCTGATTTGTACCTGACTCAGGGGATACAAAGATGAATGCTCAGACACATCAGTAACAGTTTTATCCATTTCATCTGCTGAGAGCAAATCTCTGAGTTCTTTCTCTGATTTCTATCACACTTCTGTTTTCCTGATCTGTATCTGGAAATCTGACTATTCCAAAGGTAAACCTCATTGGGCCAGTTATTTAATCTTCTCATCTTTTGTCTTGTTTCTAAGTTTCACTTCCTAGAAGATTTCCTTGATTTTGTCTTCTGACATTTTTAGAGTTTTAAATTCTGGTATGTTAAATTTTTAAGTGTACTTCTGTTATCTTGAATGTTCCTTACATGTGTAGTCCATTCGTTTTAAGATTGCATTATTGTCTAATTCTAAGGATAGTTTTGCTCTTCAAGTTTTCTTCCCTTTGTAGTCTATTTCCTGCACTTTCTGTTTGTCCTAATCTCTTATCTGTGGTGTTATATTTGATCAGAATCTTGTGATTATTGGTTGAGTATTCATATTTAAGAAGTGGTACCTAAAAGTGATTGGAAGCTTTGATGCAGAGGGGGGACACTTCCTGACTTTTGAGTTCATAGTAGTATGATTTTTGTGGAAAGGGCACCAGTGTGGAAGTAGGGAAGAGCTGTCCAACACTGAAGCTGTAAAAGATGGATAAATTTGACATGTAGAATTTATTCCCCTTAAAGTTCTGTTAGGGAAAATAATGTCAAAAGACAAATGACCGCCTGCAGGGGGAGAAAAGCAAGAAAAAGATGGCCGAAAAGTCAGTTCATATGTACTTTAAAAAAATCAGTAAGCATATGTAAAGTTTTAAAGTGCATCTTTTGGCAAGCACGTGGGAAAACAGGCACTCATACTGTAGATGATAATAAAATGAGTACTTTTTGGTAAGATAAAGTATATGCTTTCTGACCCAGAAATTCCACTACTAGTAATTTACAAATAGTTTTGGAGTTATGCTGAGATACATGCATAGAGATATTTGTACAGCATTACTTATAACAACAAAAACTGGAGAAACAATCTAGATATCCTTCAGTAGGAATTCGTTAAGTCAGAAAAGACTATCCTGCAGTGTGTGCAATGTCATTTGTGTAAAAATTTCTGAAAGCAAGTATATGTGGTTGAATTATTTTTCCTAGTAGTATGTACCGAATGTGATAGTGTTGGCTCTAAGAGGTTGGTTAGTAGGTATTTTTCATTCTGCATATTACTATAGAACTTTAAATGTACATGTCACTTTTTTGTTAAAAACTTTAAAGATAAAATGTTAGATTGCTATGGTACTTACCCTGTCTTGTTTTTGCTTGGATAGAGCTTGAGGGTCTGCTTTAGTTTATCATTAAGCCTGGGATAACACATGGAAGAGTTTTACTATAAAAACCTTTCACCTTTCAGTAATATTTGTATTTCACTTCCTGATTTAGAGTACTCTGATTTGTGTAATCTTATTTGATCTTTATAGTGGTCCTGGTGAGGCAGATACTTTTTTAGAAGATAAGAAAACTGGGACACTTGGAGATTGACTTTCTAAGGCCACTAGCAGAAGTGCCCCAGCCAGGCTTTGAGTCCAAGTACAATGGCGGCCCTTCCTATTTTTCTTGTTGCTCTTCTTTAGTTCTCAGGTGTTGTTTCCTCCACTGTATTTTCCATTGCTTTTCTTTTTCTTTTCTTTTTGCACACAGTTATTTTAGAGGTACTACTCAACTTTTACTAGGGCAGACTAAACACTGTGAACTGGATACACTGAACCTGGTTGAGGCGGTTGTTACCGTTTTTCATATGTCCTGAATTTGACCAGGATGATTCCTTTTCCAATGTGGAATGTGGAAAGTCTGAGGAAACGAAGAAACAGAAGATTTTGAGGAAAAAAACTGATTTGAAAGTACAAATTTTATCTTCAGCCTTAGTTAATACCACTCTTTTTAGGTTCTATGCCTCTCACCACTACTATCATTTTAGTTTCTTGGAGATGGAAATTTCTGGCTTCTGATTCAAAACTTCCTAATCCTCTATTACTTTAGCTTATAAATACTGATTTCTTATCAGTGGTAACAGGTTGGATGGCATCATCGACTCAATGGACATGTCCAAACTCCAGGGGATGGTGAAGGACAGGGAAGCCTGGTGTGTTGTCCATGGAGTTGCAGAGTCAGACACGACTAAGTGACTAAACAACAATAATAGATTTTTATGTTTTAAAAAAATTCTTTAATTGAGAGGTCTGTCAGATTCTTCTAAAAAACTCTACTCAGGGCTTTTGGTTACATGTGACAGTTCGAAGGAGAGTACCATGCCACTGACTTTATTATACTAACAATACTGAAGATCTTACATTTATGAGACATATGTATGTACTGTTGCCTGTATTTCAGGTGCTATGATGTAGAGTTCAGCCAATTGAGACCCTTTTGAAGTAGAGACATTTAGTCAAAAAATGTATCATACTTACAGATCATTTCAGTGATTTAAGATGATTTAAGAGATCATGTAACTTACAGATAGAGATTTTTGTGCATTGGGTTGTAACTCTCATTTTTGTCTTTACCATATGGACGAGATTCAATCCTGCTAACATAGACTTGCTGCTAACATAGCAGATGAGCTGCTGCCAACAGATGGGGAGGACAGCTGTGTGATATTCCATTTAGATGACTGAAATGTTAAATCTTAAAAAAAGGCCACAGTGGTAGCGCTTGGAGTGAAAATTGCTTTCCATAACTTGAGCTGTAATCATGCCAGTTATCCTCTATAGCTGTATTTCTAGGATGATGTCATCTACTTCTATGGTGTCAACTAACTTACATACACAGATGACTCATGGTTCTCTTTACTCCTTCCTATAACCACCCCCACCCCCTGCCATAGCTTCCTCTTTCTCACCCAGCTATTCTGTGAGATCCAGATGTCAATTTCCAGATGTCACTGGAAACCTCTACCTGTATATAACCCATAAGCACTTCTAGTTTAACATGTCCAAAGACAAATTCATCTTTCCTCCAAAATATAGTACTCTTCCCATTTTCTCAAAGGTCATCAAATATTGATGCTCTATAATCATTTTTTACTTCCTTTTTGTTACTTTGTGGATCTAATCAGTCAGAAATTTCTGTTGCTTCAATGAAGTCACAAATTTCTGTTGCTTCAATGAAGTCACAAATTTCTGTTTCTGTGAAATGTCTCATGTTTGTCCTATCTTCTTTATTCTTACTGTGTATATCCTGTTTCAGATGCCTTCTCTCTCTCACATTCACTGATTTATTCATTCAACCAATATTTACTAATTGCTTATTACGTGTCAGGCATAGTGTGGGACTATGTCTCATTTATCAAAGGTTGAATAAGGTCTCTCCTCTCCTTAATAGAATGCAATGATAATAGTACCGAGCATTAGCATGGGCAATGTACTTACCTCATTCAGTCTTCACAGTAGCTTTTGGAAACAGATGAGCAAACAGGCCCAGAAAGGTGAGGCAATATGCAGACTGCAATGAGAAATTACAGCTCACTCAAATTCTATCTTAAGGTGAATGTGTTAATTTATACAGACATTCTCTCATATTGTACATAGTATTAAAAAAGAGGGAAGTCATAAACAACGAGCCATTTATAAGCTAAAGATATAGTTTAGGGGAAGCTACTTTAAAACACTTATAAAGAAATAGATGCTTATGGGGTTTTTTTTGGTGTGTTTTATTTTTGTTGTCTCAGAATTTGACAGCATTATTTTTCAGTAACTTGTCTTCACTGAGTCTTTTCAAAGCATACACAGTTTTCATGGGAACATCATCTCTTTCTTTAATAATATATTTTGTAACTTAAAATTATTTTGAGCTAATTGTAGATTCTCATGTAGTTGTAAGGAATAATACAGATGGATCCTATGTACCCTTTATTCAGTTTCCTTCAAAAGTAACATCTTGCAAAACTGTGATGCAATATCACAACTAGAATGATGAGGTTGATGCAGTTAAGACACAGATTATTTCCATTTGCACAGCAGTCCCTCATATTGCCCTTCTATATTGACATACACTTCCCTCTTGTAGCCATCCCCACTTGAATCCCTCAGAAGCCCCGATCTGTTCTTAATTATTTTATGAATGTCTGTGCGCACCAGGACCCAGGAGAAAGGAGCAGTGACCCCACAAGAGACTGACCCAGACTTGCCTGTGAGTGTCCAGGAGTCTTCTGCGAAGTCATGGGTTGGCAGTGCCCTGCTGTAGGGTTGGGGGCACTGAGCGCAGCAGTGCCTGCATGGGACCTTTTGAAAGAAGTCACCATTTTCTTCATTACCTCCACCATAGTTTGGTTTTAGGTCAGACAACAGGGAGGGAACACAGCCCTGCCCATCAAAGAAAATTGGATTAAAGATTTACTGAGCATGCCTCGCCCCCCCCACCATCAGAACAAGACCCAGTTTTCCCCACAGACAGTCTCTTGTCCATAAGGCCCTTATCCTTATGAGGGCAGACAGAATGAAAACCACAATCACAGAAAACTAACCAAACTGATCACATGGACCACAGCCTTGTCTTAATGAAACTAGGAGCCATGCCGTGTAGGGCCACCCAAGATGTATGGGTCATGGTGGAGACATCTGACAAAATGTGGTCCATTGGAGAATGGAATGGCAAACCACTTCAGTATTCTTGCCTTGAGAACCTCATGAACAGTATGAAAAGGCAAAAAGATATGAAACTGAAAGATGAACTCTCCAGGTCACTAGGTGCCAAATATGCTACTGGAGAAGTGTGGAGAAGTAACTCCAAAAACAATGAAGAGACAGAGCCAAAGCAAAAACAATGCCGAGTTGTTGATGTGACTGAAGTCCGATGTGTAAAGAACAACATTGCATAGGAATCTGGAATGTTAAGTCCATGAATCAAGGTAAATGGAAGTGGTCAAACAGGAGATGGAGAATGAAAATTGACATTTTAGGAATCAGTGAACTAAATGGACTGGAATGGGTAAATTTAATTCAGATGACCATGATATCTACTACTGTGGGCAAGAATCCCTTGGAAGAAATGGAGTAGCCCTCATAATCAACAAGAGAGTCTGAAATGCAGTTCTTGGGTGCAATCTCAAAATACTACAGAATGATCTCTGTTTGTTTCCAAGGCAAACCATTCAATATCACAATAATCCAAGTCTATGCCCTAACCAGTAATGGTGAAGAAGCTGAATTTGAAAGGTTCTATGAAGACCTACGGGCTTCCCTGTTGGCTCAGAGGTTAAAGCGTCTGCCTCCAATGCGGGAGACCCGGGTTCGATCCCTGGGTCGGGAAGATCCCCTGGAGAAGGAAATGGTAACCCACTCCAGTATTCTTGCCTGGAGAATCCCATGGACGGAGAAGCCTGGTAGGCTACCGTCCATGGGGTCACAAAGAGTCGGACATGACTGAGCGACTTTACTTACTTATGAAGACCTACAGGACCTTCTAGAACTAACATCCAAAAAAGATGTCCTTTTCATCATAGGGGACTGGAATGCAAAAGTAGGAAGTCAAGAAATACCTGGAGTAACAGGCAAATTTGGCCTTGGAGTACAAAATGAACAAGTCAAAGGCTAAGAGACTTTTGCCAAGAGAATGCACTGGTGATAGCAAACACCTTCCAACAACACAAGAGAAGACTCTACGCATGGACATCACCTGATGGTCAATACTGAAATCAGATCGATTATACTCTTTGCAGCCAAAGATGGAGAAGCTCTATATAGTCAGCAAAACAAGACTGGGAGCTGACTGTGGCTCAGATCATGAACTCCTTATTGCCAAATTCAGACTTAAATTGAAGAATGTAGGGAAAACCACTAGACCACTCAGGTATGACCTAAATCAAATCCCTTATGATTATACAGTGGAAGTGGGAAATAAATTCAAGGGATTAGATATGATAGACAATGTCTGAAGAACTATGGACTGAGGTTTGTGACATGTACAGGCAGCGATCAAGACCATCCCCAAGAAGAAGAAATTCAAAAAGGCAAAATGGTTGTCTGAGGAGGCCTTACAAATAGTTGAGAAAAGATGAGAAGCTAAAGGCAAAGGAGAAAAGAAAGATATACCCATTTGAATGCAGAGTCCCATAGAACAGTAAGGAGAGTAACAGTGAAGAGTAAAGCCTTCCTCAGTGATCAGTGCAAAGTAGAAGAAAACAATAGAATAGGAAAGACTAAAGATCTCTTCAAGAAAATTAGAGATTACAAAGGAGCATTTCATGCAAAGATGGGCACAATAAAGAACAGAAACGGTATGGACCTAACAGAAACAAGATATTAAGAAGAGGTGGCAAGAATACACAGAAGAACTATACAAGAAAGATTTTCATGATCCAGATCACCACGATGGTGTGATCACCCACTTAGAGCCAGACATCCTGGAATGTGATGTCAAGTGGGCCTTAGGAAGCATTACTTTGAACAAAGCTAGTGGATGTGATGGAATTCCAGTTGAGCTATTTCAGATCCTGATAGCTGATGCTGTGAAAGTGCTGCACTCAATGTGTCAGCAAATTTGGAAAACTCAGCAGTGGCCACAGGACTGGAAAATGTCAGTTTTCATTCCAATCCCAAAGAAAGGCAATGCCAAAGAATGCTGAAACTACCACACAACTGCACTCATCTCATATTCTAGCAAAGGAATGCTCAAAATTCTCCAAGCCAGGCTTCAACAGTACTTGACCCATGAACTTCCAGATGTTCAAGTTGGATTTAGAAAAGACAGAGGAACCAGAGATCAAATTGTCAGCATCATTTGGATCGTTGAAAAAGCAGGAGACTTCCAGAAAAACATCTGCTTCTGCTTTATTGACTATGCCAAAACTTTTGACTGTGTGGATCATGACAAACTGGAAAATTCTTCAAGAGATGGGAATACCAGACCACCTTACCTGCCTCCTGAGAAATCTGTATGTAGGTCAAGAAGCAATAGTTAGAACTGGATATGGAACAACAGACTGGTTCCAAATAGGGAAAGGAGTATGTCAAGGCTGTATATTGTCACCCTGCTTATTTAACTTCTATGCAGAGTACATCATACAAAATGCCAGGCTACAGGAAGTACAAGCTGGAATCAAGATTGTTGGGAGAAATATCAATAACCTCTTATATGCAGAGGACACCACCCTTATGGCAGAAAGGGAAGAACTAAAGAGCCTCTTGATGATAGTGAAAGAGGAGAGTGAAAAAGTTGGCTTAAAATTCAACATTCAGAAAACTAAGATCATGGCATCCAGTCCCATCACTTTATGGCAAATAATGGAAACAATGGAAACAGTGAGAGACTTTATTTTCTTGGGCTCCAAAATCACTGCAGGTGGTGACTGCAGCCATGAAATTAAAAGATGCTTGCTCCTTGGAGGAAAAGCTATGACCAACCTAGACAGCATATTAAAAAGCAGAGACATTACTTGGCCAACTAAAGTCCATCTAGTTAAAGCTATGGTTTTTCCAGTCGTCATAGATGGATGTGAGAGTTGGAGTATAAAGAAAGCTGAGCGCCAAAGAATTGATGCTTTTGAACTGTAGTGTTGGAGAAGACTCTTGAGAGTCCCTTTGACTGCAAGGAGATCCAACCAGTCCATCCTAAAGGAGATCAGTCCTGGGTGTTCATTGGAAGGACTGATGCTGAAGCTGAAACTCCACTACTTGGGACACCTGATGTGAAGAACTGACTCATTTGAAAAGACCCTGAAGCTGGGAAAGATTGAAGGTGGGAGGAGTAGGGGACGACAGAGGATGAGATGATTGGATGCATTACCAACTCGATGGACATGAGTTTGAGAAAGCTCTGGGAGTTGGTGATGGACAGTAAAGCCTGACGTGCTGTAGTCCATAGGGTCACAAGGAGTCGGACACTACTGAGGGACTAAACTGAACTGAACTGATATTTAAAAAATGTATAAATATCAAATAATATCTAACCTTTTTTGATTGGCTCTTTTTCACTTGGCATAATTCTCATCTAGGTTTCATGGAGGATGTTGTTGCCTGTATTGTTCCTTTATACTGCTCAGTAGTATTCCATGGTATAAATGTGCCAGATTGTTTAACCAATGTTTTCCAGAGAGGCTGTACCATTTTAAACTCCAGCCAACAATATATGAGTGATTCAGTTTCTCTATCCTCAGTAGCATTTAGTTGTGTTACACAAAGATACCGTATATATATGTATATATGTTTGTGTGTATATATATATATATATATATATATGTATATATACAGTACAGCGTCGGATACCAGTGAGAGGTTTTAAGATGAGAACTAAAACTGTCTCTTGCATATATCAAGTGCACATACCTTCAGTTCAGTTCAGTTCAGTCGGTCAGTCGTGTCCGACTCTTTGCGACCCCATGAATCACAGCACGCCAGGCCTCCCTGTCCATCACCAACTCCCAGAGTTCACTCAAACTCATGTCCATCGAGTCGGTGATGCCATCCAGCCATCTCATTCTCGGTCGTCCCCTTCTCCTCCCACCCCCAATCTTTCCCAGCATCAGAGTCTTTTCCAGTGAGTCAACTCGTCGCATGAGGTGGCCAAAGTATTGGAGTTTGAGCGTTAGCATCAGTTCCTCCAATGAACACCCAGGATTGATCTCCTTTAGAACGAACTGGTTGGATCTCCTTGCAGTCCAAGGGACTCTCAAGAGTCTTCTCCAGCACCACAGTTCAAAAGCATCAATTCTTTGGCCATCAGCTTTCTTCACAGTCCAACTCGCACATCCATACATGACCACTGGAAAAGCCATCGCCTTGACTAGATGGCCCTTTGTTGACAAAGTAACGTCTCTGCTTTTTAATATACTATCTGCTGCTGCTGCTAAGTCGCTTCAGTCGTGTCCGACTCTGTGCGACCCCATAGATGGCAGCCCACCAGGCTCCCCTGTCCCTGGCAAGAATACTGGAGTGGGTTGCCATTTCCTTCTCCAAATATACTATCTAGGTTGGCCATAACTTTCCTTCCAAGAAGTAAGCGTCTTTTAATTTCATGGCTGCAATCAGCATCCGCAGCGATTTTGGAGCCCCAAAAAATAAAGTCTGACACTTGTTTCCACTGTTTCCCCATCTATTTCCCATGAACTGATGGGACCAGAAGCCATGATCTTTGTTTTCTGAATGTTGAGCTTCAAGCCAACCTTTTCACTCTCCTCTTTCACTTTCATCAAGAGGCTTTTTAGTTCCTCTTCACTCTCTGCCATAAGGGTGGTGTCATCTGCATATCTGAGGTTATTGATATTTCTCCCAGCAATCTTGATTCCAGCTTGTGCTTCTTCCAGCCCAGCGTTCCTCATGATGTACTCTGCATATAAGTTAAGTAAGTAGGGTGACAATATACAACCTTGACGTACTCCTTTTTCTATTTGGAACTAGTCTGTTGTTCCATGTCCAGTTCTGACCTGCATACAGGTTCCTCAAGAGGCAAGTCAGGTGGTCTGGTATTCCCATCTCTTTCAGAATTTTCCACAGTTTACTGTGATCCACACAGTCAAAGGCTTTGGCATAGTCAATGAAGCAGAAATAGAAGTTTTTCTGGAACTCTCTTGCTTTCTCCATGATCTAGCGGATGTTGGCAATTTGATCTCTGGTGCCTCTGCCTTTTCTAAAACCTGCTTGAACATCTGGGAGTTCACGTATTGCTGAAGCCTGGCTTGGAGAATTTTGAGCATGACTTTACTAGCATGTGAGATGAGTGCAATTGTGCGGTAGTTTGAGCATTCTTTGGCATTGCCTTTCTTTGGGATTGGAATGACGACTGACCTTTTCCAGTCCTGTGGCCACTGCTGAGTTTTCCAAATCTGCTGGCATATTGAGTGCAGCACTTTCACAGCATCATCTTTCAAGATTTGAAATAGCTCAACTGGAATTCCATCACCTCCACTAGCTTTGTTCATAGTGATGCTTCCTAAGGCCCACTTGACTTCACATTCCAAGATGTCTGGCTCTAGGTCAGTGATTACCTTAGATAGCAACTAAGGGATTAGTGTTCATTTTTTGTTGGTAGTTTTAGTGGAAGAAATGAAGGCAGAAGCCTAGGAATAACAGATTGAAGCAAAGTAAGGAAGCTGAGATAAGGAAATGAATACCATTTTTTGGAAAAGGATGAACAATAGAGAGTATTATTTCAAAAAGACTTTTAAACTATATTTACGGAAATATTTTTAGACTGAGGTTGAATCAGTTAAGAGAAAGAGGTTGAAAATAGAGGAAAAATGTTTCACAAATTGTCAACCATAAGTGTAATAATACTCAAAATTCATTTTAATGAAAAATATATAGTGTTTTGTGGAGCAAGGTCCCAGGGGAATGGGAGATTAGGTTCAGATTGGAGGCAAGGAGGTGTAAAGCAGGGTATAGTGGAAGTGAAGTTGCTCAGTCATTTCCAACTCTTTATGACCTCATGGACTGTACCCTGCCAGGTTCCTCCGTCCATGGCATTTTCCAGGCAAGAATACTGGAGTGGGTTGCCATTTCCTTCTTCAGGGGACCTTCCCCACCCAGGGACTGAACCCAGGTCTCCTGCACTGCAGGCAGACTCTTAACCCTTTGAGCTAACAGGGAAGCTTGGTAAACAGGCTTAAAGCAGGGTAAACACATTAATTTGTATTTCAGTGATTGAGCCTGGTGGTTTTGTTCATCTTTGCAGGGCTCTGTGGAAAGAGAGGGAATTTGAGAAGAGTCTTGAGGGTTGGAACAGTTGCTGAAGTGATGCTGAGCAAAGGAAAGGAACAGGATTTTGGGGCCTAAGGAAATAACACACATTTGTAACGGTATCAGTTTTCACATTGGGTCAAGGGTAGACTTGAGAAAGGACTGAAAAGTGATTGAGTTGGAAAATAGGTGTAAAGTTGTTAAGGGAGACAGAGACTGAAGAGAAGGTCCTAAACTGAAAAGAAGATATTGGAGTTAAGATTCCAGAGGTCAAGGAGTTTTAGATTCATGAAGTCCAAGAAAGTAGGATAAGGAAATAGTGTGAAGATGAAAGGCACTATGTTTCATAAAACCTTGAGTGGTAAAGAGTTTGTAGTTGTATTTTATCTTGATATTGATGAGAAATCATCAAGGAAGGAACATGACAATATTAATCTGTAAGAAACACTACTCTATGGAAATTTAGAGAATGGGCAAAACTGGAAGCAACCAGAGACATATTAGGCACTTTTGCACCCAGCTGAAGGACGGGATCCCATTTACAGCCCCTGTAGGGGGGAGAGCAATCAGGCTGCTAAGTTTCTACCACAAAATTTCTACCTTCTTGATTGAACCCAGTTAACTGAACCATTCTGTTTCAATTATCTGCTCTGGGAAAGATCACACCTCTTCAGATGTATTTTGCCCACAATCATCTTTACAAGTGTAATTAAACTTTTTCTGAGTAGCCTCAGGAACAACTAGCTCCTTAATATGTTTATGCCATTGAAATTTTGGGGCCAGATATGGCCACAGTGGGTGGAGACAGCATGACGTTTCTTGCCTTTCACTACTTTTCTGAGAAGATTTGGAAATTTTTCACAAACTTTAGGCATATAGTTTCTCTGATCTGGAACAGTTACTTTATATTTTTTTGTTTATGTTTGTCTCTTCTATCACACTGTAAGTTCCTTCATAGTAACCTTCATTGAATTAATTTTGTTACAGTGTGATACCTAAGTATCTTGGTACTCTGGCTGAAAAATACATGTTTAAAAAACATTCAGGATATGAGTGAGTGAGTGAATGAACGAATAATGGCTCCCACAGAGACAGCCTTGCGCTAGTGGTAAAGAGCCTGCCTTTCAATGTATGAGACATAGGAGATGAGGGTTCAATCCCTGGCTAGGGAAGATTCCTTTGGAGGAGGGCGTGGCAACCCACGCCAGTATTCTTGCCTGGAGAATCCCAATGGACAGAGGAGCCTTGTGGGTACAGTCCATAGGGTCGCACAGAGTTGGACACGACTGAAGCGACTTAGCACGCACGCAGATGATCTCAGATGTAATACCCAAAGAATTTCCAGACTAATAAAAAGTGCCATTCCACCCATATGTGCTTAATTTGGAAGCAACTGTAAACAGACAGTTGCTTGCGAGCTCGGTTCCCCCGAAGGGAAAGGGCAGGAAGTTCTTTTCCGCAGAGCAGCACGACAACCGCCTGCTGGAGCTAGTGAGCTCGGTTTCCCTGCTGGGAAGAAGCCGAGAGCAGTTTCCGTACAGCAGCATGGTGGCCGCTAGAGGGGGCGGCCATAGCGGCATGCCCGGGGGAAGAGGCCGCCGTAAAGGAGGCGCCGTTTCCTCTTCTTCCTTCTCCCGCCTCCCACCGGCTGTCGTAAAAGGGTGAATGGAGAGCGAGTTGTGGGGGGTAGAAAGGGAGGACAAGGGGCGCGGAGTCAGAGTGGCGCAGCAAGTGGCTGCAGGTGGCGACGGTGGCGGGGGGTGAGGAGTGAGGTAGTTCCAGGGGTCGCGGAGGAGGAGGCTGAGGGGGTCAAGACAAAAACTAAAGCGGCAGTCTGGCCTACTGGTCCGGGGGCCGCGCAGCCCCCGCCTGGGGAGATGGACCTCAACCGGATCATCCAGGCGCTGAAGGGCACCATCGACCCGAAGCTGCGGATTGCGGCCGAGAATGAACTCAACCAGGTGAGGATTGGGCGCCCGCCGCCTCGCCGGGCTCTCCCTCTCCGGCGCCCCTGCTCTCCACCCCCGCCCGGGCCCCGACCCGGGACCCCGGGCCCCGGACCTCAGCGCGTCTCTCGGCCGGTCCCGCCCCCGCCGCCGCCCGCGGGTCCGGTGGTGCAGCACTCCCTGGGTCTTTTCTCAACGGCTCACGCACCTGTTGGCCACCTTTGCATCTTTCCCTGTCGTTTTTCTTCCCGGTGCAGTTTGCTCAGCTCGCCTGGTCCGCAGAAAGAAGCTTTAGCAAGCTCTGCTAGTGTTTTCGGGATGTGATTTCTTTTCCTTAAGTACGCCGAGTTGGTGGGAAAATTCACTTAAAATTCAAATCTGAGTTCTTTTTTCCTGCAGACCCAGACATTTTTAGGTGTTGCTGTGGGAAACCCTGTCCGTTCACCTGCTTCTGTGGGGTTGGCAGGACCAGTTTAGACGCTGAGTGGCAGAGTTTGTTAGCGCTGGGGAAATGCTGGCGGAAGAGTGCTTTGGAGAAGAATAGGCAGTATTTAGTGGTGGTGCTTTGCGAAAGCCACGCCGAATAGTAAGAGTTTGTAGAGGTTTTTTAAAAAACGGTAAAATGTGTGAGACTTTCTTTTATCCCCTTTCCTTTATTCTTGGTAACTAGCTTTGACCTTGTTCCAGCAATATCACCGACACTGCCAAATTTAATGATCCCAAACTCTACATTGTATTTTCCTCCTCACCTGTAAGAATGAATCGTAAACTTATAACTACAAAGTACGAATTAAGGTCTATCCCCAGGATAGAGTGACAGGTTTGAGGTTGCGGTAATCCTTAAAATGTAAAGGAATATACCTGAATTAGTGGTTCTCAAAGTGCTGCCCAGAATGAGCAACGTCAACATCATTTGGGAACTTGTTGGATATGCAAATTATGGGGCTTCACTCTAGACTTAAGGAATTAGAACTTCTGGGGATGGGGCCCATTTGTTTTTTAATTAACTAGCTAGGTAATTCTGTGATTCCTAAGTGTGAGAATGACTGTCCTAAGTAAGTGTGTCGTAGGTTTTCCCGGGATGAACTTGACTTTGAAGTGCAGATATCTCTTGTGAATCTTTGAAAGAGATTGTTTTAATGGGACATCTTGGTGGAGTTAAGTGTGAATCCAGGATGAGAGAGTGAAAATAACCGACTCTGGAGAGAAGGTTGAGTTCAACTGACGCCTATAGGGAGGGTATTGGTGCTTCAAAGAGAAAAGGACTCTCTCTCAAAATAGGGGACAGTTAAGGTCAGTACCTGTCCCAGGCTTTGCAGAGTAAAAGTACTACGTGTTGCTTAGTTGGAAGAGTAGTAATCCAGGCGTTGGTTAGGAGGAACAAAGCAAGAGCTGAACTTGCATTCTGCTAGTATGAACAGGGGAGTTGGCCTGTTTATGACCCCCTTCTCTTCCCAATGTGGCCAGATGTTATTTTGATAGTGTGGACAGGGATCATATCTTTTCTCTCTTGTTGTACTGCTCTGCCTCTGTTAGCCTATGCTTGTGTTGTTTCTGAGTCATCAGTATGTTAAGTGCAGCTGACTCTATAGAAGTGGAAAGGGAAGGTGGAAAACCTACAGAACTGCAAGAGATATTTAGGACCCCATACCCTTTTCTTTGTGGTGTGTGCATGCTTAGTTGCTCAGTCCTTTCTGACTCTTTGCCACCCTATGGATTGTAACCCACCAGGCTCCTCTGTCCATGGGATTCTCCAGGCAAGAATACTGGAGTGGGTTGCCAAGGCCTCCTCCAGGGGATCTTCCCAGGGATCAAAACAGTGTCTCTTAGTGCATTGGCAGGTCGGTTCTTCACCACTAGCGCCACCTGGGAAGCCCCTTTGTTTGTGATATTTCAGTCCAAATCCATACCAGCCTAACTCTGCCCTGCCCCATATCCACCTCATTACAGACCACAACTACCTCTGCAACTTCTAAAAGTAGCTTATTGCTGTGTCGCTCATTTAGCATTTATATTTAGTATAATATAATGCTTTGGATTGTAATATGCTCCAAGTATTCTTTTGAATTGTAAGTAGAAGACCAAAGTGTAATGTCGCATAACCTTTTAATAAATATGGTTTTAATGCCACATTTTGTATACTTTATCCTATACCACCACTGTAATATCCTTCCTTGTTGGATAAACCAGTGGGTATGAAACTCCAATACTTTGGCCACCTCATGCGAAGAGTTGACTCACTGGAAAAGACTCTGATGCTGGGAGGGATTGGGGGTGGGAGGAGACAGGGATGACAGAGAGTGAGATGGCTGGATGGCATCACCGACTTGATGGACATGAGTTTGAGTGAACTCCGGGAGTTGGTGATGGACAGGGAGGCCTGGCCTGCTGTGATTCATGGGGTCGCAAAGAGTCGGACACGACTGAACTGAACCTACCACAAGTGATTAGGGTTCAGCTCATTTATTTTAGTGGCTGAACAACAGAGTATATTTTGAATTATCTTATAATTGTTGTTCCTTTCATCCTCTATAAACTACAGAATCTTAAATTTTTGTATATGAAGTAAATTCTTTATCTGTAATTGAAACCACTAAGTTGTGTCTGACTCTTTGTGACCCCAAAGGACTGCAGCATGCCAGGCTTCCCTGTCCTTCACTGTCTCCCAGAGTTGCTCAAATTCATGTCCATTGAGTCAGTGATGCCATTTGACCATCTCATTCTCTGCCACCCTCTTCTCCTTTTACCTTCAGTCTTTTCCAATGAGTCTCTTGAGGCTCTTCCCATCAGGTGGCCAAAGTATTGGAGCTTTAGCTTCAGTCCTTCCAATGAATATGAAAAGAATCAATATTTTAAAGATACCAATTTTCTCCAGTTTTTTTATTGAATGTTTATCTCAATGAATTTTATTATAAATAATAGGAAAGGTGATAAATTTTAAAAAAGGAGTGGTGTGCATAAACCTAGTGATGCACTGAAAGGGATGCCACCATAAATCCAGGTTCTAGGGAGGAGGTAAGCAGAACAGACTCCTTGTGATGTTGTCTGGCTTAGTCTCACTGAGAATTTATGAGTCTTTTCTGGGACTGTCAGCAGGCAAGGCCAAGGGTAAGCTCTGGGAATGTGGCAGGCCTGTAATGTGGTCCAGGTACTAGACATATGGAGGGAATATGATCAGAAGGAATATGCTGCTTGCTTTCTCTCTTTTTTGCATCTATAGTCACCATGGCCAAACTGAGGAGTAGGTCAGAGTAAAACATGTCTGTGGGGAGAAATGGCCCAGGCAGTAGACACTTCATCAGTGCAGGCTCACTTGGGCACTGCTAAGTTTAAAAGATGCTCTGGCATCAGAGCGCAGCTGGTGACAGAGCTCTCAACCCTGTCTCTTGAGGTACATACACTGTTGCAATCTGGACTGGCTTATGCACAGCCATTGTTCATTTTCTCTGTTGGATCTCTCATTTTCTGGAGCCCATGTTTTCTTTTCATCAAAAGTACTAACAAAATTGAAGCACAAATAAGCTGGAAAGAAACACTTGTATAAGTCACTCGCCTGGAAAACTGCATTGACAGAGGAGCCTGGCGGACTACAGTCCATGGGGTTGCAAAGAGTCAGACATGACTTAGCAACTGAGCACAATATATGAGTCAAATAAAAATTTGAAACTTGAAATTTATAAAATAGCTCCTAGAATTTATTAAAAATAAAACAAATATTCCTTTTACAGAAGAGTGAGGGGAATAAAGAATTTGTGGAAGAAAACAAATAGCCAACCAACAGGAAAAAAATTCAAGCTAGAATAAGTGTAATTTAAAATATGAATAAGGATGAAAAGTTTTGAAGGAATGATAATGCTAATCTCTATATCAGATAGATGGGCACACATAAAATCTACTGTGGGAAGCAAGAATTACTACACCCTTTCTGGAGAATATTTTGACAATATATGTCTAAAAAGACATAAAAGTGTTCTTACTCTTTTATTCATTGATTTATTCTAAGTAAATTTTTTTGTATTTTAGTAATCTTCATTGTGTTTTGGAGAGTTTCTTTTCCTTTAAAAGTTTTTCTTTTGTTTGGACAGGAATGTATTCAGGAACAGGTGCTGACAGTTATTCACTTGTATTGCCCTATTTTTAATAAAATATTTCTTTGTAATTTCAGTCTTACAAGATTATCAATTTTGCCCCCAGTCTACTTCGGATTATAGTGTCTGAGCATGTGGAATTCCCAGTGCGCCAGGCAGGTGAGTTGGTTTTATTAGTCCTTTATAAGATTATTTATGGGTAAAACTAGAACTAGAGTTTTATTTCGTTTCTAAATATCTGCTTTCTTTGAAAACATAGGAAACATGCATGATTTATTTCTCATGGCTTGAAAACTGACTCTCTTTTTCCCTGGAAATTTAGAGGTTCATACGGAGCTTTTAAATCTTCCATAGCTTTTTCTGTCCTCTTCTCCCTTCTAGCCATTAATACAGTTCCTTTTCTCTATAACTTTGGCATTTTTCTTCTTAGCTTATTCAGTTTTAATAGCTTTATCTCCCTAATTTTTAATGATTCCTGGTGGCTTTGCCTTTAGACCCATAGATTAACACCATGAATTTGTGTATATGAATTTGGCTCTATTTCATGTGTCAGATCATGGAGGGGGAAGGTTTGCACAGGTGTTCCTAATCGCATGATGGGAAGCAGAACTTTTGGTATAAACGTGAATCTTACTTTTGGGTCTGTGGATCTTAGGGTAGTTCCTTGATGTTTTTTTATTCTTCTCCTTCCTTTTTTAAATGAACTGGTCATTAGAAACCAGAAAGTTAAAAATGGAGCATGAAGAGTCCTGGAAAGAAAATAATTTCAAGTGAAGGGGATAAAATGACAATAGCTAATTTATAAGTATATGATTGAAGAGACTTTTAAAAAATTATGTGATATATACTCATAAATAAATTTGGCAATATAGAAAAATACACAGAAAAAAGTAAAAAAAATTACCCTATATCCATTACTCAGAAATGACTCATCATTAACATTAGGTGACCATTACTTTGTGCATGTGTTCAGATAGAAGGATAAATGAACCATTTTATAGAAATGGAATTATACTCTACATGCTGATAAAAATATTTAGTCTTACTTGAACATAACAGAATAAAGTAGAGAATCATTAAATTTTGGAAAAATATGTATGATTTCCTAAACGATCCCTTTGTGGTTAAATTATCTTATGAAAAAACTATGGAAAAACGTTCATGGTGGAATTATTTTTACTTTAATAAGGTTTATGAGACTTCAGTGTAAGGTTTTTGAAATCACAATTCTTAGTTTAATGTTTGTTTTATAAAATAGGGCTGTTTTGAAACCACATTTTGCTAAATGGAACTTACTTTAATAACCTAAGTGTTTATAGGGCCATTGTGAATTTGCTATAAAGCTTTGCAATAGAAATAGTATTTTTAAGGATCCTAAAGCAGTTTATTAAATTAATAAGTCTTATTTATATGACATACAACTATTTTAAAAAAACAGAATTTATATTATTAGATTGCTCTTGAACCTACCCTGAGAGATAGCTACTATCAACTTTGGTGCATGGTTCTCTAATTCTTTTTCTGTAGACATGATGATTTTATTTTTATTTATTTTTTTATGTGAACTCTTTTTTTTAAATTTATTTATTTTAATTGAAGGCTAATTACATTATTGTATTGGTTTTGCCATACACTGACATGAATCTGCCCCGGGTGTACATATGTTCTCCATCTTGAACCCCCCTCCTACCTCCCTCCCCATCCCATCCCTCTGGTTCATCTCAGTACACCAGCCCCGAGCATCCTGTATCATGCATCGAACTTGGACTGGCGATTCGTTTCACATATGATAATGTATATGTTCCAATGCCATTCTCCCAAATCATCCCACCCTCACCCTCTCCCACAGAGTCCAAAAGACTGTTCTATACATCTGTGTCTCTTTTGCTGTCTCATATACAGGGTTATTGTTATCATCTTTCTAAATTCCATATATATGCGTTAGTATACTGTATTGGTGTTTTTCTTTCTGGCTTACTTCACTCTGTATAACAGGCTCCAGTTTCATCCACCTCATTAGAACTGATTCAAATGTATTCTTTTTAATTGCTGAGTAAGATATGCTGATTTTAAAAAGTAATAAAAATCCGTTTGTACTACACATGCTATTTTGTAATTTCCTTTTTTTTTTCCATTTAACCATATACCCTTGGGAGATCATTCCATGTCAGTGCACATACCTATATACTTCATTCTTTGTAACAATTATTTAGTATTTCTTTTTTTTTAAAGAGAAAGTATATTTCTGAGATTTCCATACTCCCATTCCTCTATATATTCTTTTTTTTTTTTAAAAAATTTGTTTTTGTTTGGAGGATAATTGCTTTATAATGTTGTGTTGGTTTCTGCTGTACAATGACATGAGTCAACTGTAAGTGTACGTATAGTCTCTTGAGCCTCCCTCCCACCCCGTTCCCATCCCACCCTTCTACGGTGCCCCCTTCTACAGAGCACTGGGCTGAGCTTCCGGTGTTATACAGCAACTTCCCACTAGCTATCTGCTTTATACATGGTAATGTATATATTTCAGTGCTATTCTCTCAGTTTGTCCCATCCTCTCCTTCTGTATTTCTTTGCATTAGAACTTCCATAGTGTATTTAAGCAATCTGATACTGGTGGGCATGTCCCTTATTGCCCCTTTTTATTGTTTTTGTTAGAGGCAATGCTAAAATGAACATCCTTGAACACATATCTCTGGATACTAGTGGGACTATTTTCATAGGATGAAACAAATGGAAATGCTACGTTAATGATATTAACAATATTAACATTTACAATTTTGAATCTTATCACCAAGTTGCATTTGCTTACTTTCTCTATCCACGATACATTAGAATGCTGGGTTTCCCATATCCTTACCAGTTCTGTACAATTTTGAATCTTAATAACTTAGGTAATTAAGTTTTGATATAAGATGTAATTAGCATTTAAAAGCACTTTTTATTTATAATTTATGTAGATTTTAAATCTGTTAGCCACAGGACAGAATTTCTCTTGGTTGTTGATCATGTCCTAATTTATTAGGACAACTTTTTACTTTACTTTTATTATACAGTCTGTGTATATACTGAGTAGAAGTCTACATTATAATTATCCTAAATTTAAGTGCCATTTATAAATTTTCTCTTCTATTCAGCCTAGTATTAGAATACAACGATACCCCAAGAATCATGGTGACCCTCAGACAATTTATCATTTTAGCATGAGATTTAAAACAGAATGTGTGATCTTTGATTTTAAAAAAATCAGCCTCTTTGTAAAAGTTATGCTATAATATTAAGTGGAAAGACATGGTTCTGTGAAATATTCAGTTCTTGATTTTTTTGCTTGTGGGCAATTAATGGCATCTGGTCCCATCACTTCATGGGAAATAGATGGGGAAACAGTGGAAACAGTGTCAGACTTTATTTTTTTCGGCTCCAAAATCACTGCAGATGCTGATTGCAGCCAGGAAATTAAAAGACGCTTACTCCTTGGAAGGAAAGTTATGACCAACCTAGAGAGCATATTGAAAAGCAGAGACATTACTTTGCCAACCAAGGTCCGTCTAGTCAAGGCTGTGGTTTTTCCCGTGGTCATGTATGGATGTGAGAGTTGGACTGTGAAGAAAGCTGATCGCCGAAGAATTGATGCTTTTGAACTGTGGTGCTGGAGAAGACTCTTGAGAGACCCTTGGACTGCAAGGAGATCCAACCAGTCCATTCTAAGGGAGATCGATCCTGGGTGTTCATTGGAAGGACTGATGCTAAAGCTGAAACTCCAATACTTTGTCCACCTCATGCGATGAGTTGACTCACTGGAAAAGACTCTGATGTTGGGAGGGATTGGGGATGGGAGGAGACGGGGACGACAGAGAATGAGATGGCTGGATGGCATCACCAACTCGATGGACATGAGTTTGAGTGAACTCCGGGAGTTGGTGATGGATAGGGAGGCCTGGCGTGCTGTGATTCATGGGGTCGCGCAGAGTCGGACACGATTGAGCGACTGAACTGAACTGAACTGAATATTCTTGCTATTATCAAGAAAGCTTGTTAGTGAGTGTACTTTAGTACTTTACTTGTAAGAAATATGAAATAAATGTAATATTTTGATATTTGCAAGCTAAACAAGATAAATTTGGATGTTTGCTCCACTGTTTTCCTTTTGATTGGTAAGCTTAGTAGCATTATCAAGGTGTTAACCTCAGTGTTTCAGAATATAGAACCTAGAAATTAACAGGAAGTTGCTTGATTAGTTCAGAAGCACTTCAGGATGCTCTTCTGTTAAAACTCATGGGTCTTATTTGTAGGAAACTCTATGGCTCTTACTCAGAATCTATTTAATCGTGTTTTAGATATAATTTACACACTTCATCACCTTATTTCTTAGCCTTTACCAGATTAAAGTAATAACAAGAGAGAGAAGGGGAGAAGGGCTACCAAATTACTATGAAAAATAGAAAAACTTAGAAACATCAACTCAAAAAGCATAGCATTCCGCTTCCCTAAGTTTCACTGCATCCTTTCCACTCTGATGTTATAGAACCCAGTTGATCTGTATGGTGGTGGCTCTGGGTCCAGAACATAGAGCATACATGATGATTCATTGTGTTTCAAAAGGGGAGAAATGCGTAAATGTTTTAAAGTTAATTTCAAACTTAAGATGCTTGAAGTTATAAGTAGATTTTGCAGAAAAACAAATTTTAATACTTAATTTCTTTATGAATGAATTAAGATATTTGTATTTACTTAGCTCTGGCATATGGTTAGAAAGACATTTGAATTAAATGATTAAAGGGATATTTTTAGATTATTGGTAGAGTTTCAGTTATTTTTGGTATTTTCCCTTCATTATCTTTAGTAATCCATGATTATAAGCATAATTAATATTCTATTTTCAAATTATTACATTAAGTTGAGTTTTATTTTAACTAACTGCATGTTTCTTGCAACTTATACAGTTGGTCAGTGTCTTTTATATAGGTCATCTCTTATGGTGTCCCAGAATAAAAGTATTTTTAGTTATAAAATTAATAGCATTTAATGAATAAATTATGAATAGGTCCATGATTTTACCATGTCTGTATCTTTGCTGTCTGAAAGTTGCTTTTTATTTTCAAGACTAGTTCTGTAGGGATTAAAATGGCATTGTGATTTTTCTTTTTGCAAAGATTAATCTCATGAAATTAGTCTGAACTGCTGACAGGTTGGACCATATTCTAAGATCATTTATTCATTTTTTCCAACAGTTTGTGTATTTTTATTGCCGATGACGGTTACATAATAAAATAAGTATACTGGGGTAAACGATGGTACTTAGTCCAGAGTCTGTGTGGTCTGACTTAATAAGACAAAAACCCAAACTGTCACACATAGGCACATTTCTCTCTCTCTCCTGCCTCCCTCCCCCGGCCCCCGCTTTCTCCCTTTCCCTCTCTCTTTCACTGTCTCAAATAATTTTTGTTTTTATCCTAAAAAATGAAAGTCTTGGGTGAAATTGTCTTTTTCAGACCTTTGTTGAATCAAAACTAATGAAAGAGGAGCTTATAGGATATCAGGTTCATAATTTCATTGGATTTCTGTTGTATTACAGCAAATGTAGAACATGTTTTGGTTTAGTCTTTGTGGTGTAATGCTTTTATGAGCCAGTTTAGCTTATGTTAAAATTGAGATGAAGGGAGGAGTGGGGAAGAGGGAGAGGAGAAACTTAAGGGAAGACAGTTATAATGCTTTGCAAGTCATCTCTCTTTATTTTTATATTTTATGTATAGGCACTGGCAAGCCACTCCAGTACTCTTGCCTAGAAAATCCCATGGATGGAGGAGCCTGGTAGGCTGCAGTCCGTGGGGTCGCTACTGAGCGAGTTCACTTCCACTTTTCACTTTCACACATTGGAGAAGGAAATGGCAACCCACTCCAGTGTTCTTGCCTGGAGAATCCCAGGGACGGGGGAGCCTGGTGGGCTTCCATCTATGGGGTCGCATAGAGTCGGACACGACTGAAGTGACTTAGCAGCAGCAAGAATATGACATTATAAAAACATGTATTCCCAGTGCTCAGCTGGGTTGGTGAGAAAGCTTTGCATTCCCTGTCAGAACTCTGTAGCAGTATATTAGCTTCTTTCAGAAGTCTTTTGTTAAATGTTACTGCTGCTGCTGCTAACTCGCTTCAGTCTTGTCCGATTCTGCGACCCCATAGACGGCAGCCCACAGGCTTCCCCCTCCCTGGGATTCTCCAGGCAAGAACGCTGGAGTGGGTTGCCATTTCCTTCTTTCAATGCATGAAAGTGAAAAGTGCAAGTGAAGACTCTCAGTTGTCTCCGACTCTTAGCTACCCCGTGAACCACAGCCTACCAGGCTCCTCCATCCATGGGATTTTCCAGGCAAGAGTACTGGAGTGGGTTGCCATTGCCTTCTCCCTGGTAAATGTTGAAAATAATTTAAAAAAAAGGAACCAAATCATTGATGATTGTACTTTGATAGAAATAAACAGATGAGAGATTTCCTGAGATTTTCCAAAAATATTTGAAAGCTAATGTTCTTTTCTCTATTTGCAAGTGGCAAATGTTTCTGAAGGGTTAGATAATAATTACCAATACTATAAAAAGCATACAGATTTCAAAATGGTAGTGTGGGATGATAATACCCAGTGAAAGAAAGAGAAAAAGCAATCTATGTGAAGGGCTGTAGAATTTCACCTGTTGTCAGTTCAGTATTGGGCATTATGAACAGTATGACTTTCATGATCAGAAAATTTTTTAGTAGAGTTGCATTTAGACCATTTTGTATTTAGTATATAGGTTCATACTTGAGTTCCTAGGTCATTTTTCTGTCATGTAAACTCTGGAGCTTTATTTAATGAGATGTTTTCTGCTTAGGTTTACTTTACTAGCTAAAGAGAAACTTTAAATTCTTATTCATTTTCCCTTCTCCATTTGGCTATTTGTAAGAGTTTCCATTTTTGCTGGGTGTCATATTTAGCATTGAAGGGTTTAGCCTTTCATGCTCTGCAAGGCTAAATGAAAGCCATCTTTTCAATACTGCTACATTAGCTTTTTTTTTTTCCTCTAATTTAGCTGCCATTTACTTGAAGAACATGGTGACACAGTACTGGCCGGACCGAGAACCTCCGCCAGGAGAAGCAGTATTTCCATTCAACATTCATGAAAACGATCGCCAGCAAATACGTGATAATATTGTGGAAGGAATAATTCGGTCTCCAGATTTAGTGAGGTACTTTATACTATATCTGTGTGCTTTGTGGGAAGCACAGACTATGTGGATGGGGGAGATTAGATTTAATCATCAGCCTCGTTTGTTTTTTAAAAGCGATATAAGGTAATGAAGATGGTCACTCAAAGAATACAGTTTTAATTATTTGTTTTTGCATTTGTAATTCTTTGCTTATATATATATATATATATAGTTTCTTTTTTTTTGGCTGCATCATGTGGCATGTGGGATCTTAGTTCCCCAACCAGGGATCAAACCCATGCCCCCTGCAGTGGGAAAGGAGGAAATCTTAACCACTGAACCTCCAGAAAGTCCTTGCCTCAAAATATTTTGGAAAGGATTTAGTTACTATAAGTAGCCACAAAAAGAGTTAAGGCAAACATGTAACTAAAACTGTTGTGTAGATCCCTGTATGTAAATAACCTATGTTCTCAGTTAGAGCCCTTGACTTTTCACTATTTGCTTTTCTTTTCCCTGATACAGGGAAATTGACTTCTGGGGGTTTTAATTTACCACTTTTGTAATACTCTACCTATCTTTTTATTCATTTTTGTGAGCTGAGCATCTGTTCCTTTGAAGAAGATAGGATGGAAAAAGTATAAACTGGAAGTATCTCTGTTTTTTTAAATTTAGATTAGCTGCTGTAGAGTTCAGTAGACTTTCTATGGTGATGGAAATCTGTATCCATACTGTCTGATCCTTAGTCATGTGGCATAGAAGCCAGTGGAGTACTTGAAATATGGCTAGTGTAACTGAGGAACTGAATTCCTAATTTAATTATATAACTGGTGGCTGCCCTTATTGGATAGCACAACTATAGAGTCAAAAAAATTATGCAATCTTAAAATAGGAAAAACAAATTCTTTTCAACATGAGAGAGTGTATAGGTTTCTTTAGGAAAGGCAGGAGGGAAATAGATGAATCTGAGGTAGGGAAATGAAATTAACTTCAAGAGATTAGATATAACTTTATCCCTGAGTGTGACAAGCATTGAACTCCTCTTTGTATAGTTGTTTCATTAAGAGGAGAAAGGAGGTGTACTGATGAAGGAAATTTGTCTTTATTCTTGTTGGTTGCCCACATGCCTGTCTGGCACTGGCTTCCCTGTGGTACCATCATGTGTCCATTTCTTGGCAAAATCTTTACATTTTTAAATCTCTCTGAATCTTGCAAGCAATGCTTCTACACAGTAATATATGAAAGGATGGCTGTTCATAGACATCCTTTGCTTGGCTTGGAATGAGAAAGGATTAAGAGGGTCAACCTGAAGATGAAATTAAAAAAATGAAAAGTTTCAGTTTTACTGAATACAGATATGATCTATTGGTTGTTTAGGAACAGCTGCTGGTGGCATAGGAGGTTATCTTTATTATGAGATAGTTCTTTGTGGCTTTGCTTCTTTTATGTCCTGAAGGCTTAACTGTAACCACTCTTAAATAAATATTCTCAAAGTTTATTTAAAAGTACTGCAAAGGGTCTTTTGCAGACAGATTTGGAGACAGAAGGAAAAGGCATTATTTTGTTTGTTACATTTCAGTGAATTCAAGTTATTGGCTGTTGAACTGAATACATATCTTTTTCTTGGCATGGTGGAATCCTAATTTAGCTTGATTCACTTTCTGACCATTCGCAGGTGACCATTTAAGGACACAATGAGAGTTTGCAGGAGAGAAATTTTTTCCCCCACTTTCTTTTCAGTTGTGACTGGGATCCAGTTGAAATGATTACTGACCTAAGTGTTAGGAGATCACATCTTTTATCACTTAGCTTTGTGGTTTTATTGAAGATATTTGTTTCTTTTTTTTCTGTTTTATGTCTTGCCTGTTGCTTTTTTTCTATGTTTCTTTGGAAATAGCTCTTAACATTCCCCTTCAGGAATTTGCAGCTATTACTTGGTACTTTGTATAAAGTTTAGGATCTAAGGAAGTTTTGATAGGTGCAAAATACTGCATGACTGGAATTGCTGATTACTGATTCCAGACTTTGGCTCATGGAGATGCTTCCCACTGTTACGTAGGCTTCCGTTTTACTTACTGTGACCATTTTTAGGTTAAGTTTATCCAGTTGAAATAATAAAATACTTTTTTGTTTTATTTCCCTGTAGGATATGATAACAAAAATACAAAATATGACAAGGTGGGAAATTTTATAAAGAGCTCGGGTTGATTCATTGTCTTTTTTTTTTTTTGGAGAATTTTTTATGAATTTATTAAATTTTTCTTTTCTTTCTTTTTTTTTTTTTTTACAAAACTTATCTTTAGGATAAGACCATTTAAAAGATTTGATACATTTTAGGCAGTCACTCATTCTGTTTATTTTCAGTAAGTTTAAGTTACTGAGGAGGTGTTTTTTAAATAGGACCATTCTTTTTCTTATCACCCTAGATAAAAAACTATATAATGTAGATAAATAGGAATCAAAAGTGCTTTTGTGTACAGTACTAGAGGTCTTTGAATCCTGATATTTATAACTACTTAGATTGTGGACTTTTTTCCCCCACCTTATAGAGTCCAGTTAACAATGTGTCTCCGTGCCATCATTAAATACGATTTCCCTGGTCACTGGCCAGCGGTAGTCGACAAGATAGACTATTACTTGCAATCACAGAGCAGTGGAAGCTGGCTTGGCAGTTTGTTATGTCTATATCAACTGGTGAAGACATATGAGTAAGTTGATTTCTATTGGCTGAAGATACCAGCCTTGTGTTACTTAGAAAGAATTACATTGCATAGAGGGGTCTGCTGTGGGTGTTGTGCAGAATCAGGTTAGTTTGGGAAATGTTGGATTAAACACAGATGTGGTAATTTACTACAGTTTTTCAAAGAATCTTTAATCTGCTAATGTGTTAATCTTTCAGGCAGTGCTTCTCAAACTTATTTGTTAGTTTCAGAGGACCATTTATTTAACAGCTTTCCTTGGAAATTTTGTTGGAGAGGTACCTTAACATTTGTCTTCAAGTGAGCACATTATTAAGTAAACCAAACATTTACCTTTTTGGATGCAAGGTAGAAAATGTTCAAGTTTCTTTGCTAGTGAGTTTCGTTTCTATAAGAATTGCTTGGAAAGTGTGGGACTAGTGTTACGTTTAATAGCATTGCTTTCTAGTTTCGAATTGCTGCTCCTGCATACAAAGTTCTGCAGTCCTCCTTTTAAAATGATTTTTAGAGAATATTTTAGACTTATACCTATAAAGTGATCTAAGAGCACATAAATTTGTAAACTATTTTAACTTCTCAATATACGGTATAGACAACTGTTTTTTCTACCACATTATTTGTTATATAATAGGAATATCTATTTAAGCTGGCATATCAGCCTGTATTTTGTGGCAAGAATTGTGGTATGATGAAAATTAATTTAAGTACTAGAAAAATTGATTTAGGAACGTTCCAAAGCTGTTTTTGATTATTTGAATTAGTCCAACTCTTTCTAAAAAGATTTTAGGTATTCTGCCTGAAACAGGGATGTACTTTTTCAGAGTTTCTCTCAGGTTTATTCTAACAATCCAAAGTGAAATGTAATACAGTGTTTGGAAAGTTATTGTTTTAGTTTTATATAGTTTAGAATTACTGTTATTCATTCATTGTGTATAGCTTTTTTGTGGGGGGAGAAATTATTGTTCTCTTGTTTTGTCTTTGCTCATGTAGATATAAGAAAGCAGAGGAAAGAGAACCTCTTATAGCAGCAATGCAAATATTTCTGCCTCGTATTCAGCAACAAATCATGCAGCTCCTTCCTGATTCCTCACATTATTCTGTATTAATACAGAAACAGATTCTGAAAATCTTTTATGCACTTGTGCAGGTAAGTTTCTATAGCAGAAGACAAATTTGATGTCATGTATTTCTGCCTGGCACATCGGAAGTGCTCAGTAAGTGTCAGTTATTATTTATTGTTGAAAATTACATATTATATATTCTCACATGTATTTCTTAAAAAAAAAAATCCTTATGAGAGAACAGACTTAGAGAGGTCAACTTAATTGTCCAACGTTATCTGAGTGGCAGAGCTGAGATTCCGTGGCCATGTGTCTTTCACCCCAGTGTCTGAAGTTTGAGTATGGAAGAAACAAGGCAGTTAACTGTCCTAAAACCTGATGATTTGACTAATCTGTCCATAGCATTCTGCCTGTAGATTAGTTATAGGAGAGGAGAAAGGAAAAGAAGAGAGTTCTTTTTTTATTGAGAAATCATAATGATGGTAGTTTGTTTGCATTTGACCCAATTTAAAGCTAACAAATGAGATTGAGTGACTTATTTACCTTCATTTAAAAATTTTCTTTTTCTTATTTGAAAGCTATAATGAACATTAATATGGAATGTTTTAAATATAAAAATATTTAAAATTTAATCCTCGAAAGGCTTGGGTAAGATATTTAGATCTGGGTAGAGAAAGAATAATTGCTGTCAGTTTAAACTATTTGAATGATGAATGGATTAAAGCTTTATTTCATGCTTTCTTGTTAACTTAGTCATGGCAAGAGGGTAGTTTCATCAAGCTAGAGAGTCAGGATAGTTTGATTTTGTTCTTGGCTTCTGTCTGACTGAAGTACTTTTATATTGTTCTAGAATATTTCACGTTAATAAGGATTTATATTTTTAGCCTCACCTTTTAAACTTTTAATAGAGACAGTCCAGGGAGGATTTTGGTGTTTTTTTCAGCTTTGCCTTTTTTGGGGGAGTGGGAAGGGGAAAGGAGGCACCTCTGAGAAAAGAGAAGAAACTAGAATACTAAGAAAACATATTCCGTCACCTTTTTTTCCTTTTTTTAAAAGTAATAAAGTAGGAAGATGTATGATGCTTTTGTTTTTGTTTTTCTTTTCAGAAATCTTTCTCAGGAGAATCACTTTGGGGCAAACATTTTTTATTCAGTGAGATATCTTGCCATTAGACATAGTAATATCCCATTTATTCAGAGCCAGACTTCCCTTTCCCACTGGGAGAAGCATAGCCAGGAACTCTTAAGTAAGACAGAGGATGATGAAATAGTTTTCTTAAAGTCTCTACTTGGTTTGCTAAGAGAGCAAAAATCTAATTTTTTTTTCCCCTTAACGTGTATGTGCTAAAAACCTAAAAAATCCGGGAAAAAAAGCCTCATCATTTTAAACCATTTCAGTAATTTATTATGTGCTGATATAGTAATATTCTTCAGTGAGGAATCCTGGAAGCAAAAATTTAGAAGGCTTTAAGTAGCATAGTTCCAGTGTTTATGTGAGTAAAGAGTGATTGTCTATAAGGGAAAAGGCAGAAAAATTTATGTTATAAAAAGTATGATATAATGAAATTGATTTTGTCTAAGCATTTATTAAATATTTATTGTGTACAGGTTTCTTGAATATTTCATACATATTTCAGAACTCATTTGTCCAGAAGTGAACTCATTATTATCTTCCCCCCAACCCTGAGCCTGCTCCTCCTCTTTGCTCCATCTTAAAACCAACTGACCGCCCACTGCATTTAGAATAAAGTGTTAATTTCTTCACATGGCCTATAAAACCTTTCATCTCTCACCTCATCTTATACTATAGTTAACTTTAGCTTTGTTCTTTACACTCCAGCCATATGGAAATTCTTTTAGCTTCATGAGCAGGTCATGTCCTCTTGTCACTGCTGAGCCTTTAAGGCACCGTGCAACCTGGAGCACCCTCCTTCCTTCTGCCCTGGTCCACTTGTGCTCCTTCTCCATGTCTCGGCTTGCGTATCACTTCTTCCACAGAAGCTGTCTCTTCTATTAGCAGGCTGTGTTACATGGTCCTCATGGGTGCTCTTATCAACATTGTAATGCTTTTATCTGTTCTGTTTATCACACCATATTGTAATTTTTTATTTAAATGTTTTTCCCCCCTCAATTAGAATGTAAGCTTTACTTATTATTATATCCTTAGCATGTAGCAGGTTTTGGAATGCATGGATGCAGAGGTGCTAAGCCTCATCTCCTGTAGCTCAAGGTGTAGTAGGGAGGGGAGTTGTACACTGTAATATAGTGTAGTGGACTGTGATATCATCCCACAGTGTAGACAAAATTAATTGAAAAAAGTGTTTCTTGTAGGAAAGATTTCCATTAAAGTCATTAAAATGAGTTTGCATCACAAAAAGATAATTATGGGAGGAGAAATTAAGGAAACATCCCTATTTACAACTGCATCAGAAATAATAAAATGCCTTGGAGTAAACTTATCCAAGGATGTAAAAGATCTATATTCTGAAAGCTATAAACATTGATGAAGGAGTTTGAAAACAGTACAAATAAATGGAAAGATATTTTGTGTTCTTGGATTGGCATAATTAATATTGTTAAAATGTCCATACTACCCAAAACAATTTATAGATTTACTGAAATCTCTATCAAAATATTGATGACATTTTTCACAGAGGTAGAACAGATAATTTACCAAAGACCCTGAATTGCCAAAGCAACTTTGAGAAAAAAGAACAAACTTGGAGATATCATGCTCCCTGATTTCAGACTACACTACAAATACACAGTAATCAAAACAGTATCATACTGGCACAAAAACAAGCTTATAGATCAATGGAACGGAACAGAGAACTCAGAAGTAAACCCATGTACATATAGTCAATCCATGACAAAGGAAGCAAGAATATACAGTGGAGAAAAGACAGTCCCTTCAGTAAGTGGTGCTGGGAAAACTGGATAGTCATATGTAAATGAATGAGGACATTTCCTCATATCATATACAAAAATGAAGTCAAAACAGATAAAAGACCTAAATGTAAGACCTGGAAACCATAAAACTCCTAGAAGAGAAAACAGGTAGCACATTTTGACATAAATCATAGCAATATTTTTTTGGATTTGTTTCCTAAGACAAGGAAATAATAACAAATGGGACCTAATTAAGCTTAAAAGCTTTTGCACAGCAGAAGAAACCATTGACAAAACAAAAAGACAGCCTACTAAATGGGAGAAGATATGTGCAAATGATATGAGCAATAAGGGGTTAATATCCAAAATATATAAACAGCTCATATAGCTCAATAACAACAACAAAAACCCAATTAAAAAATGGGCAGAAGAATAGACATTTATCCAAAGAAGACATATAGATAGCCAACAAGCACTTGAAAAAATGCTCAGCATTGCTTATCACCAGAGAAATGTAAATCAAAGCCATAATGAGATACTACCTCATACCCGGTCACAATACCTATCATGAAAAAATCTTCAAATAACAAATGTTGACAAGGATGTGCAGAAAGGGTAATCTTCATACACTGTTAGTGGGAATGTAAATTGGTACAGTCATAATGAAAAACTGTATGGCATTTCCTCAAGAAACAAAAAATAGGACTACTATATGGTCAGCGGTTCTACTGCTAGGTATATATCTGGAAAAAATGAAAACACTAGTTCAAAAAATATATATACCTCAGTGTTCGTAACAGTATTATTCACAATAGCCATATTACGGAAGCAACTTAAGTGTCCATCAATAGATGAATGAATGATGTTGTGTTTATGCACATGCATATACATACAATGGAATATTACTCAGCCATAAAAAGAATGAAATCCTGCCATTTGTAGCAATGTGGATGGACCTAGAGTGTTTTACACTTAGCAAAATGTCAGGCAAGGAAAGACAAGTACTATTATCACTTATATGTGGAATCTAAAAAATAAAATAGACAAGTGTATGTAACAAAACAGAAACAGATACATAGATACAGAGAATTAACTAGTGATTAACAGGAGAGGGAAGTGGGGAGGGTCAAGATGCATATGGGATTAAGAGATATTAACTACTATGTATAAAGTAAATGGAATGCAAAAGTAGGAAGTCAAGAAACACCTGGTGTAACAGGCAAATTTGGCCTTGGAGCACGGAATGAAGCAGGGCAAAGGCTAATACAGTTTTGCCAGGAGAACTCACTGGTCATAGCAAACACCCTCTTCCAACAACACAAGAGAAGACTCTACACATGGACATCACCAGATGGTCAACACCGAAATTAGATTGATTGTATTCTTTGCAGCCAAAGATGGAGAAGCTCTGTACAGTTAGCAAAAACAAGACCAGTAGCTGACTGTGGCTCAGATCATGAACTCCTTATTGCCAAATTCAGACTTAAATTGAAGAAAGTAGGGAAAACCTTGGGACCATTCAGATATGACCTAAATCAAATGCCTTATGATTATACAGTGGAAGTGAGAAATAGATTTAAGGGACTACATCTGATAGAGTGCCTGATGAACTCTGGACGGAGGTTCATGACATTGTACAGGAGACAGGGACCAAGACCATCCCCATGGAAAAGAAATGCAAAAAAGCAAAATGGTTGTCTGAGGAGGCCTAACAAATAGCTGTGAAAAGAAGAGAAGCGAAGAGCAAAGGAGAAAAGGAAAGATGTAAGCATCTGAATGCAGAGTTCCAAAAAATAGCAAGGAGAGCTAAGAAAGCCTTCCTCAGCGATCAATGCAAAGAAATAGAGGAAAACAACAGAATAGGAAAGACAAGAGATCTCTTCAAGAAAATTAGAGATACCAAGGGAACATTTCATGCAAAGATGGGCTCGATAAAGGACAGAAATGGTGTGGACCTAACAGAAGCAGAAGATATTAAGAAGAGGTGGCAAGAATACACAGAAAAACTACAAAAAAGATCTTCACTACCAAGATAATCACGATGGCGTGATCACTGACCTAGAGCCAGACATCTTGGAATGTGAAGTCAAGTGGGCCTTTGAAAGCATCACTACGAACAAAGCTAGTGGTGGTGTTGGAATTGACCTATTTCAAATCCTAAAAGATGATGCTGTGAAAGTGCTGCACCCAATATGCCAGCAAATTTGGAAAACTCAGCAGTGGCCACAGGACTGGAAGAGGTCAGTCTTCATTCCAATCCCAAAGAAAGGCAATGCCAAAGAATGCTCAGACTACTGCACAATTGCACTCATCTCACACGCTATTAAAGTCATGCTCAAAATTCTCCAAGCCAGGCTTCAGCAATATGTGAACTGTGAACTCCCAGATGTTCAAGCAGGTTTTAGAAAAGGCAGAGGCTGCTGCTGCTGCTGATAAGTTACTTCAGTCGTGTCCGACTCTGTGTGACCCCATCGACAGAAGCCCACCAGGCTCCCCCGTCCCTGGGATTCTCCAGGCAAGAACACTGGAGTGGGTTGCCATTTCCTTCTCCAATGTGTGAAAGTGAAAAATGAAAAGTGAAAGTAAAGTCGCTCAGTCGTGTCCGACCCTTAGCGACCCCACGGACTGCAGCCTACCAGGCTCCTCCATCCATGGGATTTTCTAAGCAATAGTACTGGAGTGGCTTGCCATTGCCTTCTCTGAAGGCAGAGGCACCAGAGATCAAATTGCCAACATCCGCTGGATCATGGAGAAAGCAAGAGAGTTCCAGAAAAACATCTATTTCTGCTTCATTGACTATGCCAAAGCCTTTGACTGTGTGGATCACAATTAACTGTGGAAAATTCCGAAAGAGATGGGAATCCCAGACCACCTGACCTGCCTCTTGAGAAACCTGTATGCAGGTCAGGAAGCAACAGTGAGAACTGTACATGGAACAACAGACTGGTTCCAAATAGGAAAAGGAGTACGTCAAGGTTGTATATTGTCACCCTGCTTATTTAACTTATATGCAGAGTACATTATGAGGGACGCTGGGCTGGAAGAAGCAGAAGCTGGAATCAAGATTGCTGGGAGAAATATCAGTAACCTCAGATATGCAGATGACACCACCTTTATGGCAGAAAATGAAGAGGAACTCAAAAGCCTCTTGATGAAAGTGAAAGAGGAGAGTGAAAAGGTTGGTTTGAAGCTCAACATTCAGAAAACAAAGATCATGGCCTCTAGTCCTATCACTTCATGGGAAATAGATGGGGAAACAGTGGAAACATTGTCAGACTTTATTTTTTTGGGCTCCAAAATCACTGTGGATGCTGATTGCAGCCATGAAATTAAAAGTCGCTTGCTCCTTGGAAGGAAAGTTATGACCAACCTAGACAGCATATTAAAAAGCAGAGACATAACTTTGCCAACCAAGGTCCGTCTGGTCTACGCTATGGTGTTTCCAGTGGTCATGTATGGATGTGAGATTTGGACTGTGAAGAAAGCTGATTGCCGAAGAATTGATGCTTTTGCACTGTGGTGTTGGAGAAGACCTTTGCGAGTCCCTTGGACTGGAAGGAGATCCAACCAGTCCATTCTAAAGGAGATCAATCCTGGGTGTTCATTGGAAGGACTGATGCTAAAGCTGAAACTGCAATACTTTGTCCACCTCATGCGATGAGTTGACTCACTGGAAAAGACTCTGATGCTGGGAAGGATTGGGGGCAGGAGGAGAAGGGGATGACAGAGAATGAGATGGCTGGATGGCATCACCGACTTGATGGACATGAGTTTGAGTGAACTCCGGGAGTTGGTGATGGTCAGGGAGGCCTGGCGTGCTGTGATTCATGGGGTCGTGGAGAGTCGGACACGACTGAGTGACTGAACTGAACTGAACTGATAGAGTAAATGAGTAACAGGGATGTGTTGTACAGTGAACTATAGCCATTATTTTGTAATAACTTTAAATGGAATATAGTTTATAAAAATAGTGGTCACTTGTATACCTGAAAATAATATAATATTTTAAATGAACTATATTTCTAAAATAACAAGATAATTATATGAGGTAATAGAAATATTTACTAACGTTGTTGTAAAAGTAGTTTAACAATATATTAAACTTACATAGTGTTATATATCAATTCTATCTCAATAAAGCTGGAAAGATGAAGTTTGACACCCAAAGAAGTAAATGGTAAAAAATCACTTATCTTGAGTCTCTTGCTGAATAAATGACCTCTTTCTGTATTATTTTTATTATTTTTTACTTAAAAATGTACCAGGGACTTCATTGGAGGTCCAGTGGTTAACACTCCATGCTCCCAATGCAGGGGGCATGTCTTTCATCCCTAGTTGGGGAACTAAAATCCTGGATGATGCACAGCATGGCTGAAAAAAAAAAGGTGCTCAGAGAAATAATTTATGGCATGTATATTTTCTAGATTTTAAAAATTTAACTTACACACATATGCTTATAAAGCTGTTTTAAGTTAAATTTTAGTTTGAATCATCTGAAATTACTATTTTCATGGTCAAGTGTTACTGTTCCATGTATTTCAACCTTTCTATATAGATAAGTTGCTGATTTTTTAGAGGGGAGGAATTATTGTCTGATATTGTTGTCCTTTGTTTTCAGTATGCATTGCCTCTTCAACTGGTGAATAACCAAACCATGACAGCATGGATGGAGATCTTCCGAACTATTATTGACAGGACTGTTCCTCCTGTAAGAAAGGGCATCTGTTTCTAAGAAGAATTGGGAAAAGTTGGATTTGGGTTATTTGTGGTAGACTGATTATTATCCCAGTCTGCTATTTGGAAAAAAAAATTACTGTAATAAAAATAATTTATGATACATACTCACTATAGAATATTCAGATAAACAAAATTAATAAAATAACTGTTTAACCCTACTAAAAATAGATAGCCATTTTTAAAACTTGATAATCATTCGTCTTTTTTTGTCTTCATTCATATACAACATATTATTTCCTACAGAAAATAATATAAGAAGTGATTAAAAAGGCTATACTGACAAAATCTTATTAAAAAGTGATTAAAAAGGGTATACATAAAAAGAAGCATTAATGAAATCTGTCAGGAGGAACAATTATATTTTATTATATTTGTAAAAATGGTATATATAGATAGTTGTGTGCATGCATGTGTACTCAGTCATGTCTGACTCTTGTGACTCTATGGAGTGTAGTCCACCAGGCTTCTCTGTCCATGGGATTTCCCAGGCAAGAATACTGGAGTGGGTACTGTTTTGATATTAATTTCCACTTAAAATTTCTTAAAAATATTTTGTATGATTTTGAATTTTTTTGTATGGTACAATTTTGCTTAATGCTTCATTTGCTAGATATTTAGCTTGTTATAGGTTTAACTATAAGGATGTAGTTAGATTTCTATGCACATACATGATTATTTTGTTTGGATAACCTCCTTGCTGTGTTAAGGCTTTGACAGATCTTTAGCTAATTAGTAAATTAATTAATTGAAGTAGAGTTGATTCACAATGTTATATTAGTTTCAGGTGTTAGGCATAGTGAGTCAGTATTTTTATAGATTATATTCTATTAAAAGTTAGTAGAAAGTAATGGCTGTAATTTTCTACTTTGACAGATCTTGAAAACAGCTTTCCAGAAACAGTGTATTGGCTTATACTTTAATAAGCAGTGACTGATACTGTTTTGTTAAATTCTAAGTTTGCCAGTTTGATAGGTGAAAGATGGTGTCTCATTTTTATCTGCAATAAATGTGATACTATATTTCATCTATCAGATTAACTCAAATAACTAATCAGATTAACTTAAAATACAGATTAACTTAAAATATATTAAAATTTAAAAATTATGTATTAAACATTAAAATATAAAATATATTAAAAATATAAAATTATAAAATATTTAAAATTTTGGATTTGTCTCCAGATGTCTCAATATTCCTTCCTTTGTCTATATCTTGGGACAAATTATGTTGAGGTTTAGTTTATACACATTAATGCACAGAAATTAATGAACAGTTCAGTGAATTTTGACAGACTGACACTTGTGTTACTGTCTCCCAGATCAAGATATAGAACTTTTCTGGTATCCCAGAGAGTTCCCTTGAGGGATGTGATGTTTTGTATTTTGTTTTCTACTTATTTGGCTACCTAGCAATCTGTAAAGTAAGAACTTGCGTTTGTATGGCAATCTGAATTCATATTTAATATTGCTTAATTTATATCAACATTTATTCTGCCTTTGTTAGTCACACAAACCCTTTCATTGTAGGAATTTTATCTGGGTGTTTTGTCCTCCTAGGAGACTCTGCAGATTGATGAGGATGATAGACCAGAACTAGTCTGGTGGAAATGTAAGAAGTGGGCACTACACATTGTAGCTCGTCTCTTTGAACGGTAATTCTGGTTCTTAGATTTACCATCTGTGGTTAGTATCTCAGTATTGGATATAATAAAATTGAATAGGTCCCCTTGATGCTGTATGGTATTTGATTATTTTTTTTTAGAGGGCAAAAAGTTATCCTGTGCTTGTTTTAAAGCAAGCTTCACTGTGATCATTGGCTTTGAGGTCATAATGAGGTGAACGGTCTTCTCCGGGTCTTTCTAGTCTCTGTAAAAAAGGATGGAGAGATGATATTTCTGTCTAAAACTTTAAGTATGAACTGGAGTCTAAGTGCTGCTTTGGGGCTAATTTCATTTTGGGGCTTGTGAATAAAAGGGAAAGCGTTAGTTTTCTGCCCCAATGGAATGTATATATCAAAAGTATTTAATGAGCATATTTTGTTTACAAAATTCTCAATATTTAAACATTTTCTCTTTGTGTTTTAAGATATGGAAGCCCAGGAAATGTCACAAAAGAATACTTTGAATTTTCTGAATTCTTTTTGAAAACTTATGCAGTGGGAATTCAGCAGGTAATAAACTTAATATTTTTAAAATAAAAGGATGGTTACTACTGAAAGTAAAGTCGCTTCTGTCATTTAAGAGTAGATTATAAAATATTAATTAATATATTACCTATTTTTAAGGATGAAATGGCAGCTCTGGGAATCTAATGCAATGCAGTCAGTTTTAGAACCAAATGTACTAGGGTAGCTACTGCGAGAATTCCCCTCCCAAACAAACAAACAAAAAAAAGAATTCCCCTCCTTGATGCTGGACTCAGCCCTTTCAACTATGTTGATTGATACTTGTACAGCAGTCATCAGTATTAGATCATGTTCTTCAGTTAACTTTCTGATCTCATATCAGTTTCTTACCCTTTATTTCTTGAAGCCTGCACATCTTTGTTTTAAGTTTTTATATCAGAAGATTTAGGTAATAGGAATTGATCTATTTCAAGAGTAGTTGAACTCAGAAGTTGACTTTCAGCTGAGAGCTTACACATTTTTATGGAAGTTTGGGAACTTTTCTATACAGTGAAAATTAGGAACTCTTAAGAAATACTCCAATTTGGTATTAATGTTTACAAACTACAAAGGATAGATGGACATGAAGACTGGATTATCTGTATTGCCATTTGAATTATGAAATTTTTGTTTCTATTTCAACACATGAAATTTAATAATGATTGAGCATTAGCTATATCAGGGCTCTATTAAGGAAACCAAGATTAATCAGACATAGTAAAAGGCTTTAATGATAAAGAAGGTGTTTCTAGATTTTTTATCAATCCCTGCATATTATTGTCAGTGATAGAAAGTTAAATACTTAAAACCTGACATCTTAGATGGAGTAATTCTTTTTATGGATTATCATTTCTAAAAATTACCTTGCAGTGTTTCAGGAAAGCTATGGCTATAATTTTCTCACAAATTATTTTATTGGCCCATTAAGTTCAGTTCAGTACCTCAGTTGCATCCAACTCTTTGCAACCCCATGGTCTGGAGCATGCCAGGCCTCCCTGTCTATCACTAACTCCTGGAGCTTGTTCAAACTCAGTGTCCATTGAGTCAGTGATGCCATCCAACCATCTCATCCTCTGTCATCCCTTTCTCTTGTCCTCAGTCTTTCCCAGCATCAGGGTCTTTTCCATTGAGTCAGTTCTTCGCATTAGGTGGCCAAAGTATTGGAGTTTCAACTTCAGCATCAGTCCTTCCAATGAATATTCAGGACTGATTTCCTCTAGGATTGACTGGTTTGATCTTGTTACTGTCCAAGGGACTCTCTAGAATCTTCTCTGACAACACAGTTTAAAAGCATCAATTCTTCAGTGGTCAGCTTTCTTTATGGTCCAACTCTCACATCCTTACATGACTACTGGAAAAACCATAGCTTTGACTAGATGGGACTTTTGTTGGCAAAGCAGTCTCTGCTTTTCAGTATGCTGTCTAGGTTTGTCATAGCTTTTCTTCTAAGGAGTGTGCATACGTTGCTAAGTTGCTTTAGTCATGTCTGACTCTTTGTGACCCTATGGGCCATAACCCACCAGGCTCCTCTATCCAAGGGATTCTCCAGGCAAGAAAACTGGAGTGAGTTGCCATGCCCTGCTGCAGGTGATCTTACCAATCCAGGGATTGAACCCACATCTTTTATGTCTCCTGCATTGGCCGGCAGGTTCTTTACCACTTGAGCCACCTGGGAAGTCCTTCCAAGGAGCAAGCATCTTTTAATTTCTTGTCTGCACTCACCATCTGCAGTGATTTTGGAACCCAAGAAAATACAGTCTGTAACTATTTTCATTGTTTCCCCATCTGTTTCATGAAGTGATAGGACTGGATATCATGATCTTAGTTTTTTGAATATTGAGTTTTAAGACAGGTTTTTCACTCTCCTCCTTCACCCTCCTTAAGAGGCTCTTTAGTTCCTCTTCGCTTTCTGCCTTAAGGCCCATTAGACAGTTTGTATTTCAAATCCTAAAAGATGATGCTGTTAAAGTGCTACACTCAATATGTCAGCAAATTTGGAAAACACAGCAGTGGCCACAGGACACAATTTTCATTCCAATCCCAAAGTAAGGCAGTGCCAAAGAGTGTTCAAACTCCTGGACAACTGCATTCATTTTGCATGCTAGCATAGTAATGCTCAAAATTCTCCAAGTGAGGCTTCAGCAGTACATGTACTGAGAACTTCCAGATGTTCAAACTGGATTTAGAAAAGACAGAGGAACCAGAGACCAAATTGCCAGCATCTGTTGGATCATCTTAAAAGCAAGAGAGTTCCAGAAAAAACATCTACTTTTCCTTTATTGACTATGCCAAAGTGTTTGACTGTGTGGATCACAACAAACTGGAAAACTCTTCAAGAGATGGGAATACCAGACCACCTTACCTGCCCCCTGAGAAACCTGTATGCAGGTAAAGAAGCAACAGTTAGAACAAGACATGGAACAATGGACTGGTTCCCAGTTGGGAAAGGAGTACATCAAGTCTGTATGTTGTCAACCGCTTACTTAACTTATATGTAGAGTACATCATGTAAAATGCTGGGCAGGATGAAGCACAAGCTGGAAACAAGATTGCAGGGAGAAATATCAATAACCTCAGATACACAGATGACACCACCCTTATGGCAGAAAGTTAAGAAGAACTAAAGAACCTCTTGATGAAAGTGAAGGAGAGAGTGAAAAAGCTGGCTTAAAACTCAAAGGTCAAAAAATGAAGATCATGGCATCCTGTCCCATCACTTCATGGCAAATAGAGTGGTGAAAAATGAAAACAGCACCAGACTTTATTTTCTTGGGCTCCAAAATCACTGCAGATGGTGACTGCAGCCATGAAATTAAAAGGCGCTTGCTCCTTGGAAGAAAAACTCTGATGAACCTAGACAGCATATCAAAAAGCAGAGACATTACTTTGCCAACAAAGGTCCATCTAGTCAAGGGTATGGTTTTTCCAGTAGTCATGTAAGGATGTGAGAGTTGGACGATAAGAAAGCTGTACACTGAAGAATTGATGCTTTTGAACTGTGGTGTTGGAGAAGACTCTTGAGAGTCCCTTGGACTGCAAGGAGATCAAACCAGTCAATCCTAAAGGAAATCAATCCTGAGTATTCATTGGAAAGACTGATGCTGAAGCTGAAACCCCAATACTTTGGCCACCTGATGGGCATAACTGACTTCTTGGAAAAGACCCTGGTGCTGGGAAAGAGTAAAGGTGGGAGAAGAAGGGGACGACAGAGGATGAGATGGTTGGTTGGCATCACCAACTCGATGGACATGAGTTTGAGCAGTCTCTGAGAGTTGGTGATGGATAGGGAAGCCTGGCGTGCTGCAGTCCATGGGGTTGCAGGGAGTCAGACATGACCGAGAGAACTGAACTGAAATATATACTTCATTTTGGATACCAGGATAATCAGGGAGCTGGTCAGCTCTCTTTGTGCTCTTTCCACTGCTATTAAAGCCCCAGTAAGCATCCTAATTGCAGTCATCTCACACGCTAGTAAAGTCATGCTCAAAATTCTTCAAGCCAGGCTTCAGCAATATGTGAACCGTGAAATCCCAGATGTTCAAGCAAGTTTTAGAAAAGGCAGAGGCACCAGAGATCAAATTGCCAACATCCGCTGGATCATGGAGAAAGCAAGAGAGTTCCAGAAAAACATCTATTTCTGCTTCATTGACTATGCCAAAGCCTTTGACTGTGTGGATCACAATACGCTGTGGAAAATTCTGAAAGAGATGGGAATACCAAACCACCTGACCTGCCTCTTGAGAAACCTGTATGCAGGTCAGGAAGCAACAGTGAGAACTGTACATGGAACAACAGGCTGGTTCCAAATAGGAAAAGGAGTACGTCAAGGTTGTATATTGTCACCCTGCTTATTTAACTTATATGCAGAGTACATCATGAGGAACGCTGGGCTGTAAGAAGCAGAAGCTGGAATCAAGATTGCCGGGAGAAATATCAATCACCTCACATATGCAGATGATACCACCCTTATGGCAGAAAGTGAAGAGGAACTCAAAAGCCTCTTGATGAAAGTGAAAGAGGAGAGTGAAAAAGTTGGTTTGAAGCTCAACATTCAGAAAACTAAGATCATGGCATCTGGTCCTATCACTTCATGGGAAATAGATGGGGAAACAGTGGAAATAGTGTCAGACTTTTTTTTGGGGGGCTCTGAAATCACTGTGGATGCTGATTGCAGCCATGAAATTAAAAGACGCTTACTCCTTGGAAGAAAAGTTATGACCAACCTTGATAGTATATTAAAAAGCAGAGACATTACTTTGCCAACTAAGGTCCGTCTAGTCAAGGCTATGGTTTTTCCCATGGTCATGTATGGATGTGAGAGTTGGACTGTGAAGAAAGCTGAGTGCCGAAGAATCGATGCTTTTGAACTGTGGTGCTGGAGAAGACTCTTGAGAGTCCCTTCGACTGCAAGGAGATCCAACCAGTCCATTCTAAAGGAGATCAATCCTGGGTGTTCGTTGGAAGGACTGATGCTAAAGCTGAAACTCCAATGCTTTGGCCATCTCATGCGACGAGTTGACTCACTGGAAAAGACTCTGATGCTAGGAAAGGTTGGGGGCGGGAGGAGAAGGGGATGACAGAGAATGAGATGGCTGGATGGCATCACCGACTCTGTGGACATGAGTTTGAGTGAACTCCGGGAGTTGGTGATGGACAGGGAGGCCTGGCGTGCTGTGATTCGTGGGGTTGCGGAGAGTAAGACATGACTGAGCAACTGAACTGAACTGAGGCATCCTAAAATTGATGCCTCCTTATAGTGTGTTCAGTAGAGGTTTTCCAGTGTCACATAAACTTGTGTAAATACACACACATGTAAATTTCATGCTGTTGCATCCATGCCCTGGAAGCCCTTCACAAAATGGCGCTCATGACTGAACAACTAAACTGAACTGCATCCATGCCATAAACTGAACCTTGGTTATTTAAGGTATATATTCCTGGTATTTTTTAAAGTCTTTTTTTTTAATCAAAAGCTGTTCCTTTCGTTACTGTTGTGTCCCACCTCACTTCGTGTAGACCACAGTAGTATTTGGAAGAACCGTGTTCAGTAGTGTCCCTTTTTAGTCTGAATTCCAGAAAGAGTTTCTTGGTGATAGGACTTCTGACAAATTTTATAAACCTGAATTTTATGTGACTTGAACTGAATTCGTGTTCTGAATTTATAAATTTTATATGTGTTTTAAAAGAACATTTTTTAATTTATGCAGCAGTTCAGAGATAAGCTTCTGTAGTGAAGGACTCTGGAGATCAGGAACCGGAATACTTCAGCTGTGTGGTAGTGCAGCCTCTGACATGGGTCATCGCAGTGGCTTTGGGCATGGTTCCTTCCTTAGAAACAGTCTTTTTAAAAAAAAAACAACTCAGTTTTGTGTTATTTCTACAAAGAATTTCCATGGTCTGAGATTATAAAATGAAAAATTTTCACACTCTTTTAGTTATTCTGTGGTTTCATTTTTTTGTTGCTGTTGAAATATTTTCCCCATTTGGAATTTATTTTGGTGTGAAGTTTAGTTAGGGAGCTACATAAATTTTTTAGGAGCTACCTAGTCAACTATCCCAGTACTGTTTTTTTTTTTTTTGTTTGTTTCTCTTCCTGTTGAAATGCACCTTTATCAAATATTAAAAATATGTTTATGATGTCTCTCACTATTTGGATATAGTGTTTTCAGTGTTCATTTAGTCAAGTCTATTATTTTACAGTAGTTTTAATTTTATTTGAAGAGCTAGTATGTGGAATAGAATATAGACTTATTTTGAATACTTCCACAGGTTAGAAGTAGGGTAAATGGCAGAAAATCACAGTGAAATAACTTTCAGTTCAGTATAACAAGGACCTATCTAAGTTCATGTGCTTTCTCACAAAATATTTATTTCTCTAAAAATCTGTTAGTTTATTTTAATCTCTGTAACTTCTGACTTGATTTTTTTTGTCATGCCTAAAATGCCCTTCCTGTTAACTTTAAAATTGTTTGTTTTCCTATACTTTCTCTTCCTATTTTCCTGTAGGTACTACTAAAAATATTAGACCAGTATAGGCAGAAAGAGTATGTAGCCCCCCGTGTCCTTCAGCAAGCTTTCAACTATCTCAACCAAGGAATTGTTCATTCTGTGACCTGGAAGCAGATGAAGCCTCACATACAGGTTAGTGTCAGTGAGCAGGTCTCTGAAATTATCCTCTGGTTAAAAATTTTCTAGACAAGGTCAGTGTTAACTAATCCAATATTTTATATTTAACGTATTTTTGTTTTCATTCATAATTTCAGAAGAGTATCTTATGTTTCATATAAAGAGTTTAGAAGTTTAGATGTTTGAGAAGAATGGGGCCTTCAAGTTAAATGAGTTGATCTTGATTGGGATCTCATGTAGCCTCTGTTTTTCCTCTGATATGTCAGATGGTATTTTTCTACCCTCCTTACCTGCAAGTTACTAGGATCAAATGAGGTATTTTGTATAATAGCATTTTGAAAACAGTCGCCAAGGCTGTAGTTAAGGTAGTGTTCTTTTGTAGGAAATGGAGCCTGATACATGACCATTTTCTTTTGTAGGTTTTTATTTCTCTTTTTAGGTTGTTAAATTCTACAGCAAAAGTTAAAGTTTTTTGTTTGTATCAATTTTACTTAAAGGTCAAATTCAGCATTGTTATTAAGGAACATATCAATGAAAAGTTATGGACCATTGATAAATAAAGTAATATTTACATACAGATAACTGGATAATTTGGAGATGTTAGGAACTAAATTTTTCCTCTCAAAGTATGTATTCTTTAATTCTGTAATGTCTAAGATGGTAGCTGAAAAGTAAAGCAAATTCTTTTACTTTATCTTTGGTGTCTAGGATAGATTTTGTTTAGTGTTATCTTATTACAGATCTTAAAGATCTGTTAGAAACATTAATATGACAGTTTGGAAAACTGACTTCTTAAAGCCTTTCATTATTGATAGTCCCCAAATGTGAATACTCTATATCCATTTATTGGTTTGTTTTTTCTCTTAGAATATCTCTGAAGATGTGATTTTTTCTGTGATGTGCTATAAAGATGAGGATGAAGAACTGTGGCAGGAAGATCCATATGAGTATATAAGGATGAAATTTGGTAATTGAGATGATTTTATTCCTCATCAGTTCCTGGTTATATGAAGTAGTATAACTAAATTTATACTTTGAAGTAGATTTTATTATTTTGTGAAATTCCCGTAGTTCTGCTTTGCATGATAAACTCCAAAATGCATACAAGTTTGATGTTCTGTTGAGCCAGTGGTCTTGAGATGAGAAGCTACTTTATTCATCTAACCCTCTCAAGGATGCAGAAGCCGTACCATCTCTATACTACTCTTTCTATTGTGATGTTGATCTGCAGAGTCCATTCCTTTCCTATGCCTTTTGGGCTATTTTTGTTTGTTCTTGGTCTGGGAGATCCTTTGCATTTCTGCATATTTTAGGAATGTCCCAATATAGTTTGTGTCCTTATCCTAGGGTCTGAATATTCCTCAGGAGAATGAAATTACTTACGTTGACACCAGTGTGTGGCCCTGTTCTCTGTGGGTCCTTTTAGCCTTGCATCTTCCTGGAAGCTGCTGAACTTTATAGGTTGCCCGAATTCATTCCCCTTTATTCTCAGTATGAATTAATCACTTCATGGGTACTCAGGCAGTTAGTATAGGAAGATGTTACTTGTGTACCGTTGTTTCTCCCACAGTGAAGAAGCTATCTGAGGGCAGGGACTGTCTTCAGTTCAGTCTAGTTCAGCCGCTCAGTCGTGTCTGACTCTTTGTGGCCCCATGGACTGCAGCACGCTAGGATTCCCTGTCCATCACCAACTCCCGGAGCTTGCTCAGACTCATGTCCACTGAGTTGGTGATGCCATCCAACCATCTAATCCTCTGTCATCCCCTTCTACTCCTGCCATCAATCTTTCCTAGGATCAGGGTCTTTTCCAGAGAGTCAGTTCTTTGCATCAGGTGGTCAAAATATTGCAGTTTCAGTTTCAGCATCAGTTCTTCCAATGAATCCTCAGGACTGACTTCCTCTAGGATTGACTGGTTTGATCTCCTTGCAGTCCAAGGGACTCTCAAGAGTCTTCTCCAACACCACAGTTCAAAAGCATCAGTTCTTCAGTGCTCAGCTATCTTATCATCCAACTCTCACATCCTTACATGACTACTGGAAAAACCATGGCTTTGATTATATGAACCATTGTTGGCAAAGTAACATCTCTGCTTTTTGATATGCTGTCTAGGTTCGTCATAACTTTCCTTCCAAGGAGCAAGCGCCTTTTAATTTGGAGTACGTCAAGGCTGTATATTGTCACCGTGCTTATTTAACTCATATGCAAAGTACATCATGAGGAATGCTGGGCTGGAAGAAGCACAAGCTGGAATCAAGATTGCCGGGAGAAATATCAATAACCTCAGATATGCAGATGACACCACCCTTATGGCAGAAAGTGAAGAGGAACTAAAAAGCCTCTTGAGGAAAGTGAAAGAGGAGAGTGAAAAAGTTGGTTTGAAGCTCAACATTCAGAAAACTAAGATCATGGCATCTGGTCCTAACACTTCATGGGAAATAGATGGGGAAACAGTGGAAACAGTGTCAGACTTTATTTTTTTGGGCTCCAAAATCACTGTGGATGCTGATTGCAGCCATGAAATTAAAAGACGCTTACTCCTTGGAAGGAAAGTTATGACAAACCTAGATGGCATATTAAAAAGCAGAGACATTACTTTGCCAACCAAGGTCCGTCTAGTCAAGGCTATGGTTTTTCCAGTGGTCATGTATGGATGTGAGAGTTGGACTGTGAAGAAAGCTAAGCACCAAAAAATTGATGCTTTTGAACTGTGGTGTTGGAGAAGACTCTTGAGAGTCCCTTGGACTGCAAGGAGATCCAACCAGTCCATTCTGAAGGAGATCAGTCGTGGTTGTTCATTGGAAGGACTGATGCTAAAGCTGAAACTCCAATACTTTGGCCACCTCATGCGACGAGTTGACTCACTGGAAAAGACTCAGATGCTGGGAGGGATTGGAGGCAGGAGGAGAAGGGTACAACAGAGAATAAGATGGCTGGATGGCATCACCGGCTCGATGGAGGTGAATTTGAGTGAACTCCGGGAGTTGGTGATGGACAGGGAGGCCTGGCGTGCTGTGATTCATGCGGTTGCAAAGAGTCGGACACGACTGAGCGACTGAACTGAACTGAAGTCACCATCTGCAGTAATTTTGGAGCCCAAGAAAATAAAGTTTGGTGCTGTTTCCGTTGTTTCCCCACTCTATTTGCCATGAAGTGATGGGACTGAATGCCATGTTATTATTTTCTGTATGCTGAGTTTTAAGCCAGCTTTTTCACTCTTCTTCACTTTCATCAAGAGGCTCTTTAGTCTTTCTTCCCTTTCTGCCATAAGGGTGGTGTTATCTGTGTGTCTGAGGTTATTGATATTTCTCCCTGCAGTCTTGATTCCAGCAGCCTGGCATTTTGCATGATGTACTCTGAATATAAGTTAAATAATCAGGTTGACAATATATAGTCTTGACGTACTCCTTTCCCAATTTGGAACCAGTCTGTTGCTCCATGTCTGGTTCTAACTGTTGCTTCTACCTGCATGCATATTTCTCAGGAGGAAGGTAAGGTGGTCTGGTATTCCCATCTTTTGAAGAATTTTCCAGTTTATTGTGACCTACACAGGCAAAGGTTTTGGCATAATCAATAAAGCAGAATTAGATGTTTTTCTGGAATTCTGTTGCTTTTTCGATGATCCAGTGGATGTTGGCAATTTGATCTCTGGTTCTTCTGCCTTTTCTGAATCCAGCTTGACCATCTGGAAGTTCTCAGTTCACGTACTGCTGAAGCCTCACTTGGAGAATTTTGAGCATTACTTTGGTAGCATGTGAATGAGTGCAATTGTGCAGTAGTTTGAACACTCTTTGACATTGCCTTTCTTTGGGATTGAAATGAAAATTGACCTTGTCCAGTCCTGTGGCCACTGCTGAGTTTTCCAGATTTGCTGACATATTGAGTGCAGCACTTTCTTATAGCATCATCTTTTAGGATTTGAAATAGCTCAACTGGAATTCTATCACCTCCACTTGCTTTCTAGTGATGCTTCCTAAGGCCCATTTGACTTCATATTCCAGGGTGTCTGGCTATAGGTGAGTGATCGCACCATCATCGTGATCTGGGTCATGAAGATCTTTTTTGTGTAGTTTTTCTGTGTTTCTTGCTACCTCTTCTTAATAACTTCTGCTTCTGTTAGGTCCATACCATTTCTGTCCTTTATTGTGCCCATCTTTGCATGAAATGTTCCCCCTGGTACCTCTAATTTTCTTGAAGAGATCTCTAGTCTTTCCCATTCTATTGTTTTCCTCTATTTCTTTGCATTGATCACTGAGGAAGGCTTTCTTATCTCTCCTTGCTATTCTTTGGAACTCTGCATTCAAATGGATATATCTTTCCTTTTTGTCCTTTGCCTTTAGCTTTCTTCTTTTCACAGCTATTTGTAAGGCCTCCTCAGACAACCATTTTTCCTTTTGCATTTCTTTTTCTTGAGGATGTTCTTGATCACTGCCTCCTGTACAATGTGACGAACCTCTGTCCATAGTTCTTCAGGCACTCTATCAGATCTAATCCCTTGAATCTGTTTGTCACTTCCACTATATAATCGTAAGGATTTGATTTAGGTCATACCTGAATGGTCTTGTAGTTTTCTCTCTTTTCTTGAATTTAAGTCTGAATTTGGCAGTAAGGAGTTCATGATCTGAATCATAGTCAGCTCCTGGTCTTGTTTTTGCTGACTGTATAGAGCTTCTCCATCTTTGGTTGCAAAGAATCAGCCAATCTGATTTCAGTATTGACCATCTGGTGGTCTGTCTGTCTTGCTTTATTTTGCATTCTCCATCCCTTCTACAGTCCTGCACTACTTTGCAAGTTCTTGGCACTATCTGCATTTAGTGAAATGTTGAAATAAGTAATGATAAGCCTAAGGCTTGCTGAAGGGCCTGTGACCACAGTGTTTCCTCTTCTTGGGACATGTGTTTCTGGTTACCTGAATTAAGCCTACTAGTATAGATGCCAGATTATTGGTCCATGCTGTTTTCACAATGCTTTATGTTTAGTATTATTTGATTTGGTAAGTAAAGAAGTGCCTCTTTCCCTTGGAGACAAAGTACAGGAAAAGCAAAAGTACGAGAAAAGTAAATACAAAAGTATTTACCACTAGTTTATGCTTCCATTCTATCATTTCCTTTTGAAAATCATGTTACATATTGCAGGATTTATTAATTCCCCTTCCTAATGCTTTAATGGGCTTCCTAGGTGGAGCTAGTGGTAAAGAACCTACCTGCTAATGCAGGAGACTTAAGAGATGTCGGTTTGATCCCTGTGCCAGTATGGCAACCCACTCCAGTATTCTTGCCTGGTGAATCCCTTGGATAGAGGAGCCTGGTGGGCTACAGTCCATAGGACTGCACAGTTGGACACTACTGAAGTGATTTGGCACATGCACAGTGCTTTAAATAGCACAGAATTATTTGCCAGTCTTTCTTCTGTCTTCTTTAAGGCATTCTTTTTAGTGTTTGGCTTTTCTATACCTGTGAACTTTTATAAGTGCAGTGTATTTGTTTAGCTTTTAGAAAACTACTGTTATTTTACTTATTCTTCATATTAAATAAGAAAGTACCTCACATTTTGGAAAATATAATAATTAAGAGCTCTGTGTGTTACATTTTATTGATTAAAAGAGAACATGGATAACTCAAGACTAGGTTCAGTGTCTTTTTTTCCTTAATAGTTTCCTTCTGTGGACTAGAATGCAGTGGCTATTGTGTGTATTTTACTTTTAGAAAGCTATTGGGGAAAACAATTACTAGTCTCCTTTTTATATTTTTGTCATGTGCAGTTATTTAAATGAACAAAATATTCCTAAGTATATTGACTGATATTAATAATGGTGTTTTTCAATTCAGTTCAGTTCAGTTCAGTTTCTCAGTCGGTCTGACTCTTTGTGACCCCATGAATCACAGCACACCAGGCTTCCCTGTCCATCACCAACTCCCGGAGTTCACTCAAACTCATGTCCATCGAGTCAGTGATGCCATCCAGCCATCTCATTCTCTGTCGTCCCCTTCTCCTCCTGCCCCCAGTCCTTCCCAGCATCAGAGTCTTTTCTAGTGAGTCAACTTGTTTCATGAGGTGGCCAAAGTATTGGAGTTTCAGCTTTAGCATCAGTCCTTCCAATGAACACCCAGGATTGATCTCCGCTAGAATGGACTGGTTGTATCTCCTTGCAGTCCAAGGGACTCTCAAGAGTCTTCTCCAACACCACAGTTCAAAAGCATCAATTCTTTGGCGATCAGCTTTCTTCACAGTCCGTACATGACCACTGGAAAAACCATAGCCTTGACTAGATGGACCTTTGTTGGCAAAGTAATGTCTCTGCTTTTTATTTTTTTATTTTTATTTTTTTTAAAAAAAGAATTTTATTAAAAAAGCACAAATGCAAAGAAATGAACAGAGGAAAATTTATGCGTCGAACCTGGACTGGTCACTTATGATAATATACATGCTACAATTCCATTCTCTCCAATCATTCCACCTTCACCCTCTCCCACAGAGTCCCAAATGTCTCTGCTTTTTAATATACTGTCTAGGTTGGTCATAACTTTCCTTCCAAGGAGTAAACGTCTTTTAATTTCATGGCTGAAGTCAGCATCCACAGTGATTTTGGAGCCCAAAAAAATAAAGTCTGACACTGTTTCCACTGTTTCCCCATCTATTTCCCATGGAGTGATGGGACCAGATAACATGATCTTTGTTTTCTGAATGTTGAGCTTCAAGCCAACCTTTTCACTCTCCTCTTTCACTTTCCTCAAGGGGCTTTTGAGTTCCTCTTCACTTTCTGCCATAAGGGTGGTGTCATCTGCATATCTGAGGTTATTGATATTTCTCCCGGCAATCTTGATTCCAGCTTGTGCTTCTTCCAGCCCAGCGTTCCTCATAATGTACTCTGCATGTAAGTTAAATAAGCAGGGTGACAATATGCAGCCTTGACATACTCCTTTTTCTATTTGGAACCAGTCTGTTGTTCCATGTCCAGTTCTGACTGTTGCTTCCTGACCTGCATACAGGTTTCTCAAGAGGCAGGTCAGGTGGTCTGGTATTCCCATCTCTTTCAGACTTTTCCACAGTTTATTGTGATCCACACAGTCAAAGGCTTTGGCATAGTCAATGAAGCAGAAATAGATGTTTTTCTGGAACTCTCTTGCTTTCTCCATGATCTAGCGGATGTTGGCAATTTGATCTCTGGTGCCTCTGCCTTTTCTAAAACCTGCTTGAACATCTGGGATTTCACGGTTCACATATTGCTGAAGCCTGGCTTGGAGAATTTTGAGCATGACTTTACTAGCGTGTGAGATGAGTGCAATTGTGCGGTATTTGGAGCATTCTTTGGCATTGCCTTTCTTTGGGATTGGAATGAAGACTGACCCTTTCCAGTCCTGTGGCCACTGCTGAGTTTCCAAAATTTGCTGGCATATTGAGTGCACACTTTCACAGCATCGTCTTTCAAGATTTGAAATAGCTCAATTGGAATTCCATCACCTCCGCTAGCTGTTTTTAGATTTGGTAAAAACTGAAGGAGAGGGACTTTTCTGCCAGTCCAGTGGCTAAGACTCCATGCTACCAATGCGGGTGCCCGGGTTTGATCCCTGGTAGAAAACTAGATCCTACATGCCATAATTAGAAGATCCCAGATGCCCCAACAAAGATCAGTAATCCCATGTGCCACAACTGAGACCCAGCGCAACCAAAGAAATAAATAAATATTAAAAAAAAAACAGACTGAAGGAGCTCAGGCCTTGATGTTAAGACAGTCTGGATGTGAATACTGGTCTAGTCGCTTACTGTGTAATTGTGGACAAATTACTTAACCTCTCTGAGATGTGGTGTTTTCAGCTGTACTGTCTTGTGTGTGTTTGTGTGTAACCAGTTTGTTTCTTTCTCTTACTGTGTAAGCAACATGAGAACCTTTTTTTGATATTTATATCCCCAGAGTTTAGAACAGAGCCTGGCACACAGTAAGCAGTAAATAAATTTTTATTGTTTTCTGATAGAGGTAAAGCATTTTTCCTATCCTCAGTGGAACTGTATTGTTTATTTTAATATGATTATTTAAAAGGACAACCTATAGAGTTTGATAAATATTGTTGTGTATGAGAGCAGCATGATATGTTCTTAGCTTGTAACCAGTGATGGACTGTTTTATTTCTTGGTTTTGAAATAGTGGTCAGTCAGGTTTAAACTATAATAAGTAGTTGTATTTTTGCTAACATGGTTTAAACTTTTAAAATCTAAAATCTTAGATATTTTCGAAGATTATGCTTCTCCTACCACAGCAGCCCAGACTCTGTTATATACAGCTGCAAAGAAAAGAAAAGAGGTATGTAGTTATTCTTGTTAAATACAAAACTGAAAGGTGACCTGTGTTGATTTGACATTCTAATGAATGACCCTTGTAATTGAAAAATTATGTTAGTTATAATCTGTAACTTTAAAAAATTTTTATGTCCTTGTAAGGGAAAAGGAATATTTTTTTCTTAATTGTAGTGGCTTGATAGAACACAATAAAGTGTCTTTATTTTTGAAAATTTGTACATCATTTTTAATATGATAGTAAAGCAGTAAAAGCTCATGTAGACTAAAGTGGATTCTTCTATTTCTTTAGGTGTTGCCAAAAATGATGGCATTCTGTTATCAAATCCTAACAGACCCGAACTTTGATCCTAGGAAGAAAGATGGAGCCCTGCATGTGATTGGTTCCCTAGCTGATATTTTACTGAAGGTTAAGCTACTCAAATTTAATTTACTTAATAACACTGTGAAGCATAGGCAAATGAGATAATATGAGAATTATGGATAATTTAAAACTGCTGAGTCTGTATAATTGAGTTGACTGTAAATAGTTTTCATTCTGTTATTTTTGGTGCATGGGGATGACGTGGAGGGAGAATATGGGGAAGAGGGAGGTGGGAGGGGGGGTTCAAGAGGGGGAACACATGTACACCTGGGGCAGATTCGTGTCAATGTATGGCAAAACCAACCAATATATTAATGTAAAGTAATTTGCTTCCAATTAAAAAAAAAAGTTTTCAAGCCAAAAAAAAAAATTTAAAATGACTTTTTGCTCACTTTTTCAGTATGAAACTGTTGCTATATAAAAAAGATGATACAAAATAACTTTAGTGTTGTTTCTAGAAAGATCAGTTGATATCAAGTTTCTATCTAAAGACTATTTCTCTCGTTTTAAAACATGCAATATGTAGGTCAATAATTTTACAAAATTTAAATAGAAGTATATTAAGTGTAAATCATAAGAAACATGCTTTATTAGGAAGTGATTTTTGCATGTGAAAAAGACATTAATAAGTTAAACTCAATTTCTGTTTCCTAACAGAAGAGCTTATTCAAGGACCAAATGGAGTTATTGTTGCAGAATCACGTATTTCCATTACTATTGTCTAACCTGGGATACCTTCGAGCCAGAGTAGGTTTTTCCATATTTCATTATAGTGTCTCGAAATCTTCATTTGTAAGTTAATTATTGAACTAAATACTTTTGGACAAATTTATCTTTTATCACACTGGGACAAAATGAAGTCAGTGAGAATGTCTTTTATAGTCATAAAAGCTGAACAAAGAGCAAAGTAGTAAATAAAGGGATGTATAGATTTTAACTCCAGCTGCCCCACCTTGCCTCACTTGCTGCAGATGCGGAACATGCTGTGAGAGGGGTGATGCTGCAGCACTGGTACCATGGAAATTCATAAGCTGATTAATTTTTAGTGTCCAAAACAGCATGACAAGTATATTTTGGCTAAACTCTTGATTATGATTTCCAGTATAATAGATACACTTTAATAATGTGGAGAAAATAATAATCCATGTAAATTTATTTGTATTCTAAGTATATTATTTATAGAAGCAATATATTTTATGGAGAAATAAAAATAGAAATTTTAACAGCCTAGTGCTTATTTTTGTAACTATATCGGACACAACAAAATATCTTGCTAAAACCAATATATGTTAACAGTGCCTTGTACACACCAAAGCATTTTATAAATAGAAGACAGGGACTGCCCAGGTGGTCCAGTGGTTAAGACTGTGCTCCCAATGCAGGGGGCCTGGGTTAAATTCCTGATCGGGGAACTTGGACCTGGAACAATCAAATAAATAAATAAATAAAATGTTTAAAAAGTGATAACAGTCACTAGAGAAATGTTTGTGTGAATGTAGGTTAGAAATGTAGAGGGTGCACAAGTATTTTTATAAGTAGGCTATTATTTTTACAGACTATTAATTGTATGTTTCTTGCAAATCATTAGTCATTCAAATTCATTACTCTCAATTGTATTTTATGCAATAGAGATTTTAAAAAATTAATATGATTTAGTGGTCTAATAGTTTAAAGTTTGGTAATTTATACAACGTTAACTGTGACTGAAAAAATCAAGTTTCTTAAGCTGATTAGTGTAAGGGAAAATAATATTTTATTCATTTGATATGAAAACCAGTAAATCAATGTCAATACTGGCTTGTAGTGCTTTTGCATATAAATAATAAGTTGTGAGTCATAATATTTATTAGAGCATTGACAGGATTTTTTTTTTTAGAGACATTTAAGTTTGGCTCTGTTTAATCTTTCTTATGAATAATCATATTGCATAAAGGTAATTTAGAAGTAATAAAATTGCCTTTCTTATAAGAAGTATGGAATCCTGAAGTTAGCAGCTGAGACTAATATGTTTCCCTCCAAAAAACAAATCAATAAATAAATAGTACATGGTAGGATTAATGATGTTTTACTTAGTGAGAAGTTTTTATATTCATTATTACATAAAACCATAATCCTAATAGTTTCCTACTAACTTTTTCCTTGTAACATAGTCCTGTTGGGTACTTCATGCATTCAGTTCTTTGAAATTTCATAATGAGCTCAACCTGAGAAATGCAGTTGATCTAGCAAAGAAGAGCCTGATTGAGGATAAGGAGATGCCTGTCAAGGTTGAAGCTGCCCTTGCTCTTCAGTCATTAATTTCTAACCAGACACAAGGTAAAGCCAAAATTATTATTAAACTTAAAAAATTTAAAATTTAGAATAAAAATACATTTTTTAGAGGGTATTTTTAATTAAATAATTATTTTGATGCAGTCTTCTCAAATAGTTTTGTTTACTTCCTTGTCTTAAAGTTCAGAGTTTGGGTTTTTGAGCTTTTGCCCCCTCAGAATTTTATAGGAGTTTATTCTTACCACTTTTACGAATGTCTGTTAACTGTGGTTTCCAGAAAAATTTGAGACTAGGAAACAAGTTGATGATTGTTAAACATTAGGGTAGATGGAGAATCGAGAGATCTAGGAGTCTAGTTTTGACTGAGCTCCTGCCTTGCTGTCTAGACCTGGGCAAGACATGTGATCTGTCAAGGTTTAGATTGCCATATATTTAAATTTAGGGGGATTGACTAGATGGCTTCAAGATTCCTTTCAGCTCTAGGATTCTGTGATTCTGCCATTTCTGAAAGTAGCAAGTTGCATTTCTAGTGAGTGATAACACATATCTCATTTGTTTGTTTAGAAGAATGCTCTGTTCAAAATTCAAATAAACCTCTGAAAGTAAATTCTGCATTATGAAGAACATTATCCTTTATCCCTATGCAACACTATTCCGATGGAAGGCAATATTAGATAAACACATGTGGGGAGAAGGGTGGTTGGAGATGGGGTGAAAGAGGGAATGAGCATCATCAATGTTGGGCATAGTCTTTATGTAAATGACTTTTACACTTGTGTCATGCTGTCATATTCATGTTTGATAAGTCATGCTGATGACAGAGGACATGTGTGATTCAAATTTCTCAAGGGAGCTGTTGGCATTTGGGGAAGGAGAATTCTTTATTGTGCAGGACTGATTGTCCATATGTTACTCATTGGAAAAAGGATACATTGGTAAACACTATTTTGGTACAACTTTTTAACTTACTTACCATCAGGCAAATATGTATCTGGAACCTATTACGCTGTGTTATTTAGACCAAGTAACTTTCACTTGTGAATTGCTAATATTTTTTACTGAGTTTGTTTTTTATTGCATTAGCCAAGGAATATATGAAGCCACATGTAAGGCCTATTATGCAGGAGCTGTTGCACATTGTTAGAGAGACAGAAAATGATGATGTTACTAATGTTATCCAGAAGATGATATGTGAATACAGCCAAGAGGTAGCCTCAATTGCTGTGGATATGACTCAGCATTTGGTAAGACTGGGCACATTTTATGTTAGTTTGGTATAAAAACTTGGAATAATCTAAGTAAATTAAACTCCAAAATTTGAAGTTTAGTTTTTATGTAACTGAAATGCTAATGTAAAAATATTTGTTCTAATAATTCTGACAGTTAATAATTTCTATGTATACTTTTCAGTTTTCCTAGATTTTGGATTTATTTATTGAATGGCAACCAGAAGTTAATTATTTGCTATTTGATTATAATAGCTGATATATATTCCACTTTAGTGACTTGATAAGGGCAAAATGGCTATATTTAAAACATGACAGTTTCTATCATCTATATTCACTTGGCAAACTGCATATCTTAAAGTTTGAGCAGTGGTGGCATTTGGAGATGTGACACTGTCCTTTTGCTCACTTTTCATAGAGAAGCGTGAATGTAGCAGTACTAATTATTGAATGTGTTTGCTATTTTTGTAGGCTGAGATATTTGGCAAAGTTCTTCAGAGTGATGAATATGAAGAAGTTGAAGACAAGACTGTAATGGCTATGGGAATTTTACATACCATTGACACTATCTTGACAGTTGTAGAAGATCACAAAGAGGTAGGATTTCCTTGTGTTTTATGATGTCATTATAGTAACTGAAATTTATATTATCATTGGTCATGAATTTTAAAGTCTTGACCTTTAAATTGCTGTTTATATTGCTGGATTTTAAAAATTACCCTCAAATCTTAAAGAAAATATTAAAATGATTGAAGGGAAATGTTGCATGTGGTTTTAAAGTTTATAGTATATCTCTTTTGCTTAACTTAGTTCAGTTCATCACATCTGCTATGTGCCAGGTAGGCTTGGGGGAAAACCAAATTTAATAAGACATAAACCCTGCTGTTTGGAATCCACAGCCTGGTCTTCTTGGTAGAGAGAGACTGCCATTCAGTTACAGAGGCAAATTTTAAATAATAGAACAAAATACTGATAACAAATACCTGAGAATGGAAGCGAAGAAGAGCTTAAAACATCATCTTTCCTAGGCTGAATTCCAGAACAACGTTGGATTAAGAATTTGTGTAGATGTTTGTCAAGCACTCTCATATCCATTAAGTTCAGTTCAGTTCAGTCACTCAGTCATGTCCAACTTTTTGTGACCCCATGGACTGTGGCATGCCAGGCTGTCCATCACCAACTCCCAGAGCTGGCTCAAACTCATGTCCATCGAGTCGGTGATGCCATCAACCATCTCATCCTCTGTCTTCCCCTTCTCCATTAGATGATAGAATGTTACCATGTCCCCCTGCCATAGAGTTGGTAATGGTAGTGCCCTTTCGCAGAATTGAGCACAGGGTTCAGGCAGTATCTCATGTTCACGGAGGTGGGAATTTGTAGATTTAGAGTTGCAGTCAATTGATATATCCTGATAATATATCAATTATTGCCTACCTAAAACCTGCTGCTCTCCTCCCCAAGTATTATATAGCCTTTACTTAAGTTAGATTTGTTTTCATTACTTCTGCTAGCACAGTTGACTTGTTTGGCAATGATGGCAGCTCTCGTTTTATACAGTGGGACTTAGGAAGCAGGTGCTGGTTCTTTAAATAGCATTGTTAAACCCTGTGGCTGTTGACTTATCCTGTGTTTATTGCATACTAACGGATGCTTATCAGGTTCTTAAAAATGGTTCAATTTTCTTCTCCTGGGCAGGCCTTTCTTTGCCTAAAAGACTTAATGTGAAGTTTTGTTTCCCTATTCATTATTGTATTGCTTTGTCCTTGTTGCAAGTAGATGGGCCTCTCTGTAATGGTGAGATTTTCAAGTTAAATTGCATGTATACTTAAGGATTATTCTTTCCCCTTATATGTAGAACTTGTATTTTAAATTTGAAGAGAACTTAGAAATCATCTTGTCAAGTTTTCCCAAATATGTCTGTCTAGAGGATGGACAGTAGTAGGATAAGCATCAGGATTAGTTTGAAGGAAAAAAAACCCCACCATTTTATCTTTCTGTTTTAATTTTTTAATTCTTGATATTATTTTATTTTGAATTTCAAATAAAGTTAAAGGAGCATGTGACCTTATTGTGATTATCAAAGGAGGAATTGGTTAAAGTTGAGATACACTAATCAAATCTAGCTTCCCTAACCTACAGATGAAAAATCTTAAAGCCTTTAGCTAGATGGCTTTGCCAAGGTCATAGGTAACTAGAGGCAAAACAAGGACTGGAATCTTGGTCTCCTGACTGCCAGTCTTAGGATTTTGAACTTTACTTTGAAAGTAAGATTTCCTTAAAAGGAATATTTACATGTGTACAAATACTTAATGTATGATGAGTACAATTAGAAATCTGAAAAAGATGGCTAGTATTTTTATGGCTTAAGTCTTCACATTGAAGTACTAGATATATTAGGAATTAAAATATTGGTATAAAATATTAGATAAGGAATTAATTTAACTTGTAATTTTATTATGATTTTAACCCACATTTCCATCATTAGCCCACTTTTCAGAATTTCCTGGTTATTCTTTCATGTTTAATTTTTCACATGGAGTTTAGAATTAACTTCTTAATTTCTCTTCTCAAAAGGTCCTATTGGAAAAAAATCCTATTGGTATTTTTATTGGGATAATATTAAACTTATAGATTAAATTAAGGGTTATGAATTTTAAACTAAATGTTTAAAATTTGTCTTCAGGTTACTCAGCAGTTAGAGAATATCTGTCTACGGATCATTGATCTTGTTTTACAGAAACATGTTATTGGTAAGTTCAAAGATAGAATAAAAAGGTAAATTGAGACTTTTTAAATTTGATGAAAAATGCATTTTAGCCCTTCAGATTCAACAAGATGGACTGTTTTGAGAAAGAGAAGCTTGCCTTCTGTTCAATTTTTAGATATACTTTCTAATATTAGATTTCTAGATTTTCATTTAGAGGTAAGCTTAATATACCCAATTAAGAACTTTTGTTGTTGGAGTTTGTAAAGAACAGAGATTTAAAATTTTTTTTAGAAAGGAAGAACTAAGATGAGGTTCAGGTGAGGTTACTTTAGGATCGAAAAATGTGAGATGATAGGCATGTATTCTATCAGAAGTGTGAATTAATTGTTATTCTGTTATGGTACCTGACTTCTGAGTAGAGTCAGTAGTTAATGCTGGATGTTATAGATTGATTGGAATTTGTAGAAAAGGCAACTTTTCATAGTATCCAAGCATTTTGAAGATACCAGCCACAAGTCTTGTGGGTAGGAGAGAAGTGTAGCCTGTATAGTGTGAGAGATAGAAAGATGGAACAAAAGCAGGTTACCACATTGGAGCAGCCATCTCCAAACTTTTATCATTCACACCATTAGTAAAAAATAGAGCATGTACTTCTAATGTATGTGAATAATGCCTGAATATATATTTATATGCAATATACATGTTACTGTGCTACATTTACATACATAAAGAGAAATGTAGAACATGAGATTAAATATAAATGAATATGTTTATCTCTACTAAGTGTTCTAATACATTCTTCTCCCATTTTAGAGGATTATCCTCTACTTTGCCAAAGTAGTCCTTACTTTTGAAATCATCACTATAAAGCAGTAGTTCTCAAACTTTGATGTGGTTAAGAATCACTGAGGATCTAGTTAAAATGAAGCTTCCTGAGATTCTGATACACTCAGAAAGAATATGTTCACTTATGTCCTTATTTGTGAAGAGATTGCAATTGGAAATTCTCCATTAAAATATGTCTTTTAAGGATTTCAAACACGTGAATATTGTCTTGACTTACAATATTGTATTAGTTTCAGGTTTACAACATAGTAACGATATTTTTATAGAATATGCTAAATACAAAGTTATAAAATACTGACTATATCCCCTGTGGTGTATATTACATGCTTGTAACTATTTCAGGTCAAGGGGATTAAGAGGTACAAATCACTAGGTGTAAAATAAATAAGTCACAAGTATGTAATCTCCATTGAAATTTAAAGTAAGTAGTCTTGAGGAAAAAACTGTGAAATAAAGCAAAGTAAAGTGGTTTATACCAACTTTCTGTAATCTGCCTATACCAGATTTATAATTTGGGCAATTACAACATCAGGATGTTAAGAAAAGAAAAGGGGCCTATTTCTTGAGTGTAGTGGGCAGAGGAGAAAAGTTTCAATTGCCTGTCTCATCTCTAGTGACAAGGTGATCTCTTGTGTTTTTAGCTGTGATGCATGAACTGTTAATGACCCTTTTTTTGAACCAATATTTAGTCATGTAAGATTTTAGCTTAAACAAAAAACCCTAATTCTGGAAGATATTGTGGGCTGTTAATGCAGGAACCCACCATAGCAGTCTGATCATGTTTATGTCCATGGTCTAGTCTTTTTCTACTGTCTCACTTTTGCCTCCTTCTTTTGCCTGTTTTTATTGCTAATTTACTCATGAACTTCATGTATTATTAAAAGCCAGGCTTAGCCATTACTGATTTAACTGCTCTTATGTAGTAAGTCAAAGTACAACTATCCTACCCTAATAGTCAGTTGTCTTGGCTGAGACTAAATGAAAAAGCTTCTGGTTAAGCATAAATGGAATTTGTGGAAGGATATTGGTAGCTCACCAAAGCAGTGGGAAGGCTGGAGTTGGCCAGAGTCAGCCAGGATTCTGCCATAAAAATGATCTGCTCAGAAGGCCTGTGCTGCCTTGCTCAACACTGGGTCCTATACTGCTGCCCACCGTAGTCCAGACTCCCAACTCAGACCGTGATCCTCCTAATTCTTCCCTGCCCCCGACAAAAAAAATTGGAACAGCTTTGTGCCTTTTAATTTCTCCCTCAGATTCATAGTCCTGGTCTTGAGCATCTTGAGTGGCCTGGTAAAGTACACAGGCTGTGGCCATCAAGAGCATGAAAGGAAATACTGGGCCTTTTTTCTTTCTTTTAGGCTTCATGTTAGGAAGAGGCATTTGCTTTCCTGAACAGAACTTTCAGAAATTTTTTATTCAGGCTATTGGTTGTATTTCAAGTGATTGTCTTTCATAAATTATTTCCCAATATCTATGATTTCCATCTTATTTTGCTTTTGGTAAGGCAAATATCTGTATTGCCAGCTTTTAAATATATTAAATTTTGAATAATGTTATAGAAAAATATCTTATTCAAGCTTCCAGGGTGAACATTGGTTCCCTTGAATAAGAAGAAGGAAAAAAAAACACACCCCAAAACTTTGAAGTTAGACTTTTTTGTTCAGTGACATGGTAGGAAATTTTTGAAATTTTTGTGTTGAGGTTTGTGTTTACTGATTGTGTGTTTAGATATAATTTCCTTCTGAATGAGGGTAAGAATAATAAGTATATGTACAAATGCAAGAATATTCCCTTTGGACTCTTTTAATAGTAAGTATAATTGTCTTGAAGTAAGTTGAAAAATATTGTGCTAATTTTACAAGCTTTGTAAATTGGCAAAATATATTCTATATATAGTTTGTAAAAAATACATGGAGCAGACGGATATTTTCACCTAGATGAATTAAGTTCTCTGAAGAACATTGGTTGTAAATTTAATATCCTGTACATGAGACACATAACAATAATCTGTTCCTTCTTGTATCCATTTCTAATATAGTTTTATATATAAACTTTATTTTCTATATTATAAAACACAAAAAGTATAACTTTTCAGTATTATAAGTAGGTTTAGTAAAAACAAACCTTTGCCTTGTCTTATTGAGTAGGGGGCAGATCTTAGTGAGAAATGGAAGATGGCAAATATTAATAGAGGCAGCAAGAGATGGGAGCTGAGAAACAGATGCTCAAAAGTATGTTAGATATAGGATATGTGTGGGTATATAGCCTAAATCCTCTTCTGTGTGGTCTTTGTGTTTAATTTTTGCTGTTTCCTAGGATTCTAACTGGAGATTTTCTTCTTTCTAGAATTCTATGAAGAAATTCTTTCACTGGCTTACAGTTTAACTTGCCATGGTATTTCTCCTCAAATGTGGCAGCTTCTAGGTATATTATATGAGGTTTTTCAGCAGGATTGTTTTGAATATTTTACAGGTATGCCTTTGACCATGTAACATTTTTGCTGTTCTGTGTCTAGATAGGTATTATTTCCTTTGACACTTGACATAAAGACATGATTCCAGTACTAATCAGAAAATAATTGTTCTTCGTTTCCTGTTGAGTGGTGCTGTTGTAGGACTATTTTTGAATAGAGATCGTAATAGGAAGGCTATATTTCCTACTGAATCTTAAATTACTTTGCAGTCAGAGTATATATCCATATATTAATGAATATTTTCTGAATGTCAACTATATTCCAAGCATTGTTCTAATAAGCTCAGCGGTACATTAGAGAACAAAATAGACAGCCCTTGCCCTTTTGACACTTCCATTCTAGTGTGGGGTGGGAGAGGCTAGGAAGCACACAGACAAATAAGCAAATAGAATGTGTCAGATGGTAATGAGTGCTATGGGGAAAAAGAAGAAAATTCATAACAATCACTACAGTAAATGATGAGAACTTTAACCTTTCTGATCCACATTTCCCTCATCAATAAATAGGGCAGGTGTATCATTTTAGTTTCTAGCGTTTTGTGATTGCAAGGGAAGATGTAATGTGTGGGTACTATAGAAATGTACTTTCAGTGGTAATAATTTGCTTCTACTTCTGTTACTCAAATCTCATTGAGAGTTTGAATTTTTTTCCAGACATGATGCCTCTTCTGCATAATTATGTGACAATAGATACAAATACTTTACTGTCAAATCCAAAACATTTAGAAATACTTTTTACAATGTGTAGAAAGGTAAGCACGTCCTAATCATTTGTCGTAGTGATTCTTACTAATGTTTACTGACTAGTGTTGTATTTTACTTCAGGTACTCTCTCAGTTTATTTCTTATATATTTAGTTGTATATTGCTCTTATGAACATATATTTGTCATTTTGTGTTTTCAAATGGAGTTTGGAATTCTGAAAATTTCATATTGTGTGTTATACTTAATGTTTGCTACTTCTATAGCTGTGTACTTCACAATGCTTAGGTAAATAATTTTCCATGTGTTTTTTCTTTTAAAAATATAGACTTACTACTTGATTAAAGAAGAGTGCTAGGAAAAATATCACAGTTTGTCAATTAGTGATTTTTCTTTTAATTGAATGTATATATTGGAAAACACTAGGTATAGGTAATTTGAACATAAATGAGACAAAAAAAATTGGAATAGTTGGAAAGATAGCTTTATTTAACTCAATAGAGGATAGTTTGTAAGCCACATAATGACTACTGTTGTATTTATGCACAAGCATGATTGTCTACTGTGTTATCTTTGTCCCAAATGCCCCCTCTTGGTTATATCTAGGAGTGATTCATAACTAATGCTTTCCTCCTCTTTTAGGTGAATATGTGTATATTCCTAAATATAAAACTGTATTACATAGAGATGGCAGATTTTAGAAAGCTCAAATAGCCAGAAACCTAAGTTTGGCTTTGGAGTTGGGAGTAAGATTGCTAGTGTATAGCCCATTTTCCTTCCTAGAAGAGGTGCGTACCAGGCTCTGTTAAGAGTGCTGAACTTATAATCAGTTTATCTAATTTAGGTCTCAGTTCAGTTTTAAAGAGCCTGGGAGATTTGGGGAGGTCACTAAGTTTCATCACATATAAACTGCAGGAGTAGAATCACGATTTTTGAAGACTCATATAGTTCTGTAGGAACTCAACTTGTTAGGTCATAATCACCTGGCTGTCCTCAGGTTTTTCCTGTTATAGAGATAGCTGCTAGTGAGGAAAAGGGGCAGAGAAAGCAACCAGTAGACAATTAACTCACAGCTGCTCTGTATTATAGCAGATAGAGTAACAGTGATGTTCACAATGATGTCCTTCTTAGCAAGTAGATAAAATTTATTTCTTATTATCTTATTAGTGCACTCTTACTGTATATCAGATATTTCCTAAGCATTTGTATACATTAATTGTTTTAATCTTTTCAGCATTATATCACCTTTTTGTCAAAGAGGAGAGAGGCATTTTGCATTGTGCTTGAGGTTTAGAAAAGTGACCTAGGTCATATAAGAGAAGAGGAACTAAAGAGCCTCTTAATGAAGGTGAAAGAGAAGAGTGAAAAAGCTGGCTTAAAACTCAGCATTCAAAAACCAAGATCATGGCATCTGGTCCCATCACTTCCTGGCAAATAGATGAGGGGAAAACGAAAACACTGGCAGTTTTTATTTTCTTGTGCTCCAAAATCACTGGGGACAGTGACTGAAGCCGTGAAATTAAAAGATGCTTGCTCCTTGGAAGAAAAGCTGTGACAAACCTAGACAGTGTATTTAAAAGCAGAGACATCATTTTTGCTGACAGATGTCTGTCTAGTCAAAGCTATGGTTTTTCCAGTAGTCATGTATGGATGTGAGAGTTGGACCATAAAGAAGGCTGAGTGCTGAAGAATTGATGTTTTTGAATTGTAATGCTGGAAAAGACTCTTGAGAGTCCCTTGGACAGCAAGGAGATCAAACCAGTCCATCCTAAAGGAAATTAACCCTGAATATTCATTGGAAGTATTGATACTGCAGCCGGCCAGCTGATGTGAATAGTCGACTCATTGAGAAAGACCCTGATGCTGGGAAAGATTGAGGGCAGGAGAAGAAGGGGACAACAGATATGAGATGGTTGGATGGCATCACAGACTCAGTTGACATGAATTTGGGCAAACTCTGGAAGACAGTGAAGGATGGGGAAGCCTGGCGTGTTGTAGTCCATGGGGTCGCAAAGAGTTGGACACAACTGGGTGACTAAACAACAAATCTAGTTCCAGAGCCCATTTTTAAACTACTGCACTATATTTTGCTCCTCTTGCTTTTGTGGAAGGAAGAGAAACAAAACCTCAAACCAGCAAAGAAACCAAGTAAATGCAATTTGAGATAAAAGGACTGATTTTTTTTTTTCTTTCTGTACCATATAATCCTATGACATAAATATATTATTATATTCCTTTTTACAGATGGGAACAGTAAGGCATAGAGGTGAAATAGCTTTTCTAAAAACACAGCTCATAAATGGCAGAGCTAGGATTTAGACCTAGGCATTCTGGTCCCAGAGTCCATTCATACTTAGAATCTAGATCTAGAAACACTGCGCTAGAGGTGAAATTTTGTTTATGTAAATAGGGTTGATTCTTGGTTTTGCTAGCTACCTGTTTACAGTTCAGCTCCCTGACCCATCTGTTTTCCATTTTCCACAATTTTATAGCTGTCTCTTTTTCCTTTTTTCTGTCTTTGTGGATGTATGCCTCTAAAATATTTTTATCTTTATTTTAATGACCTTTGGGAAGGGATAAAATTGAATGGGGATGTTCATATCTGTCATCTTTATCTGGAAAGACTTTAAATTCAGCTTTCTTAAATCATATTTGTCCAGGAAATTATCTACTTCATCTGAATTTAAAAGAATATAAAGAATATAATATTCTTCATAGTATTTTCATTTTTAATCTTTCCTTTATAGGTATTTGTATCTTTCATTCCTAACATTTTTTAAAATTTTGCTTTGCTTTTTAAAATAATTTTGAAAAAATACATTTGATAGAAGCTGTCAAATTATTAAAGTCTTTAAAAAATGAATCTAGTTTTGATTTCTCTTTTTTACCTCTTTTTGTCTGGTATTCCTAATTTCTGTCTTACCTTTGTTCTTTGAGTTAAGTCTGTTCTTTTCTTATGTCTTGTGTTTGAACTCATTAATTTTTTCATATTTCTTAATTTCTAGTATAAATATGCCTGTTCTCTATAAATCTCTTTTCTGTGAACCTTATTATAAGGCTGTCATATTCTTTGTATGAACATGTGCTTTCTATAATTGTTCATTCAGTGAAAATACAGAATTGTCATTAGGGGAACAGTCTGGTAAGCTTTGTTATATTCATCTTCTGTAATACTGCTTAGTCCTAAATGGTTTAATTAATCTTTGGAAAGTATTTCAAGTTATAAAGTCCATGTGAAGAAATTAAATGATATGTAATATTATATTTATGGTTTTGTTATGAAAAACTGGGTGGATATAGATAGGAATTCAAAAAGAACAGAAAAATACAAAAAATACGGGATTTGTTTCATTGTTTAAGAAGGTTTTTTTTTTTTAATTTCATTGTATCATTTTATTGTTTTTGGTGCCTTACTTAAAGGGAAACTGTATTTGTCTAGACATATAACAGCCTACTTTTTAATCCAGAGTTAAATAAAGTGAATTATTACTCATATAAGGAATTCGAGTGGATAAAAAAGACAGATGGACTTTATTTTGAACTTCCTTTTTTTGGGTTGGCAAGGTAAACTCATGATGCAAACACCATGATTCTAATGGCTGTTTTTTACGTGATATTTGCTTTATGTAAACTTGATTAAAGTTTTACGATGCTGTTCACTGCTGAGTGAAATTTTAATTACTGCAGGTACTATGTGGAGATGCAGGAGAAGATGCCGAATGTCATGCAGCCAAACTTCTTGAAGTCATCATTCTTCAGTGCAAAGGAAGGGGAATTGATCAGGTAATATATGTGTAGAAAACATCCTACTTGATGTTTAAAATTTACAATGCTTACTTGACGTTTTATTTATATTATGATGAAAAATTATAAAGATAGCCTATAGTTTGTATTTACTGGTACAAATCTTATAACAAAAGTACCTATGCAATTTGGAAATTGTTCCTTACATTCTGGATACACAAAAATATGTAATAACTTAAGAGACTAACAAGTAAATCATGAAGGAGATAAATGTATAAATCCTACTCAGTTTGATTCCCAGAGATTTGCTTTTTTCCTTTGTTTTTGTGTATGCTATTGAAATATTCCCAGATATCTTTTTCAATCAGAAATGAAAGTGCGAAAAGGAAAAAAGTTTTTCTCTATTGATATAAAAATATTATATATTTTTAACAAGATTAATTCAGTTTTTGATACAACTGTGGTATGATATTCAGTTACTGAGAAAAGTGTTCAAGTATAGAGTTTTTTTTTTCAATTCTGTAATATTTACTCCATGTATTTTTGCATAACAGCTTTATTGAGATGTAATTTATATACCATCCAGTCAGTCATTTAGAGTTTATGCCTCACTGGTTTTTAATATAGTCACCAAATTGTGCAACTATTATCACAGTCAGTTTTCAGAATATTTCATCAGTACCCCTGAGTAAACTCTGTGTCCTTTAGTAGTTATTTCTCATTTCATCTAAAAAACTCTCAACCCTAGGCAACCATTATTCTACTTTCTTTCTCTACAGATTTGCCTATTTTAGACATTTTATATAAATGAAATCATATGTGGTTCTTTGAATGACTTCTGTTACTTAGGACATAATATTTTAAAAGATACCTTCATGTTATAGCATATATCAGTACTGTATTTCTTTTAATTGATAAATATTTCATCATATGATTACATCACATTTATTTTAGCTATTCGTCAATTGATGGACATTTTTCTTATTTCTGCATTTTGGCTATTGTGAACAATGTTGACATGAATATTTGCATGCTGATTTTTGTGTGGACATGTCTTCATTTCTCTTGGTATATATATTTATATATGTATATATATAGGAGTGGTAATTCTGTGTTTAACCATTTGAGGAACTGCCAAACTTTTCCAAAGCAGCTGCACCATTTCCTGTTCCTACCAGTAGTGAATGAGAGTTCTGATTTCTCCGTATCCTCACTAACACTTGGTTGGTCTTTTTGTTATAGCCAACCTAGTAGCGATATTTCATGGTTTTGGTTTTCATTTTTCCAGATGGCTTATGATAGCATCTTTTCATGTGGCTGTTGGTATTTTTTTGAAGAATGTTTATTCGGATTTTTTGGCCTATTTTTAATTGGTTTATTTTTGAGTTGTAGGGATTCTTTGTATATATTCTAAACTCAAGTTCCTTATCAGATACGTACTTTGTAAAAATTTCCTCCCAGTTTTTGTGTTACACTTTCTTGGTGATGTCCTTTGAAGCACAGGAAAGTTAATTTGATGATGTCTAATTTATTTTTTCTTTTGTTGTTGTGGTTGTCATCATATTTAAGAAATCATTGCTAAATTCAAGTTTACAAAAAATTTCCATTTTCTTCTAAGAGATTTATGGTCTTAACGCTAATATTTAAGTCTTTAATTCATTTTGAGTTAGTTTTTGTAGATGGTGTGAGGAAAGGGTACAAAATCATCATTTTGCATGTAGATGTCAAGGTGTCTAGGAGCACTGTTTGTTGAAAAACTATTCTTTCCTCGTTAAAATGTCCTGACACACTTGTCAGATATATTCACTATAAATGTGAGGATGTATTTGTGGACTTTCATTCAGTTTTGATGAATTATTTTGTCCTTAATCCAGGATTGCCCTATTACTGTAGCTTTGTAGTACGTTTTTGAAATTAGAAAGTTTAAGTCCTCCAGTTTTTCTGTGTAAGATTCTTTTAGCTAATCTGGACCCTTGAATTTCCATATGAATTTCAGGACTGACTTGTCAGTTTAAGGAAAGAAGACAGCTGGAATTGTGATAAGCATTGTGCGAAATCTTTAGATCACTTTGGGATGTATTGTCACTTTGAGAGTACTTCAATCCCTGAACATAGAATGTCTTTCTTTTTCCTTGTATTTAGGGTATCTTTAATTTTTTAAAAAAATGTTTTGTAGTTTTCGAGTACATTTCTTTTGTTAAAATCTTCCTAAAATATTTTATCCTTTCTAATGCTGTTGTAAATGGTATTGTTTTCTTAATTCTGTTTTCAAGTTGTTTATTGCCTGTGTTTAGAAATACTTTTTTTTTTTTTTGGTATATTTATCTTGTTTCTTGCAACCTTGCCAAAGTTCTTTATTAGTTTTGATAGTTTCGGAGAATTTCTTTGGATTTTCTGAATACAGGGTCATCTCATCTGCAGATAGAGTTTTGCCTTTCTTACTTGGGTGCTTTTTATTTTACTTTTCTTGCCTAGTTGCCTTGGCTAGAACCTTCAGTGCAATGGTGAATAGGTATGGTACAACTTGTCTTGTTCTTAATCTTAGGTAGGGAAGCATTCCTTCCACCATTAAATCTAGTGTTAGCTGTGGGTTTTTCATAGCTGTCTTTTATCAGATTGAGTGCATTCCTGTTTATTCCTGGTTTGTTAAGTGTTTCAATCATGAAGGAGTGTCAGATGCTTTTTTGCCTCTCTTGAGATGATCATATGGTTTTTGTTCTTTTAGTATGGTGTATTTGTTGATTTTCAGATGTTAAATCAACGTTGAATTCCTGGTGTAAATCCTACTTGATCATGGAATATGATCCTTTTTATATATTTATAGATTCAGTTAGATGGTATTTTTTATAACTATTTTTGTGTCTGTATTTATAGGAGATATTGATCTGTAATTTTTTTTCTTTTGGTATCTTTGTCTGGATTTGGAATCAGTGTTATGCTGGCCTCGTGGAATGAGTTGGGAAGGGCTCCCTCTTCTTCTGTTTTTTGGAAGAATTTATGAAGGTTGGTGTTTTTTAAATGTTAGAATATAGTAGTGAAGCCATCTTCGCCTGAGGTTATTTTGTGGGTAGTTTTAAAATTACCAGTTCAATCTCTTAATTGTTATAGGTCTACTTGTATTTCTATTTCTTTTTGAGTTAATATGCGAGTTTGCATCTTTCTTAGAAGTTGTCCATTTCATTTAATTAGTTGGCATGCAGTTCATAATATTTTGTTATCTTTTTGTAGGTCAGTGATAATGACCCTGTTTGTTTTTGATTTTAGTAATTATCATCTTCTCTTTCTTTCTCTTTTTTCCCCTTTTGTTATTTCAAGTAAAAATTTGTCAATTTTGTTCATTTTTTCAATGAACCAATTTATGATTTTTCTCTCTCTTGTTTTTCTGTTTGCTCTTTCACTAGTTTTTGCTTTAATCCTTATAATTTATTCTTTTCTACTTTCTTTGAGTTTAGCTTGCTGTTCTTTTCCCAGAGTCTTGAGGTGGAAATTTAGGTTATTAGATTATCTTTCCTGCTTTTTGTTATAGAGATTGATAGCTATAAATTTCCCTCTAACTGCTGCTTTAGCTACATTAATAAGTTTTGGTATATGTTCATATTCATTCATCTCAAAATATGTTCTTATTTCCACCTTAGATAATGCTGGTATAGAGATGTGTCTTGAGGTAGAAAGAAGGGATGTCAAAACTTAAGTCCAGTGGCTTTATCTTCTTAGTTAGATAGAGTTGTTAAGAAATGAAGAATTTCAGTTTGGAGAAGTCTAGTAAGTCTAGTAAGGAAAAATTGAGTAAAGGAATTGCTTTTAGTTGGATAGACTCATTTGAAGTTAGCAAATAAGAATTTCAGGTGTAATACTGTGGATTTCTACTTCTAAAACTGGATTATCAGAGGGATTGAAAAGTTGGTATCCAAGCATTTCTATGTCAGAAATTTGAGTTAGCTCACTGTCTAATGTTAGTGAGCTTACCATTACTGTGCTGAAGGATTATAACACCTTGGAATGAAATTTCTCAGTATTTTCTATAAATTGGTAGGTACATCTAGATATTTTGGTAAGATTCCTTTGTGATTTTTTTGGCAAGAATACTTCATAGGTGGTGTTGTGTGTTCCTACCAGGAGGAACAAATGTCTGGTTGTCTCTCATCTTATGATCTTAGTGCTGATGGTGATGATATTTTTATTCTGTCATTCTTTCTTCATTTATGAGTAGAAGTATTTCCATGAAGAGAAGTGTTTTCTCATCAATTTATTAGGTTCCTCTGAGGAACAGTTTGAGTATTTCCCTTTATTTGTCATGACTGAGGCAATAAGCTTGTTTCCTAGCATCTTCCAAACATGACCAGTGAGATATTTTAGGTTTCTTTTTTTTGGGGGGGGGTTAGTATTATTTGAAGTTACAGATTCAAATTTATTTGATGTGTTTCATTTAAATCTGTAAGTTCAAATAATACTAAAATAATAATTCAGAATGTTTCAGGTACACAGAGTTCTTTCAGCCTTGGCTAGTGGGAGCCTCTTGAGTTTGCCATGAGTGTTTTTGACCTGACTCTAGTAGTGCTTGGGAATTTTCTGCTATCTGGTGTGACTAGATGCTCCAGGTTCATCTTGTACATTTCCTGCCCTACCCTGGGAAATGGTATTCCAGGACTATAAGCAAAAGGGATAATCTCTGCTATTGAGTTGGTCGTTATGTCCACAAAAGAGAACCAGGGAATACATATATTATTTTAAGACTAATGCATTATTAGAAGACACGGATATTTCCAGTTCAAATTCAAGACTACATTATTTTTATTTAACCAAATTGATCCTAATCAATATCCCCTAAACCCAGAATCCTTGTTCTCATCATAATTACTCATTTACTTTATCAAACTAATATGTATTAATATATAGAGTCTCATAAAGGATTAATCTCTGAAGTATACAAGCAGTTCATGCAGCTCAATACCAGAAAAACAAATCAAACCAACCCAATCAAAAAATGGGAAGAAGACCTAAATAGACATTCTCCAAAGAAGATATACAGATGGCAAATAGACACATGAAAAAATGCTCAACATTGCTTATTTTTAGAGAAATGCAAATTAAAACTGCAGTGAGATATCACCTCACACCAGTCGGAATGGCCATCATCAAAGAATCTACAAACTGTGAATGCTGGAGACAATGTGGAGAAAAGGGAACTCTTTTGCACAGTTGGTAGAAATGTAAATTGATACAGCTACTATGGAGAGTATGGAAACCTCTTAAAAAACTGGGAATAAAACTGTCATATGACCAGCATCCCACTACTAGACATACCCTGTGAAAACCACAATTCTAAAAGATATATGTACCCCATACATGTGGGGTACATACATATACCCAGTGTATGTACCAGTGTTCATAGCAACACTATTTACAATAGCCAGGACATCAAAGCAACCTAGATGTCCATCAGCAGATGAATGGCTAAAGAAGTTGTAGTACATATATATGGCGGACTATTTCTCAGCCATAAAAAGGAACAAATTTAAGGCAGTTCTAGTGTGGTAGATGAACCTAGAGCCTGTTATACACAGTGAAGTAAGTCAGGAAGAGAAAAACAAATATTGAATATTAATGGATATATACGGAATATAGAAAGATGTACTGATGAGATGATGTTTGCAGGGCAGCAGTAGAGACACAGACACAGAGAACAGACTTGTGGACACAGTGGGGGAAGTACAGGGTGGGAAGAATTGAGAGAGTAGTATTGAAACATATATATTACCATATGTAAAATAGATAGCAAATGGGAAGTTGCTGTGTAACACAGGGAGCTTAACCTGGTACTCTGTGACAATCTAGAGGGATTGGATAGATGGGAGATGGGAGGGAGGTTCAGAAGGAAGGGAACAATGTATACCTATGCCTGATTCATATTGATGTATGGCAGAAACCAACACAACATTATAAAGTGATTATCCTCCACTTAAAAATGATAATAAAAAGTATACAGACAGTGTCAGTGTACTTATACCAGCGTTGTCAGAAACATTGTGTGTTTAATATTTTTTAGTAGCTCTTTTTGTCTCAAGGATATATTCATATGCTAGGAATATTTATAGCCAAACATGTCAAGTCACAAATTTTAAAATAAAAATAATCCCTGTTTGATTATTCATTTTATTTTAACTCCTGCTGCTGCTGCTAAGTTGCATCAGTCGTGTCCAACTCTGTGTGACCCCATAGACTGCAGCCCACCAGGCTCCCCCGTCCCTGGGATTCTCCAGGCAAGAACACTGGAGTGGATTATCATTTCCTTCTCCAGTGCATGAAAGTAAAAAATGAAAGTGAAGTTGCTCAGTCGTGTCATTTTAACTCCTAGGGATTGCTTAAATTTTTTATGAATAAATAAAACATATGCATAGTCTAAAGTCTGATTTACAAAAAACAAGGTATATACAGAAAAATCTTGCTTCCATCCCTGTCCACTCTACCATTACTCTTTCCCTATTTCCATCTCCCCCAACACCAGGTTTTAGTTCATACTTTCATTTTAAAAAATAAGCAAATCATTATATTCATTATCTCCTTACCTTCTTAAGTAGTAGCGTTGCTGTTCTCTCACAAAGTTGTGTCCAACTCTTTGTGACCCCGTGGACTGCAGCATGCCAGTCTTACCTGTTCTTCCCTAGTGTCTACTGGGGTTTGCTTAAACTCATGTCTGTTGAGTTGGTGATGCCATCCAATGGTCTCATCCTTTGTCTCCTTCTTCTCCTCCTGCCCTCAATCTTTCCCAGCATCGAGGTCTTTTCCAATGAGTCTGCTCTTTGCATCAAGTGGCTCAAGTATTGGAGCTTCAACTTGAGTATCAGTCCTTCCAGTGAATATTCAGGACTCATTTCCTTTAGGATTGACTGATTTGATCTCCTTGCTGTCCAAGGGATTCTCAAGAGTCTTCTCCAGCTCCACAGTTTGAAAGCATCAATTCTTCAGCACTCAGCCTTCTTTATGGACCAACTCTCACATCTGTACATGACTACTAGAAAAATATAGCTTTGCATCTTTTCTGACCACAATGCAGTAAGATTAGATCTCCATTACGGGAGAAAAACCATTAAAAATGCCAACACATGGAGGCTGAACAACACGCTGCTGAATAATGAACAAATCATAGAAGAAATCAAAAGAGAAATCAAAATATGCATAGAAATAAATGAAAATGAAAACACAACAACCCAAAACCTCTGGGACACTGTAAAAGCAGTGCTAAGGGGGAAGTTCGTAGCAATACAGGCACACCTCAAGAAACAAGAAAAAAGTCAACTAAATAACCTAACTCTACATCTAAAAAAACTAGAAAAGGAAGAAATGAAGAACCCCAGGGTTAGTAGAAGGAAAGAAATCGTAAAAATCAGGGCAGAGATAAATGCAAAAGAAACAAAAGAGACCATAGCAAAAATCAACAAAGCCAAAAGCTGGTTCTTTGAGAAGGTAAATAAAATTGACAAACCACTAGCCAGACTCATCAAGAAACAAAGGGAGAAGAACCAAATCAATAAAATTAGAAATGAAAATGGAGAGATCACAACAGACAACACAGAAATACAAAGGATTATTAGAGAATACTATCAGCAGTTATATGGCAATAAAATGAATAACCTGGAAGAAATGGACAAATTCCTAGAAAAGTACACCTTTCCAAAACTGAACTAGGAAGAAATAGAAAATCTGAACAGACCCATCACAAGCATGGAACTAGAGGCTGTAATCAGAAATCTTCCAGCAAACAAAAGCCCAGGTCCAGACGGCTTCACAGCTGAATTCTACCAAAAATTTAGAGAAGAGCTAACACCTATTCTATTCAAACTCTTCTAGAAAATTGCTGAGGAAGGGAAACTTCCAAACTCATTCTATGAGGCCACCATCACACTAATCCCCAAACCTGGTCAGGATCCCACAAAAAAAGAAAACTACAGGCCAATATCACTGATGAACGTAGATGCAAAAATCCTTAACAAAATTCTAGCAATCAGAATCCAACAACACATTAAGAAGATGACCAAGTGGGCTTTATCCCAGGAATGCAAGGATTCTTCAGTATCCGCAAATCAATCAATGTAATACACCACATTAACAAAATGAAAAATAAAAATCATATGATTATCTCAGTAGATGCAGAGAAAGCCTTCCACAAAATACAACATCCATTTATGATAAAAACCCTCCAGAAAGTGAGAATAGAAGGGGCATACCTCAACATAATAAAAGCTATATATGACAAACCTACAGCAAACATTATCCTCAATGGTGAAAAACTGAAAGCATTTCCTCTAAAGTCAGGAACAAGACAAGGGTGCCCACTCTCACCACTACTATTCAACATAGTTCTGAAAGTTTTGGCTACAGCAATCAGCAGAAAAAGACATAAAAGGAATCCAAATTGGAAAAGAAGAAGTAAAGCTTTCACTGTTCGCTGATGACATGATCCTCTACACAGAAAACCCTAAAGACTCTACCAGAAAACTACTAGAGCTAATCAATGAATACAGTAAAGTGGCAGGATATAAAATCAACACACAGAAATCCCTTGCATTCCTATACACTAATAATGAGAAAATAGAGAAATTAAGGGAACTATTCCATTCACTGTTGCAATGAAAATAATTAAATACTTAGGAATATATCTACCTAAGGAAACAAAGGCTTGTACATAGAAAACTATAAAACACTAGTGAAAGTGATCAAAGAGGACACTAATAGATGGAGAACTATACCATGTTCGTGGATTGGAAGAATAAATATTGTAAAAATGAGTATACTACCCAAAGTAATTTATACATTCAATGCAATCCCTATCAAGCTACCAACGATATTTTTCACAGAACTAGAACAAATAATCTCACAATTTGTATGGAAATACAAAAAACCTCGAATAGCCAAAGCAATCTTGAGGAAGAAAAATGGAACTGGGGGAATTAACCTGCCGGACTTCAGGCTCTACTACAAAGCCACAGTCATCAAGACAGTATGGTACCGGCATAAAGACAGAAATATAGATCAATGGAACAAAATAGAAAGCCCAGAGATAAATCCACGCATCTATGGACACCTTATCTTTGACAAAGGAGACAAGAATATAAAATGGAGAAAAGACAGTCTCTTTAACAAGTGGTGCTGGGAAAACTGGTCAGCCACTTGTAAAAGAATGAAACTAGAACACTTCCTAACACCATACACCAAAATAAACTCAAAATGGATTAGAGAGCTAAATGTAAGACCAGAAACTATAAAACTTCTAGAGGAGAACGTAGGCAAAACACTCTCTGACATAAATCACAGCAGGATCCTCCAAGACCCACCTCCCAGAATATTGGAAATAAAAGCAAAAATAAACAAATGGGACCTAATTAAAATCAAAAGCTTCTGCACAGCAAAGGAAACTATAAGCAAGGTGAAAAGACAGCCTTCAGAATGGGAGAAAATAATAGCAAATGAAGCAACTGATAAAGGATTAATCTCCAAAATATCCAAGCAGCTCCTGCAGCTCAATTCCAGAAAAATAAATGACCCAGTAAAAAAATGGGCCAAAGAACTAAACAGACATTTCTCCAAAGGAGACATAAAGATGGCTAACTAACACATGAAAAATGCTCAACATCCCTCATAATCAGAGAGATGCAAATCAAAACCACAATGAGATACCATTCCACACCAGTCAGAATGGCTGCTATCCAAAAGTCTACATGCAATAAATGCTGGAGAGGGTGTGGAGAGAAGGAACCCTCTTACACTGTTGGTGGGAATGCAAACTACTACAGCCACTATGGAGAACAGTGTGGAGATTCCTCAAAAAACTGGAAATAAAACTGCCATATGATCCAGCAATCGCACTTCTGGGCATACACACCGAGGAAACCAGAATTGAAAGAGACACATGTACTCCAATGTTCATTGCAGCACTGTTTATAATAGCCAGGACATGGAAGCAACCTAGATGTCCATCTGCAGAGGAATGGATAAGAAAGCTTTGGTACATATACACAATGGAGTATTACTCAGCCATTAAAAAGAATGCATTTGAACCAGTTCTAATGAGGTGGATGAAACTAGAGCCTATTATACAGAGTGAAGTAAGCCAGAAAGAAAAACACCAATACAATATACTCACACATACATATGGAATTTAGAAAGATGCAAATGATAACCCTGTATCTGAGACACCAAAAGAGACACAGATGTATAGAACAGTCTTTGGGACCCTGTGGGAGAGGGTGAAGGTGCGTTGGTTTGGGAGAATGGCATTGAAACATATATATTATCAGATGTGAAACGAATCGCCAGTTCAGGGTCGATGCATGTTATAGGTTGCTCGGGGCTGGTATGTGGGGATGACACAGAGGGAGGTGGGAGGGGGGTTCGGGAGGAGGAACTCATGTACACCCAGGGCGGATTTATGTCAATGTATGGCAAAACCAACCAATATAATATTGTAAAATAATTAGCCTCCAATATAAATAAAAATTGAAAAAAAAAGAAAAATATAGCTTTGACTCTGTGGGCCTTTGTGGGCAAAGTGATATCTCTAGTTTTTAAAACACTCTTTAGGTTTGTCATAACTTTTTTCCCAAGAAGAAAGTGTCTTAATTTTGTGGCTTCAGTCACTGTCTGCAGTGATTTTATAACCCAAGAAAATAAAATCTGTCACTGTTTCCACTTTTCCCCCATCTGTTTGCCAGGAAGTGATGGGACTGCATGTCGTGATCTTAATTTTTTGAATGTTGGGTTTTAAGCCAGCTGTTTTACTCACCTCTTTCATCCTGATCAAGAGGCTCTTTAGTTCCTCTTCACTTTCTGCCATTAGAGTGGTATCATTTGCATAGCTTAGATTGTTGATTTTTATCCTGGCAATCTTGATTCTAGCTTATGAGTCTTTCAGCCCAGCATTTTGCTTGATGTTACCCAGACAGCATATTAAAAGGCAGAGATATCACTTTGCTGACAAAGGTCCATATAGTCAAAGCTATGGTTTTTCTAGTAGTCATGTACGGATGTGAGAGTTGGCCCATAAAGAAGACTGAGTGCTAAAGAATTGATGCTTTTGAATTGTGGTGCTGGAGAAGACTCTTGAGAGTCCCTTGGACAGCACAATCAAATCAGTCAGTCCTGAAGGAAATCAACCCTGAATATTCAACTGGAAGGACTGATGCTTAAGCTGAAGGTACAATGCTTTTGCCAACTGATGCTAAGAGCTGACTCATTGGAAAAGACCCTGATGCTGGGAAACATTGAGAGCAGGAATAAAAGGGGGTGAGAGGGTGAGATGGTTGGATGGCATCATTAGCTCAATGGACATGAGTTTGAGTAAACTCTGGGTGATAGTGAAGGACAGGGAAGCCTGGGGTGTTCAGTCCATGCAATTGCAAAGAGTCAGACACACCTTAGTGGCTGAACAGCAGCAAACCATGTTGTATGTTATATTCCTGTGACTTTTTTAGGAATTTTTTTTCCTCAAGAGAAATTCTGATCACATCATGCTTATTCTGAATCTCATTTTTTTGTTTTTACACTTGATTCTTGAGCAATGCAGGAGTTAGAGGTACTCACTGTCTGTGCAGTTAGAAATCCGTGTATAACTTCTAGTTGGCCCTCTGTATACATGGTTTCTCCCTATCTGGATTTAGTTAACCATGGATAGTGTAGAACAATTAATAGTAGTATTAATTGTTGAAAAAAATCTGCATTTAAATGGATCCATATAGTTCAAACCCATTTTGTTTAAGGGTAAAGTGTATTTCCAATTTGATTTATCAAACAAAAACTCCATTTGAACTTAAACATGGAAGTGACTGAGTCTATGTTTGGATTATTGCAGTTTTTTGATTGTGTACTCTTGTAGGACAATCTTCATCTAAGTGTAATCTTCAGTTAAAAGGAAAGGAGACATTTTGGTACTGCTCTAGGACCATTTTTGTCCATTTAATCTCTCTGAGTTTAATAATTCTGAAAATGATTTAAACTAACAAGTTCTACTGTCTTTAAGAGTATCTTATTTAATGATTACACTTTACCAGCATTCAGCTTTCTGTAAAAGTTACTTGATTTCTCTTTTTCTTTTTTCCTCTAGTGCATTCCACTCTTCGTTCAACTTGTTTTGGAGAGATTAACCCGAGGGGTTAAAACTAGTGAGCTTCGTACTATGTGTCTTCAGGTTGCAATTGCTGCATTGTACTACAACCCTGATTTGCTGCTACACACTTTAGAACGAATTCAGTTGCCTCACAACCCTGGACCTGTAACTGTACAGTTTATAAATCAGTGGATGAATGATACAGATTGTTTTCTTGGGTCTGTATCTTTGATTTTACACTGCATTTCTGTTCTTGGAAAGTTGACTTGTAATATACATGTTTAATAGCATATTGAAAGATAGTTTTTATATCTAAGAATTTTTTAGTGTATTGTTAACATAAATTTTTAGAGAATTAAGAATGTGTTTCAGGAGTACAATCTAGTGGAAAAGAACACAGACTCTGAAAATTAGGTTTATTACCCATCCTCACTTGTTTTGGACTTCTGTGTATCGTTATATGTCTTGGAAACAAGAATTAAGAGTCTACTTGGGTTCCTTGACTTTAAGTGTCTGTGGGTAACAACATTGTAAATGGAGTCATGTTTCTAAGGCAAAGTACTAGTCTGGTAAAAATATGAAAACCTCAAGGAAGCCTGTTCTCAAATGTGAAATCAGAGGATTGTTAGCTATAGTCTAGGTCCTATCCTGGTAGGACAGTTCGACTTTGTGTGAAGCACTCTTCTAGCTTTCCAACATAGGAAAAGTGAGATCCTAAGTCATAGTTATATACCCACCTCAGATGACCCGACACATATAAGTGACCCTGTCGTGTTAAAATTTGAGAAACTGCTGATTAATTTAGAAAAAGCTAGTGTTCTTTTTACGTCTTGTAAGCTATCATTTAGAAAAATTTACTGAGGGGAAAATAATTCCAGCAGGAGTAGTTAGAATATTTCCAAGTGGTGGGGAGATGGTGGAGGCCTGAATTAGGATGGTGGGAAAGGAATAAGGAAACATACTTAAAAGCTGCTATGTGTATTCTAATTTTTCTACATATAGGAGACTAGAATTTGTCCCAGATTTAGATTTTTTACTAATACTTTGAAAGGAAGAGCATACTTTAGAAAGAAATTGTACTTAGTTATATCTGATAAAGGTTTACAGAGTAGAGATTTAATCATTCACAGTTATACAGTTGTTGTTGCTTAGTTGCTTAGTCATGTCCAACTCTTTTGCAACCTCATGAACTGTAGCCTGCCAGGCTCCTCTGTCCCTGGAATTTCCCAGACAAGAATATTGAAGTGGGTTGCCGTTTCCTTCTCCAGGGGATCTTCCTGACCCAGGGATTGAACCCACTTCTCCTGCATTGGCAGGCAGATTCTGTACCATTGAGCCACCAAGAAAGCCCAGTTATACCGTTAGTAGCATCTGTAAGCAATTTTCCAAAAATAGAAGGTGTCTCAGCAATTATATAGATTGAGCATGCGTGGATTGTGCTCCCTTGGATTCTTCAGAGCCCCACTCAATAATCATCTTTTGTACTGTAATCCATTTGACGCTTAGTGTACACTACTAGGTAGAGGCTACATTAATGACAAAGTCATCAGGTCAAGCACAGTACCTATTATAGTATACTACTTTGGCATTAGTAACTTGAATCAAGCAGTGGAAATAATGAAGAATAACAGAAGCTGTATTTCTTGTTAGGTTTGTTGTATATTGACGAGTGCATGGTGTATATTGGGGCTTTCTTGGTGGCTCAGACAGTAAAGAATCTGCCTGCAATGTACGAGACAGGCATTTGATCCCTGGGTCAGGAAGATCCCCTGGAGAAGGGAATGGCTACCCACTCCAGTATTCTTGCCTGGAGAATCGCATGAACAGAGTAGCCTGGTGGGCTACAGTCCATGGGGTCTCAAAGAGTTGGACATGTTTGAGTGACTAACACTTTTCCCTTTTTTTATTGTATATTTTATTTTGAATTACTGCCAGTAAATTTTTTTGTTCATGCCTGTGTGAATGTTACACTAATACAGTAATCTTTTCAGTCTTAACATTTTTAGTTTTAAACAGTTTAGAAGCATTCATGTAGAAATCTTTGTAATGTATATTGTGTATTTGCTAAATCGCTTCAGTTATGTCTGACTGTGTGACCCTATGGACTGTAGCCTGCCAGGCTCCTCTGTTCATTGGATTCTCCAGGCAGGAATACTGGATGGGGTTTCCATCCCCTCCTCCAGGTGATCTTCTGAACCCAGGGACTGAACCAGGGTATCTTATGTCTCCTGCATTGGTAGGTGAGTTCTTTACCACTAGTTCCACCATTGGTCAAACTTTTTTCCTTCAGAATTGTTTTCCTTATCTTATTTTATAGCACAGGGCATTTAATAGATTTAATTGCAGCTGTTAAGTTCAGCAGGGCTTTCCAGGAGGTGCAGTGGTAAAGAATCCACCTGCCAATGCAGGAGGCACAGGAGACCTGGGTTCCATCCCGGGGTTGGGAAGATCCTCTGAAGCAGGAAATGGCAACTCACTCTAGTATTCTTGGCTGGAATGTTCCATGGACAGAGGAGCCTGGCAGGCTACAGTCCATTGGATCTGAAAGAATAGGGCATGGCTGAGTAACTGAACATGCCCACATTAAGTTCAGCTTATTAGATGTTGAGATTTTTAGACTAGCTTTTGGTACCTGGGGAGTTAGTATACAGTATAGTATACATTGTAGACCAGTGCAGTGAATCAAAGTCTAAGGGACTTTGATTTTTTCACTGGATAGGGATTTTATGCTGTCATTTACAGGTATTCTTGCTTTAATAAAACTTGTTTTGTCAAGGCCCAGTTGCAGCGTTTGTATTAATCATAAATTGATATTACAGCAAGATTCATCATATCAATTGCAGGCTCCCATAGGTCTTTGATGATGATAATTGGTTTGCAAAACTTGATTTACATAGGAATTCATATAGTACAAAATGGTTTTATCTCTGTGTAGCTCCAGTGAATGAACCTTAGAGCACAACTTGGATGTTCCTTTTTGTAGTTTCTTCAGAAATTTTTCTTATTTCTCATGTGCACACTTTTTTCCCCTTTGTGATTTGTAGGCATCATGATCGGAAGATGTGTATAATAGGACTGAGTATCCTTTTGGAATTGCAGAATCGACCTCCTGCAGTGGATGCTGTTGTGGGACAGATTGTACCCTCAATTCTTTTCCTTTTCCTTGGACTAAAGCAGGTCTGTGCTACCAGACAACTGGTAAACCGGGAAGACCACTCAAAAGCAGATAAAGCCAATATAGAAGAAAATGGTAAAGTGTTTTAATTGCAGTGAATGCTAGAACTGATTTTTTTGAGTATGTGTTTTCTTTGAGTTTTAGTCTATTTAGAACCATTAAATAGATTTACATTTCTTGGCCTGCTACATGTTTAACAAATATTTTGAGTTTGATTGACTGAATTATAGTAGTCCCTTCTTACCACAATTTTGGTTTTATGATTTCAGTTGTCTAAAAATGTTAAATGGAAAATTCAAGAAATAAACAGTTCATAATTTCCCATTGAAGTATAGTTGATCTACAATATTAGTTTCAGATGAACAGCATATATAATGATTCACTGTTTTTATAGATTACATTGTTTAAAGTTACTATATTAACATATTCCCTGTGCTGTTCAATATATTCTTGCAGCTTATTTTTTTAAAACTTAATAGCTTGTACCTCTTATTCTCCTACTCTTGGCCCTGCACTTCCCTCTTCCTAATGGTGACTACTAGTTATTTCTCTGTATCTTTGAGTCTGTTTTATATTCATTTGTTTCTTTCATTTTTTTTATATTCTACATTTAAATGTAACATATAGAACTTGTCTTTCTCTGTTTGACTTACTTCATTAACCATAATATCCTTTAGGTCTATCCCATTTTGTTGCAGATGGCAAGATGTCATTCTTTGTTTATAGCTGAGTACTAATCCACTGTATATCTCACCACATCTTCATTATCCATTCATTTGTAGATGGACATTTGGGTTGCTTCCTTATATTGGCTATTGTAAATAATGCTGCTGTGAACATTGGGGATGTGTGTATCTTTTTGAGTTATTTTTTTATATATGTATATATACCCAGTAGTGAAATTGCTGTATCATATTTTTAGTTTTTTGAGAAACTTTTCATACAGTTTTCCATAATGGTTGTATCAGTTTACATTCCCACCAACATTATGCAAGGTTTCCCTTTTCTTTATAGCCTTGCCAACATTTGTTATTTGTTGACAGCCATTCTTACTGAGAGGGGTGAGATAATATCTCATTGTGATTTTTAATTGCATTTCTCTAATGATTAGCCATGTTGAATATCTTTTATGCCTATTCAGTTCTTCTGCTCATTTTTTAATCGGATCAGTTGGCTTTTGACAGTTGACATTGAGTTGTATGAGCTATTTATATATTTTGAGTATTAACCCCTATCATATTATATCATTTCTTGCACTTATTGGTTGTCTTTTCATTTTATCAATGATTTTCTTTGATGCCCCCAAACTTTTAAGTTAATTAGGTTCCGTTTGTTTTTGTTTTTGTGTCCTTTGCTTTAGGAGACAGAACCCCCAAAATATTTCTGCAATTTATATCAATGAGTGTTCTGTTTTTCTGCTAGTAGTTTTGTGGTTTCTGGTTATACATTTAGGTCTTTAATCCATTTTGAGTTTATTTTTATCTATGATGTGAGAAAATGTTCTAATTTCATTGTTTTACATGTAGCTATCCAGTTTTCCCAATACTGCTTATTATTGAAGAACTGATATTTTCCATTGTGTATTTTTGCTTCCTTTGTGGTAGGTGAATCGACTCCAACTATAGAAATTTATTTCTGGGCTTTTAATTCTTTCCCGTTGATCTATGTGCCTGTTTTTGTGCCATTACCATACTGTTTCGATTATTGTAGCTTTATAGGATAGTTTGAAATTAAAGCACATGATACCTCCAACACTGTTCTTTTTCATCAAGATTGCTTTGACAGTTCAGGATTTTTTGTGGTTCCATATAAATTTTAGGATGATTTGTTCTAATTCTGCGGAGGGTGTCATGGGTATTTTGATAGGCATTAAATCTATAGATTGCTTTGGTAGAATGGATAGTTTAACAATATTAATTCTTCCAATCCATAAACACAGGATATCTTTCCATTTTTTGGTATTTTCTTCCATTCCTTCTTCAGTGTTTTATAGTTTGTAGAGTATAGGTCTTTTCACTTCCCTCAGTTAAGTTCATTCATAAGTATTTAATTTTCTTCAATATGATTTTAAATAGATTTGTTTTCTTGATTTCTCTTTCTGCAGATTTACTGAATTCATTTATTAGTTCTAAAGCTTTTTGATGGAGACTTTATGGTTTTCTATTATGGCATATGAAAATAGTGACAGTTTTACTTCCTTCCAATTTGGATTCCTTTATTTCTTATTTATTTTTCTTGTCTGATTGCCATGGCTCACTTCCCAATAATATCTTAAATAGAAGTGGCAAGAGTGGGCATCCTTACCTTGTTCCTGAATTTAGAGGAAAATCTTTCAGCTTTCACTGTAGCATATGATGTTAGCTGTGGGTTGGCCATAAACAGCCTTGATTATGTTGAAATATGTTCTCTCTATACTTTCTTCGATGAGAATTTTTGTTGTGAATGGATGTTGAATTTTGTCAAGTGCTTTTTGGTAGGTATTATGATCATCATGTGATTTTATTCTTTTTTTATGTGGTGTATCACATTGATTGGTGGATATTGAGTCATCTTTACATTCCTGAAATAAATCCCACGGGATTGTAGTATATGATCCTTTTTTATAAGTTGTTGAATTTGGTTTGCTAATAATTCTGTTGAGGATTTTTGCATCGATATTCATCAGAAATATTAGCCTATAATTCTCTTTCTCCTTTTTTGGTAGTGTCTTTGCTTTTGGTGGCCCCATGGAATGCTTTTGGGAGCGTTCTCCCCTCTTTGGGTTTTTGGAATAGTTTGAGGACAGGTATTAGCTTTTCTTTATACATTTGGAGGAGTTTTCATGTTCAGCCATCCGGTCACGGACTTCTGTTTGCTGGGAGTTTTTTGATTATGAATTCAATTTACTGGAGTGATCTCTTTATTCAGATTGTCTATTTCTTCCTTATTCAATTTTGGAAAGTTGTATATCTCCAGAAATGTTTCCATTCCTTCTCGGTTGTTCAGTGTGTTGGCTTATAACTATTTGTAACATTCACTTATGATTTTTTTGGTATCTCTGTGATATCAGTTGCAATTTCTTTTAATTCTTGTTTTATTTATTTGAGTCCTCTTTTTTTCCCCGTGCTAAAGGCTTATACGTTTTGCTTATTTTTCAAAAAACAGTTCTTGATCTTTTCTACAATTTTTTTTTTGGTCTATTTTATTTATTTCCCCTCTAAACTTTATTATTTCTTTCTTCTGACTTTGGGCTTTGTTTGTTCCTTTTTTATTCTTTTAGATGGTAGGTTAGGCTGTTTATTTGATGTTTTTCTTGTTTTTTGAGGTAAACCTAAATTTTGCAGTGCTTGTAAATTTGGAAAGTTGTGTTTTTGTTTTCATTTGTCTCAAGGTATTTTCTGATTTCTTTTATGAATTTTTTCATTAATCCATTGATGTTTTAGTAGCATGTTGTTTAGTCTTCATGTGTTTATGTTTTCCATTTTTCTACCTGTGATTGATTTCTAGTTTCATAGTGTGGTCTGAAAAAAATGCTTAATATAATTTCTATCCCTTTACATTTGGTGAGACTTGTTTTGTGGCCTAGCATGTGTTCTGTCCTGGAGAATGTTCCATGTGCACTTGGAAAAAATGTGTAGTCTGCCATTTTGGGATGTAATGTCCTGTAGATATCTTTTAAGTTCAACTGGTGTAATGTTCACTTAGCCACATTAGAAAAACTACCAAACTACGTTTCTGTCTGTGTGTGTCTTTAACCCTGAAATTAGTTTCTTCAAGCGGTCAGAATTCTTTTTTCCAATATGTTGCACTCTTTCTAGTTTCTTATTTTGGTCTCTCTTGGCTTATAATTATTATGACTTGAGGGAAGATTTTTTAGTAATATCCCAGACTTTCTCATTGAATTTCCTACCTAAGTGTATGATGATTAACCAACAAAGGTATCTCTTGCTGTATTGTTATTATCCTTTATATATGGTTTTTTTGTGTGTGTATGTGGTAAAAACTATGGTTTCTTGCCTTATCCCTAAAATTATTTTGCAGCTTAATCCAAGTGCTTCAGTATGGTATGTTTTATAGAACTAGATTTAGATTAATAATGCCTGGTTTAAGTTTACTCCAGGTTTTTCCTCTTAGATTGATTTTTGCCCTGCATTTACTATCTTCCAGTTATTTATAGTACTGGTCTAACTGTATGGAACAGACTGGCCCTGAAAATAGAAACTCAGTCTATGGAGATACACATTTCAGCTGTCAACTTTTTAACCCATATGTAGCTAATTATTTTTCCTTAATATTTCTAAGTTTTTCTGTTTCTGTTAGCAGAAATGACCTCTTCATTTGAGCATTTCCAAGCAATTGGTAATTATTAATATCTTAGTTAATTGTTAACCCACTCCAGTATTCTTGCCTGGAGAATCCCATGGACAGAGAAGCCTGGTAGGCTACAGTCCACGGGGTCACAAAGAGTTGGACACGACTGAGTGACTTCACTCACTTACTTACGTAGTTAATTGTTAAGAGGCTCACATTCTCAATGGGAGGTCGTTGTTGTTTAAAAAACATGCACTGAGTACAGAATCATTTTATGTCTTTTTTTTACAAAAAGGTTAATTTGGGAATCTGTGGCTAAATAGTATTTTTATATTAATGGATATGAAGCAGCCATAGTAAAACAGTAATAACAGTTCATCTAGATCACAGATTTAGAGATAGTTAGAAATTGTTTTAAATGAGGAGGATAGTCATCTTCAATTTAGCAAGCTATAGTAAAGGTATATTTTTATAATTTTACATAAAATTATTTGGTGGTTTTTTCCCTTTCTAGGATGTCAGTTTGTAATTTTTGTTTTCATTTGGATTTATCTTTTGTTCTTATGTGATTTGATTTCTTTTGAATAAATAATGGATTCACAGAAGAGATTTCAAGTGATGAAGAGGAGACTAATGTAACTGCTCAAGCAATGCAGTCAAATAATGGAAGAGGTGAAGATGAGGAGGAAGATGATGATGACTGGGATGAAGAAGTGTTGGAAGAAACTGCTCTTGAGGGATTCAGTACTCCACTGGACCTTGACAATAGTGTGGATGAATATCAGTTTTTCACACAAGCTTTGCTGAGTATGTTTTTACTCCCTGAATCATCAGATATGTTTTTCGTTTCCATCTTTTAGAAGTTGTTTCAGGGTCTACCCCAAATTGGTTTAGGATTCTCTGTAAAAACTGTATTTATTTTTAATTATAGAAATCCCCAAGCATACATAAAATGAGAGCAGATAGCATAATGTCAGGGTAAGATTGCAGGATATCCTCATAAAAGTAATTTAAGGCAAGAGTATCTGTATGTATTGTTCATTCTCTAGGTATAAACAAAGATTTTTACAGAATGAAGTATCTCACATATTTTGCTTAAAAATTGCGGCTGTAAACTTATCAGCAATTCACAATCTCCATGTGAAGGGATGGAGTCCATAAGAGAGTAAATTCTTAACCATATAAGCAATATACCAATTTTGTACAGCAAAGGACACTAGAAATACAGTTAAAGTACTCATAAAAGATTGGAAGAAAATACTGTCATGTAAGATCCACAGATTTCAGAAACCTTCTATAAATGAATAAGACCAATAACCTAGTATAAGAATGAGATATATAAATAGAAAACTTATAGAATTAAAAATAAGTAATAAACCGATGAGAATATTTAGAATATTATTATAAACAAATTATAATGAAAAGAAACCCCACTATATGGGTTGCTTGATAGTTACATTGTATTTCTATGGCACTATCATAATTTAGCTTATTTTCACTGATGGACATACAGGATATATCCAGTTTTTTGTTTCTTTGCTGTTTATAAATAAAGAATATTAAATTGAACATCCTTGTTCAATTTGAACACCAACCCTAAAATATTGTTGTTAATACTAACAAGGTAGTGGTAACCTAATATACTGGCATTATGTAGTATGCCAATATATTGTTTATTATAAATACCATTAATGAATCACCTCTATGTTTTATTGAAATTTAGCAGGAACAAGAGGTAGAGAGTCCAGGGAATGATATTCCAAAACATGAGGAAGATGAAGAGTATAAATGTGGAAATTGGAATGCAGAGGGTGTGCTCTAAGGCAGTTGCTGCTGGACCTGCATGTCCACCATAAGCAACAAAGAAGCTGTTTGGTCTTGGGTGCGATCTCAGGATATGTATTTTGAAAATGCTCCTCAAGAGATAGGCAACTGCTGCTCAGTCAGCATATAGGGACCACTACTTAAGTCTCTGTGAAGTGGTAAAACGATCAAATTGTACCAGCCTTGGATTCTGGACTGAGGTTGTCTTTATCCCATTGCCCATTAGAATGTTGTTGAATGTTTTTGTATAAAGAGGTGATCTTGGGAATGTGGTAGTTTCTTTCAGGGCTATTATCTATTGATAATGTCCAAAAAGAACTGAAGTGGGCTAGACTTGGGAACCAAGTGTTAGGAAATTGCTTTATTAAGTAAGTAGGGCCCTCGAGAGAAAGGATGGCATTTGATGAAAAAAAGCATGAAAACCATCAAGAAAGCAACACAGAATTGGATGTGGAGAGGGTATGATAGTGGTTGACCAGGAGACTGGTAGAACTAGTGATGGAAATGGGGAGATTCAAGGAGAGTTTGAGAGGTAAAATGTTAAATTTGGTTATAGTTGTGCTGAATTTCAGGTGACTTATGCAGTATAAAAGTCCAGGAAGTTTAGGGAACAGTTTTGCCTAAAGGTACAAATTCGAGTTTTTGGTGTAGATGCAGGTAGCATGTGGCATGTGCTGGCAACATGAGAATTCCTGAGGAAAATGATAAGTGAGTTAAGTGTCTCCCATGATCTGAATTTTAGGGAGCTTTCATAGCTGGTGAAACCCCAAGAAGAGGAGGAGATGGCAAAGGAGGCAGAGAACTAGGCAAAGGAGACATTTGTGGTGTTCCAACCCTTCCACAGGGGTTTCCCTTGTGGCTCAAGTGGTAGAGAATCCACCTGCAGTGAGAAGACCTGGGTTCGATCCCTGGGTTGGCAAGATCCCCTGGAGAAGGGAAAGGCTACCTACACCAGTATTCTGGCCTGGAGAATTCCATGGACTATGTATAGTCCATGGGGTTGCAAAGAGTTGGGCGTGACTGGGTGACTTTCACTTCACTTCAGTCTTCCTTTGTAGCCCCACATAGGTTGAGTACTAAAGTGAGTACTCAGGAGTCATCCTTTGTTGGAATAAGTTTTGTCACCTATTGTCTGTTATCATTTCATTGTAATTTGGTTATATCATTAGTTATTATCTGAAATAATAATTGTCACTGGACTCCCTTATCATTCCTTCTCCCCTGAAACACCCCCACATTACAACAGCTGTTCAGAATCGGGATGCTGCGTGGTATCAACTGCTGATGGCACCGCTCAGTGAGGATCAGAGGAGGGCGCTGCAGGAGGTGTACACACTGGCCGAGCACCGGAGAACAGTGGCAGGTCAGCTAGCATGATTTTCTGATTGGAGCGCATGTGTCGGTAGTCAGCCTTTTTTTTTTTTTTAACCAGCCTGGTGGCACCTAAATACTGTACTAAAATTTGTTTTTAGAGGCCAGCCTTTCAAAATAATAAGAAATTATCATTATTTTATGATCTTTTTAATCACTTATGTTAGCTTTGTAAAACACCCTGTGTTAACATCTGTCTTTAGTAGTGTTCTTATTCACACCTTTATCCTATTTTGGAGCCAAAGGTAAGACATAAAGGTTGGGATGAATCTTTCTGAAGGAGAGTTAACCAGCTGGGTCACCCACCTAACCATCTAAACAATGAATCAAAGGTAATTTATGAGTTCTTGCAAGGACCTTATATTTCTAGAAATGAAATACTCTCCATTTCTTTTTGTTGGGCTTTATGTAGAAGTTGGTCATTCTTATTGATTTTCAGTTTTTGAGCTGGAGAAATTATTTTACGCAGACATTATTATGGTCACTTCTGGAAAATTAATGGAAGATTTTGTAATTACAGAAGTATTTTAGTGGAAGACATTATAGAATAGGAATCTAGAGTTTAGAACCCAGGTTCTTCTGCATGGACTTCAGACTTCAGTCCTGCCCAGATTCTGTATCGCCTCTCCTGATGGGAGAAGTGAGTGTGCCCTTTTAGGAGCAGACACTAGGACTTTGAGCCTTGTTTTTATCTTGCTCAGTTTTAGCAAACGGTTTTTCCAAAATAGAGATTATAATTGCAGTCATTCCTCGATATCTTCAGAGGGGATTGGTTCCTGGGCTCCCCTCAAATACCAAAATCCTAGGATGCTCAAGTTCCTTGTTAAAATGGTGTGGTGCAGTGGGCCCTCTATATCCTATGTATGTGGGTTACACATCCCCAGACACCTGGATGATGGTACTTACTGACATGGGTTTGTTAAAGGCTAATGTTCAATTGGGCAGAATAATTAATACCATGATTCACATTCCTTCACAGTGCTAACTAAAGAATCTGGCTCCTTGAGGATATTTCCAACTTTGTCACCTTAGATACTCTTCTCTTTTCCCTGCTTTCTCTTGCAAATTCTAGAGGCAAAGAAGAAGATTGAACAACAGGGAGGCTTCACCTTTGAAAACAAAGGAGTCCTCTCTGCATTTAATTTTGGGACTATGCCCACCAACAACTGAAAGAAGGAACATCAACTGGCCAAACATCATTGTTACATTGAACGTCAGCCGGAAGGAGAGGGTCAGCAGAGCCGGGGAGGGGCTGCTGTTTGCGCCACCTGATGTGCCAGTTACTGCTTGGCATCCGGCAGCACCTTTCTCTGCCCCTGTGTCCCCTTTGATCTTTCTCACCCTGAAATATATATTTTAAGCAGCTACTGTAATGTATGAAATTAAAGAAAAACAAAATCACAGGACTGAAAAGGACAAAGCATATGCTCCAAAGGATGAATGACCAAGGTGGATTTAGAGGATTGGATGGAATTGCACGTCTCAGGTTTTGCCATGCAGAATCAATGGATTTATGCGAATAACAGTGCCTTCTGTTGTACATGAATTATCTGAAAAAAATTTTTTTGGAGTGTGTTGCAATTTTTTTTAAAGCATAAAACATATTTCTAGATAAATGTAAACCTTGGCTATATGTTGATTTATTCTGTATTTTACTATGTGAATTTCCTGTTAGACAGTTAGCTACAAATCACTCTGGTTTCAAAATCATCACTGCTCCCCTTGATCCCCCTGCTGCTGGGGGCTTTCTTCAGGGGTTGTACAATATGCACTGGCTCTGGTTTTTCATAATGTGTTTTTTTCCTAAACATGTGGCTTTCCTAAGAAGTGTCTTATTCTCTCTTCTGTCATATTTTTCAGCCCTGAAAGGGGTAGTATTTCTTTTGAATCAATCTATATGAGTATCGATTTCATTCATAACCTGGTAAGTTCAGGACTCAAAAATTTCTTGGCAGCAAGTGGCAGGGACTCCTTAGTCACTGGAATTAACAATAAGTCAGTATTTTCTGAATCATGTACTTAATTGATAATTATGTTAAAGCACATTGAACTTCTAAGAGAAAGGTGCTGCATAAACATGCTGTCTTTCTGGATGGGGGCTTGCATTGTCAATAATTTATCATTCCAGCTGTGTTGGACCTGGGTCCAGAACATTTTGTAACGATATTTTTTATCTAGGAAAAAGACCCAAGTAAATCTAACTTCTTGCTTTCTCACACATCTGACTTTTCTCCTATCTAATCTGAACTGAATCTGTTTTTTTTTAGCTCAGTTTGGCTTCTTCTATTTTTCGGGTGTTGGGATATTGGTCACTCACTCTTACATTGTAATGATGCAAGATAGCCCATGAGAAATATTACAGATAGAGGTTACAGCTGTTTTTCTGAACTGATTCAGTGCCAGAACGTGGGTCATAATGTTTTCATTCTGTAAAGTGAAAGTGGGTTTTCAGAACTTAATATATTTCTGGATATGATACAGTTGTCCTTTTTAATGAAATGTTTGCAGCTTATATTTTCCATCAGTGACTGGAGGAATTTCCTCCAGGTGCTTTCTAGATTACCATCCCTTGTTAATATGAACTCTTTTTAGAATTTTAGGTTATTTAAGTAGATTTTACAGAAGTAGCCCAAGAAGCCGTGAGTTTCAGTTAAATGATCCCCAGCTTTCCTCTGCCTCACTCTTCCCAAGGCCCTGATACTGAGTGTGCCAGCTGGGAGTTAGAAGAGAAAGATGGCATTGGGGGAAACTGTTAACAAGCTTTGAAACTCTTCTTATTCTCCTTATGTCCTAAATGGTTTAATTTTAACACAGTATGCCTTCACGCTGGATTGTAAAAGGCATGTGATTTTATTTTTGTGATGTGTTGTCTCCTGCAGTATTGAAGGGAAAGAAGTGTTAATGTGTATCATCCTATCTTGTTTTTGAAGCCAGGGTAGTTGTACAGTTTTGTTACCAGCAGTGCTAACCTGAATGTGATCTGATAACCTTGGAAACGCAGGAACTCATATGAATGTAAAATAAAATGCGGGCTGATTCCCAGGATCCTAACTCCTCTGTGTGAAATATTTTCTGAAACACTCATCAGGATGTTTTCCTGACTCCTGGGGACTTGAAGCAAGGTGGGCATAGGTTGGGGAGGATAACAAGGGCTCATCAGAAACAGCTAAAGAGTGGGGAGTGTTTGGGGACAAGAGCCCATCTTATAAACCAAAGTGTCCAAATGAGAACTGCAGATGCTCTGAAAAAGCAAGATCATTCAACCACATCAGGACCCTGAAGAAAAGGAAAAGATGCCTGTGGTGGAGCCATTTTCTGATGTGTATGTGCATGCTCAGTCATGTCTGACTCTTTGCAACCCCATGGACTGTCGCCCAGGTTCCTCTGTCCATGGGATTTTTCAGGCAAGAATACTGGAGTGAGCTGCCATTTCTTCCTCTAGGGGATCTTTCTGACCCAGGGATCAAACCCAAGTCTCTTGTGTCTCCTGCATTGTCAGGTGGATACTTTGCCACTGTGCCACCTTTGAAGTCCCAGTTTTTTGATGGGTGACCATCAAATTAGGAGCAGTCGAAACTGAGTGGAATGGTAAGTTCTGGCCTTCTGATTCTCAAATATTTACCTAGCATGACAGTAAGCTTCTCCTCCCTACCTCTGATTTATATTAAGACTGCCCTGAACCAGTGAATTGTTAATCAGTGAAAATTACAAAGAAGGAAAACAAATTAGGTTATTTGTTTAATATAGTGAATTACAGTCCAGTTTTCTGTTCAACAGTGGAGGTTGAAACTTGCAATACATTTATGGAGGAAATCAAAGGAAACTTCTCCATGTGATGAGAGGCTGCCAGTTTTGTGTGTGTGTGTGTGTGCACGCGCGCACGTTTCATCTGTAAAAAAAAAAAATCAGTTAAGCCTTAAAAGGAAATCCATCCTGCTCCTATTTCACTCTCTCCATTGAGATCAGCGTACAAGTGGGTTGGAAACATCTCAGGCAGTCCATTAGTGACTAAGACCACAAAGTCAGTGAATGAAGGGTTGGGCTGTATTTTTAAGAAGCACAAGCACCAGTGCAACCATGGCTGATTCTGTGGCCAGGAGAGAGGTTGTGTATGCAGCGGTGGGTTGAGTGGCAGGAGAGTCTGGGGCAGACAGCAGTGCTGGCAGAGAGAAGACAGGGCTGTGTTGTGAGAAGGTGTGCAAGACTCTTCCATCACGGGTGAAAGTGAGTGAATGCACATGCTCCCTGCAGAGCGCCTGAGAGGAAGTTCACCTTGGAGATCATCCAGTTTGAAAAAAAGGTTCAAGCAGTATGTGGATGCCTCTCAAGAGCTAAGAATCAGAGGCTTCACAAATGGTCTGGAATATACCTGGAGCTAAGAGCAACTCAGGCAGGAGTGACCTTAGAGAGTGTGCGTGCTTAGTTGCTCAGTTTTGTCCAACTCTTTGTGATCCCATGGACTGTAGCCCACCAGGATCTCTGCCCATGGAATTTTGCAGGCAAGAATATTGGAGTGGGTTGCCACTTCCTACTCCAGGGATCTTCCTGATCTGGAGTTCTAACCTGTGCCTCTTGAGTCTTCTGCATTGGCAGGTGGGTTCTTTACCTGCTGAGCCACTTGAGAAGTCCATCATTGGTACCATTTGCCCCCAAAGAAGACTAATAGCTAGACCGGAGAATTCAGGGGGACTTGAAACATCCCGCCTAAAATTGAATTATTTCTGTGCCTGGCTGCAGTGCAACAAATATTTGTCATACCCCTCAGCTTCTTGGATCTTATTTCCTTGACCAGAGATTGAACCCAGGCCATGTCAGTGAAAGCACCGTGTCCTAACCACTGGACTACCAGTGAATTCGCAAGCAGTTATTTAAAGAAGTTTAATAATTTGATCTCCCCTTTAACCTAGTACCATGTTTAAGTGTTCACTCAATATTTATTTGGTGAAGTTGGGGAGAAATTTTTTATTAATATTGTATACAAATATTTTCAAAATAAGAGACTTTTATACATTTATTACAGTTTTCCAAGCCAGGTAACCCAATATTGGTCATTCCCAATAACCAAAACTACAAACACAATTTCTCAATTTTTAGCTTCCTGCAGCCGCTGATATAAGACAACCCTCAGCTAAGTGGTAGCAAAGATTAGGGGCATTTTCCACATAAAACAATGCTCAACATCAGTAGATACCAGCAGGAAGTGTTTATCTTTTCTACTTTAGTGGGAACAAGAAAACTGGTTTTCGTTTCTGCTGCTGCTGCTAAGTCACGTCAGTCGTGTCCGACTCTGTGCAACCCCATAGACGGCAGCCCACCAGGCTCCCCCGTCCCTGGGATTCTCCAGGCAAGTATACTGGAATGGGTTGCCATTTCCTTCTCCAGTGCATGAAAGTGAAAAGTGAAAGTGAAGTCGCTCAGTCGTGTCCGACTCTCTGCGACCCCATGGACTGCAGCCTACCAGGCTCCTCTGTCCATGGGATTTCCCAGGCAAGAGTACTGGAGTGGGGTGCCATCGCCTTCTCTGGGTTTTTGTTTCACTACTTGGTAAACGAGGAGCTGGAGCTGTATTTAGAAACCGTCATCAGCTGGCTGACCTCACTGGGAAGCCCAGGAAACGGGGCACCAGCGGGAGTTCCAGGCCACACCCTCTGGCCAGCCCCTTCGTGGGGCTGTGGTTGGACACTTTCACCAGAGATTCCCTGAGGCAGTGACAAGTTAAATAAACAGATTGTTTACTCTCTCACCATGCCAGCATCTGACAGGCCTTCATCCTTCCAATCAAGTTTTGATGAATATGGTACAGCCCAGACTTTGAATCTAGAGAGCTGTGTGACTCCAGATGGAGTCTACTTACTGTGGTAGCCAGTTTCCGTGATGGCCCACAACGAGCTTTGATATCTCTTGGGTTGCTCCCCCTCAGATTGTTCCACAGTTAAGCTGTGAGAGCTATATAGCATGTAGAAGTTATGGTGTGTCACATCCAAGATTAGGTTATAAAAATCTGTGACTTACATCTTGGGAGTGTTTTCTCTCTCCCTATCTCCATGTGCTCTGATGGGAGCCATGTCATGAGTGGCCCTATGGTGAGGGGCTGAATGACGCCTGCCAGGAGACACAGGCATGGATTAGGAAGTAGATCCTTCAGGCTTGTCAAGCCTTCAGCGATCGCAGGCCTGGCTGACAGCTTGACTGTAATAACCTCATGAGGGAACCTAAATCATAAACATCCAACCAAGCCACTCCTAGATTCCTGATTCTCAGGCACTGAGACAATAAATGACTGTTGATTTTAGCTGTTAAGTTTGGTGACATTTTGTTATGCTCATATAAATAACTAATACACTGTTTACAAAAACTCTCCTATACTTTCTACTATGAATAAATAATACACCCTGGATTGCCAGGAAATAGAGTGCTGACATCTGATATGAGGCAGCACTAGATATTTTCCAAGATTTCTCCCCACCCCAAGATTCTACAGTAGTTTGTAGACTGACTATAATAGCTGAATTTTCCTAAAATAATCTAGATTTTCTGCTTTCAAACTGAACTGCATCTAAAAGCAGATATGACAAAACCTGCAGGTTATGTCTTGTTTATGGATGTTAGGCATTTATTCTCAAGTATTATCATTTATTTTAATTTTTAGTCAGCTAATATTGTTTAACATGTGAAACTTTCTATCAGTAAAAAGGCATGGTGCAGTTTATAAGCTATGTTTTTATTGTCATGAAGTATCATTTGAAACCATGACTGAATTAATTTTTTTTTGTATTCAGACATTATCTTGAGTTACACTGACCCTGTGGGTCAGCTGTACAAACTCATGCAGTCCAGGTAGTTTGTCAGTAGATCACTTTAACACGCATGATGATCTTGCATTGCTGTAAAGCTACTTCTCAGTCTCTTTCAAAAAGATTCACAAGTTTGGACGTGTGTCTCTGCCCTTGGGCTCTATTTTTACTGTGTCCTGTTTATATTCAACTTGGAAATTTGATTTTCAGAGACATCTGTGTTTAGAATTGACTGTGGGGCTTAAACACTAGAACAGAATTGCTCTTGTAATATAATAACACAGGCATTTGCCTCCCTAGGTCTTTTGTTGAGCTGTCACTTGCTGATGGCTATTTGGTGACACTGTTATTTTATTCTGCCTTGTGGAGAACCACTAAATTAGGGTAATGGATTATGCTGTCAATCAAGTTTGACAGATCCTCTGTGAGAAATTGTAATGGAATGAAAGCAACATGGTCCAGTTGTTCTAACTGTGATTAGAATGTACCTTAATAACTGAAGTAACCCTTCAGTTATTGAATGCTATAAAGTGCATTTTGTTATGGTGGATCTAGCTTTCCACCGCATGCTTTTATAAGATTGTATGTGTGGTACTCAAGGCAGTTTTTAACCTGTGACACTTTGAAAACAAAGTTTAGACATGCTGTTTAAAATCATTTGATTATATGTACATATATACAGTGTGTGTGTGTGTGTGTGTATGTATGTAAATGTCATTGGAGCGACATTTATGGCATAACCATGTATTGAGGAAAAGCTTTTCTTCTGCTCTCTTAGGTTCAGTAACTGTGGTCTTGAGAATTAACCTAAGAAAGGAAAACAGGAAAAGTACAGTTTCTTATTCATATTCATGTGCATAAGATTTCACAGTAGCAAAAAAAGAAGTGGTTAGAAATTTAGAATAACTTCTAAAAGTCAACAAACAAGAATATGGGAGTGAGCTGGACCATATGGCCAGCTTCTGCTTTGCCCACACGCACTGGACAAGCAAGTGACAGGCCATCAAACCATCTACCTTCAGCCTGGGGCCACCTTCATTCTCTATCACCAATACCAGGCAGAGAAAGGGTGACTTTTCTTGTTCCCATAATTTTAAGAGCTATTTTTGCCCACACAAATTTCTTTCTCTTTCTTTTCTTTTTTGGGTCATGCTGAGTGGCTTGCAGAATCTCAGTTCCCCGACCAGGGATTGAACCCAGGTCATGGCAATGAGAGTCTGAAGTCCCAACCACTAGGCCACCAAAAAACCCTCCCCCCGGCCCCCCCCCCACACAAATATTTTGATGGGAGGCCTGGCATGCTGTGATTCATGGGGTCGCAAGGAGTCAGACATGACTGAGCGACTGAACTGAACTGAACTGAAAACACTCTAGAATTCTTGATGCTTGGTACAGATTTTCTTGCCTTTCAGTTCAGTTCAGTTCAGTTCAGTCGCTCAGTCGTGTCTGACTCTCTGCCGACCCCATGAATCACAGCATGCCAGGCCTCCCTGTCCATCACCAACTCCCGGAGTTCACTCAAACTCATGCCCACAGAGTCGGTGATGCCATCCAGCCATCTCATTCTCAGTCGTCCCCTTCTCCTCCCGCCCCCAACCTTTCCCAGCATCAGAGTCTTTTCCAGTGAGTCAACTCATCACATGAGGTGGCCAAAGTATTGGAATTTCAGCTTTAGCATCAGTCCTTCCAATGAACACCCAGGATTGATCTCATTTAGAATGGACTGGTTGGATCTCCTTGCAGTCCAAGGGACTCTCAAGAGTCTTCTCCAGCACCACAGTTGAAAAGCATCAATTCTTCGGCGATCAGCTTTCTTCACAGTCCAACTCTCACATCCATACATGACCACGGGAAAACCATAGCCTTGACTAGACAGACCTTTGTTGCCTTTAGAAAAAACATTTATGGGCCAACATTCTGTTTAATGGTCATTAACTCTACTTTTGACACTCTTTTATGCCTGATCTTTCTCATTTATTTTCCCCTCTGGCTTCTAATTTTTCTTTAAATTCTTTTTCATTTCACTGTACTCTTATCTGAAAATTTAGTTTATATTAGGAAACATGGGAAATCTATATGCCAAGTTCATTAAATACCTACTAGGGTTATAAAGGACAGAAATGGTATGCACCTAACAGAAGCAGAAGATATTAAGAAGAGGTGGCAAGAATACACAGAAGAACTGTACAAAAAAGATCTTCATGACCAAGATAGTCACGATAACGTGATCACTGACCTAGAGCCAGACATCTTGGAATGTGAAGTCAAGTGGGCCTTAGAGAGCATCACTACGAACAAAGCTAGTGGAGGTGATGGAATTCCAGTTGAGCTATTTCAAATCCTGAAAGATGATGCTGTGAAAGTGCTGCACTCAATATGCCAGCAAATTTGGAAAACTCAGCAGTGGCCACAGGACTGGAAGAGGTCAGTCTTCATTCCAATCCCAGAGAAAGGCAATGCCAAAGAATGCTCACACTACCGCACAATTGCACTCATCTCAGTTCATTTCAGTTCAGTTCAGTCACTCAGTCGTGTCCGACTCTCTGCTACCCCATGAATCACAGCACTCCAGGCCTCCCTGTCCATCACCAACTCCCGGAGTTCACTCTAACTCATGTCCACAGAGTCAGTGATGCCATCCAGCTATCTCATTCTCGGTCGTCCCCTTCTCCTCCCGCCCCCAACCTTTCCCAGCATCAGAGTCTTTCCCAGTGAGTCAACTCGTCGCATGAGGTGGCCAAAGTATTGCAGCTTCAGCTTTAGCATCAGTCCTTCCAATGAACACCCAGGATTGATCTCCCTTAGAATGGACTGGTTGGATCTCCTCTCACACACTAGTAAAGTTATGCTCAAAATCCTCCAAGCCAGGCTTCAGCAATATGTGAACCGTGAACTCCCAGATGTTCAAGCAGGTTTTAGAAAAGGCAGAGGCACAAGAGATCAAATTGCCAACATCCGCTGGATCATGGAGAAAGCAAGAGAGTTCCAGAAAAACATCTATTTCTGCTTCATTGACTATGCCAAAGCCTTTGACTGTGTGGATCACAATAAACTGTGGAACATTCTGAAAGAGATGGGAATCCCAGACCACCTGACCTGCCTCTTGAGAAACCTGTATGGAGGTCAGGAAGCAACAGTCAGAACTGTACATGGAACAACAGACTGGTTCCAAATAGGTAAAGGAGTACGTCAAGGCTGTATATTGTCACCTTGCTTATTTAACTTATATGCAGAGTACATCATGAGGAACGCTGGGCTGGATGAAGCACAAGCTGGAATCAAGATTGCTGGGAGAAATATCAACAATCTCAGATATGCAGATGACACTACCCTTATCGCAGAAAGTGAAGAGGAACTCAAAAGCCTCTTGATGAAAGTGAAAGAGGAGAGTGAAAAGGTTGGCTTGAAGCTCAACATTCAGAAAACAAAGATCATGGCATCTGGTCCCATCACTTCATGGGAAATAGATGGAAAAACAGTGGAAACAGTGTCAAACTTTATTTTTTTGGGCTCCAAAATCACTGCAGATGCTGATTGCAGCCATGAAATTAAAAGACGCTTGCTCCTTGGAAGGAAAGTTATGACCAACCTTGATAGTATATTAAAAAGTAGAGACATTACTTTGCCAACAAAGGTGCGTGTAGTCAAGGCTATGGTTTTTCCCGTGGTCATGTATGGATGTGAGAGTTGGACTGTGAAAAAAGCTGATCGCCGAAGAATTGATGCTTTTGAACTGTGGTGTTGGAGAAGACTCTTGAGAGTCTCTTGTACTGCAAAGAGATCCAACCAGTCCATTCTAAGGGAGATCAATCCTGGGTGTTCATTGGAAGGACTGATGCTAAAGCTGAAACTGCAATACTTTGGCCACCTCATGCGACGAGTTGACTCACTGGAAAAGACTCTGATCCTGGGAAAGGTTGGGGGCGGGAGGAGAAGGGGACGACAGAGAATGAAATGGCTGGATGGCATCACCGACTCTGTGGACATGAGTTTGAGTGAACTCCAGGAGTTGGTGATAGACAGGGAGGCCTGGCATGCTGTGATTCATGGGGTCAGTCGGACATGACTGAGCTACTGAACTGAACTGAACTGAACTGAGGGTTTTAGAGATGGAATGATTTTTCAGTCTGGTTCACACTGAATTTTTTTTTTTTTTTTGCCTCATGGTATGGGATCTCAGTTCCCCTACCAGAGATTGAACCTGAGCCCCAGCAGTGAACCCAGGCCCCTCCCTCTTGGACCTCCCCCCCTCTATCCCATCCATCTAAGTCATCACAGAGCACTGAACTGAGTTCCCTGTGCTATACAACACGTTCTCACTAGCTATTTATTTTACACAGGGTAGTGAAGTATATTTATGTCAAACCTAATTTCCCAATTCATCCTACCCTCCCTTCCCCACCCTGTGTCCACACGTCCATGTTCCACATCTTCATTCCTATTCCTGCCCTGCAAATAGATTCATCTGTACCGTTTTTCTAGATTTCACATATATGCATTAACATACGATATTTGCTTTTCTTTATCTGACTTCACTCTGTATGATTCTAGGTTCATCCACATTGCTACAAATGATCCAATTTCACTTCTTTTTTTATGGCCGAGTAATAGTCACTGGAAAAGACTCTGATGCTGGGAAAGGTTGGGGGCGGGAGGAGAAGGGGACGACTGAGAATGAGATGGCTGGGTGGCATCACCAATTCTGTGGACATGAGTTTGGGTGAACTCCGGGAGCTGGTGATGGACAGGGAGGCCTGGCGTGCTGTGATTCATGGGGTCGCGGAGAATCGGACACGACTGAGTGACTGAACTTAACTGAACTGACTGAATAGTCCATTTTAATATGTATCACATCTTTTTTTACCTGTTCACGTAGATGCTTCTTTAAGAAGAAAAAACAAGATGAAATTTTGAAAGCAGTTGCCTGAGAAACTGCTGACTGGTTCTTGGGGTGGAAATGGCCATTGCTGTGATTTTTATTAGGTTTTTATGTTCCTAAACCTCTATCATCTCTTATTAAGAATATAATGCCCCCCAGCTTAAGCCAAGCTATGTAGAGAGAAAGGAATTAGGAAGGGCAAAAAGAGCCTTGTACCTGAGGCAGGGGAAGTTAAAAGTTGCAAGAACTCTAGGTAATTGGTATGTTACAGAATGGTAGCTGGGAGATTGGGATGAGAGAAATTGACTGTTTCCTCTGCCCCTAGTTCTAAAATGCACTTAGGGAAAACTCTGTATAGATCCTTTCCTTACCAAGCTCCTCTATTTATTTGTTTCTCTTGATAATTAGTCATATGGTTCTTATCTTTGCATGCTGAGAAATTCTTATTTAATACTGGAAACTTTAAACCAAAAAAAAATAAATAAATAAAAAGAGGAAGAGTCTTGGGATTTCCCTGGTGGTCCAGTGGTCAAGACTCCACAGGGGGCACGGGTTTCATCCCTGATCAGGGAACTAAGATCCCACAAGGCCAAAAATAAAAGAGGCTGCACATGATGATGTCTTTCCATGGATAAAGTTCAAAAATTTCCCTAAGAAAACAGAGTTGGAAGAAGGGGAAACATTTTAATACTAACAGCGACTGGGCTGATTTGAGGTTAGATTGCAGTTCTGGTAAGATTCAGTCTACTCCTTGTCCCTTGTACCTAGACTTGCCCTTCAGGATTTCAGTTAAGAGATTGGTAGGTCTGGGTCTCCTTAGCTCCAAGAACTATGGGAATTTCTGCCCTGCTTTTCAGTGGTTTTCAGAAATGCTCTTTAATCTCCCATTAGGCACATCTTTGGAATTAGCTAAATGCCTCGATGGCAGAGACCAGGTCTCAGATCTCCAGCTTTGGCATTTCAGTCCTGAATGCCCACACAAAGCTCTGTGAATTTCTTTTGTCTTCCCAGAAGAGACCTGTCTGGACCAAGCTCAGATCCTCAGTCTCCAGCCCATGTCCAGAATTGGCAGATACCTCCTGGAAAAGTCAACTGTCCATTCTCAACAACTTTACAGAAGGTTCTGTCTGTTAGTCTCTGGATTTTTAGTCCTTCTAGTACTGTTTGCTTTTGTATCTCTCTGTTACCTTAGAAAATTTTAAAGGTTTACAAAAGTTTATCTGGGTTTTGTAGTTCTCAGTAGGAGCATTTTCCTGCCATGAATTCCATCATATCCGGAAGCAGAAATATGCCTTTTATTTTTTGTCGGTTTGATCTGATGTGGACTGAGAGAAATGAAGTAGCCTTCCACTACTGTTTCCTCTGTTTCACTTTGTGCTTGCAGTAGTTTCTGTTTTTATCAACATTGTTGCTATATTGTTTAGTACAGAGGTATTCAGAGCTGTTACATCTTCATTTTGGTTTGTATGCTTTTATACTGTGAAGTGCCTTTATTATTGCTTTTTGGCGTGATTTCTACCTTCTCTAATATTTTATTACACTAGCCACTTTCTTTTTGTTTTGCTTTTTCTGGTATTTTTTGTTGCTGTTCATCTTTTTAGCTTTTCTGAATAATTTTGTTTTCACTGTTACTCTGTATTATAGCCTAGGAATTGGGTTTGTGACCTAGACCTGTAAGTCAATCTGAAAATCAATCTTTTTCTTTTATAAGGTAAATTAAACCTACACATATTGGTATGATTAATTTTAGACCTATGATATGTGTAACATTTTAAAACTCTCTTCTATGCAGACTCTTTCTTTCTGATAGTGGCTACATAGTTATATCTTTATTTAATACTTTTATCCTCTTTTTTCTTTAGAATAATATGTAAAATTTTCCTAACATAAGCAGCATTAAAGTTGCTTGTATTTTCTTGTTCTCCTTCATCCCTTCCTCTCCTTCCCACAGTTCTGGTAAATAATGTTATCTTTCTTAGTGTTGACTTTTGTAATGTCAAATTTGTTTTACTTCTAAAACTTGAATTTTCAACTTTAAATATCTCTTGGTTTCTTGTTATTATAGATGAAGCAATCGGTGAGTTTATTCTTTTTCTGCTTTCCCTCTTTCCATTAAAAAAATTATTTTTAAGTTGTCAGGTCATATACCACATATATTCTATTCTGTCACTCTATTTTCCCTCCTTTTAAATTTTATATCTGGTGGTAGATATATTTATTGCCATTGAGAAGCCTTTTAACTGAGGCTTCCTCGGTCATCCCTTGGCTGATTACAGTTTTTCCTCTAGTAGTTTCCTTCAGAAGAAGACACACAAACATTATTCCCTGAATTCTGGAATGTTCAAGGCAATTTGATAGTATTAACTATTGGAAGGAATGTGACTAAAAGCTCTGTTTCTGGCAAGAGTATAAATTGGTACAACCACTGGAAATCAGGTTTGCAACAACTTATCAAGTTAAACATTCACTACTCTATGACTCAGAAATTTCATGTCTACTCAGGGACAACTCTGTCTACTCAGGGACAACTCGTGCACAGGTTTTCAGAAGTCACATAGAGGGCTGTTCATAACAAAATTCTATATAACAATAAAAATTGAATGACCACCAAAAAGCAAACAATAAGTAAATCAAGGTATATTTCTCAAATTTTATACATCAGTCAAAATGAATAATCTATAGTCACATTCAGTAGTATAGACAAAATCTTAGAAATGTCCTATATTTTACTAATTCCATCCTTGTCATTTTAACACTTGTAAAATTGTGATATATATTACAATTAATGGTATGTCATTGTTTAATTAGAGGATATTATTTTTTCTTATTATATAAAATAACACTGTATCTTACATTTCATGGGGACTTGTATTCAAGGACATATGGTAATAATGTGTAACATAATGAAATGTCAGAAGATAACATTCAATATGGTGCCCTTTGTGTAAGGTTGAAACAACTAAAACTAAGCAATTTTATTTACGAGCATGTATATATGACAATCAGAGAAGGCAATGGCAAGCCACCCCAGTAATATTGCCTAGAAAATCCTATGGATGGAGGAGCCTGGTGGGCTGCAGTCCATGGGGTCGCTAAGGGTCGGACACGACTGAGCGACTTCACTTTCACTTTTCACTTTTACACATTGGAGAAGGAAATGGCAACCCACTCCAGTGTTCTTGCCTGGAGAATCCCAGGGATAGGGGAGCCTGGTGGGCTTCCGTCTATGGGGTCACACAGAGTCGGACACTACTGAAGGGACTCAACAGCTGCAGCGTATATGACAATACTATGTGCGTCCAAGGGGATGATAAAAAAAAAAAGTCAGGATGGTGATTCCTTCTGGTGGGGGAAGTCCAATTGATGAGATATGAAAGAAAGGTAGATGAAAGTTACTGTTTGAGTTCTCATGTTGGTTTCATGGATATTTAGATTATTATTTAACATTTCTTATTTTAAGAACCAATAATTAACATAAATTATAATAAATCGAATAAATATATGTATAATACATAAATGAGGACATGTATGGACTAAGAGTGAAATATGCTCTAAACCAAGAATTCTGACTAGTTTTATACACCCTGAGTTTGAAACTTTATATAAGAAGTAAAATTTGGCTGATTCATTCTGACCTTGAGTTTAAGTGTTAAAACTACCTTCTGACATTGAAAATTATTTTTGAGTAATCTGACATCTACCATCATCCTCATTTCTTTTTTCTTTTTCATAAATGATGTCATCTTTTTGCTTGGATTTCCAAATGATTTTCTGACTCTTTAAAGATAGTGGATTTACTAAGATATGTCTGTTTTGTTGGAGGTGGATCAAGTTTTCCTAATATACAGTGTGCTTTTTCAATAGGTAGGTTTAAATCATGTATTTCAGAAATACTTTCTATAGTTATATTTTCAAATATGCATTCTATTCTACCATTTTGACTTTCTTCTTTGGACTCTGTATGTCTAAGATACACTTTACTTGTCTTCTGTATCTATGATTTTATCTCTAATCCTGTTGATATTTTTCTCTATTTTGGCTTAATTTTGCTTGCTTTTCTCATTTCTTTCCTGCCTATCTCTTATTGTGCTTTCCATAATATCTATTTTATGATTATATACATTTTGCTTCAACATACCTCTCTTTCCTTCCTCCTCCCTTGTGTTATTATTAATAATATATAATGGACTATTATAATGAAGTGTAAGTGAAGTGAAAGTTGCTCAGTTGTGTCCGACTTTTTGCGACCCCTTGGACTATATAGTCCATGGAATTCTCCAGCCCAAAATACTGGAATGGGTAACCTTTCCCTTCTTCAGGGGATCATTCCAGCCCAGGGATTGAACCCAGGTCTCCTGCATTGCAGGCAGATTCTTTATGAGCTGAGCCACCAGGGAGGCCCATTATCATAGTGATTATACCTTTGTTAGTTAGAAGTACATCAATATAGCTATATCATTATTATTTTCTACAGTTGTCTTTTAAATCAAGTAAGAGAAGAAATAAGTAAAAAATGCATTTATATTATGTTATATATTTACCTATGTGTGGTAGACAGAATAATGACTCCCCAAAGATGTTCATGTCTTAATCCTCAAAACCTGTGATTATGTTAGGTTATATAACAAAGAAAAATTAACGTTCTAGATAGAATTAAGACTGTTCAGCTGCTGACTTTAAGAGAGGGGAGACTATTCTGCATTAGCCCAGTGGATACAATATAATCACAGTGTTTTTAAAAGTGGAAAAGGGAAGCAGAAGAGAAAATCAGAGTGATATGAGAAGGACCCAACCCACCATTTCTGTCTTTTAAGATGTAGGAAGAGAACCACAAGTCAAGGAATGCAGATAGCTTATAGAAGTTGAATGAGAGAACTTAGTGAATTTTCCCCTAAAACTACCAGGAAAGAATGTAGACCAGCTGACACCTTGATTTCAGCCCAGTGAGATCTGTTTTGGACTTCTAAACTTATGAGACAGTATTTTTGCATCATTTTAGGCTACTGAGTCTTTGGTAATCTGTTAACTAAAGCCATGACTTCCCTGGTGGCTCAGACAGTAAGGCGTCTGCCTACAATGTAGGAGACCCAGGTTCAATCCCTGGGTCGGGAAGATCTCCTGGAGAAGGAAATGGTAACCTACTCCAGTATTCTTGCCTGGAAAATCCCTTGGATGGAGGAACCTGGTAGGCTACAGTCCATGGGCTCGCAAAGAGTTGGACACGACTGAGTGACTTCACTTTTGACTTCACTTTCTAACTAAAGCCATAAGAAACTAACAGACTATGTAATTATCTTTACCATGTTCTTTGCTTTTTCATGTGAATTTATTTATTTATTTTTCAGCCAGGGGGACATCTTTTAGAATTTATTGTAAAAGTAGATCTGCAAGCAACAGTTTCTCTGTCTTTTAAAAATCTGGGTATGTCTTTATTTCACCTTCATTTTTGGATAGTTTTACTAGATATATACTTTTTAGTTGACTTTTTTTTTTATCTTAGCATTTTGAATATATCATCCCACTGTCTTCTGGCCTCCATTGTTGTGATGAAGCTGTTAATCTTACTGAGGGTCCTTTATGGTGAATCACTTTTCTTTTGCTGTGTGGAAAAGCTTCTTTTTGTCCCTTGGCAGTTTGTATATGATGTGTCTACGTATGGATCTGTTTGAGTTTATCCTACTTAGGGTTTGTTGAGCTTCTTGGCTGTGTGGATTAATGTTTTTCATCAAATGTGGGAAGTCATTACTGTGTGTGTGCTAAGTTGCTTCAGTTGTGTCTGACTGTTTGTGACCCCATGAACTGTAGCCTGCCAGGCTCTTCTGTCCATGGGATTCTCCAGGCATGAATTCTGGAGTGGGTTGCCATGCCCTCATTCAGGGGATCTTTCTGACCCAGGGATTGAATGCATGTCTCTTATATCTCCTGCATTGACAGGTGGGTTCTTTACCACTCGGATCACTTGGGAAACCTCAATCATTACTATTTAAAGTCTTTTTCTGTGCCCCCACTACACTGCCTTTTTCTCTTTAAAAGTGGCACCTCTGTGTATGTCCCTCTGAACTTCACCTGGCTCAGTATGGCATCTTCAGCCTTCTTTTGCACGCCCCTGGTTTCTTCACCCAATGCTGTACCTACCTTGGAAGGTGATCCCTTCATTTTGGCTGATGCTTTTCATATTTGCTACTCCAGATAACCATAGGCACCTTCCATCTTTTTCTCTCTCTCTTCCCCAGCACGTGATATCTATTCAAAGTCAGTCCTGTCTACAACAGGTCTCGTTCAGGGTGAGGTCCTCACCTTCTGGGGGAATATTTTGCTGGTGATTTCTGAGGTCTTTTACTCCTACATCCCTCTGTGTACTCCTTTGCTCTCTCACTTCTGCATTCTGCTCAGCTGTTTTTTAAAGCACTTACTATTTCAATTTAGACTTATTGGGATTTTCGTTTTTTCCAGTTGCATGAAAACTGAGTTTGTGGCTTGAAAAACTGTTTTTTTTTTTTTCTCCTGTGGTTTTTCAAGAGAAGTCATGGGAACATTCATTAAATGAACAATATAACTATACCAAATAGCCCCCATACATGTTAAAAAATTTCTAGTGTATTTTTAAAATCTATTTAAGGTGTTCAGAAGAAAGACAAGACAAAAACAAAGTTGGCCCAGAGTTTCAGTCAGATGTTCTGTCTGTCGTTTTGTTCACTTCAGTGTACAACATTCAGGGGGATTGGAGTGTGATGTTACAAGAGATTGGTCACATGTCTAAGGTGAACTTTGAGCAGGTTGAGGAAAACCCCTTAACAGGACCTATATCAAATATGAAACTATTATCATTTCTTGGTGAAGTCTTCAGTTAATCTTAGAGAAATAAGTCAAAGATGCAAAGAAAGAGAAAAGGCAATGGAATTCTACAAACAGAATAGAAGATGCAAGTGGAGATGATGTTTTGGGCGAATGAGCAGGACAGAAAAAAAGTGATTTCTTTCTCTGATTAGACAAGCAAGCACACAGAAGTGGACAGATGGGTTTTTGGTGTAAAACATAGTTTCAGGGACTTCCCTGTGGCTCAGTGGTGAAAAATCAATGGGCCAATGCAAGAGATACAGGTTCCATCCTTGTTCCTGAAGATCCCACATGCCATGGAGCAACTAAACCTGTGCACCACAGCTATTGAGCCTGTGCTCTGGAGCCCACACGCTGCAACTACTAAAGACCATATGCCCTAGATCCCATGCTCCACAAAAGAGGCCACCACAATGAGAAACCCGAGCACTGCAGCTAGGGAGTAGCTCCCACTTGGTGCAATTAGGGAAAAGCTCACACAGCAATGAAGGCCCAGTACAGCCAAAAATTAATAAATAAATACAATGATTAAAA